>NC_134843.1:85779794-95779794 GCF_965363235.1 Mytilus galloprovincialis
TGGTGTTAAAAAAAACCCAAAGTGGAAAGTCTAATCAAATACATTGTACGACGTTAATTATATCTTAAATTGCTTGAACAAATGAAATGATGTTGAAATACTAGTGATTGCATTTATTACATACATATATGGCTTATTTTATTCCATACCTTCAAGTTGTAGTGAATACTAGTCCTCGCAGATTGTCCTAAGCTGTTCTTTCGTTTGGAATAAAACTTGTACAAGAGTCTAATCATGTTCATACTGCATATTTGAATTGATAAGCTTGCGAAACTATTTTATTTTACAGTTTTGTCATTCATATATTAAATGACGAGTAAACATTTTGTTAACTAAGTGAAATTTACCATAATTGTCTTATTAAAATTCATGTACATTTTAGCACAAAATATTTAGGTGGACACAGTGATTTAATAGCTGGTAGTTTGACATTCAGCAGTGTAGAACTTTGGCAGACGGCGATCAGATACCAAACAACATTAGGAGCCAGTCTTGTAAGTGTTAAATCACCTAACGTATTCACTCATGTAGCTGAAAGTTTTTAATAAGAGATTTTGAAATTCACTTTATTAAGTGTAAATCAAATTTGAATATGCATATACAAAGGGCAATAGTAAGATAATAGTGTCAAAAAAAGAATATTCAAACACAAATGATGTACGTTATAACAAAGAAAAACATCTAACGAATCAAACGATATACATTAACAAGCTACGCACGGGCAATACATAATGATATTTTAGGAAATAAGTGCGACATTGACCTGATCATGAATAAATAGGAAAAAATATTGCTGCATGGTCCCTAAACTGTCACAAAATAGCACTAGGACATAATAACTAAAGGTTTGCAGCTACATAGAATAATAATAAAAGAAAGAATAATATATTTAGTTTTTATTCAAATTGAAAATCGAAATATTATTTTGACCAAAAATAAGGTTTGTCATTAAATGATTTAAAAATTTGTCTGCCTTTCGCATTTATTCTATTCATCTTTTTAGTCTCCACATGATGCCAGTTTATTACTGAGGGGTATTAAGACGTTACCATTGAGAATGGAACGTCATAGTTCAAATGCAATGAAGGTAGCGAAGTACCTTGAGAAACATCCAAAGGTATAGTTAATGACAGGTATCATGTTGCCATGAGTCTAAATACGCTACCCTTAATAAAGAATTCAATTGGGAAACAACAATGTTATCTGAAATCTTTACCGAATTAGAAATCAAATAAGAAAACCGGTGATCAAATAGAATTCAGAATGTTCGTATAGCAGATGCATTTTTCAAGAAAATAAGCAAAGATGTGTATTTGAAACGTCTGTCGACAAAACTATGCATTATACAATGTATATGGAAATCATATCACATCTCCTTGATATTTTGTATACATATATCAAACTTATTTTGATTTGAATTGTTACATGTTCAGATATAACTCACATAATGCAAAAAAAAAAAAAAAAAAAAAAAATCACAAAAATGTCGAACGTCGAGGACAATTCAAAACGAAAAGTCCCTAATCAAATTGCAAAAATCTCCAACACATCAAACAATTGGATAACAACTGCCATATACCTGACTTGGTATAGGCATTTTTTATGTAGAAAATAGTGGATTAACACTGGTTTTATAGCTAGCTAAACCTCCCACTTGTATAACAATCGCACAAAATAATATTCGTTATATTTACAACGATGTATGATCAAAACGAACAGACATAATATGTAAAAAGTCATCAATTGGGGGAATAGCAGTCAACATTGTCTAATAGTTTTAATCACTTTAAAACAAATAAATATGTAATAAAAAACCACAAAAAGGCATTTAGACAAAGCAAATTTGTAAAAACAAAAGACAAGAATATAAAAATTCACCCTAGCACAATAACACAGTGACGGGATGTATAATTACAGAGCAAACGTCAAATGGAACAGACTAAAAAATAAAAGTATCATCCATAAAGAACAAAAAGAACACTTCAACACATTAGTTAGATGATAAACAACGTTAGTTACTTTACATTTGTGTATATATTTTTTAAGATAAATTATGTATTGTATCCTGGACTAGAATCACATCCTCATCATTTAATTGCTAAGAAACAGATGAAATCCTTCAGTGGTATGATGTCTGTAGAGGTCAAAGGTGGACTTGCAGGAGGACGAATATTGGCTGAGGTACTATACTAATATAAAGCGTTGTTCTTTGTCAGGAATTCAAATCAAAATCATTTACAACAAGAAGATTGCAAATTCAACACATGAGGCATACAAATCTATAGCTATAACTAACAATCATTTAAGGAGAGATTAAAAACAGAAGTCACACGTTAGGTTTAAAATAGAAGTTTCATCCCCTAAAATCCAATAGTATTCAACATTCTATACCAGAGTCTCCTTGCTTTTAACAGAAATGAAAATTATTTGGTTATGGTTTAGACTTTTTAAAATTTTATCGCAAATTTCTTTTTATTCCTCAAGAATCTTCGGATTGTACAGCTTGCAGTGTCTTTAGGTGGTGTAGAAAGTCTAATACAACACCCGGCGACTATGACACATGGACCAATGTTAATGTCGGATGAAGACAGACTAAGTGGAGGAATTACAAATGGAATGGTTAGAATAAGGTAAACCCGTTTATCCATCTTTCATCTTGCGTAAATAAAGGTAACAGTGTTAACGTTCTCCCCTTTTTAATGTGTTATTTTGTGAGGTGATGCCTTCTCGGATATGAAAAACAGTAACGGAACCAATGTAATGGAATTTGATGCGACTGTCACAACAGTGAGAGTTTTAGCTAGTTATAAAACCAGGTTCAATCCACCATTTGCTACATAAGAAAACAACTGTCTGGAATATCCAGTTGTTATTCATTGGTTCGCCGCGATATAGCCTTTTTGTGCTAATGCGGCGTAAAGCAACCAACAATCAATCCATTCGTTTGATTTGTTTGAGCGTTTAATTTTGCCATTTGACAAGGGACTTTTTGATAACGCAATATCATATGCCAGTACCAAGGTACTAGGTACTTGGCTGCTCATCATTTCTTAATTCAACAGTCTACAAGCAGAAACATCGATCAAGGGGTAGTAATGAAATTACCAATACCAATTATCCAAAAAAAAAAATGATTCAACAATTAATAAAGGCACATCTTCCACAATAAGAAATAACATGTAACAAACATAGATTACGCTAAGGCAAATAAAAAAGGGAAACAGCATAAATACACACTATTCCACCATTTCTGCATTAGAAAATGCCTGTACCAAGTGAGGACCATGACAACTGTTTTCGATTCGTTTGGTGTAATTTAGCTTTTAATTTTGATATTTGATATCAAATTTTCTGTTTTGAATTTTTATTGGAGTACGATATAATTGTTATTTTACTTTTTTAAGCTTCACCGTAAAGTTTTTAACTGAGCATACAAACAGAAACGCATAGTAGTAATAGTGAAATTCCTTTGCATATAAGTTTTTGTACTTAAAGAGTTACTGTATTTAATATGTTGGTTCGTAACAAATATAACATGGATCACCATATTTGATTTTTAAAATTTCTTGCTGCTGAATGTTGAATCAACAATTCTACCGCATTTCGTGTTGTATAATAACTTAAATACACAAGATAGATAATAATAGGAGAATGTGGTATGATTGCTAATGAGACAACACTCCACCAGGGACTAAATGACCAAAACTTGTCAACTTTCATTCGTATTTCAGAAATGTGTATTTGTAATTGATATGGCTAGGCATTCTTTAAAGTAAATAATTAGACTGCATCCGCAGCAGAACCTCGTTGTTTGTAAGAAATATACACATTTAATTCTATCTGTAAATGGTTGTTATGTTTGGTTGAGTTTGATCTCAATCGGCGTATATGATTTTGGCAGCTAACACATTTTTTCCATCATTGTAAATTTTAGCATTGGAATCGAGGATCCAGATGACCTGATTGCTGATTTCAAACAAGCCCTGGATGAAATCCCTGAAAGTCTTTGTGCTGAAAATTAATGGAACGAACATAATGATATTACACATCTGATGATTTTATGACAATGTACCTTCTATTTCATAAATGAAAATACCTTTTAATGTAAAGGAATATCTATGTAACATTGCATATACTAGAATAAACAATCTTTGATATCAATGGAAACTGTTAGAAGTTGTTAGATTTCATGTTTTTATATACGTAATTGTATCTTAATACAGCTTTGTTATAACGTTGAAACACCTAATTGATTTACCCGATGCATGATCAATGTTTACATCGTCATTATACATTAACTACTGTCCTATGATGTTGCATTAATGACATTCTGCAATTTATAAAATTCGTATGGTATTAATCACATTTGCACGAGGATTTATTTGCTACAACTTTTGAAACTCCATTCTCTGTAATACCTGTGATGATTGGGAGACAACTGTTACAAACCCCAATTCGAACTTAAATAAATTTACAGCTATAATCTCAAGATATTGCAGACTTTTCAGACACATTGGAAAAGATGAAAAAGTAAAAAGTCCATTCTTAGCCAACAAAGGTCTCAAAGCTATTAGATTGGGCAAAATCATTCATCAAAGAACATTTCACTCATAAATACACACCTACTTTAAATAACATGTGCCACAATCCATAAATTTAAAATACAATGTTGAAATATTGATGGATTAAGCAGATGACTATGACAGACAATTGGATAAATGTGTAAAAGAAGGCGTATATATTTCTTTTCCGAATGGTTAAAGTTGTGATGATCGTTAATACAAATTATAATTATAAGCTGAATTGGTCTTTTAATACACTAGCTTGACGGGTGATAGTTATTCGTAATGTTGTAACTGAAATCCCCTTTTTCCAAATGTAAATTACCGATTAGACCTATTATCGAGTTTGTAATAACATCAGCAACACGACGGGTGCCACATGTGAGGCGGAATCTGCTTACCTTTGTAGAGCACACAAGGTCCCCCTTTATGTTGGGGTTCTTGTTTGTGAGTTTTAGGACTTCTATGTTAAAATCCTTTATCGACATATTTGTTCACATATTTGATTTTAATGTAATGTTTTTTATGATCATCGGGACGATCTATTTTTAGGAAATAATATAAAAATATAAAATTATATTTTGCACGATTTCATATGAAATGTGCCAAACCTCTCAATTTGGTGTCTTTTATTAATTGGTGGAGAACAAAGCTTGGTAAACATGTAATGTCTGCAGTTAGAGTTTTTTTTTAAATACTAATTGTTGTTGGTAAGAAAGTTTGTTTTTTTATTATTAATTGCAAATGAGAACGTTTTTTTCGATCAGTTTTCGAAGCTATATCCCAAGTCGGTGCTTGATATATTATAAAATTCCAATGATATTATCATTAAGACCCAAACCAATGATCTCTCTGTATTTATTCAATCCAATTTTAATCAATAATTTTTCGTGATCAAACACGTTTTGAATGATATTTCCCAAGAGGCTTATATAAACTTCTGACGGTTGAACTGTAAGATGTGTAACAGGATGCTTGTGCTTCTTAAGATTTTGATAAATGATACCTTTTAATTCGTGGGTTCTTCTAAAACGATAGCGGTACTTTTGCGTGTGTGTAGATAAATAGCATCCGGTTTCACATAAGTACTGAATATCGTAGTCCGGTTTGTTTCATATAAATACATACATAATACTGTTAGTTTTGCAATTGATTTCAGTTTTAACATTTTTATAGTGTTTGGACGATATGTGTTTGGTGTTCCAATACACGAAGAACATCGTCAGTGGTTTTCTGTGGATATATATTTACTTTCTGCTCATTTCGTAGTTGGTGGGATGACATGTCTCATAATCTCTGATAATTTATTCGCAAGTTATGTAGACATCAGGTGATTAAGAACTGGACATACTTTTCCATTTACCTAGAAATATTATCAATTATCAACAAGAAAATAAAATTTTCGCAAGTGAACAATAAAAGACAAGATAGTCCGGCGTTTACCAAAGCGGTGATTAGGAATCAATTATTTGACAGATACATAGACATAATTAAAATTTCATTCCAAATTCATTCAACTATGAATCATATATGCAAGTGTAACTGCATCTGGGAAATTTGAGAAACTGACTCTGTCCCTGTTTTATCAAAGTGTTTTGCCATTTTTGAAACAAGTTCAAAGATAAAATCATTATTTAGTATCTCTGTTTAAATCAGACATAGCTATTGCATTTTTTCTGCAATGTCGCCTATCAGATATGTTTTTATATTGGAAAATGAAAATAATTTGAATATCAACATGTCTTCATGCTAATACTTGCAAACGTTATTAACCGCTTTAAAAAAAAAGAAAAGAAAAGAAATAACTACAATGAAATAAAATATAAGAAACAATGAACCCAATATTGCAGCATTCTTTAAAATAGCTTTCTATAAATCAAATGTATTACATAAACAACCAAAAATATTTTCAATGAGCACACAAATAATTTTTAGTTCAGGCTAACATTGTAGCCTCGGGATCTAAGAAGTTAAAGCAAGTATTGCCGAGATATTCTAGACTGAGGACGTCGACTCAATTTCTTATGTGGTAGAACCTTGTTACTTGACATTGACATTTCAGGTTTTCTACCAATTTCTGACTGTATCGAGTTCAAGAGAAGCTCTAGATCAGGATTGCTAGACTTAAACTGTAAACTGTAAGCGTGTTCTTTACTTGTTGCAACAAGACTCATGTTCAACCTGTGAAAGAAATTGGATTATTGAACGCATACAACTACCCTATTAAGAAAGGAACTAAATTTGACGTAGGATTCAATATTATTACCCCTACTCCTTCAATTGTCTTACCACTGATGTTGTGTTCAACCATAATGTTCTTTACAATTCTCATTTGATTTACCTTTGATTGTTTTAAATTGTAATTTACTATTTTTGATGTTACTTCAACAAAGTTCGTAACTAGTTATGATAAAAGAAAAAAAAGAAACGCCGATTATGCCAATTTAACCTGTACCGCCCCAAGACATTTATGCATCAGATTGACTTTTACAAGAAAGGCAAAAGATACCTAAGGGACATTCAAACTCACAAGTTGAACATATATCGTTCATGGAAATAAACATTAACGCTAGCGATCCTTAAGAAAGTCCCAAAAATGATAGCAATGCTTCTGAAAAACAAAACAACAAAAACGTGTGGTATTCATACAATAACTAGGCATACTATACAAGATGCATCTACCTTAACAACCTGCTGGAAATAATGATATATATGACCCTCTTATGATCGCAAGAAGGTTAAAACTGGACAAAAACAATGCAACAATTATATTATGTAGATATTTCATGATAGTTTCTTTTGTTTCCAATTGACAAATGAGTATTATAGTGCGGTGACTGAAGGCAGATTTTTTGGAATTTAATCTCCCCACCGAACACACACCTACATAATATATCATTGGAAAGAGGAAATCGTGTACTATAATAATATGCCTGTCGTCAAGACTTGATATGGTCACATTTTTTTTAAATTGAGGTCAAAGGTCATATGTAAAAATCTGTGAAAGTTTGGGAGAGTTTCAATTTTGGCATTTTTTTTCTATTTCTAAACTCTACCTATATACAAATGATACTGTTTTGGCTTTAGTAATGTTTGTTTTTATACATAAACCTTACTGTAATCATTGAGATTTTTTTATCAAAAAAAAATCCTAAAACGACGTTTTATAAACAAAGCTTCAAAAATCAAGTTTTCAATCTATAAAATGTTTAGAGCACCTTAACCTTATGAAAAATATCATTTCAGGTAAAAATCAAGTGTCATGCAGGACAATATTTTAAAATTATTTTTTAAACTATCATAGTGGGTGAGTCATCAAAACAAAGCCATAGAAGACTACAGTCAAATATGACCTCAAATTGAATTTGCGGATACTTTAGTTTTTTTTTTTATAGACTACTCGTTGCTTTGTTTTTTTTTCACAATTATTACTGCTACCATAGTATTATCTTTTGTTGTGTATTTAACTCTGGTTAATATCTATTACATTATAGCTTTTGTAACTATATACCCCCTTTTCCCTTGCAACGTACCCCAAACTTCAAAAGTATTCCATATAAAAAAAGAAGATGTGATATGATTGCAAATGAGACAACTCTCCAAATGAGGCCAAATGAGACATAAAACAATTTTAGGTCCCGTACGGGCTTCAACAATGAGTAAAATTCATACTGCATAGTCTTCAATTCCCGATATGAATAATGTAAAACAAACAAAAGATCTAACGACCTGATTAATGTACAAAATAAATAAAAAAGAAACAAATATAGTATATAGAAACAAACGACAAACACTGCATTACCGTCTCGTGACTTGAAACAGACACATACAGATATTGGCGGGGTTTAACTTTTTTAAGCGCACGCCAACACTCCCCTGACCTCGGGACTGGAACCGTGTGTACCAGTGCAACAAGCGTTATACCAAATAAACCGTTATCTCCATCATCTTCATTTTCATCAACCGTCACAAGACATGTTTTAATATTTCTACACATTTCACTCATGGCCACAGGTCTGCACATGAAAGGTTCTGCTCAAAGCAAACACGTTATTTTGAGTTTTTCTTTACATGTACAGAAAAGGTATTATAGGAAGTCCGAAGACATTTGTTCCTAAAAAAATACCAGCTTCAAGCCATCCCTATCCATTCATCCAAGATTTTAAAAGAGATCTAAAAGGGGGTTTAGGAAGGTGTGATGACATCCATATGCTTGTCTGTAAAGATGCTGGGGAAACATTATACGAGACGTACACACGATCTTGAATTCGCTCAATTTCATGGTTGGCAACACATTAGCTAGCGTCGCACTTTACTTTAAGTAGCATAAAATCCATTGGCATTCAATGTTTCAACAAGGTGTTTTGAACCAAACTCATGGTACATTTGTAAAGCCAATCCTCAATGAAAAGGAGTAAAACAAAAACGATTGCCTCAACAATTGCTTAGCATTTCCACAATTTCTCTGGTGCCATTTCCTGAGAATAGTCTTGGCTGTATGCATTTTCATTGAGTAACCATAGAATGAATTGCAATAAATACGAAGGCATTGGCTGAATTAAGAAGGAAGACACAATTCATTAGAAGTTGAGTAGTCTTCTTTAGAGTTTCGATGTCTTTTCTAAGTAAACTTGCAGCGGAATGAAATATCTGTCCGTTATTTGTGTATTTTACAGTTGACATTGAGATTTTGAGGTCAGTTTTCAATTGACTAGAAGCTTATATGGCATCTTAAATAGTTATTTTGCTACTAAATATTATGTTATATTTGCCTTGAATTTGTTGAAGTTGTTTGACAACTGAATTTCTATAGAAATAAATTAGTTCAGACTGCATTTTACCTTTAGAATATTTTAAATTAGAATCAGCCGGAAGAAATGATCTATATTTATCGAGTTACGGTGTCATGAGGAATGACCATTAAATCGTTGTCAATAGCCAAAATAAAATTACTAAAAGCAGTATCGTGTTTTGAGATATCTGCTTCCACGGGTTTGGATTTTTTTTAACGTTTTTAGCAAATAATTTGTAATGCAACCAAAATGACAGAGTGATTGAAGTCTAAAAGATGGACGGGAAACTATTTCAACTGTAACTTTATCTGACACGGATAAAACATTTTTAATACGCTCATCTGATTCAAACTTGAGTAATTTTTTATTTTTCTAAAATGTTTTGTTGCAAACAAAATATACAAGCGCTCCAGATGAACGACTGCATTCTAGAACGTGTACAAAGACCCGAAACTGAGGGACAACAGTCAGATAATTGTATGTCGTCATTAAATATTAGACTAGAAGCTTCCTCGCTCTAAAAGGGGGAACAAATATGTTTACTTGTGTAAGTTTTGTAGCATGAACGATGATAAACTGCCTGCACGGAGTTCTTCAAATTAACAGCTATTGCATGAAACAGCTTGATGTTCACCTCATCCAATCTTTCATGCAATGCAGATACAAAAATCGACTTCCCTAAACTGGTAAATTGACTCAAAATTTCAATCGATGTTTTTGGGGCATATTATGCACTGCATAAAATGTAACGACTTCTGTCTTTTCTTTGAACTTAATGGAACAAGTTGCAAAGGGACTTGACATATCACGGAATATTTACTGAAACTATCCGTCAATTATTTTGATTTTACAATAAGACTTTTCTGACAAAGTATATTTGATGTTTTATAACGAAAAAACATAGAATATAAACATATACAAACAAAGTATGTGGCATATATCAGTACACTTTAATTGAAAATATGTGTATATAATAGCGAAAAAGGTAGTAATTTCATATATCATTTGAGAGCAAATTATTGACTAATACACAAAATGTGACGGAAGGCAAGTGATTGAGTTCCGTGTTGAAATTGAAGATTTTTACTCCATTCTTTTTCCATTGATTTCTTAAGGTTTTTTTCATATTTTCGTTCCGAAATTTTTATCACTAATCAGTTTTATTAAATATTATATGCTTAAAATATTATGGGATAATTTTTATTACTATGAAGAGGAAACTAAAGTTTGAGTTTGAATTTGCAATTAAAATTACCTCAATTTCAAATAGTCTAAACTTCGCAAATTTTATAGATTAGAAGAAAATAAAATACTGAATGGAATATTTTGACATATAAAAATAGCTTCAGGAAAAACTATTTCAATTCAATGTAAGCAAACATATACATTTTTCATTTTGAAAAATGGGGGTTGAAACTCTCCAATATACTACCAGTCATTAAAACGACTTTTTAGAAAAAAGTGACCGTACGAAATTCTGACGACAGGGCAAAAACTAAAGAAGACATATTTGTCTTCAAGTTAAGACCATTTTTAGCCGTGTTTTATTAGGGGAGATTAAACTCGCGATCTAGACGACTTTTTACACTTCTGTCACCGCACTATTACTTCTTTCCTTTCACGAAAGGTAAAGTACTTAGTTAAAATAATTTCAAAGATATTTCTGTTATTCATCTGCAAGTTGCATATTTTCCATTTATAACATTGAAAGATTTTAATTGTAAAGTATTAATTGCATAATAATGTTTGTAACAATATAACGAGGTGCATCATTTTGTTTCAAATATTGGTATAGCGATCTATGCATCTGACACTATCTTAATTATAATAATGTGTACTGTAAATAATACTTACAAGACAATAACAAGAACTGAATATACTATTATCTTTGTCTCCATTATTCTAAAAGGAAAATGATAATTTAGTATCGATATCAATTATCTATATATTTAGCAAAGTTAATACTAGTATTGTCCATTAGTAGTTATAGTACATTAAATAATGCCTCACTGTCTAGAATAATCTGTTCAGAAGTACATTTCTTTTACCTGTAAAGTGCATTTCTGCTCTGACGTAAATTATCACCAAATTTCACCAAATACTATCAATGCGGTCATTTTCTGAAGGGAAAACGGTACTATTTATTTTGCCATAGGCGACAATACTAACATTTTCTAAATTTACCAGTTTTTATAATAAAAACCTGGATAACACAGTTATGTGTGGTGTTAGTACTTTATTACTCTATTTCAAAAATTGAAGCCAAATAGTATCATGAGCAATGTCCAACGGAGCTTGGTTATATAATCCATGCCCACCGTCATTTGTCACCAAATTTATGAAATTTTGAAAGCCTTTTCGAATAATTCTCTAGAAAATATTTCAATAGGTTTTAAAATTTATATTGTAAATTTAGACACTGCAGTTATACATAGATGAATAAAAAAAATATATTGTACCCTTACATCCAATCACAGCCGTCCTAAGTTGACTTCCTTCACCTGTCTTGGGTACACAAAATGCCAACCTAATGCTAGGAAAATGTAATAGTACCGTTTTCTCTATACTGTTCCACAAAGCTATAAAGAATTCTAATGACACCATCAATGCAATACTTGGTTATTGTGGAAACCTTGACTATAATAAATACTTGTATGTCGCCATTACTTAATAAACATGGATCATTTTATGTCCCTACCCCTACATGCTGATTTACCTCTTACTCTACTTCTTTCAGATAAGGCTTAATAAACAACCTATATCCAACTATATCTTATCTTATTTAAAAAGAATAATAAACAGTCCCATTTAAACAGATAAAAAGGACAGTTCCATTCAATTTGTGTTGTTTTTATCCAAAATTTACAATATATTAGCACACAATCAAGATTTGTCATACTAATCTCCATTCCATGCTTTAGTATATGCCATATTGTGGTTCAAAATTTAAAAGCTGGTTATAAAATCCATTAGTCTGTCTTGAGATGATAAAAACAAGGATATTAGACACTTAAAACTTTAAATCAGCAAAATACTCAGCTGTAAAGTTGCCTTTCTTGCCTGTGTTAATCTATGAAAAAGCTGAATTAATTTCCAACAAAAGTCTTTTCAAACAGTACAAAATGACAAATTATATATGCCTGATATAATAAAAGATAGAAACTACAAAATGAAGCACTATTGAAATATTTACTGCATGAATTGCCAACAATGTGAGCAATTCATTACACAGGAGAGTATACATTCTATTTAAATTTAGCCTCAAGTGGGCCTCTTTTTTTCTTAGATGAACAATTTTAACAGTGAAAATGCTTCTAGTATGACAAAATACTGCCTTACTATATAAACAGTACAAACTTAACCAGACACAATCCAATTTTAAAAGATTGTGTCAAGGGAAATACCCAATGATACATTTAGGGAATTACACAGCAAAAAAGGCAAATATTTCAGTAAAAAATATGTGTCGCAACTTGAATTCTGGGTTTTCAATTGAATTTATCATTGCGAAAGGTGAAAACAAATACAAAAGAACAATAGTTTGGTGCAGTTTATACAATATAGTTAATATTGAATCCCTAGGATAAAGTTTTATATCAGTACCCATCAATGTGACTTATTATGATAACTCAGCACTTTTCTCAACACATTACTGTTCTCAGATAAAAATTTCTATTCTTTGTGATAAAAATCAAATGTTCTTATCAAATGCTTCAAAAAAGTTTAATATGATTGAAGTCTGATTGATTTTGAATTCCCTTGCTATCTTGAGTACTATTCATTCTGCCATAGGCGACAATACTAACATTTTCTAAATTTACCAGTTTTTATAATAAAAACCTGGATAACACAGTTATGTGTGGTGTTAGTACTTTATTACTCTATTCTAAGAATTGAAGCCAAATAGTATCATGACCAATGTCCAACGGAGCTTGGTTATCTTATCCATGCCCACCGTCATTTGACACCAAATTTATGGAAGACTTTTCGAATAATTCTCTAGAAAATATTTCAATAGGTTTTTAAATTTATATTGTAAATTTAGACACTGCAGTCATTCATAGATAAATAAAAAAATATATTGTACCCTTACATCCAATCACAGCCGTCCTAAGTTGACTTCCTTCACCTGTCTTGGGTACACAAAATGCCAACCTAATGCTAGGAAAATGTAATAGTACCGTTTTCCCTGAACATATTGTAATAAAATTATAAATTGTTCGTACGTAGAACATTAACTTGATTTACCCAGCTTTACCCCAACTTTATGAATTTATTTTTTCAATGCATCCATCCTATTAAGTTAGAAGTTACCCTAAGTGTTAGCTTTCTGACCTTTCTGTAAGCATATGTTCCTCGGATTCCGTTTACTTGTTTTTTTTTCCTTTTGATTCGGATAGTATTTATATTGGTTTCAAGGTAAGTTTGAATCATCTTAATTGCAGGTGAATTTATCTTGATAAGATATGGAGATGGTCCCTATTGCAGGTGCATTTGGTATCATCTACCTGTTTAAATTAAGTAATAGAAAACTCTTTGTCTGTATACTATAGTTTCATCGCTTTCGTTATGACATATATGAGTTTGACTGTTTCTCTGGTATCTTTCGCCTCTATTTTATAACAACGCGCGTCTGGCGTATCAAATTTTAAGCCTGGTACCTTGATAACTAATAACATGAGTTTACTAAATTCTCCGTGGATAAATTTAAAAATAAAGGAAAAAAATTCTTAAAATGAAACATCCTCAGGGAAGGTTTAAATCTTACGTTTTCATTAGTTACATAGCTTCTCGCGTTTTCATATTCTGATAGTATTTCTAGTTAAGGTAAATCAACAAAAGCGCCTCGCATGTACAAAATTGATGAAACATTTTCCAATTAGTTTCATATTTTTGTATACATAATTGATTTTCGTTTATTGTTGAAGAAATCATTAGAAGTTTTTAAAAAAAATGACAATCTGATTTTTGCCATGATATGGTCTTTGTATATTACACTACAGTATAGTGTGTTCTCATTCCGAAGGCTGTACGATGATCTTTGTGAAAAAAAAACCTATTCACATATTTTGATTTTTAATTTTAATTGGTTACATCTCAGTGGCAATCATACCACATCTTTTTTTTCAAATATTATGCAAAAAAAAAAATATTTTTGATAAACATACCTCTTTACATGTTCTTCTCAATTAAATGATAGATGTAAAACATACCGGATTTTATAGGGTCACATGGCAATCATTAGCAATGTTAACGTTGTTCTCCAGAAGGTCTCTTGTGAATGACGTTTTCAGTGACAACTCTATTATGAACATACATTGTACTCTAGCAATAGGCTAATGTTACAGTTTTTATAAGCTATTAATTATCAAGCCAATTAAAACATTCATGTTTTAAGGACAACTGTCTATTGTGGAAGATTTCATAGTGCATGATTTCTATGGCATTGAATTATTTTTCCCTATTGGTTGAATTCTCATTTACCTACATCCACATATGACTAATAATATTCAATGAGGAAAAAAAACGTTTCTCAATTTGATTTTCGGCTGTATCGAAGTAGGATTCTTCTCGATAATGTTTTAATAAATGGGTTTATACTATTTTAATAAAAATACAATGAAGATCACCAAAAATACTGCCATAAAACTAAATTCTATCGTAATCGACCACGCCTTTCCCAAACATGAAAATGTATCTGATTTGATGTTTTCTGCTGGTGAAGAATTATTAACAACTCTTTCGGATTGTCAAAATGTGATGCTTAACATTCGAAGCACAAACAAAATGTCTATATGATCTATTGAATATAGTTATGAATTTATCACATTATTTATCCTAGAGTCAAATAAATTTCTTATCATTATTCGTCAATTCTCTAGTTTTGTATTCGGAAATCACAAGGACAAGATCCATGATGCATTTTATCTTATTACTTTGGTATATCAGTTATATTATATAAATCAAGGTTTTCCGCACCCTTTTTTGATAGGCAGGGTTAACACGTATCTATACAAAGATATATGCTTCTTTTTTCACATTTTGTGATGTCTGTTTATTTTGTTCACACATTATTGTCAATATAATGGAATTTTATGCGATTGTCATACAAGAAAGAGTTTTAGCTAGCTATAAACCAGGTATAATCAACCATTATCTACATAAAAAATGCTTATACAAAGTCAATAATATGACAGTTGTTACCCGTATTTCCCATGTGTTTGAGCTTTGTATTTTGCCATTTGATTAGGGACTTTCCGTTTTGCTAAATGCGTTTTTCTAGAATGTATGACCAATGTGATAATATTAACTTTTCTATTGTCAATCCTCAATTACACTGACACAAACAATTCTCGAATAGAGTTATGTTGAAATGCGACTTTAAGCGACGCTGGATAGTTTTTCGGTCATTTTCAATAGTTTTTGATCGAAACGATGTAATAGAAAAAGAAAGGATATGGAGTATCAATCCATGACACAAAATCAGTATATGCACAAAACAAAAACACACAAAAACCCAAAGGAACAGCGCTTTTATTGCTATTCATCCGCTCAAAGTCACAGTTAGATTTTAAAACGTAACTAAACAAATTTTCACCTTACGACCAGTTTAGGACGTCCCACAGCACCAGCAGAACGGAAGTCTTGGCAAACAAAATTTGGATATACTTTGTAAGATGTAACACCAACTAATCGGGCCCAGTCCGAAAACACAGTACTTGAAAGTTCCTACGAATGAAGGTAAGTCTTAGTTATCTTAGATATGCCTGTTTTGACTTGTTTGTGCAGTCACTGGATCATTGGATGACAGCGATCTATGATCCGTGAATATCATATCTGTACATAGCGTCTGGTTATGATGAAATAAATGTTTCAATCGAAATCTATCTTAACTTAAAATTAAGAAATACGAAAAAGTGTTTTCCATATTCTTTGCCTACGGAGGGATTGGTCAACACACATTTGAAAGTGGTAAGGTCATAGTGTTGTTGCCGTTATTTAACATTTTTTTCTCTCTTACTCTCCGGATAGTAACAAACGGTTTGAATACAAACTCAATCAATTTATCTTAAATACCAGTGTTATTTGCATTTATGTTCATGGTTTGGTCAGATCATTAATCAATTCATTAGTCTAATCTGTTTACGCTTGTTGGCGCAAGATGGTTTACTATTGGTTAACTATTGCAATGTGAGATTATCAGAAATGAATAATGAAATATTTACCTGGTGTTTTCTTTCATTTCTGAAAAGGTAATTATCAGGTACCGTCCTATAAGTAGGATACTCTTCACCTTTGAGAAGAACAGATATCACTTCTTAAACATTTTTGGTGTACATATTTTAAGTTTAAGGTTGTGGTATGAAATTGTTTTGAAAAGTGCTATCTTTTGTTTGTTATTCGGTCTCGGCGTAGAGGTGTTACTCGTTTGCTGTCTGAAATATTATCATTTCTCTGGTAACAGAAGTATTTCATCATTTTTCTATTGATAAAAACTAATATATCATATATATTTATTAACTGATCTAGCATTAAAGCCAAACACAAAAGAACAATCAAAGATTTGTAAAATCCACTTTTCCTGAGACTTTGTGTCTTAGTGTTAGTTTACTTACACAGTAAATTTCACCAACGATTTACAAACGAGTCCTGGTAAGGGTAAAACGTCATAGTGGGTGACACACATATTGTCAAATCTTTTAATCTCTTAAAGACTTGACTATCTTGCGTAAAATAAGTGGGATAATGTTTACAAGATTTGTTAATGATGCTCTAAGACAAAAGCCTCGTCCGTGGTTGTATGTGGATACAAAAAACTTTTTATGTGTAACTGCATCAGGGTAATTAGACACTATTCGTGTTTCATCCAAATTCGTTGCCTTTTCAGAAAAATAAAGAGATGAAATCATTATTTTTTATTTCTATGTAAAGTAGACGTAGCAGCAGAATATTTTCTGAAATCAGATATAAAAAGACTACATCAATTACTGTTTTTTTATAATTTATTTAGAAATCAATATGTCCAAATGCTCAAACATGAAAAAACATTCAGAAAAAGAGAAAGCTATCTTATGAAATAAAAACAAATATATCCTTCTATATTGCAGCAATCTTTACACAAAATCTATAAGTCAGATGTATCACACTAGACAATCAAAAATATATACAAAGAATACATAAATAAATGTTAGTTTTATCGTTTTCCATTCAGTCTAACATGGTAGCCTCGGGATCTCAGAAGTTGAAGCAAGTATTGCCGGGATATTCTGTGCTGCGGGCGACTCCATTTCTTCTGTGGGAGAACCAGATCACTTGGTATTGACATTTCAGGTTTGCTATCAATTTCTGATCGTATCAGGGACAAGAGAAGCTCTAGATCAGGATTGTTAGTCCTAAGCTGTACACTGTCAGCTTGTTCTTTACTGGTTACCACAAGACTCATGTGCAACCTGTGAAAATAATTTAATCATTAATAACATCAAACAAAATGCATTAAGGAAGAAATAAACATAGGAAATTGGATATAGGATGCTTATTTGGTTACATATACTCCATCTATTTCTTACCACTTCTGTTGATTTATACAAACCCAAGGTTCTTTAAAAAAAAAACTCATTAATTGTCACTTTTGATTTCTTTTAACTGCGATAACTAGATTTGATGTATCTTCAACCATGTACGTGAATAGTTATGATTGCAAAAAACAACAGACGCCGATTCTTTAGTATATAGCAAAGTGTTCTCGACCAATGAAATGGTAGGATTTGATGCTTCTTAGTTGTGTTAGATAAATGTTCTTAGTAATGGATTATCCCTTTGTTTTGGTCTATTTGCGGTTCAACACAAACAATGTCTATACATGAGGTTACAACTGCCCCAAAGCGCATTTACCAGCTTGAAAGGATTCATGATTGAAACTGAGTAATACAAATTTAATTATGAAAAAATTGATTAAATAAATAAAAAAAAAGAATATTTTGAAATCACTTCAAATTACTAATTCAGTTATACCAAAAAAGAGTTTTCAAATTAAATATAACATTTAGACATGTTAGAACTATTTAGCGGTGCTTACCAAAACTTATATATAGATATTTCTGTTTTTCATCTGCAAGTTGTATGTTTTACCGAAGCTTTTACAATATTGAAAAGTTTAAATTGTAAATATTAAAAAGAAGATGAGTATTTAATAATTTGATAATAATTATTGTAACCATATAATCAGATCCTTTATTTGGTTTCAAATATTGGTGTAGTATTCTAGGTATCTGACACTATATAAATGATAATAATAGGTAATAATACTTACAGGACAATAACAAGAACTGGATATAACATTATCTTAGTCTGCATTATTCTGAAAGGAAAATTACTTTTTAGTATAGATTTCTATATCATTTGTAATTCGACTTAACATCGGCCCAACAATGTTAGATCTGTTAATTTCCGAGAGTCAATTTATTGTTCTTCCCTTGCTGGGATTCAAACTTAGGCTAGTGAGATATCGTGGCACCAAATCGTCTTGCACTATGCCCGATGCGCTAGACCACTCAACCACCTAGACTCTACAAAAATAAAGTTTTCCGTGGCCGGGTGTTACCTTTCCTCGTCAGTTTTTTATGAAGCGTCGTAACATAGCTCATGATATATGAGGCATAAAGATATAATTATACAGATCAGTTGATTTATCTATCTTAAACGACCTTACAAATTAATGCAGGAATAATTATATCATTAGTACATCTGACCCAGTGACATCTCTGCGACAGATTATATCAATCGGATCACCAGCCGTGACGGTGATACAAGGTTCAAAATACATTCTGTATATATAGTTCGTCTACACATCAGACCAACAATGTTAGATTAGTAAATTTTCGAAAGCAAATTTGTTTGTTCTCCTCTCGCCGGGATTCAAACTCATGCTACTGAGATATCTTGCCACCAAATCACCTTGTTCTATGCTCGACGCGCTAGACCACTCGACCACATAATAGATCTTTCGGGTGCCGGATGTTATCTTTCCTTGTCTCTATATTATATAAATATATAAATTTAGTATTATCGGTGTTTTGGTGCCTTAAATAAATTGTCCGGAAGGTTTTCTGTTTACCTGTCAACTACACTTTTGTACTGGCATAAAATACCATAAAATATAATAAAATATAATTGCGGTCATTTTCTTGAAATCTATTGTTCATCAAAGGATGAATAGTTAGAAAAACTTTCATCTTATTTTTAGTTTGGTGCATATGGCCCCAGTCCGATTTTTTTTTGATTTGAGTTCTCAATGCTCTACAACATTTTTAGTGTGTATTCACGAAGTGTTAGTTTTCATATGTTCTTTTTGATTTTGATTGTTTTTATTTAAGGTGGTATGGGAGTCTAAAACAAAAATGATAGAATTTGTTTATACTTTGCCAAAACGTAGTATCTATTGATATATGTCGTAAAATATAATAAAAATGATAGGTCACCGCGCATTTTCTCAAGCTACAGGACGTGACAAAATGACACATTTTGTATGGATTATACAGGAAAAAACACCATTTTGTGATTAGAAACTAAACAAAATGATAGAATTGTTAAATACTGAAGGAAAAGATAGCTTTTAGACAATGCTTTGAGAATATCAAAAGAAAAGATAGGGTCACCGTACGTTTTTTCCGGCTAAAATACAAAATAGGAAAATTCCATGTAGAATCCTTCAGAAATGCACTGTTTAAGAGTTACCTCCCCTTAAAATGCCAATTTAATTTTTTTTTAAACAACCAAAAATAATCAACATTTGCAAAAATATTAATATTTATAAGTTAAATTCTTATATATTGGTTCTTTTAAATGAAAATTCACATTAAATATCTGCATTCCTGCATCAAATTTTGCTAACTTGATAGAAAATCTGGACCTTTGGTTCTCTGTTTTTTACAATCCAAGATGGAGGAAGACACCCATACCACCTTAAGTTTCCACGTTTATTTGTTTAACATTCATTTCGGTATATTTTGTTCATTACTGATATATTTGGTTGCATCTATGAAATTCTTAAATGACCCACCATTTGTATAAAACTTTCCTCGCTTTCTAACTGATTTCAATTTTATAAATTACAATTTCTAAATTCTCTATTGATACATTTAGAAATAAGTAAGAAACTCCCTCACAGAAAAATAAACTTAGATGGATTTGTCTATTTTGTTATGTCTCCTTTTGTTATTCAGGTCCTCGAGTATTCAAATACTGATACACTCTAGGTGTTCAACTATTTGGAAATGAGACTTCCTATTGAAGTTTAATCCAGAAAGCGCTTTGGACGTACTCAATTAATAAAGCATATTTGCATCGTGTCCATGGTCTTATATACATAATTGGTTTTCGTTTATTGTTGAAGTAAAAATCAGTATTTTGGTTTTCTCTTGAATAAATTCACATTTTGTGAATATTGGCCATTTTTTTGGTTATCTTTCTTCACAGTATATAGTTTTCTCATTTCGAATGCCGTCCGATAACTTATTACTATTCACCAGTTTTACATTTTTAAAAGAATATTATACTAGTAATCAATGGCAATCATACCACATCTCATTTATTTTTATATAATGCAAAAATATATAGTATAGTAAACTTAAATACAACTTACGTACGTTGTCCGAAAATATAACATTTAATTCATACGACCTTTAAGAACAGCAACAAAACGAGACAAACCAATTTATTTCCCTCATAAGTCACGAGTACCATATCAATGATATCCCCTGAATTATACTCGTTTGATTAATTTTAGATCGCTGATTTCAAGTGACAATATTTAGACATGTAGTCATCTAGATATAAGAAATGTTAAAGATCTTTGAATTTCACAAAAGGTCAATACTGGCATACTCTAAATGAAAATATATAATGAAGGCAAACTCTAAATGAAAATACACAATGAAGGCAAACTCTAATGAAAATACACAATGAAGGCAAACTCTAATGAAAATACACAATGAAGGCAAACTCTAATGAAAATACAAACTCTAATGAAAATACAAAATGAAGGCAAACTCTAATGAAAATACAAAATGAAGGCAAACTCTGAATGAAAATACACAATGAAGGCAAACTCTAATGAAAATACAAAATGAAGGCAAACTCTAATGAAAATACACAATGAAGGCAAACTCTAATGAAAATACACAATGAAGGCAAACTCTAATGAAAATACACAATGAAGGCAAACTCTAATGAAAATACAAAATGAAGGCAAACTCTAATGAAAATACAAAATGAAGGCAAACTCTAATGAAAATACAAAATGAAGGCAAACTCTAAATGAAAATACACAATGAAGGCAAACTCTAATGAAAATACACAATGAAGGCAAACTCTAATGAAAATACACAATGAAAGCAAACTCTAAATGAAAATGCAAAATGAAGGCAAACTCTAATGAAAATACACAATGAAGGCAAACTCTAATGGAAATACACAATGAAGGCAAACTCTAATGGAAATACACAATGAAGGCAAACTCTAATGAAAATGCAAAATGAAGGCAAACTCTAATGAAAATACACAATGAAGGCAAACTCTAATGAAAATACACAATGAAAGCAAACTCTAATGGAAATACACAATGATGGCAAACTCTAATGAAAATACACAATGAAGGCAAACTCTAATGAAAATACACAATGAAGGCAAACTCTAATGAAAATACAAAATGAAGGCAAACTCTAATGAAAATACAAAATGAAGGCAAACTCTAATGAAAATACAAAATGAAGGCAAACTCTAAATGAAAATACACAATGAAGGCAAACTCTAATGAAAATACACAATGAAGGCAAACTCTAATGAAAATACACAATGAAAGCAAACTCTAAATGAAAATGCAAAATGAAGGCAAACTCTAATGAAAATACAAAATGAAGGCAAACTCTAATGAAAATACAAAATGAAGGCAAACTCTAAATGAAAATACACAATGAAGGCAAACTCTAATGAAAATACACAATGAAGGCAAACTCTAATGAAAATACACAATGAAAGCAAACTCTAAATGAAAATGCAAAATGAAGGCAAACTCTAATGAAAATACACAATGAAGGCAAACTCTAATGGAAATACACAATGAAGGCAAACTCTAATGGAAATACACAATGAAGGCAAACTCTAATGAAAATGCAAAATGAAGGCAAACTCTAATGAAAATACACAATGAAGGCAAACTCTAATGAAAATACACAATGAAAGCAAACTCTAATGGAAATACACAATGATGGCAAACTCTAATGAAAATACACAATGAAGGCAAACTCTAATGAAAATACACAATGAAGGCAAACTCTAATGAAAATACAAAATGAAGGCAAACTCTAATGAAAATACAAAATGAAGGCAAACTCTAATGAAAATACAAAATGAAGGCAAACTCTAAATGAAAATACACAATGAAGGCAAACTCTAATGAAAATACACAATGAAGGCAAACTCTAATGAAAATACACAATGAAAGCAAACTCTAAATGAAAATGCAAAATGAAGGCAAACTCTAATGAAAATACACAATGAAGGCAAACTCTAATGGAAATACACAATGAAGGCAAACTCTAATGGAAATACACAATGAAGGCAAACTCTAATGAAAATGCAAAATGAAGGCAAACTCTAATGAAAATACACAATGAAGGCAAACTCTAATGAAAATACACAATGAAAGCAAACTCTAATGGAAATACACAATGAAGGCAAACTCTAATGAAAATACACAATGAAGGCAAACTCTAATGAAAATACACAATTAAAAAAACAAATGAATGAGTTTTTTAATAAACATACCTTTTTGCAGGTTCCTACTGTATCAAATGACAGATGTCAAAACGTACCGGGTTTTATAGGGTTACATGTCATTCATTATCAATCTTCTGAAAGATTCTAGTAAATGACGTTTTCTGTGAGCTGATTACATTGTCCGATTTTTCTCACCTCACAATTCAATTATGATCATAACATGAACTCTAACAATACGCTTTTGTTGCAGTATTTATAAGCCAATTATTTTCAAGCCAATTAAAACATTCGTGTTGTACTGTTGCCTGTATGGACCACTATGTTTGTGAAGACTCCATATGTGTTTATACTATTTATGTTCTTTGGGTACTTATTTATTGATCTTTTCGCCTCAGTCATATGTTGTAAAAAAAGCAAATACACGTTTAATTCTCGATTTGAGTTTCGACTTTAATCAATTAAGAATTATTCTTGTTATTGGTTAAATAAATGGGTCTTTAATTTTTTTTTTAACAAAATACAATGAAGTTGGGCAAACATACTGCCGTGAAACTAGATTCTATGGAAACCGGACAAGTCTTTTCCTAACAATAACAGTTTGTTCATTGGATTTTATTTGCTTGTATTGTATTTACTCCTCGGGATAGTTAAAACATTCAATAAAGTTGGGCAAACACACTGTGATGAACTAAATTCATTTGAAACAGGTAAATTCCCCCCCCCCCCCCCTTCCAACAAAATACAATTACTTGACCCGACTTTTTGATTAATATTGTATTAATTCCTCAGTATTTAATTGTCTAGATTTGAGGGCTATTATACGATACATAAACAAAATGCATATATGCTCTTTTGATTTTGTCATATTATTCATCATATAGTCAAATTTCTTAACATAATTGTCTATATTTTTAACTACGGATTTTTAAATTTAAGGAACACGGTCTGCCTGAAAAATAAATAATATAATCATACTTTTTGTTCAAATTCCTTATTAAGATTTCAAAATAAACAAATCCATACTGACATATTGCAAGTAGGCATTTAAAACAATCCAGTCAAACTTTTGTTCACCTTCCATGTCCGCTTACTTTCTATATAAAATCTTTAATTATAGGTAAAATCCTACTACATTCCTACTAGTTTCTTGGTGGAATACTACTACATATTTTGTACGGGTAGGCTCTACATATATATTAATGTTCTTACAGTTTTGCATATCTTATATTTTCCTTATAGTGCCATCTAAACACCCAAAATCCAAATGCCATCTAAACACACACAATCCTTAAGTAATTGATGTTTTATATATAAGAAAGTAAAGAAGATGTGAAACATTTATCAATGAAACAACAACACAAACATATAACTAGATCAGCAATGTCATTAAAATGTCTTGTTTACTGTTGTTCTTTAAGGAATTAAAAAAGAGAAACTTGAGATATATTTTAAAGACGAAAACAACCCTGATAATATAATAATATAAAACAAAAAAATCGTCAAAACCACTGTACATTACACAAAACACAACATAGCAAAACCAAAGACCAATCGGCACGAACTGCAACAAAAGACCAAGGTGATCACAGATGCTCAAGAAAAGTGGACAGATAGCGCTCCTCATGTGACAACCATTGAAGTGTTGACTTGCATATTGACGTTTTCGATTCGAAAAAAAAAGCTGCAAGATAATAACAAAATTTTAAAGTTAATAAGTTATTCTGTAATTCCTATAATTGTACAAGTTTGTTGCAAACTATATTAATTTTGTCAGGTGTCTCGAGTATCGCCATGTAATCAAAGAATTTGTAGTGAATGAAGAGGTTTCTATTATATTCAGGCCCAATATTACCTCCAATCGGTTGACCGCTTAGTATATACCATACACACCTTTCTATTATTGAAGACAAGGATATTTCTAAAAACGTATAATGTATGACACTTAAACGTTAATTGGCAAACTGGATACATTAACTAAATAGGAACATGATAATGGGAAATAATATAGAAATGCGTTATACTAGAGCGACACACCGAGCTATGTTTTGCCGTATTAGTTCGCAAGGTAACAGTTCTCAGGAAGACATGTTACCCTACCCTGAAACATCATTCTTACTCAGAGCAGACAAGCCTTCGAAATTACTCATAACTGCATGCTTGATTAACCGAGAAAATACAAATTTTCAAGTCTAAAGTTTGATCATGCCGCGTTTCAAACCCAAAATCGAATATAGTTCAACTTTCTTTTTATTTTACTTTTATTATGTTTTTCATAGACAGTTGAACCTATTATAAAACCACAGACGACTATACTGATTAATAGAAGCATCACATCTGTAGTAATATGGATTTAAAAAAAAGTAATAGCAATTATATATTTTATAATATTACTACTTCAAATACTCAAAACAAGATTTTTGTATTTATACCTGGTTTATAATCTTCTTGAAGTATACAGTGAGTTACAACATATTTACTAAAAACAATGACTGCCTAATTGATATATGATTTTGTATTTTTTACGTTGTGTGATCAGGAATATAGAGAAGGCTTACTATCATGATTTAATTTTTTTCTGTAAAGGATACATATATGTGTTCATACATTTTGTTAACAGATAAAAAAAACAAGATGTGAATATACAGAATAAATGAAAGTGAGCTTGTTCTTTTGACGTAAACGGAAAACAAAAAGAAATTAGTCAATCTTATCGATAAATTTTAATGGTAAAACATATTACAATTACATGATATACACGTCTATTTCTAGACGATATTATGACCAAAGTAACAACTGTAAATGGTTGCGTTTCCATGTTAATCTGACATGGATGCCTAAGGATTTTAGAAGTCTGAGAAAGAATGGCCGGGATATCATCCTTCGTGATGAGTTCCTCTTTGTTCTTGTTGGTGGTGCATATTCGTCCCAGGATACATGCCTATCTGGGTCTGTGTATGGTTGTGATATTTTTCGTCGCGGTAAGCCCCAGCTCGTTTTTGTTAGTGGTTCATCTTCGTCCCTGGATATGTACCTTTTAGTGTTTTTGAATGGATACAACAAAATATCGTCTGCAGGATAGTTCATCATAAACTGTGAATTGTGTGTAGGTTCTGTGCTGGTCACTGCAGGCATATTGCTCAACCTGTGAAAATAACTGAATTATTGATACATTTATGTCGGTATATTTAAATAACTTCTTTCTTACATTTATAACAGATTTGTTTTTTGAATTTGAAATTTTACTATGGCAATGTTTCAGTTAGCTTATCATTATCACTTCAACAAAATTGAATGGATTTAAAATATCCTTGCTATAAAAAAACACCAAATCAATAAAAGTGTGTTCGAATGGGGTCATTACAACCGATGCTTATTTAGGCTAATGCGAAGACAACTTTATTTTTTATAGGTGACCTTTTACAAGAAATTCATTATCAAATGAACCGATAAATCTCGGGTCTCTTGATGCAAGCGCTTTGAGATGCAAATGCAGTTTAAGTTATAATCATAACCTAAATCATGCCCAAAAAGGACTTTAAAATAACAATTGAAATACTGGTCAATACAAATCAAGAAGGTTTTATGATTATTTGACAGATGAATTTACGTTGCATTATTGGACAATACAAATAGATACATGCATAGATACTGCATACTGATTTTTCAAACCTTAATTCCCACAATGACGTGTATTGACGGATTAACCCCATCATGTTGATAATCACAAAGATAAGATAATAGTATGCAACTTAATCAAAGCAACTCTTTGAAATAAACATACATTATATGAAAGCAATCATAGCTGTTCGTTTCATTGACACTTTCATTTTATATGTGTGATAAATAAACCATGATGGTATTTGATATTTCTAGTTTACAAAGACGAGCAAATAACACTTTTGCAAATGAAATGTTTAACTGTTTAATGAGGACCACCTTTTCGATTGGAAGATGTGTTTTTAATTTCTATTTGACGTCTACTTTTTACTCATATTATTATCACTTATATTGTTAAATAAAAACTTACAATTCAATGATCAGAATAAGGGGTGGTATCGTCATTAACATCATTGACCTAAAATAAATAAATAAAATAATCGATACCGACAAAGGAGTATGTCCAGTAAGACCCTTTTTGGCCCAAAATATAGCAGTTTTACAAAATTGTTAGAAAGTTAACTTTCGGCTATTTATTTGAAAATAAAATACTTCTGTTACATAAATATGGCTTATTTTGACATAACAATGCACATGGTTCTAGTACTAGCATAATAAAGTCATGCTAAATTACTGAATTCATCCAAATTTTAGCATTTTGGTTAATTTTTGACGGTTTCCGTCTGAAATGGAAGTGGTTGCATTCGTGTTAATTCTTGTTTTTTAAAAAATTTAAGTTGTATTCGATGATAATACATACCATATATAAAAGATGAGAATGAACACAGATGCGGCTACTTTCATTTTTGACAAAAACCATCCGAAAAGTGGCATATTTGAGAGATTTTTTAGCTTCAATTGTAGAGTCTTTGATGACCAAATCTTTCTTATAAACTATTGAATCGACTAAAGTAGACACTTTTAAAAGTGTTTAAAAAGTGTCCAAAATCTT
Organism: Mytilus galloprovincialis; assembly: GCF_965363235.1. Taxonomy (NCBI): domain Eukaryota; kingdom Metazoa; phylum Mollusca; class Bivalvia; order Mytilida; family Mytilidae; genus Mytilus; species Mytilus galloprovincialis. The sequence goes on from NC_134843.1 coordinate 85,807,535, forward strand.
TCAGGTCAAAATGGGCCTTTACCGGACCTACTCCTTTGTGGTAAAATTCTAATACAAGCTTTTTATTTAAGAATTTAATGCTTCTTTTTGTAAATTTATTGGGGTGTAAAAGCGTTGACCGAAGTACATTTTGTATGAAGCGCGGAAGCGCTTCATTCTAAAAATGTACGCACGGTCAACGCTTTTACAACCCTATAAAGTTACAAAAAGAAGCATTCAATACTTATAATTATATTTTTAGCTATGATCATGAAAACACGAATTTTATATATTTTATTATTTAATTCACCTGTGCACTTTATTGTTGGAGCACGTGTTATAATGAATGAAAAGTTGTATTGAGCAATGCAACTGCTTACGAAATAACACGTGATGTGCAGTTAGCCAATCAGAATAACATATTATAATGAAACATACATCTAATGTAATTATTAATCAATCTAAGTTTATCAAAATGTCATACAAAATAGATAAATGAATTAACATACCTTTTCCTAAAAAAAAGATGGGCACTAATATTAAACTTTAATTTGTTCACCGATGTCTTTCAAGAATGAGCGGGTGGATGCATGGGTATATTTTATTTTTCAATGTTTAAAACATAATAACAAATAACCTATAATTCGCAAAACTGCTATGTCCTGGTTTATACATATATATTGTTCGCCTATGGAAGAAATCCTACCGTATTTTCCTAACACGGATAAGTGTTGCTCATTTAAATGATCCGTTGAATGTGTCGAAAATACAAATGGAATATTCAATGCAATAAAACTTATTGTACATTTCCGTCGGATTTAACAAAAGATGCAATAAGTCATTTTCTATTTTCCACAGATATACTCTTAGCATATTACATGTAAACTATATATACAAAACGTATGAATAATTTATCTCAAAGACAAAATATTCCTACCAACCTAAATTCCATAGTACAAATATATAGTAAAAACGCATTAACATAAAAAAAAATAAGATAAGGGAATCATTCTGAGCGCTGTACGCATTCCACAAATCTAAAAAGCACTTAAGAAATAGATTTAAAAATTAACATACCTTTTCCACAATAAAGATGGGCATTAATATAAACCAAGTTTATATATGCTCACATAGGTCATTCAATAATCAGTTACTGTAGTGTCTTACTATATCATTGCTCTTCTTTCTGAAGTTTGATGTCGTGATCAGTGAATTCACGTAAGTATATTTACACTTACTAACGTGTTTTCTTGATACTTTTATATACAGGTAATCAATTTCTTTTTGATGAAACGTGATATTTGATCTATAATAACTTATAATTATATTACATGTATACTTAGAATCTGTAATTAGCTGACAACAATCGCGAGACTCTCCAATGTCATATTCCATTTACATATTAAAAAAAATCAACTTATATGACTGCAGGTGCTGACCGATACCGTGTTAAAATAATTAATTAAGAAAACAACTGAAAAATGTGAAAAACTTGTAACTCTCAATTTGGTTGTATCATGGGACGTAATTATAAAATTTGAATGCTCCTTTTTTACATTTTCATAGGGTTGTAAAAGCGTAGATCGTGCATACTTTTGTAATATTAAGGGTTTCCTCTTTGGAACCAGGTCCGTAACTTCATTAAGGCAAATGCCTCATTTTAGAAATAAAAAAATGTAATAAGTTGAAACAAAATATAATCTTCTTATCAAATTGTTTTCACGACGAGTGTCTTGAAAGAATCATTTTCTGTTGATTTATGACGTCGCCATTTCAGAATCCATGTTTCTCATTTTTGTAGTATTCCCTGTTGCTTGTCGTTATGCGTCTTAATTATTCCCGAATATTTTTGTGTGTTGTGAATGTTCATTCGATTCTTCGCAGACTTTAGACTTGGGAAAGTTCTACGATAACGGGTGAACGTTTGTGTGGTTTAGCAATGTTACATGTCCACCGATGTCCAGATGTTTTAAATTAATTATTCCCGAGTTTATCTGTGTGTTGTAAATGTTCATTCAATTCTTCGCAGAATTTAGACTTGCGAAAGATCTACAATAACGGGTGAACGTTTGTATGGTTTGGCAATGTTGCTTGTTCACCGATGTCCAGATGTCTTAATTATTCCCGAGTTTATCTGTGTGTTGTAGATGTTCGTTCAGTTCTTTGCAGAATTTACGTTTTGGAAAGATCTACGATAACGGGTGAACGTTTGTATGGTTTGGCAACGTTGCTTTTCCACCGATGTCCAGATGTCTTAATTATTCCCGAGTTTATCTGTGTGTTGTAGATGTTCGTTCAGTTCTTTGCAGAATTTACGTTTTGGAAAGATCTACGATAACGGGTGAACGTTTGTATGGTTTGGCAACGTTGCTTTTCCACCGATGTCCAGATGTCTTAATTATTCCCGAGTTTATCTGTGTGTTGTAGATGTTCGTTCAGTTCTTTGCAGAATTTACGTTTTGGAAAGATCTACGATAACGGGTGAACGTTTGTATGGTTTGGCAATGTTGCTTGTTCACCGATGTCCAGATGTCTTAATTATTCCCGAGTTTATCTGTGTGTTGTAGATGTTCGTTCAGTTCTTTGCAGAATTTACGTTTTGGAAAGATCTACGATAACGGGTGAACGTTTGTATGGTTTGGCAACGTTGCTTTTCCACCGATGTCCAGATGTCTTAATTATTCCCGAGTTTATCTGTGTGTTGTAGATGTTCGTTCAGTTCTTTGCAGAATTTACGTTTTGGAAAGATCTACGATAACGGGTGAACGTTTGTATGGTTTGGCAATGTTGCTTGTTCACCGATGTCCAGATGTCTTAATTATTCCCGAGTTTATCTGTGTGTTGTAGATGTTCGTTCAGTTCTTTGCAGAATTTACGTTTTGGAAAGATCTACGATAACGGGTGAACGTTTGTATGGTTTGGCAATGTTGCTTGTTCACCGATGTCCAGATGTCTTAATTATTCCCGAGTTTATCTGTGTGTTGTAGATGTTCGTTCAGTTCTTTGCAGAATTTACGTTTTGGAAAGATCTACGATAACGGGTGAACGTTTGTATGGTTTGGCAACGTTGCTTTTCCACCGATGTCCAGATGTCTTAATTATTCCCGAGTTTATCTGTGTGTTGTAGATGTTCGTTCAGTTCTTTGCAGAATCTACATTTTGGAAAGATCTACGATAACGGGTGAACGTTTGTATGGTTTGGAAATGTTGCTTGTCCACCGATGTCCAGATAACGTTCGAGAAAGTGATTTGACATTATACTATGCTACCGGACATAGAAAAGTTGGTCTTTACTTTAACGAAAAAATAAACTTCATCTTAAAGAATACAACAATAGTATTCCTTTCTGTGGATGAATCTTAAAAACTGACATGGGTTGATTACATATACTTAAATGTTGTATAAGTTCATAGCACAAAATTTCTTGCTTTTTATTTTGAAGTCACAATTAGAAATTCATTATCGAGCAAACACTCACTTGTTCAGATCAAATCGTTCTATAGCACATTTGTTTAGCATCTGTGATCTTGATATTTGACCTGGAAACGAATAAAGTTTACTTCTCTTTAATCATGTTGTACATGAATTATAGTTTAAACATACAAAAAAAGGAAATATTACTTATCAATAATAATGGGGACTTTCACCGGACAAAACGGTATCAGTCAGATAATAAGTTTTTCTTTTGAATAAGGCTAAGTGGAGATGGAGGAGGGGCGACTTTTTTTTTTTTTTTTATTGAAAACTTCTGTCAAAATGCAAGTGGATAGTAGTTGGAGATCTGGAATAATCGAGTAGGGATTTTAATTTAGTTTTTTTTTAATTACATCTTATTTGATATCAATTGGCATTTCTAATTGTTGTGAGTGTAAACAATATTTTATTTCAAAACAAATAACGTAAATATTACAATTTATGACAATCTTTTTCGGATTTGAAAACGAGTGGATTTTCACTTTTACAAATTCCTCTCTCAAAATTGTTGTTGTCAGAAGGATAATACTCTCCCTTCGCAATATAAAATATATTTTCTGTTAATCTAATCATTAAACGAAAACAAAAACAAAAACAACTTAAATAATAGTAAACAATTCTTGATAAATATCTTACGTTTACGCAATTAGCGGTCGAATGACACAAGCCGTTTTTAATTGTATGCACGTAAACAATTAAATAATTATAACACAAGCCAAAATACGATAAATGATTTGTCATTTTGTACGAACATTAGTAACATAAACATCATATTGGTAAATTAAAGTAAGAAAATTGTCACTTTTACAAATGACGGGATAAGATACCTCAACAAAACAGCCACAATAAAATAAATACAATACTATATAATGGAAAAAAGAGACATGGATGTTTACAAAAAAGAGGTAAAAAGACAACTGCAGGTGTCTGTTTGTCACGTTTATTTACATATAATACATATTCTTCTATGTGCGACTTGTGTAACGTTAATGTGTTGTGTAATTCCTGATTCTATTTTGATGTTATAAAAAAGTACTTACAAGCGTGACATGAAGTACTCGTTAAATTTATATTAGATACATGTATAGGGTTATTCTTTCTTTTCTTTCTCTTAAATTCAGATATAAAGAATTTACCAGTATAAAAGATCATATGAAATATGTTCATGTTTTTAAAGACTATTCTAAACGTATATTAGATACTTTCGATGGAGTATATACTATACATATATTCTATGCACGAAGAGAGATATGGGATAGACGTCAATGACACAGCAACCCAATCAAATTAAAAATTATATATTTTCTAAACTTTATTATAATGTATTTGCATGTCCCAAGTCAGAAGTCTCTAATTCACGGATTGTCGTTTGTTGCTGTGTTACATATTTGTTTTTCGTTCATTATTTTGTATATGCAAAAGTCCGTTAGTTTCTCGTTTGAAATGTTTTGCATTTGTTATTTCTTAGCTCCTGAGGGATAGGTTTTGGAATTGTTTTCTCTCAATCGAATCATGACTTTCGAACAGCGATACTGCTGTTGCCTTTATTTGCTAATGTTCAAAGGCTGAACAGAAAACTATAGTTGATAACGTCTATGTCAAATTTTCTCCGATTGGGTGTGCAGAAAGATGTGAGATATGCACCAAACCAACCCCATTAAAATTATAAATAGTAATCTTATTCTAAACTCTCCTTAAATATTAAACACACACCCAAACATTTTAAAGCAAGGAATGTATAAAATCGTAGAAACGTTAGGAAGTTTTCACAACAGGAAGCTTACAACGAACAGCTACAACTTTACACGAGGCAGTTAGAACCTTCGTGTATTAATAATTTCTGCATATATTAACGAGGACTTAGAAAGTTTTAAAAATACATTATAAATCATGCTATACCAAATTACTGACCTCTGAGCTGATTATATCAAGAGGAACTAACCGCACACCAGCAGTAGTATCATCTCCAGTAATTGTGCTCGTCGATGAAAGAAACACTCCATTAATTGAGAACGTTGGAAGCACTTTTCTGCATTTATCTTTATCAGGAACGCTTAAAACCAAACATGTTGATAACAAGACTGAGTCGAAGTTATCAAAAGGGCAATGAGGTGGGATGAATACTAAGTCAGAGTGGTCAAAATGGTCAAAAGGGTAAAAATGTGGAATGAATACTGAGTCGGGGTGGTTAAAAAGGAGATGAAGGATAAAAAAACTGAGTACGTCAGGTCACTAGGATGAGGAGGATAGATGGATACTAAGTCAGAGTGGTCATATTAAAAAGGGGCAGTAAAGAGAACTGAGTCAGACGTATTGGTAAGGTAGGAGAGGGATAAGTACTGAGTCAGACAGTTACAAGTGTAAGAAGAAGGGACGAGAACTGAGTCAGACTGGTCAAAGGAAAAGAAAGAGTGAGAAGGAGGGGTGCAGACAGAGTCAGGCTGGTCTTACGGGTAAGACGGACGTTGAATATTGGGTTATAATAGTCATAAGGGAAAGGAGTGGGTACGAACTGAGTAAGACTTGTCAAAGGGAAAAAGGAGGGATGACACTTCAGTTAAACTGATCATAAGGAGAAAGGATGCGGGATTGTACTGAGTCAGACTGGTCTTACGGGTAAGGGTGAAATTGTACTTCAGCAGACAGGTATTAGGAGGAATGAATTTTGACAGTCTATATAATTATGTATGTCGTTTAGTTCTTTACTTTTCAAATCTATATACGTTGCGTTGCCTCTTTATCAAGATTGTGGTTGTATATACTGATAATACTGGAAAATGTCATAACATTTTTTTTATACATTAACTGTCTCTTCAACTTTAATTATTTGTAACCAGTTTATCGGAAATATTGACAATTGACATTTCCTTATAAGGGATTTCCGTTGAATAACATACATGTTCAATAAAGTATTAAAAAACTTTGTCAAGATACCTAAGTAGCTGAAGTCGACCTTAACAAAAGTCACTAAAAAACCCAAAGACTTTTATCATTGATAAGGTTAGTCATTATCATAAAAACTATATGAGTAATGTAATTCATGTTACCCACTTATAATATATTATACGTTTGTTTTGGTAAATGCATAGTAATGTAATGTTAACAATAATATGCTAAGGCTAAAATAAAAAGATTCTTACCGTCATTCGAATAATTATTTAATCCTTGTTGCTTGAATCCGACATTTTTGTTTACTTTCTGATGGCATAATGAAATTACCTGCGCATACGATCATACACGGGGCGAAAAACTTAGTTGCGAGAGCTTTCTCCCTTTGGAAAAAACGGTGACGTGATCAATATCTTATATTTGTTCAAGCTGTCAATCATTTTATTTATATTAATTTTTTTATATACCATTGGTCTTACTCATTAATCCTTCGGATTCGTCTTTTTAAATATGTTAACTCGTAAGAACCCTGGTATATATAGAACTTGACAACAATCTCAGACAGTTTGAATATTTGGAAGCAATAATTGTATAGCTTGACACTTTTTTTAGAAGACCTCTGCAGGGAATCATGATTTGGAGTGGAACAGTTTTCTTAATCTGCATTTCACTTATAACGGTGGAGTCCTGCCAGCAAAACGGAAGTAAGTCAACATTATTTTACTTATTTTTACCATAGGTCGTGTTATTCTTCATTAGACTCTAATTTTAAAGGAATATTACTTATGAAATCAATCTCAAGGCTAAGAAATACGGGTGAAATCGGGTCATTTTCGGAATTCCCGGGTTATTTCAATGACCCGGCGGGTGTTCCAGGTGATCCCTCAGAATTGTGAAAATCTCGGGTCACACCCGCAGAATACGGGTCAGTTGACAGGTATGTTAGAGGCATAAGCCATGTATTAAACAAAAGTAATATAACAAAAATACCGAACTCCGAGGACAATTAAAATCGGAAAACCCTTAATCAAATGAAAAAGTCTAAAGCTCAAACTCATCAAAACGAATGGATAATAATTGTCATATGCCAGATTTGGTGGGTACAGACATTTTCTTAAGTAGAAAGTGAAATAAACCTAGTTTTATAGCTAGCTAAAAGGTTGATTTGATTGCATTATTGTCAACTTATAAAGGTGAATCAAGAAGAACAAAACTGTTGGACACTTTTATTTATGTCCTAGGCCTTAAATTAATAATATCATTTATATTTTTCACAAACAACAGCAACGGGTTGAATTTGCATGTTCACAGGCTTGCGTTATCAAAGAATAGTGTTATTATGGAAATAAAAGCCGATATTGTAAAAAAATACAAACGCGATAAACAAACAAAAGATTTCAATTGTGTCATGTAAGCAAATATTCATGCAAAATCTACCGACGACCGACAGTAATCAAAAATGTGTCTGAAATTCTGTCTTGCTACTTTTAATGTTTGAAACCAGCAATATGTCGTTTTCAGTCAGGGTTAAAAACTAAAAAAAAAGGTTTTATTCAGATTTTTGTTCCTCATAAAGGTTTTCTAGTTCTGTGGCATTAAACAAAAATATATATTCAAAACATTTATATTGTATGTAAACATAACGATGAAAAACCGCACACATATTTGATGAATAAACCTACAATGGTAATGCCACTAAAAGCTAAATTCAATATCTGTATGAATTATCGATAATCAACATTTCAAAAATCAAATCTAAGGAGAGAATCTTGATTTTATTACATTAGAGAAATAAAAGTTACACTTAAAACGTTTAATTGGTATTTTGAAAGCATAGTGTTATCGGTGATTAATGTATAATTAAATGCATAAGATGATTATCGTCATTCTTCACTTGTATCATCATGGTTGTAATCCAGTTGTAAATGGAATGTGTTTTGATAATTCGTATCTTTATATTTGGTAAACATTTCATCCGTTAATCGACCCTATCAACACAAGGTATTGGATGGACACAGAGGGAAAACTGTTATTGATTTTAGTTGTTTGTTTTCATTCTTTTATAAAGAAATATGTAAAATTAGATATTCAATATGTACGTAATTATGAAGTTCAGCAAATCAAGAATTAACACTTGGTTTGATCATGATATTTTGATGCTATTTCATTTTTTTTTGGTGTAGTTGTACTTTTTTTTATGGTACAAATGTAACATCTGCGACTTTTTATTTATAAAAGACAACGTTATTCAAATAACAATTAATATGAGCGTTACTTGTTAAAATGTTTAGTTGTCCCTGTTTGGAAATTGATAATTTACTTCTGTTCAATACGATCTTGTGGTGTTCTCTAAGTTGCATTGCATAGGTCTAAGAGTTTCTAAGCTATCAGGGTGGAATAGAATGCGTTTTATATGTCATTTTCACAAGTATCGCAACTGGATCAAGAATTGTAATTGAACACGGCACAATGTATTTCAGAAACAATTTACTTTGTTCAACATTGACAATTTCAAAAAAGAATCATGATTATGTCCAGCCAATTACTTTCTCTGCACTCATTTTTGATGAACACTTATTTTTTTGTCGTCGAATAACTCTCTCATTGACGTGTACAAAATATTCATAAATGCTTCACATGTTCTTTTCGTCAACATATTGAGGTCGTATTAATATGTTCTCATGTTATCCTTTTTGTTTTTATAGTAACCTGTGGGAGCGAATGGGTACAACAATTAGAGAATAACCAACAAGGCAATGAAGTAACCGGTAGTAAAGAAATACTTCGACAGGCTATCTTGAGTGGTGCAAAAGTTCGGATCAGTTTTGGAAATTATTATGCAGATACCCAGTTTACGTACATCCTAAATGGTGAAGTGTGTGTACAGTCACTTTTTCATATCAGCAAGAATGGTTGGGATAAACATCAAACTAAGGCATATTGGTGGTTTCTCAACGTATGTACCACTGGAAATGTACACATGTCTCGGTGGTATGTTGGATCTCATGCTCGACCGTCAACACCGGAAACGAAAACTAAATACAGTGTCAGATGGTTTACAAGGTATATAACGAAATAAATAGCCGTCTTATTACTTTTTAAAGAGGCGAGTGTTGGAAAACATGTATATAGGTGGCACGGTAGTATTTGCATTTCAGAATTTAGGTTGCTCTTTTGTGTACCCTACCTAAGTCAATGTATCTGAACAGTGTGATTGAACATAAAATATATTATCAACTGAACACACTTTCCAAAACTGAGGGATGAATCATGTGTAGAAAAATATGAAATAATTTGACAAACAGATGAAAATGAATTTTTGAGATTTTTTTTTTAATTGTGTATTCACTGCATGATAAAAGACATAAAAGCACTAGTGGCCTAAGATTTTTAAAAATACCAAAAAAGGTTAGCGGTCATGATACACATTCGTATCTATTTCTGAATAGTCAAATGAAAGTATTTCAGTTAACTGCGAAAATTTAAAATTTTTGCAGTGTTAGAAAGTTGTCAAAATTATAAAAAGGCTATCATTATCCCTTATGGGCCAGGAAATACTACCGTGCCCCCCTATATATTATGACTCTCTTGTATTAAATTAAGGTCTGTTTCTTTTCATACAAAACACTGATTCTTTTTCCGGATTTAACTATATCTGAAGTACTTTTTGGATCGAACAGCCCTGTAGCATATGTATTACTTTATGATTTTCGAATATTCCTGCCTCAAGACATTAATTGTCGAAATGCGCTTCTGATGAAGGAAAATTGATAACGGTAATGATATGATATTCTTCTGTGGTTTTGTCAAATAAAACTTCAATATAAAAACATAACAGATGATAACATGTCCATCAATCTTTGAGGACATGTTTCATAAAGTTGAACGTCATAAAATCAACAAATCGAATAAGGTAGAAGTTTGCAGTGCTGATTATATAAATAGATGATGTGGTATTATTGCCAATGAGATAACTCTTCACAAGAGACCATATGACCATAATAGGTCCCCGTATGGTCTTCAACAATGTGCTAGGCCAATATAATTAGTCTTTCTCAGAGTGCTTTGTTTGTTTGTTGTTTCTTTTTCATTTGACACCTCATTACTAGTATACTATACTGAAATAATAATTGCCAGACCAATGTTCTCTCTATTTTCAGACAATTAAGCTCAGACTCAAATCCTCAAACTCCCATTTTCTGCAACTCAGACAGTGGATCAGCAAGCTGTGGCAATATAAAACATCTAACAAGAGCTGTTGCTAACGGAGCAGAAATTCACGTTACCAATGTAAATGGTAAACGAGCGGGAGCTCTTGAATTTTCAAATATAGCATATAATAAAGCTGAAACGAAAGTAGCTGGTACACATTTGTGGCATGTAAGTCAGTCAATTGTCGGAAATCATATAGAATTCCAGCAGAATGCGTATTGGTGGTTTAATCTATGGTCAACCGATGGAACACGTGATATGTCAAGATGGTCTGTTGGTGAACATACTGACCGAGGACATTCTAATGACAAAGTATCGATGAAATGGTTTGCTGATACATGTTGGACCTTAGCATACGAACATGACAAAGACGGACAAGCCATCGATGGTTCCCTTGAGTTCCTACGCTCAGCTATTTTAGTTGGCAAACGGGTGAGGCTAGTTTACTCAGATAATACGTACGGAATTGAAGCTGACCAGTTAGTGGTAAGAAACGGTCATGTAACTGCGCAAGTTCTAGGCCACGTATCGAAAGCAAATTTACAGAAATTTCAGGACAACGCATACTGGTATTGGCAAAATGTTGCGACGACCGGAAATGTAGAAACCATCCGCTACAATGTAGGTTCTCACACCAATCGTGGCAGTTCCAATGATAGACAGGCAACAAAGTGGTTCATTGACTCCAGGCCTTGGGTACACGCGTATTCCAACTCAGAAACAGGTGTAACTACACATGGATCTAAGGCGTCGTTGATACAGGGAGTTAAAGCTGGAAAGATGCTCAGATTCACTATTAAATCTACTACATGTAATCAACTAAACAATGATTATATTGCTGTCTTTAACGCTGATAATGCAGACTTAAGTCCTGATGGAAATGATCTTGGTGCACAGCATATTCGGTCGATTGGGTTGACAAAAGATGGGTTATATAATGTAGCATTTGGATCTAAACCCTATTGGAATTTTATGATCGCTACGACAGCTGGTAAATTAGACGAAACAAGATGGACTGTTGGTGAACACAAGAGTCAGGGACACGTCAATTCCAATTCCGCTATTGATTGGTTTGTTAGTTAAGATGTACATGAACTAATTTTCTACATACTTATACACTGTATAAAGGATATAGTCAAATAGTTATTGTTAATTGGTGATTATTTCTATATATCACTATACTAAAATGGAAACAAACGTTAAAGCAGTTTTATCGTACTTACACCAGTTAACATAATAAGTTGATTTAGTTATGTATATTTCAAACAATATTGGCTTCATTTCTTTACTCTCAATTTCAAGAATCCATAGCTAGCCAAGGCCTTGGCTACCCTTGAGGCAAGTGCCTCACTAAAATTTCGACCCTGATTTTTTTTTATTATATAAATATAAATATGATAGTCATTTGTTGTTCTGTCTCAACCTTAATTTTTTGTCATCAATTCATTTCTTTTAAATTATTCTTCCTGGATATAACTCAGCATTACATTAACCTAGTAACGCTAATCATCAAGGATCTCTGGTTAAAAACAGGCTCTTGCAGAAGAAGGAAAAGCGATACTGAAGGAATAATTCTAGTAAACTATTTGTTTGGTGAACAGAGTCTGAGTAATGAATATAACTTCAATAGAACTAATCCAAAAACGATAGGTAGACTGACAAATCAAGTACTGGGCATCGCAACTTTAGGGGGCAGTCCTGTCTGCGTATTCACTTCTCCGTTTCACCAACTTTAATCTTTCTCTTTACAGATAAATAAAATATATAAATAATATGAAACATGCATGGATTAGTTTTATACCTTAAAAATTGAAAGAAAATCACATATTCTAATTTCACAATATTGAGGAACGGCCGAACCTTTAAAACGGAATTTTGTCTTTACTTATTCTTGACTACGGACTTTCGTGTCTTTATATTCGGGGTTTCGGAATCGAACACCCCAACCCCCAACCTGTAAATTTATAGATTCTGGAACTAAAATACCACCGACTATTTCTAAAAATAATTTGAAATTACGGACCTACATGTAAACGGCTCAAACTCCATTCCAATTCCCCTTTACCCTTTTCATACTTACTCTAGATAGAATCATATAATTCTATCACGAGTTTGATATAAAAGCGAGTTTAATATTTTGTAACTGTGACTGTATGACGGTGCTTAATTCCCTTTTGCAAACAAAACTGTTATTACCGATGCTGCTTCCAAATTGCTGATGGAGAAGGATTCGGAAGAAGATACATCAATCATAGTGTTGAAGTTAGTGTGCTACCGCTTGAAACCCAGACTGCCCTGAAACGACTGAAAATTCGAAAAGAGCATGCGTGAGTGGCGATGATTATCTTACATATAAATTTAAATAAAATTGTTAATAAAAGTCTTTAAATATAAAAAAATTATATAAAAAGTGTCAAAATTTAAAGCATTGTCCAACTCTGGAAATGCCTAAAATGCAGGATTTTGCACCATTCATTTCATACCCTCCAAAAAATTTTTTCGCATCACTTCGCTCGGCTTAATTGTTTTGCCTCACTAAAAATAATATGCCTAGTTACAGCCTTGCTAGCAATACATTCTCTAATTTCTTTTACATATGATATATGCATTTTCTATTTCCCAGTTAATAATAACAAATCTCACTGTTTACATCCAAGTCACATATTTAATATATACAACTCGTCAAAACATCAACCCAACAATTTTAGATCTGTATTCAAGTTAACAAAATTAACGGTAAATATATCTAACAGTTTATAATCGATTTGAAACGTACTTGACGGTGATTTGTCACAATATCCACAGGAGCAGATTTGTCGTGGCATCCATTTGCAATAGACAGGTGAGGAAGAGAAAGTAAACGGTATTGAAAATACGGATAAGTCCAGATTATTTCCGGAAAATATGAATGTCTGAAAATTCAATCCAATAGACTTTATAGTAAATATAGTTGCGTATGTGATACAGAATACTCCCCGTCTGAAATCTACCTGATATCACTATTCCAGAAAGTATAATTCCAAATGTGAATGTCACTATATTAATCCAAAATATATACATATAATTACACAGGTTTGTTCTCTATGAGAAGAATCATGTTCACGATAGGGCGTGTGTGGCTTTTCCATTAACGATTACTCGCACGTCTGCTTTTCGGACATGTTCGTCTGAACTTTTAAACGAGTTCATTATAATTCCAACGGGCCATTGGGTACGGCAAATGTTTTTGTCCTTTAGAAGAATGACGTCTCCTTCGATGATATCACGGCGATCTTCGGTCCATTTTCGTCGTTGTTGTAGTAACGGCAGGTAGTACTCCTTCCTCCAACGGGACCAGAAATCACTGGCTAGAGCCTGTACTCGTCTCCATTCGGCAAGACAGAGATCTCGTTTGTCGAATTCCCAAAGATGGTCTGAAGTGAAAATGTAGTCGGTTTTCTGCGTCAATAACATAGCCGGAGTTAATATTAACGGATTCTCTGGATCTGTTGATACCGGTACCAGAGGTCTAGAGTTCACTATTGCTGAAAATTCTGCCATTAGTGTGTTGAGCACATCATGTGTTAGGCTTCTTCCGGCTGCGTTAAGAAGCATATAATCAAGAATTCTCCTAGTGATACCAATCATTCTTTCCCAGGCTCCACCCATTTGGGACGAATGCGGCGGATTGAAGATCCAAGTTGTACCAGAATTGTACAGAAAGTTATTGAAGGGTCCATCTTCAACGTTGATTGAGTCAATCTTTAAATCGTCGATTGCGCCGATAAAGTTCGTTCCACGGTCAGATCGGAAAATCTTAACCTGGCCTCTTATAGAGGTGAATCTTCTGACATCGTTTATGAAGGCTGAAGAACTCATTTCCTCGATTAATTCGATGTGAATAGCTCTTGTCACAAAGCATTTGAATAAAATTGCCCAACGCTTTGAGTTGGCGTATCCACCACGTGTTTTACGTGAAACAATTGTCCAGGGTCCGAAGGTGTCTATTCCAACGTTAGTAAACGGAGGTGAAGGTTCAAGACGGTCCTCTGGCAAATCAGACATGATTTGATACTCGGTTTTTCCTCTGAGTTTGCGGCATGTCACACATTTGTGAATAATAAATGAGATCAAGCGTGTTTCTCCTACGATCCAAAAGCCTGCGGATCGAATCGCTCCATCTGTGAAATGGCGACCTTGATGTTTTATCTTGTTGTGGTAGTGTCGAACTAATAATGTCGCTATATGATGGCGTCCAGGGACGATCAATGGTTTCTTTCAAGGAGGTTTAAGTCAGATTTGGCGAAACGGCCTCCTACTCGTAATAGTCCTTGTTCGTCCAAAAACAGATTAAGGTTAGCTATCGGACTCCGCTTATGAATTTGTTCCTGACGTTTAATGCAATCTATTTCCTCTCCGTAAACTTCATATTGAGCAGATATTAAGATGAAATTTTCGGCATTCGAAAAGCCTTCCAGAGAAGTCACTGGTGCTGTCTGTTTTGACCCGTGTAAACGGGAGAAACGTTCCAAAAAGGCTATCGCTCGCACAAGTAATGTCCAGTTGGAGAATCTGTTGAATCTATCAGTTCCGATACCTTTATGCTCAAGTATGGCAAATGGTTTTGCAACATTAACAGTTGCACGTATTTCTCCATCTTCCTCTGGGTCTATTAGCTGATATATGTCCTCAGAATTCGTTTGTTCTCAGAAAAGAAGTTGTCTTGGTCCTAATAACCATTCGCTGCTATGAATTTCGTGAGCAGGTACGGACCTTGTTCCCGAGTCTGCGGGATTACGGTTAGTTGGTACATAATTCCATTGACTTGGAGAGCTAAATTTTCTTATTTTCTCTACTCTATTGGTGACATAGATAAAGAATCTTCTTGTCTCGTTACTGATGTAGCCTAGGACTACTTTACTGTCTGTGTAGAATTTTACGGTGTCTATATGTAAATCTAAATTATCCATGATGGTCTGTGTTATCTCGACTGCTAATACTGCAGCAGATAGTTCAAGACGTGGAATAGTATGACCACTTGTTGGTGCAACTTTAGCTTTCCCAAGAATGAAACCTATGTTTGGTTCACCACTACTGTCGGTCGTGCGTAGATATGCAACAGCTGCTATGGCTTTTTCTGATGCATCAGAGAAGACATGTAAGTCCTTTGTGGTGCTTTTGCTGAGATACGGCACGTAGGTACGTGGAATGCGCAATGTTTCGATAGCAATTAGAGTATCTCTCCAAGATTTCCACTCATCTGCTGTCTCATCAGTGAGAGGTTGGTCGTAATCGACGGTTTCTGATACTATTTTCCTTAATAGGAGTTTCCCTTGTATAATCACCGGAGCCAAAAATCCCAGAGGATCGTAGAGACTGTTTATCATCGATAAAATTCCTCTCCGAGTGATCGGTTTGTTTTCTGATGATAATTGAAATAAGAAGTTATCAGTGTTTACGTCCCAGCTGAGACCAAGACTACGTTGTAGGGGTTTACTGTTGCATTCTAAGTCTAGATCTTTAAGATTTGAAGCCAAATCACTGGCATGAAATGCAGACATAACTTCCGCACAATTAGAGGCAAACTTGTGAAGTCGTAAGTTTCCATATTTTGCTAATGCTTGCTGTGTGTCCTTCATGAGCTTAACAGCTTCCTCTTTAGTAGGACATGACGTTAGACCGTCGTCGACATAGAAGTCTCTTGTCACAAAACTAGTCACGTGACTGCCAAACTCTAGTTCTGATGCTTGAGCTGCTTTTCGGAGTCCACGCGTAGCAACGGCAGGTGACGGACTATTTCCGAAAACATGAACTCTCATGCGGTATTCGACAAGGTTCTCCTGTAGGTCATTGTATTTATGCCATAAAAATCTCAGGCAATTTTGGTGATCTTTTCTGACAACAAAGCAGTGAAACATATGTTGAACGTCTGCAGTAACTGCGACCATTTCTTTCCTGAAACGCAGCAGTACTCCCAAGAGATCATTGGTCAAGTCTGGACCTGTAAGCAGGACGCTGTTGAGTGAAACTCCGTTACATTTGGCGGAAGAATCAAACACACCTTTTATCTGATCGGGTTTCTTCGGATGATAAACACCAAACAATGGCAAATACCAGCACTCCTTATGTTTGCGCAATGGTGGAGCGAGCTCTGCATGATTATTGTCTAGGATCTTACTCATAAATGTAAGAAAGTATTCCTGCTTAACTGGGTTTCTATTCAGAATGGTGTCTAACATATTAGCACGATGAAGAGCTTGTTGTCTGTTGCTTGGCAATGGCTGTCTTGGCACTCGGAACGGCAACGGTGCTACCCAACAACTTCCTTCCGAGTCTCTCACAAATTCCTTGTCCATCTGCTTCATGAACATTTTGTCCTCATAATGACTGTCCAGGCTTATCATCGTCCCTTGTTTTTTCAAAGAGTGGCAATTGTAAATCTTTCGTTACAGGGTCTGTGTAGTTTTCCCGGATGTCAAACTTGCTTGTGCATGGTTGAAAGGTTGAAGGTTGTCCTGTAGGTAAAATGTTGGTTATTTTGACATTTAATTCAAGAGGTACAGGCTGCTTGTTAATGCAGGTTTCTCCTTTCACTACCCAACCCAGTTTCAATTGCTGTGCGTATGGAGTTCTGGGTGGTCCTATGCGCTGGTCGAGGACATGGTGTGCCTCTAAAAGGTCTCTGCCAATTAAGAGAAGAATTTGGCAATTTTTCTCTATTGGTGGAATGCTACCCCTAAGTTTTTTTAAATGAGGGTGATGCATTGTTACTTCAGGAGTAGGTATTTCGTCCCTATTATTGGGAATATGATCACATTCAATCAGTACAGGAAGGTCAAACTTGTCATTACCATTGATTGATTCCATGACAAAACCTCTTCCTCTTTTCCCGGAAGTAACCACTTTGCCGGAGCATGTTGATAAAGTATAGTTCTCCGGTTTATCTTTGACGTCGAAAAGATTAAAGAATTCGGGCGATGCTAGTGACCGGTTGCTTTGGTCATCAATGATGGCGTACATGCGAATAACTTTGTACTGGTTATCTTTGTGATAAACATTAACAGGAAGTATTTTAGCACAAGATTTCCCACTATATGTATCTTTACAGATCTCAGTACAGATAGAGTTAACTGAGGTTGCCTTAGTTTCAGCCGATTCTATAGGCTCCCCGCCGTAGGCTTGCTTAGGCGAGCTAGACTGTGAACTTGCAGGTTGCTGTGGTCTAGTGATGTGAAGTGCGGTATTGTGTTGTTTACTTCCACATTCTTTACAACTTATGCGTGCATTGCATTCCCGGCTCCTATGTGTGGTAGAATCACAACACTTGTAACATAGACTGTTTTCTTTTAAAAGACGTTTGTGCTCCTCTATTGACTTGGCTCGGAACGCTCGACATTCATTTAAGGAATGCTTTATATTGTGCAGAATACAAAGACCTTGTTTGCTGGCGTCTCCAGATTGCTGCTCAACCGCTGTTTTATGAGTACCAACTTTAGTCTTGGGGTAAGACGTGAACCTTGGCGCAGCACCTTTTGTATTTGGTGTGACTTTCGACCCAAAGATGAATCCGGGATCGTTTTTAATTCTACTGATTTCACTGATGAATGCAGATAGCTCTGTAAAAGGAGGAAAGGCAGCGCCGTGGTTAGATTTGTATCTAGACGCCCTTGTAATCCACTTTTCCTGAAGTCCATATGGTAGTTTTTCAATGACAGGGTTTATTCCAGCCGGTGAATCAAAATAAGCTAGCAGACATCCCAGCTTGGGATTTTCCTTGTGGTATTCTATTTCTGATAGAATGTCGGACAGTTCATAAAGACGTGCGTTGTCCTTATTCGTCAAGGTTGGGAATTTGTCAAGTTTACTCCTGAGAGAGGCTTCCAACATTTCTGGAGCACCATACCGCTCGTCAAGCCTCTTCCATAATCTTTGTATACCTATTGTAGGATTATTGGCGTTCGACGCTCTTATACTTATGGCATGTTTAGCAGACTCAGGACCGAGCCACTTGATCAATAAATCAATCTGTTCCGAGTCAGATACTTGTAACTCGTCTGTCACGTTTTAAAGCTTGCTTTCCATGTATGGAAGGATTCTGCCCGATCGTTAAAGCTTGTTAATCGGGAGAAAAGCAGGTCCTTACGCAAGAGAAATCTAGTAATCTCCGATGTTGGGTTGATTTGTTGCTGGTGTGCAGCAGGGATCTCTTCTATGACGCCTTGATTTTGGTGTAAGACAGGGATCTTTTCTGAAACGCCCTGTTTTCCTTTGCCAGTTAAAGTTCCCAGATCTGGGAATACATTAACATCTGGTGACTTAGTACGTGTAGGCAAGACCTTAGGTGTTTGTGATGGCAAGTTCAGTGCCACAGATGGCACGAACGCTGGTGCTTCATGACTCAGCTCAATTTTAACAGGAATTTGTTTTTTTCTTTTGAGGTCCTGTCACTTCCTTTACAACAGTTGATACAGGAAGTTTACTGACGAAATCTTGCACACGCTGGAACGGGTCTTCCTTTTCGTCAGGGAGATCGCTAAACGCTTGGCTGTCATCGTATTCCAGGATACGAGCCTCGGCTTCTGCGGCTGCAGCTTCTCTCTGTGCTTCAAGAAGGTTAAATTTGGCTTTCAGCTCGGCTTTTTCACGGCTTACCCGTACGGCTTCTTGTTGCATTTGAGCCTTCCTGCGCATAGCCTCTTGTTCTAATTGCACTTTTCTGTGGGCAGCCTCCTGTTCTAGCTCAGCTGTTCTCTTTGCGGCCTCCTGTTCCAGTTGAACTTTACGTTGAGCGACTTCTTGCTCCATTTCTGCCTTTTTACGTGTGGCTTCCTGTTCCATTTCAGCCTTTTTGTGTGCTGCTTCCTGTTCCATTTCAATTTGTTTGAACAGGGCTTGTTCCTCTAACATTGCTTCCTGTTGTAGGATAAGGGCATGTTTTTCTACAAAGGCTATCTTAGACTTTGCAGCCTCTGCCTTGGCACGCTTTCTCCGTGCCAGGCTTGACATGTCTGACACGTTAGAGCTACCGCTGTGCGAGGTTTTCATACCCTTTGAGGTCTTTGATTTTGTTGATTTGGACTTTGTTAGGGCGAGGCGATGCTCGTGTAGTTTTTCCATGACCAGTTCCACTTTGGACAGACGTAAATCCAAAGAGAGTTTACATGCATCAATTTCTTTTTGACTCTCCAATGTTCTGGTCCTTTTCAGAAAGTCTAGGTATTCATCTGTGAGCCTACGATAATTATTACAGGCTTTGACAAGTTTGTCCTGGACTGTTAGGAGTTGCTGGAGCTCGTTAGGAGGCGTTGTGACTTCCCATAACTGGGATTCAATGTCTGTCCAGAGAGCTTCTTGTTCCTGACAGAACTTGTCACGTTTTTCAGTGAAAGCTCCTTTTCCCTTTTCCGTGAGGTCACGAACTCGCCTAGCCTCGGGATTTTCATCTGACTGTATTGTATTAGATGGATTTTCTAATAATTCAGGGACATCTCCATCTGGGGGCTGAATCTCTTCTTGTTGTTCCACATTACTGGGATCCATGTTGATTCAACGTTGTTGGGTTGCTGCCGAGTACACACAAGATATGTAGTCCACTGTCAGTGTAAAGGTATGTACGTTGCTACGTTGTCGTTCCTTGTCTGGATATGTAAAGACAGGTTGTCGTCAATTTACTATGCTGAGCCTGACTCAGCTAGTATAACCATGAAATTGTATCGCAATCTCGGCAAATTATAAAGAATAACAACTTGTGTGTGAAGATTGTAGATTATAATTCCACCAGAAATGATACAGGAGTTTTACAGAGTGTGTATTGTTTGGTAAACTGAAAGAAATAAAGATACAATAATTACAATATGTACGAAAGAAATATATGAATGTTCAATGCAATAATAATATCAAGTCAAAAACGAAAGTAGAATTCTCAGGTCAATTCATAGAAATAAACAATTACAGTTCGTATTTGTTGAATAAACGTGGAATTCAAGTTAACGAAATTAACGGTAAATATATTTAACAGTTTATAATCGATTTGAAACGTACTTGACGGTGATTTGTCACAATATCCACAGGAGCAGATTTGTCGTGGCATCCATTTGCAATAGACAGGTGAAGAAGAGAAAGTAAACGGTAAACGGTGAACTGAAAATTCAATCCAATAGACTTTATAGTAAATATAGTTGCGTATGTGATCCAGAATATAAATATATATTCAACAATCAATAAACCCGAAAATGTATAGTAACTTTTCAAAACAAAATCCAGCGTAAAAAGACAATAATAGTAAAACAGGCAGACAGCAACAAACGACAACCCTTTAATTTCGTGTTCCTTACTTGAGAAAATAAATGATATCGCGTGGTTGAAAATATAAGTGAGCAACCAACCTTTCCCTAACTGGACCAATAGTGTCACAACATAAAATAAAACTGAAAAATTCGAAGGAAAAGGTTTGACAACTTTAAATTTAAACTAAGCACACACAACAAAATCACAACAAAAGACATATGAACAAAGTATTGATATTGAAAGGCATAACAATTAACCAAAGAGACATTCAAACTCATAAGTCGAAAATGAAATGATAACACCAATGTCTGAAAAAAAAAACCGACAAACAACAGTACACCAAAAAGACAACATAGAAAACTAAAGACTGAGTAACACAAAAAATCCCCAAAAAATGGGAATGATGTCAGATGCTCCGAATGGTAAGCTAATCCTTCTCTATATGTGGTACCCGTCGTATTGCTCATGTTTGTACACACCTGGTAACAAGCCTAATTCGATTGTTCAAAGAACATGATTGTAGTCAAAACAGTTGGAACATAGCCGTTGTCATCAGTAAAGTATATATTCGAAAACGATCAACCAAATTAGACGATTTTTTCGTCCTATTTCTTGACCTGGAAGGCCAAGAGATGCTGATAGATGAACCCAACTGCAGTCTGCATGTAGAGTTGACTAAAAATGAACACATTAACCCTAATAGTTCTTAGGTTGGAGTGAAACTGGTACAGGTACAGTAGTCTACAGAAAGTCATTTGTACCAAAAAAATCCGGAACTTTTCGGTTTTTTTTTCGATTTTTTACTTCAACCGGACCTGCGACCGCAAGTTGTTGTTTCCTAGTATTTCAATAATAGACACGAATAGTAGTCCTATGCCCGTGGTTTTACACTATTTTGGGGAATTTCAGGCCTTTAAAAAACGCACGTGCTTCCAACATCGAAAGTAAGCTCACTCCTTAAATGTCATGATACATATATCATAATTATTAATCAGAATTAATTTTAAAAAAAAATCAATAACTTAAAAAGAAAAAGTATTCGTGGTATTGCCAAGGATTTTTTTTGGAGCTGATTAAGATAAACCCGAACAGCGCTTTGGACGCATGAAATTTATAACGTGTTGATTAATTTTTTTACAGCACTGGGTCGGTAACTCTGCGGGTGGACTAAAAGTCACCGAACGTATAATAAACTCAGTAGCAAATCCATCGACAATGAATTATAATAATTTATAGCAAACCAGTCAAACTTTGTCCGTTTACGAACTTTGAATTTCAACTTCCTCAGAAAAAGCAAACCTTAGATGAATTTGCCTTCTTTTTAATAACCTTTAGAATAATTATATAGCTCTTCAATTGTTTCGATTCTTATACATCCTTGACTTTCAAATATTCGACCTTCAGTGTGTCTGACGAAGACAAATAAAAAAAGCCCTTCGGACTCATTAAATCTTTTTAAGTGCTGTTTCAAATTTTAAATAAAATCGACCAACAGACTAACAAATAAACAGACTTAACGGTCACTGATATCATCTATGGTGTATGCGAAAAATCGTGTAAACCTGTTTATGTCAATATTACGCTTCTGTAAAAGCCAAATTGGAACCGTGAATTATAATAGTTTTCTTTTCAGATGAAACAGCTTATTAAGAGAAATGTATAAACTGTAATTATTTCCGTAAGATAGCAATTTTCTACACAGTCAAACATTTATAATTGCTTTATGGACAATGTATCACAAAAATGCCTGCAATTAATCTGTTGGCAGTTCTTAATTAAGAATAAGTTGTCTTCCTGGGCTTGAATTGTTTATAAGGTATTGGTTTTACTTTTGAAGGTCGTACCATGAACTGTAATTTTTCACACATTGTCCGTAGCCATTATCGTCTTATTGGATAGTGTAATCAATCCACATTTCCAAATTCTATTTTCAATAGAGGCAGGTCATGTTTCATTTGTATGCCTTGCAATGAAACATGTAAAGGAAAAATCAAATAAAGGGTCATAAACTTTAAAAGTCTGCAGACACAGAAGTTTGTGTATATTTTATACATTATTTCCCATAAATTACTAACATATCTTAGTATTATTTTTTCGTATTCAAATAATATTGGACACAAAAGTCATTTGAATTTAAAGATGTAATAAAGTATCAGGGTGATATTTTTATTCTTAAAGAATAGAGTTTTTCGTGTTTTGAAGAAAGTTTAACTGTGAAAACAATACTCGGAGTAGATCAGAAAGCAACCACGCGTTGTGCTATTATTCGATGAAATGGTAGACGTAGAGGACACAATTTACAATACTCAACAAATGTCAAGTTATAGTTTGTCTATTAAAAACAAATGCGTATTTATAAATGTTTATCTTATATAGATAAGATGTGTACGTTAGTCGTATGATTTGATTATTAGGTTTAATTGACTTTAACCGAACTTTCAATAACTGCGATTATTTTGATCTGATGTTGTTTTCATTTCGTTTCGTGTCAATCTGTAATGTCTAGCCCTTTTCAACTCTATTTTACATTTCGTTTCGTGTCAATCTGTAATGTTTAGCCCCTTTTAACTCTATTTTACATCTCGTTTTAATTTTATGTTGTGCTATTACACCATTGTCAAGGGCAACGTAAGCAACACGACGGGTGCCACATGTTGGGCAGAATCTTCTTACCCTTCCGGTGCACCCGAAATTACCCAGTTTTTGAAGGGGTTCATGTTGCTTAGTCTGTAGTTCTCTATGTTGTGTCGTGTGTACTATTATTTGTCTGTTTATCTTTTCCTTTCTAGCTCACCTGGCCCGAAGGGCCAAGTGAGCTTTTCTCATCACTTGGCGTCCGTCGTCCGTCGTCGCCCGTCGTCGTCGTCGTAAACTTTTTACATTTTGAACTTCTTCTAGAGAACCACTGAATGGAACGAAACCAAACATGACATGAATGTTCCTTATGAGGTGCTGACCAAGTGTTGTTACTTTTTAGTAGATCCATCATCCAAGATGGCCGCCAGCGGGGGACTAAGTTTAAAATAAAACCCTATGGGAAATACATACAGATGTCTTCTTTTAGAGAACCACTAAAATGGAATGAAACCAAACATAGCATTAATGTTCCTTATGAGATGCTGACCAAGTGTTGTTACTTTATAGCCGATCCATCATCCAAGATGGCCGCCAGCGGGGGACTTAGTTTAACATGGGACTCTATGTGAAATTCATACAAATGTCTTCTTTTAGAGAACCACTGAATTGATTGAAACCAAACATAGCATGACTGCTCCTTATGAGATGCTGACCAAGTGTTGTTACTTTATAGCCGATCCATCATCAAAGATGGCCGCCAGCGGGGGACTTAGTTAAACACAGTACCCTATGGGAAATACATAAAAATGTCTTCTTTTAGAAAAGAACTAAATGGAATGAAAACAAACATGGCATGAATGTTGCTTATGAGGTGCTGACCAAGTATTGTTACTTTGTACCCAATCCAAGATGGCCGCCAGACGGAAATACATACAAATGTCTTCTTTAAGAGAACTACTGAATAAAATGAAACCAAACATAACAATATTAAACCAAATTTGGCCTATAACATCATTATAAGTATCTGTTAAAAATTTTTACATTTTTTAACATTATTTCAAAATCCCAAATGGAATCTGGTGAGCGACACAGGCTCTTTAGAGCCTCTAGTTAAATTCAGTGTATTTTTCGAGCTATGAGTTTGAGTGCCCCTTTGCTATCTTTCAGAAATAACATTTAATTAAATTTAAAAGTTCTTTTACACGACGACACCTTGGCACCATAAATATCTCCCCCTCTCAACTGTATGCAGTTAGTTTTTTTTAAATAGTAATTGTTGTTGGTAAGAAAGTTTTTTTTATTGTAATTGCCAATGAGAACGTTTTTTCGATCAGTTATATCCCAAGTCGGTGCTTGATATATTATAAAATTCCAATGATAGTATCATTTAGACCCAAACCAATGATCTCTGTGTATTTATTCAATCCAATTTTAATCAATTATTTTTCGTGATCAAACACGTTTTGAATGATATTTCCCAAGACGCTTATTCAGACTTCTGACGGTTTAATTGTAAAATATGTAATAGTATGCTTGTGCTTCTTAAGATTTTGATAAATGATACCTTTTTTAATCCGTGGGTTCTTCTTAAACGATATCGGTATTTCTGCGTGCGTGTAGATAAATAGCATCCGGTTTCACATAAGTACTGAATATCGTAGTCCGGTTTGTTTCATTTAAATAAATACATAATACTGTTAGTTTTGCAATTGATTTCAGCTTTAACATTTTTATAGTGTTTGGAAGATATGTGTTTGGTGTTTCAATGCACGACGAACATCGTCAGTGGTTTTCTATGGATA
This sequence comes from Mytilus galloprovincialis, assembly GCF_965363235.1. NCBI lineage: Eukaryota > Metazoa > Mollusca > Bivalvia > Mytilida > Mytilidae > Mytilus > Mytilus galloprovincialis. The sequence goes on from NC_134843.1 coordinate 85,832,734, forward strand.
TATATTTATTTTTGGCTCTTTTTTCGTAGTTGGTGGGATGACATGTCTCTTAGTCTCTGATAATTTATTCGCAAGATATGTAGACATCAGGTGATTATGAGCTGGACATACTTTTCCATTCAATTAGAAATATTATCAATTATCAACAAGAGAATAAGATTTTTGCAATTGATCAAGAAAAGACAAGATAGTCCGGCGTTTACCAAAGCGGTGATTAGGAATCAATTATTTGACAGATACAGGTTATAATCTACCATTAGCTCTTTTGGGACCAGTCGAAAATGAGCATAACATAGTATTCAGAAACAAAAACATGGCAGATTTTGATTGGGTGGAGTATGCCACAAATAATATTTTTTTCCCCTGAAACCTTATTGATTCTTGGTTGTAGCAATGACAAAATAAAATTTGATTCCTCCTTCAGAAATAGTTGAGATTTTTTTTTCTTCCTGTTGTTGAATGCATAAATTTTACTGTTATTTTTGTGCGAGATTGACGGTCACCCTTGACAACTGTAAATTACACCTAGAAAAGCAACGCGACCATATCATTTTTTTTTATGAAATATGTTAACACAATAAATATTCTTTATTTTAAAAAAGGTTTTATAATAAAAATCAACTCAATAAGATCAGTACAGCAAGAAACATTACTATTGTCGGCAATGGAAAAATCAATTGTTTTTTACATTCTATATTGGGATGAAATTTACTTTCACTTTCATTTTAGAAAGGCAAGTTGCTGAATCAGACTTTTATTAAAACGTTTTTCTGATTGTGTCAGCATCATGGAGGACTTTTATAAAGATTTAGAGAAGAGATTTCTTAAGAAAACAAAAAAATGGGCAATATTCATGGTTGTGTAGCATGGGACGGCTATGTTGATAAATTAGGATACGGTGTCATGAATGTAAACTGGCCAAGGGAGGGTGCAAAAAAAGAAAGAGCACATAGACTAGCATATATGATTAAGGTAAGAATAAGCCACAATGATATGCCAAGACTTGATGAAAACAACAATCGCATAGAATGTAGTCACTTGTGCCATAATAAGACCTGTGTCAATTCAGAGCATATTAAACTTGAGCCCCATGCTACAAATCAGGAACGCATTCATTGTAAAGGGCAAAATTTATGTGCAAAATGTCATGAACCACACTGTATTATATAAAAGAATGCTTTATTTACAAATTAACACTTCTTTGTCACTGCAACTCGTGGTTTTTTGGCGTAGGGATGGTCCTCGGTTTGCGTTTTGGTACGTTTTACTGGCCGCATAAGCTTGTTTTTCTCGTAACTTTTTTCTTCCTGATGTTTTTCATAAATTTTAAACAAATGTTTCCTAGTATTAGACCTCTCCTTTTTATATTTCATTGATTTTTTATAAGCTTTCTGCATTCTGTCTGTTTTTTGTATAGCTTTAAGTTCTTTTTCAGCAGCAGACCCAGGACTGATTTCTGCTCCAAGTTGCTTACAGATCACTAGGAGAGACTCACCAGGACCAAGATTTACACTATGAATAGCTGAATGGACACGACCTTCAAAGTTTTTTGTATAGGTAACATTTTTTGGTAGTGATCTACGCAGTGATCTGTTAAATCGACTTTTTGAGTATTTAGGTTCAATCTCGTCTTTTTCAAAGCGCTAGGACTGAGACGATATAACACACACTTTCTTATGGCATTCAAGTTTTCATCCAATTTTCTGATTTTGAAACTATTTGGTAAGAAAGCTCTGTTGGACAACCAGAACTTTTTTCCACCCTTGCAAACAAAGGGATGTCTACGACAAAGTTCATGATTGCCAGTGTAACATGCGGGTATGGCATCCACGATGAAAGAGATTTTATTCTTCACTTTGGTTAAGTCACCACCATATTTTTCCATGGCCTGGGTAAACTCCGACTGACATCTCTCAGCTAAATCTAAAGCAAAATTGTTCAAAAGCTTTTCACGGTCTTTTTTAGTTCTACCAGGCATTATTTCTCCCAATTCTTTATTATTCTTGATGTTTTTTCTGTGATTATTTGAAAAATGCCTGGTATCTAGAAAGTGTTCTGGTTCTGTAGATGTTGTATTTTCAAGATACAAGTCATCTGCAGCTCTATAAGCAGAGCTATCTGGATCTGTTGTTAAATGTTTAGCCTCAATGACATCACTTGCAAGATCTTGAAGAGCTTCTTTTGCCCAGGTGTACTCATCTCCTATGCTTTTCATAAATGTTAAATTTGAACTACATGAAGAGGTACACTTTTCACCGGACTTGATTGGATGAATTGAGCAAAGTTTATTTTTGCAAACCACTCCTATAATACTTTTATCTTCTGTTTCAGCTTCTGCAACAGAGTACACCACTTGTGTAGCAGGCTGGAATGGGGTTTTTCCAATGCCGGAATATATTGCATTGTTATATGCACCGTCAGCCTGTAGACTTACAGTACCAGGATCTTTTCTTCTTCTGAGTGTGTTAATTTCAATCAGCTGTTTGCGTCGCGCTTTCATGTCTTCCTTATTTATATTTACTATTTCAGGTAGAACTTTATTTGCCCTCTTTTGAAGTCCTGAAGCGGATGGAGCTGGCATGTTACAGCCAAGTACTATTTTCCTCAAACCAGTATATCCAAGTGGTGTTTGACTTAATGCTGCTTGAGCGGATACATTTATCTTGGCTGTCTTCCTTCCTGGTTTTTTGGTTTGCACTTCTTCATACAGTTTGAACTTTCTTGATTGATAGTTGCATTTGTCACACATTGCCTCCTCACGATTAACAAATCCAAACTTTTCTTCTTGTTCCATATTCCACTGTAAAATTCCATTACAGTTGGGATGAAGTCTTTGGTGTTCTCTAAATACAGAGTTCCACATTATTGCATTCAGTCTCACATTAACTGTTCTATTACAGGAGTAGATTACCTTAGCCGTATTTGGCACAACTTTTTGGAATTTTGGGTCCTCAATGCTCTTCAACTTTGTATTTGTTTGGCTTTTTAACTATTTGGATCTGAGCGTCACTGATGAGTCTTATGTGGACGAAACGCGCGTCTGGCGTATAAAATTATAATCCTGGTACTTTTGATAACTATTTACACCACTGGGTCGATGCAACTGCTGGTGGACGTTTCGTCCCCGAGGGTATCACAAGCCCAGTAGTCAGCACTTCGGTGTTGACATGAATATCAATTATATGGTCATTTTTATAAATTTTCTGTTTACAAAACTTTGAATTTTTCGAAAAACTAAGGATTTTCTTACCCCAGGAGTAGATTACCTTAGCCGTATTTGGCACAACTTTTTGGAATTTTGGGTCCTCAATGCTCTTCAACTTTGTATTTGTTTGGCTTTTTAACTATTTGGATCTGAGCGTCACTGATGAGTCTTATGTGGACGAAACGCGCGTCTGGTGTATAAAATTATAATCCTGGTACTTTTGATAACTATTAGATGAATCTTTAGACCTAAAATTTAATAGAAAAAAATGCCATAAGAGAGTGTGTTTCTACCTGTAACAGAAGTTTCTAAATGTACTTCAAAATATTTGTGAATTACCTCCCTTTGGTCACAATTTTTTTTTGGCACAAATATAAAATGGAATTTCTTGGTATTATGAAGCTAAGCAAGTTAAAGTGTCATTATTTTCTTTAAGTTAAGCATATATTTTATTAATTCAAGAAGGTACACCAACAACATAGGATTATTTCAAGGGAAATTTGTAGATTTAATGAACTGATAGGCATTATCAATCCGCTTTTAGAAAAATGATTCAAAATAGAGTTAATTAATACCTATGTTCATATTAACTGGTATTTTGATATTTTATGTTATTATTTTAATTATCATTTAACCTACCTTTGATTTTTCTTTGCTGATTTCTTTGTTTTTGGAATTTTAGGAGCAGTATCCCTTGGCCGCAACAGAACAGCAGGTTTGGCGTCATTTACAGATTGAGTATTCTTTTCTTCTCTATTTGCTGTAACCTCACCATGTTTTATAGTATTATTATGTATGTCTATGTATTTCTGTATACCATTGTATCAACATAGGTTCTTCAGAATAAAAAAAATATATATATATATATATATATATATATATATATATATATATATATATATATATATATATATATAAGTATCGGTATCCTTATATGGAATGTTTTGCACAAGAGAAGTCATTTTTCTGGTAAGTCTTTTATAAACTGTTTGTGTTGTGTCACTTTTACTTGGTTTTACAGTTTTTCTTTGTCTATTGTAAGGCACAGTTCCAGTTGGAAAACCTGAATTATTTCCCTTTCTAAATTTAGTCATTTTTAAATGTAGAATTTATCTTTAATCAGTGAATGTAACTGTTTAAGAAAAAAGTTTGTGAAAGTTTGGGATTCTGTCTTTACTTTTATATTGAAAATTTGGTTAAAATTTGCATCTTTTATTTGAAATAAAGGCACCAAACAGAACTCTCATAAAAACTTCTCATAAACAGAGAGAGATAGCAGTACAGATATAATTTTTTAATTCTTACAGCTGCAGTGACAGATATGATAAGATAATTGAGTCATCATCTCTGGTCAATGTCTTATCTGTTTGGTGTAAGGTTATGGTTTTTAAGTGCATTAAGTTGTTTCAGATTAAACTTTTAATACTTAAAAATTAAGAATATTGTCATTTTTTCCTGTAGTTTTCAATTCTTGGGTAGAATCTACCCCATTTATCTGACAGCTGATGTTAGTGTTTTATGTGAAAGTCCTATCTACTAGTCTACTGATAAAACACACAGACTTATTGCTTTTGTATATTTAATAAGAAAATAAATAAGTTTTATTTGTAAAAAAAATCAACTCTCAGCTTCACATTTACTCTGCCGTCATTTGGGGTACATGTTGAACTTTTCTTTTTTCTTCGCTTGTAAGTGATCGACATCTTTTTCCTACAACTTTCCCATTACTAGGTATAACAAGTATTCATTTGACCTAAAATTTGCTAGATTCTGGGCCCTTTTTTTGATTCTATAGGTTATAATCTACCATTAGCTCTTTTGGGACCAGTCGAAAATGAGCATAACATAGTATTCAGAAACAAAAACATGGCAGATTTTGATTGGGTGGAGTATGCCACAAATAATATTTTTTTTTCCTGAAACCTTATCGATTCTTGGTTGTAGCAATGACAAAATAAAATTTGATTCCTCCTTCAGAAATAGTTGAGAATTTTTTTTCTTCCTGTTGTTGAATGCATAAATTTTACTGTTATTTTTGTGCGAGATTGACGGTCACCCTTGACAACTGTAAATTACACCTAGAAAAGCAACGCGATCATATCATTTTTTTTTTTATGAAATATGTTAACACAATAAATATTCTTTATTTTAAAAAAGGTTTTATAATAAAAATCAACTCAATAAGATCAGTACAGCAAGAAACATTACTATTGTCGGCAATGGAAAAATCAATTGTTTTTACATTCTACATAGACATAATTAAAATTTCATTCCAAATTCATTCAACTATAAATCATATATGCAAGTGTAACTGTATCTGGGAAATTTGAGAAACTGACTCTGTCCTTGTTTTATCAAAGTGTTTTGCCATTTTTGAAACAAGTCCAAAGATAAAATCATTATTTATAATCTCCATCTAAATCAGACATAACCAATGCATTTTTTCTGCAATGTCGCCTATCAGATATGTTTTTATATTGTAAAATGAAAATAATTTGAATATCAACATGTCTTCATGCTAATACTTGCAAACGTGACATTCACCGCTTTAAACAAAGAAAAGAAAAGAAATAGCTACAATGAAATAAAATATGAGAAACACTGAGTACACAAATAATTTTTAGTTCAGGTTAACATTGTAGCCTCGGGATCTAAGAAGTTGAAGCAAGTATTGCCGAGATATTCTAGATTGAGGACGTCGACTCCATTTCTTATGTGGTAGAACCTTGTTACTTGGCATTGGCATTTCAGGTTTGCTATCAATTTCTGACTGTATCGAGTTCAAGAGAAGTTCTAGATCAGGATCGCTAGGCTTAAACTGTAAACTGTAAGCGTGTTCTTTACTTGTTGCAACAAGACTCATGTTCAACCTGTGAAAGGAATTGGATTATTGAACGCATACAACTACCCTATTAAGAAAGGAACTAAATTTGACGTAGGATTCAATATGATTACACCTACGCCTTCAATTGTCTTACCACTTATGTTGTGTTCAACTATAATGTTCTTCAAAATTCTCATTTGATTTACCTTTGATTGTTTTAAATTGCAATCTACTATTTTTGATGTTACTTCAACTTAGTTCGTAACTAGTTATGCTAAAAGAAAAAAGAGCCGCCGATTATGCCAATTTAACCTGTACCGCCCCAAGACATTTATGCATCAGATTGACTTTTACAAGAAAGGCAAAAGATACCTAAGGGACATTCAAACTCAGTTGAACGTATAGAGTTCATGGAAATAAACATTAACGCTAGTGATCCTTAAGAAAGTCCCACAAAATTGTAGCATTGCTTCTGAAAAACAAAACAACAAAAACGTGTGATATTCATACAATAACTAGGCATACTATACAAGATGCATCTACCTTAACAACCTGCTGGAAATAATAATGTATATGACCCTCTTATGATCGCAAGAATGTTAAAACTGGACAAAAACAATGAAACAATTATATTATGTAGATATTTTATGATAGTTTATTTTGTTTTCCAATTGACCAATGAGTATTACTTCTTTCCTTTCACGAAAGGTAAAGTACTTACTGTGAAAGTACTTTAATTCGTGGGCATCAATTTTCGTGGTTTGATCAATATTAACATGTTCGTGGGTTTTTAAATTCGTGGATTTTAGTTTTCTAATAAAAAAAATAATTGAAAAACTAAAGCCTTTAGAAACGAAGGTTACAAATAGTCTTGATTGAAGGAAATTGCAAAGTAAACATTGACCCGTGTAAATCGTAGTGATTACACTAATTAACCCACGATAAAGTGATCAACAGATTAAAGACCATCAAAGGTGTTAATTAGGCCATAAATATGTCACCTAAAGAAAACAGTAACATAAACAAATGCTTTAAACGTACCTTGAATTGTCAAATAATTCTTATCAAAGTCAAGCCCAGCATGAAATTATTATTTCCCATATGTACGAGAACTATTAGGATATAAAATGAACACTTGATCATACTGGCATATCAATACCGGAAATCTGACTTTCGTCGATCAAAAATATCTTTTATGAGAATAAAAAGATCAACAGTTGTACAGTTTAGGTTATTAAAGATTAAATGGGTATAATCCTGCATACGGTTGTAGTTCTGTGACTGCTATTAAAGTATTATCAGATTTGGCGTTATTCAATATTTCTCTAGATCATATCAATAGTCAAACCTACCGATGGGGATCTTTCCATGACTTGATTTGGACAATGGTTGTTTTATTTCGTTGGACACTTAAATTCGTGGATAAAGTCATCCACGAAAACCACGAAAATTGGTACCCCACGAATAAAAGTACTTTCACAGTAGTTAAAATAATTTCAATGATATTTCTGTTATTCATCTGCAAGTTGCATGCATGTTTTCCATTTATAACATTGAAAGATTGTAATTGTAAAGTATTAATTGAATTATAATATTTGTAACAATATAACGAGGTCCATCATTTTGTTTCAAATATTGGTATAGCATCTGTGCATCTGACACCATCTTAATTATAATAATGTGTACTGTAAATAATACTTACAAGACAATAACAAGAACTGAATATACTATTCTCCTTGTCTCCATTATTCTAAAAGGAAAATGATAATTTAGTATCGATATCAATTATCTATATATTTAGCAAAGCTCATACTAGGATTGTTCATAAGTATTTGTAGTACATTAAATAATGCCTCACTGTCTAGAATAATCTGTTTATAAGTACATTTCTTTTATCTGTAAAGTGCACTTCTGCTCTGACGTAAATTATCACCAAAATTCACCAAATACTATCAATGCGGTCATTTTCTGAAGGGAAAATGGTACTATTTATTCTGCCATAGTCGACAATACTAACATTTTCTAAATTTACCAGTTTTTATAAAAAAAAAACTTGGATAAAACAGTTATGTGTGGTGCCAGACAAGGCCATACAAGGCCAGATTACATGTGTTTGTAACACAAGGTATTCTAGTACCCACTAGTGTAAGATGTTTTGCGGGTCATCTAGACGGTAAAACCCTAAAAAACAGGGACACAGATAGATGTATCCAGACTGAGAAAAACAACATCCGAGTTAAATCCGTCCGAAATTATTTGGCTGCTTGACAGATTACGTATGGTATCTCATGCTAAGAAAAAGAGATTAGACTTCGATGATCCAAATTCTCTTACGGAGTTAAAAATCGGACTTTCTCACAAGTGAGCTTTTTCTGTTGTCGTTTTTTTTGTTTGGAGGGTTCATAAGCCTGCACTTGTTGTTGGGCTTGTGTATTAGTAAGTAAACAGTTGTTTTTTCAGATAAAAACAAAAGGCTATAATAACTGAAGTAAATATAAATAAGAAGTGAGACAACTCTCCTTCCAAGTTGCAATGTATTTGGAGTTAACAATTATAAGTCAAAGTATGGCCTTTAATACCGAACATCAAGTTATGAAGGGCCCCATACATATATACCTCCTATGTCGTTCGGGTCAAGAAGGGTCATCCAAGACGTACAGATTAAATGACATATACCGTTTTGCTTGGTCAATACCTATAACATTATATATATACATAAAAAAAGAGATGTCGAGTAACAAAAAACACAACTGGGAACCAGACAACATAATAAACGAAAGACACCACAAAACAAACACAAACCAAACATATAAATCTCATTGCGCCTAAAATTTGAGGTGATATATATGATCATGTACGGTTTATACTTTTTGTAAACCCGGAAAACATCCTCTGTGTTCAAGAAACTCTTAAAAGCGACCACATTCAAGCACTCTATTAATGTTTAATGTATTTCAGATAAAGTTTCATATACGCCAGCGCACTTGCGCATTTGTTTCTTTTTAAACAATTCGTATACTTAACTACAGATAAACAGATTAATATTATATTTGTTATAAATATTATGAAATACATCCTTTAAACAGAGTACACATTTTTCAGATATCTGGCAACTCTTTTTGGAACTGGAAGCAAACGTTAACTTTCGAAAATAGTACAACAAGCAAAATCTGCACTGTCCGATATTGGCTTTCATCACATCAGCAGAGACGAAATTATCGAAAACCATATTACTAATTTCGCTACTCAACTTTTTAGTAACTTCTTACCAGACTCTGTCATCATAATTGTGGATGGGACATATATTTATATACAGAAAAGCAATAAATTCAAATTCCAGCGTCGATGCTTTTCTATGCATAAGCATAGACCTTTACTTAAACCGATGGTTGTTACGTCCACGGATGGATACATATCAAGAATATTGGGGCTTAGCTGATGGCAAAAACAATGATGCTCTCATTGTTCAGCATATGGTGCGTTCAAATGAGGAAAATATGATGAAATGGTTTAAGAAAGATGATATTCTGATAATAGATAAAGGATTCAGAGATGCATTCGAGTTTTTACATGCCTGTGGGTTTCATACCGAATCGCCTGCGTTTCTTGCTAAATCTGCTAAGCAGTTTTAGACTGAAGAGGCTAACTTGTCTAAGATACTTAAATTAGATGGACGATTGAATCAGTCAACGCACGCATTAGAATATGGAAGTATTTCGATAAAGTTGTCCCAAATATTGATATCTTAAACCTAAAAGAATACTTGAGAATAGTAGGAGCTATATGCAATAAATTCAAGCCAGCTTTAATTATATCCGTTGAAAAACACTGTGACATAGCTAGAAGTATGTTAGAAAAGTCTTAACAACCAAATCTATTACAAGAAAGAGTTCTGAAAAAGGCATTGGGTAAACGATCACGAGAGTGGATTCCGTTACACGATTGTAAACATTATGACAACTTCCCCAAACTGACAGTAGATTATTTACGATCTCTTACATTTGACTTTAACCAATTATACCAGACTCCTAACTACGCCGACCATCATCTTGACAATGACGGTGATATCGATATCTTTTTACATACTGTCTCGTCGTCCATCGTTCAAGCCAAAATACAATCTAGACACTCTAGCTGTAAACAATACTGTTTTTGGCTTGAATTCAATGAAGTTGGTTGGTTTTGTGAGTGTAAGGCGGGTGCCCGAACTGTGGGATGTTATGTCCATGTAGCTACGATATTGTGATACATGGGACATGCCAGACATACAGATAATAAAACAAAGACAAACAGATATTCCAATGCATTCAAAGATGCCAGTGTAGACATTGAAACAGAGACCGATCTTGAACCAGATTAGTTGATTTATATCATAAAATCATTAAATGTGTTTTGTATTAATATTTAATCCTGGCTTTTTATTGTTTTGTTAGTTTAAAGTTAAAAAAACCTAAAAATTCATGTAAATTACAAATCACATTACAACATTAACACGCTAACTAAGGCGACATATATTTTTTTATCCGGTATTTAATGCTCCTCATGGGCGTTAACAAACAACATCGATATAGGATTTGATAAACCCAAAAATTCGATAGTGTTGTCCTTGTTAATTGTAGGAATACCTGTTTCCGGTATGAATATCAATAATATGGTAATTTTTGAGTCTTATGTAGACGAAACGCGCGTCTGGCGTAAATTATAATCCTGGTACCTCTGATAACTATTTACACAACTGGGTCGATGCCACTGCTGGTGGACGTTTCGTCACCGAGGGTATCACAAGCCCAGTATTCAACACTCCGGTGTTGACAGGAATATCAATAATGGGGTCATTTTTATAAATTCCCTATTTACAAAACTTTATATTTTGGAAAAAATAAGGATTTTCTTATCCCAGGCATAGATTACCTTAGCCGTGTTTGGCACTAAATTTTTGGAATTTTGGATCCTCAATGCTCTACAATTTTGTACTTGTTTGGCTTTATAAATATTTTGATATGAGCGTCACTGATGAGTTTTATGTAGACGAAACGCACGTCTGGCGTACTAAATTATAATCCTGGTACGTTTGATAACTATTTCATGTACTATAATTAGTATCTATCGGGCTATTTAAAACATGATTTGCCGTATTAATCAAATGAAAAAATTCCACGGGAAATTGGCCCTCGCTCTTTGTTATATTATTTATCCTAGAGTGAAATATATTCCTTATCATTATTCATCACTTCTCTAGTTTTGTATTCGGAAATCACAAGGACAAGATAGATTTTGCATCTTTCTTTATTACTGTTGTAAATCAGTTATGTTATATAAATCAGGACTTCCTGCATTTCTTTTCATAGGCAGGGTTAACACGTATTTCTACAAAGATATATGGCTATCTTTGACAATTTTTATGTCTGTTTATTTTGTTCACACATTTATTTTCAATATAATGGATTTGATGCGATTGTCATACAAGAGAGAATTTTAGCTAGCTCTAAAACCAGGTTTAATCAACCATTTTCTACATAAAGAAGTGTCTGTCCAAAGTCAGTAATATGACAGTTGTTACCCATATTTTCCATGTGTGTGAACTTTGTTTTTTGCCATTTGTTCAGGGACTTTCCGTTTTGCTATATGCGTTTTTCTAGAAGTTATGAGCAATGTGATACTATTAGCTTTTCAATTGTCAATAATAAACATTCCTCAATTAATGCAATACCCTCGTGCATGTTGAAATTATACGGACTTTATCGAAAATAGTGTACCACTGACACAAACAATTCTCAAATAGAGTTATGTGGAAATACGACTTAAACCGACGCTGGATAGTTTTTCGGTCATTATCAATAGTTTGTGATCGAAACGATATAATAGAAAGGATATGAAGTATCACTTCGTGACACCAAATCAGTATTTGCGTAAAAAAACACAATCAAAAAGCAAAACAACAGCGCTTTTATTACTATTCATCCGCTCAAAGTCACAGTAAGACTTCAAAACGTAGCTAATCAATTTCTCACCTCACGACAAGTTTAGGACGTCCCACATCACCGTCCAGAACGGAAGTCTTAGAAAAAAAATTAGATATACTTTGTAAGCTGTAACACCACCTTATCGGGCCCGGTCAGAAACCACCGTACAATAAAGAAGTACATATTTAAAACAAAATAGTTCCTATGAATAAAGGTAAATCTTAGATATCTTAGATATGTCTGGTTTTGACTTGTTTTCGGAGTTTTGGATCATTGGATAACAGTGATCTATTATCTGTGAATTTAATTTCTGTACATAATGTCTAAATCTGGTTATGATGGAAAAAAATGTTTCAATCGAAATCTTAATTTGAAATCAAGAAATAAGAAAAAAGTGTTTTCCATATTCGTTGCGTACGGAGTAATTGGTCAACACAAATTTGAAAGTGGTAATGTCATTGTGTTGTTGCCGTTATTTGACATTTTTTTTCTCTTACTGTCCGGATAGTAACAAACGGTTTGAATACAACCTCAATCAATTCATCTTATATACCATTGGCATTTGCATTTATGGTCATGGTATTGGTCAGATCATTAGTCAATCCATTAGTCTAATCTGTTTACACTTGTTACCGTAAGATGGTTTACTATTGATTAATTCGTTCGATGTTTTTGATCGTTTGTTTTTGCCATATGATTAGGGACTTCCCGTTTTGAATTTTTCTCGGAGTTCAGTATTTTTGTGATTTTATTTTTTGCAATGTGAGATTATCAGAAATGATTAATAAAATATTAACCTGGTGATAAGCTAATAATCAGGTATCGTCCTATAAGCACGATACTTATCACCTTTCAGAAGAACAGATATCACTTCGCGAAAACCTTTAGTGTACATATGTTCCAAGTTTTTTAAAATGGCATTGAATAGTGCTATCTTTTGTTTGATATTCGGTTTCGGCGTAGAGGTGTATGTCTTTTGTTGTCTGAAAGATAATCATGTACCTGGTAACGGAAATATTTCATCATTTTTTTATATCGATAAATAAAGGCAACAGTAGTATACCGCTGTTCAAACTCATAAATTCTTGGACAAAAAACAAAATCGGGGTAACAAACTAAAGCTGAGGAAAACGTATTAAATATAAGAGGAGAACAACGACACAACACTACAATGTAACACACACAGAAACGAACCAAGCATCAGAAAAAATCCCACGAGAATAACAAATATAACATCAAAACCAAAAACATGAATTTGGGATAGACAAGTACCATGACACGTCTTATCGCAATGTGAATTTACACTAAAAAATAAGAGAAAACCGATATATATTATATATATTAATTAACTGATGAGAACCCTCGCAATACACATCTAGTACCTTTTCCTGAGACTGTGTGTCTTTACTTTTACAGTAAATTTCATCAACGATTTACAAACAATTTTTTGGTAAGGTTACTACGTCATTGTGGGTGAGAAAAATGTTGTCAAATCTTTCAATCTGTTAAAATTTATTAGTTGTCAATTTAAAAACTTGACCACTTTGCGTAGTAGGATGGTGTTTATAAGACAAAAGCCTCGTCCGTGGTTGTTGTCTGTCGATTAAAAAAACTGCATCATCGTAATTTTACACTATTCCTGTTTCATCAAAATCCGGGGCCTTTTAAAAAAATTAAAAATATAAAATCATTTTATTAATTCTATGTGAATAGTTATCAAAGGTACCAGGATTATAATTTAACACGCCAGCCGCGAGTTTCGTCTACATAAGACTCATCAGTCACGTTCAGATTAAAATAGTTATCAAACCAAATAAGTACAAAGTTGAACAGCACTGAGGGCCCGAAATTCCGAAACGCTGTGACAAATATGGCTACGTTAATCTATTCCTGGGATTAGAAAATCCTTAGTTTTAGGCAGACGTAGCTGTAGAATATTTTTTTGAAATACCGCCTATCAAATATGAACAGACTACATCAAATACTTGTTTAAATAATTTAAAATGAACTTTATCACGGTGGGTATGGTTGTCCTGCGAGAGAACGTTCTGTGCTGGTGATTCGGTCCTGACGGGTGCTGTGATCAATGAAAAAATGTAAACAAAGACGAAAATGATGATTTTTGACGTTTTCACTCAAAAAAAATGGAAGAAAACAGTTGAGATTTTTCAATTTTGTTTCTTATGGGTTCATATATAAACCATTAAAAAGTTGACCCTCTAAACTGTTTCAGTAAGCGTAACACAAAAATGCTCATTTTCAGAAAATCTAGAACTGAAAAAATAAAACAAAAATGCTCATAGAGTCCGCTTTCTATACCGCAATCCACACGACAAAACTATTTTGTGAAAAAAAAACTGCAATTTATTAAAATTTAGCATTTTCTCAATTTATTCATGTCCTGATACTGTGCTGGTGGGTCCTGTCATTGTGCTTGTGGGTCCTGATACGGTGCTGGTGATTTTGGATAAGAAGTTGGTCATATTTGAAACAAATGTTACAAAATCAATAAAATTGGGCAGATAATTGTTGTCAATAGGATCTATGACGCCTATTTTAGCTCTTGTGCGTCCATTTGGCTGTTTAATATGTGTTTTCAAATGATCGTAACTTGTATTACACAATTACATAAAAGGGCAATATCTTTCGTCCAGTATCAGATAACAATATATAGTATCTAAAATAAGAATAGTTTTATTAAGATATTAAATGCCCCTAACATTGATGCTTCAACAATGATCAAAGCCCATACCGCATAGACATGTTTGTTAGCGCTCCGCATACCCCTCCCCACTTCCACCCAACCAACCTTCCTCATTTCCTCCTTCATTGTTACAGTGGTGTACCAACACAACAATTTATCACATAAAATAATAACACAAAGACACACATTATTGAACAACGAATGCTCGCAGGTACTGAAAGCTAGTTCAAAGCCGCATTTTCAACTAATAGATAAACCATGTTCTCATATACAAAAGTCCCAATCGTGTCGATTAAAAAAGTCTCAAAACTTAAGTTCACATTTTAATGTTTGATGAAGCAGAACTTTAAAAGTGTGCAGTGAATCTTGTGCTCACAACAGTTATTGTCATAATTATGTTTACATAAGACTTACAAAGGAATTAAGAAGGTACCAAGAAATATTTTATACAGTTCAATTTAATGATCATGAATGGAAGGAAATGGTACGGAAGTTTACATAGGACAAAAAGAAATTGATAGTATTTTTTGGCGAAAGACGTAAACGCTTATTTGCATCATATAGTACAGCTCTTCTATAAAAGCATGCAAAAAAAAACTTTGATTGACTCGTTTGCTTGGATGTTTTCAAACAATAGGTAGGCGGAGTTTCAATAAATACTGGGATTTGATTGGACAAATACTAACTGACAGGAATTGAAGTAATGTTTATTGTCCAAACAAATTCTAGTATATAGTAAACAGACTACTTACCTGTCGTTTAAAAAGATCCAAACAATCATAGCAAGCAATCTGATCAATGGTTTGCTTCGCATATATTTATAGAAGAGCTGTAAATTCTAAAAAAAAATTCTTATTGTCGTAGATGGTTAAATCCTCAACAAAATCTCAATAACTTTGTTGGAACGAATAAAGGTTTTAAATCAAATTTCGTGGACTTTTCAGCTTACACCCTGACGAGGCATGTTAACTGTTCGTATGCTGTTGCACCTGACGCACGGAAACTTCCACATTTCCATCTTCTTTTCTGAAATATTTTACCCAGCTCATACTTGACAGGATTGTTATCCTAGAAAAGGTGTAACCAATGAATTGAACACAAGTTAAAAATTCCACAATACTTTATAATCCATTTTATGTGTCAATTTGTTCGAAAAAAAAGTCGAAAAGAAGAGAGTTTTTTTAATGTCATGATTATCTGTCGCTTTCTAGATCTATGCTTAGCATTTATTTCAGATGACATGGACTCCTCACCCTGGTGACCCTGCTGCCTTTCATAACTTTATCCGTATACATATATTAATAGATAAACAAAAGGCTGCAACTGGTATTTTTGTATTTAAAATGATTCGTTGTAACGAGAATATTTGTGGTGAATGGAAACTGTGGGGTCAAAATCTTAAATTGCTTATAAATGTTGCTGGACCCAGTTTCGTTATCTGATCTGAATTTTCTGAAATGTGCAAGGTATATAGACATCAGCCTTTTGATTTTTTTACTCGGTAAGTTTTGCCCTAATTGCTTGAACTTTTGCAATATTAAAGCCGATTTCAATGAGTGTATAGACAAAGGGAATATCTTTGGTTATCTTGCTTGCTGAACAGAAAAGTCATTGTTAGGTTATGTAAACTATCCTACTTTAAGAGTAGACTAGTGCGACAAATGACACATCTTTCTGTCTGTAGGACCAGGCTACTTCGAAAAGAGGGTAGTTTACCTTACCTAACAATGACTTCACGGTTTAGCTAACAAGCAAGCTAACCAAAGATATTACCACCTTTGCCTACATACTCAATGGAATCGGCTGTAACTAAAAACTCGAATACATTTTAACAGACATTGGTCATGTTTGTTGATGAATATTATTTTCCTAGGTTAATCATTTGGTAACATTTGGTCAAGTAATTTCAGAAAAGATCTTTTTGTAATTGCGGACACCAAGACAATACATGAACCTCACACGACCCCTCGACACAGGTGAGCTTACATATGATCTTATATCGATTCGGGTTGATAACCAGTTGAAATTAAGCCAGTTTTTTGTGTGTGTATATTTGTATTGTTTTATAAAAAAGAAGATGTGGTATGATTGCAAATGAGACAACTATCCACAAAAAACCATAATGACACATACATTAACAACTATAGGTCACCGTACGGCCTTCAACAATGAGCAAAGCCCAAACCGCATAGTCAGCTATAAAAGGCTCCGATAAGACATTGTAAAACAATTCAAACGAGAAAACTAACGGCCTTATTTATGTAAAAAAAAATTAAAAAAATCTATTTTTTTGCTCTCAATTTTTATGCAAAACCTTTTACATTTTTATTTTATGGGTTATTGTTGAAGGTCGTACGATGACGTATGGTTGTTAACACATACTTCCTTTGGTTTCTTATGGAAATGTGTCCATTGACAACAAACATACACATCATCTACTTCATATAAGTATTGTAAAAATTACAACGTATTTTGGTGATCTTGCAAAATGATCGTAATCCCGAAAATCGTAAACATATTTTCTTATCTTACAAGGGGGCAAGAAGGGTTCCATTAACAGGCCAACAAATAAGATTACAGTTAATTTAAAAAAAAATAAAAAAAGAGGTATTTTTTCTCTCATAATAACATTAAACAGATTCACAACAATGTCAATTTCAAGAAAGCAGACAACAGTTAATTAGTCAATAACAGTACAGCATCAATGATCTTGAATATATGCCACTTTTAACTAAAACATAAAGGCACAGAACCAGGACCGTTTTTCTTATCACCAGCACAGCGTCAGGACAATTCCGTTTAACGAACTTGCACGACTTTTGCAATATAATATTGTTGTAATATACTTTGCATGGTACTTATGACGCATCAGAGAAAAATTAAGCAAGAAAACAGTCGTTTAATTGCCGTTCTGATACAATGTAAACAAACCCACCAGCACAGAATCAGGACCCACCAGCACCTGACAGGACCAAATCACGAGCACAGAACGTTCTCTCGCAGGACAACCATACCCACCGTGTTTATTTGGGTATGAATATGTCTTAATGCTCACACATGCACAGATAAGTTGTCCTTTTTTATAGAAAAAAAGCTATATAATAAAATAAAAACAAATATACTCTTCGATGTTGCAGCAATATTCTATAAATCAGATGTATTACACAAACAATCACAAATATATACAAGGAATACACAAATAATTGTTAGTTTTCACGTTTTCCATTCAGTCTAACATGGTAGCCTCGGGATCTGAGAAGTTGAAGCAAATATTGCCGAGATATTCTGTGCTGCGGGCGACTCCATTTCTTTTGAGGGAGAACCAGGTCACTTGGCATTGACATTTGAGGTTTGTTATGAATTTCTGCTTGTATCAGGGACAAAAGAAGCTCAAGATCAGGATTATTAGTCCTCAGCTGTACACTGTCAGCTTGTTCTTTACATGTTACCCCAAGACTCATATTCAACCTATGAAAAGAATTTAATTATTAATAAAATCCCACAACGTGCATTTAGGAAGAAATATTCATAGGAAATTGGATATAGGATACTAATTTGGTAACTTATTCTCCGTCTATTGTGTTACATTTTAATGTTGCGTCGTTGTTCTCCTCTAATATTAAATGCGTTTCCCTCAGTTTTGGTTTGTTACCCCGATTTTGTTTTTTGTCCATAGATTTATGAATTTTGAACAGCGGTATACTACTGTTGCCTTTATTTACCACTACTGTTTTGTAAAACATATCATTTATGGGGAAAAAAGTTAAACATTTTGAATTCCAATGGTCACATTTACGTAATGAGGCCAAAAACTAGTCTGCACACAATTCATATGTAAAAATTAAAGGTAGAACTAATTCATCCCCTTCTACAAGAGATTGTATGTGAAGTCATTAAAACTTGAAGTATTTTAAAACAAGACTATATGTTGAAACCTATTGCAAACTATTGATGGCATTATTATAACATTGCATGCATGTTTCATTACAATACGTCATTTTCAATGTCTAACATCCATCTCGCGTTATTATGAAATCCACTTTCATTTCAAAATGAAATGTAACTTTCATGATGACACTAGCTCTAACAATAAAGCACACAGGTAAATAAAAGGAAACTTGATGGAAATATTATTTTCATGGTCCTGGCAAAACAATGTAATTATAAGTATTGAATGCTACTTTAAGCAATGATTTTACACCCCAATAAAAAAAACCCAGAAGAATTCAACTCTTAGATATTTACACACGTGGAGTGAAAAACTTAGTTTAAACAATTTTCAAAAATAATTATTTTTTTCATCTGCAAAGCACATGTTTTTATTAAACCTGTAACAACATTTGCAGGTTTTCATTGTAAAGTATTATTCAAATGATATTTTTGTAACAATATAACGAGATCCATCATTTGGTTTCAAATATTGGTGTAGCATTCTTATCATCTGAAACCATCTAAATTATAATCATAGGTATGGTAAATAATACTTACAAGACAATAACAAGAACTGAATAGAATATTCTAATTGTCTCCATTATTCTAAAAGGAAAATAATATTTGAGTACAGATGTCTTTATCTTATATTTTTAGCATGATCTGTGTTTGTTTTTGCCAAAAACTATTTGGAGGTTATTTTGTTTACTTGTCAATTATACTGTTGTACTCACAAAATGTATCACGAAATATCTTAAACTTTCATAAATCCCACCTTGTTCTGGTAATCTATTGTTTATAAATAGTTCGAACAACCTTCAGTTTGTTTACTTTGGTTTAGATGGCCGCATTCCGATTTTATGTGAGTTGGTTTATGAATGTTCTACATCATTGTAAGAGTGAGGTCACGGAAGCTGTAGTTTTCCAAACTTTCTGTATGTAGATTCAGTTTACCTGTTATATTCCTTTTGATTTTGATTGTTTTTATTTCAGTTTCCACGTTTGTTTGTTGAACATTCATTTCGGTATATATTCCTCATTACTGATATATTTGGTAGCATCTACCTCTTGTGATTAAATTCCTAAATAACTCACCATCTATATAAAACTCTCATCGCTTTTGAACAGACATTTATTTTATAACATACCATTTATAAATTCTTCATAAATATATTTAGAAATAAGCCTTCCTTGTGAAGTTCAATCCAAATACTGATCCGGACGTACTTTAATAAAGCATATTTGCATGTGTTCATGGTCTAACATACATAATTGGTTTTCGTTTATTGTTGAAGTATAAATCAGTATTTCGGTTTTCTCTCATTAAATAAATTCACATTTTGTGCATATTGGGTGTTATTTTTTTTTATCTTTCTTCACGGTGTATAATTTTCTCATTTCAAATGCCGTCCGGTAACTTATTACTATTTACAAATTTTTCGTTTTAATGACTTTTATACTAGTAATCAATGGTAACCACATTACATCTCCTTAGTTTTTATATCTTGTTTGTATAGTAAACTTAAATACAAAGTACGAATGTTGTCCAAAAATATAACATGAAAATTCAAAAAATCTTGTACACATAATAAATATAAACCGAGACAAACCGATAAGTCACAAGTATACTATATCATTGATATCACCCTGAATTATACTCGTTTTTTAAGTTTAGACCGGAGAATTCAAGTGACAATATTTGGACATGTAGTAAAGTAGATATAATAAAATATTAAAGCTCTTTGAATCTCACAAGATGTCAATGATGGCAAACTCAAAATAAAAAAACACAATGAAGGTAGACTCTAAATGAAAATACACAACGAAGTCAAACTCTAATCAAAAATACACCATGATGGCAAACTGGCAAACTCTAAATGAAAATACACAATGAAGGCAAACTCTCAATAAAAATACACAATTAAAAAAACAATGAATGGGTTTCATGATATACATACCTTTTTGCAGGTTCCTACTATATTAAATGACAGATGTAAAAACATTCCGGGTTTTATAGGGTTACATGTCATTCATTATCAATGATGACTGTGTTCTTCTGAAAGGTTCTAGTAAATGACGTTTTCTGTGATCTGATTACATTGTGCGACTTTTCTCACTTCAAAACTTAATTATGATTATAACATGTACTCTAACAATACGCCTTTGTTGTAGTATTTATAAGCCAATTATTTTCAAGCCAATTAAACATTCATGTTGTACTGTTGCCTTTATAAACCACTATTTTTGTGAAGACTCCATATGTTTTTGTACTATTTAGGTTCATTTGGTACTGATTTATTGATCTATGTCGTATATCTCCCCTTAGTTGTAAAAAGAAAATACTCTTATCATTCTCCATTTGAGTCCCGACTTCAATCAATTAAGAATTATACTTCTTATAGGTTAAATAAATGGGTCTTTACTTTTAAGAAAATACAACGAAGCAAACATACTCCCGTTAAACTAGATTCTATGGAAACCGGACAAGTGTTTTCCTAACAATAACAGTTTATTCATTGGATTTTCTTTGCTAGAATTGTCTTAACTCCTCGGAAGCTTTTCCCATCACTTTGCGTCCGGCGTCCGTCGTCGTCGTCGTCCGTCGTCGTCCGTCGTCCTTCGTCGTCCGTCGTCCGTCGTCGTTAACTTTTACAAAAATCTTCTCCTCTGAAACTGCTGGGCCAAATTAAACCAAACTTGGCCACAATCATCATTGGGGTATCTAGTTTAAAAAATGTGTGGCATGACCCCGCCTACCAACAAGATGGCCGCCATGGCTAAAAATAGAACATAGGGGTGAAATGCAGTTTTTGGCTTATTACTCAAAAACCAAAGCATTTTGAGCAAATCTGACAGGGCTAAAATTGTTTATCAGGTCAAGATCTATCTGCCCTGAAATTTTCAGATGAATCAGACAATCTGTTGTTGGGTTGCTGCCCCTGAATATGTAATTTTAAGGAAATTTTGCTGTTTTTGGTTATTATCTTGAATATTATTATAGATAAAGATAAACTGTAAACAGCAATAATGTTCAGCAAAGTGAGATTTACAAATAAGTCAACATGACCGAAATGGTCAATTGACCCCTTTAGGAGTTATTGCCCTTTATAGTCAATATTTAACCATTTTTCGTAAATCTTAGTCATCTTTTAGAAAAATCTTCTCATCTGAAACTACTGGGCCAAATTAAACCAAACATGGCCACAACCATCATTGGTGTATCTAGTTTTAAAAATGTGTCCGGTGACCCGGTCAACCAACCAAGATGGCCGCCATGGCTAAAAATAGAACATGGGGGTAAAATGCAGTTTTTGGCTTATAACTCAAAAACCAAAGCATTTAGAACAAATCTGACATGGGAAAAATTGTTCATCAGGTCAAAATGTATCTGCCCTGAAATTTTCAGATGAATCGGACAACCTATTGTTGGGTTACTGCCCCTGAATTGGTAATTTTAAGGAAATTTTGCTGTTTTTGGTTATTATCTTGAATATTATTATAGATAGAGATAAACTGTAAACAGCAATAATGTACAGTAAAGTAAGACCTAAAAAGAAGTCAACATGACCAAAATGGTCAATTGACCCCTAAGGAGTTATTGCCCTTTATATATTCATTTTTTTTTAACAATTTTCACAAAATTTGTAAAATTTTACTAACATTTTCCACTGTAACTACTGGGTCAAGTTCATTATAGATAGAAATAATTGTAAGCAGCAAGAATGTTCAGTAAAGTAAGATCTACAAACACATCACCATCACCAAACCACAATTTTGTTTTGAATCCATCTGTGTCCTTTGTTTAGTATTCACATAGACCAAGGTGAGCGACACAGGCTCTTTAGAGCCTCTAAATTGTCATTCTCTTTTAACTAGTAGTATTTACACGCTACCGCTAGCGTCATGCATTATGTTTAATGTTTACTGTTGCTATTAAAAAAAGTAAATAATAGCAAAAAGTTTTGAACTCCAAGGAAAATTCAAAAGTGCGTCATCAAATGTCAAAATCAAAAGCTCAAACAAACCATACGTATAGATATTCTTGAATTGGTACAGGCATTTTTTCATGAAGAAAAGCGTGTGTTGAAACTGGTTTTATAGCTTTTTACACAATTACTTGTATGATATAAAAATAAAGGGTATGTGGTATGATTGCCAATGATTATATTATCCATTAAAATAAATATAGCGCTAGACCACTCGACCACCTTCCTGTATGAAATATATCATAGAAAAAGTAGAATAATAGTTCTGTAGGAATATTGCTTAAATTCCTATTATAAAAGAGTGATATTCCAATCAGACAATAGTAGGAATCCACACAGAAAATATAAAAAAAATAATAATTTAGAAGGAATATTACAAAGAATATGCAGGAATAGTATGGCAGAAAAAAAATAAAAATCCTACTAGAAAACCCGATCCGAATGTTTCAAAATTCCTCCGAGAAAATATCTTTCTGTAGGAATCTAAAAGTATGCAAAATGTAAGTATAGATAATGATATACACATATAGGTTAATCCGTTAAGTTTAAATTTCAACTACAAAGAACAGAAAAAATGCATGAAATATATTCATTTTATAAATATGGACTTTTCAAATGTATTTAAAGGAAACTGCAATACATGCAAGCTAGAAAACATGTACTTGTAGATTAGTAAAAATATTGCTTATTAGATAAAAAGAGTTATGAACAAATAATGAGTATGAGTATAAGTAAAATTTCGCATTATTATTGAAATAGTTGATCATTCAAATATAAATGGCAGACAGATAAAAAAAAAATCATTTAAAAGTATTAAAATTACCTTCAGTCCACATGAGCCATATTTTCTTACATTTCAATATATTGTAACTGTTTGACCTTGCAGCATTATGTTCCAACACAACTTTTCATTATTTCCCCCTCCGAATTTGTAAACTAGAACTTTGTTGCATTTAACACAACTACACTTGTGTCATTAGCAAACAAGAATCCAGCTTAAGATAAGTAACAAGATTCCAGATCGGAAGATTTTATGGTCATGCTGGAAGGCATATATTAATTCTGGTAGGAATCTTGTAGTAGGAAAAATTAATAATCTAATCATATTTTCTGTTCAAATTCCTTTTTAAGATTTTCAATAAAAACAATTCCATACAGACTTTGAAAATCATAGCTAGATAGTAGGATTTTCCAAGTTAGCGTTTAAAAAAATATAGTCAAAATTTTGTTTATTTTCCCTGTCCGTCTACTTTCTATGTAGAATCTTAAATTCTATGTAGATTCCTTCTACATTCCTACTAGTTTCTAGGTGGAATACTGCTACATATTTCGTACGGGTAAGCTCTACATATATTAATGTTCTTTCAGTTTTGTTTATCTTATATTTTCCTTATAATGCCATCTAAACACCCAAAATCCAAGTGTCATTTAAACACGCAAAATCCAAATGACATTTAAACACTAAAAATCCAAATGCCATCTAAACACACAAAATCCAAATGCCATCTAAACACGCAAAATTCAAATGCCATCTAAACACGCAAAACCCAAATGCCATTTAAACACGCAAAATCCAAATGACATCTAAACACACAAAATCCAAATGCCATCTAAACACGCAAAACCCAAATGCCATCTAAACACGCAAAACCCAAATGCCATCTAAACACGCAAAATTCAAATGCCATCTAAACACGCAAAACCCAAATGCCATTTAAACACGCAAAATCCAAATGACATCTAAACACTAAAAATCCAAATGCCATCTAAACACGCAAAACCCAAATTCCATTTAAACACGCAAAATCCAAATGACATCTAAACACTAAAAATCCAAATGCCATCTAAACACGCAAAACCCAAATGCCATTTAAACACGCAAAATCCAAATGACATCTAAACACTAAAAATCCAAATGCCATCTAAACACGCAAAACCCAAATGCCATTTAAACACGCAAAATCCAAATGACATCTAAACACTAAAAATCCAAATGCCATCTAAACACGCAAAACCCAAATGCCATTTAAACACGCAAAATCCAAATGACATCTAAACACTAAAAACCCAAATGCCATTTAAACACGCAAAATCCAAATGACATCTAAACACTAAAAATCCAAATGCCATCTAAACACGCAAAATCCAAATGCCATCTAAACACGCAAAACCCAAATGCCATTTAAACACGCAAAATCCAAATGACATCTAAACACTAAAAACCCAAATGCCATCTAAACACGCAAAATCCAAATGACATCTAAACACGCAAAACCCAAATGCCATCTAAACACGCAAAACCCACAGAAGTAATTGATGTTTCATATTTTAGAAAGTATTAAGGTGGTACCCAACACTTTCACTAAAATTAATTTGGCTCGTTTAATTTTCATAACATTTTGTCAAAGTATTTACTTTGAGACTTTAATAAAAATATGAAAATTTTTAAATTTTTTAACCAACCGTTTTGTCAGAAAAAAATACACTGGTTATATAGCAATTTGACAAACACCAATTTTGATCATTGAGAAGCTTGATATTCCTTTTACAACACAACGTAATTAAAACGTTTAGCTGACTTTACAGAGTTATTTCCCTGTAGTGTTAGGTACCACCTTAAAAGGAGATGTGAAACATTTATCAGTGAAACAGCAACACAAACATTTAATTAGATGAACAAAGTCATTAAAATGTCTTGTTTCTGTAACTCTTTAAGAAATGAAAAAAAGAGAAATCGGAGAGATATTAAAACTCACAAGTAGAAAAACACCCTGACAATATCAATAATAAAAATCGGAAAAAAAAACAACACCAAAACGATTGAAAACTACACAAAACACAACATAACAAAACCAAAGACCGATCAACACGAACTCCAACAAAAAACCGATGTGAAAAGCTGCACGATGATAACAACAATTTAAAGTTAATTAGTTATTCTGTTATTCCTATAATTTCACAAATTTGATGAACACTACATTGCCGAGAATATACCAATTTTTAAGTCATAAGTTTGATCATGCCGCGTATCGAACCCACAATCGACCATAGTTCAACTTTCTTCTTATTTTACTCTAATCATGATTTTCATAGACAGTGAAATGTGTTATTAAACAAAAGACGACTATACATATTAATAGCAGCATTACATCTGTAGTAGTGTGAATTTAAAAAAAAGTAATAGCAATTATATTTTATACGGGTGCCGTATACGGTGCAAGAAATGCCTACCCTTCCGGAGCACCCGATTTCACTCCCAGTTTTTAGTGGAGTTCGTGTTGTTTCTTAATTATTATTTATAACTGTTGATGTAAATGTCTTTTGGTTTTGTGAGTCTTCGTTTACTCCTTGGTTTTGATTGTTATTGTCTTATAATATTACTACTTCAAATACTTAAAACAAGTTTTTTGTATTTATAGCTGGTTAATGATATTTCTTGAAGTATACAGCTAGTTACAAAATATTAACTAAAAAATGACTGCATGATTGATATATAATTTTGTATTGTGTACGTTGTGTGATCAGGAACATAGAGAAGGCTTACTATCATGATTTAATTTTTTCTGTAACGGATACATATATGTGTCCATACAGGTGAATATACAGAACCAATGACAGTGGGCTTTTTCTTTTGACGTAAACGAAAAAAAAAGAAAGAAATTGTCAAACTTATCGGTAAATCTTAAGGGTAAATCATTTTTACAATTAAAAGAATTACACGTCTATATGTAGATGAAATTATGACCAAACTATCAACTGTAAATGGCTGCGTTTCCAATTCAATCTGACATGGATGCCTAAGGATTTTAGAAGTCTGAGAAAGAATGGCTGGGAGAGCATCCTTCTAGATGTGTTCCTCCTTGTTCTTGTTGGTGGTGCATATTCGTCCCAGGATACATGCCTTTCGAGGTCTTTGTATGGTTGTGATATTCTCCGACGAAGTAAGCCCTAGCTCGTTTTTGCTAGTGGTGGATCTCCGTCTCTGGATATGTGCCTTTTAGTGTCTTTAATTCAGAATTCATCATAAACTTAAATGGTGTGTAGGTTCTGTAAAAGAGGAACGAAAGATACCAAAGGGACAGTCAAACTCATAAATCCAAAACAACTGACAACGCCATGGCTGAAAACGAAAATGAAAAAGACAAACAAACAACAGCAAACACGACACAACATAGAAAAACAAAGAATAAACAACACGAACCCCACTAAAAAAATAGGGGTGATCTCAGGTGCTCCGGAAGGGTAAGCAGAGCCTGCTCCACATGTGGCACCCGTGGTGTTGCTTATGTGATAACAAATTCGGTAAATAGTCTAATTCGGTAGGTCACATTCATGAAAGGGAAGGGGATTGTAGTTACGACGTAAGGATCATGTCCGATATCATTTGTGAAAACGGTTATTTCATAACGGTCAACCAACTCGTGATGGCGTCCGTAAAATTTACGAAAGGATGATTTCAACTTCACCATTTGGAACTCTTGGTTTGATAGCTTCCTCGTGAGCAGCAACCCTCTATCAAGAAAATCATAATAGGAAATGCAAGCACGGAAATATCGTATCAATTGGGAGATATATACCCCGTACGCAGGTGCTGCTGGAATGTTGCTACTTAGAAATGGAAAGTTCACAATTGGAAAGCTGAAATCATCTCTTTTATCGTTATGTTTTCAACCGACCCTCAGTGTCAATTTCTAGATGTAAGTCAAGATATGAGACCGACTTAACTGTATCTGTAGTATCCTTTATCTCTAGCTCGATTGGATAGATGCGCTCCACATAGTCACCAAATTTTGAATTATTTAGTGACAGAACATCATCTATATAGCGAAAAGTGGAGTTAAAGGATATTGCTTACTTCTTATCTTTCTTCCTAAGAAGTTCCTGCATGAAGTCAGCCTCATAATGATAAAGAAACAAGTCGCCAAGTAGAGGGGCACAGTTTGTCCCCATTGGAATGCCGACAGTCTGTTGAAAAACACGTCCTCCGAACGTAACAAATATGTTGTCAATCAAGAAATCAAGCATCTGGATAATATCAGTTTCAGAGAATTTTTTGTTGGAATCAGAGTGATCCTTTACAAAGTAGGATTTATCCCTCCCTAAAACAAGATACTTGTATCTACGTTGGGCATTCTTTTTTACGAAGCAAAGCAATACCAACTCTTTCAATTTGTCTTTTAGTTTGGAATGTGGAATACAAGTATAAAGAGTAGAAAAGTCAAATGTTTTAATACTGTTACAAGATGAAAGAGAGTTAGATTGTATGTACTCTAAAAGATCTTTGGAATTTTTAAGTATCCACATCTGATTCACGTAATGGTTACTGCAGGAATATGGTTCACCCTGTGAAAAAAATGAATTAATAATACATTTATATCTTTATGTTTAAAAACTTCTTCCATGGAGCTTGTCAAAGGCAAGCAAAACTCTACAGAGTTATTATTATTATTATTTTGCTAATAATGCTTTGGTATTATATTCTGATTGTAGCATAAATTGTTCCTTTTAATGTTTCAGTCTGTTTATCATTTTCACATAATTAATTGGAATTAAAATATCCTTGCTTTAAAACAAAACCACAATATCAAGAAATGTTCTAATTGCGTCATTACAACCGATGCCTATTTAAGATATTGCAAAAACAACTTTTTTTATTATCAAATGCACCGATATATCTCGGGTCTCTCCCAGCAAGTGCTTTGGGATGAAAATGCAGTTAAATTAAACCATAACCCAACTCACGCACAAAAAGGAATTTCAGATACCAATTTAAATACTGGTCAATACAATTAAAGGATTATTTGAAAGATGAATTTATGTTGTATTATTGGACAATACGAAATGATACATCTATACTGCATACTGAATTTACAAACCTTCATTCCCACAATGACGTGTATTGCCACTTAAATCCAAAGAAACTCTTAAGAAGAATAATACATTAAATGACAGCGATCAAAGTTGGTCGTTTTATTGATACTTTCATGTTGTATGTGTCATAGATATACCATGTAATCTGATATTTTCAGTTTAAAAAGTAAACATATAACACTTTTAAAACTGAAACATAAGATGACAAATTTTACGATCACCACTTTTGATATAGGAAAATGTGTTTTTAATTTTGATTTGATTTCTACCTTTACTCATTACCTTTAATAAACACTTACAACACAATGATCAGGATAGGCTGTAGCAACTTCATAAACATCATAAGGAAATAGAAAAATGATACCGATAAATTTGTTGTAAAATTCTAATACAAGTTTTCTATCATTTAATCATCTTATTTTTTAGGTTAAATGTAACGCATTCAAATAGAAATGTAAATCAGTGTGTGTCCCAAATCAAGGAGACCTTCAGAAAAAAAGTGAACTCCAATAACGGCTTTGAATTAGAAGAGCTAAATTTTGGAATGAAAAATGTAATGAGATAATTACTCTAGACTTATTGGAAAGGATTTACTTGAATGTGGTGTAAAAGGACGATGGAATGGATACCATTTATAAACAATCTCCATTTAGATAGATATGCCACCTTAAGACTTCAATGTATAAATAAACAGTAGTATACCGCTGTTGAAAACTCGTAAATCCATGGACATAAAACAAAATAGGGGTAACAAACTAAAACTGAGGGAAACGCATTAAATATAAGAGGAGAACAACGACACACCATTAAGATGTAACACACACAGAAACGGACTAAGCATTAGACAAAATGAGAATAACAAATATAACATCAAAACCAAATATATAAAACAGAATTACAAAAAACGTGTAATCCGCCAAACTGTTATTTCCAGGTTTATATATAAAAATTTCCCGCCTATGGATAAAAAACTAACGCATTTTTAAAAACACGGATAAGTGTTGCTCATTAAGAAGATGCGTCAAGTTTGTGATTTATTCTGTGTGTTTAGAGATTAAACTCGAAAATACAAATTAAACATGCAATGCAATAAAAACTTATTATACATTTCCGTCGGATTGAACAAAAGATGCAAAAAGTCGTTCTGTTTTTTTTCCCACAGATATGCTCTTAGCATATAAGATACAAACTATATATACCAAACATATATATAAATTATCTCAAAGACAAAATATTCCTACCAAACTAAATTCTACAGTACATGTATATAGTAAAAACGCATTTACATAAAAAAAAATAAAATACTGGAATCAGTCTGAGCACTGTGCGCATTCCACAAATCTTAAAAGCAATTAAGAAATAGATTAATATATTAACATACCTTTTCCCCAAAAAGATTGGTATTAATATTAACCAACTATATATATGCTCACACATGTCATTCAATAATTAGCTACTGTCACCGTGTAGAACGCCACATGCGGGGTGTCGGCTATGTTTAACATTGGGTGGCAATTTTGAAGCGACGAAAAAGTAAGCTCAAGCATCAAAATTTCCTATTTTTAGAAATCTCAGAACCATATAATGTATTGCACGGAAGGAACCGCAACATAATCTATTTCCTGAAAGCAGAAGCAGTCGTTTTCAGTGCTCAGTTTTCTCAAACACCTCGCCCTAGTTTTCCGTGATGCAGATTTTGAACCTTTATATGCAAATTTCGGTATAAAAAACTACTATACACAGCTACCCTCCGTATCATTTATATAGAATTGTATTCCTCTCATTGACTTAAACCAAATACCAGTTTCTTAGTTAAAATAAATTGGTTTTAAAACTGTCATTCATCAAAATATAAAGTGTCGCTCGGGGTGTCAGATTTTGCGTCGCAAGGGGTAGAGGCTTGTTATAAAAAAATACATATTTGCATGTAAATTAGTCTTCATACGATACATTTGATTTCATTCACATCTACTTTACCATGACAAAATAAGGGTTTTTTTCAATTTGCCTGTTTTTGGTCTTATAAAACATGTGCTTTTGATTTCATTCATAGTAAAAACTGGCTCAAAATATTTAGTTTTCAAGCTGGTAAACGATTTCTTTTCCTTTTCAGTCACTATATATATCATGGTAAAAAAAGTCAAGGCTATGGCTCAATAAACCAAAACATGGTGGAAAATCACAAAATACGTTTATGCATTTACATAATGTCTAAACAACAATTAATCTATTTGGGCGTCGATCAGTTTGGGAAAATAAACTGATACAGTTACTAAATAAAAATTATATAAAATCATTTACGATCTCGAATATACATTTGCATTTACGAAATTGAAAAAAAATATCATGGAAAGATTAAAGATGTATATGTTCATAGCATTTAATTAAGTATACTCCTATTCAACTCAATTTAAATCATTAATGATTTGATAATTAATCGGGTACACCCTTCTTCATTCGTACGTGTGATTTTCATATTCTTACGTCCATTTGTCAATATTTTTGTATTTCAAAGGTATAATATAAAACAAACAACATTACACTTCTATTCATATCCAATTATTTTTCTACTTTGAGGCTTTATTTGCTATGTTTATCAATACAAATGCACATTACTTGAAAGACTAAAATATGGACCAAATGACATACCTGAAGTTTGTAATTTGTCATCATAACAGTGTAGGTGTGTTTGAATTAAAAAGTATCAGATAGAGATCGATTTATAAGAAAATTTATTCTTTTTTATGACAAGCCTCTATCCCGTGCGACGCAAAATCTGACACCCCGAGCGACACTTTATATTTTGATGAATAACAGTTTTAAAACCAACTGATTTTAACTAAGAAACTGGTATTTGGTATAAGTCAATGAGAGGAATACAATTCTATATAAATGATACGGAGGGTAGCAGTGTTAAGTATTTTTTATACCGAAATTTGCATATAAAGGCTCAAAATCTGCATCACGGAAAACTAGGGCGAGGTGTTTGAGAAAACTGAGCACTGAAGACGACTGCTTCTGCTTTCAGGAAAAAGATTATGTTGCGGTTCCTTCCGTGCAATACATTATATGGTACTGAGAGATCTGAAAATAGGAAATTTTGATGCTTGAACTTACCTTGTTACTTTTTCGTCGCTTCAAAATTGCCACCCCATGTCAAACATAGCCGACACCCCGCATGTTGCGTTCTACACGGTGTACTGTAGTGTCTTGCTATATCATTGCTCTTCTTTCTGAAGTTTGATTTCGTGATCAGTAAATTAACGTAAGTATATTTGCACTAACTTAGGATTTTTTTTATACTTTTATATATAGGAAATCAATGTCTTGTTGGAGAAACGTGATTGTTGTTCTATAATAACTTATATTTACATTACATGTAAACTATACTTAGAATTCGTAATTAGCTGGCAACAGTCGTGAGCAACTTCAATGTTATATTTCATTTTCACTTCTATGAAAACAGCAGAAAAATGAGATACATTTGTAACTCGCAATTTGGTTATATTATAAACGTAATTATGACAAATGAATGCTCCTTTTTGTAAATGTATAGGATTGAAAAAAGCGTACATCGTGCGTACAAATGTACATTTATAATATTACGGGTTTCTTCTTTTGAAACAGGTCCATAACTTCATTAAAGCAAATGCCTCATGTTAGAAATAAAAAAATGTAAAAAAAGGTAATAAGTTGAAACAAAATATAATCTTCTTATCAAATTGTTTTCACGACGAGTGTCTTGAAAGAATCATGTTCTGTTGATTTATGACGTCGCCCACTTTTTTTAAAATCCATGTTTTTCAGTTTTGTAGTGTTCACTGTTGATGGTTGTCGATGTCCAGATAATGTTAGAAAAAATAATTTGACAATATACGATGCTACCGGACATAAAACATTTGGTCTTTACTTTAATGGAAAATTAAACTTCATTTAAAAAAAAAATGGTATTCCGTTCTGTGAATGAACTCTAAAAACGGACATGGGTAATTTAAATATAATGTTATATTAATTCATGGCATAAAATATGTACCCGCACTTCAAAAAACCAAAAGCAAAAGAACACCGCATGTTGTGCTTATTGTTTTGAAAGTCACAATTAGAAATTTAACAACATGCAAAATTTCTCTTGTTCAGATCAAATAGTTATATGGCACAATTTTTTTTAGCAACTATGATCTTGATATTTGACCTGGAAATGAATAAGGTTTATTTCTCTTTAATCATGTCTACGTGAATTTTATGTTAAACTCACACATGTATCAAAGGAAATACGATTTATCATCTGTAAAGGGGGCTTTTATCGGATAAAATGGTATGAAAGAGAACTGCATGTTTTTCATTTAAGAAGAAGGTGGGAGAAGCCTATTTTTATATATCATTTTTATTTTCTGTTATGGTATTAACTTCCATCAAATGCAAGTACAATGTAAATGGGGATCTGGAAAAATCGAATAGAGATTGAAGATCTATATAGGTATATTTGTTTTTAATTACGACCTTATCTGATTGTTTCAAATAGCATTTCTAATGCATGTGAGTATAATATTTTATTTCGAAAATAATAACATAAACATAACAAACAAATTAATTTTTACTTTACAAAATTTAAAATTGTTGTTGTCAGGAAGTTAACATTCTCCTGTCGAAATATATAATATGTTTTCTTTAAATCAGAATTAAACAAAAACAAAAAACAACTTCAATAAAAGTAAACAATTCTTGGAAAATATCTAACGTCTACGCAATCAGAGGTAGAATGACACACATCGTTTTTAGTTTTATGCGCGCAAACAATAAAATGGTTCATTCCCTCTATTCCCACTTTTTATAAATCTGGTAAGAAAAGGTAAAATTTCATGTGGGAATAGGAGGAAAACTTGTGCAAACAAAGGATTATACTGTAATAACATTTTTTAATCAACTGTTAATTGGTCCAGTGTTTTTTTTTATTAGAACAGGTAATAAGTCATTTTTGTATCTGTATGAATTCTGCGGTTTTTTTAAACAAAGAAAGAAATTAAAACAAACATAAGTACAATTATTTTATTACTTTTATAACACAAATTCAACTTTGGATTCAAGCAAGCATAATATAACAAATTATACAACAGCACTAAATCAAATCACACATTGTAGCAACAATCATTGTATATAAGTATATTAAAGTTTATCATCTATTCTACGTGAAGAAGATGGGAGGCTGCATCACCAAACTCTATTGTAGTTACTTCTTGGTTGCGGTGTCTAAGCTTAAGTTCGTCCAATCTGATGTTGATTTCTACATACTTCTTCTTGGGGGCTGCTCTCTTCCCACCGGCTGCATACTGGATCATAGTCATGGCGTTGAATGCTTCCTCATGTTTCAGTAGTTTAATCAGTTCAGAGATGTGCATGGGTGACATGTTTCTTTAGTTTGCTGTGCCATCCTTCTAGATGATTTGTTGTCCTTGGCCCTTGTGTTAGGTAGTGGTTCCAAAGATGACTATTCTGTTCAACCCAGTATGTTGTTACATAGTCTGTAAAGGCTGTGTAGTAAGTGTTGGTATCGATCTGGTCTATGTCTGTTAGGGCATTAAACCACACATCTTCAACCTCGGCAAAGGGTATAAGTGGAAGTACAGCAGCACGACGTACCAGTTGGTGAATATTGTCGTCATTCTTGTATGGAACCTGAAGACCTGTTTCTTGTGCTTTTCTCCAGATGCATTGCGTGTAGTGGAAGAAACAGCCTTTTGCGTTGATGCCAGGAAATATAGAGTATGCTGCATTTCGGATGGCGACTTCATAATCCAGGAAGGTAGTATTCGGCTGAAGTTGTAGTTGGTGTTGGTGGCAGAGATCTTTAAGTAGAGTCAGGAACCTTGTATAGACAAGTTCACTCTTGGCTGGAAGTAAACTGTGTACGAGTGGGTACATTGCTCCGTCAACCATTGCGTGAAAAGTGTATAGTTGGAAGAATAGACTTGGATAGGTGTAAAATGTACAATCCCCATATATGATATCTGCAGCTGATAAGTGAGTTAGATTCTTTTGTGTACTGAAGATAAGCATACGCCCTTCTGTGTTATCGTCTGCTAGCAGGAATGGATCACCTTTGGTTGTACGTGTCCAAATGCCATCTATGTTGATTTGGTAAAACTGGAAAGTTCTTCTTGCGTTTGTTGTAATTGTGTTCTTGCAAGATGGAAACGTTGGAATGTTCTCTACAAGTTCTGGTGTGTCGTCGTGCCAGTCATCTGTTCTGAGTTTAACTAGTTCTTCCTCGTAGATTGTTGGAATTGGTGTCAGCTCATTTGTGCAGCGAACTTTCATTCTCTGGAGGACATCGTCTACTTTCAGCTGCATGTGGTCAGACCCATGGTTGTGGTTTGCTGAGACTTTGGTTGGTATGTTGTTCAAAGTATTGATGGTGGCAGGACAGTTTGCAGTTGAACACTTCCAGTAAGTTCTTATGCCCCTTTTGTTCTTTGCCTGGAACTTAAACCCACTGTGTACAAGGTTTAGGTTCCCGAGTCTGTTTGTAACAAACTTTACTTGTAGTTGTGCATTAGCCATTGTCACTGAATAATGACTTGACTGGGCAAGGACCACAATTTATATCAATTTGTAAGCTTGGAGCTCACAGAGCTTGGGGTTGGCATCTGAGTAAGTATTTGTCAGCTAAGTTCTTAGCTTGCAAAAATGATTCTGATTTTTTTTTAGCTTGGATAACTCAGTCAATTAAAGTTAATCAAATCTGATTGCTGATGCTTTGAAGTAAAGTTAACAGTTTTCACCTATTATTTTATATCTTTGATTATTGGTCCAAGTAATTATATTTTAAGAGTATCTTTTTATTCTACATCTTAAATTATACTTGGTTATAATATCATTTATTATTGATGCGCAAATATCAGAAACACAGTTTTGGCAGTATTTGGCCACAGCTTTATTACAAACTACAAAATTATAAACACATATAACTAGATAAACAGTTAAGATATATATATATATATATATATATATATATATATATATATATATATATATATATAAATGTCTAAGAATATAACTTAAACACACTAATTAATACATTAAAAAGTTCTATTAGATGTTAAATAGAAATACGCAATATTTCGCTAAACAAATTAGCTTCATCAGGCGTGTGCATCTCTCAAGGTGAAATCGGATGCATGACAAAAAAATATTTTTGTAGCTTAATCTATACAAGAGTTGAGGAAAAGTGTAACATATTGATTGATGTTGCATAAAATATGTTTGTAGCTACAACTACATGAAGTTGGAATAAAAGTTTAACACATTTATAGATGTTCGATTAATTGTATGAATTTCTATAAATTAATTTGTATGATTTCAAGATAATTATGGTTTTGATTTGTTTTTAAATCTTTTTTCGTCTCTCTCATTGAGTCCATCAGGTTCAAGAGTTCGTAACTGGTGCATCCAAAATCTCTCTCTTTTTTGTCTTCCTTGTGTATCCCAATTTTGATTTTTCTCAATGATTTGAAATGTGACGTTTTCAAAATACAACAAAATACCAAACGGATTGAATATTAAATTGACACCACAAACACCGGGTGTAAAGTCCTTCAGATTTATGAAACGTTGGGACGAAACTTTATTCAATTGTTCTTTACGGCTTCTCCAACTTTTACTCTCCTTTTCTATCTATTCATATAAACAAATCAACTCTGGAATAAATGAAATGCTTTCTAAACCACCAATGTCCATTACTAACGGAGACATGGATTTAATCAAGAAAAGACTATCTGATATTGAAAGAATAGAAAGTCAAAATTACAAAAACAAGCAACAAAAGAAATTTACCAGAGATGATCTTAAACAGCAATTTTCAAATTTTGATATAAATAATATTTTAAAAGAGAGTGATTTAAAACAACCAAGAAAAAGACGTTTTAAAAAACGGACACACCCCGCGGATAATAATTTAGTTGTTAATCTCTCGTCAACAGAATTAACCAATTCAGAAGAAAAATTATTAAGTAGAGGTCTAAACTTCTGTCCTATACCAGCAAACATTAACAACCTACAATTGGAGACAGATGTGGATCAATTTGCAAGACGTCTTCGCCTAAAAGAACACTTTAATAGGCAACACAAAAAAAACTTACAAGAAGCCGGAATGAATGATTTGGAATATGAGAGTGATAAAGAGGACAAGTACATCCCAAGATTTAAAAAGAAAAGCGAATGGAATCCACCAAGGAGTAAGAACGACAATTTAGAATCCTTTATATCATCTATTAAAACTGAAGTAAAATCATCAGTCAGTGGCAAACGTTTACGGAATCTCTCTGAACAAGAAAGCCAAGCCATTAATAATTTAAAAAGCCGTGATGATATTGTTATTAAACAAGCAGACAAAGGAAGTGCAGTTGTAGTGATCAACAAAACCGACTACATTGAAGAAGGGAATCGTCAGCTGGCAAATACAAAATTTTACAAACATTTAGAAAGTGATCCTACAAAAGAAATAAGTAAACAAATTAATGAGGTCCTTTCAGATATGAACAGCAAAAAACACATAGATGACGACACGTACGACTATCTACGCCCTGATGAAACCTGCACAGCCGGTCGATTTTACTTGCTCCCAAAACTTCATAAAGAAGGGATTCCGGGAAGACCGATAGTATCTGCAAATGGCCATCCAACCGAAAAAATATCTGAATTCGTGGATTACCATCTTAGACCACATGTTAGAACAATGCCATCCTACATTCAAGATACAACAGATTATTTGAAGAAA
The DNA here is from genome assembly GCF_965363235.1 of Mytilus galloprovincialis. Lineage (NCBI taxonomy): Eukaryota > Metazoa > Mollusca > Bivalvia > Mytilida > Mytilidae > Mytilus > Mytilus galloprovincialis. The sequence continues at coordinate 85,869,990 of NC_134843.1, forward strand.
ATGGATTCATTAAATCCCTTACCAAACAACACAATTTTGGTATCGATGGATGTGTCTTCTTTATACACAAATATTCCCAAAAATGAAGGAATAGTCGCTTGTGAACAAGTATGGAACAATCGTAAGGATAAACATCCCCCAACAGACTGTCTGGTTCAGTTGCTGAGACTAGTGCTGGAAAACAACAATTTTGTATTCAACGACCAGCACTACTTGCAGGTTGACGGTACCAGTATGGGAACCAAAATGGCACCTTCTTTTGCCAACATTTTCATGGGGAGTCTCGAAGAACGCATCCTTTCGAATGTACCATACAAACCCTTGTCTTGGCTCCGTTATATTGATGACATCGACATCAAATGGAACGAAACTGCAGAACGTCTGCAAGAATTTCTCGATTTCTGTAACAACTTTCATCAATCGATAAAGTTCACATCTGAAGTTTCAAATGAGAAAATTGCGTTTCTCGACACCACCATAACTTTAGAAAACGGAGTCATGACAACCGACCTTCACACCAAAAAAACTGATAAACACCAATTTCTCTCTCCGAAGAGTTGCCACCCGAAACACTGCTCCCGGAGCATTCCGTACAGCCAAGCCATCAGGTTAAAACGGATTTGTTCATCGGAATCAAAATTTAACCATCGTTTGGGGCAACTCAGACAGCAACTTAAATCAAGAGGTTATAAGAACAAAAATATTTCAGAAGCTTTCGGTAAAGCAAAAGAAAAAGACCGAACAAACCTACTTGAATACAAAGAAAAGACGGCCCAGACAAATAAAATCCCGTTTGTTGTTAGCTTTCATCCTGACCTGACAAATCTTTCATCAATTGTCCACAAACACTGGCGTCTTATTGAAAATGATCCTTCCTTAAAAGAGATTTTTCCATCACCTCCCGTTATGGCTTACCGCAGACCCAAAAACCTCAAAGATATTTTAGTAACATCCAAAGTATCTAAACAGGAGATATCAACAATCGGAGGTTATACACCATGCGGAAGGGGCAATTGTAAGTGCTGCAGAGTCGCCACTATCGAAACCCAATTCGTCAGCACAGTCACAAAGAAAAAATACAACATATTCATAACATCAAATTGCAAAACGCAAAATTGCATTTATGTTCTAACTTGTGGAACTTGCAAAATACAATATGTTGGTGAAACAGAAACACCATTTAACATCCGACTAAATAACCATCGGTCATTTTATACAAAAGAAAGGAACTGCCCAATTACAAGACACCTTTTAAGAGCAGGACATGATTTTGAAAACGTCACATTTCAAATCATTGAGAAAAATCAAAATTGGGATACACAAGGAAGACAAAAAAGAGAGAGATTTTGAATGCACCAGTTACGAACTCTTGAACCTGATGGACTCAATGAGCGAGACGAAAAAAGATTTAAAAACAAATCAAAACCATAATTATCTTGAAATCATACAAATTAATTTATAGAAATTCATACAATTAATCGAACATCTATAAATGTGTTAAACTTTTATTCCAACTTCATGTAGTTGTAGCTACAAACATATTTTATGCAACATCAATCAATATGTTACACTTTTCCTCAACTCTTGTATAGATTAAGCTACAAAAATATTTTTTTGTCATGCATCCGATTTCACCTTGAGAGATGCACACGCCTGATGAAGCTAATTTGTTTAGCGAAATATTGCGTATTTCTATTTAACATCTAATAGAACTTTTTAATGTATTAATTAGTGTGTTTAAGTTATATTCTTAGACATTTATATTATCTTAATTCAGTAACTGTATCAGTTTATTTTCACAAACTGATCCACGCTTAAATAGATTGAATGTTGATTGTTGCTATTTTTAGACATTATATATATATATATATATATATATATATATATATATATAGCAAGCAGATAGATAATTAAATGAACGTAGTCACCTTTCATATTGGCAGACTACAAAAGATAACTAGATAACTAACTAGATAGATAACTAAATATTTACAATAAATGAAGCATCCAATAAAATAAAATGAATCCTGGGATACAGAGATTCATTATTTTTTGTGTGGTGGGTCCTGGGATACAGAGATTCATTATTTTTTGTGTGGTGGGTCCTGGGATACAGAGACCCCCAATATCAAATGTTTTGGATGCTAATTGAAATATGCGACAAAATGACGCATATCTAAAGTAAACGCAGCGAAATGTCTCTACAATACTTAGTCTTGAAATGGAACACGCACATAACGTTAAGATGGTAAACTTCAACCAGCAAAATATGGACTTAAGATAAGTGCACTAGATACCAAACTGATACGCCCCATATACCGTCGACTGCTTAGTTGACATCTCGAACCATTAATTGTAACAGGAACATTCTGAAAAAATACATAAAGACACAGCAAAAATTGTCCAAATATATTATAAACAAATAGCGGTGGGTGGGTGGGTTTTTTTGAAATCCTCAAAATAAATATACGTCTGCTTTCGTCAAATGTAGCTATTGAAAAGATTGCATTCGCAGTCATACTGCGGGTGATCAATCGGATAAGTGATAACCCACATTAGACAAAAAGTAGCACGGTCAATGACACACATTGCTTACACTAATAACCGAATTTATGCTGAATCATAAATTCTATTATTATTGATGCGCAAATATCAGAAACACAGTTTTGGCAGTATTTGGCCACAGCTTTATTACAAACTACAAAATTATAAACACATATAACTAGATAAACAGTTAAGATATATATATATATATATATATATATATATATATATATATATATATATATATATATATATATATATATATATATATATATATATATATATATATATATAGCAAGCAGATAGATAATTAAATGAACGTAGTCACCTTTCATATTGGCAGACTACAAAAGATAACTAGATAACTAACTAGATAGATAACTAAATATTTACAATAAATGAAGCATCCAATAAAATAAAATGATTCCTGGGATACAGAGATTCATTTTTTTTGTGTGGTGGGTCCTGGGATACAGAGACCCCCAATATCAAATGTTTTGGATGCTAATTGAAATATGCGACAAAATGACGCATATCTAAAGTAAACGCAGCGAAATGTGCCAAATTGACCAAGGCAGTCATACATGACTGACGGGTCAACCGCCATTCCAAGCGGATAGAGCTGCGTAAAAGCTGTGGGCCAAATACAATAATTATATAGTGGTTAGTCCCACTAAAGTGATTGCAAGTTCATTAAACAAAATTAAAAATAAATCTAACAGGTATAGACATTGTTGTATTCGAATATATGAACGAAATGTATCAGACTTCCACCTACCCATAGCCTGAATTTCAGAATCAGATAAACTCAACCCAGAGATATATGATTTGACAGTTGAGGCCGCAGTTCCAGTGAATGACATATAGGCAATTTAGTTAATTATGTGATGCAATGGAATAGGCCATAGATCTTCAAATTGGAATAAGGTCCTAAATTTTTTAAATGACTGTAAAGCTTGTTGATAAACCTTCGACGTATTCGGTGCAACTGCTGATACAATTAGTCGGTCAATTTCACCTTGGAGATCAGGTCTATGAACTCCTGAGGGACTATTTCTGGTGTATCCTCCGCCAATGGTGCTAACCTTTTGAACTTTTCTAACTGAAAGCGAGAGAGAGCGTCAGCTATGTTATTTTTGGCACCTACAATATGTTTTGCCTTAAACTGAATGTTGTAATTCATGGAACGCAACACGAATGGTCGAATTATTGACATTACCCGTTTTGATTTCGATGTTCTCTTGTTACTCTTATCTATTTATGATAATTTTCCTATATTTTTAAGTACAATTTAAAAATTTATTTCTGAAAAATATTTTACTCCAATTTATTTATCATAATTTTTCTTTATTTTCAAGTATTTCTTTGGTGAAATAACAAAAGAAACATATTACAAATAAACAAGGTCTTATACTTAAACAGTGTATCAAATATGTTATACTTTGAAAACAAATACAGGTAAATCTTAGGTGAAATTCCAATTAACCTTGATTACTATAAAAACAAATTATCTATCAAAACATCTATTGTTATTTGCAAGTGGGAATAGAAGGAATAGTATTTTTAAAAAGTGGGAATAGGAGGAAGACACCAATAAAATAAATTATAAATACAAGCGATAATCAATGATTTGTCATTTTGTATGAACATAAGTAACATAAACAACATATAAGTTAATTATTAAGGTAAGAAGTTGTAACTATTGCAAATGAAGGTTTAATTAAGATACATCAACCGAACAGTCATTTAGAATTAAATGTAATACTACAAAGACAAAAGTCGCATGGATGTTTACAAACATGAGGTAAAAAAAAATCAAATTCAGGTGTCTGTATGTCAAGTTTATTTACATTCAATACATATTCTCATCCATGTGCGACTAGTGTAACGTTTATATGTTATGCTATTCCTTATTCTTTTTTAATGTTATGATGAAAAATATACACACAAGCGTGACACGAAGTACACTTAAAATTTATTTTCAATACATGTGTAATGTCATTCTTTCTTTTCTTTCTCTTCATTTTAGTTATAACGATTTTAACAGTATAAAAGATCATATTTTCGTGTTTTAAAAGACTATCCTGAACGTATACTAAAACTTTCTATAACGTATATACCATGCATACATTCTTAGATTAAGAGAGATGTGGGATAAACGTAAATAAAATTACGTGCCTGTCCCCAGTCAAAAGCCAATAATTCAAAGTGTGTCGTTTGTTGCTGTTAAACATATTTGTTTTTCGTTCATCTTTTTGTACATACATAAGGCTATTAGTTTTCTCTTTTCTATTGGTTTACATTTGTATTTCGTAGCCTCTGCGGTATATGATTTGCTAATGTTTGAAGGCGGAACGAAAAGCTATAGTTGGTGATGTCTATGTCAAATGTTCTCAAGTGAGTGCGAAGAAAGATGTCAGATATTCACCTTATCAACCGAATCAATAATATTAATAGTAATCTAATTCTAAACTCGTTAAACATTATTCTCAAACCCAAACATTTTAAAGTAAGGAATGTATAAAAACGTAGAAATTGTTTGACTAAAAAAGCATACAACGAACAGCTTTATTTTTGTCAACCTTGCATGAGGCAGTTGAAACATTACTTTCTGATTACTAGTATATCAACGAGGAATTAGAAAAAAAACAACGTTATAATTCAGGCTATACCAAATACCTGACTACTGAACTGACGAAACAAAGGGGAACTAATCGCAGTAGTATCGACCGCCAGTACAGGTGTTCGTTGATGAAGTACATGTACCACTCCGTTAATTGCATTTTGACAACAATACTAAGAAATGCATAAAATCATGCATCAAAAAAAAAGGCCAAGTTAGATAAAAAAAAAACCAAAGAATAAATTTGGCTATCGTCAACTTAGTGTGTGGGAGATAAAACATTGGTTTCTTAATCATTTCTGAATTCATAAACAGTGAATACAATTTTACCGATTTTACTGATTTATAATTCAGCTTTGGATACACGATTCTTTTTTATTATCAAAATTACCTTTCAGTAACCGCGTGTGCTCTCAGATCGATGAATTATTTCTGAATTTTTGTTAAGGGGGCTCCTGGGTATAAATCAAATTTTGTTTCTAATATAGGATTTCGCTAAATTTTTTTTATAAATGAACTTTATCATATACTTAAAAGAAAAATGAAATAAAAAAATAGGGTCACCGTTCATTTAGGCTCACAATCTGCCTCCGGAAGAAACATACATTTTTGTTAATGTCCTTTTTTCTGTTGAACTAATAGGAGAAATAGAGGTTATATCGAAATAAAAAAAATAACCTAATTACAAAAATCGCTTAAATTTTACAATTATTTAGTTGATGTACAGCTTATATAAACAAAATAATAAAAAATATAGGTCACCGATGATTTAAAAAAAGATATTTCAAATTTAATGCCAAAAAATGGCTTTTTGCACCACAGGGAGATAATTTGGAGCTTTTTGAATGATATAAACATTTTAAAAGTCATCTGGAGCCAAACCGAATCGATTTTTTGGGGTTGATTTTTTTACCCATTTAATAAAGTAATAACTAATAGTGTTATAAATAAAATTTGTGATGAAAAAATAAAGGTTCAATATTTTGCTGAAATTTTTGTACCCACAACCACCTTAAGGGTTTTTGGTGTTTTTACGGGTATGTACTTGCTGTCGTCCTGGTAAATCAATGACAATAATTTTTAAAGGAAAATTCATTGTGACAGCCCTATGACCGCAATAATATTGAAATCGGTCACATTTCGTATGTACCAGCTATGAGTATGGTATTCATTGGTTGTCGTTTGTTGACACATTGGGAATCATACCCTCCAAAGTCAAAAAGATCTAGGATATCACAGGTCTTGATTCAGACAGGTCATAACGGAAAGTAGGAGGGATCAGTACTGATTCAAACTAATCAAAAGGTTAAGGAGGAGGGTTCACAACTGCGAAAGACTGGTCAGAGGATAAGAAAGTATGAGAACTGATTCAGACAGTTACAAGAGTATTGAGACCGGACGATAAATGAGTCAAAATTGTCATATAGGAAAGGAAAAGGAGGAATGCAGACATAGTCTGACTGGTCTTACGGGTAAAGAAGACCATGTTTACTGAGTAAGAATGGTTATAAGGGAAAAGAGGGGGCGTTTACATTTGTAATACGGTTAACAAAAGTTTGGACTAGTATAAAAAGGGATGCATATTTAATGAATATTTACACTGTACAGCATATTGTTTTGTTCTTTGCTTATCAAATTTATTTATGTTTTATATTTATCAATTTGTGATTATATTAACTGATGTTACTTGTTTATAACATTTTTATTGATATATTACATGTATTATTCTCAAATTATTCATTTATCGGAGAAATAAAGAAAAATGACATTTCCTTGTAAGGGATTTTCGTTGACGAATATAAATGTTCAATTAAGCATCAAATCACTTTTTCAAGGTACTCAATTAGCTTTCGTCGACATAAAAAGAAGTCTTCTATAACACACACTTCTCATTGTTGAGGTTAGTCATTAAATTTATTTTACAAAATATATGAAGTATTGTTATGTAATGCATATGACCCATTTGTAACATGGTGGACATTTAAATTAAATTATCTAACAAAAGCGATTTGCTTTTATGACTTTATTTTTCACCAGGAACCGTCAAACATTTTACTCTATCTTCAACATTTTAGATAATTGTGCATGATCTAAAACAAGTTTTACATCCTCAATGCAAGATGCAGGACTTGTTTGGATTACATATAGTAATGTAATATTTACAACAGTATGCTTACGCTAACATGAAAAGGATAGCACATGCGATGATATAAACATACTGAAGATTACTTTAACGCCTTTATCTTATTGACGATGCTTATCTACATTAGTCAACACATTAAGAAGCAGAAAAAAATATATGATATAAAAATGATCCATTAAATCTGCAGCTTTTGCTAATCTAACAGAAGATGATTATTTGTGTACACCAATTTAAAGCATACGTATTGCCTGGTAACAAATGACATTATTTCTTTTCATCGGTACGGCAGATTTTTTTAAAGGACATTATCTCCCCTTTTGGCGCATTTTCGTCCCTGGAGGAATCTGCTCATTCTAGTCCTATGGCAATAAGACTAAATAAGTAGCATATTGCCCTTTTATATACTTAAGTAATTTCTAATACATATAATGAATCACTTTTGAATAACTATTTGATTGTTTCAGGACAGTAAAGAGCATGCACAAGGTTGTGGCAGTAGCCCAACATCATATATCAGCAAAAACTGAAGTTCTGAAAATAACAATATTTCATACCAAGGAAACTTTTGAGCAATGCATATCATTTTAAATGAATTCCCCATTTCCATTCTCTATTTTAATGACTCTTTAAAAGAATAGTATTTAATAAAAACATACAAGAAATTTAAGAAAAATGACTTACATTATGAAATATCACTCATTCACCATCGCAACCAATATAATTACACAGAGGGAAGTCAATATGTAGTGGGATGAAAGACATAACGAGACAAGAGTAGAAGATATTTCGAAACATATAAAATCAGTTGTCATATTGCGATTATACCACATCTCCTTCTTTGTATATTGATATGTCCATCTTAAATGTGGAATAAATCAATCATTTATGAACAAGTTCTGAAGCTATAAATATGAAACCGTGCAAGTTGCACCAAAGCCTCAAACAGTTGATAACTTTCAATTTAAATTATATTGAAAAACCATTTTTGCATAAAGTTTAAGTAGACCTCCAAATAGCTATTGGGAGTGTGCTGCTGGCTTGCTGTCTCATTAAAGTTTGATCCTTATGCTCATATTAAAAATACATAATAAAGAAAAATTAGATTTATTTCAATTTCAAGTTAAATTTTTGTTAAAATGATGAGTCTCATTCTTTTTTCACTGTTGTTTCTTCTACTTCTACATGTTTTACATCTGAAAAAAAAACCACAAAATACCAAAAATAAAAATGTTGAAATTAGTTTGTGCAGTTCGATTGTTTCTATATTTAAATATTTAAAGCTTACTGGTAGTTTAAAATCAAGACAACAAATAGCAAATGGATTAAAAAAAATTATGAGTAGTTATTAGCTGTTTTCATAGATTTTATGTTTTTTTCAACTGTGACTGTTCGGAGGACGTGTTTTTCAACAGACTGTCGGCATCCCAATGGGAACAAACTGTGCCCCTCTACTTGCCGACTTGTTTCTTTATTATTATGAGGCTGACTTCATACAGGAACTTCTTAGGAAGAAAGATAAGAAGTTAACAATATCCTTTAACTCTACTTTCCGCTATATAGATGACGTTCTTTCACTAAACAATTCAAAATTTGGTGACTATGTGGAACGCATCTATCCCATCGAATTGGAGATAAAGGATACTACAGATACAGTTAAGTCGGCTTCATATCTTGACTTACATCTAGAAATTGACAATGAGGGTCGGTTGAAAACAAAACTTTACGACAAAAGAGATGATTTCAGCTTTCCAATTGTGAACTTTCCATTTTTAAGTAGCAACATTCCAGCAGCACCTGCATACGGGGTATATATCTCCCAATTGATACGATATTCCCGTGCTTGCGTTATCTATCATGATTTTCTTGATAGAGGGTTACTGCTCACAAGGAAGCTATTAAACCAAGAGTTCCAAATGGTGAAGTTGAAATCATCCCTTCGTAAATTTTACGGACGCCATCACGAGTTGATTGACGTCGTAACTACAATCCCCTTCCCTTTCATGAATGTGACCTAGCGAATTAGACTATTTACCGGATTTGTAATCACATAAGCAACACGACGGGTGCCACATGTGGAGCAGGATCTGCTTACCCTTCCGGAGCACCTGAGATCACCCCTAGTTTTTGGTGGGGTTCGTGTTGTTTATTCTTTAGTTTTCTATGTTGTGTCATGTGTACTATTGTTTTTCTGTTTGTCTTTTTCATTTTTAGCCATGGCGTTGTCAGTTTGTTTTAGATTTATGAGTTTGACTGTCCCTTTGGTATCTTTCGTCCCTCTTTTCCATAATTGCTATCTGGCAATTTGTCTAGTCTGTTTTGTAAAACCTGAAATATTGATCAGGCTTTTTTCTCAGTCAAATGAACTAGTCAATACTTTTAGCATAATTCAACAGCAGACATGAATACATCTACTTAGTAATTGTTAAAGCCATTTAAAATTATTTATTTAAATATTACTATCAAATTGTTTTTGATTTTAATTATATGACAATGTTGTTTGGTTGCTGTCTCAACAACATATGGCTAATTTCAATGTTTTCCCTATAACATATTTGTTTCATAATATGTATGAATAACCACCTACCTGATACATTTTCCAACGTACCCAAGATCTCCAAGTTAGATATCAGCATATCTATCATATCAGTAGAGCCTGGTCAACTAGGCAAGGATAATTCTCAATTTTACTTCAAAAATAAATAAAAAAACTCAATTGAAATAATACATATACATATATTGTTAGGGGCCAGCTGAAGGACGCCTCCGGGTGCGAGAATTTCTCGTTGCATTGAAGACCTGTTGGTGACCTTCTGCTGTTGTCTGCTCTATGGTCGGGTTGTTGTCTCTTCTGCACATTCCCCATTTCTATTCTCAATTTTATATGTATCAAATGACTTTCAAAAATGTATATGAGGTTTTTTATGTGCATGACTGTGTGTTCTCATATACAGGTCACAAAAAGGACAGGCAATAACCATATAAAAATATAGAAAAAATAATCAATGATGGGTTAAATGATATAACATATCAGTAATGAAGCAACTAAACAATACAAATCTAACAAGAATGTGTCCTTAGTACATATATGCCTCACTCACACTATTATTTTCTACATGTATGTTCAGTGGACCGTGAAATGTGGTTTAAACATCTAGTTTGGCATTAAAATTAGAAAGATCATATCATAGGAAACATGTGAACTACATGTATATTTCAAATTGATTGGACTTCAATTTCATCAAAAACTACCTTGAACAAAAACTTGAAACTAAAAGGGACAGCCGGACAATCTTATAAACGGACAAACAGACCAGAAAACTTAATACCCCCATAAAATCGTAAGTAGGGCATATACATTCTCGGTTTTTTTTCTTAGTAAAACGTATTGTAGGTGCAAAGCACAAACAAATTTATTTAGTTTTTGACACGATTAATCAGATTATTTTTTTTTATTTTATAACACTACCTCCTTATTGAAATGGAAATGGGGAAAAAATGAAAGAAATTGAGCATTGAGAATAGGTTTTTTTTTCAAATAGGGGATTAGTTTACATTATATTTGTAAAGAAAATATAACACCTCGCTTTCTTCAATTCAGTTAATTGTTCAAATTAATTCAAAGTTGATTTAAAAAATATATTGAAGGCATTTTTCAGACAGGAGGTTTTTCTATACTATGCTTGTAAATTAACATGGTTTAATTAAATTGAGATTGTGTTTTGGGGCCGCAAATACCCTGCCTGTAACAATATTCACCAGTCAATTTCCGCATACAGATGCAGGATTAATTTCATTAAAGCCCATTTGTAATTATAAGCATTGTGTATAAATTTCAAAACATTTAGTTGAAGCAAACAAGAGGAAGAGAATTAAACCAACAGATTAAGTAATTGCTCCATTTATAAAGGAACATAAGTCATGAACGGTAAAGTGATGCCACCCAATTTTAAACGTGTTCTGTGTTTTGAAGTAATAAGCATCTTGTACCTATTCGTTTTTATAACATTTGTTGAGGTAAACTAAAGTAAGGACATGGAAACTCGGCAATTTTACATTTAACTTGTGCTATAGATAAAGACTGCATGTTTTTCTGTGATACTGTTTCATTGAAATTGGTTTCAGTGGATGAATGGTCTTAAGTAAATAACTTCCTTATCACTATCCTGTCAACACAAAGGTTATGAATTTCGAAGCACACACTTAGCCTTTCAGTTTGACTACAATATTTTATAATTGACTTAGTTTGTCAGTTTTACTATCTTGGATCTTGGTTTTCTACAAGCATTATTTTCTCACTCAATTAATAAAAACCGACTACTACGAAATAGTACATAATGCTGAAAGTGGCGTTAAACACCAATTGCCCATTCACATTGATCAGACATAAATCACACATGTGACAGAATAATTGAAAATTGGACACCTTTAAATGTGTTTTTGCACTCATGGACTTGCTTTTAATATAGTAAATATTTGATACATGTATTGACAAAAATACATATATATAAAGATATAAAGCATATCACAAGGAAGCTATTAAACCAAGAGTTCCAAATGGTGAAGTTGAAATCATCCCTTCGTAAATTTTACGGACGCCATCACGAGTTGGTTGATCGTTATTGAATAACCGTTTCACAAATGATATCGGATATGTTCCTTAAGTCGTAACTACAATCCCCTTCCCTTTCATGAATGTGACCTACGAATTAGACTATTTACCGGATTTGTTATCACGTAAGCAACACGACGGGTGCCACATGTGGAGCAGGATCTGCTTACCCTTACGGAGCACCTGAAATCACCCCTAGTTTTTTGGTGGGGTTCGTGTTGTTTATTCTTTAGTTTTCTATATTGTGTCATGTGTGCTGTTTTTTTGTTTGTCTTTCTCATTTTTAGCCATGGCGTTGTCAGTTTGTTTTAGATTTATGAGTTTGACTGTCCCTTTGGTATCTTTCGTGCCTCTTTTACAAATAATTGAAAAATCAAATAGCATCATCATATTTTCTTAATTCGTGTGCGTTTTGTACAGCGGCTGGTATTAAATCTAAAACAGAAATTATAATATTTTATCTCAAGATTTATAGCATATGTAAAAAAAAAACAAAATCTAAAAGCCCACATTTTCTTGTTATAACAGATTTAAAACTTGGTCTTTGACTTTGTTTTCACTTGCTGAGAGCTATATATTTGTTGAATTGCTGAGTGCTTAATATTTGTTGGATTGCTGTTCATGTCTAATTACCATACTAACATTATCTACTGGCTTATTGATAAATCATTAGTGTATCATTATACATTAAATGAAGTATTTTTTGTCTGTAGCAGTATCTTTGTTTAATTGGTCATTAGTTTTTTTTAAATTTAGTTGTTTTTTGTGGTCTATTTTTAAAAGTGCACATATTTTTAAAATAAATATGAGTCATATATATTCTTTAATCTCAACAATTCATCTAATATAAGGACAAACAAATACTTGTTTATATTATAAAAAAGGAGGGAACTTCATGAAAACGAATTTATTAAACAAATACAGCCGTGTTAAATCCGAGTCTAATGAATTGACAGAACTGTAAACGAAACGCTCGTCTGGCGTATATACAAAATTAAGTCCTGGTATCTATGATGAGTTTATTTACAACCACCGGTTAGATGCCACTGCTGGTGGAGATTTATTTCCCCTAGGGTATCATCAGCCCAGTAGTCAGCACTTTTGTGCTGACATGAATTATATCATTGATATGGTTATTTTTATAAATTAACTGTTTACAAAATTTTGAATTTTTGAAATACTAAGGCTTTTCTACCTCAGGCATAGATTACCTTGCTAGGAATTTTGGTCCTCAATGCTCTTTAACTTCGTACTTTATTTGGACCTTTTCAACTTTTTGATTCGAGCGTCACTGATGAGTCTTTTGTAGACGAAATGAGCGTCTGGCGTATATACAAAATTTTAGTTCTGGTATCTATGACGAGTTTATTGATACTGTTTTCTTGAAGCAAAGAATAAAATGCCTTCAAAATATTTTTTTCATTTATTTTTTATATTTTTTGTTTATAGAACTTTCTATCTGAATTATATAACAAAAAATATAGGTGGCAATGAGAAACACCTTTTTTATTAAAAGATGTGTTTTTATTTTTTTTTTACGCCTACCTTTACTCATATTATCATTACACATACTGTTTAATAAACACTTACAACACCATGACCAGCTCAGGAGGTGTTATCTTCATTAACATCATTGACCTAAAAGAAATAAATAAAAAAATCAATACCTACAAATTTATTGTAAAATTCTAATACAAGCTTTTTATTTATCAATATAAGCTAATAGATAAATGAATAAACACATACCTTTTCCTAAAAAAAAAAGATGGGCAGTTATATTAAAGTTTAAATATGTTCACCGATGTCTTTCAAAAATTAGAGGGTGGATGCATGGGTATATTTTATTTCTTCAATGTTTAAAACAGAATAACATATAACAAATAATCCGCAAAACTGTTATGACATTGTCCTGGTTTATATATATATATATATATACATTGTTCGCCTACTACTGTATTTTATTTTCCTATCACGGATAAGTGATGCTCATTTAGATGATGCGTTGAATGTGTCGAAAATACAAATGGAATATTCTATGCAATAAAAACCTATTGAATATTTCCGTCGGATTTAACAAAAGATGCAAACAAACATTTTGTATTTTCCACAGATATACTCTTAGATACAAACTATATATACAGAACATATGTTTACTTTATCTCAAAGACAACATATTCCTACTACCTAATTTCCATAGTACATGTATATAGTACAAACGCATCAAATAGAAATTAAACACTGGAATCAGTATGAGAGCTGTGAGCATTCAAAATATCTTAAAAGCCATTAAGAAATAGACAAATAAATAAACTGACCTTTTCCAAAAACACGTTGGACACTAATAAATTCCAACTTTAAATATGCTCACCGATGTCATTTAATAATTAGCTACTGTAATCATCAGTAATGTCTTGCTATGTCATTGCTCTTCTTTCTAAAGTTCGATGTCGTCATCAGAAGGTTCACGTATATGCACTTACTAAGGTGTTTTTCTTAATACTTTTATATATAGGTAATCAATTTCTTGTTGATGAAACGTGATATTTGTTCTATAATAACTTATTGCATTACATATATACTTAGAAACTGTAATTGTCTGGCAACAGTGGCAAACCACTCCTATTTCATATTTGATTTACTTATAACTTATAACTTATATGACTGCAGGTGCTGACCGATACCGTGGTAAAATAATTCATTTAAAAAAACCAGCAAAATGTAATAAACTTGTAACTCTCAATTGATTGTTTCATAAGACGTAATTAAAAAAAATGAATGCTCCTTTTTTCATATATGAATAAGGTTCTAAAAGCGTTGATCGTGCGAACATTTGTAGTATTAAGGGTTTCCTCTTTCGGACCAAGTCCGTAACTACAGTGAGGCAAATGCCTCATGTTAAAAATAAAAAAAAATAAAAATAAGATGAAACAAATATTATCTTTTAATCAAACTGTTTTCACGACGAGTGTCTTGAAAGAATCATGTTCTGTTAATTTATGACGTCGCCCCTTCTTTTTCAGAATCCATGTTTCTCATTTTGGAAGTTTTCACTGTTGATGGTTGTGTAACGTTATGTGTCTTAATTATTCCCAAGTTTGTCTGTGTGTTTTGAATGTTCATTCAATTCTTCACAGACTTTCGACTTTGGAAAGATCTAGGATAACGGTTGAACGTTCGTGTGGTTTGGCAATGTTGATTTCCACCGATGTCCATAAGACTTAATTATTCCTGAGGTTGTCTGTGTATTGTTACATTAATAAGGTTAACTTTTCTTTCATGTCTATATGAATTATATTTTTAAACTAACAAACAAAGGAAATATAATTTATCTGTAAAAGCTGCGTTAATCGGACAAAACGGTATATCTCAGACCAAAATAAGCATTGATAAGTGAGAACTGAATATTTTTCTTTTGAAGATTGAAAGTAGTGAAGGGGAGGGAGAGTCGATTTTTATTTTGTGTTTTCTATTATGTTAAAAACTTCTTTTAGATTGCAGGTAAATAGCATAAAATAAAGATCTGAAAAAATCGAATAGTGAGTGAACATCTAGGTATATATTTTTTTAATTACGACCTTATCAGATTGTATCAATTGGCATTTCTAATTGTTGTGAGTGTAAACAATATTTTATTTTAAAATAAATAACGTAAATATTACATTATGACAATCTTATTAGGATTTGAAAACAAGTGGATTTTCACTTTTACTAATTCCTCTCTCAAAATTGTTGTTGTCGTAAGGGTAATACTCTCCCTTCGAAATATAAAATATATTTTCTTTTAATCTAACCATTAAACAAAAACAAAAACAACTTAAATAAAAGTAAACAATTCTTGGAAAATATCTTACGTCTACGCAATTAGCGGTCGAATGACACAAACCGTTTTTAATTGTATGCCCGTAAACAATTAAATAATTATAAAACAAGCCAACATACGATAAATGATCTGTCATTTTGTATGAACATTAATAACTTAAACATCATATTGTTAAAGTAAGGTAAGAAAATTGTCACGTTTACAAATGATGTGATAAGATACCTAAAATAACCCAGCCACAAAACAAAAATAAAAATATATACTATAAAGAAAAAAGAGACGTGGATATTTACAAACATGAGGGAAAAAGACAACTGCAGGTGTCTGTTTGTCACGTTTATTTACATATAATATATATTCTTCCATTTGCGACTAGTGTAACGTTAATGTATTGTGTAATTCCTGATTCTATTTTGATGTTACAAAAAAGTACTTACAAGCGTGACACGAAGTACACGTTAAATTTATATTAGATACATGTGTAGGGTCATTCTTTCTTTTCTTTCTCTTAAATTCAGTTATAACGGAATTGCCGGTGTGAAAGATCATATGATATATGTTCATGTTTTTAAACAAATTTCTTAAGGTATATTTATTTTAATTAATTCTTTCGATAGAGTATACACTATGCATATATTCTATGCATGAAGAGAGATATAGGATAAACGTCAACGACACAGCAAACCAAACAAATATAAAATAGTTTTTTTTTGTAAACTTTATTATAATGTATCTGCATGTCTCAAGTCAGAAGCCTATTATTCATGGATTGTCGTTTGTTGCTGTGTTACATATTTGTTTTTCGTTCATTATTTTGTACATACAAAAGGCCGTTAGTTTTCTCGTTTGAAATGTTTTGCATTTGTTATTTCTAAGCCCCTGAGGGATAGGTTTTGGATTTGTTTTCTCCCAATCGATTCATGACTTTTGAACAGCGATACTGCTGTTGCCTTTATTTTCTAATGTTCAAAGGCTGAACGGAAAGCTATACTATAGTTGGTAACGTCTATGTCAAATTTTCCCCGATGGAGTGCGCAGAAAGATGTGAGATATACACCAAATCAACCCCATGAAAATTATCAATAGTAATCTTATTATAAACTCTCCTTAAATGTTATACTCAAACCCAAACATTTAAAAGTAAGGAATGTATAAACACTTAGATACGTTAGGAATTGTTTGACAAAAGGAAGCAAATAACGAACAGCTACAACTTTACATGAGGCAGATGGAACCTTCGTGTATTATTAATTTCTGCATATATCAACGTAGATTTAGAAAATTCTAAAAATACATTATAAATCATGCTATACCAAATTACTGACCTCTGAGCTGATTATATCAAGAGGAACTAACCGCACACCAGCAGTAGTATCATCTCCAGTAATTGTGTTCGCTGATGAAAGAAACACTCAATTAATTGAGAGCGTTGGAAGCACTTTTTAGCATTTATCTTGATCAGAAACGCTCAAACCCAAACATTTTGAAAACAAGACTGAGTCGAAGTTCTCAAAAGGCTAATGAGGTTGGATGAGGTAGGATGAATACTGAGTCAGAGTGGTCAGAATAGTCAAAAGGGTAAAAATGTGGAATGAATACTGGGTAAGAGTGGTTTAAAAGGTAAGGCCGTGATGAATACTGAGTCAAAATGGTCAATTGCGTAAGATGAAGGGTCAAATAACTGAGGAGGATGGATGGGTACTGAGTCAGAGTGGTCATAATTGTCAGACGTATTAGTAAGGTAAGGAGAGGGATAAGTACTGAGTTAAACAGTTACAAGTGTAAGGATAAGGGACGATAACTGAGTCAGACTGGTTATAGGGAAAGAAAGAGTGAGAATGAGGAATGCAGACAGAGTCAGACTGGTCTTACGGCTAAGAAGGACGTTGAATAATGGGTTAGAATGGCCATAAGGGAAAGGAGTGGGTGAGAACTGAGTAAGATTTGTCAAAGGGAAAAAGGAGGGATGAAACTTCAGTTAATCTGATAATATAATATAATAAGGAGAAAGGACACGGAATTGTACTGAGTCAGACTGGTCTTACGGGTAAGGGTGAAATTGTACTTTAGCAGACAGGTATTAGGAGGGATGAATATTGACAGTCTATATAATTATGTATGTCGTTTAGTTCTTTTTTCTTTGCTTATCAAATCTATATACATTTCCTCTTTATCAAGATTGTGGTTGTATATACTGATAATGCTGGAAAATGTGATAACATTTTTATTTATATCTTAACTGTCTCTTCAACTTTTATTATTTGTAACCAGCTTATCGGAAATGTTGACAATTGACGTTTCTTTATAATGCCCGCGTCACACTGTCCCGATTTTTACTCCGATGGCAACACGATAATGGAAATTTTCAAAATCGGGGCTGATCGTATCCAGATCGGGCTATTCGTAGTGCCATCTTTAACCATTTTTAACCATCGGCCACTTTTTCTAGCCTTCGGGGACAACTTCGGGAAGGGTTCTAAATTTTTTAACATGTTAAAAAATCCCCGAAGGTGCGCCCGATGTTGAGGGTTCGTATTGAGTTCGTATCACCATCCTCAATATCGTAATGTCACCGGGAATGCATCTTTGAACATCGTATTGCATTCGTGTTTCAATCGTGTCCATCGGGCAGTTTTGAAATTACGATGTCTACACGAATGAATCACGAAGGTACCCGAAGGTCTTACGATGGCAACACGGCTTCGTGAAGACCTCGTAATACCGTCGTGTTGCCATCGAATAAAAGTACGAAGGCGACAAGATGGAACTACGACGGCAATAAATCCAGCTAAATGTAAGTTAATTTTCGCGCTAAAATACATTTAAAGTGCCATGCGCGATATGCACTGGTCAGTCCAATACGACAGTTAAGAAAGACGTTCACAAAACATGGAGCTCATATCTTATGATTCTATGAGAACAAGAAAGGCGACAGCGTTGTTTCTATTAATTCAAATGGAACAAGAAGAGCAGCTATTACAGGCTCAGGATTTACTTTTACAAGTAAAATATTATTTTTTGTCAATTTTTTATATCAAGTAACATAATTAAAGGTGACAAAGAATTTAGAGTTTTTAATTTATATCAGACAATGTCGGAACATATTCAATTTCTTCTATTCACAACAACAACACGAAAAGACAAAAACGTTAGTTATGATAAGAGCGATATGTTCAGGCCTTTTCCATCTGGATTGTTTCATATCATTACATGCTGGGGTTCCTTTAAATAAACGCGCCTCGTACACCAACACTGCAGGTACACGTATATAGGGAAACCAACTTTTTATTCATTATTCTGATTTTTTATGTATCGTCTGAGTTGTTGTCACACGAATGTTTACTCCATAACCATTTTGTTTTCTATATGTCATATTTTGCCGCCTTTGTTGCTTTCCCCACATCCTTCCTTTTGTCTATATTATTGTGATATTCTCCTGGAAAGAGCTCTTTTTGAATAAAAGGGATCAACGAACCCATTACCTTACCTTTATTAAGATAGATCAGTAAACATGGGCATAATTATGGGTGATTATTCAGACTAGTGCACACATTTAACAGTTCAAGCAAGGCAATGCCGAGCGTGGCATCCCCTCGTATGTAACATATTGGGGACAAATATGGACACTATATTTGTATATGACACATGCAGAAAATGGTAAATTGAATATGCATATTTGATACATAAACTATTTTTTTAGAAATCAACCAAAACATTTAGTAACTGGAAATACCTTTAATATTGTCTTTAGAACCAGCAGGTAAAAAAATGAGCAAAAAATTTCCTGTGTATTATGCTATTTCAAGGAGAAAAAACAAGTCCATCTGCATGACCTTGACCTTTGGCCTTGAACGTAAAAAATGTCAGATCATTACAAGGAGGAACAATATACCAAATGTGGTTAAAATCTTTTGAAGCATATTGGTTTTAGAGTGTCCACAAGGGTGATATTGCCTTGTATTACAACTGCCACTGTGACCTTGACCTTTGAACTTTAAAGTCAATAGCGCTTAATATATTCTTAACGAGTAACACCTTACCAAGTTTTGAGCATTTTGGTTCTAGAGTGTCCATAACAATTTTATCTACTCGCAACTTAAATGTAGTAGGCGAGGGGATAATAAACTAAGTTTTATAAGAATTAGACAAAAAGATCGATTACCCGCCATGCATGGCAGACTTGTACAGAAACGATATGTTGTCGAAATTCTGTTCGCATGTTTTAGACATCGTATGGCCATCGTGCCATCATCGTAATCCATCGTGTAGCCTTCGTAATCCATCGTGTAGCCTTCGTAATCCATCGTGTAGCCTTCGTGATCCATCGTGTAGGCTACGGCTGAGATATGAAGCTTAAATACCCGTCTTCGGTTAACCTTCGTATGTCCATCTTTTGCTATCGTAATCAATTTCGGCACCATCGTATAGACTTCGTTATTCATCGTACTTACTTCGGTCACTTTTTGGTATTTTAACGAGATCGGGACCAACTTCGTACGAACTTACAATTTTAGCATTCGGGTGTCCATCGTATATAAAAATCGGGACAGTGTGACGCGGGCATAACGGATTCCCGTTGAATAACATAAATGTTCAATAAAGTATGAAAAACACTTTGTCAAGATACCTAAGAAGGTGAAGTCGACCTTAACAAAGGTCATTAAAAAAACCAAAGACTTTTATCATTGATAAGGTTAGTCATTATCATAAAAACTATATGAGTTATAGTTATGTAATTCATGTTACCCACTTATAATATATTATACTTTTGTTTTGATAAATGCATAGTAATGTAATGTTAACAATAGTATGCTACGGCTAAAATAAAAATAAAAATACATGCGATGCGATGCTTAAATTAATATGCATATTAATTTGACGCCTCTATCTCATTAAATATGCTTATCTATACAAGTCAGCAAATTTAGAAGTAGAATTAAAAAAATAAAGTATAATATAGAAATAATTCATTATCTACTGATTTCATATAAATAGAACAGTGTTTTCAACCTATACCAACAGTTGAAAGACATATATTCAACCTATCCCTACAAATAAAATACAATTATTAATTAATAACAGGTTTTAAAGCAACTTAATTTTACTCTTTGCAAATTCAGAAACAAAAAATAAACTATTGGCTAAATTGTGTTGTACACTAGTAAAATAGCCACGGACGTTTTACGGACGTTATGAAAAAAGTCTGTACGACATCCGTATAACGGAAGTTTCAATAAATTTACGGACGATTTAAACAGAAAATAGTAACACGTCCGTAAAACGGATCCTTCATATTACGGACGTTCTCAAACGTTCCGTATCACGGCAGTAAAACACATTGTACATATATTACAATCAAGAAATACGTGTAAAGTGTGCTTAAATACTGATAAATATCACATTTATAAGTAAAATAAATTGAATACGAGTAAGATCTTCCATACTGGAATCCTTCTTTCTTTATTCATTCGTAAGTAAATGTGGCGCCCAATATACTATTCAATCAATACCTTTCGCAATTCTTGATACTTATGTCAAAATATAGTCTTCTCAAATTGAATATTCATGGTTCTTTGGGTCTTTGCTTAAATACATATATTTTGTTCTTTTGACTTTAAATCTCAAATTTCAATCAGTTCCCAGCTAACACATAATATTTTCATGATATTATTGACTGGTTATATATATGTTTGTCAAAAAATTTTACCAAAAAATATTTTATAGACATTTTTTCTACATCAGAATTTATGCATGAATTATATTTTATAACACATTTTTTATTAATATCTATGTAAAGCATAGGTTTGATGTATAATAAAATATCTTTTTGATGTAACATCAAGATAATTTTCTTGTCCTAATTAAAAATATAAAAATGGTTATATCTAATGAATATTTCAATAACATCATAACAATATATCTTTATTGACTTTATTAAGAAAATATTAGTTAAATAAAATTGAGAATGGAAATGGGGAATGTGCCAAAGAGACAACAACCCGACCATAGAAAAAAACAACAGCAGAAGGTCACCAACCGGTCTTCAATGTAGCGAGAAATTCCCGCACCCGGAGGCGTCCTTCAACTGGCCCCTAAACAAATATATACTAGTTCAGTGATAATGAACGCCATACTAATTTCCAAATTGTACACAAGAAACTAAAATTAAAATAATACAAGACTAACAAAGGCTAGAGGCTCCTGACTTGGGACAGGCGCAAAAATGCGGCGGGGTTAAACATGTTTGTGAGATCTCAACCCTCCCCCTATACCTCTAGCCAATGTAGAAAAGTAAACGTATAACAATACGCACATTAAAATTCAGTTCAAGAGAAGTCCGAGTCTGATATCAGCAGATGTAACCAAAGAAAATAAACAAAATGACAATAATACATAAATAACAACAGACTATTAGCAGTTAACTGACATGCCAGCTCCAGAATTCAATTAAACTGACTGAAAGATTATGATTTCATCATATGAACATCAGGCACAATCCTTCCCGTTAGGGGTTTAGTATCATACCATCATAACATGTATGAGAAGAACATAACCCGTGTCATGCCAACAACTGGTTTTTGAATAAATGTGTTTAGTTACGATGCAAAGACCCTATAAGTGAATCAATATTAACGCCAACATATGCAATCTTTAATGACCTGACAACAGTATCGTAACTATATCCCTTCTTAATAAGTCTATTCAAAGGTTTTGTTAGTTTTTTAGGTGAATACTGACACTTTTGTGCTTTATAAAGAATATAAAGACTGTTTCATAATCGTTTTAAGGTTCATGTGGACCCTATGGCTAAAATGGCCGTATTTTCACATCAAAAGTTTCTCTGAGTACAGGCAAACCTGTGCATCTGGAAAAGTTTTAAGGCATATCATGCCCTAGATAAATAGAATTCAAGTGCATTGTATGATTTAAAAAATTCATAACTTAACTGGATTTTGCCGTACACTTTTTTTTCGTCTCTGCAGAAGATGATAAAATTAACAAACAGTTGAGTTTACCTTGATTTGGTCCACTCAGATACAAAGTTTAAATAACCAATTATTGTCACTTATCTATTGTCCATCTAATGTCTTTGTCAATTAAAAATGCTCACTTTAATTTTAACCTGTGGGGAAGTTCTAAAACCTGTTAACCCATTTAGTTTATTTTGGCACCTTCTGGAGGAATGAAAAAAAGTGCACGGCAAAATCCTGGTAAGTTTTAATTTTTCTAAAACATTAAACATATTTAAAATTCATTTATCTAGGGCATGCTATGCCTGAAAAAATTTACAGATGCGCAGGTTTGTCTGTACGCAGAGTAAATTTTGAGGTGAAAATACGGCCATTTTAGCCATAGGGTTCACATGATCCTTCAGATAATATGTTTAATAGATATTTGTAAGATGTATGATAGAAATGTTTTCCAAATGTTTGTTAGTGATGTTTGAGTGAAGCACATGTTTGATATGAAAAAAGAAATATTTTAAAAACATTTTTACATAGTATTTCTCATTGATATTTGTAAGATGTACGACAAATGTTTTTCTAATGTTTGTAAGTGATATTTGTGTGACGCCCATGTTTGGTATGAAAAAGGAAATATTTTTTATATATTTTTTTAATCAGATTATTAAACATTAATGTCTTCTCATTTTTGATAGAAACGTTTTTACAAATCTAATCTAACTTAGATGAAAATTCCAATCAAGTCAAAAGAAAAATTATCTAGCGAATAACGATTGTGTTTGAAGAGCATTGAGGACTCAGTAAAAAATCAAATGATAAAGTCATACCAAATAGGTCTACGATAATCTGTGCCTAGAACTAGAAAATTCTTTGTATTTTTCCTAATTCAAAGTTTTTAAAACAGTGTTTATAAGAAAATATCATTGATATTTTATGCAACTAAAGAAATATAAGCCAACGTTGTGCCAACAATATGCCAACGTATTAGGTACTTATCTCCCCTCTTTATACCACATAATTGAATTTTTTTTTTATTCCAACGTTTTAACAAAAAAAAATGTGCTCTTCATTCTATTTATCTAACATTTTCAAATCTGTGTAGTCATTCAAATGTATTTACCTAAATGTATGGAATGGTAGTGGTTGCATAAATTCGATATTTTTCATTTAAATGCAATATTTTATATTTAATTAATATATTTCTTCATTTAAATGCAATATTTTTTCATTTGAATGGTATATTTTTTCATTTAGATGCAATATTTTTTTTTTTATTTAAATGGTAAAATTTTTCATTTAAATGGTATATTTTTTCATTTAGATGCAATATTTTTTATTCAATTGGTATACAAAATCATTTGCATGCAATATTTTTAATTCAATTGGTATAATAGTTTTTTTTATTTTTATGCAATAATTGCATCATGGGAAGTTCTTTGACTCCTAAAGGTCAAATTTGCAACAACGTTTGTGATTGGTCGGTATTTATTTGGATTTTTGCCCCTTTCTTTCTAAACTTGAGTGACCAAGAATTAAAAAAACGCGTTAGCCTCAGAATATCGCCCATCTAACTTAAATTTGGCGTTCGTGCGAGTTCGTTCACTGGCAATTAATGCCAATATAATGGCCAGGCAGAGCAAAAAAATGCGAGTGACAAGTAATAATAATTAATTTGACACACAACTTGTTCATGGATAGAAACAGATGCCTGCATGCATTTCAAAAACATCTCCAATAAAAACCCTTTCTGAAGAAACTCCTCTACAGTCTTCACATTGAAATAAAAAATATATATACATAGCTAGTCCTCCCCCCTTCTAAGTCCAGATACATGTTATCATGACGTTTTTGTGCTACATGTATATTATTTTTTTTTAACTTTTCTTAATCCTCAGAGATCTTGCAGGTGGGCAAACATGAACAAAGAATATAAAGCCTTCCATTTTTATCTATCCAGATATCCAAATATTTTATCTTCAAAACTTTTAAATGATTTACTTTTCAATACTGCATTGGGAAAGGAAGGGGTATACAAGTTTATTTTGTGATACAGTATATAATATAAGTATAGGTATCCAACAAATTATATGATTGTACGTTTAGCTATTATCTAGACCCGTACAAAATGTATATATTAAGACACACATAACAGGGGCGGATAAAAAACCTCAGTGTCTTAGGGGGAGGGGGAGGTTCAAATTTAGATATTTGTATAGAGATGTATATATGCGAGTATTGGCAGCAATGGTTATGGTGTGTGTGTGTAGGGAGGGTTACAGATCAAAGATCGTTTCTATAATTCTATATCTTTTAGTTTTTTCCATTTCACTCAATTCTTTATCCTTTGATCTCTATTATATTTCTCCTAAACATGCATGAGATATTTGCCACTGGACATAAGGCAACCAAAAATCAATCAACTTATTCTGTATATTTCATCATCTCTTCTCTTTATTATGTTAACTATAGGTTTGGTCCCGCCCCTTATCTATTTTTTGTTTATATATTTGATAATGCCATTTTTTTTTCGAAAAAAGGTAAGGGCAAGGCGTTTTTAAAAACGTATTAATGGGTCGCGTTTTTTGTTTTTTTTTTTTGTTCTTCGGAAGTGAGCCAGAAGAAGTCTATTGATTTTTTTTTTTTGCATTTGGAAGATCTTCTAGTTCTCTTTTACCTCTTCTTTTTTGATAGGTTATCAAGACGGTAGAGGCATATAACAAACATGGCGTCGTTTAGTCTAAATGAAATTATTAATTTATGAATGCAGATATATAAGAATGTGGGCTCTTTATAAACGTTTTTTATGGTATGACAGTAGGACGATAAGCTGGATAAATATAAGAACTACACGGACAATAACTGTTTTAAAGGGACAATTATTTGATTTTCTAGGGAAGGGTTTTTGATTCATTAGTGCTTAACGCTACTGTCAACACTATTGGGCTATTCCATGGTGGTCAGTTTAAATTTATAAATGAAGGATGGGGAAGGGAAGGGAGAGCATTATTACTCAATTCAATCTGTCACTAATCAAGCATATTTTTCAGCTCTTACCAGGCAACCATATTCATATATAAAATCCTTCTGTTCTGTCCCCCACCCGAACAAATAAATAAATACAAAATGGCTTTTATTTAACACAAGTTTATATTGATTGATTGTATGTTGCTAATTTTAACACCAAGTGACAAATATTTCATGCTTGTTCATGAAAACACGAGTTAGAAGTCAGATATATAATATAAAAACGAAGAGATGGAATGTGATTGCAAATAAGGCAACTATCCACCGGAGTTCAAATATGAAGTGGATGTAAGCAATTATAGACCATCGAAAGGCCTTCAACAATGACAAAAACCTGATAATGTAAAGTCGTCTATAAAAGGCCCGACATGAAAATGTAACGATTCAAACGAAAAAAACTAACAGCCTAATTATACATGACAAAACACTTGACAAAATATCAAATATGAGTCGAGACATGAACCAACGACAGCCACTAAACAACAGGCTCCTGACCTTGGACAGATAAATAAAGAATATCAGGCGCGAAGCTACGTTTACGTCAGAACGCCCGTGCGTACACTTGACTTTTGTTATTCTTAAAGTCTGAAACTATTGTGAATCCTTTTGTTTAAAGCAAACTATTATCTGGTGAGACAAAAGAGGGACGAAAGATACCAAAGGGACAGTCAAACTCATAAATCTAAAACAAACTGACAACGCCATGGCTAAAAATGAAAAAGACAAACAGAAAAACAATAGTACACATGACACAACATAGAAAACTAAAGAATAAACAACACGAACCCCACAAAAAACTAGGGGTGATCTCAGGTGCTCCGGAAGGGTAAGCAGATCCTGCTCCACATGTGGCACCCGTCGTGTTGCTTATGTGATTACAAATCCGGTAAATAGTCTAATTCGGTAGGTCACATTCATGAAAGGGAAGGGGATTGTAGTTACGACGTAAGGAACATATCCGATATCATTTGTGAAACGGTTATTCCATAACGGTCAACCAACTCGTGATGGCGTCCGTAAAATTTACGAAGGGATGATTTCAACTTCACCATTTGGAACTCTTGGTTTAATAGCTTCCTTGTGAGCAATAACCCTCTATCAAGAAAATCCTGATAGGAAATGCAAGCACGGGAATATCGTATCAATTGGGAGATATATACCCCGTATGCAGGTGCTGCTGGAATGTTGCTACTTAGAAATGGAAAGTTCACAATTGCACTCTTCATCCAAGTCAAAATTTATAAATGTAAGCCATTATAGGTCAAAGTACGGTCTTCAACATGGAGCCTTGGCTCAAACCGAACAGAAAGCCATAAAGGGCCCCCAAAAATGACTAATGTAAAACTATTTAAAGTCTAACCTATTTTTAAAAAAGGTATACAATGTACTTGCATATATATCTATATACAATGGAAGTTTTTGAAAAGTGGCCCGAACGTTGTGACCATCGAATTTTGCAATAGAAATACTAGTCAGGACCACAAGATTTTAATAAAACAGCCAGTGCAGGACTCGCACGAACGCCAGATTTAGTTAGAGGGGCGATATTCTGAAGCGTTTTTTTAATTATTGGTCACTCAAGTTTAGAAAGAAAGGAGAGAAAATCCAAATCAATACCGACCAATCACAAACGTTGTTGCAAATTTGACCTTAAGGCGTCAAAGAATTTCCCATGATGCAATTATTGCATATACATATAAAACTATTATACCAATTGAATAAAAAATATTGCATGCAAATGTTTTTGTATACCAATGGAATACAAAATATTGCATTTGAATGAAAATTATAGCATTTGAATGAAATATTATACCATTTGAATGAAAAATTATACCATTTGAATGGAAAATTATATCATTTGAATAAAAAATATTGCATTTGAATTAAAAAAATATTCTATTTAAATGAAAAATTATACCATTTAAATAAAAAATATTGCATCTAAATGAAAAAATATACCAATCAAATGAAAAAATGTTGCATTTAAATGAAGAAATATACCAATTAAATATGAAATATTGCATTTAAATGAAGAAATATACCAATTAAATATGAAATATTGCATTTAAATGAAGAAATATACCAATTAAATATGAAATATTGCATTTAAATGAAAAAGTATCGAATTTTTGCAACCAATACCATGCCATATAAATGATTGAATAATCTTATGCACAAACAAAAAATATGGTAAACCAGCCCAAAACAACAAATACAATTTCTCATCTTATTACAAATCAACAGATCATTGACACGAGTAATTTTCTTGCTTTCCAATTGACAGTTGTGAAACTACTGATTATATAGAATATAGCATTAACTAGTAGATTTTTATGAGATGATTCATAACCTTTCATTTCAATACATTAATTGTTTATTGTCATGGGTACATGGTTGACAGACTGTATATAAAAATTTGGTAGACATCCATAAAACATATCCTAGACATGAGAAGAATATTTTGTCAAGATGTTTGAAAGATTTTGTCTGGATATTTTCAATTGACACTGAATAATATCAAAATTATGTTATTTCAATATTAAATCAAGATATTTAAAAACAAAATGCTCTTTAAACATTCAGAACAAATATTTCCAGAAAATATGCTATTCACATGAGCAAAGCGTGACATATCATGTCAAAAACATGTTTTTGAATGATATTTTGGTGACATTTTGCAATATATTTTGTGCTACCTGGGTTAGATCATTCAAAAATGGATGGTTAGACTTAATGTAACTGTAATGAATTACTATTGCACAAAAACATTACGTTCTTCCAACAAATATTTATGTCCCGTCTTCCAATCCAATATATCAAATGTCGGAGAAACCTGGACACAATACCCAAAACTAATGTTATTCAAAGAACACAGCACAAACAGATAAAAACATGATAGTGCGTGATCATTGCATCAACACCACATGTACATATTGTTACAACAACTTATTTGGAAGAAACTCATACAATTGTATGTTGTAACATAAATTGGAATTTTCTGTTGATGTCTTAGAGAAATAATTTGCTTAAAAAATGTGTTGAGAGAAAACCATGGTATTATAAACAGATACACCATGTTAAGGAGGGGTATTTGTGAAAAATACCAGTAGAGAGAATGTTAAATTTCGCGAGCCGTAAGGCGAGGGAAATTCATTCTCAAGACTGGTATTTTTCGCAAATACCCCTCAAGAACATGCTATATAGATCTGTTTAATTACACCGAATGTTAATGTTCAAAAACGCATTGATGATTGCGATGTTACAAGCGTCCAGTCGTGGCAAATACCACAGCAGAGAGGGTAAAAAAGGCATATCCTTTTGGCAAATACCCCGGCGGCGTTTCAAAATGAACGATATTCATTTGATAACAGTAAATTGGTGAAAAAATACACTTGTTATCAACCAATCAAAATCTAGGATTCTTAAATAAGGTGAAATTATATCTGCAATTTGATGTTGAACCATACTTTGCTAATAAAATATGCGACTCAACTAGATCTAAAGGAAAGAAGGCGGAGCTTAGCTTAGATACAACATATTCGTTTTTATGGTATTCCATGGCTGATGCTCCACCCTTTTCTTTTTAAAGGTATCCGCCTCTGAAATATTTAGGAAATTGATCATGTGTACCACATCTTTTGAAACCTTATACAAACTAAATGGGATTGTTACGAGTTCCTTTATATCTTGAGATATCTTGAAAACCAAAAAAATAAAACAATTCTTACCGTCATTCGAATAATTATTTAATCCTTGTTGCTGAAATCCGACATTTTTGTTTACTTTCTGATGGCATAATGAAATTACCTGCGCATACGATCATACACGGGGCGAAACCCTTGGTTGCGAGAGCTTTCTGTCATTGAAAAAAAAACGGTAACGTGATCAATTTCTTATTTTAGTTCAAGCTGTCAATCATTTTATTTATATTTAAAATTTTATATACCATGTGTCTTACTCATTAACATATTTAAACACACCCATCCTTCGGATTCGTTTATTTAAATATGTTAACTCGAAATAACCATGGTATATATAGTACTTGACAACAACGTCAGACAGTTAGAATATTTGGAAGCAATAATTGTATAGCTTGACACTTATTTTAAAAGACCTCTGCAGGGAATCATGATTTGGAGTGGAACAGTTTTCTTAATCTCCATTTCACTTATAACGGTGGAGTCCTGCCAGCAAAATGGAAGTAAGTCAACATTATTTTACTTATTTTTACCATAGGTCGTGTAATTCTTCAACAGGAGCATTTGCCATGTAATAAAAAAAGTAAGATAACAAAAATACCGAACTCCGAGGACAATTAAAATCGGAAAACCCTTAATCAAATATAAAAAATCTAAAGCTCAAACTCATCAAACGAATGGATAAAAATTGTCATATGCCAGATTTGGTTGGTACAGGCATTTTCTTATGTAGAAAACGGCGAAATAAACCTGGTTCTATAGCTAGCTAAAAGGTTGATTTGATTGCATTATTGTCAACTTATAAAGGTGAACCAAGAAGAATATAACTGATGGACACTTTTATTCATGTCCTAGGCCTTAAATTAATAATATCATTTATATTTTTTCACAAACAACAGCAACGGGATAAATTTGCATTTTTACAGGCTGGCGTTATCAAAGAATAGTGTTATTATCAAAATAAAAGCCGATATTGTTAAAAATACAAAAGCGATAAACAAACAAAAGATTTCACTTGTGTCATGTAAGCAAATATTCATGCAAAAGCTACCGACGACTGACAGTAATCATATATGAGTCTGAATTTCTGTCGTGCTACTTTTAATGTTTGAAACCAGCAATATGTCGTTTTCAGTCAGGATTAAAAACTAACAAAATTTTATTCAAATTTTTGTTCCTCATAAAGGTTTTCCAGTTCTGTGGCATTAAACAAAAATATATATTCAAAATATTTATATTGTGTGTAAACATAACGTTGAAAACCGCACACATATTTGATGAATAATACTTGTTAAAATGTTTAGTTCTCCCTGTTTGGAAATTGATAATTTACTTCTGTTCAATACAATCTTGTGGTGTTATTTAAGTTGCATTGCATAGGTCTAAGAGTTTCTAAGCTATCAGGGTGGAATCGAATGCATTTTATATGTCATTTTTCCCAACTATCGCAACTGGACCAAGAATTGCAATTGAAAACGGCACAATGTATTTCAGAAACAATTTACTTTGTTCGACATAAACTATGACAATTTCAAAAAAGAATCATGATTATGTCCAGCCAATTACTTTCTCTGAAGTCATTTATGATGAACACTTATTTTTTTTGTCTTCGAAAAACTCTCTCATTCAGTGTACAGATTATTCATAAATGCTTCACATGTTCTTTGTGTCAACATATTGAGGTCGTATCAATGTGTTCTCATGCTATTCTTTTTATTTCATATAGTAACCTGTGGGAGCGAATGGGTACAACAATTAGAGAATAACCAACAAGGCAATGTAGTAACCGGTAGTAAAGAAACGCTTCGACAGGATATCTTGAGTGGTGCAAAAGTTCGGATCAGTTTTGGAAATTATTATGCAGATACCCAGTTTACGTACATCCTAAATGATGAAGTGTGTGTACAGTCACTTTTTCATATCAGCAAGAATGGTTGGGATAAACATCAAACTAAGGCATATTGGTGGTTTCTCAACGTATGTACTACTGGAAATGTACACATGTCTCGGTGGTTTGTCGGAAATCATACTCAACAGTCAACACCAGAAACAAAAACTAAATACAGTGTCAGATGGTTTACAAGGTATATAAAGAAATAAATAGCTTTCTTATTACTTTTTAAAGTAGCGAGTGTGGAAAAACAGGTATATAGGTGGCACAGTAGTATTTGCATTCCAGAATTTAGGTTATTCTTTTGTGTACCCTACCTAAGTCAATGTATCTGAACAGTGTGCTTGAACATAAAATATAGTATCAACTGCACACACTTTCCCAAACTGAGGGATGAATCATGTGTAGAAAAATATGAAATAATTTTACAAACAGATGAAAATGAATTTTTAAGATTTTTTTTAATTGTGTATTCAATGCATGATAAAAGACTTAAAAGCACTAGTGGCCTTAAATTTTTGAAAATAGCAAAAAAAGTAAGCGGTCATGATACACATTTATATTTATTTCTGAATTGTCAAATGAAAGTACTTTAGTTAACTGTGAAAGTTATTTTTTTTAGCAGTGTTCGAAAGTGGTCAAAATTCTAAAAAGGCTATAATTATCCCTTATGGGCCAGGAAATACTACCGTACATATATTATGACTCTCTTGTATTAAATTAAGGTCTGTTTCTTTTCATACAAAGCACTGATTCTTTTTTACGGATTTCACTATATCTTAAGTACTGTTTGGATCGAACAGCCCTGCAGCATATGTATTACTTTATGATCTTCGAATAGTCCTGTCTCAAGACATTAATTGTCGGAATGCGCTTCTGATGAAGGAAAGTTGATAACGGTAATGATATGATATTCTTCTGTGGCTTTGTCAAATGAAACTTCAATCTAAAAACATTACAGATGATAACATGTCCATCAATCTTTGAGGACATGTTTCATCAAGTTGAACGTCATAAAATCAAAAAATCGAATAAGGTAGAAGTTTGCATTGCTGATTATATAAATAGATGATGTGGTATTATTGCCAATGAGATAACTGTTCACAAGAGACCATATGGCCATAATAGGTCACCGTATGGTCTTCAACAATGTGCTAGGCCCATATAATAAGTTTTTCTCAGAGTGCTTTGTTTGTTTGTTGTTTCTTTTTCATTTAACACCTCATTACTAGTATCTTATACTGAAATAATAATTGCCAAACCAATGTTCTCTCTATTTTCAGACAATTAAGTTCAGAGTCAAATCCTCAAACTCCCATTTACTGCAACTCAGACAGTGGATCAGCAAGCTGTGGCAATATAACACATCTAACAAGAGCTGTTGCTAACGGAGCAGAAATTCACGTTACGAATGTAAAAGGTAAACAAGCGGCAGCTCTTGAATTTTCAAATATAGCATATAATAAAGCTGAAACGAAAGTAGCTGGAACACATTTGTGGCAAGTAAGTCAGTCAATTGTCGGAAATCATATAGAATTCCAGCAGAATGCGTATTGGTTTTTTACTCTATGGTCAACCGATGGAACACGCGATTTTTCAAGATGGTCTGTTGGTGAACATACTGACCGAGGACATTCTAATGGCAAAGCATCGATGAAATGGTTTGCTGATACATGTTGGACCTTAGCATATGAACATGACAAAGACGGACAAGTCATCGATGGTTCC
The DNA here is from genome assembly GCF_965363235.1 of Mytilus galloprovincialis. Taxonomy (NCBI): domain Eukaryota; kingdom Metazoa; phylum Mollusca; class Bivalvia; order Mytilida; family Mytilidae; genus Mytilus; species Mytilus galloprovincialis. The sequence continues at coordinate 85,903,035 of NC_134843.1, forward strand.
CTGGAGTTCTTACGCTCAGCTATTTTAGTTGGCAAACGGGTGAGGCTAGTTTACTCAGATTATACGTACGGAATTGAAGCTGACCAGTTAGTGGTAAGAAACGGTCATGTAACTGCGCAAGTTCTAGGCCACGTATCGAAAGCAAATTTACAGAAATTTCAGGACAACGCACACTGGTATTGGCAAAATGTTGCGACGACCGGAAATGTAGAAACCATCCGCTACAATGTAGGTTCTCACACTAATCGTGGCAGTTCCAATGAGAGACAGGCAACAAAGTGGTTCATTGACTCCAGGCCTTGGCAACACGCGTATTCCAACTCAGAAACAGGTGTTACTACACATGGATCTAAGGCGTCGTTGATACAGGGAGTTAAAGATGGAAAGATGCTCAGATTCACTATTAAATCTACTACATGTAATCAACTAAACAATGATTATATTGCTGTCTTTAATGCTGATAATGCAGACTTAAGTCCGGATGGAAATGATCTTGCTGCACAGCATATTCGGTCGATTGGGTTGACAAAAGATGGGTTATATAATGTAGCATTTGGATCTAAACCCTATTGGAATTTTATGATCGCTACGACAGCTGGTAAATTAGACGAAACAAGATGGACTGTTGGTGAACACCAGAGTCAGGGACACGTCAATTCCAGTTCCGCTATTGATTGGTTTGTTAGTTAAGATGGAACTAATTCTCTGCATACTTATACACTGTATAAAGGATATAATCAAATAGTTATTGTTAATTGGTGATTATTTTCTATATCTCACTATACTAAAATGGAAACAAACGTTCAAGCAGTTTTATCGCACTTACACCAGTTAACATAATAAGTTGATTTAGTTATGTATATTTCAAACAATATATGATTCTTTTCTTTACTCTCAATTTCAAAAATTCGTAGCTAGCAATACATTCTCTACTTTCCTTCATTTTCTATTCCCCAGTTAATATTAACAGATCTCACTGCTTACATTCAAGTAACAATAGTTGACTCATTACCAATCGTACCACTTCTGCTTTATTTTATATGTATATAAAGATATATATTCAACAATCAGTAGACCCTAAAATGTGTAGTAATAGAGTAATATAGTAACTTTTCAAATACAAAACCAGCGGACTAATGTAATAAAAGATAATACACATGTAATAATAAAACAGGCAGACAGCAACCTTGTAATTTCGTGTTCCTTACTTGAGAAATAAATAATATCGCGTGGTTGAAAATATAAGTGAGCAACCAACCTTTCCAACTGGACAAATGGTGTCACAATAATCACAACATAAAACCAAACTGAAAAAATAGAAGGAAAAGGTTTGACACCTTTAAATTTAAACTAAGCACACACATAACAAAATCACAACAAAAGACACATAAACAAGGTATTGATATTGAGAGGCATAACAATTAACCAAAGGGACATTCAAACTCAAAAGTCGAGAATGAAATGATAACACCAATGTCTAAAAAAAGCAGACAAATAACAGTACACCAAAATACAACATAGAATACTTAAGACTGAGTAACACAAACAATCTAAAAAAAATGGGAATGATGTCAGATGCTCCGAATGGTAAGTCGATCCTTCTCTATATGTGGTACCCGTCGTATTGCTCATGTTTGTACACACCTGGTAGTAAGCCTAATTCGATTGTTCACAGAACAGGATTGTAGTCAAGACAGTTGGAAAATATCCGTTGTCATCAGTAAAACATATATTCAAAAACGATCAACCAAATTAGACGATTTTTTCTTCCTATTTCTTGACCTGGAAGACTGAGAGAAGCTGATAGATGAACCCAACTGCAGTCTGCATGTAGAGATGACTAAAATGAAAACATTAACCCTAACAGTTCTTAGGTTGGAGTGAAACTGGAACTGGTACAGCAGTCTATAGAAAGTCATTTTTACAAAAGAAATTCGGAACTTTTCGATTTTTTTCCCGATTTTTTTACTTCAACTGGACCTGCGACCGGAAGTACTTGTTTCTTGGTATTTCAATAATAGACACGAATAATAGTCCTATGCCCGCGGGTTTACACTATGTTAGGAAATTTTAGGCATTCAAAATACGCACTTGTTCCAACATCGAAGGGAAACTCACTCCTTAAATGTCATGATGTTTATATATCTCAACTTGTACGATTCGCTCTTGTATGTAACAATGCTTTAGATTTTAACGAGAGGAATTTATGTATTACTGAAAAGTTATTACACCAGGGTTTTCGATATCACAAACTAGTTAAAACGTTTACTAAATTTTATCATCGGTATAAGGACATCATTCGTAAATATAGCTCAACATGCAGACTTCTTATACGTTCAGGTATTTCACATTTGATATTTTATAAAATTTTCTTTATAAAGCACAAAAATGTCAGTATTCACCTCAGAAGCTAACAAAACCTTTAAATAGTCTTATTAAGAAGGGATATAGGTACGATACTGTTGTCAGGTCATTAAAGATTGTATATTTTGGCGTTAATATTGATTCACTTATAGGGTCTTGTCATCGGAACTTCACACATTTATTTAAAAAATAGTTGTTGGCATGACACGAGTTATGTTCTTCTCATATATGTTATGATGGTATGATACTAAACCCCTCACGGGAAGGATTGTGCCTGATATTCATATGATGAAGAGAAAATCTTTCAAGCAGTTTACTGAAAGTCTGGAGCTGGCATGTCAGTTAACTGCTAGTAGTCTGTTGTTATTTGTGTATTATTGTCATTTTGTTTATTTTTTTTGGTTACATCTTCTGACATCAGACTCGAACTTCTCTTGAACTGAATTTTAATGTGCGTATTGTTATGCGTTTACTTTTCTGCATTGGCTAGAGGTATAGGAGAGGGTTGAGATCTCATAAACATGTTTAACCTCGCCGCATTTTTTTACGCCTGTCCCAAGTCAGGCGCCTCTGGCTTTTGTTAGTCTTGTATTATTTTCAATTTTAGTTTCTTGTGTACAATTTGGAGTTTGGCTTTCATTATCACTGACCTGTAAATATATTTGTTTAGGGGCCAGCTGAAGGACGCCTCCGGGTGCGGGAATTTCTCGCTGCATTGAAGACCTGTTGGTGACCTTCTGCTGTTGTCTTCTTTATATTCGGGTTGTTGTCTCTTTGACACATTCCCCATTTCCATTCTCAATTTCATAATACATATATCAACTATTATTCCGAATTATTTTTTTAAAAGAAAAAGTATTTGTGGTATTGCCAAGGATTTTTAGGAGCTGATTAAGATAAATCCAGAACAGGGCTTTGAACGCATGAAATTTATAACGTGTTGTTTAATTTTTTTACAGTACAGGGTTGATAACTCTGCTGGTGGACTATAAGTCACCGAACGTATTATAAGCTCAGTAGCAAGTCCATTGACAATGAATTATAATAATTTATAGCAAACCAGTCAAAATTTGTCCGTTAACGAACTTTGAAATTCAACTTCCTTAGAAAAAGTAAACCTCAGATGAATTTGACTTCTTTTTTGATATCCTTAGGAATATATAGCTCTTCAATTGTTTCGATTCTTAATCATCCTTGACTTCAAATATTCGGGCTTGGGAGTGCCTGAAAAAGAAAAAAGAAAAAATCCCTTCCGATTTAATAAAATTGTGTTGTTTCCTTTCTAAATAAGATTGACCATCAGACAAACGAACACACTTAACGGTCAGTAGGAATCCTCAAAGGTATACACGGGAAATGGTTTAAACCTGTTTATGTCAATAATACGTAGTAAATCGTGTAAATCTGTTTAGGCAGCAACCATTTGATTTTCGGGGGGGGGGGGGGGGGGGGGGGGGAGGCTATGGATTTTTTTCTGAACAATCTATTTTTTTTTCGCGACAAGTCGAAAACATTTTTTTCTTTCAATTTTAGCATTACAAATAGTGGCAACTGAGGGGGAAACAAACAATTTTTTTTTCTCAGAATCAAAAACAAATTATTTTTTTCTACAAAAAGTGGAAACAACCTTTTTTTCTAAAAAAAAATCCATAGCCCCCCCCCCCCCCCCCCGAAAATCAAATGGTTGCTGCCTTATATCAATATTACTACGCAGTAAATCGTGTAAACCTGTTTATGTCAATATTACGCTTCTGTAGAAGTCATATTGGTACCGATAATAATAATAGTTGTCTTTTCAGATGCGACAGCTTATTAAGAGAAATGTAATTATTTTCGTAAGATAGCAATATTTTATACATCCCAAAATTATAATTGCTTTATGGACAATTTGTCACCAAAATGCCTGCAATTGAACTGTTGGCAGTTCCTTATTAAGAATTAGTTGTCTTCCTGGACTTGAATTGTTTATACGGTATTGGTTTTACTTTTGAAGGTCGTACCATGAACTGTAATTTTTCACACATTGGCCGTAGTCATTATCGTCTTACTGGATAGTGTTATCAAGCCACATTTGCTAATTCTATTTTCAAAACAGGCGAATCATGTTTTTTGTATGCATTGCAATGAGAAATTAAAAGGAATAATCAAATAAAAGGTCACGAACTTTGAAAGTCGTAAGACACAGAGGTTTTTGTGTTTTTTTTTTATACTTAGTTTCCAAAAATTTACTTACATATCTTAGTATCATTTTTCCGTATACCAATATTAGACACAAACAGTCATCTGAATGCAAAAAGTAACAATGTATCAGGGTGACATTTTTATCCCCGAAGGATAAAGTCTATTATACACTGCATATTAAATCAAAAACCCTTGAGGATATCTAATGGCCGTTAAGTGTGTTTGTTTGTAAGTCTGTTGGTCAATCTTATTTTAAATATTAAAGAGTTTTTCGTGTCTTGAAGAAATTTAACTGTGCAGAAACTCTAAGTATATTAGAAAGCAGGCACGCGTTGTGTTGTTAATCGATGAAACGGTTTACATAGAGGGCACAATTTACAATACTACTCGATAACTTTTAAGTTATCTTCTGTCTATTAAAAAAATGTGTTCGATCTACTCTATATTTTTATTTTATGTAGATTCTGAGGATTTGATTATTTGGTTTAATGGACTTTGACATAGCTTTCAACAACTGCGATTATTTTGGTCTTTTGTTATTTTCATTTCGTTTTGTGTCAATCTGTATTGTTAAACCTTTTTCAACTCGATTTTACATTTCGTTTTACGTTGTGATATTACACTATTGTCAAGAGGGAGGTAGTTTAACATATAAGTAACACGATAGGGTGCCACACGTGGAGTAGGATCTTCTTACCCTTCCGGAGCAACTGAGATCACTCCAAGGTTTTAGTGGGATTTGTGTTGCTTAGTCTTTTGTAAAATTGTGTTTACAAGAAGCAACAGAAATCATTGATATTCAAACCCATTGAGAAGATAGAAATAATTCACTGCAAAAGCCAATGTGTTACCTATTATAATTAGCTAATAATACAACCATCGATTTAAAGAAAAATCTATACCATATCATAAGCTGTTCATTTTTGTCTTTTAACGTCTTTGGTTCGAGCGCCACAGACGAGTCTTTTGAAGACGAAGCAAATGTCTGGCGTTCACAATTTTAATCCTGGTATTTATGAGTTTATTGGCATATGCCGATAGGAAGCCATTGTTAGCAATGATAGCAATTATCATCTATCTATTAGACACAAAATTATTAACTTCAAAATTACAAGTGGAAATATATCAATTGTGAGTTGATTTACTATGTATTGTCCATATGTTAAGCATCGAAACAACAAAATAGTGCCTTATGCTCATGCTATATATCCATCTTTTGTTTTAATGCTAAACATAGGGAAATTGTATTGAAAAGCTTCAGGCTTTCCCGATGGAATCTGAATTTCATAATTACGTACCTAACTAATAGGAAATAGCCACAAGCAATGCTAATTATTTTAAGACGAGTTAATTTGTTTAAACTTATTGTTAAAAATACTATACAATTACTGTCTTTTGATGAGGTAAATATGCGGTTTTATTGACTTTTGAAAAAATGATATTCACTGAGGCCGACGGCCGAAGTGAATATCAGTTTTTCAAAAGTCAATAAAACCCCATATTTACCGAAACAAAAGACAGTAATTGTTTTATTCCATAGTCCGAGAGAAGAAAATGTATCTAATGACAAACATATACCAATTTTTTTTTACATGAAACATTTTACCATAACGTTGCATGTAAAAGCGCGTGACGTTTAGCGCGGTGAATAACACTTTCTCAGGTGAATATGCTTTTTTATTCAAAATCCAATTCATATAGAGAAACCTACTAAAATAACACCAATATGGAATAATAGATTTTATTTTATATCTTCTGGATCCTCACCACCTATTAGCCATACAAATATATTGTTTGGATAACATTATTAAAACTAGGATATGGATAACATCTTCAAATTTCTCCTTGCAAAGTTGACATACATGATCAGAACTGAATGTCTTTGTGTCTCCGTACTTCAATTCCCGGCTGTTGATCCTAAATTCTAAGTTTATTTTGTTAATACCTGTCTTTGTTTTAAGTTTTGTGGTATAAGAAGGGTTCGAAATAAAAATAACTTTGATTGAATGGAATCTATAGTTTTTTTGTTTGCTGTTGTTGTTATGTTTGTTTCATTCATCATTGCAGATCTTCACGTTTCAATGTGAAGTTACATATATGCAGTACTCTGAATCGTAAGTGTTTCTGTTTTTCGCTTGTGTTCTTCTTATAGTTGATGTGTTTCCCTCGGTTTTAGTTTGTAACCCGGATTTGTTTTCTCTTAATCGATTTGTGACTTTTGAACAGTGGCTTCCTACTGTTGTCTTTATTTTTAATGCATACTGACAATGATTAACGCTGTAGTGTGGTTTTTTTTGTCACGTTGAATTCGTTAACGAAGCTGTGACGTTATCCTTTCGATACGGTAGCTACGCTGAAGTGCAAATATTTTGCGATAACGCTGAATAGCGATGACTTACATTAACCATATTTTCAATGTTTTCCATCTTCACATTTCGAATATAAAGTCATTATTTTGTATTAAATACTGATTTTTAAATAAATAATAGATGATTTCACCAGTTAGCTTTAATAGTCATGAAGGCCGTACATTCGACCTATAATGGTTTACTTTTATAAATTGTTATTTGGATGGAAAGTTGTCTCATTGGCACTCACACCACATCTTCCTATATCTATATAATAGTCATTGAAGTCATACAAAAGTTCAAAAATTAACAACTATAGCCGCTGCATGCAAAGTTAATTTTCAATCTAAACCAGTACTATTTTAGATCACTATAAATCGTGGTAGTTTTTTTTTTATGTAAATACTACTTGATTAGTCAGAATGACACGAAACAAAAGCTTCCAATCTGTTCATCTGCTGTTAATGAGAGCAAGTGATAAAATTCATTACCGTAGTTATTATTACTGAAATAGAGAAAATATATATCCTTTGAAATCCCCTTCATTGTGGTCATCGGAAGCATAACTCTTTTATTTGTAATACAAAAACTTTCAATTGATTGGTGAAAGATGAATGATAAAATTCTGGTCAATATTATTTAAAGGACAGTGATTGGTCGAAATAAGGAAAAAAACCTTCGGCAAAAAATAAAACCGCAAAAATACTGATTTCAGAGGCAAGTTCAAAGGGGAAAATCTCCAATCAAATGGCAAATTCAAAAGCTCGAATGGACAATAACTGTCATATTCCTGACTTGGTACAGGTATTTTCTTAAGTAGAGAATGGGGGTTTAACCCTGGTTTGAAACACCATTTGAAAAGATGTACATTGAAGGTAGAGATCAAACTATTATATTACCAGGGTACTTCAAGATGATATAAGTCAACTACCATTAAATAGACTTATTGCAGGATGATAATTCTTTTAACCATACATATTCATAACGATACCGCAATGCCATAAAAGCTATATGGAAAATAATGAATGGAAAGGTATATGCTAAAAACTAACAATATTTATTTCTCATAATAATTGCAACTCAGTAGATTCTAAATTAGTCCTCACGCGTCATATCGACCATCGCACATTAGCGAAAAGATCATCTCCTTTTGTGCAGACGATCGCACCTCGGAGTCCTACATCTATATTTTCAATGACAATAATAAACACATATTTTACACTGATACAATGAACTGTATTTTGATTGAGATCTAGAAGCTCCAACCAATTTATGACACAACTGTAGCATGACATGTGGCCTATTTCGTGTAGGCGTTTAGGAAGCCATAATATTTGCATTAATAAAATGTCTTCAAATTAAACAAAATTAATCATCCTCTATTTATTAAACGAGTACGGTATGGTTGTGAAAAATGGAGAGATGAAATAAACAGAACAAGAACTAGACATTATCTATATCGTAATTTTGTGATCTTATAATAATCTGATTTAAGCAAATGAAGGCGTATAGCCTTCAACTAACTTAAAGAGAAAACTTGTTTTTAACTTGGAATCCATTCTTCCTAAGGAGTTTATATAGATAGCCGTATGAGCGTCCCCATCTCTTTACAGGAATTGTAACTTTGTCAATTTCGCCATCTTCAAACGTTGATCGTCGTAGAAACGCCAGCTGTCCGTCGTCCATCATAACGGCATCACTGTAGCACAAGCTACAATATACAAAGTACAAATAGATTTTACATGCGGTATACATAGTTTGAAATAAACTTTTCTATCTATTTAACAACTATACTTTAGTCTTCGAGAAACCGTTTGAGTTCAAACAGTTGTAAGGTGTATGATCTGTTTTGATATTCTTGAAGCACAAAATTGTCAAAGTGCAATGACATTAAAATAGCAAAGTTAATCAATAAAAGAGATTACGCGCGTATACCAAAGACAACGGCATTTATCGTCCTAGTATTTAGTGCTGCATTGTAAGTATTGTGGCAAATCAAGCTAAGATATTTCAAGAAAATACAGACTTTATACAGAGCATTTCATTATAAAATATTAAACAACGAAAGACTGCTTGTTCTGCCACGCTATTCTTCCGTTTATTGTTTCAAAATTTCTAAACAACCTTTACAATAAAACAAATAAACTCATGCCGAGTCATTAAAGTCCAGTCACCCTAGATGGTGTATTTGCATATGTCCTATGTGCACTTACTTTTAACTAAATATCTATATTTAAAAAGAAATAGTGTAAGGACAATAATGGTTAGCACGGCAATCACTTATATTTCATCGACGAAGAACCGAACCGTCCCATCCAAAAGTTCAAGAGAAAATGACATGGACTTTTAATGAAATGTTGATATACGTTAAATCAGCAAAATAATAGTACATGGTATTAAAATGTGTAACAATTTTTTTCAATGCGAAAAAATATTAAATTTTACTCTAGTTCAAATCAGCAAAATTGAAATAAAAGAAAAGAATGATACTTCATGTAATGATATATATATATATATATATATATGTTTAAAACAAGTTTACAGATTACGAATAGTGCAAAACAGGCTAAAACAAATTGGAAACATGGTTTGTTTTAAATAAAATTAAAATGTCGAATTGAGGGAACAATACCCTCTGCATTGGTGATTCGTTCGTAAAAATGGTCGTTAAATTTTAAGTAGATGGCGTGCGTGTATGTTCCGGACCATATGAGTATTTGGACTATACGCGTATACTTAACTCTTTATAAGGTATGATTCTTCTATAGTTGTCACGTAATTAAAAGACGCTATAAAAGGTAATTTCATTATATCACAATAATAAAAAGATGAACTAAATTTTAAGCAGTTTTATAAACCGTATTTGATCTAAATCATAAGTCAAAACTATCGTAAACAAGTTTTATAAATTTGGCCGCTACATGCACCGTATGGTATTAAGAGTGAATGGCAATATGTAGACTTGGAAAGGGATCGTTTACAAGCAAGACCTGCAAATACAGAAAAGCTATGGTACCGTGTGGAAATAGATGTTACCCATGGCATACATGCAATAATATAATAAGTGATGATAACTAACTATGGAATCAATTTCTAATGTTAATGTAACATTTGAATTATAAAATTTATACATTTTCATGTAACCATCATTGTATTTTTAGAGATAAAGTTAATTGTATAATTGAAACGTTTCTACTGCTAAAAAATACCTTTGTGGTCCAAATACTCATTTGGTCTGACCCGTTAATAACCAAAAGAGTATATACTCATGTGGTCCGACCATACGAGTGCGGTCGGACCATATGAGTGTCACGACCATACGCGTCTGGTCCAAGTAACATATATATATATATATGTTTGTGTATAAATTATGTAATATAGATTTAAATACTTACAACAGTACGCAAAGACAATAACACATATAACAGATCTTCATGATGGTGTGTCTGCAATTACAAAGGAATTAGTACATTATTAGACATTCACTTTTTAATAACTGATTAATTATTAACAATGAAAGCAACCAAGCCCTTGTTTGTTGCTTTGCATGTACTTATTTTGTGACAATAGTGAATACCCATATCCTTTATTTTTCTATAAAAGTATGATTTGTTTGTTTTGTTTCAAATAAATCCGATGTCTCGTGTAAAGAGAGTGCCACGCTCTTTGCACGTTAAAAACCCTTGCAACAACTCTTTGAGGGGTCCGTAGGTGGCCTGTTGCAAGGCAAAATTTCTGTCCCTATCCTATAAACCCTCATTTTCCAGTGGCAGTCCAAATTTCCCCGACCAACATCCCAGATGGCCTCTATTGTGACAAGACCTACCTATTGTATTTATTGTAAACTTGTTCTCGTCCTGAATATGCATGAAATATTTGCCACTGGACGTTAAGCAACCAACAATCAATCAATTTTGTTTCAAATATTAACTAAAGCGGATATAATAATGTCTTATTATCAGCTTGTTCCGTTCAGTTTTGTAAAAATAGCCAAAAACAAGGCTGATAAATTATTATTATAATTGATTGAAACGAATGTCAACTGAGAAGTGAAACTAGGGATGGTACCAGTTGGAAGACCGATTACGTATATTTATTTGATCCACAATGTTTTGGGGTCTTGTGTTGATAATGAGTAAATAATAAATAGCTAATATTTTTTTATGTTTTATCAATGAAATGAGATCAAAAAGGAATTTTCAAAAAGAGGATAAAAGGACTTCATTTGCTTCAAACAAATTAACGCACTGATTTCTAAATGAGACTCATTCCTTTTCAATTCTCCCATGCAAATCTGTTCTCTAATATAGTGACAAGACGACAGTTTGTCTAAATGTTAAAAATGATAATGGTGAATACTTTTTGAATAATTTTAACGTTTCTATCATATTATATAAAAAGGATTTTGAATATTTTAAATGATTTTCCTAAGTAAATAATCATATTAAATTAAAGATATAAATACAAAATTAAACAAACGAGTACTTACTTGATTATAAGGAATAGTATTCTTCTCTGTAAAAGAATGATTTAATCTGTGTTTACAGCTTATCCACTAACCTCCAGCACTTAGCACTTTTAGTTTACGATTAATTGTATTTATACAATTGTTTCAGCCTGAACTATCGAATTTCTATCAAGTGTAAATTTACATCACAATCATTAAATTGGTCTATATCACGATATCGTGTTTTGTACAATGTGACTTCAAGTTAAGTAATGCTATTATTTTTTTTCACATTTTTTGTTTCGAATCACTATAGTATGCAACACTTTTTATCATCGAAAAGCTGGCAATACAAAATAGATGTTCTTCTAATCCTTCTTGGTTATGTCTCTTACGCAAGTAGTTCCCGTCACCCTAATTGGCAAGCTTTATATGGTTGATTGACTTTTATCACAATATGCTATGTCGTGGAGTTATAATAGGGGAGGTGAAGTATTAAGGAAACATAATGACCAATACTAACGACTGGAGACTTACATGTATAACTGATTGTATGCTACCGTTGTTTATATCTTGTTAATATCTTTATTTCTTAATTGCAACAAAGCTTAAATTATAAACGAAATAGAATAAAACAAATACCACGAGCATTAATACAAATCTTTAAAAATAACGAAAACAAAAGTTGCATATCAGTAACTGCTAGTAGTCCGTTGGTAATTTATGTATCATTGCCATTTTGCTTAGTTTCTTTTGTCACCTTCTCTGACATCGAACGCGGACTTTTTTTAAACAGAGATTTACTGTGCGTATTGCTATGTGTTTCTTTATTCTTCATTGGATAGAGGAATAGGGTGAGGGTTGAGATCTCACGAAACATGTTTAACCCCGCAGTATTTTTGCGCCTGTCCTAAGCCAGGATCCTCTTGCATTTGTTAGTCTTGTCTGTTTTTTTTTTTAATTTTAGTTCATTTATATGTTTTAGAGTTCAGTGTGATGTCAATTTTCACTGAACTAGTAAGTAATTTTATTGAGGGGCCAGCTGAGGACCACCTGTCGGTGTGGGATTGTCTTGCTGCGTTGAAAATTCGATTAGTGGCCTTCGGCTGGTGTCTGTTCTTTGGTCGGGTTGTTGTCTCTTTTATATATTCAACATTTCTATTCACAATTTAACAACAATTGTTGGTATTAATCCTTTGAAAAAAGGCACTAATGGGTTAAAACAGATCATAAGTTATATGACAAACAATACCATGGCCCAAACGAATTACGTCAAAAATAATAACTATCCGTTACAAAATGTCTTATTTCCTCTAGTCAAATCCGCCGTTTTGAATTAATTTATGAGTGTAGCTGTTTTCAAACATGCATAGGTGTGTACATTTCAGATCTTTTGATGTTTTATTTCTTTAATTCATTGCGTTGGAACTATTTACAGATCAAGATATTGTATAGACTCGCTGATAATGTTGACGACTGACTGTTGCCCTCTAGATTCTTTTTGTTTTGTTTGATATATATTCGTTGGTGTGCTGTCTCATTGTTTATTTATTAACCCTCACATGACAGTTGTTATCCATTCGTTTGATGTGTTTGAACTTTTGATCGTGCCATTTGATTGGGAACTTTTCTTTTTGAATTTTCCTCGGAGTTAAGTATTTTTGTGATTTTACTTTTTTCTCCTAGCCATAAATGAGGTTTAAATCCCCATTTTCTACGCAAGGAAATACCTGTCCCAAAGAAGGGAAGGAATATGACAGTTATATTGAAATATGGAGGTTCTGTTATATCTACTGTTGTATATGACTTTAATAAAAAATGAATAAATAAACGAATGATCTTAGCAAGCTAAAGAAACTAACTGGTGGTGTTAAACAACCTTGACAAGCTGTTAATCCCTCTCTTGGTCTGCTCAGTGCCCGAAGGAGTTTGGTTAGCGATTAATCATTTTGTTGTGTAATGATGAAAAATGGCAAGGACGGCCGTCATTTGGGTTTTGGTATTATCTTTTTGTTTGTTGACTGTTTTAGTGTTGTTTACTGCCTTCATATCTGCTGCTTTTAGGGTCAGGATGGTCAGCCGTGCAGCCCACTATCTACGATGAAAAAGTACTGGTAGGTGAGTCTCGGACAAAGAAATAACAATGACAGGAAACAGTATCCGTACCAATTACGTGAGACAGTGAAATGGCGGTTCATTATCTAACATCTAGGATACAAGCCCTCGAACTTCAGACCGCATAACACCCCCCCCCCCCCCCCATACATAATTGTTTTGAGTGTATACTGACGTGGGTATTTACACACAATGTACTCTATAAAGATGTGGATTGGTTTCTTTTATACAAAATAGTAAGTCTTTGAGTCATCTATCAGTTAACCGACATCTTAGATATTGGTGAAGAGGAGCTGACCGATCACGTCCGTTCGGTTGTAAATGCTGAGACGTGCATCGTGATTAAATGAATGAGATATAATGGTGTGCTGATTCTGCACGACCAAGTGTTACATATGACAGATCCACTTTCACAATTGTACATGTACCATTAGTACAGTAATCTTTTGATACAATGTTATATAAATAAAGGCAACAGTAGTATACCGCTGTCCGAAATTTATAAATCGATTGAGAGAAAAAATCCGGGTTACAAACTAAAACTGAGGGAAAAGCATCAAAAATGTATCATTGAATATTTTGTTCGAAAAGAAAAGCATAAGAACTCTTATTTGAAAAATATAATATAAAAAATAAAATGTTACAATATCAAGGAATACACGATTGGTTCACATATTTTCTGCAGGTGTCAACTATTGTTATTACATTGCTATATTGATATTTCAAAATCTGATTTTTATATGTACAAGTCCCAAACTCATTATACAGAGAACTAAAAAGGTACTGTTCTAATCTTTACAAAAAAAAAAAGTATCGGCAGATGATGATGGAAAATTGTAAATTACGAATTCATTTACGAAGCTACGAAGTGTGCGTTATGAAGAAAGAATATGTTACAGATCTTTTTCTGATGGTGATGAAGATGAAATTCATTTTCTTTTACAATAAAGAACGGAATCGAAATGCGCAATATGTCACAGAGACACCAACAGACCAAAAACCAGAATACAGCCGAAGTCCACCAATGAGTCTTCAAAACAGCAAGAAAATCCATTATCCGGAGACGTGCTTCAGCTGACCTCGAACAAAAATGTGTTCTAGTGCAGTGATAATAGTCGTCTTACTAAACTCCGAAATATATCAATGATTTAAAATTAAAAACAATACAAGACTTACAAAGTCCAGAGACTCCAGGCTTGGGACAGATACAAAAATGCGGCGGGGTTAATATTCTTAACAGTTTTACATGGATGATATAAAAAATACACTGAAAATATGTAAATTTTATGTGTGCAATACCAACTTTGAACATGATATAAAAATCATTTTGTAAATTTTTATTTCATGTGTATACCCCTTGAATTTGAATCTATATAGATACGAAAAAATGTTTAACATCTAGAACACTAGTATATCAAAATAATTAATTCATATATAAAAATAAGAAGAGTTGATATGATTGCCAATGAGACAAATCTCCACAAGACCAAATGACACAGACATTAATTATAACTTGTAAAGGTAATCGTACAGTCTTCAACAATGTATAAACGTGTTCTGTCAAAATGAAAGTGAAAATTTAACACAAAAGTCAATTTTGTGTCACAAAAGTCATTTTTGTCACAAAAGTCAATTTTGTCATGACAAAATTCAATTTTGTGTTTATTTTTGTTTTGTCGCCACAAAAAAGAATTTTGTCATTACAAAAATTAATTTTGTCATTACAAAAATTAATTTTGTCATTACAAAAATTAATTTTGTCATTACAAAATTCAATTCTGTGTCACAAAAGTCAATTTTGTCTACACAAAAACATTGACTTTTCTGACACAAAAACATTGACTTTTGTGTCACTTCTGTTTAACAAAACTCAATTTTGTCAACACAAAAATAAACAGAAAATTGAATGTTTGTGACAAAATCTCAGTTTTGTATGCAAATCAGTTCACAGAATCCAAATTAAACTAATTTGCATACAAAATTGACTTTTGTCGCACAATTTTCAAATTAGGTAACAAAAGTAAGTCTGTGTTACAAAAATGAATTTGGTCATGACAAAAGTCACTTTTGTCCACTGAAAGATAATTTTGTATGACAAAATTCAAATTTGTAGTATGCTACAAATTTTGTTTGACTGAACTCATTTTTGTTGAAACAAAACTCACTTTTGTCCGTACAAAATTGAATTTCGAGTACAAAACCACAAGAGTCCCATTCGGCGCCCCGTAAATTCAATTTTGTCTCTCAAAATTGACTTTTGTGTTTTAATTTCCATATCAGGTAATGCGGGGTTCACATATTGCCGATCATTGCTCCCGTTTGAGATCAGACAGCGATACGACACGATAATTAAAAAAGTCGGATTAATATCCTTAATTATTTGGAATGTCCTATCATTGTCCATTTGTCTGAATGCAATTGTTTAAGTTCGTTATGCGGGGCTCACACATTGCCGATTATTGCTCCCGTTTGAGATCAGATATCGATAAGACACAAACAGTGAAAAAGTCAGATTACTATCCTCAATTACCTGGAATGTCCTATCATTGTCTGAACGCAGTCGTTTTAGTTCGTAACAGATTCCTACTGGGCGTGAATGGTCCGGATGGTTCGGGGTGCAGTTAGGTGCTTCCCGTAACATTCGGGGAAACTCAGCCGATTTTGTCTAGTCGGATTACAAGCGTGACTATGTCGTGAGATATTCTGCTGTATCGGATCAGAATCCTAACAATGTTCTGTGTTGTCTGGGCGGTGTCCTGTGGAACTGGAATGACCTGGAAAATTTTTTCATTGATGATTTTCTGCCGATTGAGTCCAGATTGCATCCAGATCCTTTCGATTGCGAACCGTTTTTGCCGAAACTGTTTCGGAACAGTCCCGTTATTAATCAGAAATTCGTCAATGATACCCAATAGTTATCAAAGGTACCAGAATTATAATTTAATAAGCCAGACGCGCGTTTCGTCTTCATAAGACTCATCAGTGACGCTCAGATCAAAATAGTTGTAAAGCCAAACACGTACAAAGTTCAAGAGCATTGAGGACCCAAAATTCCAAGAAAGTTGTGCCAAATACATCTAAGGTAATCTATTCCAGGGATAAAAAATCCTTAGTTGTTCGAACAATTCAAAGTTTTGTAACAGGAAATTTATTAAAATGACCACATAATTGATATTCATGTCAACACCGAAGTGCTGACTACTGGGCTGATGATACCCTCGGGGACGAAACGTCCACCAGCACTGGCATCAACCCGGTGGTGTAAATAGTTATCAAAGGTACCAGGATTATAATTTAATACGCCAGACGCGCGTTTCGTCTACATAAGACTCATCAGTGACGCTCAGATCAAAATAGTTGTAAAGCTAAACAAGTACAAAGTTGAAGAGCATTGAGGACCCAAAATTCTAAAAAATTGTGTCAAATTTTGTCATTATATACAAGTCTGTATCACATAGTTTTGTAAGACAAAAATGATTTTGTTATGACAGAATTGAATTTTGTGTACACAAAATTGATTTTGATTACAAAGAGTTCAAGTCCCATTCGGCGCCCCGTAAATAGTGTAGCAAAAAAAAAAATTAAAACCTACATTTGAAGAAAATTTTTACTTATTGTTAAATGATTTTCAGGAATATTTTCACTAAACATTGTATAAGTGACCATGGTCTTGAAATAGAATTCTAAGATGCCAGTCTCGCACATTACACACTAACATAGAACGATACTGTATAACGTGCGAGACTTGCACGTATTTAGCTGTTAAGTTTTGTAAAGTACTTTATAGATTTTTACTTTCTTCAGTAAATGTATAAATAGATTTGATTTAAACTTGCAGAAATTTGGTTACTTATTGATAAAACTTGGCATCTTCGAAAACCAAGGATTAAGAGCCAGTCCCTCCTCTCCTGTTAGTGACTCTTCTAGATTGCAATCCTTGGCTATAGCGAAGATATAAACATAGACGGTAACAAAATTAAAGGAAAAGCAAACCATTCAAGCTCAACCTTTCCCTGACATGGGACAATGATGTAACAGTACCACATAAGAACAAATTATAAGAATCAGTTGAAAAGGGACAAACTCATCCTATCGATTCAAAGTAGATATACATCTAACAAAAACAAACAAGTCCCACTACGAAGTTAGAATCCTTTGATTCAGTGTGAGTTGTTAGTTGTTGGTTTTATATCTTAGTTGGTTATCATTTGTTGTTTTGTGTATGAATCTGATCGTGTGTTTTCTCTTTTAAGTTTGATTCCTACATTGTTATGCTGTGGACTTTTTACCCTACTATACGGTATGATTTTTTTCCATTTTACAAAGCTTAACAGAATACTGGATGTGGTTGCATTTTCTGATAACTTGTTAGTTTAACAAACAAATTTAAAGTCTTTAAACGAACACATACAGATCCATTGTATTACCTTTATCTATATTACTTAAAATGTTAATTATTTGATCGGTGTTCAACGGAAACGAACAAGTAACACGCGTTAGACGGGTGTCACTATTGGAGAAGAACTATTGACACTTTCTCAGAATCTTATTTCTCAATCGCGTGTTGTAGTTTTTTGTGCCTACTTTTGTCCGTACAAAATTGAATATCGAGTACAAAACCACAAGAGTTTCATTCGGCGCCCCGTAAATTAAAGCTTAAAATAGATATTAACACAACAACATTAACAAATTCACGACCATCGTTGAGGAAAATATGTAGGTACAGCATTATCAAGGTTTACTGAAGTAATTGTTGCGTATGTGCTTTTTTTTCTCTTTTCTTTCAGAGTACTGTATAGTTTTTTACCCCCGTAAATGTACTATTATATCGTATTTTAACCTGCGGAAATATTATTTTTTACTCACTCGATAAAACTCATCATCTTCGAAAACCTTTCCTGGAGAGGACTCGTCTGGATTGTAATCCTTGGCTAGCAAAGATGTAAATTTAGACACTAATTGAAAAAATGGCTTATACAAATTAATTCAAACGTGAAAACTAACGGTCTGATGTATGAACAAAATAATAAACGAAAAACAAATATGAAATACAGCAACAACTGAACTCCTCCTCCCCCTGAATAACCGCTCCTGACTTGGGACAGGTACATACAGAATGTGGTGGGTTTGAACATTTTTGTGAGCGCTCAAACAACTCTCTAACATTGTATAGTGGTGTTACAGTACAATAAAAAAAAAACTATACCTATCGGTAGAAAAGGTCGTACAATGTAACTCATCCGATCGATACAAAGCAGAAATACATCTAACAAAATAACAGAGTGGACGTTACAGAGAACTTGTACATCCCCATAACAAAAAAGACTCTATGTGCAAATCTGAGAGTACTCGCAGTTACTGATAGCTAGTCCAAAGCTAATAACATCTAATAAAAATAATCATGCATCTAAATAGAATATTATTGTTTTATTTTTGTAATTTTCTGTTACACCACTTTACAAATTAATTAAAGGAATATGATTGAGCGCTCACAAACATGATTAACCCCATTTTCTTTATATGCAATCCGAAGTTAGAAACCTTTAAGTCGGTGTGTGTCGTTAGTAATTGTTGTCTACCTTAGTTGGTTATTATTTGGTTTGTTTTTTTAGCATGAATATGGTTTTTGTTTTTCTCTTATGAATTTGATTCCTATAATGTTATTTCTGGGACATTTTAGCCTACTATAATGTATGGGTTTTGATCCATTTTGCCTGACCGACCCCAACATTTGTTTTCATTCTCCCCCACCATAGTTTGTATAATAAACAAACTTGAGTTATTTTTTAAAAAATACAGTCGTGTCCATTGTATTGCAAATATCTATTCAACTTAAAAGGTTGCTAGTTTGACGGGTGTAACGGAAATAAAC
Organism: Mytilus galloprovincialis; assembly: GCF_965363235.1. Lineage (NCBI taxonomy): Eukaryota > Metazoa > Mollusca > Bivalvia > Mytilida > Mytilidae > Mytilus > Mytilus galloprovincialis. The sequence continues at coordinate 85,922,362 of NC_134843.1, forward strand.
AATAGCACGCGTACGACGAATGTCACTATTGGTGAAGAAACTGTTGACTCTTTCGGGGCATGTTTTTCCACTCTCATTTTTTTTAGGGTTCGTGTTGCTGAATCTTTAGTTTATGAGAAATGTGCGTTATAACTGCATATTTGTCTTTCTCACGTTTTTCATTATTTTGCTATCGTAATCATTATGTATGTTCTTATTGTACTTTTATTCATCTTATTATCTTCTTCCTCTTTAATTTGATAACCGAGCTCTTGATGCTTTGAAAAGTGCGATAAAGAATAAATGCATAAATATCTCAAATTTTAGGCGTTTTACACATGTATCTGTAATATTAGGCTATTTGTATAAGATTTGTCAACATTTGTAATATGAATATATCATTTACTAGTATATGAAATATTAGATGTGGAATGATTGTCAATGCATTTTTCCCAATGCTCGATTTTTAGCCATGTCTGCCTTGCTGGTTGGCAGACAGGGTCATCGGACACATTTTTTTAAACGCGATACCCTAATAGTGATTGTGGCAAAGTTGGTAAAAGATTACAAAAATTTACGAAATATTCTTAAATTTGACTATAAAGGCCAATAACTCCTTATGGGTTCAATTGACCATTTTGGTCATGCTGTCTTATTTTTAGATCTTACTTTGCTGAACATTATTGTTGTTTACAGTTTATCTCTATTTATAATGATATTCAAGATAATAACCAAAAACTGCAAAATTTACTTAAAACTACAAATTCGGGGGCAGTATTGCATTGCATTGCATTGGTTTTATAATTTATTTTTTTTTAGTTATTTGAAGTTTTTAATATTTCAATATACCGTTAAAGATACCAATGATACAGCACCTTATATCGATTTTAATGTTTGTTTCAAAATTCAACTTTAAGTCGGTTTTAATCACATTTTTTTTCAAGCTGAAAAATGTGCTTAGGGTTATTTGTAACTCATTTATAGAAACTCTTTGTTTTGAACTGTTAGTTTCCTTACTTAGAACATGATTTCATTCATTCTTCACAAAAAAAGAAACACCAAATCCTACAATTCCATAGGGTCGAAAGCACTTTGCTGTATATTCTAATGGCTATAGAATTGGGTAATAGACTATGCAAGACAATACCTAGATTAAACTTTAAACAGATATCAGATAATAGTCTTTACACTCTGAAAAGTGTTGCATGAACCCAAGATAATTTGATAGCTCCTAAACCATAAACAAAGCTGCAAGGAAGACTAATGCTAAATAATTTTACTTCTTGAAAAAAAGTATCAAGAAGTTTTCCACGCTGTCTTAATAAGCTCTTAAATAAATGTTTAACTTACTTTTTTTTAATAAAATTTATCTTTCCTATGTTTATGATATCTTTTTAATACATGTACCAAATTATCTGGTTTGATTTTACTAATGATTTATAGAATTGTATAAATGTAAATGTAATATGTGCGAACATCTGTGTTCTTCTACTTATTAATGTTGAATGCAAACATGGAATATTATAGGTAGAGAAGACTTCTGAAAGATAGAAGCAACAAGGGAACGGCAACTTTTAACACAAAAACTATGCAAAATATTCAAAGTCAATAGATCATGACTGAAATGTGTCACTGCTAATACAACTGCAAACCGAAATATGATTGACCCATCACTACTGCAGTGGATCCTTTTAAATTGAATCATCACTTACGTATACATTGTTGACACCGCTGCCGTCCGGAAAACATGATTTATTAATTGGACTTTTAACTGGTTTTCCGTAACTGTAACTTTTCGTAGAATGGTACTTTGTGTCTGAAGGCTCTATGTTTTTTTTTTTTGTGCTTTGTGTCAATATAATGCATTCAGCGTGTGTGCCCTTTCCAAGGCAAGAGCTTGTTATTTAGTGGTTTCGTTAATTGGAACTGTTATCTATCATATTTGTTTTTGTTGATTGTTTTGTACATAAACCCGTAGACAGAACCATATATGGCTTTGTGTTTACAATTGTCGAAGGCCGTACGAGGAGCTATACAGTTGCTTGCATTAAAACGTGCATTTTGTTTTCTGATGCATATAGTTGCCTCGTTGGCAATCACACCACATTTATATAATATTACTTATATGTTCTGGATCTCTTTGTATTTCTTTTAGGAAACTATACAGTAGACATGTTCATCTAAAGACTAGCGAGTTAGCTAGGCCAAAGGTATCCCTGTCCTAATTTTCTACAAGGATATTTTAGTATACAACATCTGTGAAAAATAATTAATTTTAACCTGTTTTTTTTCTCTAAGTGACTGTTTTTCTGTACTGTTGTGTGTGACAGGGTGCTATCAATCATTGTGCACGTAGTGGTTGGTCGGCTGACTTTCTACTTGTACTAATAATTATCATCATTATATAGTATAGTTATCATTATGAGTTTTATATACTGATATGCTGTTCTCGTCCTGAATCTGCATGCATGCATATTGAAGTATTCTGCTGAGTATGGATCAAGCCACACTCAATCAAACAAAAACTAAATCAAAACTTTGCAAAAGTTTTAGTGGGAAAAAGTTTAAATGTTGACGTAAAAACCCGAGATGCATTGACACTTTATATGTTTGATAAGTATACGACATGATTGTTTGATCTCTATTTCAAGATAAATCCTTGGAATTATCATAAGAAGGCTAAATCACAATAACTTATTAATTTCAATCGAAAAAAGAAATCAAATCAAATTGTCGTTTATCGGTTTTTATATTAACGATAACGAAAGAAAAAGTAAGGCCATGCATATTTACGTCCATTTGTCTATTTATTAAACCGCGCTGAAGTAAACCCATTATTCATAGTTCATTATTCATTATTCAATAATGAATAATGAAATAGTTCACTATTCAATATTCAATATTGAAAAATGAATAATGAATAATGAAATGGTTTATGTTTCATTATTCAAATTGAAGCGGTGAATAGTGAAAAAAATATAAAAAAAATTGACTGTGACACTATAGCTATATTTTGATTCGAAATGACCATAAGACGGTTTACGGAGGACCTAAATGCCACAATATGCATAAAAATGAGGAAATATAAAAAAGAAGATGTGGTATGATTGCCAATGATACAAATATCCAGAAAGACCACAATGACACAGACATTAACAACTATAGCTCACCGTACAGCCTTCAACAATGAGCAAAGCCCATACTGCATAGTCAGCTGTTAAAGGTTCCGCAACGAATATTAGAAGACCTAAATGCCAAAATACGCGTGAAAAAAAAAACCAATAGCCAATTTTGAATAATGAAATGGATATTTTGAATATTGAAATGGAGTGCGGCGACCTTTTAGCTCCTAATTATAGATAAATCTTATACCCCATTCGAAAGCCGATTACAAAAGGAACAAAATGTATATAGTCAATATGTTCCGCAACGAATATTAGAAGACCTAAATGCCAAAATACACGTGAAAATTAAGAAATAGCCAATTTTGAATAATGAAATGGATATTTTGAATAATGGAATGGACTGCGGCGACCCTTTAACCCCTAATTATAGATAAATCTTATACATCATTCGAAAGCTGATTACAAGAGGAACAACATGCTTATAATCAATATGTTCCGCAACGAATATTAGAAGACCTAAATGCCAAAATACGCGTGAAAATTAAGAAATAGCCAATTTTGAATAATGAAATGGATATTTTAAAGAATGGAATGGACTGCGGCGACCCTTAAGCCCGTAATTAAAGATAAAACTTATACCTCATTCGAAAGCTGATTACAAGAGGAACAAAATGTATATAGTCAATATGTTCCGCAACGAATATTAGACGAGCTAAATGCCAAAATACGCGTGAAAATTAAGAAACAGCCAATTTTGAATAATGAAATAGATGTTTTGAATAATGGAATGGACTGCGGCCACCCTTTAGCCCCTTATTATAGATAAACCTTATACCGCATTCGAAAGCTGATTACAAGAGGAACAACATGCTTATAATCAATATGTTCCGCAACGAATATTAGAAGACCTAAATGCCAAAATACGCGTGAAAATTAAGAAAAAGACCCTTTAGCCCCTAATTATAAATAAATCTTATACCTCATTCGAAACCTGATTACAAGACGAACAAAATGTATATAGTCAATATGTTCCGCAACGAATATTAGAAGACCTAATTGCCAAAATACGCGTGAAAATTAAGAAATAGCCAATTTTGAATAATGAAATGAATATTTTGAACAATGGAATGAACTGCTATGACCCTTTAGCCTCTAATTACAGATATATATCATACCTCAATCGAAAGCTTATCAAGAGAGGAACAAAAGGTATATAATCAATATGTTCTGCAACGCATATTACAGGAGTAACTAAGAACTTAAATATCGAAATATGGGTGAACATTGAGAAATAACCAATTTTAAATAATGAAATGGATATTTTGAATAATGGAATGGACTGCTATGACCCTCCAGCCCCTAATTACAGATGTATATTATACCTCAATCCAAAGCTTATTAAGAGAGGAACAAAATGCATAAAATCAATATGTTCTGCAACGCATATTAAAGGAGTAACGAAGAACTTAAATATCGAAATATGGGTGAACAATGAGAAATAGCCAATTTTGAATAATGAAATTGATATTTTGAATAATGGATTGGACTGCTATGACCTTTCAGTCCTTAATTACAGATATATATCATACTTCAATCGAAAGCTTATCAAGGGAGGAACACAAGGTATATAGTCAATATGTTCTGCAACGCATATTAGAGGAATAACGAAGGACCTAGATATCGAAATACGCTTGAACATTAAGAAATAGCTTAATTTGAATAATGGAATGAACTGCTGCAACCCTTTAGTCCCTAATCAAGGCAAAATTTATAAACCAAATTAAATATTATTGATAGAAGAATAAACTGAGTATAAACGATATTTGTTGTAATGACCATTAGAGGGTGAAAATTCAGAAATAGCCAATTTTGAATAATGAAATAGATAATTTGAATAATGGAATGTAATGCTGTGACCCTTTAGCCCTAATTATAGAGAAACCTTATACCTCATTAGAAAGGTATTTACGAGAGGAACACAATATATATGGTCAACATGTTCTGTAACGCATATTAGAGGAGTAACGAAGGACCTAAATATCGAAATACGCTTGAAAATTAAGAAATAGCTAATTTTGAATAATGGAATGAACTGCTGCAACTCTTCAGTCCCTAATCAAGGCAAAATTTATACACCCAATTAAAGCTTATTGATAGAGGAATAAACTGAGTATAAACGATATGTACCGCAATGACCGTTATAGGGTTTACGGAGGACCTAAATGCCAAAATACGCGTGAAAATTCAGAAATAGCCAATTTTGAATAATAAAATAGATATTTTGATCAATGGAATGTAATGCTGTGACCCTTTAGCCCCTAATTATAGATAAACGTTGTACCTCATTAGAAAGCTTATTACAAGAGGAACAAAATGTATATAGTCAACATGTTTTGCAACGCATATTAAAGGAGCAACGAAGGACCTAAATATCGAAATACGCTTGAACAAATAGCTTATTTTGAATAATGAAATGAACTGCTGCAACCCTTCGGTCCTAATCAAGGCAAAATTTATACACCAAATTGAAGCTTATTGATAGAGGAATAAACTGAGTGTAAACAATATGTACCGCAATGACCATTATAGGGTTTACGGAGGACCTATATGCCAAAATACACGTGAAAATTCAGAAATAACCAATTTTGAATAATGAAATAAATATTTTGAATATTGGAATGGAATGCTGTGACCCTTTAGCCCCTAATTACAGATATACCTTATACCTCATTTGAAAGCTTATTAAGTGAGGAACAGTAGTATGATTATGAGAGTTCTGCCACACCCCCATTTTTAGGTTGGGGTCGGGATAAAATTTGTCTTTGTGGAAGAAAGAAACACACACAAAACAAAAAAACAAGAGTGCAAACGCTGAAATGTCTCGCCTTCTTTACTAATCTTTGATATTATGTTGATAGTCTCAAATATAAAGCTTTATTACAACTGTCACATAAACTCAACATAAACCAAGATAATGAAACATTGATCAATTAACCATGAAAATAAGGTCAAGGTCAGAAGAACCATGCCAGGCAGACATGTACATCTAACAATTCTTCAATACATCAAATATAGTTGACCTATTGCTTATAAATTAAATAAATCAGACCAAAACACAAACACATAGCACTTAGCAGTGAACCGTAAATATAAGGTCAAGGTCAAATAAAACCTGCGACAGGACTCAACCTGGATTGTCAAAGACATTAAAGATGTTGACACAAAGTAAAGGTCTGCAACATTATAACCTTGTGCTCGAAAGGGGAAACTTTCGCACATGGGAATGTGAGAGATTAAACAAGCAGCTTACTACCGTCTTGACAAAGAGAGAGACCGATGGAGCTGTGCAATTTGTGAGCTATGTGATTAAAAAATCTAGACGCACTGGGTACGTTTTACGACTTTCTTATTTTTTATAAGGATTGTAGGATCGAGAGTGTTAGGATATGTTTTGTAGGCCCGAAAACTGGGTCTGAAAACCAGTGAATTGGGGATGGTGGTTTTGGGGTGACCTAAATTGATTTTTTTTTTATTGTAAGAATAAAGACATGCATCCAATAGAGAACATAGAGTTAGTAGTTGAAAACGTCAAAGCCCTGAGAGGTATAGCCAAAATGAACCACCTTCGAGGGTATTCGCGGTTGAGGAAAGATCAGTTGGTAGAGAGGTAATAGAAACGAAGACAAATCTTAAATTTCATCGTCGTCCCAAACCTCATACGAGGAAGGAGATTATCACCCAGATAAAACAACTTGGGTTGAAAGGGGTTAGCAGGCTGTCGATAGATCGACTGCTAAAGAAAGTGCAGGAAAAGATTTGGGAAGATAGGAAGGCCATTGGGTATAAATTGAGGTACATTCGCCGAAGAAAGCCTTTAAAGATGTATTTACTACCTGGAATATGACCCCCATCATGACCTGGATGTGCAGACCTCCCTTAAGGTCTCTCGGGTGTCACGGGTGGAACTTATAGAAGATTGGGCATTGTAAAGGGCAAACCAATGTGATCATGCACTGTATCTTTGAAAAGATTAATCCAACAGATAAGGCGGATGATGAGAACAAGATACTTTCACTCTGGTAACTAGATTTTCACCGCGGCCACGGACTTGGTTGAAACCCTTGAGGAGATAGATGAAAAGATCGTAGAAAAGATTGCCTGGTGGACCTCTGACCAAACTAGTGAAATTGTAAATACTTCCTTGGTCCAGCGGGGGGTATATCCCTTCTCGAATGTACCTTTCTTCTTGGTAATTCGGAAAATCGCGGTGGTTTAATGGGAGGTATGCTGCCGTAAAGGTTCCAATACAACTTATGCTCCTTAAGACTTGCGGCAACAGGGGCCATCTTGATAGCGGTGCTTGGTGGTATTGCACTGTCGAACAAGATCGTCCAGGACATCGATATAGGTGCGTGTGGAGTTGGCTGAAAAGTATTTGAACATTTTCTCTATCATGGTGCGGTTCCAACGTTTGACAATACTCGACTTCTCTTCGGTGGAGTAGAGATCGATACCATGCTTTTGAAGCAGCTGATTTACATGTTTGTTGTAAAACTCAGTGCCTTTGTCTGTACATAGCTTCTTGGGCACACCGCTTGGAAGGCATCCCGCACCGTCACCCCCTTCTTGTTCCTGAGTGGTATCAGCCAGCCATATTTCGAGAAGACATGGATAATGCTCAGGATAAATTTATTTCCCTGGTTGTCCCTGGAGAAGTCACTCATATCAACTCGGTCCAGCGAACAGTTTTTTAACACCCAGACCGAATCGAACTTTGGTACCGATGATGGGTCCGACGATGCTGCAGTCCAAGTGTTCGTGTGTGGTAGAGTTGGGAATGGTGTTAAGCGAGGCTAGCATAGCTTCGTCACAGATGGTGTTGCGTGCGATTGCATCCTTGTGCTGGGCATAACAAAGATCGTGGTGATATGCTGCCTGGTCAACCTGATTAATGGGTTTTGACCAAGCCTTCGGGTGCCATCGGGAAGTAGTCGCTTGCTAAGTCTAGGCCCTCGCCCAGTGAAGTTGTGTCCGGATAGATGCATTTCCATCGGTAATCGGTTGATTAGTTTGTTCATGAACCCTGTACCGGTTGTAGCAAAAAAACTGAGACTTCTTGGCATCGCACACCTTGCAGTTGTCAACCTTCATCGTCGCCCGTTGCTGGTCATTACCTCGCTTGTGTTAACTGTGTTCGTCTTTCTATGACTTTCGCGCAGAGAATCATTGACTTTCACGCAGAGAATCATTGCTATTTTATTTTAATAAATGAACGTTGACGATATTTTCTACAAGCCGCAAGAACCTCATGGTGATCCTCATGGTGTTCGACGACTTGATGCTGAGAAAACAGAACACGTGTGAAGACAACGTCGATTGTTTCTACCTGTGCCAGAACTACTTCACACTGCCAAGCCAGTCGATCCGGGAGAATGCCAACTTCCCCTGTCTCTTCGAGCAGAATGCTAAGAATATCGACCATAACCGACGCGATCACTGCAACGATCTCACCAAGGAACAGTACAGTTTGACGCTCTGTGGAAGTATTGCTTGTCCAAGCCCTATGGATTTGTAACCGTCGATTTTACAAGCACCAAGGCAATGGAAAATATGCAAATTAAATGAGTTCTTTGAGGTATCAGATAAAGAATGATCAGCCCGGAGATTTCTTTAGGGCACTGAAGTATGAAGAATATCTGGACACAGAGGAACCCCAGCCCTGCAAGTTCGAATGGCCCTTTAAATGCAATTTTGAGTGGGTTCCAGGTTGAAAATGCAGTTGCGTGATCCTTCGATCTATCTAAAGTTCACCAAACAGATCGCAGACCTTCCTGCAACAGTGCCAGCCCTCCCTCCTCGGCCGCCCGAGTTTGCCGACCCACTACTCATTGCACCACCTACAGAAACCGTCCTTGGCGCTCGAGCACAGCACCATTTGCAGCTCAGAATGACTACTTCCACTGACCACACCTTTGGATTGCGATCTGAAAACGATGGTATCTTCAATGGAAGCTCACCAGTTACTTTTGACGGCGATAATTTGTTCATGGATATTGTGAAGTACAAGGGGACCCTTGGTCTCTGGGAAGTCATTGTGAAAAAGAAACCAGAATCGAGCACAACGACCTTGACGACTATGCAGAGATCCTGATAAGTTCCGGTGCTATGTATAAAGGCAATTCCATCTCTTCAAGAACCCCGAAGGCGAATAAGAATTACAAGTGAAAGGGAATCGTGTCCCACATCTACCAGAAGTATAAGTTTGGCAGTGATCTGCAAACCGTGTTTTTTTTCCAACTTCAAGCAGCTTCTCGATCGCTTGGAACTGTGTGCTGCAGCATACCGAGCAGGAAATAATGGTCTGCGCAACGAAATTGTGTCGATTATCCATGCTATACAAAAGGGTAGATATATCAGCATCGAAGAAAATATGGCGCTTCATCATAGTATCCTACTAGAACACACCCGTGATATCGTGGGTCCGTGACTGAATTAAAGTATATAACTATGCGTAAGCCTTATCTTAGTATACTAAGATAAGTACTGTCATCTGATAAAGTCATGCCGATTATAAGATACACAATTTTCTCTGCTTTCAAATCTTTCTGTTTGAACCCGTCGAACAGGAACTTATCAATTATTGATAATATTAATTATTTGGAAAACAAAAGGTCCTGGAATGGAGTATTTTTTAATCAACAGCATTGTCGTATATTAGTTATAAATAAAGTTGAATTCTTTGATTCGCTGTTTTACGTCATGTCCGCTAACAAATTGAAACTTATTTTTAGTCCAGATTTTTAGTATTCGTATTGTTATCTTAGAAAGTCTTACGGATTAAAATACTACAATAGGTAACAATTTGACAATTTAGTAGTGTCAACCCTGTGATTATGACCCGTGTATATAGCATATTAATCCTGAGTACACCGTTTGGTGGTGCGCCTGTCAGATGCGGAACGTACAGATAAGGTAATAGGTAACAGGTGATTATACTATTGGTATCGGTATCGGACTCGACCCGGAACTTCCTAATTATTGGCAATATTAATTACGTGGAAAACAAAAGGGCCTGGAGTGGTGTAATTTTTATTCTACACCTTTGTACTATATTAGATGTATATAAAGTTGAATTCTTTGATTCGTCGTTTTTACGTGATGACGGCTGACAAATTGGACCTCGTAATTTTAGTATTATAGATGTATATATAGTAAATGTTGCAAATCAAGAAAGTTTACGCCTGAAAGTACGCATACGGTGGTAGAGGACTGTTTGACACAATCGCCAGTTTGGCTGGACGCATGTTTACTTCCTCTGCCACCAAAACCATAGGAAGTAAGGCCGTGAGTGCAAACACCAATTCAGCCTTGAGAGGTGTTGAAAAAGGGGCCACAAAGCCGTCTATAATGTGGTTAATAAAGTGACCCGCCCCCGAAAACGTAGAATGTCCACTCAACAGTCCAATGTTCAAAGCAGCAAACCGCAGCAAACCCAGTTGAACAATCTGATCTCCGGTTCTGGCATTGCTTCCATCCACGTCTTTGTGCAGCGCTATAAATAAATACATAATGTCCAACATCCTTATAATCACCGAAGGGTTGACCTTCGACGAAAGTCTCAAAGAATATAAGGTTCACGAATACGAACCTCAAGCTGGTGCCAACCTGAATAATCCAGGTGAGATCCGAATCAACATCGAAACCCAAGACTTGTTCCTCCATCCCGCTGAAAGTTATCTCTTGGTAGAGGGGCGACTGTAAAAGAACCACGGTAGTGCATATGCTAATGCAAATCTAGTGTCTCTCATTCACAATGGAATCATGTATCTCTTCAAGACTATCAGTTACAATTAATGCAAGCTCTCAGGCCAGCTGATCAAACATATCAACGACCCAGTCGTTGCCATCACTATGCTGGGAATGTGATTTATCCCAACAATTTTTCCCAAATCCCAAGGTCTCAACTAGTGTGGTACAAAGATTCATCTACCGAAGCCGAGGCCGAAAACACAGGGTTTGCAGCACGTCATGGGTATATTATCACCAAGCCCGCCAATAAAAGGATCGTTTTCATTCACCATACCCCTGATATATATTTTCGGCTTTGCAGACGATTACAACAAGATTGTGTATGGATTCAAGCACGAATTCTCACTCGTACGCGACTCGGACGACAATGCCATCCTACTGCTGCCATCAATGACGTGGCGAAAATAAACCTGAGGACGTGGCGAAAACAACCTGAGTAAGACCTCTAGGTTTGTTCCTCACGTCCTTCCGTCCGATGAAAAAAAAACTGCGGTTGTAAAAGACCATCAAGAGTAAGATCGATTGTGGTTTCTGAATACAACAGTGTGATTCTACAAGTGTTACCTAAACCTTACAGTTCCACTGGCGTTTGTCTGCCAAGAGCGGTCGAAAGAAACCGAGATACATCATTGTTGCCTTTCAGACCGATAAAAGTACGATCGGACTCAAAATGAAGCCGTGTTCGACCACTACCGGTTGCGAATTATCTTCGTCACTCTCAACGCAGAATGCTACCCGGCAGTAGACTTCAATGCCAGTTTCACGCAAACCAAGATCGCCAGAGTGTACAAGAATGTCGCAGAGTTTCGTCGATCTTTATCCACTGTTTGTCATTGAAGTGAGTCACCAGTCCAAGTGGTTGAAGAGTCGACCGTTGACATTCAGATCCTGATCGAGTTCGAGCCCAAAGTACCTGCAAACACCGAGGCATTTTCACTTGTGATTTCCGACAGCATCCTGCAGTTTGAATCCGATGGTCAGAAGATGAACGTCGTGTACAAAAAGTAAAAAAATGGATAAAATTCACCTACAAGTAACTCCTCTTTGCCAGCCGCCATGCCGAAGTCTACGTGATCGTGGTGAAGTTAATTAAACAACTGAGAAGAATGGCGGTATCGAAGAGTGGAAGCAAAAATATGTGACAATGGTGTACCATAAATAAATGGATAACACATGATTGCAGCAAATTGCTAAAATCACCAACCCCAATCATGGGTTTTCCTTCATCGTTTCTGGAAATGATAGCCAAATCCTTACCCGGTTCAACCCCCACTGCAACTCAAGGAATCCAAGACCTACGAGATAGCATTGGTAAACCTGGTAAACCAATAATTCCATCCCTAACATTCATATGCATACAGGTAACCATTCCTTCCGCTACTCTCCCGATGATGGTGACAACTGATTTTCCATCGCACTGAGCACAGGTTCCTATGACATCGAAGACATCAACAATGAAACCCAGCAACAGCTACGGCTCAACAAACACAAACCGAAGATCATCATCGATGCCAACCGGGCGACCCTAAAAGCAACGCTGACCCTCGTCAAACTCTATCAAGTAAACTTTCAAAGTTGTCAATAACATCAACACCGTCTTGGGATTCAAGTGGCAGATTTACACGTTCGGTATGATCACAAACGGTTATACAGAAGGGTAGCACATTGTAAATATCATCAGTATCAACAGCATAGTGATATCAACCATGAAGTTATGTAAATGGTACACAGCAGTCTTCAATCTACAGCTTTTGTTTCCGCAGACGGTCCCGTTATGAAAATCATTCAAACCCCCCAGCACCTATTGGTAGTATACGTGCCAGTGATCTTGCGAACCAGCAATCGCATGCAAACATATCTCAACGATCAAGACGGTAGGCTCATCGATCTCAGAGGTGAACATCTCACTATCCGTTTTCATCTTCTTGCGTTTGCACAGTGAATCCCAGTGGCAACGGTCTCTACCTCAAATCCTCAAACGCCCGGATTACCTATGGGTATGGACTCTAATTGGAGCGTGGTCAGCAATTCCACGACGGAGCCGTTCTGATCTTATATTTAGATGCTTACAGTCCCTTTAAAAACATTCCCCTCCTCGGTATGCTCCTATAAAATAAATGAACGATTTAGATTCTTTGTACCGACAGACTATAGTCAATGTGTGTGGAATCAACTCGATGCAGAAATTTGAAGGTATCAAAATACCTTGAATGCCTATAAACGTTCGGACAAAGCTGTATCTGTAGCACTGGGTGTTTGTTCTGTGGTTAGTTTGGTGTTAACCAGCAGTACCCTGGGTTCAGCTTTGACCGGTACAGGTGTTATAGCCACAATTCCTCTGGGGTTTTTAGCTTGCTTGAATGCTACCACCGTAATGGATCTCTCACTAATTTCTAGGCATGTAATAATAAAAAAAGAAACACTACGATACCTTGCGATTGCCAAAGTCCAAAAAGTCCTTGGTTGAGCAATCATGTGTCAGCTCTGTTTTAGCTAATGATGAACAGATCTATGATGTCGAGTTTGGGAAAGTCGTCACCTGCCTCAAAAACTACTATGACCATAAAGATTAGCTGCAGCAACCCGTGTCCAATTTCAGCGAGGATCTGTCAAAATGTTCCTTTTAGGTTTTTCCCACCATCCCAAATCCAATGGTTTTAGACCCAATTTTCAGGCTTAAACAACATATCCTAACACTTCCAATCATACCGTCCTTATCAAAAATATAAAAGTCGTGGTAATCATAGCCGGTGTGTCTGTTTTTTTTTCATCCCATAGCTCACGATTTGCACAGTTCCATCGGTCTCTCTCTTTTCCCCGACGGTGGTCAGCTGTTTGTTTAGTCTTTCACATCCCCAAGTGAGGATATTTTCCCCTTTCCAGCACAAGGTTATATTTTTTGAAAACCCACACTTCGTGTTAACATCTTTAATGTCTTTGACAATCCAGGGTGAGTCCTGACCTACTTCTAAGAGTTTCCTCATCAGTATTTTCCAAAATTTCTACCTCTTGCGCCATATTCTCTCTCTGATCAGACATATTTGTAATCTTACAATCCATTGTGTTTACTATCTGCAGATGTTTCTTGATGTGTTTTCTTTCTTCCACAAAGATACATTTTCCCAGGACCACAACCCCACTTTTTCCCCTTCAACCCCAACCACCAACGTTTTCCCTTCTTAACCTCGTCAACAAGCGTGCAAGATTTTCGGATTTTTCGGTCAGGTCCTAGCAGAAATTCCCCTCAAAATGTTCACGCGTATTTCGATATTTAAGTCCTTCGTTACTCCGCGGAATAAATGGACTATATACCATTTGTTCTTCTCTTTATAAGCTTCCAAATGAGGTATAAGGTAGATCTGTAATAAAGGGCTGAAGGGTCAGAGAATTCCATTCCATTATTCAAAATATCCATTTCATTATTCAAAATTGGCTATTTCTCAATGTTCACGCGTATTTCGATATTTAAGTCCTTCGTTACTCCTCTAATATGCGTTGCGGAACCTATTGACTTGATACATTTTGTTCCTCTCTCGATAGGCTTCCGATTTAGGTATAATATATATCTGTAATTAGGGACTGAAGGGTCCTGCCAGTCCATTCCATTATTCAAAATTTCTAGTGTTGTCAACGATTAACCGGTTAACCGGTTAACCGGTCAAACGACCGAATACCGAATACCAAAAACACTAACCGGTTAACCGGACATTGTTTTCAATTTTAATAAATTTAATATAAATTTGTATTGAAATCATTAAATAGTTATGTTTTATCTAAAAATTGTCGTCGCGGTAATTAATTTGACAGATCTATTGATTGCTATTGGTAATCCGACAAACATAAAATTAATTAGAACGTGTCGCTCAGCTTGGGGCAAGATCTTAATGAAACATAATTAGTATACTTGTTATTTTAACAGTAACTTTAAATCAGTAATACGATTAAATTTTACGATTTACTTCATTATTTTATTTTGATCTAATAGCATGTAGACCTACTTCTAAATGTGCAACCTCCGTCGTGTAAGGCTTTGATATACTTTAAACGAAATGTTAACTAAAATATTGCGAAATGCAAACCAATGTGAATGTACTAAATGTATACGTGATAGTACGAGTAACATGCTTAATCATTTCAAATTGAAACACTCCACATTAATATCGGAGACAAGAGAAAAGGAAAATATAATCGGTTTTAGACATATTCGCTTCTACGAGATCAAGAATTTTCTTTTCTATTTTTCAATCTGAAGTTGATACAAACGCCATAGTTGATACGGTTAATTTCCATTTCATTATCCAAAATTAGCTATTTCTCAATGTCTACGTGTATTTCGATATTTAAGTCCTTCGTTACTCATCTAATATGCGTTGCTGAACATATTGACTATATATCTATTGTTCCTCTCTTGATAAGCTTTCGATTGAGGTACAATATATATCTGTAATTAGGGGCTGAAGGGTCCTGCCAGTCCATTCCATTATTCAAAATATCCATTTCATTATTCAAAATTGGCTATTTTTTTAATTTTCACGCGTATTTTGGCATTTAGGTCTTCTAATATTCGTTGCGAAACATATTGACTATATGCATTTTGTTCCTCTCGTAATCAGCTTTCGAATGAAGTATAAAGTTTATCTACAATTAGGGGCTAAAGAGTCGCCGCAGTTCATTCCATTATTCAAAATATCCATTTCATTATTCAAAATTGGCTATTTCTTAATTTTCACGCGTATTTTGGCATTTAGGTCTTCTTATATTCGTTGTGGAACATATTGACTATATACATTTTGTTCCTCTTGTAATCAGCTTTCGAATGAGGTATAAGGTTTATCTATAATAGGGCTAAAGGGTCGCCGCAGTCCATTCCATTATTCAAAATATCCATTTCATTATTCAAAATTGGCTATTTTTTAATTTTCACGCGTATTTTGGCATTTAGGTCTTCTAATATTTGTTGCGGAACATATTGACTATATACATTTTGTTCCTCTTGTAATCAGCTTTCGAATGAGGTATAAGATTTATCTATAATTAGGGGTTAAAGGGTCGCCGCACTCCATTCCATTATTCAAAATATCCATTTCATTATTCAAAATTGGCTATAACTCAATGTTCAGGCGTATTTAGATATTTAAGTCCTTCGTTACTCCTCTAAAAGGCGTTGCGGAACATATTGACTATATACATTTTGTTCCTCTCTTAATAACCTTTCGATTGAGGTAGAATATATATCTGTAATTAGGGCTGAAGGGTCACAGCAGTCCATTCCATTATTCAAAATATCCATTTCATTATTCAAAATTGGCTAACATGTTTAACCCCGTAACATTATTTATGTTTGTGCCTGTTCCAAGTCAGGAGTCTGTAATTTATTGGTTGTCGTTTGTTTAAGTGTTACATATTTGTTTTCCGTTCATTATTTTACATAAATAAGGCCGTTAGCTTTCTCGTTTGATTTTTTTTACAATGTCTTATCGGGGCCTTTAATAGCTGACTATGCGGTATGGGCTTTGCTCATTGTTGAAGGCTGTACGGTGAGCTCTAGTTGTTAATGTCTGTGTCATTGTGGTCTTTCTGGATATTTGTCTCATTGGCAATCATACCACATCTTCTTTTTTTATATTTCCTCATTTTGATGCATATTGTGGCATTTAGGTCCTCCGTAAACCGTCTTAATATGGTCATTTCAAATCAAAATATAGCTAAAGTGTCACAGTCAATTTTTTTTAACATTTTTTCACTATTCACCGCTTTAATTTGAATAATGAAACATAAACCATTTCATTATTCATTATTCATTTTTCAATATTGAATAGTGAATAGTGAACTATTTCATTATTCATTATTGAATAATGAATAATGAACTATGAATAATGGACGTACTTCAGCGCGGTTACAAAAGACAACCCCAAATTACAGGCTTCTGAATTGCGACAGGCACATATGCTATAGACTATTTTTTTCATCTGATCGGAACCCATGCAAACAGTTTGTTTTATTGATGCAGGATGCTTCTGCTAATCCATTCTGGATGACCAAGTATTAATTAGTGTATGCATTCTGTTTGTTTTGTAACCCATTCTGGATGACCAAGTATTAATTAGTGTATGCATTCTGTTTGTTTTGCTACCCCATTCTGGATGACCAAGTATTAATTAGTGTATGCATTCTGTTTGTTTTGCTAACCCATTCTGGATGACCAAGTATTAATTAGTGTAATGCATTCTGTTTGTTTTGTAACCCATTCTGGATGACCAAGTATTAATTAGTGTATGCATTCTGTTTGTTTTGTATCTTCTTCTTAGTTATACTAGATGTACAAAGGTTGTCCTTTACGAATAATAAGGTTAATACATGTTTCTTTATATTTATTTCATAACAAAGATAATAACCACATATAATCCGACATTCTAGGTGTAGAAATTCAACAAAGTTCAGTATACAACGACTAGAAAAATAGCAACAGAAAACCAGTGCTTACATATAATGTAAATAACATAACTAGCCCTAATAAACAGCATAACATATAAGAAAAAATAATTTTCTTTTATTGAAAGATTTTTAAAAACATTATTCGTGTGCATTTATATTTTTGCCTTTCCTTTATATATGGTAAATCGACGAGCTAAATATTCAAGAGTTGTCTACCTTAGATCAATTAAATGTTTTTGATCAAGGTCTAAAAAATTAAAATCGTATTATTTCCTTGACATTTCTCAATAATAAATATTTACTAAGTATCAAACAAAACATTAATAGCACTATACTGAAGCATCACAATATAAAACGGAATGTGTAAAATAGCACAACTCAAAATCGAGAGTTTTCATCACTTAGACTATCATAAGGGCACCAAAATTCTTATTTTTGAAGCAGGTAATTACAAGTTTTTACGCAAAAATTATACAAGGAACAATTACAATCCCTCTGTAAGAATAAAAAGTGGGATCCAATTCTAATAAAACACAACTGTGATTATTGTCTAACAAATTAAATATAATTTACAGACTTCAAAACTGTTACAGTTGAACAGATAAAGCGTACACACTATAAATTATAATTATTTCAGCAAATATTGCTTTAAAATTGATCAGATATTAAAATGTCTTTCTATAAATAATTCACTGAATTATTAATTATGCAACTAATATGCATATTTATGCAGTATGCCATCATACATTCCTCAAAAAATGAGTTTTAGCTTAAAAATTGCAGGCAGAATTGAGTGGACAATCAGAACAGTATACAACATATCATATACTTCGTCGGGGAATACATCTCGTAAAAAGAAAAAAAATGGTAACACATCATAAAATATGCACAATAATAATGTTTTTTATGACACACGACTTATATCAAAAAGTATGTACCAATTGAAGGTAATTCTACCAAGTATAGTTCAATTGTATAACAATAAAAATCAAACATATCAATCAGGAATCTATCATTCATGCTTTCGCTGGTGAGGCCATTTCTTCTGGTTGTCTGGCTGTGCAGTAATATTTTTTGTGTGCAACATATGTCGCCAAGTACGTAAAAGAAATGTCACAATATTTACAGTACTTTGCATTTGTTGGTAACTTTTCGGTCGTTCGATCAGTTGGTGGTGATGTCCTTAACGATACTCTTGGAACAACCAACGGAGGCATGACTTGCATTGCTAATTGATAATAGCGTGCTAGTTCTGGATTAAGAACTGGTGACCTTAATGGCGATGGCGGCTCATCGGACGAATAGGTACGCTCAGACTTTATATGATTGTTTGATTTCTTTTCCGGTGGGTTATCACTACAAGAACTGTTGTTCAAATCAGAGTCTGCAGATGACGATCTCTTCCGTTTCCGGTTTGTTTCATTGTTATTTAGATTTAAAATATGTTTTTCTTTGATTTCGTCTTCGTTGTTATCGCTTTCCTCGGGCTCTTTCTTAATTTTAAGAGGGAGATTTAGTAAATTCAATGTACGTTCCCTTTCCACATCTTGTGCTAGCTCCTTTGCTAGTGACATCTTCTTCGTTTCATTAGGAGAGGTAGATAATTTCTCTTCTTTTCCCGGGCTTTTAGTTCCATTTTTCAATGGTTTGGATGATGAACTATCCTCTTCACTATCTTGTCTGTTATCAGCAGGAGACATCGAATTAGCTGGCGTTGTTTGTTCTTGTCTCTGACCTTTTTCATCATCCAACTTTACGTCTTTTAAATGTTTGTGTTCTACATGAATCATAAGACTAGGAAAGGTTTCAGCTACATATTCACAGAAGTGACATTTTAAATTTCTAGAAGATGCAGCATGGTAAGCAACCATCTCATGTATTCTCATATGCATTGCTAAACTAGTGTTGTCGTTAAATGGTTGCCCACAGAAAACACACACATTCTTAGGAGAAGGTTCACGTATACTCGTCATATGTTCGCTTTTCTCGTAAGACTTTCGAGAACGTCGTCTTTTGTAAGGTTCGTTTTTAAGCCTTATAAGTTCTGCTTCAACATTTGTTGAAGTAGCTTCATTTGGATTGTTAAATATTATAGGCACTAGTGGCGGCTCTTCTATTTCCACCATGTGTTCATCTGAAAAATCTTCGCCATTGTCAATATGCATTTTGCCATGCATGCGCATTCCTCTTACAGTGTTCCCTCTGTATCCACAAAGAGTGCAACGATAGGCTTTGCTTGGCATATGTACTTTCAGATGTTCTGATATTCTGTTTTCTGTTTGTGTCACATAATCACAGTATGGACAGCGCAACAGTGGGACATGTGTTGTAACGCCAGTACAATAATGGAGTCTCAAAATTTTAGCAGATGGGAACGAGGCTCCACATCGACTGCATTTCACCATAGATTCATCATGGCTATTTTTGTCTTCATCATTGTCACGTGGCATGTTTCCGCTTGGATTCCTACCCTCTTGTGCAAATGGGCAGTAAAATTCCTTGTGTGCTGCTAATGTACTTGTTGAGCTAAATCGAATTTTGCATGGATCACATACGTATTGACAATTTTTTTCTTCTACTGGGCTTCTAACAGTTGATCTACTGTTGGACTGTTTCGGTTCAGGTTCTATCATTTCCCTGGATGGTGCAGCGGAACATTCTTTCGATTCTTTTGGAACGCATGAAGATTTTCCTGGCTCTGATTGATCATTCGTTGGAGATCCAAATTCCTTGGTAGCTTGAGATTTTGCGTTCGTCATTGACATTTCTTCGGAATCTTTACTGGTTTCGTCAACATCATCCACGGAATTGGAACATGTTTGTCGCGAGGAACAGTAGTGCTTTTTGTGTATTATATAATTTTCATGTTTGTAAAATACAATGTTACAATCCACACATTTACTAACAGAATGTGGGACCGGTGGTATTGGTTTCCCACTAATAAACTGTACAGGCGGAACTGTTACAAAAGGAGAAACCCTATTAGATGGAATAGGTGATGTAGTCTGATCTGATTGAACTGAACTTGATCGTTGTATTGGTGACTGTACGGGTGATGAAGATGTTGAACATGATAGGTTTGAGACATCGTCCCTCTTTATTGAGCCCCTCCGCTTTCCATCAGGCGAGATGAAAGATTTTGGACTTATACTGTTTTCCTTATCGCTATCATCACTTGACGTAGATTTTTTAGTTATAGACAAATCTAGCGGCTGATCAGAAGTTACATCAGGCTTTTGTTTCATTTTCATATGTGAGACATTTCTAGGAGAAATGTTATTCGGTGATTGCGGGACAACAGGCTGAACTATAACGGTGGGCATTCCAAATGGCATGTTCAGCATACCACGTGCTACAATAGGAGGTCCCAGTATAACATTGGTCTGGCCGGACATTAGGGAAGCAGACGATACATTCATCAGATGTTTGAGATTCTTCGAGGCGACTGGTGACATTTGTTCTTGGAATTGCAAATTTGGAAAACCGTTTTGCATGCCATGTTCATCTTCGGGTGTTCGCATTCCCATAGCATCGGGGCGTTTTGAACAATAGTATTCTTTATGGCATTTGAACGTAGAGAAAGATGAGAACTGTATATTACACTCGGCACAATACGAGTCTTGTTTGGATACCGGTGATAAACTTGACGAACTGGACGTCGGCGATGTACTACCTCTGCAATGGATTCTTTTATGTCTATTTAAACTTGATAATTTATCAGATGTGTAACAACAGAACGGACAATGAAATAATTCGCCATTTTTTAATAGTTTTGTTTCGTTAGATTCAGATTCAGTTCGCTCTTCGTTTGATGCATCGTTTTGTTTTTCGGTCTCGTCATTTTGGGATTTCACACTTTCTGGAGACATCTCTGTATCTACAATAAAAAAAAAATTATGTTACTCGACTTTCAAAAACGCAAAAGGAATACAATTTAACAACAAAACGGCATGTGTCTTTAATTTTTTCCCATGGACTATCGAGAATATTTTTGACAAACAATATGTCTTTACTATTGTGTCTGTGTTCATTTTTGCCCGAAACATGGTACTTACTTGCCTATCATTTTCGTATTTTACATTTGAACAAGGATGACATTTGTATATTTAAATGCAAAGAGAGTCAAACTCTTTGACACATTTCCCGTTTCCATATTATTTTATATGTGTAGATAAATGCATATATAAATATATATAACATCAAGCCTTGATTTATTAAAAAAATTGTGTAGAAAAAACCCGACTCCAAACTTAATCTAATAAAAAGTGGAAGTAAAAAAAACCCGGAGAAAATCAAATAATTGACTTTATCAAAAGACTGAATGACCAACAACTGCCATATTTACTATACTTGGTACAGATAAGGAAAATTAATGATGGGTTAAACCTGGTTTTATAGCTAGCTTAACCTCTCTCTTGTTTGCATTCATGTAAGGCACTAAGTCTTATTATAAATTGTTGTACTCTGGGTGCGTGATTTTCTCGTTGTGTTGAAGACCCTCTGAGCCCTTGGGCTGTTTTCTGCTCCTGATGGGGTTGTTCTGATCTCTTTGACACATTCCCAATTTTAATTCTCAATTTTACTTTCATAGATATACTCTAATGATTACCTGAACTTTCTTTATCCTTTGGTTCTTCTTTTATCATTTCTTTTTCAGAGTTGCTTGGTTTCTTTGAACAGTAGTAAGTAAGATGACCCTCCAATGTTCTAGCACTACTGAATCTAACTCCACAGAATGGACAACCGTACAGGAGGGCAGCTAAAACAGAAAACAAACATTACGATTGATTCCATAGTATTCATAGATATAGGAAGATGTGGTATGAGTGCCAATGAGACAACTCTCCATCCAAGTCACAAATAATAAAAGTAAACCATTATAGGTCAAGGTAAGGCCTTCAACACGAAGCCTAGGCTCACACCGAACAGCAAGCTATTAAGGACCCCATGCAAACATTACAAGTGTAAAACCATTCAAACGGGAAAACCAACGGTCTTATATATATAAAAACGAGAAACATGTCTATATATCTTCGTTTTCTTTTGGCTTTATTATCTGAACCAGCATCATTATTACTAGTATTCCATCATCATGTAATGTTAATTTTAAAGGCATCTATGCTGTTTTTTTTTATTGATTATGAATAAATTCCTATCAATGACAGTTATTAATTGTCATCTTGACCATCGATGACTGTTATTTCAACGTTTATACAGTATGTTGATTTATACTTAAACAAGAATGTGTCCCCAGTACACGAATGCCCAATCCGCACTATCATTTTCTATGTTCAGTGGACCGTGAAAATGGGGGAAATCTCTTATTTGGTATTAAAATTAGAATGATCATATCAAAGGGAACATGTGTATTAAGTTTCAAGTTGATTGGACTTCAACTTCATCAATAACTACCTCGACCAAAAACTTTAACCTGAAGCGGGACAGACGGACGGACGGACGGACGGACGGACGGACGGACAAACGAACGAACGAACGAACGAACGAATGGAAACCAAACAATATAATGCCCATAAATGGGGCATACAAAGTTAACTGACGCTGAACAGCTGACACGAAAGAAGTTTTCAGATTTGTTATAAATTGTAGTATAAATTTGTTAATGCAAACACACATATATATTTTTTTTAATTTGAATTATATATTATATTTACATATATACTAGTAAACAAATAAGTCAACATGATTTACTAACTTATAACATACAATATTGATATAAAATATTACCGTGGTTAATAACGTCGTTCTTGGCAACAGACGATGCCTGTTCTACAGATGGCGAACTTTGCACTTCCGTTTTTATGTCCATATCAATTTCATCTTCTTTTTCTTTATAATCTGTTGAATCGGGACTACACGGTTCAGATTTTGGTGCGTCCTGAATTGTGAACGATGATAATAATTCTGCTCCAAATTTAAGCTCGGATATTATTTCACACCAAATCTGGCCTCCTAAAAAAAGAAAATACAACTGTTTTAGTCCTGGCAATGAACATTTTTGTAATCTTCAACATGTCACATAATTTCTGCAGTTCGTTTTGTGGATAAAGTTTATCTGATAACGGGTTTGATTTGTCTTCTAGACAACGTGTGTATGCAGTTTTATCTATACGAAATGTTGATTCTAGAAGCCTTAAATCGATAGACCAAGGTCCGGCCATAAAATATAAGATAGACAGAAGAAAGAAGATAAAACGTTTGCGATTCTCTGATAAACAATCTTAAAATAATTCATACCTATTCCATACATATAATTCAAGTCAAAATTTGTCAAAAAGTACAAAATATTATAAAAAATAAAGCCAGTGATACATGTATGGACTTAAAAACAGAATTACATAATAAAATGGCAAATATTCATAAATGATAAGTATTAGAATATCAAGTGTCATAAACATTTGAAGATAATAAATATTTGTGTATTTATATCTTATCTAAAAATTTTACGACTTATCACCGTGCAAGTATTTCAAATGAAAATGCAATATCTTACTTGATTGTATGTTTGAAATTTATCTTAGTTTACAAATCTTACACGGGTATATACACCATTTATTTATGTCTTTGACGACGTTATTCAAAATGTAAAACGGGTTAGGGATAAGGTGCCAAATGTGTAATGATTCACAAAATCAGAGATTCTCGATCTACACTAAATTTACCGTTTTGTAGTTAAGACTGTCCCTACCTAATTAATGTACATCAAATAAGGGATAGTTTTCTAGTATTAATTGTTTTCTTTATACACATGTTATACTTGAAATGGTAGTTATTTATGCAAAATGCCACAAATTGTGCAAAAAAATAAATAGGCATTACCTAATTTCTGAGAAGTTTTAAGCCTATAAAAACTTTTACAAATTAACATTTTCAAGGTTACTAGTTTTTTTTAAACTAAAAATAACAACATTTTTTGAAACAAGTTGTTCCAGTGTCAATAAATTTGTTGCATTTTTAAGTAAAAATACTCAGCCAAGAGTTTTTATTTTTAGAACTATCAACTGATAAACTAATTGAGGGACGATTACTCGTTTGGAAAATTATTGTTCCACATTTGGCGAGTTGTCACCAACTTGATAAATGCAAAATTGCTGATAATAAAAACGAGTTAAAATTATCAAGGAAATTGACATAAAATAAATTATCAATCGTAACAGAAATTAAAAAAAAAATAAAAGTTTCAAGATTAACTTTTTTATAAACTGTATATCAAGCGTTCAATTTCTTGTAATTTGTGGTAATAATTTATGAATATTTTGTAAAAACTTAAAAATAATTATTAATTATTTAATCACAACCCCCAGCCTTCCGAGATAAAATTGAAAAATGAATAAATAATTTGTTATCACGGAAAACAGCAAACATTGTAATTTTTATCGCGTTTCTTCATCAGGACAAGCTGTCGAAGGTTTTATGAATCATGATCATAATCTAGTATGATCAGGGGCTCAGTGTGGCGGACGAGGATGTTTGATAATGTGTTATCGTCAAAACACAGGAAATTTTAATTTCTTAAAATTATAGGATAACGCTTATGAATAAATTAATATGAATATTTTATAATATATGGTGAAATTTGATGCAATAATTTTTAGATTCTATTCCTTGTTTTAAAGTAGTTTTTAATGACATTTGATGGTTTTGTCTGATTGAAATTATAACACATTATATTAATGAATATCGGATACAATATCTTTTTTCTTAGATTAAATTGATTTTTACGATGTTTTTTTTTTCGTGAACTCTCAAATTTTATTTTATAAAACGGACATACTTTGTTAATATGAGAACTCTTACCATAGTGTTTTATAGAAAAATGTTATACTTTTTTTTATTAAAAACATTTTAACATTGTTTGTTATGATTGACTTACCTTTTTGACAGATTTTTGCACATTTTAATATTTATCATATTTTGATATGAGCTTCACTGATGAGTCTTATGTACACGAAACGCGCGTCTGGCGTACTAAATTATAATCCTGGTACCTTTGATAACTTTTAATACACGTACATGCACAATTCACTTTTCGAATAAAGGACGTTAGGCCATCAACAATCAAACAATCTTTCATGTAAAAGTGCATATTTTGTTACAATACAAATCATTTCCCTTGAATTTTTTTAACAACACTATTTATTTTGTGGATAGGAAAACAAGTCGGTCATATTTTAATAATCTTGACTATTAAAAATCATATATGCAGACAGTATACAAAATCTTATATATTTCTTACATATTTTATTATCATATCTTATTCAAATCTTATCATATTATAAAGACACGCGTAGTTTTTTGTTTCTTTAGAGTTTCATATTTCTTTAATCCAAAGTCTAGATTCTAAACACCGACCACCAGTAGCGTCTTTGATGACCAAATAGTTTAGATAAAAGAGGTCATCACTTTCTTATGGGCAAGATAGTGTCTGTCAAATTTTTCCTTATATGTGATTATATTCTTTCAACAAGCGAATAGAGAAGAAAAATTATATCTCAAAACGAGGTATGCTTTATGATTTAGTATTATTTCTTTTGGGAATTTAATCAAGATAAGTGTAAAATTACGCGACAATAGATCGATCATTCTTGTAGATAAGATTAGAGATAAAAAACGTCAGTCCGTTAACGACAAAATTATGCAACTTTAAGTATGAAATATTCATGACGAATTCGAACCCTATTCGGGAAATTCTATTCCATTAATTGTTGGATAAAAGTACCACAAAGACAAGAGTTCTAACAAACGAGATAGTATGATAATCTCCTACGCAAGTGCTGTATGTTATCAAAGGATTTTATCTAATAACACCTTCGTCTGCCTTTGTTGTGGAGAGACGATAGGAATCTGAGATCGGGTCTGTCATCCATCTTTTTTGACAAACAAGGATACTTCATTGATTAGGCAGACGATAATAAAATGCATTCAACAATGAAAGTTTACACCAATATTCACGTATAAAACATCTGCCCTGCTGTTTGATAGTCGAGAGAATGGGAATTAACATATAATATTCTTTTTCCCTCTATTAATTAACGATAAAATCACTATGTGTATGTTATCTAAGATTTGATCTATACTGCGCCAGTCCCGTACGTTATCATTCTTTTATCTTGATCTGTAATCGATTTTGCATTCTCTGAGGGATAACTGGGTGATTATACTATGTTGAAAATACAGTTTACGTAGATGCAGGCGAAAATAAATCTAGTGCATTTTTCCCTGTGTATTTTTTGTTTTGTTATATTATTGTCTTTACAATTTCATCAATGTAATTTAATATTTGAAGGAACCCCCACAAGTGTGCTCAATGC
Organism: Mytilus galloprovincialis; assembly: GCF_965363235.1. Lineage (NCBI taxonomy): Eukaryota > Metazoa > Mollusca > Bivalvia > Mytilida > Mytilidae > Mytilus > Mytilus galloprovincialis. Next base: position 85,949,039 of record NC_134843.1, read on the forward strand.
ACTCACGGGCCAATTTCGACTAAGCAATGATAGGGACAACACTAGTTAAGAACACCATTATTTGGGATTGAAAAGAAGAAGAAAAAACAGTAATGAATCTTTATAACGCATACATGTACATAGACTGCGTAGTAGGCTAAAAAATGTCAAAACCTATAAAAAATAATTATATTAAGATACAGCGGCGTACGTTATTCAGCATAACTGCATATATGAGAACGACTTGCTTCAAACAAAAGTCTGCATAAGATCATAAAAATCAATGAATCTAAGATCAGGTCTGTCATTGGTCTCTTGATGACAAAATAAATTATAACAAAAATACTAAATTCAAATAAGATTGTTACGCCTTTACGAAATGTTCCCGTCGTTTTGTAACAGTCTAAAGAGTCGGCTACGAACTTTAAAGAGCGCGATGAAGCTTTCATATAGTTTACCTAACTCAGAACTAAACTGTTAGCGATCAGTACCAGCATCTGAATCCCCATTCTCATAAAACAAACCGTATAGTGAAAACCATTAAAAAAATGCTTGCATGCATAATAGTCGTAATGATTTAATTAGAAATAATAATCCACAAGAGCATTACATCTAAATGGCTGAATACATAATGCTTGTTTGACTATCCTTGGTGAATTATATTTCTAGCAAATATGACTCTTTTCACAAAATGATTCTTAGTGTGATTGCCATTTCTTTGCATACAGTTCAATGAAGTTAGATCTATAAGCACCCGTTTAATAGGTTTCAAATTGTTAAATAAAATACCATCAAATTAAAACAAATGAACTAGATCCATGTCTATAAATATAAAGTCCCGCGGCAAATATTACATGAACATTTTCGGCGGCAAAATGAAGATTATTTATAAAGAATATTCAAATAATCAGTTTATTCAAATATCGTACTGTGGAGTGAAATATTCATTGGACTTGTTTACAAGGTAACAGCCCCCTCGACTCATAACAACGTATCAAGACCCAATACCAGCATGTGTAGTCGTAGAATCTACTCAGGTCTTAATAAAACGACATACTAACAGTAAGTTGTTGGGTTTGACCAAGGAGAAGATCAAAACCTTGACCTCCAATACGCGAAATTAGCAAACAATCATAATCAAATGAACAATCTTAGCAATATTAAACTAAAATTGATACGAAAAGATAACTTCTGCACATGATACACTACATGGACCAAAGACAACTCCGTATGGTAATTCGTATTTCGACAATAGTGTATTCAAGCTATTAATATAGAAAAATAAAATTTTGAATTCAAACCTGGTAAAAATTTTGGATTAAATTATGTAAACTACCACAGAAATATTAACCTCAAGAAAATGAAAACAATAGCCTAAAGGAATGCTAGCTGGTATAGGAAGCAAGCTCAAAATGTATTTAACTTTTGATTGATTATGATTGTCTAATATCAGCCACTGATTCTTTAAAAAGCAGAATACTAAAATGTACAAGCGCGAAATGAAACATTGCATTTATATAAAAAAAAAAAAAAAAGGCACACTTCCCTTTTCAAAATAGGGTGAAAGGCAAATGTCCACTAATTAAATGTTACTAGCCTAATGTCCAATGGTAAACATTTTACGCGTATACAGCGCGATAAAATAAGAAACAGGACTATCACTTGATTTGATTAGAAAACCGATATATGTATCTTCTAATTAACGAGATGAAAATATTCCATGACAATAGTATACTAGTACCTACTGCATAACCATAGTCAGTAAGGTGCATGAAGCAATGGAAAGATCATTCGCTTGAATATATAAACTAATACTAGCTGTATTTAACCTACCTTTATAAAATACCGATGTGTTTCGGACAGATTCACTCGGTGCCGGTCGTAACATGGTCAACCAGGTAGCATTTGGGTCTTCTACTCGCACAAAACTTGTCTCTCCATTTTCCTCTTGGGCCTGAAACAAAAAATATATTGAAATAGAATTTACAGAAACTAAGATCAATACATGTTTAATATAAGTATATAAAACAAAGTACTAACAGAGGTCTATCACATTGATTCAAAAGTAGTTGAACAAAACTATTTGTAACATGCCATACATCTAAACTGTTGCAAGTAATTGTCCACCTAATTTCAAACTCGAAAATATTGTAAATTAGATTTGAAACACATTTTTTCTTAATTTGAATCAAGTTTATATGTAATCCACGTACATGTAGTAGAATCTAATTATCTGCAATGTGATGTTAATTAGTAACAGACTTACATACACAGAGTGAAGAAGTACTTCACTCGACATGGAACAAATTGAAGTTTAACCTTTTTCTACTCCAATCTGTCGTCGACAAATCTAGTATGGTTCTTAGAAAATATATATTCGTTGTAAATGATAACCTAAGTTACTATGCTGTCAGTTTTGAAGTATTTTGAGTCATGTAAACATTTCTGTATCTATTTAATCAAAAGGTGGTCGGTACAGATAATCTATCAATATTTTTGATCAGAAACCATCTGTCTAAACTGTCAAAACGGTCGTTTATCAACACGAATATCTTTCCCATCTCTTGATCGGAGACTTCGTGCAGTGCTTTAGTGCGTCCCAATTCTCCTCCAAGATTGAAGATTGTCAGCCAAACCCGATAACTCGCATCTGCGGACTTATCATTAGACTAGAATTCTTATTGATAGAAGAAGGGCTTATCTGACAAAGTCTTTGTGATAAAATTTCACATGAGTTGTGAACTTAGATAAATGAATAACATTTCATTTTTGATATGGTTTTATCATCTTAGTGATATTCTTATCAACATGTTTTTGTCAGATATACTGATAAATAAATTCGAAGTCATGCACTTTGAAAAAATGACGTGATAGTTTCGAAAATAAAAGAAAATTATCAGATTATTTAGGGTTGCTCGCGACCCCAAGGGTTGAAAAAATCTGATGAGAATTTAATTATTTGAAATTGGTCAGAAATAAACCATTGTTGCCAGAAACAGGTGGCTAGAATCTGAATTAGATCACATAATTGCCTCTCAGTATCAAGTTCAACTTTAAATAAATTTTCAGTTTCTTATCATAAAGATATATTTTGTTTATGTGAGTACATCTAAAGTGCAGATTAAATCCAGAATTCGAATCAGATTGCATGTTCTAATTAAGTTGCTATCAGCACATAACTATGTAAAAAGTATCTATAATAATGCTTGTTGGTGTCTTCACATACTCATTTAATCATTTATGGATTATTTGTACTATAAATTTTAACAAGCTTTCGGTGAGTATTGCACCTGTAGTCCTTTAAAATGATTTCAAGCCCTTGCTGTTGCTTTTACATAACTAATTGTACAAAAATTACAATTCAATCCATCGCGCCAAACCAGTAAATATTCGATATTTTACTGTATAGTATAGTAGTCTTTAGTATATAAAAAAAACATTTTCAAGTTGCATTTAAAATTACCTGCAAGACCATATCCCCTTGGCGGATAGAGCTGAGGGACACAATTTCTGCATCAAATGGTCCAATACATGAACCTTTAGGTAGTGGAATGGCTGCACAAACTAAGAAAGATCGGCCCGTCAGATGGGCCTCGTCTTTGTCTACTTTCTTCAGTAGTAAAACATCATTAAGAAATATCACAGGAGCTTTGTCATCTTGAGTTGACACTCGATCGTTCGGAACCTCCGGGCTTGCAGGTTCAGATTTTATGGTAGAATTGGAATGTACAATGGAGTCATCTATTGCAGGGCATGGAGAAACAGACTCTGTGTCCGACTTGCTGGATTCGGTTGATTTCATGTCTGCCTCATCATCTTCATCATCGGATAGTCCTAAAATGAATAGAAAGAAATGTAATTATTTTTGTCTCTTACTTTATTTCTATTGTTTAGCTGGCTTCTTGTATACTATTGGACTATGAGTGAACTTGATAGAATAAGTCAATTAGAAGTGTCTAATTTATAAAAGTGCACGTGAAAGGGACTTATTTATTATATTCAGCATTTAAGTGAAAGACAGTACCAGCACCTTATATATACGGTATTTGCTGTAGACAGAGCATTTCATTTTGCCATTTTACGTTTCGTTATTTTCAGCAGGAAAATTTGTATTTTTGTAAAACACTTGATCTTAAAAATATTTTGTTTATTGAGACAAATATGATTATTTCCCGATTTGACTTGTTTTTCTAAATGATTGCGACAATAAACGGAAAGATCAATCACATACTTATCTCGTTTGCAACACGCTGTCCTTCACTATCTAGTTTAATTTATTATGGACTTGATGATGAATTTCCTGACACATTCGGATGTATTGTAAAAACTAATATGGAAATATATATTTCCTGATTGATAACGAATTCATCTATACAATAGGATATTTAGTTTCCGAACAAAATCTAAGACCTATCAGGAAATTGTCATTATTTTAATGCCATGTATATATATATATTATGTTTTACGGATAATTTGGTGATAATAAAACATAATTTAGATACTTTTGCTCTTTTTACATAAAATAATTTTATATTAATCACTTTTAGTGGGTGGGATGAGCGATTTTCCAGTAATTGAATCACCTAAATTTGTCATTGAAACATTTGGAATGTTTTGATAGGAAGACACATTTAAATAAAATTTCAAATATACCTTGTACTAAGTTTTGCAAATGCTGATGAAGACTACTTTGTTTCAAATCTTTTGTAACTTAAAAGCAAAAGTTAAGTATACAATTGAGAATTAAAATGGGGAATATGTCAAAGTGACAACAACCCGACCAAAAAGCAGAAAACAGTCGAGGATCAACAATTCAACACAGAGAGAAATGATCTCGCACATGAAGGTGGGCCGTTCAGCTTGTTCCTTAACAAAACTGTGTACTTCTTCAGTGATATATTAATTTCGATGGACCTACATGCAGCTCCTTCGAGATGAAAAATGTGTTACTCAAGAATTCTCAAATCTTATTTCAAGATCAATTTGACTAGATGTAGTGTGTTGCATGTTAAAAACTTCAATATATTCAATATATAGTACATGACATAAAAATAGCGAAGAAAGTACCCTTTTCTACGTAAACAAGGGAATATATCTTATAAAATAACTTTCCAAATTCCCTCAAACTTTATTTCGGTGATGTATAGTTCCATATCTTTATGGGGTACCAGTGAGTGCACTGCAAGAGTCATAAATAAAAGATAATTTCCACAAAATCAATAGAATATGAAATAAACATGGTGAGAACGTAATCTCGAACGATCTGCAAGGGCACTATATATCAACGACTTGGAGTGTAAATTACGTCTAATTAGGTTTATCTTTTTTTAAATAATTTAACTAATTACTCTTCCAATGTATTAGGACCCATTAAATTATGTGAATATTGAATATTCCCATTCATAATTGTCATTGATGTTCAATTCAATATTTTTTGTTATCTTTACATTTATCTCGAAAAGCCTTCAATAATCAACTCGCCTGTTGACGCACAAATCATTACACAGCTAGTTTTTCGCTCTCTTTTGACGTGTGTTGTCTTTTTTTTGCAAATAAAATATTGAAATTATCTTATTTTTAAATTTTACATCAAAGAATTTTCTTTAAGATTAAAATCACTGGTTTTTATTGACATCTCTTTGTATGTGATCATGTTTTAACAGGAACACATTTTATTTTTCTTAAAATCTATACGTGTAGGTGAAAGTGTTTTGGTCTAATTTTATTCGTTTGTATATGTGAAGCATTAATTCTATTTAAGGAATAGTCTCGCGCAGTTCGCATGAGACTTTCATCGGTACGAGCATGGGGAATCACCATGATAATTTCATGCATGTTTTCCCAGTCTTACTGGCACATATCGAACTTTAATCTATAGACCACATCGAATGAATGTATCTCTATGAATATATCTCTATAAATATTTCTCTATGAAAGTGTCTCTACGAATGTATCTCTATAAATGTATCTCTATAATGTATCTCTATAATGTATCTCTATAATGTATCTTTATGAATGTATCTCTATAATGTATCTCTATAATGTATCTTTATGAATGTATCTCTATAATGTATCTCTATAAATGTATCTCTACAAATGTATCTCTATGAAATTATCTCTACAAATGTATTTCTATAATGTATCGCTATGAATGTATCTCTACAAATGTATCTCTATAATGTATCTCTTTGAATGTAATTCTATGAATGTATCAATATGAATGTATCTCTATGAAAGTATTTCTATGAATGAATCTCTATCAATATAATTATCTCTATAATGTATCTCTACGACTATATGAATGTATCTCTTATTGATGTATTTCTATAAATGTACCTCTATGAATATATCTCTATATAATACCGTTTACGTATATTGCCACATTGCTCAATGATAAATTATAGTTAAAATAACTAAAATTTGACAGCCGGATTCAATTTATAAATTGCATTCAATTAAGATAAAACTTCCTCAGATAATATCTTTCTTCAATTTATACATATATGGCTCAAATAAAGATGTTTATTTCACTGATATCAGTTAATATCTAAACAAATTATGTTTACTTTTTAATTTTTTAAAGTAAGAATTCATAAATGAACCAGATACTCCACAGGGCGCAGCTTTATACTACCGCAGAGTTCGAACCCTGAACATTGGGGCAAGTATGGACACAACATTTAAGCTTGATACAGCTCTGAATTTGGATTGTGATTAAAAAGTTGACACAACACAGGTTTCTGACACATAATGAATGTGGTCTAAGAACTTAAACTTAAAAACTTTAAATTCTAAATGACATTACCTATTATGGTCCAATATCCAAAATCTAAAAACATGGTTAGATTCAGCATATCAAAGAACCCCAAGAATTCATTTTTTATGAAATCAAATAAAGTTCAATTTTGGATCCTTTAGACCTCAATGTGGACCAATCTGATAACCAGGCCTAAACATCAAAAATCTTAATACATGGTTAGATTAAGCATATATCAAAGAACCCCATATATACAATTTTTGTTGAAATCAAACAAAGTTTAATTTTGGACCGCAATTTGGACCAACTTGAAAACTGGGCCTATAATCAAAAATCTAAATACAGGTTTAGATTCAGCATATCAAAGAACCCCAAGCAAGCATTTTTTGTTGATATCAAACAAAGTTTAATTTTGGACCACGATTTGGACCAACTTGAAAACTGGGTCTATAATAAAAATTATAAGTACATGTTTAGATTCAGCATATTAAAGAACCCCATGGATTCAATTTTTGTTGATATCAAACAAAGTTTAATTTTGGACCACGATTTGGACCAACTTGAAAACTGGGCCCTTAATAAAAAAAAATCTAAGTACATGTTTAGATTCAGCATATCAAAAAACCCCAAGAATTCAATTTTTTTAAATCAAACAAAGTTTAATTTTGGACCCCAATTTTGACCTACTTGAAAACTGGGTCAATAATCAAAAATCTAAGTACATGTTTAGATTTAGCATATCAAAGAACCCCAAGAATTCATTTTTTGTTAAAACCAAACTTAGTTTAATTTTGGACCCTTTAGACCTTAATGTAGACCAATTTGAAAATGGGACCAAAAATAAGAATCTACATACACAGTTAGATTTGGCATATCAAAGAACCTCAATTATTCATTTTTTGATGAATTCAAACAAAGTTTAATTTTGACCCTTTGGGCCCCTTTTTCCTAAACTGTTTGGACCAAAACTCCCAAAATCAATCCCAACCTTCCTTTTATGGTCATAAACCTTGTGTTTAAATTTCATAGATTTCTATTTACTTAGACTTAAGTTATTGTGCGAAAACCAAGAAAAATGCTTATTTTTGCCCCTTTTTGGCCCCTCATTCCTAAACTGTTGGGACCTCAACTCCCAAAATCAATCCCAACCTTCCTTTTTTGTTCATAAACCTTGTGTTTGAATTTCATTGATTTCTATTTACTTATACTAAAGTTGTTGTGCGAAAACCAAGAATAATGCTTATTTGGGCCCTTTTTGGCCCTGGACCAAAACTCTCAAAATCAATCCCAACCTTCCTTTAGTGGTCATAAACCTTGTGTCAAAATTTCATAGATTTCTATTTACTTAAAGTAAAGTTATAGTGCGAAAACCAAGAAAATGTTTGTTTTGGCCCTTTTTGGCCCTTAATTCCCAGACTGTTGGGACCAAAACTTCCAAATCAATCCCAACCTTCCGTTTATGGTCATTAACCTTGTGTTCAAATTTCATAGATTTCTATTCACTTATACCTAAGTTATAGTGTGAAAACAAAAAGTCTTAGGACGCCGCCGCCGCCGCCGACGACGGACGACGACGACGACGACGACGACGCCAACGTGATACCAATATACGACCAAAATTTTTTCCAATTTTTGCGGTAGTATAAAAAGATCAATGAAAAAATAAAAATAAATGTGAATGAAGAATTAAGAAAATGTTTACTTTTTCACGATGACAAATTAAGCCATTTACTGTTCTAGTTGAATGGTAGATATAATTGAATAGATATGGTAATATTTTTATCGCGTACCAACTCTTTGCCTGTCTCCCATCTGCCTTGCTAATGGTTACTGATGTAGATAAAATAAGTCCTAATGTAATTGGAAATTTGCTATATCACGAAATAGATATTGAATTTGATAAAGCTTTCATACTACCCGAGTATTGATTATGATAAGGACAAAAAGGATGTTAAATGGATGAAAAAAGAAAAAAAATGATTACTGCTGATCACAATCCGTAACAAGCCCAAATGAATAAAAATCGTTTCTACATCAGATGGGTGTCTTCTTTGAAGTCCGCAATCAACACTCTCATCAACATTAAATATTACTGGACAAGAATTTATCAGTGTTTTCAATCAGGTCGGCTTTCGTATCGGTATTGATCAGCCCCAGTACGTGTTAACACAAAGGGAAATACCTTTTGAACACCTTGCAATTAGATGTTATCTTAAAAACGATATAAAATTGAAGCACTTAGCTAACTATATCATTTATGACTTTGGGAGATGATCTTATACGTGTAAAATTTGAAAAACATGTTAAAATTTTTAAAATTGTAAAATCCTTTCTAATCGAGGCACCAATGCGATTAAGATCAGTCTATTTACTCTCACTTTCACTTATGGACAAGTAGACGTCTGACAAAACAGATATAAGTGTCGTGAGAAAAATAAAACGTCTTGCACTGTTTGAGTATTAAAGTTGAGCAAAGCGAGTGCTGTATGACATGCCCTCTGTGACTTAACAATTTCCCAAACATTATTTGTTTAAATTCAAAAACATAACATTTTTTTCTAACTGAGTCTGAGAACTGACTCTAACTTAAAATCAAACCTAGTATGAAAGTCCAACTTTTTTGCTTGTTATTATATTTGCTGAACGATTATTGTGAGGTTGTATAATTTTGCCATGGACCACTGACAGACGATACCGTAAGCTGTTGAAAACAATTCGATTTGACCATCGTTGTCTTCTGTGTTGTTATACGTCAGTCTGTACAGTTAGCGCACATACATGGCATTGGGGCCTATGACCTCGATCGATATGTATCACTTTCACTGATTCTCGTATCATTTGTTATCAGATAAAAGTTTGCGACACTCGTATCTTGTAAAGGGGTCAAGAATATTTTTACCTTTTGAAGAAGTCTATAAAATATTTATATGCTATAATAAAACACTGATAAGATAACGTGAAACATATACGACCACTAACTTTCAACTGATAAAATGTATTTCTAACTGGAACAACACAACGAGATTGTGGGTTGACCAGATTAACAAGAAAAGACTATCATCGCAGATTCGCTGAACATATTTATCATCATGCCAGTAAATTTAAGCTTGCAAGCATTTTTGTATAAATATATACATGCATATTGTATGTTAAAATTACAGCTTTAAATGTAGTTCTGATAGTTGGTCTTTATTCTCCGTACTGCCGCATGTAATTCAATGATTTCTAGTTACATAAGCTTTGATTATTCAATTGGATTCTGATGCGCTTAAAGCCTTTAATCTATGTATCGACTTATCGATTTATCGAAAGTACTTTCAATAAAGTCTCCATGCTAATATAAACACTATTGTCTTCTCGAAAGTTGTGCATAGAGGAAAAGCTAACAGGAAATTTCAAATTGATATATTTGAAGATGGAAACAATGTGAGATAAGATAAGACTCATACAAACAAATTTAGAGTGGGCGCATTCAATTCAAGACGGGTTTATTTGCTCATACGACGGAAAGCAAGGGTTCGATTTGTTTTTTATCGACAGAGATGGCCTCACAAGATCGATCTGACTTTAGACGATTGGCGTTGAAGAAATGTGAATGATTTCATTGTCCATGATCGATTTATGTACCGTGAACGATAATCGAGTAATCGATCATAAAGCTAATCGATAATAATGACAAAGACTTACCGATCGCTATTGATTAAATGAACAGAAGAAAACACTACAGATAATTTTAAACATGCCTTGAATCTGCCAAATTTGTTAACAAATTTATCGTTCGTTCTTTAATCTAACATCAATTGATTTAAATGTGAATATGGTCTAAGAGAAACAAAAGACTAGACAAATAATGATTAAAACATGAATCAAAATCTCAAATACCAGGGCTGTAATATTTGTGACTAACCAATAAAGAATAAATCCTCATAATGAAGTTGCAAATAAACGAAAGAGAAGAATTCTTTAATATATCTAACAGAATGAAAAGACTTACTTCAAAAGTCTGGAAAAAATGAAAAAAAAAGTTCCTAAACAATAACATACTAGCAGGTACACAACCTTAACGTATGCACAATCTTTATGTGAAGTTTTAGAGATCTCAAAGTCATACTAAGGACTTTAACATGGAGCAAAATATATAAACCATTGTCACCTTTTGAATGTTAAAAGAGAAAATGCTAAACCTTTTTCATTAACATGTTCTAAAAATTTAGATCAAACACACATGCGATTCACGAAACGTTACAGACATTTTTTAGGGGACTTTTTCCACACGTTTTCCGTCTAACATCCTAACACCATTTAGTACCGATTATGTTCTGATAAAGGGGCATATACTAGTCGCTATTGAAATAAGATACTCTGAATGCATCAAGATATAGACAAGCATATCGATGAGGATTAAGGAGGATTCATTTACAAGTTCCATAACATGCGTTTTGAAATCACAAGAAAGGATCATAGAATTAAAACAGTTTTTATTTTTATTTTCTCATTTCAAATATATCTTCCACTACCCACAAAGTGCACAAAGAAGAGAAATATATTTGAGAATGTACATAACACAAAAATGGGTTATAAACTTCTCATACATGTACAAGAATTTCTAATATATCACAATGTCGTGCTTAAATCTACTCCACAAAGGATTTGATCTAATCGTCCTGAAATTGGGGTGTTGATAAAATCATTAATAATTATCTGCCAGAGATTTTATAAACATAATAAGGCGCTTCATCGGAGATAATTATCTTTAAAATACACAATTAAAATCAGACCCAACCACGAGGGGGGTCAGTGCAGGGGAATTGGGGAAAAAAATAATTCCTGGACGACTTTCTACAGAAAAGATGAATACATGTATGCATGTGTTGTGATTGTAATATATCATGTTTTATAAACTTCCGCCCTTTTAAAAACATGAAAAATTAAAACAATAATAAATAATATTATCTGCAAAAAAATATATATTTTTTTTAAATTAAGTATAAAATACAGTACATTTTGGAAAATGTGAAATTAGTCAAACTTACTTCTGTCGAATATAAAATATTTTAATTAAATCAAACCTTTAATTTAACCTTACTGAGCAAGCGATCATGTGTCCGATATAGATCTTGACAAATTAACGGTATAGAACAAGACGCGATATTAGTTAGAAGTATGCAATGAGGAATTGTCACGGTCAACGAAGGTAACCTATTACAAAGATTTAAAAGATAAGAATTATCAAACAATCTGTATTCAACACCTTTTTATGCAATAGAATATTTTTAACGCCATCTGGTATTTAACACCTATGAAGGAGAGACTCCTTTTGTTAAGCTTGACAAAATATTTTGACAAGATAAGAGTAGAAATCGTATCGAATTTGACTGTCAGTAATTTTAACTAATGAGATGAACTTTTAGAACTTTTTTGAAAGGTAGCTATTTTAATTTATTTTATTATTTAGTTAAAACGAAAGGTCGATGTTTTAGCCCTTCTTCAGATAAATCACTAAATCATTTGCGTTTGTGATGTCTTTACCTCTGACAGATGATGATGGTTTATCGTTCTTAAGGATTTTATAAAAAATTTGAAATTCAATCTCTTTTATTCAATATTTTCACGACTCGAATAAAATACAATGCGCCATAGTAATTTCAATCACATGGAAATTTGATCTTGAAAAGAACCTTAAAACGTTTTGCATCAAGCCTAACTTGGCGTGTCGGAGTTATTGCCCTTGCCTCTTTGCTGATTGACTCATTACAAAAACCGATAAAAAATAAAATAAATATCTTTTAAGCTTTTGTGCTGCAGAAAATGAAAGATATAAGATATCTTTTATACTGCTACATTTAATATCACAAATATTGATCAATTATATTGCTGAATTTACATTTGAAACGCATTGGACAGAGTTAGATAAGAAAAATAGGAAAGGCTTTACGCGGCTGAAATGATCGACAGATTAGATACGGACTCATAATACATCCATTTTTCACAAAACAAGCTTATCTCTTATCATTTTCAAACATTCTGTCCCAAAACGACAAAATAGTTTTTTGATCTATTCAGCATTATCTAGACTGAAACAGAAGCGGCCTTTACAATTTTCCAATATCGATCATATTTTAACCTCAATCACGCGCATTATCTTGACTTCCAGATTGTATGCTTGCAACTCTAATTATGATTTCTTGCGAGAATGTGATAAGAAAATAGTGCTATCTCAGACATTTATCTTACATATCGGAATTAACATCTATCCTAATGGATTAATTCAAACAAGATTTATCAAAAATGGTTGGAAGTAAGCAGTTATCGGTATACCCATAAAAGAAATGGAAAACACGAGATCTCCGTTATCTCTTATCTTTTGGCGTATGAATACAATGAAGTCGATAAGACACATCATTATCCCATACCGGATATAATTACGCTATCGATACGACTGGGAAAGTGCTTCAAAAATACGGTTGTGACTTCGGTGCAGAAAAATGCATGCATTGTTTTTAGCTGATAAGTTTCAGATAAAAATTGATAAAACGGAGAAATTGATATTGAAAACTTATATTTTGCACGGAGTTGTCTAAATCGAGGGTGATAAACTTCGATAAACAAGTGGACAGACATTCGTCCCACCCAAAGAAAACGATAAGACTGGTTATCTCATAAATTTTATAACTTGAAATTTATCAGGTATTGTGATAAGGACGTAAAATTGTTATATTGAGCATATAATAAATGTACGATTAGTCCATGAACATGACTTTCTTTACAGATAAACTTTATCATACCTCTGATTAAAGGAGGCACCAGAATAACTTGCATCTTATCACGATCAAGTAATTACACAACGGACACAAATTGCTTGAAAGCCTAAAATGTGGTTATAGCGACATCTATTCTAATCACTTAAAGATTGTTGTTTGAAACTAACACAAGATCCATGTTGAAAATAAATATATTAATAGAAATAATAAAGGCAAAACATTTTAACGTTAAGATATGTTTCAAAGTGTATATTCTAACAGGGTTTCATTTTAGAAAGTAAGATGAGGTCACATATGGCAGTCCTACTTTGACCAGTAACAATTCTTAATTCTTATAAGACATGTTGCTTCAGTTTTCATTTAGTGCTTCAATGATATCATAACTACTTATTTTCAAAAAAAAAAGAAATATGTAGAATGAGTTCACTAATTTGTTTAAATATTCATATTATAAATTGGAAGACACTCAGAAATCTTGATACTGTTAAAATAAAGAGTTTTCGTACAATACATCTAGTTTTAAAACTTGCCAACTTAATACAATTTTATTTAGATTTCACGAAGATTTCAAAAGAGCCGCAACCAACGACTAATTTTTTAGAAGGTTTAACAACAGGCCATCATACATAGAGGAGCTAGGAACCCGACTAGGTTTTACTGCCATTTTCGCACACATATCTTTTACTATGTATATTTTAAAGGGGTTCGAATCTATGCAAGTAAAATATACATTGGTTTCAACTAAATATGTCTGTGCAATTGATGCCTTTTCAGAGAAAGCCGCTTGGATCGTTTTTTTTTTTTTATAAATTATTTATCCGAAGACTAGTCCTGGTAATTGGTACTATGCATATGTGTCAGGACTATATGTAGCCCTTTCAATTAAACATCTGAAATTCAAACGTCAAATGTATCTTCCCTTGTAATATTTCAGATAAAATCCGATAACGCATAGTCGTAATGGAAACATTGTCCTTATACATGTTAGTAAAAATGTCCCTACATTTTTGCAATTACAAGCATGACTAATAAAATATCTAAATATGTTAGCATATCAAACACAGATCTCATATATATATGTAACAATCAAGATTAAGAGATACATATCTCTTTATAATAATATATGCAGATAGTGACATTTGTTGGTCGAAAATATTGGCGCCAGAATTTCTAATTCATATAAATAATATCTTAAATATTGAAAACGTTTTTAAATTTTGAATAATATGTTTAAAGAGTTTTATAGCTGTATAAATTTTAAAAGATTAAGAAAAAATCTAACGGTGCCTGTATGCAACCCAGGGGCAATTACTGTAAACCAAATTAAGATTGTAATCACACACTCTTTTTTCAAGAACATGGATAAATCAAGGTTTGGCACAAATATAAAAAAAAGTGATAACGTCAGAAATGTCTAAACATGTATATGATTGTGATTTGTCTCCAGAAGGATTAACTTTCTAGATACATCAGGGGCAGATCCAGCCATTCTAGAAAAAGGGGAGGGGTGTCCAAATATATATCTCCATTCAAATGCATAGATCGTCAAAAAGGGGTTTTCCCTCGGATCTGGCACTGTACATATACACAGGTATATCAAAGGTAAATAAGTTGCTTAACGTTCAGTGACAAATATTAGATGAAATCAATAATTTGTAAAAGTTGGTTAGACCACTATTTCCCAATGTGATATTTGGTATAGACCTGATTGGATATTGGTATTACAACATGGCACGGAAAAAACCTTTTGACCTTATAATCTCGATATTAAATATGAGGAAAAGGAGAAGATCGATTTAAAATTATTAGTAAACCTATTTATGCTTTAAAATAAACTGAAACACATACATTAACACATCCATATGTCTATATATGATACAGAAGTAAGTCCTTTGGGTAAATCATGACATAAAAATAGTCCCATTGAAGCCATTGTATAAACTTCAATAAATATTTCATAATTTTAGTACATCAAAGCTTGAAAGATGCACCCACAAAAATGTTTAATATATAATCAAACAAAGAGTGTACCAATCTTTTTACACGAAATTTGAAAATTATTTGTATAACCATATGAATATTAAATGGTATCTCAAAATGCACTTTTATTTCTGTCTCTAAGAGAGTATTCCAGTTACTTTAAGTGCATGGGTCCATGATGTGCAATATTTGACTGAATACGAGTGTGAGGAGGGGGTAGATCATACCTAATTAAGTCACCCCACCTTATCAGATTTTGACGTGTTATCTTCTGTAAGGTGTTATTTTCCAGATTTCAAATGTTCGGTATCATATCTGATTATCCTTACCACAGAAGACCTATACTCTTCCCCCTCCCCCACTATACATACAGACTTACTCAATGTAGGTAAATATATTAGCTGAAGGCATTTGACCAGGGTATGTGAATTGACAGTAAATAAAGAAAATAAAAAAAGTGTATAAGACATAAAAGTAAGCTATCAACAACTCCATAGTAAGAACAACTCTTTTATTGCTGTTCTGCATCTCCAAGTATAAATCATTGATATAAAACCACTCAATGTAATGGAAATTATTTTCATTTAACTTTGATTGCTATACAAAGCAATTTAAAGATTTATTTAGTACTGTTAATTGGAAAAGAAATACTAGAATATTTGATGTGGTGGATCTATTATACAAATATCTGAGCCATCTATATGACATTTGAATATCTCTATGTTAATAAATAATTACTCAAAACTATGTTACAGATGAAATTAACTGATCGATACAACTTACAGGAAATAAAATGTTTACATCATATAGAAGGTTTTCACCATTAAATTTTATTTCAAATTTGTTAATTTTCTTAAATCTTTATAATCGAGCTTATAATAGCATCTCATTATAATACATTTGTTTTGTATTCGAAAACAAAGTTTTGTTAGTACTTAAATTAATTTTTTTTTGTAATAAATCTGTAAATATGATAATTTGACATTTATTTATAAACAATAACTATTTGAATATTGTATGTTACAAAAGACATGTTCAAATAAATAAAGAAAAGATAGAGATAAAATATTTAAACTTAAATGAACTAAATAAATAAAAATTAAAATATTGAAAATAATAACTCGAGACATAACTAAAACATACTTACTTTTGAAAGGTTTTGGATTCGACTGTTTTCTCCGTGACATTTTAAAGTGTTTCGCTAATCACTTAAACTCCCCGGTTTCTTGTCAACTGACATATGTAAATTGCGCGGTGACTCGGTGACCTCTAGAACAATAATTGCGCAATGACCTCTTAAGGTTAACATGAATATTCAATAAAAGTGACTTCAATACACAAATAATATGAGAAGCACGTTGTTGTTTGTTGTCTATTCAAATACTTTTCATTGATACTATCGGTTTACAAGAGCTGGAAAATTGTCAACTGTTTGTTATAGTCCTCTGGTACAAACTGGTGAATTGAATTTAAAAACTGCCTAAGGATAAGCACAGTACGTTGGTTACAAAGATAGGAAAATAAGATAATCTCTATTTTATCAGCTGATTTTATCTAATCATTTGAACAATCAAGCTATTCATCTTTAACTTATCGTATGCTAGTCACGGAAAAGAAAAAGATAAAATCCTCGCTCGGTATATTTCTTTCAATCGAGGTTTCAACATAAAATTCTACAACAATATGAAACTTCTTTATTTATCATACTCGATGAAGAATGTATTGTTTTCTCGTCGCATATGAGATCCCACGATAAGCAAAGAATAAGCCAATCGAATTGTGGCATTGTAATTTACAATAAGGGATCTGATTTAGATTTTATGGCCTCTCAACTCGTTGAATGTTACAACCAGGCGACAAAATATGAAGAGGGTTATAATGGGATAAGCACATTATTTTATCTAGTATTAAACTATTGATTTGTTATGTCGTAAAACATTTGATGTGTACAATAGATATAAGACAACATTGAAATTATACCAGCTTGTTAAGTATATGCCGTTATCAAGTAATCAATTTGAATTAAGGTGACATCCTGTATTCATTGCTTTTTAAAGTCTCCCAATAATGAATATGTAACTTTATTTTTTATACAGTGGCCAATATCAGAGGCATACAAGGTACGCTATCATCAAAAGTGCGGCTTACATTTACATTATATTTTTCCATCGTAACGGTTCTTATTTGAATATAGTGTGCTCTCGTTTGATATTCAATTGTTGTTGTGTGATTTGTTCTTTCATTATAGAAATCAAACACGAGATTAGAATACTGATCGAACAAATAAAAAGTGCTTCGATTGTCGCGTTCTAAATGACTTTAAATGAACGAAAAGAGTTAGTGTTCGTCAGTGAGACAACACTTCAAGAATACAGAAAACGAAAATATATCATAATTTCAACTTTTGTCTCAACTGAAGAATTACATTTTAGCAGGTTTTATATAAGTAAATTAAAAAAGGGAATGCTGTTTATTTTGCATTTTGACAACTGAAACCACTGTGCAGTGATCTTTTCATTGTTGAATTGTCATTCGAATACAATGACAACTTTTATTTCCTGTCCTATGCATTGTTTTCATGAAACTATTGTTTATTCAGTTTTGCTTGCATGCAGGAAACTTGAAATAACATAGTAGTCAGAGTCAGTGTTTTATTAACATTTCTGATATTTCAACCATACCTATTGTTAACGTTGAACTAATCCCTTATGTTTTGTGGATGCCCTCATGAGTTGGATGAACGTTATGATATATAGATAAATAGTCATGTTCCATTTTTTGTACCCACAAGCCCGTCTTCTATTCCTCAGCTGTAATATCGCCGAATAAGACTCATCATCGAATTAAACTTACAATGTACCACAAATAACACAACTTGTGTCAGTAGTAGAAAGAGATCGTCTTACCCTTCTGGAGCACCAGAGATCATCCGTTTTACTCAGTCTTAAAAGAGATCGGCTTACCCTTCTGGAGCACCAGAGATCATCCGTTTTATTCAGTCTTAAAGGAGATCGGCTTACCCTTCTGGAACACCAGAGATCATCCGTTTTACTCAGTCTTAAAAGAGATCGGCTTACCCTTCTGGAGCACCAGAGATCATCCGTTTTACTCAGTCTTAAAAGAGATCGGCTTACCCTTCTGGAGCACCAGAGATCATCCGTTTTACTCAGTCTTAAAAGAGATCGGCTTACCCTTCTGGAGCACCAGAGATCATCCGTTTTACTCAATCTTAAAAGAGATCAGCTTACCCTTCTGGAGCACCAGAGATCATCCGTTTTACTCAGTCTTAAAAGAGATCGGCTTACCCTTCTGGAGCACCAGAGATCATCTGTTTTACTCAATCTTAAAATGGCTTTGTAGTGTTTGCAGACTTGTTTGTCTTACTGTCGGTTTTTGTTTATATAATGACATTGGCAATTGATCTTGACTTGTTCTCATTGTTGAAGGCTGTACTATGACTTATAGTTGTTAAATTCAATGTAATTTGGTTGTTGTGGAGAGATGGTAATCATTTTACATCTTCTTATTTTTATATTGTTCGTTTTGAATATCCCTTAGTCCCTTGTAGTATCTATCTGCCGTTTCTTTTTTAGCTGCTATTTACCATCGCTTGACAATGAGCACTAGATTTTCTTCCATGACTGTATTGGAAATCAACGAACATGACTTAATCGGTAAAACAATATTTCAAGCTTTATATTTAAACGAAAGTCATGAAAAATCTCATATTTTCATCAACAGAATTTAGATCAGAACGGACGTTTAGGTCTCATATCCAGACACCACCATACTTAAATAAATGAGGACAAAGATATTTTAAAAGATATAAAGTTTATCTCTAATTTAAACTGATATAATATCATAAAATCTTGATTTATATCATTCCAGATAGGTGGATAAAATTACACATAATCTGATGTAAAAAAATTCTTGTCAACAGGAATTAAGTTTCATTATACGTAAAAAAAAATCGTTTTATAATCACTACTGAGTTTAGTTAATCTATGGTAAAGCATTTCGTGTTTGGAATAAAATATGAATCTGTACATTTCTTTTTAATAATTTTGCGAATAAAAATATACTTTTTTTTATATATCATTGTTAATCAACAATGTAATATAGTCTAAAAAAAAAGGGGGCAACAGATACCAGAGGGACATTCATATGTCGAAAATAAGCAGACAACGCCATAGATAAAAAAAAAAAAACAATTGACAAAGTATAGTACACAAAACACAACAGAGAAAACTAAAAGCAACATGTACAAACTCCACCAAAAACAGGGGTTATCTCAGATGCTACTATAGAGGTGAGCAGATCCTTCTCCACATGTTGCCACCGTCGTTTTGTTCATGTTATTACACACCCGGTAAGTCTTAATCGAACTTGACATTAAACCAAGAAATAGTGTAAAAGTTCATTTGACTGAACACGTTGAAGTTAATACTCACACACAGGCGATTGAGAGCAGTTAATGCTGTACATAATAAATAAATCAAAATATATTTCTTCATAATGTATCTCTCATTTAGCCCTTTCGAATTCGAACCTCTTTTTCTGTAACTTTTTAAGACCATTTTAAGACATTTAAAATCCAATGCGACACATATAACAATTCAACGCTACAAATATAACAATTCAATATACAAATATATTAATCCAAGGCTACAAATAAAACAATTAAAAGCTAAATTAAGAACAATCCAAAAAGACAAATAAAACAATTCAATGCTACAAATATAACAATTCAATGCTATGAATATAACAATTCAATGCTATGAATATAACAATTCAATGCTATGAATATAACAATCCAATGCTAAAATCGTAACAATCCAGGAAGACAAATAAAACAATTCAATGCTACAAATATAACAATTCGATTCTACAAACATACCCATTCTATGCTGCAAACATAACAATTAAATGCTACAAACATAACCATTCAATGCTTCAAACATAACAATTCAACGTTACAAACATAGCAATCTTATGCTACAAACATAACAATCTTATGCTACAAACATAGCAATCTTATACTACAAACATAGCAATCTTATGTTACAAACATAGAAATCGGATGCTATACACATAACAATGCAAGGCAACAAACATAAAAATTCAATGCTACAAATATAATAATTCAATGTTACAAACAAAAAACATTCAATGTAACAAACAGAAACATTCAATGTTACAAACATAGAAATCCACTGCTACAAATATAACAATCCAATTTACAAATATAACAATCCAATGCTACAAATATTACAATTCAATGCTACAAACACAACAATGCAATGCTATAGTCAAACTATTCAATGCTACAAACACAACAATTCAATGCTACAAACACAACAATGCAATGCTACAAACATAAAAATTCAATGCTACAAACACAACAATGCAATGCTACAAACATAGAAATGCAATGCAACAAACAGAAAAATTCAATGCTACAAAAACAACAATTCTTTGCTACAAGCACAACCATGCAATGCTACAAACATAGAAATTTAATGATACAAACAGATAAATGCAATGCTACAAATATAACAATCCAATGCTACAAGCATAACAATGGTACACATATAACAATCCTATGCTACAAAACAATTCAAAGCTACAATTATAACAAGTCAATGCTACAAATGTAACAATCCAACGCTTCAAATGTAACAGTCCAATGCTACAAATGTAACAATCCTATGCTACAAGTATAGAAATGCTACAAATATAACAATCCAATCCTACAAATACAACAATCCTATGCTACAAATATAACAATCCTATGCTACAAATGTAACAATTCAATGCTACTACTATAACAATTCAATGCTACAATTGTAACAACCCAACGCTTCAAATGTAACAATTCAATGCTACAATTATAACAATCCAATGCTACAAATATAACAATCCAATTTACAAATATAACAATTCAATGCTACAAATGTAACAATCCAATGCTACAAATATAACAATTCAATGTCACAGACAATGCTTCAAATAACTTACAAATCTGTTAATTATACCTACATTTTTCTACAATCAAATTTGTGCTCTTTTTCAAATATGCAAACGAAAACAGTAATGTCTGAAACTGTTTAACAGTGAAGTTAATTGATATTTGTACTCGAATTATTCATAAAAATTCATAATTTTAAATTATCCCTTGTATCAGTAAGTCCACGGAGTCTAAAAGAGTTTTGAAGACGGCGACATCTTCACCACGACTAACACACAGCACGACATACGGATGATTCTTTACCGTTAAATATCGAGAATGGTGGTCTACAATAGTTACGGAGGAGACATTTGTAAATTAACGCTAGCAATCCTACAGTTTTATCTCGTGAAAGTGAAATGAAAGATACTATTATAACATAAATACAAAATATTTGAAAAGTAACTTAACCTGAATTCCCTATGATTAAAACAAGACGACAGTTTTGATCGACAGGGAGAAATCAGCTTACATGTAGTTTTCACATAAACTAGGGTTGTTTCAGACAAAAAATCATTTACAAGGGAATGTTGAGGACGCTTGTCGAAGGTGGATCAAGGCAATTTTCCATGTAGACAATTATTCTGACCATTTGTTTGATACCATTGTCTGTGAACTATTAGACTCTGATGATATAGTGCAACAGTGATCAATACTTCGGAACTGATAAGATTATACGTACATTTTGATATAGCCTCTTGAGATATTTTTTTTTACAATTTCGGTATAATATCTCTTCATTCACAGACAGAGAATTTGTGCATTTAGTAAACTTGATCTAGAAACTGAACATTTCATTATTTGATCATTCATTCTACATCTATATAATTAGTTTAAAAAGTACAATTCTATACTTAAATTATAAATGATATAATTTTTTTATGTAAATGCTGAACGCATATCTATTTCAAGATCAAGTAATTCTTTGGTATATTTACAAAATGCAGTATCATTTGTTATTGATCCGCGTTTTATATTTAATCTTAGTATAGCCTTGTGATACAATCTATAAAATAAAAAGGATATTAAAGTTTCACATCAAAATTAAGAAAAAAAATCAAACAATACTAATATGCACCAAGCCAATATATAAATGCTTACATGTAATCTATTGTTTGGATGTCTCATAAAATATCAAATACTTAAAGATCGACATCAATAGAGAGATAGCAATATCAGGAATAAATTATTTAAATTTAATAAAGTTAAGTTTCCAATGATATTTTTATCACATCTAAGCAAAACATTTCTCAATATTGGTGCGAAAAGATATGAATCCTGATCTGAATTCAGTTGAAGCTATGCCAGTCAGTAAAGATGTTCAAAGATATAAAACGTATTCAGGACTCTGATATCAAACTAAGATATGGACTTCATTGTACAATGTTCATGATATCAGGGGCGATAACTTGTCAAATTCTTTTAATCAGCCCAAACAAAATAGATGTTATCATTTATTTGTATTGTGTATTATTAATTATGAATGAAATAGATTACTAAAACCCATAGTGTTAAAAAGCAGATTAATAGTCGTCGAGGATATATAAGGGGTAATGTAAAGATGTTCCATGTAAATTAAACACCAAATAAGAAAAGAATTCAAATTAAATATTATAAAAGACTCTTCAGAACAAATAAAACCTTGAAAAAACTTCTCAGGTATTATTTATGGTGTCTAAAATATTATTTTGTACCAAAATTACAATAGTATTTTAAATTTATTTTCATTGAAAAAAAAGAAGATTTAAGGCATCTTAAAAAACTATAAAACGAATAAATTCAGACAACATCGAGACAAAGAGGAAAGAGGAGGAGATGAAAAACAAGTTTAAAAAACTTTATAAAGAATACCAAAGATTATTAAAGAATACGAACCCCAACCAAAACGGGGAAAACTTCAAAGTGTAAGTTCCTGTTTTGCTAGTTAGTGTAACAATATGTTATTTAGAAAAAGAAACCAAATAAGTAATCACGTAAAATAATACAATATAAGGATTAGAAAGCAAGTGACAAGTCTCTTATACAAATTCCTTTCCCCTTTACAATGGGTGAAGCCATATGCATCTATTTATATATACATGTATATAGCAAGTACATCTGTACTTGTTATTTCATTTAAATGCGTATCTGCGGTCTATATATATGTGCAAAGTTTAAGCCATTTACTTTAACCATTTCAAGTTAAACCGCATAATGCCATTCCATTTCAATACTACCTGCAGTAAGAGAACTTGAATGAGCTCCTAATGCTGATGACAAGCAAAATTATGGACCATCAGAAAGAGCCAAAAAAGGATATACCAAAACCAAACTATAGTGTTGAGGGCATGAGCATGAACTTTAGCAATGTCACGAATCAGTGTCGCAAACAAAACATGTAAGATTTTGATAAGTGATAAAGTCGTTGAAGATAACACAGAAACTAATTAGGTGTATATAACAGATTGTATCTTACATATTTCTCATGTCCGCTTAATCATCGTTTTTATAGATAACTGATCAAGTATAATTTGTTTGTTGTGTTAATGTGTTCTATACGTAACAGATTAATACATATTATACACAATGGCTTTGTCTTATATGTACTTGTATAAATGCATGTTTTTCACATATGCTGTAACATACGCATGGATCCATGCACTTCAGTGTTCAATTGTCTGATTGAAATTTGAAAATTGTCTGATTGGCACTAAAACCATATTTCCTTATTTGGTATGATTTATATAATCTAAATTATTCCAGTGTCATATACATGTATGATAGATTTATAAATTATTCCAGTGTCATATACATGTATGATAGATTTATAAATTATTCCAGTGTCATATACATGTATGATAGATTTATAAATTATTCCAGTGTCATATACATGTATGATAGATTTATAAATTATTCCAGTGTCATATACATGTATGATAGATTTATAAATTATTCCAGTGTCATATACATGTATGATAGATTTATAAATTATTCCAGTGTCATATACAATGTACATGTATGATAGATTTATAAGTCAATGTTTATAAGGAAACACTGTACTTATTTTCTTACTAGAATATTCTATATATAAAAACCATCCTTTTTTTAATACAAACTGGTGCATGTATAGATTTTTTTAAGCGTGCCCTGTTATGGTCCTTTTTTGTCATTTGTCTAGAGACTTTCCGTTCAGAATTTTCCAGGAGCTTGGTATTTTTGTTATTTTACTTCTTAGTATCTGAAATATCATTTCATCTCTGGCTTTGAAAATTTAAAAATTGATGTATACTACGCTTTTACGTTTTTTTTTTTACCTTTTTAAATTGTCACTAGCAATTTATATGCATTGAAAATAATAAAAAATAGAATAAAGATATATTTTGATAATTTAAACTTATTTCAGCATCTACTTGATTTATTTTTGTCACTTAGAAGTTATCAGCTATATCTATCAATATCTTAGTGAATATTATTGCATTAATATGGGAAGAGAAACTTATTTTTAAGTAGAATGTAATATTAGTTGAATTTATTGTACGGTTTAATAGTTGCGATAAAATCTTTATTACACATAACTTCCTCTTAATCTTATTTTAAGCCAGAGATGCCTTATGTTTTATTACAAAAATATCATTTTAAAATAGTTCATATTTTACAAAGCTTTATCTAAACATTTCCAATTTCACCTCATAAAACCGATGCCCGATTACTGTTAGTGCGACACCTTAGTATATTTTTGTTACGTTCGAATAAATAAATCTGAAGACGATATAGATCTATAATATGAGGTAATGAAATTAAAGGTCCATACCTCCGTATCAAACAAATGTTTTTAATCTCAGCACGAGGCTGCAGACTCGATCTGATAGGTAAACGTGTTATCTTCTATCCTTCTCCAGAAGTGTTAATTGAGATCGATGAAAATTTTAGTTGAAAAATATTATTTCGGAATTGGTATTTATCATTTTAATATGATATGATCGTAAACTAAGAAAAAGATAAGCAATCGCTGGTTAATGTGTTGGGAAAATGTAAATATGCACGACCCTTCTTCTATCATTAACAGCATGCTTGTATACATCATCAACATTTCTCGTGCTTCAAAAGACTTGCGAACGATTGTGACTATCGACTATCTTACAGAAAACAGGAATCACAGACACGTGATTCTTAAACGTTAAAGGTTTAATTAGTATCAGTGAGTTTCAGTCACAACTATTTGCTTTTTCAACGCTTCACCGGTTACTAGTAAATTATAAATGCAAGTGAGTTATTATCCACCTAAAAGTAACATTTCTTCCTCAATTATATGATATTCAAACAATAAATTTTGATATAAAAAATCTGTTACTAATCGTTTATAATTTCTTAACTGTTTCCGTAAACTTTGTATAAATTTTCCTATTTTTGTAATACCGTAATGGTTTCACAAAAAGATCCCGAACCAGACCAGTTTAAATAAAAAGATAATAAGACATCAAAACGTTTCATCAACAAGAATAAGGTTTTAGAACTATGAAAATGGTCCATGATCAAGAATACGGTGTTAGAACCAAGATAATGGTGCATTACAAGAATTTTTGAATCATGAGAATGATACATAAACAAGAATAAGATGTTAGAACCAGGAGATTGATACATGAACAAGAATAAGATGTTAGAACCAGGAGAATGATGCATGAACAAGAATCAGATGTTAGAACCAGGCGAATGACAAATGAACAAGAATACGATGTTAGAACCAGGAGACTGATATATGAACAAGAATAAGATGTTAGAACCAAGATAATGATACATGAACAAGAATAAGATATTAGAACCAGGAGAATGATACATGAACAAGAATAAGATGTTAGAACCAGGAGAATGATACATGAACAAGAATAAGATGTTAGAACAAGGAGAATGATACATGAACAAGAATAAGATGTTAGAACCATGATAATGATACATGAACAAGAATACTAGTAAGATGTTAGAACTAGGAGAATGATTCATGAACAAGAATCAGAAGTTGGAACCATGATAATGATACATGAACAAAAATAAGATGTTAGAAAAAGGAGATTAATACATAAACAAGAATAAGATGTTACAACCAGGAGAATGAAACATGAACAAGAATAAGATGTTACAACCAGGCGAATGATACATGAACAAGAATAAGATGTAAGAATCAGGATAATGATACTTGAACAAGAATACAATGTTACAACCACGAGAATGATACATGAACAGGAATAAGATGTTACAACCAGGAGAATAATACATGAAAAATAATAATATGTTAGAACCAGGAGAATGATACAAGAAAAATAATAAGATGTTAGAACAAGTAGAATGATACATGAACAAGAATAAGATGTTACAACCAGGAGAATGATACATGAACAAGAATAAGATGTTACAATCAGGAGAATGATACATGCACAAGAACAAGATGTTAAAACCAGAAGAATGATGCATGAACAAGAGTAAGACGTTACAACCAGGAGAATGATACATGAACAAGAATAATATGTTACAACAAGGAGAATGATACATGAACAAATAAGATGTTACAACCAGGAGAATTATACATGAACAAGAATAAGATGTTAGAACCAGGAGATTGATACATGAACAAGAATACAATGTTAGAACAAGGAGAATGATACATGAACAAATAAGATGTTAGAACCAGGAGAATGATACATGAACAATAATAAGATGTTAGAACCAGGCGAATGACAAATGAACAAGAATACGATGTTAGAACCAGGAGACTGATATATGAACAAGAATAAGATGTTAGAACCAAGATAATGATACATGAACAAGAATAAGATATTAGAACCAGGAGAATGATACATGAACAAGAATAAGATGTTAGAACCAGGAGAATGATACATGAACAAGAATAAGATGTTAAATCCAAGAGAATGAAACATGAACAAGAATAAGATGATAGAACCATGATAGTGATACATGAACAAGAATAAAATGTAAGAACAAGGAGAATGATACTTGAACAAGAATAAGATGTTAGAACCATGATAATGATACATGAACAAGAATAAGATGTTAGAACTAGGAGAATGATACATGAACAAGAATCAGAAGTTGGAACCATGATAATGATACATGAACAAGAATAAGATGCTAGAAAAAGGAGATTAATACATAAACAAGAATAAGATGTTACAACCAGGAGAATGAAACATGAACAAGAATAAGATGTTACAACCAGGCGAATGATACATGAACAAGAATAAGATGTAAGAACCAGGAGAATGATACTTGAACAAGAATACAATGTTACAACCATGAGAATGATACACGAACAGGAATAAGATGTTACAACCAGGAGAATAATACATGAACAAGAATAAGATGTTAGAACCAGGAGAATGATACAAGAAAAATAATAAGATGTTAGAACAAGTAGAATGATACATGAACAAGAATAAGATGTTACAACCAGGAGAATGATACATGAACAAGAAGAAGATGTTACAATCAGGAGAATGATACATGGACAAGAACAAGATGTTAAAACCAGGAGAATGATGCATGAACAAGAGTAAGACGTTACAACCAGGAGAATGATACATGAACAAGAATAAGATGTTACAACCAGGAGAATGATACATGAACAAATAAGATGTTACAACCAGGAGAATTATACATGAACAAGAATAAGATGTAAGAACCAGGAGATTGATACATGAACAAGAATACGATGTTAGAACAAGGAGGATGATACATGAACAAGAATCAGATGTTAGAACCAGGAGAATAATACATGAAGAATAATAAGATGTTAGAACCAGGAGAATGATATATGAACAAGAATAAGATGTAAAAACCAGGAGAATGATACATAAACAAGAATAAGATATTAGAACCAGGAGAATGATACATGAACAAAAAAAAGATGTTAAAACAGGGAGAATGATACATGAACAAGAATAAGATGTTAGCACCAGGAGAATGATACATGAACAAGAATAAGATGTTAGAACCAGGAGAATGATACATGAACCAGAATAAGATGTTAGAACAAGGAAAATGATACATGAACAAGAAAAAGATGTTACAACCAGGAGAATGATACATGAACAAGAATAAGATGTTAGAACCAGGAGAATGATACATGAACAAGAATAAGATGTTACAACCAGGAGAATGATACATGAACAAGAATAATATGTTAGAACCAGGAGAATGATACATGAACAAATAAGATGTTAAAACCAGGAGAATGATACACGAATAAGAATACGATATTAGAGCCAGTAGAATGATACATGAACAGCAATAAGATACCTGAACAAGAATAAGATGTTGGAACAAGGAGAAAGATACATGAACGAGAAAAAATTGTTAGAACTAGGAGAATGATTCATGAACAAGAATAAGATGTTAGAACTAGGAGAATGATACGTGAACAAATAAGATGTTACAACCAGGAGAATGATACATAAGCAGGAATAAGATGTTAGAACCAGGAGAATGGTACATGAACAAGAATAAGATGTAAGAACCAGAAGAATAATACATGAACAAAAATAAGATGTTAGAACCAGGAGATTGATACATGAACAAGAATAAGATGTTAAAACCAGGAGAATGATACATGAACATGAATAAGATGTTAGAACCAGGATAATGATACATGAACAAGAATCAGATGTAAGAACCAGGAGAATGATACATGAACAAGAATAAGATGTTAGAACAAGGAGAATGATACATGATCAAGAATAAGATGTTAGAACCAGGAGAATGATGCATGAACAAGAATAACATTTAAAAACCAGGAGAATGATACATGAACAAGAATAAGATGTTAGAACCAGGAGAATGATACATGAACAATAATAAGATGTTACAACCAGGAGATTGATACATGAACAAGTATAAGCTGTTAACACTAGAAAAAAAAATAAGAACTCTACATTACAATATTCTATAAGATGTACCAATTTCGTGTACATCTTGATAATGAATCTTTTGCTGATTCCAGAAATATGAGGTTTAAGTTTAACCAACACAGATTTCTTTCTACATCTACATGCTTTATTATATGATGATATATATATGTATCATTTTGAAATTCCTTTGTATCGTTTCCTATACAATCTGATACAAGCTACATTATGAAAAGCACAGCAAAAGCCTTGATATCGGTACGGTTAATATCTTTTTGTCTCCTGATTTGATTATAAAGCAATGGATGAAATATGTTTTATACTGATAAGATATCTTTAAAATAAGAAATCTAATAGTTTTATATATAAAAAAATATTTTACATAGAAGTGCACTTTATTAAATTTTGACTAATTTATATATCAATATGATTCTTACGAAATACGAGTCCAACTGATGAAAACACCTGTTAGAAAAAATACAGTACTTCGTTTCGGTATAGTATAATTTTTTGCATTGACTGAAATGAAAACTTCTGTTATTTTTTTTTTTTAGAAAAAGTAATGCTGAAAAAATATATATTTGTTCAAAAGTTTAATATCTCATAAATTATTTCCATAAAAAACTATAGAATGACTGTCATCAAATGATGTCTTTGTATACAGAAGAGAAAACTATTGTTTTACAACAAAAATCTGAACCTGTTATAATATACGGCTTTGATATTTTATACCTATTGATCATCTTACAAATTATACAAATATAAGGCATTCATTTCATATATCGAGTGTTCGTAAATATTTTATGGAATATACAATATTCTTTTAATTGGTAGCTTTGTATATATACAGACACGTGTGCTGGTAACTTTTAAAATTTTGATATCCAAAAAAATCAACAAAAACCTTAGCAACTTTACTATGCTATATAGTATGATCATAGCGTTTGAATATTTGTCTTGAAAAAGTTTAGAACTTATAGTGACCCAAAATTCATCTATATTATGTTTATTACATATACTATATCGTTTTCTCCTTATTATTATTAATATAATTTGCAGGGATCACGCACTATGAGTGGATGTCGGTCGTGATGTTATAAGTTTAAGCTATTTACTCACATGTATTAACATGTACTGTTGCAAATCCGGTTTCATTCTTTCATCTGCATAATTATTCTTTTTTGTGTTATTTGGGATGTGATGAACATGTACTTTGTCATTGCTTTCATGAATGTGAATACCTTACAATGCTGTATCCATAACTCTTTCTAATGCCCTCATCGTAATGCATCTAAACTTTCCAAGCATCTTAACCATATGATTAAGAGCTATATATTAAGTTAGCTAGTTCGCTATAACGAGCGAGCTAAGCTGAGTCGTGAAAACGATTTGGCTTAGTAGTTACAAAGAGTTAGCTAAGTCGTTATAACGAGATAACATAGTCGTTATAACGAGTGAGTTAAGTCAAATAACGAGTTACTAGGTCGTTGTAACAAATTGTTCGAATGAGTTAAAAGAAGAGAAAACAATACCCCATGTCACGCTTCCGTGAATTTAAAACCTTGGGTCACACGAGGATATCACCATAAACAGTAGTCAACAATTTTGGGTGGACATGCTTTTTTATCATTGATATTATATAAATAAACTGTTTACAAAACTTCGAATTTTTGAAACTAAGGCTTTTCTACCTCAGGAATAGAGTACCTTAATTAGCAGTATTTGGCAAACATTTAAGGAAATTTTAGTCTTTACTGCTCTTCAACTTTGTATTTCGTATTTGGCCTTATTAACATATTTTGATTCGAGCGCCACTGATGAGTCTTTTGTAGTGTCGCAAATACACAATTTCAATCCTGGAATCTATGATGAGTTTATAGAAATTGACATTGAAGTTCGTTTTAAATAAAATGTTTTTCTAAATAAGTAAGTAGGGAGGACAAAAGATTTGTGTTTGGAAATACAAAAATGGAAATTAATGACTAACAGTACGTGTATGTATATCGACACGTTTCTAACATATCATGCAATTCTCGTTTTGATAATGTGAGAATGCTAAGTGTATGATATAACAAAGACTAAAAGTCGCTTCTAATAACATCGAAACGATAAAAAATGTACTAATTACACTAAAACGGCTAAAAGTCGCTTACAATAACATTGAAAGCGGAATATAACGAGTATAATCGTTATCTAATGTATCAAAATTACTTTGTATCTTATCGTTTTTCTTTTATTGGTAATTTGTATTACGTGTGCACAATGGACTTTGTTTTAACATATTGCAGCAAGAAGTCAGTTAAAGGACCAGTAATAAAATGAACCAGCATTTATAAAAAACTTTGTCATTGATAAAACAAAAACCTGCACTCACAGAGACATTCTGTTTCTCATCAAAGTCATTTTTCATATCTTTTTAACTTTTCTGTCCATGAAAAGTTTCATCAAGTTATATAAATGGAATTCACGTTTTCCACTTCAAAAAAAAAAGGGGAAAATGACAAAAGATTTTTTTCCAAACTAGACGAGTAACAATAGATTATAGAAGTTTTTTCACCTCTTCTTATTTTCTCTTTTAAGACATATCTTTTACATTCTAAATTTGATATGTGTTAAAAACAGGACACCAAATCCTGTTGAAAATTAAATTCAAGAAATACAAATCGAACGTTATGAAATGAAATCTTACAAATTGACATTTTAGATAAGTCATCGAAAATTACGTTGTAGCAACGCAGACACTTTATCATGTTGGCAAATATTAAAAATCTTCTTATCAAAATATATATCTTATCGGTAACTAACAAACATGTATGATTGGAAAGGCAATGCATCTTCAGATGTATTGATTTCTTTGTATATATACATCACTGGTATTATAAAAGTTGATAAAATCACATCTTCTTAACAAAATTGCTATTTTGATATGACAATCTAGTTTTGGACCGAAATAAATTTGGCACAAGGGAGGTAATTCAAATATAATAAGATTAATGCACGTATCTTAAAGAAAGGAGTTTTGATGAAATGTCTGTTTCTTTTTTCAGATACAAAAATCAGCCGAATGTAAGCATTTATAAAAATATATTTTCAATCTCATTTTTGAATGAAGTAAATCATAATTAAGCGTATATATATGGGATATTTACAGACATCTTACGTTTCAGTTTAACATGGAAGGAGTTATCAGATTGAAACTACCAAGGCAATCCAATAGCGTCAAACTATAACTGATATGATTTGAATACTTATTTTATTATGTGCAAGAAACACGATAATTGACATTCTGAAAATACCATGATCCTCAACCTTTTTGTTAGATTTCCGAACACGTTTTTTTCTACCGAAGATCCAAAAGATTTATTAACTCATCAGTCGTATGTCAGATCTAGATGTATTCAAAATGAAGGCATTTTTGAAAACTGAGATAATAAGTTTGGGATTTTTTTAAAAATTGATTCCTGCGATCATTTCTTGATAGTTAACATTGTTTTACAATCTCAATCACTATAAAAAAAAAAAAAAAAAAAAAAAAAAAAAAAAATGTATAACAAAGAATCATAAAAAAGCATATAGACAAAGCACATTAGCAAAACCGAAAGACAAGAACACAAAATGTACAAAAGCACAATAACACAATGGCGGGATGTAGAAGTACAGAGCTACGTCATATGAATAAAAGAAACAAAGATAGGTATATAGACACAACACATTAGCAAAATTTAATATGAACGACAATACAAAAATGATCATATAACAATAACACTATAACGGGATGTAAAAGTATAGAGCCACGTCATATGTTTAAAAGAAATACGAAAAAAGGCATATAGACAAAGCACATTATCATAGAACAATACCAAAGGACGGGATGTATATGTATATAGTATAAGTACAGAGCCACGCCAAATGAATATCATCAAAAACGACTAAACAGTAAATCTAAAGTAATTTATACACAGACAAATAAAAGAACAACACGTTGAGATGATAAACAACATCAGTACCCGGAATCTATACTTCAATACTATCGTGGATTATTTGTGAAGTTGATACAAAATATTATCAACAAGGTCTTGGTTCATTCCTAGTGTCATCGTTTTAAAAGAAGAATAAAAACGAAAACATACTTAAAATGTTTCGATGGTCACCGAACTTATTCAATTTCTTTAGTCTTTAATCTCATTTCCCCACAGATTACCTTTACAACATTCTAAAACATTGATCACATCCTGATATACCATCAAAGTCATTTCTGGACCAAACACCAGTTTTTGATGGGGTTCGTGTTGTTGTTGTATCCCTATTTGTAACATTTTTACCAATTGTGTCTGTTTGTTTTGTTCATGAATCGTTGTCAATTTAATAGAATTAGATGTGATTTTCGTACAAGTGAGAGGTTTAGCGCTATAAAATAAGGTTCAGTCCACCATTTTCCAAATCTGAAAATGCCTGTACTAATGTGTTTTATCATTTGATTTTGCCATTTGATTAGGGACTTTCTGTTTGGATTTTTCCTGGAGTTCAGTATTTTTGTGATTTGTTTTACTGAACAAACCATGGGCCAATATCTTGTGTGGAATCATACCTTTCCATTGAAACCCTTTTCATAGCAACACCGTTCAATATTCTCAATTTTCAATTTATTTATATGTTCTTTAATGAAAAAACAATCGCGGTGGTCAAAATGAAAAAAAAAAAACTAATCCTTATTGTATATTGCTGTCTAACGTTGATTTATTTTTGAGGTATTGAAAATCAGTATTATATACGATTCTCTGATATACGATTAAATACATAAGATGCCTTTGATCATACAATATCATTTTATATCTTTATTTCACGAGCGTACCTGATTTCAGCTATGCTGGATCAGATAGAAATAAGATAGTACATGTAATACTAAGCAATTAAAAAGTTATTTGCAATGAACTATACTCGTGACCAACTCTTATCGGATGTGCAAATGTTAAAACACTAATTTCAAACTTCCTTTTTAAATACTTTGCTATTTTCAAGTTTTATCGTTCTCCGTGTACATGTACAAATACCCTTTGTTCAAACAGCAAAGAACAAATAATTCGTTTTGTCGTTCTAAATGATTAAAAGTACAACTTCTTTTTGAAGGCATAAATATCATTACTTATTTAACAAGGTTGTAACAAATGTCTGCATCGTTTCTCAATTATAAATAAACGATATTACTTTATCATTTATCAACGGAAGCCTTTATGAATTGGCTGCTGAAGTCAGATATATTTATTACTTCATGCTAATCTCCATCTCATTGTTCCGAATTCATTTGTAGTCTGTCATATCTTTTATCTTCGCCATCTTGTTTCTAAGGTGACAGAGCGAATAATGCTCTATCGGGACAGATAAGCCAGATCGAATATTGATAGAGGGCGCCTTGGTGATCATGTGATAAGATAAACATCAGATAACGTCGTCCATGTTGGCATGAGAGATTCTGATAAGGGTATTGTACATAAATGAAAGATGCTAAAGATAATTTTGTAATGAACTTGACGGAGAATTTTTTCCCTTATTGGTAAAATCAATATGAAACCGTGATATGATGGGCTGATAAATGTCAGATACGTTTTGAAGTAACAAAAAATATTGGAAACTATTTCAAAACTGTCCTTTCTTACCGTATATCGCAATTCTATGAATAATAGGAAATAAAAACACGTCATGATAAATTTGTGCTCAACAAGCCAAACACAATTTTTCTTTGTCGTGGTCGAAAAACGGTGCAAGTAAGACTCTGTAAAGTGTATCACTTTATATAAAGGAAAATCAGTACACATCAAAATTGTTTAGAAGACGTATGCCCCTTTGCAATGATTATTATATGAACATTAGATTGTTAACTCATTTATTTTTTTAGATTTTAATTAATCTTACATCATGGGTTTATATCAGTAATGTCTCGGATCAGTGCCAATAATTAAAAAAAATAAAGAGTTATACCCCTTTGAAATATCAGTTATAAGGTAAGATGTATGTAAGTGATCTACAATACATTATAGATTACAATCAAATTTATATCAAAGGATTAAATCAGAAATGTTTCGGACAATTTCGAAAATCATTGCCGATCAAATTCGTTTATAAGAATTATGCCTCTTAGAAGTTAAATCATTTCGGCAGTTGCATTGCGTTTGCTCTCAAGTCTTTATTTCTATAAAATACTTTAAAAAATTCAAGAAAACTATAATTTAAATTTTAATTCTATTGCCCTGTGACAGAAAACATATTTTTTTTACGCTGGGACATTGGAACTCTGAGTGGTAATATCAAAGCAAACACATAAAAGAGATTTGTTTCTATCCTATAAATTTATCTAGGGATGATGACGTCCAGTTCATACGCATTCCTGAATTCTTATTCCTGAAATACGTAAAAAAAAGTAACAGTAAATCACCGATGTTAAAATCTTATAAAAACTTAAGGAATAACATAAACTCCCAAAAAGCAAGAACGTGTGCGTCGACAGAATTCTTTTTGGCCTTTTTCACATTTTTTTATTCGAGCGTCACTGATGAGTCTTTTGTAGACGAAACGCGAGTCTGTCGCAAATATAAAATTTCAATACTTGTACCTATGATGAGCCTATTTACTATGCATGCATCACCAGTCACGCAAACAATCTGTTGGAATAAAACCGAGGAACAACAATTTTACTGCAATTACTAAAGAACTTTTTCGGGAGTGTCTCACAACCAGGAAAGCACAAATCGTGTTTTTGCATTTCCTGCTGCAACTCCCAATCGTATATTGATATTCTCTTATAGATCGCGAGACCTAAGTACTTATTTGTTGATATTGTTTGAATAGATAGAATTTATCAAATACAATTATTTATCAGAAAAGTTTATTTGAATCTTTTGAAATAACGTTTTAATAATTATCTAAACTAGTCTGTTAAATTGTTCTGGCAAAACTATGTTAATCGGTAGCGATAAACACATGTTGCTGTAGTAGTTAATAACTAAAGACCAGGCCTTGAAGTCATAAAACTTTGAGTCGGTTTTTGTCCTCATTCTCCAAAATCAACCAATCAAAATGCTGCATTTCATGTTTCAAGCATGATTTTTGTGCTCCGAGCACTGGGCAAAGTTTTTTGACTTCAACCCAAAAGCTACCTTTTCTTTTTAAAATGTATTAAGTTTTATTTCCTGAATAGAGACAATACAACAACATTAACAACAATGATTACGCCTCACTACGATTATCAGACGGAATTGTAATATCTATAAAGAAACCACATCTATTTTATCTTAATCAATTTTTCTGTAATATTATAAACTTCACAAAAAGTACAAACATTTTTGTGACGATTTTTTTTCTGAGCAGATTTTATTTCGTTTGTGGTGTTCTTAATATGTTCTGCCGTAAATTAATGAGAGTTGTCCGTCTACGGTTAACATGTTGTACTTTATGCGTCTTTGTGTCGAGTGTTTTGCGTCAGTTTGTACTGTATTTCTGTCACGTACTGTTGTCCTGCATTTAAGAGGTTGTTTTAACATTGCCATATAAGCAGGAGGTCTAGAGAGCCACAAAACCAGCTGCTTTTCACAATTGTACTAAAAATAAGTCCTGTATCAAGTCAGGAATATTGCAGTTGTTATCTGCAGTCCGTTTTGATGTATGCTTGCGTTTGCTTTTGTTGTAGTGAGGGTTCTGGTGTTCCGTTGTTTTCTTTTCATGGTTGGTGTGTTTCCTCGGTTTAGTTTGTTACCCGGATTTTTTTTTTTTTGCTTAATAGATTTATGACTATTGAACAGCGGTATACTACTGTTGCCTTTATTTGAATAGTACTGAACAACTTATGACGGTCTACAATATTGCAATTCCTATAATACAAAGTAAACCTCTACAATGTATATGCGAATGTATCTTTGCTTTTCTTTTGCCATTTTAATACATCTGTAGAAAATATTAAAACCACACGTTATAAATTACATGCGTTCAATAATTTCCAAGTACTTAACAATTATAACGATATTCAGGTAGATTTGCATTACTTCAAAATTATAGTTAGAAAAGCCTACATATGACAAATTAGATATGAAGGACGAGAGTTTAGTGCTAAAGATCATGTTTAACCCCCACTTCTACTTTAATTGGATGTCCCAAGTAA
Organism: Mytilus galloprovincialis; assembly: GCF_965363235.1. Lineage (NCBI taxonomy): Eukaryota > Metazoa > Mollusca > Bivalvia > Mytilida > Mytilidae > Mytilus > Mytilus galloprovincialis. The sequence goes on from NC_134843.1 coordinate 85,986,564, forward strand.
AGAACCTGTAATCAGGTGGTTGTTCGTGGTTGCTGTCTGTCATGTTTGTTTTTTTCAAAAATACTACTGACATTGCTTTTATCGTTTTTGAATTGTTCACACTTTCTCGTGTTGGAGACTTTTATATGTATTACTCTTTGTATGCGTTTTGCTCATTAATAATTGAAGGCCGTTCGACGACATTGATTAATTTCCTTGACATGGTTGTACAAACGTCTATTAAGTTAATAGACGATTTTGCAACCCAGTCCTGTTATGATAAAGAACAAGAGATGATAATGAACAAAACTTATTTGGATCTGAATAATTTCTAGTAGCAGTAAAAATGACAACCACCGAATTACAGGCTTGACTTGTTGCAGGGTTAAACATTTAAGTGGTGTAATAGTACAATATAGGAACGAACTTTGAAGATCAGTTTGAAAAGGCTTAACTCATCAGATTGATACACAAAGAAATACATCTTACAAAAAATCCTTAGTGGACGTGGACGAGTCAAGTCCATACTAATAACCAGTAAAAAGCAAATCATGTATCTAAGACTAAATTATCAATACAATAATTGCACATCCAACATCCAACAGATTAAGTGTAAAGACGTTATAAACAGTCAGAGAAAACATGACATTGTGCAATTCCGAGACACAGGTATCGACAGATTGTTGATCCATGAATATGCATAGTGTGGATTCATTATTATTCGTTGGATATCAATGTTCGTGAATTTCGTAGGAACAGGTAAATTACGAATTAATTGCTAAATGTTCAACGAATAGCAAATTTTCTATAGACTTGTATGCAGAATTTAGCAAAACCAAGTAATTCAATATCCACGAACATGTAATTTTTCCTTAATCCACATTATGTATTTAAAAAAACATTTAGTTTCGTAATTTACTGATATCAAAATCAATAGTTTAGGAATTTTTGATTTTGACACGTTTTGTTGCTGTCTCATTTATCCCATAACTCTTTATTTTCTTATTCAATGACATATTGCACTACTGCAGTTAACAATTTACTTCCATAACTCATTTTGATCAGATATTAGGTTGTTTGCACTCGCATGCTTTAGACTTCATTTGGCACAGATATGTTTTGGTATTGTTAAATCTTACACATATAATATCATTTGCAAAAACGTTTGGATTATCATCAGTTTATTAATCTCATATTTCAGCTCACTGTCTTATGGTCGACAATTGGTTTATTTTTACTTTTTGGTGTACAGTTTGATTTAGAAGAAAACCGAAATAGCTAGATAATACAATTAATTATCTACTTACCACCACAATTTTATAAAAATAAGTATTGTAATTTTCATTGTTATTAATAAATGTTATATCAGTATTACAAACCTAATCTTGAATTCAATCCTAAGTCTATCCTATTTTTCGGAAATGTTTAGAAATTCAAATGTGACGTCACTTTGTGCATTGATCTCTTCGGCTAACTCGGCTGTGATTTGTTATGGGCGAGTTCAGATTGTTTTATGTATATTTTTTTATTCCGTAGTTAGTCACCACTTCTGTGTTATCATGTACATGTATTATATAGTCATTTTTATAAAATTACTGTTTGCAAAAGTATGAATTATTATTAATACTATTAATACTAAGGATGTTCTTATCCAAGGCAGATAACCTTAGCAATATTAGGCTAAACTTTTTGGAACTTTTGATTATCGCTGCTCTTCAACTTGTACTTGTTTTGGCTTTCGATTTTTTTTTTCATATTAGCGTCACTGATTATTCTTTTGTAGACGAAACGCACGTCTGGCGTATTGAATTATAAACCTGGTACCTTTTGATAGCGATTATTTGTGTGTTTCTCAGTCCTTTATGTTCTCCCATTTATTTGTATTGTAGTCCTGTCATGTTATGTTGTCATTTAAATTATATTTAACATTGTCATAAAAAAGAGAGGTTTGGCTAGCCAAAAAAACCAGGTTCGACCCACATTATTGTGTTAAAATGTACTGTACCAAGTCAGGAAAATGGTCATTGTTATATTATAGTTGGTTTATGTGTGTATTACTTTTTAGTGTTGTGTTTCTGTTGTGCCGTGGTTCTCCTCTTATGTTTGTTGGTTTCCCTCAGTTTTAGTTTGTGGCCCGGATTTGTTTTTTTCTCAATCGATTTAGGAATTTCGAACAGCGGTATACTACTGTTGCCTTCATTTACAGCAGAAACAAGTAATTTTGGGGACAAACAAATTGTTCAATTTTCTAACGCTTACTGATTAGTTTTCTTAAAACTTCAAATATTTTTGGTAAAAATAAATTTAATTGTATTAAAAGACTTCGAATCGTTTTTTTTTTTATTTTAAAAAGGTTAACAAAGATACAGGATTATTATTTTGTTCTCTATGTGTGTCTACTCTACACTCATCATTGGCTCTAAACCACGCTAAAAATGCATTTATTGAAATATTTCCTACTAATCAACAGCCGTTTTACAAATGGTTTGTTTAGTATTGCTTGAAATTTTGCGATGTTGTTTTTTATATTTTTATGAATTATATATGTGCACATCTCTTGGATATTAAAATGTCTCAAACTTTGATTACACACGCAATACTGTTTAGGCCGAAGCTGCAGAAGGAAAATAGACAAGTAAACATAGAAACATCAGTGTTAGCATTGTGTTATCAAAACGGTCGTTGCAGATTTCCAAGGTAATTAGTGAGTTTCTTTGATTTTTACATTTCATGTAAAATTGTAGAAACAAACGTCACAAATTTTTTTATATCTAACTCATGCGAAAAGCTAGATTGAAAAGAAAAAAGTTTGAATTATACTTACTAATAATAAACTCATCATAGATTCCAGAATTGAAATTATATTTGTGCCAGACGCGCATTTTGTCTTCAAAAGACTCATCAGTGAAGCTCGTAGCTCAAAAAATGTTAAAAAGGCGAAATAAAGTTCGAAGTTGAAGAGCATTGAGGACCAAAATGTCCTAAAACTAAAATAATCTATTCCTGAGGTAGAACAGCCTTATTTTTTTTCTAAATTTCTAAGATTTGTAAACAGTTAATTTATAATTATGACACTCAATATCAATGATAATTCATTTCAACACAGTAGAGCTGACTTCTTGGCTGGTGTTACCCTTGGGGAACTAAAACTCCACCAGCTGTGGCATCGACCCAGTGGTTGTAAACAAACTCATCATATATACCAGTATTTAAATGTTTCTTTCTTCGTTTTCACTATTTTGTTTTTAATTCGGCACTTCAATACGATACGAAATGTCTACAGGGAACGATAAAAGGGGGACGAAAGATACCAAAGGGAAGTCAAACTCATAAATCTAATACAAACTGACAACCCCATGGCTAAAAATGAAAAAGACAAACAAACAACAGCACACATGACACAACATAGAAAACTAAAGAATAAACAACACGAACCCCACCACAAATAGGGGTGATCTCAGGTGCTCCGCATGTGGCACCCGTCGTGTTGCTTTATGTGATAAAAAATCTCGTAAATAGTCTAACTCGGTAGGTCACATTCATCAAAGGGAAGGGGATTGTAGTTACGATGTAAGTAACATATCCGATATCATTTGTGAAACGGTTATTCCATAACGGTCAACCAACTCGTGATGGCGTCCGTAAAATTTACGAAGGGATGATTTCAACTTCACCATTTGGAACTCTTGGTTTAATAGCTTCCTTGTGAGCAGCAACCCTTTATCAAGAAAATCATGATAGGAAATGCAAGCACGGGAATATCGTATCAATTGGGAGATATGTACCCCGTATGCAGTTGCTGCTGGAATGTTGCTACTTAGAAATGGAAAGTTCACAATTGGAAAGCTGAAATCATCTCTTTTGTCGTACAGTTTTGTTTTTAACCGACCCTCATTGTCAATTTCTAGATGTAAGTCAAGATATGAGGCCGACTTTACTGTATCTGTAGCTCGATGGGATAGATGCGTTCCACGGTCACCAAATTTTGAATTAATTAGTGAAAGAACATCATCTATATAGCGGAAAGTAGAGTTAAAGGATATTGCTAACTTCTTATTTTTCTTCCTAAGAAGTTCCTGCATGAAGTCAGCTTTAATGATAAAGAAACAGTTAACCATATACCAAGGGGACCAACGAAAATTCCATCGCGATCTCGAAATAGGATTATCTATTGTACAAAGGCAAAGAAAAAAATCTGGGGATCTGTTAATCTGTTTCTATTTAACATTAAAAGCAAAGTATTATTTAACATTCTACATTCAATATGGAAAATAGAAAATTATGATTTGGAATGACTTCTCCTACCCCTTCTTATGCATTAGAGGTACTTTCTCGTCTTATAATCCATTATAGGCTGGACACAAGTTCCCAAGCTATCCTATGTTACAGATAACCATTTTTCATAGCATTGATCATATATAGACATTATTTTTGAAATGACGAATTTGATAATTAAGATACCGAAGCATAGTCACCGAATGACGAATAATTAGGCAGATCTGATCGAGTGCAATCATTTGACGTCATGATTTAACATTAAAAACATGATTTCTTTTATTCGCCTTTGTCATGTCTGCGCTATTCTGCGTTGATATACATTAGGAATACGCATTGGATGACGAATTATAAATTATAACAGATTTTTTATGAAACATTGAGAAAATAAGATCTTCAAATATCAAAATTGTTCTTACACATGCAAGAACACTTAATGTAAATAAACTAGGCATACACTGACATATTTTTTTAGAATTTAGAAATCAAAGCGAAACGCTATTTTGTTAAATCAGAAAAAGGAACACACATTTCGAAAAATTCCAGTTCATTTTCATTGAAATTGATATCTTTTTAATAACTACAATAAGAATCACCTGAGTTTGCAAGTATTTCAAGATATGATTTAGACGTTCATCATAAGATATTTCGTGTTTGAACATGTGCAAAAAACGAATTCCATGTTATTTATCTGATCTGGAACCAGCTGATTACATCAAATATATACGATGTTCTTATCGAAATCATACACGCCTGATTTGTAAAGATGATGTAAAATGTATCAAAAATTTCAACATTTTAAAACCGAAACTACCGATAAGACAAATCACGGAAGACAGCGGGGAAGAGGCGCAATGGAGATAGTTATCTCCCCTTATCAACAATGGCGGCTTTCATGTATATCTCCGAGTGAGATATTTACCTTGTATCTTTATGATAGCACTAAATATATGGACAATTTCTGGCTTGAGTTCCAAGATTTTGATAAGATTGATAATCTTTTATTCTAATTTGAATTTGATTTCAGATAGTGTTTAGGATGCACTTGGTGTACATTGAATCATCGATTTTTTAAGAAAGATACTAGCCTATAAATGTCGCATTTAGATAAATATTATATAAATATGTATTGAGAAAACAGGTCTTTGATTGAATTAACATATTTATGTTTTGATTATAGTTGATAAAGTATTGTTATCTTTTTTAATCAAGTTGAACATCAACAAATCAAATGCACTTTAAATATTTGAAGATACGCCTATCATATCTATTGCTTCGGTAAAAAACAAAATAACTCAGATAGTCCTTACATAATAGCAGAACAATTACCTCACATCGAATTTTACGTCTTTTTGAGAAAAAAAATAATATACTGGTGCTGCGTAACCGAATTAAAATGGAATAAAAAATAAACGCAAACTTATAAATTAAGGCATCAGTTGTTTACTGATTAACCATCTCGTAAATCAAGGAAAAGGACACAAATCAGAGAAACAAACAAAAACCGAGGGAATCACATAAACTGCAATAGGAGCAAGATTATATGTGTCGACAAGGGAAGCGTCTCTTGCGATACGTGCAGCACCTGCATTGCGATTTCACTCAATTCAAATCTCTATCTTCAATAAAACATAACAAATTTAAGTCAGACCAGACCACTACATGTATATTGGTATTTAGAAATCTAAAACCACGCAAACATATCGCTACTAAGCTGAGACATTAACAAATCGTATTTTCAACCAATTCGTTATGGTGAACATAAAGCGTATGTAGTGTAAATTGCAGTCGTTCTGTGCTGATGCCGTATTTGTACAAGGACAAGAACCTCCTTAAGGAACTCCATTAATCAAGGACCTACACGAGCGTATTCACTAAACAATGTTAACAACTTGCCATGAAGCCGGCGATATATTACTGATGCGAAATTGGGAGTCAACAATTTGAAAGTTTAATCATAAAGTGTGTCGTAAATATAAGTTTGCGTTGGTCTATATGTGTCGTTATCGACACAAAGATCAATATACGTAGCAAACAGTCTTTTTTTTGTGTTATATCATGAATTTCAAGTTCACTAGGATCTTGTTTTAAATGTAAGCATTATTTGAAATAACGGTTTTTGAGTGACGAACCATCAATTAATTTGAATAGAAAACATATGTGTAGGATTATTTTTTTTTAAATGTTCTGTACCAAATCTAATTCACATAAAACAAAACAAGTCGACCTTTAATTGTGCACAATTAGTACCCATCGGAATGACGACTGTCTGCTGAAATATCAAGCAACCAAAATCAACAAATTAAATATCCATTAGGAAGTCCAGCATTTTGATGACATCATATTTTTTTAATCTGTTGTAAGAATCAGTGAGGTACTTCACATAGTAGGTTGATTTTGTTACAAAAATGTAGAGATATGATGGAAAATTTGGAAGTATATCTGAATAGATTTTATGAATCCACATCTGATTGACACTACTGATTGGATGTTTCTTACTACAATACTTCTGAAAGCAATATTTTACTGTTAAAAGAATGGTGTTAAAAAAAGATGTTTAGTTTTGAAGTCTCGACTTTATGTCGTTCTTTATATTTGTTGATGTGAACTTTAGTTACCTAGTACATATAAAAGTAGAAGATTTTCATCGTCCTTTTTCCAAGTAGAGAAAGATGGTCTTGGGATTCTCTTAAATCTCTTCACTTAAAAGTAATACATCAGAATATGTGTGATTCCCAGTTTTCCTGTGAATGCCAAGTTCTTTAGTGGGTTGTAACAACAACATTTTTGTCTTGAAGAGATAAAGCATCCACCACCTGACTTCTTGAAATGGACAGAAACTTGACATTTAATGTATGTCTATTTTACATCGTCGATTCCATTACGCTTCTAAATGCATGACCAGAACAGCTTTGCTTCATTCAAATAAAGTGTCAGGTTTGATTCTCCTGGTTGTTGCATTATTCATTTTCTGGCATAGTTCGCAAATACATGTTCCAGGAACTTGAATGTCTTCCTTAAATTCCTTCTCTTTTTGTAGGAGTTCGTGATTATTTAAAAAAAATCAAATTCTGATTAATGGTATATCCAAAATTGTTGACATTATTGATAAAATATGTAATCGAATAACTCCGATAATAAACTGTTGTCTGTTATAATGAAAACATGTTAACAATGAAATGATAGAATCTTAAAACAATTAGAAAAAAAGTCAATATAAAAGATATCATTACGAACACATGCTTCTGACATACTCTTCATCATAAGGCTTGAAAATGAAAGAAAACAAAAAGGTTTTCGATATCACAAACTAGTCAAAACATTTACTAAATTTTATCATCTGTATAAGGAAATATTTCGTAACTATAACTCAACATGCAGACATCTAATACGTTCAGGTATTTCACATCCAATCTTTTATGGTAATATTCTTTACAAAGGACAAAAATGTCAGTATTCACCTCAAAAGCTAACAAAACCTTTATACAGACTTATTAAAAAGGGATATAGTTACGATACTGTTGTCAGGTCATTATAGATTGCATAGTTTGGCTTTAATATTGATTCACTTATGCTCAATCTATGTTGTGTCATGTGTACTATTTTTAGTCTGTTTGTCTTATTCATTTTTAGCCATGGCGTTGTCAGTTTATTTTCGAGTTTGAGTCGCCTAACAGGAGGGATTGTGCCTGATATTCATATGATGAAGACATAATCTTTCAATAAGTTTAATTGAGGTATGGCGCTGGCATGTCAGTAACTGCTAGTAGTCTTTTGTTATTTATGTATTATTGTCATTTTGTTTATTTTTTTTGTTTCATATTCTGACATCTGACTCGGACTTCTCTTCTCTTAAACTGAGTTTTACTGTGCGTATTGTTGTGCGTTTGTTTTTCTACATTGGCTAGAGTTATAGTGGGAGGGTTGAGATCTAAAAAAAACGTGTTTAACCCCGCCGCAATTTTGCGCCTGTCCAAAGTCAGGAGCCTCTGGCCTTTGTTAGTCTGGTATGATTTTTGTTTTTAGTTTCCTGTGTATAATTCGGAGTTTAGTACGACGCCCATTATAACTGAACTAATATGCATATCTGTTAGGGGCCGCCTCTGGGTGCGGGAGTTTCTCGCTACATTGAAGACCCATTGGTGGCCTTCGGCTGTTGTCTGCTGTATGGTCGGGTTGTTTTCGCGTTGACACATTCCCCATTTCCATTCTTAATTTGACCTACATTTAGTAACTAGTTCCTAAATACAAGCAAGATACTTAAGTGGCGAACAGGTGATACAAAATTTCATTCGAACATATACAGAAAACACTGTTAAGAAAGACTCGCATCATTTAGTCCCTTAACCTTTGACAAGACCAAATGCAGTATAAATGAAATGAACCAACGAGAAGCTTTTCATGACAAAGGAAAATCGAAAACAATCACTCAGTCATAGAAGCGACTCAGTCATAGAAGCGACAAATACATTAAAAAAAAATATTATTACAAAAAAAAAAAAAAAAAAAAAAAAAAAAATCTGAAAACAGAAGCAATATCGACATAAACTTGTAAACGTGAAATCAACATTGAAAGAACAATTAGTTTTGAAAAACCTACACCATCAAGTGTCAACTTTTTGAGGGGGTGAAAACTTTTGATTTGTTACTCAAATACCCGATAAATGATTTATCGGTGAAAACCCACCAACAGTAAACTTAAATACTCACTTTCAATTTGCCTGGATATTACATTAGTTGTATTTTGAAGAGTTTGTTTTAATATCTTATGACCCGGAGGTTAAACACCGACTTGATTATGTCATGTATATATCACTAACTGATATTTGTGAATGATTTAAAAAAAAGTTGCAACTTTATTATTTTTAAATAACATAAAGGGGTTAAAATCATCATAAATTTAAACCAAGTATGTATTTGTCTCTTGTTGCTGAATTTTTTGTTAGATAATTGCTACTCAGTATAATTATTACCAGTTCTAACATAACCGTTCTGACATTTGAAACGGTTTCAGGATTGTTTCGTGTAGCTGGCACTTGATTGTTTAATACCAGTTCGGTAATCTTCTTGTTTATCAGAATCAATTGTCCAAGACATAACGGTATCCTCATTTACATATTAGAAATAAAAAAGGGTGTTTCTGAAATGTGGTGCTTCCAAAGCCCTACTCTATGTTTACGTCTAAATTACTAGTTACACACTTGAAAACTTAATACCTCAAAATGAAAAGAGCTTTGTGACCAAAGGGGTCTTGATAAAAAGACAAACTATTTAAGGTCAAGTTTAAATTACCTGACGAATTTGGAACCTTCTTGTTTTAATATTTCCTAATGCAGTCATTTATTTTGCTGTTCTGTATAAATAAAGGCAACAATAGTATACCACTGTTCAAAACTCATAAAACGATTTAAAAAAAAAACAACAAATCCGGGTTTCAAACTAAAACATCAAACATAAGAGGTTTAAACACGAATGTACTCAAATAATCGATAAATGAGGACGTTTTATCAACGTGTTAAATTCTTGTATAAACTATCTGAGGGTACCATAATGTGTATCAATACTATTGTAAAACTACTTATTTAGAATAAGAAATGCATTTCTCGGCTTTTTATCCTAGTTTTTTCATATACGAATAACATTTTGATTAAAAAATAATTTAAAATTGACAAATAACTGCCCTTAATTCTTCGACCACCAGAACTGGTATTAATCATGGTAAGAGAGCAGCTATAACTTACATCATTTATAACCATTCTAAAGAAGAAAAGATTCTTATTGTTCTACATTCAAAAATCAAATAAGCACTCATACAAAAATTAAGCTAACGAATAACAACGTTTTAGAATCTAAAAACAAAATAACCCAGAAGAGGCTATAATTATGTAATGATCACATTGCATCTTTTGATAAATTAATAGTTTAAATGTGTAATTATAGTTACATAACGTATGTTTTCTGTGTAAGCTACATACTACACCGCTGTAAACTTACTCGGGTCAAATTTAACATAGTTGAGTTTTTTTTTAAAGTGGCAAACAAACAATCAAAAATAAATAAATACATACATTCTAGAAGAATTTTAAAATTCATAACGTTCTGTTGATAAATGTAGTAACTACATTTGGTCATAGAATCGGGAACCAATTTTAACAGAACATCAGAGTAATTATAAGATTGTACGTGTACTATCTTAACAGCGGCGGACATACAAATTAGTTGTTGCGGTTCACATTAACGATCGCTGATGATATATCACTAAATAACTCGTTTGATATGATTGAGCTTTTAATTTTGAATTTTAAATTTGAATAGGGATATTCCTTTTGGAAATTTCCGCGAAGTTCAGTATTTGTGTGAGTTTACTTTTCACTGTTCGGTCAGTTCTTGCATGTTATATATCGCAGTTAGCTTGAAATTAAGCATGCTACTGAAATTTGAAGGACTGCTACCTACCTTGATCTTCACACAGATGAGCGACTTTACACTAAAATCAACGAAGAACGGGATGATTTAAGCTTCTCAATTGTGAACTTTCCATTTAGTAGCAACATTCTAGCAGTACCTACATACTGAGAATATATACGAATTGATACAAAATTTCCGTGCTTGTATTTCCTATCATGATTTCTTTAATAGAGGGTTGCTACTCACAACCAGGAAGCTATTAAAACAAGAGTTCCAAATGGTGAAGTTGAATTCATCCCTTTGTAAATTTTACGGACGCCATCACGAGTTGGTTGACCGCTATGGAATTACCGTTTCGTCGATGATATCGGATATGTTCCTTACGTCGAAACTAAAATCCCTTCCTATTTCATGAATGTGACCTACCGAATTAGACTATTTACCGCGTTTGTAATTACATGAGCAACCGACGGGTGCCACATGTGCAGCAGGATCTGTTTCTTCTTCTGGAGCACATGAGATCACCCCAGATTTTGGTAGGGTTCGTGATGCTTAGACTTTAGTTTTCTATATTGTGTCATGTGTACTATTTTTTTCTGTTTGTCTTTTTCATTTTTAGCCATGGCTTTGTCAGCTTGTTTTCGTTCTATGAGTTTGACTGAACCTGTGCTGGTATCTGTCGCACCTCTTTAATATGTTGTTACGTAATATTATATTATCTATTTATGCGTTTCTCTGTGTTGAGTGTTCTTGCGTTTGTTAATTTGTACTGTATTCCTGTGGCGTAGTGTTTCGATTTTACCTTAACTTCTAAACATTGCCATACAAGATGTTTGGCTAGCTACAAAATCGGTTTAAACCCAGCATTGTTATCTTAAAATGTTCTGTACCAAGTCAGGAATATGGCAGTTGTAATCAGGTTGTCCGTTTACTATATGTTGGCGTTTCTTTTAAATGCAGATCAATGTTTCTGTTGTTTCGTTGATGTGTTTCCCTTGGTTTAAGTTTGTAACCCAGATTTGTTATCTATAAATCAATTGATGGCTTTTAAACAGGGTATAAGCTGATGCCTTTATTTATACTTTAAAAATGATTGAAGTTTACTTTAATTAGAAATTTAAAGTACTTGGTTACGATATTTCACATAGTGCTCATGAGCGTATACCTTTTTATTTGATCAGTTCTAGTGACAGCGGATAAGTTTGTTTAAAGTTATATGAAAGAATTTGCTCATCGCTAGGTATACGGGTGTTGCAATAATTGTCAACAGCACAATCCTTCGACAAATATTTTAAAATTTAGTCTCATAAAATATGCGTAATTGAAAAGAAAATGATCGAAGTTAATGTTTTGAAATTCTAGTAATTTTAGAACGCAGTTAACGTAATATGATTAACATATAAATACATTTCAAATGCAGTGCCCATAGCATTGAAGTAAGACGTATTTTTTATGCTAAAAATGTCAGTGTGTATGCTTTACCTATGATAGAAATCAACAATACACTTCCGTTCGTTCGTCTGACTGTTTTTTCCTCACTTCAAGTTACAGTTTGAGTAATAAGTGTTTGAACCAAATTTTCATGGTTCACAGAACATCGAGATGTAAAGGTGCGAGCGAGATATCTTGTCACGTAGACAAATGTGTATCATAATTTGTGTGAAGATTTCGTTTAAATACCAGATAATCTTTCGATATTGTGTACTTTATTCGCATTTGCATATCAATTCTATATTACATGTATTCTCATGCAGTTATAGCTCATATAGACATCAAAGGTTATAAAGGAATCAATTATTTATGATTGTCAAAGCAATATTATTAGGTCTTTCCACTTTTCTGTGGAAAGACCTATTGTTTTTCTTCTGATTATTTTTTTTTTCTTCCGCCAAATTTTGTTCTTGCGATAAACATTTATTTCTCAATATGTCGCTTAGATATTTGGTATATGATATCGAACAGTTTATGCGCTTTTAAAATTTACCCTGCGTAACCGAATACTTTTCTTTGTAGGAGTAATCTCCCCAAACACTGTTTTCCTTGTGTCCACGACTCCTTTGCAACCGTAAAAGATTTCGACAAATTTATTTTACAAAATTGTTCGTTATATCCTTCTCATGATTTGTCCTATTTTGACCGAAGCGATATGAACGCTCCATATGAGAGTTATTTCCCCTTATGCATTTGATATAAGTGATATGCATTTCTATCTTGTAAACCATAAGTGATAGAGACCTAGGATCTTTTGATTTGAGGTCCTTGGTCCAAAAAAATGAAAATTAGGTCAAGGGTCAAGGTCATATTCTAATTTTTGAATTTAGCTTATTTTCACTCATTTTCATTAACCTTATAAGATATCGACAAACTATTTTGACTAAATTGTTAGTTGCGACATGTCGTAACTTAATAATTTTAGTTGAAAGTGTGCGTAGACAATGAATGGGAGTTTTCGCCCCTATCATATCTCAAATTATATGTAAAGTGATATAACTTACTAACCATACATATTAGAGACCTAGGGTCTTTTGACTTGAGATCCTCAGTTTGTGACCTTGAAATTGAGGTCAAGGTCATAGGTTAATTTGATGTTGTAGATTTTGACCTTTGCTTTAAATTCATATCTATATATCATTAAGCCATATGAACTGATATTTTAGACTGATTTTTAATATTTTAATATCAAAATGGATATTAACTGGTGGAAAGACCTTCAATTGTTCTCTGAACAATTGGTTTTTAATTCAATTTGTATTTCTGTACTGGTGGTAAATTATGTAATAACACATCATTTATTTGTTTGTTGTAGTAGTTCTAAGTACATTAAGTATTTATGGTAACATATAAAGATTTTCCCCTTATTTAAATCTTGTTAAAGATTCTGACAAACTTAACACAAAACATGGTTGTATCTGTTAACATAAATATGTTATGTTGACAATTTCAGGTTATTTAATACAAAGGTACATATGATGTAATAATAAGAAAATGTGGTATGATTGACAACGTTAGTTTGAATTAAATGGATGAACATCTAAATCTAAATTCATTGCTGAATATATAAATTTTGAATATCTTGTTCCATCGAAACTAACATTTTTGGTGACCTGAGTATGATTATTTTATCTTCAAAGATGTAACAAAACATTTTTCAAGAAACAGTTATTTAATGGTATTACAAGTACTACAAACACAGACATTGGTTAATTTCCAATCTATAGAGCCAAATTGAATGAGTCGGTCTTTGGGATAAAATCTTGGGCTAAATATGGGGGACGAGATTGTAGCTAGTAAAACAAATTAACACGACGGGGCCGTAACTAGCCCCTTTTAATACTGAGGCAAAATATATTCGTCGAGCGTAGCGAGGCGAAAAATTTTTGGCGAGGGGTCTTGGGGCCGCTTAAGGCCCCCAGAAGTTCTGAGAAAAATAACGCAAAATCGTGCATTCTGAGCATTTCCCGGACTCTTTCTTACATAGAAACGCAAATCATTTTTAGCTATTTTTTCGACAATATTCTGGTCTCAAAGCAAAAACATAGATTCATTGTTATTTAAGACTTTACAGTTTTAGGGAAATTCAAAACATTAAAAGACCGATATGTAGGATAAAGCAAAAATCGTAATTCTCATAATCATTAATACCGGATCTGTCTGTCTGTTCTTGTCTTGTATTGTGCTGACTTGAGATTTTTTATGACTAGATTTAAATATAGTGACAGTCATTAGTGCAGTTATATACGTTAAATACTAGTACTGCTCAAGTCGACACTAGGGACCATATTGACCTTGTTTTACGGTATTTATGATTCTTTCATTATTGAAGACCCTCCAGCAACTATCAAGATGAAGAACAGGAATAAAAACTTTGACCATTGATCATTTGTATTTTTTTCTATACATTGACATTGTGTGCGATTAGCTCCCGTGCACGTGTACTTCATATTCCTTTATTTTCTGTTAAATGGTCTGAACACGACTTAATGCAAATTTAACCCTTGAATTTAAAAGGTCATATGGCAATACATGATTAATGTTTTTTTCAACAAATGATTTGATACCGGGAAATTGGTGGTCTTACTTTAATTTAAACCATGTCAGCTATCTAGTTTTATCCACAGGCGCTTGGATATATGATATAGTTTTTTTTTTTAATTTTGTTGTTGATTAATATATTCAATTTTCTATCTATAATACTAAAATTACGAGGTCCAATATGTCAGCCGTCATCACGTAAAAACGACGAATCAAAGAATTCAACTTTATATATAACTAATATAGTACTAAGGTGTAGATTAAAAATTACACCACTCCAGGCCCTTATGTTTTCCACGTAATTAATATTGCCAATAATTAAGAAGTTCCGGGTCGAGTCCGATACCGATACCAATAGTATAGTCACCTGTTACCTATTACCTTATCTGTACGTTCCGCATCTGACAGGCGCACCAACAAACGGTGTATTCAGGATTAATATGCTATTTACACGGGTCATAATCACAGGGTTGACACTACTAAATTGTCGAATTGTTACCTATTGTAGTATTTTAATCAGTAAGACTTTCTAAGATAACAATACAAATACTAAAAATCTGGACTAAAAATAAGGCGTATAGGTACAGTTTTCAATTTGTTAGCGGGCATGACGTAAAACAGCGAATCAAAGAATTCAACTTTATTTATAACTAATATAGGACAATGCTGTTGATTAAAAAATACTCCATGCCAGGACCTTTTGTTTTCCAAATAATTAATATTACCAATAATTGATAAGTTCCAGTTCGACGGGTTCAAACAGAAAGATTTGAAAGCAGAGAAAACTGTGTATCTTATAATCGGCATGACTTTATCAGATGACAATACTAATACTAAAATAATGCTTGCGCATAGTTATATACTTTAATTCGGTCACGGACCCGCGATATCACGGGTGTGTTCTAGTATTTATAATACATATCTATCACTTCTGTGCATATCTCACCTACAGAAAATACCTAATTTTGAAATCCATACTAAGAAAAATTGGGTATGGTTTTATATACAAGAAAGGCAGTTTCGTATTCTTTGATATCAAGTTCAATTCTCCATGCAGAAACGACCACTTTTTTCTGTGTCCAGTAGCATCGTATATTCTTAAAATATTTTCTCGCATAATGCCTGGACATCGGTGGACATGCAACATTACACAGTGTGACAGGTTTACAAATGAAAATCAACACTCAGACTAGTCATTAAGAAGGACAATAAATGAACAAAAGACAAACCCGGGACACAAAAGTACAAACAATAGACCGTCAACTCTGAAAACCAAAAGTAAAATAGAAACATGGATTACGAAAAATATGCAGGGGCGACATCAGAGAGTGAAGAGAACTTGCTTCTTGCAAGACACTTTCAGTGAAAACAATTTGATATGAAGACCATCATATGAAGACAATCTTTTGTTTTAGTTTTTTTTTTTTTTTGAAATTGAAAAGATGAGGCATTTGCCTCATTTGCCTCAATGTAGTTACGGCCCTGCACGATTTATATAAGGCCGTCTGTAACACATATATTTTTTAATGGCTCACCAAGGAATGCTGTTCGCAAAATTTTCGAAGAAATAACACCATCTTCACTATTTCAAAAATCTCGTTTTATTTTGTTATTTTTGTTAGCTACAACCTTTAAAACCAATGAAATCAAGATAAGCACTGATTCAGAAACGTTGTATGTAAACTTAAAATGAAGGTGCTAAAGGCATGTATTGTCAATTCATTAGTATAATAAGTTCAAACCCACAGAAAACTTTTTTCTTGTCGTACAGCTTAGTTCTCAACCAACACTCGATGCCTAGATGTAAACTAAGCAGGTACACACAGTAGTTAATATACTATCTCAACAAATATTACACTTAATCACCCAAATAGGTTTTATTGTTTTGGAATTTATAGAAATGAAGGACTGTGGTGATAATAATTACATGAATGATAATAGAACCGTTCATTTGTGAAAACATTTTCTAAGGCGTTTACCAAGATGAAGTATTTAGTGCTCAACCTAACATTTTAGTTTTAATATGTTTCAAACTGTCTCATAGAAATTACCTTATAGTTGTTCATTTATTTATATGTATAAAGTATAAAACCAAATAAGATATTCAATTTATTTTTTACCACTATTACTTATCTTATCTTAGATTTTCTTTTCTTTTGCTCTATGTAAGAAGTGACGATTCGATCTATCTTTACCAATAAAGCAAAATGATGACAACGCAAGAAGTGTAACTCTAGTTATTTATCTGAAAATCAACAACATTTATTCGGTCAGGAGTTACTTTCCCTAGACCATTGTTACCGTATCACCATGGTGATACGGTCTGATTAGTCAGAGGCTAAACGTCAGGTTCGGGTAAATCTGTTAACGGTATTTCTGTTATTTCATTGGTTATAAATACTATCTAATGGCTGCTTCGTGGCTGTTTCCGGAATGATTCTGGGGGAAATGAAGGTCATGTTAACGTCTGATTGGCTATTAATGAGTGGCATGCATTAAATGTTCAACGCGTCCGTAAGTGGGGTCGGATTGAAATCATGATACTAGGTTATAGGTACATATTATGATAAAGTGTTCATTTGCTATAGTGATTAGTTATGATGATAACTCACGACAAACTGTCAATTTGGTGCAGATTATATAATCATGTGACAATGTGATGATATAATCTTGAAGTTATGTTGCTATTTTGGTAAGAAACTGTACATTTATGTATTATTGCTATTCTCTAACAATAGAACAGTTATGTGTATAATTTACACTTTAAACTGCGTATTAAAACGGTTAAATGATTGAGATACTTTTGTGTTAGATTTCTTCGTATTTTAAATAGTAAATAACCATTTATTTTTCATTGCTTGGACATATTGATTAGAAAATATTAAAATCACGGAATTTACCGAAGATGTAATTTCGTTTCCTGCACTTTCATCGCTTCATTGATTTCTGGTGTAAATAAACAAACCCGACGATACTGATTAGAAGAATACAAAAATTACAAGGTGAGCAATATGGTTTCTTATGTGCAAAGAAGCCTACACCAAGCATCACGTTATTGTTATTGGCAAGGGTTTCAGCTCTCTATAGGATACTCTAGTGTCAGCTGTTGCAAATTATATAATTTAGCTTTTTACAATGCACAGCTCTATATTTGACAATGACCCCCCAAGGCAATCATTTATACGATCCTTCGAACCCAAAAAACTTGCAACACAGTGAACTCCCAAAAAGATGTTTGCATGTGGGGTAGACAGTTTGATGATCTTTGATGTATGTACTCGTACATGATGATTTATTCTTTGGAGTTGTCAGGAGGCTGATTTAGAAGGGGGCAGGGGGCATGCCATCCTTTTCTTGGAAATTTGGTGGGCCTGCACTTATGAAAATTTCTGGATCCGCCACTGGTTGTTGGACCATAATAGTCCCAGTATGGACACAGTGGTGATCAGCAGTCATTATAAAAAAGAAGATGTGGTATGATTGCCAATGAGACAACTGTCTACAAGAGACCAAAATGACACAGACATTAATAACTATAGGTCACTGTACGGCCTTCAACAATGATTAAAGCCTATACAACATAGTCAGCTATAAAAGGCCCTGACATGACATGTAAAACAATTCAAACCAGAAAACCAACAGCCTTATTTATATAAAAAAATGAACGAAAAACAAATATGAAACACATATACAAACGACAACCATTGAATTACAGGCTCCTGACTAGGGACAGACACATACATAAATAATGTGGCGGGGTAAAACATGTTAGCGGGATTCTGATCCTCCCCCTAACCTTGGACAGTGGTACATGAATAACAGTACAACATAAGAACGAACTATAAAAATCAGTCAAAAAAGGCTTAACTCATCAGATTGCCCATTGATATATCAAAAGCACTGAAAACTTCATTTGATATGTCTGATTTCAATTTATTCACATCATCAGGTCTTACACTTAGTATATTTTTTCGTGATGAACATTACTATTTGGTTGATTATGTAGGGAATCACTGAAGCATGACTGGAGAGTCGCCCCCCTCCCCCATCCCCCCTTATTGTCCCAGCTGACCTGAGAATCTGTCCCTCTTTAACCATTAACGTCATACAACAATTACTTTTCCATTGTGGCATCATATATTTTGTATTAAAAAATCAAAATTTTACATGGAATATTTGTGATGTACATGTACATGTACAGTTTGTAATGGCAGACATATACATATTGTAGCAATAAGGTGTATTCAAAGCAAAATAATTAATAATAAACTCAATGGATAGAAGCATACTGGTATAAAGTCAATTTTTTTTTCACACAGCATCTGCATAGAGTGATGAGATATAAATCAGGAGATCAATCACTGGTTTTAGAAGTCAAGAATTTTTATATTTTACTTATGTGGGTAGATACATGTAACACAACATTTATCTTGTCATAATACCTGTACGCTCAGTGTTCTTCATGAAAACTATCACACTGATTTTAAATCATTATAAGAAAGCACAGTGTATAAGCAAACATTTCAGGAGGCAAAGAGTCTTTTATAGGCTGACTGCAATAGTCTGTATATTATCTGAAAAAGCTTAGTTCTTGTCAACTTTCTTATTATTTCAAACATTTAATAGATGTCTCCCAAATTTGGTGTATTTCTATTAGCTTTTTTCAAAGTCATTTTCATTTATTTTTCAACCCGGCCCAGAAATATGTTTAATATAGCTGATTTAGAGAAAGGCGACCTGGGTCACCTCTAACAAAGGCTATATTTATTGTCAATGCAAACATTTTACCTGTTCAACACCAAATGCTGTCAAGTTTGGGGCCCCTGACCATGGCTCTTTTTTTCATAATTCATCTTACATGTACATCTCCTTTGAATTTGTTTGCTTATTTGTTCTATGGTCTATCTATGTATATCTATCTATATACCACATTTTCATGGTCCCACAAAAATGTTTAAAATGTATACATTTTACTTTTTTCTAGCTACTCTCATGTGATAGCCATACCTTTTTGGTCACTATTTATGTGTTGCGTTTAAATATGAATTGTAACACTTTACAGTGACTGAACAGGTAAAACAAATACTTCTCAAGAAACAGAAAAAAGAAGACTACTTGGAACAGCACCAGACTACATGTATGTACGAATAAAAACTCAGATCGGAATAGCATGGAGGATATTATATGTCCGTGTGAATAAGCAAGGGATGCTTTTAATAATAGTGCCTATTTTTTAATTTACTAGATTTTTCATTCATTATCTGTGTAAATTTCAACATAATTTGTCAAAAAATCTAATCTAACTTAACTCAAACTTTCAGTGGTGGATCCAGAAATTTTCATAAGCGGGAGCCCACTGACTGCCTATGAAGGGGCCAACTCCAGTCATGCTTCAGTGATTCCCTATAAAAACAACAAAATTTTTCCTACAAAAGGGGTGGCCCAGGCCCCCCGAAAAACCCTCTAACTCCACCTCTGACTTTAATTTAATATGACAAGTGTTTCTGTGATAAATATCATGCACAATTTTATAAATGAGAGGGGAAAGAAGATCCACATGTGGTGTACCTGCACATGACAATTGCAAACTGCCCCATTTTTTTTTATCACAACCAATCAACTGATCATGGTGATACTGACATTGTAACGTGTTTGGCTTATGAACTATATGTTCGTATCCGTTTTCACAGAATCTGAGATACTACAATATCAATCTTTTAATTAACTCAAAAACCTAACTTCAACTTGGAGGCTTTCCTTCAAAACTACGAGACCAACTTTGAAACTTTGAAACTTAATAAAGAAATAACACTATTTACACAAATAACTTTATATCAAAAAGTAGTCTGAAAACTATAACCTCAGTTTATCCTTGATCCTTTTACTGCCTCCGAGGTCCCAACTGATTTGACAAACAATTATATTAAACTTAAGAACAAGCTTCAAAAATCCTAGGTTCCTGAAACACCTAGTTCTGAGACACCCAGTCTCTAAAACACCTAGTCCTGAAATGACTAGTCTCTGAAGCACCTAGTTCCTGAGACAACTAGTTTTGAAGCACCTAGTCTCTGGAGCACCTAAGTCACCAGATTATTACAAGCTATCTGTTCGAGGGACTGCGACCATTCCCGAGGGAAATTACAGTTTCGGAACAACCCGGTAGCTTGCAATAATTGTAATACTTAGTCTCCGAAGCACAAAAGTCATCAGACTATTACAGACCACCTGTTCGAGGGACTGCGACCATTCCCGAGGGAAATTACAGTATCGGAACAACCCGGTAGCCTGCAACAATCGTAAAGACTTTAAAAACCGCTTGCTTCAAAAACACAAAGTTTTCAACTCAACTAGGTTTACAAACTTCTCAATTCTAACTTCTTTACTTGCTGGTATTTTCTTCCCGATGTTTAACTATCAACGGCCAAATAACAAATGAGCGAACTTGCACAATGAATCGGTGTCTTTATATACCCTGAGCGCGGACCTCGAAGAGAGCACCCTAGCAACAATTAACGCGTCTCATAACAACCAAGGATAAAAGACTGATTTTATATGTATTTTTTCGTTAACGCATTGTTCAAACGGATAATTAATGATAGATAATAATACAACGACAAATTACAAATGTTGTCTTATGCCTAAACTGCATTTTTGTCACAACATTACCAGAGAGTACACATCAAATGAAAAATCACAAATAACTGATACATATTATCAGATATTACAGAATTAAATATGTTTTAAATTTATTACAAAAAAATGTGTTCTCAATCTTTTAGATAGATATTACTGGATCTCATATACATGTAAGTACCAAAGACAAATGTCTATCCAAGTCACAATTTATAAAAGTAAACTATGAAAGGTGGTAGTTTGGTCTTCAAGGCAAAGCTTGGTTCACACCAAACAGCAATTTTATATAGTCCATATCAATCATGACAATGGCGTCTGGGGTTAAACATGTTTTCGTAGGTAAATAATATTGCCATGGAACTTTTTTCATGAGAGTGTTATAAAATTGAGAAAGGAAATGGTGAATATGTCAAAGCGACAACCACCCGACCATAGAGCAAGACTCTATATATAGTCTATATAGAGTATTACTTCCTGTTTGGTGGAATAGTGAAATAGAAGTCAATACGTTCTTGCTCAATCCTATGTCGCTTTGAAGGTGTCATGATTATCATCCTCAGCTTAGGCAATGTGTTACTGTAATTTGAATTTCAAAATGACTGAGCAACGTTTTTCGAAGCACTGGTCAACTCCACCATAGCGAATCACATGACTTTGACAATCAGTTAATTCCAGCGAAAAATATCTTTATAAGGAAAGAATTGTCGCATAAAAATTAAATAATAGAGTACACAGGAAATGGCAAAGTTCACATAGTCTAGTATGATTAATCATTTAAAAAAAAAAAAAAAAAAAAAAAAGAGAGCAAAAAGGGGGATGGGATGGGGCGTACGCCCTCTACGTCCCCCTCTGGATCCGCCACTGCCTTCTGTTGTTGTCCATTTTGTCAAGTAGTAATCCTCAAAAGTACGTGTAGGTTATATCCTTTTTTTATTATGTTGATTATAGACACAGAATACATTTTATTATAATATCATTCCCCATTTCCATTTTCAATTTTATTAAGTCTCCTTCCATTATAACACGGGTCCACCAATAATACAAGAAAAATGACAAATTAGTAGAAAAAAAGCGCTATGTTTTCATATTGCTTGAAGTGCAATATTCCAATAAAAATAAACTACTCACAAACCACTGATCTCAATATAATCAGCTAAAATACGGCAAGCTTTTTAGAAAAGCTATTACTTGTTTAATATATAGATTCTGCCACTGCATCGAGTGTAATACGATATTCAGTCCGGAATGCGGTTCGATAAAATTGCTTCCCTTGTTTATTTCGCTCTCCTGTCAAATCATGTAATTTCGCTACCTCCAATGGTAGACGCTACAACGATGGGTGTAGTCAAGAAAGGTACAATTAATGGAATCAGCTAGGAATTAGACGATCACCATTGGTATAGGTGAGTTGTTTAATAGTTGTTGCATTGGGATAAATGCATGTTTTGGATTAATTCATAATCAGGAATAGCTGGGAAGAAAAGAAACGTGTTGCTACGTGAACCCGGAAAGGCCGGGACGAATTTAAAAAAAAATCTAGAGACGATCGTTCTGAGTGTGCCACCTACACATTCAAACATGTACACAAGCACAGTATTCCCTATCTATGTAATGTGTTTTCATAATTATGCAGTGGCGTATCCAGGGGGGGGGGTGTTCCGGGGGGTGCGCACCCCCCTTTATTTTTGCCGATCAATGCATTTGTATCGGGACATATGTTTTGCACCCCCCCCCCCTTTGCCCTGGGTGCCCTGGGTTAGCACCCCCCTTTCGAAAATTCCTGCATCCGCCCCTGATTATGTGATATAGAGCAAAAAAAGGTAGCAGTTTTTTGTGTCTTGTTGTTAAGCATTTCCAGGGGAGATAATGTTATTTTTCACGGTGTGTTTGATAGGTTTGTTACATTGTAACATTATATATTACACACTCATAAAGTGGATTAAAATAGCCTCCCACACTCAATTAACTGATTTTCAATTATTCTATTTACCGTAGTGCTATTACATAAGACTTCGGAGGTTCATATCACTTATATTCAACGTTTTTATATCGGATTATTTTTACTATTGATGTTGAACGGTTCATAATAAAAAAAAAAATCCGATAAAACCGTTGAATATAAATGATATGAACCTCAGAAGTC
Organism: Mytilus galloprovincialis; assembly: GCF_965363235.1. Classification (NCBI taxonomy): domain Eukaryota; kingdom Metazoa; phylum Mollusca; class Bivalvia; order Mytilida; family Mytilidae; genus Mytilus; species Mytilus galloprovincialis. The sequence goes on from NC_134843.1 coordinate 86,010,034, forward strand.
CTTTAATATAAGACCGGAGGTTCATATCATTTACATTCAACATTTTTTATCGAATTTTTGTTTACTTTCAATGGTGAACGGTTCAACATTGGTAGTTAAAAAAAAATCCGATAAAAATTAATGGTTCAACATTGATAGTAAAAATAAATCCGATAAACATGTTGAATGTAAATGATATGAAACTCTGAAGCCTTACATTATTGGACTATCGATTATTAGTTCTTTATCCTAACTAAATGTTTTTTGTGGTGTATATTACAAAGGGGGGGGGGGGGTAAAAACACAAAAATACCTCAACAATCCTACAATATAAAAAAGAAGATGTGGTATGCCAATGAGACAACTGTCAACAAGATACCAAAATGACACAGACATTAACAACTCTAGGTCACCGTACGGCCTTCAACAATGAGCAAAGCCCATACCGCATAGTCAGCTATAAAAGGCCACGATAAGACAATGTAAAACAATTAAAACGAGAAAATTAATATCTGTTTACGGAATATTTCGTATTCTAAAACTAATGTTTCTCACATGTTTGTTAGAAATGTTGAAAATACAGACAAATGTTTTGTACGTATACCCATCCCCTCTTTTTCAATTCATCATTAGTTCAAGATACAGCTCTGAAGAATCTGCAATAACCTAACATTGATAATTTACCTAACAATAACTTCAGTACATTTTTCTAACAAGTGAAGTGCATTTTTCTAAGAAGTGAAGACCAATGAAAACATTTCATATGATTTGAAAAAATGGCCAATTAAGTAGGATCTTGTGCCAAGTTGTGGTTTCGTAGACATAAATGATAATTCAACATTTTCTATTTATATTTTTCTTTATTTCATATTCTAGTATATTTAATAACATGTTTATATTTTGTAACGCATCTGATGTATATATAAATCTAGTGCCAGATCCAGTTTTATCAAGAAGTTATGTGAAAGTTCTGCTATACATCTGACAGCCAGGAATTATTCTGAAGTACACATGTCGACCAGAGACATGGAACAGAGAGTAGAGGTTTTAAAGTACCAGATGCTTATCTGAGATTCCAATTTGAACTAAAGAAAGCAATATATATAGATATGTAGAAGAAATAATCTATATGAATAAAGTTATGCCCAAAAGGAAGTTGTTTATATATATATATATATATATATATATATATATATATATACAAACAAGTCTAAACAAGTGACAAACCATACAATATACATGTCCACTGGATCTAAGAGTGATATAGATAACACGTGTCTCATGTCTATCTCTAGATTCACCTTCCGTGACAAGGTAACACTACGACTATTGAAGTTATATTTTTATATAGCGGATGTGGTCGAGTGGTCTAGAGCGCTGGACATGAGGCTAAGCGATTGGTGCTGTAGTGTATCAAAGGTGTGAGTTCGAATCCCGCTGAGGGACGGACAAAAATTTGTCAGTATAAAATCTAACTCTAACACTGTTTGGTGTAATTTTCAAACTTATATATATATATATATATATATATATATATATATATATATATATATATATATATATATATATATACAGAATTTGTCAAACGTATCCATAACAGAAGAGATGTAAATGCATCCTTTATGTAGCCTTGCAATACTGATGGTAATAATTTATATAATTTCTGAGATGATATAGCAGTGCCATTTGTTTCCTCTTTCTCCTTCTTCCAAGAACTTGATAATCTGAACTTTTTTTTAAAATTCTAGCCCTGTTCAAGAACAGATAAAGGGCATATGTATGCTTAATTTTTGTTATTTTTTAGAATCATCATAATTTTTTTTTTTTAAATGAAACAGGTTGTACATTCTACATAAAATATGCCAGTCAACCAACCATAAATGTTAACATCCCAAAGAGGTCTTTAGTATATTTATTTTTCAACTTACAGAATATGTCAAAGGTTTAAGCATCCCAAACATTTATTTACTATCTGACTTGAGTTTTTTATTTGTCAATAACAAGCAAACTCGATATTTTCCATAACATTATAATAGTTCCGTGTTATTATTAAAAAAAAAAAACAAAGGACCAACTCTTGTGTTATATACCTCTATTTGGTATTTCTGGTTACCGGAAATGTAGGACATAATTTATACTGTTTATTGTATTTTACGGGACTGTATACCTTTTTTTTTTATGTTTGTCGGCGGCGAACAGTGAGTGTCGTCTGTCACCCATGTGTTTGATAAAATGGCTGTGGAATAAAATTTAGATATCGATATTCAAAAGCGTGACTTCAATCTCATTAGTCCCCCCAAGACAACAAAAAGGATTGAGGCCCACGACATGGTGGAGGACTTAAAAAGGCTTTTAGCGTAAATATTGCTTTTATTTGTGATATAAATTTTGGTGAACATTATTTTTTTTTTGAGAACACGTGGACTGAGTGGACAATTTTGTCAGCGACAAGTCAGCTACATATTTTGATTAGTATCTCATAATTATTTGGTGATAAAGTATCGCCAGTGCCTGTCTCAACCTCTCAGCAATCCGATATTATCCGTTTTCGTTTATTTATGATGGAAAAATGATGCATGCATAGACAGGGTGATAATAGTATCGCCAATATTATTGTATTGCATTCCAATTTAAATAAATGTGCAGTGAACAGTTTTGAATACGTGTGTAGACATAAAATATTTTCGATGTTCCTTTATTAATACTTGTTTGGTGATATTTGTATCGCCAATGAGTTTCAAGTAGTGCCCATTGTATTCATTCTATTAACATGAACACATTTTTTTTGTACCGGTAAATGGTGATTATGTCAGATGAAAATTCCGAGCCTTCTTTAGAACACAACCAATATCAAAGCGATTCAGAAACGGACAGTAAAATACAAAGTTTATCTTCTGAATCATTATTAAGTGACGGATTCCTTGAGGATAACGAAATTGTAGGGCTAACAGAGTTTGATTTAGGTGATGTTAATTCTCCAGACAACACTGCAAAATTTGAACCAGAAATAAATGTGTTATTAGCCGAGGCAAGTCCAATTACATCTACCCCACAACCGTTAAATGTAACAGAAATCCCCACAGAATCGGTTGATATACCTATTAAGATTCAGACTACTTCAACAATGAGCAAATTAGTCAGGTGTCGTGAATTTTCAGGATACCCCCAAGATAATGCGAAAGGATTTTTCAGTGAATTTGAATCTTACGCACTTCTCCATGAATTGCCAGAAACAGACAAAAGACGCATTGCAGCATTTCATTTACATCTAAAGGGGCCTGCGTTAACTTGGTACAATTCTTTGAGTGACGAGTCTAAGAGTTCGTGGATAACAATTTGTGTTTTGTTCAAGGAAAAATATATAAATTTTAGTTGGCAAAGCGCAACAGTTATAATGGAAAGTGAAATTTTCCAAAACATGGTATTATCTCCGGGTCAGTCGTTAGAAGATTATTTCAGTCAGCTGTCGGAAAAAGCTCAAATATTAAGAAAGCATGACCACGAGTTAGTAGCAAAATTTATAAGTGGGTTGCCAGAAAAAATGTCGTTTTTTGTCCGTGCTGGTCAACCAGTCGATGTACATGTACACCATGCCTTAACTTCTGCAAAAATGGCGGAAGCCTGTGGGTACAGACAACACGGAGACTCTATAAATGCTCTTAAACATGAAAATAAACATGCACCTCGGCAGCTGCCAGGAAAATCAAACATTATTGATTCCAACCAGAGCGAGGTTATCCGTGATTTACAAAATCAGGTTGCTATTCTTACCGACTTAGTTCAGGGTAAACACAAGGAGCATGTTCAGAGTGAACCATCCCATTCTGATGTTCATGACATTAGGGATCAAATCGGACAGTTAAGCGGTCTGATAACTAGTATGGCAGTCAGGGAAATACCCAACAAAGAACCAAAAAGACCTGAAAATACAAGCACGAATTATGCAAATACGTCTCGTTTTGACTCAGCTGAATGTAGGAGATGCAAAGGTCTCGGTCATTTTCAAAGGGTATGTAACTGGAACGGGTATGGTCAACTTCAACCGTCTAATCAATGCCAACTTTGTAATCAGAATGGCCACATTGCTCAGTCTTGTACCAAACTGGAGTTTTATGCACAGGGAAACAGGACCAACCCGGGTGTGGGGCACAATCGTCCGGGTTAACTTCGTCTATTGGTGCCGATTTTGATGAAAATGCAACTAAGGATAAATTTTTGTACATAACTGTTTTATTTGGTGATCTAAGAATAGCTGCATTAGTTGATACAGGGAGCTCTATCAATGTCATTTCTAAATCTTTGTATGATTCGATATCCGATCGTCATAAACTTTATTTTGAGCAACTAAGTGAATCGGAAATTCGATTAGCCAACAACGATAAAATCAGAATTAACGGAATATCCAAACTTCAAGCCACAATTCATCAGAAAAATGAAATTATTGAAACTTATATCATTCCCAAAACATCTCATCCTTTAATTCTCGGTACTGAATATTTACGAGAAAATAAAATTGTTTTAGATTTTAGTGATTTTAGTTGTAATCAGAGGACTGTGCCGGTTAAAACAGGTAAGAGGATAGAACTTGAACCGAATACAGAATACTTAACTTTTGGGAAGTTACCAAATTACGTTACAGTCGGATTGCAAGGGATATGCGTAAACAGCAAATTTTCAGTTAACCACAAGTTTTTAGTTGCCAAATCTTTAGTTGTCGTTCCTGTCAATCGCAAAGTTCCGATTAAATTATTGAATGCTAGTAATGTGAAAATAACGATTCCAAAAGGCAAAAATATTGCTGAATTTTCAACATTATCAAATGAGTACACCTATGTTGCAATGTCTGAAAAATCCGAGATACCCGAAGTGCAGAATATTCAGTTGGTTGCTAATGAAAATGGACTGCGGACCGATAATTCCGAACAGCAATGTGACATTACAGACAGTCCCGACAGGCAAGAAGTTTTGACCAAGATCAAGACAGATTTTGATTTATCCGATCATTTAACACACGATCAAAAATCGGAATTAGCTGAATGTTTGTTTGATAATCTTGATTTATTTGTGACGAAAGAAAATCCAAACCTTGGATATACACATTTAGTGGAGCATAAAATACATCTGAAGCCAAATGCTGTTGGTAAACATCATAAGCCGTACAGGGCACCCCCTTACAAACGTGAGGTTTTGCGTGAGCAACTGGATAACTTGCTTGAACAGGGAATAGTTGTGCCAGTTAGTGAACAAGAGGAGCTACCCATTACAAGTCCGATAGTATTAGTCACAAAGCGAAATGAAGCGTCGAATAGTAAGACTTCAACTCAAAGTTATAGGTTTGTTTGTGATTTTAGACATTTAAACGCGCAAACAGAAGACTTTAAATATGTTATACCAAGCTTACAGGAACTGACGGAATCCTTTGCTGAAATAGTACCAAATTTTATAACTTCGATAGATTTATCTTCTGGGTTTTTTCAGATGGGCATATCCGCCGAATCGTCAAGATATACCGCTTTCAACACATGTTTTGGAACGTACAAGTTTTTAAGGCTGCCAATGGGGTTAAAGACGGCACCCAACACATTTCAGCTTCTAATGGACAAGGTACTGCGTGGTCTAAAATTCAGAACTTGTTTGTGCTATTACGATGACGTATTGATCTGCTCTGAAACCTTTGAAAAACATTTAGACGATATCAAAGAAATCTTTAAACGATTTCGAGATGCAGGACTAAAACTGGGACAGAAAAAATGCCATTTTGCAAGTGAGACGTGTATTTTTCTTGGACACGAGATTTCTAAACATGGGATAAGACCCCCAAAAGATCGAGTGAAGGCTATTGTCGACTTTCCGGCACCACAGAATATAAAACAACTTCGTCGCACAATTGGATTATTTAACTGGTTTAAAAAGTTTATACCAAATGTCAGTGCTATAATTAGTCCACTCACTAAACTCCTGAAGAAAAATCAAAAATTTGAATGGAAAATTGAACAATCTACAGCATTTCAAAATCTTAAAACTCACCTTGTTAATACCGATAATCTCAGTTTTCCCCGTTTCGATTTACCGTTTATATTGGCTGTGGATACTTCATCAAAAGGAATAGGGTACATGCTTTATCAGAAGGACCCAACAAAGGAAAAACCAAATATCATTCGTTTCGGATCAAAGTCTTTATCACGATGGCAGCAGTCGTATGGTCCTACGAAATTGGAGTTGTTGGGAATGGTCACTAGTATTCTTGACTGTGCGGACTATTTAAGGGGTACACAATTTATCGTGGATTGCGACCACCAAGCACTCCAACCATTGTTTATGAAGCAATTCAAAGGAGCTATTTATGAGCGTTGGCTTGCCATTCTCCAGCAATTTACATTTGAAATTCAATATAAGCCTGCAGAACAAATGAAAGTCGCTGACGCGCTCTCAAGATGTGAAAATCCCCAAAACATTCCGATCGAAAGCCCTGCAGAAGATGATCCGTTTTTTCCCTTGGTAACAGAAAATGCAGGAGAAATACGTTTACCCGGTGGAGTGAAATTTGTTGATTTATTTGAATCGAATGATAATATGGCCGTTGTTGTACAGGCTATAGACATGGTAGCTGACAAGCACATCGATTTATACAATGTAGAAACGGACGAGCATAACTCGCTAAATGATCCATATGATGCCGATACGGACGAGTCAGACTCTTATGTACACAATCGCAAAAAGAAATTTGCCAGAAATAATCAGAACGTTGAACAACTTGCTAATACTTTGCGCGATTTTCAAGTTGGTGCAAATACTTCTAACATCAAAAAGTTACAACGGAAAGATAGCGATTTAAGGAAAATTATTGCATATTTAGAAGATGATGTTTTGCCAGATTCACAAAAAGAATCTCGCCGTATTTTATTGGAGTCGTGTGATTTCATTTTAGTTGACGATGTGTTATATCACAGTAGAAAGGCAAAATCAGAAAGGACAAAGAGCATGAGTGAATTTCAACTTGTTATTCCTAGACAATTGATTTCGCAAATTTTAAAAATTGCTCATGACTCCCCATTAGGTGGACACAGTAGAATTCAGAATACTTTAGACTCTGTTAGAGAGCGTTATTATTTTGGGCGAATGGGTAAAATAATCAGTGAATACGTGCAGTCTTGCCATGAGTGCCAATCACGTAAAGTTAGCAATTTAAAAACGAAAGCAAAAATAGTAGCTTATCCTACGCCTAGTGAACCATTTCAAGTATGGCAAATGGACATTTTTGGACCACTTGTTTCATCAAATAATGCCAATACATACGTTTTTACAGCAGTTGATGCTTTCAGTAATTTCTTGTTTGCTGTGCCATTACGAAATAACGATGCAATATCAGTTTCTCAGGCACTTTTCAATTTTTTCTGTAATTTTGGTGTGTGTAGCACGGTTATTTCAGACCAAGGATCAGAATTTATTGGCAAATGTACAATGGAAGTGTGCAAAATGTTGACTGTAGAGCAAGAATTTACACCTAGTATGATGCATCACTGTTTGGGTCGCTGTGAACGAACGCATCGGACCTTAGCGGAGCGTTTAACGCCATATGTTTTAGACAATAAACAATGGGAAGAAATGCTTCCTGGAATAGTATTCTCAATCAATAGTTGTGTAAATTCAGGATCAAAATACTCTGCTTTTGAAATTATCTACGGAAAAAGGCCAAATTTTCCGTTATCGCCTTCTTACATAGTTGATTTTAAAGATATTCCGAAAGATGTAAAAACCTATGTTGAGAATTTGGATGCCCGTTTGAACATTATTCGAGAGCAAGTAAAATTGAATACCCTTGTTGCTCAACGGAAAATGGTAGAGACCGAAAATAAAAATGCACATGAACTAGATTTGACCGTAGGCGACAATGTTTATTTATCCAGAGAGCCCGTTGGACAAGGCAGGAAATTTCAGCATATTTATGATGGACCGTTTACTGTAACATGTCTTCCGAGTGCACATCTAGTTATTTTAAGAGATCCAACAGGAAAGAGAAATTTTCGCCGTCCCGTGCACATCGATAGATTAAAGCTTGCACATATACGGGTGCCCTTACCAGCACCTTATTTTAACCAGCAAACCGACGAAAGTGAAAATACTAGCAGTAAGTCGGATAATAGTCCTAGCTCCGTTGATTGAGACACCTCGGAGAATTCTAAGTCTATATCTACAAATGTGACGACAGAAAGTGAAGCCCTGGATACAGATGTGGTTTCTCAACATGATACTACGAATTTAAATAGACTAAGAAGGAATATTCAGAAGCCTGTGCGGTACCGTGATGATAACTTTATCGACCCCGATAAAATAGTGGATTCATGCGAAAACAATCAATTGAAAGTAAAACGTATTCTTGCCAAGCGAAAAGACGGTGCAAATTTCGTTTACTTGATTCAGAAAGTAGGAGAACCAGCACAGAATGCGATTTGGCTCCCTTTATCAAAATTACCACCCAAAGCACAAACCTTGCTACTTTCAAGACCACCGCCGTTGATTCAGTAGTTATATGTTTAGTAAACTTTCGCATGGTGATGATTGCATCGCCAAACCATTAGTTCAAAGTCAAATATGTCATATACTGCAAAGTTATTCAAATGAAACAATCAGAGTGCCGTAGATGAAATTTGAGAAATCAGTTTAATTCCTTGTTTTGGTGATGATTGCATCGCTAAACAGACAATGCGTGCGTTATCAGTAAAAGTGATGATTGCATCGCTTAACTGAAATTACACTTCGTTTAAAAATAGCATTGATTGGATGTCTTACAAAATTTAGTGGCGAGCTTTATACAGTGATGATTGCATCGCTCAATTTATTTACACTTCGTTAAGCAATACCTATGGTTGGACTTTTGAGGAAGATAAATATATTTATATATATATATATTGCTGTTTTGGTGATGATTGCATCGCTAAACTAACATAACATTCGATTGTGGGATTTAGACAGTTTATATAAACTATGCAGGAGGACATAATCTTCTTGATTTGTGACGTTTTTGGTGATGATTGCATCGCTAAACTTACATACTTTAGATCGCGAGATGTGAGCAGTTGCAGTTATACCCTGATTTTCAGCTATGGACTATGCAGAAGGACATAATCGTTTTTGGTGATGATAGCATCGCTGTTATTGCATTGTACTAATGTCAAATGTACTTTTATTTACTGTTATTTTCGTATGATATTACGATTGATGGTTGTTATTTTTTCTTAAAGGTATGCATTTCTATCATATGTTACATTCAAAAAGTATATATATCATGAAGCTAGATAAGGCATTATTATGAACTAGATGTGTTACATGCAACAGAATTGAAAAGTTTTTCAAATACTTGCGAAAGTTTTTCTCAGTTGAATTTATAACGGTGTACAGAGTGTTAGTGTCTGCTAGAGTGAAAACCTGTACATTTTCTATAACATTGTTTATTGAGACTGAGAGTGTATGTATACATGTATATCAAAATTATTTCATGTGAACTTTTGGCTAGTTATATAAGAGTGTGTGATAGTGTTATACTAGATTGTGTTATTTAAAATAATTGTATTAAGAGTTTCGGGTCTCTACTAGCATCACTGTGATTAGAGCACAAATTGTCACCAATAATAGCAAACTTAAGAGTTGAGTCAACTTGATGAAAAGTTTTATTCATCTAATATATGATATAGTATATATGCAAGTACAAACAAAACTGTGTCCATGTACGGAGTTAGTAATGCCAGAGTGAGAAAGGGTGTATACAAATTTGAAATGTATTTTTTTTTATTATTATTATTGTATTATGTTATATTGCTGTCTGCATTTCCAGTGACCAGACCAAAATTTTTCAAATTTTATATTTGGGCGGGGGATGTTATATACCTCTATTTGGTATTTCTGGTTACCGGAAATGTAGGACATAATTTATACTGTTTATTGTATTTTACGGGACTGTATACCTTTTTTTTTATGTTTGTCGGCGGCGTACAGTGAGTGTCCGGCGTCTGTCACCCATGTGTTTGATAAAATGGCTGTGGAATAAAATTTAGATATCGATATTCAAAAGCGTGACTTCAATCTCATTAGTCCCCCCAAGACAACAAAAAGGATTGAGGCCCACGACACTTGCACAAAACTGTAACAGATTATCAAAGACTGTCTAGTAAGTACCCAAGCCCCTGCTCTATTAAGCACCGTCTTATCAACGGCTTGGTCGATTGTAAGTGTTCGCTGCAGATACTGTAGACTTGAGACAATGACATGGAGGTAAGTATATATAAGAACAACGTTTTCAAGAATATAGGCAGATTCGAGCAAAAGGGGGGGGGGGTGCTTTAGTCGGAAAAATTTGTTACCTTAAACATACGGGATTCACTGAAGCATGACTGGAGCGAGCTCTCTTAAGCTCAAGTCAGCGCCCAACCCCTCCTAATGTAAAATTCTGGATCCGCCACTGAATATTGGTATTAACAGTGCGATGGAAGTCTTCAAATAAATAAAAAATAAAAAAAAAAATAAAAAATAATGAAAGACTTTGTGCTGGTTATTAACATACGGGAACGAAAATTTAACTTCAAATTGTGAAAAAGAGTGAGGGGTTAGATTCATTAAAAAAATATCGTCTAAATATATTATGAATTCTGATCTTCTAAAACCTTATAGTGTTAAGTTTTGAAAGAAACAAAAATGATTGATGGAGGCGGACAATAAATGTTCGCGCTCAAACAAGAAAACCATACACCCTTTGATGTTAAAGGATTAACTTACTTCCTTGTTGATGGATTATTTCCTGGCTTGTTTTGGTAGAGTATTGTTGCATGTTTCACACTCGAGTAATATATATACGCATGTGTTGTACATGAAATATGAAGACACCGGTGTACTACTATAGTACTTGACTCAGTGGCAAATCTAACTGCCTAAAAGGGGGGTGCGATTCCGTCACGCTTCAGTGATTCCCTATATAACCAAACAAAATTTTTCTGAAAAAGGGGGGGGGGGGGGGCTGGGCCCCTCTAAATCCGCCTCTGTGACTTGTAATAGTGAGCATGTATGAGACAAATAGAGTGAGCTACAGTATACGGTAAAAATTCATATAAGGGAACTTTGATATCCTTGAATCTGTTTCTGAGTTGTGAAGAACTAACATACAACTAACAGTGGACGTTTATTCAAGAAAATTACTACAATAAAATTGAGTCTAATGTAAAACTGTTAAATAAGTAAAGATTCTTAATGTCTTGCAAATTTTCGACTGTAGGTAAACTATTAAGAAAAAAAATAAGATATAAATAGTAAATTCAAATCGTATGAATCGTATGAATAATATTGGCGAACAAAAAAAAAAGTATCACATTATGTCGTCGGACAATTGTAAGATGCTATAAGATAGACTAAAAATGTATCGAAAATATTGCACAAAAGAAATTATGAAGTAACTCAGTGCAATCCCAATTTAAGATGCAAACACATCAAAAGAAAAACAAAATAACACAACATCTCCACATGACACAAAACAAAAAACCAACTGCAATCAGCAAATACATATGTAAGACGCAAAGAGTCACAAGAAATAATAAAAAAAAATCCATTCGCGGGCAACTACCGACTTAGTATACTGTATGATCGAACACAAACAAGCCAAAATATGACACTCAAGAAATAAGACGCAAACTTCATTACACGAATTGCAAGATCAATAAATGATGTATAAAAAATAATTCCGAACGACAATTGGTTAACACAAACAAAAGGAATACAACGATATAAATCTTTGCTACCCCAAAAACTCAACTTCACAATGGTCAACCAATCCGGGTTACTATATAACTAAGGTGTAACAAAATGTGTAACAAAACTTTTTTAAAATAATACAGAAATTATGACTGTCGGTGTAATTGTAATTGTTTAAGAAAAAAAACATGTCAAGCATGCAAATATTATTTAAAAAAAATAGTTTTAATCACTTAAAAGTCATGTGATGTTACATATATATATATATAGGACGGGTGTGTTCGATGCGTAAATTAATTAAGAAAACCCCGTCATATAGCATCCAACTTTGAAGTTGCGTCCAAATGTCAAATTTAGGTGTGCCACTTTGGGAATGGTCTTAAACGATTGACAATTCATTTTTCAATTTTTGTAATTTTTCCCAGATTTTTTCTATGTCGAGCAAAAAAAAGTAACAGTTTATAAGGAGACCCCCTAAATGACGTAACAGCTTGACTTACAATGTATGGTCGTTTTAAAAACGATTTTTTGCAAGTTGCATTGTGAACAATTGTACAATATGAAAATTAAACAACGTGAATGCAAATATTTATAATGACTTTACGGAAAGTAACTTTTGTGACATCTTGACAACCGTATACAAAGTTCATTACCTTTTTCTTCCTTCTAAACACAAGAGGTCGAATTCTTTTGTTCTATTTAAACCGCATATCGGACTGATTGATCCACTCGAGACAGTTAAATTTTCAAATTAAAAACGGAAGGGTTTGAAATATCAAATATTAAAAATTTAACTGTCAAGAGTGGATATATACCGTATAACACGAGATTTGGCGGTGGAATCTGTTTTTCTAATGAATTCGGACAATATGCAGGCACACTTATACGTTTTATTCAAATGATCTGCAAAAAGATGTGTTCTTTCTGAATAACTGAGATTAAACAAGCCACTCGTTGATTAAATAGAAATAATCAACAGATCAGAAAAAGGATAAACCGTTTAAGAATAAGATATGATAAATAAGAAAAACTGTTTCATTTGTATATTATTCAATAAAAACATTCATTTGCAAAGTAAATACATATGATTAAAAGAATCTGACCAAATTGAAAAGTGAGGAAATATTGTGTTATTGCATTTACGGAGAGGTCGAATTAATTTTTCGGAAAATGATATTCCATTGAAAATATAATTGCCTTTGACAGTTATCTCTTTTTAAACTATGTATCCGTTGTAGCCATATACAATACTATTACTATTCTCAAATACCTATCAAATAAAATTTAGAATGGAAATTGGTATTCTGTTCAAAGACAAAAACCCGCCCAAAAGACCTGAAAACAGCGAGAAAATCCCCCTCTCGGAGGCGGGGCTCTGCTTGCCCATACAAATAAATGTATACCTGTCCTGTAAAAATTGGACGTCACACTTCAACTCCAAAACATACTATTGACAAAATTAAAAACAAAAACAAAATCACACAGATTAACAAATGCCAAAGTTATCTGCTTAAGAACAAACGCAAAAATGCGGTTTGGTTTAATGTGTTTTTATGAGACCTCAGCCCCCCTTTTACCTCTAAACAAGGTAAATATAGAAACACACAGCACTACGCACAGTAAAAACTCAGTTTAAAAGGAGGTCCAACTCAGATGTTGGGAGTGGTAACAGAAGAAACTATAAACAAAATGAATAGGAGCAACATATATTTACAAAGGACTACTACATGTAGCAGTAACTTTTAAGTACATGTATATATTTGAAATAATAAATATCACACAATATAACAAATGCAAGTCATACATTAAATTCAAAATTTGATCATTTAAACGGTATTTGTCAGCATCTCTTCCTTACGTCTAGCTTCCTCAATATCCGATATGGCAATTATTTATCTATGGCAATCTGAAGTAAATTTGAGTGTTATGGAATAAAACTGTTTCACAGATGATTACGGATGTGTTCTTTATGTCGTAACTACAATCCACTTTCCTTTTCACCACGCATTTGACCTACTGAATTATAGACAATTTACCGGGTTTGTAATAACATGAGAAACACGACGAGTGCCACATATGGAGCAGGATCTGCTTACCCTTCCGGAGCACCTGAGATCACCCACAGTTTTTGGTGGGACTCGTGTTGCTTTCATCGTAGTCTTAAGTTTTCTATACTTGTGTACTATTATTTGTCTGTTTGTCTTTTATTTTTAGCCGTGGCGTTGTCAGTTTATTTTCGATTTATGAGTTTTACTGTCCCTTTGGTATCTTTCGCCCCTCTTTTGTACAGAAACAAAACAAATCGTCGGTTTTCCTTTGCGAGATGAACATAAAAACAGGCACGTCCGGAATCATAGTGGACATTTTTGTAATATCGTTTATGTCTTATATGCTTAAATATTTTCCAGGCAAGTGTCGTGGGCCTCAATCCTTTTGTTGTCTTGGGGGACTATAAGACTGAAGTCGCGCTTTTTGATATTTAAATTTTATTCTACAGCCATTTAACAAGCACATGTTTGACAGACGACACTTACTGTTCGCCGCAGACAAGCATAAAAAATATATAGTCCCGTAAATTAGCATAAACAGGCTGAATTATGTCCTACATTTCTGGTAACCAGAAATACCAAATTAGAGGTATAAAACACAAGTCTGCCTCATATCTTGACTTAAATATAGAAACAATGTAGAATGCTTAACAAACTCAGTATTTAGTTTCGACAGATATTTAAACAACATATGATATTAATTTTGTGTTTTGTATATTATTTTAAAGTGCAAATGCACAGGAACTGATTACAAGATAGTTTAATAAGTAAAAGGTTTAGTTTATTATCATCATTGAAATAGCATTATTATCCGTGAAGTGCTACAAATTGTAGAATAAGCAACGCACTACAGTAAACTTTTAATACAGTATTAAATTTCCGAGCTTAATCATCATATATAGCATTAATTTTACAGTTCATCGCGTTTAAAGCTGATTTAAACAACTCCATGAAATCTATTGCAGCTTGGTGTCCATCCATACGTAATTACTTAACCATAGGATTATAAAAAAAGGAGATTGCATTGTTAATTTGGACTGTTTAAGCTGTAGAAGATATTAAATATTCTTATATGCATTGCATTGCACCGTAGATTTATGAATTATGTAAGAATAATAACATTTCAAACTGTAAAAAAGTCACCAGGCTCAAGCTAGCAGCCACTCGCCAGCAGCCACTTCGCTAGCAGCCAGTTTTCAGATATGTCTATAAACCCAAAAGTTGCATAAGATTCAAACGTACTTTAAATGTTTTTATCAATCATATAATTACTAAATAATCTGTTTTTATATATGAGTGAGTAGCCGAAGATACTATTTAATGTTGTTTTTTTTCAAATTAACATGTAATTTCCTGATCATTACTTTATTCGCTTTTCATATACCAAACAGCGTGCTGCGCGCATTTTAAATAGTGTATGGATAATAGTAGCTATGCACTTATTTAAATGCTGGCAAAATTGTTGTTACATGACATCGACGTTTCCATAACAAATCAATTTTGTGATATTGCAAGAAATAGCTCTCCATAGTCTCGGCATCCTGTCAAGTAGTTCCTAAAAAGTATCAATAGTTTTGCATTACAAGAATAGAAAATTGCACTCGTGCTTTGCTATTTTTTTGTCAGACAAATTTGTTTTGACAAAAGATTCGACTTCTGAACAAGCGGAACGCGCTCACATTTGATTATAAGAAAGGGTTATTTGTTGTATTTAATGTATGGTGTGCACGGAAAATATAAATTAGCAATTTATAAAAGAAATCTACCTTTGGACCTATAGTGAAATTTTCCCACCTAGGCCATTTGGGCTATTGGACCTTAGACCCTTACCTATCATTTGCATCTAGTGGGTAAAAAAGTATTGCCGTAGGGAATTTTAGACAGACTTTTGAAAATTTGGGGTAGGCATGTTTGACCCTTAAGACCTAAGTTTGGACCTAGGGTGAAGACAAACTATGAGTTGTCCCACCTGGACCTTTTGGGTCCAGTATTGCCGTAGGGATTTTTTTTACACTCCTTTAAAAATTGGGGTAAGGCATTTTTTTTAAATTCTAACTTTGGACCAATTGTGAGGACAAACCATGAGTTGTCCCACCTGGACCTTTTGACCCATTGGACCTTAGACCATTACCTATCATTTGCACCTAGTGGGTAAAAAAGTATTGCCGTAGGGAATTTTAGACAGACTTTTGAAAATTTGGGGTAGGCATGTTTGACCCTTAAGACCTAAGTTCGGACCTATGGTGAAGACAAACTATGAGTTGTCCCACCTGGACCTTTTGGCCCATTGGACCCTAGGCCATTACCTACCATTTCCACGTAAAGGCTAAAAAAGTATTGCCGTAGGGATTTTTTTACACTCCTTTAAAAATTGGGGTAAGGCATTTTTTTTTAAATCTAACTTTGGACCCATGGTGAGGAAAAACCATGAGTTGTCCCACCTGGACCTTTTGACCCATTAGACCTTAGACCATTACCTATCATTTGCACCTAGTGGGTAAAAAAGTATTGCTGTAGGAAATTTTTGACCGACTTGAAAATTTGGTGTAGGCATGTTTGACCCTTAAGACCTAAGTTCGGATCTATGGTGAAGACAAACTATGAGTTGTCCCACCTGGACCTTTTGGCCCATTGGACCCTAGCCCATTACCTACCATTTCCAACTAGTGGCTTAAAAAGTATTGCCGTAGGGATTTTTTTACACTCCTTTAAAAATTGGGGTAAGGCATTTTTTTTAATCTAACTTTGGACCCATTGTGAGGACAAACCATGAGTTGTCCCACCTGGACCTTTTGACCCATTAGACCTTAGACCATTACCTATCATTTGCACCTAGTGGGTAAAAAAGTATTGCCGTAGGGAATTTTTGACAGACTTTTAAAAATTTGGGGTAGGCATGTTTGAACCTTAAGACCTAAGTTCGGACCTATGGTGAAGACAAACTATGAGTTGTACCACCTGGACCTTTTGGCCCATTGGACCCTAGCCCATTACCTACCATTTCCAACTAGTGGCTAAAAAAGTATTGCCGTAGGGATTTTTTTACACTCCTTTAAAAATTGGGGTAAGGCATTTTTTTTAATCTAACTTTGGACCCATGGTAAGGACAAACCATGAGTTGTCCCACCTGGACCTTTTGACCCATTGACCTTAGACCCTTACCTATCATTTGCACCTAGTGGGTAAAAAAGTATTGCCGTAGGAAATTTTTGACCGACTTTTGAAAAGTTGGGGTAGGCATGTTTGACCCTTAAGACCTAAGTTCGGACCTATGGTGAAGACAAACTATGAGTTGTCCCACCTGGACCTTTTGGCCCATTGGACCCTAGCCCATTACCTACCATTTCCACCTAGTGGCTAACAAAGTATTGCCGTAGGGATTTTTTTACACTCCTTTAAAAATTGGGGTAAGGCATTTTTTTTTAAATCTAACTTTGGACCCATGGTAAGGACAAACCATGAGTTGTCCCATCTGGACCTTTTGACCCATTGGACCTTAGACCCTTACCTATCATTTGCACCTAGTGGGTAAAAATGTATTGCCGTAGGGAATTTTTGACCAACTTGAAAATTTCGGGTAGGCATGTTTGACCCTTAAGACCTAAGTTCGGATCTATGGTGAAGACAAACTATGAGTTGTCCCACCTGGACCTTTTGGCCCATTGGACCCTAGCCCATTACCTTCCATTTCCAACTAGTGGCTAAAAAAGCATTGCCGTAGGGATTTTTTTTACACTCCTTTAAAAATTGGGGGAAGGCATTTTTTTTAAATCTAACTTTGGACCCATGGTGAGGACAAACCATGAGTTGTCCCACCTGGACCTTTTGACCCATTGGACCTTAGACCCTTACCTATCATTTGCACCTAGTGGATAAAAAAGTATTACCGTAGGGAATTTTTGACAGTCTTATGAAAATTTGGGCTAGGCATGTTTGACCCTTAAGACCTAAGTTCGGACCTATGGTGAAGACAAACTATGAGTTGTACCACCTGGACCTTTTGGCCCATTGGACCCTAGCCCATTACCTATCATTTCCACCTAGTGGCTAAAAAAGTATTGCCGTAGGGATTTTTTTACACTCCTTTAAAAATTGGGGTAAGGCATTTTTTTTTAAATCTAACTTTGGACCCATGGTGAGGACAAACCATGAGTTGTCCCACCTGGACCTTTTGATCCATTGGACTTTAGACCCTTACCTATGATTTACACTTGGACGTTTGGACAATTTGACCTTGAATTATTACCTGCCTATGTACCTTTGTGAAAGAAAAGAGAAAAAAGCCACATAATAAACACAAGGTATGTCTGATAAGAGAGAGAATAAGGCTCAGGAGGTAGAAATCTTTTTTTGCCGGTACATTTATAGGAGCATACCGAGGAGGGGTGTCTTTGAAGGTACTGGTAGCACCTAATATCAGACCGGCTTCGTCGTTGAATTGCTGACCACGTGCACGCCTCAAGTAAAGTCCATCATCATAGGTGATCTTGGCGTTTGAGGGTTGAGGTAGAGATCGTTACCACTGGGATTCACTGTGCAAATAAATTCACCATAGATACCAGAATTAAAATATCTTAAAATTTCAAACGCATCCACCAAGTTTCAGGTAAAATCATGATCCCAATACCTTGTTGACGGGTACACCACCCAAAACAATCAAGTCTCCAATACCCAAGGCAGATAGAATGGTTTTAGATACCATGTGAAATTCCCTCATTGCCAACCCTACGAACATGTGTAGGTATCCACCTTTTTTTATATTTTCTTTATCTGGGTGGTACTCAGCTCCAGATTAATAACACAAGTAACTTTTTGAAGAAGTTTGATAATCTTTTAACCTGCCGAGAGGTGAGCCACATCTTGTGTTCGCATTACAGGTTTGCATGGGACAAACAAATGGAGACTTGACAACCTTTCTTGGCAGCCCAGTGTAGTTTATTTACTTGACCTTTCAAACCATTATCGTGTTAAGTTATTATTTATTTCCTTAGAAGATGAAAATGGATAGTGAGGTGTTCGCCGCGGAGTTTGATGGGGTCACCATCCTGATCAGTGAGATAAGTGCACATGCGATTGATGGTTTTCAGGGTCACTGGTAAGTACACCAGTTTTTTGGGGGGTTCTTCATACCAGGATCGACACCGGGAAAGAAACTAGAGATGGTGGATTACTGCTTTCCATTAACATATTAACATAGCTCCCATAGATAATACCGCTATTTGCCAGCTGGATGCTGATGATGTTGATGATACTAACAATGTGTTCCCCTTCTGTATAGCCCTATCGTAGGTGTGAATTTGCCGTTCTAATCCCAAGACGGTGTTGCGGCTATTTGTAAAGTTGAAATCTTCTTCGTAGTGCCTGGCGATAGTTAGTGATGCTCTTAGGGTTTCCCGATTTGCATCGATAATGCTTTTGGCTTTGTGTTTGTTGAGCCGCAGCTGTCGCTGTATTTCATCGTTGATGTCATAGGAACCTGTGTGAATGTTGGTGATGGAGTATACGTAGTAGGTCTCATGATTTACCAATGGCATCTCATAATTCTTTCCAATTTTTAGTGGATTGAAGCCGGTATGAATTTGGCTATGGTTCCCGGATACTATGAACGAGAACCCCTGCTTTAGATCGGTTTTACCTACAAATTGCTGCAAAATAATGTTGCTCATTTATTTTTAGGCTTTAAACACGACGTTCATCTTGTGTCCGTCAGATTCGAAGTAAAGAACTCTGTCGGAGATTCCAAGTGCAAATGCTTCGGTGTTGGCGGAAACATTGCGATCGAATTCGGCTCGTATCTGGATGTCCACCGTGGATTCTTTCAGCCGCTCGGACTGATGACTTGCATAGATGATAAACACCGGCTATAAGCCTATGAAATCAGAGGTATCGGTGTTGACGCCGCCGTTACTGAGGAGGGTGACCATGTTGTAGAGTTTCTTTCTGATGTTTGCAGCCTCCTTGAACACTCTGGCAACCCTATTTTGGGTAATAAAGGCATTAAATACGACGGCTGGGTAGCGTTCAGCGTTGACAGTAATATCTATGTTCCGCAATCGACAGTGATCGCACACGGCGGCGTCATGGGTCTTATCCACACTTTTGTCGGTTTGGATTGCAACGATTGTATATCTAGGCTTTTAAGTACCACTTGTGGCAGATAGGCGCCAGTTGAATTATGTGTTTTTGGGAACAGTGATAGAATCACACTGCCTCATGCGAAATCCACAGTCGATTTTACTTTTACTTTGTATGGTTTTGTACAGCCGCATCTTGTTTTTGTCTGATGGTGTGACGTGAAGAACGAAACAAGAGATCTGACTAAGAATATTTTTTGCCACATCGTTGACTGCGGCGGCTCAGTGCATGGCATCGGCGTCTGAATCACGCGCACTAGTGACAATGCATGCTTTAATTCGTATACGATCTTGTCGTAGTCGTCTGAAAAGCCGAAAATATCTCTCAGGGGTATGGTGAATGAAAAAGCTCCTTTGTTGGCAGGTTTGGGGATAATTTTACCATGACGTGCTGCGAACCCTGTGTTTTCGGTCTCAGCTTCGGTAGATGAATCCATGCACCACAGCTGGTTCAGACCTTGGGATTTGGAGAAATCGTCGTGATAAATCAGAATTTCCAACATGGTAGTGGCAACGCCTGGGTTATTGATATGTTCGATTAGCTGGCCTGAGATAAGAGATACATGATTCCATTGTGAAAGAGAGACACTAGATCTGCATCAGCATATGCACTACTGTCGTTCTTTTGCAGTTGCCCCTCTACCAAAAGATAACTTTCAGCGGGATGGAGTAATAAGTCTTGGGTTTCGATATTGATTAAGATATCACCTTGATTATTCAGGTTGGCACCAGTTTCAGTTTCGTATTCGTCAACCTGATAAATCACTGGAGACTTTCATCGAAAGTCAATCCTTCGGTGATTGTAAGGATGTCAGACATAATGTATGTAATTTTAGCGTTGACGAAGTAGTAGATGGTTTATACAACTTTACCAACCACATTTTCCAACCCCTTTCAAGGCTACTGTGTCAAACAAACCTGTCCTACCGTAGTCGTACTTTCGTGCGTAACCTTTTTTTATTTGCAACATTTATTTATAGGAAGCTACGATGAAGCGCCTTATATTCCTCAATGCTGATATGTCTACCCTTTTTCATAGCATCAATAATCGACACAATTTCGTTGCGCACACCATATTTCCTGCTCGGTAAGCTGCAGCACACAGTTCCAAGCGATCGAGAAGCTGCTTCAAGAAAACCACGACTGGCAGCCCACTGCCAAACTTATCCCTCTGGTAGATGTGGGATACGATTTCCTTCCTTGTAACTTATGTTCGCCTTTGCCGTTTTTAAGAGGGTGGAATTGCATTGATACATGGTACCGGAACTTTTCAGGATCTCTTCAAAGCCGTCAAGGTCGTCAGCGTCGAACGAATCTTGTTTCTTTTTCACAATGAGTTCCCAGAGGCCAAGGATTCCTTTGTACCTCACACCATCCACGAAAATATCATCGCCGTCAAAAGTAAATGATAAACTTCGGATGAAGAAACCATCGTTTTCAGATCGCAATCCAAGGTTGTGGTCGGCGGAAGGAGTCATACTGAGCTGCGAATACTGATGTTCTCGAGGTCCGAGGACGGTGGTTGTGGGTGGTGCAATAGGTAGAGGGTCGGAAAACTCGGGCGTTGGAGAAGGAAGGGCTGGCACAACTGGAGGTAAATCTTCAATTGTTTTGGTGATTTTTTTAAACTGCTTTCCGCTGAGCCTCAACCTCAGGCTTAAACACTTTGGAAAGGTCCAATCATGGCAGGGCGGTGCTGCATATTACAGGATTGAATGCTCCGCTTAGTTACATGCAACTCCTTTGAGAGTGCCTCCCGCTGCTTTGGGACGGGAATTCGGATGAACGTCATTTATTCATAGCGTTGGAACAAACGCCCCTAGGCGTTGGTGTGAACGGCTTCGAACGCCTTCAAGGGTTTGAACGAACGCATTCGAACGCACCTAAGCGTTGGTGTGAACGCCTTCGATTGCCTCGAACACCCCAATAGTGTTGGTTTGAATACCAAGTCGACCCAGGTCGATCGATTATATGCGATGGTTCAAGCGTGGGTCGAATGCCCATCTTCTGAAGATTCCTGTATCTGAGACATACGTCTTTACGCGGTTTGCATCGGTGATTGCACTGATGACCGAAAAACAGTTTTGGCGGGCATTTGGGTTGTTGTGGGCGTTGGGATCTTCCATTATGTTTATAGCCAATTCAACAGACTTTCATCCATATCGGGACATAAATATTGAAACACAATCCAACCACACTTGTAACACAGTCTTCATACCTTGCCCGGGGCCGACTCAAATTTACATTTCAGGGCCATTCGTATTTCTTAGGCTGGTGATCGAACTCTAGCTTCAGTTCAATATCTGACAATGAATACTGTAGGAACTCTGAATCCTTGTACTTCGAGGGGTTATCTTTGTTACAAATTATTATTGATACGATACCTATAAAACTCATCAAATTACATCGATATTTTCCATTTGCCTTGGTGCTTTTAATATCGATGGTTACAAATACATAGGTTTTTGACCAGCAATGTTTACGCTGAATGCCAAACTACTAGTATTCCTTGGTGAGATTGTTGCAGTGATCTCGTCGGATTTGTTCGAAATTCTTAGTATCATGCTAGAAGAAGCATAGGACCTTGGCATTCTCCCGGATAGACTGGCGGGGCAGTTGAAGTAGATGTCACAATTAAAAACAATCAATGTTGTGGCGATCACTCACGTAGTAGTCGTCATTTGCTAAGCATCAAGTCGTCGAACACAATGAGGTTTGTTCGAGTTTCTGAGGCTTAGTTCATCGCTCCTTTGCTCGAAGAAAAAGTTTCGATACCACTCGGGTGTCGTGGTGGTTGTAAGGCGTTGACCACATCGATCAACGAGTAGGGTGACTTTCCTTTGCACTGTACGAGGTTTAGGATATCTTCCTTAGTGAAGCCTGTTTCCAGCGCTTGCTGCAACACCCGGTAGATGGGCTGGTGAAGCAATTTCCCGAAGACGTACAATTGATCGTACTTGAGGCATCCATCGCACAGGATTATGTTGTTTGACAGCGTTGTCTTACCACAGTCCGACTTCCCAATGATAAACCTTCTGATTGCGGCAGGAGGTAGCGATTGCTCCTGTTGGGGGCGTTGACACTCTAGGAAATGTCTTCGACGTTCATGTATTTGAATAAAATAGCGATGAACTTTTGCTTGCAATGTCATTGGAAGACGGACTTAGTTAACCCCAGCGAGGTAATGACCAGGAATCGAACAAGCGACGGATTAAAGTTGGAAATTGTAAGGTATGCGGTGCCATGAAGTCTCAGTTTATTGCTGCAACTGGTGCAGGGTTCACGGACAAACTACTATAGTAATCAACCGATCACCCATGGAAATGCGTCTACCCGGACCAAAGATTAAACTTAGCAAGCGCCTGCACCCAGAAAGCTTGGTCAAACCACATTAATCGAGTTTGCCAGGCTTCATATCACCAGATCTCTGTTATGCCCAGCACAAGGATAAAACCGCCCGTTACCCCATCTGTGGCAATGCTATGCTAGCCTCGCTTAACACCATTGCCAACACCTCCACACGCGAACGCATGGACCACAGCATCATCGGACCAATCATCGATACCAAAACTCGATTTGGTCTGAGTATTTAGATTTAGTATTTCGCTGGACCGATGATTTAGCGGATGAGTTGCACAAACCAGTTCGAGGCACGTTTCAAAAACGCGGTGTAGTAATGTGGTGTGGATGAAACCTGCGCGGCCGACCTTGTTGATATGAGTGTCAAAACACCTACCGCATCGAACATATCTTGCTTAGAAGAACATGGAGAAGGATGAAAGAGCTTAACGTCAAGTGGAGGGGTACCCCACGGAGTTCAGCTATTGGGTCAAAGCTGCGGATGTGCAATAGACTAGTTCATATGAATGGACAATAACTGCTGTGTTATCATATAGGTGCGCAGGTCCTCTTCCGATATGAGATTCGATTCGCGCCGTCTCCTGTCCGCCGTGTGATAAGACTTCACCTTCAATTCGTATGGTATTGATTTTCTCTAGAACCGCCATGCTTAGATCCACATAGTTCTTTGCATATACCATCCTTTGGTCACTTGTTAGTGTGCCGCAAGGTAGACACTTTCCCACTTTTTTTCTCGATACCGACAAGGTGTTTTTTCATGTCCTCGAGAGCTATTTCACGATCGCTTCTAGCGCAGCCTCTAGCTCATTGTTGTCTTTTATACCATCTTTCAACTGTTTGGTCACTTACCGTTTTGTCACAGCATCCGAGCTGTCCTTGGGATATCATAGGCTAGTAATGCGATTGTCGTTCATATCGAAATGATGCACGATCCACCAGACGGATATGCACTGTCTTGCATGGGATCCAAACTTATCCATTTATTTATAGAGCGAAAAGATTGCATTTTCCACGATTTTCCCATTGTCAGCATCTTCAACACGGACAGACAAAAGTGACCACACACCACATCCCCTCGCATCTCAATGTCATCAGTTTTGAAAAGGATCGCAGGCTACAAATAGTCTACCATCTCGTCGGGCGTTGGCAAACCATAAGAGTCAAAGTAATACTTTGACGGTCTGCGCTTTTACCAAAACGCCAAGTGCGTTAGAAGATCCTTCCAGCTGACGTGGTTAAGGTTCCACATTTGGTGTGTCAGACCATTGGTAGAGGTGTATCAGGCATGACCGCACCCCAACAATGTTGAATCTTCGTGGTGGTTACAGCCTGTTTTAGCTGAGTGTTTAAAAGGGGTTTGTAGGGGAGAACTATATTATGCACCCATATGCCGCTCATTTATTTACGGTTGACGATTTTGTAGTGGCCACGGGCAAGGGTGCTAATTCCATCATGCATGATATGACAGTTGTCATCGTTGGCTGATAGGGCTCTCTTGTGACACTCAAGTGTATATATCTTATGCTTATGACTTTTGATTGTGTATTCATAGTCCGGTAGCTCACTGTGTGCTTATCAAGGCATCTCTTGTAGTTTTCAAAGGTAATTTTTGACGATGCACTTCTTCACCCCTTAAGCCCTCCTCGCTTCGCGCTTGCCAACCTTGAGCGCGTATATCTTGGACCGCAATCCAAGACTCAGTCATGGGGAGCCCGGCTCATTCATCATTGAACATTCCAAGAATTTTCCTGTTCAGACCTCATTTGATACCGGAAGTGTGGTCACTTGAATAGTTGAATGTGCCGAACTTCTGCCGCCAGTGTTCGTTAATGTCTTTGTAGACATCTGGAGGTTCGACATTGTAAACGATACTGTCGGTGTAACAGATGGTTGTCTTGTCACGGTAGGTTGGCTTTAGGTACTTGTAAACATAGTCCGCCATTAAGGTTTTAGATATGTCTAGGTAAATTGGCTTGTCAAATTTGTATTTGGTCTTACGCATGTGCATGGCTGCAAGATACTCACTGAAGTTAACCCGGCGATCAAAATTGAGCTTGGTGACGAGCTTCATCACTTTTTTCTGGTTGGTAACCATTCGGACGTCAACCCTCTTGCGGATATTTTCTATTGTCTTTCCGACACAGCATTGTTCATGAGCTTGAAAAAGTCTTTTTCAAAGTTAGTGGTGGCAGCGGCTCTGAGCGCGGTGGTTAGATCTATATAAATCCTCAGATATATGACCTGGTTTAAACTTATAACCGTGTGGTTTTCTGATCTTGAGTCTGAGCGTAAGTACTGTTTTAGGTTGACGTAGTATACAACATACCTCAGTTTGTCTCCGAGGTTTCTTTACTTTGTTCAGCTGTACAGTTTCCGGGGCAAGCGAGTAGCCATTGTGGTAGTCATGAAGTTCCTTGAGATATTCGAAGTCTACCTCCAATATAAATCATTAGTCGTCTTCACTGCAAGGGTATCAAAGGTTGGTTACGTCGGTGTTATTCCATTCAAAGCCAACGATCGGTGGATAGCTACTCATATCCCATCCATTCAGATTTTCAGCATCCGCATACATAAAGTAGTTGGTGGGCTTGTCAGCATTGAATCCTTCGACATAAGGGTTGTTGACTTTGGCAAACCTCTGCGCTAGACTGTTATCCCACCTCTAATCCCTTTTGCATCTCTGAAGTTCTCAAACACATCGCACAGCAAGAGTACATCCGTTTTCAAATACAAGTCATTATACTCTCTCATGCTGGCGATATCCGTCTCTTTTCACACACTTGCTGCGCGTATTAGTTCATAGTCTGCATGGCTTACTCCCTCACCGGTGATGGAATTGTATAATGCTTCACTGGGTGGCAACTCAGTCTCCTGGAGTTTTTCATAAGGGTACACACCCTTTCGCAAGAGTAAACCTTCATCAAGAGACTTCCCCGGCGCGTCAGCAGGTTTATCATTACCTTCATCCATGACTTCCTTGACTCTCTGTGAGCACCCGGCGTGCTCATTGTCCTTGTTGATCGTGCTGCCATTGACATCCAGCGATCCAAATGGTCTTGTCAGCGAATCGAACGCTGCCATCAATGCTTTTTCGTCTTGTTCGGTTTACTCAAGATGCTTGAACCCATCCATATAATCAACAGGGTACACACTCTGTCGCAAGAGAAAACTTTCGTCCATTGCCGGCACTTCAACTGGTATATCATAGCCTTCATCCATGTCTGGTGAAGGTGATTTTACATCACTTGACCTCCTTGACTCTCTATGAACAGACGGCGAGCACCCAGGAAATTCGTTCTGGTGGCAAAGTGTCCATGTAAAGCACGAGACCGTCAATTACAAGTGATTCAACTTCAATGTCCTGTTCTGTCAAGTATTCAAACGCCACCATAAGTGCCTTGTTCTTCAAACTACAAATTACATAGTTCACCGTACTTCCATTGATGTTGTAGTCAGTGCCCCTACATTACTTTGAATTTTTCGCCTGCTCATGATAAAGGTACGGCTGCAATTTAACAATAGAGTCTGTGATATGTCTCAGTCCTGATACCATTTCGGATCCTTCAGTGTAACCTTGGCCTGCCTCCCACTCAGTCCCACTAATGATGGCCAAAAAATGTGCCTTGGCTTAGTCCCAGACATTTCCCGTGTATACAATCTTATCTGTCATGTACTCGTCGCAATGCAGGCGTCGAGCCCAGCGCAGTTGATACCATTGTCGTGACAGTACCAGAATAGCTATGTAGGTTGGGCACTCCTGCGCAAGGTAGCCCTGCATGAGTGTCAGATGTGCGTTCTTGTCCAGCTTCTTCCCTTTAATAAGCCTGCTTCCCAGCTCAAAATATTCGCGGTGTGACACAATGTATTCTAGCTTACGCCTGTCTATGACCTCGCGCAGTGTGATTTTCCGACCGTTTTCGGACTCCGCGGGTATCACCCGGTACAATTCGGGATCAAACGCTCATCTACCAAATACATTCTTGAAGGCTGCTGTTGGACTTGAGTTTACCAAGCTATTCAGGCTCGCAATCATAAATTTGAGACTGTCCAAACCTCAAACTCTGGTGAAGGGGTTTCATTTCCCCGTCTTTCATCTTGTACTCGTTCACCTGTAATGTCTTGCTAAACGAGATGTACTTTTCCTCCAAATTGGGAATGCATGTGAGCTGCCCCGGTGTCGCTCCCAGGTTCCTAATGAACAGATAACTATCATATCCGGCCAGATTGTGAAAAATACAGGTATAAATTTTGACATTTTGTACTTCAGGTAACACTGGTTATGTGCTGCGCCCCTGTATTTTCGGTAAAGTGGCAGTAATCCCTCATCTTGTCCTCACCAAGCGAACAATCACACAACCAGCTCTGCGTGGCCTCCTGGTGGTTGTCTTGTCCTCTTTCGTCAAGACCATATGCTTCATAAGATAGTTTCAGGTGTAAATGGCCTTGATTTTTTTTTCTCAAGGCATTCAACAAAGATCTGTGCCACATCTTCGTTCGGCTTTTGCATGATATACAGAACTGGTGCCTTGGTATACACCTTGTCGTCAAAGCACTTGATGGGGTAGCAGAAACACGAAGACATGTGCTTTTGGTAGGCTTTCGTATGTGGTTTACATCAATCCTGGTTTCAACCTTCTCGGTTAAACACTAAAATTCCGCGAACGCCACGAAAGGAACTCCTATCTAGTGAGTGTTGTCAAAGGTCTGGTAGGTCCCTTTCTTAATAAGCTTGGACAGCTCGATCTTAACCGCCTTGTGGTTGACGCAACACTCTTTGTGGGTCTCCAGGACTTCTTTAATGTGAACTGGTTCACGCACCTGTAGCACAGGCGGGTCTCACAATTGTGGTCCGAAGTCTGGCTCAACACCAGCCAAGGCTTTTTTTTATCAGCACCAAGTTGATGTCTCTCTCCCGCTGTTCGCTAACGTCTAATATGCGCAGCGGGTATACTTCATTGTCGTTAATTTATAATACATTGACTGTCAGCGTTGAATTGACCTTCTCAAACTTACCAATACCCTTAAGGCTGACCGAGACCTACATCTTTTTTTCAGATTGAGCTCTTCCTGCCACGGTGGTACTGTGTTATCATGTCTGTATGTTTTGGGTATACCTCGTCATGGTGCAAGGCCGAAAGTATGGCCCACTTAAAACAATCCTCATCAGTTTTTTCATATTGTTTACAGCCTTCTTTCAAAGTACTGTGACCCTCCCAGCGGCCGGTGTTTGTTAATATTGACTTGAAGTTTTACAATTGCTTTCAATGTTCAGCCACATTTTTCAGAGGTTCACTGGGCAATCTTTACTCCGATCTTTTTGTTCATCTAATCAAGGGTTTCAGCTAAGATCGTGGCCTCGGTGAAAATCTCGAGTGAAAGTATCCCTTGTTCTCATCATCTGCATTACCTGATGGATTAATATTCACAAAGGTACAGTGTAGCACCACATTGATTTTTGCTCCTTTCAATGTCCAAATTGTTATAAGTTCCTCCAGTGACATCCGAGAGACGTCAAGGAAAGTCTGCACATCCATAGCAATAATGGGGTCATCTTCCAGGTAGTAAATGCCTCTTTCAAGGCTTTCGTTGGCGGATGCACTATCGACAGCCTGCTAATACCTTTCAACCCAAGTTTTTTACCTTGGTGATAATCGTCTTCCTCGTCTGGGGTTTCAGACGCACTGATATTTAAGGTTGGTTTCTTCTGTTACAATCAACTCAACCAACTGATCTTTCCCAAACCGGGAGTACCATCAAAGGTGGTTCATTTTGGTAATACCTCTCAGGGATTTGACATTTTCAACAACTTACTCCATGTCCGCTATTGGATCCATGTCTTCATCCCAACAATAAAAAAGATCAATTTAGGTTACCCCAACCACCATCCCCAATTCAATTTATTAGACACAATTTTTTCGATCCTAAAAATCATATCTTGACACTGTCAATCCTACCGTCCACGAAAGTCGTGGTAATTATACCCAGTGCGCCAAGATTTTTTCATACCATAGCTTTCAATTTGCAAAGTTCCATTGGCCTACCCCTAATCTTTTAAAAGCTGTCAAAATTCCCTACGGCAATACTTTTTTTACTCACTAGAAGCACATGATAGGTAATAATCTAAGGTACAATGGACCAAAAAGGTCCAGGTAGAACAACTCATGGTTTGTCCTCACCATGGGTCCAAAGTTAGATTTCAAAAAAATGCCTTACCCCTATTTTTAAAAGAGTGTAAAAAATTCCCTACGGCAATACTTTTTTAGCCACTAGGTGGAAATGGTAGGTAATGGGCTAGGGTCCAATGGGCCAAAAGGTCCAGGTGGGACAACTTATAGTTTGTCTTCACCATAGGTCCGAACTTAGGTCTTAAGAGTCAAACATGCCTACCCCAACTTTTCAAAAGTCTGTCAAAAATTCCCTACGGCAATACTTTTTTACCCACTAGGTGCAAATGATAGGTAATGGTCTAAGGTCCAATCGGTCAAAAGGTCCAGGTGGGACAACTCATGGGTTGTCCTCACCATGGGTCCAAAGTTAGATTTCAAAAAAATGCCTTACCCCAAGTTTTAAAAGAGTGTAAAAAATTCCCTACGGCAATACTTTTTTATCCACTAGGTGGAAATGGTAGGTAATGGGCTAGGGTCCAATGGGCCAAAAGGTCCAGGTGGGACAACTCATAGTTTGTCTTCACCATAGGTCCGAACTTAGGTCTTAAGGGTCAAACATGCCTACCCCAACTTTTCAAAAGTCTGTCAAAAATTCCCTACGGCAATACTTTTTTACCCACTAGGTGCAAATGATAGGTAATGGTCTAAGGTCCACTCGGTCAAAAGGTCCAGGTGGGACAACTCATGGGTTGTCCTCACCATGGGTCCAAAGTTAGATTTCAAAAAAATGCCTTACCCCAATTTTTGAAAGAGTGTGAGAAATTCCCTACGGCAATACTTTGTTAGCCACTAGGTGGAAATGGTAGGTAATGTGCTAGGGTCCAATGGGCCAAAAGGTCCAGGTGGGACAACTCATAGTTTGTCTTTACCATAGGTCCGAACTTAGGTCTTAAGGGTCAAACATGCCTACCCCAACTTTTCAAAAGTCTGTCAAAAATTCCCTACGGCAATACTTTTTTACCCACTAGATGCAAATGATAGGTAATGGTCTAAGGTCCAATTGGTCAAAAGGTCCAGGTGGGACAACTCATGGGTTGTCCTCACCATGGGTCCAAAGTTAGATTTCAAAAAAATGCCTTACCCCAATTTTTGAAAGAGTGTGAGAAATTCCCTACGGCAATACTTTTTTAGCCACTAGGTGGAAATGGTAGGTAATGGGCTAGGGTCCAATGGGCCAAAAGGTCCAGGTGGGACAACTCATAGTTTGTCTTCACCATAGGTCCGAACTTAGGTCTTAAGGGTCAAACATGCCTACCCCAACTTTTCAAAAGTCTGTCAAAAATTCCCTACGGCAATACTTTTTTACCCACTAGGTGCAAATGATAGGTAATGGTCTAAGGTCCAATCGGTCAAAAGGTCCAGGTGGGACAACTCATGGTTTGTCCTCACCATGGGTCCAAAGTTAGATTTCAAAAAAATGCCTTACCCCAATTTTTAAAAGAGTGTAAAAAATTCCCTACGGCAATACTTTTTTAGCCACTAGGTGGAAATGGTAGGTAATGGGCTAGGGTCCAATGGGGAAAAAGGTCCAGGTGGAACAACTCATAGTTTGTCTTCACCATAGGTCCGAACTTAGGTCTTAAGGGTCAAACATGCCTACCCCAACTTTTCAAAAGTCTGTCAAAAATTCCCTACGGCAATATTTTTTACCCACTAGGTGGAAATGATAGGTAATGGTCTAAGGTCCAATCGGCCAAATGGCCAAGATGGGAAAATTTCACCATAGGTCCAAAGGTAGGTTTCTTTCATAAATTGCTAATTTATATTTTCTGTGCACACCATACATTAAGTACAACAAATAAACCTTTCGTATAATCAAATGTGAGCGCATCCCGCTTGTTCAGAAGTAGAATCTTTTGTCAAAACAAATTTGTCTGACAAAAAAATAGCAAAGCACGAGTGCAATTTTCTATTCTTGTAATGCAAAACTATTGATACTTTTAAGAACTACTTGACAGGATGCCGAGACTATGGAAAGCTATTTCTTACAATATCACAAAATTGATTTCTTAATATGGAAATGTCGATGTCATGTCGATGTCATTACTATTTAAAATTGCGCGCATTACGCTGTTTGGTATATGAAAAGCGAATAAAGTAATGAACAGGAAATTACATGTTAATTTGAAGAAAAAAAAAACATTAAATAGTGTCTTCGGCTGCTCACTCTTATATAAAAACAGATTTTTTGTGATTATATGATTGATAAAAATATTTAAAGTACGTTTGAATCTTTTGCAACTTTTGGGTTTATAGACATATCTGAAAACTGGCTGCTAGCGAAGTGGCTGCTAGCGAGTGGCTGCTAGCTTGAGCCTGGTAAAAAAGTCTGAAATAATGCGTACAATATATATTGACAGTAAAATAAGAAATCAACGAAAGATCCATGCGACGTTCATTCTTATTATAAGACACAGGGGCCTCGGTGGCCGAGTGGTGTAAGTAGTTACTACTGTTATCCCTAGCCAGTCAACACTGTAGTTGTGAGTTCGAAACCCACTCGTGCGGTGCACTCGATTTCAATCTTAATTGGAAAGGATTGTCAGTTATCCTATGGAAAGTCGGTGTTTTTTTCCTGTCACTCCGGCTCCTCCTACAATAAAAACTGAACGCCACGAAAAAGCCTAAATCCTGTGCTGAAAGCTAGGTTCACACTGCCGATCAGATCAACTCGATGATCCCGATTGTCCAAATTTCCACGACCAAGCAAGACCAAATTCTTGATCGATCCTGTTTACGACTTCTACCCGACTGCTTTACGACTGCTTTTCGACTTAACTCGACCAATCACGACTCCTCGATGACTCCATCACGACTCCAACCCGACCACTAATTGAAAACATATTCGATAATTCCGACCAATTCACGATCTCTACACGAATTTTTACTCGACTAGCTAGACCAAATTGACTATACTCGATCTTAGCCTGATCTCGGTCAGACCTGGGTTGAGTTCAATATCGTAGCAGCTACGTAGCTACGTAGCTGCTAACAATATATATGAAACAACTAGTCTACAGCTACACGTTCAATAGTAAAAATGAACGTAGCACTACGTAGCAGCTACGATATTGAACTCGGCCCAGATTGACAGGATCGTGAAGGGGTTGTAGGGACAGTCAGACATTGGTTGGGTATGTACAATTTCAGCATAAAAACGTCTGATTTTTTTTATATATCACCCGCTGCAGCGGAGGAGGCATTCATTGTTA
This sequence comes from Mytilus galloprovincialis, assembly GCF_965363235.1. Taxonomy (NCBI): domain Eukaryota; kingdom Metazoa; phylum Mollusca; class Bivalvia; order Mytilida; family Mytilidae; genus Mytilus; species Mytilus galloprovincialis. Next base: position 86,042,670 of record NC_134843.1, read on the forward strand.
CCCTTGTTCGTCCTTGAGTACGTATACGTACGTCCCAACAATTAGTTTCCGTTTTCTAATTCTATTTTGCCTCAAACAAATTTTATGAAACGTATACACAATGCTCAATACCATAAAACACATATTAAGTGCGAACTTGGGTGGCGTCACTTTTACCGTTCTTGGATATTGACTCTTTATAACGTTATATGCTAGCTGGGGCATTATATGTGTCCCAAGGACACATTCCTGTTTATTTGGTTAGATTCAGTGGTTCACAGAAGTTCTGAGTAAAATTATTCATTTAAAATATTTACATGGAAATAAAGCAGTTGGAATATTTGGCAAGGTGTTTATAATTAGAGCTCAGATAAGATGGGTTAAAAGCTGTGACGGATCTTGAAGACACCATAGAAGACGAACAAAAAGGGTAGACAGAAAAGGGTACAGAGAAATTCAGGTGATGCTGTGGCTGATACGGAGACCACTGTGTAGGCAGTATAAATTGTAGTCACAAAAATATTGAACTCCGAGGAAAATTCAAAACGGTAAGTACCCAATCAAATGACAAAATCAAAAGTATGACGGACTTGCAGGAGCTGAACAAAGAGGACCCCAATGGTTACAAAAACTTCCTGAAAGTAAAGTAGGACGCTGATTGGTTATGGGAGTTTTGCTGCTCTTTTCTTCAAAATGAGATTTGTCACTGGATTAGTACTGATGTTAGTTAGCAATATACATAAATTTTACCATCCTCTTTTCCTTGCTTTCTTACAAAATTAAGCATGCATGTACTGTTTGTGTCATATATGTGCATATGTATACGTAATCAGTATTTTCCACAGATTTGATACCTGATGATGAATGATTCAAGATATTTGTTTTTTTAGTGTATCCATGGCAACAACCTACTTTATTTTACTATTAATATTGCAAAAAGGGGTAAAGATGTCACATATTTTCCCAAAATTTGCCCAAAAATAGAATTTTAATCCCCTAGAGGATACCTTTTATGAATCTGTTTACATATATCTATCACTAAAAGCGTATGATAAAAAGTGTTTGTAAATATTCGACCGTACGGTGACATATAGCTGTTAATACCTGTGTCATTTTGGTGTCCTGTGGAGAGTTGTCTAATTTGCTTAGTCATCAGCTGTCTAATGTTGAATTTTAATGCACCATTACTAAAATATTTGAAAAATCTGCTGGAGCCAAAATACAGGATCTACTTCCCTTTCGGAACACACGAGATGACACAGGTTTTATTGGGTTTCGTGCTGCTAAGTTTTGAGTTTTCTATGTTGTGTTATTGTAGACTGCTGTTTGTCTTCTCATCGGCTTTCGTTTTTCGCTATGGCAGTGTCGGTTTGTTTTCGGACCTTTGAGTTTGATTGTTCCTTTCAAATCTTTGGTCGTTCTTTTAAAATTTTACACATCCAACAGTACAGACGCTAAATATACACGGAGGAATTTGTGTACAGTTAGAAATAAATAGTGACAATATATTGTTGCAGAAGCAAAGTTTTGAGAGTTAATCAGAGCTGCACACATATTTTAGAGAATCGTGTAATAGTCATGTATACTCGTGTATGGCTGAGAAGAGATCGAAGAGTGGTCGAATGTGGTCGCGTAGAGATCGGATATTGTTCGAGTTGATAAGGGATGAAAAACATATAGGAGTCGCAGGGATCATGAAGATCGAGTACTGATCGGTAAACTATTTGTATTTCGACGAAACTCGATCTCTACACGATCAATTCGACAGCTACTCGATGATTTCCCGATCTCTTCTCGAGGGACTAGCTTCTCGATTCTTACTCGAATGTTTTTGACATGTCAAAAACTCTCGGGTAAAAAGAAAGATCGATGACGACCAAGGTAGACCACCCCGAACATTCTTGTCGATTAAGTCACACCAGTCTCCCGATCGCTTATAATTAATTTGTCTTGATCGAGATTGATCGAGTTGGTCTGATCGGCAGTGTGTATCTAGCTTAATAGTGGCGTTAAAACACCAAAAATCAAATTAAAATTCTAATAAGACCATGTTTACACTTGGACTAAAACAAACCGATCTTTATTTGAAACTATCTTAAAAAGACCAGTTAAGGTTTTTGTCGAGCCTGCGACTTTTGTCGCATAAAGCTCGACACAAGGAAAGTGATCCGGCGGCGTAAGTTAACTTCTGAAAAACTTTATATTTTTGAAGTAAGCAGACCTGGATGCTTCATACTTTGTATATAGATGCATTATGTTACGAAGTTTCTATCTATCACATGTCCATTGTCCTTGACCTCATTTTCATAGTTTTGTGTGACTACTTTAAAAAAAAAGTTAAGATTTTTTGTAATGTGAATTTCTCTCTTATTATGAGTAATAGGATACTTATATTTGCGATGTGCGTACCTTGCATGGTCATCATGCCCGTCAAACAGTTTTAACTTGACCTCGACCTCATTTCATGGATCATTGAACAAGGTTAAGTTTTGATGGTTAATATAAAAAAGAAGATGTCGCATGATTGCCAATGAGACAACTGTCCACAAGAGACAAAAATGACACAGAAATTAACAACTATAGGTCACCATACGGCCTTCAACGTTGAGCAAAGCCCATACCGTATAGTCAGCTATAAAAGGCTCCGAAATGAAAATGTAAAACAATTCAAACGAGAAAACTAACGGCCTTATTTATGAACAAAAAAAATGAACGAAAAACAAATATGTAACACATAAACAAACGACAACCACTGAATTACAGGCTCCTGACTTGGGAAAGGCACATACATATATAATGTGCTGGGGTTAAACATGTCAGCGGGATCCCGACCCTCCCCCTAACCTGGGACAGTGTTATAACTGTACAACATAAGAACGAACTAAAAAAATCAGTTTGAGAAAGGCTTAACTCATCAGATGGACAAAAATACTAGTGGACGTGGCCAGGTACTTGTACATCCGAACAACAAAAAGACACTAGGAACAGATCTGATGGAAGGACTGAAATAGGTACTGGTCCAACTGGCAAGTGTCATCTGACCTTGACCACATTTTCATGGTTCAGTGGTTATAATGAAGTTTTTTGGTTTGGTTTGTTTTTCTTATACCTTAAACAATAGGTCTACTATATTTGATGTATGGAATGAGTGTAAGGTTTACATGACTTTGTCCAACTGGCAGGTGTCATCTGACATTGACCTCATTTTCATGGGTCAGTGGTCAAAGTTTAGTTTTTGAATTTTGGTCTTTGTCTCAAATACTATATTTGGTGTATGGTCATATTTTATGATGTACATGACAGCTTTTATTTGACCTGGACCTCATTTTCACGGTTCATTGCTCAGTGTTAAGTTTTTGTGTGTTGGTCTGTTTTTCTTAAACTGTAAGCAGTATGTCAACTATATTTGATGTATAGATGGATTGTAAGTTGTACATGTCTGCCTGGAATGGTTCATCTGACCGATTATCCCGTTTACATATACTAGTGTAAGTAGGTTCCAGTAGAATAGCAAACCAAAAGACTTAGAGTGATTTAATTGTATCACGTTTCCTTCAGAGGCAGCGATAACGTATATTTCGTCATAATATCTGTCTTCCGTTACAATGTATGCACACTGATGCATCAATTACCAAGCGAATCCATACTATGGGAAACAACTGATAATCTACTTAAAAACAAAAGACTTTCGTAGCTTTTGCTTACCATTTTTTATCAAAATTCCAGCACACCCTAGTTTGTTAAACAAGTCAGGAAATAAGAAAACAGTTGTGTGCACTTTCTTTTCCGAATCGGTGAACTTTTTAGGACAAATAATGGATCCTTTGAAATTTTCGCAACAGCCAACTGTTAAATCTTTCTTATGCATTAATTTAAAGTACTTTTCAGTGTCAATAAACACATGTTTGCTTCATAAGACATTAAACGCTTTTAGAATTTTGATTTGATTGCATGCAGATTTCACGGAGACTTTAATCTAATTTGACAGATTTTTCACAATAGTTACGTAATATCAATCACGACCCTTCACAGTCAAAGAAATAGTTGACAATTGGAAGGAGCATATTTTAATCTAAGAAATGAGATTGCGGTCACGGATATCATCATTTTTAACTCATCGATCATTTTATACAATTTAATAAGATAAGATAAGATAAGATAAGATTTTATTGATATAAAAATCCAAAATCTGGATTGTCATCAACACATACACAAAGAACAAACAAACAGTAATCATTACAATCAATTTGTTCTACAATGTAATTATAGTTTCAAGAAATTGTTCTATCAAATATTCACCAACCGTGAAAAAAGAAGAACACATTTCACTTTTAGCTCTATTTATTTTTAAGACACTCCAAAAGGAGAGAGATTTTGCTAAGTTAATATTTTTATCTTAACAATTGAAATCGAAAAAAAAAATAAAAAAAAAATAATAATTAAAAGATAAACAGTACATCTCTAGAGATTCATAATACTTTTGGCCATCATTTATAAGTGTCCGTCACTATAAACATGTTTAGATTTTTTTTTATCTTCGATACTTGAAGTTCTGTCATTATAAAAAAAAGACATGAAAAGTAGCCATTTCGGATTTTTATAGTAACGTAAACATGTATACATGTAAGCAAAAAACAGCTTTACCAAGTAATCGCCAACGGATTCTTTCCGGAAATACAATGTACGTTGATTACTTAACGAAAAAGTCTGAAAGTTAAATACGTTAGTATTGACATTTCTATGATGTCATTGTGAAATATATTATTTTAACCTGGGTGGTCTTCTAGGTTGGTCCCCTCCGTACAATATCCAGTATGCCATGATTAGCTGCGCATGCTCGAGATCGTTCAGTTCAAAAAATTAAATTAGCCCATGTCGGACGGTATTGTCAAGAATTTCGATAACGGCCGGAAAACAGACTAGTGGTCTCCTGGCTAGAGCTGTCGCCTGTAGTGCGATAGGGCGTTGATAAATAACAAACCGGATAAAACCAAAGAATTGAAAATAAGTTTTTGTTATAGAATGCGGCATTTAGGGATAAGAGCAAAGATGAGTAATTTCCGATTCAGAATAATTGAATGACATGACTTGCTGTTGACATATTGAACACAGTGTGGTTGTCTTGAAAAGAAATAAATGTTTATGCATAACACATTATTATGTTCTCGTTCTGAATATAAGTTTAATTTGCTACTACTTGACGAAAAATACCATCCAAGCATACTTAAGTGCAAATACTGTATCAATAGATTTGTGATTGCTTATGTGCCTCGCTTCTCCTATTATTGCAGATATCTAGATTGTTGAAATGATGTATAATAACAGTCCATTGCCAAAATACTTATATTCTAATAACATAAACGGTATCAATTTTCTGCACTAGATGCGCATTTCGACAATCAATGTTCATTTAGTGATGCTCGAGGCCAAAACATTTGAAAATCCAACGCTTCTTAATAGGATTTCACCAAAACAACGAAATATATAATGTAATAAGAAGAAACCTTGTGTATGGCACAAAATCCCGTAAGGCGTTTCTCTGATCTGAAGTATCATCTTCCGACAAAACTAAATGATGATAATGACATGATGGTTGTTTGGATGCACTTATAAATCGTTTCAAAAGGAGAACAAATCTTTACACATTCCGAAAGAATGAGAATTCAGTTTATAGGAGAGCTGACTTTTTATTTTCTGAGAGTAGGTCATTGACCTAGAAACAAAAGTTGTATCTTTAATTATGATCGCATTTTATAAGAAGAAAGCAGCAGTAAATGTAGGCAGCGTTTGTCGCAATATACAAAACACGTGTTTCAAAACAGTTTCTCGCTGTACACAAAACACATGTTCATAGATTTTCGCTGTATATACAACACGACGTATTTACAGTGTCAAACATCATTTTCTTGCACAAATTTGTCTTTTGAATAACTTCGATTATATTGAGAATGGAATTGGGAATATGTCAAAGAGACAACATCCCGACCAAACAACAGAAAACACTGTAGGCCATCAACAGGTCTTCAACGGAGCAAGAAAATCCCGCACCCAGGGGCAGGCCTCAGCTGGTCTCTCAATGGAAAAATGTATACCATTAAACACGTATGAAATGTTATACTGATAATATCATGATAACCGTGTGAAGATTGAAGCACTATACAAAGACCTGTATGAAAATGGACCAACACGAACCCTACCAAACACTGAGGATGGGTATCGATGATCTGGAAAAGAAAGCAGTTTCTTCTTCTAAAAATGCCATTGCACAGTTTATTGTTTTACTCTTATCCGGTACAATTATGTGATAAGTAGCATTTGGAGATAATGGGGGGCCGGATTGAAATCCAACGACCAGACTTTTTGGAGACTATAATAATCGTTAAATATTAAGTGTACAATACACAAAACCAATATTATATTCAAAATTATTAAGTAAAGACCTTATTGAATCGTATCTATTTTGCAATAAATAACATATAGAAGGCATGTGCACACAGTATTATATTAATAAGTATAACGAGATAATCAGATATTCAAATGAGACAATTGAACATTGATCCGATATAATAATTAACAAACAGACTCGATCGCAAAAGAAGTTTTTTTGATCGTAACTTTAAATATAAAATATTAAGGAGATGTTTATAATTGCCATTATTGTGAATAGTGTACTGAACTGCCTTCTGATCAACGCGTTTTACATATATGTATACATGCCATAGTATGTTATTGAGAAGATAATACTACACAATAGAAAATTTTGGATGCAGTTTAATGAACTCGAATACAGCCATGTTATTGTAACTATGTTACTTATTCTATACTGGATTATTAGTGATATCCTTTGTAAACCAATCACAAAGCTTGACCTTGGTGTCTTACCTTGCCCATCAACCCATGCTGCTTGGAAAAATGCCAACAGGTATTTTAATTGAATGTCGCTTAGTCTGTTATTAAAATGAAATTGTTACTTTTTACAAGCACCTCATTTGCTAATAGTATCTATAAGGTCATGTAGAAATAGTTGATTGCATTACATTCACTTCGTCGGCCTTAAACTTACAATTACGACGCATTAATTTGCATTTGGCAGACTTCGAATAAAATCATGTTTCAAACTGACCTTCATATTATTACGTCTGGACGATTACGTGAATCATTCAATGATGTAACAACACAAACTTACCCAAGGAAATCTTATTCATTTATTATCTTCGTTTAGTCGGCCGTTAGTTTTTCCGTTTGAATTGTGATTCATTTGTTAGTTCGGGGCCGTTAAGAATTTCCTTTGGGGTATCGGTTTTGCGCATTGTTGAAGGCATACGGTGACGTATAGTTGTTAACCTTCTACGTACTTTTGTTTCAAGTGAAGATTTGTCTCATTAGAAATCGCACCACATCTTCATTTTTTTTATATTATTGATAAAACTAAATCATTGTGATTGTCCTTATGATTTATTGATGTTATTGACAGATCTTTGGTATATATATTGTCTGCTGAATTCATTCACAACGGAGGCCTGATTAATTTGTCTAGACACCTGCCTATTGTAGGAACACCGTTATATATCTGGATGTCTGTCTGTTATGCTGCTGGGTCGATGTTTACAATAGTGTTAGCTGTAAACACTTATATCCAGAATACCAAAATTGAAATTTATTAATGATACCTTCTATTTTAAACTACTTACAACCTGAATAAAAAGGTATATCGGTAAATCTGCGTTCGACCTTATATGATGTAGTTGTAACACTCTCGTTTTCAGTAATACCATTGTGCATAGAATTTGGATATTCAAAGAAATATAAGAAGTCATAAGTAAGGCTGATTTAAAATTCCTCTTCCTTCTAGATATTGCATATGCCGTTTGTGACTATATGCACTTTTGTTAAACTTATGTATCATTCCGTTATAAAAGAGAGATTTAAGTACCTTTCTTGTAGTAATTACGGTATATTCTTTTCCGTTGTTTGTCCCCGAATGGAGCTGTTGAAGGGTTAAGTTTGAGTGCGAAGTGTTGTCCCATTTCAGGAGTAGCGAAAGATACCTGATGGATATTGAAACTCATAAATCGAAAATAAACTGACAACGCCATGGCAAAAAGGGGATGAACAATCTGTAGATCATATATGTGAAAAGGGGACGGGATAGTACTTACAACATAAGAAACATATTTGCTATCGTCAGTAAAACGGATATTCCATAACAGTCAACCAACTTATGACGGCGTCCGTAAAAGGTACAAAGGGATGATTTAACTACATCATTTGGAACTCTTGGTTTAATAGATTTTTTGTTATCAGCAGCCTTCTATCATTTTAATCATGATAGGAAATAGAAGCCCGGGAATATCGTATCGATCGAGAAAGATATACCCTGTAAGCAAGGGCTGATGGAATCTTGTCTATTAGTTTGGAATGGGGATAATTGTGTAAAGAGTAGAAATCTCTATACTTTTATATTTACTATTGCAAGATGGAAGCGTCTTTGATTGTATATTGTACGTACTATAATTCACGTACTCTGTTTCACGCCACCTCTAGAATAGGCAGTTTGAAAATAATTTTGAAGCCTGGCATTGATAGCTTATACAATTGATGTTAATACTTAATAAAGAGATTTCGTAGAGTACCCAGCAATATACCATTGTTTAAAAAACACACTTATGTAGTTTAGGTATCCAATACATTAAGGAATGATCCAGTTATTCATCTTTGGTTGAAAGTCAAAAGTATTTTGAAGAAATATGTTTCTCTCAAATCAAGTTTTCTTTTATGTAATTTTAAGGACCCTTTATATTAGGTTTTATATCTTGCATCTTGCATCTTACATCTGTAAATAAAGTTCTTCGTCAGTACGATAACTTTATTTTTAATAAAATTCAGTTGGTACGATAACTTTATTTTTAATAAAATTCAGTTGATAATATTCATAGAGGCCAAATTATTCACTTGCAAGTGAACTAATCACCACTGATGTATCTTTGCTTGTTTTGACAAAATTGTACCAAATATGCTGAGAGTTATTAGTTATTTCATTATTTCACTTGTATTTATGATTGAAACAAACAAAATCATATCCTATTCTTTTTTCTTTTCTCGCAACTTATGCTCCTTTACGAAGAGAACCGAGGACACCATCCCATTAACCTATAATTATTATATGATTCAAATCATTGACTGCTTATAACATATTAAATATGTATTTTGTGGTAGTGATAATTTTACAAATGTCTTTTATTTTATGTATGGCTGCCTAAATCCATCATACATTAATACATCATATGTTTGATAAAAAAGGAACCAAAGAAAACTAAGAGGTACTGGGAGCAATGCCATCATAATAATACACTTTCCCTCACCTAAAAGATACAGTCAAAGATTTGCTAACTTAAGGTAACGTACAAAGTACAACTTTAGTTGACTGACAACGGATATTTTATGTGGTCAAGGTTAAGTCAACGAATTCATAAGTGTGTTTTATAGCGGTTAGGATAACAAACAAAAAAAGGATACCTCATGAGTAAAGTTTGGTTTGGTTAAAAAAAACGGCAAAAAAATTCGGTTCAAAAATAAAACAAAAAAGGTGCACAATGGAAATATATGGTAAATATTCTGAGAAAATGTCATTACATTCTCATAAGTGGTTCTTGTTTAGAAGCAGATACTCATGAGTATTTCCCGAAATTTCACCTTGACGAAGAAAAATGTTAAAGAAAATTGTGTGAGTATGATTTTTAAGGAGTTTCTATATATATTCTACGGGAATCAGACTGAAGCTGTTGCTGAATCAAACGATAGATGAGAGGGAAAATGAACGAACGAATTCATGCACTCATTCATCATTTTAAACCCAAACATGAGTAAAAAAATTAGAAACAGCCTTACCAAAACGATATTTTGTCACAAAGGATAAAAGAGAAATAAATGTGATGTTAAAAAAAATAATGCTGACAAACGATACTGGAAATAATCGACAGTTTGTGTGTCAGTTCCACAGCTTACATTTTACCGTATTTAAGGAAAATTATTTCTTTTGCCCTAAATTTAAAACGACTGGAGGTGTCCATAATCCATATTACGACAGTGATTAGGCCACACCAATCTAATTTCTTGTTCTACGGATTTTTGGACTCCAAAATTTGGGGCGAGCGAGCGATTTGAAAATTTTAATAAAAAAATATTTAATTTGCAAATTTTTGAGGCGAAGCTTGAAAAGTAAAGGCGAGCGATTATATTTTTTTTTTGTAAACATAAAATAGTAGGTTTTGACAATAATAAAACTTGATTTATAACTTGTACTTTGACATTTCTTTAATTTCTGAAGTATTTTTCCCTTTTCACCAAGAAATAATTAAATCTGGTCTATGTATGTGTGACTGACAATGAGACAATTCTCCATTCAAGTCATAATCAATTTGGGGGCAACCCCTTAATATTATAAATATCCCTTTTACATGTTTTATGAGGGATCAATATAAGTTATAATATATTTGTTTGTACAAAAGGGCTTATAATTTCTCAAAGAACTATATATCTATCTAGTATTAAATGGTTAAAACATGTCCAAGAATTTTGTAATATTCCTGGACTTTAACCATGTTTAATTAACACATTTACTTTAACAGTTTAATATTATTCAAAATAAGTGGACCCCTCTTTTAGAAAAAGTTGTTTAAAATATGATGTAACTCTCCTCTTTTGGGTACAAAATTCTAAGTTTTCAAAGGTTTTGTATAGAAGAACTATACAAATCCTTGGTATTTCTATTTTCTTTTCTACATCAGTAAAATAACCCCTTGTCTGAGGGAGGGTTGTTCTTACGGCATTTTACACAGTACGGTATTTTACACAGGGCTTTGATACAGACCAAACAGCAAGCTATAAAGGATCCCAAAATTATTAGCGTACACAATTCGAACAGGAAAACCAAAGATCTAATTTATATATCCAAACGAGAAAATACCAATGAACAACATCAACAAACGATAACTGCTGAACGACAGGCCCCTGGATCAATCAGGACAGGTGCATAAACATACAGCGGCTATAGATAGTTTTGTTTTGCCAGCATATAATATAATTGCAGTTGAAGTCAAATCCTTCAGAAGGTCTTTGTACTTTATTCTAACAACGAACATTTTTTGATAGGGAATATAAGTAAGGGGGAAAGAAATCAATGTTGATATCTTTTTATAATATTTACAAAAAAAAAAAACGGTGCGGGAAATAGACATGATTACATTTCCGGATGCGGGAAGCGGGAATATAAAAAAAATATAAAAAATCTGTTTTGAAAAAAATAGGTGCGGGCGGGTCCGTCGAACAAGGAATCAAATTGGTGTGGCCTTATGCAATAAAACATAAAATAACATTAAATGAAAATAAAGGACAAAATATCCAAATAAAGTTTTATAATAGAGAAATAAACAATAATAATGTTCAAAACCTTGCCAAGAGGAAATGATGTATGTATTTTTATTCCCATTGATGTTCGTTAAATGACAAATATTAGGCTGAAGCTTGTGTTAATAAAATAAAAATATGATGAATTAAAAAATATAAATAGAATATTTCACTGAGAAAACATCGGAAATTAAGTAAATATATTGAAAATGCCTCAATATATTTCTTTCGAAGTTAACATGTTAAAGTACATTTGTATTTAAGCAACAAAAAAAAAAAAAGAAAAAAAAAGAAAAAGTAGAAAAAAGAAAGAAAACAACGTAATAAATAATTGAATAAGAAGAAACCTTGCATATGACACAGAAACCTGTAAGGCGTCTCTATGATCTGAAGTATTATCTTCCGACAAAACTAAATGATGATAATGACATGATAGTAGTTTGTATGCATTTAAAAATCGTTTTAAAAGAAATTTGTTTTTACACATTCCGAATTCGAAAGAATGAGAATTCAGTTTATAGGAGTGCTGACTTTTTTAATTACTGAAAATATGTTATTGTCCTAAAATCAAAAGTTATTTCTTCAATTATATAAGAAAGAAACCAGCCGTAAATGCAGGCAGCGTTTCTACATGTAGCTGAAAAAAAAACCCACGTGTTTACAGTTTCTCGCTGTACACAAAACACATGTTCACAAGTTTTCGCTACGTGTATATACAACACGTGTTTAATTTCATCTATCAATTGTCTTTCGAAATTGAGAATGGAAAAGAGGAATATGTAAAAGAGACAACAACCCGACCAAAGAGCAGAAAACAGTCGAAGGCCATATATGGGTCTTCAACTTCAATTCAGTACTCTGAGTCGGGCCTCAACTGGCCCCTGAATGAAAAACAAATGTGTACTGGTTCAGTAAAATTGGACCATTTAAGCACAAAATGTTATATTGATAATATCATGTTAAACGCGCGAAGATTTAAGCTCTTTACAAAGACATGCATGATAATGGACCAACACGAACCCTACCAAACACCGGGGATCGGTACCGATGATCTGGAAAAGAAAACAGTTTCTGCTTCTATACATGCAATTGCACAGTTTATTGTTTTACTCCTATAGAAGGCATTTCCACACTGTATTATATAAATAAGTATAAGGAGAGAATCAAATATTAAAATGAGACAATTGAAAGTGGATCCAATATAATAATTAACAAACAGACATGACCGCAAAAAAAGTTAATTTATTCGTTACTTTAAATATAAAAAAAGGCGATGTTTATAATTGCCATCAGACATGTATCATTGTGAATAGTGAAATGTACTGCCTTTAACACGTTTTACATACATGTTTATACATGCCATAGTATAATTTTTTGAGAAGATTAAACTACACAATAAAACATTTTGAAGATTCAAAAGCGCTTCCCTCGAAAAAGTACAATTTAATGTTAATTGACAGTTAAGTGTTTGATTATTTCGTTTAGAGTCTGAGAAATAAATACCATGATTAAACGCAGTTTTATTACAACACAATATTATATGACATTTCAGTTTAATGAACTCAAATACTGCCATGTTATTATAACTAAGTTACTTAGTATATACTGGATTATTAGTGATATCCTTTGTAAACCTTTCACAAGTTTGACCTTTATGTCTTATGTGTAATTCATGTAATTTAATTGAATATCGCTCAGTCTGTTATTAAAATGAAATTGTTACTTTTTACAAGCTCCTCATTTGCTTATAGTACTGATAAGGTCATATAGAAATGCTTGGTTGCATTACATTCACTTCATCGGCCTTAGATTTACAATTGCGACGCTGCAATTTGCATTTGGCAGACTTCGAAAAAAAAATCATGTTTCAAACTGACCTTCATATTATTACTGGACGATTACGTGAATCATTCAACGATGTAACAACACAAACTTACCGAAGGAAAGCTTATTCATTTATTATCTTCGTTTAGTTGACCGTTAGTTTTCCCGTTGAAATTGTGATTCATTTGTTAGTTCGGGGCTGTTAAAAATTTCCCTTGGGTATCAGTTTTGCGAATTGTTGAAGGCCGTACGGTGTCATATAGTTGCTAACTTCCTACGTAATTTTGTTTCAAGTGAAGATTTGTCTCATTAGGAATCATACCACATCTTCCTTTCTTTATATTATTGATAAGACTACATCTTTGTGATTGTCCTTACGATGTATTGGAGTTATTGACAGATCTTTGGTATATTGTCTGCTGATTTCATTCATAACCGGGGCCTGATTAATTTGTCTAGGCACCTGTCTATTGTGGGAACACCGTAATATATCTCGATGTCTGTCTTTTGTCCTGCTGGGTCGATGTTTACAATAGTGTTAGCTGTAAATACTGACATCCAGAATACCAAAGTTGATATAATAACTCTCAAAAAGTAGAAAACACATATCTATAATTTCTCTTTTATAAATGAAATGGTTTTAGTCCGTACTTGGAGGGGGAGGGGCTATTTCAACACCTAATTGATATGGGTGCCGCTGGTGTTCAGTTACAACACTCTTTTCATATAATTAAGAATTTAAACATGTATACCTTTTCATATATTGCATAGGTAAGCATGTAACATTTTCCTGTATTGTTTGGGTTTTATGCGGTGTGTAATATAAAAGTGGAACAGCAAAGCGTCAAAGTGAGAAAAATTGGTTGATAAAATCAAAGCCGGGAGCACCAAGAAAGATGACAGACGAAGTTAGGGTACGTTTATTGAACTTATCATATATTTCAGATAGTTGTTCCGACATTTTCACATATTTGAAAGCTTGAAAAAGTAGCCGACTTCAGGGGCACTATCAGCTTGTACATAGGAAGTGCTCATATCCCTCACTCGAGAGTCGGTATTTAAGTGACAAAAGTGTCAGCGTTGAATGCGCATTTTAACTAATATGAAAATGAATAAAAATGGTCTATTGATAAATCTGCGGGTGACCTTGTGTGCTGTATTTGCTACACTCTCGTTTTTATCAATAACTTTGGGCATACAATTTGGATATTCAAAGAAACATTAGAAGTCATAAGTAAGGTTCATTTTACAATTATCTTCCTTTCAAGTAATGCATATGTCGTCTGTGACTATATGCTTCTGCAGATTTATTCACTTAGTGTTAGAAATCACAATTTAGGACGAAACGTGATAAAGACGCTTTTAAGGAACATGTATCCATCAGGTCTAAATCTATAGTATAGTCTTTATATTAAGTAGTTATTCATTCTTTATCTTTTATAAATAAAAGGATTTAGAGAAGAAACATGTTGCCTGAGATCTACTGAAAAATACAGACATGCAGACACCGATCTACGAATACTAGTATAGGATAACATGATTTGACAGCAGGATATATATTTATCAGTTGTATTTATAGTTACTGCAAGTACTAGTATTTGAAAAAGTTATTCTTAGCATTGTTTTCATTATGCTAGTGCTTGCATTAAACTTTTTGCTTTTCTTGTTCAAATTCATACGATATGATATTCTAGTAATATTGTTTTTCCTCAAATGGAGCTTTATCAGAGTGAAGGTTGAGTTTGAAGTGTAATACAAATTCAAAAGGGGCGATAGATATTAGAGGGACATTCAAACTCCTCCATCGAAAATAACCTGACAACACCATGGCTAAAAAAGCAAATGAAAAATAGGCAAACAATAGTACACAAAACACAACATAGAAAACTATAGACTCAGCAACGCGAACCCCACCAATTACTAGGGGTGATATCAGGTGCTCCTAATAGGGTAAACATGTGGCACCCGTCGTATTGCTAATGTTAGTATACCCGGGACAAGTTTAATTTGATAGATCATATTCGTGAAAAGGGGCGGAATAGTAGTTCCGACTTTAGGAACGTAATGTATCAGATATCATCTGTGAAACGGATATTTCATAACTGTCAACCAACTCGTGATGGCGTTTGTTAAATGAACGCAGGGATGATTTTAACGTCACCATTCGGAACTCTTGGTTTTATTACTTCCTTGTGAGCAACAACACTCTATCAATGAAATCATGATAGTAAATATAAGACCGGGAATATTGGGCGATATATACTCTGTAAGCAGGCGCTGCTGGATTGTTGTTTTATATATAAACTATAGACTGATGCAAAGTTCCCAATTGAAAACTGAAATCGTTTCTTTTTATCGTAAAATTTTGAATTCAATCGACCCTCATTGTCAAATTCTAGATGTTAGTCAAGATATGATGCAGACTTAAAGTATCTTTTATCTCAAATTTGTTTGGGTACATGCGTTCAACATAGTCACCAAAGTTTTGAATTAATCAGTGAGAGAACATCATCTATATAGCGGAAAGTTAAGTTAAAGGATACTTCTAACTTCTTCGCTTTCTTCCTAAGAAGTCTTGTTTGAAGTAAGCCTCATAAGAATTAAGAAACAAGTCGGCAGGAAGAGGTTCACAGTTTGTTCAAATGGGAGTGCAGATAGTTTGTTGCAAGCCACGTCCTGGAAACATAACAAATATGTTGTTAATCAAGAAATCAAGCAGCTTGCTAATGTGAGTTTCAGATACATTTTTGTTTGAATCCGAGTGATTGTTTTACATAGTAGAATGTAACCCTCATTTAGAAAAGATACTTGTTGCTACGTTGGAAATTATTTTTTTTATGAAACAAAGCATTACCAAATCTTTCAATTTGTCTTTTAGTTTGGAATGGGGAAATGCTTGTGTAAAGTGTAGAAAAGTCAAAGGTTTTAATACTATTTAAATATGAAAGTGTTTTGAATTGTATGTACTCTAAAAGATCTTTGGTATTTTTAATATCTTCATCTGATTCACGCCACCTCTAGAATTGGCAGTTTCACAATAACTTTAAAGCACAGCTTTGATTGCTTATAATGGTGTTAATAATTTAGAAAGATGTCATGAAGAGCTCTTGGAAGACCCAAACTTTAATATACCGTTGCCTGTAAGGATAGTTATGTAGTTTAGGTATCCAATACAGTAATGGATGATCCAGTTAATCATTTTTGGTTGAAATTCAAAAGGAACACAGAACAGACCAATGATTATCCAGTCAATACAGATTTGTCCAACTCCAAGTCAGAAATCTCGTCAGAAATGTGTATTTTTCTATTCTATATTTTTGTCACCTATTGAATTTTGATATTATTAACGTTTCAGTTTTAATTATTTTGAGACTTTTAGAGCTTGCCACATTTTGTAGACACCTGTTTTTTGTAGACGAAAACTGTAAGTTTATTAATTCTCATTTGTTATTGGTGTCGTTTGGTAATAGTAGTATTCCGCTGCTCCTAGTCATAAATGGATTAAGCGAAAATAAATATGGGTCACATAGCCCACTATAAACATAAACATGAATACAAAAAGATAGCAATCCCGTGCAATTGAAGTTTTCAACATCTGTTTGATTTCATTTTTTAGGTTAAAAAATGAGTTGAATGTTTTTTTTTACTTGTAGAAGAATGACTTTTTGTAGATCGAATAAGTCAAATGGTTCACTTCTGTTTCATTTTAAATGTTGACAATTCGTTGAACACGACTTATTCATGTGCAAACAATCTCTAGCTAATGGTTTAAAATGAGGCCATATGCGTACGGATTCAATGAGGTCGAATCATTCACTTGCCAGTGAACTAATCACCACTAATGTTTCTTTGCTTATTTTGACAAAATTGAACCGAATATACTGAAAGTTATTTATCATTTCGTTATTTCACTTGTATTTATGATTGAAACAAACACAATCATATCCTAATTTTTTCTTTGCTCGTAGCTAATGACCTTTTTCGAAAAGAACCGTGGTCACCGTCTCATTAACCCATATTTATTAAATGATTCAAATCATTTAGTGCTAAAAACATATTGAATATTTATTTTACGGTATTAATAATTTCTTCAAATGTCTTATATGTTATGTGTGACTGCTTAAATCTATAATACATTAACACATCATAATTCATTGATAAAAAAGGAACAACAGAAAACTAAGAGGGACTGGGAGCAATACCAACATAATAATACACGTTCCCTCACCTAAAATATACAGTCAATGATTTGCTAAGGTAACGGACAAAGTACAAATGAAGTTGACGGACAACAGATATTTAATGTGGTCAATGTTCAGTCAATGAATTCATAAAGTGGGTTTTATAGCAGTTAGGCAAACAAAAAAAGTATACCCCATGAGTAAATTTTGGTTTTGTTTAGAAAAAAAAAAAAAACAGCAAAATAATTCGGTCCAAAAATAGCACAAAAAAGGTGCTTTATGGCAATATATGGTGAATATTCTGAGAAAATTTCATCACATTCTCAGAAGTGGTTCTGGATTACAAGCGGATACTCATGAGTATTTCCTGAAAGGAGTAGGTTCAGTAAGACCCCTTTTTGGCCCCAAAATATAGCAGTTTTACAAATTTGGTAAAATGTAAACCTTCAGTTATTTATTGGACAGTAGAATGCTTCTGCTACATAAATATGGGCTGTTTTTGACAATACAATGCACATATATCCGGTACTAGCACCATTAAGTCATGCTAAATTACTGAAATCCTCATAATTCTAGCATTTTAGTTAAATTTTAGACGGTTTTCGTGTAAAACAAAAGTGGCCGCATTTGTGTTCATCCTTAATATTGAAATGTAAGTTGTATTTTATGATAATACATAACATATATCAAGGTTGAGGATGAACACGGATGCGGCCACTTTCATTTTTACCAAAAACCATCTGAAAAGTGACATTTTTCGGCATATTAGGTAGATTTTTCATATTTGAGCTTGAATCGGATCGTTTTTAATGACTAAATCTGTTAAAATCTTTCACATAAACTAATTAATTCAAATAAAATAGACACTTAAGTGTTTAAAAAGTGGTCAAAATCTTTTATCAGATGAACCTGAAATTTGAGGCCAAAATCGGTCCTTACCGGACCTACTCCTTTCACCTTGACGACGAAAATGTTAAAGACAATTGTGTGAGTATGATTTTTAAGGAGCTCTATATATATTCTACGAAAATCAGACTGAAGCAGTTGCTGAATCAAACAATAGATGAGAGGACGAATTCATGCACTCATTCATCATTTTAAATCCATACACTTAAAAACAATAGTGAAAAAATAGCAACAGCCTTACCAAAGAGATATTTTGTCACAAAGGATAAACGAGAAATAAATGTGATGTTAAAAAACATGCTGACAATGCTGACAAATGATATTGGAAATAATCGACAGTTTGTGTGTCAGGTCCTCGGCTTACTCTACATTTTACCATATTTAAAAAAAATATTTCTTTTGTACTAAATTTTAAAACGACTCGAGGTGTCCATAATCCATATTACGAGAGTGATTATGCAATAAAACATAAAATAATCATTAAATGAAAACAAATGACAAAGATATCCAAATAAAGTTTTATAACAAATACATAACAATAATACTGTTCATAACCTTGCCAAGAGGAAATGATGTATGTATTTTTATTCCCATTGATGTTCTTTAAATGTCAAATATAAGGCTGAAGCTTGTGTTAATTAAAAAAAAATGAGGAATAAAACATATAAATAGAATATTTCACTGAGAAAACATCGCAAATTAGGTAAATATATTGAAAATGCCTCAATATATTTCTTTCGAAGTTTAACATGTTTAAGAACATTTGTATTAAAGCAACAAAAAAAAAAAAAAAAAAAAAAATAGAAAAAAGGAAAGAAAACAACGTAATAAATAATTGAATAAAAAGAAACCATGTGTATTACACAGAAACCTGAAAGGCGTCTCTATGATCTGAAGTATTTTCTTCCGACAAAACTAAATGATGATAATGACATGATGGTAGTGTGTATGACACAGAAACCTGTAGGTTGCACTTTGTAAATACATCTGTTTCTTTAACAACGTCTCTTTTGGGGAGATCTTGAATATTCATAGAAAATTAATTTTGTTTACATACTGGTTCCCAGTTATGCTCTCTGTGTTCCATCCCACAGAGACAAAACATTGAATTGTTACCAGTACATAAACATGTGCATATTGTTTACATTAAAATCTGTGGTAACCCTTCATTCGAGGTAGGGATAGTTACGAAAACTAGTGTTAGTTTAAACTATGAGAAGTTCAGGGCATATACACGTTGAAAATATGCCGCACAGTCCTAAATTTTGACCTTTGAAAAAAATTGTAGTGCATATGAACTTTCATTTCTAGGATAAGATTTTTTTTTCAAAACTTTATAGCAAAAGTGGTACAATTTTAGCCGTAAAAGGAGTTTCTATGGGAATTGCATTGTCAATATTTACAGAAATGCAACCTGTAAGGTGTCTCTATGATATGAAGTATTATCTTCCGACAAAACTAAATGATGATAATGACATGATGGTTTACGACGCTTTAATTTGCATTTGGCAGACTTCTAATAGTTCGGGGCTGTTAAAAATTTCCTTTGGATATCGGTTTTGCGCATTGTTGAAGGACGTACGGTGACATATAGTTGCTGACCTTCTACGTAACTTTGTTTCAAGTGAAGATTTGTCTCATTAGGAATCATACCACATCTTCCTTTCTTTATATTATTGATAAGACTACATCATTGTGATTGTCCTTTATATTTATTGATGTTGTTAAACGATTTTTGGTATGTGGTCTGCTGAATTCATTTATAAGCGGGGCCTGATTAATTTGTCTAGGCAGGTGTCTATTATGGGAACACCGTAATATATCTCGATGTTTGTTTTTTGTCCTGCTGGGTCGATGTTTACAATATTGTTAGCTGTAAATACTGATATCCAGAATACCAAAGTTGATATGATAACTCTCAAAAAGTAGAAAACACATATCTATAATTTCTCTTTTATAAATGAAATGGTTTTAGTCGGTACTTGGAGGGGGAGGGGCTACTTCAATACCTTATTGATATGGTGCCGCTGGTGTTCAGTTACAACACCGTTTTCATATAATTAAGAATTTAAACAGTCATGTATACCTTTTCATATATAGCATAGGTAAGCATGTAACATTTTCCTGTATTGTTTGGGTTTTATGCAGTGTGTAATATAAAAATGGAACAGCAAAGCGTCAAAGTGAGAAAAATTGGTTGATAAAATCAAAGCAGTAAACACCAAGAAAGACGACAGACGAGGTTATGGTACGTTTATTGAACTTATCATATATTTCAAATAGTTTTCCCGACCTTTTCACATATTTCGAAGCTTGAAAAGGTAGCCTACTTTAGCGGCACTATCAGTTTGTATATTGGAAGTGCTCTCATCCCCCACTCGAGAGTCGGTATTTGAGTGACAAAGTGTCAGCGTGGAACAATATACCGTCGTAAATTACAAAAAATGAGAATGGAAATGGGAATGTGTCAAAGAGACAAAAACCCGACCATAGAGCAGACAAAAGCCGAGGCCTATGATGGGTCTTCAATGTAGCGAGAAACCCGTGCGTATACAAACATGCATTACTGTATGCACATGCTTGGACTTATAGATGCATATACTTGTACAAGTCCCAGATTATGTTATAAAGTATTTCTTATAAAATACAGGAACATTTTATTGAAAATAATATACTAGACAATGCCAATCCAACCTTTCTTTCTTTTTTGTTGAAAAAGAGAGGGGGGAGAGTGTGAGGATTTTTGTAAAACAAAACATTTGTTGGTTGCTTTTCAACATAAGAGCAAAAATGCGACATTCAGTTTTAAAAGCATATCTTGTAAGAAAAACAAGTTTGTTGTTGAATAAATTAACAAAAGGGACAGTTAGGAAATATAAAAAAAATGCAAGAAATTGTAATGCGAGAAGTGTATTATGAAGACATGCATATCTGTACTATTTGCCACTTAACATTTATTTGTACATATTCATTTCAAAAATGAGATTTTAATTTGTAATTTCTTTCCTGATCAGAAGATTTCACCTGTTAATCTATGCATGCTAATCCAAACACACAGGTGTTAATATCTGCAAATCTACCGGTAATAATAAGTTGTCATCAATATAACTACTGACGATCCATATTACATATTTCAAAAGTTTAAATCGAAAATAACTCAAATTAAATTCTATTTTGTTAACTCGGATAGAAAACTTACAATATAGTTCATCCCATTGAAACATGAACGCGGACTCCATTGAGAACACCTTGGAATGAAAGATTGCAAATCTACTGACCAATGAAATGCTTTGGATTTAGAACGCGGACCTCTACGAGAACACCTAGATCGACAACACACTATAATCTTTAGACCGACGAACAGATAGCGAGAATTCCAGACTTCTTCTTCATCTTCTTTTTCTTTTAGTTCAAATAAGGTCAAATATGGAAGAATGCATGCCTGATTGACAAAGATTTAATCAAATTCATAAAAATATGTAATAATAATTTAAGTGTTTCTATATTAAGATTGTGATTAAAATATGCATTTTATGTACTTTTTTTGGTTTGAATTTGTTTATTTAAAGCTCGAAAGAACATCTGGTGTTGGTCTTCATCAATCAACGAATGAATATAAGAAGATGTGGTATGCTTGTCAATAATGTAATTCACTGTACATGTGGAATACCGTATGGTAGATTTTTGGTCTAACATTGTAAACAGATCCGATAGTAAACTGACAAATATTCTATATAGATATATTTATAAACTCAACGTAGATGGTGGATTTACTTTCGAATGGTTAATTTGTATAAAAGATATCTTGAATAAATGGATTTGCAAATATTTGGTTCACTCAGAGTTACTATGGTTTTAATCCAACATGGTTAAAGTTGAGCATTAAACAGAGATTTGTTTAACCAATTTCAGCATACTAGGAAATCAGAAATGGAAAATTCTGCAAAGGCATTATGTTACAAACTGTTTAAAGAAAACTTTGAAGTTGAATATTTAGACTTGTTACCTTAAAAAGATAGAATAACGTTATGTAGGTTTAGAACTGGTAATCATCGGTTACCTATAGGAACCGGTAGATGACGTAGAATTATTAGACAGGAAAGATACTGCATGTGTACTTTGTAACTCTCAAGGGATTTTTACTGAACTGTACGGCTCCAACAAGAAAGTAGAAGAACTTTTCTTAAACCTTACTATGTAAACCGAGTGAATGTTTTGAAATTCGGCACTTTATTTATTTCCAAAAATATTCGAGTTTTGAAAAAATGTGTAAATTAATTAGAATTAGCAATATAGAAGTATGTTCTCCAGGTTGATCACCAATCTCTCATTCTTGTTGCTCGTTTTGAGCAAACTTGTCATGCGCAAAATCTGTATGTAATTATGTGTATAATTATCTTTCTTGGTACCGTTAACTTGGTTTTATAAGAAATAAAGAATCTGAATTAAATAATACATCTAATTTCATTTAGTTTTTTTAATTTAATTACGTTAAATTAAAGGAAGCGAAAAGATATATTAATGTAACTTTTTCAAAGTTCAAGTTGATCAATTATTGATATAAGTGAATAAATCAAGTTTATTTTTTCGAGGAATTAATTGCATAGTATACGAATCCTGGTTCTTATATCAATAGTAATAATTTTTCATCAGCGAAACAGATAGATACATATACTTTTGTTGTGTTGGAAGAATCGTAAAAGTTTTATTTTCTAAATTCTGTTTGTTTACTCGGACATCGTAATGTCTAAAATTGTTTTTTTTTCCATGTTGGACAAATGGAAGTTTAACGACCTTGACTGGCTATACAGCCTTTGCAGGTCGGCCCTGGCTTGCGCCTTTTTGGGGCATCAAATAATTTAATTTTTACCATGTGGTAATTGACATAATTTAGAATGATAAATAAAGCTTAATAAAAATTTAAAAGAGCAAAAATTTGAATAAATAAATGAATACAAAAATTTATGAATAAGTAAATAAATAAAGTAAAACATATATATATATACTAAAATAATATAAAAATAATTTTGTTTAAATAAAAAAGAATAATTAATAAAAAAATAATTAATAAACATGGTGCCACCAGAAGTAGGTCCATGTTGGACTCATATTGTGTATTGAATTAAAATATGAAATCGGACTTCGACGAGAACACCTGGAATGAAAGTTTGCAAACGTTCCGACCAATGAAATTCATTTTACTATCTTCATATTATGTATTGAATTAAAACATGAACGCAGACTTCGATGAGAACACCTGGATTGAAAGCTTGCAAACGTTCCGACCAATGAAATTAGTTTTACTATGTAACGCGAACTTCAACGAGAGCACCTAGATGAAATATTTTATTCACACGGCAATAAGTTTTAACTTAAAAATTTTCGCTAAAATATAGTAAATAAAATTATATGAGAGCAACAATGCAGAATTGTTTCTTTTCCATTTTTGTTTTTTTAACAATGTTAATGTTCATTTCAATTTGGTAAGTAGACTTATATCAAATGCCCCAAACGTTAATATATGTTTTCTTTTCAATGCATTAGCACTGGTGGTAAGCGGATGGTCGTAACTTAAAGTTACGACCATCCGAAGATGGGAGACAACTCTAGGGATACATTTTTCTTTTCCGATTTTCGTGCAGTAAAAAAATGTTTCAGTAAAACCGCTTGTCTCATACATACTAATCGTCAGTGCGTTGATATTGAAACAAAATTTGATAAATAAAAACATTCCAATTTTCGTAAAATGATCATTCAATAATTCGAGCATGATGGTCGTAACTAAAAAAACAAAAATGTTCAGGATGGTCGTAACTTAAAATTGTGATGGTCGTAACTCTTTATTAAATAGGACCTAATAAGACAAGTCAATAGTTTTAAACGTGTCTTTTGTTATATGAATATATTATATGATATATTTGTGAAGTTGATTTCACTAAATGATAAAAACCAAAAGAGGTGAAGAGAGGGATACCTGTAAAATGCGAAAGGAAAGAAAATTGGAACGAATCGAAAAAAAAACCCAATACAAAATGAAATGACCAGTCACTGTTACTTAAAATATAATGTATAAAATCAACCAGGAGTCAACTAATTATAAGCTGTTAAGTTTAATAACAATATAAATTCTCAAAAGTGGAGAATTCATTTTAACACACAGCTCTGGTTATGATTATTCTTAGTTACGAATTAAGAAAAGGCGATTTTAACAAATTTGACATCACATGAAATAACAGTATCCTAATTTATTTTCTTTATATTTTGCATGTATTGAAAAGATAAACTTTTAAAAAACTAGTATGTACCTACTAGGTGGAATTTAAAAGAAAAATCTACAATTTAAAATTGATACTTTAAGTCGAAAGAGCATATTAAGTAAGGAGTCAAAATAATGTTATGGGGATCGTTATCGAGACAAGACCATATCCGCGAATTCGCAGGTCCGTAATCGAATTAAACAACATACATCTTATTCTTAGCCTGGATTTTGAGAAGTCGAATTGTCATTTGGTATATAGTCAAGCTGATTATAAGGTGCAAATTCGAAGTTCAGGTATAATTATTACCCGTGGTTTTAGAAAATTCTGAATACGCCTATTGGTACCATGCTATCCGTTATACATCTTTGTCTTTCTTATGGAAAATACCATGAACCCTGGACCACACATTTTTTATTCCCAATTCATAAAGGAAATGATGCATCCGATCTTAATAACTATCGAGGAATTACAATTACTGATTCATTGGGGAAGCCTTTTTAATAAGATACTTGATACACGTCTTTGTAAATCCTTAGATAAATATCATATCATTGATGAGAGCCAAATTTGATTTACCAAAAAAAAAAAAAAAAAAAAAAAAACACACGACCATCTGACCATATGTTCATTCTAAAAACTATTATAAATAAGTATTGTAATACAAAAGAAGGTAAAATGTTTGCCTGCTTTGTTGATTTCCAGAAGGCTTTTGATACTGTCATTCTCCCAGGGATAAAACTTAAGCTATAGAATATAGTTAGAGAGTATGGTAAGAGATCTCTTTGGAACTAAGTTGGAGTAAAACAGGGGAACAATTTGAGTCCAAATTTGTTTAAAATTTTTATAAATGAACTTCCTGATTGTGTTAAAAGTTCCCCTGATCCAGCTGTTGTTTATTCACGACCAGCCTATTCTTTACTATACATATGCTGATGATCTTGCCATTTTTTCAACTTCAGCAAAAAAATGTAGATCAGGCTTATCCTAAGATTCTTTCAGAAAGACTACGCATTGAATTTTGTAAACATTTACTTGGTGTTACCAAAAGAGAAACACATTTTGCCAATCTTTCTTAACTCGGTAGATTCACTCTGTATTTTGTCATTGCAAAGTCTATGATCAGATACTGACAAAGGCTTGACAATTTGGGATCATCTTTCCACTACTAGAGGAGGCATATTTAGAGTCAAAATTACTACACGAGTTAAAAAAATTCCTTCACAGTATGGATCCTTCAACTTCTTTTTAAAGAATATGGGGGTCAGCAATTCACATTGTTTACTATATGCTGATGATAATGTATTTTTTTTTTAATTTCAGCAAAAGGACATCAGCAAACAGTTTTCATACATAGCTTGTAGCCAGGATAATATTTAAAAGATAGAGCTTTATGCTTCAACTCTGCGTGCTGGTCTTTTAAATCTGAGTACATTCATACAATATAAACATATAACATAAATATTATTTTCAACCTGCATATGTATGTGATAGTTGCCGCAGTACATTAAGTTCTACCTTGTAATATTTTCTTAGCTACAAGGCTGGCTATAAACTACTAATATTTGATCTTACTCTTAAATTCAAAGCGTGTATCATTGTAAAATATATACCTGCATATATGTATGTAATATTTGCCGCAGTACATTTAGTTCTACCTTGTAATATTATCCTGGCTACACGCCTGTCTACAAACTACTGATATTTGATCTTACTCTTAAATTCAACGCGTGTAGCATTGTAAAATATCTCAACCTTATTCATACTTTCTAGGTTAACACAATGTTCATTGCGACACCATGGATTAAGTTTTTATTCTGAACCAATACTTAGAACAATTATCAATGATATACCGCAAGATCATCATGCAATCGATAAAAAATAAAGACAACACGATAAAAACACCAGGCATTTGTGGATTTTCATTAATCATGATTCACCAAAAGCCGAATATTTGAAAACCAATGGTTTATAAAAACTGCAATAGCTGATTAAAAATTAAAGAAGATTGTTCAAAATTGTACGTTCAATAATTTCATCTGCGGACATGATTGTAGGAAATAAAAAGTCGT
Organism: Mytilus galloprovincialis; assembly: GCF_965363235.1. Classification (NCBI taxonomy): domain Eukaryota; kingdom Metazoa; phylum Mollusca; class Bivalvia; order Mytilida; family Mytilidae; genus Mytilus; species Mytilus galloprovincialis. The sequence continues at coordinate 86,069,295 of NC_134843.1, forward strand.
AAATAAAAAAAAATCTGAAAGCAAATATTCAACAATTTTATGCCTTAACGTACAGTAAAAATATAGTAATACTCAACCCTAACATCTATTTGGATTAATGCGAGTTGATTAGTTTTCACTGTTTCTCCTAAATGATGGTCGTTTGGAACATATCAAAAATGTATGATTGATACATTTGTAATTCTTTAACTTAATTTCTGCATACCATTATCAGAGTAACAAATGAAATAATATTTTTTGTAGTAAATTTTATATAACAACTGAGTTTATTAACATGATTATGCATGTGTACAGTACTTTTAAAATAGCTTGATAAAAGTTCGTCTAAATACTTGAGTTACGGTCATCTTTCAAAGTTACGACCATCTTGTGTCGGTTACGACCATCATCCAAAATACTATAGTTGACATTACGACCATCACAAGTTAAAGTTACGACCATCATGCTCGAATTTTTGAATGACTATTTTACGAAAAATGGAATGATTTTATGTGTCAAATTTAGTTTCAATAAGAATGCACTCACGATATGTGTATATGAGACAAGCGGTTTGACTCAAATGAACCTTTTACTGCACGAAAATCGGAAAAGAAAAACTTATCCCTAGAGTTGTCTCCCATATTCAGATGGTCGTAACTTTTAGTTACGACCATCCGCTTACCACCAGTGATTAGGAGACGTGAGAGAATACCGACTTAGGTCGTTAAACTTAAATCAACCTACCCAAAGTTATCGCAGACTAAAATTTATCTCATATATACCGAATACATCTTCATTTATTGCAAGTACGTCACGGTGCATGTCAGCACAATAATCCCTTTACAGAATCGGAAGCACAATATTTTTGTTTGATATTTGCTTCTCTTCCACAATTATGCCCGTTTTGCGCCAGTGACCAGTATTACAATTTAACACAGTTTTAAAAGTTCATTGAGCTGCTACTTCATTTAGAATTTTGAGCAAGACTAACTGTTTATCAAATTCAACAAACATTATCTTCAAGAATTTTATTATTTAACAACACATTGTTTTTCATTACAAGCTTTTCCATATATCAATATACAGCTTGGGAATGAATATTTGTTGTTTACCGAAAATATGAGATACATCGATTTAAATTATGTACACAATGAATAATTTCTGTGTAGATTTCCGTGTCTACGTTAATTTACGAGTACTATATAGTAAAATAGAAAAAAGAGAAACGGTAAATATACAGGAATACATAAAGTTTCGTAAATAGTTGCAAAAGACCACAAGTTACATGCCACGAGTTTTCATAGCACTTGGCAATTTTTGAAAAGCATATATATATGTGCAATAAAGATCTAGTGCATTTGAGCAAATTAAAATTATGTTATACATCTAACTATTTTATTTTCAACAGATTCACAAGTTTTTCATTTTTAAACCGCGCGTGCATTTATATTTAAATGTTTTTATTTAAATTCTTTATAGATGTACATGTCACGTGTATTATTCATTTGTTTGTTTAAATTGTGAAGCATGTGACTTTACTTAGGCCGTGTTCACATTGACCTAAACTCGGTGTTGTGTAAGTGTAACTCACACGTAGACTAAACAAAATTACGTTCCCATTGATAAAATTCAATGTTTACATGTAGTGTAAAACATATTTTGTTTACATGCAGTCGATGCTCGATGTAGGCCTTGTGTAGATTAGGTGTACACAAAACTAGGCATTAAAACATTACTTTCACCGTGCATATTTAAGGAAGAAACGATTTTTGAATAAAATTGATATTTATAGCAATTATTTATAAAGTTCTTTACAGAAATATTTGTCTAAACTTGATATATTTATTTGTTTTGTTTAGAAATAAAATTTAACGTAGCTTTATTAAGCCCTTATCAAGACTCAAAGCAGCATCATTGCCGAATACATAATTCATTTGAAAATTAAGGTCTTTCCGAATCGACTTGACTTACACAGAAATAATTGCCACTGGTCTTAACTCAAACAACGATTCACTCATAAATGCATTACTTAAAAAGTGTGAGGTAAATGTATTGTTTGTTTAGTATCTCGGATCCGTGAAATTACACTTAAAAAATGCCTTTGCCAAATACTTCTTGGAGAAGAAATACGATTTGAACAAACAGAAAAGATAGAAATATAGTGATCCCTAATATATCAAACCTTCTTCTTCGTCTATAAGCACGCTGTTGCAGCCTACGTTTTCTAATGCTTAATCGAGATATCTTTAGTATCTTTAAACTACTGCAAATCATCAAAATGGCTTTCATAAAGAAGCAACCACTTAACTTAAAAAAAAGGGGGGGGGGGATATTTTGTGTATTTATCTGAGTCAGAATTTTTTTCGCGCAAGCGTTTTATTCCGTTTTTTTTTCGATGCTGGTAATCAATTTGTTTTCTTCAACATTTAACACTATAATGTATGGGGAAACTCTGGATTCAGAATATTTTTTATAATCTGTAGAACCAGAATTGTTTTCTTTAACCAACTGGGGTTCGGAATATTTCCATTCCCCCTATTTAGAGTCAAATGGTCGTTCCCTTACTGCTAGAAAAGTTATCCGAAAACGTTTCATTCGATTCTACGTAATTAACATTTAAATGACATAGAGTTTACAACTGTGAACAAATCTTATGTACAGGTAATTAAACAAGGTGTATAGATGTGAACAAATGTAATGTAAAAACCAATGTTCAGTCCATTGAACTAATTGTAAACAAGTTAACTGTGCACGGAGTTTGGTGTGAACACGGCCTAAGACTTTACGAATTTAACTCAAGTCGATAAAGTTTGAAACAAAAAACGATAGATACGTCGAGGTCGTTTTGCTTGAGTGATTTACCTGTAAAAAGCCCGGGTCTCATCCATGTGTAAAACGAATTAATGTCTGTTTGAAATAGTTTAACGGAGGCGTGGCCTATAAGTTTGATGCATCTAACCACCAACTTGATTTCAATTGATTGACTGCAGAGAAATCTATTTGACTTTTGGCTTAATTCGGGTTACTAGTGATACACATTTAAACTAATATCAAACTAAATAAAAATGGTCTATTGATAAATCTGTGGGTGACCTTGTGTTCTGTATTTGCTACACTCTCGTTTTCAGCAGTAACTTGGGGCATAAAATTTGGATATTCAAAGAAACATTAGAAATCATAAGTAAGGTTCACTTTACAATTATCTTCCTTTCAGATAATGCATATGTCGTCTGCGACTATATGCTCCTACAGATTTATTCACGTAGTTTTAGAAATCACAATTTAGGACATAACATGATAAAGACGCTTTTAAGGTACATGTTCTCATCAGGTCTATATATACATAAATATATATATATATATATATATATATATATAAGTCTGAAAATTACACCAAACATATGTATATATATATAGTCGTTATAAGTAGTTATTCATTTTTTATCTTTTATAAGTAAAAAGATTTAGAGAGGAAACATATGAATCAACCATCACATACATGTTAAATGTAGAATCTGTTTATGTAACTGATCTGTAAAATAGCTAACAATTATTATTGTATCTGGTAAGAATAAATAGTATGTAGCCGAAATAGATGATTTGTTAGCTTTTCCGGTTGGAATAGGTTGTCTGATATCTACTGAAAAATACAGACATGCAGACACGGATCGACGAATATAGAATGACATGATTTAATAGCAGGATATATATTTATCAGTTGTATTTATAGTTAATGCAAGTACTAGTATTTGAAAAAGCTATTCTAAGCATTGTTTTCATTATGCTAGTGCTTGCATCAAACTTTTTCCTTTTCTTGTTCACATTCATACGGTATGATCTTCTAGTGCCGTTATTTTTCCTTAAATGGAGTTTTGCAGAGTGAAAGTTGAGTTTAAAGTGTAATACAAATTCAAAAGGGGCGAGAGACATTAGAAAGACATTCAAACTCCTTAATCGAAAATAACCTGACAACACCATGGCTAAAAAAGTAAATGAAAAATAGGCAAACAATAGTACAAAAAACGCAACATAGAAAACTATAGACCTAACAACGCGAACCCTACCAATTACTAGGGGTGATATCAGGTAAACATGTGGCACCCGTCGTATTGCTAATGTTAGAACATACCCGGGACAAGTTTAATTTGATAGATCATATTCGTGAAAAGGGGCGGAATAGTAGTTCCGACTTAAGGAACGTGACGTATCAGATATCACCTGTGAAACGGATATTTCAAAAGTGCCAACCAACTCGTGATGGCGTTTGTTAAATGAATGCAGGGATGATTTCAACGTCACCATTCGGAACTTTTGGTTGTAAAACTTCCTTGTGAGCAGCAAAACTCTTTCAATGAAATCATGATAGTAGATATAAGACCGGGACTATTGGGCGATATATACTCCGTAAGCAGGCGCTGTGGGATTGTTGTTATGTATAAAGTATAGACTGATGCAAAGTTCCCAAAGAAAGCTGAAATCATTTTTTTTATCGTAAAATTTTGAATTCAATCGACCCTCATTGTCAAATTCTAGATGTTAGTCAAGATATGATGCAGACTTAACTGTATCTGAAGTATCCTTTATCTCAAATTTGATTGAGTACATGCGTTCAATATAGTCACCAAAGTTTTGAATTAATTAGTGAGAGAACATCATCTATATAGCGGAAAGTTAAGTTAAAGGATACTTCGCTTTCTTCCTAAGAAGTCTCGTTTCAAGTAAGCCTCATAAGAATTAAGGAACAAGTCAGCAAGAAGAGGTTCACAGTTTGTTCACATGGTAGTGCTGATAGTTTGTTGCAAGCCACGTCCTCGAAACATAACAAATATGTTGTCAATCAAGAAATCAAGCAGCTTGCTAATGTGAGTTTCAGATAAATTTTTGTTTGAATCCGAGTGATTGTTTTACATAGTAGAATGTAACCCTCATTTAGAAAAAATACTTGTTGCTACGTTTGAAATAATTTTTTATGAAACAAAGCATTACCAAATCTTTCAATTTGTCCTTTAGTTTGGAATGGGGAATAATTGTGTAAAGTGTAGAAAAGTCAAAGGTTTTAATACTATTTAAATATGAAAGTGTTTTGAATTGTATGTACTAAAAGATCTTTGGTATTTTTAATATCTTCATCTGATTCAAGCCACCTCTAGAATTGGCAGTTTCACAATAACTTTAAAGCACAGCTTTGATTGCTGATAATGATGTTAATAATTTAGAAAGATGTCACGAAGAGCTCTTGGAAGACCTAAACTTTAATATACCGTTGTCTGTAAGGATAGTTGTGTAGTTTAGGTATCCAATACAGTAATGGATGATCCAGTTAATCATTTTTGGTTGAAATTCAAAAGGAACACAAAACAGACCAATTATTATCCAGTCAATACAGATTTGTCCAACTCCAAGTCAGAAATCTCGTCAGAAATGTGTATTTTTCTATTCTATATTTTTGTCACCTATTGAATTTTGATATTATTAACGTTTCAGTTTTAATTATTTTGAGACTTTTAGACACATTTTGTAGACACCTGTTTTTTGTAGACGAAAACTGTAAGTTTATTAATTCTCATTTGTTATTGGTGTCGTTTGGTAATAGTAGTATTCCGCTGCTCCTAGTCATAAATCGATTAAGCGAAAATAAATATGGGTCACATAGCCCACTATAAACATAAACATAAACATGAATATAAATAGATAGCAATCTCGTGCAATTGAAGTTTTCTACATCTGTTTGATTTCATGTTTTAGGTTAAAATGAGTTAAATGTTTTTTTTTTACCTGTAGAAGAATGACTTTCTGTAGATCGAATTAGTCAAATGGTTCACTTCTGTTTCACTTTAAATGTTGACAATTGGTTGAATACAATACGACTTATATATGCGCAAACAATCTCTAGTTAATGGTTAAAATTGAGGCCATATGAATACGGATTCAATGAGTGAGGTCGAATCATTCACTTGCCAGTGAACTAATCACCACTAATGTCTCTTTGCTTATTTTGACAAAATTGAACCAAATATGCTGAAAGTTATTTATCATTTCGTTATTTCACTTGTATTTATGATTGAAACAAACAAAATCATATCCTATTTTTTTCTTTGCTCGTAGCTAATGACCATTTTCGAAAAGAACCGTGGTCACCGTCTCATTAACCTATACTTATTATATGATTCAAATCATTTAGTGCTAAAAACATATCTATACTATAAAACGAGAAGACCTCATTTTGTGTGTCGCTTCTCTTCCTTCCACAATAAATCAACCATCATGCCTCTGTGTCCTATAGGTAACATGCATAGTCGCATTTGTCATCCATTCTTATGATTATTCAGATTGAGCTTTTTTGGGAGAAAAACGACAAAAAAGGAGTCCGCATATGATTCCGTCATAAGACTGACTTTTAATCATAGATAAGACTACCGGTTTAAAATAGCACAAATACAACCAATCGTATGATAGATAACAAAAATGAAAATAAATTAGCCAACCAGAGCGTTCTCCATATCATGGTGTTATACCTCCTTATAGAGGACAATTTGTTTTCGCGTTTATCTACATGTAAACTACGATTATACTACTTTAGTATATAGAGACTCTCTGTATTCTGTCAACTGTTTTCTTTGAAATGTTTACTATGTAAGGGGTCATACCAGTTGCATATATATTAAGATAAGTAAAACATGTGACTTAAGTACAACCAATCGTATGATAGATAACAAAATTGAAAAATGAATAAGCCATTCAGAGCTTTCTCCATATCATGGTGTGTAGATCGCAAGAATCACAACTATTATACCTCCTTAGAGAGGACAATTATTTTTCGCGTTTATCTACCTGTAAGCATGTAAACAAATTTATTATTAAAAGGGAAAATAGTGATTTGGCAAAAATAAAAGTAGGGTAGAGATTAGAGGGAGGCAGTACCTTTTTCAGGGCGTCGGCATCGGGTGTTTTTAAGCTCGGGATTTGCGGATTGATGCTTAGGGGATCCGGGATTATATTTTTCGATTTCGGAATTTCGGGATAGAAATTTCTTTAAATTCTGCATCTCGGGATTTTAAGGTTTTAAGCCCGGGATTTTGGGATTAGGACCCCTCCGATCACTTCTCAAATTAGCCTTAGTCGGTCTTAGTCATTAATACATGATTCATATCCTACCATTGACATGTTGATAAGGCTCTCAAAAGAAAAAGCACTGATGGATTGTCCTAGAAGCATATTTTATTAGACTAGTAATGGTCTACATGTAAGCAGTTACATTTATTTCATGTTTGAAACGATGCAAATTTCTAATTTGATTTGACTTTTACCAAAAGAAGTATTGTAGCAAAGGAGAAGTATAATAGTGGTCTGAGGCCAGAAACACAAAAATAATTGAATTTAACAGAAAGGAAACAAATATCGGACTTTGGGAAAAGGGAGAGGGCTTTTGATACCTTTTATGACATTCTCCATACATAATATCTTTTACAAAAAATTATCCTACAACAGTTCACAAGCTGTAAATACCCGCGATTTTGCGGGTATGTTCTAGTTGAATATTTATTTTACGGTATTAATAATTTCTTCAAATGTCTTATATGTTATGTTTGACTGTTTAAATCTATAATACATTAACACGTCATAATTCATTGATAAAGGAACCACAGAAAACCAAGAGGGACTGGGAGCAATACCAACATAATTATACACTTTCCCTCACCTAAAAGATACAGTCAATGATTTGCTAAGGTAACGGACAAAGTACAAATGAAGTTGACGGACAACAGATATTTTATGTGGTCAAGGTTCAGTCAATGAATTCATAAAGTGGGTTTTATAGCGGTTAGGCAAACAAAAATAGGATGAGTAAATTTTGGTTTTGTTTAGAAAAAAACAGCAAAATAATTCGGTCCAAAAATAACACAAAAAGGTGCTTTATGGCAATATATGGTGAATATTCTGAGAAACTTTCATTACATTCTCATAAGTGGTTCTGGATTACAAGCGGATACTCATGAGTATTTCCTGAAATTTCACCTTGACGAAAAAAATGTTAAAAAAAATTGTGTGAGTATGATGTTTAAGGAGTTTCTATATATATTCTATTGGAATCAGACTCAAGGAGTTGCTGAATCAAACGATAGATGGGAGAGAAAATGAAAGAACGAATTCATGCACTTATTCATCATTTTTAACTCATACACTTGAAAACATGAGTGAAAAAATAGCAACAGCCTTATCAAAGAGATATTTTGTCACAAAGGATAAACGAGAAATAAATGTGATGTTAAAAAGCATTAATGCTGAAAAATGATGTTGGAAATAATCGACAGTTTGTGTGTCAGGTCCTCGGCTTACTCTACATTTTACCATATTTAAGGAAAATTATTTCTTTTGTACTTATTTAAAAAAGAAAACGACTGGAGGTGTCCATAATCCATATTACGACAGTGATTATGCAATAAAACATAAAATAATCATTAAATGAAAACAAATGACAAAGAAATCCAAATAAAGTTTTATAACAAATACATAAACAAAATAATGTTCAAAACCTTGCCAAGAGAAAATGATGTATGTGTCATAAAACTAGGCCTATTTCGTCCTATTAATATTCTTTAAATGACAACTATTAGGCTGATTCTTGTGTTAATAAAAAAAGATGATGAATAAAAACATATAAATAAAATACAATGACAAAATGAAGAATCCCGTTAAAACCTATTCCGACAAAGTCTAGTTACAATGAAGCTTAGATGTTTTACGCAATCTGGGATTGTTGTAATAACAGAAAACAATTGGTCTAGATCTTAAATGAAAGTGCATATGGGAAAAGAATGCCATTTAGTTGCAAGCCTTCTCATCTGAATAATTTTGTGTTTATCATAATTTTTGACTGTTTTTTTTTTTTTTACAAATACAGAATGTTTTTTGGCTGATTCCTCTTTTTCATCTTTGACATTTAAGGAGTGATAAATCAATTAACTCATCTTTTTTACCAACATTTTTTTGAAGAAAAAAAAACGAACCCAAATGACCCTGATTTTTGCTTTATATTTTGAGAGCCTATTATAATGGCTATCTTCTCATAGTTAATATGATCTTATAAAATTCCATAAATCTAGTTTTCTTTCTATTACATAGTCATGTTGAAAACTACATTTTAACAAATTATCAAAAATTCTATGGATATTAATTTGTAACACCAATTCAATCCAACGTTATCTTAACCGAAACTACATAATTAATTTTAATTTTGTGGTATTGAACTTTGAAATTCAGTTTTATAATTATAAGCCTTAAACCTTTGATAACTATTAACATTATAATTTTGTACTTTTAACATGTTTTATCTCTGATTTCAATTGACGTTTGTCTAAGAAGCATCGAAAATATAGAATATGATACTGACTTTATATAAATTATCACGATAAAGTATGAGGCGATAATTCGTTTTTCAATTTCTAACGTTTAGACAAACACACTTGTTTTGTTTTACGTCTATCAAATGGTTTTTTTAATTTTAAAGGATAACCTATTTTTTCAATTCTTATCAAACATTTATTATAGAAAAAGAGCAAAACATAAACACTGAAACGAGTAAACATTTTCTATAAGAACAATCAGTGTATCGCCATAAAGATGTCTTTTATATTATTTGTCTCATTACGCTATGTTAAACATTTTCATTCTTTTTTCATGAATAAGATATCATAAATTATAAACAATGATTAAAACTTAAGCTTACATTATTTCACCAACAGGTCTGATAAAAATAATAACGCCAAAAATAAGGCGAGCGGGAACAGATTTTACCTCCTTGTGATGGAGAACGTTGCTGATGTTGATAGCACCAATTCCTTTATAAGAAAACAATACAGAAGAAATTTCCTCTTTTTTTCATATAATAGTTCCGATCTTATCTTATAAAAACCACAGAAAGAGCTAATTAAAAAACCATACTGACCCGTCTGTATATTGGAGACGTATTTATGCATCCCTGTTCAAGTGCATAATTTCTCAAACATTTAAGGTTATTAACAGGCAGTGAAAAAGAAAAGTTCTAATGTAATGTAACCCTAGCGGATGGTGAAGATTTGAAAGAAGGACATAAAAACTCTTGAAGGGTGATCTTGATTAGGAAGACATTTTATATTATGTTGATGGTAATGTTGTTTTTGCCCATTACTACGCTGGTGTTTAAAAAGTGGTTTTATAAATATAAACAAGAGTATAATGAGCGAATCAAATATCAAAAGGATGCAATTGCAAATAATTGATGTGGTATCGTCACCATCAATACATTTTGTGCAATGTATGGCTGTCAACATGTTATACACATATAGTCAATAAAGGAGAATATAAGGCAACTTAACGATTAAAGAAGATTTTGATAAGCGCTCCATCGCCTCTCCCCCCACAATAACATAAATATAATGCAGGCTCTTTAAATTTGGATGATCATATTGACAGTTAAATAATGTTGTTTTGGTTTTTATATTTCAATTTTTCTTTTAGTGAACGAGGAAGAAATAACATTATCAATAGCAGTTTCATAACAACACAATATTTTGTTACATTGCAGTTTAATGAACTCGAGATACAGTCATGCTATTGTGACCATGTACACCGGATTATTAATTATACCCTTTGTACACCAATCACAAGAATGACCTTTAGACCTTACCTTGAACATCCACCTATGGTAGGGAAAATGCCATCAATTTAAACTAAGTGTATCTGTAGTCTGTTATTAAAATTAAATTGTTACTTATTACAAGTACCTCATTTGGCTAATATAGATAAGGTCAAGTAGAAATGCCTGATTGCATTACATTCACTTCATTGGCCTTAAACTTGTAATTCCGTCGCAGTAATTTGCATTCGTAAGACTGCTAACAAAATCTTGTTTCAAACTGACCTGCAGCGATCTTATTTCATTTTGTTTATTAACATATCAATATTAAATATTGGGCTAACATTAAACTGACAACGATGTAACAAAGCAAACCTACCGAAAGAAGCGTAACAATTTGTCATTAATGTTTAGTCGTCCGTTAGTTTTTACGTTTCTATGGTTTACATTAAAATTTTGTTATTTGTCTACGTCATCTTGTCTCAGATGAAGAGTTGTCGCCTAGACAATCATATCTTAACTTCTGCTCTTAAATGTTCGTTTAATAAAAAAAACATAACCCAAATATAATTAGTAGCTACTCATTAGCCAACAATTTCAAATCTCATAATTTTCACATCCATATTGATAGTAACAACATCATTTATCCTTCAATGAATTAACTGTGCCCATGTGATAAATCTTTATCATAAAGATTTGATTTAGTGAGGTGATATAAACTAGACGGTATATAGATATCAAATGAGTGTTGTTCTTATACTATTGAATATGTTTTTCATCTTGATAGTGACCGATGATCCATCGTAACTATGGCTAAATCTTCAGTATTTGATGCATTAAGTCTAGTATGGTGTATCAAGTAAGAATGTATATAGGTCAAACATGTTTATATATTGTGAAAACGATTTTAGGCAAATTAATGTTTTGTATCAACACGAAGAGTCATTTAGACTTGAAGTTGTTGGTTACGTTTCAAAATATACTAATGACTGGAACAGAAAACCTAAAAACAACACTTCCCTCCCTTTTAAACAGATCAATATCATGTTAGAAAATGAAAACACACAATATAAATTTTGCTTTACAGTTACCAATGAAAAGATTATTACTTTAATTTGAAAATTAAGAAAAATGGGGCACATCATTTGGAAAGCAGGGTAAACATCACTGTTACTGTATGATAATAAACTCATCCTAGATACCAGAATTAAAATTGTATATTTACGCCAGACGCGCGTTTCGTCTACAAAAGACTCATCAGTGACGCTCGAATCCAATAATAATTAAAAGGCCGAATAGAGTACGAAGTTAAAGAGCATGCTGGCGTATATACCAAATTTAGTCCTGGTATCTATGATGAGTTTATTTACAACCACTGGGTCGATGCCACTGCTGGTGGAGATTTATTTCCCCGAGGGTATCACAAGCCCAGTAGTCGGCACTTTTTGTGCTGACATGAATTGTCATTGATATGGTTATATTTATAAATTTACTGAATACACATTTTTGAATTTTTTGAAATACTAAGGCTTTTCTACCTCAGGCATAAATCACCTTAGCTGTAGGAATTTTTGTTCTCAATGCTCTTCAACTTCGTACTTTATTTGGCCTTTTTAACTTATGTGGATTCGAGCGTCACTGATGAGTCTTTTGTAGACGAAACGCGCGTCTGGCGTGTATAGTAAATTTATTCCTGGTATCTATGATGAGTTTATTGAGTACCAAAATTTCTCAAAGTTTTGCGAAATACAGCTAAGATAAGCTAAGTATGATATACTTTGTACTGTTGAAAATAGGAAGAATATAACAAAAGTTTATTTAAAACACCAAGTTGAAAAACAGAGAAAAAATATCACAAAAGGAAAACTATTGACAAAACACTCACTGTAAAATTAAGCAGTAAGCAACACGAACAGAGGTGATCCAAGGAACTCCGGAAGGGAAACAGAAAGTTTGACTCCGTTTTATCAAGTGGAAGCCGATATGCGAAGAAATGTCAAATGCGATAATGACCTAATCGAGGGTTATCTTTGATATAGATGTACCATAACTGAAATTTCATACTTGGAAAGCTAAACCTCATCTCATATGTCATTAAAACTAGTTATCATCCGATTTTCATAATCAATTTCTAGCTGCAAGTTAAGATACAAAGAAACTTATCTGTACCTGATTTATCAATTATGTCAAGTTTAATTGGATAAAAACGTTCAACTTTATCATGATAAACGTATGCAGATATCAAAAAGATATCGATTTGGATGGGCATTCCATCAACTATTGTTTTGTAATCATTTTAGAGTGAACTCCATTTATTTTAACGACAAATAATTTGATGATTGATTCCATTTCAAAAAGTTCAAATCCATTTGTCATATAGTGTTAAAAATAAACGTGACAGAGCTGCTAACTAGTCTCGAGAACTTTTATAAATGTACTGTAAAGACAGATTTAAATGCAAACTGTTGTCAGAAATATGTGTTTAGTTATGTTCTAAATATTTCTATGAAGCTTTTATGTTTAGAGGCAAGACTAAGTCCGCCTCCGGGTGAGATATTTTCTCACTGTGTTAAAGACCAATTCATGGCGTTCGTCTGTTGTTTTTTTTTTTAACTCTTTGGTCGAATGTTGTTTATCAATGCTCTTCAACTTTGTACTTTTTTGGCTTTCTTACTATGTTTTATCTGAATGTTACTGATGAGTCTTATGAAAACGAAACGCGCGCGTCTGTCATATTAAATTATAAGCCTGGTACCTTTGATAACTATTTTTTCTTTGACATATTTTCATTCTCAATTTGTTTTATCTAGTTCTTTTCTTGAAAGCGATGAAGAAGAAGATGAAGTATATTTTTTATTGTTACGTCATTTATCTATTTATTATTTACACACCAGTAGATGCATTTGCATAGAAATATTTAAACTTTGTTTTTCTAAGTATTTTGTAACAATATATTTGCATATTTTCAGATAAGGTCAATTAGTTTGGGGTTGATATAACCACTTTTTATTTAGATTTTGTTTTTCATTGCATGAATATTGAATTTTGCACACACAACTATTTCCATATTAACGAGTAGTGTGTCATAATCTGAGTCTGAGTTTTATAGCTTGTATCTAATGATCAAACACCATGATATTTTTAAAAATGTACCAGCTTAAATGTTTTTGGCTTTTGCCGGTATATAACTAATTAAACACCAATCTTTGGGAAATGAAAACATTCAACTTAAGAATTTTAAGATAAATTATCTGCAAAATCGAAAAAATATTTAGTATGACGCGGAAATTGGGTCATAAACATCGAATTTAGCATATGCTTAACTCATTTTAGCATATGCTATATCATAATTCAGCATATGCTAAAATGATTTTAGCATAAGCTAAATTCATTTTAGCATAAGCTTAATTCATTATAGCATAAGCTTAATTCATTTTTGTATAAGCTAAAATCAATTTAGCATATGCTGAATTGTTTAGCTTACACATAAATGTTGGCGCGGAATCAAGGTCATAAATATTAAAATTAAACTTGAATTTAGCTTATGCTAAAATGATTTTAGCTTATGCTAAAATGAATTTAGCTTATGCTAAAATGAATTCAGCTTATGCTTAATTATTTTTTTTACCCAATCAAAATATCTCTTTCTTAACTACTTTTATACTTTTTTCTAGTATAAAAAAATAATCACTTTTTCTCAAATAAATATATGTTTTTCTTAATGTAAATACATTTATAAAAAGGGTGGACTATGGCCCTCAGCCACCAGCTAAATCCGCCTGAGTGTTCCCTCTGCTACCAATTAAGCCGATTTTGTATAAAAATTAAGGTCTCGCATGTAGGAAAATTTATTTCAAATTCTTGACACGTGTTTGTTGTTTAAATAAAATTCTATGTGTATTTATGTATACATTGTATTAGATCTTTTAACCCATAACGGTGATATAAATATACAATGTGTACATTTGTTGCTGATTGCATGAAAGAAAATTTTACTACTGTGTGGGGTTAAAGGTCGAATACAATGTATGTACAACATTCAAGTTGAGATTGGAACAAATTATCTTTTCAATCTTGTAAAATGATTTAGCACTATAAATACAGGTCAATTTCTATTTGCAGCAAGTGACGGATCCAGAGGTGGGCGAAGAGGGATTTTTGCTCGGACTTTTTTTTGGAAAATGATTTATCAGACTAGACTTCGTGAACTTTGTCATTTCCCCGGCGTGTACTCTAGTATTTAATTTTATGCGACAATTCTTTAGTTTTAAAGACATTCTTCGCTGGAATTTACTGATTGTCAAAGTCATGTGATTCGCTATGGTGGAGTTTACCAGTGCGTCGAAAAAACGTCGCTCAGTCATTTTGAAATTTAAATAACAGTAACACATTGCTTAGGCTGAGGATGACAATCATAACACATTCAAAGCGACACAGGATTGAGCAAGAACGTATTAACTTCTACTTCGCTATGCCACCAAACAGAAAGTAATGCTCTATAAAATTGAGAAATGGAATTGGGGAATGTGTCAAAGAGACAACAACCCGACCAAAGAGCAGACTGTTACACTGTACGAGTTATCTCTCATTTACCACATAATTGGCGAAATTTACGCAATTGCACGCCTCTAGCGAAATACGGGGTTAAAAACGTTCGTCGTTAATTACGCAAGTTATTTCCCTTATTCCAAGAAAGGACAATGGGCACAACCGAAAGAGAAACTACTCCGTGCGGTCTGTCATGAATCCAAGAAGCACACTATTATTATTTCATAGTAGTTGTAAAGATTGAGGTGGTTTTTCAATAACTATTTAATGGTTCAACTTCCCAGATAGAACTACTATGACATTTTTTTCTACCGGATCAAATTTCACCCGGATTCTGGGCGGATATAATTTTGCTTTACACATCATTCAAAATTAGAAAATATAATTTTGAAGTAACATTTTTATTCTCAAGTCTCAATTCAAGATTATTAATGAATAGAATATAGTATTACGGTTAAAGAAAAGAGGTCAGGAAAGTTATGTGATCATTTGTAACTGCATTTCAATATTTAGTGGAATGAGAGGTGAAAAGAGTTAGGACTATTACATTCGAAAGCATTTTAAAGATTTCTTTTTTGAAATTTAACCAATGTCTACAGCAAGGGATGTCTAACGACCAGTGATTATCCATGAGGATCTCGCATGCGGTCAGCTCTATATGCTTTCACCTAGTTCATGATTAAACTAGAATTTAGAAGCCTGTGGTTTATTTGTTGTAAGTCACTTTGGTTCATGTCTGTCACTTCACAACATGGTATTTGTTTTTCGTATGAAAATATTTTTGTCATAAATGAGGCCGTTTATTTCCTCCTTTGAAATTTTACGCATTTTCATGTTGGAGTCTTTTATAGACTACATATTATTTTTTCTTATTCTACAATGAAGAGAGTCCAAAATAAAAAAGGAAAATCCAAGAATGTCCTTTTTAGAGGTCGAAATTTGCTGTTTTGGCGAATATACCGAATTTTGCAAATTCATATGCTAAAACTCTGCTTTTGATAGGTATTTTTTGTAAAAAAAAAAATGTTAGAAGAAATTTCTTCTCTGGCAAAGGGAACACATGGAAAAATAACACCATTAATATGACAATTTTATTGGATATATATATTAAATTTACATTCATATTTTACAAAACATTTCAATCACAATGAATTGAAGAAACAGTAACCTTTAAATTAATAAAATGGAAAGCAATAATTTATTCCATACATTTTGTTCATAAAAAATTCCCGTCTCTTTGGAAGAAATTTCTTCCAACAAATAAAAAACATTATTTCGTTTTCAATAGGGTATACAATAATAGTTAATAAACTCAGCTGCTAACTTCATTTTGTATCCTCTCTCAAGTTGGAAGAAATTTCTTCCAACAAATATAGAAACATAATATATTTACAAATTATTTTCAATTTGTTCAACATAGATAGTTCACTTCATTTGATGTTCCTCCTTGGAAGAAATTTCTTCCAAGTATTTACAGCCACAAGAAAAAAAATCATTTTATTTTGTTCTAATAATTTTTTGTCACTGATACTGGTTGGAAGAAATTTCTTCCAAGTAATTACAGATACAAGAAAAAAAATCATTTTATTTTGTTCTAATTTTTTGTCACTGATACTGGTTGGAAGAAATTTCTTCCAAGTATTTACAGCCACAGGAAAAAAAATCATTTTATTTTATTCTAATAAATTTTTGTCACTCAGGTTGGAAGAAATTTCTTCCAAGTATTTACAGCCACAAGAAAAAAAAAATCATTTTATTTTGTTATAATAATTTTTTGTCACTGATACTGGTTGGAAGAAATTTCATCCATGTAATTACAGGCACAAGAAAAAAAATCATTTTATTTTGTTCTAATAATTTTTTGTCACTGATACTGGTTGGAAGAAATTTCTTCCAAGTATTTACAGCCACAGGAAAAAAAAATCATTTTATTTTATTCTAATAAATTTTTGTCACTCAGGTTGGAAGAAATTTCTTCCAAGTATTTACAGCCACAGGAAAAAAAAATCATTTTATTTTATTCTAATAAATTTTTGTCACTCAGGTTGGAAGAAATTTCTTCCAAGTATTTACAGCCACAAGAAAAAAAAATCATTTTATTTTGTTATAATAATTTTTTGTCACTGATACTGGTTGGAAGAAATTTCTTCCAAGTATTTACACTTTACAGCCCTTAGATTTTGATTTTTTTTTCTACTACAATTTGCCACTGATAATTTTAGGAAAAAATTTACAGCCATATGGAAAAAATAAGTTTATTTTGTTAAAAAAAGTATCATCAAATTATTCAAAATTTGTTCCAACAAATATAGAAATATGTAATATGTTATAAAAGAGGGACGAAAGATACCATAGGGACAGTCAAACTCATAAATCTAAAACAATTATTGTTCATTTGTTCAACACAGATAGTTCAATTCATTTAAAGTTACTCCTTGGAAGAAATTTCTTCCAATTACTTTTATAAAAATGTAAGAAATTTTCCTTAAATTTAAAAAAAGATAATCTTTCCACTGCTGCATTTTCTCTTATTTAATTTAGCTTAAAAAAAAATTGTCTAAGTATGAAATGTTATTCAACTTCCTTTTATTTAAATGCTCTATCACGTCTTGAAAGAAATTTCTTAAGAAATTCATAAAAAATAGCCAAAAGAAAATAAATGAGAACAATTTCCAGCACTGTTTGGAAGAAATTATCACCTTTATTACAGAAAGGCATTGCATTTTACAGTTTTACATGTATTGTCGGACGGACGAACGGAGCCACAGACCAGAAAACATAATGCCCCTCTACTATCGTAGGTGGGGCATAAAAAGATATTATTTACTTACAAATCATGATCAACTTTTATTGCAACAAAAGTAAGTCATTTAAGATTGTTGAAGAAATTTAGTAAAAATGAAGTACATTAAAAACAAGTATTACATACATGATACTATGTGTCTATGAACTCATGTTAGACTTGTTGAAAGCTGAAGTAAATTCAATTAATTATAACTGGCTAGCACATACATCTTACATTTTTTAACATAGAGGGTTGGAGACTAAGAGAAAGTGATATAACAAAAAAGAAACTAATTGTTACATTATGCACTACAACCACTAACCAGACTCCTTAACATCACCATGCTATTAGCCGGTTTTGCACATTGTGCAACACAGCAATTAATTTCTCCAATAATAACAGACTTAACGGGACTATGTAAAGTCATTTCAAGATGTAATCTGATCAATTCATTGAACACAGATAATAATTCTACAATAGATAAATGCATTGCAATACAATATCCACAAAAAAATATAATAAGTTCAAAAATCAAAAGTAGTTCCAAGAAATTTTTTAGTTTGTCTCCTCCTTCAGTTCTCTGGTAATAGTACACATAAGAATGTACTATGTTTCTGGTTCTTTGTTGCCTTTTCTTTTTATCTGAAAAAAGTAAAGTACCACAGAATTATTTTCTCTGGCCAAATAAAGATGTATCAAAAGCATGAATTTAGCTAATACCAAAATTCAAAAATACAATTTTTTTTTTAAACTTATATAATCAGTCCTCTTTTGTTCAGCTAATGGATCGAATCATTAATAACACAGTCATGAAACCAAGCATAACCTACCGAATTAGACGATTTATGGGATTTGTAATAACATAAGCAACATCTGGAGCAGGATCAACTTACCCTTCCGGAGCACCTGAGATCACCCCTAGTTTTAGGTTGTCAGTTTATTTTCAATCTATGAGTTTGACTGTCCCTCTGGTATCTTTTGTGCCTCTTTTGTACAATAACAACAACTGTAGATTTCGAGGGTTATCAATTTACATGAATTTTGTTTGTACATGTAGAATGTATTGGGTAAACCTGCATTTTAGGTGTCCAATAAAGTGTGAATTTGCATTAGGGACCAGTTTCTTTGAAGTATCATTACAAAAGTTTTCTATGGTGAGTAAATGACAGTATAGAGGACATTTATTGAGGGATCGAACTCAACCAGATGGCTGCAGTTCAGTCTCTCAAAATATTAAGTAAAAGTTGATTGTAAGAAAGAATGAACAGCTGCGCCATGAATGCATGATATGTCCGTTGTCTTGTGTGAAAGTTTTAAGCAATAATCATAAATAGTTTCTGCGAAAGTTTTAAGCAATAACCATATATTGTTTTTGAGATACGGAGGGACATATGAAACCCCCCCCTCTTTTTTTTCTTCAAAAAAACTAAATATCACTAAAATAAAATTTAAACGGGCATATAAAAATCAGATTATAATATAAAATTAAAGAAAGAATAGACCTACCAGAATGTTTTGCATTAACATTTGTCTTTCTTTGAGCTGCTCTTGTTTTTCCACTTCTTTTTGATTTAGAAAGGTTTTTCCTTTGCTGAAGTGTTGGTTTCTTTCCACCATTTTTGTTAACTTTAGCAGCACTGTTTTTCTTGGTTTTATCCTTACTGGAGGTTTTTTGTGATTTTTTCTTCCCAGATGAGTCTGATGGGCCATTTTGGGTTGTTGATCTCCGTCTTACTTGTGAATTTGGGTTTGTCTTTTTCTTTTTCTTTTCTTCTGGCATTTCCACCTAACACAAAAAATAAAAAAACATGTTTGTTTAATAATTAAAATGTTTGCAATCATTTAATTGATAGTTAACTATATAATAGGCATCACCATTTAGAATGCTTTTTTCTCTAATTTTTGTGCTATTTTCATATTTCCTGACTGGTGTGAGAAAAATATTTCTCCTCAGTAGTGAAAAATCAGTTCTCGGCAAATGATCAGTCAAAATTTAATTATGACATCATGAAAAAGGTGAACTTGCCTGATGACGTCGCATATAAAGAACACAAATTTCTGAAAATCTTTGAAAAAGAATGATTAATGTTATCAGAGAAACAGATTCCGACACTATAATTTGTGTATTACGATATTTCTCCACTCTTGACAGTTAAATTTAATTATTTAAAATGCTTGGCATTTTTAGCCTCACGCTTTAAATAATAAAATTTAACTGTCTCAAGTGGAGAAATATTGTAATACACTTGTTGCAGTGTAGGAATCTATATATATTGCACTTTTTCTTGTTATCTTTGTTATCAATGGTTACCTTCTATTTATCCACAATGTTTAAGAATTTAAAATGAGACTTACCTCTGGGTCATCTATTTCCCGATCTACCATTTCCTGTATTTCTTGCGGCAGTAGGTATTCTTCTTGAGAATGGAGTGTGCTCTTTGGTAGGAGAGGTAATAACCACCTGGCATCTTTTTTTGCATATAATATTTGCTTATTTTCATTCTCTGATGTTTCTCTCAAAAAAGTAATGTATCTTTTCCACCATCTATATTGAGTATTTTGAAGTATGTCCGAAAATAAATATTTACTCCTTTCTATGTTTTTCTCCAATGCATCAAAATTAAATTTTTTATTAAAGTTATCAGGAACTGATATTGAAGGAATGCCAGGTGGAATTTTCTTTAACAGTGTGTTTTTCAATTGTTTCCATGGACGATGATTGTTTCCTTTATATTGAACACATATTTTCCCAGTTGCATCCAAAGAAAATTTAAAATGTAATGGAACTGTGTGACCTTTAATTGGATTGATGTGCTTCTCCAACCATCCTTTTATATCATACAATCCACCTGTCTGCTTTGAATTAGGAAGCAAATCAATCAATCCTACCAGAGTTTCTGCTTCTGTTTTCCTGAGTTTTTCTGAAACGCGACTAAATGCCGCATCAATGTCTTCATGGGTATGACCCACATACAAAAAACTAAGATGGACCTGCAATGAGAAAGTTACATATATATTAGATAATTTACAATTCTCTTAAATAAAGTAATAAAACATGGCAATATTTTGTATACTAGTATATCCATGTATAAAAATAAATGTCATTATGAATGGAAAATAATGATGGGATATTATGGGAATGCCAACAATCTGACCATTTCATGTAATTTCATACCTGATATAAGACAACAAGCAAAATCATAGCTGTATTTTGTCACCTGCCTAGTTTTGTTTATATTCATTTATTGTATTTCATCAGCAAACCCGGAAACAAGCTTTTTTCGCTCTCAGATTTTGATCTGTATTGAACATTTATCCACATTTCAGTTTATGGCTGCCACTGTTTGTAGTTTTGTCAGTCAGATATGTTTTACATGTTTCTTTTTGGCAATTTTTAACATTAACCTAGCGGTTGAACAAAATAAACATCACTGTCAAAAATAATAAAGAAGAAAATAAGTTTTGTGATTGTTTTGGAATATTATTTGCTCCTAAAATTATGGAAAATTAATGTAGGGCTTTTGTCATTGGGAATGTGTCTGAATACCGTACCTTGTGGAAGTCTTGAAATATACATGTGTTACTGATGTGCTTCATTTGTAAAGTTTATCTCTTTATACCCAAAAGAGGGAAAAAAGATACCCGAGGACAGTCAAACTTATAAATCGAAAATAAACTTACAACGCCATGAAAATGAAATGAAAGATTTAGCCTTATATCTCACCTCTTTGAAGACATTTGTTCTGACCAGCAGCTCACAAAAAGCAAGCATATATCTGTTTTTATTTTCACGAAAACAGTTATCCGCTTGGATGTATAATACATCTGGTAAAAATGAATTCTGCAAAAGAAAGATGAAATTTTATGCTATTTTTTTATTTATAAATGACTTACTCTACATAAAAAAAATGGTGCACCCCCCAAATATTTTGTTCAGATGTATCATGTCTAATAGGTAACCTTAGTCAGCCATTCAAGAAACATAATGTTTATTTCAATCATGACAGATAAGTAATGTTTTGTCCAAACTCTGAATTAACTTACAACTAAGTCATTTGAAATTATGGTAGAAACAGGATGGTTGTTTATAGTAATTGTTTACATTGACATCATTCGACCAGTGGTGGGTGGCAGTCATATCATATCTCCTTATTTTTTTTTATATCATATAAATAAGAAAGCAATGCATCTTGCAGAGGCTATATTCGTATGACACTACGCTATGTAAACCCGGGTGGCAATACATTATGAACAGTCTATGCTTGTTTAAAGGGAAAGGGATCGAAACGGGATTTGTTTGTATTTTTTCTTCCAGAGTTGCGTCACGAGCATTTCACTTGTGTGTGAACACGACTAATTAAATAGGTTTATAATGTAGACAATGTTGTGTGCAATACCTCACAATAACATCATGCAGAAATGACAATGATGAAAATATGCAGAAAATGTTTACTTTTTTAAATACAAACATGCAGAAGTAAGATGAAAAAAGAGGTGATCCTAATATTAGATTAATTCATTCTGGCAACGCTGTGTTAACCGGGACAAATTCAAACTCGATATTTGATTAAAAAAAGTTATCAATCCAAGCATTAAAAGTACTGAAGTATCGAATATCGGATGACCACAAGTTATTGTGGATGGTCAATATGAATTTTCTGTAAAACCATGTTTTTCCTTAAATCTATTTTAAAATTTAAAGAACTTGCGATAGGTTTAGGATATCTTGTTAAGATCATCCTAAGACAGCTTCGAGGCGAGGTCTGAGATATGTCCTAGGATAGTCATAAGAGGATCATAAGACATGTCCTAAGACATATCTTATGACAGGTCTTAGGATAGCTTCGTGAAACCGGCCCCGGATACAGTGCAGGCGATTTGGTGTCACGATATCTCAGTAGCATGGGTTCGAATCCCGGTGATGGAAGAACAAAAAATTTTCAAAAGCAAATTTACAGATCTAACATTGTTGGGTTTATGTTTAAACGAGTTGTACATAAGTACGTCTGAACCAGTAACAACTCTTCAGCAGATTTATCCATCGGATCACCAGCAGTGATGGTGATACATGACTGTGTATATTCTGTATATACAACTCGTATAAACATCAACCCAACAATGTTAGATCTGTAAATTTGCTTTCTCAAATTATTTGTTCTTCCCTGGCCGGGATTCGAACCCATGCTACTGAGATATCGAGACATGAAACGCCTGCACTGCACGGTAACCGGCGCGCTAGACCACACGACCACCTAGGCCTTAAAATGAATCTTTCGGTGGCCTGATGTTACCTTTCAACGTCAGTTTTAATCTAGCGTCGTACTACAGTACAAGATATATATAAGGCATGAATATGTTATTTTTACAGATCAGCTAAATTATCTATAGTAAAGGATCCTACAAATTAATGTAAGATACAGTCACAGAAATAACTATATTTATTAGTACGTCTGAACCAGTGACAACAATGGTCCCACAATAAAGTGCACAGGTGAATTAAATAAAACAATTATAAAATTCGTGTTTTCATGATCATAGCTAAAAAATGTGATTATAAGTATTGAATGCTTCTTTTTGTAACTTCATAGGGTTGTAAAAGCGTTGACCGTGCGCACATTTTTAAAATGAAGCGCTTCCGCGCTTCATACAAAATGTACTTCGGTCAACGCTTTTACACCCCAATGAAGTTACGAAAAGAAGCATTCAATTCTTAAATGAAATTACTTTGGCGTACAAATATTGCAAATAAAATGATTTCGATAAAATAATGAATACATGTAGTTTAACAATATAATGACATTTTATGACCGAACAGTTTGTCAATGAAAGTTCAAAAGTATCATATTTATGAAGAATACCCTTTTCAAATAGTTCCAATTGAAGATGCATAACTTACACAAATTATCCCTAGCACAGGATCGCAGGCACAGTGATATAATTATATATATATATATATATATATATATATATATATATATATATATATATATATATATATATTATTCGTCGTATCAAATGGTCTATCTAATACTACTACTGTAATCACCAGTCAACACTGAGGTTGTGAGTTTGAACCCCGCTCGTGAAGGTGCACTCGACTCAAATCTTAATTGACTAAGATTGCAGTTTTCTTTTCGCGTGTCGGTGGTTTTCTCCGGGCACTACTGCATCCGCCATTAATAAAAACTTGCGTTTAAAACAGTCAATCAATCAATAATAATACAAGTAACATATTTCGTGAAATGACAGTTTAATTAATTTTTCACACGATACTGATCAGACATAGTTTTATTGTTTTCGAGATCTTTATATTTAATTAAAAATATGAATGGTCTCATAAATACATTAAGGTCAACATGAAAGTCATTAAAAAGACGTAAGGCCATCTTTTGATGCGTTTTGCAACACGTTACCAATTAAATTTCATAGACGACAACAAACTTAGAAATAGACGTCAATTTAAAGCATTTAAATGTTGACATTTCAAGAACTGCATTCCTAAGGAATTGTACACTTCATTTTGTTGCCAGGATTAAAGTTATACCTAGCACGACAATGTAGGCGAATATTCTTTTTTGTTTAATATCGCTGACATTTACTTGTGGTATTGTAATATCTAAAGATAAGTATGGCTGTGTTGTAAAATAATATACTAAACTAAAGAACCTGCTAATCCGACAATGATTGACGAGATCATGTAGAAAATATAATTATTACTATATATACTTTGGTGGCTATAAACAAGCAATTATATGGCATTCATTCACACTTTTGAAAGGATTAGGAGCGTAAGATTTAATCGTGCAGTGACCACGAAATTCATCTCTGCTTCACAATTAAGAAACAAGGAAGTTTCAGATCTAATCTTTTTTTTTATATTATCTTCCTAATTTAATTTCCGATCAACGATTATTGATATTAATCAACATATAACACATTACATTAATAGTAAGCCTAGCTAGAAAGAAAATAAAAGTCTTTATATTTAACATATTTGCAACAATATCATGTTGGTTTGTTGGTCCAATATTATAAACATATTCAAATCAAATCAGGCCTAAATTCTTTTCAAGTTAATCTTTTTTTAGGAAGGATTGTCATCGAATTGATCAAAAATCAAAACATTATTAAAACGTTGGTATTATAATGCATTTTGTAAAGGAGAATACACGATTAGGCCACTTTAGTATCCTTTGATTTCGGATCTGCCAGACATCAATATTTATGTTTTTATATTTTGTCTCATTGGACGTTCACATTATCAGGATTGTGACTAGTCTCGATTACCCAGACGCCTGAATTTTACAAATCAAACGTCTGGGTTTTCGTAATGGTAAAAAATCTTATGTCAGATTTCTGTCGCAGAAACGGAACAATTTGGATTATTCGTAGACCCTATGAAAAGTAACGATAGTATCCGAAATGATATTTTGACCCACAACATCCAAAATGGCAGCTTGTTTTTTTATCGACTTCAACCAAAGAACATCAACATGCAGCTAGCATATACGTGTTAAAGGGTCATGGTGTAATTAATGTGTTGTCAAAAGGCAGTAGGTAAATAGTAGGTTATTATTACAAGTTGATAGGTTTAAACAAAAACAGTAAAGTCGCGCAACATAAATTTATTGAAGTTGAACATCTGAGCACAGGGTTTGTGACAAACGCCTGTGATCTGAGTTTCAAAATAATTTTAATTTAATTATTATATTAAAAAGACATTGCCTCCAACAGGTTCGGAACAACCCCTCAATTGCATGACTATCCCTTTTATGAGTAATACATTTCAAGTGATTAATTTTGTTGTTGTTGTAAAAGCCACTTTTTAGTACAAAATTTATGTCAAATGAGCATATATATATTTTTATACTGCACTCGTTCTATTTGAGCGGTCAAAATGCGTTGACCGTATATTTCTATGTCATATACAGTCACTGACCTGATATCACTTTTCCTCATGAATATTTAAATAGAAATTGTCGAAATTATATTTAATTATTCATACTACCTCTTCACCCTGTTCTTGTTTCCAATGTAAACAACGATGCGTTTAACGACTCAAACTTGTTTCTTTTACAATTTTTGGGAAAACATATTTCACTTATTAATATATTTTGTTTGAAACTTATAAATCATTATGTTTTATGTTTATTGTTGAAATTTTAGTCTGTAAACAAACGAATTCATTCACCATTGATAGCGGTTTTCAAAAGGTAATGATGTACATTTCATCGTGTTGTAAATTTCTCTGCCTGTGTGATATGAGGCCTTTTTAAAGGGGGATTTTTCCCAATATTTAAATCAAATAAATAACATTAACACACTTAACAACAATTGAAAATGTTTTTTTTTTTAGATTGCAGTATAAAGACAATAATAGTGCATTAACTTGACATATCAACGATATAAGGATTCGGCCCGAAACGGGGAAAATGCTCTGCACAGCCTCGCATTTCCCCGTTTCTAAGCCTCTTCCTTATATCGTTGATATGTCAAGTCAATGCACTATTATTGTCTTTATACTGCAATCTAAAAAACAAAAAACATTTTCAATCATTGTCTATATATTATTTGAAGAAATGTTTCCCATTGGCATTGTAAGAACTATTTACATCTATCTGGTATAAGTTCAAAACATGTCCATGAGTTTTATAATAGGCTTGGATTTATATCTTTTGTTTTTATTATTAAAAATAATGGAACCCTATAGGCCTCTTTTTGAAAAAGCTGTTTCAAATATAATGAATTTTCCCCCTCTTAAGTTAAAAACCTTAATTTTCTTTTTTTTCGTTTCATCAACTGTAAAATGACCCCTTGCCCTCATTTGGAGGGTTCTTCCAAACATGCATTTTTCTAGTTTCAAGACAATAACTTAGGTGTAATTGTATGGATCTCTCTGAAATTGTACCACAATGTACCATATAACAAAGGGGAGGCTGGGATTAAGTTTTGGGTTAATTGCCAAAAAAATATGTAGGAATTAGGGGCCAAAAAAGGGCCAAAAAGAAGCATGTTTCTAGTTTCCAAACAATCATGACAATAACTTGCGTTTAAGTGTATGGATCTCTCTGAAATTGTACTACAAGGTTCAATACTGCAATGGAAAGCACAGGATTGAGTTTAAGGGTTATTGCTCCAAAGGGGTTTCAAAAAGTTGGGGGGGGGGGATTTTTTGTTTACCACTTTTTGAAGGGCTTCTTTTTTTTTTTAATTTTTAAAATTTCGAATTTTGAAAAGTTTCAAGAAGAAATCTTCAATTGCACAGTTTTGTGCAATAGATTTGTTAGATCTTTCACCACATTAATTTGTGACAAAAACCTATATTATGTCAAAAATTTGATCACAATCCAAATTCAGACAGAATCAAGCTTGTATATTGTGACCAAATTTGCCCTAACTGTTCAGGGTTCAACCACTGGGGTCGTATAAAGCTGCGCCCTGCGGAGCACCTTGTTATTGTTCGTTCTTATGTTGTACTGTTACACCACTGTCTTAGGTTAGGAGGAGGGTTGGGATATCGCTAACATGTTTAACCAAACCACATTCTGTATGTATGTACAAATGTATGTATGTGCCTGTCCCAAGGCAACAGCCTCTAATTCAGTGGTTGTCGTTTGTTGATGTTTGTTTTTCCTTCATCTTTATACAACTGTATATTGGTATTATGTTGTATGGGTTTTGCTCATTGTTGAAGGCTGTACAGTAACCTATAGTCGTTTAATTTCTGCATCATTTGGTCTCTTGTGGAGAGTTGTCTCATTGGAAATTATACCACATTTTTTTTATACTCATCTTCTTATTTTATACATGTTATATAGCCTTGTAGGATTTTCAATTTTAGTTCATGTATATGTTTTGAAGTTTTGTATGACATATTTTACACTGAACTAGTACACATTTTGTTTAGAGTCTAGCTAAAGCCTGCCTGAGTGAGCTGGATTTTCTTCGCTGTGATGAAGACACATTGATGTCCTTTTGCTGTTTTCTTCTCCTTAGTGGTCTCTTTGACACATTCCCCATCTCTATTCTCAATTTAATATATTCAACACTAAAGTAGATTCTTTTATTCCTACTTGTTGTTTGAATGTCCAAAGTAGGCATTTGGAAAACTCCTAGATGGTCTTTGTGTCCATAACAGAAACATGATAACCAGTAATGCCACTTATTTTCTCCATCATAACAATTGAACATTCAGTAATTTAGAAATATCAGTTAGATAAACACTTGGTTTTTTCTTGCCATGTTAAGAGTCTTTTAAAGCTTACTATAGGCTATGGATTTTGGTCATTGTCTAAGGTTAAAAGGTGACCTACAAATTGAATGCACAATATTTGAACTCTGGTGGATATAAATCTCAGTGGCAATCATACCATATCTCATTATTCTGATAATTATAAGCATTCAATGTAATGATTATTTTTCAGAATCATATTAAGGTACACTTGATAGTGCTTTCTTCATTCTCTTCGGTTTTAATATTAAAATGCAATTTTTAGGATAAGTGTTTCTAGTTTCAAATTGTATCTTTTTAAGGGGATTTTATGTCAGAAATAAACAAAACGAAATACAACAAATAGCTACAGCAAATTTATTTTCATGGTATTGTCATAGGCGGATTTAGAGGGGGGCCAGGCCTCCCCTTTTCTGGAAAAAAAATTGGTTGATTATATAGGGAATCACTGAAGCATGTCTGGAGTGGGCCGGACCCCCTCTTAGGCAGTCAGTGGGCCCCAACTTATGAAAATTTCTGGATCTGCCACTGATTGTGTGATAAAGTGCTTATTAATGTACTGGAAACAAATAAGAAATATCTATTTTAAATCGCTCAAACACCTTACTAATTGTCTATTTAAAACTTTAAAAAAGTACTTGCACTTCATTCAACAATGATCTTTGTCATTTGTTTTTTTCAACATTCTACTCCTATAATAACAAAAAAGTCTTTTTAGAAAATCATACAACCAAAATAACAAATGCAATTTATCAAGAAATGAGAGGCATTGACGACCAAGATGATAATTCTGTGGATGCTGTAATGTATTATCATATGATACTACAATGTAATATGGACATCAATTACAACTATTGCACAAGTATTGTAAGCACAGTTGGTCAAATGGTGTCTACTCTTCTTGATTTCTTCACTAGTTTCTGAAAAGCAAAGTAAATTCTTTGGTTATAATCAGACTATACAACATTTTTGGTAATGGTTATCATGGAGTGGCTAATTGTTATTACATGTACAATTATTACAGAAATATTAAGTTAATAAAGTCAATCAATAATCAACTGATAGAAGCCAATTGAAAATTTCACTAACATTTTTATTGCAATTAACCCCACCCCACATTGTAACTTTGGATCTCTAAGTGTCTTCCCTGGTCCCAATATGCATGCGTGTATGTTTAAATGGAAAAGCCTTAAAACAATATGTCATGTATGTGTTACCTGTTAGATTAATTTGACCTGTCACCATCATCAGGACTGTTGTTCTTTTTCTTCCGAGATGAAATACATGTATTGGATGGCAAAGCCTTTTGCTGAAATATAATTTGCCCAAGTTTAATATGTATGAGACCAATGTCTACAAAACTATACATTTGTTTAGAAATTTTACTGAATAAAGTAATTTTGCAAAACTAAGAAACAAGTTCAAGTAGATATGCAAGGTTCAAAAACATTTAGTCTGACTTCATGTACATGTATCTGTATTGGAATAAAACCAAAGAAATTATTTTTCTTATTGGTAATTCATGTCCTACCGGTATTAGGGTACAAAAAAAATATTCTTAAAAAAAACATTGGTACAATATATTCAAAATATTATATTTCATATGCTAAAAAAAAAAAAGTCAAAAAGTGATAAAGCATATATAGTGTATGACATTTAGTTAAGTTCACATATGTCTGAGGAACAGTAACTGCTAGTAGTCCTTTGTAAATTTATGTATCGTAATTTTGCTTAGTTTTTTTTTTCCTATTCTGTATCTGACATAGGACTAAATATGACTTCTTTAAACTGAGATTTACTGTGCCTATTGTTTTTGTTTTTCTACAATGGCTAGCTGGATAGGTTGAGATCTTGCAAAACATGTTTAACCCTTACGCATTTTTGCGCATGTCCCAAGTCAGGAGCCTCTTGCCTTTAATAGTCTTGTATGATTTTTAATTTTAGTTCATTTATATATTTCGTAGTATAGTATAACATTCATTATCACCTTGACCCCATGTTATATGTGAGGCCTCTTCATTCCTCTATATACATTTGTACTAGGTTTGTATTCTCCAGCCATTCAATACAGATAATTGACCTGGAAAAGATATTATATGTCAGTATTTTACTATTTCAGATGCAACTCAATGCAGATACGTTATACATAGATTACAATGTACATAGATTATAGATAGTTATAATATACTGTATTCTGTTGGTCATATTTTTTATTTTATTCTCAATACTAATCAGCCTTTTATGGCAATCAACAATTGTTACAACAGTAATCCTGTATTTGTTTAATTGTTAGTTTCATTAACTTTAAGTGCATTCTAAATGGCATAATCTATATATATAGCATGAGGATAAATTGTTTTATTGTAAGAAGAATTTCATATTCTCTTGCACCGTCCCTTGATGATCTTTGTTGGCTGGACACAGAATCTATAATCTTTAAATATACTTTTAAAATATATTTTAAATAAAATAGGAGTTTGACTCATCTGCATTAAGTACAAGAAGGGACTTACCTTTAAGCATCAATTCTTGGTGCTTACTGCAGATTAGTCATATTAAATATCCTTTATTAATTATATTCTAAGTATCCTTGTGATTTGCAGTATACCTCAAGGCTCAAGAGTCAAATGTGTGGTAGTTTTGTTTTTTTTTTTATATTGAGATTTCAGCTGAGACTACTGTGTTATAGTAGTCTAAGATTTCAGTGATCGATGCATGAGGTAAAATATTTAAAACTACATACCTAATACAAATTGTCAAACATTTTACATTTTATTTTATGATACTAGTTGTTACAAGGATTTTGCAAACTAATCCTTGGTTGTTACAACCTACTGTTTTTGTACATAAAGGTGTACAAAAACAGTAGGTTGTAACAACCCCCCCCCCCCTTTCTGAGTTATGTGTAAAAAACTACATTTTCCCTATCCTATTAAAAGAGACATTCGTAAGCATGAACCTTGATAAGTTAATTGTCTAGTTTCCATGCTGTTTAAACGTTTCATTTTACACTGAAACTCACAACTCTGGTTAACCACTGCCGCATGTTATCGTCCTTATTCCTGAAGTTTTTACCTTCCGGGAACATGTGGTCAAGGTCATTACCAAATTTTAAAACGCCATCTATGAACGAAATCCAAAGACACAAAAATCCAGACGCTATATTCATAATGCGTCTGGGTGATCGAGACTAGATTGTGACTTAAAACATTTAGAATTAAGGGAAACACTGCATAAACGGCCAAACGTCCGTCATTTGTTGATATTGTCAATAATTCTTAGTTATGACCAACAGCTTTACCCTTAAACAAATTTAGCTATACTATATTTAGTTTACACAGCCGAGTGTGTTTGCAAAATACTCTGTGTAGTAAGGCTAGTTGTCCATTCGTTTGATGTAATTTATCATTTGATTTTGCCAATTGATTAGGGACTTTCCATTTTGAATGTTCCTCAGAGTTCAGTTGTTTTTGTAATTTAACTTTTTTCATACCTTTTTCGCCCAAAAACTTTGCACAATGGTTATTTTCGGTCATTAATATAATTTGCAATACGTGTATGATGTTGCAGAGACACCAAAAAGAGCCGAAAGTTACCAATGGAATATCCAACTTCACAAGTCCAAAAAATTGACAACGCCATGACAAAATAGAAAAACACAATATGGAAAACTAATGACATGGTAAATGAATTCCGGTAAAATCATCCTATCAAAATAATGTTTTTATCATTAAAACAAACATATATTTGTTAACTTGGATAATTTAACATTTTTTTTGGCAATTTAAGAGACAAACTTATGAATTATTGTGCTTTAAAGTTGCAATCTTAAAAAACAATTTACTACTTACAAATCTCGTACGGTCCATTCAATGATTGAAAATAGATTTCAAAATATTTTTTTGTATTTATACATTTCAATTTTGTTCTATCTGAAATACATTTTAATAGTAATTTTATCAAAATGATAGGGTCAGCTTTTGTTTTTACTAAAATTATGTTAAACCCTTGACACATGTAATTCACTATTTCAAAAGCATTCCTTGGTGTTTCTATGATCGTTGTTATTTTTTTTTTGTTTCATTGGGTTTTGTCATAGTGATATTGATTTAAATCTGGCCTTAAGTGTTTAATTGAGGACTTGACTTGACATCATCACAAATTAGGAGACTGTACGGTGTTCTGTAGATATTTTTACTTTGTTAAAAGTTATTCACAAGTTATTGAAACAAAATTGCTAATTTGTATATGTCTTTGAAGAATTAATGTTCCCTTTAATTTGTAAGAAAATCGGATTGGTGCGAGGACTTGATTGCATTATCTTCACTTGACAAAGTAAACATCACCAATTAAAGTGTTTGTGATGAGTCAAACGGATTAAAAGGATGCATGATGTCTTCAATATATGCATTATCCTTTATTTGTTCACACGTTTTATTAGAATTGCTAAATAGATACAAAGGACATAAGTTCAAGGTTACATCTTAGCTTAAAGATACCGATCAAATGTATAAGTACAAACACAAACAAAAGATAAAAGAATACAAAATAAAATAATTAGAAATAATTGTCTCAATTTATCAACAAAATAAACCAATACTAACAATTTACATTGGCTTAGTCTACAACGACCAATAGAAATACACAATGTCCGTATAATGAGTAATGACGATTGAACATACGTGATCACCTTTTCCTTTGCTTCCTTTTAGCAGCAACCCTCTAAATGAACTTCACCATACATGTAGTAACACAAACTCTTCTATATATCGCTTCACCTGGGATTTACATACAGCTAATACAGATGCCGCTTGAAGGTTGATGCATAGAAAGACGGAAATACGAACAAGCGTAGTTCACAACCGATCCTTATTGTTAAGAATGTAACAAAAGTACTGAACTATAAGGTATATCAAAAAAGGAAAATTCCATAAAAACAGTCAAAATAAAACGTTAGACTTTATCAACCGATGAAAGTTCCGAACGAAAAATCTTCAAATTCCTGACTTGATACGTGTATTAATTTACTATTATGGAAATAAAAAAAATCTTTTCATTTTTATAATGAGGAATATAAAAGGCATACTGTTTTAGACAGTAAAAGGGAAATGGTACACAATTACTGTCTTTTGAGGAGACAAATATGGTGTTTTATTGACTTTTGAAAAAAAAAACTGATTTTCACTGAAGCCAAAAGCCAAACTGAAAATTAATATTTGAAAGGCAATAAAGACAGTAGTGTTGTATTCAACATTCCGTGAGATATAATATATGTTATGACAATTATTTACCCCCAAACCAATATGTACATCTAACTATTTTACAATAAATTTACCTGTAAAAACACGCAAAATTTTGCGTAGTGAATATACTGTTTTCCGCATGTGAATATGCAGTTTTATTCAACATCAAGTTCATAGAGTCGATCATACTTCAGTTCTAGTAATATAGAATAACTTATTTTTTTTACTTCTGCTAAGATGAAGACGGCAACATTTACTTTGCAATGGAAGCTAAACATTCGGTATAGCAATGAGTAAAAGGACATTTCTTCAGAAAACATTCGGTGTTGAAAATCCCATACACCTTTGATTACACATTTATAACTCATAATGAGCCACAAGAAAAGAAGTTGTGAGTATCTTAATTAACCTTGATTTTGATTTTGATGACGTTTGCTCCTGTTATATGTACATGTGTATATACAGTGCAAGTCTTTAGTGATTGAAACCATTTCAATAGATATTAAGCCTCCTTCACTGCAATGAACACGGAAAATTTCAACAATGTTACTTCAAACTTGATAAAAAGTTGTTTTATCAGCCTTGTGACGATGATCTTTTACCGATGAATCAACATTTATTTTAACATTTCGAGAATTATGGGTACACTAATACTTAATTTCAAACTTTGTCTTTATTCATACTGATTTATGTAAAACTTAATAAACGAGTTATTTAACATATCGTGGGAGGGGTACTTAACTACTTTTAGACGTTAGCAGCAATCAAATGAACACGTAACATTTCATCTAGTAAAAATTTTAAAAAAAAATCATGGGAGAATCACCGTTCCTTTCCCAAATGACGGTGTGATTGCATTCCGTAGTCCATAAAAATATAGTCATATTGCATGACACGATCATGACAATAAAAGATAGAACTAATTCACAAAGAAATAATCTTTGGTAAAACTTTCTTTCAGGATAATAGATAGCAAATTAAATCGGTTAAACTTCTTTCTATTAAACGGAAATTGAAGTATCCTAACTTAAACACTTAATTGGTAGATAATGCGTGATATGACATTCGAATAAACAGGCCTGACAGTTTATGATGCTAAAAATGGTAATATGCTTCCGGTAATGCTTTTAAAAAGCAACCAATATGGCAGGCTAGTTTTTTTTCAGAATTAAGAAGTCATTATATCAAAAGAATATTCGAATTTCATGACGATGTAATATTATTTTCACTAAATAGCTAAAAGGATTAAAAGAAAAAATGTCAAGTATCAGAAATATGATATGTTCTAGTTCTGTCCGAACTCTGTAAAGGGTTGTGATAAAGTTAAACTATCAAAGTTCTTTTATCAGCACTGCATTACTAAAAAAGAAATAGCATCACATACTCTGTTCAGGTATATATTTATAGTGTAGGAAACATATTCCATTAATTCATTTGACAATCTTATATTTATTATCACAATATAGAGAGAAGACAATTTTGGAATATGACTTAACCATGTAATGCAAAGTTAACTATTTCTACTACTACTTAGTAACCTTTCACCTTTTATTGTATTAACAGTATAAGAAACTTTCGAAGGCCCTCATAACATAAACCTATAATATCTGTAATTAAGTGAAAAAAGGAAACTTAAACACATCAAATTGTTACTTTTTTTGCTATAAATATGGCATTGCTGAAACTCGAAATATTCGGGATTAATTCAACATCGCTAGGACAGTGCTCTGCCATATACTACGTAGAATTATACTACATAACTCCGTTTGAGTTTTTAGGTACAGTTTTAACACAACAATGGGATTCTAACAATAAACAAATATAGATATAGTTTTGTAGGTAATTCTTAGGTAACTTATTGTAAAAAATGAAATAACAAAAATACCGAACGGAAAGTTCCTGATCAAATGGCAAAATCTAAAGCTTAAGCACATCAAACGAATGGATAACAACAGGGTCTCAATAATTTAAGCAGAAAAAAGGTTAAACGACCGTTACAACAGATTATGAGAAGAATAACTTATTATGAAAACCATGGAAATCTGACGTCCTTCTAATCGAGGTTGTTTTTTTTCAAATGGTATAATTTGTCGTATGAATAAAGACAAAAACTCTGTCTTAAAAATGTGCTTATTTCAGGGTTTTCATTAAATTTGCTGACGTGGTTCCTGAAATTTGCTTTATTGGTATTAAGATAATGTACATGTTGGATTTCTTTCTCACGCCATGTTTTTCTCAATATGTATGGTTCTTTTATATGCTATTATATAATAGGGAACATTTGCATAGCAACTGAAGTTCGTATTATGTATCTTTATACAATGATAATTATCATGGAGTCTAAAACAGGAATAAAAATAACTTTTTAAAATTGTTGTATAGTTTAATAAATTGATAGTATTTGTGCTAATGAATGATTCTTAACGAAACATTTAGTGTTATCTTCATCTTAAATCATGCACGTTATTCCAAAATGGACAAAAGAAAACAACTTCTGCTTAATTACAACAAGTTCAAAAGCTCACCAGATATGTCAGTTCAAATGAATTATTCAAATAACAAATTGAAGACATTGTATCTTGTAGAGATTTACGTTTTGTAATCGACTTAAAAACGAAATGCTATAGATAAGGCAAATAAGGGAATCTTTAACAGCCAGTTATAAAAAATTAATAAAAATCATAAGTTTAAGATGAAGTAAACAGATAACAATATAACAGCTTGTTGTATAGGCTATGCGTGTTTAACTTGCTTAATTCTGCATGAGCATTGTTTTCGACAAAATGTTTCTCTTTACTTTTACAAAGTGAGATATGTTTGACGTGTAACAAAAAATAAAATGATTAAAATGTATGAGAAAGTTACGCTCATAATAACAAGAAAGACAACAACAACAGCACATTATAGGAATGATCACGCATTATCATTTGCCGTTAGTAACACAACATTCTGGTTTGTTACTCAATTAAATTAAATCATCATCAATTTCAGTATTATGATTGTATACACTAGTTGCGAGTTTTCATTACAATACACCCATAAGTGACGATCGAAAAGAAAAAAAATAAGGTAAGACATGTACAATGAAGAGTGTTGATGTCCGAAAATGCAGGTTTGAAAAAGACAGCTCACGTAAGTTATTTCTGAGGAAGAACAACCATAGTATCTCGTAAAACATAAACATTTAGGAAACAGTTAGCTTATAATTATGATTATATAAATGATAATTTATATCAACCCAAAAATGCTGACTACTTGGCTAGTGATTACTTCGTGTTCAAACAAACCCGAATCAGTCCGTAAAGTTTTATTTCTCCAAAACAACATTTTTTTATATTTTTTTTTACTTATTTTTAAGCTGACATATCATTGTAATCAATCAATCAACAAATAGTAATTTATTCTTATCGTCATGTCTTAACTTTCTTGAATATTTATTCAGTTACGCAAAAGATTCACCACTCAAAAAAAGAGAGCCAAAAACATGGTATTACTCATCAAGACAAAAGGTAAAAAAGGGTCTTACCGAATGTTGTTTTGTTCTTGAAGAACAATTTAAGGACAATATCACAGCTGTAATAGGTTGAGTACTTAGTGCATCGGTACTGAATTATATTGGCAAGTACTTTTGTACATATATAATAATTATGTAAATCTCACATGTTTTAGAAAATGTATCTACATAAATTGGAAATTATTTATATTCTAGTGAAAATCGGCCCAAATTTTTTTTATTTAATTCCTTGACAAATTTTATTATAGAAGCATTTCCTAAAATTATGCAACCGCAATTTTCCAGACATGGATTGGTTTCAACATAAACACTTCTTGTTATGATTATTTGATAAAATACCCCTAAAATTTTCAACCATACTAGTAAATTTTTTACTAATCTTTTTGATTTTTTTTGTTCCTATTCATTTTCTGACACGTAAAATTCAGATTGCGTACGCGTGTGAATATTTGTTTAATAATAACCATGCATAGATTACTATATTTTTTGATGAAATCATTTTGAATGGACATCAACCATATGTCAAACTAGATCCGTACTTAATAGGAAATACATGCAAGTAAATATTTAAGATATTTGCCAGTAGGACTGTTTTAGTGTGGTGTGCAATTTTCTAACAATAATTAATAAAATTGAGAATGGAAATGGGAAATGTCTCAAATAGACAACAACCCGACCAACGAGTAGAAAACAGCGGAAAGACTATCAATGGGTTTTCAACACAGCGATAAAAACCGCACCCGAAGGCGTGCTTCAGCTTACCCATAACACAACGATGTAGTAGTTCAATGTTAATAGACGTAATACTTAACTATATAAATGAAATGAAATTAAAAACTATACAAGACTTACAATGGCCAGAGGCTCCTGACATGGAACAGCCGCAAAAATGTGTCGCGTTTAAACATGTATCTTATAATTAATGATATACGCGACTAAAAAGGTTTTCCCTATACATTTGTAATTCACAACTATCAATATTACTGACAGGAATTTAAGAGGAAGGGCCATAATCTTTATATGTAAGCTTTTGCTGAAGGAGTTCGTATCGATGTTTTTTTTATAAATGTCTAAATTTTTATTGGAAGTTTATGAAAATATATTATAAATATGCGCCAAGCATAGAAAACTAAAATGTTATATTACGAATAACTTTCTTCGAAGCTGTTTTCTTGTTTACATGTCGCCGTAACTAGGAACGCTGAGGGTCTAAATATTTGGAATGCAATGATGTACAAATACTTAAATGAGTGATAAGCTATATGGACAGAAGATACCTTGAATCAATAAGCATAATCTATTTAGGTTCACCTTTTCCGTAGCAAAATCATTACACAACTGCCAAATAACATCCCTCTTCAAATGTTCACTGACTAGTGGGCTGATCATATCCCCAAGGTCTACTTCTTATCAGAGCGTGTGTCTAGTGTTACAAGTTAAACACCTGGAATCTGTGAATATTTGTTTTATTCAATCCAACAGCTGATTTTAGTCATGATATAACTATGAATTAAAAAGATATGCAACGCACCAAAGATCCCAACCAGTCATAAATATATTCCTTTTGACGATCAAGTACGTCGGGCAATTTTAAATCATCCACATAGTAAGTTCTCGGCATACTATGACGCTTTGGATTTTTTTTTATTTATTGTGAATGACTAAATTGCAGTTGATGTATAGATCACGATTCCTATAATAAAGCATAAAATACGAATAAAATATCCATAGAAACATCATAAGGGTCTAAATATATCCAATTTAATGATATGAAAAAACAAAATGAAGATTTATTTCATCTCAAATCTAATACCAGTAAGTTTTTTTATGTAAATGTGATACATTAAGCCGATGCACCAAATGACAGGAATTTGATCACACGATTTCCGATTAAATAATAAATTTCTGTTACAATATTCTTTGTTTAAGTATTGTTTTATTGCAATTGCATAATCTAAAATCTTTTCCGAATTAATCTTTCTAAAAAATCCAAGTAAATATAAATGAAATAATATTTTATCATGTGTATTTGGTACCTTTTATTCTATATGGTTTTATTTTTTTTCTAATTCTATGGAGGACTTGACTTATCAGATGGCTTTTGCAGTCTTGATAGACATTCGAATATACGAAAAGTTATGATTTATACACTGTTCCTTTTGAAAAACTAATGAACAGACATATTTAAGACAACAAAACCGGATTATTTGCAACCCATCGTTTTCGACGTAGTATAATTGGTAACATTTTACATTAATATTGATAAACCATAGTAGCAGCATGGAAGTTGTCGCCGATCCATTCTCTGAATTGAAAAAAAAATAATGTCTTTGTTTAATATTCCATGATATACAGCAGGTGGAAGTTTTGAATTTATTTATTCCACAAAAAATATGTCTGATATATTGTACTACTAAAAAATGTACATTTTGTATTTTTGATAAATGTTTTTGTACTGAAATAGAAAATATTTAAAATGTAGGTTTTTTAAACAAACTACAAAAGAACATATCATTCGTTTTGTGTTTAATGCAGGGTTTTATAAAACATAACATTTAGAAAATAAATAAATCACGTTATATATAATATCCAAAACTGACGAAAAATCATGAAACATTCAGAAAAAAATATTGAAGGTGGCGAAATAATTCTTATCAATTATTTCGAAATTTGAAAGTT
Source organism: Mytilus galloprovincialis (assembly GCF_965363235.1). Lineage (NCBI taxonomy): Eukaryota > Metazoa > Mollusca > Bivalvia > Mytilida > Mytilidae > Mytilus > Mytilus galloprovincialis. The sequence continues at coordinate 86,108,889 of NC_134843.1, forward strand.
TTTTGTGCGCAGCGATCGCTTGTTTTGAATCTATCAGCCATGTCTTATTGTCTGTTAACGTGAATTATGATTATAGGTTTAATCTAATACATAGAATTGTGACTCTATTAGCTCGAACGTTGTTTGATAACTTTCCTTGCCAATTGTCAAGAAAACATTAAGTTTCTCTATAAAGATTGTAATTTAGAATCTAGAGATAAATATTTCTAGTTACAACATTTGAAACGTATTTTTAGGTAACATGATGCTTTTAGTATTGGTATACTACTATTTCTCTTATTCAAATAACGAAATATTTACAAGACGCGCGCGTTAAACGAGTTGATAAACAATCAAAGTAAATCAACCATGACGATATCTATCGATATTGGGAAATAGTTAAGTGTGTTCATGACAGACAAAACTGAACAAATACAACCAAAACAAATACAGGCGTTCCTGATACTATGTGTTCAGAGTGTTATTTGAATTTTCTAAACCTTGTATTTACATGTTATCTAATTGTTTTCTTTATCTGGAAAGTGTATATACCTGTATGTCATTAAAAGATGGGAAAAAAAACCCAACCGATACGTTTTCTATAATGTACTGTTTTATTTTTGTATGCGGCTTTGAAAGATTTATATCTGTGTTTGTTTAATATTTTTGGTCAGTTGTGTGGTATACATATGATTTATGTTTTCACAATTTTGGATCCCAATTATTATCGGAATAACAAATTATATGTTTGTGTTGCTCAGACAATTTTTATCAATATTCATTTTGAACTAAGATACAGAATTGCAGATTTATTTCTATGTTTGTTTGCATTTTGCAGACTGTTTGGGTTTTATGTTTACATAGTTTAGCTGCTGGATTCCAATTATTTTCATATTAACCTATTATGTTTGATTGGGTTGCTCACCTATTTTATTCAAAATTAAGAAACCTATCAACAACTGTCATTTCCCTATGTCGTCGGACAATACCAAGTCAGATATATGACAGTTGATTTCTATTCGTTTCTTGTAGTTGGTTATGTCTTGTTTGATGGTGTCAGATTCACATCTACCTGGGTGTTCGGTATTTTTCAATTGTTAATACTTTTAACGCTATTTTTTAATTTTTTTCCACCATAAGAACTATTATATCAAATTAATACGATCAATTCGACAAGACAATGCCTTATGTGAGGAAACATGTTCTATCGTAATAAGTTTTGCGACCACAAAATGAAAAAAAATTTCCAATTAAATGGTTATCAAAATCCTAAACGACAAACATATCCTTCTTGACAAAGCATATCCCTAGAGACAAAAATTATGACCTTTTTATGTAATTAGGTGAATACAATCCTAAAGCATGTAATTGTGTGATGAATAAGCCAAAAATTAAAGGGCAGGTGCCAATGGAGCAATAGGATAGTTTAGTCGTAGAAAAAAATTGACAACTTTTTTTTTCGAAAATAAAAGGTACAAAAGATACAATAAAAAAAGAGTAAAATTAAAAGAGTAAAAAAGAAAAGTTGAATACAAGGGTTAGAAATGCAACCAATATTCTTCACAATTTAGCACTGATGGTCTACTGTTAGTAGAATCTCATAAACCGATTTAGAAGATCAAAATCAGGGTAACAAACAAATAAAAAAGTTTGGTGATCTAAAAAACGTAATTAACCAAGTGCGTCGACAAGGTAAGGGATTCCTGCAATATAATGGAGTTTGATGTTACTGTCATACAGGTGAGAGGTTTAGCTAAGTATAAAATCCGGGTTTATCCACAATTTTCAACATACGGAAATGCTTGTACCAGTCAAGAATATGGCAGTTACGTATAATTCATTCGTTTGATGAGCTTGATCGTTTGACTTTGCCATTCAGCTAGGGACTGTCCAATTTGAATTATCATCAGAGACGTGTATTTTTGTAAATAAACTCATCATAGATATCAGGACTAAATTTTGTATATACGCCAGACGCGCGTTTCGTCTACAAAAGACTCATCAGTGACGCTCGAATCCAAAAAAGTTAAAAAGGTCAAATAAAGTACGAAGTTGAAGAGCATTAAGGACTAAAGTTCCTAAAAGTTTTGCCAAATACAGCTAAGGTAATCTATTCCTGAGGTAGAAAAGCCTTAGTATTTCTAAAATTCAAAATTTTGTAAACAGGTAATTTATAAAAATAACCCTATCAATGATAATTCATGTCAGCACAAAAAAGTGCTGACTGCTAATTTAAGACTTTTTCTGTAATGCATTTATCAACGGCAATGCAAATCCATATGGAAATTTCAAATGTAAGCACTCACTGACAAGATGGCTACACAGGACATTATTATGGAAGATTTTCGCTGGAAGGATATACATGAAAATTGCTACATATCTGCATGTAGCAAATTAATTGTTTTTGTTTATGTTTGTCGTTCAGTCGTTTCTGTCTACAGAAAACAGTTCGTAAGGATTTTTTCACAGCAGAACAGTCCTGCCATAGTCTTGAGGTGAATTGTACGTCGTGTATATTGTCGATGAATTTACTTTATGGCGTTTTATCAGAACGAAAAAAAAAAAAAAAAAAAAAAAAAAAAAAAAAACGATTGAGCAGCACAGACACATGCAAAACCGTGTTGAACTAAAGTGCTCCGAATTAGTAAATAACTCTTTGTTTATCCTCCTTGAAGCAATAATTATAAAAAAAACCCAGAGACATGTACAGAAGCAACATATTTCCGATCATTGATTCCCTATAATTTATATGCCACACCAGTCAAACAAATTATGAAAATCATTGTATTTGCAAGACATAATTTTACCCTGATAGCCTCTGGTCTAATAACATGGGACTCATATTGTTTAGTCTTTTTAAATTAATTGTCATGTTTTCTGTACTGTTAATTGTCTATTCGTATTACTTCTTTTTAGCAATGGCGTTATCAGTATATTTCGACATTTGAATGTTCCTTGTATATCTTTAAATTCGCCTCTCTATGGCAATATAAATGTTCAAGAATCACAATATAGTGTGCAAGTTCCATTACCACTTTACGATTAATGTTAAATAAAGCATATATTTCATTCACTTCTCTAAACAATAAATGAAATGGAAAATCAAATTTAGATTTACAAACTTTCAATGACCTTTTCTTAAGTAACCTGAATAAAGAACCCGTTCACAAGTATTTAAAAGTATGTAGTAACTGTAACTCATTCACATAAATCTTTATGTAAATGCTCGAATAATTTTTATGAAAGTCAGTTTCATAACAATATTTTCTAGAAAATCACTCAAATTGTGTTTTGTACACGCCATAGAATGCACAACAATACAGTTAGGTCTAAAATGAAATTGTTGACTATTACTATTACTATTACCATTAATGAAAATCTGACCTTTCGGATAAATACGTTGAACATACTTGATAAAAGTGGGTGAGACAAATACCGAACTATAAAGCAAATACCAAAAAAGGGAAATGGTGGTCTTCGACTGTTTTCTGCTCTATGGTTGGGTTGTTGTCGCTTTGACACATTCCCCATTTCTTTTCTCAATTTTAAAGTCCATGAAAATGACAAAAATCAAGTGCTATCAATTAATTGAGGATTATCAAAAATACATGTAACTAAATCATCGAGGTAACCTTAGGATTTTATAATATTTTACTCTTCAGCATCATTTAAGAGATATTTTAAATATTGTAGAAACGGCATCTGGTGCAAAACAACTGGTACCATTAATGTGTTAATAACAGTACAACAGAATATCTGCATTCCAAAATAAGAGGTGAGCAGTTAGTATCATAGGAATTCCTAAAATTGCCAAAATGCCAAAACAAACAAAAACATTGTCCAACATGAAATTAGATGCATTTGTCATTCATGCGCATGTCAACAACGAAGGATTGTTTTAACTAAAAATGACGCTTATTATTCCAGATTTAAACTGAACAAGCGTAAAATAAAAACAACACATTATAGTTTATGCGTTCGAAGCGCTTTTTGTGATAAACCTTCATCAGAATATTTGAAAGCCAAGGATGTATGAGAATCTAAACGATTAAAGAGAAATACAACCAAAAAAGGGTCTTATAAAATAGCCAAATCCATCTGAAGTCAATTTTGCCTGAGGGTGTTGCAAACTTAGTTTCTAATATTTTGGAATTTATTGACGGACAATTATAATAAATGTTTGGTATCAATCATGTCAGTTCTAAAGTACTTCGCTGTTTATAAAAATAATAATTTTAATTACATTTTTAAAAGTCTAAAAGCTAGACTAATGTTGTTAAGTAATGATCGTGCTATATTTTTTTCAAATTAAACTGATGTGGTTCTTAATTCTATTATTGTTATAACAATTAGAGAACATTATCTGATAACGGGATCAGGAGGTTCTTCAAATGAACCAGAAAACTGTTTAACGATGTTTTCGTCTTATACAGATATGGGAATGTGTTAATCCTAATTGTGTGATCCAAAATAGGACAACAATGCTTTACATAATGTGACAACTTCGTTACCGTTAAACTGATTAAGTAATTTATAATTCATGGTGTTTTTTATGTGTCTTGGTTATGTTTTTTTGTGCTTTGTAACAATCTGATGTTGATCTGGACCTCTTTTCCGATCATTGTGTTAGCATGTTTTTTTCTGAATGGCGCTCTGTTACATTACTGTTGCTTTATACCATATATGTGTTTTGTTTGTTTGTGGTATCTTCTTATTCTTGTGCATTCATCTAGCCGTGAAAATTCTGTTTAAATTGTTTTGTTTTTTTTGCATTTTGGAGCCTTTTATAGCTTACTATATACACGTTTGTTTCTGCACATTGATAAATGACGTACGGTAATCTATATTTGTACTTTTGTCTCCAACGGAGATCTAATTTAAAAGTTGTCGCATTCACACTTATCCCACATCATCTAATTGTTGAATATTTACAATATTGTACATGACACAAATAGGCAAACAATGACATCGAATCACTTAATAAGTTTATTTTTACAGATTCAACTAAAAATGTACAATGTACATAATTTTGCATTTAAAATGACAGAAAAAAAAAAAACAGAAGTGCAAGCCGGTCTCATCTTTTGTTCACTTTTATTTTGGTTTATAAGTTAATGAATGCATTTTCATTTATATCTGCTATATTGCTAAAATAATAACTTGACATATGCATACATTCAATATATAATTTCGTATAGCATTATTTTCTTTCTCAAGTGACTTTATGGTGGTTTTCAATGTGTTTATTCAAGTTTTATTCATTCACTATCGGACTTCCTGTCTAGAAGCTGTTTTCAATTCATTGCTAAACTAAATTAACTGTCAGGAATGTTTTGCTTGAACTTAAATGGAAATATATCATATATAGTGACAGACTTTAAGCTGTTTCAGACACTAAATATGAATACTTTAACATTGCTAAATAACGTAAAGGCTAGATTTAAAATGACAATAAAGTTTTGCACTATTTTTTCATATAAGAAATAAATGCATTACCAATTATAAGTTCATCAATAGTATATAATTATGCTTTATAGCATCAATAACATTTTTAGATGATTCGTTTATCACCTAATGTAAGAATTTTAAAGGAAATCGAGGAACGTTATATATTTTGTAATAGAAATATATATATGAAAAAATAGCACACTAAAAACAATCTAGATTAAGATTTTAATTAGGATTTATGTAACATAAGACTATAAGTATTACCCAATAAATTTGATGAGATATTTTGTATAAAAAAGATATAACATGTTAATGCTACTACTATACCTTGAAATATAATTGAGTTCACTGTCTCCAAAAAAACATTAATGTCTATCTTATTTTACGCTAGCTCAGCTTTTTTGTATAGTAAATTTTTAATAGCCAATGAAGCGTTTTAATTGTCAGTATATTCAAGCAAGACGACTGCTAAATAGTTAACCCGCAGATAGAGAGCAAAATGAATGGTCTTAAAAAGTTGGTTATGATAAGCAATCTTGGAAATATTTGTTTCGATCTCCATGGCAAGATTGAATATATTATTTTAAAAAAAAAACTTTTCACCCAAAAAAAATTACACTGACAAACAAACAATGATATAGCGTTCTGATGATGTCCTATTACATCACTGTCAAAAGCAAACATTTGTAGTATCAACACATTCTACATGTGCCTGTCCCTCTTGGACGAAAGATACCAAAGGGACAGTCAAACTCATAAATCTAAAACAAACTGACAACGCCGTATCTAAAAATGAAGTTATTAGTTTGTTCGTAATTCAGACCGTTAGTTTTTTTCCTTTTCAACTGTTTTACTATTGTTATTTCAGGACCTTTTATAATTTTATATGCGGTATGTGTTTCCTAATTGTTAAAGCCCTCACGGTTACCTATAGCTATTTACGTCTAGACAAAGATTCAGATTAGGATTTATGTAACAGGCGTCTATTATCCAATTTGATGAGATATTTTGAATAAAAAAGATATTACATGTCAAATGCTTCTCAACCTATACCTTGAAATAGAATGGGTTTAACGTCTCGAAAAAGCATTACTGTCTATTTTATTTTACGCCATCTCAGCTTAGATGTTAGGTACATTTTTAATTAAAATAAAAGTGAGGCCGGTCAAATCGTCCATCGTAGAACACTTTATGCTTGTTCAACTTTGTCCAGATTGTAACTTTTTGTTTGACCGACAGATGTCCTGTCTTTTTTTTTATTATAATATTAACGTTGGCATGAATAACTTGATTTTTTTCCAAACAATTCCTGGACCAGTATATTACTATTTATATCAGTACACTAAAGGATTCACCATATACATGATATAACTTCAAAAGGAGGGGTTATCATTATTTTATGAATTTTTAATCTAAAATTTTCTTCAGGTCAAATGTTTTCCAATTTATTTTCAATTAGTTACCTCTATCATGTGTATAAATTAAAGAAATTTATACATTATTAAAATATACACATAAAAAACAAAACAAACCAAACCAAACTTATTGTTTGTTTTTGTGTTGCACTGTGAAGCATCCAAGATAAGAGCAATGATTTGGCGCCATCAAAGGATTACCTACTCCACATTCTGTATGTGTCTGTTCCAAATCCCTGAAACTCACTAATCGTCGTTTGTTGTTGTATATATATATATATATATATATATATATATATATATATTTGTACAGGCGATGACTTTTTTTCGGATGAATTGTTTTACATTTGTCATTTCGATACCTTTTAATATCATACTATGCGGTATTGATTTACACATTGTTGAAGGTCGTCAATTGGCTTCCAGTGGAATCTCCGGTGTCCGCACGGCCGGTGATATCGCGCATTAGCTGATTTCTTCATATCAACACATACGCTCCAAAAAACCGTACTTGTTATTGTTTTAGCCTTCCAAAGGGATAAAAAAAGATTTAAATTGATAAGTTCAAGAGTTAATTAAAAACTGCAATCCTTTATTTACCATATTTGGCTAATTTCAATAAGAAAAATTACATCATCAGATAAAATTTGTTTTATTTAAGTCAAATATATCAGACAGAAATGTTTTTTCTCTGCATCCTCATCGGTGTGTTTGGTTCAAATTCAACTATGTTTTGTAGTAAAAAATATTTCCTTTATTCAAAATAAGCTATGCATGGAAGGCACGCATAATCACTAGCCATTGCAGGGACTCTTAGAACAGGGTTTCCTAATTTTTGACACACATGTCACCAAATCTTGGGGGTGAAACCATACAAACAGAAGATTTTATGGCATAGAAGTATGTTATGAATGTGTTCACACAATATTGTCCAATTATTGGTTTTATCAGTTGAATGAAGTAAAGTCATAAGTCTTAGGTTTGTGGATATACAGGACTGCACCGTATAGTTGTTAAACTCTACGTTACTTGATGATTTGGTGGACTCTTGTCTAATTGGCACTCAGGCCACATCTTCCTTCTATAATTAAAAAAAGATCAAATAAAGGCAGTAATAGTAGTATACCGGTGTTCAAAAGTCGTTAATTGATTGAGAAAAACTAAATTCGGGTTACAGACGAAAACCGTGGAAAACAAATCAACTGTGAGAATAAACAGTCACTAAAAATCGTCAACCAGGAAATCGGAAGAAAAAGTTTGCTTGTTATTAACAAATGTACATGTAGCTGTAATATACTTAAATCATCATTCAGATAATTTAGTTATATCATTTTCAATGATCTGAAACACAAATTGAACATGTTTAAATAAATAGCGCCAGTATATGTATGGTCGTACTTCGAAATTGGACAGTTATTTTAAAATCATTATATTAGAAAAAAGGTCCATTATTTTACTGAAAGATAGTACCTGGAATAGAGAAAACGGAAAAGGTTGATCAAGTTAAGGGGGTACCCAACACTATACCCCAAAAAAATCCTGTCGTTTAATTTTTCTTAATTTTTTTTCATTGATAAACTAGGCCAACCTCAACATCTTGTAAAAATTTTAAAAGATTTGAACCATAGGTTTAAAAGATTTGGCAACTCAAATATGGCATCTTTTACATACTAGTATCGGCCAAAATTGGAAGTTTCTGAAATATGGGTATAGGGTTGAATTTGTTAAAAATTTTAAAATTTAATCCTAAATTGACAATAGCATAGCTAATAATGATAGCTGAGGTGAATATTAGTTCACTGATACCCCTTCCTTGTAAGTTTTTTATTCCGGATTTAAAATTTTGCCAGAACTTTAATAGGGGGTATCAGAATCAGCCCCGAAAAGTGAATGCTGTGCTTCTAGTATTTGAAGAAGATTTTTTTTTTGAAAAAAAATGTGTCGTTTAATTTTTTCATAAAACTAAGCATTTGGAGTGCTATACTAGTTGGTTGTTCTTGCAAAATTATTTTAAAATTTAACCGTTAGATTTTTTGGTATTTAAGTTTAAATTACGCCCCACCCTCAAATTGGTTCATTAAATAAGAGGAAAATCTATTCAAAAAGTACATAATGGCCATATTTTTGTTCGTCTTTAGAACTAGGCCTTAGCTATTTGGCATGTTGATGTATCATCACAGGGTTAAGTGTCTTGCATCATGATGACCTTTGTGTGACCTTCAAATGTGACCTCAAGGTCAACTTTATGGGTTTTTCCCCGTGAAAACACAACCATGTAGGCCATAACTTCTTTGCCTTTTGACCTAGGCCTTACATCTTTGGCATGTGGATGTATCATCATGAGGTGGTGTGCCTTCTTAAAATTTTGACCTTCATGTGACCTTGAACTTTGACCTCAAGGACGATAAATGTAGTTTTTGGCAAGAAACACTTGTACGGGCCATGACGTTTATGTAGTCAGTATGAATTCATATTTATTTAAAAAAATCATATTACACAAGCTTTAATCGACCATATAACAATATAGAAAGATTTATGACATGTCAACCCATTCAATGCACACGGAATAAATAATGGACATGTAGTCACATAAAATTGTTTGAAAAGGGAATCGTTTCTATTGAAGCGCAGCGTACGTACTTATACTACTCAACAGACAGCAAAGTGAAAACTTCCTAGAAATCAAACAGTAAGAGGAGTTATGCCAAATAACTATATACCAATAATGGGACGGACGGAAGGACAGACGGACAGGGGTAAAACAATAACCCCCCCCCCCGACTTTCAGTTGCAGGGGCAAAAAAAGGATGTAACTGATTTTTCATTTGAGATACGAGCTGTTGAAATTAAAAGCATGACACGCCAAAAATACACATGATTCATAGGGAAAAGCTTTAGAGTTGGCAGATGCTTTACATGATCAAGATTTTCAATTTATTGGTCTTTTGGCCAGATTCAAAAATATACAATTCAAAACTTAACGACAAAACCATTGGTGCAAAGAACCACGGCTCATAAGAGATGAAATAGAGCTGACATCCTTATACTGTTTAATTAAGTTCGTTAAACATAGAATGTTTTTAGTATTTCTGCAGAGGTTATGAAAATTAGATACAACTGGTTTTAGTTAAAAACACGGCAGTTACAAGTTTCACATTATTTTTGGGGCCCCTTATTATTATAGAGAATGATTACTCTATTCAGTAATAATCTTGAATTGAGACTTGAGAAGAAACATTTTCACTTGTCACTTGCAATAACACCACACTTTCTTTTTTATATTTATTTCAAAATTGCATTTGATAAAAAAAAATTCGGAAAGATACACAAGTTAACATGACAAATGCACAACAAAAGAAAATAACAAGTTTTGCTATCCATTCGAAATTTAAATTTGATAAAGTGAAAATGACATGTTCTATTCATATCATACATGTGTAGTTTCAGTTACAACTATGATTCTAAATATAGACTTTACTTTCCCTAACATTGCGGACGGAATAGAAGACACCCGTTAATTTTCTACACCTGTCAGGATAAAGGTTGGAAAAAGATACTAGAAAGATATATTTTTTTTTATTCAGATGAATTAAGAAAGCAAAAATATGTGTAGTGTTTTTTGGACTGAAAAGGACGTTTTTTTCCTTCTTTTTGCCTTGTTCCGTGACATGTAAATGATGCACTGGTGGTTGATTATCCCTCTAGGTATCTTCTAATTTTTTACATGAATATAAATCATGCAATAAATATTCAATTGCACTTTAAAAAATATGACAGCAATTATAAAATTATAAATTATTCGTAATCTTTTTTACATTACTACATGTATTACTAAGGCCATAGTGTATTTCCTTAAAAATCAAACCTCATGTTTTGTTTAAAAAAAGTGTTGTGGAGTCAATTCAATTTTGATTTAATCAATTTGATAAGAATATCTACAAACATAAGCATTGTGTAATTGTCCAGGGATTCTTATTTATTTTGTTAAGATTTTATTGACGGAGGGAGCTACCATTTGAGGTAGGAGGGGTCCTGATCCCGAAATCCCGGCTGTAAAAAAAACGAAATCCCGAGGTCCAGAAATCCTGACATCCCGAAATTCGAAAAAAGAATTTCCGGATCTCGAAAGGGTCAATCCCTAAATCCTGACCTTAAAAACACTCGATCCCGGAGTCCCGATAAAGGTCCTATCCACCCTCATTTGAGGAGGGGGGGATTGGATGAAATTTGAAAAAAGGCAAGACAGGCTTTTGAACAAACAAAGGCAGGATCAGTAATTTGGCATAACAAGCAGGATGACAATTTATGGAAACAATTTCAGTAAACTAATGAAAATTGCAGGTCCGTAAAAGAATGAAAAATAAAAAATGCAGGACAATAATGATGATTACGACTATAAAAAAAAATTTAGGACAAAATTTTAAATCCTAGCCCTCTCCCCCTCAAATTAATTAAATGGTAGCATCCTTATACTTGTGACTTTTTGTACTTTATTTCATTTTATTTAAGACCTAGGCATTGCCAAGTAAAAAACGAAAACAGTTATGGTACTTTGTCTTTCTGTTTCCCTCCTTTTCTAACGTCCTGGTTTTCTTTTGGTAAATTTATTTCACTTTGAAATTTCCCTATTATGTCTCATTGAAGATTCATTTATTGAAAATGAGTAACTTTAAATGAATTAAAAGATTAAAAGAATAACAAAGGGTGTATAGCTGGTCTTAGCAATAATGTAAACATTCTAATCATGATCTTTTAAAAGCTTACATATTGCACATAATTTCAAAACGTAGCAATGAATCAAACTATGAGTAAGAGTTATCTTTTCTTAGTTGTTCTGTACCCCCTTAAAGAATACAGAGGAATAATCCTTAATCATCTTTATAACATAATTAATCAAATTGATGAAATCTATAAAAAGAAGAAGATATTGTGACATCAAATATAGGATGATCAAGATCTCGTATCAATTAAAGTAAAGATACACCCTTAATACGACTTAAAATATTTTCAAAAACGATTTGACATTTAAGATGTTTGTCATTAGTTTAACGCTGGCATACCTTATAATGAAGTTTGGTTATTGTTCTTTCGTCACCGTGATATGCGATATCTGTTTTATTAAATCAAAAGTTTAGGCACTTTGAATCTATAATAATGACAATGTATAAAAACCCTTGTTTTCCTTACGTTTAATTTAAGACAGAGCTTAAAACTGATAGTTGAAAAAGGTCTAGACGAATGTATGTGACAATGTAAACTTGCTGAACGAGTAATTGTTTCCCTAATAGTGGTAAAAAAATATGCTTGATGCATTTATCGTCATTTTAACTTATACAATTCATTTTGTACTTTATTCAAGACATTGATTTTAATTTAATATTAATACTGAATTAAATACTATCAAACAGTATTTGTCTAGCCCTGATAACATGGATAAAATACACTTATGCTAGAAAACTATTAGTCTGAAACGAATAATTAGATGGACGTTTTTCGCATAAAATCATCACATATGTACGTAGAGGTCACTCTGTTAAAGTACATATCTATTAGGAGCTTGACATATTACATCAGACACTTGTCTATTGTTAAAGAGTGTATGCTTCTCTTTTGATGGCAATTATGTTTTGTTTTGTCATTTTAGAGCTGTCACATTGGCTTATACCTCACATCTTCTTTTATTCATGGCAATACAATGTTGTTTTTTTTTATATTACTACTTACGCTTGTGCACTTTAAAAGGAACTGATAGATTTTCGTAAGTGCATACTTCAATTGCTCTCATAGAGGATTTTTAGGTGACGACTATTCTAAAGTAAGCAGTGAATATGAAAATTGGATTTTAAAATATATCTACATCAATTATTAGAATGAATAATAATACAATAAGTCAGTCATTTTCATACAGACAGCAAATGATCGCAAATAGACAGATTAAATCATTTAAATACAGGAGGGATCACACAATTGGTAAATTTTCTTATCCCAAGCATAGATTACCTTAGTGTAGTTGGCACATATTTTGGGGAATTTTGGGTCCTCTATGCTCTTCAACTTTTTACTTGTTTGGCTTTATAACTATTCTGATCTGAGCGTCACTGATGAGTCTTATGAAGACGAAACGCGTCGTCCCCGAGAGTATCACCTGTGCAGTATTCTGCACTTCGGTCTTGACATGAATATCAATTATATGGTTATTTTATAAATAAATTTCCTGTTTACAAAAGTATGAATTTTTTTTCGAAATACTAAGGATTTGGCACAACTCTTTGGAACTTTGGGTTCTAATGCATTCCAACTTTGTACTTGTTTAACTTTACATTTTTTTATATGCGCATCACTGATCAGTCTTATCTATACAAAACGCGCAACTAGCGTATTAAATTATAAGCCAGGTATCTTTGACAACTGTTTATCTTTCGAAATTGCTAATGGACTGAGAAAAGGGTATATACTTTATTACACGACTTATAAAGTATAAATTGTCCATCCTTTCAAGAAGAAACCTTTCTTGTTTCTTATAACATACAACAAATATTTAGTGTAGTGTTGATCTGTTTCAAATGCAATTCTGTTACAAATTGTAAAAACAATATAAATACGAGAGAATGAAAAAACAAATTATTGAAAATTTGTTGCATTTGTCTTTTTTTATTTCTTTAAACGAACGAGAAATGAACGAACTTTATGTGATTCTATACTAATGAAGATGAACGGTTTTAGTCTTCGATACAAAAGAGGGACGAAAGATACCAGAGGGACAGTCAAACTCATATATCGAAAATAAACTGACAACACCATGGCATAAAAAAAAAGACAAACAGACAAAAAATATTACAGAATACACAACATTGAAAACTAAAGAATAAGCAATAGACATAATAAAATGCTGCCGATATAGAATTTTTAAATTATTGCAATCAATTACGTGACATCTTTGCTTTTAATGACAACATAAATTGAAAACACAGTCATCACATGAGATAATATAATATAACAGAAGTACATCTGCACTTAATAATAATGGTTGTTTTGGGTCGCAATACAGCAATTAACTTATAATGCTGTCAATATGACATCCTCTTTAAAGACAACAAATTTTTGTTTGACTACGTGATTATTTTTAGCTTCCTTATCGACAGACAACACATAGCTCATCTGAAACGTATGCAATCGATATGCCACAACGAATCAGCATGCACTATGGTTAGTTTATTTATAAGCCTTTGTACATGTAAATATTGGTCGGCTTACGTCAGATATATTATTTATAGCTTGGTGTTGATGTCACTGTACACAGAAGTATGAGTCTATGATAGAATAGTAATCTTTTTTATAACTTACTATCCAACATTCCCCCGATATATCTCCTTTCCTGGATAATGTCCTGTAGCCGGTAATGACGAATATAGCCAAATGGATGGGGTTTGCCTTCTTGTAATAATGACATGTCATACCCTTAACTGATAAGAAGGTTTAACTTACAGTCAAAAGATCACAACGAGGCCATCCATGTGTTTTAAAACGACTGTTCTGCCAATCATTCACATTTGAGGTACACAGTATTTATTTTGCAGCATTGTAGATCATATATAGATATAAGAAGATGTTGTATGAGTGCCAATAAGACAACTGTTCTTCCAAAAATAATATGTAAAAATTGACAATAATAGGTCAAAGTACGGTCTTCAACACGGAGCCTTGTCTCACACCAAACATTAAGATATATATGGCTGTTTAAGTCTAGGTAAATATGCATTATCCCCCAAATCACATAAAAGTGACTTCTGGTCATCAGTAAGATTCTTGTTTAAATAGATAACAAGCTTTCTATATAATACTTTAAGGTACGTTATTGGGTTCAGAAGTAATCTTTGGTAGTTGAGGGAAATTTATGTGGATATTTTTGATAATTAATCAAAATGTGTATCTTAAGTCAGCACGTAATGGAATACTGTAGGGTTATTGCATGAATACTGGGGAATATTGTCGCAAGCTCGGGCAATATATATATTGACCCTTTTATTGTATAGCAATATAATATTTGAAAGTAAAAAAAATGGTTTAAACTTAGATTTTGTCGTTGAAGATATCATGAACTTTGAAGATTTATTGCACTAGTGCAATATAAGAAATTATTGCAGGCTAACTCTTGGTTACTTTCTGTGGGAAATATTATATTGCTATGCAATAATATTGGTTACAGACCCATTTCTTAATGTAAGTGTATAGTACGTACATGTCAATTGATTGTGTTTGCACGAGGGTCGTTTTATGTATGTTTTCAATGACTTCTTGATTTTATAAGATTTTGTTGTAAATCACATGTACACAACCCGTGAATAATTTGCTACGTATACAGATGTGGCATGATTTGCAACGAGACTACCATACAACAGATATCTTCACAAGTAAACAACTATATGTCACTTCACTGGCTTCGACAATGAACAAAACCTTTACCGCATGTATATTTCAAAATGTAATAAACTAGTAAAATGTTAAAGACAAGAGGAGTGCAACTATCCTTCACACGTGTCTTCGATAAACTCATACTATTCAGATTTACAGACTTTTCTTCGATGTAAATATTTACGAAAATAAATGTGGATCAACGGACTGTGCACGTGTCTTTTATGAACTAAGCGAGGCCCTTGTATGTCAATAGTTGAAAGTTTATCTGCAATTCAAATTAACAGAACTCACATACACTATATCATACGTAAACTTCATATTCAAAATAACACTAAGTTTGCAATACTTCTTTTGTCTATGTACTTTATCTATTGACAATTTACATTGTAAAATTATCGTAAGCAGTGTCAGTAATCAGGTGACACAGAATAATGGATACATCGCATCATCTTTAATGCCTTTATAATATGTTTACTTCTTAAAGTGCAGTTATATTCAAACTTAAATAAATCATTACTATGCCTGTCAGCTAAACCTTTCTGCTGGCTATAGACTGTTGCTTGTATTTCACCGTATTCTTCATTTGGGTAATTATATATGTTGTATGTCGTTCTTTTATCTATCTGTTTTAGATTTTGTTATGAGCATAAGTCATTATCCCTTTTGATACTTGAATCATTTACATAGAACAAGACATATAAATAACACACATGATTATCAAGGCAAAATTAATATTGAAATTATTAAATTGTGTTATATTTTCTATAAGACTTTGTCATAGTTTTCAACTGTTAATGTCAAAGTTTCTCTGAATATTGGTTGATATGTCAATTTTCTAAAAGTTAAAAACAGTGTACGTTGTCTCGTCGTATCTTGTGCGCCTTGGGTGCTGAGAGGTTGTGGTTTTGCCGGGGCAAACCAAATAATTCTCTTAGGAAAATTTTGACATTAAGGATTAAAAGCAATCACTGGTCAGTCGAAGTCAGTACAATTTGCCCAGTTAGGAGGTAATATCTTTCTGTACACTGTTATCTTGAGCACAAGCACATTAAAAATCCATTTAGGCGTATCAGCTAAGTACAACTAAAGGTTAGTATGATCCATATCATTCCAATGTTCTCGTCCTTGATATGCATTAAATTCGTCAATGGACGTTAGGCAGACATTCATTACCATCATCATCACAATTTTCTATTGCAATCAAAATTATAGTATATTTTACAGGGCGATGCCTTTTCTTATATTGTTAGCTTCAATTCAAAATGTAACAGGAACGATGCAGCATGTCAAAATATATAGTTTTTTACGTATATTAACAAATTTTAAAACCATTTGTCTTTCATCTGTACTTTTTTAGTGGAATTAAATTTCTACTCATGGATAATGAAATTTGGGAACATATGAAACTGTTTACTTGAATTATAAAAATTCTAGAGAATCTTTAAATTATGAATCCCTTAGGAAGAAGTAAATATACAATATAGGTGGCTTTTAAAAATGATTGTTTTTCAAACTCGTCATATTTATCATTTTTGCTTATTTTATTTATTTTCTATCAATTATAGTTTTCAAAACATAAGACAACAATGATAGTTTGATGAATGGAACAATATGCAGATTGCATCCTTCTGAACATTAACCAAGTTAGACTGTTCTATCTACGGATATTTTAAAGACAATAGACAAAACTTGCATTTTACCCTCTATTTCTTGCACTGTCGGATTTGGTGTTAATGTTATGGACGAAGAACGAACGAAGACGGACGCCAAGTGATGATTTTAGCTTACTTTGGTCCAATTGAGCTTAAAAGATTTATACTTGATATTGAATGCATTCTTGACAACTTATGTATGAAAATAAAAAGAAAGTATGAAGCTACATTGTGGCATAATGGTGATGACAAAATTTTGCAGATTTGTAATTAATTAAATTATTAAATTTACTTCCTACGCTTCCGAACATCTATGAACGTTTTGATACAACAGTCATGAAAAGTCATGCAAATACCGATTTAAAAAAAAATAAATTAATCACTTCTGTCACTTCTTTGTTTTTTATTACATCATAAATTCAAAATATAGACATCACTTGGAATGCATGCACCCTTATATGACATCAGTATATATGTACTATAATATAATGGTTGTTTCGTGACGCAAAAAAAGCAATCACCTTATAAATCTTCAATATTATTTGAATCCATCCTGAAGGCAAATGAAGTATATGTCAGCAATATACACGCTTATGATTTAATTTTAGATTAGAAGTTATAATCTCGAAGGAAAATTAAAGGAACACATTAATAGAATATATATGATCTAACAAATCAAGGCAATAGGACGACCTGATTTAAGTACTTATTAAAATCATGCGTTGAGTACATGTAACTGCGAGCAACTTTTTAGTTTGATAAAATATATCTTTTATAGTCGATGATTTTTGTATATTTTCATGTCTTTGTTTTTGTTATGATCTCCAATTCCGTTAGTATAAAAGGTGAGTGCATGCTTTCCTGAAAAAATCTATATCATGCATTGTATAATCAATTATGGATCGTCTATTAGTCCAAATTGTGTAGCTGCATGTGAAGTTTTCTGATGTTTTATCTTAATATTTTCTTTTACGGAGGCATATATTACTACACTTTGATGCTGAATGCATATTTTTTGGTACTAACTGTTTTATGTATGAACCACCTATTTTGATTCCATGCATTCCAAATTTTGATATGCTATTTCAAGAACAAATTAAGCGAAATTTTGAAATCCTATTCCGTTATAAACAGTCAGTGCATCGAAAAATGTTCAAATAACCTAAACCATCAATGATTTGTCTTTGACATGCAAGTCAAACATTTAGGCTCGTTGAATCTATATTCACGAGACCTTTGCTAGATATGGGTTACACAATTACCAGCAATGAAAGTGAATACAGTGTGAACCATTGTGTTGATTGATTCGATCAACACAATTTTATTTCTTATACAGGTAATATAATTTACTTTTGACCAAGCAATAATCAAGTTGCAAGTGCTCGCTATCTCTTTATATTCATATTGATATCGAATTTTGTGGCTTTTGGCAGTCTTTGGAGGTTATTTCGATGTTTTTTTTATATGGCGTTTATGGTAAAATACATACGATATGCTGATATATAGTATTGAATCCATTGATTGTTAATTGTATATTTCAATTTTGTTTTGTAATTTATATATATGCTTTTTTAAAATATTTTCTAAATCGAATATGACTATTTGATATAATAGTAATGATATTTAGTATGATTGCCAGTGAGACAACTATCAACCATAGTTCAATTGCATTTGAACCAATTTAAAAACAATCTTGTATTTCATTTGCACCCCAAGGTTATATTTCATTTGCGCCTAAAAAAATACATTTGCTCCAATATACAGGTAACAGTTATCGGAAAAGTTTTAATAAAATCATTTCTACCATGTAAATAATATTTCTATGTATTCTCCCTAGTTAACTAAGTGGCCGCATCCGTGATTATCCTCAACCTTTATATATGTTATGTATTATCACAAATACAATGACATATCAATATTAAGAATAAACACAAACGCAGCCACTTTCATTATAATGCTAACATTGTGAAGATTTCAGTAATTTAGCATGACTAAATGATGCTAGTACCCGATATGTGCGCATTGTATTGTCAAAAACAGCCCATATTTATGTATCAGAAGCATTCTACTTTCTAATAAACAACTAAAATTTACATGTTAAAAATTTTGTAAAACTGCTATATTTTGGGGCCAAAAAGGGGTCTTACTGGACCTGCTCCTTTGAAAAAACTGTATATCTAGTGTATGACAATTGAAAAGAATCTTGAAATTATGAACCCTTTAATAATTAAATAAGAAGTAAATAAAAACTAAAAAATCACAGCCATCTTTAAATAGTAATTCTATTTATGTAGCGAGTTTTGAACAACACTTAATGGTCATGAGTAACATAAAGTGGGTTGACAGTAGAGTTATAAAGTTAAATAAGTTTGATTTTGGATCGATATCGTTTATTTGATTTATATTATTGTTTGTTCCCTTCCTTAACGTACGTTCTCTCTGCTTTTCTCGACAAACAGATACGATAGTTAACTTATGAAATATGAATATTTCTATAAAATGTAAACTAATTTATTCGCCATTTGATATTCTAATCATTTCTCCATTCCAATTAATTTCTAATATTACCATAATTCTCAGAATAGAACATTTCTTCAAATACCAAGAATAAGTAGGAAAATATTCAAAGAAATGAGAAAAGATGACGATAATGTTTGCATATCTAAGCTTATATCTATATTTTAGTTTTTGAAATATAAGTCAGATACGCAAACAACAACAGATAACAATTATTATCAACAGGGTAATCATTCCTATAAGGAGACGTCAGAAGATTGCAGTCAAGTTTATGAAAAAAGTAAAATCACAAAAATACTGAACTCAGAGGAAAATCAATTCGGAAAGTCCATAATCACATGACAAAATCAAGTAACAAAACGCATTAAAAACGAATGGACAAGAACTGTCATATTCCTGACTTGGTACAGGCATTTTCAAATGTAGAAAATGGTGGATTGAACCTGGTTTTATAGCTAGCTAAACCTCTCACTTGTATGATAGTCGTATCACATTCCATTATATTGTCACCGATCCGTGAACAAAACAAACAGACACAATAGTTAAAAATGTCAAAAATAGGGGTACATCAGACGATATGATATGATTGCCAGTAAGGCATCCATCCACCAAAGATAAAATCAAATGGATGTAAGCAATTATAGGCAACCGTAGGGCCTTCAACGAAGGGAAAAGCAATACAATGTAGCTGGCTTTAAAATTGATTGTTTTTCAATCTTGTCATGTATATCATGTTTGCTTATTTCAGTGATTTCTATCAATAATAGTTTTTAACACATAAGGCAACAATGATAACATGAGGAATAGTTTGATGAATATGCAGATCACATCATTTTGAACTTTTACCGCGTTAGACTGTTCTATCTACAGATATTTTAAAGATAATAGACAAAACTTTCATTTTACCCCCTATTTCTTGCACTATCAGATATTGTATAAACGTTATAGACGACGAAAAAAAAACGAAGACGTGTGCCAAGTGATGATTTAAGCTTACTTTGGGTCAATTGAGCTAAACAGATTGATACATTTTACTGAATGCATTCTAACTTTCTTAATATGTGCATAGAAAAAGAACGTATTAAGTACATCGTAGCATAAAAACATCTCAAATCAATTCAATTAACATGGGGACGACAAAACGCTGCAGATATAAAACTAAATTAAATCATTGCATTTACTTCCTTCGCTTCCAAACAACAATGGACGGTTTGATACAACAGTCATGAAAAGTGATGCAAATTTTTTTTTTTTTTATTTACAAGTTATTGCATTTATCGTGTTTATGCTGTCACATATTTCTTTCTTATGACATCATAAATTCAAAACATAGACATCACTTGGAACGCATTTACCCTAATATGACACACGTATGTATGTGCTTTATAATAATGATTGTTTCGTGACGCAAAGAAGCAATCATCTAATAAATCTTTCAATATTATTTGAATCCACCTTAAAGGCAATGAAGCATACGTTAGCAATATAAATGGTAACGATTTAAATTTGAATAAAAATTTCTAATCCCGAAAGAAAATTAGAAGAACAATTTGATAGAAACTATATGATTCAACAAAAACAAACAATAGTTCTAACTGATTTTGCTTAGTCTTTAGTTTTCTTTGTTGTGTCTTCTGTACTATTATTTGTCTGTTTTTCTTTTTATTTTTAGCCATGGTGTTGTTTATTTTACTATCTATGAGTTTGACTCTCACTCTGATACTTTCGTTCTTCTTTTAGTATTTGAAACCATACTTTAAGTATCTTCGAGCAGTTTTAGATCAAGTATATATGTTACATTATACGTAACACTGTATGTTATATAAGATCTACTATTAGTCCAAAGGTTTTAAACTTATTAGAAGTTTTTATAAAAAGGAATGATTGCCAATGAGACAACTGTCCACAATAGACCAAAATGACATAGACATTAACAACTATAGGTCACCGTACGGCCTCAGCTATAAACGGCCCCGATATGACAATGTAAAACAATTCAAACGAGAAAACTAACGGCCTTATTTATGTAAAAAAAAATGAACGAAAAACAAATATGTAACACATAAACAAACGACAACCACTTAATTACAGGCTCCTGACTTGGGACAGAAACATACATAAATAATGTGGCGGGGTTAAAAATGTTAGCGGGATCCAACCCCCCTAACCTGGGACAGTGGTATAACAGCATGAACAGTACAACATCAGAATGAGCTAAGAAAATCAGTTGAAAAAGGCTTAACTCATCAGATGTTTCATCTCCATGCATCTTTTGCGGCTACAGATATCCCACCAAAAATATGCTGGCTGAATATTTTTGATACGTTTTGGTTTAGATTAAACCACTCAAAATTTGTCAAAGAACTTCAAAACATTGTTGATGTGTTTTTAACTTGTAAGTCAAACATTGAACCTTGTTCAATCTATATTCATGTGAACTTCAATTTAATCATTTTGATGGACATCAATGACAAATTTACTAAGTGTTTCGTCTATTAATAAAAAAAGAATGTCAGCAATGAAAGCAAATCGAAGGTGAACCATTTGGTTTAATAATTCGATAAACAAATCATCATTCTTCTACAGGTTATACGATTAACTTCTTTTTCACTTGTATAAATCGATATCAAACTGACCTATAAACTGTTCGATATTTCTTCTTGTCTATATCAATGTTTAATCGGGTTACATAACAGTTGAAAGTCTTTGGATTTTATTTTCCAAGATAATAGACTAAGCTTGCATTATACTCCCTATTTCAGGCTCTGTCGTATTTTGTAAAAGCAATAGACGACGACGAACTACGACTGACCAATTTATAAAATAAAATACCTTCGCTATTTGGGCCAGTTGGGCAAATTTACAGAACAAATTAATAGATTATATATGATCTAACAAATCCCGGGCAACCTGATTTTAGTACTTAAAGTGCGTTAAGTAACTGCGAGCAATTTCTTGGATAAACTATATATTTTACAGTAGATGATTCTTGTATATTTTCAAGCCTTCGTTTTCTTCTTCTGATCTCCAATTCCGCTAGTATAAAAACTAGGTGCATGCTTTCCTATATTTATCTATATAGTACATTGCATATTTTATAATGGATCTCAAATTAGTCCAAAGTGTGTAACCTCATCTGAAGTTTTTTTTCTGATGTTTCATCTTAATAATTGTTTTATTGCGGCAGATATCACGATAATTTGATGTTGATTGCACATGTTCGGTACTTACTTATGTATGAACCAGTCATATTGATCAGACAAAGACAACATTTTGAATTGCTATTTCAAGAACTAGTTAAGTAAAATTTTGAATTCCGTTATAAGCAGTCAGCTGTTCCAAAAATGGTCAAAAAACCTAAAAAATTAATGATGTGTTTTAGACATGCAAGTGAAACATTCATGCTTGGTAAATCTATATTTACGAGACATTGGCTAGAGATGGGTTACACATCTGCTAAGTGTGTTCACCTATTAAATGTAATAGGTGAACACACGTTTCTGTGGAAATACCTATTGTATTTCTTCTGATTATTTTTTTCTTCCACCTAATTTTGTTCTTGCGATAAATATTTGTTTAGATATTTGGTACATGATATCGAACGGTTTATGCGCCTTTGAAATTTACCCTGCGTAACCGAAAACTTTTCTTTGTAGGAGTTATATCCCAAACACTGTTTTCATTGTGTCCACTACTCTTTTGCAACCGTAAAAGATTTGACAAATTTATAAAATTGCTCGTTATATCTTTTGCATAATTTGTTGTATTTTGACCGAAACGGTATGAACACTCCATTTGAGAGTTATTTCCCCTTATGCATTTGATAAGTGATATGCATTTATATCTTGCAAACCATAAGTGATCAAGACCTATGATCTTTTGATTTGAGGTCCTTGGTCCAAAAGGTCAAAGGTCAAGGTCATATTCTTCATTTTGAATTTGGCTTATTTTCACCTATTTCCAAAAACCGTATAAGATATCGACAAATTATTTTTACTAAATTGTTAGTTGCAACATGTCGTAACACTTAAAATTTGATTGCAAGGATACGTTGAATGTAAAAGGGAGTTTTCTTCCCTCTTGTATTTAAAAATACGAGTATGGTGATGTAATTTATTAACCAAATATAATTAAGACCTATGGTCTTTGATTTGAGGTCCTTGGTTTATGATCTTGAAATTGATCTCAAAGTCATAACTTAATTTGACGTTCTAGATTTTGACCTTTGCTTGTATCTCATATGTATACATGATAAAGTCATGAGACTTTTGGCAATATGTATCAAACCATTTAACATTGAACAAATCAGCCGGAAGTGATCTTGTGTATACAGGGTGTAGCTACTTTTTGTACTTTGTTAATATAAAAGTATACAGAACCAGATATTTTAGGAAACAGTGTCAAGTATACAAATATTATCAGAAGTAACATTTTTCAAACCGGAAGTAACAAATTATCTCCCTTGATTAAAAAAAAACTATGTATAGAAACCATATATTTTTGGAATCAGCGTACACTAAGCTATCATTTGTCGATTCAAAGGACATTTTTAACCTAATTTTACTACTTTCATATTAAAATATATTTTTTTTTGTGGAAAGACCTTCAATTGTTCTCTGAACAATTGGTTTTTGATTGTATATATGTAACACACACACATATATATATATATATATATTCATATAATTGTTCTGTAACTTTGATATATGTTTTACTATTTTTTAAATCGAATTTGTCTATTTGATATAACAATACTGATATTCAGTATGATTGCCAGTGAGACAACTATCAACCATAATAGAAATACATTTGAGCCAATTTAAAAGAAAAGTAAAAAAAAAAAATTGCTGCATCGTAAATTATATTTTATAAATGTAATCCCCCTAGTTTACTTAGTATGTTCATACTTGTTTTTAATATGAAACTGAGAGTCACTTAGATTTAAAACTATATAATGTTTAAGTTTTTGAGGTTTTAAGATTGACATTGCTTCATTTTTTTATGTTGGGGCCGTTTAGAGCCGACTATACGGAATATACGGCCGTATGGTTGTCTCTGTTGGCTTTTGTTCACCCCATTCAAATTGTGATGGATAATTGTCTCATTCAAAATCATACCACATCTCCTTATTTGTTAACAGAGGAAATATTTTTTATGTTTTATTACCAGAGTATAGTGCTTTCATTCTTACAATAGCTGATTTTCATGGGAACATGTTCAGTTATGCAATCAAAAACTGTGTTTCATAATTATCATAAAAAGTCTCCTTTGAGTTAAAATATTTATCATACTTTATACAAATACTATATGTCCTTTAAGTATTCAATCTTCATGTTAAAATATATTATGGACTATACTTTATACTTTAATATATACAGTCTAGTGCTTTATGACTATAAACATATTGACGACCTTGTTCCCGTAATGTTATAGAATAATTTGTCTAGATCCCACCTTGGGAAGAACAAAAATGTGATGCAGTAAATTTGCAGATTTGATATTGTTTGAATGAATTAAAGACATACTTCTATTAGTAGTACTTAAACTCAGCAAATTTTATAGTGTTAATCCAATTGACTGCTTTTCATGTTTGTTTTTTTTTAAAAAGATTGAAAGTCATAACTTGCTTTTTAATTTAATGTTTATGTTATATTAGATATTGTTGAAAACAACTTGCTACCAATGAAAAATAATATTTAATACTAGATGACGCTTGAAGGACAACGCCATAATAATCTAATCATTTTGAAATTAAGTCACTTTTAATGCTAAATTTGGTTCATATTTGTATCAGTTGAATATTTGCCACTTAAAGGGGCACTAGCTACGAGATATATGAAAAACCTAACATATTATTTTTTTGGCCTCAATCAGTAATGAAATACAAATAGTGAAATAATAATTCCTGTTTACATGTAGTAGCCAATAAGGTTCAATTTTGTCAAAATAAGCAAAACACATTGATTATGTATTATTTCGCTTGCAAGTGAATAATTCGACCTCATAGAATCCGTATTCATGTGAACTTTAATTTAACCCCTTAGCTTGAGTTGGATAACACGTGAATTGTTTGTGTAAAGTTATTTAAAGGGAGAGAATGTCAACATTGAAAGTGAAACAAAGGTAAATCATTTGATTGACTGATTCGATCCACAAATACACATTCTAATACAGGTTAAAACGATGATAAACATTTACTTTTTATCTGTAATATAAAATTAAATAGACCTAGAATAATTCAATAGCACGTGTTTGATTAATCTATTTATATCTATATTTATGTTTACATAGTTTACATGGTCATCGGATGACTATACAGTTCAACTCGATAAATAATTAGATGGCGTCTAGACTCAAATACACATGAAACGAAGCTACGTATTTGCATGCCTGTGCCTTGTTTATTGTTTTATTTAGACTTTTAATAGTTTGGATGAATGTTTTACTTTGTTATAAATCAAAGATGAGAATTTGATTAGAATCGATGAACATAAATATGACAGCTTGTGCCCCTTTAACATAAAATCTCTTCTGTAATTCTTTTAAACAGAGACGAAAAAATTATAATTCAAATTTAACTTAAACCAATTCGTTATTTTAATGCCTTATTATAAAATTCAGATTTAAAACATAAAACATTGGGTTTGATCGCAAACGAGACGTACCTATATTAGAGAACAAATGACTCGGAAGTAAGCAACTACATGTAAAGATCAGCTTGCAAAATCAATACTTAAAGTAAGCGATAAAAACATCGAAATGACAAATGTGAAACAAAAAAATGTACAAAACAGTAAACAATTGTTTTTTATATGTATTATGCTGCCAATGACTGTATGTGCTACATACAGTAAAGATATATCATTGAGTTTGAATTAAGCTGCCGGCATTTGATACTAAAGATGAATTCATGTTTAATAGTAAAGGTAAATTGCCTAGTACATTTGTAGTATGGAAGTCTTATACATGACATAATTTCGATTATGATTTAATTATTGTTTATTGCATCAAGATACCAATGTAGTTATCAATCTAATGTTATTGACTGCACCCGAAGAAAATTGTTCATACAGAACAATGATATGTATGATAAGAAGTAATAATTTTGATATTAAGTTACCAAATTATTTAGCGATTTTTTGAAAGTTCAACAACCTATCATTATATTTTTGTCTGCAAAAGGAAAATCTATGGGTAAAATGAAAAAAGCTTTTATGTTCAATTTAAAAGATTAGAGATTTGAGTGATTCCTTTTTTTTGTGTTATTCGATGAAATAGTAAAAGGTAGGCCATTAAGTGTATGTTTTTATTTTTATCATTCTTTAATAAAACAAAGATGAGTTCAAGATCAAAGTTCGGTTTTCGACAATGAGTGAAACAAACTATACCGTATAGTCAGCTATACATTTAAAAGGCCTGGAATGACAAAATGTGAAACAATTTGAACGAAAATAATATCATTAAACTGCGTTTTACCACAACAATAATAAACAACGACCAACGGCATCAACTTAATTAAGGTTTTCTTACTAGGGACAGACGCGCACTTTGAATAGCAGGTTAAAAGATGTGTGTGAGTGCCCATCCGTCGTTAATCTAGAAAAAAAATGTGTAACATTTAAATATAAAAACAAATCATAGAACCAACTGGAAATAGTATATTTTCAGTTTTCATTTTATTTCATTGATAAATTCTTGTACAGATGAATATAAAAAATGCTATTTTATTACTATTGCAGGTAAACATCGGATTGCGTACATTTCATATATTACTTCAGCTGTGATGTGAATATACCTTGGTATCCTTTCCAACTAGCTAGTTTTAAATTAAAAGTCGTTCCAATTTTAATCTGTTTATCCTTCCGAAGCATCTGATATCACCCCCATGTTTTAGTTAGGATCGTGTTGCCCATTCTTGAGTTCTGTATGGTATTATTTTGGATATACTATTGCTTGTCTTTTAGTCCTTTTCCTTTTTTTGCCATGGCGCTGTCAAATTATTTTCGACTTATGAGTTTGATTGTCAATTTGGTATCTTTCGCTTCTATTTAATAGCAGAGATGTGCAATGAAATTTCTTGTCGTTCAAGAGATTATGTCAATATGAAAAAAGAAGATAGGGTACAATTGTTAATGAAACAACTTAACTGTCCACACGAGATCAAATGACACATAAATCTGCAGCTATAGGTCACTAACGTGAAAAAATCACACGAGAAAACAAACGGCCTAATTAATATACAACAAAAATAACATAAAACAAATATGCAACACAGCAACAAACTACAACCGCTGAACTACAGGCTACCAACTTTGGATAGGCGTATGCATACAGAATTTATAGAAAATACAGATGTTTCATGGGTATGTGTATGTGACATAGATCGTATTTTTAAACACTCAATTGACAAAACAATTTGTTAAGACATTTGCAATGAATCATTTGAACATTTCAATATAGATGACGATCATATTAGATGACATTTTTTCTTTGTGAAAAGAGTCCCAGTCACAGCAATAATAAAGGATTGAACTTGGTAGACTAAATGTACACTGATTAAGTTAGATGACATGTTAAAAGTATTTTTGTTCAAAATCATACTATATATGTATGTCATTTCGGAATATATTTATCATCAGAGACAAAATACAGCCGAAAACAACCTGGAAGATACGAATATGCAACGGTTACATATTACTCCAGGATATTCGCAACTTTAATATCTGTACAGTAAGAACTATTTTCTTGTCTTTTCATTTCTGTATCCGAATCAAACATGGTTTAACAATTGATTATTCTATTAAATATGTAAATGTATCAAGTTTTGTGACTTTTAAAAACTGTTACAGACAATTTGCATTGGCAACTACTTTTACGTGTCTAGAGAAGAAGAAAAGGAGATGTGCAAGTAATTCCAATTATTTATAAATGGCAAGACAATGTAAATGTCACAGAATTTAACATCATACAATTCATGCAGCTATTTACGCTGCTATGTAACGCGCCTGATTATATCTACTTGTCATACTTTTTACCATGAAATAGTATCAAGTTAAGTGATATTAAAAAAGTTAACTGTTCATCTCAGATAATTTACACAGACAACAACTTAAACGAGTCTACATAGGTAGACAATAAAGTGTATAAATATTTTTATTTTTTGAAGTGTAAGTAGTTCTGCCGTCATATAGTGTACCTGGTTATTTATATTGTATTTGTCAAAAAACATAAAACTTTTATTGCTAACATTCAAGGAATACCAGTTGTATCCACTGACATTGGCATAATACATTTTCGTCACTGCTACTAGGGGGCGCTTTCATCGTTGTTCTGGCAGTCTTTAAGGAACTATCAGACAATATACGGTACCTGTGCACTGACGTAATGAAATTTACTACTTTTTGACTATTTATCGATTATGTCCGTTTTCTTCACGCATCGTTGTAAAAATAACGGACTTTGATGCGACTGTCATAAAAGTGAGAGGTTTAGCGCTATAAAAACAGGTTCAATCCACCCTTTTCTACATTTGAAAATGTCTGTACCAAGTCAGGAATATGAAAGTTGGTGTTCATTCGTTTGATGTGTTTTATTTTTTGATTTTGTCATTTGATTAGGGACTTTCCGTTTTGAATTTTCCTCGGAGTTCAGTATTTGTTTTGATTTTACTTTTTTACTAATGAAATTTTAGATATTCAAATGAAAACATGATAATAAATAATTTTCAAATACTTTATATCATAGTTATTCAACCTCATGTATTTGATATAAATGTTAAGTATTTGTAATTAGTAACACATCTGTGATAACGACCAGAAACGTTTTAATTTGAGGTCTGTTGGTCCGCCAGAATTAAAAAGTTCATTGTATGTTCTTGCTACCAATTACTTTTAGATATTGATATATCAACTTAGGTTTCAATTAGAAGTCTGAGGGTGTTAGTAGGTCATACGTATTTCAACTTAGTCTGCAATAAAATATAATTTAATACGTTAAAGCTAGCATTACAAACCAGTAAAATTCTGAAATGGCATATATCTGTACCCAAAATTACTCGTCCTCAGTCTTTTTTTTTTTTTTTTCTATTTTTAAAATTGCTTTATTTCCATCAGTTGCTTGTTACATTGTCTTCAACAAGTCCAAGCTTCTTGTGAAGAATACATATAAATTTCAATTCTATTATATTAATAAATAAAACATCAATCTAATAAATGTTTCTTAACATTAACTAAACTAGAGGCTCTAAAGAGCCTGTGTCGCTCACCTTGGTCTATGTGAATATTAAACAAAGGAAGCAGATTGAAAATTGACAACAAAGGTCAATAACTCCTACAGGGGTCAATTGACCATTTCGTTCATGTTGACTTATTTGTAGATCTTACTTTGCTGAACATTATTATTGTTTACAGTTTACCTATATCTATAATAATATTCAATATAATAACCAAAAACAGCAAAATTTCCTTAAAATTACCAATTCAGGGGCCGCAACCCAAAAACAGGTTGTCCAATTCATCTGAAAATTTCAGGGAAGATAGATCTTGACCTGATTAACAATTTTACTTCATGTCAGATTTTCTCTAAATTATTTGGTTTTTGAGTTATAAGCCAAAAACTGCATTTTACCCCTATGTTCTATTTTTAGCCCTGGCGGCCATCTTGGTTTGATGGCCAGGTCACCGGACACATTTTTTAAACAAGAAACCCCAAAGATGATTGTGGCCAAGTTTGGATCAATTTGGCACAGCAGTTTCAGAGAAGAAGATTTTAGTAAAAGATATATAAAATTTACGAAAAATGGTTAAAAATTGACTTTAAAGGGCAATAACTCCTAAAGAGGTCAACTGACCATTTTGGTCATGTTGACTTATTTGTAAATCTGACCTTGCTGAACATTATTGCTGTTTACAGTTTACCTATATCTATAATAATATTCAATATAATAACCAAAAACAGCAAAATTTCCTTAAAATTACCAATTCAGGGGCCGCAACCCAAAAACAGGTTGTCCAATTCATCTGAAAATTTCAGGGCAGATAGATCTTAGCCTGATTAACAATATTACCCAATGTCAGATTTGCTCTAAATGCTTTGGTTTTTGAGTTATAAGCCAAAAACTGCATTTTACCCCTATGTTCTATTTATAGCCATGGCGGTCATCTTGGTTAGTTGGCGGGGTCACCGGACACAATTTTTAAACTAGATACTCCAATGATGATTGTGGCCAAGTTTCAAATAATTTGGCCCAGCAGTTTCAGAGGAGAAGATTTTTCTAAAAGATTACTAAGATTTACGAAAAATGGTTAAAAATTGACTATAAAGGGCAATAACTCCTAAAGTGGTCAACTGATCACTTTGTTCACGTGGACTTATTTGTAGATCTTACTTTGCTGAACATTATTGCTTTTTACAGTTTATCTCTATCTAAAATAATATTCAAGATAATAACCATAAACAACAAAATTTCCTTAAAATTACCAATTCAGGGGCAGCAACCTAACAACGGAATGTCAGATTCATCTGAAAATTTCAGGGCAGATAGATCTTTACCTGATTAACAATATTACTTCATGTCAGATTTGCCCTAAATGCTTTGGTTTTTGAGTTATAAGCCAAAAACTGCATTTTACCCCTATGTTCTATTTATAGCCCTGGCGGCCATCTTGGTTAGTTGGCGGGGTCACCGGACACAATTTTTAAACTAGATACCCCAATGATGATTGTGGCCAAGTTTGGTTAAATTTGGCCCAGTAGTTTCAGAGGAGAAGATTTTTGTAAAAGTTAACGCCGGACGCAGGACGACGACGGACGACGACGACGACGGACGCCGGACGCCAAGTGATGAGAAAAGCTCACTTGGCCCTTCGGGCCAGGTGAGCTAAAAATTATCTTCTTTTAACTTCTTTGAATAAAACATTCGTTTTGTAAATTCTCTAATGAATAGACAAAAAACATCAAGTCTTTTCATTTTCTGATCAGATACATAGTAGGATTTATAAATTGAAAACCCAATAATAGTTATAAAAAAGTTAAAGCTAAAGTAATATTTATCAGATATTTTATAGCCAAAAACAATATCTTTCAATGTGAAATCTTTTTCTATATTTACTTGTTGCAATAAATTATGAATTTTTCTCCAAAAATCGTGTAAAAAAGAACATGTCATAAAGTAATGTTGATAATCTTCTTCAGTAAAGCATTTGTTACATAAATCATTGTCTGTTACCTTCCATCTAAACAATAACTTTTTAGTAGGTAAAATGCTTTGTAAAAGTTTCCATCGATACATCTTCAATTTAGTTTCTTCTAAATAGTAAAAAATAAAGTTGTACAATGGTTTCAAACGAAATTCTGTCTGTAATGGTAATACATTTAACCATACATTTATACCAATAGGTTTCACAATTATTTTCTTTACTAATCTGTTATATAATAACTTATTTGACAAAAAAGAAATGTCAATATATTTACCATTTATTGACAAACATTGTCTTTTTACATTGACTATACTTCTTATTGAATTCTCTGATCTAAGATATTGTAACCAATCTTTTGGAATTGCTTTTTTTAGGGATGTCAACTCAGCTATCAAGTTGGAATTATTTTCAATTTTTTGCAAAATTACATCTTGTGAAATTTCACCATTTTCATTTAAAATATCATTTACATAAATCAAGTTACCTTTTATCCAATTTTTGAAAAAAAGACATTTGTTATTAAATTTAATGTATTTATTCCCCCAAATAATTTGTTTTCTGATTTCGTAAAAGGTTTTTGGTATATCTGTCTGTCCTTCTCCTAATTTCATCCAGCTTTTTAATACATTTTTATAAAATATTGGAATATTAGGTAGATACTGATCAACTTTATTATAATCCATATTCATATAAACTGTTAGGCAATTTTTTCCTGAGCATTGTAAATAATTTAAAGGTATAAGTTGCCATCTGGCTATATCTGTATATAAGATTCTACCTATCCATGATACTCTTAGTGATTCAAAGTGACTTTCAATGTCAATCATATTCAAACCCCCGTTTTCATAACTGCCAATCGTCGTATTTCTTTTAACTTTATCTGGTTTGTCATTCCAGATAAATTTGAAACATTTTCTTTCTATTTCTTTTTTATATTTTTCTGGACATACGCATGAGCTAGCTAAAAAGGTAGAGTGGTATAATCAAAGATTTGATGATCAAGATTTTACCTAAAATAGTAAGATTTCGCTTTTTCCAAAGTGTAAATAATTTATCCATTTTATCTATTTTATTTTCAAAATTTAATTTCTCACATTCTTCATTATTATGTCCAAAATAAATTCCTAAAGCTTTTACAGGTTTATCTGTCCAGTTAATATTTGCTATTTTGTCTTTACTATTTTTGACTTTTCCTATCCATATCCCTTCTGTTTTATTTTTATTTATAATTAATCCGGAATAAGATCCGAAGAATTCAATTTCATTCAATGCTAGTTCGATATCATTTTTATCATTAAAAATTAAAGTTGTGTCATCAGCCAATTGGCTTATTTCAATACAATGTTTTTTTCTATCAAATTTTATCTGAAATCCTTTTATATCTTCGTTATTTCGAAGTCTCAGTGCCAATATTTCCATAGATATGACAAAAAGTAGAGCAGATAAAGGACACCCTTGTCTAATCCCTCTTGAATTCTTAAACATTTCTGAAATCCACCAATTATTAATTATACATGTTTGAATATCAGTATACAGAGTTTTAACCCAATTTTTGAATGATTCATTGAATCCAAAGTGATCTAAAGTATCTAACATAAATTTCCATTCAAGAGTATCAAAGACTTTTTTAAAATCGACAAAAACAATAGCCCCTTCTATATTATATATATCTGCATTATCTATAATGTCCTGTATTTGCCTTAAATTAAATCCAATGAATCTATTTTTTATGTATCCAGACTGATCTGTGTTTATGAGTTTTGGTAAAACTTTTTTTAATCTTTGAGCAATTACATGGGATAAGATTTTAAGATCGACATTTAATAATGAAATTGGTCTATAATTTTCTAATTTTAATGGGTCCCCCTTTTTGAATATTAACGACAAAACACTAGAACGCTGAGAGTAAGTCAATAAATTATCTTCATGACCCTTATTATATACTTTAACAAGTAGATATTTAAGCTTCTCTCAAAACGTTTTGTAAAATTCTACGGTTAGACCGTCAAGTCCAGGAGACTTGTTTAATTTCATATTTTTTATCGCTTCAGAACACTCCTCAAGCGTTACTGAACCATCACACAATAGTTTTTCTTCATCATTTAATTTATTTTCTAATTTTGTACTTTTAATGTATCATTAGGATTTTGTGATGAAAACAATTTTTCATAGATAGTTTTTAATTTCAAGTAAAATCTTACTTTGATCTTTTAAGACATTGTTTTTTTTACCTAATAACTTATTTATCGATTTCTTAATTTGCCTTTGCTTTTCAAGTCCCAAAAAATACACATTATTTTTTTCTCCTAATTCAACCCATTTTTCTCTGGCTCTAATTTGTGCACCAATGGCTTTCTCATCATAAATCTTATTCAGTTCTGATTCCAACTCGTCCTCAGTCTTAACCATACTCACCTGTCCTGATGAAGAAAACCTTTTTTAACAAGATTCAAACGTTTTAAAATAAATATAATTAAATTAATATATAAGATAATTTAATTATCTCTATTTGACAATTGTTAAAATCCCGAAAATGTGTATAAATCTGTTTTTATTTATTTTCTTTTTTTAATGTTAAGGTTTTAAAGTCAATCTAAAAAAAAGTCTTTTAACAGTTACACTAAAAAAAATAATTGAGGTTATTTGGTCAAAAATTGTACAGACTGGTACTTTATTGTTCAGACCATTTGGTGAG
This sequence comes from Mytilus galloprovincialis, assembly GCF_965363235.1. Taxonomy (NCBI): domain Eukaryota; kingdom Metazoa; phylum Mollusca; class Bivalvia; order Mytilida; family Mytilidae; genus Mytilus; species Mytilus galloprovincialis. The sequence goes on from NC_134843.1 coordinate 86,143,207, forward strand.
TACGGTTTTGACTGTAAAATAGGTCGAGAACTGGTAAAGTATTGGTCAAGAAAATGCCGTGAATGGGTTAAGACTGTTTCAGACTGGCCGAGTAATAGTTCATATTATTTTCAATGGCAAATTTGGATCTGCAATAAGTTATTTTGAACAGAGCAGCTCCTTCATGACTGAACAATAGACTATTAAGTCATTGTCGTGTTTCAGTAAATTAACTTGCGGTAAATTCAGTACTGTTCTGATAAACTGCTTTTATTTCTTATCGTAGTGACCACATTAGCTGAAATTTGACCAAGGGTATTATACAGACTTACAGTTTGCATGGTTGTAATTAAACTGGTTGCTTAATAGCTAAGTGCATAGGTTCAGCCGCAGTATTGGTCATCGACAGACCATAGAGAGATAAAGATGTGGAACTTCTTATATATATATATATATATATATATATATATATATATATATATATATATAGCTAGAAACCTCATAATAACCTTACAAATATCAAAATAATTTCTAGAATCGCTTGTGATGTTAACATTAACCGACATCCTCAGACTTATTGATTTATAAGTTCGTATTACATAATATTGGATATTCGACTTTAATCGATTATTCGGTCACACGACCTCGTGCATTTAAAAATGTTATATTTAATGAAATTTGGTCAACACGACCAGGAATATGATTTGTCATGTACTTATATGAGCACGAAACGAAAACCGGTAAAATCAGGAAGGTTTCGCGTATATGTTGTATTTTGTAGAGTTGTGTTTGTCTTTAAGTCGCCTTTTGTAAATTGGATCAAGGTGTTTGAATATCCTATTTGTGTAAAATCAAACTTGAAGAATCATTTGTGAAATATGGATTTCTCCGGGTACGGGATTTTCTCGATGAGTTGAACACCAATTAGTAACCTTCGGTTGTTATAATGCAGTCGCATGTAAAAACTTGATCTAGGATCATATCTTAAGTAGATGTGTTTGGAATATGAAGCAAGTCTGCATACCCTTGCGAAGCAACTTGTATCAACCAAGTTAATGGTGTGGTTCCTGTTGGTCACTCCTTAGTTTTCGATGTTTTGTTTTGTGTAATGTTGTTTTTGGTCGATTTCTTTTTTTTTGTATTTCTTAAATTTCTGATTGTCATTTGTTTCGTCCAGATTAACGAGGAATTTGTAAAGCGGACATTTGTTAGGTTGTCCCCTTTTAAGTTTTTGTTTTTAAAAAGTCAGGAAATTCCAGTAACATATATAGTTATCTGTCTTTGAAACTGGTGTGCGTTCATGCTGGTTTTGACCATAGTGCACATAGGATGCAGGTTAAGATATTGGAAAAAAAGAGAATTGACAGAGATACTAAAATGTTAAAAATAAGTGGCCATGTCATTGTAAGAGATATCAAACAATGGTGAATAGTAATTAAATTCTAATCCTCTGTTTTAATAAATACGTTTTATTTTAACATTTCTGCATGAACAATCACGTTAATGTTTTGTGATTCTCTGAAATAATTATAATCATCTGTACTACTGAGTATCTGACAACTCACCTAATTAACAGTGACAGGATGGTAATGTTTTACTGGTGCAAATAGATGCCAAGGCAATACGGATAATTATAATATGCATGCAACCCCTTTTTCCGGTAAACACGCTATTTAATGACACATTTGAATTCCTATTTAAAGTTAAGATCCATAGATGTCACCAGTTGTTCAAAAGTTACCACTTTGATCCAAAGGATAGACTTTTATTTATAATGACAGAATTGTAATGCTTTACTCTTGCAAATAAATACCATGGCAATAAGGATAATCATGATATGAATGCAACTCTTTTAGTTCATTGTCCGTTGAACATGTTATTAAGCGAAAAGTTATTGTTTTTTTTTTATTTCATAATTTGTTACAGATGTGTTCTTTCATTCTTTTTTTCATTTGTGCATTCCTTAAAATGCTTCCTAATGCTTGTTTGAAACTAATGTATTGTGAATTCAATTTAAGAATCTCAAATCTTATTCCATAACACATATAAACATACACAATCATTAGAACCTTTCTCTTGAACCTTTATTATTTGACTAATAATATACTCACGTCACTGTATTTAAAAGAAAAATATATCAATGATACATTTACTAATAGATTCAGTCTTGAGTTCAAGACACGGAAGTTGTATGGTATCTTTCGACCCTCTTTTATTTAATATTAATCCATGTACAATAAGTATTTCTAAATGATCAAGAGAATAACAGCTTGAAGACAGTTTTAATGGAGGCTTTGCAATTCTTTCTTTAAGATTATCAATTTGTTTGGCAATGTTTAATTATCTTTGTAAAATAGTGATGTGTAAATTTGTCTCGTTTTATGATTGCTTTTCACATGTTACAGTCGATAGAAATGTTTTGTTTCGTTTTGTTTGTATTTTGGTGTGTTTTCTTTTATCACAATTGAAATAAATATATATATAATATGTATTATGTGAACCCCATTTTCATTTTAATATAAAGTTTTGAATAAAAAATCATGATAAACTAATTTCTCCTCCCGGAATAAGTCTTTATTACAAAAAAAGTAGATTAGTTTTGTTGTATTTGCATACCTTTAAATGTATTGTGAGATGATAATGTTTATAAAAGTGAAAAAATGTAAATGAGGGAGAAAAACAAATGTCGCTTTTTACATTCCAATAAATGTTATTTTTTTTATATCCTTCGATAAAAGTTTCAATTATTTGGGATCGCATTTTTTTGTCATGACATTTTTTGTGTAGGTTAAGCCCAAAAATTAAGGTGTGTTGCAGTATAAAATGTGTACAGTATGCACCTATATAGTTTAATAAAGTAAAATTAAGGGCACACCACCTGTATCCATAGTTTCTGAATGCATGATCTTTTATGCGTTTTCAAGTTTTAAAAGGAGGAATATACATGATGTATGAATAGATTCGTAATCCATATACAAGTTAGAATATGGTGTATTTTTTTGCAATTAGACATCTATAAACTATAGTAAAAATAACGTGGATGTTGGAAATGATTAATATTCAGCCATCAGCGAAGAGCAAAACCCACACCGTACATACAGTTATAAAATGCACTAAAATAACAACAAGTTTTTTCTCCACAAAATATCAGAAACGCAATTGTTTGATTCTATTCGTTTTAAGGTGGATGTTAGAGCAGCTTATACACAATCAGTTCAATAAGCTTCCGCTCAGATCTGCAAACGATTGTGTTAAAAATCTTCTGTAATAACCAATCAACATGATGCTGGAGGCACAAATCGGATTTAAATTGTCAAAACATCACTTAATTGGCTATCAGTTTTAATTAGTTTTTCTTACAAGAACACATTTACAGATTCATTATTTCAATTTCTCATCCTTTTTATTCATATGAATGTTTTAAATAACAAATCGAATAAGACTGCATAATCTGATATCTTTCCAGATATTTATACTTTACACGTTAAAGAGACGTTATTCTAAGTTTAAAAGATAAATTTTACTGAATTATTGATTTAAAATAATATTCAAAGCTCAGTACAACACGATCAGGGATTCTATATTAGAATTTAATATAAGACTTTAAGTAGTTATACGTATAAGTTGACAAATATCGTCTGTCTTCCTGTCGGGATTTGCTTTTGTATGACAAAGACAATAATAAGCTATAAAGACGACATATTAATTAATAATTCGAACAAAGAACTTGATACAGTAATTGTTCTGCCATCAGCTACTAAGGACATTTTTGGAAACAGTCATAATACACTATAATATAATATTTTTCTTCATATGTGACGTTTACATTTTATGACGTCAAACACGCGAAGCAATGCATGTGGATTTAAATTTGATAGATGCTTTCTGTGTTTTTTGTTGAATATTTGTTTGTTTTGAGATTGTGACACTGTGATGACCGATGTACCCATAATTTGACTATTTTACCTACTATGTCTGTTTTGTTAATGTATCATTAAAAACAGAATGGCATTTGAAGCAATTGGCATACAAGTGAGAGTTTAGCGCTATTAAACCAGGTTACATCCACCATTTTCTGCATTTGAAAATGCCTGTACCAAGTTAGGAATATGACAGTTGTTGTCTATTGTTTTATGTGTTTTATCATTTGATTTTGGCATTTGATCAGGGACTTTCCGTTTTGAATTTTCTGCGGAGTTCAGAAATCATGTGATTTTACTTTTTGTTATACAAAACCAACAACAATACCTTAAAATTGAAAACTATCAAGAGATATGGCTATTTAAAATATCTAATAACTTTGACATATATGGACGATTTTATGCTTGTACTCCTATGTTTAAGCAGAGCTTACGCGGATTTTTGTGTCGCTCCACAACACGAATGGACTGAATGACCAAGTTTAAACTCTCCTTTATTGTGCAGAGTTACAGTTATTTATTTATTTTTCTATCATACATCTTTATTTATACAAAAAAAAAAAAAAATGTGATAACGGGACTGTTTCATTTGTTGCCATTTTGATACTCAGTTTTATTTATTTTCGAGGGCGTGACGTAAGTATAATATATTTCACAAGTATTTTAAATCAGCTGAATTCAAAGATGGTGAAAGGTAAGGCTGTGTGATTAATAAATTACAACCACCGGTCGATACAACTGCTGGTGGACGTTCAGTCCCAGATTGTATCACCAGTTGAGTGGTCAACACTTTTGTCTTTAAAACAAATATTATTGAAGTGTTCATTTACAGTAAATTGTGTATGAAACGTGGAAGTACATCGAATTTTATTATGATTACCTTTGACAAGCTATCGTGATCTTGCTCTCTTTAACCTATGTTTTTTTATCATATTTTAAAGAAAACAACTTCACATTGAAACCTTGGCTAAACGTTTTTTTGTTAATTGTAATATACTATAGTATTAGTACACACATACGCATGTGGTTTGAGTTTTGTGTTTTCGATGGCGTTCAGAAAATAATAAACCAAATATCTGTGAATATCATCAGTGAAACACATCAAAGATTTAATATTTTTTACTGCATATGAAGAAGAATAAATGATTGCCTATTACAAAAGCCACTGTTGTATGATATGTCGGAATATTTCTATATTATTTGAATTATTGCCAGATAATCAATATCGATCTACAAATATAAAAACCTGTGTTCCTTTTTTTTTTTTGTCATATTTTTGACTATTAGCCTAATATGTTTAATGAATTGTTGTTACAATAATATCGATTTCACTACTAGTGGATGCTTCGTCCTCTAGAATACCCTACATTCAGTAGTCAGCGATTTTGAGTTGACATGACATAATATTAATATCTGTTCATCTACCTGAAATTTATTGTTAATTAAATTTAAAAAAAAGTATTAGACACACTTAGGATTTTTGACAGCCATGAATAGATTGCCTTAGTATCAGGTGTTGCTTTTTAGAACTGTTGTGTTAACGCTCTGCAACTTCTTATTTGATTGTTTTTTTATTGTTTTCCTTTGAACTATTCAAAAGGAGTCTTATCAAGACGAAAAGCGCGACTAATGTACCAAACTATATGCCTGATTTATTTGATGTTTTTCTTTTTAATTGTTGGCATACTGTGGTAACTGTTTTTTTTTCTGATTTTATTCAATTTGTGGTCTTAATATCTCTATCAAATTATTTATTAATCATGAATTATTTTGATAACATATATTTTTAACAATGAAGAGATTGATAAACAATAGGTAGTAATCAAAATGGCAAAGGGAGTGAAACATTGTGCATATTTTGGTAGAAAAGTGAAAATAAAACGCTACATTCAATGAACACGAATTGAATGATGATACGATGTATGTTGTAATGTAAATAGTAATGTCTATATCATCACATGTCAGTGGCTGTCACATGTTCATTTATCTCATATCCGGCTTATTATTTTGGCTAAGGTGTTAACTATTATCGGGGAAGGTTGATATTTTCTTACAAGAGAGAGGGACGGAAAATAATAGAGGGACAGTCAATCTCATAGATACAAGACACAAGGGTATGATAGAATGTTTTATTGTTCGTTATTTCATTTTATAAGTTAACTTTGTGACGACTTTATCATCTTTAATGTGTCTTGTTTTGAAAAATACGGACTAAAAAGGTTACATAAAGAGATGAAACACATCAAAGTAAGAATAAATGCTTAATACATACACATACCGTATCATGTTGTGAGTGGATTTGAAGGGACTTCCATTAGACAAAGCTTTCAAAATATATGAAAATATATTACCGCAGTATGCGACTGTTTACGTAAAACCGCTTATGCAACTATCATACAAGCGAGAGGTTTAGCTAGCTATAAAACCAGGTTTACTTCGAGATTTTCTGCCTAACGAAGCCGCTGTACCCAATCAAGAATACGACAATTGTTTAGCATTCGATTGTTGTGTTTAATTTTGCCATTTGAAAAGGGACTTCACGGTCGAAATTGTCCTTGGATTTAGATTTTTTTGTTATATTAATTTGTAAAGAACATTAATTGAACACTTTGTGTTGATAAAGCGATACCAGATTAGACTCAAATTCGAGGATAAGATGTTAACGTATGATTTAATTTCCTGTCGATTCGTACTCTTGTAATAATTTGATGACAGTAAGTTCTGTTGTAAAAGTTATATCAAATAACTTGACCTGTTTTTATCATTTACAATATAAAAAAGTTATATTTTTGCCTGTTTTTGAGGTATATCAATAGGTCTCACAAATTGTTTTCATAACCATAGAAACCTCCAAGCGATAACGTAATTATAAACTGTCATCATCAAATGTTATGTCCAGTTGTTTTTTACTGTCTGTAAACTAAAAATGCAACGTCCGCAGTGAAAAGAAAATTAACAAGTCTGGTTATGTCCTTTGGCTAAATTTGTCTTATAATTATAAATTATAAATGACATCTGCTATTACTGCGTGGTGTACCAGCTAAACTGTGTTTTTAAAGGTATTGTTAGTTTCACTTCTGTTGTACCAGTCATTATTAAGAAAACTGTACAAATAATAACAATGTTCATTGTATTATCTTAGAAAACTATCATGATAAGCACAACAGGTGCTTCGTTAAGTTATCTAAAGTCACATTTTTTTCATTACACTAAAGATATTGAATGGCTTTACTTCCTTAGTAGATGAAAGGATGGACAATTAACGTCATCAAAACTTCTAACAATATAATATGTGAACTGGAAAGACAGCCTTTAGTTGCTTTCTTTTTTAAATAATTTTCCAGAAATAGAATACAAAGAAAATGATGTTTCAGCAGGATATTGCGATACAATTTATGTTTGAATTAAACAGTTCAGATATGCATGGTACTGAAGTAGTATCGGGTACTTGAGGGATCATTTTAACACAATCTAATACTTAAATCCCTTATATAGGCGAAATAAAATAAATCAGGAAAGATTTTTTTGTCAGCGGAATATATGTAAATATATAATGTGAATTCAATTGACAACAAAGATAATGGTAATAAACAATTGTGAATCGTCTATTTTACAAAATAAATATATTTATTTCCTAAACTTAGTATATACCATAATAAAGAAAAATGCTTACCACAAACACACGGCTTACAAAACAATTACCACCATAATTATGACAAAAGTTGGGGGCTTCTCATTTCTACTTATAGTTTGATTTTACTTTAACTTTGCTGTCACATTTAAACATGTTTATGGTCAATCAATCGTCGTTCAACTTACTAATTATCAAACTTATAGGAAACGATAACAAACATTATAGGTAACATCATGTCCATTGCTGGACAATTACCATATGGATTCATGTTTCAGGACAAATACAACGTGAACACACAATTTATAAAGTCACATTTTATTATCGGGAACCCGAAACACATTCTACCTACTAATTTGTGTAGGCTTGACAATAAAATTGTATATAGTAACCTAAGTTATTAGACATATTTATGTCCTCTAAAACATAATCCGGATATGTTATGTGACTTTATAGTACTAAACCAATATCACAGCCATGTATAACAACCTTCCAAATATTATTTTCATATTCATAAAAAAAAACCACACACCCTAACTTTGATCTCAAGAACAGATGCAACGATACATTGTAAGAGAAGATAGACTTTGTCAACTTACAGTATTCAACTGATGAAACAACCTTCCCTAACTTATTTACAACTATGTAAAAATATAACAAACTTCCTTCTGTACGGAAAAGTCTTGGTTTTACCAATCAAGACGTCATATAGAATCAATGTATGTTTTTATTTTGTCCATGAACAAAAAGCTTCACAATAACATTGTCTTGTAAATTGCATTGCTTCAAACATTATATAAGCTTTCTACCATTGTTGCGTCTGACATACAGTTTTTAATATCGTCTAAAGAGCCTAGAGGGTGACCGTTTTCTTACTGTATATAGTTAACAACAAAGACACTCCGAATAAAACAAATTAATACGCCAAACATATTAGAAAAAAAGTGAAGACTAGAGTCAATCACAGAGAAAACTAATTATTGTTCAAATTGAATCTTTTTTTAAACATTATCCGGTCATATAATGTATTAAATTTGATTTTTGAAGATGAAAAACTGTATAGTTCCTAAACTTAAATTTCGAGTATATCCTTGAAGTAGATAATCAATTAACACAATGGAATAATTTACGCTTTGACATCGCGTGGAAGTAATGGCATTAGACATATTCGGATGAAACTCCTTTATGATCGTCTTATTGTATTACTGAAGTAGACACGGAAGGATGGTGCATAGAAAGTTTATAGATAAAGAAACCTAATTATATGACACGGAAAAAATAAAGTCGGTTAATCATCCTGTTGATTTTTTTTAAAAAATAATCAAATATAAAAATTATCTTAAATATTACGACGGTATTGCTTTTTAAAATCAACAAATCGTTATTGTAATAAAAGGGTCTTTTTCCATTTGGAGATGCATATAGAAGTCATATTTTTATTCATATTTAAGAACAATGCCTAATATTGCTAATACGCATTGTTTGATTTGATTATAGTGCATTGTTTGTACATGACATGTACATTACTAACAAATATATTATGTAAATATAAAAAAGATGCTGTTTTATTGAAATGAGACAATTTTCCACAAGAGACCAAATGACACAGACATTAAAAACTATAGGTCACCGTACGGTCTTTAACAATGAGCTCACACCATACCGAAAGGAAAGTAAAGTAAAGTTGTCTTGCAACAAGCGTCTTGCAACAAGCAGACAGTACACAGCAACAAAAGAAATGAGACAGTTACTTGAATATATGAAAGGGATAAGACAGTTACACCATGTTGTTTACTCAAACAAAATCAATGAGATAACTGTAAACATCAACAAAAGCAACAAAAAGACACATGTAAAGGTCAATAAAAGTAATGAAAAAGGGGTACAAATTAACAAAAGCAATGAAATTAATACGACAGTTACACCAATCAACAAAACAATGAGATGGTTGTACACATTCACAATATCAATGAGATAGTTGTGCCCACTAACAATTGCCAGGAGACAGTTGTCCACACTAATACAAGAAATGAGACAGGTGTACACATCAACAAAAGAAATAAATAAAGTAAAATCCCCAAAACACTGAACTCCGATGAATTCAAAACGGAAAGTCCCTAATGGCGGCTGTTTTCACCAAAAAATGCATTTAGAAAAATGTAAACACCAACAAAAGCAATGAGACAGAGACACAAATCAACAAAAGCAGTGACACAGTTGAACATGCACACAAAAGCAATTAGAAAGTTCTACACACCAACAAAAGCAAACAGACATTTACACAAAATTACAAAGTAATACGTACTTTAAAAAAGAAACGCATCTATTACACAATTTAAAAATAAAGCAATGTGGCAATGTATACAGCAACAATAACAATGAGGCAGTTGTACATCACAACAAAAACAATTAGACTGTTGTCTATACCAATAACTATAACGAGACAGTAGCATACATCAACACAAATAATGAGTCCCTACAAAGAAATGTTTAAGTTATATTAATTAGGCATTTGTACACGCATATTTTTTTTGAGACAGTTGTACACTCCAAAATAAGCAATGAGACAGTTGCACACTTCAGTTAAAGTAATGACACAGTCGCAATCATAAAGAAAAGCAATTAGACAGTTCCGCACAGAAACAGTTACACACCAACAAGAGTAATCAGAAAGCTGCAAATATTAACAAAGGCAATGTGTCAGTTGCGCACACCAATAACGAAAATAAGTTAGTTGTACACATCAACGAAATCAAGAGATATTCACATACATAAACATAAGCAATGAAACAGTTATGCATATACATAAAAACGATGAAACAGTTTCTCACATACATACAACACAGTTTCACACATCAGCTAAAGCAATTAGACAGAAACACAAAATCATTTGACCTATAAAAGATTATGATGGTGAACTTTGTACAATTGTGATTTGATTGAAAGTTGTCTCATTTTCACTCATATAATATCTTCGTATATATATATGCTCCAATACAATATATTCTTTAAATTTCTCTTATTTCATTCTAAAGTCCTACTTTAAATTATTAATCAATAATAATGATAACAATGAGTATTAATAGAAATGTATGCTAATGAAGCTATGTAAAAAGTAAAATCCCCAAAAATACTGAACTCCGAGAAAATTTCAAAACGGAAAGTCCCTAATCAAATGGCAAAATCAAATAAAAAAAACCACATCAAACGAATGGACAACAGCTGTCTTATTCCTGACTTGATACAGGCATTTTCAAATGTAGAAAATGGTGGATTAAACCTGGTTTTATAGCGCTAAACCTCTCACTTGTATGATAGTAGCATCAAATTCCGTTATACCAACAGAGTAACAAAAATCAAATGAAAAATGTATTTTACGGATGGCTATACACACATACTATTGCCCTTTTAAAATGAAGTTCTATTTGAATTAAGTTTTAAAATTTTTTTCCAGTTCAGGATCCCTGCATCGCTATATTAGTGTTACAAACGACTAAATATACGTGTTATTCCTGCACAATAACAACTAACTTTCAGACGATAAATGCCATGCATGAAACGGACAAATAAAGGCCACCATACGGCTTTCTACGATGAGCATTCATAAGGCTGTAAACTATAAAGACCTCTGCATCAGAAAAGGAAAAGCAGTTCAAACGAGAAATCACACGACTTTATATAATAAAACATTATACACAAATAACAAATATGATACAAAGCAACACACACAGTGTCATTTTAAGAATGTTCTAACAGGTCGGGACCACTACCTTATATGGAAATACATAAATTAGCATACTTATTTTCTCGCACATGTAATTGTTTATTTACATGTGACGCAATTTATTTTTACCTAGGCTTTTGACCAATCCACTAAATGAGTCACAATGCATGATGGACTACTACGTGTTTACAATTAACCAAGAACACGTGTTATTTACTGGTATACAACACATTTTTTCGTGCAATGCGGGATTCACAATTTCGCTTAGTTTTTCATTTTGTGTATCCTCATTTATAGTTCGTGATATAAATTATTACTTCCATGCTCAGATTAACAAAGAGGTGTTTCTATGCGAAGAAAAAAAGGTTTGAATTACCCGATATATAGCCATTAACATGTTTGATGATGGCACAAAAAGTTCATGTATTCGTCCACCAGACAGCAACGAAAAAACAGCGAAAAACACAATTACCCATGAGACAAACTTACTAGTGTAAAGTAAGCCGTCGATAACAGCCGGTGCTAATATTCACGTGTACAGCAATTTTTGTATAGATAATTAAAGGCAAATGTGTGATCCTTGAATTTTGTGTTCGTAAAAAAGGAAAAGAAATATTTACATACATGGCAGTGTTAACAAAATCTATAAGTATTTTTTTTGGGGTCACATTTCAGTATATGGGACTTTCAAACTGTTCCCTTTGTTTTGAAGGTAGTGAAGTCAGCAACTGTAGTTTCAGTTTGTTTTCGTTTTTTTACGGGCCCGGACATTTACAAAACTGAATAGAATCATAACAGCTGATTTCTTATGCCTGCAAAGTAAAACTTTGGTTGGCTTGCTTGCTTTGTTTGTATAGTTGTTTATACAAGCTTTGAAAATAAAATTGACATCTTTAACTTGTATATTTTATATTTTGTACAATATACAAACAAAGCAAGCAAGCTAACCAAAGTTTTGCTCTACACGCAATAGTTAATAAGCTGTAATGATGTTATCCATATGTATGTGAGACAAGGTGGAAAATTTGATATGTTTTGTGAAAATTGCAACGTTGGATCTATAATAAAAAAAAAATATGTGGTACGATTGCCAATGAGACAACTGTCCAAAAGAGACCAAAATGACACAGAAATTAACATTTATAGATCACCGTATGACCTTCAACAATGAGCAAAGCTCATACCGCATAGTCAGATATAAAAGGCCCCGATATGACAATGTAAACGATTCAAACGAGAAAACTAACGGCCTTTATTATTATATTATTATATCGATTGGATTGTTTTACACAAGTAATTTTGGGGTCAATTATAGCTTACTTTTCATCATTGAACCTATGACTGCTTACTTTACTAGATTATGACTTTTTTGGAAAGATGTCTCATTTGGCACTCATACCTCATCTTCTTATTTCTACATACAAAGCACGTTTTAGAAAAAAAAAATTAATAGGCAATATGGCAACCACTATTATCCAGAGACTTTAAATATTGGAGATATTTTACATATACCAACAGGACAGCAGCTGAACGATAAAAAAAACTGTTTGTGATAAAATTAGCAACAAACGGACATTATCGATGAATGAAACTATACAAAATGTATTGAGCTATATACCGTATCCGCTCAGTGGCGGATCCGGGGGGAGGGGGGTCCGGTGGATGGACCCCCTATTTTTGGACAATCAATGCATTTGGATGGGGACTTTTAGTACAGGTCCTGATAAAAAAAAACAATTACACATCCAGTACAGAAAGAAGTGTTTCAATGAAAGTTTTCGTGTTTTTCTAGGCAGAAATGATTTTGAAATGACATTATACAGGTTTAAAAGAGCTCAAAAAATTTCAAAGTGGACAGGGGTCATTTCATCTGACATTTCACTGTTTCAGGTCGTAAAATTATTGCACAAGTACAAAGTAAAAACCCTGTTCAACAACTTTAACAAGGCGAAAAAGAAAGTCGAATAGTGAAGCCCGTAAACAATACTTTTTTAATCTGAGCATGCAAATTGAAGATTATGTTATATATTTTACAATAATCACATTCGCAGAACCAAAACATGTATTTTGAGAACCCCAGACACTATATTAGGTGACAGTTCTTCCACTAAGTCCACGTGTTTTCAGTTTGTAGTAAACTCGTAATAGCGCACAATGCATTGTAGCTCATTGAGTCGATTGGTCAGTTTTTCAAGGCCGTATTGGCCTTGTGTTTGTGAAATTACTATGCAAATATATTCTGACGTAAAGAAATCTAGAGTTCTCGACCTGTCTAATGACAGGATTGTTCCAAATCAAACATATTGTTCGGAATTAAAACATAGTTTGCGATGAATTTGAATGTTTAAGCGTTTATATATATGAAAAGCACGTCCAGACTGTGTCCTATATTAAACTGATCAATCACTGATATTTCTTAAACTTGCAAATCCGATTTAATTCAAATTGATTGCTTTGTCACATGCAACAATAACAACTACTTTTATCTTCATTTTTCTTAGAGACATTCAATTAATAATCTAATTTGTTGTTTTGGCCTTTGATTGCTGTATTATTCCGACAGTTTTGTATGTGTTAAATTAATTACTAAATTCAAAACTGTAACATTTAATTAAGATCACAGTAGCTGTCTGTGTTCAATTATAGTAATACGCAACATGTATAAAAACATGGCATTCTGTGTAATTGTAGAAATATATATATATAATAAGACATTCCTTCCAATTGGTGAGAAAAAATTACGACAAGGCAAAAACTCAATTCATAACACCTAAACAAATACTCAAAGACTGAAGTGATAGTTCGATATACCAGCCTCTACATGGTTTCAAACCACTGTATTTCTAACTGGTACACGCAGTCTTTCTAGTATATACTTTTAAAACAGCTAGACAACTGTCATGTGATATATTTTTAGAGCAAATAATGAAACATTGAACACGTAGTGCATACGAACGCACTGTTAAAATTTAATTTGCACTGTCAGCCTTGTCAAATCAGGTCATATAAAGCTGCCACTTAAGTGTCTCCTGCATCGGCTTATAGGAGTAATTCACGAGCATATTATGTAATTACCTTTCTTAAAACAACCACGTATAGTCAAAAGATAAAATTAAGTTTCTAGAAAGATCCATAATTGAATGCATCTTTTTTATGTCAGCAAAACATCAACTGTCTATTTTGATTGCACCATTTCTATGACATTATAAATTCAACGGCATAAAACATTTCATTTTGAAATGAATTGTTTCCGGTGATATTGTAAGAAGACAAGTATTTAATATAAGAGAATAAACATAGTATTGAAAACTTTTAAGAGTTTCCCATTTTTTCCAATGGGTTACTTCTCATTTGTGTCGTTTCATGAGCCAGTTTCGAAGTTAAGTTGATTAGATGTAGTGAGTAATAACGTATGTACTGTGATAAATATCCTTAATCAATATTTTTCAAATGGACATGTAAATAATAAAAACATTATTTTTTAGTTTCAAAAGTTGCCTTTCATAGCAATCTAAAATGATGATACCGGGTGCATTTTTTATCTGACTTTTATAAATTTTATATGACTTTACGATATGAGTTGTGCTTATTGACGCAAACTTAACGAAGGCCTTATGAACTCTAGTATACTTGTTAGATCTACGTGGTCTGATGATGATGGATGGCTGTTAAGTTTTGTTTGTAAAGTATCCGAACATTCAGGTCGAAAACTTACTTATACATGTACATTTATGCGCCTGTCCCAAACCAGGAACCTCAAGCCTTTCTTAGAGTTGTGTGTTTTTTTTTTTTATTTCGATTTATGTTTATGTTTCGAAATTGGGTGTGGCGTCCATTTCTATAATATAGAATGCAAATGAACCCTGCTTTGTAAAAGGTCGGAATTTTAATGACTGCTTGTTTACAAATCAATACTCCCCAGGAAGACATGCCATCGCACCTACACACAATTCGACAATAGATACCTGTCTACACACTAATTCTAGCTATTATCGTACAGAATCTAATAATGAATATGAAATTAATAGAAACTAGCAATTGTCTGCCATAAATACCAACGATGATTGCACCACACATTCATGTTTGCAATCATAACTTGATTGACTGTTACTGCATGCTTGTGTCAACTATAAGACTACAGATGTACTCTGTGTTTTTTTTAATCTGTCCTATACTTCATTCCTTTTAATGTAACGATCAAAATAACAGATGTCAGTCGAGGAGTAGAAAAAGATTACTTCTCAAAATCAGTTTTGAATATGGGATAATCTTTGATAAATAAAATTATTTGTGCAGATGCGGAAACTATATGCGACTGTCCTAGAAGTGAAATTTTTAACTAGCTATAACAACCAGATTTAATCCCTCAGTTACTGCATAAGAAGATGTATGTTCCGAGTCAGATATATGACAGTTGTTAGATGTATTTGAGCATTTAATTCTACCGTTTCGTACATAACTTTCTGTTTTGAATTTCCCCTGAAGTCAATCCGATTGCCTTGAAGTTCGATTATTGTGTTACTCTACTCCTATTTGTGACATTTTGTTCACGCATGCGTCTGTCGTACACGTGAGAGGTTTAACGCTATAAACTACTTTCAACCGACTTATTTCTACTTTTGAAAACGTTTGTACCAAGTCAGGGATATGACAGATCCATTCGTTTGATGTGTTTTATCATTTGATTTTGCCATTTGATTTGGGACGTTCCGTTTTGAATTTTCGTCGGAAATTCAGTAATTTTATGATTTTCCTTTTTCTTATTTGTTGATAATTGTGTGTGATATAGGAAAAGGAATTGTAGAGCAAGTAAAAAACAACCTAAAACATATAACTAGGAATTTGCTTTTATCACTTAAGTTATCACTATGATACCCTCTAACAGAGTTAGTTGCTCAGTGTCTTTAATTTGCATATGATGTGGCATTCTCAAACTAATCAATAAGTTGATGGATGTGTATGTTTGATTACACACGTTCCCCTTACAGCCAAATAGATTCAATTTACCTACAAGAATTGTAGTATTCATTACAAATTTACTATGGCTATTATTTCGATAACAAAACCACATATGATACTGAGAAGACACACACACACGAACAACAATCCCGTAAATATCAACCTAACGGCTGAGTAATTCTTGAAAACAACGCGTGTACACATAGAAATTAGGAGAAAACGATTTTACTCCGCCATGTCGGGGTCGTCGTAACGGCAATTGCGAAGATTTTTTTTAAATAGGATTACCTGTTTCAATAGATCTCTAAGTGTGATAACGTGTTACGTACATCGTTGCTGAAATAGCAACTTTGTTAGCTTAAGTCGTTCAATCGGATTTAAAATAAAGCCTTGGGTTGTCAATGTTGCTGTTATAGACACTCACTGTAATCTTATTCACAGTTGTAGAGGCCTTATAGCTGTGTAAACTGCACTTTTATGTATACAATTACTTTATGGTTTTCATACAAACATACAATCCTTCATTAAATGTCTTATTCTAATTAATGCGAGAAAATTCAATATGACTTTTATTTTAATGCGGATAATAGGAGGTCTTCATCGTAGTAGGTATGTCTTCAATTTAGTTCCGTATGTAATAAACTGTGCTTGCAGGTGGCAAGATATAATGAGCATGAGAAACTTCGTCTTTAATTAATTTTGATATATAAAAAAAATTATCTTCGCCGTTCATCATTTAAATTGCATGCCTTATAGTATTGAATAATGTTTTCTCGTTGTTCTTTTGAAATATCTTTCGTTTATACCAAATTGAAGATGGATATATGTGAAAGATTACAACTGCATTTGTTGATGCTAGTCATGCAATTCAACAACAATGTACATATTTTATTACACATTAAACATCATTATTGTCAAAGGATCAAACTAACTACCACTATTTGATGCCTCACGCAAATTAAATTAAAGGTCACTGCCTTCTAAAGAAAAGTTGGATACATTTATTTCATTTTTCATTTTGATAGCAGTGTTGTCTTCGACTGACGAATGTTCGCTCGTCTTATATCATCTGCTTCCTTTTATTTTGGAAATTCAATATTTTGACAAATATTTTTCAACAGCCGATTTCAGTAAACATTTAAGAATATACGATTATTTTTAACTGAAAAAACAAAGTATTCAGAGCGAACCTATATGGTATACGAATGACTCATATTACATTATAATGCATCGGTCCACAAAATAAGATCAAATATGACATTTTAACATGAAAAACAATTGAACATCATCAGGAATTTGATGGAAAAAAAGTCAGCGTAAACTTACTTTTAAGAAAAAAATATGATGTACAAAAACAATTGATCCTTTTTATTTAAAGTAGTTATAATTGTAAAGAAATTAGTGAAAACTAATGTATTGCAAAAGTCTAAAGCATTAACTGCCAACAACATCAAAGACTTGGCTAAGATTGATAACGTTATACCACATGTAATGCAGCCTTAAAGCTTAAGACAAGGTCACAAAATAAAATAACTTTACAAAAATCACACGAACAAAATATAAACATTCTGAAATGAATTTGGTATTTTAGTGTGTTAGTTATTCATGGTTTATCTTCTGAACAAATATTGAACATCAGGCAATCCTTTAAAAATAAGGCCAACTCAAGTTCATATGTTGGGGTTGAAGTTCGAAATTCACAATTGTATCCCTAGTTAACGATTCAAAAGACCCAATAGAACAAAAATATTCTATTTCTATATGCTCCATTACACAAATTGTTGGAAGATATCACAGAAAGCTTAAACTTCAAAATCAATCGGTTCAGCTTTGCTTTGTAAATTCTATATCTACAAATCAAATTCGCAAAAAAAAAGTTTTATTCTGGGTCAGCTCTGATACTATTTATGTTTAATATATATTGGTTCAATCAAGTCCTTTTCAATTAGTCCTAAATGTTCCTAATATGTGAACTATAATTACTTATATTTACCGCTTATTATCATGGTACAGCGGTTTAAAAGACGTAGTAAATGGTAATATTAGTAAAGACAACATGCATAGATAGGGAACGTTAAGCAAGCTATAGTCAATCCATCAACCAATAATATGTATGTAACAGGAGGTGAAGTATACATCATTTCCATTAACTGAGCACAGAAGTAATTTCGATATAATTATGTTGGCATGTTATAATAGACCACCATGAAAAATGAAACAAATTCAATCTCTATATTTTGTCTCTACTCAATATATTATAAATAACAAAAACTACGAAACCGTTACGACCGTTTTGAAGGACATGACCCATTTTCTCAGACAGAAAATAATGAAACCCAAAACGTGTCTGTAAGAACTGTACTTTAACAGATAAGTATGGAAATACAGTTCAATGAAACCTCAGATTAACTCAGTCAAAAATCTGGAATTAATTTAACAATCAATTATAAGACTTCATTTCACTCTTATTTTCTTACGATATAAAAGGGGGAACACATCTGTAAGACTATTCTATAATGCATAGAATACAGTTACTGTGTTTATCCTTGATAACTTTCTTTGGTGGGAAGCTGTTTTGTTGGTTATCTTACAACTTTTTGTTCATGTTATGCTAATGATTTCCATTTTATTTTTATTTGTTTTCTTTCAATGTTTTCTTTTTTTTTTTTACATTTGCCTTGTTTTAGTTAATTTGTGTTGGACTCCTTTGAAATGTACATGCTTCGCAAACCACAACTCTTTGGGGAATTTATAGAACATCCATAATTATTTTGTTTTGTTTACCTACTGGTTCCTATATTTGACCCCTACGTTTTATCTCCTAGATAATAACCTGAAAATAGTACCAGTATCAATACACATGATTAGTGGTGAAATTAAATGGAACCGAGGAAAACCTAACGTGATGGAAGGAGAAGAAAAGAAAGTTTAAACTAAAAAATGTTCGGGGCATATAAAGGTTGAAAAAATGTCGCATAACCCTATATTGTGATCTTTGAAAAAAAAGTAGTGAATAAGACTTTTCCAATCTGCGATATAACTTTGACAAAACTTCGTAGTAATCGAATATGCTGAACATAGCTCACAGATTTTGTTCAAACCATGCAAACCATTTATTCATATTACTACTAAGTTAGTTTTTATAACAATCATTTAACGGCAACAAAACTACATAGGAAATAGTAGAGACACAATATAATTATGTTTTCGTACCAATTCAATATGATAAATAAGAGAATAACAAGTGTGAGAATAGAACAGTATATTTCTCAAGAAACTCGTAGAGCGTGGACACCTGGGAGTAAATTGGTAAAATGAGATATACCGTTGCCATTAGATCTCAGCTAAAAAGCTATCTATTTTCGAAACAAAAGTTTTGTAACACTATAAGATTCTCACGACGACATAAATGACAGTTATTTAACGTTGCAAAATAATATCTATTATTATACCTCAGTATGTTTTTTTCTATATAAAAAATATGAAATAATTGTGCTATTTCATTCCACAGACTATTTGCCCGTCAATAGTTTTAAATACTATTACCCGGTTGTTAGTTTTATAATCATATTTCCCGTATTTTTTCATACTTTTTTTTCTTGGAAAATAATGATGTTAATAACCAATCTGCTTGGATTTGTGCGCTTGGCAACGTCAACCTCTTATATCGTAAACGGTGTAATCTATGTCTATCGTAAATTCAAATTAATATATCACTAACAAGAAGCAATTATAAATGATAATTGCCTCTAGCAATAGTTAGTATCTGCGGGACGACAAACTTGCTATTACCTTCACACCTATTTAATAGGCGTATACCATCCCGTCATTGATGTGCTGTTCTGTCTACCCTACTATTTGGTTCTGCTAATAATGCAATATGATATAATTTAAAAGAACAAATTCAACATCTCTTTATGTTACGTATAATTGTATTTATGGCAATAAACATAGATTTACTGAGCATTTATAATGTTAACATGTTGATTCCGGTTTACATTGTTCTAATTTAATTGATTTGTAAAGTTTTTCCTCGGCTATTTAAAAATGTGTATCCAGCGATTATATCAAATAAGTTATTAATAAATAATTATGGCCATTGATAATTTCATTGTTGTATATTGTTTAAAGCAATTTCATAGGAACTTTCGATTGCAAGTACTATCTATGTAGTTCCCAAATATGAGATAGCAAGAATCATGAAAATTATTAAACAACCAAAACAAATAATATCAACAACCAATACTGGCTCAATTAAAGAAATTTGTAAAAGCTATATTTCTTAACTATTTATACATAGTTCACAAGGAAACATGATAAAAGCAGACATGGTTTACTTTTTTTTAAATTGTTATTTGGATGGAGAGTTGTGTCATTGGCACTCACACCACATCTTCCTATATCCATGAATGAAGATTTATAAGTTTTTTATATGTTCGGTAATTTCTATAAGGTAAGGACATCGATTTGTTTTATTTCCCACCTAAAGTTGTTCAGATTCAACAATTGTTGTAGAATTTTGATTTTCTTTTATGTTTCTTCTTCATTAATCAGCAGACGTTATTTTCAAGAAAAGCGTTGCAACCCTTTCTAGTGTTGTCCATATTTCCCCTTGCGTATGTGTTTGAATATATTGATAGCATTGTGAAAACTACAAAATATAAAAAAGAAAACCAATTGATCATTCTCCGTGTTCATACATTTTATTCATAGTGTGTCAACATTTTCATTAAATATTACATAATATGTCAGCTGCATATCAAATTTCGGTCTGTGGTTTTATTATTAATTACAGTTCTTAAATCTCCAGGCATGTTGATAAGTTGAAGATGCAGCTTTATTCAATTTCACACGGTTATAGCATACAAATTATTTCATTTATATGGAAACGAACCAAGGAGTGTAATGCATGTCATTAATAAAAACATTTACATGATAGATCTCGTTATCAAAAATTGGTCATATTTGTAATGCATACATAGTTTAGATTGTTGGTTTTTATGTTTGAATGATTTTACATTTATTATGGCTGGCAATTTTTAAAGCCCTTTATAATTTACTTTTCGGCGTGAGTCAAGGCTTATGTTGAAGTGCGTACTTTCACATATAATGGTTTACTTTTACAAAATTGTAACTTAGATTGATAGTTATCTCATTGGCACTCAAACCTCATTTTCTTATATTTAATATTTTTGATTTGTTATATTGTCATATTGGCTTTTAATTGTAATGCTCTTGTTTTGTTAAACTCTGTTCTGCCTTTAACTCGGTGTGGGTTTTGATAATTGTTTGTGCTTGTCATAATTTCTACAACAGATAACCACAATTGGAAATCGTATTAAACGCTGTATTTTAAAACACATTTTAGCTGTGAATATATTTATAATTGCCAAAATCTAAATTTCAGTATTTTAGTGATTGTTTTTTTTTTTTTTTGTTATTTGTTTTGTTTTTCTATCATCAATATCTGCATTTATTATATTATTTGTTTACCGATTTTGTCCACAGAAATAAGATTACAAGTTCACACTTTCATACTAGTTCTATTTAATTGCAGAATACTAACTTTAAATGTTAGTATTTGTCTAAACGTATTAACTGACCTTCGTGGGTACATTCACAGAAGTCACTATAAACGCCCTCGACTGTTGCCTGTCTTTTACCTTTCTTTCTGCCTCTCCCCATGTTATTCCCATAATTCATAGTTCTCTCTCTATTGTGCATCACCATGTTTATTTCGGTCAACATGGTCAACCTCTCTGTCTTTTCCCCTCTGCAGGTCTCCATCGAAAATTTATCTTATTTATATTTGTTTTTAGGTAAAACATGGCCAATCGTTTTCCCACGCCTTTCTTTAATCTCTGCTCCGATGTATTTTTGTAAGGTTGTGTTGTAAGGGTCATATTACTAATTGTTCATAAATACCGCGGTTTTTGTATTTATCTGATTAGCAATTGTTTACATTTTTAATACATTATAGACGCAATTAAAAAAATGAAAAATGATCGAGAAGAAAAATAAACTACCAACACAAATAAAAAAAATAAAATAAGTTTATCACAAGCAATAGTTATAACTATTTTGATTTGAGCGTCACTGATGAGTCCTATGTAGACGAAACGCGCGTCTGGTGTATTAGATTATAATCGTTTGATATGTTTGGGCTTTTAATTTTACTGTTTGATTAGGGACTTGACGTTTTGAATTTTCCCCGGAGTTGATTATTTTTGTGAGTTGACTTTATACATCCATTTTATTTTCCTCGGAGTTCAGTATTTTTGTGAGTTGACTTTAAACATCGATTGAATTTTCCTCGGAGTTAGTATTTTTGTGAAATGACTTTCACAGTGTTGGAACGGAACTGTACGGTTTTCTAATAATTTGGTCATTCGGGAGACTGTCAAGCGGGGCTCCGACATTTGCAAAATAACAAGTTGCTTGATGGAAACTTTGATGAACTCTTATAATCCTACATAACGTTTCTGCTTCACGTTTTGATAGCTAAAACATTCTTTATGTAAATATGAACCAATAAAATAATAAGAAAGATGTATGCGTCCAAACGTTTTCCTTAGAATGTTGGAGCTTCGTGTAAAACAATCAAAATTGTCACACAACAGCGATCCAAAATGTCAAATAAACATCGAAAAATCAATGTTTGCTACCTGAATTTTCACATGTACCTTTTCTAAAATAAAGTCTTACTTGTCTGAAAGTTTCAAAACCATTGTCCAATTAGAAATCCAAATATATTCATTTTCTCATTGTCGGATATTTTTATTGACTGTACAATTGCTTGAAAGTTTACTGTAATATCACTCGGAGCCTTCCTGTACAATCACTTGGAGATTTTCTGTAGAATTGCTTGGCCAAATTTATCAAATACATTGCATATGCATTGCATTGGTTGTTTCTTGCTGTCCTATTATATTCATCTATGGTATTTGAAGTGAAAATAAGCACAAAACCAGTCATTTTGTCACTTAAGATTCTATCAAGGAACCCTTTTAATGTGACTATATCAGAGACAAAAACAAAATGTGTACAATAGATATAAAAAAAGGTGTGGTATGATTGTTAAAGAGACAACTCTCCAGAATAGACCAAAATGACAAAGAAATTACCAACTATAGGTCACCGAACGGTCGTCAACAATGAACAAAGCTCATACCGATTAGTCAGCTATAAAATGCCCCGAAATAACAATGTAAAACGAGAGAACTAACGGCTTATTTATGTATTGTGTTGATATATTTTGTGTGATGTTATGGTATGTTGTACCCAACAATTGTAATGTATAAATTAGTGAACTTTATAAAATCAAATAAAGTGCATTTTTCTATTACAATATATGTACAAGAAATGAACGAAAAACAAATATGTAACACATAAACAAACAACCACTGAATAAGTATACAAGACAAAAAGAAAAGGACAGTACAAAATATGTTAAGAATCTAATCTAGTAATATAAAAATAAAAATAATCCTCGTACAAAATAAATATTTATATCTACCGAAGGGTGACTAGATGCTCTGGAAGGGTAAGTAGCATACTTTGAATTTTACTTATTATATTATTTACCAGCCATTTAAAAAAAATAATAAATACATATTTGAACAATACAACAAAGATTTTTTCATCACAGGATCGGGATATTGTAACCTGATAAAGGACTTCGAATGTGTAATGGTGGTTGCTAGCCACTGATCCAAGAAAAGACACATATATGTCAATAAACATGATATTATAATAAGATAATAATGAGATGTCTGTTTATTACAAGCTATAGTTACTGGTAGAAAAAGCTCCAGTAAAATTAAATTTGATCAAGGATGGGAGAGGACTTGTTATCTGAAAGACAGAGAAATCACAAAATCCTTCAACATGATTTTTTTTTATCTATGTCATGATTCAGGAACTTTTCAATATTCCCAGCCATAGCATCCGACAAACGAACGGAACAGTTGTTTGTTTTTTTTTTGTGAAAATATATATTTGAATTTTTCTACTAAAAATAAAACAGAAAATGTGGTATGATCGCCAATGAGACAACTGTCCACAAGAAACCACGTTGTTTTACTGATAACTGTAATGTTATTATGTACATAACGTCAAAGTCTACATGGTCAATAATTGTTAATTTACATTTGACAAGGCAAATAATGAAAGAATATTTAGCCTCGGTAAACAATGTTTCTTCAAGATTAACAATTTGTGCAATCTTCCTCTCAGTTAGTGTAATTAATATGGTATTTTGCATCAAGCGTGTTCCGTAATAATTATTATAAATCTACCACATTTTCGAAATTAGCTGTGAGTTTTTTTTGTATACTTTTTATACGAATTTGATTAATATTTTTTTTATGTTGTTAAATATTACTTTTAATGTGTTTAATGAGAAGAAGTTCGTTAATCTAAAATCTGAATCAGATCAAATTCTTAAATGTTTCCCGTTTTTCTAAGAAAAACTGTTTGCTATATTTTTCTCTGTGAATTCTTTATTTTTTTATATAGATATAAGGAGATATTGATAATGCAATTCATCGATAATTTTCCTTCTGTGGTTTGAAATTTTTTTTTTATTAATCTATGGTTATTCGATAGTTAACTCTAAGTACTTTCAAGAGTTGATGTTTGATGTTTGATGAAAGTTCATTTATGAACATGTACCTTTAAATATTCAATTTGATGATGTAAAGCTTGACAGTTGGTTTACCCCCATTTCCTTTTATTTTTATATATTTTTTTAATGATTTAATAGCTTTTCTATTGTGACTATTGGTAATCGCAACAAACACACGATAGGCTTTAGAGATAATAAGTAAATGAGCTCAGCAATGATTTCACTAAATACCAAAGCTTCAATGACTTATTACGTTCGAAAATAGAGTAGTGTACATCTGAAACTTTGCTGAAAGGATGTTACATAATGCTTATTCTTCCTGTCTTTTAATTAAGTTTCATATAAGTAAAAGAGCAAGTCGGTCACCAAGTGCGCACAGAAGGACTTATTGAACTACTGTTAATTTCAACCACGTAGCGTGACAAACATATTATTGATCAAACAGTTAGTCTATTTGATAACTTCTAGCTAGGTTTTAAGTTTTATTATGGAGGATTACATTACTATCTGCCTTTACAATTCTTATATTTAACGTTTTGTAACCAGATGAAAACTATCAGTTAGAATATAAAACTATATAAGTTAGGAAACATTGAAAGTCAATTGTGGTTATCATTCGAAAATTTAGATAACAGGAAGTAAATATTTAAATTGTTACCAAATATACATATATATATATATATTTGACAGCTTAAGTAGGGTACTCCCTTGAAAGACAATGTGCCCTTTTTTTCTGTCAATGCCAAACATAGAGAAATTGTATGACAATAAAAAGATCTGCAGTTTCCCCCTTGTTCTCCTATATTTGAAAATTTGGTGTTTAATAGATAGGGAGTTATTACTTGCAGTGCTAGCCATCATTACCTTAGCTTAACACAAGTATTTAAATAAAGATATTTGTTAAAACAAGTATGAAAATGAATAAACTCAAGTACTTATGTGCGATCGACTCTTCACAGGATGTTTTGGATTGCACATGTTGTTTCGTACTCTATGTAGACAATAAACGATAGAAAATGCAACGAATGGGGTAATTAATGTTGAACATTTTATACCGTAAATCTGTGAACTAACCAGCAAAATTGTCTTCCAATCTCTTCACACAAGTATTGGTAGACTTGAACCTGATGACACATTGAGGAAATAAGTCGGACTGCTATAACAAACTGAATGGCTCGTGTAGATTATATGTTGTTTTAGAAAAAAAACACAAATCATCCTTCTCACAAAACTATTTGAAAAAAAATATAAAAAAATGATATCATCAAGAAGCTTATTTTTTCCAAGAGATATCACCAGTTGAGGATGGAGTTCTACTTTCTTATTATCATTTTCTCTGTTTTGTTTCCAAATTAGTTGTTTGTCTTATCTGTTTTTGTCCAAGTGATGATAAGTCTAATCTATTATTCGACGTCTGTATTTTATTTCCCCTTTTTAGTATTTTTTTCAAAATCAAGTAATAGAGTATTTTTACCTTTCCTAAATATTCATTTACTGTCTGCTTTGATTTGATTCCATTTTACACCATGTTACCATGAGTAAGGACGCTCTTTTCTGATTTTGTTTTATAAGTTCCTTAAAAAAAAGTACAGACTAAAATTAAGTAAATGATATGTAGGACCTCATGATTCGTAGTGATGGGGTATACAATGCCATATATATTCAAACATAAAGACAAATAAATTGCCTTAAATTAATATATAGATATAGGAAGATGTGGTGTGAGTGCCAATGAGACAACTCTCCATCCAAATAACAATTTATAAACATAAACCATTATAGGTCAATGTACGACCTTCAACACGGAGCCTTTGCTCACACCGAACAACAAGCAATATAGTGTAAAACCACTCAAACGGGAAAACAATCGGTCTAATCTATATGAAAAACGAGAAACGAGAAACACGTATAAATTACATAAACAAACGACAACTACTCAACATCAGATTCCTGACTTAGGACAGGTGCAAACATTTGCAGTGGGATTAAACTTTGTTATGGTACCAAACCTTCTCCCTTTTTCTAAAACAATAGCATAATATCACAACATAGAAAAACACACCATAAAATATCAATTGGCAGGCTTAACTCAATCAAAAAACGTAAATTAACACACTATGAACAAGTACATTTTATCTGCGATATCTGAATGCAAATACACAGTTATTAAAATATTAGGGACAAACATACTAATCTTAGTATATCAAACGCATGCAGTAACTCAAATTTGAATTAAAAATGGAAAAAAATCCTAAAATTATTACACAACTAAACGCTCGGCTATTTCAACCAGCGGTTTACATTTAGTGTATCTGGTAATTATTGCATTGCCACTACACTAAATGTCTGGTACTCATTGGAGATCTCTGGGCTAACATAATCAACACAAGTCACTTATTGTGTATACTATAGTTTAACGATTACTACAGAAACTGCTGTACCAAACTTACAAAATCCGTTGACTTATTATTAATGAAGAGAAATGAGAGATACCTAAGGGATAATCAAACTCATTCCATTTAAATAATTTACTGTATTTGTAATTATGAAAATACTACTATATTTGGATTTGATCAATGCTATATCTTGGAGCTTATTACTGGACATTACATTATTATTTTCTATATTTAAAATCAACGATATCAAACAAGTTGAATTGAAACTATAAGCATAGAACAACTTTATTTGTGTTTGTGTATATTGACCGCATATCTTTGATACTTAAGTTAAGAATTTACAATTCGTACTTTTCAATTGATGTACCATAAAGTTGCTTCGCCCCGTGTTTTACATATGGAAGAATAATTTGACAAAACTGGTGTCTACAAAAGACTTGTTTTCGTATACTGAGCAGGTTAACTGATATAGTTTATAATGTCGTATATGGATAATATTGATTTTTTCTATGTTGACAAAGATCATTTTTTACTAGATGTTTACAAAGTAGGTTCCGTTATATCGTATATTTCAATGCTACTTAACATTGTCATATTTGGAATGATGTTTCGTCAATCTCTGCTCTCGCCTACAACAATTCTTATACAAGGTTTAGCTGTAGACGACTTTTAACGGCGTTTTCTAGCTACGGATTTGAACCAATATTCCAGTTACAGTATCATTGTGAAAATACAATCGATTTTCCGTCTTGTAGGTTACCATATCCATATTGTTCTATAGCTCGACATCTCTCGATATTATCTTTCACATTCCACAACGCTTCCTATATTATCACAACATGCATCGGCATTCAGAAGGTTATAGCCATTATCTTTCCAATTTGGACTAGAAATCGGCTGACAAACAAGAAAGCCTTTATTGTTTGTGTACTGTGCTTCATTTTATGCATAGCAATTAGCATTCCTCGACATTTCAGCTATTTAAATAACAAAGGATATCAGCCAGGCTACCAATTGATACCGGTATGTGTTGGTGTGTCGAAAGGTGATAGGGTATCGGAATATTCTTCCCTGTATTACTTGATGATACAGACCATTTTCATGACGAGTTGTTGTCTCTTTATGCTACTGTCTGCAGTATTTATCAGCTACAAATTGATCACTAACAAATTCCGAAGTAATAAAAAACAAAGAATTTCAAGGAATGAACGAAGATCAATTATAATGACTTTTTTGGTTCTTACACTATTTCTCATGACAGAAGTTCCAAAGGTAATTTTGTATTTTTGGTGGTGTTACAGCTTCATCAGTGGTTTATTTCCAAGACAGTCTATTTCATTGTGGCTTATGAAACGTTATGATATTACGATGTCTATCTCACTTGCGATGTATTCAGATAAAATGAATGGTGATCTCAACATCTTTATTTTCTTCATGGAAGGAATTAAATTATTCACAATTATAGGATGTTTATCAAACTTCATCATCTATATCGCGATGTCATCCAAAATGAGACATGAAATAAATCTTATTCTAAAGTTATTAACTTACCGTTGTACATTTGCAAAAGAAAACCTGCGTAATATTAGATTGAAATAAAACAAAAGAAAAAGAAACAAGGCATCTCCCTAAAATGAGTTTGAACTGACACTGTGGTTTCATCGGTACCCTCGCATCAATGTTGAAAATTGATTCGATACACGATACGAATAACCGTTGTGCAAACATGCCGAAAAGAATAACGAACGATTTCACCAACGAACTGCCGTCTAAATAAATTGTTCATCATCAAATAGACGTTCTTCTTTTGTTGAAAGTGTCAAAAAATATATATTCATTTGTCAAGTGTTATGCAGTGTGTCGTATATTATATGTATATTTGTACTATCGATGTAGTTAAAGTCGTACAATATGATATAACAAATTCACAATAGACTTATCACAATAGACTCCATTCAACACGTGTTACTGATATGAACTGTATACTCAATGAACATTCATGAAATCGGTGACTTTGCGTGTTATCAGATATCTTTCATTTGCTCGGGAGGCGCTTAGAACTGTATTCTATTTTAAAAGTATAAGGTTTGCTCTATTGAAGATTGCTGATTGTTATTGTAAACTTATCAAATGTATAATTGTTATGAATATATAAAAAATAAAAATTTCAGAAATTTGATGGTATGCCTTTTTTAAAGGGCACCAACTAGGAGATATATAAAACATTAAAAAAATCGTTTTGTTTTGTTCAATTGTTAATGAAACTGAAATAGTTAAATAATAATTCGCGTTTAGCAGACGATATGGTTAAACTCTGTCAAAATAGTATACGAAAAATTGATGATGAATTATCCCCTTGCAAGTGAATAATTCGACCTCATTGAATCAGTATTCATGTGACCTTTAATCTCAACTCTTACTAGAGATGTATGAATTATGTACTTTTAAAAGAAAACGAATGTCAACATTGAAATCAATTGGTAAATCATTTGAATGTATGATTCGATCTTTAAAATCTCATTCTTATACAGATAAAAACGATGATTAACATGTATTAAACCTGTAATATGAAACTAAACAGACCGAGAAATTTAATTGCACTAGTTCGCTTTATATTTATTTCAAACGTATGTGTTATCGCGTATATGACTACGGTAGTCTTCGGAGGACAACTTGATATTTATATAGATGACGTCTAGACTTATATATACGAAACGATGATACATTGCAAGCCCATGTCTTGAAAATTGTTTATTTTATTCTTTTTCATCATTTGGATATACATGTAAGTATATATTATCATGGTTATAAAATCAAATACTAGAATTTGAGTCAAATCGTTGAACAGAAAATATGACAGCCAATGTTTGTTTGTTGATCGTATACTTCATTCCATATGTAAAAATATTTATTTTTATCGTCTCATCTACACAAAAAGGGTTTACCTATTTGTTAAAAAAATAAAGATTTGCTTGGATTACAATATTTGAGTTACCATATAATCGAGGCTTTCATTTTGCGTATTGTGTAATCCTTAACTTTGACCAAGATTTTGAAGAGGATTTTTCGTTTTTATGTGGGAATATTCTTATTGGACTGACTTCAAGACCTGACAGGTCGGAACATGTACAAAGAATTTGTTTTATCGTCAAATGTCTTATCAATAACATTTATCAAAAGAATACCAAATGGGTCCAGTTCGTAGTTGGCTTATGCAAAACAAATATATTACAATGTGATATATTTTTTTCTATAAAATAGATCAAATTTATCATTGCAATGCTTCTTTTAAACATCTGAACAACATATCCTTTGGTCTGTTTAATTTGTTTTACCTTTCAAACGAAATAACAAACGAAGAAACGAATTGCTATAAAAATAAAAATGGAGGAAGTCTAAAAATATTTACAAAATTAAACGCTTGACTATTGAAAACATCGGCATACTTTAAGCTTATCTGGAAATTATAACATTTCCACTATTTAAGTATCTACTCTTAATATCAGATACTCATCGACAACCTCTATAATTATATAACACCAATAACTAATTCTGCAATACTGTAGTCTTGCAATTACTAAAGACACTGCTATATAATACTACCATACGCCTTTACTTACCAGAGGCAAAAATCAAGTGACCAAAAACACCAAAAAAAAATCAGCCCGTTTGATAGAGTTGAGAACGTCAAAAACTCAACAATGCCGAAGATTAATTTTGGGACCCTTTATAGCTTATTGTTCGGTGAGAGCCAGGACTCCGTGTTGAAGGCCGTACACTGACATATAATGGTTTACTTTGGATGGAGAGTTGTCTCATTGGCACTCATACCTTATCTTCATATATCCAAATACGCAATGTATTATGTTCAGTATTGATCGAAATAACTGCATCAGAAGCTTGAATAATAAAACAAACATAACCTTTGCTGCATATAAATGAAAAAAAACCGTCATGTACATATAGAATCTAAAAATCGTTCATGTCACAGGCGTGTTCCATAAAGTCCCTAACATGTTACAATTTATCACAATATACTTATTTCACACCTTAGTTGTCGAGTACATATACTCTTCTTATATGATCAATCAATTTCAAACTTGTATTTTCGTAAATATAAGGCATACAAAGAAAATTAACAACAATACTGAACTCCGAGGAAAATTCAAAACGGGGATTTTATTATTTACTACTTCTTTTATGTTGTTGTTTATAAACACTACATAGAACATGTTTGCAAGAGCAAATACACAGAGGTCATAAGTTCAAGCAATCACACCCTCTTTACCAGTTCAAATATATTCCACCTTAATTACATATAACAATTGAGGCATATCGGTTAGTAACACAATAAACAATAGCTTAGCCTTGTTTTTCCTCATTTCTCATCCACAGCTATAGCAATGAGGAGAAGTGAGACTCCTCAGCCTTAATCATCACCCATGCCAGCATATGGTGGATGCTGCACTGACTGATTAACTTCTAGAGAATCTTTATCCTACTCCTTGATTCCACAGAGGTAACACACCAGTGATGTTCCTTCTATATTTGGTTTTGGATGGTATTGAGATTTGCTGGTCTGCACTTCTTCTATCAGCCTTATTACTTCAACTGTCTCCCTCATTCATTTTAGAGTTATTAAATGTAAGAAATAACTAGATTTGTAATTGCTAGCAATAACGGATGGCACCCTTCCCCCCCACTGCCAGGTGAGCGGCAGCCATTTTGAAAATTCCAAAGTCAAAGAGTGCATCTACAGATGTCTAGTAACATTTTTGCAAAGTTTCATTAAGTTTAAAGCATTTTGAAATTTTTGACCTTTTTGCATTGTTTCCATGGTAACAACAGCTATTTTGGAAATTCCAACTCGAAATGCCACATCTTACAATGTTGCTCATCGTTACTGTGAAGTTTCATGAAATTTAGAGCACTTTGAGATTTTGGGAATTTTTGGTGTAGTTTCTATGGCAACAGAGTAGTTCCAATGAGAGCCAAAATCATCCAAAACCTGTATATAGTGGGTACCTACACTCTATTAAAATATCATGATTCTGAGTTTAAGCATATCCAAACAGTTCACCAAAACCAATAACAATTTTTTCACATTTGTTCTGTTTCCATGGAAACGGTAGCCATCTTGAACCATTCCATGCTTCCTGCAACTCTGCACGTGGTGGTCCTTATTATAGTAGAGTGCCATCGACATTGGTCCATTGGATTTCAAGAAATCCCCTGGACAAAATTTGTTGCAAGAAAAAAAATAATAACTAGATTTGTAATTGCTAGCAATAACGGATGGCACCCTCGTCCCCCCATTGCCAGGCGAGCGGCAGCCATTTTGGAAATTCCAAAGTCAAAGAGTGCATCTACACCTGCAAGTTATCATTTTTGCAAAATTTCAGTAAGTTTGGAGCATTTTGAAATTTTGGACAATTTTGCTGTTTCCATGGTTACGGCGGCCATTTTGGAAATTTCCAACTTCAAAATGCAACTCCGCACATGTCAGTCACTATTCCTGTAAAATTTCATCCAGTTTGCAGCACTTAATTTTTTTTGGAAATTTTGAACATTTGTGCTGCAACCATGGTTACAGTAGATAATTCCAAAATTCTAAAAGCGTACATCTCATTGCCACATGTCATGTTATATATCAAAACAGTTTCATTGACTTTGGTGCACTACTCTCTGAGAAAATGCTGATTTTATGCATTTTTCCATAGGGTCAATGCAAAACTTGGCCCCAGTTTCCATGACAACGGCGGCCATTTTGAACTATCCATATATTGTCTTGACATCTTGGCATACTGGAGAACATTTTCATAAAGTTTCATCCAGTTGGATGTTATAACGAAAGAGTTCGAATTTTTGATATTTTAGCTGTTTCCATGGTAACGGCAGCCATTTTGAAAATTCCAAAGTCAAACTGGAAATCAGCACATGCCAGTTAACATTCCTGTGGAGTTTCTTCCAGTTTGGACCACTTTGATTTTTTTCGCATTTGTGCTGTTTCCATGGAAACGGTGGCCATCTTTTACCATTCCATAGCAAGGTGCACAACTTCACATGGGGGTCCTCATTATGTTATAGTTCCAACAATATTGGATCACTCAATTTTTAGAAACACGATGGACAAAATGTGTGGAAGAATAATAAAAATAACTAGATTTGTAATTGCTAGCAATAACGGATGGCACCCTCGTACCCCCATTGCCAGGCGAGCGACAGCCATTTTGGAAATTCCAAAGTCAAAGAGTGCGTCTTCACCTACAGGTTATCATTTTTGCAAAATTTCATTTAGTTTGGAGCATTTTGAAATTTTGGACAATTTTGCTGTTTCCATGGTTACGGCGGCCATTTTGGAAATTCCAACTTCAAAACGCAACTCCGCACATGACAGTCACTATTCCTGTAAAGTTTCATCCAGTTTGCAGCACATAATTTTTTTTGGAAATTTTGAACATTTGTGCTGCAACCATGGTTACAGTAGATAATTCCAAAATTCTAAAAGCAGACATCTCATTGCCACATGTCATGTTATATATCAATACAGTTTCATTAACTTTGGTGCACTACTCTCTGAGAAAATGCAGATTTTATGCATTTTTCCATAGGGTCAATGCAAAACTTGGCCCTAGTTTCCATGACAACGGCGGCCATTTTGAACTATCAAAATATTGTCTTGACATCTTGGCATACTGGAGAACATTTTCATAAAGTATCATGTCTCTAGAATAAATTTAACATTGATATTCTGGAATGTTCTGTGAAAATTCAAATTTTTGACCTTTTTGCATTATTTCCATGGTAACAACAGATATTTTGGAAATTCCAACGCCAAATTCCACATCTTCCAATGTTGCTCATCGTTACTGTGAAGTTTCATTAAGTTTTGAGCATTTTGAGATTTTTGAAATTTTTGGTGTAGTTTCCATGGCAACATAGTAGTTCCAA
Source organism: Mytilus galloprovincialis (assembly GCF_965363235.1). NCBI lineage: Eukaryota > Metazoa > Mollusca > Bivalvia > Mytilida > Mytilidae > Mytilus > Mytilus galloprovincialis. The sequence goes on from NC_134843.1 coordinate 86,177,393, forward strand.
TGATTGCCAAAATCATACCAAAACCAGAATATAGTGGGCACCTACATTGTATTAAAATATAATGATTCTAAGTTTAAGCATAACGTAATAATTCACTAAAACCAAAATCTAGATTTTTTCACAATTGTTCAGTTTCCATGGAAACGGCGGCCATTTTTTACCATTCCATAGCAAGGTGCACAACTTCACATGGGGGTCTTCATTATAGTAGAGTTCTATCAACATTGGTCCATTGGATTCCAAGAACTCGCGCGGACAAAATTTGTTGCAAGAAAAATAATAAGAAAAAAAAGAAACGTAGAATAACAATACGTCACCCCAACTCCGTTGAGGGTGCCATAATAAGAAAAAAAAGAAACGTAGAATAACAATATGTCACCCCAACTCCGTTGAGGGTGCCATAACTAGATTTGCCATTGCAAGCAATAGCGGATGGCACCCTTCCCACATTGCCTCTAAACTGCAGCCATTTTGAAAAGTTAAACAGTTAATACACACAAAGACATAAGAATGTATTTCTCTGTAAATGTTTACCAAATTTGGACCATTTTTCAATTTTTCACATTTTTGCAGTTTCCATGGTAACGGCGGCCATTTTGGAAATTCTGAAGTCCAAAGTGTTATCTCCATTTGTCAGTTACCATCTATTATCAGTTTCATTTAGTTTAGACCATTTTGATATTTTTGGATATTTTTGCTGTTTCCATGGTAGCGGTGTCCATTTCGAAAATTCCAACAACGTTTGCAACATTGACTTATGCCATGTTACATATTCATGATGTTTCTTTGAGTTTGGTCTGATATTCCTTAAGAAAATGCTGCTTTGATGTTTTTTCCCATAGGGTCAATGTTAAACTTTTCTGCAGTTTCCATGGCAATGGCAGCCATTTTGCAGAAGCTAAGTACTGTTGGTACCTCAGGGTACCACTGTCAACATTACCGTAAAGTTTCATCCATCTAGGTCTTATAATGAAAGATTCAGAATTTGCATTTTTTTTCACATTTTATCAGGTTCCATGGCAACGGCAGCCATCTTGATGATGCCATACCCCGATTGCACAATTTCATATAGTGGTCTGCATTATGGTATAGTTCCATCAATATTGGTCAAGCCAATTCCGAGAAATAGCATGGACAAAAATGTGTGGAAGAATAAATATAAGAAAAAAAGAAACGAACAATAACAATATGTCACCCCAACTCCGTTGAGGGTGCCATAATAAGAAAAAAAAGAAACGTAGAATAACAATATGTCACCCCAACTCCGTTGAGGTGCCATAATAAAACAGTATAAACATTGGGATGCCTTTTGCATGGACATGTACATTGTCATATGCATTTAAGGATTCAGTAACATTTAAAAACAAAATCAGACCTACATCAGCTATCATTTTCCATACGCATGGTAAACAAGTACGTGTTAATGAGAGATGAGTTTGACCAACTGCTACGTGTATTGCATTCAACAAAATTGTGGGATCTATACAAAAATAAAATTTCCAAAAATGAGTAATTGTCTGGAAAGAGTTACACATAACTTCACAATTGAAGAACGCCATATTTCATCATTACCGCCGCTAATAATGGCGGAACCCATGTAAACTGCGAAACAACGACAACATCTTCTTTACTACACTACGTTGACTTTATAGTCTAGCAAATCAACGTCATCACTGTTCCGGAGATTGATAGATTTGAACATCATTCCAGATGAAGGTATTTACATCGACAACAATTTCCAGATGGTTTTATAGAAGAAAGGGACCTATCTTTCGGAAGAGTGACAAAATGTGCTGTACCGGCCGAAGCCCTACGGCTTCCAAAGTTTATAAAGTGAAATATAAAATATACCAATATACCAATTTGAATTAAATTAAATAAAACAGATGTATTTACGATGACAATTTAAACTGTTCATTTTTTTATATCCTTGTTTGTTAAGGTACTTTCTAGTTGGTTTATTGAAATGATTAAAGAGGTAATATGCACATATTAGAAAATGATAATTTTTTAGGGCATATCATGTCAAGTCTTTATCGAGGTATATGCATTCATCATATATGAAAATTTTTGGTTGCCATCACAATTTCATTGACCATTATTGAATGGTAATTTCACAAATATTTATAGACATACACCCGTACATTTCTACTTGTTTGAGACAAGTCATTAGTCAAATGTACATGCACTGCATTGTTTTCCATTTGCACAAAATTTGTCATAACTTTGGAAACAACATAACTTGCTATAAATTGGGATTGTAAAAGATCTGCCATCGATTTGGGATGACATGACGTCACATTATCCATTGTTTAGGAATCTGGTATAGATTTGGAACCCTACATAAATTTGAGCCCTCCACAAAAAAATAATTAATTTACCGTATAAATCGCTCATTATTTATTTAAGTTTGGGTAATAAACAAATATTGCATAATTATTTTCCCTTCTTTCAATTTCCAATTAGCAAGTAAAATTAGTTATATATACGGACAATTAACATGTTCAAGAGAGGGATGCAGCCAGTACAAGAAAATTTTTGAAGTTGATACGCCAGGACTTTATTCGCATAGTATTTCAAACAAATTTTATACTGCTCCTACAGGCTTCATTACTCGTCGTTTGTTAGCTAAGGAGGGACATGGTATCATTGAATGGAAGACTTATTGTATTTTGAATGGTGTTGCTCTATGTTGTATTTTGTGTACTGTTGTTTTTTGTTTTTTTTTTGTAGTTTTAATTTTTCCATGGCAATGTTTGTATGAAGAAGAAAATAGATATGATACGTATTTTGGTGTTATTTCAATTAAAAAAAGTTTTAGAGATGAAACATTGTGAAATGTGTGCTTCTTTTCATATGTAAACAAATCACCACTTCCTCAATTTTGCACGTTCTATACAATTCTGAACCAGAACATTTGCCAAAATTGTTTATCTTGCTTTTTATGAGTAATTCCTCAACGTTTGTCAACAGTAAAATTGTTTGAAATTTCACCAAGTTAACATGATTTTGTACTTTTGAATACACAAATGATTAAAGATTTAGAAAACATACATTCGAATCGGACGGGGACGTTAAAACCGGGGGCCCGTTTTCAAGGAGTATCAAGCTCTTTGCATGTTATCGATCCTTCGCAACAAGCTCTTATTAATTTATAAGTATACATACTTTGATAAGTTGAGCCTTTTTCAATTAATGGTGTGTCCATTTATTTCGTATTGCTACATCGCTGTCTCAGGTGAGGGTGAAGTTTGGCGCCAGATAAAACGATCAAACCCGCTGCATTGTTTGCATCTGTCTCAAGTCAGGACAAACCTGATGTTCAGTGGTTTCAGTTCGTTTGATTATGTGGTTCATAAGAGTTTCTCGTTTCTTTATATATATATATATATATATATATATATATATATATATATATATATATATTTCCCGTTTGGATGATTTTACACTAGTCATTTTTGGGCCTTTTATAGCTTGCTGTTTGGTGTTAGTCAGGTTTTTATCATGGCCGTATTTGATCTATTCTGGTATACTGTAACAAAATGTGACGTGGATGGAGAGTATACCACATTTTTACATATATGTTGAGATAAATCGAGATTAATTATCAGTCAGAAGACGTGTTACAAACACTTTCATTTCTTTAACATAGTATTGACTGCCTCATCTAGACTTTTATACTCAATGCTAGTATGTGTGAACTAAAAATACGGGAATAAAGGTTGACTAAACAGTCCCAACAGCATCGATAGTATTTCAAAATCCATCAATAATTTGAAATATCATGTACCATTTTGCTATTGGCTAAATTCTTTATAGCAGGTTGGGAATTCAGAACAATATATATATGAGTGAAATACATTTGCAAATTAGAAATACTAATGAATGATCTCACGTACTTTCACTTTAGGGACATTGTAGTATTCATGTACTCAACCTTACTCTCAAACACTTACTGTTGACAATAAATTGAGGGACATGTTGTCATATCAGGTGAGCTATATCGTACAGTCATGTACCATAATTGCGAATGACTATATATCAACCATATTTGGAGATAGTCATAATGATTTTAAAATAACATACAAGAAATTCTTAAAAGTTTTAATGTTATTAAGTTGCTTTGCCCTGAACGAATGGTGTAGGCAAATAATGAATGCCATAAATAAATTACAAACAAAAGAAATCTAGAAACGTTTTATACAATCGAATCTATCAAAACCAAACATACAATGTTGTAAAAAGTGTATATCTGATATCATAACTAGTTATATTAGTTATGAATCTGTTAGAGCACAGTCCATTGTATATATATAAACACTTACCAGCCATACAAAAGCATAAAAAATACGGCCTTTAGCATAACAAAAGTACTAATTCATGTTAATTATTCTACAAAAAAAAGAAGTATATTGAAGGTAGAGAACTGTCTATCTAGACAGGCATGTCATCATTTATAATCTGTATTGAAATGCAATTTAATTAATGAATTGATTATTTATGATGTCAAGTCTTTTGTTCTCAAGGCATAGATATGCAATAGAAACTCAATTGTGTTTAAGTGGATTATACCGGCATTGTATTTAAAGTAATAACAGTATAATTATCAGTTTTACATTTAACATTTGTAGTATTCAGGTTATGCTCATCAGTACAGGAATGTAAAAAGAACAAAATGATATTACTTCACATGACAAAATTCATTACAGAAGCATATACAAAATATATGATAATGGCACTTATACTGTCAAAAGGCCTTGATAATATGGTATACAGCATTTCTTTTAATATTTCCTTTCGAAATATGGCGCCACATAGTATATACTATTATTTTTTGCAGTTCATTAAAAAATGATTTTAACTGTATCAACGTAAAATTTGTAAAACATTTGTTTTAAAAGGGCAAATTTTCTGTTTAAAGTATATAAACATGAAGAATTATGAATCCCAAACTTTCTATTACCTTAAGTCGCAAATGAAAGATCTTAAAACTATACCAACACAGAACCACATGTTTTTGAAATTATAGCAAAACTTTTGGTTGAAAAGTTTTCATTCGTGATTGGAAAAAACTGAACTTAAAATATATGTCATTTTCTCCCTACCGAGTTTATCCCTATAACGTATCATGATTTGAATCGCTCATTGTAAATAAATAATCTTAGTCAATTTAGTTGGATTAATTTATAATGAGTTTACCTTCTAACTGGTTATGCCTTAAATACTTGCATATTGATTAAATTAGAACGCTCATGAATGTGTTCAATAACTTATGTGACCCTCAAACTGGACACTGGACGAGTCTGCAATATGTTTTACTCAATGAAACTGAAGGTATATAAGGTAAGATTTGTAACTTCCTGTTTTTTTCACGAAGAAAATTTTTTTTTGACAGCATATTGTTAAGTAAACAGCGAAAGTTTACCAATAAGGCGTTTTATTTCATTATGCAAGTCAGTTATGGAAGAGAACTGAGGAAGCACATTTTACGCACGGCTAGGCCAGGTACACTTATCGTTTATCTTAACAAAAAAAGGCATTTGTCAATCTCATTGGAATTTTATTATTGCAATTTATCCCAAACTAAAGTAGCATATTAATATATTTGAAATGTGTCCGATCTACCTATTTGTGGACATCAAAAGTCAATATGATCGTTTAAAAGTCAATTGCGTCTACCTGTTTATGTATCGTCTCCTTTGCGTACGCATTGCACATGTTGTTTTACTTCATATGTATTTACCGTGATATAAATGTAAAGACAAAATATGCAATGCAATATCAAACCACTTTCTTTTTGACTTTTTGTAGATAACATAATGAAGGAAAATAAGTTATACATTGAAAATACTGCATATTCAATTAAAAGGAAATCTATATGAAGTAGCTGAGGATACGGAAGTGTATTAGCACCATACATGTGTATCCAATGGTTAAATACACAAAACAATAACTTACAAAAAATACACAAATCTGTTCCACATACACACACTTTGTTCTTATACATCCCGGCACTGTGTTCTTGTTCTGTAATATTTTTCGTATTCTTGACTAATTTTTGATAATATGCTTTATCTTTGTTTTTTATATTCTTGTTTTTCATTTTTGCGCATATAATTTGCTACATATGACGTGACTGTGTACTTATACATACCCGTCATTGCGTTAATGCGCCATGGTAAATGTGTGTTTATATATTTGTTATTTTTATAGTGTTTAAGATAATAGTACAACGTTGACTGCTGTACCCCTAATTGTTTTCATTTTTATCTATGATGTCTGTTTGTTTTGGTCAAAAGTTCTGTCAATACACTGGCATTTTACGCGAGAGGTGTAGTTAGCTATAAGACCAGGTATAATCCAACATTTTATAGAAGAGAAATATTGTACTAAGTCAGGAAGTTGGCAGTTGTTGTCCATTCTTTTAATGTGTTTGAGCTTTTGATTTTGCCTTTTAATTAGCGATTTTCCATTTTTTATTTTCCTTCGAGTTCAATATTGTTTGGTTATCGAGATAGGTCGGACAAACTTAAAAGAGCCCACAAAACTCCACGTCGAATTGAAAAACGGACACTACACTAAAATTGCAGATGTTCAAGATTGTTTTTTATTCAGTCATATTTCTTAGCTTCAGTCACAGTATATGAAACATGCAATACTTTCGTGTATAAAATTGTTACTGGGTTTGTGATTGAACAGCGCATTACACAATTTTGAATGAGATACATACATTATTAGTTCGATACACCATGGATATTTTTTTACGTCATGCAAAGGACGATTGAGTACTTCAAAATCAAGTATCATATCATAGTTCAAGTTCATTCCGGATTAATGAGCAGGTCATGAAGACTCAAAACAGCGAAAAGGTTAGACATCGAAATACATGCATATATTACTTGTATACATGTATAACACGTATATGGCTATCGGGCTTTGTGTACCTCTTCTTCTCTTCTTCTCGATATTGACAACAGACAAAAATGATGAATATAAACATTTTGATCACCTATAAAAACTTTAACTTAACCAGAAAATATGTTGCAGTTTTTCTGTATTAATAAATGATTAATTAGCTTTATTTTCAGCTTGTGAATATTGATCCTGCGAAATCTATTTTCATGTTAAAGCACGTGTGTTAGGCGACTCAAATAACACAGAGATTACAGAAAATAAGCTTTGGAATGATTTATATGTAGATATTATGTAACCATATGTTATGTCAGTGCATTAAATGCGTTAACTAAGAGGATTTGAAAATATTCAATTACCTATTTGTACTTGCTTATTCTTCAGACTGATCATGGTGATCATTTTACGAATTTCAACACTTACTTGATGAAATGTTCGCTTATCGTTTAATGACTTTTTTGTACAATCAAATATTCTTGCTTTGACATGCAGATAACTAAGTGAGTGGGAGTCGTAGCTTATCAAATATTTCGCATAAATATTTCTGAAATTTAATAAACGAGTTAAAGAGTCAACTCAGACTTGAATATATTTGTTATACTTGAACGATTTCCGACATGTTTGCATCCATAATTGAAGCCAATCAATTATCTGAGTTATTTTAACAATTTAAATTGATTAATAAGAGTTTACTAAAACAAATTTCAATTCATACAGCTTCACTATTGACAAAACAGTTTTGAGTAACAGTTTAAATAAGCAATACTTACAAAATATCAACAACTTCAATCGTTTAAGAATTTGGAACGTAATGAACAATGTTTTCAAAATACCCAAAACAATAACGGCTGAATCAAAATGTGTGTTTAGAGATAACAACTTTCGATCAGGAAACAAGTTGTGTTCTTCATATCGATAAACAATTTCAACATAGTAACAATAGAAATCATAAAAACAATTCCAAGTGCAGACTATCTTTAGATAGTATGTAGATGCACGTCTCTTTCTCTTTAAACTAAACCTACATATATAACATCTGAACACAAAAAAAAACGATGAGCATCCGCATAAATTGCAAATGTACTCAACATTATACATGGGATATTGATTGCATGGAATATGTTGGAAATTGATTCATTTACAATCTGCGTACAGTCAAGAGGTCAACCAAAAATCAGATGACACTACCATTGTTAGACGTCAACATTTTGAGCTTTGTCAAACATGCCGTCGTCTTGACATGAACATAATTTGGAAGGAAGATTGCATTGATTTATGGAAATTGTACAGTACATTTTGCAAACGATATAGTAAAAATGATGGATAGCAAGCACGAACTATACACATATAATTTTTTTTATAGTTACAAAAACGGTATGTTTATTTAGAATAACCTGTATACTAAGTATTTGTGTTGATCAGCTGCTCTCACTCGTATATGCAACACTTTATTTTGATTCAAAATAAGAAAAGATATATTGAGACAATCTATCGATATTACACACAACCTACAACATATTATTATGTTTACAAACTCGCTTTGTTGAAGAACCAATGGTGGCCGTCGGCTGTTATCTGCTCTTTGGCAAGAATGTTGTTGTATCTCACATATTCCACAATTCCATTTTCATTTTTGACATGTCAGACGAGCGATAGATAAAACAAACGGCGGATATTTGGCCATTTGTTTAAACTACAAAAAAGTTTACGTGTTATTCTTAGTGTTACACGATAGAGTTGACCACTGAATCTTTCTCAAGAGAGATTTACTCTAAAAATGTTATAGGGACTATTAATCAATGACATACACAGGCAAATTTCACTCACATCAATTTCACGTGAATTTAAATTCATTTGAATCTCACGTGAAATTCACATGAATTTCACCTCAAACGAGCTGATACGTGAAACTCACGTGAAAACAGTTTTTGTGAGTTTCACGTGAATCTCATGTGAAAATGATGTAAATTCCACAGGAAAATCATGTAAATGTTTTTCATGTGAAATTCACATGAATATTTAAAATTGAGTATATCAAATAACATATAAATTTTCAAATTTAATCAAAATCATAAAAATATAAAAAAAATTGTTGTATATTTCACGTGATTCATGTGAATCTCAATTTACGTGGAATTCACATGAAAATTTTCACGTGAGTGTCATGTATAAGCTCGATTGAGGTGAATCTCACGTGAAATTTTTCATGTGAATTTCATGTGAGATTCATGTGAAATTCATGTGAGCAAATTTTGCCTGTGTAATGTTGTAATCACGTTTTGATTTCTTTGTACCCTTATTCTAACTAGAATTTAGCAGTGATGAATTGTACCGACAGAAACGTTGTTTGACGATATATTCAATTGAAACTAGAAGCTCTAAAGATGCATATTAAACAAATGACCTTCTCAAACATTGTAGACGAGAATAGAATTAATGACAAAAATGTCTGTTTGGTTTTTTTTTTTTTATCTTATATAGCTGATCATTGATGTCTTTTTCGTTTTTTTCCTCCTTGTTCAGCTCTTAATGGTTTAGTTTAGATATATAACATATAAACTGCATTTACCCCTTCCCCTTTCCGACGTTTAGCCATAGCGGCCATCTTGGTTGATGTGCAGAGTCAACGGATATATTTTTTAAACAAGATATCCTAATGATCATTAGGCCATGTTTGGTCTTATTTAGCATAGCAGTTTCAGAGGAGAAGATTTTTGTAAAAGTTAACGGACGATCACGGACGACGGACGACGGACGCCAATTGACTTCGGCATAATGGAAAAAAAGTAGTCATTCATGCAACTACATTAGTAGAGTGACTAGTCTATTTACCTCTTTATTAATAAACTAAAATAAATATTATTTTAATTTGAGACTACAATTGTAATTTCTTAAAATAATGTAGTCAGCTACTAAAGATTTGAGCATACATTTCTATATCTCAACTTTTACGATTCGCTTGTGTATGTAACAACGTACATTTGCATTAGTTTTTAGCGAGATAAATTTATATATTACTAAAAAATTATTACACCAGGGTTTTTGATATGACAAACTAGTCAAAACATTTACTAAATTTTATCCTTGGTACAAGGACCTTACTCGTAAATATAACTCAACATGCAGATATCTAATACGTTCAGGTATTTCACATCCAATCTTTTATGGTAATATTCCTTATAATTTAAAGCACAAAAATGTCAGTATTTACCTCAAAAGCTAACAAAACCGTAAACAGACATATTAAGAAAGGATATAGTTACAATGCTGTTGTCAGAACATTTGAGATTGCATATGTTGGCTTTAAAATTGATTCACTTATAGGGTCTTTGCATCGGAATTAAACACATTTGTTTTAAAACCAGTTCCTGGCATGACACGGGTTATGTTCTTCTCATATTTTATGATGGGATTATACTATATCCCTAACCGGAGGGCTTGTGCTTGATATTCATATGATGAAGACATAATATTTTAATCAGTTTAATTGAAGTCTGGAGTTGGCATGTCGGTTAACTGCTAGTAGTCTTTTGTTAATTTATGCATTATTGGCATTATTTTGTTAAGTTTCTTTTGTTACCTATTCTGACATCAGTCTCGGACTTCTCTTTAACTGAGTTTTACTGTGCGTATTGTTGTGCTGTTTTTTTCTACATTGGCTAGAGGTATAGGGAGAGGGTTGAGATATCAAAAAGCATGTTTAACCCCACTGCACTTTTGCTCTGGCCTTTGTTAGTTTTGTATGATTTAATTGTAGTTTCTTGTATATAATTCGGAGTTTAAAATTACGACCATTATCACATAATTAGTAAACAACTGTGTTTTTGGGCCAGCTGTAGGACTCCTCCTGGTGCGGAATATTCTCGCTGCATTGCAGACCTATTAATGGCCTTCGACTGTTGTCTGCTCTATGGTCGGGTTGTTTTCTTTTTGAAACATTTCCCATTTCCATTCATATATTTTTTTCATTCAAACGCATTCTTTAATACCTTATTGTTTACCTCAATATTAATATTAAGAATTAAACAAGTTGATATTTCGGATAAATCATACTCATTGAAAGTATTTAAATGAAACTGAACACATTCAGGATCTGGAACTTATTTAAATTTGGCTTTTCCTCGATGTTTAATTTATGGTTAAATTGCATTTATTGTTTGATTTTGTTCCATTTGAACGGTCTTGTATACATTTTTCCTGAACTTGAAAAAGTTCTTACATTTGGGACAAACAACAAGCTTAAATTATCTGGTATAGTTTCTTTTATGTAGACGATTTTAACAGGCTGTAAACTTTGACGAGTTTATTTGTGATGCCATCTATATTCGAGACACTTGTGAGTTTCAATGACATACCAGCATACAACCAGTTAACAACCAAATGACTTTTGAGCGTTATGAATCTCTTCAAAAAGCAGCATTTTACACTAAGTATACACTACTTCTACTGCTTTATTTTTTCCTTTTTTGATATATGAAAATACAGTCGTATCTGATGGTATAAAACAAATAAGAAGATACTGTATGATTGTCAATCACACAACTCTCGATCAGATAACAAATTTTAACTAGAAAACTAATCTTCGTTCAAATACTAAAGAAATACAAATATGATACATAGCAACAAACAACAATCACTGATTTACAGCCGCAGGACTTAAGCTTGATACACGCACATATAGAGGATTTTCTTTTTAATAGAACGTGATGAACATTTATTACTATATTCTTCATTTGCTCTTAATAAAGAAACAAGTTTGCAGGCAATTATCAATACTTATAATTAGACAATATACGTAAAGTGTCTTGAAATATGAAATTTATTTGTAGGAGGCTTAGAAACGGGGGAAATGCGAGGTTCTACCGAGCATTCCCCTGTTTCGTGCCAAATACAAATTAAATTCATATTTCAAGACACTATACGTATATTGTTTTTATACTGAAATCGATAAAAAAAAAAAACAAACAAAAGAAAACTATGCAACAAATATTGTTAAAAAAAAGTGTTTGGAATTTCCCTCTTGGGGTACCATTTTGGGGTATTATCCTATGACCGTAGTCCAGGCGGTAAGACATTGACATTTTAATGAATTAAACAGGGAAAATGAACTTAATTAATAACATTTAATAAACATAGTATATAAATTACCAATTTGAAGACATAACAAGTTTAAATTCATAAAATTTTGACCATTGCTACTACACGTTGTCATGGTTGTGACGTGACGTTGTTGATAAAATACAGTAGTTCCGGTAAGTAGGCGGGGTTTAAAGGTTAGTTGAGGTCATTGACGTATAACGCTGACGTTTATACGTATAGCTTTATCTGTATAGTAAAATAGCTGATTGCAGTATAAATATAAAAAGATCTGGTATCAGTGAAACAAGTCACAATAAGTTAAAGTAAACATTACAGGTCAAAGTACCGTCTTTAACACGGAGCCGAAAACCATTCAAACGGGAAATATACTCTCTCTCTCTCTCTCTCTCTCTCTCTCTCTCTCTCCTACAATATATATATATATATATATATATATATATATATATATACTAGTTCAATGATAATGAACGCAATACTATACTCCAAATTATACACAAGAAACTTGAATTAAAAATAATACAAGACTAGCAAGGCCAGAGGCTCCTGACTTTGGACAGGCGCAAAAAGTCAAATTTAAAAGTAGACGATAAAACAACTGCTAAAGAATCAAAATCAAGGTTTTTTGTATAAAAGAAATTGCATTATAGTTGTTAACTAATGTCAAGGCGATAGTTGTCATGTATCTGCTGGCGTCTCCTGAAATTGAAAAGCGTGTAACAAAATAAATGACAACATTTGATTTATTTATCAAATTCTAGTCAATATACTCAAATTATATCTTAATGAAGTGATCAGGAAGTAGTTCATGTCCAATAAGTGAAAGCTACATCTATTGCGTGCATTATACATAGCACCATTCATTCATTCATTCATTCATTCATTCAGAAATGTTATCGGCAAGTTTATCAACATGATTTTAAAGTAATTCTGCCTTCTAAGGATTAATCGATGTCACTGCTGGTTGACCCTCCCCTTTCACGAGTGTATCACCGGCCCAGTATTCGAGAAGTCTATTTTGACATGAGTAGTTATTGATATGGTCATAATTATGATTTAATGGTTTGAAAAAACTTTGAATTTGTGAAATACTAAGGTTTTTCTACCACAGAAATAGATTACGTTAGCTGTACTATGCATTACTTTCAGGACTACATTTAGCCTTGTTATACTTTGAGTCAACATGCTATTGGTTAAGTGTTTAGGCGACATACCTCTTAATGGTACTGTAGCACCATATTTGTCCAATCTGCTGTTCTCTATCTACAATAAGTTATGTTAAACGTTTCTCGTCGGATGTTTGTAGCATTGACATATTCGATTAAGATCCATACTAAAGGCAGTACTTTCAGCTGACATAACCTTCCATTATAGTATGTTTATTTTAGTTCTATTTGATTGTTCGATATGAATTTGATTCGCAAGCTGACAAGACTAAAGCAAGGTTTAAAAACGGTAAATACCCGAAAAAGTACTATTTTATTTCTTTTTTTTTAATTTCAAATTGTTTCAAGTGTCAATTTCAATTGTTCTTTAAATTTTGTCCTTCTATTATTTTCAGCTTGTTTGCGACTTTGGTTATATCTTTATCATTTATTTGCTACGTTTTATTATAAACAAATATAACTCGTTGTTACTGGATGATTACAAAATTTCTAACCTTTGTTTATCGTTTATTATATCAACATGGATCGGTTCTAAAAAGTTGTCTTAATTATTGAATGGAGGACTTAAAATTAATTAATTAAATTGCTTTAATATTATAAAATAAACCCATCATAGATAAAAGGATTGAAATGCAATTTACCGTTTCATTGTGAATTATGATTTGAATATTTGCAATGTATTCCAACTTGAAAGTGCCACAAATGACATTGCACTACAGTAGTGTTGACACTAAATTTAATCCGTCCTTGTAGAAACATTTCCAACAATGTTACCTTGTCTTTCAAACTGACGTAAGTGTTATATAATACACTCAGTGCTTATTAGTGCTTTAAATTTGTTGATGACTAATAGTTTTCTGTAGACGTTATTTCATAATAATGGAAGTTGTAACTTTATAAAATTAAAATGATGCAGCATAAATTTTGACAATTATTAAACTGAACATTGATTTATCTGGTTTAAGGGTAACGTGGTTGATAAGAGACGTTCAAACTAAAAGTTGTTTAAGTATTTACTGTAGGTTATAAGGTTTAAATTTCCTACCAGAGTGTGTTTTATCCCCTAAAAGGCTTTAAACTTTTGACATCAAATTGGATGACATTGCATTAGTTGATAATAATTGTAGTCAATTGGATCATTAATGCTCTTTAATTTCGTTCTTTAACTGGCCTCAAATAATTTTAGTCGAGCATGAATGGTGAGTCTTATGTACACAAGTATCATCTGGATTAAAAGCGTCTATGATGAGCTTATTGATACACATATATGTAAATGCTATAATTAATTGTTTGTTTGTGTTAATGCCACTTTCAGAAGTTTTAGCTATATAGTGGAGGTGAGAATTTTAGTGTTTATTGTTAGTGCAATCAAAAGTGTTCCAAGAAAACCATCGTCCTGCTGCGACCCCCCTCCCCCCCAATTCTTAGTCAAACAAACTACTACACAGACATGATTGATACATATGTTAAAAGCAAACAATGTTTTGAATGCTGTTTATCAACACCGCCTATACAACTTCAGGTTTAATCAAGTAAATCGAGTGACTAAATTGTAAGTTATCAAGCATATATTTATGTATACATCTGATGAATGGGTTTTGTAAAATCTCAGCGCTTGAAAATGTACATTATTGTAAAAATATGTCAACTGAAAAGTCCATAGAACATGATTGATAAGATGAGACACTTGATAAAATCAACTACCGAATCCAAAACGACTGGAGAACAATTGTAGTATTCCTCACTAAAAACAGTATTTTTACGAAGGACTCATAATTTTGGCCTTTTGTTTAAGATGTGATACATTCAAATGCATATCAATTTTAAAAGATTTTCAACAATTGCCTTACAAACGACTTTTTTCATGAATGCAAGTAAAATTCGATAACAACTGTTTTCTTTTGTATATAAAGTAATAACGTATGATATTTAATAAAAAAATCAACATATTTTATATTCATATTTTTGCTTTAATATTTTTTATGAACCATTTAATTTATTTTCAACACATGGCGACGGATATGAAATGGCATACAACACGGTCGAAAAAGGTCCAATATTTCTAGACAATTTGAACCAAAATGAAATATATACATATTAAGTTTCATGTTTTAAAGATTGAATCAGATGCACAACAGTTTTAATCGATCTTTCAAAATTCATAAATTCAGCTATACACAGAGATACAACTTAATTACTCAACTGAATTTTTAACAATAAACATATATGCATGTACAGGGCCAGTCATTTGGGTAATTGGCTTCAAACCTGTTTACAAATTAAGCGTAATATTACCAATTGTGTGATAAGATTTTGACATCTTGGCAAAACTGAGTGATCAACCGAAAACATTCATACTTTGTTAACGTGACAATAATTGGGACCAAGCACCATCAATGATGTGGTAATACGCCAGCAACATGAACAATACACAACAGCGAACATATAATACTCGAAACACACATATAATTTGATCTAATAAAACAGTTTCCTAGCTAGTAGTATAAATTACAAAGCACACTTTAGTAAAACATAAACACTTATATGCACTATAACGAAATATCAGAAATTGAGTAGCATACAAGTACGAGAGTACAGAAAATGAAATGAAATCGTAAATATATTATCATTACCAGCAATATCCCCACTCTTTCGAACTATCTATCATTAACTTCTTTGGAAGACCATATTTATCTAAAGATATATAAAGAAAGGCAAAATATTCTAAAGGGGCATTAAAACTCATAAAGCTCACATTGAAAAAAAGCTATAAAAGGACCTGAATTTACTAGTGTATTACCATTTAAACAGGAGAACCAACTGTATAATCTATATAAAAAAAGATAAGAAAAAACGAGAAAAGAGAAACACGTATGAACCACACCAACACACGACAATCACTGAACAGGCTTCTGACTTTTTTTACTATAAAGGAACTGTACATGCATAGCATGAAATAAATCAAAGTTCAAATACAAAAGATGTTTGAAAAGCAAATATAGTTCAGAAACCATCGGTAAAGTTACTTCACAGGGGTAAAAACATAATAGAAAACAAGAAGAAAACTTTTCCGTCAACACTTTAAAATCAAATTTTGTCGTTATGAAAGGAATCTAAATTGCATTTTATTTTTTTTTTCCAACGTCAAGGCAAAATTGTCATGTATCCTAACTGTAACTTCCGTCCGGTAAATGATGGAGTCTACAGACAATGGTATGCATGTCACCAAAAAAAAAAAAAATACTTACAATTTCTTGTCAATGTTCTAAACATTATAACTTAATGAAGTGATCAGGAAGTATTTTATGTCCAATCTTTCAAAATTCCAGCGATTGCGTGTATTTACTACAAAATAATATTCTTAATGTAATTTTCTCTTGAATTGCAAATTGAACAAATAATGACCTGATTTAAAAGATTTGCGTTCTTTTCTTATCTATTTTTGCTGTCGTAGAAATATTACCAATTAAAATGAGTAAAATTAGTAATTGTTGATATATATAAAAGAACATTCACAAAATTTTGCGTTTTTTTTTTTTTTTTTTATAGGTTATTGTTTATGATCGGCTTTTAGCATACGAACTGTGTTAAGGAGGCTCGCGGGTATAAGATTTTCAGAAAAAAATGAAACATGTATATTTCATTACAAATTTTATTTTTTACCTTAAGTAGTGGTTACTTTATCATACGGTACAAAAATCATTCCAAAAAATCAATTTGTGTTGGCCCCAGGTGACTTTTAAAATGTAGATATTATTGAAAAAGCTCCATATTATCTCCCTTTGGTGCAAAAATGCCAATTTTTAGCATTAAAATTGAAATACCTTTTTTTTAAATCATCGGTGACCTATATTTTTTATTGTTTTTTTCAAATAAGCTGTACATAAAATAAAAAATGGTAAAATGTTAGTGATTTCTGTAATTTAGTTCTTTTTTAATTTCGATATTACCGCTATTTCTCCTATTAGTTCAACAGAAAAAAATAACATCAACAAAAATATATGTTTCTTTCGAAGGCAGATTGTGGGCGTAAATGAACGGTGACCCCATCTTTTTATTTCATTTTTCTATTAAGTATAAGATAAAGTTCATTTGTAGAAAAATATAGGGAAATCCTATATTAAATAAAAAAAATTGATTTAGACCCGCGAACCACCTTAAATAAGAAAAAACCTAAAATTTACAATTATCATGCCGATGTATAATTCCACATGCGTTGGTCATGCTAATATGTTTTCTGTGATTTGTTTTGTTTCTGTTGTCTAGACATGTTTAGATTTTTGTATTTCCGGTTTTTGTTTTTGTCTCCATTGTTAGATTTTAACAGTTACATGGAAGTTGTCTTCTTGAATGTCAAACACACGCCATAATTACGTAATTGCGAAAAGATTAACAGTTTCGGATACCGGTGTTATGTCTTAATATTTTCGTTTGTTGTATTCATTACTCTACGTTAACACACTTTCTATTTTATTTACACAGCATCAACAATCAATTATCGTATCCAATATGTTATGGCAGTTTCTTCGAGTTCCTGTCATTTTTTTTTATTTAAACGGTACAAAAAGATTTGAAAACAAAACCGAAAAAAATACCAAAGACAAACACGTGTACACAAAACACAACATAAGTACATGACACCAAACTTATCAAGACTGCAACAAGAAACACGAAACCCACCAAAACTAAAGACGATCTCAGATTTTCCGGACGGATAGGCAGCTCCTGCTCCATCCAGCCTGATGCACATGTAAGTACATATACAGAGATAAGTCTAACTTGGTAATAGGATATGGTATCTGTATTTCTTTCTTAACTACAACTTATAAAATCAATGAAGAATTTGTCAATATCAGTGTGACTAGTGTTACACCTGTAAATTTGATTGACGTTCAAAGACAGTTGTTGAAAAATATGTTAACAGTTTTAAAATAAACCAAAATGCTTCAAAAGATTTATTAGATCTTCTGTTTTATTCGTCAATCTTGTACGTTTACAATTTTCCTGAGACCGCTATATACTTCAATAAAAAAGAGACGAAATATACCGAAGTGACATTCAAACTCACAGATCGAAAATACACTGATAATGTGATGGCTTCAAAAGTCAAACAAACAAACAAAAAGTGTGTCACTGGTATTTGGCATTACATATCTATCTAAACACCATATTAATATCCTTCATTTATACTTTGCCTCAGTTAAACTATCAGAATTGGAAAATCAGCAATCAACGATAAGATTCGAGCATTAAGGGTGTATAAAGGACACTCAATTTGAAGAAGGAAAGTGAACTGTATGCAGCATATTTCCATAATGATTAGTGATGCGTAATGATTACAGTGTACCTTATCTAAAGTCATATTTACTTTGTAAATTGTGAATGACTTGTACCATCGTCCTTAGTTGAAAATGGACTAATCTTCACAACTTACACATATTCACGTCAACTGTAGAGTGAAGCAGTCATTGATATAATAGTTTCAGATTTAAACAATATAAATTATTATATACTGATTTTGTTTTCACATATGCAGGGGATTGTTCGAGCCCACTTATCTACATGTGTTATTGGCTTCTGATGTAGTTTACAGCAAAGAGGTATTAAGTAAACAAGGAATTCGATTCCCACAGATTCACTAGATTTTAATTGGGGCTTTATATTTGAATACCGTTTTGATATTGAGATCTTGATTTTTCTTGTTTACATTAATTTTAATTATCATTAACTGTTAGAGTATCGTCACACTTTTCTTATCAATAAAAACTATACAAACGCTTAATTATAGTTTCAATTGGAGTATTCAAGTATGTTACACAAGTAACTAATAGGATAAATAAAGTGTTTACCAATCATGGTTAGTATGAATATTGTGTCTCTAAGTGACAGTAGTTCCCGTAAACGATATGCTGCTGTTTACGACCGTAGAAACCCGGTTATAATTAACAAATTTTAAATCATTTTACACGTGGTTCATAAATGGACAGTTTCCTAAATTGCGTTTATAGACTCTAGAGTATCTAGATGAAGTAGTTATTTAATACCATCTTTTTATGTTCAACAATAGCTCAAAATGTATACTGCTTTGCGACGAGTACCAATGCATTTTTTCATTACCAATTCTGCTTTGAATATTTGCAGTTTATTAAAACTTTAAATTGCCACTTTGCACTGATGAAATGCTTTAATTCTTCCCGGCAGACATACTTAAAACTATTATAACTTGTCTATCAAAATCAAGCCTCTGTTACATAACATAACTAAATGCTTATTAGTTCCTAGTTTATTGCTAATGGTCTTTAGTGATTATTATCTTACAGGCATCGTATTATCCTGAATAATCTTGAAAATTTAACTTTATAAATTTAAAAAGATGAAGCGTAACTACTGTCAATTATCCAGCAAAAAATGTATTTATTTGCTTTAAGGATAAAAAACGTATAGCTTAATTATAGCCGTTCACACTGTAATGTGTTAAAATAATTTCCGTAGCAAATTATATTTTTTCGGAAAAAATTGAAATTTGTTGAAAGAAAGAGTTCTCTTATCCCATTCAAATCTTGATTTGTCACTAAAAGTCTGTTAACATTAAATAAGTTGATTAATAAATATGATATAGGATGTTTGCATCGATTATTTGAGTGTTCACTACTTTTTTTTCTGATTAGGACTTCAATATAACTAAAACTACCCCTAAGAAATATTAATAAGGGCAAAAAGGCAACACAGCTACTGTTGAGATGACTCAAAATGTCCTGGATTTAATAAAGATGTTTTTTTTTTTAATTTTCATATTTTCATATAAGGTTTTGAATTTTATAATGCTTTTACGACACGTTAGTGAATTTAGGTTTAATGTAATCATTGTTGGAATAAACTGTACGCTTTTATGCAAAACATCTGAAGCAAAGTTTTTACAATGTCTAAGCAGTAATTTAGAAATTCGACAAAATGGAATGGAGGGAAAATTTAACATAGGTAACGTAAACAAAACAGACAAAACCAAAAACACTCTACTGCATCAATCAAGAGAACGATTGGAAAACAACTTCCTATATTTGACTTGAAACTATCATGGTTAATAAAACCTAGTATGCATTTATTTAGGAAAATGATATGCAACGTCATCACCTTTATGTTATATACCAAAAACTAAAAGATAGACACGTCAGTCGTCTATATAATTCTATTTATAAATTTCAGCTGTTGTATAGAATTCTGAAAAGCACATTACATTACAAACCAAGATACGAATTAACCTGATATGCATTTATCAAGCTTACCAGTTTTATTTTTGTTATATTTCTCGATTGAATTGTTTTGCATTTGTCGTTTTGGGATCTTTTATAGCTTTCTATGTGGGATTTGCTCATTGTTAAAGGCCGTACGTATACATATAATATTAATAATTTATATGTCATTTTGTCTCTTTTTGTGATTTGTCTCATTGGCAATCGTACCACATCTTCTTATTTTTAAAAATATCATCATATACAAAAAAATGTACATACCAGGATTAACATTTTGTGCTTCAGTCTATAAAAAGATATGTATAACTGACGCTCGAATAAAATGAATCAAAAAGGCAAAAAACAAAAAAAAAATAATTTGAGAACAATGATGGCAAAATTATCGGTACCTGTGACTACCAAAAAGTAAAATCACAAAAATACTGAACTTAGAGGAAAATCAATTCGGAAAGTCCATAATCACATGGCAAAATCAAATAACAAAACGCATCAAAAACGAATGGACAAGAAATGTCATATTCCTGACTTGGTACAGGCATTTTCAAATGTAGAAAATGGTGGATTAAACATGATTTTATAGCGCTAACCCTCTCACTCTGATGACAGTCTCATCAAATTCCGTTATATTTACATTGATGCGTTAACTAAACAGACACAATAAATAAAATAGTCAAAATATGGGTATATCAGTCATCATTGTATAACAATTTTAAAAGGAACAATTTAACAGAACACAAAAGCATCTATCTACATACCAAGAGTTTACTTTAAAGGCTGTGACTGTCTCATGATGAACCTCGTTATGGCAATGAATTAAAAAACAAAAACAAAGATAAAATTCCTGAGACGTTATTATCTGTAAGAATTTATTCTAACGATACAACTAAATTTCGTACTTAACTAAAATAGTTTTTAATAAAATTTGTTTTTGTCCCGGCCGATAAAGCTGCTAATAATATTATTATTGATTGGCGTAAATTTTACATTGAGGTTCTGAGAAAAGAAATCACCAATTCACCAACATTCCAACTGACTCCATTTTCAGAAAACGACATCTGTAACAAACATAAACTTTTAGCTACCGCTTTACAAGCAGAGCCAAATACAATGAAAGTCCCAACTATGTACTGGCTTCCGAAGCTACACAAAACACCTTACAAATATAGATTTATTTCGTCTTCAAGCCATTGTACCACTACTAAATTGTCTATTCTTCTTACCAGGACATTTGGTACAATTAAAAACCTGAAAATAAATTGTTCAAATAAGGCCTTCGAAAATAGTGGAATTAATTACTTTTGGAGTGTCAAGAACTCGTTGGAAGTACTTGATAAATTGCATGCTTATATTGGTGATTTTGAATCTGTTCAAAGTTTTGATTTTTCTACCCTGTATACCACATTGCCTCACATTGTCATTAAGAAAAAATTCACACACCTAATTAAATTGCCATTTAAAAAGTCAGAATGTGAATATATATGTTCAAACTCTTTTAGGTCATTTTTAAGTAGCAATAAACAAAAAAAAACTATGTCAATTGGACATGCTTTGATACTATATATGCCCTTGAATTTTTACTAGATAACATTTTTGTTCGCTTTGGGGATTCCGTATATCGTCAGATTATCGAAATTCCAATGGGGACTAACTGTGCACCACTTATTGCGGACCTGTTTTTGTATTGCTATGAGTTACAATTTATGACAAAAATAAGCAAAGACCCATCGAAACAAACATCTGATAAACAAATTTAATAATACTTTTAGATATTTGGATGATATTTTGGCTCTAAATAATGACGACTTCAGTATGTATATTAAAGAAATTTATCTTGTTGAACTTACTTTAAATAAAGCTATTACTAACAATGACCACTGCCCTTTCCTCGATCTTGATATCTATATCACTAACGGAAAGCTGAATACTAAAATTTATGATAAAAGAGATGATTTTTCATTTCCTATCGTTAATTGTCTATTTTTAGATGGTGACGTTCTCTTGTCACCATCTTACGGTGTTTATATATCTCAACTTGTACGATTCGCTCGAGTATGTAACAATGTTTTAGATTTTAACGAGAGAAATTTATGTATTACTGAAAAATTATTACACCAGGGTTTTCGATATCACAAACTAGTCAAAACATTTACTAAATTTTATCATCGGTATAAGGATATCGTTCGTAAATATAGCTCAACATGCAGACTTCTTATACGTTCAGGTATTTCACATCCAATTTTTATGGAAGTATTCTTTATAAAGCACAAAGGTGTCAGTATTCACCTCGAAAACTAACAAAACCTTTGAATAGACTTATTAAGAAGGGATATAGTTACGATACTGTTGTCAAATCATTAAAGATTGCATATTTTGGCGTTAATATTGATTCACTTATATGGTCTTTGTATCGGAACTAAACACATTTATTCAAAAACCAGTTGTTGGCATGACACGGGTTATGTTCTTCTCATTTATGTTATGATGGTATGATACTAAACTCCTAACGGGAAGGATTGTGCCTGATGTTCATATGATGAAATCATAATCTTTTAGTCAATTTAATTGAAGTCTGGAGCTGGCATGTCAGTTAACTGCTAGTAGTCTGTTGTTATTTATGTATTATTGTCATTTTGTTTATTTTCTTTGGTTACATCTTCTGACATCAGACTCGGACTTCTCTTGAACTGAATTTTAATGTGCGTATTGTTATGCGTTTACTTTTCTACATTGGCTAGAGGTATAGGGGGAGGGTTGAGATCTCACAAACATGTTTAACCCCGCCGCATTTTTGCGCCTGTCCCTAGTCCGGACCCTCTGGCCTTTGTTAGTCTTGTATTATTTTAATTTTAGTTTCTTGTGTACAATTTGGAAATAAGTATGACGTTCATTATCACTGAACTAGTATATATTTGTTTAGGGGCCAGCTGAAGGACGCCTCCGGGTGCGGGAATTTCTCGCTACATTGAAGACCTGTTGGTGACCTTCTGCTGTTGTTTTTTTCTATGGTCGGGTTGTTGTCTCTTTGGCGCATTCCCCATTTCCATTCTCAATTTTATTTAAGAATTACTGAATCTAAACGTTCAGTGCAAAGGCTAAATATAGAATTTTATTAAATGTTTCATCGTATAATTGTTTTAGACATCTATCATATTAAGGAGCTTTTAACTTGACGGAAGTAAGTTAGTTTTTGATAAAGTGCATATACATGTCTGAAATTAATGTCATAGAACACGACACGTTTGTTAAGTTCCTTAAATTGGAAGGCCGGACACAATTATCAAATTTACTTTCTGCTTGGAGAATTAAGTTGGATATAAATCTAGAACAAAAACAAAGTGGCGGCTTGTGAAAACATATGCTTTAGAATACTTAACTTCTCTTGAACACATAACAAATATTGGTTAAGATAAATGATGATTAAAAAACTTGTCGAATGACCAAGAAAGACGACCATCAGAAAAATAAAATGACTCATTTGTGAGAAAACAAAAGCATAAGACAATAGTTTAAGCTTACTTCAGTAATTGTTGTTGCCATTAGAAGAAAAAAGATGTTTTAAACAATTTTTATCAGTATTTGTCTAAGCTTTTACATTAATTTTATAGCCGGGGTTCTACTGAAATAAATCAATTGGCAAAAAAACGACCAACATATAAAACAACTGAGAACGTGAAAAGTTCAACTGTGCATTAAAACGATGATAATATATCTTTCACAAAATTACATTAAACCCTTTAAAAGATACAAGGAAACAAATCTAAAAATGAAATGATGAAATACAGACATCGTTAATGTATTTGAAGAAAATTCAATGATAAAAACATTGCATTCTATGTTGTCTAAAGTAGGTTATTATAAAGTCTGTTTTCAATATTCAACAAACAGGAAGATAGCTGCAGTGCTGCCCAATTGTACATAAGGCAACAACAGTTTACTGATGTTAATATTTCATTAATCGATAAAGATTTGGCATAATTATTCTTTACCTTTTACAAAATCCTGGTATCTGTGATGAGTTTGTTTTCATATCTTTCAAAATGTTTGAATCAAATCACATGTGCTTTGTTGTACTGTCAATCAACTGTACTGATTCCCTGTTGTGAGAACAAAATAATTCGTTAAAATTGATGTTAAACACGGGTATTATTATGTTTACGTCAAATTTCTTTGTTGTAATAAATATATGGCAACTTTCATCTGACATTAAAACAAGATGAAATGGTTCATATCTCGGTTGCCGATACTTCCGAGCAGGTGATTTAGTTTTATTCAGAGAGATTGACAGGGAGAAACAAATCTGATGAAAATATGAAAAGTCTTATTTTGTGGAATAGGGGAAAATACGCTTAACACCAGTGAAATATTATTATAAAATATTTAATATTGACGCTGTACACGGAACATAAAGAAAATCGCCCCATACACTATTTTGTTATGACATGACCCACAGAGGCAGTTTTCATTTCATCCATATTTTGTCTGAATGATTAGTATAGACTACTAATGGTTTGGATTTGACACGACTTCTCTTCAAGTGAGAGTTTAGCTGGCTAAAAACCACGTTAAACGCACCACTGTTAACATAAGGAAATGCCTGTAATAAGTCGTGAATATTTTAGTTGATTTCAATGCTTTTAATGTGTTTGAGCTTTTAATTTTGTCAGTTTTCAAGGGGCTTTCCAGTTTAAAGTTCCGTGTTTTGTGTTGTTTTTTTGCTGTTATAGCTTTGAATTTGGATCAATTAAATGTTTAAACATGGTTTGAATAACCCAATAAACAGATATATTTTACACTGTCCGGTAAGTTGGGTCAAGGGACGTATGTCTCGAAAAATATGGACAAACACATTCGTGACAAAAAAAGTCTTCCTTGTAAGAATCATCCATCCATTTAAAAAAATCGTTGTGGGACAATAAGCCCTACATGAAGAAGCAGTAAATGTCATATAGATCATACTGTATTTACTTTTTTCTGGGCTATTCAGTAAAACAGATGTTTAAAACAAAGCGTATTAGTGGATCCATTAACACGAATTTCATACGTTTTTTTACGACGTACATATTGAAGGGCATCTCTCCCACCTCCATGGAAAAATGTTGATAAAAGAGTCGTTAAATCGTGTCTAAATTAATTATCTCTGATAACAACACCATCGTCAAAAAGCATTATTTTTCTACAGGTAGAGCTGAATTAATATTAAAATATATATAAAAAACAGAGACATAATCTCTAGTTAAATGTAATTGTATAACGTTCTTTCAAGTTTATAACGTCACCTCAGGCATAGGCATAACGATTGTGCAATGGATTTGAGATTGGCAATACAGACACGGACTACATGTAGTTTTGAACCGTGTGAAGAAGCCAAAGCAATATCGGAGTCCAAACCAGGAACTGATTAATCATCAATAGGGAAGGATACATCGGGATTTGTTGTAATATTTTGTCGTATTCCGTCTGAAACTCAAACACACAAACCTAGAAAACTAAATGTATTGCTTAAAACACAGTTTCATAAACGAGGTTCTATCTGATTCATGTAATATTTGATTTTGTATAACTAAAGGCAACAGTAGTATACCGCTGTTCAAAACTTTTAAATTCAATGTCAAAAAACAAACTCAAAAGGCAAACGCATTAAATATAAGAGAACAACGACACAACATTAAAATGTAACACACACACACACACACAGTGAGAGAGAAACGGACTTAGCATTAGACAAAATTATTACGAACCAACAATTGTTCTTAACCCTCGATGAAAAGGTATATAATATACTGTTACCATTTGTTTTTGTTCCCCTTCAAGTACATTAGGATGCAAATTTTGTTAAATAAAAAACACAAAAATACAGATAGTACAAGAAAATCAAGGAAAAATATATAAAACAAAATTCTGAGACTGAACAAATAGAAAAAATATATTTTTGAAATATGTTTATGTTATTGTATATTAAGACCCTATTGAAATATGTTTATGTTTTTGTATATCAAGATCCTATTGAATAAAATTGAGAATGGAAATGGGGAATGTGTCAAGGAGACAACAACTCGACCATAGAAAAAACAACAGCAGAAGGTCACCGACAGGTCTTCAATGTAGCTAGAAATTCCCACATCCGGAGGCGTCCTTCAGCTGGCCTCTAAACAAATATATACTAGTTCAGTGATAATGAACGCCATACTAATTTCCAAATTGTACACAAGAAACTAAAATTAAAATAATACAAGACTAACAAAGGCCAGAGGCTCCGGACTTGGGACAGGCGCAAAAATGCGGCGTTGTTAAACATGTTTATGAAATATGTTTATATTATTGTATATCAAAATCCTTTTGAAATATGTTTATGTCGTTGCATGTTATACAATGACTTTAAGGCATGAGAAATCAAAGACGTGTTATGAATGCTCATTACATCTAGATTTGTTTTTATCTCATTTGAATATTTTCTTATAAATTCATTGTTCAGCAAGACATACATTGTCAATTCTTAATTTCATTTCAATAAAGGTTCCGTAAATATTGAATCAAACTAAATGTCAGATGTGAATATTTGTGTGCATCTCTCCAAGCATACAACAGAAAGAAATATCATCATTATTTTAGATATCTTTTCAGTAACACTTTACAAATGAAGGACACTTTAACTTTAATTACATCAGGTATCAGGGTCGGTCCTTTGATTGTTTTATATATTCTACGAAAGGATACTACCCAAAACAATACAAAACAAGTCATAATCTTGCGTTGGTAAGAACCCGCATGCAAAATGCATTTCAACTTATCAATTTTGCACATGTAATTCAATGATTAATTAACGATACCAAGTATGGTAAAAAAGCATTAGGGCAATAAAAGTTAACAGACAACACCATCGCCGACTTGAATTCGAAAGATACCAGCACAACTACAAAAAAAATCTTCCAACAGTGCACAGAAAACTAAAGATTAAGCAACACGCACCACATCACAAACTGGGATAAACTACTCAAATACTCTTGAAGGGATAAAAGTTCTTGGAACACAAGTGTCACGCATTAATTGGATTACATTCCATTGATCAACATATTTTATCATAAAGCTTTACACAATGTCAAATTGATAAACGCCATTTATTAACAGAATATTTACAAATCATCGCAGAAAGAATGCTCTTCATCTTTGTACTCTATTTGGCCTTTTAAACATTTTTTGATTCAAGCGTCACTGATGAGTCTTTTTTAGACAAAACGCGCGTCTGGTGTAAATTTAAAATTTTGATCCTGGTATCTATGATGAGTTTATTTGCAACTACGAAGTTGTATAATTATTTAAGTTCAAAAACTTTTAAAACATGTTAGTGAATTTGCTTTTGTAACTACTGACATTTCTGAAAATAAAGCATACTGTCTTGGGTTCGTGTCAATGCGTCTTATGTTTTATATTTGTGTCTTGTATACTTTTATTTGTATGTTTGTCTTTTTTAGACAAGTCGTTGTCAGTTAAGTTTCGATCTATGAGTTTGAGCGTCCGTCTAGTATCTTTCTCCCTCTTTAACAATCTACAAAGAGTTCCCTGTTTGCCAACAGGTACAAATACTGCATAGGATATTTGTAGATGATTTAATTAAAGACTGAACATGACGCGATCAGGATTTATCATGTGTGTCAACCAAAGTGGTAAAGATCGATTAACCAGTGTATGCCAATAATCACGGAATTTGTTACATTGCGTTTAAGTTTTACGACGAAATTAGAATTGGTCATCAGGAAAAAACGGTCAGCTGTAATGAAAATGATTAGGTTTTCGATAATTGAATGCTGTAAGTCTTGCTCACACGTTGTTGTGAATGTAATGGAATAGTATGCGACTGTCATACAAATTATAAGTTAAGCTAACTTTAAAACCAGGTTTACTTCAAAATTTGCTGCATAAAGAAATAAAAAAATGTCTGGACCAGGTTAAGAATATAACACATACTTCCATTCTTTTGATAAGTTTGAGCATTTGATTTTGCCATTTGATAAGTGACTTATTCCAATTTACTTGATAATGTTTTTTTTTTACAATTTGAAAATAATCAATTACACTATGGAACATCTAAAAGACTGTAGCATCTGAGGAAATCAAAATAGTGATAATGTCCATGCCTAACAAACACATAGTTATCATTCATGTCATCGATATGTTGTTGTTTTTTGCGTGTATTCGATGTCGAACGTGTTTTTTCCTCAAATGTACATCTACTTTATGTCCTTTGCTTTTTGATAAGATACCGATGGGAATTTTCCTTTATTTATTAGGATATCGTGTCACACTTTACTTATGCGTATTGACTCTGTCATACTACTGTATTAGAATAAAGACTGTGTATAAACAAATGTACAAACATGTTAACACGTGGTTATTAAAGGGACAGCGTTGCGTAATTGTGTTTATTGACTCTAGCATTTAGGACGATTGGTTGTTTAGTGCTGTCCACCTAATTTGGACAATAGCTCAAAACATAAACTTCTTTCCGATGAGTATCAATGCACCTTTTCATTACCAATTATGTTTTGAATTATTGCAGTTTATTGAAACTTGAGCCACGTTGCACTGCAAAAATGCTGAAAGTGCTTTAATTCTTTCCTGCAAATATACTTTTAACTATTTTAACTGATCAAAATCAAGCCTATGTTACATAACAAAACACTTAACTACTTATTAGTTCCTAGTTTATTGCTTATGGTTAAAGTTTTTTTTTTTATCTCTAAGGCATCATAGTATCCTGGATTCTTGAACATGTAACTTTATAGAATTAAAATGATGCAGCATTATTATTGCCAATTATCGAAGAGAAAAAATTATACATTTGGTTTAAGGATAAAACGTAAAGCTTGATTATAGCCGTTTACAGTCTAATGTGTTTTAGATAATTAGGTTTTCTGGGAGAAAATTAAATGATGTTCCAAGAAAATGTTTTTTTTTCAATAAAAACTTGGATATTTCACTAGAAGTATGTAAACATTACATAAGTCGATTACTAAACATGCTAGATGAAGTATGCCTCTGGGTGCGGGAGTTTCTTGCTACATTGAAGACCCATTGGTGGCCTTCGGTTGTAATCTGCTCTATGGTCGGGTTGTTGTCGCTTTGACATATTCCTAATTTCCAGTCTCAATTTTATGATATAAGATGTATGATTTACGTTTCACCTCTTCATTTGTTCTAATTTAAACTTTCATATATTTAAAAGTACTTTACAAAATCACAAATAAATCAAAACATAAGTTACTAAGTTATGATGAGGTGGCTCGAAATATCCTGGAATTTAATGATTGATTGATTGTTGGCTGCTTTACGCCGCATTAGCACAACAAGGCTATATCGCGGCGATGGATTTGATAAAGATGATTTATAATTTCCATATTTTCATAAAAAGTGTTGAATGTTATTATTCTTTACAACGTAAATTGATTGAGGTTTTATCTATTATTAGAGGGAATAAACTGGAATAAAAGTTATGCAGGTTGTGTGTATGCAAACATATGAATAATGATTATGGCAACGTCTAAGCGGTAGGTAATTTATAAACGTGAAATACATATAAAATTCTGAATGTGTGAAGTAAACAAAACTGACAAGACCAACACAAATACATCAATCAACAGAACAATGTATTATTTATAAAACCTAGTAAACATTAGGAAAATAATCATCATCTGTATCTTATAATCAAAAGGTAAAAAATGTAGAATAACTGGCCCATCATCTATTTAATTCTATTCAAAAATTTCAGCTTAGTATAGTAATTATAAAAGAAAATAAAATAACCATAACAAAATACGAATAGACCGGATATGCATGTGTATACAATTATCAAGAGTTACATGGCCAGTTCTATTTTTTGTAAGATTTCTCGTTTGAATTGTTTTGCATTTGTCATTTCGGTGCCTTTTATATCTAACTATGCGGTATGCGATTTTCTCATTGTAAAAGACCGCACTGTTACACATTGTTGTTGATCTTTGTGTCAATTTGTCTTTTGTAGAGTGTTGTCTCATTGGCAGTCATAACATATCTTCTAATTTGCATATCATAGCATAGATACTAGGATTAGAATCTTGTGTGTCAGTTTACAAAAGTCATATCATTGACGCTCGAATCAGACAGTTTTAAAAGACAAAAACAAAAATGTAAATGAGAATTGGGAGCAGTGATGGCTACACTATCAATGCCGGTGACTATCAATAGTTTATTCTTAAAAGATGTGCTTGTCTCGAGATGAGCATTTACAGAAATGTAATAAAAACACAGAAATAAGATAACATTCCGGAAATGATATTAACTGTGAATTCATTCTTACTAATTTTATATCGTGTATTGCCAAATAGGTGATACAACTAAATTTCGGACTTAGATACAAAAGTTACTAAAGTAGATTGTAAGAATTACTGAATTTAAATGTATATCGCAAAGGCTTAGGCTTTATTGAATATTTCAACATATAATTATTTAGACATCTGTCAGATTAAGTAGCTTTTTTACTTGACGGAAGTAAGAAAGTTTTTAATATTATAGTGCATAGACTGAAATTAATGTTGCAGGACTTGACACGCCTATCTTTAAGTTCCATTAAATGGTAGGCTAGAATCAGGTTTTAATGATGTGTTTTCTCCTGGAAGGATCAACCTGGGTAAACATCTAGCACAAAAACAAAATGGCGGAATACGAAATCATACGCACAAGAGAATACACAACTAATTTATCTTGAACACAACACAGTTTTTGGTCGGGATATGTGATGATTAAAATAATTGTTGAATGAATAAAACAAACCTCCATCATTCACACAAAATGATTCATTGGTAGGGAAAACAGTACAAGACTATCGTTTAAACGTACTTCAGTATTTTGTGTTGCCATTGGAAGATCGAATACAGATGTTTTATTCAATATTATCAATATTTGGCTTAAGCAACCATATAATTTTATGGTCGTAGTTCAACTGAATTGAAACGATTGACAAAAGAAAAACCAACAAATAAAACAACTGATAACGACAAAAATTCAACTGTGTAATAAATAGATGCAAATTCATCTTCAACAGAGTTACCCTTTAAAAGATACCAGTAAAGAACACAAAAAAGAATGATTACATACAGACATTATAAATGTATGCTAAGAGAAATTAAAGGATAAGACATAATATTCCATGTTATCTTAAGAAAGGATATGATAACGTTTGTTTTCAATATGCGACCAAGCTGAAATTGTACACCAAGGTAACACTTGTTTAATGATAACCGATAAAGCAGACAAATCCGGGCCACATTCAAAATCGTGATATGTGAGTGTAATT
This sequence comes from Mytilus galloprovincialis, assembly GCF_965363235.1. Classification (NCBI taxonomy): domain Eukaryota; kingdom Metazoa; phylum Mollusca; class Bivalvia; order Mytilida; family Mytilidae; genus Mytilus; species Mytilus galloprovincialis. The sequence continues at coordinate 86,209,144 of NC_134843.1, forward strand.
AGTTGTAATATTATTATTTACCTTGGCATATTTGATTTGCATGACCTTATGAGATGTTTACATAATTGGGTTGCTTACTATTTATAGTTGTTTACACAATACTGTTTTGATTATGCTTTACAAATAAAGGACAAAATTGTTAAGTTAAATAACATCAATAATCAACAGCCGGACAGCAAATCTCATAATGGCGTCGATTTTATTATTCTGGTCACGTGATTTTCAGTTCAAAAAATGGCATTTTTTAGCAACGGCAATGACGCCACGAAATCGACGGCGTAAAGCTATTTTGTGTATTTAGCATGCTTAACCAAATACATCATTAAATACGGCAGGTTTCAAACTTTAACTACGTTATTCATTTAAGAATGAAAAAATAGAATTTCCTTGATTATTTGATTGGGAAAGATGAAAAAACGTGCCGCGGCCGTGACACTTCTCGGTAAATAAATGTAAATTGAAATGACACACGGAATGGTAACGTATTTTCCTTTATAGGGATGATACCTCCTGATATTATGAACATGAAATGCCTATTGATACAAAAACTCGCCAGGTAAAACGGCATTGTGTCAATTCAACAGGCCCAAAACTAGCGACCGGCCAAAGGGAGATAACTCGAATGAAAAGTCGTTGAAGGGACAGCTGATCAGAAACGAGAGAAAATAACCATTTCGCTCAATTTTAGTAAGTGAAATAGTTCATTCTGGGGTAAAATATCCAATAATTTATCAGTGTGCAAAGGAAAATGTGTAAATATGAAAAATACCTTGGATATTACAATTATTCATTGGAATGAGGGCACCTGTCAGGTATCAAGACCCAAACAGTGAGAGAACGTATAATAGAATGTATGTCTGCTTTGGTAAATCACTATTTAATTACATATTGCATGAAAATATCTGATAATCATCTAGAAATCGGGGAAATTGCAAATATTATTACATATTCAGTTTAAAAAATATATTACTACAGCTTTAGAAGAAATATAAAAAAAAGTTTTCTATATGGTTATTTTTTTACATAAAGTGAGGGGTTTTGGACCAGTAAATTGTTAGAAAAAAAAAATACTTGCCCAATTTGAAAGCTTTGGTGTTAAAATTCCATCATTAAAGGGGGGAATGTTGCAGAATATTCCCTGATTGCATGTGTATACCTCTATTTTGTCATATATATATACTTTGATGGAAATAATTATTTCATGGCATACTTTTCAGTAGAATCATAAATTATTATTCTTGAATACACATAAATTCTTCATTTTGATTCAGCATTCAGTGATGCAGAAACATATTGTTTCTTAGTAGATCTACATAAAAATATATTTTATAAAGATTATGGGTATAAAATGTACAATTTTGCTGTTATATATTCTATTCTAGAATAATGTTTTTAGAGAATTTCTGTTAAGTTAAGACCCAATGTCAGTTATATCTGTGAACTTATTAAATGTTTATTTCCATTCTAAATATGTTTATCTATGCAAGTAATTATTTTAATATGTGAGGCCTATTAATGATGAACACTGAAATGTAACAACTTCTAGTCACTGGAGATAGGATTTCATATATACCCTTGACAATTTTGATTAAAAATTGAATTAATCAAAGTACTCTATAAGAAGGCTTTACCAAAAATGTAATTTCTATGTGTTTGTAAGTAGCAATATTACAAAGTAATAAAAATTTAGAAAAAATAATAAATAATAAAAACAAAATCAGGGCTTTATTTCATTTTGTATTGAGAGACTGATTAAAAAAGTAAAATCTATTCCTGAAAAAAATAGATGTCATAAAAATATTGCATTTTATATTGAACTTTGTTCTCTGCAGTGGTTTTTCATTCTAACTATATATTTAGATTTGGCCTGATAGTGACACTGTCATGTGTTTTGTTGTGTGCTGTCTCATTTTAGAAAAGGGGTTATATTATAAGATATAAATTCTGAAATGTAGTAGTTTAAACTTTCTGTTTTTTTAAATCATTTGGCTTAGGAGATATTATATAAATCTAAGCATAGAATATGGATACCCATACAGTCCTCTTGGGTCATGTCTGTTTATTTTTTTATTTTTTTTTTTTTTAACAAATAAATATTCTTTATTCTTCAAGTTGCTTGTTACATGTTTACTTCATTGTCCAAGCTTCAATAAAGTATCCCTGTGAAATACTTTCTGAGTATCCAGGAAAATACACAGAATATAATAAAATATAATAAAACATTATTTTTTATTCCCATCAATTATATCAATCTTTTTAACTTTATGAAAAATACATTTTGAGATACTGTTTTGTTCTCATACATGAACCTTCGTAAATCCTTTATAAACATAGCGTACACATCTAAAAATTTCAGTTTTTGCTCGGATACATAGTACGACTTGTAAATACAAAAACCTATAATTGTCAAGAAATAATTAAAACCGTTATACCCTTGATCTGATATTTTGTATCCAAATACTATATGTTTTGCTAATATCTTGTTTTGAAAATTCATTTTTGCTAGAAGATAATGTACTTTCTCCCAAAAATCTTTCAAAAATGAACATGTAATAAAGAAATGCAAATAATCTTCTTCTTTTGTTTTACAAAAATTGCATTTATCGTTCTCAGATATTTTCCACTTTAATAGTAGCTGCTTTGTAGGAATAATATATTGAAGCAGTTTCCATCTGAAAATTTTTAACTTATTTTCCTTTAAAATTTTAAATATAAAATCGTATACAAATGAGATCTGTGGTATGTATTCTAATTTTAAATATCTTGTCCAAATGTTGATACCGATTGGCTTTATATATTTTTTATCTACTAAAGTTTTATAGAGTATTTTATTGTTGATATCTTTTGTTTCAATTTGTTTATTTTGCCATCTTAATTTCACCTTACATATATTGATTATACTCTTAACGGAGTTTTCTTTTTTTAAAACTTGCATCCATTCTTTTGGGATGCAGGATTTTAACATCTTAAACTCTGCAATCCAGTTTGTTTTATTAATTAACTTTTTTAAAATAAAACTTTCGGATAAATTTCCTTCACGATCGAATATGTCATTAATATAAACCAATCCACTTTTAACCCATCTCGGGAAAAACAAGCATTTGTTGCGACATTTAATATATTTATTTCCCCAAATAATCTGTTTTCTAATATTAGAAAAGTGATTAGAAAATGTTGATAAACCTCTTCCTGTTTTAACCCAACTTGAAATTACATGTAAATAAAAATCGGGTATTTTTGCAAGTCCATCTATTGATTTAATATTATCTAAATTCATGTTAAAAACAAGAAAGTTTTTACCAAGATTGTTAAAATATTTAGTAGGAATAATCTTCCAGTTCGGCATATTGGTTGTTGTTAATTTAGAGACCCATGAGGCTTTCAGTGCTGTAAAATAACTGTCAAAATCGATCATTCTTAACCCCCCTTTTTGGTATTCGCCAATAAGTGTGTTTCTTTTTACTTTGTCATTTTTTCCTTCCCAAATATATTTGAAACAGCAGCTTTCAATTTCTTTCAAGTAAATATCTGGAACTTTGCACGAAGTAGCCAAAAATGTAAATTTTGGTAATATTAAAGATTTTATGATCAATATTTTCCCAACCATTGTTAATTTTCTTTTTTCCCATGTTTTAATTAATGATTTCATGTTATCTATTTTAGGTTCCCAATTTAACTTTTCACATTGAAGTTTATCGTGACCAAAATAAATGCCTAAAGCTTTGACAGGTTTGTCTGTCCAGCGTATGCCCTCAATCTTATCTACGCTGTTTTTAAGCGCCCCAATCCAAATTCCTTCTGTTTTATTACGGTTTAGCTTCAACCCTGAGAAAGAGCCAAATGTTTCAATTATATTCATAGCTTTAGATATATCTGATTTTGAACTACAAAACAGAGTTGTATCATCAGCTAATTGTGATATTTTGATGCTATGTGTTTTATTATCTATAGTAATACGAAAACCTTTAATGTCTGAGGTTTGCCTCAATCGCTCGGCCATAATTTCGACCGATAAAACAAAAAGTAAAGCCGATAAAGGACACCCTTGACGGATTCCTCTAGAGTTTTCAAAAATTTCGGATACCCATCCATTATTTATTACACACGTCTGTATTCCCTTATATAATGTTTCCACCCATGATATGAATGATTCATTAAAACCAAAATGTTTTAGAACACCTAACATAAATTCCCATTCCAAAGAATCAAAAGCTTTTGTAAAATCAACAAATATTATAGCCCCATCTATTCCGTTTGATTCTGCATAGTCCATTATATCTTGGATTTGCCGTAAATTAAATCCAATAAATCGATTTTTTACATATCCAGTTTGATCCTCATTAATTAATTTAGGAAGAAGTTTTTTTAGTCTCTGTGCTAAAACATGAGATAGTATTTTCAAATCTACATTTAATAATGATATTGGACGATAATTGTCTAAAGATAATGGACCATTTTTCTTGAATAATAAAGTAAGAACACCCGTTCGTTGTGTATATGAAAGAAGTTTTTCCTCATGTCCCTTATTTAGAACTTTTACTAACACTGTTTTTAATTTTTCCCAGAACGTCTTATAAAATTCTAATGTTAAACCATCTAGACCCGGTGATTTATTTAACTTCATCGTGTTAATAGCTTTAGTACATTCATCTATAGTAACCTCCCCATCACAAATTTTAAAGTCATTTACATTTATCTCCCTTTCCATAACAGTATCACCTACATATTTATGCAGTAGATCTTTATCTGGGGCCGTGGTTGTATATAATATTTTATAATAGTTTTTAATCATTTTTAAAATTTGTTCTTGATTTGTTGTTACCTCGTTATTTTCATTTTTGAGTTTGTTAATAGATTTTTTTACCTGTCGCTGTTTTTCTAATCCCAGAAAATAAGAATTATTCTTTTCTCCTAGCTCTATCCATTTCTCTCTTGATCTAATTTGAGCCCCCTTTGCTTTATATTCATAAATTGTGTCTAATTGTACTTCTAATTGTTTTATATTATTTGTAAGTGTTTCATCTTCGTTTAATTGTTCATCTCTGATTGTCGTTAAGTGTTCTAATTCGCTTTCTAATTTTCTTGTTGTCTCCCTTGATAATTTCGATTTTCTTTTACAGTATAGAATAGATTCGTCTCTAATTTCAACTTTTAGATTGTCCCATAATAGACGGATATCGCTACTGTCATTATTGATTATACGATTTTCAAACTGATTTATTACTCTGTTGATTGTTTTTTTATATTCAATATCCTTTAAAATAGAATTATTTAGTTTCCAGTATCCATTCCCTCTTTCTGAAGCCCCTGTCTTAAAATTTAAAACTATCCCTTGATGGTCAGTCACTTTAATCAGTGCCGGTTTAATTTTACAATATTCAACGAGAGACTGAAATTCTTTTGCAATTAAAATTAAATCTATCCTACTAGCTTGTGTCTTATCCTTTCTTCTCCATGTAAACTGTTGTGTGCTTTTATGTAAAATACGCCAAATATCTATAAAATTATGATTTTTCATTAGAACTTTTAAACTATTAACAGGCTCAGAAAATTTCGTATTTTTATTTAAGCTTTTCCTATCTAAAGTCTTCAACGCTTCATTGAAATCGCCGGCAACCAGAGTAATGCCTATAGAATTTTCTTTTATAAAATTGTTCACATTTTTAAAGAAAGAATTTCTATCTGTTCTATAATTTGGCGCGTAAAGACAAACTAAAGACAATATTACATTGTCCATTTTCACATTTAATAAAATAAGTCTTCCGTCGTTATCGCAGAATTTATTAATTACCTCAATGTCTGCATATTTGTTGATACCTATTGCTACCCCCCTACTAGCCGTAGTTCCATGACTGCAGTGAAAAATAAAATCAGTGTCCTTTTCTTGACTAGCCCTAGTTTCTTCATTGAGATGTGTTTCTTGTAAAAGGGCAATGGAACACTTATTACGTTTAACCCAATCTATAACTCTTAATCCTTTTTCTTTATTTTGTATACCATTAACATTAAAGACAAATCCCTCTATTGTTTATGCGCATATACAAGCGCAACAGTACTATGCCGTCAGTGGTTTATGACGTCGCGGTTTCCGCGAACTGGAAACGTTTATTAGAGTTATTCCTCTTTGAGCCGATGGAGAGAGTGACAATCGTTTTGATAGGTTAATTTGCCGAGAAAAAAATGAAAATTGTTTTTAAATAATAGACATGTTCAGAATTGGATAAAATATGAGAATGGAAAGAGAGTCAACTATACAGCAATCTAACAACAAAAAATACACAAAAATGACCGTAAAGAAACGAAATAGAATCTGGATACTCGACAACAAGATGAGCCAATCAAATTATAATATAATACTTTTTTCCTTAATTTTCTACATGTATAGACTTTTGTAGGTTCTTAATTACATCGATATTTTACAAATCATTAAGAAAGTACGAAAATCATCAATCTTTCTGATCATGTCCTCAAAATTCACTGTATCTTTAGCAATAGGTATGGATATGGCAAATTGCACTGACGTATTTTGAATTTGTACTGCACTTACATTTTTACATGAATATGATAATTAGATTTCAAATAAACACCAACAAAACAGTAGTCTAATGACGCATACATGTAAAACAAAGTACATCTAGAGAAGTTAACATATAATCTTCTAACATTGTAGGTTTTTTTATATGACCATTCCGAGTTTGTTCCGATTGTTTGATATTTATGTATAAGGTGTGCATTTTTTGTTTAACCAAAAACATAATCGTGTCTGTGTTAAAAATATGTCGGAATGAAGAATTACAGAGGAATGCATATGGGGAAAAAATAATTAAAAGGAGATTTGAGAAAAGAGGTCGGACTAGGTTTTATTCATACTCACGGTATGACAGCTGTATGAGTATACTTAAACTGAGTTTCTAGCAACATTACGGAATATTTCGATATTCATAGATGCCTTTAAAGGATGAGTGATCAAAACAGAAATGGTGTTAATTAGACCCCGTTAACACTTGCACGGAATTGAAATAAAATCGATCTCTGAAGAGCATCTCGCGTTTTCGATCTTTTTAAAAGAACTTGTGCGTTTACATTTAGTATACATTGCATATCTAAAATAATCAGCCTAACCATTTCGTTGACAAAAAATCGTAAAAAATTGAATAAGGAAATATTTGGTTCATTAGATAATTATATGCTTCTGCATTTATTAATATTATATTTGATTAACATGTCATAAGTAATTAAAAAAAAAAATTGTCAGAAAAAAATTACTTATAACGCTCATTTCGTTTGAAGATGAGTAATCTACAGGAAAAAAAAATACTGAATGAATACAATTGAAAAGATATTGTTTTAAAAAGGTGCACCGAATATCACACGTATAGCAAGAGAATATGGAACGAATAAGTAACAGGGCATCAGTCGAGCACTGAAACGAGTATTTACGCCTTAGAATAGGGTTATTTTTGTCTCTTAGAACCAATATATAGCATCATAGACAAGAACAAAAAAGGTGCGACCTATAACAAGCATATTGTAAGCGAATAAGTAGCAGGTCATCGGTCTAACGCTAAAACTGGAACATACGCGCTAATAGGTATATTTCACTTTTAAGAACCTATAGCTAACACCAGAGACAAGAAAACAATTGAAAAGATTTGTTTCGTAATAGGTGCAATGTGTTTCAACGTATAAGGAACGAATAAGTAACGGTATTAGTCGAGCGCTGTAACGGGCCCTGTCTCAACTCAGGAGTATGTAATTTAAAGTGGTTGTTGTTTGCAAAAGAGTCACACATTTGTTTTTCATTAATTATTTTTTTTATTATTATTTTCTAGTTTGAATTGTGTTACATTTGTCCTTTCGGGACCTTTTATAGTTGTGTATGCGGTATGGGATTTGCTCATTGTTGTAGGCAGTACGGTGACCCAACGGGGGGTCAACTTCCTATTATTGGGTATACGGGGATGTGCCAAAAATATGGGTCATAATTTTGCGAGATTTTATATAAAAATGACCCTCCTTTTTAATGACATCCTATATTAAAATGCATTTACATTTGATAACTATATATTGATTTGGGGTATAATCTACATATCATATATAAATATGCTATTGAGAATCATGCATTATTAATGGTCAATTATTATATTAAATTAAATCAATTCATTTGAAAGTTCACCTTTCAAACAAAGTGCTTTCAAATAAGTTCCCAAATGAACCCCGGTGAGTTAGTGCTTATATAAGCATGGCTCATATTTTAAATATTGTATATAAGTATAGGTCATTCTTTCTTAAATATTTATATAACTATAGGTACTGAATTTCAGTGAATGTTATATTAAAATGGGTACGTTTTTTGAGGCAAAAATGGCACACCCCTACCAAGAAAATATCGAAGTTACCCCCCCCCCCCCCCCCCCCCCCGTGGGTGACCCATAGTTCATAATTTCCAGTGTCAATTGGTCATTTGTGGAGCATTGTGTTATTTGCAATCATATCACATTTTCTTTTTTTATTAATATATTTTCAGAAGAATGACGCAAAAAAACGTCGAATATATTAATTTGGTTTTTATTATATCCATGGCACGTTTTGTCAAATCATTTGAGAATAAACACTGAAAACATTTTTAAACTGACCATGCGCAGATTTATTTTCATATCTACATAAAACACTTGGAATTTTATATCGATTGATTGATTGAAAAGTCGATCGCGATGTATCTAAAGCGTTTTCACTTGAAGAAAAATCGGTTCATAAAAAAATAGTTCTTTTAAAACTACGTCTGGGGATGGAATGTTTACGTCCGATTGAAGATCGATCTTTCTCATTTTTGCAATACTAAAGATCGGCGATCTCAGAAATGATCGATCTTTATTGTTATTGGAAACGGAGTCTTAGATTTCTAATGATTTTAAGTAATTATCATCAAAATAAAAAGGAACAACATTCTTAAACGAAATTAAAATTCATGATACCGGAAGCAAAATTCTGTCTTGTCTTTCAGATGTACTTTGATTGAACAATGATATTATATAAAATGTCTTCACTATTTTAAAAAAGAATTTCTGTTCAACACGTAAGCACTATGAATAACCTGAAATGAAATGTTCACAGAAGCATTCGTGTGTACTTTTGTACAACGCATTGTTTTCCAACCACCGCATTTATATTACGTGTCTGTGATACTGACTGAAAACTAAGTACTATCATGTGTAATTTACTGTGAATTTATCGTAGTTTAAAACAAACAAACAACAAAACAGCAAATAACGAGAACTGGGTTAGCCTAAAACGGCCGAACGTCTTTCGACGTTGTTTTTAGAATTGGCGCAATGTGTTCCCGCCAATTCAAATTGTTAACCCCTTTTTTGAAATATCTCTTTTCCCATTACGGTGACCCCATCTTTTTATTTCCTTATTTTGTTTACATATAAACAATACATATTCTATTGAAGACTCATGGAGAAATTATTGGTCAATTTTTTTTAAACATATTTTTTTTATAGGTATTTCACTATAAAAAAAGGCGGGAAAACTATTATAGCGACTTATCATTATTATTTTCCATTCAGTAAAGGGTGATATTATTAAAATAGTTTGTATTAACAACTAAGTTAACAAAACAGACAAGTTTTTATTGGATACGGACTTTAAAAAAAATATTACACTGCTATTGACTAGAAGTCCCAATATCCAAATTCCGTGAAAAAGATGGCGTTTTAAATCGAAAACGAGGTCGGTGACCCCATTTTTTTATTTGCTTATTTTAAAGCTTTTACCTAGCCTAAAGTAAAAATAAAATATAAAGAAGATGTTATTGGTAGATCTGAATAGAAGGATTTGTCTTTAAGTGTACATAAATTGATATTTGTCATTGTAATGATTAATTAAAAGGTTATTTAATTTCGTTGACCTATCTACACGATCTATTTTAACAGTAAAGTACAAACTTTCAATTGACAACAGGTAAAAATTTGCGACCTTATTTAACATGTTTAATCTCGTGTCAATTATTAACCCGTGAAGTACGGACGTACCCAGGTACACATTTGTTTCATCACCTGTTACAATGTGTATATTAAAAAGCATTCAATTTGGACAAATAATTCTACCTCTATCGGTTTAAATGGATTACGTTGCAGTACACTAAAAACTAAGTGAAATAGAAATAATGTGCGAGTTAGACTTTTTAAACATATGAATTGAGTATTTTGCAGTTGAAAAGTACTTTTGCAAATGTGGCATACTATAGATAAGCCTGAACTTAGAATGGATTTAAATACTGTTTTAGAATTCAAACGTAAATGATTTTTTGGATTACTTTTACAATTCTGAAACAGATGTTTTCTGAAGATGAACACATTTCTGATAAGGTAAGTAATTTTGGATATATACCCAAGATTGTTTTTATATGTTTGTTTACGAATTACTTTGTTATCACTTGCAACAAAAAGTTTGTGTTTGTTATCAACTAATATTAAGTCCCAAAAAGTCTCGCAAAAAGTATCGCCTTTATGATGTACATGCATATTTAAATCATATTTACGCACAATAACATTATACGAATACATTGTAAGAAATAACTGTTTCACATACATACTGTTACAGGTTTTGAAAATGACAATATGTAATCTACCTTGTTCTTGTTTAAAGGTAGTTTTACGATTTGTTTTGCTATAACATATTTCTAAAAATAGCTTTTGGAAAACCCAGTATTGCAAGTAAGCACAAAATTGCTTGATATATAACATCCTAGACATTGTACATGTAATCCTCTGTTTATAATATAATTTGATTAACTTCTCATCTACTATATTATAGTAATTGTATAAAATCTCAACTTCACATGTTGATCTTCGTGCTATAAAACCATAAATGTTGTACATAATCATTTCCATTTCAGATACGAACATTTCAAATTTAATCAATATACATTTGGCGGATAACAAAATGATAGTACTACATACCCATGTCCATGATAATATTGGTGCAGTACTAACAGCTAAATAGATTTGATTGAAATTTATAAAGCAACACAAAAGTGTATAATATAAACTATTTTTGTTGGTCAATGAATAACTTCTGTTATCCGATAGATTTTCACACTGATTTGATGTTTCTAAATATAGCATAGGGAAAACCCAGTTTTTTAAAAACAGCTGGTTGACCTTTTTTCCTATACAATGATAATACTTAAACAAATGATTATGCCAAATCTGATTGATCATGATTCTGAAAATATATATTATCTTTTGATCTGTTAAATAATCTATGTAACACCATAACTTTGATTCTAATATTTGCAATTGACATCTTAAGAATACAAACATTTGTATAGTAATGCATAACTTTAGTCTTATTAATAGCATTTTCAACACCATATTAAATTTTTCATACCATATCTTGTTTAATAACATTCCAACATTTTTAAATATTCCATCTTTACTTCTATTAAACTCTGTATTTGAGCTTGCTTTTTTTCCATTTATATAATTTTTTGTTTTTGTTTTTTCTAAATAATATAAAAATATATGTTCAGTTCATTATAGTACAAATTTTTTTTAAATGTACATTTCAGTGGTAAATCATTAAAATACAATATTTTGAAATATGTAACAACAGTTGTTTTGACTATAAAATGATAAAATAGTCTATCCTTTTGATTTCTTAGGTGCAATGTTATCAGTAGGTGTTGGTGGGGTATGATTTCTTGCTGTGGTTTTTCTTGCATTTTTTGGAGTTCTCACAAATTTATCAATTGATTGTTGTGATTTATCATTTGCTGAGTTACTGACATTTGATATTTGCACATTTTTTGTTGAACCTGTTCTTGTATCACTGTGTTTGCTAGACCCCTTACTATTTTGTGAAGGTTTAAGTTGTGATGGGTTAGATGTTTTGTCAGTTGTTTCAGACATTTGTTCTTTTGTCTGAGCTTCATTGGACTGTAGATTTACATCTGCACTTTCATTATCATCAACCTCTGAGTTGTCATCATTTTTATGTTCACTTTGAAGGTCAATTGGGCATTCCATCATTTTATGCCCACTTTCTTTGCAAGTTCTACAAACCCAGTCATTTGGACATTCATATATCAAGTGACCAGGCTGCAAGCATTTATGACAAGTTTTTACATTGTTTTCATAATTGATGCTTCTGTTGAATTCAGGTTGTCCAGCATGGAAAACCCTAGCCATGTATTTGCCTATCTGCAGATTTCTTGGTATAGTCTTGTCTAGTACCTTGCTGATTACCACTCTGTCACCAGTCTGGCAAGCTGTTAATTCGCCATTGACTCTCAAATATTCTCGGAAAAGGTCTTGAATGTCACACCCTTGTATAGTTAGAGCTCTGTGGATTTGTCCATCGTCAGCGGACAGAGGGACATTCTTCACCTTAATACGAATAGTATTTTCTTGAAGCCTACCAGGATTGCGAGGATTTTGCGAGTACAGGGGCACCTGTCTGTTTATTTTTAACATTTAAGATAAAGTAAATTTTATATTTTTCTAGAATAAAGTAAAACTGAAAATAGCTTTCTCGCTAATTAAATGTAATTCAGTGGGATAGTAATGCATGTACTCAAATTGAAAAAAAAAAACAATCACAACATTCAACAGCTTGAGCCATGGAGTGTGAAAAATAATTATATAATGAATATAACCTTTTTATATAATTCATCTAATATATAGTATAATATATATTGACATAATGTTCTCAAATAATATATACCATATGAGACATATGATATATAACCATTTCTGGTAACATATATATATAGACTGAAATATGTGTAATAATGAAGAATTAAAAAAAAAATACCATGTTGACCTGATATATAAATCCTCAATCATCAAATGCAGGTGCATGCAGCTTAACAATTGTAAAAAAAGAATGAACTAGACCAAGTATTCATTAATAGAGATTAATTTACTAATAGGTAAACTGGATGCAGATTGAACAATCATCTATAGAACAATTATTGAATGACTGCTAGAACCTGGAAGATGAATAGGGAACAAGCACAAGCAATATTATATTATGAAGTGATATCATCATCTTCATTCATTTACATCTGAAAGCTACAAAATAAGGATCTGACTCTCTACAAACTGTTTTCCTCTGTTATTTATCTATGATATATCTGATCTCAGAATGTTTACACTGGACATGTCATTCTTTCACTGATTCAGGACAAAACCTGACAAGTGTCACAATAATTTACACCTGGACTTCCCAAAAAATAATGCACTGCTAAAGGGATGTTATTGGGAGGTTTGTGTACATTTTATTACATGTTTAATGCGCTGAATTCATAACATTTGTGTGATTTATATGAAAGTAAAACAAATTTTGTTCATTTTTAGTATTTTTGTGTACTGGGGCATGAAAAAGGGAAATAAATTACACAAAAAATAACAGATTTTGTTCATTTCAAATGACATGTTGACTGTCTTTTCATTAGTGGCAAGTCTGTCATATTTCGGAGCTGTTTTAGTCAAGAGCAGAGCAGTTTCATCAAAAAGAGAAGGGAGTCCCCGCAGGGCCTTACCAATTTGTGATGTGTACTGGAATTGTGCTCGTGTGTAAACAAGGAAGGGTAACGTCATGTGACTACCCCAGTTCTGTTCTCCATGCTCCAGTTTATCAATATAAACTTATCATATTTATTTTTCCTAAGTAAAACGGGTTTGTGTCAATTCGTCCAGAGTTGAATATTTGTCAATGACAGTCGATGTTGAAAAATGACGGTTTCGAAGGCTGAAAATAAATGACTTGAATTTCTGATTCAACGATGAAATTATTTGACTTCTCATATCTTTTAAATACTTGTTAAAATTATCATATTATGCATACCGCTCGTGATACGTTTAGTTTCTTATAATTTAACAAATTCACGATTTCCTGCCGGGTCGTCTTCCGCGGGGAATTATTTCTCTACGCAGCGACATCTGTTGACGACGTTCTCTTAAATTATCTCCACTTGATTATCTAATAATAAATCCGGGTTTTTAACGGACAAATCAGGGATTTGCTGTCCGGCTGCAAGGTCTGTTCTATGAAAGAAAACTATCAAAAACAAACACAACGAATCACAATTGTGTTGGTAAGAATCCGCATAAAAAAAATGCATTTAACTTATGAAGTTCCACATGTATTTCAATGAAGGGAAACATTTTCTTACTTGTGTTTATGGACTCTATTATATAGGGTGATTGGTTGTTTAATGCCGTCCTCCTAAGTTGAACATAGCTCAAAACATAAACTTCGGTCGAATGAGTACCAATGCACCTTTTCATTACCAGTTCTGATTTGAAAATTTGCAGTTTATTAAAACTTGAGATTGCCACTTTGCACTGCCAAAATGCTGAAAGTGCTTTAATTCTTTCCTGCAGACATACTTTCAACTATTATAACTTGTCTATCAAAATCAAGCCTATGTACATTTTAAAAAAAACTTAATGCATATTACTTCCTAGATTGTTGCATATGGTTTTTATTATATCATATTATCCTCAATTCTTGAAAATGTAACCTTATAGAATTAAAATAATGAAGCATGACTATTCAAATTATCCAGCAGATGAATTTACACATTTGGTTTAAGGATAAAATCATACAGCTTGATTTTAGCCGTTTGAAATTTTAATTATGTGTTTACACATTTACCGTAGATAATTATGTGTTCGGGGAGAAAATGAAATGATGTTTCAAGAAAATGTCGTTTTTTGTCTAAAAACTTGGATATTTCACAAGAAGTATGTAAACATTAAATTATAATCCTGGTACCTTTGATAACTATTGATTAATAAACATGATATAAGATTATGAGTCGGTGACTTAAGGGAACATCTCTTCATTTGTTCTAGTTTAAACTTTCAATATCTTAAAGTACCCTACAAAATCGCAAAAAAAATCGAAACAGAAGTTACTAACCTATTGATGAGGTAACTCGAAATGTCAAGAAATGTATAGTCGCCGTCAGCTGAAATTCGTAGCGGTTATCGGTAAAAATAACCTAAACTATCAATCGCGTTCACTCGAGATATAGTTTTTCACATTCCATTCATAAATCGCAAAAAAAGAAAAACCACAACTGACCTACCTTTTAAGTGATCACACTGTAATAATCCTGATCTTCACATTTTCCAGAAAGTTTTCCATTGTAATTCCGCCATCTTCGTTTCTATGAGGATCATTTGTTTACATTTGACATTCGTCACTTACGCAGTTTCCTGAAATGTTCTTTTCATTGATGTGATAAGGTTTCCCGCGCTTCATGCAAATTTTATGAAATTGAACTCCACGGAAACACTTCCAATAAAAACAATGGCAGATCCCAGCATTCAAAATCGTCTTGGGAAATGCGAAGGTCAGGATTTTCACGGAGCAATCACTTAAAAGTTAGGTCAGTAGTGGTTTTTCGTTTTGCGATTTATGAATGGAATGTGAAAAACTATATCTCGAGTGAACGGGATTGATAGTTTAGATTATTTTTACCGATAACCGCTACGAATTTCAGCTGACGGCGACTATAATGAAGATGATTTATAAATTTCATATCTTCATTAAAAGTGTTGAACGTAAGTTAGTTGAGATTTTATCTATTAATCGAGGAAATAAACTGTAAGCAATGAAGATGATGTGTATGCAAACATCTGACGAATGGTTATAGTAACGTTTTTAGGCGGTAATTTAAGAATGTGTATTTACATGGGTGAGGTAAACATAACTGACAAAACCAAAAAACTCAATAACATCAATCAATAGAACAATTAGAAAACAACTGTTCTTATATTGACTTGGTACAAGCATTGTTATGCCACTGCTGGTGGACGTTTCGTCCCCGAGTGTATAAACCAGCACAGTAGTCAACATGAATATTAATAATGTTGTCATTTTATTAGATTTCCTGTTTACAAAACTGAAATTTTCGAAAAACTAAGGATTTTCTTATCCCAGGTATAGATTACGTACCTTACCCGTATTTGGCACCACTTTTTGGAATTTTAGATACTCAATGCTCTTCAATTTTGTACTTGTTTGGCTTTATGAATATTTTGATATGAGCGTCACTGATGAGTCTTATGTAGACGAAACGCGCGTCTGGCGTACTAAACTATAATCCTGGTACCTTTGATAACTAATTATAAAACCTAGTGAAAATTAGGAAAATGATTTACCACGTCGTCGTCTGTATTTTGTAACCAAAAGTTAAATAAAAATTACTCGCTCATCATAAAGTTAATTGTACTTCTAAAAACACATTTACATAACCATAACAAGATACGAATAAATCTGATATACATGTGTACATACATACATTTATCAAGTTATCATGACCAGTTCTTTTTTTTGTTAGATTTTTCGTTTGAATTATTTTACATAACTTTTGTTATTTTTGGGCCTGTCATAGCTTACTATGCGGTATGATATTTCTTTATTGATAACAATTCATCAGCCTACAAAAGCTATATCACCGATGCTCGAATAAAATAATTCAAACAGACCAAATAAAAACAACGTTATTGATGAGCAATGATGGCAACAATACCTCTTAATGAATTGAAATGCAAAGAGAAAGAAAACAATCCTAAATTGGTATTACCTGCCGGAATTTATTTTAACTTTCATTTTATAACGTGTATTTCCAAATTGATAATAGAATTTTGTACTTTACTAAAATGGATTATAAGAATTACTAATTTTATATGTACAATGCAGAGGCTAAATTTAGAATTTTATTAACTTTTTCATTCATTATATGATATTTTAGATATCTGTCAGATTATGAAGCTTTTACACTTTTGTTTGTCTTAAATTTCCTTTAATTGGAAGACCTGACACAATTATCAAAGTTTGTACTTTCTCCTTGGAGGATTACCTAGAATATCGATCTTGCACAAAACATAGTGTCAGACTGCAAAATCATATGCATTAGAATATTCAACTTCTCTTCAACACATACACAAAATTGGTCAAGATAAATGATGATTATAAGATTTGTTAAATGAACAAGAAAGGCGACAATCAGGAAAAACAAAATAACTCGTTGGTAAGAAAACAAAAGTATTAGACAATAGTTTCGACGTACTTCAGTAATTGTGGCTGCCATTGGAAGAATACAGCTGTATTATACAATCTAATAAATACTTGGCTGAAGGTAGATCATAAGTACATAGTTTCATAAACGAGGTTTTGTCTTATTCATGAATTATATCCTCTTTTGTTTTATTACAAACCAACAATTTTTCCTAGCCTTCGATGAAAAGGTACATGATATATTGATACTAACCATTTGTTTTTTGTTCTCCTTCAAATGGACAAAGACAACACAGGTTGTACAAGAAAAGCAAGACACAAATATTGATATCAAAATTTTAGAGATTTAACCCTACTTGGAGAACTAGAAGATTCTATGATATATTTTTATGTTATTTAAGAAATGACTGTAATATTTTTTCTGTCTATGAAGAAATAAGATAAAAATTGTGGTGCACACTGAATCACGCGCGTAGCGGGTTATTTAACAGTGTGCACCACATTTTTTTATGTTATGTCGAATAGAAAGAAAAAATATTACAGTCATTTTTTATAATTTAATGCTAAATTCCATTTCAAACCGTAGAAAACCATGAAAAAACGTTGATGACGTCACGGTCACATGACTAAATTATGTCTATGGGCTCATAACAAAATAACGTCAGCCAATCAGAAGACGCGTTACATCCAAAATTAAATTATTGCATAATAAAATGTATCATACAATGAGTTTAAGGTATAAGAAATCAAAGACGTGTCATAAATATTCGTTACATCTAGAATTATTTGTTCTTATTTGAATTATTTCCTGATAAATTCATTGTTCAGTAAGACATGCATTGTCAATTTTTTATTTCATTTCAATTAAGGTTCCGTAAATATTGAATCAAACTAAATGTCAGATGTAATATTTTTGTTTTGCATCTCTTCAAGCATGCATACATCAGAGATCGAAATATTATCATTATCTTAAATATGAAACAGAAGATGTGGTAATAAATATACTATTAGTACAGCACTTTAAAAATGAAGGACATATTTGTTAACTTCAATAACATCATTAATGAAGGTGTGTCCTTGGATTGTTATATATATTCTACATTTTCTACAAAAAGAAACTTCAAACAAAACAAAACAAATCCCAAGCTTGCGATGATAAAAATCCTAATGATAGATGACTTTTAATTTATTCAGTTTGCAAATGAAATTGATGAAAGGGACATTAAATATCGTCATAACCAATAAGGGTACGAAAAACTCAAAATACAACACCATCGTCGACTTGAAACGAAAGAAAAGTGCTATACTACAAACCAATCTTCAAACAGTACACACAAAACTAAAGATTAAGCGACACGATCCACGTCAAAAACTGTGATAAACTATTTAGATAATGCGGAAGGGATAACAGTTCTTGTCATATTAGTAACACGTACAAATTGGGTTGCATTGATCATGATATCTTATAATACGACTCTTCACAATGTCGAATTGATAAATGCCACAACAAATATTTTGTTCTGTTACAAAACTTTAAACTTTTAGAAAAACTAAGGATTTTCTTATCCCAGGAATAGATTACCTAAGCCGTATCTGACACAACCTTTTTGGAATTTTGGGTCATCAATGTTCTTCAAATTTTTCCTTGTTTGGCTTTTGAACACTTTTGAACTGAGCGTCACTGATGAGTCTTGTGCTGACGGAACGCGCGTCTGGCGTACTAAATTATAGTTCTGGTATCTATTTGAGGAACATGATAAAATACTCCTTAAATTTTCAACTAGAGTATGTATAAATTTACTGAATCACTGTTTTATTAAAAAAAAATAACAATTTCCGTAAACCGTGGTATGTAAGTCTACCAAACCTTAAAGTCTGATTGGACCATCATTTTACGTCTACAACTATGATTTGATTAATTACCATTCAAATTACCTTGGCTATACGGAAACGTATTTCCCAAATCTGTCTGTTATATGGTGCTTGTCTGTGATGATTAAATAACGTAAAAGCTATATTTGCCTCTGTTTAATCATTGATGTTATTGAAACCAATTCAATGTCTTAAATTGCAGACAGTATATTATTCCTGGAATAAAACTCAACACTGGTTTGTTGAACATAAATTTGATTATATATGATAGTATTATCTGCAGCATTTGTCTTCAGTGAATGACATTGGTCAAAGTAATATGACTAACAGCAATGTAATTTATCTGCTGTACTTATCTATTATATTAAATTGCTTTTTTAATTTTGAAAAAGCAGATTTAGTAGATATAGGAAAATGTGGTATGAGTGCCAAGGAGACAACTTTCAATCCAAATAACAATTTATAAAAGTAAACCATTATAGGTCAATGTACGGCCTTCAACACGGAGCCTTGGCTCACACTGAATAATAAGCTATAAAGGACCCACACATACTAGTGTAAAACCATTCTAACAGGAAAACCAACGGTCTAATCTATATAAAAAACGAGAAACGAGAAACACGTAAAAATTACATAAACAAACGACAATGTTAGATTGTTAGATCTGTGAATTTACTTTCGAAATTTTTTTGTTCTTCCCTCCCCGGGATTCGAACCCATGCTACTGAGATATCCTGACACCAAATCGCCTGCATTGTATCCGGTGCACTAGACCACACAACCCCTTTGGCTTCAAAAATGAAGTTTTCGAAAGCCGGGTGTTACCTTTTCTCGTCAGTTTTAAACTAGCGTCGTAATACAGTACATGCTATGTAAGGCATGGATATGTTATTGTTACAGATCAGCTCAATTATCTATATTAAAGGATACTACAAATTAATGCAAGATACAGTCACAGAAAATAATTATATTTATAAGTACGTCTGAGTCAGTGACAACTCTACAACAGATTTATCCATCGGATCACCATCAGTGATGGTGGTACATGGCTGTGTACATTATGTATATACAACTCGTCTAAACATCAACCCAACAATGTTAGATATATAGATATGTGGGGAATAAAGGAACCTTTATAGTTATATTAGAAAAAAATTGGACAGCAAAACCACGACAGTTAACTATAGAAAAAGAAAATAAAGGGTTTCAAACGCTTCGAGACTAGACAAATTTTAAAAGCTGTATTGAGGAAATTTAAAATATGTGATATTGTAGTGTATCAATTATCAGAATTATTAAATGATAATACATCCATATTTTGTTTTCAAAGTTCTCGCAAAATAAAATGACATATGAGTGTGTATAAAAATGCACATGCATTGTAAAACACCTGCACAAACACAAAGAGTTTGTTTGAAAAATATGTATTGTATTCATGTTGGTTAACTAAAGAAAATATCTAATTCCGTCGAAAATTCAAAACGGAAAGTCCTTAATCAAATGGCAAAATCATATGAACACATCATTAAAATGGATAACAACTGTCATATTCCAGATTCGGGCCACCATTTTTTAAAATTGGAAAATGATGGATTTATTTTTAAACTTTCCAATTTACATTTCAAATAAAGAAATAAAGTTATATTTTTGGAGCTCGAAGAATTTCTTTATAGATCAACCTTGGCCAGAAACTCTCAAACACAAAACGGTAAAATGTGACCGAGAAAAACTTGAATACTAAAGGAGCTATATAACTAAAAACTATATAGGAAAAATTATCGAATCCACAGAAGGTCAACTTTGTCCTAAAGGATCCCTTCTAATACCACGTGTATATAAATATAGAATATTCTAATTCGGTCACGGAACTCATAAAGTTGTCAGTAATATTACATAAGATATAAAATATTCTAAGTATCTAAATAAAGAAAAGCCGACAAATTAAATAAAAGATGATTAATTAGAAAGGACGTTATTTTCAAATGATCCGCGTAAGTACTTTTCGAATTTATTGTTAACCATTGCGAAACAAAAACTTTCATTAGTACCGGATTGTTGCAAACAGTTTGTAATATCCTTAATTTCCGTTCGAATTATGACAATATCTTTTTAGTGTAAGCTAATTACGCTCATAAAACAACCTGTTCTAAATTTGGAGTATTTAAGATTCTCAAGATCGTCTGTGAAATTCTGAAGAGGAAGTATACGAGGGCGTTTGAGAGGCTTGATAAATTTTGCCATGTGAAAAGGTAATATTATATATTTTGGCTATTACGTAATATGCAAATCATCCACAGATCATGTTGGTATACAAGATTGATATTTGAAACTGCAATCCCATACCAAAATTTAAATAAATTAATGCTGTAGTCAAATCTATGTTTAAACGTCTAATGACGTTTCTGTTTGTCGCATAACGTGATGTCCTGTGTAATAATAATTCGTCTGTTGGTTATGGACATCGTTACTCTCCGAACGATCGGTGGACATATATACATTGAATAGGGAAATAGTTATAAAGACAAGTGATTATGACATATAAATGGAATATGTATTTTTAACACATGATTGGTTTTAGTCTAAGAAACGCAATTAATGTATTAGTTGTAATTGACCTTAAACTCGCTTTCAATAACAATTAGTATTTCTTTGTCGGTACTTTGCGTCTTGAAAGGGCATAAGTTACCCAAAGAAAATGATTTTTTTTTTGGTTAAATCATTGATGAAAGTGAAATTATGATTCACTTATGAATGGTAGTTTGATTCAATTTTGTCAAAAATAATATAAGAACCATCGCTGATTAATAATTGACGTGCTATTGAATAATTCGACCTCATTGAATCCGTATTCATGTGACCTTCAATTCAATCCCTTAGCTAGAGATTGGTTACGTTCAAATTAGACGTTTTCACTTATCAAAAGGAAAATAACGTCAATAAAGAAACGGACACACGATTTAATCATAGACCCAAAATTATTCTTATATGGCGTTGATTAACATACAAATGTATATTTCATACCTATAATATGCAATTAAACAGGCCTAGTAAAATCCAATTGCTTGAGTTTAATTTCAATTTGTATCTTTATCTGTATCTGGCTCGATTATGCACTACATATCGTCTAGACTAGAAAGCACACGAAATGATGATCAATATTATCGATCCCATGTATTGTAAATTGTTTATTTTATATATTTTATAATTTTGGATGTACATTTTAATGTGTTACAATCGAATAAAAGTATGTTGTCAGTTTGTGTTTGACTTATGAGTTTGATTTTCCTTTTGTATCTTTACCCTCAATTTGTACATGCAGTAATATTATGGCAATGCGAGCCTATTGATTCCAAAGTTATTGTATATTCCAAAGTAAATTGATTTGTATTTTGATAAACGGCTAAACTATTTGATATTAAGATTGCTAATTTATATTAAAATCCCGTTTCAAATCCTTCACTCAAAGTTGACTTTTTGACAGTTCTGTTAAAGCCTTTTTGTAATTCTGGAAAACGTTTTGATTTATTTTCTTTATGCTTTGATGCGGAACACAAACGACAGAAGCTCTGTTATATGCGAATAAGGAGATATGGTATGATTGCCAGTTAGACAACTATTCACCTAATTTCAAATGCACAATAATAGTTGTTATACTTTTTACTATACTTTATACATTAATAGGTTAACAAAAGACAACTCAATGTTGAGATTAAAATAAAGTCTGCTTTATGTATAACTGAAACATGTTCAAAATTTATAAGTGCTAACAACCATGAATCCGCTGAATTATTCCAGCTGTAACACCACCTGGTATAAGTTTTTAAGGCGATTAGCTTTTTGTCCTACAAACGTTCTAGGTAAGTAGTTGGACCAAACTTGTACTGCTAAATAAATCAATATCTAGAATATCATTCGTATGATCTAAGTAAAGCACTGATTATTGAAGTTTTGTTGCCAGCTGTCAAGCGACATGACATGCAAAAAGCTTATTTCTCGGACTTTTACCACATGCAGCATAATAAAGTATTAGAGAATTATACACAATACCAAGCATCGTCTAAGAAAACATTAATTTCCCAACATTGCTACACTACAAAAAATCTAAACTCAGTTAGTCAAATAAAAAAAAGTTGTTGTGATTTCTTTGAAATATAAAGGTGTTCTCCATGATGCATTAATATCTTTATTTACACAGACTAGTGAATGAATGTACCAATCTAGTTTGAATGCCGTTTAGGTTTTGTTAAAAGTGTATTTTTAGTAGCAATAAACAAAAAAACTATGTCAATTGGACATGCTTTGGTACTATAATATCTGCCCTTGAATTTTTACTAGATAACATCGATTATCGGAATTCCAATGGGTACTAACTGTGCACCACTTATTGCGGGCCTGTTTTTATATTGCTATGAGTTACAATTCATGACAAAAATCTGCAAAGACCCATCGAGTTGTAATACGGTCGCCATCATGAGCTGATTGGCCATTATGACAAAAGTGTTTCAGAAATCATATCTGATATTCCTCCTCAGTCATAATAACCTTCAATCATTACCGAACTGAACAAAGAAATAACACGACGGGTGCCGTATACGTTGTAGGAAATGCTTACCCTTCAGGAGCACATGATTTCACTCCCAGTTTTTAGTGGAGTTCGTGTTGTTTCTTATTTATTATTAATAACTGTTGATGTAAATGTCTCTTGGTTTTACGAGTCTTTGTTTACTCCTTGGTTTTGTTTGTTATTGTCTTTGTTAGTCTTGTATTATTTTTAATTTTAGTTTCTGTGTACAATTTGGAGTTTAGTATGCCGTTCTCAATTCTCAATTTTATTATATGTTAAGATGGGATGCAGGTTACTATAGAAGCTTTGATGTAGCATTCAAGTTTCCAAACCAAAGATTCCATATTCCATTTTTGCTTGTTCAAACTAGAGATTCTTGAACATTTCTTTAAATTTTTTGTTTCATTTCATAATAATATATTTCAAATGTGTAAATTCATTTCAAAGATTGAATCTTATATTTTGAATTTTTTTATATAAAACCTTAGCCGTCTTTGGCACATTTTTTTGGAATTTTGAGTCATTGATGATCTTCAACTTTGTTTGGCTTTTTTGCTAATTTGTCTTAGACGAAACACGCGTCTGACGTATTAAATTACAAGCCTGGTACCTTTGATAAGCATAACCTTGTCGTAATGTTTGTTGTATTGTTTATGCGTGTGTTTCTCTGTCCTGTATGTTCTTCCATTTACCTGTATTGTAATGTTGCTATGTAATGTTGTAGACCAGGGGTATGCCAAAGAACTTCTTGTCCTTTTTCTAAAACAAGTTCATCGGAAGGTACTAAAACCCTGTATCAACTTCACAGTTCATACATGATGATCTTGATGTATAGATTCTGCGTACTGACGTTTTTTATCATCTTAATAACGTGTTAGATTGTTCTTTAAAGATCCCACCATTATGTCATTGTTCTATTGTAGTTTTGAAAATACTTTCAACGACAAAATTATTTTTCTTAAAATTTCTAAAGAACTTCTGGATAATTTTAAATCTCGGTCTTTTTCTGAAATGAGTTCTAACAAAACTTTTGATTTTTTAACCCCTGTATACCACCCTTCTCTTTGCGAAACTATACATTTTGTAATTTCTTGTGAAAATACTTTGAAAAACTAAATTATTTTATACTTCTTCTTGTGTGACGTTAATACTTTCTGACGTCAAACACGCGTAGCGATAAATGTGGTTGTTGAAATTATGATGGTTTTTGTGCTTCTTTGTTAAATATTTATTTGTTTTGAAATTGTGACACACTGATGACTGTTGTACTCATATTTTGACAATTTTATCTATGATATCTGCACGCATCGTGATATAGATATAATGGAATGTTATGCGACTGTCATGCAAGTGATAGGTTTGGCGCTATTAACCAGGTTAAATCCACCATTTTATACATTTTAAAATGCCTGTACCAAGTCAGGATTCTGACAGTTGTTGTCCATTCGTTTGATGTGTTTTATCAATTGATTTTGCCATTTAATTAGGGACTTTCCGTTTGAATTTTCCTCGGAGCTAAGTTTTTTGTGACTTTACTTGTAAGTGTTATATTTAACGTTGCCATTTAAGTTGGAGTTTTGGCTAGCAAAAAAAAAAGTTCAACCGACCCTTTTTCTTAAAATGTCCCGTTCCAAGTTAGAAAAAATGGCTTTTGTTATCTTATCATTCATTTCTGTGTTTGTTACATTTTAGTGTTTCTGATGTGTCATTGTTTTCCTCTTATATTTGATTTGTTTCCCTCAGTTTTAATTTGTTAGCCGGATTTGTTGTTTTTTTTTCAGTCGATTTATGAATTTTGAACAGCGGTATACTACTGTTGCCTTTATCTATATAAATCGTGGACTTTCGTATCATAACTATTTATGTTAATAATCATATCATTCATATTTTTGACATTGTATAGGATGAGCTGTGTTACATATTTTCAAATTTAATTTAGATTTGAGTTTTGGTGTTTAAACGCCACTTTTCAGCACCGCTTTTAGGCTATTCCGTGCCGGTCAGTTTTTATTAGTGGAGGAAGCCGTGTGCCAGGAGAAAACCACCAACCTTCGATATGAAAACTGACAATCCTAGTCAATTAAGATTGGAGTCGAGTGCAACCGCACAAGAGGGATTCTAACTCACTGGCTAGTGATTAAAGGTAGTAGCTTCTTAGACCACTCGACCACCGAGGCCCCTCAAGTCTAATTGTTCTTCAAGCTAGTCCTTTAAATAGACTTATCTAACGCATTATTAATACCATACTTAAAATTATATTCCCCACCAGACGACCATTTGGTCTTGAAAGCCTCGTCATTGACACTTTATTCAAATAAAGTGAAAAAGGCAAAAGAAAGTATAAAGATGATGAAGAGCATGAAATACCACAACATTCAAATCATGTTAAAAAGGCTAAATAAATATTTTTTATCCACATTATTCTGGTGCTAAACAGACATGTCAATTTGATAAACAATCCATCTATATAATATCAGAGTGCAAATCAGAGTGCAACATTTTAACTTAAGGAAATTCTCTTACCTTGAAGTACATTTAGAAATGAATGAAAGATGGACACTTAAAACAAGTAACTAACATTAACCGATCATCAAACAACAATAGCTTTATTTGTTTAGTTATTACTCATGTGTATTACTCATGTGTATTACTCATGTAAATCAGAACGAGGTTCTACGACTCTTTTGGTCAATCATTATAATAATGTAGTTCCTAATTAAAAAGTCTTCTGATCATTGCAGGAATCAACACTGATGGTTTGTTTTGCATTTTACTATGTTAATATAATGATATCCATCTAGATCAAGTATTGGGCACTGAATGATGTTTTATTTTAGATCTGTTTATATTAACTCTGGCTTTACATATGACAGGAAAGTACACTCTGGTGACATGTACATATATCATTTTTACATGTATTTATCTTGTGTTGCAATATGAGTGAGCGCATACTTTTCAAGATATACACACGTGCCTATTTGATTCGTGTCTTTTCTACAGCACAATGTTGACGGTTGTACACCTATTTTATAGTGTTTTTTTTATGGTTATTCAAAAACAGCATTGCACACGCTGTTAACAATTACTCCACGAAGACAGCGATCTCATTTGACAGTTGTATCCATTTGTTTGAGCTTTTGATTTTGCCATTTTCCTAGTAACTTTTCGATTTTAAACTTCCTCAGAGTTTTGTATTTGTTTTCTAGAAGGTAAGACATATATTTGACGCACGCCTCTATAGTAAGAAAGAAAAACAGTTTAAAATTAGCACTGTAATCACTATCAAAAGTATATGTGGTTAAAGATATTTCAAAGAAAATCATAATACTACTGTTTCTCTATTAATTGTTTACTATTTATTTGTACCTTTTTTTCTAAAGATCATTTCAGCCCCCTCCCCAAGTACCCCTGGTCCAATCCCTCCATTTTTATAGTTCAACACACAGTAACTTGCAAATTGCTTTTACTAATATTGATATCTTTGACAACCACAAAAAAAATGTCTTGAACATATTAAAGGCGTTTCGAGTATGTGAGTGCATACCTGGTAACAAATGACACATATATGAGAAATAAGCAACACCGATTAGTGTCTATGATACGATATATAATGGGATAAATATCCAAGAAAGATACAAAATAGTATCCGGAGAAAGATTTAAAGCGTAACTTTCTATAACATCAACATTGATAATCATAAAATTCCCATTGAGGTTTTGTCAACACAGAGAACTATTTATCTAGCTATTTTAGTTAATTTCTACCATGTCTGTGTTATGCTTGTAATTATGATATTGACTTTCTTACCTCCAAACATTATGTCTTATTAATTGTCTGACACAAGATTACACATATTTTTGTAGATTATGTTTTCTTACTAAACTCATACTGACTTCTTTTACTGAACATTTCTCTGTAAACATCCTGTCAACAAGAACAATAGTCTTCATTTATAAATAGTTTTCTTTTTAAAAGAATAACTCGTCTTTATCTTTGAAGCAACGTATAACCTGCGACAGAATGTATCAAAAAATGAGCTTGAACGCTAATCCTGTCTTTTTAGACATAGCAATTAGATTTTCATATGGTATTATTCGTTAAAATTTGTGTGTGTGGCAATATATGCAAAAATGATAGGAAAGGGAAAATAACATTCTAAGTTAGATTTAAGATTTGTCAAGTCAATGTCAGCATAGTAACTTAATCATGTGCTTTACAGTTCGTGTATTCATCAGTTATTGGTGTTTGTGTTTTTCTTTAACATACATCAACTCTTTATCAACATATAATATCGTGAATGTTTTATAAAAGATATTTCAACACTTGTAACATTAATAAAACATAAAACAATTCAGAAGCTTTCTTGTGCAATGTTATGATTTATAACGACAAATATTTTCAATTGTTTTCTATGTTTGCTCCTTGTTATCTCTTAGTATGTAAAGGTAAAATAAAATTGTTTTGAAATTTCTTCATTGACTGAAATTTTATGCACCGACATACAAAGAATTTCTAGTCTATCCGTTAACAGCAGCGTGATATATACGACATTGTCGGTTCATTAGAAACAGAGTTAGTTTACTTAAGGAAATCTTTATTATTCTATCTGAAAGTTGATAAATGAAAACGTCTGTGGATAAACGCAGTACATTAAATGTCAGGGACCTTTGGATGAATATTTCAACAACAGGTTATCTTGTTAGTGACCACCACTTGAAGCAAAAGATGTAAACGAACCACAGGCAATTTTAATTAATAGTTACTCGCATTGGGGATAGGATCCAATATTGAAATAAAAGCAAAGGAGAATAATAGAACTAACGTCATGTATACAAATATATACCTGCTGACATAAACAAAAATGTCTATTTGTACAATTGACAGAGGCACAAATTGTAGGAAATATAAGAAAATAATGAATTTCCGATAAACAAACTTAATTACCTAATTATAGCTATCGATATCTGGTCATTTGCTTCAATGAAATAGTCATGACATTTGTTCGTGCTTTATTTATTTTTCTATCTAACAATCTATTATTCACAATGAGCACCATAAGTGCATCAATACTACACTGTCATTGAGGAAACTGTTGTCAAGATTTTATATTCTCCCTTAGTGAATGATTATTTATCAAAACCTGCTATGACATAAACAACATTGTTCTATCATTTTATAAGAACATGCCAAACCCAAGTCAGTGTTATGAGAGTTATTATCTGTTCGTTTAAGATTTTGATTTTGACATATAATTAGGGACTTTCCATTTTGAATACTCCTCGCAGTTCGGTATTTTGTTATTTTTTGCTTAATAGATGATTTATAACCTTATACACATACATGCACATTTATAGCTCTGCAAAAGAGTGTTGTAATCGCAATAACTCGTTTCAAATTGTGTTCAATTCAACTTATCATCATGATCATTATGTATTGTAAAATTTTCATATGCTGTTAGTAAAAATAAGTTTGGCTGCAACAAATCATCCTTTATTTTGTTTGATGCTTCTAACACTTCGGTTAAAACGCTCATGGAAATACCAATATTCATTGACACCAACAATTGTTAACCGAAGTTCAAATTAAGTAAAGCGACGATAAGAGATTAACAAATCAAGATGACAAACATTGATGGAATTTCATGCAATCCACAGCGTCGACAGGGAAAGCGTTTCCTCGAATGCTCGCAGCACTCGCCATCCGAATAAACACTCAGTCAAGATTGCATAATCGGTAACGGAGAGGGAGCAAAGAAATTAAAGTATAAATGTATTAATAAATATTCAATCGGGAGATGTTTATTAACATCCATGAGGGTAAAGGTTTTAAATACCCTCTTGTGTTTGCAAATTGTGGACAGAATAGGTTCTGTAATGTGTTTTTTTTTTTTTTTTTTTTTTTTTTTTTTTTGGTATAGTCAGGTAATGATTTCTGCAACACTTTCTGATTTGAAATTGAGCATTTCTATTAAGCGTTAGGTAATGAAATATAAGAAACATATAAATGCCTCAAATAGTTTTTGTTACTGGTTGACTTGTTTGAAAATTGTTGCCTCCTACGTATTTACTGGTAAAAGTGTGTTTTGACCGCCTTTGAATGGGAATTTGCAAAAATGAAAAACACCGTACTTTCCAAAATTTTGATAAATCTATGTCTTTATATTGCAAGATCAAAATAGTCTCGTAAGTGTAGAACGACAATTGTGGTAAATTTTCCCAATTATATTGCAGGGTCATGCATAAAAAGTAATTCGTAATGAGACAACAACCTAAGGACAAAAAACTAACCACCAAACTCTAGAGGTCATGGTTTGTTATAAATTCTGAAAGAATAAAAGATATGTTGATTTTGTGGTGGTGCACATAGTTTTTATTTATGTATATTTAGGATTTATAACAAAACTATCTAAAATTGTTTGTTTAAAAATGTTGATATTATAAAGAAACTGATATTTTACATCCTCAGGCAAACTTGACCCGGTAATGTTTAAGTCTTTTTTGGTCAAATAGAACTCATTCTCTTTCGATTCTGGTACATCACTGGCTTTCAAATGCTCGTCTCCCAGGATTCCTGGTGAAGGTAAATCACGAAAAGTGCTTCAAACGCATAAAATTGAGAACGTTTTATTGTATGTGTTTGAATAATTAAATATTAAACAAAAAATAATGACTTTTAAAGTTGTTTAATATTTGCAAAAACTCAAAATAATAATTAGAGCAACATTAAACATAGTCTTAGGCACAAATGCTGATGCAAGAGATCCAACGAAATGTTGGATATACGTCACAGCAGTACAAACCACATGACACAGAAGACATCTGCTATTAACATAAATAAAGGCAACAGTAGTATACTGATGTTCGAAAATCATAAATCGATTGAGAAAGAAAAATGAGTGAAACACATCAAATATAAGAGGAAAACAACGAAACAACAGAAACATTAAAGTGTAACAAAAAACCAAACGATAATGCAACAAACAGAAACGAACTATAAGATAACAATCGTCATTTTATTGACTTGGTTCAAGAAAAACGATGGGTTGAATCTGGTTTGTGGCTAGCCAAACCTCCCGCTTTTATGCCAATGTTAAATATAACACTAAAATGACAACATTATATGACAGGAGTACAGTACAAATAAATGGAAGAATATGCTGGATAGACAAATACACAAATAGAAAATACAATAGAACATTAGCAATGCTGATAGTTGTTTAAGAGACCAGGCTAATAATTCAATACGCCATACGCGTGTTTCGTCTGCATACGACTCATCATTGACGCTCAGGTAAAAATAGTAAAGAAACCAAACAAAGGTGAAGAGCATTGATGACCCAAAATTCCAAAAGGTTGTTCCAAATCAGGCCACGGTTATCTGAAAAAAAATTGTTGTTTAAATTAGAAAAATGTAAAGACAATCACTGATGAACTTCCAGACTAGAAAAATCATGTATATTTCGAAGAAATAAAGAAATACGCTTAATAACAAAGGATACACAGGACAGTACAATGAGTTTACACATACGAAGTTCATACCACGTACATTTAAGTCACAAGCACACTTAAACATTACAGTGCCAAAGAATGTTCACATTGAATGAAAGATAGCTCAAAGTGTTTTATCTGATTATGCGAAACATCATAAACCATTAATCTTTACCCCGCATCCCCGAGTAGATTCCATACATAAGCGTCAAACGAAATACATAAAGACATAATCTTGTAAAAAAAAAAAGAATATATCAAAACTTTTTAATACAAACAAAATCAAGAAACATTTCCTTCTGATGAATTATTGAATTGATGAATAAAAATACGAGAAACATCTAATTTAACAACAATTAAAATTATAATTTTTTATCAATACGTCTATTATGCATTATAGAAATATTTAACACCGATAAGCTTGTTCGCTGTATTCATTGCAGTATATTTAGCAATTGTCGGTAAATTGTAACAAGTCTAACATATTTTGACTAAATGAGTATTACGTAACTCGTATTTGCAACTGTCAATGATTACTAACAATCTGCATCTAAATTATTTTGAAGATATTACATTATCTCACCGTAGCAGATACCAACTTCACCGAATGGAGCATACATTTCTCAACACCAACGATAATTAAAATCTTACAGCTGCTCATATGACTTTGGAAATCGATTGTCGAGCCCTGGTTAGGAAAAGAATGGTTGAGATGTTCTGATCAAAAGTTCAAGACCTTATATATCCATGTCCACTTGTATTTTTGTCCATCTGATTAGTTAAACCTTTTTCAACTGATTGTTTTAGTTCGTTCTTATGTTGTACTGTTTTACCACTGTCCAAGGTTAGGGGGAGGGTTGGGATCCCGCTAACATGTTTAACCCCGCCACATTATTTATGTATGTGCCTGTCCCAAGTCAGGATCCTTAAATTTAGTGGTTGTCGTTTGTTTATGTGTAACATATTTGTTTTTCGTTCATTTTTTTACATATATAAGGCCGTTAGTTTTCTCGTTTGAATTGTTTTACATTGTCTAATCGGGGCCTTTTATAGCTCACTATGCGGTATGGACTTTGCTCATTGTTGAAGGCCGTACGGTGACCTATAGTTGTTCATGTCTGTGTCATTTTGGTCTTTTGTGGATAGTTGTCTCATTGGCAATCATACCACATCTTCTTTTTATATATACATATATTTCTGTATTACTTCATGAATATTGTATTATAAAAAGAAAAGTTTTTTTTGTGCGTCTAAGTTGGATTTTTGTCTATGTCTTTTTGGTTGTATTTAGTTGGTTGCGTTGTATATCTATGATCAATGTCCATAAAATTTGGCTCATGTTAAATACTTAAACATCTGAATAGTCTGAAATGTCCGTAATACAACACAGTTTCGGTAGCGCACGTTTTTTTGTTTTATCAAATTACGTAACTAAAATCAAGTAGCATACAAGTCAGAGGTTAGATAGCTATAATATCAGGAAAATGACAGTTGTTTTCCATTCTAGCATTTGGTTTTTATGGTCGAGTATTTGGCTTTTTAAGGTTTTATATATATGGAGTTCAAACTTGTTTTGAATTTAACCTAGAGTTTGTTATTTTTTGTAAATTATTTTTCTTCATCTTATATATCTTACAGTACATTATGTTAATCCAGATCTCATGTTTAAGTACAGTAAATTAAAGGGAATATATAGTGCCAAGTATTCCTTCATGATTTAAAACATTTGAATGACCTTTTCATTTTAAGAATTGAATGAAAGCTTTGATCATATAACGCGTCAATGACATAACAACAATCAGGAAATAATCGTAAAACAACTTTTATATCTGGTGATGGAAATATTTTAAGCCTAGCGTAAATGATACACCTTTTGATTAGGCGAAACACATGTGTATTATATTTTCTCGAAAAAATGAAATAAAATGAAAAGTAAAAACAGAACAGTGTACTAGATTAGTTAGATATATATATTATCTGTAACAAGAGTAATGTTATTTCAACTTGATATTTTATCAAAAGCTAAACCTAGACACTGTTTTTATGAAGCAATTGTATTTACAACATTACGCATTAATCACTTCAATATATAAAGAAGAAGCCCTAAATATATACCGACAGGAAACCCTCTCAAGTCTGGTACTTGGATTTATTGACTGGTCAATTTGAAACTATTAATATTACACACAAATACGTTTCCTGCGAAATGAACAGAAACCAATTATATATGAAGTATGTTGTGCAAATTGTCTTTTAGTTGGGTCTCAGTTGAATATTGAAATTGATGAGTAATGTACGTTCCGTGTGCATACCTTTAAGTATAAATAAAATGTGCAGTAAACGTCAACGACACAGCAACCAAACTGCATAATAAAAGGAAAACAATAGACAGAAAATTTCTCAAAAGCTTAAATCCCAAATAGTACCTGAAAAATGTGTATCGACATCAAGACCTAACAGAAGTAATAATGTGTCCAATAATAGTCATTCTAATCTTAATATACATAGCATGATCAAGTTAAAAGGGTGAAGTTGCGTGAACTCCAAACTCAGATAAAGGGGAAGCGTATCATGCTATGAATACAGTACATGTACCTGTCAAGTGAATCAAATCTCACTTCAAATATCGCGGTAGGAAATATGACAATCTGTTATGGTGATGATATGACGATCATACCGGTCCTGTCAGATCTAAGACCACAACACTTATTTTCCGTGATTTCAGACAAAGCGTCGTGTTTGTCAGATACATGCATGTAGTGGTTTTGGTATTTGTGACGCGTCTTTCTATCGATTTCAGTCCTTGCAAACAATTGTTGAAGGAGTTTTTGTGTTAGAAGAACACCTTAGTTAATGAAGTCCGTATTACATTATCATGTACTTATAAGCTGCGTAACGTATTAATTGAAATATACGACGATGAGCCACATGTTATATAACAACAGAGAAATAGAAAATGTAATATGTGACATAACGAAAACTGAAATGGTCACTTTTGTCGTAGATACTAGTATGAAGTCATTTATGTGTATCCAGAAAGGGACATAGAAGTGATGCAGACCTTTGTCTTTTGGTTTCCTAAAACATGATTGCTAGTCAATATGAGGCACAATCACTGGCTGACAGGTGGATCATTGAGTGTCCGAGTAACAATAAAATATCTGAACTTGAAATTAAAGGCCTGACAAGATTTCCGCTTTAAATGGTTGCGCATGAATTCTGCAGTACATGAATTAAAAAACCATAAACCAGTTGAGTGCAAAACAATTATCCTTGACATTACCGACTGTTTGTACAAAAATCTTCAATCTAATTAATTCCAAAAATACGTCGTAAAGTAAAATCAAAACAATTTTTGGTGATGTTTGTAATCAATTTGGTTCTTAACAAAGTAATATTTTATAACCCAAACACTAAATCTCCCTAAACAAAGATTAACGAGAGGAAAAAAAGTTAAGATAGAATGAGGCTTCTTTTTTAGGCACATACCTGAACATATGAGGATTTTAAACACCTAACACAACTAAACTTATTAGCACAATATATCATACAACGAAAAGCGTTCAATAAAATCAGATACGAAACATATAACTCTTTTGACAGTCCTATTCTATATTACTGGTATGATAGACATCAACAGAAAAACATATGTCTCAGGGAACAATAGTGAATTCACGTATCATACAATGCTCGCAGTGAATAAAAGCCAGCTTATCTTATTCTGTTGTCATAGAAATCACGCCGTCCTGCACTCGTTAAACCAGCTATTGAACTCCGGAGACAATTCTTTTTGAAGTGAAAAGTTTCAATGCAAACAAACGGTTGGTTTTCCCTAGGAAATATTTTAAGATAAGATGTATGGAATCGTTCAATTGTACTTTGAAAATTTAATAAAGCTTTTACATTGTAGCTGTGTAATATTCCTAAATATATTTTCAATAGAAACAATTTTATTTTTGTTATTTTTCAAATCTACGGAGATTAATGGGATTGTATATCAATATCGCTGTAAAAGCAATGGAGCATATAAGAAAACTATATTTATAAACCTCAATTACCTGTACATCCGATGAGATTCTTTATTGCTATTTTATCCTTTATGTGATTATAATCTAAAATCAATATTGATACTGATTAGTTTTGTATTTAGAACAGAAAGGATATGTTCTATGTAAACGATGACTCTTTCAGTGCGATATGAATGTCACTATCACACAGTCACACGGAAAATACAAAATTTAGCGCCTTGCTTCTTTGCTCAGCTTTTTAAGCACATTATAAAAAAGGAGATCGTTGCTAAGTACTTTCTGATGTAATAAGTGGGTAACATAGATACATATGGTAAAGATTCACTTCTGCACTCACGCGAGTGCTTTGTAAGATTCAATCCAGAATTGTGATATCCTTGAAATTCACAAAGGACATTTCAGATGATAACAAAAATTATGCCAAAGGTTTTATAAACTTCGAATTATAATGAACCAAATTGAGAGTGACTCATATTAAATACACGGAAGACGAAAACCTGAAGTGTATACTTTCATCTCCATTACCCCAAAATATAATAATAAAACTGAATACAAAAGAAAAGATGATAAAGCTATACTTTTTATTGATACTAACGCCTTATATATTACTAATGTATAGATAATATGAACACTGACTCAACTATGAACTATGGAAACAAAATAGCTCATTACAAACTATTTTGAGATCTCATTTGCAAATAAGATAGATGTCGTTTTCTTTTAACTCTTGTTGTATGAATTTACAACAAATTAGTACTGAAATTTGTAAGAAGAATTAATCCTGAAAGCGGCGTTAGCTACATTTTGACAATATAGTTTGAATGTTTCTTTTTCAGTAAGCAGCTTCGTATTATGTTATAACAATGAGCTTATGATTATCGCTGGTTTATTATATATCTAGTACGACAACAAATAAACAACATTTGGATCCGTATGCATGCCATTAATGATATGACTTCAGAATTTCAAAAAAAAAAATAAAAAAAATTAAGGTATACAGGGGGTCGTGTCATCAAAATGCTAGATTTTGTAATAGGTTTGGTGGATCGATTTTTAGATGGATAGTGAGCTAAGCACTAATTTTTCACCTATGTTGACTTAATTTGCTCCTATATGACGCAGAATTAAGTCGCCCGTTGATTATCATGTACAAATGTTCGAATCCAATGCTTCCTATCAATTCTCTAAGCAAAGGTGTGATGAAAATATCTAGTAGCTGTACATTTTTGGAAATGTTTTATTCAGACTGATTTCTTTCCATATTACTTGAGACTTTTGAGCAGATTAAAAAAAAATAACTTATTGATTGTTTCTACCACCAAAGTCACCCGCGCTATAATAGAAGACTGTTGTTTTGTATCGAATCTTGCTGGTAGAATATTTAAACAGATTGTACTTGAGAACAACTTCGAAATGTAATGGCTATTATGTATAGAATTAGACGATTTGCAATGGAAAGTATATGTAATAGGATCTTTATGGTAACCTCTCTGAAATTAAGTTGCTATTAAGATCGATTACGATAGACACTATCTGTTTTTGAACTGCATATGCAAGTCATGCTATGCATATTCAGGACGAGGATATAATTTGAATACAGAAATATTTATATATGTTTATAATGTTGTTTAAAATAAAGATAGTCGGGCAATTCAGGCAGTGCATACCTGTTGTCATAAGACAATGCGGAAACACTCGCAAAGATCGAAAACATTGATTTGCAACAGCTGTTAATACTGCACATTGCAATACTAAGATTGGTCTTTTTCAATACTTATTATTTTTCTAAGGCAGCTGAATTTTTACCTATTCTGTCGACAGTCGTCTTTATGAGTTTCAAATTGATGTTTCAACATAGACTTCAGCGGTTTTGAACAACGTCTCGTTAAGGTAGCACAATACAAAGATTTGTTCACTCCCAATCAGACAACTTTAAATTGATGTAATTCATTGAATTCTTCTTTATATTTTATAAATAAGGTACCAAAAGAAAGAAGAAAGATTAATCTTTCAAATTGTGATAATTTCATTATGACATAATTATTACATGATTAATTATGTAATTAGTTGCTATATTGTGATCTCCACACTTGAATGAATTTAGCGTCTTTGTTCTTCATAGCATCCCAAAATATTTTATAGATTCTTGTACAACACAGATTGACTGTGACAAAAATATAAGGCATATTTGTCTTACCTGTCATGTCAGTTGGTTTTGTTCACACATTGTTATCAATATAATGGGATTTTATGCGACTGTTATACAAGTGAGAGGTTAAGCTAGCTTCATGTATAAAAACAGTTTCATTTGCCAAGTTTTACATCAGAAAATGCATGTACCAAGTCAGATATATTTCAGTTTGTATCCATTCGTTTGATGTGTATAAGACTTAGATTTGACCATTTGTTTTTGGGACTTTCCGTTTTGAATTTTTCCTAAGTATTTTTTTTTTTTATTATTCTCGTACAATTATCATTGTTCAGATATAATAGAATGTTGCTATTATACGGCGCACACTACTTAGTCCTGGAAATTTAAAAACGTAGAAACTAAACATTGCAAAAAATAGAAATCCTACTTTTTCTATTTCCAGAAGGTATCACTAGCCATGTAGTCAGCACTTCTGTGTTGACTTGAGCTATCATGGTATGCTCATGATTATAAATTAACTGTTTACAAAACTATATTTTTTTTTAAATACTAAGGCTTTTCAGCCTAAGGAATAGATTACTTAGCTTTATTTGGCAAAACTATAAGTAATGTTTGGTCCTCAATGTTCTTCAACTTTGTACTTTATTTGGCCCTTTTTAACATTGTTTTTTTTTTGTATTCGAGCGCTACTGATTAGTCTTTTGTAGACGAAACGCTAGTCTGGCGCAAATATGGCGCAAATATGGCGCAAATATGAAATTGCAATTCTGGTATCTATGATAAGTTTATTAAGAAAGTACCAGACCGGTCTACTAATTAATTTTTATTAAACAAATCAACTATCATCCTAACATCTACGAATCTGATCATGAATGGTTCAAGATCGTCTAAAAAAATACATATTGGTTCCCATAAAATTTCATCGTGTACATGTATATAATACTCGTAAATATAACAGGTCTCTCGAATCTCAAAGAAGCATTCAATGTCATTATGTTTTTCATTCCTTTTCCTTTACAAATGAGATTAGTTTGTCTTATATTTTGTAACTTCCTTATTTACAACTATAAAGGAACACTTCACTACAATTTGGTGTAGTATCACGTGCCTATCAGTTGGTTTTGATAGATTACAGTACAATGTATAGGTATCAAAAACCAGGTTTTTTCTCCATATTGTCGTGAAGTTCCCTCAAAATTGTAAAAAAAGGATGTATAATTGTGGAAAAAAGCAATTATTGATTTTGATTTTGATATATTTCTTTCAAATTGTTCACAGCTACTGAAACTGTATCTTATAGAGATCGATTTTATCTTTCATACGCCTTTTCGTTCGTTAATCTGTTCGCACTGTTCTGTGAAACTCCTACTATACAAGAATCAGCATTGTTCCATTGAATCTGTCATTTATTCTTACGTTTCTCATGTTTCTAATGACATTGTATACCTCTTTAATCATAATCTTTTATGTTATTATTCAAAAGAGATACAAAGTTTTAGCAATACTATGACATAAGTAGGCATAAGTATCCGCAACTCCAAACTGAAATAAAAGACATTATTCATAGAATATGGTAGTTTAAAAAGTAGTCTAGAGTTTTTAATGTGAGAAAGGATAAATAAAAATGGTTTGAAGTTGTACTGACATCATACATATATACAATATCAAAAAAGTAAAAAATACTGAACTCCGATGAAAATTAAAAAGTCCTCAATCAAATGGAAAAATCAAAATATAAAACACAACAAAAGAATGCACAATAACTGTCATATTCCTGACTTGGTACAGGCATTTCAAAATGTAGAAAATGGTGGATAGAACCTTGTTTTATAGCGCTTAACCTCTCATTTGTGTGTCAACCACATCAAATTCCGTTATTTTTTACAAAGATGCGTGGACAAAACAATCATAATCGGTAAAGACGCTCTTCAAAGATCCACCGTTAACTGATGGTAAGATGTCTGATATTTAACGTCTTATTTCAATAACATATCTGCACCAGTAAATATATATTATCTAAAATGTTGCATTCAAACTGATCTCTTTAGACTGAATAATAGATACAAATGTCATTCAGTCTATTCTGATATATTTTGCAGACACAATTCAATTTGTTTTCAAGAAATTCTTTAGAATACCCAGTATATTTTAGTTACCTTTGTAAGTTAAAGATTACTATTAGATTGACTGCAAGCCAAATGTATGAACGATACTAGATGAACTATTTTGCAGATATATTGTAGACAACCTTAATTTATCTCAGCAAATTTCGGCATTCAATGCTCAGTCGTTTCAATGGTATAAGTTTAGTATACTACTAACGTCATTCACTTTTGTGGTTCATCATATAAACCTAAACTTGGTTATTAAATATATAATATTGTTTAATGTTGTGGACGCTTTATTTTTTTAATTATTTTTTGTATATCTGTCCGTCAGTTTTTGCACCAATTCATCTGATAAGAAAGGATATGTTGCATCCATCTTTCTACGTTTAATGTGTTTAAGGCTAGCAAGTCAAGAAAGTGTCATTTGAATCTTTATATCTTGTTTTTTGCAATACATGTTTCGATTAGGATTATAATTATGTTTTTGTTGATTTTTACATTTCCTGGGTTATATATTAATACGTAAATTCATAATTTAGAGAACTACCTACAGTGTTTTTCTTATCTTTTAGTTTGTTCGTTATAGGGCAATGAACAATATCATGTCTTCGCGTACTGTTTATGATGTAGGTGTATGAAACCTCCTTCGAATTTCGAAAACCCACATCATTTGTCGGACGGCACGATTTCATAGCTACATGAGTTTTGGGGCAATGAATAAGATCATGTTTGCCTGTACTGTTCAAGATGTAAATGTATGCCCCCTTTTTGGAAGTGCAGGAACTGGCAAAGAGTGTCAGACGGCACGTTTTCATATAAACAGGTTAGTTTATATCAGCTTTCATTGAGTTACTGCGAGCATTCTCATAAATTATTATACTAGTACACAATACTCATCAGTTGCAGTCGAATCAAAACAGTTGACATACAAGAAATTTAAAACAGTTACATAGTTGAACATCTTTGTAAAACTATATTTTGCGCTTTGTGCTAATCTCAACTACAATGGTCATATGCCGATAGTACAGACACTATTGTGTTCACCATGCTATATTAATGTGTCTTTCAAAAGTCATGAATCTCATGAGAAGTGTTCAATTGTGGTCTGAAATGCAATACCATTTTATATATATATATATATATATATATAATCTGATGTCTATTTTAGTTCGATGACTAATAGTACAGAACAATATTTATTCCGGAAGACTGAAGGTTGCCCTCTATGTTTCCTTTTGTGATTTTGGTCTTTGGGTTATCATCTTATTGACGCTTGCCAAACATGTGTCCCAAATCAGGAGTATATGGCCTTTGTCAGTTTTGTCAGTTTTTTGTTGATGTTTTTTTAATTTTTATTTTCTTGATATGCTTCGGAGTAATGCCATTTTCGCTGAACAAGTACACTTTTTGTTAATTGGATAGCTGAAGGTTTTTCTCACTGTGGTGAAAACAAATCGGCAGCCTTCGGCTGTTCTCTGCTCTTAAGTCGAGTTGTTATCGCTCTGTAATATTCTCAGTTTCCTTTCCGAATTTCATGTCCTTTTATTCCTAAATATAATCATCATGATCATGTTAAGAATACTTCTACTAATTCAAAGGCCAAATTGAAGTTGATTAAAATATTTTAGTATAATTCGCATACTAAGATATGTTTTTGTTCTTAGTCATGATGTTGATTATGAGACAAGGATAAACGGTGTTTCTTCCAATGTCAAATGTCATGCTGAAGCCAAAGCATTGACAACATTATACAAATAAACTGTCTTGTAAATAAACTCATCATAAATACCAGGGTTGAAATTTTATATTTGCGACAGATGGATGCTTCGTCTTCAAAAGACAAATCAGTGACACTTGAATATATATGCAGCTAACTTATATGCTGTACTATTACCTACATTTGTTCATTTTTTTTGTGTCAATTTGGTCTCTTGTGGAGAGTTGTTAATTTATATAGTAACGAATGAAAAAAGATTTTTTCCGAAAATGCTTTCAATGAAATCAGGAAAATGAATGTTTTCTGATCATCTCAATTGCATGCACCTTTTATAGTGTTCTTTTAACTTGTCTGTGTATATTTTCAATCTTTACTGTTCCTTCCATTTTCGGAATACATCCTGTCATGTTCATGTTGAAGTTCCTGGTCAAAACTGTAGCGATAAATCTTCATGTAGCTTAACAGTTTTTTCACATTAATTAAAATTAATGCTTCAGGTCTTTATTGAAGATGCGAAAGATACCAGACGGTCAGTCAAACTCACAGATTGAAAATAAACTGACAACGCCATTGCTAACAAAGAAATAGACAAACAGACACATATTAGTACACACGACACAAAATAGAAAACTTAACTTAAGACTAAGCAACACGAACGCCACCAAAAACTAGGAGTGATCTCAGGCACTGCCGAAGGATAAGCAAATCTCGCCCCAGACGTGACACCCCAATCATTTTTCAAGACTGATATGGTCTTAAAATATTTAAGTAAAAACTAACGATTTGAAATGTGAACACATGTGACTTGAACCTCTGTAGTGCTATTTTTGTCTTTGATTAATAATATCCGTTTAGTTTTTAATCTAGAATTGTACCTCTAGTACAAATGTATCTTGTACGTAGGATGTATCTAATGTACCTGATTTATGAAATTCAAACAAAAAGATTAATAAACTTTATAAGATTATTGTAATTGTTTACGTGCTTAAATATTCTTCTATTCAAATTTGGAACGAATAAACCAAGTTACTTGACATGATTTGTTTTGTACGAATCGGAGTTGGAACAAATCATCCAGATATCATTCAATTTTGTTAAAACATTTAATTCGGTGTAGGGATAATTGTGTACGGATTAATCTCGGACCAGTAAGTCATTAATCAGATCATATATAAATCAATATATTTCAGTTTTCGTTGATTTCTACTTGGCCCTTTGCATATATTTATAGAATAAGTTGAGAGTTATGTTATCAACGTTAAATCATTACGGCAGTGTACAATCTAAATTATACGACGTATCATGATTCTTTGAAATTAGATTGCTATATTTTAGAAAAAAAATGGATGTAATTATAGCGTTTGATGAGGCAAAATATATATCCATTATATACATAAACGGTCGATATCTAATATCAAAATTATCATCTTAGTTCAGACGTACTATTGCTTTTAGGTAGAATAAAGTTAAGATATTTATTTAGATGTTTTATACAATTCAAAGATATCGTTTAAACGTTACATGGTGTTGATTTTCGGGGCATACATCACAATAAAACTTAATCAAATGATTGAATTCGAAACAAGAAACGACAAAAATGATATTAAAGAATAATTCAAAATACCAGTAATCAACATATAACATATATCAAATTAAATTAATAGAATAATAAGCAATACGTACAGTTGGAACAACAGCAGTTGATAGTTTCTCTAAAAATTATTGCTTTTATTAGGACTTGCATTATGAAACTACTAGGACAAACAAACCTGTATCATCACTTTATTACCATATGTGTTGCTTTTTCTATGGCCGGGTTGTTGTCTCTTTGGCACATTCCCCATTTCCATTCTCAATTTTATATAGTCACAGTAAGGCAAATCATTGTGATCATATAACACGAAATAAAAAATATCTCGAATGACTTTAAGATTTAGGTTTACTTAAGGAAAATCGCTCATCTTGTTTATGAAATTTTGCCACATGTTCGGTATCCTCTGCTTTTATCAATCTAGTGCCATTCACAAATTGTGTCCGCTAGCCCTACTTTTCTCTTGATAGGTGTATTACATTTTGTTTCAAAGTCATATTTGAAATAATAATCTTATTAAATGTTATTATTCATCGTAGTTTCTGAAAGAAATATGTGTCAATGTTAAATGTATGAAAAGTCTTGAAAGAATTATGTCCCTCCAAATATTGGATGGCTTATATCTCGAAAACTTGCATTTTGACCCTTCATTTTGTTCTTCTTATTTAGTTCAGTAGTGTCTATGCTATCAATATACAACATTCTTTCAAAACGCTTGTTGTTTCGAGACAGAGTAGTGAAGATCCTTAAGTCTGAGTGAGGAATTTTTG
Organism: Mytilus galloprovincialis; assembly: GCF_965363235.1. Classification (NCBI taxonomy): domain Eukaryota; kingdom Metazoa; phylum Mollusca; class Bivalvia; order Mytilida; family Mytilidae; genus Mytilus; species Mytilus galloprovincialis. The sequence continues at coordinate 86,252,476 of NC_134843.1, forward strand.
TTAGAGATACGTTTTTTCCCCTACAATATTGATACAATATTTTGCCCTCTAACACCCATTTTTTTCTTTTCAAATAAATTCTCAATAGCTCAGTAATAATTCTCCCCAATTTTCAGGTTTTAATGTACATACAACATCTGAATATCGATAGCTTCACTACTTGGCTGATTCAAATATACGTTGTTTAACGGCCTCAACATTTCAATATATTTCTATTTATTTACAGTAACTAGTATAATATCAGTAGTTAGTTCAACTCGTGCAACAGTTTTCTTTTTATATTAGAACGCTTGTTTTACATTGTTTTAACGATAAGTTTCGTTCGTCGTGGTAATAGCAAACGTTTACAATAATGGATCTTTTAGTAAGGATCTGTGTAGTCTACCTAAGTTGATGTTAGTTGTATAATATTACATTTGATTTAAAAATAATTCTGCCAGAAACCATCGCAGGTACTTAACAATGAATACGATGATATTCAAAAGTAAGTAATGCGAACACATTGTTATATCCAAGTTTAATTTGGATTCAGGATTTAGTTTGTTAGTGCGTGCAGTATATTAAGTTGTGTCTTCGAAGACATTGTGTACATTATGTATCCTGCACTTTGTGTTATAAATGTTGATCATCAGGTCGTTGCCCTTCTTAAATATACGATTATCAAGGTTTCCTGAAATAAGATTGCTAAATATTAGGTAAAAGAGGCTAACATTATAGTGTTTGATGAAGCAAATGATGTATCCATTATATACGTAAGCGAACATAATTCTTTATTAAAACTATTATCTAAGTGTAAACACACTTTTCCTTTCAGTTGGAACATAGTTTAGGTATTTTCACTAATTGCATTCCTAGATATCACTGATGAATCTCATGGTTTTGACTTTGGAACAACATACCAAGTAAGGTCATCTAATAAATAAACTAATCATAGATACCAGGACTATATTTTATATATACGCCAGACGCGCGTTTCGTCTACAAAAGACTCATCAGTGACGCTCGAATCCAAAAAAGTTAAAAAAAAAAAAAAAAGCCAAATAAAGTACGAAGTTGAAGAGAATTGAGAACCAAAATTTCTAAAAGTGTTGCCAAATATATACAGCTAGGGTAATCTATGCCTGAGGTAGAAAAGCCTTAGTATTTCAAAAAATTCAAAATTTTGTAAACAGTTTATTTATAAATATAACAATATCAATGATAATTCATGTCAGCACAAAAAAGGGGAATAAATCTCCACCAGCAGTGGCATCGACCCAGTGGTTGTAAATAAGCTCATCATGAAATTCAACACTAAACTACATGATGAAATTAGCTTGACATAATCAGTAATAGATATATGATATATTTCAGTAAATCAAAATTGTCAATATTTACATATATAATTACTTTTGCAAACCACTGCAATAAATATCGTAGTTAGATGTTTAAATTGATTTGTATCTCCCTAGATAACAGTTTGTTTATGAATAAAACTTTGCTTCATGGACCAATGTATCTGTATTACTATTAATTATGTTCATTTACAAAGTAACGAAAAATACTAATTGTTAATTTGTATACCAGAATGATCGCATTTGTGATTTTGATTTGATTTGATGTGAGTTGATTTGATATGTGATAACATTTACATGTATATTGCATCAAACAAATCTACAACTCTCCATTTCCCGGTTTTAATAAAACAAACATAAACGGCGAGTTTTAAACAAATGTATATTCACTGTTTAATTTCTGAAATGAATAAATTTATACGATTAGTGTAAATCGGCAACAAAGTGTATGTTTATTTATTTAATGTAACTTTAATAATACCAGTACTTCGTTCCACTCTTGCAACATGTTATTTGACAAAAGTTAAATTTTGTAACAATAAGTTGAAAAACGGTTCAGTTGTTCACAATAACATATAAATAGTGATGTTAAGGCCACAATTTTGTAAATTAAACTATAATATCATTAGGAAAGGCTAATATAACCGAAACAGACCAAAAAATATTGCATTACCAAACATGAAGAAGAAATTTATTAATGAGTACATGATCAAAATTCTAATATGTATACATTCCAAATTGTACATCATTTCATAATCAATTAAAAGAAAGAAGAAGAATGGTTGGTACATTTAACCGTGTTTGTTTCTAGCTATGGGACTAGACAAAATGTTCATCTTGTGAAACATTTAATCGGAAAATTGCTTGCAGGTGATTATAAAGTCATAAGATTAAATGTCTTTTAAAATTAAATACGACAAAACATTAGAAATTTATTGTCTGTACAAAGTTTCGTAATTAATTTTCATTACCTTTCGTCAGTTTATACATTTAATTTTCATAAATTGTCGGTTTATTTTGAAATGTATTCATTGACTTTGTCTGGGTTTGACGATCATTTTGATGTCCTTTCAGCTTTTTGCCTGATTTTTGTTCTTAGAATTAAACAAGGACTTTTCTTTCTTTTCTGAAGTCCCTGAGGTTGTTTTTTTTTCATTTCTTATAGGCTCCAACTGATACGGTTAAGCCCATCACTGAATGGTGTACACCATCTAATGCAAAACCAACAAAAACATCATACACTGTATGCATTCAAATAAGTCCTTCCCTCTATGAACGACCACATTGGTTTGACGATTTGCACCAACATATCATTACTTAAGGGGGTACTCTACACTATACCCCAAAAAAATCCTTTGTTTAATTTTTCTTAATTTTATTTTATTGATAAACAATGCCAACCTAAACATCTTGTAAAATTTTTTAAAGATTTGAACAGTAGGTTTTAAAAGATTTGGCAAGTCAAATATGGCATCTTTTACATACTAGTATAGGCCAAAATTGGAAGTTTCTGAAATATGAGTATAGGGTTAAATATGTTAAAAATTCAAAAAAATATTCCTAAATTGACAATAACATAGCTAATTATGATAGCTGAGGTGAATATTAAATAACTGATACCCTTTTCTCGTAAGTTTTTTTATTCTGGATTTAAAATTTTGCCCGAACTTTAAAGGGGTATCAGAATCAGCCCCGAAAAGTGAATGCTGTGCTTCTAGTTTTTGAAGAATTTTTTTTTTTTTTTTTTTTTAAATATGTCGTTTAATTTTTTCAAAAAACTTCAACATTTGGATTGTTATACTAGTCGCTTGTTCTTGCAAAAGCTTTTTTTTAAATTTAACCTTTAGATTTTTTGGTATTTAAGTAGAAAATACGACCTACCCTCAAATTGGTTCATTAAATAAGAGCAACATCTATTCAAAAAGTACATAATGGCCATATTTTTTTTTCGTCTTTTGAACTAGGCCTTAGATATTTGGCATGTGGATGTATCATCGCAGGGTTAAGTGTCTTGCATCATAATAACCTTTTTGTGACTTTCAAATGTGACCTCAAGGTCAACTTTATGTTGTTTTTTTTCGTGAAAACCACAAGCATCTACGCCATAACTTCTTTGCCTTTTGACCTAGGCCTTATATCTCTAGCATGTGGATGTATCATCATGAGGTGATGTGCCTTCTTAAATTTTTTACCTTTATGTGACCTTGACCTTTGACCTCGTGGACGATAATTGTGTTTTTTTTTATAAGAAACACTTGTACGGGCCATGACTTTTATGTCATTATGAATTCATATTTATTTTAAAAATCATATTTCACAAGCTTCAATCGACCATACAAAAATATAGACACATTTTATGACATGTCGACCCATTCCAAGCACACGGAATTCATAATGGACATGTGGTCACATAAAATTGTTTAAAAAGGGAATAGGTTCTATTGAAGTGCAGTGTACATACTTAACTACTCAACAGACAGCAAAGTAAAAAATTCGTAGGAATTAAACAGTAGGAGGAGTTATGCATAATACCAATAATGGGACGGACGGAATGACATATGGACAGGGGTAAAACAATACCCCTTCCCCAAAAAAGGATGTAACTGATTTTTGATTTGAGATACGAGCTGTTGAAATTGGAAGCATGACAAGCCAAAAATACATATGATACATAGGTAGAAGCTTTAAAGTTTGTAGTTGCTTTACATGTTTACATGATCAAGATTTTCATTTCATTGGTCCATAGATTCATAAATATACAATTCAAAATTTAAGAACAAAACTATTCGTTCAAAGAATCACGGTTCATGAGAGATAAAATATATCTGACTCTGCAAAATCATTATACTGTGAAATCAAGTTCGTTTAACACAGAACGTTTTTAATAATTCTGCAGATCTCAAGGTTATGAAAATTAGATAGAACTGGTTCTTAGTTATAAACAATTTCAGGATAAACTAATGAAAAGAGTAGGTCCTTAAAGAATGAAAAATAAAAATGTAGGAAAATGACGTCAGATAAGGGAGGGTAGGAGGGTGGGAGGGTCCTGATCCCGAAATCCAAGTTTAATTAAATCTAAATCTTGACATCCCGAAATTCGAAAAAATCCTGAGCTTAAAAAAAATTATCCCGGTCCCCTCCCCCTCCCCAATGATTACAACTAAAAAAAATCAGGACAACATTTTTTATTCAATCCCTCCCCTCACTCAAAAAATTCAAATGGTATTATCCTTAAACTTTTCACTTTTTGTACTTTATTTCATTTTATGTAAAACCTAGGCATTGGCAAGTACAAAACGAAAACAATTATGGTCCTTTGACTTTTCTGTTTCCCTCCTTTTTTAACGTCCTGGTTTTCTTTTGGTAAATTTATTTCACTTAAATTTCCCTATTAAGTCTCATTGGAGATTCATTCATTGAAAATGTGTAACTTTAAATGGATTAAAAGATTAAATGAATAACAATAGGTGTACATCTGCTCTTAGAAATAATGTTAACATTTTAATCATGATCTTTTAAATGCTTACATATTGCACATGATTTTAAAACGTAGCGATGAATCAGACCATAAGTAAGAGTTATCTTTTCTTAGGTGTTCTGTACCCCCTTAACATTTAACTGACACTGAATAAATGTTTGATTGACTCTAATTTCAACTACATCATGATTATTTTGAGCGATCTTTTGAATTTCAATGAATCCAGAAAGATGTTTTAACGGTTCGCAGTGCCAGAAAAAGGTATTAGTTCAAGAATGCACGTAGCACTTTAGATGTAATAAATGGCGTTGCATAACAAGTTGAATATTCTTCGATATTTGAAATGTTCGGTCAATTACTCTTTTTATTACGTCGATTATGGACTTTTGAATGGAAATAAAGTAAATATTCAAAGCAGATAATATATACCCCGCCCGTGTAAAGCAATTTGTTTCGGTCTGTTTAGGTATTTAACGAGCGTCATTGATGGGTCATTTTTCATTTGCTCTTTTTAACTTTTTTCTTTGAGCGTCACTGGTGAGTCTTTTGTAGACGAAATATGCTACTGGCACAAATACAAAATTTTAATACAGGTATCTGTAATGAGTTCGTTTGCATTATTCTGTGTTATCATCTAACGCTCATGACGATAGTTCGATTAGGAAAATTGCTACAATAAAACTAGCTTTGTATTTGAAATTAGTTTTATAGAATCAAAGTGATAAGTCAAAATGATTTTCTATTCTAAAAACAGCTAATGAGAATATCTCCATTTGGTGTTCAATTTTATGCTAGTGCAACAAAGACATGTATACTGTGAGTTTTTTTTTGAAGGATAATAAGTCAAAAAGAGAAGGTTATAATTCATCATATTAAAGGAAAACTTGATTTGAACGCTTGAAATATAAGCACAATTTCCATCCAGTCTGATCAATTATATTGTAGAATTCTAATTATCATAATTTGACACATTTTTTTTTTTTTTTATGAAAAAACAGTCTTTACCAACAGTTCATGTTTGTAATCTAACTTGAAGGGATATGCATTATACATCTATATGTGAGCTCCTAATTACTGATAATGTTTGTTGATTTTCATTCCAGTACAAAACAATGTATCAGAGTTTGGGCTTCTAAGAAAGAATTTATACTCATTCAGCCCGTTTAACAGTGTTTGTCGTACTCATCTGACATGGCAAAAATATATAAGACTATATCACCAATCATGCATATATTTTATCTGATTATTGATTATAAGGAGTTTGTTGGGATATTTTAAGTTGGTGCATTAACTTTAATTTATTTTTTATTCATTTAAAGAGCCAGAGTGTAAGTTTGCATAAATGATTCTGTGTCATCAAATTTCAGTAAAATTCACCCTTTGTAAACTTGATGGCTTCCTTAACAGTACTAAAAAAGACAATAAAAAGACTTTCAATGACCAAAGAAAAAAATAGATTTGCATCCACATCTATTGTATTTTATATGTCTGTAGCTTGCAATTGATGAGTCATATCAAGCTAGGTATCACATATGATGTCTTCTGTTCAATGAAGGAAAAACAAATATGGCAGACAGTTATTAATCCTTAAACTACATGTATCATCTTTCCTTGTATATACGAAATACATATATTCACCTTTACTTACTACGTAGCTTTGCATAATTTGATGTTAATGTTTTACGGTTATCATTAACAAACGTTTATTACAAAAGTTGTGACTGCTTGACCGATAATTAAAAACGTTTATTGGATTCTGAAGTGTAAAATATTATGTTCAATTCGTTAGAAATGCGTGCGATTTTTGTTACGTCTATGTTTATACCTTTCTTCAATAGCACTAGAGAAAACATGTTTTGTCCAAAAGTTTTATCTTATACTTTTATTTTGGAAAATTGATTTGATTTGCAGAAAATAAAATCGATTGCTGTTTCCTAGTATCACAAATGTTTCAATTAAGAATTGGTTAAATAAAAATAGAAAAAGAAAATACATATCATCTTCCAATCCTTTTGTTAATTGGCTTAACATATTTAAGAGTGACGAGGGGTTTTTCATCATTACACCTTGTATTAGAGGGAACATATATGAATTCGTGTAGTCATGTAAGTAAAATGTACAATTCAATTCTTTTTTTAAAACTGAATTCTTACAAATTTACGAAAAAAGTAAAATCACAAATATTAAACTCAGAGGAAAATCTAATCGGAAAGTCCATAATCACCTCGCAAACACATCAAAAACGAATGGACAAGAACTGTCATATTCCTGACTTGGTACAGGTATTTTCAAATGTAGAAAATGGTGGATTAAACCTGGTTTTATAGAGCTCAACCTCTCACTTTGATGACAGTCTCGTCAAATTTCGTTATATTTACAATGATGAGTGAACTAAACAGACATAATAAATAAAATAGTCAAAATATGATTACAGTAGTCATTATCATGTAACAACTTCAAAAGGAACAATTTAACAGAACATTAAAACATGTATCTACAAACATATTCATTGATTCACGTGTCTGACGTCAGAAATTTTATACGTCACATACATTTGTCGTTCAATAATGTATAAACAAATAATTTTAAAATTTCTCATGGGCAATGTTAGCATACAGGTTAAAAAATCAAAAATTTACATGGGGGAAAAATACCACAAAAAGAACCGAACGTTAAGGATAATACAAAACCGTAGAAGTCCATAAAAGCCGACAAAATCAAACGTAAGTCTCAGTCAAATAAGTGAGTGCTTTTATGTATTCTTCTTAACATGATATCTTTAATCTCATTATCAATACAGAAAGCGATATAAGAGTGTTAGAAGCCATCTCATTCATATTAACCATGTTAACGGATTATTTCCTTGTTTGTTTGCAGATATTTCCTCAATTCTTTGTTTAAGTTTTATCTAGTATTGATGTACTTGTTTCTGGTTTTTGTTTTGTTTTAAAATACCGTTGACTAAGGATAAAACAATTTTCTCTGAGGGATATTGATATCAACTGATTAGCAAAAAAACGAGGTTAACGTCATATGAAACGAGTGTCTTGTCATGATAATAGTATGAAAATTATTACACCAATGTATGCAAATGTTCCGCAAAATATAAGTATTTGGATAATACGCATATGTTCATGATCATATGAGTATATTCTCATATGGTCCATATATTAGCGTATGGTCCTTGTAATTAACGATGAATTTTCAAACATACTTTTTTTGGTAGATTGCCTTAGTGTTATCATTGCAGGTGTCACTCACCGACACTTGTACTTCGTTACATGAAACAATGTGTGGCACATGGAACAATTGTTTTGCCTTTATTGAAATCGGCAAGCTATTTACCGATTTTATCTCCCACTGGTGAAGGGATGTATTGACCTACCCGCTAACAAGGAATACTATACCCCCGATAAAGGAAATAAATCAGTTTGGGGGAATATCGATTTACCTTTTAGGGTGCTGGCTTTGAATTTTTTTTTAACCTATCAGCTACTAACATGTTCAAGATTTTCAGTTTGTGGTGGTTTATTTCAGCTATACAGAGGTGGTGTATAAAAAGTCATATTTTGTAGTCAGTCTGAATGACTGTGGTAGTGGTTTCTATTTTAGTGAAAGATGAAGTATTTAAAACATTAGTAAATAAGTAGTAAGTTAAATTGTGTGTATGTATAACGTACTAATGTGTGTTTTATTTTTACGTATGTTTTTGCAGGCTTTCAAAAACGACATGTTGGAATGCTTCATTGCTTGAAAAAGTTTTCTTACTTCCTGATTTGTTAACGGAGAATAAAACGAGCAACACAGTTAAAAATTATTATTATTTTTCTCTTCAGATGGAAAAAATGGACTTGATCGAGTGGATTGTCTAGTGAATTTATTTAACTGGCCAAACCAATTCATGTGGCTTAATATCTAGCATGTTTAGTGAGACAAAACCATTAGCCCAGTCCTATCAATCAAGCTTTATGTAGTATAAGATGTGCACATAAAATTACAAGTGAAATTTCTTCTTCTGATTCCGATTTGGTAAAAATATTCTGGAAGGAGCTAAAAGACGTCTATCTGATCCGGTTAAGAAAACTTTCGCCTATGTTTGATTAATTTTGGGAAGATACTCTGTATAACCAGCGTTCTATTTGTGCTTGCTTGTGATCGTATTCTGTATTTTTTAAGTGTGTCCGAATTGTTGAATCTTAAAACCTCTGATGTTTTATTTTTTCCAAGTCACATGTCCGTATTTATACAGAAAAGTAAAACTGATTTTTACAGAGACAGTGATAGAATAATTATCCGGAAATGAATTGTGCCCCGTAAAGAGAAGTATTTGGAAAGGAGTAATATTCAAACAGATTGAGATTTATATTTATTTCGGAATTTGACGAAATTCAAGGATAGTTTTACATTCCGTAAAGACAACAAACCTCTTTCATATACAAGAATGATGGAGCTTTTTATTGAAGTTTTTACTCCGTTTGTGCCAAACGTACACTTGGTCTACATGGTCTGAGAGCAGGTAAAGCATCTGCAGCTTGTAATTGTGGAATTTCGGATCGATTGTTTGAAAAATGGCATGGGCGATGGAAATCGGAGACCGGGAAAGATGGTTATGTAAAGGACTCTTTTTCCGACAGAATGTTGGTTTCACTAAATTTGAGTCTGTAGATATATTTGAGGACCAGTTCATTTATATACATATTATCTATCTGATATTATTCCCAACTTCGTACTTAGTTTATATCTATTTTACCCTATACTATAATATTCTTACTATATTTTGTACTATAAGTCAGGCTGATTGGTGAAATAATTGTGGGTTTGATGATAAAAGCATCAAATTTGGCATGGTAGTAGAGATGGGTATTCTGACCAATATTAGCTATGGACCCACCTTGAAATTTCAAAATGGCCGTCATCGAATATCAAAATGAACAAATTTGACTAAATTTATGTTATCATATGCTTAAAAAGGCTTGGCTTTAAACTTGCAGCTGCACACTGTAAAATGGCACAAAATTAGTAGAAATATTTTTTTAGAGTTAAAGATTGAAAGGAATGAAGAGCAGAAGAGGATAGATGAGAGTGGTGAGCAGGTTAGGAATACAAGAATAGTAACACGACAAAAGGTAAGCTTTGCAACAATGACAATGACCGAAGATTTTTTCTTCTGTGATGAGTCTTCAGGAGATCTACACAAAGCATCTACGTTTGAAATAGACAAACATGTACGTAAATGTGCACTCAACTTGCAAGATACAGTACTTTTGGCAAAACTAAAAAAGAAAAACAGTTATTGCAGCTATCCCATACTTGCAGGCCCTAAAGAAGGAAGACATGCTTCTTCAATTCTACGATGATGTTGGTGCTGCAATCAAACAGACATCTAAAATAAAATACGATGATGAGGCAATACTATTGTCTAAAGATGCGCAGGTAGTCCGAAAGGACATGATGATAATGGAATTTATATTCAAAGGAATATTAGAGACAGGCTGTCAAAACAAAACTCTGTTCCCCAATCTTTGAAAACATAAGTCGGAATGATCATTAGTGGACCAAATATTGAAACAAAAACGACACTGAATATTTCACAGCTACTTCCAGTTTAATTCCTCTATTTGCAGACGGAAAGATTCATCTAAAGTATTCCATTCAACCGAACAAGAAGCACGTCTCTCAATAGATTTAGGTCCTCTGCTGCATGTTGAAACGACAAAACGAGGTTGCATTGATCACATGTACTGCTTATGTATATCATAAGTATCCTATGACAGAATTATGCATTATCTACAAAACTTGGTAACTCCATCTGGTTGGCATTCGATAAAGGAAATGTGGTAGTTCCAACAACACTTCGGAGTGTTGTGTTCACAACTGCAGCCGTGGATAATATCGACAATAACCGTACTTCCACAACTGCTTCAACGGATCGTTGCATGACACGTCCATTTCCTTTTTCAGCACCCAATATAGGAAATGAGGGTGTCGAGAGATTAACCATACCTATTGATATTACATCTTCCGAGAGCGAAACCTGAAACCTTTACCAATTTGATTTAAAATCGACCCTCCTGTTGGTCTTCCAAAAGAACCTGCAGAAATACCAACGGTTCATGTTTTGATGATAATTGATACCAAGTATATTAAATGTAGAGAACAGGTATGTTCTTATTTTCAGACGCAAGAGGACGCACCATTTGGTCATAGATGGTACAGCAATTATTATTATATTGAAACCCCGTGAAAGTAATACATTGTTATGCCTTACATACATGATCAGTTGCGTTTGTAAGTCGACTTGATGTTGTTTGGGATGAATACTTCTCGTATTGTTGTGTCTTCTGTTCTATTATAAATTTGTCTGTTTGTCTTTTTATTTTTAGCCATGGCCTTGTCAGTTATTTTTAATCTATGAGTTTGACTGTCATTCTGGTATCATTCGTCCCTCTTTTGAAGGCATCAAAAAGATGTAGAAGAGGCAAATGTGTGAAAAGACGTGTCTTTCAAGTTTCAAGAATACCAGGAAACTAGGAGGCAGTTCTAAGGGTCAGTGACAATAAAAACGGAGCTGTTCACATAATACGCTGAACAATTGGAAGCTTCAGCAAGAAGGTATGATGAACAGAAACAAGTGATAACTACGATCGGAACTGATGTTCTATACTGACTATAACAAAAGATATAAGTAAATTATCACCGTACAAAAACGAAGAAGCGGATGTATATACGAATGATGCTGTAAAGAAGGAGTTATATTACAGACTGTTTATCATTGCAACTTCTGTTGTCCATGAAATTGAAGTGAATCAGTTTTGGATTGCTTATGGAGTTGGCCAAAATTTCAGATATTAAGCTGTTTATGACATCGTCAAAAGTCTTCCACATTTAAGGTCACAGGGACTGTTAGTCTTTCACTCCTTTACAGGTTGTGATCAAGTATTGTCGTTTGCTTCCAAGGGAAAAGAAAAAATATGGGGTACATGGAACTCTTTTTGGGAGATGCACACAAAATACATAATGTTATTTCCAATTTCATTCCACAGATAGAGCAATATGTTATACTGGTGCATGATAAAACAAGTGAATGTACAAAGGTGAACAATGCACAGAAAAATTTACTCATTAGGAAAGAAAAGAACAATAGATAATATTCATTCATCAGTATCTGCTTTATTAGAACACACAAAACGAGCTGTTTACATGTCAAGCTTTTGTTTGGGAAAATGTCTAGAACCGTCTCTACAAGCAGGTTCACCGAGTGAATGGAGATGACAGAAAGACAAAATACAGATGTGGGTACCCTATTGGACATACTTGTAACAAGCTTCAGCCTGTTGTAATGAGCTGATAAAGTGTGGATGTAAAATTGATAATGGATAATGTGGACGTTGTAAATGTGTGAAGGCCATGCTGCTATGTATAGCCCTTTGTAAATATGGTTAAGAATTTGACAGAGACAAGATGGCCAATCAATTAGTGATATATTTTGACAACTGAAGAAATGTTAACACTTTCGATTAGAAATGTGTTTGATGTACAATTTGATAGGGAAAAAATAGTTGATGTTTAAAGCAAAGTTTTGGTTTTGTCCATTTCACTTGTTTTGGCGGTCATTTTTAAAATGTCCACCATTTGAAAATTATTGAAAAGTTCGAAATAGTGATAGAACTTATCAGAAAGGATGCCTTATATTGTATTTACATTAAAAAGATTTTATTAATGTCTTTGCTTTTTTTTTTTTTAAATTAGTGAAATTTATAGCATCTGTCCGCCATTTTGAAAATTTCTGCCGTTTTGAATTTTTCAGAGTGGGTCCATAGCATAAATTTACAACAATATACATGTTTAACCGTGTTCAAAGTTTCATGCTTTTATCATCAAACCCAAAATTCTTTAGAAAAGATGCACGAATCAGCTGGACTAATGAATCCAAAATACTCTATTTTGGCTCTTTGATATTTACTCACCACTGGCTATTGGACAAACTACTTTACTTAAAAAACTTGAAAACCTAGTGTTGAAAATAAAGTGAAAAGACCACCATCAAACGAAAAGAATGTTGTATATGTGCAGAAAGATAAAAAAGTTCCATAGTTTACTGGGTATAATTTTCAAGTTGAAGATTGGATTGAAGATGTTAATACATTGTTACATGCACGTGAAATGTCCCGTCAAGAACAAGCGGATTTTATATATTTACAACTTGAAGGTTCTGCTAAAGATGAAGTGAAATACCGTTCTCATCTAGTTCGACAAAGTCCAGATCAAATTTTAGAAATTTTACAAGATGTCATTGGTGTAAAGGATAACATTACTAAACTACAGAATAATTTTTTGGATCGTGTGCAAAAGCCAAATGAATCACTCAGGGAATGGATTTAATGAGTAAAATTACCAATAAAGATTCTACTTGGATGCCTAATTAAGAAAAATATTGTGCGACCAATTTTCACAAAATGTACAAGACAGTTTCTTAAGAAAACATCCGAAACAAATAGTTCGTGCACAATCTCATATACCATTTTTGGATTTACGTGAAGAAGGTATTATGTGGTCTGAGGATGAAGAATATACAGATAAAAGATACAACACAAAGATGAAAAGTGAAACAACCGATTCTGTACCGGAAGAACCTACAGCTGATGTTTACGTTAGTAAGGATAAAACTGACAGTAGTAGTGAACAATCCGACAAATTTAACCAGTTATTGGGTATTCTACAGAAACAAAGTGAACAAATTGAAACATTAACAAAAATCGTTAATACAAAGCAACAGTCAACTAACAGTAGATACAACAGGTTTCAGCAGCAACGACGTTCTTTGTTATGTTTTGGATGTAATAAACCCGGTCACAAGATTGCAGACTGTCCAGTTGTTAATTCCAAGATGTCGGAAAACGGGTAGCGTCTACTGTGAAGAGTCCCGTTGTAGATGATAACCATATAATGTGGACTCAATTCAAGCTGATCGTTTAATAGGTAAATTTCTAACCGTTAGTGCTTACGTTGTAGGATTTAAAGTAAACTGTCTAGTAAATACTGGGTCAACTGTTACAACAGTTACAGAGCTGTTTTATAACCGTTTTTTAAGGAGGTGTACTGATCTACAAACTGATATTACGTTTAATCTGAAAGGTGCAAATGCTTGTATACCATTTATAGGATATGTCGAAGTAGATATTGACATTATGGGCCAACGTTTGCCAAACAGAGGTGTTTTGATTGTGAAGGATCCTATTGACAGTTATACCGTATGAGAAAAAAAAATGTCCCTTGACTTTGGGGAATGAACGTTATTTTTAATTTATGTAAAAAACTTTTGCAAGAGGATTATGGCAATCAGTATTCGTATTCCTGCAAATTCTGTGATTATTTTAAATGGAACTGGGCCGAATTTACCAAGATTGTAGGATGCTGTGGTTGAACCTTTACACACTAGTTGACACTTGCCTTCTAATTTTATTGTTGTACATACGTGTGTTACTGTTCGAAATGGATGATTAACTTTTAGAGTTGCTAATATTGTAGACGATGATATATGGCTTGCTCCAAGAACTAAAGTTAGTATTTTATTGAAAGGTGATGTAGAAAACCATGATAAAGGACATGTTGAATTTATACGAACTGGACATACCGAGGAAATTTATATTTATGATATTGCTTATTGTGCAGAAATTGATGTGAATTTGTCAACGATAGAAGATTTTAAAATGCCTGTAGATATTAGCCACTTGTCAACAACAAGCAAGCAGAGAGGTCAAATAAAAACATTATTTTATAACTATAGTGACATTTTTTCGAAATGTGATACTGATGTTGGATATACAAAGACAGTAAAACATAAAATTCGCACAGTAGATGATGTACCGATTGTTCAACCGTATGGACGAATTCTGCCTAACCAGTATGAAGAGGTAAATCAGCATATACAGAAGCTAGTTGAAAACAAGATTATTCGTGAAAGCACAAGTCCTTATGCTTCACCTATTGTTCTAGTGAGAAAGAAATACAATTCTCTGCGCATGTGCGTGGACTTTAGAAAAATTAATCAGAAGTCTTACAAAGATGCTTACCCATTACCTCGTGTTGAGGAATCGTTTGATGCTTTGAGTAGAGCTACATTGTTTTCAACAATGGATTTAACGAGTGGTTACAATGTCGTGGCGATGCATGAAGATGATATAGAGAAAACTGCTTTCACAACACCGTTTGGACTTTACGAATATCTACGAATATCGTTCGGATTATGCAATGCACCTGCAACATTTCCACGTTTGATGCAACAATGTTTTCGAAATGAGATTTTTAACATTTTGTTAGTCTTTCTAGATGATATTATTGTTTACTTTGCCAATATTGAAGAACATTTGAAACGTTAAGAAGTTGTATTCAAAAGATTAAGAGAACATGGTTTGAAACTGAAGCCTTCAAAATGTCATTTTTTTTAAACGAGAAGTCCGTTATTTGGGCCACGTCGTTTCAGATGAAGGAATTCATACAGACCCAGATAAAATTAGTGCCGTTCAAGATTTTGAAATACCTACAACTATTAACTTGGGCAATAACTGAAAAATTTAGAGATAATTTACTTGGATCAAAATTTACAGTGTTTACAGACAATAATCCATTGTGTTATTTACAAACATCAAAACTAAGTGCACATGAACAAAGATGGTTGTTAAAATTAGCCGTTTTTAATTTTGAGGTAAAATATAGACAAGCCAAACATAATAACAATGCCGACGCGTTATCACGTATGCACGATAAAATTAAACTGAGGATGTTTAAAATCTACTTCAAACATTTGCTGCAGGAACAGTTGTACCAAATGACTAAGCATCAAATATACAGTCTGTGTCAAGGAAATCCGTTTATACAGAGGAAGCATTCGTTACATTGTCTACTTTAGATAGACAGGAAATTAAAGATTTACAAGAACGGGATACAGTGGTCGGTAAATTTATTGAAATATGGAACACTAAACGTAAACCATTGAGATCGGAGCAACGGAAATTTGATAGGCCGTTAGTAACATTATTACGCAGTGGACCGTATTGAAGTTGTAGATGGTTAGGTTTATAGGGTAATCATTGATCCAAATCATGGGCAATTGAAACAATTAATTTTATAAGCGGTGTTACGGGACAAAGTATTGAAGAACTGTCATGATAAATTAGGGCATCAAGGAATTGAGAATCACGTGTTATTGGCCGGGAATGTTAAGTCATATCAAGGATTATTGTAAATCATGTGAACGTTGAATTGTTTCAAAGATGTCACAACCTGCCATAAGACCAGCAATGGGCCATTTGATAGCTAACAGACCGTTACAAATACTTGCAAACACTTTACTGTTCTTGAACCAGCACACGGAAAAGAAAGCGTATTAGTTATGACGGATATTTGTACAAAGTTTACTCGTGCAATACCTACGAAAGATCAGAAAGCAGACACTGTTGCGAATGAATTGTTGTCTGATTGGTTTTGTGTATATGGAGTACCGAGCGTCTTCACTCCGATCAAGGTCGGAACTTTGAATCTGATGTTATCTGTCAGCTTTGTAAACTGTACCAAATTAGTAGATCTCGAACTACACCTTTTCATCCCGAAGGAAACGCACAATGTGAACGCTTTAATAAACACTACACAATCTTCTGAAATCCCTTTCTCCAGATAGGACGAAACATTGGCCAAAGTATTTACCGGAACTTGTCTTTTCGTACAATGTGTCACAGAACTCAACAACAGGTTAAAGTCCATATTATTTATTGTTTGGTCGTAGTCCTAAATTGCCAATTGATTTTTTACTGGGAACACATCAGACTGATGAAACTGTCAATCGTTAGATGAATGGATTATTGCGCATCAGAATCGTTTACGATATGCTTACGAAAGAGCTGGGGAGCAGACAAAAGATCGTGCTGAATACCGCAAGAATAAACATGATAGAAAAATTAATCAGAAGTCTTACAAAGGTGCTTACCCATTACCTCGTGTTGAGGAATCGTTTGATGCTTTGAGTAGAGCTACATTGTTTTCAACAATGGATTTAACGAGTGGTTACAATGTCGTGGCGATGCATGAAGATGATATAGAGAAAACTGCTTTCACAACACCGTTTGCACTTTACGAATATCTACGAATATCGTTCGGATTATGCAATGCACCTGTAACATTTCAACGTTTGATGCAACAATGTTTTCGAAATGAGATTTTTAACATTTTGTTAGTCTTTCTAGATGATATTATTGTTTACTCTGCCAATATTGAAGAACATTTGAAACGTTAAGAAGTTGTATTCAAAAGATTAAGAGAACATGGTTTGAAACTGAAGCCTTCAAAATGTCATTTTTTTTAAACGAGAAGTCCGTTATTTGGGCCACGTCGTTTCAGATGAAGGAATTCATACAGACCCAGATAAAATTAGTGCCGTTCAAGATTTTGAAATACCTACAACTATTAACTTGGGCAATAACTGAAAAATTTAGAGATAATTTACTTGGATCAAAATTTACAGTGTTTACAGACAATAATCCATTGTGTTATTTACAAACATCAAAACTAAGTGCACATGAACAAAGATGGTTGTTAAAATTAACCGTTTTTAATTTTGAGGTAAAATATAGACAAGCCAAACATAATAACAATGCCGACGCGTTATCACGTATGCACGATAAAATTAAACTGAGGATGTTTAAAATCTACTTCAAACATTTGCTGCAGGAACAGTTGTACCAAATGACTTAGCATCAAATATACAGTCTGTGTCAAGGAAATCCGTTTATACAGAGGAAGCATTCGTTACATTGTCTACCTTAGATAGACAGGAAATTAAAGATTTACAAGAACGGGATACAGTGGTCGGTAAATTTATTGAAATATGGAACACTAAACGTAAACCATTGAGATCGGAGCAACGGAAATTTGATAGGCCGTTAGTAACATTATTACGCAGTGGACCGTATTGAAGTTGTAGATGGTTAGGTTTATAGGGTAATCATTGATCCAAATCATGGGCAATTGAAACAATTAATTTTATAAGCGGTGTTACGGGACAAAGTATTGAAGAACTGTCATGATAAATTAGGGCATCAAGGAATTGAGAATCACGTGTTATTGGCCGGGAATGTTAAGTCATATCAAGGATTATTGTAAATCATGTGAACGTTGAATTGTTTCAAAGATGTCACAACCTACCATAAGACCAGCAATGGGCCATTTGATAGCTAACAGACCGTTACAAATACTTGCAAACACTTTACTGTTCTTGAACCAGCACACGGAAAAGAAAGCGTATTAGTTATGACGGATATTTGTACAAAGTTTACTCGTGCAATACCTACGAAAGATCAGAAAGCAGACACTGTTGCGAATGAATTGTTGTCTGATTGGTTTTGTGTATATGGAGTACCGAGCGTCTTCACTCCGATCAAGGTCGGAACTTTGAATCTGATGTTATCTGTCAGCTTTGTAAACTGTACCAAATTAGTAGATCTCGAACTACACCTTTTCATCCCGAAGGAAACGCACAATGTGAACGCTTTAATAAACACTACACAATCTTCTGAAATCCCTTTCTCCAGATAGGACGAAACATTGGCCAAAGTATTTACCGGAACTTGTCTTTTCGTACAATGTGTCACAGAACTCAACAACAGGTTAAAGTCTATATTATTTATTGTTTGGTCGTAGTCCTAAATTGCCAATTGATTTTTTACTGGGAACACATCAGACTGATGAAACTGTCAATCGTTAGATGAATGGATTATTGCGCATCAGAATCGTTTACGATATGCTTACGAAAGAGCTGGGGAGCAGACAAAAGATCGTGCTGAATACCGCAAGAATAAACATGATAGAAAAATTAATCAGAAGTCTTACAAAGGTGCTTACCCATTACCTCGTGTTGAGGAATCGTTTGATGCTTTGAGTAGAGCTACATTGTTTTCAACAATGGATTTAACGAGTGGTTACAATGTCGTGGCGATGCATGAAGATGATATAGAGAAAACTGCTTTCACAACACCGTTTGCACTTTACGAATATCTACGAATATCGTTCGGATTATGCAATGCACCTGTAACATTTCAACGTTTGATGCAACAATGTTTTCGAAATGAGATTTTTAACATTTTGTTAGTCTTTCTAGATGATATTATTGTTTACTCTGCCAATATTGAAGAACATTTGAAACGTTAAGAAGTTGTATTCAAAAGATTAAGAGAACATGGTTTGAAACTGAAGCCTTCAAAATGTCATTTTTTTTAAACGAGAAGTCCGTTATTTGGGCCACGTCGTTTCAGATGAAGGAATTCATACAGACCCAGATAAAATTAGTGCCGTTCAAGATTTTGAAATACCTACAACTATTAACTTGGGCAATAACTGAAAAATTTAGAGATAATTTACTTGGATCAAAATTTACAGTGTTTACAGACAATAATCCATTGTGTTATTTACAAACATCAAAACTAAGTGCACATGAACAAAGATGGTTGTTAAAATTAACCGTTTTTAATTTTGAGGTAAAATATAGACAAGCCAAACATAATAACAATGCCGACGCGTTATCACGTATGCACGATAAAATTAAACTGAGGATGTTTAAAATCTACTTCAAACATTTGATGCAGGAACAGTTGTACCAAATGACTTAGCATCAAATATACAGTCTGTGTCAAGGAAATCCGTTTATACAGAGGAAGCATTCGTTACATTGTCTACCTTAGATAGACAGGAAATTAAAGATTTACAAGAACGGGATACAGTGGTCGGTAAATTTATTGAAATATGGAACACTAAACGTAAACCATTGAGATCGGAGCAACGGAAATTTGATAGGCCGTTAGTAACATTATTACGCAGTGGACCGTATTGAAGTTGTAGATGGTTAGGTTTATAGGGTAATCATTGATCCAAATCATGGGCAATTGAAACAATTAATTTTATAAGCGGTGTTACGGGACAAAGTATTGAAGAACTGTCATGATAAATTAGGGCATCAAGGAATTGAGAATCACGTGTTATTGGCCGGGAATGTTAAGTCATATCAAGGATTATTGTAAATCATGTGAACGTTGAATTGTTTCAAAGATGTCACAACCTACCATAAGACCAGCAATGGGCCATTTGATAGCTAACAGACCGTTACAAATACTTGCAAACACTTTACTGTTCTTGAACCAGCACACGGAAAAGAAAGCGTATTAGTTATGACGGATATTTGTACAAAGTTTACTCGTGCAATACCTACGAAAGATCAGAAAGCAGACACTGTTGCGAATGAATTGTTGTCTGATTGGTTTTGTGTATATGGAGTACCGAGCGTCTTCACTCCGATCAAGGTCGGAACTTTGAATCTGATGTTATCTGTCAGCTTTGTAAACTGTACCAAATTAGTAGATCTCGAACTACACCTTTTCATCCCGAAGGAAACGCACAATGTGAACGCTTTAATAAACACTACACAATCTTCTGAAATCCCTTTCTCCAGATAGGACGAAACATTGGCCAAAGTATTTACCGGAACTTGTCTTTTCGTACAATGTGTCACAGAACTCAACAACAGGTTAAAGTCTATATTATTTATTGTTTGGTCGTAGTCCTAAATTGCCAATTGATTTTTTACTGGGAACACATCAGACTGATGAAACTGTCAATCGTTAGATGAATGGATTATTGCGCATCAGAATCGTTTACGATATGCTTACGAAAGAGCTGGGGAGCAGACAAAAGATCGTGCTGAATACCGCAAGAATAAACATGATAGAAAAATTAATCAGAAGTCTTACAAAGGTGCTTACCCATTACCTCGTGTTGAGGAATCGTTTGATGCTTTGAGTAGAGCTACATTGTTTTCAACAATGGATTTAACGAGTGGTTACAATGTCGTGGCGATGCATGAAGATGATATAGAGAAAACTGCTTTCACAACACCGTTTGCACTTTACGAATATCTACGAATATCGTTCGGATTATGCAATGCACCTGTAACATTTCAACGTTTGATGCAACAATGTTTTCGAAATGAGATTTTTAACATTTTGTTAGTCTTTCTAGATGATATTATTGTTTACTCTGCCAATATTGAAGAACATTTGAAACGTTAAGAAGTTGTATTCAAAAGATTAAGAGAACATGGTTTGAAACTGAAGCCTTCAAAATGTCATTTTTTTTAAACGAGAAGTCCGTTATTTGGGCCACGTCGTTTCAGATGAAGGAATTCATACAGACCCAGATAAAATTAGTGCCGTTCAAGATTTTGAAATACCTACAACTATTAACTTGGGCAATAACTGAAAAATTTAGAGATAATTTACTTGGATCAAAATTTACAGTGTTTACAGACAATAATCCATTGTGTTATTTACAAACATCAAAACTAAGTGCACATGAACAAAGATGGTTGTTAAAATTAACCGTTTTTAATTTTGAGGTAAAATATAGACAAGCCAAACATAATAACAATGCCGACGCGTTATCACGTATGCACGATAAAATTAAACTGAGGATGTTTAAAATCTACTTCAAACATTTGATGCAGGAACAGTTGTACCAAATGACTTAGCATCAAATATACAGTCTGTGTCAAGGAAATCCGTTTATACAGAGGAAGCATTCGTTACATTGTCTACCTTAGATAGACAGGAAATTAAAGATTTACAAGAACGGGATACAGTGGTCGGTAAATTTATTGAAATATGGAACACTAAACGTAAACCATTGAGATCGGAGCAACGGAAATTTGATAGGCCGTTAGTAACATTATTACGCAGTGGACCGTATTGAAGTTGTAGATGGTTAGGTTTATAGGGTAATCATTGATCCAAATCATGGGCAATTGAAACAATTAATTTTATAAGCGGTGTTACGGGACAAAGTATTGAAGAACTGTCATGATAAATTAGGGCATCAAGGAATTGAGAATCACGTGTTATTGGCCGGGAATGTTAAGTCATATCAAGGATTATTGTAAATCATGTGAACGTTGAATTGTTTCAAAGATGTCACAACCTGCCATAAGACCAGCAATGGGCCATTTGATAGCTAACAGACCGTTACAAATACTTGCAAACACTTTACTGTTCTTGAACCAGCACACGGAAAAGAAAGCGTATTAGTTATGACGGATATTTGTACAAAGTTTACTCGTGCAATACCTACGAAAGATCAGAAAGCAGACACTGTTGCGAATGAATTGTTGTCTGATTGGTTTTGTGTATATGGAGTACCGAGGATAGCTAACAGACCGTTACAAATACTTGCAAACACTTTACTGTTCTTGAACCAGCACACGGAAAAGAAAGCGTATTAGTTATGACGGATATTTGTACAAAGTTTACTCGTGCAATACCTACGAAAGATCAGAAAGCAGACACTGTTGCGAATGAATTGTTGTCTGATTGGTTTTGTGTATATGGAGTACCGAGCGTCTTCACTCCGATCAAGGTCGGAACTTTGAATCTGATGTTATCTGTCAGCTTTGTAAACTGTACCAAATTAGTAGATCTCGAACTACACCTTTTCATCCCGAAGGAAACGCACAATGTGAACGCTTTAATAAACACTACACAATCTTCTGAAATCCCTTTCTCCAGATAGGACGAAACATTGGCCAAAGTATTTACCGGAACTTGTCTTTTCGTACAATGTGTCACAGAACTCAACAACAGGTTAAAGTCTATATTATTTATTGTTTGGTCGTAGTCCTAAATTGCCAATTGATTTTTTACTGGGAACACATCAGACTGATGAAACTGTCAATCGTTAGATGAATGGATTATTGCGCATCAGAATCGTTTACGATATGCTTACGAAAGAGCTGGGGAGCAGACAAAAGATCGTGCTGAATACCGCAAGAATAAACATGATAGAAAAATTAATCAGAAGTCTTACAAAGGTGCTTACCCATTACCTCGTGTTGAGGAATCGTTTGATGCTTTGAGTAGAGCTACATTGTTTTCAACAATGGATTTAACGAGTGGTTACAATGTCGTGGCGATGCATGAAGATGATATAGAGAAAACTGCTTTCACAACACCGTTTGCACTTTACGAATATCTACGAATATCGTTCGGATTATGCAATGCACCTGTAACATTTCAACGTTTGATGCAACAATGTTTTCGAAATGAGATTTTTAACATTTTGTTAGTCTTTCTAGATGATATTATTGTTTACTCTGCCAATATTGAAGAACATTTGAAACGTTAAGAAGTTGTATTCAAAAGATTAAGAGAACATGGTTTGAAACTGAAGCCTTCAAAATGTCATTTTTTTTAAACGAGAAGTCCGTTATTTGGGCCACGTCGTTTCAGATGAAGGAATTCATACAGACCCAGATAAAATTAGTGCCGTTCAAGATTTTGAAATACCTACAACTATTAACTTGGGCAATAACTGAAAAATTTAGAGATAATTTACTTGGATCAAAATTTACAGTGTTTACAGACAATAATCCATTGTGTTATTTACAAACATCAAAACTAAGTGCACATGAACAAAGATGGTTGTTAAAATTAACCGTTTTTAATTTTGAGGTAAAATATAGACAAGCCAAACATAATAACAATGCCGACGCGTTATCACGTATGCACGATAAAATTAAACTGAGGATGTTTAAAATCTACTTCAAACATTTGATGCAGGAACAGTTGTACCAAATGACTTAGCATCAAATATACAGTCTGTGTCAAGGAAATCCGTTTATACAGAGGAAGCATTCGTTACATTGTCTACCTTAGATAGACAGGAAATTAAAGATTTACAAGAACGGGATACAGTGGTCGGTAAATTTATTGAAATATGGAACACTAAACGTAAACCATTGAGATCGGAGCAACGGAAATTTGATAGGCCGTTAGTAACATTATTACGCAGTGGACCGTATTGAAGTTGTAGATGGTTAGGTTTATAGGGTAATCATTGATCCAAATCATGGGCAATTGAAACAATTAATTTTATAAGCGGTGTTACGGGACAAAGTATTGAAGAACTGTCATGATAAATTAGGGCATCAAGGAATTGAGAATCACGTGTTATTGGCCGGGAATGTTAAGTCATATCAAGGATTATTGTAAATCATGTGAACGTTGAATTGTTTCAAAGATGTCACAACCTGCCATAAGACCAGCAATGGGCCATTTGATAGCTAACAGACCGTTACAAATACTTGCAAACACTTTACTGTTCTTGAACCAGCACACGGAAAAGAAAGCGTATTAGTTATGACGGATATTTGTACAAAGTTTACTCGTGCAATACCTACGAAAGATCAGAAAGCAGACACTGTTGCGAATGAATTGTTGTCTGATTGGTTTTGTGTATATGGAGTACCGAGGATAGCTAACAGACCGTTACAAATACTTGCAAACACTTTACTGTTCTTGAACCAGCACACGGAAAAGAAAGCGTATTAGTTATGACGGATATTTGTACAAAGTTTACTCGTGCAATACCTACGAAAGATCAGAAAGCAGACACTGTTGCGAATGAATTGTTGTCTGATTGGTTTTGTGTATATGGAGTACCGAGCGTCTTCACTCCGATCAAGGTCGGAACTTTGAATCTGATGTTATCTGTCAGCTTTGTAAACTGTACCAAATTAGTAGATCTCGAACTACACCTTTTCATCCCGAAGGAAACGCACAATGTGAACGCTTTAATAAACACTACACAATCTTCTGAAATCCCTTTCTCCAGATAGGACGAAACATTGGCCAAAGTATTTACCGGAACTTGTCTTTTCGTACAATGTGTCACAGAACTCAACAACAGGTTAAAGTCCATATTATTTATTGTTTGGTCGTAGTCCTAAATTGCCAATTGATTTTTTACTGGGAACACATCAGACTGATGAAACTGTCAATCGTTAGATGAATGGATTATTGCGCATCAGAATCGTTTACGATATGCTTACGAAAGAGCTGGGGAGCAGACAAAAGATCGTGCTGAATACCGCAAGAATAAACATGATAGAAAAATTAATCAGAAGTCTTACAAAGGTGCTTACCCATTACCTCGTGTTGAGGAATCGTTTGATGCTTTGAGTAGAGCTACATTGTTTTCAACAATGGATTTAACGAGTGGTTACAATGTCGTGGCGATGCATGAAGATGATATAGAGAAAACTGCTTTCACAACACCGTTTGCACTTTACGAATATCTACGAATATCGTTCGGATTATGCAATGCACTTGCAACATTTCAACGTTTGATGCAACAATGTTTTCGAAATGAGATTTTTAACATTTTGTTAGTCTTTCTAGATGATATTATTGTTTACTCTGCCAATATTGAAGAACATTTGAAACGTTAAGAAGTTGTATTCAAAAGATTAAGAGAACATGGTTTGAAACTGAAGCCTTCAAAATGTCATTTTTTTTAAACGAGAAGTCCGTTATTTGGGCCACGTCGTTTCAGATGAAGGAATTCATACAGACCCAGATAAAATTAGTGCCGTTCAAGATTTTGAAATACCTACAACTATTAACTTGGGCAATAACTGAAAAATTTAGAGATAATTTACTTGGATCAAAATTTACAGTGTTTACAGACAATAATCCATTGTGTTATTTACAAACATCAAAACTAAGTGCACATGAACAAAGATGGTTGTTAAAATTAACCGTTTTTAATTTTGAGGTAAAATATAGACAAGCCAAACATAATAACAATGCCGACGCGTTATCACGTATGCACGATAAAATTAAACTGAGGATGTTTAAAATCTACTTCAAACATTTGCTGCAGGAACAGTTGTACCAAATGACTTAGCATCAAATATACAGTCTGTGTCAAGGAAATCCGTTTATACAGAGGAAGCATTCGTTACATTGTCTACCTTAGATAGACAGGAAATTAAAGATTTACAAGAACGGGATACAGTGGTCGGTAAATTTATTGAAATATGGAACACTAAACGTAAACCATTGAGATCGGAGCAACGGAAATTTGATAGGCCGTTAGTAACATTATTACGCAGTGGACCGTATTGAAGTTGTAGATGGTTAGGTTTATAGGGTAATCATTGATCCAAATCATGGGCAATTGAAACAATTAATTTTATAAGCGGTGTTACGGGACAAAGTATTGAAGAACTGTCATGATAAATTAGGGCATCAAGGAATTGAGAATCACGTGTTATTGGCCGGGAATGTTAAGTCATATCAAGGATTATTGTAAATCATGTGAACGTTGAATTGTTTCAAAGATGTCACAACCTGCCATAAGACCAGCAATGGGCCATTTGATAGCTAACAGACCGTTACAAATACTTGCAAACACTTTACTGTTCTTGAACCAGCACACGGAAAAGAAAGCGTATTAGTTATGACGGATATTTGTACAAAGTTTACTCGTGCAATACCTACGAAAGATCAGAAAGCAGACACTGTTGCGAATGAATTGTTGTCTGATTGGTTTTGTGTATATGGAGTACCGAGCGTCTTCACTCCGATCAAGGTCGGAACTTTGAATCTGATGTTATCTGTCAGCTTTGTAAACTGTACCAAATTAGTAGATCTCGAACTACACCTTTTCATCCCGAAGGAAACGCACAATGTGAACGCTTTAATAAACACTACACAATCTTCTGAAATCCCTTTCTCCAGATAGGACGAAACATTGGCCAAAGTATTTACCGGAACTTGTCTTTTCGTACAATGTGTCACAGAACTCAACAACAGGTTAAAGTCCATAGTATTTATTGTTTGGTCGTAGTCCTAAATTGCCAATTGATTTTTTACTGGGAACACATCAGACTGATGAAACTGTCAATCGTTAGATGAATGGATTATTGCGCATCAGAATCGTTTACGATATGCTTACGAAAGAGCTGGGGAGCAGACAAAAGATCGTGCTGAATACCGCAAGAATAAACATGATAGTAAAGGGAGTATATGGATATAGATATTTGCATTATCGAGACGATTAATACTTAGCCGGGGAGTATGTGGACAAGTTCATGTATATACATATTATCTATTTGATATTATTCCCAACTTTGTACTTAGTTTATATCTATTTTAATCTATACTATAATAATCTTACTATATTGAACTTATTTTGTATTATATGGTTCAATGAATCCAAAATACTCTACTTGGGCTCTTTGGTATTTACTCACCACTTGCTATTGGACAAACTACTTTACTTAATAGTTGTTTTATCTGGTTCTATCTAGTTTAATAGTTCACCTTTTGACTATATATATTGTACTTTTTAACTATATCGTCAATGCAGAATATATACGAAACACCAGAAACAACACGAAGAGCCGTAGCCAGCATTATAAGGTTACATTTAAGGATTTTTCAAATTAGTTTATGGTTAAATGTGTTTGACTTAAATATTTTATATAATTTCGTTTACTTTGCTAATTGCATTATATTTTCTTATTTATCTCTACGTAACTTTCAATGTCGTATAGTATTTTATATAATAGTATGGTCAACTTACTTTAGTGAACAGTTTTCATTAACATTAGCATTGATTAACAAATTGTTTTCCGCCAGAGTTGTCATTTAACTGTATTTTGCATTATTATTTATTTGCAATTGTGTAATTAAACATAATTTACATTAGTTGCTACAAAATGATATATTGATGTGCATTTATATGTAAAGTTGTATCTATTTGTCATTATCTGTATATTTCAGATCTGTCGTTGCCTTCTTGTCTATGTTATCAGACTCGGACTTCTATTGAACTGAATTTTAATGTGCGTATTGTTATAGATGTATAGGGGAGGGTTGAGATATCACAAACATGTTTAACCCCGCCGCATGTTTCCGCCTGTCCCAAGTCAGGAGCCTCTGGCCTTTTCTAGTCTTGTATTATTTTAACTTTTAGTTTTTTGTGTACAATTTGGAGTTTAGTATGGTGTTCATCATCACTGAACCAGTATATATTTGGTTAGGGGCCAGCTGAAGGACGCCTTCGGGTGTAAGAATTTCTCGTTGCATTGAAGACCTGTTGGTGACCTTCTGCTGTTGTCTGCTCTATGGTCGGGTTGTTGTCTCTTTGGCATATTCCCCATTTCCATTCTCAATTTTATATGTATTAAAATATATGAACGTTCTGCATTCAATTTACCTTAGCCTTATTCCATCTGGTCACATATATTTGAATAAATTTCTATTTTTTCTTTGACACAGCAGCGGCGTTGTCGTGTAGCTTTGCACTTCAATTATGAGTTTTATATTCTTTATACGTTCAAAGTAAATGTTTTTGTAAAGGCAAACATAATCATGGGGTGACTAGTATAAAGTAGTGAAGTATAATACGGATTGAAGGTTGTTACAAGAGAAATATAATTTGTATACGGTTGAATGTAGTGAATTAGAGTGAAATTATTGTCTCTTGTCTTTTTCATGATGTAGGTGTCGTACCTATCGTGTGGTCAGTTTTCCCACTGAAACAGGGGTTTCGGTCATTCAGCACGACAGCGCTAAAGCGAGCGGTTCTCTTTTAACACTTGGTAAAT
This sequence comes from Mytilus galloprovincialis, assembly GCF_965363235.1. Classification (NCBI taxonomy): domain Eukaryota; kingdom Metazoa; phylum Mollusca; class Bivalvia; order Mytilida; family Mytilidae; genus Mytilus; species Mytilus galloprovincialis. The sequence continues at coordinate 86,280,773 of NC_134843.1, forward strand.
TTTTAAATTTATTCAATTAGTTCCCCCCTTTCTACGTAGAATAATGACCAAAATCTATCAATTTGTGGATAAAATAATTAAAACATTCAATTACATACATATCAACAGATTTGTTGCAGGCTTATTAAATACTAGAATTCAAAGAATATTGTGAACTCCATCTTCAAATAGAAATCTTCAAGAATATTCCTCAGAGTTGAAATTAATTTTTATCAATAAAAAAGAAAAGTAATAAAAATGTTCAAATGCCTGGTTATGTAAATGTATTTCAGTTGTTTCCTGTAATTAGATAATACTTCAGCTTTATCATGTACATCTTTTGAATATTCATTTTATTAAATTTACTGTTTGCTAAAGTATAAATTACTCTAAATTATAGGGATTTTCTGGTAACTTAACAGAAAACTCTTGCCGTTTTTGGCACAACCTTTTTGATCTTTTGGTCCTCGATGCTGTTCAACTTTGTACTCGTTTCGGCTTTCAAACTTTTGTATCTGTGCGTCACACATAGGTCTTGTGTGGACAAAATACACTTCTGGCGTATTAAAATTTTGAACTTGTTGCCTTTTGTTGGCTGTTGTTCGTGTGATTCTTTGTCAATTGTGTTCTCCAATTTATTTATATTGTAGTCCTGTGTTGTTATTTTGATGTTATATTTCACATGGCCATAAAAGTGCGAGGTTTGGCATGCCACAAAACCAGGTTCAACCCACCATTTTTTCCTTTAAAAATGCCCTGTACCAAGTCAGGAATATGGTCATTGTTATATTATAGTTCGTTTCTGTGTGTATTACATTATAACGTTGTGTCGTTTGTTTTCTCTAATTTTTGAGTGTAAATTCACATTGCGATAAGACGTGTCACGGTACTTGTCTATCCCAAATTCATGTATTTGGTTTTGATGTTATATATATTATTCTCGTGGGATTTTGTCTATGTGTGTTACATTTTAGTGTTATGTCGTTGTTCTCCTCTTATATTTAATGCGTTTCCCTCGGTTTTAGTTTGTTATCCCGATTTTGTTTTTTGTCCATGGATTTATGAGTTTTGAACAGCGGTATACTACTGTTGCCTTATTTATTGAAAGACGTCATATGTTTGTGCCAGTGGATCAGAGTCTGCTTAACCTTCCAGAGCACTAAGTATAATCTTGTTTTGTTTTGTTTGTGCAGTGAGTCTTTAATTTCAATTTTAATGTTCAAATCAACACATTTGTCTTTTTGTTTCTATTCGACTTCAGTATTTTTCATATACTCTTTTACTATCAAATTCCATTAAACTTTGACAACTTTTTGATATTGGGCCTGTGATTTAATTGAATACAACAAGGCAGATAAGTTCTACCAGTTTGGTTTTAGAATTATACGAGTGGTTGGATACGGACTTCATTTAAATATTCTTAATCAAAATTATTCCATTCTATTCCCTATGTGGGTGCGTAATTCTATATTATGTAAGCACCTACCAAACATCATAAATTAATTCCAGAATGAAATGCTTTGTTAAACTAATGTTACAGGTCTGTTTCTGTGTCTTTAAAGAGGAATACAATGTTATTTGTTCATGGTAATAGTCAACACTTGTTTGACTACGGTTGAGTTAATTTCTTATTTACTTTTTCTTTCTTTATCATTTTTAAGGAGGAAAGGGGACGGGGGAATTAAAGCACATTAACTTGTTCAATATATATAAACTGTCCATGTTCTATGGGAGGTAATAGTTAGAAATTCTTTTTGTCCTGTACTTTTGTTATCAGAGCACATTTATGTATTAACAATCAAATGCATGCTTAAAGAATAATTTCAGCATCACACATGAATTTAAGAGTTAAACTTTGTCAAATTATTCTATTTTGGAATCGATTGTATTCATCTTCTCGTTGTTTTTTTTTAATTAAATCAAAATTAAATAACAACATACAGAAACAATCGTGTTTTTTTTTTTTTATTAATATGTTAAATTTACTGTTGTCTTAAATTTTCATTAAAATTTACATTCAAATAATGCATGTTACAATAAATTCCATGCCAGTAGATGATATTTTATTTTTGTATTTGTTTAATCTTTAATTTAGTGTCAACATATTTAAATTCTTGGCGACAAATTGATTAAATCAACAAACATTTTCACTGTACATTGTATATTTATAAAAATTAAATTCTACGAACAAGGCAATACTGGGCAATGCTGAATGTATAATGATCTATGAAAAGCTATGGTATTTATTTTGAAAAAAATGAGCTAAAGTCTGGTCATTTGTTTTTTGGTAAGAAGTCTTATTTCGTTGCCACAATGTCGTATAGAACTCCTACCTGTACTAAAACTAACTCGTGTCACATGGTGATTACTCATACTATATCCGGAATGGGATCGCCGGTACTTTTTGAACTTACAAAGGAGTTTTTCAATATGATTTCGAAACTTTTTCCCTGTTGCACAATACAGATAAAAGTTTATACAGTGATTAACATACATTAAAAGTTCGGCAATCGTTGATATCAATGCTTGTCTGGCGAGAAGCCGAAGTCCAGATTCTTTTTTCCACAATGATTCTAAAATGAGATAAATATTCACAGGAAAGGTAGTTACAATAAATGAAAAAGAGACTGCTAATAACATAATTGTTAATTTGATGCAGCCTTCACTCGGTAAACGTTTCTGTAAATGATTGTTTCTGCCTGATGTGCAGTGTTGTAACTGAGTTCGACACTTTTTAGCAGAGAGCACCTGTTTTATAATCCAAAAATTCAAATTAAACAGTAAGATATAGGGTGCAAAGGAATAAAGAACAGTATCTACCCAAGGCCAGACTTGGTTCAATAAAAATGCATGTTTCGGTACAGCTTCACACCGAGCTGATTCATTTAGATATGATTTATCCGACACGTGAACGGTCCAAAGGAAGTGTGAATTGGTTGCAATAAGAATCAGAAAAACTGACACGGTCACCATTCTCGCTCGCTGGACGCTGCATAAAATTGAAGCTTTCAGCGGATGACATACCGCTATATATCGTTCAACAGTTACAGCGACAATGAGCCACACGGAAAAATCGCTGATTGTATAAGTTAGGAAAATTGTAATTTTACAAATCCAGTTATTTTTATTCCTTATGTCTACTCCGGTTATTTCCCCTGTCCAAAGCCGTAAAAGACCAAGGTATAAGACTACTAAATCTGCCAAAGCTAACACCGCTAGATAAAAATATGTAGAAACTCTCATCATAGATTTCCGAAGAATCACGAAAGAAAAAATATTTCCAAAAGTTCCAATAAATAGTAAAATGGGTGGAATGTATGTGATAATCCATTTCTTAGCTCTGTATTCACTATAAATCATTAATATGGTTTCATAGTCATGAATGAACATTGTTTCGTTTGTGATTGCGTTCCCGTCGTTGGCATACATCGAACACTGATAATAACTGTGTAAACAGAAGTTGATATATAAAACTGATAATGTCTTGGAAAATCGATTCTTTAAGCCACATGCGTTAATCAACAAAAACTTATAGCATTTTTAAAAGACGGTTAAATTTCATACCTATAAAACGCCTGTATATGATGGTTTTCTAACACCTCTCATTATAGCTTGAAGATCCGGTAGCTATTGACGAAAGTTTGTACATGAAAGCTGGTAATTTTCCTACAGTGTTATTACTATCGGATTGGACGGTTGAAATTCTTAACATCGTCATGTTATGTATTTCAACGAAGGCTTTCATTAAAGAGGAGATTGATTCCAATTACATAGTATTAAAAATATCCGTTCTTCTTTTTCTATATAATATCTAACATTATTCAAACAATTTATCAGTTTTGAAATTATTTTTTAAAAGAGGGATAGTATAAACAGTTTGACGTCAGATCATTTACAAAACTTATTTCTGAATGAATATTAGACAATCTGTTGATGATGCTAAATATGACAGTGATTTTATTGACGTTTGAAATACCTGATATTCACTGAGGCAATTAGTGAAAATCAGTACCGTCAAATGTCAATTCAAATATATATTTACCGGGAAAAAGGCAAGAAATGTTTTTTCCTTGTGATCCGGAAGAGAAAATATCGTCACTAACAAGTATGTATCAAATCCGATTTCATATCTAACGATTTTACCTTAAAATAATAAACGTAAAAATAAGAGACATTTTGTGCAGTGAATATAATAACAAGTAAACATATTATACTGAAAAAGTCACACTGCATCCATGCTCACTCGTTATACATGGCATTCCGACTTTTTTAACTATAAATTTGTTCTGTTTGTATAAGGTTTTACAGTATTTAAACTGTGTTTTATCATAATATAAGTATTTAAAAATTAAAAATGAATGTTGAATGCATTGATTTTTTAACACACTGCTGAAATGCGATAAGTCGGTGTTAAAGTTTAAGACAAATCTACAGTTTTTGTAAACAATGTAAAAAAAAAATGTCTTGTGAACAAATGTTTTAATAATTGCAAAATATGGGGCTTTACTTGCATTTGGTGAATGCTATATGAAAGCATTTGATTTGTAATGGTAAAACTCGTTTAAATGTGATTCAAGAAATAGCTTTGACCTGAAGTCAATGGGAAAGATTTGCTAAATAATGGTATCGTCGCTGTATAGTAGAAATGTATCTGATCGTAAAATCGAGTGCGCCGCGGTAAAAGAAGTCATAAATTCTTTACATGCAGGTTAAATACAATGAACTGACATTCTTTATAGTTGTATATTGCTTTCGAAATGTATTTGATAATAAAATCGAGGTCGCCACAATAATTTAAGTCATGAATTTATATGTTGAGGTAAACTTATATAATGTGCTCCCATTCATTGATGAATAAACAGATTATTGATCATATATTTTTTAGGAAAATTGTTTACCTTGCACCATTTATTTTCTACGGGTTTTCTATCGATTTATTAGACTTGATGGATGTTTTCAACTGATGTGTCTACATTCATGACGTTTTCGTGAGAGATATATGTTTCATCTACATGTAAGTCTTTTGTATTGCTCGGTTGCTGCCTTCTTGATTGATCCGGTTTTTTTTCTTACAATATTTGCCAAATATATCATGCATATTAAGGATAAGAACAATCAAATATTCACCAACTAAGATTGAATTTTTGGGTTTTAAGGCCACATTAAACACTGTTGGGCTATTCGTATGTTATGAGAAATATTGTGATTGGTTACAAAGCAAACTGTATGTAGCAGTTTTTTTTTTCTCAAAATGCTCTTTATCGCATAACATGTGTGGAATATTTTAGAATTTTTCCCTTTTTCACAAAGACCAAATTTCGTTTGTTGAGCAAGACATTGGAATGATAAAATGGAATTTTTGGTGTTGAATGAATTTATGAATAAAAAAGTTGAATTTTCATAGCACCTTCCATTTGGTAAGTGTTTACCCGTAACAAATGTTTTTCTTGTCATTATTGAAATGTTTTTCTTTAAGCTATTGAAAGCTTGTATTTTCTTCAAAGCACATTTATATATTTGCTACTCGAAGTATCAGTTCCGGCAGCGACGTGAGTTTTATATTATATGATATTATTAATGATAGTTAAAAATTAAATTGCGTTTCACGTGTTTGACATCATTATATTGGAATAATAATAATTGGCTATAATACAAATAGTTTAAACATTATTGTGGGGTCATCGAAAGTATTCTTTGTTGGATGAAAGCATTTCATTGGAGATCTGATAGAAAAGATGTTCAAAGTCTTCAATTGTCATTGTTGTTTCGCTTCTTAAGATTTTATATGCCTTACAAAGGTTTCTTTCGAAGAACAAATTCACAGTCAAGATAACTAATAAGTTAAGTTTACATTTAGTCTAAACCAAAACATAACCGACATTTGGCTGAAGGACCTCTCCGGGTGCGGGAATTTCTCGCTGCATTGAAGACCTGTTGGTGACCTTCTGCTGATGTCTTCTCTATCATGTCTATGGTCGGGTTGTTGTTTCTTTGACAAATTTCCCATTTCCATTCTCAATTTTATTTGGCGTTGAATATAGTTACTTTCAGATTTGTTGATTAATGTCGGATATGTACATCAGCAATGATATTATTGAAAGGAATAAAATAATCCATAAATCTAACATTGGGTGTCTTGAGAATAGACATATGGTCACTAAAGGTCTTCCGACCGGCAGTGAAATCCTTGCTAAAGTAGGGCACTCGTTTGTCTTTGTCAGATGTACGAGTACACAATAACGTCAGTTCAAAATGGGGACATTAAATCTGATGCCTTGTGAAGAGAGAGTTCCACACTCTGTGAACGTTAAAAACCATTGAAGCAACTATGTGAGGGACCCTTGGGTGGCTTGTTGCAAATCATATTTTATAGCTATATCCAATATACCCTTATTTGACTTTAGTAGAGTATAATTCCCCGACCGTAATCCCATATGGTCTCTAATGCAGGACCTACCAACTTTGCTTATTGTTAACTTGTTCTCGGCATAAACATGCATGCAATATTTACCGTTGCACGTTTAGCAAACAACAACGAATAAATCATATCAAAACTCAACTAGAACCCTGCTGTTCCCTTCGATGTATTAGAAAAGCATACTCACATAGAAAATGATGTTGTAGAACATTTAATTAAATACTGTGGGAAACCACATATCAAAGAAACAGACTAGTTTTCTGCAACTTGAAATCTACTTGAAACTTTTCAAATTTTAACACATATATTTCCTTCAAAATCCTTAAATAATATTCATAAAGTATCTACTGGTATTTCGTGTGAGCTTTACGGTATGCTTTTCTACCTCAGGAATAGATTACTTAAGCTGTATTTGGCAAAACCTTTAGGAATTTTGGTCCTCAATGCTCTTCATTTTCGTACTTTATCTCACTTTTTTTTTTTAACTTTTTTGGATTCGAGCGTCACTGAAGAGTCCTTAATAGACGACATGTGCGTTTGGCGTAAATATAAAATTTCAATCCTGTTATATATGAAGAGTTTATTTTCAGAGAACAGTGTATATGTATCAGTTATAGAATTTTAAAATGTCATTCAAAGCCCAATGCATATGTTTTAGTCATGCGCTTGTCATCTCTCAGAAGACCGATGCATAAAATGTAGTCATTAGTTGTCTACTCTTAGAAGACCGCGTATATAACTTAGTCATGCGCTTGTCTACTCTCAGAAGACCGATGTATGTAATTTAGTCATGCGTTTGTCTACTCTCATAAGTCCGATGCATATAATTTAGTCATGCGCTTGTCTGCTCATGGAAGACCGATGCATATTTTTTAGTCATGCGCTTAAATTGTCATCTCTCAGAAGACCGATGCATACAAAATTTGTTGGTATGTACGTGTTATCTTTCAAAGACCGATGTTTATATTATAGATATGAATAATAACTTATCTCTCGAAGACCGAAGATTTCTAACTGAAATTAAGATTGCATGAGACTCTGTTATTGATCTCACTTAGTAATTCCATTTAAAACTAGTATAAGACATGATTTATCATTGATATGGTTATATTTATAAATTAACTGTTTACAAAATTTTGAATTTTTTGAAAAACTAAGGCTTTCCTGCCTCTGGCAAAGATTACCTTAGCTGTATTTGGCAACACTTTTAGGAATTTTGGATCTCAATGCTCTTCAACTTCGTACTTTATTTGGCTTTATTTAACTTTTTTGGATTCGCGCGTCTGGCGTATATATAAAATTTAGTCCTTGTATCTATGATGAGTTTATTTGGTAATGCAGAATTTGTATTACAATTGACAAAATGTGTTCCTTTGCAAAATCTCTTGAAAAAAATTGTGAAAAACTGTTAAGGTTTTTTGGAGTACGTACATTGCATTTATAGCATTCGTATTTTATTAGATGGATCCCATGTTCTTATTCTATTTAGATAATGCATATTCAGAAATTATCTTATATGATTATATAATATTTTGTAATAGTGTGTCATATTTTTCACGTTTCCCCTCGTTATATACAGCTTTAAAACATACAATGGGGAAATAAACTAGACTAAGTATAAAGCCTTTGGTCTTTTCCTGTTTAATCCATAAAAAAGGACAAACACATTCAGTTCAATACAATGGTTATTACGTGATCTTTAATTCCCTCTAGTTATCTTTTAAGGAAATGAACATATCAAACTTTATAAGCTTTCAGGGTTATTCCTTACTTTCAATTGGCCTTATTGAAATAACCTACTTTTACTGAAAGTGTCTTTATATTTATTTATATTCAAGGAACATTCTTCAGGGAATATATTTTGATAACTATAATTCACATTAAAAAATTACCATTACAAACCATGTTAAGCAACTTATACATCTTGTATACAACTCACTGTGGAAATTGTCTTGTAAAAACGGTATTATCTATTGAAAATAGTCTGAATAGGTTAGTAGGCAAAATAAAGCCTGATACGTGGGTAAAAATAGAACACATAATGGAAATAGATAATGACAATTTGACATGGAATAAGAAACTGGGAAAACCTTCACATGAAAATTTATGAGGTTACATAATGTATTGCAATGGTTCATCCTGAAAAAAGCAAGTGTAAAAATCTGCAAAATTTGCAAGAAATCTAAAACTATGCGCAAACAAACAAATGTCAGTGATATATATACTTAGTAGTATATTTGTCTGGCATGTACATTTCTGTTAATCAAAATCAATCATTTTAATTTCGATGAATGAAAACAGTAAATAAAAGTGTTCCAAGTATTCTTATGTTGTCATATGTTGTTTTTAAGTGAGAAGAAATTCTTAATTCTGATAATGACACCGAAATAATTTAGATCATTTTCTGATATGTTAATCCTTCGGCTTGACCTCTAAACATGCATGGTGCCACGCCAATGTCGAACAATGTCACTACCAGGTTGACATTATCATCTAGTCCTTCATAATCTAACTGTTGTATGTCTTTTCTGTTATATGCATGTGTTATGATAAAGAAAATTAATCACCGCCTTCATGTATTAGATTTAATTTGGTTCAACGTAATTTGTACGATGAAGTACGTTTGCAGTTTGATTCAGAATAAACCGGACATGAAATATAGTTAATTGTCTAATTTGCTACCTCAGTTTGATATTTAAATAAGTATTGCAATTTTCATCGTTATTAAATGTAAAATCAGCATTTAGTACAAATGTAATCTTAAATCAATTCTAATTCTCTCTTATTTTTGACAAAAAGCTTTAGTCATTCAAATGTGACGTCATGTTTTGTGTGCTGTTTTAGAAATTCAAATGTGACGTCATTTTTTGTGTGCTGTTTTAGAAATTCAAATGTGACGTCATTTTTGTCCTTTTTACAATTTCAAATGTGACGTCACTTTTTGCTTTGAGGCCTTGATTAACTCGGGTGTGTTTATTTTTTGTGATGGATTATGTTGGTTTATGTAATTAGTTAATACTTCAGTTTTATCGTATATATCTTTTATATAGTTATTTCATAAAATTTACTGTTTGCAAAAGTATAAATTATTCTAAATAATAATGATGTTCTTATCCCAAGCAGAAATCCTTTTTTCAACTTTTGGTCCTCAGTGCTGTTCAAATTTGTACTTGTTTTGGCTTTCGAACTTTTGTTTCTGCGCGTCACTGGTGAGTCTTGTTTGGACGAAACGCACTTCTGGCGTATTTAATTTTAAACTTGATGCCTTTTTGTTAACTATTATTCGTATGTTTCTTTGTCCAATATGTTCACCAATTTATTTGTATTGTAGTCCTGTAATCTTGTGTTGTCATTTAAACGTTATATTTAACATTGCCATTAAAACGGGAGGTTTGGCATGCCACAAAACTAGGTACAATCCACCATTTTTTTCTTTAAAAAAATGTCCTGTTCCATGTCAGGAATATGGCCATTGTTAAATTAATGTTCTTTTCTGTGTGAGTTACATTTTAACGTTGTGTTTATTTTGTGTCGTTTGTTTCTTCTTATATTTGACTGTGAATTCACATTATTATGAGGCGTGTCACGGTACTTTTCTATCCCAAATCCTTGTATTTAGTTTTGATGTTATATTTGTTATTCTCATCGGATTTTGTCTAACGCTTAGTTTTTTTCGGTGTGTGTTACATTTTGATGTTGTGTCGTTGTTCTCCTCTTATATTTAATGAGTTTCCCTCAGTTTTAGTTTATAAACCGGATTTTTTTTCTATCGTTTTATGAGTTTTGAACAGCGATATACTACTGCTGCCTTTATTTCTATACTAGTCAACAAAAGAAATGATACACCACTTTGATCAAAATTAATATTTTACCGTTTAGTAGAAAACTATTACAAATAGATGAAATATGTTAATCTAACGTTCTCCATGAGAAAGTAGCAAAGAATAACGTTTCAGACAGTTCCTGGACCGAATACGGACGGATCAAAGTCAATATCCGGATTTTTAGTTTGTGGAATGTAATTGCGAATATGGCCGACTATTGCAGCTACCACAGCTTCACACTTAAGAGGCACAGATCCAACCAAAGTCATGATGTTGGATTGAAAGATATTATTCAACTCTTGTTTGAGAGCCCATTTGCAAGATTTGTAGCGTTTTCGGTGGATTTTGCTTTATCGAACACCAATTTGATCCTATAAATGTTCTACAGGAGAGATATTCTGTGATAATGCCGACCAAGGGAGAACTCGAAAATGGTTTTGCTCAAGATAGTCCATACAAGTCCATGACACGTGACATCTAGCGTTATCCTGTTTGGAAAACGTGATTGATACCGTGTTATCGAATGTCATCCCTATATCTCAAATCGTTAAAGTTAACATCACCTATTTTAACTGTGTGCGTCCGTTTTGGCATTTTATTATTGTTTGTCGTAATCGCAACTGCACACTAAAAGGTACCGATAGAACATGTCGGACTATTTGTAGTCTGTCACCGTCAGCATTTTGATTTTGTGTTTCCTGCCCCCTGAAAATGATTTGCGACGTCAGCGTACGTCATCCCAGCTCTGGCCATACTAACAGCTTGTTTATGCTAATTCTATGTACCTGAGGCATCAAGTTCTCTATGTTTTTCACCATTTTCGTAAATGGCAAATTGTTTACCTAATGTAGTAGCCCAATTATTGACAAAAAACAATTTAAATGCATCATTGGTCCACGGCGAACTCGATAACTGGACAAAAAGTAACATTCAGGATTTTCGTCATATTCGTTTCGGATGCTTTTGGCAAAAAATACATAACAGATGCTTTTTGGCGTTGAATACAGAAACAAACTCATACAGAAACTTTCAATAGAAAAATATAGAATTATTGACAAATTTAACTTTGTATTGTTTCTTTTCTTGACTAGTATAGCTTTTACGGTTGAATGACTATTTCAAACTTTCTCAATTCTACAGCTACGTTACCATTTTCACTTACCATGAATTGATAAAAGTTGATATTGTTTGAAATTTTGATACAATTTTTTATGTGTTATTAAGTTAAAAATCATATATGCAATATTGAGTCAAATCGGTAAATAAACAATATACAACTAACAACCTTTTATTAAATTCCTATCAACCTAGAATCGCACATACAAACTATGCAATAAAGTTTGTTTGGTTATTGATGAAATAAATATGGAACGTAATTGAATTAACAACTCATTTACGGTAGTGATTATCGATAATTCAAAAGCAATTCATCGCACTTAAATTATAAGGTGTTATTTGGCTTACAGTGTGCAGCTTTGAATATCAGCTTTGTATCTCTTATTACTCTTTAAATCTAAACGACTTGTTTGATTGTCTTGAAAGTGTCAATACACATCGAATAAATAGAATTTTTATTTCAATCAATGCATCCCATTTCTAGTTTCATCCACACAATACATTCAGAAATTGTCTATATAAAGGAATAGATACTTTATATGTTTAAATTGCATAATTCGTTTCATGTTTCGTTTTCTTTGTCTCAAACTGTTTTTAAGCATATAATTAGGATAAAACGTCCCTTTCTATTAAATCCATTAAAACATAATGACATAATTTTAATACAGTGATTTTTCGTGAAGTTGAATCCCTAAAGAAGTATTAAAGGGAAGTGATCATATCAATATATACATGTATAAGCATTCGAGGTTATTCCATCTTTTTCATTAGAAGTATTGACATAACCAATTTCCATTGAATGATTTCAATGTTGATTCATATTTAGAAACAATTCGTCAAGGAACATATGTCGGCAGCTACATATTTTATCGGTTTTGTACTAAAATGAGCAACACAACGGATGTTTATGGAGCAGGATCTGCTAACAATTCAACCCAATGTTTGGCTGAGTTCGTGTTGCTCAGTCTGTAGTTGTCTATGTTGTATTGTGTGTACTGTTGTCTTTTAGTCTTTTCTTTTAGGTACATGGCGTTGTCAGTGTATTTTCGACTTATGAGTTTGATTGTCCCTCTGGTATGGTTCGCCTCTCTTTCAATTACTATAGCACATATGTTGAAATGAACATGTGGGAACAACGTCTATCGACTTATTATTGTATATAGCTGGCTACTAAAAATCAGTACCATAGATATAGGAAGATGTGGTGTGAGTGCCAATGAGCTAACTCTCCATGTACGAATAGATGGCTGGAGAGGTTACTAGACAGTTAAAGATTTAATATTAATTTGTTAAAAACAGTGTAAATAACTGAAATGTGTAATGAGCATGTGACAAATAGGAATCAAACGAATAACTCATATCCCCATCTTTTTCAATGTTAAATTATGGAATGTCAAGCATTATCTTGTCATAATTTTAAACAAAATAACAGTCATTTCATATCAAAACAAAATGTTTTATTGCATATTGGAGCACACTGGTCTCTGAAATGCTGGTACTACAAAACAGGTACTTCTGTTTTGATCATCAGGACAAATATGCCGTCCTATTTTCATTTCTTATCTAATCTTTTTTAATATTCATAACAAATTTAAAACAAAGTGTTCTACATTTATCCAGGTCCTAAAAAGATATAAGAAGATGTCGTATGAGTGCCAATGAGACAACTCTTTATCCAAGTCACAATAAATAAAAGTACATCATTATAAGTCAAGGTCAAAGTACCGTCTTCGACGCAGAGCATTGACCCACTCCAAACAGTAAGTTTTTAAGAACTACAAAAACGACTAGTGTCAAACCATTAAACGGGAAAACAAACGGTATACTCTATATAAAAAGAAACAAGAAACACTAAGGAACCACATCAACAAACGACAACCACTAAACACCATATTCCTGACGCAGGACATGTGCAACCGAATGCAGCGAGTTTAAATGTTTAACTGGCGCAAAATTTTACCCTTACAATAAACAACAGTCTCTCATTACAAAAAAGAAACCACACACAATACATTAGCATTGAATCGGCTTAACTCAATCAAAAAGGAAAAATAACAAAAACAAGTTAACAAACACTGTACAAATAAATTTGATCCGTGACAATATAAATACATATAATACGTAAAACAATTTCAAAAAGAACGCATCAACCTGGGACTAAAAGACGTTGGTTAAATAAACGTACGTCATGGGTAACTTTGAATATAATAATTTTGTAATTAGGATTATGGACATATTGCTTTTACAAAACAAATTTGTTGTTCATAGTTCGAAAACAAAAGGGAAAATTGTCGAAATACTAAACACTTATCAAAGAGGGTACATAGAAAAAAAAATAGTGAGTCGACGCCAAACAACCAAACATAGAATAACAAAACTGCATTACAAATCTCTTACATCACTAATTAAAAGAAACAAGTTCCTGTATAAATCAAGTGAGCAATTGTTTTTTTTTTTCTCACTCGCAACACATACTTATATATGCCTGGTATATGTACAATGCAAAAACACCTCTTTACTAATAGGATACTTTTAACTTCAAAAGGTGACTAAATTGACGAGAAAACAGGTTGGTCTCTTATGGAGAGTTGTCTTTTTGTCACTCGTACCACATATTTCTTTTATTTTAAGAGAGAAGAGGGAATTAAAGTTGATTTAAATATATTCATCAGGAAACATATATCAAATTGTTTATATATTTGTCAGTAGACATGCATTCACAAGCATTAACAATCAAATCGATATTTTGCACTGTCGTTTTCTTTCGAACAATATTGGTACTTAAAGACACAGAGCATGCGGAAGTCTGTATTACAATAACGTTAACAATGATGTATACAATTATAGTATGTGTTGAACCTGGAAATCAAGTTCAGTTATCGAAGTTGTACTAAAGATTGGATGAATGCATACTATCTAATTTAATGTAGCAAAGCTACAAAACAAATAAATAAATGTTACTCATAGAATGTCATATTTTTTGTTGTTTGTCAGTCATGACAGAGACCAAATAAAGCTATAGATCACTTACCGCTTTCATTAATGAGCAAAGGACATAATGCATATTCCGCTATTAAAAGGCCTGAAATGACATTATAAAACAATTCGAACGAGAAAACTAGCGGCTTAATATATGTACAGAATAATGAATGAACAATTAGGTAACACAACAACAACAAACGACTACCATTGATTTTCATGCTCCGGTCCTGGCACAGCGCATGCAGATGTGGTAGGGTTAAATACGCTTAAACTTGCCATAAACTGTGAGAGTGGTGTAACTGTACAACATAAGAACAGGCTACTGTAAATTCAGAAATTATTGTGATATTGTGATTGTTGCAAAATATGTGACAGATTAATAATCGCAATAATTTAAGTTCGCATTTTGAAAAACGTTTATATGAATCAAACAGAATTTTCTCAATATCGCAAAAAATAAAATCGCATTATAGTCTAAAGTGTCAAAACGCAAAAATAAATTGACGCAATAATTCTTGAATTTACAGGTTTCACTTATCAGATGGATACATTTAGAAATATATCTAACATAGCACAGACTGGACATAGACGTGTACTTCATCACAACAGACACTCAGTACAGATCTGTGAGAGTAATTGCAGTTACTGACAGCTTATTCAAAGCCAATAACGACTAATGAAACAAATCGTGCATCTTATAACACAATTCAAATAAATACACACCAAGAATATAAAAAAACGAGAAACGAGAAGTGTTTATGAACCACATCAACAAACGACAACCTCTCAAAACCATTAACCTGACTTAGACATGCGTTAACAAATGCAGCCGTTTACACATTTTATCAGGCGTCAACCTTCACTCTAATATTAAAATAGCAGTATACCATTACAACATAGATTGACTCAATATAAATATAAACACAAACCAGTTAACATACACTGAAATAATTTTATATATTGCCCAAACAAATTACAATGGTTAAAAAATGTCAAAAATACAACATCAACCTGCGACAACATGACATTAAATAAAATAAAGTACACAGGTTACTTTAAATATAATAATGTTGTTGCAACATTGAGGAGTACGGAAATATTTCTTACAAAATAAATTTGCTGTTAATAGTGCGAAAACAGAAGTAAAAGTTTATCGTAGAACTAAACATTTATCAAAGGTGGAATATATAACAAACACAAATTAATGCGATGAGAAATAACACAAAACAACCAACCATTAAAGTACAAAACTGCATTACAAAACTGTTAAATAACACATTCAAATAACGAGTTCATGAACTATCAAGTGAGCACGTTTTTTTTCTCGTTCGAAAAATTTGCTTAAACACATCTGGCATAGGAACAGTGCCAACACAACTCTTTTAATTTGGATGCTTTTGACTTCAAAGGTGACTTAATTGTTGGGACAACATGTGTGAAGATTTGTCACATTGACAATCATACCACAAATATAGATATAAGAAGATGCGGTATTATGCCATTGAGGCAACTCTGATCTAAGTCACAATTTGCAGAAGAAAACTATCTTCCTTTTATAACAAAATTAAATTAAAGATGATTTAAATATTTTCAATAAATCTTTCTTTTGTATATATGTGCCTGTAGACATGCATTCACAAACATAGACAATCAAATCGATATTTTGCACTGTCGTTTTCTTTCGAACAATATTGGTACTTAAAGACACAGAGCATGCGGAAGTCTGTATTACAATAACGTTAACAATGATGTATACAATTATAGTATGTGTTGAACCTGGAAATCAAGTTCAACTATCAAAGTTGTACTAAAGATTGGAAGAATGCATACTATCTAATTTAATGTAGCAAAGCTACAAAACAAATAAATAAATGTTATTCATAGAATGTCATAATAATTGTTGTTTTTCAGTCATGGTGACAATCGTTACAGTTATTAGCATAAAATGGAATTTGTTTGATACTATGTACGAGTAATATTTTCTCAAATATTTATATGGTACCCACTGATTTCGTTAATCAATCTCAAAATACGAAAATTTACTTTTATTTATATATTTTTATGTAACCTTGAAATCCTACCATCGTAGTATAAATTACAAATTAAAATCGGCAACCATAAAGTTTTACTCACATAGTGTTATTATGTTAAGTTGTTAGTTAATTATTCAAAACAATATGTGATCTGCTTGCCAAAGACTCAACTCTCAACCAGAGACCAAATAAAGCAAAAGGTCTCTAAACGGCTTTTAAGAATTCGCAAAGCACATAGTGCACAGTCCGCTACAAGAGTAGCCGAAATGACAATAAAGACAATTCAAACGAGAAAACTATAGTATGAGTACATAATAATGAACGAAAAACAATTATGCAACACAGCATCATACGACAACCAATGACTTGTGGACTCGTGACTTTTGACAGGCACATACCACATGTGGCAGAGCAGACTTTCAAAATCAGTCCAAAAAGGTTTAAATCATGAGATGGATACACCTAGAAATATATCTAACAAAACACAGAGTGGACATAGACATGTACTTATGCATCCACTCAACAGAAAAAGATTTTGTAAATATCTGAGAGTTCTTGCAGTTACTGACAGCTAGTGCAAAGCCACAAAAACGACTAATGAAACAAAACATGCATCTTATACTGAAAAAAAAAAACAATCAGTTTACATCAAACACACATTGAATTTAGTGTAATGACTTCATAAACAGTCAGAGAAAAATGTGAAAATACAGGTAGATATACACAACGGTATATTATGTAAATAAATCAACTCATCATAGATTTTCGGATTGAAAATTGTGAACGCCAATGCGGAAATATAGAAGTCATCCCCTTAAACTGGTACTGAAACTTATGTCTGATTCTATTTGTGACTTTCATCAAGTAACAGACAACGAGGTCTTACAAATATTAAAAAAGGATGTGACGTGTATCTGCAGTACTGTAGCACTCATAAATTACGCCCCCTGCAATATATCGTGAAAACTGATCAAGTGTTGATGCTGCGCAGGACCCAGTACTGTGTATTCCGACAATGCACCAACCTTTGTTTCCGCTTCACAATATATTCCGAAGGAAATGAACATTCAGATTAATTGGAAATTAATTCCGAAAGCAGCACCGTGATACGGTGGATGGTGGGAGAGACTAGTTGGAATTACGAAAACGACATTAACAAAAGTGCTCGGGAAATCACAAGTAAATTCTGACGTATTACGAACAACTTTGATAGAAATTGAACGTGTAATCAACGATTGTCCGATTACATATGTGTCGTCCGACATCCGAGATCCAGAGCCGCTAACGCCGTCACATCTACTGCAGGGAAGAAGATTATCGCAAGAGAACAATTCTGATTCAGAGGTCCATTATTCAAATTTTGATTTTACAGAAGCAAACAAACGTTACAACCATAAAGTAACTTTAATTGAACACTTTGCAAAACGATGGAGAATGGAATACCTCACCGGATTAAGAGAATGTCATCGCGTCGCCGGCGACCAAAGCGCACATGTGAAAATCGGTTCCGTCGTACAAATCATGGACAATTCACCGAGAATGATGTGGATACTATCAGTTATAGAAGATTTGATCACCGGGAATGATGGAGTAGTGAGAGCAGTCAAACTTCGGACACTAAATGGACTGATTACCACGAGACCAATTGTGCAACTGGTGTCATTAGAAATATGAACTTTAATTGTTAAAAGTGTTTTTTCAATACCCTTTTTATGAACAATACATGAACAGTAATTGCATTTTGCGGCCCCCAGAATGTTGTGAATTAGTTATAGTTTCAGTTTAGGATTTTATACTCTTTTATTTGCTTAACGTTTTACCGCCATTTACGTAACAATGGGCCCGCAACGTCGTCACTTGCCGACGTCTTTTTGTATATCTTAGACTCTAGTAAAGCATACGAAACATTGAAGACGCTTTTGTGTTTACTCGCCTTTATTATCGATACGTCCAAAACATAGTGCTTGTATACCAGTGATTTTGAGATTGGGAATGTATATTATACTAGGTGTCCTTGAGTTAATGTCAAATACATTATTTCTTGTCTCTGCTTAACAACATTTGACCTGACAAACAATGGCAGTTCACCTAATAATATGCTCTATTCATTCATATAGGTTACCTGGATATACATTTTACTTCAATCATTTCCTTTAGAGAAACAAAAATGTATTTAAGAATAGGTAGCTGGATTGAAGATTTATTTCAAAATCAAATCTTACGAATGAAAGACAACAGCTTTAGATTACGTATATTTGTAACTATATAAACAACGATCGATCAAATGAACTTCTGGGCAAAATTGTACATTTTCACTTTAAAGTAGATTGGTGTCGACAATGAATAGAATTACTGCGATACATAGTCAATTGGAAGATATTCTTTGTGTTATTGTTTGGAAGGCTGACTTCAAAATGTAAAACATTGAAATAAAAGACAGAACACACAATTGAATCGTGTTGATCCTTGCAATGATAATTTCAATAAACATAATATTTTCCTATTTAATACTTGACCTGATGTTCATCGCGCGATAGGCTCTCAAACGTATGCGTCAAGAGAAATGAGGAGATTATGAATGAAATATTCAAATATAAGCTACGAGAAACGGGTTTTTATTGCTGTTTTTATTAACTAAAATGTCACTTGACTTTTTAAAAACCTTTTAGGTTGAGGGCTTAAAACTAGACATGTTTAAGTATATTGTGAGTCTATCGGGAGAAATTTCTAATGAAATTTTGTTGATTTTTTTTTATTAACATTCAAAGCCATTATAATGGCAATTAATCAGATACATTCTTAGTTTAAAAAATTAAATAGTTGACTAGATTTTAAGGCATTTTTAGAGAGAATATGTATGTTCGTTATTACAACAAGCATCTATTGTTCATACATTTAGCCTGTTGACAAGTATTTTCAAAACTTGTAAATCGAATCAATATTTTGTTAGTGTCTTTTGTTTCGGAGATTTTCGAAACTTGAAAACAACGAGGATACAGAAGACGGTATTTAAATGTATAATTAATTTTGACGATAACAATGATGATGTTTGAAGAACCTGGAAATTAAGTTCAGTAATCGAAGATGTATTAACGATAAGAAACATGCAGACTATGTAATTGTACGATACAAAGCTAAAACAAACAAGTGAAGAAATTTTATTCATAGAATCTATAATAATGATTATTTGTCAGTCATACTGACTATCGGTACAGTCATAAGCAGAATATGAATTTTGTTTTTAAAATAAGGAATTTCGCTCAGTATCCTAACGAATAATGTTTATTCAAGTAATTTCATGGTCGTCAAACAATCTCATAATCTAAAAATTAGTGCACGACTATAGTTTTATTTTAATTTTTTTCCATTCATACTTTTACATCACAAACAGTTAATGCTACAGATGCTATTGAAATATAAGTTTTGTGTCATAGATATGGGAAGATGTGGTGTGAGTGCCAATGAGACAACTCTCCATCCAAATAACAATTTAAAAATAAGTAAACCATCATAGGTCAATGTACGGCCTTCAACACAGAGCCTTGGCTCACACCGAACAACAAGCTATAAAGGGCCCCAAAATTACTAGTGTATTGTTACATAGTATTGTTTAAGGTTGATTATCACACAAAACCTAATTTTATTTGATCCTTGCTATTATAACTTCAATAAGTAGGCTAGTTTCACTCGTTTGATATTAGAACGTGAGCAAAAATGATGTGTTGGTTTATAGTTAAATAACATTAGAAACATTAAGAAAAATAACACAAAATAAACTTTTTCGATAGAGAAAAAAAAAACATATGAAAATCAATCTGGAGGACACTAAATTAATCAGAAAGATTGGTCATGGTTTGGCCTACTTTTTAAAAAGTGTATCGAGTGCGTTTTTATTGACGACGAAAATGTTTCACTTGACTTCTTAATAAAACGTTTTAGTTTTTTAGCTAATAATACGACATGTTAAATGTAAATTATATGTTGTCTGGAAAAGCAATGATCTTAAATAAACTGTTTTGATCACTACTACTTATTGGAATACATTTTAAGTAATAGCTCTCAAGTAAAACTATTCATAGTCTTGATATTCTCCAATGTAATTCCAGTTGCACTTACAAAAATGTTGAATAGACGTGTAAAATTGCCGTGATTAGATTGACATTTTGGGTTGCAAATAAAAAGTTTGACATTTTGGGTTGTAAATAATAAGTATAAACTTCTTTTTTGCCTGCACTTTCGACGATTTAAAGGTTGTTTAATGAATGAGATTGCTTCCGCCAAGTTTGATAATGTGATGAGTTTGATATTAGAAAATGTTGAATTTTTCTATATTGTATTTTATATTTTGTACACATTCCGTTAAGAATCATCGGAAACGGGAATATTTAATACTGATCGGAGATCCAGAAATTATGCAACAAAATTCCAGATTAAAAATTCATTTCATCTAAATCGTACCGGGCATAGACACTATTGAACGTCAAAATTGCGACAAAATAGCTTTTATATTATAATATTATATTAAGCACATTGATATGTTTAAAATATTTTGTAAAAAAATATATAGACCTAGCTAGTATATATCATTATTACCCAATTATGTACAAACCGTAGGGTATGGACAGTATTTTCAATTGCGATGCTACACCTACACCTTAAAGATCAGATGAGCTACGACAACAGTAAGGTAAGTGGGAATGTTAGAATGACTAAATACGGGATAACTTTATATTTGATGGTACAGCAACAATGCCGTGGATTATTCTGTGAAATTGTATAATTAGTTATCAAAGGTACCAGGATTATAATTTAGTACGTCAGACTTTTGTTTCGTCTACATAAAACTCATAAGTGACGCTCATTTCAAAATATTTATAAAGCCAAACAAGTAAAAAGTTGAAGAGCAATGAAGATCCAAAATTCCAAAAAGTTGTGCCAAATACGACTAATAGAAGGTAATCTATGCCTGGGTTAAGAAAATCCTTAGTTTTTCGAAAAAGGGAAAATTTATAAAAATTACCACATTATTGAGATTCATGTCAACACCGAAATGTTGACTACTGGGCTGGTTATACCCTCGGGAACGAAACGTCCATCAGCAGTGACATCGACCCAGTGGTGTAAATAGTTATCAAAGGTACCAGGATTGTAATTTAGAATGCCAGTTATAGAACTATAGAATATTTCACAATGCCTCTCATTAAAATTTCACGTTAAGGCTACCATAAATTACTATAGAATATTTTGCATTTATAAGTATTGTACTAAAGTAGCGTTCGACCAGTGTAAATATTATGAGATAAATAGAGGCAAGTCATGACCCAAATAGCTATAGCTTTCCGCCTTGCTGCAGTGTCTACATTGTTTTGTATTTTATCGCAGTCATCATGAAATTATATATACTGTTGATTTTTTTTTTTCATTATAAAAAATGAACATTCATTTGTAGTTACTTTTCTTTAAAAGTGACTATTTTAATTATGCTTCCTGTGACGTTAACATTATGTTTCATCCAGCGATTAAGCACTCCTTCCCCTGAGAATTTTATAAACGGTAAAATAATTGATCCAGTCAAGTAAATTAATCCCCATTAGTTGGAGAAGAAAATGTCTCTCCAGCAGTCAAGTTTGAAACAAATTACATTGTGGTTTTCACTGGTCTCGTATGGGAACGTCTAAATACTTTCCACAGCAGAAATGAAATTTAGAGAATGGCATTTCTATATGTCTGCTTCATAAGAAGACATTATTTATAAAGTAGGATTTTCAGAGACGCGTCAAAGATTGAAAATAGAATTACGCCTTAAAGTTTCCTATTGGTGATGAAAACTGCAAATAACTAACCTAAATTGAAATGACGATCACAACGATTTCTTCGTCTAAATTAAAAACAAAAATTGGATATAACGATATAGGATTTTAGAACTGTTCCGATTAAAAACTAATTTCCAATATACGTGCAGGTAACGACATTTCATAAGGTGTATTTTGTTTTGTTTTTTGTAATAACATATTGACATATGTATGAATAAAATAATGTCACATATCTTCACATGATCTACGACGAATATACATTGCCATGATTTTTTGAGTTTATATACACGTATTCATCAATTAAAGAGATAACAGTGTTTAACTGATAAAAGAAAAAAACCCTACATTCCCTTTATTCAAACTAAGGCCGTGTTCACATTGAGATATGTTCGGTGTGGTGATAGTGTACTCATTAGTTAAACTAAACTATATTACGTTCCCATTGATGCAATCAATATTCACATCAGTTTTTGACCAGATACAGTCGATACTTAATGCAGGCCTTGTGTGAGTTATGTGTACATAACTCAGTTGATTCAATGGTTAATATGATTGGACACTTTTATGTTCACTTAAAGAAACGATTTATTGCTGCTAGAATACTCATGCTACATGTACCCCTGTTTATAACACAGCTCACTTATGCAGCGTGAAATTTATTTTCACTTTTCTAATAATGTCCTGTACCACGTCAGGGATATGTAATTTGTTATCAAATATTTCGTTTCTATGAGTGTTGGCGGGTTTTCCTTTGTATGACCTCTGTACTTCTGCTGTTCCTTTGGTTCCCTCTTATAGTTGATGTATTTTCCTCGGTTCTTTGTTTGTGAAAATTTGAGTTAAATCGGTGAACAGGAATTAATAGCTTATGTCCTTTTTAGGCTACCGCAAACTATAGGATATTTTGCAATGTCATTCGTCAACTTTTCACTTAAAGGCTTCCGAAAATAACAATAGGATATTAACAATGTTACTCGTCAATTTCTCACATTAAGGCTACCGAAAATCACTATAGGATATTTTGAATGTCATTCGTCAACTTCTCACGTTAACACAATCGAAAATAACTATAGGATATTTCACAATGCCTCTCATTAAAATTTCACGTTAAGACTACCACAAATTACTATAGAATATTTTGCATTTTTACTTGCCACTAATAAACTGTAATCGTGGTCATATAGATTCGATACTTATTTCATGTCTTACAATTTGCATAACAAAACAGTCAGTGTAATAATTTTATGGTCAGCTGGTAATGAACAAATGGCTATTGGGTAATTTATCGTAGTCTGTCATAACATGAACGTTTGTGCACTTTAAACCAGAAAAATATTCAGACAGAAGACATCACGTCTAATTATTATTATTCTACCACGCCATTCGACCCACATGTCTTATCTTTCATAAGAAGCGTAATTTATAGTCCGTTAATTTTCCAGATGATTTCATTTCATTTCCAGTGATATCAATGAGATGAGGAAATATTTGATTCTGAGAGGGTTTTAAGGTCTTGCAAAAACTCAATTATATTTCGACCTTTGTTCTGCTACAGACAGTGTCATTTGTTATCCATTTTAATTATCTTGACTTGTCAACTTATTGTCATAAGAATATAAATGTTCCTCGTTAAAGTATACTTTTTAACTTGGAAATCTACATCAAAGGTAAGCTATCAATGCGACAGGACCTGGTTTATATTTTATGTCTAAAATAAGCGTCTTCAGAATAAAAACAGAATAGAAATCATACAAACATTGCACAATCACGATTGTTGATGAACAAGGCATTATTGTTGTTGCTTAATAAATGATATAACTTTACACAAAATCATAATGAATCAACTGTATCAATTGCGAAATGTAAGAATAAACCAAAAATATTTGATCATATTTATTACTTAAACCGATTAACGGTCAATACTACTATCACATGAAACAAATTTCGTGTCTCCGAAACCTTAACAATTGAATACCAAGGATGTGTAAATAAGATGTAACGTTATGAGGTTTTCTACACGAAAAAACCCTAACATAGTATCTTAACTCATGTAATGTCAACTTAGACTAACAGGCTTGTGTCTTACTTTCTACCTTATTTGTTAATTTATGAATTATGAATTATAGATAAGTATACTTCTGATTTGCTTTGGCCTTTTCTATTTACTTGTAGACGAAACGTGCTCCTGACGTAATGGGTTTAGTTCTGTGATTGATGATGAGGTAATTGTAAACTATGTCAGAGCTCTGAATATTGAGTTGATGATACTCTCGGAGACTAACATACCAACAGTATCGATTTACTCTAAGTCATTCAAACAAACACTTTAAAATAATTGTCTTGTATTCAAAGTTTGACAATATAAACAAATCTTTCCAAACAACACACACATTGCTTTTTTTAATTTCTAGTATATTATTAGATTGGATGTTTACATTAATAAAAGATCAGATGATTTAATACGATTGCTATTGAGACAAAAATCCACCAAAGTTCAAATGAAAAAGATTTTTTCAAACTTTAGAAACATATATTTGTTTAACGTTTAAATATGTTTAAATGAGTGATCTATTTTGCTATGAATTTACCAAAATAAAACCGATAATCTGGCGAACTTAAATACATTTGGCACTTGTGAGGGCAATCCAATTGAAATAGCTACAACGATGTAACTATCATATGAACTTCTAAGCTGAAAAATATTTAGTCTTATTAAGAATTGAAGTAATTTTATCATACTTTTACAGGCAGGTGAATGGCTGGATAAATTTGTTTGCAGATTACTCAAGTTATGTTAATTCACATAGTAGAAAACTAGTAATTGATAAGTTATTTTAATGCAATTTAGCATATATCATAGTGAAATTGTAGAAATATACATAACAGTTCTTGATTAATTTCAAAACAAGGGACTGAACTCTACTAGATTTTAACAATGGATTTATCAGAAAATAAAGTTAAAGACAATTTTTACTCATTTCTTGTTTTTAAAATTAAACTGAATGCAACAGTAAAAACTATAATTTGTGGAATAAGCTACATGAAAATGTCATTCAAGGTCAAAGAGTTTGTATCAATAATTATTGTGAACTTTATTGTCAAACGAAAACGTTATACTGGTGTTTTTTTTTTTTTGTTTTTTTTTTGTGGTTCACTAACAATTTGAAAAAAAAATGTAATCACTTTATAAGTATATATTTAGGACAAAGTACATTTGTGTATATCTGTTTTTATTTAATATACCATATCTTACTCATTCGACCGCAGAACTCGTTTTCTTATCTGAATGATTCTGTCTATAATAACTTTAACAACTTTGACTGAAGAAATGGCATTGAATCGAAAGCTAATTTTCTTTCGTGGTATTTGGTTCTTATGAATGATTTCCATCTATGGACAATTGATAGAAATAATATGGCAAAAGTACATTTTGTCGAGCCTTTCCCTATATTTATCTGACACTAATAAGCTTTTAAGCTGACCATATCACTCAATGTCTGATCGAATGATGCTAGGGTTATTGAATACATTATATGATTAAAAGTTAACACTGATTGACAAATTAACTCACTAATAACACTCATTTGACCCTTTTAAAAAAGAACTTGCCACTCTTTGACTCCTCACCATCATTGCATTATTCTAAAAAGTATACATATTAGTCTACTTCTGATTTAGTTAGGTTATAGATACTTATTTTGTATCAATTGTGAGGATTTATTCAAAGGAATAATACCAAAGAAAATCGAACTTTGATATAAAGTAATCGAACTTGGTTCTAGTCATTTCAAATAGGAACATGGTTCCCAATGCAAAAGTAACGTCAAATGTAAAAAAAGCAACAAAGCGATTCAAGTTCCCTTTTCAATCAATGCAGACATAAGTCAAGTGTAATTGGTAATCTGTATATCCAAATCATTGCTTTGGTAAATATGTCTGCAACGCATGTTCCTTTTCTATTGTTACATAGTTTTATTTTGTGTTCGTATGTTTAATATAAATATATTTTGACTATACAAATATACATTTTTGCTAACAAGATATGTCACCAGTTTATTGTAAACAAGTAACTGTTTACATTGGTGGGATTTTGCATCACGTATTTATTTTTTAAAAGTATAGAATGAGGGATAGTTATCTGTTGGTCTTTCAAAAAGAAAGCGTTTATTCGTCTATGACTTTAAAAAAAGTCATTGTAATATTTTGATTGAGTATGGATTTATATGACGATTAATCCTTTCATATATTTTGACACTTCCCATGTCAGTTCTTATGGGGTTCGAGAAATTCTCTCTTCTTTCACCTGTTACCTTTAGTTTTCTCCCCAGCTCTGATTTTTGACATTGAACAATTGCAAACTATTATCGCCATTAATCTTATTCGTAACATCAATAAAAACACGTAAAATTCAAGTTAAAAATTCAAGAGATAAAACACAATAATCGTATGACAACAAATTCAAAACAAACACTTTTGTTTTATTAATATATGGATAGCAATGCTTTAATATTTCGTGGTTAATAAAACTTATGAATAATACATGCTACTTCGTCTACTTAAGCAGAGAATGTCAACACATGTCACTATTAAGCTATAAATATCTTCTTGTATTTAGACACAATGCTTTGTAAATATGTAACGCTTTCACCTTTATTTTGAAACTGCTTTCTTTGTCCTTAAAATTATTTTTTTTCTAAATTATATGAGATTGTTTTCAACAACGCTTTTTTTCAAGGTTGAAAAATGTATCAACACCATTAGAAATAGAAACACAATGCCTTTATACACTTATTTGTTCTTGTAAGGTCATCTAGAAAGAAGTTAAAACATTCCTGGCAGATGCTAATTTCACGACAACATCTGCCAATATCAACAGTTTTAACAATTACTCTTACGTACATAACTGTCAGTCTTTGAAAATAGACAAACATGAAGTATTTTATCTGTACTTTTGTTTCAGATAATATATTTCGCTTAGAAAAGCATTATTTTTTTTATCTTCGGGCACCTGTAGTTGTAATTAACTATCCGGTATTGCCTGAAAGCCATTCTATTTATTGTTATTTCTTTATACGGGTTCTTCAAAATTAATCTGTAAGCTTGTCTATTTTGATATTTTTCTGACAAGTAATTTGTAAGCATTTATAATCAAACAGTTTGATGACAAATAACCAGTTTACAACATAGTTTTTACAATAATTTTAAAATTTCCATAAACTATTTCTCAATTTGTAAATATTGTTTTTTACAGGATTCAGTACTTTATTTATTAATTTGTTTGTATTTCTTTTTTCTTTCAATATAGGTCTACATTTTTGGATACCATTGGATATTTACCTTTTCTTTGTCCGTTTAAATGTATGATTTTAATTAAGAATATGATCTATTCAAAAAAAGGTATACACCAAATGCTGTATGTATATATGTGCCTGTCCCCAGTCAAGAATCTGTGATTCAGTGGTTGTTGCATATAGCTGACTATGCGTAATAGGCTTTGCTCTTTGTTTAAGTCTGTACGGCAGGGGCGTAGCTACCCGGAGGCACGACAGCACGTGCATCCACGTCGTTTTCAAAAAAAAAAAAAAAAAAAAAAAAAAAGCAGAAGAGAGAGAGATGAGTTGGTCAATCGGAATCGGAGACTGTTGGTGGCTTTTCCGTCTATCCCGGATATTAGTTTGACAACCTAGTTACAAGTGTTGATGAAGCTGTTCATTCAGAAAAAGATCGTAGCTCCGAAGTTGCGTGCACATTGATTCGGCATGCAAAAAAAGAAATGGCAAAATAAAAATTTATAAATTGAATGTTAAAGGAAACACCTATGTTGTCACTTTTTTTAATTGATGAATTATCATTAAGTAACGACATTTGGTTTCAAAATATATTTTTTTTTTTGGAGATTATGACAAAATCGGAAGGTTACTTGTATCTTTTACAAGATTTTTACTTTTGAAATTGTAATACTCAGTCTAAGATATGTAGTTTTGGAGCACATTTTACAGTGTACAGTTCATCAGTTTGGAATGAGATGTACCAATCGGCATTAGAATTATCAGATCCCTTCAATATCGTTGAAAATATGCCGAGGCGATGTGGTTGACAGACTACCAGAGCCAATCACTCTGCAACCACGCCAAAACAGTATTGGAAAGTCTCATTATTTTTTGCGTTCATAGACCATATGATAAGGCAACTGGAGAGTGGAGTCGCGTCAAAATTAGAAAATTTAGAAATTCGATTAGAAAATCGCTTCTTTGTGCTGTATCTGCTTCATCGTGTTGTAGGAAATATCACAAACGAACAAATCTCAATATTGTCTGAAACATACGAAACTGACCTAGCATGTAATTTTGACGAATTGAATTGGTAGGTCGCTCGATGCCGAACACGTACGCTGGTTTATAACATCTCGCGAGTGCTACCATGCCATGATGGCCCTGAGATCTATCAGTCACGGTACTACGTATGTAATTGAAAACAAATGTATGATCAACAATGAACAACGAAAGTTACATAGCATTACTGCATATTCATCGGGATTTCAGTGTGAATATTGACAAAGTAATAGAAAAGTTTGTTTCTGCCCAGACCCGAAGATCAGATTTTGGACAATTTTGAGTAAATTCTGTATCACAAATATGTGTTGTTTATATATTACTATATTCAGAAGATTTATTTATAGTTTTACATTCATAAATTTTTATCTACATATAGCTCCTCTTTTAACCGTCATATGACCGAAAACCGAAAAAAAATAATTTCTGCATAATAGGGTCCCAAAATTTTTTCGCCTTGCTCCAATCGGCGGTAGTTGCTTCCACATCGTTTCTTTCTAGCTACGCCCCTGTACGGTAACATATAGCTGTTAATAGCTGACATTTTCTACCTCAGGAATCGATTACCTTAGCTGTATTTGGCAACACTTTTATGAATTGTTGGTCCTCAATGCAGGTCAACTTCGTATTTTTTTTTTTAATTTTACGTTTTTTTTACGATTCGAGCGTCACTGATGAGTCTTTTGTAGACGAATCGCGCGTCAGGCGTTAATATAAAATTTCAATCCTGGTATCTATGATGAGTTTATTTACTACCACTTGGTCGATGCCACAGTTTGTGGAGTTTTGAAAATAACTTCGAATACATCAAAAGCATTGAAAGGGAACGAATCAAATAACATCAGACAGGCTATAAAGAAACTAAAATTTCTAAATATATCAAAACCAACACGGCCATTATCGAAAAACGACAAAACAATATACTGAAACCCAGTTCCCGATGCAGTATTTTCTCGCTGCGATAAAACAATTTAGTGGATGCTTTCTGCTCTCTGGTTGGGTCTCTTTTACAAGTTCTCCGTTTCAAAATATTCTATATTACACATACAACACAACACAACAAAAATCACATTTTATCATATATACCATTAACTAGGAAAACAGAAAGATACTGTGAGTTTTACAAATGTTAAATTTCAGTATAGCAGATACAATGTATCCCAGAAATTCATGTTAATCAAATCATAATTGCAGACATTAAGGTTACATTTCTGTAAATATAGATAATTTCCCATAGAAACTCCCTTTGCGACTAAAACTGTACTGTTTACTACGCAGTCTCGTAAACCAAAATATTCTGGAAAGGAAAGTTGATACGCACTTCTACAAAATGTATATTATTGAAATGTCAAAACAAAATGCTGTGTGGCATATTTTCAACATTCATATACTAAAATTCTGTACTACCTCTTCCTTCACGTTGATCCTTCAAATGACTTCAATGATCGGCGCAAGCATGTCTTTTTTATACTAGCAATATTAGTAACCAGTTGTGTATCGATGAGATGAAACATGGATATCAAATCATTGAACTAGTCATCAAAACAAATATATTATTTATCTCAAAAAGAGGCGTGGCTTGGGAAACAGCTGTATTAACAAAGTGCAACCTATAACTTTGGAAGATTTTTCTTTAACATAACTATCAAGAAACTTTTAGTTTTGGTGTAATTTAAAGCACTTCTCGTAATGCATTACAATTACAATGTTTTATTTTCATTAACCTGTAAGGATATGCAAGCCTTTTTGATATATTTATCGCATGCATTCTTTATGAAGGTACTTCTGATATATCCCTGCATTACAAACAAATTTTCACATTGACATTTGAAAAATAAATTATTGATGTACATTAATGTTGTCCTAGTTATCGTTTATGTTGCGGAATATTAATCTATGCTAGGATCGTTTCTTTTTTTTCTTACAGGGTTACCGCTTGAAATCCGGCTTATACGAGTAAAAAAACAAGTTCTTAGAAAGATTTCAAGCTTTCCGAATACACTAAATAGCAAGCATCTTCCAAAAACAAAACATTTTATGATATATCATTGACAGATTAATAATCGAGTACTATTAGATTAATATTTTCAAAGGATACGCTATTTGCACAGATTTTACAATGTCTTCTTACACTTTGTCATTCTTTTGATGGTGTCTCGTTATTCGTCCGATCTCCTCCTATCAACCGAAATTTAAAATAATGCAAGTTTAGCAATGCAAATCATATATTATTTTATCCAACAACCTTGGTAATTGTCCGAACATGCTGTTTTTTCCCCATGAGACACATTTCTACTACGCAATCATCCCTTTTGTACAAGCAACTATTTCTGTCATTTTGATGTTGGGCAACTAATTTGAATAAGTGATGGATGTAATGTCAAATTTGTTAGCAGTTATGGTAATGCAATCACTTAACGCTCTTGTCGGTTGAAAGACTGTGATTATGCAAGTTAATATCCAGACGGTCTTTAAAGCTCTCTGTAAAATAAACAATACAGGGCCTAGTTATTATTTTATGTATGTCATTGAGTTAATATCATGCATACATGTATCTCATGCATGTTAACAGAAAGGGTTATCGACATAATAACCATGAATCCTTAAGAGCATTCCCAAATTTTTAAAACAGTCTTATTATGAAAGATAACATTTATCAAGACAATGTAAAAACCAATTGCCATGATTGATAATGTAAATATATATCTGAATATTTCAATTGTTTCAATTGATGAATTAAGGAATTAGGATAATGTTAATTTTTGTTCTTTGTTTTTTTAATGCTATTTTTCCTTTTCAGTATTTGTTTAAATAGCAGACAATTTTGTTTTAACATTAAACGTTCCTTTAGAGAAAACAACGAACTATATAAATATGCAATTAAAAAGATTCAACTATATTGATGTTTGCTAAAATGCGCGTATAATAAGTGATTATACATGCTATAACATCGATTTACTTATATTGCTTTAATTATCTTCACAAGTGCAAGTGACCTGATACCGCAGTGTGTTTATTCAGCAGTGTAATATGGACCAATCACAATTTACACTAAAAATTCCTTTGGTCAAGTTTTTGCAATAGAAAAATTCAAAAATTAATTTATATAGAACTATTGGAGACTAGAAAGAAATTTGAATGTGTATCATCTGACATTGTCTATTGATGTTTATCTGTATTAAGATGTATATATAGTATAATACTTTTAAAATACAAACAAAAAGATACTTCGGTTTAAACTTCCGAAGGCGAAATTGACTCTATATGTTATTGGCTATTCTTTGCGGGTCCCGTTTATGTCGCTCCACAAGTATTTATACTCTTTTTGGGATTTCAAATTCTTTTCGTAATGATAGTTTTTAAAGAAATGCTTCTCACCTTAAAAACGGCTTATTTTCATTTCATAGGTAATTATATGTCCGAGATAATAACATCCCGTGTCACTTGTTGCTAGTAACTCGCGGGATTTAAGAATCTTTAGAAGTAATAAATGTCAAGATAGTAAAGTTTTTATTTCTCTGATTTCTACCTGTATAACATTGATAAATATCAGGCCAGAAATACAAATCATTTTTGAATATCGAACATAAGTTAGAAGCAGTATAAATCTACCTTTGTCTAACTTATAAGTACATTTTCAATATAACCAAATATTTTTTTTTTAATTTTTATATTTGCAAATTATTGGAGATATAAAAAAGAAGATGTGGTATGATTGCCAATGAGACAACTGTCCTCAAAAGACCAAAATGACACAGACATTTACAACTATAGGTCACCGTAAGGCCTTCACCAATGAGCAAAGCCCATACCGCATAGTGAGCTATAAAAGGCCCCGATAAGACAATGTAAAACAATTCAAACGAGAAAACAAACGGCCTTATTTATATAAAAAAAAATGAGAGCCTACCTTTTGTAATATTTAGCCGAAACGCATCTCTTGCTTTTTTACGGCGTTTTATTCTTTGTATCAAGATGGGATTATTTCATTCTGTCACAGTTTACAGCAGAGTTGAACGCTAGATAAAATGTTTAATTACTCCATATTCGTCACATGCATAATCCATACAAGGGGCATGCAGTTCAATGATTGTCTTTCGTTTTGGTCTGTTAATTTGATTATTGAAAGGTAAATATCTTATTTACCGATTTGTTATTTTAGGAAATGTTAGAATAAATTTGACTAATGTTAAAACTTTTCATTTCTGATTATTATTATAAAAACGACCTATTTCCATCTGCAAACAATGTGAGTAGATTCAGAGTAGTACATAAATGACGAACTGTCTAGGTAAAACTGTAAACAATTCTGCGCGTCATAATTTTAAATTTGGAAACACTCATGTTTAAGCCCGCCGCATTTTTGCACCAGTCCTAAGTCAGGAGAATCTAGCCTTTGTTAGTCTTGTATGAATTTTAATTTTAGTTTCTTGTGTATAATTAATTTGGAGTTTAGTATGACGTTCATTATCACTGAACTCCTATATATATCTGTTTAGGGGCCAGCTGAATGACAGTACCGGGTACGGGAGTGTCTCGCTCAATTGAAGACCTGTTTGTTGTTGTATGTTCTATGGTCGGTTTGTTGTCTATTTGACACATTCCCAATTTCTATTTTCTATTTTATTTTGATGATTAAATATTAGAAGCCACTGTTAATTCAGAAACTGTGTGTGATGTTTAACATAGCAAAAAATGCGACAAGAATTTACGATATTTGTATAATTTCAACTCATTCAGACAATAACCTTTATAACATCTACATAATATGTCCCTTTGAAAAAAAAATGATATAAACTATACCATACAGTAGTTTGTCGATAAACAAACTCATAAATCAAACAAAGTTGAACAAACAAACGTTGAGAGCATCGCATGCATATAAATTCTAAAACAATCGAGTCCGTGGGCGTCGATATGGCAATAGTCCCCTAATAGGCATGTACCAACCGCAATTCAGTTGAGACATGACAAGATAACAACACGAACGTTAGAAATATTACGTTTGTTTTATATTTTAGTTTGAATTCGTCTTTGTGTGTCAATATGGAGTTAAAGATTAAGATAGGAAGCATATTGTCGTGGTGTGTAGTATCCGTAATCACAGGTTTATTAAGATATATGAGATGCTTGATCTGACTGGAATGTGGGTTAAAAAGTATCCCGACATTATGATACATTTTAAACATCAATTAGAGAAGTTTGCAAGATGTTTTTATTTTGTCTTGAGAAAGTTTTAGAAGAATTCAGTTTCACACGAATAAATGAAAACAAGAAGGTTAAAATGGGTAAACATAGTAAGTACCTTTTGAAAATCCAACTGCCTTCCATATGTCTAAATTCAGTATTAATAGTGTGACTTTTTTAATGGTTTCTCAATCTTTTTCGGGCAAAGTTGTTAGAAATAAGACAAAATTCCAATTGGCTCCTGCCTACTATCTCTTCAGTTTTTAAATTTGACGGAAACGTCAGTTATAAAACAAATCTATTTTTTTTTCAAATAAACTCAATTAAGATACCAAAGATGAAATTTTATATTTGGTCCAGATGTTCGTTTCGTCAAAAAATACTCATTAGTGACGCTCAAATTAAAATTAAGTTAATAAGGCCAAATAAGTACTGACTTTGTGGATCACAAATTCCTTAACGTTTTGATCAATACAGCTAAGGTAATCTAACCCTGGTTAGAAAATCCTTAGTATTTTGAAACTTCAAAGTCACAAGGTTGCTATAGTTTGCGGGTACATTATCGTTACAATTCGCCCTTATCTGAACTAATTTAAACTTTATTATCTTTGATGATTTCTTTTATATTAAGGTTCGTTATAAATGTTACAAACGATGAGTTGGTCAAATTTATGTTTACAAGACAGTACCTGATGGGTGTAGTTTGCGTTGTTATTTCCAAAGACACATTCTTAATCAATACACGAATTTTGGAAACATTTTACGTAATTAAGCTTGTGTGAAAAAACAGCAGGTGTGGTTGCATATTACTTGAAATAATATTTATTTTAAAGTTGGTTTACACTGTAATATTACACATGGAAAAGTGAGTTTAAAACATGAAAAAAAAATGATTCATGAGTTTGGTAATGTGAATATACCTTTATTATATAGATAGTCTGTAACATATAATAGAACATCATATTTAACTTTTTTCGATTCGAGCGTCACTGAGGAGTCTTTTGTAGACGAAACGCACGTCTGGCGTTAATACAAAATTTAATCCTGGTATCTATGATGAGTTTAAGGAAAAACTTAACATACAAATAATGTGACCCAGAACATCTTATTCTTTCCAAATTATCTTAACGTATATGTATCATGATTTAAGCGATCAAATTTGTTTCCAGCACCTGTGTCCAATTACACCAATCGTAAAGCAAATGACTTTGCCGAGGTATTATTTCCGCTGTTTCCTGTTAATGGTTAAACATTACAATAAAGGAAACAAATACAAGACGACCTCCTGTAAACCAATATGTTTCATTATGCCAACAACCATTTGTAAAATAGTACAAGTGAAAATACATAATTCTGTTTTAACACGAACTAGTTGGTTCAAAACAGGAACAACATACACATCATTGACCTAACCTACCTCCCCAAAACAGAGTCAATAACAAGGTAACAAGAAACCCCACAATATATGCAGATTGAACACAACTAATAACCCCTCCAAAAACCAAGTTTGAAGTTAGATGATCCGAATAGTCCAAATCTAAACATCTGAACTCATTTTTGGATAAACGTATTTGTCTTTTCTCCTGTGATGGTTTATAGTTATACATGTTTATCGCACCGCGGGGAAATTATCACGTGGTGATTGGTTTAACGCTGTCTCGTGGTGACACCCTATGAGACCGTAGGGGGTTAGTAAATTTCATGACGCGTTAATGGTGACGGCATTTATTAATGTTGTTGTGTTTTTTCGGGGTTTTTTTTGAAAAAAAACATAAAAAAAAGTACAGCGTGCGATAAATTCGTTTTACTGTTAACTACTAACCCCCTACGGATCTATAGAGGGTGAATAAAATCCATAGGGATTCGGCTTCCGGTCTCTCCCCTATGGATTTTATTAACCCTCTATTGATCCGTATGGGGTCAGTAGCGAACCATATAACTTATATGATTATACTATGAAAAATCCATTGTCAGATACATGTAACTTGCCACTGGTGACTTTTTTAGTAATATATCTCGTGTTTTGAAGTCAATTATCACCTCTTGGGTACAACTAAGAGTTAAAAAGTCCGTTCTTATAACTATAATCACTTTTTGCGAACTTCTATTACAGAACAAGTATAAAAATAAGATATCATTTTAAAAAATTTCCATTTGATCTTGTACTGTATTAGTGTTGAGTATCTTTTCTACAAATATTAACAGTTAAACTACAAAAAACTCCCGGAAATTTTTAAACGGGAAGTCCCTACGCAAATTACAAAATCAAAGGCTTCAACACATGAAAGGATATTAAGAACGCCAAGATAAAGACAAAAATATAAGTAAAAAATAAAACCGTAATTTTAGGTTTTATCAGAATAGCCGACTAAAGATAATCTATAATTAACTTAATCGAATATAGCTAATATCTATATTTTATATATAAACATGTGTTTATGTCAGAGTAATCAAAACCTAATAAAAACATCATTGTTTTATTCTTCAGTCAGAAAATTTAGCCTTATCCAGTTTATATATGTTAACAATGACACTTTCAGAATACAAAAGATTTATTACTTTCTCTCAATATAAACACATGCGTCATACTCTTTGTTTTAGTTTCTCAAAAAAGAAACCCTTGCGTCTTAACAATGATTCACACTATATATATATGACTTATTTTTTGTCCGTACTTTTCCGTCTGTCTTTTTGTTATTAGACTTTTGTGCACTTTGTTGATCTGCTGAGTCAATGTAATTTCTGCAAAAGAGACACGGTTTTGAAAAAAAAAACAAAGAGCCATGTATATAAAATTTCACGACGTCCTATGAGGCTGGACATTTATCTGATACATATATGAATATACTCCTTTGCGTTATCAAATACATTTAATAATTAAAGCGAAGTATTTTTTTTAGGAAAGCTGTTGTGCCAATTAACTTTACATTTATTGAGTTTATGCTTTTTTTTTTTTTAATTTTCGGGAAAATGTCAAATATTCTAATTACTTTCAGTTATTCAATTGACTAAATATACAATTTATGTTAACTTTCTTGGAAAGTTAGATAATGTTCTAAAATATTTCTACGTTTATTTTGATTAATTATTTTATCATTTAGTCCATATTTTTTGCAAAACAGGTGTGTAAACGTATGCCTGAAATAAGTCAGAAATATGGTAGTTTGTTATAGCTTTGGATTTTGCCGATTTAGATTCTCCTACGATTTCGGTGTTTGTATTACTTTGTAGTTGTTATAACTTTCAAACCTTTTGCACCTGAGCATAGTTTTGTGTGGACGTAGCGCGCGTCAGGCGTATAAAAATATTTTTTAACCTGTTACCTTTTGATGGCTATTATTCATTTGTTTCTCTGTCCTATATTTTCTCCCATTTATCTGTTTATTTATTGTAACCTTGTCGTGTAATGTTTTCATTTTAATGTTATAAATAACACTGCCATTAAAGCGGGAGGTTTGGCATGCCACAAAAAAAGGTCAACCCACCTTTTTTTTATAAAATGCCCTGTACCAAGTCAGGAAAATGGCCATTGTTACATTATAGTTCGTTTCTGTGTGTGTTACTTTCGGTGTTGTGTCTCTGTTGTGTCGTAGTTCTCTTATATTTGATACGTTTCCCTGAGTTTTAGTTTGAAACCTGGATTTGTTTTTTCTCTATCGATTGATGAATTTTGAACAGCGGTATACTACTGTTGCCTTTATTTACTTTACTTTTAACATAATTCAGACTATAACATACATGAATTAAGATTATACGTTTTAACTATAGTTACTATAGAAAGAACGATAACTTCTTGTATTTTAGCAATATAATCAGATATTGTTACTTTACTTAACAAAATTCAAAAAGAGCTAAGGCTAAAACCAATTCATGGCAGCAATAATGAACATAGGGGCGATCTTCTTTTCATTTCATTTTTAAGCTAAATGCCTGTTCATCAATACAAAATGTGGAATGCTTTGATTTTGTTATGAAGAATACTTGTTGACCTTGAAAAAAGTTGACCTTACGAATAGATTACGGTAACTTTTGATTTTCTGTGTTTTCCAACTTCGTACTTTAATTAGACATTTGATTTGTTTTTTTTTTTTTCAAACTAGGCATACTTATCTCGACCACATATTACTCTGTAGTACAGTATTCTTTTCTTATGTTTTATTATCGATTAAACCTATATAAGGATCCCAGTCTGTTTAAAGGTGCACCTTAAACTCTAAAAATGAGTTATTTACTCAAGCTTGAATGCCATAACAACGCAATAAGGATGTCTGTCACATCGAAGTGCAGTTGATGGCTAATAAGTTGCTAATTTTTAAACAAACTCTTTAATGCAAAGTTGACCTTACAAATAGATTACGGTAACTTTTGATCTTCTGTGTTTTCCAACTTCGCACTTTAATTAGTCTTTTAAACCTTTTTTATTCGAGCGCCACTTATAAGTCTTTTGTAGACGAAGTGGGTCTGACGTAAATACTTGATTTCAATCCTAGTATCTATGATGGGTTTGTTTACATTGATTTGGCTATTATATGTATGGTTCTCTTTTCCTCATTTAGCTTTAAAAATGTGCTTTTGTTAATTTAAACATCCCATAGACATTGTAAGGGCATACATTTATAAATGTTATAAAGACAACAACAGTAATCAAAGGTATATGTTTTGACGATTCGAATATAAGATATAGGAATACTAGATACAGGCAACAGAAGTATACCGCTGTTCAAAAATCGTAAATCTATGGACAAAAAACAAAATCGGGGAAAACAAACTAAAACTAGGGAAACTCATTAAATATAAGAGGAGAACAACGACACAACATTCAAATGTAACACACATAGCAACGGACTAAGCATTAGACAAAATCCGATGAGAATAACCAATATAACATCAAAACCAAATACATGAATTTGGGAAAGAAAAGTACCGTGACACGTCTTATAGTAATGTGAATTCACACTCAAATATAGAAGAAAACAAACGACACAACGGAAACACAACGTAAAAATGTTACACACACAGAAACGAACTATTATATAACAATGGCCATATTCCTGACTTGGTACAGGACATTTTTAAAGAAAAAAATGGTGGGTTGAACCTGGTTGTGTGGCATGCCAAACCTCGCACTTTAATGGCATTGTGAAATATAACATTAAAATGACAACATAATACAGGACTTCAATACAAATAAATAGGAGAACGTATTAGGCAAAGATAAACATTAATAATAAATAACAAAAGGCATCAGGTTTAAAATTCAATACGTCAAAACCGCGCCTCGTCCACACAAGACTTACTAGTGACGCCCAGATATAAAAGTTCGAAAGTCAAAAAAAGGTACAAAGTTGTACAGCTCTGAGGATCAAAAGTTGAAAAAGATTGTGCCAAATACTAATAGGGTTTTCTGCTTGTGATAATAACATCCTTATTATTTAGAACAATTTATGCTATTGCAAACAGTAAATTTTATCAAATGAATATAAAAGATTTACATGATAAAACTGACGTCTTAACTAATTACAGAAAACAAAACCCGAATACATAATACATTGAAGACCAACACAGAAAATAGACACACCCCACTTGGTCCAGGCCTCAACGCAAAAAGTCATAAAATGACGTCACATACGAAGTAGTAAAGAAACACAATAATTACGTCACGCAGACATTTGAATTTCTGAAACAGTATAAAAATGACGTCACATTTGAAAAACTATATCTCAAAAATAAGATAGAAATAGGATTGATTTAAAATTATAATAGAACTAAATACTGATATTGTAATAACTGGCCAAACGGGTGTCTTTTACTTTGCTGCCACCACCTGTGTTTACAGGTACACAGGGAACCTCAATAGACTAAAATAAGCTAGTCTAAAACAGAGAATGGTTTAAACACGGGTGTTCTTTATATTACCAGACCAACAGGGTTAAAATACTTCTGACACTTTAACTTTACTTTATATTAACAAGAAACTCAAATTGCGAGAACAATATGGGTAAAGAATATTCAAATACGTAATAGTCTGTGTATCTAAACGCACTTTCTATCGTGTAGTTTATAGAACAGCATTACACTGTAAAATAGAGGCTGCACCTCTATAAGCTGGAATCGCATATAAACTAACACGCAAGAAGTGGAAACTTCCAGGGCAGTACCATCAGACTATTCCACTAATGAATATTATCTATCTGACAATCGAATAGTCTCTTGTCTCGGTCTAACAAGAAGATCTATTATCTCACGAGACAGTGTAATGACAACAATCAGAGACCAGTTGGACAACTATGGTGTATTATGTGTTTTCAGCAAGGAAAAGTAAGATAATTGTGAGCATAAAGATGTTTTATCAGTTAATTCACGAATTGTTCAGTAAACAATATTACACAGTTTTTATCTAAATTATTTGCTACAGTGTTCAACCAACTAATAAATATGCTATAACATTAACATATATTATATCTATGCCATCTTCTAATAAATTATACTTTAAAAATAACAGTACTTTGTTATATTATCTAATAGACTTCAGCCTCCTGGAGTAAGCACAGGAAGACAAACTTCAATCACTGAGATTGAGAGTAGTTAAACAGTAATCATTCTAGCTTCTTATAATCCGTTTACATCAAAGAAACAGGTTAGCAAATGAAAACTAGCCTGAATAAATAGACCAGTTATTTATATGTACATGTACAATTATATTAGATCCATTTTTGATTCTGATCTAAGTACTAGAATACTAGACTTATAGTGAACAGAAAACGTCCAAAAAGTTCTAAACTGCAGTAAAACTGCTTAGAATCTCATGAAATACATGATAAAAATATGAGCGTCTGCTAAATATTGAATAATCGACAGTATCAACTGACCGAAAATCTGGGAACATATCTGTAGGTCTGACCATGGAAAAAGAGCCCCTGACAAACAGGTGCAAGCTTTTTATACCTCGATGAAGCTATCGGGGTAACGACCGGTTCTTAACGGGGAAACGAACGGGGAACTGTGAATGGGCCTGACAAGAACGAAAATAATCCCCGATTGCTAGAATTAAGTACATAAAAACTTAAACAACATGTTTACGGAACATAAAAATCATCTTAGTACAATTTACAATCCTAATAAATAATGTTTTAATACAATAATCTTGTAATAATCGATCTACAACCGCTATAGTATTCATACACTGTTTTACGCTTGTGGTACATAAAGTTCACCTGAGGTTTCACACAGTTCACCTCATTTGCATAATCAATACACACAAATCATTGTGCCGGAAATGGCGGTTGCAACGCTAAAGCGAAAGTTAACTACACAAGTTGTCTCAATTCTACAACAATAAAAATGGTTTTACACTTGGAAAACGGATTACACAGAACACTGAAAGCATAATGAATTGAATTAAAAAGGTGAGAACCGGTGTCAAACTTTAAAATAGCCCAAAATCGAATCATAGCCGATAACAGGTGCTTGAATGAAAATACACATGTTTGCCAAGGAATCTCGCTTGGCCAAGTCATTACATTGGCTCCCCACTTTAGTTTTCAGTGTCCTCACGAAAACACAAAATTATCGTGACTTATTATGCTCATATTATAAAGTAAATATAATTTCAACAATAACAAACTTTAAACTTTAAAACTTCAACCTTGACTAGAATTATTTAACAATAGACAAGTTACTTGTAAGCAACAGCACTTACACACAGATACATTTAATCTCTAGAAGAGTACTTCGGCAAATTACAATAAAAATTACAAGATACAACTTGTAAAAATATAGCAACACATTAATGTCGCTATCAACATTCATATAACAATATCAATATTAATTCAAAAATCTACCCATCTGAGGATTTACATTTTCAGAATGTCTAATCCTACAACACATTTCAAAAATTAACCAACAAACATAAATTTACTGACTACCATACTGGATTTAAGGTCAAGGATTCCTTATACCTCATAAAAATTTTGAAAAGCTAAATACTTAAAATACAAGCTAATTAGTGTTAGATTTTTGCTAGCACTAAAAATGGCAACTATTAATACTGGACAATCTCAGTAACAGTACCAAATCAATTACTTAAGTAATTGAAATTTAAAATACATAAACATATTTATAACAATCAATACATTGAAAAATTATAATCTATCTTCTTGTCTTCTTCTGTAGGGGTCTTCACACGCTGGACTTCACTCTCCTGAACGTTCCCCTGGGGCAAAATTCTTCTTCAGAGGGGTACAGGGACTTCTTTAGGTGTTGACTGGGAAACTGTATCAACAGGATGTTTATGTGGAGAAAGTATCTGACTAATGCCAAGTAATTGTGGTATCAAATCAAGTTCTCATCATCAGAAAGTGCCGGAAGGACAATATCTAGTAGTAAATAGAAATTACAGCGGACAATTTCAGAGGTGAATGGTAAGCTGACAGCAAAACTAAAAGGCTAATCTGCTAATGGAGGAGGTTCAGGCTCAGGTCTCGTCCGAGTTACTGATTCACTAAATGCTGGAATCTTAGAAACAGACATGGTATCTTTATGCTGATCTAGTGATAATCGTCGAACACTCAAGTGTCTGGATGTTTCATTCTCAGAGTTATCTTTGACATTCACCAAATGTATAACTTCAAATTCCATTAAACGTGCAGTACCAATAACTGTGTTTTGATGTATGGTCACCTCATTCATAAAAGGGTTCACAAGTGTAATTTTACTCATCACATGACCAGCAAGATCAACCAAACAGGTAGTAATTATTAGGGATGACTTCTCCATAAAATCAGCAGAAGGTTCTATCAAAAATTCTTGATGAGATAACCAACCGTCTAAATCTGTTTTCTCTATATATGCCTCCAAGATAAGCTCACTGTATCCTGGTACAACTGTCTTGTCAGCTGCTACAACCTTTCTAACTCTACTAAATTCACCAGCAATTTTAAATGGAATATTCTGTTCATTCCAATATAAAACTTGATCAGCCAACCTTATTTCAGCAGGACCCTTTTTGCCCATCACAAGGATATCCAATCCTAGCAAAACGCTGTCCGCAATATGTGCTACCACTAGCTCCATATTAAAACTAAAATTTCCAAGTCTCACTCCAAAATCAGCTGTTCCCAACTCCCTGAGTGGGTTTCCATCAGCTCCAATAAGTGTGTGCGACCGGACTAAAGGTGGCCTGACTCCTTCAGGTATTCTTAAATATAACTCTTCAGATAGAACGGTTCTAGCATCTCCAGTATCAACTCTAAAAATAGTGGGTACATCATTTATTATCCCATCTATATAAATTCCATCCTGTCTGGACTTCTTTTCAATCTTAAAAACGGGTTTACCTTTAGGTTCTTCTGTTCTGAATAACCTCTGCATTTCAGAATCTTCAAAAATTTCAGGAATATCAATATTTTCAAGAACTTGAGGCAAAATTATCTCCTCTTGGATCTCAATACTTGGTTCAGCTGTATTAACAATCTTAGCTGTACTTTCTAACTCTATTGGTGGACCTAACTCCACTAAAATAAACTGTTTCTCCTCCACAAAATCATTGGATATGGTACTAGGGGTATGGTCCAATACTTCAATATGGGCCATTTCAGGCTGGGTCTCTGCCATACATTTTTCAACTTTAATAATAGGGATATTGTCCAATACTTCAATATGGGCCATTTCAGGCTGGGTCTCTGCCATACATTTTTCAACTTTAATACTACGGATATTGTCCAATACTTCAATATGGTCCATTTCAGGCTGGGTCTCTGCCATACAATTCTCAACTTTAATACTAGGGACACGGTCCAATACTTCAATATGGGCCATTTCAGGCTGGGTCTCTGCCATACATTTCTCAACTTGATGCGTCAATACATTATGATCATCAAACATTTTAATTTGGGGTTTCTTGAGTCCTTCATTAACAAAAGAAATCTCACTTGATTCATTAACATCAACAAAATAAATATTCTGGCCATTTTTATGTTCATCATGGGTCTCCTCTCGGCACATAGAATTGACCGTCTTCAGTTTAAAGGGTCTGGCTCATTTACAAAATCAGGGGCATTCAGATTCAAACTGGTATCAGGTCCAAAAATATTATTTCTTAGCCTTGGCTGGAAGGGATCAGGTAAATTCTGGTCAGAAGATACTGGTCTGTAGTTTCCATTTTGGTTAGGGGCATTCCTAAATTTCTTGGGCAGGGGACATTGCCTGGCTAAATTACCAACTTGATCACAATTATAACATCTCTTGTCTTTCAGAGGTCTGGGATCAAATGGTTTCGGTATAGAATCTTGCTGCTGTATCTGACGAACGGGCTTTCGGTTAACATGGTTGAAACCTTTGGTGAAATTAAATTCTTCGTTAGGGTAGCGACAAGTTTCTTGGTAGTGTACAGTAAAATATACGGCTTCTTCTATTGAGCTGGGCTCTTTATTCAGTTCCACATGTATCCTGGCATTCTCATCTAGAAGCCCTAAAAGGAAAGTCCTTAGTAAGTCTTCTTGTCTGGTCCTTTTGTCTCTGTGGGGGTAACCTTTGTCGTAAAGCATTTTCAATTCAGCGGCAAAATTCTGTACTGACTCATCATTATGCTGCCGTCTACCATAGAACCTAGAAATATAAATTTTGGTTGTATCTATCTCTCCAAATCTATTTTCTAATTCTTTAACCAGTCTTCTGTAGGATTGGGTAACTTTGCTAGACAACTGGTCATAGACAAAGTCACCGGCTGTCCCCTGCAATCTAGGTAATAATTCGGCCAACTTTTCTTTCTTGGACCAGCTGAACAGGTGGGCAACAGCTTCAAACCTGTTAAACCAAACTTTCCACTTTTCTTTTCCCGTAAA
This sequence comes from Mytilus galloprovincialis, assembly GCF_965363235.1. NCBI lineage: Eukaryota > Metazoa > Mollusca > Bivalvia > Mytilida > Mytilidae > Mytilus > Mytilus galloprovincialis. The sequence goes on from NC_134843.1 coordinate 86,325,298, forward strand.
AATGGGTAGTCTATTACTATTCTGTTGGTTACTTTTGGAGACCCTCGGACTTCTATCTTCATCACCGCTGGACTCGGATTCACTGTCGCTAGAACTACTACTGGACGGACTAATATGTCGGTTTCGATTACTTCTTTTTGTGGATTTTATAGCTGATGGGAAAGAGGACCTGCCTCTGTGGCTCTTCCTCGTCAGTTGCCTTACTGGGGATCCTGCTTGACCCTGCAAACTAGAAATTATTGTTTCAGTCATGTTTCTCATGACCTGCATGTTTTCTGTCATCATACCTCTCATGACACTGGTGAGGCCTTCCAGGAGCTCCATACTTTCAGTTCTCTTGGATCGGTCTGGGCTCTCCGGTACACCGTGTAGGGTAGGGGAGAGTGGTCTAGCTTCTCTAAGAGTTGTGGACTGCAACCTCAGATTTCTGGCTGTTCTCGTTTTCTTTCTCAAATTCTGCATAGGAGCACTCTGGCTTGTGGTTGGTCTTTGAATGACTGTGGTATCTTCTGTACACTCATCAGATGACTCAAAATCTTCACTATATTCAGTATTTATCTCTGTGTCGTAGGTGTCTTCACCACTGTGGCCTCTGGTTGATCTCGTTTTCACCATCTCTGTTTATTCGTATTACTATTTCTAGGTATGGGTTCGTATCACTGGATACTCGGGTAACTGTTGAGTATCCCACCGCTGCCACCAATGTAATAACTGGCCAAACGGGTGTCTTTTACTTTGCTGCCACCGCCTGTGTTTACAGGTACACAGGGAACCTCAATAGACTAAAATAAGCTAGTCTAAAACAGAGAATGGTTTAAACACGGGTGTTCTTTATATTACCAGACCAACAGGGTTAAAATACTTCTGACACTTTAACTTTACTTTATATTAACAAGAAACTCAAATTGCGAGAACAATATGGGTAAAGAATATTCAAATACGTAATAGTCTGTGTATCTAAACGCACTTTCTATCGTGTAGTTTATAGAACAGCATTACACTGTAAAATAGAGGCTGCACCTCTATAAGCTGGAATCGCATATAAACTAACACGCAAGAAGTGGAAACTTCCAGGGCAGTACCATCAGACTATTCCACTAATGAATATTATCTATCTGACAATCGAATAGTCTCTTGTCTCGGTCTAACAAGAAGATCTATTCTCTCACGAGACAGTGTAATGACAACAATCAGAGACCAGTTGGACAACTATGGTGTATTATGTGTTTTCAGCAAGGAAAAGTAAGATAATTGTGAGCATAAAGATGTTTTATCAGTTAATTCACGAATTGTTCAGTAAACAATATTACACAGTTTTTATCTAAATTATTTGCTACAGTGTTCAACCAACCATTAAATATGCTATAACATTAACATATATTATATCTATGCCATCTTCTAATAAATTATACTTTAAAAATAACAGTACTTTGTTATATTATCTAATAGACTTCAGCCTCCTGGAGTAAGCACAGGAAGACAAACTTCAATCACTGAGATTGAGAGTAGTTAAACAGTAATTATTCTAGCTTCTTACAATTCTTAGCCTAACAAATATACAGAATTTACAAATATTCTCTCTGAATGCTGGAAAATCTCAGCAAACTGGACACTTAACAAAATGTCCTTAACAAAATGGGAGGGGAAAAGGGGAATGGGGAAGGCATGTAACTTTAATCCGTTTACATCAAAGAAACAGGTTAGCAAATGAAAACTAGCCTGAATAAATAGACCAGCTATTTATATGTACATGTACAATTATATTAAATCCATTTTTGATTCTGATCTAAGTACTAGAATACTAGACTTATAGTGAACAGAAAACGTCCAAAAAGTTCTAAACTGCAGTAAAACTGCTTAGAATCTCATGAAATACATGATAAAAATATGAGCGTCTGCTAAATATTGAATAATCGACAGTATCAACTGACCGAAAATCTGGGAACATATCTGTAGGTCTGACCATGGAAAAAGAGCCCCTGACAAACAGGTGCAAGCTTTTTATACCTCGATGAAGCTATCGGGGTAACGAACGGTTCTTAACGGGGAAACGAACGGGGAACTGTGAACGGGCCTGACAAGAACGAAAATAATCCCCGATTGCTAGAATTAAGTACATAAAAACGTAAACAACATGTTAACGGAACATAAAAATCATCTTAGTACAATTTACAATCCTAATAAATAATGTTTTAATACAATAATCTTGTAATAATCGATCTACAACCGCTATAGTATTCATACACTGTTTTACGCTTGTGGTACATAAAGTTCACCTGAGGTTTCACACAGTTCACTTATTTGCATAATCAATACACACAAATCATTGTGCCGGAAATGGCGGTTGCAACGCTAAAGCGAAAGTTAACTATACAAGTTGTCTCAATTCTACAACAATAAAAATGGTTTTACACTTGGAAAACGGATTACATAGAACACTGAAAGCATAATGAATTGAATTAAAAAGGTGAGAACCGGTGTCAAACTTTAAAATAGCCCAAAATCGAATCATAGCCGATAACAGGTGCTTCAATGAAAATACATATGTTTTCCAAGGAATTTCGCTTGGCCAAGTCAATACAATATTACATTTAAACACAATGCACATTGCAATACTAATTAATAGCTATTAACTATGTTATATATATGTCCGGTTTGTTTTGAATCTAACTACACTCATAAAATATCGTACAGGTTACGTTGAACAAAATCAAAACAGTAAATGAAGGTGGTGATTAATTTTCCTTACCATAACACATGAATATAATAGAAAAGACGTCAACTAATTTGACAAACTCCGATGAAAATTAAAAATATAACAAATATAACATCAAACTAAATACATGAATTTGGGATAGATAAACACGTCTTATAGTAACGCGAATTCACACTCAGCAAAACAGTCACAATCGGGAATAAGTCACGTTCGGTAATTAAAAGATTAGACAAAGATTAGATTGGCAAACCTCAATCTACCATGCGGTAAAAATTTCCTTAGCTAGTTTGGTCAAAGACACATCCTATGGATCAACTAATTTGTGATGGTGTCCATAAAATTAAGGTCATAACGTTTGTGTTGCTAATGTACAAACATGTGATTGAAGGGCATTCGATCCTGTGAAAACTGAACCTGCATATCAATCTAACTAATCAGATGTCTTCAAAATTGATGTATTTTATAAAACTGTAAGGAAATGTAGTATTTAGAGTGTGTTTCATACATTTACATACACATTGTGATTGCTAAAAATAACAATCTCAAAATGTTGACGAACTAAAATACCAAGGGGACATTAAAACTGAAACTGACTGAAAACGAAAGATGAAGAAAACCAAAACTATTTTACACAAATAAGATCATTTTACACAAATAAGATCTTTTGATATACACTTGAGTTATTTCCCTTTTGACGTTGCATTGTGTTTCATTTATAGTACCATACTCAGGACAATCGACTTTGGGATGCATATCAAATTTCAAAAGATGTTTTTTGAGGTGTGTTATTTTGTCATCAACACATTAAAACATAACTAAATGTGTATGCTTTTGAAGTTTTTTTAGGGTGTTCAAATACACATCCTCGTTTATTTTCAATAAAAAGATTGCTTTAACGATCTATTAAATGAAAATTTTTTCGGCATTGCAAATGTAATGTCTTCTTTGACTGTGCATTGTGATATTACAAAAAAAGACGATGGTGGTATGATTGCCAAAGAGACAAATGTCCACAAGAGACCAAAATGACACATACATTAACAACTATAAGTCACCGTACGGCCTTCAACAATGCGCAAAGCCCATACCCATACCCAATATTCAGCTATAAAAGGCTGTTTTGTAATTGATTGTATTCCTTGATAAATTATTTTTTGCAATTTAATTGTTTTTGTCTTTAAACTAGCTTTCCGTATCTACGAGTACTCTCAAATCGTCCTTTCATGTTAATTTGACCTGTTGACACAATTTTGAATGCATTTTTGTTATTGAATGTTTACATATGTACTTGTGTTGTGTTATACATCGTTACATTTTTTTCCAATATGAATCACCTTCAATGCCTATAAAGTATGACAATGTTTCAGGTTTGGTTGAAAGTTGGTGCCTATAAAAAAACGATTAAACTAGTTGCTTTTCTTTGAACCCGTCCTTAGTCCGGAGCCTGCGGTTCAGTATCATTTGATGATCTGGTTCAGCAGTATTTCTCGTTTTATATAGATTATACCTTTTGTTTTCCTAGTTTTATTTTTTTATAAACTTTTTTTGGCCCTTTAAAACTTGCTGTTTGATATGAGCCAAGTATCCCTTTTCAAAGCTGTACTTCGACCTATCATTTTTTCAATTTTTACACATTTTAATATAACAAAAGGAGACTTCTGATTTGTTTTATACTACTTGGTGTTGATCACATATATTCGATTTTCTCTGTTGACTTATTTCTTAACTGTAATAGTAAAATCAAACAGGGACAATCAAAATCTATACCTCTAGTATAGATATCCGTATTTGTTAAATTATGTTTGATTCCCTTAAATGTTTTGATTTGCTTGTGTCGTGGTGACTGATGACTAAATGACAATTGTAGACCCATTAACTTAGTTTTATCTTGCTTATCCTGATATTTGAAAAGTGGTCAATCTCTTAAAATATATCAGAAAACACTAAACTCATTACAATAAATCTATTAACATTAACATTGTGATTAAGAAGCTTGGATGCAAATGCTACAGAGAATTTGACCTAAAGGTAATTCTTACAGAGAACAGGAACCTTACTGAAGTGAAGACCATATGCAACTTTTAAAACAAAGCTATATAATACTTTGCGACAACTCCACATATCAATTGTTGAGGATTTACTTTTGTGGGAAATCACTGCTTGAAAAATTAACTTTGACAACTAAAATGTGAAGATGATGTTAGACTTAACAGACAATAGCTGACGTACATGGTCTCGTAAAATAATAGTACATGGTATGGTCTTACATTTATGAAAACATGAGAAAAATGCATGTTCAAGAGTCACCGTTCGTTCCTCATTTTCTTCTTATGACTTCAGTCGAAAGGCAGATAAAAATGGAAATGTAAACAGGATAATAAAATACCTTTCTTTCTATAAGTACAGGGCGCAAAATTATAATGATAATGTATATAATGAGTTTATTCATAACATTTTTTTGTAACTCCTCGCTAACTTCCTATTTAGATGGGATTCGACTGAAACCATGATAGGTTGAAACAATAAAAACAAAAGTTCATTAATGATACATAGAAAAAAAACTATATAGTAAGTCAAATCAACGTAGCTGCAAAAAAAGAAACGGTTGTAACAAAAACAACTACAAAAACACAATCAAAAATAATGACAAAATTAATAAAAGAAAATTGTAGTAGGTATAAAAAAGATGATTAAGTCCGATAACCATTAAGTAAACCCTGTTTTGGTTATTACTAGCAAAAAAATCAAGTATTAAATAATAACAATACAATGGGTGTAAACTAATGTATTTCAGGTAGATAGGGTGTCTTCCTCAATCTTGGATTTGGAAATACCAGAAAACAAGGTCTAGATCTTTAATAGAATGTGCAAATGTTTAGAGTAGTAGGTAATATATGTGCAAGAACTTCCACTTCGATATAGAAAATGACATGCTTTATCATATTTATGGTTGTCTTTTACAAAAAAAACAGAAAACTTTTGTTTGATCAATTTTTTTCCAACTTTGCCACATAAGGGGAGGCAAATCAAATGCAACAGCAGATAATTCAGATTAAGGTTCGTTTACAATAGAATGTGTTAGGAATTTGCCTATTTTATAATATAGCAAAAAAACGGTTGTTTCTTTTTCTTAACTGAAAGCATACTAATAAAGCCATTTTCTCATATGTTATCTCAAAATTCTATGATGTAGATTACGTTTTTTTTTGCAGAAAGTTGGGTTTTCCATGCATAATCTATACAAAATTTGTCAATTTTGAACACCGTGTAGGGTGAAAAAAGCCCGGTGACCCATTCTTTTTAATATTTCTTTTTTAAAAAGCATGATATAAACTACATTTTGGCAAATTATTAAAAAAATCTATGGATTATAATTTAGACGTTAATTAATAAAACTCTTTAAAATAACGTAGATGTTTATGTCAGTAGTAATACATGAAGAAAAGGGATGGTTGTACACGTTAATATAAAAAAAAACATCATATCAAATGGTAACTGATTGGCTGTTTTCATTAAAAATAATAAAATAAAGGTATCAATGAAAAACCAAATCACAGTACATGACATGTGTATGTGTGTGTTTGCAATATATTGCATGTATTGAGGTGTACAGTTACTTAAACAACTTTATGAATTTCTATGTTGATACTATGACCATAATATTTTGTGTTTAGTGTCCCATATATACTATATATACAAATTGATATTCGTATTATATATACACTTCAATAATCATACTACATATACCATCCATAGATAAATATTTATTTTTCAAATCATCACCTTACCAGTAGTCAGCACTTCGGTGTTGACATGAATACCAATTATATGGTCATTTTAAAAAAAATCCTATTGACAAAACTTTAATTTTTTTTCGAAAAACTAAGGATTTTCTTATCCCAGGAATAGATAACCTTAGCCGTATTTGGCTTATCTTTTTGGAATTTCGTGTCCTCAATGCTCTTTAACTTTGTACTTGTTCGGCTTTATAACTATTTTGATCTGAGCGTCACTGATAAGTCTTATGTAGACGAAACGCAAGTCTGGCGTATTAAATTATAATCCCGGTACCTTTGATAACTATTTACGTCAATGGAGAAATATAAGCTTCATTTTGGTACCACATTCGTGAATGTAGGCGCGTTAATTGCTTAAATTACCAATTAACACAACTTCAATATTAATATTATTGCATTTATATATATATATATATGTTTTCTAAAATTAATGTTGTAATAGACATGGAAGGCCGTACGGTGACCTATAGTTGTTAATGTCTGTGTCATTTTGGTCTTTTGTGGATAGTTGTCTCATTGGCAATCATACCACATCTTCTTTTTATATGTTACGAAAGGGTATACTCACGACCACTGAGGTTGACAAATTACACTTTAAATGTGGGGAATGTGTCAAAACACAAAAGAGTTTACCTGTGTATACATGTACATTAATATTATTTAAAAACTGCATTGATCCCTTTGGAGGCAATTCCGTATGGAACGAATACTTAATAACATTTTTACCATTAGAAATATAGATATTATAAATATAAGATATAGATATTAATAAATTCCATAATATTCTTAAGAAACTCTAATGCAAAAAATGGGGGGTCCTGTTAATGCAGAAGATGTGCAGGGCAACGGAGACACATGGCACATACGGGGGCCCTTAATAGGTCTTTCAAATAATCTTAAGTGTCAAAATCTGTTTTATACCTACTTGTGAATATATATGTATCATTCGTTTTTATATGGTTATGAAAAGCAAACAAAGGAGTGTATGTATTTTGATCCAGTTGTTTGCCATCTACATTTTTATCTAACGGGGTCTGTTAAAACACGTATTCTATAGTCTTTATACAACTTCAATTTGAAACATGTTGCATTATAGTTTTAGAAGATTATAAGGCGTTTGTGATTGATTGATTGTTGGTTGCTATACACCAAGTGGCAAATATTTCATGCATTTTCAGAACAATTAGGGGTTTGTGTAATATATAACTCACTACTCACCGGTGAACATCCCTGCAGCGTTTCAAACGCGTTACATAGTGACTTTGCATTTACACCTTAAAGGCTGGGTGACAAATTATGTCAAAATAGGGCAAAATAAACTAATTAAAAAGTCTGAACATAATAGGGCGATAAAAAAGGCAGGAAGTATATTACAAAAATGTTTAAGCTCGCAATACTTTTCATTAGCCTGTCCTAAGTCAGGGACCTGCAGTTCTGTGGTGGTCGTTAGATACCGTCTGTCGTACTGTTTTTCGTAAATGGTCACCCCTATAGACACCATCAACTTAGAGCTAATGACCACGAATAGAGAAAAGAAAATATAAAAAAATAATTTTCGGTATATCAGAGTGTCGGGTATATGTGGAACACGCTATAAGGCGCTAACAAACTTTCAGATTCATTGAAAGCTGACAGCCGAGGGAAAAAATCAACCAGACTGTAGAGCTTTGTGCGGGATTAGTGGAGCGACAGATTTCAGGAACTGTAATACAACAATAAAACTAAAATTTAATTGACTTACTATGTGTACCCGGTATATTATCAATCTAGAATCGAATGAACTTGTATAACTCTCAGCCCCCCTTTTAATCGAGCCCACCCACTCCTGCACGCGTACAACTGTCATGTCTTATGATAACCAGCAATGATATCACACAAACAATTGTCATATAGGATGTTAAATGATGATGTTATAGATAAATGTGATTTGAATTTTCCAAGAGCACAGGATTTAAATTGAACCTATTTAAATTGATAATCAATGTTTTGAAACCGTCCCCACATTTAAAGTATAATTTGTCAACCTCAGCGTCGAGAATATACCTTTTCGTAACATGTCTAGTATAAACTTCCATTTAATACCACCTTGATTAAAATTAGTCATAAAAGTGAAGCTATATTTTTTTGATGATCTTTCAGCAAAGCAGAAAGAAAAAGTATTAGAAACGTCTAAAGTATGTCGTCACTATTTGATGTGTGTCATTCATTGTGCCCAATGTGCAATAAATCAGACATTTACAACAATGTAAATGGTATTGTGTATCCACATTACAATCAGTATGACCACTTAATCAATTCTATGGTGTTCGTATCATTAGACAAATATAAAATATGGAAAAGGGTACTCACCTTTCCACACCAATGAGAAGACAAAGGAAGACTACTTCATTTGACAAGTGGGATCAGAGAACTATATGGTAAATGACAAAACTGATGGTATTGTTATCCAATCTTTTACAGTTTAGATGAATCATCGTCGATAGACATCACTTATTCTCTGTTAATGCCATGTTCTTAGTAGACATTTGATATAACTAGCTACATCACTTAGCTATAACAACTACTTCTTTTTGCAAAGAATTTCTCTGTAGAAATAATGTCTGGAAATTCATGTCGCAAATCCCTATCTCAACAAATACCAATACTAATCGCTATCGTCTCTGTGCGTACCAGATATTTTATAACCGGTTGACAATGAAAAAGATGAAATGGAGACATTATGCATTCCAAAAAAAATCCCGTATCAACCATATAATAGTTGTCATTCATTCAAAATATAAGTAGTCAATATACTACATTATACATACGTCAACAGCTCCTTATTTCAAAGATTCATTTGTTCCTAGTATATCTTTAACATATGCCACTTGTATTACGACTTAAAGTTACAACTAAAAAACGTGTTGCAGAATTGATTACTTCAAATTTTAACCTCCTGATTGATCGTTCCCTTTATTTCGTTTTAAACAGAATACGTCTAGCAATGTTACTACAGGTAACCTCAACATTGTCAATATCACTTCTTTTTGTATAAATGTGAGCATTAGATTTAGAAAAAAATGAACCACCATCTCATCTTCATGGCAACTTTGATGCTACCCAAGAAAACAAATGCTCCCAACACTTTTGTTTGAAACATCGACCAACGATGAAGAACTGAATATGTCGAAACTGGCGTTGTCAAAATGTTGGACTTCATAATTGAAGACTTATTAATTACGTTTGGAGGACGAGGTTTTCTACTTACAATTGGCATTCCTATTGGAGCCTTCTATGATCCTCTTCCTTTCTGATTTTTCTTGTATTCATATGAGGGAGACTTCGTACTGGACATGAATAAACATGTTTTGCACATATAAATGTATAACATTATCCTTATATTTCAGCTTCCAATACGAATGTATTTACTGTCTTCTCACTGAATACTTCAAAGTCTGGTGACTATATGACTATATTGATGGCATTTATCCAATCAGCTTGAAATACAGTACACCAAAGTTACAATTGAGTCTGCCTGTTTTCTTGATTGATTTATAGAAATAACAACGAGGATATCAATGAGAGTCGGTTAAAGACTTTGTAATTGTTTGGTTTTTAATGTTTTGGTATGAGCGTCACTGATGAGTCTTATGTTGAAGAAATGCGCGTCTGGCGTGTTAAATTATAATCCTGGTATCTTTGATAACAATGTTAACGGCAAAAAAGATTATTTCATCTTGTTACTATGAATTTCGTTTCTCTATGTAGCAACATTCCAGTAGCACCTACACGTGTGGTATATATCTCCCTACTTAGGCTTCTCTTAAGCTTTCGTGTTTAAATATTCTTGTGGTATCGTTTTCCTATATTTGACCTATCTTACCTCTTCACTTATATTCGTCATTTTTAACCGGAAGACAAATCCGTTACAAGTTGTTTAATTACGAATATCTTGTTAAAACTCTTTACACAATTCAGTTTCTACATGACTTGTTTAATATTGGGCCTGTATTGTCGTCAATTGTCATTACGTATTCAAAATGTTTAAAATCATTTATACTGATGTGATGGAAAATCCTTAAGGGGAACATTTGTGGTTATAGCAAAATTAATTTATTTTTTGGTGTTTTGGCATCATGTCTAAAAAAAATCACCTTGGAGATGGTCTTTTAAGTATAGTGATGCAGTCATGATTGGTCACTTTTCATCTTATTTAGAATCAAAGAGAACAATATCTCTTGATCATAAATCTATGCTACAGATTTCTGTGCACATGATACCTGTTTTTTGTGTTATGAATAAAGGGTATCTGAAGCAAATTGTTAGGAACGCAAAAAAAGTAAGTATTTCAAGTCCATTAAACTTAAACGATCATAAACATAACAGCTAAAGCTTATCATCAATTGGTATGATGGAGTTTTAATTCGTGTCAATTCCAAAAACACTGTATATGCACTTAATATCATTTAAAAATCACAATGTAATAAGGAATAAAGCCAACTCAGATTTTGTAAAATGACATTTAAAGATTGAGAGAATTACCGGTAATGTTGTATCAAATAGATTGCGATTCAAAAAATCAGGGGGCCCAGCTGGTGGCCGAGTGGTCTTACTACTGTGGTAACAAGCTAGGAACACTGAGGTAGTGAGTTCAAACCTCGCTCGTGTGGGTGCACAAGACTCAAATTTTAATTGATTAGTATTGTCCGTTTTCTAGCGCAAATGGATTGTTTTCGATGGGCACTACGGCTTCCTTCATCAATAAACACTAGCCACCACGATATAGCCAAAAAGCGGTGCTGATAAATGTCGGTTAAACACAGAAACTGAAATAAAATAAAATAAAATAAAAAATAAGATAAAATGAATAAAACAAAACATAGTTGTATTGATAAGTTATAAGGAGGTAGAGTAGAATTGTCAATAAGATAATTACACAAAACGAGATCATTTGGAACGAACTGAAGCACCAATCAGTCATCGTATGACCTTCAGACATGGACGACACAGGCATGACTAGATCTAAACAAATGTAAATAAAAAAGGATCGGTCTGATATATGAGGAAGCAATAAACGAAACAAAAATGAAATACAAAAATACAGACTCCTATCTTATGAAGAAAAAAAAACAGAATGTGGCTTACACAATATTTTGAGCACGTAAAGTGACCCAACATATCCAATTCAATCAATTCGGAATTCAAAGATTGCATACAAACTCATGTCTGCTGACCTTAAATTACAGCGGAGAATAATATAAATGTTACAAACGTTGTAAGAGGTTTAATGTAGATTGTATACTGTAAAACATTATTTGGGATTTCCTTTATTACTATTTTTTTTAAATATCAAAATAAAATTTTCAAAAAGTTCAAAAAGAAATTATTATATTTCATTCAGTGTGTACTTCTGTAACTGTTATTTAATTGATTGTGTCGATACATATGGTATTAGTAACTAAAACCCTCCTGGTTTTAACCTTCGTGTCCTAAAGGAAATTGAATAAAAGCATTTTCTTGTATGAAGGATTAAGCTTTTAAACATATTGGTTAGATGCATGATTTTGTATAAAAATGTTACATTTATTGAAGTTTGTTAGGTAAACAAAAACATTGCCAAGGTCAAATTTATACTTAAAAATCTTAACATTGAATTTCTTGAAGTATTCCACCAAAATTGTTCATACATATTAAGGTTTCATTTCATTTAAATCAGTTAAATTATTGCAATAGCACTTTAAACATAACACTGTGCGGAGACTGGATTCCCTAATGAATGGTGTGTGTGAAGATGGTTTATACAATATCTCTGAAAAACTTTTTTTAGATTATTGTAAGACTGACTTTTATTTTAAAATTTAAAGCATTTTGTATTTAAAGTATAAAATCTCACTAAAGATGTCACGCCTACAACTTCTATGTTTTGTTCACACAAGACGTATCAGTGATCGATGATGGAGTAAAATACAAGGCAGGCCAACATTGAAAACTAAGTTTAGGAGCAACAAAAGCTACCGACTTAGAAAAAAAAATGTCCAAAATACAGCTAAAGTAATATATGCTGGGATACAAAAACTTTACTGTAACCCGGAGAATGACATACTAAACATGATTACAAGAGAAAGGTGTTTTTCTATTCATGTTTCCTTTATTTGATTGATTGATTTGTGGTTGCTTTACCCTGCATCATCCAAAAACTGCTTAATTGCGGTGCAAATAAAAATCATTCTGCCATAGTTTCAATTAAGGATTAAGTCAATCACACCATTTAAATGATTATATATACGCCTTTATCAAACAACATGTATGTATTTATGTGTATATATAAGTGGGTGTTTGATAGTAATTTGTGATGAAAGTACGGCTTTGATCTGACGCTGCGTTAATGTTTGTAACTTTTGTAGTTGTTTTTTTATATTTCTATCAGAAATACAAACACAAAGATTTTGTATACAATGATAATTCTTATTTATTTTGTTTCCACTTCCTTTTTTTGGAAATATGCAACATCTGATTTAAAAACAGTGTTATATCTTATAAATATATCAATTTTAAAACAGTGATACGTTTTCGAGACAGTAGTTAAAACAGAAAGCTAACGTAATTAATTGAAGGGTTGACTTTGTACCATTTATATCCATAATAGAAATAGAAATTAGGAAAGTAAATGATTAAGAAACATCAGTGGTTTATCGATGATCAAATATCATCACTGGATATGGAGACTAAGCAATGTTTCAAACAAAACAATCACGGAACAATTCGAATAAACTTCAATATGGACCGAGGCCAGCTGAATCAAAAGGGAACACGTCTATTGATATCCATGTATCGCCTGCAATGCTTATCCAGACTCCGGCAAAATATCACAATCTTATTTCTTAAAGTTCATTGGATGATATGGCGACCTTGTTCATGTTGTTGATAAATATTCTATATCAACTCCACAAATAATACTTGGTTGTTTAACATTGTCTTATCGGGGCCTTTTATAGCTGGCTATGCGGTATGGGCTTTCCTCATTGTTGAAGGCCGTACGGTGATCTATAGTTGTTAATGTCTGTGTCATTTTGGTCTTTTGTGGATAGTTGTCTCATTGGCAATCATACCACATCTTCTTTTTTATATATTGAAGTAAAGATTCTATGTTCTGGTGTTGTACATGTCGGTTGTGTATCATCTTAATTACGTGTAATCACGGTATGGGAATTGAACTGTACGGTTTTCTTAAATTTTGTTCGTTCGGGAGACTGTCAAGTGGGAATTCGAAATTTCGAAAAAAATAACAGGTTGATTGATTCAACCTCTAATTTTACAATCAATTTTTCTCCTTTCAGTTGTCTAAAATGTTGGTTATTGAGTGATAGATCATATTTAATATAACCAATACGTTATAAAATCACTTCACAATATATCTGTAGATCCTCATCATATGACATACAGCTATATATCAATAAAATACATATGACAATTAATGACATTAGAGCTAGCGAATGGAAATCAGTATTGCCAGGTCAATATATTTGTAATAACAAAATGGTTCCAATCATCTTAATGGTGTTTAAACGGCATTTCATCGTGTCTATTTCGAGTGCAATACTATTTAGTTTAAATATTTTAATCGAATACAAATATTTCAACTACTGTCGTCTCACTTTTAACAAATGGTTGAACTTAAAACATTTCTAACAATTTATAGAAACAAAAAATAAATCGTGGTATGCCTTGTTTTTATCTAATTGTTTAAGTCAAAGGGTCAGAATAAAATGTTGATGAGTTTAATATCAACTGCAATATTTTATGTAACATATCAAAATTATATACCTATAGTATTAGGAATTATAATTTAACAAATATCTTTTTTGCTGACGAATATTTTCACATGACCAACTCTATTATTTGTACCGAAAAAAATGAAGATGAACTTTCTTACAGTGGAATATTTTTTATACTTCATAAGTAAATGAATAAAATCGTACTAAACATAATTAGTCTCTGATGGATGTTTGCACGATTGGCAATTATACCACATTCACTTGTTATGTGATGGGACTTTTTCGTTCCATTTAACTTCTCATTAGTAACGCACAAACTAGTACTTCAATCTTCAATTCATCCCTGGTTTTGCATTTGTGAGGTTTCTGTTGCTTTTGGTTTTGATTTAGGAATTGTGTCTATTTATTTTCAATGTCTGTGTTTTTTCGTAGCGTAAAAATTAAGTTTTTTATGGTAACAATCGTTCCAACAGTAATCAGTCTGTTTAAGTTCCTCAAATGGTAATATTACCAGTTCCTGATTAAAGCATTGAATTCATTTACCAGTTAAGATACGTTTATATCAAGTTTTACAATTATTGCATAGATTATATTAATATCAGTGTTCTCGAGTATCTGAAAACTGTACAGAACGGACATTTTGTTCATACTAGACTGTAATTATTCCATCCTCTCTGAAAGTAAATCCCATATCGCACTGCTTTTCACCAATCATTCCCTAATTCCATTTTCAATTTTATTTGACGGGAATATTTGACATTGATTGAATTACATTTCGTTACTAGCAAGACATCTACATTCGAGAAATCAATGAATGCAAAACCTTCATTAATAATGCAAAAGCAGTGTGCAAATTTTGTGAAAGACTTTTTATTTTAGCTTCTGAAGCATGAATAACAGATCACGAATTAATCATAGACAGCTGTTGGTGCCACGTCACCTCTATATGTACGTCATATGTCGCTTTATTGTTATAAATAGTTGTAATACTTTATATGGCAATATTTTATTGACAATTTTCGATAGTATCCAGATTTTCAAAACATTAATATTAATATTAATATCGTTTATTATCTATAAAATGGTTTGTTTTTGTTATTGTTTTGTTTTTGTTTTTATTGGTATTCTTTTGTAAAATTTGCCAGATCATAATCACTGATTAAAAATATTTATATTCATTGTTCTGTTAACCTTTGAAATATAGTTGAACATTCAATCAATGATCCTCTTAATTTTTTGGAAAATAACGTCTGTCAAAATTGAGAGAAAAAGGTCCGAGTAGATGACAAATGTACTAGATCTGTGAAATTGCAATTATGTGTGCTAAAGATATTAGAGTGGATTCAGTGATTCAACTTTTCGTTGATGTGATATATTGGCTGGGATTTATTATATTTTATCCAACTCGCAGTTACTAAAAAAAAAGATTTTTTAAAGGTAAATCATGACCTGATTTTGGTTTTCCATTTACACATTTGATATATATTACGCGGTAAGATGCGTATGAGTATCTTACTTTTTGTCCTTTCCTATTCTGAGTTTTAGAAGTGAACCTATTAAGTGTTTTCAATAACGATCCTTCTGATGTATATTAGTTTTTCATGGTTGGTTATTTTCTATGTCAATGGAATGATAATCTTGTCTTGCATTAAGGAATAATCGTTTAAACACCTAAATGACACATCATCTTAGAGATACTACTTCAATTGTCTAAATGTCTTTTACTTATCATACGCAATTCAATATCTTTCAATGATGCTTTCAGAGACAATCGTATAAACATCTTCAATTGACACATCATGTTTGAGATACTTCTAAATTTGTTGACATTTTATTTATGTTATTTAGTTCATTTTGACTATATCTGTCTTTGACATGTTCGTGATATTTATCTTGTAGCATTTCATTTAAGTTAAACATAGTTATTGACGTAAATAACATTTACAATTTTAAAGTTGTTATATTAAACATGTTCAAAACATTAGAAGATATATCGGTAATTTGTTTTGTGTTAACATAATTCGCATTTACCTGGGCTGTAATGTTTTCAAAGCAAAGTTAAAAACCTAAAAGTAAACGTTAGAAATGTGAAGAAAAAGTACTATAACAAAAAGTACCAAACTCCTACGAAAATCCAAAATAGATAGTCCGGAATCAAATAAAAAAGCGCCCAAACATTCCAAATGAATGGATAACAAATGTCATATTCTTGGCTTTGTACAGACATGTTTTAATGCAGAAATTGATGAATTAAATCTGGTTTTATAGCTAGCTAAATCTCTCTCTTGTATGACAGTTGCATATCATTCCATTAAAATGACAATGATAGGTGAAGAAAACGAACATACATAATAGACAACAATATCAAAAACATGGGTACAACAATCAACATAGTGTTATTATCATAATCACTATAAAACACAAATATGTAACAAAGAAACACAAACGGCGTATATTGAATGCATAACTGTGACTTTCAGATGAAAGACTGCAATAGATCCAATGTTCTTTTTTTTTTTGTGCATATTTTTCGTCGATTTATCATGGCGTGGTCTATTTGTTGTGATGTTGATTTAATGTCCATTTAGAATCTTCTCTCTCTTTTTCATAAATATTTGACACATTATAAAAAAAAAAGTTCCAGAATGGTACGTATGTTAACCTCAAAGTACTAATTGGCTTTTTCATTCTGATATATGTTAATATCAGAATTTTAATTTTCAAACATCAACAATGAAACAAAAAGGTTGTTTAACACAACCTATATAATATGTGGAAATTGGTAAACGTTGATTTTTCTAATCAATTATGATGAGTAGCAGTTAACTAATTCTCTTTATACTTAATCTCGTATTATCGCAATGTTGTTTAATTAAAGAAGTAAAATAGCTCTTATTGAATATAAATTGAGAAGTTCCGTAATTTTTTTATATTACTTTTTCCAAGGCTATATATTTCTAAGACAGTCAGAATTTTTGTACACATGTATACGAAATATTGATAGCCATCCATTAATGCAAGCAATCGACCATATTGTTATAATGAATTCTTTCGAAAACTACTCTGCATTCCCCATCCTAGCTTAAAATTAATAGGAAACTTGTGTTCTCCAATTCAATACTATTATGAAGGCATCGTTGCACAATGATTTTATTACACAGAGATAATTATATACGTCATCTGTATATATCTATCAATACAAAGACTTGATCTAAAATGCTTAAACATTGTGTCAAGTTTTGTATAATGAGTTGCTGTGCTATAAAGCGACTACAACTGACTATAAATAAAGCATTAACTTAAACTTAAACAAACAACCAAACACAAGTGTACTTTATTTGTCTCACTTTTTGTGATTTTCAAAATTTTGTCTTTTAAATTGCGGTCGAATATACATATATGTGATTATATTTAACGTGTCAAATATAACAACTTGACAATTTCAAATGTGGTACTAAGTGAAAATGTGTTAATGTTAACTAGATTTGTATAGGATAAATATCAAGGACAATTTGTCAATGAGAAACATTCATTTTGTCAACATTAAATTAATCATACCTTGTTTATGTCAACAATTGAAAAATTATTAATAACCTGATGTGCCAATTGGAGATGTTTATACGATAAGCCCTTACGGCATGATAAAATGAAAACGTTGTGTATATGATAAGTAAAAGACATCTAGACATTTGAAGTAGTATCCCTAATATAATGTGTCAATTGATTATGCAATTATTCCTTAATGCAAGCCAAGGCTATTATCGTATTTCCGTTAACAGAGGCATACATCAGCCATGTAAAATATATCAGAACGATCATTATTAAAAACACGTCATACGTTCATAGCTAAAAATCTCTATATGAAATTCAGAATAGTAAGGGACAAACGTATTATATTATTTGCGTAGTTCTATATTAAATATTTGAAAAGACTAAGCTGAAAAGGAGAGCCAAGATCACGATTTACCTTCGGAAACAACATTTAGTATTGAGAATTTATAAATTATCGTAATCACAGCCATTGTCAGAGTAAGGACCAATTCAACAAATGAATCCACTCAAACATAATCTATACATATGCAATTTAAAAAAAAATAATCAGACTTTTTTACGTTTGTTAGATACTTAGAACTTTTTTTCTAAATTTTGACAGACGCTTTAAAACAAATAATGACAAGGAACATTGATTGAATGCTCAAATAAAAAGTAAATTGAACAATACAAACTGACATCCCACACACTTACCAGTAGTTTCTTTAATTTAAATTTTGAAGACAGCACGACGATATTTTGTAAATCTTGAATTACACTTACAGTCTATTGTAAATCAGATTCGAGCAATTTATTTATGCTTAATGGACTACGTTGATGACGACGAAAACATGTTTGTTGAAGAAAAAATTATATTGAATCAATGATTATGATTTGACTGCGTTATAAAAAATGAAATAAAAATATGAGAATATAATTACATAATGAAAGTTTACATTACTATTGATAAAATTGAGAATGGAAATGGGGAATGTGTCAAAGAGACAACAACCCGACCATAGAAAAAACAACAGCAGAGGGTCACCAACAGGTCTTCAATGTAGCGAGAAATTCCCGCACCCGGAGGCGTCCTTCAGCTGGCCCTTAAACAAATATATACTAGTCCAGTGATAATGAACGCCATACTAGTTTCTAAATTGTACACAAGAAACTAAAATTAAAATAATACAAGACTAACAAAGGCCAGAGGCTCCTGACTTGGGACAGGCGCAAAAATGCGGCGGGGTTAAACATGTTTGTGAGATCTCAACCCTCCCCCTATACCTCTAACCAATGTAGTAAAGTAAACGCATAACAATACGCACATTAAAATTCAGTTCAAGAGAAATCCGAGTCTGATGTCAGAAGATGTAACCAAAGAAAATAAACAAAATGACAATAATACATAAATAACAACAGACTACTAGCAGTTAACTGACATGCCAGCTCCAGACTTCAATTAAACTGACTGAAAGATTATGATTTCATCATATGAACATCAGGCACAATCCTTCCCGTTAGGGGTTTAGTATCATACCATCATAACATATATGAGAAGAACATAACCCGTGTCATGCCAACAACTGTATTTTAGAATAAATTTGGTTTTCATATCTAGGTAATATTGGAAATTTGTTTCAAAATAGAGCCATGACAACTATCTTAAACACAACTATCTTAAACAAAAAGCAATATGTGACTAACACATACAAGTGATGTGTCGTTAACAGCTGTCAAGGAGTAATTCGTGATCTACTTTGCATGCTTCAGATCAAACAATTACACACTGATTTGCACTATTAAACATGTTAAAGACTTTTCTGCATCGATATATTACTCGAATGTAGATGACTTGTAATTTAATGGTTTTAAAAATTCTCACTAAAACAATGTTCAAATGGTGAAAATAAGTTTAAGTTATAGATAATGCATATTTTAAGTTTTTTTTCTTGAAGTATAACACACTGAGGGATGTCAGGATTGGTCAACTGAAAAACTACCGTTCGGAAGTAGGGAGGTCTTTATTTGTGCAATCCTGACACCCCAGGTATGTTAAAACGACTAGTAAAACCTTAAAATATGCATTATCTGACTTATATACCGTGAACAAAATATTTTCTTTAAAGTTTTGCATTATTTACATCCTATCTTACCGACATTATGAAAGTGGGATATTTTTGCCTAATGTGTTCAGGCTTTTAATATGACCTACAGGTCATTTACATAATGTGTTATAAAACTCACTAATTAAATAGATATATAAACGTTTAAAATCATTATTTAGTTTGAATAGAAATATTACTGTACACGAAACTGCCTTCTTCTCTAATGAGAAAGGTAAATATGCTAGATATACTTACTGCTTTGGAATGTAGCTCTTCATCTTTTATATAAGCTTTGGATTTCACATATTTTGGCCACGAGCATCACTGAAGAGACATGTATTTGTCGAAATTATCATCTGGTGCAGATAAAATGGTACCGTTATTGTTATTACTACCACTGGGTCGATGCCTCTGCTGGTGGACTGTTAGTTCCCGATGATATCACCAGCCCAGTAGCCTGTCCTCCGGGACTTGCATGCAAATACGGATTTGTTGTTTCATTAAAATTTGCTGTTACAAAATGTTAGAAATAATTATAAATTAAGGAATGTATCTCCCTCATGCAAAGCTCTGATTCCTTTCATGGAATTAGCTATACTTTTTTGGAACTTTTGGATTATAGCTCTTCATCTTTTATATAAGCTTTGGATTTCACATAGTTTGGCCACGAGCATCACTGAAGAGACATGTAATGTCGAAATGCGCATCTGGTGCAGAAAAAATGGTACCACTATTGTTATTACTGGAGGTGTAATGAAATGATTGAAGCTATTAATTTTCTCCTTGATAATATTTATGTACGTTTCGGCAACAAAGTTTATCGACAGGTTGTAGGTATCCCCATGGGCACTTATGGTTCCCCTTTAATAGTAGACTTGTTTTTGTACTGTTACGAATCACAGTTCATGACTGAACTCAGTAAAGACTTCAGATAAATTCAACAACACTTACCGTTATCTTGATGATATTTTTTAGTTAAATTATCAAGAATTTTCTCAATAGACTGCGGAAATTTACCCCAAGGAACTTACTTTAAATAAATCAAATGTATTCGGTAATAACTGTCCTTTCCTGGATTTAGATATTTCGGTTTTAAACGGGAAACTCCGCACTAAAATTTACGACAAAAGAGACGATTTTTCGTTCCCTATTGTTAATTTTCCATTTTTAGATAGTGATGTTCCTTTGGCACCATCTTACGGTGTTTATCTTTCACAACTTGTTTGCTATGCCCGTGTCTGTTGTGACTTTTTTAATTTTAACGAACGCAACCTATGTATTACTGGTAAATTATTAAACCAGGGATATAGCTACCATAAATTACTTAAAACCTTTACTAATTTTTTCCATAGATTTAAAGAAGTTTGGTTGTACCTGTAGAAAACTTATTTCAAACGGGATAGCACATCCTCATTTTTACGGAAATGTTGTTAACCGTGCCCAGAAATTTAGAAATGATCCATGTAAACTTGTCGCTCCTTTAAATAAACTTATTTTAAAAGGTTACCTATTCAACACTGTAATAAGGTCATTGAATATTGTTTTATTGGTATAAATATTGATTTTGTTATCAGTAAATTAAAAGCTAACTAAATATTCCTAGTATGTTATATATGTGTACATATTCATGGATCTACAATCTGTCGATACCTGTAACTTGGCATTGCACAAGTTTATGAGTGTTTATGACATCTTTACACTAAATCCATTGGATGTTGGATGTGTACGGATTGATAGTTTAGTCTTAGTTGCATGATTTTTTTATTAGTTGTTAGTGGCTTTGAACTAGCTGTCAGATAACTGCGAGTACTCTCAGATCTGTTCATTGTGTCTTTTTGTGTCGTGATGTATAAGTACCGGGCCACGTACACTTGTATTTTTGTCCATCTGATGAGTTAAGCCCTTTTCAACTGATTTTTATAGTGCGCTCTTATGTTGTACTGCTATACCACTGTCTCAGGTTAGGGGAGGGTTGGGATCCCGCTAACATGTTTAACCCCGGCATATTTTTATGTATGTGCCTGTTCCAAGTCAGGAGCCTGTAATTCAGTGGTTTTCGTTTGTTTATGTGTTACATATTTGTTTTTCGTTCATTTTTTTACATAAATAAGTCCGTTAGTTTTCTCGTTTGAATTGTTTAACATTGTCTTATCGGGGCCTTTTATAGCTCACTATGCGGTATGAGCTTTGCTCATTGTTGAAGGCCGTATGGTGACCTATAGTTGTTAATGTCTGTGACATTTTTGGTCTTTTGTGGATAGTTGTCTCATTAGCAATCATACCACAAATTGTGGTACATGTACATTTAACACGAAAAACGGATAGTCATAGTTCAAAGTATGATTCCACATTATTTGTTTCGGAAGTTAATATGTGCGTCAATTCTAAATTTTGGTTTTTCAGTCAACTAAATGGAATAATGGATAGTTTCTGCCTTCAACCTATGAATTATGGAAAATTAAACCGTTAACCCTCAATTGGCAACACCACACGATAGCTATCAAACAAATTTGATGTGCAAGTAAATTAAAGTTTGCACTTTAACCAGGAAAGTAATGAACTGATACAAGTCATGATTTTATGTCTTGAAGCAAATCTTATTGAAATTTGGCATCGTCCGTGTTGATTCTTCAAAAGAATGACCTATCGTTCTGAAGGAAAATAACTCCATGTAGATATATAGTATTAAATTAACTTGTAAACATGAGAATATTATTACGGTTTGAGGTGATAATTTGTTTAAGCTACACAGTTGTGTTGTGTTTCTGAATGCTGGTAATTATATGATTAATTAACCTGTTAAAAAAAACAATTTTTCAAAATAGTTTGAATGATAAAAGAGGGACGAAAGATACCAAAGGGGCAGTCAAACTCATAAATCTAAAACAAACTGACAACGCCATGGCTAAAAATGAAAAAGACAAACAAACAACAGCACACACGACACAACATAAAAAACTAAGGAATAAACAACACGAACCCCACCAAAAAACTAGGGGTGATCTCAGGTGCTCCGGAAGGGTAAGTAGATCCTGCTCCACATGCGGCACCCGTCGTGTTGCTTATGTGATAACAGTTTGTCAGAAACGTGATTTTCTTTTCAATTTTTTTTTGTGAGGGGCTGTTTCTTCCCTGACAAAATCAATAATTTTTTTATGACGAGTTTTTTTTTTCCTTCAAATTTTAAATTAAAGATATTACTGGTAAGTGTGTGAGATGTCAGTTTGCATTGTTCAATTTACTTTACAACAATTTAGTTTAGCATTCAATCAATATTCCCTGTCATTATTTGGTTGAAAGCTTGTCAAAATAGAGAGAAAAAATTCAAAGTAAATGACAAAGGTACCAAAAAAGCTGAGACATGTTTGAACAAATCAATTATGTATGTATAAAATGTAAAATCACAAAAATGTTCACGTACACAACAACGCTACGGGTGTTCGAGAAAAAATACAAAAGTTATTCAAGATGGGTTTTTTTTGTTTTTTTTTTTTTTTTTGACAGTCCAATAATAAAATCTGAGACAAAATTTTGACAGTCCAATAATGAAATCTGAGCCAAAACGTAGATTTTTAGCATTGTATTTATTTACTTGATGTTAATTCAATGCATTGTCCTTTAGACTTTCGGTTTTGATTGGTCTAGACGAGAGGCTATCATTAAAAAAAATGGTCACCCTCTCAGCTATGTGACAGAGAAAATTAACACCCTCGTATCAGCCAATCAAAGTATGGCATTTTAACGTGAAGTATTATAACATCAATTGACACGTCAGTTTAGGGATACTACTTCAAATGTCTAGATGTCTTTTACTTATCATATAGAATACGTTATAATTTCATTTGACTTAAATGCATTTGATATCAACATCTGCAACTCGCAAATCATGTTAGTCAAATTCTATTTTTGGCACATCGTGTTAGTGATAATTCTTTAATTATGGACATTTTATTTTTGTTTACATGAATAAGGTTTGATTAAGTTTATGTTGATTTTGTCTGCCATTGACATGTCGTTCGTGGTATTTATCTTATAGTATTCCATTTAGCATTAACACCCTTTGACTTAGAACCATATTTGAAATTGTCAAGTTGTTATGTTAGACTGGGTACAGACAATAACATTTTGAAAATTATAAAAAAAGAAAACATCTTACAATAACGATTATTCCTAATATCCTGATGCTATTGAATATTAGTTTTCAAATAAAGCCAAATATAGTATGACAACTAGTTTAACAAGTAAGCGATATATAATGACAAACTTCACATCCTTTTGCTTACTCTTTCAACAATTCGTCTTTCAAATTACATGTACGTTTCCAATCCCAGCTTTAATGTATAGCTGTACTGTTATAAAGATATCATCGCATAAGATTTAATTATAGTAAGTTGCTTGGACATCATCTTCATTAGAGAGATTTATAATAACACAACTAGACTTACACGTACGACCCACAACAAAAGTACTCTGTGGAGTGGTTATTCGTATTCATACTGTATACGGCTTCAGTTTAACGTTGTATTTGTATACTTACCAATGTTAGTCAGTCTTGTATTCCTTGATTAGTTTTATTAACTAATTAACGCAATATGAGATAATTTGTTACCGTCAAAATATCACTGATCAATTGACTGATTTTAGTATTAAAAGTGAATTAGTGAATCATCATCCTTCAGTAATATGTTATCAAGCATACACGTGTTATATTTAAACTTTTTTAAAAACTCCTCCTGAAGACGAAATAACCTTTTTGTCAGCTGCCGTCAACTAATTTGTTAACCATAAGAACACAGCTACTGTTTTTCATTTTTCGAAATGAGAAGGAAATGAGAAAAATAATAATAAGGTAGTTGACAGAAGAAGAATACACGTGTGATAAAGGTTCTACTTCTTATTTAACTGTTTTTTGTTAGAAATATTATATCCAAACTCATTTACTTTTGTTAAAAGAAAACGCGAACAGTAAAAAATTTTTCAGTCGTAAAATTTGTTTTCTATTAGATGAGTTATTGCATTTGTTGTGAGTGTTTATTTAATAGGTGTATTGTTGTCTTATTGGTTGACTAAAATTGTACAACCTTTTGCGAAAAAAAAAAGATCGTATCCAAAACAATTATCAATAATATATATAATACAAAAGATCATCCTTTTATGTTTATCATAATTGAATTGAATGTCATGTTCATATCTATTTAGATAAACAAATTAATGAACACAATTTTCGGTAGAATGAAAGAAGTATGACTTTATAACTAAACAGCTACATGTATACTTAAGGAATAATAGTACTGTAGTTGAAGAGCTGCCACCGTCAATTTTGATTTGACGGTGGCAGCTCTTCAACTACAGTACTGTTATTCCGATTCAAATGCATAACAAAAAGAAATAATACGATAAAACTTGAAAAAAGGTCTAAATTTGACAAATAGAAAAAATCCGCGAAACTTCATGAATGATTTTGGCGCAAAGACGTCATAGCTAAACGTGACGTCATACAAATGAAAACTTACAAAATGGAGATTATTACGTTACCTGTACGATTCAAATTCGGATAAAATTACATTAAAACGGCGAATTCGAGGTAGGTGTTGTTTTATTTTCAATTATATAGTAGTAATCGAACATTTGTTCATTCAACAATTCAAAATGGCTGGTTCATCCTTAGTTACGCCTGGTCAATTGTGGATTTGACGGCAACTTTTAGCCAATGAAAAAAATTGTTACATACAAATTGCATTAGAATTTGGATTATCGGTCAACCGCATGTTTTTTTTTTTACCATCAACGGAACTTTCTGCTATTTAACTTCCTCGCCTTGTTTTCAAATTGCTACTTGAAGAAATTACAGGTCAGTACAACAAATCAATGTTAGAACTACTGATATCTTTTAATTTTGATAAAATCAGCATGTAGTGTTTCTGTTCATGGTTGTTTTAATATGTCTTTCAAGTTCAATAGAATAGATTCACAGTATTGGAAAAAATTAAAAAGATCTCAGAAACGAAAAAAACACATGGATGCAGTAATGCAAGTATATACTTCGTATGAGGATGTATAATGTATATTATGTCTGTACAATGGCATCAGTACAATTTGTAGTTCAATATATTAGTATAATAGATCATCAATTATAAAATTGCAAAAGAAATGGCACGAGAGAGAGATACGTCATTTAGAAATTATAGAGCGAAAACAGAAATCTTTTTATACTTTTGAACCGTAGTATTAATATTCTACTGATGCCTTCATTTAACTTTTCGAGGAAAATATCAAATAAATGTATGTGATCACTCTACCATGTTTTTCCTTAAAATGTCCATGTATCAAGTCTGAAATATGACAGTTGTTATTTAAATTCCGTTTTCATGTACATTTACAGTCCTTGGATGGTGAAAACTTCACACTAACACCAAACACCATTCACCATACACCATAACATTGTACAGCCTGTGCCATTACGCCATACATGTTACACCCTTGCATCATACACCATACACATACTATCTACAACACAACATCCGAAATTTACCAAAATGCAATTGAATTTCAAAGAAAGTGTGCGACGACACAATAATTTCTTTATTTCACAATATTGTAAACTAATGTATAGAATTAAATAATCAGTTCATCCGGATTTTTTGGAAGAATATCAAATTCAAACACATCAAACGAATGGACAATAACTGTCATATTCCTGACTTGGTACAGGCATTTTCTTATGTAGAAAATGGTGGATTGAACCTGGTTTCATAGCTAGCTAAACCTTTCACGTCTATGACAGTCGCATCAAATTCCATTATATTGAAAACGATGTGTGAACAAAACAACAAAAACAATAGGTAAAAATGTCACAAATAGGGGTAAATAGTCTAATTTGGTAGGTTGCATTCGTGAAAAGGGAACGGGATTGTAGTTACGACATAAGGAACATATCCGATATCATCTGTGAAACGGATATTCCATAACGGTCAACCAACTCGTGATCGCGTCCGTAAAATTTACAAAGTGATGATTTCAACTTCACTATTTGGAACTCTCGGTTTAAAAACAAAAACTGAAATCATCTCTTTTGTCGTAAAGTTTTGTTTTCAACCGACCCTCATAGTCAATTTCTAGATATAAGTCATAATCAAATAGCAAAATCAAAAGCTCAAACACATCAAACGAATGGATAACAACTGTCATAATCCCGACTTGTATGACAGTCGCATCAATTTCCATTACATTGTCAACGATGCATGAACAAAACAAACATACGCAATAGGTAAAAACAACAAAAATAGGGGTACAGCAGTCAACATTGTGTTATCATCTTAATCACTATAAAAACAACAAATGTAACGAAGAAGCACAAAAAGGCATACATCAAATTTAACATCCTCATTTTGCTTATAGTATACGATTTTATTTATCTATGTAAAGTCCACCCATAAAGGATGGAAGGTTTTCAGTATTGGTGTAAAATTGCGCGTTTGAAATTCACACAGGTAGACATAAAATAATTTTGTCGTTCAAAGTATGACGGCATACATAAATACAGAGTCAAGTAAAGTAGATAAAACAAAAAACATACTTAACAGTAAAAGTAATAATAATAAATGAAATAAATGTGTGGTTCAACGTATGACGGGATACATAAGTACAGAGTCACGTCAAATGAATATCTAAAAAACTGACTTAACAGTAAAAGTAATATTAATAAAGACAAATGAAATAATAATATAACACGTTATTAAGATGATAACCAGCGTCAGAACGCAAATAAATTTTAGAGCCATTACAACAATTGTTGTGTAGATCCTACCGATGTTTCGTTCTAAGGCATAAGAAATGTCCCTATATAGTTATAACATACAGCTTAGTTGGTTTGTTACATGATTAAATATATGTCCCTCAAGATCTCTAACATACTCTTTTATTTTGTGCTGTCGATAAACATTTCTAAATCACCGTTCAAATTTAGTCATCTGTTTTTGTCTTAAAAATTACGTCTTGACTTGAAAGGCTTAATATGCATATCTGTGTTGTACAATTAAGCGTATAAATATAATAATGAACAAAATGTATAACAATTTGAACTTTAAAACAGCTCAAAGGTTTTGAGTTTATTGGATAAATCTTAATTGAAAGTCATCGGTTTGCAAGCCTCGATCACAAATAAAGGCAACAGTAGTATACCACTGTCCGAAACTCAGAAATCGATAGAAAAAAAAAATCCGGGTTACAAACTTAAACTGAGGGAAACGCATCAAAATAAGGAGAGAATAACGACACAACAGAAACACAACATTAAAATATAACACACACAGAAACGAACTATAATATAACAATAGCCATTTTCCTGATTTGTTACAGGACATTTAAAGAAAACAAGATGGATTGAACCTTCTTTTGTGGCATGCCAAATCTCCCGCTTTTATGGCAATGTTAAATATTACATTTAAAATGACAATATTACACGACAAGACTACAATACAAATAAATGGGAGAACATATAGCACATAGAAACACACGAATAATAGCTAACTAAAGGTATCAGGTTTAAAAATTTAATACGCCAGACGTGCGTTTCGTGATCACAAGACTAACCAGTGACGCTCGGATGAAAAAAGTTCGAAAGCCAAAACAAGTACCGATTGAAGAGCATTGAGGACCAACAGTTTCAAAAAAGTGTGCCAAATATGGCTAGGGTTTTCTGCCTCGGATAAGAACATCCTTATTATTTACAATATTTCATACTTTTGCAAACAGAAAAATTTATTGAAAAATGACTTTTTAATAAATATACATGACTTACTACAGAATAAAAAACGGATATATTACATAAAACAACCTAATCCAGCACATTAAAATACACAGTCGAGTTAGTCAAAGCCTCAACGCATAAACTCATTATAGACAACAAAAAACACCGTACATTGTCTTAGTCTTTTATAGCATGGATGGATACATTTAGCCCAGCTAAAACGCACTACCATTTCGCTTTCTTTCTTCTGATTTTTTCTATTTTCAACGCTCACTTTCTATATGTTAAATTTCTATAGTTCATAACCACGTTACCATGCATGTACCTTTCTATTTGTTACATTTCTACAACGTTACCATGCATGTACCTTTCCCCGGGAATTTAGAAAGAAATGGTGACCATATACATGTATGTTTTGCTTCTCTTTAATGGTTATGTTTGGTTTAGTTTATGTGGATCCATTTAATTTCCTGTCGTCATCGGTCAGTATATTTTGTTTTTTCATATTGACCTGATTCATTATCCAAATATGTTTTCTAAGTTGACAAAGACCTAAATATTGTTTCAGTCTCCACATGAGCAACATCTGCACAAAATGTTATTTCTTTATTTATTAATCAAAACCCTGTGGTTTTATATTTATTGTTCAATTGAATACGTCACACTGATAGCTATTTCTAAAGGGTAAATTTGTATTGAAGGTTAAAACGAGTCATAGTCACGGTTTGAATGACAGAAAATATTATATTGAATGTGATACTATCGTCACCGAACTGAAATACAACAACTGTCGTCACCAATAAACTTCGAATCAATATTATTATGAAAAAAAACTCTATAAATATCTTAATTGAAAATTAGAAAAAAACTAGTTATAACGAATCTAGGATATTATTTTTTTACAAAACGTCAATGTATAAGAGGTATAGTCATCTTGTAATAGAATTAAAACATTTGACTTTTCTACACTCTACACAAGTATTCCACATTCCAAACTAAAAGACAAATTGAAAGAGTTGGTATTGCTTTGTTTCATGAAAAAGAATGGCAATGGTAGATACAAGTATCTTGTCTTAGGGAGGGATAAATCCTACTTTGAAAAGGATCACTATGATTCAAACAAAATTTTTTCTGAAGCTGACATTATCAAGATGTTTGATTTCTTGATTGAACACATATTTGTTACGTTCGGAGGACGTGTTTTTCAAAAGACTGTTGGCGTTCCGATGGGAACAAATTGTGCCCCTCTACTTGCCGACTTGTTTCTTTATTATTATGAGGCTGACTTCATACAGGAACTTCTTAGGAAGAAAGATAAGAAGTTAGCGACATCATTCAACTCTCTTTTCCGCTATATAGATGATGTTATTTCACTAAATAATTCAAAATTTGGTGACTATGTGGAACGCATCTATCACATTTAAGTCAGCCTCATATCTTGACTTACATCTAGAAATTGACAATGAGGGTCGGTTGAAAACAAAACTTTACGGAAAAAGAGATGATTTCAGTTTTCCAATTGTGAACTTTCCATTTCTAAGTAGCAACATTCCAGCAGTACCTGCATACAGGTTATATATCTCCCAATTGATACGATATTCCCGTGCTTGCATTTCCTATCATGATTTTCTTGATAGAGGGTTGCTACTCAAAAGACAGCTATTAAACCAAGAGTTCCAAATGGTAAATTTGAAATCATCCCTTTGTTAATTTTACGGACGCCATCACGAGTTGGTTGACCGTTTCACAAATGATATCGGATATGTTCCTTACGTCATAACTACAATCCCCTTCCCTTTCGTGAATGTGACCTACCGAATTAGACTATTTACCAGATTTGTTATCATAGAAGCAACACGACGGGTGCCACATGTGGAGCAGAATATGCTTACCTTTCCGGAGCACCTGAGATCACCCCTAGTATTTGGTGGGGTTCGTGTTGCTTATTCTTTATTTTTCTATTTTGTCATGTGTACTATTGTTTGTCTGTTTGTCTTTTTCATTTTTAGCTATGGAGTTGTCAGTTTATTTTCGATTTATGAGTTTGATTGTCCCTTGCGTGTCCCTAGGGAATTCCTATGGGAAATTGCATTGTCTATATCAGAATAAGTGCTATCAAGAAGTCAAAATCTAACACGACCCGATTTTCAAAAAAAGAAGGTTTGTCAAATATTTGTTAGAACAATTCCTTACTTTATCAGATTTAGGAATAATGCTACCGCAAAAATCTGGGCGTGAATTGAACGTTTTATATTATATATGGAAGGTTTATATGAATGTCTTCCAGTATCAAAAAGTATGGTTAATAATTCAGAAAATAAATAAATTGAGAGTTATAAGTATGCAACTAAACTCATCTTAGATACCAGGATTAGATTTTGTTTTACACTAGACGCGCGTTTCATTTACAAAAGACTCATCGTTGACACTCGAATCCAAAAAAAGATAAAAAGGCCAAATAAGATACGAAGTTGAAGAGCATTGAGGACCAGAATTAAAAAATATATATGCAAAATACAGCTAAGGGAATTTATTCTTGAGGTAGAAAAGACTCGAAAACAAACTTGATTGGTATACCTTCAAGAAGGAAACATTGAAGGCATTTCACTTATTTCCCATGAGATCATTTAAGTTCATAGTATTTTTTAGGTGATGATGAGATAAATGACACCATTTTTGATTATTAATGCGTTTCGATATTATATTGACACGTATACATCTAAGATGATTCACATCAAGTTTTAAGTCGGTTTTTTTCAATGCCATATTTTGTAATTATTTTTCAACTTTGAACAATATTCAAGTCCGCAAAGCATTTAGGAAAGACTGATGAGGAATACATATCCCTTTAAATGCTGAAAATATTTGTAACATATGGATGGAGTCAAAGCCTATTTTTAGTTCTTTCGAGACGGATCCTGTAAACTATCTGTTTGATGTTGGGACATTTCATGTGATAAAACAGATTAAAAAATAAAAATAGAGTACGCGCTTTTGACACCGGCCTGAAATCGATATAAAAAATTGTTTTCAAGAAAATGCGTCACTGGTGGTTCGAATGATAACGGTTTCGAAGAAAATTAGACATGAGACAATGAATATAAATTGGTTGATTGATTCCTATTTCGTTTCTACTGCTACATATATTATGTTATTTAAAAGTTTTTATCTTATCAGCTGTAATTCGCTTGACAATGTTACAGTTATACTTGACAGACTCACAAAACATCTTATTTGTTTAGACATAGCTTTTGTGGAATATTTGTTTAATCAGGCTGGATTATTTAGCTCTTCAGAAGTCAAGTTTTTATCATTATGAATACGCTTGTTCTTGATGTTTTACATCAATGATTTTTCGAACGGGTAATGTTCTAGATTTCTAAATCGAAATTTGACTACTCTAATAGGGAAAAGGGAGTATTCAAATTCACAAGTCGATATCAAACTGACACTGCCATGCCATTGCAAACAGTATATAAAGCACAGCATAAAAAAACAAAGTCTGAACAACACGAACCCGCATGATATACCGAGGTTGATTTCAGATGTTCAGGAAGTTTATGAACAAAAGTCTCCCCATTTTGCACCGATCGTGTTCCTCGTGATATTATAAACCTATTTATAAATCAGAATCAGTAGGTCATAACAATCGGGAAGAACGGTTGTGGTTTTGGTTACGACAAAGCTTTAATTCCTATCATATTTTGTTTGATAGACTACAATCCTGTCTCCATTTTCCTCAATGTGACCTAAAGAATTACTTTTCCGGAGCACATGAGATAACCCCTTGTAGTGGTTGTTCAGTGTTTTATTAAGTAGTTATGTAATGTGTCGTGTACTGATGTTTGTCTGCTAGAATGTTGTAACATAGAAATGGAACGTTAAAATTTTGTTTCCTGACATATAATTTTTTTTCAACCGACCCTGATTTACATTGTGGATGTAAGTCAAAATATGAGGAAGACTTCATTATATCTGTTTTAGTATTTATTTCAAGTTCGAAGAAATAAATGTCACCAGTAAAATCTCAAAACTTCTGATTATTTGGTGAGAGGACATCATCAATATAACAGAAACTAAATTGAAAAGATAATGCTAGCTGTGTTTCTTCCTCCTTGGAAGCTCATATATGATGTCACCTTCAAAAGAATTAAGTAACAAGTTGGCAATAGGAGGAGCACAGCTAGTGTTACTGTCCTCCAAACATAACAAAAAAATTTCGAATCATGAATTATAGCTTCTCAGTAATGTAAGGGACACAAAAGAAATATTCAAACTTATAATTATTATTCAAAATGAACTGACAAATCCTTAACAAGAGTAATGTTATCAAAGAACGATTTATTCTTCCCTCGAAATAAAAACTTGTGTCAACGTTATATATTCATTCTTACAACACAAAACATTATCATTCAAGTTTGAAATGGGGAGTACTTGTGTAAGATTGCAAAAGTCAAACCGACATGATTTAGGTTAAATATTATTGCTCGATGATTTGATTGATTGAGTTATTGATATTTAACGCCACTATCAACACTATTGTGCTATTTAGTGGCAGTCCGTTTTTATTGTGGAGGAAGCCGGAGAGAACCACCAGCCTTCGCTTGGAAAACTGACCATCCTTTAGATTGGAGTCGAGAGCGGGATTCGAGATTCGAACTCGCAACCTCAGCGCTGACTGGTTTATGATACATTAGTTGGACTACTAAGACCACTCGGCCACCGAAGTCCTCATCATTGCACGATAAAGAGTCTTAAATTGTATTTAATCTAACAGATTTTTGGAAGTTTTCAGGGTCAGATCTTATTGACGCCGGCCCTATAATATGCAATTTAAAAATTTAAGTCCAGATAATGGATAAAACTGATGTTTATGACTCAAAAACATGTTTGGTAGTGCATTGGCAGACCCAGCAGGATGTATCCAATATGTTAATGGAAGATCCAGTTTTTCATCTTTGGTTGACATTTCAAAGAACAAAGAAAAGACATATCATGAATATACATAATTTCCTCCTGGCAGCATATGCGGGGTTTCCCTAGTTACTTTGAAATTGATATTGTTATTGGTGTATTTGCTATATCAAAATAGTTTTCCAAAAACAGTATAGAATGACGTCGAACTTTTTTATAGGTTGAGGTAGTATATCAGCTAGTGAAATGACAGGTGGAGAGAATTGAAATAGTTTGCCGTTTCAATTAGATCATACCTTGTTTGTAAACGCTTTCTTATATACGTTCTCTGTCACTTAGTTAGGGACTTTATCCAAAGGGTTGAGCTGTATTCAATGAGTTATTCATTTTTGTGTGATATCATTTTCTACTATCTTACTCGATATAAGCTCTCTCTGAGCTATTGTTATGTTTCTCTTTCCTTTGACTGAAAGGGTTTGCTTCAGTTTAACCATTTTAATTCCATAATGTGAAATAAACGGTATAAAGATGGTCAAGGATGAATAATAAAGCAGAAGTAGGATTGGTAATTGTAAATATTACACAGTTTTGTGTTTTTTTTTAAACTATGTTTTCCTTCTACCATCGTTTTTGCAAAGTATCCAGCTTTGCAACATACTGTTTCATATGACAAGGAATATGACAATATATAAATTTGCTATGAACCTTTCAATTAGCAATACTTCAGCATATCACTGCTTGTAGATAAGATAATGTCCATGTTTGTTGCGCTAACCACATTTTTCTATTGGGTTGTAAATAAATCTACACATAAATACATATTAAAAAAATTCAATTATGAACATCCACAGTTCTACATTATGTCGATGCTCTATTTTAGTAATGCACAATATCATGTTCTTGTCCGCCTGTGTATGGGGTCCTTAAATTTTACTTATTGGATGTGTTGAGTATTTAATAAATGACATTTTAGTCTTGAATACATAATGTTTATTGATTTTTTAGCTTTCAAAAACTGAGAGTACTTCCGATCTTATGAGTGAAGCCTTTTACAACTTATTGTTATAGATTGCAATTATTTTGTGCTGTTAAACTACTGTCCAAGGTTAGAGTAAGGTTTGGGCGCCCGAAAAAATGTTTACCCCGCAACATCCCATATGATTTTTGTAAATAAGCTCAAATTCAGTGGTTGTCGTTTGGATCCTTACTTTTCTCGTTTGAATTGTATAACAGAGTTTTGTATTTTGTCTGGAGTCTTCTACAAATTTATGCAGTATGAGTTTCACTCATTATTGAAGGCTATTTAGAACTTATAATTGTATTTGGTCTCTGATGGAAAATTGTTTCATTGGCAATAATAAAACATGTTTTATATAGATTTTCATTGTTATTAGATGACGCTTAAAATTACTATTGTTTTGGCGTTATGACAACGCCCTATTCAATTTTAAAGTTTACTGATTAATACTTTTGTCTGAGAGATCATGATTCTATCATTAGTCGTAATTTGATTTGAACTAGTTTTCAGTAAGGGCAGCACTCTTATTTTAGTGCTCTATGTCTAAGGTTTTTTACATTCGTTGTTTTGTGCCTCATACCGTTATTTTCTATTAAACAAGTTGCAATTCAATTTGATAATGTACTCTTATTTAATGATGTACACCACTCTCCCGTGTTCAGGGAGGTTTAGGCACTCACAGACTAATGTAATCCCCCAACATTTTGTATGTGCCTGTGCCAAGCTCGGAGCGTGTAATCAAGTCTTAATCGAGGGTTTTGTGTTTCATATTTTTTTTTTCTAATATTTTTTTCTCATAAATCAGACCTTTAGTTTCTCGATTGCATTGTTTCACATTTTCCGTGTCAATGCCTCTCCCTGTCGACTACTTAGTATACGGTCTGGTTCTTTTCATTGTGTACAATGTATTGCTGTACGGTGGTCCTTCTCAACTCTATTGTGGATATTTATGTGATAAGCAATCATAACACATCTACTTATTTATATATGATTCAGTCAGACTAATACGTGCCGGTTTTCTGGTTTTCTTCAGAAAGTCGTAAGAAAGTGTTTGGGGGAACTAAAAGGACAAGGAAAGGTCAAGTATGAATAAGTAACTTTAACTTTTTCATAAACATTTTAAATCAAAATAAAACGTGACTATGTTCATGTTTTTCCTGTTTTTATCCTCATCAGGAAGTATAAAGGACAAGATATTGGGAAAGCTAAAGATTTCTTATATTATATAAAAATATGGCTTCCTTCGATCAAAGTTACGTATAATTATCTCTTGACTCAAAGATTTTATTTGGAAATGAATAATAATGGATAATAATGCCATGTTCAATACTTTTATTATAATGTTACAGTATAAAATGTAACATTTTGATCATCAAATATCAAATAATACAAGATCACGGCTAAAAATGATGAAAAAAATAAACACATGTGATGGTTGTATAACAACCAAATATAAAATATTTCTGTCAAATAAATTCATAAAAATCTAAGTATTTAATATGATAGTTTAATTAAGATAAAAATCAAAATAAATCACAAATGATAATAATCTGAGATAGTGAAGTTGTTCTTTTTTTTTGTCAAATACTGCTATTTTCACAGTATATCTGTTTTAGTTTCACTATACATTCTGATTGAAAAACAGGGCTTAAATCTGAGACTGCTGAAATCACTGTTATCAAGCATGATAAAAAGAAAATGGTAAATATTGGAGATTATGTTATTTCCTCTTGGTCTTAGTTTAGAATAAGGTTTGGGTGCCCGCAAAATATTCAACCAGTCAAAGGTTAATGAATCGTAACATTATCAGTATTCACAATCAAACTGCAAAACTGTATAGCATTAGCATTGTTTTTCCATATTAAACCGTAATGATGTCCTCCGGTCTGCAAGTTAATTTGATATTGACCTTTTTTCACCATTTGAACATTGTTTTGGCGAGAATTTTTCAAAATAATTAAATCACAAGTTATATATATATTCGACGAATCTATCGATGCATAAAACCTCATTAATATTTTCAAATTCAGTGTGCAAGTTTTAAACAGAACTTTGATATATGGGTCTGAAGCATAAATCAAAGATTATGAATTACTCCAAGACAGCTGTTTATGACACGTCATCCCTAAATGTACGTCATATAATGCATTATAGTTACAGTTAGTTTTTATACTATATATGGCAATATTTTAAATTAGATTTCCGATAGTTCCCAGATTAAAACCAATAGTAATGTAAGCTTTCGTTTTTTCATTATAATTTTTGTTATTGTACTTTTTATAACGCAGGCCGATTATAATCATTGATTCAATATATATTTGTCATTCAAAACAAATTCTTTGATCGTCATCAACGTAGTTCACGGATAATAATTAAATTGATTGAATCTGATTTACGATAGACTATAAGTGTAATATAAGATTTAAATACAAATCGTCGTGCTGTCTTAAAATTTTAAATTAAAGAAATTACTGGTAAGTGTGTAGGATTTCAGTTCGTATTGTTCCATTTACTGCATTCAATCAATGTTCCCTGCTATTATTAAGTTGAAAACGAATGTCCAAATCGATAGAAAAAGGTCAAAGTATATGACAAATGTTATACGTTTACTTTTCTGCATTGGCTAGAGGTATAGGGGGAGGGTTGAAATCTCACAAACATGTTTAACCCCGCCGCATTTTTGCGCCTGTCCTAAGTCAGGAGCCTCTGGCCTTTGTTAGTCTTGTATTATTTTAACTTTTAGTTTCTTGTGTACAGTTTGGAGTTTAGTATGGTGTTCATTGTCACTGAACCAGTATATATTTGTTTAGGGGCCAGCTGAAGGACGCCTCCGGGTGCGAGAATTTCTCGTTGCATTGAAGACCTGTTGGTGACCTTCTGCTGTTGTCTGCTCTATGTTCGGGTTGTTGTCTCTTTGGCACATTCCCCATTCTCAATTTTAAAAACTACTATAAAAATACAATTATGAATGTATAAATGATGTCTGGATATAATCTTTGGTTAAATACGTCTTTTCTCTGACATTGGCTGTGATTTACTATAATTTCCAATTCTCAATTTCTAAATGTTGTTCCGAAGGTAAATAATAATCTTAAAATTAAACTTTTACTTTTCAAACATTTAATATGCTAAGATACGTTTGATACGTTTTGTCCTTAACTATTCTGACTTGCATTTAGATGTAAACCCATGACATGTTTTCAATAACGATGCTTCCGATTTTTTTTTTTTTTTTTTTTGCATGGTTGTTTTTTGCCTCTGTCAATAGAAATTAGATAATAATCTTGTCTTGCATCAATGAATAATTGTTTAAACAAACATCGTCAATTAACACATCATTTAAGGGATGGTTCTATTTCAATTGTCTAGGTGTCTTTTACTTAATATGAACAATACAATATCATTTCATCATGCCTTAAGGGTCTATCGAATAAACATGTTCAATTGGCACATAGAGTTAGTGATAATTCTTTATTTGTTGACATTTTGATTTTGTTGACATAAACAACGTATGATAAGTACCGATTATCAGGTTGTCTGCATGTTGATATCGTAAAATATCAGCTGCGAGACATAATATGAAGCTTTTGTCGAGTAAGCGCAGCGAACGAGATCAAAAAGCCTTCTTATTATCTCGAGCAGCTGATATTTTACAATATTAATATGCCGATAACCTGATAATCGATTTATCGGGTTGTATTTGCGTCTTTTGGAAGTATTGTCTTAGGCAGCAACCATTTGATTTTCTGGGGGGTTGGGCTATGTATTTTTTTCTGGACAAACTTTTTTTTTTCGCCTGCGGCGAAAAACAATTATTTTTTTTCGCGACAAGTCGAAAGCAATTTTTTTCTTTCAATTTTAGCATTACATATAGTGGCAGCTGAGGGGGAAACAAACATTTTTTTTTCTCAGAATCAAAAACAAATTATTTTTTTCTCCAAAAACTTTTTTTTCCAAAAAATCCATAGCCCCCCCCCCCCCCCCCCCCCCAGAAAATCAAATGGTTGCTGCCTCTTAGTTTCACCAGCAACCGGAAGTTGACTTGATAAGTCAATTGTTATATTAGACTTGGTACAGACAATAACATATATAAACGTAATTTGAGAGACACAAAAGAGCACAAAAAAAGAAAACGTCGTATGGAATAATGAAATATAACATAACATCTTGATACAACTAAATATTAGTTTAAAAATAGACACATCTTCAGTATGACAACTATGTTAACAATTAAGGGGGCTCCTGGGTATAAATCATTTTTTTTTCTAATATAGGATTTCGCTATATTCGTTCATTTAAGCTCACAATCTGCCTCCGGAAAAAGCATTCATTTTTGTTAATGCCCTTTTTTCTGTTGAACTAATAGAAGAAACAGAGGTAATATCGAAATAAAAAAACAACCTAATTACAGAAATCGCTTAAATTTTACAATTATTTAGTTGATGTACAGCCTATATGAAAACAATAATAAAAAATATAGGTCACCGATGAGTTAGAAAAGACATTTTAAATTTGATGCCAAAAAACTACATTTTTGCACCAAAAGGAGATAATTTGGAGCTTTTTCAATGATATAAAGATTTTAAAAGTTATCTGGGGCCAAACCGTATCGAATTTTTGGGTTGATTTTTTTACCATATTATAAAGTAATAACTAATAGTGTAATCAATAAAATTTGGAATGAAAAAATAAAAGTTCAATTTTTTGCTGATATTTTTTGTACCCACGAGCCACCTTAAGCGATATGTGATGACAAACATCACAACCTTCTGTTAACCTATAAAAAAATCGACACTCAAATTACGTGTACGTTTCCTATCCCAGCTTTAAATTCATAGGAAACGTATGTACTGTTATGAAGGCATCATCACTTAGTGATTTGATTACAGTAAGTTGCATGTACATCATCTACATTCGAGAGATCTATAATAATACAACTTAATTAATACGTATGACCCACAACATATGTACTTTATGGAGTGGTCATTCATCGTTATACTGTATAAGGCTTCAGGTGTACGTTATATTCATATACATACCAATGTTCGCCAATCTTGCATTCTATGATTAGTTTTGTTTAATATTTATAGACTGGTGGATCATTCATGATCCTTCATAAATAGTGGAATGCATCTGTTACAATTAAACTTTCGAATAAAAATGACGAAATTTCTTTTGAAGACGAAATAACATTTTGGTCAACTGCCGTCAACTCCTTTATAAATCATAAGAAGGCAGCTACCAGTTTTCATTTTTTGAAATGAAAAGGGAATAAATAGAATTAGTATATATGTAGTAAGCAAAAGAAGAAAACACGTGTGGTGAAGCTTTCTTTTCTAATTTATCAGTTGTGGTTAGAAATATTGCTTCTAGAATCAATATTTTTTTGTTTAAAGAAAATTGCTTCAGTGGTAAACATAACGTGTTGTATTATAAACGATATTGTTTTTATGTTGAGTGTGATATTTTATACATTCATTGTATAACTTCATTGATAAAATAAAACAAAACATATTGTGAAAAGGCATGTTTAGAAATGATAACCTTATGCAAAACAAATCGTATATGCCCGCGTCACACTGTCCCGATTTTTATATACGATGGACACCCGAATGCGAAAATTGTAAGTTCGTACGAAGTTGGTCCCGATCTCGTTAAAATACCCAAAAGTGACCGAAGCAAGTACGATGAATAACGAAGTCTATACGAGGGTGCCGAAAGTATATACGATAGCAAAAGATGGACATACGAAGGATAACCGAAGACGGTACTTAAGCTTCATATCTCAGCCGAAGCCTACAAGATGGATCACAAAGGCTACATGATGGATTACGATGATGGCGCGATGGCCATACGATGTCTAAAAGACGTCGTGTACAGCTTACGATGCATTTAAATTATTACCGAAGGTATCACGCGTTTTAAATTGTTTGATCAATATTGAATATACATTATATTGTACATTTAATTTTTGGTTTAATCATAAGACGGAAGACCGTGGGTATTTCCAGTTAATGAATAATTTGGTTGATTTCTAAAGAAAATAGTTTATGTATCAAATATGTGTATTCAATTTACCATTTTCTGCATGTGTCATATACAAATATAGTGTCCATATTTGTCCCCAATATGTTACATACGAGGGAATGCCACGCTCGGCATTGCCTTGTTTGAACTGTAAAATGTGTGCACTAGTCTGAATAATCACCCATAATTATGCCCATGTTTACTGATCTATCTTAATGGTAAGGTAATGGGTTCGTTGATCCCTTTTATTCAAAAGGAAAGGAAGGATGTGGGAAAAGCAACAAATGCGGCAAAATATGACATATAGAAAACAAAATGTTTATGGAGTAAACATTCGTGTGACAACAACTCAGACGATACATAAAAAATCAGAATAATGAAGAAAAAGTTAGTTTTCCTATATACTTGTACCTGCATTGCTGGTATACGAGGCGCGTTTATGATTTTTATTATGTTATTTGATATGAAAAATTGACAAAAAATAATATTTTATTTGTAAAAGTTAATCCTGAGCCTGTAATACCTGCTCTTCTTGTTCCATTTGAATTAATAGAAACAACGCTGTCGCCTTTCTTGTTCTCGTAGAATCATATGATATGAGGTCCATGTTTTGTAAACGTCTTTCTTAACTGTCGTATTAGACTGACCAGTGCATATCGCGCATGGCACTTTAAACGTATTTAAGCGCGAAAATTAACTTATATTTAGCTGGATTTATTGCCGTCGTAGTTCCATCTTGTCACCTTCGTACTTTTATTGGATGGCATCACGACGGGATTACGAGGTCTTCACGAAGTCGTGTTGCCATCGGAAGACCTTCGGTTATCTTCGTGATTCATTCGTGTAGACATCGTAATGTCAAAACTGCCCGATGGAAACGATGGAAACACGAATGCAATACGATAATCAAAGATGCATTCCCGGTGACATTACGATGGTGAGGATGGTGATACAAACTCAATACGAACCCTAAACATCGGACGCACTTTCGGGGATTTTTTAACATGTTAAAAAATTTAGAACCCTTCCCGAAGTTGTCCCCGAAGGCTAGAAAAAGTGGCCGATGGTTCTACGATGGTTAAAGATGGCACTACGAATAGCCCGATCTGTCCCAATTTTGAAAATTTCCATAATTGTGTTGCCATCGGCGTAAAAATCGGGACAGTGTGACGCGGGCAATATTCAAAACAGTTATCGATTTACTACCGATTCAGAAATTATTGGGCGGTGTTTATTAATGCATATAATGCGATTGAATGAGTATCGCAATGATAAGAACTCGTATTCTGACTTATATATACACATGTATGCCCTTTTTTCGAAATCTTCCATTGTGGAGCAATCACAATTATAATAAATGCACGCAATTATTTCTTAATTTATAGTACTGATTACTGCTGTATGAGATAATTTTGACAGTCAAATAATCACTGATCAATTGACCGATTTTAGTGGAACAACTGCATCAGTTGATCATCATCCTTTAGTCATATATGTTTTGCATCCCCTATTACAAATCAACCTTAAGTTTTGAAAAATAAGGATAAAACTTATAAAATAACCTGTTAACATCTCATTTGTAAACCCTAAGACATGTAAGAAGGCAGCTACTTGTTTTTATTTTTCAAAAAAAAAAGGGAATGACAAGCATTGATAATAAATTTGTTGACAGAAAAAGAAAACATGTAATGGAGGTTCTTTTACAAACTTATCAGTTTTGGTTAGAATTATTACATCTAAATTCAATTAGTTTTGTTAAAAGTTAATCAAACCTTGGACAAAAATACATATCTTAGTCGTAAACTATTTTACAAATGTACATGATGTTTTGTATTATATCAGTCATTGTATTTGTTTTCAATGTTTTTTATGTGTTAATTGTTGTATAACTTCATGGCTAAAATCAAACAAAACATATTTTAATAGTGTTATATTTAGAAAAAAGGATCGTATTTAAAACAATAATCAATAACATATATAATACAGAAGATCATTCATTCATGTTTATCACAACTGAATTGAATATCAAATTTATATCTATTTAAAAAAACAAATTCGTTAACTCAATATTTGATAAAATGAAAAAAGGATGATGCTTGAAAGGAATTTATTCGGTTCTTTACCTTAGCTGTATTTGGCAAAACTTTTAGGCATTTTGGTCCCCAATGCTCTTCAACTTCGTACTTTATTTGGCCTTTTGAACTTTTGTGGATTCGAGCGTCACTGATGAGTCTTTTGTAGACGAAACGCGCGTCTGGCGTATATACTTAATATAGTCCTGGTATCTATGATGAGTTGATTTACTTTCCGTGAATTTTTGAACCCTTAAAAATGTTCAGTAAATCCGGTGTCTCGTTCCAAGGCATAAGGCATATCCCTATCTAACTAACATACATCTTAGTTGGTCTGTTGCAAGGCTTAAAATATGTCCCTCTAGATCTCTAACATACACTTATTGATATTGAATGTTGTGCTGTCGATATACATTTCTAAATCACTGGTGCTTTTTTTTTCATCTTTATTCTTCTTAAATATTAAGTCTTAACTTGTAAGAAAAATGTACATATCTGTGTTGTAATTCCAATATTTTGTACCATACACCGTATAAATATCACAACGAACAAAATTTATTCTGTTTAAACAAAGAACAACTGAAAAGCACAGATATTTGTGAAATCCATAAGAAAGGATTCGATTTTATTGTATCAATCTAATTTGAAACTAGGCAGTTGTCAACCCTCCATCAAACATTCATTACAGACAACCACAAACTCCTTACATGTCTTAGCCTTTAAAAGAAGCAATGATTGATGTATTTAACCCAGTTAAAACACACTATCATTTCATATTTAGTAGGTTTTTTTTTCGTTTCTGGTGATATTTAAATATTTATAAACGCTCACTTTCTATAATTTTAATTTCTATAGTTCACAATCACTATACCATGCATGTACTTTGTTTTAGGAATCTAGAAAGAAAACGTGACCATATACGTGTATATTTTGCTTCTCTATAACGGTTATTGTAGGTTTGGTTTATAAAGACACTCGATGCATTTAATGTCTTTAAATGCTGTTGACTGACATACAAGGTATCGTTTGTACTGGAATGAGTATATTTTAGGCTTATATATAACACTAATGATGTTGTGCATTACAGGAATATCCAAGTTTGAAGTCATTACCGATAATGCGAATGAACAGTCGGAAGGATACAGCGGATTAATCATGTTAAAACGCATTCGTAAATATGGCTATTATAAAAAAAATAGAACCCTTGTATTTGTGACAAAAGAGGGACGAAAGACACCAAAGGGACAGTCAAACTCATAAATCTAAAAAAAACTGACAACGCCATGGCTAAAAATGAAAAAAGACAAACAGACAAATTAACAATAGTACACATGACACAACATAGAAAACTAAAGAATAAACAACACGAACCCCACCGAAAACTAGGGGTGATCTCAGGTGCTCCGGAAGGGTAAGCAGATCCTGCTCCACATGTGGCGCCCGTCGTGTTGCTTATTTGATAACAAATCCGGTAAATAGTCTAATTCGGTAGGTCACATTCATGAACGGGAAGAGAAGTGTAGTTACAACGTAAGGAACATATCTGATATCATTTGTGAAATGGTTATTATAATAAAATTTACGAAGGAATGATTTCAACTTCACCATTTGGAACTCTTGGTGTAATAGCTTCTTTGTGAGCAGCAAACCTCTATCAAGAAAATCATGACAGGAAATGCAAGCACGGGAATATCGTATCAATTGGGAGATATATACCCCGTATGCAGGTGCTGCTGGAATGTTGCTACTTA
Source organism: Mytilus galloprovincialis (assembly GCF_965363235.1). Classification (NCBI taxonomy): domain Eukaryota; kingdom Metazoa; phylum Mollusca; class Bivalvia; order Mytilida; family Mytilidae; genus Mytilus; species Mytilus galloprovincialis. The sequence continues at coordinate 86,369,732 of NC_134843.1, forward strand.
GAAATGGAAAGGTCACAAATAAAAAGTTTGTATTTGTGACAAACGACACTTAACTTTCTTGTTGGTGATTAAGCTAATCGTCTGTTTCAGTTCTAATACATTTTTAGATGACTTAATTTTAAAAAAACCTAACCAATACCTCTGCTGGTGGACTAGTAGTCGACGAGGGTATCATAAGTTCAATAGTCAGTTATTCGGAAACTTGCATTATTTATATAAAACTATTTCTTAAATTATCCGTTGATAGGTGTAGAAGTTATTAAGAAAGTTATTTTTCAATCCCTCAGGAAGAGTTTACCATTGATAGATTTGAATATCATTTAAGGTCCTGTTTTTTGTCATTTAGATCTTCAATTGTTTCTGTTTCTTGGCTTTAAAATATTTAGCTCTGAATGTTCAAGTTGAAGGTTCATGTTTAAGGGCAAACGATACAATTACTGGGGAGGTAATGACGTTGCTAACGTAAATTGTTATTTTCGCGACGTCCCACTGTGACATAACAGGAAAATATGCAGTTTTTGACTGTGTTTTGTCATTCAAACTGATGTATCTTGAAAACGAGCTCTCTTTTAAAAATGACATTTGGTTTGAAAAAGTCAATTATGTAATTATAATATTATAATAATACAGAAAAAAAATGACGTATTATTTTACATTCATAAACATTTGATAAATATGAGTTATTTGTAAAAAAAAAATGCACAAATTTATAAGACATTCATATAAAACAGAATTTACAAATTATTTTACAAAAACAGCTTTTACAACAAAAAACTTATGTATTTCTGTCGATAGGAAAACACGTCCACACATCCGAATATTGAGCAAATGTCTGAAATTTTGATCTGAATTTACTAACAAAGTAGAACATAAAGGTATATTTTTTTTACAAATTTGATTAAATCAGGTAGAAAATAGCCTCTATGCAGATTTTCTCTAAAACATTATTGGATCTAAATATATCGAACGCCCTTTAACGCGCTTCAGACCTGAAATTAAGCAAGTGGGTTCACCTTTGTTACACAGTAATAGTGTATCACGCATGTAAAACTGACGACCGAAAAACTTAAAATTGGTAATGATGACTTCCTTTTTGAAAATTAAGAGGACATATAACATAGTTTCAAAGATTGTGTTGTTCTTACGTTGCTTTTTTGTAAAGAGCAACTGCCCACATTTTGTGTTTAAAAAATCATCCAATAAATTGAGACATATAAACTTTTAATCAATATTTTAAAACTGTATGCGAAGGCAAATGACCCATAAAAAAATCGAAATTTTCAATCTTGAATATCATTCTAGCTTGAGCAAAAGCCATTAAAAAATTTAAAATGTGTAGAGAGAATACGATTAGGCGTTGAAATGGTAATGACGTTAGTAATAAACTGTTTGTAGTGTGGGCTTCTCTGGTGAAATGGGTCGCAAAGATCTTGTAGTGACACTTGGTCCTTTGTATGTTCCTCACTTACACATTGAGAGAGAGAAAAAAAATTTAAAATAAGGCTTTATATTCTCCAAGGCATTTCTGATCCCATTAGGTTTTTTGTTTCACATTATTATTTGTTTTAACTTATAAAACTACTTGTTGCTCCGAGGAAGGATAAAGATGACAAAGGGAGGGACATTCAAACTCATTAGTCGATAATAAGCTGAATACGTCATGGCAAGAAAAGGAAAAAGACCCCCCCCCCCCCAAAAAAAAAAAAACAAAAAAAAAACTCAGAAACAAACCACAGTACCACAGAATAGAAAACTAAAACTGGAAAACACGAACCCCACCAAACATTGGGGTGCCCTAGAAATGTTAGCCAATCCTGCTCTATATTTGGCAAACGTGTTGCTCATGTTATTACAAATCTAAAAATAACTCTAGCTTGGTAGAAAACAAATATTATATGATATATAAGTTAATATAACGTTATCGTTAACCGTGCTACCTTAATATTATTGACCTGATGCATTATTTAAATATGTTTTCTTAGTTGACAAAGATCTAAATATAGTTGCTATCTCAACATTAGCAACATCTGCGAAATTATTTTTTATTATTATTATTAATTACAAGCCTGTGGTTTTATGTTGATTGTTCAATTGAATGCGTCAAACCGACAGCTATTTCTAAAGGGTAAATTTGTATTAAAAGTTAAAACGATTCATATTCACGGTTTGAATGATAGAAAATATTTTATTAAATGTGATATTATCGTCACCAAACTGCAATACAACAACTGTCGTCACCAATAAACTTCGAATCTTTAGTGTTATGACAAAAAAAAATCAAGAAATACTTAAAATAAAAAAAGAGAACAAATTAAAGAATAGTCATACACGGGAAAAATATTACTTTTTTTACTTTACCATGCAAACTCTAGCAAAAATTAATAAACAGTAATTAAGATATATGACGTTATTAATATATAGATATTTTCTCGTTAAAAACAAATTGGGATAGTCAAAGAAAAGTTTCATAATGAACTTTTACAGTATTTTATGAGCAATGGGAATCTATAGCTAGTGGCCGATAACAACAGAAAATTTGTTCTTCCTATGAAAGTGTCATAAGTCTTTTTCAGATTTTTGTGATTTTTCTTTTGCAGTTAGTCATATGCGGGGGAAATTGCACGGGATTATAGTTTCCACAATTGTAACATTTCTGTTGAAATCGGTAAATAAGATATTTAATAACGGTCATTCATTTTTGTTGCCATCTGCAAAATTTGAGAACGGAAAAAATTTAGCTTCCTCACTTAGATCTCTTGATTAAATAACTTCCTTGTTAGCAGCAATTCTCTTTGAAGTCATGATGTGGAATACAAGCCCTGGTATATCGTTTCAACTGAAATATATATATTCCTTAAGCAGACGCTGCTTAATGATGCCATAAAGAGATGAAAATTTAACCGTAAGAAGCTGAACTCCTCGCTTTTATCGTAGACTTTCAAGACTACCCTCCCTGATTGCAAATTACTAAATGTAATCATCCGACAAAAATGCAAAACGGACAGTCCATAATCAAAAGGCAAAGTCATAAGATGAAACACAAAACAGTTATCAAAGGTACCAGACTTATAACTATATATGCCAAACGCGCGTTTCGTAAGACTCATCAGTGATGTTCAGATCAAAATAGTAAAACCAATGGATAACAAATGTCATATTCCTGAATTGGTAAAGGTATTTTCTAATGTAGAAAATGGTGGATTAAAACCAGTGACTTACAAACTAGCAACCAACCAAAGTAGCAGGGGTTATTTCATGTAATACATGTAAGAAGGGGTTAGCAGACCCTGCTCTTCTTGGTTCTACATTTACGCCAATAAGAGCAATTTTGTGAGCATAACTTTTATCAGTTAGACCTCTACATGTTCTACATGTAATTCAAGGAAAAGATTTATCGATGATAACAGGCTTATCATTAGTTACGCAAGATACTCGATTCTACTTCAAGGGACTTGCCAGACTCTCGAATCAAAGAGTTACGTTGCACTTTCTCAAAACAACTGATTCACAAACAACACCTCTTTTTTGGTGATATATAATATTCGTTAATACTTTATTTTATTATTTTATTAACCTACTGGTTCTTATATATGATCTTTTTGTTTCATCACGTAGAGACATAACTTTGGAATATTACCAGTATAAACATTTATATACACGATACAATGGGATATTGAATTGTGTGGAAGACCCAAGATGAAAAGAGGGGTAGTTCAAAATTTTATACTGTAAGAAGAACGGGGCATATTAATGTTGAAAATATACCGCAGATTCTAAGATATGATTTTAACGAAACTTCATAGTAATATTGTAACAGTTCTGGCAAATGAGTTACTTTTTGCATTTTCTTTATTTACATAAGTGCTATCTATACGTCAAAATCTAAAACGAAACTATTTGCAAAAAATATATAAAAGGTGTGTCAAATACGGCTAATCCTTTGCTTTATTAGCTTTAGTAATAATGTTAACGTGGAATTATGGGCGTGAATTAAACGTTTTATATTGAATATAGAAGGTTCAATTTGAATATTATCAAATATAAAAAAAGTGGTTAATATATAAATCATGAGTAATAATTATCCAAATAAGCTTTAAAACGAACTGTGCGGGATTTTCTTGCTGTGTTGAAGACCCATTGGTTGCATATTGTTGTGTTTGTACTTTTTGGTCTGGTTGTTGTCTCTTTGACACATTCCCAATTCCCATTCTCTATTTTATTATAGATTGTAATACCTCCAAGGATTATACATGTAAGTAATCACTTCATTTCAATAAGATCATTTAAGTGCATAATATGTTTTAGGGGAAAAAAAGGAAAAAGACCCCAAAAATTTAATAAATAAAAACACGAACCCGACCAACCCCGAGGTTGCCCTAGAAAGGTAAGCCGATCCTGCTCTACAGTTGACAACCGCGTTGTTCATGTAAGTACTAATCATAAATTACCTTAAGTTCGGTAGGTAAATTAAAACGTTTAGCTGACTTTACAGAGTTATCTCCCTGTAGTGTTAGGTACCACCTTAAGTTCGGTAGGTATATCAATTATTTCCATAATGATGTATGAGTTAAAAGATAGTCATCTTATTATTGACCTGATTCATTATCCAAACATGTTTTCTTACTTGACAAAGATTTAAATATAGTTGCATTTTCTACATAAGCAACATCTGCGCAAAATATTATTTTTTTATTATTAATCAAAATCGTGTGGTTTTATATTTATTGATCATTTGAATGCGTCACATCAACAGCTATTTCTAAAGGGTGAATTTGTACTGAAGGTTAAAACGAGTCATATTCACGGTTTGAATGACAGAAAATATTATATTGAATGTGATATTATCGTCACAGAACCGCAATACAACAACTGTAATAAACTTCAATTCTATTCAATTATGACAAAAACGCAATAATCATCTAAAATAAGAAAATAGAGAACTAATAAAAAAAACAGAATCTTTAACGGGAGAAATATTACTTTTTTTTACTGTACCATGCAAACTCTAAATCTGATATTAAGATGATTTCTCTTTAAAAAAAAGCGGGATTGTCAAAGTAAAAGTTTGGTGATGATAGTTTACAATATTTTATGGACAACGGAAATCTAGTGACCTAGAACAATAGAAAATGTATTCTTCGTATGAAAATCAATGATAAAACAATGCTCGTGACGACACTAATCAAACTTTATTTCTAAACAGCAATCGTATATTTTGTCGAAATTATTTACTTTATGTTCAAAATTTGTCCAAATTATTGCATTTAAAGTTGTGAAAATGAAATCTAAAAAAATGATAATATTTGCTGCACATTGATCAAGACAATTGTAAATCAAAATGAAAATATTTTCATGTTACCAACTTTTGGGGGATTTTTCGTGAACATAAGAGAGGGGCAAAATATACCACAGTGACGTTTAAGGACAACTCAAAATTAAACTGACAACGCCATGGCTAAAATAGAAAATGACAAACAAACAAATAACAGTACAAAAATAGAACATAGAAAACTTGATCAAGACGAACCAAATCAAAAACTAGGTTGATATCAGGTGCTCTCCAAATCGGTTACCCATCATGTTTCTCATGTAAGTACGAATCCGGTGATCAATTTTATTCAGATTTTTGTGATTTTTCTTTTGCAATAAGTGATATGCGAATAAAATGGCACGAGATTATAATTTCAATAATTGGAACTTTTCTGTTAAAATCGGTAAAACAGATATTTTATGAAGGTCATTTATCTCTGTTGCCGTCTGAATTTCAGCATCACCACTTGGATATCGTGGTTAAATAACTTCCTTTTTAGCAGCAATTCTGTATGAAGTAATGATGTGAAATACAAGTCCTGGTATATCTATCAACTTAGTGATGTATAGTCCGTATGCAGGCGCTGCTTGAATGTTGTCATATAGAGATAAAACGTTAACAATTGAAAAAGCTGAAATCATCGAGTTGTCGTAAACTTTGAAGACTTCGCTCCCTCATTGTCAATTACTAAATGTAATCATCCGACGAAAATTCAACACGGAACGTCCGTTATCAAAATTCAAAATCAAAATGTCAAACACATAATAGTTATCAAAGGTACGAGGCTTATAACTGAATACGCCAAACGCGTTTTTCGTCTACATCAGACTAATCAGTGATGTTCAGATCGAAATAGTAAAGCTAATAGATTACAACTGTCATATTTCTGAATTGGTGAAGGTATTTTCTAATTAAGAAAATGTTGAATTAAAACCAGTGACTTATAAAGTAGAAATCAACCAAAAAAGCAGGGGTTATTTCATGTGATACATGTTAGAAGGGGTTCGCAGATCCTGCTCTTCTTGGTCTTAAAGTTAAGCCAATAAGAGCAAATATGTGAGCATAACTTTTATCAATTAGACTTCTACATGTTGTACATGTAATTCAAGAAAAATATATATCGATGATAACAGGCGTATCATTTCTTACGCTAGACGCTCAATTCCAATTCAAGGGACTTGCCAGACGCTCGATTCAAAGATTTGTTACGTTGCACTTTGTAAAAACAACTGATTCACAAACCATGCCTCTTGGTAGATACATAATATTCGTTAATACTTTGTTTTGTTAACCTTCTGGTTCTTATATATGCTATCTTTGTTTCATCAGGTTGAGACATAACTTCGGAATGTTACCAGTATAAATATTAATATACACGACAAACGGGGAAATTGAACTGTGTGGAAGACCCAGGTGAAGGGAGGGGTAGTTCAAAATTTCAGTAGTTGGTTATACTCTAAGAAGTTCGGGGAATATAAATGTTGACAATATACCGCATATTCTAAGATATGATTGTTTACGAAACTTCATAGTACAAGTGTAACACTTATACCAAAGGAGATCCTTTTTGCATTGTTTGTTTTTTACAAAAGTGCTACCTATATATCTAAAACGAAACGATTTGCAAAAAAAATATAAAAGGTGTGTCAAATATGACTAATCCCTTAGCAAAATACCTTGCTTTATTAACTTTAGTAATACTGTTAACGTGAAACTATTGGCGTAAATTAAAAGTTTCACATTGAATATAGAAGGTTTAATATGAATATTATCAAATATCAAAAAAGTGTGATTAATAGTTAAGAGTAATAAATAAATTATGAGTAATAATTATGCAAACAAACCTTAAAACGAACTGTGTGGGATTTGCTTGCTGTTTCTAAGACTCATTGGTTGCATATAGTTTGGGGTTTGTTTTGTTTTTTTTTTTTTTTTTGGTCGGGTTATTGTCTCTTTGAACATTCTCTGTTTTATAATGATTGTAATATGTCCAAGGATAATACATGGAAGTAATCATTTCATTTCAATGAGATCATTAAGTGCATAGTATTTTTTATGTGATGATGAGATAAATGACACCATGTTTTGTTATTAATGCGTTTGAATGTTATATTGACATTTATACGTCATACATGTAGATGATTCACATCAAGTTTTAATTCGGTTTTTGACAATGTCATAGTCTGTTATCATTTTTCAACTTTGAAACATATTCAAGTACTAAATAAAATTTTAGGAAAGAACGATGAGGAATACATATCCCTTTAAATGCTTAAGATATTTGACAATTGTCAACTTTTTGGAATTTTGAATCATCCATGCTTTTCAACTTTGTACTTGTTTGGCTTTATACATATTTTGATATGAGCGTTACTGATGAGTCTTATGTAGACAAAACGCGCGTCTGGCGAACTAAATTATAACCCTGGTACCTTTGATAACTGTTGTAACAAGATATTTGGTGGTCGATGTAGTCAAAGGTTTTTTGTAGACATTTAGTGACGGTTCCTGTAAATAACCCTTTTGATGTTTGTCCTTTTATGTGATGAAACAGGTTATCAAGTATCAGTAGAGTACACGCTTTTGACACAGGCTTAAAATCGATATAACAATTGTGTCACCAGTGGTTTGTAAAAAAAATTAGACATGATGCAAGGAATAGCAATTGGTCGATAGAACCTATTTCGATTCTTCTACTATGTAATTATATGGTATTAATGTTATTTAGAAGTTTTTACCCTGGTCAACTGTATTTCGCTTGACAATGTTTCAGTTATATTTGACAGGCTTACAAAAGATATTATTTGTTTAGACACATCATTTGACTAATATTTGATTAATCTTGCTGAATTATTAAGCTCTTGAGAAGTAAATTATTGATAAATATGAGTACGCTTGTTCTTTAAGTTTTATATCATGGTTTAATTTTTACAAATTGGATGAAGAGTTGTCACATTGGTACTCATACAACATCTTCTTATATATTTTTACTAAATAGGTAATGTTTTTAATTTCCAATTCAACTTCAAAATTTCAGCACAAACCCGCATAATTAACTGCGGTTGATATCAGGTGTTCCGGACGGTTAAACAGATCCTACTCAATATGTGGCACTCGTCGTGTTACTCATGAAATAACATACCCATTTATTACAGAGAATTAGTAGGTCATCACAATTTATAAATGTGGTCGAGATTATGGCTACGACAAAGCTTGTATTTTCTATCATAATTTCTTTGATAGAGGACGGCTGATCACTAGTTTTACATAATTTAACCGAAGGTTCCAATTGATGAAATGAATATATGAAACCACCCCTTTGTACATTTTACTAGCACAATCATGGTTGACTGTTATTGAATATTTCATTCATAGATAACAAAATATATGTTCAAATTGTCTTATCTACAATCCTATAAAAATTACCCCGAATATGACCTTCTGAATTACTTATTCTTCAGGCGCACTTAATATCAACCCCAGTGGTTGGTCGAGTAAGTGTTTAGTTTGTGTTTTTACTGGTGTCTGTACGTTAGAATGCTACTACATAGAAATGAAATGTTCACAATTGGGCTGCTAAAAATCTACCATTGTGTCCTTTTTTTTTAAATTACCCTAATTTTCAATGCCTAGATCATGTAGATATAAGTCAGATATGAGACAGTATCTGTTGTATCTTTTAATTTCAAATTCGAAAAAATAGATACCATTAGCAAAGTCTCCAATCTTTTAATTAATTAGTAAGAGGACATCGTCAAAATAATAAAATCTAAACTTAAAAGATAAATTAAGGCTAGCTGTGTTCTCCCTCCTGAGAAGTTCCTGTATGAAGTCAATTTCACATGAATAAAGGAGCCAGTTGGCAAGAGGAGTAGCACAGCTAGTTCCTGGGATGAATGTGATTGTTTGTTAAAAAATATGATCTCGAAACATGACAAATATGTTGTAGATAAAAAAATATATAGCGTCTTGGTAATGTCATCCCAAGGAATAGCAACAGGATATTCATACTTAGTTGAATAATAAACTATAAACGCCATTGCAAGAGTGCTTTTATCAAAGCAATATTAAACACCTCTTGTACAAAACACTTGTGTCTACGTTTGACATTCTGTTTAACGACACAACGCACGCCGTATTCTTTCAATTTTTCTCTAATTTTGAAATGGGGATTAATTGTGTAAAGGGTAGAAAAGTCAAAACCACATATCTTAGCTTGAATATTAATACAAAATTAAAGAGTTCATGCCGGCTCTATAATATACAGGTTCACAGTTTCTTTGAGGCCCAGATTGGTTAAAACTGAATAATTTTGGTAATACAGATTTCGTAGAGCAGTTGACAGACCCATCAGTATAATGCTGTTTTTAATGTCACTTATGTAACTTAAATATCTTGTACAGGGAAAGCAGGTGCCAGATTTTCATTTTTTGTTGAAAATACAAAAGAGCATAGAACATGTAGAACTGAACTATCATATTAATACATGATTTTCAGGCGCGTAGCAACCCGTACGCAAAAACGCAGTTGCGTACACATCGAAAATCTCACAAAAAAAAATATGGTAAATCAAGTAAGAAATTAACTAGAGTAACGAAGTTAATAAAAAAAAAAATAAACAAATATGTTAATGATCACTTTGTAGCTATATTCCGTTCCGACAACTAGTCTTCCCTTTTCATTTACGAAATCAGCATCGTGATTCTGTTGCTGATACAAACAATTTAAAAATGGCTGAGTCCTCCGGGTGTCAAAACACAATTGTCACGTCTTCTATGCCTCCTTACCCTGACATCTTTTCTGAAGATTCCAAAATAACTGATGAAATAATTTGACATTCTTAAGAGACCATGGACATCAATTCATTCTTATGAAACTGAACATGTATCTACCTTTCGTCGATCATTTGATAACAGAGTTGAATACAAGACTTCTGACAGCAGAGCCACGTTATGTCGCACAAAAGTTAATCCCAAAAAACATTGACCAACTTACTTTAGCTGTTGGGGACATTATCTTTAATGGAATGCAGATGATGCCCATGTTACAAAAGACGAATTTCAAGATCGAAATTCGGAGATGGTTAACAAAATGGACTGGATATTTTGATAACATTCCTAACAAGCTGCAGGAAACATTAAATGTTATAAACCAAGGACACCCAGGAATCTTTCAGATACTTAATGTATTTGCATGTATGCCGGTCTCGACGGCAACGCGGGCAGAACGGTTCTTTAGTACCATGAGAAGAGTGAAGACCTAGTTGAGAAATACAATGAAAACGAATCGTTCATCTGGACTCGGTCTTTTGAACATATACTAAGAAAAGAATTTAAAACAGACACGATTTTGGACATCTTTAGTAGAAAAAAGAAAGGAAATGGGCATTGATTTTTCAGAATTAACTTTGAGAGAAAAAAAAAGCTGAAAAACACTGCTTGTTCACTCATGAAATAAAACATAAAAATATGTGTCTGATTCGAATTTTTATCTATCTATTATCTCAATAAGAAAAATGCCATTTAAGTTGCACAGTGTTGGCTTAGAAATTAGTTTGTTTCTAATGTAAAGTGGGTTCAGCATGATTAGGTAACAAATAAAATATACCTAATCAAGCCATTTTAACCCACTACACATAAGAAAAGATAAAACAAATTGTTAAGCCCAACAGTACGGGTTTCTTTGTTTTTCTCTGATTATCTATTTCCAAAGTTGACTTGTTTCTCCTGAAAGTAAGATTTCTGTGAGGTCATTTTAAGCCCTCGGAAATTGCGAGAATGCAGGATTTTGCACCGTTTACCCCAGAGCTTTAGCGGCCCCCCAGACCCCCGGCCGTATGACTACCTTCTCCGGCATTGCGTACACATCAAAATTGCCTAGCTACGCCCCTGATTTTCTCCTGGGATTATATTTTCAGTTTCCAAGATATATTGTTTAAAATTCAGATTGTTATTCCATACTTCGTGTTTTTCTCTTTTTTTTTTGACTGAAGTTGATGCTTCAGTTTAACAATTGATTTCACAACAAATGTCAATATGATATTAACTGTATAAAAATAGTAGGTTTATTAATTGTAAAAGAGGGACGAAAGATACCCGAGGGACAGTAAAACTCATAAATCGAAAATAAACTGACAACTCCTGGCTAAAAATGAAAGAAGACAAACAGAAAAACAATAGAACACATGACACAACATAGAAAACTGAGGAATAAGCAACACGAACCTCACAAAAAACTATTGTTATGGATTTTTTGTAACAACATGTTCCTCCTAACATCCTATTTGCCAAGTTTCTCGCATTTCAACGTTCTGTATGACAAGGAATATGTCAATATACAATTGATATGAACATTTTAAATAACAACATTTGATATCTGAGGTGAACTATTCTATGAAAGATTGCTTTATAAATCAGTTCCTAAAGAAGAGGCGGCAGTTGGCGGTTGACTGTTGTTCTGTTCAGTATAATTTGTGATCCGTTAACTTTGATGTAATCCAGTTCTGTAACTGTTGTATTGTTCAATACATGTCGTAATTAAAAGTAATTCTTTGATATAATACTTGTTAAGGCATAGTTACGAAAACAAGGTTAATGCATGTTGATCTTTACATATTTTTTTGTTAATTTTGTCGTTAGTTCTCTGTTTCATTGACGTATACCAAAATTCTTCTTTTTCTCATGTCACTACTCGTAGATATGATAATGTTTATATTTTTTCTATACTAGTCATGATTAATATAGAGATTGGGCTGTCAATAAATCGAAGCATTTAAACCTTTTTACTTTGTTATTCTTGTCCGACTGTTTGTGAAGTCCTTAAACTTTACTTACTGTATATGTTGAGTGTGTACCGATTGATATTTTGATCAATCTATGATACATAATGTGTATTAGTTTTTATCGATCTTGAACTAGCTTTCAGTTATAGTAACCTTTTTATTTGATTTTTGTGGTTTGCTCTAATGTTGTGCTGTTACATCCCTGTCCCAGATTATGATGAGGTTTGGGCGCCCTCAAAATGTTTACCCCTCCAACTTTGTATATTTTTGGCAGTAGGCTGAAAATCAGTGGTTGTCAATTGTTGTTTTGTATCATATATTTGTTTATTGTTTATTATTCTGTACATAGATCTGGCCGTTACTTTTCCAATTTAAATTGTATTACATGTGTTGTGTATTTGTTTTGAGTCTTCTATAATTCTATACATTATAAGTTTTGCTTTTTATTGAAAATCATTTTGGTAACCTATTCATTGATGAACTTGGTCTAAGGTAGAAAATTGTTTAATCTATAATTATCATACATATCTTTATATAGATTCTTATTTTGATTAGATGGCGTTTCAATTACTACTGTGTTGGCTTTATGAAAGCACCCTGCTCAATTTTATTGGTAAAACAAGGACGTTTATAAACTGGAAGATATCAATTACGAAAAGAGACTGAGCTGTAACGTTTTGGATAACGTTTTACACTTAATCAATCAGATGTAAACTATTAATACTTTAGTCTTACATGGCTGAAATCACTGTTTTCACATTTACAAACCTGCTCGTGCATTTTTCATTGTTATTCAACGCAAACTTATTTTCTAAGATACCTGGGACGATATTATTTCACAAAGGATTGCTATTGTCTACTTATTGTACCTCGAACTTATTTACCCGGTGTAGGTCTTTAAGTTGAGGTTCAATTTACTTACAGTTAATCGGGCATGACTAATTAGATACGCCCTCTTAAAATCAGGGGGTCCGAAATAGGATCGGGAAAAACACCCACTAGCAGCAACATACCTTAATTTACAATTAAAGATTTTAAATATATGGTGAACCAACACCTGAGGTAGTAATTCTGTGGTAGGGTAATAGAGGGTGGATTCCTTAAGGTATTCACAGTTGTCTTTCACTATAAAAGTAAGTAAACGACATTAAAGACAACAACAATTTAAGAATTTGTTTGATTCAAAGTGCTTTTTGTCAATAATCAGGCGGTATTTGTGGGAATAATAACCAGTCCCGAACCGAAAGATGTTGGCTGCAATATGAACTTATTTATAAAAAGGTCCATATCTCATTTACTTATTGCGGCCGTTATTGATTGTAAATTCATGACGTTTTGTTTATGACATTAGTCTATCCTGGAGAAAAATGGGAAGGAGGGCTTATAGCTTAACTTACGAGTTCGATCATTATGGTTGAAATGTATTCTATTACGGCATACGTTTTACCTCTAGCAAACGCTCTGCCTTATTGTAAAAAGTGCCACTCTAAATTTGTAAGCATTTCCTTCAAATTGATCCACTTTGAATCTAGTCGTGAATAGGCATGACATATTTGCCACTGGACACAAAGGAGCAATAAATTAATCAGCTTCATGTAGTGATGTTTAATCATTTGTCCTCAGTTGATTATAGTCTCAAACAGTTTTCCATTTTTTATATATTTCATTATTATTTACATTGGAATTTTTATGCGTAAATCTAAGAATTTCTTCCATCATTTTCGTCTTTGCATTTAATCTTTTTTTTAACATTTTAAAAACGTTGTCGTATTACACATCAGGGGTTACATTGTATAATTTCAAGCAAAACTAATAGGGGAGGGGCTAGAACAGAAAAACAATTTTCAATAAGTGGCAATAACTCATATATTGAATTCGTACAATGGCGGCTGTCTCGTCTAGTTGATAACATTTGCTGTTTAAAGTTTATTTATATCTCAGACTGGTATAATTGTTGTCATAAAAGCAAAAATTTATAAAAAGATTCAACTTATTTTGGGCGTTTCATTTTTTTATATTGTCTTGGTGATCGGTTTAGTTATATTGTTTTTTTTTATCTACTATTGCTCTAGCAAAAGTCACAAAAAATGTTGTTAAAATCAGCCATGCGACTTATTTGAAAAGATTTAGCTGACCTTTCTTGTTGTTTACAAATTTCAATCATTCAACTCGTGCGTAGATCGTCTTTCCCTCGAATGTTTTTTTAAGGTAATTTAAAAGATAGCGTGAAATTCTCACTTTACCAGGCATCGGATATACATTCCTATCATATTTTGATCGGACAAAGCTGCGTATTTATATAACCAAAAAGCCAAACGAACGCACCCATTTAGCAAGGGTATACTGTGGGACGGGAGAGGTCCAGAGATTTTATTTCTATACCCAAGCGAATCATTTGGTTTTGAATAAAAAAAGAGATAAAGGTATATATTATGCGACAGCAACCCAAAGACACAGATAAATAAAAATATTTAGAATCAACATTCAGTCTTTTTTTATAGAAAGATGCGTATACAGAATAATAAGCTCAAAACCGACCCATGACTAAATAATAGTTATACGGAGTTAATTCAATAATATCTTCCGTCAAATATTATATATCCCAAAAGGCACATTTGATTTGATTATATTATCGTCAAAGATATCCCAACAATCACAAGTGTTTGGTTGAAAAATTTCACCTGCCATATCTTAATTTTGATTCGTGAAAATTTAAGAAAATGGAATGTTAACCAGTAAAAGAAAAACCCTTCACTGTATAATAAAACGGTAAAATATATAATGATAATGGATGACGACCAGCGGCAAATAAAATTAATATTCAGGACGATTACATGTAAATATAATAATAGTATTAACCCCGTTTTTTACTAGACTGGCAAGCTGAGTCGGTTTTTTTTATTGTGTAAGTTCACAAGATATTAGTTCGCAGGAATAAAAGTCACCCGACCCGGACACATTTCCGACTCTAAGCCGGCCAGTCTGTGCTCTTCGTCTATGAATCCATGAGTTTAGCGTTGAAATAGAATACCAATTTAATTAACGTCTTTGTTTGAGCCGTTCGGGATTCGAACAAATGACCTCCCGCTCTTGAGCCGGACGCCCCACACGAGACCAACCAAGAGAGCGGTATATCATACCAAAAACTAAGGTATAATACACAATACAGTTTCAAAGAATTCTCAGTTACTAAAGCGAGCTAAAAGTATCTAACCTAAATTGGATGCGTGAATGATATTTTAAACTACACGTAAACATGGATGATCGACTTCAGGGTGGATTTTATGGATCAACGCTCTCGGCAAATTAAAAATCTTGCACCTTTTATTCGAGTGGTCCGAATATTGCCAGCTGTTTCAAGTCTAAATTTCTGTCCTTATTCAATATACATGTAACCTCATTTTCCAGTGGTATTTTAAAGTTTCACGTCCAACCTCACTGTCGACCTCCTATTGTACGACCTATCTATTGCATTTAAAATTTATGTGTTATAGTCATAAACATACATGAAATATTTGCTACTGAACTTAAAGCAAACAACAATCAATCAACTTAATTGATTTCTCTGTACTAGTACTTAGCACACAAAGACAAGATCTTGTAAAATGCTATAACTTACAATTCCCAATTAAATGTTTTTTTTTGGGTGTGGGGGGGGGGGGTCTCTTCAGTTTATCACATAAATGAATGCTTATTAAAAAAGTTTTAAATATTTTTACTAAGGTTCTTATCTACTGTTTTAATACGATTTGTAACGTATGCATTTTTTGCCAGGCAAGGATAAAGCTAAGAAAGTTTTTTTCAGATGTTTTTGCTTTATTTAGACATGAAAAGGGAATAACGGACGACTAAATGAAAGAGTTTGTTTTCATATAATGCATTGGACTTGCGAATATATCTCACCTCACGCGTTTTGATCGGGCCAGTGAAACATAGTGTAATACGGTTTTATTCATTGACGTTTTCATGAATAGTTTTTTTATTTTAAAAACACAAATAAAGCAGGATCTATTAATTAATTGGACTGAATAGACAAAACTTATTTTGCATTCGCATGTAACGTAATGTAGGAAAATAACCAAATCAGATACAAAAGGAACATCTACCGGATGAATATTTTGAAGGACCTTATGCATCTAGGTCTGTCCGATTAAAAGTTCTGAAACAAGCTGTTTAAAAAGTTAATTGTTGGAAGAGTTTACTTACTGTTTTCTAAGGTATGATCTTTACGAATCTATTTCATGATTACTGACAGATCAAAAACATCAAGTATATATAGCATGAAGTTGTTTGGCATAATATTCATTGGTCAGTTATAAATTTTGATTGCCTGATTTATTAAATAAGAAATCGTTATTTTGAAAAGTTGGATAAAAAAACATAAATTTACCCCCTAATTTTGTAAAAATATCATTTAGTGTTATTAAGATGCTAATCTTCTTAAACATAGATAAATAATTATATGATGTAGTGCCATTAAATCGGTCCGTTTTCATTTCAATTTGTTAACTGTTAATTGTATATATCAGACTGAGTACTGTTTAACTATCATTTAAGTTGAACATATTTAGACTCGTCCAGTTCAGGGGAATTAGGTTTCTGCAAGTGCTTTTTATGTACTTTTCTTATATTTTTGACGGTTTGTAAGTCAGTAAAAGTTCAATGATTAAGTTAATATTGACATTAAAAGACCTCCTCACAAAAAGGGCAGTTCAAATCTGAACATCCCTTTTTGTTTGGAGGTCTTTTAATATCAATATTAACTTATCATTGAACTTTTACTATTACATAAAAAAAAATATTTTCAATATTGGAAATTATGTTATTTCCTCTTGATCTTAATTTAGAATGAGGTTTAGGCGACCGCAAAATGTTTCACCAGTCACGGGTTCATAAATCTTAACATTATCAATATTCACAAACAAATTGAAAAACTGTATAGCATTAGCATTTTTTTCCATATTAAACCGTATCGAATTTTTCCCGTCTGAAAGGTAATTTAATATGAAACCTATTTTCACAATTTGAACGTTGTTTTGTCGGGAATTCTTTAAAAATGATATAATTACATTTTGTTGCTACATGTAGTAAGTCATCTACATTCAGAAAATCAATTGATGCAGAAACTTCATTAACAGTGCACATTAAATGTTCAAGTTTTTTACCAGACTTTTGCTATATGGGTCGGAAGTATAAATAACAGATTATGAATTAATACTAGACAGCTGTTAACGACACGTCACTCGTGTGTGTACGTCATATAATATGCTTTGTTATAACAGTTAGTTGTCATACTATATATGGCGCTATTATAAAACATTTTCCCGATAGTTTCAAGATATTAAAACAAAAAGTAATGTAGTCTTCCATTATTCCATTAAATTCTTATTCTTTTATTTTTTTATCACGCATACAGATCATATACATCGATTCAATATATATTTTTCATTAAAAAAAAAATATTTTTTCGTTGTCATTAACGTTGTCTACTAATCATAAATAAATTTATGAACCTAATTTCAATTAAGAAATAATTAATGCAAACTATACTTAATTGTAGTTTTAACATAGGTATTATGTTATAATTCGTGATTATATTTGCCCGTGCGATAGTGAGTGGGATTTTTGTTCGCATTGTACTTCAAAAATTCTTAGATTAGCATTCAATCAATGTTCCATGTCATATTTTGTTTTGTCATTATAAAGTAACTGACAAATGTAATTGTTTAAACTATGTGTGAATTGAGTGGATTCATTGGTTAAAGTCCTTTCTCTGACAATGGCTGTGATTTACTATAATTTTCCAATTCTCAATCGCTAAATGTTGTTTACGATGTTATTTGGATCTTGGCTTCTAACTTAAGCTTTACTGTTTAATTGTTTAGTATATATATAACGCTAAGATGTGTTTAAGTAGAATATGTTTGTCCTTTACTTTTGTGAATTTGACATACAGATTTTTAGATGTAAACCCATTACATGTTTTCAATAACGATCCTTCTAATGTATTTTATCTGGAACATTTTTTTCCTCTGCCAATGGAAATTAGATAATAGCATTGTCTTGAATCAATGAATAATCGTTTAAACATCATCAATTGACAAATCATATTAGGGATACTATTTTAATTGTCTACATGTCTTTTACTCATCATATACAATACGTAATCATTTCACTATGCATTAAAGGCTTATCGTATAAACATATTCAGTTGGTACATCATGTAATTGATAATTCTTCAACTGTTGACATTTTATTTTTGTTGACGTAAACAATGTATGATTAGGTTTATGTTGACAATGTCTGTCATTTACATGTTGTTCGTGATCTTTTTCATATAGTATTCTATTTACCATTAACACAATTTGGCTTGAGACACCATTTAAAATTATCAAGATGTCTTATTAGACTGGGTACAGACAATAACATATACAGTCGTAAATTGAGAGACGAAATGTTGAAAATCACAAAAAAAGAAAACGTCGTATGGAATAATGAAAGATAACATAATATCTTGATACTATTGAATACTAGTTTAGAAATAGAGCCATATACAGTATGACAACTATGTCAACAATTAAGCGATATTTAATGACAAACATCACAACCGTTTGTTTACATTTTAAAAATTGCGCCACTCAAATAATGTGTACGTTTCCTTTCCTAGTTGAAAACTTGTGTACTGTTATGAAGACATCATCGCATAGTGATTTAGTTAAAGTAAGTTGCTTGTTCATCTTCTGCATTCGAGAGATCTATAATAACACTAAACTTATACGTGCGACCCACATCAATTGTATTTTGTGGAGTGGTCATTCATCTTCACACTGTATAAGGCTTCCGTATTACATTATATTCATATACTTACCAATGTACGACAGTTCTTCATTCCATAATTAGTTTTATTAACTGTAGGTGTTTATTCTTGAGTATAATGCGACCGAATGAGTATCGCAATCATAAGAACTTGCATTCTGATAACTGAAATATACACCTGTATGCCCTTTCCTCGAAATAGTCCATTGTAAAATAATCGCAATACTAAATGAACGTAATAATTTCTGAATTTACATTGTTAACTATGGCCTTATGAGATAATTTTGACCGTCAAATAATCACTGATCAATTGACCGATTTGAGTGATAAAGGAAAACCAAATTCCAAAACATCAAAAATAAATGCTCAAAGAGAACTCAGAAAACAGATGAGAAAAGAAAAATATAAAGATCGACAAAAAATACAGGAGGATTTGTTTTTGATCGGTTATTTATTTTTTGTAAACTAAGAGGACAGATTTTTCATTTTCTGCACTATTGAAGCAAGATTTTTCATTTTCATAAAAGCAAGGGATTGATTATTCATTTTCACAACTATATTTTTGATATTCGAAAACATACAATTTTTAAATGACTTTTTTATTATAAATAATACATTTAAAAAAATGTTTGCCTCTCTATAGTATAGTCAAGTCATTATGTACCATTTAATTACATAAAATTAAATGGTTCAGAAAAGATTAACCACCCCCCTCTGCAGAAATGCATATACATGTATTGCATACATACATAGTATAAAAATTTAGTTATAACTAGGCACTTTTAAATGTATTGGTAAACATACTACGCCGAGCGGAGCGAGGCAAAATTTTTGAAGGGTTTTGAGCCACCGAAGGCCCAAGAAGCTATAGAACAAATGATGCAAAATCATGCTTTCTGGGTGTTCCGAAGACCCTTTCATAATCTGAAAATGAAGTTTTGTTTTAATAATATTTTGACGATATTTTGATCTCAAAGCTAAATGTATAAATTCAGTGTAAGACTGAAGTTTCTAGGGACAACATCAAAAGACCAATGTGCATGATAAAGCAAAAATGGAATTCACATAGTTAAGTCTAGGGCTGTTGGTTTTTTTTTAAACTCATAATCAACTTTATAACAAAATTACTAGATTACAAAACGAATGCAACACTAACAGGATACAGAAGGGCAAGGCCGTGAACACAATTTGATATGGAGACAAGCATTTGGTTTTGAAATTTCCTACATGTAGTTACGACCTTGTTAAAATAAAAGTGAAGTAAGGTTTCCTGAGACAATATACCTCAAGTAAAATGAAACCAATTTTCAGACATTTCAAGTATATTTTAATAATATTTATACTTTTATTATTAAAAAAAATTGGTAAGTGTTTCCCGATTTATTTGGGGAAAAAAGATGAATTTATGAAGAATCTGGTGCCATCTCATACTTTCGATTAGACCTGCTGAGTTATTTATTTTCTATACATTGCAAGTCAGGTAATTTATTTTCAAACTACCACAGAACAAATAAAATTGAGAATGGAAATGGGGAATGTGCCAAAGAGACAACAACCCGACCATAGAAAAAAACATTGATAAATCTGTTTGGCTAAAAATGTCAAACACTATCTATTTTTGTGATTATCAATGCTGAGTTATTTATTTTCAAAATCCTCCTCCCCCCCCCCCGCCCAGAATATTAAATGGTCGTCCCCTAGAAGTATTTTTTCACCAATTTTCGCCTCCATCTGTAATTAAATCATAGGTAGAAAACAAAGACCGCGTTTTCTTTAAGACCGGAATTACCAACCCAGTACTAAAACAGCTGAAGGATCCAACAATTAATAGTAGAAAGGTAGAGGTATCACAGTGACACCAACAATCACCAAACTATTTGAAAATGTTCTGTTACCACGTCTTACCAAAAGCTTTATTCAAGCAGACATGCAATTTGGTTTTACAGAAGGTCTCTCTATGCTAATAGCTGCTTTTCTCGTATCGAAATGTAAATCAGAATCCGAACATGTAACTTTAAAACTGTTATATATGATTGCGGTAGACAGCCAAACTGCATTTGACGTTGTTTCTCACATCATTCTTCTAGATAAACTGTATGAATGTGTCATACATCCAAAGCTTTGGTCCATAGTCAAAGATCTTTATACAGACATGTCCTCACAAATAAAATGGAAAGGTGAAATAAGTGACAAATTTCCAATACAACTAGGAGTGCGACAAGGTGGAGTCCTTCCCACTTACCTATATAAGGTTTACATTAACAACGTATTGAGTGAACCAATGAAACGCTGTGTAGGAATGAAAATTGGCAATATTTACACTGGCACACCAACATGTGCAGATGATATGATGATAGTGAAAATTTACAAAGTATGCTAATCACTGTTCTACGAAATTCCAAACATGACAGGGTCACAATTCATCCAGCAAAAACAAATGTTGTTATCATCAATAAAGTATAAAAAAGAAGATGTGGTATGATTTCCAATGAGACAACTATCCACAAAAGACCAAAATGACACAGACATTAACAACTATAGGTCACCGTACGGCCTTCAACAATGAGCAAAGCCAATACCGCATAGTGAGCTATAAAAGGCCCCGATAAGACAATGTAAAACAATTCAAACGAGAAAACTAATGGCCTTATTTATGTAAAAAAAATTAATGAAAAACAAATATGTAACACATAAACAAACGACAACCACTGGCTCCTGACTTGGGACAGGCACATACATAAATAATGTGGCGGGATTAAACATGTTAGCGGGATCCCAACACTCCCCCTAACCTGGGACAGTGGAATAACAGTACAACATAAGAACGAACTATAAAAATCAGTTGAAAAAGGCATAACTGTAAGAAAAAATCTACAATGGAATCTCGGCACCACTTGTATAACACCAACCAACCAAACTAATTAAACATCTAGGTATAATAAGAGCTGAAATTAAAGAAAATAAAACAAATGTTGAGGACAGACTGTCCCTAGCTCGCAGAACACTCTACTCCTTACTTAACAGCGGAATTCATGGATCAAATGGCTTAAATCCCATCCCCTCTTACCAAATCTATCGGAGCTATGTAATACCTAAACTTCTTTTTGGACTTGAAATACTACCACTAAAAGAAATAGATATTGACCGCCTTAGAAAGTTCCACATAAACTGCCTAGGCAAATTCCAATCAATGTCTCAAAGAACAACCGTCTGCCGTCTATCTACTTATTGCACTACCCATAGAAGCAGAGCTCCACAAACGTCAACTGAGCTTTTTATATAGCCTTCTAAACAATGAAAAAGATAGTATACAACAACTTCATCAAAGATAGATCTCTTTCAACATCAACAAACCAGGAAGTTTTTATAACATAGTATCCAAAATGTTGGAATTGTATAACCTACCGAATCTAGAATCCTTACTGAATAATCAAATGAACAAATTACAGTGGAAACATCAATATAAGATCACGATTAATAACTGTTGGTCAAAAACCTAACAAGACAAATCAGCCAATAAATCAACACTGAAATATCTCTGTGTAGATCAAGTGGAATTTGGAAAACCGTATCAAATTTGGCAATCTAGTGGGTCATCAGTCACTGAGGTTAAAAGGTCTATCAACCACTGTCGTATAGCAACAGGAACATACCTACTACAAACCAACATAGCTAAATTCAGTAACAATAAAGAAACTGCAACATGTCCATTATGTGGTCTAGAAGAGGAAGATATGATACACATGCTCACAAGTTGCATACTGCTACATGATGCCAGAAGAACACATCTATTAAGATTTAAAAACATCATCATTGGATACATTAGACTAAGAAAATGGAATGAATTCTTTTTTGATAAACAGTCAATAACAAAGCTGATAGTTTATCCCAGCTATTACAGTAAAACAAAGAAATGCACATCAAATTTAGTACATATAATGCAAGCAACAAGTGAAATGTTCTATGAAATCCATCATAAAAGACTGAAATTAAAATTAGAACTAAATTTTCCATAAAGGTTCCCAGCCAACAAACAGCGATAATTCTTAGATTTTAGAGATACTACTTTTAAACAGACAGTATAATGTAGTAACTTACCCTTATCTTAATATTGGAATGCTGCATGAAAGTACATGTAACTGTTTGGCTTTATAAATATTTGGATATGAGCGTCACTGATGAGTCTGATGTAGACGAAACGCGCGTCTGGCGTACAAAATTATAATCCTGGTACCTTTGATAACTATTATGTTTTAACTATTCTCCACATTCATGGCGTACTGTGTGGAAACCAAATAGTGCTTTTAAATATAATATTTTTATGGTGAACTGTATAAAATAAGAATAACGTTTTAACTGTACAAAATCTTATCAGAAGAAAGAAGAATTTTGCTAGCTTTAAACATGAGCTATCTTTTAGACAATATGCATACTCTATAAACATTTTAACCTTCCTGTAGTATAACCCAAGGATATGGATGTATATATGTTGCACATGCTTTGCACTATAGTGTTGTATATATATATATTAATGGAAGACACTTTTTAACTTGTACATGGGGGTTAGAGTTGTTCAACACATTTTTAACCTCAGAACCACTAAAAAGCACAATTCAGATTATTCACAGATATTTGTATATAAGAATTATAAAAGGTATTCGAGTTTATTGTATCAATCCAATTTGAGAGTAGGCAGTTTTGAAACATTGATTAAACACACTATCGTTTCGTATCTAGTAGGCTTTTGTTCTTTTCTGGTGATATGTATATATTTATAAACGCTCACGTTCTATATGTTTAATTTCTATATTTTACAACCACGTTACCATGCATGTACTTTGTTTTAGGAATCTAGAAAAAAAGACGTGACCATATACATGTATATTTTGCTCCTCTTTATATGGTAATTGTTGGTTTAGTTTATAAAGAAACTCGATGCATTTAATGTCCTTAAATATTGTTCACTGACCTACAAGATATTGTTTGTACTGGAATGTGTATATTTTAGGCTTATATAAATACTAATGATGCTGTGCATTACAAGAATATCCAAGTTTGAAGTCATTACCGATAATGCGAATGAACAGTCGGAAGGATTACAGCGTATTAATCAGGTTAAAACGCATTCATTAATATGGCTGTTTTAAAACAAAATAGAACCCTTGTATTTGTGACAAACGACACTTACCTTTCTTGTTGGTGATTAAGCTAATCGTCTGTTTCAGTTCTAATACATTTTTAGAGGATTAAATTTAAAAAGCTTGATTAATACCCTGCTGGTGGACTAGTAGTTGCCGAGGGTATCATAAGCTCAATAGTCAGTAATTCAGAAACTTGCATTATTTATATAAAAACTTTTCATAAACATGTGATAAATATGAGTTATTTGTAAAAATAAAATGCACAAATTTTTAAGACATTCATATAAAACAGAATTTACAAATTATTTAACAAAAATCAGCTTATGTTTATCTTTTATAAAAAAAAATGTTACGTACTTCCGTCGAAAGGAAAATACATCCACTCATCCGAATTTTGAGCAAATGTCTGAAATTTTGAAATCAATTTACTAACAAAGTAGCACAAAAAGGTATATTTTTATTACATATTCGATTAAATCAGGTAATAAATACGTAGAATGTTTTTAAAACTTCATTATGGGATCAAAAATGTATCGTATCTCCATTAAAGCGCTTCATACCCAAATTTAACCAATGGGTTCACATTTGTTACACAGTTATTTTGTATCAAGCATGTAAAACTGTCACATTAACAACTTAAACTTGTATTGATGACTTTCTTTTTGAGAATTAACACGACATGTAACCTAGTTTCAAAGATTTTGTTGTTCCGAACTTGCTTTCATGTAGAGAGCAACTGCCTTCTTTTTGTGTCTAAAAATCATTAATTGAGATATGATTTTTTTCAATTGTGACAAAAACACGCAATAATTATCAGTGACGACACTGATCAAACTTTATGTCTAAACAACAATAGTTTATTTTGACAAAATTATTTACTCTCAATTCACAGTTTGTCGAAAAATTGCATTAAAAGCTTGTTTGGCTTTATAAATATTTCAATATGAACGTCACTGATGGGTCTTATGTAGACGAAACACGCGTCTGGCGTACTAAATTATAATCCTGGAACCTGTGATAACTATTTAAACCACTGGGTCGATGCCACTGTTGGTGGACGTTTCGTCCCCGAGGGTATCACCAGCCCAGTAGCCAACATTTCGGTGTTGACATGAATATCAATATAATGTGGTCATTTTTATAAATTTCCTGTTTACAAAACTTTGAATTTTTCAAGAAACTAAGGATTTTCTTACCCCAGGCATAGATTACCTTAGCCGTATTTGGCACAACTTTTTTGGAATTTTGGATCATTAATGCTCTTCAACTTTGTACTTGTTTGGCTCTATAAATATTTTGATATGATGAGTCTTATGTAGACAAAACGCGCGTCTGGCGTACTAAATTATAATCCTGGTACCTTTGATAACTAATGCGACATAAAAATGGTTTGGCAGTGTAAAATTACGTTGACTTTTTTTATACAGTTTGATGTAGTATATCTACAAGTGAAATGGCAGGGGGGATTGAAATAGTTTGCCGTTCCTTTTAGATGATACCTTGTCTGTAAACACGTTCCGAACTATACTTTCTCTGTCACTTAGTTATAAACTATATCCCAGGGTTTCAGCTGTTTTCGATGGATAATTTTTTTTTTTGTGATTTATCATTTTCTACGATCTTACCAAATATACACTAGTTGTAAGCTATTTTTTATGTTTACATTCCCGTTGACTAAAATGTATACTTCAGTTTAACCATTTTAATTTCATAATAGGATCTTAACGGTATAAAAAAAGTCAACAACGAATAATAAAACAGATTGAAGTAGTTTGGTTTATTGTTAATAATACACAGTTTTGTGTCTTTTATACATTTGTTTCCTTCTACCATCGTATTTGCAAAGTATCCCGCTTTGCAACATTCTGTATGACAAGAAATATGTCAATATACAATTGCTAAAAACATTTCTTCATAAATATTCAATTATGAACATTCACGGTTCTACATTATGTCGATGCTTTTTATTAGTATTACACAATATCATGTTTTTGTCCGCCTGTGTATGGGGTCCTTACATTTTATTTAAAGGATATGTTGAGTATTAAATTAATGACATTTTAGTCTTGGATACATAATGTTTATAGGTTTTTATCGACTTTGAACTAGCTTTCAGTAACTGAGTGTACTTCCGATTTGATAAGTCAAGCCTTTTACAACTTATTTTTATAGTTTGCAACTATTTTGGGCTGTTAAACTACTGTCCCAGGTTAGAGTTAGGTTTGGGCGCCCGGAAAAATATTTACGCCGTAACATTCTATATGAATTTTGGCAGTGATTTCAAATTCAGTGATTGTCGTTTGGTTATGTGTATCATATTTTTTTTTTTTCTCGATTATTACTGGACATAAATAAGATCATTACTTTATGTGTGAATTGTATAACAGAGATTTGTATTTTGTCTGCAGTTTTCTATAGTTTTATGCAGCATGCGTTTCGCTCAATAATAAAGGCTATTTAGAACTTACAGATGTATTGGTCTCTATTAGAAAATTGTTTCATCGGCAATAATAAAACATGTTTTAATATAGATTTTCATTGTGATAAGATAACGTTTCAAATTACTATTGTGTTGGCGTTATGACAACGTCCTATTCAATTTTAAAGTATACTGATTACTGCTTTTGTCTGCGATATCATGATTATATTATTAGTCGTAATTTGATTTGAACTAGATTTCAGTAAGTGCGAGTACTCTTATTTTAGTGCTCTATGTCTAAGGTTTTTTATGTTCGTTATTTCGTGCCTCATACCGTTATTTTCAATTAAACAAGATACAATTCATTTTATAGTGTATTCTTATATAATGATGTTACACCACTGTCTCGTGTTCATGGAGGTTTAGGCGCTCACAGACAAACGTAATCCCGCAACATTTTGTATGTCCCTGTGCCAAGTTCGGAGCGCGTAATCCAGTTTTAATCGAGGGTTTTTTGTTTCATATTTTTTCAATTATTTTTTTTTCTCATAAATCAGGCATTTAGTTTCTAGATTGCATTGTTTCACATTTTTGGTGTTAATATCTCTCCCAGTCGACTACAATATACAGTATGGCTGTCTGGTGATCCTTCTCAACTGTATGGTGGATATTTCTGTCATAAGCAATCAAAACATATCTACTTATTTCTATATCATTCAGTCAGACTAATGCGGATTTCTGGTTTTCCTTAAAAAGTCCAAGGAATGATGTTGGGGAAACTAAAAGAACGAAAAGGACAAGGAACGGTCAAGTATGAATAGATAATTATAACTTTTTTATCAACATTTTTAAATCAAACTAAAACGTGACAATGTTCATGTGTTTCCTGTTTTTATCCTCATCAGGAGGTATAAAGGACAAGATATTGGGAAAGCTAGATATTTTTTATACTATATAAAGATGTGGCTTCTTTCTTTCAAAGGTATGTAGTTATCTCTTGATCCAAGGATTGTCTTTGGAAATGAAAATATGATAATCATGCCATGTTCAATACTATTATTATAATGTTACAGTATAAAATGTAACATTTTGATAATCAAATATCGAATAATATAAAAAATGATGAAAAACATAAACACAAGTGACGATTGGTTTTTTGTTGAATAAATTTATAAAAATCTAATTTTTAGTACAATAGTTTTGATTTTAATATATATTAAAAGTAATCACAAAATATAACAATCTGAGATAGTGAAGTTGTTCCATTTTTTTTTTTTTTTTTTTTTTTTTTTTGTCAAATATTGCTATTTTTATCTGTTAAAGTTTCACTATATGCTCGGATGAAAACACAGCGCTTTAATCTGACATTGCTGAAATCACTGGTCCCACACATAAAGAAAAACATGGTAAATATTGGAGATTATGTTATTTCGTTTTGATCTGATTATAGAATGAGGTTTGGGCGCCAGCTAAATGTTTATATTCTCCCGTCTCCAAGTTAATTCAATATTAAACTAATTTCCACCATTTGAATATTTTTGGCGAGAATTTTCTAAATGATTGAATTATATTTCTTTGCTGGCAAGTCATTTACATTCGACAAATCTATCGATGCAGAAATTTCATGAATATGAAAACTCAGTGTCCAAGTTTTGATCAGGCTTTTTATATTAGATTCTGAAAAGACAGCTGTTTATGACACGTCACCTCTATGTGTATGTCATATATTGCATTATAATATTACAGTTAGTTGTCATACTATATTTAGCTCTATTTTGAGTTAAATTTCAGATAGTTCTCAGATTAAAATAAACAGTAATATAATCTTTCATTTTTCCGTTATAATCTTTTGTTTTGTACTTTTTATAACGCAGTCAGATCATAATCATTGATTCAATATATATTTTTCATTCAGAACAAATTCTTTAATCAGCAGCAACGTAGTTCACGAATAATAAATGAATTGATCGAATCTGATTTACAATAGACTGTAAGTGTTATACAATTTTTTTTTTAAATTCGTTGTGCTTTCTTAAAATTTTGAATTAAAGATATTACTGGTAAGTGTGTGGGATTTCAGTTCGCATTGTTTAATCTACTGCATTTAACTAATGTTCCCTGTCATTATTAAGTTGAAAACGTATGTCCAAATCGATAGAAAAAGGTCAAAGTATATGACAAACGTACAAAAAAAAAAGTAAAAACACAAAAATACTGAACTCCGAGGAAAATTCAAAAAGGAAAATCAAAAATCAAAAGGCAAAATCAAAAGTCCAAACACATCAAACGAATGGATAACAACTGTCATATTCCTGACTTGGTACAGGCATTTTCTAATGTAGAAAATGGTGGATTGAAACATCTGAGAAATATTTGAAAAATACAATTATGAATGTATAAATAATGTCTGGGCATTATCATTGGTTAACTATGTCCTTACTCTTACATTGGCTGTGATTTACTATAATTTCCAATTCTCAATTGCTTAATGTTGTTTCCGATGGTAAGTTTTAGTCTTGGCTCCTAAATTAAACTTTTACTTTTCAAACATGTAATTTGTACTACGCCAAGATACGTTTGAATAAAATACGTTGTATCCTGTACCACTCCAAATTTGATATAACGATGTTTAGCTGTGAAGCTTTTACGTGTTTTCAATAACGATCGTTCTGATATATTTTACAGAGTTGCTTTTTCCTCTGTCAATGGAAATTAGATAACAGCCTTGTTTTGAATTAATGAATAATCGTTTAAACATCATCAATTGACACATCATATAAGGGATACTACTTCAATTGTCTAGATTCTTTTACTGATCATATACAATATGTAATCATTTCATTCTGCCTTAAGGGGGCTCGCGGGTCTAAATCAAATTTTTTATTTAATATAAGATTTCGCCAATTTTTTCTATAAATGAACTTTATCTTATACCTAATAGAAAAATAAAATAAAAAAGGGGGGTCACCGATCATTTACGCTCACAATCTGACTTCGAAAGAAGCATACATTTTTGTAAAGGTACTTTTTTTCTGTTGAACTAATAGGAGAAAAAGAGGTAATATCGAAATAAAAAACGAATTTAATTACAGAAATCGCTTAAATTTTACAATTATTTAGTTAATGTATAGCTTATTTGAAAACAATAATAAAAAATATAGGTCACCGATGAGTAAAAAAAGATATTTCAATTTTAATGACAAAAAATAGCATTTTTGCACCAAAGGGAGATAATTTGGAGCTTTTTTCATGATATAAACATTTTCAAAGTCACCTGGGGCCAACACGAATTGATTGTTTGGAATAATTTTTGTACCACATGATAAAGTAACAACTACTAAAGGTAATAAATAAAATTTGTAATGAAAAATAAAAGTTTATTTTTTTTCTGAAAATCTTATACCCGCGAGCCTCCTTAAAGGCATTTCATATAAACATCTGCAACTCGCAAATCATGTTAGTACAATTTTTCATTCGGTACACAGATGGGTGCGGTCCTAACCTTGACAAAAGTTAACTTAGAGTTAACTTGTTGACTGCTTTTTAAGTTAACTTGAGAATTTTTAAGCAGACCAGCAAGTTAACTTCGTCTACGGTGGACCAGACCTACGGTCCGCTTTTTTATGATTGCTGCAGACCTATCGACCGGTCTGTTCCAGACCAGACCCGTGGACAAGTCTGTTTTTGACCAGTCCTGAGGACAGGTCTGCCCCAGACCAGACCTGTGGACAGGTCTGCTCCTGACCAGACCTATGGACAGGTCTGCTTCTGACCAGACCTGTGGACAGGTCTGCTTCTGACCAAACCTGTGGACAGGTCTGCTTCTGACCAGACCTGTGGACAAGTCTGCTATTGACCAGACCTGAGGACATGTCTGCTTATGAAATGTTATCGTTTTTGCGACTTTTCATATCAGACTTGAGCTTTATTAAAATATGTATAAACAACATTCGCATTGTTCTTTTTCCCAAGGAGGCCTCTGATAGCAAATTTCTTTACTCGCTATACTCTACTAGACATTATTAATGGGCCTTTTTCAAAAAATGTGGATTTTCTTGTACAATCAATATTTCTAAAAAAGTGTAAATATTTTTATCCAATTTTTAGATACACCATTTAGTTTTTGGTGTGTGTAACAAGTTCCAGCAAATTCAATATGAAATTTAGCTACAGAAATTGCTTCCAGTGGGTTTCAAAGGGTCCAAAAACCCCAAAATTGCTTGTACGAAATTGAAAAACTAGTCTTTTTAAATGCTGGTTTTAATACCCAGCGGAAATTATTATTTTTCTTTTGTTATTATAAATATATAGGTATCACTGCAGGTATGTATACACAAATACAGGGAATTATTAGATTTTATTAGCATTTTTTTTTAATTTTCATTTCGTACTTTAAAAAATGTCAACTACATAACACAAATGAAATAATGTTGCCAATAAACAACTGATTATATCCCTTGTAACTAAGGAAGTGCTATCTACTTACTCTTCATCCTCTGATGACGTGCTTAAAGTTACAGGATGACATCATTGATTCATTTCCTTATAGATTAGTTTTGGTGAGTACAAATTACTCCGTAATTTTATTCTATGTCAACTTTGTAACGGCAAAAACATTGATAAATTTTGGCATAAATATTTTTTTTTATATAAATCATTCAAAGTCTATAATACTGACTCTAATTCAATAAAAACCATTTATCTGGTAGTATTAGGGTCAAGAAAAACATCCAAAAACCACAAATAGGTCAACTACAGAACAGTCAACTACATAACGCAGTGAATCGTTATGTAGTTGACAAAAAGCGTTATGTAGTTGACAATGCTGAATTAAATTCACTTTAAAAGATGTTTCTAAAAAGTGTTATTTTAACCATGTTAACTGTTTGGAAAAAAGTGTGATGATTTTTATGGAAATATATATCAAGCAAAATGTAAATATTATAAAAAAAAAATTAGGGACCGAAACAAAATCCGTTATGTAGTTGACATATGTCCCATACTTGTCTCTATGTTATTTTTTAAAATATTTTTGTAGTATCATTTAAGATTGCATATTTTTATTTCAGGCTGTATTGTTGTTAAACTATTCAATTTCATATATTAAAGTTGAAAATTGAATATTTTTAAGGTCTTTCCTCTTCCCGAGAAAAGACCTTATTGTTTTTCTAATGTTTTTTTTTTCTTTTTTTTTTCCTTCCAGCATTTGTTTGGCACGCCCCTCCTACCGCTTCTATTGGAGTTATCAATACCAAATTTGAACCTTCAATAGACCTCATCATGAACTTTTACCAGATGAACTTTTGTAGAATTTCATCATCCCCTTTAGAAGTTATCTCCCTTTTATTGATTTTTTTCATCATGGCCCCCCCTAAATGTTTTAAAAGATATCATGACCTTATTTAGACAATAGGTAGATATTATCATGATGTATTACCATATGAGGCTGCATAGGATTTCATCATCGCCTTTGAGAGTTATATCCCCTTGAAACAATTTCTTTTATTTGTATTTTTCTTTAAAAGTATTAGAGATAGAATCGATTTGAAAATGGCAGCATATACAAGAACAGATGGCAATGTTTATAAACATAAACAATTAATTTGTTACTAAGCCTTATAAGGAGTTATTTCCCTTTAAAAATTATAAATATTTTTTGAAAAGTTCTATTTCGAGAACAAGAAGTCATAGAGACTTGGAACTTTCACCAATAATCTTAAATTCATATGACCTTTAACATGCACCTAAGGTCAAAGGTCACCGAGTGCAAAAAAATAAAACGCTGCAATTTCAAGCTTACATATTAGGAAAACGATAAGACTTTGCTGCATACATACAGCGCATAAAATGTTCTTCTCGACGAGCTCTACATTTTATACAATAAGCCCAAAAATGTCCGACTGTCTGTTTAAAAGTTACAACGGGATGATTCTTAAAAGTAAAGTATTGTGTGTATATCTTTTTAAATGTAACCGATATCAACCTACTATATAGTGCAAAGATGATCAGTAATTCAAGACCTTCAATTTGAGGTCAATGTCAGGTCATGATGAAATTTCACCTTGACCTTCACAGTATACAATGACCTTGACCTTGTGGTAGTTGAAAGGTTAAGTGGTCCTGAGTTGAATGGTGATAGTCCCAAGTCTCTACGACTTCCGGTTCTTAAGTTTAGTATTGCATCATATATTTGATGATTAATTGTGACCTTGGTGAACTTTGAAATTGTCCCAATTCTTTTTCTATAATGTTGTCCTTCAACTTAGATCATTTATCATTTAACAGATTTGAGATATCTATTGTCGTTTAAGAGATAATGCAGTTTGAAGTTTTGCGAGCGGAGGCATGTATTTCTGAATCAACAAGAGCTTAACACTTAAAATGTTTTAGAAATTGAAGAGGTTAATATAGTTATATGTTTGCCCAAATACCAAAAACATTCAATGGAAAATAACGCCAAAAATTCAATTTGAAATTTTCAAGTTTTGCATTGACTTTGTAAGTTTCATAACTTCTATTTATATAGTTGATATTGCATCATTATTTGCACTTTGTCAAATGGGGTCATCTGATATATCAAATTGAAGGTCTTAATAAAGTCTACTTAAAAATGAAAATTTTAAACCCCCTTTTCATCCCAGGGGGACGGGTGGGGTCATTTAGTGCAAACATTCAAATTTCTCAGATGGTAAGGTTGTCGCATATCAAATGAAAGAACATAAAGCGTACATTTCAAATTTCAAATTGACGTCTACCAAAAATGGGTTGGATGGGGTTATTGAGTGCAAAAAATAAATTTTCTTTTAAGATAGGGTTGTTGTATATCAAATGAAAGGTCATGATGTGTACATTTGAAATATCAAATTTCCGACCTCCAAAAATTGGTTGGATAGGGTTATTAAGTGCAAAA
Organism: Mytilus galloprovincialis; assembly: GCF_965363235.1. Classification (NCBI taxonomy): domain Eukaryota; kingdom Metazoa; phylum Mollusca; class Bivalvia; order Mytilida; family Mytilidae; genus Mytilus; species Mytilus galloprovincialis. Next base: position 86,403,110 of record NC_134843.1, read on the forward strand.
ATCAAACTTTCTAGAACAAGGCGTTGTCGCATATCAAATGAAAGCTCATCTACTCTATGTTACATATATCATACTTCCGATCTCAAAAATGTATCCGGATGAGGTCATTAAGTGTAAAAAGAGAAAAGTTTCAGAAGGTATGCTTGTCGTATATAAACGAAAGGTCGTACAAAGTACATTACGAAAACATCAATTTTACAGGAAAGACCTTTCAATTGTTTTACAAACAATTGAGATACTAGTTTTGTAGTGTTATTTCACAACTGAAATATCCACATTTTTTGAAAATGACCCTAATAACAACACAATTCTTTCTTTTTTTATTTTTATATATTCTTATAAACATTAGTCAATTACATAGAGCTATCATATTTTTTTTAATTAGAAGGCGGATAGAAATTAGGGTTATCCAACGCATCGGAACAACATTCGTATATCATGGGATATCAACATCTTTGTCGGTAGTCGGTAAAAGTGGTAACCCGAACCCGGACCCGAACCGAAATTTGCCGGAAATTTGCCGAACCGGAATTCTATTTTACATATATTATGATCTTTGCGTTGCGATTTTTTCTACTAACGTTTATGCATTTGATGTATAATTTAATTCTATCTCATGTATGAAAAGATTTTTGTCCAAACATCACTAACAAACAAAAGTTTAAGGTTTATTAATTTCCACCTTGGTAAAAGTGGTAACCCGAACTCGGCAACCTATTTTTCTTTATATCTCTGTATTATATGAATTCTTGAATGGACACTCAGACTTCGTTTGAGGAAAATCATCTTTCATATTAAAAACACAAAGATTTTTTCCAAGCTGTATAAAACATAACGATTTATTTCTTTTCTAAGCGAATAGGTGGAAAACCGAACCCGAAAGGGAGACCACTCGTTTTTTTATAGAATGCGCAGGTAAAATGACGGAATAAAACTGTATCGGATTCCGGATGGACTTTGGTATAAGGTAGCACTCCACAGTTAGAAAATAAAATTAAAAATGAGCCACAAAATGTTTTATCATCTCCTATTCCTGGATTTCTAATACATTAACCTAACTGTTTGTGTTGTACATGTGCATATGTATGTAATCAGTATATTCCATAGATTTGATTTTCAAAAGTTAAAAGAGTGAAAATTAATTCCTTTTATGTGTATGCATGGCAACATTTTGCATTAATTTACCATAAAATATTGCAAAAAGGGGGATGGACATGTCACATATCCCCCAAAAATTTGGATCAAACTAGAATTTCAATGCCTTTGAGTGATACCTTTTGAGAAACTGTTTTCATAAATCTTCCTAATGATCAAATAAAAAATGGGTGTCTTTCGCCTCATTTTTTTGTAAAATCCAATCACAAAGTTCGTGCGATAAAAAGTTGGAAAAAAACATTACAATAATTGCCGGACCAATGTATGGTAGGGACATGCAAATACGGACTGTCATATAGAAAACCGCCTATATTACATACATTACATAATCTTGATGTTCATATAAACCCAATACAAAGGCTATTTTAATACTCAGCTATCCAAAAACGAATTTTATTGCACACTAGCACTCATATTTGAAAAATCCACAGGGGCCAAAATGCGAAACTACACACCTAACTGTGGAGTGCTACCTAAACCCGGGCTCTTGAAAAAATTTAACAACGTCGGTGGTAATAGGACTATTGTCCGAAAAAAACAGTAAAAATAACAAAAAGACAAACAATTAAACTTTTAAATATATAATCAAACAAACAAACAATTAAATAAATAAATAAATAAATTATTAATTAATTAATTAATTAGTTAATTAATTAAATAAATAAATAAATAAACAAATAAACAAACAAACAAACAAACAAACAAATAAACAAATAAATAAATAAATAAATAATTTAATTAATAAATAATAAATAAGTAAATTGATAAATAAATATTTATGATAAATATTCCGCCGAATTGTATATTGTGTATAATTATGAATTACTGGAATTACTGGAAATAACAATAGAAGAAAAAAAGTTTAAAGAAATTCATAACGGAAAGCTTTCCACCCCTAAACTATTTTATTTTACTTTTTTATCCTACATCGATCTCAGTTTGGTGTTGTCCCTAACGGAAAGTATAAGCATGCATATCGAGGCTATCTTATAATTATATAAATTGTGATTTAAAAATTTAAATAAATCTTCTGAATTTTTATGGCTCTTGACAAAAGAAAATGTAACTCTTCTGGAAAAACTGAACTGTTATATTTGTTACTGTTTTGAATTAAGGAGATCAGGTTGGAATCTTGAGACTAAGTCAAGTAAATGTTTTGAAAATGAATGCATATTATGTAATTGTATTGTCGAGTCTGTGACAAAAGTCGCAGAAAGCTCGACATAGGGATCGTGGTCTTGCGGCGGCGGCGGCGTTAGCTAACTTCTTAAAAGCTTTATATTTTAGAAGTTGGAAGACCTGGATGCTTCATCCTTTGTATATGGCTTTGTATATAGATGCCTCATGTTACGAAGATTCTGTCAGTCACGTGTCCAATGTCCTTGACCTCATTTTCATGGTTCAGTGACTACTTGAAAAAAGTAAAGATTTTTTGTAACGTTAAATTCTCTCTTATTATAAGTAAAAGGAATTCTTTATTTGGTATGTGCATACCTTGCTTCTCATGCCGGTCAGACAGCTTTCACTTGACCTCGACCTTTTTTCACTAATCAGTGAACAAGGTTAAGTTTAGGTGATCAAGTCCATATCTCAGATACTATAAGCAATAGGTCTAGTATATTCGGTGTTTGAAAGCACTGTAAGGTGTACATGTCAAACTTGCTTGTGTCATCTGACCTTGACCTCATTTTCATTGTACAGTGATCAAAGTTAAGTTTTTGAGTTTTGGTCATTTTTTCTAATACTATAAGCAATAGGTCAACTATATTTGGTGTATGGAAATATTTTATGATCTATATCAGTCACGCAGGTTCTATTTGACTTTGACCTCATTTTCACGGTTCATTGCTCAGTGTTAAGTCTTTGTGTTTTGGTAAGTTTTTCTTAAACTATAAGCAATAGATCAACTATATTTGTTGTATGGAAGAATTGTTAGCTGTATATGCCTGCCTGGCAATGTTCATCTGACCTTGACCTCATTTTCATGGTTCATTGGTCAATTTTTAATTTTCTTGGTTAATGTTAAGTTTGTGTGACAGTTGTAATAAAGCTTTATATTTAGGACTATCAACATAATATCAATGAATAGTGAGGAAGGCGAGACACTTCAGCGCGTACACTCTTGTTCTTTTATTCACAATATGTAAATGTGGTTTTTGGCTTTGGTTCTGACCAATGCTTTTTTACTAAATATATATTTATATGTGACTATTATTGTTGTTGTTACCAATAATGTAAATCAGTTGTATCTTTTATGGAATTTATGGCCCTGTAATTTGGGTGGAAAATATTCTACTCTATACTGTTCCATTATTTTCTATATATTAATAGACTCTTATTTTGAACAATAGGACAACTAAATTTGGTAGAACCATGTGTAAATGTCTGTTTTGAAGGTTTTATATGTCCTTGGGTCTTTTTTTTATGGTAGAACTGTTCTCTGATAGTCTATATATAAGGAATGACTGTAAGTCTTTCATGTCAGGCCAAGAGTTCAAATTACCTTGAACTAATTTGTATTGTTCATTTGTAAATGTCAGGTTGATGTGAATTGATACATCTGAGTGTATGCATCTTGTAACTTTTTAAAGGAAAATTTTCAACTATCGGGCAAAACAACGCTCCTTCTCACTACCCCAAAACAGCCCGAAAAAAACCTTGACTTTGAAAAAATCTACGAAACAATTTTATTTTATGCTCTTATATTTCATTAATAGAATCATATTCCCTCTGTGTTATAGATCAACTTTTTTTCAATGCATATTTTGTTTTATAGATCAGACCTTTTTTTGTTTGACCAGAATTAAACATTTAAACATCTAATGTTCATGATGACAAAAAGTTCAAAAAAAAATAATAGATACAGAAGGTACATGTACATGTAAGTTTTGCATCAGAGACCGTCCTGGATGAAGGTCGAAGACATTTCGACTGCCACGGGAATAGCAGATTGGATAGAGACGAAAATTTATCTTTGCCACATGCCATCTGTTGACCCCTCAAATAATTGTTACAAGGGTTATTAACGTACAAAGAGCACGGAATTCTCTGTACACGAGGCATCTAATTTAATGTCCCAATTCTGACTGGACGTGGATACGTACTTGTGCATCCCGCACAGCAAAACGGACGCTCCACTTTGACTATGGTTTTCGTGGAGGTATCTACCAATGAATACCATCTCTCCAATCCTCTGTCACTCTTGGGGGTCTTGAAATTTAGTGTTTTGTTACTTGTTGTTTATCAACTGATGTACGTGATATTGTGCTTTTGTTTTTTATCTATCATGTCTGTTTGTTTTGCTAAAAAATTGTTGTTAATATAATGGAATTCTATATGACTCTCGTATACAAGTGAGAGGCTTAGCTAGTAATACAACCAGGTTAAATTTACCATTTTCCACATAGGAAATGCTTGTACAAAATCAAGAATATGACAGTTGTTATCAATTCGTTTGGTGTATTTGTGTTTGTGATTTATATATATTTTTTTCAATTGCTAAAGGACTGTCCGATTTAAAATTTACTTATATATTTCATCTGTAATCTCCGAACTTTACCTCGCTATAAACATAAAAATTTGAGGAATCACACTTAAATATCAAAATAAACACACACAAACATATTGAATACATTTATGACATAAACAAGCAGATAGTTACGGTTTCGGGGGGGGGGGGGGGGGTCTTTTATTTATTTTGTTAATATGTTCAAGGATTTGTATAGTGTCACTATGGCAAAACAAAACAGAAAAGCTATACAGAAAAAAAGAAATAATAATTCAGAAAACACAATAATCAACATAGGCCGAAGTTATGGTCCGAATTCGGCATAGGCCGAGTTAACGAGTAGCATCATAATCGCCCCAAAATTCAAATCAAAATGGAGTTGTCTCCCTTTCGGGTTCGGGTGAACATTTTTTTTTAAATTTCCACTATAAAAAGTTTTCGGCATAGTTGTAAAAACAATTTAAAGTAAAATATGGAAGATTATTACATTCAGGACATAAAATAATAAAGCGAATTTAAAACACTTAGGTAGAGAAGGTTTGGTTAAAGAAAAACTTTCAGGTTCGGGTTACCACTTTTACCGAGGTGGAAATGAATAAACACAGGCACTTGTTTCTATCCATACGAAGGTCGACTATCCATATAAATAGAAGAAGTTGGCTAACGAAATTTTTTTTAGGTCACGACAGTCTCCGCTTGGGACGCTTTTTCTACCTTTCAACTTAATGCTAAAAATCCCTACCTTATATGAATCGATTCAGTGAATATTTTCCTTTAACACTAAACTAATTTCATAATCCCCACAGTGTTCCTCTTCACGGTAATCTACTCTCAATTCACTAAACCATGTCCAAAAGTTCCGGTTCGGCAAATTTCCTGCAAATTCCGGTTCGGGTCCGGGTTCGGGTTACCACTTTTACCGACTACCATCTTTGTCGACGTTACTTCGTTCCCCGTTTTTTACCTGTCCCTTCATAATTTTTACTTTACGCATTTATACATGCTTGGATATTTCATTGTTTCTGTTTCTGTCGGGTAATAGCCTCCTTCAACAAACTGAAGATTCTGCTATATATGTTTCTGACGAGTTCCGTTTGCAGGAGAAGACATCCAAGTAAATAAATTGTTGAAGTAAAACCGTGGAACTAACTATATACAGTGAATTTGAATTAAACTTCTGTTATTCTACTTATTTGGATTGGATTTACTATTCTTTTTCCGCAGAATATTCTAACGAAAATTGTACAGTTGTACAGTGTCCGGATATGTACGATGTGGTAAAACTACCAACAATCTCGTCAAATTCGTCAGATTTGTCGAGAGATTTGTGCACATGAATGAAATAGTTGTCACTTGACGTTTAACTACAAACAAAATCAATCAACCGACATAATAGATTAACAGTATACTATTACCAGAAGAGAACCTCAATACATTTTTTTATTAAAAATCACAAATGAATTCAGACATGTCAGTGTTGGTACATGTACTTGGATGATTCGGCCTAATAGTTTCGTTTTACACACCCTAGTGACTGTTTAATATTATGAATACAGAGATGAAACACTGACATTATCAATGTATGCGGAAAAAAAATGCATTAATTGTTTTCCTTATTGCTTACATTTGCCGTCCTACTAACATGTTCACAGGAGTGCCAGGAGAAGACATAATTAGGCGCCATCCCAACAGCGGTCATTTATTTTATACATTGAATCCAGACATCAAAAATATGGCTGATTTACTATGCGGATATATATAGATTTTTAAATTAAAGTGCGCATATGCAGGTCAGTTCTTGGTCGATCGCAGAAGTCTACTGAAATTTTGTTACGTATCAATATTTTGAATAAAAGGAGGACATGCTGACATCCAAAATTAATGCGAACAAAAATTTGTTGTTCATGTTGTTATTGTATTGCAATATAGCTGTCTATTGTATTATACATTGAATCCTGACATAAAAAAATATGGCTGATTTACTATGCTGGCATATAGATTTACAAATTAGAGTGCACATATGGTCAGTTTTGGTCTAGGTCAATGCGGTCAAATTATTTCATTGTACAAGTCAGCATGCATCTTCGCTAGCCAAGGGTAACGATCCACTCCCGCTCTCTTCACCCTTGGCGGATTGAGCCAACATTTGTGATAACAATGGTGCGCCATCTATCGGAAGATAAAAATCACGCCAATTCCGAATACATTATTCTTGACCAATGGTAGCACTTGAACTCTTCAATTTGGAGGTAAAACACGGTAGCGTCTAGATTCTACACGCTTGGTAAAGCCAGAAATGAAAACATACGTCAACATTCATGCATTTGTGCATGAAACATACACAGAAACTTTTATTTGTTGATTAAAAACATTCAAGTTTGCACTAAATATAGTCGTATGTTTAGGAATGTAAAGACTTGTTGCACAAAAAACACGTTGCAATTGTTTACAAACACTTTCTACATTTACACGTGATCATGTTATATGCGCATTTTGATTGGATGCAGCGAGTTTTGACTGCAACCAATAAAAATCCTTACCTTGTGTCTCCGAAATGTTGGCTCAATCCGCCAAGGGTGAAGAGAGCGGGAGTGGATCGTAACCCTTGGCAAGCGAAGATGGTCAGCATGAGGTATCAAAACTATTGAAATTTTGTAACGTATCAATATTTTGAATATAAGGAGGACATGCTGGCACCCTAAATTTATGCGAAACAAAAATTTGATGTTATCAGCTGGTTATTGTATTGCAATATTGCAATCCATTGTATTATAATACATTGAATCCTGACATAAAAAATATGGCTGAATTACTATGCGGGTATATATGGTATATAGATTTACAAATTTAAGTGCACATATGGTCAGTTTTGGTGGAAGCGCTCAAAATATTTTGTTGTACAAGTCAGCATGAGGTATCAAAACACTGTAATTTTGATACGTATCAATATTTTGAATAAAAGGAGGACATTCTAGCACCCTAAATGTATGCGAACACAAATTTGTTGTTATTGTATTACAATATTGCTGTCCATTGTATTGTACACTGAATTCTAACACAAAAAATATGGCTGATTTACTATACAGGTATATAACTTTACAAATTAAAGTGTACATATGGTCAGTTTTAGTTGATGCGGTCAAATAATTTTATTGTACAAGTCAGCATGGTCAGCATGAGGTATCAAAACTACTGAAATTTTGTTACGTATCAATATTTTGAATTACAGAAGGACATGCTGGCACCCTAAATTTATGCAAACACAAATTTGTTGTTATTGTATTGCAATATTGCTGTCCATTGTAATATACATTGAATCCTGACAACAAATATGGCTGATTTACTATACAGGTATATAACTTTACAAATTAAAGTGTACATATGGTCAGTTTTAGTTGATGCGGTCAAATAATTTTGTTGTACAAGTCAGCATGGTCAGCATGAGGTATCAAAACTACTGAAATTTTGTTACGTATCAATATTTTGAATTACAGGAGGACATGCTGGCACCCTAAATTTATGCGAACACAAATTTGTTGTTATTGTATTGCAATATTGCTGTCCATTGTATTATACATTGAATCCTGACATAAAAAATATGGCTGATATACTATGCGGGTATATAGATTTACAAATTAAAGTGCACATATGGTCAGTTTAAGTTGATGCGGTCAAATAATTTTGCCGGACAAGTCAGCATGAGGTATCAAAACTACTGTAATTTTGTTACGTATAATATTTTGAATAAAAGGATGACATGCTGTCACCCTTAATTTATGCGAACAAAAATGTGTTGTTATTGTATTACAATCTTGCTGTCCATTGTATTATACATTGAATCCTGACATAAAAAATATGGCTGAATAACTATGCTGGTATATAGATTTAGAAATTAAAGTGCACAAATTGTCAGTTTTAGTTGATGCAGTCAAATAATTTTGTTGTACAAGTCAGCATGAGGTACCAAAACTACTGAAATTTTGTTACGTATCAAAATTTTGAATAAAAGGAGGACATGAAGGCACCCTAAATTTATGCAAACAAAAATTTGAAAAAAATTGCTGATTTAGTATGCTGGTATATAGATTTATGAATAAAAGTGCTCACGTGGTCAGTTTTGGTCAACACGGTCAAATAATTTTGTTGCACAAGTCAGCAAGAGGTATCAAAACTACTGAAATTTTGTTACGTATCAATATTTTGAATAAAAGGAGGACATATGCTGGCACCCTAAATTTATGCAAACAAAAAATTGTTGTTATTGTATAGCAATATTGTTGTCCATTGTAATATACAATGCACATTGAATCCTGACATAACAAATATGGCTGATTTACTATGCGGGTATATAGATTTATAAAAAAAAAGTGCACACATGGTCAGTTTTGGTTAACGCGGTCAAATAATTTTGTTGTACAAGTCAGCATGAGGTATCAAAATGTAACTAAATTTTTTTATGCATCAATATTTTGAATAAAAGGAGGACATGCTGGCACCCTAAATTTATGCGAACAAAAATTTGTGGTCATGTGTTAAAATGATGCTTTCCTCTAAAATACGTCCTTTCATAGATATACATATAAATAAAGTGCAAATATGGTTGAATTTGATAGGTATTGGAATATATATTCAGTGCCCGTTATCTTTGTAACCAAGATCGTTTTTTAATTTATAGATTGGCAGATCACAGATAAATTTGTGTTTCAAGCAACGTTTTTTGCGAACGTTATTTTCAAATATTTGTATTAAATCCTGTTTATATAACGGAAGTATTAGTTTTACTTTATTTTCGATGTACCATGTTAACTCGTACCAAAAAAGTAAACTCGTACCACTGCAAACTCGTACCATCAAAAATATATTAAAAATTACGAATATTTTTTGTAATTTTAATAAAACTAATGTTGAATTACTTGAATTTTATACTGGATTTTATAGACAAAAATACGAATGTTTTTCTAAAAAGCTTTATTTTTTAAGCTGATCTTTCAAAGTAGTTATAATCCAGAAGAAAGAAAAAACATTGCTTTAACTGTACCTTAAGTTGAATATCTATATCCAAAGTAAATTAATTAATGCTGTAATCCATGATCACAAATTGAATGCTTTGTTTACAATTGTTGAAAGCCATGTGCTTTTTGGCGGGAAAATTCGGGAACAGGAAACGGTTACATTTCATTGTAACTTGTTATTTATAAAAAGTAAGAATTTCATTTTGGAAATCATTTTGATTAACTGCTAGGATTTATTCATGAAAAATCACTTTGGAATGATTAAAAATTAAATTCAATAATTATCAGTAAAAGTTTAAAAAAGTCTTTTCAAAGGAGACAACAAAGCAAATCTGCCACGGTATTTTCTATCCAATAGACAGGGAACATCAGCTTCATAATTGGTCATTGTACTTTCAAATTATATACATTTTACAGACTTGAGAGGTATTGAGTGAAAGTAAATTACATACATCATTAAACACCATTTAAATGCATTTAAATAAGTTGGTACGAGTTTGCATTGGTACGAGTTTTTGTAAAGTGGTACGAGTTGACGTTGGTACGAGTTTACAATGGTACGGGATAACTATAATTCGTTTATACTACGAAACAAAGATATTAAAAAATATTTTTAAAAAATCGATGTAGAGTGGTCCTGGTTACAAGTTAACTTAGTGTTGAGCAGACCAGTCAAAATTTAACTTTTGAACAGGTCTGGTTTCGATCGGATTTGTCAAAGCAAAAGTTAACTTTGTGGCAGGACTGGTCTCGAAGTTAACTTATGTTAACTTTATGGCAGGACTGGTTTCGAAGTTAACTTATGTTAACTTTACGGCAGGACTGGTTCGAAGTTAACTTATATCAATAGCGGACCTGTTTCGAAGTTAACTTTTTGGCAGACATAAAAACAGTCCTAGGACCAAGTCCGCTTTTCAAGTTAACTAGATTTTGGTCCTAGGACTGGTCAGAGCAGTCCTAAATTTGGTCACAGGTTAACTTTGACCAGTCCAAATGACTGGTTATCAAGTTAACTTGCTGTACAGGTTAGGACTGCACCCATCTGTACATCGTATTAGTGATAATTCTTTAATTGTTGACATTTTATTTTTGTTTACATAAATAAGGTTTGATTAAGTTTATGTTGACTACGTCTGTCACTGACGTGTCGTTTGTGTTTTGCTCATTATTGAAGATCTTTGGTTACTGGTCTCAGATAGAAAATCTTTTCATTGGCAATTATAATAGATATTTTTATGTAGATTTTCATTTTCATTAGATAGTGATTCAAATTACTATTGTGTTGGCGTTATGACAACGCCTGATTCCATTTCATAAATAAAACAATGACGTTAAGGAACTTAATCCATCAGATGTATACTGCTTAATACTGTAATCTGGGAGATCATGTTTTTGTTATGATTTGTAATTGGCTTTCAAGTTCCTTTCGGTAAGTGCAAGTATTCTGTTATTAGTACTCTATGTCTAATGTTTTTATGTTCGTTGTTTTGTGCCTCATACCGTTCTTTTCTATTAAACAAGTTGCAATGGATTTTTATAGTGTACTCTTATGTAATGATGTTACACCACTGTCTCAGATAACCCCGCCATATTCTTTATTTCCCTTTTCCAAGTTCACAGCCAGTTATTTAAACTTTAATGAGGATTCTGTTTGTCATATTTTTTTCTAATTTTTTTTCTTCATAAAACAGTCCGTTAGTATCTTGTATATCATTCAGTCAAACTAATACGTGACGGTTTTCTTGTTTCAACCGGAAATCTAATTTTGTTGTGGAAACTAAAGGTCATCTTCGCTAGCCAAGGGTTACGATCCACTCCCGTTCTCTTCCCCCTTGGCGGATTGAGATAAAATTTTGGATACACAAGGTAAGGATTTTTATTGGTTGCAGTAGAAACTCGCTGCATCCAATCAAACGTATAGATATAGAAAGAGTTTGTAAACAATTGCCACGTGTTTATTGTGCAACAAGTCTTTACATTACTAAACGGCTATATTTAGTGACAACTTGAATGGTTTGAATCAACTAATAGAAGTTCCTGCGTATGTTTCATGCACAAATGCATGAATGTTGAAGTATATTTTCGTTTCCGTCTCTACCGAGTGTGTAGAATCTAGACGCTATCGTGTTTGTACCTCCAAATTGGAGAGTTTAAGTGCTACCATTGGTCAAGAACAATGTATTCGAAATGGGAGTGACTTTAATCTTCCTATAGATGGCGCAACATTGATATCACAAATGTTAGCTCAATCTGCCGAGGGTGAAGAGAACGGGAGTGGATCGTAACCCTTGGCTAGCGAAGATGACTAAAGGTATGAATTAGACATGGAAAATTCAAAAAAAAAATGAATGAAGAACTAAAATTTTTCATAATTGTTTTTAAATCAAAGTAAAACGTGACTATGTTCATGTTTTTCCTGTTTTGCCATCGTCAGGAAGTATAACAGACAAGATATTGGGAAAACTTGAGATTTCTTTAATTATATAAAAGACAAGGCTTCCTTCTTGCAAAGTTTTCTTTGGAAATGAAAATATGATATTTATGCCATGTTCAATACTTTTATTATAATATTACAGTATAAAATGTAACAATTTGATCATAAAATATCAATTGATACAAAATCCTGGTAAAAAATGATGAAAACAATACATACACATGTGTTGGTTGTATAACAACCAGATATAAAATTTATAAAAATCTAAATATTAAATGAAATTGTTTCAATTTTAACATGAATTAAAATAAATCAAAAACGATAACAAACTGAGATACTAAGTTGTTCTGTTTTGTCGAATATTGCTATCTTTTTAAAGGCACTAATTATATCTCTTTAAGATTTGCTATATATATACCAATTGAATCACAGTCGAACACTGTTCTCACACATACTACAAATGACTATATATTGGAGATTATTTCCTCTAGATTCTAATTAGAGAATCATTTTTTCATTGACGTTTACTTGCCTACATTTTTTTTAAATAATTGCCACTGGGCGTTAAGATCATTGCATACAATTAATCAACAGGTCGTGATATTATCTCTGGCTCGAAATTCTTGATAACTCATGATAATCAAGTTTAACAATAAAGACTTATGGGGTAAACGCCGATGACGGAACAATCCTGTTAACAGACACAAATAACATGTTTATCCTTTAAACACTTGATTCAGGTTTTTTGTATGCAAGTCATAACTTGTCTAAGTTTTGTAAATATAATAACGTCACTTCTCAAGTATCATGTATATATGTTTTGTGTTATTACAATTAGGTAGCTAATATCACATTTCCACCATCTGAACTTTTTAATGATTATCTGTCTATAACATCTGGCGTATATTTCTTAGTCTGATTTATATACTGCATCTGACATGTTATTACTGTGAGTGTTATTTATAATATTATTGGATTCATTTCAACGTCATATTCTAAAATAGAATTAAACCTTCTAAGTCTGTACTTCATACTAGAAGAGTACTAAAGGTGTATACATTTATGGCAATACTTCCTACTGGTTCCCTTTCATTTACGAAATAAGCATATAGCTGCATGAAAAAAGGTTCCAAAGTAAGTTTTGCTCTTTTATCAATATGTATTTTACTTTTACTGCTTTTATAAAGCAACATAAAATAAAATATCTTGCATATATCTTTCATGAAAGTCATGAGACAAGCATGACAAGCCAAAGAGACAAAAACAAACATGTTCATTCTTTAAAACAGAATTCAAAATAAAAGTGAAAACAAATCAATCGATAATGAAATGAACATTGTTTATAAAAACAATAGAATGTGCAAAGGAGGCAACTCTCCATTCAAGTCACAATGATTTGATTATAACAAGTATAGGTTAAAAAAGAACTGCCTTCAACACGAGCATTTGCTCCAACACACAGCAAGCTAAGAAGCTCCAAAATTACTAGTACATTGTACATGTATTTACGCTCATTGCTCATTTTTTCTTATTTCTTTCTTTTACTTGTGTAATAACACACGACGGTTTCACTCTTTCTTGAATGAAAAGCAGTTTGATAAAACATATTTACTGAAATCAATATCACACTGTGCCCTTGTGACACAATATATGTCTAGATAATACATATTCCGCTAGTCTAACATCTTAACCATGCATAATCACATTTGATCCACATCAGAACGCAAATACGTCATCACTATTCACCTTGACCTTGTGTTTAAGATGAAATAATCTATTAAGTAATTCAATAGATCCTCTTTTTATCGCCTGTTTTGTCGATAATTCACAACGCTCCTTAATTTCCGGTTGTAGTTTAATTTTTATTTGCTTCAAAATTCCCAGCAGTAGTTTGTCAACCTTTATGTTCAAGGTAGCTGATGTCTCTATATATTTACAATTAAACTTCGATGCTAAATGTCTGGCCTCTGAAAAAATGTAAAATACTTTAAATGAAGGTAGTAACACATGATAACAATTAAGTGTAAAAATATTTAAAACAGTTTTTTCCTTAAAGTCCTTCAATAAAAAGTCAATTTTCTATTATCAAACCTTTACATAATTCGAGTTATTACTTCAGAGTAGTAAAAAACTATATTCGTCCATTTACTTTTATTTTCATTTTCAAACCATTGTTTTGGCTAAATCAAGTGTTCAAAGAATTCTTTGATAGTTTCAATTAAATGTATACAAAACTTTTTTTGAAGCAAGCAATCTGATAAACAATCAAGTCTTCGTGTAAATTGAATGAGCGATATTATAAAATGTCAATACCTTCTTTTGTTATTTGTCTTTTTCTCACAAGATCTACTTTATTAGCTACCAAGATAATTGGTCTGTCACTAAACTGGTCGTTGCGAATACGTTGTAGGAACCTACAGGCTATGTCGTAACTGGACTTTTCATAAACAGAAAACACAACAATATATGCATCAACCGGGTATCTCTGATCCTGTAAACAAACAAAACAAAAATATGTAAAACGATAGGTTACGTTGTAAGTATAATTTTCTCTTGAAACAAAGATTGTACAGACCGTTTCGTAAGAAATATAACAATCTCAGGTCTGAAACCTTGTGAGAGATATCTGTTGATTCTATTCTGTTTAATACTTTAAAAGAAAACCTGGTGAAAAGTAAAATCACAAAAATATTTAACTTACAGGAAAAACTAATGGGAAAGTCCATAATCACATGGCAAAATCAAATAACAAAACACATCAAAAACGAATGGACAAGAAGGTGAAGGTCATCTTTCTCTAAAAAGAAAGTATACAAATTTGATGGAAGAAATTATGCTTTTAATATTATTTTAGTGAATGAGGTGGTCCCATACCACAATTACGGATATAGACAAAAAACAAACACCCAGGAACATGAATTCTACAACCAGACATCTACATTGTTATGTTTTACTAAGAAAATTTCTTCTTTTATAAGTTATAAAAGGAAATGGCTTCACAAAGTTGATAAAAAGAGCTACAAATGCTATAGACACCTGTTTAAATGAAAAAACGATCGGGTGTTGGGAGGTAAATATTTATTATGTTATTACTTTATCACACATAATTAAATTACAAATATCGTACCTCGTCTTCTGAAAAATTCACAAATTCCAGAGTTGATTCTTCGTTGTCTATTACTACAGTCACAAATCGGTCATCGTCATCTCCTGGAA
Organism: Mytilus galloprovincialis; assembly: GCF_965363235.1. Lineage (NCBI taxonomy): Eukaryota > Metazoa > Mollusca > Bivalvia > Mytilida > Mytilidae > Mytilus > Mytilus galloprovincialis. Next base: position 86,418,435 of record NC_134843.1, read on the forward strand.
AGAATTGTTTGAAATGTTAATAATTTAATCACTTCATATGCAGCACAATATATAACAAATCATGCAAAACAAATTAACACAATACTTGTTTTACAGAAAGTATTAAATCAAACACACACCCATAATAGATACATAAATGGTCAATTAAGCTATAATGTTTAGTCTGTATATATATCAATAATGATTTACTAATTTTTTTTGGATTTCGATTGTTTGTGATAAAATTAATGACAGAAGTGCTTTTTGAAATTTATAACATGAAGTGTCTTTTTATTTCTTAAAATGTGAAGATTGTTAGATAGAAATAAGCTATGCTTACCATCTGTTGTCATAACATCTGAGCTCATAAATTTGTTTATCAAGGTTCGTTTTCCTACAGCGTCAGCGCCAATGACACACACACGATAATATCCGGGTAAACAAGTTGAAGAATAACCACAGCAAATAGCACTGTCTTCTGAGGTTTCACTTGAAAGTCTCCTTCTATCAAGGTCTTTGTGAATGTCTAAGCTTGTATAGCTGTCTCGTTTGTCTTCGGCCTCTACAATTCCTCCCGCTATAAATTTTGTGGACCGAAATCGTCGTATAGGTCTCCTTTTCTCATTTAAGATGTCATCACATGAACTGGATAGCTTTGATAATTTAGGAACCGGCAGACTGTTTCTTCTGTTTTCCTCGTCTATAAGTTGTTCCGATTTTAATTTCCTTTTGAATGAACCAGCTGGTGAATTAGGTTCAGATCTTGATTTCAATCTCGATCTTTGCAAACATGATTTAACTTCAGTTACCGAGTCCTGAAAAAGCTCATCAAATTGAGACGAGTCAATCATGTTTGTTTCTGTCTATCTTTGTAACTAAATGTAGCTCAGTACCTTAATTGACTTTGTTCCTTACCACCTTAACAATCACGTCAGAATTGATTTTTATGAAGCGGTTTCTCTTCTTATACCACATTGTATTGAAATCCTGTTCACACGTGGGCTTCTCAATAACTAAGTGTCAATCATTGTAATACGTCTTCTCGTTCATTGACAAGACTCTATAACATTTAGGTTCATTGGCATATCGATAAAAGCAAAATCTGATTTCATTAAGATGGAAATAACCGATCGAAAATATCTTACAAGGCATAAAAGGTTAGAAATTGACATTTATTGTAATAAATTGTTTTATATTAATTCTAGAAGTGAAAAATGATAAATGTATTGATTTTGTTCGTAAAATTATATAAAGAATGTTGTTTTTGAATAAAGAGAAAAAACATATTATTGAAAGATGTAACACTATATAGCTTTTGTGTGTAATTATTAACAATGCGATGAAAAATAAACGTAAAATTTCTATAAACAAACTTGTTCATTAAGCTTGCAGCCTTCCAATTGATAATTGGACGCTACGTTTATGATATACCGTGTTTGCACTTCATATTTTGCCATTAGTGAAAAAGTACAGGCAAATCACACTAGACTTTATAAATTGCATGACTTTCAAGATGTTTTTTTTATTAAAGTTGTGTTGTACCAAACGTTAGTTTACAATGTACAGTGGCCAGTATTACAAAGATATAAAGGATGATGTCGCTATGCAACCTAATCTTTCCTGACCGGTTATTCATTTTTATTTAAATAATCCAGTTGTGGGTGTAGTGTTAGTGGATCAATATGTTAGACTGTTTCTATGTCCTTTATCTGTCCTGCTCTGAATTTTCAAATGTCTTTCGTTTTTAGTTAATGACCAAATATTTACTTTGAAGATAATTATCAAAGGTACCAGGATTATAATTTAATTCGCCAGATGCGCGTTTAGTCTACAAAAGACTCATCAGTGACGCTCAGATCAAATCAGTTATAATGCCAAATAAGTACAAAGTTGAAGAGCATTGACGACCCAAAATTCCAAAAGGTTGTGCCAAATACGGCTAAAGTAATATATTTCTTGGATAAGAAAACCCTTAATTTTTCGAAATTATTTCCCTCCAACCGTCTATCGTGTCTACATGACTATCGCCATTTCTATATGACAAAAACGACGTCGGTGGACTCACTGAAGCGTGTGTGTCACGGGTGTGTTTGATCATACTCAACAGGTTTGAATTTGTCTTTTTTTCGCTCAGCAAGCAGCAGTTGAGAGACAGAACAAAGACTTGTCGACTCAAAGTAGGAATAATGTATCCTGATAGGATAATAATATTTATGTGTATTTTAAGTTCAGTTACCGTTTGAACTTAAATGTAGCACGCTTATAATACTGTGTCAACGAAGCTGTACTAGGACACTACTTTTTGGAACAACACAATATCTAATAACGACATCTCTTTCTTCGTTTTTGCATTAAGAATATGATTTCATCACTTTATCAATTTTGAAACACAAAACGCATGTAAAAGTATTCACGGAAACTATGAGCGGAAACTATGAGTTAACCTTGCGCACGCAAAATTCATGATACGCATACCCTGTGTCTTATTCTTCATGTAGCAATACATGTTGTTTACCTTCAGCTGTATTTTCTTTTTGTCTTTTTTTTTAAAGTTGATCTACTGGGGCCAACATGTAGGATATATTTTTTTATAGAGAGGTTTCAAAAGTACTAAGCCAGCTGGAGGACAAACGCGCGTGTTTTTATTTTTTTTTTTTTTTTTATAGATGAACAAAGCTTCTTCAGGACTGGGTTTCGAGTACTCGACATAAGTTCAAAAAAATTGAGAAAGGAAATGGGGAATGTGTCAAAGCGACAACAACCGGATTATAGAGCAGACAACAGCCGAAGGCCACCAATGGGTCTTCAATGTAGCGAGAAACTTCCGCACCCATAGGCGTCCTTCAGCTGGCCAAACAAATAAACAAATATGCATACTAGTTTAGTGATAATGGACGTCATACTAAACTCCAAATTATACACAAGAATCTAAAATTATTTTTTTTACTTAAGTGCATCATGTCGTTGTATGAAATTGGAGGATAAATACTCTTTACGTTTTTATAGTGATATTCGTCTCCAATTTGTCGATTGTTACATTGATGGCAAACATGGATTTTTCTGAATACATCTTGCCACCTTCCTGTTTCTATCGGCAAGTTGTTATAAGTCATTCCAAATCGACGGAAAACAACGTCATGTTTAAAGTTCAAAATATTAAAATATTCCTCAAATTCCTGGTTTTTCTTTAAAAATTGTAATTAATAGCTTTTGACGAATTTTGGACTAGTAAATTACAGTTCCGAAACTGAAAAACTGGTCTAACAATCTTTGCTTAAGCTTTATACAGGTAACAGTTTTTAGTTCACTATATAATTTGGTGTTGATGATTTCAGATTTAAAAGTAATTTACAGAATCTTATTTTTTATTAGCAATTAAGAAAATTTCCATTAAAATAAGTGGAAAATAAACAATCTTTATATATGCAAATATGTCCTCATCGTTGAAGACCGTGCGGTGACCTATATATTTGTTTATGTCTGTGCCATTTGGTCTGTTGTGGATAGTTGTCTCATTGGCAATCATACTACATCTTCTTTTTTTTATAAATACCCAACAAATGGCTATTTCGCATTTCTCGGAAAAAAAGATTGGTTCAAAGACAAATTAAAGAAGTAAAAACACTACATGTATACGTCATATCACAAATATTTTCGACTTTGTATTGTTTTAGAGGAGTTACGGCTCAATGAAATCGGTCTCTTCCTTTAGTAGCATAGATTATATGATATACTAAATTTAATATCATTTTACATATTCAATACAGTACATTATACATCTTACCATTTACAGATTTATATTATTCAATAACATTTTATAAAACAAACCATCTCGCCATATTATGCATGAGTAGATAATTTTATAGCTATTGTTATGAAATATTTTAAAAACTGACTGTGATTTCAATGGTGTCTTTTGCAATGAATAGAAATTAGAGTTCGGGTATGAGAGTCACTGAGACAACTCTCCATCAAAGTCATAATTTGTAAGAGGAAACAATTATAGGTCAAAGTGCGACCTTCAACACGGAGCCTATGCTTATCATATTTTCTCCACAGCTGGGAATTTCTTCAACTAGCTCTTGTATTATCTGATCTTAATCTTCCTCCGAAATGTTTGAAACGTTGATTTTGTTTAATTGCATTTTCTCATTTTCCCTATAAGTTTGACTCGGGTTAATAGTTTACAGAAGCAGATCGGAATCAGTTATGACGAAGACAGTAATCATTCTACTCGTAATCATGTTCATTGACCATAACGACGATGAAAGCACATCATATAATGACGTTTCGACATCATATAATGAAGTAAATCTAACCACATCATTTAAGATTACAAGCACTTAATATTATGACACAACCACATCATATAAAGATGATTGCACGTAATATAAGGGAAACTGCACATCATATAATGATATGTACACATCATATAAGGATCTTTGAACATCATATAAGTATATTTGCACATCATATAAGGATCTTTGAACATAATATAAGTAGATTTGCACATCATATAACAATGTTTGTACATCATATAATAATGTTTGCACATGTATAAGTATAGTTGGACATTATATAAGTATATATGCACATCATATAAGTATATATGCACATCATATAAGTATATATGCACATCATATAAGTATGTTTGCACATCATATAATGGTGTTTGCACAGCATATTAGGATATTTGCACATCATATAAGCATATTTGCACATCATATAAAGGTGTTTGCACATCATATAATGACAAGTGCACATCATATAAAGTTAAATGCACATCATATAATAAAAATGGTCATAACAAGACAGTGTTGGCGTTCCATAAGCAAGCCTCTATCAAGACAATCATGATAGGAAATGCAAGCACGGGAATATCGTATCAATTGGGAGATATAAATCCCGTATGCAGGTGCTGCTGGAATGTTGCGTTGAAATGCATATAACATTTTAATCGTATATAATGATGTATCTATTAGTTTCACGTTAGAATGTTTCCTGCATTAGTTTTTTTTCTTCATGAAAGATGCAACCTCGCCCCCGTATTTATAGTGAAAGACATTAAACATATTTCATTTGATTCTCCACATATTTTAAATGATGACATAAATGTGATTGGATGGTCCGCGGACAATCATAGTTATGACTGTCCTAAAAAAGCTGTGTTTTACACCCTTAGGCCTGTCTCACAATCTATCCTTAATTGTTATGTCCTGAGATATATATTTATTGACATATCTTTTGATTCTTTTGCTGGCATTGCGCGGATTTATGTTCAAGTCTAATTCTAAGTGGGGTACAAATTCCCTCAATAGATTAAATTGATAGTGGAAATGCGGAATATGTCATAGAGACAACAATCAAAATCATACTCTTATACAAATACAATCGAAATTGATTATATATGAGATAATAACAATAATAATCGTGCTGTAAATTAATATGTAGCCCACGATCGATTTGAATACTATTTTCGTTAAATTACAACGCAAAAGGGGTAAAAACGTCTTTTAATCAGATAACATGTGTCTTTTATTATCACTATCTATTTGCTGTCTCATTAAATTTGTTTGTTGCAGATTTCTAGGTCCAACGTCTTCCTGTACTTTTTGTAACAATGCGATATTGAATCTATTCCTATTTTACGATTAAAGAACTTTTTACTGCTTGATTCATTATTTATATTCAGATAAGTATTTTTTGCCTTTTTTTCTTCAGATCAATACATCAATCATTATTGTACAGTTGTATCCTCATTATAGAATAACTTTTAAATCAGCATTTCAATTTGCTGATCAGAAGACTACATGTACTCCTCGTCGTGTGATATTACAGGTTCCGATTGATTATTTATGTTTGATTCAACATGTTTGAGTTTGGGTTTTTTTGGTAACTGTATCCGAGATTATTTCTATATTATGTAATGATATAGCTATATTTTTTGTCTCAAAGAACTACCCACTCAATTTATTTTAAACATATCTGGTATCTTAATTATAGACGCCATCACGATTTTATTGACCGTATTAATTCTAAGTCATCTAAAAAAAGGAGATTTAAATATACATTTTTATGACAGCAAGTTAGTCTTTTAGACTTGGTATTATCTTTTGTCATCAAAGAGATAGCACTAATTGTTTGTATTTATTCATCCGCATGGTACAAATTTCCAAGTTATTAAACCCACTATATTTCAAATATTAATGAGCCTATATACCACATATACGTAAACATATATGTCATTTTGCCTATGTCCTTACATTGATAAGATACAATGTAGATTGATTGATCTTATCGTCTATTGGCAACTTAATATTCTTGAATATTTCTTTTTTTTTCGATTTTACATAAGAACGACACCATTAACTAAAATAATGTGATTTGTATATGTAAGACAATATATCAGATATACAATATTTTAATTGTTAGGTTTCTAAATGGTTACAATTTTGAAACAACATTCGTCTTAAAATTTTTTTCATCACCAGGAACGCCAAAAGCAAAAAACGCAGGAGTTGAGTCACGTCAAGATTCGTACGTCCAAAGGGAACATAATCATGATAATAACACAAAGACAAATAAAAGGAAAACTGTAAAGTAAACAAATGATTCACATCTTCAGCATCTAGATTCAATAACTCAAGACATAAAGACAAACTAGCAACTGCAAGCGCTTTAATATCGTGTGAGTTGAAAAATGTTTACTCCATATGCGGGTTTAATTTGTATGTTTCTGTCTTAGGAGAGAACCAGCAATATTAAAATCGTCTCCGTTGTCATATTATTTGGATCTGAGATGAACGCTGTAGTCCAATTCGTCGAGGTATATGCCTATGAATGAGGAAGCGAACTTTGTATCTATAGTTCGCTAATCTCTACTTGAGGATTTTTTTTAATGGTAATGGAAAGAACATCATCAATATACCTGTTTGTGTAATAAATTTATCTAACTTTGATACTCTCTTTTGTTTTACTAGTGACTGAAGGAACTCTGACTCATATTAAAATAAGAAGAAAGGGTCGGAAAGGAAGTATTCTTCGAATAGCAATGTTGACAACCTGCTGGTAAATTATATTTCAGGATCATGTTTTACTTTTGTACTCAATTATGCCAAAAAATATGTCGATTCAGGAGGAACAGCCTTTTTGAGTGGCTGAATTTTAAACTTATGAATTATTTTAGTAAAAATTTAATAAAATATAACAACATTGCGTTTGTAGCAAACTATTTCCAAAAGTGCCTTTAAAACACTTTAACAACCTCGTCTTGCGTTTTTGTGCTAGCGTGCTTAGTGAGAGGGCGACAAATCGTCGAATTAATCCCCGACCGACTCAAAACAAAGACGTGCAATGGAAAACTGATATTCTCACGCTTCACCGCTTACTCTACGGAAGTGGAATGATATGACTTAGAGCAATAAATGGAGACAGAACTTTATGTATTTGTAGAGTGACATGTGTTCCTGTTGACTACTACTTTGTGAACTAACACGTTCACCGACACGATGTAACGGTATAGCTCCAATCAGAGATTATTTGCATATCACATGGGCATATCATATGATATGATATAGTCAAGCAATATTTGCCCCCTGGACGTTAAACACCAATTCAACCAACCATCCGACAACTAAGTTATAATATCTACGCACTGCACTCGGATTCAAATACATGACTTGAAATTATTCGAATTTATTAACATAATCGAACGACAAAACACAACCTCAATAACATGTTTGTATGTCCCCTACACGAATGTCACTGTGCAGGCAGTTATACCCCTTGAAAATAATTTTAAATAATAAAAAAATCCAAACATCAAAATATAATTAGTATCGTTAACAAAGACAGTAAATCCATCTAGAACATAATATTGCAACCGAAAATGTCAGTGATGACATCTCTAAGGCGTAAACTATGACAGAATAAATTTAATTAAATATTCCTATTACATATGAAGCAAAAAATATAGCAAATGTCAGGCTTATATTGTGTAACTAGTGGCGGCTGAACTTATGACATTAGTAAGAAAGAAACCTATCCTACTGCGTACTCTACTTGAATTTATTTTTGTGAATGAAAAATAAAAACAATTACAAGTTGTTGAAAGAACAAGGTGTGTTGTTTGTTTTAAACTATATATTCCTCCTTCATCACGTAAATTGAGACGAATAAATCAGTTTAAATATGATCGATAATGCAACCATCATTTGCATCAATTTATATCTAAATGAACAATATTAAACCTCCTTATTGTCGTACAATTTACTACTCTACCCTCACAACTTATGTCTTTTTAATTGTTTCCGCTTGGTCGACACGATTGTGTTTGAGTCCAAAAACTGTCTTGTTTTTTTTTTTTTTTTTTTTTTGTTTTTTTTTTTGCTTAAATGTATCTCTAGTACGACACATGTTCAGGTGTAGTCTCTTTTTCACAAAATCACCGTGCATATGTAGATTTGGAGCAAGAAAGAGCTTTCTATATTGTACATACACTTGTCTAGATCAAGATTGGATTATGTGTTCATGTGTTGCAGTTACATTGGCGTATACACACATCTCTGTTAAGTCTTGTTCAGACAAAACATGTATAAAAATACAACGTTTTACCATATTGTTTTTATACTGTTGGACCATATTACCTCAACACGCTATTACAAAGCCCATCAACGATTTTTACGTTTTGATAAGTTGATGAACGATAATCTTTACAATGATATTATTCTGAATTACATTTTTTTATAGTCAAAATTTTAGTATTATTTGACTTTATTAACATCAAACAATATCAACCTAAAAGACGTATACAGTAACTTAATCTTGAATTCTAATTCGTAACTCAAACGAACATAAAATATTTTTCAAATAACCACAAACTCTTACATTGGAGACGCCACTTGCAGATACAAGCGCACATTTTATTATAAATATGAGTATAATGTTGCGGAAAGTTTATATAAATGCACAGCAAGTAAGCAGCTTGTACTGGTTTCCCGATGCTTGTTGTCCACAAACCTGAAAATAAATAATATAAATAATAATATTATTTATTTGGCAAACTGCTACTGTACACTTTGACTGCAATGCCTCGAATGACCTAAATCCACCGCAGTTCACTCGAGCATGAACTCAATATTCCAATCGCACCGACTTTACTATAATAAACCAAACATGCATCAACTATAAACAAACAACATTAATGAATAATTTTCTAAAGTTGTGCATAATAGGAAGCACGATTTATATCATTTCTGACATTTGAATGGATTCTAATTGAATCAACATATTTGAAAATTGAAGGGTACCAATTAGCCTAAAAGTTAAAATTATACAAAAACTGAAAATTAAGGCATAAAACATTCTATAAAAATGAAAAGAACAAAACAAATATTACATTTTCTATTGATAATTCAAACAATAGAATGACATTTTAAAACCTTTCTTGTATTTTCTGTTTCTAAATGTTCCATGTGCTTTTAATGGTGATTTCCTAGAAGAATAGGTTTGAATAGTATTATATAAACGGTTTGTTTTATTATGCCTTGAGATCTGGTAATTTTGGTGCCTGTTCTTGTACATTTGCCCATTTGTTACTATGAAGTTCATTCTTCTGTTCAATGATACAAATTCCGGAATGCAATCAAAAAGCAAATAATTATTATATTATCACATCTTGAAGATTCTCATTTTTATTAGTAAGTATCCTTTTTCTAGATTTTGCGTTCACATTCTAGAATCGTGTTTTTTAAAGATGTTTGTACAATTTTACTGACTTTGTGTAACGTTTAAAGTTAGAGACCATGCAATTCATTGAGGTCATGATTAATCCTTTTTAAACGCTGTTATCATATGGAATTAAAGTACATATCAACCTACTTTGGGAATTTTTTTTTATATTAGAATATATTCGTATAATATTGGATTAAATTTACATATGAAAGTCTGACTTCATGTATAGTAATAGTAAATTCTGAAATTTTATTTCCCTCGGAGGTTTCTCCCAATTATGATCTTATTGTTTGAATGGAATTATTTTTCAATTTCAGTTTCGTTCCCCAACTTTGGTCATTAAAGATTGATATTTAACAAATGATTTCTAAGTTAATCAACTATGGCCTATTGTTTTATTGTTTTTGTTGTGTATACCTATTTATATGCAAAGATCAGTTTTAAAAGACAGTTCAGTAAACCAATACCTGAAATTGTCATATCTAACAGTTATATATTTATAGATTAATTACTGACTTTTATATAAAAACAAATTGAGAAGAAACGTCAGGTTGTTGTCATTGTTGTTGTTCACTATTAGTATTTTGTTGATGTCATTGTAGTTGTTTACTAAAAGTATTTATGTATGTTGTTGTTGTTTACTAATAGTAGTTAATGTGTTGTTGTATTTATTTGCAACTGCTATTGTGTGTATTATTCTTATGGTTGTTGTTTACTACTCGTGTTTTGTGTGTTGTTGTTATCGTTGTTATGTTGGTTCGTGTTTCATTAATCACTCTGATTACAAGAAAACGCCAAATCTAATTATTAAAAGAACTTTAGATAATTATTAAGATTCTGAGTGACCTTCATAAAAATAAATATTTATAAAAGAGCAACGAAAGATACCAGTGGGACTGTCAAACTCATAAATCGATAATAAACTGACAACACCATGGCTAAAAATGAAAAAGACGAACAATAGTACACTTGATATAACATAGAAAACTAAAGATTAAGCAACACAAATCCCACCAAAAACTGGGGGTGATCACAGGTGATCCGGAAGGGTTGAAAATTGAGAATGGAAATGGGGAATGTGCCAAAGAGACAACAACCCAACCATAGAGCAGACAACAGCAGCAGGTCACCAACAGGTCTTCAATGCAACGAGAAATTCTCGCACCCGGAGGCGTCCTTCAGCTGGCCCCTAAACAAATATATACTGGTTCAGTGATAATGAACACATACTAAACTCCAAATTGTAAACTCCAAATTGTAAACTCCAAATCCGGTAAATAGTCTTATTCGGTAGGATACATTCATGACAGGGAAGGGGATTGTAGTTACGACGTAAGGAACGATCATATTATTTGTGAAACGGTTATTCAATAACGGTCAACCAAGTCGTGATGGCGTCCGAAAAATTTACGAAGGGATGATTTCAACTTCACCATTTCGAACTCTTGGATTAATAGCTTTCTTGTAAGCAACAAACCTCTAATAAGAAAATCATGATAGGAAATGCAAGCACAGGAATATTGTATCAATTGGGAGATATATACCCCGTATGCAGGTGATGCTGGAATATGTCTACTTAGAACTGGAAAGTTTACATTTTGAAAGCTGAAATCATCTCTTTTGTAGTAAAGTTTTGTTTTCAATCGACGCTCATTGTCACTTTCTAGATGTAAGTCAAGATATGAGTCCGACTTAACGGTATCTGTAGTATCCTTAATCTCTAGTTCGATGGGATAGATGCGTTCACCAGATTTTGAATTACTTAGTGAAAGAACATCATCTATAAAGCAGAAAGTAGAGTATTAGGATATTGCTAACTTCTTATCTTTTTTCCTAAGAAGTATAAAATGATTTTAACAAATTATGAAATTAAAATCATAAGAAAACAATATTTTAAACCACTTCGGTATGTGACCTCTAGTTGCTGATATAAACGTCCTGTTGTCTCTAGAGAATATAAACCATCACCATCACCATCAATCAGCATTATCACCTTCATTAACAACACATGTATAATGGTATCACGTCTGCATATAATGTTCAGACAACTGCATATAATATTGTCACGACTGCATATAATGTTGTAACTTCTGCATTAAATGTTGTAACCACAGAATAAAATCGTGTGATCACTGTATATAATGATGTTTTGTTGAATTTAATGCTATGACCACTGCATAAAATTTCGATATCAACATACTCAGTCATACCGTTATATTGAAATCTTGAAATCTTAATTGAAACGAAAGCAGGATTATAAAAAAATAAATAAAAACATTTGCTACATTCTGTGATAAGTATTTTTTAAAGATGGTTTTGCAGTATATAGACTGAACCAGTTACAAATTCTCATTTTATACCAGAAGTGAGCATGACAAAATAATAAAATTCCTAAAAATTAAAACGGGACTAACCTTGGTTTACTCGAAAATTGATTGAATATTTATAAGTCATGAGACTCACTGGGGTCTAAAATATCCTCCCCTCCTGACCCGTTGAGAGGGAGTATTAATTCATAATGTATTTTCTTTCGTCATGCAGTTTATCATTCACATGGTTATTACATGTATGTACTGATCAAAATACACTTTGAACCGGATTTATATATTAATGCATAAAATTTAGAAAGTGCTGTCTCGTTGTATACCTCAGTGAGTCTCATGACTCATAAAACTCTAATCAAACTTCGACTAATTCAAGGTTATTCTCGTTAAATTTTAGGAATTATAATATACATGAACTGTACCGGATGCATAATAATTGAACTGTTCTGCCATTCCGATTTATCAATATTATGAACAACCAATTCTTTGAAGTTGTACTTAGATTTTGTTTAGGGATTTTTGTAAAATGTTCGGACTCTTCTTTTTTTTTTCCTTTAAAACAGAGTAAAATATTGTGCCCAATAACATTAATTTTATGTCCAATACTCCCTGAATGGTCATTTACAAAATTTAAAGCATATTCTATATTTCGTTTCTTTCAATTTGAGACCCAAATATTACCATTGCAAATGAAAAGAAAAGTCCAAATCAGCCTTTTTCCCCGTTCATCGTTTTTTTTTAAATTAAATATCTCGAAAAGGAACTCCATCAATATTTTAACTTATGTTGCTTCTTAAATAATTTGCTTCTAGTTAAAGTAGCAATTTTAAATTCATTTTTTTTTCTTCAAATTTCACAGTAGTAAATCTTTAATAATTACAAACTTAATCGACGGTTTTCCATGTTACCGACATGACTATCTATATGCATGCATTGGTACCCCTCAGTAATAATTTCACATTATTCAAAATGTAATTAATATCGTTAACAAAGGTGGCAAATCAATCTAGAACATAATACCCAAACTGAAAATGTCAGTCACGACATCTCTAAGGAGTAAACTATGAAAGAATAAATTTAATTCAATATTCCTATTACATATGAAGCAAAAAATAAGGCAAATATCAGGCCTATATTGTGTAAGTGGTGGTGACTGAACTTTTGACATTAGACAGAATGGAACCTATCCTACTGCATCCTACTGAATGTATTTTTGTGAGTGGAGTGAGAAATACAAACAATTACTAGCAGATGACCGAACAAGGCGTTTCTTTTTGTTTTAAATAATATATTCCTCCTTTATCACGTACATGTAAATTGTGACGAATAAATCAGTTTAAACAATGATCGATGAAATTTGCATTAAACGACGAACATTTGCATCAATTCATATCTAGCTGAACAATATTATATATGTTTACAGTCACACATCACCTCCTTATTATGGTACAATCTACTACCCTTCCCTCACAAATTATCTTGATTTGATTGTATTATATGGTCGACAATATAGTGCTTGAGTGCAAAAACTATATTGTGTATTTGCCTACACGTCTCTTTAGTATGGGCCATGTTCAGATGTAGTCTCTTCATCTCAAAATCAATATGCAGATGTCAATTCAGAGTAATTAAGAGCTAAATATATTGTAAAAAAGAACTTGTTTTAACGGTCTAGATCCAGATTGGATTTTGCGCTCATTACACTGGCGTATATACCAACATCTCTAATATGTCATGTTCAGACGCTCATTACACTGGCGTATACTTTTTTTCTTGATAATTGAAATTGAAGTACAACATTTAACTTTCTATTTTCTGTTTCTAAATGTTCCATGTAGTTTCCTATAAGGATCACTGTTTATACAAGTAAATACGATGGGTTTTTTATTACACCTTGAGATCTAGATATGTATGAGCCTGTTCTTGTACAGATGTCGAATTATTGGTATCAGGTTTATCCTTCTTTTCAATGAGACAACATCAGGAATGCAAACAAACAATCTAATAAATATTTCATTATCATATCTTCAAGATTTGTGACAAATTAACATAATATGAAATGAACAGAGGGAAAGAATTAAAAGAAAAACCTTTCCGTAAAATGTAAGCAAACAAAGACAGTATACAATTGAAATTTTAATAAAGTGAAAGTCCTTGCCCTCAGTTCAAATGTCTGTACCCTTTTAGTTCTGTTATGTTTGATACAATGTAAGCAGGGAAGATTTCATTAAGTTTTTTTTCAATTTCATTGCCATTTATCAAAATCTGGTATATTTTAATTGTTCTTCAAGAATTCACCTCTTAGTTTTCAAACTTATGACCAATATAAAACAATTTGAGATTCATCCACCACTGTATTACAGGATGAACCAAGTCGCTTCGTCTATGAATAAAAAAATCATAGATACCCAGATAGAACTTTTACATTTGCGCTAAACGCGCATTTCTTCATCAAGAGACTCATCGGTTTCGTTCGAATCAAAAAAGCTAAAAGGGCAAAAATTGTTGAATGGCACTGCGAACCAAATATTTCTAAATAGTTTGCCAAATGTATGAATGTACTTCCCTTTTCTACCAGATAATTGTAAGCGCAAACACATTTTGTTATAAAAAAAAAAGTAAATGAAGGGCTTTTACAAGTGTTTAGAAATGATTTTTTTTAAATGCAGTTTAAGCCATTTTACCGACTTTGTGTAAAATTTGCTGTTGGAGACCTTGCAATTCATTAGGTCTATGTGTAATCCTTTTTAAACATTGTTGACGTATGGAATTCATGTTCGTGTCAACCTTATTGGAAACACTTTTAAATATTAAAAAGCATTCGTATAATGCAGGATTTAATTCTAACTATGAAAGTCTATCTAACTTAATGTATAGTAATACTATACTCTGAAATTTTATTTGTAATAATAGTTATTTCCCAACCTGATGACTTGGATGCTGGATGGATTGGTTTTTTTTCACTTGCAGTTGCTTTCCCCAATTGTAGTCAATAAAGTTTAATATTTAACAGATGATTGTTAAGTTAACCAAATATTGCCTGTTGGTTTTTTTTCGTTGGTTTTTTTCTTTTCTTTCTTTTTTTTTTGTTTACAAATATTTTGATATACAAAGATCAGTAAACCAATACCTCAAAATGTCATATCTAACATTTATATATGAATAGATTCACAACTGACCTTTGAATAAAAAGAAATTCACTAAAAACTTCAGCTTGTTATTATTGCTGTTTTTTACTGCTAGTATTTTGTTGATGTGATTGTTGTTGTTTTCTAATGGTTCTTTATGTGTTAGTGTTGTTGTTCACTACTAGTATTTGTTGTTGTAACTGTTTACTTATTGTTCTTTATGTGTTATTGTGTTGTTCACTACTAGTATTTGTTGTTGTTATTGTTGTTTATTAATGGTTCTTTATGAGTTATTGTTGTTGTTTACTACTAGTATTTGTTGATGTGATTGTTGTTGTTTACTAATGGTTCTTTATTTATTATTGTTGTTGTTATTGTTGTTGTTTACTATTGGTTCTTTACGAGTTATTGTTGTTGTTCAATACTAGTATTTGTTGTTGTTATTGTTTACTTATTGTTCTTTATGTGTTATTGTTGTTGTTTCACTACTAATATTTGTTGTTGTTATTGTTTACTTATTGTTCTTTATGTGTTATTGTTGTTGTTTACTACTAGTATTTGTTGTTGTTATTGTTGTTTACTAATGGTTCTTTATGTATTATTGTTGTTGTACACTACTAGTATGTGTTGTTGTTATCGTTGTTGTTTACTAATGGTTCTTTATGTGTTATTGTTGTTGTTCACTACTAGTAGGTGTTGTTGTTATTGTTTACTTATAGTTCTTTATGTGTTTATGTTGTTGTTTACTACTAGTTTTTTGTTGATGTTATTGTTGTTTTTCACTACTAGCATTTTGTTGATGTTTTTGTTGTTGTTAACTAATGGTACTTTCTTTGTTGTTGTAGTTGTTTACTACTAAAATATTGTATGTTCTTCTTACAGTTGTTGGTTACTTCTCGTGTTTTGTATGTTGTTGTTATTGCTAGTTACTTCTAGTTGTATTGGTTGTTGTTCACAACATGTGTCACTTGAATCACCCTGATTAGGAGAAAATACCAGTGCAAATCAGTAAAATAACTTTAAATAATTATTAGATTCGTGACCTTTAAAGAAAACATTTATAAAATAATTGTAACAAATCGTGTAATTAAAGACAACAAAAAACACACATGTTAAACCACGTCTTTATCTGTTTTAATTGAGAAGCCTCTAATTCACAGGTTGTCTTTAGTTGTTGTTAGCCTTCTTAGTTTTCTCATTAATAATTTTTGATGTCATGGACCAGTTATAGCTTAAATGTATTATGTATATTGTGTGTTGATTGTAGAAAGCTGTACCTTGACCAATAGTTGCTGATATCAATGTCCTGTTTCTCTAGAGAATATGAACTACCACCATCACGATCTTTAATCATCATCATCACCATCACTGATCCTCACCGTCATCAACACAACACGTACAACATTGTAACCACTGCATATAATGATATCACGACTGCATATGATGGTTTGACTAATGCACATAATGTGTTAACAACTGCATATAATGTTCCGACAACAGCATATAATGTTGTCACGACTGCATATAATGTTGTGATCACTGCATTTAATGTTGTCATCGTTGCATATAATGTTGTGATCACTACATATAATGCTGTTACGGCTGTATATATTGTTAAGACCACTGCATATAATGTTGAGACCACAGCATATAATGCTTATCATCAACACAAGACAGTCATAGTTTTCCAGAGAAATCTTAACGAAAGCTGCATGATTAAATATAAAAAAAACATATGCTACATTCTGTGATTGTAAAAGATGGTTTTGTAGGAGGTGTACTGCAGAAGTAACAAAATCTCATTCTATACCAGAAGTGAACTTTACGAAATTAAACGAGTCCAACCTTAGTTTAGTCGAATTCTGATTTGTTTTTTAATGAGTCATGAGACTGACAGAGGTATAAAATGTCCTCCTTTCCCAACCTGTAGAGAGGGAATAGTATTTTTTTCTTCGTGCAGTTTGTTATTCAGATGGTTATAATATATTTATCAAGAATACACTGTATCTATATACACTGTATAAACATGATTTATGCTTAACAATTTTTTTTTTAATTTTTTTCAACATTTAAGGTTGCAGCCGCGCTGTACTGTCTCATTGTATCTATCAGTGAGTATCATGGCTCATAAATAAAGGCAACAGTAGTATACCGCTGTTCAAAACTCATAAATCTATGGACAAAAAACAAAATGGGGTAACAAACAAAAACTGAGGGAAACGCATTAAATATTAGAGTAGAACAACGACACAACATTAAAATGTAACACACACAGCAACGGACTAAGCATTAGACAACATCCGATGAGAATAACCAATATAACATCAAAACCAAATACATGAATTTGGGATAGAAAAGTACCGTGACACGTCTTATAGTAATGTAAATTCACACTCAAATATAAGAGAAAACAAACGACACAACGGAAACACAACGTAAAAATGTTACACACACAGAAACGAACTATGATATAACAATGGCCATTTTCCTGACTTGGTACAGGACATTTCTAAAGGAAAAATTGTGGGTTGAACCTGGTTTTGTGGCATGCCAAACCTCGCACTTTGATGGCATTGTTAAATATAACATAAAAATGACAACATAATAATACAGGACTACAATACAAATCATAAAACTCTTTTCAAACTTCGACTAATCCAAAGTTTTATTTTATAATATTCATGTACTGTTCCCGATAAATAATAAATTACCTGTTCTGATATTCCGATTTATCAATATTATGCAACGACTAATTATTCAAGGGTGTACGTAAGTCAAGTTTAGGAATTTTTGTCAGACTCTACTTTTTTTTCCTACGAAAAAGGGTTAAATATTTTGTCCCAATAACACTAATTTTTCTGTTAATATAAGACTTCAATACCTCTTAAAGGTCGTTACCAAAATTAGTGCAGATTCTAGATTACGTGTCGTTTAATTTGAGACCAAATTATTAATCACTGGAAGTTAAGTTCGAATCAGCCTTTCCCCCTTTTTTTATAAAATTAAATACAAAACTATCTTGAACAGGAGCTCCAGATAATCTATCAGTATTTTAACTTATGTAGTTCCTTAAATAGCTTTCTTCTGGTTAAAATAGCAACTTTAAATTCTATGTTTGATTTGAATTTTCACCTAGGTACATCATAAAGATACAAACTTAATCAAATGTTTTCTATGTTCCCTACAATAAAATCCCTTATATAATAAAAGTTCAGAACTTCAAAATGTAATTAATATCGTTAAAAAAAAAGGTGGCAAATCGATCTAGAACATAATAATCAAACTGGTAATCCTTTTTAAACATTGTTAACGTATGGAATTCATGTTCATATCAACCTTATTGGTAAAACTTTTAAATATAAAAACAAACATTCGTATAATGCAGGATTTAATTCTAACTATGAAAGTGTATCTAACTTCATGTATGGTAATATTATACTCTGAAATTTTATTTGCAATAATGGTTATTTCCTAACCTGACTTGGATGGTGAATGGATTTTTTTTTCACTTTCAGTTGCTTTCCCCAATTGTAATTAATAAAGTTAAATATTCAACAGATGATTGCTAAGTTAACCAAATATTGCCTGTTGGTTTTTTTCGTTTGCTTTTTTTGATTTGTTTACCAATATTTTGATATACAAAGATCAGTTTTTTAAGAAAGTTCAGTAAACCATTACCTCAAAATGTCATATTTAACATTTATATATGAATAGATTCACAACTGACCTTTTAATAAAAAGAAATTGAGTAAAAACTTCAGCTTGTTGTTATTGTTGTTGTTCACTACTAGTATTTTGTTGATGTTATTGTTGTTTACTAATGTCACTTTATGTGTTATTGTTGTTGTTAACTGCTAGTATTTTGTTGATGTGATTGTTGTTGTTTGCTAATGGTTCTTTATGTGTTATTATTGTTGTTCACTACTAGTATTTGTTGTTGTAATTGTTGTTGCTTACTAATGGTTCTTTATAAGTTATTGTTGTTGTTCACTACTAGTATTTGTTGTTGTTATTGTTCTTGTTTACTACTAGCATTTTGTTGATGTTTTTGTTGTTGTTTACTAATGGTACTTTATTTGTTGTTGTATTTGTTTACTACTAGTACTTTGTGTGTTCTTTTTATAGTTGTTGGTTACTTCTCGTGTTTTGTATGTTGCTGTTATTGATAGTTACTTCTAGTTGTATTTGTTGTTTTTCACAACATGTGTTACTTAAATCACCCTGATTAGGAGAAAATACCAGTGCAAATCATTAAAAGAACTTTAAATAATTATTAAATTCGTAAGTGACCTTCAAAAAAAACATTAATAAAATAATTGTAAAAATTGTGTAATTAAAGACAACAAAAAACACACATGTTAAACCACGTCTTTATCTGTTTCAATTGAGAACCTCTAATTCACAGGTTGTCTTTAGTTGTTGTTAGCCGTCTTAGTTTTCTCATTAATAATTTTTGGTGTCATGGACCAGGTATAGCTTACTACAATGTATTATGTATATTGTGTGTTGATTCTAGAAAGCTGTACCTTGACCCATAGTTGCTGATATCAATGTCCTGTTTCTCTAGAGAATATGAACCACCACCATCGCGATCTTTAATCATCATCATCACCATCACTGATCCTTACCTTCATCAACACAACACGTACAACATTGTGACCACTGCATATAATGATATCACGACTGCATATGATGTTTTGACTAATGCACATAATATGTTACAACTGCATATAATGTTCCGACAACAGCATATAATGTTGTCACGACTGCATATAATGTTGTGACTACTGCATGACTCATAAAACTCTTTCCGAACTTCGATTAATCCAAGGTTTAATTTTAAGAATTATAATATTCATGTACTGTTCCCGATAAATAATAAATTACCTGTTTTGATATTCCCATTAATCAATATTATGCAACGACTAATTATTCAAGGGTGTACGTAAGTCAAGTTAAGGAATTTTTGTCAGACTCTACTTTTTTTCCTACGAAAAAGGGTTGGATGTGTACGGATTGATAGTTTAGTCTTATTTTTTCTTGGCTTTGAACTAGCTGTCAGATAACTGCGAGTACTCTCAGATCTGTTCATCGTGTCTTTTTGTGTCGGGATGTATAAGTACCGGGCCACGTCCACTTGTATTTTTGTCCATCTGATGAGTTAAGCCTTTTTCAACTGATTTTTATAGTTCGATCTTATGTTGTACTGTTATACAACTATCCCAGGTTAGGGGGAGGGTTGGGATCCCGCTAACATGTTTAACCCCGCCACATTATTTATGTATGTGCCTGTCCCAAGTCAGGAGCCTGTAATTCAGTGGTTATCGTTTGTTTATGTGTTACATATTTGTTTTTCGTTCATTTTTTTACATATATAAGGCCGTTAGTTTTCCCGTTTGAATTGTTTAACATTGTCTTATCGAGGCCTTTTACAGTACTTGCAACCTTAGGCGTTACTATTTCAGCGATCAGTCAGCGGTCATCGATCAGTCACCGATCAGTCAAGTTCGCGTCAAACTCACGTCAGCAATCCGTCAGACTTATAGTAAAATTAATTGACTGATCGGACTGATCGGACGGATAGTACCGATCGACCTTGATGACGGATTGAACTTTAATACGTCACATGATAAACTAATACAAATTACGGAATCTTAGTTTCGTTTAATCTAATTAAAATGGCGACTATGGAAAATCGAACGTTCAATTATACATTTTGTTTATTAATTATTTAGCAAAGTTTTATGAATTGAAATGAAAAGAAATGTACAGATATAAACCTAAATTAAAATATCATCATTAAAGAATGGTCTTTTTCGTTTTATTTAGGTTATATATTTTCAAAACCGGCGAGTTCTAAAACGTTGTCTACATCGCGGTTTTTATTTTATTATTTTCCAAACATTCTCGGGAAAAACAAAATGAAAGAATCAGTTATTGAAAAATGTAGTCTATTTTTTTTGAATATTTTAAATTTTTGTATCCTTATCATCATAAAATTCTTTAAAAAAAACTTATCATAATCACGGACTTTCTATATTCTCGTCACAATCGAAGCATTTAAAATAACAAATTACAAAAATAACTGCTGTATTTTTTTAACAAGAAATAGAAATAATTTTAAACAATGCAAACAACATTACATTATATTTTTCTGAGAGTCTTTTTTTAATAAAAAAGATAACTACTCCTAAACAATAAAAAGTACATCATTACATCTCAATTCTAATTAGCAGACTTGTCTCAAGATAGTAAAATAACTGATTTCAAATAAAATAATATCTTTAACAAAAAGAAGAATAATTTTGGTTATTCTAAACAATGCGAATAAAATTTTAGTATGATTTCTCTGACATTCCTTTAATTTTATGAACAAAAAAACTATTTCAAACTATAAAAATTACAAAATCCAATGGCGGTCAATAATTTTCAGTAAAATGAAGAAATATTTGCATTTTAGGCAACGCGCACAAAAATTTAATATCTTTTTCTTTAAAGTAAGCATGTTTTATGAGGAACAGCCAATCCTGATGTACAAAAAGTAATGAAATCATATGACGGTTAATAATTTGTATCAAAATAAATCAATAACTGCATTCTTATTCCACAAATATAAAAGTTTAAGTATTTTAATTCTCATTATATCTCAATTCTAATTAGAAGACTTGTCTCAAGATGGTAAAAATAACTGATTTCCAATAAAATAGTATCATTTTTGATAAAAAGAAGAATAATTTTGATTATTTTAAACAATGCGAACAAAATTTTAGTATGATTTTTCTGATATTATTTTAATTTTATTAAAAAAAAACTATTCTAAGCTATAAAAAGTACAAAATTCCAATGTTGGTCAATAATTTTCAGTAAAATGAAGAAATATTTGTATTTTAGGCAACGCGTACAAAAATTTTATATCTTTTTCCTGAAAGTTAGATTATTCTATGAAGAACAGCCAATCATGATGTACAAAAAGTACTGAAATCATATGACGGTTAATAATTTGCATCAAAATAAATCAATAACTGCATTCTTATTCCACAAAAATAAAAGTTTAAGTATTTTAATTCTCACTATATCTCTATTCTGATTAGAAGACTTGTCTCTAGATGGTAAAAATAACTGATTTCAAATAAAACAGTATCATTTTTAATAAAAAGAAAAATAATTTTGGTTATTTTTAACAATGCGAATAAAATTTCAGTATGATTTCTCTGCCATTCTTTTAATTTTATGAAAAAAAAAACCTATTCTAAACTATAAAAAGTACAAAAATCCAATGGCGGTCAATAATATTCAGTAAAATGAAGAAATATTTACGTTTTAGGCAACGCGTACAAAAATTTAATATCTTTTTCCTTAAACTAAAATTATTTTATGAAGAACAGCCAATCATTATGTACAAAAAGTACTGAAATCATATGACAGTTAATAATATGCATCAAAATAAATCAATCACTACATTCTTATTCCACAAAAATAAAAGTTTAAGTATTTTAATTCTCATTATATCTGAATTTTGATTAGAAGACTTGTCTCAAGATGGTAAAAATAACTAATTTCAAATAAAATACATGTAGTATCATTTTTGATAAAAAGAAGAATAATTTGGTTATTTAAAACAATGGGAACAAAATTTTAGTAGGATTTTTCTGACATTCTTTTAATTTATGAGAAAAAACTATTCTTAAATATAAAAAGTACAAAAATCCAATGGCGGTCAATAATTTTCAGTAAAATGAAGAAATATTTGCATTTTAGGCAACGCGTACAAAAATTTCATATCTTTTTCCTGAAAGTTAGATTATTCTATGAAGAACAGCCAATCATGATGTACAAAAAGTACTGAAATCATATGACGGTTAATAATTTGCATCAAAATAAATCAATAACTGCATTCTTATTCCACAAAAATAAAAGTTTAAGCATTTTATTTCTCACTATATCTCTATTCTGATTAGAAGACTTGTCTCTAGATGGTAAAAATAACTGATTTCAAATAAAACAGTATCATTTTTAATAAAAAGAAAAATAATTTTGGTTATTTTTAACAATGCGAATAAAATTTCAGTATGATTTCTCTGCCATTCTTTTAATTTTATGAAAAAAAAAACTATTCTAAACTATAAAAAGTAAAAAAATCCAATGGCGGTCAATAATATTCAGTAAAATGAAGAAATATTTACATTTTAGGCAACGCGTACAAAAATTTTATATCTTTTTCCTGAAAGTTAGATTATTCTATGAAGAACAGCCAATCATGATGTACAAAAAGTACTGAAATCATATGACGGTTAATAATTTGCATCAAAATAAATCAATAACTACATTCTTATTCCAAAAAAATAAAAGTTTAAGTATTTTAATTCTCATTATATCTGATTTCTGATTAGAAGACTTCTCTCAAGATGGTAAAAATAACTGATTTCAAATAAAATAGTATCATTTTTGATAAAAAGAAGAATCATTTGGTTATTTAAAACAATGGGAACAAAATTTTAGTAGGATTTTTCTGACATTCTTTTAATTTATGAGAAAAAACTATTCTTAAATATAAAAAGTACAAAAATCCAATGGCGGTCAATAATTTTCAGTAAAATGAAGAAATATTTGCATTTTAGGCAACGCGTACAAAAATTTTATATCTTTTTCCTGAAAGTTAGATTATTCTATGAAGAACAGCCAATCATGATGTACAAAAAGTACTAACTACATTCTTATTCCACAAAAATAAAAGTTTAAGTATTTTAATTCTCATTATATCTGATTTCTGATTAGAAGACTTCTCTCAAGATGGTAAAAATAACTGATTTCAAATAAAATAGTATCATTTTTGATAAAAAGAAGAATCATTTGGTTATTTAAAACAATGGGAACAAAATTTTAGTAGGATTTTTCTGACATTCTTTTAATTTATGAGAAAAAACTATTCTTAAATATAAAAAGTACAAAAATCCAATGGCGGTCAATAATTTTCAGTAAAATGAAGAAATATTTGCATTTTAGGCAACGCGTACAAAAATTTTATATCTTTTTCCTGAAAGTTAGATTATTCTATGAAGAACAGCCAATCATGATGTACAAAAAGTACTGAAATCATATGACGGTTAATAATTTGCATCAAAATAAATCAATAACTGCATTCTTATTCCACAAAAATAAAAGTTTAAGTATTTTATTTCTCACTATATCTCAATTCTGATTAGAAGACTTGTCTCTAGATGGTAAAAATAACTGATTTCAAATAAAATAGTATCATTTTTATTAAAAAGAAGAATAATTTTGGTTATTTTTAACAATGCGAACAAAATTTTGGTATGATTTCTCTGCCATTCTTTTAATTTTATGAAAAAAAACTATTCAAAATATAAAAAGTACAAAAATCCAATGGCGGTCAATAATTTTCAGTAAAATGAAGAAATATTTGCATTTTAGGCAACGCATACAAAAATTTAATATCTTTTTCCTTAAAGTAAAATTATTTTATGAAGAACAGCCAATCATTATGTACAAAAAGTACTGAAATCATATGACGGTTAATAATTTGCATCAAAATAAATCAATAACTGCATTCTTATTCCACAAAAATAAAAGTTTAAGTATTTTAATTCTCACTATATCTCTATTCTGATTAGAAGACTTGTCTCTAGATGGTAAAAATAACTGATTTCAAATAAAACAGTATCATTTTTAATAAAAAGAAAAAAAATTTTGGTTATTTTTAACAATGCGAATAAAATTTCAGTATGATTTCTCTGCCATTCTTTTAATTTTATGAAAAAAAACCTATTCTAAACTATAAAAAGTACAAAAATGCAATGGCGGTCAATAATATTCAGTAAAATGAAGAAATATTTACGTTTTAGGCAACGCGTACAAAAATTTAATATCTTTTTCCTTAAAGTAAAATTATTTTATGAAGAACAGCCAATCATTATGTACAAAAAGTACTGAAATCATATGACAGTTAATAATATGCATCAAAATAAATCAATCACTACATTCTTATTCCACAAAAATAAAAGTTTAAGTATTCTCATTATATCTGAATTTTGATTAGAAGACTTGTCTCAAGATGGTGAAAATAGCTGATTTCAAATAAAATAGTATCATTTTTGATAAAAAGAAGAATCATTTGGTTATTTAAAACAATGGGAACAAAATTTTAGAAGGATTTTTCTGACATTCTTTTAATTTATGAGAAAAAACTATTCTTAAATATAAAAAGTACAACAATCCAATGGCGGTCAATAATTTTCAGTAAAATGAAGAAATATTTGCATTTTAGGCAACGCGTACAAAAATTTTATATCTTTTTCCTGAAAGTTAGATTATTCTATGAAGAACAGCCAATCATAATGTACAAAAAGTACTGAAATCATATGACGGTTAATAATTTGCATCAAAATAAATCAATAACTGCATTTTTATTCCACAAAAATAAAAGTTTAAATATTTAATTCTCACTATATTCCTATTCTGATTAGAAGACTTGTCTCTAGATGGTAAAAATAACTGATTTCAAATAAAACAGTATCATTTTTAATAAAAAGAAAAATAATTTTGGTTATTTTTAACAATGCAAATAAAATTTCAGTATGATTTCTCTGCCATTCTTTTAATTTTATGAAAAAAAAACTATTCTAAACTATAAAAAGTACAAAAATCCAATGGCGGTCAATAATATTCAGTAAAATGAAGAAATATTTACATTTTAGGCAACGCGTACAAAAATTTTATACCTTTTTCTGAAAGTTAGATTATTCTATGAAGAACAGCCAATCATGATGTACAAAAAGTACTGAAATCATATGACGGTTAATAATTTGCATCAAAATAAATCAATAACTACATTCTTATTCCACAAAAATAAAAGATTAAGTATTATAATTCTCATTATATCTGATTTCTGATTAGAAGACTTCTCTCAAGATGGTAAAAATAACTGATTTCAAATAAAATAGTATCATTTTTGATAAAAAGAAGAATAATTTGGTTATTTAAAACAATGCGAACAAAATTTTGGTATGATTTCTCTGCCATTCTTTTAATTTTATGAAAAAAAACTATTCAAAATATAAAAAGTACAAAAATCCAATGGCGGTCAATAATTTTCAGTAAAATGAAGAAATATTTGCATTTTAGGCAACGCATACAAAAATTTAATATCTTTTTCCTTAAAGTAAAATTATTTTATGAAGAACAGCCAATCATTATGTACAAAAAGTACCGAAATCATATGAAAGTTAATAATATGCATCAAAATAAATCAATAACTGCATTCTTATTCCACAAAATTAAAAGGTTAAGTATTTTAATTCTCATTATATCTCAATTCTGATTAGAAGACTTGTCTTAAGATGGTAAAAATAACTGATTGCAAATAAAATAGTACAATATTTGATAAAAAGAAGATTAATTTTGGTAATTCTAAACAATGGGAACAAACTTTTAATATCATTTTTTTGACATTCTTTTAATTTCATGAAAAAACAACCTATTCGAAACTATTAAAAGTTCAAAAATCCAATGGCGGTCAACAATAACCATTTTCGTAGAAATAAGTTCATGTTAACTGAGTCATATAATACAACTATGTATTATATGTCTCTGATGTTTATAATATTTAATACGAAAATATTAATCAACACAAACAATTTAACGCTCTCAGCATCTTATTCTGTTAAAGTATTTTTACTTTTTTATTGCAACTAATTTTATTACAAATTATAACGTGTAAATTAAGGTGTCTTCGTAGAGGTCCGCGTTCATCGATTGTAAACACTGTGGAGTTCGGTTTGCATAAGAATTTTAAATATATACGTATCCGTCCGATCCGTGCATAAATTTAATTTACTGATCGATCGGTGACAGTTGTCAGGGTAACTCTTACATACGTTATTTGACTTATCTGACGGATCCTATGGGTCACCGATCACCGATCACTCATCGATCAGTCAAACATCCGTCACCGATCATTCACCGATCAGTCAAGTTCACGTCAAACAGTAACGCCTAAGGTTGCAAGCACTGTATAGCTCACTATGCGGTATGGGCTTTGCTCATTGCTTAAGGCCGTACGGTGACCTATTGTTGTTAATGTCTATGTCATTTTGGTCTTTTGTGGATAGTTGTCTCATTGGCAATCATACCACACTTTCTTTTTTAAATTAAATATTTTGTCCCAATAACACTAATTTTTCTGTTCATATAAGACTTCAATACCGTTTAAAAGGTCTTTCCCCAAATTATTGCAGATTCTAGAGTACGTTTCGTTTAATTTGAGACCAAATTATTAATCACTGGGAAACATAATGTTAAGTTCGAATCATCCTCCCCCCCCTCCCTACCACCCCCCCCCCCCCCGTTTTTTTATAAAATTTAATACAAAATTATCTTGAAAAGGAGCTCCATAATCTATCAATATTTTAACTTAATATGTAGTTCCTTAAATAGCTTTCTTCTGGTTAAAATAGCAACTTTAAATTCTATGTTTGATATTAATTTTCACCTAGGTACATCATAAAGATACAAACTTAATCGAATGCTTTCTATGTTCCCTAAAATAAAATCACTTTATATGCCTCGAAAAAAACTTTATATAAAAAAAATTCAGAACTTCAAAATGTAATTAATATCGTTAAAAAAGGTGGCAAATCGATCTAGAACATAATAATCAAACTTGAAATGTCAGTCATGACATCTCTAAGGAGTAGACTATGGAAGAATAATTTAATTAAATATTCCTATTAAATATGCAGCAAAAATATAGCAAATGTCAGGCTTGGATTTTTAAACTAATGGTGACTGAACATTGACATGCATACTCTACTGCTATTTTCTTTTGTGAGTGAGTGACAAATACAAACAATTACAAGCATCAAACAATGCGTTTCTTTTTGTTTTAAAAAATATATTCCTCCTTCATCGTGTAAACTGTCATGAATAAATCAGTTTACACATTGATCGATACAATTTGCGTAATGCAACTAACATTTGCATTCATATATATTTAACTGAACAATATTAAATATGTTTTAAGTCACGTATCACATCCTCATTCTCGTACAATCTACCTCAGTGTCTTCAAAAATTATGTAGATTTGATTGTTTTTCACCTGATCGACAAGATCGTTCTTGTTTGTTGCCTGTACCTACATTTATATATAGTGATGTTCAGACAAAATAAAGATAACAATATATTATTTTATATACTGTCAGACTGTTATATTGCTACACCTAACTTCAAAGCCTATCAACTATTGAAATGTTTTGAACAGAGGAGCGAAAAAAAAACAGAGGGACAGTCAAACTCATTGTTTAAAATTGAAAATAAACTGACAACGCCATAGCTAAGATATAAAAAGACAAACAGCCCAAAGACTAAGCAACACGTACCACCACCAAAAACTGGGTTGATCCCAGGTGCTCTGGAAGGGCCGTTGTAATGCTTATAATATTACAAGTCCGGTAAATAATCTAATTCGGTCGGTCACATTCGTGAAAAGGGATATGTATTTTAGTTACGACATAAGGAACATATCCGATATCATCTGTGAACGGTTATTCCATAACAGTTGACCAACTCATGATCACGTCTGTAAAATTTACGAAGGAATGATTTCAACTTCACATTTTGGAACATCTTATTGAACAGTGTTTGTTGTAGTTTTCTTCATATGCAAATGCATTTAAATCATTAAATAGAAAAAAGGAAAAAATAGTCGTTAACATTGATATTAGCAATAAGAAAGATGAAATGTTGAAGAGTTTTGATGTGTGTGTGTTTGTTTCACGATATTCTGTTGAAAATCAATGCTTACTTTTCTTAATTCGGGCATGCTAGGAAGCAAGATTTATATCTTGTCCTGCATTTGAATGGATTTTTATTGTCTTGAATCAACATATTTGAAATTAGCTTTAGAGGATGCTTTAACGATAACTGAAAATGAAGTTCTACGTGCAATGAAAATACTATAAAAAAAAAAAGATAAAAAATATCATTACATTTTCTATTGACTATTCAAAATTAAGTACAGCATTCAACTTTTCCTGTTTTCTGTTTCTGAATGTTCCATGTGCTTTTCATGGTAGTTTCCTCGGAGGATAATTTTTTTCTTAAACTGTTTTTTTGGGTTTATATGACTCTAAACAAATAATTGGTGACGAGAACATTATGGTGGTGCTCTTCTTTTTCTGGCTACTGTTCTTTGAAAGTACTCATTTTATATATTTTTTTCTATTTTCCTCAATTTTTGTCTATTTTCGTGAACAAAATCACAAATCCACAATCAAACTTTTTCATACTTTTAATAAAGATGAAGTAAACTAATCTGAATAAATTTAACTTACAAAAACTATAAGTTGGTGATAATATAAGAAAGTTTTGTCATATTTTGGTGTCAAATTTACCATGCTGTTGATTTTGTCAATTTGTGATTTCTCTGTTTGAAGAACAAAATGCATATTATTTCAACTTTTTTGTTATAAGTGATTGCGAAAATACATTTATAAGAATTTGAAAAAGAAAAAAATTATATGGGATGTTCATGTTACTGGAAAAATCATTTTGCGTACCACTCACACATTTTCTCCAAAGTTTGGCTAAAAACACTGACTTGACTGGTAATATTGATAGGTAATCAAATTTGAAAAATTAATTACTCAAAAACTATTCATTGTAAATACACAATCTTTCTCAGAGTTTAGTTTGATTATAGATTGTTTTAAATTCGTTGATATTTTCCACTTGTATCACATGTTTTGGACAAAAATCAAGAACGAGATTTCAACAAGACTAAAACGTGAGAAGAATACATCCTTAAAGATTTGTGACAAATTAACATATTACGAAATGAACAGAGACAAAGAAAAATAAGGAAAACCTTCCGTAAAATGTGAGCAAACAAAGACAATATTCACATGAAATATTAGTAAAGTGAAAGTTTCTGACCTCATCTCAAATGTATGTACCCTACGACATGTATTCTTTCATGGTTGGTAAGTAAAGAAGATGTCATCAGTTTTCTCAATTTCAGTGCCATTTACCAAAGTCTGGTATATTTTTAATGGTTCCTTAAAAAAGTCATCTGTATGTTTTGAAACTAATGCACATTATAAGATTGATTGAGTTTCATCAATCACTATATTACAGGTTGAACCAAGTCGCTTTTCCTGTGAATGTCCTTCCTTATTCTACCAGATAGTTGTGAGCGCTAACGCATTTTGTTAAAAAAAAATAATAGAATGAATGATGGGCTATTTTATGCTCTTTGATTGGGCTATCCTCTCTTTGACAAGTTTCCAATGTCTATTCTCAATTTTATAAGTTATCTCTTTCTATATTTTGCGTCAAACTTTTATAAAGGTGTAATTAAAAAGTATTCTGTTTAAAATGTTGTTTTAAGCCATGTTACCATCTTTATGTAATGTTAACAGTTAGTGACCTCGAAATTTATTAAGTCCATGTTTAATTCTTCTAAAACATTTTTATCATATGGAATTCAATTACATATCAACTTATTGGTTGACATTTAAAACAAATAAAGAATCGTATGATATTGGATAAAATTCTAAATATGAAAGACTAACTAAATTGTATTTCCACTAGTGAATATCTCCTAATTATGATTTTTGTCATTAAAGTTTATTATTGAACAGATAATTGCGAAGTTAACCAAATATTCCCGATTGTTGTTGTTTTTTTGTTTTTTTCTGTTGTTGTTGTGTATACCAATGTATTGGCAAAGATGATATTTGAAAGAAAATTCAGTAAACTACTACCTTAAAATTTCATATCTCACAGTTATATCAGAATAGATTAACAACTGACTTTTATCTGAAACCAAATTGAATAAAAACTTCAGGTTATTGATAAAGTTTTTGTTCACAACAATATTTTGTTGATGTTGTTGTTGTTAACTAAAAATATTGTGTATGTTGTTGTTGTTCACTAATAGAAGTGTATGATGTGTTGTTGTATACTACTCCTGCTTTGTATGCTATTGTTATAGTTGTTGATTACTACTAGTATGGTGTGTATTATTGTGTTTGTTGCTGGATAGTCGTGTTTTGTGCGGTGTTGTTAATGTTGGTTGCTTCTAGTTTTTTGTATGCTGTTGTTATTGTTGTTGTTTACTCTTAGTATTGTGTGCTGTTGTTATTTTTGTTGTTTACTCTTAGTATTGTGTGCTGTTGTTGATGTTTACTATAATACCTACAACAGTATTAGATGTGTTGTTGTTATTATGGTTGTTTGCTACTAGAATTGTAAGTGTTGTTGTTTACTACTGGTATTTTGTTTTATTGCATGGTCTTTGAAGTAAATTTTTATCATTGTCAATCTTACTCAATCTCCTTAGTTTTTTGTATTACAAATAAATAAATCGTTATTAATCCTACTGTGTGTAAAAAATACACTACACACAACACACTTATTGAATTTCTTCATGGTGCAAAGTCATATATGTCATTCGATATTTATGACGTGACGTATGATACTGTGAAACACTCCGTGTCTATTAAGCTAACCCGAACTAAAAGGTCAAGTGATCTTTTCTAATCGCTGGTCGTCCGCAATCCGTTAACTTTTACAAAAATCTTCTCCTTTAAAACTACAAGCTAAATAGGAACAAATTTGAAACTTATTTTCAATCATCCTTATGTTATCCCGCCTTCCAACTGAAGTTGCTATTTGGATAACGGCTATAGATAGGACAATCTGGACTTAACAAAAATGTTTAGAATGTTGTATTGTACTAACTATTCATTTCACCAATTATGTCCGAAAAAACGACTATCGGAGTT
This sequence comes from Mytilus galloprovincialis, assembly GCF_965363235.1. Taxonomy (NCBI): domain Eukaryota; kingdom Metazoa; phylum Mollusca; class Bivalvia; order Mytilida; family Mytilidae; genus Mytilus; species Mytilus galloprovincialis. The sequence continues at coordinate 86,450,401 of NC_134843.1, forward strand.
AATGACCTGAAAGAGGAATTATAAAATTTTCTATCATTTTTTCTTAAAAATTAAAAAAGATAGTGTGAAAATTATAAGCAAGACAATATCTACAAATGAGTCTCCATGGTAGAAATTATAGGTTGACTGCTAATAGGAGTTACAGGCTATAAATGATAACTGTTTGACAATTGTGTACGTTTTAGCTTTTATTTTTAAAAACTACATGTACATTGATTAAAGAGAAAAATTAAATTGCAAAAATCATCAGCAGGACATGATCTTCCAATTTGTAAATATGGCCAAAATCCTAGGTCGACTTCAGAATAAGTCATTGAATCACGTTAAAATGTATCATTGAAAATACACCCTTGAATAACGGTTTGGTAATACCAAAATCAAAACTATCTTCTTGGTCAATCGATCGTAAATGTACGTGAGTAGGTACATCGATGTAGGTATAATAAAATTGAGAATAGAAATGGGGAAGTGCCAAAGAGACAACAACCCGACCATAGAAAAAAACAACAGCAGAAGGTCACCAACAGGTCTTCAATGTAGCGAGAAATTCCCGCACCCGGAGGCGTCCTTCAGCTGGCCCCTAAACAAATATATACTAGTTCAGTGATAACTAATGCCATACTAATTTTCAATTGTACACAAGAAACTAAAATTAAAATAATACAAGACTAACAAAGGCCAGAGGCTCCTGACTTGGGACAGGCGCAAAAATGCGGCGGGGTTAAACATGTTTGTGAGATCTCAACCCTCCCCTATATCTCTAGCCAATGTAGAAAAGTAAACGCATAACAATACGTACATTAGAATTCAGTCCAAGAGAAGTACGAGTCTGATGTCAGAAGATGTAACCAAAGAAAATAAACAAAATGACAATAATACATAAATAACAACAGACTACTAGCAGTTAACTGAGACATGCCAGCTCCAGACTTCAATTAAACTGACTGAAAGATTATGATTTCATCATATGAACATCAGGCACAATCCTTCCCGTTAGGGGTTTAGTATCATACCATCATAACATATATATATGTGAAGAACATAACCCGTGTCATGCCAACAACTGGTTTTTGAATAAATGTGTTTAGTTCCGATGCAAAGATCCTATAAGTGAATCAATATTAACGCCAAAATATGCAATCTTTAATGACCTGACAACAGTATCGTAACTATATCCCTTCTTAATAAGTCTATTTTAAGGTTTTGTTAGTTTTTGAGGTAAATACTGACACCTTTGTGCTTTATAAAGAATATTTCCATAAAAAATTGGATGTGAAATACCTGAACGTATAAGAAGTCTGCATGTTGAGCTATATTTACGAATGATGTCCTTATACCGATGATAAAATTTAGAAAATGTTTTGACTAGTTTGTGATATCGAAAACCCTGGTGTAATAATTTTTCAGTAATACATAAATTTCTCTCGTTAAAATCTAAAACATTGTTACATACACGAGCGAATCGTACAAGTTGAGATATATAAACACCGTAAGATGGTGACAAGGGAACGTCACCATCTAAAAATGGATAATTAACGATAGGAAATGAAAAATCATCTCTTTTATCATAAATTTTAGTATTCAGCTTTCTGTTAGTGATATAGATATCAAGATCGAGAAAGGACAGTGGTCATTGTTAGTATTAGCTTTATTTAAAGTAAGTTCAGCAGGATAAATTTCTTTAATATACATGCTGAAGTCGTCATTATAGAGAGCCAAAATATCATCCAAATATCTAAAAGTATTATTAAATTTGTTTATCAGATGTTGTTTCGATGGGTCTTTGCTTATTTTTTTCATAATTGTAACTCATAGCAATACAAAAACAGGTCCGCAATAAGTGGTGCACAGTTAGTCCCCATTTGAATTCCGATAATCTGACGATATACGGAATTCCCAAAGCGAACAAAAATGTTATCTAGTAAAAATTCAAGGGCATATATAGTATCAAAGCATGTCCAATTGACATAGTTTTTTTGTTTATTGCTACTAAAAATGACCTAAAAGAGTTTGAACATATATATTCACATTCGACTTTTTAAATGCCCATTTAATTAGGTGTGTGAATTTCTTCTTAATGAGAATGAGAGGCAAAGTGGTATATAGGGTAGAAAAATCAAAACTTTGAACAGATTCAAAATCACCAATATAAGCATGCAATTTATCAAGTACTTCCAACGAGTTCTTGACACTCTAAAAGTAATTAATTCCACTATTTTCGAAGGCCTTATTTGAACAATTTATTATCAGATTCTTAATTGTACCAAGTGAGCTGATAAGAAGAATAGACAATTTAGTAGTGGAACAATGGCTTGAAGACGAAATAAATCTATACTTGTAAGGTGTTTTGTGTAGCTTCGGAAGCCAGTACATAGTTGTGACTGTCATTGTATTTGGCTCTGCTTGTAAAGCGGTAGCTAAAAGTTTATGTTTGTTACAGATGTCGTTTTCTGAAAATGGAGTCAGTTGGAATGTTGGTGAATTGTTGATTTCTTTTTTCAGAACCTCAATGTAAAATTTACGTCAAACAATAATAATGTTATTAGCAGCTTTATAGGCCGGGACAAAAATTTCATGTCTAGTTCTTTTAGTTTATGTTTGATACGAGAAATAGGTTTTTTGTGGTTATTGTTAATAGTAAAATGTTCTTTAAAATGTTGAATACGTATATCAACTATCTTCATTACTGAATTAAAAAAAGAGTCCAAAGATTTTTTGTCAGCTTTTTCCCGTTTTATCCATTGCATACAGTAAGTATGGAGTGAATCGTGGATGATATTACGACACTCATTCCAATTAATAATTGACGGCGGACGATATTTAGGTCCTTTACTGAGGAATGATTTTAACTCTCGGTCTTGAACGATGTTAAGATCTCCTGTTATAACATGGGAAATGGGTCATAAATATATTCGGAGGTACTACAATTACATGAAGTAGGTGTATTTTCACTGATATTAACATCTTTACACAGTTGACTATAATTAAACACAAATTTCCGGGTAGATTTCTTGTAAATATAACAAATAAGAGGTAGCTCAGTATTGTCAAAATATCCAGGAATTTGTTCTTTAACAGAATGGTCGTTAAATATACCGGCAATATTTACAAAATCAAAACCTTTATTGACATACTTTATTTTAATAAAATGTTTTTTTATGATCTTCAGGGCGATCAATTTTGGGAAATAGTTTAGAATAACAATATGCCATAATAATTTGAACAATTTCATACTTAGGACTGCTATATGAAATTGTGTTGCAATCCTCCAAAATTTTATTTAACTTATTAACCGGTAATGAACAGAGTTTTGTTAACAGATAATGTCTTCTGTTGTTTTTTGAAATAGAAATTAGGTCCGAAATATTGGTATGATTAGTCCGAAATTTTCTTTGATTGCGATTTGTTCTACGGCCGTGAGAACGGTTTTTACGAACAGTTTTAGAAACTATATCCAAAATGTTAACGGAATCGGTTCTAGATATATAACCAATTCCCATGATATTATCATTAAGACCGAGAGGGTAGACTGTTTGTAATTTTTTAATCCAATTTAATTCAATTATTTTCCGTGATCGTACAAACTTTGAATGAGATTCACCAGGCTGCTTATTTACTACTTCTAAAGGTTGAACTGCTAAATATTTAAAAGGATGGTTGTGTTTCTTAAGGTTGAATTTGTTGGGTCTTTTAAAACGATACATATGTTCTTGAGTGCGTTTAGATAAATACCGTCCAGTTTCTCCTACGTACTGAATACCACATCCCGGTTTGTTTCATGTCAGTAAATAAATAGTACTGTTTGTTTTTCTAGTTATATCAGTTTCAAAATTCAAAGAAAATGTGCGACCATTAAACGTGGACCTTACCGTATTGTTGGTGGAAAGACGGGGACATGTAAGTCATTTTTTTTGGCATGACACTTATCGATAGAAGGGTAACCACGATTTCTATTGTTAAAAATGTTAGCGATGGTAGTATTTTTAGATAACCGATTTTGAAGATTGAGACGTGTAGATACCCTTTGAACAAGTTTAGTATTTAATAACTATGTATCAGTATGCAATCGATGGCCTTGTGCATGAAAGTTTTTCAAAAATAACCTTAACAACATGGTGAAGGCAGATGATTAAAATAATTATTTTTTAGTCATTGCTCATGAGTAATAGAAGAATTAGAAGAAACTGTTTCTTTTTCGATATAAGAAAAAGTGAACGACAAAACAACATATGAAGAAAAGCTAGAATACAGGATAAATACACGACAATGACAATCAAAACCAAGATATAAACAAAGACTCAAAAACCCAAAGGACATGTACATCAACAGTTATAAATAAACAACACGAACTCCACTAAAAACCGGGAGTCAAATCCGGTGCTCCGGAAGGATAAACATTTCCTGCACCGTATACGGCACCCGTCGTATTATTTCTTTGTTCAATGAAATAACTATATCATTATTACTAAGAAGCATGTTAGTACAAAACGGATATTCTTCTTAAAATTCTGTACCATGAAACTTGTTGAAAGATGTCCATAGAAGCTGTTAAAGATATTAAAAACAATTGAGATTTTTTTTGTGTGTCCCTTTTTAATCAAATATTCTTATTTTTACATCTGCAAAGATTAAAACCATGTTTACCTTCTGGCTTTTTGTGTCACTTGGCCAGCATATATAATATGTTTGTGTATATATGTGTGTGTGATTAACCTCCTCTAAGGATATATTTATAAAGGGTATCGTATTGCTTGATACTTACAAAAGCCGTTATCAGTTTACTAAACTTAACCAAAGTTCAATGATGTATATTATTTAAAAATGTCATCGCTGACCAAACGCTATTTCTAACAAATGTTTGGAAACACGTTTCAGAATAGAAACAATTTCATGTTAACACCTGCCACAGTAAAACGCTCGTTTACTTCCGGTGAATTTGTGTTTGTGTTTGTGTGATAAACCTTCTCTAAATATATATATATATATATATTTTAATTTGCAAACTACATTTCACATCAAATAATAACAGTTCGTTAAAATATTGTCACTAGCGCTTTCATGCCTTCTGGCAATCTTCAGGCGACGTTTTAACAATGTCCTTGACGCCACTGCCAACTTGCAAATTTAAAAATATTATTATATACATTCTGTACACCGTATTTATTTACTTTTGCTATATATATATATATATATTGATATAGTTTCGCAAAATCACTAGACATATTATGTACATAAGGAGTAACATTAGAAATATATAGCCCAATTCTACTGCGTACTCTGCTGAAATGCATTGTTTTGTGAGTGAGTGTAAACACAAACAATTACTAGCAGGTGAACGAACAAGCCGGGTTTTTTTTTTTTTTTTTTTTTTTTTTTTTGTTGTTTTTTTTTAAATAATATACCCCCCTGTACAACGTAGATTTTGACGAATAAATCATGCTATATAATGATCGATGATGCCTTGCATAAAGCGACGAACAGTTGCATCAATTATATCAAACTGAACAATTGAAATATATCAAGAGTTGTAACTAGAATAAGCATCGTCTCCTCATTTCGCATATTATCCAAAACTTAATCTAACACATCATGTCAATTAGATTATTTCTATGTCCACTGGTCTACAAGATAGTGCATAGTGCAAATAACTATCTTGGTGATTTGCCGAAATGTACCTCTTCTGAGGAACATGATCCATTGTTTTCTTAAATCGGGACTTTTACGTGAAAGTTATTGGTTTTTTTTTTTCCTTTCGTGACTTTGACGTTGATTTCAGAATAACTTTAGTAGTTTCGCAAAATCACTAGACATATTATGTACATAAGGAGTAATTAACAGCTTAATGTAGTGTATAAACTCTTGTCTCTAATTATATAAATCAAGATTTGTGTTCACTTGTCATTGTCGTATACACACATCTCTATTTAGTCATGTTTAGACAAAACATAAAAGGATATCGTTTCATTATGCTGTTTTACATACTGTTGGACTTTAATAACCCATTTAATAACACATTATTTCAGGGCCTATCAACTATTGAGTTGTTGAAATTTTACTAAATTGGTGAAACATAATTTAAGATCTTAAAAAAACTTCAGAATAAATGTTTTTCAAGAAAATGAGAGCTCATTATGTCACAATTTGAGCACCACCGTTTGACTTCATTAACATCAAACACGTATGAAACTATTACACGTATAAGGTAACTAAATCTGCGCACTTGCAATAATCATACAGGTATTGGTATTTTGAAAAATTTAAACAGAAGAAATGAATAACAAATTAAGTCCTATTATCTTTATTTTTTCTAAAAAGTGTTTCCTGTAGTTTCTACAGATGCAAAATTATTAAAGATATTGAATAGAAAGTGACCTGAAAAAACAGTGGTTAACATTATGATTAACTAATAACATCCTCAATATCAGGTTTCATTGTTTTCAAAAAATATGTAAAAGATTGAAATTAATGACTTTTGTTTTAATGAAAACAAAGAAAGTGATAAAGTAGTCTTGAAGAAGAATGGTGATTTTTGTGTTGGATTTCCCCGATATTTTGTTTCGAACATTAATGCATATCTTTCATAATTCGTGGATTGTAGGAAGCAAAATTTATGTCTTTTTGTCATTTGAATGGGTTTTTATTGTTCTGAATCAACATATTTAGAAATTGCATAATTGAATTGTCTGCAACAGTGTTGTTTATTAGTGTACAGAAATGAAACAAAATTAAAAATGAAGACGTTATACGTATGATACGGTGCTTTTATTCAGGCATTTGTCTGATACCTTTTCTCTCTGTCCGTTGCTTTTTGTTCGACACTATGCTTTATGTCTATTGCGTTTTGACCGATTTGCTGTCTGTCCACATTTTGTGTTGCAAATGTCTGGTTATGTAATGTATTTTAGTTGTTTCCTGTAATTAGTTAATATTTCAGTTCTATCATGTACAGCTTTTGTGTAGTAATTTTATAAATTTACTGTTTGCAAAAGTATAAATTATTCTAAATAATAAGGATGTTTTGGTAACTAACAGAAAACCCTGGCCGTTTTTGGCACAACTTTTTTTATCTTTTGGTCCTCGATGCTGTTCGACTTTGTGCTTGTTTCGGCTTTCAAACTTTTGTATCTGGGCATCACTAGTAGGTCTTGTGTGGATAAAATGCACTTCTGGCGTATTAAAATTTTCAACTTGTTGCCTTTTGCTGGCTGTTGTTCGTGTGTTTCTTTGTCAATTGTATTCTCCAATTTATTTATATTGTAGTCCTGTGGTGTTGAGTTGTCATTTAAATGTTATATTTCACATGGCTATAAAAGGGGAGGTTTGGCATGCCACAACACCAGGTTCAACCCGCCATTTTTTCCTTTAAAAATGCCCTGTACCAAGTCAGGAATATGGCCATTGTTATATTATAGTTCCTTTCTGTGTGTGTTACATTTTAACGTTGCGTCGTTTGTTTTCTCTTATTTTTGAGTGTAAATTCACATTGCGATAAGACGTGTCACGGTACTTGTCTATCCCAAATTCATGTATTTAGTTTTGATGTTATATTTGTTATTCTCGTGGGATTTTGTCTGATGCTTGGTCCGTTTCTGTGTGTGTTACATTGTAGTGTTGTGTGGTTGTTCTCCTCTTATATTTAATGCGTTTCCCTCAGTTTTAGTTTGTTACCCCGATTTTGTTTTTTGTCCATGGATTTATGAGTTGGAACAGCGGTATACTGCTGTTGCCTTTATTTGCTTTTTTTCGTTTTTGCTATTTGTTCGATTATTTGGCTATTTGTCCAACACTTTTGCTTTTTGTTCGTTACTTTTGGTCCGTATTAGTTTTTGTCCAATGGTTTTGCTTTGTCTGACACTTTTGCGTTTTGTCCGTTTCTTGTGGTCCGTTTTGCTTTTTGTCTGATACCTTTTCTTTCTGTCCGTTGCTTTTTGTTCGACACTATGCTTTATGTCTATTGCGTTTTGACCGATTTGCTGTCTGTCCAATGCTTCTGCTTATTTTCTGCATTTTTGTAGGTTCCGTTGGAACTCAATGAGATATTTGAAATAAATACAACCTTATTTCTAAGTTTGTAAAAGGTGAATTTCTACAATTGCATCTATCTAAATGTCATATCTGTAGAATCAGTTACGCATGGTCTGTCCTATATAAAGTTCTCAGATTATGCAGTTGTAATATTTCTAGCACCACGTCAATAAATATATTTCTTGCAGCTGAGTGAAGTATACATGCGATTTTGTACTACGATTTGTATGGAGACATGTCTGTTCAATCAATGCATCTTTATAAAGGTTCTATTAATAAAAGGGTTATGCGTTCCAATTATATTGAAAACTGAATTCAATGTCCGGATAAAAATTCGAATATTTTGACTTTCTTTACGTCGGTGTTAGATAAAGGTTTTCATAGTTTTCAATTAATGTTATACAAAGCCGATCATCAAAAGTTTGGATGAACTTTGGTGTCTGCAACACGACCATTCAGATTGTCGGTAGTACTTTGCAAATTCACAATCGCACTACTCTTTCAAATTTAGATTAAATTAGCTCACGACCGGGATTCTGGATGGCATTATTTCTCGGAATTTCATCTGTCTTGATACCTTCTTCTAACTTTCGTCATTGAAGTTTAATATTCAACAGATAATAGCTAATTTCACAAAGTATGTTAGGATGGTTTTAGTCTGTTTTTTTTTTTTATTTATTTTATTTTATCTTTATTTTTTTTTTTTTTTTTTTTTTTTTTTTTTTTTTTTTTTTTGTTATTGTTATGTTATACCAATATATACGAAGATCAGTTTTAAAAGAACATTCAGTAAACAAATACCTGAAAATGTCATATCTAACAGATATTAAAGAAAAGATAAACCACTTAATCTAAATAAAGTAAAAATCCAGTTATAACTGACTATAAAACACAAATATGTTCAATAAAGGCAACAGTAGTATACCGCTGTTCAAACTCATAAATCCATGGACAAAAAACAAAATCGGGGTAACAAACTAAAACTGATGAAAACGTATCAAATATAAGAGGAGAACAACGACACAACACTACAATGTAACACACACAGAAACGGACCAAGCATCAGAAAAAATCCCCCGAGAATAACAAATATAACATCAAAACCAAATACGTGAATTTGGGATAGACAAGTACCGTGAAACGTCTTATCGCAATGTGAATTTACACTCAAAAATAAGAGAAAACAAACGACGCAACGTTAAAATGTAACACACACAGAAATGAACTATAATATAACAATGGCCATATTCCTGACTTGGTACAGGACATTTTTAAAAAGGAAAAAATGGTGGGTTGAACCTGGCACCACGTCGCATAGTATGTATGTGTCCAAGTAGAAATCCTCCAATTCAGTGGTTGTCGTTAGTTGTTGTTTGTCTTATTTGTTTTGTTGGGGTTTTTTTTCGGTGATTGTTAAATCATAATTCAGGCTGCGTTTTTCTCGTTTGAATTTTTCCCTTTTGTCATGAATGAACCTGTTATAATTTATAATGTATTATGTTAAGTTGTTTATCCTTTATATCATTTTTTATAAGTTAATAAGTTGGATCAGCTGTGTATTTCCCTGGATAATCAGTGAAGTGTAACAGGGTAACGCAAGAGAAGCTTGGACTCTTGGTGTTTGTAAAAAGCAAGATTTGATGAATAGATATTATAATGTTTTTAAAAAAAAAGTTATCTATCATTGTAGAAGACTATGGTTGCTTTCATCTGGGTTCTTTTATGATTACAAATAGATTTATCTTTATAGATTCTCTAATGTTTCCGTAATGTATTATACAGAGAAAACTCTATGCCGTTTTTGTTCATAGTAATCAAATAGACAGTGAGCGTTCTCGACTCTTGGCGTCCGTCCTCGTCTTCCGTTAACTTTTTAACAAGTGGGCAAACTAGAACCACACTTGCTCCAATTGTCGATTGGTTATCAAGGTTAAAATGCGTCAAGCAACTTTGCCGAAATGGCATAAAATAAAACATACAGATAAATTATCGTATGGACAATTATCTTGAGAACCACTATAGATAAAGAAAATTTGACAACGGAAAAACTGTTCCAAATTGTGAGTTTTACCTGAGTCAGAGTAATGACTATAAATGACGATGTTTTACTGATTTCTTTAATTTTGTTACTGTAATCTTTGAAATTTGAAGAAAAACAATGAAACTTCAAATGACAAATGACAAAACTGATTATCAAAACAAGATCTTCAATTGAGTAAACATAGAAGAACTCGTGAATCCATTCCTGATAGCAGGTATATCCCCTGAATGATAATTGTTTGACAAAGTTTTACGTTTCGCTTTTTTTTATTTTGACAACTAAAATAGATAAAGAGAAACTTTTTAGGTTTGTGACCCCTTCTGTAGACATGTGAATAACGACATTGCCAAAGTACCACAACAACAAAATTTATGAATAAAAGAGATGGGCCATTTTGTACATATACCAAGGGGAAACTTCGTGCAACGCATTATCATTTATTGTTTCATTGCATTTAATAGAAAGAGGATTTTGTGGCAAATAAAACCAACTTTTTTTAAGAAACTTTGAAACATATATCACGCACTTGCCTTTTCTATGATGTGCTAGCATTTATTGTTTACAAAAAGTACTACAAAACAACCTTTAAATTTCAAAAAAAAAAACCTACTTGTTGGGTTATTTAAGTCCTTGAATTAGTCTATCTTCATATTACCAATATTTACATCTATAAACTTGTTTTTAGAAAATCATTGCTAGCAATGATTGCAATAATCCTCTATCTACCAAGCACCGAATTGCCAAATATGAGTGAACAAGTAGGAATGCTGTGGATTTTCTATATTATTAGCATTGAATCAACACAAGGTTATATAGTCCCTAATAACAAAACTGATTAGCAGGACAGGATATACCAATTTGTCAACATGGCCTTAATTCTTAGTAGTAGACTCATTATAGGAATGTGTGCTCTCTAATGATGATTGCTTTACTTTTTTGGGGCATTTTGCCCAAAATTATAGTACATAAAGAATAATTTTTAACTAAACATAAGAAAATATTAGTAAACCAAGCAGCAAGAACATACAAACGATGACATCATGTTTGAATATATTATTGAAAGTTAATAATTACATATTTGCTTAGTAATACATAAAACTATATATCGGTGGTCCTAGTCCGATAGTCTAGGATGTACGTAACTATGTATATCGATGTCGATACGACTATGTAACAGTAGGTTATCCATTTTCTTGTGCATAAGACATTTTTTCCTAAATAACTTTTAACACACGATAAACCCAACTAATGAAGTTGATACATTCATAATGTCATTGCTTTATTGATTATGGAAGTAGAAACTAGCTGTTTTAGATATTAGCAAAACTGAACAGTAAAACGACGTATTGAGAAAAGCTATAATATGATATAGATTCATATGAAACAAATTATAAGTTTAAACTTAGTACTATGAATTATTCAAATATAAAAGGGATATCACTATTAATATCTTTTATTTTGACAGCTGCTTAAAGATCTTCGTATATGCCATGAAAATCACTTGATATATATGATATATATATATATATATATATATATATATATATATATATATATACAACTCGTCTAAACATCAACCCAACAATGTTAGATCTGTAAATTTGCTTTCGCAAATTTTTGGTTCTTCCCTCGCCGGGATTCGAACCCATGCTACTGTGATATCGTGACACCAAATCGCCTGCACTGCAGCCGTCCCGCTAGACCACACGACCACCTGGGCTCTCATAAAAAGAGCTTTCGGTGGGCATGTGTTACCTTTCCACGTCAGTTTTAATCTAGCGGCGTACTACAGTACATGATATATAAGGCATGAAGATGTTATATATATATATATATATATATATATATGTCATAGCAATAGCATAGTACTATTTTTGTGTTACTTTATTAATCAATTTTCCTTATTTTTTACATCTGCAATAGTTGAAAACTAATTTGCTTCCGATAGGTTACTGCCATCTGCCTACTGCATATATATAAAGTGTATTTGTGTTTATATGTTTGTGATTGACCACCTTTAAATATATATTTAAAGAGTATCAGATTGCTGAATATCACCAAAAGACGTAATTAGATAATTATTTGGAGCAAAGTATAATGATGTTTTATCATTTGATAACGTCATTCATCACAGTTATTTTTAATTAATATATTGTTAATTTACTGCGCGCAAACATTTATAAGAATTGACACAATTTTATGTATTTACCTGCTACAGTTAAAATCTGTTTTTCTTCCTGGGGGTTTGTGTTCGTGTGATAAACCTTCTCTAAATATATTTTGATTATACAGCGTGTCAGGTTGCTTAATATCAACAAAAGCCGTCATCAGTTTTATAAAACATAATAAGTGTAATGATGTATGTTTGTATGTTAGTTGATACGTCACTGGCCTTTAAAAATTGTTTTCGATAGACATATTCCGGCAAAAAAAAAGCATTTTGCAGTAAAAACAACTTTTAACGAGATTCTAAATAGCTAGCGTTACGATGGTTATTCTGTGTACTTTTAAATATTTCATTTAAAACTTAGATTCCTAAAATACATATAATCATAGCATATTGTAAGTGATATCATCTTAAACGAACGCGTTGTCTGGTAATTTCTATGAAAAATAGATTGTAAAGAAACTGTGTTAAAAAAATAGTTGTTTTGCTTACATCCGCTTCATTTGAACTTCGGTGGATAGATGTCTCATTGACAATCATACAACATCACATTATTTTATATAGTTTAGATAAACTTGATCTATGTGCCTTTCAACATAGGAGACTAGAATATAGTTCATGACTAAAATCTCTTTTTTGTTAATTTTGTCTTGTCGATCAACTTTGCTCTTGTAGTTTTTCTTTGTCTTCTATATTTCTGATAAAAAAAAATAATAAAGGGCAAATATCGACGTCCATGGGCATTAACCTATAAAAGGAGTCGATCGACGATTTCAGATATGTTGCTTCCGTATCTATTAGCTTACATGAATCAATTGGAAAAGTGAGTTTTCTCATCTTGGCGTCCGTCGTAGTCGTCCGTTGACTTTTTAACAACTGGGCAAACTAAAACCACACTTCCTTCAGTTTTCCTTGGGTTATTTTGTTCAAAGATGTGTCTGATTATCCTGTCTTCCAAGCAACGTTGTCCATTTTGCGCAAAATAGAACATAGAGACAAAATTATCGTACATTGACTATTATCTTGAAAAACCACAATAGATAGAGAAAATATGACAAGGGTAAAAAAAATCCAAATTTTGAGTTGTACCTGAGTTGTACATACTGTCCATTATACACTACGTCTTTCAGACAATCTCTTATCAGAATTATTTGCTATAAATGACGATTATAACAATTTTATTCTGTTTATTGACAGCTGCTGAAAAATCTTCATAGATGCCATAAAATTTCATGATCATGTTTCATAGCAATACCAAAGTATTGAAAAATAAGATAAGTTTTATGTTACTTTATTTATTAATATCCATTTTTTGTACATCTGCCCAAGTTGAAAACTATTTTGCCGCAAAGGAGTTAGCGCCATCTGCCCACTGCATATATAAACTTCATATTTGTTTATTAGTTGTTTATACACATGTATGTATGTGATTGACCTCTTTTAAATATATTTATAAGGAGTATCAGATTGCTTAATATCAACAAAAGACGTAATCAGTTTATTATTTGGAGCAACGTTAAATGATGTTTTATCATTTGAAAATGTCATTCGTAACAGATATTCTCATTAAAGTATGGTAAAACAGCGCGCTAACACGTTTTAGAATAGATATACACCTGTCACAGTTGAAAACTGTTTTGTTTCCAGTAGATTTGTGTTTTTCTGATAAATTTTCTCCAAAATATATTATCTATAAAGAATGTCAGATTGCTAGATATCAACAAAAGACGTCATCAGTTTTATAACAAAAAAAATAATGATGTATATGTGTATGTTAGTTGAAACGTCATTGACCTCTAACAGTAATTTTTAATGGACGTTTTCCGGTGAAAAAAAACTTAATTTTTCAGTAAAGAAACCTATATCGAGGTTTCTAAATAGCTAGTGTAACGACGGTTATTTTATGTACGTTTAAATCTTTCATATCAAACTTAATAAATTTACTCAAATCGACGCCCGTCTATGGAACGCCACAGCTGTCTTATATGGAACTCTCATATTACTTATACGTAATGATGTTTTAATATAACTCAATATGGAATAGTCATTACTTAAGGATATTTCGATATTATACGATATGGTTTCGTATTGACTTGATATAGTTTTGTCATTACTCAATACGGTTTTGTCATTACTCGATGTGGTTTCACCATTATTTGATATGGTTGTGTCATTAGTCAATGTGGTTTTAACATTACTTGATGTGTATGTGACTTAATGTAATGTAGTTGTTTCATTACATGATGTAGTTTTGTTATTTTGTAATGATGGTTTGTCTTTTCTTGATATGGTTTTAACATTACGTAGTGATGTTTCAAAATTTGACGATATTACACTACTTGGTGTGTTTGTTTCATTATTTGATGTGGTCTTGTCATTCTTTGATGTGGTCCTGTCATTCTATGATGTGGTTATCCCATTACTTGATGAGGTAAAACCACGTGACCAATTCGGAAAAACCTGTTCTATTTTAGAGAGATTTCCATGTGTTGTGCCTTGAATGAGTGTGGCCATCCATCGAATTAGTGTTCAAATTAAAGTTTGGGTTACTGTTTGAGTTAATCTTTGAGTTAGTTTTCGAATTCAAGTCATGCTTAGAATTAAAGTTCCAGTTAGCATTTAGTTTCGAGTTGGACTTCGAGTTTGATTCACATTTAAAGGCAGAGTTTTAGTTACAACTTTGAATTTGGGTCACTTCTTGAGGTAGAGTTTGAGTAAGATTCGAATTTAAGTCTCATATAGATTAATTAAGATTTCGAGTTGAAATTTGAGCTAATTTATGTCTTTTTAAATTCGTAGTTAAATTTTCTATCGCGGAACAAGGCCTTTTGCTCGGGCTCCCGAAAAGGGACTCCGGGGTATGCGTACCAGTCGGAAACCAGGTTGAAATAGAACAAAAGAATCGAAGCTCTTTGTTAGAGAAGGCGATAAATGTTTACTGTATTGTTTACTATAGTGACCAAATTTTTAAAAGTTAATAGAAACAAACAAAATTGCAGTTTTCTTCTCAATTACGAGGTGTTTTATTTTAAAAACACCATTTGCATAAGTTTTCAATTTATCTAGTACATAGTTAAGCAGAACAATAAGATATCAAGTCGACGACATAAGTATCTTTCAAGTTGGATGAAGAAAATGCATTACCTCCAATTTTTATGAAAAAATTACCACGGACGGAAAACATATCAATCTATTAGTTCAGTAATTTTCGTGTCTGCCCTTCCATTATGTGACTGAAGAAAAAATTCCAAAAAATGGGTAACAAAAAGAGAAAATCGAATGCACCTTTTTATGTTAGGGCGTGTTTGAGTTGAGTATTTTGTCTTGATATCGTACAAAGTAAGAATATTTCATACATCGTCTCGCTTCAGATTCTATCATTTTTATATATTAAAGCTACAGTTTGACTTTATAACACAAAAGAATCACAGTACTAAAAGATGAAATATATGGGTCAAGTGAAATACCTATCTAATGAGTCACAAAAACAGAGAAGGTGTGTTCGAATAGCTATTTTTTTTACTGAAAGTACTTGACGACAGTCTTTCAAGTTGGATGATGAAAATGCATATCTTCGAAAAATTCTATTTTTTTGTGTGTGATTACTAGGGTTTATAGTCTTCATACACTAACAAAATCTAGTCTGCCCTTCCACCAAATATTTAATTACAATTTTTTTAAATGTTTATGAATTTTAAAAAATTCTACCTGACAACTGATCAGACAATAGTTTTAAGTTGAATCAATGCAGACAAGATTATTAACTGATGCTCATTAGCTAGTTGATACATTTGTCTTTTAAAATACAACTAACATATAAGGATCGTAATGGTGCAATGTGGATAAATTTATCGGTTTCCAAGAGCAATATTGGTAGCGCGTCATCCCTACAATGGCTTCCATTTCTACGATTGTGAAAATGAACTGCGTAATGGGGAGATAATTTTGACGAAGTAGACTCCTGACTGGTACTAAATAAACAATGTTACAGTATACAAAACAAAACATAGGAGTTGAAATAAAGTTAGATGTGGTGTGATTGCCAATGAGACAACTATCCACCAGAGTTAAAATGCAATGGATGTAAGAAATCATATATAGGCAACCGTAAACCCTTCAACACTCCGTATAGTCAGCTACAAAAGTTTACCATGCACTTTGTGAAAAAAATCAAACGAAAAAACTAACGGTCTTATTTACAAAAAAAACAAACATGACACATATGTATACAAAGACAACAATTGAGCTTCATACTCCTGACTTGGGGCAGGTACATAAAGAAAGTGCACGTGGCGGAGTTAAACATGTATGTGAGCGATAACCCCTAACCTAACATCGGACTGTAACAGTAGTGTAACAGCACAACACGAGAACAAAATGTAAACTAGACAAAGTGATGCCCCCGCACTCCACTCATTTAACCGCTTATACCCCAAAAAAGATACAGTTCATATTTCCTCCAAAAAGAGGACAAATAATAAAAAGAAAAAACCCTGACGACATGCACATACATTCATTTACAAACAGCCAGCAGAGTGATGAATTCCTCGCATTCAAACTGTAGGAGAAGTTATCTGGAACCGCCCTACTTATGCAAGTAAATTTCCCAAAAAATTACAATGTTCAACTTTCTCCCAAAATAGCAAATATTAATAAAAATTAAACTCTGACCACATGCAGAACACTTCAGTATATGTACAAACAGACAGTAAAGAGAAAACTTCCTAGGATTCAAACTGTTGGAGGAATAACTATATACCCATAATGGTACAAACACTGTCAGACAGACGGACGGACGGACAGAGGTTAAACACTATGCCCCCAACTTTCAATTACGGTAAAAGTTGCAGTGACTTTAAAACAGTTTCAATTGGCTGTCTCAATAGATCGGTATGACTGGGTAATTTACCTCCATCGGGGGAATCTCGAGTTCCCCCGAAAGCTAAGAAGATTATGCTCAACGTGTGGCACCGGTCGTGCTATGCTCGCGAAATTACAAACTGAGTGATTTGGTTTTATTTGGTAGTTGACATTCGAGTACGGTGTTATGGTTACGACAACAGGAACATGTTCGTCGTCACATGTAAAACCGATATTCCAAAAAGTTTTTTTCAATTAGTGGGAGGTAGATCAGAGAATTCAATTGATTAAAAATAAAAGATTGATATTCGTATATATGTTCAAATGATCATTCACGCTAAAATAAATTCGGAGAATTCTTATTTCATAGTATTGATGCTTTGTCGCTAAGTCCGAGTCCCTCCCCCGATTTTCCTGTAACTTAGGTGTGAGTTTATTTGAAGTGTCTAATTTCTTAACAATAAATTATTAGTCTTTTAGTTTATGTCTAGCCTGCGACATAAATGTAGCGGCAGTGAGACACAACAACGTCGTCGATAGTGGCGTCATTTCAGGATCTTTCATAGTTTACTATGTGGTATGAGTTTTGCTCATTGTTGAAAACCATGCAGTTTTGCTTTAGTTAAATAAAACCGAATTAAACTGTTATGACATGATAAATTTATTACCTCCATGACGTGTTTTAAAACTTGTATAGGAGTTGTTCCTCAATATCAAGAAAAAGCATCTACAGAAAAACACTTTCTTTTTTTAAATTGCCCGATGAATATACAGTCGATCAACATTACGCTTTTACACTGAAAGCAGCAATATCAGGCGAGACACAGCATTCCATGAAGTATTTTACAAATACTGCTTCTATTTGAAAACTTCGGATAAAATAACAGGACCAAGTCTTTTACTCGAATGTGAACTACCAATTAAAACCAAATCACTTGGTTTGTAATTTCGCGAGAATAGCACGACGGGTGCCACACGTTGAGCAGAATATCCTTACCATTCTGGGGAACCCGAGATTCCCCTGATGGAGGTAAATTATCCAGTCATACCAATCTATTGAGACAGCCAAGTGAAACTGTTTTTAAAGTCAGTGAAACTTTACCGCAACTGAAAGTTGGGGGCATAATTTTTAACCTCTGTCTGTCCGTTCGTCCGTCCCATTATGGGTAGATAGTTATTCCGCATAACTCCTCCAACAGTGTGAATCCTAGGAAGTTTTCTCTTTGTTTTTTGTTTGTACATATACTGAAAGTGTGCTGCATGTGGTCAGGGTTTAATTTTTATTAATATTTGCTATTTTGTGGAGAAAGTTGAACTTTGTCATTTTGGGGAAACTTACTTGCATAAGTAGGGCGTTTCCAGATGGCTTCCTGTACAGTTTGAATGCGAGGATTTTATCACTCTGCTTGTTGTTTATACATGTATTGAAGGTGTGCATGTCGTCAGGTTTTTTTATTTTTATTATTTGTCCTCTTTTGGTAAAAAAATTGAACTTTGTCCTTTTTGGGGTATACGTTTAAAATATTTCTATTTTCTATACGTATATGAAACATGAATAACAGGTGATGTAGGTATACCATAAATCAAAAAAATGTTTTAAAGGCTAGTTTGAAACCTTAGTAACTATAATTTTTTTTTCCCTCTCAATTATTGAGTAAAAAGTGACGCCTTTAAGCTTTGAAAAACTATTTTTTACTTATAGTATACATACATCACCTGTTATTCATGTTTCATATACGTATCAAAAATATTAATTTCAAAGACTAAAATAGAAAAAAAACTAAAGACAAGTAACACAGCATGGACAATGCATTTCAAAATTTGATAGAAGTACATCTTTAAACTTTGGTTCAGAGAAAAGGTCAATTAAGAAATTATTAGTCATTTATTACAATATGGTGCGGTACATCTCGAGTGCAAACATTAATTTGATTTGTACTGACAGAGATGTAAGATGTGTAGTACATATATTATGCACAAATTGTCAAGGTAATTAAGGAGTACGTGCACTAATGAAGTACAGAACTTTGTCAAAAAATTAGGCATCTATTTTATAGAAAGCCGTCTTTATACTTTCTATTCCTGGCTTTCATTTTGTCATGATTTAAGAATTTATTTTGATTGGTTTTTTTTTGGGGGGGTGTTTACCGGAATCTTTTATTTTTTAAAATATCTCGCGGTTAAACCTAAGCTTAACATGTATATATATAATGCTGGCTTTCCGTTATATAAGATTTTAAGAATTTGATTGTCTTTTTTCCTGTTTTCCAGAAACTTTGAAATTTATTTATTTTCGAAATATCTCGCGGTTAAACGTTAGTTTTTTTACCATTATGCAACCATATTTTTTTTTCTTAAAGAAAACATTTCAATACTGAGATATCGGAGAACAATGACCATAAAACCACACTAAATATAAAAACCTCTTTTGCAGCCAATCAATACAATTTGTGATTTGTTTTAGCAGTCCTTTTATATGATGTATCTAAACAAACACAAAAAGTAAGTACCAAAAAGTGGTAAATGTAATATTCACTCAGAAAGTTATTTTTTAATTACATTATTTTTTTTCTTGCGGATCCTATTTTGTTTTTTCATTGTGAACTTTAATAAAATTGGGAATGGATATTTGGAATGTGTGAAAGAGACAACAACCCGACCATAGAGCAGACAACAACCTGACCATAGAGCAGACAACAGCCAAAGACCACCAATGGGTCTTCAATGAAGCGTGAAACTCCCGCACCCGGAGGAGTCCTTCACCTGGCCTCTAAACAAATAAGCACACTGGTTCCGTGATAATGGACGTCATACTAAACTCCGAATTATACACAAGAAACTAAAACTAAAAATCATACAAGTCTAACAAAGGCTAGAGGCTCCTGACTTGGGACAGACGCAAAAATGTAGCGGCGTTTAACATGTTTTTTGAGATCTCAATCCTCCCCTATACCTCTAGCCAATGTAGAAAAAACAAACGCACAACAATACGCATAGAAAAACTCAGTTTAAGAGAAGTCCGAGTACGCACAATTTTCAATATATACGCTAAACATGTATCTGGTGTGTGTACGTTTCTAACATCGGTTGATAAGAGTTAATTCAATAAGTTAATTCATGACACGACAAGCTGCTATCTGTGAATATTTAGTGCTTACTAATGTCCAGCAATGACACACAACGTGTTTGTTTTTGGTACTCTCAAAAGAGGTCAACCGAACTTTTACTTACTGGAGGATGCAGGTAACGGTTTGGCAGTATACCTGGCTGATGGAGTTACGGAAGAAAAGTTTCCCGTTGTTATAGCGAGCAGCTGCAATATTCCATTCATGTTACCTGTGGCAGGTAAAGGCAAGGTAAAAATTAATATTCATATCAACGAAATTTGTTTGTATATTGCTTTTAAGAAGTACACGGAAGATAAAGCAGAGACAAAAAAACATGCTTGCTAACTTTTGAATAAATATCTGTTTGTATCTCTGTACATTTGCATATACCTGTATTTCATGCATTTTTAAGGCACAATGTTTATTCCGGCAGCTTTTACAATAAATGTATATGCCACAGAACAAATTTAACAATACCATAAAACACATACATAATGACGAATGACTTTTGAATTACTAGTATTCGTTTTTACCTGTATTATACAGAAAAAAATATTATGTTTTTCATACAGAAGCGAACTTTTTTATATCGTTAGCAAGGAAATCTCAAGTTAAAAGTCCAAATTTATTGATAATTGACTTTTATACAGGCCAAATTACTCACTTCCCTTTGTAATATTCCACGAGTACTCGGAATGTTTAAACGTTCCATACAGAGTTTATTTATTTATTGTTCATAGTATGTAATGCTCACTAGATTACATATAGTATAGCTGCACTAAAATAGTTTGAATTTCATTTTAAATCATATAACTTTGTATTGTATGGACGTCTTGTCCCTGTGATCAAATGTTAGGGTTTGTTTTCTATGAGGTTAGGATTACTTATCCTTCATCATCAAGTTCATGATTTAGAGCACCTGAGATATCCACCGGTTTTTGGATATAATACTTTTATATGCTTATAAAATATATAGAAAACATTGATACTTAATTTGTTAAAATAGAAGGTTAAATCTAATAAATTTTATTTTTATTATTCAGAATGTTGTCGGTGAAATTTATAAAGTGGATGACAGCATGCTAAACCGTTTAGATATCTTAGAGAGAAAAGCAGAAATTCTTGACAGACGTGAAATTAATGTCGTATCCAATGGATGTACTATAACATGCTGGTGTTACCATCTGGTTAACCACAAGAAAGAGTTACAAGAACTACCAACAATTGATAATTATGACACGAATGGTTCACACGGTCTTCCTTATATTCCCAATTCTTTAGAAACATGTGACAATTTCAGCGATGTCCAAATACCGAAATAAATGAGAATAACACAATGATAATCACTATCATAGTATGTTATGAAAAAAAGATGACAAGTTAATGCAAACATACAATGCAGTGGCGGATCCAGGGGGGGGGGGGGGGTTCCGGGGGTGCGCACCCCCCTTTATTTTTGCCGATCAATGCATTTGTATCGGGACATATGTTTTGCACCCCCCTGCACCCCCCTTTGCCCTGGGTTAGCACCCCCCTTTCGAAAATTCCTGCATCCGCCCCTGCAATGAATTGTTGTTTTTCATATACAGACGTAAATAAAAACGTGTTTAAAGTGTCTATATTAGGGTTGTTTTCTCCTGTGGCATATTATATTGGGTATATTTTCCCACGTTGCTCACATATTAATTTTATACAAGAAAAAAAGATAACTGCCCTGAACTTAGAATTTCAGAAACGAATAAACATTTCTCATATAAATAAATCAAAATGCAAAATTTAGTTTCATTTTTGTTTTATCTTAAGTTTCTATTTGAAATGAAGGGGGTAAAATCTATGAAGTTCTACCTTATTTATTTCCTCAGGGAATTTATCATCACAAGAACTTGCCAGAGATTGATAGAATGATTGCTGTTTGCTTTACGCCGCATTGGCAAAAAAAATCATTTATCATTAAGCTGGTCTAAAAGATAGGCAAACGATACTCAAGATATATTTAAACTCATTAGCCTAAAAAAATGTCAGTCCCATTGCGAAAACGATCATAAGACAAACAACAGAACAGTTTGTATACAAAACACTACATAGAAACCTAAACACTTAACAACACCAATAAATTACACTATTTAAACACTTAAAAGACCCGAGTTTTAAGGAGTTTTTTTTTCACAAATGTGAATGATCATGCATAATCCAACCTCAGACTGGTTTTAGCTGTTGGATATTAAACAAGGGATAAGTAAAGGTTCAACAGATTAGAATTAATATTTTAGTAATTTAATGTTCAAAATTATTTTCAATATTTGATGGTAAAATAAAAAAATCAAGAACCTGTTTCAAAGATGGAAATGAACTATCATGTATTTATCTCAGCTTTTACATGTATGCTATTCGAGTCGATAGATGCTAACTATGAAGCGATTTCCATCTCCCAGCCGACGTGGGACACATCCGCTTTTTTATATGACATTTACGCTTTTGAGAATGGACCTTTGCGCTTCAATTGTTAGGATAAGAATAAATACATAATAACAACGATTTATCTTCCCTCAACATGAACTGTACACAAAAAGAATATACTTAATGAATTTCGTGTGTCGTAAGCATCTTACTGGATTTACCTTAATCGGGAAAGTTCAATCAAACTAAAACAACAATTGAAAGATATGGATACGCTAACTAGTAGAAACAGTCGTTGGTTTAAAGATGATTGTTTTATCTCCACAAAATAAAATAAGCTATAAAAGAAATGATAGATTTCCTCGGAATTTCCAGGCAATAGAATGAACAGAAGAGAAGTGCAGTTTCCGTTTTTAAATCGATGAATGGTACAAATATCAGTTGATATCAACCAGACTCATTAAGATTGTATAGGTAAAAGTTCAAAGGTCCTGTCAATTTGATACAGATGCATGTTTACAAGTTTAAGTTTGGAGGCTTCCGAGCGCAAATGTCCTTTCGTGTAACAGGTAAAAGAACTCGCTTTTTAAATTGGTGAAAAGTTTTTGCTTCTTCACCATACATACATGATAGTGCGGAATTTAATACACAGTGCAAATACTACGGCTCTATGTCATAAATTATTTGCGAGCAAATGCAGCTTTTTTATACTTGATATTGTTAAACAATTAAAATTGAGAATGGAAATGGGGAATGTGCCAAAGAGACAACAACCCGACCATAGAAAAAAACAACAGCAGAAGGTCACCAACAGGTCTTCAATGTAGCGAAAAAAAACAAAACAAAACAAAAACAACGGATACTATATGTATTTTTCAATTAGTACATGTATATCTTGTGCTGTAATTAATTATAAAGTCTACAAAGGTATAGGAAGATGAGGTATGAGTGCCAATGAGACAACTCTCCGTCCAAATCACTATTTATAAAAGTAAATCATTATAGGTCAAGGTACGGTCTTCAACACGGAGCCGTGGTTCGCACCGCAAACAGCAAGCTATTAATTACTAATGTAAAACCATTCAAAGGGAAAACCAACGGCCTAATCTAAATTTAAAAAAAAAAGAGAAACCCTATGAACCACATCGACAAACGACAACTACTGAACATCAGATTCCTGACATCCATGCATTAATAGATCAATTTCTGAAATCTTTAATTTCTTCTTTCGTTATTTCTTATTTTTTCTGTATATCTTTCTTTTCTGTGATCCGTATTTTTTTACCCAATTCTTTAATTTTTGCAGCTATTTTTTAAATTTTACACCCCATTGTTCCTAATTTTATATTCGTTTTGTCCATTTAACCTACAATCTTATATTTTTTTCCATAAGGATTGTTCTCTATTTTTGTCTTTTTCCTACATGCATAATTTGTTGAATAATTTGAACATTAATTCATCTAAATTTTATGTCTTATAATTTAAAATGATCTGTTACATTTTATTGTTTGGTATCATCATGGTTAATTTCTATCCAACCCTCTTTTCAATGCTTTTTTCCCCCGGAGGATCTCTTATGCGTGAACTCGTAGTTACAAAATGAATTGCCGATTTATTTATTACATACAAATGTTCATATACCCTTTTTATTAAATATTAAAATCCTATCATGTTCAAATATTGTAAATAGCAAAAACATATATTGAGACCAATACATTAACTCTTTGTATGTACAGTATATACTATTCTAATTCAACTGAATGTACCAAAAGATACCCTGGATTTGTATATACTAAAAAGACTATTTGTAGCACCACAGTCTAAAAATACAACCGCAACACGTCTGGTTTGAGGTTAACTGCGGAATTCATACATGTACATGTACATGTATGTTAAAAGAGTACTTAACATGCACTGTGCACACCAAAACAAACTTTTGACAATTAATTGTATATGTTTCATCTGAGGAATTGTGATGGCAATATTCCAATCAAGATTCATTCAACAGTTTAAATATAATTCATTCAAATATCTGTGCCAAATTTAACTCTCCATTTAAATTTATCGTTCTTAACTAAACCGTAGCCAAAAATGATGATCTTATTTCACGATTACTGCACGCGCGGACTGGGAAATATTGTTTTGATTATAAGTTAGTATGAGACTTTGCACAAAATCTGATTGCTTTATACTTTTTAAAACCAAAATTTAGTTCAATTCTCTCCTTTTTTAGAAACATATAAAACGTAAAAGATATCAAGCTTTTTTTCAAGCTATATTGTGTGCAGCATTCACGTATTTGAAAGAAAATAAAGTCGCACGGATTTTAAAATATAATATGATAACATACCTGTTATTAAATGCTTTCGGGAAGTAAGAAGAAAATTTCAGTCATACTGGTTTTCACATTTTAAATTGAGTTACCTCTCCTTATAAAGCAAAATATTTTAAAGTATGCTTCAAAAATTGGTAATTTCTGTCAAAAAACTTAACTGGTCATTCTCGGTCATTTGCGAACCAAGGAAGCAGAGAACTCCTATACTAGATACAAATGTATACCTAAATCGTTTAGTCGGCGTTCGGGCAAAGACAGCACTGACTTTGTAATCTAGATAGAATGAGGAAACTTCAATAAAACAACAAAATTACGTTGTACAGCAAATCGGGATATCAATGGTTTATCCCTTTATTAAACAGTTTAGAAAAAAATGCTACAAAGTTTACACGATACATATATTCTTAAATGTTGATTAAGGCGACATGAAGTTATTTCTCTCTTACATGTACATGTTTTAGGGAAATTTGATGTTATAAACAAAACATAATAAGATTTGCTATAATTTATCGATGATTTTTTTCGAACATAAAATACTTCACCGTTTTTTATATTCTTCATTGAAGTGTTAGCTATATTTTAATAATTTAAATGTAAGTGTTGACAGAGACGAAGTTGGAAATAGACCGCAAAAGAGTTGGTTCCGCGACTTTGTCGCAATCGAGATACAAATTAAATTTTATGCATAATTCCCTTAAAAGTTTTTAAATCAAAGTTTGAATTTGTTATTCAATGAAAATAATTGCTGCTTGAAAAGAAACTTATTACCACAATTAGACATATTACTCATACAATTATCGTCTCTAGATTAAAAGTCTCAAATAAATTTCAAGTTTGCGTCTTCAAAATTTGAGATTTCACTCATATAAAATATCATGAAAAAAATCAGTACTTTTACATGGCTTTTCAACTTATGAATTACTTATATTACCTTTGCAAAAGTGCATAATACTTTTATCAACAAATCATATTTAGGAAAGAACTACTGTAAATTTAGAAATTATTGCGGTCATTCAGGTCATATTTATTTTGTCATTTAAGACTCAATTGCGATTTTAATTTTAATTTTTGCGATATTAAAAAAATCATGTTAATAAAATTGAGAATGGAAATGGGGAATGTGTCAAAGAGACAACAACCCGACCAAATAAAAAACAACAACAGCAGAGGATCACCAACAGGTCTTCAATGTAGCGAGAAATTCCCGCACCCGGAGGCGTCCTTCAGCTGGCCCCTAAACAAATATATACTAGTCCAGTGATAATGAACGCCATACTAATTTCCAAATTGTAAATTCATATTGAATATTTTAGAATGCGAGTTAGAAGTATTCCGACTATAATCCTGTCACATCTTTAGCTATAACAAAAACAACGCAACCGTTTCTGAATTTACCGTATATAAGTTATTATGAACTTGTACATATATTTCTATTTTTTATGTATACTATGTAATTAGCAAAAAATATTATGTCGCAATGAAACATGCAGATTTTAAAAATAGTTTTTAAGAAAGTGCACACTTTGTTTCGTACTTAGTAAAACTAGATAAGATTCAATTTATTAAATTGAACTGCAATATGTAATGTATTGAACTTAATCTTCTATTATAAAGCTAACATTTATCGACAAAATGATAGGGTATTGTACTAACGTTGTTCGCCAGTCTATGTACCTATATCAGTAGGTAAATGTTCTTAATGACATTTGTTTTATGTACTTGGCAGCTTAGTTTGATCATACCGTTTTGTCCTTAGTGACATAAAGAGAAAAGATATAATTATCATTATTCTTCCGGACAATTATAGTGCAGCTAATCTGTTAGATATTTATTTTTGCATATTTGAGGCCCTAACAATACATACAGGAAACTTATAACCCACTGTTTTCTTCAAAAATGCATACAAACAATTTCAAATTGTCATATTGTTCTAGTAAAAGATTTGTTTTAAGATTTATTTAAACACTAACAGCCAATTTCTCATCATACATGCGAAATTTTGAATAGTTTTCAAAAATATAAAACTTCAAGTACAGCCCACCAAAAAATACCCTCGAGTGTGCCTTCAGTTAATATCTCTCATCTCATTACTTCTTTATAACCGATAGGGCAGGGTTAATACAAAAGATAGCATAATAATTGAGATATAATGATCTACCTGGGATGTTGTTTTTATACATTTATATCAGATATTTCCTCGACTTATCTTATGTCATAACAATGCACTAACTGCTGGCATTGCATCTTCAAGAATTAATTATCCCATCAAGCAATGTTATTGTACGATGACGTCAAAAGTACAATGATTGACAGTTTAAAATGAGTCAGTGGTGTTTGCTCGGGTATGATTCTTGCAGTATAAAAGCATGGGTGATTCGTCTAAGCTCAAAACTGAACTATAGCGAGCCATATCAAGATATCAGAAAATAAATAAAGTGACTTTCGTTTTATATAATTAAACAGGATATAATGGAATCTGTTGACAACTATTATGAAGATGGAACACTTTCTTGTGAACAGTTTTTGGATGAGGAATTTAAAATGCGATCCGAACCGAATTCACGCACATCATCCATAAAATACAAGAAGCGACCAACACTACTTGCAGACTTTGACGACGATAAAAGACGAAACAGTCTTCCAATTACAGCCGAAATGGCACTGTCTGGATCGTTTACAGACCATCTTGTGCATAAGAGACAAAGAGTCAAGAAAGTAAGATCGTTCAGAATGACATCGAAGGGTATTAAAAACGACATAGAAGATGAACGCCGACAAAGTAATGCCAGTATTTATTCAGCAGTTTCACAGAAAGAACTTTTTCGAAAACGTCTATCAAGTGAAGTATCCGATGATAGCGCCATCTGTTGTGGATGTTCGTCTTCTTCGTCTACTGGATACTATCGTGTATGTGTGATGGGAGCTGACGCTGTTGGTAAAACAGCATTGACCAACCAGTTCATGACGTCAGATCTATTGTGTTCATTTGACATTGAAAATGGTACGATATACATGTATATTTAAAATTTGTTACAAAGTATGACTCGGATTGAGAGTTGTCTCATTGGTACTCATACCACATCTTCTTATATCTATATATTTTATTCCCAGGAACTTTAATAATATTTTTCTTATATTTTATATTTTATAGATTTGTATTATTGTTTTAGCATGTGTGAAAAGAAAAAATAGAAAGGAAAGCAAAAAACTAAATATGAATAATTTACCTTCAATGATTACGATGTATGTTATATCTGCTTTTTAAAAGCTCTCGCCGCGAAATAGTTTATTTTGTGCTGATGTGGAGTAAAGCAATAACCAACCAATCAATTAAATCTGCTTTGAATAATAATTGCTTAAAATTTTTGTAGGTAAAAAAAAATTAATTTGGATGATTTGCCTTAATTTATGTCAAAATCAAGACAATGCATCATTTTGTTGAGATATAAACTGAAGACAAATCTCCTTTTCTTCTTTTCAGACGAAATAGACGAACAGACATTGACAGTGCTTATAGATAACGAAGAGTCGACTTTAGAATTCATTGATTTCTCAAAGCACAAGGTAGGTTACTATTTATAAGTTTTCAGGGTTTTTTCCGGAAGTCATTTTGATTGAATAGTTACTAATTAGTAAAGATGGAGAATACTATATTGTATCATCAACCGTCTCACTATTATTCACCATAAACAAATTATAATTGTGATAGCTTCACCTTCGTATTGATGTCAATTATAATGAATGATTATACACCTTGACTCATTGTATCTCTTAGATGTTTTCTGATCTTGCGTGATAAGAAAGCTAATTCAGTATAATGATTCATGCAACAAAGGTGCAATTAATTTATAATCTTTGACAGTTAATGACTAGATATTGGTGGTTTGTATACAATGAAATACGAAATACAGTTTAACCTTAACAAAGAAATGTATGTAATATAGTCATGATAGTAACACAATCATCGAAGAAAAAAAGTTTGTTTATTTGTATTTATTTTTTTGGGGGGAGGGGGTAATTTTGTATATTCAATATATTGTAAACTGTTGTGCCTTTCAATATTTATAAATGTATAGAAGTATTTTATTGGATGTTTCAATTTAATATTTTCTTTTCAAATTATATTTTTTAGGAGGACATTGAGAGAAATACCTGTGACGCTTGTGACGCCTTTATTGTTGTCTTTTCTGTCCACGAGCGGCCATCATTTGATGTGGCTACAAAGTACCTCACTTACCTTAGAAATGAACTATTTATAGACAGAGCTATTATTCTAGTGGCAAACAAGGTGGATTTAGTCCGTAAAAGACAGATCTCTTCCGAAGGTAAGGTTATCTATTTTGATATATATTCAGTCTTACCAAAGCAAACAGCTTTGAGTATTACAGTTGTTATCGAAAGTAAGGCTACCAGTTTATCGTTTTTAATGTACTTCTTCTACTTCCCTTAATTTGGTTTTAGAAAGATAGTTACAATTTTTTTTTTTTTCGGTTTCGAAATTTGAATTCGATCAATGCACTTTAAAACGATTTCACTATTATATACATCAGCTACAGTTATTTCACAAAAAGCCACCTTGTTTGCTACAAAAATATGGAGTAGCTTGACTCGGTATTGTCTGTTAACCCTTCTTGAGATATCAAAATTCAAAAATAAACAACAACTAATGCTGTGTTAATTTTTAGAATCGGTCACAGCATACATATAATATAACGTTAATAAATACATCACACCAACGACAACTATTACACTAGCAATATAACGGGAATGGACTTTGAATATAGTTTACTATTCCCTAACAAGTAAAAAGAAGTGTAACCAAACAAAAATCATCAAGTTTGCTATTATTCTAAAAATTAACGAAAATACCATTACATTTACATTACAGAACGCATAAGTGTGAGCCTATTTTATCTTCATTATAACTCTTTATATTCCAGAAGCAAAACAACTTGCCATCAAATACAACTGTAAATACACCGAAACATCAGCAACATTCAATCACCAAGTTGATGAACTACTTGTCGGTGTTCTGAAACAGATTAAACTTAAACTTAGTCCAGAAGTTGTTGACAAATCCACATTTGAAATTCCAAAAGCAGGAGTAAAACAGTCTAAGGGACCCAAAGGACTTCTAAGTAAACTTTTTAGAAGAAAATCGAAACCAGTCAATGAAGTTGTACTGGATTGGGAGTGAACATCAAACAATTATGTTCAGTATTTCTTGAATTAATCCCCCCTGCAGGAGAAAAAGAAGACTAATGCCAGTAGTAGAAAAAAGACAAAACTGAAAGATTATAGTTTTTGTTGTCGATGAATATAGTAGAATCTTGCAGAAGTGAGCTCAAAACTAATTGTTTATGTTGAGAAGACGGAGTAATCTAGTGGAATAAAATTGTACACATATGCGTAGGAAAAGCAAACATCAAAGATATAAGATTGATTGTAAATTTGAAAAATCATTGTAAATATCATATCCATCATTCATTCCAAGTAGACGTCTACCATTCCTTATTTTTTTATACGAATAAATTTTATATAAAACTTTTTTGTCTTTAGTATACAAACCAGGAGATGAGGCGGGGTTGCCAACGAGACAACCATCTACCACAGTTCAAATACAATGGATGTAAGTAATTATAGCCAACCGTATGGTCTTCAACAATGAACAAATGCATACAGTATATAGTCGGCTATGAAACGCCCCAACATGAAAAATATGAATCAATTCACTTGAGAAATGTAACGGCTTAATTTATATCAAAAGAATTAACGAAAAACAAAATGACAGACGTGAACCAACGACAACCACTAAACTACAGGATCATGACTTGAGACGGGCACATAAAAATGAAACGGGGTTCATATGCGTGTAAGCACTGACCCCCACCCCTAACCTCGGACATTATAACATACGAACAAATAAAAAGGCTAAACTCATCAGATCGATAAAAAGTTGAAAAACCTCAAAAAAAGTACAGATCGGACGTAGCCGGGTGTTCATCCATATCATTAACAACAAATAGGACACTAAGTACAGACCTGAGAGTACTCGCTGTCACTGACAACTAGTTCAAAGCACATTACAACTTATAAAATAATCATGTATCTTTGGCTTTGATATCAATCCGTACAAATCATCCAATTTAATGGCTTTAGTGTAAAGATGTCATAACAGTCGGAGAAAAACATGACATTATGCAATGCAAAATTATGATATCGACAGATTTAAGTACCGTTCAAGTGGGCATAATTACATAATGGTAGAACAAAACTATTTAGATTGATTTTAGTTTATTGATAACAAAATCAATATTTATACCAATTAAAAAAGTAAAATTACAAAAATACTGAACTCCGATGAAAACACAAAACTGAAAGTCCCTATTCAAATAGCAAAATCAAAAGTACAAACACACCAAACGAACGAAAAACAACTGTTATATTCCTGACTTGGTACATGCATTTTCTTATGTAGAAAATGATGGATTAAACCTGATTTTATAACTAGTTAAACCTCTAACTTGTATGACAGTCGCATCAAATTCCATTATATTGACAACGATGAGTGAACAAACCAAGCAGACATAATAGGTAAACATGTCAAAAATATAGATACAGCAGTCAACATTGTGTTTTGATCTTAATCACTATAAAAACAAACAAATATGTAACAAAGAAACACAAAAGGGCATATAGACAAAACACATTAGCAAAAACGTATGATAAGAATACAGAGATTTGCATTACCATAATACGGGATGTATAAGTACAGAGCCACGTCATATGTATCACAGAAACACAAAAAGGCTTTAAACAAAACACATAAGGAAAAATGAAAGACAAGCATACAAAAACTATCACAGAACAATAACACAATAAATGGATAAGTACAGAGCCATGTCATATGTATCAAAGAAACTCAAAAGGGTATATAGACAAAGCACATCACAAAAAATGAAAGACAAGAATACAAAAATGGTAAAATATTAAAAGATCAAAGTACAGATTTGAACTGATAACCTTTAGAATAAGATTGTTTAAAGGGTTTATAAATTTACCCGGATCGTAAGAATTTATGTCTTTTCTTGGGCGTTTTTATAGATATCCGAAAGAATGCACATGCAATAATTGAAACCAGAATGTGTCCATACTAATGGACCGTCAAATTGGGGAATAAACTCTAATTGGCATAAAAAGTAGAAAGATCATATGATATGGAACATATGTACTAAGTTATAAGTTGACTAGAATCTTACTTCATCAATAACTACCTTGACCAAACACTTTAACTGAAGCGGAACAGACGGAAGAACGAACGAACGAACGGACGTGCAAACCGAAAAGCATTATACCTCTAAATGGGACATAAAAAGGGAAATCATTTGCTTCCTTTAAAAAAATCTTATGGCAGATAACAACCGTAGGATAACAAGTCAGAGCGTTTAATCATGTCCCTAATCTGCCGGTAGAATGGAATCAGAATGGTGTTGTTTCTTACGAACACACATCATTTATCTGAAAACTGCGTTATTATATTAGTATACATGACATTTACTTATTAACGAACTCTTCCAACACAAGTTACATAGTTAAATAGTGGCAAGAAAAACGTCACGGTAAAATTATACAGAACAGATTGACTCATTAAATTGGTAGTTTGCACAATACAAAAACAAAAATAGAAACTCAACTCTGTGAACGGCTTCGTACACAGGAAAATAGTATGCATTAAAGATGATTTATAAATGTATTAGTTAATTGATTGTTGTTTGCGTAACGTCCAGTTGCTAGTATTTCATATATGTTCTAGATGGGAAAGACATTTGGGTAACATCTTTAAACAATATTGGTGCATATACATGTACATGTATTATAGTAAAAAAACAATTTAACTATCACACCTCATCCTAGCAAGGAGCTTTATTGAAAGCGTTGACAGAATTGCAAATATTTCATTACACATTTCACCAATACTCCATTACAGAATAACTTTACATTTGGTCAATAGATTGGCAGTGATAATTTGAAACGTGTGATCACTGATTGGATGCGTGAGACAGAAATTTCCTTTTTTGGTATACATTGTATTTTCAAATATGCTTTTGAATGAAAGATTTGTCGTTGCATTTTTCAAAGGTACTACTTGACAGAATAACACGATAGTTGGTCATCAGCTTGGTAGTGGTGGGTTGTCACGTGTTAATGCTTTCTGAGCTGTCATACACCAGCTTCCTGTTTTCCATACGTTGAGTAATGAGTATGCTACAAACGGCAACTTATCCATTCTAGTTTTTACAACTTCTAGTTCTGTAAATCAAATAACTTTTCACGAGCGATTTATATTCACGACTTTCGGAAGTTGTAAAATAACACCAATATAAATCGTCGCGGATTTATAAAACTTAGATTTGCTTAATGTAAGACAACAATATTAAAGTCAATGCACACAAATAAGACACCATAATTTAATAGTAGTAGATTTCTAAAGATTTTGAAAAAACGAATTAATGTACATAGTAAAACTTAACAATTCAATAATAATGAGTATGTAAAACCTATTTATCTTTTTCTTAAATGCAAAAGATCATCATGATGACTTTAAGTTAATGATACTAAAAATACAATTCAAACACTGGCATGGTAAAATCACAACAGCAAAATAATCGATAAAAAAATTGTACTTTCAATTTCTAACGTAATAACAAACTAAAACACACTAATTGTAGGAAGAAGAAACATTTTAAATAGTGAATATATACTGGCCGTAAACCGAATCATTTTAATTATAACAACGCCATTGGCTAAAATATAACAAATCATTACGCATTATATTCAGAAGTCAACCACATAACGCACATGTTTGAAGTTTTCCATGAATATCCAAGGCAATATATAACTATTCATTGAACATAATGGACATCAATCCATACATTTTAGATTTTATTTATTATTTTAAGGTGACGAAACTTTGATTTTTAGATGGAGAGTAGGGTTTTAAATGAGTATAGTTACCATCCTGCCAACCATTTGAAGAGAAAAAGAAAAATGTAAGATGTATATAGATATAGGAAGATGTGGTGTGAGTGCCAATGAGACAACTCTCCATACAAATAACAATTTAAAAAGTAAACCATTATAGGTTAAAGTACAGCCTTCAACACGGAGCCTTGGCTCACACCGAACAACAAGCTATAAAGGGCCCCAAAATTACTAGTGTAAAACCATTCAAACGGGAAAACCAACGGTCTAATCTATATAAACAAAACGAGAAACGAGAAACACGTATATATTACATAAACAAACGACAACTACTGTACATCAGATTCCTGACTTAGGACAGGTGCAAACATTTGCAGCGGGATAAAACGTTTTAATGGATCCAAACCTTCTCCCTTTTTCTGAAACAATAGCATAACATCACAACAAAGAAAAACATACGATAAAATATCAATTGGCAGACTTAACTCAATCAAAAAACCTATGATTAAACAATGAACGAATAAATTTGATCTGCGATATCTGAATACAAATGCACAGTTAATTAAATGAATATTTCATATCACAAATTTCAGGAAATGATTGTTCATTAAATGCACTAACTAATTATAAAACAAAAAAGACAAAAGAATGCCTACATAACAATTATTGCAAAAAAATAGTATAACGTATTAATACGCAAAAATAAAAGCATAAGTTTAGGATATGTCTTTCATCACTGCAGACGATAAAAAAAAACACCTTTTGTTTGATACTGTCCTCCAAATTAAATTTTTCAAGTCACAATGTTTTGTGTGAAACATCTATAATAGTCTCAATCAATATAAAAGAATACAGTTGTTACTTGTTGAGGAGACATCTCCAAAATTTTACAAAGTCAAAGTTTATATTACACCTGTAGAAACGAAATAAAATGCAACAGTGTTACTCAGTGGACAGTAACAAATAAAGAGAGGCGCACATTTTGTTTCATTTTTATAACTTCAGCAGGGATGCAATAATGAATGTCAAAATCCATAAATTTTGAAATTTTCTGAAACGCCAAATTCTTAAACTTTATTTATCTTTATAATCATGCCTTCTCATGCTTTAACACAACTTTTCACGTTTCACAAGTTCATCTGTATTCTAATGTAATGTTCATGATGTAAACGAAAATTTCGTTTATTCTATGATTTGACATATAAATATTCGATTTTCAACAATAGGTAAATATATTTAAATATATGCAAAACGTTCACAGTATATATCAACAGATGAAGAATTACCTTGAAAACGTAAAATCTACTGAAACGTCACGATGCGCCGTTTACAAAGAGTTACCTTTTAATACTGAAGAAATAAGTTATTTCACAAGCATCAATTTCCTTAAAAAAAAAATGAATAGTTAGCATGGAATAATGTCAAATTGTTCTAAATATTTGAAGAAAGTAAAAAAAAACTATCTCTTATGTGATTTTTGAATTCAAGCATGGATGCAATTTAGGTACTCCTAATGACAGAATCATGGATCGTTTTGAGATCAGTTCTACACAATTGTTTCAATATTGATTCATAATCAAATTGGAGTAACTGTATATTATATACGTCTACAAAATAAACTTATAATGTAAACTTGTGTATGGATCATGAAAACCCGTAGATGAAAAAACTGTCTAAATAGATACAATTTGGGTACCCTCACGTTATTTTTTTCTGTACGGAAGTCACTATCATATCATTACTTTAGTGGTTCTCTTGGTTAGTATTTTGATTTAGCAACTTTTCGCCACTTTTGCTTGTTGCAACAACGAAATCAGTACTCGAAACTAGTAAATCAGGCATTTCAATCGATTCTGTGTCTCTTGTTCTTCTTGTACATGGTAAAGCATCTTTCAACCTGTTTCTACAACGTTTATTCCTGTATATTACAATACAAATAATTGCTAGTATAGATACACATGCTATTACGCTGGCAATTATAACCCACTGGTTCTTATTATCTAAAAAATATAAATAAAAAAGTTTTATCACATGTTGACTTTAATAGTAACGCAAGAATAAAATAAAACGCAGCTTAGACATTTATTTAATAATTTTATTTTACACGATCGTAAATCGAAAACGAACAGTTTCGTTGTTTTGATTAGAGTATTTGTTTTTATCTTCTGATAACGTTTCAAAATAAGTAATCCAAAACTTTTTCGGACTACTGAAAACAGCATTGTTTCTGCTTATAATACAGATATGTTTCACGTTGACGCTTTTACCAAATATACCTTTTTTCGGTTCTTTATATGTGTAAACACTATTATGTATCATGTCTTGACAGATTAAAGAATATGAAGCTTTTTTCTGAATCAATTTAATGAGTAAGATGAATACATAGCCACGATATGACGATCTTTTAATATGAGATCAAATGTAATTTGCCATGTTTCAATAATTGTGAAAATTACGAGAAGATAGGTTTCGCTAAATTATGCTCAAAGTCAGAAAAAAATGGAACACAAAACGTTTATTAATTTCTTGCGTCCGAAGCGCGTTTTTGGATTAACCTTAATCAGGATCCCTCGAAGCCAAACATTTGAAATCCGAAGATGTATAAGTACCGAAACCGTTGACGAGCTATATGTCAAAAATACCTAAAATAAATAGCCAAATTCATCTAAAGCAAACTATGCCTGAGAGAGTTGAAACCTTAGTTTCTTAATAATTTCAAAATTTATAAACGGGCAAATTTAGAAAAGTTTGTTAAATCATGTCAGTACCTAAGTACTGACTACTGAGCTGATGATACACTCGGGGACTGATAGTCCACCAGCAGAGGTATCGACCAAGTGATGTCAAAAATGGAAAACAACACGTTTAATAATTTCTTGCGTCCGAAGCGCTTTTCTGGATTTATCTTCATCAGGAACATTTAGAGCCAAACATTTGAAATCCGAAGATGTATAAGTACCGAAACCGTTGAAGAGCTACATGTCAAAATTCATCCGAAGCCCACTTTGCCTGAGGGAGTTTAAACCTTAGTTTCTTAATAATTTCAAAAGTTATAAACGGGCAAATTTAGTAAAGTTTGTTAAATCATGTCAGTACCAAACTGAGCTGAGGATACCCTCGGGGACTGATAGTCCACCAGCGGAGGTATCAACCCAGTGATGTAAAAAATTGAAAACAACACGTTTATTAATTTCTTGCGTCCGAAGTGCTTTTCTGGATTAACCTTCATCAGGAACGCTCAAAGCCAAACATTTGAAATCCGAAGATGTATAAGTACCGAATTCATCCAAAGCCCACTTTGCCTGAAGGAGTTGAAACCTTAGTTTTTTAATAATTTCAAAATCTATAAAATTAAATGTACCCTTTTTAGATCAATTCTCTTCCTGAGAATTGTTACCTTGTGAATTATCATGTAAAAAAATCGACTCAGCTTGTGGGTTAATGTTCAGGGTTCATTTTCACATAGCATTTACGCGTTTTGTCCTGAATATGCATTTTATTTGCCAAATGACGATAAACAGCAATCCATCAATCCAACAAGAACGCTATAAAAGAGGGGCGAAATGTATAAGAGTAACTGTTACAGTCAAACTCATAAATCGAAAATAAACTGACAACGCCATGAATAAAATGAAAAAGACAAACAGAAAAATAATAGTACACAAGAAACAACATAGAAAACTAAAGAATAGCAACACGAACCCCATCAAAAACTAGGTGTGAACTCAGGTGCTACGGAAGGGTAAGCAGAACCTGCTTTACATGTGGCTATCAAAAATGCAAAATGTTCTCTTTTTTACCTGAATATTTTCTCATGTGAACAACTGATTAAAAACAACAATATTATAATATTGAAATCATATAACATCATTATGTTCTATTAGATTTTACTATGTGATGGAAGATTCCAATGACATCAGTCGAACACGGAATGTTACTCACGGTAAGTACGAAATCCGTTATATGTATACCAGATGGCGAGATTTCGGTAATTATTATCAATGGTCTGTGACACAGATATTGCATGACAACGTTGGAATTCTGTAAATAAAACAAAGTTAAATTATTCTCTAAATCGGCTACATATTCTTTTCGTCGATGGGTCATACCTTTTCATTGCTGTAAACTTATACCTACCTAAACATTCATCAAAAGTTGTCTTAATTGGATTTAGCTGCCTGGATCCTATCAAACAAGTCACGTGTAAGTCGCCTTTGCAGAAGCCATAATCTTTTATGTTTAATGTCAAATGGAACGTTACTTTGTAAAAAAGCTGGATAAGCTCAGACTTTGATATCACTTTGGAAGTTACGTCTTTACTCTGCATGAAGATATCATATATTATAGTTAAAAAGTTAAAGTTGAATAGAAAAAAAAGTGATAATATGTGTTTCTGCATTAAGAGTAATTTTCGTTTTAGGGCCCCTAAAACCATTTTATTAAATTATTTGAATAATATTTTGCAGTTAGTTCCATGCTACATATTAATATACAAAATTAGACTGAGGTGAAAAAATGGTTAAATTCTAAAAATTCTAATTATTCTAATCCTGACCGTTATTAATTCTGTGCTAAGCAAATAAGCAAATTGTAAGTTCATGCAAAAGATCACACTAAAAGTTATAAAAATAAATATTACAAGTTACATTGCCTAATGTGGAAAAACGCGATCTGCATTTTGGATGCACTTGGTGTATCTAAACAATGTACGCATTAAAAATGAAAATTACAACATTTTTACAAACTTCATACGTCCGAAATCATTTCCTAAAATTACATGCATCAGGAATACCCAAAGCCGATTATTTGACAGCCAATGAAGTTTCAGAACAAAACCGGTAAAAGAGCCTTTTGACAAAAAGAATCTAACAATACTAGCCAAAGTCATTTCAGGTACATTTTGCCTCATAGATCGTAGAAACCTTAGTTTGTTAAAAATTTCAAAATTAACAAACAGGCAATTAAAAAAGGTCTCTTATAAATCGTGTCATTATCGAAGTACTAACTACTCAGCTGAAAATACCTTCGTGGACTGATAGTCCAACAGCACCGCTTTAGACACCGTGAAAATGAAAATAACAGGATAGAACAGGTCAGAAAAAAAACTAGACATTCGTTTTATTGAGGATTAAGTAACACTGTATACTGCTAGGTTGATGATTGGTCCGTTGATTAGTATCGAAAAACAATTCCACACAAGACTTACCAAAGAGTAAAATAACAAAAGTACCGAGCTCCATGGGAAATTCTAAACGGAGAGTCTTTTATAATTTGGTAAAATTAAAAGCTCAAACACATCTAACGAATGGCAAACAACTGTCATATTCATGACTTGGTACAGGCATTTCCTTATGTAGAAAATGGTTTAATAGCTAGCTTAATCTTTTACAGTCGCATTGACGGTGTCTTCCTCCTATTCCCACTTTTTAAAAATACTATTCCTTCTATTCCCATTTGCAAATAACAATAGATGTTTTGGTAAACAATTAGTTTTTATAACAATCAAGGTTAATTAGAATTTCACCTAAGATTTACCTGGGTTTTTTTTTTAAAGCATAACATATTTGGTACACTGTTTAGGTATAATACCTTGTTTATTTGAAAAATGTTTCTTTTTCATCAAAGAAATACTTAATAATAAAGAAAAATTATGATAAATAGATTGGAGTTAGATTTATTTTGAATTTTTTGAATTTGTACTTAAAGATAAAGAAACTGTGATACATAGATTGGAGTTAGATTTATTTCTAAATTTTTGAATTTGTACTTAAAAATAAAGAAATATTATGATAAATAGAATGGAGTCAGATTTATTTTCAAATTTTTGAATTTGTAACCTTGAAAAATTGTCTGCTATACTAATAAATCATGATATAAATAATATCATAACCAAGTATAATCTTGAGATATGGAATAAAAGTATAATCTAAAAATATAATTACTTGGACAAATAATCAAAGATATAAAATAATGGGTGAAAACTGTTAACTTTACTTCAAAGCCAAGAGTGAAGTAGTATATACAAGATTCCTGACTTTACTAAACAATCTAAGCCACCAACACCAACTACGTATACAACTTCAGCCTACCACTATCTTCCTGGACTATGAAGTCGCCATCAGAAATGAAGCATACTCTGTATTACCTGACATCAACGCAAAAGGCTGCGTTTCTTCTACTACACGCAATGCATCATGGAATAGAGACAACAAGATTATGACGTCATGTACTGATTAAAATTGAGAATGGAAATGGGGAATGTGTCAAAGAGACAACAACCCGACCAAATAAAAAACAACAGCAGAGGGTCACCAACAGGTCTTCAATGTAGCGAGAAATTCCCGCACCCGGAGGCGTCCTTCAGCTGGCCCCTAAACAAATATATACTAGTCCAGTGATAATGAACGCCATACTAATTTCAAAATTGTACACAAGAAACTAAAATTAAAATAATACAAGACTAACAAAGGCCAGAGGCTCCTGACTTGGGACAGGCGCAAAAATGCGGCGGGGTTAAACATGTTTGTGAGATCTCAACCCTCCCCTATACCTCTAACCAATGTAGAAAAGTAAACGCATAACAATACGCACATTAAAATTCAGTTCAAGAGAAGTCCGAGTCTGATGTCAGAAGATGTAACCAAAGAAAATAAACAAAATGACAATAATACATAAATAACAACAGACTACTGGCAGTTAACTGACATGCCAGCTCCAGACTTCAATTAAACTGACTGAAAGATTATGATTTCATCATATGAACATCAGGCACAATCCTTCCCGTTAGGGGTTGAGTATCATCCATCATAACATATATCAGAAGAACATAACCCGTGTCATGCCAACAACTGTTTTTAGAATAAATGTGTTTAGTTCCGATGCAAAGACCTTATCAGTGACTCAATATTAACACCAAAATATGCAATCTTTAATGACTTGACAACATTATCGTAATTATATCCCTTCTTAATAAGTCTATTCAAAGGTTTTCTAAGTTTCTGAGGTGAATACTGACACCTTTGTGCTTTATAAAGAATATTTCCATAAAAAATTGGATGTGAAATACCTGAACGTATTAGAAGTCTGCATGTTGAGCTATATTTACGAATGATGTCTTTATACCGATGATAAAATTTAGTAAATGTTTTGACTAGTTTGTGATATCAAAAACCCTGGTGTAATAATTTTTCAGTAATACATAAATTTCTCTCGTTAAAATCTAAAACATTGTTACATACACGAGCGAATCGTACAAGTTGAGATATATAAACACCGTGTGAAACTTTTTTCTGTGATAAACAATCGACCCTGTTATACAGTTTTAGCGCTAATCAGACAGGAATATATGTAGTCATTTCTAATTTGACGTCAAACGAAAATGGTATAAAATGGACATGTACACATGGAGTTGATACGCCAGTCAGCATTTCTATAAGCATTTCCAAAAGAGGTAATTCTGTTGTTCTACACGCAATGCATCTGGAGAAAAGCACAAACAGGACTTCAGGTTCCATACAAGGATGACGACAATATTCATCAACTAGTACGCCGGGCCGCTGTACTTCTTTTTATACCCTTTGCTGAGGTTGAAGATGTGTGGTTTAATGCCCTAACATACATAGATCAGATTGATACAAACATCAACTACACAGCCTTTACAGACTATGTAACAACATACTTGGTTGAACAGAACAGTCACCTTTGGAACCACTACTTAACACAAGGACCAAGGACAACAAATCATCTAGAGGGATGGCACAGCAAGCTGAAGAAACACATCACGCATGCACATCCAAACATCTTTGAAATAATTAAACTTCTGAAACATGAGGAAGCCTCCAACGCCCTGACCATGATTCAGTATGCAGCCGGTGGGAAGAGAGTGGCCCCCAAAAAGACTATGTAGGAATCAAAAACAGATAAGACGAACTTCAGGTTAGACACCGCAACCAGAAAGTCACAACAGAAGAGTTTGGTGATGCAGCCTCCCACCTTCTTCACGTGGAATAATTTGATAAACTTTAATAGACTTGTATACAGTAATAATTACTGTGATTGTCTAATGTCTGTGCCACAATGTTTGATTTGTTTTAGGGCTGTTGTATAATTTGTGTTATATTATGCTTGCTTGAATCTACAGTTGAATTAGTGTTATAAAAGTAATTAAAATAATTTACTTATATTTGTTTGAATTTTCTTTCATATTTATTTTGTTTTAAAAAAAGACCGGAGAATTCATACAGATGCAAAAATATTACCTGTTTTAATTAAAAAAAAAACACTGGTCAATTAACAATTGATTAAAAAATGTTTGTACAGTATAGTCCTTTGTTTGCACAAGTTTTCTCCCTATTCCCACATGCAATTT
The DNA here is from genome assembly GCF_965363235.1 of Mytilus galloprovincialis. Taxonomy (NCBI): domain Eukaryota; kingdom Metazoa; phylum Mollusca; class Bivalvia; order Mytilida; family Mytilidae; genus Mytilus; species Mytilus galloprovincialis. The sequence goes on from NC_134843.1 coordinate 86,492,683, forward strand.
TACCTTTTCTTACAAGATTTATAAAAAGTGGGAATAGAGGGAATGAACCGCATTGACAATAACAAACAGACTTTAAAAGTAAAATCGGGAAAAAATGGGGTACAGCAGTCAATATTATACTATAATCATAATCCCTATAAAACCAATAACTGTTTCAACACATAACATGGCATATAGAAAAGGTACAAAAAGCAGCAGAAATGAATTGATCATAGCACAATAAAAACAAAGCGGGATGTATAAGTATCGACCCAAGTCATACTTATATTATCAAATACTGACTTAAAAGAGAAGGCTAAAAATACACAAAACATTAAAAAAAAAGGGAACTTTAACACGCAATTAAGTTATGATAGTTATTGACCAAGCAAGTCGGTACATTGGATTTAATCTGTACAGCTTGTGTGACCCTGATTAATCCGAACGACTTAGGAGTTTGGGTTAAAGGGTCACACGAGCGTGCAGATTAAATCTAATATACCGATTTGATTGGCCAATAAGGCCACACCAATTTGATTCCTTGTTCGACGGACCCGCCCGCACCTATTTTTTTCAAAACAGAATTTTTTATTTTTTTTATATTCCCGCTTCCCGCATCCGGAAATTTAATCATGTCCATTTCCCGCACCGTTTTTTTGTAAATATTATTAAAAGATATCAACATTTGTTTTTAAAATCACAGTCTAACCTGTATATAACGATTTTAAACATACAAGCACCCCACCACACTTTGTAAATATCAGTGAGAATATTTGTTTCAGCATGAAACCTATTTATCTAAAGCGGGAGTGCTCCGTTATAAATTTATATCAGCGGGAATACCTGTAAAGAACAAAAAATTGGTCACTTTCCCCCTTACTTATATTCCCTATCAAAAAATGTTCGTTGTTAGAATAAAGTACAAAGAACTTCTGAAGGATTTGCCTTCAACTGCAATTATATTGTATATATGCTGGCGAAACAAAACTAACCATAGCCGCTGCATGTTAATGCACCTGTCCTGATTGATTGAGGGGCCTGTCGTTCAGCAGTTATCGTTTGTTGATGTTGTTCATTGGTATTTTCCCGTTTGGATATACATGACATATAAATTAGATCGTTGGTTTTCCTGTTCGAATTGTGTACGCTACTAATTTTGGGGTCCTTTATAGCCTGCTGTTTGGTCTGTATCAAAGCCCTGTGTAAAAGGCCGTACTTTGACCTGTGTTTGTTATTATCAGGTTGAGAACAACCCTCCCTCAGACAAGGGGTCATTTTACTGATGTAGAAAAGAAAATAGAAATACCAAGGATTTGTATAGTTCTTCTATACAAAACCTTTGAAAACTTAGAATTTTGTACTCAAAAAGAGGAGAGTTACATCATATTTTAAACAACTTTTTTCTAAAAGAGGGGTTCACTTATTTTGAATAATATTAAACTGTTAAAGTAAATGTGTTATTAACATGGTTCAAGTCCAGGAATATTACAAAATTCTTGGACATGTTTTGACCATTTAATACCAGATAGATATATAGTTCTTTGAGAAAATATGAGCCCTTTTGTACAAACAAATATATTATAACTTATATTGATCCCTCATAAAACATGTAAAAGGGATATTTATAACATTAAGGGGTTGTCCCCAAACTGATTATGACTTGGATGGAGAATTGTGTCATTGTCAGTCACACATACATAGACCAGATTTAATTATTTCTTGGTGAACAGGGAAAAAAATACTTCAGAAATTAAAGAAATGTCAAAGTACAAGTGAGAAATCAAGCTTTAATATTGTCAAAACCTACTATTTTATGTTTACAAAAAAAATTATAATCGCTCGCCTTTACTTTTCAAGCTTCGCTTCAAAAATTTGCAAATTAAATATTTTTTTTATTAAAATTTTCAAATCGCTCGCTCGCCCCAAATTTTGGAGTCCAAAAATCCGTAGAACAAGAAATTAAATTGGTGTGGCCTAACTGTTTTAACACATGACGCCATCAATTTACGTGAACGTTTTAGAAATATGCGGAAGATATTCCGCAATCCACGACTCCTATGAAAGTTTCTTGTATAGTAAAGAAAGGGGGAAACGAGGCTTTATGTATTAAGAGGTTGGTAAGTTTTAACTAATATTTGTTTTTATATTCAGGCTTCTTCCTGAATTGTTACATTGTTAAATTTGTTGAAAAATAAAATTCTAATCAGTGACGATTCAAATCGGTGTTATTGAGTAAAGATTAATTTCTTTCCTTAATGATATGTTTGATATGTTTAGAGAAAGATGAACCGAGGAAGATGTTAGAACATAAATTTAAAATGTTAAATAAACAGAAATAATGGTTCTCATTCCAATCTTTAACACACACCTCTTTCCGACCCCAAATAATTCGATACCCCAAGAGTCCCTTTATATGAATTTATAAACCAAAAAATCGTAATGAATTTTTTTTTTGGCAGAAACTAGAAAAAAATGTTATTATCTGTTTCTGTTTTCATCAGGGTCCTGGTTTATCAAGACGTCTAAGTTTTTTTTTTTACTGTAATCACTAGCTAACACTGAGGGTTTGAGGGCAAACTCCCCCGTGCGGGAGTTTTCGACTCCAATTTCAATTGATTGGGACTGTCAGTATTGTCATCAAAGGTGTGTGGTTTTCTCCGGGCACTTCGGCTCCCTTAACCAATAAAACCTGGGCGCCACGAAATAGCCGAAATATTGCTCTTAAAAGTAACGTTAGAAACACAAAAAATCAATCCATCATTTTTTTGTTTCTTATCTTGAAACTACGATGTTTGTACAAAGTGTTTAATTGATCAACCATTTTTGTAACTTCAAGTCAAATGGCGGATTTAAAAAAAAATGTTGAGGGGGTGTTCATTCTCGAATTGGACAACGTATCATTTTTAGTCTCGCTACAATCGTTGATATTTTTTAATTTTATAGAAAACATGTCACACCCCTCTCATAATCCAGGAAACGCCCCTAAAGGTAAAAATAGATTTGAACTGTGCAGTTATCTGAGGTAGTTAGTGCACACCTTAGCTGTGCATTATTCAGATTATAGCACTGTAAGAACAAAGAGATTTTACCCATGTCATGTGTTAATAAGACAATCAGTGTCAGTAACTTCAAGAAAATCATGTACCTTTTGTGAAGTTGATACGAAATATTAAACAAGGTATTGGTATCATATAATGAACAAAGAGAGGCCCACAGTTTTTTCCCATATAAATGCCGACAACTTGTTGAGGACGTCTACCTCTAAATTCAACAAAAATGTTGTCAATGAGAATCTCCAGCATTCAGATCACTTGTTACTCTGTGTAGCATGTTTAACCTTGTTTCACTATTAACACAATAAGCCGCATCGTATCCCAAAGCAATAAATGTATAGCGTAATAACTATGCTGCCATTTGTATATAAAAAGCATTGTGGATTATTTCTATTAGATGATTTTTAAATTTCACATGGGAAATGGCAATATACAAGCTTGAAAAATCAAGAGAAAGATCGAGATTTAGAAAAACCAAGTAGTTCTTTACATTTTATTTTTTCGAATATACATATGGTTAAAGCCATTACGCTTTATTAGTATATAACCATCCTAAATGACTCGTCTTTAATAACATGGAAGTCGAATTTGAAGACATTTTTTCATGTAATTGTATTTCATAGTTCAATACACTTACGTTAACAGAAGTAGTGCAGTTTGGAAATGGATGCACTTCTTTGAAATCAACTCCAATAGACAAAATGGTATGGTCGTTAAAGGAAAATCGACTGTCTAGTGTATTATTCATAGGATAACCTAGATGTAAAATAGAAAGAATACAAATCTTTAAAATGATCAAAATTCTATGAAAGAAACACAAGCAGCCGATTCATCTGGAATTTATATATAAACATAACACGCTAGCATACTTAGTAAGTCGGGATCTTTAAATTGCATGCAGAGTTCAATTTTAATGAATTGAAGAAAGATTTTACTAAACTTTTTAAATATCTAAGTGGTATATTTAAATGCCTCCACTTTCAAATGCATTGAACTCTGGTTTGATATATATGTTTATGAAGGACAAGTTCTATATGTATTCATGATAACATGCAAATATTTTCCATACATAATCTCTTTAACTGATTCATGAATGAGTTATTTTTAGTAAAATCTTAAGCGTTCAAATATAAACATTTGTTATAACTGTTCAAGAATAGTATCCAAAATAACAGTCGTCACAGATACGAGACTAAATAGTTATCAAAGGTACCAGGATTATAGTTTATCATTTTGTACGCCAGACGCGCGTTTCTTTTATACAAGACTTTTAAAAGACCCTCCAATCGAAATTTTAAATGTTCAAATACAGTAAGAAATTGAAAAGCGTTGAGAAACCAGAATTTCCGAAAGGTTTTTCCAAAATACAGCTAAGGTAATCTATTCTTTTTGGAATACGTCGTGAGTTGTTTTAATTGATTCGTAGTTTGTAAAACAGTTATTTCAAAAAAGATATCAAGAATTGACAGAAATATTTGAAAACAAACGAGACTAAAAAATCCCTTTATAAAAACAAACAAAGACGAAAAACATATGGTCTAACTTTATTTTGATCTTATTTATCTTATTTATCTGGAAATAACGTATCGGTGTAATAACATTTCATTGCAGTACATCATTTCTTAGTCATAAACATATATCTTGGGTGTTTCAAAGCACCATTATATTTTATTTAGTGTTTCTATATAATACTTTTGGAACTTGAGGTTATATGGTTGCTAAAGCTTGTACACGGAACCAATAGATGAACATTTGACTGGATTACTTCTAGTGCTGGTTATTTTCTTATAAACAATGAAATGTTGTATGAAATTTGGTCTATTTTACTGGTCAAGATAAATCTTTACTCATGCCAAGTATTTCTTTATTTAGAACAAAGAACATTTCTGCACATTACATGTATTTATAAAACTGCAAATTGAACAAAGACTAAACAATGATGGTTGTACACCTATACTGTAGATTGCTAGGTATAACTGAAATGAACTGTCAGTAAATTTGTCTCATTGATATTCATGCCACATTTTTATATTTTTATATTTTAATACATTAAAGGCGATTACAGAAACAATATTTTTCCAAGTTTTGTTTTATACATTATAATAATATTTGTTTTTTGTTTTGTTTTTATTTTGGTTTTATAACATGCCAGTGATACCCAGGGCAGGACGTGGCCAATTTCTGTTGAATGACGTGTTTGAACGTCACTTTGGTACCGTCCGCCTCTTTTATACAAACCTTACTATGGACAAAATGTGTTTCCTAGTTCCTACAATAATAAAGAACTTATCTTTCCTAAATAAAAAGTTGCAGCTTTCGTGGACGCAAAAAAAAAACAACATATATGGTGCATGTGTTCCATGTGTACTAAAGTAAATCCAAAAATCATTTTCTCTGTAACGACATTAAGTTATAAAATGCGAAATAATGAAATATTTTATGCATGCAAACCCTTTCTTCATTCTGAATCAGTTGATTTCATATTTTAGCTTTGATCATGTTCATATTGCTAATATTTTTACGGAGAAGTGTATGTCTTTTCCTTTTTTCAATATTTAGCATTTTTGTTTGTCTTCCTCTGTTTGTTCGCTCATGTCAGTGTCTTTGTATATTTTGACAATGAAATGAATGTATGTCAAAAATGTCAATGATGACATGTACATTGTATGTATGTTTTCTACTTACATTCATAATCATTCCCAATGTCCAGGTTTTTTCTATCATTTTCGAATCCATAAGAACATCTATATGAACCTTTTAAATCTTGCTTACTGAAGTTTTTTATTACTAGACCAAAACCATCAGGGCTTTCGGTAGTGTTGTATTTTGATATCTCAGATGGAAACCCATTAAACGATAAGAGTTTGAAATCAGAAGCCAGATATGAATGCCATCTTTTCGTACATTCGTCACAGCTATGATTGGTTGTCTTGTTATAGTTGCAAAATAGTTCGACATCTTCTCCAAATATAACTGGCTTGGTTTTTAGAACCCAGTAGACTGCTATAAAAACAAATAAACATATTATTACTGAATGTATTGCATACACCATGAGGGTTTTGTTCCGATTGGATTTTGGTTATTTACTCCGACGATATCATGACTAAGCAAATGACTTTATCAATTAGTGAGAGTGATCTTGGTGGGGATTTTTGTAAGCGTCAAAACTACAGAATATGTATATCCAAATACGTTCAATGTTATCTTGATGTAATACATGTATTTATTTTATTTTTTACGTGAAGGAAACATGTTACAATTAAAGAACATTTTGATGATATCATTTTGACACGCGTAGCAAGTGTTTCCTTTAAAACTGTAACACGATGATGACTGTTGTACCCATATTTTGGCTATTCTATTTATAACGTTTAGTTTACGCATGACTGTAAATATAACGGGATTTGATGAGACTGTCATACACAATGAGGTGTTTAGCGCTATAAAACCAGTTTTCTCCACCCTTTTCTACATTTTAAAATGCCTGTACCAAGTCAGGAATATGTTGTCCATTCGGTTTTGATGTATTTTGTCATTTGAATTTTGCCATGATAAGGGACTTTCCGATTTGATTTTCCTCTGAGTTCAGCTTTTTTGTGAATTAACTTTTTCAAACAGTTGTGTTTAAATTTAGGTGTGCTTATGATCAGTCACGTGTTCCAATTTTTCAAGAACGTTAATCATCGTTTCATGAATGGACTCACCATTGATACCAGGATTGAAATTTTGTATTTGCACCAATCGCTTGTTTCGTTTTTAAGACTAATCAGTGACGCTAGAATCAAAAAAGTTACATAGGTTAAATAAAGTACGAAGTTGAAGACCAACCTTCAAACCGTTTTGCCAAATTCAGCTAAGATAATCTATTTCTGAGGTAGAAAAGCCTTAGTTTTACAAATAGACAAAGTTGTGTTACCTTAGTGGTATTTGGCACAACTTTTTCGAATTTTGGATTCTCAATACTCTTCAACTTTGTACTTGTTTGGCTTTATAAATATTTTGATATGATCGTCACTGATGAGTCTTATGTAGACGAAACGCGCGTCTGGCGTACTAAATTATAATCCTGGTACCTTTTAGACTATTGTCTACATTTAACTTATAATTATGACTATATCAATGATATTTCATTTAAACACAGAAGTGCTGACTATTGGGCTGGTAATACCCTCGGGGAATAAAAAAAGCCATCAGCAGTGACATCAACCCAGTGGTTATAAATAAACTCATCCTAGATACTAGGAATGCAATTTTGTCTTTGCGCCAGACACGCTTTCCGTCTACAAAAGACTCATCAGTGCAGATTGAAAAACAAAAATTAAAGAGGCTAAGTAAAGTACGAAGTTGAAGGGCATTGAGGACCATAAGTTAGATAAGTAAGTGTATAAAACATGTTGTTTTGATACGTGATATGAACAAATCCAAAACAATTAATGATTATAATTTGATAGAATTAATGTTTAAGATCATTGCATACTAAATGCAATAATTTGACAAACAGACTGACACAGGGTTGATCATTATCATTTCAATTGTTTGTAAATGTTCTGGTTGGCAAATATAATTAAACTGTTGCACGATTTGAAATGTTAGCCCCACTATAATTGGTGTACTAGTTTTTTTTTACTAATTCTGTTATATTGATTTGTAAATAGGATAATTTCATTGTTTGTTCATTATCATCGCTCATGAGTTTTTGGGGGTTTTATTCGTACATCCTGCATAGATCTTTTCGATAACTGTTTTCTTTTTGGTCATGTGTTCAATTTTTACACTTTCTTCTCATTATCACAACTATTCTAATTTACAGTATTCCAAATATATACGATGATGCTTTTTAAAAAAAATTGACTAAAGAAACAATAAAAAAAATCAAAAGATATATTCTTGCGCCGAAATTCGAGATTGATTCATGTTAATATTCATTACTTTCAACTCGACGTACAAAACGAAAATGTGTAAACACGCTCACATACAAAAATAAACCCGATTAATCGTGAACCATAATTCATTGTATGACATGGATGAGGACAACTAGAAACGCAAGCGTAAGGTATCAGGATTATAATTTAGTACGCCAGACGCGCGTTTCGTCTACTCATCAGTGACGCTCAGATCAAAATAGTTGTAAAGCCAAACAAGTACAAAGTTGAAGAGCATTGAAGACCCACAATTCCAAAATAAATAAAACACCAATGCACATATTGAGCTCAAGACATTTTTGTAAGACACTGACAGATGAAAATCCTCGAAATCCATAAATTGTCCAGTTGACTGTGATTTATTACTTGTACTTTCCAAACATAAGAACGAAAATGCAAAAACGTTACAGTCATCCCTATGCTCATTTTGGCAATTCTTTTGCCTGTATTCACTGTGAGTTATTGCATAATGCTATGGGTCAGGCAAGGTGACAATAGATTACTCCTGAAATTATCATTTACTAGTAATTGCATTCAGTAAATGTAATAAATAATGTCCTGTTCAATATTTCAAATCCTTAATAGGGTATAAATATGAATGATTATGTCGATTCAAGACAATGATTTTTGGACGCGTTTTCCTCAACAATGTTTTATATTTTTACATTTAATATTTAATAGCGCTGTAAAGTTTACACCCTACTATCATGCATTTCCGCTTTATCTTTCCCCGACAAACCATTTTAAGTATGAGATATAAATTGACAAAACAAACCCAGTAATCGCACACTATACAACTAGTTATATGGTTCTACAGCAACTAAAAAAAGGATTTCATACAGTTTTAGTTTTTTGTTTAATTACTAAATGTCATGATTATCCTATTAAACGCATAACATAATGTATCAAAAGACGTTAAAAACAATTCAATTCAAAGATTGACCTTTCTTCTAAACTTTGTCACTTTTTCCAATCTCTTCATCTACGACAATAACCATTGTTCAGGTTTAAGGAATTAAATCTACCTCTGAGTGGTGTATTGACACATTTCATGACCAATTCCAGTCATGATCTCTTCAATTTTGACAGTACTATTTTCAAAGTTTTATCGTCTCAAAGTATATGTATTTGAACAATGTGGTATTTAGATAAATATGTGGTGTAAGCAACATGAAATGGTTTTTCCTCCTTTCGACTATTACGCCAATCAATCTGTAAGTAATTGCGTCATATTTGTCACAACAAGAGACAAATTTAAGACGTCTCGTTTAATTTTAGATTTCTTAGAAATGGAAAGACACAGACTTATATTCTGTTTTGCGAAATACATCCTTTCATTTGATCTAGTCAGATCTTTCCAAATTGATCACTGCTTGATCCAATAACGTATCGATCAAAAATAATAACACTATTTTTAATTAATTGCATTCGAAGCGATATTCTTAACCTACCTTCATCACGAACTTGTGAAAGCTTAGAATTATAAGTATCTGAATTTGAGGAGGGTTAAACAGATAAATAGCTGCATAGCCAAAGGTGACCAAAATAAAATAACCAAACACTCAATGGAAATTCATGTTTTCAATACATTAACAGTATTGTTTTGTCATCACTTGTTCTTGAATACCAGAAAATGATTGAAAGATTTCATAAAATATTTTGCAACTTCACATGAGGGTTAAAGAGGGGAAAAGCAGTAGGTTTAAATATCTTATAATATTTTGATGCATTTAATAGCTGTTATGTCGGTTTGTTGAGTTCACACGTTGTTGATGATATAATGGATTTTTTTGCGACTGTCATCCACGTGAGAGGTTTCGTAAGTTATGAAAACAGGTTCAATCCACCATATTCCCTATACGGAAACTCCTGTACTAGATCAGGAATATGATAGTGTTTTCCATTCGTTTGATGCATTTGGGCTTTTGATTTTGTCATTTGTTGAAGGACTTTCCGTTTATAATTTTTCTTTGAGTTCGGTATTCTTGTTAAAAAAAAAAAAGATATCTACATACACTTCAACAACTATTTATAATGGTAATCAAATTTTGAGTGCTATCCATCAGCAATAACCAATTTAACATTAGGTTTTAAGTTCATTCTTTTGCAATTTAACGGACGCAATCACGAGTTTGCTAACCGTTAGTGACTTTTTATTCACAGATGAAAGCAAATGTGTTCCAATTGTCGTAGCCAAAATCCCGTTCTCTTTTAATTGAATGTCCCCTCCCAATTTAAAGTTATCAACTGATTTCAAAAATGAGCAACACGATGGGTGACAAAATTGGAGGAGAATTTACTAAATTTTCAATGGCAACTGATATCACCTCCGATATTTTCTTGCTACGTGATCTACCTTTAGTTTGCTATGTTGTGTTTTGTATGCTTGTGAAGAATTTAAGAATATAAAATAGGATGACAGGAATTTGAAGAAAGTTTAGATCTATTGATTGTACAAACATTGCATTGATACCTATGTTATAAAATATACCTAAATAAAAATACGATGTCTGAAATCTGACTCCCTCTGTCACAAAATTTGCGCAATGCTTTACACAATGTTACATAGATTGGTACATGTTTTATCTCAAGAAGAGAGACTATGATGCTTTTTTGCTTTTATTGACACCCTATATCTAACTTAACCACCTATTGTAAGTACATTGAGACGGTGAAACTATCAAAATTTGATATTCCGCGATCAACATATGATTAACAACGGTAAGATTCTAACCAAAACATGTATGAAAAAAACATCCCATATACAAATAAAAAGCGTTTATGCAGCCAAGTAACTTCGATGATAAATATAAAAAAAAATGTGGTATGATTGTTAATGAGATAACTCTCCACAAGTGACCAAATGTCACAGAAACTAACTAATACAGGTGACCATACGGCCATCATTAATGAACAAAACCTATATCGCATGGTCAGCTATAAAAGGCCTCAGTATGACAAATGTAAATTAATTTAAATAGGAAAACTAACGGCTTAATTTATCTACAAAATAATGAATAAAAAGCAAATATGACATAGAAAACAAAAAACGACAACAACTGAATAACATGTATATGACATGTGATATCGACATATCAAATTGTATATAACATCTGGCAGTGTTTATTTAATCTTCCCTAGTTGAAAAGATTCATCTGAAGTCAGCTTATCATCGATATGGTAATTTTAGATTTAGAGCTATATATTTCAAAAAAAGATAACGCTATGAATAACGGATGCCAACTCGGTAAAGATTTACTAATCGATTACTCGTTGGATCTACCAAGCGATACTCGAGTACTCTCTCGGTAAACATTTATAAAATGAAAACACAAAAGTTACACCCATTTGATGTATTGTAGGCCGTTGTCTTATGACCGTTAAAAATAGATGATAGTCCAATGAATGTTATAACGTAATTAATGTCTCTTTACTACATGTAATAATTATGTTAATTGATAGACAAGTAATTAATTAATATCTATAGAAAAATTATTGCTCAAACAGCATGACTGGGGAACTGTAAAATAACAAATTTAGTGTTCAACAAAGGGGTGATGCCATTAATCATTTAATGAGGTTCGATACAGGGTGCAAGGATTTTTTTCTTATTTAAAAATATTTTCTTGACCACTTTTTCTGGGACGTAACGATTTCTCAAATTTGATAGGGAACTAACAGTCCTGCAGATGATAATATATGCTCTGACGGTACATAGGTGGGATAGTGACTAAGATAAGCTTAATGTGTAGGCCTTGGACAAATACTCATGTTCTTTTACCCTACATGTGCCTCTGTTTGGCGGAATTTTAAATGACACGAAAACATTCAAATCGTATTTTAATTTTTATCAAATTTGATTATAATAATATAATATCCCGGGAGACGCTCTCAATAATTTTTTTGGTTTAAACTTAAGAAATCAATGACATTCGAAGAAAGCAACAACATTTAAACAGGAAACCGTTTGGTCGAGTATCATTTTGGTAATCTATACTCGGTATTACCGAGCGATACTCGAGTACTCGAGTACTCGTTGACATCCCTACTATTAAGATTCAAATTGTTCATCCTAATTAAAATGACAATGTAGAACTGTTATTTGACAAACGAACATTTATAAAACATAAGCGATATTGCACCAGCTGTACAACTATGTGTATCACTGTGACTTTGTCGAATTATTCTTCATGATTAATGTGCACCATTACAAACCTTAAGATTGCAAGTATAAAATTAAACTGACACATCTGATAGCATATCACTGTATAAGTGTATTCATGTCGGTTATTATAAAAACTGCTATTTTTAAATAGTCGATGTGAGATTGTAGGTCAAATAACGTAAAAGAATATACAGATCAAGTTCTTTTAATCTAACATTACTAACATTAACGCAAATAGAATTTTAACTCGCTCAACTATCATTGGTTTCAGTGTCAGTATCTGTTTCGGATTAAGTTTCCGCTGATGGTGAAAATGTTTAGTAGGGGCTTTACCTGAATGAAGATGCAAATTACAGTATTTTTTTTAAATTTTGCGCATATTTTATTAATTTAGGCAACAGTAGTAAATCGATTTCAAATCTTGTAAACTGTGTAAACCGATCACCGAACCAACATGAATCAGATGATTAAAAAAAACAACGAAACAACAAGAGATTTTGGGCGTAAACGTGATTAAAGTTTCCTGCTACATGAATAGGAATATGTAGTATGAGAGCCAATGAGACAACTCTCCATCCAAGTCAAAAAGTATAAAAAGTTTACAATTATAGGTCAAGGTCGGCCTTCAAGAAGGAGCATTCCACATATGTATGTTTTAAAAAAATTAAGAAAAGCATATCAAATCTAAAACATCCCCTGATTCCTCATCTTCTGTTTAAATCCTTAAAATCTAAAAATGTTCAAAACGAAATCTTTAGGATAAAACAATTTTTTTTAATTTGGAGCGAATGATGTAAAAATTCACATTATAAAAAACAAATACTGTGAGAGGAATTTTTTATCAAAATAATTGTGTAGCTAATTTTGTTTAATACTAGGCAGTGTCAATATCTAGATAAAAAAAATCAATCAATGCAAAACCAATTTATCTTTTAAATCTATAAGGTTGAAGTGACATATTTTAATCGTTCTGTTTGACAAGTGTTTTTATAGTTTACCCTTGATAACTCAACCTAAAAAAAACTCTATATGTTATTTAAAATAAATTTGTGTTACGAAACACTCTACTTAGATACAAAAAAAACATTTGAAATAATTATCAGTATGAAATGAAAATCATTTATAACTGTGCTAAATTTAAAAATATCCCATTTTTGGCCTTGCAAATTTTAAATCACACAACTATCAAAAGAAAAACTCTGTTTCCAGGTCGTTGTCGATCGGTTGGTGTTATCGTGCAAAATATATCTTCTAACAAGCCAGTACGTTTAACTTGACAACATGTATACGAATAGTAAAATTGAGAATGGAAATGGGGAATGTGTCAAAGAGACAACAACCCGACCATAGAAAAAACAACAGCAGAAGGTCACCAACAGGTCTTCAATGTAACGAGAAATTCCCGCACCCGGAGGCGTCCCTCAACCGGTCCCTAAACAAATATATACTAGTTCAGTGATAATGAACAGTAAATGATTAAATAATACAGTAGTTTGTATTATTTAATCCTTACTTGACTACTGAGTGGTTAGTTTTGAGATGTTGAAGAAAATGTACATAGAGGAAAATATTATATGAATAGTTTTCAAAAAAGAAATGATTCAAACAGTCAAGAAAATTAAGAAAACTAAGTGATAAGAAATCAAACTAGTCTGAGTGGTCCTCAAGTACAACCAATACGATAAAATTAACAAATAGGTATCAAAAACGGTATCTGTTGCATGGGAATTATAAACAGCGAGATGGACTTTAACGTGTTTCACAACAGTAATATGTGCGACAGAGCAAATAACCGTAAAATGAAATCACTATAGGTCAATCAACGAAAAAGTTAAAATTAGTCTAACTCTCTTCTTATTGATGTTCTTAGGACATCAAATCGAATTAAAATCAGTTGTAGCAAAAAAAAAATGGGTTTTCATTATCTTTAACTGAACACCTGCGAATTGCTAGTCAATTTATACTCTTTGTTTATCTATAATAAATATGTATATGTGGAACCATTATTTTTCCAAATGCCATTTAGGAACACAAGTTAGTCGGATGTGCAGGAAACTCTGGCGCTGTGAACCCATTTTTCGAAAGGCATATAACTCCAAATTTAAAGCCAATGAATATGTATGCTGAATTGTTCATTTCATTTACAAATGTATATTCAGATACAAGAACAAACATGCCTACATTAAATAAATTTCAAGCATTTGCATATTTTTAAAGCATAATCGTTCTACGCGTATTTAAATTATGGATCTGATTTATTTATTTACTCCTGGGGAAATATTGAAGACAGAAAAGCATGAAATGCCAAAACGTAAATTGTTCATTTCGTCAAGGCCTCTATCAGCAGCCCACATTTTCATATACAACTCCTGGATGTTTTATTTCGATGAACACTTCCCATATAATTTGTAAATTCATACAAATCAATTACTTACATCTAAATGATAAAGGAGACTCGAGAGTGGTCCTGCGTTGAACTTTAGTGACTTAACATTTCACCTACCTGTGTTTGAAGGAAAAGTTAACTACGGATACTACATGCAACACTGTGGTTTACATATGGAAACAAAGTATACCATCAACTTAATATTATAAATAATCTATGAAAATAAAGTCACGGTCAGACGAACAATGGCACAAAGACAAGTACTCCTAACAATCATTCGAATAATGCCGGAAATACAGGTACATGCACGAATTAAATTGGTTCTAAGGCTAATAGAGCTGGATCAAAATTGTTAAACGATGATGACTGATGTACCCATATTTTGACTATTTTATTTATTGTGTCTGTTTATTTAACGCATCAATGTAAAAATATCGGAAATTGATGAGACTGTCATTAAAGTGAGAGGGTTAGCGCTATAGAACCAGGTTTAATCCACCATTTTCTACATTTGAAAATGCCTGTACCAAGTCAGGAATATGACAGTTCTTGTCCATTCGTTTTTGATGCGTTTTGTTATTTGATTTTGCCATGTGATTATGGACTTTCCCAATTGATCTTCCTCTAAGTTCAGTATTTTTGTGATTTTACTTTTTTCAATAGATCAAACTACAAAATCGTAAAATCGAACGATTAACTATGGAAATGGGGTTAAGGTTATATGAACCCAACCAGAAATATATGTACACCTTACAGCCATTCTGTACACTTATCATAGGTGACCTTTGGCTTAGAGGGTCATGGTCAGAAGAAACATTAAAATTATCCCATACACCAAATAAAAAATAATTACTGATTATAGTATATGAGAAACGGACTTGACCACGAAACTTAAACATTAATCACTCATCCTTTAAATGATTGTGAAATGGTATATCCTAGCCCAATATTTTGGTCGAATTAATGAGTTGATTACGTTTATTGGCGCTCATAGAAAACTCTTTTTGCAAGTATTTGGTCACTCAAAAGATTAAGACTCAGGCTTACCATATGATGGTTATTCAGTTAAAAATGTGTCGAAAACTTAGATTGCTAATATATATCCACAAATTGTTTACTTGGCGATACGTGTACACAAAACGCACTAAAGTTATTAAGCCAACGTTTGATTCAGTTATTTTCGTGGACTGAGGAAATATTTCAATGATTTGCCAAAAAAGACATCTACGCCTATATAAAATGTGTACTCCTGTCCCAAGTCAGGAACCTGTAATTCAGTGGTTGTCGTTTGTTTATGTGTTAAATATTTGTTTTTCGTTCATTTTTTTACATAAATAAGGCCGTTAGTTTTCTCGTTTGAGCTTCGGTATGGGCTTTGCTCATTGTTGAAGGCCGTACGGTGACCTATAATTGTTAATGTCTGTGTCATTTTGGTCTTTTGTGGACAGTTGTCTCATTGGCAATCATACCTTCTTTTTTATATATTCGTTGAACTTTTAAAATCATGGTTTGTATACCCTAAAAATCCACGAACATTTGTATACTACTACAAATAATAAATAAACAGAAGTGAACTTAAAAGCAAAACAGTTCCGTATTTATAAATTTTTATATTATATAAAACTAGAGGCTCTAAATAGCCTGTGTCGCTCACCTTGGTCTATGTGAATATTATACAATGGACACAGATGGATTCATGACAAAATTGTGTTTTGGTGATGTTGATGTGTTTGTAGATGTTACTTTACTAAACATTCTTGCTGCTTACAATTATCTCTATCTATAACAGTACTTTCGGTGGAAAATGTTATTGAAAATCTTCAAATTTTAAGAAAATTGTTAAAAATTGACTATGAAGGGCAATAACTCCTTAGGGGGTCAATTGACTATTTTGGTCATAGTGACTTATTTTTAGTTCTTACTTTGCTGTACATTATTGCTGTTTACAGTTTATCTCTATCTATAATAATATTCAAGATAACAAAAAAATAGCAAAATTTCCTCAAAATTACCAATTCAGGGGCAGCAACCTAAAAACCCATTATCCGATTCATCCAAAAATTCCATCGTGACCTGATCAACAATTTTACTTCCTGTCAGATTTGCTCTGAATGCTTTGGTTTTTGAGTTATAAGCCAAAAACTGCATTTTACCCCCATGTTCTATTTTTTAGCCATGGCTGCCATCTTGGTTTGTTGGCCGAGTTACCGGACACATTTATTTAACTAGATACCCCAATGATTATTATGGCTAAGTTTGGTTAAATTTGACCCAGTAGTTTCAGAGGAGAAGATTTTTCTAAAAGATTACGAAATTTACGAAAAATGGTTAAAAATTGACTATAAAGGGCAATAACTCCTAAAGTGGTCAACTGACCATTTTGGTCATCATGACTTATTTGTAGATCTTACTTTGCTGAACATTATTGCTGTTTACAGTTTATCTATATCTATAATAATATTCAAGATAATAACCAAAAACAGCAAAATTTCCTTAAAATTACCATTTCAGGGACAGCAACCCAACAACGAAATGTCCGATTCACCTGAAAATTTCAGGGCAGATAGATCTTGACCTGATGAACAATACTACCCCCATGTCAGATTTGCTCTAAATGCTTTGGTTTTTGAGTTATAAGCCAAAAACTGCATTTTACCCCTATGTTCTTTTTTTAGCCATGGCGGCCATCTTCGTTGGTTGGCCGGGTCACCGGACACATTTTTTAAACTAGATACCCCAATGATGATTGTGGATAAGTTTGGTTAAATTTGGCCCAGTAGTTTCAGAGGAGAAGATTTTTGTAAAAGTTAACGCAGGACGACGACGACGACGGACGACGACAGACGACGACGGACGACGACGAACGACGACGGACGACGACGGACGTCGGACGCCAAGTGATGAGAAAAGCTCACTTGGCCTTTTGGCCAGGTGAGCTAAAAAGGCAACAGTAGTATATCGCTGTTCAAAATTCATAAATCGATAGAGAAAAAACAAATCCGGGTTACAAACTAAAACTGAGGGAAACGTATCAAATATAAGAGAACTACGACACAACAGAGACACAACACCGAAATGTAACACACACAGAAAAGAACTATAATGTAACAATGGCCATTTTCCTGACTTGGTACTGGGAATTTTATGAAAAAATGGTGCGTTGGACCTGGTTTTGTGGCATGTCAAACCTCCCGCTTTAATGGGAGTGTTAATTATAACATTAAAATAACAACATTACACGACAGGGTTACAACAAATAAACAGATGGGAGAAAATATAGGACAGAGAAACAAACGAATAATAGCCATCAAAAGGTAACAGGTTAAAAGAAATGTATACGCCAGACGCGCGCTACGTCCACACAAACTATGTTCAGATGTATAAAGTTTGAAAGCCATAACAACTACAAAGTTGAAGAACGCCGAGGACCAAAAGTTCCAAAAAGTTGTGCGGCCAGGGTTATCCGCCAGGGACAAAAACATCATTATTATCAAGAATAATACATAGTTTTGCAAACAGAAAATTTTATAAAATGACTATATATTAGATATACATGATTAAACTGAAGTGGTGACTACCTATAAAATAAAAACGTATACATTACAAAATCACAGCCCTGTTAGCCATAGACAGTGCAACGCCCAAAGTGACGTCACATTTAAATATCTAAAACGTGTTCCGAAAATAGCTCGCCAAAAGATTAAGAATGACTTAAAAAGAGACTGGCAAATGCGATTTGAATAAAGTTTTGCATATATATAAAAATTGCATCACAATTGACAAAATAACTACACACATCTTTGCGATACTTTTACTCAGCCGGACAGCAAATCCCATAATGGCGTCGATATTATTATTCTAGTTACGCGAAACGGCAATGACGCAACAAAACGTCAGCGTAAATACATTTTGTTTTTCTCTGAAAATTAACTACATATATCATTATATACGGAAGGTTTAAAACTTCCACTACGTGCATATTTAAAGAGATAAAACCCGAGACTTTCCTGAAATTTAGTGGTTGAAGTTGAAAAAAGATCCGCGGAAGTGACACTTAAAAATGAATAAATGTAAATTATAATGCCAATTGTAATGGTAACGGGATTTCCTTTATGTGGTTCATACCTCTTGATATTATGTACAGAACATGCAAATGATATAAAAACTCGCCAGGGAAAACGACATTGTATCAATTCAACAGGTCAAAAATTGGCGACCGACAAAGGGAGATAACTCCAATGAAAACTCGTTGGCTGATCAAAAACTTAAGAAAATAAGCATTGCACTCAATTTTAGTAAGTGAAAGAGTGATTCTGGGGTATAATATCCAATAATTTATCAGTTTGCGATAGAAAAATGTGTAAATAGGAAAAATATCTTGCAATTTATAATGTTTAATCATTGGAATGATGGCACATGTCAGGTATCAGGACCCTAACAGTGAGAGAAAGTATTATACAGAATGTATGTCTGCTTTGATAAATCTCTATTTAATTGAAATATTCCAAAAATATCTTATTATCACCTAGAATTAGAAATCAGTGAAATTGCAGATATTATTACATTCAGTTTTTAGAAAAGACAACATTGCGTTTGGACTAAACTACTACACACAATTAGCTTCAGAAAAAATATAAAAAAAAAGTATCCTATGTGGTTAAAAATATTTATATAAAGTTGGGAATTTCGAACCAGTTAATTATTAGAAAAAATATTTACCCCAAGCTTTGGTAAATAAAATCCATCATGAATGGGGGAGAATGTTTTAGCATATATTCCCTGATTGCATGTTTACCTCTATTTTGACATACTTTGATGGAAATAATTGTTTCAAGGCATACATCTGCTTAGAAGAATCAATTATTATTCTTGAATACACATAAATACTTCATTTTGATTCAGCATTCACTGATGCAGAAACCTTCTTTTCTTAGTAGATCTACATGAAAAATATTTTATGAAGATTATGGGTATAAAATGTAAATTTTGGTTTCATATATACTATTCGAGATTAATAATTTGAGAGTATTTCTGGTAAGACCCAATGTCAGTTATATATATGTACTTAATTTTTATTTCCATTCTGAATTAATTTAGATTAATGACGAACACTGAAATGTAACAAATTTTTTGCAAATGATATTATGCCCTTGAGAGTATTGATTAAAATCATTTCCTGAACGAATTAATTTCATAATTGCATTTTATCTTTGAAAAAGTTTGTTTTTTGCAGTGGTTTCTGATTCAAACTATATGTTGAGATTTGGCCTCACAGCGGCTACAAACATGTCATGTGTTTTGTTGTATGTTGTCTTATTTTAAAATCCTTCAGAACCTAATGAGCTATATTGTATTAAGTTTGGCATAGATCATGGATACTCATACAGTCCCCTTGAGTTGAATGTCTGTACTTTAGTAACAAGATAAATTAAATTTTATATTTTTCGAAAATAAATAAAAACTTCAAACTCTTATTTATATTACATGAAACCATCAGTCCTTCATTTGATGAAAGCTTAATAATAATACGATAAAAGAAATGAGATTCCTTGATTTTCTGAGTATAGATTTTTTTTTAATGCACTTTTACTCTCTAACAGAAATGTCTAGTTATTTTATAGAACATGTGTACATAGATGTGTTTATGCAATAACAGTTATTGTCAATGCCAAGAGTATCAGGATATATATATACTGGGTGTGACAGCTACTAAGTATTTGTCAACTTAAAACCCAATTCCCAATCATGTATATCAAATAACTAAATATTGCAAAACATGCTACACACATGATATAATGAAAATACTGTAAAAAACTGAAAATAGCCTTTTCTCTAATTGTTAGTTATTTAAGGGGATACATGTTGTTTATAGGATGGTAATTGAAAGTAATGCAATCACTCAATTTGAAAACAAATCCATTAAAGCCATGGGGTATGAAAAATAACTATATAATGAGTATGAAAAGGTTTTTTTAAGTCTAATTTGTACCATCAGATTCTGAAATTACATCTGAATGATCTTGATATACAAGCTTCAAAATAAGGATCTTACTCTGTTCTAACTGTTTTCCTCTTTCTTTTAACTATGCTATATTAGATCTATGAATGTTGTCAGGGTTGTCATTGGGAGATTTATGTACATTTTCGTATATGCATAATTTGCTAAACTCATAATATCTGATTGTGTAGTATCACTTTTGTTCATTTTCAGTAATTTTATGCACTTGAAAGACATCATTTGAGGCATGAATTAGAGAAAAAAAATCACAAAAACAACAGATTTCGTTCATTTCAATGACATTGCGACTATCTTTTTCTTAGTGGCAAGTTTGACTTATTTCTGAGCTGTTTTGGTCAAGAGCAAAGAAGTTTCAAAACAAAATAATAGAGGAATCCCTGTGTGGCCTTACCAAATTGTGATGTGTACTAAAATTGTGCTCGTATGTAAACAACGAATGGTAACGTCATGAGACTGTTCCAGTTCTATTCTCCAAGATCCAGTTTATCAAAATTTAACATTCATATTTATTTTCCTAGGTAAACCGGAGATAATTTAATTCGTCAATGCTCTTCAACTTAGTACTTTATTTGGCCTTTTTAACTTTTTGGGGTTCTTTTGTAGACGAAACGCGAGTCTGGCGTTAATACAAAATTTAATCCTGGTATTAATGATGGGTTTATTCACAACCACTGGGTCGATGCCAATGCTGTTGGAGTTTTAATTACCCGAGGGTATCACCTGCCCAGTAGTCAGCACTTTTGTGCTGACATGAATTATCCTTGATATGGTCATATTTATAAACTAACGTTTTAAAAAACTTTTGAATATTTGAAATACTAAGGATTTTCTATCTCAGGAATAGATAACCTTAGCTGTATTTTGCGAAATTTTAGGAATTTTGGTCCTATATGCTCTTTAACTTCGTACTTTATTTGGCCTTTTTAATTTTTTGGATTCGAGCGTCACTGATGAGTCTTTTAAAGGCGAAATGCTCGTCTGGAGTAAATGCAAAATTTAATCCGGGTATCTATGATGAGTTTATTCGTCCCGAGCTGAAAATTTGCCAATGACAGTTGGAGTTGAATAGTTGCGTTATCAGCGTCTACAAATCAATGACTTGAATTTATTTTTTTAATGTTTTTAATAACTTTTAAAGCTTATAATATCAATTATACCGCTCATGATACGTTTGGTTTTTCAAATTTAACGAAATTCATGATTTCCTACCGGGTCGTCTTCTGCGGGGATTTTTTTCCGCAAAGCAACACCTATTAACGGCTTAATAAATAATTACCTCCACTTGATTCTCGAATAAAAAATCCGGGGTTTTAACGGACTATTCAGGGATTTGCTTTCCGGCTAACAAACCTTTGATTTTCTGCATCCATCAGGTTATCATTAGGCTGTCAGTGTGGAATAGTGAACATATAAAGAGTACATACTACATACGAATGATAGATCCATGGTCCTAAACAACAAGTGCTGGAAAATCTTCCTAAACATTGTGAATATAATTGCTGGTTTGTGTTATATTTGTGGAAAAATGAGCCTGCGAATGAAAAAATATTTCTGTCATTTCAACAGTATGATTAAAAGGTCAAATCGGAAAATTACATTTGGTATTTGTTACAAGGCATTTTAACGCGCATTATATAACACTTCAATTACTCTTATCGCTTTGCACGTTAAAAGGAAAAAACATGTCAGTATTTAGATTCAACTCGTAATTTGGCAATTTAAAAAAAGTAATTTCTGTTATTTGTGATCCAAAATTAAAATTCAATATCACAGATTGCTTTGATTTATGAAGACATGTTAAATTCTTTTCTTGAATTTTTAAATAGTGGTAATCACGGATCCAATTCTATATGATGTTTAAACTGTTACATCACACAATTCGTTGTAACCCAAAAAATTCGTGATAACGTACTTTTAAAAAGAGTTATCCTTCGGTCTATCATCATTCTTACAATTTCCAATAACAGTCTTATAATCCTGACATTTTTTCAAATGAGCATCCCATATGGGCCATATTGAGTTGTGTTAACTGACAGGTTGTTCGTAATTCGAAAGGAACCATCTACAGTCTTAACTTATAGTCTTGCTCCTCTATTGTTGTTTTCTTTACAATTATATGGTCAAATTAATAAAGATAGTTTGGCCTAGAATACATTTGATAAGAGACCGTATGCAGAAACGTTTTCTCGACCTTTAGAACATTTTCTGACACAAATATATATTTTCTAAATCAGTTCTATTCTTCAGCAATGTTTGACATTAGTAACAGCCTTATTACAGTTTCAAGAGTCAATAGGCAGCTCAGAAAGACAACATTGAACTGACAATCAGACCTGGGGAGACAAGTTTTTGTTTCAAAAGCAAAAAGCAAATATAGATCAATTTAACACTTAATAGATAAATCGATTCTTTATTCATGTTACTCAACGACTATGTGTCCTTTTCACGAACTAGTTCTCAGGAGCAAAAACTTTGCATCAACCCACTAAAAAATGTTTTCAGCGACATACTTTTAGTATGAACAAAATGCTGCGTTTCTTGTTATTTCCTAAAAGTACTGGTAATTGTATGATATCTATTCGCAAATTGTATTTGCTTCTTTAGGTGTCCAGAAGTCCATTAGAGTGTTTGATAACCACCAACGTCTGTGCATGCGTAGGTTAAATGCGAATAGATATTTACAAATATATAAAAAAAAATTATTAAACATCACAATGTTGTTAAAACTATTAACATAACTACTTGACGATACTTTTATATTTTGTAGAGAACAATTAGTTCAATTCTATGATAGAAGGTGAGAAAAATTTATATTAGTATCTGTCTTAGATGCAAGAAATGTCTGTATGTATAAGGATGGTTTGTAGAGTTCAAGTGACTGTTTGTAATATTGATACTTGTAATATAGGAACTGTGTGTCAAGTTTATTGCAGTTTTCGGTATTATTAGGGTTCCAAAACGAACAAGTGTTTTAATGGACAAGTGATAGGTATGCGACTTAATGTTTATGATTGATTTTTTTTCTTTAAAGTAAACCAAGGATTAATTTTGCATTAGTGGTGATGTTTTATGTGTTGAGTCCATTTTAAGTCGGATTGCAGAGTAATGCCAAGACATTTGCTAAGAAAACTGTTTCTAATGTATGGTTGTGGAAATTGTAATGATGATTCATTGGAGTTTTCTTGTTAGATGCAACAATTGTACATTTTTCAGGATGAAAGGCCACCTGCCTGTATTTTAACTACTTCACAGTAGCATGGCGGTCTTCTTAGATGCTATCATTTTTAGATTTGATAGTTTTGTATATGAATGCTGTCAAAGGGTTGCCTACTTCTTTTTTAATGACATGTTCCATAAGTTTACAGCTAATACAAATGAGAGATTGGTCTGTTATTTACTGCATTATATGTTTCACCTTTTTGCAAGGTGGTTTGACAGTTGCATGTTTCCAATGAGATGGTATCGGCCAGTTGAGAGTGATTTCTGAAAATAAAATTGTATGTTTTGAGATTTTTTAAGTATTCTGCTTCTGATGTTGTCTTGGTCACTGGATTTGTGTAGATTAACATTTTGTTAACATTTCTCTGAGCGAAATTTAGTATTGGTGAGTGATTTTATACATGAATGGGGCTCACCTCTTTTTTCGGTTTATTATTTTTGGATTCAATGGGGGGGAAACTGATTGCCAATGTTCATTTAATATATTAGACTTTGTTTGGTATCGTTAATATATTGAACGTCTTTTGTCAGGGAAAAACTCGACCTCTTTCAGTTTGCATCAATTGTTTTCTAGACGATTCTTTGGTTTATATTGATTGCAAAAACTTTGGTAAGGACCGTTTGTTGTAAGGTCAAGTATATAAATATATTGTCATAATGGGTGTCTTAATTTCGATACAGAAACTGCTCGTCCCAATTCCAGGTCGGCTCTTTAGATGTTTTAAGTATATTGTCTGCACTTTGACATCTGGCAGGTAAAAGTAATTTTAAAGTAATCTTTTAAACCTTTAAATTGACTTATTAAAAAGGGATATAGTTACGATACTGTTGTCAGGTAATTAAAGATTGCATATGTTGGCGTTAATATTGATTCTCTTATAGGGTCTTTGCATCGGAACCAAACACATTTATTTAAAAACCAGTTGTTGGTATGGCACGGGCTATGTTCTTCTCATATATGTTATGACGGTATGATACTAAACCCTTAACGGGAATGATTGTGCCTGATATTCATATGATGAAGACATAATCTTTCAATCAGTTTAATTGAAGTCTGGAGCTGGCATGTTAGTTAACTGTTATTAATATGTTGTTATTTATGTATTATTGTCCTTTTGTTTATCTTCTTGGGTTACAACTTCTGACATCAGACTCGGACTTCTCTTGAACTGAATTTCAATGTGCGTATTGTTATGCGTTTACTTTCTTCATTGGCTAGAGGTATAGGGGAGGGTTGAGATTTCATAAACATGTTTAACCCCGCCGCATTTTTGCGCCTGTTCACAGTCAGGAGCCTTTGGTCTTTGTTAGTCTTGTATTATTTTTAATTTTAGTTTCGTGAGTACATTTTGGAGTTTAGTATGGCGTTCAGTATCACCTGAAGGACGCATCCGGTTGCGGGAATTCCTCGCTGCATTGAAGACCAGTTGGTGACTTCCTGCTGTTGTCTGTTCTATGGTCGGTTTGTTGTCTCTTTGAAACATTCCCCATTTCCATTCTCAATTTTACTTTGAGGATTTTTCCGTCATTGAAATTTCAATGTCAAGTTTGTTTACATTGGGTTTTTTTAATTTTTCAATATACATGGTTGTATAATCATTAATAAGGAAAATAAATGTGTATAGTTTCTGCTTAACCTTGATACTATTCTTATCCTTAACTAAATTATTCAGCATATAGAAATTAAAAACGGTAGCTCATCCATTAAAATGGCCACGAATAAACTACCATTACGTTCCCTGTTATCCTTAGTGGGTTATTATATTTTAGTTCCTTTCTGTTTAACACAGAATAAAAATAAATCTGAGTACTTACGATATGACGAATGATACTTTTATTACTTACACTCTTTTGCAAACCAGTAAAGAGAATAACGTTTACCTGTAATCTTATATCACCTATATACCTATATAGTATACATAACATGTCTTCTTCTTATAAATACTTATAAATAGACGTATTACCTCTACTCAATGACTAAATATAACTAAAACACAAATATAAATTTGCCGACAGCCCATCGAACGTGATAGACGCCGTATTAAATTTGTATCTCAAGTAATTTCCAGCAGTACACATTTTAACAATTATTAAAACATATATATATGTACAATATTTCAAATATCAATGTATCCACAGTGTATTCGCTTAAATTTCTGAATGTTTACCCTTCATAGATAGTCAAGGCCGTCCAGGAAAAACCAACAATCGTTCACATGAATATGAATGGAAACCTGTATCCGTGCCAATGCTCGAGCCTATCTCCGGATAAAAGTGGCGGACAACATCTTTAATTAGCGAATACATATACGAATAGAAAATCAGCAGAAAAACAACTTTAATTGCAATCGGCAATTAAAAATAAAGGAGCTTACTATGTTGAACGACGGCTAGAAAGTGAAGCGCTTGAAAAACACCAATATATCGGAAGACAAAATTCGACTGGTCAATTTTGTCATGCCTTATGATTATTTATGAAAACGACAATACAACATTTTCCCGCTTTACTATACGAACCGCGGGAAAATACAATTATCTATATTACAAAAATAGTTCGACACCTCTCTGGGACAATGGTTCAATAACTTTTCCTGCATTCTCTAATGTAGTATTTACCTTAACCGAGTTGTATTAACAGGATGCTAAATGTTGAAATTTTCACTTTCACCCTTAAGATTCGCCTTACTAAAAATAAAATTGCTGATCTTGGCTCAACCCAGGATATGTTACAAAAGTTCAACAAGACTAAAAATAAAATAAAACATTGAGCAAAGTTTTGAAATTCTGCAGCATTTACAGCATTTACCTTAAAATGATTATATTAACAAACAAAACATTTATTGGTATGCTAATTTTCATTCTTTTCTCAGTAGATATTAAAATGTTTTCCAGACTTGATCAGCTATTGTTATGGAAGGGTTAATATCAAGTTACTTTAGCTAATACATTTTCAGAAAAGCTTTAAAAAATATTAGAAAGGCTTTAAAAAAAATCAGATATATTTCGAGCACTAATCAGAAAAATTCAATGTCCTCTCAGACAATATTCAGCTATCGTTCAAGAAGACTTCTGATCATGTTCAGCTTTGACTCAAACAATTTCAGAAAGGGTTCAGATTATTTCCCGTACTTTAAGTTCAGTTCTTTGTGTGTTTTAACATTGTCATTTGTTTTATGATGTAATATGATGCGGCAAATACTTTCTAATTGATTTTTTGTTTGATATGTTGTTTTATTACACAATTGTCTGACGTTATTGTGAGTAAAACGCTTAAAAATAGGTTGCCCATGCCACAAAGTTCATTTGCTTGTTCCAATCCCCACATATGGCTGTTGTGGTTTGCTATCAGCAATGATTATTTTTCATTTATTGTTGTAGTGTAAATCAGAATGAAGCTTTTTTTATTTGAATTGATTTACAGTTTGTCGCAGCGGGGTTTCTATAGTGGTGATTCTTGTCTCTTGGTCTACGAATAGTTATACCAAAAACATCCAGTATTTATAATGTTATATTTAAAAAAAAATGCTTCAAATCAACATGTTTACCTTTACCAAACATAATTAAAATTTAAAATTAGGTTATTGTTGATGTTAAAATTTGAGAATATACAGACATAAAGAATTGTTATACTTACAAAGCAAGTATGTCAATTTCTCTTCTTTTCAGTAATCCAAGTGGAGTTTTTATTGCTTTTCAAAGTTGGATTTAGATAATGTTGCAATAAATTCCATAACGCTACTCTTGCAGATGCAAACACTTTCTCCTGCAAGAGAATACAGTCCACAAAGAATCAAATCATATAAGTTTTATAATGTATGAATATGAATATTTGAAACTTGTACCATAAAGTCAAGTAGTTATCACACAAAATAGGGATAAACAAATGATGCCTCTGCAGATGCAAATTGTATTCTAAAAGAAACAAAGTTGAGCATGGGGGCATATAAGTCTATAGTTCACTGTTTTTGGAAGCGCTATGCACCTCTAAAAACAGAAGGCATACTCCAAAATGCACCTCTTGTGTAAGTATATATTCCAAATTGTGTCACAATTTAATCATCTCCCAAAAGAGCGAATATTAATAAAAAGCAAAACCCTAACCACATGCACACCTTCAAAATATGTACAAATATCCAGCAAAGTGTAAACTTTTTAGCATTCAAACTGTAGGAGGAGTTGTCTGTTAACTATATACCCATTACGGGACAGATGGGCGAAAGTGATTATCATTGCACGTGCATAATGATTTACATTATGATGTGGTCGCGAAGTTTTGCTCGCTACAGGCATCAGACTACTATATCACATTTTATACTAGTTTCAGCAGATATAAAATAAACGTTATGATAATGATTGGCTGTTTTACATCAAGTGGAAATCTAAATGTATATTAAGGGTGGCGAGAACATGATAATGTTTTTTTTTTAATTTATCATATTTTATTGAAATCTGTACATTTGTTAGTTTAAAACACCAAGTAAAGGTACCTTATCCCGGCCTCGTTAACATTAGTAAATAACATATTTATACAGTTGTTCGTATTTGTTAGTATTATACATTCAATTTTCAATATTTGAAGAAGAAAAAAATTATACCATGTCAGTAATTTTAAAAAGAAAGAAGTTTACCATTAAGATGTTCAAACATAATTATCTGTATAACAAATGCACAGGTTTTGAAAAAAATATATAGGTATATTGTTTTATATTAAATTTCTTTTTTTTCTTATTTGCACATGAACATAATAAGTTATACACATTTGTATACATAATAGTTATATACACTAAAAAGAAGATATACAATATATTTAATAGACACAGCTGTTTTAGTTTGATACATTGCAGATAATTATTTTAAGATGCATATGAAATATATATACATTATATGTGGAGTCTATTTGTTTTTTTGTTTTTATGATAGTAAAGGAGTCCAGGGGTTCCAGCAGTTTTCTGCCCTACTGAGTAAATATTTTTTATAGAATATATTTTTTTCAATTAATAAGTTTTCCTTTAAATAATTTTTAAGTGCTATTATATTGGTTTGTTCCATAGATAATTTGCTTCTCTAGATGTAAAGTTTTGTTAACAGAAGTATTAAGTTTCTTATATCAGTTAGTTCTATTTCTGTCTTCTCAAATATCTAGGAGTTAAGGTCTTCCCATAATTTTAATATATATGGACACGTCCAGAATATATGTGCTATTGTGTCGACCCCTCCGCACCCAAAACTACAAATATTTGTATCTTTAATTTTTATTTTAAGGAGAAGTTCATTCGTGCGTAGATTCGATGTATTATTCTGTATTGAAACCACTGCAATTTAAAAGGGCAATACATGGATATTTTTCCAATTGAAGTTTCCATTGAGAATTAATAACCATTTTTGTTCACATTTTTGTTTAGGATTTGACTTTTTACCATTCAAAATATTATACATATCTTTTGAACCTTTCTGGGATTTAAAAAAAGCCTTTAACACTGAGGGCAAAACTGGACCGTTTTCTCTCTTTAAGTCATTTGGACATATTTGATATTCTTTTAAATACTTTTTTATTGCCGAAATTAGGCCTTGATATGTGAGAAAGTTAGTTTTAATATTATATACATTATTAAAGTGATCAAAAGTCATAAAATTTCCACCTTCCAGTAACAAGTCAATGATCAGCCAAACCCCTTTTTTTGTCCAATCTTTATATAATACTGAATTGTTACCAATCTTTATTCCATCATTCTTCCATAAAGGACAAGTTTTAATTTGAGAGTTATTTTGTACATTTTGAAGATCTTGCCAAGCATCAAATACTTCTTTCCAAAATGGATTATTCAACTTTTTATAAGGACAAAGAAATTGCATTTCCAAAAAATTCAAATTTTCTGAACAGAGGAATAATTTTACTAGTTTTGAATTATTTCTATTAATTCTTCTTATCTAGGTTAATTTAAGACTTTTATGTAGTTTTCAATATTTATAATTTTTATTCCTCCTAAACAGTGCAGTTTGGATAAGGTGTCTCTATTGACTTTATCTGGTTTGTTATCCCAGATAAAAGAAAATATTTTTCCAGTAAAATGTTTAAGCTTTGTGCTATTTGGACTAGGTATGGATGGGAATAAATGGTTTAATTTTGATATCATAAGTGTTTTTATTACTGTTTTTTTTTCCAATTGGTGAGAGTATTTAATTAGTCCAAGTTTTTATGTTTTCAATTTCTTTCAACCTGGGGTTATGGTTAAAATTTTCAATTTCACTAATATCCACTGAGAATTTTTTCCCAAGAAGTGTAAATCTGCTGGAACCCCATTCCAATCCCCACTTAACACATGATAAGGTGATATGATTATTAATACTAATGCTTTGTGCAAGACCTTACAAGCTAAACCGGATTTGTAACGTGCTAGTTTACAATGAAACAGTCTGCTAAAAGACATGTTACCCTAACTTGGCGTAATATTCTGACTCCGATCCGACCAGTCACTATCAGAACGGAAGTTCCCTCAGAAATGTTATCTACTGTGGTGAATTAAGTACTGTTCACACAATTCGCTTGCATTCCTATCAGTACAAATGCAGTACTTATACGCAGTTTCTCAGATAATTCAGTATGCTGTTGAAGAAAAAATATTTCCCAACCATAGCATAGACTGGGTAGATATTAGTTGATTGCAAGCTTATTTCTGAACATTACTGCATTTACTGCAGTGCATCAGTCAGAAAATTGACCTAAAGAGTGAATATTACTCATTGATGTGTTGTTCAGTCCATACAGTGCTGTTGACATTATAATGACCGCTTTAGATCAAATTTAGTTTACTAGTGATATACTTTAAGACTATTGTGAATTTGATTTTGAAGAGTGCCAAGATGAAATCTTTATACTTTAATATTAAATGTTATTTGGTAGCCCTAAACTTTGTTAGAATCTAAACTACTAAGGTAAGAGATCAATTTCATTGAGCCACAACTCCTCTTAAACCATACAGAGTCGGAAATATTTGTGATATGACGTATAAGTGTATCGCTTTGTACTCCCTAAATAAACTCACCATAGATACCAGGATTAAATTTTTTATTAACGCCAGTCGCGCGTTTCGTCTAAATTTGTCTTTGAAACACATTTTTTTTCCCAAGAAAATGTCATTTCTTTTAGAAAATATCCAAACTCGGGATTGTTTTGACTGTTTGACTGAAGTAAAAAAATGATAGAAAACGACCAGACACAAATCACATGATGAATCAAAATAAAGTTTGTGGATTAATTAAACAGTACATGAATGACAAAATGTATTTCCATTCATTGAACTTTTTTAATCTCTATATTTTATTTTTGTTTTAATTATCGAAAACAGCATGCAGTTACACGTATTGTTTCAGTTAATGTTTGTAAGGTAATATTTGTTTACCAATGTTCATGAAGCCACATCCTAAATATAATCATAACCTGAAGAGAAACTAATCCTATTTAAGGTTTGGTAACTCAGAAGCGAAAAAAGAAAAAAAATCCCATATTTTAAATTTATATCAGTTAACTAACATAATCAAATGTAGTTTCGGGATGGTTGCTGTTTTTACTAGATAACATTTTAGCAATAAATATATTATAGTTGGTCAATTTGAGTATTATAGTTAATAGAAAGGAAAAACCTGAAAGTATTTTTGGGCATTTCCAAAACCTAATTAAATCAGAACTCACATATAATCCGAATGATAGAAATATGGAGGAGTTCTACATGAAATAACACTTTATAAATTAATACTTTAATGTTATTTTGATATCACTAGAAAGATGATGTGGGACTCGATATTTTGAATTTATTACTTTATGTTCGTATTTACAGTTCTAAATATATTCACAATATACCTATAAAGTTGCTCTAGATTACTATAATATTACCCCTAACAGAACTTTTTAAATTGAAATACAGAGATATATAAGAAGATTGGTAGTAGTCTTCTACACCGAACCGTTGTAGAGGCCGAACAACTAGCTATAGAGGGCCACAAAATGACTACTGTAAAAAAAATCCAATAAGAAAACCTTAAATCTCATCTATCAAAAAACGATAAATGTGGGAGATCTATCAACCACATCAACAAACATCAACCACTGAACAACAGGTTCCTAACTTAGGACAGGTGCAAACAAATGCTGTGGGTTAAAAGATTACAACAGGCGCTAACCTCCGCCCTAACTTGAAACAGTAGTATAACATTACAACATAGAAAGACAAACTATAAAATTTAAATTGAAATAGCTCAAACTTATTCATTTCAAGGCCAGTACTTGTGTTAAAACGTGTGAATAATTAGTTGTATCCGTTTCCTATTCATTGGTAATTAGTATTGTCTTGTTAGTAAAAAGCTAAAACAAATGTTCATCGGAAGGTACTAAGACAGTGTCCGCATCAACTTCACAAATATTACACGATGGTCTTGAAGTACATATTCAGGTACTGATGTTGTTTATCATGGTGTGATTTTATTTTTCTTTGTTTATTTGTTACTTTTAATATTTTTGGTTAAGTGTCCAATTATCGTGACTCAATACTAATACACCTTGTATCTGCGTTGTTCAGCTTAGATAATTTTGTGCGTTCTTGTCATTTGTGTGTGCTAATTAAGGTCTTTCCCCTACGTGAGGAAAGACCTTATTGTTTTTCTAATGTTTTCTTTTTCTTTTTCTTTTTTTTTCTTTTTCTTTTTTTTCTTCCAACATTTTTTAAAAAAAGGCCTCAATACGTTATTGTTGAAGATATCAAGACCAAATATGGACCATCGATAGACCTCATCAAAAAGTATTATCAGATGACCCTGTTAATGATTTCATAATCCCCTTTAGAAGTTATCTCTCTTTTATTAGATTTTTTCGACATGACCCCACTCCCCCCCCCCCTCGTTGTTTCTGAAGATATTATGACTTTATTTGGACAATAGGTACATCTCATCATGATGTAATACCCTATGAGGCCGCTAAGGATTTCATCATTCCCTTGGAGAGTTATATCCCCTAGAAGCTATTTCTTTTATTTGCATTTTGTATTAGTATTAGAGACAGAACCGAATTGAAAACGGCAACATGTACAAGAACATATAACAATGTTAAGAAACAGAAACAATTATTTTGTTATCAACCCTTATAAGGAGTTATTTCTCTTGAAAGATTATACACAGTTTTTTATTTTTTATTTTTTATTTCGAGAACCGGAAGTCGTAGAGACTTGAGACCTTTACCAATAATCTTTAATTCATTTGACCTTTGACTTGCACACAAGGTCAAAGGTCACTGAGTGCAAAACAAATTATACTGCAATTTCAAGATTATATATTAGGAAAATGATAAGACTTTGCTGCATACATACATAAAATGTTCCTCTCGACGAGTTCTACATTTTATACAATAAGACCAAAAATGTCCGACCGTCTGTTCAAAAGTTACAACAGGATGATTCTTAAAAGTAAAGTATTAAGTGTATATCTTTTTAAAGGTAACAGATATCAACCTACTATAAACTGCAAAGCTGATCAGTAATTCAATACCTTCAATTTGAGGTCAATGTCAGGTCATGATGAAATTTCACCTTGACCTTCACAGTATGCTATGACCTTGACCTTGTGATATTTGAAAGGTCAATGAGTCCTGAGTTGAATTGTGGTAGTCCCATGTCTCTACGACTTCCGGTTCTCAAGTTTAGTATTGCATCATATAATTGATCATTCATTGTGACCTTGAAGAACTTTGGAATTGTCCAACTTTTTTTCGACAATATTGTCCTTCAACGTCAGATCCTTTATCACTTAACAGGTTTGAGATATCAGCTGTCGTTTTAGAAAAATTGCAGTTGGAAATTTTGCAAGCGGAGGCATGTTTTTCTGAATCAACAACAGCTTACCCCTTAAAATGTTTTAGAAATTGAAGAGGTTAACATAGTTTACTTATATGTTTGACCAAATACCAAAAACATTCCATGGAAAAAAACACCAAAAAATCAATTTGAAATTTTCATGTTTTGCATTGACTTTGTAAGTTTCATAACTTCTATTTATATAGGTTGATATTGCATCATTTTTAGCACTTTGTCAAATGAGGTCATCTGACTTAAAAATGAAAAAATAAACCCCTTTTTCATCCCAGGGTGAAGGGTGGGGTCATTTAGTGAAAACATTCAAATTTCTCAGATGGTAAGGTGGTCGCATATCAAATGAAAGAACATAAAGCGTACATTTCTAATTTCAAATTGACGTCCCCAAAGTATAGGTTGGTTAGGGTCATTCAGTGCAAAACATAAATGTTCTTTTAAGATAAGTTTGTTGTATATCAAATGAAAGGCCATAACATGTACATTTCCAATATCAAATTCCTGTCCTCCAAAAAAATAGTTGGATGGGGTTATTAAGTGCAAAAATCATACTTTCTAGAACATGGGGTTGTCGCATATCAAATGAAAGATCATCAAGTCTACATTACAAATATCGTACTTACGATCTCAAAAAAGTAAGGTGGATGGGGTCATTAAGTGTAAAAATTGAAAAGATTCAGAAGGTATGCTTGTCGTATATCAAACGAAAAGTCGTAACAAGTACATTACGAAAACATCACTTTTACAGGAAAGACCTTTCAATTATTTTACAAACAATTGAGATACTAGTATGTTTGGGGTTTTTTTTTCCTTGTTGTCATCTGTGTTTGTTTTTATAGTGATTAGGATTATAGCACACAATGTTGACTGCTATTTTTGACATTTTTACCTATTATGTATGTTTGTTTTGTTTACACATTGTTGTCAATATAATGAAGTGGTATGCAACTATCATAAAATTGAGAGGTTTAGCTTGCTATTACACCCGGTTTAACCCAGAATCTTTTTAAGAAAATCTATTTGTTTGTTGTTTTTGGGCTTTTGATTTTGACATTTGACTAGAGACCTTTTGTTTTCAATTTACCTCAGAGTTCAGTATTTTCGCTATTTTAATTTGTTCAATAATAAAAAAAATTTAATCTACTTCTGAAATCATAAAATCTCATTTTTCATTTCAGGAATATTGATACATTATAATGTATTTCACATATAACAAAACAAATAGATACAAAAGGAGAATTAAACAAGAATGTGTCCACAATACACGGATGCCCGTTCCGCACTATCATTTTCTATGTTCAGTGGACCGTGAAAATAGGGTAAAATCTCTAATTTGGCATTAAAATTAGAAGGATTATATCATAGGGATAAAATTGAGTATGGAAATTGGTAATGTGTCAAAGAGACAACAATCTGACCATAAAACAGACAACAGCAGAAAGTAACTAAAAGGTCTTCAATGCAGCGAGAAACTCCCACACTGGAGGCGTCATTCAGCTGGCCCCATCACAAATATCTATATTAGGTTAGTGATAATGGACTTGTGTACTAAGTTTCAAGTTGATTGGATTTCAACTTCATCAAAAACTACCTCGATCAAAAACTTTAACCTGAAGCGGAACAGACGAACGGACGAACAGACGAACGGACGAACGGACTGACGGATGGACGGACGAACGGACTGACGGATGGACGGAGGGACGGTACGACGAACGGACGGACGGACGAACGGACGGACGGATGAACGGACGGACGGACGAACGGACGCAGAGCCCAAAAAACATAATGACAATAAATCGGGCATAAAAAATTAAGTGACAGGAGAAGCATAGAAGATAGAAAAAAGATAGTCAATAACAAAACAGTACGCTCGGTTAATAATCGGCGTTAGCTATGGTTAGCTAATAGTTACTGTTTCATTATTTTAGTAAAATTTGAACAGCAATAGTTATGAAATCTAGAATCTCTAAATTATAATAAAGAATTTATTTTGTTGACTGAGCAAGATATATAATATTATGGCGTATATTTTTATATGAATCTTTTAAACTTTTTATACATTGACATGTACCATTTATCTGAATTTGTAGCAACATTTTCATAATTAATAGCTTTTAAAAATCGTTTAAATTTGCGTTGACTTCGTATAGAAGGCTGGATACATCAATATGATTATCACAATATATTGTCGACCATTCGATACTTTCTTCAATTTGTTTTCCTATTTATCTTTACATGAGCAATAAAAAATACAATTGTTCATATTTCTTTACAAACAATTAATTCTGTCAAGTTACTACTGATTTTCATTTTTTTCAACTAAGGTGAGTATTCAGTATCAAATCTGTACAAGTGAATTGGTCAACTTCCTATATATCATAGTACGTACAATTACATTTTGAATAACAATTCGTATATGTTCGTTTAGTGTTCAACGACGGAAACGTGTGCACTCGTCGTTATCAAATGCCAACGGCTTTTGTTTTGTTTTATCTTTTCATTTTTTGTTGTTTTTTGTATGAAGTACAATAGAAATACGACTGGCACCACAGGTGGGGAATTTACTAATTACCTTTCCTTAGCCCCTGAGTTCACCACTGCATTTTGGTGAGGGTTCATATTGCACGGTTTTTAGTTTTCAGTGTATGCATTGTAATTATTATAATCATTCCAAATAATACTAATAGTTACAATATGCTTGATAGAGTTTTATCTACCTCAAAGAGGTTGTACATACCAAGAGTTAATAGCAAACGGTGTTAAATGCGGATGGATTGTAAAACAAACTTCCCCAGCATAGCTTTTAACTAAACACGATTTTGTTTTATATTTATAATATCTCTATTTTGAAAACAGGAGGAAGAATTTGATAAAAATTGCAACTAGACTCCTACGCATTATATAGTGATGTTCTATTTCAACGTCTCGAATACATGTACAAGTCAAACAAGTTTCTCCATAATGTTATCTTACTAGTTCAGAATTCAATGTCATTACAATTATCTCGATGCAAAGAATTTGACTCGGAATTAAGTGCATCAGGTCAATAAGTATTTGCAAACGTGTTTTCAAAGAATTCCACTTATTTTGGTTTTTCTATCCATGTAATATATACACAATCGATGGGAAATGAAAATACTTGCGGAAGAAATTCAAAAGTTTTTTATACTTAATTGAACATCAATTAGTCATTATGTAGACTATTGAGGTCAGTTTGTATTTTCCTTATATAAGTAACTATTATGTATACATTGAATAATATTGTAAAATGTTTTCGATACAGGCGATTGCCCTACTTCTATGTTTATGTGAAGGTTTGTAAAATTAGTATATCTTGTGAATGTAAAATGGTTTATTGATTTTGTAACCGTTTTTAGACAATTTATAATTAAAATTTTACATTTTCCACATCATTCCGTCTGTTGGCACAATTTGTTTCTGTAGCCTTTTAAAAATGAAAATTCTTTTATGTTGTTCCAAAACATTGTAATGAATAATTCTTTTTTAGTTACAGCTTCATGTGCAAACGATGACATTTACGGCAAGCATACTAATAAAGTCAATATTACAATGTTTACAACAGTTGGATCTACAAAAGTTTTGAAATGTACTGTCAGCCAACAATCGACGTACTACACTTGGGAGAATGGAAAAACGATTGCACAACAAGAAAAAATAAACACAAAGATCCAACACTCGAACAAATTTAGTATCAATCGCACCCTTCAAGAATACAATTTGAAAATAACTAATATCTCGATAGCTGATGGTGGAAAATACTGTTGCGAACAAATATATCAAATATATGTCCAGTACTGTATACAGTTGTGCATAATAGGTAATTGTAAGTTAGATTTTTTCTTCTGTGATGACTGTTTTTCGTACTATTTCATTCCACGTTTTTTGCTTTTAGGATTTTTTATCTTTTGTTTTGGTAGAGATATGTTCTACAGGAAATCCTTTTTTTCGATCGAGAGAGAGTCGATATTACAATCATCTTTTCATTTATTGTAAACAGTTTCCGATATGAGCATGCTTGAGGCGTTTTGTTCATTTTTCTTTTGTTGAAGACTAGTTTTGAACTACAAATGTCGCTTGCTTTTATATCTTTCGGTTGTTGTATAATTTTCAAAAGCCTTATATAAGGTTTTACCGTACAAAAAAAATGCAAGAATAATTGTCTATTCACGCATGTGGATGCATATTCAAATTATATGTCTATTAAAGATTGTACATATTTTGGAATGTAATTCAAATGTCATATTTAAAGAGAATAAATATAATGATTCATTCCTAACAGAGACATTTATACATGTATATATGTCTCTATTCATATCAACCTTTTTTTGTATTTGAAGAACTATTTCAGCTTAACTTGAATTGTATGCTTGCTTATTGTATTAGGTTTTTTTTAACTCAAGAACGACTTTGTATGAAAATAAATAGAAAAGAGATTTTCGCCTGTATATCAATAACTTAACAAAGAGTCTGTTGAAGAGATATAGAGTCAAATTATTTCTCCAGTCCATGCACGTATTAAATTATGATCCTGATACCTTTGATAACTATTTACGCCACTGGGTCGATGCCACTTCTGGTGGACGTTTCGTACCCAAGGGTATCACCAGCCCAGTAGTCATCACTTCGGTGTTGACTTGAATATCAATTATAAGGTCATTTTTATAAATTTCCTGTTTACAAAAATATGAATATTTCGAAAAACTACGGTTTTCTTATCCCAGGAATAGATTAACTTAGCTGTATTTGGCATAACTGTTTTGGAATTTTGGGTCCTCAATGCTCTTCAACTTTGTGCTTGTTTGGAGTTATAACTATTTTGATCTGAGCGTCACTGATGAGTCTTATGTAGGCGAAACTCGCGTCCTGGCGTATTACATTATAATCCTGGTACCTTTGATAACTAATTACTCACATGGTCACAGTCTAACTGTTATCAAATACTACTCGGATATTTTTGATTATAAAAGAATCTATAACATTATTATACTTTTAAAAGCCTTGTTCACCAACTTGTGTTTATCCAGAAGATCAAAAG
The DNA here is from genome assembly GCF_965363235.1 of Mytilus galloprovincialis. Classification (NCBI taxonomy): domain Eukaryota; kingdom Metazoa; phylum Mollusca; class Bivalvia; order Mytilida; family Mytilidae; genus Mytilus; species Mytilus galloprovincialis. Next base: position 86,531,336 of record NC_134843.1, read on the forward strand.
TTTTATTCAGCGTAATACATAGCTTTCATACCAAATTACAAATTGTACATGTTTTTCTTAAATTTCAAAACACAGTGTGTTTCAAACTAAATTGAATTATTCTGTATCCAAAGACAATTTAAAGTTTAACTTTGTAACTTAATTTTGGTTTTTGGTAAACTATATATACTATTTCTATTATGTTGCAAAAATCTGTTTCATCTATTTTAGGCGTATATGATTTGGTTATCGGGTTAATAAAAAAAACTGACATGATATAGTTATAGTCTAATAATGTATATATGTAGCATTTAAACTGTGAATTTAGGTAAAGATTGTAGAAAAATAATTAATGGTATTTTCAATTATAAAAAAGTATGCCTGCAAACAAACAATCTACAAATATAGCTAATGGTTAAAAAAAATACATTTAAAACCATACACACATGCATTCTTACGCAAACTTTCTTTAGAAAAATAAAGGAAAACAACAAATATGCAAAAAAAAATGACTGTTCAAAATACTACAAAGAATACTAAAGATTGGCCAATACAAACTCCAGTAATAACTGGGTGTGAAATTATATGCGTTAAAAGACAGGCAATTATATCCAACTTAGTGGTAAATCTGATATGACGCTCTTCTTTCGTTTTGTAAATGAAACCATGTTCGAACTCTAATAAACATGGGATGCACGCGATTGAATTAAAATTGCAACGTCATTGGTGTCTTCGTGTTGCTTCCAAGAAAATGAAATAAAATCGCTTTAAAGGTAAGTTTTTTTTATACATGTAGCGGTTTGGATTATATCAAATTGAAATTGATGCCTTTCGAATGTGTTTTAAAGGTTCGATTCAATTACAAAAGATCCAAATATTTCAATAAGAATCGTAATGATTTTATCACGTCAGGCTCTACTTAATCTTGACAAGAATAGGAATTTCAGTTGTCAACATTCTTCATCTATCCTTCATTTTTTCCACAAAAAGTAAGGAACAAACTGTAGGTGAATTTAAATTATTATTTTTTTTTTATCTAATATGAAAACAGGAGAAATATTCATTCCTTTCACTGTGCCTGCTTAATATAATCTGTTCTACACACATTCAGCTCACTAGGAAGCCGAATTTGATCTGCAGTGGATTAATCGGATGTTAGCGATTTGCCTGAACTGTGTCGAATTTACTGCATTGGATAAGTCTAAAAAGCGACTGAAAGTAAAAACATGACTAAATAGTTTATAGTTCAGACTTTCTGGTCATGTTCCGATCAAAAAAGCGTTTCAGACATAAATCCATTTACGAGCGGTTGCAATTCGGAATTTTTTTATTGTAAAAACCAAATAATATATATAGAGGCAAAAAGTCATGTTTTCATTTATAACCAGGGAAGCAAAACATGTATTTTTTTAGTTAGTATCATTAACTACAGGAAATGATTAATTCTTTTAATAGTTGTATGATTGCATGTATTATATTTTTCTCATACATTTCTCTACTTCAAAATCAATTGCAGCGTTTCCTTCAATAAACATATAATAATTAACTGAGAATTACTATTCAAGTGTGAAGAGGCTCGTCGGAGTCAGAGCTCATCATTTAGTGATATTTTAAGTAAATTCATAAAATTTCTATTTTATTTTTATTTGTTATCTAAGATATATTTTGATTCTTATTTCCATATATGCCCATTTATGTTATCCGTAACAATATAAACCAAAACTGTTTTAGATCCAAGATTGCGACCACAATGTTAGATCCGAAATTCTAAGCGTATCTTCAGAATTAATATATGACGTGTTTTCAGCTTTATTTTAACGTAAATCCTATATATAGGCCTTATGTACTAAGGGCCAATTCATGTTTTAAATGTTGATGTAAATGTCCTTTGGTTTTGTGAGTCTTTGTTTACTCCTTGGTTTTGATTGTTATTGTCTTTTAAAATAATGTATTCCCCTTTGTAAAATGATTGTCGTGAATATTTAGAACATGTCATTGACGAATACTGAGTAGGATAATAGATATAAGAAGATGTGGTATGAATGCACAAATCATTCTAAATCTATATATAATTGCACGTCAAGTATTCCCTTATTCCTACGCATATTTATTATAATGATTTGGCTTTGTAAATGTTGTATTTATGGTTTTTTTCCAGGAAATCACAACCGAAATTATTGACAGAATGACATATACACAAAACTAAATGAATAATTGAAATCAAGATGTTTGCGTTATAAACACATTAATCTCCAGATACTTTAAAATGTATTTACTTTCAAAATTTGTTATTTCGCAAAGGTTTGTGTTATAACGCAAAGGTTTTCGTTATATCGCAAATATTTGCGTTATAACGCAAAGGTTTGCGTTATATCACAAAGGTTACTTTGCGCTAAAACAAAGTTTGAAAGTAAATACATTTTAAAGTATCTGAAGATAAACTTGTATGTGCGCATCAAGATAGAGTAGAATTTTAAAGGAGTTGATCTTCAGAATTGTGATTATTCTATTCATTATCGACGGAATCAAATGATAATGAAACAAGATTGTAGCATCCTTTAGTTGGTCAAGGAAAACGTGGAGTTTCCACATCAAAATATATGAGTTCGTCCAATAAAATATGTTCGTACGAAAGTATTTCATTAGAATATATTTAATTTTTAATTCAGAGGCACCAGAAATCTCTGTTATTCAGCTTGACGATGGTTCCTTGTTGTGTAATACAAGTAGTTTTCCAAATAACTATAGCTTCTCTAGATGGGAACACAAAACGTCAACGGGGAAACACTTAAGATATCTAAATGGGACCGAGAATGGAACTCTAAACTTTGACACTTTGGAGGGAAACAGTGGACTTATATACAATTTGGACGGGATATATGTTTGTCAAATGGATAATCGCATGGCAGAAAATGACGAAGGCAGTTTTCAAAGTGGGTTTGCAAATGTGATGTTTAAAGGTAATAATAACAGTTCTTTAAGATAGGCACTTATGGTTTGCATTTCTTCTGATAATTTCATATTTTCAAAATAAGCACACTCCTTAAACAGGAAACAGTATTCTTCAATTTCAATATGTTTTCTTTAAATATCTGATACCAATATACGTCCACAAAATATATTTCAAAGTTCTAACTTAAAATTTTATTGTTGAAAACAGTAGTATGTTGTCATGAAAATATGATAATGATAAGCTTAACCAAAGACAGTGACTATGCTTGTTTTGCCAAATTATGTTAGAAATACACTAATTGTTGATACCAGGATTAAATTTTGTATTTACGTCAGACGCACGTTTCGTCTACAAAAGACTCATCAGTGACGCTCTAATCCAAAAAAGTTTAAAAAGCCAAATAAAGTAACAAGTTGAAAAGCATTGGGAACCAAAATTCCTAAAAGTTTTCTAAACAGTTAATTTATAAATATGACCCTATCAAGAAGAGTCACAAGATATTAATATTTTGCACAAATATTCCGGACAAATTATAATTTGTAAAATCTATTTCTACACACCAAAAGAGAGAAGGTATGCGTATGTCAATCAATTTGTAAACACTTTCTTCACGGGTGAAGCAAATGGTTTGATTTTTACTAAGTAAATGAACAATCCGTAGCAAAAGAAAACAAACAAACAAAATTTGAACAAATCAAACCCAAAATACTCATCTGAATTAAACTGCTGGTACTTTCCGTGTGCTATACAATAATAACATGCTTTGCGGTTATTTCAAGTTAAAACATCTTATGATGTAGATCGCTTTAATTAATTATTGGTTTTCCCACAATTAAGCTTCTAAAGAATGATTTTGATAGAAAAGGGGTCATTGTTCAATAAATTAACCATTCAACAAATTTAATATAGAGTTAAGTTCCGTAAACTGATTTCTGATTATAACGTTAAATTAAAGTAATAGTATACATGACACGTGGCTATGTATTAAATTTAAAACTTTAGATCAAAAATTTTGACATAAATATAGATATTTCCCATGACCATAACAATATCGTTGTAAGTACAGTAGACATCAAACTTTTTCAAACAGACACAAGCAGGTCTTCTTTGTTTGCTTAATTGTTAGGGTCTACTTCGAATGCGTTACAAAACTTTTGTCCATAATTTCATGTGTGGAGTGATATTTTTCTTGAATATTATATATTTTATCTGTGCTGTAAATGTGTTTCTGATTTCCTTATTAGTTTTTAACATGTCATTTCTATTATAATAGCACCTATAATCTAAAATTACAAAGTTACAGCAACAATAGTCATTTAATAAAGTGGAAAACGACTCCCACATTACAAAAAATACTGATGACTATTGCTATATCTAATAACCATCCGATAATAAGAAAATAAAACGCACAGACGTGCAGTTGTACACATTCATGAGAAAAAAAATCCATATTTACCGTATATATTTCGATTTATTTTTGTTTTGCTTAAATATAAGCTATATATATATATATATATATATATATACTTAATGAGACTGATACAGTGAATAAATTAAAGTATATAACAATACGTAATACATTTTTGCAGCAGATTAAAATGAATGATGTTTATTTTATTTATTTTTTTAATGATCGTCAACATTTTGGCCTCAGCAATACACAAACTTTGTAAGAACTCGCTCAGATTGTTTCAATTTGATGTAATCATTATATCAAGGTAAACATTCACCCTCGTTGAGTCAATTTGATTAATTTTGTGATTATTGTAGATCTATTGTAGAATTCTATGTAAAATTCATTCGTAACTTTTATAGATTCGGAACAATAAAAAAAAACTTGACATAATTCCTTGAAAATTTACTATTTGAACTGCATTATAATCAATTGTCAACTTATTTTTCTGAATATATATTGTCAAAATACATTCAATACAGGAAAGCCAGATTGTCTTGGTAAAACTGTTGGAATTGCTCAAACAGATGGTTCTATCACATTACAAGTCGATGTTTACAGTTCAAGTAAAATAACTTGCAACTTGATAGATTCGGAAGAGGACTTGCCTGTAAAACAGTCACCAAAACACAAAGTAACAATAACTGAAAGTCAAACAATGGTAGAAATGTATAATCATCAAGTACGCCTGAATTCAACCAAAATCATTATGGGGATTTCTGACGTTGATCAGCAAGACGCGAGAAGCTATAGATTTGAAGTGTCTAATAAACATGGGACAAGTTACTGTACAGTAATTTTGCCAAAAAGTCGTAAGTGCATTCATATAGATGTTTTATAAACTAAAATGAAAATCTAAACAATCATTTAACATTGCTTTCCTGCAATTAAATGTATGATTTAATGTATATCAATTCCTTTACTGGTCCACTTAAACAAACGAGTCACCATTAAACATCAATGAAGACAGTTTATAGAGGTTGAAATACAAACATTAATTTCCGCATATTATTGTTAAAATTACATGTTACATGAATAATTATCACTTGAAGCGATGTATTTTCACGTGATCATGACTTTGTGTGATTCTTTCCGCCGTACCGATCATCAGCTGAACCTGATCGTGTCAAATAACTGTATACATATTCATGCGCATGGAAAAGATACAAATATAAAGATAAATGACGACATTTCAGTTATGAAAAGGTTTTTAAATAGTTTAAGTTATACATGTTATATGAGGACACTAATTGTTATCTTTTCCGAATAAATGATTAAACTAGTACAAACCTCCACTTGTATTTTAAGAAAACAAAACCTGATCTACAATTTACATACTTGTTTAATCCTTTTTTATAAACGGTCGGAAAAGATAATTTATGTGTTAATTGTCGATTGGTTATGACAACTCTTTTAGAACTAACTTTTATAGGTCGTTCTTATGATATGCTGTAATCTCCACTGAAACTAAAGTGCCAAATAGTACCAAACGTTCATTAAATATTTTTATGGAGTGTATACAGGGCTGAAACTGCAGTCTGTGACATCTGTCTAAAATCTAAAGCTGCACAAAACACAAAAAAGGATCATCGTATGCTAATCGATCAAAAATGTTTACACATATGTTTATTTTTAGTTTAATATGTCTATTTGTCATACTCCGCTTAATTCTTTCATTAATTTGTATAATTTGTGTATAAATGTTATATTATGCTGTATATTATCTATTGGATATTTATATTGTGTAAATCCAATAAGCTGTATTTGCTTACGGAAATAAAGTATTATTATATATGATAGATTTTTCCATAGCCTTTTATAATTTATGAGATATTTTTAAAGGAAAAGGAAGTTGGAACCCCAACACAGTCAAATTAGCTATACTATCATGTGGAAGTGCTGGTTTTTTATTGTTGATTATTGCTATTGTTTTGATGAAAATTGGAAAACACAGAGGTAGGTGGTGTCCCTAAGCATTAATTTGTTGTCTCATTTAGAAAAATAAGCATTAGCTGTTGTGTTTTGTCACAATTATTCGTCCGTTGAAACATAGAAAAATAACTTAAAACCTTGATGTTAATGCTAGGAAAACTCATGAAAAATTGGTTGTATCTTGTATTCCTAACAGTCATCATTTCCTTTCATCGGACTGTGTCTTAAGTACCTCGACAAAAACTGTTCGGACTTTAATGACGTGATACTTATATAAAATACGATAGTTATATGTGTATTAATGTTCTACAGTTGCATATATAAATACATTGAAATCCTACCTGCGTTACATGCAAAAACACTTCAACATAACCTTATAGCGAACGTGGGGAAAGTGAGTCTGCTTCGGAATACCATATATATATATATATATCAGCACCAATCATGACCTTATAAATAATTTATGTTCAATGGGTTTTTTGTGTTAAATTTCTTTTTGAACGGGTTTCATGTTTAACCTGTTCAAAAAGAAATTTAACACAAAAGAACCCATTGAAAAGCAATATTTCCTAAAATGCGTATTTATCTATCTAGATGTCTAGATAACAACATTATAGGACTGATTTACTTGTCTTAAACCCCAAAATGAGATATATTATCTATTTGTAATATATAATCACAGCCCTGGTCGCCAATTGAAACCGTAACCGAAGATGACACAATGACCAATAACCGAAAACGGATATGATTCATAATCAATCTTTATTCGAACTTAAAGGTCTGTAAAAAATCTTAAAAACCAAAACGTATAATCTGTTTTAATCAGTCCCAATCATTGAATGCATGCAAATTTATTTAATCAGATCGTATAAGTAAAATTACGTATCCTTTGTCAGTCTCCGATAAGACAGAATTCAAAGTAACCGTATGTGCGTTACCCTATACCGTTATTGTTTTCCTAATTATATAGACAGACTAGCAGATCCCGTATTTTTTATATTTAAATAAGTTATCAGTGTATCATGTAATAGTTCATATACATTTGTACAATATTAGGTCAATGTCAGAAAAATGTCATTTTTTTTGTATGAGGCTGAGAAACTGGGGAAGGGCGAGATTCTACCGAGCCCTTCCATAGTTTTGCGCCGAGTACATAAAAATTGATATTTTTCTGACATTGACCTAATATTGTTTTTATACTGCAACTTAAATAAATAATTTCAAAGCTATTTAAATTGTACCACAAATTTCAAACTTATTTTCATTCCTAAGTGAGCGCTTGACTGTGGAAAAAGTGTTCCATGATGAAATTGACATTGCACAAAATATAGCTGTGTTACTATATTTAGGAAATAAACACAACTAGTTGCAGTATAAATCCACTTTTGTATTCACACTTTGATGATATTGAAAAACTGTTCTATCTTACAACTACTACAAAAAGCTTAGTTCTGTGCATAGTGTGTACATACCGGTAGTACGTCTGTAATATTGCAAAAGATTTCGGCGCCCTGTAATTTTTACGAATTTGCTTTTAGTATTTATTTAATGAAAACATAGCTACCGATATTTTAGTGTGAAGGTACGTCATTGCGATAGAAGTTTGCAGGAAACTAGTATTTTTTATTTATTATATTAATTCCTTATGTTTAGGTATTGGGAGCACTTGAATGATATTGATCGTTAATATTTTGTATATTTTTTCTGTTTAATTTATTCATATCTTCTATAGACTCACTCAGTCTATTTTTGCAGACTGGAATTTGTAAACCCCTCTAGTTGCTAATTAGTCACTTTAGTTGTCGGTATGTCTATACCCTCAATCCTCTCTATTCATGTTTGTTTTACGTGCTTCTGTCGTTAAGTCATGATGGTGTAAAATGTTTTGAGACAATTATTTTACAATAAAGATAGAATTTATCCTTTACCTTAAAACAGTTTTTATCAATTTAATGAATAAAAAAATATCTTTTTTTAAGTTTCAAAGAAAGCGCAAAAGAGGGAAAATATATGCTACCACAGACACGAGAAACAGTTCAATACATATTCCATAGCGGTACGTACTAAAATTTGAGTAAAACATTTATATTTCAACTGTTGGCTTTGAACCTAAAAAAAGTTCGAATGATATATACATTTATCATATACTTAGCATTGATATGATAGCTTTTACATATGTGTAATGAGCGGAAGTGCACAAGCCATATCTTCCCACCCGGGCTGATAACCCATATCAGGTGCATCTCGTGCACAAAACCCATATCAGTGCCTCTCGTGCAAGTTACTTCCGGTGTTTCAGGTATCGGTTGTTTACTTTTCCATTGTGACGTCAGATATTTTTTATGACGACGTCAAAATTTACGGGAACTTTTGTGGGTAGTTTAGTACTTGCTAAAAAATGCCAATGACAATTATGAATCATTTTATAGTACAACAAACATGGAGACTCCGAGTAGTAATGATCATAAAACTCTTCCAAAATTTCAATGTTTCAAAATGCCTCTATAGGAAATGTTACTATTATTATATAAGGAGGTAGTGCTGCTGTTGTTGAACAATTATAGTATATTTCATTCATAATTTAACTTCTTTATAAAGTTTTTGACTGTTTTAGTTATTGCATTTATTCATTTGCCTTACATAAAACTATTGTCGGAAGTATATGATAAAGCGATTAATACATGGCCTTTTCCATATCAGCCTGGGTATCATCCCTCGACCCATATCAGCACCTCGACTCCGTCTCGGGCTGATATGGGGGTCTCGGGATGATACCCAGGCTGATATGGAAAAGGCCATGTATTAATCTCTATATATATACATGTATCAAGAACTTCTTATTATGTTTAACAAGAATTCCTTTCTGTGATGCAAGGTTGGCAAATAAGCGGAGAAGACATCGAGCTCGTATAAAAACCCATAATTTGAATGAAAACCAACAACACAATAGCCAAATGGAAAAGGTCCTTTAAAACAACGGTCAATAATACACTTAAACCATAGTTCCAATCCCACAAACTATTACAAACTTTGAGATTTTGCTACTACTAAGGCTTTACTACATCAGGAATAGATTACCTAAGCTGTATTGGCAAAACTTTTAGGCATTGTTGGTCCTAAATGCTCTTCAACTTCGTACTTTATTTGGCCTTTTAACATTTTTATGCCCCACCTACGATAGTAGAGGGGCATTATGTTTTCTGGTCTGTACCTCCGTTCGTTCGTCCGTCCGTCTGTGCGTCCGTTCGCTTCAGGTTAAAGTTTTTGGTCGAGGTAGTTTTTGATGAAGCTGAAGTTCAATCAACTTGAAACTTGATACACATGTTCCCCATGATATGATCTTTCGAATTTTCATGCCAAATTATAGTTTTGACCCCAATTTCATGGTTCACTGAACATAGAAAATGATAGTGCAAAGTTCAGGTTAAAGTTTTTGGTCAAGGTAGTTTTTGATGAAGTTAAAGTTACATCAACTTGAAACTTAGTACACATGTTCCCTATGATATGATCTTTCTAATTTTAATTCCAAATTAAAGTTTTGACCCCAATTTCATGGTCCACTGAACATAGAAAATGATAGTGCGAGTAGGGCATCCGTGTACTATGGACACATTCTTGTTGATTCGAGCGTCACTGATGAGTCTTTTGTAGAGGAAACGTGCGTCTGGCGCAATTATAAAATTACAATCGTGAGTTTATTTAGACTCGTCGTCTTACCGACATGTAAAAATCTAATGCCAAGTCGAAATTAAAATAATAAGAATACCAAACTCTGGGGAAAATTCAAACCGGAAAGTCCCTAATAAAATGGCAAAATCAAAAGATCACACACACCAAACGAATGAATATTAACTGTCATATTCCTGACTTGGTTGATTAAACCCGTACCGATTGTACCAGGGATAACCAACCAGTCAAGGTTGTTACACACTAGTTAGGATTACATCTGGTGTTATAGTTAGATCTCTCACTTGTATGACAAAGATGTCAGTTTTCTAAAGCCCCGGTCACAACAGATCGTACAAATTTTTTTTTGCCGTGTAAGATCTATAAAATAGTTGTCGTGGTGCTGTCGTGCAAAATGTCAAAACAATTTTTTCGAGTGGTCACATCAGCTACGACATGTCCACGATGGGTACAAGACAGAACAAAAAAAAATTGTAATTGTACTGTCGTGTGTGTGTCACAAGCCGGTAGTGTGACAGTCGTGCGATAATGGTACGACAATCGTGAGTTGTTTTGGGCTATTTTCAGGTTTTCATGTCATGGGATGTGCATGTTATTGTCGTATCACTATCGTATCACTATCGTGCCACTGTCGTACGACTGTCGTGCCACTTTGATGCGACTCTCAACAAAAGCTATTGAAACATGCAAGACTATATCCGCATGAATCCAACGAAATCACCGGCAGATTTCCGCTCCAACTCTTAAATCAGTCTACTAAACTGTCCAAACATCAGGCGACGTTCGATCCATGGCCTAACCCACCAACGTCGGGTGTTTCGCTGGTTCCTATACTGTTCACGGGCTCGAATCATCTCTAACAGGTCAATATTTTGCTTTTGTTGTAGTCCGCCAAGGCGCCTATTCAGCAAGGACAAGCATAATCGTCGTCTTGTTTAAATGGTAGACGGTATGTTTTTTCAAACATTCTTTCCCGCCGAATTGTGCTCTTCTAAATACAACGAAAATACGTTGCACGACGAACGTACCACTGTCGTACCACAGATAATCAATGTTGTGCGATCATCGTACGATTTTTTTTATTCGTGAGACAATCGTGCGACTGTATCACGAGTGTCTTGTGACAGTCGTGAGATTATCTTGCGACGATTAATTGATAAAAATGCATTATATTGATACACACGAAAATGTGTTTATCGTACGACAGTCGGACGACGATTGTAAGTAACCTTCACGACAGCCACAAGACAGTGACACGATAAAAAAATCGTAGAGCAAAAAAGGTCCAGTTTTCGTCCAACGACACACGATAGCGACACAATGCTCAAAATATCGTGCGACTGTCGTTCGATTGTCTTACGACGACCACATATGACCCGCGATTTCACCAAATTTCATGTCGTGGCGCTGTATAGATGTGTCGTAGGTTCGTTGTGACAAGGGCTTAAAACATCAAAATTAATTTTTTTTTCAGAAAATGAGAAATGAGGTATTTGAAGAGGTGACACTCAACATGGATGAACGTGACAAGGGAAAACGATTTACAGTATGTTCTGTAATACAAGACGTATAGCAGTGACGCATATTAGACTTAAAACCACTCAAACTTCGTTTGGTTTTCACCAGATCCAAGGACATTATTTGTTGTTTCTCCAATAAGCAACATATTAAGTCCGTTTGAATTCTATAAATCTTTAAAATAAAAAAAAATATAAAAAAAAGTATATTATATCAATAACTCAGATGTGGCAGCTAGTTTCACCTTTCACCTTTCCCTGCAGTTATCTTGTTGTACAAATTCTACCTAATTTGTTTTAGTATTCAAATAGTTGCCTATGTTTATAAATTCATTCTCAGTCCATCCTGTACATGTGTATGCTTTATGACCATAGCATTCATTTAATTGTCACTTAAGTTAATTTATTTACTTTCTAATAAAAAAAATAATAATTCAGTTGGCATTAATTAACTTTTTGGCCACCTACAGTAGAGAAATAGGAGCATTTTAGTCTCTCCGTCTGTGCGTCTCTCGGTGTTAACAACCATAAGTTTAGAATAGAGAACGGAAACGAATAATATGTCAAAGAGACAACAACCCGACCAAAGAACAGCCTACGGCCACAAATGATTCTTCAACGCAAGCGAAAAAATTAAATTGTCAAAACTGATGTCTGATGAACAAAGAGGAATAACTCATAGCTTACATACTACTGTATATTTATGCTTGGTAAATGATAGCAAATAGGAAAATGAAAACATTAAGGTAGATTCATGGTATACCGCCATCTTGGATTGAACAATCACAGTAAAAAATCGGTCTAGTTATTTGCCAAAATCTGCAAATTTGAAGACAGATTTGCAATTTAATGGTTATACTGTTTAATAATATAAAGAAAACTTGGCAATTTATTGTATAATCCCAAATATTTAAACAAATATCAATTTTCTTGCTTTTATAAACATTTTTTTCAAACGAGTCATTTAAGGGAAGATAACTCTTTTAGTACAAAAATTATACTGGACAGATAGGGATTTTTTTTCTTTTTACTTGTAGCAAGAAAACAAGTTCGGTGACACCATTTTTTCTTTTTATTTTCTTAAAACATATTACAAAACCTATCTTTTCACAATTTATTTCAAAATTCTATCTCATAGATTTTTTTTTATGCACAAAAATGTTTTTCCATGAACAATCTAACCAAATTTAGGCACTTTTTAACGACTCATAGCTTGAAAAATAGCACGGTGACCCCTCCTTTTTATTATATTTTTGAAAAGAGCATATTAAAATCTTCATTCTGGCTAAAAATAAGAAAATTCTGTCTCAAAAAATATTTACTTATGATCTACCTTAAAAATAAAGAATAATATGGTTTGAAAATTATGTTTGTAGTTTTGATGCAGAAGGCTTACTAGTCAGTTCATAATTTTGATGCAGATAGCTAACTATTAACACTATTTCATTACTAATTTCAAGGGTCTTGTGTAAAAAGTTCATCTATGGTGCTCATTACTGGTCAATTCCTAGGGAAGACATCAAAAGATCAATGTAGGATGAAAAAAACATAAATCAAATAGTTTGGGGGGTGGAGGGGGGGTCGGGGGTGAAATTGCTGCAAATTTTGATTATCCAAAATCTATTTTACATATATGCTTATAGGTCAATCAATTTTTTCCCAAATTAATTTAAGAGGGGGTGGGTGGGGTCAGTGAAAGAACTATGTGAATTAAGTTTTTTATCCTACATAAAGATTTTATGTCGTCCCTTATGATGCAGCAAAGTTTGTTTGACTACTACCTTATTTGACAATGATTGCCACCTTTCCTGCTAAAGGTTCCTTGTTCATACTGGACGTTTTTCCACTAATAAAACAGTCGGAACTGCTTTTTTTTTTACTTTTTTGAAACTTGAGTTAGGATTCCAAATATATTTATTTAGATGGAAATATAATAACAACACTTTAAATTTTGACGCGAAAATGCACTTATTAGCTTTATCAGTAATGATCAAAACAAAGGATGATTAAAAACTTCAAGGACTATATATGTTCCAGACCGTATGAGTATTTGGACCGTACGAATACTGTCTGGACCGTATGCGTAATTTTTCAAAATACTCATACGGTCGGACCGTACGCGTACGGTCTGACTAAAACTAAAAAGTTGTCAAATTGATTAGAAACATATAACAGATCAATATAACTTAACTCTCAAATTGATATAAAAAAGTTTAATTGCAATTGAAAAAAAACTTTAAATTATAATGATTTAAAAAAAACTCACGCTAATCTTGTATTTAGCATGTCGATCACTAAGTAAAATAATTGAATTATGATCACTAAAATTGAAAATGATATCGGAAGTAAATATAATGTGGGAGGACAATTTTTTCAGAATATTTAGCAACTTTACAAATAAATGCAAATAGAATGATATTCAAAACAGTGTAGCTGTGGCCATTGATTGACACATTAAATTCATCCATTGACTAAGACAATTTACGTGAACGTGTGTCTGTAACGACCACTGTTCACGACTAACCTACGATAGACATTTAAACTGTGGGGTCACCAAAGGTTTCTTAACGCCTTTAATTTATAAAATAATTCGAAAAATTAATCAGGAATAACCTTTATGTTTTGATTTATACAATTGATATAAATCAAAACATCGTGTTATTCCTGATTAATTTTTTGAAATACTTTATTAAGGTGTTGAGGACCTTTGGTGACCCCATAGTTTAAGTGTCTTTAAAAAGTACACAGTGAGCAATGGTCGTTACATACAAACGTTCACCTAAATTGTCCCAGTCAATGGATGAATTTAATGTGTCATTCAATGGCCACAGCCACACTGTTTTGAATTTCATTCTACTAAGGAACATACACGAACTGCAAAAATGTAAATGTAAAAAATATTAGTACGTTACTTGTGGTAGCAAGTGTAACATTGGTTGAGAGAACCAAAATTAGGATCAAGATATACAATTAAACAAATATTTAATTTTAATGGTTCATTTGTTCATTTTATCCGTGTAATTGTAATAATATTAATTAGTTAAACTAAAAATAAAGATTGTGATTAATGTTTTTTTGTTTTAATTTAACCCATATGATCTAATAACATGTATGGTCAGCTCGTACTGGACCATACGCGTATACTCATACGGTCCGACCGTACGCGTATGGTCGGACCGTACGAGTATACGTATACGGTCCGGACCGTACGCGTACGGTCCAAATACTCATATGGTCTGGAACATATATATAACCATTATGGTATATTAATCCTGGCTAGAGGGATTATTTACCGAAGATGAATGAAAATTAATATGTATAAGAATTCATATCAAATGGTAAGCACAAACACATCGGCTAATATTTACTTTACCTTTGGTACAATCAGTAAACCAGCAGCAACTCGATGACGTTTTGGTTTTTTTCCCGACGTATTGTGTAATTTTCAAACCGAGAACACCACTAAGAAAGCGGCGTTTTACATTTGCGCCGATCTACATTTCATTTAATTAAAGTCATATGAAACGAGTGAGTGGTGAAAAATAATGTTTATCCGATTCTTGAACCAATACATGTATATATCGTAAACTTAGTCCTCTGTGCACGATTTTATCAATTTTTACTCAAATATATCGTACAATCGTCAATTTTTTTTCTCTCTGTCTGTTATTATTTAACACATATGGCTGCTCATTAAATGCCGTGTTATGAAACCGAAGTTTACCGATTGTTACCTTATAGTAAACAAATAACAAAAAGCAGGGGGTATTGAACACGTGTTTAACATGTATAATCAGATAATTGTTTATTTTAATGGCTTTACCACAGTGTACAAGCGGACAGTGACACAAAACGGAAGTTGCTGATCTGTCCGACGGCGATCGGCTCGTTGTTTTTCAAAAAAATATAGAATATCAACACAAAGTGTCCCATAATGGATTGTTCAGCAGCTCAAGGTAAGTGAATAACTACAATGATGTATTTTTGACCATTTAAAGCTTATTTTATGCTTTTAGCATCAACCGTCTTTTTAAAATAACTCCTGATCATGAAGAGGGGTCAAAATTTTGCGATTTTTCGAGTCATAAATCTTAACAAAACTCCGAAAATTCAAACATTTTCAAGATTTTTAATCGATACATAGTTGAATAATCATATTCCGCATACACACACAAAAGTTTGGTTCATTTTTTTTTATTATATTGTCACAATTGAATCTTTTCTATTCAAAGTGTACTGTCCGCCTCGTTGCCACCGTATGTTTTCATACTGTCCGATTCGTTGGTCATATTCATGATCGATATCTTAAGCAAAAGTAAGATTGAAACATGCAATTTATCCACATTCATGACCGATCTCCTAGGAAATATCAACATTTATAAAATGTTACTGATTATTACATATAAAAAGCATTGTTAATGCATGCACATGAAAATTTAATATACGTTTCTCTAGTTTGTTTTAGGAAAATGGGGCACGTAGGTGATTTTTATGGTATATTTATTCATACATTCATGTGGAACATTGTTATTTTTATCACTCAAAAACATAAATAGGGGTAATAACTTTTCATGAAAAATACAACCATGCAACAAAAGTTATTTCTAGGCCTTTTATAGCTGACTATGCGGTATGGGCTTTGCTCATTGTTGAAGGCCGTACGGTGACCTATAGTTGTTCATTTCTGTGTCATTTAATTTGTTCTCTTGTTTAGAGTTGTCTCATTGGCAATTACACCAAATCTTCTTTTTTATATTTATAAACGTTTGACACAGAAAATCAAAACAATAGTTTCTTACACCCAGTTTGCGTCTTATTTCACCAATAATCAAACAAATCTCATGGCTTGGAATTCAAGTCAAAAAGAATCAATTGAAAAGTTACGGTGTACTTGAATGGTCCATGAGTTTGTTTTCCTATTGCCTTAGTAGAGGTAAGAATACTTATATACACACATTTAACATGAAGTATGCGGTGAAGCCTTTCTTGTTAAATTTTTTTATCATAACTTGCATTTATTCTGTATGAGTTATTATTCAATTCTTATATGTACAAATCATCGATTAAATAAATTAATATGAATACATTCACGTTACTTAATACATGTATTTGTAATCGCTTAGGCAGTTGCGGATCCAGGCGGTCGGGGGTCCGGGGTTGGGAACCCTAGTTAGAATCTAACAACAAGGTCCGCAAACGATGAATACGAGCAGCAGACATGAGTAAAGGTTCTGGAAGAGTGACCAATGTCCCCCTTTAATTGACACGAGATCCAAGCTGAATATATAATCTATAAATATTTTCCATATATAATCATAGACAGTATCTGTGTTGAATAAAGTTTAAATGTGGATAAATTGCATGTTTCAATCTTACTTTTGCTTAAGATATCGATCATGAATATGACCAACGAATCGGACAGTATGAAAACATACGGTGGCAACGAGGCGGACAGTACACTTTGAATAGAAAAGATTCAATTGTGACAATATAATAAAAAAAAATGAACCAAACTTTTGTGTGTATGCGGAATATGATTATTCAACTATGTATCGATTAAAAATCTTGAAAATGTTTGAATTTTCGGAGTTTTGTTAAGATTTATGACTCGAAAAATCGCAAAATTTTGACCCCTCTTCATGATCAGGAGTTATTTTAAAAAGACGGTTGATGCTAAAAGCATAAAATAAGCTTTAAATGGTCAAAAATACATCATTGTAGTTATTCACTTACCTTGAGCTGCTGAACAATCCATTATGGGACACTTTGTGTTGATATTCTATATTTTTTTGAAAAACAACGAGCCGATCGCCGTCGGACAGATCAGCAACTTCCGTTTTGTGTCACTGTCCGCTTGTACACTGTGTTTACGGAAGAGGTCTATGACGATAAATGAAAAATACCTATAATTTACCTGTAATTAAACTGTAAAACTGTGACCTGAGCGTGAACCTCCTCGTAAAAATCCGGTGATCGCAATACGCATGGTTTTGCATTTGCGCCGATCTGCATTTCATTTGCGCCGATTTTTTCTTTCATTTGCGCCGAATTTATTTTTCCCATAATATAGCCAGTTGTACACATGTTATGAATTATCAATCAATTGGGATAGCAATTTACCAATGGCACTCAATTTGTCTTTATACTTAGCCCAACAGAATGGATTTTCCTCCACAAGTTTTTAGTAATTATAGTCGTTCTACATTTTTACTAAGATTTGCCAATTTCATGCTGAAAAGAAATTTATTTTTTAGACTTGTCATCAAAAGGAAGTTTTATTTTACAATTTTAAATAATCGATTATTAAAATGCATTTTAACATCTTTTTTACACATCCATGTGTATTGCGATCACCGGATTTTTACGAGGAGGGTCACGCTCAGGTCACTATGCATACGAAAAATATGTCGGTGAATTGCTTCCAGGAAGCAAGCAATTAAATATAAGTAAACTTCTTCTAAATGTGGAAAAATTATTAAAGAATTTTCCTCAGAAAAAAGTATATGTACATACGCTGTATAATGAAAACTATCCATTTAGTTATTATAAAAAAACATATGCATATTTTTTTTTAATTTGAGGTTTCTTATGACTTTAAGCCGATAATTTTACAGTTTAATTACAGGTAAATTATAGGTATTTTTCATTTATCGTCATAGACCTCTTCCGTAAAGCCAGTTGTACACATGTTATGAATTATCAATCAATTGGGATAGCAATTTACCAATGGCACTCAATTTGTCTTTATACTTAGCCCAACAGAATGGATTTTCCTCCACAAGTTCTGAGCCAGATGAAAACGACAGCAATAGGTCTACATTGTGGAAAAGCATCCATAATTGCGTTATGCATTGTTTTTTTCAAAGTCAACAAGCTTAAAACAAAATTATGTGAACCAGCATACCAATTTTAAAAATATTTGTACACCATATGTCAACGAAGAATGCAAAATATGTCAATTATTTGTGCAAAATATGTCAATTATTTGTGCAATATATTGAGCTATAAGTTTTTCATCAAGTTGTGTTTCGATGCAAGTAATTGACTAGTGAAAAATAAATAATCATATGGTTAAGGTTATCAGGTTTATTAAAGGTAAATCAGGGCGGGCGGGTTTAAAAGCTGTAATTAGTCGATCTACATTATCACTGAGATTTGCCAATTTCATGCTGAAAAGAAATTTATTTTTGAGACTTGTCATCAAAATGAAGTTTTATTTTACAATTAAATTTAATCGGTTATTAAAATATATTTTAACATCTTTTTACACAAAAAAGAGAAGTTTGTGCAGGTTACAAAGTAAAACCTTTTCGTCTCTTATTGTATCAGCGTAGATGTCAAGGAAAGTGCATTATAACAACTTTGAGTGATGTGTAGGTGGCCCTTTTCAAGGAAAATGTCATCTCCTATCAAATATGCCCTCTTTGGATAGCAGTCGTAATTTCCATCCCTTCATCGCGGCGACCCATTTTAGTGCGCTTTGTTATCTCGTTTTAATCCTAAATATGCATGAAATATTTGCCACTGGGACCAATAAATCAAAAAATTATGTTAATGAAAGACATAATATAAGCCTATTGACTAACGATTTAATGCCCAGATTAAATTTTGTTAACGTATTTTAACCATTTTTAACCATAAATAAATAACACAATAGTCAAAACACAAAGCAAGAAATTATACTAATCTTTTTAAGGGCACATCAATGACTAAAGTAAGCCTTATGGATGATCAACTCTTTAAGATGAAAAACTCTTTATCATCACCGCAAATGATTAATAAAATGGGTTTTCCCATCATACACATCTTACATATTAGACGTCGACAATGTACTATTGTTCTTAGTTATATCAAAACATGACTGAGTCAAAATGTGCGGTAAACTCGTCAATAATATGTAGCTAGCTAACGATAAAAGTAGTAATTTAAAAATGTGATAGAAATATGAAAGGTCATCCTTACTTTCGGACCTACGCGTGAGTGTGTGCTGGGGATTAACTATTTCTTTTTATTTAGTTGTTGTTAAGTATTGTCGATACTCTGTTTCAAAATAACAAGTTTTTTCAAAGACTGATATGCATTGATATATAAAAAAGAAGATGATGTATGATTGCCAATGAAACCATTCTCCACAAGAGACCAAACGACACAGAAGTTAACAACTGTAGGCCTTTAACATGAGCAAAGCCAGTTTTCCATAGTCAGCTATAAAAGACCCCGAAATGACAATGTAAAACAATTCAAACAAGAAAACTAACGGCCTATTTTATGCACAAAAAATGAACGAAAAACAAATGTAACACAAAAACAAACGGCAACCACTGAATTACAGGCTCCTGACTCGGACCTGAGACTCGGCCAGGCACATGCATACAGAATGTAGCGGGGTTAAACATGTTAGCGGGATACAAACCCTCCCCCTAACATGGGACAGTGGTATAACAGTACTACATAATACACCAGATGCAGTCACGGTCATATGGTGTAAAATTCAATCGAAAAAGGCTTATTATATAATAATTAACTCATCAGATGGATACAAATACAAATACTATACGTACGTTCCAGGGTAATTGTACATAGCAACAACAAAAAGACACTTATTACAAATCTGAGAGAACTCGTAGTTATTGACAGCTAGTTCAAAGCCACTAACAACTAATAAAACAAATCATGCATCTAAAACTAAATTATCAATCAGTACATAGCCTTTATTTGTTTTTAAAATATCTATGTTGTAAAATGCCAGCTATGAAATTATTCCGCTGAAAACTAGACATGGCTGCCAACAAAAGTATATCGACCAAACTGAGAAACGTATACAAGGAGGCAAAGGAAAATAACCTTAAAAAGTCGTCTCCCTCAATAAAAAATGTGCATAACAGCAAAGGAATATATATTGGTATCAAAAGGGGCACAGTTGATCTCCATCGTAATACCATTCAGATTGCAATATACTTTGCTCGAATTTTAGAACTGCAAGTAGCTATATCGCTTAAACTTGGGCTTTCCTTTAGTACTTCATGACTGTACTTATCGGTTGGAAGTTTAAGAGCAAAGGTGTAAATAAACATGCGCAGATGAACATTTACTTGTTGTAGATATAAAACATAACTTTTAAGTATTCTAGTGCAGTAAAGGAAGTCGTTTTTTAGTGTAATCATTATGGTGTGCAGTACCAGTTTTCATGTTATTCATTATTAAAGGGTGTTCACTTGCGACATAATCAGAATCGGTGGTGCCAGGTATAAGTTTTCAGTTTTATAGGTACGTTTGTATGTACAAACATTTGAAAGATGACTATAACAGTGCTGACTTTTATCCATAATCATTTCATAAATCATTGAAGAATTAATATTACAAAGTTATAACATTGGATACAATTGTTTTAGTTTTGACCGATTGAGACGCCATAAATGTTTCCCGCGCTATTTATGCTAGGCACGACAAAGAGGTCACATGTTTATGTTTCCCATTAAATTCAAATTACTACTGTATTACTAATTACAAGGTAACATGGAATAAAAACAGAAACAGAACTACACCATGCATCGTTCACTTTTCAACGTCGGGTTAAACTTAGATAGACTGAAATTGTCCATTTGTAAATAGGGTTTTAAGTTTGTTCCCTAATCATACATGCTGCCTCTCATCCACACAAGTTATAACACTACAAAACAATCACGAAACCCTTCATAAGTCAAATTTGTAGTATTTCGAAAATTCCCCTTCATCTATTTTAGCCGATCCCTCCTACAGTCGTGATCTCTACAGCCATTTATGTATGGTCAATTTGACCCTCCATACTTTTAGAATGGCCCAGCTGATATCGTGTAGGGACGACAGGGAATCCAATACTACAATATGTGTACTATGTACCTTTTTATGTGAGTTGTTATTGAATTTTGTTCATACGAATGCCCGTCTTTAGGTAGAAGTCTTAAATTTTGAAGATGAAAAATAGAATTATTAAAAATCAAATGACTGGGGTGAGGTTGTGGAGTAATATAGTAATTGACAACCCTATGGCTAGACTGCCTATTATATGTACAAATGGAATACAAACAACACTTTTGGACTAAGCTTACAAGGAATAGCCAGAAATGAAAAAAATACAAGCTGAGGATTTATTGGAATTGAATCCAGTACATGTATGACAAGATACGATATTTGTGTTCTAATTCAAAGCTCCACGAAGAGCAATTTTTTTATAGTAATTTATTCCAATGCTTTTTTTTATCAAAAGATATCCTAAATAAAACGCCAGTGTTTCAGAAATTAATTAAAATGTGTTACTCACCAGAGTTGTTCGTATATATATATCCTACTTTAAATACAGTTTACAACGGAATGAAAGGTTGTTAAGTGTGCGTTATATATTTGGGGTCGACATTGTGTCTGGATGATAATTTAAACATATTTATTTATAGTGGATTGGGAAACAAGTTTTGCAACTTATTTTAATCACTTGGCGGGTGCGAGACGGAGTGTTGCCTTGTATCCACGGTGTTAGCCTACTCGTTTTCGAAATCTACACAGTCGGAAACCCGGGTGAAATAGAACAAAAGAATCGAAGCTCTTTGTTAGAAAAGGCGATACATGCTTACTGTAATATTTACTATAGTGACACAGATTTTAAAAGTTAATAGAAACTCATCGTGTTCGGGGGTCAAAAAAGGGTATTTATCCTATAGTAATGTATAAAGTGTATTATATAATGGTAGTGTGGCGTTCTAAACTAGATTTTATGAATTGTAAATGGTTTTCGTCTAATCTAAAACAGCTGGGATGTAAAATAGTTATCCCACTCGGACTTGGTGTGTCAGTGTAAGATCATCCTCTGGCCTCCGGCCATCGGGTTGATCTTACACTGCCACACCGCGTCATCGTGGGATAACTATTACATGTATTAATAAGTCACGTCAGATCTAAAAAGGTATACAGTATTATTTCTATGTCCTGAATATGCATACTTATTTGTCAATTGATATAAAGTAAACAACAATCAATCAAATTTGATTTTTTTTTGTAAACATTATTCTGATGCTAATAAAAACATAAATATTATTTAAGGGTTGAATGTCATGTCAAATCAAACTATACATAACATACACGATATATCATAAATACGGCAATTTCACTAACATTTTTATGACAAAACCATGTCTAAGGTTAATTTGGTTCTTCTCCAGCATCAGAACACTATGGTCTGATCCATTTTCGTTTGGGTTTTTACAAGTCCCTAATTTAAAACAATTTAAGCTTTACAGATCACAGATTTAGTTTGTACATGTACACATTCATGCTGGTTTACATATGTTAAGATATGTTCAGAAAAATGGTAATATTTCCTTTGTGTAGCTTGACTTATCACTTACCGTTGTGATAATTGAAATTAACCAATTAATTGCATCTCTTTCATTTCTCTGCTGTTAATGAGAATGGGAACTGGAAATGTACAGAAAACACAAAACATTTTGTAATTAAAGAGTACTATACTGAACAGCAAAAGTAAATAATATGGTCACGGGACAATTAAACGAAAAAAAATCTACTTCTCTGTATTCACCGTCTGTGTTATAAAGTGCAAATATTCGCGTACTCGGGGAAATTAACGTAAAATCAATCGTACATGTAAGTCATGAACATTTCAGTATAACTTACGATCAATTTAGGTCGTAAGATTTTTCATCAGGGAATAAAAAATACAAAGAAGAAGATAAAAAATATAGACGTGTCAGTCCTTACTGTTGAAATTACGATGGTTAATATAATTGAAACAACAAAAAGGAAAAGCAAACTGTTACAATGGCCAATTATTCCTTCTGTAAAAACTAAATTGACGTCAAATAGAACAATTGGGTGTCTTCCTCCATCTTGGAAGTATAGCAGATGATACTTGGTCTAGATCTTTAATGAAATGTGCAAATTTTGAGAGTAATATGTAATTCATGTGTAGGAATTTTAAAGTTAATGTAGAAAATTATGTGTTTTATCATATTTTGTGTCTGAATTTTCTACACACCACAATGTTTTTGTTTGATTAAAACAAAAATCAACTTTGCCAAATAAGGGGAGATAACTCAAATAGTAGTATAGATAACTTAGATACAGTAATTCTATAAAAAAAAAGAAAAGTGTTGTGAATTTACCTATTTTGATGTGTAGCAAGAAAACAAGTTTGGTGACCCCATTTCGTTTTCTTTTTCTTATCTAAAATCTTGTTATTAGAGCTGTCTTTTCACATTTTATCTTGAAATTATATGGTGAAGTTTTCTTTTTATCACACAAAATTGGATATTCATGCCTAATCTATACAAAATATGACAATTGTGTTAGTTTAAACATATTAATTTATAGTGGATTGGGAAACAAGATATTGCAAATTATAAAAAAAAAGTGATACAAAATCTCGCTAAGAACCTTAATTGACGAATAAGTTAATAAATGTTATTGTTAATTGTCAAATTATATTTGAAGTAAAATGCACATATCAACTAGTTGAATTAAATTTGCATCTCGATATTTTGAAATAGAACACACACATTTTGAATTTCGATTGTTAATTTATTTTTTGCTGCACTTAAAATTGTGAACCGAGTTAAACTATTCCTAATTTTAATCACTGAATTATAATTACGTTTATATTTTTATTTAAATGTATATCGTTTGTATATTACAAATGTTGCATTGTCTACGTTTATAAAGGCCGTATTAATAGGTAACAGGTACCATCATATGCTTGCTGATAAATACAACGATGACTTTGTATATATAAAAGATATTTTTCTAATGTTATTCGACATCATGTAACTGGAGTAATTCAACGCCCTCTATCCACTACCGTTTATTGTTATGGGAATGATCGTAGTGAACGTAATATAACGACTGGATTATTTGGGTTAGAGATGATGGCGATATGTACTTGTAAAGGGCTATCTATTGTTGTGATTGTAATAATTGGTACAAAGCGTGTACATATACGTCTTTATTGTCTATACATACGATACAATATGTAAAGTACAAAACGTTTGTCATTCTTTTTTTAGAGGATGGGAAGGGGACATGATCTATTTTGCTCTATCCAAGTAATATCATGCAACTTTTCTAGATATAATGAAACTGTACATCTGTGCATTCCGTGATGGGGAAATTTGGACTACCACGGCAAATTGAGATGAGGGAAAAATTATTTGGAGATAAACTACGTCTTGCAACCGGTCACTTACGGACTCATTATAGAATTTTTGCAAGTGGTTTTAACATTCATAGATTTTTGCACTATCTCTACACGAATGTTCCATTCTCACGGGTGTCATTCGGTTTAACGAGAGAAATGATCGTGAAAGAATGACTAACGGCGGTCAAGTATTGAGAGACGATCGTGAAAGCTCTGGTAACGGATCGTGAGAGACATTTATGTAAATTCTAGTTCAGAATCTTTGAAAAAATCGCTTAATTTTCAAAACGCGGAACAAATCTGAACAAAAAAATATGTCTGTCAAAATGGTTTAACTTCTTCAACATAACTGTGAAATAAGAAAAAGAAAATATAAATATGCAGTATTTTATGAAAAAACACAAAAGGCGCAATGCATGTCTATGAAATTAATTACAAATAACACGCTTTTTTTTTACCTATAATGGTCATATTTACAGTTTATCATGATATATTTAAAATTTAATCTTTGGTGTATCTGATAGCACAGTAAAATTAAAGTATGTTCTTCCCTTAAATGCATTAATCTGTATATGACAACCTTGAATTTGTTGAATTCCCATCAAACTTGATCGTGAAAGATAGAGCAACGCATTATTTTGATCGTGAAAGATAATGCGTGACCAGACTAAATACTAGTAATCAGAAATCAGTATTTCTTTTACCATTTTTACCATTTGATAAACCTGCAACTGGTTGAAGTCTGTAACTATTTTGATAAGGATGAATATTAAAGCTATTATTTTTTTTTCTATTCAACACTTTACATCGAAAGTAAAAACAACCAACAACTAAAACGTGTCTAAATAAATGTGAAAGATTCAGCTCTGAGAATCGGTCAAGTGCAATTCAGGCAGATCGACACTATTTACCCAATAATATGGCTATGCAACGTTTAAACAAAAATGATATCCATCAAACAAAAAATTGCAGCAAAACAGCAATCTTTCATGGGTAATTTGAGATTGAACGATAACCAACATTTTGTGCTACAGTACGTTCTTAAGTTCTTTATATACAATGCAGATGTGGATTGATTTAACAATATACTACAGACTATAGAATAACAGAGCGCAAATGCTGTAATGTCTCGTTTGCATTACTTATGATAGTATATTTGTTGAAAGTCTATAATATTAATGGTTTTACTAGAAGTGTCAAATGCGCTTAAGATTGTCAATGGTTCATAAAGAGTTCAAGGTCAGATGAACCATGCCATACAGATCTCTACAAATATCCCGTACACCAAATAAATGTGTTCCGATCCTTACAGTGCCTTAGAAACTGACAAATGTAAGAGTTATGCTTAGCCAATTTATTCGGAATATATGGTCAAAAGTATATGAACCCTGACTGACAACCAGACATAGACATCTTACTATCATTCAATATATCAAATACAATTGACGTCATCATGGTCATATATGAAACATGCAGACAGACATGTACACCATACACGAAATACATTGGCACTATAGCATACAGGTATATATCCAAAAGGCTAAACAACATAAAACGAACATTGCCGAATGATGCATGATATGAGTTCGATGTTATTTGTAACCTTGCAGAGGTCGAAAATGTACACCTTACAATCATAACAACAGACAGTTATTCTAAAGCTTAACAAATTCGCGATACGGACTTGACCACAACAATCATTCTTCATCCATGAAATGAGGCAAATTCGGGGTCAGGTGAATCCTGTCTGACGGACATGTAGATTATAGGATCCAATGTACAAAAAGTGGGTATCCTATAACTCGTGATAAGTGAGTACTTCACATGACAATACAAAGCTTCATCCAACAATCATCCAACTATTTTATATTTCATTTTCTGAAAATATTAATACTTTGAAATGCTTCAACCTATTGAGGATGTTGAACTATCTAGCTTTTCTCGATACCAATAGCAAATATTAATTATTAATAATTGAAGAATAATTTGAACGTCTTCGGAGCATCAGATCTTTCACGATCCTTTTCACGATCTTCAAAAATGCGGTACGTGATCTTTCACGATCCGAAAAATCTATTTTTGTGTAAATAGTTCTTTATTTACCAAGTTTCAGATTATGTTTATACAAAATAACTATGAGAACCATTTGATTAATTCAAATAGAATGCCCTTATTCGGATAAAAATAGTTTTTCTATTCGAATTTGTGAAAAAATCATGTTTGTTTATATTTTTTATGTCATTGAAATGTCGAGAAGCAATCTGCCTTTTGTTGTTTTGTAATAACTATGTACTTTTAAAACTGGATATTCTCACATACTGATCATAATGTTGAACCAGTTTGACAGACAGTTTTATTTTGTCGTAAGTTTGTCTGTGTAATTAATTAAATTAGAATATTTATTGACCTTTCATATGTCTTTTCGATTAAATGTCTTTCACGATCCATTACCAGAACTTTTACGATCGTCTCTCAATACTTGACCGCCATTAGATATTCTTTCACGATCATTTCTCTAGTTAAACCGAATGACACCCGTGATTCTGATCGGACTGGCTACAAACTTGAACATCCCGCACAGCCAGACGAACCACTTTGTCAAGGGTATTACTAAGTTACTGCCGGTCGAAATCAGTAGACCAAGAGTAACCATATTTCTATTTCCTAGTCAACTTTGAGGGTATTCATTGTTGAAAGTGTTAGTCTGTCATCTTCTTATCAATAGAGGTTAAAACCGTAGAAACACATTCGATTTGGTGATCTCAACATTCTATTCTTCAATGAAAATACGACTGTTCCCATCAAAACATGAAACTGGTACTACTTATCAACCATAATGTATTAGAAATGTTTGTCCATTGTAGGGAGAATTATTATTTAAAACACTGATATCATTTAATCAAAAATAAAACTCTTCTTCTAAACATTTGTTTTACTGATAATTATAGTTTGGTCATATGTTGTAACTGTTACACCAATGTCTCAGGATAGGGGAGGGTTGAGCGCTTACAAACATCTTTAACCCCGCAACATTATTTATGGGCCTGTTCCAAGATTTCATTGGTTGTCGTTGTGCTCTAAAACTATAACTAATTTGATTGTTACGAACAAAAACAAATTCTTAATTAAAAATAATACAGTACACTTCGTACTCATCTCCAAAAAGAACTCCCAACATCCTCCCCTTTTTCCCCATCCCCCGCAACCCCACCACCCCCTTTTCCTTTTCAAAAGATAAATAGTCGTTCCGGCAAAATTGATCAGAATATTCTGACTGACACTGGTTTGTCAGAAATCTGTACAATGGGACATTTTGGCCGATTTAGCTAGCCATAACCGTTTGCCGAGCATAGCAATAAAGTCGCCGACTCTTCCAGTCAACATAACTATAACAACAAGAAAATATTTTAATATATAGACATTCGGATACCACAATGGTCACTTGGACATCAGACAGAAAAACAAACCATCGAAGGAAGTACTTTTGGTTGGGAATTATGTTAAGATATAAGGCCACGGTTGATCTGATTGAAGACAAACATCAGATTCCCGAGTATGCAACACTATACACCTTATCGCTATTTAGTCCATTCCGGGAAAAACAGTCATTTATACAACTTCCTGTTTGGGTCACCGGCCAAAAATTAACTGGCCACCCGCTGATTGATACTTCGACACAAACGTTTGTGTAGATAAGATTGAAACAACAGCAGGGGTCCAGTTAAGGTCATCAGTAGTGAGCTGAGGGAGAAAAAACTTTAGAAAGTGATCATCAAGAAACTTTGATATAGTATGATCCGCTTTTTTCGAAATTAAAATTGAAGTAAAAAAATATTTTGTTTGAAGTATTTACGGTAGTTTAAACAGGTCTCATTAAAAAGTATCATGCATGATGAATTGTTTAAACAGGGTCCCAGATAGCTTCAACTGGATGAAAAAGTTGTGTAATTTTAGAACTTATCCGGAATGGAATAAATAGCGATTAGGTGTATTTGCCACTTGGTGTTTAGTAAATAGAAATCAATCAAACGATAATTGCTTTAAATTTTCTGTAAGAATCATGTTCATGGTCCTAAAAGAAATTATACAATGTCAGATAAACTCTAATCAACGACAAATAAAGCACCAGATACAACAAAGAAAGCAGTTATACTAACCTTCGTTTTGAACAACAATGGCTAAGGTAAGCTTAGCTGTCTTTCAGCATCAATTTAGAATAATCACATCATGTGTAGCCTATAAATATAATGGATTTCCAATCTTTTTGTTTGATTTAATAGTTTGAATATGCTGGAATTTGTATTTGTTCAAATACAATTCATTAATCAGTTAATTGATGGCGTTGACGCATTTGTCAAATTATTTTTCATTTGTATTTTTATAATGTATTGTCATACTACAAAAATCGCATCATGTTTTTCTATATTTTATAACCTCTTGGGTTTTAATGAACTGTACAAGTCAAAAAGATATAAAAAGTCTAACAAAGTTGTAGTAATTAAATCATAGTCCAATGTTAATACTCATCCGTTGTGTAGATATCTGTAGCACTATCAATATCTGTGATTTTCTTTCTGTACCAAATCAGCCAAAAAAGCAAAGGTTAACCAATTAGATGTTTATCATGCCGTGGTTTATGATCTTCAAAGACTTCAAGTTTAATCTCTCAAAAGATTGATTGTTGGTTTTAAACACCACTTTCAACTATTACCTATAATACCGTTGCTGCCAGAATATTGACGGACGAAAGCATCTAAAGGGCCCGGAGATAACAACAAAAACTGACAATCCTAGTCAATTAAGATAAGAGTTTACCGAACCTGCTGGGTCCCCGATTCAAACTCACAGTCTTGGTGTTCACAGGACGATGACACAGTAGATGAAAACTACTTAGACCACTCTGCCGCCATGACCACTAGTTCTCAAATTAATATCCCCATTAGAATAGACACCTAACAACGACAAGTAGCTACGAAGAACACATGCTTCAGAATTCAAATTACCTGATTTGGAACAGGCATGTCAATGGATTCAACCAGTGTTACATTCGCAGCCCTCCCCTTCCCCCTTGTTACTATCTAAAACAGATCCTTAGGGAAAATTGTTTAAAGAGTCGTACATTAAGATACGATCCATAGAAACTTATTCGTTCTTTATATTCTTTGAAGGTGTACCAATTAAATATTGAAGAATTAAATCTTCCGATATTCCCCTCATCTATACCGATTATTATTGTGGTATTTGAGAACATTGTTTATTCATTAGTTGAAACTGTGATTTTAACTAGCTTTCCGAAAATGCAATATCACATATTAGTCTTTTTTTCTTTTTTTTTTTCTTTCTTTTGTTTTGTTTTGCTTGCTTTAATTTTTTTTTTTTTTTGGGGGGGGGTGAGGTTGCTAAGTTCCAATCGTATGAGTTATTTACATATTTGTCGTTTGTTCTGTAATGGATACTTTTCTCACTGGCGATCATATCACATCTCATAACTAAATCCACATTTACTAATTTATGAAATTGAAGAAATATTCGGTGCTTTTAATAGGACATATCATTAAGTATTGGTATATATCCAAAGTATTATTACATCATTTATATAGTTATTTACATAAATCTCATGGAAATGCCTGTCGTTCGTCTGTCTCTCATTCCCACTGGTCCAAACATTGGCCCACGAATTGGTAATGCACCAAAGCGGTTCATGATTCTCTGAACACGAACAGGACTATCGGGTTCCATCATTTCAGCAGTTTCAATACCATCATTTGTGCGCATGGGTACTCGGTTTACAGCCATATTTTGGAGTCCTTGTCTTGTCCTTGAGACGCAAATGTTTTGTCTTGTATCACAATATAGGTCATCACTTCCGGCACAATTTGGGCATGACGGAGTAGAGGTATAGCTAACTAGCTGATCCAGATTCTCACCATATCCATCTTCGTGTGTTAAAGATTCTATACCAGGAAAAGTGTTATAAAATAACATTCGGTCTGTAGGTGCATGCCCTGTTATCTGTTTGTCTGGATAAACTGCATTTCCTTCTTGTATCATTCTCCTTCTAAATAATCCAAATATTTTATCCACAAAAGCATGCAAGGGATAAAATATTGGATCAAAAGAAGCTGTGGCAGTTGGCTCAGCAGTGCCACCTAGCCAGACATGCGTACCATCATGTAAACATTCCATACTATAAGCATAACGATTTCCATTGTAACAAGGTGATGGTTCAGTGAATTCGAAATAACTGGGTTTAGAAAGTGCCATTTGAATATCTTGTCTAGACATTAACCAACCGGCACTATTTATATTTCTTATGGGTTGCAATACTCCAGGTAAATTGGCAAAAGGACCGGAGGTAATCGCACCATAACCATTACCAAAAAATTTAGAAGACCAGACAACGGACTGAGTGGGGTCGGCCATAGGAAAGTCTAATGTAGTATCCCAATAAGGTAATGGACAACCAATGGCAAATTCCATTCTGAAAACAAACAAAAATTATTGATAAATATTAAGGCAAAATAAGAAGTCCATTTAGTATTGTTTTAGTTGTTTGCATCTTGATTTTGTCATTTAAGTGCCATTGACGAGTCTTTGATAGACGACACGCACGTCAGGTGTAATATTATAAGTATCATCTTTGATGTGTTTATCATACTTTTAAGTTCTCTGAATTTTCACTCTAAATAGCTATGTTTTCTGTGTATCTTATGACAGAGGTAGTTGCGTTAAAGTTTATCTGACTGAATCATCCTACAGAAAAGCAAATTATACAATACATACAGTCTATATTCATTATCACCTGTAAACAAAGGTAAAGTCAATGAATGCACAAATGGCATACTAATTTCGTTATACATTAGTTAGAATTAGTCTGCAATAGTTCGCAAATAAGGACATTTCAACAATTCATGAGGGGCATTTATCAACTTCAAAGGTTCAAAAAAGAGGGATAAACATTCCCGCTTGGATTTGACGTTAACTTTGTTCGCGTTATCTTCCCGAGAAGAGAAGATAACTCGAGCAAACGTCAAATCCAAGCGGGAATGCCCACTTCTCTTCGCTTATCAATCATTCCGCTATACATATTCATCCTTATCTTATGTATCATGAAATTTATATAATTTGTATTTAATACTTTTACAAAAAGATCTTAAAACTGTTTATATTTTTATCTGACGTCTTTGCAGATTGTTCCTAAATTGAATTTGAGTAGCTATTTTACCATTTAATGTCATTTGCGATGAATTGACCATAGTTAACTTATGAAAAAAACGGGGGGGGGGGGTCATATATTCAATTTCCTTGCTTTGATGTTTCGTTTGCGTTTAATTTTATTTTTTCGTCGTAATCGAAATCACCAAAAATTCTTTAAAAATAGATTTTCCATTACGTACATGAGGAGAAAAACCCATATGATATATATAAGCAATATAAGTACATGTAAATGTAGCTATATTATTTTTAACCCTGCAATTTACACCCGACACTTGAAACCTCAATTGTTAAAATTCAAATCAGTGTCTCTTACTTTTCAAAGAAATCGACATAGTTTATAAGCGGACCGCGAAGAGGACCCAAAAGTATTGTTAAGCAATAAGAATAATCATCATTACCGGTTGCTCAACATTGAAGCAGGGTACCAGAAGACTTTATTTGTTCAAGTACAAATAAAGGAATAATGTATTTGTGTACGTGTTATTTTTATAATTATAGTTGGCTGATTGCAGGATAAAATAACACAAAGGTAAAAATATATATATGCTAAACTATCATACATGCGTAGAAAGGCTTTATGCCAGCTGAAGAATCCAGGTCCGTCATGACCTACTGGTATAGCAACTCCAGTATGTAAAGATGCGATGACGTCAAAAGTATTCATTGTATTGCTTACATCCTTAAAAAAAAATATAACATTACTGCATCCTTCAATAAATACAACATTACTGAATAACATCCTTTAATAAAGTATAACTTAACGGCATTACATTCTTCAATAAAATATAACATTATATAAATAACACATAGCTGAGAGGGTGATAGAGCAGATTGGTACCCCGAGAAAACATTGTCAACCGCGGCGAAGCCAAGGTTGACAATGTCTTTTCGAGGGGTTCCAATCTGCTCTATCACCCTCTCAGCTATGTGTTATTTAATTTATTATACTGAATGTCCTATCATTATTGGCTTTTACAGATTACTTTTATTTTAAAAGTATTTTCTATGACGTCACGATCATAACAACGTTACGGGCATTAGAAAAAAAACAACAAAAGTCAAGAAAAGCCAAAAAGTTTTATTTCACTTATTTTAATAGTCGATAATAAAATCTGAGACAAAACGTAGAACTTAAGCATTGTATTTAATTCCTTGATGTAAATTCAGTTCATTGTTCTTTAAATTATCGATTTCTGATTGGTCTAAACGAGAGGGTAACATTAAAAAAAATTGTCACCCGCTCAGCCATGTGATAGAGTAAATTGACACCCTCGTCTTAGCCAATCAAAATATCGCATTTTAACGTGAAGTATAATAAAACGACATAAAATTCTTCACAATAAAATATAACATTATTGCAGAAGGTACATTTTAATACTTGCTTTGTTAGACAGTTGGTAACCATTAGAGATCATTAGAATTTTAGCAATAGAAAGACAAATTGCATCACATGAAGCTTTTAAACAACAAGATTTTTACAATACGAAAGACAAATCTGTTCTTCTGCTTTTTGTGTGTTTTTGTTGAGCATGTAATGATTTAGTGCCATGGATTGATACACCATATTCTAGCCTTTTCATCAAAATTTGGGTTTTTAATGTAAAATTAGAATGATAGGTGAAAAAGCCTTTGTGAGACCTCTAAATTGAAGGTATTATCCTTTTCCTTTATTCTCGACTCCTAGGACTCCTAGGAGTCGAGATTAAGAATTGAACGATGGACACTAAGGGCGTGAATTTTTCTTGCTACCTGATTGGAAGATATCACGAGACGTGAATAATTAAAATTTATTGATTGGTTAGGACAATCCAAACCAAGTAAATGTCCTTCAATCCCGTAGAGTATCGGATTTGTCGTCTCTATTTTAGCAATTAGATTTTACACCAGTAACTTTTATCTATAAATAGACGAATCTTCTGTTAAACGATACTACAAGTTCATAACGTGTGACCTCACGTGTGTGGTAAAATTTGTTGATTGATGCACGTGGCTATTCTAGTAAATGAATTAATCTACAAAGCGAGAGCTTTTTCCATTTTCATCAGCTAAGAGTCGAATTTAGCACTTTTTGAAAGGCTATCGCTTGTTAAATTATTGTTAATCAATCAAAAATCACTAAACAAATAATCGTGCTTTGGTACTAGCTGTTATCAAAGGGAGACAATTCAATCTCAATCTCAATGTGTTTAAATCCCAGGAAAGATACATCTTGTTACACGTGGCGATAGCTCATCAACTATAGTCTATTTTTAAAACATCTTCTAGATATGTATTTTGCTTAACCATGTTTTATAATTAATTCCTCATTTTGGGATCGCAAAGTAAACTTTAGTAGAAACCCTGAATATGTATTTGCTATGTAATCTTTGTGGTTTTGTGAAAAAGATAGTTTGTATTGTGTGCGTTGAGGCCATGTAGTTGATAGTAAAACAATATGCATGGGAGTTAAAAACGAGATGTGTGAAAAAAATGACCATTATTTCAAGGCAAACAAATCTGACTCGTAATGTTTGCATGTAGGAAAGAAATCAGGTGGTATAATATAATTTGTCGCCGAATGATGGGTTGTTAATGGGTGCGAGTCATTGTGACACTGATAAGGGGTGACATATTTATGGCAACTATGGAATGAGAGCACTAGAAATGAAAATTTGATGGATAAAAGCTTGAGACAGGGTGTTTTTAATCGTGAGAAAAGTGTCGTTAAAACAGGGATAATGCATATATTGATGAAAAAATAGGAGTGCAGAGGAACAGAATATGGAGTGAAGTAGGAGTTTAGGGAGGGAACTGGGAATCGATTCCCCTGTCCACCAAATAATTGAAAGACATTAAAGAAATAAGGGAGCGGGGGTCCGACATGTATGTATACGTAAAAGGATCAATTATGCAGGGAATGCAGACCACAGATTGGTCTTATTTGACAACTGATAAATAGGAAGACGAATGTAATAGTGCTATCTAAATTAAAAAAAATAATAAACCAATATATAATTCAATCAATAGTAGATTTTTAATTATGTAGACCAACAGTAGAGAAATGTAGCTTTGCATGACCGTATCAGTTAAAAATGCATCCAGCAGTAACTTCAGTCCACAC
The DNA here is from genome assembly GCF_965363235.1 of Mytilus galloprovincialis. NCBI lineage: Eukaryota > Metazoa > Mollusca > Bivalvia > Mytilida > Mytilidae > Mytilus > Mytilus galloprovincialis. The sequence goes on from NC_134843.1 coordinate 86,566,355, forward strand.
ACGTCTCAATTAATTAGAGATGTCAACAAACCATATTCAGCTATAGCCTAGGCAGCCCTGTATAGCGCTACAATGTGCTTTCAGTCAACAACAAATGGAAGTTTTAACGACCTTGACCTTGCACGGTCGGTTTCAGTCAACAATATTCTTCCAAACAACTTATATAAAATGATTAAGTCTTTCAACAAAGGTTATAAATGATAAGCAACGCTGCAAATATTGAACTTTAGAACATTATATGTTATTCAGGTCTCAGACAGGGTATATACTGTGACATTCCCGGCTTAGGGCTTATATCCCCTGAGCCGATACTGTGACATTCCCGGCTTAGGGCTTATATCCCCTGAGCCGAAGGCGAAGGGAATATAAGCCCTAAGCCGGGAATGTCACAGTATATACCCTGTCTGAGACCTGAATTACACATATATTACGGATTACCCCTGACTTAATGTTATTTTCCAGTGCAGGTATTTGTTGACAACACATATATATTGAAAAACCCAACCTGATATGTTCGGCATACGTGAAGAATTTTCTAATTTGCTGTGAACATAATTTTATCGTGTATGTAATAATTTATAATAACACTTTTAACATTAAATTTAAGTATTAAAAGTGTAAAATGCGTGATTTTGTATCAAAAATGTATTATTGACCGAAGCACGTCATTATTTTCCCTCTGTGAGCCTCTGACAGTCTGATAGCTTTTGACTACGTCACATAGTAACCGGTGTTATGATGACGTTTTTGAGGTTAAAATTGGGGATAAAAACGTCGTACATGTATATACCCCGGCAGTTTCCTGAATATATACCGACATCTCTGTGTTGTTATCCAATCACAAACCTCGACACATTTGTAATCCGTAATATAAATAATTATCTTAAATAATGAATTTAAAACAGCAATATCTATTCAATTTATCAAATATGTACTGAAAAGTGGCATGTAAATCGTTAAGTAAGGAAACACGCAATTTCTATTTTTAAACAAGGGAAATAATATTTACATGACAATCCTGTCTTCCAAATGTATTTTAAACATTTTGTTTTTATCAACAATTACTAATTAAAAAAAAGAAAAAAAAAACATTCACACACTGAAGATAACATGTATTTTAGTTGCAACAACTTTATTATGGATAAAGAACTGTCAACCTGTACCAGAAACAACTAATGGTTTGGAACAAACTTTACACTATGAACGACAACTCGACCTAGAATGTTACTCACATTTGTTCATAATGTAAACAAACACGCATATAAAAAAAACCGGTAGTATGTAGCAATTAAAAACAACCAGAATGCTGTAGTAAAGATCATCGGGAAATTGGTCTGGTTTTCCGCCCGGAGATGCCGATAAGTGATGTTTTACAAAATCATGTTTTCAGGGGAAGGGATGCGTTTTCCTTGCCAAAATTACAATTAATTCAGGTATCTAGCATTACTAACGTATATCGATACCACGATAATACATTGATAATACTGCCTTGTTAAATATATCTTAGAGTCGAAGAATGCAGCAATAGTTCTGTCGTCGACGGCCAAAGAAAAAAATCGTGATGATAAAGCATGCAATTCCGGAAAAATTCAGGAAATTGACCATCTCCAAAAATATTAAATTCTAAAATTGAGTTATCGTCCTTTTCGCGCCAGACGACTATTGAAAAGGCTACATATTCTGTATTTGTTTATTACAGAAACATCAACCCAGATGTCATATATCACCTAATATTTGTATTATTCGCTTTATTTTGAACAATAAAATTTTACAAATGTATAAAAATATGTTTTTCAACATCAAATAAACATTTAAATGTTCCTTCATCTTCGTCTTGAACTTTCATGAAATATTTGCCACTGAACAAACATTCATCACTCATTCGTCGTTAAGATTGATTGTTAAATTGATGCATAACGTTACTTTCAGGACTAATGTGCTATTCCGTGGCTGTGAGTATTTATTGGTGGAGGAAACCGGATAAAAGTTAACCACCGAACTTCGATAGGAAAACTAACAATCCTAGTCAATTAATATTGAAGTCGAGCGCACCTGCCACGTATGGGATTCGAACTCACAACCGCAATTTTGACAGGTTAATGATACAGTAGTTCGACTACTTATGGCCCCTCCCAAAGATGCAGCTCTGTTTTTCTTGGTCTTTTGATATGAATTGTTTTTTGGGTCAATTCTTGGTTTAGTTGGAAAGACCGGAATAATTCGTAAAGTTATTGTGACTAGTTAACATTTTTCTAAAAGTGACGGTTAAATATGAAGTGTTTTTTCTTTCCAATGTTGATACGCCATGCTTGACACGTTGTTCCGGTTTAAGATAATAATTCAATATGATTTTAATATACAGTTTTTTGTCTAGCGTTAAATTTAACTTTTTTCCAAGACCTGGTTAAACACGTAGTCAATTTTTTTATAAAAGATCCAGAGAGACTACGGTTTCAAGTTGACATACTATTAATACTTTAAGCGTTATAGTTTGTCCAAAACTTCTCTGATATTTCAATCGTAATAAAATTAATTCATCGAATTATTTAATATTGTTTAAATGTGACCAATGTGACGTTTAAAGCGTTCGGCGGCATATTTGAATGTGTTCGGTGAAAATATTGTATGTTCGGATGTGTCTTATCGCGATATTAATGTGTGCTATTGTTCAAATCTAAATACAAATATTTTTAATTCAAATCATTTGGTGGGAAATAAAAGGGGTTTTTGGATAATTTTGGATGTTCGAAGATAATTTGGGTGTTTGGCGGAAATGTTGGGTATTTTTTTTTTTTTTTTTGTGTTCGGGGGTAAAGTTTTGGTTATTGCCTGTTTATATTATATTGTTACTTGAGAAAATATCAGTTATTTTAAAGCGTTTGATGTTATTATTAAGGCGTTTGGTGGCCTTCGATGAGAAAAAGACGCGTCAACTAGACCTCTATGACTTTTATAACGGCACTGGATTTAACGACTGAATTACACTTTTAAACCTTAATTGTTATTGTGCTGTAACTATTATCGTAAAATGTATATTTAAAACGAATAAACATAATAATAATATTTTGAATAAAGTATGTTCAACGATATTCAAGCTTTAAGGATTGATAATCCCGGTTGATAGTCCACAGCACTATTAGTGGTATCGACCCGGTGCAATTAAAAAATGAAAACAACCTTGATACTTTACCTACATAGCTATTCTTAAGTCGTCTGACTCCTCTTGCGTAACATCCCCATACTTGATCATAAGGCGGCTCTCTGATTTCTCGTCGCATGACATTTCCAAATCTGAAAACACTTCTCTTCTGCCGGGAATTAACATTTTCTATCTCGGATATTATCCCTCTCGCGAGATGTTTGATATAATTTGTTATATTTGGATTTTTCATTTCAACAGCCATAGACTCCATCTGGGTTACTAATAAATCTTTACAAAATTTCTGTACTTCTATTTGTGAAATATTTTTAGCATCTGCTATTATGAATTCATATTCCATACATTCTACAAAGTTGCTAGGGGTACCGTTTGGATCCTTCATTTGCAAGGTCAAACTCACAGAGCATATGAATATTACCAGCGATGTCAAGAAGGCCTTCATTTTGGTGGTAGTCTAAGAGAGATAATGAAAAATACATTTCTTGTTTTTATTATGTGTTAATAAATCATATTGAGTTTCCAATCATATTCTTTAAACGCAGGCTTAAAAACACACTGAGAATTGCAATATCGAAGTATTACAAAAAACAGACACAACAAAATGAAAATTACTAAAATGAAAGAAACTTTTAAACATCCATTTAGTCGGTTGTTTAGTCATATCAATAATGCAATAAATGAACTTACAAATGAGTTCAATTTCATTAAGGCAAAACAATGTAGAGTGGTGTGCCCATATTCGCCGGGGACACAATTTCGCCATTTAATGATTTTGAGGTGTAAAAACTTCAAAGGATGGCTGAAATGGAAGACATATACTGGTAAATGATATTATATAACAAATATAATTATTTTTAAAACTGAGACAAAATTGCGTCATCTACTGAAAAGGACCGAAAAACGGACAACAATTTTCGTCCAATTTCCTGAAGAAAAAACAAGTATTTCTAAGTAATTCTTTGACTGAATGCCCTAAATTTCAGTTCTAAACACCTTTGAAATGTCTGCTATTCATCTATAATGAAATTGATTTGATCACTGTTGTTTAAAGCTGTGGTTATTTGGTTTTAAATAGATGTGTAAAAACGGCGAATATGTGTCCCCCATTGACAAAAAATCAGGAAATTTCGAACACCCTTTAATCTAACTTTTTAGATGATTATATTCAAACAAACACGTTTTCAAGCTTAAGAATATTTTGCATTTGAAGTTATCTCTATATAGAAATATCAGTATACTTCAAAAACCTTTAAACCTGAACATAAACTGTAGAAACCATGGAAAGATGTGGCGAAAATGAGCACCCCACTCTAATAGAGAAAAGCAGAAACAAAATAATTTTACAAGAAAATTATGAACATTTTCATTGAATTATGATGTAACATATACATTGTCAAAATAATTTATGCGATAAAGATTTACCCTTTTAGAAAGCGAAGTTCCTTCTGCTGCCGAAAAACTGAAGTAATAATACCAATCACGATTTGTGTTTCGACCATGCACTGAAATCAAAGCATTTAATTACAAAGTAACTTAATTGTAATGCAATTCATCTTCTTTTTTTTTTTGTAGATCACTTAATTGTTTTACGAGCTATTGCCTTTTATATGGATGTACATCAATTCGTGTAAATAACTTATTTTTAACAGGTTTATTAGAAAAGTACTTTATATGTTACAGTTCACGCGTGATGTACCAATCTTTACACGTCATAGCTTACATGACAAAGATATATTGTGGATCAAATTTTTTCGTAGTTTAAGAGAACGAAGAATTAAAAAGGATTCATAGAAGATTCATATGATTTAGTCGAATGCATAAATTAACTGTTTAAATAATTTAACTTTAACTTGTACGAAATACTTATAGTTTTCTTATATTGTATAGGCATGTGTTGGTCTTCAATAGTTAATATATTGTTTATATATATGAATGTCATGGGCCCATGGGAAGAATATATATGTTTGTGCAGATCGGCGCATGAAAAATCATATGCGCCAAAGCAGGGGTGTCGTTTGCGCTAAGAATTAATTTCTTTTTATCTAAAAAGGAAAGACACGCTAAATGAGGGATTCCTGAAATGTACTCCAAATTCATTTGTAGTCCTGTTGTAGTCAGGATTTTGGTGTATTGGAGGCAACTATTTATCTACATCTCATTATTATGTTGGCCGTATGCGGCAATTTCACCATTTTGCGTTTTCGCGTTTTCTCCTTTCACTATGCAAACTCCAAATTATGAAATCTGGAAATCCGAAAATCGAAAGCGAAAATGCGAAATTGAGAAACCAAAAACGCGAAAACTTAAAATCGGGAAATATATTTCGTTTCCCTTTTTATCAGGATGCCTTCGCGTTTTAGCGATTTTGCTTTCTTAATTTCTATATTTCTCATTTTCCAGATTTCCCGCTTTATGTTTTCGATTTTGTTCCGGATTTCTTGATTTCTCGATTTTGCGTGAAAGTTAAAGGAGAATGCGAAAACGCGAAAAGGCGAAATGGCCTCATCAGGGCATCATATACTATAGACACTTGTGTTCTATACATTCATTAAAATAATTGTTTGTGTAATATCCCCTTTTAATGATTTAGAATTAATAAAACATCACTACAATAACAAGAAATCAAACGAATTGGTGGATTTTCATCCACATTTGTTAATTTCTCAAAATGAACAGTTGTAGTGAAGGAACGTACATAGGACTCACAACTCAAAGTTTGTATACTGTTGTAAGTTTATTTTTGACTGGTAAGTTTGTATACTGTTGTAAGTTTATTTTTGACTGGTAAGTTTGTATACTGTTGTAAGTTTATTTTTGACTGGTAAGTTTGAATGTCCCTTTAGTATATTGTATACTGTTGTAAGTTTATTTTTGACTGGCAAGTTTGTATACTGTTGTAAGTTTATTTTTGACTGGTAAGTTTGTATACTGTTGTAAGTTTATTTTTGACTGGTAAGTTTGTATACTGTTGTAAGTTTATTTTTGACTGGTAAGTTTGAATGTCCCTTTAGTATATTGTATACTGTTGTAAGTTTATTTTTGACTGGTAAGTTTGAATGTCCCTTTAGTATATTGTATACTGTTGTAAGTTCATTTTTGACTGGTAAGTTTGAATGTCCCTTTAGTATATTGTATACTATTGTAAGTTTATTTTTGACTGGTAAGTTTGTATACTGTTGTAAGTTTATTTTTGACTGGTAAGTTTGTATACTGTTGTAAGTTTATTTTTGACTGGTAAGTTTGTATACTGATGTAAGTTTATTTTTGACTGGTAAGTTTGAATGTCCCTTTAGTATATTGTATACTGTTGTAAGTTTATTTTGACTGGTAAGTTTGAATGTCCCTTTAGTATATTGTATACTGTTGTAAGTTTATTTTTGACTGGTAAGTTTGAATGTCCCTTTAGTCTATTTCGCCTCTCTTTTATGTATCAAACGTACTTAAAAATGTTCTGTCAGATAAAACGCATTTACTTGAACGATTCACTTTTGGAATGAATAAAAATAATTGAGTGATTGACAAAAACGAATACTAGACATTGTAATCTAAAAAAAGTGGTAGAATTTTGTTATGTTAAGTCTGAGGCTATAAAAGTGGTAGCATTATGGTAGATTAATTAAACTCAAACGCTATACCAAGTGGTAGGATTTCGTAAGGTTTGCAAATATTTTCATTGACAGAAACCATTTATTTCTCTTCAATTTCATAAAAAGTATAACATTAGAAATCTCTTTAGAGTAAGAAGGCAATTCTAAAAAAAAAAGAAAGTAGCACCAAAACACTTTTCAACAGCAAGTCCAACCTCAACCCCCCCCCCCCCACCACCACCACCACCACCACCCACCCACCCAAATGACACTGAAATAAACTTAAGATAAACAACAACGAACAACGCATAGGTCATGCAAAAATTCATTTAAGTTCTTGAGTACGGACCATGCTGCTCCTGTGTTTAGTTTTAGTTTTTTAATATCATCAACTATTCATTCATCCAATCACATTTCAGTGTAAATCAAATATATGATATCGAGTATTAATCCCCCACCCTTTGTTATTTTGATCTTTGATTACAGTTTAATAACGATGGTCCTTCTTAATATATCTTTTAAAGCTCATAACTATCATTAGTGGAGTGACGGATCAAGAAAAGGGTGCTTATTTTACGACTTTAATGGACCGGCATACCTGCAGGCTAAAACCGATTTTTTTGCAAAGCCAATACCTTAAGCTAACTTTTTTGCCCGGTCGTAAACATTGAATACGGTGTAGTTTTTTTTTCAAATGGAAAGAAAAAAAGACATTTGGATTTTTTCTCAGATTTTAAGATTGGAAAAAAATTGAGTTTTGTTACTTTTTTTTGGTCTCTTGACATATGATTTTGCATTTTATACAGAGTTTAATTGTTTATTCATTATTTTAAAATAGAATTTCTTATCTTTTTCTAAATTTTGTCCATTTTCACTTGATGGTTTAACGAAAGCACACTCTGTATTATTTTAACGAAGTGGTTACAACATTTGTAACTTTAGATTACATTGATAGTTTCATGATTTTCCGAATTAAAATGTTTTAAACTTTCTATTCTGAAGTTTCGGAGCCATTCCAAGTCAGTAGTTCTTATAAATTAACTTTAATGAGGATTTTTTACTTTGCATTATAGTTCAATGAATATGATATGGACCTCCTCGTTATTCTGATGCTCTTTGAAAGATTGTAGTAATGTTTTTAAACTTCTTCTCGACAAACTGCGAAAAGTACTGACAATAACAGAATGCATACTTGCTTTAAACATAAACCTGTTAACCCCATATCATCTTGCCTTGGCATTACAATTGAACCATGAGTCTGGCTCTAAAAATTTTATTTGAAAATCCAAACTCTTATGGTTTTTGTGCATTCTATTCTGAATTACGTAGACATCGGACTAGTTTAGCAAATTTGGAAATAGACAGACTCCAAGACATGTCCTATGTACCTAATGGTATTGCTGTATTGAGAAAAGGTGGTCGTATTATACAGGAGGGAGCAGAAAATATTGACTTAAATGCTGAAACGATCGATGGTAAAAATACATTTCACTAGAGTTGTATTTCAGTATCAAAACGAATCACGAAACGCCTACATGAGTTTCATAAAGGTTAAACGGGGGCTAGAAAGATCTTTGACGTTGAATGATTCGAATACCAATCTTATGGCATGTTTACCTTTCGAAAAGCGAACAGAACGGTATGGACCTCCTCGTCATTCTAATGTTTATGGGAAGATTGTGTCCAATGGAATTTTTCTGATTCTCTTCTTAAATCTATTGAACGTGGCAACCAGATGGTTAAATCTTTTCTGGAAGGCTGCTCTAATGAGTCTGAAACCCATGTCTTCTACAGTCCAATGTCGAGGTCTTCTCTCTATAATTTCGATGATAAGTATACGACCAAGACCTCAAACTCAAGTGTAAATCCGACGACTTTGTAAAGGCAAATTTAAACTCAGTAAAAATAATTCGTCGTGATTTAGTTCTTGCTAATGTTCATGAGAATGAGACAGTAGTCAGAATATGGGCATATCCTATTGGTCCTTTACCTTCAGCTCTGTTCCATGATGATGGTACCATGTGGAAATGTTGCAAATGTGATATAATTCATCTTCTTGAAGAGGAAATTTGCTCTTGTTTCAATCTTCCAAGTTATGATAATATTTATAAAAGGTACCAGGCTTATAACTTGAAATGCCAGACGCGCGTTTCGTCTACATAAGACTCATCAGTGACGCTCAGATCAAAATATTGAGAACGCCAAACAAGTATGATGAAGAGCATTCAGGACAAAAATTCCAACAAGTTGTGCCAAATCCGATAACTTTTCAAACGAGAGATAAGGAATCGCCGTTAACATTGGAAGTGCATTTATCGCCTCATTGTATGATCCGAAGGAAAAGTTCAGGTATCTTCATGATGATCTAAACAAGCTAAGGGTGAAGTTTTCCGCCACAAAGGATGCCAGTCTTGCAAAAATTCCCCCATTTGAAAACACGTTTTTACAGCACAGCTCATGTGCAATGCTTCAAACGCAAGTTTTGATAAACTCTCATATTGCTAAACCAGTGATCATACTTTCCACTGGACTCTGGTTGGTAAGAGGATAAAAACGGCCTGCTCTCGGTTTTCTTTGAGGGGCATATTTTAGTAGATTTCCTTCAAGACATTGTTTGTTCGTATACGAACAAGGGAAACCAGCTTGCAATAACAATTGTGTATCCAACCAAACAGAAATCCGCGTATATCAATATTTGTTCATGTGAAGGGTCTGATGGGTTGTAGAGTTGGAAGAAGACGACGATGAAAACTATGACTGATGTCAGATTTTCGAAAGATGTCGTGCCCTTTGTTTGTTAAAATACCTCATACAACCACTCTTTCTAAGGGGTCCATGTGTGCTTTTGTAAGGCAAAGGCACAACAAGTGAAACTGTGAGCTACTGCTCACTGATGATACCCCCGCCGCAAGTGGATAATATTAATAGTGTAAAAATATGCAAGTGTTCGGTAAACAGGAAGTTGTCAAGTGATGAATCTGAAAACGCATCACACGGTATAGCTGACTTATATAAATCTCGAAACCAAATTTCAGAAATCCTTGTATTGTAGTTCCTGAGAAAAATGTGACGAAAATTTTCAACTTGGCTATCATGTGTAAAATCATACAAGTGTTCGGTAAACAGGAAGTTGTCAAGTGATCAATCTGAAAACGCATCACACGGTATAGCTGACTTAGATAAACCCTGAAACCAAATTTCAGAAATCCTTGTATTGTAGTTCCTGAGAAAAATGTGACGAAAGTTTCATGGGACGGACTGACTGACGGACGGACTGACGGACGGACGGACGGACAGACTGACGGACGGACGGACGGACGGACGGACGGACGGACGTAAAACAGTATACCCCCCTTTTTTGAAAGCGGGGGTATAAAAAACCTAAAAACTTCAGAGCTAGAATATACGCTGAAACTTTAGTCCAACATTAAACTCATTTGATTTAATTGCCTTTTGAAATATTTGTGACTGGCAATAAATATACATCAAAGCAAAAACCAAATTGACTTCGATTCTTTTTATAAATCCCGTACAATTCAGAAATATATCTTTAGAAGTACATGCGATGTAAAAAAAAAATGAATTGAGATTCGGTTGTTCCATCTTCTATGTTGTTGCTAGTCTGAATTCTCTTTCAAATGTGCTCTTGGTAGTTTCAATATTTTCAAATTAAATTGAAAATGAAGTGTCACAGTTTATTTTGTTATGAATTTCTTGTTTAGTAACAATTCAGATATTTTTGGGAAACTTTTTATAACCTCTTGTGAAATAAATTGACAATAGTGAAAAACTCGATCACTAACCTTTGACCTTATTTTAAAAAAATGCAACATATTTCATATTTACGACCAGGCAAAAATTAAAGAATAGACATTTCTCTTTCCAAAAAGTCAAAATTTAGCCTGCAGGTAGGGTGGTCCATTAAAGTTGAAAATGTGTTGGCTTGGTCACTCCACTACATACTTGTTGTTTATAGATTATAACATTACATAAGAGGTAAGGAGTACATATTTATATATTTAAAATACCAATAAAAAAACAATAAGTTCCAAGAAGTTTTACATTATTACCTAGAAGTCTACTCCCGCATTTGAATGAAAAAGAAGATATATTATTTTGTATTTGCCTTTTCTAGACACTTATGATATATCAAATACATTTCCCCCATCAGGTTGTTGCATGACAGATTTCAATGATTAATCTGTATACAAGTAGATAATGGGTTGATGGTGGACGAATTAATGAATAGTTAACCTAATATGGTGTTCATAAATGAATATTTAACCTAGTATGGAATTTTAATTGATGAATATTAACCTAATATGGTGTTTTATTAATGAATATTTAACCAAGGAGGTTATATTAGAAGGAGAGAGGACGAAAGACGATAATCAACATAAAATGTTACCGACTTTTCTGTAAGTGGGTGTTAATTAGTTGAGATCGACTCTGTCACAGAGGGTGATTTTGTCCTAATTACATACCCGAGTAAGAACGGAAACACCCGAGGTGTCATAAACTGACCGCATATACAATTATTGAAATGTTAATCAGATTTTTTGTGATATTTTTTATTAAGTAATTAAAAATTAAAATTTAATGTTAAAAGTAAACTTATTACCAATAGAAATAAAACGAATATCCGTCTCATTGCCGTCAATGTTAATATCAACAGTCATAACAGAAATTAAGTCACTTTTACGATGTTCCCGATAAATTTCTCTATGTTTCAATTGCAAATATTCCTTCCGGTCGTTACCGGTCACCGTAACTAAAGTACTTTGCATATTCGTATATTTTCTATGATTATTACCTGCCAATTCTCATAAGCTGAAATTGACAGGTGAAGCGAAAATCTTTGTTTAAAGCAATGTAGTGTTGAATAAAAATCGCTCACTAACTTTCCTTTAAACCCTCATAACTTTGTCCTTTCTTTATCTTTTTTCACCGTAGACAGACGGTTGATTTTGAAATTGCGCGTCAAATCTTTTTCCAAATCATAAACACCTATGCACTGCACTGTAACTAAAAATACACCTGAACTTTAATGAACCAGTCACTGATAACAATCACGTTACATATGCGATTTATCTAATAGCTCGAACTACTCGCGGTAACAGCCCGGTACATCAGAGGGCCATGTCAAGTGGGTGATAAACATGTCGGTTTCTTTATAATTTTATCAGTTTTCTCTGATCGAACTGCTATCCTGGGGATGCTAATTTTGTATCAAGCAGAGTGTTCACTCTCCTTCTAATATAACCTCCTTGATTTAACCAAGTATGGAGTTTTGATTGATGAATATTTACCTAATATGGTGTTTTATTAATGAATATCTAACCTAGTATGGGCTTTTAATTGATGAATATTAACCTAGTATTGGGTTTTAATTGGTTTATATTTAACCTAGTATGTGGTTTAAATCAATGGACATTTAACCTAGTATGGATTTTTAATTAATGAACACTAATCTAGTATGGGTTTTAATTTATCAATATTTAACCTAGTAAGGGGCTTTAATTCATGAATTAATGAACCTTGTAATGAGGTTTGCACGGTAAGACAATGTTTCTGTGAATTAAATATTGATCATGTTTTTATTCATTGAGCAGACTTGATGATTGGTATTTTTAACAGGTCAGCACAAAAACACTATTTTTTTTTTAAAACAAGTCCATGCCCGTACCTATAACTTTGACATCGTGCAGCATCTTTGCACTTACATGAATGTCGAGTGTTAGCTATAATGTGTCATATACCCATTTTAGAATTGTTGGTTTGAACCGGTTAGCTTGCAAGCATCATACCCTATATATCGCGACCACCGAGGTTGCTACAAAGTAATTATGGTCCATATAATAGCACTTATTGGACCGTACGTCCGACATTGGGATTTTCAAGAATTTTTCGCCCGAATTCTTAAAAAAAATCAATCGTGTGTCATTTTGGCATCTTGTCGACATTCTTTTCAGGAATTGAAGTATGCTATGGGATTTGTTCATTGTTGAACGCCGTGCGGAGAACTTAAGTTGTTAATGTCATTTGGTCTATTGTGCAGAGTTGTGTCTCTGACAATCATATCACATGTTCTTTTTTTCATTGATTGGAGTCAACAGTCTTATTTCTGTTTGTGTAAAGATGCTGTGAAAAACACATTTCAAATATACAATTGGGAATTTAAAAAGAGGACGGAAAATAACAATGGGACATTCAAAAATCATAAGTCGGAGAGATGCTAACAACACGAAAAAACTAAAACGGTACACAGAAAGCTTAAGATTCAGCAACACAAACCCCACCAACCAAAACTTGGAATGGTCTGAGTTTTGCTTTTGAAGAGTAAGCAGATCCTGATTCACCATTGGCACATTACATAAGGTATCATAATTATGAAAAAAATATGCAAAATCTCTGGAGATAGGGGAGAAAAATCTGAAATGTCTCTTGGCATAGCCTTAGCACTGTATCAATCGTTTTGACCGTTTATTAACCAATCTATCTTTTTTCAACCATATTTCCCAATCTCTTTCTTTCTTAATCAAAGTGTAAGGAACACCATTATTGCAAATGATAAATTAATCTAGTTTAGGTTTACCCAAATGACCTTAAGGAGGAAGTTAAAATTATTTTTCAATTATGATGATCAATGATCTCTGAAACGACCACAAAGTTTTATTTATCACAGTCTCTTTAACTTTCAGTTGTTCAAGATGATTGAGAGGGTTTTTTTTTTATTAATCCTCAATCTAGTTAACATCATCAGTCATGTTGTACACGGATTGCACCGGAACAGCTTTTTAGTGAGGTAAATCACTGTTCGTTTGATGTGTTTGAGCTTTATTTAGAAAATTTACTTTTTTATAATTTGTCTAGAATCATAGTACCGGTATTGAGATATTTTGATCCAATATATTAAAATATTGTATATGAATCTTCTGGAACTCGACAATTAAATAAGTGAGAATTTGATTATCATCAGTTTTCACCAGGCTCAAGCTAGCAGCCACTCGCTAGCAGCCACTTCGCTAGCAGCCAGTTTTTAGATATGTCTATAAACCCAAAAGTTGCATAAGATTCAAACGTACTTTAAATGTTTTTATCAATCATATAATCACAAAAAAATCTGTTTTTATATATGAGTGAGCAGCCGAAGACACTATTTAATGTTTTTTTTCTTCAAATTAACATGTAATTTCCTGTTCATTACTTTATTCGCTTTTCATATACCAAACAGCGTAATGCGCGCAATTTTAGATAGTAATGACATCAACATGACATCGACTTTTCCATAAGAAATCAATTTTGTGATATTGTAAGAAATAGCTTTCCATAGTCTCGGCATCCTGTCAAGTAGTTCCTAAAAAGTATCAATAGTTTTGCATTACAAGAATAGAAAATTGCACTGGTGCTTTGCTATTTTTTTGTCAGACAAATTTGTTTTGACAAAAGATTCTACTTCTGAACAAGCGGAATGCGCTCACATTTGATTATACGAAAGGTTTATTTGTTGTACTTAATGTATGGTGTGCACAGAAAATACAAATTAGCAATTTATAAAAGAAACCTACCTTTGGCCCTATGGTGAAATTTCCCCATCTTGGCCATTTGGCCCATTGGACCTTAGACCATTACCTATCATTTGCACCTAGTGGGTAAAAAAGTATTGCCGTAGAGAATTTTTGACAGTCTTTTGAAAAGTTGGGGTAGGCATGTTTGACCCTTAAGACCTAAGTTCGGACCTATGGTGAAGACAAACTATGAGTTGTCCCACCTGAACCTTTTGGCCCATTAAACCCTAGCCCATTACCTACCATTTCCACCTAGTGGTTAAAAAAGTATTGCCGTAGGGAATTTTTTACACTCTTTTAAAAATTGGGGTAAGGCATTTTTTTGAAATCTAACTTTGGACCAATGGTGAGGACAAACCATGAGTTGTCCCACCTGGACCTTTTGACCCATTGGACCTTAGACCATTACCTATCATTTGCACCTAGTGGGTAAAAAAGTATTGCCGTAGGGAATTTTTGACAGTCTTTTGAAAAGTTGGGGTAGGCATGTTTGACCCTTAAGACCTAAGTTCGGACCTATGGTGAAGACAAACTATGAGTTGTCCCACCTGAACCTTTTGGCCCATTAAACCCTAGCCCATTACCTACCATTTCCACCTAGTGGTTAAAAAAGTATTGCCGTAGGGAATTTTTTACACTCTTTTAAAAATTGGGGTAAGGCATTTTTTTGAAATCTAACTTTGGACCAATGGTGAGGACAAACCATGAGTTGTCCCACCTGGACCTTTTGACCCATTGGACCTTAGACCATTACCTATCATTTGCACCTAGTGGGTAAAAAAGTATTGCCGTAGGGAATTTTTGACAGTCTTTTGAAAAGTTGGGGTAGGCATGTTTGACCCTTAAGACCTAAGTTCGGACCTATGGTGAAGACAAACTATGAGTTGTCCCACCTGAACCTTTTGGCCCATTAAACCCTAGCCCATTACCTACCATTTCCACCTAGTGGTTAAAAAAGTATTGCCGTAGGGAATTTTTTACACTCTTTTAAAAATTGGGGTAAGGCATTTTTTTGAAATCTAACTTTGGACCAATGGTGAGGACAAACCATGAGTTGTCCCACCTGGACCTTTTGACCCATTGGACCTTAGACCATTACCTATCATTTGCACCTAGTGGGTAAAAAAGTATTGCCGTAGGGAATTTTTGACAGTCTTTTGAAAAGTTGGGGTAGGCATGTTTGACCCTTAAGACCTAAGTTCGGACCTATGGTGAAGACAAACTATGAGTTGTCCCACCTGAACCTTTTGGCCCATTAAACCCTAGCCCATTACCTACCATTTCCACCTAGTGGTTAAAAAAGTATTGCCGTAGGGAATTTTTTACACTCTTTTAAAAATTGGGGTAAGGCATTTTTTTGAAATCTAACTTTGGAACCATGGTGAGGACAAACCATGAGTTGTCCCACCTGGACCTTTTGACCCATTGGACCTTAGACCATTACCTATCATTTGCTTCTAGTGAGTAAAAAAAGTATTGCCGTAGGGAATTTTGACAGCTTTTAAAAGATTAGGGGTAGGCCAATGGAACTTTGCAAATTGAAAGCTATGGTATGAAAAAATCCTGGCGCACTGGGTATGATTACCACGACTTTCACGGACGGTAGGATTGACAGTGTCAAGATATGATTTTTAGGACCGAAAAAATTGTGTCTGATCAATTGAATTGAGGATGGTGGTTGGGGTAACCTAAATTGATCTTTTTAATTGTTGGGATGAAGACATGGATCCAATATCGGACATGGAGTAAGTTGTTGAAAATGTCAAATCCATGAGAGGTATTACCAAAATGAACCACCTTTGATGGTACTCCCGGTATGGGAAAGATCAGTTTGTTGAGTTGATTGTAACAGAAGAAACCAACCTTAAATATCAGTGCGTCCGAAACCCAAGACGAGGAAGACGATTATCACCCAGGCAAAAAAACTTGGGTTGAAAGGTATTAGTAGGCTGTCGATAGTGCATCCGCCAACGAAAGCCTTGAAAGAGGCATTTACTACCTGGAAGATGACCCCCATTATTGCTATGGATGTGCACTTTCCTTGACGTCTCTCAGATGTCACTGCAGGAACTTATAACAATTTGGACATTGAAAGGAGCAAAAATCAATGTGGTGCTACACTGTACCTTTGTGAATATTAATCCATCAGGTAATGCAGATGATGAGAACAAGGGATACTTTCACTCGAGATTTTCACCGAGGCCACGATCTTAGCTGAAACCTTTGATTAGATGGACAAAAAGATTGGAGTAAAGATTGCCCAGTGAACCTCTGAAAAATGTGGCTGAACATTGAAAGCAATTGTAAAACTTCAAGTCAATATTAACAAACACCGGCCGCTGGGAGGGTCACAGTACTTTGAAAGAAGGCTGTAAACAATATGAAAAAACTGATGAGGATTGTTTAAGTGGGCCATACTTTCGGCCTTGCACCATGACGAGGTATACCCAAAACATAGACATGATAACACAGTACCACCGTGGCAGGAAGAGCTCAATATAAAAAAAGATGTAGTTCTCGGTCAGCCTTAAGGCTATTGGTATTGGTCTTGACGAAAGAGGACAAGAAAACCACCAGGAACCTACGCAGAGCTGGTTGGGTGATTGTTCGCTTGGTGAGGACAAGATGAGGGATTACTGCCACTTTCCCGAAAATACTGGGGCGTAGCACATAACCAGTGTTACCTGAATTACAAAATGTCAAAGTTTATACCTGTATTTTTCACAATCTGGCCGGGTATGATAGTCATCTGTTCATTAAGAACCTGGGATCGACACCGGGGCAGCTCACATGCATTCCCAATTCGGAGGAAAAGTACATCTCGTTTAGCAAGACATTCCAGGTGAGCGAGTACAAGATGAAAGACGGGGAAATGAAACCCCTTCAACAGAGTTTGAGGTTTGGACAGTCTCAAATTTATGATTGCGAGCCTGAATAGCTTGGTAAACTCAAGTCAAACAGCAGCCTTCAAGAATGTATTTGGTAGAGGAGCGTTTGATCCTAATTGTACCGGGTGATACCCGCGGAGTCCGAAAACGGTCGGAAAATCACACTGCGAGAGGTCATAGACAGGCGTAAGCTAGAATACATTGTGTCACACCGCGAATATTTTGAGCTGGGAAGCAGGCTTATAAAAGGGAAGAAGCTGGACAAGAACGCACATCTGACACTCATACAGGGCTATCTTGTGCAGGGTTCGACGCCTGCATTGCGACGAGTACATGACAGATAAAATTGTATACACGGGAAATGTCTGGGACTAAGCCAAGGCACATCTTTTGGCCATCATTAGTGGGACTGAGTGGGAGGCAGGCCAAGGTTACACTGAAGGATCCGAAATGGTATCAGGACTGAGACATATCACAGACTCTATTGTTAAATTGCAGCCGTACCTTTATGAGCAGGCGAAAAATTCAAAGTAATGTAGGGGCACCGACTACAACATCGATGGAAGTACGGTGAACTATATAATTTGTAGTTTGAAGAACAAGGCACTTATGGTGGCGTTTGATTACTTGACAGAACAGGACATTGAAGTTGAATCACTTGTAATTGACGGTATCGTGCTTTACATGGACAATTTGCCACCAGAACGAATTTCCTGGGTGCTCGCCGTCTGTTCATAGAGAGTCAAGGAGGTCAAGTGATGTAAAATCACCTTCACCAGACATGGATGAAGGCTATGATATACCAGTTGAAGTGCCGGCTATGGACGAAAGTTTTCTCTTGCGACAGAGTGTGTATCCTGTTGATTATATGGATGGGTTCAAGCAACTTGAGTAAACCGAGCAAGACGAAAAAGCATTGATGGCAGCGTTCGATTCGCTGACAAGACCATTTGGATCGCTGGAGGTCAATGGCAGCACGATCAACAAGGACAATGAGCACGCCGGGTGCTCACAGAGAGTCAAGGAATTCATGAATGAAGGTAATGATATACCTGCTGACGCGCCGGGGAAGTCTCTTGATGAAGTTTACTCTTGCGAAAGGGTGTGTACCCTTATGACTATGTGAATGGGTTTGAAAAACTCCAGGAGAACGAGTTGCCACCCAGTGAAGCATTATACAATACCATCACCGGTGAGGGAGTAAGCCATGCAGATTATGAACTAATACGCGCAGCAAGTGTGTGAAAAGAGATGGATATCGCCAGCATGAGAGAGTATCATGACTTGTATCTGAAAACGGATGTACTCTTGCTGTGCGATGTGTTTGAGAACATCAGAGATGCAAAAGGGATTAGAGGTGGGATAACAGTCTAGCGCAGCGGTTTGCCAAAGTCAACAACCCTTATGTCGAAGGATTCAATGCCGACAAGCCCACCAACTACTTGATGTATGCGGATGCTGATAACCTGTATGGATGGGATATGAGTAGCTATCCACCGATCGGTGGCTTTGAATGGAATAACACCGACGTAACCAACCTTTGATACCCTTGCAGTGAAGACGACTAATGATTTATATTGGAGGTAGACTTCGAATATCTTAAGGAACGTCATGACTACCACAATGGCTACTCGCTTGCCCCGGAAACTGTACAGCTGAACAAAGTAAAGATACCTCGGAGACAAACTGAGGTATGTTGTATACTACGTCAACCTAAAACAGTACTTACGCTCAGACTCAAGATCAGAAAACCACACGGTTATAAGTTTAAACCAGATCATATGGCTGAAGATTTATATAGATCTCACCACCGCGATCAGAGCCGCTGCCACCACTAACTTTGAAAAAGACTTTTTCAAGCTCATGAACAATGCGGTGTCGGAAAGACAATAGAAAATGTCTGCAAGATGGTTGACGTCCGAATGGTTACCAACCAGAAAAAAGTGATGAAGCTCGTCACCAAGCTCAATTCTGATCGCCGGGGTTAACTTCAGTGAGTATCTTGCAGCCATGCACATGCGTAAGACCAAATACAAATTTGACAAGCCAATTTACCTAGACATATCTAAGACCTTAATGGCGGACTATGTTTACAAGTACCTAAAGCCAACCTACCGTGACAAGACAACCATCTGTTACACCGACAGTATCGTTTACAATGTCAAACCTCCAGATGTCTACAAAGACATTAACGAACACTGGCGGCAGAAGTTCGGCACATTCAACTATTCAAGTGACCGAACTTCCGGTATCAAATGAGGTCTGAACAGGAAAATTCTTGGAATGTTCAATAATGAATGAGCCGGAGTGCCCATGACTGAGTCTTGGATTGCGGTCCACGATATACGCGCTCAAGGTTGGCAAGCGCCAAGCGAAGAGGGCTTAAGGGGTGAAGAAGTGCATCGTCAAAAATTACCTTTGAAAACTACAAGAGATGCCTTGATAAGCACACAGTGAGCTACCGGACTATGAATACATAATCAAAAGTCATAGGCATAAGATATATACACTTGAGTGTCACAAGAGAGCCCTATCAGCCAACGATGACAACCGTCATATCATGCATGATGAAATTAGCACCATTGCCCGTGGCCACCACAAAATCGTCAACCGTAAATAAATGAGCGGCATATGGGTGCATAATTTAGTTCTCCCCTACAAACCCCTTTTAAACACTCAGCTCAAACAGGCTGTAACTAACACGGAGATTCAATACTGTTGGTGTGCGGTCATGCCTGATACACTACTACCAATGGTCTGACACACCAAATGTGGAACCTTAACCACGACAGCTGGAAGGATCGTCTAACGCACTTTGCGTTTTGGTAAAAGCGCAGACGGACAAAGTATTACTTTGAATCTTATGGTTTGCCAACGCCCGACGAAATGGTAGACTATTTGTAGCCTGAGATCCTTTTCAAAACTGATGAACTTGAGACGCGAGGGGATGTGGTGTGTGGTCACCTTTGTCTGTCCGTGTTGAAGATGCTGACAATGGGAAAATCGTGGAAAATGCAATCTTTTCGCTCTATAAATAAATGGATAAGTTTTGATCCCATGCAAGACAGTGCATATCCGTCTGGTGGATCGTGCATCATTTCGATATGAACGACAATCACATTACTAGCACATGATATCCCAAGGACAGATCGGATGCTGTGACAAAACGGTAGGTGACCAAGCAGTTGAAAGATGGTATAAAAGACAACAATGAGCTAGAGGCTGCGCTAGAAGCGATCGAGACATAGCTCTCGAGGACATGAAAAAACACCTTGTCGGTATCGAGAAAAAAAGTGGGAAAGTGTCTACCTTGCGGCACAAGAACTAGTGACCAAAGGATGGTATATGCAAAGAACTATGTGGATCTAAGCATGGCGGTTCTAGAGAAAATCAATACCATCGAATTGAAGGTGAAGTCTTATCACACGGCGGACAGGAGACGGCGCGAATCGAATCTCATATCTGAAGAGGACCTGCGCAACTATATGATAACACAGCGAATTTTCCAGTCATATGAACTAGTCTATTGCACATCCGCAGCTTTGATCCAATAGTTGAACTCCGTGGGGTACCCTCCTCTTGACGTTAAGCTCTTTCATCCCTCCCATGTTCTTCTACGCAAGATATGTTCGATGCGGTAGGTGTTTTGACACTCATATCAACAAGGTCGGCCGCCTAGGTCGCATCCACACCACGTGCACACTACTACACCGCGTTTTTGAAACGTGCCTGGAACTGGTTTGTGCAACTCATCCGCTAAATCATCGGTCCACCGAACTTTTATTTTCTAAATACTCAGACCAAATCGAGTTTTGGTATCGATGATTGGTCCGATGATGCTATGGTCCATACGTTCGCGTGTGGAAGTGTTGGTAATGGTGTTAAGCGAGGCTAGCATAGCTTTGCCACAGATGGGGTAACGGGCGGTTTTATCCTTGTACTGGGCATAACAGAGATCGTGGTGATATGCAGCCTGGTAAACTCGATTAATGTGGTTTGACCAAGCTTTCTGGGTGCAGGCGCTTGCTAATTTAATCTCTGGCCCGGTAAAGTTGTGTCCGGGTAGACGCATTTCCATCGGTGATCGGTTGATTACTAGTAGTTTGTCCATGAACCCTGCACCAGTTGCAGCAACAAACTGAGACTTCATGGCACCGCATACCTTACAATTTCCAACTTTAATCCGTCGCCTGTTCGATTCCTGGTCATTACCTCGCTGGGGTTAACTATGTCCGTCTTCCAATGACATTGCAAGCAAAAGTTCATCGCTATATTTATCCAAATAAATGAACGTCGAAGACATTTCCTACAGTGCCAACGCCCCAACAGGAGCAATCGCTACCTCCTGCCGCAATCAGAAGGTTTATCATTGGGAAGTCGGACTGTGGTAAGACAACGCTGTTAAACAACATAATCCTGTGCGATGGATGCCTCAAGTACGATCAATTGTACGTCTTCGGTAAATCGCTTCACCAGCCCATGGCCATCTACCGGGTGTTGCAGCAAGCGCTGGGAACAGGCTTCACTAAGGAAGATATCCTAAACCTCGTACAGTGCAAAGGCAAGTCACCCTACTCGTTGATCGATGTGGTCAACGCCTTACCACCACCACGACACCCGAGTGGTATCGAAACTTTTTCTTCGAGCAAAGGAGCGATGAACTAAGCCCCGGAAACTCGTCCAAACCTCATTGTGTTTGACGACTTGATGCTTAGCAAATGAAGAATACTACGTGAGTGATCGCCACAACATTGATTGTTTTTAATTGTGACAACTACTTCAACTGCCCCGCCAGTCTATCCGGGAGAATGCCAAGGTCCTATGCTTCTTCTAGCATGATGCTAAGAATTTCGAACAAATCCGACGAGATCACTGCAACAATCTCACCAAGGAATACTAGTAGTTTTGCATTCAGTGTAAACATTGCTGGTTAAAAACCTATGTTGTTGTAACCATCGATATTAAAAGCACCAAGGCAAATGGAAAATATCGATGCAATTTGATGAGTTTAATTTTATAGGTATATTATCAATAATAAATTGTTACAAAGATAACCCCTCGAAGTACAAGGATTCAGAGTTCCTAGAGTATTTATTGTCAGATATTGAACTGGAGCTAGAGTTCGATCCCCAGCCTAAGAAATACGAATGGCCCTGAAATGTAAATTTGAGTCGGCCCCGGGCAAGGTATGAAGACTGTGTTACAAGTGTGGTTGGATTGTGTTTCATTATTTATGTCCCGATATGGATGAAAGTCTGTTGAATTGGCTATAAACATAATGGAAGATCCCAACGCCCACAACAACCAAAAATGCCCGCCAAAACTTTTTTCGGTCATCAGTGCAATCACCGATGCAAACCGCGTAAAGACGTATGTCTCAGATACAGGAATCTTCAGAATATGGGCATTCGACCCACGCTTGAACCATCGCATATAATCGATCGACCTGGGTCGACTTGGTTTTCGAACCAACACTATTGGGGTGTTCGAGGCAATCGAAGGCGTTCACACCAACGCTTAGGTGCGTTCGAATGCGTTCGTTCAAACCCTTGAAGGCGTTCGAAGTCGTTTACACCAACGCCTAGGGGCGTTTGTTTCAACGCTATGAATAAATGACGTTCATCCAAATTCCCGTCCTAAAGCAGCGGCAGGCACTCTCAAAGAAGTTGCATGTAACTAAGCGGAGCATTCAATCCTGTAACATGCAGCACCGCCCTGACATGATTTGACCTTTCCAAAGTGTTTAAGCCTGAGGTTGAGGCTTAGCGGAAAGCAGTTTAAAAAAATCACCAAAACAATTGAAGATTTGCCTCCAGTTGTGCCAGCCCTTCCTTCTCCAACGCCCGAGTTTGCCGACCCTCTACCTATTGCACCACCTACAACCACCGTCCTCGGACCTCGAGAACAGCAGTATTTACAGCTCAGTATGATCTCCTTCCGCCGACCACAACCTTGGATTGCGATCTGAAAACGATGGTTTCTTCATCCGAAGTTGATCAGTTACTTTTGACGGCGATGATATTTTCGTGGATGGTGTGAGGTACAAAGAAACCTTTGGCCTCTGGGATCTCATGGTGAAAAAGAAACCAGATTCGCTCGACGCTGACGACCGTGACGACTTTGAAGAGATCCTGAAAAGTTCCGGTGCCATATATCAATGCAATTCCACCCTCTTAAAAACGGCCAAGGCGAACAAGAGTTACAAGGAAGGAAATCGTATCCCACATCTTCCAGAGGGATACGTTTGGCAGTGGGCTGCCAGTCGTGTTTCTTCCTGCCAACTTCAAGCAGCTTCACGATCGCTTGGAACTGTGTGCTGCAGCTTACCGAGTAGGAAATAATGGTGTGCGCAACGAAATTGTGTCGATTATTGATGCTATGAAAAAGGGTAGACATATCAGCATTGAGGAATATAAGGCGCTTCATCGTAGCTTCCTATAAATAAATGTTGCAAATAAAAAAAGGTTACGCACGAAAGTACGACTACGGTAGAACAGGTTTGTTTGACACAGTAGCCTTGAAATTAAAGGTGTTGAAAAATGTGGTTGGTAAAATGGTATAAACCATCTACTACTTCGTCAACGCTAAAAATACATATATTATGTCTGACATCCTTACAATCACCGAAGGATTGACTTTCGATGAAAGTCTCCAGGGATTTATCAGGTTGACGAATACGAACCTCAAACTGGTGCCAACCTGAATAATCAAGGTGATATCCTAATCAATATCGAAACCCAAGACTTATTACTCCATCCCGCTGAAAGTTATCTTTTGGTAGAGGGGCAACTGCAAAAGAACGACAGTAGTGCATATGCTGATGCAAATCTAGTGTCTCTCTTTCACAATGGAATCATGTATCTCTTTTCTCAGGCCAGCTTATCGAACATATCAATAACCCAGGCGTTGCCACTACCATGTTGGAAATTCTGATTTATCACGACGATTTCTCCAAATCCCAAGGTCTCAACCAGCTGTGGTGCATGGATTCATCTACCGAAGCTGAGACCGAAAACACAGGGTTCGCAACACGTCATGGTAAAATTATCCCCAAACCTGCCAACAAAGGAGTTTTTCATTCACCATACCCCTGTGACATATTTTCCACTTTTCAGACGACTACGACAAGATCGTATACGAATTAAAGCATGCATTGTCACTAGTGCACGTGATTCAGACGCCGATGCCATGCACTGAGCCGCCGCAGTCAACGATGTGGCAAAAAATATTCTGAGTCAGATCTCTTGTTTCGTTCTTCACGTCACCCCATCAGACAAAAACAAGATGCGGCTGTACAAAACCATACAAAGTAAAAGTAAAATCGACTGTGGATTTCGCATGAGGCAGTGTGATTCTATCACCGTTCCCAAAAACACACAATTCAACTGGCGCCTATCTGCCACAAGTGGTACTTAAAAGCCTAGATATACAATCGTTGCAATCCAAACCGACAAAAGTGTGGATAAGACCCATGACGCCGCCGTGTGCGATGACGGTCGATTGCGGAACATAGATATTACTGTCAACACTGAACGCTACCCAGCCGTCGTATTTAAGGCCTTTATTACCCAAAATAGGAGGCTGCAGACATCAGAAAGAAACTCTACAACATGGTCACCCTCCTCAGTAACGGCGGCGTCAACACCGATACCTCTGATTTCACAGGCTTATAGCCGGTGTTTATCATCTATGCAAGTCATCAGTCCGAGCGGCTGAAAGAATCCACGGTGGACATCCAGATACGAGCCGAATTCGATCGCAATGTTTCCGCCAACACCGAAGCATTTGCACTTGGAATCTCCGACAGAGTTCTTTACTTCGAATCTGACGGACACAATATGAACGTCGTGTTTGAAGCCTGAAAATAAATGAACAACATTATTTTTTAGCAATTCGTAGGTAAAACCGATCTAAAGCAGGGGTTCTCGTTCATAGTATCCGGGAACCATAGCCGAATTCATACCCGTTTCAATCCACTAAAAATTGAAAAGAATTATGAGATGTCATTGGTAAATCATGAGACCTACTACGTATACTCCATCTCCAACATTCACACAGGTTCCTATGGCATCAACGATGAAATACAGCGACAGCTGCGGCTCAACAAACACAAAGCCAAAATCATTATCGATGCAAATCGGGAAACCCTAAGAGCACCACTAACTCTCGCCAGGCACTACGAAGAAGATTACAAATAGCCGCAACACCGTCTTGGGATTAGAACGGCAAATTTACACCTACGATAGGGCTATACAGAAGGGGAACACATTGTTAGGATCATCAACATCATCAGCATCCAGCTGGCAAATAGCGGTATTATCTATGGGAGCTATGTTAATGGAAAGCAGTAATCCACCATCTGTAGTTTCTTTCCCGGTGTCGATCCTGGTATGAAGAACCCCCCAAAAAAACTGGTGTACTTACCAGTGACCCTGAAAACCATCAATCGCATGTGCACTTATCTCACCGATCAGGATGGTGACCCCATCAAACTCCGCGGCGAACACCTCACTATCCATTTTCATCTTCTAAGGGAATAAATAATAACTTAACACGATAATGGTTTGAAAGGTCAAGTAAATAAACTACACTGGGCTGCCAAAAAAGGTTGCCAAGTCTCCATTTGTTTGTCCCATGCAAACCTGTAATGCGAACACAAGATGTGGCTCACCTCTCGGCAGGTTAAAAGATTATCAAACTTCTTCAAAAAGTTACTTGTGTTATTAATCTGGAGCTGAGTACCACCCAGATAAAGAAAACATAAAAAAAGGTGGATACCTACACATGTTCGTAGGGTTGGCAATGAGGGCATTTCACATGGTATCTAAAACCATTCTATCTGCCTTGGGTATTGAAGACTTGATTGCTTTGGGTGGTGTTCCCGTCAACAAGGTATTGGGATCATGATTTTACCTGAAACTTGGTGGATGCGTTTGAAATTTTAAGATATTTTAATTCTGGTATCTATGGTGAATTTATTTGAACAGTGAATCCCAGTGGTAACAATCTCTACCTCAACCCTCAAACGCCAAGATCACCTATGATGATGGACTTTACTTGAGGCGTGCACGTGGTCAGTAATTCAACGACGAAGCCGGTCTGATATAATTTGCTACAAGCACCTTCAAAGACACCCCTCCTCGGTATGCTCCTATAAATAAATGAACGATTTAGATTCTAGGTACCGGCAACTAAAGATTTCTACCTCCTGAGCCTTATTCTCTCTCTGATCAGACATACCTTGTGTTTATTATGTGGCTTTTTTCTCTTTTCTTTAACAAAGGAACATAGGCAGGTAATAATTCAAAATCAAATTGGCCAAACGCCCAGGTGAGATCATAGGTAAGGGTCTAAGGTCCAATGGGTCAAAAGGTCCAGGTGGGACAACTCACGGTTTGTCCTCACCATGGGTCCAAAGTTAGATTAAAAAAAAATGCCTTACCCCAATTTTTAAAAAAATGCAAAACAATCCCTACGGCAATACTTTTATAGACACTAGATGGAAATGGTAGGTAATGGGCTAGGGTCCAATGGGCCAAAAGGTCCAGGTGGGACAACTCATAGTTTGTCTTCACCATAGGTCCGAACTTAGGTCTTAAGGGTCAAACATGCCTACCCCAACTTTTCAAAAGACTGTCAAAAATTCCCTACGACAACACTTTTTTATCCACTAGGTGCAATTGATAGGTAATGGTCTAAGGTCCAATGGGCCAAAAGGTCCAGGTGGGACAACTCATGGTTTGTCCTCACCATGGGTCCAAAGTTAGATTTCAAAAAAATGCCTTACCCCAATTTTTAAAAAAGTGTAAAAAATTCCCTACGGCAATACTTTTTTAGCCACTAGGTGCAAATGATAGGTAATGGTCTAAGGTCCAATGGGTCAAAAGGTCCAGGTGGGACAACTCATGGTTTGTCCTCACCATGGGTCCAAAGTTAGATTTCAAAAAAATGCCTTACCCCAATTTTTAAAAAAGTGTAAAAAGTTCCCTACGGCAATACTTTTTTAGCCACTAGGTGGAAATGGTAGGTAATGGACTAGGGTCCAATGGGCCAAAAGGTCCAGGTGGGACAACTCATAGTTTGTCTTCACCATAGGTCCGAACTTAGGTCTTAAGGGTCAAACATGCCTACCCCAACTTTTCAAAAGACTGTCAAAAATTCCCTACGGCAATACTTTTTTACCCACTAGGTGCAAATGATAGGTAATGATCTAAGGTCCAATGGGTCAAAAGGTCCAGGTGGGACAACTCATGGTTTGTCCTCACCATGGGTCCAAAATTAGATTTCAAAAAAATGCCTTACCCCAATTTTTAAAAAAGTGTAAAAAATTCCCTACGGCAATACCTTTTTAACCACTAGGTGGAAATGGTAGGTAATGGACTAGGGTCCAATGGGCCAAAAGGTCCAGGTGGGACAACTCATAGTTTGTCTTCACCATAGGTCCGAACTTAGGTCTTAAGGGTCAAACATGCCTACCCCAACTTTTCAAAAGACTGTCAAAAATTCCCTACGGCAATACTTTTTTACCCACTAGGTGCAAATGATAGGTAATGGTCTAAGGTCCAATGGGTCAAAAGGTCCAGGTGGGACAACTCATGTTTGTCCTCACCATGGGTCCAAAGTTAGATTTAAAAAAATGCCTTACCACAATTTTAAAAAAAGTGTAAAAAATTCCCTACGGCAATACTTTTTTAGCCACTAGGTGGAAATGGTAGGTAATGGACTAGGGTCCAATGGGTCAAAAGGTCCAGGTGGGACAACTCATAGTTTGTCTTCACCATAGGTCCGAACTTAGGTCTTAAGGGTCAAACATGCCTACCCCAAATTTTCAAAAGACTGTCAAAAATTCCCTACGGCAATACTTTTTTACCCACTAGGTGCAAATGATAGGTAATGGTCTAAGGTCCAATGGGTCAAAAGGTCCAGGTGGGACAACTCATGGTTTGTCCTCACCATGGGTCCAAAGTTAGATTTCAAAAAAAAGCCTTACCCCAATTTTTAAAAAAGTGTAAAAAATTCCCTACGGCAATACTTTTTTAGCCACTAGGTGGAAATGGTAGGTAATGGACTAGGGTCCAATGGGCCAAAAGTTCCAGGTGGGACAACTCATAGTTTGTCTTCACCATAGGTCCGAACTTAGGTCTTAAGGGTCAAACATGCCTACCCCAACTTTTCAAAAGACTGTCAAAAATTCCCTACGGCAATACTTTTTTACCCACTAGGTGCAAATGATAGGTAATGGTCTAAGGTCCAATGGGTCAAAAGGTCCAGGTGGGACAACTCATGGTTTGTCCTCATCATGGGTCCAAAGTTAGATTTCAAAAAAATGCCTTACCCCAATTTTTGAAAAAGTGTAAAAAATTCCCTACGGCAATACTTTTTTAGCCACTAGGTGGAAATGGTAGGTAATGGACTAGGGTCCAATGGGCCAAAAGGTCCAGGTGGGACAACTCATAGTTTGTCTTCACCATAGGTCCGAACTAAGGTCTTAAGGGTCAAACATGCCTACCCCAACTTTTCAAAAGACTGTCAAAAATTCCCTACGGCAATACTTTTTTACCCACTAGGTGCAAATGATAGGTAATGGTCTAAGGTCCAATGGGTCAAAAGGTCCAGGTGGGACAACTCATGGTTTGTCCTCACCATGGGTCCAAAGTTAGATTTCAAAAAAATGCCTTACCCCAATTTTTAAAAAAGTGTAAAAAATTCCCTACGGCAATACTTTTTTAGCCACTAGGTGCAAATGATAGGTAATGGTCTAAGGTCCAATGGGTCAAAAGGTCCAGGTGGGACAACACATGGTTTGTCCTCACCATGGGTCCAAAGTTAGATTTCAAAAAAATGCCTTACCCCAATTTTTAAAAAAGTGTAAAAAATTCCCTACGGCAATACTTTTTTAGCCACTAGGTGGAAATGGTAGGTAATGGTCTAAGGTCCAGGTGGGACAACTCATGCTTTGTCCTCACCATGGGTCCAAAGTTAGATTTCAAAAAAATGCCTTACCCCAATTTTTGAAAAAGTGTAAAAAATTCCCTACGGCAATACTTTTTTACCCACTAGGTGGAAATGGTAGGTAATGGACAAGGGTCCAATGGGCCAAAAGGTCCAGGTGGGACAACTCATAGTTTGTCTTCACCATAGGTCCGAACTTAGGTCTTAAGGGTCAAACATGCCTACCCCAACTTTTCAAAAGACTGTCAAAAATTCCCTACGGCAATACTTTTTTACCCACTAGGTGCAAATGATAGGTAATGGTCTAAGGTCCAATGGGTCAAAAGGTCCAGGTGGGACAAATCATGGTTTGTCCTCACCATGGGTCCAAAGTTAGATTTCAAAAAAATGCCTTACCCCAATTTTTAAAAAAGTGTAAAAAATTCCCTACGGCAATACTTTTTTAGCCACTAGGTGGAAATGGTAGGTAATGGACTAGGGTCCAATGGGCCAAAAGGTCCAGGTGGGACAACTCATAGTTTGTCTTCACCATAGGTCCGAACTTAGGTCTTAAGGGTCAAACATGCCTACCCCAACTTTTCAAAAGACTGTCAAAAATTCCCTACGGCAATACTTTTTTACCCACTAGGTGCAAATGATAGGTAATGGTCTAAGGTCCAATGGGTCAAAAGGTCCAGGTGGGACAACTCATGGTTTGTCCTCACCATGGGTCCAAAGTTAGATTTCAAAAAAATGCCTTACCCCAACTTTTAAAAAAGTGTAAAAAATTCCCTACGGCAATGCTTTTTTAGCCACTAGGTGCAAATGATAGGTAATGGTCTAAGGTCCAATGGGTCAAAAGGTCCAGGTGGGACAACTCATGGTTTGTCCTCACCATGTGTCCTAAGTTAGATTTCAAAAAAATGCCTTACCCCAATTTTTAAAAAAGTGTAAAAAATTCCCTACGGCAATATTTTTTTAGCCACTAGGTGGAAATGGTAGGTAATGGACTAGGGTCCAACGGGCCAAAAGGTCCAGGTGGGACAACTCATAGTTTGTCTTCACCATAGGTCCGAACTTAGGTCTTAAGGGTCAAACATGCCTACCCCAACTTTTCAAAAGACTGTCAAAAATTCCCTACGGCCAAACTTTTTTACCCACTAGGTGCAAATGATAGGTAATGGTCTACGGTCCAATGGGTCAAAAGGTCCAGGTGGGACAACTCATGGTTTGTCCTCACCATGGGTCCAAAGTTAGATTTCAAAAAAATGCCTTACCACAATTTAAAAAAAAGTGTAAAAAATTCCCTACGGCAATACTTTTTTAGCCACTAGGTGGAAATGGTAGGTAATGGACTAGGGTTCAATGGGCCAAAAGGTCCAGGTGGGACAACTCATAGTTTGTCTTCACCATAGGTCCGAACTTAGGTCTTAAGGGTCAAACATGCCTACCCCAACTTTTCAAAAGACTGTCAAAAATTCCCTACGGCAATAATTTTTTACCCACTAGGTGCAAATGATAGGTAATGGTCTAAGGTCCAATGGGTCAAAAGGTCCAGGTGGGACAACTCATGGTTTGTCCTCACCATGGGTCCAAAGTTAGATTCCAAAAAAATGCCTTACCCCAATTTTTAAAAAAGTGTAACAAATTCCCTACGGCAATACTTTTTTAGCCACTAGGTGGAAATGGTAGGTAATGGACTAGGGTCCAATGGGCCAAAAGGTCCAGGTGGGACAACTCATAGTTTGTCTTCACCATAGGTCCGAACTTAGGTCTTAAGGGTCAAACACGCCTACCCCAACTTTCAAAAGACTGTCAAAAATTCCCTACGGCAATACTTTTTTACCCACTAGGTGCAAATGATAGGTAATGGTCTAAGGTCCAATGGGTCAAAAGGTCCAGCTGGGACAACTCATGGTTTGTCCTCACCATGGGTCCAAAGTTAGATTTCAAAAAAATGCCTTACCCCAATTTTTAAAAAAGTGTAAAAAATTCCCTACGGCAATACTTTTTTAGCCACTAGGTGGAAATGGTAGGTAATGGACTAGGGTCCAACGGGCCAAAAGGTCCAGGTGGGACAACTCATAGTTTGTCTTCACCATAGGTCCGAACTTAGGTCTTAAGGGTCAAACATGCCTACCTCAACTTTTCAAAAGACTGTCAAAAATTCCCTACGGCAACACTTTTTTACCCACTAGGTGCAAATGATAGGTAATAGTCTAAGGTCCAATGGGTCAAAAGGTCCAGGTGGGACAACTCATGGTTTGTCCTCAACATGGGTCCAAAGTTAGATTTCAAAAAAATGCCTTACCCCAATTTTTAAAAAAGTGTAAAAAATTCCCTACGGCAATACTTTTTTAGCCACTAGGTGGAAATGGTAGGTAATGGACTAGGGTCCAATGGGCCAAAAGGTCCAGGTGGGACAACTCATAGTTTGTCTTCACCATAGGTCCGAACTTAGGTCTTAAGGGTCAAACATGCCTACCCCAACTTTTCAATAGACTGTCAAAAATTCCCTACGGCAATACTTTTTTACCCACTAGGTGCAAATGATAGGTAATGGTCTAAGGTCCAATGGGTCAAAAGGTCCAGGTGGGACAACTCATGGTTTGTCCTCAACATGGGTCCAAAGTTAGATTTAAAAAAAATGCCTTACCCCAATTTTTAAAAAAGTGTAAAAAATTCCCTACGGCAATACTTTTTTAGCCACTAGGTGGAAATGGTAGGTAATGGACTAGGGTCCAATGGGCCAAAAGGTCCAGGTGGGACAACTCATAGTTTGTCTTCATCATAGGTCCGAACTTAGGTCTTAAGGGTCAAACATGCCTACCCCAACTTTTCAAAAGACTGTCAAAACTTCCCTACGGCAATACTTTTTTACCCACTAGGTGCAAATGATAGGTAATGGTCTAAGGTCCAATGGGCCAAATGGCCAAGATGGGAAAATTTCACCATAGGTCCAAAGGTAGGTTTTTTTTATAAATTGCTAATTTATATTTTCTGTGCACACCATACATTAAGTACAACAAATAAACCTTTCGTATAATCAAATGTGAGCGCATTCCGCTTGTTCAGAAGTAGAAGCACGAGTGCAATTTTTTTTTTCTTTTAATGCAAAACTATTGATACTTTTTAGGAACTACTTGACAGGATGCCGAGACTATGGAAAGCTATTTGTTACAATATCACAAAATTGATTTCTTATGGAAAAGTCGATGTCATGTCGATGTCATTACTATTTCAAATTGCGCGCATTACGCTGTTTGGTATATGAAAAGCGAATAAAGTAATGAACAGGAAATTACATGTTAATTTGAAAAAAAAAACATTAAATAGTGTCTTCGGCTGCTCACTCATATATAAAAACAGATTTTTTGTGATTATATGATTGATAAAAACATTTAAAGTACGTTTGAATCTTATGCAACTTTTGGGTTTATAGACATATCTGAAAACTGGCTGCTAGCGAAGTGGCTGCTGGCGAGTGGCTGCTAGCTTGAGCCTGGTTCAGTTTTCATTCTTTTTAAAAATAACACAGAACACAAATAATGATCTTGAAGTTTGAGATCTGAAGACTTCACAACAGTCTTTATGTGCATATTAAGTGGGAGTCAGTCTGCTACGGGATGCATAAACATGCCGTGTCCTGACGGAATAGGAACGTTAGATCCGATGCATGGTTCCTGTAGTAAGTGTCAAACTATATTCACTGCAGATAACACTTCCAACATCTCGGAGGGGTCAGGAGGTGACCTGCTGCAAGACGAAATGTCTGCCTATATCCAACATACGCTCATTTTCCAATGGCAGTCCAAATTTTCCTTTATTTGTCTATCCTTAGGCTTCATTTTTACAACTCCAGTGTCTAGTACATAGATCGTCATGAACTGGACGTTAAGCAACTAACACTCAATCAATCTAGTACATGCAGTAACATTTAAAAAAAAACATGTTCTGAATGATTAAATTTTTTTGTTGAATTAGAACATCTATCTGAATGTAAAAAAATGTTTCATAGCTTTTGGTGCATCATCAAAGGGAGGTGACAGGATATCATGTACATTAGGATTGGTTCAAACTGGTGAAAAAAGCAAACGGAAGTAGAAAAAAATGGATTGTTTTCAAGTTGAATCACAACTCTAACGGTAACCCTAGAGGACGTCAAATTTTCAAACAAATCTATGATAGTTGATAGGTAACTTACAACTTAGTAATCATAAAAACATTTAAAAGTGCAAAACAACATCCACATAAGACTCATCAGTGTTGATAGAGCCTTAGACCCGAAAATTCAAAAAAGATAAGCCAAATACTGCTTATGGTTCCGAATAGTTCAATAGATCAGTTAGTTGACAAAAAATGAACCTATAAATGACAGTTCATGCTAACAGAAAAGGGTGGACTACTGGGATGGTGATACCTTCGAGGACGAAACATCCACAAGCCTAGTAGAGTATGACGCATTATGTGTATAGGAACAAATATGGTTGATAGAAAAATCCTTGAAGAATAAATACAACCACTTAGGGAGCGTAACAGGGACAGCCGATAAGTTGGAGGGAAACTTGCTGGAATTTTACAAAAAATCAAAATTGCCCACATTGAGTCACCATCATAATAATTTACTATATATATATGTAAATTGGCAAAATAAGCTGTAAAGGTTTTGGTCACAAATTCGCGCACAAACATCCTTATGTGTATAATCTAAAACCGACCAATCAGTTGACAATTGAAAAGTTATTAGATCGACAGGAAATATTGAAACTACGCACACAGGAAAAAATATGACTTAATCCGTGTGTACAATTCTTTGTTTGAATAAATTATAGTTTATACAGACTTTTTTTTATGTAAAAATATCAGTATTCTGACTACCGCATTCTTAAACTATGGTTACCAGGTGATACGAGCTTATCTTCAATTTAAGAATTGAATGCTTCTTTTTGTAAATTTATTGGGGTGTAAAAGCGTTGACCGAAGTACATTTTGTATGAAACGCAGAAGCGCTTCATTCTAAAAATATACACACGGTCAACGCTTTTACAACCCTATAAAGTTACAAAAAGAAGCATTCAATACTTATAATTACATTTTTTAGCTATGATCATGAAAACACGAATTTTATGTTTTATTATTTAAATCACCTGTGCACTTTATTGTTGGAGCACGTGTTATCATGAGTGAAAAGTTGTATTGAGCAATACAACTGCTTACGGAATAACACGTGATGTGCAGTTAGCCAATAAGAATAAAATATTATAATGAAACATACATCTAATGTAATTATTAACTTATGAGAACACTACATTAGTGATTTTCGTTCGATTGTAAACTGACTTCTTCAAGTGAATCAGAAAAATGAGTGATACGAAAAATGTGGTAAGTAGGTTGCCCAATCCCTCAATGTGTTTCCATTGATTTTTCATTGATAATCAAACCTTATACCATGTTGTATATTACAACTAGCAGAGACTTGTATTATATGTCTCTCACGGCTACTAGATACACACTTCAGGGCATCGTCCTCATGGGTATATCCAATTCTTGATTTGATTTTACAATAACCACTTCGGTAAAATAAAATGACATATTTTTGGCACAGGTACACTGAGAAACATTGTGTTACAAATATATATACATATATAAAAATAAAGTTGGTCTTTTCCCCGTTATTTACATATGATATCCATGTTCGGCGTCAATTTACGTCAAATTTGGGGAAATTTAAAATTCTTTTCAAATAATTCTCAAGAAAATGTTTCAGTTGGTTTCAAAATATATTGTAAATATACACA
Organism: Mytilus galloprovincialis; assembly: GCF_965363235.1. Lineage (NCBI taxonomy): Eukaryota > Metazoa > Mollusca > Bivalvia > Mytilida > Mytilidae > Mytilus > Mytilus galloprovincialis. The sequence continues at coordinate 86,601,287 of NC_134843.1, forward strand.
CCGTCATTATTCATGAATACATTTTAAAAAATATTTTACTTTGACATCCAATCACAGCGCTCCTAAGTTGAATTTTTTTCAGCTGTTTTGGAAATACATAAGGCCAACCTAAAGCTTGGAAAATGTAAAACTACTTTTTTCCATTTAGTGTTTCGAGAACATATTATGTACTACGAGCACTGAGTAAAGTTTAATGACCAAAAACTCAGGTCTCACACACCTTGAAGGTCATATGATATTTGTTGTTTTCACAATAATCTTTTTCTAACATATACCTTCATGCATACTACGGAGATAAAAATAAAGAAGAGACAGTAAGTAAGTAAAGCAAGTAAAACATTATTTTGATGCGGTATATTGACAGACAATTTAAACGTAATAAGCTCTGTTCAGCTTTCACCGAATATAAAAAACATAATAAACAATAGCCAATAAAAAAAAGAGCATGTTCCATGCAGCATGCAAATAGATATTTAAAAAAAAAACCGTAAAATATAGTTCAATGCATTACCAAAGTGACTTTTAATTATTATTTTCGCATATTTTATTAACACTCCATGGAATCATCTTAGCCCAAAACATTGAATAGATATTTCTTTTTTTTTAGTTATTTATGATCCAAAAAATATAATGATAAAGTGATGATGGTCATCTTATACAATAGTTATAATTTGACTGATTTAACAAAGAAAAAAACCCAAATATATCATTTCACTAAACATAATACGTTTATGTTAAATAAATTTCAACTAGTACTAATGCTCGTGAAATTCCCTTAATATAAAAACCAAACGCGCCTTATTATATTTTTTTCCTATTCTGAATGAAAAATGTCCATATAAAAATACTTTGTATTCATACATTGTAACGTACACTTTTGACATTGTTAACAAAATGGTAAATGAACATTGTTAAAAAGTATGATAAATAACATCATATATTTCCTGTGCATAAATGGAAATATTTGTTATCTTCGTGTTAAATTAACTTCATTAACAAGCTGGTACAGGAAATTGACTAACATTTATCACTGTTATCATTTTTAGTGAGAGGACTTAATTGCAATCGTACAACAGCCTCTTATTTTTATGTGTATAAGACTTTATGATGTTTTATCCTACAATAATCATAAATTAATTCTAAAAATTATAATTTTGGTACAACATAATACCATGATGTATATATTATATATAACTAATAGTAGAGTAGATAAACACTTCGGGTTTACTTACTTCCGCAATCAGTATATATTATACTTGGATTTATTTTACAATAACCACTTCGATAAAATATTATGACATATTTATGGCACAGGTACATGACCCAAAGTGTAATCAGTATATATATATATATACATATATTTAAAAAAAAATCTCGTTTGATACCTGATATTTATGGCATAGTGTAAAATCAATACCATTAAAATAAGTATGATATCGTTTAAGTTTTCAAGATTGGGTTTTAGAGACCAAAACTAATTTTATCCTCAGCATACACATCTCCTTTCAGGATAATTTATCGTGATAATAATAACGTAATTTTGAATTTTTTCCCCAGCTGTTTCTTACTTTTCCATTCTTTAACTTTTTACGGAAGCCTTTTAGGGCCATGCTAATTGACTTTTTACAAAATAGAGGAACTGGTTCCCAAAAACTGTCTCAAATAAAGGAAAAAGGGGAGGAGGGTTGGTTATATAATCATTGAACCTGTAAATTGAGTTTTGATATTTGTCACTGAACATCAGATAAACAATGAATTAATACACAAGTTGTACCAGTTTATCTTTTTATTTATCACTTTTAGGAAAAAAAATCATACTATTGGTAGAGAATTTCACAATTTGTTAAATCAAATTGATAATTTAATATATCAAATAAATAATCTGTTATATCAAATTAATAATTTGTTATATCAAATAAATAATTTGTTATATCAAATTAATAATTTGTTATAAATAATATGCTATATAAAATTGGAAAAAATAAATTAAGATGGCCTTAAAGGTGTCACACCACCAATTACTCCCTCAAATTTAGAACGTATGTGAAGGTAGGCCTACTCGGACAAAAAATAGTGCATTTGATGTCATTGTTTACTGAAACTACCCAACAAATTTGCAGAAATGAAACTTTTGGTGAAAGAGTAATATATTAAGACCATTTTAAGCCCAAATTCACTTGTCTATGAGTTGACATTAAAATTTGAGGATTAATGCGCTCCATAGTATACTAATTTAAGATTTCAAGAAAACCAGGGGTTATTTTTAGTGGTACATCAGTTCGGAAGGTCTCTTCTTTCTTATATGGCTTTAAAGGTATGCTGAAAATTGGCATGAAAAAAAGGTGATACCTGTACGATTCAGGACATACCTGGTTTGTAAGAGGTCAAACTTAAGATAAAAAATTTAGAAAGCTATGAAAATTGCAAAATTTGGTTGAACAGATAGGGACTTTTAATTGGTGGTCTGACACCTAAAAGGCATCCGTAATTTCTCTTATGCACAGGTAAAGATACTCCCGCTTTCTTTCAACGAAACAGCATCCAAACTACACCTTCAAGTAAAGCTAGGTTCACACTGCCGATCAGATCAACTCGATCAGGCCCGATCAAGACAAATTACGTGATCGGGAGGCTGGTCTGACTCAATCGACAAGAATGTTCGGGATAGTCATCGATCTGACTTTCTACCCGAGAGTTTTTGACATGTCAAAAACAATCGCGTAAGGACCGAGAAGCAAGTCACTCGAGAAGAGATCGATAATTCGTCGAATATTTGTCGAATTGATCGGGAAAGGATCGTGTAGAGATCTAGTTTGGTCGGAATACAACAAAATTACCGATCAGTACTCGATCATTTCGACATTTGCTCGACTAATGTCCGATCATTTCCAGATTAACTCGACCAATGTCCGATCGCTTCCGGATCAATGCGACTTCTATATTTATTTTACCCTAGACCAACTCGACCAATACCCGATCTCTACGCGACCACATTCGACCACTCTTCGATCTCTACTCGCCCATACACGAGAACACATGACTGCTACACGATTCTCTAAAAGTGTGTGCAGATCTGATTAACTTTCATAACTCTGTCTCCGCAAAAATATATTCGCAACATCATATTTAACTGTACAAAAATTCCTCTATGTACAGTACGTGGCTTTACTTTTGCAAGGAGAGGTAACATTTTAAAAGAGAGGCAAAAGACACCAAAGGAACAATCAAACTCAAAGGTCGAAATCAAAGCGACACAGCCATAGCAAAAAACCAGAACCGACGAGAAGACAAACAGCAGTCCACATAAAATAGAAAACTAAAAAATTAGCAACATTTAACCCAACAAAAACCTGGGATGAACTCAGGTGTTCCGGAAGGGAAGAATATCCTGCAATTTTGGCACTGGCGCATTTTTCAATTATGAAAGTAATTGTGCAACAACATTCAATATTAGACTGCTGACGACTAAGTTATCTTTCGAAGTTGGTTTATAAGAAAATCGATCAAGATTATATTTACCTGTTTTATGGGCTATTTTCTGTTTTGTCTGTCCGTATTTTTCGTTTGTCCAGAAATTTTATTTTGCATTAGCATAAAAAAAGAAGATGTAGTACAATTGCCAACGAAACAGCTCTTCACAGAACACCAAATGACATAGAAATGATTAATAACAACTCTAGGTCAAATTACTGTCAATTTTTTTTTCATTCGAACCTTTTTACGTAATTTCACACAAAAGGACAAATATTTTTTTTTTATTAGGAGCGAATTTCGTTCTTTCACTAGCGATACAAACAGTGAGTTCACCGTGCACACGTTTTGATCATTTGTTTCTTACATACTTTTGCAAAGTTTGCATAAACTGTGACAAACTATACACTCGCTGCTAATGCGTCTTCTGTTGGTCGTTTGTCGTTTTGTTGGTTCAAACGATGCATTTCTTTCTAACTTTAATATTAAATCAATTATCTAAACGTGTTCTGGCTTGTCATAACTAAATATATTGTCTTAAATTACTCAAATTTAGGTATTATCCTCCTTTCTTTCATAAAATAACAGCTATGATAGAAAGGAGGGTAATACCTAAATTTGAGTAATTTTAGACAATATTTTGAGTTATGGAAAGCAATAACATAACTCTTTTTTTAAAAAGGCTTTACCATCATTTCTTCATACATTCATCTGATTAAGATGAAAAACTGTCAATAAAATTAAATATACATAGAGGAGCGATGTCCTTTGCGTCCATAACATCTTCTACGGAGTCTATTTCCCCGCGTTATAAGTTGAAATAACAACAAAATGTGCATGCGTTTTTGACAGTTCAAACAGGGTCAGCAAACTCTGATTTAACGATGCATTTGTTTCTACTACTGTAACGATAAACAAACTATAAAAAATGGCACACAACGTTGACTACACTTTGGTTAGAAAAAAATGTACTCTTGATCTCTTGATAGATATATGTAAAGTTGTAAACAGTTTCAGAAAAGGTATCACTCCAGGGGATTGAAATTCTATTTTGTGTCAAATGTTGGGGAAATATGTGACATCTTTGCCCTCATTTTGCAATATTTTTAAGCAAATACATGCAGGTTTTTGCCATACAGCAAAAAGAAAATAAGTATCTTTAACCATTCAACTACTGGATATCAAATCTATGAAAAAAAAACTGATTACATACTTATGCACATGTATTACAGAAACAGTATGCTTTATTTGTAAGAAATCAAGGAAAAGGGGATTGTAAAGTTTAGGTATATTGCTATCTAACATAAGTAATAATCCAGTGACAAATCTTATTGTGTGGTGTCATTCCCCAAAAAGAGCAATACAAAGTACCATTACATATCAGTGTCCACTATGAGGAAGTTTTTATAAGCATTTGGTTCCTCTTTGTTAATTTAGTGCAAGTCTCACATACTGCCCAAATGTGGTCGGAGTGTCAGCCACTGCCTCACTTAGATTTCTCGGCACCCGTTGCTGTCTAAACCTGCTTTTTCGACTTCTTTTCACTCTCCAAGCTCCGTTACAGCTATTAACCTGTCTCTCTGAGCTCTTACCACCTTGCACACAAATCCAATTGCTTTATTTCTATATAGATATTTTAAATGTATGATTTTACTCGGACCATCTACTGAATATAACCAAATATACGGGAAAATGTGTCCATGGGACACTGATAATACCCAAGCTAGCATATATAACATTATAAAGGGTCATTACTCAAGAACGGCCACGCAAATTCGCATTGAACTGTGTTTTATGGAAATAAGCATTGTGTATACGGCGTTTCATAAAATTTGGTTGAGGCAAAATAAAATTAAAGAACGGAAACTAATATTGTTGGGACTTACGCACGGACAAGGGTAACACGTAATGCCCACTCCGAAGCGGCGGGAATAAAAGTTTTATGACGTTTTTATACTAAAATTGTGCATACTCGACCAATTCCCGATTATCCCTTCGACCCATATACGAGCAGGTCGATCTGGTCTGGTCGAGATCAGACTGAGATCGTGAAAAAATTGATTTGGTCTAGCTAGTCGAGTAAAGATCGTGTAAAGATCGTGAATTGATCGGAATTATCGATTAAGTATTTATTTTGTTGTCGGGATGGAGTCCTGATGGGTCGTGAATTGTAGAGTTAAGGTCTTGTATATTCGGATGGCGGTCGGGTAGAAGTCGTAAACAGGCCCGATCAAGAATTTGGTTGAGCTTGGTCGTGGAAATTTGGACAATCGGAATCATCGAGTTGTTCTGATCGGCAGTTTGAACCTAGCTTTAGACATATACAGTTCAGCAAACGCTCTTTTTTTTATAACAGACAATTGTCTTTACAATACGTATAGATTGTCCCGAGTTTAGAAAAATCACTCGACCGCATTCAGCATTTGTCAACAGAAATATTTTTCAACAATTTTCAATTAAAATTGTTGCTGACTTTTTTCCTTTTTTATTATTTTCTAGTCATAAAGTGTTCATAAAGGTTGCTTTCTAGTAACACATTATTTCAAAGACTTATGTGACTTTGGATTTCTTGAAATAAATGTGCTGTAGACAAATAACTTGTGGTTACAAGAAAAAGTTTTATCTTAAAACACATCACTCATCATAGATACCAGGATTAAATTTTGCAATTATTCGTTAGACGAGCGTTTTGTCTACAAAAGACTCATCAGTGATGCTCGCATCAAAAAAAGTTAAAAAGGCCAAATAAAGTACGAAGTCGAAGAGCATTTAGGACCAAAATGGTTTATCATGTTATGAGTTGAAGAGTTAAGCATTTTCATTATTCCCAAGGTAAAGACTTGAAATGATAACCTTCTTATCATCTTAATATGTAATTTGACAATGTACTTTTGTTATTATGATAGCTTGCTTGTCGGAGTAGCTGACTGAAATGGTTTCGTTGGTCATATCTTATTTAAGTGGCACCATCACTTCTTCTATTTGTTGTTGTTTTAATTTGTCTCCAGTCATTCTTTTCGTCTTTGTTTAATTGTTACGTTTCATATACTTTATTTATTATCAACTATTTGAACGATTGATCTCTGTGAATATATGGTTGATTAATCTTTGATGGACGTTTTAAAGAAAATATGTGTACTAGATACACACATGAGGGCGTTAGCTTAAATACATTTATATATAATACTTTCATCAAGATAGTAAATGTGACACAAAAGGATCGATTTCAGTGATATAGGAGAAGTGTCTGTCAGCAATATGTATTTACGTTATGGAAAATCATGATCAGTGCAGGAAATCAACTTACATTTAATGATGTATTAGTGACATATATTTTCTTACGTGACCATGGCTAGATAAAAGATGAAATCTGTAAACCGAAGTTCGTATTATGGTTACTTCGTATATTCAGTAGAAAGTACAAGATTTTTTTTCAGCTGTGTACCTTGTCCACAAAAATGTATTCATAGTTATTATACTGTTGCAGTGAACAGTCATGATGTTTACATCATGATTCAATGCATCGTCTTTATAGTTTGTCAGTTTCTGAAGTCAATAATGACATGTTTGGCTGCTGCATGGATCCCAATAATGAGACATACAAACCAATTATCTGTTTTGGTTGCTCACACTCTTTTGTAAACATGACGAAACCATACGCATCTGTCATACAAATTGGAGGTATAGCTAGGTAAAAGGCAAAATCACAAAAATACTGAACTCCGAGGAAAATTTAAAAAGGAAAGTTCTTAATCAAATGGCAAAATCAAAAGTTCAATTCATCAAACGAATGGATAACGACTGTCACATTTTTGACTTGGTACATGCATTTTCTTTTGTGAAAAATAAAATGGTGGATTAAACCTGGTTTCAAAGCTTACAGTATAACGCACAATTTCCATGGGAAAGGCCTGTACCATGCCAGGAAATTGACAGTTGTTTATTTTATTCGGAACGGAACGTTGGTTGCGTTCGTCGAGCTTTACAATCCGCTCAGTCCCTAAATGCTTAAACAAATCTATTATCATCTTTAAAGTTGATCAGGATCCGAAAAATATCTTTGTAAGATTAACATAGTCATCAAATGTTAGTAATTTGAATGAAATAACTTAACATTACAAAATTAAAAACAAAACAAAAAACAAATATTAAATAAGTTGGATAGAAACAATACGTGTTAGTGGAACAACTTTTTTCAGTACCTGTTCGTGACCAAAACTTCCAAAAGGTCAAAAATTAAACAAACATGTCTTAGAAAATAAAACAAAACGATTCTAAATATTTAATATTATTTTGTATTTTAGTGAAACAGGTACTGTGTATCTAATGAGTAAAAAAATCATAAAAAAACGTGTATGGAATTTTACTAACAATGATAACAACAATCGTTTGAAGTGGGAAGTACATACAAAGAAGGGTTGTTGTTTGGATACAAGTATCATTACCATACAATTTTAAAGGATTGCGATTTTTTTAGATATTATTTTATTTATTTTAAAATACAAATGATAAATGTTATCAAAATGATTGTGATGTATGCAAAATGTAAGTATGCTAATGATTATCTAAACAATTAATTATGATTTACATAACTTTATAAATTGCAAAACCGATTGACATTTCATAAGATAACACATTGATGTTTCCTTCTATAACAATACAATGAATATTATGCCACATAATTAATTTGAATGATTAAGAAATAACCACAATCTAAGCTTGTTCCAAACGTTTTCAAGATCTTTATCGTTGTCAATCGGCCATGCAATAAAGGCAAGGTCCTTCCATAAAACAGCTAAGTCGTGCGGAAGTTCCTCCATATCTATTCCTTTGGTTATGACGATAATCTTTTGTAGATTCTGTGAGAAGTGATGATATTTTGCCCGCTCAACTGCATATTGTCCCCATATATCATTCTTAAAGGAAGAAGTTACAATGAATATAATATGTCTGCTTTGTTCAATGCAGTCAGCGAATGCGTCAGCTATAGGTCTCCCTACAGGGAAATCTCTATGTTCTATGCACATTTTCAATCCCCATTTTCTCTCTAACTCAGGCATTAGTATATATTTTATCCATGCCAATTCACTATCAGGATAATACACGAAAACATCATATTTGAATTTTACATCGATACCCTTTTCTAGAGTGTGTCTAAAGCGTTTGTATAAATAAAATGAAATTCGCCATCTAAAACTGTAAATCAGTGTAAAAGGAAAGAAAATAGCAATAAATGCTACAATAAGACCTATCCCTGCTTTAAGCCACACACCGCTGTCACATCCAGCAAAAAGTTCATTAAAATGTTCAGCAGCAGTACTAGTGTTAATTTCAGATGAATTGTGTAAAAGGCATTGATAGGTTTTATTGGCGTCAAATGTGATATTTGATCTATGAAGCCAACGGATGAAGTCGTAGTTCGTACAATCGCAAACAAATGCGTTGTTGCCTAAATGCAATGTAAAGGGTCCATTTCGTGTATGCAAAACATCGAAAAATTCTTGAAATGTACGATTAATATTGGTAAGAAGGTTACTTGTCAAATCGAGCTCCATGAGATTTGGTATCCTTGTAATAGCAAGTGGAACTGCTCTTAAAAGGTTATTTGACATATTCAGGTTTGTCAGTCTAGTCATTTTTTCAAATATATCTGAAGTCATATTCCACAAAAAGTTATATGAAATATCTAACCTTTCTGTCCCTGAAATAAACGTAAATATGTTTTTCTCGTGTTTGTTTGTAATGTACAAATTTGTGCTTTTCATTACAAGTGTTTTAAGTTTAAATAAAGGATACAGTTGTATTTTATCGAATACTACTCTTGAATCAACTCCCGTTACATCTAGATACTCTATCACTGAACCGTTTGATATGGTTGCCTGATCGACGGTTTTACAGAAAGACACATCAAAACGATTTATAATCGCATTCGGGGGTATTTTCCACAAGACTGGTTGCCCGCTGTGTAACACATGGCTCATATGCACTTCTTTTATTGAAGAGGGTAATGTTATTACTCGTTCTTCAGTGATATTAGTTAGATTACTCACTGCAATAGGTGGATAATTGATAAAACTCAAAGGTATAAATGAGTACTCGAATTTCGTGAGGTTTTGAGTTCTATTGAAAAACTGTTTAATATTTTCCAGTCGATGTGCGTGAAATAATGAAAATCGGTTCTCAGATAGTGAAATATTAAGAAAACATTCAGGTCGATTGAAAGTAAGGAGTGAACCATCTTCAAAATCTACTATGTTGTTTTTAGAGATATCAAAAACCTCTACGCAAATCGTTTGTAAATACGTCACCATTTCTTTTGTAATATTTACTTCATAGCTGTATGCACTGTGGTTTGTAATCGATTCATCATTTACATGATGAAAGTTTATCCTTTCCATAGAACTATTTACTAAGGGTTTTAGAAGCTGGAAAGCTTGGATTGGATGCACAAAAGTATCCGACAAATCTAACACTTTGAGATTTGGAAAATGTTGAAGGGTGTCCTTCTCTGCTTTAACAAACTGTTGACATCTATTCATATGCAAATATTCAATACTCCAGTTAAAATTTATGAATGTTGAATAATTCAATACCTCTACTTTACACTTATCGAATTCCAATACCTTCAGTTTATCCATCTTCTTGAACCCTTCTCCAAATACAGGTATTGGTCCAAGATCAATAGCAAGGGTTTCTAAGTTTACAAGTACTCCAAGTGCTTTGTCCGGATAATAAGTCGCCAGTTTTGCATTATTTGAAAAGTTCATGTTTCTACTGATATCAAGTAATGATATATTAGTTATAAACCTAAATAAGATTGGTGTATATGCTGTAAAGTCTAGATTGTTACAAGACATCTTTAGTGTCTTTAATGATGTCAATCCAATAAAAGCATGAGATTCCAAGCTTTTTAATTTGTTGTTGTTAATTGTCAGGTCAATTAATACATTCAAATTACTGAACGCGCCATTTTTTATCATCTTTATTTCGTTATGGTCAAGAATTAGAACAGTGATATTGTCCGATAGATTCTTTGGTACTTGTGTCAGGTTCTCATGTGAACAATCTGCAACGATAGATCCAGTTGTGTTTTTGGGCTTACGGCAATGGTTCTTAGCTGCAGTTATATAAATCCAACAAACACACGAGAAAAACATCACTATACTTCTTTTGTACATTATGTAACTGTGATAATAAATTCTTTCGAATCAATGGCAATAAAGTAAATTTGTTTTAACGTTCCAATGACAAAAGTAAAATTTTTAGATACATATCTTTATATATTTAACTACCTGGCTTGTGCGATAACATGACTAAATTTACAATATCCTATGTTTGCATTTAAATTTTTCAAATAAAGTTAAATCGTACAGGGCGAAAAGTTCTCAAGGTAAAATATTATCATCTCATTTAAACAACAATCTTAACGTTATCGGTATTGGGAAATAACATTATCATCTCATTTAAACAACAATCTTAACGTTATCGGTATTGGAAAATAACGAATCCATGGAATGATTTCCTTATGTGAGGTGCTATACAAAAAGAAGTATTTATACTAATAAAGGCGATTATAATCTTCTTACATTGGTACATTTCGTTATAAAGACAGTGGGTTGATAATGGGAAAAAAACGATGTGTTTGGTAAGAGCAGACATTTTGCATTGCTAAAGGTTACATATGAACGTCTTATTGAAATAGTTCATTTGCTTGCCTGTCACTCTTCAAATACGAAACTCTCAATTAAACATATCCTTCTGTTTTGATGTAGCTGTGGATAGAAATAACCTGGAAAACCATACGGATACTCCACGTCAAAGCTCTTATTGATGGACAGGAAATTTCACGTGTCTCTACATAAGTCATTAAGGAAATAAACCCAACCAAAACATAAATGAATAAAGGTAATATGTAAAATAGGTCAATGATAATGTGACCGAAAAAAAACACAATAGACATTTGGAGGTCCATATAGTTTTAAACAAAACAAGAGTGTCTATAAACAGACCAGAACAATAGTGAATAAAAACATAGTCAGTGAAATATACGAGCAGCAGTTTTTTTTCTTTTTTTTTCTTTTTTAAATCTCACCCTATGAGTAGCTAAATTAAAGTTCCATGGTTATGAAAATGACAGCATACTGACTTCAAGCTTATCATTACTGAATTCATGTCTATATTATAATTAGCCGTGTGATTCTGATCTAATCCCGTGTTTCGCGTCTGCCAACCCACTCAGAAGACGAGGAAACATTTATGTAATCTATTTTGATATTTAAAACGATTACTTGGCTGTAGGGAAATGTTCCCTGTAATTTATTAATGAGAAATTAAATTGTATGTCCTGATGTGATATTGTTGAACGATATCATTCAGTAAAAGTTCTATAACTCCTATAAAAACCGAAAATAGTCCCGCTCTCAGACATAATGGTTAAAAAGGATACATTTTCTAACCATTGACTTTAAAATGTATGATCTTTCAAACATAAAATAAAATCAAGATGAAAAGCACAGTATCTTTATTAAAAAATTCTATTTTCCAATGCCATGTCCTGGTCCCGATTCCGGATACCTAAAAATATAAAATGGTTAAAATTCATTCTAAAACAAATTCCTTTAAAAGTGAGTATATCACGTTTCACTTTATTGAACAAGTAATACCTACATGAACAAAAGTGATGATGCGGCAGTTTAAAAGCATAAAACGTTTATTGTTGTACTGTAATGTGTGCATTCCTGTATGTATAAAGTTTAGTAAATTAATCTTCGCTTCATAGGGAACATTTATAGGCGACCTTGAAGTAAAAAATTAGGTTTGTATTTAAACACGTATTATGGATGAACACTAACCATGAAATGTACGAAGATTAAATAAAAAATTACTTACATTGTTCTTTTCCTGTTCACTTTTACTATATTTTTAGATGGATTATTAAAACGTATTGGTTTCATTATCTTTCAGATATGCTGTAAACTCATCCTTCATGTGTTTCATTAGTATTTAAATAAAATTTGTATATAAACCAACAATGTACGTGACTATTAGTGCAAACAATATTAACGGTTTGTCGCAAATAAATCTAAGTGAATTTGTGCAATGAGCATCGGCCAAATTATAATTAGCACTCGTATAAATCGCCATATAATTTTCTGCTCTTGCATTTGAGGTTCTCCTGGATACCAGCCATCATAATCTACAGGGGCTTCTGTGCCTACCCATGTCCATGTTCCTTCAATAACTTCATCATTTCTACCTAACCAATAATCTATCTATAATTAAAGTACAATATATAGGAAACTATATAAAATGAAAATTTATCTCAATTAATGTACTGCATTCAAATTTGCTTTTCTATATTTACTTTCATCAGAAACACTCTAACCAATAGACATTGGCATCCAATGGCGTGTATTTTACTATAGAGTATGTGTTTTACTCGTTGATTTCTGTACTGTGACCTATATCAATGTGCATCCTCGTCATTTTGCTTCCTGGTTGATAGTTGTCTCATTGGCAACTGTACCTTATCTTCCGATATTTATATAAGCTTGAGTACTCGGGGAGCAGAATGACCGAATGAAACATAAAACAAGAGGTATATTGAATAATAACGAAGTCTCTTTTGACATGAAATGCTGATAAGTATGACTTAAATAGTCAATCTCAACAAGATATCTGTATAGACACATAAATAGATTGAATCAGACTGGAGCTGTAGTTTTCACCTTAAAATCCTTCGTTTCAAAGTACTGAGTTTTCCGTCACATTTTAATGCTAAATTTCTGGTGATGTTCGTGTTGGGTCTTTTGTTGTAAAGTTTTGTATTTCAAATAAACACATGAAAAAAAAAGCATTTGGGGTAACGTCAAGTTCGAAATCACCCAATGTAACAATTTAAATATGTCAAAAGCACAGTTGGTTTAAAACACAAGTCATCAAATAAACAAACAAGTTACCGTTTTCATCCCTGTTATGTCTGTTTACCGGACCAATTATATATATGCGAAATATCCGTTAAAGCTCAACATTGTCAACGCTATCAATCAAATTATGGGGGAGGGGGGTATGTTTTTTTTCAAAAAAGAGATATTGAAATTCCCAATTTGATAAAAAAAAAAAACATATTCTGTTTAGGCAGATAATCATAAAAAAAATTCCGACTCCAGATTTTTCCCCATACCTTTTAGTGGTCATTATTGAGAATAAAACATTTATGGAAAACTGCAGTATTTAGATTGCAGTGCATTATTGTCAATCTAACTTGGATAGTATTGCTCTTTAATATTTAGGGTCAAATGGTGTTGTTTTTTGGTCAATGATAGGGGAGTTACGAAACTCAAAAGGGTATAAGTTTGAATAGAAGAAACACACCCCAATCACGGTCTTCCCTTCATTATTTTAGTGAAAGAGGAAATGAATCAATTCATTTATTATTCATATAAACTTTTATATTATTTGAAAATACTCCTCCGTAATTTAAAAGACTTGCTGTGTGCAAAAGCAGTGCAAAATATTTGAGGTAGGCATTCTCTGTAGTAGTCTGAACTGAAGCTAATTCCGCTCCGCGGCCTCTACATAAACTCTTTTGTTTTTGTAAAAGGAGAGATTGAAAGCATATAAAAAGAAATAAAATAAAAATACCTTGCACGATATTGTATATCATAATACGCTGATATTTAAAGTCATAATAAACTTCAAATCAAAGAAAAATAATGCATATGTTTTTTTATTACTCAATGGATAGGTTTCATTATAAAACTTATGTACATATACTTTTTTCTGAAGTAAAATCTTTAATTTATTCATATTTAGAAGTTTACTTTATTTTAATTGCTTCCTGGAAGGAAGCAATTCCCCCGACATATGTTCCGTATGCAAAGTGACCTCAGTGTTAACCATCTCGTAAAAATCCGGTGATCACAATACGCATGGATGTCCTTAAAATAGACTATTATCTAAATTTACATGTTAAACACGTGCTCAATTTTTGTTGATTTTTTGTCGATTGTAGACAAACAGTTGACAATCGTTAAACTTCGGCTTCAAAACACGAACTGTAATTACCTGCCATATTTTCACAACAACACTGACCGATTGAAAAAAAAATTTCTTATGACTTTAATGGAATAGGAGAAGATATTCAATTAATAATTGAAAACTCCCTTTTGTAAATTTATTCGGGTGTAAAAGCGTTGACCAAAATACATTTAGGAAGCGCACCATTCTAAAATGTGCACACGAAGCTTTAAGGACCCGAACAAATTGCTCAAAGAAGCATTCAAAACTTTTAATTACAATTTTTGCTACGATCATGAAAACTGGATTTCTATTAAATTTTTCTTTTATTAATCTGTGCACTTTATTGTGTCATCATACATGTATATATCATTTTTAAATGAAGGTTTATTCCAGAATAACGTGAGATTGCTGTTAGCCAATCAAACTTACGTATAATGAAACACACATGTAGATGAACTGTAATGATTCAGAAATATATAGAAATAGTTACAGATGTTTAAGGATTGATACTGAGACGTAGCTATCCATCAGAAAATAAAATCACAAAATTACTGAACTCCGAGGAAAATTTATTACGGAAAGTCCCTATTCAAAAGGCAAAATCAAATGATATAACACATGAAACGAATGGATAACAACTGTCATATTCCTGACATGGTACATGCATTTTCAAATGTAAAAAATGGTGGACAGAACCTGGTTGTAGCGCTAAACCTCTCACTTGTAGGACATCAGATTCCACTATATTTACAACGATGCGTGAACAAAGTTTAAATGACGTGATTATAAGCAATTATTTTATACTTATTAACTGGGTATGCATGGCATAGTAAGTTTAGTCCCCGATTTGCACATATATATATATATCAATGCAAATACACAACTGTAAATAGTTGTTCATGTTTGATGGAGTTTCTTTCCTGATAATATAGTATATAAGGATCCGAACATTATCAGTTAGACGTCTAAGGAAGACGTACAAAATGTAAAAAAGGTGCCAGAATAGTATTGGAAGGACCTTCCAGGTCTTACTGAAAATTCATCTTAAAGGGATCTGTTTGTAGACCATTATTTATTTTAGGCCCAATAACTTTTTAACTAACTTTTTATCAGTGTTTCTTTTCACAAACGAAATGAATGTATTCACATGGAGGAAATATTATGTTTTCAGACAAATATTGGCATTTTCAAAATCTGATTGATAGTAATCAATTTTGTGATTTTATAAATAAAAATTGTGTGGCCTTTATCTTGTTAAAAACCTTATTGTCAGCGTTTTTGCCATTTTTGTAATCAAAGTTTGAACTTACCGCTGCTGAATACCAAGATAATTCCGTCGTACTAAACCAGTAACAAGTTTTCTCATAATGCTGTCATCCGAGTTAACACTCACTTGACACGTCTACATATTAATTAAAGGTGAAGGTAACTATTTAAAACTCGAAAGTTAAAATTTAATTATATAAAAAGCTTAGCAAGCCTCGCGCTTTAAATAATAAAATGTATCTGTCTCGAGTAGAGAAATATCGTAATACACCTAATGCAGTGTAGGAATCTATATTTCTTTGTGCTTATGTTTTACAATAGACTGAGTTTCATGAACATCAGGTGAAATATGCAGGGCTGTTGAGTTCACAAATTAAACAGATGAGACGGATAGAATGACCTAATAAACCGAAAACTGGGGGTGCCAGAACAAAAAACCTACCCGCTGTCCATAAAATATAATGTCGTCAATAACTTGTCAATCTGAAGGAGAAAATAACAGCGATATAATCAATTAGAGAGAATAATGAACAGATAAAAGTTTCAGATACAAAACACAACAGAAAACTCATTTACAAAATAAATAATATCACCCTTACCTGAAAAAGACGAAAAACAAACACACTAAGGCGACATACTTGACTGAAGTCGACATACTTGACTGAAGTCGACATACCGAACTGAACGATAAGACTACATTAATAGATAAACCTGTTTGACTTGTGCATTATATGTATAAGGCTGTGATGCTTTTTGAACTCAAGCATTCTATTTTTATGTATGTGTCTGGAATTACTTACATTCGTTACAGGAAACTGATTCTGATACATACTATAATATCCTTATAAAATGAGGGCCAAACAGATCTTTATAGTAACCTTATTAATAGCTGCCACTTAGGTAGGATAAGAATTGTCGCCTCCCAATATTACATCTTCAGACTTCTGAAAGAAGTGTTAAAAAGTTGACAAAGTGATACTCTAAAAAAAAAACTCTCAAAGTTGGATCTTGTTATTCATTTCTGACGTGATGCAGAGATGACTATATCACATAAAACCAAATGGACGCTTTCGTTGTGTTTCCCTGTATTGGCGGGCATAGGAAGTATTTTTCACACGATATTATACCTACTTATATTCAGAATGTGGACCTTTTTACATTTTTGTAGATTTGACTTTTTATTTAATTAACTGTATCTTGACATTCGGACCTCTTTGTCAAATCTTCTAAATGTCTAGAAGTTTTAAAACATATAAGGATATTTCTAACTCTGCAATGGTAACGAAATATTATTTATTCATTCAGTTTTATAATGTACCTACTTAAAATGCATGTCAAAACTTTACCTGTTTCAAATACAACTTATATTTACAACCAATAAATTTCATATAATTATGGTTGAATATATAACACAGAAGGTTTAAATTTCAATAAATTTCGTTCAATGAATTTATATTTGTATTAAGTGAAGATTTTTTCTTTTCATTTTAAAGATCTGATTTCTAACACAAGAGTATGGTATTTCTCATGATAAGACACGATATGTACTGTTTTCTTTTCGTAATATCAACATATAAGAGATAAATAGAAATCTTCCTATCTTACTTAATTGAATAATAACTATTAAGCATGAATTTGGGAATTACTATCGATATACGTGTGGGATTCTTTCTTATAGTTTTTTACTGTTTTTTTTTTTACATTTTTACTGCAAACGTTCTGCCTAGATCCGAAGGAGCAGTAAACAGATTCGTGATTGCAGATTATTCAAACAGAAGTCTAAAAGAGGTTCCAAAACATCTGCAAGAAGACATTGATGAACTTATTCTTGATCAAAACGACAAACAAATAATCGAAAACGACACGGTTTAGTAGCTTCCTTGTCAGCAGTAATCCTCTAGCAAGGAAATCATGATAGGAAATACAAGCCCATGAATATCGTCACAAATTGGGAGATATATACTCCTTAGCAGGCGCTGCTAATAAGTTTCTTACATAGAAACGGAAAGGTCACATTTGGGAAGCTGAAATCTTCTCTTTTGTCTTTTTCAACCGACCCTTATTGTCAATTTCTAGTCAAGATATGAGGCAGACTTAACTGTATCTGTTGTATCCTTTATCTTTAGTTCGATGGGATAGATTCGTTCGACATAGTTACCAAATTTTGTATGATTTAGTGAGAAAACAGCATCTATTGAGGTGATGTTGCAAACTTTTTATCTTCTTTCCTATGAAGTTTCTGAATGAAGCCAGCCTCATGATATGTTAAAAATGTACAAAATTGGAACCTTTCCCAAATCTAAAAGTGTTAGATTTATCGGAGACTTACATGCATCCCCTTTCAAGCTTTCAAGCTTTTAAACCGCTTTCAAATAGAACAATGGAAATGATCAACTTTCATCATGTGAATGATGAATCAATAATAAATAAAAGTATATACAGGTGGTAGGTAAATATAGCAACAGAAATGATGAAATACTTGAAAACTCGAAGTTTCAAAAATAATTAAATATTGTTAATTGAATAAAAACACGTCCTTGACACCCAAATAAAAACCAAGAGGTATTTATTAAATTTCTATTTTCCAATACCATGTCCTGGTCCTGATTCAGGATATCTAAAAATTAAAAAAAAAATGCATAAATGTATTCGAATGCGAATTCCTTTGATAGAAGAGTATGTCAAACTGCTCTTTCTTACAAAGCAGTTATCATTTTCTATGTAAAGGAAGAATACAATAGATCACAATTTTTCAAATTGCAAGCGTTGATTCCAGACAGGTCAGTAGTTTAAACTTCTTTCCCTCGTTGAAACTGTTTGACTGCAAGCGTCATTATATTTCGTGAAATTTCAACTGCAGCTACGGGATTAAAGAATATTGGAAATACTGCGGTAGTTAGGACATCGCGTTTTACCTATTATATGTAAGATTAATGGCATTGCAGTATATAGTCTTAGCATTCATAATACATATGAAGTAAACGTTAAACAATATGGTTGTGTTTCTTCAATTTATATTACGGTAGTTGATTTAATTGTCTGTTGTCTCTTTCAGTATAATAAAACAATGTCCAATTGGATATTCGTAGAATAGTGAGACATTCATTGTCACCTCTGGTACAATTATCGGCCTCGGCTACGCCTCAGGGCAAATATTGCACCTCGGGGGACAATAAGATTACTATTACATTCATACACAGTCAATCAGTACTATTTATAACTACTTATACAAAGTAAAAAAACGTCGATTAAACGATTTAAAAGCCAAGTAGAAAGGGATTCATATAAGTTGCAAAACGTGTTTCCCAATCCACTATAAATACATGTGTTTAAACTAAATTGCTCCTTCAAAGTCTGTAATTAAACAATTAAGAATAAGTTGTTTGAAATAAATTTTAATTCTGCTTATCCTTAAGAAAACGCGAACGAAAAATAGTAAAAAGAAATTAAATTTATTCCATCGTTTTTTTATTAGATTTTGTTGTATCATTGGCAATTATACCACATCTTCTTTTTTTATATTCATATATTGAAAACTCAGACAAATAACACTTCTTGTCTGCAAATCTTTTATTCATTTATACTTTTACTAGCTGTAAATAATAGCAAACTAATACTTTCACGTATGCATTTCGATATATTTCATATACTAGCGACATTTTATAATGTCTTGTCTCGTTCTTACATAGTGTACTTACGGTTTTTCACATATATATCGGAATGATGGATACTTGCAATCAGCATCGACCCAATTATAATTAATAGGGTGATAAATCG
Organism: Mytilus galloprovincialis; assembly: GCF_965363235.1. NCBI lineage: Eukaryota > Metazoa > Mollusca > Bivalvia > Mytilida > Mytilidae > Mytilus > Mytilus galloprovincialis. The sequence goes on from NC_134843.1 coordinate 86,620,823, forward strand.
CCAAACAGTTTTCATTTCTGGCTCCTCCGGGTTCCCCTGGGCCCCAGTCATTATAATCTAAAGGAGCATCTGTGCCTGCCCATGTCCACGATCCTTCAACAACTTCATCATCTCCGCCAATCCAGTAACCTATACATATACAAGTATAACCCCAAAAAAAATAATTGATAAAAGCTCTCCGGATAAATAGAATTGTTATACATGAAAAGAATATTAAACTTTAATTACTTTTGTAAACATGTAACAAGGAATGAATTTATTGTAGTGTAATAAGAAACAAAAAAATAATTTACTGTTCATATATAATAAAAAAAAAAACATTATGAAAAGTTGAACATGATTTTAAAGACATCACAAAGTTGATTTAGCTGTAACATAAAATTTGTTATTTGTTCTCGTTTGAATTGGTTTAATTATGAAATCAACGACAAAAGGTTATACTTTTTAGAAAAATACACATTTGTCATGAAATAAAAATTCCTCATTATACAATTTCCCGATGAAAAGATGTTTTTCTCTATTATTATTTCAACTTGAACACAAATTACAGGATAGTGTAGCACATTTCTTCCAACTTAAACATTTATTCTGGATTGTTTATAACAAAGTTTTGTTTTAAAAGAACTTCCTTTACACGGAAAACACAGTAACATACCTCGTAATTGAGGGGATTTCTAATCGCGGTCCGTTCATTTGTTAATACACAATTTATTCCAATCAATCATTTGAAGACCAACTTATCCATCATGCTTCAAATAATTCACAGTATGTGACAATAAATATCATTATATACTTCATATTAAAATGCTAAAGTTTAATTGGTTAATACTAGAGAGATATTTACTATAGCCCATGACTCTATTACCCTTCGCAAAGACCCTTGTCAAGTTCATCAACTTTGTGTTTTATCATGCCCGGATTTGTTGTTGTGTACACGATCGAGGTCTACTTTATCATTTAAAAAAAAATTGAAAAGATAGCAATAACAGAACATTCAATATAATAAATTTTTAAAAACACATATCTGAGAGGGTGAATAAGCAGATTTTCACCCCTCGAATTAACATTGTCAACCTTGCATGTGCCTAGGTTAACAATATTTTATCGGGATAATAGTATTTTGATTGCATAAAAGTGTCTATTGATTTCCATAAAAAAAAAACATTTTTGGTGGCACAGAAGCTGAGTCTCTAATTCTCTAATTTTACATTGAAATATTAGAATTTCATTTGTATTAAGGCCAGTGTTTTTGACTCCTCTCTAGGCAACTCATATGCATACGTTCCTTCAATCTGAAAATTACCCAATTTTTCTAATAGTATATCGTTTCGGACATTTATTGGTGCGACCTTACTATTTAATTTGTGATTCGGTTTGTTAACATTAGTTTTAAAAGCTCAATAATAAATAACATATGCGATTTTACGACATTTTATTATGCCTGTATTGTGCGGCGTTGAAAAGTGAAACAAGGGTTAACCATATAATTGACAGATTCGATCTATAAAAACTCTTTGTTATATACTAGTATGTAAAAACGATGAGAGGAATATATTTCAATCCATTATATGAAATCGAAAAGACCTAAAAAAAAACGATCCACTTGCTCAATTTCGCTTTCTTTTGATATCTTTATTTTGTATATGTCGGGTTAGATTACCTTCAGCAGTCCTTGTATGTCACCTCGATAGTTAATTAGATAGCGTCTAGATTAAAATACACACGAAATGCTGATACATTTTATCGAGCCCATGCATTGTAAGTTGTTTATTCTAGGTGTAATACCACCAAATCATGGTACGTCACATCCGGTTGTATGCGAAAGTAGGTCGAAAAAATTATTCCCTTGAATTTGACAGTTGTAGGTAATCAATCCTACATTTTATTGCAGTAAAACTATTTCTGTGTCATAAACATATGTCTTGGGTGTTTCAAAACACCATTATTTTTTATTTGGGATTTCTATAGAAAATTTTGTAATCTTGAGGTTACATGGTGACTAAACCTTGTACACAGATAAAATAAGGGGTGAAATTTGATTGGTTAACTTCCAATGATGGTTATTTTCTTAAATGCAATGAAATGTTATGTGAGTTTTTTTCTATAGAACTGGACAGGATAAAACTTTACTCATGCCAAGTATTTCTTTATTTGAAACAAAGATAAATTCTGCACATTTTTTTGAAAAGTGCAAATTTAACAAAGACTAAAAGGTCCGAGTACACAGTTATTTCGTAGTGCATTTCTTTTAGACAATAAATGAAAATTAAAAAAATCCCACCTTCGCTTTCTCAATAATATTTTTACAGTGTGTTGTACTACTTTTGGGACAAATTATATCAAACTTATAGAAAACTTCATCAGCTCTAACTCAAAATATGGACAATTTTATGTTAAGGGGGTCTTGAAATCTTTTGACAGCTTCCGAAGTGCTAATTTTTTACCTTTTTCAGCTAGACCTAATCACTAATTTACATTAATATTTATGATCTAATTTTTTTTACAGTGTCATTTCAACCCCCAACTTGCTTTATGAGGCATAAAACATGGAGAAATAAATTTGGAAGGGGTATAACCAAAATTGGCAAGTAACACACTGTCCACACTAAGGACTATATTCGTGGACAACGAAATTCAAAGGACGATAACTGTGTACTCGGACCTAATAGGATAGAAAAAGTTGACCAATCTTAATAAAACTTGGTATGACTAAAGCTTAATATATTATAACACTGCTTACAAGGTTTCATAGCAATAGGATATATATTATAGACAATATGATTAATTCTATATTCAACTTTGCGTGTTAAATTTAGACGTTAAAATTGAGAAATTTCAACTATCAACATTTGGGGCTTTTAAGATTTAAATATTGCAAAAAAATACTTTTAAAATGCCTTAATATATGATATATCATGTATTTAAAGCAATAGAGTACTCATTTGATATATCAGACTTAGCATAATTATTCAAAAGTCAAATTTATATGAGCCTGTGCCTAAAAACGGAGGTTTTCCAATGAAGGGGGGCCTTACATAAAGATGTAATATTTTCCAGCAATTTTAAATTTGTGAAGCTTTTTGATTATAAATAATCCTTACATATGTATTGAATATACTTTAAATGGAAAGAAAACTTACAAATAACATATCATATTAGTTTAAAAGGGTCTTAGGCCAAGTAAGACTAAAAATAATTTAAGGTCAATTTAGGCCGTAGCACATATTTACATTTAAAAATGCATATTGAAGCTATAGGAAATAAAAATTTGTGTCTTTTCTATCATTTCTATACTCAGGTGACATGATACAATAAATCTGAGCACAAAAAGGCTCTTACATTCAACTTTTTTACCAGACAGTATGGTCTGATACAATGATTTTTCACTTTTTAGTGAAAAACTTGCATGCAATTTTAGTCTCAACAGGCTTTTATTTGAACCACATGCTATCCTACAGAAGTAAAGAAAGATATTATGTGAAATGAAACAGGTACAAAAGACATTGTTAAGTGCTTTTTATACAAATTTAGTGAGGGCTTTATTGTGGACTTCAACTTTTATGTGCCATGCTCCTCACATTTAACTTGATCCAAACAGGGCGTTAGACGAGGGTCATTTATACAACACATTTTGCTCATATTGTCTGAGATAATCTTCTTCTCTGTAGATTCAGAGTTCACAAATGAGTAATAAAACTGGATTAAAGCATAGAAACACAAAAATTGACACATGAAAACATGTCAGATAGAAAGTCAAAATGCCACTTATGCATCAACATTGAAAAAGCTATGAAATGCTTATTTTGACCATATAATGCCAAAATTGGTCATTTTTGCAGAAATTCTATCAAAAAAAAGTTTAAATCCTTTAGTTTTATGCTATTTGACAAATTGATACCATCAAATCATTCAGGGAAGTTGCCAAAGTACAGATTCTATATTTCCTGATTTCACCTCTTAGGTCCGAGTACACAGTTATTTCGTAGTGCATTTCTTTTAGACAATAAATGAAAATTAAAAAAATCCCACCTGCGCTTTCTCAATAATATTTTTACAGTGTGTTGTACTACTTTTGGGACAAATTATATCAAACTTATAGAAAACTTCATCAGCTCTAACTCAAAATATGGACAATTTTATGTTAAGGGGGTCTTGAAATCTTTTGACAGCTTCCGAAGTGCTAATTTTTGACCTTTTTCAGCTAGACCTAATCACTACTTTACATTAATATTTATGATCCAATTTTTTTTACAGTGTCATTTCAACCCCCAACTTGCTTTATGAGGCATAAAACATGGAGAAATAAATTTGGAAGGGGTATAACAAAAATTGGCAAGTAACACACTGTCCACACTAAGGACTATATTCGTGGACAACGAAAATCAAAGGACGATAACTGTGTACTCGGACCAAAAGGGGAAAATCAATGGTGGTATTACACCTAATAGACTTTTTTAATATGGAAATACGGTTAAGTATGTTATAAATAAAATTTGAGAATTTGAGTTTAATCGGTGAACATTAATTTTACAGTTAATGCCCTTTTTAAAACAAAATGGTTTTTTTTTTATTTTTATCAAGCAGATAAATTGAAAATTCCCATTTACATTTTTGACCTTTTAAGAGACGGTATAAATTAGTTTATACATCTACAAGGAAACTTTATAGATTAGAAACCCTTAAATATTAAATACTCCTTCCTTTTAAAGACTTACTGTGTCCAAACGCAGCTGCAAAATATCTGAGGTAGGCATTCTCCGCAGCCGTTAGAACTGAAGCTAACTCAGCTCCATGGCTTCTACAGGAACTCTTTTTTTCAAAAGAAGATTGTACTCATATCAATAGAAATTTTTAAAAAATACCTTGCACAATAGTGAATAACATAAAAAAAAAAAACACACAATGATATCTCATTGAATAGGAGTAAATGGTCATAATTCATAAATAAGGTATTAATCTAACTCATACTTCAATTGAGTTACATGATGGAAAGTTAATCTCAGAGTCAGAGTTTCCTCAATCATTTGAATTTATTCAATATGAAAATAAAGCAATTTAAATAGTTACTAGGAGGCGTAATGATTAATTCGGAGATGTATAGACAATTTCGATAAAACTACACACATTCAGAAATATGTTTTGAAAAATAATTTATAATTGATAATGAGACGTAACTATCCACATTAGTTCGGAATACCCGATGATAAGCAATAATACTAGAAACAATATAGGTCCCTGTATGGCCTCAACAATCATACCGTATACTGAACTATAAATAGCATCATCAAAATATGTCAATGCAAATACTTATTAACTGCATATAGTTTGTTCAGTTGTTGACTCTGAATCTTTCTTGGAATTTTTTCATTTAAGAGATCTTGTCTTAGAATAATGTCAAAAGAAGACTTAAAAAATAAGACACAAGAATGTGTACAGAGTACACCGATACCTCACTCACACTGTAATTTTTTAAAATTCAGTGGACCGTGAAAATGGGGTTAAAGTCTTATTTGGTATTAATATTAGAAAGATGATATCATAACGAACATGTGTATTAACGTTCAAGTTGATTGGACTTTAACTTCACCTTAAACTACCTTTTACATGAAACGGGACAGACAATGGACGGACGCACAGAACAAAAGGTGGATCATAAAAAGATATCAGAGAACGAAAATAGTATTAAAGGGATTTTTAGATCTTACAGAAAATTAATAAATAATTTATGCAAGCTATACTTTATTGTTGTTTAAACATTGGTAGACATTATATTCGTGATTATTTTGGACCGAGCAATATTGAGGGCCAAGGTAACACGAATATAATACCTACCCACGTAAAAACTACAATAAAGTATAGCTTGCATCAATTATTTAGATTCTGATTAGTGCAATTAAGGTAATTTCTATGTCTGATGTGTATAAGTATAGCGTGCTTGTGTATGCTCTTCCCTGAACCTCCCTTTTTTGTAAACAAGCAAACGACTGGCATTGTGATTTTAAGAAGAAGGTGTTTGAACAGCCAGAATGAACTGTTGTCGTATCTATGTCAAATATGTCTATTTCGAATTGCAACACATTACAGTCATGATAAATAAAGTAGCAACACTATGTGCATCATTTAAGAGTTTGGAAGTGTTTTATGTTGATGAAATCATGATAAATGAAGTAGTAACAATATGTGCATCATTTAAAAGTTTGGAAGTGTTTTACGTTAATGAAATATATTAGATACATGACATTTTAATAAAATTCATTATTCAAAAGTAGTCAATATACGTATGTGCAAACAGTTCTTTTTTTAATTTAGAGCATGGTTTTTTTACAAAGCTAAAGAAGCACGTCATATTAGAATTCCTCTCGAAAGGATCTATTTGTGTATCATGTTTTATTTTAGTGCCAATAACTGGAGGATGACAACTCTTAACATTTTTAATTTACTTTTTATCAGTTTTCACCCAAACATATGTTTGTACCTAGAAAAAATATTATGTTTTCTGACAAATATTTGACATTTTCAAAATCTGATTGGTGGTCATCTATTTTGTGATATTCTAAATATAAATTCAGTGGCCTTTATTTTTCCTTTATCTCGTCAGATTTAATACATTATTGTCAGTGTTTTTGCATTTTTGTCTCATTTTATAATCAAATTTTGAACTTACCGCTGCTGAATGCCATGGTAATGTCGTAGTACTAAACCAGTAACAGGTTTTCTCATAATGCTGCCATCCGAGTTGACACTCACTCGAAACATCTAAATACATATATGAAAGGTGAAGTAAATTATAAAAGACGTTTGCCGAAGACTTTGTGTATCACATTTTACACTAGAAATATATTAGATTTATGAATTAGATTTAAAAATCTTAAAAGACAATAAAAATGATATTGAGCTTCTGTCGTGTGACAATGAAGAATTAATGCCGTTTTAATATTGTTACAATTTTTTTTACTATTTGTGGTATTGATTCTTTATTGGTGTCTATTTGTTATCATTACATGCAATGTTCCATAAATTTGTCAATGATTGTTTTGGTGACGTATTTGTTTACGTATTCTTATGACAAATTTCAACCGGCACTTGCAGAGAAGCACTCAAGGCATGTTTCAGTGGGCGAACTGGTTACAAAACATTTCCTCCCTTGTAAACAGTGACTAGAGGTAATCGGTAAAAAAAAAACGGATGATGCTGTAATTGTTTAGCTTGTTTAAAATGAGCTAGCATAAACGAACTTAGACGTGCCAACATAATGTGAATATGATAACGAATCAGGTAAATTATTTCTTGTTAAGTTTATCACCTCATCGTATAATCATATGATAGGTAAATGCGTGAATTTTCGATTTTCAGTGTCGTCAGGGATCAAACTTGTAATCATGCCATCCTTTCATTATTTTTTTTAAATACTATCCAATGGTCGGAACACCTTGATTTTCTCCCAATTTGTAAAGTTGATTATGTTGCATGATATATATTTTTATCGGGGAAAAAAATTGATATGCAGCAAAGATTGGCAGTTTTTAATTTGTGTTGCTATGTGAAATAATGGGAGGTAAATTAATGTATAAGAAGTCGCGCTTTTTCAAATAGTAAACAATTTAATTCAGATGCATAGTATTTTGCCAAATGATAAAGAATATCGTAGAAACTTACTAGAAATTCATCTAATTTATAAAATATATACAACATGACATACTGAAATCTGAAAAGGGGTAAAACCACTTTACCTTGAACAAATTCAGTTAAAAAAAAGGGGGGTAGTGAAAATGCTACGAAATTTAGATTATATTTATCGGGGTCTACAACCAAAAGATGATAGGACATGCAACTAACTACTTTTTCAAGTTGATCGTAAAGTAAAATGGCTGGGTTTTTTGGGGTTGTTTTTAGCATCTCTGTTCAAACGTACGTTGGTCTAATATTTTCAGGTTCTCTTTGGATTGCCAAATAATATTATAATCACCTAATTGAATGTTCAAATTATTTTGCAGTGATGTTCTGTATGGAAGGAAGACTGTCATAAAATCCAACAGTTCCGGATGGCCCGTTAAACTAATTGCTTAACATCAATAACGATGTAAGATTCAAGTGTCTGATCCAGCAAAAGTTTAGCCAGATTTTCCACACTAGACAGTGTCTGGCATTGACAGGATATCAAACGGATGTTTTATGGAATGATTCTCACGTACATATGACAATCATATGTATAGGAATGTGGAGCTAGACTCTTTCATGCAACAATTTTTAATTTCCAATATAAACTCCGAAAAGACAGCAGCATAGAAATGTACATCAATGAGAAACATTCTTTGTGAATAAAATCCTTCCAAAACTTAAATGTGTAATTAGTGTTGCATTATTTATCAGTAGAGATAATTAGATACCAGTCAGATTGCACAACTGAAGGTTTTTGTTGGAAATGTTTTGTAAATCTTGGCTGTTTTGCAAGACAAGCTTGGCTGTGCAGGTTGCTCGGCCGACCTTTTCGTATGAGACAATATTTTGTTTATTACTAGTATATACTAAATCACTGACCCAAGACTGGAGCGGGCCCCCTTTTAGGTAGTTAGTGCGAATCACCTTGGGTTTCAACCATTACATGCCAAACCGGGGGAGGGGGAAGGTTTTTTCATAATAATAATACATTGAGATTTAACATATACTTTCCTATATGTAGTGTTTGTTTTAAAGAATTGCCAACAAAATTCCTCAAATTTGTGATCATAATATTGTTTTAGAAAAACACCTTACCCCCTGTACTTCATAAAAGTGCAAAGTCTTCTTCAACACACGTGCATGGTTAATTCGGATCACGTTTTTTCTATTCCGATATTATAAGAATTCGAAGGTTCATATCATTTACAATATCATTCAACATTTTTCTGGGATTTTTTTTTTACTACCAACGTTTAACCTCGAGGTTACATTGTAGTAAAAGAAAATCCAATATAAACGTTGAATGTAAATGATATGAACCTTTAAAGTGTTATATTATAGGACTCATGTTTTTCAAATATAATGTGTTGATCAATTATGTTATGATGAGTTTAATAAACTTCACATTAGGTTATTTGTCACGTATATTGATTACATTATATCGAGTTGTCCCAACGATACACTTGTCGGTGTGCTCGATCATACGAATTTGCCGACATTCATATAGACAAAATGACCCAACTTTGAAAAATTCTTGTGACAAAACTACATTTCGGAACACGTTAAAAATTCAATACTCAGAAAGCTGCATCATTAGGGTTTGATATATATATTTTTCAAAAAAAAAAGATAAATATGCAGTCAAATCTGGCAGTTTTTTACACACCCCTATGTTGAACAATAGATTGTTCAATTAACAGCATGTTTGGCAATTAAAAATTCATATATTAACAAATTTAGCTTTAACATATACTTTACTTATAGTGGTTGTATAAAAGTTATATAATGGTTTTGTGTTTTGAGAGATATTCATCCCTATGCATATCGGTTTTTATGCGTAAATTGTCTCTCCTTTTTTCTACCTTTTCTATCTCTTTTATAAGAAGAGTGATTTTTCTATTGTTCTAGTGTCACTGGAAATCCGACTGCGTGTTGTTGCTGATGAAGAAAGAAACAAAATGTTTAGTTTTGATTTTTTCACTAGCTATAATGGAGACAGGAATTAAACTCCTTGCAGTACATTACATGTATATGTATATGGATTTTACGAGCAAACCCATTCCAAACAATACAAAAAAAGTCAAATTGGCTAGACTAGACCAGTATGCAGGACATCCGCTCTTCTAAATATGACTCGAACTTCTTTTGAACAGAGTTTTACTGTGCGTATTGCTGTTTGGTGAATGTTTTTTCTATATTGGTTAGAAGTAAAGGGATAGGGTTGAGATGTCAAAAAACATTTAACTCCGCCGCATTTTTTGTATCCGTACCAAGTCAAGAGCCTTTGGCCTTTTCAAACATATCATTCTTACCTGAAAGGAGGAAGAAAATCCCAAACAGTACAGCGAGAGTCATGACAGAAGTCGACAAGCTTAGTTAAGCGATAAGAATACATATATAGATGACTGGTTTGACTTGTATATAATATATATAGGCTTTGTTTGATTAGTGAAATCAAGTATTCTGTTTTACATGTTTGTCTGGAATTACTTATTTTATACTTTCAACTGACTAATTGTTCTCGCGGAAGTGTGCTCGTCTGGAGTGCTAGAGGTCGAGTGTAAGACTGAGTCAAAATATGAAATGGAAGCAAATATTGTATTTTGTAGCATGAACAATTACTACTGGTTTGCTTCGGATTTAGACTAATGTGTCTTGGTTTTGAGATAACCTCGCGACTGTTATCTCGTGAAAAAGTCCGTTCAAAATTTGACTTATTCGACTGCAGAAATGTTTTTGTAAATTATTACAGACGTTATGAAGATATATGTAGTAGCGTAAACAGACAACAATCAACTAATCTTTAAATTTTATTATAACAATATGGTATTTGAATTAACAACTGATAATTTAAAGCCACCTCGTTGTGAAAAAGCCATACATCATCAATTAAAGTTGGAAGGGAGATAAACTTTCATAAGAATCATACAATTCAAAAATGCAATAAAAATGGAACATAAACCATTAAAAGGTTTGGTTAATGGAAATGCAAGTATATCTTTTTTTTTGTCTGTGTGGGTTGGTTACTTTATTGGGATTATCTGTAAAGTTCTCTGTTTCTTGGTAAACTTAATAAACGAAAACGAAAAAATATGGTGCGTTGATTCATTGCATAAAATCCATAAACGTGAACATCCGATTTTATTTATTTGTACCAAAAAGGCAAGTGAAAGACATGAATCAAATCCTTTTCGGAAAATGTAATTCAATTAGCCTGCTATTGGTTGGTTTCGTTTTCATGAGCGTCACTGATGAGTCTTGAGTAGACGAAACGCGCGTCTGGCGTATTAAATTATAATCAATGTACCTTTGATAACTATTGTTCATGCGTCGTTAAATAAAATGAATTTGATGCGACTACCATACAACTGAGAGGTTTAGTGCTGTAAAACTACCAGGTTTAATCCACCATTTTCTACGTTGAGAATGTCTGTACCAAGTCAAGAATATAACAGTTGTTTTCCATTCGTTTGATGTATTTAATCATTTGATTTTGCCATTTGATTAGGGACTTTCCGTTTTGAATTTTCTTCGGAGTTCAGTATTTTTGTTATTTTACCTTTTACATGGTTCAATTACTTCTTGAAAGAAAACAAAATATTTTTTGTAATGTTAATTTCTCTCTTATCATGAATTAAAAGATAACTCTAGTTGGTATGTGCTTAACTTGCAAGGTCCTTATGCTCGTCACATAGTTTTCACTTTACCTCGATCTCATTTTATTTGTCTTATACGGGATGTAATAGGTCTACAATATTTGGTATATGGCATTATTGTAAAGTGTACATGTCCAACTGGCAGTTGTCATCTGACCTTGACCTCATTTCCATGGATTAGTTGTTAATTTAAGTTTGAGTGTGTTAATCTGTTTTCCTAATACTGTATGCAATATGAAACCTTTCTTAACCGGGGACATTGTTGCAAAAACACAACAAAATAACAAAAATCAGTTGAAAGGAGCTTTTTTGTTAAATAGAGTGCCTTCTAAGCTTCATGTATATGCTCGTATAATATACAGGATAATAATGTGTGTATCCAAGCGAGAATTTCTCTATGTTTGGTCGGGTTTCTGTCTCTTTGAAACATTTCACATTTTAATTCTCAATTTTATTATCTAAGAGATTGTCTTCCGTACCGAGTAGAAACAGTAGAGTGTCCTGCTTCAGGTCTATGCTCTTAAAATATACATGATATTGGAGTGAGCGTTCGAGAGAGAACTTCTCATCGCCCTCCAATATGTCATCTAAAGAAGTATTGCAAGGTTGACAAAATGATATTCTCATATTCTGACATGTTAGAGACCAATTTGTATATGTCATACACTGATTAATGGACGCCATCTTTGTATTTACATATATCGGCGGACACACGATTAACAAATACTCAAATTGAAAATTATACCTTTTTGAAAATTCTTCTGGTATTTTGTAAGTAACAACCTTCAAGGACATTTCTATCACGGCAATTTTTAAGAAATGTTATTTATTTACTCAGTTATAAAATGTACCTACTTTAAATGCATGTCAAAACATTACCTATTTTAAATCCATCTTAAATTTACACACAATAAAGTTTCATATAATTATGTTTGAATATATAAAACTCCAGTGAGGTATAAAATTTCAATAAATTTCGATCAATGAATGAATATGCGTGTTAAGTGAAGAATTTGTTCCTTAAACAGATCTGCATTCTTACACACGACTGATTTTCTCATACTAAGACATATATGTACTGTTTTCTTTTCGTAACATCATCATGAACATAATGAATAAGAGATTAATGGAATTCTTCCTATCTGCAAAGAATCTTACTATATAGTATAATAACTTTTAAACATGAATTTGGGAATTACTATCGATATAATTGTGGGATTCTTTCTTACAGTTTTGTGCATTTTTACTGCAAACGTTTCGTCGACATCCGAAGGAGCAGTAAACAAATTCGTGATAGCAGATTATTCAAACAGAGGTTTAAAAGAGGTTCCAAAACATCTACATGTAGATATTAATGAACTTATTCTTGACCAAAACGACATACAAATAATCGAAAACGGCACTTTCAAGAATTTGAGTGTATTGATTAAACTCACAATTAATGACAATAAATTGAATATTCTACAGATGAATGCATTCGAAGGATTGTTCTCATTACAAGTATTAGAAATGGCGGGAAATAATATAACGTTGTCAATGTTCACTTCCAAACTATTCAGTTTTATACCGAATTTAATAGTGCTAGACGTCAGTAGAAATATGAATTTATCGGATCAAGAAGACTGGACAATTTATCCAGATCCAGCATTCGCAGAACTGAGGAAGTTAGAAAATTTTTCGATTGATCTTGCACCATTCCCAATGTTTGGAAAAGGATTTATGAAAATGGGAAAACTCCTCAAATTGGAATTTAACCATTGCCAGGTACGCGTTATGAATAACATCATGTTTGAAAATTTCAATTCTAGTGTTGAATATTTGTACTTAAGTAAATGTCGACAGTTTGTAAAAGTTGACATTGGTTTACTGGAACCGTTCCCAAATCTTAAAGTGTTAGATTTATCGGAGACTTACATGCATCCCATCCAAGCTTTCCAGCTTCTAAAACCGCTATCACAACGCACAATGGAAATGATCAACTTTCATCACGTGAATGATGAATCGATTATAAATAACAGCACATACAGGTATGAAGTTAATATAACAGCAGAAATGATGAAGTACTTGAAAACAATTTGTGTACATGTTCTCGATGTTTCAAATAATAATATTATAGACTTTGAAAATGGATCACTTTTAACAATGGACAGACCTGCCTGTCTGCGTTATATATCACTGTCTAAAAATAGATTCTCGTTGTTTAACGGACACCAACTTGACAATATAAAACAGTTTTTTGCGAGAACCACAAATCTTTTGAGGTTTGACTATTCATTTATACCTTTAGGTTTTATTAATTACTCGCACCATCTGAATTACAATATCAGTGGTTTTCCACCAGAAAGAGTCATTACATTACCCTCATCCATACAAGTCGTACAAATGAGTCATATTTTTCATGCCGGTGAGCCAGTATTATGGGTAATATCGGAAAACACAAGTATAAGTCGTTTTGATGTATCTTTTTGTCAAACTGTTGACCAGGCAAAATTATTGAATGGTTCGGAAATAGATTATTTGGATGTTACAGGAATTGATTCCCGAGTAGTGTTCAACACATTGCATTTGCATCCATTGACAAAACTCTCAACACTGATAATGGAGCACACAAATCTCTACATCACCAACAAAATGGAGAAGAATGTTTTTAATTACGTTTTAGGAACCGAAAAATTAGACATTTCAAATAATTTTTTGTGGGAACTGCGTCAAAATGTCTTTGATAATATAAAAACATTAACGTTTTTGAATTTATCAAGTAACCTTTTCCGAACAATTCCACTAGCAATTACAAAATTGTCAAAGCTTAAGGAACTGGACATGACAAACAACCTTCTTACCAATATAAATAGCACCTTTCAAAATTTTTTCAGAGGTATGGGACAAGGATTCAAGCTATATTTGGATAATAATGCGTTCGTTTGTGACTGTACAAACTCTGACTTCATACTTTGGCTTAATAATAAACACGTTACGCTTGATGCAAATGGAACATACAAATGTATCCTTCAAAATTCTAAAGAAAATGATACACATTATGCTTTCTTACATTTCAATCATTTGTATGCAGGATGTAACAGCAAACTGTGGCTTAAAGCAGTACTCGGATTGTTTTTGACATTTATTGCGATTTTCTTTCCTTTTACACTTGTGTATAGTTTCAGATGGAGAATTTCATTTTATTTATACAAACGCTTCAGAAATAGCTTAGAAAAGGACATTTGTGTAAATTTTAAGTATGATGTTTTTGTGTTTTATCCGGAAAATGACCTTCCATGGATAAAATATGTACTAATGCCAAAATTAGAAAGAAAATGGGGGCTGCAAATGTGTATACAACACAGAGATTTTACTGTTGGAAAACCTATAGCTGATGTAATAGCCGATAGTATCGAACAGAGCAGGCATATTATATTTCTTGTAACTTCTTCGTTTCAACATGATTCGTGGGGAGAATACGCAATCGAAAGGGCAAAATATCATCACTTTTCACAAAATTTACAGAAAATAATAGTTATAACAAAAGATTTACAGACGGAAGAAATTCCACACGAATTAGCAATGTTGTGGAAAGACATAGCTCTTATTGAATGGCCTATGAACGAAAATGGTCTTGAAAATACCTGGAATAAACTGAAGCTGTGGCTATTCTTAAACCAGCCTAAATGAAATATCAGTGACTAATTTCAACGCTCATTACAGTCATGAAAACCAAATATAAAGTGTCAACTATCTGAAGGAACCCAATACGTTGGTCATTTACCTTCATATGTAATCTGCATGAATTTTATTGTTTACTGATATTTTTATTTTAAATTGGTATTTTCAACCTACTAGCATGCAAGCTATAATACAAATATTAGTGGCGATTTATGAATTGTATATCTATGGTTACCGATTTTATAGAATAGACTGATTCAAATGTCCATTTATTGCATGTTGTGTGTCCAGTGACACGTGCTACTTCATGCATTTCAATTGTCATTACAATGGATACTTTCTCCTCTTTTGGCACGACAATGTGTTTACTTTACTCTTTTATTCATATTGCATTTACAATGTAGGTACTTTACTCCATCATTCATATTGTCATGATAATGTTTTTACCTTACAAATTTACTCATATTGTTATGACAATGTGTTTGCTTAACTCAATTATTCACTGTGTAATTTCAATATGTTCACTTTACTAATTTGTTTTATATTGTGATGACAATGTGTTAATTTTGCTCAATTGTTCATATTGTCATGACAATGTGTTTACTCTGTTCAATTGTACATATCATCATGCCGATGTATTTAACAGAAAATCTGCGATCGTCTTGGAATAGAACAAGGCAAAGTTGTTACCAAACTATTTAGCAACGGTGAATGCAGGTGATTATGAGCGATTTTATCATTATTTTGTATCCATGCCCATGGGGCACCAACAGGCTATTTGACCTGAATAGTGACATTGTTTAATTAACTCAATTATCCATATCGTCTTATCAACATATTAATTGTGCTTAATTGTTTATATTGCCATTACATACATGTTTACGTACGCAATCATTTATATTATTATGTTGATGTTTTTACTTTTCTCAATTATTCATATTGTTCTGCTATAAGGATGTTCTTACCTCAGGAATAGATTACATTAGCCGTATTTGAAATATTTTTTTGTTTTTTTGGGTCCTCAATGCTATTCAACTTTGTACTTTTTGGCTTTATAACTATTTTGATCTGAGCGTCACTGGCGAGTCTTATCTAGACGAAATGCGCGTCTGGCATATTAAATCATAACCCTGGTACCTTTGATTAACTATTTACCTAACACATAATTTCATTTTGCAATGTTTTACTGCAATGAAATGTAGGAGTTAATACCTACAACTGTCAAATTTAAGAAATATTTTTGTTCTATTCTTTTTCGTATGCAACGATATGTGACGTACTGTGATTTGGTGGTATAACACATTAATTTCACTAAAATATTTCATGTACAACGAGAGTTCATTCATGCATAGCATTTTATTATGTATGGAAAGCCATATACTATATAAACAAAAAATAGAAGGGAATATGTTGGTTTGTCATTAGGAGGAGAAGGGCTGAGTATGCTTTTAGTAACGAATAGCTAATGTGAAATGTTGGTTATTTAAACCGAGCACTCATTTCTGTAGTTTACCTTAATATTGTATATCCAAATTAAAACACATTCTTTCACATCATTTTTTTAATTTTTCCAACTAAGGATAGTCTGCCCCGAGGAGAGATTGAATAATACTTTTGGTCAAGAATGTTCTTCACCTTCACCATAGAAACTTGCGCGAATAACAAAATAAACCAAATGACTTCAATTGTTTTAGTTCACAGTGCACTTCTTATCAATAGATTAATTGTCCTTAATTCGATACATTAAAGAAACAATCAACATATATTGTTATCCTTATCGTTAAATTAAATTGTATTTGAAGAACATGACCACAAATCACATTAAATCATACCATAATGACATGCAGACAAACGATTTAGATTAAACTTTCGTATATTAAAAGCAGGGTTCTCCCCATTTCCATTTTATACTTATGTTTGATGTGTTGTAAGGTATGTCATCTTTAAACATTTTGCATGTTTCTAAAAATCATAAAATATTATTTATAGTTGAGTTTTCTCTATTATTGTCATATAACGTATTAAGGTTTCAGATCCCGCAGGCTAGTTGGCCATAGATTGATTTAGCTATTTAAATGTCCATTTTGTTTATATCGGCTCGTTTTTCGGTCCATATACATCCTTGGCTTTAAATATAAGGCTTTGAGCGTTCTTGGTGACGGTACATCCAGGAAAGCACTTCGGACTCATGTTGTTTTCATTTATCATCAATATTTTTGGTTTTCAACAAATAATAAAAAAAAAACCAAGACGTTTTCATTTAAAAGTGACAAAAATTTGTTGTTGTTAATACTTTAGTCTCGGTGCAATGTTATCTTATTGTTTTGCCAGATATACTGTTATTTCGTATACAGATACTAGTAGGTAACAATTATGAAGTTTTTTAAACGGCAATTTAAGTAATTTGATAGAAAGAGTTGTAAATTTACTTGAGAAAAGATGAACAATAAGTCACATAAAATGATGGTAATGGAGTTCAATTTGTTTAACTGTTTTTTAATAAGATTCCATATATTGTGATTTGAAGCACTGCAATAATATCTAAAGCAGATGTGACACGTATGTCGTCTATCTTTATGAATAAATTGAGTACTCGAACTGTGAAATAAAAAAAAGACTTTTGTAAACATAAAAGCTTATCATGGATTTCGAAAAATTTGATGTGTTAATGCCTGGCACAATTCCATCTTTTACGTATTATTCCAAGAAGCATTATCATTCAGTTAACTAAATAAGTTGTCATTGTCAATTTCATTGTTCTCTTAAAATAATCATTGACTGTCTTTTTGACAATTTCATTGTTCTCTTAAAATGAAATATAGTAGAAATCTCTTTTCTCTCTATAAATAAACATACACAACCAACAACCACCTTTTACATTACGAGCGGATAATTGACATTTAATCGTCAAGTTCCTAATACGAGTTTGCTGGGTTTGTACACGTACAAACAGCTATGATAGTGATGGGAAGATATGAATTACAATTTCAATAGTAAAATAAAGTATGTTTACAAATACCTTTGAATAATCAGCTTTTAAATAGATAAGTTAAAAGAATAATCGAGTTGTAAATATGTTCTACACCTGAATAGTCAATAGGAATATATATACTATGATATAAAGTGTGTACGGCAAAATGTGTTCGTTGAAAATCTCTTTCGTTTTTCTTGGGTTTTTTTCGTTGTTTTTTGGGGTTTTTTTTCTCAAAATAAAAACAAATGACATACATCAATATAGAATTTACTAGAGCAGACAATACAGCTCCCAATTGTAAACATGGTATTCGTTTTCATTACCAACAATTTTAAAGTTATTTAATTTAATTTCTTGAAATGACTACTAATGTGATCTTTACATCCATTTTATTAACCATTACTTGTAGCATTGTTAAGGATAAATTGGCCAAAAAATACGTGGTTATATTTTATGAACACGACAAAGTATTGTTATTCCCTAATTTTAAAAACATGAGGACAACACTTAAAAAAAAACGTATTTATTAATTTAGTTATTGCAAAATATGCTCTAGATTCATTATCTTAGGGATCATAGAGTTGACTCAATGAAGTCAAATTACAGAGGAAATTAAATGTGCCTGAATAAAAAATAAATCGGGTGACTTGTGTGTGTTTTTTTTTTTTAATTCAGAGTGCACTTCTTATCTATTAATTAAAGTAATAATTGTTCTCAGTCGTTATCACCATATTTGATTGTTTCTGAGGAACGCGACCATATTCGCATTAAAAGAGGGACGAAAGATACCAAATGGACAGTCAAACTCATAAATCTAAAACAAACTGACAACGCCATGGCTAAAAATGAAAAGACAAACAGACAATCAATAGTGCACATGACACAACATAGAAAACTAAAAAATAAACAACACGAACCCCACCAAAAACTAGGGGTGATTATGATTACATTATACTAATATTGTATGCATACAAACGTGTTGCTCCGACTTCCTAATATGAAGTTTGGATTACAATCTTTAACACTCCACAAGGTGAGTCATCTTTCAACGTTAATGTTACATCCTTCTATTACCGTTCATGATAAAACGATACCAGAAAAGCTCTTTGAACATGAATAGTGTTGTTTTTTACATTGTACAGTTCTTCTGTGGATTCATTAATTCTTTTACGGGTACGAATTTTCGTGGATTATGAAAACGAGTCTTTTCGCGGATATATAATTTCTTGGTTTAGCCAAAGGTTGCATTCAGCCTGATAGAAAATTGTAATTCCATTAATATTTATGTTTATGGTTCACCTGTACCCACGAAAACAACGAAAAGTGGTATCGAACGAATAGTGTTGAATTCACAGTAGGTAGATTCCACTGCTTCAGGCATATCAATCCCGATTGAGTGGATTTGGCTATATTTACGTTCTGTTAGGTCTGTCTTTTGAACTGTTCATATACATCCCTTGCTTTGAAATATTCGGCTTTGAACGTTCCTGATAAAGGTATATCAGAAAAGCGCTTCAAACGCATGAGGTCGTTAGTCAGAACTTGGAATTATGTATAACAAACCTTGCTAAAACTGTCCATTTCTACATTGAGAAATTATAAAGAAACTAAGATTTCAACTCTATCAGGCACAGTTTAACTTAGAAAAATTTGGGTATTTTACGGTGTGTTTTGTTTTTGGAGATTTCGATTCTTATACATCTTTGGCATTCAAATACTGTAAACCAACTTATTTTCGCGAGCGATTTATTTTCGCGACTTTCGCGAGTAGAAAAATAACGCGAATATAAATCGTCGCGAATATGTAAACCTTAGATATTTCCTTATTAAACTGCATCAAGTAAATTAGAAAATCGCGAAATTAAATAGCCGCGAAGTGGTCAAGAAAGGATAAAACGCGAAATAAAGTATTCGCGAAAATAAGTTGGTTTACAGTATTCGGTCACATGATTGTATACTGTTTGAATGTGTTGACTACTCGCACATCTTCGTACGAAATCTAATTATCAGATCTGTAAAGACTTCCATTCGTTTCGTAATTATTAAACATACATAATTTGGTCTATCATTCTTTATACTAGTATTGAGATCTGCAAAATAAATCAGCATTTACAGCATGAAAAAGAAGAAGCATAAAATGGTGAACAATTAAATTGTGTGAATTTATTGATTATTTAAAAAAGCTGTACACAATTCACACAATCTAATTGATCACCAGATTTTGTTTCTATTTTGCATGTTCTTGAAATGTTTTACCATTTTGTTTCTTTGCAGTGAGGTGATTGTAAAACATTTTTCTGCGTTCTCCTTCTGTCGAATACATAAAAAGTTTATCATTTTTAAATAAATGTGTACGATACGAACTGAATCTGATCAGAAAAGACTATGTCTTTTTATTTATTTTTGTGGGAAGGTTTATAGAATTTTGCCTTTCAGTCTATCCACGAACGATTATTGTATTGGTAATTTCGATGTCTATTCCGAATTTCAGTGTCTTTTATATTTAAGAATATTGTATTCATATTGTAATTATTTCTTTGTCATACATTGTACATCATAAAATTCGTCAACCGTCAAAAATGTTAAACTATTAACCCTAATACTAAACGGAATGTATACGCATCAGGTAAGCTTACAACATTTTAACAAATTTACTCACGAGAGAATACTTAGATACATTCATTTTAGTTAATATTGTATAAAAAGTAAAATCACAAAAATACTGAACTCCGAGGAAAATTCATAACGGAAATTCCCCAACTAAATTGCAAAATCAAAAGCTTAAACACATCATACGAATAGATAACAACTGTCATATTCCTCACTTAGTACAGGTATTTTCTTATGTAGAAAATGGTTAATTGAACTTAGTTTTATAGCAAACTTAACGTTCACACTTGTATGACAGTCCCATCAAATTCCATAACGATGTATGAACAAAGCAAACAGACATAGTAGGTGAAATTGTAAAAAAATAGGGGTTCAGTAGTCAACAATTGTGTTACAATTTTAATCACTATAAATATAAACAAATATGTAACAAAGAATAACAAAACGGCATGAAGACAAAGCACATGAGCAAAAAGGAAAGACAAGACTACAAAATATACAATAAAGTATTAACCATTGGCAGGATGTATAAGTACAGAGCCACTTGTTAAGCTGTCAAATGTATAATCTTACTTTTCACTGAAAATAACCACACATCGTTCTTTATATACACTTATCCATGCTTATCGTTACATTAATTTTTATACATAACACGAAATTGAACACTCACATAAAACTACATTTATAATGACATATATACTCTTTAATTGAAGTGGGTTCACTTCTTCAAATAATACATTAAATACATAAGTATACAGTTGAAAGTTGGTAAGTAAACTAATATTCTTAATTTATAGTTGACCAAGTGTATAAAAACAAAACATTCATACGAAACCAGAAGCGATTTTCAAGACTATAGTAAATCGTAAGCGCATTGAATCCTTGCATCTCATTATTCATGTTATTCAAATATATAGATTTATCTACAAACATTAAATAATACCGATATTTAATCAAAATCTACTTGAAATATATATCGTTTATGCTTATACATTTCCAGTAAAATATAATAAAATCAAGTACTAATGAGAGAAAAAAAAAAAAAAAGAAAAAAAAAAGAAAAAAAACGTTTGCTACATCTTTGGAGTGGCAACTATAAAATACTTTTTTATTTAACCATCAATACATGTATCCCTTAAATTCAATAGTTTATTTTATAATAATATAAACAAATACTGTATGTTGTATCAATCATATATGTTATGTGTATATGCTCCACTGGGGATATAATTTTGAAAAATAAAATTTATCTTATCTTATCTTATATCTGACTAGGTCACTTATCTTATATCTGACCAAACCTCAATACAATCTTTTCAAATGTATAAAAGGCCGTCTCTGGTCTGAAACCCTTCAGCCAGTCATGAAGATATCATATAAACTATAATAAGTACTAGTATGCAGTTTTAAACCAATCTCTAACATTAGTTGTATTTGATAAAAAAAAAAAATAGTTGTCAGCAATACGCCAATATTACAATGTATTTTTTATTATGAATATGAGGTTTAAAGACATGCATGTATATGACTGAAGTTCAAATAACTCTAATGGTTATCAAAATAATTTTAAAAAGATTTCCAAAACAAAACAACATTTGCTTTATTCCCTTTTCAAATGTGACTGTACACAATCAAAATCTAACGAAAACGGTCGGAAATCAAAGAATGTCACAACTTTTTACTTATTACTTCCTGTACGTGTCTTTTTACCTGATACAAATTCAACATTACATATGTTATACTAGTATATACGCTCTTTAGAGTATTATATGACTGTTTGAATCAAATCTACACCATGTGTTTACTTTTTTTTTAAATGCATTATATTTATTTCAATGAAATTATTATATGTACCGGTATTAACTACTATTTAATTCATTCATTTTACAGATCTGCTTAAAAATACATGAATTAGGTTTTTACATGCGGACAAGGAATTGTATTGTTTACATCTAGCAAAATGTACTTGTTAATATAATTGCTTGTATTAAAGCATATTGGATTAATGCAAAATGGATTTCAGAAAAATGATGCACACAGTTTTGGGCTTAGTCTGTACAGTTGTGTATTGGTTATGTGTACTCGTTGCAGCAACAACCAAAGGACCAGTAAACAAAAGAGTGACAGCCAATTATACAAATAAAAGTTTGACAGAGGTGCCAAAAAATCTATCGGTTCACATTAACGTTCTTATCCTTGATCAAAACGAAATACAAATAATCGAAAACGGCACTTTTAAAAATTTAAGTGTACTTATCAAACTAACAGTTAATAACAACAAATTGATAATTCTACAGCCTAGCGCATTCGATGGATTAGACTCATTACAAACACTAGAGCTAGCCGGAAATAAATTAAATTTATCAGTGTTCACTCCAACACTTTTTAGATTTATTGCAACGTTAAGAGTGCTCGACGTCAGTAGAAATATGAATTTTTCTGACCGTACAAGCTTGACGCATTATCCAGATAAAGCGTTTGCTACACTAATAAACTTGGAAGATTTTACTATTGATCTTGCACCATTCCCTATCTTTGGACCGGAATTCAAGAAAATGGAAAATCTTCAAAGATTGGAGTTTAGCCATTGTCAGGTACGAGAAATTAATAACAGCACGTTTTCAAATTTTAACTCAAGTGTTAAATATCTGTATTTGTGGAAATGTCGACATTTCGTAAAAGTAGAAAATGGAACACTAGAACCTTTCCCACATCTGAAAGTGTTAGATATATCAAACACGTACATGCATCCAATCCAAGCTTTCTATCTTCTGAAACCGTTAGCAAATAGTTCTATGGAAATTATCAACTTTAATCATGTAAATGACGAATCAATAATAACCAACAGTACGTACAGGTATGAGGTTATAATTACTAAGGACTTGATGCAATATTTGAAAACAATTTGTGTGGAGGCTATCGATGTTTCAAACAATAATATTATAGACTTTGAAAATGGATCACTTTTAACATTTGATAGACCAGAATGTCTTTTTGAAATTTCATTGTCTAAAAATCGATTTTCAGTGTTTAACGGACATCAACTTAACAATACAATACAGTTTTTTGCGAGTACCAGTAATCTGTGGAAGTTCGAATATTCATATATACCTTTAAGTTTTATAAATGTCACTGAACATTTAGATTTTAACATGAGTAGTATTCCAAATGACAGGGTCATAACATTACCATCTTCCATAAAAGACGTAGAAATGAGTCATATTTTCCGCACCGGTGAACCTGTATTATGGGTCATACCGGAAAATACAAGTGTAAGAAGTTTCGATGTAT
The DNA here is from genome assembly GCF_965363235.1 of Mytilus galloprovincialis. Classification (NCBI taxonomy): domain Eukaryota; kingdom Metazoa; phylum Mollusca; class Bivalvia; order Mytilida; family Mytilidae; genus Mytilus; species Mytilus galloprovincialis. The sequence continues at coordinate 86,644,673 of NC_134843.1, forward strand.
CTTTCTGTCAAACTGTTGATCAGGGGAAAATATTGGCCGGTTCAGAAATAGATTATATGGACGTCACAGGAATTGATTCAAGAGTAATTTTCGACACTCTGCATTTGCATCCACTATCAAACCTCAGAACGCTGATAATAGAACACGCAAATTTATACATCACAAGCAAGATGCAGAATAATATTTTCACCTTTATACCAAGAACAGAAACACTTGACATTTCTCACAACTTCTTATGGGAATTGAATCTTAATATATTTGAACATATGACAAAGTTAACCTATTTGAATCTATCAAATAATCTTTTCAGACAAATTCCTTTGGCGATCACAAAAATACCAAATCTTAAGAAACTGGATATGACCAACAACCTTCTAACGAATATAAATATCTCCTTTCAAACTTATTTTAAACAGTTAAACGAAAACCACGGATTCACACTTAATTTGGACAATAATGCACTTGCATGTGACTGTACAAATACTGACTTTATTCAATGGCTTGATAAAACCAATGTGACACTTGATGCTAATGGAACATATAAATGTATCCTTAAAAATTCAACAGAAATTAATACACATCACGCTGCTTTATATTTCAATGATTTGTATGCAGGATGTAACAGTAAACTGTGGTTAAAAGCAGTACTCGGAGTGTTTGTGGCATTTATTGTGATTTTCTTTTCTTTTATGCTTGTTTACAGTTTCAGATGGAGAATTTCATTTTATCTATACAAACGCTTTAGAAATATGCTAGAAAAGGGTATTGCTGTAAATTTTAAGTATGATGTTTTTGTGTTCTATCCTGAAGGTGGCCTTTCACGGGTAAAATATGTATTAATACCCAAATTAGAAAGAAAATGGGGGCTGCAAATGTGTATACCTGACAGAGATTTTAGTGTAGGAAAACCTATTGCTGATGAAATTGCTGATAACATCGAACAGAGCAGGCATATAATTTTTCTCGTAACTTCTTCTTTCAAACTTGATTTGTGGGGTGAATACGCAATAGAAAGAGCAAAATATCATCACTTTTCACAAAACTTACAGAAAATAATTGTTATAACAAAAGATTTAGAGACAGAAGAAATTCCACACGAACTATCTGCGTTGTGGAAAGACATTGCTCTTATTGAATGGCCAATGAACGAAAAAGATCTTGAAAATACATGGAATAAACTCAAACTATGGCTTTTCTTAAATCAGCCTAATTTATGCTTAGCCAAACTGAATTAATAGCTGTCATATAAGAGGAAGTGCGTGTTCTTGAGTCAGAAATGGTTTTAAATCGCTTTAATTGTTATTATATATATTTAAGTGGTTTTCATTTCTTTACAAGGTTGAATTATTTAATAACCTAAATAATCTGTTATAAAATTTCCTTATTCCTTTTACTCGAATGTATTACTTAACATTATTGTTTACTGATTTAGATCGAGATTTCTACACAACAATACTTATATTTATTTGCAATATTCGTATCTATTTCTGATTATTCAAAGATTAAAAGAGTGTTTTGGGAAATGATGACATGTTCTAGTGGATATTAGATATAAGTGTGTATATATGTATATTTTGCATTTGCTATCATATTTCCTTCTAAACTATATAATGTTTGTAGATTAATCTGTACACTGAATTGATGTGGATATTACATTAAGTGTTTGTTGGTTGATTTCTTTTTAGATACTTTTTTATGTTGCAAAATTATAATTTCAGGCTTACAGATCTGTGTTGACATGAACTATCATTGATATAGCCATAATATTAAAATAAATGTTCACATAACTTTGATTTTTTGCAAAACTAAGGTTTTCTACATCAGGAATCGATTACCACAACTGTATTTGTGTAATTTTTAGTAATTTTTGTTCCTCAATGCTCTTCAACTTCGTACTTTATTTGGCCTTTTAAACTTTTTTTTATTCGAGCTTTACTGGGGGGGGGGGGTCTTTTCTAGACGAAACTCGGTCTGGTGTAAATACAAAAATTCAATCCAGATATCTATGATGAATGTATTTGGATAGATAATTCAGAACTACACTCCTTGGATTGTATCATACATAAATTTGAAATGAATTTACTTCTAATGTATAATAAGTACATACAAATGAAAGACTTCTTGTAAATTTTACACAGACAAGAATTATGTTTTCACCTAAGCATGAACAAGTCATAAAATAAGTTTTGTCTTGAAGCTCATAGATATTATTGAATAAAACAATGTGCTTTTCTGTGTGTAAATGTGATTTAAGTCGTTACTCATTTAAATTTTCTTCCAATTGGACTAGTGTGTTTTCTAGTACCTTTTATGACATGAAATTTTCTCTTACATATAAAAGTCAATAGTACAGTGTTCAAATTTATAGCATCAGATTAAGAACTGTTCTGTCAGTAACATCTTTCTTTTTTTTTTATTTAACACAAACAATAGCAATGCAAATATAAGGAAAAAGTACAATTCATCCTTTTCCCCCCATTTAAAAAAAATAATAAAATATATTGAAATGGAGCTTGATGACCTATCAAGATTTTTAGCTTATTTTGTCCCTGAACTAATGCTCTTAAAAATTTCACCTAAGTACATCCCTAATTGAAAAGCAGTCAATTTTCCTGCCAAAGGTCAGTGGTTCTCAACCGGCACTATTGCTTCATTCACAAATAAAAAATGACCACCAGGAAATTGCAAGTAGTGCTGAAAGTGGTGTTTAACACAAATCAATGAGTGAATCAGCAATCCTAATGTCTTTATCTACTAACATAGGAAGAAAGAGATATTTTGTGCAACGTCAATTTCATGTCACCTCATTGTTCATCACAACTTCGGATTCGTTTATGAATGGAAAATACGTTTTATTTTTGTGTTAACATTTTCGTAACTATAGGTGTAGCTATATTTTGCCAGAAATTATCATCATTTCCGTATTGAACAAGAAACAGTTGGAAGACTGTGTCAATCTCGCTATTAATTAGTTTTTTAAGCAAAGGGAACATGTGTACTAAGTTTCAAGTTGATTGGACTTAAACTTCATCAAAAACTACCTCAACCAAAACCTTTAACCTGAACTCGGACAGATAGATGAATGGATGGAAGAACGGAGACACACAGACAGAAAAACATTATGCCCATAAAAGGGGCATGAAAATGGGGCATATAAATAACCAAAGATATGGCCGAACATTGACACAAAAGTGATAAAGAAGGTAAAACAGATATTGATTGATAACCTTTCAACTGTGATGGGAATAATGGCTATGGACCTAATACCTGAGGAACAAGGAGTTAAAAAAGTGATATAGACCTCACCTGGTGGCATATTGCATTGAAGCTGCTTATAAACATCATTTCACACAAAATATTGAGCTGAAGTTTGCTTTCATGAATTGGCACATTAAACCCCACTCAATACATGTCCTTTGGTATAGATGAAAGAATACAGGCAAAAAATTAAGTAAACACAAACACAATATCATTAAATACATAATTTATTTATAATTCTATACGCATTTAGCGCATGTACGAGTTTTTATTTACACAACCTCATAATAGTTGTTCTATATCATAATAATGAATTCGTCTTAAATTTTATTTAAATTTCTTAGAACTCTTATTCCTAATAATGTTTATACATGTAAATCTATTTTGAAAAAAAAAATAAAAAGTACTCCTCTCATATTAAATTGGTTTTCAAAAATTAGCTACCTTTTGGGACAAATAGGAGTCCTTACTGTTAATAGTCATTTGGAAAATTTGTGCTATATATTTGAGCATTATAATAGCATACTCAGCAAGAGTAATTCAATTAGGAGTGTTTTTCAAACCTTCAATAGAAACATAAAAAATAAATCAATGAATAAAAATTTGCACATATAAAACACAATAAATTTATCAGATCTTCACAATAAAATATACTTGTATAAATGTATAAAATAAATATAGGACGGATATGGTGAAGTATGATATGACAGTTTGACAATCTTCAGTACTATAAATCTCTAACACAACAATAGTAATATCACATAAACAATAACACTGTTCATTCAGAATGATGTACGAGCTTAAACATAAACAAATGATAGCTTGTTAAGATGTATCGATTAATTCTAACTTAATTACATAAAGTGAGGGAAAATAACCAATTAAATTTCAAAATCGGTTTTTTTACAGAATCAATTCCAAAATATAAAGAAATGTTGAAAATTCTACATCTTCTTGCTTATAGCTTTGGCTGATGTATAATCTTTTTATTCATATCTTTTCTAATTTTGATTTAATGAGTAAAATCACATACAAATAATATATATATATTTTCATGGTCTTGAAAAGTCCCAAGATGGATGAAAGCACTTGACAATGCTGCTTTTAAAACTCTTTTTATGTATTCAACTTTTAATATATAATTATGTGCACCGCTTTAACATAACCTTTTTTTGTATATTCTATGTATCTATATGTATAAATGCATGTTTATATATTTACATAAACATGTACATATAGATCTCTAAATCACAAAATGTTCTTAAATACCATCTATCTTTATGATACATATATCAGCATTTCATTATCAAATGAGCGCAGGTTAAGAATTGTTGCTATTATATTCAAATGGCACAGTTCATTGATGCAGTATCATGTAATCAGTGACTTTGGAATGTTGATGCGTAAATGACAGCACTATGTAATCACATTATATTAAAAATCTTTGGTCCACTAATGTTTTCTTGGCCAGGTTCATTCTTCCTCCACTGTCTCTGGCCATAGCAATTAACTGTAAAATAAAATGGATTTCAATCATATGTAATGGACTAGTAATTCACAGCTGAGTCTAATTGTAAATATCAACATTATCATTATTCAAACCAAGTTTTTAGTGTCAGTGCAATTAACTCCTGAATAGAAAAAAACATTTAATCCAAAAAATTTGTTTTACAAACGACATATCAACATAGACATGCATCTTACATATCTCAAGGCTACTAATTTTTTATTATCTTTATTAACAGTGAACATTTTTAAACACTTATGTGTATTTATCCAATAATTGCAAATAAAGTCTTACCTCTGTGATTAGATATGTGAGCACTCCAGCCAGAACAAAGTTTTGAAATATCAAATCTATTATACAGAATAGTAGTGTGTCAAATACCACCAAGGCAGATTCATTACCATAAAACAAAGCTCTGTCAAATGAATGGCCATCATCTGCAAAATAAAATCCAAGTTTTTATAAATTTTCTTAATGTATTTTCCTTCTTCCTGATGTTTTTTTTTCTATCCAACTTCGTTGTGTTTTTCACTGAAAATATTCCTTTAAGATGTATTTTCTGGAATTTTCTTGGAACTTGTCAAGTGATGTCAAATGCCATGTGATTACATTGCCGAAAGGCATGCATTTATAATGTGAAGCATTTAATAAATTGTACATATCAGCCCACTAAGTAACAATTCAGATATTATGGAATTTATGTAAATGTAATGCTATTACCACACAATAGAAATTAACAAGAATGTGTCCATAGTACACGGATGCCCCACTCCCACTATCATTTTCTATGTTCAGTGGACCGTGAAATTGGGGTCAAAACTTTAATTTGGAATTAAAATTAGAAAGATCATATCATAGGGAACATGTGTACTAAGTTTCAAGTTGATGTAACTTTAACTTCATCAAAAACTACCTTGACCAAAAACTTTAACCTGAACTTTGCACTATAATTTGGCATTAAAATTAGACCAGAAAACATAATGCCCCTCTACTATCATAGCCGGGGCATAAAAACTATTTGCTCTAAGTATACGATATAAATTGATATAATCAACTGAAAAGAATATTTTGACTTTTTTGCCTATTGAACATACCATTATAAAATATTCCTTTCTCTGAAGCATCCAGAAATTCGGTGTCCATGATACTCTCTAAAAGTGTTTTGTCTTTGACCACATAGTCTATTTCTTTTAACGACTGAAATCAAAATTGTAAATATTATAAAATTTATCTTTTGTCTTATGCTGCCAGTCATCTTTTTTTTTATTAATAAGAAGGAAGTCATCTGCTATATGATTAGGCAATAATTCAAAGCCCTCCACAAACAAATGTCAAGTTTTTTAAAAGCAGTAATTCTGATAGTATTCAATCAGGTAAATGTCCCTAAAAAAAGCTTACTATATTGCTGAACTGGAAATCTCTACACAATCTAATAAATTCATTTATGAAACATTCTTACTAAAGGTAGCAAATCTGTCAGAGTTCTTTATATAAAAGTATTACGACAAAAATGTGAAGGGTAACCAAGGTCATTAAAACCCCTAGTAGTATCAAAACTGATTTTAATACAAGGATATACCTTAAAGTAACATGCTGAAAGAATCTTTACATCAAATTTTTAGATGTATAAATTTCAATTAGGATAACCTCCAAGTAGTTTAAAACTTTGTGACAATTGAAATATTATAACATATTTATCAATCTTAATACTTAAAAACATTTTGCATTTTATTGCTTAATGTATAAATTTTACTTTTATCAATTCATGTGTAAAAATTTCTAATGCACAATGTACATTCATCTCTTGTTATTAATTTTTCGTCTGCCACAGAACATATGACAAGATAGAATATTATAAATCTTAAAAATTCATACTCGATTTGTGTTTAGTGGTAATAAGCATTGTGCATAAGTTTCATAACATTTGATTGAGACAAACTAAAGTTAGAGAACTGAAACGAAAAATTCAGCAATTTTTCCATTTCCAGCATATGTAAAGAGAGATAACTCTAGAACAGTACAAGAGACACCACCAAAATTCACACTTGATCTGTGTATTATTGTAATAAGTATTGTGTATAAGTTTCATAGTATTTGGTTGAAGCAAACTAAGTCAAAGAAAAGAAACAAAAATTCTGTAATGTTTCCATTTGTAAAAGGGCATATCTCTAAAACTCAAATTTTGATATGTGTTTTGTAATAATATAAAGCATTGAATGCAAGTTCCATAACATTTGGTTTAGGTGAACTAAAATCTGGGAACAGAAACCAATTTTTGGACGAACGAACATTACAGACAGACAAGAGTAAAACTTAATGCCTCATCCTCTATGGCGGGAGGCATTTAAACATAATCTAACAAACATTCCACTTCTACCCCTCATAGATGGATAAAATGTTAAACTCTTAGATCAAAGCATACAAAGAGTAAAGAGTTGATAACACTATACAACAAGAAAGTAGAAGATGTAGACAAGTTCACATACCTTGGAACAGTCAAACAAGGAGTAGGAAGTGGTCACATCAACAACAGAATACAGAAAGCAAGAGTGACATTCCATGGCCTCAGAAGTATATGGTATGCACGAGGAATTGGCCGAAAAACTAAAATACATCTGTATAACTCATTAGTAAGACCTGTATTATTGTATGGATGTGAAACATTGAAACTCACAAACCTTGAAGAAAAGAAACCTAATACTGTAGAACACCAATGCCTAAGAAAGAGCCTAAAAATAAAATGGCAAAGTAAAATATCAAACAAAACAGTAAACAAAATTGCTAACACCAGATATATCAGTTGTGAAATAAGAAGGAGACACTGCACATGGATAGGACACATATTAAGGCGTGAAAGAGACAACAAGAAAGAATTAGAGGAAGGCTAAAAACTACATGGAGAAGAACAACAGAGAGAGAAAGGAACCAATAAGGATGTACAAGTTGGAACATGGCCTGAACAGCAGCAAAAGATAGAAAAGGGTGGCAAAGCAGCATGGAGGCCTTATGCAAAATTCTAGCGCGGAGAGAATGAAGATAAGATAGATGGATAGATTTTTGTAAACAGACCCTTAGCCTGTTAAATTAACTACTTAGGAAAATGTATACAGGTATATAAAACGTTTATATGTGTGACAAAAAAGGAAAAGACAACTGTGCACAGATATCAAATTGGCAATGATTAATGATACATGTATTTTATATACTTACATGATCAACAAATCCAGCAAGGAATTTATTGACAACATTATATGCATTAGTCTTTGTATTTATGATAGTTTCTTTTGATTTCCCAGCGCCCCCTACTGCACCAGATCCCTGTAAATATAAATATAACATTCTATATCCTGTAAATATAAATATAACATTCTATATCCTGTAAATATAAATATAACATTCTATATCCTATAAATATAAATATAACATTCTATATCCTGTAAATATAAATATAACATTCTATATCCTGTAAATATAAATATAACATTCTATACCTATTTCAGAAACTATGGTCTATGAAGAGGTATAAAGACAATTTTTATTCTAATTCCCCAGGCACAGAAATTCAAAAGAAATTACCACTAACCAGAAAAGTTTATTAGAAGTGTCTTTTGACTCTTTTCATACTAACATATAAAAAAAATTGGCATTTAAGCCCTAGCAGCAACAAGTCATTAAAACAACTTTTCTTTTATTGAACATATATTTTCACTTTTGTAAAAAAAAAGCATGATCAAAATTGTAGTTACAATGGTATTATTGTTTATAAGTCGCTACAGCTTAGATCAAACTTTTAAACCTAACTTTCATATATTTACAAAAATATTTAAGCAGTTATTCAATAAGGAAACTGAACTAGATCCAAAGCAGTAATAGTCCAGTCAAACTAAGATTTAACCTTAAACTAATTAAACTTGAGGAAAACTCAAAATTAGCATTTTTAATTTACTCTGGAAATTAACATTGGGAGGGGAGATAACTCTCGTCTTTTTTGGTCAGTTTTTGGTTGTTTTTCTTGAAATTTATGTTAAGTATGATACTTTGGTAGGGTTATAAGTTTGTATTTTACTAAGTTATATAATCTTCTGTTAATGAAATGTACAAAACCGAAGTGTTATGGGTAGTTTTATTTTTTTCGTGCATATTACATCAAAGAAATTGCAAATTTGAAGCTTTGTGACCATTTAGAAACTAGAGGCTCTCAGGAGCCTGTAACGCTCACCTGTTACCTTATTTACTGATGGCGGCCATCTTGGTTGGTAGGCGGGGTCATTAGACACTTTTTAAAATAGATACCCTAGAAATGATTGTGGCCAAGTTTTGTCCAATTTGGCCTATAGTTTTAGAAAAGAACATACAAAAATGACAAAAAGTTGTTCAATATTGACTATAAAGGACAATAACTCCTTAAGGGGTTCTCTGACAATTTTGGTCATGTTGACTTATTTGTAGATCTTACTTTGCTGAACATTATTGCTGTTTACAGTTTATCTCTATCTATAATAGTATTCAAGATGATAACCAAAAAATGCAAAATTTCCTTTAAATTACCAATTTTAGGGCAGCAACCCAACAACGGGTTGTAGGATTCATCTAAAAATTTGTGAGGGGATAGATCTTATTCTGATGGACATTTAAATCTTGACAAATTTGCCCTAAATGTCTTAGTTTCAAAGATATAAAGCAAAAACTGTATTTTTCCACTATGTTCTAATTTTAGCCGTCGGCCATTTTGTTTGGTAGGCAGGGTCATCGGTACATTTTTTAAACTATATATCACAATTATGATTGTGGCCAAGATAGTTTAAATTTGGCCCAGTAGTTTCAGAGAAGAAGATTTTTGAACAAGTTACAAAAAATGACGATAAAGTTATTAAAATTGACTATAAAGGGCAATAACTCCTTAAGGGGTTCTCTGACAATTTTGGTCGTGTTGAGTTATTTGTAGGTCTTATTTTGCTGAACATTATCGCTGTTTACAGTTTATTTCTATCTATAATAATATTCAAGATAATAGCCCAAAAACGGTATAATTTCCTTAAAATTACCAATTCAGGGGCAGCAACCCAACAACAGGTTGTCCGATTTGTCTAAAAATTTCAGGGCAGATAGATCTTGACCTGATCAACAATTTAACCAAGTCAGATTTGCTCTAAATGCTTTGGTTTTAAAGATATAAGCCAAAATATACATTTTACCCCTGTGTTCTATTTTTAGCCATGGCGGTCATCTTGGTTTGATGGCCAGGTCATCGGACACATTTTTTAAACTAGATACCCCAAGGATGGTTTTAGCCAAGTTTGGTTTAATTTGGCACAGTAGTTTCAGAGGAGAAGATTTTTGTAAAAGTTTACGGACGATGGACGATGGACGCAGGACGCCGGACGCCAAGTGATCAGAAAAGCTCACTTGACCTTTCAGGTCAGGTGAGCTAAAAATAATGAGAAAATTTGGTATTGTTTATATCTGTATATTATATTTTTTCAGCAACTTACTTATCTAAAGAAATTTTAAACCACAAAAAGAAGAATACATGCTTAATTATTTTGATTAAATTTGAGATTCTTTACCTTGACATGTTGAAAAATTCAATAAATGGTCAACTAATGAATTACTAAATCTAGATTATAGCTTGATACAAGATATGAAAACACCTTTGGAGTTGTTTGTTCTACTCTAAAGACCACTAAAAAAATCAAGAATCAATACATTTTGATGAATAGAAGTGGTAAAGTTATAATTTTGTATCAATTTTTATTGATATTTCTGCCTTTTTTGCAAGAGTTATCTCCCTTTTTAATGCAAATCTCCATAGGAATTTTAAATGGTGTTTTTTTTTTAAATTCCTCAAGTTGGATTTTATGGGAATTTTTTCTGTGTATATTTGGGGTATAATGCTAAAGATTGAAACTTAAAAATCTTCTGTTGCAATTACTTTCGGGTTAGGGTCAAATTTATGCTAGATTGACTGGACCATTGTTTCATTCATTATTTTCGACATTGTACAAAATTTTTTTGAGTTGCAAAAGAAGAATACTGCTAAACAGGGTTACATTTAATTTCGTTTGTTACAAATAAATATTCAGCTTTTCATTTTTTAATATACCCTCTAATGCTTACCTCTAAAGCAACAGGTAACATTACTGTCTCATACTTGACTCTTAATTTACGTGGTAATGCCATCATAAATGTCTGTTGGTCAGTATCTGGTAACAGTCCACGCTTTCCACAAAGATCTTCCTGTGTATCAAAAAATATGATATCGATTAATAAATTTATGTTATTCATACTTTTCACTGTGTTTATACAAACATTTTGCAAGGTATGATAACTATTATGTTTACAGATATTTCAAATTAAAAGCTCCTTAAAGAAAAGTTTTTTCTCATCACTTTTATATGCAATGTTTAAAAATGCCATTATCAAAATCAGCTCTACAGTAGGTATTTTCCATCGTCTGCGTGTTTACCCTTTAAAAATGTAATAAAAACTCACCAAAGATACCAAACAGGCTTAGAATTTGTTACAACAGACTTCTTTTGTCTACATATGCCTTGGTTGTGCTCAAATTTAATGGTTTGTATTGGTCATTGTATTAATTCAAATATCTTTTTTCATAATAGTAAGTTTCAGTAAGCTTTTTCATCAGCCTTTACATTTATCATAATTAGGATTATTTTTAGATGTTTCTTTTTTTCATTTTCCTGAAATGACTGTTTAAGTTTTTATTTCACGTATTCACCTTCATGTTTTTTTAAATCTTTTTGAGCCTTGTTTTGTTCCCCCAATTCCTTTATGGTTAGAGCCATAACCCGCGAAAGTAAATCTTGACCATCACTTTGTGGTATGGAAACTTGTGGTATAATTTCAGAGGGATTTGTACACTTAAACACAAGTTGTTGCCTGGAAACTACTAAAATACTTATTTGGGCCCCTAAGGGCTCTAATTCCTTTACTGTTTGGACCATAACCCCAATCACAACCTTCCTATTGAGGATATAATCCTTGTGTATAAACTTCATGGATTTCTATTTACTTATACTAAAGTTTTTGTCCCAAAGAAGACATGATACCAATATACGACCACATAAAATGTTTGTGGTCATATAAAAACAATAACCCTCCCTAATACATACCTCCTCTCTCCTCATCATATCAAACATATCCCCCATGTTGGTATCAGCTTTCCCATGTACTGATTTACCATGGACGTAATATCCAAACTGGGCATGTGCCATTACAAACACACTGATGTTACTCATAGAGCAAAGATCCACAAACTGTCGAACTTTATCTTCTACAAATCTCTCATATATCAATGTGAAGAAAATCCACTGACATAGTGCTACAAAAATAAAAATTATTACTATATGAACATTGCATTTAGATATTTTATGGAAATGTTTATAGGTTTCACCTCCAACTCTGACATTGTTAATAATGAATAAGAAAAAACAATGCTACAACTCAGTTCTTATGATAGCATGGTTAAGATTTTAAAAATGTGCCGATGGTTGTTACATAGTATGCGCCCATAACAATTCTATTTACTATTCTAGAAACTAAGTATCAAAACTTGTCTCTATATGACTATATTAAATTATGAAAATTTTCTCCAGTCCTAATTAATATTTTCTAGTTTGGGGCATCAGACTAGTGGCTAACGGTGCAGGTTGGTAAAATAAACAGACATAAGTTTTATCTTTTAATATTTGAATAACTGAAGCGAAGATGTTTTTTTTTATGTTCAGAATGCTAATTTAGGTTTGTTTTTTAAACAATAATTTGAAAATAAGAGCATTTCAACTTCAATGGTTATGAAACCAATATTTTCCCCATAACAAATTTTTCATTCATTCTTACCAACTAAAATATAAACTGATGCTCCTATGGCATATCTGAACATTGTACTATCTTCAGCCCTGTATGATGTTGTATCTTTAATGATTCGGCCATCTGGATCCTTTGTTGCAACATTTTCAAATCCAACAACATTCAGGAAGAAAATAACAGCAAAAATCTGGAAAATCTGATTAATTTTTCTCAGTGTCTGAATTTCATTCCATTCATTTGCTACAAAATAAGTACGCCAAATAGACACATTACTTCCAGTTTTCTTTTCTGAGGTAGCAACCACATGTTTTGGTCTTTCCCAGTCAATTAAGAATACATCTGCTGTACACTGCATGATTATCATATGAGCCATCTGTAGACATTTCAAAGCAAATCCTGACCCAAACAATGCCAGCCATTCCCTTTCTGCTAATCCTGTGATATGGAACAAGAAAACGGTATTTTGTCCCTAAAAGAAAGTAAAGTTTAAATTGATTTGTTTAATTCAAGCCAATAAAGGGCATATATATACATTCATGAAATGTAAAAAATAAAAGAAGATATTTTTCAAATCTGTCCAAACAAAAGTTGTATTTCATCTACTCAAAATTAGAAATTTTGACCCATGAAACTACAATTAAATAAAAATATAACAATTTTCTTAAAGTGGACATGAATTGTAAGAAAATATAAAACAAATCTGTCTACAGGATTTTTTCTGTACATGCTGTTCACAATTGGCAGGCAAACTTTTTTTGACGTTATTTGAACAATGCTTTACAAATAGACAACTGTATAAAAAACATTTTTTCTCCAAACTTTAAGTTCATTTTTACAAGATGATGGTTGATATGAATTTGCCCTCATTGGCATACCACATGGTGCAAAGGGAAGTGATTTTAGCCCAAATTAATTCAATGGAAATCTATCTTTTATTCATACTGACCTTGAAGAATGTCAGAAAATAGAATGCTATACCAAATGTAATCACAAAGAAGATGTTAGCCAAAGATCCTGATGCAAAGAACAAGAAATTGATGATCGTCTGAAAGTCAATAGCTGGTTTTCCCGCTCTTTTTGACCACACCCATGTCCTGTAACCAGCATAGATAATACTCAGTGTTGACAGCGTTCCTACAGAAATCTGAAAATCTCGTCTGTATTTGCTAGTTGAATATTCGTAATCAACTGAAAATGATGTCTGAAAATAAAATATGAACAAATGGACAATTAATTATTGTAAATTCAGAATTATTGCATGCACTTATCATTGCTAGAGACCTATTGTTGAATGGAAATGCACGTGTAATTATTGTGATTTCATGAAAATCTGTGTGCGGATATAAGCATCATATATCAAATGTGAGTTCTTTTAAAAAATGAGATACTTAGTCAGTCGCATTATTCCCATTTCTGATATTCCTATGCACAATCTAATTATGAAAAACAATTCCCAAACATCAATTTTCATAAAAATTATTCAAATGAAACTTTTATTCATCTTGAAAAAAAGCATAGTTATAGTTTGCACAAAAATAAGTAGAATGCACTCATGGAAGTAGTTTCAGCACGTGTAAAAAAAGTATGCAAATGCTGCATAAAATCAAAGAGCTGAAAGCTCTGAGGAAAAATGACGCCACTGTCTCTTATATTGGGATAGTTTTTATGCAAGTCTTGATTTTCACATACCTTAATTAGTTTAACAATGCAACATGTCTCGTAAGCATATAATTGATATTTCTATATGTTTGTGTGTGAAGGTGACAACTGGCTGTTTTTTTTTAAGACAAATGAATAGGTCAAGACTACCTACAAATAAATACCGTAGAAAGGCTTGTATATTTCTCACTGGTACATAGTCTGAATCCTGGTCTGTTCGCGCCCATTCACGTTTGCGCCCACTCATGTTCGCCCCCTTTCATTTTCACACCCTACATGTTCGCACCCAATCTTAATTGGTTTTGTGTTTAATAACTCTGTAAGCAAGTGTTTTCTTATAAGTATAATTGTTGTCATTGTCTCAAAATAAAGTGTTGAATAAATCTTAATCATGTTTTGGATAGGGTATTGTTAAAAATAATAATAATCCTTTCTAAATAAAGTGGTATTTTGTCAACGTTTTATTTTGTGTTGAATAACTCTTAATCATGTTTTGGTTAGTGTATTGCTATAACTTTGTTTCATTGACTTGTTTCAAAATGAAGTGAGATTCTGACTATGTTTTTTTCTGTGTGGTGAATAAATTTTATCATGTTTTGATTATAATAGTGGATTGCTATATTTTGGTTCCTATATTTTATTGCTTCGTTGTTTCAGATCAAAGGGACCAAGCTGTTAAAAACAATTATCTTTTGTGTTTTTCCTTTAAAATCTTCAATGTTTACTCATACCAAGCTATAAATACATTCAGTATTTACACCAAAGCAATTTAAAACAACAATCATGATTTTCCAATTATTTAACTTGAATTTGAATTAAAATTGGGCGCGAATGAGTGGAGTGCGAACGGACCTTGGGTGCGACCGTGCGAGCTGCGAACGTGTAGGGTGCGAAAGTGTATTGGGCGCGAACAGACCTGATACCACAGTCTGAACCCCCTTCTCCCACAAAATATTAAGTAAATAATCTTTTTGTTACTGTTATCAAAGGTCTAATGAAACTCAGGTAATTTCAAACATTTGTCAAAGAATTCTAGTCAAACCGGCACCTGGTTAAATTGGCACCTGGACAAATCAGCACCTGGTTAAATCGACACCTGATTTAGTCAATTCATCACCCATGTTAAATATATATTTTTAACAGCATTTTAAGCAAAAAGAGTAAAAATAAGAAAGGGGTTGCCAGAATTTAGCAATTTTTGGGTGTTCATGTACATTTTGTATATATTTATTTTTCTCAACTAAATGACTTTTTTGGTGTATTTTTAATGATATATATACATGTATGAGTAGTCCAAATAATTATTACGTCTGGCAAGGCTTTTTAAATTTTATTCTGGGACACCTTCCTATGACCGCAAGGCTATGTTAATTATTTTCTGAGACGCCTTCCTACGAACTTCGTAGGAAGGGGTCCCAGAAAAGAAATAAAATATCCTTGCCAGACGTCATAATTATTTGGACTAATACATGAGATATTGGATATTTTTATGCATTATTTTAACCAGTTGAGCATTTTACAGAATTGTTGGTTTAATGCTGTTTAAACTTTACTGAAAAAAAACACCTTAAATTGGCTAATTATTTGGCATGAAAGTTTGATTTATTGAAAGGGACTCATAGTTTTCCATTTTATTTTAATAATTGTCTAATTGTTAAAACAACAGTTGGGTAGGGGCTTCATTGTTTACCTTTATACACAACAACATATTCACTTTGGTTTCCTTGTTTACCTAAATACACAACAACATATTCACTATGTACTTGGTAACAGTTATTAATTAATTGAATAGAAAATATTATAACAAATATTATTGGATGCCGAATTGACGTCAAATAGGTGCCGATTTGACTATATGCCAATTTAACCAGGTGCCGACTTGACTTGTACGTTTCAATTCCTCTGCGATCGTTTGCGGTATTTTCTTGAGAAAACATATTTTCCATCATCAAAGAGAAGAAGAAACTGCTTGAAAATGATTCTGGAACGCTTCATGATTGTAAAAATAAGTTTAATTCACTCAAATAACAATTTTGAAACTTGCGATGTTTAAACAGGAAGTTTCAAAAGCACGTGTAAAAGAAGAAAATAACCGGTGAGAGTGGAAATCCGTACATGACAGATATCACTATAGTACGACTTTGAAAGTAAAACAGTTCCATCCTTTTGTAAAACAGTCTTTAATATACCTATCACATTAATGTTTGAAGGGTCTTAAGCTTATTCAAACCATTTAAGTCGGTATGAAACACCGAAACGGAATAACCAATAACCGATTACGTTTTGTAGTTTACAAATTCTAAACTGGTTCCCGTCAAACTACAACACTTTGTTCGAGTGTAATGGAATACAAACAGAAACCAGCTAGTAAATATGAAACCGAGTGTAAACTGGTTTCTGGCTGATAACTACACAATGATCATGCATAATGATAACACAAGCAGATTCCAGTTTGTATGGAAAATAGTAAATACGAAACCAAGCGCGGTAGGCAGAGAAATGTAATGAAGTTCAGGTCGGCAGTAATGGAACAATGACTGCGTCATTTTCCAAAAAGTATATCTTTTCACATAAGGTCAATGTGTGACCATTTTGAAAACCTCTTTGCTCATGGGCAAATAGACAAAAAAAAGATACTGTTAATTCAGAAAAAATTTCGAGGGTTTAGTTACGCGAATATTACTACTGGGTGGTATTGCAATAATTAGAACTAGTTTTCTGATGTCTGATACATATATCTGTTTGCAGATTTCCCTGAATAACTGTGTAATGTGCAAACATATATATCAAAGTTATTTCAGCATAGTGTTTACAAATGTAGTTTTGGCAACATGATCTACTGAGGAATAAACATGTGCAAAATTTCTAATGGACCAATGAAGTATTTGTTAATATGTTAATCAAATACAAGTAATACACTAAAGATATGTACCGATATTGATGCTCCCTGCTGTGCGTCCACAAGTGACACAGTTCCGTAAGTGATGGAGATATATGGCGGGAAAATCTGGCCTGTACTGGTACTTCCTACTAACTTAAGATTCATACTTATAGACTTGACATATCTGACATACTCTGGCTGGGCACCAGCTGTTGTTGCTGCTCCTACAAACAAACATTCAATTAGGTTTTACATTTCTTTAGTATTAAAAGACAATTATTCTCAAGACTGGGTGAGCACCAGCTATTGTGCTGCTCCTAAAAACAAATATTCAATAAGTTTTATATCCCCATAGTATAAAAGGACAACATTTCCCAAGAAATTGCAGAAATGAAAGATTAGTGATTATCTTTAATCAAAATAAAAGCTTTTTTAATTTGATGTTTATGACAGTTCTTTGAAAGTCTCTATCAAAAATGTTGGTTAATGAAGGCCTCCAGATTGTAATACTTTTTTTTAATCAGGTCAAGATACTACAAATTTGGCCCCACAAATTTTACATAAAATAATTTTTTTTGATATTACTATTGATGAAAAATAATATCTTTTTGACAATAACATTACAACATTATAAATGACCAAGTAATAATTCCTTATATGTGCATAATTTGTGTTGTGAAGTCAGTGTTGGTCTTTTTTAATAGAAATTACTTTGGCCATGACTCCTGATTCAGAAAATGTTTATGTCCAGGAATAAAACATAATGCTCAGCACATTTTTGTTGAATAACATCTTATGTCAGAAAAATGCACAAAATCAAAATATTTTGATATATTAAAAATGCTTACTTTGGACTCTACAATGAATTCTAATGAGAATTTATTATTTTTTCCAGCAATAAGGCTTTTAAAATAGACCAATTTAAGAAACAAGTTATGAGCTGTTCAATGATTAATGATAACGTTAGAATATTGAGGCAAAAAAAACTGCAGATTCAACATGACCAAGTATTCTTTGAGCATAATCAATACTCAAGACTTTCACAAAACAATAAATCATGTTTAAAGAGTCGTATTTTAACTAAGTCTTCTACTTAAAGGTCAGCTTTTAAGCTATATTTGATCTAATTACCCTATTTGGCCTTTGTTAAATATTATACCTGTTGTAGCTATATTGTCCACCAAGAAAAATCTCTTTACTAAATGCCAATCTTTACTGTCAGATTCTGTTCAAAATAAAGTAATAAATACATATCTAATTATCTTCCCTCTGCAAAGTCATTTTGCTTATCATGCACATATATATATACAGTGTAAACAACAAATAATTTGAAATTAGAGGTGACTTTTTTAGAAATAAATATTAATCAAAAAATAAATATACACGCATTCATAAATTAATGTGTTGTTCGGTCACTCGTTGAATATTTTTCTCTATTTGAATTCTTCGATTAGTTATTCTATAAACATTTTATTAGTTTTGGTCGAATAGCCATTCCATGTATTTTCACATCATGAGACCAACTCTACAATGTTAAAAATATACGAAAAGGAATGATCCAAGTTATACCTTTTACTGACAATTATGACTTTTTTCTCTTGACAAAAATTAGTAAGTCATGAAATGTAAAACAGTACTACATGTGGAATTTATTCACTATAAAGTTCCTTTTCTATTGACTCTATGAATCTCCCTTTAATGATACAAAATTGTATCCCGTTCTAAGTACTGAGGTTTAATGTTGTCAAAGATAAGCAAAGGGAGTTAACTTACCTTGATTTACATTCTGTCTGTTGTGCAAGTAGTCATTAAGCTTTATTGGTACTGGATAAATTTGTCGTCCATCCCCAAGCTCAAAATCAAGGACTTGTATAGAGTTAAAGACTTAAATTGTTTCCAAAAAAATCTTAACATTTTCAACTAGAAGCTCCAAAGAGCCTGTGTTTTTCACCTTGGTCTATATACATATCTAACAATGAATACTCTCCAACATTGAAGACGGGAATAAAAATCTCTATTTTATTGATCTTGAATTGCTGATCATTTAGCAGATAAGTTGCCTCATTGGTGATCATACCACATCTCTTTATTCTTATATGAAACTGCTATTTTTCTAAAAAAAATCAATTGCAATGAGAAACAAAACTTAAATATAACTGGTCTAATTGATGAGTATATACTGCATAGCAGTCATAAAAGGATACACAGATCATAAAACTCTGGTTTATATTTGGTTTGATCCCACAAATCTATTGCTGGAATTGAACACTGCAAATAAAATCAATAGTTATAACAAATATATACTAATATGTAATCCAATCAGTTTCTGGAAATCATGATAACATTATATCTCGTTCTCGGATTTGTCAATTTTTCCGACACAAAAAGGGCAGGAATTGAATTTATTTTTTTAACAACAACTCATTTCCCTTCCCTTTCTAGCTGTTACAATAGTGTGAACCAACAATGATAGACAAATTCTTCAAACTAACTTTATCTCTACAACAAGATTTTCAAGATTTTCTCATTCATGCAATTGTTTAATTTATCTACATTGCACTTAACAGTATTGTTAGAATGAGTTACGTAATAGCTCTTCAGTGGGTTTTTTCTAATATAACATGGTTTGTTGGTTTTTGAGTAAAATAAATCCATAATTTTACAATTTTGAAAGGTTTTTAACTTACAAGTTGAATTTATATAATGGAGTACAAAACATGAAAAAATAATACTTTGAGTCACTGATGAAATCCTAAGAAATCTTACTGAATGTGAGTAGTATGTGCCAAAAACAAAGGCTGCATTAAGTCTAGTAGTGGTGTCTGAGCAGAGCTGAATTTTGCCCCCCAGTACTGAGTCTATTCCAAGAAACTCTCCATTCTGTGTATAGCTAGCTGCTAGGATCTTGATATTCATTGGAGGATCAAAGGTGTAGGTTGTAGTTATAGACTCATCATCAAGTACTCTATCTCCATCCTGTGCTACTAAACCATCTCGCGTGAAGTACATATCCGGCAGAAAGTTTTTCCTGAAAATATAAAACATTCATACCATTTCGTGTGAAGTACATGTCAGGCAGAAAGTTTTTCCTGAAAATATAAAACAATTATATCATCTCGTGTGAAGTACACGTCAGGCAAAAATGTTTTTCTTTTTTAAATATAAAACAATTATATCATCTCGTGTGAAGTACATATTAGGCAAAATGTTTTTCCTGAAAATATTAAACAATTAAACCATCTTGAGTGAAGTACATGTCAGGCAAAAATGTTTTCCCTAAAAATATAAAACAACTACACCAACTTTAGTGAATTACATATCAGGCAAAAATGCATTCCTAATAGAGTTCAATCAAAATATCAAACAATTATTCAACAGACAATCTCCAGTTACAGCGTGTATGTAGGTTTTTGTTGTTTTAAGAACTGTCAAATATGGTCAATTTATTTGGATTATGGGAGAAGCAGCAATTTTTTCAGTTCTTTGTCTTAAGATTTCAAGATATGTAAATATTAGCTGGTATATTTCGTAGATTTTTTGGGCAAATTCTGATTATTTTAGAAATTTTTTTTGTAATATCATTATTTTTATTTTAAAAAATCAAATAAAAAGCTCATACCAGTCAGCCAGATTAACCCGTATGATATTCTTGTACAGGTTACATGCTGAAGTTAATTGTGAAGTATCTTCATACTCAAAGAATGTCAATGCACACATATTACCCAATGTCTGGCATGCCGTCTCATTTTTGTTCTGAAATTATATACAAGGTCAATATTAATGCATAAAAAAGAACATAAAGTATTTCAATGACATGAGTTTTTACTGTGAGATTTATGAAATGCTTTTCTGTTTTATCATTTGCACTATTATAAGAATTTCATCTGAACTGCAATTTTTTTTCTCAAATTATAAAGAATCAGCAAATAGTCTCATTATTCATATAAAAGTAATCATCCTTTTCTTATTCTTCAAGGAAACTAGAGGCTCTTAAGAGCATGTGTCGCTAACCTTGGTCTATGTGCATATTAAACAAAGGACACAGATGGATTCATGACAAAATTGTGCTTTGGTGATGGCAATGTGTTTGAAGTTCTTACTTTAATGAAATTTCTTGCTACTTACAATTATCTCTATCTATAATGAACTTGGCCCATTAGTAACTGAGAAAATGATTTTGTAAAAATTTACAAAAATTACCCAAATTAATGAAAATTGTTAAAAATTGACTATAAAGGCAATAACTCCCTTGTCAACTGACCATTTTGGTCATGTTGATGTATTTGTAGATCTTACTTTGCTGAACATTATTGCTGTTTACAGTTTATCTCTATCTATAATAGTATTCAAGATAATAACCAAAAATGGCAAAATTTCTTTAAAAGTTATCAATTGGGATGGCAGCAACCTAACAACCAGATGTTTAATTCATCTGAAAATTTTAGAGCAGATAGATCTTTACCTAATAACCAATTTCACACCCTGTCAGATTTGCTCTAAATGCTTTGTTTTTTTAGTTATAAGCCAAAAACTGCATTTTACCCCTATGTTCTATGTTTAGCCATGGCAGCCATCTTGTTTGGTTGGCCTGGTCACCCGACACATTTTTTAAATTTGATACCCCAATGATGATTGTGGTCAAGTTTGGATTAATTCTTCCCAGTAGTTTCAGAGGAGAAGATTTTTGTAAAAGATAACTAAGATTTACGAAAAATGATTAAAAATTGACTATAAATGGCAATAACTCCTATAGGGGTCAACTGACCATTTTGGTCCTGTTGACTTATTTGTAAATCTTAATTTGCTGAACATTTTTGCTGTTTACAGTTTATCTCTATCTATAATAATATTCAAGATAATAACCAAAAACAGCAAATTTTCCTTAAAATTACCAATTCAAGGGCAGCAACCTAACAACGGGTGGTCCGATTCATCTGAAAATTTCAGGGCAGATAGATCTTTACATGATAAACAATTTCACCCTATGTCAGATTTGCTCTAAATGCTTTGGTTTTTGAGTTATAAGCCAAAAACTGCATTTTACCCCTATGTTCTATTTTAGCCGTGGCGGTCATCTTGGTTAGTTGGCCAGGTCACCGGACACAATTTTTAAACTAGATACCCTAATAATGATTTTGGCCATGTTTGGTTAAATTTGGCCCATCAGTTTCAGAGGAGAAGATTTTTGTGAAAGTTAACGACGACGGACGACAGATGACGACGACGGACGCCAAGTGATGAGAAAAGCTCACTTGGCCCTTCGGGCCAGGTCAGGTGAGCTAAAAAGTAAAAAGATCTCTTAGATAAAAATATTCCTTGTCATGAATTTTACTTTGAAGTAGCTTTGCATTTGACTATGCTGGTTCTAGAATATTTCATAAAAAATCCATATTCATATTCAAATGCTTGTTGACAAAATATTTAAATCAAAGCGCTGTAAGCGCTGAAGGCAGTTAACCAAAAACCAAGGCAACCGTAATTATGAAAACTAAGGCAATGTTGCCTCAACATTAAACATTCATATATAGTACATTCATGTTTATCTAATGATGTATTTATTAAGGCAAATAATTTACATGTTATCAAGGTTTCAAAAGCAATGCATATATCAATGTATATTTTTTTATGGTGAGGTTCAATTTGACTTAGTATGAACATGTAATAGTATGAATGGACTGGTTTCCCTGGAAAGAAAACCGAGTTTGTGTTCTATAGTACAAAAGTTATGAGACACGAATCAGACAAATGTTCACTACAACAGGGATCAAAGGTGAGGTCTGACTGACCTGCCCATAGTAAATGTAAATGATTTGTTATTTTGTCCCATATATATGAATATATATAATTTAGGGGTGGGGATCTCAACGGTTTTCAAGTTGGTTTAGGAGTGGGGATCTCGACCATTTTTAAATTCTAAAAACAGGACGGGTGGGGTGACCCCCAGCGACTCTTCCTATATTTCATTTGATTTTTCATATTGTCACAAACATGAATATATATGGTTAAGGGGTGTGGATCTCGACCGTTTCCAAGTTCTCAAACAGGAGGGGGTGGTGTAACTCCAGGGACTCCCCCTATATTTCATTTTTTATTTATTATATTGTCCTATACTTGAATATATGCAGGGGTTGATTCAGACGGGGGGGGTTGCGGGCTTGCACACCCCTTAAATTTGCAAAGCATGGGTTGTGTTTAGCTTAATAAAGAATATTCCGATTAATTTTACCTCAAATTTTTTTAGCCTCGCTCTGCTCGGCAAAAATTTAAGTTTGCGCCCCTCCTAACCTAAAATCCTGGATCTGCCCCTCATATGGTTTAGGGGTGGGGAGCTCAACCGTTTCCAAGTTATCAAACAGGAGGGGGTAGAGTGGCCCAAAGAATGCCACCTATAAATCATATGATTTACTTACATTAAGGTATATATAATATAGTTGCATTATTTGTGAAAATAAAGAAAGAAACTTTCAGCTACTTTAATTGACCCTTCAAAATTGAGAAAAACAAATAACCCTTCGAAATTGCAGTAATATGTTTACACTTTAAAAGCATCTCACATGCATTATCATCATTTATCATTTATAAAGAAAATTTAGACTGTGACCATGAACATGTATATTGTTAGATATACTGTTCCCAGCTGTCACTTTGTATTGGATTTTTAAATTAAAAATTTGTCAAAAAGTAATTTTGAGTTTCTGAATAAAATATTTTTCTGCTTTTTCTTTCTTTTACATATATCTTTTGGTTTACAATTCTAGTGTTTATATTCATTAATTTACCATGCATAGATGTGTTGTTTCACCTGCTTGGATTTATTTTGTAAATGATCGCCAAACCCGGAATTACCCTTATCCGCTTCCGGAATCGGATCCGATATTATAAAATTTGGTCTTCACGGCCGCCATTGTTATGTGTTTACAATGTTGCTTGTGTCAATCAGATACGATTTTACTCGAATTTATACAATATTTGTCGGCGATTTTCTGTATAAAGCTAGCGGTTGAACAAAATGAACATCGCTGTCATGACTAATAATGATAAAAATGAGTTTTTAGCTCGTTTAATTGGAGACTTTGGTGAACATGGTGAAAAGGTTTGCAAAGTAATTTCTTATTTTCTTTCAAGTGGAAGGTGACTACGTCGGGCGTAGCTAGAAACCAACTATCCTATTCGAAATTCTGCTTGCAAAAGTGGAAGGTCGCGGACCTCGGACCACCGCTAATTTGCACACTTGCCTCCAAATTGAAAAGCTACGAAAATTTCTTTTTCTAGACTAATTTGAAATTGCCGCCAACAGCATGAACAGTTGAACTTATTATATAATAGACTACTGACGTAGTTGTACTACGTATTGATGACAAACAATATTCCTACGACTTTTGTCATTTGGGAAATCTAGACTACTTGTCTTAAGAGATTTTCGGCGATTAAATATTTCATACAATTGTTCTTTGACATCTTAGCTAAAAGCACAAGTCATAATGAACTACACAAGGATTCTTAATAAGCACTACTTCCTATGTGTAACTTTAAAACTTTTGGATAAATCGACGATCATTTAAGGTTTTTCTGGTCATATTTTTTGTAATCCAGAATAAAAAGTATTAAAAAATTGTTCAATTAGTTATATATAACATAGTAGCGAGCTAGATAATAACAATGGCAAGTATTTCAGCATTTATTGGGTAGAACACAAATCTAGGGTGCTCGCATAATGCAGCTTAACTGCATAAAAATGTTAATCCATCTTTTCATAAAATTAAAATCAATTTTATATTAGAAAACAATGTCAGACTATTATTTTTACAATTCTACAAGATATTGGTGTGTGTTTTTTGTAATCCTATGCTTCAGCTAGCATTTTCAAAAACTTTATTAAACATAAAAATAATAATTTGACAAAGTTATCACTTAAAATGTCCATTTGCATTGTGATTTGCCTAGTTCTACATATAGCATGACTTACTTCTTGACACATAAGATATGATGCCTTCAATTGTTTATCTAAAAGCGCAGAGAATTGTGGAGCGAAACCATCCTGTAAATAAAATAAACTTAAAATCAACTTTATGTAAATTTTGTAATTATTGGGTACATTTATAATTGTGATTTCTGAAGAATGCACAATCTTTTTTAAAGATTTAGTATTGCAATTTCAGATAAAGCTGCATCCATTACAATAATTTCTGAATTTACAATCTGCTTTTTAAACTAATACCTGTCAGATTTTTGTCTTCATTTCTTCTTAAAAATCGAAAGAATAAAACATGTATGCAAGAAAAGCATTAAGAAAATAAGTAATATGATTGTCAAACAACAAAAGGAGCAATAAACTACCTAAATTGAATCACAACATCAAAGGAGTAGGTCCAGTAAGACCCCTTTTTGGCCCCAAAATATAGCAGTTTTACAAAATTGTTAAAATGTATACTTTTAGTTATTTATTGGACAGTAGAATGCTTCTGCTACATAAATATGGGCTGTTTTTGACAATACGATATACATATATCGGGTACTAGCACCATTAAGTCATGCTAAATTACTGAAATCTTCACAATTCTTGCATTTTGGTTAAATTTTAGACGGTTTCCGTGTAAAATGACAGTGACTGCATTCGTGTTCATCCAAAATATTGAAATGTAAGTTGTATTTGATGATAATACATAACATATATAAAGGTTGAGGATGAACACGGATGCGGCCACTTTCATTTTTGACAAAAACCATCTTAAAAGTGACATTTTTTGGCATATTTGGTAGATCCTTCATATTTGAGCTTGACGGTGCGTTTTTAATGACTAAATTGGTTAAAATCTTTCACATCAATTAATTAAATCAAATGAAATAGACACTTGAGTGTTTATAAAGTGGTCAACATCTTTCGTCAGATGAACCTGAAATTTGAGGCCAAAATCGGTCCTTACCGGAC
This sequence comes from Mytilus galloprovincialis, assembly GCF_965363235.1. Classification (NCBI taxonomy): domain Eukaryota; kingdom Metazoa; phylum Mollusca; class Bivalvia; order Mytilida; family Mytilidae; genus Mytilus; species Mytilus galloprovincialis. The sequence continues at coordinate 86,670,737 of NC_134843.1, forward strand.
CTACTCCTTTCAAAGCCAAAAAAAAGGAGGAACAACATATCATGACACACTTAACAGAAACCAAAGATTTTACATATAGTCAACCAACCAAAACTAGGGGATTTTCTCATAGGGGAATATATATTACAGTGGGAGACAACAATATCCTTACTAAAAATTAATTTGACTTTTTTGAGACCACAGTTTTGAACATTACCATTTTTTCCGCCATAGCATATCAACCTTTAAAATAAAACATTTTATATTAACTATAAACAGTATATCGTAATCAATAAAAATCTATAAAACAGTTTGGCTACTTACTGTGAGTGGTACAGTTGTGAGGACATTAGTGAGTGTAGGCAAAGATGGAAGGCATAAACCATCAGCCTGAAATATAGACACATTATTATAGTTTTTAGCAACAAAAGAAATTAAATTACAGGTCAATGTTAATCTTGCCAAAAATCATTTATATCTAATAAATTTATAAATAAAGGGAGAATATGCACCAACTTGCATACAAAGTTATAAAGGGACATAAATGAAGAACTGTAAAAGTGTAGCTACCCAAATTTGCACTTGATCTGAGTTGTGTGGTAGTTAACATTGTGAATAAGTTTCATAACATTTGGTTGAGGCAAACTAAAGTTAGAGAATAGAAAGGGAAAATTTAGTAATTTTCCATTTGTAAAGGGGCATAATTCTAAATAATTAAAGTGACACCACCAAAATTGAAGATCTATATATGTTTTGTGGTTATAAGTATTGTGTCCACTTTTATAACATTTGGTTGAGGGAAACTAAAGTTAGAGAACGGAAACCAACTTTTGGATGTATGGACATTTGTGCAGACATATGTGCCGACGTATGTGCGGATGTACAGTAGAGATGGACAAGGGTAAAACTTAATGCCCCCTCCACTATGGTGGAGCATAAAAACTGATATTTTCTAAATTATTGTGGTTCATGACAGTTGCATACAATTTTCTTCTGTCAATTAAAAGTTGCCAAGATACATGTATTCATACTGCATGCTGGAGACATTTTTCTTGCGAAGAGAAAATATAATTGTAATGTTTTTTATTAAATTCTGTTTGCTGGGGTCAGTTGGTATGTATTACTGTCTGCATAAACCAACCTTTTGAGCATCAATACAAGTACACGTAGTAAGGCCTACTGCGGTTTTCAAATAATCTGTACATCTCACACATCTGAAATACATAAGATAAAGTTATTTGAGATAAAGTAAACATCTTTAACTATAAAGTGTAATCAACAATTTGTAACTTCATGTATGTAATAACTGTTAATTGAGAAATTATTGTGCATCTATTATTGTAATTTCAGGAAAATCTGTCATACAAATACATGTATCAGATTCAGAGAAGTTGAGTTCTTATCATTGTGATACTCATCAAGTCACCTTTATCAACAAATATGAACATAATTAGGTTTCCTTGCTTTTGGTTAAAGTCATATAAAACAAGCTTCTTGTGATTATTTTCTTAAGGATCTTATTGAACCAATGCATGCATCATACCACATCTTCTTATTTTAATAAATCTATATACTGAACAAGTCATCTGAGCACATTTTTCACATTTATTACTAATCAATAACATAAAATAGAGTAAAAAATGTTTCTCTCAGTGATTGTTGATCAAAAGCTTTGGCTGATGATTACAATTCAGGTATATGTGCTGAAGTTTATCAATCTTTAACTTTGTAAACAATCACCACAGAAACATGGAGCATTTAGATAAAAGAGCATTTGCTGATCTTTTTTAAAGTTTTTCATGTGATCTCATTTGTTAAGGTTTATGACTCCTTCTGTAGCTATGTGAATTACGAAGTTTTCAAACTGCAATAGTATCAAAACAGCAAAGATAATGAATAGTAGAGATATGCTTTTTTGTACATATATCAAGGGTTAACATCCTGCAAAGCTTTATTTTTTATTGTTTCGTTGCATTTAATAGCAAAATGGGATTTTGTGGCAAATAAATTCAAGATTTTTGCAGAAAATCCACAGCCTTTCCCCTTTTACTCTCATATTTGACAATGCTTGATAAATAGAAGCTTATTGCATGCAGTGCTAGCAATGATTTCTTTAAAGCAAGTTTATAAATTTATATATTGGTTGAAACAAATATAAATATGAACCATTTCAAGTACACCTTTTAGGGTGCACTCGACTTAAGTGACTCAGATCGATTTTTTTTTTTTTAATTTAAAGGTTGTTAAGGACTTTTGAACAGATATATCATGTTAAGGAGGGGTATTTGCGTAAAATACCAGTCAAGAGAATGTTAAATTTTGTGAGCCGTAAGGCGAGAGAAATTCATTTTCAAGACTGGTATTTTTCGCAAATAACCCTCAAGAACATGATATATCTGTTTAATTACCAGTCAGGGGTAAACAAATGATTTCATTATCACCTATTTCAGTGATTTGATAAATTCAGTTATCACCTATTTAAGTGATTTTGGTGTTTCCTTTGATCTTCAAATGCTAATTTCATTGATTTTCCATATTTTCACAAACTTTTCCATAATTTTCCTACATAGATCAGTTATCCCTTTTTCTATGGATATTAACTTCACCAGTGCACTTGGGCAGTATTAAAGTTAGTGCGCTAAAGCTTTTAAAAGTACCCATGAGAATTGTTCTGTAATCAAATATTCATTAACTACTCTGAATATCTGATATTTTATGGTCAACAATATTAGGTAACCTGATTGGTTTTCTTAAGAGTTAGAATGATATAATTCAAGGTTATGTCCTGATCTACAAATTATTCCAGAGAATGTATATTTTAAATAAATTGGAAAAACTGATAGGCTTATCAAGCAAAAGACAATTTCTAGATGTACATAGTTGTTTTTTCATTGGAATTCTTGTCTTTTTACCAATACAAACATCAAGCTTGTGAGAAAAATATCAAGAAAAAGTTATAAACACTTATTGAAGTGATCTTCACAAATTACTTGTTTCAATGATTCTAAAAAGTCTGTGTCTATTTATAGATTTTTTAAAAATGTTTCACAGCCAAAATCACTTGAAGAAGTGATTCTGAAATCACTTGTTTAAGTAGTACCCCTGACTGATTACACCGAATGTTGTCGTTCAAAAATGCATTGATGGTAGTGACGTTACAAGCGTCCAGTCTGATAGAGTATTTTTTGGCAAATACCACGACAGAGAGGGTAAAAAAAGCATATCCTTTTTGCATGTACCCCGGCGGTGTTAAAAAATGAACGATATTCATTTGATAACAGTTAATTGGTGAAAAATACACTGGCTATCAACCAATCAAAACCCAGGATTCTTACATAAGGTGTGATTATGTTAAAAATAAACATGAGCACATCATAGAAAAAACAAGTGATTAATCTATGTTTAAAATATTATAACTAAAATTTCTGTATTAAAGTCTGTGGATTTTCTAAAAAAATCTTGGTTTTATTTGCCACAAAATCCCCTTTATTTATTAAATGCAATTTAACAATAAAAGATAAAGGCTAAAGCTTTGCACGAAGTTTCTCCTTGGTATATGTACAAAATGGCCTGTCTCTATTATTCATTATCTTTGCTCTTTTGATACTATTGCAGTTTCAAAATTTCGTAATTCACTTGGCAACAGAAGGGATTTGTCATAGGGCCTAAAATAAAATATTGTTTGTTTCCCCAATCCCGACCGACCGGGAAAAATCGCCGCGACCGGAATAATTTTATTGCCGATTTTGTGTAGAATTTTTTTTTATCGAAATTCATGTGGTGGTGCGGTGCTCCTATGAAATGGACAAGTCAAATACATAAGACATAAGGAGACGCTGTTCTTCAAAGCGCCTTTGAAATCGGCATTGTTGAAAACGCATTGATGACGCGACTTGGCTTCTTATTCCACGTGGTCTCGGGTCTTTACGATATTCAGAACAATATTCTCTAGATTGTTCATACATTTACATGGACGCCGTTCTGTCAGTTTTTGTTGCCGTTTATTCGGCTGGAAACTTTTTGGAAAGATTTTCGAAGAAGGAAATATTTGAAGACCTATGTGAGGACGATATAGCCGATTTAAAATTGACTGAAGAGGAGGAGGATGCTCTTGACAAAAAACACATCCGTGTATCAAAACAAAGTGTTTCTACTGAAATATTTATTCCACACCACGATGATGACATGAAACTTGCACTAGACTTTAATAAAGACTTTTTGTTTATGTAATTTATACATGTTTCTCGTTTCTCGTTTTTTTAAATAGATTAGACCGTTGGTTTTCCCCTTTGAATGGTTTAACACTTGTAATTTTGGGGCCCTTTTAATATACAAGCCTTTATAGCTTGTTTGGTGTGAGCCAAGGCTCCGTGTTGAAGGCCGTACCTTGACCTATAATTGTTTACCTTTATAAATTGTTATTTGGATAGAGAGTTGTCTCATTGGCACTCATACCACATCTTCCTATACCTATTTAAGTTTTGGAAATTTTGCATTGACATTAATATTGATGGGACCTCTACAGAAAAAGAAGCCTCCTCCTCAAATGTTGTCAACACCTTTGACAAAATGATGGGAGCCAGTCAAGCTGTCAACAAATTTTCTAAGGGAAAAGAAGAAGCTATTAACAAGTTAACAGGTATGCATAATAAGTGACCGTCCCAACATCTATTTCTTGCAAGCAAAGGTAGACTTTTTTAGGATAAGGAGAGTCTCCTAACCTTTGTTTGCATTCCTTTTCTTGCAAATTTTCAAACCCCTTTACCTAAATTCCCTAATGATTTCCTTATGCCCTTACTTATTTAACCCGAGGCCTGAAAGCAATTGATTTAAATTAATCATTTGGTCCCTAATAAAAGCAGATCACTCCACACTAGTCTTGTTAAAGCAGACAGCCCATGCATACTTCTCTAAATAGTGGTAACTGTTCGAGAATCCAGAGCATTTGACAGACTGCTAACCAACTTGAAGTATGACTACTGTTGTGGATCTGTTATCACACCTGAAGGTTTGCTTTTATAGTATTACCAAAATATATTCTTTTCACTTTTAATATATAATAACATGGTCTTGCATAGCATGATTTTGTGACCCAACATTGAATGACATTTCCACATTTAACAAACACTCTCAGTTGATTGTATTTTATATGCATGTTCCATTGAGTTATTCAGTGTTTGATATGGGTTCAATGTTCAAATCCTTCTTTCAGTGGAAAATTGCATACTTTAGTGAACGGTTTAAACTTCATTCTACTAGAACACTCTCTAACGTTGAACTTGGACAGATTTCTGACAGATTATACTGCTTAATATAATAAACAGAAAGCTCAGTATTTTAGACATTTTCTTCATTGAAAATTCCCAATATATATATACAAAGTACTCTAGGATATTATTTTTTATTTATTAAAGATCTCTGTTGTTCTTTATTTCAGGTGATGCTGTTGAAGGCGTGGTGAATGTGCACCTACAAATAGACTGTGATGTACACATGTGGAATTTCCGTATTATGACTCTACCGTGGCACAGCCCGATATATGTGCCTCCTGTGCAGCTGTGGGGGCAACAAAGACTGTGTCATTATTGGAAAATTACCACTCAAAAGAAACCCAATTAAATAAACTATTTCAATGTATACATAGAGTTTTATTTAATAAGTCTGACATGAGGAAACTGATAGCTTAATACACTCTAGATTTTAAAATACAGCCCTATAATGATGGTTTGTAATTTTCTATTTACAAGTACCAAAAAAAAACAAATTTACCAAAAAAATAAAATAATTTACCTACCTACCTACCCTCACCTGACTTGATAGGGTCGGGTTTGGGGAAACAAACAATTATTTATTTTTGGCCTAACAGTTGTTTAATAATTTGGTGTATTCATTTTTTTTTTGCAGAATTGATAAACAGTATATTCTTTCCACATTTTGTTTTTCCTTAATACATCGCTGTTTTCAAAATCTATTGCAGTCTATGCAGAGTCTCTAATAAGAGGTATTGTGGGGAAGGTCACAAGCTACATATGGAATAGCTGTCTGTTAATTAAAGAGTACCAGTAAACAATGGTAAACAATCATTTTCAATACTAGTACATTTCTGAAGATTTTGTTCAAAAATAGAATTTTCTATTAAAAAAAAGGTCTGTGTACATATGTTAAGAATTAAAACCTTAGCCATTCATTTATATAAAAAAAAATACATTTGAAGTATCATATGACTATGAACAATATCTTTCTTCATGACTTTTCTGGTCCTCTCTGTGTTATATAATGTTATCAATACAGATTTTGCTAATGCTAATGAAACAATCTTGTTTTCTACTTATAAAATAAAGCCCGTCACTTAAAACTAAAGATAAAAAAAACTGTTCATTAAAAAAATGTAAAGAACGACCTCTTGTATATGATTCCTGATATATTGATTATTGATACAAGCTAGCTATTGACAATATGTGTACCAAGAGAGCTATAATATTATCATTACTTTCTTTTGCAGAACTAAAACATACCTGGTGCCTGCTGAATTTAACCAGGTGTTATCTTGACAAGGTCTGCAATCTCTTTCTCTTTGGTTTGTACCAACATTTAGATATAAGTTGCCATTCAGCTCTCTTTCAACTTTAAATATACAATGTGTATAGAATTTCAAATATTTTATGAATAAAAAAAAATGTTGGTTATATGTTAATATGACAGAAACCAGGTAACTAGGCCTCCATTCAGCTCACTTTCAACTACAAATACATATACAATTTATATATACACATTTTACACAAGAAATTGCACATGTTGTCCTGATAAAACCTTGGGCTCCACTCATAATTTTAAGTATTTAAAAATAAGCAGCTATGAACACAATTCATACATGATACTCCTGTCTTGTGCATAATGCAATTATTGTCAGAATAAAATCAAATTTGTATTGAGAAATCATCTTATCAGAAGTATAATTGTTCTGTATCCATTGATCTTTGAAAATTGCCTAAACTGTGACTGTTGTATCAGGCCAAAATTAAAAATATGTTCGTTTCCCCTCCCGCCACCCAGGTCTTATATAAGCACCAGGGTCAAAAAATTTATTTCCACAAAAAAATCTGATTTTTATATCCTGAATTATTTTTTGAAAAGTGCTTGTTAGCAAAAGGGTTGATAATCTAATCAAATACACTCAAATTGAGCACAAACAACTGATAAGTGGCCTCAACTGGACAAGTCACACCATCCATGTGAACATGCTATGACATCCAGTTAAAAAACATTTTTTTTAAAAATGCCTGCCTGGTCAGTTTACAAAGGATTGACCCTGGGGAGGGGAAAAAGACATTCTTTTAAATGTGGCCTCAAAGAGATTTATAGCGCTAGAAAAACAAACCAGAAAAAAATCAAAATTAAAAGCAAACCTGTATTCACCAATTTAAACAATGGTGTATGATTTGTAATAATTTGATCCATGCAAACAGGAGCATGTTAAGGATCTCCATGACATGCTTTATGATGGGGCAGTGTAAATACTGTTATTTTTAACTTCTCTATCACGATCATCATAGATAAATCTCCTTCTTGGACCTGTCATCTTTAAATAAATGTGCAATGGTTAAAAGTTGAAATCAGGGATCTCCAAGGCACAAAATATTGTTTTCATACTCCCAGCAGTGGATACAAGTTTGTAAATTATGTGAATTCTGAATAGAATTTAAAAACAATACCTGGAGTATTTTTGTCACCATAAGTAAAGCATTCCAAAAAACAAATTCCTGGAGTATTTTTGTCACCATAAGTAAAGCATTCCAAAAAACAAATTCCTTGAGTATTTTTGTCACCATAAGTAAAGCATTTCAACATGTTCCAATCAACAAATGCCTGGAGTATTTTTGTCACCATAAGTAATGCATTTCAAATTAACAAATGCCTTGAGTATTTTTGTCACCATAATGAAAGCATTTCAAATTAACAAATGCCTTGAGTATTTCTGTCACTATAATGAAAGCATTCCAAATTAACAAATGCCCTGAGTATTTTTGTCACCATAATGAAAGCATTCCAAATTAACAAATGCCTTGAGTATTTCTGTCACCATAATGAAAGCATTCCAAATTAACAAATGCCCTGAGTATTTTTGTCACCATAATGAAAGCACTCCAAATTAACAAATGCCCGGAGTATTTCTGTCACCATAATGAAAGCACTCCAAATTAACAAATGCCCTGAGTATTTTTGTCACCATAATGAAAGCATTCCAAACTAACAAATGCCTTGAGTATTTCTGTCACCAGAAGTAAAGCATTCCAAATTAACAAATGCCTTGAGTATTTCTGTCACAATAAGTAAAGCATTCCAAATAAACTAATACCTGGCGTAATTCTGGTCCCACATGTAAGACATTCACCATTAACGATACCAAGGGTACCGCAATCCACACAACCCCAGCCATCAGCTGACCTAGCCTGTAATATACATTTATTTTAAAGTATGTTTAGATTTATATCTAGAAGGTTAAATGAAAGCGTAGATTAAAAGTGTAGTATAAAAAATGTAAAAACTGTACATGACAATTTTACTTTCTTAAAAGCCAATTCAACTTATAAATAATAATGTTCTCCAAGATGAAAAGTATGCATATATACAAGGGATTTAGTGTTAAAACCTCATAAAAAGTATCAGAGAAACACACGACCTTGTACAATTCAAATATTTATATATATATCTTATATTTATACATTTTCAGCAAAATATTATAAAATCAAGTGAGAAAAAAAAAAGTAAATAAATAAATGGGGTTTGCCACATCTCTGGAGTAGCAACTCTCAAATACTTTTTTATTTAACAAATAATACCTGTATGACTATTTCAATAGTTTATTTTACAATGTTATGTAAAATACTGTATGTTGTATCAATTATATATGTTATGTGTATATGCCCCCCTGGGGACCTAATTTGGATAATAAAATTTATTTTATCTTATCTTATCTTTCAGTATCTTTCACCTATATTCTAGCTATAGGTCCATGAGACTTATGAGGTTTTATAGCAAAAGTTCCCTCTGGAATACTTTAATACTTGACGTTAAATTAGAATTTAATTTACTGTACAAGATTGTCCAACAACTGCCAAATAATAGTTTTTTCACTTCATTGATGTAAAAGTCACTAATCATGCTAATCAGTTACTAATATATAAAACATGTAACATATACAGGTATCAAACTGTACACGCTGTAATGGACATACCAAGAAAGTCATTAAACCCAGTGTTCCCCCAGGGTCTTAAAGCACCATGGAACCCTGGTGCTATATTTTCTACCATAATGCTGTCCTGGATGGTTTTGTTATACAATCATGAATGTATAGGGGCCATGGTGCTATATTTTTTGGTAAACCAGTGCTACATGTATGTTAATTTCCATGTTGCTATTTAAAAATTCAGGGGAGAACACTGATTAACCACTGAGTAGACCCCACTATATGCCTACTGTCTACATCATGTACCAGTACATGAAGAAACACTTACCTGATTGGCTGGACATTTGGCACAAGTCACTTTTCCACCTCCAAAATTTCTTGTATAATAGTAACCAGGATTGCAAATACAATCTAAACCTGCAACAGATATTAATCTGGAATAAATATTTCTGTTCCTTCTATTGTATATCAAACATGACAGGCAAACTTGAATGATAATGGTATCAGTAATGTTATAAATTTAGATCAGGCATGGTAAGCAAATATATAGAGTATGTTAATTTGTAAAATAATAAAAAGTTAGACATGTCTTGGACCAGTTGATTTTTTTTTAAATCCTGTACACTTGGAAACGGTTATAACGTATTACCACATAACGAAAGGATAGGAACCTGTAGAGGAGTAGTTGTCATTGTCAGTAACGGATACAGTTCCAGCTGTTGCTCTATCTTTAATTTTTTCAGAAGAGAAGTCTTACATACATGTATATACCCTTTGTCATATTCTGTTTTTGGTCATGATCTTGTCTGCTTTTCTTTGGTTTATGTTCTTTCACTGCCCCATTGACCTATTGGTATGACTTTCTGATTTGTATTTCCTCTTGTTTGTCATGTTTACAGTGATTCAATTTGAAGTTTATTTTTTTTAAACATGTTAATGATTGACAATTTTTTATTTGGTCTCTCCTTTTAATTTGTAGAGTCTAGCTTATTAAACAGTGTTAGCAACCCAAGCTTGCAAAATTGCTTTCGGCCTGTAAAATTCATCTCTACAGGCCAACAGATTCTAACCAAATTTGTCCAAAAATGACCCTGAGGTATGTACAGTAAAAATGAATTGTAATGTTTATGGGTCATCCTAAATTCCCCTTTTTCTATTTTTAGATATTAATATAACCATAGTTGTCCGTTCACTTTTCACAGGGATCATTTTTCTTGTGCTTGAGACTCAATGTCCAGACTTAGATATTTAAACCTTGTCTCACAGTCTGGACCATATCTCTTTAGATTTTGGAAAACTTTCGTACTGGTAAGGTATATTTTAAATTTCATTTCAATTATATTTCAATGTTTGACTTAAATATCTATTTCTTTACACTTGATATATTTATTTCAATTTTAGAGTCAAACGTTTCTAAATTATCATTTAAGTTTCCATTCCAAAAACACAGAAGGAATTGTTCACAAGCTAGACATGCTAAATATTTTATGATTTTGGGTTTATAAAGAAATGGGGTTCATTTTGATAGCGATATAAAGAAATATGGTTCATCAGAGGGATGTTTTTGAGAAACAGTCGTCAATATTCAGAATTGTTCGTGCCTTACTCTGAAATGAAATTTTGTATTGTCACATGTTATATAAGGGTTGAACTGGTCAATGATATTGAAAAATGTGTTTCAGACATTGCTCTGGTCAAGAATTAAATTGGAATAGATTGAAAGCCATGGTTTTTTTACTTGACTGACCATGCTGACTTTGGTCCCTAGTACATGTACATGGAATTAACAAAAGTGGTGGGAACCAGTGAGTATATTTGTTAATCTCGGATGATGGGACGTCATGAACATGATTGATTGAAGTTAGTTTTTTAAGTTACATACAATGCAGAGCCGAGTCGACTAGTGAACAACTCTTAATATTTTAAATAAACGGTCATGTCTATAATTGTAGTGGGTGACCATGAATAATTTTATTTTAATCAATTAGATAGTACATATATATTGTGCACTAACAAGTACTAACTTATCAATGAAATGCTATATACTAACGTTAACGAGGCCGGGATAAGGTACCGGTACTTCATGTATCTCTAACAAATGTAAAATTCAAATAAAACATTATAATTTCAAAAAAAAAAAAAAAGATAGTACATGTACTAAGGCAAAACAATTTCCTTATATTGGTAAATTTATAATGGGTATTTTTCACTGTAAACGCCTCAACCTGTTTAATCATATATGGTGATGTTTGAAAATGTTTTTTTTTTATTCTCAAGAATTTTAGAATTTAAATTTTCACATGGAGATACTGCGATATTTATGTATTTAATGTTTTTGTCTATCAAATATGAGACTGTTTTATCTATCTTGGTTATTTGTTAAATGAGCGATTACATTGCTTGGTGCAGTTGTCATATATCTTGTCATTTCAAGGTTTCTTTATATACATCATTTATTGTTTATTTGTATTGTCAGTATGCCTGAAGTCCCGGAGTGAAACACAGACCAAACCCTCTCTACCAGTAACGCAAACAGCTGTGCTAGCGGGGTATAATTTCATAAGACAAATTTAATAAATTATGAAAAGGATATCTGTTTACGTTGAATTATTTATCGTGAAGACTGCAGTACAATCATCAGTGGCGTAGCTAGGCTATTTTTAAGTGTACGCCCCAACCACGGCGAGGGGTTTGAGAGCCTAATCGGACCCAGGTTATATATAACACCTTCTAGCAGTGGGTTTCGAAAAGGGGGCATTTTTTTTTTTATAAAAAACTAATCAATAGCAAGTTGAACATACCTTATAGACTACTTCTTTTATATATTTTTTATGTTAAATGTATTCATTGTGTTGATTTGAAATCAAATGGTCATTGGTGTTAGAGTAAATATCCAAACCAATTACTTTATGTTTAAAGAAACCGTAAGATAAGGCCCATTGTTGTGCAAATGTCGTTAATGGATATGAAATGATTAATTTGCAAAGATGTTTTAGACATGTTAGATGCCTTATGAAAATTCGTAAAGGGTTCCATGAAACCGTGGTTCTCGCTAGATTGCCGCTTCCCGTGAAAATTGAATCTTTTTTTTAAATAATCAAACATTTTCTTTATATTTTTTTTCTTGATCTGGTACATTAACTTCTACCCTAGTCTCATGAAAATATCTGAAGGCTTTCAAAATCATCATGTAAAAAATAATAATCACAGAGCGTCTGTTAGAAGCTAAAAGATAAGTCCGTATGTCAATTGAAAAATGAAAAAAAATATACTTTCAAAATTTTGATTCAGACATAAATCACAAAAAAACTTCTGCAAAAGTTTCATAAAATTCAATGAAGGGTTAACAAAGTATTTGAAGTGTAACAAACTTCAACCACTGTCATCATTGACAGACTGTATATGCAAACAAGTTCCTTTTATCAGTAGAATACGGGAAAATTAAAAATATAAAATCATCATTTATATGGTCTGGATACTCTTTTGAGAATAAAAAGCTTTTGTCCAACTTTCGTAAAATTTCATTAAGTTTTGACAAAATCATTGATATTAAAAAAACAAAAACTTTTACAACATATTGAACCTAAATGTTGTCGCCTCCAATGAAATCTAGGTTCTCTTATATTTCTTGTTTTCGCGTCATAAATGTAGGCTCGACTGAAATTCAAAGCATATATCGAATCTCAGCTGATTATGAAATGCTTTAAACGAAAGGAAAGTAAGAAGAATTCCCCGAAGATTCAGACTTCGACTGACCGAAAAATGAATATATGATATATGGTACCATTTGATCGAAAGAAAAAATGTCACTTTTATTCGCAATTACAAGCAATTGAGGAAAGATTTAAAAGACTGGTGTGCTTTAAACCAGATCTTTTTATTTAATTGAGATTAAATTTTTTTTTAAACAAAATTCAAGTGTACGCCCGGGCGTTTTGACGTAAACGTAGCTACAGTACGGGAAGGGACTTATTTTTATGGATGTCTTAATCCGTCTAGTCGGATATAAATAATCCGACATTTTTATGGTAGGTAGTATGGTCATTAGTCAACAGATCCAGGTGTGAATGGTCCTTTCATCTTAATCCGTGTTGCTAGAATTACGGTTCACTGATTTCAGAATCAGATTACCTGTAATTTTAACCTCTCAGTCACTTTATTGATTATATTAGTTCTACATCGTATTTGACATAAAATATTTTTACAGGTGAAGTACTGGAGAAAACTTTGTTTAATAAAAATAGCCTACTTTTGTTAATTATGGTTTTGATATTTCAACTGTTATTTATTTTCTTTGTTCCTAAAAATTATTTTTATTTTATGTTCCTTTTCGTTTGTTTTTTTTGTTTTTTTGTATCTTTTTCTTATTTGTTTGCATAAATTTTTTAAACATATATATTTTTACATGTATTCTATTTCTTGAAGCTTACGGTTATTTTTATTTTACTGATTTATTTTCCACGTAAATCCATTGATTAGCAGAATGCTGTCTCAAGTGCTGCTGCATACGTTTTAGTTTGACGCAGTCACATGCAAAATATTTCTATAATTTGTATTTAATATTCAGTCTGTGTTGTGTCAGTTCCGAGATAAAAATAATTACAGTGAGCAATACTTGTATATTATTAGTAGCTTGATGATTCTTTGTAGTTTTTACTTTTTACTCTAAACAAATATTGTTCGAAAGTTGGAGATGTATAACTAAAATAGAACGCAAATAATAACACTAGAAGAAAATATTGATTCTTCCCGGGCATAAGTTTATTTTAAGATTTCCGTGTTTGTTCATTATGCTAAATTAATATAATTGATCTGCATTTGGGGGTAGGGGGTAAAAGGGGTCCGGATCTCGAAATCCCGGGCTAAAAACACGAAGTCCCAAGGTCCCGAATTTAAATAAATTTAAATCCCGACATCGAGAAAAAAAAATTCATAGATCCCGACCTTAATTGCATAATATTAATTTACGCACAACCATGTAAAAAAGGAAACTTGTATGTTATATTTTTTTTATAGCAATATAAAAGAAAAAATTGCCGTGAAAAGATAATTCCATGATACACATATCAGTGATCAACAGCGTGTGCATGTGGTTGAACTTTAACTTAACTCCACTCACAATAATATTGAATGCTAATAAAATATATTAAAGATCGATTTTGTCCACTGCAAGAGATTTTTATATGGCGGGAAATGTCGTAACAGTAAACACAGGTGACCTTACTGACCGACCGTGGGAAAATTCATTCATGATTAAATTTGATGCGGAATGATTGACAGTATTGTGCTTTAGTTTTGAGGCTCTTGAACGATTTACCAGAATAGAAATTTAATCGATTAACATACATGTATAATCAAAACACAATTTAGTCTTTTTTAACTATTTTTTGTTTTATTTTTATCAGTCATTTCCCGGATTCCCATTTAAATAATCTATTTGGAGACCTCCTTTAAACTTCGGAAATAATACAACATCGATTTAAAAAATCATACTGACTGCGCGAGCTTTAGAATGACTAGAAGTACGACGAAAAAGTAAAGACAGCTGATCATGACTAGTACGACTAGCCTTCAACCCCATTGGGGTATAAATGTGCATTTAGTCAATAAACTATATAAGGTTAAACTTTGATTTTCGTGTATTGATTTGATACAATTTGTAAAATATATTTATAATACCGGCGATTTTCATAAAAAATTTCAGATATGAAAATAGAAAGGCATATTATCTCGAGTGTCAACAATCTTAAATAAAATAAAAAAAAATAGGAATCGAAATATGATCTCGGCGTTATAAAGATTGTGTTAAAGGAAACCAATTGTTTGACTTTCAAAGAGATTAACGGGAAATATTTCAAAATAGAAAGCACGAGTGATCTGTCTGACCAAAATGTTTCACTTGCGAGAAATGATTGACAGGTGTGAATAGATGTAGAGGCTCTGACGGGGAAAGTTGTATCAAAAGGAAAATAACCTAATTCACAATGCCTATACATATTTCATAAATACAATATGTTGGCCTTATACTTAAAATTGAGTTTCTTATAATAACATATAAAGGATCAGGACGTTAAAAGTGGGAAATAATATAACCATCAACGAAAACTCGTATAATTTATGGGATTGAAGTCTCAACAATTTGATTTAAACTTCTATTGAAAACAGTCTTGGTTGTTATTAGGCTGATTGTTTTGAATTAGATGAAATATTTACGGTTTACAAATACAAATTAGTTTATTGGCACAAAACTATTGAAATAATTGGCAACACAATATATTGTTCATGTTGTTAAAAATCGTCTTTATTTCATTTTCAAATTATAAAAAAAATAAAATTATATTTAATTTTAATTTTTCTTATATTTAATTTTAATTTTATTTCTTATATTTAATTTTAATTCTTTTTCTTTAAATACAAAACAATATTTTACATTTATCTGTCCTCCATAAATACTAATATATCTGTACAGGTAAAATTTAATTCCAATCAAGCTGGTACAGATTGATTTACGACCCTCCACTTGGATATTGCACAGCAGGTGTTTATTACACTGGGACAACTGTCCTACCAGTCTGACATCTAGACGGATTAAGGCATCCATAAAAATAAGTCCCTACCCGTACTGTACGCGCCTGATCATCAGATCATTACAATACTCAATAGTTGTTACCTAAGAGGGAGAATCTCAAAGTTGTATCCAAACTAAATTTATTTTTACACTAACTGAAGGAATGAAAAAAAATGTCCATCAAAATCCAAAAAAGATTTTTATCTTTCTAAAAAACAAAGTGCATTATAAATGTTTTATTTATTGGATGTCAGGCCTTAAAACTTTCCCGTTTGAACAGGTTAGTTTGTACTCAAAGTTTGTTTTAAGGTGTAAATAGAGCCATTTCAGCATTTGTTATGATGAACATGTCTTGTTTGGGCATGATCTTACCATCAGAACTAACAGTCATAGAAGTACTATTTTCTGGACAAGTTAAACATTTCAATGATGATGTTTGGTAGTATTGAAAGAACAGCCCAGTTTCTTTACAATCAGTTATGTTTTCAAAAGCTTTATATTGAGACTGACAACGAACAACAACAAAAATGTTCAATAGTAAGATCAACTTCGCGCACTTGTCTTCCATGATTGTTGTCGAGTAGTCAAGATCGTCAGAACGCTTTTTATCACACAAAAATGTATTCTAACTATTCAAGCCTTTATTGATATAGTTATGAAATTTAAAAAAAATAAAAAAACTTCTCTTTGAAAATGGTTGAAAGTAATAAATCACATCTGGTTATTTTTGCCATTTCAAATGTAATTTTCAATTCACTAATATTTATCCCGTTGCGGTGACTTCCGGTTACTTTTTATCATTGGTCGCCATTTTTACAGTAAAACAGCAAAATGCTACATGGAGAAAAAGATCGTTTTCACGTAACCAGTGACTTACTTGCAATAACTACATGATCAATCTGTTAAACAATACATTAGGTACACTAAAAATTCATTTTATCCGCTAATATTTCCTTTACAATGTTATTTGCAGACCATGTTTTCCATGCAAGTACGCGTGGTTTTCTGATTTATCGACAGAGCTTTACCGTAAGAAGTACTGTAATGACATGTTAAAGTGGGTACGATTGGTCTCAATATGTTAGGGTACAAACGTTCACATGCGGTTAAAATTCCTTTTATTTATGTAAGTTCTGTGGAAAAATTGCATGCAATGTAATGATGTATTGGAGTTTCAATTTGTTATTCAAATAGAATAGAATTATTTGTTATATTCATATGAATATTTTCTAACAATTTAACTTAAATTTTGTTAAAAATTGGGCGCGAAAATGTGAGGTGCGAACGTGTAGGGTGCGAAACTATATTGGGCGCGAACGGACCTGATACCTTTAGTCCATGGTTCCAGGTTGGTCTGGGTGGTTTCGGCCATGTTATAAAAGAGTTAAATTCAAATAACATTTTATGTAAAGAGATTTTGCTGTATATTCCGTTTCAAACATGAAAATTACTTATTTACAGGTGTTGACATGAAGTATAATTGATAATTATATGATATGTCCATAATTTAAAACAAAGGCAACAGAATCGAAGTATACTGCTGTTTAAAACTAGTCATAAATCGAATGAGACACACGAATCTGGGGTTACAAACTAAAACCGAGGGAAAAACATCAACTACATTGCATAAAAGGAAAACAACAGAAACACTGAAGTGCAACAAAAAACAAACAACAATGCAATATTTTCGAAGAAACAAACTATTAGATAACAACTGCCATATTCCTGACTTAGTAAAGGACATTAATTATAAGAAAAAAGAGTAGGTTGAAATTGGTCTTGTGGCTAGCCAAACCTTATACTTACACATGTTCAAGGCAATGTAAATATACCCCTAAAATGACAACATTACATGACAGGAAAACAGTACAAATAAATGCAAGAACAAGGACAGAGAAATGGAAAAATAAATAATATAATAGGACATTTAGACACGTTGAACACAGTTGCAGAATATAAAAAAATACGTAAAATAATTTATGTCAGTACAAAAAAAGTATTTATGGCACTGATACTGTTTACAAAACTTGGTATTTTTGTACATCTTGGTTTATAGAAGTGAAAATATATAAGGCTCAATAAAAAAGAATTAAAAACTGTCTACATGTGGCCTCGTGAGCTTTCAAGAACTTTTGCCACTAAATCAGTTGGTAGCCCGTCTGTTAACCCTAAAAACATGTTCACCCAGAGTTTATTTGCTCTTGGTTTTTCAGTCCATAGATTACTGTATTGACTATTCCTTCACCCTACTTTTATTTTAACATGATTAAAATCATGGTACTATTTTTAAGATTTTATTAATAGCATGTAAGTCTGTTTTTCTCCTACGGTAGTTTTGTTCATCTTGGTCAAAGTTATAAATGTAAGAGTATTAAAAGTTAATAAACCAGGGAACAGGATTACACACTAAAACAAAATGGGATTTAAACATGATGAATCATTACAAGATAAGTTTTCATAGACAAAGTAACCCTACTAAAGCAACATATCTAATTTTGCATTCAAAACAAAATTTGTTTGTGTTGCATGTTACACAATCTTAAGTTTCAAAGCACTCTACAAATTTATTTATAAAATAATGCCACTCACTTCTGCAGTGATCACCCATACCCAAAGAGCTAAATGGGACCCATATTGAATTTTTTTAAAAAAGAAGTCGGACAAAATTGACAAAGTAGAATCCTGACAGCCAATTCTGGCCATTTTAAAATTTTATAAATTTAAGTCCATATTTGGCCTAAAGTGAAACTTAAGCTTGTCTATCATGTCCATTAACAAAAATTATGAATATCATGTTTTAAGTAGTTTAATGGCTAAGTTTTATTGCAAAACTTTTGGACATTGTAAAATAGACTTTTTCTTACAAAGAAAATCGTTTTGTTTTATCAAGAACTTCATACATATTGTATAATACTATAATAATAATTTCTATAGAATAATGGCATGGTCTTCCAGTACTCTTAATTTCATCAACAGATGAGAAGAGATAGGAGAGGTCCTGATCCCAAAATCCCGGGCTTAAAAACAAGAAATCCTGAAATCCCAGGCTTAAAAACGTGAAATCCCGAAATTCGAAAAAAAAAATTTCCCAAATCCCAAAAGGGTCAATCCCGAAATGCCAAGCTTAAAAACACCCGATCCAGGAGTCCCGATAAAGGTCCTATCCCCCCTCACAGATTGTAAGCATGCCGTGACCTTAACTAACTATAAATCTTTCATAGAAATTTGGGAAAAAATATAATGTAAGAACCCTAAATCAATGTTGAAAGAAGATAATGTTAACTGATTCTCAAAAAAAATAATTAAATATGATTGATAACCCTTAATTGAACAACTTATGACAAACTTCAATTTGGAACACATTGAGAACATAGAAATGACAAGTAAACATTGCACTGTGACTGTCATCAAAGGCGCTTAAGAAAGATTTTTGCCAGCTGGTCTATTTATGTCTTACCTCAATTTTAATCCCTGAAGACTAATTATATACATGTTAATACTGCAACGTAAGCTTAAGGTAATCATGATAATCAGTTGGGCATCAAATAAACAATGATGATTGTCAGACATAAAAACGATATTAAACTTGAATTTATATGATACAAACTCAATGTACTGACTAAAGTTTTTAATTGACAATTCATCAATCAAAGTATGGGAAATACAACATAAACATTTGTACATGCTTATACCTACCTTGCCCTTAGAATCTTTATTCGTGCTAAATAATATTTTCAAAAAAAACTTTACTTGCATTTTTCGAAATCACATTTACTTATACCAAATGTTGACTTAGTTTAAACATATTTATTTATAGTGGATTGGGAAACAAGTTTTGCAACTTATATTAATCCCTTTCCACTTTGCGGGTGCAAGTGCTGCCTTGTAGCTGCATTAGTCTGCTCTTCTTAGAAATCTACAAGGGTGTCTTTAACGTGCAAGAGATATGGCTCTCTCTTAACACGGGTCAGCTATTTATTGTCCCCTTCCGACGGACTATCATCATTTCCTCAAGACCATACTTGCAAATGGTGTCAAAAGAGAGCCGAAAATTCAGTCCCTGAAATTTTCATCTCGAACGGGAATCGAACCAGGAACCTTTGTGTTAGTAGTCTGATGCACTAACCACTACACTACCTCTCTCAAAATGTTGACTTGACAATCATGACAATGTAGACAATGGTAAAACACAGACCAGGGTATGTAAGGAAAATCCTAGATGATCCTTGATGTTGAATGAACATTAGTAAACAGCATGATTAAGTTTAAAGTAGATCTTTCAACATTGTTTCTTCCAAGAAAATACAACCAAGAACAAATGTTAATGATTACTATACTTTGATAGTCAAATGAACTTAAAGAACAGTTTGTCCTGCTGCATGACTGCCAAGGAAATTCAAACTCAAATTATTTGAGTGGAAAACATTTATTTGCACAGATTAATGGGAGCATTTTGTTAACTTTGTCACAATGCAAGCATTGCGTTGACGAGTCATACTACCAGAAAGTAATTAACCTTCATTAAAACATCAATGAATACATTTCCATAACCAAAGTACATCCTCATTTACCTGAATCGTTCTCAAATGTATAAAATAGTGTTTAAAAGACTAAAACAATGCAAGAAAATCCATGAAATAAGGTGAACCATGTCACCCTGGATATTGCACAAATGCCATGGTAATGGATTGAAAACTGGGTACAGAAAAACTTGGATCTTTACCAATAAATGCCTTGTAGTTGTTTTCCTTAAATAGGAAAGTTGAAATCCCTATGATAACATGTACAGATCTCAGAACCTACCAATCTATAATGGAAACAGCTACAGTCCTCAGAGAATGCAGAGAATCAATACAAAATATTACAATGAATTAACGATATAATGAACACTATCAAGCACACATCTCTGCTCCGTTCAGTTCTATATTTTGCACCTTTTGTTCTAGGAATTTATGTCAAACAATGAAATTTCTGCCTCCACAGCTATGTATCATGATTAATCCTTAAAAAGGATTAACAGAAATGTATTTAAATCAGATTTCCAAGGATGCAATAAAAAACATATATAGAATTTTAATAACCCCTAGGCCAAAAATAAATAATTGTTTGTTTCCCCAAACCCGACCCTATCAAGTCAGGTGAGGGTAGGTAGGTAGGTAAATTATTTTATTTTTTTGGTAAATTTGTTTTTTTTTGGTACTTGTAAATAGAAAATTACAAACCATCATTATAGGGCTGTATTTTAAAATCTAGAGTGTATTAAGCTATCAGTTTCCTCATGTCAGACTTATTAAATAAAACTCTATGTATACATTGAAATAGTTTATTTAATTGGGTTTCTTTTGAGTGGTAATTTTCCAATAATGACACAGTCTTTGTTGCCCCCACAGCTGCACAGGAGGCACATATATCGGGCTGTGCCACGGTAGAGTCATAATACGGAAATTCCACATGTGTACATCACAGTCTATTTGTAGGTGCACATTCACCACGCCTTCAACAGCATCACCTGAAATAAAGAACAACAGAGATCTTTAATAAATAAAAAATAATATCCTAGAGTACTTTGTATATATATATTGGGAATTTTCAATGAAGAAAATGTCTAAAATACTGAGCTTTCTGTTTATTATATTAAGCAGTATAATCTGTCAGAAATCTGTCCAAGTTCAACGTTAGAGAGTGTTCTAGTAGAATGAAGTTTAAACCGTTCACTAAAGTATGCAATTTTCCACTGAAAGAAGGATTTGAACATTGAACCCATATCAAACACTGAATAACTCAATGGAACATGCATATAAAATACAATCAACTGAGAGTGTTTGTTAAATGTGGAAATGTCATTCAATGTTGGGTCACAAAATCATGCTATGCAAGACCATGTTATTATATATTAAAAGTGAAAAGAATATATTTTGGTAATACTATAAAAGCAAACCTTCAGGTGTGATAACAGATCCACAACAGTAGTCATACTTCAAGTTGGTTAGCAGTCTGTCAAATGCTCTGGATTCTCGAACAGTTACCACTATTTAGAGAAGTATGCATGGGCTGTCTGCTTTAACAAGACTAGTGTGGAGTGATCTGCTTTTATTAGGGACCAAATGATTAATTTAAATCAATTGCTTTCAGGCCTCGGGTTAAATAAGTAAGGGCATAAGGAAATCATTAGGGAATTTAGGTAAAGGGGTTTGAAAATTTGCAAGAAAAGGAATGCAAACAAAGGTGAGGAGACTCTCCTTATCCTAAAAAAGTCTACCTTTGCTTGCAAGAAATAGATGTTGGGACGGTCACTTATTATGCATACCTGTTAACTTGTTAATAGCTTCTTCTTTTCCCTTAGAAAATTTGTTGACAGCTTGACTGGCTCCCATCATTTTGTCAAAGGTGTTGACAACATTTGAGGAGGAGGCTTCTTTTTCTGTAGAGGTCCCATCAATATTAATGTCAATGCAAAATTTCCAAAACTTAAATAGGTATAGGAAGATGTGGTATGAGTGCCAATGAGACAACTCTCTATCCAAATAACAATTTATAAAGGTAAACAATTATAGGTCAAGGTACGGCCTTCAACACGGAGCCTTGGCTCACACCAAACAAGCTATAAAGGCTTGTATATTAAAAGGGCCCCAAAATTACAAGTGTTAAACCATTCAAAGGGGAAAACCAACGGTCTAATCTATTTAAAAAAACGAGAAACGAGAAACATGTATAAATTACATAAACAAAAAGTCTTTATTAAAGTCTAGTGCAAGTTTCATGTCATCATCGTGGTGTGGAATAAATATTTCAGTAGAAACACTTTGTTTTGATACACGGATGTGTTTTTTGTCAAGAGCATCCTCCTCCTCTTCAGTCAATTTTAAATCGGCTATATCGTCCTCACATAGGTCTTCAAATATTTCCTTCTTCGAAAATCTTTCCAAAAAGTTTCCAGCCGAATAAACGGCAACAAAAACTGACAGAACGGCGTCCATGTAAATGTATGAACAATCTAGAGAATATTGTTCTGAATATCGTAAAGACCCGAGACCACGTGGAATAAGAAGCCAAGTCGCGTCATCAATGCGTTTTCAACAATGCCGATTTCAAAGGCGCTTTGAAGAACAGCGTCTCCTTATGTCTTATGTATTTGACTTGTCCATTTCATAGGAGCACCGCACCACCACATGAATTTCGATAAAAAAAAATTCTACACAAAATCGGCAATAAAATTATTCCGGTCGCGGCGATTTTTCCCGGTCGGTCGGGATTGGGGAAACAAACAATATTTTATTTTAGGCCCTACTAATTTCAACACCTCAAACAGTGAAAATTTTTGATGAAAATTTATTGAAACCTTGAAATTTACAGGAAAAGTACTCCCACTGCTGTGAAAAATCTGTTAAGAAAGTATCAGTTCATTATGTAAAGCCATTATTATAGCATTTATCAACTAAAATAGAATTAGCAGCTAAATGGTAGAATCAAAGGCATATTGTTACTTAAAAGTAGTAAAAAGTTCATTTTTTTCAATTTTACTAATTTTAAAAGATATTATTTAAACCTATGTGTTTAAATTTTTGGTAAAACTACAAAATCACAATTTGTGACAAAACTTCGAATTTGCTACTCAAATAAGTCCCCTGACTTGTATTAAATTGTATACTACATGTACATGTATCATGCAAACTATCAAGCTTCAAAATTTAAACAATATTAATCAATGCAAAACTTCCATGCTATAACAAATAGTATACAGATCAGACACATAAACAACCAGCTCAGGCCTAAATTAAAATATTGTTTGTTTGCCCTTTTCCGACCCTATGTTTTGAAACAGGGTAGGCAATGGTAGGTAGGTAGGTAAAATATTTTATTTTTCTTTCCAAAAAAATAACTGAGCTCGGTACATTTTTTGTCATGGGTAGGCAGGTAGGTATAATATTTTATTTTATAGATACATAATCTGCATGACGTCATTTTTGTCTGTATTGCTTTTGTTTAAGTATGACATATAATAATATAATGTTTTTGCTAATAAATTTCTGGGACTATAAGACTAGTATAAAGTTGCAGGAAGTTTTGAAGAAAAAATATCATGTAGAATGTGAAATTAATCCATATGCACTACTATTTTGTTTTCAAATATCAAAATATAGGGCTGTGCGGCATATTTTCAACATTAATATGCCTGGAACTTTTGAGAGTTTTAACTTACACTAATATTCTGTCCTACGTTCATTTTACGCTTACCTCGACCTAAAGGTTTTCTGTTAGAGATAACTTTGTCCTGGTAAAATATGTCCAGGCAGACATACATTACTAGTAGAAACAGTCCCTAGCGTGTTTAAATGTTCTTGTATGCCTGGGTTTCCAATAAAAATGATACAAGACTTGAAACAAAATTGTCACATATTTTTTATCGCATTTATAAATGATTTGTATGGAAAAACTTGGCGATTTTGCAGCCAAATATTCTCCACTTTACAGACCTTTGGTTCATGTCAGACATGAATAATATATCAAATGCTTGTTGAAGGCATCGTTAACATAATCATCCTGTTCCACCGATCACCAAAGGCCATTCCTACATAGGATACAACGTCCGTTTAGAAAATAATTTGTACACACGTTGATAATTTTGTATTGGGCGAACTTTTTTTTAATGAACCCTACTCTTCAAGTATAAAGACACAGAGTAACGTTCGTCATATCATGATTTCTGACAAATGCTTTGAAACTCTAAATGCAAGTGTTCATGTCAAACGCTTACGTGATACCAAACGGACTAGATCTTATCCGGGAAAGATAAAACCCGAGGATTCCAGTAAAAATGTTTTGAGCGGGAAATACAAATATAAGATTATTTGTAGGAACGGAAAAACAAAATAAAATAAAATCTTGCAGGTAAATACAAATAAAAGATTTTCATGCGGAACAAATTTATAGGGTCGGTCGGTAAAGGGCAAAGTTTTGTTTGTATACATTTGTGTATGAGTTTGACATGTATGTTCTGACATTATATTTCATGTTCATGTACATGTATCTTGATTTAACGGTTTTTCATGTTTTTACAGATTTTGTTTCTGTACTGTCTTTCTGTCTTAAAGAACTGAAAGTGTCATAATCTTATTACTGCAACAGTTCCAAGTGATACATATATAGCTCAAGCAGAAAGTTGGTGTACCCCTTTAAAAAAATCTTGGATTTTGTGATTCCTTTTCTTTTGCAAATCGGTTTCTCATATATATCTCATTTTGCATCATATTGATCTTTGGTGTTTTAACACCACTTGCAGCACTATTGGCTATTTCACAATGTTTGGAGAGAACCACTAACTTTTGGCTGGAAAACTAGTTGATTAAGATTGTAGTTGAACAATCCTCTCACATGTGGGCTCAAATTCAAAACATCATGATCAGTGTTGACAGACTTGTCATTCTATTGGTACAGAGGTTGAACTTCTTAGACCACTCTGCAATAGAGGCTTTTATCTTTTCAACTTTATTTTTGCATATTAATAAATATTATAACCATAAACAATACAAATTTTTGTTGAACCAATAAACACACCTGGTAGCTCGATGTCCAACCAAGTCCAACAGTGTATTTACACTTTATATTAGTGCAATTTTGTTATTACAATCTAGATTCGATTTTCTCGGGAGATTATGCAGCATGTCCAGTTTGTACTTTATAAATTGCACTAAACAAAGTGTAATTGCTCCTCAGGAATTGATACTATTCTTACTGTACATGGAATTATGATCAAGATTTCCTGTGTGATACATGGCCAATTGTGGACATGCTTACAAACATTTATAACAGTATATGAATTTTTTCAACTAGACATGCTAGATGTACATACATGTACATTTGTACAGCACTGAGGTAACATTTCAAAAGAAAAAGAAATTTTATTTAATTACAACAACAAAACCTTACTAAACTGATGAGGTAATGGCCCTATATACATGATATACAGTGTGTAGCATTATTATACTTTTTCCTTGCCAGTAATCCCCTGATGCAAAGGTCAACATGCACTTCATTGATACTTTTGACTATTTCAGAGGCCTCTCATAGGGATGTCCAAGTAATCACTTAATCACATTTTTTCCCCCCAACATAATCACAAAATCATGAATTATCTTTTTTAACAACATGAACATGATAATCATATTAATAAAAAAAAATAGTCCTAGATTTTCAAATTTGATATTTGGTCTGGTAATCAAATAATCAACTATAAAAAAGGGCCAAGTAATTACATTTATAACAAAAAATTCCACAAGCAGACTCATTTCAAAAGGCATTCTGTTAAACAAATAATTGTAGTATAAATTACTAAAGCTATCCAAGATAAAAGTACACTTCAAGTTGAGAAAAAAATTACAATGTGCATAAAAATCATGACCAGTGCCTGTGATTTGAAGGAGCTATATATATGTCCGAAGATTTCTGACCTGACGTCTCATTTAAAAGGGCCTGTGCATGTGACCTTTAAAAACATTTTAAAACCCAGAATATGCTTGAAATTGGATGTTGGCTAAAGGCGACACATTCACTGTAGGCCATTCCCAAAGCATTAATCTTCTCTTAGGCCTTATTCTCTGTTTTGTTTATTTTGCTATTTTGAAAACTTTTAATTGTAATGTGAAGTTAACAAAGTCTATGTCTCAGAATCCCCTAAAAAATCTCAACAGATTATTTGCATTTAAATGTCATGGATTAAAAAATTTGGCAAATTTTTAAACACAAAATTTAAGTGTGCAATCGTTCCATGCGGTGGTAAAACTGTCACGACTTAAGGTCACTGTTTGACCTTTTGAAAAATTAATGAATTTATAACAAATCATATACATGAAAAAGTGGACTCATTAATGAATTTTTCATCATGGTCATATTACATGTTTGCAAGTGCAAAATTGTCATCTTTAAATTTATTTAATGCCAAATCTCTTACAGGTTATGCCTTTGTTTATTTTCTGTTTTATTAAGAATTGAATGCTTCTTTTTGTAGCTTTATTGGGGTTTAAAAGCATTGACTGAAGTACATTTCGTATGAAGCACGGGAGCGCTTCATCTAAAAATGTGCACTCGGTCAACACTTTTACAACCCTATGAAGTTACAAAAAGAAGCATTCAATACTTATAATTACATTTTTTAGCTAGGATCATGAAAACACGATTTACATCAAGTTTTTATTTAATTTACCTGTGCACTGTATTATGGAACCTCGTGTCATCATGAATGATAAGTTTTATTGTGTAATGCAATTGCTTAATCAGTAACACTTGAAGTGCAGTTAGCCAAGAATAACGTTTTATAATGAAACATTCATCAAATGTAATTATTTGTAGATGAATGGCAAACCAATTATTCAATAGCTAAATTGTGACCATGAGCTAGACCTAAATACCCAAATCATGCCTATAAATCTTTCAGAATCATGTCATCTACATTGAAGTAATATTTGGATTTTTTAATATTTGATTGCATTTTCTGTGTTACTTATAAACTAGCAAAATGTCTAAATGAACAAGATTCTGACTACAATCTACAATGATGCCAATAACATTACAATGAATTTCTGACTACATTTGTCTTAACTGTACTCTCATCCTTTTAACAAAATTAGAGTTTACAGCTAAATTCCTAATGCATGTAAAGCAAGTCTTTGGTAAGCTTGCTTACTTTGTTTGTATTTTGTACAATTGTAATTGGAATAACATCCAATCAAATTTATACTATATACAGGTTGAAATATGCCTATATATATTGTTGGATGATGTTAATTACAAAGCTTGAATTAACATTTATACAAACAGAGCAAGCAAGCCTACTGAACCAATGTTTTACTCTACAAGCATTGGGAAATTAGCTATAACTATAAATTGTCTATTCCTTTGGTATAGTTGAGGTGGAGTGAATTAATAGAGGACCAAGGTGTAATAATGGAGAGCTATGTAATAAGTTGTAATTTTTTTAAATTATTGAAACATGCAGTAAACTATGCCAGAGTGAGTTGCAACCTCACTTTACACCAAGTATCTTATTAATGTGACATTCTTTCACCAGTTACATGTATATATATTCAGTTTGTTTAATGCTCACATTTTATATTTTTAGTCTTTCTGTCTTTTCCCAGCTTTTATCCAGATAATTTCAACTTTTAAGAAGATAACTGAAACAGCAGATGGTACAATCATCACATAGCTGAACTAATTGCAGATTGAAAGGACTCTTCAAGGTCAAACAGTGGTAAAATTATTTATTTTCAATTCATGATTGTTTTGACACCCTGTTCATATTAGCCATGGTAATAACTTCTGAAATGACATATAGATCAGAAAGGTATTAAACAGCTCTTACATAGTTTGTACCCATAACTATTATTTATAAATCTGTTATGATAAAATAAGAGAAAATGAGAAAAGAAAGTAATTGTTTCATGCTACATTGTAACTTTATGTGACATTATTAGAAGTTATAACTAAGTGATCTTCAGTAAATTGGGTATTTTTTCAGTAAAATGGTATGTAAGCATGATATTAAAGAGGGATAAGTTCATGAATCAACTCCTGCTGCAGGATATACATTCAAAATTAAACTAGACCATGGCCACCAGTTAGTATTAAACTGGACCATTCTATGATAAGTGTTTTATGCCCACATAGCTGTGGAGGAGGCCTAAGTTTTACCCTTCTTTGTCTACATCTCTTAATTTGTTACTGTACTGTTTGCCTCAACAAAATGTTATGAATCTTGCACACAATGCTTATTACTACAAACACAGATCATGTCTGAATTTTGATGGTGTCCGTGCCACTTTTACCATTCTAGAGTTATGCCCTTTACGAATGAAAAAAAATGCTGAATTTTGTTTCAGATCTCTAACTTTAAGTTTGCCTATGCCAAACCTTAACACTTGTACACAATGCATATTACATGTACCACAAAACTCTACATTAAGTACAAATTTGGGTCTTGTCGCTTCTACAGTTCTTGAGTTGTGTCCCTTTGACATATTAACATTGTATGCAAGCAAGGGTATCATCTGTGTCCCATAATGGCATTGACATATTCCACATTTATTTCTAAATAACTAAGAGAGATAGATAGTGACTGGTTTTCTAGAAGCCTTTTCTGGTGTCAGTTTATAAAATCTTTTATTCCACTGATTCCTTAAACATTTTAAATGAAAAGATACTTTTTACTTTTGCTAGAAATAAGGGAGATAATTTGTTATTTCTGTTTGCACAAGGTCACTTAATTCTGGTGTCAAAGGATTGGTTTCTTTGCAGAGATTCCCAATATATATTAAATTTTTAATTTAGATTATAAATTTTAAAATATTTTACCACAATTATTGTACCAAAAACCTTAATTATGTCAAAAATGTGATCACAATCCAAATTCAGACAAAGTCAAGCTTGAATATTGTGTCTAAACTTGCACAACTATTCAGGGTTCAACCTCTGCAGTCGTATCAGGCTGTGCTCGGTAAAGCATTTTATTCTGATCTGAAAGCATATTATTAGCAGTGGCGGCCTGTGGTAGGGGGGTCTATTTCCTACATACAAGGTGATAGGATGGCCCCTGGAATAGGTCACCTTTTAAAGCTTGAAAATATGTGAAAAGGTCAGGAAAAACTATCAGAAATATTTCATACGGTCAATAATGTTCTGTTTTATTATCTTTGTATCCTAGCATTTTATTGACCAATTTTCTCTCGTTTGACACTTAGGTATTCAAGTTTTACACTTAAACACAGTACATGAAACCCAAACAATATGGTAAAAAGGTAACATTTTGCGGTAACAAAATCCCATCAGCACCCCCTATCAATTAAGTATTGAAGTGAACTTCCAGAGAGTGGGGGATTCAGAAATTTTCATAAGTGGGGGCCCACTGACTCCCTAAGAGGGGTCCTGCTCAATTCATGCTTCAGTGATTCCCTACATAATCAACCAGATTTTTTCCCAGAAAAAAAGGGGACCCTAGGTCCCCTGGTCCCCTCTAAATCTCCCTATGATAAGATTTTGCATGCATAATCTATACAAATTCTGACAATGTTGCACTACCTGTAGCGTGAAAAACAAGTTCGGTAGCCCATACTTTTTTTGGAAAAACATGATTAAATCTACATTTTGACAAATTCTTTTTAAAATTCTATGGATTTTAATTATATTAAAAAAAAATGCACCATAAAATACCTATATGAAACAAAATTAGATCACGCATTAACAAATAATTTCAAACAACAAAAAACTACAAAGGTATAAATGAAATATTATTTATAGTCTATAATTTCATAATTAAGCCCATGACAAATAGAATATTATGCAATTGAACATAAAGTAAACGGTTCTTACTATTCCAACATAATTAATAGGAATATATTATCTTATAAATTGGCATTGTCAATTAGGAAAATAAGTGTAATAATCCTATTTTTGTGCCAATATTTCATGCGACTTTAAGTATACTAAAATAAAAAGGAATAACCTGTTTTGAGGTCCAGGATATACATGTTGGGAGGTTACCAACAACTCGTCATTATCACAAAGACTGAACTGCACTTCAGATAATTTGGTTTATATTGTATAGAGCATTCAAAACATGGATTTGTCACATGATCTATATTTGTGATGAAAGCTCAACAGCAAGAGTGATGTCTTCTATATTCTACAAATTTACAACCTATCTGTTGTGCCTGTAGCTTCCATGGATTGATTGTTATTTTTAAAGATAATTTATAATTTCCAGTTGATAATCGTCAGAATTTGAGGTTTCTCTTAAAATCTGTTTTATTGAAGTGTAAATATTGAAGGAATTAAATTAAACAATTTTATCACTTAAAAAATATTTTGCAACATTCCCTTTGTTCATCAATTGTCACAAAATTACAGCTTATCTTAATTATACTTATTAGTTTTGGATGATAAGTTTATTGTTCATTGCTTCTTTGATATTCATATGGTTGATGATTTAAAAGAGGGGCGAAAGATACCAGAGTATATTCAAACTCATAAATCGATAAAAAAAATAACCGCCATGGCTAAAAAAGAAAAAGACAAACAGACAAATAAAAGACACAACATAAAGAACAAAAGACTAAGCAACACTAACCCAACCAAAAAGGGGGGTGTTCTTGGATGCTTCCGAAAAGGGGTACGAAGATCCTGCTCCACATGTCGCAACTGTTGTGTTGCTCATGTTAAATATTCTTGCAATAGGTCACATTCTTGAAAAGGTTACAGCATTGTAGAACGACATAAAGAACATATCCGATTTCATCTGTGAGATGGATATTTAAAAACATTCAACCAACTCGTGATGGTATCAGTATAATTTACGAAGGGATGATGAAAATTTGAACTATGCAAGAAATAATTCATGCTTCAGTGATTCCCTACATAATCAACCAAATTTTTTCCCAGAAAAAAAAGGGGAGCCTAGGTCCAAATGTATGAACAACATTGCTCGAAAATATATACCTTGTTCTTCATAAACCTCCAACAAATATATTTTAAAACTTTTTAAGACCTACTTAGGAGCTTTATGTGTTTAGGTCTGTGCAGCATATTTTTCCTGTCTGTTTGTTTGTTTGCCAATCTGTTCCTCTTCAGGTTTAAGTTTTGGTCAAGGTAGCTAGTCTTTTTATTCAAGTTGAAGTCCAATCAACCAGAAACTTAGTATACGTGTTCCCTATGATATGATATTTCTAATTTTGTACTGAAAAAATCCTTGTAGTTATATGATTAGCTTGAACTCAATGCAAGTGTAGCACAAACATTATGCAGGTATTTGTAAGTCAGATGTGTAATCCCTATTGAGCATCAAACCTGTTGGCACATTTTATGTTTTTACCCTTGTCTGTCTGTCTGTACATCCCAAAATTGGTTTCTGTTCTCTAACTTAAGTTTGCCTAGACCAAATGTTATGAAACTTATACACTGCTTATAACACCAAAACACTATTCAAGTTTAAATTTTGGTGGTGTCACTTTAACAAAAGGAAAAATTGCTGTTTTAAAAATATAAATTATGTAATTTTTGTCTTGCTTGAAGGAGTAAAAAATTGAGACATATGTATACTGGTTCAGGCGTCTGTCTCGCTTGAAGGAGTAAAAAATTGTGACATGTATGCTGTTTCCGGGGTCAGAGGCGTCGGAAATGTAATAGTTTTGTGATTAGGTCTAGTTTATGGTGAACCACTAGTAATAAGTCGAAGATATTTGGTATTCAGATGTATAAGTATTGGCATATATCTCATTATCATGGAGAATACTTGGCCCCCTTAGTTATGGTCTATTGACTTTGAAACTTTTGCTAAATTTTCATGTATTTGTTTGTGATTAGGTCTGTTTATGGGGAACCACTAGTGGCAAGTCAATGGTATTTGATATGCAGAACTTTGTATTAGCATTGACACATCTCAATTTCATGGAGATTGTTTAGCTTGATTCAGTCATGGTTCATTGACTTTGAATATTTGCAAAACTTGCTATTTTAATTTCTAAATTTGCATTGTGACATGTCGAAATTACTAAAAAGCTAGACATATCTCTCATGTCTCTGTGATAATAGTTTATTTAAATCTTCTTTGAAAATTGGAGTTATCTTTCTTTGTTCAGAATGGTAGTTAAATCAACTACAACCAATGGTTTACACAATGCAATATTTAATTTTCTTCCCACTGATAAATTAAAGCAATTTTTACCATTCCATGCTTACAAGCACTGATTACCATTCTAGGGTTATGCCCCTTTACAAATGAAAAATAACTGATTTTTTTGTTTCCGTTCTCTATAGACTTAAGTTTGTCTCAACTTAATGCTTATTACCACTAAACTCAGTTTAAGTTCAAATTTTGGTAGCTTCACTTATAAGTTCTTGAGTTATGTCCCTTTATAACAATATACTAGTGGGGGCATCATCTGTGTTCCTATGGACACATTCCTCATTTATTTTCTGTGGTTGCTATCTAGCTAAGCAGACAATGTCTTTCTTTTTTATTTTGTATGGTTTAAGATTTTCATTACCTTTCAACTTACAGACTTCAAGGAGAATTGCAGTCAAGATTGAGGAATTCAACTCCAAATTTAAAGAACTGAAGAAGCTGAACAGTTTTATTGGTAATTTTGAATTGCAAGATAAGCACATTCCTTCCATCCCCCTAATTTAATTTCTATAATGTAAGCCCTACATCAGGCAGTATTCGCTGTAGAATGTCTAGAGATACATACAAATTAACCAGTGGCGGATCCAGAACTTTTCATAAGGGGGGGGGGGGGGGGGGCTGACTGACCTAAAGGGGGGCCCACTCCAGTCATGCTTCAGTGAAACCCTATATAATCAACCAACAAAAGGGCCCCCCCCCCCCCCCCCCCCTTGGATCCGCCTATGTTTTACCAAGTTTGAATATGGGACATTTATTTTGTAATGAGACAGAACCTCAACAACACAAAATACCAATATAATGGCAGACAACTAATCTTCAACAATAGACTAGTGTCTGCAATATCTCAAGCTGATCATGAATCAGACAAATTGTAAATTAACCCCAATCCTTTCTTTGAAATGAAATTTTAAAAAACCTTAATAGTAGTACATCACAAATAACCAAAAGACATCCATAGAAAGGAAAGCATTATTTAACAATAGTAAGGAGCTGTTATAGGTCACTGCATAATTCAAGCTTCATGGTCAATGTCTATATGATAAGGTCAAAATGTTTTGATCAAATTGAAACAAGTATCTAAGAAACCTAATCAGATGTTTTTGTGGAGCCTTTTGCCTTTTCCAAAAAGCGATCCTACATGCCAGTGGCAGCGTCCTCAAATATTCACTCTGTGGTTAAAGTTTTTAAAATTTCAATCACTTTCTTAACTATCTTGGATTTCTACCAAACTAGGACAAAAGCTTGATTTTGATCAAAAGATGGTATCCAGAAGTAAATAAATTTTGAAGAAAAAGAAAAAATCTTTTTTTCCTCTTTTTAACAGTATATATGAATTTAGTTTTTCTACCAGTTGACATTATTAACATTCACTCTGTGGTTAAAGTTTATAAAATTTTAATAACTTTCTTAAACTATCCTGGATTTCTACCAAACTTGGACAGAAGCTAATGTTTATGATCAAAAGCTAGTATCTAGAAGAAAATTTTGTAAAAATATATTTCGTGCTTTTCTGTGTGTTAATTATGTACTTAGTTTCCTTCCAGTTAACATTACATACAATCTGCAGTTAAAAGTAGGCAAGACACTGGGTTAGGTGGAACCTTACAAATTATTTTTTTCACAGAGTAAAACCTCAATCATTAATGCATTCGAAATTATTCAAATCTAATTATCTCCATGAAAGAGTGTTACAATACATGTAGCTATAGTTGTATGTTTTGTAAAAGAAAGTAAGATAATGAAGTGCACACTTTTTTATGTTGCATGTATTTCGAATAGACAGAAAAAAATGTTAGCCATTCCTTACAATTTTAAAGCAGAGTAAATCATGAAAAACGTTTGATGTTACAGTCACATGACAAAATTATGTCTATGAGCAGATAGACAAAACACTTTCAGACTATCAGAAGACGTGTTACATCCAAAATTAAATTATTTGTTTGAAACCACCTTTCTTGAAATTTGAAATTTGTTGGAAGTTATTTTTGTGCTTCAAGTAGTAGTATATATTGAAAAGTGCTGTTAACATGTCTATATGAATGAGGTAACAGCATTTAAAAAAAAAATTAGGCAAATTTCAATTAACCAAGGAATAAAGGAGTAAGTTCGGTAAGGGCCATATTTGGCCCCAATTATAAAGTTCATAGTTACAAGACAATAAATGTTTTAAGTTGCCTTAAAGATATGTGAGAAAGTTTAACAGAACTGTTTTTGTCAAGATTTTATTCTAACACGTTGATTTTTACATCCCAAATAGGTCAAAATAAAGGGTTTTGGTGAAATTTGACAAAAACAGCTAGATTTCAACCAATTTAAGGATCAGGAAAGATAGAGCGCAGGCGTCGACAAACTTAATATTCAAATAAAATATGTGAAATGTCTTCACAAACATTATTTTAAAAGATCTTTGTTGTCGACGTATGCGCTCTATGTTTCCTGTCTAATAATCTATGGGAAATTTACCCATTTTCATTGATTTTTTCGTGAAAAATCAATATGAGTACAACTTGTGACGTCATAATGAAACGCAAAAACGTAAAATTTTCAACAAAATGGCTTATTTCCTATCTAGTCACTGTATAAGCTATAATTTATTGTGATATTGGTCAATAAATCCGAATTTGAAATTGACACTAAAAATGGGGGCCATTTTAGGACCTTACCGAACATACTCCTTTAATAAGGGAGCTACCATTTAATTTTTATGGGGGGGCTAGGATGAAATTTGAAAAAAATAGGCAGGACAGGAGTTTTGAGTAAAAAAAAAAGGCAGGATGAGACACTTGCAAAAAAAAAAAGTCAGGACGACAATTTAGGTAAAAAAAAGTCAGGATAAACTAAAAAAAAAAGGCAGGACCGAACAGAGTGAAAAATAAAAAGGCAGGACAGAGATTACAGCTAAAAAAAAATGCAGGACAAAATTTTTCCTCCTAGCCCCCCCATAAAAATCAAATGGTAGCTCCCTAAGGAAGTAACAATTTTTAAAAAGATAAAAAAAAATTAAATCTGAAAAGGAAGAAATTTAACATTCATACGTTAAATGCCACTAAAAAAGATTTAGAATTAGCTCTTGAAATCTTCAAATAAAATCCTGGAAGGTTTGAAAAACTGAACTGAAACCAAATGGACTGGACTGAATCATGAAAATTTATATTTTATTGCTTGGCTGTATTTAACACTGTTTTCGGCATATAGTTCATGCATGTACATGTATACAAATATAGTACTTAGGAAATGACAAACTGTCATAGATATAAGAAGATGTTGTATCAGTGTCAATGAGACAATTCTCCATCCAAGTCATAATTTGTAAGAGAAAAAGCATTATAGGTCAAAGTATGGTCTTCAACATGTTCAACACAGAGCCTTGTCTCACACCTAACAGTAAGCGATAAGGGCAGCAAAATGACTAGTGTAAAACCATTAAAACAGGAAAACCAACAGTCAAATTTAAAAAAAAAAATGAGAAACACATGAACCACATTAACAAAAACAACTACTGAAAATCAGATTCCTGACTTAGGACCGATGGAAAAAAATGCAGCAGGTTTAAATGTTTAAATAGGTACAACCTTCATCCTTACCCGAAACAATAGTGTTACATCACACATAGATGCAAACAAATGCAGCAGGTTTAAATAGGTACAAAACCTCACCCATACCATAACAATAGTGTAAAATTACAACATAGAAAGGCACACTATAAAATATCAGTTGAAATGGCTTAACTCAATAAAAAGACATATAAAACACAAATGAACATACATAATGTTCATTTATACATTGAATTTAGCGTTTGTTTACCTTACAGATACTGAAAATTACTGATTTAACTTATAAAATTGTCCTCAGTTATTATTAGGACCATATAAACATTTCACTCATGCTAGGATAATGCAGAGAAAGACTGTAATTTGTTAGAGAAAAAAATATGAATCTGTCAGAAATATTTTAGCAGCATAATCATATGTGAACAGTAGCAATCATTTCATTTTCATTTTGTTTTGGAAAAACAGTTTGTTAAGATACCTTTTCAATGAAAGATTATTAATAGATGTTGCTGTTTTTGCTTTTTCAGAGAAGTGAAATCTGGAAGTATAGCACTGAAAAATATAGGGAAAAAATAATCATATAGGTAAAATATACAGTATTTATAGTATATCTTCATCATGTGGGAAATATTAAATAACTTTTAAAAGTTAAACAGAAATATCACAATCATAAGTTGAAGAGACTATCAATATCATAAGAAGACAAACATGAAAGGATAGTTATCCCAAAACACTAAAAAAAAATGAGAAACAGGAACACCCCCTAAAATAAGTTGGATTCAAATCCAGGATTTTGAAAAAAGCAATCTTTAGAGTAGACAGGTTATAAAGAATGCATTTAACCATAGCATTATAGCTCCTTAAGGGGCATCCATCCCAACCAGAAATCTTCCTCTGCAAATGGTTAACTCTTGTTCCATGTGTTCTGTCAGAAGTGTTAGCAAATATGTATCCCTAATGATAACCAACTTTTTAAAGATTTTGTCATGTGTTAAAATCATACAAGTGATAGTATTAGATCCATAGTAGAATGGTGGATACCTTTGACCATACCCTAACACATTTCATAAACCTTGTGATACTTGTTAATTCTCTCATCCTCAAACACAACTGGAAAAGTAAAATATAAAAACAAACAGTAGATTTATAAGTGACCATAACTTGTCAATACAGAAGTTGAAATGTAACAAAGTACAAATTGAAGAAATCGGAAAAAGAAGAAATACAACCCCACTGAAAGCATTCAGAAAGAATTACATGATATTAATTTCTTATGATTTTATTTGCATTTCATAATTTCACTTATATTTACCTCAATTGATTAAAAAAAATAATAATTGGACAAACATTTATCTGGATCCTGTTAAAATTAGGTGATCCTGTCTGGTCTTTTATAACTTGCATTTGCCCAATGACTACAGGCATTTAAAAGAATTTAAGACATCTGTTAGATTTGGATATAATGGACATAGCTTGACTAACACTACATACTTTTTTCCAGTTTTTTTGTGGCGAAAGGATCCTATATTCTGTTCAGTGTCCTCAACATTGGTTTAATCTATATAATATATATTTAAAATATTTGATATTAAACTTGAAAAGAAGCTTTAATATATATGTAGGACTCAATTCTATGGCGGGTTCCAAATCTATGGCAGATTCCTAATCTATGGCAAATGTGACGTTACAAACGCTAAACAACTCAAATCTATGGTAATTTTTTGTTTTCTCCAAATCTATGGCAGATCTGGGGAAAAGAGTAACATATAACGTCACAATTGAATAACGCTATATTATATCTTCGCTAACGATGGCGGAACTCATAGATTTTTATACCATTCAAGATGAATTTAAGGTATTTCCCTAGCAACAATTTGCAGGATGTTTATAGGAAGGTGTGACCTATAACCCCAAAGAGGGATTAAATGTGCTGTACTGGTGAATGCCCGCGATGATCAAGGGAACCGCTATTTTCAGTACCACATTTTTGGGGGAAAGGAGTATTAGAAGTAGTGTGCCATTGGCAAAACAATCAAATGACTGGATACAAGTTTGATTTAAATCATCATCAAATAAAAAAGATGTATTATAAACGATATCGCTGAAATAAATATAATAATTGAAAATACAAACTTCATTTTTATTTGATACTTTTTTCTTTTTTTGTTGGACCTTCTTGTTTGTTACACTTAAATTTAAAGGGTTTAATTAGTAGTTGGTTTAATGAATGGGTTTAACAGGTACCATGCACAGATTAAAAAATGTTTATATTTTTGCAGAGCACATCATTTAAATCTTGAAGTCTGTATAAAGATATATAAATCTAAGATTTATGATTTTTTTGGAGGTTTACCATTATGGAATGTTTATATCACCAATATTAATAGACATGCTCTCGTTGTTGTATATTGTCACTTGCTTAAGACAAGTCATTGGTCGAAACATTAACTGCATTGTTTTCGATTTGCAAAAAATTTGCCATAGATTTGAAAACAACATAAATCAGTCATAGATTAGGAAATAACAAAACTTGCCATAGATTTAAATTTGGGATGGCATGATGTCACATTTACCATAGATTAGGAATCTGCCATAGATCTGGAACCCACCATTGAGTCCTACATGTATATCTGAACCAAAAATCAGCAGCCATTAAAAGTTTTTATGAATTTTAGTGGTTTTTTCCCCTGATAATTGATTTTGTTTTTACTGCAGATAGCATTTAGGTGCAATCTTTGATTATATTTTTTTAGACACCATTAACTTTGTCAAATATCCATAGAATTTTGTGAGACTGACATATGAATAAGATTTGATATGATTGCCAATAAGACAATTCTCTACCACATTGTTTTGTCAAATTTTTTCTCGAAGTTTCATGGAATGTATGTCACTGCTGAATCTTTTGTAGACGAAACGCGCGTCTGGCGTTAATACAAAACTGGTATCTATGATGAGCTTATTTACACAAAATGGACAAAAGCTTCTTCATGTTCAAAACAGAAAATCTGGAAAAAAAAATTCTCTTAGCTGCCGTATTTAACTGATAACTATACTAAATTTTTGTCAGATAAAATTTCACCTTAACACTTAACCCTTTCAACGCTATACACGGCATATGTCGCGATGACGTGATCCGTTCGCTACTGCTATTCGCGGCATTTGTCGCGATGAAAAAGGATTTTTCATCAGGACTCTTAAGCCATATGGTTTTCATTCCGGTTCTCTCTAACTTTTCCTCGTTTGAATCTATGATATACAAGGTCTCATTTGCGTTTGAAATCCCGGCAATTTATATTGTAAAACGATGCAGTATAAGGAAAATAGAAGGAAAATAAAAACAAATATTTTGACAAATGTAAATGGCAGAAATCGGAAACGAAGCTGTAAATATGGAAAAATTTCAGCATTTCTATGGCGAAACTAACAACGAGGATTAGTTTTAAGGTTTTTTTTATCTCAATGTGTTTATTACATTTAATTCGCGTGGGTAATATGATTTCATTGATCATTACGAGACATAGAAAAAGGGGGGAAAACGGAAGTTGACTGAAATTTTTTTGGACGGAGCTATTTATTTGTGCCACGATTACATAATACATTGTGTATGGTGCAATACACTACAGAATCGGGCAACTGGTGTCTTCTTTATTATATGGCAGATAAAACAACAAAATAAATGAAGACTAAAACTAGTTTTTATTCAAAATTCAACACAAATGTAATGAATTACACCTTTTACCTGTTAATTACCTGAAAATGCAGGTAACCTGATAAAAATTTCACTAAAATAGTTGCCTAACATTACAGTTCATGCTCTCCTGAGCATTTTTCATGCAATAACTTTCTCTGTATCTCATATAATAAAAAAAGATACAGCAGTCTGAAAAGGAAAATACTGTTCTAATGAATGAACACAAAAAAAAAAAATGCAGCAGCAGTCATTTTTCTATTTTTTTGTGTAGCGTTGAAAGGGTTGACAGAAGTAATCGGATTTAGACAAGGCTATATGAAACACTTTAGAAATGTATGAAGCCAGAAACACTACTTAAAATTAATCATGCAAAAATATTTATGTTACTATCAAACAGATTATTCACAATCAAACATTGTTTAAGAGAAATTGACCTACAGTATAAACACAATACATAATAAATTAACTTTTTTTCAGAATTCAAGATGTCAGTTATAATTCGTCTCCAGAACTTACCATGGTCAGCAAGTGCCATGGATATACGCCAGTTCTTCAAGGGACTCAACATACCCCCAGGAGGTGTTCACATCATAGGAGGAGAAAAGGGTGATGCTTTTATAGCTTTTGTAAGTGATGAGGATGCCAGAAAGGCAATGATGATGAATAATGGCTATGTTGATACAAATTCTGTGCAGCTGTTTCTTAGTAGTAAATCAGAAATGCAGAATGTTATTGGTGAGGCTAGGAATCAAAGTGCTCCAGCATCAATTGAGCAAACAACACCGCCACAAACACATCAAACACCACCTCAGCCATATATGGCTTCAGAATATGGTAAACCAGCAGATAAACAAGTTTATCCACCACAAGACAGACAAGCTCCAGAATTAGACAGAGGATATGATAGACCAAGCCAGTCATACACACACAATGTTATGCCTGTAGGACCACAGTATGACAGACCAGATCAACATCAGGGGCATTATGATGATCAGTTAGGAAGATACCCAGACAGAACAGCAGCACCTCAAAATGTTCAGGAACAGCTTTCATACAATAGAGAAAGCCAACCAACTGAGAGGTATGGTCAGCCTCTTGAAAGAAGATATCCAACTGGAGATACTCCAAAAGATGCATACTCTCAGCCAACACCCAATGGTGATTATGACCGTCACAGTTCCCATTCACAAGAATCAGTTGCAGACATAGCCAGGTATGGACAACAGCCTGACAGATATGCAAAAGATAGATTTCCAGACCGTTATCCACCACAGAGCAGAGATGGCTATCAAGAGAGATATCCTCCAGCATCTAGAGAGGGATTTCCTGATAGGTTTCAACCAAGATCAGATCGTGGTTCATCTGTTGAGAGTAGAACAAGCTATCCACCACCTATTGAATTGGATGAGAATAGTCGCTCAAGTTCCAGAGGCCAAGATGATATTTCCCCAAGATTGCAAGAAAGAAAAAGTGAAACAGAAAAAGTTCCACTCTATCCTCCATATCCCCAACAGCAGGCATGGGAAACACTACGACAGGAACCACAGTCAAAGCCACCATTGGAACCAGGACCACCTGCACCTGGGAATCTTCAGAATGATCCTCGTAGACCATGGGATCAATTCCAGGTTCCAACTTCAAGACAAGAGGGTAGTTCAGAAGTGTATCCTCCAGACCCAAATAGGTTCATACCGCCAAATGGACAAACTCAACTTCCAGTTAGTGGATTAGAAAGAGACAGAAGCTTTGATAGAAGACCTGGTTATGAGGATATAAGGGAAATGCTTCCATCACATGAAAGTAATCTACAGCTTAGTGAAAGAACTCCCCCTGGTTTTGACAGACATCATTTTAATCGTGACAATGATCCTCGTGATCAATTTGGGTACAGAGGAGATGGTTCTCAGAGAAGATATGAACCTTCATCAGATTGGAATCAGGGAATAGATCATCGTTCTTCACCAGCTCAAAGACCACCATCTGGTTTATTAGAAACACCAGATCTGAATAAGAAAATACCTGAAATAAATCAGTATGAGGACAGTGATAGCAGAATGCATATTGGAAAAGTTGAAGACAAATTAGATGACAAAGGAAATTTTGATGAGAATGAGCCTCCACCTTTTTGGAATCCAGAGTGTGATAAAAAAGTAAAACCAGACTTTAATCACCCTCCCCCAAATTTTAATATCCCTCCATCTATCAGAAATGAAAATAGAGGACCCCCATATGGTGCGTCAAGAGATGGTTTCAGACAACCAGACAAGGAAGTATATGGGTATCCACTCGGACCACCCCCAGCTGATACAAATGAAAGGCCACCAGCTGCAGATGCATATGAAAGACCACCACCCAGAGATGCAAATGAAAGACTTCCACCTAGAGATGCTTATGAAAGACTTCCACCAAGAGATCCTTATGATACACATGAAAGACCACCACCAAGAGATCCTTATGATACACATGAAAGACCACCACCAAGAGATCCTTATGATACACATGAAAGACCACCACCAAGAGATCTTCATGAAAGACCACCACCAAGGGATCCATTTGAAAGGCCACCCCCAAGAGATCCACATGAAAGACCACCACCAAGGGATGCTTTTGAAAGGCCACCTCCAAGAGATCAATATGAAAGACCACCTCTTAGAGATCAATATGAAAGGCCACCCCCAAGAGATCAGTATGAAAGGCCACCCCCATCAGGAAAATTTGATAGACCAACTCCATCTGGAACATTTGATAGATCAGTTCCATCCGGCCAATTTGACAGGCCACCATTTGGGTTTCCAGATAGACCTCCATATAGAGAAAGACCACCACCTTTGAGTGATGGACCGCCACCTTATGACAATAAGCCTCCGCAAATTGAGAGACAATATGATCATCCAACTTATGGAGTTGATGGAAGACCTCCATCAGATGACCAATTTCTAAGAAAAGGACCATTTGGTTATAATGACAAAATTCAACCAGCATATGACCAGAAAACTGGTAGACCATCTGTGCAGTATG
Organism: Mytilus galloprovincialis; assembly: GCF_965363235.1. Taxonomy (NCBI): domain Eukaryota; kingdom Metazoa; phylum Mollusca; class Bivalvia; order Mytilida; family Mytilidae; genus Mytilus; species Mytilus galloprovincialis. Next base: position 86,713,406 of record NC_134843.1, read on the forward strand.
ATGCAAAGCCTGCTGCTGATACAAGTGGTGGTTCTCCAATGGATATAGTGGATGATCAAGAAGAGAATAAAATTGAGGATTACCCACAACCTAGAAGTTTCCAAAATCCACCATTTAGAGCTCCATTTTCCAACCTGCCAAGTTTCGACCCAAGATTTCCAAATAGACCTCCACCTGCCAGGCTACCAGATATCAGACACCCACCTCCAAGACTTGGAGTTCCAGGTTTTTCACAGCCACCATTTAACAGACCTTTAAGAATAAATGAAAGCATTCCAGTAAGTGCAAATCAGCCAAGACCTAATACCCCATTTACATCTTTAGGAACACCAGGTAATACTGTTCAGCCACTTATACCAGGACTCGTAGGTGTACCAGATCAACGACAAAATCAACCTTTACAAAGGCCACTAATTGATGATTCAAGAAACAAGTCTGTTGATCTGATTGACAATAGAAATAGGAGACCTCAGGACACTGACAAAAGAGGAGAGGAGACTAAAATCCCATCAACACTGAATGATAGGCCATCAGATGTAGATTCAAGAAATCCAAGAAGTACAGGAAGAGAGGTTAAACAAGATGTTGATACTAGACAACGCCGCGATGAAGATATGAAAAGAGATGATGAAAGAAGAGATAGAGATAGGGAAAGAGATCCTGATCGCAGGCGTGACATAGATCGTTATAGTAGAGATGATAGAAGCAGATCAGAAGTTGATAGAAGACGTTCTGATTATGATAGGAGAGATGATCGTGTCAGAGACCGAAGTAGAGACTATGACAGATCAAGAGATTATGATAGATCTAGAGATTATAATAGATCTAGAACCGCAGACCGAGACAGGGATAGAGATAGTAGATATGATGGTAGATACAGGGATGATAGGGACAGTCGCAAATCTCCACGAGATGGTCGAGACAAAAAAGTAGACGAGTTTGGAAGAGAAAGGCGTTTTGACGATAGAGATGCAAAAAGAGAAAATGAATCAAGAACAACTCCAAGTAAAACAAGTCAGCCACCTAAATCAGATATAAGCAATGCACCTAAACAAACGCCTGTTTCTCAAAGTAGTGTAAGTAAGTCTTCAATTCCACCAACAACTGTGTCTTTGCAATCTATTCCTGTACCATCAAAGCATCCAAACACGCAAAGTACTTCACCGAGTTTTAAAACATCATCATTTTCAAATCTACCTGTGTCTAAAGATGCTGTAAAAGATAACAGATCTGTTCCAAATGCACCAGTTTCATTTAGTATTGCTAAAACTCCTGCATCAGCTGCAAGTAGTACAACATTACATAACTTACCAAAAAATAGTGCCCCAACAGTGACTGCGCCTAAACCGATTCTGAATACATCTATACCAAGCCCACGATCTTTAATGAGTACAAACATAAACAGCATGAGACAAAGTAGGTTTGACACTTCAACTCAACCAGGAATATTAGGAGCAGCTCCCCCAGGTGTTAGACCTGTAAGACCAACACAGAAGGCACCAATAATGCCAAAAAAAGCTGCCAACGATTGGGAGCAACGACCAAAAGTACCTTTATTGCCTGATACGTCAAGACCTCAATCTACAGGTACACAAGCTTTTACTGACACACCAAAACCTTCATCGAAATTCACTGATTCATCAAGACCTCCCGTGTCAGTGCCTCCACCTAAAAGTTCTCCATCAGCCAAGATTGATGCAGCTGATCCAAAAGGATTAAAACGACAATACAGACAAACCATGCCTTCTCTATCAATAGTAGTGAAGAATTTGCCTACTAATGCTGGGTATAGGGATGTTAGAAAATTCTTTCAGGGATGTGAAATTCCTTGGGATGGATTAAAGATGATAAATGATGAAGAAGGAAAGAGAATTGGTGTTGCTTACATTAACTTTTGCAGTTCACAGGCATATTTTGAAGCTATAGAGAGAAATAAAAAAAAATTAAATGACAATGTTATTGAAGTTAAATCTTGTCCACAAGAAGAATATGATAAACAAGTAGATTCATACATGCCCTCAAAGGATAATGAAGCAAAGAAACCGAAGATAGATGAACCGTCTAAAACATCTCCTGCTAAAACAATTCCTAAAGAAAATATAGTTCAGGTTAAAGGCTGGGCAACTTCAGTGAATAAAGAAGAGCTTCAAAAATTCTTTAAGGATCTGAAAATTGGAGAAAATGGCAGTGCTATATATATTGAACATGATCAGCAAAGACGACCAACTGGTATGGCAATGGTGAAATTTGATAATGAATCAGACTTTAATAAAGCTTTATCATTAGACTTGAAACAGCTAGCAGGCAAGACTGTTCACATAAAATCAGTGTCTCAGAAGGACTTGGATAATTTAAAAGAGGAACTTAAAAAAACTAGTACTCCTTTGATTCCTTCCGCTACTCAATTGATCCCATCCGGTAATAAAGATGTAAAAGCTGCTGGAGATGCACCAAAATGTGACTATACATGTGTTCATTTAAAAGGACTACCGCCATATGTTGCATTGCCAGATTTGCAGTTCAGCTTCTTTTCTGGTCTAGAAGTTGGCAATCGAGGTATTCATCTAGTGCTAGATTCAAATGGAAAATCTTTAGGGGAGGCTTTTGCAGAATTTATCAATGAGTCAGTTTGTGCTAAGGCATTACTAAAAGATAATGAAGTTTTTATGAGAAAGCCAGTGACTGTGAAACCTATTCAAAAGAGTGAAATGATAGACATGTTAAGAATGATAAAGCAACCAGCGGGCCGTGCAAATACTGGTCCACAGTTTGGACGTAGAAGTACATACTATGTGAAAACAGAGAACTGGCCTTTTACCATTTCAATCCGAGAAGTGCTTAACTTTTTCCAAGGCTTTAACCCAATCCAGGAAACTGTTCGTGTACAAATTGGTAATGACATGCAAGGTTCAGCAGCAATGGTAGGGTTTAGGAGCCAAGAGGATGCTGAGAGGGCTGTCAACAGTTTAAACAAGCAGTACTACAGACAGAGACAAATCAGAATGGAGCCAGCACACATGTAATAAGGTTAGTATTGAAATGCCATGAAAATAGAGGGTCCTGTTTGATTCTTTTTAAGACATTTTTTTATTCGATATAATTGTATTTCTACCTTCTTTTTTTAAAAATGATTAGAATATTTTCAAATTTCGATTTGCATATAAATGTAGTTGATTTAAAAAAAAAAAAGCCAACTACCGGAAAATATCTTAAACATAGTTATATAGACAGGATCCTGTACTGATGGTCTTTCCAATATTTCAAAGATACTACGAATTTAAACTTTATCAAACAAATCAGCAATAACTTAGGCTTCTTTGAAAGCAATTTGTTAAATATTTTGTATTTGGAAAGAAAAGCTTTTTTATATAAAAAAAAAATTAAGAAGAGGAGAAATGATGTTTTGCATCTTATGTTTAAAACTCAACTGCTTAATTTTATTTAATGACAAAATATTTAAGTTTCTGGTTAAAACATATGTATTTTAAGTGAAACTAATTATTCTCTAATTTAAACTTGTATACGGATGCTGCGTCACCAAGGTTACAGCAATACAACAGAAAATAAGGTCGAACTATGGATAATTTTAAACGAAACTTTTTATTATGAAGTTCATAAAGTGATTAAAATTTGTATGACTGAACATCTTTCAAAAAAGATTATTACATGAACTATTTATCAAAATAGTCTAAAATAATAAGATAACCTAATTTTTTATCAAGCAGAGAGATCCCATTTCAAATTCGTAAAACGTTTTGATTATGTAAATGCATGAGAGAGAGACAACTTCATCAGGAATGCTTGTAAAGGCAATTTAAAAAAAAAACTTAAAGAACGGTTTCAACAGTGTAACGAGTGCATTTTTATTATAATTTTAAAATAAATAAGTTACAACTTGAAATATCGGTATTTGCAATAGAATTTGCAGGGTACAATGATAAGTAACATTCAAGTGCAAAATCTAACCATCTAGGCTTCAGCAGACAGAAAGCTTTAAATAATACTCTAATATACAAATGAAAATTGACAGACATTTTGCACAGATTTTTAGGTCGATAGAACAAAAAACAAGCACCATAGCCATAACAGTGTGTTAAGTTGATATTAAACAGGTTATAATTGAGATATACAGATATATTTCATTTAACAATATATATATATGTAATAATAGATACAATATAATAAAGAGAACATTTATAAATCAAACTTTAAAATGACTTTTTGAAATAAAGGCATTACGATAATCCTTGTCAACAGACAGACGACTGATTTGTGTACACATGACTTGCTTTAATATTAAAATGGGGTTTTTTTTTTTCTTTTTCTAAGATATTTAATTTTAGCATTTGCTGTTTATACTTTGCTTAAATGCAATCTGAATGAAATAAATTTCCTGTGTCGATGCTTTATACCGTGCAATTATCTGACAACGCTCAGACTCTAGGTATGTTTCATTACGACAAAACTCATGGATCCCAAAAGGTCTTCAAGCAGAATGCTTATCATGAATAGTCGGATCCATGTAATTAAAATAAAGGATATAATGTATTTTTTAAATCATTGGCTCACAAGTCTCCTTAATGAAAGGGGATAGTAAAGGGTCATTTTTATTATATTTTTGTGCTGAGAGCATAACCACCATGTTTGATACAGTTAAAATTGTTTTACTCGAAAATAATTTAATGTAAAATTCTTCGTATTGTAAATGGTTTTACCTCTCAAATTGTTAAGTTGGTACCATAACGTATTTCTGCAAAACGTAATCATGGTAATCAATTTCTGTTGTTAAATTGTCCTTAGATTTTTTGTTGGTATTATTAATTTGTGCTTTCATTGGGTGGAAACTTCTTGGTCATTTTTGAAATATTAATGATTTAACAATGCCTAAGATATGCATCACAAGAAGAAACTAATTAACACATAATAAATATTTTAAGATGAAATGTATAGTTTCGGTTTGCTTAATAGTCTAATATATGTTCTTTGAATTGAAAAGAAAATAAATGGTTCTCGGAAATAAATCAAATTAATTACCTCTTGCTTGTTTGAAAATGAGGTAGAATATAATCCGGATTACTACTTTATCTTAAACAAAAAATAACAACAAGGAAATTATATAGAACCATGAGAAATGCTATGATATTTTGTCATTAAACAACAAAATTTAGAAAATTAATGACACGTTTAATAGGATTTTAAATCATATTAGCACACACAAGAGAATAAATTTCAAGCATGTTACACATCCTATGTATCAACAGTGATAGGTTTTCGCCGAAGCTCGAAAATTCATAACTATTATAATGGTAAGTTTGTACATTTTAGCAGTAATTTGAAGGAAGTATTACGGAAAAATTATTCAAGCATAATTTATATAATATGTCTTCGAATGTTTCGCAATATTATAATGCAATCGTCATGTACTACCTGTTTTCTAACGAATAGCTGTACTTATATCTGATTGACAGGAGGTTAAAAATGTTCACAATTATTTTTGTCTGAATCTCCCCTAACAGTTAAGAGTAACTTTTTGCTTTTTATTTGCAAAATTTGTTGGTACCACTGCTTATATATTGTGACTGACCAACACAAAGTTAAATTATTTCATTAATTTATTTGATATAACACATTTTTATCCACACACAATATAAATTAATAGAAGTAAATACTAGAATAAAGTCATGCAGGGTCTAATGTGACGATAATATGTTATACCGAGTGTAAAATTGACACAGATTTACTTGAAAATCAGAATGGAAATGTAGAAGCACAGAATTATAATATATACCAAAATTTATCACATTCTGGTTCTAAACTACATCAATGTCTAGTTTGGCGAAAGTAATTGATACACACTATAAATATCATGTATATATAGGGACCAAAACATTATTTTGTTTAATGAATAACCGACAATAGCGACATATTTAAACATTGTTGGACAACAACGGACAATCGGGGAGCAAGCAGTCGTCTAAATTACAAAAAAGAAAGATTCGATTTGTATGTCAACTATACACAAATGAAATAAAAATGAGCTATATTTAAATATTGTTGAGTGATACTATATATATAGTACATTCATTTCAGCAATTCGAACCTTGTTTAAGATTTACCAATTCGTCAATTACCATTCAAAAAAGGAAATCTGAAACAAACTAGTTTTATGCATGATTATAGCGGGCTTTATTGAGAAATTATCATTTCGAAGATGACTTCTCTAGCAAAACATCTTTTTTTTTCTATTTGTATACCTCTGCTTGAAAAACATAATAGCACTTTTATATGTACTCCATGACATCATTGCAATAAGTGTTTACGAACATGGAATAATCGGGGAAAATAGCAGCTGTTCTAATTGTTGAATCTATTAATCCAGAAAACGATGCAACATTAAACTTGTTTAACTGTTAATCGACAAATATCCTTTTGGATGCTGACACCTGTTGTACATGTTTGACGAACCTGAAAAAAACTATAAAAAGTCTGATGTTTTTTTTTTTAATCCGCCATACTGGATATATGTGATCATCCTGGATTTTGAGATGGTACAGAATTCTAAGTTGAAGACATGTCATGAAACTAACTTTGTGTCTGTATGACTTTTAGAAATTTCATACATCATTTTAATTACAAACTGCCAACTTTTGTCATGTTATTTACTCTTAAATCGAACAGCTACTTTATTTTAGGTATACACTTGCATGTAGTCGGATCCTTTGCAACTCAAAGTTTAAAATAGTTTACTATTAAATAATACATGTGAAAAAGTTATACACATCAATTTAATCAGTTGATAATAATTAAGTTTTTTATTAGTATATTATGCTTTCGAAAAAAATAGGTCAATATGCTGTATTGATATATCTAAGTTGATTCCCACGCTTTTTAAAATGCTTTTCATGATTTTCAAACAAATTTACTCAATGTTGTAAGTATTAATTGGAATTAACTACATTATTTTTGAACCTCGGTAATATTCCATCCCCTGTTACATAATTTAAACAATAGACCATTGTGTAACACACCTAAGTGAATACACACATTCTAGATCTTGACCCTAGTAACATTACAAATGTCTTATTTGTCTTGATCTACGCTAGACATTAATTTATTCTTTTAATTTTGCGTGGAAGCTCTATGTAAATCATATACTTTGTTTTTAAAGAAAAGAAAAATGAGAAAATACGTATAAAAAATGCAAGCAGATTTTATTTCACTCGTAATCATCTGACAGAGAATGAATTATTAAAAATACTAAGGATGTTCTTATCTCAGACATAGATAACCTTAGCCGTATTTGGCACAACTTTTTGGAATTTTGGGTCATCAACGCTCTTCAACTTTGGACTTGTTTGGCTTTCTAACTATTTCGATTTGAGCGTTACTGATGAGTTTTGTGTATATAGACGAAACTGGCGTCTGGCGTATTAAATTATAAGCCTGGTACCTTTGATAAATATAGATAGAGTTAAGTTACCATTATCAGTAATTTGGTTGAAACAATAAACTCTATGTATTTAGTTATTATCTACTTATATCCAATTATATTGCTGTCATTGCTATGTTCAGTTTGATAAATTTGAGATATTTTGGCATACGGTATTTGTACTTTTATATTAAAAAAAATTCTCGATTAAGATAGATAAACACCAATTTGAATGAAAATTAATTATTTAGTTTTTTAAAAGTTGTTTATTGTCGAAAAAGTGCATTTCTAATGTATCTATCTGGAATAAAGTCATTTATAATGAATGACATTTAGGTGGCATTTCTGTAAATATTGACAATGCAATTTCCCATAGGAACTCCTTTTACGGCTAAAACTGTACCACTTTTACTATGAAGTTTTGAAAAAAATCATCCTAGAATTGAAAGTTCATTTGCATCACAATTTTTTTCAAAGGTCAAAATATAGGGCTGTGCGGCATATTTTCAACGTTTATATGCCCTGAACTTCTCAGAGTTTAAACTTACACTAATTTTCTTAACTACCCCTACCTCGAATGAAAGGTTACCACAGATTTCAATGTAAACAATATGCACGTGTTTATTTACTGGTAACATTCCGCAGTTCTGTCTCTGCGATATGGAATACAAAGAGCCTAACTGGGAACCAGTATGTAAACAAAATTAATTTTCTATGAATATTTAATTTCTCCCCAAAAGAGGCGTGTTGTCAGAAACAGCTGTATTTACAAAGTGCAACCTATACAGACATTTATTCAAATAGAAAACTCTCTAAAATCAGTTTTTCTCACATTAATACTTATTTATCAGAATTATAGTCTTAAAGAAATCACTGTGTATACTCTAAGTTTTTCTTTACTTATATACATTTTATACCTCCTCCCCTGTTTCAATTTTGCTTCAAAAACAAGACTTTAATTATTTCCAGCTTACCCTATTTGCATATTTTCTGATAAAAAAAATGCCTAGAACCTGTTAAAAACTGTTTTGACAACATATTGAAAGCATATCAGAATATTATAAATGTAATGTTTAGCAGTCAATCATCACAACATTCAAGATTATATAAAGTATCAAATCCAGCCTCTGTCTCCAGTCCACATCTTACTGTATGCCTATTTGTCAATTAAAGAACACATTTTCTGCCTCAAATGGTCAGTTTAGAATTCTTGTCACAACAGTATCATCTGTAACCATATATCTGACACAATTTAGCTACTATATATACTAGAAGTGTTCAAACAAAGCCATATTTTCAATAATTGTATGTATGCAGATACCAGTCTGAGATATAAATTCACTTAAAATGTTGTAGAGATGACTGCTAACATCTGATTTTTGCATAATTTCCAAGGATAGTTATTGTTTTCTATATCAAGAACTTTAAAATCATAAAATCATAGCATTTACAAGTTAAAATTATTTGTTTTATGACCCAGGGGGTAGTCAATTTTCTATGTTTTTTGCCCCTGGGGCCTCAATTTTCTTAAATCATTCTGCTGTTTCTAGCAATTTGAAATATTTAGTACATATTCAGGATAGAACTCACTATTGTAAGTTTTCTTGAGATATTTTTGTTTTTCTAGCTTGTATTTGTTATGCCGTGGTGACAAAAAAGAAGAATTAGGTGTTGCGGCTTAATTTTGGGTTATCGAAAGGACACAAATACTCCATAAATAATATTCAGGAAGGATCTATGGGTTTCAATGACTGTGAAGAGTAAATATAAGCACTTTTTAACAATTTAACTTACAAATATGCAAATGTTATGAATTAACTTTGTATCCAGGACTTTAAAGTTTAAGTAAACTATGATTTTGAATCTGTTCAAAGTTTTGATTTTTCTACCCTATATACCACATTGCCTCACATTCTCATTAAGAAAAAATTCACACACCTAATTAAATGGGCATTTTAAAAGTCAGAATGTGACTATATATGTTCAAACTCTTTTAGGTCATTTTTTAGTAGCAATAAACAAAAAAACAAGTCAATTGGACATGCTTTGATACTATATCTGCCCTTGAATTTTTACTAGATAACATTTTTGCTCGCTTTGGAGATTCCGTATATCGTCAGGTTATCGGAATTCCAATGGGGACTAACTGTGCACTACTTATTGCGGACCTGTTTTTGTATTGCTATGAGTTACAATTTATGACAAAAATCGGCAAAGACCCATCGAAACAACATCTGATACACAAATTCAATAATACTTTTAGATATTTGGATGATATTTTAGCTCTCAATAATGACGACTTCAGTATGTACACTAAAGAAATTTATCCTGTTGAACTTACTTTAAATAAAGCTAACAATGACCACTGCCCTTTCCTCGATCTTGATATATATATCATTAACGGAAAGCTTAATACTAAAATTTATGATAAAGGAGATGATTTCTCATTTCCTATCGTAAATTATCCATTTTTAGATGGTGACGTTCCCTTGTCACCATCTTTCTGTGTTTATATATTGTAACTTGTACGATTCCCTGGTGTATGTCAGAGGCGGATTTAGGGGGGGGCAGGGGCCCAGGCCCCCCCTTTTGGGGAAAAAATTTGGTTGCTTATATAGGAAATCACTGAAGCGGGCCCCCTCTTAGGTCAGTCAGTGGGCCCCCACTTATGAAAATTTCTGGATCCGCCACTGTATGTAACAATGTTTTAGATTTTAACGAGAGAAATTTATGTATTACTGAAAAATTATTACACCAGGGTTTTCGATATCACAAACTAGTCAAAATATTTACTAAATTTTATCATCGGTATAAGGACATCATTCGTAAATATAGCTCAGCATGCAGACTTCTTATACGTTCAGGTATTTCACATCCAATATTTTATGGAAATATTCTTTATAAAGCACAAAAATGTCAGTATTCACCTCAGAAGCTAACAAAACCTTTAAATAGACTTATTAAGAAGGGATATAGTTACGATACTGTTGTCAGGTTTTTAAAGATTGCATATTTTGGCGTTAATATTGATTCACTTATAGGGTCTTTGCATCGGAACTAAACACATTTATTATTAATAAACCAGTTGTTGGCATGACACGGGTTATGTTCTTCTCATATATGTTATGATGGTATGATACTAAACCCCTCACGGGGAGGATTGTGCCTGATATTCATATGATGAAGACATAATTTTTCAATCAGTTTAATTGAGGTCCGGAGCTGGCATGTCAGTTAACTGCTAGTAGTCTGATGTTATTTATGTATTATTGTCATTTTGTTTATTTTCTTTGGTCACATCTTCTGACAGCAGACTCGGACTTCTCCTATACTGAATTTTAATGTGCGTATTGTTATGCGTTTACTTCTCTGCATTGGCTAGAGGTATATTATAGGGGGAGGGTTAAGATCTCACAAACATGTTTAACCCCGCCGCATTTTTGCGCCTGTCCCAAGCCAGGAGCCTCTGGCCTTTGTTAGTATTGTATTATTTTAACTTTAGTTTTTTGTGTACAATTTGGAGTTTAGTATGGTGTTCATTATCACTGAACCAGTATATATTTGTTTAGGGGCCAGCTGAAAGACGCCTCCGGGTGCGAGAATTTCTCGTTGCATTGAAGACCTGTTGGCTCGGGGGGGCCACTTCAAACTTTTTTTGGTAGGGGTGAGCAGCTGAGACATCAAGTACCCCACCCTTTTCATATATTTTGTTTATCAAAAATATATACCTTGTCATATATTAATGAACAAAAAACAGACCTATAGATATATTTGGATATTTTTCATCTTCTTGTACATTAGTATTTACAAAAAGTTTTGCGGTCCCGCTCATTTTACGTTCTTGTTTAGAAGCAACGCAGTCGCAATAATCACACCTTGCTTTTCCAATAAATTCTTCACTCCTCTATTTGCCAGTGCTATTTGCCCCTTTTATATCTTTGATTATGATGAAATTTCAATTTCAAAAGACAATAACATATGTTTTGTCAGATAAATGTAGTAATACTTCAGATAGTATCACTTTTACTGAGTTTAACATTAATTAAAAACTGATTTGCCGTTCCCTCTTGAAGGACGCTGACACTATGCTATAGAATTTCTTTAAATGTTTCATATATACAAACCTTTCAATGTTAATTAGGTGGAAATGTCAAAATGATTGGATTTATTGCATCTATAACTAACCTCAGTGGAAATACCACATTGAATAAATAGAGTTTAATTGGTTTGACAAATAGCTGATGCATTTACGACTGTGGTTTAACTGCATCAAAAATAAATACGAACATTTGATTAGTTTCAGATACTTATGCTATAATCCAGCAAGTGATAATATCAACCTATTGATATATTTAATCTGAATTTCTCACCCTTTTCATATATCATGAAGCATGAAATAGTGACCTATTCCAGCGGCTCATCCCTACCAGTCATTACATAGGAAGTGGCCCCCCCCCCGAGCCTGTTGGTGACCTTCTACTGTTGTCTGCTCTATGGTCGGGTTGTTGTCTCTTTGGCACATTCCCCATTTCCATTCTCAATTTTATGCATACTGTAAACTGTGAATTTATGCTGAGTCATCATATCTAAGGCCCAGGATTCTATCAATCTTCATTAAATATTTATAAAACTTCATATTTGAGTTAATTTCTTTAAAATCTGTGAAATAAAGCAAATTTGGTTAAATTCTGAATGCTCCCCTTTTTATCCTATATAGGTTGCATTTCTGTAAATATTGACAATGCAATTTCCCATAGGAACTCCTTTTACGGCTAAAACAGTACCACTTTTACTATGAAGTTTTGAAAAAAAATCTTATCCTAGAATTGAAAGTTCATTTGCACCACAATTTTTTTCAAAGGTCAAAATATAGGGCTGTGCGGCATATTTTCAACGTTTATATGCCCTGAACTTCTCAGAGTTTAAACTTACACTAATTTTCTTAACTACTCCTACCTCGAATGAAAGGTTACCACAGATTTCAATGTAAACAATATGCACGTGTTTATTTACTGGTAACATTCCCCAGTTCTGTCTCTGCGATATGGAACACAGAGAGCATAACTGGGAACCAGTATGTAAACAAAATTAATTTTCTATGAATATTCAATTTCTCCCCAAAAGAGGCGTGTTGTCAGAAACAGCTGTATTTACAAAGTGCAACCTTTAAAAATACGCTACTTTTTTTGACAATTTCCGTTTCCATTTTTTGTTAAATTCAATAAATTGCAAATATTTTTGGAAAAAAAGATGTTAAACAATCATTGATAGCAATCATTTATTGCTTATGTCATATGCTCTAGAAATATCAGTATGTACCTAAAAGAGAAACCTTGTATAATATATCGGTAAGCTTCATTCTTTTCTTTACTTGCCTCTTTACATATTCTGAAAAAAAAATCTTTAAATTCTAATTTGTAAAGTCAAACGAACATAAAATATTTATCAAATAACCACAAGCTCTTACATGGGAGACGCCACTTGCAGAAACAAGCTCACATTTTTATTATAAATGTGAGTATTATATTGTGGAAAGTTCATATAAGTACACAAGTATTAAACAACTTGTACTGGTTTCCCCGTACTTGTGGTCTACTGAAAGAAAATAATATAATTAATATTGTTTATTGGGCAAAATGCTACTGTACACTTTGACTGCAATGGCTCGAATGACTTTAAACCACCTGAGTTAACTCGTGCATGAACGCAATTTCCCAATCGAACCGACCTTACTATAATTAACCAACTTGTAAACTATAATCAAACATCATTTTACTTGTTCGATTTTGTACAACTTTGATAAATACATACAGGGGAATGATATAACTAGTGAAAGTGATAGTAACCGAGCTAAAAGTATGGAATTGTATAGGTATATGAAATAACATGTTTCCTGTAGGCAGTCAGTTCTCTGTAAATGAAAATCATCATTCTAATTTCTATTCCTTCACTCCGGATTTTTGAACTTCGATCTTCATTCCTACTTGAAGTATACCTCTTTCCAAACAATGATCAACAATCTTGTTCGAGCGCCATTTTAAACCGTATCCATAGAAGGATTGGCAAGCTAACTGTATTTCGCTGTATTTTAATTATAACTAATTAAGGACAAGTGTTAGAATGACCATTCAAAAGTTCACGTGCGTGTCGGCAGATTTGCATGCAAAATTAAGAAAGATGGCTTTAGGTATTAGTTGTTTTGGTTTTATCTCTCAATTATTTGAAAAATATATACGAAAACTACTTGTAATGCTCATAAATATTTACTTCAAAACTAAATTTGCATAACATATTGACCACAGGTTGTTATGCATAACCAATTGATTTTCAATGTTTGATATGTCGACTTCATCTTATTTGTGCTATGCTATGAGCTTGATGCTGATCTAGGAGTAAAGATGAGTGGATTCGAGTTGAGTATGTAATGTTACAATCAAACTAATTGTCTTCAATAAGACAATTCATAAACTTTATTAACCACACAATGAAAATCGATAACACGCATTCCGTAATTTCATATTCACAAAAGGATTGCTGCACATTTGTTCAACGTGATACAGATGTTTAACGACGTGTGCTGCATGGTGATTTTTTAAAGAATCTTTTACTATACAGTTGAGACAGTTTGTAAAATGTACAATAACAGATTTTTTGGCATACATGAAGCAGATTGTTACACAATGGTGATGGACCGGACAAAACTACACTGACTCTAAAGAAGGAAATCCTTGTACGTTTTATAAGCCGATTCATGAAACTTATAAACACATTTTCATGCAGCAGGTTTTTTCACGAGTAATGTGCAGTGTACCGCACAAAAAAAAAACGATTATTGGTGACTTTTGTGTTCTAAGTTGTCATGAGCCCGGTAGTCATGTTGGCAAAATCATCATTCTAAACTTTGTTTGCGTCCTCCACACGAGGCATATATATGGAGTGTGTCAGATTTGTCGTTGCTCTATGTGTCTTTTATTTTCATTATTAATCTGCTCACATATGTGTAGATACTAGTAACTTCATTCATCTATGATCTATGACAGGTAAATTTTATATCTTGGTTACTGTTTCCATGCCGTAGGTAATTAATTGTCTTGTTTCCTTAATGAAAAACTTCAACCAGATGCAAATATTAACATTTTTATGCTCCACCTATGATAGTAGAGGGGCATTATGTTTTCTGGTCTGCGTCCGTTCGTCCCGCTTCAGGTTAAAGTTTTTGGTCAAGGTAGTTTTTGATGAAGTTGAAGTCCAATCAACTTGAAACTCAGTACACATGTACCCTATGATATGATCTTTCTAATTTTAATGCCAAATTATTGTTTTGATCCCAATTTTACGGTTCACTCAACATATAAAATGATAGTGCAAATTTCAGGTTAAAGTTTTTGGTCAAGGTAGTTTGGATGAAGTTGAAGTCCAATCAACCTGAAACTTAGTTTACATGTTCCCTGTGATATGATCTTTCTAATTAAATGCCAAATTAGAGTTTTTACCCCAATTTTACGGTCCACTTAATATAGAAAATGATAGTGCGAGTTGGGCATCCGTGTACTATGGACACATTCTTGTTTATCCTTTGTATATTTGTGTATAATTAATCAATGGTTGATTTCATTAATTATAATGTTCACATCAACATTTTTTTTTGAACGAGGTCTCTAAAAAAAGGATTTAACCTTATTTTGGATACACAACTAAACAATTACAGAATAATCTACACTGTGACAGAATATGTAAAAAGTAACCTAGTGCAATAATATCTGTGGAGATTCGTCACTAGTGTTACTTGTCCTCTGGAAAAAACACGTGGAGGGAAAACGTTGTTACTGAAAGCTTGTTCAAAGCCAACCAAACTAGGAAATAAATTCATGTTCTCCCAGACTAAAGAATGTTGATCACAAACTGAAACTAAATGCTTCCGTGGCAAACACTTTATTTACAATTGTTTTAGAAGTTTTAACATAATAGGAAAGAAGAACGAAATCTTTAAACCAAAATTATTTGAAGGAATATTTAAAAAAAAAATGAATAAATTAAAATCATGTTAACATCTGAAGAATGGAAAAGGGATAAAAGATTTATATAATAAAGGAGGAGAAAGCCAAAGTGTAGGTATGTTTTTTACAGAATTTTGCTAATTAGAATCGAATGTCGAAAGTCGCAGATTTTTATTATTTTTCAAACAAATGATTTAGGGGTAAAGGTTGTTTTCACGGATCCGATTTCCTTATGTGACTGGCTTGGTATCTGTTTCATAAATGGTTTATCACTTAACCTTGAACAGTTACGTAGGATAAACTTTCTTTAGATTTAATACTGGCATTTTCATGTCGTTTGTTAATGGTATGTTATACTCCCAATATTAAAGTTTGCGAAATTTGTATTTCAATAACCATTCAGGTAATGAAAACTGACTGCTAATTGAAAATTGCATTATGTGCATGGTTTAGACACAGTGGGTGTAGATTTCTTGTAAAATAGGTGTACACATATGATCAAAAGAAAACTCGTTTAGAATATATGAACATTGCAAAATGAAAGCACTCTACCTTTCATTGTTCACAAGTACTTTGAATTTTCCGCCGTAAATGCAGCTGCCTTATTTCTCAAACTTGGAACGTCTTTAAAACAATTCAAGATCTATTAGTCATTAGTATTATACAACCACAAATACTGAACTAGTCGAACAAATTATATTCACATTTTTGACATGGATAGTCAGAAAAATGTAAGTTCAAACAAAAGTATAAGCTAGGCAAATTAAAATGCTATCCAGTAGTCCAGTCATCTGGCCGAGTTTTCTCTAAGAATTGTTCGTTTGTGGAAATTGTCAATAAATGCAGACAACCAAGGAATGTTTGTTTCTTAAAAGAATGGCCGGCACCGAATTTAAGATCAGAAAACTTTATTATATCTACGATGATAGTGGAATATGAATACCGAAACGGTTGTTCTTACGTAGAAATTGACCCAATGTGTGCTCTACAATGTAAAATAGTGTAACTTTACACTGTACTTTGTTGTGAAATCCCTTCTCCTTTAAGTTTTTAAAACAAACATTTCTCCAATGGATTACGAATCGTATGGTACACATTGTCGTGATAATACTCATCATCTGAATACCGGCATTTCGATATATCCAGAAGAGAACGGAAGACTTTATAGTGGATGGGTTGATTAGGACTGTCGTTCATACAATAAATGTAAATGAACTCGTTTTCACGAATCTACAAGATATTGTCAACCTTGAGACTCAGTTCTGGTGTCACTACGCTGGACGTACCAGACGTTAGACAAACATTTATCTATCAATATAAAATTGATTTAATAAAAGCATATTATTTCTATATTCGGTGTTTGCTGGATCTATGTTATCACTCCAGATTATGAGATGGTGCAGAATTCAAAGTTGAAGACATATCATGGAACTAATTATGTGTTTTGTGTATTGCAGAAACTTCATACACCATTTTAATCATCTAATTCTAACTTCAAAGTTACTTGCCCTTAAATTAAGGAACGATTGGTCAAACAACTACTTTTATTTTATATATACACTCTCGTGTAGTTCCTTGGTAAATAAAAACAATTGATGATAGATCTATAACTATTAATGAATTAATATGAAAAAGTAACTTTAAGCAATAAGCGATAAGATTTACAAACGTAGTGTATTAGTATCGTATTCTTGTGTAAGTAATATATATGTATTTGTTACAAGATGTTTATTGATATCAGCGTTGTTTTTCATACTTTTTTAAACGGTTTAATCCACTTTCGAGTTCGTTGCAAATCCGTCAAAAACTTTGGTTTTAGTGAACATCATTCGTGCGTTTAGGAGCGTCGTCAATTCCGTCCTTTGTTGAGCGATTAGTGGGAATAATGATAATGCTTTATTCTCAGGCTTTATTGCACGAATTATTCGGCAAATTAAATACTTAAAATTGATAGTCAGCACTGCTATCATAAGGGAATTGTGAGCAGGTACCTACCGAACAAATATTTATTATACCCCCGCTTTAAAAAAGGGGGGGTATACTGTTTTACCTCTGTCTGTCCGTCCTTCAGTCCGTCAGTCCGTCCATCAGTCCGTCAGTCCGTCAGTCCGTCAGTCAGTCCGTCCCATGAAACTTTCGTCACATTTTTCTCAGGAACTACACATCCACCCTTTCTGTAATTTGGTATCAACATTTATATATGTCAGCCATACCGTGTGATGCGTTTTCAGATTCATCACTTGACAACTTCCTGTTTACCGAACACTTGTCTGATTTTACACATGATAGCCAAGTTGAAAATTTTCGTCACATTTTTCTCAGGAACTACAATACAAGGATTTCTGAAATTTGGTTTCAGGATTTATATAAGTCAGCTATACCGTGTGATGCGTTTTCAGATTCATCACTCGACAACTTCCTGTTTACCGAACACTTGTATGATTTTACACATGATAGCCAAGTTGAAAATTTTCGTCACATTTTTCTCAGGAACTACAATACAAGGATTTCTGAAATTTGGTTTCAGGATTTATATAAGTCAGCTATACCGTGTGATGCGTTTCCAGATTCATCACTCGACAACTTCCTGTTTACCGAACACTTGTATGATTTTACACATGATAGCCAAGTTGAAAATTTTCGTCACATTTTTCTCAGGAACTACAATACAATGATTTCTGAAATTTGGTTTCAGGATTTATATAAGTCAGCTATACCGTGTGATGCGTTTTCAGATTCATCACTCGACAACTTCCTGTTTACCGAACACTTGCATATTTTTACACTATTAATATTATCCACTTGCGGCGGGGGTATCATCAGTGAGCAGTAGCTCGCAGTTTCACTTGTTATAGTTTATCCTGCACAATGACGATCACTAAGACGCTTGACTGAACGGTTAATAGTGCAGGGATACAGGCGATCCCTTTTATCTTGTTAATGACGTCATAAAGGCAAGGCGCGCATAATTGATTTGGTATGAGTTCGATACAAAAAAAAATCAGTGCCCTCTAAAAATTGAAATATAATGTATCAATACCATCTATGACAATTGAATACAATAGATTATTGAAATGAAATAAAATTAAATAAAACCAATTATCTTCATTGTCGTGTATATTTTTTCAGAAATCAATAAATGGTCCTTGAGAACAGTTGTATGTTTAAAAAAAAAATAATCATAAAAGAAACCTTTTTTTAAGTACATTTTTAACCGTCTGAATTTAATAGTTTTTTTTTTCACCACAATACCTGAGATTATGATTTAAATTCATGCACACAACTCTTCCCGTTTATCAATCAATAATTTCCCTCACTTTGATTGTCAGAAGTACCTTAGAAGAAGTATATACTTTTTCCTAAGAATTTCATGAGCTTAAAGGGTTGAATTCAAAAAGAAATACACGGGGTACTTTTTGACTTTTAAATAATATTTAGAATTGTGACGTTCTGTATTTCAGTGCTTGTCTTTTTGTTTTTGTTTGTTTTTTTCTTTTTTATATATATGATACTAAATTGTCCATTGATTTATTAATTGTCTGTCTAAACATAAACAAAACTTAAAATTGTAGCCAAAATTGTTAATCCTGAGTTGTGATGGTTGCAGGAGCTGGTGTCATTTTAACAGCAAAATCACAAAAATACTGAACTCCGAGGAAAATCAAACCGGAAACCCCCTAATCAAAGGGCAAAATCAAAAGCCCAAACACATCAATCTAATAGATAACAACTGTCATATTCCTGATTTGGTACAGGCATTTTCTAATTTAGAAAAGGTAGACTGGACTAGATTTTTAGCTACTTAAACCTCTCACCTGTATGCAAGTCGCATCAAATTTCATTATATTGACAACGATGCGTGAAAAAAACACAGACATAATAGGTAAAAATTTGAAAAATAGGGGTACAGCAGTCAACATTGTGTTATAATCTTTAACAAGCAATTATGAAAAAGGCATATATATATATATATATATATAAAATTTAACAACCTAAAAGTATTAGAAATGAGATCAGAAAAAAATGTCAGATATACACTATAGCTTAATAAAAAAAAAAGACGGCATCAGCACCGACGATGCTTCAATTCTTCATAATGTATGCTCAAAACTTTTCAAACTTTACAGTGATCTTTATATATTGAAATGTTCGTTCCCCTCGATGTAGTTTAGACCTTTTGGACTTTTGGGGGAATTAAAAGAATACACAAACTTTAAAGGGACATGGCTGTCAAATTTTTGTTCGTCGATTTGACTTTTCTTCTATTCTCGTATTTGATTTATATAAGAGATCAACCATTTAACTTCAAAAGGAGGATTATAGTTTTTTTTAATATAATCTGCCCAAACAGATCATGACCAAAAAAGTATTCTGAATCCAGATTTCCCCCCATACCTTATAGTGTTAAATATTGAAAAAATAATTGATGGCATTGAAAACTAAAAAATAAGTTCACACCTTGATGTTAAATGGTTGCTCCCTAAACATACTGAAACATATATTCAAATTTCAAAAAGTATAAGAGAAACAATCTTTAATGAATGGACTCGATAATATATATTAAAGAGTCGTGTGTATTTTAAGCAAGAAGTCATCTAATTAATCATCGAGATGACCTCCGAAGACTGCCGTCGGTCATATAACTCTAAATCATATCAATATAATATAATTAGATAGCGACTATTTTCTTGGGCAGTTTGATTTCATACTGTTGTAGGTTAACAATTGTTATCATCGTTTTAACTTAATCAGTCAACCAAATGGTAAATTCTTGTTTCACTTTCAACGTTGACATTCTTTTCCTTGTAATAGTTAAACACATAATAACCAATCTCCAGCTAATAGGTTGAATGAGATCAAATTATTCACTTCCAAGTTAATAATTCATTAACAATATGTTTAACTTATTTTTGTCTATTATTGATGTTTGCAAATCTGAGAGCTTGACGTATTTTATTGTCAGACAGTTATCGTCTTCAAACCTTTTTGTTTCAGAATTAATCATACTTGTCTTCTCATTTTAAAAAAATGTATACACTCTTCCTATCTTTTTGGATCTACAGAAAACTCTTTTTATAAAATCTTCGAGAAGGCAGTCGGGCTAACGAAAAATTTCGGGTGGCAGCTGGTTCCTGCACATTGTACGAGTTTGAATGACCGCTGGTTTTGAAAATCTTAAATTTGTTGATGTCCGCTGTAAAATATGTGGAGTATACGAAACTAGTATTGGAATCAGTTGGTAAAGACTTGATCTCAGAAAAATAGAAAAGCTTATTGAAGCAGAAAAAAATAGCTTAATTGTTTTCATCTCAAAACACTTTCGATTCAGGACTTTTATATTCGTTCACCTTCGATTACCCAGAACCTTTCTCCAAGCTTATCACAAAAAATATGGAAAATATATCAGATTCCTTAATTAATTTCTGAGACCTTTCGGTGATCTTTAGTTGCTTGCATCCACGCAATATAGGTCTATGGATAGTTGTTTCAATGGAAAGCATGTTTTCACAGTTTTACATAAAATAAAAAAAAAGGTGCATGGGTTATTAGAACTTGTTACTTACAGTTATAACTTTTTGACTACTGAAATATATCGAATGCTATTTGAAACTCTTATTTCCTGATACACTTTGTAATCGTTTGTTGAAAGTTGGATGAACGATTTTACATCCACAAAAAAATATACTATTTCAGTCATACCAATACACAAATAGCAATTTAGTATATATATTTCTTTGATAAAATAAATTAATTTGCGCATAAATCTACATAATAAACTTAATGCTTGTTAGAGACGTCCGAACTTTCATTTTCTTCAAAGTACAAAAGTCGCTGGCACGTGATTTCAAATTCAGTTAACCAGCCGAGGATAATCTCATCTGAACAATAATTTTAGTTGTCCTTGGCCAATTCCTTCCGAAATTGCAAGTAAACTTGACAAGTCTGATACAAAAGAAAGGCTTGAAATACTTTTGATGTCCACAGTGAGTAATGTACTGAATTCACCCTCTTTAAACAAAGTGCATTGACGACTTATTTTGTGGATAGGATAAATTTATATAAAACAGGGTTTTGGTCAATAGTTTTAATGTCTTCAGGACAGAACTGAATTCTTGTACCAGTTAGATGTGCATAGACAATCACGAATAAGCACACCATCTTGCAATACAAATGAGAAGAAAAACTGCAAGGGACACACAAAGTGAGTTTTTAATGTATAAAAAACAAGATCAGTTACAACAAAATCATTTTTTGCTGTAAAGTGTGGACCTAAGCTGACAATGACGACAGTAATATTTCCGTTGTTATGCAATAGGCGAATTATGAATGTCTTTTCATTGGAAGGACGAATGTAGTTGGCTTAATCTGGTTAAAATTTTAGACAGTTGAAAAAGTAGAAAAGTCATGATGCTTCATATTTTAATGATGGACAACTGTACGTATCACCCTTGGTGGCTTTCAGATTTATTTGAAAAAGGATGTATCAGCCTTAAGGTTGTTATATCATATGTAACTAACTTGGTAAAATGAAAAACATGTCAAAAATAAATATAAGAGTAAACCGAGAGCCATCAACAACCAAAAGTTGAAGACCACGACATAACTTGCAGAAAAATACGAGGAGACTTAACAATAGGTCCTAAATAAAGGCAACCGTAGTATACTAGTGTTCAAAAGTCATAAATCGATTGAGAAATAACAAATCCGTTTTACAAACCAAAACCGAACGAACATCACAGAAAACTGACGATTAAGCAACATCAAGCCCACAAAACCGAACGAACTTCACAGAAAACTGACGATTAAGGATTATGTACCCTTGTGTTAATTCAATGCTAAACATATGGAAATTTTATAGAAAATCCACAGCCTTTCCCCTTGTACTATCATATTTGGCAATTCGATACTTGATTGATAGAGGATTGTTGCATGCAGTGCTAGCAATGCTTTCTTTAAAACAAGTTTACAAATTAAGATATTGGTTAAAAATTATGGACCAAGTCAAGTACACCTTTTAGGGTGCGCTCGACTTTAGTGACTCAGCACGAGGTGTTTTGGAATTTCAAGGTTACTTAGGACTTTTTGTAAAAAAAATTAACACTAGCAAATCATAGACAAAGATGTAAGAAATCTATGTTTAAAATTTTATAACAAAAATCTGTATTAAAGTATGTGGATTTTCTACAAAAATCTTGGTTTTAGTTTCACTGAATTCTCTTTTTCTACTAAATGCTATTAAACTATAAATAATAATGTTTTGAGCGAAGTTTCCCCTTGACATATGTACAAAATGGCCTATCTCTTTTATTCAGTGTCTTTGCTGTTTAGATACTATTGCAGTTTGAAAACTTCGTAATTGACAGGCCATAGAAGGGGTCATAAACCTTGAACAACATCAAGCCCATAAAACCAGGATAAACCCAGTTTCCGCAGGTGGAAGCAATTCATCTTCCTGAGTTTGTTGTCTGTCGTGTTGCATTGGTAAACACCAAGCGATAGTTGCATTCGGTAATGTAACAAACGGGAGAATGAAATCGGGATAAGCTTATTTGTGATACAGATGTTCAATAACCAACTTCCGATCGGCAGATTTCAAGTCCATTATAAAAAAAAAAAACCTTTACAAATGTATTCCTTGTGTGGAGGAACTATTAAAGGGGCAACTAGTATGAGATGTATAAAAAAATATAAAATATGTTAAAAAAAATTGGTTCAATCATTAATGAAAGTGAAATAGTAAAATGACAATTCGCTTTCAGTATCGTTCAATTTTGTCAAATTAAGCTGAGAAACATTAATGATGATTTATTCACTTGTGAGTGAATAATTCGACCTCATTAAATCCGAATTCGTATGAACTTCAATTTAACTCCATAGCTAGAGATGGATAACCTATGCATAGTGCGTGTCAAAGGAAAAGAATGACAACATTGAAAGTGAAACAAAGGTAAATCATTGATTGACTGATTCGATCCACAAAAAATCATTCTTATACAGGTAAAGAAAATGATTAAAATATATTTTATCTATAATATGAAAATTGAATAGACCTAGAAAAATCCAGTTGCACGAGTATGCGTTCCTTTTATATATGTTTTCATGTTAATATCGATTATATGACCATCGGATGTGTTTAGAGGTCAACTCGATAGTTATTAGATGGCATCTAGACTAAAATACAAAAGAAACGAAGCTACATATTATCGAACCCATACCCTGTAAATTGTTTATTTTAGACCTCTTTTAATTTGATAATAAATGTTTTACATTGTTATAAAACAAATATGAGAATATGAGTCAAATCGGTGAACATAAAGTTGACATCTAGTGCCCCTTTAAGGAAAGCAAACTTTTAACTGTCGAATAAATAGCATACTTCGGCGAAAAACAATCTATTTTTTTGGCGAGAATTCAAAAACAATTTTTTTCTTTCAATTTTAGCATTACATATAGTGGCAGCTGAGGGTGAAACAAACAATTTTTTTTTTCTCAGGATCAGAAACAAATTTTTTTTCTTCCAAATCTGGAAACAAACTTTTTTTCCAAAAAAAAAATCCATACCATAGAAAAGGGACTATGAAAAGAGGAACTCGACTTGTTGTCATTTGAAAGTCGATTTCTACAATCAAACGAAACAAATGCTGTCAACATAAAAATAAGCATCTTGATATCGGCTTAAGATAAAATAGAATATTTTAGTCCTAGGGGTTAAATTAGTTGTGAGGCAACTGTAATACATTCCATGATCTACGTTCGAAGCCAAATTCAAAAAGTACGTTTGAAGAGATAAAAGGACTACACGGAACAGCCACAAACCGAGAGTCGCAACCTGATACGTGACATAATCTCAACAATACCATAGTACTTTCTTATTGGTAATGCTATCCTTGGAGGAGTCATATGCAGTACTGTATCAAGAAGTGTCTAATTTTATTCATATGCAAAACGTTACAAATTATTGTACCTGTTCGAAGTTAATGCAATTTGTTTTGTGTTGCCTTTCATATGAGACGAGTCATGGGGATGCTTACCTAGCGGCGACGACGAAGTTAACTATTTTTTTAAGCATAATGAATCAAAAGGTACCCGAGTGTTAAATTATTAACAATTACAATATATTGTTCCCGATACCAAAAATTGAGGATGAGTGTCTCATTTTGAAGGATAAATCGTACCTCGTAAACATCACTATGATTCAAACAAAAATTATCGTTTGACTGACATTTATATCAAGATGCTCAATTTCTGCCTTAATTGACGGCATCTCTTTTACGTTTGGAGGACATATTTTTTAATAAACATTCAGGATTCTAGTTGGAATTCAAACTTCTCTCCTCTTGTCGACTTCAAACAGGAGAATTTTGTTAGAAAGAAAAGAAGTTTATATTATCCGCTGTATAGATAAGGTCTCTCACTAAATAATTCAAACGTTTATCGCTGTTACACTCATCTATCCCATCGAATTCGAAATAAAAAAATACAACAGATATAGCAAAGTTTGCCTCACATCTTTACTTGCGTCTTGGCAGTCGGTTAAAAACAAAACTCTACTACAATGAAAAGGATTTCAGCTTCCAAATTGTGATTTTTCCATTTTGATGTAGCAACATTCCAACAGCGACTGCATACTCCGTCAAGATTCTACCTCGTCAAAATTATCTCCTCATTACGCCAGTTCATTTTTACAGTCGTAGAAACAAAGGCCATTGTAGGGATGACGCGCTGTCAATTTAGCTCTTGAAAAACGATAAATTTATCCACATAGCACCATTACGATCCTTATATGTCAGTTGTATTTTAAAAGAGAAATGTATCTACTAGCTAATGAGCATCAGTTAATGTTTTTGTCTGTATTGAGTCAACTTAAAACTATTGTCTGATCGGTTGTCAGGTAGAATTTTCGAAAATTCATAAACATTAAAAAAAAAAAAACTTATTAGATAATTCGTGGAAGGCAGACTAAAAATTGTCAGTGGTTGATGACTATAAACACTAGTTATCACACACAAAAAATAATGACCTTTTTTTTTTCGAAGATATGCATTTTTAAGATCCAACTTAAAAAAAACTGTTGTCAAGTACTTTAAGTCAATATTAGCTACTAGTATTCGAACACACCTTCTCTGTTATTGTGATTTATTAGAAAGCTATTTCACTTGACCCATATATTTCATCTTTAAGTACTGTGAATTTTTGATGTTATAAAGTCAACCTGGAGCCTTGATATATAAAAATGACAGAATCTGAAACAAGATGATGTATCAAATACTCCTGCTTTTTACGTTTTCAATTAAGAATTGAATGCTTCTTTTTGTAACTTCATTGGAGTGTTAAAGCGTTGACCAAAGTATAGTTTGTAGGAAGTGCTAAACGCTGAAGCGCTTCATTCTCAAAGTGTGCGCATGGTCAACGCTTTTACAACCCTATGAAGTTTTAAAAAGAAGCATTCAATACTTAATATAATTTCATATTTTAGCTTTGATCATGAAAACACGAGTTTTATATTTTTTTATTTAATTCACATGTGCACTTTATTGTGGGACCACGTGTTATCATGAATGATTAGTTTTATTGAGTAATGCAATTGCTTAAGGAATAACACGTGATGTGCAGCTAGCCAATCAGAATAAAGTATTATAATGAAACATGCATCTAATGTAATTATGACAAAATATTCAACCCAAACACGCCTTAGCATAAAAAGGTGCACTCGATTTTCTCTTTTCGATACAATTGTTACCCATTTTTTGATTTTTTTTCTTAAATCACATATGGGAAGGGCAGACACGAAAATTAGTGAACTAATAGTTTGTTATGTTCTCCGTCCGTGGTAATTTTTGTTATTAAAATCGGAGGTTATGCATTTTCTACATCCAACTTGATAGATACCAATGTCGTCGACTTCATAATAGATAAATTGAAAACTTATGCAATTGGTGTTTTTAAAAAAAAATTGTTGTAATTGAGTAGAAAATTGTCATTTTATTCGTTTCTATTAACTTTTTAAAAAATTGTTTCTATATTCATTACAGCCAAGGCCGTAACTACATTGAGGCAAATGAGGCAAATGCCTCATGTTGGAAATTTAAAAAAAAAAAAAAACGGAAACAAAATATTGTCTTCATATCAAATTATTTTCACTGAAAGTCTCTTGCAAGAAGCACGTTTTCTTTACTATCTGTTGTCGCCCCTGCATCTTTTCGTGATCCATGTCTCTATTTTACTTTTAGTTTTCAGAGTAGATGGTCTATTGCTTGTACTTCTGTGTCCCGGGTTTTTCTTTTGTTTGTACTTCTGTGTGTCGGGTTTGTCTTTTGTTCATTGATTGTCCTACTTTATGACTATAGTCTGAGTGTTGATTTTCATTTGTAAACGTTTGGTTTTGCAATGTTGCATGTCCACCGATGTCCAGACATTGTGTGAGAAAATATTTTAAGAATATACGATGCTATACTGGACACAGCAAAAAAATTGTCGTTTCTGCATGGAGAATTGAACTTGATATCAAAGAAAACTGGCTCTTTTTTGTAGAAAAAAACTAGATCTCTGACATGGTTTAAATTAAAGTAAGACCTCTAATTTCCCCGTATCAAGTCATTTATATAAAAACATTAATGCATTGCAATATGACCTTTTACATTGAAGGGTTAAACTTGCATTAAGTTCAGACCCTTTAACAGAAAATAAAGGAATATGGAGTAAACGTGCACGGAACCTAATCTCACACAAAGTCAATGCATAGAAACAAATACAATGATCAATGGTCAAATATTTTATTCTTGTTCTTCATCTTGATAGTTACTGGAGGGTCTTCAACAATAAAAGAATCATTAATACCGTAAAACAAGGTCAAGATGGTCCTTAGTGACGACTTTTCAGTACTAGTATAATGATAATACTACACTGTCACTATATTCAAATCTAGTAAAGAAAATAATAAAAACAGTCTGAGCACAACACAAGACAACAACAGATCGTCAGATCCGGTTTTAATGATTATGAGATTTACGATTTTTGCTTTATCCTACATATCGGTCTACTTTTAATGTTGTCCCTGTGAAACCTAAAAGTCTTAAATTACAATTAATCTATGTTTTAGCTTTGAGACCAGAATATTGTCGAAAAAATAGCTAAAAATTAATTGCGTTTCAATATAAAAAAAAAGTCCGGGAAACGCTCAGAATGCACGATTTTGCGTTATTTTTCTCAGAGCTTCAGACCCCTCGCCAAAAAAAATTTCGCCTCGCTACGCTCGGCAAATATATTTTGCCTCACTATTGAAAGAGGCTAATTACGGCCCTGACAGCAAACATTTATCGCCTTCTCTAACAAAAGACCTTCGATTATTTTGTTCTATTTCAACCGGGTTTCCGCCTGCATACTGGATATATATATCCAAGTTGAGATTCTAGTTTTTTACTTATGCGTTTGAATGTCCATTTGGTATCCTTTGCCGCTCTTTTGTGGTCCTTTATTGATTTTAATCTCTTTACAGGTGCCTCATAATCTAAAGTTACCGTCGGGCTGATTATTTTCATAGGAACTTTTTGAGCTGATGCATGTATTAAACTATGCCCTTTCTACACTATATTTTACAATTATTACGGATCCATAACAAAATCGACAAGAAATATTTCTTCAGCCAAAACCTCCCTGTTAACGAACGTGCCCTTAGTAAGAGATAAGTGTGATGACAAATGAAATACAGCGATGATTTCGTCGTATTGTTCGTGCTTTAGAATTGTCAAACCAGTGTATTTGATATTTCATTTTAGAATCTGGTCATTCATCTCTGGGTAGTGGAAGGGAGGTTCCGGCTGTGTCTGTGTGTTAACTTGTGAACTGTCCAACCTTTTATCTTCAAAAATGTAAATATGTTCACAAGCTTGATTTTGAAGTTTTCATTTTTGCCGTTCATGAGTTCATTGTTTAATTGAACAAAAAAGACCAAATTTTGTTACTTGTAATAACTTGAACACCGTTTAAACAATGCTTTTCAAATTCTAAAATCAAAAATAAAAATCCGATATTTACGATTTTAACTTTCGTCGTTCAAGAGTTATGATCCATGATAAATTGGAAGTTGTCACTTTAGGCTAAATCGATACTATAAATTGATAACATTCCAACCAGCTCTTTCCAAATTGTAGAAGGTTGTTGCTGATTACAAAATCGAGGTTGCACAAGTTTGATATTGACAACTTTCAACAATTAAAGTGTTTAACAATTACTCTAGCTGTCATCGACATTTTCACCGCGTCTTGGGAAGTTTTGAATGGTGACTATGTTTGGTAACATCATTCCTGTTAAGGTTCTGTAGCCATTTTTGTACGGATTTTTCAAACTTCAATTGTATCAAAACTACAGATATAATGAATAATAGAGATAGGCCATTTTGTACATATAACAAGGGGAAACTTGATGCAAATCATTATTATTTACTCATTGTATTTAGGGACATCAAAAGTTCAATGTAGGATAAAAAACTTAATTTACATAGTTTTTTTCGCTGATACGTCTATTTCTAAACAAGACAAACAACTAAAAAGAAAAAGAGTCCAGCGAATATAGAACAAGAAAAATTATTCCACGTTCATGGCAAAATTTCTTCAACCCATTTGCTCTTTTTGCATCTGTTGTCTTAGCTAATACAATAATACAGATTTTTTCCATTTTTTCTTCGTGTACATTTTGTACAATAGTTTTTAGTAAACAATACATAGTTTCTTAAGAATAGTGATATTAAAGCAAGCATTGTTCCTACAAATGTAACATACGAATTGTAATCAAGTGAAAGAGGACTATAGTTATAATGTTTAAATAAAATTAAATTAAAAAAATATATATATACCCGCGCAAACAAAGTTTACATTTATTTTATTTTTTTTTTTCGGGGAAGGGGTTAATATTGAAATCGCCTTATTGCGTCCTCATATCTGTCTAAATATTTGCCAGTATCAGCAACTCCTCATAGGCTAGACTTAAATTTGTCAAAATTTTCAATTGTAGAACCATGTATATAAAATTAATATAAACAGAGTCTTATATGTGAGACATATTTAAAATGTGTCGATTTTTCAGTTAAGCTATACTAGATATTTTATTTTTAAAGGGAAAATGCAGTTGTAAGTTTTTAAATGAAATTTTGTGGAAATTATGATTAGGAACATCAATAATAAACACGTTTATTTTGATGGGAAAAAATACATTTAAGACAAGTTTTCTCCTAATTTATGTGCCTACAATGTCTAATTAACACATTTCAAATGATTTGTTTTCCTATTTTCTGTTTGATTTGCTATCTACAAAAGAAGTTATTTCAGAATGTTTCTAATAACCGTAACGAAAAATCACAGTTTCTTTATTATTATATATTTGTTACATTTTTTTCTATAAACTAAATTAAATCGGCGTACATGACCTGCGTATCTATCGTGTTGCCGCTTCTAAATCCACCGTTAAATAGTCCCTCCTATAAATATGAAACAATTTAGTGATGAATTAAAGAAAAAAATCATCATATTATGATAACAATTAAACACAGCACATATTTCGAGTATTTACTAGCTAAATTTACTAAATCCTACAGTGAACCATAGACATATCTGCTCCCATGCCAAATTTTGTGTTTTTTAATAATAACACTATATGAATCTGCGGGGGCATCATTTGTGTCACCCAGACATTATAGTATGACCACTATCTCAAAGGAAGTCCTACATTGACATCGACACTCTGAAAAAGGCAGTTGCTATTCTTCCGGATAAATAGAATAAAGACACTTTAGTTTAAACATCTTTTTGTGCTCATTTTCTATTTTCTACAATCTTTCAAAATAACTATTTAATATGTGCTTTCCTTCTTCTCTTATAACAAGTGTGGACAATTACAGTATAATATATGTTTTCTCATGCAAACAGCACAAGTTTCATCATGTAAAAGAAAGACATTGACATTTGTTTATCATCTCGGGAGTCCTTATTGTATATATATCTATAGACTTTTGTTGGTCATCTCAACGAGTTTGATTTTCTTGCTTGAGCTGGTACAGCGGAAGCAAGAAAAACAATAGAGCAATGATTAAATTGCTATTTTGCCTATGATAACGTTGACATTTACATTGACAACGGCACGTGTGCCATTAGTTTCTCTCGATAGTTTTTCATATCACCATATTTTTTAACTATCAGCCAGTAAGATCAAAGGAAAATATCGAAAAATAGCGATAATTATTATCGTAAAAGCTAAGTTTAAGCCTTATAAATCATTTTTACGTCGTAACTAATTTTTAAAGAACAATTCAAAACCGCGTGCTTATTTAATAATCTGATACTTGTTCCCTTTTACTTAGGGTCGGTCTGTAGATTCATAATGAAAAATTAAGTCTTATTAAAAAATTACGAAGAAGAAACAATAATGATTTTATCTAAGTTGATAAATATTGGATTAAAAAAGTAATGGTGATCAGATTTCCAGAAAAATCTTGAATAAAGAGTTATTCAGTAAGTCTACAAAACAGTTGTTCGAATATCACTGTCATTGATTTTATATTATATTTTATCTAAACTGCGACTGAATCCTTGTTAAAGGTGTCCTTCTCTTCTTAATAGTGTCGAAAATGTCTTTGATTTTAGGATACAAAAGAAAATGACGTCATAGATGGAAAAACAGAAGAAAATGGCGTGTTAGGTGGACGCAAGACGAAACTAGGAACTAAACACTGATTTCGAAAGCTGCTTAGATATAATATCTTATGTATATCTAGCAGAAACCCGACTCTTGGATACAGACAATTGTTTTATATCTTGATTTATGTCTAGTCGTCTTTGTACATTATTGTGGTATGAATTGCTTCATATTGTGGAAATCATCAGGACAAAATTATAATTATGTAAATACACATTTTAATGGTAGGCATTAATCACGAGAACACTTCATTTTACATAAACATTGTTTAGAATTCTACATTGTATATAAGTCATTGTTTTTACCTTTGAGTGTTCTGTGGAACAGTAATAGGAAAACCAAAGGTTGCTTGCATGGTGTGTACCATGTGTATTCTTTATACTGGCAGATCGCTTTATTTCCGTTTAAGATAGAATTTTCTGAAGAATATCACTATGTACGGAACTACAATATATAATATGAAATTCAAAATTATAAATGGTGCCTATCATTAATTAAATATTCTTATTCTGAAATAATTTATGGGAAGAATTTTCATGAATTTTAGGAAGATTTATATATATAATAGTATTCATACCGAAGTACGATTTAAATTTGAAAATGCTAATTCCACATTATTGTTCTCGCTTGAAGAACCATCAGAAAATTAATGACAACTGGGAACACTTCAAAGAAAGGGAAAATAAACATAGCAATATTTTTTGTATAACGACATTTATTTGAAGTTAAATGTTAATATGGTATTCATTAAGAGAATTCGTGACAACATGCATAGAAGCATCACTACATCGGACTTTTTTTTTTTTTTATCTTTTTGCTACCAGTAGATTACTTTTGTTGTAATATTTCTTTTCATTGATATCATCTTTGTTAATTGTAAGTAAACATGTGGACAGACAAAAATACAAAATACAATCGTTTGATGTTGTTGTTTTCGCTGATACAAGACCCAGCATCATTTTTCATTTAATTTGATTAAATTGTCAAAAATATGTTCTGATGTTGTAAAAATTGACCCCAAGTCTCGGGGGGGCCACTTGCTATATAATTAGTGGTAGGGATGAGCCGCTAGAATAGGTCACTTTTTCATGCTCTATGATATATGAAAAGGGTGAGAAATTCAGATTAAATATATCAATAGGTTGATATTATCACTTACTCGATTATATCATAAGTATCTGAAACTAATCAGATGTCCGTATTTATTCTTGATGCGGTTAAACCACAGTCGTAAATGCATCAGTTATTTGTCAAACCAATTAAACTCTATTTATTCTGATGTGGTATTTCCACTGATGCCAGTGATAGATGCAATAAATCCAACTATTTTGACATTTGCACCTAATTAACATTCAAGGGTTTGTATACATAAAACATGATAACAATTATTTAAAGAAATTCCATTGTGACAGCGTCCTTTCCGAGGGAACGGCAATGATACTTTTTATCAGTTTTTAATTAATATTTAAACATGTTAAAATCAGTGAAGGTGTTACACTCTGGGGTGATATTACATTAATCTGACCATAGATGTAATATCATCTATGATCTGACCAAACGTCTTTTATATGTATTGTATTTTGGAATTGAAATATCTTCATAATGAAAGATGTAAAATGGGCAATAAGAAAACAGTGTTTAATATGTGAGGAATTTATTTGAAAAGAAGGTAATACTTTTGCGACAATTTTGCTTCTTAACAAGAACGTGACGATGAGCGGGGAAAATATTGGAATATATTTATAGGTCTGTTTTTTGTTAATTAATATATGACAAGGTATATATTTTTGATTAAGAAAATATATGAAAAGGGTAGGGTACTTGAGGTCTCAGCTGCTCACCCCTATCAAAAAAAGTTTGAAGTGGCCCCCCCCCGAGCCCCAAGTAATTACAACAATACACAAATAACACAAAGTTGGAATAAAAAAAAATATTGCACCAACCAAAAAGAAGAAACTTAAAATGATCAAAGATCAAAGAAAAAAGGGAATGGCTGTACACAAAATAGTACATACACAACTAAAATACAAGCAATTATAACCAGCGACGTTCGTTGAACCTGGTGCGTATGTGTTGCCTGTTCCACCAATGACTCGTCATGTATCGGAAATAGACGATCTGTGACAATAAACAAATCCGATGGTATTCCTCAACGGTCAATAATTCATGATTGACGCCGAAAGGTTGTAAGTGATGAACATTTTATTAGTAGAAATCTTAGATGACATAACTGACACGGAAATAGAACATTTGGATCTACAAAATTCTTGTGCAAAAAAAAACTTGGGGATTTCATATCATTTTTTTTAATGGAGCGGAAAGATACCAAGGGAATGATTTAAAAATCAGACGTAGAAGAGAAACTGGCAACACTATGGTAAACTAAAAGTTCAAAAGAATAAAATAGAAAACCTATGGTTGAGCAAGACGAACTCTACCAAAAGACATTGAGAATGGATATGGGAAATATATCAAAGAGACAACAACCCAACCAAAGAGAAGATAACAGCTGAAGGCCACCAATCAGTTGGCCCCTAAATAAAAAGTGTTCTACGTCATGGAGCGTCATATGTATCTTCAAAACAGATAAATTAACTAAGATTAAAAAACATGCAAGACTAACAAATGCCAGAGGCTTCTGAATTGGGACAGGCGTAAAAATGCGGCCGGGTTTATGTTTTGTCAGATCTCAACCCTCTCCTTATACCTCTAGCCTCTAGCCAATGTAGAATAACAAAAAAAAACACAGCAATACGCACATGAAAAGAAGTCCGAGTCTGATGTCAGAATAGGTAAAAGAAACTAAGCAAAATGACAATGATACATTAATTAACAAGGAACTACTATTAGGTACTGACATGCCTCAATTAAACTGATTGAAAGATTATGAAAATCAAGCACAATCCCTCCCGTTATGGGTCTAGTATCATACCATCATAAAATATATGAGAACATAGAACACGTATCATGCCAACACTTGGTTTAAGAATGAATGTTAATTTCCTTCACAAAGACCCTGAGTGAAAAAATATAAATACAAAAATATGCCATTCTTAATGTCTTGGCAACAGTATCATATCTATATACCTTCTAAATAAGTCTCTTTAAAGGTTTGGTATGCGATTAAGTTCTCCGAAAGGATGAGCAGGGCCCGAGTAGTGCCACTTGTCATTTTGCACATTATAAGTTCACACTCGGGGATGTTACAATTGAATAGAGGATTACAGCAATTGGGAGATAACCGTGGTCATATGAGATATTCTACCAACTCGTGATGGTGCTCCGTAATACTTTAAAATGGATGGCTTCAACTTTTCCTCTTGGAACTTTTTTTCAAAACTTGTTCCTTGTAAGAAACAACCCTCTATCGTAAAAATCAGGAAAGGAAACACAAGCTCTGAATGTCATATGTACAACATATTCAAATACTGCTGAAAGGTGGCTACAAAGAAATAAAAAGTGCACACAATGGGGAAGCTGAAACCGTCCCTTTTGTCTCTAGTCAATGGATCCTCATTATAAATTCTTAGATGCAAGTCAAATATTGCTATATATTGCAATAGAAGTAGTTAACGAACAAACTCAATTTTGTAATTTAGGAACTTCCTTATACACTGACGATTAGTATTTCCTACTATTCATTATCCACTTGGTTTATATGGAATCTTTATTCAGTAGTATGCGTTACGAACAATACAATGAATAAAAATAACATCTGATGGTCCACCTCATTAGAAATGTACATGAATAGTTTCTGTGGCACAGTTATCATGTATCTGGTGAAGATGTAATGAAGACCGATAAGATTTTGACAGGGATAGAAAAACTACTGAGCATTTCACTCTCTGAACATTGAAAAATTAAAGGATATCTTGACTGTTCATGTGTAGGATTTAATAATGTCCCCAATGAAAAAATGTCCACTGTACACATTTTCATAGTAAATTATGTCCGTGGACAATTTGTACTTATTTAAATATGTCCTGGACACAATTTCCTATGAAAATATGTCCTCAGATATGAAAAAGTGTCCATTAACATGGACATAATATTCACTACCATAATTTGTACAGGTGGACATTTTCTCACAGGACATTGTGTCCACCAAGGGATTTTTTGATATGATTAAAGTATTAAATGCTATCACTTGCCCTTTTTATTACAGTATAAATACTGGAGGCATTTTAACATTAATTGCGGACTTTGATTCGTTATTACTTTAACATAGAGTTGTCTCATTGGCAGTCATACCATCCTTATCTTCATATTTATATCTTAATATAATTATATACATGTATAATTCAAACTCTAAAAAAAATAACAGCTGCTGTTCAGTATTATTTTCCTTGGAGAATCCAATTTAATAACATTTACTACGAAAATGTGTTCTGTAGATGGACCATATCACGGGGGGTCAACTTCCTATTATTGGGTATACGGGGATGTGCTAAAAATATGGGTCATAATTTTGCGAGATTTTATATAAAAATGACCCTCCTTTTTAATGACATCCTATATTAAAATGCATTTACGTTTGATAACTGTATATTGATTCGGGGTATGATCTACATATCATATATAAATATGCTATTGAGAATCATACATTATTAATGGTCAATTATTATATTAAATTAAATCAATTCATTTGAAAGTTCACCTTTCAAACAAAGTGCTTTCAAATAAGTTCCAAAATGAACCCCGGTGAGTTAGTGCTTATATAAGCATGGCTCATATTTTAAATATTGTATATAAGTATAGGTCATTCTTTCTTAAATATTTATATAACTATAGGTACTGAATTTCAGTGAATGTTATATCAAAATGGGTACGTTTTTTGAGGCAAAAATGGCACACCCCTACCAAGAAAATATCGAAGTTACCCCCCCGTGGACCATATGTCATAACAGTTGCTGTAAAATGCTGTCCACTTGGGAGACAATATTTCATAGCAATGAACATTATTTATTTTCTATTGCTTTCTTCTCTGCCAAATAAATATAGTAAAGTTCTTCAGATTTGATTGTACACTTCCTTCTTATTGTTATTCTTTCATTGTCATAGCCATTTGCTGGAAATTTCTTAGAACTTAAATTCATCTATATTCACTTCCATCCTTTATTTGTCTGTTTACATTTGTACATGTATATTAATCCATTTCTCATCAATCCTTCATATTTTAATTAAAATCAAAGTACAATAAAACTTTTTAATGACCTTTGTATTACTTCCCTTGGAGGACACAATTTAATAGCAACTTATGAAAATTTGTCCTGTGGGTGGACACTATTTTATCTATTGCAGTAAAAATCTGTCTATTTGAGGGACACTATTCCATTGGAATGGACATTATTAAATACCTGAATTCTATGAATAACTGTCCACATGGACACTTTTTCATAGGACACTATTATGTCTCACACATGCACATGTGTTTATTGTATAAAGCTAATTAAAAGCCTAAAAAGAAATTCAGAAGTCAAAATATGGACCAACATTGGAAAAAATGTCTGCTCATGTCGACATAAATCGTCATAAAGATGTGTATACACCATAGAGGGCCCTCATGGGGTTTTTGATTATGTGATTACTTGGCCGTTTTTTTAATGATTATTTGATTATTAAACCAAATATTTCATGATTATTTGATTACCTAGGACTGTATTTTTAGTTTATGATTATTTGATTACTAAAGATAAGCAAATATTTAATGATTATGTGATTATATTGGCAAAAAAATGGTGATTATGTGATTACTAGGACCCCCCCATGAGGGGCCTCACCATACTTTCTACAAGTGTACTGAATATGTACACACGTATACCGTCGTTATACATGTATGTATACAAGGTATAAAAGGTAGTCACCAATACTAGATTTGAGGACTGAGTGAGCTCATGTCACCAGGTATTTATTTTGACCACCTTATAGTTTTAGGCAAACATATTAAAGATGTTCGCTGCTCAAGTTTTTGAGAAGATTGTTATAAATTGATAGTATATAAATAAAGGAACTTAATAAGCAGAAAAAAATGAAGGGGGAGTAAGCTTGTTTTCGAAATATAAGCCATTTAAAATTTGGCGGAAAACAATTCTCTTTAGATTTTTAATACATTTAATATTGGCACCTTTTTTCTTTCCAACACTACCAAAAAATAACAAGGAATTTATAAAATTTTCAAATATGACTTTTCAAACTATATGTAGTAAATGAAAAGAAAAGTAGTGCAAAATTTTTGAACGGCACTACATGGATAAAACCAGAGGATTCCGAATATCTGGTAAAAATTATGAACAAGAGAAGCGAACTTCCTTACAAGACTATGGCCTTGGCATGTAAATCAACATTCTATACTCTGCTGGCTGGCCTGCTACTCCGTAAGCTATACAAGAAGTCAGTTCAGACAAATGACCCGGCAACAAATATAACTAACACCATTGGTTGCTACATTCAATAAAATCAGTAAATTTCTCAAACCTTAGGCAGCAACCATTTGATTTTCTGGGGGGGGGGAGGGGCTATGGTTTTTTTTGGAAAAAAAAGTTTGTTTCCAGTTTTTGGAGAAAAAAATAATTTGTTTTTGATTCTGAGACACTATATGTAATGCTAAAATTGAAAGAAAAGAATTGTTTTCGACTTGTCGCGAAAAAAATAGATTGTTTTTTGTCCAGAAAAAAAAACCATTTGATATAAAAAAATGTTTGAAAGCATAAAATCAATGTATATCTCTAATGGCATAAGCCCTTTCAGACGACATAGAGCTAAACACAGATCCGAGAACACCTAAATGGCCCTGTGGTACATGTGAAACAGCATTTACCTGGAGCAAAAAAGCTATATGTTTTGATACATGTCGCATCTTGTACTATGCAAACTGCCAATGCATGCCTTTCATGGTCTTCATAAACTACAAATGCTTGGACTCGTGAAACTTATCCTTCCATTGTATACAATGCGGAATATCAAACTTGTCATCATCAGTATTCGACTTATCATCACATCTACTAGAGTAATTCATAAATACTGCAACTACCTAAGTTTATTTCCTAAATATAGTAACATAGCTATATTTTGTATAATGTCAATTTCATCATGGGACACTTTCTCAACAATCATTCATGGGTGCGAATTTAAACTTGGTCATATACACTAGGATATCCCATGCAGCGATCCTAGCAAAATAGATATTAAACTTCGTGAACAATGTTTAAACATCATTAACGAACATTCATTCGAGCAGATTGTAAAAAAAAAAACACAAGCACACATCAAGCATAGTAAACTCTAGAAACTATGCTCCCTATCGGAAATGCAGACCACGAGATCGTCTAAGAAGAATGTGCACTATCTTTGAAACGAAATTAGAAAATAACCAGGAATAAACAGCTGCGCCATGAGCGCATAATACGCCCGACGTCTTGTGTTGAAGTTTTATGTAATAATCATCAATAGTTTCCGAGAAAGTTTTAAGCAATAACCATTTATTGTTTTTGAGACATGGCGGGACATGTGAAACCCCCCACCGTGTTTTTCTTTACAAAAAACTAAATATCACTAAAATAAAATTTTGAATCCAAAAAGTATACAGATCTTTAGATTAATATAACAAAGAAGTGAGTAAAATTTCAAGCAATAATCATAAATTGTTTTTGAGATACAGCGCGACATGTAAAAAAAAACATCCCTTTTTTTACAAAATACTCAATAACTCAAAAATAAAATTTTGAGTCATCACCAAAAAGTATACAGATCTTTAGATTAATATAACAAAGAAGTGAGTAAAATTTCAAGCAATAATCATAAATTGTTTTTGAGATACAGCGCGACATGTAAAAAAAAACATCCCTTTTTTTACAAAATACTCAATAACTCAAAAATAAAATTTTGAGTCATCACCAAAAAGTATACAGATCTTTAGATTAATATAACAAAGAAGTGTGTAAAGTTTTAAGCAATAATCATAAATCGTTTTTGAGATACAGCGCGACATGTAAAAAAAACCTCCCCCTTTTTTACAAAATATTCAATAACTCAAAAATGAAATTTTGAATCATCACCAAAAAGTATACAGATATTAAGATTAATATAACTGAGAAGTGTGTAAAGTTTTAAGCAATAATCAAGAATCGTTTTTGAGATACGGTGCGACATGTGAAAAAAACACCCCCCTGTTTTAGTTACAAAGTGCCGTAACTCAAAAAGTTTAAATCTTATTTTCACCAAAAAGTATACAGATCATTTGATCATTATAAGAAACAACTATATTAAGTTTCATGAAATTTGGATAAGTCGTTTTCAAGTTATGGTGCGACATGTTTACGCCGGACAGACGGACAGACAGACGGACGGACAGACGGACGGACACCGGACATTTGTATACCATAATATTGACGGGCGTATAAAAACAAACCAGTACGAAGAAGCTTACTGGGAAAACATCAATCAAGACGTTAACAAACTCACACAAGATAGTTAAGGTCATTACCATAGTTCATCTATTAATTACCTCTGAAAAACATTCACTGACAGACTACTTACATCAGTCAAGAAAAACATTCTCCAAAAGACAATCACGAACAGGAAACATACTGTCCTGGGTTGATAACAAATTAAAAAACTATAATAAATAAAGTTAAAAAGACTACATAAAAAGCACAGGCACTCGTCTCAAAAAAAAATCCTATATACCTTTATATAACACAAGTTACTTAACTCGCGATTTAGTAAAATGTCAGGTGGTGACAAAATTCCGTTATATGCCGATTGCTCGGCTGTCAACCCCACTAAAACTTTTTAAGTCGTAAATCTTAATTGATTTATCTTGGCAATGGTGTATAAATCGCCTACTTTTGTTGTCGGAATCATCCGTAACAGTCCTACCCAAGTATGTCAATCCGAATTATTTCGTCTACCTACACAAAATTGGCAATAAACGTCTCGCAGTAAATGATTAATTATAAAAACTGTTTCAGAAAAATTGGTTATTTTTTGTCTGAATAGAACTTATCCCCCAGTTAGTAAAATTGTATAAGATACCTTGAAAAAAACACTCACAAGAGTTATTTGTGGTATGTCTAATAAGTTACGAGTTTCCTTTTTTAGATACATTTTCCCATGACGTCAATGTCACTCAGACTCTCTCTTGGCTTTACGTATGAAAATGAAACAAGATCAGACTTTCCCATAAAATTGACCAATCGGAAACCGAGATATATAAGGAGACGTGACGCGTTTATTGCCAATTCTTCAGCGGTTGGCAAAATTATTACAATTGACATACTTTGGTAGGATAGCTTTGGATGATTCCGACAACAAATGTAGGCATGTTATACACCATTGTGAAGATAAATCAATTAAGATTTTCGACATAACAAGTTTTATTGGGGTTGACAGCCGAGAAATCGGCATAAATCGGAAAATGGTTCTTTATGTCGTTTGCGTGTAATTACTTGGGAAACTGTTTATCTATACTTTTTTAATTTAAATGTGTTACTATTGATGACATAATGGAGGTCAATTTTATATTGATGATTATAACTTGTACCGTCCAGCAGTAGTTACGGTTTTTGATGTATTGAAAAATTGCACCTTATGTTGAGTCCGGGTGGTAACTTATAAACTGTTGAACCAATTCTTCTTAAATTTGATTATGATGACAGGCAAATACACAGGAAACAAATCCGGGTTACATTTTATAAGCCAGGTAGACCCTTTAACTATACAGTCCTACATCCATGCCCAAGAAAGTAAAACAATCATATCTTCTCTCAATTTTAAATGGTTAAGAAGGGCTATAAATCTGTCATATCATACTGACTAGGCAACTGATAATTTTACTTTACAAACATATGACTTTTGTTTGAAACACAAAATTGTTAAACTTCTAAAATTTTAAGAAAATGGACAGGCACATGTGTGGTTGACATTCCTCTTCCCTCTTTTTTTTTTGTGTGTTTAACTCTTATTTTGGAAATATTCTTTGATGTTGTGTTTATCCTGACTTTCAAGATTCATTTAAAAACCATATTTTAAATATGTTTTTTAAAATATTCTAATCTTACAATTTATTGAAAAAATCAAATTTTGAAAAAAAAATCAAAATCACATATAATGAAAAAAACGATACATTACTTGATTGGTATTGTGTATTTCATTTTTATCCCTTCTTGCAATAATAGGTACCTTTAAATTAAGAAAGAAACCATGTGGTATCTATGAACTAACATATTATAATTAATGTCACAATTTAATTTGAAATATGGTGTTTTCTAAGTGATGCAGGAGATAGGTTCACTTTTTATTCAATATTTATTCTAGAGCTTAGATGTAAGACTGTATAAGAGGAAATAACGAAACAACAGAAACACAGTGCAACAAAGGCAAACGCCAAGAGGCATAGAAACGGGCTTTATGGTAACAATTGCAATATTCCTTGGTTCAAGACATTTTGAGATAAAATGGTGGGTTGTACCTGATGCATGTCTAGACAAACATCCCGCGTATATTGCAATGTTAAAAATATCGCTTAAACAAACACAGGAAATGAGCCAAAGAGCCAACAACCCGACAACAGACAAAGGCTACCAATAAGTTTTCAACACAGCAAGGAAATTAATCTCCCAGAGGCAGTAGCTTGTCCCTTAACAATAATATATACTTGTTCAGCGAAATGGACGCCACAATAAAGTCCGAAAAATATAAATGATCAAAAATTTAAAGAACACAGCTAGAGGTTCTGATTAAGAACAGACAAAAATGCGGCGGTGTTAAAAATATTTTGTGAGACCCTATACAACTAACCAATGTGGAATAAACAAACACAACGTAATACGCACAGTAAAACTCTAAGAGAAGTCCCCTATACATCTACCCAATGTGGAATAAACAAGCACATCATAATACGCATAGTAAAACTCAAAAGAAGTCCGAGTCCGATATAAGAATATGTTACAGAAGGAACGAAGCACAATGGCAATAATCAACATGATTTAACAAAAGATTACTCGAAGTAACTTTGGAACAAACACCAAACCTTAATCCTGGTATCTAATCTTATCTAATACGCGCACTAAAACTCAGTTTAATAGAAGTCGCAGTCCGATACAGTTGCGGATCCAGCCATTTTAAAAAGGGGGGGGTCCCAACCCAGAGTAAAAGGGGGGGGGGGGGGGTTCCAACTACTGCGATATTAGAATATGTAACAGTATGTGTAACTTTGGAACAAACACCAAACTGTAATCCTGGTATCTATGGTGAGTATTTTACCACTGGAACGATGGCACTGCTAGTGTAGTTCTATTCCCGAGGATATCACCAGCCTACTAGTCAGCACTTCTTTGTTGGCATGAATTATAATCGATATGGTCATAGATATAAATTAACTGTTTACAAAACTTGAAATTTTAAAATACTATTGATTCTACATCAGGAATATATTACTAAGGTTTCAACTCCCTCAGGCAAAGTTGGCTTAAGATGAATTTGGCTATTTATTTTAGGTATTTTTGACATAGCTCTTCAATGGTTTCGGATATTTTTACATCTTCGGATTTCAAATGTTTGGCTTTGAGCGTTCCTAATAAATAAAATCCAGAAAAGCTCTTCTAGTACGGAAGCCCTGGAGTGCCATGCAAAAAATAAATTTCAACTTGTAGTACGGAAGCCCTGGAGTGCCATGCAAAAAATAAATTTCAACTTGTGCGCACAAGTTACCAACTTGCGCGCACAAGTTACTATCGCGCACAAGTTACTATCTTGCGCGCACAAGTTACTATCTTGTGCGCACAAGTTACACAACTTGTGCCACGAGTTATTAACTTGTGCGCACGAGTTGTACAACTTTTGCGCACAAGTTACACGTGATCTTATAGACATTCGCTGTTTTGCTAAAGAGACTACTTTATGGAACGCCGTAGCTGCCGAATACAAACATATGTTTATATACATGAATCCACATACTTTTCAATATCTGTACATGTTTTTTTCTATGTATATACATACTTTTCATATATATGAACATAGTTTACTTTATATACACTTACTTTTTATATAGATATGCACATAATTTTCCTACATATGCACATCGTTTACCCTATATGCACATACTTTTCTATATATGCACATATATGCGCA
The DNA here is from genome assembly GCF_965363235.1 of Mytilus galloprovincialis. Lineage (NCBI taxonomy): Eukaryota > Metazoa > Mollusca > Bivalvia > Mytilida > Mytilidae > Mytilus > Mytilus galloprovincialis. The sequence continues at coordinate 86,756,648 of NC_134843.1, forward strand.
TTTTTTTTTTTTATATATCTATTTGCACATAGTTAACCTCATATGCATATACTTTTTTTCTATATATATGCACATACTTATTCTACATATGAATGTACAAATGTAGTTCTGCATGTGAATACTTTTCTCAATATATATGAACACAGTTTTTCAACGTGAGAATTACAATTCATATTATGCTTTTCTGTTGGTTTTTTCAAACTAAACTAAGGGTTCCAATATCATGACAAGAATGTTTATCAAGAATTTCTTAATGATGTATGTTGTTCAATTAAGCAACTTTTGAAATCATTTTCATATGAATGCAATACTATTTTGGCATGTATGATGGTATGGCGCTGTTTTCTTCATCTATAGTCACTTGTTTTAATGCCATAACTTTGTATGTTGTATGAGTCGCTTGTATTAAATTTTAACACAAGGATTATTTCCACTTATGGCGTGTTGAATTCAGTGGTTTTTGTCCCAACAATTCAGTGATAACGGGTCACAAGTTATATTAATGCATTTAGTTTGGTTATCCAAAATTATTGAAATTCACACACCATGTTAATAATCACACAAAGTTAGGCCTAGTTAGAATTTGGGCAGTAATTTTTTGGACAATTATGCCCCTTTATAACTTGGAAAATTGAAAATTTTAAGCGGGGGCATTCGTGCTTTCAGACTTTTTTTTATACAGGTTTTATGTTTTATTAGTAAAAACATTAGTAAGAACCGAATGCACTTTGTCGGTGTGGGAATCATCTATAAACAGTGAATGTAAAATTTCATAGAGTGAGACAAAGGTATTACTGTCCAGCGATGGCGAAAACTATTTCTATAGAGCTTTATATTTTCGGTATTAAGATAGAATACCTGGATGCTTCATACTTTGTTTGTAATAGCGTTATGTTTCGAAGTTTCCGTCTGTCATATGTTCTTTGGTCTTGACCTATTATAAATGGTACAGCGACTGGTTGAACAAAATTATAGTTTTTTTGTCATGTGAACTTCTCCATTTTTATGAGTGATCAATTTTAAAATTACGCTATTATATACGTTTCTCAGATGTAATAACGCAGTAGGTCAACTATATGTGGCACATTATCATGATTCATAATTCTTTAGTCAATGTTAAACTTTTTCTATAAAGAGTGTATAAGAATGGCCCACTGAATTTCTTGATGTCTTTAAAAGATGCCTATTATCAAAATGTTAATCACAATTCAAATGTAGATATGTCAAACGTATTTAAAGGGGCCATACTTGCTCAAACTATCCAGGGTTTTACATTTACAGTAATATCAAGCTGGGCCCTTGGGCCATTTTATCAATTTGAAAAGTAATTTTATATTATATCTTAAAGAGACAAAAATATTGATAGAATCATGTATTCATTTTCAAGTTGTAAGCTTTTGAAAATTGGGGGTCGGGTGGGAGTAATGTATCTCTCTTGAATTTTTCTTTTTTTATACGAAAGTAATTATACATGTATATATATATAACTTCTTTAAAATATTAAATAAATAAACTGTTTTCACAGAAATGGTTATGTAACGTCTTTTTGTAATTTTGACAATGCAAATGTTGAAACCAAAATAGCAATACTTTAACATGTAAGTTATGGAAATATTCAAAGTTGATGAACCACGACTGAAAGTACATGGCTGAACAATATCCATGGAAATGAGATGTGCCAATATACAATTACATACAAAATACCATGGACTTATCATAAGTCATTCCCTTTAAACAAACATAAACTTGTAAACTATGTAAAAGTTTCAATGTCAATGAACCATGATGAGGGGATGGGCTTTATAACAACCTCCATAGAAATATGACTTGCAAATGCCAATAAATTTTCAAAGTCAATAGACAATTACTCAGGGGACAGGGCCAAATATTATCTATGGAAATGAGATGTTCCAATACTTATACAACTGCATAAAACATATCATTGAACCACCCACCACTTGTGGTTCAACATAAAATAGACCTAATTACAAACTAATACATTGCGAAGCCAACGCCGACGCCGTAAAAATAAAATGTATACGTATTGAAAAGCTTTAAAAAGGTGTGAACATCAAATATGATATGATGTGCGGCAGTGCTGCATTATGATTTGTCTGATTTACTCTGCATTTCTTGTTTTGCGTCTACATTTTCAGCATTTGGGGATTAAGGTGAGAGTGCAAAATCAAACAAAACAAGAATGTGTCCAAAGTACACGGATGCCCCACTCGCACTATCATTTTCCATGTTCCATGAACTTGGAAATTGGGTAAATATCTAATTTGGCATTAAGATTAGAAAGCTTATACTATAGGGAACATGTGTACTAAGTTTCAAGTTGATTGGACTTCAATTTCATCAAAAAAACTACTTTGTCCAAAAACTTTAACCTGAAGCGGGACGAACGAACGAACGGACAGTAGAGGCAAAGTTGAATTAGAGTGCAGCAAAATAAAATGGAAAGATGGAAGGACAGACGGTAAAACGGACGATCAAGGGTATTACACGTATAATGCCCCATACGCCTATCGTCAGGGCATAAAAATAAATTCCCCCGTCTTTGGTCCTTTCTATAACATCATAATAATAGAAAACAATTCACATTTTAAGATCTTGGACTATACTGAATACTTTGAAAACACATTAAAATTGGTAGAGAAAATGGCAATTTAAATTAAGTTTTATAAGAATGCAACTTTTGACCCGTTAGTGGTAATAATCCTTGTGTTAAAATTTAGTACAAACAAATGGACTCCTTCAACGTTTTGACATGAAAACCAAGTTACTATAGATGAAGGCAACAGCGCCATACCATCATACATATCAAAATAATATTGCATTCATATACAAATGATTCCAACAGTTGCTTAATTGAACAACATACATCATTAAGAAATTCATAATATGAATTGTAATTCTCACGTTGAAAAACTATGTTCATATATACTGAGAAAAGTATTCACATGCAGAACTACATTTGTACATTCATATGTAGAATAAGTATGTGCATATATAGAAAAAAAGTATATGCATATGAGGTTAACTATGTGCAAATAGATATATAAATAAAATGCGCATATATGTGCATACATAGAAAAGTTTGTGCATATATAAGGTAAACGATGTGCATATGTAGGAAAAGTATGTGCATATATATATATATATATATATATATATATATATATATATATATATATATATATATATATATATATATATATATAAGTAAGTGCATAAAAAGTAAACTATGTTCATATATATGAAAAGTATGTGTATACATAAAAAAACCATGTGCAGATATTGAAAAGTATGTGGATTCATGTATATAAACATATGTTTGTATTCGGCAGCTACGGCGTTCCATAAAGTAGTCTCTTTAGCAAAACAGCGCATGTCTATAAGATCACGTATAACTTGTGCGCACAAGTTGTACAACTCGTGCGCACAAGTTGTGTAACTCGTGCGCACAAGTTGTGTAACTTGTGTGCGCGCAAGTTGGTAACTTGTGCGCACAAGTTGAAATTTTTTGTTTGCGTTGCACTCCAGGGCTTCTGTAGGTACGTCTGACGCAAGAAATTAAGAACGTGTTGTTTTCATTTTTTTTTAACCTTAGCTGTATTTGGCAAAACTATGTTGTTGAAAGAACCCTGTATATAGTATTAGTGGAAGATATTAGCAAGCAAAATCGAGGGAATTGTGCAAATGGTGATACAAGCATGAAAATTACCACAAAGCATCATTATTATATACTTTTAAAGAAATAACTGCTGGCCATAAAAAAAATATGTTTTTCAAGATGGCCACGGCCATTTTGTAAAATGGCTGTTTTCTTCAGTTTGAAAAAACTGATTTTTCTGGAAAACTTTCTTTGAACTCCTTTTAGTAAAAAACAGTGGTCAAGTTTGGCGGCTCAACCTTCCTTACATCACATATTTATTAAAAATGAATATTTGATATATCCAGTATTTGCGCATGCGCGAAAATGGTACAAAATTCTTTCAAACACATTTAAACTATTTACTATATATTAAGTGTTTTTTGATTTCTAATTATATTATGAATTGGTTTAATAACATTTTTCAAGGTTAGGATACATATGTGTTTATTACTTTAGCGCATGTGTAAACTATTTATAGACATCAAGACCGATTTGTTGCACTACCAGGCAATTCTCAGGTATTCGATAAGGCGAAAATGTGGGGAATCCCGGAGAAACATCAATTTTAACTGCAGATCAGTCACTTTTTGGAAATGCCTAAGCAAATTCACTGGGAATGACCTGATTTTTACGGAAAAGATAAGTTTATCGTCATGTTTGGTGGATTGCACATTGCAATGACTTGTTATATAAAACTCTAGGTGATATATTGCGTGATAGGGGATGGACATGTTGTCTTACTGAAGCCAATATTGCAACACCAAGAACGGCAGATTCGTTTTATGTATGTTCAAATGTACCTAGGAGTAAACAAGCGCATCAGACAACTGCATGTATTTTGCTTTAACTGTTAATTTCGGATTATGAAAGCTAAACTCAGAATATATAATTATGTCATGACTCTGTGACGTTCACTGATTTAAAAGACGGGTGTATCGAGTCATCTCGACCACAGTTTCATTCCTGGCGTTCAGTTATAAATTAAGAACTTCTTCTGATTTTGATATTATGCTCATTTCATGAGTGAGATTTCGTACTTACGTAAGACCAGCAAATTTCTTTCTTTGATTTAACACAATTGATCAGGCACAAAAACAGAATAATGCAATTGTTAAGGGCGATGTTCGTGCCATAGGATTAACCGAAGATCCCATTTAGACAAATGGATGGTAGCTGGACCAGTAGTCAGTATACTAAAGATGAATTTGAAAGATCTTGTGGTTTGGGTCATTCTATAACAGATGGACGACCTAATGAAGACTCTACGAAAACACAAAAAGATGTCTTTACACAGCTTTTAAAGGCTTTGTAAAGTAATGAACTAGTTTGGAAATTCATTTCTAGAAGAGTCATCAGATTTGTAAAAAATATACTCCATTTAGGAAATTGTTGAACAGGTGAGATATGTAAATAAACTCCAAGATATTGGTCTAAACAATACGAAGATCTTTTGAAGCAGATGCAAAACGAAGGAGAACCTGCTTTTTATAACCAAATAAAAAATAATAACTTCTTATTTTGGCCGCAAAATGAAATTGGAAACGTCTTTGTCAAAAAAAAAAAAGCTAGAGAACCTTAAAAGTGATTGCGATATCTTTTCTAGACTTTTCATTTCTTGTCACAGTAGACAGTTTTACTTTGAATATTTCTTTATCCATAAAACCAAACTTCTCATCCGTCTTTATCCCAGGATGTTTTTTTTTTTTTTTTTTTTATAATAGTTGTATTAAATCTCTCCAAATGGGTTTACTTGAAACATTCTGCGATTCGATGATCAAAATACGGACGCAAATTCGGACGCATTTCTCGTTGTTGGGGCAGCAATGGTTAATTCCAGGTCACAAAGTTGGACAATATTTGATGATTATGCAAATTATGTCATACTGCCTTACATAAATCTTGCATCGATAAGTATTCAAGAGTAGACCTTGTATTTGATGTTTACTAAATGAATAATTTAAAGGCTGTGACAAGACAAATGCAAGGTTTTTGTGCCAGATGGAAAGGTGTTGGTTCTGGTAGAACACCAAGGGTTTGGAGTAGTTTTCTCTGTGAAGATGACAACGAAACGAAATTGTTCAAGTTTCTTGCTGACAAAATTGCTTCTTAAGAGACTAATAAAAATGTGTATGTTACTCATGGTGAAAATATTCTTTGCAATGTCAATAAGGATACTTCCTATCTACCCCTTGTATCATGAAGAAGCAGATACACGAATGTTTGTCCATGTTCGGCATGATTATGAAAAATGTTGTAAAATGTAATTTTAGGTAGTACTGACACAGATGTAATAGTTTCAAGAATTGCAGCAATCGCAAAACTAGGTAGAACAGATTGTTGATAGGTTATGGAAGGAATAAAGACTTTTGTTGGCTTCCTGTATTTGACATATCAAATGCGTTTTGTCCTTGTGTAGCTGCTCTTCCTTTCGTCCATGCATTCAGTGGATGTGACACTTTGTCGAATTGTCGTGGGAAAGGGAAGAGGTCAGCTTGGTTAACAATAGAAGGTTTTTCAGATTTTAAGGACGTTTGTTTTTGGCTTAAGTATGAAGCGAGTAACGATGTGAATTGTTTGCCAGGAAGCAGCGGCATTGTGATGCAATTCCGCCTACAAGAGGTTCTTTTCCAGAGCACATCAAAAGAGAAGTAAATCAAGGAGGAGTTCTTGTTAGGCTCAGTCGGATTCATGTATTTGACAGGTGCATGTACCAAGTCATGAACACTGGGGTTGGATGAAAGAAAGAATCAATGACAGTTGGAAACCGGAATGGACTTCTGTGACCGCCGTTGCATCCTCGTGTCAGGAACTTTTGAAATGCGGAGGCAAAAATCCAGCTGTGTTGGTAACTGTAAATGCTACCGTTCTGGCTTTCCTTGAACGGGTTGTTGTATAGGCATCTGTCAGATAATTATAAGATCAGCAACCTGTCTTGCTAACCAACCTAGGCATTATAACGTAACAAAGATTGTTATCATTTTTTAAGTTGATGGAAATTATAAAAATATTTTCTACGTATTTGCTCCATTTCAGAACCGGAAATCACTATTTTTCTTCATTTATGTGTTGTTTCAACGTACTTAGGAACTGTTTTTAACGTTTTATCATAACTTACATTGGATTATACCTATAACACATCTTTCAAGGATTTACATCCTTTGGGAAGTTGCTTGATTGTATAAAAATTGAAATTTTTTACTTTTTTGCCTGCATTTTGAAACCAGAAGTCACCTTTAGTTTCATTAATGTATTGTTTAGTCGAAATTTAAGAACTGTCATTTACTTTTTATCAAATCTAACATTGGATTTTACATATAACACACCTTTCAACGAATTAATGGCAATTTGTAATGACGTCATTTCCAAAATGTGTGGTGGCTATCTTGAAAAATTGATTTTTTTTTTCTGGCCAGCAGCGGATTTTTTATAAGTATCATTTAGTCAACCTTTATACCGAATTTCATGCTTGTATCACGATTTGCACAATTATGTCCATAATATCTCCCACTATTTATATTTAATTCATGTTGAAACTCAAAAAGAGAATTCTAGTTAAATATTTCGCTGTCGCAGAAAACGAATTTCCCTAGATAAGTAAGGGTGTCTGGTAACGAGAGACAATACCTTTGGAATTTGGAAATCGCCAAGCCAAAGAAAAAAATTAAAAACAGACAATGGTATGACCAAAAAGACAAATGGTCAAGTGACTAATCGACAAACCTAATTCCACAATACACAATAAGCTCAAGATAAGCAACACGAACCCTGCAAAAAGTCAACATATATAAGCATCCAAACCCCCGCTCAGTTTTTTGGTGCGGTTCATGTGTATGTAACATTTTAATGTTGTGTCGTTGTTCTCTTATATTTAATGCGTTTTCCTCAGTTTTAGTTTGCTACCCCGATTTAGTTTTTTGTCCATCGTTTTACGAATTTTGAACAGCGGTATACTACTGTTGCTTTTATTCATGTAGTTTACCGTTTTTATTGTCATGGCTTTTTCCTTTTTTCCTACCTTGATTCAAGTAATAAACCACTGTTCATAGATACAGGAGTTTGACATCTTCAACATCTAAGAACTTGATCATCACTTGGTGGGTACACAAAATGGGAACATAATAACAAGTTACAGACTACTTTTTATCTATCAAAGTTTCTGCCAAAGCCTAAGTAAATCTTATTGGGATGTAAAAGTACTTGAGGCAAACGCTGAATTGCTTTAAACATAATAAATACATGGAGATTTAAAATAAACATTTAAGACATTAAAATAGAGCAAGATATTTCCCTGGTCCATCATAAATTGACCCAATGTTTCTTCTTAATTTCACAAGAGACAACAGGGACGATAAAAATTAATAGGTGGTATTTAACGAGTCTCTTATTTCTTTTTTTTCCGATGACGAACTCACCTGAAGTGTTAAGGGGGTGCCTTTGAGTAAACTTGAAAAGGATCTGCTTCCAAAATGAAGCTGTTACCTTTATGACTACTGAATGATAATTGACAGAAGAGTCTCTCTTCAACTCCTATATTTGTAGGTCAAAGTAACCATTAGATATAACATAAAAAAACAAAAAAATACGGTGTTCATCTGGCATGAACATAAAGCATCACGAATTGGGTTAGCGTTATGGAAAATCTGTTTCATAGATGATGACGGGTTTGTTCCCATTTTTTCTGAATGTGATCTACCAAATTAGAATATCACCGGGTTTGTTTCAACATGTGAAGCAGGATCTGCTCACCCTTCCGGAGCACCTGAGGTCACCCCTAGTTATTGGTGGGGTTCGTGTTACTCCATCTTTAGTGTTCTATTTTGTTTTTTGTACTGTTTGACTTTTTCTTATCTAACTTGGCCATGGCGGTGTTGTTTAATTTTCGACTTGTGAATTTGAGTGTCCCTTTGGTATTGTTCGCCTCACTTTTGTAATTGTTTCCAATTCAATATGTAGATCCTTCACGCTCTTTCTTTATAGGCCATATTGAAAAAAGTAACATCACGAAAATACCGAACTTAGAGGAAAATCCAATCGGAAAGTCCATTATCACATGGCAAAATCAAATGACAAGACACATCAAAAACAAATGGACTAGAATTGCATATTCCTGACTTGGTACAGGCAACTTTAATTTCAGCTCTAAATTATGATTTCTAAGAATGATCCTTATGATAAAAATGAAATCGGTAAACCATAATTAAGTTTGAAAGAGTCTCAGATCATCTGTATTTTGCAAAACCTTTCAAAATTTTGGGTCCCCAATACTCTTCAACTTTGTACTTTATATTTTATTTTTTTGATTTGAGCATCAATGATGAGTCTATTGCAGAGGAAACACATGTCTGAGTACAAATTGTTTTATCCTGGTATCTGTTATAAATGTATTAAGCTAGATATAGATAGGTATGTAACTATTATGTGAAACCACCAATTATGTTGATTATTTTTTATGTATTGATGTAATTAATGTTTAAAATACGTTTATATTTAAAGCTAGCTAAAGGCTATTGTCCACTGGATGTTTTAGTAGCATATGTCCTGATAATTGCTTGTTGATGTTACTAGTTTAAACCTGCTCATATTTCTGTTTTAAGTTAGATCCGTTTGTCACATGTATATCCCTTTCATCATGTTATTGTTCAGTATTAAATACTTTTTCTTCAAATCTTTAGAGGATACGGTAGTTTTCTCTTTAGAAATCACTCTCCATAACCATAATTCTATAGAATGTGTAAAAAGTGATATCACGATACACTGAACTTCAAGGCAATTTCAAAACAGAAAGTCCCTCATCAAATGGCACAATCAAAAGCTCAAACACATTAAACGAATGAATAACTGTTATATGCCTGACTTGATACAAACATTTTCTTATGTAGAAAATGGTGGATTAAACCTGGTTTTATAGCCAGCTAAACCTCTCACTTGTATGACAGTGATATGAAGGAACAGATTGACAATAGGCAACTATGTGCTACCTTGATTATGGCTTGAATTTAAAGGCAGCATAAAAATCCTCAAAGAATCATTGTTACTATTTGTAAACCAGACAAGAAATATAGTAAGTCATTGCCATATCTATTTTTATTCACACAGCAGTTTGTGAAGATATTGTTACATATATTACTGTGTGACGACAAATAAATACATGAACTAACACACTGCTAATGGATTCCAAAGTCGTATTTGTATTTACGAGCCATGTGTAAAAAACAAATGATTACTTTTACTTGCAATGGAAATAAACATGACAAATAAAAACTGCTTAACTTTATCTTTTAAGAAAGATGGCATGATGTGTATGTAAGTGTATAAACCTAGAGTAATATCAAATAATGAAACTGTTAACTCAATGTGGTATATGACAATCTTTCTGGCATTTTTAACAAAGCCAAATTTAAAATTTTGATTCTAGTTAAATTGTGCATTTACAAAAAAATAATTTCAAAAATCGACGAACTTTGTCTTTTTAAAGGAAAATTATAACTTGTGATTTTTAATATGACTGTGTGACTGAATCATGCACAACTGGAAACTCAAACTGGATTTAATAAATTTCATAAACTGAAGAAAAAATACCAGTTTTCTCAATTTCTCCTAAGATATAATTCTCACAACCCTTACTTTGTGTTTTGTTAAATATGAATATTTTTATGGTAATTGAATTAATACGAGACTAACGAAAAAACAATAACTCACAAAAAAAATTCAGTATCATACTTAGTATTTAAGGGCATACGATACAGTTACAGGGGAGGTAATGACGTTGCTAACTTAAATTGTTATTTTCACGACCTCAAACTATGACTTATCAGGAAAAGATTCAGTTCTCAACTGATTTATTTCATTCAAACTTATTTAACTTGAAAACGAGTTCATGGACTCCTCTTTTTTAAATACCATTTGCTTCGATTACGCAAGAAGATTATGTATGCAAATTTTCATGAAAACGTAAATAGTGCAATTTTTTTTAATTTGATAAATATACAGCAAAACATGTTTTTTTTTTTCTACCTTCATGAACGAGATATTTCTGAATATAAAATGTATAAATTAATGGGATACTTATAAAATACAGAAATTACAAATTATTTAACAAAAAACAATTTGTGTTTATCTTTTAAAACAAAAAAGTTATGTCTTTCTTTCGAAAGAGAAAATACGGCCACAAATCCGAATTTAGAGCAAATATTAAAAATTTCAACCTCATTTTACTCAAAAAGTAGCACATGAAGGTATATTTTTTATTACATATTTGATTTAATCAGGTAAAAAATAGTCTTTATGGAATTTTTTTTATCAAAATTTAAATACGGGATCAAAACTGTATCGTATGCCCTTAAACCAACAATTGTAAGAAAAGCTAACTTTTAAAATGATAAGAAAAAAATTTTGGATGGAAATGTTTGGCAATTATCTACAGCAACTTATGTCAAAGACCAAAGAAATTTAATGGCAGACTTTATTTCAACCTCATTATTTAAATTAGAGTGGTTCTAACACATAATTTCTTTGCCATTTATGATGTCCTCATTACAACAATTTAAACAGTGATGGATTTAAATTAATGTCGGATAACCAAATCTTGCATTAGTTCAACCCCCCAGCCCCAAACTATTTGAATTAAGTTTTTTTATCTTACATTCATCTTTTGATGTCGTCCCTTACATCACATCATCTGTCTTGTAGGCCAATTTGCTAATCTGACTTTGAATTTCAATCAAATAATAAGCAATGACAAATGAAAAATAAATGGTTTAACAGCAAATTACATTTCTGCAAATAAAACTTGCAAATACAATCTTTATCTTGAGTGGAACTTCTTTGCTTGGAATGAAATCTATACAGTGTACAGTAAAGCCCTGATGAAGAATTTGTCTTAAGAACTCTCACTGATAAATATACCTGTATCAGCTTTCATATTCATTGGTAAATAAATTAAATAAAGGAGAAATCACTGTTTAAAAACAAATATCTACAGTTTAAGGAATTTAACTCAAACTTAGAGACCAACAGACTATCGGGATAGCACTAATAATTGAGACGTAAAAGATTTTTACATTTTTTTTCTTTCTTTTTGATGATAAGCAACCGGTTACCATGTTTCAGAAATATTACAATTTGAATGAGACATCCAATTTTAAAGTACAAAGTATAGACTTTTTCAATATTGAAATCCTTCATTTTTCAATATGAATAAATTCACTATTTTAATATAATGTTTGGCTTAATATTCTTCTTTACTGGTGAGGAACATTATGAGCATGCTTTTATATTATAAGAAGAAATGCAGTCTTTTTTATCTGAATATGTTACCAATACCAAATATCTTGGCTTTACTGTACAATGTTAGATAAAATACAGAAGCATAATAATAAGCTGAATAGAAAAATATCTGGAATAATAATAAATGTCCTGATATATATCGTGGAAGTCATATTCCTCATGAGTATTAACATTCTGTGTGTTACAATGTACAGATCTTATACATGACAGATCGTGAAATTAAGATTAAGACAAATTTTAGGAGGTTCTTAAGCAATAAAGTACTACAGCATATCAATATGCTATAGCTTATGCATGATCCATTAATATAAATTGAACAAATTTCTGGTAATTTTAAAGACATGAAATGAATTATAAGTCACTTCCTAAGCAAGGTTATATTTGTATAACATCATATTTATCTCTTGAAATATAAATATCCTTAAATTATCACTATTCATATGTAATATTTTCCTGTTTAACAATAATTCCAATTACTAGATTAGCACCAAACCTCTTTTAAGTTTTTCACGATTTTTTGTTTTTCTGCTCAAGACAGTGCTATCTTAACATTTACAATAGCAATCAATCGTATCATGGATGAAGTAGTAAGTTTTCCATAGGAATACTTAAGCCTTTAGCAGCTGTTAACTTATGAAGCAACAAAAACAACATGTAATTAAGCAATAATGAACATTACATTACCCCACAAAGTGCATGAACACAAATGTTTTATTATTCTGTGTAAAATATTCTTTACTCTTTTTTATAATACTTATTTTCATACTGATCTCTTCACAAGAATAATATATGTTAAGTAAACTGGGATATACTGATGTATATATGAATATATATTATCCACAAAGAATTTGTAACTGGGGAATAGAGGAATTTTTATACAACCCCTTCTATGGTGAATGGCATCCAATGAAATGGTCAAATATTTGATCAAGGCTGGATAAAAAAGGAAATGGAGTAAAAGCAATGAGACAGCTTTTAAAATTAATCAAAACTGATATCTATAGTTTAAAAACATATCACAAATAAAATAGGTTCATACGCAAAGTCTGAAAAAATTGCAATTTTAAGAATATTTTTAAACATAAGTTCAAACCATTTATGGGGTAAATCAAAATAACTAAATATCATTTTCTTCATGACAAAATAAAATAATTAAAATTAGAAATGAGAATGAAATGAACTATATTACAGGGTTCAATAAAATGAATTGTCTTGGCACATTGCACTAAAGTAGAAACATAAAACAATAATGAAAATAACATACAGTTCTCAATCACTCAATACAATGAACTATTATTCAATAAAATACACTGCTTTTCCAATAAATATTTCATCCTTGAAGAAAACTCAGAATAAATTTTCAGCTTGATGATCCAATTACAAATTTAGAAACATTTTAAGAAGAGTAAATGAGTATATCTTATACCATAAGCACAAAAGGAGTAGACATAACGAGAACATTACTTTGCCTACCTCTGATTTTAATTATTTATTCCAGATAAACTGTCACTTCTGTATTAACCCAGTATGATATTGGTTGCAAAATGTGGAAATATAGATGTCATGGATGTGACTTTAAATATTTATAGTGTTTGAATATGATTTGATATGCATGCAAGAACTAGATTATTTAACACTGTGTCTGTCTATAACATCCCTCTTAAATATGTATATGGTTCTTGCATGCCTTTAAACTATCCCAATCATGTATATTTATTTCATAGCTAAGCAATGATTGTTTATATATATATTTAAATATATATGCCTATTTGAAAATAATTAAAACTGAGTGAAATTTCATAGCATTTATACTTTCTACATAATAATAATAATAAGCACTTTTAAAGTTGATATTTTGTACAAGTCTGCTATGTTAAATGACAGGCAGGCAAAGTAAGGCCCTAAATTCATCTACTCCATTTTGCTACTTAAAAGTTAAAAAGAAGTTAGGAAAATCTAATTTGCTTTCAGACGTTTGATAAAACTAAAAAAATTACTTTGTAAAAATGTAGTGGTAAAAAAATGTAAATGCTGTCATAAAATGTTGAAAAGTAGCCTGAATAAAAAAAAACAATTACATAAAACAATTTGACAGAAATGATTTGTGCTGTTGATATCTAAATAAATACTTGTCCTGAGGTATGAGAAATACTGATAGCAATTATAAGGAAGATAGCATAATGTCAAAATTGGATTTATCATCATTAAAACAAGCGTTCAATAATATCAAAAGGTGCAACTGTTTATACAAGCAAGCCAGTTATATATCAATAAAATACTGCCTTTCATACATAGTTTAAAACTGCTACTGTCACACATTAAAAAACCCAACAAAACACAAATCTACTTCTAAGGTTCTCAGGATACTAGCATTCTGAACCCTCATCTTTAGAATTGACACGTTTTAATCGAGGTCCTGATTTGAGTTCAGACACTAGAGAAGCACGAATACTGTCACTGCTATTGTTTGTTTGGGGTTTAGAATATACAGGGGGTGGGGCTTGACTAAATGTGCATCCAATTTCTTGAAGTTCCTCTGCTGATGGGGGTGGAGGCAAATCTGGATCAGGCATAATGTCTGCAGGTGGAGGGGGTAATTCCTCCTCTTGTAATGAAGCATTCATAGCAGCAAATCGTGCATTCAGTTTCTTAACCATATCAGCCTGACCAGCAGGGAGATTTTGGCCATAATGTGGCATACCAGTCTGAGAATATGGTGGTCCACTTGGTGGTGGCATCATGGAACGAGCATCTGGAGGCACGGCATGTCCATATATCGGTTGTGAATTAGGCACATATTGTGAATTGTGTTGATTGTATGGATTTTGAGCAGCAGTTGTAGACGCATAAATTATTTCTTGATGTTCCTGACGACTTTGACGTGCTTGGATGCTCTGCTGGATCTCTTGTAGTTCAGCATAGGCAGGTTCTGATTGACTTCCAGAACTGCCACTTCTACGATGTGAACCAGGTCTACTCATAGACTGAGTTATTGGTGGCTGTTCACGAGGTGGTGTTTTACGCAGTTTCTGCAGTATTGCTGGATTAGCTGTAGTGATTGATGAGGATCGTCTTACAGGAGGTGGTGGTTTACTCTGCTGTTGATTCATTGAACTTCTCCTCCCCAAACCCACACCAGATACTGGAATACCTAAAACATAGGAAAAAAGTAAAATAACAAAAATACCAAAATTCTATATATAAAGTCCCTAATCAAATGGCAAAATCAAAAGCTCAAACAAATCAAACTAATGGATTATCCTGACTTGGTACAGGCATTCTCTTATATAGAAAATGGTGGATGAAACCTGGTTTTATAGCTAGCTAAACCTCCCACTTGAATGACAGTCACATAAAATTTCATTATATTGACAGCGATGTGTGAACAGATCAAAACAGACATGATGGGTTATCTAATGACTATTTAATTTATTTTATTAATCAAACAAAACATTGTTCTTTCATGCATTACATATATGTAACAGAGGATTTCAGAAAAGGTAAGAATATCATTGCATTCAAAGATGTTGATTAAACATTTAAGATAGTGATAAGAAGTATGCTCAGCTAGTCTCCTCTCATATAAATTCAATACATGCATTTTCAAAATTCCAATACACACAAAAGGATAAAAGGTGTATAAATTGCAATCGTGCAAAAAAATAATTAATACTTTTAAATTTCTTAAAATGAATCAATTACTGGAAATAGTAATATGTATGATACAAGCTAAAATCTGATCCCCAAAATTTCAATAAACATGAAATTCTTCAATTGTTTCAAATTTGTGTAAATTAAGGTGATATATGAACAAGAATTCATAATCTGGACACTTTTTTGTGTACATCTAAACGCTGTATTTAATAATTTATACTTTTCATATTTGATCTCTAGAGGACAAAAGAGTGGACTTATCATACCGTATTTTTGTTGTTGTTTGTTGTTTTTTTTTTATCCCTAAAATGTCTTTTTCTTCCGGTGCTATAATTATTTATGAAAGCTAGGTTACCTGTTGTATGACAAAACTAAGCGGAGGTAATTCATTATGTATTTTAACAATTGAATGGTATCAACTTCTAGTGTTTTTGGTGATTTCATGACCTTATTAAGACAACTGCTACATGGACAAAACCTACCTGCTGTAGATGCCGGTCGTTTGGCTTGTAATACAGCTTTATAAACATTTCCTATTTCTGAATTTCTAGGAATTGTATAATATTTTTCTTGATCTGTCTTATTTCTAGTGAGAGTAAAGTCTGCAAGAGAGTACAACACACACATGCAACATTCTATAACAAACACACAAAGTTCAAATGCAAAAGAGCAATTAATGCACAACATGCACAATGTAAAACTGTCAGATTACTTTAATTATAGATTCTTGAAAATAAATTAAATCACAGTTACCCAAGTAAGGAACCTCATAAATGGATACATTAAATATAAATGGTGAATCCTTTTTGTTTTGTCACTCAAGAGAAATAAGCATCTATGGCAAAATTTCTATATGCTTTGTTAAATTTTTTCCCTTTTACAGATTCCAGAGATATTGAGATGGACATACCGTATAGACTCTTATCAATTGTTGACAACCATATTATGACCTCTTGATGGTGTGAGATGTCTTTGTAGTTAGGTTCTTATCTTATTGATGTGTAACCCCCAAACCCCTCCCCCCCCCCCCCAAAAAAAAAAAAAAAAACCCTTTTATTCATACCTGTAGTTTTTACAGAATGTTTTGATTTTGGAATTCCCAAATAAATACCCTTTAAAAAACAAGAAATATCAAAGGACAGTGTATATACCAAAAAAGTTTTTCAATCAATCAAAATGAATCACAGTATTTACATCATGTATGGAAAATTAATGCATGAAAATTTATCAAATTAGGAAGTTGTAGGATCTGATATAGATATACATTCAAGAAAGGCTTTTCAAACAAGATATTTAATAGGCTATTGTTACAAATTTTTAGAGTTTTGATTAAAAATCAAAAAGATCAACATGCACTGATGCAAGAAAGTAAAACAAGATATAAGTTTACTAACAACATTCATGTTCACAGAATATTTACTATGAAAACTATTTTTCTCTTCAAAATTCAGTAGCTAAGTGTGAACTTTGAAGTGGATAGTACGTCTATAAATATTAAATATTCAATACGAAGAGGACAATGAAATAAATGCAAAACAATTAAAATTTGCATGAATCATACTGAAGTATCAGCTCATCAAAATACAAAACACCAGCCTTTACAGATGGTTCAACCTTAACAGCCTTTACAGATGGTTCAACCTTAACAGCCTTTACAGATGGTTCAACCTTAACAGCCTTTACAGATGGTTCAACCTTAACACCAGCCTTTACAGATGGTTCAACCTTAACAGGTCTTATTTGATAGTTGATTAATCTATGGTCTGTGGCAAATATTTCAAATGTTATCTTGACAAAACAACATAACAGGAATAATTATCTATCAATTTTTTTAAAATTTTTACTTCTTATTTCAAAAAGTTTTGCACCTGCCAAAAAAGGGAAGTCAATGCAATTATGCAGTTCTTAGTATATTATTAACAATCATTAATTAGCATATTTGATCAAACAACACTCACATAAGATCAAACATAAAACTGACGGGTTAATAAGTAATTGTTTGATATCAAACAGCAATTTTGCAAAACAATAACATCTTTTCAACTTGTTAGGAATAAACTTATGGTCTCTCAATTACTGCATTTAAATCTTCATTATTCTTTCTTACACAGCATTTAGTTAACTTAAGATGTTTGGGGATTCTCAGTTCCTTTCAAAACTGGCAATACAAATAAAAAGGAAAATTCTATTAACACAGCCTTAAATCAAATTGTTGATTCTTTTGAATGAAAAATACTAACCCCCAGTAGCAATAGTATCTTCAGAACTTGATGGAGTACTGTTCATGGTGCCGTATCCACTAGAGCATTGTAGCGAGTGTTGACTGGCGTTACTAGATGTCTCATAATTACAGGCTAACGCTGCAGTACTAGCCTCTAGTTCCTGGATAGCTTTAGCCAGCTCCATTGAATTCTGCTTTCTCTGCAAACAAATATATGAGAACATTAACTCACAGTACTCAAATCAAAATCTCCTTAATGTTATTTTCACTAAAAAGCGTGGACATAAATGTTAGAATTTATCTGTTATATACTAAATGGTTAAATCCTATTACAGATGCCTGATTATATATTATTCCGTGTTATGTAGAGTTTTTGTGGTATATGATAATGCCTTTGATAAACATGCAGTTACATTGCTTAGATAATCTTCTTGTTACTCTAAGTTGCAAGGTTAAACAAAATGTATTAGATTTAGTTTTTTTTTATTTTCTTTTGTTGTTGGTAGCATATCTATCATGCAGTTATATTGTTGAAGTTTTAGTGGATAAATCAAAAATGTGAACTCCATTAGTTTCTTATTCAAACTTTTACTATGTAGGGTGTTTCCAGGGAGGATCTTGCACGGTCAATGTTTCACTAATATTACTTTTCTTTCCATTTTGATGGCAATGTTATCTGATCTGCCTTTTAATAAGGATGTTAAACAACCATCAATCAATCATTCATTCAATTGTTTAAATAAAATCTATGTAATTTTTAATGTTACTAATAGGATATTTTGTTTATGTATAGAAAGCTTTGTGACGTGTTATGCTGAAACATATGCATGTGAACTAGCTACTAAATAAATATGCTACATACTATTACTAATATGGATAAAACAAAATCTCTTGAATAAATATTTATGCATGATAATATATAAACTAAATTGAAAAAAGCTACAACATTCAAATGCAAGTAACAAATTACAAACAGAGAGAATTCTACTGCTAAGCTAGTTTAAAGTATGTAAAATGTATAAATATAATGAAAATACAGAATCAAAGACATAGCTTATTCAAAGATGAATATGGTTATGAGTGGCATTTCAAAGAATGAGACCAGAGCACTTATAAAAAGAAAAGAAAAGAAAGAATCTAACATGATAATGACCCTTCTTCTGATAACCAAGAATGCATTCCAACTGATCAAACAGTACTGTAGTATATCAAATGTATGGAAAAGTTACTAACAAGTCAAACATTAAACCTCATTTGTGTGGGAAAGGTCAGTTGGCTTTTACACTTATAAACAGAACCTGTGATATGCTCTTCCCTTGCTTAATTCTCTGTTGAGTTTACTCACTTTCAATAATATGATTTAACAGACTTTAAAATGAATAGTTAATAAATTAATAACTTAAAGGAAAGCACATATTATTTCAGGTAATTATCCCTGCAGAAAGAACAGGTCAATTAACGTTTCAATGTTTTGTTAGAAATGCTGTAAAAGTTTGCAATGCACAGATCCACAATTCTGTCAATAAGGTTGTCTACTATATTATTTGATACAGTAAGAACATAAAGCTTTGAACTTATTATTTTTGTGTAAGGTAGTTTCAATCTTACATTTAAGAATTAACCCCACTGATCATTTATAATAATTCAATTTCTCTACTGAACTTATTGGAAATAAAAATAGATTATAAATCATGGCTTCCTAATTAAATTTTATATTAAGGTAATGTATAAATCACTGCTGTGTGTTTGCCCTTAAAAGAATTTTCCTCCATTGCTAAGATAAAGAAAAATAACCATATTCATCTGTGAATAAGACATTTTTATAACTAAATCTACTGGATTCCCTTGCCTTCATCCCTTTCCTCAATTCAACAGTTTCAAATTCTGTATGTAATGCGGCAGTACATGTATCAAGATCTTTGATAGCTTCCTCCAAGTCCATGGGATACCCGGACTGTGGCACACAGAAAGAAAGCAAGAGTACATTAGTCAACAAATACTCAAATGAAAATCTCAAACCAGACTTTTAAATGCATGAAATGGTTTATTTTTCTTTACAAATTGTTATGATTAGGTTTTTTTTCACATAACTCTGCTAAATTGAACATTAGGACTTAATCAGAACTATTAGTCAACTATTGTGAAATTATCAGGGTAAAGAAATGAAAGTACAATTATATAAAAGATCACTTAACTATCTTAGGCAGACATGTGTGTGGTTGGATAAATTGACTTATTCGGAAGGAATGTAACTAGAAGGTATTAAAAAATGATCTAAACATTTGTATAAATCATTCATTCAAGTTTTCAGCAAGATATTTACAGAAAGGTTTTACAATCCATATCTTTTTTTTTTCAGTTGGTCTTTAGATTTCGAAGTAGGTTTGAAACTGCAATAAAGACTGACTCTGTCACTCCAAACAGTGTCTAACTAAGTAAGGTGTTATTGTGTTTAAATGCCTTACTTGCTTTAACATTTTGAATGTTAAATATCAAAGGATTTCTTTTAATTTTTATAAATATTTCTTGAAACTGGTCTGAGATTTTTAATAAGCTTATAAATAGGTTATTTACAACAAGTCATGCAAAAAAGGATGCAAAATAAAAGTTTAAAAAAACAATACAAAATATGTAAGCAATAAAATTATTATAGATTAAAACAGTTATCTCCCTTTGGTCAAAGTTTTGCAAAGCAAACTATGCATTGAAAGCACTGGTTGAATTTTGATGCATAGGAAAATAAATCTTAATTTCAATTGCAGTTATGCTGGCAAAAGTTTCAGAATAAAAATTTCTAGCTCTATATTCAAAGTATAGTATATAACTATTCATAAAAACGAAAAACAAGCATAGTACAAATTAAGATAAATAAATGATATAAGAATTATACTGAATAATAGTAACACATTAATATATATATATTGTCTGAATATCATTTAAGGATTTTAACTAATTATTAAATACTGTATGTTTGAAATCAAGACTTTTTAATGAGAATTTCTAACATTCAAATATGCATAATACTATTAAATAAAACTCAGAATGAAGAACCTTAAAAATTTGATATTATTAAACATTAGTCCATGAAGACACTATTGTAGACAACAAGAATTAGTCATTTAATAATTAAATCATTTAAAAAAAAATTTTCTAAATCAGTTTATTTATCAAAATCTTGATTACCTTCAATTTATGGTTTCACTTTTTTTTTTTTTTTAAATTCATTGAAATGAAGAAGAACAAAAAGCACAATTAGTACATAAAAGATTAGTCATTGTTTTATACCTGTATAGGAGCTGTGTCAGGGGGACTTTTGTCTGTTGGTGTTCTGTCACTGTCTGTACTCTGTTCTCTTTGGCGATCCTTCTCCATGTTGGCAAGATCCGTCAGATTCACGTAAGCTGGCTGCTCAGCATCTGAGTTACAAAAAACATGATTATTCATTTGGATTTATAATAACGGAACAATGATAGCTTTAAATTTTCATAATGTCAAAACTTTTAATGCATATATAATTTAAAATACCCTGCCATGAAAATTCCTTTACATTAATCCTTGTGAGTAGAAATTTCTTTGTGTACCCGTATATAGTATTTGGTTTTCATCTTGTGGTAAAAACAAGTGAAACTGCGAGCTACTGCTCACTGATGATACCCCCGCCGCAAGTGGATAATATTAATAGTGTAAAATATGCAAGTGTTCGGTAAACAGGAAGTTGTCAAGTGATGAATCTGAAAAAGCATCACACGGTATAGCTGACTTATATAAATCCTGAAACCAAATTTCAGAAATCCTTGTATTGTAGTTCCTGAGAAAAATGTGACGAAAATTTTCAACTTGGCTATCATGTGTAAAATCATACAAGTGTTCGGTAAACAGGAAGTTGTCAAGTGATCAATCTGAAAACGCATCACACGGTATAGCTGACTTAGATAAACCATGAAACCAAATTTCAGAAATCCTTGTATTGTAGTTCCTGAGAAAAATGCGACGAAAAATATTCATGGGACGGACGGACTGACGGAAGGACAGACAGAGGTAAAACAGTATACCCCCCCTTTTTTAAAGCGGGGGTATAAATATTGAAAAATGGATTTTTTTTGTGGACCATTTACATATATACTTGTGAACAGGTTATCAAATTGCTTGGATTTTTCCTGAAATTACAATTTTCTTAATTTCAGTCAATTTTAGGATAAAGGAAAAGCTTATAATGGTAGAATTAAAGTTCATACAAGAAAGGATTGGCAATAGTTACAAATTACATTAAGCTGCTGGTGTTATAAATGCATGGGACATTTTGTTAACTTGTGTAACCTGTAAGTGAATGGCAAATACCTGATAATGGGATTTTTGGAGGTGGTACTGCTTTAACTTTTGGTTTTGGTGCCAGCGGAGGAAGTACAGGTTGCATTTTGTTAATTGAAGCTGAAGGGGGACGTGTATATGGTGATTCTGCAATACTATGAGTCTTCTTCTTATGTGGATGTCTCATCTGAACTTCTTCGTCTTCAGCGCTCTCCGGTAGTGGAGGTTCAAACAACTGAGCAGACAAAGCAGGTCTGTTGTGATTTTTCTCATATGCCGAGGATATTGTGTGTGGTCTTATGTTGGTGTCAGGCTTTGTGGTAATTGGTTGATTCGGCCAGTTTGTCCAGGTAGAACTAGCTGATGGTGTATTATCAGATGGTGTTGACGATGAAGAATCTGCAGTATCAGAATGACCACCTATACTAGCACTGTCACCATCCTGAGGAGACAAGATTTACAGTTAGTTATTATAAGTGGCAAATTTTAAAAATTTTATTTTTTCAAATCTTTTAAGTCTTTAGTGGATTACTGTACTACCTTTTCATCCGGAAATTAACTAAAACAGAATTTCTTCAAAATTTGAAAAAAAGATTTCAATAATGATTCATGAAGTTAGAAATAGGGTATTTAATGAAGTTTCAAACAAAGTAATTTTTCAGTGTATTAATAAGATAATTATTCCAAATTTTTTAATTTCATTATACAATGTAATAATAATTTTAGAATGATTAACTGCTAGAGAAAAGTCAGATGTATATCAACAAACATCAGATTTTGATAAGACATATATAAGTTATACTGTAAGGTTGACTTATGCTTCTAGAAAAACAGTTGTGCATCTCATATATTTACATTGTTACTGATGGTTACAGGAGTACAATTATTTGTGATGCATTTGTCTTACGGTACCAGTGGTGTTGTGGTTCACTGTTCATTAGTGTAAAATTCTATGACTCCTGGGGTTGAAGTCATAAAACTTTGCTCAGTGCTTGTAGCACAAAAATCATGCTCGAAACACCAAATCCTGTATTTTGATTGGTTGATTCTCGAGTCTGAGTACAAAAATCTTGCTCGAAAGTTTTATGACCGTGAGGCCTGATTGCACCAAAATAAAGGATATATTTCTTATGAAGCGTTCCTTTTCTTAATTCTATACCAAAAGTATTCAAATTCTTGTGAAGAATTTCCATCTCATTTGTTTTATTAATATTGCTGCGCATTGTCAAATATTACCTTTTCAATTTTAATTTTTATAAATTTTTTTTAAATCCTAAATTTTGTGAAAATGATTTTTTTATTTTGCAAAATTATATATTCCTAAAATTACAGATTGTTATAATTCATATTTGGCAAAATTTTATCTTCGGTGAACTGGGGTAGATTGTATTTACAAACAGAAAATTAACCAATCAGATACAAGATTCTTGCTTATAAAACATGTCAACTATGTAGTATCCAATCAGGAGTCAAATTATTTTATGTCCCCATCTTGGGGTAAAATGTCAGTAAATGTAAGCAAATAATTTCACTTTTGTAACCAAACAATAAGAATGGAAGATGAAAATCATAGTATAAGATACCTTTATAACATATTTTAAAACTTGTGATTGCTCAGCATATCATATGTTTGTGTTCCATAGAAGAACATCCTAAAGATGAAACCCATAGAGTATGTCTTTAAGTCAATGTTATGTTAAATCAAAGTAAAAAGCTTTGAAGTTTTAGATAGGGTTAACCCCAATCAAAGGGAGAAAACTCCATTCCAATTTCATGCTGACATTCTACACAGGTTTGTTAAAGCTTAAGCCAACCGTTTGAAAGCAATTAAACAAGGCTTTAAAACATCATGACCTATATAGATAGTATGTGTAACAAATAAATGACTTGCAATACAAAAAAAATATATAGAATACTGCCTGTATAAATGTATGGTCATATTTTGTTCACTAGGAAATAATTCAAATACTGAAAATGTTAAGGTTAATTTCCCAACTTAGGCAAAAAAGAGTTTGCTTTTGATGTTTTTCTCTTTTCCATTTTTTGAATTTATTGAAATTCAATATGTCTATAATTTATAAATAATTGTTTACCTATATGTTGGCTTTTGTTTACATAGGTTTATAACTGATCATATCCAGATTGTCTTATATATTGTTTTTGTCATTTTGTTGCTTTCTCATTGAAGGATACCATTATCTTTCATTCATATAATCATTGTGCATAATCAAATAACAAATTTTAGGGTTTTAATGTATATTGTTCATTTTGATGATAACAAAAAAGATGAAACTGCTAGTCTGTAAAGGTTTATTTGTTCATTTTACTTTTCATTTTTCTACCTAGCAAAACCCTCAATGAAAGATTGCCCCTCTTTTCAATATATCAAACAACTATTTTGACCCAACCACATATGCATAGGCCTGTCCAAAGTTAGAAATATCATCAGATTTTGTCTAAGTCATATCTTTTTTTTTATCTTTTGGAAAATTAAAGTATGCTGGCAGATTTGTTATTGCTTGCTTGAATATTTTACAAATTTTATACCCAGGTAACTGAGAGGTTGAGATAATGCACCAACACCTGGCTATTGTTGAAGACTGATGCCCTCAAGATGTTGTTTGGTTAATTTTGTTGTGTGGTTATTACATTGACTTATATCCAAAGAACTGTGACTGTGTTGTGTCGACTTCCAAATAAGATGGTCACCCATGGGGTCATGTTATATATATTTTATTGTTGTATTCTTGAAATTCTGCCTTCTAGAGTAGTTATTTAAAAAAAATATTATAGAAAAATACAATTGTAATAGCAAGTGCAGGGATACATAAAAATACATCTAACTAAGACTACAGTTATATGAATGGAGGACATATTATCTACATATACAACTATAGCTACATGTGGCTGCATGCAAGACAAGACAATATTGTGAAGTTTGGGAGAGGTTACATTGGTTCCTACCTTATGTCTAATATTAAGTGACGATGGGGTGACTGGTCGCTGAAACAATGTATCTTGAGAAGTGAATCCCGAGTCCTGTGATGAAACACTTTGTAAGCGTATTGTACCCATGGGAAATTGCTACCAAGAAAAAACAAGACAAAAGTCATGCCAAAAATTAAGACTGAAGAGAAAAATAAAGATCAAAAGAATTTTCCTCTAAAAATTCACAATATATTTTCAAAAAAAAATTATAGAAGGAAATTTTCTCTAAAAATATAAAAAATAAATACATCTACATAATTACTAAATATCTACTACACACCTAACTTATGATTTGTGTGAAAAAATCAATGAATCTATTTAAATTTGTTTCCCCCTCCTTTTTTTAAAACTTGACCAGAAGTCAAACTGAAATCTCAAAGCAGGAATCCTTCATTATTTATGATGCAACATTCCACTAATGGTTGAGGCTTAGGTGTTGAACACTACATGAGGAAAATACTTTTTAATATAACTGAAATTCATGCTTGTTTATGTTACAAGATGAAGAGAGATTATGTAAATAAAAAAGTTCATGTAAAACATGCATGAAATAAGTATAGTATAAAATAAGGAATGGAGTCTTCTCCCAAATATGTTAACATAATACATTTATTAATGACAATAAATAGCTACATAAAGTAGATATCAGCTCAAAGTAAAATAATTTTGAATAACTAATGGAAGAATTCGAATAGAGAAAAATATGTAATGAGTGACTGAACAACACATTAATTCACAAATGCGCGTAGCGCATGAGTTAATTATCAGTGTTGTTCGGTCACGAGTTGAATATTTTTTTCGATATTTGAATTCTTTAATTAGTTATTCTTTTTATTACATTGTCAAATGGCTTTTATTTAAAGAAATTAATGTAAAACATGTAAGGAACTATACCTTTTTTTCTACGTATTTACAATTTGTTTTGATCTGCCATTATCAACGTCTTGACTATTGTTGTATGACGTCAGAGAGTGAAATAACCACGTTTATTTCACATGTGAAATTATCGGTTTTTATCTGGGAAATCAATGTAATTCATTGCAACCAATGTAATAATCTTTATATAATACTGTTGAATTATTTTTTTCGTTGGTATCAATTTTCCTGGATTGAGGAAGAACTGTATTTTCGTTGACGATATTTGATTTCAAA
The DNA here is from genome assembly GCF_965363235.1 of Mytilus galloprovincialis. Lineage (NCBI taxonomy): Eukaryota > Metazoa > Mollusca > Bivalvia > Mytilida > Mytilidae > Mytilus > Mytilus galloprovincialis. The sequence continues at coordinate 86,782,915 of NC_134843.1, forward strand.
GTTTGGCCAAAGTCTGAATTCAAGCCTATATAAAATTTATTACCTTTCATCATATTAATTGATGGATTACTAATGCCATCAAAATCCTTGAAAATTTGTATCCCACGAATAATAATGAATCTTGTTTTAACAGTAATAGTCAGAAATTAATGTAGCATAGAACAGCATTGATTTTAGAAATATGTATCTCTTATATGTAAATATCTAATTCTAAGATCCTTGATAAAGTTGAGCTGTCTGAAGATTTGATGATCTTTTCTTTCAAATTATATAAGTTTAATAATTGATAACTTAATGCATATATTGTGTAATACTGAACAGTATGATATTGATAGGAAAAATAGTAGAGTCAGAGCTAGGTTAAGACACCACCAACTATTCAATCTTATCAAGAGTTTTGAACTTTCAGTTATTTTCATGTGATCAGCAATGAAAAAGCACATATGTTCAGTTGACATACAGCATACTGATAGTATTCTTACTTGACTCATTTCATAAATACATGTAAGATGTATGCTCTTCTTGAAAATGAACTTCATGTGTTAGGTAAAAATTTACAGAAACATAAATTAATATCTTATTACTTTTTTAATGAAAAAATCTAATTGTTTCCATACTAACCCAAACCGAAGACAAACTTTCAAATAGCAGGTTTTGTTTTTTTAAATTTCATGTAAATCTAAAAAATATCTCTAATGCATTGCGTTTTTATGTGCAAATACTATTAATAAAGCATTTTATTCTTTTACTTTTAAAACACACTATATACAAGCATATTTTTTATCACACAAGCAGAGTAAAAAATTCTACAAATTCAACATTTCGTAGAATGGTGACTCAAAAAAGTTCCAAATGTGAAAATCAACATCTAAATAAAAGAATCTACAAGAGAGAGGATTATTTTGCTATTTTGAATGATGACCTTGAACTTTTGATTATCAATATTAATACAACACTGATGGACTATCAGTGAACTTTCATGAGCTGTTTTACAAGATTTTTAACAAGATCGAATATTTTATCTTCTAACTTGCTACAATATGTAGTATTAACTTATTTAATTCCATCTTAACAATAAAGATCCTTGTCACAGATTGTATTGATCTCATTATAAAACAGATGTTTTTATAGAAAACCCACAGTTTTTATGATGAGATATTCAGGATCATTCTTCAGCCATAAATAGCTTAAGAAATTTTATGTGTGACTGATTTAATGTTACACAAAAAGGTACATGACAAGATGTAATTGTTTTTTCCTTTTACAGAATATACATAAGAACATTATCTTACACGAGAAAACATTTATTTCCTTTGTGTCCCCAAAACAGATACATAATCTATTTAGGAGACATCATAACACTTCATCAGCTACATAGCTTAAAGTTAATGCAATTTTAGAAGTTTTTACTAGAAAATGGCTTTAAATATTCTGACAGAAAATTTGGTACTTAATCTGACTGCTATTGAACTACATGTATGATGACAATTTACTATGTTGAATCTTTCAATAATTCAGATAAAATCAAATCTATTTTTGGTGTTCTGACTAACAAAAAAAAAATTAGAGAAAATATTGTTCATCTAAGTATATATTAATGGTAATATTAGAATTTTGTGAGATAGGGAATAAAAATCCAGGCTTTGTTTCACTTTACATGTTAAACTTATCATAGATGAAAGGCACAACACAAATCTTTTCAAATGTAGTGAAAATCTCTTAACCTTATCCATGCAACAATAATCAATTTTAGTTTATTTCCGTTGATAATATAGGGTTATTGCATGAATATTGGGGAATATTGTCCCGAGTAGAATTTTATATTGCACGAGCTTGCGAGTGCAATATATGTTCTACGAGGGACAATATTCCCCAATATTCATGCAATAACCCTTTTATTGTATAGCAATATAATATTTGAAAGTAAAAATTGGTTTAAACTAAGATTTTGTCGTTGATGACGTCATGAATTTTTACGATTTATTGCACTAGTGCAATATTAGAATTTATTGCACGCTAACTTTTGGTTACTTTCTGTGGGAAATATTATATTGCTATACAATAATATATATTCTTTGAAAGTTTTGTATCCATTGATAATATATATTCTTTGAAAGTTTTGTATCCATTGATAATATATATTCTTTGAAAGTTTTGTATCCGTTGATATATATTCTTTGAAAGTTTTGTAAAGTTAATAAATTTGTGTATAAAACCTTTACTTCAATTTTGTCTTAATCACAAACAGATCCCTTTTATCTGGATATAGTCACTGCAAAGCCAATACCTGGTTTACAATATATCATTAAATGGAAAAAGCCATTATTTGGAAGCAAATTAAGTCAGAAAAGATAATGAATTTTCCGAAATATATCAAGCCTTCAGCATTTATGATTCGATGCAGCCGACAAACTGTCTGTAACTAACCTGTAAAGAGTTACGGTTTCTGGTATGATGACTGGGTGAGTGCGACTGTACTGAACCACTAGATGAACTATTTATACTACTGATACTACACATACTGGACTTTCTTGAACCAATGGAACTTGGTGAACTTGGAGGGCTGGGCTGTTAAATAAAAGTACTAAAGTTCAAAGATTTGTTTCTTAAATTGTTTGTTATTAAAAAAAAATTGTGTATGGAGCAATATCTGTTAACATTTCCAGAGCACAGGAGATCACAGCTGGTTTTAGTGGGGTTTGTGTTGCTCAGTCTTTTGTTTTTCATTTTCTGTTTTGTATACTGTTGTGTCTTTTGATAGCTTTTTGTTTTTTGCAATATTTTTTTTTTGTCTTAAACTATTTGAATATCCCTTTAGTATCTTTTTCCTCATCTTGCTATGGCTAAATCTTACCCCACCAAGGTTGTTGAAGAAACTGGAGCTATCTGAGCCTTTTATATCCATAATAAATTGTTCACTGGAAGATGGTAGAATGTTAGGTTCACCAGCCATTAAACACAAACTGTGTGTTATATCTTGTAAATGGGTGATTTCTGTTAGTAGGCTAATCTCATGTTCCTGAAAAATGCACAGATCAAAAATTAGAACCTTGATTCTCAAAACACTGCATCAGTAATTCAAATGGTGATCACATCATACATGATAAATAGTGTGACAGAAACTTGTCAAAGACATATTGTTCATCCTGGGTATTCTTAAGATTCCTGAAAGTAACATGAAACGCAAGAAAACTAAATAAAGAATCCACGGTTTTGTATGAAAATATATATAGCATGTATTGTAGAGCCTATATAGCTAGGTGGTAGAGTGATCTAGCACGTAGGGTATAGTGCGAATTTGGTGCCACAATATCTCAGTAGCATGAGTATGAATCCCAGCCAGGGCTGTGTTGGATTAAAAACAGATGAACTTGTTATTTTTTTTTCATTTTTAAACACTTTCAGTTTATAATTGCTTATTGTAGAGTGTGCTCCACAATCATTCTTGTTACAGTTCTAATGACATAATTGTGGTTATATAAGACGGACTTGAGGAATGTAATTATGTCATTAGTCTGTGACCTCTCTTTTTATTCCTAGTTCCATATGACATGCTCAAAAATACATCATCATAACAGACAAGACATTTAATAGCTAACTTGTGTTTTAACTAATTTTTGTGGTTAGACTGCATTCCAGTAAAAGATTATAGTTAAGGTTTTTATTCCAAAGTTTATATTATTATATAATTTGGCCATTATTTGCACTTTTCATATATAATAATGCTGTGTCTTTAAATTGCCAGCTTTCTTACACATGTTTTTGGTCTTTTTAATTTTACCCAGGAAAAGTTAACCATGTAAGGTAACTCTTGAAAACTTACAACAAAAGGTCTAAGACAACTGATAAACAAACAGAATCTAGATCTTTCTTCGATCAGTGCTGTCCTTACAGCTGACTTCTCTGCTTCTTCTAACATCATGTATTTATCTGTGACGTCTTTCATAGCATGGTCTAACTTGGTTTGAATGTCTGATTTTCCTGTAAGATAAAACGTAAGAAACTGAATTATCAATGCATAAATTAACATTTTCTGGGGGACTCATTTATTACATTTCTGAGTCAATGGTAGAAATTCTTTGGCAACTATATAGAATAACAGTATGTGTGTTAGGAAGCTTGTTTGGCTTAAAAAATAAGGTATCATAAAATTATGTGTATCATATACAAATAAATAAGGTCTTTGAATTTTCACCCAAACACAAAGACAGAAAATGTTGGGTTTTATTTCTAAATCTTTCAAAGGTTATTTACAGCTTCCGACTGTAAATATTGAACGAATTTAATAAGTTTTCCCCAAAATAGAACCTAAACAACATTAAAAACATACCAACTAGACTTAACAATCTATATTTAGACATGTACTATGCACAGTTGATAACTATATAGCAATGACACTTGACAAAACAATCTATATTTAGACATGTACTATGCACAGATGATAACTATATAGCAATGACACTTGCACACAAATATTTCCTTTGTTTACAGACAGATTTGTACTTTTTCTCACCATGATAGTAGATAGTGTTATATAAATTCACTTTACTTTACAATACTAATATACACACCACTATCAACTAAAATCCCAAATCAATATACACAGTTCAATGTACTAGTAAACTGAAAACTCTTCTCTTGAAAATGTTGATTGATAGCAAAGGGGGAAAAAAAATTTTTTTATCAGACTTTTTTTTTAGCCATTTTAGAAAAGTGTGTTCATATTAGACTTTCAAAATGTATCCTTATCCTTTGTCCTTATATCCTTCCTCAAAGTGGTATAACTACTTAAAATTAACTTCTGATAGATAAAGTGCCAAAATGATAACAAAACTCAACTGTTGGATCAATATTTTTCTTTTTATCTACTGTCGGCAGACCAAACAACTTTGAAGTATTTGTTTATAGATCTCAGACAATGTTTACAAATGTAGCTAAATAGTTTGTTTTGGGAAAATATTTATAGTCAAGATTAGATTTATGAGTGAATATTAACATTTTTCTTTTGACTTTCATTGAAAAGGTGACTTTTCTACAAAACTGCTGACTGTCTTGTCATGAAATATGGGCCATCTCAAGACATATAAGTTAAAACTTATTTCTCATATATTTTTTAACTGTTACATCAATAACACTTCAATGTTTCAATTTTTCATACTTATAAATTACCCTGTCAAACAGTTGTTTCGGCTAGTTATTTTTTTCTTTTCACCCTTTGATCCCAGCCAATCTAGTTTGAAGAAATTCTTTGGTTTTTCTTGTCTGTTTTGCAAAGTCATTGAAGGACATTTAACATGAATAAATCAATCAAGATATGATTATCAGTTAATCATACACAGTAGTATGTTCTATAACTGAACAATATGTCACTCTTTCATAAAAGGAAACAAATCTTAATCAAGATTTACACTTAAAAGGACACAAGTTCAATTTTTGTTCACAAATAACAGAAATTATAGAATAAATACAATTTCTATGATCTTTACAAACTCATTACAAAACTTTGGAAAATCCAAAACTGATTTGTACTATTTTAAGTCTTTCCATAACTTCTATCTAAATTATTTAATTAAATGTTTCTATATTAAGAACATGATGTCAATAAAAATCTTTATGTATTCTGCTGACATCATCCAAGGAAGAAATAAAGTGAACAATAGGAGTTAACAGAGATACAAAAAGGACAGCATCCCAAAAACACAAATTCCATAAAACATCTAGAAGTCACAACTATCATTTACATGTATAAGTCTTTTCATTTCCAAGACAATAATACTTTTTCTGACACTGGACCTTTTCAACAACTTTTGACACTCATGAATGCAATTCATTCTCCTTATACTAAAGGCATAAAAAATAACTTATACTGTTGATGAAAATTTCAAAAAATTATGTATTGTCACTAAAAAATATCCTCTCATCATTCTCATTCAATAGTAGTCACTTCAACTCCAGTTTCTTCTCAGCAAAGATACTGACTATGACATGTGTGACTCAATATGTAATAAAGAAAGTAAACACATGATTGCCAAAACTACAAATATCCATAGACCAAAGGCCAAAGATTTTAACAATACAAGCCAAAGCCTTCAACAATAGGTAAAACCCACTCCATATAGTTAGTTTTAAAGGACCTGTAATAACAAAATCTGAAACAAATCAAAAGATAAAACTAACAGCTAGTTTCATAATAGAAGAAAGCATTTTCTGTACCTTTCCATTCCATTCCATACCAATAAGCGATATCAGAAAACCCTTACTGAGCCCCATCATAGGATGCTACCACACACTTACAGCAGGGAAATTGATCAGTGATCAAGTGTTTTGAAATGAACACTTTTTTCCAGTATTATTGATCAGAGTTTGACATGCAGCATTTACATGGAAATTGATTACTTGATGAAAAGTACAAAGACAAAATCCACTGATGCAGCAATGGGGAGTCAATATTCAACCGAAAATATCAGTATCATAACTGTAAACAGTATATCTCTATTAAATTATTCAACTTTTATTCATTTCCAATTTCTGATTTATTGTCTAAATGATATGTTTTCCTTTATTTATTTATATACTGTGGGTTTATGCTGGCCTTTAGGATTAAATGTTGCATTAAAATAGTTTTACATTGAGGTGGGTCAAGTTATATAATCTAGAACAAAAAGGAAGGTACATATTACATCAGAGTATTTAGTATTACCAGTACCCTACTATCCCAAATTTTGTTTCCTAACACCAGAATAAATCCTATTTACATTGTATATATCTAAACACCTAAGATAGACACGACTAAAGGATCAGACAGATTTATCCCCTAATGAGATAATTATCAGTTTATATAAAGATAGATAATTTCAATATAACATCAATCATATCTCAATAATTACATCAACATGGATAAGATAGAGGTTCAAATTTCAAAGAAATAATTACTTTAAATCCAAACACATTTGTCCCTATTAGTCTGGACATTTTGATTAATAGCTGGTTATACACAACACAGACAAGAGTATACAGCTAACTGTGTCCTAAGTCAGGAACCTAAGTGTTGGTTTTCCTGTTAGAATGGTTTTACACTAGTCATTTTTGGGCCCTTTATAGCTTGCTATTCAGTGTGAGCTAAGGCTTTGTGGTAAAGACCGTACTTTGACCTATAATGGTTCACTTTTACAATTCCTATATCTATCTATTGTTGAGGATTTTTATGTTGGTTTATATCCAACACAAAACAATACCTTCAGCAGTTTTTATCAAATAATTCCATTTCTTAACTAGACCCAACATATTCTCACAGACTTTTCAATCTATTAGAAGCCTTTATATTTAAAGTTGCTGTACTCTATACCACCGGAACATCAATTGTATTACACTAAACTTTTGACATTCAAATTACCCTTATTAGATCTAATTTGCTATTGTAACTTTCAATCTTTGATCTTCCTTTGTTTTACATGTGTAACAATGAAAGTACTTATGTCCACAGTATTAACTTTTACTATGTAGTAATTTGGTTGCAATTTTCCCTGTAACTTTTAAGTCATAAAAGGTAGTTATGAAGAAATAATGTTTCATGTCATAGGAAGAGTATCAAAATTATGTTTGATCAGATTTTGTAAAACATTTAAAGGTTAGTCTTAAATATAAATAAAGAGATGTGGGGTAAATGTCCATTGAACAATGTCAATTTCCGGACGTACAGGGGTAATACTTAATGCCCCCTCCCCTAAGACAGGGGCATAAAAATACATGTTTGTCATCTATTCTCTTCTAGTTCAAGATGTTTGACAGTCTAGCTGTAGGGTAGTATTAAGTTTTGTCACTTTTTTCTCCACCTGTCAAAATTCCTTTAATCTTAATCCTAGAATAACAAGAAACATTTCCAAACAGAGACAAAGTGTACACCTTACACATTCAGCTATTGAGATTACTGATTGCTTACAATGGATCATAACAATCATGTTCCCAAAAAGTAGATGTAAGATTTCAAGTACATTTTATTTGACCTAGAAAGAGAAATACCCTTACATAATGACCTACTTATGGTAATTATCACTGAAAATGACTCAATCTTAAATCTATAACTAGTCCAATAATCTTATTGAATTACATTTGTGGTCATATATATATTCTAGTTGCACTGGATAACCTTAAATGGTTTTGATGGGGCTTTAAACGGATGTGATCCAATTCTTACCGTTATTTAGTAGATATTAGAAGATGTGATTTGAATGCCAGTGAGACAACTCTCCATCCAAGTCACAATTTGTAAAAGTAAATTATAGGCCAAAGTACGGCCTTCAACATGGAGCCTTGGCTAAAACTGAACCACAAGCTATAAAGGGCCAAAAAAATAACTAGTGTAAAACCATTCAAACGATAAAAAACAAATGGTCTAACTAAAGTCTCTTCTTGAGCTTAATTTGTGATGCCAGACATATTATGATTTTAATGAATATAACAAGAGAAATTTGCCTGAATGAAGGTAAAAAGCAGTTTTAAGAAATCCATGATCGATCTATTTCTATCCTCAATAAAGTAATATTATTCGAAAAAAACCAAAAACAGCTTTGCACTTTGCTGCATTCTTCAGTGGTTTTAAACAATCAGAAAACTATAATATCACTTTCACGAAGTGCATGAAATCTTTCTGAACTATATCAATCTCTTATCGGCAAAAATCTACTTATATAATACTTAATTTACATTTCATACAGCATGAGTGTTGTTATTTGTCAACCTTGAAGACCGAAATGATTAACGATTTCATAATCTGATTTATAAGAATAAAAGTCTACCCAAAGTATATCTGAAGGTAAAAAATGAGAAATAAATCAGCTTTTGTATGTTAGAGGTAAAGTTGATCTTACAAGATATATATATGGGATACTACAATGTTCAAGTACATTCAAACAAAATGTTGTCTCTTTCTTTAAAGTATATATATACAGTGTAACCTGTGTTATCTGACACACTGGGGAACAGAAAAAAATGTTGGATTAGGCAGGGTATCTGCATACTCATCTCTTTTCTGCAAGGATAAGTATATTTTGGGACCATGATAATGTGTCGATTAAAGAAGGATGTTGGAATATACTCAGGTGTCATAGTAGGCAGGTTACACTGTATATAGCTGATTAATGCCATTAGGTACAAAATTAACTTTTAAAATTCAAATTGAAATTAATCACCTGGCATGAAAGGGATATTAAACACCTATTTATCATAATCTATCAGAATTTCATAACTCTGATTCAATCTTGTTTAATGTTATTTTTAACACACAATAGGTACAGTGATCTGTTAAATCAGGTTAAGGGGTGTCTGACCATTGAATATATATTCAATCTTGGATTATATTGTATAATGACTTATACCATTTATTATTAATATTATTTTTAATTTTAAGAATTAAATCTTAATGGTTGAAAGGAATGACATTTTGGTAAATAAACAACATGTAATATATTTTAACATTATTCTGCCCTTAACTTTCAGATCAATTGGCAAAATACAAAACAATATGGTCAGTTAAGATGACCAGGTATACGCAGAGTTTCAATTACCAACCTTTTTGGTACATCCCTTACTAATCAGAAGTAATTTTGATGAACAATCTCCTTAAAACTGAAAGACCACACAAATCTTATTCTTCTCTGTAATTTCAGCTACAGAACAGCAAGCTTATATATTATCTTTTTTTTTACCAAATGTATCTTTCCCCTTTATCAACGTGTTCAAAAAATTTAGATTACAAAGATACACAGAAATAAACTAGTTTTCAACAACATCAAGAAAGATCCTCAAAGTAAGAATAATAACACTTATGTACTATTAAGTAGGTGCAATTAACAGTTTACATGACTAATGCATAATTTATGCTTTCAAGCAGTTTGCCTCTAATAACTTTTATACACATACTAAAATACTATTAAAATCATAATTAAGTGCATTGATATAATAAAACAAATTTTACTTTTAGTAAAACTTTTAAAATTCATAAACAGTAAAGGATATGAGTCATTTAGGGAACAGGTTGTTGTGCATGTTTGCATATAAATTTCAACAAAAACAAACAACGGAAACTATTTGTTAAACGCATACTTCCTATTGGAATACAAAAATCTAGACCATGAATTTAAGGATTTAATAATTATGTACATAATTTCCTCAAATTATGTGAAACAAAATTCCTGTGCAATGTGATTGTCAATGAACATAACTTGAAAAGATTTATCTCAATCTATACCTGATAACCAAATCAATGTATAAACAAAGACCTAGAAGTGGGAAAGACACATTTTTTACACGAGATAGATTGATTGTTGCTTGCTTAACATCCAATAGCTCAAAACAGGAAGTGTTACTACGAAACGTAAAAATTCAAATATTTAATAAATTAAGATAATTTAGATGAATGACCATTTATATCAGTTAAACAAATTTACTTTTTCTTCATGTCACAAAGAAATGGTTTGATTGATTGCTTGACTGAAGTTGTAAAATAAAACATCCTATTTTTTAAATGATGATAGTTTAAATTTCTAAAATTTTTCAACATAAAATTTGTTTCTTTGTGGTTTTCAAAAAAAATTGTTATAGAAAAAAAGAATATCATTATTTCCCTTATATATATATAAATCAATCTGTAATTTAGCAACAACAAAAAACATAGTATGTAAAAATTGCCAACATTCTTTAGAATTCAAATTTCATATCCACATCCAATTCATCTGAACCCTAATAAACACCTCTTCATCTGTTTTAGTTCAAAAGTATCAAAATCTCTCAACATTCACTTCTGTTACGTAATTCATGCAATACAAATTTAAACAAGAAAAATTCATGTATCTTCTTCAAGGTTTTTAAGGTGTGGAGTGATAAAACCACTTAAATTATGAGCAAAAACTATAAAATATTTCATAGATATTATATTTGAAATCAACTAAGGGGTTCACCACAACTAAATTCTGTGGTTTTGATATCAGGGCGTATATGATACTTAACAGGTGAAAAATTAAAGATGTCATTGACTATTACCATTAACAAATATATCCAAATATGGTGCAACTTTATATAACATCCCACCTGTAATCACCATAAATTAAATAAATAACATCTTTGAATTGAGTTTTTATAGAATAATTGACATGTAAACCCTTCCCTTGAGAAGTGTTGAACTTTGAAAATTTATTTTATAATCCTAGTAAATGCCTTAAGTAAAGTAATGCTCTAAATACTTTTGAGTGTGAAAAATAAAAGTTCCAAACTTTCAAAGTTTACTTTTTCTTCAAACAAATCCATTAGATAGTTGCATTCTATTATATGAACCTATGTACCCCATTTAAGATATCAATACTTATTTTGACAGATAATATACTACTGACTACAGATTACCAGAAACAGGTAATAACAACACTGTTATCAAACCTATAGCAGGGCAATACTTCAAACAGGTGGTAGATATTATACAAACTAATCAGACAGACCTTTCTTGACTTTCTTCTGTAATCTCATGGTGTCTGTAGCACATTTCTTGATTTCTTGACGCGCTTTCTTGTATTCTGTTGAGAAAACATGCAAATCAACAGATAAGTTAGAATTTATAAAGTCAAACAATTCTGATTATCTTACAAAAAATATACAATTGTTTACTGTTCAATTTAAGTATACTGATTTTGATAAGATTTACATAAAAACATAATGAAATCACACTATTGAAACTTTATAAACTCTATAAAATCTTCATATATGTTTGTTTCATTATTGGCTACGATGAAATAATAATGTACTATGAATTCATTAATATAAAAATCATTTATGAAGTATCATTTTTCCTGGATTTCATGGGTAAATATGAAACACAAATTTAAGTTTTCAATGAACTACGAAAGTCCTACTGGATTTTAGGCTAAGTTTGACAAAACAACAAAATACCCATGAAAACACAATTATTTAAATCCACGACGTTGATACCCATGAAAATAAATGAATACGCAGTTTACGAAACTTCATCTTTGTTACATACATGCTGTCCTTTTGAATGCACTGATGCAAATACATTGTAGATATCAAATTGGTCAGATCAATTTACTTTTTGTGTTGTATTTTTGGGGGGCTTACATGTACATGTAATAAATCTAGCTAGTCAGATGCTCATAACAGTGTCACATATAAATGTACACCACACTGCCTTCTTTTTTCTGTATGATAGCTTCAAATCTCCATTTTTAAAACAAAGATGTACATTTCTTTGAGATCACTTGACCTTGTTTACCTATGTATTCAGCTGATTGTGGGTGGTATGTGATAGATTATGACAACTGATCAATATTACCTTTACAGGTGTTATATTATTACATCACAATCAATAATCTGTCCCTTAAGGAGATAGCTATATATAGTCCTTTTATAGTATTTCTTCATTGCATGAAGACTCTTTTAATTCACTTTGTGTAACCGTAAGATATGATCTAACTTGGAATTTTACAGACTTTCTTTCAAATCAATATTTAGTATGAAATATAAAGACAACATATGGAATATATACCGGTAGGTATCTTCATAATGTGAGAAGATTTATAGCTGATTATTCTATTTTCTTAATTGTTTTAGCACCTATGGTACTTTTGTGTAGCCAATCATGTCCAGGTTACTTAATATTTGAATCAGTCCTGTTTGGTATGTTTCGAAACTGTTCACATTATTATAGTTGTCCCTTTGGCACCTTGTGTTGTTTTTTTATTTATTTTAAGGACTGCTGGAAATGATTATTCACTGAATAATGTCACATAATGAAAAAAAAACATTTAGTGACATTGGTGGATGTTTGCAGTAAGAAAACAAGTACCAAAATTTAAATATTATTGTTTGTTGATGCAATATTCATCTGTTAAATTTTGTGTACCAGTAAAAATGATTTAATAACTTCTCTATTTACAATGTGTACAGTACACATTGTATACCTTTGGCATGTTCTTTGTCTAACTGAGCAACTGTTTTCTTCCAATCTTCACTCTTCTCTTGAAGTGGTGTTACTAGATTATCTACGATGGTACTGTAAAGAGAAGAAGACATATTAACTATACAAGCACTAATTCTATTGAAAGAGAAGACATATTACATGCACTGATTCTGGCAACAGACAGAATACTTGCACTGGAGCACTCAGTAATTATAACACCTCTTTTAGGTGTATTTCTTCAATAATTCTAAGAGGTTAGACAGTAAAGTGTTGTAAAACAAATCAGATATTGTCTCAGTGTTTCCTTGAGCTATAAAATAATGTCTGTATGTTGATCAGTGGATAACATCAAGATATTGACTCATTAGAAACTCAATTCACCTCTGACAAACAATGTACTGTATATTCTTTTTGTATTACATCTGTTCCAATAAGAAAACAAATGTCTCATAGCATGTATAAATAGACTTAATACTTTGTATGTTCATGGTCACACTTGTAATGCTTAAAATCAATGCATCCAACAGTCACAAATTTCATTAAGGATTCTTCTGTCTCAAGTAGATCATCAAAAATCTTTGATAAAAAAATATGCATCCTGCGGTAATGGTCAAAGAACAAAGACAAGGATGTGATCAGCTATAGTTCACTGTACAGTATTCACCAATATACAAAACTCACACAGCATTGTAAGCTATAAAAGGCAGACAAAATTTGTAAAAAATGGAAAAACAAGTGAAACTGCGAGCTACTGCTCACTGATGATACCCCCGCCGCAAGTGGATAATATTAATAGTGTAAAAATATGCAAGTGTTCGGTAAACAGGAAGTTGTCGAGTGATGAATCTGAAAACGCATCACACGGTATAGCTGACTTATATAAATCCTGAAACCAAATTTCAGAAATCCTTGTATTGTAGTTCCTGAGAAAAATGTGACGAAAATTTTCAACTTGGCTATCATGTGTAAAATCAGACAAGTGTTCGGTAAACAGGAAGTTGTCAAGTGATGAATCTGAAAACGCATCACACGGTATGGCTGACATATATAAATGTTGATACCAAATTACAGAAAGGGTGGATGTGTAGTTCCTGAGAAAAATGTGACGAAAGTTTCATGAGACGGACTGACTGACGGACGGACTGATGGACAGACAGAGGTAAAACAGTATACCCCCCTTTTTTAAAGCGGGGGTATAATAAATATAGCACTACGAGTCTATGACCACAACGATTCCTGCAACTTGACAATGGCTACCATTGGATGGTCTCAAGTACCTTAACCATTATTTATTTCAAGGACTTTCTGTTTATTCCTGATCAGGGATAAAAAATAACATTTCAGAGAACCCTTAATATCATAAAACTTTTAAAGCTTCTTTCTTTCCTTCTAGCTAAGAAGTGTTCCATACTGCTTGACCAATTTTCCCTCTATATATAGTTCACAAATTACACTCAAGATCATTGAATTTCTTCTAATGATCAATAATCATTTCATTAGATGACCACTTCAAGATTTCTATTATTTTCACACTGTTCTGAGCACCATTTCACCTCAATTGATTATAAATAAACAAAAAGTATCAATATTCTGACACAGAAAATAATTATAGCTGAAATCCAATTTAAGCCTAATGGTATGAAATGGACATTTGAAGACAAGGACAAAATTATTTTCCAGTGAAAAACAACATTTATTCAGCACTCACAGAAATTGGAAATGAACATTAATACTGACCAACAGCTCTCTGGACACAAAATGTCAGATGGAATTATCATTTTTACATGAGTTTTTACACTCATTATGGCTTTATCTGTTATTCATGGACACACTAAAGGCATAACTATATATTCATCTATTGAACAAATTTGCACGCAAAATCCCCTAAATAAAAATATATCGGAGATAAAAATTACCATATGAATGCCACCTTTTTTTCTTTGGGGAAACATATACATTTCCCAAATATATACAAGTTTTACTACATACGATACATAGTAACTGTTGCATGAAAATACAACCTAAATAACACCCTCATTAAAATTCATGTGTACAATCTAGCAATGACAAAGTGGTTTATCTTTCACAGAAAAATTCTCATGTATCTCCTTCTTTCAAGTTGACTTCTCTCTTGTGTACACTAGAATCGAAATCTAAGTTAGCTTTAGTCAGAGTACAGCAAGTTAATCTAAATACATTTGTCAATAGAGTTTAGAAGATTAATTCAATTTTTGCCTCATTTGTCGTTGGTTATTGATTTGTCTGAAGCTATTGCTCTTAACCAGTTTAAAAAATAACATGTATGTCTCGGAATACACAAAAACTCTATTCACTTGATATATATTTCCTTAAATTAATGCAATTTAGTGCTGAATAGTTTTCCAAGAAATTGTGCACAATAAATAGATTTATTTTTTCCTGTTATACAAAAATTCAGATATGCAACTAAGAAATGGCTTTGTTAAAGTCAAAATTGATATACTGTGCAAAAATTGAACAAAACCTTTCTTTTGAACAAGTGTTTTTTGAAGAACTGCTCAAGGTTCAAGAATCATTATTTTTAACAAATCTTCACACAACTAATGAGTATAATTTCCCGTGTTAACACCAGGGTTTCTGTTTCCTTACTCTTCATACTTGGAAACACAATAGCCGTGATATATACAGATGACCATTGTCAAATGTCATACCTCTCTAGAAGTCTGACAGTCTGACTAGGACTTACCCCCCAGGCTGGCTAGATTCATCAGAGAATAATGACAATTTTTATAACCATCATAAAGATGTACACAGTATGATTACCTTGTTAATGTCTTCAATTTAGTCTCGATACTTTTATGCCTCATACATAACCTTGTAAGGGCTGATCCAATCTCTTTTGTGGCTCCTACAGAATAGAAAAGAAAGATTGATTAACTCAAAGCTCTTTATACTTAGATTGACTATGATCTAATCACTTTAGTGTCAAATTTATAATGTGACACATAACATTAAGTTAGCTGGTAAACATAATTATTTCAATTTATTTTCCTATTTCATGGTGCCCTAATGAGGTCAGCTGTGGTGAAAGGGATATTTCATTCTTTATTTCAAAATTCATGATATTACTCTCTGTGTACTTTGTGTCTATTAAAATTATAATACACCTTATCACTATTTGTCCGCCATTACTGGATAGGTTCCTGAAAAATTTTGACGTCATAATACAAAATATTTGACGCCACAATGGAAAAGTGATTGTTGTATGCATCAAAAGTTCAAGCGGCCGGGTCAGCCGGGATTAGCGTTAAGGTGTATAGAAATAGGGATCTAAGATAAAACACTCTTTTTTTTTAAATAATGTGATGATACATGGGATTATTTGCCCATTCAAGACTGCGATTTCAGGAGAGTTTACCTTACTGATACCAATAGTTTGATAGGGTTTGATTTTGTCACTTTTTATATATGGACTTCCCTGTTTTAACTTCACCTTGGACTTCAGTATTTATGTTATACCTTTTTACCCACAAAGTTTTGAAAGAATAATTTTCACAGAAAACAGATTTAAAAAGAACAAAGAAATCATCATGCTCTCCATTGATAAGTCTCTAGTTTTCCTTTCATATCAAATTATTTTTCAATCCCTAGAATCCAGTGTTCATCCTACCCTAGCCTAAATGCCTTTGTTTTTGTAGCCTAAAACTAAGCCTTATCTGTAAAGAAACATTATACATAGCCTGTCTCAAACTTTATATAATTCTTAGGTATGCTACTAGAAGCATTATGACAAATCAGCAATAATATGAGTGGCTCCATCTAGTACTTCATAGACAGCAGTGACAATATTACACCTAATTATATCAATATCCTTAGCATGAAAACCTCTACAAAAATAATCCACCAAAAGACTCCACTTCCTGTCAATTCTTTATTGGCAGGATGTTTAACGTGAGGTCAATAGTTCACAGCCAAGTACATACTAGAATAATTCATTACTTTTTAAGCTTGTATTTTGGTGCACTTGCTCATGGATACAGTACTATTTCAATATGTTAAAGATTTTTTAATTGCTTTATAAATACTAAGTATGAATCATATTGGCAATCATTTTAATATTTGGTATTGCTTTATTTAATGTTACATTACTTAAAATTATTATGCAAAGTATCAGGTAAAAATTTTGAATCAAAAGTTGTTCACTTTTATTTATACAATACCCATCCAAACAGAAATTATATTTAGTTTGCAAGATTGTAATGATTGTTGGTGGTTCGAACAAATATATAACACAGTGTAGAAAGGTAACTAACTTATCAGGTTTTGTTTAGCGTTTCTGCTCTAATCAGGTTCGGCAACACACTTTCACTTTTAATTCAAGACAGCATGACACAAAGGTCTTGCCAAAAGACTAGTAAGATGAGGAGTAGATTTGAAACTCTAAAAGTCAGTGTTACATTGTATTACAATCATTTCTTGTACTTAACCAGACATCTCTGGGGATTGAAACTTGAACCATCAATGTATCATTATTAAGGTATAAATAATCTATTAACAATCTATTGTGGGTATTATGTACTTCATAAAGTACTTTTCACTATGAGGTGTTAAATATACAGATGACAATACCTGAACAGGTGAGTTATATGTTAAATTATACTTATACTTCACACAAATATAAATCTTTATCAACCAGACACCAAATATAAAGCTTTATTCAATATATGGCCAATGTCTAGCTAAATAAATTTACCCCATGTATTGATAAAAAACATGTTGACGTGTATAATGCACTATTGATTACAACATAAACTAAATCTCTTTTCAAGCCCAGCCAAACATAACGACTCAGTGCAACTTTTACATAATAAGCGCATTCAATGCAAGTGTCAATGTCTGAAATGTTGTAATATATCAAGGGAAAATCTTTTACCATTATTGTGAAATAGATGTCATCTAAGCTCAAATAATTTTCTAGGGTATCCCTTGACCTTAGGTGACATGTCATTTGGTTTCCAAGATCACTGACCTATATCAGTATATATATCTTTCTACTTCGTTAATTTTTACTTCTTTTTACCTGAAACACCTGTGTGTATTGCATGTTTTAAAGTCAAGTCATTGTTCATTAGATTCTAGCTTCAGGCTACACACAGTATATTTGTAAACAAAAACATTACATCTTCAGACCAGTCCAACTGTCACTAGATCATTAAGTTATAATATATTAGTGTGATGGACGTTAAACACCCCAAACAACTTGACAGTCTTACCAAAACCATTCCAAACCATTTTTTGTTGATAAATTTAGTATTTATTTAAAAACTAAGGTTCAAATTGCCTAAAAAACGTGTCGCTCACCTTGGTCTATGTGAATATTAAACAAAGGAAGCAGATGGATTCATGACAAAATTGTGTTTTGGTGATGTGATGTGTTTGTACATCTTACTTTACTGAACATTCTTGCTGCTTACAATTATCTCTATCTATAATGAACTTGGCCCAGTAGTTTCAGTGGAAAATATTAGTAATATAAAAATTTACAAATGTTATGAAAATTGTTAAAAAATGACTCTAAAGGACAATAACTCCTTAGGGGGTCAATTGACCATTTTGGTCATATTGACTTACTTTTAGGTCTTACTTTGCTGTACATTATTGCTGTTTACAGTTTATCTCTGTCTATAATAACGTTCAAGATAATAACCAAAAACAGCAAAATTACCAATTAAGGGGCAGCAACCCAACAACAGGTTGTCGGATTCATCTGAAAATTTGAGGGCAGATAGATCTTGACCTGATAAACAATTTTACCCTGTCAGATTAGCTCTAAATGCTTTAGTTTTTGAGTTATAAGCCAAAAACTGCATTTTACCCCTATGTTCTACTTTTTGCCATGGCGGCCATCTTGGTTGGTTGGCCGGGTCACCAGACATATTTTTTAAGCTAGATACCCCAATGATGATTGTGGCCAAGTTTGGTTTAATTTGGCCCATGGCCAGTGGTTTCAGAGGAGAAGATTTTTGTAAAAGTTAACGACGACGGACGCCAAGCGATAGGCTCACTTGGCCCGAAGGGCCAGGTGAGCTAAAAAGTGATTTGGCTATTTGTGTGGTCCCTTTTGTTCATATAACTAACTTTAATTTTCAAGTAGTCATTTTGCACCAAATTAATATCAGTGTCTTTTTCAGTTTCAGACAGCTTTTTTACTAACACAAAAACTGTCTAACAAAACAAGACATTCAATGTACAATGAACCATTAAAACAAGGTTGTATATATAGGGACCTGACCATCATATTAAACTAAACAAAAGATGTTGAAGAAGTCAAAACGTGTACAGCCTTTCAAAAGACAATTGTGGAAAATAAAAGGTTAGACTTGGTTAAATTATTTTTCTCATAAAGAGATAGTATTACACTTTGACAGATCTTTTATTTTCTATCTGGTTATAAGATAAAATAATTTAACCAAGTCTAACTAATTTTAAAGGAATATAAGTAAATAGACAACATGGATTATACATTATTGATCAGTCATGGGTAACAAGTGCTTCAATTCTACAATATTGTTTTGTCTGGGTCATGGGGATCAAATGCAAAGTTTAAAGTAATACCTTTAAATTATTTAGTTTGAAGTCCTTAAAGTCCACTTATTGAAAGATAGGTTCTAAAGAAAGATTTTAATTGTACAATTATTGGGGTTAATAAACACTGAATAGAATAGAACTGATGACAATGTCCTGACAATACAACACCATGCCAAAGAATTTAATCTGAGCGAAGGCATCAACAGAATACAGAACAAATTTATTATACAGACCAATATTCTGAAGCTTATCCAACATTTATTAAATAGATATAAGAAGATGTGGTATGAGTGCCAAATAGACAACTGTCCATCAAATTGTTACAGTAACCCATTATAGGTCAAAGTATGTCTTCAACACAGAGCCTTGGCTCACACTGAACAGCAACCTACAGAGGGCCCCAAAATGACTATTTTTTAATGCATTTTTAATATTGAAGCTTAAAATTATAACATTTTCACAAACTACAATGATGTGATTACAACCGTGTGTTCTATTCTAGTTTGGGTTATGTACCTTAAGAAATAGGAAGCAGATTTTTCATTATTTCTGATATTCTATATTTTTAAAGCATAATAGCTGAGGATAATTGTATTATAACCTCAATATATTTAGAAGCAAAGTATATCAAGCTATTTAAGGAGATCTAAGTTAAAATGAAATAAAATTGAGAATGGAAATGGGGAATGTTTCAATGAGACAACAACTTGAAGAAAGAGCAGGTTGTCCAAAACAATAATAAGATATTTTTTTGAACTCGTGTAGTCTGCCAAGAAACTGTTTGAAAGGGAATGGATAATTGATCATTTTTTTTTTTCTGAAAAAAGTTCTACAAATATAAGGTGATCACATTGCTGACCTGTGAACAATAATTAGAGCAGATGCCAAGAAACTGCTCAAAAGGGAAGGATGATGATTGAGTTTTTACTGAGAAAGATCTTTAACATTGCTGACCTGCAAACAATAACCATTACAATTGTAGTACTACATGTGTAACAAAGGAGTCCTTAATCCAATATTCAAATTGATATTTTTATATGAATTATGCTCCTACAAATCTTTTTATCTCAATTAGTATTAATATAATATTTCAATCAACAGATTATATTATTTCTCCTCTTTGATGATATAATA
The DNA here is from genome assembly GCF_965363235.1 of Mytilus galloprovincialis. Classification (NCBI taxonomy): domain Eukaryota; kingdom Metazoa; phylum Mollusca; class Bivalvia; order Mytilida; family Mytilidae; genus Mytilus; species Mytilus galloprovincialis. The sequence continues at coordinate 86,803,577 of NC_134843.1, forward strand.
CAATTATCAACAGAAATAACCGCAATGTAAATATTCAAAGATTAGGAGCATATGGCCTTATTTTGTTAGCTGCCAATCAATACCATCAGTTCTTCAACACTAGGAAAGAACTGTTTCTGTTTCAGGTGCTGACATTTGGCCTTGATAAAATAGATATTTTCTCTCTGGTAATGTATACCAAAGCCCTTTGAAAAGACTTATATAATTATCCTCCACCTATTAATGCACTTTACACATCTGACATATTTGTTTTCCATTCATTTGTTTTTCAGGGGCCATAAGAAGTAAATCGACAGACCAATCTCATGATCCAGGTTCTGCTGCAGCTGATATGCTTCAGTGTTTGCCTGTTGGAAATCAGTTTGAGTGTCTTGTTCTCATTCCAAATTTGTATTATTAGACAAAATAAGGACACAAACCTCCACATCACATCAGGATGGAACCACAAGTATACCTTACCATCTAAGTACACCCAGCTTCTCAAACTTGTCAAACTGACCCATACATGGCAAATTTAATTAGTTTCATCTAATTAACTTTTACTCTATAATGCCTATATATTTAATTTATAGCCAGGTGTTTTTGCTTTGAAAATAATGAGAAAACATTGGCAAGAAAGGAGTACAATAAGATTTATTACAACTTCAAACAGAACAGGTTTATTTACCTGTGAGATTTGGTTCAAACATGAAATCAAAGAGACCAGTGACTTTATAAAACAATCGCAGGTTAAGTTTCATACTGAAATCTATACCTCTAAGGGAGAGATGAAATCATTTTAACTGAAGGCTAAAATAATATTACATTATTCTTTAGGGTTCTTTTTTACCTTTTAAATTGTATCGAACACTCTTATTACAAGTATAACAGTTTATAGGTATTCGATTACATGAATACATTTTATTTCTCTTATATATCATAGAGAGGAGGCAAAGAGTTGGAAAGAAGAAAAGAATTTAAAAAAAAAATGTACTAATAAATGTATTAGGTTTATTTTGTGTGTTGTTGTTTCCTATTTTACAAACTCTGATTTGTACAATCTACTAAAATGACAGAAATATTTTAGATAAACATACACCAACTTTAAGTCTACAATTAAACCATCAAGTAATTATCAAAACATCAGACCAATATACCACAAGATTTTTGCTATTAATCAAGACTAATAAAATCTCAGTTTAGGTATCAATTAGAAGCCACAAAACTGAATTCAGGTTCTCATTCCTAAGGATCAATATTCCCAACACATGGACAAATCTGGTCAATTTAACAACTGTAATGTTTCATTAGTTTACCCATGATCACATCTGGTCTCAGCATCAATGCATACTTTTTACGTTACTATAGTAACCAGTAATGAACTCATTTAAGGTTCATTTCTATGTTTTAAAACATGCATTGGACAAATACATCCAATTAACATGATACATTCATAGAACCAGAAATTAATCTGATGTGTGTATTAGTATTTGCATTCATTTGTGTGTCCTATCTTTTTTAAATTAATTTTCACATCAATAAATCGTCTGTATCTACATTTCTAGAAGGATCATTCTTCTTAATTTGAATATTAGGTTTCATATCCAGGAAATACATGTAATATATGTCAAGTTTAATCTTATTAGTGTAGCATTGTTTTCCACAAACAAAAAATATCTGTTAGAAGTTTATAGATGATGCATGTGTACAAGTTAACAGATAATGACTGACTAGAAATATGATGGAACGAAGAACAAAGAGAAGAGATTTCCTTGCAATCAATAGAATACCTGTACCAAGATGGGAGTGAACCAGAGGTGTCCTGAACTATAAATAGAATACAAGAATTATATAAATATAAGGAGATCTGGTATGATTTTCAAAGACACAACTATCCAACAGATTTAAAATGAAGCAGTCTTCACGCTGAGTGGCAGCCCAGACAGCCCAGGCTAGTAAAATTGCTCTCTGGCCTGTAAAAATCATATCTACAGGCCAACAGAATCTAACTAAAAAATTTTAAAAATTGAGCTTCGGGCCTGTAGTTTTTATAGTTACATCGTGAAGACTGTGAAGTGGATACATGTATAAGTAATCATATTGCCTTGTTGACACATGTGAGATTCCAAAATCAACAGAAACATGCCAAAATTCAGACATCCTTCAAGACACTAATGACAATATCATAGAAACATCAACTCTCTGTCAGTAACAGTAATTAACAAATTGTACAGATTCATTTTTCTAGTTCTACCAAAATATTTATTTCACTAGTTGTCTAGCAACAAATGAAAACAAAAAATAACCCCATCAGTAAATACAAATATAAACAGGTGTAAAAGTCATCAGTCTAAATATATCTTCATGCTTCTGTGATATGAAGGAGAATACCTGAACCTGAAGACGGATCATTTCAACACAGACCACCATACAAACAGGAGGATGCCCTTTCATTAGCAGATAAATGAAGATCATATTATTGAACAAGAAAAGGTTTAATGATATCATTGATGATAGCTTATAAATATGAAGCTTTTATACATGATAAAACCTAAATATTGAAAAACAGAAAGCCAATCTGCAGATGCAGTGATTTTTTTCTAATCTAAAAAAATATCACTGCACTGCCACACAACTTACACGGTGATTTCAAGGTCAATGACTTCAAGGTCGTCACTGTCTCTAAATGAGGCATAACTTTGGAGTACTTCTCTGCCAATACATCATCCTCAAAATAGCAACAAATTAATCTACTGACATGGAATTAATGTGAAGCACTCTCGCAAGTTATCTTGTCTTCAGTAAATGAACACTACACTATGCTTCATTTGCAATGGCTTCACTGACCATGTGCACAATGTGTAGATAGGATTGATACAAACATGAATGTTTAAATTCACTAGTCTTCAAGCCATGTAAATTGTGCAGTTTTCAAATATTTGAGCATTAGGGTACTCAGTTGTTTACATCCACAATATTTGGTCTCTTTCCTCTGATGGATGGTTTTCCCACTAGCAACCATTCCACATCTTCTTATTTTTGTAAAGAGTTGCATATATATACAGTTTTCATGTTTGATCTATTGTATCAATTTTATTTTTCTTGCTTGAAGATTTAGCACTTCTATTCAGACTAACCATCTATAATGTTTCAATTCTGTTTCCATGTCAAGGCAAAGTTTCAACAATGCAATGCCTTTATTTTCAGTAAATTGCTACTGGTTTTGTACATTTATAAAAACAAATTTTTATTGATTTATAACTAGGTCAAATATAAATCAGCATTTTCAAGCTACCGTGTCAAATTCCATTACCATGCTCCCAATACAAAATAACATGGTTTTTAAAATGTTTCAAGTGATTTAAATGTCACAAGTCTACAATGAACTTTTGTGTCTTGTTATGACAGCCCATCATTTTCATGTCAAAATCTGATAAAAATAGGATTCAATCTGGTTTATGTTCTCTAAAAAACATAAGACTCACACATGGCATCATGTTTGTGAGAGATAACTCATTTTTTACATTAACTGGTATACTGTTCAACCTTTATCCAAAAGGCGACCAGAAGACAATGCATAAATAAGCCAACCAAAAGCATTGGTGAAAGATAAAGTAAATGATTTCAAATGCATAACCAAATGCCAGAAAAAATTATGTTATTTAATTTGAAATTTTTTATATGTAAAAACTACATGGAACAATTGGTTTAATAGTTGACAGTAGACAGGAGCAGAGTTTTCTAGAACCTAGGTATATTTCAAAATTCAAGATCAACTGACAAGCAAATTCTGCTGTCCAGTCCTGCCTTTCACAAAAATTCTAAATTAAGTTGTAAATTATAAGCAATTCAGCATACTTAAGATCTATTTTTTGTGAGACACAGCCCTGTAAATTTGAAGGATGCTTTGAAGTAAATTATAAGCTAATGATTCTCATAATTTTTAATTAAGTCTACATTAGACTATGTTGTGTTATTATAATCACTAACACATGCTTAGTTAAAACCATCATTGTATTTCCTACTGTATTTCCTACCCTAACTACCTAAGCAGACCAATAAACAGTTACCTATCAAGGCTTATGACTGTTAGTCACTGTTGCCCTTACAATCAAATATTCCCCTGCATGTTTGACCTTAAGTTCAGGTTAATTGTCTAGACCTTGATTCAGGACAATTTAAGACAATGTCTATGCATATTACCTTCTTCAGTAAGATTGGCTGTTCTCCAGCTGTGATATAATTATGTAACAAGGATTTCACACAGACAACTCTGTGTTAGGCTGATGCCAGTGATAGCCTTTATATACATAGGTTAGGGTACATCATACTTTACTCAATGGATTTGATCATCTGGTTCATTTATTAATCATTCCAAGTTTTCTTGTTTAAAAACACAAGTTATGTATGCATTTTAGGGGATTACAAAGTAACATATTAATATCCCCCTCCAGCCTATGCCACTCCCAATTTTTCTAACTATAACTTTAACAACAAGGGAAAAACTTAATACCCCAATGCTACAGCGGGGGTATAAAAGGTTTCCACAACCATATTCCAAGAAAGCATGGTCTTATCTTACAGAATCCAAAATTAAATTTCTGTCTATTAAGAGCATAACCCATCTTCTTCCTTGATTGAATGAAACTTTGTTAGAATTTACATAAGCATTCTATACTTCTGAATTGAATATTCATCTAAATTTATAAAATATGTTCAGAACAAATCAGTCCGAAGTTTGACAGACCATGCAAGACTGTTATGGGTGGTCATGGAGTTTACAACATCCCTGTAGTAGTAGTCTGAAGTCCATCTTAGGTGGACAGCATGCATCTGAAAGACAGCTACTTATACCACTCCTGGTGCTTGTCGTGTGATCTACTCTGTGATCTACGCGTTTGGTTTAACATCACAGGATATCCTCAATTGCTTTCATTTCCTAATTAGTCATCCCTCTTATACTAAGCTGCTCTAATTAACAACTTTACAAACTTAACATGACTTTTAACATGTCCATTAATTTATGCGACAATGTCATTTGTCATTTAACTTTTTGTGAGCTGTTTTTTAAAAACTTCTTTTATTAGAATAGTAAAATATAAGGAAACTAGATGTGTCCAAACAATATGAAAACATGGTATTGATAAAGCAATGTTTGGGGTTTATTGATAGTTCATTTCAATGGCTATCATAGGTTCTTTTCATGACCTTTCTTCAATAACACATATATTAACCTTAAAGGACCTGAAGCATACATAAGGATTGCCTAAGATATTAGCTTACATTATGTGATTTACTGATCCACAAGTATATAAGGTTAACAGGATAATACTAACATATCAGATATGTCATAATCATTTAAAAACTTTCTACTGATTAGTGGGGACACTTGGATAACTATTTTCTGCCTGATTAAATCTTTTTAATTCTTGGCTTTATATAAATTTGAAGGTGTGGAGAGAAAAATTATAACACTGTGACGGATAGAAAGCCAGGTTTTAAAGTCTAAATATCAAGACATGTGGAGAAAAAATTATATTATTATAACTTAGAAGTAAGCCAAGTTTAAAAGTCTAAATAAAAAAATATTTTCATTCATTCTATACACATCCATACCGGTATATGAATTGAAGGGACCTATTAATTTTTAAAGGATGTGTGTATATACATTGTATTATAATTCAGAATAGGTATATATATCGATCCCAATCCTTATTCTATTTCCACACAATTTCCTTATTTACTTTTCAAGCTAATTCATACACAAAATGTATTCCATTAGCAATCAAGTGATGAAACTATTCATTAAAACATGTCTTTCATTATAAGGTTTTAACTCAAATCTCTTCTTTTAAAACTTGTACTGGGCATGATTTATACAAAGGTTCGACTTCCCTACATGCATGATCAGTTATAAATTATTTAGCTTACAGCAAACCTATTCACCCCCTACAACTTTTTCCCATTTGAACTTCTCTATAATTTACTCCTACTTATGAAACAACAATAAAAGATGAAGGGGTTATGACATATGTGGAATAGATCTACCAGCTGTGAAATAGACAACACATCTGTTTGCTACTTCCTGTTTTTTTATACATCTGGGTGTAATTTTCATGTTCTACATCTTTTCTTCTGAAATAATGGGCTGCTTTACCAAAACTTTGAGAACTTTTAATGATGCTTGACTTCTGAAACTTTCAAGTTCTTATATCCACCCCTAATCAGACAAACAAACAAAGAAGCTATCTGCTTTGTGATGACTTAATGAACATCCATGAACATTACAGTTTGCTTAAATTAGCTTTGTTGTAAATGAATACATTTATTAACAATGGACAAGGCAACATATGACACTTATCTTCAGTAATCTTGCTCACAAAAAACAGACCCCTACCTTTTAAAATATTGCATTTTTTTTGTATATTTAAGATCATTTTACTACCTGTGTAGGGTATAAAATACATGTATCTAGTTTCACATCAATTTCAACAAAAAATATCTACTAATATTTGCCTCTGTCAAAAATGTCTGTATACAGTGTTACTAGTATATATTTCCAAGTTATTTTAAAACTTTTGAAGTTTCCTTTATCTAAGGCTTAGTATAATTTGTTATCCTATTTTATATAGTATTGCATTCTTTAAGAGCAGGTAGCCAGCTAAACAGCCATTTATATTACTTTATGAATTTCTTTCTACCTTGATAACATTTTACAAAGTTATCAATAAAAACTACAACACTTTTATTTAAAATAAGACAAATTATGACTTCTCTTTAAAATAAACATGTATGTAGAAGAACACTGGGTAGATCTATGTATAGATTTGCAGGAAAGAATAAAAGCACAGCATTTTTTTCCTGTTTGGCTATGACCCAGCAAATGTTTGACTTTTCAACACATTACACAAATTATGGAATTTCATAACATTTGGTTAAACCATCTGGAACACTGATTATATAATACCTGTACAACATTTACAGGGCTGCACCTAAAAATGCAGTATGATTTAAAGTTCTTATAAATATTAATGACGTAGGTATTTCTGATATCTGAATCTTGAAATTTAAATCTTAAGATAAGTGGGCAGTTGACAAGCACCTGAAAGTAGAGTTTTTTGTTTAATTAAATCAAGAGTCCTGTAACACTGTTTAAATCTGTTAAAATTACATTATGCAGACAGATTTGAATTGTAACCTGGCCTATGCTTCTGCATATCAGGTTTTACTGATCTGACATACATATCTAATTAATGTCTTATTTCCAGGGCATTTCTCTGCATATGCACATACCTTTTGGGCTTAGATATAATCATCAGGAGTAACTAAAAGAAAGCATTAAAAGACATATAAGTGGTGGATCAAGGTGGTTCCAGGGGTTGGAACCCCCCTTTATTTTGGACAATCAATGCATTTGAATGTGAACATATATTTGGACCCCCCCTTTTTTTATCCTGGTTAAGGACCCCCCTTCCCCCTTAAGAGTCATTCTTGGAAAAGTGTAATAGGACACTGAGACATGCAAGTAGATTTTTTGTTTTAAGAGTCTGAGACCTCAAAATATTTCCATGATTTTCTGTGAATAAGCACCAGTTGGAATATTATGTATTCTACTCATTAATGTAGACAGCAATTAAACCTCAATACACAAACAGTATATGATTATTTAATAAGCAGAAACCCAGAAATTACAAAATGACAGGCAAACAACCAGTATGGCAGATAAAATCAAGTAATTTCCCTAAATCGTCAATTTCTAACAAGATTGAATTTCAATTATGATGTTAAGAACAAAATCTGTAGTACTTCTTGAAAAAGATGTTACAATGTCAAGACATATTTACATAGGATACAAATATAGCCTGTACAATCGATGGAAACCTTTTAGCTTTTAATCAATCATTGACAGCACTCTTTTTCACCAAAGAACATCAATAAGTACCAGTTCTGACGTTAATTTCATACCAATTCAGTTATAAAAGGTCAAAGGTTCCTAGTTTTTCCTATTGAGTACCTGATAAAGAAAGATGATCAATGCAGCCTTGTTCCAATAGTCCATGTTTATTAACAAATACACTTTAACAATGTTTAAGTCTCTACTTTCCTGTTATGGTTTTTACGAATCACCAACAAACGATTTATATAAAATCATCATACATGTATTACACATGGATGTATAACATTACAACTCAAATTTATGAAATCAATGTTTGGTCAATATAGAACATGGATTACATTTAAATCTATGGAAAGAAATGTACTGAGCGCCAATAATACATTTTATACACAATGCAGAGGTGGATTTAGGGGGGAGGGCCCGCCCCCCCCCCCCCTTTTTGGAAAAAAATTTGGTTGCTTATATAGGGAATCACTGAAGCGTGACTGGAGCGGGCCCCCTCTTAGGTCAGTCAGTGGGCCCCCACTTATGAAAATTTCTGGATCCGCCACTGCAATGTACATGCAGATGAATCTCAGAATATACATTTTTCCTCGAAAAACATTTCAGATCAACCAACAGCATATCACATTTGGTCAGACTGTGAGACAGAGACAATCTTAGATTATTTGTTCCTTGTTTATAAAATGTATGCAATTTTGGAAGAATAATTCTTGTTTTGAAGCATTAAGAAAGAAATTGTTTCAAATCAGTAACATCAAAGTACCATATATACATGATATATGCAATAAATATCAAATCAAGTCCAGCATAATATTCATGTCCAAGATGACAAGATCAGCTAAGTATTGATTTGTATGTCAGTTTCTTTGACAGTATCCTTCTGATCAATTACAAGATAATGAAATGTGACATAGAAATGGATTTCCTGCTACAGTAACAAATCTCTTGTATCAATACCAAGAAAGAAATCAGATTTGTAATCATTTGATAATCTATTATCATGTGACATGAGAGTTCAAGGATATATGATAAACTGACTTATATAATACTGCTGAATAAGCACTCATTGACCACTATATTATAACTTATTTCCTCCTTCAAATTTAAGACTTAATTTGCATAAATTTATTACTACATGTACATGCATCAGTCTTTTAATTAAATGCATATTATATTAACTATTTTCTCTTTCAAGATACTCAAATGTTTCAATATTATTGACCCTCCAAAGATAATTAACAATTCAATCCACGGACTTAGAATTCTTTAGAACAAACCATCACTTGTTCTCATGCAGTATACATGTAGTTCTCTGTAAACTAAGCATACATGAAGAAGGCGTTACCACAGTCTAAAATATTTAACTATGAAGCCACATAAGATTTATCACACATGAGGTAGGACATATGCATGATGAACTATTCATGATTGAAGGTTTAGCCAATTATTTATTTTAAAACCTTACCTCTAGACCCAGTGGCCATGTCAGCCACTTTCTGGAAGGCATCTAAAAATCCTCCTATTGCTCCAAGTGTAGCTCTGAAAAAAAGAGAATCTACATAAATATCAATTAGTGAAGTAATATACAGACTTTAGCTTAAAGGGGCACTAGCTACGATATATATAAACAAATAAAGTATGATTTTTTTTTAGATCAATCATTAATCAAATTGGAATAATGAAATAATAATTTGCTTTTAGCAATCAATTTCCTTTAATTTTGTTGAAATAAGCGATTAAACCTAATTTTTGACTGATTCACTTGCAAGTGAAAACGTCATCATCATTCTAACCGGTATTCATGTGAACTTCAAGTTAACCCCTAGCTAGAGATTGACAACGCATGCATTGTACGTGTACTGGTTATTTAAAGAAAAAGAATGTCAACAATGAAAGTGAAACTACGGTAAATCATTTGATTACTAATTCGATGCACATAAAATCATTCTTGTATGGTTAAAAACAATGAGAAACATCTATTTTTAATCTATAAAATAAAATCAAACAGACCTATAAAAATCCAATTGCACGTGTTGGTTTAATCTATTCGTATCTTTATTTTTGTTTACATCGCTTATATGGTCATCTGAGGTCAAATCGATAGTTAATTAGATGGCGTCTGGACTAAAATACACACGAAACGAACCTATATATTATCTACCCCATGCTCTGTAAACTGTTTATTTTAGATTTTTAATAGTTTGGATAAATGTTTTACATTGTTATAAACCAAATATGAGAATTTGAGTCAAATCGGTTACAATGAATTTGACAGCTAGTGCCCCTTTAAGGTGTTGCAGTGAATACTTGAACTTCATATGATTTGTTTTACATCAGAATGTATGGTACTGATAACAGTTCAAAGGACATGAAAGTGGCCAAACAAGGTAGTTCACTTAACCCTAGTAAACTTAGATCTTGCACTGTTATTGACTTCTTTAGAATATAAATAAGAGCTCGTAAAGATTGAACATGGTGACCTTGAATTGCGAGCCTTGCCAGGTCTACCTGTGCACAGATTCTGTCTCAATGTATATATCTACTCTTTCCATCTCTATTCAATTAATACCCATGGCCATCCTAAGAAAAGCATAGACCTTGTAAAATTTTGCTACTTATATATATGGGAGCAGGATCTGATGGGTATCCTTTTGTGTCACAGGACCTCAATTTTTTTATTTAGAAATGATAGTCACATGGATAGAAGATGCAACCCTTTGAATACCTATTACTCACAGAACAGATTCATTTAAACTTGATACTTATTTTTATCAAAGACCAAACAAAATGTAATATCATATATTAAGTAATATTATTGAATTTGAATATTAATCTTCATTTGCTTCAACAATAATAAATCTATTATCTAAACATAACACTATCCAAGAAACAGAAATAGCCAACAAATCAATCTAGTATGTTGACCCAATGATACAATCAATGACCAAAGAATAATCTGGCCAAGTCATCGGTCATTCTGCTCTGTAACAGAACAATTATGTAAATAATAAACTATACGGTCATTAATCAGTACATCATCAGTGACAAACAGTATACTCATCATACTAATAGAACTGACAAGAAATCAGGTTAACTTTTATAGAAGATCTTCTCCATCAGTAGTCTTAATCAGGATATTCCTGTGCTTTTAGAGCTAATTTTCTAATGAATGTAGAGTAGGACTTTGGTTAGCTTGCTTGTGTTGTTTGTACAATTGTATTTGAAAGACGTCCAATCGTTTTTAATAATAATTACAATGCTTGAGCAAACATTCATAAAAACAAAGCAAGCAAGCCAATTAAAGTTTTACCCTACAAGCATTAGGAAATTGGCTTTAAATGACATTGCTATTAAATTTTCCCACAACAAGATTAGGAGATGTGTGATTGAGAAGTTGACTATTGTTGAATACTGTAATGGTATAGACAAATCATTAATGTCTACTGATCAACACTGGTATAGACAAATCATTAATGTCTACTGATCAACACTGCATATTGTCCTGCAAGTCTAGATGTCTTCAGGGTTTTTTTGTAATGTTTGGTACTTGTCTCATTAACAGACATCAAACAGCTCCCTCTATTCAATTTCTTCTCATAATGTCGTAATCTGAATAATTCTTATGAAAATACATGTATCTTCCGATTTAAGATATATTAACTATGTGTCTTAATCAAAGCCTTACAAAAGTGACCATGCATACATGTACAAGTTAAGAAGATACATATAAGGTACTGAAATGCCAAATGTTAATCTCGGTATGCTGAGTAATTCAGCTGCATATTCAGAAATTCATTGTCAATGATACATGTACGGTACGTCATGATATACCAGGAAATACTCTATCTACATCACATGTATGTACATCATGTATACATATTGAACTAAATGTATGTATGTATGGAACTAAAAGTGTGTATGTATGGAACTAAATGTGTGTATGTATGGAACTAAATGTATGTATGTATGTATGGAACTAAATGTGTGTATGTATGAAATAAGGAAATAATTGAAAATGTACCGGGTAATTAGTCTTCTGAAACAGCATTTACATGATCAATTAGTAATTATTGGTAATTGTTTGAATAATTGATGCTGATAGAAAATCATTACATAGTTCAATTCTCTTAACCTTTCATTTAAGTTCACAACAAATGTTGTACATAATATCTGTTAATTGATTTATCATCGTCTAACTGGGTTGGTGGCCTTTTAAATGTCCAAAAGCACCTTAATACATACATGTACATGTACCATATATATATATATTTAGACAGAGATGTGATTTAATATGAACCCCTGCATTTGGACTAGACTGTTACTCATAAAGGTACAATTGTAATAGTTATCCTAGGCTAACTTGACTGTTGACACATTATTCTAACTCAAAGCTGACCAACTTTTGACTCTATCTCTTACATAATCCACAGAGAGGCAGAAATTGAGGTTTGTAATAAGTCACTAGAATCCCAAACTTAAAATATGGGCCATTGCCATTGATTTATGATCTCCATTTTTACCAAACCTGAATTTTTACTATTAATTATGTATAACTTAATTGGCAGATGTTCTTGCTACCTAAATGGGAGAAGTCTTGTTGACCATAATTCCACACTGACCATTCAAATTCCACTGTAAGTGATCAGGGCTTGGACCTACATGGGTTGAATTTTGATAAGAAAAGATTCCTTTCCAAGGTAAAATTACTGTACCAGTCTTATATAATACCTTAAATTTTCTTCCTTGTTACCCCTCAACTTATAGACAGGAAGGAAGTATAGGGATTAAGAAAACTTTGCCCTGTTTTTTGACAAAAACTAAGACCAAATGATATAATTTTCATATTTACATTAGTTTCAAACATTAGTATAAGTAACATGGGAAAGGTTTCATAGTACAACATTTCTAAAATCCTTTACATCATGTTATATTAAAATTTTGATGTAAAATGATTTTTATAAAAACATTAATTTTAACCTTGAAATACAATTTGCACAATTAAGTCTTCTGTAATAAATTCTCTATGTATTCCTAACTCATGAGAAAAGTTATTTGATTTTATTTGTTGATATATGCATGTAAATTTAAAACGCATTTTAACATTTAAAGTTAAGATAGTATCAATGTTTTTACAATAACATGTTTTCTTCATTTTAAGTTTATGTTTTTAAATGTCTCAAAAATATTTAAATGGTCTCCCATAGTTAATGCCTACAGTAATCGCAGTTTGATGTACAACACAAAGTAAATTCCTCATACAGACTTCAGAAATCAATGTAGAAAATGGAACAAGCTTCTTAGTAAATATCTCAATCAATCTCCCAGAAGATTATCAAGTGCTACTTTGTAACAAAATTGAAACCTTTTCTTCAATGTCTGCCCAGGGCTTTTAATTAATATGGCTAAAATTTATTCTTATTTCAATGATTTTTATGAAGAGTTATCGATTTCCGACAGCTTCCAGCTGGTTAATAATCTTCTCTTCCTATATTTTGTAACTGAGAAGTCGAGCCATATATTGATATATTTTCAGGTAAAATGGGTATTCAACATTTAATTCTGATTTATAAATGTGTCTGGGTACATACATATGTACTACAATGTAGGGTGACATATCTTCCTGCAGACTGTTAACATGTGTATGAGCATGTTATGAATCTGACTCTAAAGCTTGGTTTATGTGTATATTAACTTACATGTATTCTGAAGTTCTTGTGTGCATTGGATTCAATACCTTCTGATGTAGACTATTTCAAAATCAATTATATTTAATACTTTAATATAATATTGCACTTACTTAAGAGAGGAATGGAGTTTTGCTGCTTTACTTGTAAAATCTTCCCATATAACTGAACTACCCTGAAATAATAAACATGATAAAGATTTTGTTTTTAGTTAAATTCACAACATTTGTAGTTCACAAGTCCAGAGACAGTCAATTTCAGAACATTCAATAAAAATATATGCATAACATTTGATGCCCTTATATTCTGGATTGGCTAAAATTGTATAATATGTGGTTATAATAACTAAATTGCCATTTCAAATATAATGTGTTGGATGTTTATGAGTGACATACGAAATACACAGTCACTGATTGTGATTAACATGTACATGTAAGCTGGTCAAGGCAGGGTGCCAGTCTTCCCTGACAAGAAAGACTTGAACCTTGCCTGATCCAGCTGATTACCTTAATAATAAGCTGTATGCATACATTTGTATGAAGCATCAGAAGTTTTAACTACAATGTTTTTATGTATATCAATATATAAGTACTGACATATATATATGAACATTGCATATAAAATATTGTATTTAGATCATTTTGTTTTCAACTTGGTATTTTTTTTTTATATGTTGTTTTTTTTAAAGATTATCTTTCAAACAAAGATCTTGAACATGCTGTAAGAGTAAAATCACTTGCACTTAGAGACCTTACATGTAAATGATTTGAGATAAAACAATATTCATATGAAGTGTGTCTTATAAGGATCCTCCTATGAAATTCAAGTACCCTAGTATCATTTACACAGGTGAATGTACTCAAATCTTTTAATAATTTTGAGGGAACAATGACTTTGTATAAATCTTCTGAATTGGTACACCAGACCTGTCAGTTCTATAAAGCACTCTGTACATTTAAAGACACAGACAAATTTCATTATGTCCAGAATGTTATGTGAGCTTTAGCATGTTAAGTGAAGGAGACAATACTATAAGTTATATGGTTCGCTACTGACCCCATACGGATCCATAGAGGGTTAGTAAAATCCATAGGGGGTGAGGCCGGAGGCCGAGTTCCCTATGAATTTTATTCACCCTCTATGGATCCGTAGGGGGTCAGTAGTTAACCGTATGACAAATTTATCGGACGCTGGACTTTTGTTTGCGGCGTTTTGTTGAAAAATAAACAATGAAACACAACAACATGAATAGATGACGTCGCCATTAACGCGTCATGAACCCCATATAAAACTTACTAACCCCATACGGTCTCATAGGGGGTCACCACGTGACGGCATTTAACCAATCACAACGTGATAATTCATCTGCGGTCCGATAAAAGTATATATACGATGTAGCTATATTTGTTTAAGGATTTGAAAATGCAAGGGTCAGCTGTGTTGGTACTACATGCACCTTATGTATTAGGTACTCTCTGTATACTCAGGTCATTGAAAAATGCATTATTAATAAAACTGAGAAAGGAAATGGGGAATCAATGTATATAATACCCGACCAAAGATCCAGTTTCTCTTCAAAATTACCTGTGAAATCACAATTCTGATTCTTTGATCAAAAAATTAAAACAGCAGAATTGTGTTGACTTAGTATCCACACATTCATTTTAAATCTTTAACCAAGCATAAAATAGTCAGGGAGTATTGAGGTTTCATTCTAATTAGTTTAGGAAAAGGGTGTATATACATGTAGATATGTAGGTGTAGGTTAATCGGAGCGCATATAACATGCTTCTGTGTAATACATGTATCCACCCATTAGACTCAGCATCATGATTCATCATCAATCTATTTTTAGCTGCCGTGACCTTGTTTAACTTCCCTCCTTTTCATATCAACCTTACAGATATTTTGATTTACAAAGATTTTCAAGAGTATCTTATCATCATACAGCAATAATAATAAACATATATATCATATCTATATCCATATATTTGTATAGGTATAAATCAAAATAATACACCTTTTAGTTCCTATTAATTAGAGCAGGTGAACTAACGACCCTTGATTATTTTTACTTGTATGAATGGTAAGAAGACCACCCATAGTTATAACCTGGCATTACACTAATAATCTGTCAATTCTAAAAGTTTTTAAGACTAAACAAAATAAGTATTTAACTCAATAAAAATCTATATCTTAATGTTATTTATGTAAATAAACAAATGTTCCCAGACTGTTTAATGTTGTCTTACAGGCACATGTGTAAGTATCATGTAAGAATAAACAATAATGTTTATTCACCTGCTAAATGCAAACAGGACCAGTAAGATTACATGACCAGACTGGCCACCTGTCTTTTAATAAACATGTGTTGTCAGTTATCAATTTCTAATACTTTATAAGCACTGAATAGTTCAATAAAGTTTAAGTATGCTTTCTTATAGCAGTACAATTTTGTACATGTATTCCCAGAGTGAGTACAAAAAAAATGTAGATCAAACATGACCCCTGTGCATTCTTCTACTGTGGCATGGGCTTATGAATGGCTTTTTTGTATTAATGTGTTTATTGTCAAAAATAAGAGTTTCCTTGTATACAAACATGTATATATACATAAACATTTGTAGTCTTTTTATATTTACTTTCACATATATCTAAATTGAAATTTTGAGAGATATTCTAGTATACATATATATACATATATTCTTTGAGAAACAGGAGGAGGTATATTTTAGCACAAAAATAACCTATAAATATGACAAAAATGCACTTGAAGTTGTTGTACTAGTAGTATTTATGTGAAGGACTTTCAGGCAAAAGGTTACAATAGTACTAAATCAATAAATGAGTCATAACCTTGATCATGAACCTAGAACAAAAGGTCACAAAATTAATTTGTCTTTGAAGAGGTGTAACCTGTCATATTCAGGCATAAAAAAAGTAAATTCTTTAGAATCAATCTCTAAAAGAAAATCATGTACTTGTATTAATGTACATTGTAGATGTAACTTCTCTGTTCACAAAATTTTTTGGAGTATCAAATCCCCCTAACAACTAAATAAAGTCTTCCTTTTTGTTATATAGTGAGTTATTTTTAACACTATGGCAAAATATAACCTTTTAATTTATTTTTTTGCATTACAGAAAATGTCGGGTATATATTTTACATACACATATATACAGTTGATTTGTTGTGATCTTGACCAGTGTCAATTGTAAATCATCTAAAATTTGATAATAGCAATATACATGTATACTTGTAAGTTGAAATGCAATAAACAATGAAGTCCAATCAACCATGCCAATACCCTCATGATATCATCTTAGCCATGCATGACTGACTTTTCTTTATGTTGTAATAAAGATTATCTATAGCTTGTTATCATTCATCTTTGATTGATCAAGGTCTAAAATTGACAAGGATCAGAGTGGTCAAAGGAATCTATCCTGTAATTCACTATTGATGAGATGTCACCCCAGGCATTTCTCAGCACCAAATTTGATAAAGATGTTTGGACTGGTCAGTTATAATTAGTTACATATGAATGTCAATAAATTTTGACCCTAAGTGAGATAGAAAGGTTTCTTGTCACCTTTTTCTGATACCTGTCCTACATGAACAAGGAATTTCTGAATGACATGAACTAGTTGCCTGGGATTTTACGATGCATTGAATCTTAATTTGAAGATCAAAAGTTTTTAATTCTTAACAATGTCGAGTTAAAAATATTGGCCTTTCTGACAAATAAAATACCAATATTTGGTGGCCTTGGGCAGTTTTTTGCTCTTTGCCTCATTCCCCATTTCCATTCTCTATCTTATACATTTTATCAGAGAAAATGCTTTTCATTCTTTAAAGCCTTAGAAATTAAAACAAATTATTTTCTAATCCACTTTTGACTAAATTAATTTATTTTTGTAAAGTTATTTGTCAATGCATATAACATTGAAAATAATTAACATTTTATACAATTGTTTTTTTGAATATTCATCAAATTTAAAATACAATATATGTGTATGATGTGTAGGAAATTCGATGTGTACATGTACATAATTTTCTAATTGCCAGTAAGAAAGTTTTTTGTTTGAAAGCCTATTTTCTTACAACACATGCAGACACATGACTCAGCACACACAGATGATATTTCTATCCAGCTGTTCAGAGAATGTTATCTTAAGGGTTCACAAGCGATCTCTGACCTATCATTATTTTTTGGTTTACTTTTAACAAATACATACATATTGAGAGGGTTTCTTGTTATCAAATTTTCATCTTTTTGTTATGTTTACAAAATAAATATTTTAAATCTGTTTTTGGATGAGTTATTTCTGTGGATGAAATAACTTTTTAATAATAGGATTTGGTGACAGAATTTCACGGTTGAAATCGATTTACAACTGACTGTGGGTGAAATGGTTATAATGTAAAATTATTTACATGCTGTACTTAGATAAAGAAAAAAGAAAAAGAGCAGGAATATTCTAATAAGCTTGCATTCTGTATTTTGAATTATAACTTTATAATAAGCTTTTAAGACTCATGATTAATGTATCATTGCAGTTTTAGTCATTGTTAGTAGCACTGATTCAAGCATCAATTTTGATGGTTTGTTAGTGAAACTATAATTTTATCATTTGTCAGTTAATATTTTGTTTGTTATGGAATATGAATACAACATTATAAAACTACACGCTAACATAAAATCAGCAATCCTGTGTCAGGCTTAGACCCCAATGAGACCCACTATTGCAAGGAACTAGAGAACAAATTAAATAGTTACATGTACTATGAGGAAATTGTTCATGGCACTAATTTATATTTTTATTATTTCTATTTATTTATTTCATATGCAGAATAAAATGCATGTACTCTATAGATTTCCAATTCACTGATAATTGCTGGCTAATCAATTGTTTGTAAATTAGTTAAAAACCATATTTCCCCATGCCAACATCCTGCTTAACATCCAAGACTTTATTTATTAATATTTGTTAAACAGGAAATTTAATTCTACATGTTCTGGCTTCATTCAACCTCATCACAATCAATTCAAACATGCACTTTTTCTCAGCACTAAGAATTTGAAAAGATTTTAAAAGGAATCATCCAAGTGAAAATCTGACACTTATCCAATCACACAGGAATGTGCCAATATCATAACAGAGATGTCTGATGTGATATGATTGACAATGAGACTACAATCTACCAGAGTTAAAATATGGATGTACATGTAGTAACATTTATAATATAGGCCACTATATAGTGCCTTCAACAATGAGGAAAAAACATATATAGTTGGCTATAGAAGAAACTATTCAAACGAGCTAAATAACGCTTTTATTAATAACAAAACAAAATGTTTTTTAAGACCCCCCCAAAAAAAAATTGTATAACACATTTAATGCTAAATGTATCAACAAAGGGTCATCGGAGGTTTAGCAATAAAAGGCCTTTCACACTCTCACATGGACATTCTTTGCAAGACCTGGACACTACTACAACAGTAACTTATATAGTAATTTATATTATAATTTAGCTAAAACTAAAAGCCTAAAAGTAAAACACATTTTAAAAATAATATTTTTAACAACATGAACAATCAATAATGAGACGTCTGCATAAAAAAAAAATCTTTTTAGCAAATGAATATTGACCGATAAAAGCAATATTTTCTCAAGAAAAGTGGGGGTGGGGTGCCATGTCTTTCATTATTAATTATGAGAGCTTCTTGCATTTGTTGTGTGTTAGAAATGACAACTGAACTCACCCTCATATCATTTATAATTGTCTGAAAAAACATTCCTAGAGCACTACAATCTTTATCCATGCCTCCCTCCATTTGCTGTTGACTCATTGTGGACATATTCCTTTAGTTATAATATTCCTGTATTTGAATATTGAAAATAAAGCACTTCCGATCACAACAAGGCGAATCGATAGTGAAAGTGAATAAAATCTAATCCGAAATGAAATAAATACACACAATAACAGGCCCTAAGTAATCCATATGCAAAATGGAATCGCCATTCCAATGTACAAATCGAAATATATACAATTAATCCTGTTTTAGGGTAGTTTTTCAGTCATTGTTGTCCTCAAACATAAGCGTGTTAACCGAACGGATATCATTTCCGCTCTGATGGCAATATATGACTGTGATCACGTGACAACACAATCCGAAGGCTATTGGTTAATAAGACTAGCAGTAACAAAAAATGTCATCTTACAGTTTTCTGAACTTTTCTTATTATCATCTGGTTAAATATTGAAAACGTCGACCGGTTTTTTGAAGCACCTTTTAATTGAAGATGTCTTCAGTGACGTTCGCGCTCGGGATAATGTACCTGAAGTCGCATAACTCTTTTCGGGTGGCATACTTTATGTTTTTATGTGTTTTATGTATTGTCCTCAGTGTATTGCAGGGCCGTAACTTCATTGAGGCAAATGAGGCAAATGCCTCATGTTGGAAATTTAAAAAAAAAAAAAAAAACTGAAACAAGATTGTCTTAATTCATATCAACCTGAATTGTTTTCACGGAAAGTGTCTTGCATGAAGCAAGTTCTCTTCACTCTCTGATGTCGCCCCTGCATGTTTTTCGTGATCCATGAGTCATCCATGTTTCTATTTTACTTTTGTTTTCAGAGTTGATGGTCTATTGTTTGTACTTCTGTGTCCCGGGTTTGTCTTTTGTTCATTTATTGTCCTACTTTATAACTATAGTCTGCAGAGTGTTGATTTTCATTTATAAAGTGTGGTTTTGCAATGTTGCATGTCCACCGATGTCCAGACATTGTGCGAGAAAATATTTTAAGAATATACAATGCTACTGGACATACAAAAAAAATGTCGTTTCTGCATGGAGAATTGAACTTGATATCAAAGAATACAAAACTGGCTCTTTTTTTTTGTAGATAAATCTAGATAGCTGACATGGTTTAAATCAAAGTAAAACCACCATTTTCCCGGTATCAAATCATCTTTAAAAAAACGTCAATGTATTGCCATATGACCTTTTACATTGAAGGGTTAAACTTGCATGAAGTCGTTTTCAGACTCTTAAACAGAAAATTAATAAAATATGAAGTAAACGTGCACATGACCTTATCTCACACAAAGTCCGTGATGCATAGAAAAAATACAAATGCTCATTCGCCAAAGTTTTTTTTCCTGTTCTTCATCTTGATAGTTGGTGGAGGGTCTTCAACAATAAAAGAATCATTAATACCGAAAAACAAGGTCAAGATGGTCCTTAGTGTCGACTTAAGCAGTACTACTACTTAAAGTATAATACTGCACTTTCACTATATTTAAATCTAGTCATAATTAATCACCAAAGTCTCAATTATGCACTGAATACAAGACAAGAACAGACAGACATAATGATTATGAGAATTTCGGTTTTTGCTTTATCCTACATATCGGTCTACTTTTAATGTTGTCCCTGTAAAACCTAAACGTCTTAAATTACAATGAATCTATGTTTTTCTTTGAGACAAGAATAATGTCGAAAGAAATAGCTAAACATTAATTGCGTTTCAATGTAAGAAAGAGTCTGTGAAACGCTCAGAATGCACGATTTTGCGTTATTTTTCTCAGGGCTTCTGGGGGCCTTCGGACAGCGACCACCAGACCTCTCGCCAAATATTTTCGCCTCGCTACGCTCGGCGAATATATTTTGCCTCAATATTAAAAGAGGCTAGTTACGGCCCTGGTATTGTCCCCGTGATTGTCCCTGTATTGTGCTGGTCATAAATGTATGTCGGATAAAAGCTCTACAGAGCTTATGTTGTATTGTTATATGTATAACCGACTTTAGATACATCTTTTATGCTTTATGCTTTTATGATCGTTAATTCACCAATGGCCGTTATAGACAGTATGAGACAAAATGAATTTATACATAAATTAATACATTGTTTTATAAGTCAATTTATTATATGCCTCGTTTGGCCAAATTGGTCCTTTCATATGTAGACAGTCGACAAAAATCATTCTGGGCTAACGTGTAAGGCTTACATAAAAAAAAGCCATAACAATAGTTTACCAACATCAGCATCAGGGGCGGATCCAGCCATTTTAAAAAGGGGGGGTCCCAACCCAGGATAAAGGGGGGGGGTTCCAACTATATGTCCCCATTCAAATGCATTGATCGGCCAAAAAAAAGGGGGGTTCCAACCCCCGGAACCCCCCCTCTGGATCCGCCACTGAGCATCATTGTATATAATGATTAGACATCTTCTACATGTTCTATAGCAAGAGACATATATTCACAGATATATAATTTTCAAATCAAGTGGTCAAATGTCAGTGTCCTAAACAGATCTCCTTTATCCTTGACAAAAGTTATTTTTATTCCGGCGTTATGAGAATTGTTCGATGAAATCTTCATAGTGGTCACAATTTATTATAAAAGTTTCCTTTCCCAGGTTTCCGGTGTTTGATGATGATTGGTCTGATATGCGTACATGCAGTGGTCTCATTCCGAGTATCTAAAATTTATAATATGAAAGTACCGTTTTCATTACGAAAGCAAAGATATTTAGAACATTTAAAAAAAAAACACATTTTATACAATCGGGATATTATTTAAATTGCTGACAAAATTTCAAAGTTATTGTCAAAAAATATTAATGGGATTTACTGTTGACGAATGCTTTCACTTTATATATGGATTAGTAAAAAAAAACACAAGATACTTCAAGAGTAAAATATGTTAACATTATTAATAAACGCAAACCGATTGATGTGCAAGTTAAGAGTCCTTCTTGTTCAGGTTAAAACACTGCTGACCCACTGAGCATTGTGTATTTTGATTTTCTGCATTTACAAAACAATATGCATGTACACATACACTTCTAACAGATCTGGTTTACCTGCACTGTTCATGATTTTGATGCGCAGTCCAAACTGGGCACCCGTCTTTGAACTATTTCCCCAACATTAAGGTATATAAGAAAAAATCAGAGACAAGTGCATGCCTGAGGCGGTGCAGTCGTCAGAACAAGATTATACATGACTCTGAGAGGCATAGCAAGAATTGGCAACAAAACAACAAAGAACATACCCCATTTACCACCAACACACTTCTTCTCTGAAAAAATACATACAGACAAGGAACAACTAAGGGCCCGTGCACCCTAACACCCAAACAAATAGTTCTAACACGATGGCTTTTTTTTAATTAATAATTGGTCATCTACTTCTATCCTGGTTTCGGTATTTTAAAAGGAGACCGTTTATGGTCTTTAAATGTTTCTCGGGTTTTTTGTTGTGTTTTTATCAGTGTTGCTGGATCAATGCTGCATTCACAATTCTCGGGGTGTTGCCATGTGAATCAATGCTGCATGCATCCACAATTACTTTTTATTCATAAAGATCATGGAAGTATAACAGGGTGTTAAGAATTGCACATGAGGTGTTCCCGCTACCGCTCTCTATGTACACGACGTCACCGTTGTTGTGACGTTAGCTTTTCAGAGTTCAATACAA
The DNA here is from genome assembly GCF_965363235.1 of Mytilus galloprovincialis. Lineage (NCBI taxonomy): Eukaryota > Metazoa > Mollusca > Bivalvia > Mytilida > Mytilidae > Mytilus > Mytilus galloprovincialis. The sequence goes on from NC_134843.1 coordinate 86,826,631, forward strand.
GTATCATTGCAAGCAGACGTTCTTATTTACTAAGCCTTAATTTGTGTCCGAAACAACCACTCTACGATATTGGTACCGAGACCAGGATGAATCTGAAGCTACGTTCGATACGAGCAGGACATAGAAGTGCAGTTTCCAGACTGATAAAGAAATTTGAAGACGTTCAACAGGAAGAAGATGGAACCGTGGACACGGAGGATTTGTCAAACATATTGGATAGTCTGAAACGGAAGCAAGAAATATTACGTAAGTTAGATGAGGACATAGTACAGGAACTGGACGACGGAGATATTGAAACAGAGATCGTTGAAGCAGATGAGTATGCATTTAACTTAGAAGGTAAAATTCGTCAAGTCAACAAATTTATCTTAGTCAAAACTACAGCGTTGAATACACACGCAGAAAGTTTTACTCCACGCATAGAAACTACTCAACCCGTTCATACTATAAACTCTTCATATACAGAACATCAGAACAATTCAAATTACCGTTTGTCAGATTTTCGCCCATCCGTTAGCTCAACTAGTGAATACAACAAACTACCCAAGTTGAATCTCCCTACTTTCGATGGAGATATACTTCAATGGCAATCATTTTGGGACTCATTTGAGACAGCCGTGCATACGAACCCAACCTTAAGCAACGTCCAGAAATTCAATTATTTAAAATCGTTACTTCACGATGAAGCTCTAAAATCAGTGACAGGTTTTGCGCTCACTAATGCAAACTATGAAAAGGCAATTTCCCTATTACAAGAAAGATATGGTCAGCAACATAAAATTACACAGAGGTATATGCAGGAACTTATTGATATAACGTCGCCTAGGTACACACTTTTCAACCTCCGACATTTTTATGACAACATTGAAATTTACATAAGAGGTTTAGAATCACTAGGACAAACTGATGATTCATACGGAGCGCTGTTAGTGCCAATAATATTGAACAAACTACCAGGGGAAATTCGAAAAAACCTTGCAAGAGAATTTGGGTCCACAAACATACGCTTGGCAGACTTACGAAAAGGCATATTTAATGAAATAAATATCATGGAAGCCGGTAACTCAACAGACAGTCATGAAAATCCTACCGCTACTGCAGCATTTTTGACCAACACAAAACCGCGAAATCGACAATCAAGTCACAGCCACCAAAATAAGAATCACCAAAACACTAACTTCAAATCTAAACAGTGCGACTATTGTCACGAATCACACGCCTCGGTAAATTGTACCAAAGTAACTGAATATAAAGATCGCATGTCAATAGTAAAAAGAGACCGCCTATGCTTCAACTGTTTAGGACATCATAACTTGGTTGATTGTAAGTCAAATAAAACATGCAGAAAATGTCATAAGCGTCATCACACAAGTTTATGTAAGGATAATGCACAAATAGATAAAGAAGATAGTGTGAACGTAAGTACCATTCAACACAACGCGAAGGAAACGGACACAATTTTACATTCACAGGCAACCACGAATGTCATGCTCAAAACCACAATTAATCCTGTAAGTTCAGGACTACAATCTTTAGATGCCAACATTCTTTTTGATGAGGGCGCACAGAGGTCGTTCATCACAGAAGACTTAGCCGCTAAATTGCAGTTATCAATAATTGGCACAGAAAGTTTAAATTTATCCGGGTTCGGGGACAGTGCAGAAAGTACGAAAATTAGACACTTAAAATCTACAACTATTTATTTGCTCACAGACGAAGGAAAATTGCCGATCAGAGTATTGATCGTACCGGAAATCGCCGCACCACTCAAAACTTACATCCGCAAAGCTGCTAAATTGTCATATTTATCCGAGATAAAACTCGCCCATCCAGTTACCGCGAACGACAATTTCCAAGTCTCAGTACTCGTCGGAGCCGACTACTATTGGTCAATTATAGAAAACGATATCATTAGAGGTGAGGGACCTACTGCCGTGAAATCAAAAATAGGTTATTTACTGTCAGGACCACTTCACGGTACACCAAGTTACAATGACCAGCCAACATCTATGATGAATGTAATGACATCAAGAAAGACAGAAGAATGCGACTTGGAGAAATTTTGGAAGTTAGAAACACTTGGAATTGAGCAAATAGATGAGAAGGAAACAGGGAACAAGGCATTAAGAGAAGTATATGAGAAGACATGTATCAGTTACCATGACAACAGATATTTTGCTACATTACCCTGGAAAGAAGAGCATCCACCATTACCAATGAACAAAGAAATAGCCCATCGCAGAACAGAAAACGTAATTAAACGACTGAAGAAGGAACCGCATTTATTACAGAAATACGGAGAAATAATAGGTGAACAAGAAAGAAGAGGATTTATAGAGAAGATAGGAGAAGACACAGCGACTAGTAACACAGTACACTACATACCGCATCATGCCGTCAAAAAAGAATCGTCGACTACACCTATTAGGATAGTGTTTGACTGTAGCTGTAAAGCAAGACAAGAAACTCCTAGCTTAAACGACTGTCTGCTGGTGGACTATCAGTCCCCGAGGGTATCATCAGCTCAGTAGTCAGTGCTTCGGTACTGACATGATTAAACAAACTTTACTAAAATTGTCCGTTTATAAATTTTGAAATTATTATGAAACTAAGGTTTCAACTCCCTCAGGCAAAGTTGGCTTTAGATGAATTTGGCTATTTATTTTAGGTATTTTTAACATATAGCTCTTCAACGATTGTCGGTACTTATACATCTTCGGATTTCAAATGTTTGGCTTTGAGCGTTCCTGATGAAGGTAAATCCAGAAAAGCGCTTCGGACGCAATAAATTATTAAACGTGTTGTTTTATATTTTTACATCACTGAGTCGATACCTCTGCTGGTGGACTATCAGTCCCCGAGGGTATCATCAGCTCAGTAGTCAGTGCTTCGGTACTGACATGATTAAACAAACTTTACTAAAATTGTCCGTTTATAAATTTTGAAATTATTATGAAACTAAGGTTTCAACTCCCTCAGGCAAAGTTGGCTTTAGATGAATTTGGCTATTTATTTTAGGTATTTTTAACATATAGCTCTTCAACGATTGTCGGTACTTATACATCTTCGGATTTCAAATGTTTGGCTTTGAGCGTTCCTGATGAAGGTAAATCCAGAAAAGCGCTTCGGACGCAATAAATTATTAAACGTGTTGTTTTATATTTTTAATGGATACACCACCTGATCTAAACGAGTTAACAGGTATTTTACTTAGATTTCGATTAAATCAATGGGCAGTTTCAACAGATATTGAAAAAGCGTTTTTGAATGTTGGTTTAGAAGAGAGAGACCGTGATGTAACTAGATTTTTTTGGTTTTCCGATCCTACAGACTCTACAAGTCCGCTCTCAGTTTACCGATTAAAATCCGTCTTATTTGGAGCTACCTGTTCTCCATTTATTTTAAATGCCGTTGTTCAAAAGCACCTAAGTGAAAATACATGTGAATGGACTGATGCCATACAGAAGGATCTTTACGTTGACAACATAATTTCAAGTTTTCGGACCGAGAGACAATTACTACAATATTTTGACACATCTCGTACCTTATTTGCAAAAGCGGGATTTAATTTACGCTCTTGGGCATCAAAAAACAAGACTTTACAAGATCGCGCAACGTCAGAAAATGTACTTGATAATGACAAACTTATCAAAGTATTAGGACTTAGATGGAATACAGACAAGGACACGCTTACTTTCGCAAAACAGGAATACGTCGAAATGGAGGATCATTTGATTACAAAGCGTGAAATTCTTAGACAATTTTCAAAAATTTACGACCCTCTAGGAATTATAAGTCCGATAACAGTAAGGAGCAAAATGTTCATGCAGACCCTATGGGAGAAAAAACTGGATTGGGATGAACCGTTATCGTCAGAAACTATAATGGAATGGAAAGAAATTCAACGAGACACACAAGAATGTATAGAGACTGAAATTTCAAGACCGTATTTCAAAGAAAGGAGATCAACGGAAGATATTTCACTACACATATTCACAGATGCAAGTTTAAAGGCGTATGGAGCATGTGCATATGTAGTTTGTGGGAACCAGTCAACGCTGATTATGTCTAGAAACAGAGTTGCTCCATTGAAAAACATGACAATTCCGAAACTTGAGCTCATGGCAGCAGTGATAGGGAGTAGATTACTGAAACATTTGAAGTCACATATAAGATTTTCACAGGCAACACTTTGGAGTGACAGTCAAATTACACTGAGTTGGTTAATGACTAAGAAACAAGTACCGATTTTCGTCAAAAACAGAGTTGCGGAAATAAATCAGCTTACGCATGGATTTTCCTGGAGATACTGTCCGACTGATTCAAACCCCGCAGACTTACTTTCAAGAGGAATGACAGCTGTAAGGTTTAAAAATTGTGACCTATGGATGAAAGGCCCCGGATGGATTGTTGATACTACAAAATGGCCTCAGTGGAAAAAAGACGCTCTAATATTTACAACTCTAACCAAAGATAACTTATCAACAAACACAAACGATACAGCGACAAGTATTACAGTGGGAATAAATAAAATCATGGATATAGATAGGTATGGAGCGTACCAGAAACTTTTACGTGTAACAGCATATGTATACAGATTTATTTACAACTGTAAAAATGAGAAAAAACGTAGTGGGAATTTAAATGTAGAAGAAATTCAGATAGCATCCGTTGCTTGGATACAGGATTCACAGCTTCGAAATTACCCGGATGTGTTTCACAGTTTACAGCAGAAAACGTCAAAAAATAATCTTGTAAAGCAGTTGAAATTGTACCTGGACGAGAAAAAGTTAATACGTTGTGGCGGACGTTTAAACAACGCACCTATTGCCGCTTCAGCCAAGTTCCCGATATTATTGCCAAATAAGGATAAATTATCAACTCTAATTATAATGGATGCCCACAATTGACTACTTCACTCTGGATTAGAAAGTACTGTCACTTCTTTACGACAGTTTTACTGGATTCCAGCAATCCGACAATATGTGAAAACAATTATTCACAAATGTGTTACTTGCAGAAAGGTTACAGGAAGACCGTATCCTACTCCGGACCCACCGCCTCTACCAGCAGACAGACTAAGAGATTCACCACCGTTTACTGTAACAGGCGTTGACTTTACTGGCGCATTGAGCATCAAAACTAAAGATGGAGTTGGAGGAAAAGCGTACATTTGCCTATTTACTTGTGCAATACAAGGGCCGTACACCTAGAAATTGTAGAAGATCTTACAGAAGAGACATTTATTTTAGCGTTTCGCCGATTTACTAGCAGGAAGTCGTTACCAAAAATCATGATATCAGATAATGGTACAACCTATGTAGCTTCGGCAAAGAAAATAGAGTTTCTGACCAAGTCACCGTTATTAAATGAACAATTAAATTCGTATGGAACAGTATGGAAGTTTATACCGAAACGTGCACCATGGTACGGTGGTTGGTGGGAAAGATTAATAGGTTTGACAAAAAATTGTATTAAAAAAGTTTTAGGAAAGGCATTTGTGAGTTTACGTGTACTTGAAACTATCGTCACAGAAGTGGAAGCTATTCTTAATGATCGTCCGTTGACGTACCTATCATCTGATCCATCGGATAATGAACCATTGACACCCTCACATTTACTCTACGGAAGAAGAATTACGATTTTACCGTACACCGGAACTTTAGATGGAAACATTGAAAATTCAAAAATCTTAACACACGCATCAGCTAATAAATTGTTACAGATTCAAAATCATATCATTGACAATTTCTGGACAAGGTGGAAACGTGAATACCTTACATCACTTAGAGAACAACATCGAACTAAAGGAGTGGACAAACAGAACATTAATATTGGAGAGGTAGTTCTAATACATGATGAAACTTCAAGAACAACTTGGAATGTAGGGATCATCGACAAATTGATTCAAGGACGAGATGGGTTTAGCAGATCAGCTATTTTACGGACTAAAAATGGTCAAACGTCTAGACCTATTAGCAAGTTATATCCTCTAGAACTAACATCTAATGAATACACAGGACCGTGTGATGAAATACTACCCGCCAGACGAGCGAAGACCGATGCAAAGGAAAAGATAAAGATGTGGACCAAATGAGACTATCGTATAATTTTATGGACTGTTAACTGTTCGTGCTTTATTACAGAAATAATTTTATTTTATTCGTGCTCATGATCAAAGACAGTTAAAGCTATTCAAAGTTTTCAGAGACAGTAATTCAAAGTGAAATTTTCATAATTTATTTTCATTTTATTGTAATTAAATTCATTTGCGGGCCCCCAGAATGTTAAGAATTGCACATGAGGTGTTCCCGCTACCGCTCTCTATGTACACGACGTCACCGTTGTTGTGACGTTAGCTTTTCAGAGTTCAATACAAGTATCATTGCAAGCAGACGTTCTTATTTACTAAGCCTTAATTTGTGTCCGAAACAACCACTCTACGATACAGGGGTTGTATTTGCATTTCACTTCAATGATTAAGGCAGCATGTCCTTTTGCGCCAATTGCCGTTTTTCAGGGGGTATCATTTGCGCCAAATTTTGTTTTCCAGATGTATCAATTGCGCCAATATTCGGAACTCATTTGGTCCAATTTACCTGTACACATATCTATCATAAATATTAATGATTTAATATTTATTCTTATGTTTGGCTTAAAAAGTATCATACGTTCGGAAATATTTCACCATGAAGATGAGCATCTGGAGAGAAATGACTTGAAATGCATTAGCCAGTCCATGTACAGAGAGAGAAGAAAACGTATTGCTTTGCTGAATATTTAATACAAGATATGCCAAAAGAGAAGAAAATAGAAGCTTTTGATGAATAGGTTTTAGCCACATATGTTGATGACACAGTGATGTCGGTTCCCACCATCCGTATGGGCTGAAACTCTATCTATCAGTAATGAAACAGAAGCATTAATTCCGCAGGAATTTATGCATTTCATACTTTAATATTTGTCTTTTTGGACAATAAAGTGAAGTTGTTACAAGCTACTACATACATTAAATTGGGAAGTACCCATGCAGCAGCAGTAAGAAAAAAGTATGTTTTAGGAAAGGAAACATTTGCCATGTAAACTGAAATCATTAATGATTTAATGTGATTTAATACACTTGCAGAAAGAAGGCAACAATTACAGCCTTAATCATGGGAGAGATCCGTTTGCGCCAAAAATGCGTCCTTTTGCGCCACAACTTTTTTCTCCAATGCTACGTTTGCGCCACCTATTTTAAAATTACATGGCATCATTTGCGCCAAAAAATAAAACATACGATTGCGCAAATTAGAAAAAAACGACCCCCTCCTCCTTTATTCGGACTTGAAACCGGCAGTTTACATTCTGAGTTGTCTGTAATAAATTCTAATGGTACCAATATTGGATTCCATTGAAACGAAGTAGATTCGATAATGCCACACAACCTATCCAACTTTTAGTCCAAATGGATAATAAAGTGATCTTCTACGGTCACTTAGAACGTTAAAATGATCATATCAAGTCACTAGGACATTATACTAGTAGTTATCTTCGATTGACAGCAGACTATTATAATAATATTTTCCAGTCACCAGGACATTATGGTAAAAGAGAGGCGAAGGATACCAAAGGGACATTCAAACTCATAAGTCAAAAATAAACCGACAACGCAATGGCAAAAAAAGAAAAAGAAAACAAACAACAAAAAACAGTATACAAATTACAACATAGAAAACTTTAAACTGAGCAACACGAACCCCACGGCATTAAAAAAAACGGGGTCAATTTCTGATGCTCCGGAAGGTCCATACGGATCTGCTCCATACGTTGCTCCCATAGCGATTTTCACCAGGAAAATATACCAACCTTGTCAGTCAGTTAGTTATCTTCTCAAGCACCAGATGGATATCATAGTGACCATCACCAGTCACAATGACATGATAGTGATCTTCTCATAACCAGGACACTATGGTGGTCTTCTCTAATCACCAGGACATAACAGTGATCTTCTCTTAATCATCTAGACATCTTAACGGTCTGCTCAAGTCACCAGAAAACAAAATGGTCTTTTCGGTACTAGAACATTAAAGTGATCTTCACCAGTCACAAGGACACTATTATGATCTTCTCCATGCAGTACGTCATCGGAACTATATAGGGATCTTCTTCAGTAACCAGGGCATTATAATGATCGTTTCGATACCAGCTTATTATAGAAAGCCTCTCTAGTCACTAGGACATAATGACTGTCTTCTCCAATCATCATGACATTAAAGTGATCTTCGCCAGTCATGAAGACATTGAAGTGATCATATCTAGTCACCATTATATTTAAATATTCTTCTCCAGTCACCAAGACATTAAAGTACTATTATCAAGTCACCAGGATACTTAAATGATCTTTTCTGTACACTAGTTCATTAACTTATTCTTATCCAGTCACCAAGAAATAACAAAGATCGACTCAAGTCACCAGGACATTAAAGTGATCTTCTCCAGTCACCAGGACATTAAAGTGATCTTCTCCAGTCACCAGGACATTATAGTGATCTTCTCTTGTCACCAGGAAATAATAGTGATCTTCTCCAGTCACCAGGACATTATAGTGATCTTCTCCAGTCACAAGGACATTATAATGATATTCTCCAGTCACCAAGACATTATAATGATCATCTCCAGTCACTAGGACATTATAGTGATCTTCTACAGTCACCAGGACATTATAGTGATCTTCTCCAGTCACCAGGACATTTTAGTGATCTTCTCCAGTCACCAGGACATTATAGTGATCTTCCCCAGTCACCGGGACATTATAGTGATATTCTTCAGTCACCAGGACGTTAAAGTGATCTTCTCCAATCACAAAGACAAAAATGATCTTCTCCAGTCACCAGGACATTATAGTGATCTTCTCCAGTCAAAATGACATTATAGTGATATTCTCCAGTCACCAGGACATTATAGTGATAATATCCAATCACAAAGACATAAGTAATCTTCTCAAGTCAACAGGACATTATAGTAATCTTCTTCAGTCAAAATGACATACGTGATCTTCTCCAATCGCAAGGATATAAGTGATCTTACCCAGTCCCAAGGTCATTATAGTGACATTCTTTAATCACAAAAAACATTAAGCAGTCCAGTCACAAGGTCATAATAGTGACCTTCTCCAATCACAAGGACATTATAGTGATCTTCTCAAGTCACCAGGACATTATAGTGATCTTCTCAAGTCACCAGGACATTATAGTGACCTTCTCCAATCACAAGGACATTATAGTGATCTTCTCAAGTCACCAGGACATTAAAGTGATCTTCTCCAGTCACAAGGACATTATAACGATCTTCTCCAGTCACCAGGACATTTTAGTGATCTTCTCCAGTCACCAGGACATTATAGTGATCTTCTCCAGTCACCAGGACATTATAACGATCATCTCCAGTCACTAGGAAATTATAGTGATCTTCTCCAGTCACCAGGACATTAAAGTGATCTTCTCCAGTCACCAGGACATTATACTGATCTTCTCCAGTCACCAAGACATTATAATGATCATCTCCAGTTACCAGGACATTATAGTGATCTTCTCAAGTCACCAGGACATTAAAGTGATCTTCTCCAGTCACCAGGACATTATAGTGATCTTCTCCAGTCACCAAGACATTTTAGTGATCTTCTCCAGTCGCCAGGACATTATAGTGATCTTCTCCAGTCACCAGGACATTATAACGATCATCTCCAGTCACTAGGAAATTATAGTGATCTTCTCAAGTCACCAGGACATTAAAGTGATCTTCTCCAGTCACCAGGACATTATAGTGATCTTCTCCAGTCACCAGGACATTATAGTGATCTTCTCCAGTCAAAATGACATAAGTGATCTTCTCCAACCACAAGGACATGAGTGTTCTTACCCAGTCCCAAGGTCATTATAGTGACATTCTTTAATCACAAAAACATTAAGTGGTCCAGTCACAAGGTCATAATAGTGACCTTCTCCAATCACAAGGACATAATAGTGATCTTCTCAAGTCACCAGGACATTATAGTGATCTTCTCAAGTCACCAGGACATTATAGTGATATTCTCCAGTCACAAGGTCATAATAGTGATCTTCTCCAGTCACAATGTCATAATAGTGACCTTCTCCAATCACAAGGACATAATAGTGATCTTCTCAAGTCACCAGGACATTTTAGTGATCTTCTCCAGTCACAAGGACATTAATGTGATCTTCTTAGAACATTTTAGTGATCCTGTCTAATCACCAGGGCATTTAAGTGGTCTTCTCTTGTCTGCAAGACATTATTGTGGAAATTTCCAGCCAACCAATATATATCCTGGTCTTCATTTAACTGTGCAGGATAATATTACATATTCAGACTTACTATACAAATACTTGCACAGATGTATTATGGACATTTGTTGGATTTGAGTCTCATGGCACCAGCAAATCGTAAAAAAAAGGCTGTCAGATGTCAGAGAAATATTGGACTAATTCTGAGTGAATTTTTTCTTCAAAATAACTGTCTTGTATACCACTTGTAAGTGGTCTGCAATGATGTGTAAAAAACCCTGAAAATACGTTTTGTTTTTTTTTTCTTTACATGTATATGACATAATGCTGACAAGGGTATAACCAATTACATGTACTTCAATGGCTCTCACTCATGACAATGTATTTATAGATCTTTTGATGTTTGTTATTTTGAGGGTTCAGATAAGTTTTTGATGAAGATTTATCAAGAAAACCACTTTGCTTTGTTTCAAAAGATATCCAACTCTTTTTCAGACTTCATTAAACATAATTTGTCAGATTGTTCCGTAAAAGTATATTAGACATATATTTTGGCATAAGTGTTGACATTTGGCAGAGTTCACAAGAAAAACAAAAGTACTAAGTAATTTTGCACAATCTTTCATGACAGAAATATGACTAGAAACTGTTGATTAATTATGTGTTTTAATTACTAACAACTTATTATTGCTAAGCAACAAGAATACACAGAAAAGAAATATAAAGTAACAATATAGCACTTATTCCATATATCTACATCTAAGACAATCTACAGCTAACAACAGTATAGATAGATAGTTAGATATTTTTATTTTAAAGTACAACTTGGTACATATACATAAAATACAATATATTGAAGTTTTAAACATAAGCATTCAATTAACATGTATAATTATACCAACCGGCCTTTAGAGGCTTATGATGCACTGTCATTTATGTACGAATAATTATATATAAATCAACTAAAAATGTTACCATTTTGTCTATTCCTTATAATATAAAAATTCTGATTAAGCAGGAGAATTTTTTTTCTAATGTAGTATTCTTAATTTCTGCTAAAGGTAATTTATTGTTTTTAATAAAGATTATGTATTCATTTATCTTATTTTTATAGGTGCAAATGTCTGCAAACCTGAGACTATTGATTGCAGTGTTCACTTGCCTAAAAGCCCCACCTGTTTAAAAAGTGCATTATTTTTCATAAATAACAAAGAGGCATATGTGGCCAAGTGGTCTCAGAAGTTTTTCAGAATATATTGGTACAGATTAAATCATTAAATCTTCACCTTGGTCCAAGACTTGCTCTGAACGTTGTTCACTCCATCTTCCTGTATATATGATAAGATTGTCAGTATTTTGTTGTAGGGAAGCAGTTTTCCCCTTGTACCTTTTTAGTGTCATCCAACAACCTTTCTCACTGAGGACAAACAGTTGCCTATAATTGATTACATCCACTTTATTTGAGCTTTGGAGGATAGTTGTCTCATTGACAATCATACCATATTTTCTAATTTTTAACTCAATTTACAAGTGTAATTAAAGTTGTGAGAAACAAATCATATATACAAGTAAAATCTAAGGAACCCAGGTATGATAATTTTAAATACAAAGTCATTCCTCTATGATAGAGTATTATATAGATATAATTGATTGTAACTTTCAAGTGACAACATTCGGAACATATCATCTTCATTATACGTCAGCAGAGGTTACCAAATATCATAATTTCATTTTTATCATATTATGCCTGAAGGTTAAAGAATATCATTAGCCTTAAAAAAGAATATGAAAAATTTCTCTATAATTTTGGCAATTTATTGTGGCCAGTAAATGTCTTTTTTGGTAAAGTTTTGTTTTTGGTTTGTTTTAACATACATTTCCTTTCATTTATATTCATAAAGGTAGAATTTAGAAACTTTCTACCAAAAAGGCATTCACATATAATCTAAATTTTTGTCCTCTTTTTTAAAAATAAAAATTACCATATCTGTAATCTATATGTTAGCTAAAATTTAATTTATTCTCAAATATATGACAAAAAGAATTTGATACAATTTCATTATGAAAACATATAGCTTTTTAATAAATGTATAACCATAAATTCTATGCAAACTGTATAATAGATATGGAAATCTAATGGTCAGTGGTCACAACAAGATGTATTTAAATCCCTCACCTTATAAATGGGAAGTGCCAAGTAATTTGTCATTTTTACAAATTATCCATAAATATCAAAATTTGGTAAAAATTGACATGATTACACCTGAGATGGTCAGATAAAGGGCAATATGATAGATGGTTTATTTGAACTTTATTTCATATTCAACAGATTTGATTATATCACAATTCAAGCAAAAGTGTTTCTCTAAAAAAACTGATAGGATTGTTGGAGATATATACATTCGATTTATGTCTGTGATCAGTGGCAAATTCAGGGGAAGGGGGCGGGGGGGATGGGGGGGGGGGAGGATTCCGTAGTTAGAAACTTACCTTTTTTGGACAATAAATGCATTTGAATGGGATCATATGGTTGGAACCCACCTTTTAAAAATGGTTGGATTCGTCCCCTGGTGATAGTGAAGGAATATCTCATTTTATTACAAAAATACGATTTTCTTTACTTTTTATTTGATTAAAACTTTTTATGGCAGAATAATTTAAATGGTATAAGTTCCATCTGAGATTACTAAAATAGTATGTGAATTTATGTACAAGGTTCCATTCTTACAGGGTGTGATTGAAACTTCACATGAAAAGTGTTGAAGTAAAATACTTGATAAATCATGGCAATCACAAATGAACAATGCCACAATATGTGTTTTGTGCACAAAAAATATCATGTGACAGCCACAGAAAAACTGGCAACAATGCTAAAAAAGAACACACATTAAGCAAATTTACATGAAAGATTGTCCAATATCGCATTATATCAGCTAATATCATTGGAGATCTAGATACTTGCAATATTTAAAATTAAAATATTAATGTAAAAGCTTAGCTTAGCTAGCACTTTAAAATTTGAAAATTTTGCTGTCCCCAGTACATATGAGTACTAAATTGTATATAATACGGAAAAATATGTGAATATTATGTAAAAGTACTTCTATAATTCAGATATTATTGCGTGTATTTATTATTGCGATTTTGTCATTTTTGACTAAAATGTGATTTTATTTTTTTGCGATATTGAGAAAAATCAAAGCTTGATACAGCTCTGAATTTGGATTGTGGTTAAATAGTTGACACAACAAAGGTTTCTGACACAGAATGAATGTGGTCTAAGGAACTTAAAAAATTTAAATTTACTTAATATGGTCCAATATCCAAAATCTAAATACATGGCCATGGATTGATTCAGCATATCAAAGAATCCCAAGAATTCAATTTTTGATGAAATCAAACAAAGTTTTATTTTGGACCCTTTTGACCTAAATGTGGACAAATTTAATAAAAGGGCCCTAAAATCAAAAATCTAAATACATGGTTAGATTTAGCATATTTTAGAACCCCAAGAATTCAAGAATAAACCCCATTGAAATTGGTCAAGAAATAAGCAATTTAAACAAAGTATTAGAAAAGTGTTGTTTTTGGCTCCTAATTCCTAAACAGTTTGGGCCATAACCACCAAAATCATTCCCAACCTTCCTTTTTTGAAATGAAAACTTGTGGTACAATTTAAGAAAGATCCATACACTTACACAAAAGTTATTGTCTCGAAACTAGAAAAAATACTTATTTTGACCCCCTTTGGGCATCTTATTCTTAAACTATTGGGACCAAAACCCCAAAAATCAATCTCAACCTTCCTTAAGTGGTTATAAACCTTATGTTAAAATTTTATTGATTTCCATTTTTTTATACTAAAGTTATTATCCGGAAACCATCCGTCTTAGGACGACACTGACAATGACGACGACGTGATACCAATATAAGACCAAAAATTTTTAATTTTTGTGGTCATATAAAAACCTTGCACAATAATTTTTGAATTTACAGTTACAGAATTTCTGGTAAAAATGATTTATTTGAATCATTTAAGAATCTCCATGTTCAGGCTTTCAATTAAATATCTTAAAATTTTCTATTATGTTTGAAACAATTGATTATGATTTTTTATATATATAATTGATAGTAGATTTGTTATTTCTTTTAATGTCAAACTTTATTGACATATTAAAATGTATCACAAAATTAATCTTTTCAAATTAATCAAAACATGCCATAAGGTTTCAATGTATGATATATTATGTCGACTTTTATGGTTAAATATATATTACTTATAATATAATAATATAATGATATAAAATTTTTATCTTATTAGTTTATGAACACAATATATTACCGTAGTGAAAATTAGGACTTGCATGAGTTCAAATAACAATAACAATATAGTACAATGTAAGAACAGAATGCATAAAACACGAAAAAACACAAAGATCAATCTTTGTTACTATGGTGATAACATTTGAACAGTTTCCATGGTAACTCTAATCTTTATGTAATACAGCCTTTGACAACATTTGTAGTTATATTTGAACGATTAACTCACCATTTATTCATGAAATTTAAATATAGACTAGTTTAGTTGAACTTTTGGTAACATTCTTCAAAAATACAGGCCAATTTATTTTGAAGTGGTTTTAGTTGTAAAAAAATAAATGAAAAGAATGGATTATAAACAAGTTGATCCTCTCTGATTTGGATTTAATTTGTGTTATTCTAATAAATGATTTTTTTTTTAATTATCATTTTATCTTTCAGATGATGATTTAAAAAAAGGCAAACTGAGTACATGTAACAATGGAGTCCAAGAGGGTTCTGTTGCAAGATGACAATTAAAGCAGAGAAGCAAGACACCCAAAAGCATCCATGACAGTTTGTTAAAATGTTATTAACAATTTACTGCCAATTCATAAATAAATGTGATGTTTTAATAACCAGTAATGAAACAAATTGTTTATATCTTAGTCTTTTGGTCTTTATGGAGAGTTGTCTCATTGGCAATCACACCACATCTCTTTATTTCTATATTCAAGTTTAACATTGAATTACATCAAAACTTTTTTTTGCCTTGTTGTAGGTAGTCCACTTAAATATGCACATCAATATATAATATATAATAATATAATCAATGTCATATTTTTGTCCGCAGTTGCTTATGCTTTTGTTTGCAATAATTAATACTGAATCTGTGGTACTTAAACATTCAGCATTTGAATTAGCTATCTTAATTCTATAATGTTCCATGAGTATCATCTCCTTTGTTTCACTGCAATGGCTTTCTGTCTGTGTTTTTCTTGGACTTGTTTGAAATGTTGCAGTAGGTCTAGGAAGTTAAGGTGAGATACAAAGGGTCTCTGATCACCTGCTGATGATTTTGTCTTTTGCCTACCAAAAAAGAAAAAATATTGTTTTTATTAAGTCATTTATGAAACAACTTCATTTTAATTATTGACATAATAGATAATCCATATATGTTGGGATTAAGTTCTTACATCCATGCATACAGATATCCTGGTTGTCAAAAACATATTCTATAAGCTGGAAGTCCTAACTCAAATTGACGTCAAATTACAATACACAGTGGAAGATCCTCTAGGATTTTCAAAAAGGGGGAGGGGGTTGTTGCTGGAAAAAGTCAGGAAAATGTACTAAAAAATACATGATTTTTATGCTCAAAAAGGGGTCCCTTTAATTGAAAACACTTACAGCAGGCAATCATTAAAGTATACTAGTTATCAGTTGTGCTACCCTTCAGGATAGGTGAGCTTACAAACAAATGTGTACCTCTTCTCTAAACTCTCCTTCTCATCTGTTACAGTATATGTCAGAAATATCTGTTCAGAATCTGAAGCTTTAATTAATATTAACCAGTGTCTAACTTACAGTGACTGTTAGAAAATTAAAACTTAAATTTAAAGACAATCTGTAGTAGATGACACACTAAAGGTTTGGTAGTAGACCACAATAAATCCTTAGGTTAATTAGGATCAGAATTAATTAACAAACACAATGACAATTTAGACGAAAGCAGGGTTTAGTCACGTTTCTCCAACATTTGATAATAAGACTAAAACAACATAAGGGATTAGGGGGTCCTCAAAAGGACTGGCATCGTGATAATTACATGTAATTCACCTATATCAAGTCTTAACTAAAATATTGTAAAAAGGGATATTGTTAAAAAATATTTATATCAAAACATTAACAAACCATATATTTTTGGTCGAGTATAACCTGAAATGGTTACATAATTATTTTCATCTGTATTAATTTACAAAATTAAAAATGTTATTCTATTACTTGATATAGTTTTGTATTTGTGTTACATGTAGATGTTAAAATCTAAACCGATGCAAAACAGCCAAGTTTTATTTATGTAAAAAGTCACGAAAAGCGATTGTCTTCTAGTGCGAAGAACCATATATCTACCTAGTCGTTCTGTCTGGATATCACTAGAGCCGAAGCCAGTTTTCGTGGTATGCTGTCTTAGCAGATGAAATAGTCAGTCGTATATCTGTCCACTTTTTCCACAAAAACAGAGTTGATACAAATTGGGTACATCACGTCGCGTCATGATCTATATAGTGTTTAACTGTCGGAACTGGCTAGGTGAATATTGTGCACTACTAGTATTTTCGAATTGTTACTTAAGCTTTGGATAATTAATGCAAGTTGACTAAGAATTTTGAATAAACTGTATCGGTGATAATCAGCTGCGTTTTGTACTTTTATATAAGATTAATGACTCAAGATATATAAATTCTTAATAGCTCTCAAAATATAAAATGTTAATTTTTATTCAAGATCGCAACATTATAATCTATAATACATTATTATGAAAAATAGAGAACAAAAATGCTTCCGGCCGTACGGTAACGGATACTGGATGTGTAGTGATTGATAATTTAGTCTTTGTTGCTTGTTTATGTATGTTTTTGTACAGTTTTTTTATTGTTCTGTTGCACCAATGTCTAAAGATAAGGGGAAGTGTTGGAGCCTGTAATTCGGTGGTTGTCGTTGCTGTGTAATATATCGTTTTTCGTTCATTATATTGTACATAAATTAGGCCGTTAGTTTTCTCGTTTGAATTGTTAAACATTTGTTTTCTCGGGTCCTTTTAAAGCTGACTATGCGGTATGACTTTGCTCATTGTTGAAGGCCGTACGGTGATCTATATTTGTTAATGTCTGTGTCATTTGGTCTCTTGTGAATAGTTGTCTCATTGGCAATCATGCCACATCTTCTTTTTTATGTATAATTGTTAACTTCTGTTTCATTTGGTCTCTTGTAGAGAGTTGTCTCATTGTCTTTAATACCATGCACATCTTTTTTTTTTATATAAAATAAAAAATTACATCACTTTGTTAGACTATATGGACTTCTACAATTTTGGGAGACTATTAAAAAATATATATATCTTTAAAAAATATATACCTTTTTAACAATATTTTGGTCAAGAACAGGTGAATTACAGGTAGATATCAAGATCCAGTCCTTAAGAGGACCCCGTAATCCCTAATGTTGTTTTAGTCTAATTACCAAATGTTGGAGAAACGTGACCACACCAAAAGCAGTACTGTAGGTAAAGAAAATCTGTGGTATTCAAAGATAAAGCTGAGAAAAAAATATTGCAAAAATATTTAAAAAAAACTGTATCTTCCTGGTACTTAAATATACTCTTAAAAAATCTTAAGTCTACTCTTGAAAAAACTTCAAACTTAAATTTCTCTTTAAAAAATCTTCAAGCTTAAAAAATCTACTCTTGAAAAAATTAAAAAAATTCCTAATAAAACAAAGACATTGCAACCACAGAGTTTGATAGAGTTTTAAATTATAATACTTTTCTTCCAAACTTTATTTGAATGCATCTCATTGCAGCTATTGCAGTGTAAATTTTTAAATGAGGCACACATAATAAAGATAAATTGGTATTCTGTGTCATTTGGTCTCTTGTGAAGAGTTGTCTCATTTGCAATCATACCACATCTTCTTTTTTATATGATCATTAACATTTCAAATTCACTACTGGTACCATATATTTGGTCTCTTGTGAAGAGTTGTCTCATTTGCAATCATACCACATCTTTTTTTTAATATGATAATTAACATTTCAAATTCACTACTGGTACCACATATTTGTCATCAACCCAAATTGAAAAAGTCTATTTATCATCAGCAACTGGGAAGACCGTTATTCCATTGGTCAAACTACAATACACTTTATCACTATTTAGAAATCTGTCCTGGTCAATCGTAGAAACTGACCCGCATACAACAATCACTTTTCCATTGTGACGTAATAAATTATGTATTATGTATTATGACATTAACATTTTACAGGAACCTTTGTGATGTCCAGTAATGGTGGAAAAATAGTAAAAAGTAAACCTATATTGCTATAAGAATACCCTTAGAATAATTTCTTCATTTGCTAAGACTTCAGGAAGAATAACCAAAACCAAACTATGCAAACCAATCAATAGAAACAATTTATTCTGGGGGATAGCATTTATCTGAAGTAACTGCGAAAGAAACTAGAAAGAAACTATGTTGTCGTCCTCAACAATTCTACAACTCTTCATCAAATCAAATCAGAAGTCAAAAGTTGACCAGCTAATCAACACCATGCTAATTAAATCCCAAAATCGATAACTTGTCTTTCACAGGGCAGGATAGAGGTCAAGAGGTAAAATTCAGTTTAGGTCTGACATATTTATAAGCCCATATGCTCATTAATGTTTCTTCTCTCATCAAAATATCACTTAATATAGCAATGATAGATTTGATAAATTATGAAAGTTTTAGATGTGCTTATAATTATATTGTTATTACTTCTAAAAGCACACCAGCTGCTGATTAATTGGCTTTACCATATAGTTTAGCACAACTAATTTCAATGATTAAGATTTCATTAACTATACGCACTGGTTTATAATTATTATAAGCAGATTCTAGCTTAGCTTTATTTCAAGATGACTCATTTGTCAATACACTTCATTTGTGACACTCCCCCTTTTTTACATGTATATATTTATTTTTTATTCTTAAGCCTTTTTTTTCTAGGCTACACTTATCCAAACTTCCTATTATGATTAACCACAAAAATGACGATTTCATCTCCTCTAATCCACAAACAACGTAAATATATAAACCTGCGTATAATTCAAATTTGTTATTTTATGAATCACAGCTAATAATATATTGTTTTAGAGTGTCAGCATTCATCTTATTTACATATGAAATTATGGCAATTTAGAATTATGAATAAATATGTAATTTTATATATCATATGTAAGATTATTATAAATGTGTTGGTGTGGTGACGATAATATAAACAGGTGCTTGCTTCACACCTGTATTTGTTTATCCCTAAAATATTCCAACACATTTATAATACTTACGTGAAAATGAAAGTATTAATTGTATTTCATACTCCAGTGAAAAGGCGAATTTTTAACAAGACATGTGAGAAGTAAAAGTTTGTTAATTTTAGATAATCCTGTATCCTTGAGTGATACATGTATGTCTACTGAAGATTTCTTTGTCATCTGTCTGTTATCATCTTCTTAAAAGATAATGAAGCACGACAAGCTAGTCAAAGTCTGTGGCTTATAAATTCCTTTGCTGAATGTTTTAATATTCAAATATTTCTAAAGGTACAAAAGTAGGTTCCTTCTCAACTGAAATCAAATAAAAAATGTGCATGAAAAACATTACCCAAAGGTAACCAAGTATATTCAAATTCTGTAGCTTATATCATTCCTTTGCCAAATGTTTTAATAGTCAAACATTTCTAAAGGTTCAAAAGTAAGATGACAAAAATTACCCTTTCTTAACTGAAGTTTAACAAGTGTGAGTTTGGTCCTACATCATAAACATTACCCTGAGATATATAAAACATTGGTCCCCATTTGAATAAAGACATTATAAATCAAAATTATTAAAATTAAGACCTCATGGTCACAAATGTCACAAAAGCAAAGTATTTGCATCGTATGTGATGGTGAAGCTGATTTCCAACAAATCAAATCAAGTATGAAAAATTTCTTTCAAAGTACAAAAGGAGACAATATACCATGTTATCAGAAGAAAACTACATTATTTAGTTTGTAATGACCCATTTAAGTATATACTGATGACAGGTTAACGCTCCAATTATCTCCCATCAAAGTTAATTATGTGTGAATTATCTCCCTTTAATCCTCTTTCATGTGATATATGATACAGTATAAATTGCTACCCAATTAGATATTCAGTTTATATTGATTTTGCTCACATGGTTTGTAAATTATAAACAGTGATGTTTCCAGTGTATTTGATCTCAGTAATGATAGCCACTAGGACTAAATGTCAACAAAATGTGGGTGTCAAACACATTAGAAATGGGCCTATGGTTATCATTTTAGATCATATCTTTTGCCTAAAAAGTAATCATAACATTTTTTCACATAAAACTGTTTTATCACTTTTATGAGTGGGAGACAAAATGTATTAACTTAGGTTTCATATATACATACTTCTGATTTTTCTACTATATAGTACATGTTAGATCAGAAATGTTAATACAAAACAAATTTGATTTTTTTTTTAAAGTATATAAGGATGAATTATTTTCAAGTTTTACAAAAGTTCTTTTGAAATAAGCATTTACATATTTCATATAAATATGTCAAAATTTAGCATATATGTGAGTGGGGGAGGAGTCTGTCTGCTGCATTCATAAACTAGAGGGGTGCAAGTTAGTGTCTCTCACATGATAAAAATATGCTACAGCCTACGTGTATATCTTTAAAAACAGTCACACCCACCATCTTTATCTCTTTAATTTATCAAACCTATAGATAAAAATTTCAATTTAAACCTGGTGACCAGTAGACATTTCAGGCAAATATGCCTTAAGAGAGTTCAGTAACCATTTCCTTATAAACTCTACTGACCATTTCAAAACTAAAGAGGTGAATGCTATTTCTCCAGTTCTGCTGAAAAAACTTTTTTTACAAGACGTTAAAAGTAAAAACTCAAGGTCTTCTGATTTTGTTTTAGGTAATTGACTCATTAGGGTGTAAAAGACTACTGCAGGGGAAGAGAAGATACAGCCATTTTTAAAAGGGTGTTTCCAACCTAGGATAAAGGAGAGGTTCCAATTATAGGTCCCCATTCAAATGTATTAATTGTCTTATTTCTCAAGTGAAACCTGTTGACAGAATTGTATTACATCATCAATTGCTTTGATTCCCTAAATCCTAGCCCTAAAATTACAAAACTTTATCCCACAATCTAAATTATATAACACATTCTATTTTCATGTTAAATTACTCAACCACTTCATTGTTTCTCATGAAACTTACATCATATAATTAATCAGCATCCCATACCAATTTCAAAAGAGGTGTAATGTTTCAGAAAATTTACATCAAATAATTTGTCTGTCTGTCTGAAATAATAGTTTTATGTCAGTCATCAATTTTATTGTGACGTAATTTGTATAATCAATTTCAAAATCAGTTACAATATCTAATCAGTTTCAATGAGTATTGAAAATATTTCAACATTTTATTGTCCAAGAATGTTAGCTGTTTTTGCTGACTTGCATTCTTAATATCCTTTATCTGAAATAATAAACTGTTGAAACACAGATATGTCTTGCCTGTATGAATTTTTATAGTATAATGCACATGCTGAAATTAAAATGGCAACACTTTAACATTTGCAAACCATTACCGAGTCTGAGGAAGCAGGCTAAGGCTAATAAACCCCTGGAAAAAAACATGGCAATTTTAGGACTATCTGAGTTAACACGAGCAGTCCCCATGAACAAACCTAACCACAAATTTCAACATCTAAACTACGCAAAAGTTTCACGAACCATGAACAAGGACTGGGGTAAAAGCAAAATCCATGAAAATGAGATGTGTCAATGTTGATATAAAAACAAATTGTGTCATTCTATCCTTGTACTCTCTAAAATATATATACATTAGTGTTTTTTGTGATTGAACAATGTTTTGTCAAAGAAACCATAACACAATCATTCAACACATGCACTAAATTATTGTGAATAAATTTGAAAATTGTTTAAAAAGCTTATACTTTCATCTGGTTTTTAAATTTACATTGAAAAAAGTCAGACAATCTCTGTAATATCTTACACATCACAAAAAGAAACAAAATCTACTTTTGTCAACCAGTTGTTTAATAGGCATTTTGTTGAGCACACAATGAAATACATAATTTTCATCCATATCTGTCAATCGCATATTTATAGCTATATTACTGTAAATTCAGAAATTATTGCATGCATTTATTTATTATTGCGATTTTGTCATTTTAGACTTAAATGCTGCGATTTTAATTTTTACAATTTTGAGAAAAATCCAGTTTAATTCATATAAAATATTTCGAAATGCGAGTTTAAATTATTACGTTTACAACTCTGTCGCATTTTTTGCGATAATAAAAACCTCGCTGTAATTTCTGAATTTACAATATTCGTTTTTTACATTGCAAACTATAACAGACATATAACAGACCTGTTTTCTGTTTTCTGATTTTTCAACGAGCATTATTTAGAATTTATCTTCCCAATAAACCTAACTCAATACCATGGAATAAGTAAAATTTTCAATTTTTATCCTTAAAATAAAACTCAAACATTTTGAATCATGTATGAGAATAGAATGCAAGGCTGTAGCTAGGCATCTTATTTTAGTGAGGCAAAATAATTGAGCCGAGCGAAGCGAGGAGAAAAGTTTTTTTGGAGGGTATGAAATGAATGGTGCAAAATCCTGCATTCTAAGCATTTTTAGAGTTTGATAATGTTTTGAATTTGGACACTTTTTATATATTTTTTTTATATTTTCAGACTTTTACTAATACCAAATTTTTAACAACTTTATTTAAATTACAAACGAAAGTGAACCAACGCCTGGTGAGTCTGTAGAACGGTAGAGTCCATAAAGTGGATACCTCGCCGGGTATGCAGGGTCGTTATGATAAAAAAACATAAAATGTAGAGAGTCTTATAACAACAACACTTCAGGGACTGCTGCAGAAAATTTATTGATCGACATGTTTCGGTGCCTAGGGCACCGTCATCAGGATAAAAACAATACATAAAATCATGTTGAAGTACAAAATCGGGTTGTTAAAATTTAAACGTCACAATGTTACAATGGTAAGTAACGTTATTAATAGCAACGTACTGAAAGTGAAAGTGAAAGTTCATTGGAAGTATGTAAACTTTCACTTTCACTTTCAGTACGTTGCTATTAATAACGTTACTTACCATTGTAACATTGTGACGTTTAAATTTTAACAACCCGATTTTGTACTTCAACATGATTTTATGTATTGTTTTTATCCTGATGACGGTGCCCTAGGCACCGAAACATGTCGATCAATAAATTTTCTGCAGCAGTCCCTGAAGTGTTGTTGTTATAAGACTCTCTAAACTTTATTTAAATTTATATTTATAAGATAATCATCCAAATATCACTGATTTGAGACTGCTGCCAGAACATAGAACATACATCGATTCAGTAGAGTTTGCCAAATTTTTCTATGGCTGGTTCAGTCAAATCATTTCAGAATCATAATTTGGTCTGCTGATATCCTTATGGCGATGAACATGGCAAGCTCGCACAATCTCTCGCCACTCATGCATGCTCTTTTCCAAGTTTTCAGTCGTTTTAGGGCAGTCTGTGTTTCTAAAGGAAGCACACTATCATCAACACAATGATCAATGTCTTCTTCCAATTCCTTCTCCATCAGCAATTTGGTAGCAGCATCGGTAGTAACAGTTTTGTTTGCAAAAGGGAATTAAGCTTTCCTGTAAGCACCATCATACAGTTGCGGTTACAAAATATTAAAGTCGCTTTTATGCTGACAAAGAGAAGAAAAACTAGGGATAGAATGAGATAAGATATGTATATGATTCTATATATGATATGGGTACAGGGGAATTGGAATGGAGTTTTTGACGTTTACATGTAGGTCCATAATTTCAAATTATTTCTGAAAATAGTTGGTGGTATTTTAGTTCCAGAATCTATAAATTTAGGGGTTTCCGATTCCGAAACCCTGAATATAAAGAACCGAAATTCCGTAGTCCCGAATAAGCTAAGTAAAGACAAAATCCTGTGTTAAAGGTTCTACCATTCCTCAATAATATCAAATTGAAATATGGGATATTCTTTCATTTTTTAAGGTTAAAGAAACATGAATAGAAACTAATCCATGCATGTTTCATATTATTTATATTTTATTTATCTGTAAAGAGAAAGATTAAAGTTCATGAAATGAATACGCAGACAGGACTGCCCCCTTGCGATGACTTGATTTGTCAAAAGTTGGTTAAACGGAGAAATGAATACGCAGACAGCACTGCCCCCTTCTGAAGACCAGTACTTGATTTGTCAGTCTACTTATCGTTTTTGGATTGTTCTAATGAATTTATATGCAATACTCAGACTCTGTTCACAAAAAACTAGTTTACTAGAATTATTCCTTCTTTACCTTCAGTGTCCCTTTTCCTTTTCTGCAAGAGCCTGTTTTTAACCAAAGATTCATGATGATTATCATTACTAGGTTAAAGTTATCGAGAAACATCACCCGTTGAGATGCTGAGTTATATCCAGGAAGAATAGTTTAAAAGGAATGATGACAAGTTATATAGAAGTCAGGGTTACCTAAATGTTGTGAAACTGTTTTGTACTATTAAGAGAATGACAGCAGTGAAATAATAAATATTGACTTTATAAAGGTCACTCAGGGATATAATATGGGCCATAATGACTTAAATGTCACAAATATTGTGCTGTAAATTTTAAGCAGACAAACTATAGTGGTGACTATAACTGATACTATTCTGAGCATCTAATTTCAAAATAATATCAAAGTCACTCTACCATAAAAGGTAGGTCAAGGTAAGCAACTTTGCTAATCAATGTAATTACTTCTTGTCATCCTGTGGTCTAAAGAGACAGAATTTCAGAATTGAAAACATTTAATGTTAAAACATGAAACACCAAGCATACATCAAAAGCTTGAATTGCAAATCTTCGATGAGAGCTATTAAATGTTGCAAAGGATTCATAATAAGCAAAATGATGGAACATGGTACAAGCTCACTGTAAATTTGCATAGTACATGTATAATATACATGTTAAAAATTAAAATGACAGCACTTTAACATAAGCATAACTTTCAAAGTCAGTGAACCATTACTAAGGACGCTGGGCTAATTAGCCCCTGGAAATGTTGACAATTCTATGACTACTGTAAAATGATTGTGATTAAATTTATGATTACTCAAATTTTGTGTTAAGTTAACAATATGACTAATTATAAATTATTTTCAATAATGTGACTTTGTTTAGAGACAGGAAGTCACTTTAGAGATAAAAGTCACATGACAATATAATGACAGGAAATACTTCAAACCTGCTTGTTTAAAATTAATGATTTAACCTCCAGTAATTCAGGTTAGCCTAAGAGGACCAGGAAAATCGTAACATATCACGTCACGACTGAACAATACCTCCCTTCAGTAGGATCTATATACAGAATGTACTTAGTAAGAAATAGCTAAGATTATATCTGACAAAAATTTGGAGCAACTTTCCATTGTTAGAGAGATCAATGTACTAGTTAATATAATAATAGCACTGAGATGCATATATATGATTACACATATTTGTGGTTACAAAAAATTGATCACTAGCCTAAGTTTTTGCTGTCTACCATTTTTTATAAACGAATCCAAGTGTTAGCCATAAGTAGGTCCAAACCATAGATCTTAAATATTTTATGTAAGACCCACAATCACTTAAGGTGCATTAAGGGAGTTGAACCCACAACAGAACATTATGGTTATTCAATCTTTTTTGGCTGTAATAGTAGTAGTTTCTTTATTTACACCATTTATATTTATTGGCTGACAAATTTAACTGAAGTTCCATTTGATATCTGCTAAAAAATATATGGGCTCCCTCTCCTTTGTGTAATATAAATGAGGATGTACTTATATCAAAAAGTTTAAACATGTCAGTGTATTATTTGCAGTTCAAATATACAAAAAAAAAATTCATTGAATATTGATCCAAAAATGGCCTCTACCTTCTGCACTAAAACAATTCAATAAGGTTAGCTGACCATTTTCTGACCAAGTGTACATGCTAGCTGACTATTTTCTGACCAAGTTTACCTCTCATTCTTTAAGGCTAACTGATTGTTTACCTCTCAAAGCTCACCAGTTAGCTGACTATTTTTTTCTAAGCTTACCTCTCTTGCCTTAAGTCTAGCTATTTTTTCATTTGACCAAGCATACCACCTACTTGAATATTTTCTGACAAAATTACTTATCATTCAATAAGGTAAGCTAACTTTTTTCTGACCAAGCTTACCTCTCATTCTCTAAGGATAGCTTATTTTTCACCTGACCAAGCTTACCTGCTAGCTGCCTTTTTTCAAACCAAGCTTACCTCTCATTATTTGAGACTAGCTGATTTTTTTATCTGATCAAGCTTACATGCTAGTTAACTTTGTTCTAACAAACTTACTTATCATTCATCAAGGCTAGCTGATAATGTGGTATACAGTCCAGTCGATATCGTAACAATTTAAAAGCCTCTGATTGTGGTAACAACATTAATAGTCCATATAAACTCTTGATTAAATCTTGGTTATTCTGAACATCTAATAACTGTAAACGTAGATCTGGAAAGAAACAATCATGAAAACTTAAGCTTTAAAATTCAGTTTATTGTATAAAACAAGATATACTTTACCGATACACATTATTGCTATTTTGAAATTGTTCCGCTTGACCCAAGAATCTGTACGGCTTGAACTTTTGACGTCATACAACAATCACTTTTCCATTGTGGCGTCACATTTTTTATTATGATGTCAAAATTTTATGGGAACTTTTGTGATGTCCAGTAATGGCGGACAAATAGCTATAAGGTGTATATTGATTTTCAAGATAATCCTGTGATAAGTTTTTACAGCAATGGATTTCACCTTAACGGTGTGGTAGTAGATGATTTTGTTCTTCATAGCATTATGTTCCTTTCATGTGTATTTTGTTTCTTATATCAATCTGTTGCCACTGGCCACATCTTTTGTAGAGTAAACAAGAAACAATGAGTTCTTGAAAAATCATTGCAAAATGCTACATAAAAATGCTACCAGTGAACAACATTTATATTATTGCACCAAACTGGGGCAAAACATTATAGTGTACCCTCTATATTTCTATTTTCATTCAAATTGATAGCATAAAACTTTTCTGTTATCTTTGTTAAAACTGGTATTATTCTTTCCCTTTTCAGTTTTCTTGTTTTTGTAGAAACAATGGCATCAGTACACACATACCAGTAGATAACATATAATGAGCTATGAAAGTTTGTATTTTCAAATTTTGATGTTTTCTGCATCAATTGAACTGTATACACAATTTCTACTCGTAAGGATAAATGTATTAAAATAATGACCTTTAAAACAAGACCAATACAGAGTCTGGACCTGCATCTCTGCATGCAATTGATTGAGATAAAGTGTAGGCTGACACTTAACTGATCATTCTCTTCCATTAAAGTCAGAACAAATTATGAAGAAATTTTCCTTGAACAATGAGGGTTGTAAAAATTCAAACTATCGACAAACAGCAAGTGGCTGCACGGCAGATGTTAAAATTGCTTAACATGCTACAACCAATCATTATCAAACTGTGGTCAAAATATTAAATAATTTCCTTTCATAGAAGACAAGAAAAAGAGAAGAAGGAAAATATTTTTTGTACAATAAGTTTTGTGTGATGCACAAGGAAGTGGATGCAATGAAGGTGTTAAATTTACATTCCATACGCAACTCAACATTATGCAGACCAAATATAAAATCATTCCCTTTCATAGAAGCCCAGTGAAGTTTTACCAAAATCTTCCTTGTGTGGTAAAATTTCAAACTATCAGCAAACAGGAAGTGGCAGCAACTCAACATAATGACCCTGCAGACCAAATATCAAATCAATCTCTTACATAGAATTTAAGAAAAGTTTGACGAAATATTCTAGGCAAGTTGTACGTACCTTGTAAACCTTTATATAATACATGTTTATATAGATTAATACAACATAAAATAAGTCTGATAGTGATAGAACAAAACTTTATACAACTAACAAAATTTGGGTTCAGTTGTGGTAAACTTTACCAGGTATGATCTGAGGTATAGACAAGTCAATATGACCTTAGTTAAAGTCACCCATTGTATGTAATTTTTTTATCAACATATTGTTGGCGATCATCTCAGAAAATGATTGGCTGAGTCTCAGGGTTATAACTTTTATCAGCTTTTACTGGACTAATAGTATCAAGGTAGCAGGTGTTAGAGAAATTGACAACTTTACTTTCTCCTTTGGCAACTAAATCACTAACTCATTACAGTGGGACACACTAATGAAATGGTCATAATTGCTTAATCAGGCAATGTATCATTTTTCATTATTTCAAAGCAGATGACTTCACCTTTAATCTGAACAATGATATATTGTAAATATTTTACTTACATGCAAATATAGGAGACTCTATCAGCTGAACCAGCTTGTCAATTTCTTTGAGGAAATCTACAGTAACTTCTAAATCACCACTAAAGACAGAGTCAAGGAAAATAATATTTGTCACACAATCATTAAGTTATGATATAAAAGCATGAGGTAAATAATCTGACAAATTTGCTGAATGGGAAAATTATCATTAGAATGTTTTAAGGATGTACAGTTAACTAAATAATTTTAAGAATTAGGGGATACAAACTACATATAAATAATTGGGTTTTCATCTTTTAAATTTTTAATCATATAATTATGATAAATTTTCTTCTGTGTTTCATTTGGCTCAACATCAGAAACTTTTTTATAATAAACAATTCTGATTTTTGTTTTACAAGTTTGACTTAAATCTCATTTAATTTTTTCAGAATAATCAGTTCAAAATTAAATCATTTACAAATATGTACTTATCATTTGTACAGATAATTGGCAGATCAATGTTAAAAATAGTTTAAACCAAAAACTTCTTGTTATTTCAGACTTTTTTGGAATGTCTGTCTGCTGGAAAAGAAACCTTACAAAGGGGAGATAACCTAAAGTTTTGTTTTAGATATAATCATGGTGTTTTTTTATCAAATCATGTGATTTTGACCTTAGTCGGCTGAAGAATTAACACTCATATTCTTGCAACAAAAAGTAAAAGTCAATTCAAGATTTCTTGCTGAACATCATGATCCTGGTGCAATATTCCATAAATAATCAAATTTTTTTTAATCATGAAAGGATACAATGTCTGAAGCAGTTGACAGGCATGACTGTAGTTCTGTGACAGGAAACACAGTGAGACTGTTGCTATGGGACTGTGACACCATGACATATACAGGTTACAAAATAAGGAACAGCTATCCTGTAAAAAATACAAGTAACGAGATTTAAACTACTAGTATTGTAGGACAGAGACACAATGTTAATGTTAAGGTAAAAATATAGTGAAAAAAAATATCATGGAAGAATACCAAAGACAATAATTGAATACAAAATTGAGAGTGGAAACAAGGAATGTGTCAAAGAGACAACAACCCAACAAAGATCAAGAAACAGGGAATGTGTCAAAGATACAACAACCCAACAAAGAGCAAGAAACAGGGAATGTGTCAAAGAGACAACAACCCAACAAAGAGCAAGAAACAGGGAATGTGTCAAAGATACAACAACCCAACAAAGAGCAAGAAACAGGGAAAGTGTCAAAAAGACAACCCAAAAAAGAGCAAGAAAACGCCAAGGACAACCAATGGGTCTTCAACACAGCTAGAAAATGTTGTTTGTTACAAGAAGTTACGTTAGATTACTGCTATGAGAAAAATAAAAAGTGAAAATGACACATAATTAAAACCTTATTTATAATCACCTATTCTAACATTTGAATCAGACTTCTTTTAAAGTGAGTTTTACTATGCTTATTGCTGTGTGTTTGTTTTTCCCCATTGGCTAGATGTATAGGGGGCAGGTTGAGATCTCACAGAACATGTTTAAACCTGCCACATTTTTATCCCTGTCCCAAGTCAGGAATATCTAGCCTTTGTTTTCGTTGTGTGTTTTTTAAATGTTGGTTCATTTGTATGTTTTGGAGTTTAGTATGGTGTCCATTTGGCTGAGCTAGTTAACATTTTTGATTGGAGCCAGCTGAACCCTGCCTCCAGGTGTGGGATTTTCTAACCTCATATCTCCTCTTTTTTTGCTTGTGAATAATTGCAAATGTTTAGCTAAAAAAATAAACACTCTCGTTTGACATATTACACTCATAGAGCGAGAAAAACATTTTAGTTTATTCAATAACATGATAGTGAAATAAAGCTTCACAAGAAAAATTTGAAAAACATTTACCTGAGAATTTAAAGTTTTGAGTTGGCTTCTCAAACCAAACAATTCAGTTGAGGTTAATAATATTGTGTTCAGTGTTTGAACCATCTTCTTGGCAAAGTCTAAATCTTCCTCTATAACAAGGATTTTAGAAAATGACTGGAAAATATCTTCTGCATTCAATAAATGGGACAATTGTCTACAAAATAGAGATAAAACAAAGATATTTTAAAAATATGTAAATATATAACAATATAGTGTTTCAAAGTAAAAAAAAAATACAATTAAAAGAACACCATGGTGCATTAACCAAGCTGCAATCAATTTCCTTCTAGATACTAGCTTTTGATCATAAACAAGCTTCTGTCCAAGTTTGGTACAAATTAAAAATAGCATAAGAAAGTTATCAAAATTTTTTAAAATTTAACCACAGAGTGAATGTGTTGTTTCCTGGCAGAAAATCTAAGTCCATTTAATGTAAAATACGGAAAAAATGGATTTATCGTTTTACAAAATTTTACTTTTGGATACTATCTAATGATCATAACAAGCTTCTGTCCAAGTTTGGCACAAACCAAGGATTGTTAAAGAAAGTTTTTAAAATTTTAAAAACTTTAACCACAGAGTGAATGTAATGTTTTTCCACAGAAAAACTAAGTCCATTTATAAGTAAAATACGGAAAAAATGAAACTCTATTTTTACAAAATTTACTTCTGGATACTATCTAATGATCATTAACAACCTTCTGTCCAAGTTTGGTAGAAATCCAGGATAGTTTAAGAAAGTTATTAAAATTTTAAAAACTTTAACCACAGAGTGAATGTAATGTTTTCCAGCAGAAAAACTAAGTCCATTTATAAGTAAAATACAGAAAAAATGGAATTTTATTTTTACAAAATTTACTTCTGGATACTATCTTATGATCATAAACAAGCTTCTGTAAAAGTTTGGTAGAAATCCAGTATGGTTTAAGAAAGTTATTAAAGTTTCAAAAACTTTAACCACAGAGTGAATATTTGTGGACGCCGCCGCCGCCACCGACAACGGAATGTAGGATTGCTTAGTCTCATTTTTTCGACTAAAGTCAAAGGCTCGACAAAAATATAATAATCTTGTAACCAGTTTAATTTGTATGGAATGTCAAACCAATATATGATAAGGCACTTGAAGTAATGGATTCCAAATGTATGGTTGATATTCAAAGCAAAGAAAGTGTATGTGATGAATGTACCTACCGTATGATGAAATATTCTCTTTCCTTCGGTTCTGTAGACTGCTGATCTACTTTAAACATGTCCAGCAGACTGACCATAAACTTTGTAAAATACACATTTAGTCCATGTTTAGATTCATATTCTACAGTTAATTTTGCTTTTGGCAATTTAGATAAATTATCTCCCTTTCTAACAGCTGATTGTCTTGGATCAGAAGGACGTTTTTTACCCTCTTTGTCCTTCTTATCTTTCCTATCAGGAGTTAATTCCCTTGGTGGTTTCTCTACTGCCATCTGTAGGTCCTGTGTAATTTGACCTGCAGGGTTTGAGGAAATCTCAGCCAATGCTTCTAAATCTAATAATACAACCTAAAGTAAGAAATTAATATTTTTATTACTTTTTTTTTAATAAATTCTATGGCAATTCTTTTCACAGATGTACAATAGGAGGAAAAGATATCTAATGGGTATTAAAAAAAAGTAATTCATATAAAAACAGATAATACCTCAGCCAAATGAGAAACCATGAAAAGAATAAACAGCTGCGCCATGAGCGCATGATACGCCCGACGTCTTGTGTGGAAGTTTTATGCAATAATCATAAATAGTTTCTGAGAACGTTTAAAGCAATAACCATATATTGTTTTTGAGACATGGCTGGACATGTGAAACCCCCCACCCTGTTTTTTTTACAAAAAAACTAAATATCACTAAAATAAAATTTTGAATCAAAACCAAAAAGTATACAGATCTTTAGATTAATATAACAAAGAAGTGTGTAAAGATTTAAGCAATAATCATAAATTATTTTTGAGATACAGAGCGACATGTAAAAACAAGAGTGCACACGCTGAAATGTCTAATATACTAATCATTGATATTATGTTGATAGTCCTAAGTATAAAGCTAAGCTTTATTACAACTGTCACATAAACTTAACATTAACCAAGATACTAAACAAAGACCAATGAACCTTGAAAATGAGGTCAAGGTCAGATGAACCATGTCAGGCAGACATGTACAGCTAACAATGCTTCTATACAACATATATAGTTGACCCATTACTTATAGTTTAAGAAAAATAGACCAAAACACAAAAACTTAACACTGTGCAATGAACTGTGAAAATGAGGTCACAGTCAAATAAAACCTGCGTGATTGACATAAAGATCATAAAATATTTCCATACACCAAATATAGTTGACCTATGGCATATAGTATTAGATGAAAAAAGACCAAAACTCAAAAACTTAACTTTGACCACTGAACCATGAAAACGAGGTCAAGGTCACATGACATCTGCCCGCTAGACATGTACACCTTACAATCATTTCATACAACAAATATAGTCGACCTATTGCATATAGTATGAGAAAAACAGACCAAAACACAAAAATTCAACTATAACCACTGAACCATGAAAATGAGGTCAAGGTCAGATGACACCCGCCAGTTGGACATGTACACCTTACAGTCCTTCCATACACCAAATATACTAGCCCTATTGCTTATAGTATCTCAGATATGGACTTGACCACCAAAACTTAACCTTGTTCACTGAACCATGAAATGAGGTCGAGGTCAAGTGAAAACTGTCTGACAGACATGAGGACCTTGCAAGGAACGCACATATCAAATATAGTTATCCTATTACTTATAATAAGAGAGAACTCAACATTACAAAAAATTTGAACTTTTTTTTCAAGTGGTCACTGAACCATGAAAATGAGGTCAAGGACATTGGACATGTGACTGATGGAAACTTCGTAACATGAAGCATCTATATACAAAGTATGAAGCATCCAGATCTTCCACCTTCTAAAATATAAAGCTTTTAAGAAGTGAGCTAACGCCACCGCCGTAGCCGCCGCCGACGGATCACTATCCCTATGTCGAGCTTTCTGCAACAAAAGTTGCAGGCTCGACAAAAACCCTCCCCTGTATAACAAAATACTCAATAACTCAAAAATAAAATTTTGAGTCATCACCAAAAAGTATACAGATCTTTAGATTAATATAACAAAGAATGAAATGTGTAAAGTTTTAAGCAATAATCATAAATTGTCTTTGAGATACTGCACAACATGTAAAAAAAAAAAACCTCCCCCTTTTTTTACAAAATACTCAATAACTCAAAAATGAAATTTTGAATCATCACCAAAAAGTATACAGATCTTTAGATTAATATAACAAAGACATGTGTAAAGTTTTAGGTAATAATCATAAATAGTTTTTGAGATATGGTGCGACATATAAAAAATCCCTCCCCCTTTTTTACAAAATACTCAATAACTCAAAAATGAAATTTTGAATCATCACCAAAAAGTATACAGATATTAAGGTTAATATAACTAAAAAGTGTATAAAGTTTTAAGCCATAATCAAGAATCGTTTTTGAGATACGGTGCGACATGTGAAAAAAACACACCCTTGTTTTAGTTACAAAGTGCCGTAACTCAAAAAGTTTAAATCTTATTTTCACCAAAAGCATAAAGATCATTTGATCATCATAAGAAACAACTATATTAAGTTTCATGAAATTTGGATAAGTCGTTCTCAAGTTACGGTGCGACATGTTTACGCCGGACAGACAGACGAACAGATGGACGGACACTGGACATTTGTATACCATAATACGTCCCGTCAAAATTTTGACGGGCGTATAAAAAGTAGCTAATGTACAAGACATACTGAATAAAAAATCTGACAATGAACACATGAGCTCGAGAAGATCAATTTATAAAATATTACAACAACCTGTTTATAAATGTTGCTATCAACGGTAAGATACAAGGAGTAAGTAAGAAAGCGGAATTATCTCTCTTTTTATTACATGTAGGACAGAGATTATATTCCATAATGCACACATCCTCATGCTGCATTCCACAGCTGTGTAAAATATCATCAATATCTTCAGCTGATATGGTGGAGTGCTTACAAGAACATCAGATAGACCGTCAGGGACTTCTACATACGGCAAACATTTTCTTTGCAGCAGGTTTAATAACATAAATATGATGATAATAATAAAAGTAATAATACTATAATGATAATAACAATACAACTATAATAATAATAATTGTATTATCTGTCTCTGATAAAAACTACTTACTAAATGTTCAAAAATTACGTGGTTTTTCATATTGATTAATAATTTGTTATTTATTATGCAATTGTATTGAAGTGATTTTTGCTATGTTTTGATTTGTCAAGTAACTTCCTTTTGGAGTCTCCTTCATGTATGTCTATGATTATTCTGTCAATAACAGGGATTCAAAAGAAACCTATTGCTTTTTGTTTTTTTTCAAGCCTAAAAACAACTAAAAAGAATAAATTAAAACATTAAAAATCTGAGGAGAACTCGAGTTATCTCCCTTGATTTTGCTCATTTTTAAAATTCAATGTAAAATCTTGTTAAAATGATTATAAATAGCATTTTCAATTCTCAAATCAATAACTGTTTATAAACACATAAACCCACACAATTAGTGCATCCATAAATCATTTTTAAGACTAAATTTTGAAACAGTTTCATTTTTATGAAACCACCATTGTTAGAACCCATTCAAAAGTGTCCTTATATAAACTGTTAACACCATCAATGAAGTGTGTTGTAAGAAAGGAGAGAAGGTTAGCACTCCCCTAGATAAGGACGGAAGAGACCCTAGTGGTCTATATAATACATGTAAGGCGCTGTCTCCCTACTTAGGAGGCAACACTTATTTTTTTCATGTCTGTGTCAAAATTTGGTATGTTTAGCCCTAGATTCATCGAAACAATTATAAAATGCATTTTATTAGGAGATAGTAAATTTTATTCTGTAGAGTCTCTTGTATTAATCTGTATAGCACTTATTTTTACACATTTCATTTAAGAATTGAATGCATCTTTCTGTAACTTCATTGGGCTGTAAAAGCGTTGACCGAAGTACATTTTGTATTTCCACGCTTCATTCTAAAAATGTGCTACAAAAAGAAGCATTCCATCCTCATAATTACATTTTTTAACTAAGGATCATGAAAACATGAATGTTATCATTTTTTTATTTAATTCACCTGTGCACTTTATTGTGGGACCTCGTAATAACGTTTTATAATGAAACATACATCTAATGTAATTATTTCGAGGATAATAAGTTTTATTTATGTATTGTGCATTTATTTTTATTCACATTCAAGTGAAGGCTTCCTCCACATTCTATCATAAATTTCCAAATTTAAGACCATGATCAAAACAAGCATAAGCTAAGAGACAATTAAAAAACATCATTTGGGGGACAAAGTTGACAATGATCTGTAGCTGTAGTCATCTAATAAATGATTAAACTATTTGAAGATTGAATTTTCTATAGTAACAAAATAAGTCACACAGAATAAAACAGTTACCTTGTTTAATGCTGATTTTGTTCATGTGATTCAGAGTTAAACGGGTGCAATTATATAATACATTTGTCAAAATGATTCTTAATGTTAGATACCTCCTCAGATTCATCTGTCAAACATCTAAGCAAAGCAGGGAATAATATATCCATATTCAGGAATGTCTGAAATTGTAATAACAGAATGAATTATCTGAAATTAAATGGTTTAAACAACTGCTGAAAATGTTCCAACAAGAAAATGTGTAGTAGTTATGGAATACAAAACAATGTAATACAACTTTTCTCTAAGATTAGTTATGTACTACTATATGAAACTATTTTTAAAATGTTGTAAGGCTATCATACTAGTAGTATAAATTTTAGATACTGTAAATTCAGAAATAACTGAGTTCATTGATTAATGTGATTTATAAGAAACAACAAAATGTGATATTTATTACAGTGATTTCAGAAAGAAATCTGCGTACAGATATATATGTATCAGATTTCAGAATGTGATTACTTATTATTGCCATCCTCAACAAGTCACCATCACATTATTTTCAATAATTTCTGAATTTACAGTACTGCAAGTACATAAATTATTGTGTGCATTTATTATTTTGCATTTTTAAAAATGACTAAAAACGAAAGATCACTTATTACTCTTTCAGAAAAATCTGTATATAGAAATTTGTATTAGATATCAGAATGTAAATTCTTTTAATATTGCCATACTCACATAGACACATTATTGGCAATAATGAAAACCTTTCATTTTAATATTTCTGAATTAAAGTACTGCAAATGCAGAAATTATTATCTACATTTATTAATGCAATATTTTTTTAAATGTACAAAATTTGAGATTAGCTGTTGTGATTTCAGAAAACAAATTGTATACAGAAATATTCATTAGATTTCAGAAAACAAATTGTATACAGATATAGTCATTAGATTTCAGAAAACAAATTGTATACAGATATATTCATTAGATATCAGAATGTATACAGATATATTCATTAGATATCAGAATGTATACAGATATATTCATTAGATATCAGAATGTATACAGATATATTCATTAGATATCAGAATGTATACAGATATATTCATTAGATATCAGAATGTATACAGATATATTCATTAGATATCAGAATGTAAGTTCTCATTACTGCCATACTCACACTGTCCAATATTTGATTAATAAAAACCATTCAATAAATACTGAATTTACAGTAATACTTGAAAAACTTACTTTATTTGGAACTTTCTGTAGTAAATGATTAATCCAATCAAGAACAGCTATCTTAGACTGGAAATGTCCATTCTCTAACATGTGGCATAACACACTGATAACATTCTTAACATCTAACTGTATTACTCTGAAATAATAAATAAAATCACTTAAACACTGAGATGCAAGTGTAAAGGCAATAACCATTGAAATTAGTGATCTACAATTTTTATATCAAAAATATAAGTACATTGTCAGAAACAATAAAATTTATCTGTACAATTAAGCTTCATGAAACAGGATTCAAAAGGAGGCTAATAGCCAGTACAAATGATCCCCCCCCCAAACAAAGTACAACAGCACTTTTATTTGATTATTTTTAAATTCAAATTATTGTTTCTGGAGGGGAATCCACAATGAACTGTTATGTAGATATTTTTGTGTGTAGGCCTGTGATTTGTACAATAGCTGGCTGATTGCAGGATGAAATTGCAACACAATCAGTCTTTTCTAACTGAAGACTACTATATCCATTTCATTTTTACAAAGATGCAAACAGAATAAATCAAATCTCTTCCTCTGATATAAAATTAATATGTTATTTCTTGTACATTCTAATACATTAACAATTCATATTACTGAAACAATTGCATACTTTTTTAGATTATCAATTTTAATTATATTTTTTTTTTCTAAAAGGTTAATATTTTATTCATATTAGTATTTCAGTAAATGAATGTTTCACAAACCTGTCACCAACTTTATCATAGATTATCTTCTCTTTGTCAGTGTCTGTTTGGTCTCTAACTTCACCATCCATTGGACTTCCCAACAGAGGTGTGGGAGAATCATCCTGCTCACATATTAGGGTCTTCATTTCTGAATTAAGCTTTCTAGCAGCATCTAGAACACTTATAGAAGTTAAGGAAAATTTTAGATGGTCATGATTGGTCACACAATTTTCCTACATGGAAAACTTTTTGAAACTTCATCTTGACTTCTTCTTTTTTGAAATTGAATTTCAAATAAGTTAGTTGATATAATTCAGTTGCTCATCTGAATAGATTACTTTTTTTCTTCTAAATTAGTTTAATGTGTGTAATTACTTCATTGAAGGTAGGTTTTTTTGGCATGTTTGTTTGGTGAACTATAAATAACCTAATAATACTTGAATGAATGAATGAATGAATATTTTATTTGCAAAAGCATAAATAATATGCTATGGCAATACATAAACAAGTATATACAATGTGACAAAACAACAGATAGCAGAGAACAATACATAATATAATAAAGGTACAATTAATTCACAATACATGACCTAATTTTCCAAGCATATTTCAGATATTTACTTGTAAATAAAGAAAACAACTTGGTATACAAGTTTGTTTGTCATTCTTTTCTTACCTGTTCTATAAAATGATTGGCCAGTAATATCTTACTCTTTCTTTTTATTTTTTTAAACCAAAATGTTCCATCTATCAAAAGAAATTATATATAAATATACATCAGGGGTCTCACGATGCTTGTATAAGTTATAACACCAACATTATTTTGCTTATAAAACATGCATTTTTGGTAAAGGATACACTTTAGGTGAATTGTTGGTGAGGCAAGGCAGAATAGCCTTTATAATGCCTGGAGCATTTAGGAGCATTGTCCTACCAGCTTTAGATATAAATACTGTCAGCCAGGTCATAGCTGTACATTGGATAATCTCATCTAAAAAAATAATAATCAATTAAAACAAGTGTAAGCAAAGTAAAAACAATAATGATCTTGAAGTAATAATTCCATTAAAGAAAATTAATGATCCAAGAATAATGAAGTATTTAGGAAAAATGGTTTATTTTAAAAATTACAGTAACAAGGTTTAAACTTATTGAGAAAAAAACAAATTTGTCTGGCATTTATTGTTTAAAACTATTGACAACAGCAGAAAAATAGTTAAAATCACACTAGGTCTTAATTTTGTTATCACCATCAATATATTATCTTTTTTAATTATTGGTCAAACAGTTTTCAAGTTTTGGCAAGGACACTACATTAAACACAATATTTAATCTAATAAGTGTCATAACGCATAAATGACAAAAGTTATTATCACCCTAAAATTTGAAAAAATTTCAACAGTTCCAAAAGATGACAGATTAGTGAGGGAGCACTGTATTCAAATTTTATTCCACCATTTTCACGTTATTACATAGAAAAAACTTTAAGTGTCATTTTCAATCGATCAAGGAGTATAACTCTTGAACAGCAATAGTGTTATGATCAATATCAAACTTATCCTCCAGTTGGTCAGATAACCATGCCAGATGGACATGTAGATCGTACAGTCATTCCATAATCAAATATAGTTGATAAAAATAAAGCATCTAACAAATGTTGCATAAAGCATAAAGTTATGTAAACAAAGTTTTACAAACCCTGTATATAATGAAGTGACAAAGATTTGATTTGATTTGATTTTTGGTGTTTTAACGCCACTTTTATGCACCACATTTATGATATTTTGTGGTGGCCAGTTTTTATTGGTGGAGGAAAGTGACAAAGAGGTTAAGTGTAAACAAAACTTACAGTCAAATGACTTGAGTGTGTAGCTATGAACAAAATATTTAGATAGCTTGCTTGCTAGCTGAACCGTGAAGACATTATTTGGTAAGATATACTACCCTCCTTTAAGAGTAGACTAGTCAAACAAATAACCAATCTATCTGTCTTTAGGACTAGACTACTCTGAAAGGAGGGTAGTATACCTAACGTAATAATGATTTCACATCATTTGACTGAAAGTTTAAATGTTTATTACCATCATTATGACAGTTCAATATGAGTATATTTGACATTCCTTCAAACTTGACTTCTGCTGGGTTTGTATCTATACTGTTTAGGAAATCTTTTAATA
Source organism: Mytilus galloprovincialis (assembly GCF_965363235.1). Taxonomy (NCBI): domain Eukaryota; kingdom Metazoa; phylum Mollusca; class Bivalvia; order Mytilida; family Mytilidae; genus Mytilus; species Mytilus galloprovincialis. The sequence goes on from NC_134843.1 coordinate 86,867,043, forward strand.
CATTCTCACACCTGAAAATAAACCAATCTATAATTATTTAAATTATGTATAGACTATCTATTATATTCTATAATTATTAAAATTATGTATAGACTATCTATTATATTCTATAATTATTTAAATTATGTATAGACTAACTTTTATATTTGGATTAACCATGTGTCATGCAAGGATTAGTAATAAGGTATATCAGACAAATTATAAATGTGGGAATATGTGTCCTTCTATAACCCCCCACCCCCACCCCAAACCCTGAAAATTAAATTGTGTTTAAAAGTTTCATCCAGTGGTAAGTAATATATTTCCATGTTGTTTTAAATATCATCATGGCTGTCATATTTTCAAGAACTATCTCAGAAAATTAAGGATTTTTATAGCAGGTGTAACAGTGACCATGCCTGCAATTAAGATGATGTTTTTTTTTGCAACAAATTCAATATAGAAGCTATCATTGTGTTGATTTTATATTTATACTTAAGTTTTTGCTCTCCCATTTTATGCAGCTATCTAGCTTAGTGTTGCTTAAAGTTAATTTTTAACAAGTCTATGCAACATAATCCATGAGTCTTGGACTCCATTAAAAACATTCTGGAAATGTTGTTCTTACAAATAATTAAATAGTTTTTAAAAGTGCTAAATTTAAAATCTTGAAATAAACTTTTTTAATTGATCTTTGTATTTCTGTGATTGATACATACATTTTTCTTATTTCTGGTTTCTGATCTCCAAGTATCTTAAACAATCCATCCAGTATTTCTGGTAATAAAACCAGCATGTTGATATCTGGTACCGCATCTAATACAGCTACCTGTGAACAATAAATATAATGTATCAACATCATTCACAAATGAACTTTTTATAAATCTATAAATAGATAGATATTTTTATTTTAAAGTATAACTTGGTACAAAATGTACATTAAATACAATACATAACAATTTTAAAAACATATGTTTAGAAGGTATTCATTAAATACCAACCAGCCTTTAGAGGCATACGATACACTGTAGTTTCTGTACAAAATATTGTCATACATGCCACCTTTTCACAATCTCCATGTGGGAATTTAAGCACAAAGTGATTTAATGCATACCTTTAAATTGGCTAAGGTATAGGGGAGGGTTGAGATTACACAAAACATTTTTATCATTGCTGCATTCATGCAACTGTCCAATGTCAGGAACCTCTAGATGTTAGTCTTGAGTGCTTTTTTAATTACGGTTCATTTATATGTTTTTGAATTAAGAGGGGCACCTTTTTGCTGAATGATCCATAAATAAGGCTGTTAATTTTGTAGTTTGAATTGTTTTTTCATTTGTGATTTCAGAGCCTCTTATAGCTGACTATGCAGTATGATTGTTGGAGGCCTTACAGTGGTAATTTCAATGTATGTGTCATTTAGTCCTTTAGACAGTTGTCTCATTGGCAATCATACCATATCTTCTTATTTCTATGTAATACATTACTGTTTCGGATTTTAGGGGCCAGCTGAAGCGTGCCTCCCTATATGGGATTTTGCTCCCTGTGTTGAAGTCCTATTAGTGGCTTTTTTGTGCTCTTTGGTTGTGTAGTTTTTATTCTCAGTTCTAACGTGTGTGCTTGAAACACCCAATCCAGCAATTCTATTGGTTCATTTCTTAGTATGAGTTCAATAACAAACAAGAATGTGTCCAAAGTACATGGATGCCCCACTCGCACTATCATTTTCCATGTTCAATGGACCGTGAAAATTGGTAAAAAATATAATAAGGCATTAAAATTAGAAAGATCATATCATCTAGGGAACATGTGTACTAAGTTTCAAGTTGATTGGACTTCAGCTTCATCAAAAACTACCTTGACCAAAAACTTTAACCTGAAACTCGCACTTTCATTTTCTATGTTCAGTGGACCGTGAAATTGGGGTCAAAAGTTTAATTTGGCTTTAAAATTAGAAAGATCATATCATAAGTAACATGTGTACTGAGTTTCAAGTTGATTGGACTTCAGCTTCCTCAAAAACTACCTTGGCCAAAAACTTTAACCTAAAGCGGGACAGACGGACAAACGAACGAATGGACGGACAGACGAACGAACAAACTGACGAATGGACACACAGACCAGAAAACATAATGCCCCTCTACTATCGTAGGTGGGGCATAAAAATCTAATTTTTTATGATCACAAGGCCAGGAACACTCCTATTTTAGTGATTAACTCAACATGACTTTTTCTATTAATCCTGTTGTGTGAATGCTTCTTGAGAACCATAAGGAAAAGTCCAATAGGATAAGCCATCATAATGAAGAAAGAGGTGTTTCTAGCTTGGGACGCTTAAATAGCTACATGTATGATATTGCTGTCATGCCAATTTTTTCGTCACTTTGTTTTGTTCTGTTTTCTTTGTCAAGAATATATTGAACATACATAACTTTTTTTCCATATTATATGTGTAATTGCTTTGACTTACCCATGATACAATGAACTGTCTAGCATAAGGATCCCTGGCGTAAACCCTCTCTCTAAGGAGGGGAATGAAAGCCTTAAGATCAAATGAGGAACTTTCTGTAACTATGTCCTACAAAACAAATATCACAATGTGTGTCTTCATAATAAATTAAATACCTTTTGCATACATTTAAAGTGGTTCCAAATTAATTAAAATTTAAATTAATTTGACTTGTTTGAATTTCATAAAATTTTGACAAAATATTTACTTTGACAAAAACTTAAAACTTCAACAAACTTGAACCACACTCACTTTATCAGAAAACTTTCCTTTTACCAGTTTAACAAACACTGATTTTCATCATTGAAAACCTTAATATTTCCTGAACAATAGAACGTGATTAAAATGTTCAGTTTTTTGCAAAGTTATCTCCCTGTAGTGTTATGTACCACCTTAAAGCCAAAAAGGAATATCTTCCCTAGACCCTCTTATGATAAGAATATCTTCCCTAGACCCTCTTATGATAAGAATATCTTCCCTAGACCCTCTTATGATAAGAATATCTTCCCTTGACCCTCTTATGATAAGAATATCTTCCCTAGACCCTCTTATGATAAGAATATCTTCCTTAGACCCTCTTATGATAAGAATATCTTCCCAAGACCCTCTTATGATAAGAATATCTTCCCAAGACCCTCTTATGAAAAAATATCTTCCCTAGACTCTCTTATAATAGCTGCAATTCTGATTGATTATTGGAAAAAAAATATTACAATTTCTAATGAAAACTGTTATGTTGTCAACATATATTTGTTCCTAATAATATTTGTTCCTGAGGGAATCAATATTATAATAATATTTGTTCTGCCGAAATTGTGTCATGGAATACTTTTTCCATCTGTATTATATCGTTCCACTGATATTAGGAACTTATCTTATATGTTGATGAGTATAAGAAATATTCCTATCATGCTGAAGTTTAGTTTACGTCTGATTGATTATTATATAAATCAAAACAGATTTTAAATGTTGATTGTATTGTAAATCAAAACCGGTTTAAATACTAATTATATGATTATTATGTAAAAATTCCAACATAATATTTATTCCAAAGATAATTTATTATGTAATAAAACTTCCTATTGGAATATATTTTATGTGATAAAAATTCCGAGGCAGCGGTCCTTTTATTATGCTGATGTAATATCACATAACAATAATTCCAATTGGAACTTTTGGAATTCTTTGGAATAAATATTATGACGGAACTTATATTCTGTGACAATGTCATATTTACAACTTTTTATTTCTTGATATACAAACATGTATTCTATTATTGAAGATTGCACTTTTTTAAAACAATAAATCATTTTAAATATATAATTTAATTTATCACAAATTTTCTGATAAGATAGTTATTTTTATCTTTTGCTCTTTTTAAAACTGTAACACTAAAATGCATATATTCTTAAGCTTCATAATAGCTACAGAAATAGGGTGTATATAACAGTAAGCAATGATCAGTACCTGGACAGACAACAAATTCTGATGAATACAAATATAATACACATAAACAAAAGGATTTTGGCAATATGTAAAAAAAAAAATATATAAAAAATTGTGTGTAATGACATGTGTTCAAATTTGCAAACTTCTTGCTATGCATGTGTCACCTTACACTGCTCATTAGTTAAATAAAAAAAAAACTAATATTGTAAGAGTCAAAAGCATTAAAGAATTTGAGGCATATAAGGAAATATGTCGGCAATCAATAGTATATCATTTTATTCTGGTATCACCTAAGTTGAACAAAGGTATACAGAAAAACATATCAATTAACATTACATTGCATTGTACATTTGTTGAGGAAGCATTAAATATGAGTTATATTACAACGGTATGACCTGTATAGCCGACAGGTTAACATCAGAGAGAATCCAGTTTGTCATTTATAATTCTAATAAATTTGCACAATTTTTTAAGTTAAGATTTCTGTTTTTGGTTCATAATAGCATTAAATTCTAAAACATTACAGTTTGTTAGTTATTTCTTGTCAATAAGTAGTGCTCTATCTGTCAGTGGACTGTTGCATTCCATTACATTATGGTATTCTTCACCTATAGCAATTCTGCACAAAGGAAACTTTCTCTGTTCTCGAGGAATGTTTTGCTATAGATCATTTTCAATCGGCAGTTTATGGTTCATTGTCCTCAACCGTGACATTGTTATTACATCTTTATCATCAAGTACATTAAGGAAGTGTTCGAAATTGTGTGATGTCTTGTATATGCGATAATTCAGAGTTTTAGTTGAATCGTTTACCTTTCCTGACCATGACTGTGTAAACTGATCTTCTAGTCTTTGTTCAATTACTGATTTAATGTTAGGTGTTGTGTTTTGGAATGACCATAAGTAAGAGAATCCACAAATGTCTAGAATACTTTTCATCTTGTCTAACGATGGCAATCGAAATGTTGTTTCTTGTGCCAACTTGAAAAGGTATCTAAACATTACAGCAGCGAGCTTACTTTCTTTACAGGTAGTTATCTTTGTCCAATAAGATACAATTCTAGTTTTTATATCTATAGCTAGGGGATACCGACCCAGTTCTCAGTAAATGAAGTCGTTTTGAGTAGATGGCTTAAAATGTAAAAGTAGCTTAAAAACTTTAGTTTGAACTCTTTCTAGTGAAACAGTCATCTAAAAAGGCATATATGTAGGACTCAAATCTATGGTGGGGTCCAAATCTATGGCAGATTCCTAATCTATGGCAAATGTGACTATAAACGCCAAACAACTCAAATCTATGGCAGATTTTTGTTTTCTCCAAATCTATGACAGATCTGGGGGGAAAGAGTGACTTATAACGTCACCATTGAAAAACGCCATATTCCATCTTCGCCGCCTCTTACGATGGCGGAACCCATAGAATTGAACACAATTCAAGATGAAGGTATTTCCATGACAACAATTTGCGGTTGGTTTAAAGAAAGATGGGACCTATTATCTCGAATAGGGACAAAATGTGCTGTAACAGTCGATGCCCACAATGAATAAGGGCTTCGCTATTTTCAGTAATGCATAATTAAGAAAAGGAGGTAAAGTAAATATTTTACTGTCTACAGCTGGCACAGTTTATAAAGTGCAAGTGAATTATCGGATACAAATTTGATTTAAATTGTCATCAAATAAAAAAAGATGTATTAACGATATTCCTGAAATAAATATTATTTGAAAATTCTAACCGTTCGTTTAAATTTGTTACTTTTTTATTTTTGATTTTTACAAAAAGCGGCCTTCTTGTTTGTTAAAAGACTTATATTAGTTGGTTTAATGAATGGGTTAATAAGGTACCAGGCACAGTTTAATTTTTTTTTTTATTTTTTACAGAGCACAACATTTTAATCTTGAAGTCTGTATTAAGGTATATGAATTTATCTTTTATTTTTTGGTTGACCATTATGGTCCGAGACCACAATTATTTCGTAGTGCATTTGTTTTAGAACATAAATGAAAATTTAAAAAATCCCACCTGCGCTTTCTCAAAGAAATTTTTACAGTGTGTTGTACTACTTTTGGGACAAATTATATCAAAATTATAGAAAACTTCATCAGCTCTAACTCAAAATATGGACAATTTTGTGTTGAGGGCGTCTTGAAATCTTTTGACAGCTTCCGAAGTGCTTATTTTTAACCTTTTTCAGCTGGACCAAATCACTACTTTCCTTTACAATTCTGGACCCAAATTTGTTTACAGTGTAATTTCACCCCCCTACTTGCAATTTGAGGCATTAAACATGGAGAAATAAATTTGGAAGGGGTATAAAAATTAATGGCAAGTAACCCACTGTCAACACTAGGGACTATATTCGTGAACAACGAAAATCAAGGGACAACAATTGTGGTCTCGGACCTTATGGAATGTTTATTTCACAAATGTTTATAGATAGATAGATAGTTTATTCTCATAAAACCATGCAAGTACAAAGGTTACATGCGCCCGTTGTTGTATATTTCCACTTGTTTAAGACAAGTCAATGGTCAAAATGTACTTCAGTGTTTTCTATTTGCACAAAATTTGCCATAGATTTGGAAACCACATAAATCAGCCATCTATTAGGAAATTACAAAATTTACCATAGATTAGGTTGTAAAAAATCTGCCATTGATTTGAGATGGCATGACGTCACATTTACCATCGATTAGGAATCTGCCATAGATTTGAAACCCAACATAGATTTGAGTCCTACATATATAAAAGAAGGGTATGACAATAAGTCTTTTTAGCAACCACAAGTGAAAAACTAATTTATCATATATACTGATTATGCAGCTATACTATACCCTTGCAAGAAGGGGAAAATTCACTATTTGGAAACTAAAATAATTATGTTTGCCAAAAGAGTTTGTTCAAATGTTTTTTGGTGTCCATTGAAAGGTGGAGAAACAGGTATGGAACAGACCCTGCTGTGTTAGAAGTGTCCATAATTTCAACCCAATTGGCATGATAAAAGATGCAGGTAATCTTTATTTCATTATTATCTAAAGACAGTCAACTAGTGGAAGATATTACCAAGCAAAATCGAGGGAATTGTGCAAATGGTGATACAAGCATGAAAATTACCACAAAGCATCATTATTATATACTTTTAAAGAAATAACTGCTGGCCATAAAAAAAAATATGTTTTTCAAGATGGCCACGGCCATTTTGTAAAATGGCTGTTTTCTTCAGTTTGAAAAAACTGATTTTTCTGGAAAACTTTCTTTGAACTCCTTTTAGTAAAAAACAGTGGTCAAGTTTGGCGGCTCAACCTTCCTTACATCACATATTTATTCATATCCAGTATTTGCTCATGCGCGAAAATGGTACAAAATTCTTTCAAACACATTAAAACTATTTACTATATATTAAGTGTTTTTTGATTTCTAATTATATTATGAATTGGTTTAATAACATTTTTCAAGGTTAGGATACACATGTGTTTATTACTTTAATTAGCGCATGTGTAAACTATTTATAGACATCAAGACCGATTTGTTGCACTACCAGGCAATTCTCAGATATTCGATAACTTAAAGGCGAAAATGTGGGGAATCCCGGAGAAACATCAATTTTAACTGCAGATCAGTCACTTTTTGGAAATGCCTAAGCAAATTCACTGGGAATGACCTGATTTTTACGGAAAAGATAAGTTTATCGTCATGTTTGGTGGATTGCACATTGCAATGACTTGTTATATAAAACATTGCGTGATAGGGGATGGACATGTTGTCTTACTGAAGCCAATATTGCAACACCAAGAACGGCAGATTCGTTTTATGTATGTTCAAATGTACCTAGGAGTAAACATGCGCATCAGACAACTGCATGTATTTTGCTTTAACTGTTAATTTCGGATTATGAAAGCTAAACTCAGAATATATAATTATGTCATGACTCTGTGACGTTCACTGATTTAAAAGACGGGTGTATAGAGTCATCTCGACCACAGTTTCATTCCTGGCGTTCAGTTATAAATTAAGAACTTCTTCTGATTTTGATATTATGCTCATTTCATGAGTGAGATTTCGTACTTACGTAAGACCAGCAAATTTCTTTCTTTGATTTAACACAATTGATCAGGCACAAAAACAGAATAATGCAATTGTTAAGGGCGATGTTCGTGCCATAGGATTAACCGAAGATCCCATTTAGACAAATGGGTGGTAGCTGGACCAGTAGTCAGTATACTAAAGATGAATTTGAAAGATCTTGTGGTTTGGGTCATTCTATAACAGATGGACGACCTAATGAAGACTCTACGAAAACACAAAAAGATGTCTTTACACAGCTTTTAAAGGCTTTGTAAAGTAATGAACGAGTTTGGAAATTCATTTCTAGAAGAGTCATCAGATTTGTAAAAAATATACTCCATTTAGGAAATTGTTGAACAGGTGAGATATGTAAATAAACTCCAATATATTGGTCTAAACAATACGAAGATCTTTTGAAGCAGATGCAAAACGAAGGAGAACCTGCTTTTTATAACCAAATAAAAAATAATAACTTCTTATTTTGGCCGCAAAATGAAATTGGAAACGTCTTTGTCAAAAAAAAAGCTAGAGAACCTTAAAAGTGATTGCGATATCTTTTCTAGACTTTTCATTTCTTGTCACAGTAGACAGTTTTACTTTGAATATTTCTTTATCCATAAAACCAAACTTCTCATCCGTCTTTATCCCAGGATGTTTTTTTTTATAATAGTTGTATTAAATCGCTCCAAATGGGTTTACTTGAAACATTCTGCGATTCGATGATCCAAATATGGACGCAAATTCGGACGCATTTCTCGTTGTTGGGGCAGCAATGGTTAATTCCAGGTCACAAAGTTGGACAATATTTGATGATTATGCAAATTATGTCATACTGCCTTACATACATCTTGCATCACTAAGTATTCAAGAGTAGACCTTGTATTTGATGTTTACTAAATGAATAATTTAAAGGCTGTGACAAGACAAATGCAAGGTTTTTGTGCCAGATGGAAAGGTGTTGGTTCTGGTAGAACACCAAGGGTTTGGAGTAGTTTTCTCTGTGAAGATGACAACGAAACGAAATTGTTTGAGTTTCTTGCTGACAAAATTGCTTCTTAAGAGACTAATAAAAATGTGTATGTTACTCATGGTGAAAATATTCTTTGCAATGTCAATAAGGATACTTCCTATCTAACCCTTGTATCATGAAGAAGCAGATACACGAATGTTTGTCCATGTTCGGCATGATTATGAAAAATGTTGTAAAATGTAATTTTAGGTAGAACTGACACAGATGTAATAGTTTCAAGAATTGCAGCAATCGCAAAACTAGGTAGAACAGATTGTTGATAGGTTATGGAAGGAATAAAGACTTTTGTTGGCTTCCTGTATTTGACATATCAAATGCGTTTTGTCCTTGTGTAGCTGCTCTTCCTTTCGTCCATGCATTCAGTGGATGTGACACTTTGTCGAATTGTCGTGGGAAAGGGAAGAGGTCAGATTGGCTAACAATGGGAGGTTTTTCAGATTTTAAGGACGTTTGTTTTTGGCTTAAGTATGAAGCGAGTAACGATGTGAATTGTTTGCCAGGAAGCAGCGGCATTGTGATGCAATTCCGCCTACAAGAGGTTCTTTTCCAGAGCACATCAAAAGAGAAGTAAATCAAGGAGGAGTTCTTTTAAGGCTCAGTCGGATTCATGTATTTGACAGGTGCATGTACCAAGTCATGAACACTGGGGTTGGATGAAAGAAAGAATCAATGACAGTTGGAAACCGGAATGGACTTCTGTGACCGCCGTTGCATCCTCGTGTCAGGAACTTTTGAAATGCGGAGGCAAAAATCCAGCTGTGTTGGTAACTGTAAATGCTACCGTTGTGCTTTCCTTGAACGGGTTGTTGTATAGGCATCTGTCAGATAATTATAAGATCAGCAACCTGTCTTGCTAACCAACCTAGGCATTATAACGTAAGAAAGATTGTTATCATTTTTTAAGTTGATGGAAATTATAAAAATATTTTCTACGTATTTGCTCCATTTTGGAACCGGAAATCACTATTTTTCTTCATTTATGTGTTGTTTCAACGTACTTAGGAACTGTTTTTAACGTAACTTACATTGGATTATACCTATAACACATCTTTCAAGGATTTACATCCTTTGGGAAGTTGCTTGATTGTATAAAAATTGAAATTTTTGACTTTTTTGCCTGCATTTTGAAACCAGAAGTCACCTTTAGTTTCATTGATGTATTGTTTAGTCGAAATTTAAGAACTATCATTTACTTTTTATCAAATCTAACATTGGATTTTACATATAACACACCTTTCAACGAATTAATGGCAATTTTTAATGACGTCATTTCCAAAATGTGTGGTGGCTATCTTGAAAAATTGATTTTTTTTTTCTGGCCAGCAGCGGATTTTTTATAAGTATCATTTAATCAACCTTTATACCAAATTTCATGCTTGTATCACGATTTGCACAATTATGTCCATAATATCTCCCACTAAACTTCAAGGGACTACCATGAAATTACAAAAACACCAGGATTTTTTTTTTAATGTGTGTTACCATTCTGTCATCTTCTTTAGAAGAACAGGCTGAACTTTTAGCCCCTACACATACCTTTATAAGTCTGTCCAGAACTTCTGCACCATTCTTTACATTTACTTCAGTATCTGCTATTAACTAAAACATGAATTAAATTATTGTCCACTTTTATCCGAAGTTTCATTGCCTATACTGAACAAAGTGAATGTATGCAGCTGTTGTGATACATGTATGTAAAAAAACAAAAAATACCAGTTTGTTTTGATGTAAAGGATTGCAATAATTTGCTATTTTTTCTGTTAAAATTTTACCTTTAACTCATCTTACCAACTTGTTTTGGGTTATGTATCTATTTTTCCAGTTTCTAATTTTAATTTAGGCAAAGACTTAAGTAAAAAAATAAGCACAATTAAACCTTTCTTATTTTTCTTAACAGTTAGAAACATAACAATGCAAACCTTGCTAACTCCATCAAAGATTTCATTGAAGTATGGCAGCACAAACCCTCTGCAGACTTTACATATGTTGTACAGTGCTTCACAGGCATAATAACGAACACGGCTATCTTGATCAGTAAATGAAGGAACAACTGGACGAATCAAATCTTCTACATAGTTGTTTGCCTCCTGGAAAATAAAATAAAATGTATATTGTATGTCTTAGTTAGCAGCCTGTAATTCAGTGGTAGTTCTTATCATATTTGTTTTTTTCGATTTTCTAGTTTTACATTTTGTCATGTCTGCACTTTTCATAGCTTACTATAGGGATGGGATTTGACCATTGTTGAAGGCAGTACAGCAACATATGAATGCTTAAATCTATCGCATTTTGTCTTTGGTAACTTCAAAAAATTATTTACCAAATGTGACTATCTTCATTGGACATTAGCCAAATAAATTGTGATTGATAATCTAAATTGTGAAAATTTTTGTAGCTTTTAACTATATATATATGCTGGAAATAATGGAAACTCTTTCACTTTCTAAAGAAGTAAAGATGAATATTTAGTAAAAAGTGGAGTTCATCTTCCACTTCTTTTTTACAAAGATTACAAATTCTATCTATTGCCTGAAGTCCCCTGTATCTACCTCTCTCTATTTCTAGATCATGGTTACTAATTCTGAATTTTGTCATATGAATTCTCAAATTCCTATTGCCTATAGACAAATACATGTAAGGTTCAAAATTTATATTTCTCTAAAAAAGTCTGTATGTTCTAAGTTTCTTTCCAAATGACATATATTTGTTGATTTAGATCATGAAACTTTTGATTGTCAGAACTTGTTCCCCTTGTCAAATCTAAAATTCTAAATGAATGCTCTTTGGAGTTTCAAAGTGTCTTTAAAGGGCTGATTGAAAAAAAAATCTATTTGCAAAATAATTATTTAATGGTCATGATGGTACGTGTCTTATTCAAAAAGTAATTCTTTCTCAAGTCATTTTCTATGCTCATTTTAAAATGGGGCCATTTTTGTCTATCTTTTAAGGATTCCTACTTCTAGATAAGCCTAAAATCCAAACCATGCTACATGTACAATGTATGTAAGCCCTCAATGTAGTTTATTATTATATAAAATGAAATCTTTGCTTGCATACATGCATTTCCTACAAAAAATATTATTGTATTTTTCAATCACCTGTTAATCCAGGTGGATAAAAAAATGCCTAAAATACATCATACCATAGAGGACAAAATTTACATGTACACCTTAAATGTTAACTCTTTACTTCATTGTTACAAAATTATAATTCATAGGTTTTTGCAGATGTTGAAGATTAAAAATTCCTAAATGTTACAGACTAAACATTCAGACATCCATATTTGACTTATTGAGCTCTATCAAAATTTACCATAGAAAAAAAGGGGGCAGGGGAGAATAAACATTGCAAAAATAAATTTTGCCTTTAATTGCTTACATCCACTTTATTTGAACTTTTGTGGATAGTTGTCTCATTGGCAATCATACTACAACTCATTATTTTTAAATGTATGTACATTGTATATATATATAAATAAACTTAATATCAAGACATTCAAAACAATGAAGATATCAAAAATGAAGACATCTTAAATTCTTTGGTGAAATTTTCGTCAACTCTATAAGTTTTATAATTCTGTACTTTTCCAAGTGCTATTGCTGAAGCTGCTAGTCCAATAAAGCCACCATTCCTAGCATTAGGATTATTTGATAATGCAAAATCATCACCAAGAATTTTCAGCACTCTCTTTATCTGTGATCTCTTGCTATTTGTTACCAAATCTTTGACAATTCTGAAAGTAAATTTAGTATGACAAATATTTTTTTTTAGATTTAATTAAAATGTGATAACATAAATATAAACAAACATACATACATGAAGGGGAAGTTGGTGCCCCTTCAAAGTTAACAAAAAAGTAGTCTAACTCCACCATATTCAAAACACAAGCTAGAGGAGCTACAATATGGTTAATGCATTGAATTTTTACATATTCCACTCCAAAGATTGCCTAGTTTGGTCCCTTTCTTCAAATTCCTGGATTCTTACCAGCAATCCTTCCTGAGACCAGACAATTTGTGTCAGAAATTGAATTTTGGGGGTTAACAGTTATGTAATCCTAATAAGCACTTGGTATTTTGATGGAATTTGGGACTGTCTAGAGTCATCCTGAAATTAGCAAGACCATAAAGAACTATTACAGTAAAAACATTTAATATGGGGACGATGTCCCCAATTATGGTAAAATCATATAAAATTTATTTTTTTTTAAATCTGGAAAATTTCCCAAAATTTTCATTCTACTATTCTAATGAACTCAAAATCGTTAACTTTTTTTTCAGACTTTTAAATCCCTTCAACTGTACAAAATTCTACTTCACATTTCCAGTCTTGTTTGCATGAGACTTTGTATAAAATATATATTTATCAGTCTAGTAAAATAAAGGATTGGAACTCAATGCCAATTCATTTTTAATAATTGTTTGATTATGATATGAAAAACACCTTACCTGATGACAGCGTTTCTTTGTTTACATTGAACATGTTGAATATGACCTCATAACTTAAATAACGTCACAACTAAAATCCTTAACAACAGTAACAAAATCGGAAACGTTACGGCATTTCCATTTCTTTTTTTTAACATGCTTGAATTTTAAAAAAATGTTTCATACAGACTTTTACAGGTAATGCCTGCCTCATTTTAACTATCAACTTCAGGTATTAATTGAATAACAAGCATTGTCAAAAAAATGATTGAGAAACAATATTCTGTGTTTTGACATTACTACCAATAGAGCAACATACCATCCCATTCTTTGTGTCCACAATAATTAACTGGAACCTTCTACAAGTTCTAGAAGAAAGCTGTTTAAGTAACAAATGTACTGACTGAGCTTTAAAAATCTTCTCATCAATAACTCAATAACCTTTCACCCCCTTGTATAAAAGCTAGAAATTGTAACTAAGACGTAAACATACAAAACAGAATACAGATGACTGGTTAAGAATGCAAGGGAAATCGAATATGTAACATACAGTTTGAAATTCTTTGCATGAAGATATACAATTGTGTTATTGTCAGCTAGATATTGTTTGAAATTAAGATCAGTGGTTGTACAGTTAACTGTATCATGAACTGCTCAATATTGAATAATTAAATTTGACCACTCAAATGAGTAATTTTGGAAAGTCCTTATGAACAGGGAAAATATACCTTTCAACTTCAATAGCACCAGTTTTACGTTTCTCATATAATCTGTCGCTTAGATTTTTGACACAAATTGGTGTAAGAGGTGCAAAATCCTTGTCATTCATTTTTAGAATTAAAAACCATCTTAAATTTATCTAAATGTAAGATTTATCTTTGTCGGTTTATTTCTATTTTTGCTTCATGGGCGTCGCCATTTTGTTAATCACGTGACAATATTATTTCCTTACATCAAAGAAAAACATTCATCACAATTTCATCAAATTTGTTCCATTTCAGAAATCTTTCTGTAAATGAATAAGATGTCTTTTTCTATAAGTCACAGCATAAAGTTTTTCAGGGGATCAAATATGAAGTAAACAAATATTTTAGTGTACATTGATATAAGCGGTCCTAAACCGTCTGCTTGGATGCTGCAAAGAAAAGATGAACTCAAAATGTTCAAATTAGCAGTTTGAAACAGTGTCATGATATAATAAGTTGTTTTGTGCGTGCATAGACCTTGCCAAGCTTTGTTCTTATCATGTGCTAGAATAATAGATAATGGATCAAGAAGAAAATGTGGTAGCAGAACCATTGACAGATGATGAACCTGCATCAGAATCTTCTACTACCATTCAGAATATGAATTATTCTGGACCAAAAGTACCATTTGATGCAAAAGATAAAACACCAAACTATGATGCAGAAGAAAAGATTGTTCTGTTTATTGATAAATCATACATAAAGTCCTGCATTGGGTTGCTGAGACTGATTCAAGTGGTGAGTACTTTACATTTTTCATAATTAAATCCCTATCTAGTTTGAGGGTGGGCATGCATGTGGGAAAATTGATAAATATTTAGTGTAAATTATGATATTTTTTTTTTTTTCATTTGACTTAGTAAAATCACAGGCCTTCCTATTATAGATGTGTACAGTGAGTCATAGGACAAAAGTGAGTTCTCACTCCATGTGTAAAGCAAAATTATATCAGGGTGAAATTTGATCCGGAGGAAACATGTCACAGTAGTTGTTGTCATTTTTTTATCCGGAGGAAAATATTTCCCTGGGATATTTTTTCCTTTGCCGTGAAATTCTATCTGGGTAGTTAACTTATTGAATAGTTATTAGAAAAAAATTATCCTTTACAAATACTATGAAATAATAATAGTGTATTTGAATTAAACCTATTTTGTAAAAAAAAAATGTATTATACTTGGAATTATTTCACTAATTATCATTGAAAAAAATTCCTGAAAAAAATCAAGTAAATATCATTCTTTTAATAAAGGTAAGTGAAATACATGTAAAAGTGAGTTGTTTTCAGATCTCAGTACAAATATAAATTAAAACGTAAAGGTAGAAATATAGTTGCATTACTACTGTTAACAGTAATGGAAGAATTTGATTATGATAATATTTTTAACTATATAAATAGTCTGGGGACAAAGATGTTGTTGTTGGTTATATGGAAATCAGATAAATTATAGCATAACAATATATTGGAACAATAGCAATTTTAACAGCTGGATAGTATTTACCTGTGAAATGTTATCTGTCTTATTAAAAATTCATAATTGTAAGTCATCTTGTTATATAAATGAATATATAAAAAATAAGATTCAAGAGATTCACTATGGAATAGATTCAGAAATGTATTATATTAATATCTGTAAAATTTAAATTGCTTATAATTACCTCCCTTTGATAAATTATGCAAATTTGTTCTACCTTTGTGAACCATTTTATAATTAAAGTCAGGTATATATTGATTGCGAGTAGCTTACATACTAGTTAATGGGACCATGGAAGTAATATTTAAAAGGAATAACATCGAGTAATTAGCATGTATTAACGGCCTGTAGAGCCCTGTACTAAAGTCATATGATTTTATCCAATTATAGTCTCAGCGGTAAGACCCCTTTGGTTACTATCTGTGATACCGCGGTTGTAAAATGGCATCTGCAATTTCTTATCAGTCACGTGATTTTATCGAGTCCGGTAATTTTAAAGTACCTGTGTGAAATCCGAGGTTTATTAATAAGAAGGTGGCGCTGTATCATATAAAACCTCTGCTTCAGATGAAGTCATATGATGTAAAAAACTTGTAAAACGGAAGAGAATTGTTCAAACTACAGCAGTTTAACATGGAAAATTGTATTTAATTTAGCATATTTTTGCTTTTTACCGTTTGTTTTAAACTGTTCTAAAAGTATTTTCCGGTTAAAAGCGGATCCCGAGTTAAACAGATAAATACCGATGAATCGATCAGGTTTCACATGATGTTTAACAAAATAATGTAGGCAAATGTAGGCATAGATTTTTTTACTGTTGAAATGTGCAAAGTTAATCGAGATTGAATAAAAGAATATTTACTTTCAAGTATTCTAAATTTATGTATATGTCATAAATGTCATTGATTGCATTATTGAAACTGGACAACTAAAATGGGGATAATATTTTCGTAAATATATATTATTGTGGAATGCTTGTATTAATATAATAAGCTATACAGCAAAAATTATAACAAACTGACGAAATGGACTTGAATTTATCTGTCTTACGGTAAATTCATTTTTACACAAATTAGTTTATGTAAAAAATGTATCAAGAACTTAAATTGAAGGATAGAACCGTTTAGAATTGTGAATATTTTAATTGACTATAAATACACGAAGGATTTAGATTTTTCGTATTTAATAAAGGGGGTCCAAACGTATTTTTTTTACAATCATCTTCTTAACTTACGGAAATGTGTTTTTAACTGTCTGTAAATATTAAAATTGAAATGACACAATCTTGTTCTCCAATTTCGTATGTGATAGCTGTCAGTTTAAACTATTATGATCAAACTAGCCAAAAATAGGGAAAAATTGGAATGAAATAAAAATTGAACGAATGACTCTTTTCGGCAGCGTACATCAACGGAATGTAACGAATGGACTATTCGGGTTACTTCGCACATATAAACGACAAAAACTTGTCTGTTCGTAGTTCTCCGTGAACACGAAAATGACCGATAAGTGTCAGTGATTTGATCAATCACATGCGGAGAATCAACTTCCATGCCAGATATTGAACCAATTAACAAGTTATTGAAAGATGGGCGGTAACACAGATGAAACCTTTGAAGTGACGACGATGTTATTCCTTTCAATATTACTTCCATGATGGGACTATATTTCAGAGGGTTCTGTGAAATATGATACGGCAAATATATACCGGTACATACTATCCACATAACATAGATAGATTTTCACTCCTCTGGAAAAATTCAACCTGTGAAGTACCATGCCTGGAAATAAATTACCGTGACAAATTATCCTCAGGATAAAATATCACAGAGGAAGAAATAAACCGTTACACATGCACTCAAAAAATGTCCTATCATTTGAACTAAAATTGATATTTTTCAAAAAATTACTACCAAGTAAATCTATGAGCTATTTTTGTAAAATAGATACCATAAGATGCAGAAATGTCTGAAGTTTTTTTGTTTATTTTGGTGAGGTTTGATTTCATAATCTAATGGGTTAAACACAAAATTAATGCTAATTTTTACGATTTTAATTTGGTTACATAGCAAACGTTTCAAGAAATATTTTTCTTCGTGTTCACCTCGTCAGAAATTAAATATAAGTATGAATAATAAAATGGCCAATTAAACAATCAAACTTCAGACATTTCTGCATGTTATATGGTATCTTTTTTATGAAAATCGCTCAAAGAGCTAGTTGGTGATAATTTTTTTAAAAATATACAATTTTAGTTGAAATGATTGGACATTTTTTGAGTGTGGAGAGCTAGTTCAAATACTTATGAATTTATGATGTCTTGCAGAAGGGGTCACAGATAAAAATAGCCTTGCAAGACATCATAATTATTTGGACTACTGGAGAACATGATATTTTAATTTATATATAAATGTAACTAGAAAATCTCATTGTCTTCTCCATGCTTTCATATCGATCCAGCCCCAAGTCATTCCGGCCCCATATTTAGAGTCAATCCGGCCCCAATAAAAATTATTTATAAGGAATATAGAATCATATTTTTCATGTAAATGTGTATAACTTTATTTAAGTGAATTTTACAATAAAATAAAAGGTTGGCGGTAAAAAAAGTTGGTACTTGACAAATATTTGAATATTTATTTTTTTAAAAGATGAAATACATGTATTCATTCGAATATTTTCTTAATAATAAATAAATTTATAATATTAAGATTTCATATATAAATATAATTTAATTTTATCTTAAAATATTAGAATTCAAATCAAGAACAAAAAGAACAAAAGGCTGAAAAGCTGGAAGACAAATTAAGTAATATGAATCAAAAAGGTTTTTGGAGTTGATCAGTCAAATCAGAATTACAAATGAAAACGAGTTCAATACCTTAAGCAACTTGGTTGATAATTGCTGAAATGTGACAAATGTCAAAAGGAATTTTAAAGTGAGTCATGATCAAATTTCTAAAGAAGAAGTCTTAAATGTCATCATCCATGCTAATCTTTCATAAGAGATGATATTCTGCGGAGGTCCTGACCAACTGTTAGTAGAACTTCAACTATAAAGACCTTGTTAATCAAGTATATTTTATTAACCATTAAATTAAGTGATTACAACTGGCCTTACTTTGTTTCACCATCATCAGACAATTGTTGAATAAATTTTACCAATTATAGACTAATGATCATAGAGTAAAATCTTTTCCAACTGGCATAACTGGTATTCTGATGAAGAAAATAACTTCATTACATTTATAAACTGATGCTGCTTTACAAATTGTACAAATCATACTCATTTTCATATCAATTTAAAATAATTCATCTGAATGTTACTCAAAGTCAAAAGGCAATATTAAGCATTCTTCGCTAACCTGCTGTCATTAATTATCTATGCATTTATAAAAATTCCATTTATACTGATTTAAATATGTTATTTCTATATATATATATATATATATATATATATATATATATAAGCAATATATATTATATATATATATATATATATATATATATATATATATATATATATATATATATATATATATATATATATATATATATATATATATATATATTTTGATAAATAAAAAGTCCTTGGTACAGAAAATATAATTTAAAAGTAAAAAACACAAAAAATCACATCATAAATCGAACGTTCGATTTATGATGTGATTTTTTGTGTTTTTTACTTTTAAATTATATATATATATATATATATATATATATATATGAGTCTGAAAGATTGTGTAACAATACCGATAAATAGATGGAAAATAAAACACTAAAAAGTGTTGAATATCATTGCACAAAGATGGAAAAACTGAACAGATGATATAAATTATACAATAATTGCAAATATTTCGGCTCAACAAATGGCCTTCTTCGGTGACAAAAGTTTTAACAATAATGAGATATAATGTATAAGGTGTAAACATAGATCACTAATAATACAGGTAAGTTTTTTGTCGATTGATTTTAATCCAAAATCCTGAATATAATAATATTAACACTAGACTGTAAATTTAATTATTTCTTTCTATTGATTCCATCTGGATGGAGGACACCCAGTGTTTTTATCCAAAACCTCTCCCGATTTTCTCTTTGCCTATTTTGCCATGTACAATCCTGTTCGATCACAAGGATCTTCATGTGATCAAAATCTTTCAGGTTGTGATCTGGTAACCTGAAATGTTGGCTGACAGGAATGTACGGTTTTTTTGTGAGGTCACTCCTGTGGCCATTGAGGCGTTTGTGAAATGGCTGCATAGATTCACCAACATATTGGAGACCACATCTAGGACACTCAAGAACGTAAATCACGTTTGAGCTTTTGCAGTTGACATTGCAAAATATCTTGTATGTCTTTTCTGTGGTCTTACTGTGAAATGTTGATGAATGCTGCAATCAATTTGGTGAATCTATGCAGCCATTTCACAAACGCCTCAATGGCCACAGGAGTGACCTCACAAAAAAACCGTACATTCCTGTCAGCCAACATTTCAGGTTACCAGATCACAACCTGAAAGATTTTGATCTTGATCACTAAGAAATCCATGTAAATTAATTGTAATGCATTTGTTGTGACAAGAATTATCCTAATAACTGAAACTTGAATTGTGGATTTTGCTTATATATATATATATATATATATATATATAAGCAAAATCCACAATTCAAGTTTCAGTTATTAGGATAATTCTTGTCACAACAAATATATATATAAGCAAAATCCACAATTCAAGTTTCAGTTATTAGGATAATTCTTGTCACAACAAATGCATTACAATTAATTTACATGGATTTCTTAGTTTACAGTATTAAATTTGTGAAAGTAGGAAATGTCATTTATGGCAAGTATGTAGATATAAGCTATTTATGTTTAGTTTGATATTAACATGATTGTTTGATGTCAGACATGGTATTATAATACTAAAAAAATGTCAAAGTTTAAAAAGAGATGTCTCATTGATATGGAAAGAAGAATATTAATAAAGTTAATTTAACATTGTCATAAAATGTGCATTCTTTTGTATTTCTTTTTCAGATTTTCTCAATGATTGCATTAATAAGTTTGACCACAGCAGGGAAGAAAGATGGGGACTTTTTACAATTACCTCTCAGCTGGCATTTCCGTGTAATGGTATTTGTTCTACTGCTGACATCCATGACAAGTCTGACTTTATGGATAATTAATGCCACAGGATTAATTCTTGCTCTGCCACTTAACTGGTACTTACTGGTATGTTGGTCTTCCAGTAATATATTTGTACATCCAAGTTATTATCAAACACTTGTCAGCTCACCTGTTATTTTGTATTTTTTGTCCCCTACATAACATGTGCAGGAGACATGGAAATACCAGCGTCTGTCCGTCCGTTTGTGCTCTCGCCAGATCTTTATATAACTTACACTATCGGTTAAAATCAGCAATAAATTGGACAAGTTCTAAAAATGATGATGATCGACTTTTAAATACAGAGAAATTGGCCTCATTTAAGCGCTGTCAGGGATATAATTCTTGCCAGATTTTTATAAAACTTATCCTTTAGGTTAATATCGCCAATAACTCGGACAAGTTTTAAAATTTTGGGTGATCAACTTGCTAAAAGATTATGCTCCTTGGAAAGTGCAAAGCGGGAAACATTGGAACTTTGTTCTTTTTATTAGACAATGGTTTACAGGTCATATTAATACAATATTATGATACACCTCTGTCCATCCATCCAACCATCTGTCAGTCGTCAACATGTCAGACATTAACTCAAAAACACTTTAATCAGTTTACATGAAACTTTGATGAATTATATATCTATTATACTTATGGTTTTCAAGTGCATATAAGATTTTTTTGTAAGGAAACCTTGAAAAAAATAAAAAAAGACTAAAATTACATGCTCTTCAAGATTGAGTTTTCAATCAACCCATTCAATTAGATAATGAATATTTGTTTTATTTAAGAGACATCCTAAAGCATTTGATTATTTCATTTCAGGATACAGTTGTGTATTCCCTGTTTTCTTTCCTATATTTAGTGGGAACATCATTAGTGGCCAATGCTTTTGATTTCTATGGGAAGATAAGGAGTAACATCCCCAGAACTATGATTCAGCAGCTTATATTCTGTGTTGTAAGTATGAAAGATTAAAAATGCTTGTAATAATAACTGGCTTAGAGCGAAAAAGTAATAATTTGAAATTTATTTACATAGCGTTTTGAAGAAAATTTCTATGTTTACATGCAACATTTTAAAGCATACATCTTGTGTTTTTTAAAAGGTATTATATATATGTTGTGTACAAGTTATCATTTTGTACAAATTCTAATTTGTACAAAAATATTGTACAAATTATAATTTGTATTTTTACTTTGTGCAAATTGTAATTTGTACAAAAAGTGCTTGTACAAATTACAATTTGTACAAAAATGGACAAAAAATCACTTATAACTTGTACAATAATTTATCATATGGATTTTGGTGAAAAAAGCATTGATACACATTATTGAATTGCTATTAAATGACCACACAGTACACCTAAGTTACAAAATTCAAAAGTTGTTTTTTTATCATTCGTTTGAGAAGGTGATCTAGTGATTTATGGAATCAGGTATTGCAAACCATCTTTTGACTCTCAAATCGATGATGACCTGTTTTACAGGCATTTTAACTGCTTCACATAGCGAACGTTGAAGATAAGGAACCGTTGCTGTAAATAAACATTTGTATTTCACTGTTTCAGTTAGACTTTTAATAAATATCCAGAAAGAAAGAGAGATTAAACACCCCATTTGGTTAGGAATATGACTATGCTAAAGTTAGGAATATGTCAGTTGTTTTTCTGTCGTTTTTTATCAATGTTTTTTTTTCAACAAGGATCTTTGTTTTTTAAATATATATGACTGTGCATGAAACTTAACGGAAATCATTTGAGACAATTTTAACTTTAAAAACAACATAAAACTTATGCAGAACAGACAGACGGACTTTTATTTTATAAGAAAACTAGTTGTTGTAGTATTATAAAATCATCTGACCCAATGACATTGAACCATCAATCTTTTCACAAACAAAAGTGTCATAAAGCGGAATAAGTCATGTAACTCCAATTTTTTATGTACCAATTACAAATATAAATTTTCACTTGTTTAAAGAAAGATTTGACTGTTTTCATGGACTTTATGAAATAACGAATAAGTGGCAACAAATCTTTTGAGATCCTTTTCACAATCATCAAAATGCTGTACACGATCTTTCATGATACAAAATATCACATTTTACAAATATAACCGTTTTTGCAAAGTTTCTGAATAAAAGAAAAATCTTCAAAATAACGAAAAGAACTAATCAAGTAGTACTATTAAATGATATTTTTTTTAAGAAAAAGAAGTTTTAGGTATTAAAAATTTGAAAAAAATCTTATTTGTTTACTTTTTTTTCTCTCAAAAATTTCGAAGATCAATCTGCCTTTTGTAGTTGTGTAAAAACGGTGTATTTTGTTAATGAGGTTAAGTGTGTGGTCAGTTAATTACAATTAAATCGTGTGAATCAATGCATTTTTCACTAAAATTCATATTTAAAACTGTTGTACAAGTTATAAGTGAATTTTGGTCAAATTTTGTACAAATTGTAATTTGTACAGACACGTTTTGTACAAATTATAATTTGTACAAAGTCAAAATACAAATTATAATTTGTTCAATATTTTTGTACAAATTATAATTTGTACAAAATGATAACTTGTACACAACATATATATGTCCACATCTAAAATATCTCCCTTCTTAAATATCAATATGCCTTATCCTCTTTGTCATCTTTTATCAGTAGCACTCTAAATTCATGATTTACTTAACCTTGTTAAACCTATCTTTTTTAATGTGCATGAAATATTTGCCATTAGAATCAAATGTTTAACTATTATCAACCAATCAATTTATTGATAAGCACTACTGCCATGGTATGTTAAACTGTTAACAATCAATCAATCAATCAATCAATTTGTTAATAAGTTCTTGGATCTACTGCAAGTATTTACATGTTATTATTATATTGACAGGTGCTTGGTTACATCTGTATGTGTTTATATGGCCTGACAGCACTGGTAGGCTATAAACGATGGAATATTTACATGTTATTATTATATTGACAGGTGCTTGGTTACATCTGTATGTGTTTATATGGCCTGACAGCACTGGTAGGCTATAAACGATGGAATATTTACATGTTATTATTATATTGACAGGTGCTTGGTTACATATGTATGTGTTTATATGGCCTGACAGCAATGGTAGGCTATAAACGATGGAATATTTACATGTTATTATTATATTGACAGGTGCTTGGTTACATCTGTATGTGTTTATATGGCCTGACAGCACTGGTAGGCTATAAACGATGGAATATTTACATGTTATTATTATATTGACAGGTGCTTGGTTACATATGTATGTGTTTATATGGCCTGACAGCAATGGTAGGCTATAAACGATGGAATATTTACATGGTATTATTATATTGACAGGTGCTTGGTTACATCTGTATGTGTTTATATGGCCTGACAGCAACGGTAGGCTATAAACGATGGAATATTTACATGTTATTATTATATTGACAGGTGCTTGGTTACATCTGTATGTGTTTATATGGCCTGACAGCACTCGTAGGCTATAAACGATGGGATATTTACATGTTATTATTATATTGACAGGTGCTTGGTTACATCTGTATGTGTTTATATGGCCTGACAGCACTGGTAGGCTATAAACGATGGGATATTTACATGTTATTATTATATTGACAGGTGCTTGGTTACATCTGTATGTGTTTATATGGTCTGACAGCACTGGTAGGCTATAAACGATGGAATATTTACATGTTATTATTATATTGACAGGTGCTTGGTTACATCTGTATGTGTTTATATGGCCTGACAGCACTCGTAGGCTATAAACGATGGGATATTTACATGTTATTATTATATTGACAGGTGCTTGGTTACATCTGTATGTGTTTATATGGCCTGACAGCACTGGTAGGCTATAAACGATGGGATATTCAACATAAACTCTTTAAAAGAAGAAGATTACTGGAAGAAGATCAAGATTTAGAAATATGAAGAATTGTGCATAATTGTATAGATAATTTTAATTAGATAACTTAGTTTAAATACTACAGGGACAGTGAAACTTCAGGAGACCTTTATATAGTATGTGGACAGATTTCTGTTTATTATTTCATAATCTAATTTGAGTTAGACTACAACTTTGTGCTGTTCCCATCTTTTTGTATCCATTTTATATGTTAGTCCAACTTAAACATGTCAAACCAATTTGCTGTTTAATCTCTTAAATTTCCCGTTTTTTTTTGTTGTCAATATGGCAAATTGAGTCAAAATGCCCCTAATCACGTAATTGAATTGCTTAGGCTATTGTGACCCTAATACTCTTCTCCCCTGCATATTGGGCAAAAAGAACTAAGGAAATCTTATATGAGAATGTTTGGTGGTATACATGGCAGCAATAATGCCATATAAATTTGATTTCACCCTATGAGAAATCCGGTTTTTTTTCTCTGAAATTATTTTTTTTTTGTCTATTAACTTTTAGTTATGTATTGTCTAGTATAAAATGGTATGGGTTAAAACCTATAGGTACGAATCAAATCGAATCCTAATTAAAAAGCCCATATAGAGCATATAAATCAACATAAATCACAAAGTTCATACAATATCCACACGAACAACACATCCAATTGAAAACAAACAAATCTGTAAATTATACATGTGATGGGAGAGAGCCAGTACAAGGAGGAATAACTCCATTTGTTTATATTAACTTTTGTCTCTTTTTCCCTGTCTTATCTGAATTTTTTTTATTTAGGTAACCTAAAAACTGTATTCGATCTAAATCTTCATTTGTAATGATCCACATATGAAAAGATTTAACAAATTTATGTTCCTCAGATTTGGAAACTTGAAATAAATTTTGCAAGAATTCTAATCTTGGTGAGCTATATTATAGAAGACACTCTAAATCAAAATGCAGTTCATTTTCTATCAAATATACGAGAGGCAATAATTTTCCTTTCAAAATATAACCATGTTCAAAATGGTCAATTGACCCCTTAAGGAGTTATTATCCTTTATAGTCAATTTTTAACAATTTTCATAAATTTTGTAAATTTTTGTAAATTTTTACAAAATATTTTCCAGTTACTATTGGGCCAAGTTCGTTGTAGATAGAGATAATTGTAAGCAGCAAGAATGTGCAGTTAAGTAAAATCTACAAACACATCACCACACCAAAACACAATTTTGTCATGAATCCATCTGTGTCCTTTGTTTAATATGCACATAGTCATAGACCAAGATGAGCGACACAGGCTCTTTAGAGCCTCTAGTTTTGATTATCTTGATTATACTAACTTACACAATATTATTTAGGGAATGTTTTTTTTCAAGCTGTCTGAAATTTTTTAGTACTAGAATGAGCACATCATAATTAGGCTAACAATTCGGTACACCAGTAATATTATAATTAAAATTGTATCAGTATTGTTTTGATTCTAAGGAAAATACAGTAACATGTGAATTGAAAATGTAGATTTTTCATAAATGTACAATGTATTATACTCATATGTTTCTGTCAATCTCAGATAGTATTGAAAAATTTCAATGTTCATTTTATCTGATTTGTGCAATTTCATCTAATTTTTTTTTTTAGTTAAACCATTGAATTCCATTTTTTTTAAATCAAAATGAAAACTAAATAGTTTACCTAAATCAATTTCAATTTCATTAAGATTAATCAGCATTTTTTAAGTTACTAATTCAATCTATGCTCTTTGAACTAAAAATTTCAAAATTGTTTTCAAGTTCTAATTTTATGAATTTTTAAAGGAGTAGGTCCGGTAAGGGTCGATTTTGGCCTCAAATTTCAGGTTCATTTAACGAAAGATTTTGGACACTTTGTTAACACTTAAGTGTCTATTTCAATTGATTCAATTGGTTAATGTGAAAAATTGTAACTGATGTAATCATTAAAAATGGTCCGATTCAAGCTTATATATGAAAATCTATCAAATATGCCAAAAAACGTCCCTTTTCAGATGGGTTTTTGTCAAAAATGAAAGTGGCCCCATCCGTGTTCATCCTCAGCCTTTATATATGTTATGTATTGTCATCAAATACAACTTATATTTCAATATTATGAATGAGCACGAATGCGGCCACTTTCATTTAAGACGGAAACCGTCTAAAATTTAACTAAAATGCTAAATTTGTGAAGATTTCAGTAATTTAGCATGACTTAATGAAGCTAATACCCAATATATGAACATTGTTTTGTCAAAAACAACCCATGTTTATGTAGCAAAAGCATTCTACTTTCCAGTAAATAGCTAAAAGATTACATTTTCACAATTTTGTAAAACTGCTATATTTTGGGGCCAAAAAGGGGTCTTACTGAACCTACTCCTTTCTCATCCCAAAATGACTTATTATAATACAAATCAAACACCTATTAGTTTTAGATATTAACTAGAGTGTTTTTTCTACACTGTTCTTTCTTCCTCCAATGTTATCATTTACTTCCATATTTATATATATCCCTTCTCCATTCAAGGGAAATTAATCCAGAAACATCCAAATTTTTAATATGTTGTTAAAAAATGGGTATTGAGTTTTAACTTATAAACTTCTCCAGGAATTTCATAAAAGTATGTACTTTTCATTTTCATAGTAAAATTATTTTTGATGATCTTAAGGCATTTAAACCATTCACATTAATATGTTATTCAATTTGATTTGTACAAAATGATACATTTTAAGAATCTTGCAAAATAATTGGAAAAAAGAGCCCTGCAGAATTCCTAACCATCAAATATAAGGGGGAAGTAACTCATGATTTTTTTTCTAATCCAAAATTTTCTATCGATTTTTTTTTACCAAAAACTGATTTTTAAATGTTAATAACAATAATCAGATAATCTTATACACAATATTATTTAGGGAATGTTTTTTCCATTCTTTTTATATTAATTTTTAAGGTCCAATGAGTTTGGAATTACAGT
Source organism: Mytilus galloprovincialis (assembly GCF_965363235.1). Lineage (NCBI taxonomy): Eukaryota > Metazoa > Mollusca > Bivalvia > Mytilida > Mytilidae > Mytilus > Mytilus galloprovincialis. Next base: position 86,894,785 of record NC_134843.1, read on the forward strand.
ATTTTAAATTACATATATAAAATGAAGTAAGTTAATAATGAAATTTAAATTTCTAGTGAAATTTGAAGGCAAATATCTTGTGATATAAAGTTTAAGCTGTCTGCAATTTTTTAGTACTAGAATGAACACATCATAATTAGGCTAACAATTCGGTACACCAGTAATATTATAATTAAAATTGTATCAGTATTGTTTTGATTCTAAGGAAAATACAGTAACATGTGAATTGAAAATGTAGATTTTTCATAAATGTACAATGTATTATACTCATATGTTTCTGTCAATCTCAGATAGTATTGAAAAATTTCAATGTTCATTTTATCTGATTTGTGCAATTTCATCTAATTTTTTTTTTTAGTTAAACCATTGAATTCCATTTTTTTTAAATCAAAATGAAAACTACATAGTTTACCTAAATCAATTTCAATTTCATTAAGATTAATCAGCATTTTTTAAGTTACTAATTGAATCTATGCTCTTTGAACTAAAAATTTCAAAATTGTTTTCAAGTTCTAATTTTATGAATTTTTAAAGGAGTAGGTCCGGTAAGGGTCGATTTTGGCCTCAAATTTCAGGTTCATTTAACGAAAGATTTTGGACACTTTGTTAACACTTAATTGTCTATTTCAATTGATTCAATTGGTTAATGTGAAAAATTGTAACTGATGTAATCATTAAAAATGGTCCGATTCAAGCTTATATATGAAAATCTATCAAATATGCCAAAAAACGTCACTTTTCAGATGGGTTTTTGTCAAAAATGAAAGTGGCCCCATCCGTGTTCATCCTCAGCCTTTATATATGTTATGTATTGTCATCAAATACAACTTATATTTCAATATTATGAATGAGCACGAATGGGGCCACTTTCATTTAAGACGGAAACCGTCTAAAATTTAACTAAAATGCTAAATTTGTGAAGATTTCAGTAATTTAGCATGACTTAATGAAGCTAATACCCAATATATGAACATTGTTTTGTCAAAAACAACCCATTTTTATATAGCAGAAGCATTCTACTTTCCAGTAAATAGCTAAAAGATTACATTTTCACAATTTTGTAAAACTGCTATATTTTGGGGCCAAAAAGGGGTCTTATTGAACCTACTCCTTTCTCATCCCAAAATGACTTATTATAATACAAATCAAACACCTATTAGTTTTAGATATTAACTAGAGTGTTTTTTCTACACTGTTCTTTCTTCCTCCAATGTTATCATTTACTTTCATATTTATATATATCCCTTCTCCATTCAAGGGAAATTAATCCAGAAACATCCAAATTTTTAATATGTTGTTAATAAAGGGGTATTGAGTTTTAAATTATAAACTTTTCCAGGAATTTCATAAAAGTATGTACTTTTCATTTTCATAGTAAAATTATTTTTGATGATCTTGAGGCATTTAAACCATTCACATTAATATGTTATTCAATTTGATTTTTACAAAATGATACATTTTAAGAATCTTGCAAAATAATTGGAAAAAAGAGCCCTGCAGAATTCCTAACCATCAAATATAAGGGGGAAGTAACTCATGATTTTTTTTCTAATCCAAAATTTTCTATCGATTTTTTTTTACCAAAAACTGATTTTTAAATGTTAATAACAATAATCAGATAATCTTATACACAATATTATTTAGGGAATGTTTTTTCCATTCTTTTTATATTAATTTTTAAGGTCCAATGAGTTTGGAATTACAGTATTTTAAATTACATATATAAAATGAAGTAAGTTAATAATGAAATTTAAATTTCTAGTGAAATTTGAAGGCAAATATCTTGTGATATAAAGTTTAAGCTGTCTGCAATTTTTTAGTACTAGAATGAACACATCATAATTAGGCTAACAATTCGGTACACCAGTAATAATATAATTATAATTGTATCAGTATTGTTTTGATTCTAAGGAAAATACAGTAACATGTGAATTGAAAATGTAGATTTTTCATAAATGTACAATGTATTATACTCATATGTTTCTGTCAATCTCAGATAGTATTGAAAAATTTCAATGTTCATTTTATCTGATTTGTGCAATTTCATCTAATTTTTTTTTTTAGTTAAACCATTGAATTCCATTTTTTTTAAATCAAAATGAAAACTACATAGTTTACCTAAATCAATTTCAATTTCATTAAGATTATTCAGCATTTTTAAGTTATTTATTGAATCTATGATCTATGAACTAAAAATTTCGAATTTGTTTTCAAGTTCTAATTTTATGAATTATTTTTAAATTTCTCATCCCAAATCGACTTATTATAATACAAATCAAACACCTACTAGTTTTAGATATTAACTAGAGTGTTTTTTCTACACTGTTCTTTCTTCTTCCAATGTTATCATTTACTTTCATATTTATATATATCCCTTCTCATTTCAAGGGAAAATAATCCAGAAACATCCAAATTTTTAATATGTTGTTAATTATTGGGTATTGAGTTTTAAATTATAAACTTCTCCAAGAATTTCATAAAAGTATGTACTTTTCATTTTCGTAGTAAAATTATTTTTGATGATCTTGAGGCATTTAAACCATTCACATTAATATGTTATTCAATTTGATTTGTACAAAATGATTAATTTTAAGAATCTTGCAAAATAATTGGAAAAAAGAGCCCTGCAGAATTCCTAACCATCAAATATAAGGGGGAAGTAACTCATGGTTTTTTTTCTAATCCAAACTTTTCTATTGAAAAATTTTGACCAAAAACTGATTTTTAAAGGTTAATAGCTATAATCAGATAATCTTATACACAATATTATTTAGGGAATGTTTTTTCCATTCTTTTTATATTAATTTTTAAGGTCCAATGAGTTTGGAATTACAGTATTTTAAATTACATGGATAAAATGAAGTAAGTTAATGAAATTTAAATTTCTCGTTAAATTTGAAGGCAAATATCTTGTGATATAAAGTTTAAGCTGTCTGAAATTTTTTAGTACCAGAATGAACACATCATAATTAGGCTAACAATTCGGTACACCAGTAATAATATAATTATAATTGTATCAGTATTGTTTTGATTCTAAGGAAAATACAGTAACATGTGAATTGAAAATGTAGATTTTTCATAGATGTACAATGTATTATACCCATATGTTTCTGTCAATCTCAGATAGTATTAAAAAATTTCAATGTTCATTTTATCTGATTTGTGCAATTTCATCTATATTTTTTTTTTTTAGTTAAACCATTGAATTCCATTTTTTTTTTAATCAAAATGAAAACTACATAGTTATCTAAATCAATTTCAATTTCATTAAGATTAATCAGCATTTTTTAAGTTACTAATTGAATCTATGCTCTTTGAACTAAAAATTTCGAATTTGTTTTCAAGTTCTAATTTTATGAATTATTTTTAAAGGAGTAGGTCCGGTAAGGGCCGATTTTGGCCTCAAATTTCAGTTTCATCTAACGAAAGATTTTGGACACTTTTTTAACACTTAAGTTTCTTTTTTTATTGATTCAATTGGTTAATGTGAAAGATTGTAACTGATGTAATCATTAAAAATGGTCCGATTCAAGCTTATATATGAAAAATCTATCAAATATGCCAAAAAACGTCACTTTTCAGATGGGTTTGTGTCAAAAATGAAAGTGGCCGCATCTGTGTTTATCCTCAACCTTTATATATGTTATGTGTTGTCATCAAATACAACTTACATTTCAATATTATGAATGAGCACGAATACGGCCACTTTCATTTAAGACGGAAACTGTCTAAAATTCAACTAAAATGCTAAATTTGTGAAGATTTCAGTAATTTAGCATGACTTAATGAAGCTAATACCCAATATATGAAAAACAACCCATGTTTATGTAGCAAAAGCATTCTACTTTCCAGTAAATAGCTAAAAGATTACATTTTCACAATTTTGTAAAACTGCTATATTTTGGGGCCAAAAAGGGGTCTAACTGAACCTACTCCTTTCTCATCCCAAAATGACTTATTATAATACAAATCAAACACCTTTTAGTTTTAGATGTTAACTAGAGTGTTTTTTTCTACACTGTTCTTTCTTCCTCCAATGTTATCATTTACTTTCATATTTATATATATCCCTTCTCATTATAAGGGAAAATAATCCAGAAATGTCCAATATAAAATGTTGTTATTTGAAAATGGTATTGAGTTTTAAGTTATAAACTTTTCCAGGAATTTCATAAGAGTATGTACTATTCATTTTCGTAGTAAAATTATTTTTGATGAACTTGAGGCATTTAAACCATTCACATTAATATGTTATTCAATTTGATTTGTACAAAATGATTAATTTTAAGAATCTTGCAAAATAATTGGAAAAAAGAGCCCTGCAGAATTCCTAACCATCAAATATAAGGGGGAAGTAACTCATGGTTTTTTTTCTAATCCAAACTTTTCTATTGAAAATTTTTGACCAAACACTGATTTTTAAAGGTTAATAACTATAATCAAATAATCTTATACAAATTTAAGTGGTTGGAGAATCAAAGTCTTATTCATGAATTTTCAAGGTTAAAAAAATTACAACAAATTACAAATAATATAACAATTAAAAAATGAGAACTGAGAATAATCCAAATTTGAACAAAGATTATTAACACGTTCCTTAGTTAATTACCTGGGACTAATTCAATATTCATGGGTCTCAGATAAAAGTTAAAGAATCAATAGAATATGACAAGATTCTGTAATCGCAGTGAAGATTTTTGACATATTTTCTTACCTATAAGGAATAAAACCCTATAATAAGTTTTGATTTTGACCCATACCTGAGTTTAATAAAGGTAAATGCAATACCATTTAGTTATTCAATGGTCAGTTATGAAAAATAGAAATTGTTTTCTTAAAATCTTGGATTTTCCTAGTATCCCTAGACTAGTGATTGAGTAGGAAAAAAATGCTGATCTAGAGTTATAATATGTTCTTTAATATAATCACATATTTTCTGTCAAAATTATAATATTGGAGACACATTTTACATATGTTTGTCATTTATAAAAAGTGAGTCCAAAAGTCTCCTGCTTTCCCTCCCTGCACTATTTCAACTCCTATAATAAATTTTGTAAATACACAAAATTTAATTTACCCCTAAAAGAAATGAAAGGTGAATTATGTTATTTGATATGTGTCTGGTCAACATACACCATTAAAAATTCCAGTAAACACCTTTGAAAAAGCTAGTGAAAAATTAAATCTCAAAAAAACTGATCTCCGATGAAAATTCTAAACAGAAAGTCCCTAATCAAATGGCAAAACAAATGAGCAACAACTGTCATACCACAGACATTTTCAAATGTAGAAAATGGTGGATTGAACCTGGTTTTATATTTTTCTTTTTTTAAAGGAGTAGGTCCGGTAAGGGCCGGTTTTGGCCTAAATTCAAGTTCATCTGACGAAAGATTTTTGACACTTTTTAAACACCTAAATGTCTATTTCAATTGATTCAATCATTTTTTGTGAAAGATTTTAACTGATTCACTCATTAAAAACGCTCTGATTCTAGCTTAAATATGAAAAATCTATCAAGTATGCCAAAAACTGTCACTTTTTAGATGGTTTTTGGCAAAAAATGAAAGTGGCTGCATCCGTGTTAAAAAAAACTGTTCATCCTAGACCTTTATATATGTTATGTATGTATTATCATTAAACACAACTCACATTTCAATATGAAGAATGAACACGAATGCGGCCACTTTCATTTAAGCGGAAATCGTCTAAAATTCAACTAAAATGCTGAAATTGTGAAGATTTCAGTAATTTAGCATAACTTTATGATGCAAGTATCCGATATATGTGCATTGTTAATTTGTTATGCCAAAAAACAGTCCATATTTATGTAGCAGAGGCATTATACCTTCCAAAAAATAACTAAAAGTTTACATTTAAACAATTTTGTAAAACTGCTATATTTTGGAGCCAAAAAGGGGTCTTACTGAACCTACTCCTTTTGCAAATTGGAGAAAACTTAAAACATGTTTTTGCCGAATTTGTTGATAATGAAATGAATATATATATTTAATTGGCACAGTTACTAAATTGATTAGTACAGTATGTATTCATATATACCAATGTAAACTACCTTATGATTAAACTATGTTGTGCTTTAAAATACAATATTAATGTTTATGTATAAATATATTAGTAGTGGATGTTTATATTTTTGTGATTGAAAATGGCATAAAGAGAATCAGATTGTTACAATTTTTAAGTGCCATACAAGTAATTCTTATTTTGAAATCATACACACCTATTTTTTTGTATTTATCCATATTTAACCATACTTTTTATAGCAATTACTGTATTTTGTTATAGATATCTCCCTGTTTATTTTTATGATGATATCAGTGTATCCAAATCAAATGTCTTTCAAATGTTTTATTTATATACAACTATTGTTTTAATATTAAGGTTGTTTTTATTTTTATGTATTTTTCTCTCTATCATTAAAAATTTATATAAAAGGCAAACTTAGAATAGTGTTAGAATATATTCTGCACATAAAAGCCAAAATAAAAGCAGATGTCTCCTAGACCTTCCTGGGATAGAGGAATTCATGCATTAATTGTTTGAATGGAATTTCAAAGAGTCCTTCCTATGCTTTTTCAAACAATAACATATTTGTCATAGATTTTTTGACAGTATGATTTAAAGGTGAACAAGCCTCCAGAAGGATATGCTGCCTGATAAAAAAAAGCTTGAATTTGTGCAAATACTTTAGCAGCTGTCAGTTTTAAAATGATAAATTACATTCAAAATGTTGTGTAAAAATGCATATTCGGTTCTTTTAGATCCCTCACATGTTTTTTTTACACAAATGCAAAAGTGGACAAATAATTTTTATGGGCATTGTAATTACATATTTATATCTCTGAAATCATGTCTTTGAAAATTGGTTATATATTCAATTCTTAATTTATATGTATATTTGTTGACAGAAAATATTGTTATTAAAATGTGTTCAGATATTTATTTTATCTTTCCAATTTATATGCACAGAATTTACAAATTGTCTTCATAAGAAGTCACATCCTTTATACTGTCTAAAACTCCAGAGTGAGCTATTGCCATCACTTTGCATACTTAGTAATTAGCTTATTGTACATTCATTTTTTATTTGAACCCCTGGAGGCCTTGGTCATCTAGGAACAAGTTTGAATAAAAAATGTTTTGGGGAAATGCCACCTGAAGGTTAACACACACTCATCATTATGTTAAATTATAAAATATCTATTGATATATATTAGGAGAACAACATTATGTTCATTACTTTGGACAAAATGGTATGGTATCAAACTTGAGGCAAATATGCAGGACAATTCCATATGTCACATGTTTGTCATCATTTCTTTGCAACTAAAATTTCAGTCTTCTTATGTAGCTTACTTGCCCATCATTATTGTCTGTTAACTTAAACAAAAGTCTTCTCCTCCAAAAAAAACCATTGGACTAATTATTAAACAAAATTGGCCACCATCATCATATGGGATATTCTGATAAAAAATGCAGACTGCTGACCCTGCTTGCCAAACAACATGACCTACATGGCTAAAAAGAACATAGTGGTAAAATGTTGTTGATTATCTAGACAACTGCTGATACTAGAGAAAATCTAACTGGGCAACAGTATTCAGAATGTTGAGATCTATCTGTCGACATTATAGGAAAGTATATTGTTGAAGATGCCCATAGACCTGGTGATCAACACAGGCTCTTTATACAATTAATAATCTGAATGGGGTTATAAATACCCTTGTTTTATCAACCTTTCAGACCTAAATGTTGCAAAACACATGTCCTACCTCCATAACAAATATGATGTTGTCCCTGCAGATAAATCCCCTAACAAAATGTGTGCATAAAAGAGGGACGAAATATACTAGAGAGTCGAACTCATAAATCGAAAATAAAATAACAACGCCAAAAATTGCATGATATATGTTGAATCTGGCATTGACAATTCACTTGGAAATTCAACATATATCCCCACGAAACTTACAAAAGGGAAATCCTGGATAATCATAGGACCCCTGGTCTGTTCTATGTTACTTTGGAAATTCAACCAACGTGGAAGAACTGGATCTTCATTTATGGTATTATATACCTAATTAAACTACATAAATGATTAACAAACAAGGTTATATTGCTGGGGCTTTCAAGTGGTTCACGAAACCTCTTTTTAAATTATAAGCACCAATTCTATCAGCAAATAAAGCCCCGGATTTTAAAGTAATTGTAAAATTACATTCTACACGCGGTGTGAATCAGCTGTGTAAACTACGAAATTCCAAAGATCTGTTCGAGTACATATACGATCTAATAATCTTTCATCTTGCAATAGAACTAAATATTTTACATTTTACACAAATATTGCCCACTCCAAACTAAAAACCAAATTAAAAGAGTTGGCACTTAAAACAGAATGACCAACATGTATCTGGTATCTGGGAGTGATAAATCGTACTTTGTAAAAATCACTAATTCAAACCGAAAATTCTCAGAAAGTGACATTATCAAGATGCTTGATTTCTTGATTGACAACATATCTGTAAGTTTCGAAGACGTATTTTGCAACAAGCAATATGCAGTCCTAATGGAAGCAACGGTGCTCTATTTTTTGCCGATCGGTTCTTTTAATCGTATGAGGCAAATTCATACAAGAACATCTTAGGAAGAAAGAAATCAGTATCCTTTCAGGTCACTTTCCGATATGTTAATAATGTTCTCTTGCCAAAATATTAGAAAATAATGATTATGTTGAACGAATCTATCCAATCGAACTTGTAATAAAGGATACAGTAGATGCAGTTATGTCTGCCTCATATCTTGAGTTATATCTAGAAATTGACAATAAGGGTCATGAGGGCTGTTGAAATCAAAACTTTACGACAGCATAGGTCATGCTATGGATCAACATTCTAGCTGTGACTGCATACGAAGTATATATTTCCTAGATGATACGACATTTGAGGACTTGTATTTCCTATTTTGGTTTCCTTGATTTAGGGTTGATGCTCACAAGGAAGTTATTAACCCAAGTTTAAAGTGGTGAAGTTGAAACCATCCCTTCGTAAAGTTTAAGGACAATATCACGGGTTAGATGATCGTTATGGAATATGTGTTTCACAAGAGACAACAGATATGTTCCAATTGTCGTAACTACATTCTTGTCCCCATTTCTCCGAATGTGACCTACCGAATTAGACTTATCACCGGATTAGTACTTACATGAACAACATGACGGATGCTTTATGTAGAGCAGGACCTGCTTATCCTTCCGGATCACATGAGATTAATCCAAGTGGTTGGTGTTGATCATGTTGTTAAATCTTTAGTTTTTTTATGTTGTTTTTGGTGTACTGTTGTTTGTCTGTTGTCTTTTTCATTCTTAGTCACGGCGTTGCCAGTTTATTATCGATTTGTGAGTTTGAATGTTTATTTTGATATCCTTTCTTCTCTTTTAAGAATATCAAATTTTAAAATAATCTATGTAATGCCTGATTTCTAAGTTTTTTGATTTCTTACATTACCCTGTTTTGGTCTATTGCTTTTTTTTTTAATCTTCATTATAAAACTCTTTAATTGGAAATGAATTCTAGGTTGCAGAGAAAAGCATTACCATTCTATACGTAATTTACCTATCACATCATATGCTAATTTAGATACATCAAACGATTTTAAATGAATATCGAAGAATCTTGCTCAAGATGTCACAGAGGCCTGTATTGATCTTGCTTGATCTCTTTAAATCTTCACAGAAGATCATCGTGCAACTTTAAAGTTAAAAAAAACATCAAAACAAGTTCTTTGATATATTGAGTAATGTAGATGATTATTGTCCGATTACTTATACTGCATACACTATCTTAGGGGCATGATAGTGAACATTGAAAGTGTGGAAATTATTTCCAAACGATTCATATTTTTGAGTGAGGAAATAATTTGCTATGCCATATAAGAGCTGTGTTGCAATACTAAACTACTTCTAAGTAACTTGTGTCTCTGTCTCCTGGCACCTCAAAAACGTATGTGTTTTTAAAAATGTTTTAATGTCAATGAATTGTTTTTTTGTCATTGTTTAGATATTAATACTTGCTTTTAGCTATTTTTTCAATTGCAGAACTTATCACAGTTATTCCTTACAATTTATTTATTAAAACTATTGCAAAGTGTAAACATTTTTTTCATTCATAAATGTTTATAAATTTATTGATATTATGGCACATAATAAATATTTTGATTTGGCACTGGTCAATGGTTCTGTTCATACTACTAGTTATCTACCAGGAAGGCATGACAATTTTCATTTTTTCTGTTTCATCCATTTACAATCAAAAACTTCCTCTGAAAATGGATCATCTTCATCTTCCTCTCCATCAGAATGGTGTTTATAAGGAATGGGATCTGTAGGTCGAGGTTCAAAGAAATTTAACACCAATGGTAAACTGACGATCTGAATATAGAAAATGAATAATGAGACAATGATTTGGAAGTGTATATATGCAACTTGGTCTGTTTTGTTTACACACTGTTTTCAATTAAATGAATTGTGTTAAGTTAGATATTGAGCTAGCTTTAACACCAGGTTTGGTTCACCATTTTATGCATACTAGATTGCCTGTACCAAGTCAGGAATATTTGTTTGATGTGTTTTATCATTTTTATTGAGACATTTGATTCCGAATTTTACGTTTTGAATTTTTTCCTCGGAATTTGGTATTTTTGTTATTTTACTTTTTAATATGCTATGTGGCATTTCACATCAGCCTTAACTGAAGGACAGGTCAACTGTAGTTCATATTTATATTTAATAGGAAGAGCACTTTTTTGAAAGATGAGGAGAGGGAGGTTGGACTTCAACAAATAGTGTCTTGAGTGGAACAAACAATAGTTAGCCGCCGATCCCACCTTACATTGTTGAAGGGCATATTTGAGAGAATTGTCACGATTGTGTAGACCTTCTCAGAGTCTTCTCGTCACCCCAAAAAATCATGAGATACTTCCCACTTGGCCTGGGTCAGTCAACATATACACAACCATTGATGACAACTCAGTATGACCGGAATATGTTATATTGAGAAAAAAATTAGAGATATTCAACTTATATAGCTTCCGGAACAGTTACAACTCATATGGCCCTAATAAGCTAGGTGAGTAATGGTTATTAATCAGCATCGATCTTTTATCCATAAACCTTTTAAAATATCTTCATATTAATACTATCATACTTGATTATAATCCTTTAATACTACTAGACGAGTTTTTAAATTATTAAACGTGATGTTTTCAATTTTTTATAGTCTGGCACAACCGAGTATGTTGTAATTGGCGAAGTCAAAAAAATAATTTGCTTCAAAGAGATAAAGAGGTTTGTTTCTTGATATTTGCAAAAAGCTATTTTACATTGTTGTCACTATTATGGAATTTTATGCGACTGTCATACACATAGGAGTTTTAGCTAGCTATAAACTAGGTTCAATCCACCATTTTCTACATAAGAAAATGCATGTACCAAGTCAGGAATTTAACAGTTGTACATCTTTCGCTTTATAACTATTTATTGACCTTAGCGTCACTGATGAGTCTTATGTAGAAGAAACGCGCGTATGGCGTACTAAATTATAATCCTGGTACATTTGATAACTATTGTTATCTGTTCGTTTTTTTTTTGGTTATAACTGCCTATAAATAGCAGCACATGACATACAAATCTATGGAGTGTGGATTAATCACTACAGAGATTAATTCAATTACACAAATAGAATTATAGATTGCCTAACAATGTAATTTTAACACACTATTTAGTATGTAAATATAAGAATGTTTAAAATATTTACAAAATGATGGAAATAAACGCAATATTTCGCTAGACCAACTAGCTTTATCTATATATATATATTATATAAAATAATGGCCGTTCCCGTTAAAGTTTTGGAATTGTGCTAGTTTATAGCGCACATTATTATTTGTATTTAAAGCATATGTTTGAACTCTCTGTTGTAATAAGCCATATAACCTATGTCATGTTTAACAAATTTTTAGAATAGTGCAAGCGTCTTAACTGATGTTCGGTTTGACTTTTTTATTGTATAAATTTCAAGATTGTAATAGTTTAATCTAAGAAGACTTACAGATGATTCATTTAACATCAGAATCTGACTGAGGAAGGATATCTGTTATCCGAAATATTTATAAATAATAACATTTATAGTTACCTTATTTTGTATTTGGAGTTGTTGTGTGCACTTTTTTAGGCGTTTACATAATTTATTTATTGTGTACATGTATCGTTACTCGTAACGATCCAGCGCCCTCGTGTGGACTACTATTCAGACGTTTTATATATATATATATATATTCTATTATTATTTTTTATACCAGTGGATTGCCATCAATCAGCTTTTTCACAAATAAATGTAGCTGCGATTCTCTTTCTTCGGCAATGCTTGTCTTGTCCCATTTAAACATTTGTATGACAGTCGAATCTGCAAAGATATGATTTTATATACATATATGTAATTACGTTAAAATATTTACACAATTGATTTTCTTTATCAATGAATTGATTTTAAAATGGGTCGTCTGAGCCCCAAATTTTCGTAACCAACCGTCAAGTCCTAAATCAAATCACATTAAATGAGGTTTTTTTCTTATTATAGAGCCCTTTATGATATATTAGTTATACAAGTAAATAAGAAAAAAAGGAGACAAAATTATACACATTCATTGATCATTTTTATATATTATGTTCAAGGATAAACAATTTGTAAGAGAAACAGCAGGGTGAAACAAGGGTAAACAATTATGCTTCGTACATTTAAGTTATTTAGAATGTCGAAGTCCACTTAATCAACATGTATTCTATATAAGACATATTTTCGTGTTTGTTGGAAACAATAATGAATGGCATTTTCTTGTTTTTCTCGTAAAAAGTTAAAGGTATTTCTTATAAGTAAAGAATATTCACAACATGTGGAAAAATCTCTATGTGAATAATGAAATAATTGGAATAATGAAAGAATACGTGTGTATATAAGTAAACCGCACAAATTTCCATAAATAAGCGAATGTTGTTAGCAAATCTGTTAGAAGCTCGGTTAGAAGGTAAGAAACAAATATGTACGATAACTACTGACAACTGGCAACGCTACCGGTCTTTCTCATGTTAGAGCTCATGCGATTCCCTCAGTTTGTATTAATACAATGATTTGTCTCTGTCTACTCGATTTACGAGATTTTAACATCAGTAAACTACTGTGGACATTTCCTGACTTTTACAAAATCACTGAAGCAAATGAAACTTATAAGATCAGTAAGCTAGTTTCATAATACGATTTATTTTTTATCAATTCTTAGAACAAGGATCTATTACTCTTCATATATTATCAATACTATCCTTTGTTAGTGTGGAAAATGATCCGCCTTAATTTATTTACAGCTTGTCAAGCAGTAATACACACGTTTACAAATATTTTTATTATGTATCTACCGCCTAACATAAATCAAACAATTAATTACTATGACCAAATTATCTAGTACCCTGTCAAAAATAACAAGAGATTAACTCCCGAGAACACATTAAAATACAGCTTAACACCATTCATTATTTGTTATTTAGAGTTCAAATACAAACCAGGTAATTTTGGAAGCTCTGTCAGTTTCTTATTCCGTACGATTAATCTCTTTCTAAATTCAAGAAAGTCTTGATAACTTCGTCTTACACAACACGAACGTCCATCTGACCATAATACATCAACAATAAACAAAAATTCTTTCCCTCTTTTTGATTTATCCTCCACGAAACCAGAAACTTCAGCAGACGACACAGCTAAATTACATACAACCAGTTCGTCATCTTGGAATGAAGTCATGTTTGGTATCCCATCATTTTAATGTTTTGATCTGTCGCATGAAACAATAATGTTATGTGTCGAAATTCGATCCTTCCCTATAATAACATATAATATATGCACAACCAGTACACAACGTGTACACCTATAGTTATACATAAGATATACTATAGGTTTATCACATCTACCTTTGTATATGTACACAATCGAATTCAACTGAAGTGATATACTGTAGTAGAAATATGATAGTAAATAACCATTTAACTAACTTTGATATAGTACTTATGTAAATGTATATACAAAATTAGTCAAGATTGTAGAAGAGAAATACTAGTAAGAGAAAACACTATAAATAATTAAATATCAAATATATAAGATATAGACATGCTGTCGCAGTAACAATCTATCAATTATTTCAGAATCATTCTGAAGGGTTTACCTGATGATCCTTAATCATACTCAAGACAAGCGAACATATAAAAAGCCCGCTTCAATAGCATGAAACTGATTTTGGAAACAAATGACAATCTATTCTTTTCCAATAGAAAATATATACATAAGAAATTTTACGAAAATGAATCGATATGAATAAATTCAATGTTTTAAGCCAACTCTAATTTATACTTTATATGAAATAGTACATCCCGAAGAATGACATCAGATTTGAGGGAATCTCAAATTTCACAACTGATTACCTTCACAGTTTGAAGTCCTTGTAATTTATATATCACTCTTCCCAATAAACTGACCAGAGATGTTACACATAGATTATCTGATAAGAAAGTCAACATTTTGGCATTTTCTGTCTTTATTTGAAAAATAAATATTTCTACTACACGTAACATTATCTATATATGTATGGCTATTATTCATCAGATTTTGACAATCAAGTCACTGTTTTATAAGGAATATGAAATAAAGTTATGATTATTTTTTATTAATTTTTATTTTTTTTTAATGTAGAATAGATTGACAATTGTTGTCATATTTGAAGAACTGAATATTCTTTATTATTTTCACATTTTTTTGATAAATTTGATTCAATGATAAAACAAAATCTCCTTAATATTTAAACAATTTTTTTGATAAAATATTCATGAAGCAAAGACAATTTGGGATAAGATCACCCCTCCCCCTATTTATGCGCCTGTTGACAGGACGTCTTATGGTATATATATCTTTTTCTGTCCGTCTTTAACTTTATACCAAAGTGAGAGGTTTAGCGCTTTAAAACCAGATTAAATCCACCATTTTCTACATTTGAAAATGCCTGTACCAAGTCAAGAATATGACGGTTCTTGTCCATTCGTTTTTGATGTGTTTTGTCATTTGATTTTGCCATGCGATTATGGACTTTCCGATTGGATTTTCGTTGAGTTCAGCATATGTTCAGTATTTTTGTGATTTTACTTTTTTCTTTAACATGTCAGACATTAACTATAAAAAGCTTATACTAATTTGCACGAAACTCAAAAATGCTTTTAGCAGTTCTCATGAAACTTTGGTGAATTGTTTATATCTATTTACTAAGCTTTCTTTGGCTTTTTATAAATTTTATATTTCACATTTCCGAGTTATGGGATAATATTCATAAAAAGGGATGATTCTTCAGTTTTCAGACAATAACCTTAAAGTGCTTTGACCAGTTTTCATTAAACTTTGTTGACTGATTTATTTCTACCAAGATAACCCCCCATTTTAAATAAATTTCTGGTATGACATTGAGAAGTTATTAAACTGTATTCTTGAAAACCGTCAGGCGTACCACGCGCTAATTTAAAAAGAAAAGAAAAAAAGAAAGGGAGCTCATGTCAATAGATATAAACAATTCACCAAATTTCGTGCAAATAAGTTTAAGCGTTTTATAGTTAATGTCTGACATGTTAAAGACGGACGGACAAAGATAAATATACCATAAGACGTCCTGTCAACAGGCGCATACAAATGGGAGGGGTGTTCTTATCCCAAATTGTCTTTGCTTCATGAATATTTTATGAAAAAAATCGTTTCAATATTATTAAGGAGATTTTGTATTATCATTGAATCAAATTTATCAAAAATGGTGAAATAATAAAAAAATATTCATTTCTTCAAATATGACAACAATTATCAATCTAATCTACATTAAAAAAAAAATGAAAATGAATCAAAAATAATCATAACTTTATTTCATATTCCTTATAAAACAGTGACTTGATTGTCAAAATCTTATGAAGAATATTCATACATAGATAATGTTACATGGAGTAGAAATATTTATTTTTCAAGTAAAGACAGAAAATGCCAAAATGTTGACTTTCTTATCAGATAATCTATGTGTAACATCTGTAGTCAGTTTATTGGGAAGAGTGATATATAAATTACAAGGACTTCAAATCTGAGGACATTCTTCGGGCTTTGCTAGAAAGAATTTAGTTTTGAGGCGTGAACCTGTTCTTTAACATTCGCCCTTTGTTCAATTTTATTTTTAGGAACTACTTCGCACACAACTATTAATGTTTTTGTATTAACAAAGGAGATTTTATTTTTGAAACTAGTCAAAGGTTTACTTCAAGTTTACATGTTTTATTTTTCACTTTAGTAAGAAATCTAGCCCCTAAGTTCATTTGAACTGTTTACGTCAGATAATTTCATTAAATGAAAAATGCCAACACGGCATATTCAGTTTATTTTACGGACACTTCTTCGAATTTTTTATATATAAATTAATTCAAAACAAGTATGAAAGGAAGTATTAAAAATAACAAAAACATTTCCGTTAAACGTGGAAACGAAAACATAGAAATGGTCCAAAGTGTCTGACAGAAAACTTTAAACGATGATCATTGATCATTGATACTTGAATATTGATGGCACGTTTATGTAAAAATTGAGGAATTGATAACATCTGATTCTCTACCAAAAAGTTGAATCACAAAAATACTGATCTCCGAGGAAAATTGAATCGGAAAGTACATAATCTCTAAATTTATTTCCCACTAGCATGTGCAAAAGCGACCATTTATCCAGCAGAAGATCTAGCTCTGTTTTTCTAAATCACCGACGCTCATTAAGTTTGCAGTATATAATTTACCACCAAGGGTCACAAATACTTTTTTAAGAATTTATCAGATTTTTGTCCGTTGACAAGTGAAAACGGTGCGCTGTTTATTTAGAAGTTCATTACTCCTTGACCTTTATGATCCATTTTAACTTAGGTACGACATCAAATCGAGCTTCATGTTTTGAATATAAGCAAGTTTTTTTCTTATTATACTACTTAAATCATTATTAACGTGACAAAAAGTTCTTATGACGGAAATTCAAGAAATGGATTATTGGTAACGAAGAGGCTTAAAATTTCTAAATAAATATCTAATTAACCATATTTATATTCATAAAAATTCAAATACATTGCGCCTTCTTTACTTGAAATTATTGTTATAATTTTCATTAAATCGAACCAGGCTATTTCCCCACTTTATACCACATACTTGAAAATTATATTATTCCAATGTTCTAACAAAAAATGTGCTCTTCCTTCTCTTTATCTAACATTTTCAAATCTGTGTAGTCATTTAAATGTATTTACCTAAATGATTGAATAATTTTATGCAGAAACAAAAAATATTTAAAACCAGTCCAAAACAACAAATACAATTTGAATATACTTTCATTTTTTTCATTTTCCTGTATATCAACACATCATTGACACGAGTGAATTGTCTTACTCTCCAATTGATAGTTGTTAATCTACTGAATATATTTATATTATAATATCAACCGGTAGAATTTATGAATTGACTTATAATCATTCAATTCAATGCCTCAACTTTTTATTAAAATGAGAATAAGGTTGACAGACTGTATTTAAAAAAAAACATCAGGTAAACATCAATAAAACATATCCTAGATATTGGAAGAATATTTTGTCCAGATGTTTGAAAGACGTTGTCTGGATATTTTCAATTGAAACTGAATTATATCAAAATTATGTTATTTCAATCAAGATATTTAAAAATAATGCTCTTTAAACATTCAGAACAAATATTTCCAGAAAATATGCTATTCACATGAGTACAGCCAGACATATCACACCAAAAACATGTTTTTGAATGATATTTTGGTGATATTTTGCAATATATTTTAAAAAATATCAATAAAATGTGTTTGTGCTACCTGGGTATTTCCTATCATGATTTCCTTGATAGAGGGTTGCTGCTTACAAGGAAGCTTTTAAACCAAGAGTTCCAAATGGTGAAGTTTAAATCACCCCTTCGTAAATTTATGGACCCCATCACGAGTTGGTTGACCTTTATGGAATAACCGTTTCACAGATGATATCGGATATGTTTCTCACGTCGTAACTACAATCCCCTTCCCTTTTGAGGAATGTGACCACCAAACTAAAGTATTTACCGCGTTTGTAATAACATAAGCAACACGACGGGTGCTACATGTGGAGCAGGATAAAGAAGTAGTCTGTAGCCGTTTTACAAAATCTCTTTGTTGTTTCCCGATACCACATTTCATATGTTATTCTCCTTGACATAAATCTGACCGTCTCTAGGTAAAGAAGATGAGAAATATTGTCTAAGGGACCGTTCAATATTTATCAGATGGATGGGCCGGTGCATTCTTAATATTGTTTTATTAAAAAAGTTATTGCCCATACTTTTAAATTCTGAAAAAAAGTCCTTGCCCATCTAAAAAAATCTATAAAAAAAGTCCTTGCCCCTCTAAAACTCTAAGACAATCAAAAATGATTTAAGTTCCTTTTCTATTTTAAAGTTTTTTAATTTTTATGTCTTGAAATCAAAGAATAGACTTTAAACAAAATTTAAAATGTGCTAGTTAATTCTATATGTATATATCTATGTGTGTATCAGAACCATACATTTTATTGATTTTCAAAACCAGTATGCATATACATGTACAGATTTGATTTTATATGTGCAGCCTCAAATACAATATTGATATAAATAAAGGAAATAATTCAAATTAAGGGACAATAACTCTTGGACTAGTAAACATTTTATCATATACTGAATTACTAATTATTGTCCTAATAACAGAACATGTTTATAGTTCAAATATCAATGTCCCTTTATCTATTCTACTTTTCAAAAAAGAAATTTAATATGGTCTTTTTAAGCAAACATAGGCAGACATGTTTTTGACTTTGATGCAGCCTTTTTCGCCTATTAATTAATTCCCTAAATTTGACAGCTTAACACCAAACTATAAAACAACCTGGCATTCTTTAAGATCAATATATAAATGAGATAGCTGTACAGTTATATGAAAATCTAAGTTGATTTGAAAAAGTTATAAAAAAATGTAAGGTGACCATCTGAACTTAGTCGAAACTTAAAAGTGTAGCTTTTTTCAACCTATTAACTAAATCCTTTAAATGACAGCAAAAAACCAAAGTACTAAACAGCCTGGCATTCAGAAAGATCAATATACAAATGATATAGCAGTAGAGTTTTATGAAAATGCAAGTTGATTTGAAAAAGTTATGAAAAAAATTAAAGATGACTATCTTGAAATAACCAAAAACCGAAAATTTAAGCTTTTTCTTAAACCTTTTTATTAAATCCATAAGAATGACAGCATCACACCAAACTATCAATCAACCTGGCATTCTATAAGATCAATATATAATTGAAATAGCTGTAAAGTTTTATGAAAATCCATGTTGATTTGAAAAAGTTATAAAATAATTTAAAGATGACTATCTGGATTTAGCCTAAACTAAAAATTTAAGCTTTTTTTTTTAACCTTTTTATTAAATCCATAAGAATGACAGCAATACACCAAACTACCAATCAACCTGGCATTCTGTAAGATCAATATATAAATGAAATAGCTGTAGAGTTTTATGAAAATCGATGTTGATTTGAAAAAGTTATAAAAAAATTTAAAGATGACTATCTGGATTTAGCCTAAATTGAAAATTTGAGCTTTTTTTTTAACCTTTTTATTAAATCCATGAGAATGACAGCATCATACCAAACTACCAAACAACTTGGCATTCTATAAGATCAATATATAAATGAAATAGCTGTAAAGTTTTATGAAAATCCATGTTGATTTGAAAAAGTTATAAAAAAAATTAAAGATAACTTTCTAGATTCAGCCTAAACTTAAAATTTGAGCTTTTTTTTCTTACCTATTAATTAAATCCATAAATTTTACAGCAATGCACCAAACTATTAAACAATTTGGTATTCTATAAGGTCAAAATAATCTAAAAGATAGTCTGAACAGAAAATTCTAGCTTTTTATTTCTTAATTAAATCCTTAAAATTGACAGAAATGAGCCAAGCTACCAGTTTGTTGAGACATGTTTTGAGTGCCTGCAAAAGAAAAATTGATAGCAAAATTTTTCCTATAAAATATGTTCTGGCCCATCCACTAAATATTTAAAAAAAAACGTTCTTGCCCATCCAAATATTTCCACAAAAAAAGTGCTTGCCCCGCCCTATTTTGCACCGGCCCATCCATCTGATAAATATTGAACGGTCCCTAAAGGAAATTTATTTTCTTTTACCATTTGGATACAAAATAGAAAATCAGCAGCCATATTAAGTTTTTTATGATTTTGAATCGCTGTTTTTAAATCGTTAAGAATAGTACTGTCGTCGTCTTCAGGTCTCTAAAGCTGTATTGTCTTTTCCAGCTTTAAAACAAAATATTTTGAGTAATGTTTGACTATTTATGAAATCAAAAGCACATGTCTAATAAGACTTAAAAACAGGCAAAAGTATCATAATATAGTAGATGTGTTTAAATTAAAAAGTATCAGATGAAGACCGATTTATATGCAAATCTATTTTTTTTCAAAAGCCTCTACCCCTTTACATGCAAAATCTGACACCCCTAGCGACACTTTATATGTTGATAAACAACTAGTTTGAAAACCAATTAATTTCTCAAGTAAGGAGCTTGTTTTTGGATTAATTAGGAATAGGAATGCAATTCTATATAAATGATACGAGGGGGAGTCGTCTAAATTGTTTTTTTTTATCCAGAAATTTGCATATGAAGACTCAAAATCTGCAACACGAAAAACTAGGGAGAGGTGTTTGAGAAAACAGAGCACTGAAATCGACTGCTACTGCTTGCAGGAAATACATTGTGTGTTCAGTTCCTTCCGTGCATTACATTATATGGTACTAAGAATTATAAAACAAGAAATTTTGATACTTGAACTTACTTTGATAGTCTTTCTTCGCTTCGAAATTGCCACCCCGTGTCAAACATAGCCGTCACCCCGCATGTGGCGTTCTACATTGTGTTGTTTTTATAATAAACAGAAAAGAAGAAAAGGAAAAATATACTGGCTTTTATATAAACAATCCAACATTACGTATAAACCTGCTGCATTTGTTTGCACATGTGCTAAGTCAGGGGCCTGTTGTTCAGTTGATGTCGTTTGTCTATGTGGTTCATAAGTGTATCTTGTTTCTCGTTTTTTTATTTATATATATATTGACCGTTGGGTTTCCTGCTTGAATTGTTTAACACTAGTCATTTTATGGGCCCTTCATATATAGATTACTGTTCAGTGTGAGCCACGGCTCTGTGTTGAAGGCCGTACTTTGACCTATAATTGTTCACCTCTTACATATTGTGAAATGGGAGATTGGTAAAAGAGAGTCTTCTTAAAATCCTGTTTTCAGAAAAAGATTAGCCATTGGCTAAGTAGATATAAGTGATTATAGCAGGAAGATAATAATATTCAACAAATTAAAGATGTGTATGCAGAAAAATTTGGGAGTGTTAAAAGAGAGACCGTCACGTGTGTTTACTACCGTTTACAAAAATATAATTATAAAGGGCAAAATCTATTCTTTTGATTTTGGAACGTGAAACCCCTGAAAATAAACATTAATATAGCCGGCTTTACAAATGTATGTTTTAAGAAGAATATTATAAATGCAAGTTGAATTTACATCACTATTTTTCATGGAATCGCAGCAAGCTGTATATATCAGCCTGATTTTTGGTAAAAAAAAGAATGATTCAGTAACATAAAAGACGAAATTAAACGTTGTATTCATGCAACTTAGTAACAAATTATTTTATTTTATATAAATAAAGTTGGGAAACGAAATGGGGAATGTGTCAAAGCGACTAAGTAAGTATGTATTCAAGTATTGAAAGTAAAATTAAAAAATATCAAACTGCGAGGAAAATTCATAACAGAAAGTCCCTAATCAAATGGCAAAAACCAAATGCTCAATCACATCAAACGAAAGGACACCAACTGTTATATATATGACCCTGACTTAGTACAGACATTTTCTTGTGTAGAAAATGGTGGATTAAACCTGGTTTTATCGCTAGCTAAACCTCTCACTTGTATGACAGTCACATCAAATTTCATTATATTCCGACAACGAAGTGTGAACAAAAAAATTAGACATAATAGGTCAAAATGTCAAAAATAGGGTAACAGTAGTCAATATTGTGTTATTATCTTAATTACTATACAAACACATGTGTATCAAATAAACACAAAAAGGCAAATAAACAAAGCACATTAGCAAAAATGAAAGACAAGAATACAAACATTATCATAGAACAATAACACAATGACAGGATGTATAAGTACAGAGCCAAGTCATATGTATCAAAGAAACGCAAAAGCCGTTTGAATGCTTTTACACTATAGTAATGTTATAGCTTGCTGCTTGCTGTAAGCTAAGGCTCTGTGTCGAAGACCGTACCTTTACCTATAATAGTTTACTTTTAGAAATTATGACTTGGATGGAGAGTTGTCTCTTTGGCACTCATACCACATCTTCCTATAACTATATAGACAAAGCACATTAGCAATAATGAAAGACAAGAATACAAAAATTATCATAGAACAATAACACAATAACAGGATGTATAAGAACAGAGCAAAGTCATATGAATCAAAGAAACGCAACAGCCGTTTAAATGGTTTTGCACTAGTAATTTTATGGGACCCCTTATAGCTTGTTGTTCGATGTGAGCCAAGGCTCCGTATTGAAGACCGTACCTTAACCTATAATGGTTAACTTTTATAAATTGTGACGTGGATGGAGAGTTGTCTCATGGGCACTCATACAAAAACTATCATCAAACAATATCACAATAGACGACCTCAAAATTGATTAGATATAAAACTAAATATTCAGGTGGGATGTTATTTTAACAAACCAGTTTCTCAATATATCTATATATTGTTTCACAGTATTATATATCTCCATAAAGTCCAAAGGTTATTTAATGCTGCATACCAGAGTTGAAGGAAATACATCCTTTACATCATATTCGTTCAAATTGAATGAGGCCTGAAATGGGGTTCATAATAACCACTATCTATTAAACGTCCTCAAATTCAGTTTATGGGCATACGTTCAGATCTATAGAAAAATATATAATATATTGAATTAAAGTAAAAATTTTGCGGCGACTTTGTTTATAGAATAGTTTTATATGCTCATCTCTACCAAATAATCACATAATAGACTTATCTATCGACTACAAGAAATTCTTCCGCAATTTGATTTTTTTCAGCAAGTAGATAATGGCGATGTCAAACTCTGTTAATCTTGTAGAAGCGCAAATTCCTTGTGTTTGTCATCTGTGTGAAGACGAAAAACAAATTAGATGGAAATGTCAAGATTGTTCTCTTTTGATGTGTGATAAATGCAAAAGGAAAGAACACGTAAAATTCAAAGCAGCCGAAAAACATACTAGTAATGTCATCAAAGTAGCAGATATAGGGAAGGATGGTTCGTTTCAGCCAAATCTGTTTGTTTTGTGTGATAAACACCCTGAACAAAAGATTTGCATATTTTGTAAGAAGTGTAATCAGTTTGTCTGTCCTGTTTGTCTTTCCGAGAAACACAGAGACCATTATTTTGAGAGTTTGAAAGTCACTTATGAGAACAAATTGCAAAGTTTAAAATACTTCCAGGATAGACTACAAGAGGATTTGGATTTTCATTTATCTTGTGAAAAAGAACTTAGTTACAGGACAAAATCAAATGAAAATTTTTACGAAAATGCGAGAAAAACAATTTTAGAACAAGAAGAAAGGTTAAAGAAGGCAATTGGGAATGAAGCTAAGTCCAGACTTGAAATTCTTGAAGACCGAGTTAAAGAAATGAAAATAGCGACAATAAAAGCACAAAACAAAAACGACAACGCACAAAAAGAAGTAGGTGCAATCTTTGACGTAGTTAATTTAGCTATAGATACAGGTAGCCTAAAATCTGTAATCGAAACAGAACAATCGGTTAAGGCTTGGATAGAGCCCCAAAAGACTGATCGAGTTATTGATATTATTCCAATAGAACTAAATTGTGGTCCAATCGACCAAACTCAAATTTCGAAAATGTTTGGATCGTTAGAAAAAGTTTCGGATACAGTACAATTTGAAGTCCTTCATTCTTACAGAAGTAAAGCCATTTTCAATACCATACAGCCTTGCAAAGATGGTTCAGTTTGGGTGAGTAATAAATACTCATGCCTGAGGAATATGGAAGTTTGCAATGAAATTCAACAACGACAAGAAATTAAGGATATAAGTGTTGAAGAAATGCTCGAAAGTGATGAAGGCGAAGTCATTTTATCCCTTACTGGACATTCAAAACTTGTAACATTAGCAAACGACGGTAAACTAAGGGATTTTATAGATTTTTCGCCACTAATTGCCCGGCCACTTCATATAACAAAATCTGGTAAGATAGTTATTGGTATTTGTGAAGAAATTAGTTATAAATTGTCAACTTATAGTGTTAGACAAATCATCATTTTAGAGGCGAGTGGGAAAAGATTGCATACATTTGAATTCGATGATGAGCATAAACGAATATTAACGTATGCTCTGAAAGCAACAACAAATATCAACAATGATTTGTATGTGATTGACAAGACTTCTAAACACAAACACGGCCGACTTCTGTCGCTTGCTTATCCAAATAAGGTAATGTGGACGTATACGGGAAATACAACTTTAAATGCAACACTTCAGTTCAAACCGAATAGCCTTGCTGTAACTGCAACCGGAAATATTGTTTTGTTAGACACCGATACTAAAGTTCTACATATTTTAGATATAACAGGTGCATTACAAACCTTTGTATCTTTATTAAACTATCACGTTTTTAGCCCCGAGTCTATGTGTATTGACGTCCTTGGGAGAATGTGGATAAGCTGTGGAGGATTGTCCTCAGATTCTTATATGACGTATTTTACTAAAATATTTCAAGGAATGCTCGTAGTTATGTCTTTTACTGGGTTTTGAAATTAAAGATGAAATTTATATTATGCTTTTGTTATTTAATTTTGAATACAATTCGTTGAATAAAGGAATACATATGATACATGGCTTATCTTTGATAACGAAACTAACGTTTTTTTTGGGGTCAGTTATGAGATGCCAAAGATGCCCGTCCAAATCGACTTTAGTGTAGGGTGTAAACATACGTAAATATGTCAGCTTTGTATTGATACTTTATTTTTGTTCGTTTTGTTTTCCTTTCTTGAATTGAATAAAATACAAAATTATCTGTGTGTTGGAGTGTGTTCTTTTTGCAAAATAAATACTTACACTGACGAACGCCATTTGTTGTGTCGAAATTTCAGTACCATTTCAATATTTTCGTTGACCTAATAATGTATTCCTTTTGATGTGGTTTTATCCATAGAAAATGGATTTCAACTGAAAGCATTGTAAAAACAGTGTATTAACACCAACTTAAGATCACCTTTTGAACCTATATTACGACAATAAGTAGTACTTTGCATGGACGGAAAAATAAATGTCACAAAAACACAATTGGCCACTGCTTGTAAGTTCTTATAGCATGTTAAATATAAAGTAACACCATATGCTTGTAATTTCTAAATTAATGATAGATATTTTATCTAGTCCTTCTGAAGCTCAGTGATTAGGACGACGAAACGCGCGTCTGGCGTACAAAATTCTTATCCTAGTATCTATGATAACCCTTTGTCTCTGTCTGTAGTGATTCAGGATTTACTGCCAGAAATCTATGTATAATAGGTAATGCAGGAATTTCGATACGACAAATTACTCAAACTATTTTTTAAACTCTCTAATAAATACAATTATCTTACCTCCTATACATTTCTAGCAATACGATTGTTTAAAAGCGTCCGCGTGGAGACCGTGTATATTCAATATTAGGTTAGTAGGGAGGCGGGGCTGAATTCAATACACGGTTAGTAGTAGATTTTCGACTTTGGCACTGTTTGATTATTTAAAAGTATTGAAAGTTGTGTTTAATATTGTTATATCAAGGTTATTAATAATAATAAATTGTTTGCAGTATTTTTTTTACTGCAGACCAATGGAAGAAGGTTCTTAAAATTGAACACTTGAACACTTTAGTATAGAAATAAGAAGATGTGTTATGATAGCAAGTGAGACAACTCTAGTTTAAATTCGTTACACATTGTGCTAGTGACATAATTTTGATGTATTTGAGCCTACGATTTTGCAATTTGATTAGGAACTTTCCTTTTTAAATATTCCTCAGAGTTCGGTATTTTTATGATTTTACTTTTTGTTAGTTCTCTTGGGGTTATGTTGTTTAGTTGCTAGTTTTCTTTGGGTTCGTGTTGCTTTTTTATTTTTAACTGCGATATGCTTTTCCTTTTTGTCAATGAGAGGATTTTTATGAGCTTGGGCTTGTATTAGTACAACACAAGTCGGCAAGTAAGTTATTACTCATTGAAAACCGACTATACAAAAATCACAGATTCAGTCAACCTGAATAAAATTACTATAAGTTCAATACTTTAACGATATAGAACTGAAACAAAAATCAGACAATTCCACAACCATACGTCCCTATTGATTTTTTTTCAATATATGTTTTTGTTATCAATTTTAATCCGTTGTTTTTTGTCGATTCATTAGTTAATACACACTTTGTCCTGTCAAGGCTTTTATAGCGGACTATATGGAATGTATTTTTCCTCATTGTTGTGTGTTGTATGGTTAACTTTATAGCTTTACCTCATCGACAATCATACAACATCTTAATGCTATACTACTTCTCTATAGAAGACACGGGGTTGGTATAAAAAAAGTGCTGATTGTTTTAGGAAACAGTTTGAGATTTTTTTTCATTTCTTTCACTCCCTTCTATGATTTATATATTTAATCGTATCAATGTTGGTTTGATATGAATTACAAAGTTTGGTGTTATCTAAACATTTTGGGTTAGCCTTCTCCATTTTCTTTTTTCTTTATCTCTTATTGAATAGCAGATATCGGTAACCTCTAATCAAATTAATTAGTTATTATGTGTTTATATGTGTATTCTATGGCATATATTTTAAATGGTAATTCACACGTCAACGGAACCACTGTTAAAGTTTATTACACATTTTACGTTTCCTTATAATAATTATTTAAATTCAGTCTTGAAACTATTTATGGTAGATTGAGTTTTTCAAATTGACATTGTGTTTTGTTTACCAGGATATATATCTATTACATAAGTGGTAAAAAAAAACCACTGGCGTCTCCTGTAACACCAGCCTTGTTTGTGAGAAAAGTACAAAAATTGAGTGGAAATGCATAAAATGCAATTATTTAATGTGCGAAGAATGTAAGAATAATATTCATACTAAATTTCATGAGGACCATACAGTTATAGAACTGTCAAAAATTGGAACAAAGGAAATAAACGAACCAAATTTGCATATACTTTGTAAAACTCATCCTGAGTTGAGGATAATTTTTTTTTGTACGACATGTCAACTGCTAGTATGTCCATCTTGTGATACAAATAATCATAGTGGTCATGAAGTTGAAAGTTTGAAAGACCTTTACAAGGAAAAATTTAATAGTTTGAAATACTATCGAGATGAACTTAAAGTCGAACTCAGTTGTCATGTAAAACGGGTATTGAGACGTAGATAAACTTAGAGAATAGCTTGTACGAAAGTGCCAAAAAAAGCTATCTTACATCTTACATCAAGCAGAAAAGATGAAAGAAATGGTAGAAAATGAAACGAAAATTCAACTTAAAAAACTTGAAGATAGATGGAAAGAAATTAAAGACATACAGGAAGCAGGAAGTTCCGGCATAAGTGCAAAACAAGATTTAAGTACGAAAATCGAATCATTGACAACATCCCTTGATTCTGGTAATTTAAAAAAGTTAACAGAGACAGAAGTCTCTATCAATACATGGACACAACTGAGTAAGTCATACAGAGATGCGCATATTAATTCAATGAAATTAGAACAGGAAAATATTAGTTAAAAACAAATTTCTGATATGTTCGGGGTATTGACTGATATCCAGTAGGACCATTAGGTAAAAGTAGAAGTACTTGGTTCATTCGACACTGATATAACGGTATATACTATTCAACCTTATTTAGATGGTGGTATAATGGTGAGTGACTATGACACTTGCTTGAAAATGATAGTTATGGGAACAGACGGCATTGAACAAAAGAAAGAAATTAAGGATATTGATGTTGTAGAGATGCTAGGAATTGATAGAGAAGAAGTGATTCTGTCTCTTGAAGGAAAATCAAAGCTTGTCAAGTTGAGAAATGACGGAACAAAACAAGATTTTCAAGATTTTGAAGAATTGCTTCCTCGAGCTTTACACTTTACAAAATCCTGCAAGATCGTTATAGGAGTATGTGAAAAAGGTCCATTTGAGTTATCAGAAAATAGTATAAGACAAATAATCAATATGGAGCTCAGCGGAGATATATTACACACGTTTGAATTTGATGATGACAAAAAGCGAGTTGTTACATACCCGTTGAAAGCAACCTCGCACATTAATAACGATATGTATGTTATTGACTTACAGGAGCCCGTAAGTGGTCAAAGTCGGATTATATCACTTGCATATCCAAATAAGTTTGTGTGGGAATACAAAGGCGACAAAAGCATAAGTTCGCATTTTAAACCTATGAGCTTATCTGTTACTTCAGACGGTTACATTGCTGTGTTTGATACAAAATTCTTACATATCCTTTATACAAAAGGTACCTTAAAAGCACGTATTGACACACAAGATAACAATATACCGAACCCAACTTCAATGTGCATAGACGCGAGTGGTAAAACGGATTGGGTGAAGACATCGAACATATTCGGTCTCCCTGTTTAGATCGAAACCCATTATTTCACCATGGATCACATATTAGTCGTGAATTTTTTAGGCTTTTGACGGATACATATACATATATGCAAGCACCTTTATTTGAAACCCATTCTTTTGATTTTTTTAAATTCTTACACAACACATTCGATTTGCATGCAGGTAATGGAAAGTAAACCATACATGAAAATAGTGTGATTTATATCTCGACACTCTTAGAATTTCATCGTGTTCATTTTAAATGCAAAGCATTTCTTTTGAATTTTTTAATTCTTACAATACACATTCGGTTTGCATGCAGGTAAAGAAAAGTAAATCATACATGAAAATAGTGTCATTTAAATTTCGACACTCTTAGAATTTCATCGTGTTCAGTTTAAACGCAAAGCAGCCGCAAATTTCATACTGTTCTCAGATTATCTCAGACTTTTTAAGACTGAAGTAAGTTTTTTAATGTGACTGATTGACATTTTACATTTGGAAAACATGAGTTATTTATAACATGTTATCATATTTATACTGAGTAGCTTTGACTTATTGCATGTACTATTAAATTTTGATTCGAGCGTCACTGATGAGTCTTTAGTAGACGAAACGCGCGTCTGGCGTAAATGAAATTTCAATCCTGGTATCTATGATGAGTTTATTTACATCGCATTTGTGTGTCTCCTGTCAATCTGATCTGTGCCGACCTGATGAGTAAAGCTCACATAAATGCTTAATCACAGCTCCCTCTGTTTCTAAACAGATAATTTATCTTGAATATGATAACGGCAGATTTTACAACACTTCATGGTGTTTAGCTATGTTCTTAAACCTTAAGATATCAGTAGTAATGTCAGTTAAGTTCCCTCCCCCCCCCCCTCCTCAAAAAAAATAATCCAGGATGCATGTTGAACATATTTAGATATAACAGTATGACGTAGAACCATGCCATTTCCATGAGTCAACCCGAATGCACGTCCGCAACCTCAAGACGTGACGAAATTATATGAACGATCATTTAACATGAGCATGGCCCTCAATTTTGATTATTCAATTCAAAAAATTCAAATTCAAAAAGCCAATTTTTTTTTTAAATCAATTTAAAAACTAAAAATTCAAAATTCAAAAATTTAAATATTCAAAAATTAAAAAAATTAAATATTCAAAAATTAAAAAAATTAATAACTTTCAAAACTAAACAACACATTTGCATAAATGAAACTTTTTGTGAAAGGAAAATACATTTAGACCATTTTGAGCCAACATTCACTTGTCTATGAGTTTGCGTTAAAAATTCAGGATTAATGCGCTACATAGTACACTAATTTAAGATTTCCAGAAAACCTGGAGTTATTTTGGTAATACCTGTGTTTTCAAGATCAGAAATTAATTTTTAGACTTTAAACATTGGTTGAAAATTGGCATGTAGAAAGGTGAAACATCAACAATTCAGGATATACCTGGTTTCCTTGAAGTTAAACTTAAAATTTAGAAAGCTGTGAAAATTGCAAAATTTAGTTGAACAGATAGGGATTTTTAATTAGTGGTCTGACACCTTTAATTATCGTTTTTCTACCATAATTACATAAGCGAGGATAACACATGCGACTATGCATGGTTCCTATAGGACACAAAGGCATGATGATTAATCTATTGTGGAACGAAGAGAAGCGACACACAAAATGTAGTCTTCTCGTTTAATAGTATAGATTTACGTCATAAAGAGGAATACATAAAAAAAAACTGACAATTTTTCATAATAAAGGAATTAAACAATGTATCATTTTGATGAAAATAAAGATAAAGATGTTCAAAGTCAAGAGGTTGTAACTAAGTGTGTATGCTTATTTGCTCTCAATCACTTTCTATTAATCTGGCCGTGAATTGTTTTTCTTTTGATTTGTTTCACAGTTTTTCAAGAAGGTTTTTTATGGCTTACTTTGCCGTATTGGAAATTGATCTTTGTTGAAGACCGTACGAACAGTGCCCTGTATTGGTTTACCTCGTCGTTCTTTTGTCATTTATAAGATATCTACTTTTGTTGTCTCCCTTCACATGCATGAAATACTTGCCACAGGGTTTTAAGCGAATTAAAATCAATCAGTCATCCTTTTCTGAAAATTTGCCATACATAAATATTTTAAGAATAAAATCTAAATTATTGTTAGTACCCTAAGAAGGTTTGTCGCAAATATGTCCCCTTCTTATGATAGGTATTTTGATAATTCACGAAAAATACATACGATACAGTGGGGACTTTAATAACTCATAAATCGACAAACAAAATTACAAAGATTGTCAAAATCGAAAAAAAAGAAATGACGAACAAATCCACAATACACTACGTAGGAAACTGAATAACACGAACTTAACCTAAATCCAAGTCTGTGCTAGGAAGCTTCGGAAGGTTAGCATTCTCTGCTCCCAATGTGGCACACGTCGTGTTGATCCTGCAAATAGAAATCCTGTGAGAAGTCTCATTCGGTGATGTCATAAAAAAAGAATTCACAACGCAAAAGAAGTCGAGATCGTGATTCCGACAATTGGAAATTTATCCGAGGTCATCTTTGACACAGATATTTCATTTTGGTCAATCAACTCGTGCTGATCATAATATTTTCGAAAGAATGACGTAAGCACTTAGAACCCTTGGTTCAATTGATTACTTAAACATAGACATAGTGATAAAACGAAACGACAATGGTCGGATGTATTATGACTTCAACAAAGGAATGCATCAATTGATCTCAGAAGATGTGATATGAGTGACAACTCTCCATCCAAGTCACAATGAAAACCCATCACAGGTCAAAGTATGGTCTTCAACACGGAGCCTCGGCTCACAACGAATAGTAAGCTATAAAGATCCCAAATGTGACCAATGTAAAACAATTCAGAGCGGGCAACCAACGTTCCAATCTATATAAAAATCGAGAAACGAGAAACACTTATGAACGACTTCATCAAACGAATGAACATCAGATTCCTGACTTAAAACAGGTGCAAACAAAAGCAGCGGGTTTCAACATTACAACACAGAAAGACACACTTTAAAATTGAAATTTAAATGACTTAACTCACTCAAAAAAAAAAATAAACACAAGTAAACATAAACTAAACGAATAAATTTGAAAGCCCATTATTAAAGACTATTGCGGAAATTATACCAAATATTCCGGAAGCAAAAGTTCGCAGTAAAATTTGTGCAAAAATGGTTTTTGGTAGCTCCAGATGACAGAAGATATTTCGAAACTCTGTGTATAAAATTAACTCCAGTTAGAATGTACCGATTTTATAGTCTACCAGCATCAGAAATATTCCAAAAGCCGATGTCCAAAAATTTCGACGATTTTTAATAAAGGGTTCAGTTCTATATATAACAATTAAAAAAATGACATATTGATATCGGATAATTAAAGATCTGAAAGACATTCTAAACTATCTCAGGACCTCCATGATTTGGAGCACCTGAGATCACCCCCAGTTATGGATGGGGTTCGTGTAGCTTAGTCTTTTACATGGTGTCTTGTGTACTTCCATTTGTCTGTTTGTCTTTTAATTTTTAGCCATGGCGTTGTCAGTTCATTTTCAATCTATGAGTTTGACTGTCCCTCTGGTATCTTTTGTCCCTCTTTTGATTTCAATATATCTCAAAAAATTTCACAACCTTTTTGATTTGAATTACGAGGCCCTTAATATTTCAAATGCTCCTTGCATACAACAATTACAAATGTTATTATTAATTATATATGTAATAAGACTTATCGTGTTTTCTTAATTTTACACATGTTTAACGTTACTTAAAAGTAATTCAGCATATCATTTGTATATTTATCAATTATGTAATTCTATTTTTTGATAAACAACTCTTACATCAAAATCTGGGACAAACACCCTTGACATATTCGTTTAAATTGAAAGAGGCCTTGATTGAGGATCAAGTAAACTTCACTCCACAGAATGTCCACGAATTCCGTTTGTGGGCATACACAATCATAAATTCCAGTGAAAAATAAATGATTTGTAAAATTTAAACAAATAAAAATCATTGTTATGACGTTTTTACTATGTATTATAAAAATGCACAACCTCATTGTTATCTATTGACTTAATATAACCTAGCACGTAATCTTTCCTCAAATCAATTTTATCTAGCTTACTGAAAATGGCGACGTCAAATCTTGGAGAAGCGCAAATTCCTTGTGTATGTCATTTGTGTGAAGATGAAAAAGAAATAAGATGGAAATGCAAAGAATGTTCCCTTTTGATGTGTGATAAATGCAAAAGGAAAGTACATGTAAAGTTCAAGGCAGCTGACGAACATACTGTCATCAAGGTAGAAGATATAGGGAAGGATAGTTCGTTTAAGCCAAATCTTTTTGTTTTGTGTGAAGAACATCCTGAACAAAAGATTTGCATATTTTGTAAGAAGTGTAATCAGTTAGTCTGTCCTTTATGTCTTTCTGAGAATCACAAAGATCATTATTTCGAGGGTTTGAAAGACGCATATGAGGAAAAATTTCAAAGTTTAAAATACTACCAGGACAAACTTAAGGAGGATTTGGCTTTCCATTCATTAAGTGAAAAAGAACTTAGTGTGAGGACAAAATCGAACAAGTCTTTTTACGAAAATTTAAGGAAAACTATTTTAGAACAAGAAGAAAGGTTAAAGAAGGCAATTGAGATTGAAACCAAGTCCAGACTTAAAATTCTCGAAGACCGAGTTAAAGAAATGAACATAGCGACAGTAAAGGCACAACATACAAACGTCAACGCACAAAAAGAAGTAAGTTCGAATTTGGAATCAGTTAATTTAGCTATCAATACAGGTAGCTTGAAAACTGTAATTCAAACAGAACAATGTGTTAAGTCTTGGATAGAGCCCGAAAAGACTTATCGGGTTATTGATATCAATCCAATAGAACTAAATTGTGGTTCAATTGACCAAACTCAAGTTTCGAAAATGTTTGGATCGTTAGAAGACGTTTCGCATACAGTACAATTTGAAGTCCTTCATTCTTACAGAAGTAAAGCCATTTTCAATAACATACAGCCTTGCCAAGATGGGTCAGTTTGGGTGAGTGATAAATACTCATGCTTGAGAAAAATGGATTTGGGAAGCGAGATTCAACAACGAAAAGAAGTTAAAGATCTAAGTGTTGAAGCTATGCTCGAAAGTCACGAAGGAGAAGTAATTTTATCCCTTTCCGGCCAATCAAAACTTGTAACATTAACGAACGACGGTAACTTAAAGGATTTCATAGATTTTTCGCCATTAATTGCCCTGCCACTACATATAACAAAATCTGGTAGGATAGTTGTTGGTATTTGTGAAGAAATTTCGTATAAACTGTCAACAAGTAGTGTAAGGAAACTAATCATTATTGAGGCGAGTGGGAAAAAATTGCATACATTTGAATTCGATGATAACCAGAAACGAATATTAACATATGCTGTGAAGGCAACAACAAATATCAACAATGATTTGTATGTAATAGACAAGACATCTGAATACAAACACGGCCGCCTTCTATCGCTTGCCTATCCAAATAAGGTAATGTGGACGTATACGGGAAATACAACTATAAACTCAAAACTTCAGTTCAAACCTAATAGCCTCGCTGTAACTGCAACCGGAAATATTGTTTTGTTAGACACCGATACTAAAGTTCTACATATTTTAGATATAACAGGTGCTTTAAAAACCTTTGTATCTTTATTAAACTATCACGTGTATAGTCCCGAGTCTATGTGTATTGACGTCCTTGGGAGAATGTGGATAAGCTGTGGAGGATTGTCCTCAGATTCTTATATGACTATTTTAACTAACATGTTTCAAGGAATGCTCTTAGTAATGTCTTTTGCTGGGTTTTGAAATTAAAGATAAATTCAATGTATCGCTTGTGTTAGTATTTACTTTTATGAATCAATTTCAAAGAAGTGCAATTTGTAATCTTAGACATGCAGGAAACACATTGTTTATACAACTCGAATTTGTTCAAATTGACAACAAAATGATTATTGCGTCAGTAACGGGATTTCAGAGATACAGGTTCGCGTCTTCCTAATTTTTGTGGATGTAAAAAGTAATGTCAGAAAAATACTGAACTCCGAGGAAAATTCAAAACGGAAAGTCCCTAATCAAATGGCAAAATCAAATGATAAAACACATCAAACGAATGGACAACAACTGTCAGATTCCTGACTTGGTAAAAGCATTTTCAAATGTAAAAAATGATAGATTGAACCACGGGGGGGGGGGGGGGGGGGTCTCAACATGGGATTTTGGGTACAGGTGTGCAGCTGGGATTTTAAAAACACCCCCCATTCATATATTGAATAATTGTGAAATCCCTACCTATACATATATTTCACAGCGAAATCATAACCCATTGATATATTTATCACCCATTGATATATCACAATCGGTCAATTACTACCTATTGATATATTTCCTCGGTAAAATTGCACCCCATTGATATATTTGACGGATCAAAAAAGGGACCCATTCCAGCGGCACATATGTATATACCTTTATATAGGAAGAGACCCCCCCCCCCCGTGGATTGAACCTGGTTTTATAGCGCTAAACCTCGCACCTTAACGACAGGCGCATCAAATTATATCATTTGACAACGATGTGCGAAAAAATGTCTCAAATAGAACAACAACATGAATCCCACCAAAACTGGGGGTGATTTCAGGTGCTCCGGAAGGGTAAGCAGATCCTGTTTTACATTAGACACCTGTCGTATTGCTCATGTTATTACAAAGCCTGAAAATAGTCTAATTCGGTAGGTCACATTCGTGAAAAGGGAAGGGGATGGTATGAAATGAAATGGTTACAATTGGGAAGCTGAAATCATCTCTTTGGTCGTAACGTTTTGTTTTCAACCGACCCTCATAGTCAATTTCCAGATTTAAGTCCTAATCAAATGGCAAAATCAAAAGCTTAAACACATCAAACGAATGGATAACAACTGTCATATTCCTGTCTTGGTACCGGCATTTTTTTATGCTGAAAATGGTGGATTGAACCTCTTTTTATAACCTTAACCTCGCACTTGTATGACAGTCGCATCAAATTCCATTATATTTACAACGATGCGTGAACAAAATAGAGGGGAAAAAAAGTTAAATTGTCAAACATATGCCACCACGTCTGCTGGGTATTGATTGCTTTTTTTTAAATTGGATAGTAATACTTATGAAGGCCGTTGTTATGGTGGAATGTCAATACATTTTCATATGCTATTTGACCTAATAATGTGTTGTCATGATTTAATCATTGTAAATGGATTTTAACTGATAGTATTTCCAAAGCACTCGGTACACAATTGACTACAGGTAACTTTTTTGATTGTTATACCTTTTATAGTGTCATTCAAGAATATTGATAACGATAACAAGTCATACCGTGTTAGCATGGTTATTCGAAAACATGAAACTTAAAATGTCCACTGCGAGTTGAAATCACGTGATGCTTTTTTTATTCTGAATAAAACAATAAATTTTATATTATGAACCCCTCTAGTAGAGCAGGTCGATCTTGTTTTAACATGCAATTGATGACAAAAGCATGTCCACCAAATTGACTTAAAAACACAAAAACGTACGCATATATTAGAATTACAAAAGTTCCATCAGAAGCAATAACACAAATTCATGGAATTGTTATAAAGTATAAGGATTTCGTGCGTATTTTTGGACTGAACGCTATTTAATTATCCATAGACATATACATATTACTTAGTATTACGTGTCGGTCAGTTCTATCAAGATCAAAAATGGCTACTTAAAGGCTCTGCAGGAAGTGTCGTGAAATGCCAAACTTTGAAGTTCTGTAAATGTTGATATCGACGTTCAAAGTCAAGGTAGCTGTCATTATGGTCTGGAAATTGAAGTGTGATAGTAAAAAAAGCCAATCCACTTTACTCAATAAAGTAGCCGAAAAACACATTAACACCGACCTAAACTGATTAGCACAACGATAACCACGATTGGTGAAACTTAAGCTGTGCTCTCTATCTTTGCAAACATTGAATATTCGTTATATATAAAAATGAATAATTTTCAAACCGCCTCTCTGACAACTTAAATTGTAATAGTTATCAAAGGTACCAGGGTGATAATTTAGTACGCCAAACGCGCGTTTCGTCTACATAAGACTCATCAGTGACCTGGGATAAGAAAATCATTAGTTTTTCGAAAAATTATAAGTTTTGTTAACAGGAAATTTATAAAAATGACCACATGATTGATATTCATGTCAACACTGAAGTGCTGACTACTGGGCTGGTGATACCCTCGGAACGAAACGTCCAGATATGCAGGACTTTTTTCATTTTTTATCAATAAATTACTTTTCACCATCGGTGTAATCGTAGTAAAAAATATCTAGGTCAATCATAGTTTCACCATTTATTCAACTAGATGCATTTTACTTGCGAATTTTTTCGGTTTTCTACGGATAACTTTAACTGCTTGTACACAGTATTTTGCTATAGTTATAGACCTGACACCAGTAATATAGGTGCTAGAGCATCCGGCAGCCTTCTCGAAAAATGTGATAAACTCGAACTAATACTATTGCATGCTCCACAAAGTTGTTTGCCCTTATAGTGAAAGTGGAAATCTTACTGTGATGCTGATTTGATTTAAATCACAATTATGAGGTCATCCACGTCATAACAATTACTAAAGTAAATGGCGACGATACAAAAGTGGGATCTGGTTGGGAAATGTGCAAATGGGCCTCAACTACTCTTAGTATAAACATACCATACCGCTGGCAATTCGTATGTCCTACATACGCAAACGAAATCGTGAGGAAGTGAACAAAGCAGGCACTTGCAAAATAAGGAGAACCGAGAGTTGGGACTTTTCATTTAGACAGACAGATTTAATAGGGCAAACAAACATGTTGGAACATTATCGTATCATTCCTATTAACCGCACACACCATAATGATGAAAGTGCACGCTAGTTTTTGCGAACGTCTATGCTCACACGCCATCTAACAGTAAAAGTAGGAGTGATTGTGTCTTTTAAAAATTTGCGGGAAAAAAGACCAATATCCAACCATAAAATCTATCACGAAACAGTTATAACCACACTGAAGAAAAGTGCATCCTCAATACTAAAAAGGTAAACAACAAAAGAACGGCCTTCTTCTCTAATGAGAAAGGTAGATATGCTAGATATACTTACTAGAAGTGGGATGAGATGATTGAAGCTGTTAATTTTCTCCTTAATAATATTTATGTACGTTTCGGCAACAAAGATTATCGACAGGTTGTAGGTATCTCTATGGGCACTAAATGTGCCCTTTCATAGCAGACTTGTTTTAATACTGTTACGAATCACAGTTTATGTGACTAAACTCAGTAAAGACCCGTCGAAATTGCATTCAATAGATAAATTCAACAACACTTACCGTTATCTTGATGATGTTTTTTCGTTAAATAATCAAGAATTTTCTCAATATACTGCTGAAATTTACCCCAAGGAACTTACTTTATAAATCAAATCTA
Organism: Mytilus galloprovincialis; assembly: GCF_965363235.1. Taxonomy (NCBI): domain Eukaryota; kingdom Metazoa; phylum Mollusca; class Bivalvia; order Mytilida; family Mytilidae; genus Mytilus; species Mytilus galloprovincialis. The sequence continues at coordinate 86,933,272 of NC_134843.1, forward strand.
CACGGTAATAACTGTCCTTTCCTAGATTTAGATATTTCGGTTTTAAACGGGAAACTCCCTATTGTTGATTTTCCATTTTTAGATGGTTATGTTCCTTTGGCACCATCTTACTGTTTTCATATTTCACAGCTCTTTCGCTATGCCAGTGTCTGTTGTGACGTTTTTGATTTTAACGAACTTAATCTATATATTACTGGTAAATCATCAAGCCAGGGATATCGTTACCATAAATTACTTAAATAAAGGCAACAGTAGTATACCGCTGTTTAAAACCTTTACTAAATTTTTCCATAGATATAAGATTTGGTTTTGAAGTTTGTTTGTACCTGTAGAAAACTTATTTCAAACGGGATAGGACATTTTTACGGAAATGTTGTTTAACCGTGCCCGGAAATTAAGAAATGATTCTTGTAAACTTATCGCTCCTTTAAATAAACTTATTCTAAAAGGTTACCAATTCAACACTGTTATTAGATCATTGAATATTGTTTTTATTGGTATAAATATTGATTTTGTTATCAGTAAATTAAAAGCAAACTAAATACTACTAGTATGCTATTTACATATACACATTCATGGATATTCGATCTGTCGATACCTGTATCTTGCCATTGCACAAGGTTATGTTTTTTTCTGACTGTTTATGACGTCTTTACACTAAATCCATTGGATGTTGGATGGGTACGGATTGATAATTTAGTCTTAGATGCATGATTTTTATTAGTTGTTGGTGGTTTTGAACTATCTGTCAGTACTCTCAGATCTGTTCCTAGTGTCTTTTTGTTGTTTGGATGTACAAGTACCCGGCCACGTCCACTTGTATTTTTGTCCATCTGAGTTGTCTTTTTCAACTGATTTTTATAGTTCGTTCTTATGTTGTACTGTTATACTACTGTCCCAAGTTAGGGTTAGGGTTGGGATCCCGATAACATGTTTAAACCCGCAACATTATGTATGTTTGTGCCTGTCCCAAGTCAGGAGCCTGTAATTCAGTGGTTGTTGTATGTTTATGTGTTACATATTTGTTTTTCGTTATTTTATTTTTTTATATGAATAAGACAGTAAGTTTATCGCGTTTGAATTGTTTTACATTGTCATTTCGGGGCCTTTTATAGCTGACTATGCGGTATGTGCTTTGTTCATTGTTGAAGGTCGTACGGTGACCTATAGTTAATTTCTGTGTCATTTTGGTCTCTTGTAGAGAGTTGTCTCATTGGCAATCAGATCACATCTTCTTTTTTTATATTCTTAACAATTTCTAAAATAAAAATAGATTTCTCTGTTTCGAGAGGATATAACTGATATGAATTGCGTGTGTACAGTATTTGTGATATAGATTACTTTGCCCTGGTTATGGAACTGACACCAGGAATATACTGCGATAAACTCATGTCCAATGATATCGATCATGTTACTACTCAAAACTCTACAGACATTCGATCGTCACACGGACCTAAGATACCACGAATAGTTTACTGTCAATAAAATGGTAATAAATGAAAGGTCCAACCGCATATGTGACTATCATGAAATGGTTAATAAATTCGAGGAAATATAAATTCAAGTGTCATAAATCTACAATCATATAAGTGGTCCCCATATGGTTTCAGTAATTATTACCTTAGCTGTAACTGGTAACTTTAAGGAGTTTTTGGTCTGCAATGCTCTTCAACTTTATTTGGCCTTTTTAACATTTTTGATTCGAGCGTCACTGATGAGTCTTTTGTAGACAAAACGCGCGTCTAGCTTTAATATAAAACTTCAATGCTGGTATCTATGATGGGTTCATCTAGAATGTTTAGAGTATTAACAGCTGGTCATTTCCGCTGTATAGAATTCAAATCTTGAACATTAAAAAAACAACATTTAATTTGAGTAGTAGTAATTTGATACTCGGATATTTAAAAAAAAAAAAAAAAAAAAAGTAACAGTAATATACCGCTGTTCTAAAGTCAAAATTCGATTGGAGAAACTAAAACCGAGGGAAACACATCAACTATTAGAGGAGAACAATGAAACAACAGAACACTGAAGTGAAACAAAAAAAATTAACATCATTGCAACATATATAGAAACGAACAATTAGATAACAACTATCATATTCTTGATTTAGTACAGGACATTTTAAGAAAAAAATGTTGGGGTAAACCTGGTTTTTTTTTGTAGCTAGCCAAACCTCTGTACTTTATAGTTATGTTTAATATCGACTAAAATGACAATATTACATGACGAAATATAACTAGAATGAATTAGATACGAATTTGCATGCCAAGCAACTGGACCCTGTCACTGATTTTCTATCATTATACTTGGAATTCAAGATATTAAAAACAATAAATTGCAGCATATAAAGCTTTCTTTTTTAGAGATTGCGTGTGGTTAATTGGTGGCGACAAGAAGCACGAACTTTATTAAACATGTCGCTCACCTTGGTCTATGTGCATAATAAACAATGGACACAGATTAATTCTTGACAAATTGTGTTTTGGTGATCATGATGTGTTTGTAGATCTTACTTTACTGAACATTCTTGTTGCTACAATTATATCTATCTATAATGAACTTAGCCCAGTAGTTAAAAAATGACTAAAAAGGGCAATAACTCCTTAAGGGGTCAATTGACAATTTTGGTCATGCAGACTTATTTGTAAATCTTACTTTGCTGAACATTATTGGTGTTTACAGTTTATCTCTATCTATAATATTATCCAATATAATAACCAAAACCTGCAAAATTTCATTAAAATTACTAATTCTGGGGCAGCAACCCAACAACGGGTTGTCTGTTTTGTCTGAAAATTTCAGGGCAGATAGATCTTGACCTGATAAACAATTTAACCCCTGTTAGATTTGCTCTGAATGCTTTTGTTTCAGAGATATCAGCAAAAATCTACATTCACCCTATGTACTATTTTTAGCCATGGTGGCCATCTTGGTTTGTTTGCAGGGTCACCGGACACATTTTTAAAACAAGATACCCCAATGACGAGTGTGGCCATGTTTGGTTAAATTTGGCCAAGTAGTTTCATCAGAGAAGATTTTTTAAAAGAATACTAAAATTTTAGAAAAATGGTTTAAAATTGGCTATAAACGGCAATAACTCCTTAAGGGGTCAACTGAAAATTTTGGTCATGTTGACTTATTTGTAGATCTTACTTTGCTGAACATTATTGCTGTTTACAGTTTATCTCTATCTATTATAATATTCAAGATAATAACCAAAAACTGCAAACTTTTCTTAAAATCACTAATTTAGGGGCAGCAACCCAACAACAGGTTGTCCGATTTGTCTGAAAATTTCAGGGCAGATAGATCTTGACCTAATAGACAATTTTACCCCTTGTCAGATTTGCTCAAAATGCTTTGGTTTCAGAGTAATAAGCCAAAATCTACATTTTACCCCTCTGTACTATTTTTAGCCATGGTGGCCATCTTGGTTAGTTGGCAGGGTCATGCCACACATTTTTTAAACTAGATACCCCAATGATGATTGTAGCCAAGTTTGGTCAAATTTGGCCCAGTAGTTTCAGAGGAGAATATTTTTGTAAAAGTTTACAGACGACGGACGACGGATGTCGGACGCCAAATGATGAGAAAAACTCACTTGACCTTTTAGGTCCGGTGAGCTAAAAAGTAGATGTTGTATAATTAGAAATGATTCAACTCTCCACAACAGACCAAATAACACAGAAATTTACAGCTACAGGTCACCATATGGCCTTCGACAATGAGCAAAGCACAAACCGCATATTCAGCTATAAAAGGCCCGGAAATCAAGAATTCAAACAAGAAAAACAAATATGTGACACAAGTCCGTATCTCTAATACCATAAGTAATAGGTCAACTATATTTGCTCATATGGAACATGACTATTATGTGATGTAAAACTTATCCTATTGATAAATTGGTAAATGTTAAGTTTTTATATTTTTTGGTTGGTTATAAGGACTGTAAATGTTCATGTTCGTCTGGCAGGTTTCATTAGACCTTGACTTTTTATGGTTCCATGAACAATGTTAGGTCTATGTGATACTTTGATTAAATTATTCATCTTACAGATCTTCAAAATAGATTCAAAATTACAAACATTAAAACAGTCGCTACATGTCAGTGTGTACACTCTTGTATAAATAATACATTGTATGTAGTATTTATTTTTACTGAAAAAACGCAAGTGAAGTTGTTTTACAATAACAGTAATATTTATGTTCAATTTCAATTGATGGACAATGCTATTAAGATCCGTGTTAAAGTTGCTTTCATAAATTTGTGGTTTGAAAACGAAACAAAACTGGGTGATACACATAGACAAAACCGGATGATTATGTAGTAAACAACACTGACCAAACCAGCCTCTTCCATTTTGACATGACCTATTTCTATCATTCAATACACAGACATACAAGTATTGAGGTACTCAAAGTGGCTAGTTTTGTAAACTTGGTGCCAATATCTTTCTTTTCATACCTTTGTTCCCTTACAATGTGTACATTTTAACGAGATATTAAAAAAAATTGTGGCAAGATGTACTCAATTCGTCATTTTGACATGCATTTTTACTTATTTCTCCCTTAATATAGAATGGTTGTAGACTATATAACACCTCACAATAGAAAATAGTTATATATGTGTTCACATTAAGTGTGTCATTCTTTGATATCATAAAAATAACAAAAAAAATAAACAGAAATCAAACTTTTCTCTTGTCTATAAATGTACCGTCACTGTCCCGGATATTAGATAATGTTGAGTCCAAACATTTTTTGCTGGTGTGGTTTAGACAAGGTGAACTGGTCATGTTAAAACAACATACCAATTATCAAATCAATGTCTTTAAGAATGACAAAAAAATTGGAACACTGATTTTTTTTTTTAATTTTCTAAGTCTGAGGACCATAACTATGCACAAAATCATCAGACTAGAACAAAATTCAAACTTGATCTGTAATTTTTCATGATAAAACAATACGTCATAAATTAAAACAGGTCAAAATCATCATACCCTCCCCATTTTCTTTGCATGGGTTAAAAAATCAGTTGAGTTCAAAGGCTAAAACCTAATTATTTAGACTTTGGAGTACTGTACACATGATCATTAAAAGGACATCTGTTGCCAATTAGTTCATCTTCAGTTATCCAACCCAACTTGTAGTGAGTGGTGTGATATTAATAAGCATTGCAAGTTTTCCTGCAGAAATGTGTTGGTTTACTATAGGTACTAATACTTCCTCTATCAATAAAAACTGGCCAGCCATGATACAGCTAAGATCACCTAAAGTAGCAAAAATACCAATGAAAAAACAACTTAAGGGGGCTCGCGGGTCTAAATCATTTTTTTTAAATATAGGATTATGCTATTTTTTTCTATAAATAGACTTTATCCTATACTTAACGGAAAAATTAAATAAAAATATGGGGTCACAATTCATTTAAGCTCCCAATCTGCCTTTGAAAGAAGCATGCATTTTTGTTAAGGTACTTTTTTGTTGTTAAACAAATAGGAGAAAAAAAGGTAAAATCAAAATAAAAAAAGAACTAAATTACAGAAATGGCTTAAATTTTACAATAGATTAGTTTAAGTAGTTCATTTGAAAAAAATAATAAAAAATATAGGTCACCGATGAGTTAAAAAAGTTATTTCAATTTTTATGCCAAAAAATGGCATTTTTTTCACCAAAGGGAGATAATTTGGAGCTTTTTCAATGATCTAAACATTTAAAAAATCATCTGGGGTCATAACGAATTGATTTTTTTGGTTGATTTTTGTACAGTATCATAAAGTAACAACTAATAGTGTAATAAATAAAATTTGTAATTGAAAAACAAATGTTTCTATTTTTGCTGAATTTTTTGTACCCTCAAGCCTCCTTAACAAGAATCATATATACTCTATCCATCCCTTGCTTCTTATATACATATATATATATATACGAGTCTAAATTGAAAACTACGTTCAAACCTATGATTACGTTGGATAAAAACCGCAATTTTTATACGTGTGCATGTAAAACAAATTTCGTTGTAGAAGGGTCTAAAAACAGCACAAACAACATTTTCCAAAAGACCAAAAAAGTGAAAAAGTATATTTAAACAAAGCGCATTTGACTAACAGGTCGAACAACTGATGTTCTTTAACCCTGCTGACTGCCATTGGCGATTGCCAAATAAAATTGATCACGAGATGTAACAAAATGGATCTTAATATAAATTTAATACTAAACAGAAAACGATAAACTTGTGACCAAGATGTCATGCCACAAACACAAGGTGTCAATATTTTTTTTTGTACAACAGATCTAGATTTTGACAATATATGTCTCTTCAGTGATGTTAGGGATCGAAACGGTATTTGGAAGGTCATATAATTTACCCTCAATTTCAGATAGACTCTTGAATTTTAAGAGTCAATATAGGATGAACGGATCATATAAACCAGAGGGAAATTATATATATATATATATAAATAAAACAAAAGCACAACTTGTGAAGGAATTTTCATTTTTTACTATATTCAGTACACATTTCTTTAGCAAATTTTTGTATAGTTCGTTTTGAAACACTCATATCTTCACTTTTAAAGTATTTCTCTGACTGCTCAAGCCAAAACTCCTTAGTCCTCTCAAAGTAATCATTTACTGGCTCATCTTCATTCTTCACGGGAACGTCACATCCTTCCAATATGTCATCTAAGTCATCATCATCCTCATCATCATCGTCATCATCTGATACTAAAATAGAAAATAGAATTATTATCTATTGATTCTTAATATTGATAAATATGAGTTTCTTTTTAAATAATACTTTGGGTTCATTTTTTTGTTCTGAGATAAAGACTTTTGTTGAAATTTGATCGTTCAGGTGAACCTCAAATTTAAATGAACAGGGAAGTACAATTTTTGTTCTTACTTAGAGTCTTAGGTAGCAATACACAGTTAGGAAAAAAACTTAAAATTGACACTCATAATTTTTAAACACCCTCTTTCCCGTCCTTTCAAACAAATAAGGCTTAATATTTGTGTTATGCATGTATATATTTATAGAAAGAGAATCTTCCATAGATTTGATTTCTAATGGTCATAATGGTTAAATATAATCCCTTTAGGATGTAACCATGGCAACAATCTGCATTTCTTTGATACAAAATATTGCAAAAAAGGGGATGAACAAGTCACAAAAGTCTCCAATCATTTACAGCTATACCTTTTCTGAAACCATAGGTTTATATCTATCAAGTGGTCCAAAAAAAATCATAAGCATTTCTGCTCGTTTTTCCATAAAATTGAATTGAAAAGATCGAGCGCAAAATCTTTGTTGATAAACACTACAATAATTTATGGACCTATAGGCGGTACAGATAGGAAAATACAGACTGTCAAACAGATAAATGGCCTATAAAACATGCTAAAAACAATCTCAATGTTCATATAAACCCACTTAGAAGGCTATATTATTCTTCAATTATCTAAAAATCAATTTTATTGTACAAAAACTTTCATATTTAAAAAATTCACCATGGCCATAATGTGAAACTAAACTTTTAACTGTGTATTGCTACCTTATATGAACTTTTGTAAAAGCCAGGAAATCTAATATCAATGAAAATAATATGTTTCCTTAATCAAGGAGAATTGATATCCATGAAAATAAATAAATCCACAGTATCATCAGTCGGTAATGATTTGGCTCGTATGTTTGTCTATCTTACCTCTTAAACATTTTGAGCGTCACTGATGAGTCTTTTGTAGATGAAACGCACGTCTTGTGTAAATATGAAATTTTGATCGGGGTATCTGTGATGAGTTTATTTCTAGGGATACAAAAAGCAACCACATGTAGACTGAGTATATTTCATACGGGGTTAGTAGGTGTGATTTATTTCAATACACAGACAGAAGTGGTTTTACTTTCCTTAGTGAAAACAAACTAGAGGCTCTAAAGAGCCTGTGTCGCTCACCTTGGTCTATGTGAATACTAAACAAAGGACACAGATGGATTCAAGACAATATTGTGGTTTGGTGATGGTGATGTGTTTGTAGATCTTATTTTACTGAACATTCTTGCTGCTTACAATTATCTCTATCTATAATGAACTTGACCCAGTAGTTACAGTGGAAAATGTTAGTAAAATTTTACAAATTTTGTGAAAATTGTTAAAAAAAATGACTATATAAAAGGCAATAACTCCTTAGGGGTCAATTGACCATTTTAGTCATGTTGACTTCTTTTTAGGTCTTACTTTGCTGTACATTATTGCTGTTTACAGTTTATCTCTATCTATAATAATATTCAAGATAATAACCAAAAACAGTAAAATTTCCTTAAAATTACCAATTCAGGGACAGCAACCCAACAACAGGTTGTCCGATTCATTTGAAAATTTCAGGGCAGATAGATTTTGACCTGATGAACAATATTACCCTGTCAGATTTGTTCTTAATGCTTTGGTTTTTGAGTTATAAGCCAACAAGAATGTGTCCATAGTACACGGATGCCCTTATCCCACTATCATTTTCTATGTTCAGTGGACCGTGAAATTGGGGTCAAAACTTTAATTTGGAATTAAAATTAGAAAGATCATATCATAGGGAACATGTGTACTAAGTTTCTTCAAGTTGATGCAACTTTAACTTCATCAAAAACTACCTTGACCAAAAACTTTAACCTGAACTTTGCACTATCATTTTCTACGTTCAGTGGACCATGCAATTGGGATAAAAACTATCATTTGGCATTAAAATTAGAAATATCATATCATGTGTAACATGTGTATTAAGTTTCAAGTTGATTGGACTTCAGCTTCATCAAAAACTACCTCGACCAAAAATTTTGACCGGACGGACGAACGGAGGCACAGACCAGATAACATAATGCCCCTCTACTATCGTAGGTGGGGCATAAAAACTGCATTTTACCCCCATGTTCTATTTTTAGCCATGGCGGCCATCTTGGTTGGTTGACCGGGTCACCAGACACATTTTTAAAACTAGATACCCCAATGATGATTGTGGCCATGTTTGGTTTAATTTGGCCCAGTAGTTTCAGAGGAGAAGATTTTTCTAAAAGATGACTAAGATTTACGAAAAATGGTTAAAAATTGACTATAAAGGGCAATAACTCCTAAAGGGGTCAAGTTGACTTATTTGTAAATCTTACTTTGCTGAACATTATTGCTGTTTACAGTTTTTGTAAATCTTACTTTGCTGAACATTATTGCTGTTTACAGTTTATCTTTATCTATAACAATATTCAAGATAATAACCAAAAACAGCAAAATTTCCTTAAAATTACATATTCAGGGGGAGCAACCCAACAACGGGTTGTCTGATTCATCTGAAAATTTCAGGGCAGATAGATCTTGACCTGATTAACAATTTTACCCCTGTCAGATTTGCTCTAAATGCTTTGGTTTTTGAGTTATAAGCCAAAAACTGCATTTTACCCCTATGTTCTACTTTTAGCCATGGCGGCCATCTTGGTTGGTAGGCGGGGTCACGCCACACATTTTTTAAACTAGATACCCCAATAATGATTGTGGCCAAGTTTGGTTTAATTTGGCCCAGCAGTTTCAGAGGAGAAGATTTTTGTAAAAGTTAACGACGACGGACGACGACGGACGCAAAGTGATGGGAAAAGCTCACTTGGCCCTTCGGGCCAGGTGAGCTAAAAATGGTGTTGAAGGCCACTAGTCTAAATACCACACGTTAAGATTAATCATATATATTTTTAAGATAGAAATACACATGAGTCAAGATATAATTTTTTTTAAGAGTTAAGGCTGTAAAGTTATAACTTCTTTTTTCATTTTGCTATTAAAAAAGACAAAAACTAACATGCAAATGATTTGTACATGGAAAAAAGTGAATTCTCAATTTGATTGATTTTGTCTTATTTAATAAACCTACCATCCATATCCTCACTTTTCTTCGTTTTGTCTTCATCATCTGAGGAATCAGAGTCCTCACAAACCTTAAATAGAAATAGGAAACATTTATACAGTTATATTATTTTCAATATTCAATTTAAAGGAGGTATACAAATACATAAAGAAAGAAAAGAAAACAAGAAATTAAGAAAAATGCAACTAAAAATAACACAAAGATATTATGATGGAACACATTGCATTAAATTTTTTTTGCTATCCTTCATTTTATATGCCTGGCTACAAAGAAGTAATAACTTATCTTTAAAACTCTGAAGAGAGGTGACCCCGAAACAATTTTTTGAAAAATGGATGTACAATCTAATAGCTATTCAACAGAATGATACATACATAGTCACTCAACAACAAAAACAAAAAAGCACAAAGATCTTCTCAAATTATTATTATTGAAAATAAGTATAAATAACACATAGCTGAAAGGGGGATAGAGCTGACTTTGACCATGATAAACAGTGTCAACAAAGACATTTTAATATAAAGTATCATAATAAATTGCAACGCCAGATTTTGTATTGGTTAATACAAGGGAGATAATTGACTATATACCCCTTCAAGGAGACTGTTGTGTGTGGGCTTTATTAAATAGTAATGGTTATTATGTAGAAGATGTCATAGTTTATTACCATGAATCTGAAATTAAATAGACAAATGATAATTGAACATTAATGGCTGTTGACAATGTTTCTCCAGGTAACAATCTGCCTTATCAACTTCTCAGCTATGGGTTATTTATTGTAAACACAACTTATGGCAATATTAAGCCAGAAATATTGAAATTACTACAATTCACATAATGTTAAACAAATGATTATCATGATTATTTTCCCTTTATCTGTTTCTATTTCTAAAACACTTTTTAAGACGGTACTGATTTGCAGATATTTAAACACACAGTTGACAACAACATTTTCTTAGAACCTCAGTAAAAAGCTCAACCATTATCAGTATACTGTACATACCTTTCCTTTTTCATCATCCTGAATTATAATCCTCCATTCATCCATTTTATGTAAATCAATAGAATATAGATCTGACAAAGTCCATTGTTTATCACCAGATTCATAAGTCCCGCCATATAAATATAATGTACTATTTTTAACAGTCAATGCTGACCCCATTCTAGGACTAGGAACAAATAAGTCTTTATCTACATACATGTCTGCATCATCCATGTCCATAGAACTACTGCATTGTGAAGTAGAACTTTGAGGTCCAACTTTAATAGTAAATACACCATCCATTACTTCTTCACTAATTGCACATGCCCCCTTTTCCTCGTCTAACTTCAGTTTTTTAATTTCCTGTGTTGCTTCATTTTCATCTCCCGTATTTACATTTTCATTTTCTTCATTGTCACTTTTTTCTTCACCTTCTTCTTCCATATCTTCATCATTTTCTTTCTCTTTTCTCCTTTTCTTCTTTTCTTTTTCATCCTTCTTCCCTCTAAATCAAAGACATATAAATCAATATCTGTGAATATTATCTTAACAAGTATAATAAATTGCTTCGCTGAGTGCAGCTGGATCCAACTGAAGAGGTCCAACCCTGAACAGTTGGGCAAATATGGACACAATATTAGCACTTGATACAGGTCTGTAAATAATATTTGACACATTCTAGGTTTCTGACACAGAATAGCTGTAGTTAAAGAACTAAGAATTGGTTATAAGTTTTGAATTTATATTCAATTTTTAGCTTTTGTGCAATACACTATGCTGAACATTGCGAATTGATGTTGGATTACCTCACTTACACTGCTTTAAAATTGACTAAATTGTCCATTTACCAGGAAACCCTTGTTTTCCCCCTTTTTTTGCCCCCAATTCCTAAATGGTTTGAGCCATAACCTCACAAAGTGAATACTAACCATCCCTTTGTAGTATGGAAACTTGGGGTATAATTTCAGAGATTCATACACTTAAACGCAAGTTATTGTTTGGAAACTAACTGCTTATTTGGGCCCCTTTTTAGCACCTAATTCCAAATCTATTGAGACCATAACCCCCAAATCAACCCCAACCTTCCTTTTGTGGTTATAAACCTGGAAACCAACTGTCTTTGGACCCATAAAATTTGCGGTCGTATAAAAATTCAAGAAATGACGAGATTAAAAATGAAATTCAGAATATCATTGTGAGGAATGCAAAAAATTCCTTTTATTCTGAATTTGTACAGAGAATTAAAATGATAAAAAACAAGGACTTTTTGCAACCAAAATATGTGTATTACAGAATGTTAGAAAAAAATAAGAAGTGGTACTTGAAAAGGATATCACCACTCAGGATTAGAAATTCACAAAGATTATCATGTTTATCAGATTTAACAAGAATTCAAATATCTGTCACGCTTATATACATTGTGCAACTCAATATTATACAGTCCCAGACAAACTGTTAAAAACATTCCTTAACATAGACGCTGTATAATATTTATTAATAACTAGGCAAGGGGGTTCAATATAATTATCAATCACAATCAGAATGGCATATATTAATAACCATATAAATAAACATTTAATTCCCTACAGCCATTTTCTAAAAAATTCAAGATGTATATAAAAATTGCATTGTTATCATTTCAAATTGACCTGTGTTAACAAATTCTCCCAACCTTGTCATACATAGGAAAGTCACATATAACTACATAACATTCATACCTTGGTGCCATACTAAACCACTTCCCTTTTTCCATATCTAACATGTACATATCATTATAAAACCTGCCTTCTAACTGCTCCTCATCTTCTTCCTATTAATTAAATTAAGATGAATAGTTTAATATTAATGTATCATTATTAAGTTAAACTAAACTTTATTAATATAGATGCAACTTCCATCTTCTTTCTTTCCTTACCCTTCAATTATCCTTTCCTTCCTTACTCTTCAATTATCCTTTCCTTTTCAAGTGTTATTTAGATCTTTTCGATTTAAATATAACATGTCAAATGTTAAAATAAAAAAAATCATACAAAAACTCATACACTGACAAACTTTAGCTCAAAATTATATTTAAAAACAAGAATGTGTCCAAAGTACACGGATGCCCCACTCGCACTATCATTTTCCATATTCAATGGACCGTGAAATTGGATAAAAAATATAATTAGGCATTAAAATTAGAACGATAATACCATAGGGAACATGTGTACTAAGTTTCAAGTTGATTGGACTTCAACTTCATCAAAAACTACCTTGACCAAAAACTTTAACCTGAAACATGCACTTTCATTTTCTATGTTCAGTGGACCGTGAAATTGGGGTCAAAAGTTTAATTTGGCTTTACAAATTAGAAAGATCATATCATAAGGAACATGTGTACCGTATATTTTCGAATTTAAAGCGCATCGTTTTATAAGCCGCACGGCCGTTTTTTGGGGGGAAGATTGTTTTTGTCCTTACATAAAACGCACCTGAATATTAAGCGCACACTGAAGAAAACGTATATTTATTCTACTGACCTGATAGTGTCATGAATATTTTCTCCTTTTGTAACTCACACCGTAATTTGTTTCATTTCTATTTTCAGATTGGTGAGAAAGTTGAGAGTATTTTTGAATATATTTATTTGTGTCATATTAAAATAAAAAATCGTAATAAAATAATTATACTTTTCTCATTGTTTTAATTATGCCAGTTTCGTTTGATGTTTTTTGTCAACAATGGCCATGTGTTGACAGCTTGGGTGTCCATTGAACCTTGTTGTTTTGATTAAAATTAGTATGGTATTGATTGCTTGTTTATTGTTTGAATTGGCATTAAGGATTTAAATTAATCTTAAAAATGTATGCATGAAAGGTCACCCAAGCCATAAAACTGCCATTGTTTACCTTGATTATGACCTACTTACCTGTACCCACGTGTGAAAACTGTTCACCCAAAAGTCAAGATTTTTTTTTTTTTTAATTAAATCAATCTTAAGAATTTTATTGTTGTCTATAAAATAAAAGTTGAAGTTCTGAACGTAACAAACATTTTTCAATTTTAATTTGGATGAATACAACGAACAAAACAATTTACTTTTTGCAAGTCATTGTCTATTTTTTTGTTATGAGCAATGACAAGGGGGATTAAAAGAAGACGGCAATAAATAAATGTTTTAACAGATTAAATTATAAAAATTAGTATTCTTTTTTTTTTAGTTAAACATCCAATAATATTTCGTAAAGATATTTCGTTTTGAAACACAATAAAACGACAAACAGTTACTCTTCAGTATTTTATCCTGTTTGGTACCTCTTCTCAAACACGATTATCTCTCTTTGTTTATGAAGCACTTTAAAGTGTCGATTTAAGCACATGCATCACCATCGTCATTTAAAGAAACTTGTAATATTGGCAAGACAAACAATCACTTTCTTTATTATTTCATTAGAAAATTTTATATTAAAACACATTAAATCAACTAACAACTACATATTTATGATAAATACACAATTAATATCCTGTATGGACACAGTTATCTTTCTTTGTTTACGAAATGAACACTAAACACATGGTTATCGACTTCCTGTAAACCAACAATGATTGAATGAAATAAAAACAAACGATTTAGTTAATATATTTATTTATTCATAACAAAATATGCAACATTAACAATTTATCAAGTCACTGCAAGAACTTGACAATCTGACTGTCTCCAGAAAACAAATCCAGATATTTTTTTCTTTCACCGTCGTCCTGAAAACAGAAAATAATACTTACATAACACGCACCCGAGTATAACACGCAGGGACAAAGACAGAGAAAAAAACCTGCGGCTTATTTAACGATTTATACGGTACTAAGTTTCAAGTTGATTGGACTTCAACTTCATCAAAAACTACCTTGACCAAAAACTTTAACCTGAAGCGGGACAGACGGACGAACGAACGGACAGACGAATGGACACACAGACCAGAAAACATAATGCCCCTCTACTATTGTAGGTGGGGCATAAAAATATGGTGGAAAGTTCAAACCACAGATTTAGCTTTTTTTTTGTTTATAAAGAGGCATAACTCAAGAACAGTAAAAGGGATGACATCCAATTTCAAACTTTATTTGTGTTTTGTGGTAAAAAGTTTTGTGTACAAGTATCCTAACATGTGGTTGAGGCAACTAAAGTTAGAAAATGGAAACCAAAATTTCCGCTATTTTTATGGTAATAAAGGGGCATAACTCATGAGCGGTAAAAAGTTATATTACCAAATTTCAAACTAGATTAAGACAAACTAAAGTTTGAAAAGAAAATCAATTTTGGAAAAGGAAGCAACGATGACAGACAAGTGTTACACTTAATGCACCCTTCACAAAGTAGCACGGGCATAAAAATGAAGGCACAGGTAAACTAATGCAATGTTCTCTCTACTTTAAAAGTGAACAAGGTTTGAACTACTAACCTCATCAAAGACTCCACCAAAGCAGACAGCTTTATTACCAGGGATTGTAACCATAGGCATGCCACAACGAGGACTAGGTTTATTTCCTGACTGTTTCCCATTTACCCACCTCCATTTCATAGGTGCACTATCATCCTTCTTCTTGGCTGTAATTAATTAGTTAAATAAACTGATGACACAGAAATACATGTCTCGTCTTTTTGAAATTTTGGTAGAATAATGCAAATGTTGAATCTAAATGGCAATATTTAAATTTATGTAAAACATTAAAGGTCAATGAACCATGACTATTGAACAGGTTTTTAACATCAATAAAATGAGAAATAAAAATGCTTATAAAACTGCATAAAATTACAATTGACTCACCAAGTGAATCCCTATACACTAACAAAAAAACTAAAACTTTAATTTGTTAACAATGTTAAAGTTTCAAAGTCAATGATCCATAATTAGGATATGGGGTCATGTCATCTCCATGGAAAAGACACTTGCAAATGCTAGTATAACTGCATATATAATTTAATTGACTGAACATTACTGGTTCTTCTTAAACTGATCTAATCACAAAAATTAACATGCCAATAATGCACAACATTCAGATTCAATATATAATGACTGAGAAAGCAGAGCTAAATGATCTCCATGGCAATGAGATAGACACAGCTGCCCAAAATCAGCATGCCTATGTCTTGCTTATTGACTCTGAGACAAAAATACATAATGAGGTACTGTATAGCAAGTTATTTTCACAGAGTGTTTCGCTGACAGAACAAAATTGCCAAAATAAATTCCACCAATTTAAAAGTGCACATTCAAAGGTATCGATAAAAGTTTTAAATCTGCAAAAAATATTAACCACAAAAATATTTCGTATACCTTTTTGAAAGAAAATCGTGAAATTCTACAACTGCAAAAAATAACCTGTGATACGGTATAATAAATATATCAAACATATATACAGGTCAGTAATAAACTTGATATAGTTGTGTGTGAAATAAAGTATGTTTTGAAATTCCTATTTATATGTTAATTTAGAGTCAATTATACTTTGATAATTTCCTGATTCTTTGATTCAGACCAAATGTTAACCAATGGATGGCTTTATTTTTTGTTTCATTTGTGATTTTGGTTGTTGTTTCATTTATCAATAAACCATATCTCCTCTTATCTGTTCTTAATCTGAAAATGTGTAAAGTAACTTATAAGATGCCGTAAGACATCAAAGCAAACAAATATAATAGCCTTTCAAGACATCATAATTTTTTGGACTACTCCATCCCATTTAACTAAGTTTTTCACCAGCTAAACTTGGTACCGGTAGCAATTAATTTATTATAACAATTTCTTTTTTCTTGTTTGTAATGTTAGTCAGGTGAATGGGAAATTAATTTTTTCTTCAAAATTTAAGTAAAAAAAAAAGCAAAGAGAATGTACTAACCATCACATGCACACAATATAAACATATCAGTATGTATTGTTCCTTTGTCAACATCTTTCTTTATTCTTTCTTTGCTGTAGCCTCCGTACACCACTGCTTTTGGGATATCTTGGAACACACTCATCATGAACCCTGACCTTGGGGCTGGTGGATTACCGGTCACTTCAAGTTTATCCCACGAGTAGGTTTCAAAATTAAATGCAAATGCATCATTAAAATATTTGTAATCCCTGTAAACAAAAATAAGAAATTTATAAAATCAAAGTAAATTAAATTAAATATCAATCAATGGTTTCAAAGCATTGTGACTTTGATTAAATTTGTTTAACTTTTTGAATGATTCAGATTTTAAAACATATTAAAATGGTTTATGAACTAAACTGAGATCTCAAAGAATTGATGATCAATTTTAAGAGATTTTTGTTTAAATAATGCACAGTGGCAAATAATGTATATTCACAATGAGAACAAATTAACAATCAATTCAACAGATAGCTTCTGCAAGCTAGATAGGTCAACTGGCATGAACAGCACACAATTTGGACTGCCATAGAAAACTATTGCAAAGATCCATTAACACCTTCAGATAGCATACAAAAAGGAATCAGATTTAATATCCACATTGCAACCAGACATGGCCGTATTTATACATTCTGCAGACCAATGAACACCCTTTTTAGAAATGGTTTTACTGTTGGTCTAATGGATGATAGTTTTTTTTCGAAACACCAGACAACTATTTATATTAATTTAACAACAAACCTAACGTTGTCATGGAAACCTCCAAACACAATCAGCTGTTTCTTACAAATAACCATTCTGTGACCACTTCTGCTGGATGGTGATCCAGGGACACTGAAAACAAAATAAAATGCACAAATCAATGTGTTTAACTCAAGTTTTATTTGTGTTCTAGAATACAAAAGGTGTAACTGGTCTAGTAACAGGTACAATGCATTGTCAGATTTTTTTTTTGATTTTTTTTAATATTATCTAACATGAAATCTGTTGGAAACATTGTTTTAACATATGAAGAGTTACCAAAACATACCATTGGCAACATTGACTAAGAGTTTTAAAAACTCTTTTTATATGAAACAAAAAGTATGAAAGTCTACTTATTTCTTTGAATATGAAATTATCATGATTCAAGTCACTTGAAATCAACATGTTTCTCTGTTTTAAAAAGAGGAGCATAGAGTTTAATTGTGAAATCTATTAATCTTTTAAAATTCTTCTGAAAGAAATTGGTAATCTAAGCAACCTTGGACATTACTTTGTATGACTGGGAAGTCAATAATTCAATATCTGTACAGTTATGAAGATTCAGATAATGGAGAAGATTTTCTTATAAAAATAAGTTCATGTTCACCTTTTAATTTAAGGTAGATCATAAGTATAGACTTTTTGAGACAGAATTTTCTTATAAGTTGCCAAAATGCAGATTTTACTATGCTTTTTTCAAAAATATAATAGAAAGTTGGGGTCACCGTGCTAATTTTCAAGCTATGAGTCGTTGAAAATTGACTAAATTTGGTTAGATTGTTCATGAAAAAACACATTTGTGTGCATAAAAAAAATTCTATGAGATAGATTTTTGAAATAAACTGTGAGAAGATAGGTTTTATTATATGTTTTAAGAAAATAAAAAGAAAAAATAGTGTCACTGATCTTGTTTTCTTGCTACAAGTAAAAATTGAAAAATTCCCTATTAGGCCAAAAAAAATTATATGTCTGTTTACAGTTACCTGACCGACCCTAAGGAATTTTATTTCCGTCGTAAAGTGAAAAATTTGTAGTACTTGTGTCAAAAGCAAAGTAGGGGTTGCCAATAAATTTTATCAATTGTCTGATACATCCCAATGTTCACAGTCGTGAATATGAAAGCTGTTTTAAGGAAACTCGCAACTCGTGTAATGAAATAAAAACTTCGCCACAATTTTTTCCAACCCATAACCAAGGGAAATAATCCAATCAATCATTAAAAATACAGTGAACTCGGCCCATGGACAACTCAGACCACGGCAAGACAGACCACACAACTCATAATCATGGCACAAAAAAAAAGGAAAAAAATAATAAAATGGAAATACCAACCTACCTAACCTATTTATTTTGATAATGTAACCTTCAACAGGCATATATTTATTTTTTTTGCCTTAGTGCAGTATGATTTTTTTTACTAAAAGAGTTATCTCCCCTTAAATGGCTCATTTGAAAAAATGATAAAAAAAACAAAACAAAATGCCAGGTGACAGTAAGCATGGTATAAGTATTTTCAAATTTTCAACAAGCAATCAATGTATTTCAAGTCTTGAATTTCTTTATAAATTATCTCCCCCTTAAAATAGTTTTGTTTTGCATGGATTTCAATTAGCAGTATTTTCTTGTTTATGCAACCATTTTCATTAATGACACTATGTTTTATTCCTTATAAAATAAAAGGTTGAATGTTGAATCATCATATACTTACCGAATTTTTTCCCATCTTTTATCTTTCAAATGAAATACCCATAATTCTTTGTAATGGTAAAATTGGGATTGTGTTGGACTTGCAAATTCTCCACCAAAGATCCAAAGTTGTCCCCCACCTTGTTTTAAAGTTACAGCCTGTATTCAGAAAAGTAAAAAATATTTGTGAACATTCTCATGTCCATGTCAAGAGCATGTTGTTTAGTGGTTGTTGTTTGTTGATGTGGTTCATTAGTGTTTCTCATTTTTTTTCTTTTTTTATAGATGTTCAGTGTTCAGTGTTTAGTGTGAGCCAAGGCTCCACATTGTGTGCTGGTGGTTGTTCCACAGGACAGTAGTATGCGTCTAGTGTGGTTGTTTTTCTTATGAAAAGCAGCTGCCGCTGGCTAGCTTACATATGTGAGCGAAAAGAGAGCCGAGTAAGCCTCTCCTGCCAGTACATAGCCTCTACACTGTCAAGACCTCTACAGTGCCTCCCCGCGACAGCACATGGTAACTGAGATCTAGTATCTCAGGCTTTACTGTAGAGGATCTTGGAGTAGCAAGGACCCCAAAGACGCAGTGTGTAGGCCCACCGGTGTGTGGATATGCCCTAGCACTCGTCAACCTTGCCCCAGCTATGGGTAAATAGTCAGCCAGATAGGGGCTGTAAGCCAGGTAAGGCAACCTGTCTAGGAGAGAGAACTCTAAACAAACTGGGTAGATCACCACTCACCAGCCCAGCAAGGCAATTGATCTAGAGGACGGGAACCTCAACGACAAAACCCCTGGTCCTCCAAGTTGGGGGTTAAGCATTAGGCTAATAACCTCATCTTATAAAACAAACAACTTATTACAGAAATCAACCGACCTTATGCTCCACCAGGAGCGAAGAGGATAGGTAGGTAAGGCTCCACATTGAAGACCGTACTTTGACCTATAATCATTATGGTTTACCTTTATAAATTGTGACTTGGAAGGAGAGTGGTCTCATTGGACTCATACCACATCTTCTTATATCAACATACAAAGGTACAGACAGATGGACAATGGTTATGCATTAAAAAGCCCTGCAGATGATGGGTATAAAATAAATACAAACCTGATGTGAACTTCTTGGTGGAGGTGCATTTGGTGCCGTGACCTTTGTCCATTCATTCTTCTTGATGTTATAGAAAAGTAGGTCATTGTACATATACATCTGAAAGTTAAAGGTACCTTAAGAAATTATCAAAACTGTACTAAATTCTGCTTGAATTTAACGTCTTAGGGTTTTTTTAATCGCTTCACTTAACAGTTGTATGGTAGCCTGATTTCATTCTACATGAAATGTCTTAGACTGAAGTTCCATGGTAGAATCCCAAGGAATTTGTTAATCTATGTATAAAATAAACTGATTTTAATTTCAGTATGTAGCGTTCTACAAACATTATAATTGAACATTTATTTCTAAAACTGGTATGAAATTTCACGTAGAAACTTTTCTGTTTACGATACAAACAATTGAATATCCCAGAAACAAATTTCACATTTTCTCCATTGAAATACACAAAATTCAAGGAATTCGTCTCTTGGACCCAAAATCATAAATCTTAATGCAAAATGACAATTTTTTTAGAAGGTTGCATAGTTCCTTACACTGAACAATGTCCATTCCAAGTATTTATGTACATAAAACAGCAATGTATGTCAAAATAGTATACTAGTCTGGCTTTCATTCTTACAAAAAATGTTCCCTTATTTTAAATTCCAATAAAATCTAAATAATTCAGTTGATTTTGACTTGGTTCAACTTTTCAACAACTTGAAACGCCATATTTACACTTTTTCATTTGAGACAATACAAAAAGAAAGAGAACTTGTGTTCGAAAAGTTGCAACATGTCACTTACCTTTGAACCAGTAAAAAATTCTCCTCCAAACATGATAAGTTCATCCTTATCAGGATGAGCATTTAATGTGGTGTTTGACCTGTAAATACAGAATATGAAAATAAAACAAACTTTGACAGGAATATCAGCTAAAATCTACTATAATAAAACCAAGTATGAAATCTTAATCTCATTTATAAACCGATTAATGTTGCATTCTTGAATTTTGAATATCACATTATTGTGTACTTGTCAGAATGTTTATATTATTTCTTAAACATGAAACAATATACACAACTTCTTATTTTCTTGATCTTTTTAAATTGAAATTCATTTTTAACTACATCTAGCTATCTTCTGTCTATTCTCATGATGCTCACTAGATATAGATATTTAAATTAATTTGCTGTTAATCAAAGTTCACACATCTCCAATATTGTGCTTTACATCTACCAAATTATACTGTATATTTTCAACCTCAATCATTCCAACTAAACTAGTTTCTAGTCTTGAGATAATGCATATAATGGTATGTATTGCAATTCCCTAAAATTCAAGGTCATTAGGACATGAATATATTTTTTAAGACTCAGGTTAGGCAGTCATATTCTTATTCTTTACATTTGACCCTCCCATCCTCCCCCCCTCAAAAAAAAAAAGAAGAAAAAAACAAAAAACAAAACATAATCAAAACAACAGTAATCATGGTAATGTTACACCTGACATTGGTACTTGTATTAAATTTGTGTATCGACTTGGTGACTAGAGATTACATTTCTCCTCAGCTACTTTAGAATTATATTATAGGTATAAATATTTGAGTTACCTTGGTGATGGAGGAGCACATTTTTCTTCTATCACCTGTGTCCTTGACTTATCTTGTTCTTGAAATTCTGCGATCAATTTTTCTATGTCATCCTATAATAAAGATAATATATTATTGTTATGATATTGTAATTATTGTATTTATTTATGTTGGCCTGATTTGTGTTGTGTGGCCTGATAGTTGTTTACAGAATAATCTTAGAACTGTGCAGTTTAGAAATCACTGGAACAATTACAGAATGATTGGAACTTTCCAGAATGATCCTAATAAAAGATGCGTTATATAAACTTCTACATTTCACTAGAAACTTCTGTTGTAACTTTCTAGGATGTTCCATTATAGACTGTTCTAGAATCTTCCATGACAACTATATATATACAGACACTAAATTTAAACTCTCACTCTTGGACTTAGACTTAGACATCGATAGACATTAGTATTCACCGCATTTGGATTGACACATTAATTCTACAAACAACATCATACTGGATTGTGACCGTAGTAGTGAACGTAATATTCAGATTGGATTCCGAAAGATATTCGGATACAGACAAAGATAAAAGATTGGACTCATATTTTGACAGTTAAGTTGACAGTAATATTTGTGCAATACTTCTTGTAAACTTTTGTATAATAAATATTGTTAAATTTTATTATTGATTTGTGTCTTTTGTTGGCTACAATTTAAAGACGATTTCTGGCCGTAACAGAAATTGGGGGCTCGTCCGGGATCTGAAAATATCTTATTCAAAATTTGTTTAGTAATTTTTATTATAAATAGCCAACAAAATTCTACAAAATGGCATTTGATGCTGGTAAATTTTTGAAAACGCCAGACCTGGAGGGGTTTGATAATTTAAAGAAAGAGGAATTAGTGTTGCTTGCAAAACATCTGAAATTAGATTTTAAAGTATCTATGAGAAAACAAATTATAAAAAATTTGGTTATAGACAAATTAGTTGACGCAAAAGTTTTAGGTTAAGAGGCTGTTGAACTTAAGGTCGAAAATATTGACGCCTTTAAATTAAAACAGCTTGAATTAGAACATGAACTCAAATTAAAAGAACTGGAAATGAAGGAGATGGAGAAAAGACAAGAGTGCACACACTGAAATGTCTCGCCTTCTTTACTAATCATTGATATTATGTTGATACTCCTAAATATAAAGCTTTATTACGACTGTCACATAAACTTAACATGAACCATGAAAATGAGGTCAAGGTCAGTTGAACCATATGCCAGGCAGACATGTACAGCTAACAATGCTTCCATACAACAAATATAGTTGACCTATTGTTTATAGTTCAAGAAAATAGACCAAAACACAAAAACTTAACACTGAACAATGAACCGTGAAAACCAGGTCAAGGTCAAATAAAACCTGCACAACTGACATATAGATCATAAAATATTTCCATACACCAAATATAGTTGATCTATGACATATAGTATTAGATAAAAAGACCAAAACTCAAAAACTTAACTTTGACCACTGAACCATGAAAATGAGGTCAAGGTCAGATGACATCTGCCCGCTAGACATGTACACCTTACAATCATTCCATACAACAAATATAGTAAACCTATTGCATAAAGTATGAGAAAAACAGACCAAAACACAAAAACTTAACTATAACCACTGAACCATGAAAATGAGGTCAAGGTCAGATGACATCTGCCCGCTAGACATGTACACCTTACAATCATTCCATACAACAAATATAGTAAACCTATTGCATAAAATATGAGAAAAACAGACCAAAACACAAAAACTTAACTATAACCACTGAACCATGAAAATGAGGTCAAGCCAAGGTCAGATGACATCTGCCTGCTAGACATGTACACCTTACAATCATTCCATACAACAAATATAGTAAACCTATTGCATAAAGTATGAGAATAACAGACCAAAACACAAAAACTTAACTATAACCACTGAACCATGAAAAGGAGGTCAAGGTCAGATGACACCTGCCAGTTGGACATGTACACCTTACAGTCCTTCCATACACTGAATATACTAGACCTATTGCTTATAGTATCTGAGATATGGACTTGACCACCAAAACTTAACCTTGTTCACTGATCCATGAAATAAGGTCGAGGTCAAGTGAAAACTGTCTGACGGGCGTGAGGACCTTGCAAGGTACGCACATACTAAATATAGTTATCCTATTACCTACAGTAAGAGAGAATTTAACATTACAAAAAATCTGAACTTTTTTTTCAAGTGGTCACTGAACCATGAAAATGAGGTCAAGGACAATGGACATGTGACTGACGGAAACTTCGTAACATGAGGCATCTATATACAAAATATGAAGCATCCAGGTCTTCCACCTTCTAAAATATATAGCTTTTAAGAAGTGAGCTAACACCGCCGATGCCGCCGCCGCCGGATCACTATCCCTATGTCGAGCTTTCTGCAACAAAAGTTGCAGGCTCGACAAAAAGAAGATGAACTTAAATTAAAACAGGCAGAACCAGAAATGAAGGAAAGATTGGAAATGGATAAAAAGGAAAAAGAAGATGAATTTAAATTAAAAGAACTTGAAATGAGGGAAAGACTAAAGATGGAGAAACTGAAAATTGAAATGGTCAAAGAAGAAAGCAACACTAAAGTCCAGCCGAAATCAGAATATTTTGATGCAGCAAAAAATATACGTTTGGTTCCCAGATTTTGTGAAAAAACAGTCGATAAATATTTTCCACAGTTTGAGAAAATTGCTCATAATTTGAATTGGCCTACAATGCTACAAAGTGTTTTTGAGGGTAAGGCCGCTGAAATATACTCTACACTTCCATCAGAAAAAAGTTCCGATTATGACACGGTGAAACAGGAAGTTTTGAAAGCTTATGAGCTAGTACCAGAAGCATATAGACAGAAATTTAGATCTTATAAAAAGTTTGATTCACAAACCTAAGTGGAATTTGCTCGGGAAAAAGAAGATCTATTTGATAAATGGCTTACGTCAAAGAAAACAGATAACAATTTTGATAACCTAAGACAATTAATGCTATTAGAAGAGTTCAAACAATGTGTTCATTTACACTTAAAAACACATTTAGACGACAAAACTGTTGGGACAATACATGATGCAGCTGTAATTTAATTTCAGATAATTATACCCTTTCACATAAAAGAAGTTTCAAGGGTCAAAATGTTAATACTTCAAGTGGAAATTAATAAGAGTCAGTCCAGTTATAATATGTCTAGTCCAAAATTTGATACTTTTGAGAAGAAGTCACTGATTTGTGCTTATTGTAAAAAAAATGGTCACCTGATGGCTGATTGTTTTAGACTCCAGAAGAAGAATGAACGAGATAATAAGCCGAAGTCCAGTGCTTGTACGACACCTTATATTACCAGTACGTTGGAATGTCCTGCGAGTCAGGCTTTTAAGTCCAGTTTTTGTGATTACATGGAGGAATATAAACCCTTTATGTCTGATGGGTTTATTTCTATTGTTGATGATACCACTCTTCAGCCTATTAAGATTTTACGGGACACTGGGACTTCTCAGTCTTTATTGTTAGAAGGTGTGTTGCCTTTGTCCGAGAAGACTTCTGTTGGTGCCTCCGTTTTGTTACAAAGTGTAGAGTTAGGTTGTATAGATGTTCCTCTCCATCGTATTTATCTGAAGTCAGATTTGATAACTGGACCAGTTATTGTGGGTGTTCGTCCTAATCTCCCTGTTGAGGGTGTTACATTATTGCTAGGAAATGATCTAGCTAGGAACAAAGTGGTTGCTGAACCAATTGTTACCAGTGAACCGGTGGTGGATGTTAAATCACCTGAAGATGATGCTGAATTCTATCCAGCTTGTGTTGTCACTACAGCGATGGCTAGAAAACAACAAGATGAGGATTTGCAAGAAAACCAGTTTGATTACATGGACCTTTCTGACACTTTCCTAGCCAACATTGAAGGTCCTGGTAGCTCAGAAAAGGCCATAATAAGACCACCTAATGTTAATGCCATGGCCAGACGTAAACAGTCATTCATTAAACAGAAAGAACCTTTTGGAAGAACAAAATAAAGACCCTGAGGTTCTTCAGCTCCGCAAGAGGGCTCAACCACAGGAGGAAGCAGACAAAGTGGTTGAATGCTATTTCCATCAGGACGGCATTTTAATGAGGAAGTGGAGGCCTCCTGATGCTACCCCAGAGGAGGAATGGAGAGTGGTATACCAAGTGGTGGTGCCTAAAGTTTATAGGCAAGAAATTATTGGTCTTGCCCATGACACCCCCTTGGCTGGACACTTAGGTATAAGGAAGACTTGCCTTAAGATCTTGCAGCATTTCTACTGGCCAAGACTTCAAAATGATGTTGCAGAATACTGCAAATCATGTCATATATGCCAGGTTGTTGGTAAGCCTAACCAGAAAATACCACCAGCACCACTTCTGCCTATTCCAGCCTTTGACGAACCTTTAAGCAGAGTTCTAATTGACTGCGTTGGACCTTTACCAAAGACCAAAACTGGAAATGCGTATTTATTGACAATCATGTGTACATCCACTCACTTTCCTGAGGCTATTCCGCTAAGAAATATCAAGACACCTACTATTGTCAAAGCACTTATCAAATTTTTCACATTAGTAGGACTTCCTAAGTCTATACAGTCCGACCAGGGATCAAATTTCATGTCAGGTTTATTTCAGCAAGTCTTGTACCAGTTAGGGATTGCTCAGTATAGATCAAGTGCGTACCATCCAGAATCTCAAGGTGACTTAGAACGTTTTCATCAAACATTTAAGAACATGATTAGAACCTTTTGTCTTCAATTTGACAGAGACTGGGATGATGGAGTTCACTTTCTACTTTTTGCAGTCCGAGAGGCTGTTCAAGAATCCCTTGGATTTAGTCCCTTTGAGTTGGTATTTGGCCATACTGTAAGGGGACCGTTAAAATTGATCAAGGAAAAGTGGCTTACTGAACATACTGACTTGAATCTTTTAGACTATGTATCTAGATTTAAAGAAAAATTGTACACTGCTTGTCAAATTGCTCAGAAAATCTTAAAAAATGTACAGAACAAGATGAAAATATGGTATGATAAAGATGCCAAGGACAGAGTTTTTGAGCCTGGTGATAGGGTACTTGTATTTTTGCCAGTCCCTGGACATCCTTTACAGGCTAAATATTGTGGTCCTTATACAATAGAGAGTAAAATCAATGATTTGAATTATATTGTAAAAACTCCAGGTCGGCGTAAACAAAACAGAGTGTGTCATATTAATATGTTAAAACCATATTTTGAGCATACTAATGAATGTGAGAGTAAACCAGTTGCCACTTTAGGCATGGTTAAATTTGAGAACCATCATGACAAACCAGATGTAATTGAACCACCTTTAAGTTCTAAAACTATGGAAGAGACAGTTAGATTGAAAAATTCAGAAATTTTGTCAAATTTAGACTCAAAACTTGCACATCTGTCTTTTGATCGTAGAGAAGAAATAAAAACTTTGGTATTTTCTTTTAAAAATCTTTTTCCAGATGTGCCAAACAAAACCACTGCTGTTTGTCATGATGTTGATATAGGAGATGCTTCTCCAATTAGGCAACATCCTTACCGGTTCAATCCACTCAAACTTGAAGCTATGAGAAAAGAAATTAAATATATGCTTGACAATGATATTATTGAGCCGAGTAACAGTGAAGCTCTCCTTGTCTCCTTGTACCAAAACCAGATAAAACCTTTCGCTTCATGACTGATTTCAGAAAAGTAAATTCAGTGTCAAAATCTGATTCCTATCCGATTCCAAGGATAGACGATTGTATTGACAACATTGGTCAACCAAAATTTGTGAGCAAATTTGATTTGTTGAAAGGTTATTGGCAAGTTCCATTGACACAGAGAGCTCGTGAAATATCAGCTTTTGTTACACCAGATGGCTTATTTCAATATACTGTAATGCCATTTGGCATGAAAAGTGCACCAGCTACATTTCAAAGAATGAGCAATAATGTAATAAAAGATTTGAACTGTTGTTATGCTTATATTGATGATCTAATTGTATGTAGTGATAGCTGGGAACAGCATTTAACACATTTGTATGATACTTTTGATAGATTGTCACAATCAAATTTGACTGTTAATCTTGGTAAAAGTGAATTTTGTCAGGCCACTGTTGATTATTTAGGGCATACAGTTGGCCAAGGTCAAGTGAAACCTATTATGGCTAAAGTGGAAGCTATTTCCAAATTTCCTCCTCCTACAAATAGAAAACAACTTATGAGATATTTAGGCATGATTGGATTTTACAGAAACTTTTGTTCAAATTTTGCTACTGTGGTTCAACCATTGACTCATCTTTTACAAAAAGATTCTAAATTTATCTGGAGTGAAAATTGTCAAAACGCTTTTGAAAATAGCAAATCACTTTTAATTAATAGTCCAGTTCTGATTACTCCAGACTTTGAAAAACAATTTAAACTTGCCATTGATGCAAGCGATGTAGGAATTGGAGCTGTTTTATATCAAGAGACAGATGATAATGTTGAGAAACCTATATCATATTTTTCTAAGAAAGTAGATAAACATCAGAAAAATTATTCAACTATTGAAAAAGAGTGTTTTCCAATGTTGTCAGCACTTCAACATTTTGATGTATATTTGAATCCCACTGTATATCCTATTCTTGTTTGTACTGATCATAATCCTCTCACTTTCATACATAAAATGAGAAACAAGAATCAGAGGTTGACTAGGTGGAGTTTGTTGTTACAGGAATATGATGTAATTGTAAAACATATTAAGGGTAAAGATAATGTAATAGCAGATGCTTTATCTAGAGCTTATTAAAACACTTTGTATATACTATGTATTTTTGTTCATATTATTCATGATAAGTTTTTGTTACACTAAAACTACTTTTAAGGGGGGAGGTGTTATGATATTGTAATTATTGTATTTATTTATGTTGGCCTGATTTGTGTTGTGTGGCCTGATAGTTGTTTACAGAATAATCTTAGAACCGTGCACTTTAGAAATCACTGGAACAATTACAGAATGATTGGAACTTTCCAGAATGATCCTAATAAAAGATGCGTTATATAAACTTCTACATTTTACTAGAAACTTCTGTTGTAACTTTCTAGGATGTTCCATTATAGACTGTTCTAGAATCTTCCATGACAACTATATATATACAGACACTAAATTTAAACTCTCACTCTTGGACTTAGACTTAGACATTGATAGACATTAGTATTCACCGCATTTGGATTGACACTTTAATTCTACAAACAACATCATACTGGATTGTGACCGTAGTAGTGAACGTAATATTCAGATTGGATTCCGAAAGATATCCGGATACAGACAAAGATAAAAGATTGGACTCATATTTTGACAGTTAAGTTGACAGTAATATTTGTGTAATACTTCTTGTAAACTTTTGTATAATAAATATTGTTAAATTTTATTATTGATTTGTGTCTTTTGTTGGCTACAATTTAAAGGCGATTTCTGGCCGTAACATTATAAACATAAACAAAATACAAGTTGGTGGGGTATTATTCTGTCATTCCTTCCACCAAACAAAGGGTAGATGGTTTGTCTGAAAAACGGCTCATACAAATTTCAACCAAGAACTTTCATATCATGCATATTAAATTTGTATCCATATAATTTTTTATGGAAATATTCTTTATAAAGCACAAAGGTGTCAGTATTCACCTCAGAAACTTACAAAACCTTTGAATAGACTTATTAAGAAGGGATATAATTACGATACTGTTGTCAAGTCATTAAAGATTGCATATTTTGGCGTTAATATTGAGTCACTGATAAGGTCTTTGCATCGGAACTAAACACATTTATTCTAAAAACAGTTGTTGGCATGACACGAGTTATGTTCTTCTCATATATGTTATGATGGTATGATACTAAACCCCTAACGGGAAGGATTGTGCCTCATGTTCATATGATGAAATCATAATCTTTCAGTCAGTTTAATTGAAGTCTGGAGCTGGCATGTCAGTTAACTGCTAGTAGTCTGTTGTTATTTATGTATTATTGTCATTTTGTTTATTTTCTTTGGTTACATCTTCTGACATCAGACTCGGACTTCTCTTGAACTGAATTTTAATGTGCGTATTGTTATGCCTTTACTTTTCTATATTGGTTAGAGGTATAGGGGGAGGGTTGAGATCTCACAAACATGTTTAACCCCGCCGCATTTTTGCGCCTGTCCCAAGTCAGGAGCCTCTGGCCTTTGTTAGTCTTGTATTATTTTAATTTTAGTTTCTTGTGTACAATTTGGAAATTAGTATGGCGTTCATTATCACTGGACTAGTATATATTTGTTTAGGGGCCAGCTGAAGGACGCCTCCGGGTGCGGGAATTTCTCGATACATTGAAGACCTGTTGGTGACCCTCTGCTGTTGTTTTTTATTTGGTCGGGTTGTTCTCTTTGACACATTCCCCATTTCCATTCTCAATTTTAATACTATTAATGGAATGTTGTCTGGTTTTTATTCTCTTTTAAACTAGAGGCTCTTAAGAGCCTGTGTCGCTCACCTTGGTCTATGTGCATATTAACATTTAGGACACAGATGGATTCATGACAAAATTGTGTTTTGGTGATGGTGATGTGTTTGTAGATCTTACTTTACTGAACATTCTTGCTTCTTACAATTATCTCAATTTATAATGAACTTGGCCCATTAGTTACAGAGGAAAATATCTTGTTAAAATTTACAAAATTATTAAAAATTGACTATAAAGGGTAATAACTCCTTAAGGGGTCAACTGACCATTTTTGTCATATTAACTTATTTGTAGATCTAAATTTGCTGAACATTATGCTGTTTACAGTTTATCTGTATCTATAATAATATTCAAGATAATAGCCAAAAAATGGTATTATTTCCTTAAAATTGCCAATTCAGGGGCAGCAACCCAACAACCGGTTGTCAGATTTGTCTGAAAATTTCAGGGCAGATAGATATTTACCTGATTAACAATTTTATCCCCATGTCAGATTTGCTCTAAATGCTTTGATTTCAGAGTTATATTAAAGCCAAAATCTACATTTTACGCCTATGTTCTATTTTTAGCCATGGCGGCCATCTTGTTTGGTTGGCCGGGTCACACCACACATTTTTTAAACTACATATCCTAATGATGATTGTGGTCAAGTTTGGTTTAATTTGGCCCAGTAGTTTCAGAGGAGAAGATTTTTGTAAAAGCTAACAACGGACGACAACGACAGACGTCAGACGCCAAGTGATGAGAAAAGTTCAATTGGCCCTTCGGGCCAGGTGAACTAAAAAGTGTTCAACAAATGGCCTGTGGGTATATATAGGAATTGTATGGATGACTTATCATCCAGTTTTCCAAGCTAGACCTGCCAACTGTGTCAATATTATCAATTGTTTCTTCATAGGCGGTAATGGGAATGTTTTCTTCTGTAGATCAGTCCATTTTCGATTTTTTAAGGTTGAGACAGTGAGTAGGTAGGTAGGCATTTTCTTTTTTTTTTTTTTTTTTTTTTTTTTTTCAAGAAATTGAAGTATCGGATGTTTATTAATCTTCATGGCTATCTGATAAAAAAAAACTTCTTCAAATCAGGACAATAAAAGAATTTGAGTAGGCAGCTTTTTTCTGGGTAGGTAGGGTTTGGGCAAACAAACCTATTCTTTTTTATGGCCTCATGATTTTGTAAACTTGAATATGTATGATGGCTTGTTTCGAAGCTGAGACATTTTCACATGTGTGGTTAAATTTTCAAGGTAAAAAGTGAAATTACTTTTTCCATAACTTAAAAAAAACCTGAAAACCCTTCGTGATGTGGCTCCTCATGGTAAAACATCCCTTTTCAAACACAATAAGTTCTTAAAAAATTTAATACTTTTAATTTGAACACAAAGTTTTTACACATTTATTCTATGTTCCTCTACTTTCCAAAACAACACAAAATGTTAAGCTAAGTCACAGGTAAACAAGAATGTGTCCAAAGTACAGGAATGCCCCACTTGCACTATCATTTTCCACGTTCAATGGACTGAAATTTGATAAACAAGAATGTGTCCAAAGTACACGGATGCCCCACTCTTACTTTCATTTTCTATGTTCATTGGACTGCGAAATTGGGGTCAAAAGTCTAATTTGGCTTTAAAATTAAAATGATCATATCATAAGCAACATGTGTCCTAAGTTTCAAGTTGATTGGACTTCAGTTTATCAAAAAACTACCTTGACCAAAAACTTTAACCTGATGCAGGACAGACGGACGAACGGACGCAGACCAGAAAACATAATGCCCCTCTACTATCATAGGTGGGGCATAAAAATGAAAACATATCCATTATTACTACACTGACATTTTTTTGTTTACACACAACTATCGAGTTCCTCATTTTAAGGCCCATCAATAAGTGATATTGACCCATAAACTGTGTATTTGATGTTTTTTTGATTTTCTGCAAATTAACTGCTTCTGCTGATTAGTGACTATCATTTCTGATAATTTTGCCACTTTTAGTCAAACTACAGAGTCTCAAGCTTTGAGTTTAGATATCAAGCCAGTAGAGTATTTGATAATATCTTACACATATTGCAAATACATGTATCAAACTTCAGGGAGTAATTAGATTAAATGTGGTGTGTTCACGTTTTTCCAAAATCTATTATATTTATACACATGTAAAACAGTTTTTGTTGGGATTAGTTAAATTTACCTGTATTTAAAATGGAGTCACAGTAAATCTAGCTCAAGTTAACATTTTGGATGATCCAATGGATTCAGAGTTTGCAATGGAACGACACTCAAACTAATTCATTATGTAATTGGTCGAAAATGACAAGGCCATGGATTATTCATGCATATATATGTCCAAAAGAGCTCTCCCTTTTTTGTGACTTTTTCAAATATTAATCCGTTGGATCATCCAAAAAGTTAGCTGTTTTTCAAGTGGTCACTGAACCATGAAAATAAGGTCAAGGAAAATGGACATATGACAGACGGAAAGTAGGTTACATAAGGCATAAAACTGAGAGTGGAAATGGGGAATGTGTCTGACAAAGAGACAACAACCCCACCATAGAACAGACAACAGCAGGTCACCAATAGGTCTTCAATGCAGCAATAAACTCTCGAACCAAGAGGCGTCCTTCAGCTGGCCCCTTAATAAATATATATACTAGTTCAGTGATAATGGATAAGGCTTCTATATATATATATACAAAGCATGAAGCATCCTGGTCTTCCACCTTCTCAAATATAAAGCTTTTAAAAAGTGAACTAATGACGTCACTGCCACGGCTACCAGAACAATATACCTATATCCAAATTTCTGCGACAAAAATCACAAGTTCTACAAAAACAATTAAAATTTTGTAAACATTTTCAAAATCAATCTTTCGATTTTTAATGGTCATGATGGTAGAAGTACGCATGTGACACTTCACAGTGTTATAATGATTTTTTTTTTGTGATTCCAAGGATTTGTATAGTCTTACTATACAAATCCTTGGTGATACCAGTATCCAATGGTACGAGTTAACTTGGTTCCCTTTTTAGTCGTGTTGGTATCTTAAAGCATTGGTTTTTATATGTAAACCTTTAGACTAGTTTGTAAGCAGGAAATCATTCAGACGTACTTCGCCCTTAGATGCAAGGTCTTTCTTAGCACGTTTAGCAGCATTCTTCTCTGTTTTTAGGTCTGTCTTTTCTTTTCCTTTTCCTTGCTTGTCTTTTTTGTTTTTCTTTCCCATTCTGTCAGGACAAAATCCCAAAACACGTGTGCTAAATATAAACAATCTTTTCAAAAATATTGTTCGATAGACTGTATGAAACGTACTAACATAAAACGCATTGCTGATAGAAAATTGATTGATGCTCTCCTCACAAATATATTCAACGAGGCTTAGGCGAAACGTTATCCCGATTACCACAGCTAGGACTATAATGCATGGGTCTTTTAGTTCCAGTATGTCGGAACAAAGTTTTAAATCCAAGTTCTCTAAAATTTAAAGAGGACGAGAAGATCATTCAATAGTCATTAAAACTTAAAGAATATTAAAAAAAATCATTTTTGAAAAATTCGACTAAAAAATGTGAAAAAACCCTAAAAATGGTTTTGTGAGTACGGCCAGAAACATATGAAACTGAAACCACACACATGTCTCTGGTAAGGCCCAATAAAATAGTTTGTGTGGTTTCAGTTACATCTGAAAAAAGTCAGGCAATTTTATAAATTTACAAGAGACTATATATTACGGCAGTTCCACTGAGGTCTCAAACTGATTGAAAGATTACGTCTCAGTCATCATATAGGTATAGGAAGATGTGGTATGAGTGCCAATGAGACAACTATCTATCCAAATTACAATTTATCAACGTAAACCATTATAGATCAAGGTACGGCCTTCAACACGGAGCCTTGGCTCACACAGAACAACAAGCTATAAAGGGCCCCAAAATTACACTAAGTGTAAAACCATTCAAACGGGGAAACCAACGGTCTAATCCAAATAAAAAAATGCATATCAAGCGTTAGGGGTTTAGTGTCATATGGTCATTATATATATGAGAAGAACAAAACCCGTATCATGCCAACAACTGGTTTGGGAATAAATGTGTGAGATTTTTTCTAAATAAGAATAGGAGACTTGGTGTTATATATGGGTAGAAAAATCCAAACTTTGAACAGATTCAAAATTACCAATTTAAGCATGCAATTTATCAAGTGCTTCCAACGAAATCATCCTCTAAAAGTTATCGCTGCAACTATTTTCATTAAGAATTAAAATTAGGGTAGATAGACCGGTAAATTGAACCACACATATCTATATGAAATCTTCAGTAATTTGATTTTTCATTGTCCTGATAATACTTTCATATACATAGTTATATTCCAACTAATTCAAAACTATTCTTTAAAAAAGTCTCAAAGATGATTTTTTTATTGATTAATCGGGAGTACTTTAAAAAAGTTTTTTATAAGAAAAAGACGACTCGTGAAAAATAGAATCTGTATAATGCAAGTGTGAACAATGATCAACAATTAGTTTTAAAAGACCCCAGTGATTTATTGATCTGTAATTAATAATCTGTCAGTGTCACAATTATTAGTGGTACATGAGAATATAAGCAAAACTTTGAATTGTATGAAATATTAAGGATTTTCTACACAAGGCATCAAATACCATATAGCTGTATTTGGCAAACCCTTTCGGAATCGGTTTGACTTTCAGTGAGTCCAACATCGTTCTGTATTTGGCCTTCTAACTCCGATTCGTGCGTAACTGGTGAGTCTTTTTAGACGAAATGCATGCGCGCGTTGTAACAGTTTACAAAATTATTTTGCATGGTATCTTTGATGGGGTTTTTTTTTAGACTAAACACGCGTCTGGTGTACACAATTATACTGGCTGAAGCCTGCATGGTCTCTTTGGTGATTTTTTTAAAAACTAAACTCGCGCCCAGTGTACAAAATTATAAACCTCTGCATGATATCTTTGATATTTTTTCTAGCATAACTTTAACTTGTTAATTATCTTGTTTAAACAAAATAAAAATATACATTAAACGAAATTCAATATGTGATGTTTCCCCCAATAACATGGTAAGCCATAATGCCATTTCTATATTCTGAATCACAGATACAGGAAATGTATATTTTGAAAAGAATGAACCCCATTTTAATACAAATTCTTTTGACCGAAATTATCAGACAAAAAGCATTAAAGTTTCTGAAAAACCTATAAAATTAAAAAAAAATCAATAAAAGAATAGACACTGTCCCAGGTAAGGAGAGTGGTTGTCCAGCACTCGTTCATAGAAAATATACGGTATGGGTTTTGGTCATAGTTTAGGGCCGTATATGGTGACGATCATCTCCTTCCATCACCGATATTTTTAAACTAGCCCATACATTCCTCTGCCTCCGATTTCAATAACAGCCACCAGATATTATAGGGTTATGTTATTCATATAGAGAGATGTTGTCCTTTTTGATATTCCAATTGGTAAAAAGATAGTCAGCGAAAATGTTTTAAAATATGTTAAATTAACTCAAAGTGTTCATAAAATTGAAACAGTGAATGTTTCAAAAAGACAATTACCCGACCCAAAAAGCAGAAAACAGCGCAAGGCCACCAAGGGCTTCAACATAGCGAAAAAATTCCGCGTCGAAAGGCGGGATTCAGCTGGCCCCTAAACAAAAATGTGTATAAGTTCATAGAAAAACTCCAAAACATATATATGAACCGAAATAAAACAAAAATAACACACAAGACTAACAATAGCCAGAGGTTCCCGTTTTGTGGCAGTCGCAAAAATGCGGCGGGGTTAAACTTGTTTAGGGAGAATCAGATTTCAACCCTCCTATACCTCTAGCCAATGCAAATGTAACAACGAACACACAGTTATACGCACAGTAAAACTCATTTTAAAAGTCCGAGTCCGATGTTATAGAAACGGTAACAAAAGAAACTAAGCAAGATGACAATGATTACATACATTAACAAAGGACTACTAGCAGCAGAGGCGGATTTAGGGGGGGGGGGCAGGGGGCCCGCCCCCCCTTTTTGGGAAAAAATTTAGTTGCTCATATAGGGAATCACTGAAGCGTGACTGGAGCGGGCCCCCTCTTAGGTCAGTCAGTGGGCCCCCACTTATGAAATTTTCTGGATCCGCCACTGAGCAGTTACTGCCTTGCCAGCTGCAGATCTATATTAAACAGATTGAAAGATTATGTCTTCGTCATATGAAAATTTAGCACAATCCCTCTCTTTAGGGTTTTAGTACCATACCATAATAAGATATATACGAGAAGAACATAACCCGTATCATGGCAACAACTGGTTTCGATGTATTGAAGTGCAGCCCTTATTCAGGTATATATAGTAAGGACTTGATGTCCATCTTTGCACTATCTTGTTTATCTTTCATTTGCCGTCTATGGCGAGATATCAAATTGCCCTTATTACAGTGCCCTAGACCATTCAACCTACCAGGCTAAATGTAAAGCTTTTGGTTTTGTGAATATCTTCTTTCTTGTCGACACCCGCAAAGTCAATGGTATCCAATTGTCTGTATACGTATACCATTGTAGCCCTTCTTTTTTTCAAAATGTCAAATAAAAGATGATATCCATCCAATGAACGGTTTGGCAAAACGTTTTTGTTGAAGTCGAATAATCAGTTCTTTAACGTTTTTTTTTTTAAGGTTTCGGTTAATCTTAAATGTATTGGTTGATTGATTGATTGGTGTTTAATATAAAAAAAAAAAAAGAAGATGTGGTATAATTGCTATTTGCCAATGTGACAACTCTCCATAAGAGACAAAATGACACAAAAATTTACAACCATATATATATAGGTCACCGTACGGCCTTCAACAATGAACATAACAATAACATAGTCATATATAAAAGGCCCCGAAACGCCGCTTTTAACGCTTTTGTGCTATTTCTTGGCGGTAAGTTTTTATTAGTGGAGGAACACGGATTACCCGGAGAGAACCACAGACACTCGTTAGGAAAACTGACAAGCCTCAGTAGTCAATTAAGATTGGATTCGACTGCACCGGTTCCAAATATATTTGAGTCAAGCGTTAGTTACTTGAAATTAGTGTAATTTTAATGCGCATTTCGAGGCTTACAGCAGTAATTAAATGGGCATTTGTTATAAAATTTAGTCTTAGAAGCAGGATTTTTTTGTATAAGTTATAAGTGGCTTTTAACTAGCTGTCAGTAACTGCGAGTACTCTCAAATCTGTACTTAGTGTCTTTTTGTTGTTGGGATGTACTGGTACCCGGCCACGTCCACTTATTTATGGTATTTGTATTTTTATTCATCTGATGAGTTAAGCCTTTTTCAACTGATTTTTATAGTTCGTTCTTATGTTGTACTGTTACACCACTGTCCCAGGTTAGGGGAGGGTTGGGATCCTGCTATCATGTTTAACCCCACCACATTCTGTATGTATGTGCATGTCCCAAGTCAGGAGCCTGCAATCCTTGGAAGTTATTTAATTAATTGTTTATGTGTTACCTATTTGTTTAATGTTCATTTTTTTACATAAATTATGCCGTTAGTTTTCTCGTTTGAATTGTTCTACATTGTTATTTGGGGTCTTTGATGGCTGACTATGCGGGATGGGATTTGCTCATTGTTGAAGGCCGTACAGTGACCTATAGTTGTAAATTTCTATTTCATTTCGGTCTCTGGTAGAGAGTTATCTCATTGGCAACCATACCACATCTTCTTTTTTTATACGTACGTTTAACCTGAATACTCAGTGTCGTAAAGTAAAACATATATGAGGGAATTTACAGACAACAACTTTGAACAAAAAAAAAACGTGAAATAAAAATTGTGCAATACAGTTAGAAGAAATAAGAAGAAGTGTGCTGATGACCGAGTGTAAGTGACACAATATATAAAAAGTTAACAATTACAGGTCAAAGTAGGGTCTTCAAAAGTTAACCCACCAAATACTGTTGTTAACTTTTTTACATTTTTACATTAGAAGATGGCTAAGTTTTATGGGGTTCATAATATTGACTGATTGCATTGTTTGGTTTTTAACGCCACTTTCAACACTACTGTGTTATTTCGTTATTTCGTGACGGTTCACATTTTTATTTTTGGAGAAAGCCAGAGTGCCCGGTTGGAAAAAATACAATACTAATCAATTAAGATTGTAGTAGAGAAAACCAACCCTCGTGCGGGATTCGAATTCACTACTTTCGTGTTGACTGGCTAGTTGTTTGCCTAACTACTCTTTTCTCTATTTAGTTCTCCTGACCACTCAGACCACTCGACCACATATGCCCCGGGTTTATAATAAGAGTCACTGGCATTCACGGAACAAAAACTGAAAATAAACGAGAAACAAATACGTAACATAACAACTAGTTTCGACAAACACTGAATTAAGGTGTCCTGATCTTGGTCCTGAGGCACATATCGTGATACAGAATGTGGCGAGTTAAAACATGCTAGCAGGATCCCACCCCTAACCTGGGACATTGGGAGAGAGATCCGTTTGCGCCAAATATGCGTCCTTTTGCGCCACAACCTAGCTTTTTTCTCAAATGCTACGTTTGCGCCACATGTTTTAAAATTGCATGGTATTATTTGCGCCAAAAATAAAACATACGATTGTGCCAATTTGAAGAAAAAATACTCCCCCCCCCCCTTACCTTATTCGGACTTGGAACCGGCAGTTTACACGGCAAATGTTTCCTTTTCTGAAGCTAAACCTCTTCTTACTGCTGCTGCATGTGTTCTGTCCCATAGTTCTTGCGGTAGATGGTTTCAGCCCGAACACATGATTGTAACAAAGCACTGTGTCATCAACATATGTGGCTAAAACATAATCAGCAAATGCTTCTATTTTCTTCTCTTTTGGCATATCTTGTATTAAATATTCAGCAAAACAATAAGTTTTATTCTCTCTCTGTACATTGATTGTCTAATGCATTTTAAGTCATTTTCTCTTCTTGGTGTAACATCTCCGAACATATAATACATACATTTTAAGTAAAAAATAAGAATAAATATATATTAATCATTTACGTTTATGATAATTTATATATATGTGTACAGGTAAATTGGCGCAAATGAGTTCCGAATATTGGCGCAATTGATACATTTGGAAAACAAAATTTAGCGCAAATGATACCCCTGAAAAACAGTAATTGGCGGAAAAGGATTTTGGTGTACAGCCAAAATCAGTTACATTGGACCATAGCATTGACCAAAACGGCGAAAATCAGCCTAACACTTTCACAGACTTACAACATTTGTTTTTTTAATGTAGTATATTGCAACTTCTTATTTCGCGATTATGAGCACCGAATAGTCTTATTACATATTTTTTCAACAACTTATTTGAAAAACGTTATTACGTGGTGTGAATTACGTTACTTTCTCTGCTTTAACCTTTCTACAGAAATTACCAATATGACAATCCGAGATAATCATAAATCGAGGTATTAAAAACTTCAATCACATATAAGTTTTGGAAAAACATCAATATTTGTAGGCATTTTTCATTTCTGATTTTCCCCCCAGGTTTTTCCAACGTCATAACAAATTATCTTCTTTTTTTTTTATGGAAATTGAAATACATATTTTTCACGTTTGAATATAGAACATAAAATCGCAATTGAATGCTAAAAATATTTATCAAATCAATATATGTATATTACGAAGTTTGATTCTTTGCTTTATGAAAACGATAATGAATGGTGTGTGTCTGGAATGTGTTCTGGTTTTACAGTATCATATATGAATAAACAAATAGTATTGTAATTAGATTTAATCAACAAAATTCAAGAAACAAACTTTATATCAACAATTAAGATATGAAATTCATAACGTAGTAAGATAGAATTTGCAAAATTTTAACCCTTTAAAATATATTATCTATTCTATACGACAAATGCCCAGAAATAATATTCGTGAGTCAATGATAAACGTACAACATAAGAACGAACTATAAAAAATCAGTTGAAATAGGCTGCACTTATCAGATGGATACAAATAGAAATGTACAGAGGCCTAACAAAGACCCAGAATGGATATGGCGGAGGACTGACTTGTACAACCCAACAAAAAAACCTAACAAGTATAGATCTGGGAGTACTCGCAGTTACTAACAACTAATTCAAAGTCACAAAAACTTTAATAAAAATCATGCATCTAAAACTAAATTATTAATCAGTACACCATCCAAAGGATTTACCCAAGTGCAAAGACGTCATAAACAGTACTAATATCTCGTCCATACAGACACTTAATTCGAATTGAATGCGAATCGAATTCGCTGATCGTTCACACACTCTTCCTTTTTAATTCGAATTGATTCGAATTAACAAATTCGAATTAGTCAATTCGCATTAAAAATACGTTTTTGTTAATACGAATTAAAAGTTAACGTCGTTTGGACAGTAAAGCGAATTTGACGCGCATTGCAATTCGAATTAGAATTGACGTTAGGACGTAAAACGTTTCGAATGCGAATTAAACTAATTCGAATTAGTTAATGCGAATCGAATTCGAATTACGTGTGAACTCAGCATAAGACTGAGAAAATTTTAAAAATCTTTTTTGCTTCAGTGTCAAGCAACATATTTTTGTTTTTTATATGAATAATATCAGCTATATCAGCTAGAAGTCTGTTACCGAACTCTAGTAAGGGGACGACCATTTCATATTCGGGGGGGGGGGGGGGGGGGGGATTTGTTTTGAATCGGTTATTTATTTTTGTAAACTAAGAGGACATATTATCTATTTTCTGCACTACTGAAGCAAGATTTTTCATTTTCATTAAAGCAAGGGACTGGTTAATTATTTTCACAACTATATTTATAATATTGGAAAACATACAATTTTTAAATTATTTGTTTATTATAGATAATACATGTCAAGTCAGTATGTACCATTTAATCCGATTAATCATCATCCTGTGCAGAAATGAATCTTGTATAGTCCCAACTGCATATACATGTATTGCATACACAGTATTACATTTTGATTGTAACTAGTCTCTATTAAAAGTATTGGCAATCATGTTTTGTCGAGCGGAGCGAGGCAAAAGTTTTTTTGAAGTTTTGAAACCGCTAAAGGCCCAAGAAGCTATAGAACAAATGATACAAACTCATGCTTTCTGGAATGTTCCCTAGACCCTTTCTCAATCTGAAAATGCAAGTTCTGTTTGATATTTTTTGACAATATTTTGGTCTCAAAGCAAAATGTATAGATTTAGTTTAAGACTTAAAAGTTTCTAGGGACAACATCAGAAGACCAATATGCATGATAAAGCAAAAAAGTATAATTCACATATATACATGTAGTTAAGTCTGTGGCTGCTGGTCTTTAGTTAAACTCATGATCAAGTTAATAACAAAATCACTAAATTACAAGTTGAATGCAACACTAACCAATACAGAAGGGCAATCAATAAATAAAAGACAAATAAATAAGAAACATTGATCCCGTAAAATCAGGGGCTACGTCTGAGGGAGAACAGAAATTGCTTCTTGCAAGGCTCTCACTGGGAACACAATTTGATATGGAGACAAGCGTTTGGTTTTGAAATTTCCTACATGAGGCATTTGCCTCAATGTAGTTACGGCCCTGTAAATAAATAAAAGTGAGGTAAGTATTCCTAAACAATATACCTTAAGTTAAATGAAACCGCGCAATTTTTACACATTTCAAGTATATTTAAATAAAAGTCATACTTTTATTATTAAAAGATTTGGGAAGTATTTCCCGATCTTTTTTTGGAAAAGAGATGAATTTATGAAGAATCTGTTGCCATCTCATACTTTCGAATAGGCCAGCTCAGTTATTTATTTTCAATACATTGCAAGTTAGGTAATTTATTTTCAAACTACCACAGAACAAACAAACCATTTATTTTTGTGATTATCAAGGCCGAGTTATTTATTTTCAAAATCCTACCCCCCCCCCCCCCCCCCCAGAATATCAAATGGTCGTCCCCTAATGACCTCCTACTAGCTATTTGCTATACTATTTGGATACGTCCCAATCTTTTACCGAAATAAATGAATAAGACTGAAAGTAAAAGTAGCATTTCGTAGAATTATTTAACATTTTATGAAAATGTGAATGAGTTAAAATGTGTGAATAAAAATCTAACATATGCTTATAGTTTTCTTATTAAGATATTTTATGTATTTTTTACGGAACGATCTACTGTTTAATTACTAATGTAGTGGAAATATTTTAGGAAAACATTTAGTTAAAAAAAGTTTCATGCTGTACATCACGAGTTATTCCCCTTCAATAAAAAAATTTATAGATTCTATTTTATTTTGCAATTCTTTATGAAATTTTTTGAATAGACTATGTAACCCCAAGTGTTTTATTACAGAAAGAGAATTAAATAGATCTTTTTATGAAATATATATTATTGAAAAGAATGGATTTATCAAAACTTATTGGCTAACCTCAAGAATACCCGGATGTAGGTCTAATCATGTCAATGGCGAATCTGTCTTCAGACAGATGAATATTTTAACTTTATAGCGATTATCTGGAAAGAAAAATTATTTCACACATCACAATGGTGTGTAAGGAATTAGACGAACTCTGTGCCAAATTCGGAAGCCTTAGTCCCCACCTACGAATAGACTACATTTATGGAATGTTGCGAATGTGTCTGCCTCCGGAGTTGAGGTTTATAGGTTCTGTTGTCGAGGATCTGGCCAAAAAGGATTTTAATCACCTCAGGGAACATGAAAATAAAGCTAACAATCAGACCGAATTGAAGAAATATAGAAATGTCGACGAAAAAACGTTGATAGAAGGGATGGCATTTAATCTATCGCTTTTACATTCAGTGAACACTCCATGTGCAAACATTATTTTTAGCTTGTTGGAGGAAAATTCTAAAAGTGCATTTCACATTTCTAACTCAACAGACAAGAAAACTATTGATATTATTTTATTGGTGCTAACAATGGCAAAGTATCACCCAGCTTTTACTTTTCACCAAAGAACTGTTTTTACAGAGTATTACAAGAAAGTTGAACAACAGTTGCACAACATCTATGCTAAGGTACATAAAAGTCATAATGATTTCAACATGTTAGTTATAATAGTTATTTTATTAGTTTCACTTCAGGCTATCGTCCTCAGTCCTTTATTTTCATGTGACTCAAATGTTTTACATTTATACACTTCATCTGCATTATATAAGGTATTACATATTAAAACAAGCACATTTGTTATATAATGAAAAGGGCTCTTCACGGTTAGTTCAGCCATATTGGATGGGGGGCAGATTTGTATGAATCCGGGTCCATTCGCCCTGATTCACATTTGCCCTAGTATCTGTTCGCCAAGGGTCCATTCACCCTGATTTTTATTTTTTTTCTAATTGTTGTTCAGTCGGGCCTAAATTAAAATATTGTTTGTTTGCCCTTTTCCGACCCTATGTTTTGAAACAGGGTAGGTAGGTAGGTAAAATATTTTATTTTTTTCCCCAAAAAAATAACTTGGCTCGGTATATTTTTTTTCATGGGTAGGCAGGTAGGTATAATATTTTATTTGATAGATACAAAATCTGCATAATGTCATTTTTGTCTGTTTTGCTTTTCCTAATAAGTTTCTGGGACTACGCTTCGAAAAAAAATATCATGTAGAATGTGAAGTTAATTCATATGCACTACTATTTTGCTTTCAAATATCAAAATATAGAGCTGTGCCGCATATTTTCAACGTTTATATATGCCTGGAACTTTGAAGAGTTTTAACTTGCACTAATATTCTGTACTACGTACCTTGTACGCTTACCTCTACCTAAAGGTTCTCTGTAAGAGGTAACTTTGTCCTGGTAAAATATGTC
The DNA here is from genome assembly GCF_965363235.1 of Mytilus galloprovincialis. Taxonomy (NCBI): domain Eukaryota; kingdom Metazoa; phylum Mollusca; class Bivalvia; order Mytilida; family Mytilidae; genus Mytilus; species Mytilus galloprovincialis. The sequence goes on from NC_134843.1 coordinate 86,977,525, forward strand.
CGGGCAGACATACATTACTAGTAGAAAAAGTCCCTAGAGTGTTTAAATCATGAATTTCCGTGTGTGCCTATGTTTCTAATAAAATTGCTACAAGACTTAAACTCAATTGTCACATATTTTACATCGCATTTATAAATGATCTGTATGGAAAACTTGGGCGATTTTACTGCCAAATATTCTCCACTTCACAGGCTTTTGTCACCTTTGGTTCATGTCAGATATAAATAATATAACAATGCTGGTCGAAGGCATCGTTAACATAATCTTCCTGATCTACGGATCACAATGCAAAGGGCCATCCCTACATAGAATACAACGTTCGTTTACACAAAATACTACGGTTTGTACACACGTTGATAATTTTGTATTAAACAAACTTTTTTGTAAATGAACCCTGCTCTTCAAGTATAAAGATACAGAGTTAACGTACGTCAGTCATATCATGATTTCAAAGCGTTCAACATCGATTTCAAACAAATGCTTTGAAACTCTAAATAAATGCAAGTGTTCATGTCAAACGCTCACGTGATACCAAACGGACTAGACCTTTCACGATAAAGATAAAACCCGAGGATTCCGGTAAAAAAGTTTTGAGCGGGAAATACAAATAAAAGATTTTTGGTAGGAACAAAAAAATAAAATAAAATAAAATCTTGCTGATAAATACAAATAAAAGATTTTCAGGCGGAACGAATTTATAGGGTCGGTCGGTAAAGGGCAAACAAACAATATTTTAATTTAAGCCTCGCATAATTTTAAGTATTTGAATAAAATATGTTAAAGTTTGTTGAAGATATTTATATTGCCGCAATCAATTAATCATTTTCCATTTGATTTGCAGAGTAGAATACTGAAATACAATGTAATTATTTTTATTGATACATGTATTTTGAGGGGTAGGAGGGGCGGTACCTCGAATGACCGAATAACACTGTTATTATCCTAAAACACTTGTAATGACCGTAAAACACTTGAATGTATGCAGTCAAACTGAGACTAGCCTCAGAGTATAAAAATAAATGAACTTGTAAATCCGTGGTATGATTTACAGTAGTACATCATTGTTTTTATTAATTTCAAGCTGAATACTTTATCAAAAACAAAACGTTTGTTTTTATTATTTATCCATTAAAAGACAAGTATCACAATAATCAGTGATCTGAATTATTTTGTCATTGAACACTTAATTATCCTAAACAAGCCATAAACTTTTAAATATTTCCATGTTTCTGTAAAGGCCAAATAAAAATATGTGTGGTTCCAGTAACCCTACCGTCCCTACTTTTACGGCTTAAAAATAGCCTACCCTAAAGATTTTATTGTCATTTTTCATTAAGCACAGTTAAAGTCAGAATGTTGCTCCCATAGACTCAATGTAAAAAAAAAACCATAAAATAAAAAAAAATCCCTACCTACCTACCCTAACTTTTTTTCAGATGTAACTGGAACCACACATACCATGCATACTTTTTTATTTGGCCAAATTTCAAGAATATGTACCATAGAAATATCTGATCAAGTTTATTCAACTTCAATGCCCTGAATATTGATATTTTTTTAGTAGGGCGAACAGACTCTATGGGCTAATGAACTCGGGGCGAACGGACCCAGGGCGAACATGTTACTAGGGTGAACGGACCTGATACCGATTTTCATAATGGAGGTAAAAATGGTGTGAAAAATACGGGAAAACATCATTAAAACAGAGCAGTTGCTTGGAAACACACATACAATGTAGAATTTCCCATACTTTCATACTATTTCCACCTCTTTCTAAAAAATCTGCCCCCTATCCAATATGGCCGAAGTAACCGTGAAGAGCCCTATTGGGCAAACCTAAAGGACTGTAGTTGTGCAGATCTTCAGAAACAATGTGTATTAGACCTTTCAGGGGAGTATCCAAGATTTTTGTTAGGGGCTCATGGACTCACCCTAGTGAGAGCCCTGCAACAACACAACCAAAGAGCAGATTTCATGTACATTTTACATATATACATGTACATGTATCAGAATGCAGAATGGAAAAGGGGAATGTGACAATGACACAAAATAAACAAATCAGTCCATTTCAATTTATTTTTCGTGGTAAATTTCACAAAATGAAAATTCCGCAAAAGGATGTTATTGTCTTAGCATGGCAACCAAACAAGGTGATGTCACAAGTATGTTTCCATAGATAAAAAATCAAATGTTATTCATGTTATGAAGGGAAGTTTTAAAGTGTCTTGTACACTTCAAAATGCAATAAAATTACATTGGAAGAAAATATATCGATGAAAAATGAGATTAAAAAAAAATGTTATTGAATTATATAATATTACTAACATTATATGTGGGTAAAACGGAACAGCCAACACAGTATCGTGTGTATACATTTTTTTGGTATAGGGCTTTCACGGTTAACAAATTTACTGAATTTGACCTATAGATTAGAATGGAATTCATTCATGGCAGCCCTAGATTTGTTTTCATTTAAACATGGGTTTGGCATTTACGCTAACACTCAGGGTAAAATATTCTAATTTTAATGCCCAACCCATGATTAAATGAAAACAAATCTTCCGCTGCCATGAATTATTTCTTGATCCATGCATGCATACATTTTGTACACAAGTGCACATGTGTCTTTACCAAATATCAAGAATTGTTGAATGGTGGCTACATTGTACGTGCATGTGTATAGTATTCAAAAAAAAAAGGATAAAGGTAAAAAGGCTTTGAAATCTTGTCTGCTTAAAGCAGCAGCTTATCGATTCAAAAATTCTTTCCTACAAGTTGCAGATGCTCAGTGTTGACTGTTTATTCTCCAGTAAGATTTTGAAGAAAACTTATGAATATAGGTATTTTAGCATGTTTAGGGGATAATTTGCTCATATTCAAATATAAATATCAGCAACATATATCAGTAATGATCCTTATTAATTCATCAAGTTAAAACCAATAGCCAACTAGTGAACTACCAAATCAAACATCTATGCACCACAACATGCACAAAATAATGTTCTTTGATAGATGTATGATTTTCATTTTCTTCTCCCATGTAAACAATCATGGCACCTTACATTGTAATGTTCTTGAACATGTTGAATGAAATGAAATTTGGTCTAGGACTGACAAAAACAAGTCTGCATTGCAAACAGAATTTTGCAACATGCATTAAACATGATGAAAATGATTAAACATTAGGAAAATAGTTTTGACACTTAATACATCTTGCAACATTCATAACACTACATGCATTAATTAGAATGATAAGTAATCTATATGAATTACAAATAGTGCATAAAAAGGTGCAAAATAATCAAAATGTGTCGTGTAGCATGCATCACTTGAGTAAAAGAATTACATCATATTACCCAACTGAATTTTTAAAGAGGAGCTCCATTAACCCGTTTTAAAGTAGCCCATTTAAGTTATGTTTGTCTGACATGCTTTTGACATCAAATGTTGACATCTGGGAAAAGAATAATAGAAAAGATGTAAGTTTTGTGACTTTTGCAGTTCCCCCAACAACTGATGCAAAAATACATCATCGAACATTTTGACATAATAATTGCCATAAATATGTATGTACAAATGTCTATGTTGTATTTAATTTATCATACAGTGTTTTTATCTCATTTTATCCTACTTTGAAAGTGTGTCAGATAAAAAAGCTATTTTAAAATGATTCATTTGTTTCAAATTACAAATGAATTAGGTAAATATGTTTCAAGATAAAATATTTGTAGGACACTTCATTTATCTATTCAAAAGAAAAAGGAATTATTTTAATCTGGAATAATTTAGAATTCTGGAAAAATTGATCAGAAATGTATGACGAAAAATAACCCAACTAAATAGGATTAGCCATGCACGAATTGTTACATGTATATGCAAACAAACTGCATTTTATATAATAAATTGCATGAGGTACAAATGTAGCTGTAGGTTTTTGCATCCTTCTTGATATTTTTATTCAATTTTTAATTATGAAAAGATTCATTGTACATTGTACGACTGTTTGACATGGTCATGTATAAATGCATTGGTGGATATATTTAAGTACTTTAGGTTTACCTCTAATATAATCATTCTGAATTTAATGAAAGTCTTCACAAGAAAGTATGATATTGGTGTTAAATTGTGAAGAGTACATTGTATTTGTTAATATTACGGGGTGTTTAACGACTTTAACTACCCATCAGGATCTGCACAGTATGTAGCATTATTTGTTGTTTTGTTGTTATAGAAATACTTCAATCAAAACCTTGCTTTCCTCTTAGGTAATTCATTCTGACAGATAAGTTTCCTTTTTGTACCTATAGATTGATACTGAATCAATAGTAATCATTAAAATAAATGTGTAAATGCCAAATCATATAGATATATGCTTTTTTATTACTGACAAGTAATTGTATTGAGTTTGTAAATTGTAATACATGTAATAGAAAGCATTAAAGTAATATATTCACTTTAGGTTTTTATATTGCGTTCGTAATTTGAAGCACTTACACAAATGTATTCACTTTAGGTTTTTATTCCTGTTAATTAAAAACCTTTGATTTCTATTGTAGACAAATGACAATGATCGGCATTCACCAAACCCGACAGCCACTCAGTGCTATACATGTTCTGTTGCCAGCAAAGTTCATAGTCCACCTAATCATCAAAAAGGTAGGTACTAACGACCTTATTTATGTACAAAAATCAGTTATTTTTAGTTTTTAAGAAATGGGTACCCAGCTGTTTTTTTTTACACACAAAGTATCAACTGTAGACTAGCATGACTAGTGGTAGGAGATAGAAATTGATAAACAAATAGTGCTTGAAAATAATATCCACATGTGATGGGAAACATATAACTATGACAACATCAAAGAACTGGCTTCATTATAAATGTTGAAACTATTAGGTACATTTGATATTATTGCCATTCTGAATAACTGTGGAATTGAAGTAGAAATTTCCTGTATCTCCTAAAAAAAACAAAAAAGGGAAAAAACGATTTTGATTCTGGTGTTTCCTGCACGACCAAGTTTAACCATAATAAATCTATGCTTCAGTGCTCTTGTGGGAGAAATAATTGCATCCTTCCATCAAAATAAAATGTACATGCAATTGTAAGGCTGTCAAGAGCTAATTAAAGATATTTTCTAACACTTCTAAGATTCTGCTTTCAAAAGAATAATGTGAATTGTATTGTGATTGAAATCAAGTGGTGTATATTGCAAAGAATGGTCTATTGTCAATTACTATAAGTACCTCTACTTTAATTTGAGACACTTAGGAAAATAGATGACTCAATGGTAGAGTATATTGCTAAAAATAAATAGATGTCCTAGATACAGCAATTGATTGTTTTGCATAATTAGCTGTAAATGATCCCTCAATTCATTGAGGTCTGTAAAAAGTTAAGTATTACAAGGAAACGAAATGTTTTCTTTATGTTCTACTGGGTCACTTTTTGTTTTCTTGTTTTTGGACATTCTTAGTGAGAGATTTTGTCTGTAAGCTGTTGTTTAATACATAAAGGAAAGTGAGAGCCTTATCATCTTACAGTTAAAGTGTTGCTGTTGGTATTTTAGATATATCTTGAGTGAAATCTATATGTTAACTTACGACATTTACAGTTACACACGGAATATTCCCTAAACTTTTCTCCCTATTATCTAATTGAAACCTTCTTGCCAATTCTGTGATTATTTGTTTGTTTATTTGTCTGTCAATGTGTTATAAAATCAACAAAATCACTGTTAGATGGCATGTACAAAAAACTGTTACAAATGACGTGGGTGTGCAGATGAAGGCCAACAGTTATTACATAACTCCCTATAGCTACCCTGACATTGTACACTAACAGTTTGAGACTTTTCTGATAGTCAATGATACTAGTATTCCAAAGAAACTTTCATACTCAGATTACATAAAACATGACAAATTTGCATTACTAAAAAAGTAGCATTCAATATAAACTTACAAGTGAATGTATGTCAATACAAACAAATTGAAAATAATGAACATATTATGATAACATCCTGTACATGTTTATAGGGTAGAGAAAAGAAACAAGTTCTTTTGATGTAAAGGTCTGCCCTGTAAGCTCTTTTGCCAAACTTTTTACATCAATTGCATATATATTTTTTTGGTACTGAAATTGTTGTCATTAATATAATCTAAATCTGAGAAATTAAAAATTTGATTCTTCTAGCATGTCTAATGTATTTCCACTAGTGACATCTATTGTGCTGACATCTTGGTGACATTTTCATCCTGATATTCCCAAAATTGCTTTGAAATTGACAATTAAAGATCGAACACAATTAATAAGGATATGGCATGGAATCCTGAACAGTATACGTAGATTCAACATTTCTTGCTCTGTACACCTAACATTACATTTTCTTTTGGCCTGAAATCGGTGGATTTGGTTTATGATTTAAATTCTACACAGTCAACAGTTTCTGTACAACCAATCCTTCAATATTACATAATTTTCATTGCTGTAATTTGTTGCATAGGAATGATTTCTAAACGGTCGTAAGATTAAAATCATAAAACAGTTTTGTAAATCTACTTAAAAACAAGAATATACGCTATACATTGTAATTGTTATTGCATGTATATGGTGCGTTTTTTAATTGAAATGTATGCAAACCATGCCAACAGTAAATTAGAAAATCTCAATGCAGCAATTACAAAACCATTGTAAATGTTAAACAGGAAAACAATTTATTTAAAAATCAGCACTATGTTATATTTATCATGTTTATAACCCAGTCATATGTAAGAAAGATAAGCAACTTCAAATTTTCTTCATTAAAACAGTTTAAACATACATGTAATTACATGTACATGATAACAGTACTGAACTATCTTTTACAGCTTTTACATTAATGCTAGCAAGACAAATCTTTGTTTGGCTTGCTTGCTTTGTGTGTATCAATGTTTGCTCAAGCATGGCAATTAAGATAGGCGGGGCTTCAGCTTGTATACATCATACTTAAATTTTATTGGACGTTACGTTTGAGGTTAAGTACACTTAATTTTAAAACATCACATGACAAATATTCTCACATGTTTCCTCACCTGTAAAAATACAATAATTGGTCAATGAAAGAAAAATATAAACTTAATATTGTTTTTTTTTTTTTTATAACATATCAATCTATTAGTTCAGTTGTTTCTGTGTCTGCCCTTTCATTTATGTAACTCAAGAAAAAATTCCAATAAATGGGTAACAATTGTATCGAAAAGAGAAAATCGAGTGCACCTTTTTTTATGTTAGGGTGTGTTTGAGATGAATATTCTGTCTTGAAAACGTACAAAGGAAGAGTATTTGATACATCATCTCGCTTCAGATTCTATCATTTTTATATAGCAAAGCTACAGGTTGACTTTATAACATAAAAAAATCACAATACTAAAAGATGAAATGTAGGGGTCAAGTGAAATACCTATCCAATGAATCACAAAATCAGAGTAGGTGTGTTCGAATAGCTATTTTACTAAAAGTATTTGACGACAATCTTTAAGTTGGATGATGAAAATGCATATCTTCGAAAAAATTTTGGTTTCCATTTCTACGATTGTGAAAATGTACTGCCGTAATGGGGAGATAATTTTGACGAAGTAGAATCCCGACTGTATTGTATATTTACAGGTAAGGAAACATGTGAGAATATTTGTCATGTGATGTTTTAAAATTTAGTGTCCTTAACCTAAAAAATAACGTCCAATAAAATTTAAGTATGATGTATACAAGCTGAAACCCCGCCTATCTTAATTGCCATGCTTGAGCAAACATTGATACACACAAAGCAAGCAAGCCAAACAAAGATTTGTCTTGCTAGCATTAATGTAAAAGCTGTAACTGCAGTAGACAATTATGGTGTTTATATAAAGTTGTATATTCATGTTAGATTGTAAAAGGTTTGACTTTCCAATAGCTCTGTATTGATAAGTCTAAGTAGTATTTGGTTTTGTATAATATGTTATGATGAATGACTAGCTTGTGAATCTCAATCATATTCATTAACTCAGAAATCCAACTTCAAGAAGAGATTTCTTTGAAGATTTTATTTGCAAATGATACATTGCCTCATGATGTCTGCATACAGCAGGATGGATACTGCTAGGGATGTTAAAAAAAAATTTAACGACATATTTCAAAGCATGTCATGACAGTACTTCTGCTAGGAAAACATTTTCTCATAAAATTAAATATAGTTGATGTTAAAAAAACAGTTTTTTTTTGTCAGGCATGTCAGGAAAAGGTTCATTATCCAAATGTTCCTAAATAAATAGGTTGTGTTAAAATGAAATAAAAACTTAGGAAATAATTCGATGATTGAATGTGACTTTACTGTTTTGTAGGTTTTATTACAAGCGTAGATGTGATAGATGTATTAAAACAAGATAAGATACACAGGAGACATGACAGAAAACAGGAATATCGGATACAGGTTTGTGTCTTATTCAAGTTATCATGTTAGTTACTTATTTCCCTTTAAGAAATGAGATCTAGGTTATGTTCATATATAATTATATGACCTACTTCAAAGGTAGGTTTATACTTGTTTGTCATGTCTGTCTGTCTGTCTGTAACACATTTTGTCATCATCAACTATCAATCTTATCTTTATGTATAGGGTATCGAGGTTCATCTTGGGGGTTAAGTGGTTCAAGTAGTTCATCTTACCGTATCACTTGATTGTCAACACTGAGGTTGTGAGTTAACGCTGTATATTGGTTCTAATCTTATATATCGTATCACTTGATTGTCAACACTGAGGTTGTGAGTTAACGCTGCATATTGGTTCTGATCTTATATATCGTATCACTTGATTGTCAACACTGAGGTTGTGAGTTAACGCTGCATATTGGTTCTGATCTTAATTGACTAGGATTGTCTTCCTGTCAGAGTTCAGTAGTTTGATCCGGGTTTCTGACTTCCTGACAAGAGTTCAGTAGTTTTATCGGGGGGGGGGGGGGGGGATGTTTCTGACGTCCTTCCTAAATTATTATGATTTATTATGTATGATTTAATTAACAAATAAGTACATGTTATATTTCAATGTCCAGGCAGTGATAAAATGTAAGATTAATAATACTTTCAAAGTAATAAGGACCATAGATTTTTTGGGTGGCACAGAATAACATATATTTTAATATACATGTTGTGTTTTGAAATAAAAGGAAGTTTTATTCATATTGATAGTTAAATTTTGATAAGAGAACTTTTCTTTTGATATATTTATAATAAGGTATGATTTAATCATACAACAAACAAGTATAGTTATTGATTTTTGACACTATAGAGTTGAGTTCTTTATGTATTTTCTTTTTGAAAAGTCATGTTTATATGGCTTTTATTTTAAGAACAAGTTGTGATTTATTTAACCCCATGTATGAAATCTAGGATAAAATATTCTAAATATGAAACTAAAAAATGTTTCTGTTCTAGTTTACCAAATGAACTAGTTTTGCTTTCACTTCTGGAATGACTAGTATATAGATGTCTTTTCTGGTTTTATATAAAGCCAATCATTGACAGTACATGTTGTACCAGGTCTCTCTGTCTGTCCTTCCTTCCGTGCAAACACTAGGGAATGGTTTAATCATATTTCATAAAACTTGAATAGAATATTTGGTGAAAGCTTGGAGACTTATTGTTTTTGGTCAGTTCTTATTATTTTTATTATTCTTCTTCTTCCTCTTCCTCTTCCTCTTCCTCTTCCGCCACTTTAAAAAATGAACTTGTCCGCAGCGTTTCTCCAAAACCGCTTGTCAGATTGACTTAGGATTTCGTAAAATGGTAGACTAATATGTCTAGGTGAGCCATCAATCTTTCGTTTGTGCATTGGGGTCTATTAAGGGCTATTTTGGGGGGTAGAAAGAAGGGAGGGTTTTACTATAGAACCCTATGGGATTTTATTTTCTAAAAATTTCAAATGAATATAACTTGAAAACTGTAAGTGGTAGATACATGCAGTCTTCAGAAATGATTATAGGACAAGAAAACAAATCACATGAAATATAGGGGAGTCCCTGGGAGTTCATCCCCACCCCCTTCAATTTGAGAATATGCTTATATCTTGTAACCGATCCAGATCCCCACCCCTAAACCATATATATTCCTGATTGGGACAATAAAACAAATCAAATGCAATTAAAGGGAGGTCCCCGGTGGTCATCCCCACCCCGTTCAATTTCATAATGTGCTATTATCTTGTAAATGGTCCAGATCCCCACCCCTAAACCATATATATTCTTGTAGGGGACAATAAAACAAATGAAATGAAGTTAAAGGGAAGTCCCTGGGGGGTCACCCCACCCCCTCTTGTTTGAAAACTTGTAAACGGTCAACATCCCCACCCCTAAACCATATATATTCTTGTAGGGGACAATAAAACAAATGAAATGAAATAAGAGGGAAGTCCCTAGGGGGTCACCCCACCCCCTCTTGTTTGAAAACTTGTAAACGGTCAACATCCCCACCCCTAAACCATACATATTCTTGTATGGACAATAAAACAAATCACATGAAATTAAATGGAAGTTCCTGGGGGTCACCCCCACCCCGTTCAATTTGAGAATGTACTATTATCTTTTAAGCGGTCCAGATCCCCACCCCTAAACCATATATATTCTTGTAGGGGACAATAAAACAAATGAAATGAAATAAAAGGGAAGTCTGGAGGGGGTCACCCCACCCCCTCTTGTTTGAAAACTTGTGAACGGTCAACATTCCCACCCCTAAACCATATATATTCTTGTAGGGGACAATAAAACAAATGAAATGAAATTAAAGGGAAGTTCCTGGGGGTCGCCCCACCCTGTTCAATTTGAGAATGTGCTATTATCTTGTAAACGGTCCAGATCCCCACCCTAAAACCATATATATTCTTGTAGGGGACAATAAAACAAATCAAATGAAATGTAGGTAACTTCCCTGGGGGGTCACCACCACCCCCTCCTGTTTGAATACTTGTAAATGGTGGAGATCCCTACTCGTAAGCCATATGAGACAATATCTGAAAAAGTCTAATTTCCATGTCCCGCACTTCACCAGCAATTATTTTTTTATTCAACCATCTTTTTTGAAAATTTTAAGTTTTAGTATAAACTAAATTATATAATGCACCATGGCCTGCCAATTAAACACTCATTCTTATATTTCTTCCAATAAAATATTGTAATTTAAATGTTCAACCCCCCCTAAAATCATGTTGTCCCCTGTGTTTTTTTTTTAAACTAAATCATTCAAATAATATCCAAATTAATTAAAAAGGCGTCCGATTCTCACATATATGATATATTATGTAATCAACTTGCCCCTAATTTGTCTTTTTATATTATAACTATAGCATGTAATAAAATTTTGCAAATTTTAAGAAAAAAAAAAATTTGTCCCCAAGGGTAATTTCCCTCCTGTTACCACTGTTTTTTTTTTACCTGTGGAAACGTTTACAAGACCAAGAGTTATTTTCCCCTTATGTATTGTGAAGAGCATCATTCCCTGCATGTGTTAGTACAAAGAAATAGTTGGAAAGGCGGCCAGGTTTGCAAATTTAAGCCCATCCAAGGTAAGAATTTTTAGAAAAATACTTATTGGTGTTCTATCCTGTTATAGCCTATTTTTACACTTTCTGAGAATATGTTTAAGTGTGCACCACAACATTAAGTGTGTTTTTATATCGTCTTTTTAAAAGTTATATGTCACAGGAAATACACTTACATTTAATGTGATAAAAAGGACAAAAACTATCGCGTAATTCCTTTCTGTTACGTTCTGTCATGTTACCTGATCAAAAGTAACAGCATAACCATCATCAGTAACAGGAAGGATGTTCAAGACAATTTCACTGAAGAATCGAAAAGTTAATCTACTATATGCCAACCATTTCATTTAATATAAGTTATCACCACCATATCAAATAAATTTCAAAATAATATACAGTATATTGAATAAAAAAATAGGTTTTTTGCTTTTGATAACAGCAGAGAACATTGTGCAATTCTAGTATAGTAGATAGTAACAGAAAGGAATTTATTTTAGAATTTTTCATTACCTAGGCAGATTTTTCATCTTGCAAATACAGTTTCAAAGGATAAATGACATTGTTTGCTGTTATCTTCCAATTGTGACCAATCTAAAATGATTTATTTTTCTTAAACTTTAAAATAAAGCAGAAAAATCCTTTCTGTTACCAACTCTGTCCTGTTACCGTTGTCCTGTTACTCCAGATTCTTTCATGTTACCGACATATCTGACTATATTTAAGTATATTTCTAAACCTTTTGTATTGCAAATGCTAAAATCAATTATTGACATTTGATAAACTATTGCAGGATATACTAGTAAACCACAAATAGTGTCTTAAACTTATTCCTTATTCCCATTAGAAACTTTTTAAAATTGATTCACTTTGGTAACAGGAAAGAACTGGATTTTTTTGTACCATTTTTTAAATTGCCATTGTTTCCTTATTAAACAATTATTTGAATTACAGACAACAGTTCCTAGATCCCCAATGTGTGTTCTTCGATTTGTGCTATAAAAATACCGGGTCTAAAGAATTTTTTTGGGGTTTTTTCTTATTGCCAAAAACTAGACTTTTTCAGATATTGTCTCATATATATTCTTGGGACAAAAAATCAAATCAAATGAACATATGAATGGCGAGTTATGGGAGCTTTGTTTGGGAGACTTCGTAACAGCATCCTGTTACAATTACTTCTTGTTTGTTATAAAATTTGAATAGAACATTTGGTGAAAGCAAGCTATCTCCCTTTTGATGTTTACGAACTTTGAAAATGAACAAGACAGTCTGTGATATTGGTCATAAAACTTGACTCTGTACTTGGAGGGGGATATTAGTGCTTGAAACTCAAGTGTTTTATAAACTGCAGGGCCTGGTTTATGAACAAAATTGAGTTCAAAATAGAGTTGAAACGAAAAGAAAAGTAATATTTTATCTATAATTCACAGTTAAAAAATCCATCTTATAAACTAAATAAAAAAAAATATAATTCGTTGTTAAAAAAAAAAATTCTTATATTCTGAATGGCAAAAGTATATAATTCACAGTTTATTAAAAAATCTTTATTACTGAATGACAAAGATCAACAGTTTTCACAATTATTCGTTGAACATGTTACATATCTTGTTTGTATTATTTAACAGGTCTCTTGGTCTAATGGTGAAAAAACAGAAGTCAACAAAACATATCCAGAATTACGAGAATTTCATCAAAAGGTATAAATATAACATTGATTTGGACATGTATATCACTTCTATCCTTATGCCATCCCTGTAATTGATCTTCTAATAAGGGCCAGAACTCATTATACAATTAAAATGATTAAAATGCCTCACATAGTCCTGATTTGTTTTGCACTTTCTATATGGAATAGCCAGTTGGCAGGCAGTTCAATGATATCAAGATGGAAATAAAGCCTGTGTTAAGTCTGAATGATTGATTTTATTTTAACTATGCATCAAGTGTTCAAAAAAGGTCATATTTGCCAGATAAAGATAACTATATCAGGATAAAAGTAAAGATGCAAGTTCTTCTCAGGTTGAGGTAGAAAGTAACCTTTGACCCCATTTACACCACCAAGTAATTGAATCGATCTTTATTTGAATCGATCTTAAAAAGACCATTTTGTGTTTACATTGCACAAGAAATCTTATTTAATCCAGTGCGTTTACACTACAACATAAAAGGAACCGGTCTGACCTTTATTTTATGTTGTAGTGTGGGATCTATTCAAATAAGATCGATTTTTTTAAAACCACCTCTAGAGGTAGATTTTTTAAGTCCGATTGAAGATCGATCTTACCTGTTTACACTGGACCAAAGATCGATCTTAGTAAAGATGACCAAGTAAAGATCGATCTTTATTGTCAGTGTAAACTTGGTCTAAATGAACAACATAAAGGAAACCATTTATTATTGACAGACATAGACTTTAATTACTGTGTATCTACATAGACTTTAATTACTGTGTATCTACATAGACTTTAATTACTGTGTATCTACATAGACTTTAATTACTGTGTATCTACATAGACTTTGATTACTGTGTATCTACATAGACTTTGATTACTGTGTATCTACATAGACTTTAATTACTGTGTATCTACATAGACTTTAATTACTGTGTATCTACATAGACTTTGATTACTGTGTATCTACATAGACTTTAATTACTGTGTATCTACATAGACTTTAATTACTGTGTATCTACATAGACTTTAATTACTGAGTATCTACATAGGTTTTACTTGATCTACTCATGCCATCATAGTTTCCATATAACACAGGGAAGGCTGGGATTCAGTTTGGGGTTAATTTTCCCAAATATGTAGGAAGAAGGGGCCAAAAAAGAAGCATTTTTCTAGTTTACAGACAATAACTTGTGTTTAAGTGCATGGATCTCTATAACTTTTTACAAGAAGGTTCAATACCACTAAAGGAAGGTTAGTATTGATTTTTAGGTGTTATGGTCCCAATAGTTTAGGAATTAGGGGTCAAAAAGGGGACCCAAAATAATCATTTTTGTAGTTTTAAGGTTATGGCTCAAAATGTTTCGGAAATAGGGGCAAAAAAGGGGAAAAATAAAGGTATTTCTGGTCAATGGACAATTAAGACAATTTAAAAGCAGTGTAAGGGAGGTAATTCTAAAACATTTAACATACAATGTTGGGTATGTTCTGATTTACCTCCCTTACACTTCTTGTATATTATGTATAAAGAAATGTCAGGTTTTGGACTTATTACAAAAAAAAGGGGGGCTGTAGTTGTTTTCAATTTTATTTTTTCAAATTTCTCAAATTCCAAATTTTTGAAAAGTTAAAAGAAGAAAACTTTAATTGCACTATATTGGGCAATAGATTTGTAAGATCTTGACATTTGTTTTGTGTCAGAAACTCATATTATGTCAAAAATTTTATTGCAATCCAAATTCAGAGCTATATCAAACTTGAATGTTGTGTCCTTGCTTGCCCCAACTGTTCAGGGTTTGACTTCTGCGGTTGTATAAAGCTGTGCCCTGAGGAGCACCTGGTTTTCTGATAGAATCATATGTAACTTGTTTAGTTTAATATATCAATTTATAGAGTGGTAAAATATTACATGTTATATATACATAGAATGATATAATAAAAATCTGTTGTGTTTATTACAGGTGTATCAGCAGTTTCCTGACGATGATAACATTAAACAGGATGGAGTGTCATTTTACTTAGGTTTGTATTCATATATATATAGAAAACTCAGTGTTGATCAACTTACCTCCTGTTTCAATACATTTAGCCTCATTTGTAAATCAACCTATAGTAAGCAAAATTATACATAAATGTTTCAAAGTAAGTTTTTAAAATTTTGGAATTTGAATAGAATTCTCAGTTCTTTTGATGACTAAGATCAGAAAATGTATGTAAACTATGGATATCTTTATCTTATCAGGAAGTCCACAGAAAGATGATAACCAGGATAAAGGACATCAGCAAGTAACTTCATTTGTAAGGTAAGAACTGATTGATGCAGGGTCGTACACCTGTGACATGACTCTTATGGAAATAAATACTTGGATATTAATATAAAAATAAGAAAATGTGTTATGATTGCATAGAGATATGTATCAATTAAAAGTGGAAGGACTTTGGTTTAAACAATTACATGGCACTGTACATCCTTCAACAATGAGCAAATTCATTACTGACAGTAGTCAAACACCCAAAAACTTTTAACTGAAGACTTAATAAAACAATACAAACAGGATATCCTAGCCCTTTTTAAGATGCCTGCAAAAGAAACACTGGTAGTTTTTTATTTATAAAAAAAAATTTAGATTTCCTTGTAAATAATTGTGAAACAATTTCAAAGGAGAAGGTTCGGTAAGACCCTTTTTTATCCCCAAAATATAGCAGTTTTACAAAATTGTTAAAATGTAAACTTTTAGTTATTTATTGGAAAGTAGAACGCTTCTGCTACCTAAATATGGGCTGTTATGACAATACAATGCCAATGCACATATATCGGGTACTAGCATCATTAAGTTGTGCTAAATTACTAATATCTTCACAATTTTAGCGTTTTAGTTAAATTTTAGATGGTTTCCGTCTTAAATGAAAGTGGCTGCATTTGTGTTTTTTTCTTAATATTGAAATGCAAGTTGTATTTGTTGATAATACATAACATATATTAAGGTTGAGGATGAACACAGATGTGGCCACTTTCATTTTTGACAAAAACCATCTGAAAAGTGACTTTTTTGGGCATATTTGAAAGATGTTTCACATTTAAGCTTGAATCAGAGCGTTTTAAATGACTAAATCAGTAAAAATCTTTTACATAAACTAATTGAATCAACTGAAATAGGCACTTAAGTGTTTAAAAAGTAGCCAAAATCTTTCATCAGATGAACCTGATATTTGAGGCCAAAGTCGGTCCTTACCAGACCTACTCCTTTGTTTAGATTTATTCTGAAGGACTGCCTCTTGAGTTCATTTTGCTGCCTTTTCAAATAGTTTTCACTTGATTTTCAGTTACTCCCTTTTAAGATATATTTTATTCAAACATGGACAAATGTTATGGATACCTGTATATTTTATGGAAGTTTGCACAATTCATGCAGTTATTTTTAGCTCACCTGGCCCGAATGGTCAGTTGACCCCTTTAGGAGTTATTGACCTTTATAGTCAATTTTTAACCATTTTTCGTAAATTTTAGAAATCTTTTACAAAAATCTTCTCCTCTGAAACTACTGTGCCAAATTAATCTAAACTTGTCCACAATCATTATTGGGGTATCTAGTTTAAAAATGTGTGGCGTGACCCGGCCAACCAACCAAGATGGCCGCCATGGCTAAAAATAGAACTTAGGGGTAAAATGCAGTTTTTGGCTTATAACTCAAAAACCAAAGCATTTAGAGCAAATTTGACAGGGGTAAAATTGTTTATCAGGTCAAGATCTTTCTGCCCTGAAATTTTCAGATGAATCTGACAACCCGTTGTTGAGTTGCTGCCCCTGAATTGGTAATTTTAGGGAATTTTTGCTGTTTTTGGTTATTATCTTGAATATTATTATAGATAGAGATAAACTGTAAACAGCAATAATGTTCAGCAAAGTTAGATTTACAAATAAGTCAACATGACCAAAATGGTCAGTTGACCCCTTTAGGAGTTATTGACCTTTATAGTCAATTTTTAACCATTTTTCGTAAATCTTAGAAATCTTTTACAAAAATCTTCTCCTATGAAACTACTGGGCCAAATTAATCCAAACTTGGCCACATTCATCTTTGGGGTATCTAATTGAAAAAAATGTGTCCGGTGACCCGGCCAACCAACCAAGATGGCCGCCATGGCTAAAAATAGAACATGGGGTAAAATGCAGTTTTTGGCTTATAACTCAAAAATCAAAGCATTTAGAGCAAATTTGACATTGGGTAAAATTGTTTATCAGGTCAACATCTTTCTGCCCTGAAATTTTCAGACAAAACAGACACCCTGTTGTTGGGTTGCTGCCCCACAATTAGTAATTTTAAGGAAATTTTGCAGTTTTTGGTTATTATCTTGAATATTATAATAGATAGAGATAAACTGTAAACAGCATTAATGTTCAGCAAAGTAAGATCTACAACTAAGTCAAATGACCAAAATTGTCAATTGACCCCTTAAGGAGTTATTGCCCTTTATAGTTAATTTTTAGCATTTTTCATAAATTTTTGTAAATTTTTAGAAAATATTTTCCACTGTAATTACTGGGCCAAGTTCATTATAGATAGAGATAATTGTAGCAACAAGAATGTTCAGTAAAGTAAGATCTACAAACACATCACCATCACCAAAACACAATTATGTCATGAATTTATCTGTGTCCATTGTTTAAAATGCACATAGACCAAGGTGAGCGACACAGGCTTTTGAGAGCCTCTAGTTTGTAATCATCAGAGATCTCGGCTTAAGAAGGTTTTTTGTTGTGAAAAAAGTTTATTTTAATAAGTTGAGCAACAAACACAGATCCTCCCTTCTTAAAGAATTTTATGATTAATAAGTTCATTCATATGCTGGCAGAGATTGTATCATATACAATATTTGGATTTACATGGGTAAAAAATGAAGTTGCATTTCAAAAATACTTTTCTGCAGAAAATTACATATTGCATAATTCAAATTGGTAGCTGTAAACAAGAAATATTTAATAAACATTATGTAACAGTAACTTTTTTTTTTTAATATAAAAATGTCAATGAATATTATGTAATAACTATAGGCAATTTCATATAGTTCATTTAACTGTCTGAATAAAGGAAAATCATTCAAAAACGTGATTGAAAATAAATGAAATTTAGAATTATCTTTGTGAAATAGCAGATCTTTTGACTTTTGAAGAAAAACCCCAAACCTGAAGTATGTAATAAAAGGGAACAGATTAATCTTGAAACCTTTATACTTAATTAAACCTGAAAAACGTGTTATACTGATATTTGCATGATTAAATTGGTATTAAAATTAGACACTGAAGGTTGTTTTGAAATATTTTAAGTTTAGTCCTGGTTGAAAATTAATACATTAGTCTTGGAAAAATTGAAGAAAATGTCAGTTTGCTGCTATTTTTTCTGTCTTAATCATAGTTATAAATCTATGTCTTGTTTGAGAGATTGAGTAATGAGTATGTTGGTATCTTATTTGAAGATTAAGATGTTTGAACTTTATTTGGCCTTGTAAGTGATTTAAACCTGTTTACAGAGAACGAAGTCTTTACTTGTTTTGTTAAAATTGCAGAAGGAGACTGTTTTCATGCAGATAACTGCAGATAACATGTTTACTTAACGTTTGTTTTTAAGGTGAATGTTGTCAGCTGTCCTATTCATCAAATGCAACAGAC
Organism: Mytilus galloprovincialis; assembly: GCF_965363235.1. Taxonomy (NCBI): domain Eukaryota; kingdom Metazoa; phylum Mollusca; class Bivalvia; order Mytilida; family Mytilidae; genus Mytilus; species Mytilus galloprovincialis. Next base: position 86,996,406 of record NC_134843.1, read on the forward strand.
AAACTTGGTCAAGGTGTCAGGAGAACACTTCAATATTACTTTTTAGCTCACCTGGCCCAAAGGGCCAAATGAGCTTTTCTCATCACTTGCCGTCTGGCATCCGTCGTCCCGAACTTTTACAAAAATCTTCTCCTGTGAAACTACGGGGCCAAATTTAACCAAACTTGGCCACAATCATCATTAGGGTATCTAGTTTAAAAATGTGTCTGGTGACCCGGCCAACCAATCAAGATGGCCGCCATTGCTAAAAATAAATCATAGGGGTAAAATGTAGATTTTGGCTTATAACTCTGAAACCAAAGCATTTAGAGCAAATCTTTCAGGGTTTAATTGTTTATCAAGTCAATATCTATCTGTGGTGAAATTTTCAGATGATTTGGACAACTGGTTGTTGGGTTGCTGCCCCCCATTGGTAATTTTTAAAGACATTTTGCCGTTTTTGGTTATCACCTTGAATACTATTATAAATAGAGATAAACTGTAAGCAGCAATAATGTTCAGCAAAGTAAGATCTACAAATAAGTCAACATGACCAAAATGGTCAGTTGACCCCTTAAGGAGTTATTGCCCTTTATAGTCAATTTTTGTAAATTTTTACAAAATATTTTCCCCTGTAACTAATGGGCCAAGTTTATTATTAGAGAAAATTGTAAGTAGCAAGAATGTTCAGTAAAGTTAGATCTACAAACACATCACCATCACCAAAACACAATTTTGTCATGAATCCATCTGTGCCCTTTGTTTAATATGCACATAGACCAAGGTGAGCGACACAGGCTCTTAAGAGCCTCTAGTTATTTGAATTGCTGTTGTTAAATGATTATATTTATCTTTTGTAGTTACTTGTCCAGCTTACCAAAACATGTCAGGGAATCGGACCATTTCATACAGTTCTGGAAGGGAGACAACTTTCAGAATAACCCACCACTACCTGAACAATCAGCTTTACCTGACATTCCACATGCTAACGAAGGTAGTACAGAAGGTAAATAATGTAATTTTAAAGTTCTGAAATTGCAGAATGGGGCTTTTATGACTCGTTAACTCTTTATCTACCACTGACGGATATATACGCAGTAATTAACACCGTTTAGTTCGTAGTGACTGATAAATCCGCTTGCAAGATCAACTGTGTATTCGCAGTGACTGATCTATCCGCTGTAAACAATGCATGCACAGTCGTGTTGACGGATATTCCCGTAAAATATACCACTGTTAAAACTCTTTAGATTGGACAATACCTAGGGGGAATCCCGAAATGAACCAATCAAATTCGGTTTTACAAATGAATAAACTTTCAACTCGTATATTCCTTTCCATTGAAAGGTAATATGTTTACATTAAAATACATTGTTTTTAACACGTGTTTTTGTTTGCGAAATGCGATTGAAACAATGGCCGTTAAATGGGCTTCATTCTTCCAATCGGAGGAAGAAGATGAAGAGTTTGAGGGTTTTAAGCAGTCTAGTATAGACGAAAGTGAAGTTAGAAGGCTACTTCTAAATCGGCAGTGATATCAGTTAATCGGAAATAGTAAGGGAGGAACCAGAGTTAGATAACGACATTTGGACAAATAATTTAGTTTTTCAACATATTTATTGACTTAATTAGTGAACATAATTGGATCAAAATCAGAAATATAAAAATTCAAACAATTGTGAATTAAATGCATTTTTTATTTTTAATTTCTATACAGTAATTGCTTAATAATTTCATATTTAATTGCACCGCCGTAAAAATTATCACACTGCAAAATATCTCTGGTAGTTAGCCTACAAATCAGCTGCAGTAGCTAACTAATAAGCTGTATGTAGTAGTGAACTGTATGATCGCCCGTGGTAGATAAGAAGTTAATTATTTCAACTAAAAGATGCATTATAGCCATTGTATATTTTGTAGGCTGTCTAGTAAAAAAGTTCTAGAACACTGAAATAAAATCATCTTTTTTTTTTCTGTCATTTCTTTACACGAGTTAAAATTGTATTTCTGGCTGTTCAATTTTGTGATAAAAAAACCCACTATTTCATGATTAGATTCATCATTTACATTGATTTAAACATTTCTTTATTTTGAAAAATTACAAAGAATGCTATTACTTTTATTTGAAAGTACAAATCAGGGCATAGTGACCTAGATTAATGATCACAATATAAATTAATGTGTCCAATCTTGTTTAGATATGGAATCAATGTGTACTACACCTTACACACCAACGCAGTCTTTCACTGTATACAACTCTAATTTTCCTCAAGGTAGGAAGATTTTAAATTACTGTGGTGTGTCACTGCTTGACATTGTACAGCTTGTGTGTTTACCACATGCCTACGAGTGTAGTTTTCATACTCTTTCTAGGATTGTATATGCCATCTGAAAATTGTTTACACAAATATTAATTGATATATTACATATAATATGCTATCTTAGATCAGTATACTAATCACAATTCTTTAAATTGTTAAAGAAGGTTTAGTTCATCATACTCTTAAGTATAACTGATTGAGTGATTTAGAACAAAAAGATACTGTATGTTTATTTTGTTTTCTGACATTTGTGTATTAAACTGCATTTATTTATTAACTGATAAAATAAGTTTTCAACCATTTTTTTGGAAACTTTAAAATTAAAAGATATTTTCTCTTCATTTTTCAGTTTTTTGCTGATAGATGGAGTTATTTTTTTTGGCGGTTGACATTTAGAGTCTGGGATAAACTTTTTTAACATGATAGATTTTTAAAGTATAATTAAACTTGGACAGAAGTTTATCTTAAAGTTCAAGACACACATATTATTTAAACTTTTTACGGTCAACCTTTTAAAAAATATTTGAAAGGCACTCTTTAATTCAGAGCAATAAAAAAGTTAATGATTTAAAAGACAATAATTACATTTATCCTCATCATATAAATCCATCACATTTGTTCCTTTTGCCACCTCAATATATAGATAGCATTTGACATGCTCTCAGTTTTATAATTTTTAGTTTTAAATTTTCCAGGAATTTCTGTAATTTTGTTATTTTCTTTTTTTTTCACAATCGCACCTTGGGTAGAATAGATTCTGTTACATTATCTATATCTATATAAATTATATATACAAAAATATTAACATAAAAATAGCTATATCTTAATAGGTAGTCATCAGTAGTATGAATTGAGTGATCTCTATACATTATCCCAATATGAACTGACATATGTTAGTTTAGAAGTGTGTTGTTAGATTGTAGAACTTTACCAGAATGAATATCTATTGTCATGTTGCTGTTTGCCTTATTGTTGGAGCTGGAGAACAGTGCTGCATGATCTATCAGGGGGACAGTTTCATCACAGCTAACTCATTACATAAATCATTTAACATGTTTAACATGATTTTGCTTCTTTTTTTTTTCTGTTTTGAGACAAAATCATATGTTTACTTTTATCATTGAAGTCTAGCATGAAGATGAAGAACAGCTATAACATCACTGTTCATTTTATTATTTTTATTAATTGCTTATTAGGATTTTTCTAATGCAAATCAGCCACATGGTTTCTAAGATCACCTACGACGGCTTTTCAATTTTAGATCACACAGATTTAAATGACATTTTTAATTCAAAACTATATAGTTGTAAGATTAAATGGTTGATTTTAAGTTTTCTGTATTTACTATTTCATTTTATACATGTACATGTATGTGCACTTGTTTAAATTTGAGCTGGTTCCTTTGATAGAATTATTAAAAGATGTAAACCAGTAATCTGTTGTTTTTGTGACTTCCTGGATTTAACATATCTGTTTTGTTAATAGTTATTTGCTGCATGATTTTTTTTACATACAGTACCGTGTTTTATTATTATTATTTTTTTTCTGTTTGAACTATAAACTTTGGCAGACATCTTTCAGTACTTTATTTGAAGTGTTCATTTTAACATCATTGATATGAACTGAGATACCATTTTGCATGACATTGTGTTTTTGTCCAAGCAAAATATTCTAGGGTAAGATTGGCTGGCTCTGACAACTCTCAGTATATAATCTCAGTAATGGCTAATTTTGTCAGGGCTATTCCATAAAAAAATGTATGGGGGTGTTGGAAGGCAGTTTTTGTCAGCACTGCCACCCAGACAATTGTATTTGAGAATTATAGTGCATTATAGTGTGAAAAGTTGCTCTGATACCCATCACCCATGTATTATTAATATAATGTGCCTTCCAACCCCCCATACACATTTTTCTGGAATAGCCCTCAGTATAAAGCGTTTCTGACAAAATTCAAATTTATTTTCTTAGCTATGGACCAGATTCAACATATACCAGATTTGAGATTGTAAGAAGCCAAATGTTCTATAGAAACATATGAATGTACCACAATGTTTAGTATCTTGAATATAACTTATATATTAATATTTAAACGAAAAAAAAATTACAAGATGATTATTTTTGTCTTTTCAGGAGATTCAGTGAATTGTATACCATCACCAATGACAGTACAACATGTACCTTATTTTGGACCTATGTTTAGGTAGGTTTCTACTCTGACAGACCATTAGTTCCCTCATTTATGTAGTAGTCAAGTTTGTGTATCAGTAGAAAGAAAATATAGCTTTACTTAAAGAAGGAATATTCCCAGCTAGAGCAAGGGCCAAAGTGAAAATTTGTAGGGAACTAGTATATGTTATATTTTATAGATATTATAACAAAAAAATCTTAAATACTAAAATTCAACTGAAAAAAGTGTATGTGTTATGACCTGACATATTCTTCCTCATTCCAGGTCATGCAGTGGAGGTCATGACCTGTATTTTCATTTTCAGTCATTGACAGGTATTGGAAGGATGGCCATGGAAAATCAAAAAAAAAAGATAATGTCTAATATATGTTTTTTTTTAAATTATAATTTTAGGCCTCCCTATCAATCTCCAGCGTCCTCTGGTCATGCTTCACCAAACAACAGTCGTTCCAACTCTCCTGGAGATACTGGTATGGATCAGATTACTGCCCTTGTCAATAAACTTCAACTACAGAAATATAGAAGTGGTCTAGACAAGTTCACTATAGAACAGGTTAGTCAGGCTAGTGATAAGATAAATTGAAAAATAAGGCATTATTATTCGTTGGATACCAATTTTCATGGATTTCGTGGGTACAGATGAACCATGAATTCAAATGTTTAATGAATGACAAATTTTCTGTAGGCTTGCATGCAGGATTCGATATAACGATAAAATTAACTATCCACAACATTTCAAGTTTTCGTTAAACCACAAAAGTTTATATCCACCAAAAATGAATCCACAGTAAATAACATGTCCAGCAAACTAAATTTTATTGTATCGTGTTAAAGGATCAGGGGTTCAAATTAACATTTGGTACTGGAAGGTCCAGGACCTTTGACACTCCAAACTGAAAGGTCCACAACCTAAATTCCAGGTCGTACTTTTACATGAAATATTTCATAACTCAGTAAGATACAAAATTAATGTGCCTTTGGTGTTAGGTTAGCTTGTTTCGAATCATTGTCAGTGTCACTGTTGTATAAAATGTTGAATAATATGTGTAATTGTCTTGTATATTATGAATTTAAAAAATAAAGTGGTGAGATTTGGAAGAGAAGTGCTCACTCAAGGCACTACAATGTTTGGATTTTACCATGATATAAAGGGCTATATGTATCTCTTTTTTATATTGTTCAATTCATACCCAAGTATACAATTAAAGTTTACACAATTCAAATTCAAAGTTGTTTAAGATTATAATATCTAGTTGCACTATTATATTTGTTCCTCTGTGAAAATAAAGTAAGAAACTTCCAGATTTTTACTGGCCCTTCAAAATTGAGAAGAAATTACCTCTTGGAATTGTAGTAATATGATTACACTATAATAACATCTACATGTAATATCAACATTTATTAATGATAAAGAAAACGTCTGTCACATTTGATTGGATTTTGACATGAACATTTGTAATTTTGAGTTTCTGTATAAAATATTTCCTGCTTTTTCTTTCTGTTCCATATATCTTTTGGTTTTCAATTCTAGTGTTTATATTTCACCATCATATCTGTATTTTGTCACCTGATTGGTTTTATTTTATTGTATTTGATCGGGAAACCCGGAATTACCCCTATCCGCCCTCGGAAACTGATGCAGTATTATTATTTCTTCATTTACGGTTATATGGACTTATATGGCACCCATTGTTTTTCAATGTTGTTTTTCAGTCAGATACGATCTTACTCGGATTTTCACATTACTTGTCGGCGATTTTCGGTATATAGCTAGCGGATGAACAAAATGAACATCGCTGTCATGAATAATAAAGATGAAAGTAATTTTTTGAGATCGTTTAGAAATTTCGGCAAAGTTAATTTTTATTTTCTTTCAAATCAAAGGTACGTCGGACGTAGCTAGTAACTAAAATGAAAGTCCGATTGCAACAGTGGAAGGTCGCGGACCTCGGACCACCACTAATTTGAACCCCTGAAGGATATAGTCCTAACAAAATTGAAAAAAGAAAATGGTATACAAAGTATTCCTGGCATCAGCGTGGAATAGTGTCAATTTAGCACTTGGAAACCGATAAAATTATTCACATAGGATATCATTACAATCCTCATATAGCAGTTGAATTTATCTGATTTTTCTGCCCCAACTGTAGCTGTGTCTGTAGCGGAGGGGGCATTAAGTTTTACCTTTGTCCATCTGTACGTAAGTCCCAAAGTTGCTTTCAGTTCTTTAACTTAAGTTTGCTTCAACCAAATGTTATGAAACTTGTAAACAATGCTTATTACCACAAAACACAGATCAAGTTTGAATTCAATTGCACAGTATTGTTTCATTTCTTTTGTTCAATGTCAATTATTGATTAAAGGCTGCATATTGCCAAGTATACATCTGCCTTTTAATCCCTTGTACTTTCACAGTTATTGATAGATTGGGATAAAACATATTCAGAAGGTTTATAGCAACAAAATATCTGCATTTTTGCATCAATCAGGATAGAAGAAATATATTGGAAATTGTTTTGACTAATTAGCAAGTTATTTATAGCAATGCTGTTCTTTATTGTTTTCAGTTGACTGCTTTACCAATAGATATGATGGTTAAGGAATGTGGTATGAATATGGAAGATGCTACCAGGTTCTCTACTGAGTTGGACATGTTGGACGAGAGGTTAAGGTAATATAACAGATAATACATTATCTTTATTATTCCCCTACGGGTGAAGTTGAAGGGGACTTGAGGTTTGCAATTTATTTGTCTGTCAGTCTGTGTGTCTGTCTGTCCATCTATCAGTTAGGCAAATTAGTTGGGATAAGGTATAGTTATGACATGAATCATTTATTTTAATTTTAAACGAAATTGCAGAAAATAGTATATAAAACAATGACAAAATGAATTAAACAGAGAGTGAATGAGGAAATTGTTTTTTTGTAGCTATATAAAAAAGTTTTACAATCTAGCAGGAAATGAAAACAATGAAGTATTCTAATTTAGATCATTTATTTTTATCATTCATCTCTTTTTAACAAGTGAAAGCTATTTCCCCTGTTAATAAACATCATTGTAATATTATAATTCTATTGATGTTATGTATACAACTGCTTCCCAATGATTATTATCAAAATTGTTAAAACTGGTTAAAAAAAATGGCATTATATCACAAAAACATATTAAATTTGAGATTTTTTAAGTGCTTATTGTCCTTATTTCTAGATATCATAATTGTGTTATACCGTGCATTGATATAGCAGTCTGATTCATTACTATACATGAATATGTATAAAGTTCTGTCAAAACAAAGTGTGCCACTATTCATTGAATGTTGTATTTTGAATTTTTTTTTAATTCTTTCAGAGAAAAACAACAACCAACTAGATTACCAAATGGAATAATGGAACATTGTATTCCTGGACCAATGTCTCATTACCAAGCATTGTACATGCCTCCACCTCAAACTATGTATCCGATGATGCGTTTCCCGATTCCAAACAATGTAATAGCTGCCAGAGATACCTCGTCATCAGAGAACTCTAGTCCCTCTCTAAGTCCTGTACCTCAGAAGAAACCTCCACAGAAAGGTGCTGATAGCTCATCAGAGGATAGTGAGAAAGGTAAGATTCACAATCAGAACTGGAGTAAACTCTAGTCCCTCTCTTAGTCCTGTACCTCAGAAGAAACCTCCACAGAAAGGTGATAGCTCATCAAAAGATAGTGAGAAAGGTAAGATTCACAATCAGAACAGGAGTAAACTCTAGTCCCTCTCTAGGTCCTGTACCTCAGAAGAAACCTCCACAGAAAGGTGTTGATAGCTCATCAGAGGATAGTGAGAAAGGTAAGATTCACAAGCAGAACAGGAGTAAACTCTAGTCCCTCTCTTAGTCCTGTACCTCAGAAGAAACCTCCACAGAAAGGTGCTGATAGCTCATCAGAGGATAGTGAAAAAGGTAAAGTTCACAATCAGAACAGGAGTAAACTCTAGTCCCTCTCTAAGTCCTGTACCTCAGAAGAAACCTCCACAGAAAGGTGTTGATAGCTCATCAGGGGATAGTGAGAAAATAGAGTTCACAATCAGAACAGGAGTAAACTCTAGTCCCTCTCTTAGTCCTGTACCTCAGAAGAAACCTCCACAGAAAGGTGCTGATAGCTCATCAGAGGATAGTGAGAAAGGTAGAGTTCACAATCAGAACAGGAGTAAACTCTAGTCCCTCTCTTAGTCCTGTACCTCAGAAGAAACCTCCACAGAAAGGTGTTGATAGCTCATCAGGGGATAGTGAGAAAGGTAGAGTTCACAATCAGAACAGGAGTAAACTCTAGTCCCTCTCTTAGTCCTGTACCTCAGAAGAAACCTCCACAGAAAGGTGTTGATAGCTCATCAGAGGATAGTGAGAAAGGTAGGATATTCACAATCAGAACATGGGGGGTAAAATGCTGTTGGCTGCAGTCCCAAAGCAAACAACCTTTTACTTTTTCCTTTAAATTAAAGCAAAATAGAAAATGCATTGTGAAATTTTACTTTTATTTTGCAAAGAGAATATTTATACACAATATTTATAACAATATGCAGATCAAGTACGAATTTGAGAAGCGTCACTTTTACTGTTCTTCAATTATGTCCCTTTATAGCTTTAAATCATATGCAAGCATGTGCTTCATCTGTGTCCCATGGACACATTTTTAATTTATTTTTATTATGCCCCAATGAGGGTCATTATGTTTTTCGATCTGTGCATCTGTTTGTTTGGCCATCTGTCTGTTTGTCTGTCCTGCTTCAGGTTAAAGTTATTTGATGAAGTTGAAGTCCAATCAACTTGATACTTAGAACACATGTTTCCTATGATATGACCATTTTCTGATTGTAATTCCAAATTACAGTTTTGACCCCAATTTCACATTCCACTGAACATAAAAAATGAAATTTCGAGTGGGGCATCTGTGTACTATCGACACACTCTTGTTAATATAGAAGATGACAGGGCAAAGAAAATGTTGACTTGAAAATGTCTGTTTGGTAGTCATAAACCTAAAAAACAGTAAAATGGAATAATCAGTATTTGATTCCAAGTGGCTGTAGAAAATGAAGAATATGTTGTATCAAATGTCAAATGACCTTTCCAATCTAGTAAAAACTGGGAATCATATTTTTAGACAAAAGTATTCTTGCTTAACATTTTAACAGATGTCTGAAGCAAGTTTAAATCTCAATCATTTTATTTAGGATTTTAAAAAGGGTTAAATTTAACCACTGGATGAACAACAGACAATTTAAGCAAGAGAAGCCAGGGTCCTGGTGTTGATTCACTGTTATAATGTTTTAATAGTTTCTTTTCTTTTTGTGTGTCAACATTTATATCACATTATTTGTTTTGTAGGAAATAGAGTAGATTCTCCATTTCTGGATGGTAAGAAGGAAGTTCATAATCCTAGTCAGAACCCAGAGGAAATGAATAGTGAAGCTCCTCTCCAAGCTGTTCACAATGCCTTTGAGAATGTACATGGGCACAGCAGTAGTGGTAGTGGATACCAGTCAGATCCGACTCCAACACAAGGGCCTTTCGTGCGTTTAATTATTCCTAACAACTCTTACAAAGCTCAGCCTACTCATACTAATATGAGTTTTCCAAATAAGACATTAATCAGTATGCCAGACACTGTTGGTGGACGTCGTATTGGATATGCCTATCCGTACCAACGATGTGATAACCAAACTTTGACTACAACTGTAGCATCAAATAGCAGCAGCAATGGTCCAGAACTGACCCGTAGGCCAGTAATGCCTGGTCAGATTCCAATGATCAGATCTCCAACAGTCAGTGGAAATGGCCGCAACTTAATGTGTTCTGTCACTGCATCAGCGACTCCTGTTATGGCAGCGAATCTTCAAAACAGCTTAAATGGCAATATTCGAAATAGTGGTTTGGCCCCATCAATATCAGATCCTGGTCTTTCACCTAATCAAGATTCACAAAACGGATCTGGAAATCAGAGTCCATTGCCAAATGGTAATCCTGTAACTTGTTCTGGACCTAATGGACACATCAGTCATGCCCAGTGTACTTCCTGTGGGTGTACGGGAAGCCATCAAGTTCCCTCATATCAAGTCCACTTACCAAATCATCATTACCTACAGAATCAAATGATGTTTCCACCTTTTATGAATGCAAATCCAAACGGGATAGTTCACCACCCATATTATCATCATCCACATTTCCATTATCCAATATCAAATGGAATACCTCCGAGTTACCTTCAAGCAATCAATCATCATCCATATCCAAATGTAGTCGGGGCTCAGTATAGCTGTTTTCCTCCAGTTGCGTTACAACGTCGGAACAGTGCAGGCTACAATGCTGGAAAGCCTCCAAGAACCACTTCTGCAACTTGTTCCAACTGTGGGTCAACTGATCATGTATCCTCCGAGTGTAAAGAAAGCTCCATGGAATCCATGTCAGGTAATTTGCCATTTCATAACCTAGTGCATTCTGGGTAATATTTTCAAAAGCGTACACTTAAAGATTGTGATTGGTTTAAAACGGGTTAAACAATTGAAATTCAGCCAATGATGTAGTGTTATTTTTATTTTGGTGTATGAACAATGAGTTAACTCATAGTCCTTTAGATTCTGAAAAGGGAAATTAAAATCTGATCTTCTTCAGGTATCAATAGGGATATATCTAGTCCCAAGGTCCTGTAAAAACAAAAACATTAAGTATTAATCTAAATCTATGAATTCCAAGATTTCAATATTGAGATAATGAAAATATAATAACTTATTATTAAACGATTAAACTAAATGTGGGATTCATTTGATTGCTTAAAATATTTAACACAAGGTTATAAATCAAGACAATTTAAGTTATTGTTTAAGATAATCACAAGGTTATTAAAGACAATCCATGGTATTGTACAAGAGGTGATTGTTTTAATTTGAGCAGATTTGTCCAATACAACTTTCATTGCTATGATAATAAATGAATATAATATAGAGTGCATTATATAATAACAACAACAGGTCTAAGCACTTAAATTTGAAAATAGATAAAATATGTAAAAAGAATACAAAGTAACTGTTTTTTGTCCAGAACAGCCAGTGTTGCTTCTATTTATGATGAATTACTTCATGTCATGTGATGATTTGTTATCAAATAGAATTGTTTATTATATATGTTAGATAAAAAAATAATAAATATTTACTTTGTATTTCTATAATTATATAATGATAACAAATGTTTATCTTGTTTGATAGTAACTAATATTTACTTAATCTTTTTCAGCTTCTTTTCATTTAAAATATGATCCTAAATCAAATTCGGATTGACTAGCAAAGGAGAAAAACAACTACAGATCACCCAAGGCTAACATTTATCCTCAAAGAAAAAAACATTTTATGTATTTACCAAGAACATTTTCTCTGAGAAAGTGAACGTGGAGAGTGGTTTTATACCAGACTTTCTGGGATCTCTGTGATATCCCATTCTCCATATTTTAATCATGTGATTTGGTCATGTGACTGTTTTTAAATTGTGATTATTCTTACAAATCAGTGCGATAAATGACATATTTGTTTAATCATGTTTTGAGAGTGTATAGATGTAATTTTTGAATGAATCAGTTTTTACTAGTGTTTGAATCTTTGTTTAATCATGATTTTAATGATTTATGCCAGTGTAAATGATGATTATATTGTGATGTGTAAATTATGTTGTGGTGTGAATATTTCTGCAGCTGAATGATTTAAGGAGTTTGATTGGTCAAGAAAAGTAATTGTCCTTGAACGGTGCCACTAATGAATGTTTTAATGCAGAAGATTTTTTTTATAGCTGATATAACATAAGAAGGGATTTTTATTTAATAAAAGGGGCAGTTATTTCAGAACCCAGAAAAAAATCAAAAAGACCTTGTTCCTTTAACATGTTTAATATGCTAAAAAAGCAGTTAAGTCTATAAAAAAGCAATTTATAAATTAGAAGTGGTATAAGTCAATATTTAATATTTGATTTTAAACTGTACATTCTGCTATAAGAGTACTTATAAGATTTGATAAAGTTCTAAATAGCTTTTTATTTAGATATACTTAAATGTTAGAGAATTGATTTAGTACTTAAATTAAGTATTTTGTTCTGATAAATAACTCTTCTGAGCTTAAATTTTCTATATAATCATAACTTGCAAACTGTAGTATTGTTGCATAATTGAGTAAAGTTCTCCCATTATTTAAAGTGCACATGATAATTTGTTAATCACATTAGTATTATTGTAACATTTGAAATATGTCAAGATTTTTTTTTTAATCTTTTATCATTATTTTATAAGATGTTTTCTTTGGCTGTGTTGCACAAAGTGTGCTGAAGAGTTAATTTACAACAAATTTTTGTGTTAATTTATTGATTTCAGTATTTTTTACATGCTTCAGAGGAAAACGCAAAGTATAGGCAAATGAACTTTTCAACTCGAGGTTAAGAATCATAAAATATCACATAGTTTTTCTAATTATTCAGATATACTCTGAAGTCCCCATAAAAGCCTTGTTGATATTGGGGTTTTTCCTCCACTCAAATAATCCTAGGTTAGTGCAATTTGAAGTATTAGTGCTCTTTTTTTGTTTTAAACATATAATCAGATTTTGTAATTAAATGGTAAGTGCTTTGTCATAAACTTTGTGATATTTTTGTGCCATGAATGATGTAATAACTCAGTGATAATTCTTCAAAATAGTCCTATACAAGAATTTTTTTAACTAACGTGTTATTTAGCATGATAGCAAAGGGGATGCCTGCCAGTTAAGCAATAGATTTAATTTATGAATTAAAATTATTTTAGGCTTGAACAGCATATTTTCTTTTTTTCACCAGAAGGAGGCAGCAAGTATAATAACTTGCATAATAGCCCATTACCTTAGTGCTCTCTGATATAGGTTATGGTCATAACGACATAATAACCCCTTACCGAAGTGCTCTCTGATGTAGGTTATGGTCATAACAAAAGAAATGGCTTTTCCTCTTCTCATAAATAAGAATATTTGCAACTTTCAATAAGACCAGAAAAAGAACTTTTAGTTTTAAATCAAATAAGTGTGAATTTTTAGTAAAATGTGCATGTGAATACCTTGTTATGTATATTTGAGTATGTATGTATGGTTTCCCATGTTAAATGTGATGCAAATACTGATAACATTGACCAGGGTTCTAGTCAGTTTAAGAATATGAATTTCGATCTCATTGTTAACATTTTAGATCTAAACTAAATTTTGAATTTCAGTTGATACTTGAAGTTGAAGGATTTCAGTTTCCTAGTATCGATGCACAATTATTTTGAATCTTGTCTGAATTGGCTAAGGAATTTTGTTATTGGCTCTCATTTTGTTGTTTTAATTGTAAAATGAATGTACATTTGTAATAAAATCAAGATTTTTATATACTTTTTTATCAAATTATTAATTTTTCAACTGAATCTTGTCAAATAACATTGCATTCAAGAGAAAAAAAATGTTAAAGTAGGAACATATGTTGAATAATATGCAAATGAGTTTATTCATAATATTTATGTACAGGGGATTGCTCGATTCAAATTAAATAGGTATTTGTGTCCGTAACTGAATTTCGATACACCATTTAAAGTGAACAGGAGATAACTTTTTATATATGTATTATTTTCAGTTTTATTCAGAATAGTCCATTAAACAGCCATCATGTTCTAGAACTGTCCATAACATGACCGTGAAGTTTTATGTAAATATAATGTTGATTTTTCCATGTCTTAAAATCCGTGATCTCATATTTTTATGGTGACATTTTAGATATTGTATCAAACATGTTTAATGTACATATATTTTAGTGCTTTTGTTTTTAAATTGATGAATAATGTGATTTCTCAATGTATTTGTTTATTGAGGCCTTAAAGTATAAAATACAATGTAGGGATTTTTTATCGGAAGTTTTGTCAGGTTGCCCCCCCCCCCCCAAATGCAGTTATGATAAAGAAGGATAGCTATACAGCATGTTGTAGACATTAAATTAAATTACTAAATGTTCTAAACGTCTATGTATATTCTAAATTAATTGATGTCCCTGTTTACCTGTTACATGTCTTCAAGCCATCCTCAAGGGAACAGCCAGCCCTTCTTCAAGAGACCAGCTGATTATGGACTGATCATGTCATGATTTGGTTTAAACCTTTTGTTATGAAAAAGATGATGAGTTGAATAATTAGATTATAGCCTCCAAGCCCATTTCTATGACAGTCAGTCAGTTCTAAAGAACTGTTGCCAGTATCATTTTGTATTTATACATCTTACACGATTTTATTATACACTACAAGTAAGTTAGTTACAGTACATATTGTTGCCAATTAATGGCTTAACACATTAGAATTAATTTATTTTCACCAAAAAAAAAATGATAATGTTCCATTGAGCCTGATTTTTTTTTAAAACCTTGATAATTCTTTGTAAATAAATATTGAAAATTATTCCTGCACTGTTCAGTATTGATTTTTGATGACAAAGCGTTGTTAAACAGACATTTATATGCATTAGCAAGCTGACTTGGTGAAATCCTTATTTATGTATAAAGATAGGAATTTAAAGTGTCATCAAATGGTTTTATGCATTTTAAAGCCTTATAATATATTTGTTACCCAAGTTAATATTGTGAGTCTTGTATATGTCCTGTCAGATAATTTTTAAGGAGAATCATAAAAAGATAGCGTTGTCTCCCCTCCTTAGAAGATTGTAATTGCATTCCTATAAGGTGCTTCCTGACCTTGATCTGAAAAGCATGATTTATTGTTTAACAAGATCTTTATGTTGGGTTATTTTTTTACATCACTAATAATTTTTGCCAAGTTTTAAAATCCATTAGTCTATTGGTGGTCTCCTGACTAATCTGATTTAGTCAAATATTCATTTGTGGCTTGAGCACTTCAAAATGAATGCTTAAATGAGTTTTGATTTCTTGTACCCCTTATATTTCCCTTAAAAAGTATGATATGTTGAGTTTGGTCTTTACATTAAAGACCTTCATGAATATTCATCATAATAAGTTACTTTGGTAAGACATTTCTTTGTTACAACTTTTGTTTTAATTTGTCATTAATCTAGATTCTATTTATCAATCCATTGAACATTGAAAATAAATATTCATGAGGTACATGCACAATGTTTATTTTGCGACATAAAATTATTTTAATCTTAATATTCATAATGAGAGATATTTTACAGCATGGTGCAGTTTAAAATTTTATGGATTGAATTCTTCTGGTTTTATTTATGTTTTTGAATATTTATAGTTCTTTTAATGTCCATGCATATGTTGAATGTATTCAAAAATCCATGTAATGATAAAAATAACAAATATATTTGAAACTAAAAATTATTAAAAAACTAAAAAAAAAAATCAAATTGTTTATTTAGAAAACAATTTGATTGACAGAATATTGATACATACATGAAACCTTTATGTTTTGTGTTTGCATACATGCATATCTTCTTATATTCTAGTCCTATGAGCTTACTTGCAAATACTGGTAATCAAGGTGCTAATAAAGTATATTTACGTTCAAATTGCAGTCAGGTGGCTTAATGTCGTGGGAAGGTTGTTTGAAATTTTGTTGTTGAAAATTTGCAACTTGGGCAGTGATGTTTTTTTGATTTGATGGGTATACTTGCTGAGCATTTATATATATTTTTTGTATACTAAAATAACTTTCTAGAGATAATGGGACATAAGGGGTATTATTTTCTTTAATGTTCCTATCTTAATAATGTAGTGCCATCAATTTTATAACATTTACTTCACTGAAAAGTAATGCAAAAATTGGGACAAGAACTAATTTGGTTCTATATTATACAATGTACTCATATCCACCTAATGGTTTTCAAAATGTGATTAAAAGTAAGAGTCGAGAAATGGTCTTGAAGTTTATATTTCCACTTTTTTAATGTCATGATTTGCTTGGAGGAAACCTCTTAGAAATTGTGAAATATTTACCTAGAAATTTCATTTTAAAATGCTAATAGTGTTCAGAAATAAATGGCAATTTTGTGTATTCAACGATTGTAGCATATAAAATATAAGATGAAATTATTAATCTGAAATTGTTAGCATCTGTGCTGAAATTTTTAGCATACTTATTTTCTGAAGTGGTATTCTTTTGGTTAAGATTGTGAAAATATTATCTGTAATTTGAACAACTTGCAGTGATTCTGATGCATTATCCAGATTGCTTTTCATAATAAACTCCTGGACCATAGAATTTACTGCGTTTAGTCAGTTTAAAAAAAAAAAGAATTAGGAGAATAAGACAAACCTTGTAATCCATCACCCATGTATCATATCAATACACATTATTTTTTGTGTTTTTACTTATCATGTGCAAGTTAGCAGCAAACTTAAGATACAGACTTTAAAGACTTGTAAATTGTATTTTAGACAACTTAAAATTTAGAATTAAATATTTTGATACCATTTCTTTTTAGATTTCACTAAAATCATTAAATGGTCTTTACAAAACAAAGTGAAAATGATGTGTTGTGTGCATACTTAAATAAAGCTAGCTGAAATCAGGATATGGTTGCAGATACTTTTTTCATACCAAGTATAGTCATAGATTAGAATACAGGTACAAGTTTTTAAAGCTTTTTTTCTGAAAACATAATATGACTGGTTGCAATAACATGTCTGTACATAATCATTTATAAAACAGGTTTTGTATATGTATATGAAAAATGTATCAACAATCTTGGTTGTATGATTTTAATGATTTTTTAGAAGGGAAGTTGTTTAGATATTGTATTTACTGGGATATGATTACATGTCCTTTATAATACTGAAATGTGATATTACAGGCAGTTAAAATTATATAAGGACTAAGCATGGTATGAGATGAATGTAAAAAACAAGGGGGAAAAATCACCTAATAGAAATTTTAAGGAGGAAACTATCAAAAAGATTTATGGGGAAGGCTTGAAGAGTTATATTTGATGAAAAAATTAGAATTGAAATGTGACATGTGGTAGAAAAAGGAATGAATGTGTATTTTTTAAACAATATCCTTGGAAAACTATTACAGACACATTCAGGACTATAGAAAAAGGGAAGAAAAGTGTAGCATAAGGAGGTGCACGCATTTTCAAATATTTTGTTCAGTTTTATACTGTTGTTACACACCATTGACTTCTTCACAAAAAGTCTTAAAAGTGGTAGTGTTTGGAATGTAAAACAAATATTGTATACTTAATTTAATGCACATTAGAATTTTATCCATATTTTATATTTTGAGCATTCCTGATGATTGTTATAACAAAAACTTTAAGCTAAGGGCAAACATTCGTATTGATTTTGATCATTGAGTGAATGATAACAAAAAGGGGAGGGCAAATCAGTAGGAAATTTCAAAGTTGTACTTCACATCACATGAAATTTACTTTTTGTTTTGACTGCCAGTAATATCAAATGCTTACCCCATTGTTTTAATTTATTATAATGCATTGCTCAAATATTGGCTGATTGTACATTGGATAGTTGTGTTAATTATAAAACGCCTGTTTGACCAGTCATTCTTCATTTTTAAGAATATCAGTATGTATGTATTTTATGCATAAAAACCAATTCATGTAAAAAAAAAAGATAAAAAATAAAGAATTAAATAAAAACTGTGTTTTGTCTCGCCTTGACAGAGTCAAAAAGCGAGACATAGGTATGCTGTTTCCGGCGGCGATCGCAGTGTCAACAATGTATTAGTTTGTGATTAGGTCTAGTTCATGGTGAACCACTAGTGGTAGGTCAATGATATTTGGTATGCAGTTGTATTAGCATTGGCACATCTCATTACCATGGAGATTATTTTGCCCGGCCCCCTCAGTCAAGGTCTATTGACTTTGAAACTTTTCATAGTTTACATGTATTAGTTTGTGATTAGGTAAATTTATGGGCAACCACTAGTGGTAGGTCAATGATATTTGGTATGCAGTTGTATAAGCATTGACATATCTCATTTCCATGGAGATTATTTGGCTCCGCCCCCTTAGTCATGGTCTATAGACATTGAAAATTTTGCTAAGTTAACATGTATTAGTTTGTGGTTAGGTCAGTTCAAGGGGGACCATTAGTGGTAGGCCAATGTTAATTGGTGTTCAGTTGTATAAGCATTAGCACATCTCATTTCCATGGAGAATATTTGGCCCCATCCCCTCAGTCATGGTCTAATGACTTTGAATCGTTTGCTTAGTTTACATGTATTAGTTTGTGATTATATCAGTTTAAGATGAACTGCTATAGTGTGTGATAACATTGTGCGAGGGAATTCGACGTTTGATGTACCACTGTTCACTCCAGTGCAATTTATGACAATGCCACTGCATCTATCAGAATTATTTTTTTTTGCAGTGTTTTAAGAAATGATTTTGCTTTGTTGTCGCGTATTATTTGTGAAACATTCAATGTTTTAAAAAGGCGAATTTTCTTTATAAAGTCAATGATTATGTTGACTTTTGAAGGCCAAACTTTCTACAGCCTTAAATACGCTAATGAAAGATCCAAAAACTATACCAATACATAACGACATGTTTATGAAATTATAACAAATCTATTGGTTAACAAATTTTTACTCGTTATTGCAAAATAATGAACTTAATATATCTGACATTTTCTCCCTACCCAGTTTACCCCTATACATTTTTATGATGTGGACTGGTCATTGTTATTGAATCGTAGGCAATTTGATTGGATTAAGTTGTTATTAGTTTACCTTCAAACTTGTTTATGCTTTTCATATATGACTATTGATTAATTAGAACGTGCATGAATGTGTACGGTAACTAAAATGACCTTCAAACTGGATACTGGACGAGTCAATATTATGTTTTATCAATGAAAGTTAAGGTATGAAAGGTAAGAATTGCCACTTATTCGATTTTCACAAAATTTTCGGAATATACAGTTGAAAGGTTATTTTTTAAAAGTCTATTGTGAAGAGTAAAGAGAAAGTTTACAAATAATACGTTTTGTTCCATTAAACAAGTCATTTTCGTAAGAGAAATACCGAAATATATTTTACGCACGACTACGGCAGGTAAAATTATTATTTATCATAATAAAAAAAAGCATTTTTCAGTCTCATTGGAATATGTTGATTACAATTAATCCCAAACTTAAGAAGTAAGTAACTAAAGTCAAAATATGTCCGATCTGCCTATTTCTGCACATCAAAAGTCAATACGATCGTTTTAAAGTCAATTTCGTCTACCTCACAAAATCTTGTTAGGCACTATAATGTTAAATCAATGATATTTGGTATGCAAATGTATTGGCATTTGAAAGTATCGTTTCCATGGAGATTATATAGCACCACCTTTGATCATGGTTTATTGACTTTGAATCTCTTACAGTTTACAAGTTAAATGTTTGTGTTTAGGTTTGTTTAAAGGTAATAACTTATAATAAGTCAATGATATTTGGTATGCAGTTGTATTAGCATTGGCACATCTCATTCCATGGAGATTGTTTAGCCATGTACCTTCAGTCCTGATTTCATCGACTTTGAATATTTGCATTACTTACATGTGAAAGTATTGCTATTTTAATTTCAACATTTGCATCATATCAAAATTACAAAAAGGCGAGACATATCTCTGTGATAACAGTATTATATATTGAGTAAAATACAACTCACTTCTGTTTATCTTGAACTAAGACCAGCAGAAAACTTCAAGGATTAGATACAGCTATATCTTCAATTTTTCCCTGATCATTTTATAAGTGATTGCTCTGTTTAACATGTTTGACATGTTTCCTTCAAAGCAAATATGATTATTTTGCTGTGTTCGTATGATCACAAATTTTGCAAGCATTTATTGGCAGACTATAAGAAACATTTGGTTTTGATAAACCCTACAATTATAAATGAAAAGAAATTTACAGAGGTCTAGAGGATGCTAAAAAAAGACATATTTAGCAAAAAGTAAAATACCAAAAGTACCGAACTGTATGGAAATTTAAATAGGAAAGTCCCTTATCAAATGGCAAAAATCAAAAGTGCAAACAAATCAAACGAAAAAACAACTAAACACCCCTCTTATTCACAACAGATTTACACAGTTAAAAACATTGAATAAGTGCAAAACCTTGTTTATACCATACTGGACAATATTTATAATGTTGAATAAAGGCAACAGATGTATACTGCTGTTCAAAAGTAATAAATCGATTGAGAGAAAACAAATCAGGGTTTCAAACTAAAACCGAATGAAACACGAAACTATAAGAGGAAATCGACGGAATAACAGAAATACAGAAGTGCAACAAAAATACACACCAATGTGACATACATAGAAACAAATATTGGATGCATGCATCAACTTGCAGAAGAATAGAAACATCATCTATGAAAGGAAATTTAAGCAGGGAATATGAATAAAGATTCAGAGATCGAGAGGATGCAGCAATTCCGATAGAAATTGATCATTTAATCTACCAATTATTTCATTTAATCATGGATACTTTTATATTCGTCGACTAAGGACTGTATTTTTTTCAAGTCTTTTTCATCTTGACATACATTTAATTGTTATTGTCTGATTGACTGCTTTGAATTTTTGTAGGAATAATCTTTAAATTCATATTTCAAATCAACATTTGTTCCTTGATTTAAGTTGATATATACGAGGCAAATATCTGCCGACTCTTAATAAATGTGTGTACATTAAACCAAACAAGAAAAGTCAATGTAAATACATGTTAAAACAACTTTCAGAAATTAAAATTGGAATTTAAAAATAGCTACCGTTTCACATATGAATGAATGTCCTTTTCATATTTAAATTACTGTAACTAAAATTTATTATTTCTTGTTAATCAAGTAAAAGAAAAAAATACAACACCAAATATGAGCTGCGAACTGTTTTTAATGATAATGATGATACCATTTATTAAAAGAATTAGCTAATTGATCGGTTTTGTTCACTTCCTGTTTTGATATTTGAACTACTTCCTTATCATAAATGAGTCATCTGTTCCTTTAATGGAATTTTACAAGTAACAAAACAGGTAAGAACATTACGCTGCCTGTAAAAAAGAGTACAACAACAAAATACCAAACTTTGAGGAAAATTCAAAACGGAAAGTCCCAAATCAAAAGGAAAAATCAAAAGCTCAAACACATCAAACGAATTGATAACAACTTTCCCATTTCTGAGTTGGTACAGACATTTTCGTATATGGAAAATGGTTGGATTATTCGATTTTGTTATTGACCATGTTGACATATCAAAATTTCATATTTCTCTGACCGAGTCTGTAAATATTCCGTAATTGATTATACGTGGTACCGTAGACTTTAGTTATACGTACACTTGATTGTCCATTCTATTCTTTTCAATCATTTCATTTTCATGTTTAGCTTCTGATAACCATTTAGTAACTTCACGGCCGACACTCGGCTAACCGAGAGATTGGTCGGTTAATCTATATTGAGTATGCGGCTATATCGACGGTTGGTCTGTTAATCGGGTTGGCTAAAGTCTGTTAATCAGGTGTTATCGAGAAAATCATTGAAAGTTCAGCATGTTTCATTGTATAACTTTCTAAATATATTTTTATCATAAAAAGTATTCATGTCTAACAAAACAATTCAATGTACTGAATTCAGTGGTGTAGTTATTATTTTTCTAGCTTCGATGTACGATCTATAAAATGAAAAGGCGGGTTACTCATCAATAAATTTATACACATTTTACACACATAAAATGTACACAAAATGACACATTGGTTAAATTTACTTGCATTCAATATTTTGAACATCGAAAAAAGAAAGGCATTATGTTTGTTAACCATATAGATATCATTGTGTGAAAAATCTACACGAAAATCTGTATTTTGGTGACATAAATCAATCTTTATTTAAAACCTGGTCTGTTAATGGGTCGGATGTATAAAACCCGGTCTGTTAATTGGTCTGTTAAGAGTTATGAATGGCAATAAAAGTATAATTTTATTGCTATATGGGGTGTTATCGGATCAAATGAGTAGGCTCAAGACGAGCGGCTAAAATATACGAAAACAACACATGAGCAATGAAACATAACATACATGTATACGGAAACAACACATGAAATTGAAAATTGATAAAAATGATTTCAAAAAGTGTAATATTAAAGTAATATTAATTTCATCCAAGAATGATGTTGATTCTGTTTAATTGTCATGAATGACACAAATTTGTCATCTACATTGGTAACCAGTATATAAATCAGAGATAAACGTCGTAATGTAACTAAACATCAGTAAGTAAAATATATTGGGATGACAAAATATGAAAAATAAAGAAAGAATAATGAGTAAGATAAATAAAATGTAGAAAAAAATGACTTAACAATTTAAAGAATACAGAAATAAACAATACCCCGAATCCGGACCCTCATGGTATACAAGAGAATCTGGATGGAAACGCAGAATATAGAATCATATTTAAGGACAGTAGAGAGTGATACATTGCTAAAAACGAGAGAAAAATAATACTTGTTTAAGAATACACACATGAAACACCGATGGCTGTTGAAACAGTAACGGATTGCGATGTACTTATATTGGTGACAAATTCTAGAAGTTTACATGCGGACAACTATGGTGGCAGGTTAATGCCATTTTGCGCTTTATAGCGCTTTAGCGTTTTCGCCTTACATATTCTATATGGCAAAAACGCGAAATTGCGAAGTCGAAAACGTGAAAACGCGAAACCGATTTCTCGTTTTCGACTTCAGTCGCGTTTTCGCGTTTTCGACCTCGCGTTTTCGCCCTATAGAATATGAAAGGCGAAATCGCGAAAACGCGAAATGGACTTCACCGGCCACCATAGACAACTGTAGTTCTCCTCTGCACTTATGTAGAAAGGAACTAAACGGAATAAAATGAATTGAAACTTAAAATAACCAAATGTAGCTGCATTCGCTCCTTTCCGTTTTTTCCTTTAGAGTGATTTGTAAACCACATAGAATTAAGTAATAGAAGAAAAGAACCAATTTGATGATGCTGACGAATTAGGGTTTAACGTCCAGTGACAAATATCATGTTCATATGTGAATGAGAACACGTTATATGTACCCTGTGTTGTATTAGAAAGACACTTTCAGTCGGAATTGAGAACGTGCTACTTCGAACAGACACAAAAAGTAAGGCTGATTGAAAACGTCAATAAAAAATTCATGCATATTCCAGAGGCCAATTCATATCACGCTATATTGAAGTGACACACCCTTCAATAAAATGCAAAGAAAGTCAAAATAAAAATGCTCTTTCTAGGATACTGTGGCACCGTATTGTCATTTTTGTTTACTCAGGAACATCTCATTCTTAAATTTTTCAAGGGGGAAATATAAAGGTTGCAAAATTATTGTCGTGGCTAAATAACTCTTAACTGACACAATTTCAATTGTCCAACCCATTAACAGACTTTATTCCCATAATTTTCACTAAAACGTGGTATTATTCACGTTATTTTACAATTATGAAATATTTACTAATGTCAATTTATTTTTTAGAACCACAGTACTATTTTTTGTCCTTTAAATGATATCTAAATTTGTTTGTTTCGCCTTTTATTAAAAAAATTGCTATGCGTATAAGCATAAATACTACATACTTGCGCGACGCCTTTTAGTTTTACTGAAAACTGCGCAGACTAAGAAATGTTTTTACAAGTGCAAAATGTTCTATAATATATATCATTTTGTCAGACACTTTTCTTTTTTTGATTTGGTTCTTATAACATGCCAAAAATCTGTATATTTAATAGAGTTTAACATTAAATTAAGCGTTTTACTCTTAACAGACGTATAACCAACCCGATTAACAGACCAATCGCCCATATAGCCGCATACTCAATATAGATTAACCGACCAATCTCTCGGTTAGCCGAGTGTCGGCCGTGAACTTAAAATGTTTTAGATTTGACATGGATCGTTTATCATAAAATAGTATCAAATCATTATCTTTTCTACACTTTTCTACACTTTACTCTAGACTATTTCAAATCTCGGTCAGTTTCTGAAATTATTTCTTACATACTTTTGATTTTTTGATTTTTTAACCCTGTAGGCTAACATTGTCCATGTGAAATTTTAAAATTGTTTGTATAAACATTGAACGACCAAAATATGTGACGTATAAAATTTTCTGACGTCAGACACGCGAATCAATGAATGTGTTTGTAGATAGATGTGTTTGCGTTCTGTTAAATTGTTCCTTTTAAAATTGTTACACGATGATGACTGCTGTACCCATATTTTAACTATTTTATTTATTATGTCTGTTAAGTTCACGCATCATTGTAAATATAACGGAATTTGACGAGGCTGTCAACAAAGAGAGAGGTTTAGCGCTATTAAACCAGATTTAATCCACCATGTTCTGCGTTTGAAAATGCCTGTACCAAGTCAGGAATTTGACAGTTCTTGTCCATTCGTTTTTGGTGTGTTTTGTCATTTGATTTTGCCATGTGATTATGGACTTTCCGATTAGAGTTCAGTATTTTTGTGACATGCATGAACGTTTGGAGATGTTGAATGCATGAACAAACAATCGAAATTTTCATGGGAACCGACGGACCTTTTTTTTTTAAACAACGTGTTTCTTTATTGATCTTTATTCAAGACATACAGTATTTTAATGTGAAAAATTAAAAAGAAACTAGTATCATACTTTTTTAAACTATAAACTAAATTATGCAAATTTTGGTAACTAGCTTGACCGCATCCATCTCATTGAACTTGAAATTAAGGATACAATAGATACAAGTTAAGTCTACCGCATATCTTCACCTGCATTTGGAAAATGGCTACGAAGGTTGGTTGAGAACAATACCTTGCGACAAAAGGGATGATTTCAGCGTCCCTATAGTGAACGTTTTATTTCTAGCAGCGCCAGTATATGTAGTATACACCCCCAGTTATTACAGAGTTTGCATTTAAATAATGAAAATGAATATGTTTTGATTGTCGTAACCACCATTCGGTCATCAGCAGGATCTGCACACCCTTCCAAAGCTCCTTAGATTATCCAGTTTTTGGTGGGGATTTTTGTTGCTCTGTCTTTAGTTTTTTGTGTTGTGTTTTGTGTATTGTTGTTTGTACATCGGTCGTTGTTTTTTTTTTTTGCCATTTTGGGTTGCATTGTCAACTTGTTTTTGACATGAGTTTGCTTGTACCTTTAGTATCGTTACGTATCTTTACGTGACAATTCGAATTAAGGAATAAACTAGTAATGAAAAACTGAATTGTGGCGACTACAAATAGAATACATTCATGACCATCTTTGACACACAATCTGTATACGCAATAACGCAAGGGCGGTGCTGATAAATCTTTGGTGTCGATAACTTCGTAAATTCATAAGTTCATAAGCTTCTTTTGTATAAGCAGTTACCCTCATTATGACAACATTATGCGAAACATAAGCTCTAGAATATCGTATTATCTTGGAGTTATATGCCGCATATAAAGGAGTTACCATTACGATTATAAATAATATTGAAAATTCACAATAAAAAAATCAGTTTAGTTCTGAATCAAACTTTTTATTATAAGGTCAGGACAGCCGTATTTGTGAAATGAATTAAAAGTTTCAATTAAAAAATCGACACAATACAGGATAATAGATTTAAAAGAGTGATGAAAGATACCAAAGGGACATTGCAAGAAAATTGGTACCGTTAATTTTATTATATCAAACTCATAGATCGCAAACTGAATTTATCCAATGAGACATTTTATTGTCCAAGAATTAAGATACCCTTACCAAAACTAACTAATACTCAGTATAAAAAAAAAATCAATCTAATACTGAGAGAGATTGTCTAATTTTCATAGAAGTATAAAATTACAATTTAGCAACATTTTAACAAATAATAAAACAAATTTCATCGATATTAATTCACCTCAATAGCAGACTAATGAAGGTTATTACAACAGTATACTTATTAATCTATATAAATAAGACCTGGATAATCGTAAATAATATCAACTTTTCTACTTTTCATGATAGCTTTACCTTCTATATGTATTTTTTTTTTATGACGATGAAATATTATCTTTGCAGACCTTCATCAGCTACTTTTTATATGACTTAAATTTTTGTATATGCCGGTGAGCAATGGATTGGACTAAATCATTATCGATGTTCGTAAAAGAAGGCAATTACGAAAAAGTTAAACAATTGTTAGAAAGAGTACACGTTGATAAATTGGAAGTGTCCAGCGAATATCCTTTAGTCATGGCAATTGATAACAACGACGTTGATATGGTCCAGCTCCTAATAGACCCTAAATTACATATTGACACTAAAAACTTTCAAATTGATCCAGTTATTCATGCTACCCGAAATTCAGCTGTAAATGTGGATGTGCTGGAAGCATTAATTCATGCAGATCTTGATATCAATGCTAAAGATTCGCATGGCATGAATGCTTTACATATGGCAGCACAGTTTAATTTTGAAAAAAAGCTGGAGGTTCTATTACAGAGTCAGCGTTTGGGTACAAACGAAGTGGACCATTCTGGTAGGAATGCACTACATCATTTGATTGAAACAACATGCTTTGACAATATGGATCAGTTTAAAAGATGTGCCATGCTACTAATTGAGAGAGATGTTAACATTAATGCACAAGACCAAATGGGGGAGACGCCTCTTCATAAAGTTTTCCAAAATTACTGTAATCTTATTCCAGAAATTCTGGCATTCTTGCTTCAAAATGGAAAGGATATTAATCATGAACTGAAAGACAACGATGGATTTACAGTTTTCCATATTATGGTTTCAAACACAAACGAAAGCATAAAGGAACAGACAAACTTTGCCGATATAATTGAAGCCAAGGACAAAATGATTAGAGACTACTTGATTGGTAGATTAACTGCGGTTGAGCCTGTTGTATTGGTTCGTCTTTTAAACGAACTAAATAACAATGGCAATTCTGCATTCGAAACTTATGCAGATGGCGAACAATTTAAAATGGAAACCATTAATTGCATGATCGAGAGAGGGGCTGATGTAAATAACAAGGATAGTCTTGGCATCACTCCACTCGCGAAAGGTGCTCTCAGAGAACGCGACGAACTTGTTGACGTCTTTTTAAGAGCAGGCGCAGATGTGAACATAACAGACATCTTTGGGCAAACTGTTTTGTTTAGAGTACGAACCATACACTCATTTAAAAGCCTATGTGAATATGGCGTACAACTTAACGTGAAAGATAAGTTTGGTCGTTCTCCTCTAACAAACAACTGTTTGTATACTCCATTAGAATTTCCACCTATGGGAATGACGTTGCAATCTAGTTTATCAATACATCCCCCATTGGCAACACTTTTTCTTGATCACGGAGTAGATGTAAATGTTGTAGACAGATATGGATCCTCACTGTTGCATTATGGGGCGTGGCATTCGGATCTCAATATGATAAAAGTTTTGCTTGAAAACAGCGCAAGGAAAGATCTAGTCGACCAACATGGATACACACCATATGATCTTGCCATTCATCATGGTAACTGTGACGTATTCCAACTGTTAGAAAATGATCATAATCATGGCGTTAATATGGCTACTACAGAAAAACGAAAAATATATGAGAAGAGCGCTATCTATGTTCGGTCTATGATTAATCATCAGAATGCAAACAATATGCAGGAAACATTGAGTAGTGTTGGAATAGATGATAATGCTGAAGATTTATTACAATTGTTGATATCGTCACCAAAAACAGGCTTTACCGATAATTTAAGTGATACATCGAAAATAAAGTCTGATGTCCATGAACTCATGACCAGAATCGCTAATGTTATTGGTGAAATGGATAGTCGATTTCAATGCACTATTTTCCCAACCGGAAGTTCAGCAGAATGTACTCAAATAGGGGATCCAGTCGAAATGGATTTTGTTTTTTGTTTATCATACTTTAACAGCCAATGCGAGGTTATTCAAACAGATGATCTTCTAGAAACTGGATTTGCAATTTTGAAATTAAAAAATTACCACAAAAGTCACGATTTGGTATCGTTTGTTGATCAAAGCGATGTATTACAGTCAGACATTGTTCGCGAGAGATTTCAAGATCTAACAACCAGTGCAGTGAATAGGGCGGACATTTGGTCTTCCGAGGACATTTATTTCGACGGACTTCTAGGATTTCCAGACGACAAACCAATAATCAATCTCAGAATTCAGTGGTATGGAGCGTTGGCTAAATGCGTCAGCATAAGCATCGATATTGTTCCTGCAATTCATAAACCAAACTGGATTCCACGAGATATCGATCATAGTTTTATGGAGCTGCTTACTCCGAAGGTAAAGGAGGCAGGATTCTTTCTATTGTTTCATTTACCTCATACAACCACGTCTTTGAAGTCATGTTATGTTAGGATATCGAGTGCTCCAGCTGAAATTCAGATTATCAAGATGATGCCAGACTTGTTAAGAGAGAGTTTTTCTCTTTCTAAGATTTTAAAAAGTTGGCACTTCTGTCCACTTGTTCAATTTAGTGATGACGAAAATGACAGTTCTACTGACACAGAATCTTTTGAGGACGAAAATAATGATAACGACGATGATCCCGATAAAAGTGGTAAGTTAAAAACTACAACAAAGACCATTAAACAGCTACAACCCTGTATAATATCCCAAATGGGTGAAGATCAAATTGGCGATAGTGAAAAATCTTCAGATAATTCTATCAACAGTGAAAATTTACTAGAAATTCAGAAAGCAGCTGGATGGATAGTAGCTCTTGATGAAACACATGTTATCAGAAAAATATTTTTACCAAAGGAAAACAAAGCTGAGCCTATGGAAAAATTTATCGGAAAATATGCTAAAGAACCCTTTACTGAAATGACTGTTGATAATAATATTGACAGTCGCACGTTGTTTGTATCGAAAGAGGACCAACCTTCAACAAGCAGGAGAAATGTTGATTGTAACGAACAAATCACAAATATAGCAGAACATTTGAGTAAAAACACAGCTTTTACACCTTGCACGAGTTCAAAAAATTGCGAACAGCAAGTTTACAGCAATATAACCAACACAGAGAACACAGAGAACACGTTAGAATCACGAGAAACAAAAGAAAATGGTGTCTTAAAATCTGATAGCATGTCATTGCAAATGATAGAAAGAAGCAATGATACTCGGAGTGATTATAACGTTCATTCAATAGATTTCGAATACGAAGAAGAA
This sequence comes from Mytilus galloprovincialis, assembly GCF_965363235.1. Taxonomy (NCBI): domain Eukaryota; kingdom Metazoa; phylum Mollusca; class Bivalvia; order Mytilida; family Mytilidae; genus Mytilus; species Mytilus galloprovincialis. The sequence goes on from NC_134843.1 coordinate 87,026,109, forward strand.
AGTTCAAGAAAGGGTGAAAATTGTTCAGAATCAGAAATTTCACAAGATGAAAGTTCAACGACGTTTGACGATGATTTTGTTGGAGGAGATGTTGTTCAAGCAAAGGACGAAATTTCAAGCTATATGTTGAAAAACTGTTTGTTTTATACAATCGTACTAATTCGACAAAATAATTTGAAGGACTTGAGTCACATTAAAGTCACAACAATGATATATGACACCCTTTTGAAAGCAGCAAAGTCAAAGCAATTGCCATCATACTTTATGCCATATATTGATAATTTCTCCTATGTTGATACACATATTCGCGAAGTGTCTTCAAGTAAAGCAGAAAGAGAACTTCAAAAACATTGTGCAAGAATTGAAACATTTTGTAAGGTTATTCTTGGAATTCTCTCTCAAAGACAACAAAGTTCTAATTAGTTCCTCTTTGCTTGTTTTCATATATTTCAAAGTAAAGTAAGATTTTTGTTTCAAGTGTAACGTATAGTCTTTACATATTAGTGTCAGGGTACCCAAATTGCACATATTTTCATTTTTGTATATTTAAGAAAAATAAATAGTTTCCTTTCTGGATGTATTTGTAGCTGATTAATAATTTCTATATAGTTCCAGAAATTTGATTTTTTAAAACCATAACGTTCCATGCTATTTTATGAGGAGTATTTAATTTGCACATATCCGACAACAAAAGACGAATAACAGATTTGTTTTTTCCGAAGATTTGAAAAAATCTGACGTTAATCCATGCTCATTGTGTATTTTGTTAGAAATAGTTACCAGTGACGTATTTTGATAACTACTTTTTTCTTCTAAATTTCGATTTTTGTTTTTAACATTATTAATTTGCTACTAGTACTTCATTCATTGAAGTAAGAGTATGGATTAGGGAATTGCAGTTTTGAATTTTCCTCGGAGTTTAGTATTTTTGTGATTTTACTTATTGATTTATAATGTGACCACTGTATGTGTATCTTCAGGATTTTAATCTGTTTAAAAGACGTGCATAATAAAAGGATTAAAAAACGAATTTTAATTCTCTAAGAAAACTAAGACTATTTACCGGATTTTTAATAACATGAGCAACACAACGGGTGCCGCACGTGGAGCAGGATCTGCTTACCCTCCCGGAGCACCTGAGATCACCCCAAGGTTTTGATGGGGTTCGTAGTTCTTAGTCTTTAGTTTTCTATGGTGTGTCTTCTGTACTATTATTAGTCTGTTTATCGTTTCCTTTTTTAACCATGGCGTTGTCAGTTTATTTTCGATTTATGAGTTTGACTGTTCCTTAAGTATTTTTCGCCCCTCTTTTGTAAGATTTCCGTCACTTTTGTTTTGCATAATTGACTTAAACTGGGTAGTAAGAACAATTTGGGGGTATTATGGCGTTACACGTTAAAAGAAAACTCTCCATAGAATACAAGAGAAGTGTAATACCTCAACCAAAACGCCAGTCAACGACAAGCACTTGTCTCTGAAATGTGTTTCCCCTACATACCTTTATATCAAGGCATATAGGGGAAAACAATCACATACAAATTAGGGGGAACACTTACATTCAGAGACAATATCCTATATAGTCAACACAATGAAGTATGTCATTGTGTACACAGTCGAATTATAATTGAATAAACAAACCATCAGCTTCTGCACAAAAATAAATATGTGTTTCTAAGCCGTATTCTATGTGTTACTCTACTGGCGACAGTCAGCACCATCGCTCGTTGCCTCCCCTTTTATGTATTGTAAAAGATATTTTTCCAGCTATGATTCAATACAATGCAAGCTTTTGATTGAAGATACTGGTATCAACTATCGATAAGATAACTTCGTGGTTCAAACGATTGAGCAAAAATAATATGACAACATGCAAATATCATTTTTTGCACTTTTTGTGCAATCTCTTTCTATCAGTGATGCTCAAGGTTAAAAAAAAAAAGAAGTAAAATCACAAAAAAATACTGAACTCCGAGGAAAATTCAAAATAGAAAGTCCCTAATTAACGACAAAATCAAAAGCTCAAACAATCCAAACGAATGGCGAACAACTGTCATATTCCTGACTTGGAACAGACATTTTCGTTTGTAGAAAATAGTGGATTAAACCTGGTTTTAAAGCGTTAAACCTCTCACTTGTATGACAGTCGCATCAAATCCCATTATATTGACAACGATGTGTGAACAAAACAAAATAATAACCTTACGACTTCCAACTGTGAACAAAAACCATACCATGTAGCAAGCTATCAATTGCCCTTACGCGCAAAATGTAAAATAATTCAAGCGGAAAAAATCAACAGCGACCTGATTGGTGTGAATATTGATCAATTTGTAAGCAATTGTTCATTGCTGGTGCAGTTTCTGCGAAAGGAGCACACTCCTGTATATTAAGTCCGTATATTATAGTGTGAACATGCACGAGATATGTAATCACCATACGATTGGGCAGTGAGTATGTTACTGCTGAGAAATGGGAAATTGATAATTTAGAAGTTAAAACCGTCCCTTTTTTCATAGATTTTAGCGTAAAGTCGTCCATCTGTGTCAATTTCGATGAAGAGATCATGGTATGAAAGCAGTCCTTCTTGTATCAATAGTATACTTAATTTCAAATTCACTGGGATTAATGAGATGTAAGTATTGGCTGAAATATGGGTAATTCAGTGATTTTTGCAAGGTGCTTTTTCTTTTTGTCTTTTAGAACGTTCTGAATGAATTTTGCTTAAATTAAGTACAAAAGCAAATCGGTCAGTAGGGGTGCACAATTAGTACCCATTGGAATACCGAACGTCTATTACAATATAATTCCATCAAACTCAACAAATATATTGTCGATCAAAAAGTCCAGCATTTTGATAACTTCATCTGCGGTATATTTTCTGGTAGAATCATTGTGGTTCTCCACAAAATAAGAATTATAATAAACCAAAACAAGACATTTGTATCTACGATTCCTATTTTAGAAAAAGCTTTGCTCGATGAGAATCAGAATGTTGAAGTCAGTCTTTCAATTGATCATTAATAGATTTTTTTCTCTAAATATGATTGGACGGTCGATCAACATAATTTAATTTTGTCATATACAAACCTATGGAATATGATATCAATAAAATGTTAAACAGTTGTCGAAATAAAACGTTAACAAAATTCTGCTAGTACTTGAAATTAGGAATCACTGGTTTAGGTTTTGGAATATATAAACGCGATAGTTCATCCCATAAGCTCATTTACACAGCTACTTTTGCATAGGTACTATTTCTAAAAATTTGTAGTACTGGAAATCTACTTTTAATATTCAGTACTATTTTGTTACTCTAAAATTATTGTAATATTTAGGTACCTGTATTTGACAGTACTTTATTTGTACTTGAAATTTAGGTACTATAGATTTTTGGTTACTATCGTTACATTTTCAGCATTTTGAAAGTTTTTCTATTTCAAATCTCTTAAAGTTATGATTTTCAAACATGGAATATTGTATTATTTCTGTACCAAAATATTTAGTACAAATCAAGTACTGTAAAATACAAGTACCTAAATATTACATTAGTTTTAAAGTAAAGAAATAGTACTAAATATTAAAAGTAAATTTCCAGTACTGCATTTTTTTAGTACATAAATAGTACCTATGCAAAAGTAGCTGTGTAGGTAATAATATAATAATTGGATCTTTTTTCAATAAAAACTAGGAGATGTGATATGATTGCCAGTGAGACAACTATCCATCACAGCTCAAATTAAGTGGACGTAAACAGTTATAGGCAATCGTAAGGCCTTCAACAATGAGAATAGTTCATACCATTTACTCATAAAGAGGAAATTACTGGTAAATTTCACGATTGAAAAACATATTACCGAATTTATTTCATGCTTCTACTGCAACTTCATCAAACACAATTTTGTTAACGTAGTAAGCTATTTAAAAGCTAAAAATGTAATATTCTACATCTTCAAATGTTATTTCCCGTCTCCTTTATTTTTACCCCCCATTTGTATCTAAATCCTTTAGTTTCAACGGTTGAACCGTTATCAATGAATGTATATAGATTTAAATAAGAGTACAACTATTTTCTCCAAACATGTATTATTTTGTGGTTGATCCCCGGGCGTTGATCATAAATGCAAATCATTTAAGGTGCACGGACATTTTTTGAGGTGTCAAAGTTTGTACATTTAACCAAAAAGTACATGTTGAACACGAGTAGAGATGTTTAACAATGCGGAAAATCGAAACAATTTACAATAATTTACAAAATATAATTACAAATGTTTCTTACATTGGGAATTTTTACATTCATTTTTTTCATATTATGAGGGTGGGGGCTAGGGAGGAGGGGTGAGGTGTCTATATTATATAATTGTGGCCATTCATTCATATTTCTATATATTATATTTGTGGACAATCATTCATTGTTCTAGATACCCCCCCACCCCCCATTATTCTCCATTTTTTTCTACCTCATCTAGACCCTTATATGGTTTGGAATTCACATATATATAATATGATATGGATCAATATGCCAAATTCAACCCCGCTTTATCTACATGCATTTTTTTTTATCAATTATATACTAAGATCTACTAAATATGACATGTGCAAAAAGTTATTATCACACTATAAATAAAAACATGAGAAAACGAAAAAGTGATAAGCTAGCTATTAATTTTAGAATTTTTACGTTGAACAATGAGTCCTATTATACAACCGATTTATCTTACATTTACATTTTGTCATCCATAACAAATCATAACATTGTAAAATATTTAATCACTTTTGTAACTGATTGATAAAAGATAACATGCTGAATATTTCCGGAAAACATCGATTTAACCTTGAACCGTCATTTACGACATGTAGGGAAAAATTGAAATAAGGTAATTCGTCATAAACGGCCACGCGTCCACGTAAGTACACATGTAAAATTATATAGACTACTTTAACAGACTTTTTATTCACTTTATTGATTCATGTTTATCAGTAAAAAGTGACAACAGATTGTTTGACAGATAAAATTAGTTCCACACTGATGTCACTGATCATTGTCAACAAAGCGGGGGAGGGGGTGTTGGGTGTTAATCTACCGTATTTGGAAAGCACGCCTTCACTTCTACCAATAGTGTTATGTACATATAAAAAAAGAAGATGTGGTATGATTGCCAATTAGGGAGCTACCATTTGATTTTTATGGGGGGCTAGGATGAAAAATGTTGTCCTGCCTTTTTTTTTAGTTGTAATCTCTGTCCTGCCTTTTTATTTTTCACTCTATTCGGTCCTGCCTTTTTTTTATTAGTTTATCCTGACTTTTTTTAACCTAAATTGTCATCCTGCCTTTTTTTTTGCAAAGTGTCTCATCCTGCCTTATTTTTTTACTCAAAACTCCTGTCCTGCCTATTTTTTTCAAATTTCATCCTAGCCCCCCCCCCCCCCCCCCCCATAAAAATCAAATGGTAGCTCCCTTAGACAACTCTTCACAAGTGACAAAACGACACAGAAATTAACCGGCAGCTATAGGTCACCGTACGGCCTTCAACAATGAGCATAGCCCATAACGCATAATTTCTTTAACAGCGTCCGATCAAGCCATTTCAAAAAAGCACCATGAAACGTTAACATAATTAAAAAGAAAAAGAAAATAAAATATATAAAAAATCGAATAAAAGGGGGTCAACAATCCACCAATGTTGAGTATTACAAATGTCCCCTCCTTTTATTTTACAAATTGAAAAGTCGCGGTATGTTAAAAAGACTTTGTTCTGCTTCTTGTATTTTAATCAATATTGACTGAGATTTATTGGCGGTATTTTCCACGAATGCCGGATGATTTAGTGTGACAACTATTGATCAAAATTGAAAAGACGAAAGTATTGTTTCGGACTAAAATCTATAATAAAAAGATCAACACTTCTCATACCCAGAACACCAACTGCATTGACTTGTATCACTTTGAAATGAGCCCTTTATACGTTTGAAATATTAACCCGTAGACCCTAAAGTGCAATTGATGATAAATACATGTTTGTTTAAAAAATATAACGTATCTGTAATTGCAATTTCTTTTTTTAGTCTCGCTATTCACTTTTCACTTTTCATTCCTAACCCTCCCTGCCCCCAAAATTCACTTAAATTTTAAGCCTAACTAGTGATAACTAATAATCGTTTCATAAATATTATGCTTTAAAGATTTTTAAAGCACAATTCAATATATATGATACATGTACCTTACTATTTTGAGTATTTTCAGAAAGTTTTAAAATTGACATCGAATTTAAAGACATCTTTTTACACGATTTATACAAGGAATATAACACAATGACATACATGCAGAAAACCATTCACAAAACCCCTTAATCCCTTTTCCCCCTACTTCCTCTTCTCTTCCCCTTAAACCCATACAAAAGTCATTCAATTCTTTTTCCAGGAATATCCCTATTTGTATCCCCCACTTCCTCTGGTGTCCCGCACCCTGGCTCTCGCTTCCTTCCCCTTTGCCTTCCGCTTCCTGCTCCTCATTTCGATTTTGCCTTACCCCTGTCCAGCCCTTCTTGGTAAGCCCTCAATAATGCTTTTTTTTTAAAACATGTATAAAGGAGTAATTGATACCATCTGTATTAGGTTTAACGAACATTCAACATAAAAACAGCTGCGTTAAAATGATAACAATAATTTAAAATTAAGTCTAACTCTTCGTTCATTCCCAAGTATTTTGTTAGCGATTTCTGACTTTTATGCATTTTGCCATTCATTTCCGTGTCGCATTATTTTCAAAACGCGGAACAAATCCGAACAAAAAATATGTCTGTCAAAAATGGTTCAAGTTTCTTAAAATTACTGTGCAATAAGATAAAGAAAATATGCAGTACTTTATGAAAAAACACAAAAGGAGCAATGGATGTCTATTAATCTAAAAAAAAAACCCACAAAAATACGCTATTTGTATCTATAATGGTCATATTTCAATGTATCATGATTTTTTTAAAATTTAATTAAAATTACTGTGCAATAAGATAAAGAAAATATGCAGTACTTTATGAAAAAACACAAAAGGCGCAATGCATGTCTATTAATTTAAAAAAAAACACGCTATTTGTATCTATAATGGTCATATTTCAATATATCATGATATTTTTGAAATTTAATCTTTGGTGTATCTGATAGTACAGTAAACTAGAAGTATGCTCGTCCCTTAAAACTATTAATTTGCTAATGAAATTCTTGAATTTTGTTGAATGTTCACCAAACTTGATCGTGAAAGATCAAGCAACGCATTTTTTTTTATCATGAAAGATAATGCGTGATCAGACTTAATACTAGTAATCAGAAATCAATATTTCTATTACCACTTTATATACCTACAACTGGTTGAAGCCTGTAACTATCTAGATAAGAATGAACATTAAAGCTTCTTTTTTTTCAAATACAACACTTAACCTCGAAAGTTAACAAAAAAAAGCCCAACTAAAAACGTGCCTTAATCAGTGCGAAAAATACAGCTTTGAGAATCGGTCAAGTACAATTCAGGCAGACCTCCACTATTTAGCCAATAAAATGGGTATGCAACGTTTACACCAAAATGTTAACCATCAACCAAAAATTATAACAAACACAGCAGCTTTCATGAACAATTTGAGAATAAACGATAACAACATTTTGTTCGTTTTGTGCAACAGTACTTTCTTAAATTCTATGTATCTTTATACATGTATACAACGTAGCAGATGTGGGTTGATTTCCAATGAGGTAACTATATACTACAGACTAAAGAATACCAGAGCGCAAATGCTGATCTTTCTCGTCTGCTTTACTTATGATAGTATATATTTTGTTGAACGTCTGTAAAATTAAAGGTTTTACAAGAATTGTCAAATACACTTAAGATTGTCAATGATTCATAAAAAGAGGTCAAGGTCAGATGAATCATGCCAAGCAGATCTCTAAACATACCGTACACCAAATATAGGTGTACCGATACTTACGGTACCTTAGAAACTGACAAATGTAAAAGGTATGTTTGGTCAATTAATTCGGAACATATTTTACTAGAATTGTCAAATACACTTTAAGATTGTCACTGATTCATAAAACGAGGTCAAAGTCAGATGAACCATGCCAAACAGATCTCTTCAAACATACCGTACACCAAATATAGGTGTGCCGATACTTACAGTACCTTAGAAACTGACAAATGTAAAAGGTGTGTTTGGTAAATTAATTCGGAACATAAGTTCGAAAGTATATGAACCCTGACGACAGCCAGACATAGACATCTTACTTTCATTTCAAATGACGTCATATATATAAAACATGCAGGCAGACATGTACACCATACACCAAATGTCGTGGTGCTATATCATACAGGTATATAAGCGAAAGGTCAAACAACATAAAACGAACACGACCAAATGATGCATGATAATAGGGTCAAAGTTATTTGAAACCTTGCAGAAGTAGAAAATGTACACCTTACAATCAACACAAAAGACAGTTATCCTATAGCTTAGCGAAACCGCGATACGGACTTGACCACAAAACTAAACTTTCCTCCATGAAATATTAATTATCATATAATTGAAGAATAATTTGAACGTCTTCGTAGCATCATATATTTCACGATCCTTTTCACGATCTTCAAAAAGCGGTACGGGATTTTTCACGATCCGAAAAATCAATTTTGTTTAAATATTTCCTTTTTTTACCAAGTTTCAGATTATGCTTATACAAGATAACTATGATAACCATTTGATTCATTCAAAAAGAATGCCCTTATTCGGAGAACAGTAGTTTATTTTATTCGAATTTGTGAACAAATCATGTTTGTATACATTTTTTATGTCATTGAAATGTCGAGAAGCGATCTGCCTTTTGTTGTTTTGTAAAAACTATTGTACTTTTAAAACTGGATTTCCTCACATACATACTGATCATAATGTTGAACCATTTTGACAGACATTTTTATTTTGTTGTAAAGTCTGTGTAAATACATAAATTAGATTATTTAGTGACCTTTCATATGTCTTCTTGATTAAATGTCTTTCACGATCCAGTACCAGAGCTTTCACGATCGTCTAGCAATACTTGACCACCGTTAGATATTCTTTCACGATCATTTCTCTCGTTAAACCGAATTACACCAGTGTATATCATAATCATTGTATGAATGGTAAATATTCCTTTATTCTTCTAGTGAGTTAACTTCATCTATTTTTAGTGGAGTGTGTTAACTGACATTTTTTTTTGTTATTTTACTCTCCAATCCCGCCTTTAAAGACTTCTCGTTTGAAAAGCATTAACTGTGGGGATGTGATTGATGGTTGGCCGGGGAGGAAGGGGGGGGGGGGTGTATAATATTTTTTTGTTTCTATCGGAAACTTTTTTTTGCATAGCGCGATCGATTTATTTAGTTTTTCAACGCTATCAATCATAAGTTTGACCAGAACATTTTTAAAAAATCAAATTGGGGATCAGAACATATTTTAGAAAACAAAATCATAACCCCTCTCCCCTTTTGGAGTTTTATTTTATGTGCTGATTAAGGTTGTTTTACGTATTCATTTTTATTCTGTAGTTATTAGTCACCACTTCGGTATATCTAACATGTATATCTATTATATAGCCATTTTTACTGTAAAGTATGAATTATTATAAATACTAAGGTTTTTCTTACCCCAGGCAGATAACCGCAGCCGTATTTGGCACAACTTTTTGGAATTTTGGTCCTCAATGCTCTAACTTTAAAAATGTACTTGTTTTAGCTTTCGGCCTTTTTTTCACCTGGCCCGAAGGGCCAAGTGAGCTTTTCCCATCACTTTGCGCCCGTCGCTCGTCGTCCGTCGTCGTTAACTTTTACAAAAATCTTCTCCTCTGAAACTACTGGGCACCCTTAATCCAAACTTGGCCACAATCATCATTGGGTTATCTAGTTTAAAAAATGTGTCCGGTCACCCGGCCAACCAACCAAGATGGCCGCCATGGCTAAAAATAGAACATAGGGGTAAAATGCAGCTTTTGGCTTATAACTCAAAAACCAAAGCATTTAGAGGAAATCTGACCAAGTAAAATTGTTTATCAGGTCAAGATCTATCTGCCCTGAAATTTTCAGATGAATCGGACAACCCGTTGTTGGGTTGCTGCCCCTGAATCAGTATTTTTTAAGGAAATTTTGCTGTTTTAGTTATCATCTTGAATATTATTATAGATAGAGATAAACTGTAAACAGCAATAATGTTCAGCAAAGTAAGATTTACAAATAAGTCAACTTGACCGAAATGGTCAATTGACCCTCTAAGGAGTTATTGTCCTTTATAGTCAATTTTTAACAATTTTCATAAAATTTGTAAATTTTTATTAATATTTTCCATTGAAACTACTGGGCCAAGTTCATTATAGATAGAGATAATTGTAAGCTGCAAGAGTTAGACTGTTTAGTAAAGTAAGAGGTACAAACACATCACCATCACCAAAACACAATTTTGTCATGAATCCATCTGCTTCCTTTGTTTAATATTCACATAGACCAAGGTGAGCGACACAGGCTCTTTAGAGCCTCTAGTTTTTTTTTTATCCGAGCGTCACTGATGAGTTTTATGCATATGAAACCCACGTCTGGCGTATTAAATTATAAGCCTTGTACCTTTTGATAGCTTTCATTTGTGTGTTTCGCTGTCATGTATGTTTTCCCATTTATTTTTAGTTGAGTCCTGTCATGTAAAGTTGTCATTTTAATGTTATATTTAACATTGACATAAAAGCGGGAGGTTTTGGCTAGCCACAAAACCAGGTTCAACCCTCCAATTTATTAAAATGTCCTGTACCAAGCCATTAATTTTATACACTCATTATTTAAGTTTGGTCAACTTGGTGCAATGCAACTTCGCCTTGAAAGTTTTCTGTCAAATGTAGATAGTTAAAAAAAACTGGCCACCAAGCAACAAAAGTGTGGACTGTAAAATGGGGAGTTTATCACGGTTGGTAAAATCACTCAAAACTAGGTGAGACATGCTGCAGAAGTGATAGATATGTTGGATAAATAAAGAAAATTGAACATTTTAATCAACATCAAAAAACATAAAAAAATTATCTGTATCGTATACCCAAGCGCCTGTGGGCAAACCTTTGGGCGAACGAACTCGGGGCGAACGGACCAAGGGCGAACATGTAATCTCGGCGAATCGACCTGATACCAAATTCACGAATGATTACTACATAAATTAAATGATGCAGATGCTTAGAACATGTGTAAACATCTGTGTCAAAATATGGCATGGAAGTTGTTATGAAATTGTAAAGTACGGTTTCACTCCTGGTAACGGTTTTACAGCCGACAGTAAAGACTTTCAGAAGATATGAGGTGGTCTTCCATCACAAATCTACATTATTTCTTACGTTTCAAGATCACTGTTTTGAAATTGTCTTATATTTTGTGTATACAGGATATTATTTTTCTATTTTAAGATTCAAGATACTGGAGGCAAACCAATGCCTGCATAAAGAAGTTATTCATTTAAATAAAAATGAACTGCTCACAACACCAACATGAACAAATGCGCCTCTTTTGTAAAGAATGTGAAGATATCATATGTGTTCAGTGTTTGTTAGAGAATCATCAACAGCATAAGGTCAAAGGATTATCCGAATCAAATGACATTATTAGGAACAAGGTGAATTATTGGTGCTCAGATAATAAATCAGCAACTCAACATGATCTTGCAGAAACTAAAAAGCTGTTAGAAGAAGCGAATGAAAAAAATGTTCAAGACGAGGCAAAAGTAGAAGAGGATATTCACAAGTGTGAATTGCAGTGGAAGAATAAAATTGAAATAGAGGTAAAGAATCTATTAAAAGCTTCAAAGGAAGTATTTGAGGTAAGCAGGAATCAGGTTCATAGCCTTCTGGATGAGGTTAAGTTTTGTGAAAATGAAATGGAAAATCCTGCATCAGGGGACTCACTTACAAGGCTTTACTGTAGCTTAAAAAAATGTTCTATTAACGAAGAATGTTTAAAATTAAACTATGACAAGGTAGGGCCGTTGTTACAGTTGAATGCGCCGTCTGGTGACACATTATTAGGTTGTATTGGAGAAGATTGTGGCACGAGAAATACAAATGATATATCTACACAAACATACAATTCACATGAGCTTTTATCAGACGACAACACTATGACTGAAGTAGATAAGAAAGGTCTCGTGACAATGATTCCACTTGCAGATCTGGTAGTTCCGGTCACGAAAATTATCCCAGTTAACACATCTGACGCATGGTTCATTTCAGATAGGAAATTATTCCGTCTTAACTTCTCTGGAATACAGAAGGCGGCTTATTCTGAAGAAGCGGACGACATTGCTGTTCTGAAAAATGGAGATTTGTTAGTCCTTAATCGAACAAAAAGCTTTATTAATCAAATTGACGCAAGAGGTAATGTGACGCCCTTCACAAGTACCGATCCGTACATGCCGTTATGCATGGATTACGTGAAGTCAGACAACTCTGTTTTCATATGGATGAGTAATAAGGATTCAAGACAAATGACCGTCTTTGAGACCAACGGAATAAAAAAGAAATCATTTACGCTGGTAAATAGTAAGAGCGAGAGTTGTTGCATGTCGGTGCACTCGAGTAACAACTTTAGCATAATATATGACGTAGAACAAACAACTGGAATACGGAACTATGTTTATTCCTATAGCCTCGAACCGAAAAATTCGTATTCCTTCTCGGGTAAGTCTGGACAAAGCCCGTACTTACAATACGTCTGCAAAGGACTTTGCTACGATAACGACGGCAACGTATTGGTGAGCGATATGCAGTTTAATACAATATATCAATTGGATGGAAAGTTACAGTTTAAAAAAATACTACTAGATAAAAATGATGGTCTTAGTTCACCTGCAGCCATTGCATATAGAGAGGGTCAATTATGGATAGCTGATTCTAAAAGCTTAAGAATTTATGACTACCAAACTCTCAAGTGATGTACGTTTTTGCTTAGCATTTTTGTTGTTTATGAGATATTAAAAAAAAAAATTATGTACGATTTTGCTCTCAAATATTCCCGCTAGCTAATACCTTAATTTCATTCTAGTAGATTTTAACCATGGCATGGTAAATTATAAACACAAGTTTGCAAATGTGTTTGGATAGTATACATTGAACAAGCTTTGGTTCATAAACATGATACTGGTCTGTAAAGTAAATGTCGTTTAGCTTGAAGTCTCATTGGGTTGCTATCTTATTTGCTTATAATGCACATGTCTCTATGTATATTTGAAAAGTTATGCAATTAACTAATTTTGAATATCATTTTTCAAAGTTGCAATGTCATACTCTTTTTAAATATTCTTTACCATTTTGAGACTAAACATCTGTGGACGATTTGAAATGGTTTACTGTTCACATAAATCATGATTCATAATACGAGAACCATATTTAGATAACAATTTGTTGTTTGATATTTTTCTTTTTGTTAAACGTCCAATGGCGAATATTTCATGCATGATCCTAATACTGCAAAGTGAAGTAGGCCAACCTGGCGGAATAGCTACCATTGGAAGTAGGGTTTGCTGAATACGTGCGAAAATTTTGCCATGCAACTGGTCATCTACGGACCCCAAATAATTGCAATGGCTCTTTAACGTGCTGAGAGCGTGATGATAACATTATGTTTCAATTTTAATAAAAGATTGTTTGTGTTAGATTAGTACACCATGCACGGTGTGGAATCAGGATGAGAGAAAATCGTCGTTCACATGCAGTGAAAGAAATAGGGTTGTATCGAGAATCAAAATAATTTCTTATAAAACTAGTATGTTAAATATCCAAAACCTTAATAGATTAGTTTATTCATTGGAAAAAAATCAGTTTCCATTATGTTGATTCTGGATGTTAAATTTTTTTACACAACAACCGTAATGCTCACCGGTACAATTAAGAGACAGGCTCATAGCAGAAAGGCCGCGCACTGCAACAGGAAAGACTACAAAATCATGAGTTAAGAGATTCGAATGTACAATGATTTTCAAATTGACCTAAATTGGAAAACAGCAAACAGTTCAACATGTTCTTTAAACAGTTTTTAAAAAGCAAAATGATATATTCTTAAATGAAATATGATTCTTTTAATTATTTGAACTTTTCAAAAATAAAATAAGAAGAAATTCAACTTTAAATCTTTTAAAATGTAATAATGTCATGAACATTCTTAACGGAGATCATATGAATACCAATGTAACAAGTTCAACTATTCTACAGTTACAGGGGAAGTAATGACTTTGCTAACGTAAAGTGTTATTTTCGCGACGTCAAACTGTGACATATCGGGAAAAAGATGCATTTTTCGACTGATTTTTATCACCCAAACTGATTTATCTTGAAAGCGAGTTCATGAACCCCTCTTTTTTAAAATGATATTCGGTTTGATTACGTATGAAGATTATTTGTACCAATTTTCATGAATAAGTCAAGAATGCAATTTTTTAAAATTTGATAAATATACAGCAAAAAATTATGTTTTTTCTACATTCATGACCATTTGATAAATTTGAGTTATTTCTAAAACAAAACAAATCATAAATTTATGAGACAGTTATATAAAACAGAAATAACAAATGATTTGATTAAACACAGCTTGTGTTTATCTTTTAAACCAAAAAAGTTATGCATTTCTGTCGGAAGGAAAAATACATAGATCTACAAATCCGAATTTTGAGAAAATATATATCTGAAATTTCTACCTCATTTTACCTCAGGTAAAAAATAGACTATTCGCAAATGTTCATAAAAATTTCATTATGGGATCAAAACTGTATCATATGCCCTTAAACAATGACCCATAAACGACCTGGCAAAGGTTATAACAATGAACAAAAACAAAAACCCAAATAAGACAGACAGCAACCAATGACAATCACTGAATTACAAGCTCTTGACTTTCAGTATTAGAGAATTGATAAGAAGTAGTGGATTCGTAAACGATAATCAACGTTGATTATCGTTTTCGAATCTACTACTTCTTATCAATTCTCTAGCTTAACCCATTTCTAGTAAAACGACTATCTGTTTCATCATCTGACAATGAATCAACGAAATTTCATGAAAATAATTTTCTATTTTGTCTTTTTTATTCTCTAATAGCTGGAAATGGTTAGATCCACACGGTTTACATTTATATTTAACTTAATATAAGTTTAATTTAACTTAAATCGATTGTTATCTAGTACCCTTATTAATTCCAGATTGTATATTTGTAAATAATTATTTCATTCAATGTTTAATCATTACAAATTTTTTATATTGAATATATTTTAGTATTCATAATTCATTCAAAAAGATATATAATTATTATACGGATTTTTTTGTAATCTTGTTTGGAAAGTTTAAAAAAAATAGTTACCAACATTTGAAAACCTTGAATATTTACATATATAGTATTTAGCAACCAAATGAGCAAGTCAATTGTATTAATACAATTCATTTGTTGGGATTTACAATATATTTACAAACGGACTAAGATTATTTAAAATCTGAATGAAGTATAAATGCCACAATAAAACCACCTCACAGTTGATGACAAAATAAATACATTGATTGGTCTTCATTGAACAATAATATATAAATATTGTGTAAACTGGTTCGCTTTCATTATGTTTAAATTATTTCAACGTTATTACATTTGGCATCCCTCTTCAATCAGTAAATAAACTAGTAATATTTGTGGTACGCATTCTGCAACCCAATCAGAATTGCTCATGCTACAAATGTACAATATATAAGTATGTCAATTTTAATAGATGTCATGTAATCTGTTCATAGCCAAGATCAGCTAGTCGTTGGCACAGAAAGAAACAACTTGGATACCAACAGTACCAAGTTCAAACCTAGGACCGGGAATATTTTATTTTTTCATTTTACTTTTTTTCTCTACCAAAATACTTTTTTAATCTGAGAGGTATTTATGTTTCATTTTTCATAACAAGTTGACGATTTTGTTTCTGGTTTTAGAGTCAAAGAAGTAGTTTTACAGTTGTAGCTTATCACAATTTATTCACATTAGAGACAGTTAAATGTTGATGTATATTTGGACCATTTATAATCAAACAAAAAAAAAGTGATGGTATGATAGCATTATAATACTAATTCCAAAAGTAAAAAATTGTTATGATGAAAAGGGGAAGACCTTGTACGTTAAAAGTGATAAGTGTAATGTGTTCATGGATGTTTATTTTATAAAGGAACTGTTCTAATAAGTAATACTTACAATTCCTTGATTGTATGGTGTTATTTATTTTATTATATATCAAAAAGACATAAATACAGTTTATTGACATGTATTGACCAATATACGCTTTAAGAGTGTTATTAAAATATTATTTTATATAAGCGCTCGTGGTCTAGTGGTATCATGCATAGACTACAATCTTCACTGACGAAAATACGCTCGGGTTCGAACCTTTCATCTGTCACTCGTTTTTGAGAGGATTACATTTCGTAAGTTAAAAGCTTAAAGTTATGACATAAATTATCTTAAGTTAACATGGTGGTCAGTGGATTCTTAAAAAATAATCCACTGTTAGAACAATAGACTGACGTCAGAGAAATTGGTTAAAATTGAATAAACACATACAGAATGAGGTGCGTTTAATCATGCGTCCAGAAAAGATTACACTTCATTCCACAGATTTAAAAAGTCAAAGTTTTAAAACACAGAAGGCAGACCTGTGTTAGACAGATTAAAAAAGTGGTCACCACTTACAACGTTTACTCACCTTTTGATATAAAATAAATTTAATTCTATTATTTAATTTATATTTGAAAAAAGGTGTGATGAAATATTATAAGTTCATTCAACATATTATATCGGCTAACAAGAAGAAGGTATCTGTTAAATCAAAAAGACGACCGAACAGACAAGTGAATGCAATATACCCTCATTCTTAGAATGAAAATATGAAAACCATTTTTTTTTGTCGAGTAAATGAATTAAAAGCGTGAACTAAGGGTACAAACAGTTACGCATGGTCATATCCTTTCTTATCGTTTCCATTATAATCATAGGTGAACTGAAGTACAGTTAGTTTAAACAATATTTTATTCAAATAAATTGAATTATTTCTCAATTCACTCTGTTCAACCGAAAATAAATTATTTATATACTCTAGGCTCCTTATTTTCTAACGACACCCTAATACCAACGACAAAAAACAATACCCACGTCTCAATTATTTGCAGTGAAATTGTTTCTGTATTAATAAAGAAAAACACCATATAGAGACTGTCAGGTGCGGTGACCATCTTCATAATTTATTAAACACATAAAACACAAGACAAATGTCCTCAAATAGTTTTCCCAACTAATGGTATCAGACAGTTCATTCAAATGATACACAATGGCATCAGTTCATTCAATTAACATACGATCTACAAAAGAAAAGCGCATAATTAAAATATGAACTCTACATATATATAATGCATGAACTGTTATACTGAAGATTGATCTTCCTATACACAAATACACTACTCGTTAGATTGTCTCCACCCTTGTCGATAACTTTTCTATTATTATTATATTGATATTTTTTCGTGCACGCACGACTTTAAATACTAACAGAACTTCTTACTCTATTGTTATTACAATTAGTCCGCTACCTGAACTGGAAAATTCATACGCCTGTCGTAAATAAATATATTTGGCAGGCGCGGATCCAGAGGGGGGGGGGGTTCCGGGGGTTGGAATCCCCTTTTTTTTGAACGATCAATGCATTTGAATGGGGACATGTAATTGGAACCCCCCCCCCCCTTTGTCCTGGGTTAGGAACCCCCCCTTTTTAAAATGGCTGGATCCCCCCTGTTTGGATTGGGCAACAGGCATAGCCTATGTAAGCCCTCTCCACTGAAGTACATACTCAAATCCCTAAATATAAAGTATGCAGCTGCAAAAAAAGTAATTATTGATATATACAAATACCTTTTAGGACCAGTAGTATCTAATAAAAGATAATCCACCATACATATCGACATGCAAAGTGTACATAATGCTAGAAATTGATTGTTTGTGTTTTCCAAAAAGAATATAACATGTTACATAGAAGACCAAGTGATCAATATCCTGGAGCTTTCTGCTGGACAACATATTTAGTTTTCACCAAGATGTCATCATTCCTATTGGAATGAACTGTGCGTTTCTTTGCCAACATTTCTGATTTTTATAAGACTCATATTATTTTCAGACACTTATAAAATACAACGAAGCTAGGTCTTTTAATTTCACATAATGGTATGTTTATGATTTTCTGTCCGTTAACAATCAAAACTTTTTTTATGTGCTCCTATTCATATATCCTCCTGAAATATCCAAACGAAAAAGGGACACATCTTCCTCCGCCTCATTTTAAGGCATATACATGTGAATCCTGTGGTCATCTCAATTATAGGGTCTATGACAATAGACGATTTCAATTTTAGAATAATACATTTTCCTGACCTAAGCAGCTATATAAAACATTCACATATTTATCGAGTAAACATTCCTGAACGTCTGTCCTTTAAACAAAAAAGTTCATTAGAAAGTACCAAGTTGATAAATATTCAGTGTCAACTTCACAAATCATACAGGATAGACTTTTAGTATTCAAATTGTAGGTGCTGACATTTTAAATCATTTTATTTAACTGTTTTCCTTTTATATGTCATAACGTTTCTTTTGGTTGCATGACTTTTGACACGGCTCGGTATTTGTATATTAAGGTTTAGTTCATTTAAGTCCTTGAGCGTTACTGGTGCAGATTTGTCCAGACGTAAAATTCGAACGCATGTGACTTTTAAAGAGTTGTTTTCATTTTGAATACCGTTAATTGTACTTAATTGGGATAGTGTATATGTCTATCATATGTTATACGATATTGTATTATTGTACCTCGAAACTGACATGATTTATAACAAACCTTACTAAAATTGTTTTTTGATAAATTTTGACATTATAAAGAAACTAAGTTGTCAACTCCCTCAGCCAATGTTGACCGTAGATTGATTTGGCTAATTATTTTTTTCAGGTCTGTTCGGTTATATAGCTCTTAAATTGTTTCGGTTTTTAAACATCCTTGGCTTTCAAACTGCTTTTAGCATTCCCGTTGGAGGAAAATCCAGAAAAGCGCCTCAAACCCATTAAATTTATAACGTGCTGTTTTCAATTTATACATCACATCATACATCTGCTGGTAGACTACAGTCCTTGAGAGTATCATCAGCTCAGAAGTCAGTAATTCGAAAAAGACTTCATTTAAAACAAACCTTTCTCAAATTGTTCATCGATTTCTTCTTTATTTAAGGTATAACTCCTTCAGCCAATATTGACCTTATATGGATTTGGGTTTGTTTTTGTCCTTTTTGTTGTATAGCTCTTCAATTGGTTCGATTATTATACATAATTGGTTTCAAAGATTTGGTTTGTCATGTTTGTAAGGATTATAGCATTCAGTTTTTTTGAATATCTGTTGGATCCAAACTATTGTAACATTACCCTATAATGTCTGTTTGGGTAATCACGCAATTTTGTTAACAAGGTTCCGTGATGAAGGCCGTAAATTGACCTATAATGGTTTACTTTTTTAAATTGTTACTTGGATGGAGAGTTGTCTCATTGGCATTCATACCACATCTTCATATACCAAAATTATAAACAACGGAAGTTTATCTAGCAATACAACCAGGTTTGGTCCACCTGTCCCCCGAAAATACCTGTACCAAGTCTGGAATATCTTGAGAGTATCATCAGCTCAGAAGTCAGTAATTTGAAAAAGACTTGATTTAAAACAAACCTTTCTAAATTGTTCATCGATTCATTTTTTATTTAAGGTATAACTCCTTCAGCCAATATTGACCTTATATGGATTTGATTTTGTTTTTGTCCCTTGTTGTTATATAGCTCTTCAATTGGTTCAATTATTAAACATACTTGGCCTTTAAAGATTCGGTTTGAGCTTTCCTGATGGAAGTAAACCCAGTAAAGCGTTTCGGAAGGATAAATTTTTTAACGTGTTGTTTTAATTTTTTCAACCTCAAACACTTTTTTGTTGGTGTTTTTGTCATGTTTGTTAGGATTGTTCTATTTAATTGTTATGATGGATCCAAACTATTGTCACATTACTCTTTAATGTCTGTTTGGGTAATAACACAATTGTTTTAACATGTCAAAACTATAAACAACGGAAGTTTTTCTAGCAATACAACCAGGTTTAGTCCACCATTCCCTTGAAAATGCCTGTTCCAAGTCAGGAATATCACTTCTGTTTTCCAATTGTTGTGTAGGTTGATTAAGACGAGCATTTGTTTTTTTGTCAGATTTTATAAATTATCAATAAACTAAGGTTTCACGCAAAGGGAACCTTCGATGAATTTGGCTACTATTTTACAGTCCTTTTTAATCATAAAGCTATTAAATTCTTTCGGTTTTTACGAACCCCTGGCTTTCAAATAACTGCATGGCTTTACTTAACTTTGGAATTCGGAATGTTTGTTAATACCTTTTTCGTAATCACACAGTTTCGTTTTTCATAAATCTTATTTTCGTACGCTTAATGATATGCAAGTTATATATTGGGAAATCGAGCATTCAATGCTCCGAACTGTTAACACCTTAGTTATTTTACTTTATCACCCTTTTGATCTTTGATTGTGGGGAGTTTCAGTTATCATCGTACTGACTCCAGTTTTGAAAGAAAATTTAATTTATATTAGATAAGGCGTTAAAACAGGAAAAATTTCATACACATTATTTATACATATTTCTGTTTTCATATTGTCGAAGGAAAAAAAGAAATATTGTTTCACCAGGATTTATAAAACTTAAGTAAGTATAGAATGGTAATTGACAGTATTTATTTTGGGACTTTTTATTAGCTCAAATGTATGTTAACAAGATAGATCACAAGTCTTATTTGAATAATGCAGTACAAAACTTTACTTCGAAATCCCAGGTATAATAGAAAAATACCCCGCGATTGACAACTAAACAAATGTATCAAATAGATTCAGTTTTTCACCACAGAAAATAAAACGGATTGTAATTTTTACTCGTGTCATCTTCAAAGTGTTCAAGAAAACGCACAATATCCCAATGTCCTGCTTTTTTGGCTTCATCTAATGGCGTCTGGCCATTTGAATCACATAAAGTAAAGTCTGCTTTCTTTACTGCCAACGATTCGACGATAGCAAGACAACCGACTTTACAAGCGAAGTGTAATGGTATTTTACCGTCATTGTCAGGGTGAGAAAGATCTCCTTTATAGTCTATTAGAAGATAAACTAAATCTCGTACACTTTGAATTTCTGTTTCAGTCGGTGGAACATTCAACCCGTTGCAAACAGCATGAAGCGGAGACCGTTTGTTGTTATCTACTAAATGCATGTCGGCATTATGTAACAATAAAATTTTGACAATATCTATATGTCTCATTTCACATGCCAAATATAATGGTGATTGTCCGTTGTTGTCACACATATTAACATCAACATTTCGTTCAACAAGCATGTTAACCAGAGGTAAATGACCACCTTCAGTTGCAATGTGGAGTGGTGTTTGTTGACAGTTATTTCTTATGTTCAGGTCTACGTTTTGATCGACAAGTATTTTTAAAACACATTCAAACTCATCTGCTATGTATATCGAAAGTTCTCCAAATTCAAACTTTGAGGTCGAAGATAATTTGCATGGTAATTTACGCTTCAGATTACCCGAGGGCCATTTCTTTTGCACTTTACCTCTGTTTTTACACGTTACATGCAGTGCCGAGTTTCCATCATTGTCGCATTTTAAAAAGTTGGCATTTCTTTGAAGCAAAATATTTAATATTCTACTATTTCCTCCAGCACATGTCTTATACACGATAGACTGACCTTTCATGTCACATAGTGATATATCTGCACCTTCATTTAGAAGAATCTTTACAATATCAATAGGACCATATTCACAAGCTGTATGTAAAGGTGTTTCTCCATGTTTATTACGTTTATTTACGTCTGCTTTTTTATGGCGCAAAATCTCGATGACAGATTTGTGTGCTTCAATATCAGTATCGGTTGGACGCTGCCAAGGATTGCCAAAGAACCATCCAACATCTTTTTTCCTGCTTCCATAACCCTTACATGCTGAATGAAATGCAGTCTTTCCATCATTATCTAACTGTGATATATTTGTTATACTGTTGAGTAACAATGTCACGACATCTGTGTGTTCTCGTTGACATGCAAGATCAAGTGGAGTATTTCCGTCGTTGTCGCACACGGTTATATCTGCTTTAATTTCTACCAACACTTTGACAACATAGTAATCACCACTTTCGCAAGCAATATGTAACGGCGTTTGTCCTTTATAGTTACATAATGAAACATCAGCCTGGTATTCTAATAACAACTGCACGATAGATTGATGAATACCATGAGTGTCATAACAGACATGTGTTGGAAAAGGTGAACTAAATTTGGAAACACCAACTTCAAAAGATTTCCCATTATTGTCACATAATGAAATTTTGACATTTGTGTTTCTTTGAAATACCACATCTCTCCATGTGCATGCAAGGTGCAAAGATGTATTACCTTGTACAGCTGTTTGATGGTTAACATC
This sequence comes from Mytilus galloprovincialis, assembly GCF_965363235.1. Taxonomy (NCBI): domain Eukaryota; kingdom Metazoa; phylum Mollusca; class Bivalvia; order Mytilida; family Mytilidae; genus Mytilus; species Mytilus galloprovincialis. The sequence continues at coordinate 87,048,721 of NC_134843.1, forward strand.
AACACCTCTTTTCAGTAATAGCCTAACTATATCATCGGAATTTCCAAGAGAAGCGAAATGCAGTGGAGTAAATCCATTATTATCAGTTAAAGATATTTCTAATTTTTTATCTAGAAGGAGGTTTATAACGGACAAATGATCATCTTTTGTTTCGATATTAGAACAAGCGGCATGAAGAAGTGACTGACCCCTTTTGTTAAAATGAAATATAGTGATATTTTGCTGAATTAAAAACTGTACTATATCGATATTTCCACCTTGACAAGCTGCGTACAATGGGGAATATCCATTCTTGTCACAAAAAGCAGCATTGGTCTCACTTTTTACTAAAACCTTCACTATATCAATATGACCTACATGTGAAGCTACACATAACGAAGACCATTTATCAAAATGTGATATATTAATTTGACTGTTTAATAAAGTTTCTACTACATTTAGATGTCCATTCCCTGAGGCTAAATGTAAAGGGGATAATTTATCGACATATAAAGAAATGGTGGTTTCGTTCTGAAGTAAACTATTTACTATTGTAATGTAGCCATTTTCACATGCCACAGCAAATGATGATGGTGTTATGTTTGCATTATTAACCAGCAATAATTTCACAGTATCTGTATGTCCATTTTGACAAGAAAGAAACAATGGCGCACCATCATTGTGATTTATATCTGATTTCTTCTCTAATAAAAGTTGTACAATATCTGTATACCCACCTCCGCATGCTACATCCAAAGGTGTGCAATCATCATCAAAATATTCGCATTCATCGACATCTGCATCTTTTTGTAAAAGCAAACGAACTATGTTTAAATGCCCTCCTTTACACGCATTTATCAGCGGCGTTCCGTTAAAAAAAGAAATCTTACTGACATCAATTTCATTGGCAATTAACAATTTCACAATTTCCGTATATCCGTTTGCACATGCGATATTCAATGGAAAATAATCAATTAAACCATGTGCTGATACAATGCAATTGTGATTAATCAACAGTATTACCACGTTGGTGAATCCTAGTTCACAAGCAATATATAATGGTGACCTGTCGTTGCTATCAAATAAATTTACATTACAACCTATTTTAATAAGGAATTCAATAATATCTTCATAACCCTCCCGAATGGATTCAATCAGAGAAGTTGATATCTGCGTTTCCTTGTTCATACCGATACAGAAGTCGTCATAATCATCATCATCATCTTCATAACCAATACTCGTTATAATGCCACTTTCATCGAGTTGATTGAATATAGTTGTAGTTACGTCAATATTTATCTCGAAAAATTTAATTAGTTTCATTCTAAAAGACTCATATACTAATTGTTTATTATCGACATTGAGATATTGAGATAAGACGTGGCACGGTACTTGTCTATCCCAAATTCATGTATTTGGTTTTCATGTTACATTTGTTATTCTCGTGGTGTTTTGTCTGATGATTGGTCTGTTTCTGTGTGTGTTGCGTTTCGATGTTGTGTCGTTGTTCTCCTCTTATATTTAATGCGTTTCGCTCGGTTTTGGTTTGTTACCCCGATTTTGTTTTTTGTCCATGGATTTATGAGTTTTGAACAGCGGTATACTACTGTTGCCTTTATTTATTATGTAGTGTGCTATTAACATTTTTCTTTTCCAGATCTCCTAAAAGTCTACAAAAATAGGACTCTTCCATGTCCTCGGAAATTATAACCAGGCTGTCATTATTTGTAGCCCCTACTGACTCCAATATATATCTATCACCGATAAATGACACAGATGCATATTTGATAAAGCATTCTTTAAAATATTGTCCAAAAACAATAACTGCAGTGTCATAAATTTTGTCATGATAAAATTCATAACTCGTGCCTCTATTCCTGAGATATGTTCCCGTCAGACTACAAAAAGCATCAATTAAAGAGCGTCTAAGTATCTCTACGTCTAAATTGATATCAAATTCTTCTCCAATTCTTTTTATTTTAGTTTGAATGTCATTTGAGACTAATTTAAACTTCAGCCATTGTTCATCGAACCCCTCTTCAAATATTAAACATAACACGAGAGCGCACTGTTTGAATTTGTTTTCTGTTAGAATGATTTCTTCTAAATCGGCCCTTATTGTAGCTATAGGTGCTAAAAAAAGAGTTCTTAATTCTTTTGACGATCTATCGGTTGAAAGTCTACAAAGCAAAGGGAAAAAATTAAACTCATTCAGAATGTCATTGACTTCTTTAATCCTATCGTTGGGTAGATACTGCTTTATCATCAACAGTCTCTCTTCAGGGAGGAGACAAAGAGAGTCTGACAATATATTACATTCATGCTTAATAAAACAACACAGTTGCTGGAACCATTTGTCTTTAAACACCTCTAGTCTACACGAAACCAACAGTTTAGCCAATTTAGTTTTGTCTGTCCGTACTGTCGTATTCTGGGATTCGATAACATTGTCTTTGAATATTTCTTCAACCGGGCCTGCCAAATCTGACCATGTTTGTACAATTTGTAGATTAATGTTCTTTTTCCCACAAATGTCGTCAATGACAAAAACTTGATTTCGTTTTTCATTTCGATAATTTATGATATCAGCAGGTGCTGTTACAAATGATGAGTGAACAATTTCATATTCATATTTACTATGTAAATATAATGCAATATGATGAATTAGGGAAGATTTACCAGAACCGGAACTTCCTGTAACAACAGCAATGTTAGATGAACATATTTTGGATATCACATGTTCTGTTGCCCTTGTAACAAAAAACTTTTTATCATCTTCTTTCCATTGTTTTATATTATCTCCATGTTGTGCTAAAATAAAAATAACGTTTTTCTATTTATCAAAGATGCCAGTTTTTTCAAAAACATTTGTGCATTCAACACGAGTTTCCATAATAATCTTAAAAGACTTACAAAAAGTTTGGAAAGGCAAAACTATAAGGTGTTTAAGATCATATAAACCTTAAAGCCATACATATTGCATCCTAGAGGCGTTGATTTTTTTGTTAATGGTATTTTAAAATTTAGTTGAAGCACAGTTAAAATATTACAAAAATATCTAAAAGCTTTTGTAATAAAACAATCGAAAGAAACGGCCACTTGGTCAAAACATGGTCCTACAAAGGCGGTACAACATTCTTCAAGTAAACCATACGATACATGTAGAAATGTCGAATGCGTGTGTACAACTAGTCTTTGAAAATATACTTTATATGATGCGCGCGTGAACAAATATTTAGAAATAAAGCATTTAAGAGCTCAAAAAGCTAAAAGAACAACCCAAACCACCAATTTCAATATTGCTTGAGGGAATTTATTTCGAAATTTCAGTACAATTACATAATTTTACCAACTTCATAAGAAATGGGATTTTTGAAAAAAAACAAGCAAGGTTTATCATTGTGTTGATGTTTGTATTTTTTAATAGCACACGGTTATTTTTCTCTGACCGTTTATAAAGTCATTACACTTCATTCGAATGTATGTTGGATATATACTAATACATATTTTAGTCTTATATACATGTTTTTTAATTAGTTTTTGAGCAAAAACCTAGCACTCGGTAACTTTGATTACTCTCAGAAGTTTTACTTTGCTTCATTTGTGTTGTTTGTTAGTTAGATTGTAAGTGATACATAACATTACAATGACGTGTACAAATCAATGTTTACCTCTTTTATGTTTTGGAATTGTTTCTTGGTCGTGTCTTTGAAGTTCATTTCCAAGAAATGTAATTTGTTCTTCCTGACACAATAGGCGATCTTGCATCATTTTGTCATCTTCAATTTTCATTTTTAATTCTTTTTCAATAAAGCTTATTCTATCATCAAATGTTTTTGTAATTTCTACCAATTCCTTTCGGATTTTTTCAAAGTTGTCATCTGCACTCGATGCAACAGTTTGTGCATATTCGGCTAAATCCCGTGTCTGTTCACGAATCTCATTTACTAGTTCTAGGCCTAGCGGTGTACCGCTAAGCAAACTGATTCCTAGAAATACATAGAAATAAATTCTAATTCAAATTAAAATCTGCTAAGATTATTGTTTTCTAGACTTGTAATGCTTAATGAAAGTCTAGAAAGAACTTCTTCATAAGTAGATTATGTGTATATGATACTTTTTTTTTTTTTATCCTTTGCTAAAACTGAAAAAATTTATTCAATTATAAAAGCATACGCTTTTTGTACCACGCAAAAGTGGCCACGCTCTTTGCACATTAGAAACACATTGCAACACTTTTCTTTGAAATCAGATGATGGCTTATGGAAAGGCCAAAAACTGATCCAATTCAGCATATCATCATTTTGAAATGGCTGTTCAGATTTTCTGAACCTATATATCATTATAATTTGAATATGTTGTCTTCCCTTGAACAGCCAAGTTAAATATGCCGCTAACCGTTATATATACATTGATCAAAATAATTTCAGCATTACATAAGGAGGGCGCAGCGTAACGATTGCTTAAGAACAGAAATTCTAAATATTTAACTTTCTGAAATGTTATCCAAATTATCCTTTTCCTGACTTGTTGATAGTGTTTATCTAATCAACGTTGTTCGTTTGATATCAGTCCTTTATTTGTAAAAAATCGGGTATTACGTTAAATGTTCTTGCATTACTTTTTATTTTCTATACTAACGTCATGAAAAAGGCGACCATGGAGGATGACGTCAAACACAAAGAACACATCTGTTTGCCGATATTTTGAAAAGTAGGATTTATACTGTCAACTTATCGTCTTGAAATATTAGAGTAACAGGTTCCACCACCAAGTCGCGTGCAATATACTAGTATACATTTATTTCCCGTGCCTGAGGGAGATATGAAGATTTGTTCACCCAAGAATATTCATATTTCACGAGGGCTCTGCCCGAGGGAAATATGATTTTTCGAGGGTGAACAAATCTTCATATCTCCCGAGGCCAAGGGAAATGAATGTTTTATTCTACTGCCTAAGCTTTGTATACTATCTGAACTTCAAATATTAGTTTGCATACCGGCATTTTTTCAGACTTATTCGCTTGATTTTATTACTGAGCACGACATACATATTGATAAACAGTACGGATAAACATTGATTATTTAATTAGTCTTTTTGTTTTAACGTCTGAAATAAATTTGAACACGATAATGATATTTGCTATTGCTATTTCGATAATAAGAAGTTCAAGACGTTATGTACATAAACCGCGCAAAACGTCGCACGATTTAGTCCCGACATGTCAGAGGGGAATATGATACTCAGAGGTGAATATGAAGTTTTGTTCGACGTCACGTGTCAAAGTTTCAACCAATCAAATGTTGATTTCGCTATCAAAATCAACATGCAATGGAATAATAATAGTAATCCAGCCTCGACGGTTAGATTTTACGATTTAAAATGCTCGACGAGCCTGCATCTTAAATTTGGAAATTTAACTGTCTCGAAAAGATAAATATCGTATCGGGAATTCTCGCTACATTGAAGACCCATTGGTTGCCTTCGGCTGTTGTTTGCTCTATGGTCGGGTGGTTGTCGCTTTGACATATTCACCATTTCCTTTCTCCATTTTATCATATTTGATGTGGTGGTAGGATCTATATGAAGCAGAAAAACAAATATAGCCTTTGTATGAGGTCGATACAAGGATATATTGACCTGAAAGAAGGTATTGACTGAGGACGAAGTCCGAGGTCGATATACGCATTTGGGTCGATATATCCTGTATTGACCAAATACAAAGGCTATATTTGTTATATTATTAATTTCAGACCATTATGCTTATTTGTATCAATATCGTCATTTGATATTGTTTGAATTTTATACATCATATTGTCTCCTTGACAATAACAACACATTCGTTGTTATTTAATTATTTTGTTTGTTTGTTTGACATCTGAGGTATTTGAAGATTTTTTTCGTCAAATAATCGATTAAAGATATCATTTGTTTCAAAACGTTTAACGATATCATGAAATTCATTACATGACGTCACAAAGTAAATCGGTTTTTATATATTCTAAAAATAACCGTGCAATATGCTTTTTGCTATCCGCCGTTTTCTCTCTACCTGCGAAAATATAGTTTAACATGTGACTATCCCTAAACGAATTAAACCTGTAAAAATATACGAATTTATAATATTAGAAGTTATTAATTATATTGTGCAATTCATTTGTACCTTGCATCGTAATCATCTATAATTTTAAAAAAGACGTTTTACTATTTTATTCTTGTAAGAGATTATAATTGAAATTTGTACTATATATAACATAAATAAACGTAGCATTTCAATATATTTTATAAAGTTAAAATATCAGTTGGCGACTTACATGATTTAACTTTCGCTTTTAAATGTTATTTTTTCAAGTCTCATCCGTCACGTTTATTTTTTTCTAAGTCCTTGTCTAATAAGTTTATTTATCTGTGATTATCCCTTTTCATTTTTTTTTACAATATCATAAACTTGCTCAATAAAAGATTTACCACACTTTTCCCATTTGGACAGATCTTTCAAAATAGAAACTTCATCTGTAGCATTTAGTTTCAAATCTTTAATGATCTGTTCCATTAACTTGAAACAATCTGAAAACTTCATTGGGTTCCATTCTGTGAAATCACAATGTGCCCATGGATTTCTTATGAAGGATCGTACCTGTAAATTAAATGTAAACAATACCAAAGGAGCAAACACATAAATCTATTTTACTGAGTATGATTACCTCTATATACCTTACATGCATGTTAAAAAATACCATTAAAATAATAGGTTTATATTTTGAAAATGTGCAAATTTTGAGACATGACTGACAGTGGAATGGTTATATTTCATATATATTGGGGCAGGTGTAATGCGCCCGAATTGCAGTAAATTGTGTCTTAAAGTTTACATACAAGGTTTAAAGATAAAATACATACTGTGATATAAGGGAATATGCAGATATGCAGGAAAACAAACAGTGTGTAATGCTTTCATTATAATTTCATGATGCCTGATTTCTCTGATGAATATAAGCTATAATGTACAGCCCAAATCCCACTAGAACACGATCTCACCACGCTCACCGCGATCTAAAATAAATTTAGATCGTGCTAAGCTTGCAGTATCAGCGGCATGAAAATGTAAATTTTTTTTCAATCTCACTGCTTTTACGTCCCCATTACGCTTCTACAACGACCCCGCTTCGAGTATACCACGTTCTAACCACACATATTCTGCGACCTCATTCCGATTATAACAATCTTTCTACGCTCATCACGGCCTCACTACGACAACACCACGATTTATTCGATTGCAACACGATCTTACCACGCTTCTACTTCGATTATAGCACGCTCTTATCACAACCATACTATGAACATAACACGTTAATACTGTGATCTCAGTACAATCCCAATGATAACGTCAATATCGTGTTCCATATAAATACTGTATCATTCCTTCTTTTTCATTGATACGTAGAGTTTCTCAGAAAAAAAACACAGTCATTCTACCAAAATATACGCAATGGAAAGGGTAGAGGTAGAGAAAGAGTGAGATCTGATAGAAGCGAATCTTGATTAGGAAGATATATGTCGGACCGAACAGTCCAAACTAAATCACAAGTTATTGCTGGTCCATAAAGTTCAAATGAGAATGCTTTAGATATCGATATTAGGGATGACACAAGACTCAAGAATGATTGAGTCGTTGGCGATAAAGGACAAGAGGTTCAAATTACATACAGCCAAACAAAAGTTGGAAAGCTTTTATAAATTTAAAATGACAATGAGCATGATAACCGAAGTACGAACGTAAGAACAGCGTGATGAGGACGGCGTGGGCGTACTAAAATCGTACTGTTGTCTTGTACAGCATGGTATAAACGTAATATAGTCGTCATGGAAGCGTGTTTGGGTCGCTGTAAGAACGTGATAGTCGTATTGAGGTCGTAGTAAACTCGCTGTGAGGTCCTAGCGAAGTATCTCTGTCTAGAATCGTGCTGTCGCTATGATGACCTTTGCGATCTTACCACGGCCTTACCGCGCTGTCATTACGCTTCTACTGCGACCTGATTTCGCCACGACCGCACCTGATTGTTTTGAACATGTTCAAAGTTGGCCACACTCATCACGATCATGAAGACCTCACCACGACCGTATTTTGACCTTACTGCGTTCTACGATCGTCAATTTTTTTTCACAGATCGAAATGCAATAGTGGCCTAGTGGGAGTGCGGTATGAACAAAACTTGGGTAAAAAGTTATTATTAAAAGTATCTTTGGAATAAATCTATTCTTAATAGGATTAACCTTTAGAATCTTTAATATAGGCGCAAATGATCTTTTTTTTTTATATACAAGGCGCAAATGAAATATAATTGCGGTGCAATGAAAGATTTTTTTGGGCAAATGAAATGCAAATTGGCGCAAAATGAAAGTACTGCCGCAATTCATATGGTTGAACTATCTGACATTAAAAGAAACTAATAATTTGATATATAATCAACTGCTTTTACAAATACATACTTTTTTGTTTGGTTCCATTTCGAAGAAAAAAAATTGTCTAAAAAGGGAAATAATTAAAATAATAATTTGATTTATAAACTCGTGTATTATTTTAATTTTTGTTTTGAAGCAAGAAAATCAGTACTGTGAGCTCACATGTTAACAGCCATCTCCTCATAATTCATCTTAAAATTAAGTTTCCTGTCTATTCAAACAAAAGTGTTTTCCCATATCATTTTAACAAAATTTAATTAATTCTTATCAAGCTTGATGACCAATAATTTTAAGTGATATATTTTTTAAAGCCTGATATAAGCTACACTTTTGCAAAGTATCAAAAAGGAGAATATAGTTTGTGACAATTTCTTTTTTTATTAATCAATTTTATTGCACATTTGGTGTTTTAACAATTGAAATTATATTTCATTGGGGTCATTTCAAAAATTATCTTCTAAAGTTTGTACGAAAATATGCTTATCAAAATATAGGCTTATTTTATACTTGCCTTTTTAGCAGTAGATTGTAAACTTGGTAAAATATTTATGATAATTCCTAGCAAAGCTGATGAATCACAAGAATCGTCGATCGCTGTGTAATGAGCCATAAACGTCTGTACAAATAGTTTGGATAAATCAACAGCATTGTAGACTCTGTAGTCATACTGCATGTACTGCTTAACGTTTCTTACAAGCTTAGTATTGTTGGTGTTGATAGCCTCATAATTCAAATTAGTTTGAGTTGGTATATATTTCTTCAAATGAGTACTATATGTTTGCTTATCAATGTTGTCTGAACTTACAAGTGAGTTATATAAGGTGTCAAGAACCGGAGTAATAAACGTTCGCAGTGTAGGCGAGATCACTGAGTGGAGACATATACCAACAACAAGCCATCTTTTCCTATTGTCATCCAAGGCATCGGGAAGACCTGGTAGATATTGAAAATGCACTTTATTAAAAATACTGCATATAATTATTTAATATCTTACTTTTAGTCAGAAATATGACCACAATAGAATAATTGACACGAGGTTATATTATTTATAACTGGCTACTTCAGAATCTTAATGACTAAGAGTAACTTCGCTGCTCGTATCCAAATTTGAAAATAACGTCATGTCATTATTTAGTTCCATTTTCCAATTTGAGGGGCCTTATTAGCCAACCACAACATTTGATGTACACTTTTGAAAATATTACCCATAGTACACTTGATTCAGTTTCAGTATGTGAAATTCCGTGTTAGAAATAATTTGACTCTGTTTTAAAGCAAGAGTAATACTGTGGGCAAAGACAATAACAATCAAAACCAAGGAGTAAACAAAGACTCACAAAACCAAAGGACATTTACATCAACATTTATAAATAATAATTAAGAAACAACACGAACTCCACTAAAAACCGGGAGTGAAATCAGGTGTTCCGGAAGGGTAAGCATTTCCTGCACCGTATACGGCACCCGTCGTGTTATTTCTTTGTTCAGTTCGGTAATGATGGAAGGTTCTTATGACTGAGGAAGAATATCAGATATGATTTCTGACACACTTTTGTCATATTGGACAATCAGCTCATGATTGCGACCGTAAAATTTCTTGAGCGATGACCTTAATTTGATTGGTTCATAGCACTGTCTTTGCAACTTTTTAGAAAGCAGTATTCCTCGTTCAACAAAATCAATAATATAATTTTAGTTTTCAAATTTTGACATGATCTAACCACGACTCATGTGATGATTGAAACAGTATTAACTTGAAAATTTTAATTGAAAAGAAAAGATTTGCTATACATGATTTACCTGCAGTTTTTGAACATATATCGAATATTGCAGTAACTTTGTCTTGTAGGTCGGTTGGAATTGATTGCTGTATAGGTATGAATCCGGTATCATCGGCCATCTCAAAGTGTTCTCTATAATTTATGACACCAAGTTTAATCTATTATTTTCATTTTCTACATAAAAAATGCCTGTACCACATCAGGAATAAGACAGTTGTTATTCCTACTTTGATGTGTTTGAACTTTTGATTTTGTCATTTGATTCAGTATTTTTGTGATTTTACTATATTCTGATACAACCGGATAAAATCAAAACAAAGAGATGCCATGGGGCAATACAAGTTACAAAACTAGCAAAAAAAAAAAAAAAAAACTAAATGAGTAGCTCTACTCTTAAATGAAGTGGTTGCTTTGGACAATAAAAAAACCCTGATAAGTTGTATTTGAATTACTTTCATAGATCGATATTGTAAGACGCAACCCAATGTCAAAAAATTACTGACTAAAAACAGTTCGTGTAGCGTAGTCTTTTGTTTTTTATGCTGTGTGCTGTGAAATGTTGTTGTTTTTGGTCTTTTTCATTTTTAGTCAAGGTGTTATCAGTTTATTTTCGACTCATGAGTTTGGATGTCTCTTTAGTGTCCTTCGTTTCTCTTTTTGCATATCTTATTAAATAATAAATAATTAATAAACAGGTATTTTTGCAATATTGAATAGTAGTCTTTTTTTCTAGTAAAACGTAAAATAACTTACAGGAAAATTCTAAGCAAGTACATTTAGGAAAATTTCAAAATCAAAAGCTAAAGCACATCAAACGGATGGATTACTGTCATATTTCTGACTTGGTTATGTAGATTCACCTCACTGCTGATGTTTATGTGAAGGCATAGCTATACGGCTTGTTATGTTACGCTTCTTAATGTCTAGTTTGATATAACTTGGTAATATATTGCGACAGACAAGAAAGCAATAACATCTTACCCAAACAATATCATGTCCTGAGGTATTCAATACAAACATATACAATGTATATATATAAAGTCTTTTTTTTAAAACATTTTTCTGTCTGTTATCATCATTATTTTGATACTTAAATTATCTTCACTTTGAAATAGCATCGTGAAAAGGATAATCATCTTTAAATAAGGAATTATACTATCTAGTAATGTATGCGAAAAAGGAGTAGGTTCAGTAAGACCCCTTTTTGGCCCCAAAATAAAGCAGTTTTACAAAATTGTTAAAAGGTAAACTTTCAGCTATTTATTGGGAAGTAGAATACTTCTGCTAAATAAATATGGACTGTTTTTTTTACAATACAATGCACAAATATCGGGTACTAGCATCCTTAAGTCATGCTTAACTACTGAAATCTTCATAATTTTAGCATGTGAGTTAAATGGCCGCATTTGTGGTCATTCTTTCTATTTGAAATGTAAGTTGTATTTCATCATGATTATACATAACACCTATAAAGGTTGAAAGTGAACACGAATGCGGCAACTTTCATGTTTGACAAAAACCATCGGAACAGTGACATATTATGGCATATTTGATAGATTTTGCATATTTCAGCTTGAATTTGAGCGTTCTAAATGACTTAATCAGTTCAAATCTTTCACATAAAATCATTGAATCGAATGAAGTAGACACTTAAGTGTTTAAAAACTGTACGAGATCTTCCTTCGGATGAACCTGAAATTTGAGGCCAAAATCGGCCCTACTCCTTTGCGTTTACATATGGTTTATATCATTAACGCGTATATATTTCGATGGTTTACATAGGACAATTGATTTATGTGGGTTAATACAGTAAATGCACTTACAGTTTCCAGAAGATACAAGCAATATGTACCGATTTAATCAATGCTTAGTCCAATCTTTTAATGTGCTCCATATTGAATGATTCTATGTTTAGTGAGAAAAAAATGGCGTTCAATTACCAATAATACAGAGTATGCATACGATTTATATTTTTAAACTTTAAGTTTACTTTATTTGTATAGTACACCGACAACCCTGATAACCCTGATAATTTAGTGTTTTATTATGGTTTTGTATGTATGCACTGTATTATTTAAATCTACCTTTGTAAGAGACTGATATCTTACACATTTATAAAGTTTCAAATGATTGAAAGAGGCCACTTCGTTGGAAGGGAAACATAATGTCTTTTCGATATGTATTAACACTTTTTTCCACCTAGTTATCAATACCCAAAATGGTATATCTAGTGACGACTCGAAGAAGCAAAAACTTAATAGGATTAACTAAATTTTGATCATTGAGAAGCTTAATATTCCTTTTACAACACAACGTAATTTAAGGTAATACCTAACACTACAGGGAGATAACTCTGTAATATCAGCAAAACGTTTTAATTACGTTGCCTTGTGAAAGCAATATAAAGATTCACAATGATCAAAATTAGTGTTTGTTAGACTGCTATATAACCAGTGTAATTTTTCTGATAAAACGTTTTGTTAAAATTTTTTGATTTTTTTTATATTTTTGTAAAAGGGTCAAAGTAAATAATTTGTCAAAATTTTATGAAAATTAAACGAGCCACATTAATTTTGGTGAAAGTGTTGGGTACCACCTTAAACGTTTATTTATACTGAGCAATGAACCGTGAAAATGCGGTCATGGTCAAATAAAACCTGTGCGACTGACATATAGATCATAAAATATTTCCATACTCCAAATGAAGGTCGTACGGTGACCTATAGTTGTTAATGTTAGTGTCATTTTGGTCTCTTGGGGACAGTTGTCTCATTGGCAATCATACCACAACTTAATTTTTTTATATTTCATAATAAACATACCACTTAACAATATTTCAAGCTTAAAATCATCCCAGATAACATCAGTTGCATGTTATCATTCTAAACTATAAAGTTTCTACGTCTAAAAAATGCAAGTTATGAATATGACAGTTGTTATCCATTCGTTTATTTGGTTTGAGCTTTTGATTTTTCCATGTGATCCTCAATGCTCTTTAACTTTGTAATGTATTTGGCCTTTTTAACTTATATGGATTCGAGCGTCACTGATGAGTATTTTGTAGACGAAACGTGCGTCTGGCGTAAATACAAAATTTAATCCAGGTATCTACGATGAATTAATTTATTGATCAGGGACTTAATTTCTGCTGTAAGTTTTCCTCTCAGTTCGGTATTATTGTTATTTTACTTTTTTCTTTAAAAGTATCCAATACCCGTCAACAATACCAATTCTCGAAATAACTAAAAGAAAAAGCCCCCAAAAAATTAAAAGCAACCAAATATAAAAAAGAAGATGTGGTATGATTGCCAATGAGACAACTATCCACAAAAGACCAAAATGACACAGACATTAACAACTATAGGTCACCGTACGGAGTCGACATTAAAAACGACTCTCGGATCCCAAACCCTTGTTTTATCTCGCAATGAGCAATTCACACATACTAAATTGAATTGTTAAAACGCATTCAGTTTTATTTGTTGATGGTTTATTTCAATTGAAACACCAAACGGCTTGATCGTTCAGGTGACCGGCCACTTTGAATGCATTTAATCATGGAAGTCAGAATGAAATAATCAGAGTTTTGTGTTTCATTACTTCCATGACATAATATTTTCATGATCCAATCATTAAAGTCCGATGAAAAGGTATACTAACGATTAGTATTTGTTATTAACATATAAAGCTCTGTGCTAAATTCATATGAGGTATCTCATTATTTGCTCATTTATTGGTACAAAGAATCATAATAATGAATTGAAAAGGGGAGCGGTCTATACGTAAACAGAATATTAGACAATTCATTAAAAAAACAGTCTCTTCTTTTTATCATCGTGTCATTATATATTTGTATAATGTATGCCTTAAAAAAAATCCTAGAAAAACTAAATATTAATGATAATATTCTTACACTTAAGAATTTAGTGTGGGGTTATAAAATAAATGATGAGCAATACTTTGAAATTAATTTATTATGTTTTGTATATACAAGGCAAATTAAATGTCTGAAGGGAAAAACAAAAGCTCTAGATGTATATTCTATGTTTTAAGCAGAATTCATGCACAGCTACAAAATGCAGACAACTATTAAACATGCATACCAAGAATAAATTTCTACTTGATAAAGTTGTCAAATTGTTGTAATAGTTTGTATGGTTCAAAATGTATAATCTAGCCAAAACGAAAAGGAAAAGGTTAATAAATTATAAAAGTTCTAGATCCGGAACTGATTTAGATTATAACTTTGAACTTTATTTGATTACTCCGACACAATACATACGTGTATCAGGAGGAAGAGGAATACAATGTTCTCACATACAAACAATACAAAACAATGGTGGGTATAACAAGGAAAATGAAAAATACATTTTAAAAGAATCATTTTACAAAATGTTTGTTCTATAAATAAGAAGACATGTTGACAATAACAAGCTATATTTATTGACCTTCTATACAGGAGAGTATCATAATACATAACAATAATGTCCGGATCGTATCCGGTTGAGATATGTCAATATTACGGCATGTGACATCCCCCTTTTTCTAAAGATGAAATGAAAATGAAATGATTTAATGAATAAATGAATTTGAGCATTACCCAGTTTAAATTACTACTGAATGATTTTGACTAGAAATTAATACAGACTTGGTTTTGACTAGAAATTAATACTGACTAGATTAATGTCTCTTTTCCAATTTAACTTAAAGTCTATATATTGTCTTTTCTGATAACTAACTAAAACTCTAAGTAAATGCTTTCTAAAATCTACTTGACAGTTCAACAAAATCATTTTACATAGTCATTTAATTTGGTTGGCACTTTGAATGTTCGTCCTGATCTTGTCACGGGTAGCTTAGATGGTTCAATACTTTCATTTTCCTCGGACGCAATGGTTTCACTGCGGTCTAATGTTTGTGAAGTGTTACAGACAGTTGAAACTTTACGGACGGTTGAATTGTGATTGTCCTTGAAATGTTCATTATCAACTGTGTTTCCATTGTAAGCTGTTGGTCTTATATGCCTACGGTGTCTTCTGTAACGCCTGTCATGTTTGTACTACACAGGAGCGAGGAGTGTGGTGTTTTTGAATTATTTTTCCTGCTTTCCATTTTCCATCTGTGTACATAACAATAGAGTCTCCTTGTTTTAGCTGTTACAATTCAGATCCACAATGTTTATCATAGTTGGTTTTAGCTTTCCTTTGGCGAATTTCGAGTTTTTTGATAATTTCACTGTTGTTGACGTTTTGTGGCATCAATAGCGGTAATGAAGTAGGTAGTGATGTTTATAATCTCCTATTTAGGAACAATTGTGCTGGTGAAAGATCAATGTCCAACGGTGTGTTTCGATAGTCTAATATAGCTTTGTGTGGATCCTTCGATTTCATAATTAGCTTCTTGATGGTTTATACGCTTCTTTCTGCTTGTCCGTTCGACTGAACATAGTGTGGGCTGCTCGTGGTATGTTTAAATCTATATTCAGTAGCAAATCTTTTGAATTCTAATGAAGAAAACTGAGGACCATTGTCAGCAACTAATTCGTCAATATATCCAAATCTTGACATTAGTCCTTTTAAATAATCAATGGTGTTTTTGCTAGTTTCATTGTCTAGTTTCATAACTTCTGGCCACATTGAGTAATAGTCTACTACTAATAGATAATGTTGTTTTTGGTATTCAAATAAGTCGGTAGCAACTTTTGACCTAGGTCTTTCATGTATTTCTGGCATTAACATCGGTTCCTTTGCGTTTAAAGACTGATGTTGAGCGCAAAGTCCACATGCTTTAACTTTGTCCTCGATGTCTTGTCCCATGCCGATCCAGAATAGTACATCACGTGCACGGCTTTTGCACTTTACGATTCCAAGATGTGATTCGTGTATTTTGTCCAACATTTCATTTTGAAGCGCTTTTGGTACAATAGCTTTGTTTGACTTGTACAATAGTCCATCGATGACAGAAAGTTCATCACGGTAAGTCCAATATGGCCTCAAAGAGTGTATAAGTTCAGATTTTTCATTTGGCCATCCATTAAATATGACATCTTGTAACTCCTGAAGGTGTTCATCATTTGCAGTTTCCTTCTGAAATTTAGCATACATTTCTGGTGCAATTGGCTAGTATGATATCAAATGAATGTCATTCACGTGTAAGTCTGGTACTAATACTTCCTTTGTTTCTTTTAGGAACGATCTACTGAGATGATCTGCTAGATACATCTCTTTACCTGATTTATAGTCAACTTTAAGATCATACTTTTCTAATGCTATTAAAAGTCTCTGTAATCTAGGCGGTGTTTGGTGAAGCGGTTTCAGGAAGATTGATTGGAGCGGTTTATGGTCTGTCTCTATTTGAACTCGGCGACCATATACGTACTCATGGAATTTATAACATCCATAAACAATTGCAAGAATTTCTTTCTCGATCTGCGGATAACGTTGTTGGGTTTGAGTAAGAGCATACGCAACTGGTTTCTGTTTTGTATCAGTACAGCTCCAAGTCCTTTTGAACTAGCATCAACACTGAGTGTAAGCGGTTTGTTCGGATTGTAGTATTGCAGCAGTGGTGCATTTGTTGCCATTTCTTTCAACTTCTGAAAGCTAGTTTCTTGTTTTTCACCCAAGAATGTTCTCAACGGTGCACTGACTGTTGACATGTATGGCATAAACTTGCCAAGATACTGAATAAAACCCATGAAGGTTTGCAAATCCTTGACGCACTCCGGTTTTGACATTTTTTTTTCTTTCTGGGTCTGGTTTCACGCCTTCGCTTGTTAGACGGTGTCCAACGTATGCTACTTCCGGTTTGCTGATTTCGCATTTTCCGGCACTGAGTTTCAAGTTCTATTCTCGCGCTCTGTCTAGAACTTGTTTAGACGCATATCATGTTCTTTTTGGTCTGATCCCCAAATAAGAATGTCGTCGATAATTGCTTCTGCTTCTTCTATGTCGGATACCATTTCAAACACAATTTTCTGGAATACTTCTGATGCTGAATTTTTTCCAAAAGGTAAGCGAGCAAATCTATAACGTCCAAATGGTGTATTAAATGTGCATAGCTTTGAGTTATGTTCGTCTAGTTGAATATGCCAAAATCCACTGGTGGCATCCAGTTTACTAAAGACTTTAGCGTTCGGCATTTGCGAGATAACTTCGTCTACGGTTTTTAACGGATAATGTTCACGTAAAATTGCCTTGTTCAGATCACGTGGATCAATGCATATTCGAATTTTGCCGTTTGGTTTAATGACAGTAACCATTGAGTTGACCCATTGTGTAGGTTCTTGCTGTTTGAAGATTACACCAATGTCCTCCATACAATCAAGTTCAGCTTTGACTTTGTCTTTGATAGCTATGGGTATCTTACGCGGTGAGTGTACAACTGGTGCTACAGTTTTGTTGATACTTATCTTATGTGTTCCTGGTAGACATCCTAGGCCTGTGAATAAATCTCCATATTGGTGTTCCATATTTTCTGGTAAAAATTGTTTTGTCGTTTCTAACGGATTGCTTGTATGAGTGATTGAATGTATGCGCTTTATGAGTTTCATCGCTTCGCATGTTTTGGCACCTATTAAAGATTGTACATTACGGTCTACAATGTGAAATTTCACGGCATGATCTTGGCATTTATAACTACACCTAAGATTAATTACTCCAACAGTGTCAATGATGTGTCCTGAGTATGAACGGAGTGGCGATACTTGTTTAGTGATGATAGGATGCGAACAAATGGTTTTCAGTTTGTGTAGGGAAAGTACGTTGCACTTTGCACCTGTGTCTAGCTGTAAGTTAACTGGAACGTCGTTGACGTTGATTGTTTCGGTCCATTCGTCGGTATTTAATTCTTGATTATCAATTCTTGCTACGAAAAGTTCGTCGTCATCAGATTCACTGTATATGTCTAAAGTGTGCATTTTCTTTGATGATTTGTTTGATGACAGACAGACGGACGCAAAGTGGTTGTATTTATGGCATTTGTTGAACTGTTTCCCAAATGCAGGACATTTTCTACGCTCATGTTTACCTCCGCAGTTTTAACATTTGTTTGCGAAATTGGGTGATTGCCCCTTGTTATTTTGAGGTGGTCCCCTTTGTGGTGTGTGTTGCTTGCCATACTTTTTTCCTGATGATCTTGATTCTTGTTTGTTTAACATGTTAATTGTTTTATCTTTGCTTTCCATAGTTTTAAGTTGAGCCTTTGAAAGTTCATAAGTTCTAGCGAAATTTATAGCCTTTTCTAACGAGAGTTCGGACCCTTCAGTAATACATTTCTCCCGAACTTTGTGGTCTTTAGTTCCAAAAAAACAATGGCATCACGTACCATTTCCTCCGGCGTCAGATATCCACAATCTTTAACCAATATTTTGAGGTCTGTGAGATATTCTTCGAAAGTGCCAATTTCTTTTTGTACACGTCTCAAAAATTTGTATCATGAATAAATCTTATTCGATTTAGGGCGGACGTGTTTTTCAAAGTTCTGATAGTGCACATCAAGTTTCTTTTTATCATCCTCCGAAATTTCCCAGGTTGAATATATGTCCCTGCCCTTGTTGCCAATCCATATCATTAGATAGTTACATTTTTGTGCTTCGGCAGTTTTAGCTAGAGGTCCCGCAAACCAGAATTCTGTATGTTGTTGGAAAGATTTCCAAGCGGTCACTAGGTCTGTCGCTTCCCAGTCAATTTTAGGGTGAGATCCTGATAGTGCATCCATGATTATGATAATTTAGGTAGCTGGATTGTTCATGCAACTTTTAAGATTGCTTCCATCTACGGATGGCTTATTTTCGTTATGATGGGCGATGGTTCAGTCTGACACCATGTTGTATAACTAGGAAGACATGTTGGCAATAACACGCTATATTTATTAACCTTCTATACAGAAGAGTATCATAATACATAACAATAATGTCCGGATCGTATCCGGTTGAGATATGTCAATATTACGGTATGTGACAATGTTCTTGAGTTTACTAATAAACAGTGATATATATAGAGAAATGATTCAGACATACATGTGTATAGCTTATAATCATATCTAAATCACTACTAAACTAGTTATTTCCAAACCAGGAAGAGATATTAATACAATAATTCTAAATTATAGTAAAAATAGTGTGAACTATTTTCGGAATTTTTTGTTCACCAAACAAGGTAGATAATACATAACGATAAATAAGAATTTTCATTTATATGCTTATTTATTCACGATTATAAATAGATTATGAGTTAGCTTAAATAAATTGTAATGTAATATTGATAACCAGAGGGTAACCCTGGATTTCTTGCAAAAATAAAGAGACCCTTTACTAGAATGCTGGACTAATGAAGTAAATTTATAACAGCATACAGTATATTTTTGAATTAAAAAAATAAATAAATATATGCTTTTATAGCTGTAGCGTATATGTTGATTGCAAATCAAATTAGGCATTTATTAATTTCTATTAATAGTGCAAGATTAACAACGACAATAAAGTAAATGATAATTTGATGTTTGTATAATTAGAACATACTCACCCCTTCTCGTCCAATGAAAAGTCAGTTTTTCTCCCTCTAATTTTCATAGTACATGGTTTTCCATGCACTATGAAATGCTATACATGAATGACTTTTCATTGTCAGTTAATTATGAAAGTGATCTCTTAATAACTGCACTAACGAAGTGTACAATCCCCTGAGGTATTTTCCATGGGAAAAGAGCCTACTGATTAAAAATGCAAGAGCAAAGATTAAAACAAAACATTTTAAATTTTGCAAATTTCATGCATTTTCAAACGGAACACATATATAGAATAAACAAAAACAATTTGGGTAAGGGTGTAAGTACAAATAATACTTATTTAATTTATATACCTGACATTTGAGGAGGTTTTTTTCTTTCAAGAAAACAATGCCAGTCTGCTGATATATAGAGCAAAGATTTTTTATCGGAAAAACACAAATACATGTAAATTTATCAATAAAAAGTTAAGCATTAAATGTTGAATGGTCTGAATTTAGATATTCATACAGAGAGTTTTTAATATTTATAAAAAAGTCAAATTTTAAAGAGGGGATGTATTTAACATTGTGTTGCTTTCAAAATTAAAAAATCTCAAGATATATAAGTATTAAACTTTACCTTAATCAGAAGAAAAACAATTTATCAATTCGGTCCTCACAAACTATGTCCGAGCTTTTTCATTCCGTTCATTGAAATGACGATTACCTATGTTTTACATGTAGTTCATTATAAAAAGTGAACACTTATTTAGGTTTGAATATTACAATGGGAAAGGATAATTTTGTAAGGTCACTCGAAAGTGTGAATATGTTCTAAATTGGTCAGACAATACTTGATCATGTTTTATGAAGATTTAAGCCCTCGGCCTCGCCTTGGGCTTAAATCTTCATAAAACATGACCAAGTTTTGTTTAACCTATAAATAAATATTGCCCTCAAGCTATGACAATGTCATTTTATTGTCTAACATCACAGCACTTTAAACTTTGTCCGATGGACTGTATCCTTATCTTTTATTATAAGGTTCCTACTTATATCCTCTAGAACTAGAAATTAAAGAAAAACAGACATGACTTCCTCGTCTCTTTTTTTACTTAAACCTCGAATTCGACACAAACGGATATCACTGTACCAGAATCAATGACAAATGAGCCGATCATTATTTTGAAATTATCAACTTCACTCACTTTATTAGTAATAAACTAACCTCACCTGTGCATGAATTATAAATTCAAACTCATGCGGTATTCGAGAGCATTCAACTGCTTCCCAGACTTTATGAAACGTAACCGATGTCTAGGCATAAAAAAATTGATGGACGAGCCAATGCTCCGTGTTGAAGGCCGTACATTGACCTATAATTGTTTACTTTTTTAAATTGTTATTTGGATGGAGAGTTGTCTCATTGGCACTCACACCACATCTTCCTATATCTATTATGTAAAAGAACAACTCGTCCTTTATTTCTCTTTAAAAGTTAGTCGGAAGATTCCAAGTCCTTGTAGACATATTTTCAGTATCAATTTCACAAATAATACATAATATTCGTGAAGTAGAGATTCTAGGTGCTGACGTTACTTTTCATCTTTATTACGTTTTATATTTAGTGTTCTTTTATTTGACTTTGTAAATTATAAACATTTACTGTTTATTCTATTTTTGGATAATATCCTTTTGGCTTGGCTCGGTACTTATTTATTCCGCCTATATGTGATTGTGCTAAGGTCGTTTTTATTCTATATTTGTCTTTCTTTTTTGCTTATGTGTTTTTTTCTTTGATGAAATATTTGTTTGTTTTTGTAGTGATTAAAATTTCCCTAACGATCAAATATGTCGTTTATATAAACCAATCCATTGTTAACCTAGTTCGGACAGAACAAGTCTTGGTTGCGATATTCAATCTTCTATTTCCAGAATTAATTTGTTTTCTGTTTACCGTAAAGTGATCAAAATATTTTGCTAAACCTCCTTCTGTTTTCCTGTTTATTAAGGAAATTTTATCTTAAAACATTCATGTAAAAGACAAGAAAGTTTTTACAGAACTTGTTTAAACATTTGATAAGAATAATCTTTCAGTTCGGCAGAATGGTTTGTACCAACAACTTTGAATTAAACCATAGATTGTGATTGCCAATGTTCAAACCAATGTGAGTGAAATGACAAATAAATATGTAGCTGGCCAGTTGAAGTACGCCTCCGGGTGCGAGAATTTCTCGCTACATTGAAGACCTGTTGGTGACCTTCTGCTGTTGTTTTTTTTTCTATGGTCGGGTTGTTGTCTCTTTGGCACATTCCCCATTTCCATTCTCAATTTTATTGACATTGTATACTAACATCTTCATTATTTATATTTTGGTTCTTTTGTCGTTATTAATTTTTTCATTCCAACTAATCGCTTATCGTTGTTAATCGAAAAAATAAATTGTGTAAAATATCTTTAATTTTGTTATAAAATGATTACTATGCC
The DNA here is from genome assembly GCF_965363235.1 of Mytilus galloprovincialis. Taxonomy (NCBI): domain Eukaryota; kingdom Metazoa; phylum Mollusca; class Bivalvia; order Mytilida; family Mytilidae; genus Mytilus; species Mytilus galloprovincialis. The sequence continues at coordinate 87,070,920 of NC_134843.1, forward strand.
TACTAATGAGCGTCATAATTTTCCCAATCAAGTATCTTTTTATTACATTAAACACATCAAGGTTGAACGATATCCCTTAGGACAAGTGTTTGAAAATATCATGTTACTGTTTAACAAAAGTAAGAAGATACAACAGGAATTATCAGATCTCAAAGGTCGAATACGTAACACACAGGAAAATAAAACCAGAACATGATATACAGTCACACGAAACAGAACAGTGCATTGTATATCATATAAAGGAGACAAATGTTTCATTATCGTAGAAGGTAATATCTGATTATCAGTCAGTATTACATAATTATTCAGACTGATTTTTTGGTCTTTTGGTCCTTAACACTGCATTTAAATCTGTGCATTCTTTGTTTTGAGAACAGAACTTTCTTTTTCAATTTCGTCTAACGGAAGATATTTATTTTGCGATTTTTATTTTAGGCCATCAGGGTTACTATCAAATGATGTCCCTCCTTTTCTCTCATTTCTCTTGCTATCCGTTAAATTTATAAGCCACAGGAATGGACTTATCGACAATATCGCGGGAAACATCAATGATGTCGTCTGCTACTATTCGATGACAGCACCAGATATGTGAAATCGGACGTTCCAGTAAGTATAATACAACAGCAAGTGCACTAAGAATACCAACGAAATAAAATGATGAAGTCCAAGACCCAGTTGCATCTTCCAGCAAACCTATGTAAAGTAAACAAAACCTTTCATCAACTGAAACAATATTATTTTGAAAAACATAAATGAGACCAGAAAAACAATTTAAAAATATTCAAATCAGTCGACAATATAAGATAAAATATAAGACTATTAAATGAAAGCATTTCGACATCGTAATTTTGTTATGCGCGATGGAATGTCTGTGTCACATATACTCAAGGATATGATCAACATTCCCTTTTTCTAGGTTGTGATATTTTCGACATATCTCGGAGTATTTAATTGCCATGAACAAGGCGATATGTGTTTATTGTTGTGACGGAACTGCATCGCTTCCGGGAAACATGACTTTATCCTGGTTTTGATTTGTTTAGTGTTACTCAATCTTTAATGTTCTGTAAACATTGTTTTTACTGTTGCTTGTGTTTTTGAATAGGGTGTTGAATTGTACTTTTTTCATATATCTATTTGGAAATTTAAGTAAAAAATGTAGTATTGGTAAATGATGATATTTCAACTTGTACATTCCAACCAACAAACATGCATTGTATTTGCATGTTATTTAACTCTTCTTCTTAAAAGTTAACTGGTTATAGATTGAATAGAAAGTGACTTCTGCCTGAGCCAAACATTATCATAACGTTTTGGGTTTGTATACTGCACTGTCTAGTCGATAGCTTTTGATGGAAGCTACTAATTTGTCTTGTGCATACATCGACTCTTCCTCTATTCCTGATATTCCAGTAAGATTGCCAGGCATTATGAATCGCAAAACATTTGTAATAGAAGACTTTGCCAAGCATGAAGTTGTCTTCGTAAAATTACAAATGGTTTGAATAAATAGTTAAGTTGAATCACTATTATTCACCAATGATACTGAATTCTGTAAATAAACATTACAAAATAAACGTAGACAAATGCACGACAGGACAGTTATACTTATATTAACTTACCGGCTATTGGTTGGCTTATACATATAATTATACCGATACTCATCGACAACAAACCAAATGCTGGAGACAAATGTTTTAGCCCAACACAGTCAATTATGATTACTTGGTTTAAACCCCAAATTGATCCAGAAAAAGCTCCTATAACAACGGCATAAGCTATTACAGCCGGCTTGTATGGTAAGTAAGGCATGCAAAACGCTGTGATAGCACATATAAAAGAGCATATCATAAATATGGTTATTCTAGATACAACATTTTTATCTGCAAACCATCCCAATAATATTCTCCCTACAAGTTCCGAAGCACCGAATAAAGAAACTGCTAGTGTAATGGTTTCAATACCAAAACCCAGACCTCGAATATAGCCTGGTAAAATAACTTTATTTGATGTAGTATTTGCAGCTTGTAAGCATATTGCCGTTATATAGACACTAAATTTCGAATTTTTGAAAAGATCGAATCTAAATATTCGTTTTAACGCTCCACATTTTTGCGTCTCCTTTTGTCGTGCTTGCCTTTCTACTATTTGCCTTGTCACATATATTGGTTGTCTAAGAAACATGCTAACAGGACAAACATGGAAATAAACTGCTCCAGCTATTAAAATAGTTCCTGGCAGACCGTAATTTTCTATCAAATACTTGTACATATACGGAAAGCACATATTGCCTATACCACTACACGATGCCATTATTCCTGTTGCTAAACCCCGCTTTTTGTCAAAATAAAAACTCAGTATAGTAGAGCACGGACCAAAGATTAATCCATATCCCATTCCTATAAAATAGATAATGAAATTACAAAGTTAACCAAGTTTTTTTTAATGAAAATTGGCACTCCTAGAGAAACATAAATTGTGTAAAAAATGTATAATTAGATTAACTCTACGGAAAACATATAAGGCAATTGTAAACTATTAAAGTAATGGGGCTATGTGGCTGGACAAAGTGGAAGCAGATTTACTAAGATGTCACATATGTTTAAATGCTACCTCCTAAGAAAATGATAACAATTTCAACAATTTAAAAATGCGGGGCTTTATGTATGTATATTTATGCTGTTAGACCTATATAACCCTATCTAAATGGCATGCACATATAATAATAAAGTGTGATTTTATAGTTTTGCCTTCAAATCCTAATTTAAAATTTGGAAACAAAGAAAAGAAATATAATTTACCTGTAATTATTCCGTAGGTGATGTAAAGGAATTCTAATTTAGGCACAAACGCACTTGCAGTCTGACCTATCAGTACTAAACAGCTTCCTATCCCTATTACCACTCTATATGTATATTTTTCACCAAGATAGTTGGATACAGGAGCTAGAAATATAATAATAATGAAATAATGAAATTAGTTAATAAATTTGAATATGATGAAGTATAGTAAGTTTGCTTATATAGAAAAAAAAAAAAAAATATACCAATAATAAATGTTATAACATCAACAGTACCAATGCTACTGCACCAAATACGCATTAAAGTTAAGGACCTCGAGGACAAGATATTTGATAACAAATTGAGAAAGATTATAATTGAGAAGATGAATACATATCCCATATAATGTCTTTAATTTATCTTGATTAATTAACTAAGAAACAACTACGTCTAATCTTGTTTAATTTCAATCCTGGTATATATGATGAGTATATCTAAAAAGAAATTACGAATGAGATGAATTTTCCATAGAAGGAAACAAAAGTGACACAGTTTTCCATACATCTTACCAAGTCCAAAATAGAGAAATAAAAGTACTCCCGGAATCCCTGCCGTATTCCCAGCTCCGCCATCATAGTAGTCTAGCAGTTCTGTGTATAGCACACCAAAAGATTTTACACTACCAGGAACAATAATGTAGACGATACAACTAACTAAAATTATGCAAATACAATGAATATATATTTATTGTATTAGAACATTTCATATAAACCTAATGACATTTTTTATTCTTTTTTTCTATCCATATACATAAGAACCAACTTTCAAATTTCTTAGACTGATGTTCTTTTTTAAACTTTTAAAAAATTAATTAACAAGATAGTACATGTAGTCACTTATCAGCAAATCCATTTTAATATGAAACTGGCATTCTGATTTTTATAAAATCTCTACAGTTTGAATATTCAATGTAAATTCTTGTTTAATAATAATCTTTTTTTAGAGATACGTATCCTGTTTTAGTAATAAACCCAATTGTATTCAGTCACAAAGTAAGTAGTAACTTTCAAAACAATTAATGTGAAGTTTTGATCATTTTTCGCTACGCTAAAGGAACATAATGGGATATGAATTTAAGGTAGCACTCAAGTTGTGTTGTACAAGAATCTATAAAATATTTTGGGATGCAAGAAAGAATAAAGACGCTAAATTCATTCAAGTGTTGACATCACAATATAGCAACTAATTACATAATAATTAATTTTGTAATAATTATATCATAATGAAATTATCACAATTTGAAAGATTAATCTTTCTTCTTTCTTTTGGTACTCATTTATAAAATATAAATATCAGTTTAAAGTTGTCTGATTGGGAGTGAAAAAATCTTTGTAGTGTGCTACCTTAATAACTAAAATGTGTTCATTACTTTAAGCTATATTTAGCACATTCGTGTGTATGATTTTGAAAATATTATTGATCGAAACTCTATTAGAAATCATGCTCTCACCTAAGGATAGTTATTTTCGTGCACATGCAGATGTAACACGATTTCGTGCTCTCTTGGTGCCAGTTCTTAAACTTTTTACATCGATATATACTTTTTACTCTATCAAATAATCAAATGAACGAATACTATTATTTTATATAGAATATCAGGCAGGTTCCTTATAGTGGAGTGGGGAGGGTTACCATTATAATTTTAATCCAGATTCTCAGTTTAAAAAAGAATTGTATTGCAAGACAAAGGAAAGAAAACATTTTATCTGAATAGTTCGTTGAAAAAGAGTCAGCTTTTCCGCAAAAAAATTCATACTCTTTTCATAAACAAAGTTAATACAATAACTTATCAATGATTTCAGCTTTCCAATTGTGAATCTTTCCATTTATAAGTAGCAACATTCCAGCAGCACCTGCATACGGGGTATATATCTCCCAATTGATACGATATTCCCGTGCTTGTATTTCCTATCATGATTTTCTTGATAGAGGGTTACTGCTCACAAGGAAGCTATTAAACCAAGAGTTCCAAATGGTGAAGTTGAAATCATCCCTTCGTAAATTTTACGGACGCCATCACGAGTTGGTTGACCGTTATGAAATAACCGTTTCACAAATGATATCGGATATGTTCCTTACGTCGTAACTACAATCCCCTTCCCTTTCATGAATGTGACCTACCGAATTAGACTATTTACCGGATTTGTAATCACATAAACAACACGACGGGTGCCACATGTGGAGCAGGATCTGCTTACCCTTCCGGAGCACCTGAGATCACCCCTAGTTTTTGGTGGGGTTCGTGTTGTTTATTCTTTAGTTTTCTATGTTGTGTCATGTATACTATTGTTTTTCTGTTTGTCTTTTTCATTTTTAGCCATGGCGTTGTCAGTTTGTTTTAGATTTATGAGTTTGACTGTCCCTTTGGTATCTTTCGTCCCTCTTTTATCAAGTTACTTATATTTTTAATACACTATTACATTTATATGTGTCTTGATTCATGCAGTTACAGTGATAATTTTTATTGTAACTGGATAATGAAAAGTTTGTATCTAGATTTATTAGTGCATATTAAAACCTGAACGCATCAGAATAGAATATCTCAATTTAGTTTGATCGTTAAATAAGTAAGATATATTTTGAGGTCTTCTGTTCTCCTGTGTTATACGACAGGAAAACCCTCAAAATTAGCATTTCAATAACATAATATTTGTACTTAGGGTATAAACTCAAATTTCTATAAATTTCTATTTTATAAACTATAGTTTATTGAATCATACGTTTTAAGATGTAAATAAACCTTTTATTTAAAAGAGGGTCGAAAGATACCAAAGGGACAGTCAAACTCATAAATCTAAAACAAACTGACAACGCCATGGCTAAAAATGAAAAAGACAAACAGACAAACAATAGTACACATGACACTACATAAAAAAACTAAAGAATAAACAACACGAACCCCACCAAAAACTAGGGCTGATCTCAGGTGCTCCGGAAGGATAAGCAGATCCTGCTCTACATGTGGCACCCGGCGTGTTGCTTATGTGATAACAAATTGGTTTTATTTAACATATACTTGTGTATCACTATATACTTATTTACAAATTTGTTGATTATAAATGTATCAATTTCAGAATTTAAAAATATATTTCATCGATTTCAGATTAATAAGTTGAAATAGTAGGTAAAAACTACTTCTACCTGTTGTGCTATGTCTTGAACGAACTAATGATACATCGGCAGACATGTCCTCCGTGACATCGTTACCATCACACAAAAAATAATGCGCACGGGTTTTATGTCCTTTAAAATGATCCTATGCATGTTCTTTAGTTTGTTAAAGTTTGAATTGATTGATTGGTTAGTGTTTAACGCCACTTTTATCACTATTTTGCTATTTTGCCGCGGTAATTTTTTATTCATAAAGGAATCCGAATTACCCAGTGAGAACCATCGACCTTCGGCTGATGATTTGTGAAAGAGAAGCTGAAGATAACAAATGGATAGTCAATTTAATAAGTCAAAAACGAACAGTATATGCCATGGAAAACCAAGATTAACAATATTCAAACTAAAGTCGACCTTAGCCAATTAAAAGGTGAAAACTAATTCTAAAATAGTTTTAGTCATAGTGAAATGTACGTATATCTCTTTTGAGATCAAATACGTACTGCAAATTATAATTCACACAGGCAAATTACATGTTTACGCACTTTTATAATAAAAGAAGATTTAAGAAATTTAAGATGCATTTAACTAGTCCATGATAACGTATGTAAATGCATGTTATTGTACATAGTAAATTTAAAAAGTGTTTACACTGTTACACAATTTAAAAGTACCTTTATCTTCATAAAAAAGAAAGTAATCTAACTATAGGAATAACTTAAGACATACTTATCAATATAAACCAAGCATATCCCTTATCAGTGACATCTTCTTTCTGTACGGACCTTTGGAGCCTATCATCAGCGATAAAGGGGACGTGAGTTGTATCACTATCATCATAATGTTCCTGGTTTTCATGATGCGGTTGATTTCTATGAACTAAGAGATTTTCTGTATATTCAATATCTTCGTTGTGCGACATTAGTTTACCTTCTATGTATCAATTTATTAAAAATCACTCACATTGAACCAGGATATACAAAGTACAAATGCAGATTGCATGCATTGATAACTTTTATAAGATTTCCATATTTCTAAAAATATACAATATTTGTAAATTTTCCATTATTGATTATGCATCAATCCTCGTTGTAGTATACAAATATAAAAGTGCGTGATACTTTTGCACCAAAAATGTTAATAATTCTGGTATTACGTCAGAAAAAAAGAGGTGAAAATATTTAAAAAAATTATTGGAATTGGTATTCGAAAAGAAAGATTATGGTATATCATTTAATGACACAACATGTTGTAATGAAATTTCAAATTTCAAAAGGCACTAAGAACTGACCGTTAAAATTTTTTTCTTTGCCTAAAGCATAACACGCTACAAGTGCTTACTAAAGAACTAAGACTAAAAGTAATATAAAAAACAATCACAGTCAAAACAGCAAAATAAAAATAATAGAATTTTGCCTTACAATCTCTTGATGACATTAGGAAACAATAGAAACTTGCAGACAGTTACGGCACACCAAAATAGTTGTTGAATAAATGAACATGTGAAAAATTATATACAAACTAAAAACGGTCGAATCCACAAAACGTGAAAGATGGTTATCCCCGGCTTATAAAAAAGAAGATGTGATATGATTGCCAATGAGACAACTGTCCACAAGAGACCAAAATGACACAGACATTAGTATATTTATAGGATTTTGATTGGTTAACGCACGTCGATACAAAACCCAATGTAGGTTGAAAATTCAATGATACCGACATTTAATATGATATTGTCAAATATGCATTTTCCTAGGTAAGTGCGCTTTAAACACTTTTCCTAGGTAAGTGCTCTTTAAACACTTTTTTCATCAACTCAGCCTCAAAAATAGATTCCAACTTTTTTTATTTGTTATAAATAATCAGGAGCGGTGGTAGTGACATAAGCCGAAAAAATGTACAGCAAGTGTATTTCAAAGGTAAAAAGGAGGCCGAAATACAAGATGCCGCCGAAAATGAATAATAATAATATTAAAATGTCTTAAGGTGGCTCGTGGTTACAAAAATTCAGCAAAAAATTAAATCTTTATTTTTTCGTTACAAATTTTATTTATTACACTATAAGTTATTACTTTATGATATGATACAAAAATCAACCCAAAAAACCCATTCGGTTTGGCCCCAGATGACTTTTAAAATGTTTATATCATTGAAAAAGCTCCAAATTATCTCCCTTTGGTGCAAAAATGCATTAAATTTGAAATATCTTTTTTAACTCATCGGTGACCTATATTTTTTTATTATTGTTTTCAAATAAGCTGTAACATAAACTAAATAATTGTAAAATTTAAGCGATTTCTGGACATTTAAAAAAATGTATGCTTTTTCCGGAGGCAGATTGTGAGTTAAATGAACGGTGACCACATTTTTTTATTTCATTTTTCTTTTAAGTATATGATAAAGTTCATTTAGCTAAATCCTATATTAGAAAAAAAATTGATTTATACCCAGGAGCCCCCTTAAGTATCGTAGGATCATAACCTTTAATAAACAAAGATTAAATTTTATAAAATTAATAGAGTAAATATAAACAATTTAAATTGTAAATACGGTTTAAATGACTTATTTCTAATTTTTTCAGGCTAAGTACTTTTTATCTTTTTACTTTTCGTGAATGGATTTTCTAACTGACGTTTTTATCACAGCAAATCATTCATATGTTAAAACATTAAAATAAAATGTATTTTGTCCAACAGTGAAGAAAGCTACACCTAGGGAAACCAGATAGCAAAACGAAATCACTAAATTGTACAAATAGTTTGTATCTATTTAAAAGTTCCAAAACATTTGAACGATGTAATATCAATTAGAAGTAATGTGGAGAACACTGAACATAAAAATCCAATTCCACAATAACCAATCCGTTTGGAAGATGGCCTGTCATCTTGCATACAAGTACGTTTGTATATTGTGGAGGATAAAGTTGATGTATCGACAGATAATGTTTGTCGAAGTTTATCTGTTACTGGTGCGAGTATTATCTTTAATTCGTCAAAAGAATAATGACTCAAGTTCTGATTGGCTATACTATCACAAACACATGGACACAAACTCTCAGCTGAAATAGACGAAGATAACAGAATTGTATCGTAACATGTATAGGACAATGCATAAATGGTTACATACAATGATGTTTTTAGCGATCAAGATATATGCATTTTGTTTTTTTGTTCTATAAACGCAGGTCGAAAAATATGATGCAGTCAAACTGTGATTTTTTTATATCGGGAAAAATCTTCCATTATATATTTTCGTCTTACAAATTATTCAATCACAATTTTGCAGCAATATACTCTCTGAAAGTAAAATGTGTCTACGCAGTTTTTGGTGAAAAATGGCATGTCTATTACACCCGTAATTTCGAGCTAATCATTATCATTATCATTTGCAATAAATCATCATTGAAATAAAATAAAACGCTGACCTCGTAGTTAATCCTTAAACTATTGTATTCTATAAATGTAAATTCTGAAAAATAAGGGTTGAATTTTACTAGTTGTAGAAGTTACATATGATTCTTGCAACTTTTTGTTTTTAAATCAAATTAAAGATTCTGATATTTTGATTTTAGTTCACTTCTTATGACATTTGTTTAATCTTCAAATACATAAAATAGAAAACTAAACTGCTACTGCTCCATAATTCGAAAGGAATAAGAACAAGTATACTGTACAGATATAGTTTTGATGCCGGATGTCATTTCACTTTGTTTAAATTAAATTAACTACCTCTTTACTAAATACCTTTTTCTATATGTATTTTGCCCGTTTTAATATATTAAATAGAATCCGGATGTTGACTCATTGACTTTAACCACACATGACCTTTTATTCGTAAAAACATTTCACCACATTATTGAGCATTAAAATCCAATATACTAATAAATGAAACTTATTTGAAGGATATGGAGTATCCATCCGTGACACAAAATAAGTACAATCACGACAAAAAAAACCCAACTTACACACATAGAGCAAAAGGAACAGTGTTTTAGTGTTCAAAGTCACAGTGATGCAAGAAAAAAACCTCTCTCAATGCAGGGTAAAGTCAGCTTCTAGCACCGGTTTGAGCTGTAACATGTTGATAGCAATATGTTTTCTTTGAAGTTATAAAAACAGATAGAAACGGGGAATGTGTCAAAGAAAATGGACGAATTACACAAGATTTACCTTCGTTCACATAAACACTGTATACAAGCTTTCTTGACCCCACGGCATTCTCCACATAGCAAGTGTAATTACTACTATCGCTTAAAGAGGCGTTGGTTATGTCTAGATACATGCTTGAGGTCTTAAGAATTACTGTAGATCCTCCAAGACTCCTTGTCCAATATTGATTGGAAATGCTCGGGTATCCATATGCGTCACACGTCAAAGTTATAGTGGCAGAAACATTGACGTCGTAAAATGTTGTGGTAGGAACAATTATAGGTATACCTTGAAATTAAAACAGTTCTAGTTATTTATACTTATAAATTAGTTGAGATTGAATTACCCTCAATCAATAAGAGTTAATGATGCGAGTGTTACATTTCCTGTAATAGCTTGGTTGATATTCATTATGATAAAAAAAAATTGAAACAAGAACTAATTACATTCCCGAAATGGATTATTATGTAGACAAATGTAACGATTTCAGCTGTCCTATAGTTAACTTCTTGTTTAAAAATATTATAACCAAGAATACTCGATATTTGACTATAAATAATCTATATTTTTCAATTGTATAGCACTTATTCTCTACCAAAATACTAAATTGATAATAAATGTGTTCAACCTTGGTTAGCTGTGACAGTAATATCTTCTCCTCTGCCTAACCCAAATTCATTCCCCACAAAGCATCTGTATATGCCCTCATTATTTAAATCTAAACTATTGATGATTAGTGACGTGTTACAAATTGTGCCACCATTATACAAGTTGGTGTCCTTTGAATGGTCTAAAATAACTGTCTCGTTACTAGTCTTTCTTTGCCAATGTACGTCTGTGATGTTCCCCAAGGAATAGTACGGACATTCCAACACAATTTTCGTCCTTACTGGCAATAAAACTTTGGATTGCGTAATGTATACTAAAGGTGCTGCCCCTTCTGAAATTTACCAATTTAATACATTATACATTAAACAGGTCGAGAACTCTAGATTTCCTGACGTCAGAATATATTTGCATAGTAATTTCCCAAACACAAGGCCAATACGGCCTTGAAAAGCTGACCAATCGACTCAATGAACTACAATGTATTGTGGGCAACTACGAGTTTAATACTACTTGAAAACACGTGGAATTAGTGGGAAAACTGTCAACTAATATAGTGTCTGGGACTCTCAAAGAAATTGTTTTTGTTCTGCGAATATGTTAATTGTAAAATATATAACATAATCTTCAATTTGCATGCTCAAATTAAAAAAATATTGTTTACGGGCTTCAAAAGTAGTTGAACAGTTTTTTTTTCCATTGTTATGCATTGTACCTGTGTAATCATTTCACGGCGTGAAATAGTGAAATGTCAGATGAATTGACCACTGTCTAGCATGAACAATTTTTGAGCTCTTTTAAACCTGTATAATGTCATTCCAAAAAATAATCATTTCTGCCTCAAGGATCACACATTTTTCTTTTACTATCTATACGAAAGTTGCTGCCCTCATGAATATTAGCACCGGCTGTTATCGACGGCTAACTCTAGTAAGTTAGTTTTATGGGTAATTGTGTTTTTCATTGCTGTTTCGTTGCTGTCTGGTGGACGAACAACTGAAATCGCCGTGTCAAACATCAAACATATTAATGGCTATATATCGGATAATTCAAACAATTGTTTCTTCGCATAGAAACAACTCTTCGTTAATCTGAGCATGGAACGAATACTTTATATCACAAACTCTAAATGTGGATAAATAAAATGAAAAACTTAGCGAAAATGTTTATCCCGCATTGAACGAAAAAATGTTGCATTTCAGAAAATAACACGTGTTCTTCGTTGATTGTAAACACGAAGTAGTCCATCATGCATTGTTATTCATTTAATGGATTGGTCAAAATCCAAGGTAAACATAATTGCGTCACACGTTAATAAACAGTTACATGTGCGGGGACATAAGTATGCTAATTCATGCATTTTCATATATGGTAGAGTTCCTGACCTGTTAAACTGCACAAGTCAAATTAAACCAAAGGTGTATAGAATGGTCCGTCAAGTGTTTCACTATATGACTTTAGTGAATTAGACGAACGAAATTTATAAACTTTTCTTTTAATCCCTAAATTGTTTGTTTTATATCCAATTAAGTCTGTACACTAAGGCGTGGAAGTGAATTTAGACTAATACAAATTTAGATGTTTGATTCGGACTACCTGAATTCTTACAAATACCACACGTGGATCATGATCTGCCTACCCTTCCATAGAACTTTAGATCACCCCCGGTTTTTGGTCGGGTACAATATGTACGTGTTACTCCGTCATTATCTTTCTATGGAAAGTTTGGCAAACTGTTGTTTTACTTTGTTTTTCTTTGTTTTTCATTCTTTTTTGCCATGGCGTTGTCTATTCGTTATCAAGTTACGAATTTGAATATCCCTCTGTCTATTTCATTTTATTTCTCTTTTTTTTTTTTTATCAAAATGAAAACCTTGAAATACATTCTAAAAGATTTATGCATCATGCTTTTTCCTAATCAATTCTGTCTATATGGTCTCAGTAAAAAACCAGGAACCAAATCGATTCAAAGTCAAATTCTTTGGAGTAAAGACTGATGAAATGCTTAGATTTATCACAACCTCTTTGTTAAATTGTTTGAACAGATTTTCTACAGAAAATAAGCATTTCAAGCGGCATCATTTGTCAAAAAGGCAACAAGAGTATACCGCTGTTCAAAATTCACAACGAGAAAACAAATCCGGGTCACAAACGAAAACTGAGGGAAGCACATTAACTACAAGAGGAAAACAACGAAACAACAGAAACACCGAAGTGCAAGAAAAAAAACCACTGCAGCGCAGCATACATAGATACGAACTATTAGATAACAATTACCATGTTCCTGACTTGGTACAGGACATTTTAAGAAAGATGGCCTTGTTGCTAACCAAACATTTCTCTTTATGACAATGTTAAATATACCGTCAAATGACAACTCTACATAATAGGAACACAGCACAAACAAAGGCAATAACATCAAGGACAGAGAAATACATATGTATATATAATAGCAAAGTACATTTTGACATGTCAACCACAGAATAACGAATATCTAAAATAATCTAGGACAGCACACAAAACAGCATAATAGAATACCGAACTATGCGTCACACGAATGAATCAACGCCACAAAAAAGTGACGTCAAATGAATATTTCTAAAATTTGGATATAAATCGAGTTAAGGTTTGTAGTTAAGTTATTTGATGTTTCCGGGTATCTTTGAAGAGTTTAATTATAACAATAACAAGAATATCAATATAGCATTGTGTAATTATTGTATTATCTAAGTATGTCGGTATTGCCGGTCAATATTTTTCTATCAAGTACTTATTGAGAGACTAAAAAGCTTTCAATGCAAAACAAATAGTTGTAAGCACACAATATCAAAAGTCATCTAATAATCGATGATGCGCTTTTGATTGTAGGATTACTATACTTCATTCATGAACTAAAACTATATAATTTCACAATTGCAACACGAAAGCTTGGCATCATTTTTGACAAATGGTACACAAAATCTTGCTAACTAACGAATGGTACCCAAATGTACTGGCTACTATCTCGTATGCTATATATTTTACTGGCTACATAGACCGATGGTACCCAAAGTACTACCTCCTTGTATGGATGGTTACAAATGCATGACAATTAAATGTTTGTACAGCTTAAATTTTTATTTTCTTCTCTCTTAAAAAACAAAATAAGTTTGCGTAAATTACTGAAATACACTTTTATTTATTTGAAATTATGAACTAAGGCCTAAAGCAAAAGACGATAACATTTGAACATTATGAATAGCACTATATTCACCTTTTTTCACATATATACTGTATACAAGCTTTGTTGACCCCTCAGCATTCTCCACATAACAGGTGTAATTACCAATATCGCTTACAGAGGCGTTGGTTATGTCTAGATACATGCTTGATGTCTTAAGAGTTACTGTGAATCCATGCAGGCTCCTTGTCCACTTTTGAGTTGTAATATTTGGATACCCGAATGATTCGCATGTTAAAGTTATATTTGCAGATTCATTAACTCTATAAATTACTGTGGTCGGAACTATCATTGGTATACCTATAAAACACAGTCATGTTATAAAGAGACCTCAAATATATCAGATTAGACAAATAGTGTTCATGATTTGAGTATTACAATTCCGAAAATAAATTTGTTGCTATGACTGAAGAATTGTGTAAAAATACCTAGAAAGATACTTGAGTTTGAAAGTATAGTATCATTTTAAATATGTATAAATTCAGTAGAAAAAGTAATAAATACCTAAATATTTTTTTCTGAACCCTAACATAATATCATTTTTTTTATTGTAAAAGATTAGAAATCAATCTAACGTCTATCAATAGTAGATCCACTTTAAAATTGTTCGACCAAAAAATATTTTTCACAAATGTTTCCAACCTGGATTAGTTGTGACTGTAATATCTTCTCCTCTCCCAAGCCCAAATTTATTTTCAACAAAACATCTGTAAAGACCATCATTATTAACATCCAAACTAGTGATTACTAATGACGAATTATTGATTGTTCCACCACCATACATGCTAGAATCTTTCCAATGGTCTAAGATAACGGTCTCTTGAGAAGTCTTTTGTTGCCATTGTACGTTTGTGATGTTCCATAAGGAAAAATATGGACATTCCAACAAAATGACTGTCCTTATTGGCAATGATATAGACGATTGAGTAGTGTATACTGAAGGAGCAGAACCCTCTAAAAATTAGAATAATCAAATTATTGCATTGATATTTGAAAGTAAATACATAAATAATAGATGAACACTCAGGTTTATCACTATCAAGATATATTTGTTATATTGTATGTTCTTATATCTACAATTACTTTTTTCTTTTTCTATATTTGTATATCTGTTTTGAATTTTTAATTCAGCGATGCTCTTTTTGCAGCTGGATCCCAATGAGTGTCACAATAACCAACTATGTTTGTTTGGGTTGCTCAATTAATTTTGTCATCACAGTGGAACTATAATAAACTCATCATAGATACCAGGACTAAATTTTGTATATACGCCAGACGCGCGTTACGTCTACATAAGACTCATCAGTGAAGCTCTAATAAAAAAAAATATAGCCACTGTTATATAAGTGGAAGTATTAACTAGACGGCTTTCTAGCATCCGAAAACATTCTATTCAACTTTTTGTTCATGTAGTTCTTACATCAGTCAACGAAATGTCAAATTTTTATTTTTGGAAGGTGCACATCATAGCGACAAAGTCATAGGATCCCGAATGTAATTCGAATACGACAGAATATAATGTCTCATTGTAAAATATTTGTAAGCGAAACGACTGCACAGTATGTAGATTGCAATCAGACGTGAACATCCTCCTTGATATTTTTATTTCACAACTAATCTGTTGCGACTAATGTTTATTTCCTTTAAATGCATTGAACTTACTTTTGTTAAAAAAAATAAACATAGAATACTCTCACAAAAATTGAACTCACCCGTACACAAATAAGGTGATGTGTCTGTACATTTAACATCGTCAAGTGCGTATTGGGAGCTAGGTTTCATGCGAACACATGTGGATTGATTTCTGATCTGTTCATTGTCAGGTTCATTGACAGCCAAATCTAGAGACATTACCCGAACTCCATTTATCCAAATAAACTGACTTGCATTGTTATCTAAATCGCTATATAGTCCAATCCATATTCCATTAGGGTTAAAATTGTTACTACAAATATAAGTTCCAAAAAAAAAAATCATAAACATTTCTAGTTACTTGTACTTTTTAGAAACCGCATCGGTAATTCTTTTAGCGTGCTCGACTCGCTTGCGGGAGTTAGTCGCTTTAATTCCTAGTCGGGTAATACCATAGCAATGGAAATTGGAACGTGTTGATTAGCTTCCTAGCATGCAAAATATATATGATGTAGAGCAAAGAAGGTTCTATTCGGAATCAGACTAATATTCCCGGAAAAAAGTGTGGACATCAATCGTGTGAACTAGCACATTGAAAGAATTTAGGACTGATAGACGTATGCCATACATTTTAACACATATTTTGATATTCCGACCCATTATTCTAGTATTTGTACCAAAGATTGCAAGAATTGACAGTTATTTTGAGCCAGGATAAACTAACCGTAGAAATACCTAGAACCTTTTTAAAAAATGTCGAATAGTTGCTACATATGTAATTAGATGGTCATTTTGATTGAAAAGCTGACAGTGAAATGTATAATGGAAATTTCACCTGATTTTTTTCACTATAGAGTGTATATATGCCTTTTTTCTCCTTGTTTGGATAGTTATTTGTTTTATACTGATTAAGATTATAACACAAAGTTGACTATTGTACCCATGAACATGAAGATGTGGTATGATTGCCAATGAGACAACTCCCCACCAGAGACCAAGTGACTCATAAATTATCAACTATAGGTCATATTTTGTTTTATGTGTTCTGTTCGAACATTGTTGTCTATATATTGGAGTGCTGAAGTAAAGAAGTCAGTCGCAGAAAAATAGCAAGTTTGTTTTACTATTGTAGAGATTGGGATAGTAACACATTTGTATAAAATGAAAATAGATTCATGCACAAAATACCTAAAAAAAAACCCAACAAGGTGTATTTACCTGTACAAATAGTTGACTGCATCGTTGTGATCAATCGTTGTTGACAAAACAGCTAGCTCCATGTTCAATGTTTGGCAGCCAGCTTTAGCTTCAAGCCAAGTGTAATCTCCATCTCTAAAGAGAAAATCTGCAAATATCGATGATGGATATAGATTTTGCTTCTACGATCTTCTAATGAGGAAAATAGGTTTATTAAACTATAATTCATTATTAATGTACATGATAATGATTCAACACGAGATTCCAGAAAAAAACATTTAAAAAACTTTTTTGGCGATGATTAAAGTATTTTAAAATATTTAATGTTCATATTAAGTAAAGAGAGAAAGATTTCAAAGGGGCATTCATACTCACAAGTCGGAAATAAACTAACAAATCCGTGACAAAATGAAAGATAAAAGAACAAAAGATAAACAGCATACCAACCACAACATAGAAAAAAAAACAAATATGTCAGCTCTTCTGAAATATACAATACAAAGTAAGAATGAAAATGAACTCACTTTTGTGTTTCTTCAGAGTGTTGTTCTTACTCATCCCTGTGCCAAACTGATTGGTCACTTGACATTGATACGAACCGACATCAGATGAATTAAAACTCGTAATATGTAATGTACTCTTGGTTACTGTTCCGACGGAATGTGGTGACTGACTGTACAATACCGGTTCTAATGTGTCATTAATGATGCTTATCCGGTTTGGTGTGATATGAACCCATTGTACTACTGCATCCCATAGCGACGAATAACTACAGTCAAACGATACAGATGATCCTAAGGTAGTGTCTATTGTGTTTGTTGTATCTTCGACTACCGGTGGTGAGCCACCTAAATGTATATAAAAAAAAAACAAATACATGCATCGGCTGTTGTCTACTCTATGGTCGAGTTGTTGTCTTTTTGAAACATTCTCCATTTCCATTCTCAATTTTGTTATCTGTCAACTCATCATACGATAGCAATTTTTTAATCGTATACTTTGTTGTTCAAGCTCATATATAAAGACTATAAAGATAATATAATTCATCTGAAGCAAATAATTGTCATGGTAATTCAACATTGATAATGAAAAAAAAAAGAAAGAAACAAAAGCATTGTATTGTTATCTGAGAGTATGCACTAATGCGGAAGTAATTTACATTTTTGATCGAATGGTCGGAATTGTCTTTGATACTTACTTGTACACAAGTAAAAATACTCTCCTAAACAATCCCAATCAGCAAATTTATATTGAGCTCGTTGTTTTAAGCGAACACAAGAATCTTCTTTATAATCTGGGTCATCAGGGTTCCAGTTTTCATAGCTAGATTTTTCACCGTTTATCCAAGCATATTCCTTTGTTGACACGTCTTTAAAATAATAACCAATCCAAACATCAGCGTTGCTGTATCCACCAGAATGAAAACTGGATAAAAAAAAATCAAAATAAAAAATCTATAAACCGGTTTTCTACCCGAGGACCAGACTTATTTCCTTGTTCTTTTTAGTACAATTATGAGTTAAACCCTGAAGATATATAATATGCATAAGCTTGCATTTAATTGGCTCTGTTGTTTTTTTTCCCTATGATTGAAGATGTTGACGATACTACTTTCGTATTTTACGAAAGCACTACAGTGATGTCACTGTAATATATTAATACTCGATGGAAATTTCGCTGTAATATATATCTATTCGATAAACATGAATGAAATCGTGGTTTCTAAGAAAATTTAAATTTAAAAAAAAAACACTGTGTTTAGAATAACAATACGGTGCAGTCTTGTGTATCCACGCACCGAAAACTTATGACTTCACTTTTTTAAACTGATGAAACCAATAATCGGATAATATTGTGTGAACAAATTCATTACATACTTTTATTTCATAAAATCTTTTGTATATATAAAAAAGAAGATGTGGTATGATTGCCAGTGAAACAACTGTCCACATAGGACCAAAATGACACAGACAATAACAACTATAGGTCACCGTACGGCCTTCAACAATGAGCAAAGCCCATACCGCATAGTCAGCAATAAAAGGCCCCGATAAGACAATGTAAAACAATTCAAACGAGAAAACTAACGGCCTTATTTATATAAAAAAAAAGAAGAACGAAAAACAAATATGCAACACATAAACAAACGACAACCACTGAATTACAGGTTATCCTGACTAGGGACAGGCATATACTAAAATAATGTGGCGGGGTTAAACAAGGAGGACCCCCCCCCCTAACCTGGGACATTGGTATAACAGTACAATATAAGAACGAACTATAAAAATCAGTTGAAAAAGGCATTACTCATCAGATGGACAAAATACAAGTTGACGTGGCCGGGAACTTATACATCCCGACAACAAAAAGACACTAGGAACACATCTGAGAGTACTCGCAGTTATCTGACAGCTAGTTCAAAGCCACTAACAACTAATAAAAAAAATCATGCATCAACGACTAAACTATCAATAGGTACACATTCAAAATCCAATGGATTTTAATAAAGACGTCATAAACAGCCAGAGAAAAACATGACCTTGTGCAATGCCAAGTTACAGATATCGACAGATTGTAGATCCATGAATGTGTATATGTATATAACATACTAGTAATTTATAATTAGCTTGTTTTTAATTTACTGATAACACAATCAATATTTATACCAATAAAAACAATATTCAATGATCTTATTACAGTGTTGA
Source organism: Mytilus galloprovincialis (assembly GCF_965363235.1). Lineage (NCBI taxonomy): Eukaryota > Metazoa > Mollusca > Bivalvia > Mytilida > Mytilidae > Mytilus > Mytilus galloprovincialis. The sequence goes on from NC_134843.1 coordinate 87,090,376, forward strand.
ATTGGTAACCTTTTAGAATAAGTTTATTTAAAGGAGCGATAAGTTTACATGGATCATTTCTAAATTTCCGGTCCCTCTTTTTCAGTGTCCGAAATGAAGTCCGAAATGAAGTCCAAAATGAAGATTTTCTGCTTATAATTCAAACGAGATAAAAGATATAAAGAAACTTTGAAATGTACGGTTTCACCCTTAAGATTTTTTGTAATGTTTGTAGAAAATTAGAGAACCCCTGTTGTGAGGGTTACTGAAATGTCTGGTGATTTCGCGCATGCCTGTTTAAAAAGCTTATTTGTAAGAAAGAAAATATTTTATACTATGAAAAAATTTGAATCAAACAGACTGACAATGATGCAGAGCAAAATGTTTGTCTATCTGATATAAATTTACTTAAATGAAAGTAATCTGATGATGACTTTTTTGGGTGTTTTTTTGTTGTTGCGGAAATTGGCTAAATATGGTTAATCATTGGATTGCAACTATAAATTTGCTTTTGGACTTTTATTTGTTCTGTCTCTTTGAAAGACTTTTCGAGATCTACTTTTGTTATGTTAGGTGGACCAACTATTATGAACCTAAGGCACCAAAACTCTTTTTCGGTGTCCGAAATGAATGTCCGAAATGAAGATTTTCTGCTTATAACTCAAACGAGATTAAAGATAGAAAGAAACTTTGAATTGCAAAAATGTTCAGCATTCTTTGAACTTCAAAGTTAGGTCAAGGTCCTTAACAACGACATAAAAACCTTAGCAACCATATATTTTTGAACATAGAAGGCTGTGAATAATATAAAAATGAAATTTTTAATACTGGAAGTGACATTTTTGTCCCTAGCAATGACGTTTAAGAACAGAGCAACCACTTATCTTTTTTTTTTTTATAAACTGTTAATGCTATGAATAGAGGATATGACATTAAAGAATGCTGGAAGTAATATTTTTTTCCTTAAAACGATTTGTGACCTTATCAACCACTTGTTATGAACATATAGTCCTTAGCAACCATACATTTTGAACTAACAAGGCTTCATCAATGATCATCAATTCATGTGACCATGAAAATGCATCAAAGTCAAAGGTCAAAGTCGTGATCTAGATTTTGACCCTAGCTTGTTATCGGATTTACTCAATAACCGTAAAAGATTCTGAACTAGTGTAAATTAAAAAAAAAAAACAGAAAACGGAAAGACCTTTCAATTGTTCATGAACAACTGACTTTTAGTTATAACTGCATTTTAGCTTCTTTGTAATACACAGAAATCGAGTATTTGACGTTAACATGTTTAAAATATTGAAATTACTTAATAAGCCGATTAATTCATATATTCGTATCGTATGAAAGATTTCATTCCCAAATAATTGTATCATTATTGATTAATAAAAAATAAGACAAAATCCAACTAAATGTCTAAATTAAATTGCTTTACGATAGGTATGAGTATGGAACGCCAAGAAACTTCAGGAGAATGTTAATGCTGGACTTACTGAGAGAAATTATGTATCTATATCGTATTTGATATCAGAGCATTGACAAATTCTACTTGTATGTATAAAATAAAATTGAGAATGGAAATGGGGAATGTGTCAAAGAGACAACAACCCGACCAAATAAAAAACAACAGCAGAGGGTCACCAACAGGTCTTCAATGTAGCGAGAAATTCCCGCAACCGGAGGCGTCCTTCAGCTGGCCCCTAAACAAATATATACTAATCCAGTGATAATGAACGCCATACTAATTTCCAAATTGTACACAAGAAACTAAAATTAAAATAATACAAGACTAACAAAGGCCAGAGGCTCCTGACTTGGGACAGGCGCAAAAATGCGGCGGGGTTAAACATGTTTGTGAGATCTCAACCCTCCCCTTATACCTCTAACCAATGTAGTAAAGTAAACGCATAACAATACATTAAAATTCAGTTCAAGAGAAATCCGAGTCTGATGTCAGAAGATGTAACCAAAGAAAATAAACAAAATGACAATAATATATAAATAACTACAGACTACTAGCAGTTAACTGACATGCCAGCTCCAGACTTCAATTAAACTGACTGAAAGATTATGATTTCATCATATGAACATCAGGCACAATCCTTCCCGTTAGGGGTTTAGTATCATACCATCATAACATATATGAGAAGAACATAACCCGTGTCATGCCAACAACTGTTTTTAGAATAAATGTGTTTAGTTCCGATGCAAAGACCTTATCAGTGACTCAATATTAACGCCAAAATATGCAATCTTTAATGACTTGACAACAGTATCGTAATTATATCCCTTCTTAATAAGTCTATTCAAAGGTTTTGTAAGTTTCTGAGGTGAATACTGACACCTTTGTGCTTTATAAAGAATATTACCATAAAAAATTGGATGTGAAATACCTGAACGTATTAGAAGTCTGCATGTTGAGCTATATTTACGAATGATGTCTTTATATCGATGATAAAATTTAGTAAATGTTTTGACTAGTTTGTGATATCGAAAACCCTGGTGTAATAATTTTTCAGTAATACACAAATTTCTCTCGTTAAAATCTAAAACATTGTTACATACACGAGCGAATCGTACAAGTTGAGATATATAAACACCGTAAGATGGTGACAAGGGAACGACACCATCTAAAAACGGATAATTAACGATAGGAAATGAAAAATCATCCCTTTTATCATAAATTTTAGTATTCAGCTTTCCATTAGTGATATAGATATCAAGATCGAGAAAAGGGCAGTGGTCAGTGTTAGTATTAGCTTTATTTAAAGTAAGTTCAACAGGATAAATTTCATTAATATACATACTGAAGTTGTCATATATTTTTTAAATCAACGAAAAATAACACGTTACCTTCCTTCAATTAAAGTTTTAGCCGTGTTATATGAAGTTGCTGAGTTAAGGATAGCCAGTTCCATTCCTCTGTCTATGCAATCAAAATAAGCAGCATGCCAAGTTTTCTTTAGACTGTTCTCAAAATACATAGACGAGACAATATAACCTGCAAAATTTAAGTCACTCATTGCATTCATACTGTATCTTTGCCACCTCATCATTGTCCATAGAAACCAAATGTGATAAGAATGTCACTTTTCGTCACAATTTCGGATTTACGGATTGGAAATGGGTTTCATATTCTAATTTCAATAACTTTAAATGTAGCCATATTTAGTGCAGTATAAAACAGTATTACGTCAAAGTGAGATTTTTTTTCTTCGGTACGAAACAGTTAAAGGCGTTAAACCCAATTTGTTTTAGTACATCAAAGCTAGCTCAATATATGCATATCAAGAAACGGGTGAAATCACTAAGACCCTAAGGAGAAACCATTAACTGTAGTAGATTCACACGGTCACTTAACAATAAGACAGAGACCAATAATAGACATAGTCAAAAATATTGTTAATTTTGAATAATGAAATCAAATTTTTAACTTTGTCATAGAAATCAAATGGAAAAAAAAACTTCAGAAAGTTCTTTTCTTATTCTTGATATCCTGTCTTTGAAGGAATTGGAAGATCTAATGAAACTTTTAAACAACCTCATAATTTTATTTTCTGAAATATAAAGCCAAAAGTTGTGAGGCAGACTCAGGGTACAAACTTTCTCTACAGGACGATAATCTGGATATCATATAGTTGGTATTGAAACAGAATTTGATATACATTTTCTTATAATGATAATTTTTTTTATGTTTAAATTGGTTCATCAGAACATCTCGCAGGTTTTAGATAGAGTTGCAAAATAGAAGATTTCAAATTGACTTGTCAAAATGAGTATGCGTTAAGATATTTCTTGTATTACACGAATTGTAGTAAATTAGGTCTTCTTGTCGATCAGTTTCTGGCACTTGTCAATAGATATAAGAAGGTGATGTATGAGTGCTAATGAGACAACTCTCGATCCAAGTCACAATTGTAAAAGTTTACCATTATATGTCAAAGTACGGTCTTCAACACGGATATATTAATGTAAAATTAAGAGTCCTGGAAATTATGACAGCAATTATAATAAGAATCCCCTTCAAATTCCCTACATATGAGTATATTAAATGCACGAATATTATTTTGATTCAAAGACATCCATTAGCTAAAGTAAATATCAAGAGATTCTTTTGTACGTTAAGTAAACGTATTAATTGCATAGCAATATAATATTTCCCACAGAAAGTAACCAAAAGTTAGGATGCAACAAATTCCAATATTGCAGTAGTGCAATAAATCTTCAAAATTCATGACGTCATCAACGACAAAACTTTAGTTTAAATCAATTTTCTTTCAAATATTATATTGTATATATATACAATAAAAGGGTTATTGCATGAATATTGGGGAATATTGTCCCGAGTAGAATTTTATATTGCACGAGCTTGCGATGTAACGGGAGTGAAGTTTCCGGCCTTCTGGCTTCGCTGTCTTCCCGTTGTCTAACCCAAGTTCTTGGATATTGGACAAACTATGATATAAACAGAATGTTTATTTGAATAAATACATGGTTGAAATATACAAGTCATACAATAATGACATATAAAAAAGATACAAAAGTACGGTGGTAGCTTGTCTACATGTTGCCTAAAATGTACGAGCCAAAGTATATATATATATATATATATGGTTTTACATGACGTTCGAATATGTACACAGCCATGTATCACCATCATTGATGGCGATCCGATGGATACATCTGTTGTAGAGTTGTCGATGACTCAGACGTTCTTATAAATATAATTATTTTCTGTGACTGTATATTACATTAATTTGTAGGATCCTTTACTATAGATAATTTAGCTGATCTGTAACAATAACATCTTCATGCCTTATATATCATGTACTGTAGTACGCCGCTAGATTAAAACTGACGAGGAAAGGTAACACACGGCCAGCGAAAGCTCTTTTTTTTGAGAGCCCAGGTGGTCGTGTGGTCTAGCGGGACGGCTGCAGTGCAGGCGATTTGGTGTCACGATATCACAGTAGCATGGGTTTGAATCCCGGCGAGGGAAGAACCAAAAATTTGCGAAAGCAAATTGACAGATCTAACATTGTTGGTTTGATGTTTAGACGAGTTAATATATAGGACTCGGAGGTGCGATGGGGACGCTTAAGTGCGATGGTCACGCTGACGTGCAATGGTCGACGCCGAAGTGCAATGGTCGACGCCGAAGTGCAATGGCCCCTTTGCTCAAGTGTGATGGTTTTACATGACGTTCGAATATTGTGACGTTTTCAAATATAACGTTTAAATATAGCTTTGATTTGCAAGTAGGAGGATAGGGTTTTATAGATGAAGGTTTCATGCTAAAAAAGGATATGAAGAGAAAAAGAAAGAAACGAGCGATGAAAGAAACGAACGATTCAAGTCCCGAACAGTTTTGAACATTACATGTGTAAGTTACAAAGTATGTTTAACCATTCAGGCAGTAAATTAGAGAGAGCAACGAGGCTAAAACTGGATGAACTTGATCAGATAATGGGTTATACAGTGTTCAGAATTATGCCGCAAACTTACTGCACGATAAATACATCTGAAATAAAGTAAACTGATATAATTTAAAATATAAATATTGATTTATCTTTGAGTAAGCTTCACGTGATTTTATGTGGACAATTTAACAGAAAACATAATAATTGAGAGTATTAGCAATGTTTCTGTTCATCAAGTTTTAAAATATTATTGTTTAATCCCGCGATAAATACTGATTTGTAATAACATCGTCTTATTTTTAACAGCGTTAGTTGTCTGCAACATAGTAGGCCTAAATTAACCTGACTGCTCCTTATGTGTACTTCCTAAAACATTAAATATGAACATTTTTTTTTTATCAATTTTTAAGTTTTGTCATAACATTTGATAAACTGAAATGAACCCTGCTTGTGTTTATCATATAGATATACACGCTAAAAATTTGTTTTCATTTCGCCCTTGAATATCCTATATCTGACTCTATAATACTGCATGTTAATCGGGGAATTGGCAAATTTAAAATTACATTAAAAAAATTAAAGTTTAAAGTCTGGTTTGACTTGAACAAAAATTTCAAGATCTTCCAAAGGCGACGCTAGCGCAACTTTTGTCAAATTTTAATAATGTGATTTCATTTTAACAGCTTATGTACATTTTGCTTTTGACTCAATGTCACAGGTAGACCGTTGCATGACAGCGTAACCACCATCGCGCACTTCAGCGTATATATTTACAAGTTAACGTCAAAATGTCACCATCGCACTTCAGTGTGATAACCATCGCACTTCAGCGTGACCATCGCGGTTCGGAGTACCATCGCGGTTCAGAGTCCTACATTTATATTCATTTGTAAAAGTGTTAAACTATTATTATTTCCTTGTTTCTACACACAAAAGAAAATGAACGGTTGCCTTAGATTTTAAAATGCTATCTTACCCATATTCATAATTAATACACACATTTGTACGTGTCCTTTGAGTAGAAACATTATGTTAAAATGTGAGGATTAAACTTTAAATTGGTCAGATGTCACTTGTACATTTAATGAATTTTACACCAATCTGAACAAATAAATGTTTTATAATCAGTTTAATTAAACTGTATTTGATGTGTAAATAAAGTTAAAAAGAGGTAAACAACATCCCGAAATGGCTATGTCAATTCAATAGATTCGTACATATCAATATCCTGCTTGTTGTGAACATCAATAAAAGGATATTTAAAAGATACAAAGGGACAAAGTTTTGCATCATTGTTTCAGCTATTTTTGTTTTAATAAAGTTTTTTTTGCTGAAACCATCATTATAAATAAAAAAAAAATAATTACATTATATTTTAAATAACAAAACAGTTATGCATGCATACATATGTAGTTCTATCATCATACCGAAATGCTGTCTTTTAATTTATTTGTAAAATCTCTAATAGCTTTTATATAATTCAAGTATTTGTCCGTAGTCGATATATTGTAAAAACTAGTGACCCGAGAAAGATTTATTTTCATTCGTTGGCAATCTTTTATTTTGGAACCTAATTTAAAGGCAAATTTCGTAAATATGATAATTGAACTACTGTCTGTTAGTGTATTACCTAATAAAATCAGGATTTATGAAGTTTCGATAGAACTTTTTGTTTATTTTTTCATGTCGGGTTATTTTATAGATGACTAATCAGTGTGGTTTTAGCACAAGGCCGTACAGTGACCCATAATTGCTTAATTTCATTCATTTTAATCTTTGCGGAAAGTAGTTTTATTGGCGATCCTACTGCATCTCTTTTTTGTTATGTCTAAGTGATCGAGTGGTATAAAAAGTTAAATCGATTGTCAGTACGAACCACTCCCGTAGAACGTGCATTTGACTCCAATCATAATTGACTAGGATTGTCAGTTTATCAACTGAAGATCGATGGTTCTCTCCTTGCACTCTGGCTTCTTCCACCAACAAAAACTGACCCCACGAAATACTTAGTGTGTAGTAAATGTGCAACTTAAATAAAAAAAAATCAATCATGACTAGGATTGTCAATTCATTTATCAAAGAGTGGTGGTTCTCTACTTGCACTCTGGCTTTCTTCACCAATAAAACGTGGATCCTTGAAATAAACTCTGTATAGAAAATGGCGTTATCATCAAACTATCAATCATGACTAAAATTATAATTTATCTATAGAAGAGCAGTGGTTCTCTTCTGGCACTATAAGCTTCCTCCATCAATAAAAAGTGGCTCCACTAAAATATTTAGTGTGTAGAAAGTGGCTTGAAACACCAAAAACAAAAACAATCAGCCAATACTTATTTGTGTTGATAAAATCCTATAATATATATACTTGTATCAAATTGTTACCTGAAAATTTCGGTATACATTTATACGTTATTTAAATCCTTTTCTGTGGATATTCGTATGCTGAATTTTTCAAAAGGTATTTACCTTTTGGATTACGTTTTAGTAGAACAAGAACGAATCTTCGTTCGTATTTCGGGAGAAAACATGCTATTCAGAAACAAAAGGATGACGATCCCCATTGAAGGTTCACCATATCTAATCATGTAGTGGATGAGATACTGTTAACTCTTCAGCAAACTAAATATCATTTTCACTGTCATTTGATCAAAATTACTTACTTTTTAAGATAAAAGTGTAAACGATGTGTGTGTCTAAAATTTATGTTTTGCAGAAAACCATTTGAAATAGTACTCTTGATACATTTGGAATGATAATTTATTTATCGTGGTCCCTAAGGAGCTGCTGAAGAATTGATTGTTTGTTAAGTGAACGAAAGGCAATGCATCTATAGTCGCCAGGTGCTGTTTTTTTTTCTTAACAAGCACGATTGGTGAACTATATTCGCTTATTGATGGCTCTATTATGTAATATTTAAGAAGTTCTTCAACTTGCCTTTGAATTTCTTGTTTAGTTGCTGGGCCAGAGCTGGGCGGTGTCCTATAAGGACGAGATTTTACGGGCGGGGCATTTCCGGTATCAATTTTATGTTTATAGACATCAGTTTTCCTTAATTATTTTAAGAGAAAACGGTAGTATTACATTTTCCCAGCTTTAGGTTGGCCTTTTGTGTACCCAAGGCAGGTGAAGGAAGTCAAATTAGGAGCGCTGTGATTTGATGTAAGGGTACAATATATTTGTTTAATTATCTATGAACAATTGCAGTGTGTAAATTTACAATATAAATTTTAAAACCTATTGAAATATTTTCTAGAGAATTATTCGAAAAGGCTTCCAAAATTTCAAAAATTTGTTGTAAAATGACGGTGGGCATGGATAACATAAACAAGCTCCGTTGGAAATTGGTCATGATACTATTTGGCTTTAATTTTTAAAATAGAATAATAAAGTACTAACACCATACATAACTGTTTTATCCAGGTTTTTATTATAAAAAGTGGTAAATTTAGGAATTGTTAGTATTGTCGCCTATGGCAGAATAAATAGTACCGTTTTCCCTTAAATTGGTTGCAAAGACATTCTGGTTTAAAAATATATTTAATTTTTGTTTCTATTGATCTGTTAAATCAGCTTTTGATAAATCGAATTGAATATCTGTTTCATTTAAATTAGTTTGTACCAAATTCATAGATTTAACTGTGGATTTATTTGTAGTTTTGTCATCGTCTAAAGTAAATATATTACCGGTTTCCACATCATTAATAGTAGCTAAAATCAAACCTGACCTTAAAGTTATGACTTCATTTGTGGGATTTAAAATTTGTAGGTAACATTTGTTGTTACGATTTTTGATTAGACATTTAGCTGTTAGAAAATTGTACTTAAAATTTTTGAGTGGTTCTTGTAAGTAATTTTGATGCGGTAAAGCGTGAGACAATCTAACACAAACATTCATTATTGTATTTGGAGGAATTATTGATTTCCTATAAACCCTAGCAAAACCTGGTGTTACTCTTATTATATTGATTGTAACAGAAGTTTTAATTAAAGATAATTTATTAGTGTTCCAGTTTAAACATACACTTTTTTCTTTGCAACAATCTGTTCCTAATATCATAGAATGTCTTAAAGCTGGTATAATATAGATTTTTTAAGAAAGCACTACTCCGCTTATTTCAAAATTTAATTTAATTTGACTTTTTACTAAGTAAGTAGCTCCACCTGCTCCAACTATTTGCTTAATATCTGAATGTAATAAACGATTGCTTGCAAATTTTGTTTTCAATAATGTTTTATCATTGATAGCACATACCAGTGTCCAGAAGTGCTTTAATTTTAATACCGCAAAAATTTACTGGAATAAGACATTGATGAATATCTGTAACAAACTGTTTTGATTACTGATTGGAATTTTCACGACCTTGAACAATTGTTTTTAAGCTTGTGTAACTTTGTATGCCTGCCCAAAGTAGAAATTCGTACAGGCCTGGATTGTTATTGTGTTTGCATTCTTCTGGTAGAGAGACAAGCTTTAGAAAAGTGTCCTATTTTGTTACAAAGATGGCAAATGACACCGTTGGCGGGACATTGGGCCCTATTATGAGAAAACCCATTGCAGTACAAACATCTACGAGATAATATTTGCAACTGATTTTGATATCGAGTCGGTTGTCGAAATTTTGATTGGTTGTGTGGCGAGGCGGCATCCTGTTGAAATTTTGACGTGGCGGTTGATTTTGTGGTGTCCTGTACCTATTTGATGGATACATAGTATGATTTGGTGCTCTTGGGGTATAATAAACTGGCTGCTGTACATAAACAGGCTGTTAAGAAGGTTGATAAGACTGATCTTGGGTAGAAGTGGAACTGTACTATTCACATTAATAGATTGGATATGTTCCTTTAATGAATGAATTTCATCTAAAATATTTTGATTCATGGAATTTACAGAATTTACATTCGAATCAATAGCTTTTTCTGCCAAATTTGCGGCATGCCTAAATTCTTCAATATTTTTAGGTTCTTTTGTCATAACTGTTGGTTTTAAATTGGCCTTTAAACCATTCATTGCTACGGCTAGTAATATACTGTCCGATATATTTCTGTTAGTAGCTAATTTTAATAACCTAGTCTAAAATAAGAATTCAAGTACAGACTCATTTCTCCCCTGATGTGTTTGATGATGGTGATGTCCAAAAGATGTTGTTTATCTTTAAAACGATCTTTGAAAGCAGCAATCATAAAATCAAAATGCTGTTTCTTTGAATCTGAAACAGTGTCATACCAAATTTTGGCATGACTTTCCAAATGAAAGGGAAATGACTCTGCACGCTTTTTCTTGGACAAATCATAAAACTACAATATTGATTAAAATTAGTTAACCAAGTTTCGGGATTTTGAGTATTGACACCTTTAAATTTTTCAATTTTCAAAATTGAAGACATAATAAAAATGTTCATAGAAGGTTGCACTGTCCTACCTGAAGAATTTGTCGTAGTTGATGGTAATGATGTGGTTGTTGTTCCTGCCCCTGCTCCTGTTCCTGTTCTTGTTCCTGTCGTTGCAGTTGTCGAAACTGATGTAGTTGTAGTTGAGGCACTTACTGCAGCAGTAGTGATAGATGTTGTGGTAGTTGCAGATGTTGGCAAACTGGGATATAACGCAGCAAAATGCTGTGGTGTCTGCAACCGTGAATTTTCTGCAACATATGTCGGTATTTTGGAAAGCGTGGAAGGAATTAATGGCCGGTGTATAATAGATGGTCGTACTGGCGTGATACTCGATGGAAGAGTTGGCAGTCCTGTCCACGATGAAACGAAGGGATTGGAATGTTGATGCATAGGCGACGACTGAGAAAAAGGCTGGTCGTCTACGTAAGGGATAGTTGTGTCGTTGTCACAATCGGCAACTAGGTGTTCAATTGGATAGCCTCTTTTGAAACTGATAACGTCTTCCTGCTGGTCTTCAAATATATCAAGACCTTCAAATGCAGAGTCTAGTTTGTTGTGTACCTGTTGTTTGTAGTTGTCAGGGGTCTTCCAAGGTTTAGCTGTCTTCTTTTCGTTGCTAAACATGTTCCTCTACCATTATATTGTGTTGATGTTTTGTAGTGTTTTGTGTCCCAACAATTGTAAAGCGCTATGGCACACGGTAGGAGGCCGGAAACAGCAACGAGAAAGAAAACCAAACTAGAATATCAAGAAACTCGCTATTAGTTTAATAAAGAAAACATCAAAATAAATACAATATAATTTCAAAGTACACATTTTGAAATCAAAGTAACTTGAAAACAATGATAAAATAGTACAAACAATTCAGGTTACGTATTAAATAATAACAATAATAATTACTGTAAAATAAAGTTCTGAATTAAAATATTAGTTGCTTATAAACTTTATTTATTTTTTCAAAATAAAATTAAAAGAAAAATAATTTTATATCTAAATAATTTTCAAAACCAAGAGACTCACCTAGAATATCAAGAAACTCGCTATTGATATCATAGCGGCTTGATCAGTTTATATACTAAGTTCTGAATGTCCTAGTAACCCTTAACTGACTGTAACAAACAAAAGAATTTTGCTGACGAAGGTTGACCATTGTCCGAACTTTTAAGATGTTTTATAAAACTTTACTAGACATATAACCGGAAGTCAGTTTGGCAACTGCAGAAGTTTTATTGTACAGAAAAGTTCAATGGTTTATAAAAGTGCTTATTCGACATATTTGAAATATCCTACGCTTGAAAAATGTATAGAACAGTTTAACAATAATTTTATATAAAATAGTTTACAGAATAGAACTTACATACATTAACTGATAAACTATATGAAATAAAATAAACTGCATTTTTCTATTACAATAGTCCTATAAAAACTTTTTTAAAGATTTAATTGATTTTGTGTACAAATGAACAATAATTTGATTATAATAACTATGTCAGCAGAAAAATTATTAATGCTTTCCAACGTGACCTAGGACATGTTTTGGCTTTGAGGTAAGAAATGCGGATGGTCATCGCGGGTCATGTGGTCAGTTAATTGACATTTATAGTTTTTATTGAATGAACTCCCGTGTTGACCACTGTTGCGACGTATTTACATACAGCTTTTGGCCTTTGAAGAGTAAACAATTTTCTTTCTAAATCTTGTCACGTTTGTATAAAAGGAACTTTTACAGACAGTGCACACTGTAACGGACCAAAATGGGAACTTTGTTGAATTAAACCGCCTTTGTCAGTTCAGTCATTTTATGTGCCTGTGTATCTGGTTTATTGTTGGTGTGCTGCCTAACTTGACTTTTCGAGAGTCTAACACGATACTAAATAGACAGTAAAAACATTTGTCTTTTAAAATACAAGTGGCATATATAAGGACCGTTATGATACTATTATTACTATGTGGATAAATTTATTTTAGAGATAAATTGACAGCGCTTCATCTTCCAATTTAACGGTTTGAAGAAAATGAAGACAATTTTGACGAAGTAGAATCCTGACAGAACAAATTTAAAACCCTCGAGAAAAAAAAAACCCATTATAAATCGATATCTTTAGTGGATAGTTGTCTACCATACAGCATCTCGTTATTTGCATATAACCATGTATTACATCTATGATATAACTATAGTCTTGCTAGTTGCTGTATCTCAAAGTATTTTAAAAATACAATGTATTATCACGGCAACACATTCAATTTAAAATGCAGGTCATTCACGATACACAAACAATCGATCTTCACTTTCTTATCTTTAAAGGTCATTAAAGGAGATTAATCTTTGATCATACATGTACATTGTACATTCACAAGCCATTGTTATAATTAAATGTGTGCCAGAAATAGAATTATACACATGCGAAATTGTGACAGGTTAAAACAATTAATATGTTGTACTTTTTGTTATCCTAGAATGAAAGAAAGTTTGTTAACGTGATAGAAGAATTAAAACTATAGAAGTATGAAGAACTCGGATGTGGATCATGGTTATGCTTGGGTAGTATTGTTTTGTAAGTTTATGTTTTCAATTTTCAACATGCAAACATTGATCAAATTTGTATTATCTCGTTTTATAGAAATGCTCATCGGACTGAATATGTGTGTTTTCTTTAACTATAGCGTGCATTGGAGCATACATACCCCATTTCAATTTTCAATTTTATAACAATATCTCAGTGAGATTTAACAGGGATTCTTCTTTCGGACAGGAAGTCAATTCCGAATTTCCACGTCGGGTGTATACATTGTACCTGATCAAGGTTGACTGTTCCAGCTTTTCCGATTCTATCTCCTTCCAGAAAGGAAGAGTGTTTACCTCATAATATACCCCAAAAAATTAGAATATGTGATGGCGGATTGTCATTGATGATGAGAGTGTATGCCTAGTAGTAAGCAACTATAGGTCTTCGTATTGCCTGTAACAATGAGCTAAACCCATATCGCTCCGACATGACAAATGTTAAACACGCAAACTAATAAAACGAACGGCCAGATTTATGTACAAAACGATAAACGAAAAAATCAGTATGATTTTCAGCACCATTTAAGTCTATTTATAATTATACTTATAATTTCGTTAAATTGTTAATTACTATAGTAGTTAAATAATGATACTTTCCTCAGTGTTCATCACTGAAACTTTATACGTTTTAATTTTTTTCACATTCTTATGGATAAAAGTAGAGGATTAAATGAGTTTCTGTTATCCTTATTAGATACGTAAATTTATTTTAAAAAATCTGTCAGTTTGTAGCGTCAACTATTTCATCATTGCTGGGGGTGTTAAGTCTTTTGGAGTATTGTATACTGAGCTACTAGACCGGTACGATGATGGGGCGGGAAACACAGCATGGATATCAAGTGTGAACTCATTCCTAATGATGGGTCTTGGTGAGTTTACTTAGATGCTTCAATAAAGAGAGCAAAAAAAAAAAAAAAATAAAAAAAAATGGCAACTATAACCAGCACCAGCTTACTTTTTAAAAGTAAAACCCAAAGCCCACACAAATTAAAACAAGAGGTTTGTTCGTAATAATGTTAAATCAAAGTTTCTAATTTTACTGCACTAGAAACTCACTTTGACAGTTCATGGTTATAATATCAATGTATAGATGCATATTTAATGTAGTCCTTACGCGGTTACCCCCCTGACACAATCTAATCGAAATTGCCTTAATGTCGCCGCATATGATGATGTGCGTTATACTTTTTCAATCACACTAGAACGTTTCATACAAAATGTAAAACTCAATAATAAATAACCAAAGGAAGAGTATAAGTAAAAGAAAAACAATGCCTGAAGCTAACATTGCATTTGAGAGCTGTATCCGGAGCCTGAAAAAAAAACCGTAAAAAATAATCTGCTGAGAAATGTTCGAGATGTAGATAAAAAAATCACGACTGCAAGATTTCACTCGCCAGAGTCATGTGGTTGATGAACTATAAAGAAAGGCTCAAAATAGTTTTCCATACAAGGATCAAGCCCTATGCATGGACAAGTTTTTTTTTGCAAAATAAATGCCCGACACCTGTGTCACCACAGTGAATGATCAACACAAAATAGTTGTAACGGTATTTAGAGGAATCGCACGCTTAACTAAAAACTTAAATGAATAGAAAAAAACTTATTTAGATTTATTAGTAATCAATAATATAAGCATATTGTAATGTATTTGCAGGGCCTATTTCTAATTATCTTGGGGAAATTTATACATATCGTTTTATAATGGTTATTGGAAGTATCGTAAATCTAATTGGATACACAGCGAGTGCTTTCGTTACAAGAATGGAGTTTCTTTATATAACGTATGGGATAATTTCAGGTAAATACTTTTAATCATATATACATATTATATGAACCATATAGTTACCATAATGTCTAAGTCTTATGGCGGAAAACTGGGGAACATTTGGGATTATAAAATCTTTTATTTTCTGTGTTCACTTTAACAAAGATTTTATACTTGAGTGCTTTCTTTTTCTCATTCTGTTGTATGTTTGTTTTTAATTTTTAAACTTTATTTTGAATAATATTGCTGTGCATATATAGGATATCAAATTATATATGTACCATAATCCAAGTTATTAGAAAAAATATAAAGTGTAAAAATCCCTGGCTTGTATAAGTATAAAAAGGAAGATGTGGTATGATTGCCAATGAGACAGCTCTCCACCAAAAGACCAAAATGACACATAATTTAACAACTAAAGGTCACTATTCAAGACATGTTATAGTAATACAATTGTTATCTTTTTTCAACTTTTTTTAGGAACTGGATATGGACTCATGTTTGCTCCTTCGACAACTATTGTAAGCTTTTACTTTGAAAAAAGGAGGAGTTTAGCTAATGGAATTGTTGTATCCGTTAGTGGGATAGGAGCGTTTTTATTTCCATATCTCATAAGACTGTTAGTTGACACATATGGTCTCAATGGAACATTTCTAATTATGGGAGGAATTTATTTTCACACCTGTGCTGCTTCTCTGTTTCTTATACAACCCGCTCATTTTCCGTACCAGAAGAAATCTGCAGAAAACCACGCTATAATGAAACGCAAACCAGATATTAATGTTTGTAGTTCTTTTCGTAAAATTCTTATGAGAATGTTTAAGCCATCACTTTTTCGAAATCCGAAATTTACCATTTACCTAATGGCAATGTTTCTACAAGTAGCTAATTTTGCATCTAATGGATTAATTTTACCTGCACAAACTAGAGCATTGGGATTCGGTAAAGAGAGTATAACTGTAGCAGTCTCATTAGTAGGTGCATCTGAAATATTTGCACGAGCATTCCTAGGATGGTTTGCTGACTTAAATATTGTTAAACGTGTTCACCTTTTCATGATGTGTTCTTTTGTGAGTGGTTTGACACCTTTCTGCATGCCGTTTTTGCCGTATCTACCAGCGATATATACATATGCCGTAATTGTGGGATCATTCTCGGGATCATTTTGGAGTTTGATGGGTGTCCTTATTATTGACTGTATTGGTATAAAGAATTATTCTCCAGCTTTTGGATTGATGTCGTTGATAAATGCTACTGCTTTTTGTATAAGCCAACCGTTTTCCGGTAAGTATTTAGTAGTCAAAAGCGATAGAAAAAAACCTAATGCATTTGGTCTGATTGTTGGGTCTTTGACAGATTCCCTATTTCGATTTGTAATTTTCTGCATTACATTGTGTTGATAATAAGACATTCATTTTTTACTGTTCCTTTCTTTAGTTAAAAGGATTGTAGTAAGGTCAAATGTTAGATGAGGGTATGCAGCGAGCCTGTCAAAACATTTTACTTTTGTAATAAGATTAATGTGATCATTAAACTTGCATTATTCAAAGTAACCTTATAAAACACATATCAAACGAAATTTTCTAAAGATTGCGCTGTCACATTTCTATGAATACTCAAATCTCACGATACAATAGAAATAAAGAAAACTGTATTACTACAGGGTATCAGAATGCATGCTCTATGGTCGGGTTGTTGTCGCTTTGACACATTCCCCATTTCCTTTCTCAAGTTTATGAGAGTTCATATGACCCTTTCGAGTAATACTCGGTCTACTGTCTACAAGAGATAATTTATAAATTCGCGGTAATATTTGTTTATTGATATTAAAATCTAATAAATCCATTCGTTAGATATATGTAAAAGTTAAAAACTAAACATGAGGAAATAACACGAACTTCAAAAGAAGCGAGACCGCGTGCGTCTCAAGGGGGTAAGGCCATCGTTCTTTATATGCGTCAACTGTCGTGCTAATCCACACTTGGACAAAACAACGCAATTGGGATTAGGACATAATCAGTAAATGTTGAGATCAGATCTAGATAAATAACAACGTGAAAACATGTCACTAATTAGTTTGGACAAGTACCTGTACATCGCTTAACATATTCGTGATAGTCACGTAAAACGTCAACTTCCGAAGCAAGGTTTTCGCCTCTCAGGACTTTCCCGATTTTTGATTGCTGAGTTGATGAGCTTCAGTCCTTGGTTGAAAGTTGGCGAAACGTATGAAGAAATTGCATAATAATCCTTGATAACAAAATCATTAAACATACTAGTATTGTTTATCGAGTACTGTTTTCTTTAGACGATCTGAATAATATCTATATAATGCTATTTTACACAGAAGACGAACACAAATACTTTTATGTAACGTATTTTTTGCAGGTTGGTTAGATGATACAACTGGTTCCTGGTCCGCATCCTACTACTTTACTGGTGTTCTCAGTATTTTGTCGTTTTTATCCTGCCTCATGGTGCCCTTGGTTGAACGTATTTGGTGTTTTAACTTTAAAGAACATGACAACCATCTAGAAAATCATGAAGTTGAAATAGAAGAAAGTATCTGCTTGTATAAAGAAAATCATACCATTCATGATCTAACTAATAACTCGGTTAGTTAGGACCGATGAAAAGCAATTCCTGTTAAGGTCTGTTTGACTTTTATTTTTAGTTAAAAAAAAAACCAAACAATGTTTGTTCTACATGTACTTTCACATGTATAAGGTTATTCTTTTAGAATTGTACAATTCATTAGATGCACATGTATACTGTCCAAAGTTGCAGTATTTGTTTAATTTCTTTTTTCATTTATTTACATGTAGTTGTGAGAATTGTTTCTAATTTTTGTTATATTTTGTAGATTGTTCAGGCTGTTGATCATACCTCTAGTGAAGAGAATGTGATAAGGATTATTCTTTGCGTAACACCTGCCATTCTAAATTTTTGTTCACCTGTTGTTATTAGTGTTCCGAATGTATCATTAAAAGACTGGATGCTGCAAACCTACATCCCATAGTATATGTGTGTTTTGTGTTATTAAGCCTTGTATAGAAAAGAAATGCTTTATGTTCGGTTGAACCCGTCAAAAGAACATAAACGGTCAAGATTCCCACCCCTAAACACAATATATACTAAGTATGGGACAATATATAATCAATGACATGAAACATAGAGGGGTACCTGCACTTGCCAACCCTCCCATTTGAGAACTTGAAAATGGTCAAGATCCCCAACCCCTTAAACATACATACTCATGTATGGGACTATATAACAAATCAAATGAAATATAAGGGGAGTCCCTGGAGTTATCCCACCCCTCCTGTTTGATAACTTGGAACCGTTAAGACCCCAACCCTAAACCACATATAATCAGGTATGGGACAATATAATAAATAAAATAAAATATAGGGGAGTCACTGGAGCCACCCCACTTCCTCCTGTTTGAGAACTTGGAAACGTTCGAGATCCCCACCCCTTATCCATATATATGCATGTTTGTGACAATATGAAAAAAAAATGAAATATAGGGAGAGTCGCTGGGTGTCATCACACTTATCCTGTTTTAGAATTTGGAAACGGTCGAGATCCCCACCCCTAAACCATAAAAGAGTGACGAAAGAGACCAAAGGGACAGTCAAACTCATAAATCTAAAACAAACTGACAACACCATGGCTAAAAATGAAAAAGACAAACAGAAAAACAATAGTACACATGACACAACATAGAAAACTAAAGAATAAACAACACGAACCCCACCAAAAACTAGGGGTGATCTCAGGTGCTCCGGAAGGGTAAGCAGATCCTGCTCCACATGTGGCACTCGTCGTGTTGCTTATGTGATTACAAATCCGGTAAATAGTCTAATTCGGTAGGTCACATTCATGAAAGGGAAGGGGATTGTAGTTACGACGTATAATATAAATATACATGTATGAGACAATATAACAAATCAGATGAAATATAGGGGGAGTCCCTTTGGTCAACCCACCCCCTCCTATCTGTTTGAGAACTTGGAAACTGATGAGATCCCCACCCCTAAACCATATATATTCATGTATGGGACAATATAACAAATCAAATGAAATGTTGAGGAAGTCCTTGGGGTCATCCCCCTTCCTGTTGAGAACTTGAAAACCGTCTAGATCCCCACCCCTAAACCATAAATATTTATGTATGGGACAAAATAACAAATCATTTACATTTACTACGGGCAGGTCAGTCAGACCTAACCTTTGATCCCTGTAGTAGTGAACATTTTTCTGTTTCGTGTCTCATAACTTTTGTACTATAAAAAACAAACTCAGTTTTCTTTCCAGGGAAACAAGTCCATTCATACTATTACATGTTCGTACTAAAACAAATCGTACTACTAGCAGTCAACTTCAACCAACGTTAACTACCAAGTAGAACAACTTCAATCATAGGAACTTGTACCATTGCAGACTCACCATGAAAATATACTTTGATATATGCATATTGCGTTTGAAACCTTGATAACATAAATTATATGCCTGAATAATTAATTCATTATATAAACATAAATGTACTATATATGAATGTTTAATGTTGAAGCAACATTGCCAGTTTTCATAATTACGTTTTCCTTGGTTTTTGGTTAACTGCCTTCAGCGCTTACAGCAGTTGTTAGTGTTTTGAACTAGCTGTCAGTTAACTGCAAGTACTCTCAGATCTGTTCCTAGTGTCTTTTTGTTGTTGGGATGTACAGGTACCCGGCCACGTTCACTTGTATTTTGTCCATCTGATGAATTAAGTCTTTCCTAACTGATTTTTATAGTTCGTTATTACGTTGTACTGTTATACCACTGTCCCAGGTTAGGGAGAGGTTGGGATCCCGCCAACATGTTTAACACCGCCACATTATGCGTGTATGTGACTGTCCCAAGTCAGGAGCCTGTAATTCAGTGGTGGTTGTTTGTTTCTTTGTAACACATTGGTTTTATATAAATAAGGCAGTTAGTTTACTGGTTTGAATTGTTTACATTGTCATTTCTGGGCCTTTTATAGCTGACTTTACGATATTGGCTTTGCTCATTGTTGAAAGCCGTACGGTTACCTATAATTGTTAATTTCTGTGTCATTTTGGTTTCTTGTGGAGAGTTGTCTCATTGGCAATCATACCACATCTTCTTTTTTATATTAAGCTAAATCACAAACCATTAAAACAGTAAGCACCAAGGTCGAGTTCAATATCGTAGCAGCTACGTACCTGCTAACCATATTTATGTTACAACTAGTCTATAGCTACACGTTCAATAGTCAAAATCTACGTAGCACTACGTAGCTGCTACGATATTGAACGCAGCCCAATTCTAAATCAATCGATTCAACACCAATAACGCTCCTGGAAATTTTTTACAGTCAAAATTAAATCCATCAATTGGATCAACTAGATGGAGCCTTCTAGGGAAGTCGTATGGGCAAAGTATCAGTAAACAAGAAGTAGATGAGTGACGGCAATGAAAACAGTACACAGGCTATAGCATCATGGTTGACTTGCATACTAAAAATTAGATGAATATCTCAAGCAGTTTAGTAAACAAACTCTTGATTAATGTTTGATTTTAAATGTTCACCCCCTTTTTTTACAACTTTTAAACAAGTGATTTACAGAATCAACCTGGTCATAAATTAACTGTTAATGTTAATGCAATGTTCAAGTGAACATACACATTAATATTCTTGACAAGTATTTAATCATACTTTTATTGAAAAGGACTATACAAAGGTAGCCATGAACAAATTGAAATTTGACCACTCAACTTTTGGCCAGATATAGCTGGCTTAAATTGTACAAAAGTTGAACAGTATATCTCTTGTACTGTAAACGAAATCGTTGTGGGCAAATGGGGCTATATTTGACCTTCTTATAAGAAATCTTAAATTAATAACAAATCAGACTACACGGGGTGACAAAGTTGTGAGGACAGTTTCAACACATAATATTGCAATTTCCACCATTAAACATACATATAGGTATAGCTTATTCCACTACATTTTTAGTCCAGTGTGAATTTAACCTCTTTTTTTATTGTTGTATGCACGAAAACTAAGAGAAACAAAAGTTGATTGGACTCACAGGTTTTGACCACTGGATGTGAAATTTTTTTCATGCAGAGTTATCTACCCTTTTTTCATCTAACGGTGGTCAATACAGCTAGATAAAGAATGTGTTTTAAGGCCTCATTTTGTTTGCCATTGAAATTTATATGAGCCATCTGCCTTTTGTAGCTTAGTAAAAACAATAAATGTTCAATTGTTTCTTTGAGATACAATTTAAACTCATTATGACAAAGTGAGCAGGGTTTAGCAGAAAAATGAATGTTTTCAACAATTAATTTTGTTCATTCAATAAACTCAAATTAAAAATTGTCCTTGATGGCTATTTTCTATAAGCGAAATCATTGACACATGGTCTATAAAAAGACAATGGACTAGCCATGGTTGCATATTTGTTCTATCAAGCTTACCGTTTGAATAGATTGTACGTTATGACACACGGACTAAAAAAGTGTGTGGCGTTGTAACACGATTGAAAATGTGAATGAGACTAATAGTTGTGAGGGTTATGCAGTATTCTTGTCGTTCCTTTTTGACAGCTTTTTGTTAACTTGTTTCTTCTTTTAAAATAAGAATATGCTGCTAAGGCATCGGTTTTCACAACTTTTATCTGGGCGTCACTAGTAAGTCTTGTGTGGACAAAATGCCCTTCTGGCATATTAAAATTTTAAACCTTTTGTTAGCTATTATTCGTGTGTTTATTTGTCAATTGTGTTCTCCTATTTATTTATATTGTAGTCCTGTAATGTTGTGTTGCCATTTTAAATGTTATATTTCACATGGTCATAAAAGAAGGAGGTTTGGCATGCCACAAAACCAGGTTCAACCCACCATTTTTTTCTTTAAAAATGTCCTGTACCAAGTCAGGAATATGGCCATTGTTATATTATAGTTCCTTTCTGTGTGTGTTACATTTTAACGTTGTGTTTCCGTTGTGTCGAGTGTTTTCTCTTTTTTTTTAGTGTGAATTCACATTACTATAAGACGTGTCACGGTACTTATTTATCACAAATTCATGTATGTGGTTTTGATGTTATATTTGTTATTCTCATAGGATTTTGTCTAATGCTTAGTCCGTTTCTGTGTGTGTTACATTTCAATGTTGTGTCGTTGTTCTCTTATATTTAAAGGGGGAAACGCCCGAGGATATGGAGTGTTCTTAGAAATATACCAATATTTTTGAAGACTTAACACATCAATAGTCGGATAGACAATTTAGTCAGCATAAACCTACCTTCTACAAATAACATAAATGGTACTTATTGTACCGCAGCAAATGATCAATGAATACTGTTTAATAATGCTGCTCGAGGGCAACAGCGTTCCTGATGAAGATAAGACGAGTAAATCGCTCCGGACGCATGTAGTTTATAAAGTACTCCAATACTGATACGTGTATAATTATATATCGTTCTCTCTCTTTCAATCCGGTTTGATTTAAGGTGTCATACCACCAATTACTCCCTCAAATTTAGAACGTATGTGAAAGTATGCCTAATCGGACAAAAAATAGTGCGTTTCATGTCCTTGTTTACTAAAACTAACCAACAAATTGGCAGAAATGAAACTTTTGGTGAAAGAGAAATATATTAAGACCATTTGAGCTAAAATTTACTTGTTTATGAGTTTGCATTCAAAATTGAGGATTAATGCACTCCATAGTATACTAATTTAAGATTTCCAAAAAACCAGGGGTTATTTTCAGTGGTACCTCTATTCGGAAGACCTTTTCTTTTGTATATGATTTTAAACATCTGTTGAAAATTGGCATGTAGAAAGCTGATACATGTACGATTCAGGATATACCTGGTTTCTATGAAGTTAGACTTAAGGTAAAATATTTAGAAAGCTGTGAAAATTGTAAAATTTGGTTGAACAGATAGGGACTTTTAATTAGTGGTATGACACCTTAGGTTAATAATTTTAATATACACACAAAGCAAAGAAAAATAAAACATTTAATAAGAGACCCAAAACAATATTATTTTAATGTTCGGTACACATTATAAAAAAAGCAGTTTGCCAAAACAAAACGCATGGATTATATATCTTCAACACACTAACGGTAGTGGTTAAGCAAATCATAAGTGCACTTGTATTCCACTTCTAGGTACTTCGTTGTTCCACGGCAAGGGTCTCCATATTGACGATTGGTTGCTGTCAATAAACAAATACTTTTGCCATTGCATTGCCTTTTGACTTTATAGATTGAACTTTCTGATCCGCAATGAGTTGTTTTGACACTCCCAGGGCATACAGATGAATCCGTGGACCGCCCATATATTGCAGATTGTACCGATATTGTAAAAGGGTCGGGACATGTGATGTACGCAGACTTGTGCTCACATACAATGAAGCCACTCCCATTTACTGAAAATTTCAAAGCCAAAAGTAAGTCATGTTCAAACATTGGCAAGAATTGCATCGTCATAGTTTTGAATGGATATCAAAAATTTTAAGATGTAAGAGAAATGTCACACGGGTAATGCGCAAAAACACACTATATATTTTCTTTTTCCTTTTACAGTTTGAATATCAAGCAACTTTTTCGTGAATATCGTTTTCGTCTTATCTTGCAGTAACTATAATTCAATAACATATAATAAATTTAAATAGTTTGTTTGACATTGAATATAGTCTTGAAAGAATTTAAAAAAAAACCAGGCAGTTAATAAAAAATCTTCAAAGAATAAAATGAATATGCAATACATTAACAATTCTTTTTTTGTCAGTAAAATTTTTACTTACCACTTTGAACAGCAAATGATCCAATAAGAACTAAAGCCACCAACACTGCGACACTAATATTCTTCATTGTTTTCTATTCAACCTGTTTGCAGATAATTTGAGAATTACCCTTTAATCTATCTGACGATAGTCTGCGCTTCATATATACTTTGTTCAATCCACTCTTTGTAGATAAGTTAATCAAGAGGAAAAGAAACATGTTCCTGTTACAATAAGATTATGATTAAATACAACGTAAGTGCGTAGTATAATCTGTATACATAGTCAAATTATGCAAGAATGAAAATTGAAAAAGAAGAAATCATAAATTATGATTTATTTTAAGGGAAATATTGCTGATGTAATAAATGATAAAACAGTTTTTACTTTTAAACATTAGCAATGCTAAAACTGAACATTGTTTTGCTTCTTCAACTTTAAAATAGAACAAATCTAATTTAAAAAGCGCATGGTGTGGAGTGTTGTCCTGCAAGTGAAAGTTATGGACTTTCCGATTGGATTCTCCTATGAGTTCAAAATTTTTGTGATTTTACTTTGTATGTGCTGTTGATGTGGTCATCACCAGTCCTGGAAATCGTGGAACATTTGTAAACATAAACAAAAATGACGATTGTAGAGATTTTCTAGAACAGTACATTAATATATTTTGCGATTCACTCGTAATAACATATCGGTATTTATAAATGACCATATGTGTAAATGTGTTTCCTATCGTTTTGACTAGCTAGTAATGAACTTTACTGTATAAAACTGAATTTTATTTAGTTGATCTTACTATTAATTCTTAATAGATTTATAATAAAATGACCTTTGGTAGTGTCTTTTTATTAATGACGTGACAACTAGAAGGGTTATATGAAGAGTTTTGAAGTATAAAAGTAAACCTGTTATATACCCGGCCAGACCATACGCGTACGGTCGAACCATATGAGTATATACCCATATGGTCATGACCAAACGTGCATGGTCTAAATACTCATATGGTCTGGAACAGTTAATTAAAACCGATGTTCATTAAACGTCAATGACAAAAGTAAAAAACTGGACATCAAGTAGTTAAAATACTGTCATTTACAATTAAGAAATCTCTATACATATCATATATAAAGTACCAACCAACTCAAAGCTAAATGTACAACATTGAAACGAGAACGCCAAAAGAATGTATAAATACAACATTCTCAGGTATAAATTTAGATATATAACTATCAACCGCTGACGATGATTCTGATAATGAATTGGGACCGACAGTGATGATAATATGTGGATGTTTCACGTCCGGCTATCCTGTCTGGATATTGCGGACTGGAAAAACTATTTTACAGACCGGTGTCTGTTTGTCGTTTGGCCTTCATTTTACTCCGACTGCGTTGTTGTTGCTGGTACGGAGTATCAGGTCGTGCTGCTAGCATGGCTGTTTGTATTGCATCTTTCAAGTTTGCGTTGATGACGGGCGATGTGTGTGGTGGTGTGTGCAGTAGGTCTGGGTCGTTGATGCCAAACCCTTCATCGAAGTCGACCCTACTGCGCTTGCCTCTGTCATTTGGGACCGACAGTTGAACATAAAGCTATATTTATTTTAGCTGCAACACAAATGCCTAATAAAGGGATATGGGGATGAAGAATGCTTACAGTGTGATACATCTAACAACAAAAGACCAAAGGACGAGAGTGGGAACAATGTAATGTCACAGTAAGGCCTGCAAATCTAATTACAGTAAAAGTACAGGATAAATTTCATTTACAAAAAAAACCAGTGTTTTTCGAAATATTTGGAATGTGTTATGAAACATAGATTTAACTGATACAATTCATTTATGTAATTAGTAATTACATTTTACAGTATAGAATGGCTCTTAGCTCTCAATTCGAAATATTTACATTTATTGAGAATAATATATGACTATTTCAACATGACCGCCTCCAGTTGACGGATTATAATGCTTAGGGTTGATACATGGAGTGATTTTGAAAAGAATATATGATTTACACTTTATCATATACACATATAAAATTGTATTACAAATAAGATATCCTCTTTGTAATGCTGGCGTCACACATTGGCATACAGACCGGCGTGCACCAAACGTACAGAGAAATTGATAAAGTCGGTATGCGTTCGTTGCACGCCATACGTTTGGTGAACGCTACAACTTGAGGAAATATTTATGCAGCATAAAAATTTTCATCCAGCTCAAGCGTGTGTCTAGCGTATACCTGTACGCTACAAGTGCGTTAAACGCGCTACAGATATGTTTGAGATACATTTAAGGCACGTTGTATATGCTTCAAGATCGTTTGACTTCAACTAAAACGTATTCGGGTGTATGTAACAATCATCCCATAATAGAACGTACTGGACACGACCAGGACGTGTCTCAAATACGTTCAAGAAACTTATTTCCTTCGTAGCGTGCATTCCATCTACGTTAGACAAACGCCAGACATACGCCAACATACGCTTCTCGTACGCCCAATACACGCTTGAAGCTCGTTGTGCACACGTTAAAGATATGCTTGGCAGGTTTTATAATGCATGCGTCCTATTTTTTTAACACGCCCGACGTACGTCGGAGCTATACGCTGATGTGTGACGCCGGTATAAAGTTTGAGATAAAACGAAAATTTGAAAACTGCGTACCTAAAATAACTTTAGTAAATTGTTGAATTAAAATACATCGTAAGTGACTATTACATGTTGCTTTTATTTCTTGTGTTGGCCTAAACTAACAGTATAAATTTTGAAATAATTATCAAATATATAAACTATATATCAGACTTCAGGTATTTGTAAACTTACAAAACCTGCATCTGATAAAAAAGAAATTTTTAAACACTAATTATCTTTATTTTGTCTTCATAAACATATTTGTTATTATTGTCTGAATCAATGAACATTGATATTTGGAAACGGAATGTATATCCGAGTCAAAGTGTAATTAAATATCTTATGACAATTCGTCATGTGCCATCAACTATAAAGACGAAATAGTATACTTAATAGATATTGTTATCAACCATTTTTAACCGGATTTTTGTGACAAAAATGTCGGTTATGGATTTGGGGATGTACGTCGGGCGGGCTGGCGGGCTGGCGGGCTGGCGGGCTGGTGGCAATCAAATGTTGTCCGTGCTTTAACTCATGAACCGTTCGACCAAAGCTTTTAAAATTTTGATATGTTGTTACTGACAACTAAATGAAGGTCAAGTTCAATAATGACGATTTTGACTTTTACCGTTCAGGAGTTATGGTTCTTGAAAGATTGAAAAATGGAGTTTTCAGTCTTGTCCGTGCATTTACGCATGAACTGTTCTACCAAAGCTTCCCAAATTTTTATATGTTGATACTGATGACAAAATAGAGGTCAAATTTGATATTGACGATTTTCACTTTCACCATTCATCAGTAATGGTTCTTGTGATATTGCCAGGACACACATAAATGTTAATAAATCCGGTTTGCTGTCGTTGTGACAGCCTCTTGTATCTACATCTTTTAAGTTTTGATTAAATTGACAATAATGCACAGGACTAATGCATTTTGAATATAGTTGTGCATCGATAAAGAATAACTGATTAAATCATAAAGAATTTTTCCAAATTTTAAGAAGCATATTACTTATGCCATCTTGAAACTACATTCACATAGTAATGACTTAATAATTAGGAATATTATAACGTTGTGGCTCTTTTTCATTTTTCTCTTTATTAATGTTTCTGATTATCTAGTTTGGTTGAACAACAAGACTTCTTTTAGTCTTTTAAAGAGTTTGAGCGTTATTCCAAATAAGACGAAGCCTTCTCAAAAGAAATTGATAGCTTGGATGTTTCCGTCGTTATCAAAAAATCCGACATACATTTTATTTCAACAGTTCAGTAGTCTTTTTCTGACAATTAATGGAATTGTTTTAAAGAATAAAATATGATGAACAATATTTTTAAATCAAACCTTTTCTCACCACTTTGGACACCAAATAATCCAAGAAGGATTAAAGCCACAAACACTGCGATACTGAATGTGTTCATTGCTTCTAAATGACACTGTTCACAAGGAAAAGTTGATATCTGATAACCATCCTGTATTCTAGCTGATACATGTCTACCTTTTATATACATTGTTTAACTAACGCACCGCTAATGGAGAGGAAAAAACAATTACACACGAGTTCCTATTACAATAAGATTTAAAATGTAAATACATTACATAATCCGTATTCCTTGTCGAATTATTTGCAAGAATAAAAATTAAGAATTTTGAAATACCAAAATATCAAAATATTATTATATCATAATACTCATAAAAAAGAAAAAGTAATTTAACTACTAGTATATTCTTTTCAAAATAAAATGCAAATACGAAAACAGTTCTTAAAATGTCTTTTTAAGGCAATGTTTTCTTTAAGGAGTCGTTCGTTGGCTTATTTGTAGATCGTATACAGGTGCTGTTGGAATAATTCTATATCAAAAATTTGGAAAATTCGGAATCTGAAATCATATGCTTTTTCAAAAACCTCTAATAAGACGATTTCGGTCAGATTATTTGTAGATCTTATTATGTAGTCCAGTTTTGCCATGAACATTTTTCTCCTTCTATTATAGTTTCAAGATAATAGGCACAAATGTAAAAAATAGGTTAGTAATATATTTAACCACAATCACTCCTAAACAACGTTGCAAAAAAGATGCGACAGTAGGACGGCAGCAACAGTTTGAACATATCTGCCCGTAAGATTTTCTCAATCTAAAGCGGTATTCAAGATATTAAACACAAATGAGTTTTTGAAGCTTACTGCTATTTTTAGCCATGTCACCTATGTTGGTAAGTTGACAGGATGCTCAAGCACCTGTTTGAATTTAGATTTCCCTTCGGTGATTTTGGCTTAATTTGGTTTCGTTGTATAAGTAGTTTGAAAGATGAAGATTTGTTTTTAATAAAACAATATTCGACGACAACGGACGACAAACGTCAAATTATACAGATAGCACACTTAGACTTTTGGTAAAGTAAGCTGAACAAGAAAATTTGGTTCCGTTGCCTAAGAAGTATCAGAGATTAAGATTTTTTTTTATATAAAAGAAATAGATGACGACGAGGTACGACGAACGACAAATTATAAAAAATGTACACTAAGACATTTGGTCAATAAAGCTGAACAATAAAATGCACGACCAATCTATCGTTACTGCTGACCTTACCAACAAATTTGCATTTCTTGGCGGATAGCATTGTCCTATCTAAACAATTTATAAAATAAAAGCAAGAAGATGTAATATGATTGACAATGATACATCACTCCATCAGAGACAAACCAATCAACGAAAAAACAAAAGTCATACAGAGCACCCGCCTCCAAAACAAAAGAAGAAAACCACTGAATTAAGGCTCATGACTTGGGACAAACATGTTAAATGTGGCAGAAATACCTATATGAACAATTACAGGGTTTAATTTTTGTTATTTTTCTTTTAACTAGGTTTAAATTTAACTTAAAAGAGATATCATAAAAATAAGTAATCTTTATAAAAGAGTCCTTTTAAGTTTATTACATATTAAACACTGCATTATTTACACTGAAATGAAACATTCATGATGTAAATATTAGGTCATTATATTCATACTGTAAAATCATGAAGAGTCAAGCAATCATTTACATGTTTTAAGTCATAATTCGCTTGAATTTTTCGTGAAACATCTTGCAGTATTTGCAGCTGATAAATTTGGTGACTATGTTGAAGGCATCTATTCAATAGAACTCAATATTAAATAGTCCACTGATATAATAAAAAGTAGTTGCATCTCTCATTCCTTTACCTTCATCTAGCGATGGCCAATTAAAATCGCTTAAGAACTAAACTAAACGACAAAGGGATGATTTATGATCTTTCATAGCTTTCCTTTCCTATCCTGATTTCCTTGATATAAAACTGCTTCTTACTAGGAAACTATGAGCTTCTTACTAGGAAACTATGAGCTTCATGTTTTGACCGTCATGAAGAAGATATTTCAGTTTTTCCACGGTCATTACCAGATAAATGAAATCATCATAGATACCAAGATTGAAATAATATATGTACGCCAGGCGCGTGTTTCGTCCACAAAAGATTCAGCAGTGACGCTCGAATCAAACATGTTAAAAATACCAAATAAAGTACATAGCTGAAGAGCATTCAGGACCAAAAATTGCTAAAAGTTTTGCAAAATACAGCTTAGGTAATCTATTCTTCAGGTAGAAAAGCCTTAGTATTTTAATTTTTTTTGCTAACAATTTATTTATATCTATGAACATATCTATGAAGAAGTTCTGACTACTGGGCGGGTGATACGTTTGGATAATTAAAACTCCACCAGCAGTGGCATTGACCCAGAGGTTGTAAATGAACTCATCATAGATACCAGGATTCAATTGTAGATAAAGTTTTTATATTAAAGTTACTTCCCAGTGGAATACGAAATGTCTCTTTGAATATAAATCTACTAGCTTTTGATACTGATACAGTTACACCTTTACACCATTCCCCTTACACCATACATTTTCTACCATGACACAGTATACTATACACAATTACACCATACACAGGTTTACACAATCCAAGGGCTGTACTAAGTTCCCGATTAAAAAGTGCTGTAATTTGATGCTTTCTATCCTGGCGAAAGAAAGTCCTTACTAATTACCTAATACAAGTACTTGACTACATTTTGTGTTTAGACAATTTAAGACATAAATAATCGTACGTTTCTACCAAAAACATATTTGCTAAACCGGAACCTTAAAAATAAAAAAAAAAAAAATACAGTGCCAAAACATATTTCGAACAGTTTCACAGACAATTGATAGTTTGTAAAGTTGGGAAGTCAGGTATTAGTTTAAAACATATAATACAGATTTTTGAATATGAACCCATCGTTCCTCTGCTTGAATATGTGTTTAGGTACAAAACAAACTAATTGAACGACAAAAATAAAGCTCAATATCAAAATAATGAAAATATAGAAATACCATTTTTCTATGGAGAACATCTATGTGTGTGTGTCTTTTTTTTTTTTTTTTTTTTTATAAATTAACAATTCTTTTAGATTCGAACTGGTTTCATTAAAAAAATAATTGCTGAGTCTTTTGCAGACGAAAAGTGCATCTTGCAACCAAAATGATCAGCCAGATATTTTTGATAAATTTTAACCACTACCGTATTCATATCGTCCAGTAGGACATCCTCATTCTTGTAGAAATATTGTTTATGTGACCTTTTAACGGTAAATTAACTCTTTGCTAAATGTTGACAATGATCGGAGCCCTGAGGTTTTTACTTTCTCTAGGTAGAGATTGAATAACCCTTATTTTGCACAATTTTGTGAAGTTTTCATTCAAGAAACATGAGTAGAAACCAATATTATGCTTCTCTTGTATAAACTAGACATACCTAAAAAGAAATATTTAAAGTTATATTTGTTAAATGCAAAGTTAAAAAATAAATAAAAAGGAAACTATGATTTTGTTTTCGTTAAACTCATAATATAAATCGGTATTTCTACTTATGAGGCGGCAAATACTAAATGAACATATAATACTCCTGTTAATTAAAAACATACGATACACACTATGAGGTGAATACCATGTTTGTTGAGATATATACCCCTATCTGTGAGATTTAAACCTATTTTGTCTGTTTGTTTTTACACTTTGTTGTCAATAAATGAAATTGTAGTCGAATGTCATACAAATGCGAGGTTACGCTAGCTTTAAGTGGAGGTTTAACTCACTATGTATACTTAAGAAAAGGCATATACTATGTTGGTATACTTGTTCGTTTTTATTCTGTGGTTAGAATGTATTGTTTGTTTGTATACTTCTTTGTCCTGAATGTTATTGCATTTATTTGTTATGTATTCCTGTCATGTAATGTTGTCATGTTAGTGTTATATTTATTATTGCTATAAAAGCGCGAGGTTTGGTGAGCCACAAAACCAGGTTCAACCTACCATTTTCCCGTAAAATGTCCTGTACCAAGTCAGGGAAATGACAATTGTTATCTTACAGTTTCTGAGTGTGTAACATTGTTGTTTGTGTTTTGTTCTACTTCAGTATTTCTGTTGTTTTTCTCTCGTAGTTGATGTGTTTCCCTTGGTTGTAGTTTGTAACCCGAATTTGTTTTCTCTCAAATGATTTATTACTTTCGAACAGCGGTATACTACCGCTATATTTATGTACCAAGTCAGAAATATGACACGAATTGTCCATTCTTTTCATGTGTTTGAGCTATTGATTTTTCCATTGGTTTAGAGACTTTCCGTTTTTAATTTTCCACGTTTTTTTTTTTGGAATTTTTTTTTGGTAATTTTACTTTTATCACATATGAGCTTGGAACAAGGATTTATCACCCAAACAAAAACTGTATGCTGAAATAATTCATGAACACTATTGTGTAAATCCTAAATTGTTTTCATAGACAATCTGTAGATCGAAATACATCTGTATAATATGAGTTAAACATACGCGTCCAAACTAAGTACTTCCCGTCAGAAGTTGTTGCAATGTATATAATACCAGGAGCAGAAGGGAATCTAAGAACAATTCTCATAAAATTTCTTAGAATGGATAACCAAATTTCACTTTTGCGTAAAAAGAAGGCTATAAACAAATCACTCAAAGTTAGAATTGGTGATGATATAACAAACTCAACCAGGGTTCTAAATAGATTGAACCAACATGACAATATTATTAGTTCTTGGTATTTAATAGTCATGTATATGGATCAGACGAGGAAAGAACTAGACATCGGTTTGAAATATTTGATGACATAACAAAAAAACTGAAAAAAATGTGTGTAAATCACTTGAACATGCTTTTTCATATTTGTTTAATATTGTCAAGTACAATATGTATTTTTATATATTTTCTGTTCATTTATCATAAATTTTTTACAAACTTGAACCTTGCGTTGACATTTGTCTCTTTGACCCTCATACCAATCAACTATTTTTATTTTGTAACTATTTCCAGGAAAAAACACGTTTCCGCATTCTTTGGTTTATTTTAAAACAAATACTCATATTTCCGGTTTGCTTAGACCGTGTATATCTGCGTCCATTCGTTTTTCGTTTTGAAATATCAAAAACAAAAAACAAAAAACGAAAGTGTTTTCATTTTTCGTTTTTTGATTTCTTAAAAACCAAAACGAAAAACGAAAGTGTTTTCATTTTTCGTTTTTGATTTCTTAAAAACCAAAATGAAAAACAAAAGTGCTTTCGTTTTTTCGTTTTTGATTTCACAAACAAAAAACGAAAAAAAAAAGTATTTTCATTTTTCAATTTTGATTTCTCAAAAACTAAAATCGAAAAATGAAAGTGTTTTCATTTTTCATTTTTGATTTCACAAAACAAAAAACGAAAAACGAAAGTGTATTTATGTTATCTTTCCAACACAGTTTAATTGTCATTCAAAAAATGACAATGTTGTCATTTGTCATTCATTTATAGGTCGTTAAAGTTTACATGCACAGCGGTTGTCAGATCAATACTACTTTAATCGAAGATAATGTCGACGGATGCAAAAGTCTTTATCAATCTTAACAATAAGGGGGCGTGATCTTTAATTTTAAGTTTGGAGAAGTTAATCTAAGATGATAATACTGTAGCGTAACTAGCCTCTTTTACAAATAAAGCAAACTATATATTGTTGGCGAGGAAAGGGCTCAAGGACTCCAGAAGAACTGGAAAAAATGATACAAAATCTTTCAGACCCTTTCTTAATCTAAAGCGCAAGTTTTAATTTATCTATTTTATTATGTTCTGGTCTCGGAGCAAAATATATAGATACAATGTAAGACTTTTAGTATTGACATATATGAACAATATCAAAAGACATATGTAGGAGGATGAAAAAAATAATGTAATCCACAAAGTCAAGTGTGTGGCTATTGTTAGTTTGGATTGGAAATTTTCTCACCGGAACGGTGATCGAACCAGGAACTTATGTTTTTGTATAGTCCGATGCACTAACCTATTTTACTTTTGTATAATGAGGATCAATGGTCTAGTTCATCGTTGAAGACCCTCCAGCTCCTTTCAAGATGAAGAACAGGCATATATATATAAAAGCCCTGTTAATTAATAATTTGTATTTTTTTATATATTGTGTGCGATTTTGTCCCGTGTACATTTACTCCACATCTATTTATTTTCTATTTCGGACCTGGACACGGCTCAATGCTAGTTTAGACCTCCAATGTTAAAGATCATCTGCTTTTTTTTTTAATTAGTTGATGCCGTGGGATTGGTATTTGTATTTACAGCAAAGATGACCAGTTTTGTGTTCTGTAATATACACTGTAAAAGTTTAATTTTACTTGTCCGGTACTTCTCAAAACATCTTCCGAACAATATCTGGACGTCGGTGTCGTGGGCATGTACAATTACTAAACCACACATGAACGTTCTTTAGTCTTCGTAGATCTATTCCAACTTGAAGTCTTTTTGAGTCTACGACAAGCAGAATATGATATTTTATACCATTAAATATTGAAGCCATAGTCATGAAGATCGATTACTTGATTGGTGTTCCGTTAACGTAGCCGCAGAACAAAAACGCGAGAGCTACTTTTGAATATTTCTACAATTTTAAGTAGTTCTCCACTCACAAATACAATAATATTTTCAACATTTATTAAAATATTTTTTTTAACCATTTTTAACTTTTAGGTTGTTTTAAAATATCAATTTGACTTGAATTTTGGATCTCGCTAACATGTTTAACCCCGCCACATTCAAAATGTATGTGCCTGTCCTAAGTCTGGAGCCTGTAATTCAGTGGTTGTCGTTTGTTTATGTGTTACATTTTTGTTTTTCGTTCAATTTTTGTGCATAAATTGGGCCGTTAGTTTTCTTGTTTGAATTGTTTTACATTGTCATTTCGGAGCCTTTTATATCTGACTATGCGGTATGGGCTTTGCTCATTGTTGAAGGCCGTACGATGACCTATAGTTGATAATTTCTGTGTTATGTTGGTCTCTTGTGGAGAGTTGTCTCAATAACAATCATACCACATCTTCTTTTTTATATTTATATGAGTATATTAAATAAACATGTATATACCAAGCTAAGTCAGTTTATATCTTGTTTTTCGTCTGAATATACAAAAGGCGAGGAGAGCTACTTTGATAGATCAGGTTGACTGATAAGCTGTCTATAAAAAGTAATGGGACAATGCATGGCATGAAGACCTCACCAAATCACCGTATGCAATACTCAAAAAGACATCCAGAGCTTACCATATAGTCATCAACTACCCACCAACAGGCCGTGAGCTTTAGTTGGCTCTTAACTCAAATCCAAGAGCACAGCAAAATGTCAAAATATACTATTCAAACTGGGTGACCTGGGAGAAAAACATTGAAATTTCCAAAGAAACACACACCCCCTCAACTTTTAATAAGGAGATTTGGTATTAATGCAAATGAGTCAACTATCCAACAAAGTTCAAATGAAGTGGATGTAAGCAATTATATAAAGGCAACCATATAAGCTTCAACAATGAGAAAAAAACATACGGTATTGTCGGCTACAATAGTCCATGAATTGAAAAATATGAAACAGTTCAATTGAGAAAAATAATAGCCTATTTTAAAACAACATGAATTACGGAAAACACATATAAAAGACATCAACAAACGAAAACCGTTGAACTACATGCTCCTGAGTTGGAGCAGGCACATGCAATATATTGTGGCGTTTAACATGCTTGTAAACAGCCGGGACAGTTTTGTTACAGCACAGCATAAGAACAAACTATACAAATCAGTGAAAAAGGGCTTAACGTATGAGATCGATACAAAACAGAAGGGAAAAAAGGTCTAACAAAAACACATACCGAATATGGCAGGGTATTTTTACCTCGTTTTCAAACAATCAAAGTACTGAAGTACTGAACATCGAATGACTGCAAGTTCTTTTGGATTGTCACAAGCACTTGTCTCAGAAAAAAAATCACATCTCTATACTTGAAAGTGAAGTTAATGTACAGATATATTTATTTTGAAACTCAGTACACATATACTATATCATATGATCTTTTTAATTTCAATGCCAAATATAGAGTTCTGACCCTCAATTCCACGGTCAACTAGATATGGAAAATGATAGTGCGAGTGGGGCATTTATGTGGTATGGACACATTCTTATTCAAATCCTTTATTAACTAATCTAATCAAAATGTATATCTCTGATTTCGTAATACTTATGTGTATGAGAAAATTAATATATTATATATTAATTTTGATAAGATTGTTGAACGAACGCGTTCAATCTTAGGATTTTATTCTTGTCAATTTTTCCGACCGAGCAGAGCGAGTCGAAAACAATTAAATAGACGTCTTTGAAGCCAAAGCTAATATGTTTGTGATACACACATATGATTTTATTAAACTTGGTTATCAATTATTAATAAAAAATACAGTCCTAGATAATAAAAAATCATGAAATATTTGGTCTAGTTATAAAAACAAATCACACAAAAAAAACAGTAGTTGTCGTTTGCTGATGTCGTTCTTGCTTTTCGTTTTTTAGCTCACCTGGCCCGAAGTGTCAAGTGTGCTTTTCTCATATCTTGGCGTCCGTCGTCCGTCGTTGTAACTTTTACAAAAATCTTCTCCTCTGAAACTACTGAGCCAAATTCAACCAAACTTAGCCACCATCATCATTGGGGTATCTAGTATAACGAATGTGTCCGGAAGAGCATTGAGGACTCATCAGTGACGCTCATATCAAAATATTTATAAAGCCAAACAAGTACGAAGTTGAAGAGCATTGAGGATCTAAAATTCCCAAAAGTTGTGCCAAATACGGCTAAGGTTATCTATGCCTGGGATAAGAAAATCCTTAGTTTTTCGAAAAATTCAAATTTTTGTTAACAGGAAATTTATAAAAATGACTACACGATTGATATTCATGTCAACACCGAAGTGCTGACTATTGGGCTGGTGATACCCTCGGGGACGAAACGTCCACCAGCAGAGGCATCGACCCAGTGGTGTAAATAGTTATCAAAGGTACCAGGATTAGAATTTAGTAAGACACGCAAGAATTAAAAAAAATATTTGGCCTTCAATGTCTCAACCTTTTTTAATGTGAATAACTTCATTGTTCACTTAGATTTCGATTTTGATATTGTTTTTGCTAGTTTCCATAATAGATTTCCGGTAATTGTTCTGCATAAAACCCTATTAGAAAGCACATTAACTAAATTTTCCAAACGTTTATTGGAACCCAATGATTTGGCAAGGTGTTGCAACCTGTAAAGTAAAAAAGTTACAGCCGATTGCACTGAGTGTGTAGGCAAAGGTAGCATATCCTTGGTTAGCTTGCTTATATTATTAGGTTAGGTAAACTATCCTCCTTTAAGAGTAGACTAGTTCGACAGATAACCAATCAATCTGTCTGTAGGACTAGGCTCCTTCTACAGGAGGGTGGTATACCTTACCTAGTTACTTCATAGTTCAGCTAACAAACAAGCGATCCAAAGATATTATCTTTGTTTACACACTCAATGTAATCTGCTGTAATGAAAATGCGGAGTTTGTGAGACCAGGCTCAAGCAGCCAGTCGGTAGCAGTCAGTTTTCAAATATATAAAAACAAATATTGCATAAGACTCAAACGTACCTCAAATGTTTTTTATTAATATATAACCGCTATATCATCAGTTTTTAAAATATAATTAAGCAGTCAAAGACACTTTTCAATGCATTTTAAAATTTCATTTCTGGTTTATTTAAGAATTGAATGCTTTTTTTTTGTTACTTCATTGAGGTGTAAAGCGATGACCGAAATAAATTTTGTATGAAAAGCGGAAGCGCTTCATTCTGAAAATGTACGCACGGTCAACGCTTTTACAACCCTATGAAGTTACAAAAAGAAGCATTCAATATCTATAATTACATGTTTTAGCTAGGATCATGAAAACACGTTTTTTATCAAGTTTTTATTAAATTCACCTTTGCACTTTATTGTGGGACCTCGTGTCATCATGAATAATGATTTTCGTTGTGTAATGTAACATGAGATGTGCAGTTAGCCAATCAGAATAACGAATTATAATGAAACATACATCTTATGTTATTATTAGTTATATAAAGCCAAAATCAATCGCTTTCGATATATAACACAGCGTACTGCCCGCTTTACATTTTAAATAGTCAACACTTTGAGTGTTTATTGAATCGTAAATAATTATGATTTTTTTTTAATGATGGCAAAATTGCACTATTGGGTGAAATAGCTTTCCTTATTATCGGCATCCTGTCAAATAGTTCATGAAAAGTAATATTAATTCTGCATTAAAAGAAAAGAAAGTTGCACTCGTGCTTTAACTTTATTTTGCCACACAAAACTGTTTTTACAAAACATTCTACCTCTGAACTAGTGGATTTCGCTTAAATATGACTGGACAAAAGGTTAATTTTTGTATTCAAAGTATGGTAGGCAAGTAAATTATTTATTAGCTTAAAAAAAGATTGATCCGTGCTATAAATTAAGTTGTAATTTTGAGCAAGTAGGCCCTAGATCTCTAGCTTACGTTCTCACCTAGTGCAGATAAAAGTATTGACGCAGAATTTTTTTATTACCTGTCTGGTAAGGGTTTTTACAGGGTATACAACCTCAACTTAAGACCTACTTGAGAAAAAAAAAAACACTAAGCAGAACAACAACCTTGATTTTTCAACTGTAGACCCCAGCTACCCTTCTTCCCTTTGCACCTAGTGAGGAAAATTTTTATTACATTTTCGGTAAGGATGGGGTTCGGTGTTCGACCCCAACTTTGGACCTATCTTTGAAAAAAAATAAGCTAAACAGAAACCTTGATTTTTTTCTCCAGCAGACATCAGCTACCAAGCTCCCCTTTACATATTGTTCGGACAGAAGTATTCCCGTAGACATTTGTTTATTAACTTTTAAGTAATGATGGGGTAGGGTGGGTAACTGAGGTCTACTTGAAAAAAAAATTACAGGGACTCCAATGTGGTGTGGTCTATGAACAATTACCGGAAATCTATGGTAGTTTGCAAAATAATAGTCTTTTTTTTATAATGTGATATGTAAAATGTTGGTAAATAATGAAAGCACTATTCTTAATTAATAGACATAGAAATAAAGAGAAACCGTATGATAACCAATAACAATCTCCCAGAGACAAACTAACGTTCATTAAGGCAACTAGTATGACGGTCTTGATTCGGGGTTCTTAATTTCTGTATTCTTTGATATTTTATGCCATATTTCTCTATTCTTTATACTTTTTGACAATTATTCTCTTATCATTACATTTTAACACCATTATTCTAGCTATTTTATTTATTTCTTGGTCCATTGTCTCTATTATTTATATTTTTTGTCCACTATTCTCAATTCCATAATCCCCCATCAACGAACTCTAGTTAATATCACCTTATAGTCTTCACAAATAAGCAAAATTAATACCTTATAGGCTCCTAATGGCAAACCAATTTAATATCCCAGTTTGAATTGTGAAATTGCGGAAATTTTGAAAATTTGATCAAGCAAAATACATTATCGTCCTCGTAGTTCGTAAAATACTGGCAGATGGATCTTGGTCATCAATTCTAATAATCTTGGATCGACCTTTCTAAACCTAAAAG
Source organism: Mytilus galloprovincialis (assembly GCF_965363235.1). Classification (NCBI taxonomy): domain Eukaryota; kingdom Metazoa; phylum Mollusca; class Bivalvia; order Mytilida; family Mytilidae; genus Mytilus; species Mytilus galloprovincialis. Next base: position 87,129,988 of record NC_134843.1, read on the forward strand.
TAATAAAGTTCACGCACCCATATTGTTCCGATTGCTAAAGACTTTTGCATCCGTCGACTTTAAATGAATGACAAATGACAACATTGTCATTTTTTGAATGACAATTAAACTGTGTTGGAAAGATAACATAAATACACTTTCGTTTTTCGTTTTTTGTTTTTGTGAAATCAAAAATGAAAAATGAAAACACTTTCATTTTTCGATTTTAGTTTTTGAGAAATCAAAATTGAAAATGAAAATACTTTTGTTTTTCGTTTTTTGTTTGTGAAATCAAAAACGAAAAACGAAAACATTTTTGTTCTTCATTTTGGTTTTTAAGAAATCAAAAACGAAAAATGAAAACACTTTCGTTTTTCGTTTTGGTTTTTAAGAAATCAAAAACGAAAAATGAAAACAATTTCGTTTTTCATTTTGGTTTTTATGAAATCAAAAAACGAAAAACGAATGGACGCAGATATACACGGACCTTGCTTGCAGATAATTTTTGTAAACATGCAAATTAAATCTAAAACCTAGGCAATCTTAATGTGTTTCTCACTTCCGTCTGCACTCGTTAATTTTAAATTAAGTCAAGCTTACAAACATCTGACAAGCATATTATATAGATTAGTTAAGTAAATTTTACTACGTTTTATTCAATTTTAGACTGAAATTCAAGCCAAGTGTCATCCTACTTTTGCTTAATAATTTTGCTTTTGTTTTATTTTGTTTTCTACATTTCACATTATATATATATCTTTATTCTGACAAACCTTCGTTAATGCAATGGTATACAGAAGTTACATGTAACAAATAGCACAATTATAAATTACAGAAAACATTACAATTACTGCCACATATCCTTGTAATTCAAAAAAAGATTATTGCATGAACACAGACCTTGCTATTTTTTTTAATAGTATTACAGTATCACAGTATATGTTATGTACATGTACATGTATGTTTTGGTTTGTACTTTATCTCGTCTATTTTTGAGTGTCCTGTTAATCAATGAATACGTCAGCTTTTGGTTTAAAGATCTGTCCAAAGTGTACATCATGTGCTGATGTTTCACTATATATTCATTATAAGTTTTGATAGTTTTGACTGGTCAATGTTTTTAACATTAATCTGTAAATTTGAAAACTATAGTATTATTCACAACATAATCCTCCCTATAATAAATAAAAATTGTTTTTATCCTCAGTAGTAGTATTAAGTTTTTATTACTGGTTGCTGGAATTGAGCAAAATCCAGGTCATGATCAGAGTAACAAAAAGAATTTGAAAATGGTACACAATAATGTCTGTAGTTTTCTTCCTAAGTAAGATCTCATTAACAATGAACTACACGAGTATGACATTATTTGTAAATCAGAATCTCATCTTGACAAGTCCTTTACTAATGACCAAATTAAATTAAATGGGTTTCACAAACCTATTAGGTTAGATAGAAATAGACATGGTGGAGGTGTGACCATTTATTTAAAAAATAGTTTACATTTTATTATACGGAATGACATATCTGTAAGCAATCTTGAACTACTTTGGGTTAAAGTGAGGAATTGTAGTAATGAAAGTTTTTTAGTTGGTGCTTTATAACGTCCTCCAAACTCAAAATTCTAATATATGGGACTTATTTTGTGAGTCAGAAGATAAAGCACTTGATTGTAATTTGCCAATTTTCCTTAATGGTGATTTCAATTGCGATATGATGTCAAACTCAAGTAACTCTTTTAAAAGGTAACTTAACCGGTAAACTTGGAAAATGTTGTTTGGGAGTCTACCAACTTTACAACCCAAACTGGAACTTGTATTGATTAATAAGTGACTAATCGCAAACATTTAATTAAATCAGTAACTATACTTACACCGATATGCAGTTCTCATTTTATCTGTTTCAGTCGAAATTTTATTTAAAACTTTTAAAGAACACTCGTTTAAAAGACAAATTCGAGATTTTAAGCGTGCAGATTATGAAGGTCTTAAAACCAGTTGAATGATACTGACTGGGATGATGTTGTTTTAAATTCAAATTATATAAATGATGTTTATATGAACTTTGTCAAAACATTTGAAAGTACTGTCAATAGATATATACCTACTAAAACTATTACAGTTAGACCAAATGATAAACCATTTACGAACAGCTTGATAAGAAACAAGATAAGACATCGCAATGGCATTCACCACAAAGCGAAAACTTCAAATAATCCTTTACTGGAAAAACAATTAGAGAAATTCGTAATAATATTATCAGTTTAGTTAGAAAGGCAAAAGATGATTATAAGTGCAAACCGACATCACAACTTATTGACAAAAATATTCCTCCTGGTAAATTGCCAAGTCTGTATCAAATTTTACTAAAAACAGAGATTCCCCACCTTTTTTGGAACATGATGGCTTAATTTTTATTCATCCATTGGACACATCAGATATTCTTAACAATCATTTTGCTGATTTAGCTAATATTGATATGGAACCAGAAATTCCTGATAATAATGATCCTCCTCCATGTCATTTAAATAAATTTGTCATCACTGAGAAAGAAATTTGAGACCAGTTAAGAATTTTGAATGTTAATTAACCAGCTGGACCTGACGGTGTCAGTCCTAGAATTTTAAAAGAGGTTGCTAGCTTTATTTCTAAACCATTAACTAAGTTATTTAATATGTCCCTATCAGAAAATGGCACTTGTTAATCCTATTTTTAAGGGGAAAAGTAGTCCACATTCAGCTCTAAACTATCGTCTAAAATCTGTTACTAGTATTTATTGTAAGATTATTGAAACAGTTTTATTTAAATATTTGTATAATTTTATGAGGAGTAATGACCTTTGTCAAAGTTTCAATCTGGATTCCAACCAGGTGACTCTACTTTTAATCAGTTTATCGAAATATATCATAAAATTATTGGTTATATGGATAGTGGTAGCGATGTAAGGTTTGTATTTTGTGATGTAATTAGAGCTTTCGATAAAGTTTGGCATAAAGGACTTTTATTTAAACTTAAACAACCTGGCTTAAATGACCAGCTCTTATCTTGGATAGAAAGTTATCTTTCGGATCGTCTACAAAAGGTAGTTTCAGAATGCTTTTCGTCAACTCTAAAAAGTATACATGCAGGTGTCCCCCCCAGTGATCAGTTTCTTATTTATATAAATGATATAGTAAATGACATTGCTAATGATCTTTGCAGATGAAACCTCTTTATTTGTCATATTAAATGATGATCATGCAGTAGCAGCTGCCTCTTTGACTAACGACTTGAATGTTATCTTAAATTAGGCACAATCATGGGCTGTTCAATTTAACTCTGCGAAAACTAAAAATATTATATTTACTAGAAGGGAAAGGGAGCATCCACCTGTATTTTTTGGGATAAATGGCGAAGAGGTTGAGAAAATAAATATTCACTGTCATCTTGGGATAACTTTTCAGTCATCAGCTTCATGGAACACGCATATCGATATTATTTAAAAAAAAACATGCTCTCGTCTATCTGTGCTTCGTCAAGTTAAACATTCATTAGATAGGAGTTCACTTATACGTATTTATTATGTTTTTATTAGATCTATATTAAAATATGGTGATGCTGTTTGGGGCAATTGCTCCCCGCATGAAACTGAGCTTCTTGAAACTATCCAGATAGAAGCTGCTAGAATTATTACAGGCTTAAATACCGTTGTTAGAATTGAATTATACCTTGTACATGTATTATGGAGAGAGCTTTTATAGGTTGTACCTGTTTCTCAATCTTTTTCATATCTTGATGAATAAAATATGTTTTAAATCAAACTAAGTACTTACTTTTCATTCATTTTTAAGTGAGAGAGTTGTTGATGAAGGCAAATCTAGAATTTTTTTTGGACTGATTCAAATCTTGTCAAAAATCAGCAAGCTATGCACACGAATCATTTGGTTAAGAAAACGTCTTGCCCAGTATACGATCTCTGTATCCTTTTTACAAAAGTGGGTTTAGTAATATACATATCACGTTCTTTAAATATAAAATCACTACAAAATTGTTGATACAATATAAACGAAACACGCTTGTAAAACAGCCAATGAAGTATCAGCATTATTGCAAGAAAAATTTCCATAGAAAAGGGATCACGTCAGCATAACATTTTGTGTCAGTAGTTTTAATGTTTTTAATTTCCATTTTCTTATGCTCTTTATTTTAAATTTTCATACATCTTTACTATGTAAGAACATCGACGGTGTCTCATATACTTCAATATATGTTATTTTTCTTTTTTCCGTGGTGAAGGCGGAGTGAGAGTCTTATTTGTACTCATACCACATCTTTTTATATCTATAAACCCCGCCAAATGTTTGGGCTTATTCCAATTCAGGAGCGTTTGGCCTTTGTTAGGCTTGTATGTTTTTTTATTCAAATTTTAGTTCATTTGTTTGTTTTGGAGTTTAGTGTGACGTATCCATTTTCACTGAACTAGTATACATTACTGTTAAGAGGCCAGCTGAAGACTACCTTCAGGTGCAAGAATTTTTCGCCTTGTTGAAGACCCACCAACGTGTTCTGCACTTTGGTCGGGTTGTTATCTCTTTAACATTTTTCCTATTTCCATTCTCAAATTTAAGTATAGTTTACCGATTTATAAATGTGTCTGCCAACACTTGATTTCTATTTAAATATTTACATATCAAGCTCATGCTGTTATCCAAATTAAGGTAATTGGATTCTTATACCATAATGTTTAACTCTTAAAACAGTTAACATTGCATTCTTTGAATGTTATTACGTTGAGATATTCCTTTTGATTGATCATCAATCTGCTTGTCCTCTCTTTGATGGATTGAACTTAAAGTTAGATCAGCCAGAACATACATTGTAATATATTATTATGACAAGAAATGGGATTCAGTAGCCAAAACATACCAATGCATATAACAAAGCTTAAGACACCAGCACAAAAGGTGTTACAGGGTGATTGTTAACAGACAAAGACCCGATGAAATGTTCCTTTCTATGATGGTACTTATTGCTTACGTAAGCAGTTATAATTTTTGACCGCTTATTTATATATTCCTCTACCAATATTTTCGTCCGTATCGTCCTTTATTCCAGTCTTTGTTCCAGTCTTTATTTCAACTATAACCGATGGGATATCCATTGTATCCGCCATATTTGCTACCTCTATAACGCCTTGGAGAACCATAGTTTGGACCATAATACTGAAATAAAAAACACGAACCCCACCAAACACAAGGGGTGATCTCAGGTGCTCCGGAAGGGTACGCAGATCCTGCTCCACATGTGACACCCGTCGTGTTGCTTATGTGATAACAAATCAGGTAAATAGTCTAATACGGTAGGTCACATTCATGAACGGGAAGGGTATTGTAGTTACGACGTAAGGAACATATCCGATATCATTTATTCAATAACGGTCAACCAACTCGTAATGGCGTCCGTATAATTTACGAAGGGATATTTCAACTTCACCATTTTGAACACTTGGTTGAATAGCTTCCTTGTGAGCAGCAACCCTCTATCAAGAAAATCATGATAGGAAATGCAAGCTTCTAAGTTTTAAGTTCTAGATTTACAATTTTAATAAATGTCATTGATTCTTTTACTGAGATGACTATTGGACGTCTAGCAATGAAGAGGAGATGTATCAGTGTTTTTTTTTTACCTCTCTAGTTCGCGAGAATATGTTTAGAAGCAAATCAGAAAAGTTTATATTAAAATAAGCCAACAGTAGTATACCGCTGTTCACAACTCATCAATCCATGGACAAAAAACAAAATCGGGGTAACAAACTAAAACCGAGGGAAACGCATTAATATAAGAGGAGAACACCGCACAACACTAAAGAAAATATCACTAATGGACCTGTATGTGCTACTAAAAAGTAAAATAATAATAATACTGAACTACGAAGAACATTGTTCAAGGATAGTTCCGAAACAAATGGCAAAATCAAATGCTCAAACATATCAAACTTGATCGTTTTTTGTTTTGTTTTTACAAGTGTATTAAGGGGTTCTGACTCATATGAAAATAACAAAAGGTTTGCAAGTAAGAATGCTTCGTCTTTTTCATTCGGTATGCCGATCCTCTGCTGGGAAATTCCACCTTTACGGTGCAGTCCGGTGTATATGCGCACCTGAGACCTATGACTTCACTATATTGAACTGATAAAACAAAAAATGGATAATATTATGTGAACACATTCATAACAAACTTTTTATTTAATAGAATTATAAGTTTGTATGGTTTCCCCCTCACGATTTTGTGTAATGTGTGTCCAAAATTTGGGAAACCCTGTTCTTAGAGTTCCTCCAATGGCCGGTGATTTCGCGCATGCCTTCCTAAATTAGCTTATTTAAAATAAAGGAAAGATTTTCTGCTACGAAATATAGCTGAATTTGCACCATTCACACTGCAAATGATGCAGAGCAAAAATTATTTCTATATGATATAAGTTGACTTAAAGAAAACAAATTTTATCTGATGATGTAATTTTTGTAATGGATATTGTCCAAATATTGTTAATCACGGGACTGCAGTTATTATTTAAATCTTGAAAGTATAAACTTTCTTTTTTATCCCTTCGGAATTCTTAATCAAAAACAAGAGAATGATTTCATTTGCTCAATTCGAGATGTGAGAATGTAATGAACTGCTGGTAATTGCATTGTTCGTCATCCAAATTAAAAATTACGTCACGTCGTTAGTTCAATTCCTATTGCTGTTTTATTTGTATTTCAAAAGATATGTTGTCAATGAGAAACTCTAGCATACTGATCACTTGTTCTTCATGATAGCATGTTTTATTGTCGGGCTGATTTTTAAGATTAAATGCAGAATTATATCCCCAAAAAGATTGTAGCGTATGGTACCCTTTTTACGGAGAAAAATATTGCCGATTATGACTTTAAAACGGGGGTTTAAATTTTCATTTGGTGGTGTAGTGTAGAGTATAGGACAGTGGTATAACTGTAATACATAAGAGCGAACTGAATAAATCAAAGGCTTAACTAATCAGATGGATACAAATAGAAATACATATAACAAAACACAGATTGGACGTGACCGGGTACCTATATAAATTAATCAATAACAACAACTAACATTGATGAGTACATGAAAATGGAATTTACATAAATTATGATAAAACTTTATTATCTATCGTTTATATAATTTTTGACCGCTTATTTATTCCTCTACCAATATTTTCGTCCATATCGTCCTTTATTCCAACCTTTGTTCCAGTCTTTATTCCAACCATAACCGCTGGGATATCCATTGTATCCGCCATATTTGCTACCTCTGTAACGCCTTGGAGAACCATAGTTTGGACCATAATACTGAAATAGTAATAACGATTACAGTGAGCATTAGTTCTAATGTAGATTCAATAAGGAAGACTAGACTGGTCCATTTGAAAAAAGTGTTAAGGTAGTGGTGAGGAGAAAATGACAGATCCTTGAAACAATGTCCTGTTAATACTGCAAAAAACTCATCACCCGATCGTTGTATTTCAATTTCAAGGACCTTTAAGATATATATTTTATCGGCATTTTTTTTATCGCTCATTTGCAATAGAAAGTTTGGGATTCAAAATTTGACAACATTTGTTTTAAATTGTTACAGAAAATGTATTTCTCTATAAACAAACATGACAAGATCATTTCTAAAAATATGGGGAAAAAGTCATTTTTCTTTAATAAAGGAACGTAAATTTTCCAAAATGAATATTTAGATAGACCTACATGTATATATAAAGATAAATTTATGATAATATAGCAGGATTTAAGCACATAAGACACAAAAATTGAGGCATCAAGACATTATTACAACGAATGTGAACCATGCAAGGTGTACTTGTGGCATAAAAATTCAGTTCAAACAATAATTTCCTTCAACCACATGAAAATTTTCAGATATTAAAAAAACCTTAATAGTTATTGTTATTGAATTATTGCAAGTCCGCACAAAAACTAGATAAATATAAACAACAGGGGTGAGATATGTGTTGCAAAGTCCGTAGTTTTCTTTGTTGTGACTTGTGTACTATAATTTTTTTTGTTCTTTTAGACATGGCGTCGTTATTTTATTTTCGATCAATGAGTTTGAATGTCGCTCTTTTATCTTTCGGCCCTTTTCTTTTATATGTGTGTTCCATGTATACATTGTTCATTTCACCAAATATAATTTACTGTGTAAAGATAAGACTTCAATACGTAAATAAGATGGTATAAAAAGTAAAATCACAAAAATACTGAACTCTGAGGACAACCTAAAACGGAAAATCTCAAATGGCAAAATCAAATGATAAAACACATTAAACAAATGGACAACAACTGTCATATTCCTGATTTGGTACAGGCATTTTCAAATGTATAAATTGTGGACTGAAGCTAGTTTAATAGCGCTACACCTCTCACTTGTATGACAGTCGCATCAATATATTACTGTTATATCATTCAAAAAGATTTACAGGTTCATTTACTTACATCAGCTGCATCTGAAATAAAATAAAACATAAAGAATTACAATTTAGTTTCAATTATTAAAAAAATAAATTTGAATAAGTCTTTCTTTAAAATTAAAAATAATAATTCTTAAGACAATGACTACATATGTGTAGTGTAAGATAATCTAATGTATGAAAGTTTATGAAAGATTAATAATACAAGTACATGGAAAACATGTAATGATATTTTTAATTAGGAAACATAGCTAAACTATAAAAGTTATGGTTTCAAAACCCCTCTAATTGTTACTACATTTAAGGTTGATATGGTATTGGTTCAAACACTGCCTTTGTATCTAAAATGTACGGACAATGAACTAGTAATTTTTAAGATATAATGTCTCATGAGTTATGTAAGGAAGCACACTATATCTTTTCTTGTTTCATTACAGTTTGAATATCATGGAACTTTTTCATGTATACTTTTATCATGTTATTTTGCATTTACTATAATTAAAAAACATAGAGTAAATTTAAATAGGTTGTTTGACATTTAAAGGGATAATTCGTGAATTTTTACTTATCAGCTAATTATGTTCATAATACCATAAAAACATATTCACCAAGTTCTAATGTGATATGAACAGCAATAAAGGAGAAAATTGAGAATTATTAATTTTATTTCTTTGAACTTCCTGACTTATGTGACGTAGTTTAAGTCTTCTTGCATGCCGGGAGTGGAACTAATCTCATTTTAAATCTTAATCGTTAATCATCTTATAACGCTATTTAAAGCGCATCGACGACGTTTGGTGTAGTTATTAACTGACTAATAATTAAAATGGAATAGTGATCAGCTAAAAATTAGAATGAACGATTTATATTTTAATAATTTCTGAAATGATTATAGTGATACAAGTAAATCATATAAAAGAATATTTTTATGATTGTTTTTCCGACAGATATTTTGAACAAACCTATATAACTGATAGTGATAGTGCATGTTTGTACTTTTTACCTTTACGTCAGTCTAGTAAATATGTCCTGCGAGTAGTGTGCAAATATGGCCCGCAAATACAATGTGTATTGTACTTTGACACATAGTGACTACCTGTTGAATGCGTGGTTAAATTCAAGTTAATTAAAAGATTAGCAATTTGTATCTTTTGATCTTTACTCAGTGAATTTTAAGTCGTCACGGTTCACTTTTCTAGGTGTGAACAACATTTCGTATGAATGATAAACGGGAGAATCTTAATATTTTCCTTAAGCTCAATTTAAATATATTATTGACGCTGAATATTTTTTGTAAAAAAAGTAATACTGAATTAATTTAATTGAATACATTTATGAATAATGATGTCCTTATAAACACGAGTAAATGAATTAAAATTTTTAAATAAGAATCGGTGACCTTGAAGTTTTGAAATACATAGTAATTACCAATTGCAATTATATAATTGGGTCGTTTTTTTACATATTCAGGAATTAATGTCCTTATCAAAATAAATTAATTCTCACCACGTACTAATTCTTCAGCTATTTGAACGAAAATATCAAAAAAGCTGACAGAAAATTTAAAGGTCAACTTTGTCTTACTGGAATGGAATTGAATAAGAACGAACATATTTTTTATTCTTTGTGATTAAATCGTGCAACGAGCTGTCTATTTCATTTCAATCAGTGTATGGTTTCAACCCCGAGGCCTTTAAAAGCTGGTCACAATACTAAAAGAAATGAAATTCGTCATCTAGGACTCCACATTTTTTACATAATCTTTGTGCTCTTGGAATGTTTCTGTACCTTTCCAATTCAATGCCTAGAGAATTATCACTCAGTCTAAATTTTGAGAGTAAAACTATTTATGAATTATTTCACTTTGAGGTCTAATTTTATAGATTGCATGTTGTATATAACATGATGGTTTGGTATACAATAGTACCACGGAGCGTTGATATGACTTGACCCGAGATCCTCCCGAGATGTTGGTGGGGTTCTTGTTGTGCAACCTAAACCAGTTTTCTATGATGTGTTTTTTTTATCTCTTTGTTTGTCTTTTGATCGTTTATTGGTTATTTTTTGCTATGACGTTGTCAGTGTGTTTTTTAATACTGAATATGACTATCCGTTTTGGTACCTTCTGCCTTTTTACAAAGAAGACCATGAAACTGAACATTGGAAATGTATCATGCTGCTACAAAAGAATATGATTGAATCCGCCCCCGAAAAGTAAATGTCTTGTACAATTGAAATTTAAAAAAAAATCATTTTACAAGGTACAGTGCTAGATAATCTTCTACACATAAAGGAGTAGGTCCGGTAAGGGCCGATTTTGGCCTCAAATTTCAGGTTCATCTAACGAAAGATTTTTGACACTTTTTAAACACTTGAGTGTCTATTTCAATTGATTCAATAAGTTTATGTGAAAAATTTAGACTGATTTAGTCATTAAAAACGCTCCGATTGAAGCTAAAAATTGAAAAATCTATCAAAAATGCCAAAAAACGTCACTTTTCAGATTTGTTTTGTCAAAATTGAAAGTGGCCGCATCCGTGTTTATCCTCAACCTTTATATATGTTATGTATTATCATCAAATACAACTTACATTTCAATATTATGAATGAACACGAATGCAGCCACTTTCACTTCAGACGGAAACCGTCTAAAATTTAACTAAAATGCTAAAATTGTGAAGATTTCAGTAATTTAGCATGACTTAATGATGCTAGTACCTGATATATGTGCATTGTATTGTCAAAAAACAGCCCATATATATGTAGCAGAAGCATTCTACTTTCCAGTTAATAGCTAAAAGGTTACATTTTCATAATTTTGTAAATTGCTATATTTTGGGGCCAAAAAGGTGTCTTACTGAACCTACTCCTTTTGAAAAAAAACGAAGACAAAATTAATAATTTACGATCTTATTATTTCTGTCTTTGCACCTGTCAGAATTAATCAGCCTGTGGATATAAATTCTTAACTCTTAATTTCATGTTTTGTGTATTTCAATCAGGTTAGGAACATTCATTGTTAACAGGATATATAATACACCTGACAGCATTTTCGATGGCATTTACATGTGCACACCTGGGTCAAACAGCTGGGAAGCGATGAATTGCGTAATGTCACCAGTTTATTAGCCCGCAGGAAGTCACCAGAATACCTTAATGTGACCTATTACATGACCTCTGGCAATAATTCAAAAGATCGTCCGTTTTCATATTAGTACCCGAAATGAATAAAATCTATTACATATAAAAGATTATTATTTTTGGCATAGCATTTCGAAAAGTCGAAAGCCGCTACAGATACTTTTTAATTTCATTCAGAATATATTTATGCTTTTACAACTTCCAAATAAGTGTCCGCCCCACTAGATGTATTTCTATCTATTACTTGTTTAGGAAGAAAAATACTCCTACGATTGACCATAAATCATTACAAATTTCGTTAGCCTAGCTGTCGACATTTTATATCCAGAAACTGCTTAGCCTTAACTTGTAGGACTACGCAACTGTGTTGACCTAGTAGACAGCTATGAAGCATAACAAGGGGGCGGTAAGATCTATTAAGTTTCCACATGAATCGGGGAAGACATATGCTCCGATCTACCTATCAACTCTTCAACCTTTTATATGGCACAATATGGAAAAGAAAAAAAAGGAGGTGGGGGGGGGGGGGGGGGGGGGGGGGGTAAACAGCATCTGTAATTATACTACTATGTAAATAAGTCTTATTTTTGAACCATTATTATATCAAACAAATGATCCTTTAAATGTTTTACGTAATTTTTTATGTATACATAATTTTTTTTGCACCTAAAAAAATATATACTTCATTGAACTTGTGAATTTACGACAGAAAGTCACGGAACAAAACGTCATAACTCAGTTTCGAGTTTATTTTTCTTTAAACGATAAAACGTAAAGTAATTAGTTACGTCTTTCCACCTTTCGTGTGGAAAAACCTATTGATTTTGTTCTGATTATTTTTTTTTTCTTCCGCCTAATTTTTTTCTTGCGGTGTGAAAATGTTTCAAAAGATGTCGCTTAGTTTTTTTGTATATGAGATCATACAGTCTATACGCTTTTGAACTCACCCTGTTTAACCGAACACATTTCTTTGTAAGAGTTATCTCCCCAAACACTGTTTTTCTTGTTATCAGATCTCCTCCGCAACCGTAAAAGAAAGCGACAAATTTATTTTTCCAAATTGCTCGTTATATCCTCAGGATGTTACGTTTTATTTTGACCGAAGCTTTACGAAGACCCCATATGATATAATTTCCCCTTTTGTATTGAAATAAGTGAAATAAATTTGTAACTGGAAAACCATAAGTGATAGAGGCCTAGGGTTTTTTGATTTGAGGCCCTTGCTCAAAAAGTATGAAAATGAGGTCAAGGTCAAAGGTCAAGGTTATGTTCAAATTTTTGATTTTGGCTTGTTATCTCTTTTTTTCAGAAATCATACAAAATATCGACAAAATATTTTCACACAATTGTTAGTTGCGACATGTCGTAACATGTAAATTTTACTTAAAAGGGTACGTAACATTAAATGCGAGTTTTGCCCCCTTTTATATCTAATATTAGTTGTATGGTAATATAACTCATTAACAATATAAAGTAGAGGCCTAGAGTCTTTTGATTTGAGGTCCTTGGTTGATGACCTTGAAATTGAGCTCAAGGTCATAGGTAAATTTAACGTTCTAGATTTTGACCTTTGCTTTTTCCTCTTATATATACATGATAAAGCCATGGGACTTTTGGCAAAAGATTGCAAGCAATGTGACCTTGAAAAAGCCAACCGGAAGTGACCTTTTGTAAACCGGAAGTAGCCATTTTTTGTACTAATTTAATGCAAAAGTATATAGAACCATCTATTTTTGGAATCAACGTCAAGTAAACTATCAAAACATACCAGTAATAACATCTTTTAAACCGGAAGTAAAAAATGATCTCCCTTATGTATATCTTTTTGTATAGAAACCATATATTTTTGGAATCAGCGTCCAATAAGCTGTCATTTGACGCTAAAATTGACATTTAAAACCGAATTTTAATATTTTCATATAAAAAAGATCCTTACTGGTGGAAAGACCATCAATGGTTCTCTGAACAATTGGTTTTTAATTCTTTTTTGGTTTGTTCTTGAAATATTATTTTTAAAGCAAGTTTTTAACAGAATTTATTAAATAAACATCAATGACATTAAATAATTGTTATAAAATCAAAATGCCAAAGTGGCTAGGTACCTTAAATGTCTTCATTGTGCCAAGAAATATATATGCTTTGCATAATTGAAATCAAATATCTTTTTATTTTTAATGCTTATAAACAAGTTCATAAACTTAAAATTGAATAGATGTAATAAATAATATAATATTTGAAGATTTTTTTCCCTGTATATATTCAAAAATTATCAACAAATTTGGTGTGACTTTTTGTCTGTGACCTTTTTATCCATTTACTAAACCTTTACTCGTAAACAACAAAATCTGTTACTAATGCATTAATGCAGAAATACTGAACTATATTAATCTGACAATTTCTTTTTAAACCAGGCTTGGAACGAAATAGCAATAAAAACATTCATTAGAAAAAAATCAGAATTACTATCAAATTTCCATCGAAACAAGATGCTTCAAAATGGTCTTCACACACTTTCTTGAACTTGTTGTGAGTGAAGCTGGTTGGTGTTATGTTAAGTTTAATCATCCACGTCTGGTAAAACTCTTTCTTTTTTTTAGGATCTGGGAAAGTGTGTAAGCTTATGCCATGTGAACTCCGAGTTGAACATCGGTACGCTTGACAAGTCATTTTGATACTGAATATACGATATGCCATGGTTGTTTTTTGGCTTTGTGGTCTTCAGATATTTTATTCAAAAAAACTCATCACGTGACAATTTGTATCGGTGATGCCGTCAAAATGGCGATTAGTCGAGAAGTGATAGTGGGATTTTAATTTTTATAATCACTTATCTAGAAGAATTGAACAATAATTTTAAGGAATATATTATTATTTATATCAAATAAACATAATATAAAATTTTCATTTTTTGCGAAGTTTGACTTTAATATAAAGTCTTAAAAGAATTAAAAAAACAGGCAGGTAATAAAAGATTTTCAGAGAATAAAATGATAACGGAATACATTAATAATTCTTTTATATCAGTCAAACTATTACATACCACTTTGTACAGCAAATGATCCAATAAGGACTAAAGCCACCAACACTGCGACACTGATAGTATTCATTGTTTTCTATTCAAACCGTTTGCAGTAAGGAGCTGTTACTGAGAATTATCCTTTATTACTGCTAGCAATTGTCTGCACTTTATATATACTTTATTCAATCCACTCACTGCATATATATTAATCAAGAGGAAAAAATAATCACACAAATGCTCCTGTTACAATAAGATTAGAATTAAATACAACGTTAGTGCATAGCATAATCTTTATACATAGTCAACTTATGTGCAAGAATGGAAATTGAAAAAGAAGAAACCAAAGAAATGATTTATTTTAAGGATGTTCGCTACTCTGTATAAAAATAACAAGCTTTTTAAAAGACTGTCATTAATTGATAGTATATAAATAAAGAAAGTAAAAAAGCAAACAAAAAAATGGAGGGTCCGTGTGCTTGTTTTCGAAGCAATTGAAAATTTGGCGGGAAACAATTCTCTCTCGATTTTTCTTACATATTACATTGGCACCTTTTTAAAAAAAAAACTTTGAAAAAATAACAAAGATTTCATAAGATTTTGAACTATGGCTTTTAAAACCATATGTTATAAAAATATGAAAAGAAAAGTATGGGTTAGTGGGCAAATTTTTTTAATGTTAATACATGGATAAAACAAGAGGATTCTGAAAATCTGGCAAAAAATAAAAAAAAATAGAGGAGCGAACATCCTTAAGGGAACTATTGCAGTTGTTATAAATGGTAAAATAGTTTTTACATGTTTTATTTAAACAAAAGCAATACAAAAACAGAAATTTATTTGCTACTTCAACTTTAAAGTGATTCAAAATAGAACCAAGCTGATTTGAAAAGTAAATGGTGTGGAGTGTGGTCCAGCAAGTGATAATAATGTGCTGTTAATGTGGTCATCACCTGTCCTGGAAATCGTTTTACATGTGTGAACATATAGAAAAAGTTGATTATAGAGATTTCTAGAACAGTGCATTCAAAGTTAATTGATTTCCCCCTGATGGTTCAAAAGCAAGCAATTAAAATATGTTCCCTTGACTTTGTTTTAGTATACATAACAGTGAAATCACAAAAATACCGAACTCTGAGGAAAATTCAAATTGGAAATAAAAATCCCTAAAAAATGCAAAATCAAAAGCTCAAACGCTTCAAACGAATGGATCATAACTGTCATATTCCTGACTCGGTACAGACATTATTTAATGTAGAAAATGATGGATTAAACATGATTGTATATCTAGCTAAACCTCTCGTTGTATGAGAGTCGCAAAACATTCCCTTATAAACAGACATAACAGGTAAAACTGTCAAAATAGGGGTTTTTATTCTGTAGTTAGAATGTCGCAAGTTACTTATGTATAGTTTATTTGGATATTTCTTTTTCCTGAATGTTATGGCATTTTTTTTTATGTTTTCCTTTCGTGTAATGTTGTCATTTTAGTGTTATATTTATTATTGCCATAAAAGGGCAAGGTTTGGTGAGCCACAAAACCAGGTTCAACCTACCATTTTCCCGTAATATGTCCTGTACCAAGTCAGGGAAATGACAATTGTTATCTTACAGTTTCTGAGTGTGTAACATTGTTGTTTGTGTTTTGTTCTACTTCAGTATTTCTGTTGTTTTAACTCTAATAGTTGATGTGTTCCCTTGGTTTTAGTTTGTAACCCGAATTTGTTTTATCTCCATCGATTTATTACTTTAGAACAGCGGTATACTACTGCTACATTTATGTACCAAGTCAGAAATATGACATGAAATGTCCCTTCCTTTCACGTGTTTGAGCTATTGATTTTTCCATTGTTTTAGAGACTTCCCGTTTTTAATTTTCCGCGGAGTTTTGTATTTTTGTACTTTTACTTTTTTTCACATATGAGCTTGGAACAAGGATTTATCATCCCCCCAAAAAACGGGATGCTGAAATAATTCATGAACACTATTGTATAAATCCTAAATTGTTTTGATAGACAATCTGTAGATCGAAATACATACCTATAATATGAGTTAAACATACACATTCCAACTAAGTACTAACTTTTTATTCATTTTTGGGTGAGAGAGTTGTTGATAAAGGCAAATCTAAAAAGTTTCTTTGCACTGATTCAAATCTTGTCAAAAAACAGCAAGCTATGCAAACGGATCATTTGGTAAAGAAAACTTTTTGCCCAGTATACGATCTCTGTATCCCTTTTTTAATTTTTTTTTTATCAAAAGTGGGTTTAGTACTACAGCCCTTGGATGGTGTAAACTTCCCAAAAAAACGTGTATGGTGTAATGGTGTATGACATATGGTGCAATGGTGTAAGATGTATGGTGCTCGGGTGTATGATGTAAAGAGAATAGTGTAATGTTGTTTGAGGAATGGTGTGATTGTGTAACGTGCGATTGGGAATGGTGTGAACGATGGTGTAAGACATTTTATTGGTTAAAAACGAAGTTATTTTTTAATTTATTTTTTCGAATTGTAAACATAAACAATAATTATATTCTTAATATTTGAAATTAAATTGCATGATGGGGAATTTCGGAACGTGTAGATAGAATGGGGAATGGTGTATGGTGTTATGTGTAATAAAATTAACGGTATCAATTTTCTTGCACCAGATGCGCATTTCGGCAATACATGTCTCTTTAGTGATGCTCGTGGCCAAAATATTTGAATTACAAAGCTTATATAAAAGATGAAGAGCTATAATCCAAAAGGTCAAAAAGTATAGCCAAATCCGTAAAAGGAATCAGAGCTTTGCATGAGGGAGATACATTCCTTAATTTATAATAATTTCTAAAATTTTGTAACAGCAAATTTTGATAACACAAAAAAATCTGTATTTTCATGTAAGGTGTATGGTGCAAAGGTGCAACGTGTATGGTGTGATGGTACAAGGTGTATGGTGTAATGGTGTATGGTGTATGGTGTAATGGTGTAATGGTGTATGGTGTTAGTGGGAAGTTTGCACCATCCAAGGACTGTATTCTCATCACGTTCTTTAAATATGAAATCACTGCAAAATTGTTGATACAATAGAAGCGATAAATGCTTGTAAAACAGCCAATGGAGTATCAGCATTATTGCAAGAAAAATTTTCATAGAAAAGGGAAACGTTGTTTCTTGTAACACAATTTGCGTGTGCCCTTAACAATATGTTAATAAAGAAAAAGGGACAAAACAAAACTGCGTATAATAAAAGTTTTCAACCTTTCGAATTATGATCAGTGTTTATACATTTGATAGTCTTTCATGAGTGAATTTGTCAATGTATTGAAACAGCTCACAGGGCAAACAAGTAGTCAAGCAGAAACACTATTTGTTGGATAAAATCATGCAAAGCTTGTTGTGTATTTAAAAAACATAATAAAAGTTCATCAACAAATGATCACGTAAGCATACAATTTTGTGTCAGTAGTTTTAATGTTTTTAATTTCCATTTTCATATGCTCTTTATTTGAAATTTTCATACAATTTTACTATGAAAGAACATTGACGACGTCACATTTACTTCAATATATATTTTTTTCCGTGGTGAAGGCGGAGTGAGAGTCTTATGTGTACTCATACCACATCTTCTTATATCTATCAACCCCGCTAGATGCTTGGACTTATTCCAAGTCAAGAGCCTCTGGCCTTTGTTTGGCTTGTATGTTTAAATTTTTTTTTTTAACTTCAATTGTTTGTTTTGGAGTTTAGTCTGACGTCCATTTTCACTTAACTTATACATTACTGTTAAGAGGCCAGATGAGGACCACCTCCGGGTGCAGGGATTTTTCGCCTTGTTAAAGACCCGTGGGTGGCGTTCAAACGTTTTCTGCACTTTGGTCGGCTTGTTTTCTTTTTGACATATTCCCTATTTCCATTCTCAATTTTAAGTATAGTTTACCGATTTAAAAATGTGTCTGCCAACATAAAGATTTTGTTTGTAAATATTTACATGTGGTTCTATCAAGCTCATGTTGTTATCCATATGTAATCGGATTCTTGTACGATAATGTTTAACTCTTAAAACAGTAAACATCGCATTGTTTGAATGTTCTGACATTAAGATATTTTTCTGATTGATAATAAATCTGCCTGTCCTCTCTTTTTACAAATGATGGATTGAACTTAAAGTTAGAGCAGCCAGAACATACATTGTGATAGATAGTTGAGACAATAAATGAGATTCAGTAGCCAAAACATACCAATGCATATAACAAAGCTTTAGACACCAGCACAAAAGGTGTTACAGGGTGATTGTTAACAGAAAAAGACCCGATACAATGTTTCTTTTGATGATGGTACTTATTGTTAACGTATATAGTAAACACTTTCTCGATTAATAACAAACAAGATAAATTATAAAAAAGAAGGCTGAACAAATTAGAAAAAAACCCTGTTTTAACCTTTTTGTCCGAATCGCATCTCAGGGCCCACCTGCACAAGTAACAGCCGAAGTCAATTACTCGATAGAGGGATGCATAAATACAGTCACTTTAAAAGTCAAAAGTCATATGACCGAATGTAATGTAAAAGCCTAAAACAAACTAGAGTAAAAACTCGTGAAAATCAAAACATACACAAGTGAGGAGATTCTGAATATATATCGTTTTGTTCTAGTTTTCGACGATGTTCTTTTTGTGGAAAACATCAAAAGACAAAAAACCTGACACCGATAACGTTAATCAAAGTATGAGTACCAGCTGAAAGCTCTTGGATATCGTTTGAGTTGAAACATGTATACATCATACGTTGGTATAGATGGTATGTTGCTTCTAAGTTCTAAATTTATATTTTTAGTATTGAAATCGTCTCGTGTGTAATTGATTCTATTACTGATGCATGAGATGACCAGTGGCTGTCTAGCAATGAGGCGAAGGAAGATGAACCCGTGTGTTTTTCATCTCTCTAGTTCAGGGAAATATGTTATAGGAGCAAATCAGAAGAGTTCAAATCAATATTGAAAAGAACATATCACCAATATACCTGTATATGCTACTAAAAAGTAAAAAAACACAAATACCGAACTACGAGGAAAACTCTAAAAGGAAAGTTCTTAAACAAATGGCAAAATCAAAAGCTCAAACATATCAAACTTGATCTTATTTGTTTTTACAAGTGTCTGAAGGGAATCCGACTCATATGAAAATAAGAAAAGGTTGGCAAGCAGAACTGCATCGTCGGATCCATGTGGTATGCCGATCCTCTGCCGAGAAATTCTACCTTTATTTCTAAAGACAGTTGTCGATGAGAAACTCTAGCATAATGGTAACTTTTTTCTTCGAGATAGCATGTTTTATTTTCGGCTGATTATAAGATAAAAAGGAGAATTATATCCCCGAAAATTGTAGCTTATGTTACCCTTTTAACGGAGGAAAAAATGTCGATTATAACTTTAAAACGGGGGTTTCAATTTTTATTTGGTAGTGTAGTGTAAATTATAGGACAGTGGCGTAACTGTAAAACATAAGAGCGATCTAAAGAAATCAGTTAAAAAGGCTAAACTAATCAGATGAATACAAATAAAATTAAAACAAACACATCACATATTCGATGTGACCAGGTGCTTATACAAATCAATCAATCACAACAATTAAGAGTACTGAAAAATGGAATTGAGATGAAACAGAAATGAAACTTTATTATCTATCTTTTATATTATTATTGACAGCTTATTTATTCCTCTACCAATATTTTCGTGCATATCGTCCTCTATTCCAGTTCCAGGGTCTATTTCCACCATAACGTCCGCCATATCCATTGTATCTGTTATAGTTGCCACCTCCGTAACGTCTTGGAGGACCATAGTTTGGACCATAATACTGAAATAGTAAAACGATTACAGTTAGCATCAATTATGATGTAGATTCAAAAAGGAAGACTATACTGGTCCACTTTAAAAAGTATCAGGGGAAAGGGTGAGAAGAAAATGACAGATTTCTTGAAACAATGGCCTGTCAATACTGCAAAAAAATAAACTCATCACCTTATCATTGTATTTCAATTCCAAGGACCTTAAAATATATATTTTATCGGCATTTGTTTTCGCGTTTGAACATCGGTATATACTACTGCCTTTATTCGATTGCTGATTAGCAATAGAAAGTTCGGAATTCAAAATTGAAAAACATGTTTTGAAAATTATACAGAAAATAAACCCTCTTTATATAAAGAAACATGACAAGATCATTTCTTTAAATACGCAAAAAAGTAATTTTTCTTTAATGTTGCCATTAAGTGTGTTTTTAAAACCACACAATAGCAAACTTGGAATTGCTTCACAAATCATTTCACACACTAAAGACAGTCATAAATAAAATTAAATGAACGTGAAAATATTCCAAAAAGAATATTCAGATAGTAAAATTGAGAATAGAACTATTTACCGATAGATTTGTAATTATATAGCAGGATTGAAGCACATAAGACACAAAAAATTGAGATAATTACAACGGATGTGAACAACGTACGGTCTACATGTGACATACACTTTAGTTCAGAACATAAGTTCCTTCAAACACATTAAAATTTACAGATACTAAAGTAAACCTTTATAGTTTTGGTTATTGAATCATTGCAATCCCACACCATAACAAGATAAATTAAAAAAATATTTATTGTTGCTATAAATTCATATAAATAATAGCGGTGGGATTTTTGCTGCAAAGTCCTTAGTTTTCTACGTTGTGCCTTGTGTACTATCATTTTTCTTTTTTAGACATGGCGTTGTTAGTTTATTTTCGATCAATGCGTTTGAATGTCGCTCTTTTATCTTACGGCCCTTTTCTTTCATATGTGTGTTCCATGTATACATTGTTCATTTTACCTAATATTGTAAAGCTACAACTTCAATACGTACATAACATGGTATACAAAATAAAATCACAAAAATACTGAACTCTGAGGAAACTCAAAATGGAAAGTCCCTAATCAAATGGCAAAATCAATGAATATACACATCAAACGAACGGACAAAAACGTTCATAATCCTGATTTGGTACAGGCATTTTCAAATTAAGAAAATAATGGATTGAAGCTAGTTTTATAGCGCTCGACCTATCACTTGATGACAAACGCATCAATGTGTTACTGTTATATCATTCAAAAAGAACTACAGGTGCATGTACTCACAGCAGCTGCATCTGAAATAAAACATAAAGAATAACAATTTAGTTTCCACTATTATAAAAAAATGTTTCTGAAAATATTCTTACGACATTGACTTCATAAGTGTAGTGTAAGCTAATCTAAAATACGAAAGTCCATAAAAGATAAACAATACAAGTAAATAGGTACATGTAATGTTATTCTAAACAGGAAACAGAGCTATAATATTAGATATGATTTCAAAACCACTCTTATTAGTCCTACATTTCAGATTGATTCAAACACTGTCTTTGTATTTGAAATGTACGGATAATGAACCATTTTCTAAGATGTAAGCGAAATGTCACATGCTGAATGTGCGGATGCTCACTATATCTTTTCTTGTTTTTTTTACAGTTTGGATATCATGCAACTTTTTTATGTTTACTGTTATCAAGTTATTTTGCAGTTACTATAATTAAAAAACATATAATAATTTTAAATAGTCTGTTTGATATTTAATATAATGTCTTGAATGAATTAAAAACAATCAGACAGGTAATAAAAAATCTTCAAAGAATAAAATGAATATTGAATACATTTAAAAAATTCTGTTATTTCAGTCATATTTTACTTACCACTTTGCACAGCAAATGATCCAATAAGGACTAAAACCAGCAACACTGAGACACTGATATTATTCATTGTTTTCTATTCAAACTGTTTGCAGAAAGGAA
Organism: Mytilus galloprovincialis; assembly: GCF_965363235.1. Taxonomy (NCBI): domain Eukaryota; kingdom Metazoa; phylum Mollusca; class Bivalvia; order Mytilida; family Mytilidae; genus Mytilus; species Mytilus galloprovincialis. The sequence goes on from NC_134843.1 coordinate 87,152,429, forward strand.
GTGATTACTGAGAATTATTCTTTACTCTAGTTGACAATTGTCTACGCTTTATATATACTTCTTTTAATCAACTCACTGCAGATATGTTAATCAAGAGGAAAAAATAATCACACGCATGTTCCTGAAACAATAAGATTAAATTGAAAATACAACGTAAGTGCATAGCATAATATGTATACATAGTCAAATTATGTGCAAGAATGAAAATTGAATGAGAAAAAAAATCAAAAAAATGATTTAGTTTAAGGGAACTATTGCTGTTGTAATAAATGATAAAATAGTTTTTATTTTCAAACAAAAGCAATACTCAAACAGATTATTACTTCAACTTTAAAAAAATTCAAAATAAAACAAAGCTGATTAAAAAAGTAAATGATGTGGAGTGTTGTCATGCGAGTGAACGTTCTGTGCTGTTAATGTGGTCAACATCAGTCCTGGAAATCGTTGAACATGTATGAACATTAAAAAAAGTTGACTGTAGAGGTTTTCTAGAATAGTACATTAAAAGATAATTAATTTCCCCTGATGGTTTAAAAGCAAGCAATTAAATATATTTTCCCTTGACATTCTTTAAGTATACAGAATAATAAAATGTAAAATCACAAAAGTACCTAACTCCGCGGAAATTTCAAATTGGAAATTAAAGTCTCTTTACTAAGTGGCAAAATCAAAAGCTCAAACGCATTAAACGAATGGATAACAACTGTCATTTTCCTGACTGGTAAAAACATTTTGTATTCAAAAAATTGTTCATTAAACCTGGTTCTATAGCTAGCTTAACCTATATTGTATGAGAGTCGCAAAAAAAACCCACATTATGTTGACTATGATTTGTGAGCGAAACAAACAAACATAATTGGTAAAAATGTCAAAATACGGGTACAACATTTATCATAGTGTTAGAATATCAATCGGTAAATGTTATCATTTCTAGAACATCTAGAACGGATACAAAAGACAAAGGATTCGTGTATATTGATATAGGAAGATGTGGTATGAGTGTCAATGAGACAACTCTCAATCCAAGTCACAATATATAAAAGTAAACCGTTATAGGTCAAGGTACGGTCTTCAACATGGAGCCGAGGCTCACACCGAACAGCAAACTATAAAGGGCCCCAAAAATTACTAGTTGAAAACCATTCAAACGGGAAAAAACAACAGTCTAATCTATATAAAAAAAACAAGAATCGAAAAACACTTATAAACAAGTTCGTTTTCTATACAAAAATATACAAGGCAATCTTTTTCTTCATTTTTATAGCAGTTTATTAAAATTTACTCAGTTTAGTTTAGTGTAGTGTTGGGAGGTCTTGATAGGGTGCTAGTGATTCCTGACAAGACAGTCCCCTTTGTATCAAACGTTGCAAAATCGAAAAAATTAGGCAAAGATTAGTTTTCAATCGTATTTTTGCTCCCATTTTTACCACTAAAACACAAATTTGTTGTACAATAATTTCCGTAAAATTATCGTAACGTCTTACGACATAAAAGGGTATTGCTATCAATGTAATCATATGGTGTCTGTTGCACCATTTATAGCTGTTGTTGACCACAAAATGAACTTTCTCTGTCCTGCAAGGCAAAATGTTACTTAACGATTTTTTTTGTGGCTTTAATCGATAATAAAGGAATAAAAAATCATATTAAAGAACTATTTTAGGTCTTTCAACCTCACATGTAAGATTTCGATGAACTTTTTTTTACTGTTATTGCTAACATACAATGTATACTGAAGGCCGTACGGTTGCCTTTAATTGCTGTCATTAACTTCATTTCAATTACCCTTCCATGGCCCCGATTCATCCACCAGTTTAAGGTGGGTTTAGTGTTGCTTGTCTGAAGGTTTATGTGTTATGTTTTGTGTAATATTAGTTGTCTGTTTATGAGTTTATTTTTTATGTTGAGTTTGGATGTCCTTCTGGTATTTTCAAACCGCTTTTTCAAAACTGGGTCGAACGAATTTTCTTTAAAAATGGTGCGCACGACTTTTTTTTTAAACTGGTGTGCAATTGCATGGGTCTCCGGCAAACACAAATAGTGATATAAGTATAGAACTTAATGGTTCCGTATTTGACAACGTTTGTTTCAGTCTCCTCTGTTAAAAATATCATACAACTGGAGCAATAAATGTTTATAATTCTCAACATTTGTTAGCACTTTCTGCTCTTCAGTAAATAAAAAGCAGTCAATAATTAATTTGATTAATAGTTTTGTCATTTCAACACACAAATGTTGAACACGGTAAAACTAATAGCCGTACAAATAAGTTTGAGAACATCCCTATAGCTTATCTGTTTGATTTTTTGTCGTAGTCGTATTCGAACTTTAAGTATAACAATTTGTGTAAATTTATGATAGCCGTAACATACTGTCCTTTTGTGTAACTTTGATTTCATATTCACTTGGATCTATATTGGCCCACGTTTATGGCTTCTAGTATTTCATTAAACGTTAAAGAAGTATTAATATTTTTTTGCTGTGAATGTTACAAGGGAGCAGTCTCGGTGGCTAAATATTTTTTTAAAAATATATAGCAGGCTCGTTGGTGTCTTCTCTAGTATGTTGTGTACTGCTTTTGATTTTTTCTCCGACAGTTTCTACAAAAAGAGTCCCTTAAAGGCGATGCTTTTTTACAATTTCAGTCATTGATTCATTTGTAGATTTGTTTCTTGCCTCTAGTTTGTTGTTGTGATTTTTTCACCGATTATTTCTACAAAAAAGACCCTTAAACGGTATGTCTTTTTTAAGGAGTTACAAATTCAGTAATTGATTTATTTGTAGATCGTGTCTTGCTGATATTGCCGACTAATACATGTTATATTTTAAAATATGTTTTTAATGCATGAAAAGTTTGAATACAAAAACGCAAAAGAATTGTAAAATTCGTCATTTTAGTACAAAATCCATAAAAAAGGAAAACATAAACGACTGTGCTTGTCAGATAATTTGTAGATTTTGACTTACTGATAAGGTTTTCTCTTAAAGGTTTTCTCCATCTGTAATAGTTTTAAAGAGAATAGCTAAACATGAAAATAAATTGGTAAACGCCGCCAAACAGATGGACATTAGGACGCGTACAAAATTTCTACCCTTCAAATTTTCTGAATCTATAGCGGTTTTCAAGACAATAACACAAATGACATTTTAAATCTTAGTTCTACTTTTAACCATGTTGCCCATATAAGTTAGCAGCTAGAGTGTTCGGACATATTTTTGAATTAAGATTTACCAATGATGGTTTTGACTTAGTACGTTTCCTTAGGCCAAGTGGTTGCAGAGATAAAAATAAAAAAGAACCTATGACATCGACGAATGACGCCATTCAAATTATGAGAATTGCACACTTGCACATTTGGTAAAAATAGCTTTAAAATGTAATGCACAGCTTATCTAGCGTTACTGCTTTTCGACTTACAAGAATCTGTATTTCTTGTCGGCCAGTATTTTCATATCTTAAAATCTTATAAAATAAAAATAAGAAGATGTGGTATCAGTGCAAATAAGAATCCCTCCTCGGGGACCTAATGTCAAAATAATAATGAATAACAAAAAATATCATATACTAGTACTGCAATAAACGGTAATACTGATTTACAGGTTCCTGGCTTTGGGACAGGCACATACGGAACGTGACAGGTAAGCCTATTTGAATGGTTAATGGGTTTAAATGTAAATGAAAAGGAATATTGTGAGTATAAAATGTCAGCATATGTTTTGAACAACCTATTGTAGAACTACAATCTAACTATGCTATTACAATAGATGGTTTATAAATATAAGTTACAAAATAATCATGATGTAAATATTAAATCATTATTTTCATACTGTAAAATCAAGCGAACATGTACATCTTGTAGATCACAATCCGCTTGAATGTTTTCTTGAAACTTTATCATATTCGTAACCAACTGTGAATTCAAAAAATCTGTGCAAGACAGTTTAGGTCCAATAGTTGTAGCAAGCATGTATTCTTACAGTCTTGCTACCTTTCATCGCAGCTAATAAATTTTGTGACTTTGTTAAATGCATCTTTCCCAAACGAACTGTGTATAAAATATCCATGGCAATGATGATAGTATTCACAAGGACATACAGACAAACATGTGTAAAGGATTCATCGATTGAGAAAAAAAGCCGGGTTACAAACTCAAATTGAGGGAGCACATCAAATATAAGAGGAAAACAACGAAACAACAGCAACACTAACGTGCAACGAAAAATCAAACGACAATGAAACACACAGAAAGGAACTATAAGATAACAATTGTCATTTTCCTGACTTGGTACAGGACATTTTTAGAAACAAATGGTGGTTTGAACCTGGTTAAGTGGCTAGCCAAACCACCCGCTTTTATGGCAATGTTAAATATAACACTAAAATGGCACATTATATAATAGGACTGCAATACAAATTAATGAAAGAACACAGAGTATTGATACTAAATTACACACCTGATTGATATTTTTTTGTTGTTTCAAGATGTATCCAAAGAAAGCCACAAATACATTTCATTTATGGATTACCTTCAAAGTAATTTTTAAAGATAGGTATTCTTTTTCAATTTCGTCAAAACCTGCCAAAGTTGCAGTATTTAAAAATCTCAAGATCTGTATTTTTTCACTTGTTCATAATATGCCAATATTTTGTTGAAACCTTTCGGATGCAGACTTGTGGATGTATGGACTGACGGACGGACATTATTCATTTTTGTCGAGATTTCGACTTTTGTCAAAAAAGCGAGACACAGCGATCTTACATTTCGTCGTCGTCGGCGTCGGCGTCCAATATATTCAGTCTGTGGTTAAAGGTTTTGAAATTTTTATAACTTTCTTAAACTATCCTGAATTTCTACCAAACGTGGACATAAGCTTGGTGATGATCATAAGATAGTATCCAGAGGTTAATTCTTGTTTAACCGTATCTTACTTATAATTGGACTTACATTTAAGTTTTTTTTCTGCCAGAACTTAGTTTCACACCAGTTACCATAACATAAAGTCTACAGTTAAGTTTTTAAAACATTTATTAGATTCATAAACTATCCTGGACTTTTAGAATCTTCTTACCATCTAGAGATAATATTAAGAGGAACATTTTTATTATTTTCAGCAAAAGTAGGCGAGACACTGGGTTCCACGGAAGCCTTAGGATTTTTTCTCTCAGCTCTCAGTTCTCCGTATGGGTTTTATATCTTTTCTGATATACCCTCGCCTCCTATGAGTGTTCTAAAACATAAAAGGAAGAATGTTATTCATTATGCTATTGTTATTCTTCACGGAATAAATATTATTAATTATTTTTTCAATTAGGAATAGTTATTATGAAATTGTGTATAAGGATAAAGATTTCGAAGGGACGTTTGTTATGAGAAATAAATATACCCGGACACCATTACTTTGTTGTTTAAACACAAGATTAATTGAAACACAGGTAATTTTAATCTTTAAATCAATTTTTATGTTATGATATACGATACCCACATTTAAAGTCTAATTTGTCAACCGCAGCGTCGAGTATATACCTTTTCGTTACAACTAAGGAAGAAGATATATTAAATATAAAAAAGAAGATGTGGTATGATTGCCAATGAGACAACTATTCACAAAAGACCAAAATGACACAGACATTAATAACTATAGGTCACTGTACGGCATTCAACAATGAACAAAGCCCATACCGCATAGTCAGCTATAAAAGGCCCCGATAAGACAATGTAAAACAATTCAAACGAGAAAACTAACGGCCTTATTTGTGTAAAAATATGAACGAAAATCAAATATGTAACACATAAACAAACGACAACCACTGAATTACAGGCTCCTGACTTGGGACAGGCACATACATAAATAATGTGGCGGGGTTAAATTATGTTTTTATGACTGTTCTTGCATTTTTTATTGTTATTCAACGCAAAAGAATTCACTAAGATACATGCGTCGATCTCATTTAATAAAAATATGTCTTTTGATTATTTATAGTATCTCGAACTTATAAAACCTGTGTAGATTGAAATTCTTTTTGATAAAAAGATAAACAGGAATGAGTAACTAGACACGTTCTATTAGAATCAGGAAGTCCGAAATAGCATAGAAAACATCACACATGCACATACATGCCACCTTTAAAAAAACATTGATTTAAGAATATAACCATTTTATTTCATTTGTCTTTAAAAAAAACCACTATCACATATTCATTATTGTTTTAACAAAAACCTGTGACTCTGGCTTCCATATTGAAAATGATTTCTCTAGTGTAAACATTAGGATTAGACACACCTTTATTTTGAAGCAGAAGAACTTAACATATTTTCCTATATATTTTTGATAAAAAGATCAACTTATTGTACTTAGAATGTCTGTGTTCTCATCATGAATATGCATGAAATATTTTTCACTGGACGAAAAGCAAACACAAATCAATAAAATTTATTTATTATTTCATGTAAACAGTACACGAAGTAAAATCTTGTACAATAATATAACGTAAACTTCTGTTTAGATCACTACTTTATGGCAAACTCAAATGATTTTGTGAAATATATTTTGCAAATCATTATATGACTCAACGCCCCTATCCATTTTTAAAATAATCTTTTCACTATTATAGTTCTTATCTACTTTTTTTTATTACGGTCTATTGCTTAAGAATATAACTTCAGAAATAAGGAAGATAAACGTTGTTTATTTTGAAGGTTGAGAATTTTTTCACTCTAAATAAAGTTCTTATCTTATCGCCAGTACGGACGGAAATGTCAGCTGCAGGAAAAAATACGACGATAAGGACACAGACTTAGTTCCTGAAGTAAAACGACTGAAATCTAGCTTTGAAAAGCAAGACATAGCACTTGTTGTCGATGGAAAAAGACTGTACATTAACAAAGCTAAACTAATGGAGAAGTCGCCATTTTTCAAAACAATGTTTACCGCAGATTTTAAGGAAAACAATGCACTTAAAATAGAACTGCCTGATAAAGATTTGCATCATTTCTTGGTGTTTCTAAGGTGCACCCTTGACGGGTATGATGATCATATCAACGGTAATGATGTTTTTCTATTTTAATAATAATATGTTTTTTTTAATTTAATTGATTAATATAATAAATGATGATGATGCTGATGATGATGATGATGATGATGATGATGATGATGATGATGATGATGATGATGATGATGATGATGATGATGATGATGATGATGATGATGATGATGATATTGTCTTCAATAGTTGAATTTGAATGTTTCCATACCATATGTAATGTTGCTGACAGAATTTTCAATCATTCTGAATATTCAGTAAATTTATACACAATTTTTATAGACCATCAACCAATATTTTGAACCACTTGATACAAAAATTATCATTTTTAGATCACATTACGGCCTTCAACAATGAGCGCCCATACCACATAGTCAGCTATTAAAGGCCCCGAAATGAAGAATGTTAACAAATAAATTCAAACAAGAAAACAAACGGCCTAACTTAAATACAATAAATGAACGAAAAACAGATAAGTAACATATCAACAAACGTTAACTACTGCTACCTATTTATTTTTTTAAATGCATGAAATGACTTTTAATGAAATATCAATAGCATTTCCAAATGCACTCACAGACATGAACATTGATTACTGTAAGTTCAGAAATAATTCCGTTTTTCCAATAGAACATCAGCATTATTGAGAGAATCGTTTGCATAGACAAGGGAAAAGCTGTTCCGTGTATCATACATGTTCGTGTGTCTATGATAACATGTTAAGCAAAACATCAGATCGTAAAAGTTTTCAACCTTTCGAGATACATGTATGGTAAATTCTTATACCTTTGATATTATTTCATGAGTGAATGTGTCAATGTAATGTAACAGTTCACAGGGCCAATAAGTAACTAGTCATACAAACTAGTTCTTTGAAATAATCATGCACTGACCGTACTTTTTTAAGTCATAACCAAGTGTATGTAATAAGTACAATAGTATAAGTTACAAAACTTGCTTCCAAATCTACTATAAATAAATATGTTTATGCTAAACAAAGTACAACAGAAGAAATTCATAAACAAATGATCACGTTAGCAAACATTTTTTTTGTGAGTATCTCAAACTTTTTTTTAATTTTCATTTCCATATGCTCTTTAGTTTAACTTTCATACAACTTTAACATGTAAGAAAATTGGCGGTGTCACATTTTCTGCAATATATGTTTTTTTTTGGGTTTTTCGTGGTGAAGCCAGAGTGACAGTCTCATCTGCACTAATACCACATCTTCTAATATCTATTAACTCCGCAACATTTTTGGGCTTGTTTCAAATTAGGAGTCCCCGGCCTTTGTTAGGATTAACGTCCATTTTTTTCACTGAACTGTATATATTATTGCTAAGAGGCCAGATGGAGACCACCTCCGGGTGCAGGGAATTCTCACCGTTTTCTGCACTTTTGGTCGGGTTGTATTATCTGTGACACATTCCCATTTTTATTCTGAAGATTTCTTTTTAAATGTTTACATATTGCCCCATCAAACTTATGCTGTTATCCATATGTAATCGGATTCTTGTAGCAAATGGTTATCTCTAAAGACAGTTAACATCGCCCTGTGTTAACTTTATAACGTTAAGATATTTCGTTGGTTGTTCATAAATCTGCCTGTCCTCTCCCTTTAAAAATGATGGGTTAAACTTAAACTTAGAGATGCAAAAACAGATATAATAGGTTATTATGATAATAAACGGGATCCAGCAGAAAACATACCAATACAACTAACAAAGCTTAAGACACCAGCACAAAAGGAGTTGCAGTTGATTGTTTAAGGACAAAGACACCGATAAAATGTTTCTGTCGATGATGGTACTTATTGTTAAAGTATATGATATACACCTTCTCGATTAATAACAAATTAAGTAAAACATGCAGAGAAAGCTGGACGAAATTGAAACAAAACTGTAATAACCTTTTTGTCCGAATCACACCTCAAGACCAACCTGCACAGGGAACAGCCAAAATCAATAACTCGATAGAGGGATGCACACATACAGTCACTTTGAAAGTCAAAAGTCATATGACCGAATGTAATATAATAGCTCGAAGAAAAATTTAGGCAAAAGTCAAGAAAATCAAACAAAAAATACACGGCTTCAGTACCTATAATCAATAACTCAAGAGCATTTTGCATCTGCTGTGAGGAGACTCTTGATATTCATCTTTTAGTTCTTGGTTCTCTACGATGATTTTTTTTTAGAAACAAAAGAAGACAAAAATCTGACAATGATGACATTAATCAAAGTCTGAGTAGCAGCTACAAGCTCTTGACTATCGTTTGAGTTGAAATTTGTATACATCATACCTGGGTCAAGTTTGATATGTTGCTTCTAAGTTCTAAATTTACATTTTTAATATTGGAATTGTCTCGTTTGTCATTGATTCTTTCTCCTGAAATGACCGGTGGCTGTCTAGCAATAAGGAGGAGGAAGATGTACCTGTTCGTTTTTCATCTCTCTAGTTCAGGAAAATATGTTATAAGAGCAAATCAGAAGAGTTTAAATCAATATTGGAAAGAAAATATCACCAATATACCTGTATATGCTACTAAAAAGTAAAATAATAAAAATTCCGAACTACGAGGAAAACTCTAAAAGGAAAGTTCCGAAACAAATGGCTAAATCAAAAGCTTCAACATATCAAACTTGATAATTTTGTTTTTTTTACGATTGTCTAAAGGGAATCCGACTCGTATGATAATAAGAAAAGGTTGACAAGCAGAAATGCATCGTCGGTTCAATTCGGTATGCCGATCCTCTGTTGAGAAATTCTACCATTTATTCTAAAGATATGTTGTCAATGAGAAACTCTAGCATAATGATAAATTTTTCTTCATGATAACATGTTTTATTTTCGGGCTGGTTTTTTAAGATAAAATTGAGAATTATTTTCCCCAAAAAATGTAGTTTATCGTACCCTTTTAACGGAGAAAAAAATTGTCGATTAGGACTTTAAAACGGGGGTTTAAATTTTATTTGGTAGTGTAGTGTAAAGTATAGGACAGTGGCGTAACTGTAAAACGTAAGAGCGATCTAAAGAAATCAGTTGAAAAAGGCTTAACTAATCAATTGAATACAAATAGAATTACATTTTTAAAAAAAATCACAGATTAGACGTAACCGGCTGCTTATACAAATAAATCAACCACAACAATAAAGAGTACAGAAAAATGGAATTTAGATGAAACAGTAATAAAACTTTATTATCTATCTTTTATATTATTATTGACAGCTTATTTATTCCTCTACCAATATTTTCGTGCATATCGTCCTCTATTCCAGTTCCAGGGTCTATTTCCGCCATAACGTCCGCCATATCTATTGTATCTGTTATAGTTGCCACCTCCGTAACGTCTTGGAGGACCATAATTTGGACCGTAATACTGAAATAGTAATAACGATTACAGTCAGCATCAATTATGATGTATATTCAATAAGGAAGACTATACTGGTCCACTAAAAAAAGTGTCAGGGGAAGGGGTGAGAAGAAAATGACAGATTCCTAGAAACAATGTCCTGTCAACACTGCAAAAAACTCATCATTCTATCATTGTATTTCAATTCCAAGGACCTTTAAATATATTTCATTGGCATTTGTTTTCGCGTTTGAACATCGGTATACTACTGTTTCCTTTATTTGATCGCTCATTAGCAATAGAAAGGTCGGGATTCAAAATTGAAAAACATATTTTGAAAATTATACAGAAAATACACCCTCTTTATATAAAGAAACATGACCAGATTATTTCTTAAAATACGAGAAAAAAGTTATTTTCTTTAAAATTGCCATTAAGTGCGTTTTTAAAACCATGCAATAGCAAACTTCGAATTGCTTCACAAATCATTTCACACACTAAAGACAGTCATAAATAAAACTAAATGAACATAAAAAAATATTCCAAAAAGAATATTAAGATAGTAAAATGAGAATAGAATTATATACCGATAGATTTGTAACTATATAGCAGGATTGAAGCACACAAGACACAAAAAATTGAGACATCAAGACATAATTACAACGGATGTGAACAACGTAAGGTCAACATATGGCATACAATTTAGTTCAGAACATAAGTTCCTTCAAACACATTTAAATTTTACAGATACTAAAGAAAACCTTACTAGTTTTGGTCATTGAATCATTGCGATCCCACACCATAACCAGATAAATTAAAAAAAATATTTGTAGTTGCTATAAATTCATATAAACAATAGCGGTGGGATTTGTGCTGCAAAGTCCTTAGTTTTCTACGTTGTTTCTTGTGTACTATCATTTTTCTTTTTCAGACATGGCGTTGTTAGTTTAGTTTCGATCAATGAGTTTGAATTTCGCTCTTTTATCTTTCGGCCCTTTTCTTTCATATATGTGTTCCATGTATACATTGTTCATTTTACCTAATATTATTTATTGTGTAAAGCTACAACTTCAATACGTACATAACATGATATACAAAAAAAAAATCACAAAAATACTGAACTCTGAGGAAACTCAAATTGAAAAGCCCCTAATCAAATGGCAAAATCAAATGAATATACACATCAAACAAACGGACAAAAACGGTCATAATCCTGACTTGGTACAGGAATTTTCAAATTAAGAAAATGGTGAATTGAAGTTAATTTTATAGCGCTCAACCGCTCACGTGTATGACAATCGCATCAATATGTTACTGTTATATCATTCAAAAAGAACTACAGGTCATGTACTTACAGCAGCTGCATCTGAAATAAAACATAAAGAATAACAATTTAGTTTCAACTATTATAAAAAAAACGTTTCTGAAAATATTCTTAGAAATTGACTTCATATGTGTAGTGTAAGCTAATCTAATATACGATATCTAAAGATAAATAATACTAGTAAAATATGTAATGCTATGTTAAATAGGAAACAGAGCTAAAATATTAGATATGATTTCAAACCCATTCTAATTAATACCACATTTCAGATTGATATGGTCTTGTTTCAAACACTGCCTTTGTATTTAAAATGTATGGATAATGAACCATTTTTTAAGATATAAGCGAAATATCACATGCGGAATGTGCGGATGCTCACTATATCTTTTCTTGATTCTTTTACAGTTTGGATATCATGCAACTTTTATATGTTTACTGTCATCAAGTTATTTTGCAGTTACTATAATTCAAAATCATAGAACAATTTCAAATAGTCTGTTTGATATTTAATATAAAGTCTTGAATGAATTAAAAACAATCAGGCAGGTAATAAAAATCTACAAAGAATAAAATGAATATGAAATACATTAAAATTTCTTTTATGTCAGTCATATTTTTACTTACCACTTTGCACAGCAAATGATCCAATAAGGACTAACGCCACCAATACTACGACACTGATATGATTCATTGTTTTCTCTTCAAACTGTTTGCAGAAAGGAAGTGATAACTGCTAATTATTCTTTATTCTAGTTAGCAATTGTCTACCCTTTATATATCATTCTTTTAATCAACTCACTGCAGATATGTTAATCAAGAGGAAGAAATAATCACACACATGTTCCTGAAACAATAAGATTAGATTGGAAACACAACGTTAAAACAAAGCATAATCTGTATGAATAGTCAAATTATGTGCAAGAATGGTAATTGAAAAGAAGAAATCAAAGAAATATAGATTGCTTACCCATTATGATTTATTGTAAGGGAAATATTGGTGTTGAAATGAATAACAAAAAAGTTTTATTTTCAAACACAAGCTATGCTAAAACAGAACATTAATTTGCTAGAGTGATTCAAAGTAGAAAAAAAGCTGAAAAAAGTACATGGTATGGAGTGTTGTCATGCGAGTGAAAGTTCTGTGCTGTTAATGTGGTAATCAACAGTCCTGGAGATGATTGAATATGCGTAAATATACAGGAAAGTGATGATTGAAGAAGTTTTCTAGAACAGTACGTTATAAGATAATTGATTTGTTCCCTGGTAGTTCAAAAGCAAGCAATTAAAATGTTTGCTCTTCACATCATTTAAGAATGCATAAAACAAAAAAATATCAAAAGCTCAAACGCATCAAACGAATTGTTATCAGCCGTCATATCCCTGACTTGGTACAGATTTTTTTATGTAGAAAATGGTGGATTAAACCTGGTTTTAACTAAACCTCTCACTTGCATGAAAGTCGCAGAAAATTCCATTACGTTGATCTTGATGTGTGACCAAATCAAAAAGACATAATAGGTAAAAATGTCAAAATAGGGGTACCTCAGTCAACATTGTGTTAAAAACTTGATCGCTAAATGTAATCATTTCTATAATATCTAGAACGGTAAAAAAGATACAAAGGATTCGTGGAGTCGGTTTTCTATACATAAATATCAACGACAATCTTTATTTCAATATCAACTTTTTACGACATGAAAGGGCATTATAATTAGTTTTAATTAAGCTAGGCATATGTAACTATATAAGCTTTATTAAAGTGTTATTAAAGTGTTTTCACACAATATACATCGTTCTTACGCAAAGCCTGCACATATGTGTTATTGGTGTCTGTTTGCATCTGTTGTCTTCATTGTCGACCACAAAAATAATTTTCTCTGTCCTGCAAGGCAAAATGTTACTTAACGAATTTTATTTTATGAAAATAAGACTAAAAGAAATATTTGAAAACTATATAGCAGTCTCGTTTGTGTCTTTTCTCTAGTATGTTTTTTATAGCTTTGATTTTTTCCCGACTGTTTCTACAAAATAGTACCTTAAACTATGCCTTTTTTACAATTTTGGTCATTTACTCATTTGTAGATCGTGTCTTGCTGATATTAAGGTGGTACCTAACACTACAGGGAGATAACTCTGTAAAGTCAGCTAAGCGTTTTAATTACGTTGTGTTGTAAAGGGAATAATAAGCCTAACAAAGATCAAAATTGGTGTTTGTCAAACTGCTATATAACCAGTGTAATTTTTCTGACAAAACGGTTGGTTCAAAATTTTTGAATTTTTTATATTTTTGTTAAAGGGTCAGAGTAAATACTTTGTAAAAATTTTATCAAAATTAAACGAGCCAAATTAATTTTAGTGAAAGTGTTAGGTACCACCTTAAGTACAAATCACCAAAACGGAGATCACGAACGACTGCTACTGTCAGATAAGTTGTAAATCTTGATTTGTTGATAAGGGTTTTTCTTAAAGTTTTTTCTCCATCTTTTATAGTGTTAAAGATAATAGGTAAAAATGAAAATAAACTGGCAATTTTTTTTCATTGAACGTTGCCGGACAGATTTAACGTAAAATGGATAGTAGGGAACCTTCAAAAATTGTGTCCGTCAAATGTCCTCAATCTGTAGTGGTTTTTCAAGATAACAACACCAATGACAGAATCGTCGAACACATTTTTGAATTAAGATTTCACAATGATGGTTTTGGCTAAGTTCGGTTCCATTAGCAGGGATGAAGATAAAAAACCTACGACATCTACGGACAACAGCTTTCAAATTATGAGAATTGCACACTTGAACATTTGGTCAAAATATCGTTAATGAAAATGAAAATGAAAAGCACAGCTAATCTAGCGTTACTGCTTTTTAACTTACGAAAATTAGTATTTCTTGTCGGCAAGTGTTTTCATATCTAAAAAACTTATAAAAGAAGAAAAAGAAGAAGTGGTATCAGTGCGGATGAAACATCCCACCACCGGAAACCAAATGATATAGAATACTAATAAAGAAAATAAACGATAACCACTGATTTGCGAGCTCCTTGCTTTGGGACAGACACACACAAAATAAGACAGGCAAAGCTATATGTTAATAGGTTTAAATGTAAATGAAGAGGGATATTGTAAACGTAAAAGAGGGCCAAATTCCTTGCAATGTCTTAGGTATTTCAAAAATAGTCTCGTTACGTTTATTACAGATTAAAAAATGCATTCTTTGTAGTTAACGTAAACAATGGAAGCATGTGTTTTGAACAACTTCCTTGTAAAAACATTTTCCTTGTATAACTATAATCTAACAATGTAATTACAATAGGGGGTTTATAAATATAAGTTAAAAAATAATCATGATGTAAATAATTTATCATTATATTCATACTGTAAAATCAAGCGAACACGTACTTCTTGTAAGTCACAATCCGCTTGAATGTTTCTTGAAACTTTATTATGTTAGTTACCAACAGTGTATTAAAACGTTTGTGCAATACAGTTAAATTCCTATAGTTGTAGCAAACATGTATTTTTATAGTATTGCTACCTTTCCTCGAAGCTTATGAATTTTATGACTTTATTGAATGCCAAGGAACTGTATATGAAATATCCATGTTAATGATCATATTATTCATTAGAAAATACGGACAAACATGGGTACAGAATTAATCTGTTTCATGTACATATATTTTGTTAGACAGGATTGATACTAAATTACCAATTTTATTTATGTTTTTGTTGTTTCAAGTTGTATCCAAGGACAGCTACAAATAACGTTCATCCATTCATTATTTCTTTCAAAGATTTCTTTCATTAAGATTGGTATTCTTATTCAATTTTGCGAAAACCTGCCAAAATTGCAGTATTTAGAACTCTTAAGATCTGTAATGTTTTTCACTTGTTTATAATATGCCATTGTTTTGTGGATGCAGACAAGAAGCTTTTAGGATTAAGATCTAGAACTTTCACGTACATTGAAAAGCTTCTGAAGTTGAAAGATAAATATAAATTAAAATAAAAAAAAAGTCCGATGACCCCACCTGCCAAACAAAATGGCCGACATGGTTAAAATTAAAACATAGTGGTAAAATGCAGTTTTTGCTTTATATCTTTGAAACTAAGACATTTAGGGCAAATCATTTAAGATTTAAATGTCCATCAGAATAAGATCTATCCCCTCACAAATTTTCAGATGAATCCAACAACCCGTTGTTGGGTTGCTGCCCTAAAATTGGTAATTTTTAGGAAATTTTACAGTTTTTGGTTATTATCTTGAATACTATGATAGATAGAGATAAACTGTAAACAGCAATAATGTTCAGCAAAGTAAGATCTACAAATAAGTCAACATGACCAAATTGCCAGAGGACCCCTTAAGGAGTTATTGCCCTTTAAAGTCAATATTGAAAAACTTTTGTCATTTTTGTACAAAAATCTTCTTTTTTAAAACTATCGGCCAAATTTAACAAAACTTGGCCACAATTATTACTAGGGTATCTATTTTAAAAAAGTGTCTAATGACCCCGCCTACCAACCAAGATGGCAGACATCAGTAAATACAGTAACAGGTGAGAGACACAGGCTTTTGAGAGCTTCCAGTTTCGATTACTCTAAATTGATGCTCAAAAGGGTCAAAATTAAACTTTGATTTCATAAAATAACCTGAATTATTGGGGGTAAATTGTATAACCCTTTAGAAGCCAAAGAACGAACAGATTGACGTTTTTTTATGATTGTACAAATGTATAATTTTGAAACTGAGTGTGTGTGATTGACAACATTCAGAAGGAATATTTTTGAAATGAGTGGGTTTGATTTTCCAAGAATGAAGCAAATGTAGATAAAACATTTAACACAATACAACTTTCATGTACAAAATATACGCATATAACTGGCTACTTTGAAAAGTTGAAAAGTATATTGAGATTGAACCAAAAAGGTAATGAATGACTGTGCAGTTGAATATTTTTTTTAGAAAGAATACTTATATCAATGGAATCAGTGCCGATCATATCCCTCACAGCGATTATTTAAATACACAAAACTCATGTAAAAAAACTTATACCGCGGCAAAAAAGAACAAGACAAACAACAGTGCACAACATAACTAGATGCTCCGCAGGGTGCAGCTTTATACGACCGCATAGTTCGAACCCTGAACAGTTGAGGCAAGTATTGACACAACATTCAAGCTTGATACAGCTCTAAATTTGGATTGTGATTAAATAGTTGACACAACATAGGTTTCTGACACAGAATGACTGCGGTCTAAGAACTTAAACTTAAAAACTTTAAAAAATTTAATTGGACATTTACCTATAAAGGTCCAATATCCAAAATTTAAATATATGGTTAGATTCAGCATATCAAAGAACCCTCTAAAAAAGAAATCTATGAAATTTAAACACAAGGTTTAAGAAAACAAAAGGAAAGTTGGAATTTACTTTGGGAGTTTTGGTCCTAACAGTTTAGGAATAAGGGGCCAAAAAAAAAAAGGGCCAAAATAAGCATTTTTCTTGGTTTTCGCACCATAGCTTATAACTTTAGTATAAGTAAATAGAAATCTATGAAATTTAAACACAAGGTTTATAATCATAAAAGGAAGGTTGGGATTGATTTTGGGAATTTTGGTCCCAACAGTTTAGGAATTAGGAGTCCCAGGGTCCAAAATTAAACTTTGTTTGATTTCATCAAAAGATGAATTATTGGGGTTCTTTGATATGTCGAATCTAACTGTGTATGTAGATTCTTAATTTTTGGTCCCGTTTTCAAATTGGTCTACATTAAGGTTCAAAGGGTCCAAAATTAAACTTAGTTTGATTTTAACAAAAATTGAATTCTGGGGGTTCTTTGATATGCTGTATCTAAACTTGTACTTATATTTTTGATAATTGGCCCAGCTTTCAATTTGGTCCAAATTGAGGTCCAAAATTAAACTTTGTTTGATTTCAACAAAAAATTGAATTATTTGGGTTCTTTGATATGCCGAATCTAAACATGTACTTAGATTTTTAATTATGGACCAAGTTTTCAAGTTGCTCCAAATCGGGGTCCAAAATTAAACTTTGTTTGATTTCAACAAAAAATGAATCCTTGGGGTTCTTTGATATGCTGAATCTAAACATGTATTAAGATTTTTGCTTATTGGGCCAGTTTTCAAGTTGGTCCAAGTCGTGGTCCAAAATTAAACTTTTTTTGATACCAACAAAAATTGAATCCGTGGGATTCTTTGATGTGCTGAATCTTAAAGGCCAGGGCTGACTTAGATAGAAATCCGGATGGAGGGCAATTAAGCCAATAAGGAAATGAGAGGGGCCTAACTATCTTATCAATTATCTATAGAAGTCAGCATGGTTAAAGAAAACAAACACATGTGGAATTTACCTTTGTGTAGTAATTTGTAATCCAGACTAAAACTAATAACTAACAAATAACAAGATTATGATGATCACAAATATTTGCATGATTATAGTTAACATTTGTAAATTCAATGTATTAGTGTAATTATTCTGTTTTTAATAGAAACTAGAAATGTAGCGGTTCCAAATGTTTATCCTGAAATTATATGTTAGTTTTTTGTAAATTTTCTTTCCTTTCTGTGAAGCTGGTGCATTAGGATTCCTTGATTTCCACACTGATGTAAAGCCTCTGTCCACATTCTCATTCCAATGGCATACTGCCAAATTTGATCTCAATTTATATTGATCATCACCAAAGCAAATTGCTACATCAATTGAGGGAGACGTCCTAACATTGGTTGCATTTAACTAGCACATGTCTTGTAACATGTTTTTAAATATACTTTTTTAAGTATATCACAGACGACACAAAGGTGAATAACCAGATTACATTTCTAAACAATTTTATGATACCTATCAATAAATAAAGCATTTCATTAGGGACTATCATTTGCTTTTTTTTTGCTTTTTTTTTTTCATTTTCCTATTACATGTATCTTCTGTTATGTGTTTTGTTTTTTGTTTTGTTTTTTGTCTCTCAACACATATATATATATTTCTGAGTAATTCAGTCAACCATGTTCGCCAAAGTTTGACATAAAACTCGCCAAAACGTAATACTAAAAATAAATTAAGGACTGAAAGTATATATACATAATACTTATGTTATATGAATTTAAGGCGCAATTACTACATAAGTAAGTCGCCTACCAAAACCAATAACAACAACAACCAAAGCAATTTATTTTGTCTTGAAATATGTTCACAACATTATTGAAACTTTCAACATAAAATGTGTCTTTAGCAAGAATGTAATCTTGAGGATATTTATAAATAGTTGAACTTTTTAACGCAATCTCTAACATTTTTCTGGCTTTTAAATTTGTAAGTACAATCCTAGATGGCTCATAGTTTGAATCAAATCTGCACCTTGATGAATGATGACAATTTTCATGGTTATCACAATAATGGTTAACAATGTTACCCAAATTTTCCTTCAGTTTAAGAGAATTTTGCTCACAGTTACAGACAGTCCAGTTAATGTGTGTTGTTATGGGTTCAACTTTATCTCCTAGCTGTACACTCCAACTTATACTCTCTGAACGTTTGGTACCTTTGAAAATCTTGGTGACAGCTTTTTTTACAGCCTTGACAGCATGCCATAAGTCATTCTGATTGACAATAAATTGAGTGTCCCTCACAAATTTATTTACAGCCAAATTTCTATCATGGGTATGAATTTTTATGAACACATTTTTATTCTCCAAATTTTCATAAACTATTTGTGTTCCAAGTCTTTCATGTCGTTGGGCAACTTTATCCTGTGACTTTGTTATATGTTCACAGTCCATCACTTTGTGTGTTTTTTCTTCTAATGCTACAACTGTAGTATCTTTCGCATTTTTCCTCCAACCGTGCCTAGAATCTGTCATGATGTTGATGCCATCTAGGTCGTCATATGAAGAAATTTCATCATTTATGGCATTGTCAACTGATTGAACGCTTTCATTTTCAGCATGTTCTTTATATTTTCTAAAGAATTTTGATCTTCTCTCTTTAGTGATGCAGCCAATTCCTGCCCCATTAACAAATCTAGTGTAATGTACTGGCAAAAGTCCACTACTATAAAATGCATGACAAATACTGTGATTGACCAAGAACTCATCATTCGGAAGGTAAGATGATGACGACCATAAATAGGAATGTGATTTCTCCTTGGTACACATCAGTCTTACAGATGCTACATGTCCTTTCATATTTCTTTTCAATACTTTTAGCTTTCCATTACAAATACTGGTATGTGCCTCAGAGAGTTCTCCATATGTGTCCAAAACATTTTCTGCAGTAACAAACTGTCCTTGGTCTACATCCTGGCTTCTTGTTTGGGAATAGGTGGATGGAAAAGGATAAAATTCTTTCGAATTGTCACTTCCAAGTTGTTTAATCCAAAAGTCTAAAAGTTCCTCTATAATTAAACTATTGTTAACTGGATTATTCAAAGTTGAAGTCAAATAACCCTTTACTTTTTGAAGTTTTTCCAAAATTCTACTTTTGACTGTTTCGTCACCAGGAATTTCTATTCTCAAATTGAGTGGACGTTTTTAAAATTTCAACATGAAAAATGAATTGAAATGGAATGATTCGTTCGTTTTAATTGGAATAGAGATAAATATATTGTATCTGAATCTGTGCCTACGTAAACCAGGGGTTTAGATGTCGAAAATTGAGAATATCAAGAATTATAAAGAAGTTGGTCGAAGCGCAGATCAGACATTTTTGTGTATTATTGCGTTTGCGCTAAAGGTAGATATATTGTGATTATACTGGTTGACGATAACAGGTCGTCATATTAGAATAGGTTACGCTCGGGTATATTAACTACTACAATTATAGAAACTTACATCCAAACGTTTCCTCAAACTTGGATCTAACCTCGAAAACTGTTGCAAATCCGAAGAAGTTAAAAATTTGTTTGAGCAGACAACAAAATAAATGACATAAATAATAAAGCCACAGCAGTCTATGATAAGGGGAGATCATTAGGAAACCGGGAAAATGAGGAGAATGGGTAGGTTTTTTTTAAATGCGTAAAGAACTTTAAAAATAAGAAAGCTTTATGTTCCGATTTGATCACAATCAAAATGGACTACACATGTCCCCCCTTTTTTGATAATCAAATGACTGCTCCAATATTGCAGTATCATGTCGGCTGCACCATCTGCATCATCTGTGCAGTGAAAATCCTTTTGAACTCTAAATAATACACCGTCAACTACCGTCTTGGTCATTGATTGAAATTTTCTATCTAAACTTTTTACTGTTGTGTACATCATCATGTCTGTTACTCTATCCAAATACTTCTCATGAAAAGACAAGTGAATTGTTTATATTACATAGTTAATTGACTTTAAGTGTCTTATATAGTAAGAAATATAAGATTCAGTCTCTACCATGCAAATGCCTTTTTAAGGCAAAAACTACTATAATTATAGATGTATTACGGATCGAATCAATCACTGTGAGAAAGATCATTTATGGAATTTGAGTTATATCTTTTATTATAGTTTGGTGATATGTTTTATATAATCTGAGATCAAAGCCAATACCAAGTATATGTCTTAGAACAGCATTCTAAACGGAACATGTTTGAAATTTAGTCATGTGCTTTCCATTCATAAATAGACTGTTTTAAATGTATGCCTTATGTATTTAAGAATCGATAATTTATTGGTATGTGTTCTTTTCATGGATGACTGTTCTGTGACCTTTGTGAAAACAGACAAGGTAAAATGAGCAGTTAGACTTTGATTTTTTTACTCCAAGTCGAAAATCAGTCAAAGGAATTGAATTCCAGTCGCTTATATATTTCTAAGTCTCTTGTCACGGTTTTCCCTCCTCCCTTTATGTGGCGTTCACACAGTGCCAATTATTGCCAATTATTGCTCCCGTTTGAGTTCAAACAGCGCTAGGAAACATAGTATTAAAGTTTGGTTGTAACTAGTCTCTTTTAAAAGTATTGGCAAACTTCTTTCGCCCAGCGGAGCGAGGAAAATTTTTTTTGAAGGGTTTTGGAGCCACTGAAGGCTCAAGAAACTATAGAACAAATGACGCAAAATCATGCTTTCTGGGTGTTCCAAAGACCCTTACATTATCTGAAAATGCAAGTTTTGTTTTAATACTTTTTTTACCAGATTTTTGTCTCAAAGCAAAATATATATTAGGTTCAGTGTAATATTTAAGTTTCAAGGGACAATATCAAAAGACCAATGTGCATGATAAAGCAAAAATGGAATTCACATAGTTAAGTCTGTGGCTGCAGTTTTTTTTTAAACATATGATCAAGATCATAACAAAATTACTAGATTACAAAAGGAATGCAACACTAACAGAATACAGGAGGGCAATCAATGAACAAAAGACAAATAAATAAGAAACATTGATCCCGAAAAATCAGGGCTACGTTTGAGGGAAAACAGAACTTGCTTCTTGCAAGGCACTCGCCGTGAACACAATTTGATATGGAGGCATTTGCCTCAATGTAGTTACGGACCTGTTAAAATAACAGTGAGGTAAAGTTTCCTGAGACAATATACCTCAAGTTAAATGAAACCAATGTTCAGACATTTCAAGTATATTTAGATAATATATATACCTTTATTATTAAAAAAAATTGGGAAGTGTTTCCCAATTTTTTTTTGGGGAAAAAGGGATGAATTTATGAAGAATCTGGTGCCATCTCATACTTTCGATTATACCTGCTATGTTATTTATTTTCAATGCATTGCAAGTCAGGTAATTTATTTTCAAACTACCACAGAACAAACCATTTTTTTCGTGATTATCAAGGCTGAGTTATTTGTTTTCAAATTCCTGCTGACCCCTCCCCCAGAATATCAAATGGTCGTCCCCTAATTTAGTTTTGAAACTTATACATTCGCGTTTTATGAGATACCCGAGTGTTTTTACCCTTTCTGACAAATTGTCCAATTCGACCTCTTCCAATTCAGCAAATGTTTAGTCGTAGGCGTCACTAAAAGCCTTAATTATTTTAGAGTTATGGTTCTAATTAATTTGTTGAGGTGTTCTGAATTGAGGACCATGTTATATCACATTTCGGAGTTGAATTATGTTTAATTAGATCAATCATATTGATTGGCTCGAAGAAGTTTGTTTTTTTCAAAACAACCATACAAATTTACTATTTGTACAGAATTAGGACTTTACCCCGAATTCATTGTTCATTGAACAGAACACGTAAAAATGTTATCAGGCCGTAAGTTGTCTCATTTGAGTTGATTTATATTTTTTGTTTCCTTTTGGGGTATTTTATAACTTACCATGAGGTATGAAATTTGCTTCTCGTTGAAGGCTGTCCGATGAACAATAGTTGTTAACTTCTACATGATAAGGTCTATGGTTGATAATTGTTTTTTTGACAAATAATACCACATCTTTTTATTCTGATATGGTGTCACATGGACATGTGATTTCGTTGTACGTACTATCAAGGCAAACGAGATGAAAAACATATTGTCAAAGTTGTGGTCTTGTCTAAAAGAGAGGCGAAAGATACCAAAGGGATATTCAGACTATTAAGTTGAAGATAACTTACAACGTCATGGCTAAAACAAGAAAAAAACAAACAATACAAGCAAAACAGAATATAGAAAACTCGAGTCTGAGCAACACATACCTCATCAAAAACTGGGGTTGATCTCAGGTGTTACGGAAAGGTAAGCAGATCCTGCTCAACATATGATAACCGTCGTGTTTTTCGTGTTAGTAGAAACCGATAAAAAGTCTAATTCGGGAAAAAAAAGAATAGGATTAAAGTTATGACATTTGGAATATATCGGCTATCATCTTCGAAACAGATATTCCATAACGGTCAACCAACTCGTTTTGGAGTCCGTAAAAACTAACTGAGGGATTATTTTAACTTCACCTCTTAAAACTTTTGTTTTGATTATTAGTTTCCTTGTGAGCAGCAACTCTCAAGCAAGGAAATCAAATTTGAAAATGCAAGCCATGGTTGAAAGTTGCAATCATACCACATCTTTTTATTCTGATATGGTGTCCAATGGTCGTGTTGTACATACTATCAATGATCGGAAAATGAAAAATATGTTATCCTCATTGTAGTCTTGTATAAAAAAAATTCTTAAAATGTCCGGTACCAAGTCAGAATATGGAAGCTGTTATTTAATAATTCTTTTCTATGTATGTTGCCTTTGCGTTTGTTTTTGTTGCACTTCAGTGTTTCTGTTGTTCTTGTGTTTATCTCTTATGGTTGTGGGGTTTCCCTTGGGTTCAGTTAGTAAACAGGATTAGTTTTCTCTCAATCGATTTATGAATTTTGAAAAGCGGATTACTACTGTTGCCTTTATGTGGTATCAAACTGTTGATAAGCTGATAAATACATATGAAACCATAACACTATTGGATGGATTGATTGCACATCATTTTAGCATGTTACAACTGTGTAATTTCAATCTTTGTAATGAAGCCAAAAAGAAAGATTCAAATTCCAAAAAAGTTTTTTCTAGATTATATATGCTGTCGACGAAGACAGGTATATACATTTTTACCTCCCTGATGAAAAAAAAATAAAAATCAAATAGCGAAACTGTATCAAATATGATTAACAAGGACATATACATTTAGCCTGAGCACCTGGTTTTCTTCTAAGTAATTCTTTACAACAAAAAAGACAGCTGCGAGATTCTCTCCTGAAAATCCTCTTTTTATTTCTGAAAGCAATCAACATCAGATACCAGTAAGATATTTGTCACATGTAATTCACAATTTGATATAAAATTAGCTGTGTTACGAATTTGTAAAAATGGAAAAACATTTTGCCACTTACATTTCAATTTTCTTATACAACATTAATATGACACTGAACTTATCTTTGGGTGTATAGTGTGTATCTAATATCTGAAATACATGCCCTCACGACTAAATACTGATCTGAACAAGTTTAACCCTGCTGCAATTTTATTTGCACTTTGAGCTGTTTTATGCTCTTGGTCGGGCTGTTGTCTTTTTGTCACATTCCCTATATTCATTCGCAATGTTATTAAACATGTATACGATTTTGAGGCTTTATACATATACATGTATACGATTTTGAGGCTTTATACATATACATGTATATGATCTTGAGGCTTTATACATATACATGTATACGATTTTGAGGCTTTATACATATACATGTATACGATTTTGAGGCTTTATACATATACATGTATATGATCTTGAGGCTTTATACATATACATGTATATGATTTTGAGTGCTTGAGATTTAATCATTATTACTACGATTACGAGTTTGGTGACCTATTGTATCTTATACGATTTGAATAGAAATTTCATAGGCGATAACATACATTCATTATTTTTATTATTTGATATCAAGTAAATATGAGGTGGAGGACAGGGGTAAGGGAGACAGGGAGAAAGGGGGTAGGAGAAAGGAGAAAGGGGGTGGGAGAAAGGAGAAAGGGGGTAGGAGAAAGGAGAGGAAGGCTGGGAGAAAGAAGAAAAAGTTGGAGAAAGGAGAAAAAATAAAATATCTCTCTTTTTAAAAAATGATCTAATATTTCAAGAAAAAATATCTCAAAAGGAGATGTTTTATTCTAATGGGAGAAAGGAGAACGGGGGTAGGAGAAAGGAGAAGAGGGGTGGGAGAAGGGAGAATGGTACCCCCTGTCCTCCCCCTCAAATATGTGAGAACAGTATTAAAATATCACAATTCAAAGTAAAGAAGCAATGATTGCACTCTTTTCCGGATAAAACTAGATTCATAGTAGACCATAAGACAGAAAGATTTGATGAATTCTTACGCTTGTACATTACACAATAGGGAAACATTCTATAAATATTACCTGAACGTTTTATTACGTTCTATTGATATCGAAATGGTAAGCTTTTCAATGTCTTAATTAGTGTTTGTCAAACTGCCATATCACTCCCGTATAACCCCGATACAAATGAATCCGGACGTTGACGCGTTCGAAGCGATAATCAGGACAACATTTGGGATGACAACATTTTTGAATGCCTCTCTAGAAATTATTTGAGTATATATAAATATGTTAATGTGCAAGTTAGTTTATTTATTCAAATATACAGTTGTTGTAAGTTTTAGATATTGCTTATAATGTAGAACGTTTGATAAAACTGCTAGATGCAAAACGCACATACATGGTGCAATTTCATACGTTTTATGAGATAAACAATGCTGAATATCTTTTCGTGCATACACTTTTGCGTATTAATACCTTAAGCAATAATAAATAACTATACATTGAAATACTACGTGCCTTCAAATGTTCCCTAGAACTCAAAATAAACGAAATGTCATATTCTTAAGTTTTCTCTTACTGTATCGTTCGTCTCACCAATAAAATGTGTCGAGTTTGTTGTGCGTTTTTAAATAATCACTGTACAGTTTGTTGACAAAAACCGTCATAAATCACTTTCTTATTAAGGTATTCGAAATGGCATCGACGACCCTTTTTCTGAGTTTTATTGTAAATTTTTATCTGTTAACTTAGTCGAAGTAGTTGAACATAACATATCAGTCATCCAAAGCCAAAATTACAATGTTTAACCAGTGTACATCTAATAGGAGTGTTTCTATTGAAAATTAGGACTTTCAACGTTATTCTAGATGAAATAAACTGTTAATAAATATTTTCCAGGGGGAAATAAAGTTGTGCAAAAGTATAGTACTGCCAAAAAAACAACTTTAATGACTATTTCTTTTCACAATTTGAGGCTCTTTCAAATGCCGATGTTGGTCCAAATTCGCCTAAACGAAAGCAGCCATAGGAGCTCGTTGAACTTACTAATATAAGTAGTTTGCCGAGTGCCTTAGATGGCATTCCAACTGGGTTTTTTTTACATATATATGTGGTTTGTTGGCCAGTGAGAAAACTTTCCATCAAAGTTTAAATGAAGTACATGTAGGTGTATAAAGCAATTATTATAGTTCAACATACAAAAGTCAACAATGAAGTAAAACTATACCGTATAGTCAGCTATAAAAGGCCCCGATATATAAAAAAGGGTGAAACATATAAAGCTAGAAAACTAAGTAAGGAGCCTGTAATTCAGTGGTTGTCGTTTGTTGATGTGTAACATATTTGTTTTTCGTTCTTTTTTATACATAAATAAGGCCGTTAGTTTTCTCGTTTGAATAATATTACATTATCATTTCGGGGCCTTTTATAGCTAACTATGCAGTATGGGCGTTGCACATTGTTGCAGGCCTTACAGTGATCTATTAATTTCTGTGTCATATTGGCTTCTTGTTGAGAGTTGTCTCATTGGCAATCATACCACATCTCCTATTTTTGTTTTATATATAACGTTATATGAATTATTTATCAACGAAAAAAATGACAGATCTTTATAACCAATGTACTAGAGGCTCCAGACGATGGACAGATACAAAAAAGAATGCGGCCTCAACCCTCTCCTAAACCTGGGACACTGGTGTAACAACACAACATGATAAAAACAACTGTATAATTGCAATTGGCTCAACCCAAAATGTCGATCCAGACACAAAAACCATATACATAAAATATTGACAAAAGTGTTATTGTAGTAACTGAAAGTTATTTCAAAGCAAATTACAACTAATAGGTAGATCATGTTACTAAAGTATAAGTCAGTATATATCCAACGCAAACAGGTAAAGACGTTATAACACAAATTAACTTGACGTGTAATGCCAAATATAAGAAAACAGTATCGAGAGTAAATACGATCTTATGAGTTCTCATAAGTGTGCATATATTGTAATAATGTTAAGTGATGTTTTGATTTAACAGGTACAGCAAAACTTTCTACATTGTAGCCAAATTATTTTTGTTAATCTACACGGTGGGTATGGTTGTCCTGCGAGAGAACGTTCTGTGCTGGTGATTCGGTCCTGACGGGTGCTGGTGATCAATGAAAAAATGTAAACAAAGACGAAAATGATGATTTTTGACGTTTTCACTCATAAAAAATGGAAGGAAACAGTTGAGATTTTTCAATATTGTTTCTTATGGGTTCATATATAAACCATTAAAAAGTTGACCCTTTAAACTGTTTCAGTAAGCGTAACACAAAAATGCTCATTCAGAAAATCTAGAACTGAAAAAATAAAACAAAAATGCTCATAGAGTCCGCTTTCTATACCGCAATCCACACGACAAAACTATTTTTATGAAAAAAAACATTGCAATTTATTAAAATTTAGTATTTTCTCAATTTATTCATGTCCTGATACTGTGCTGGTGGGTCCTGTCATTGTGCTGGTGGGTCCTGATACGGTGCTGGTGATTTTGGATAAGAAGTTGGTCATATTTGAAACAAATGTTACAAAATCAATAAAATTGGGCAGATAATTGTTGTCAATGGGATCTATGACTCCTATTTTAGCTCTTGTGCATCCATTTGACTGTTTAATATGTGTTTTCAAATGATCGTAACTTGTATTACATAAATACATAAAAGGGCAACATCTTTCGTCCAATATAAGATAACAATATATAGTATCTAAAATAAGAATAGTTATATTAAGATATTAAATGCCCCTTACATTGATGCTTCAACAATGATCAAAGCCCAAGCCACATAGACATGTTTGTTAGCCTTCCGCATACCCCTCCCCACTTCCACCCAACCAACCCTCCTCATTTCCTCCTTCATTGTTACAGTGGTGTACCAACACAACAATTTATCACATAAAATAATAACACAAAGACACACATTATTGAACAACGAATGCTCGCAGGTACTGAAAGCTAGTTCAAAGCTGCATTTTCAACTAGTAGATAAACCATGTTCTCATATACAAAAATCCAAATCGTGTCGATTATAAAAGTCTCAAAACTTAAGTTCACATTTTCATGTTTGATGAAGCAGAACTTTAAAAGTGTGCAGTGAATCTTGTGCTCACAACAGTTATTGTCATAATTATATTTACATAAGACTTATAAAGGAATTAAGAAGGTACCAAGAAATATTTTACATTTCAATTTAATGATCATGAATGGAAGGAAATGGTACGGAAGTTTACATAGGACAAAAAGAAATTGATAGTATTTTTTGGCGAAAAACTTAAACGCTTCTTTGCATTATATAGTACAGCTCTTCTATAAAAGCATACAAAGAAAAACTTTGATTGACTTGCTTGGATGTTTTCAAACAATAGGTAGGCGGAGTTTCAATACATACTGGGATTTGATAGGACAAATACAAACTGACCGGAATTGAAGTTAATGTTTCTTGTCCAAACAAATTCTAGTATATAGTAAACAGACTACTTACCTGTCGGTTACAAACATCCAAACAATCATAGCAAGCAATTTGATCAATTATAGTTTGCTTTACATATATTTATAGAAGAGCTGTAAATTCTAAAAAAAAATTCTTGTTGTCGTAGATGGTTAAATCTTCAACAAAATCTCAATAACTTTGTTGGAACGAATAAAGATTTTAAATCAAATTTTCGTGGACTTTTTAGCTTCCACCCTGACGAGGCATGTTAGCTGTTCGTAATCGTATGCTGTTGCACCTGACGCACGGAAACTTTCACAATTCCATCTTCTTTTCTGAAATATTTTACCCAGCTCATACGTGACAGGATTGTAATCCTAGTAAAAGATGTAACCAATGAATTGAACACAAGTTAAAATTCCACAATACTATATAATTCATTTTATGTGTCAATTAGTTCGAAAAAAGTCGAAAAGAAGAGAGTTTTTTTTTAATGTCATGATTATCTGTCGCTTTCTAGATCTACGCTTAGCATTTATTTCAGATGCCATGGACTCCTCACCCTGGTGACCCTGCTGCCTTTCATAACTTTATCCGTATACATACATTAATAGATAAACAAAAGGCTGCAACTGGTATTTTTGTATTTAAAATGATTCGTTGTAACGAGAATATTTGTGGTGAATGGAAACTGTGGGATCAAAATCTTAAATTGCTTATAAATGTTGCTGGACCCAGTTTCGTTATCTGATCTGAATTTTCTGAAATGTGCAAGGTAGATAGACATCAGCCTTTTGATTTTTTTTACTCGGTAAGTTTTGCCCTAATTGCTTGACTTTTTGCAATATTAAAGCCGATTTCAATGAGTGTGTAGACAAAGGGAATATCTTTGGTTATCTTGCTTGCTGAACAGAAAAGTCATTGTTAGGTTATGTAAACTACCCTACTTTAAGAGTAGACTAGTCCGACAAATGACACATCTTTCTGTCTGTAGGACCAGGCTACTTCGAAAGGAGGGTAGTATACCTTACCTAACTATGACTTCACGGTTTAGCTAACAAGCAAGCTAACCAAAGATATTACCTTTGCCTACATACTCAATGAAATCGGCTGTAACTAAAAACTCGACTACATTTTAACAGACAGTGGTCATGTTTGTTGATGAATATTGTTTTTCCTAGATTCACTCTTGAAAAATCATTTGGGAACATTTGGTCAAGTAATTTCAGAAAAGATCTTTTTGTAATTGCGGACACCAAGACAATACATGAACCTCACACGACCCCTCGACACAGGTGAGCTTATATATGATCTTATAGCGATTCGGGTTGATAACCAGTTGAAATTAAGCCAGTTTTGTGTGTGTGTAGATTTGTATTATTTTATAAAAAAGAAGATGTGGTATGATTGCAAATGAGACAACTATCCACAAAAGACCATAATGACACAGACATTAACAACTATAGGTCACTGTACGGCCTTCAACAATGGGCAAAGCCCATACCGCATAGTCAGCTATAAAAGGCCCCGATAAGACACTGTAAAACAATTCAAACGAGAAAACTAACGGCCTTATTAATGTAAAAAAAAATAAAAATCTATATTTTTGCTCTCCATTTTTATGCAAAACCTTTTACATTTTTATTTTATGGGTTATTGTTGAAGGTCGTACGATGACGTATGGTTGTTAACACATTCTTTCTTTGGTTTCTTATGGAAATTTGTCCATTGACAACAAACATACACATCATCTACTTTGTGTAAGTATTGTAAAAATTACAACGTATTTTGGTGATCTTGCAAAATGATCGTAACCCCGAAAATCGTAAACATATTTTCTTATCTTAAAAGGGGACAAGAAGGGTTCCATTAACAGGCCAATAAATAAGATTACAGTTAATTTAAAAAAAAAATAAAAAATAGGGGTATTTTTTCTCTCATAATAACAGTAAACAGATTCACAACAATGTCAATTTCAAGAAAGCAGACAACAGTTAATTAGTCAATAACAGTACAGCATCAATGATCTTAAATATATGCCACTTTTAACTAAAATATAAAGGCACAGAACCTGGACATAGGAGCACAGAACCAGGACCGTTTTTTCTTATCACCAGCACAGCGTCAGGACAATTCCGTTTAACGAACTTGCACGACTTTTGCAATATAATATTGTTGTAATATACTTTGCATGGTACTTATGACGCATCAGAGAAAAATTAAGCAACAAAACAGTCGTTTTATTTCCGTTCTGATACAATGTAAACAAACCCACCAGCACCTGACAGGACCAAATCACCAGCACAGAACGTTCTCTCGCAGGACAACCATACCCACCGTGATCTATGTAAGAATTTTGTAAAGGGTGATTGAGAGATCTACTAGTAGATATGGTAAATTTGGTCTTTTTCCGACCGGCAGTAAAACCTGCCCGAAGTTGGTAACCCGTTTAGATGTGTTGGATGTAAAAGTACGCAGTCACGTCCAGTCCAAATGGGAATACAAGATCTAATGTATCGTATAGAGAGAGCACTACGCTCACTACACTTTACGAACCTTGCGAAAACTTTATGAGGGGTCCATAAATGGCCTGTTGCAAGGCAAAATGTGTGTCCTTATTCAATATACCTCATTTTATCCAGTGGCAGTCCAAACTTCCCTGTTGTAATTCCAGAGGGCCTCCTTCCTGGACTTACATGAAGTATGTGTTGCTGCTTTATGCTTATCCTGAACATGCATGGAATATTTGCAAGTGAAAGTTAAGCAACCAACAATCAGCCATTACGTACGCGTGTCATTAACAAATAAAGGGGTCTAGAAATTGTTCAGTACCAACTGTGAAACGTTTAATTTATATAGACATGAAAGATGCAACAAAGCAAATGTCTAAGGTAAGGTAGTCTTGATGATTGATGCTTTGCTCAACCGCATAATTTACCGAAAACGCCAAGGGTAACAGTGGAACATAAATATGGTCCCTTTGGTCTTCTCCGAAATAAGTCAAAATTTCAATGAAATGCATATGGATGGATATAGACTTTAAGATGCTTAAAATAACAAAACTGACCAATTAGTTTAATTTTGGCACCACAGTAGAAAGACTGAAATGTTCGAGGAAATTAAGCATTTCGTATACATAAGGATTTTTTTTTGCATGTACTAAATACCTCCAAGAGTGTTTCGACAATACAATATGGGTTGCTGTCTGTATGTTATGGTGGTAAATCAATTTTCTAAAACATGTATATTGGTTAAAATCATATTCAAGCATAATTTAATACATGCAAAATTCTTGACAAACGCTATATTGTCGCAACGAAGCGTACAGTGTAAAAAAGTGTAATGACAACGAAGCGTACACAACATGAAAATGAAGACACTTTTAAACTTGTATTTTTTTGTTTCTAGATACAACATAAACCAACGATCTTTATAAATTTGTTAATTTTAAATAATGAAATTTTCAAAAATGTATGTTTTAAAACTATGAGGCACGAGAAACATTAAGTTTTGAATATTTAAAAATACCAAGCACGTTTCATCATTGATATGGTCGTGTGTTTTGCGATGTTTGTGTACAACAATGTCACAAATTTCAAAAACCTTGGAGTAGGTAATGAGTATTATGGCAAAGAATAGATATTAGATTTTCTTTAAAAATAATAATTCCTTACTGTCTGAACTCAGTGTTACACGGTGTGTTCGATTCGAACGCGTCAACGTCAGGTTTCATCTGTATCGGGGTTATACAGGGTGCATATATCCAATGAGTTTTATTCTATTAAAGCCCGTCATTCAAGTTCGTTGAAATTTTTCATCTTTGTCAAGGGTCAAAGTAAATATTTTGTAATAATTTTATGAAAATTTAACGACTCAATTAATCTTAGTCAAGGTGCTTAGTACCACCTTAAAAGATCGAATATTATAATCAGTGACGTTTAAAATTATTGTAAAGAAGAATGAAATACTAAGGTATACAGCATTGCAAACAAGTGGGAGTTGGAATAATTTATGAACATAAAAAAATTACCTGGCCATTCGTTTTTATTTTCATGGTTGCAAGCAAGTATGGCGTTTGATGAAAATCAAGACTTGCAAACTAACTGATTTATTATATTATCAAAATATCATGTGAAGCTTCTCACTAAGGACTGATTTATTATTTTTATCAAAATATCATGTGAGGCTGCTTACCAAGTACTGATTTATTATATTATCAAAATATCATCTGAAGCTGCTCACTAAGCGGTAATTTGTCATATTATCGAAACATTCTTCTGGTTCTGTATACTAAGAACTACTTTATTATATTATCAAGACATTGTTCTGAAGCTGCTCTGTGACTTTAATTACTGATTTGTCACATTATCGAAATACTCTTCTGTTGCTGCTCACTAAAAACTGATACAATTTATTATCGAAACATTCTTCTAATGCTACTCACTAAGAACTGATCTATCATATTATCAAAATATCATCTGAAGCTGCTCACTAAATACTGATTTATTATACTATCGGAACATTCTTCTAATGCTGCACTGAGTACTGATATATTATATTATCGGAACAATATTCTAATGCTGCACTGAGAACGGATTTATTATATTATCGCCAATATCGGAACATTCTTCTTATGCTGCACTGAGTACTGATTTATTATATTATCGAAACATTCTTCTGATGCTGTGCACAAAGTACTTAATCATTAATGTTAGCTGGTCATCATGTTTTACTCCTTTTTGTCTTAAAGATTTCTGCGCATTCATTACAATGACAGTAAACATATTCATTAAACCAAACACAAATATAAATATGAACAAAAGTATAAAAAGAGGACCTAATTCTGGATGAAATTCAAGATATTGATTATAATTTACTATCCTGAAAGTACATTCTATAAGGACCATCAAACTGTCTCCGAATGATCTATAACCAGATAATGATGCGCCAAATAACAAATGCCCACAACATGCAAACGCTAACAATGAAATAACATATATAAAAAAGAAATATTTTAAAGGTTTTTTTACATGTTCCATCAATGAAAATAGGTATTTCAATTTCTGATTCAGCATTAACAGTTTCAGTAGTTTTATCATTGTAATTACAGTTAAAAAGGCCAAAATGTAAAATAATATGCAATCCCATAGGATTGCAAGACTAAAATTAATGTAGCTATCTTTACCATCACTTCTATACTGCCGGATTATGTGTGTTATCATTCTAAATCTCTCTATAAAAATTGCCATTGAAGTATAGCACAATATTAACATCAACATGGAAAGTTTATTCCAAAACCTTTTAAAGTACGTTTTCAAACCGACCAGTCTTATCTTTTTTATCTCAATATAAGACACGAAGATCGTCAAAAGAAAAAATACTATCTCAAACACCAAACTGGTAATTTCTTTACTAGTGGAGTAGTGGGATAAAGGTGTTGTATATATCTGAAATGATGTTGTTACTGTGCCAGGACTGCTATACTCAAACACTATCATAACTGAACTATACATGTTAACATTGGGATTATACAATACGAATTCAATGAAAAAAGCTCTTGTTCTTGTGTCAATCCATGACTTAAGCATTAGCTCTGAAATTTTTAAAATAGACGAAGGACCTGTGTTCATGTCAACCAAGTAGCCACCCCCACCATATATTGACCGCTCGCCTAGATATGGTACAGACTCCAAGTCCCAAGCATTTTGGAAGGACCATTCATCAGTGGATGGTAGTACTTGTGACTGAATCTGCCACGACTTGTTGTAATTGTCATTGTCATCATTTATCGTGTTCAATGTAGATGTACATTTCATGCCAAGATGGTCCAAGCCAAACAGTTTCCTCAACTTATCTGGGAATTTACAGCTGTCTAAAAAAACATGAAAACATAGGTATATAAGATGTGGTATGAGTTCCAATGAGACAACTCTCCTTCCAAATAACAATTTATAAAAGCAAACCATTATAGGTCAAGGTACGGCCTTCAACATGGAGCCTTGGCTCACACCGAACAACAAACTACAAAGGGTCTCAAAATTACAAGTGTAAAACCATTCAAACGGGAAAATCAACGGTCTAATCTATATAAAAAAACGAGAAAAGATGCCTTTTTAGATTTTTGTTGTAGAAACAATCACAGACACCACATACCATAATAGATACCAGGCTTAAATTTTGTATTTACGCCAGACTCGCGTTTCGTCTACAAAAGACTCATCAGTGACGCTCGATTCCAAAAAAAGTAAAAAGGCTTAATAAAGTAAGAAGTTGAAGAGCATTGAGGACCAACACTCCTAAATGTTTAGCTAAATACAGCTAACTAAAGATAGTTTATTCCTGATGTAGAAAAGCCTTAGATTTAGTATTTCAAACATTCAAAAGTTTTAAAAACGGTGACAGGAGTACATTTACTATCATTAAACTAAAGGTTGTTTGATAATAGTGCAACCTTTCACAGGTAAAAAAAATATCTTAATTAGACAAAAATGACAGGTATAAATTTTACCTGGCAAATTCCGAAAAAATATGTAATGTTAAATCTGATAGGTAAGATAAGTGTGTGAAACTATAGTGCTAATGTTTGAATGTGCATCAAATGATTACAGTCACAGAACTCGTTTTTGTTATTTTTGTTATTATTAGGTCTTTCCACTTTTCTGTGGAAAGACCTATTGTTTTTCTTCTGATTATTTTTTTTTTCTTCCGCCTAATTTTGTTCTTGCGATAAATATTTGTTTCGCAATATGTCGCTTAGATATTTGGTATATGATATCGAACAGTTTATGTGCTTTTCAAATTAACCCTGCGTAACCGAATACTTTTCTTTGTAGGAGTTAAATATCTCCCCAAACACTGTTTTCCTTGTGTCCACTACTCCTTCGCAACCTTAAAAGATTACGACAAATTTATTTTATAAAGTTGCTCGTTATATCCTTCGCATGATTTGTCCTATTTTGACCGAAGCAATATGAACGCTCCATATGAGAGTTATTTCCCCTTATGCATTTGATAAAAGTGATATGCAATTCTATCTTGTAAACCATAAGTGATAGAGACCTAGGATCTTTTGATTTGAGGTCCTTGGTCCAAAAAAATGAAAATAAGGTCAAAGGTCAAGGTCAAGGTCATATTCTTATTTTTTTTTGAATTTGGCTTATTTTCACTTATTACCAAAAACTGTATAAGATAACATCAAATTATTAAACCTAAATTGTTAGTTGCGACATGTCATAACACGTAAATTTTGATCGCAAGGGTACGTTGAACGTAAAAGGGAGTTTTCTTCCCTTTTGTATTTAAAAATACGTGTATGGTTATATAACTCATTAACCAAATATAATTAAGACCTATGGTCTTTTGATTTGAGGTCCTTGGTTTATGACCTTGAAATTGATCCTATTTAAGGTCATAGCTTAATTTGATGTTCTAGATTTTGACCTTTGCTTTTACCTCATATGTATACATGATAAAGCCATGAGACTTTTGGCAAAAGTATCAAACCATTTGACCTTGAAAAAAACAACCGGAAGTGACCCTGTGTAAACCGGAAGTAGCTATTTTTGTACTTTATTAATATAAAAGTATATAGAACCAGATATTTTGGGAATCAGTGTCAAGTAAATATTCAAATATTATCGGAAGTATCATTTTCAAGCCGGAAGTAACAAATTATCTCCCTTATTTAAAAAATATTGTATAGAAACCATATATTTTTGGAATCAGCGTACAATAAGCTATCATTTGACGATTGAAATGACATTTTCAACTTAATTTTACAACTTTCACATTAAAATACATTGTTTTTGTTGGAAAGACCTTCAATTGTTCTCTGAACAATTGGTTTTTAATGATTTTTTTTTTTTCGCCTAATTTTGTTCTTGCGATAAATATTTGTTTCGCAATATGTCGCTTTGATATT
The DNA here is from genome assembly GCF_965363235.1 of Mytilus galloprovincialis. Classification (NCBI taxonomy): domain Eukaryota; kingdom Metazoa; phylum Mollusca; class Bivalvia; order Mytilida; family Mytilidae; genus Mytilus; species Mytilus galloprovincialis. The sequence continues at coordinate 87,189,288 of NC_134843.1, forward strand.
TGGTATATGATATCGAACAGTTTATTTGCTTTTGAAATTTACCCTGCGTAACCGAATACTTTTCTTTGTAGGAATTATCTCTCCAAACACTGTTTTCCTTGTGTCCACGTAACTCTTGGCAACCGTAAAATATTACGACAAATTTATTTTATAAAATTGCTGGTTATATCCTTCGCATGATTTGTTCTATTTTGACCGAAGCAATATGAACGTTCCATATGAGAGTTATTTCCCCTTATGCATTTGATATAAGTGATATGCAATTCTATCTTGTAAACCATAAGTGATAGAGACCTAGTATCTTTTGGTTTGAGGTCCTTGGTCCAAAAAAATGAAAATTCGGTCAAGGTCAAAGATCAAGGTCATATTCTAATTTTTTTATTTGGCTTATTTTCACTTATTTCCAAAAACTGCATACGATAATGACAAACTATTTTTACTAAATTGTTAAAATGACATGTTGTAACACGTAAATTTTTATCGCAAGGGTACGTTGAACGTAAAAGGGAGTTTTCTCCCCTCTTGTATTTAAAAATATGCGTATGGTGATTTAACTCATTAACCAAATATAGTTTACATCTATGGTCTTTTGATTTGAGGTTCTTGGTTGATGACCTTGAAATTGATCTCAAGGTCATAGCTTAATTTGACGTTCTAGATTTTGACCTTTGCTTTTACCTCATATGAAAACATGATAAAGCCATGAGACTTTTGGCAAAAGGTATCAAACAATTTAACCTTGAAAAAAACAACCGGAAGTGACCTTGTGTAAACCGGAAGTAGCTATTTTTTGTACTTTATTAATAAAAAAGTTTCTAAAACCAGATATTCTTGGAATCAGTGTCAAGAAAATATTCAAATATTATCGGAAATAACATTTTTCAAACCGGAAGTAACAAATTATCTCCCTTATTTAAAAAATATTGCATAAAAACCATATATTTTTGGAATCAGCGTACAATAAGCTATCATTTGACGATTGAAATGACATTTTAAACTTAATTTTACAATTTTCGTATTTAAATACATTGTTATTAGTAAAAAGACCTTCAACTGTTCTGTGAACAATTGGTTTTTAATTGTTATTTATATTGTTTACCTCTATTAACCCTTATCTGTCGCAGACGAAATTTTCCTATCAGTAGAAAATCATTTTCTGGAATCTTCTTTAACATGTCATAAGGTATTGTTCTACTCAATGGAGGAATAACACTTTCGTTGATATAAGTCCAAATATCGTCACGTGTCTTAACCTACAAAATAAAATTTAGATATAATAAGTAAATTTAAAATGGCAAACAGCATTCGCGATTAAATTTTGGGTGCAGAAGCTCGAAACTCGATGTTTGGAAAATTTTAATTTGATTTTGTTGGCTTACAGAGCAGAATTTTACAAGTCTGAAAGCAAGTTTACAAGCCAATGCCGTACGACACGTGGTTAAGCGGTATGACTGAACAAAAATACCGATTTTTAAGAAGGACGGGAAGTTCCTCCCCAAATGTAAAAATCAAAATCTCAACCACATCAAACGAATGGAAAACAATTGTAATATTTCTGACTTGGTACAGACATTTTCTCATTTAGAAAATGATCAAACCAGGTTTTATAGTTACATTTGTATGACTTCTCACTTGCATTACAGTCGCGTTGAATTCCATTAAATATGACGACAACGATCTGTGAACAAACAAAACAGAAATTATAGGTAACAATATAAAACATAGAGAGACAGCAGTCAATGTTGTGTAATAATTTATAGTATTAAATGCTCAACTTGGTATATTAAAGCCTTAAGACAATAATACTCATTTCAAAAATGTATTTTGATCTTTATTTTCTAAAAAGAGGAGAGAAAGATATCGAAATTTACAATCGTATTTTGTTTGCATTCCCTTTGAGACTTTGTAAACCACACAGAAAACTTTAAACATATTCTGTTTGATGTTCATTTCCATCTTAGACCATAATGTCACAATAAAATTCAATTTCTTTTTCTTCACACGTTAAATGTTGGTCTTTTTCTGTCTTTGGGTGCAAATTTATTTATTTTTGGAACCAATCCTTCAGAGTGCAAAATATAAATCAGTTATAACCATTATGAATTTGCCTTTTAAGTACAAGATATCTATCAGAAATGAAGTTTAGTTCACAGAAAAAAATATTTACAAGGTATGCAAAGCCTACCCTAAGTGCCGTATAACATGAGTTATACAAATTCCTTATGGAGAACGCAGAGCCTACCCTATGTGCCGTATTACATGAGTTATACAAATTCCTTATGAAGAACGCAGAGCCTACCCTATGTGCCGTACTACATGAGTCATACAAATTCCTTGTGAAGATGGCAGAGCCTACCCTATGTGCCGTATTACACGAGTAATACACATTCCTTGTGAAGATGGCGGAGCCAACCCTTTGTGCCGTATCAAATAAGTAATACAAATTCCTTGTGAAGAACGCAGAGCCTACCCTATGTGCAGTATTACATGAGTTATACAAATATTTTGTGAAGAACGCAGAGCCTACCCTATGTGCCGTACTACATGAGTAATACAAATTCCTTATGAAGGACGCAGAGCCTACCCTATGAGCCGTATTACACGAGTAATACAAATTCTTTGTGAAAAACGCAGAACCTACCCTATGTGCCGTATTACATGAGTAATACAAATTACTTATGAAGAACGCAGAGCCTTACCTATGTGCCGTATTACATGAGTAATAAAAATTCCTTGTGAAGGAGACATAGCCTACCCTGTGTGCCGTATTACACGAGTCATACAAATTTCCTTGTGAAGATGACAGAGCCTACCCTATATCTATGTGCCGTATTACACGAGTAATACAAATTCCTTGTGAAGATACATTTGTAGCAGAGCCTACCCTATGTGCCGTATTACACGAGTAATACACATTCCATGTGAAGACGGCGGAGCCTACCCTTTGTGCCATATAACATGAGTAATACAAATTCCTTGTGAAGAACGCAAAGCCTACCCTATGTGCAGTATTACATGAGTAATACAAATTCCTCGTGAAGTACGCAGAGCCTACCCTTTGTGTCGTATTACATGAGTAATACAAATTCCTTGTGAAGAACGCAGAGCCTACCTTATTTGCCGTATTACACGAGTAATACAAATTCCTTGTGAAGAACGCAAACCCTACCCTATGTGTCGTATTAAGTGAGTAATACACATTCCTTGCAAAGAACGCAGTCAATCTTATGTGCCGTATTACATGAGTAATACAAATTCTGTGTGAAGAACAAAGCGGCCTACACTTTGTGCCGTATTACATGAGTAATACAAATTCCTTGTGAAGAACGCAGAGCCTACCCCATGTGCCGTATTACATGAGTAATAAGAATTCCTTGTGAAAAACGTAGAGTCTACCCTATGTGCCGTATTACATGAGTAATACAAATTCCTTGTGAAGAACAAAGACCAACCCTATGTGCCGTATCACATGACGAGTAATACAAATTCCTCGTGAAGAACACAGAGCATACCCTATGAGCCGTAGTACATGAGTAATACAAATTCCTTGTGAAGTGAAGAACGCAGAGCCTACCCTATGTGCCGTATTACATGAGTAATACAAATTCCTTGTGAAGAACACAGAGCCTATCTTATGTGCCGTATTACATGAGTAATACAAATTCCCTTGTGAAGAACGCAGAGCCTACCTTATTTGCCGTATTACACGAGTAATACAAATTCCTTGTGAAGAACGCAAACCCTACCCTATGTGTCGTATTAAGTGAGTAATACACATTCCTTGCAAAGAACGCAGTCAATCTTATGTGCCGTATTACATGAGTAATACAAATTCTGTGTGAAGAACAAAGCGGCCTACACTTTGTGCCGTATTACATGAGTAATACAAATTCCTTGTGAAGAACGCAGAGCCTACCCCATGTGCCGTATTACACGAGTAATACAAATTCTTTGTGAAAAACGCAGAACCTACCCTATGTGCCGTATTACATGAGTAATACAAATTACTTATGAAGAACGCAGAGCCTTACCTATGTGCCGTATTACATGAGTAATAAAAATTCCTTGTGAAGGAGACAGAGCCTACCCTGTGTGCCGTATTACACGAGTCATACAAATTTCCTTGTGAAGATGACAGAGCCTACCCTATATCTATGTGCCGTATTACACGAGTAATACAAATTCCTTGTGAAGATACATTTGTAGCAGAGCCTACCCTATGTGCCGTATTACACGAGTAATACACATTCCATGTGAAGACGGCGGAGCCTACCCTTTGTGCCATATTACATGAGTAATACAAATTCCTTGTGAAGAACGCAAAGCCTACCCTATGTGCAGTATTACATGAGTAATACAAATTCCTCGTGAAGTACGCAGAGCCTACCCTTTGTGTCGTATTACATGAGTAATACAAATTCCTTGTGAAGAACGCAGAGCCTGCCTTATTTGCCGTATTACACGAGTAATACAAATTCCTTGTGAAGAACGCAAACCCTACCCTATGTGTCGTATTAAGTGAGTAATACACATTCCTTGCAAAGAACGCAGTCAATCTTATGTGCCGTATTACATGAGTAATACAAATTCTGTGTGAAGAACAAAGCGGCCTACACTTTGTGCCGTATTACATGAGTAATACAAATTCCTTGTGAAGAACGCAGAGCCTACCCCATGTGCCGTATTACATGAGTAATAAGAATTCCTTGTGAAAAACGTAGAGTCTACCCTATGTGCCGTATTACATGAGTAATACAAATTCCTTGTGAAGAACAAAGACCAACCCTATGTGCCGTATCACATGACGAGTAATACAAATTCCTCGTGAAGAACACAGAGCATACCCTATGAGCCGTAGTACATGAGTAATACAAATTCCTTGTGAAGTGAAGAACGCAGAGCCTACCCTATGTGCCGTATTACATGAGTAATACAAATTCCTTGTGAAGAACACAGAGCCTATCTTATGTGCCGTATTACATGAGTAATACAAATTCCCTTGTGAAAAACCAGACTGGATTCCAACAACATATATACTGAAGATCATAGTTTGTTTAAATATATATCAGCTAGTACTTAATGCTCGTGCATGTACCACTAGAAAACCTTTTCAACATCTCTCGACACCGACTAATGACACCTACAGTTTACAGGTAAAATGGATGGGTCGTCTCAAAGACAAAAATCATCATGATTATCATCAATTAACATATTGGATTGGCGGTTTTATACTGTTTTGACTATATAGTTTAAGAATATATATCAACCAAATAAATAAATAAATATATGTATGGTGGCCGGATGCGGCCATTTATTTCGCCTTTTCGCGTATTCGTGAATTCTCCGTTCATTTTGCAAACGCGAAATTGGGAATTCGAGAAATCGAGAAATTGAGAAAATCGGGAAATCGGGAAATCGAGAAATCAAGAAAGCAAAAACGCCAAAACACGAAAGAGAAAACACAAAAACGCTAAAACGCGAAATGAATTCTCGATTTTGCGTTTTTGCTTTCTCTATATTTCTCGATTTCCCGATTTCTCAATTTCTTGATTTCCCTTTCTCGATTTCTAGATATCCCCGAAAGGGGAAACGTCTACCATACATATGTCTCTGTCATATAATATTTTTATTTCGTATGTATTTGCACTACATTTCATGTTGAATTGATTAGACAAATATTCCAATCATTCAGAATCCTAACCCATTTTCTCTTCACTTTTGTGATGATGTGAGTCTTTCGCCAAATATTTGCCGCATGCCAATAACGATTTAATTTGTTGGTGTAAAAGCTTTTATGATGTTTTTCAAAAATGAAAAAAGAATACTGGTCCGTCCGTATCACACTTGTGAACACGACCAACTTTGTGTTTTTCCACCGATCTTCACCTCAGTCGATGTACATTTTCAATTTTTACATAATTACATATTGATTTTTTAGGTCGAAGGAAAAGATCACGTTTTTTTTTTTATTATTATTATCAACGACGGTCTTCTCCGCTTCAAGATATCTTGTTCGAGGTAAAGTTTTTCCTTGATGAATTTTGAAAAAAAATATAATTGACCCCTCGTTTCAATGCTACAACATTTAAGCAGTGATTGGTGAAATCAGAATTCAAGTGGAACACCAAATTGGTGAATTGAAATGCTACAAAGTATTGAGTACATTATGGAGGCATCCAAGGCCAAAACTAACAGATATGTGCCGCCCTTGTAAACCAACATAATCATTGTTTAATTTTAAAATATCAACTACAATAGAACATGATTTGTTCTTTTCGTATTCCAAATTCAACCAGGACAGCTAGAAGCTAAATGTCTAAAAGATGAAATGTGACTTAAAGTCTATCATTTTCTTTATAACAAATTAAAAATAAACATGTCATTTGGACTCTGTATGAAAGTTTTATCATTGTCAATGATTGAAAGCAATAAAATCAATAATGATCTAATTTATTTTTTTATTTTTGAGACGACCCTTCACATTTTACCTGTCGTAGTCGTTCTCAACTGTAGGTGTCGAGAGATGTTGAAAAGGTCTATTAGGACGTCATAACAAAAATCGATAGTTTGAGTTCACTGTGTCTAAACTACACTGGAAAAAAGTTTAGACGGAATCTAATATTCCGTTCGGTAACGTACCATCAAAAAAGAGAAAAGGCGGCATTTTGGTTTATTTATTTGTTATTTTTATGATACTGAAGAATGAAAATACATAATTTTATAACAATTTCCGATTATTAGATGAATTTTTTTTCTAGAGCCATACTAGATAAACGGAGAAATAACCGTGCAGCAAAAACAGAAAACAGAGATAGATACCCGCTTAATTAGTGATATCCGAGTTTGGTTATAATGTTTATTCTCACAATTCACATCAATTGGTATTTTGTCTCGTCGCAATACGAGACGAAGAGGTAAAACCTTTATCTTACGGTACCCGAAAATCTTACGTAGTTGCATGCATGAATAATAAGTGCAGAGCAGTTCAAATTCTTTTTCTCACTGTCTGTCAATAAATAAATAAGTTGATAATAGTTAATATTATAAATGAAGCTGTAAGAAAACGTGCTTTACTCTTGTTATAAAAGAAGTGCGTAAGAAATTAAAGATACTAGAGGAACAGTTAAACTCATAAATTGAAACTACTGACAACACTGGCTAACTAGAGGCTCTTTTAAAAGAGCCTGTGTCGCTCACCTTGGTCTATGTGCATATTAAACAAAGGAAACAGATGGATTAATGACAAAATTGTTTCATGATCCCGAAATCTCGGACTTTAAAACATGAAATCCCGAGGTTCCGAATTTATAGAAATTTTTAGAAAATTCGAAAAAAGAATAGCCGGATCCAGAAAGGATCAATCCCGAAATCCCGTGCTTAAAAACACCCGATCTTAAGGTCCCGTTTAAGGTCCCCCCCCCCTCCCCTCATTTGTGTAGATTGACTAAATAACAAAACACAATATTACCAGTCATGTCTCAGCCTGTGTGCGATTATTTTTTTCTTGTTTTTTTTTCGGTTTGGGGGGGGGGGTATTTTTGTAGGCATATTAAACATAAATATGTACATCTGTTTTTAGGTGATATCTCAACCTCCGTATATTTGTTTTTACACGATGTATTTTCTGGAAAATACACTGTACTACAAAGACCGTGCAATGTATTGAGGGAAAGCGAAATTCAGAGAGAGAAGCACATTAATTTATTGTCACATATAATTAGATCTCAAAGGGAGTTGCAGAATAACGGATACTGGCGAATGTCACAAATTGAACAAAAAAGTTTGCAAAATTATAAAGAATAACAACGGAAAATAAAATAATTATTAAAAGATAAAGAACATTTAGGTACACACTTCATATGGACCCTTAAAAATCGTTGGATTATCTCGGTGTTACTGGTCAGTAATGAATAAAAAATCAATGGTCAATTTAAAGGTTGTTGTAAGTGATCCAAATGAATATATTCTTATTTTCCTGTTCCCCTTATGTAACTTCCAGTTTTATTAAAGTTTACATCCATCAACGCCTTAGTTGAATTTAGTTTCCCGTCATTACTACCCCACTTTATTTGTCGCATGTTGCGTATCATGTACTGATTCTATATATATTTCGAGCATACATATGTACACTTATGGAACAATAACCATTTAGTAAACTTTTTAAAACGTTTTTGTAGACTTGTATACAATAAATTTGATACAGAACAAAAAGATAATAACAAAAATGACAGTTTGTCTGCGTGTTTTACTTGTTAACTTGAAGATGTATTAATAACTACACGACACTCTTTCAAGAATTTGTAGAATCATTGATATAATATTTGTTTATATATGCGATATTAAGCAGCAGTATATGGACAGAACACGTTCTGTACTGTTTCTGTACTGATAAAGTACCAAAACACAAGCTATTACATGTTCCGCTGCTAAAAAATCCGTTTTTTTATTCAAAAGTGTCCAAATCATTATCGGAACGGATAAAAAGTGTAAACAGATGACTTACAAGATAGTCTAAGAGATTTATGAATTCGTTACCCAAAAATGACAAAGTTCAACTGTCTCTCTTTAGAGCAAATATCAAAAAAGATCAAAACCTTGACCACATGCAAACAGACAGCAAAGTACATTCCATGATTCAAACTGTAGATGTTTTGCGGAATAACTATAAACTATAAAGGGGGCGGACGGACGGAAGGACGGACGGTCAGACGGAATGACGTACGGACAGACGTACAGGGGTAGTTGAAGGGGGCATAAAAAAATATAGCTTCAATTACATCTTTTATTGCGTCAACTTGTTGACAGTAGGCTAACCCTGATGATTTCTATTTTTAATTTTTTACCATTTTTGCGTTCATGTACTTACAACGTATTTTTGTCTGAATTAGTAATTGTTTTAGGTATGTATATTAATAATGAACATACATGTACCACATTTTTTCAACGTATAATTTCTTTTTAAAATGTTCCATAAAAGAGGGGTTTACGGAATACAGAATAATGGGCAAAAATTGCAAAAAATGCAAAAAAGAAAAAAAGAAAAAAGTGTATAATGGGGTGCTAAAATATAAAGAATAAAGAATATTGGTAATACTAAATAAAAAATTATGATAATTATCCAGACTCTTATGATAAAAAGAATCTATCAATACGAAACACATAATCAACACGAAGAACGTTGGAAATTATAAGCATGATAACTTGACGTTATGTAATAAAAATTACGACGTCACGAATTTTGATGGTTTTTTTTGCCAAAATGTTGTGTTTGCGTCGCTTCTACAGGGAAAACGAAGTCGGTGACCATATTTTTTTTTAATATCATCTAATTCGTAAGACAAAGAAGAAAAAAGTATTGATTTTAAAAAAATTCTATGGAGCGGTTCTCGTGATTTATACCAGAAACCGAAAATTGTAGAAGGAAAATATTAATTTAACCTATATATTCAATGTAAATTAGTACCCTCTGGGACCATTTTAAAACTGGATTTTTCTTGAAAACGAAGTCGGTGACATATACTTTTTTTTAAATTTTCTGATGTATATTTTCAGTATCTAATAGAGTTCTAAATTTAAAAAAAAATCTATGGACTAGTTTATTTACTGATCCTTGACCTTAAATTAACAAAAATTTACCAAATTAATGTAAAATTGTTAAAAATTGACTATAAAGGGCAATAACTCCTTAAGAGATAAACTGACCATTTTGGTCATGTTGCCTTATTTGTAGATCTTAATTTGCTGAACATTATTGCTGTTTACAGTTTATCTCTATCTATAATAGTATTCAAGATAATAATAAAACTAGAGGCTCTAAAGAGCCTGTGTCGCTCACCTTGGTCTTGTGCATATTAAACAATGGACACGGATAAATTCATGACATAATTGTGTTTTGGTGATAGTGATGTGTTTGTAGATCTTACTTTACTAAACATTCTTGTTGCTACAATTATCTCTATCTATAATGAACTTGGCCCAGTAATTACAGTGGAAAATATTTTCTAAAAATTTACAAAAATTTATGAAAAATGTTAAAAATTAACTATAAAGGGCAATAACTCCTTAAGGGGTCAATTGACTATTTTGGTCATGAAAAACTTATTTGTAGATCTTATTTTGCTGAACGTTATTACTGTATACAGTTTATCTCTATCTATAACAATATTCAAGATAATAACAAAAAACGGCAAAATTTCCTTAAAATTACCAATTCAGGACAGTAACCTAACAACGGGTTGTCTGATCCATGTGAAAACATCAGGGCAGATAGATCTTGACCTGATAAACAATTAAACCCTGTCAAATTTTCTCTTAATGCTTCGGTTTTTGAGTTATAAGCCAAAAACTGCATTTTACCCCTATGTTCTATTATTAGCCGTGGTAGCCATTTTGGTTGATTGGCCAGGTCACGCCATACATTTTTTAAACGAGTAACCCCAATGATGATTGTGGCCAAGTTTAGTTTAATTTGGCCCAGTAGTTTCAGAGAAGAAGATTTTTGTAAAAGATTACTAAGATTTACGAAAAAATGTATAAAAATTGAATATAAAGGGCAATAACTCCTTCAGGGGTCAACTGACCATTTTGGTCATGTGACTTATTTGTAAATCTTACTTTGCTGAACATTATTGCTGTTTACAGTTTATCACTATCTATAATAATATTCAAGATAATAACCAAAAACAGCAAAATTTCCTTAAAATTACCAATTCAGGGGCAGCAACCCAACAACGGGTTGTTCGATTCATCTGAAAATTTCAGGATAGATAGATCTTGACCTGATAAACAATTTTAACCCCATTTCAGATTTGCTCTAAATGCTTTGGTTTTTGAGTTATAAGCCAAAAACTGCATTTTACCCCTATGTTCTATTTTTAGCCATGGCGGCCATCTTGGTTAGTTGGCCGGGTCACGCCACACATTTTTTAAACTATATATCCCAAACATGATTGTGGCCAAGTTTGGATTAATTTGGCACAGTAGTTTCAGAGGAGAAGATATTTGTAAAAGATTACTAAGATTTACGAAAAATGGTTAAAAATTGACTAAAAAGGTCAATAACTCCTAACGGGATCAACTGACCATTTTGGTCATGTTGACTTATTTGTAAATCTTACTTTGCTGAACATTATTGCTGTTTACAGTTTATCTCTATCTATAATAATATTCAAGATAATAGCCAAAAACAGCAAAAATTCCCTAAAATTACCAGTTCAGGGGCAGCAACCCAATAACGGGTTGTCGGATTCATCTGAAAATTTGAGGGCAGATAGATCTTGACCTGATAAACAATTTTAACCCCATTTCAGATTTGCTCTAAATGCTTTGGTTTTTGAGTTATAAGCCAAAAACTGCATTTTACCCCTATGTTCTATTTTTAGCCATGGCGGCCATCTTGGTTGGTTGGCCGGGTCACGCCACACATTTTTTAAACTATATATCCCAAACATGATTGTGGCCAAGTTTGGATTAATTTGGCACGGTAGTTTCAGAGGAGAAGATTTTTGTAAAAGATTACTAAGATTTACGAAAAATGGTTAAAAATTGACTAAAAAGGTCAATAACTCCTAAAGGGATCAACTGACCATTTTGGTCATGTTGACTTATTTGTAAATCTTACTTTGCTGAACATTATTGCTGTTTACAGTTTATCTCTATCTATAATAATATTCAAGATAATAGCCAAAAACAGCAAAAATTCCCTAAAATTACCAGTTCAGGGGCAGCAACCCAATAACGGGTTGTCGGATTCATCTGAAAATTTGAGGGCAGATAGATCTTGACCTGATAAACAATTTTAACCCCATTTCAGATTTGCTCTAAATGCTTTGGTTTTTGAGTTATAAACCAAAAACTGCATTTTACCCCTATGTTCTATTTTTAGCCATGGCGGCCATCTTGGTTGATTGGCCGGGTCGCGCCACACATTTTTTAAACTACATATCCCAAAGATGATTGTGGCCAAGTTTGGATTAATTTGGCACAGTAGTTTCAGAGGAGAAGATTTTTGTAAAAGATTACTAACATTTACGAAAAATGGTTAAAAATTGACTAAAAAGGTCAATAACTCCTAAAGGGATCAACTGACCATTTTGGTCATGTTGACTTATTTGTAAATATTACTTTGGTGAACATTATTGCTGTTTACAGTTTATCTCTATCTATAATAATATTCAAGATAATAGCCAAAAACAGCAAAAATTCCCTAAAATTACCAGTTCAGGGGCAGCAACCCAATAACGGGTTGTCGGATTCATCTGAAAATTTGAGGGCAGATAGATCTTGACCTGATAAACAATTTTAACCCCATTTTAGATTTGCTCTAAATGCTTTGGTTTTTGAGTTACAAGCCAAAAACTGCATTTTACCCCTATGTTTTATTTTTAGCCATGGCGGCCATCTTGAATGGTTCGTCGGGTCAAGCCACACATTTTTTAAACTAGATACCCAAATGATGATTGTGGCCAAGTTTGGTATAATTTGGCCAAGTAGTTTCAGAGAAGAAGAATTTTGTAAAAGTTAACGACGACGACGACGAACGACGGACGCCAAGTGATGGGAAAAGCTCACTTGGCCCTTCGGGCCAGGTGAGCTAAAAACGGCTAAATTTCTTTAAAAATTACAATTTGGGGGGCAGCAACCCAACAACCAGTTGTCCAATTCATTTGAAAATTTCAGGGCAGATATATATTTACTAGATAAACAAGTTAACCCCTTGTAAGATTTGCTTTAAATGCTTTGGTTTCAGAGTTATAAGCTAAAATCTACATTTTACCCCCATCTTCTATTTTTAGCCATGGTGGCCATCTTGGTTGGTTGGCTGGGTCACCGCACACATTTTTAAAACTAGCTACCCTAATAATGATTGTGGCTAAGTTTGGTTAAATTTGGTCCCGTAGTTTCAGAGGAGAAGATTTTTGTAAAAGATTACAAAAATTTACGAAAAATTAGTAAAAAATGAATATTAAGAGCATTAACTCCTTAAGGGGTCAACTGAACATTTTGATCTTGTTGTCTTATTTGTAGATCTTACTTTGCCGAACATTATTGCTGTTTACAGTTTATCTCTATCTATAGTAATTTTCAAGATGATAACCGAAAATAGACAAAATTTCCTTAAAATTACCAATTCAGGTGCAGCAACTCAACAACCCATTGTACGATTCATCTGAAAATTTCAGGGCTGTTAGATCTTGACTTTATTAACAATTTAACTCATGTCAGATTTGCTCTAAATGCTTTGGTTTCAGAGTTATAAGCCAAAATATACATTTTACCCCTATGTTCTATTTTTAGCCATGGCAGCCATCTTGGTTGGTTTGGCGGATCAGCGGACACATTTTTAAAACTAGATACCCCAATGATGATTGTGGCAGAGTTTGGTTAAATTTGGCAATGTAATTTCAGAGGAGCAGATTTTTGTAAAAGTTAACGACGACGGACGACGGACGCCAAGTGATGGGAAAAGCTCACTTGGCCCTTTGGGCCAGTTGAGCTAAAAATGAAAACCTGACAAATGATAGAAAACAAGACAAAACTAAGCAAACTAAAGACTAATCATTAAGCCCCCTTATTCAGAAAAGTGCCCGTTTAATATAAATTTTAACACGACAATGGTTTGTTTTACGATGAAATTCATTTTGATATTTTTCGACAAACAATGTATAGATGCATGTTCACGTTGCCCACCAAAAAAACCCTGTCCTCTACAAAACAAAATTGGGTCTTTATATAAAAAATACCATTGTCAAAACCAGATACATCGATTTTGACATGACCTTTTTCTTTCGTTTAATGTACACACATTCACATATTGACGTGCTCAAAGTAACTAGTCTTTCAATCCAAATAGTAATATCTTTCTTCCGGTACCATGCATCCTCTTCATGCAATGTGCAGTTTAACGAGAAATTCAACAAATTCGAGACAATATTCACTCCATTCATCATTTTGACGTGGCCGTTTACTTATTTCTCCGTTTAACTAGAAACGGTTGTAGAAAATATATTACCTCAATCGAACATAGTTATTTATGTATTTATATTTTTCGGTATCATTATAAATAAATAAAGATCCTACCTTTTCGCTATCTGTTGATACATATTAAGTTTCATTGTGTCCAAAATTGTTTGTGATGGTAGTTTATAAGACACAGTGGAGTAACACGGCCACCATTATCTCAAAGTGGTGAATATAAAACCAGTATCGGTGTTTCAACTAATAGCAATGGGCTTCGCGTCTTAGCTCCTTAGATCCCAGTACAGTCTGGTCTGGTATTTTAACTTCTTTGAAATGAGGATTGAATGTGAATGTGGATTGAATGAGAATGGAATGTAGATTGAATGAGGGTGGAATATGGATTGAATGTGGATTTAATGTGGATTGAATGAGGATGGAATGTAAATTGAATGAGGATGGAATGTGGATTATATGTGGATTGAATGAGGATGGAATGTGGATTGGATGAGGATGAAATGTGGATTGAATGAGGATGGAATGTGATTTGAATGATGATTTATAAGGCGTGTGATGCATTAAAAGCAGGAGAAACTAATTTGTCGACATATCCTGTCTGGCTCCTAATGGAGATTATTAAATTCTCATTTGTTTAAATTTTCATTTAGTTGTATGTTATTAATGGATTTATGAGATTGTTCCGTTTGATTTGACTAATGGTTTATGATTGTTCCTTTGCTCATTTCTTTCTTGTTTGAAATACTTACATGTTCTAATGTATTTTGGATAAAAATATTGTTGATATCTTGAGACTGCATGAAACATTTCTCCACTGGTCGGTGGTTGTGAACAACAAATAACAACATAAATGTGAAAAACACGTAAAGAATTATATCTTGGAGATTTGTCTGGATTTTTTCTTTTAAATCAAGTTCTTTTTTAGCTTTCTTCAAATCTTTTTTTGAAGCATGTCCTGGGATAATTGTCTTCGTATCACTTCTTTTCTGCAATAATGTATTGTTTTCTGGAATGAAAAGATTATTTTTTCAATAGATATCATCAAAATTATGTATCAAAAAAGGTATCAATAATGGTAGTCTCACATATCCAAAATCAGCTCAAAATCTGAAGGCATATAGAAAAAAACGCCATATAACTGTGATTTTCAACAATTTTCAAAATCTTAAACCGTTAATTTCGGGAAAAATGAGCTGAGCAGAACTAAACTTAAACTTGATTTGTAATTCATTATGGTTACCTAACATACCAAAAATCAGCCAATATCTCAATGCGTTTTAAAAAAAACTCCGTATAATTTCAACAATATATCAAAGCCCAAAGGATGTTAATTCGGCAAAAAATAACGGAGTGGAATAAAATTTAAACTTGATCTGTAACCTATCATCGTTAACTCAAATACACAAAATCAGCCCTATATATGAAGGCGTTTAGATATAAAATTCGTATAACTTTGATTTTCAACAATTTATCAAAGTCCAAAGTCCGTTATTTTGGCAAAAAACAGTGAAGCAGAACGAAACTTAGACTTGATCTGTAACTCATCATGGTTAGCTAACATACCGAAAATTAGCCCAATTTCTCAAGGCGTTTAGAAAAAAATCTCCGTATAATGGTTTGCTGCGGAATTACGGAATGACGTGACTTATGGCGTCATAATAGGAGAGGTGACTTATGGCGTCACCGATAGAAGAGGTGACTTATGACGTCATCGATAGAAGAGGTGACTTATGGCGTCACCGATAAGTGACTAATATTATTAGTAACTACACAAAAAATCTATTTAAGATTAACAAACTTACTTTCTGGTTTGTGTACAATCAATGCTGGAGCAGAATCAATTTTGATCTCCCGTTTCAATATAAATGTGAACAAGATGGCAAAAAACACAACACTTATAGGTTCCATTAAAAAGACATCATCAACAAATGCTGTAAGAAAGGAAACTAGCCAATTCAAACTTTCATAGTAGCCATATTTTAATCCATACAGCATAACAAAATATGACGAAACCAACGATGTCAAAATAGTTGTGGTCCATGCAATGTATATAACCCACCATGGAAACCTGGAAATAATTAGTTTCGATAAAAATTACAGTGAAACCTGTCCAAACCGATTTTGCATGCATCGAAAACATGTCTAAACCAAACATGTTCTTAAGTCCAGTATATCAAACTTAATGAGATGTTAACCTGCTTAGACCTAACAAAATATTTGGCCCCGAAGAGGTTCAGTTTAGACAGGTTTCACTGTATATAGTTATATCCAATATACAAATGTCATATAAGTACTGATATGAAAAGATCTCAAAACACTGATAACAAGTATATAGTTATTTTGATTTACAAATGTCATAAAAAAAAATGATATGAAAAGATCCAAAAGCATCATAATTATAAGAGGTACTTTCGATTAACTAATATTACCTACAATACCCTTCCTTTTTTTAACGAATGTGACCTACCGAAAAAGACTATTTACTGGATTTGAAATAACATAAGCAACACAACAGGTGCCATATGTGGAGCAGGATCTGCCTACCATTCCGGAGCACCTGAGATTAGTACCCCCAGTTTTTGGTGGGGTTCGTGTTGCTTAGTCATTAGTTTTCTATGTTGTGTCGTCTGTTCTATTATTTGTCTGTTTGTCTTTTTATTTTTAGCCATGGCGTTGTCGGTTTATTTTTGATCTATGAGTTTATCTATCCCTCTGGTATCTTTCGTTCCTCTTTTAAGAGAAAAGTATAATACATGTAACAAAAAACCGAACTCCATTTAAACATTCGAACGGAAAGTCTGAAAGAGAATTAGGAAAGATTTCGATGTAAGAAGATTGCTCTGCGATATTTCAATAACTTTGAAATAAAGAACAGCAGTAAAAGCCACGTTTCTTTCTTTTTTAATGTGTTGTTTGCTGCGCATGTACTGATTTTGTTTTATAGATGACTACCTATTATATTTTTTTATATTACGAAAACAGTTTCATATTTTATTTTACAAAATCAAAATCAATATCTTCTTGTATTACTTTAAGTTTTGTCTTCCTGCAATAACCAACCAAATCTTCATAAGATGAAAAAGTCCACTTAATGGAAAAAAGCTGCCAGAAAATTTTGATAAACATGAAAACAAATTGTTAATGATCAGATGAGGTAGAAGGAACGTGCACCTCGCGTTTATTTGTTTTACTATGATATATATGTTGAGTTCATGGTCAAATTTCATACTAAATAAACAAATTCCCTGGCAAAATCATTTTAAACGATAAACATTTTAATTGTCGAATTTAAAGCCATAAGGACGAATTAGAATACAGGCATGTTAACTACTAAATATCTAGCTCATGATATAATGCGAGTTATATGAATTTGTTTTCTATCATATAAGCGTTAAACGTGGTTTTCATTTAATCTGCCTCGATACTGACATTGAAATGTCCGTGCTGCGTATTGTTGAAATTCATTTGCCTTTGAAAATTTATGCTTGGCGACGATACTTTCCTTTCAATCTTATTGCAGAATGTATACCACGTGTAAGCAGTGTGTTAAGTTCTTCAACGATTTGTCTCTGTTTGCATTGTTTCGATACCAGGAGCAAAATACTTGCGACCAAACTGTGTTCGTCTACATATTAGGAATTATTCTAAACAGTTCGGCACCCAGACAAATCGGCACCTACCCTAGACAAATCGACATCTGTGAAAGACAAATCGGCACCGAGACAAATCGGCACCTGAACAAATCGACAATTAACATAGACAAATCGGCACCTATAAATTATTTATCTTTGATCTAAATATAGTGAACCAAAAATTAAAATTTTCTGGCACTGTTTATGTGTGAGGGCATGAACTCAATTTGCATGTTTAGTGTGAAAATATAGTAGTTATGTCACTTTTGACAGCCATCACATTGCAAAGCTTCATGTCTAGGGCGCACAACATTTTGACACTGTATACAACTGTCGTCTAATATTGTGTAAGAAAAAGTAGCCCAAAAGTGTTGACCTTTATATATGTTTCTAGGTATATACTCAATATAGCTTGCACACGCTGTTGTGTTTGTGGCTTTTAATATTAAAACAATAAAATATTGAATGTTCAAGTATTGTGGTGTATTAACAGATGTAAGGACAAACGAGAACACAAGCTGCAAACACAAGCTATACACTTTTGATCTCTATTGAGGAATTATTAAATTTAAACATAAAATACTGATTAATGCATAACTACAATTAATTATGATTTAATTATGATACCGAAATGTCCAAAATGGGGGCCGAAATGTCTTCGGACTTGGGTGCCGATTTGTCTGGGTGCCGATATGTCTTGTTACCACATAGAAGTATGGTCGAGTACATTTATTAGTATAATGTCTCTATAAGCGTAGGTATGCATCGTTGTCAATATAATAGAATTTCATGCGACTGTTATACAAGTGAGAGGTTTAGCTAGCTATAAAACAAGGTTCAATCCACATTGTTCTACACAAGAAAATGCCTGTACCAAGTCAGGAATATGACAGTTGTTATCCATTCCATGTGTTTGAGCTTGTGATTTTGCCATTTGCTTAGGGACTTCCTTGAATTTTGAATTTCTCTCGGAGTTCAGTATTTTTTTGATTTTACGTTTTAGGTATATTAACCTAGCTTTACAAATAGGCTGAGCCCTTCGAATTAACAAAATTGTGATACAAGAAACAGATAATAAAATAAGGTAACTTACATCCATCGTTTTACTGCTTTAGGTATATTAACCTAGCTGTATAAATAGGCTGAGCCCTTCGAATTCACACCATAGGGATACAAAAAAACAGATCATAAAATTAGTTAACTTACATCCATCGTTTTACTGCCACAATTTCATTATCTTTTTTATCTGATCCTTTTTCATCACTTGCCGTTGGACGGTTTACATCAATTTCCATATATCGTTCTTTATGTAGCTGTTTTGTTTTTGATCGCACAAAGAGTTCAATGATGGCAAAGTTTATAGGAAACATTATTATACTACTTTGCAAACCAATGATAAAGTCTTTCAGCGAAAATTCAAATTGAATACTGGCTACATCAGAACTAATAGTTTCGTCAGTCGGAATTCCATGAAACATAAGACAGGACAACATTGTACAAAACAATAAAGACAATGCGCATGATAATCTTTGAGCCCTCGTAAAATTACTACATGGTGGTTTTGAAATTATACTGATCCACAAATGCCCTCGACGTAAATCTTGACTTGTTCTAAGGAAAAACTGTTGCTTCAATTCGTAACCTGACTTGATTGACAAACACACTTTAGCAGTACCACTTTGAATTCCAAGCCAATTATCGTAGTAGAAATTAAATACTTTTTTAGTTTGCATGTCTTGTATAATTATTCTGGAAAGAAACCTAAAACATGATAAACAAATTATCTTACTCATTGTACTTTTTTTTTTTATCGATAATCTATAAAACACAGATGTATACTTTTTATTGAAGTGATTCAGATAAGACACACTATCGAATTATTACTTCAAAAAATCAATAGTCACTATCCATGTCCGCTTGTTTTATTATTGGAAATCATACCACATATTTTTTGTAGAACCACTAAACATAGTCCTTTGTTTAAGATTCTATGTTGACGATCTCCATATTGGTTATCTGCTGTTTTCAGGTTTTCTTTTGTTTAAGTATGTATGTTGACGACCTCACTATGGATAATCAGTCTTTTGTTTAAGTTTGTATGTTGAATACCTCATTATAGGTTATTTGTCATTTGTTTAAGAATGTAAGTTGACAAGTTTGTTCTGGTGGACGTTTCGTCCCCGAGGGTATCACCAGTCCAGTAGTGAACATTTCGGTGTTGACATGAATATCAATAATGTGGTCAATTCTTCAAATTTCCTGAATACAAAACCTTAAATTATCGAAAAACTAAGGATTTTCTCACCCTAGTCATAGATTACCTTAGCCGTATTTGGCAAAACTTTTTGAAATTTTGGATTCTCAATGCTCTTCAACGTTGAACTTGTTTGGCATTATAAATATTTTGATATGAGCGTCACTATTGAGTCTTATGTAAACGAAATGCGCGTCTGGTGTACTTAATTATAATCCTGGTACCTTTGATAACTATTATGGGTTATTTGCTATTTGATAAATTTGTCCTTTGTTTAAATGTACATATGACGAGAATGATTTAACTCTGTACTGGTAAAATAACTATAATCTGTACATCTATCGAAAATGATTTAACTTTGTACCGGTAAAATAAATAAACTGTACATCTGTCGAGAATGATTAAACTTTGTACTGGTACAATAAATATAAACAAGAATGTGTCCATAGTACACAGATGGCCCACACGCACTATCATTTTCCATGTTCAGTGGACCGTGAAATTGGGTTCAAAACTCTAATTTGGCATTTGAATTATAAAGATCATATCATAGGGAACATTTGTACTAATTTTCAAGTTGATTGGACTTTTACTTCATCAAAAACTACCTTGACCAAAAATTTAACCTGAACTTCGCACTTTCATTTTCTATGTTCAGTGGACCGTGAATATGGGGTCAAAACTTTAATTTGGCATTAGAATTAGAAAGATCATATTATGGGGAACATGTGTACTAAGTTTAAAGTTGATTGGACTTCAACTTCATCAAAAACTACCTCAACCAAAAACTTTAACCTGAAGCAGGACGAACGAACGCACGGACGGACGAACGGACAGATGAACGGACGTACAGACCAAAACATAATGCCCTTCTACTATCGCCGTGAATGATTTACCTTTCTACCGGTAAAATAAATATAAACTGTACATCTGTCGAGAATAATTTAATTTTGTACAGGTAAAATAAATTTGAAAATATAAACTATACATCTGTCGAGCATGATTTTACTTTGTACCGGTAAAATAAATATAAACTGTAAACCTGTCGAGAATGATTCAACTTTGTACCGGAAAGATGAAAATTAGCTGTATCTCTTTAGAGATTTCTACATTTTACACCTGTTGAAATGCATTTAATTTAAATTTTTGCGATAAAGTATATAAACTGTCGTTCTGTACAGATATACATAACATAAAATTTATCTTTACAAATGCCACTACCATATATATACGGTTGTATTTAGTTTATAGTTTATATCTTTGTTGACAGACGATCAACATTTTATGGAGCGTTAATTTCAATTTCGTTTTATGTCCATCGTTGAAACTCTACAGTAAGCGGGCATTTTATCAATTGAACATTACGATTGCTGATTAAGATTGCTGTTTATGGAAGTCATTAAGCCACCTTTTTTTCCATCTTAAATTCATTGATTTGGTATTGTTTAAACTGTTAAACTCAAATCGTAAATATTACATTGGTATTTTCAATGCCTCGGTTTAGATTTTAAATCATATTGAGTTTTTTTCCGATGACCTTAATACGCCATTTTTAACTACCTAGCTCTCTCATTTAGGTTGAAAGTTCTAGTTCAAATCATATCCTGTTAATTTTTCTAATCAAATGTATAACGTTTTAATTGACATAATTATGATAATAAATCAGAATAAAATTTCGTTTTTTCGAAATATATCGAAATAAACATAAAATGTGGTATGAGTGCCAATGAGACAACTCTCCATCAAAGTTATACTTAGTATAAGTAAACCCATTATAGGTCCTCAACACGGAGTCTTGGCTCACACCGAACAGCAAGCTATAAAGGGTTTAAAAATGACTAGTGTAAACAATTCAAACGGAAAACCAACGGTCAAATCTATAATAATATATGAGCCAGTCCATGCGAAAAGGCACAAAAAGTCCTTTTGATAAACTTTACAGGACACGTTATCAAAGTTTGTTATAGTATTTTTGAAAAACGATTTTATCCAAAAAAAAATACATTAATGTAAACATTCATAAGATTGTCAATTCTATCCCGAATTTGTCAACTAAAACCGAAAAAGACGTCGAAATATCTGAATTTTTGGTAAAATCATTTGTTCGACGGACTTATGCTATACCGACCGGAAACTTAAAAATTTACGACACTACAGAGACAAAAGTCAATAATTTCCGTCAGTTCTACAGGTTTAAAAAAGTAAGACAACATTAAAACATGAGGAAAAATACAAAAACTATGACATCTTGTGTTTTAAAAATTGACATTTAAGTTAAGTTAAGTTATTAAAGTTAAGTTAAGTTATTAAATATTTAATTTATTAAAGTTAAGTTAAGTTATTAAATATTTAATTTATTAAAGTTAAGTTAAGTTATTAAATATTATATAAATCAACCTTAGGTGCACGGGATTCGAACCGATGCCCGGATAGATTGCATTGATGTCAGCATCGTAAGCGAGAGCCTTATCCCCACGGCTACCGGGGTTAACATCAAGCCATTTAAACTGTACTTTGAAAATGATTGAAAATATGAAATAATTCATTAAAAATCTTGATAAAACTAAGGGGGGGGGGGGGGGGGGGGTCTCAACACTTGCAGGTGCGTGTAGCTCACAGCTTAATGATTTGAGGAAAAGTAAATGTGTTTTATAAATCACAAGTCTACTACCAATAATTATGCACACTTTTTAGAGTTTCGTAAATTTTTCGTTTTTGTACCTTTTCGCATGGACTGGCTCATATATATATATCAGTGTGTACAAACCATGATGGCGAGGAACCACTGTTGTCGTGCCATACAATTACATTCACCATGTCTCCTATATCATAGGAAGAAGTAATTAGAAACCAGTCTTCACCACCAGATGTAAACAAGACCTGCGGTGATGAGGTCCTACTTAAACAATGTCTTGCACTTTGTCCATTGTTGCCTTTTATGTAGCATGAAACGTTTGCTGTAGTTCTAGCATCATACCGCCATCCAGTGACAATGCACATAACATACTTAAACGGGTCTGAAGGGTCACTTGGAAAGGGTGTCACTATACCATCCTACAGAAAATATACTTTGCAACAGACATATATCATAAAATACCTATCGTGGTTCCTGAAATTGTCTCTTTGAATCACATATAGTTATTTAATCGTTATTGAACTTAACATTTGATGATTCCAGAGTGAAAGAATAGGACATTGTTTGATAATGACTCTGTCTAATAAACAAGACTTCCAAATGTCCCAAAAATATCCTTTCATCATTAAACTAAATATAGAGTTAAGATATTATGAACACTAGTGTTTCTTTTTAATGTTGTGTTTCTTTTGTGTTTTATGGGAAATATGTTCTACTTCTATTAATAAACAAAGGCTTTAACTCCCTCAATCAATTATGATCAAAGATGATTCTAGCTATACCTTATAGATCATTTATATTTTGGTCTTATTGCTTATGGTTTTGAGCGTTTGAACTCCTTAAAAGCGATACATATGTTTTATTTTCAGTCATTATGCTTTAAGGTTGTACGTGACACTAAAGGGAAATAACTCTATAAAATTCAGCTGAACGTTTTACTCAAATTTTATTGTTAAGGAAATATAAAGCTTTTCAATAATCAAAATTAGTGTTTGTCAAACTACTATATAACCAATTTTTTTTTTTGATAAAGTGGTTGGTTCAACTTTTTTGAAATTTTTATATATTAGTCAAAGGGTATAGTAATTTAATTTTTATGAATATTTAACGAGCCAAACTAATATTAGTCAAGGTGTTTTGTACCACATTAATGTTAAGTTTATTTTAAAAAAATACTGAACTCCGAGGAAAATTCAAAACAGAAAGTCCCTTTTAAAAGTTCAAACACATAAAACGAATGGATAACAACAGTCATATTCCTAACTTGGTTCAGGCATTTTCTTATGTAGAAAATGGTGGATTGAACCTGGTTTTATAGCAAGGTAAACCTCTCACTTACACAATTTGAATCCTTCCGATCAGCTTGTCTTGCCCTGTAAAGACCTAGAAAATATATCAACCAGACCAATATCACTACTGTAACTACAACTGGGTTGTCAAAGAACGTCAGAAATAGTAAAGCATCTTGAAATGGATCCACAATATTAGGTAAAACGAAAACTCCTCCAGCAAAATCGGTAAGATGATCACATTCACACTCTAGTGTTTCGCTTGATGAAACAGGTGAAACCTGCAAATATAAGTTTTCATAAATTATGAATAAGTATATGATAGTATGACGAGTGGTTAATTCCTTCAAGAAAGTTCGATTTCATTAGCATCAGCATCAAAACCAACAACTGTAGTTCTGTAACCATTTTTTGTCATGTGTTGTCTGCTTTTATCATACTATAAATTTAAATTAGCCATTATTTTCCTTTTCCCAGCAAGCGTCCTGTAGTACTAATAGATGAGCAATTTGATATTGCTGATATTTCATGTAGAGATCGATCTTTGTTTGAGGATTATGTACCCCCTGTTGACTCAATGCAAAACATGTTGACATTTTATAGAAAATCAACAGCCTTTCGCCTTAAACTCTCATATTTAAAAATTCGTTGCTTGAAAGATAGAGGATTATTGCATGCAGTGCTAGCAATGATTTCCTTTAAACAAGTTTATAAATTTGGATATTGCTGAAATCAAATATAATATGGACCAATTCAAGTACACCTTTTAGGGTGCGCTCGACTTTTGTTACTCAGTCAGCACGAGGTATTTTGTAATTTGAAGGTTGTTTAGAAAGTTTCTTCACTAATTAACGCTAGCACATCATAGAAAAACAAGTAAGGCATCAATGTTTTAAATTTTATAACAAAATGTTTGTATTAAAGTCTGTGGATTTTCTACAAAAGTTTGGTTTTATCTGACATAAAATCCCCTTTTTTCTTTTAAACGCAATGAAACAATAAATAATAATGCTTTGCATAAAGTTTCCCCTTAGTATATGTACACAATGGGCCATCTCTACCATTCGTTTTCTTCGCGGTTTTAATACTATTGCAGTTTTAAAATTTTGTAATTACATGGGTACAGAAGGGGACATAAACCTTAAGTTAATGGTAATTTGTGTTAGTTTTTTTTATGCATTTCAGATTTAAGATAAATGTCGTGATGTGTATAGTAGAAGTTTTTCTGACACAAGATTTATTTCGTCTGGTTCTTTTACTAAACCAAGTTGAATATTCTGGAGTATGTGTTGTTCGTTGATGATTGATTTTGTTACAACGTCTGTTTTTCTGGGTTTTTCTATAAGTCGGTTGTCAGCTATTGATTTGGTTTAGCGATAGTGTCTAATATGTTTGTGATTCCTGTAAATCTGTTTGGAAAAATCCAGAAATACACTGTTATCATTTGACCTAGCACTTATTGGAAATCAGACAAGGTGTTGTCTCATCATATCAAATACGGAGTTAAAAGTTCAAACCTTAGCTATCATTTACAACCTCTCCAAAAAAGGAGTAGTAATAACAAATATTTGTCAAACAACTTAGTTTCGATTCGCGAGTCGAAAAATAACGTAAGTATGAATCGTCGCGAATATGTAAAACTTGGACATTTCCTTATTCTTGTTCCATTTCTTTTTTACAACATTTCAGCAGCGCCTTCATACGATTTTCCTTGACCTGTATTGCGTATCATAATTTCCGTATTAGAGGGTTGCTGCTCACAAGTAAGCTATTAAACCACGAGTTCCAAATGGTGAAGTTGAAATCATTCCTACGTTAAATTTACGGACGCCTTAACGAGTTAGTTGACCGT
Organism: Mytilus galloprovincialis; assembly: GCF_965363235.1. Classification (NCBI taxonomy): domain Eukaryota; kingdom Metazoa; phylum Mollusca; class Bivalvia; order Mytilida; family Mytilidae; genus Mytilus; species Mytilus galloprovincialis. Next base: position 87,214,924 of record NC_134843.1, read on the forward strand.
TATGGGATAACCATTTCACAGATGATATCGGAGGTATTCCTTATGTCATTACTCCAATCCCCTGCCCTTTTTACGAATAATACTATTCACCGGGTTTGTAATAACATGAGCAACACGACGGGTGCAACATGTGGAGCAGAATATGCTTACTCTTCCGTTGCACTTGAGATCACCCTTGTTTTTTTAGGGGGTTCGTGTTGCTTAGTCTTTAGTTGTCTATGTTGAGTCTTGTGTACTGTTTTTTGTCTGTTTGTCTTTTCTTTTTTAGCCATGGTGTTGTCAGTTTGTTTTAGATCTTTGACTTTCACTGTCCTTCTGGTATTTTTTACCCTTCTTTTCTAAGTCGACATATTGCCCGCGAAATTCAAAAACTCTTTGATTCAACATTTGCACAATTGTAATGAGATTTCGCGGGCATTTTCTTGTATATTTAAATATTAACAAATAAAAATATTTTTTAACCACAGCAATCTATGATTTAAATTTCCTAGGTCATTTATACAAACATACAAATGAATGAAACACGACCGAATGTATGAAATAACTTAAGTCATTATCAAAATTAGTGTCTCAAGAAAGTCCGTTATACATATTTTTGATATCATGATAATACAGCGAAATCAAATACACGCAATTTGTCAGCAATACCGATTTCATGAATATGATATATGTTTAAAAGGTACACTTACAATATACGGTATATAAACTAAAAAAAATGTACTATCGACTAAAAACTTTGCAATGGGTGTTTTATGTGTCTGTTAGTATACTTTAGTAAGTTGTGTTGCAAGTCTGTCATGTGTATTTACACAATTTGGACTGTGCTAGATCAAAAGTAATGTCTAATTTATTATAACATAGAATGTATTAACAAAAAGATGTGGTATGAGTTCAAATGAGACAACTAGACACCTAAGTCACAATGTGTAAAACGTAAACATTAATAGCTATAGATACGGTCTTCAACACAGGGCCTTGCCTCACACAAAAAAAGCAATTGCAAAGGGCCCCCAAATGACTAGTATCAAACAATTTAACCAGAAAAAAGCAACGGTCTAATCTATATAAAAAAAAACGAGAATCGAGAAACACTTGGTCCTTTTATTTTTGTTGTTTACGAATATAGTCCCTAGTGTGGACAGTGTGTTGCTTGCCATTTTTTGTATACCCCTTCCACATTTATTTCTTCATGTTTTATGTCTCAAATAGCAAGTAGGGGATGAAATGACACTGTAAACAAATTTGGGTCATGAATTTGAAGGTCAAGGAGTGATTTTGTCCAGCTAAGAAAGGTTAGAAATTAGCACTTCGGAAGCTGTCAAAAGATTTCAAGACCCCCTTAAAATAACAATGTCAATATTTCGAGTTTAAGCCGATGAAGTTTTCTATAATTTTGATATAATATGTCCCAAAAGTAGTACAACACACTGTAAACATATCATATAGAAAGCGCAGGTTGGATTTTTTTAATTTTCATTTATTGTCTTTAAGAAATGCACAACGAAATATCTGTGGTATCGGACCACTTTGCATATCACCAACAAACGACACCACTGAACTACGGGCTTCGGATAGATACATGCAAATGTAGCGGTTTTAAACGTTTTAAGAAGCGCGAACCGTCATCTAAGCTGTAACAGCAGTCAAACACTACAACATGAAAACATAAAAAGATACACTATTATATATCAATTGAAATAGCCTAACTCGATCAAAAAAGACCTAAAAAGAATAAGCTAAAGTGTCAACTCTTTCAGATAAAGTTAACCTTAGATGAATAGATAAATGACACAATATAAATAAGGAAATGATTATGTCTATGTGGGTTACTCATCAAAGTTTGTCCTTCCCGTGGGATGTTTTGCTAGCTATGAATCCAGCTGCAACTCTCCATTTTCTTCAGGAATGCCTTTACCAAGTCAGGATTTTGACAGTTGATTTTCACTCGTTTTTTTTTGTCGATAACGTTTGATTTTTTCAGTTAATAAGGACTCATCCATTGCTTAGTATTTTCGTTATACCTTAACTTTTTCATATTTAGATCACAAAATAACTATTTCAATATTATAGTTCTTTAAAAAGACGATTTCTAAAGTAACCCCTTTTTCGTTGAGCAGAAACGGGAAGGTATTCCCCTCGTTTCATATTGATTTGAATTTTACATCTCTCCTTCTGTATAGATTATTATATTACATCCCATATTTTTATATATCAATACCTTACATCCCTCTGGTAACCATTTTCCGATAGTGTTATTCCAATATCGACAATTAATGGCAGTCGAGGAAATTCTAACAGATATATTCTGACTAATATTCCCATCGCTTCGGTCGTTGATGATAACTCCTAAACTCCAGTAGAGCGATTTCTTTTCAGGTTCTTTTAAAAATGCTATTTGTGCATTACTAACGAGCATCCCCTTTTCTGCATCTGACAAAGACACCTGTTTAAGAAATTCTATTGCAATCTTCACTGACATATTATACTGTGGACCATCTGTCAAAAGCTTCAACATGTAAAACATGTTCGCTGGCTGTTTCACTTTAAGACGTATGAAGTTATCTTCTTGGGAATTCAAAATAAATTCGCTGTATTTTTCCTTTCCTGTAAAAAAAAACCATAAAAATATAACAATACATATTTGTTGAAATATTTTTTTCATTTATATTTGAATGAAACATTGCAGATAAAAACAGTTGTAAATACAATATGAAGGTTGTTGTTCTTCATTTAAAAAATGTTGATATTTTATTATGACAGGTCCAAAGCCATAATAAAACAGTAAAGCAGACAAAACCAAATGCATTGTTGCAGTAATACTGACACTGTAACACATGTACCTCCTTATGAAGGTACACACTGCTTCAAAAACATTCTAAAAGAGGAAGTGTCTTGGTGCCATAAATATCTCTTGATAATGATTTATTGAAATGATAATTATAAGTTATCATACGTAAAGCTTTATCTTATTTGACGTTTCACATTGTGATTATATACAATTACTAATGACGTTAATACAATTATTTATCAACCTTGATATATAATATTCATCGAGCGAGGATGAAAGTCATATCTCTTGAGTTCATATATCATTGTATAAACTGAAGTCAAAATTTGTTTTATTATATAACTTCTGAAATTAGTAGATAACTGTATTGTTCTTTAAGCATGGCCATCTTAAAACGTAGATTTTACTGTCGCAAATTGAGTTTACCTAGAGACGGATATTTGATTAAGTTCAAATTTAGAGGAAGTCATTTCATGTCTAACCTATAACTTATCCTGACTTGAGCTGAAAAATTCATACCTTAAATTGCATATGAACATGGCAAGAGCTTACTGGTTCCTGGAAGTTTGATACTACAAGACTAATACTTCTGATCTGAACAACAAGGCAAATGTGCCCCTCCCCCTCAATTATGATTGTTCATACTTTTTTATCATACAAAAGAAACCTTAACAAGGTTCCTACAGTAATTCCAATACCCCAGGCTTTCTGAGTTTTCTGAGCAATCACAAAGTGTTTCAAAATGGAAAAATTAATATTTACCCAAGGTTATCTTCCAACTTATTTTCCCGAGCAGACAAATAACACCAAAACTAATCGTCGCGAATATGTAAAACTTGTATATACATCAAGTAAACTAGAAAATCGCTAATAAAATAACCGCAAAATGAACAAGAAAGAAGGGTAAAATGCAAAACAGATTCATCGCTAAAAGTTTGTTTACAGTATTAGTTTTGGTGAATTCGTATTTGCAAACGTTTATCTACTATTGTTTACATCCCCATTCATAACAAATAAACGTTTTGAATTACACCGATATTGGGGTTCAACTCAAACAGCTACATATTGTATAACTAAGTATAAGACTATAAACAAGAGTCTTGGTTCGTAACCCATCATTATCATGCTTTACTTTTTTCTAATGATTATAGATTCTTACTTCCAATAGGTATGTCAATGATGATAGGCTTCGGTAATTTAGTTACACCTAGTGTTTTTTGGTTTAAATCCTTAAGAATTAGCGATATCATTGGAGAATTAATGTATGCAGATGACTTGTCCCAAGATCTTGGATTCTTGTCTGAGAATAGCATCTGTAATAGAAAAAGGACAATAAATGTATGCAAACGATTTGTCCCAAGATCTTAGTATCTTGTCTGAGAAAAGCATTCGTAATAGAAAAAGGAGAATTAATGTATGCAGACGACTTGTCCCAAGATCTTGGATTCTTGTCTGAGAAAAGCATCTGTGATAGAAAAAGGACAATTAGTGTAGTCAAATGACTTGTCCCAAGATCTTATATTCTTGTCTGAGAAAAAACATCTGTGATAGAAAAAGGACAATTAATGTAGGCAAATGACTTGTCCCATGTTCTTGGATTCTTGCCTGAGAAAAGCATCTGTGATAGACAAAGGAAAATTAATGTATGGAGACGACTTGTCCCAAGATATTATATTCTTGTCTGAGAAAAAGCATCTGTGATAGAAAAGGGACAATTAATGTAGGCAAATGATTTGTCCCATGTTCTTGGATTCTTGTCTGAGAAAAGCATTTGTGATAGAAAAAGGAGAACTAATGTATGCAGACGACTTGTCCAAAGATCTTATATTGTTGTCTGAGAAAACGCATCTGTGATAGAAAAAGGACAATTAATGTAGGCAAATGACCTGTCCCATGTTCTTGGATTCTTGCCTGAGAAAAGCGTTTGTAAAAGAAAAAGGAGAATTAATGTATGCAGACGACTTGTCCCAAGATCTTAGAATCTTGTCTGAGAAAAGCATCTGCAATAGAAAAAGGACAATTAATGTAGGCAAATGACTTGTCCGAAGATCTTGGATTCTTGTCTGAGAATAGCATCTGTGATAGAAAAAGGAGAATTAATGTATGCAAACGGCTTGTCCCAAGATCTGAGATTCTTGTCTTAAAAAAAGCATCTGTAATAGAAAAAGGACAATTAATGCATGCAGACGACTTGTCCCAAGATCTTATATTCTTGTCTGAGAAAAAGCATCTGTGATAGAAAAAGGTCAATTAATGTAGGCAAATGACTTGTCCCATGTTCATGGAATCTTGCCTGAGAAAAGCGTTTGTGATAGCAAAATGAGAATTAATGTATGCAGACGACTTGTCCCAAGATCTTATATTCTTGTCTGAGAAAAAGCATCTGTAATAGAAAAAGGACAATTAATGTAGGCAAATGACTTGTCCCCTGTTCTTGGATTCTTTCCTGAGAAAAGCGTTTGAAATAGAAAAAGGAGAATTAATGTATGCAGACGGCTTGTCCCAAGATCTTAGATTTTTGTCTGAGGAAAGCATCTGTAAAAGAAAAGTTGTCATCCACACCGCATTGACATTTAAAAGAAAGAATAGAAAACCCCCGCCATATATACCATTGACATTTACTTTATAACCACCTCAAGTATGAATCAGAAAAAGTGACCCTAAAACACATAATATTTACATAATTCTGTCTTGTAACACTGTGTAAAAGACCTGTGAACCCGGCACGTACATCTTTTTAGAGGGAACACTATCACTGTGTCTAAACCACACCGGCAAAAATTGTTCGGACTCGATGGTACATAACATCCGGCACAATGACGGAACATCAATAGACAGAAGAAAGATAGGTTTCTCCTTATTTTCTTATTTTTTTTTATGATATCGAAGAATATATATACATATACAACTATTTTCAATTGTGAGATGCAATATTTTCTACAACCGTTCTATATTAACGGAGAAATAAGTAAAAATGCACGTCAAAATAACGAATTGAGGGAACCTTGCCTCGAAATTGTTTAATTTCTCGTTAAATTGTTCACATTGTACGGAAAGAAAGGTACGGGAAGATAGATACTGACACGGAGATTGCAAAACTAGTCATGATAAGCATCTCAATATTTATATTACTGAGTATGGAACGAAAGAAATGGGTCATGTAAAATTAAAATGCACCGGTTTTGTCCATGTTGTTTACTACACAATAACCCGGTTTCGTCTAAATATATCAACCGTTTTTTTTTTTAATTTTTTTTTAAAACCAACAATTTATGAAAAGAAACGTTAACACATATCTGTACATTGCCTGTCGAAAGAATTTAAATATGTATTTATTGTAAAGTCAACTTGGTGTGTTTAAATTTATTCTAAACGGGCACTTTCGGGCATAGGTAATCATAGTAATAGGCATATCCCTAATTTCACGTATCTTCAAACGAATTTCAAATGGAATATAAATAATCAATAGCAAACACTGAAATCTAATTATATTATAACATTATGATATTTTTTCTATAGGTTTTGAGATACATCGCAATATCGTAGGTGGGGCATAAAAAGTATGCAGAAGTTAAGATTTATATATTTGATAAGTATGAAAAGTTTGATGTAATAATGAAAAATCGTTTTTTAGGTATGGCGCAACATATTAAAAAATCCACACTCCTGTTTTACTTACAAAGTCCTCTAACTCAAAAAGATTTAATTTTATTTTCACTAAACGGCTTAAAGATCGTTTGACCATTATAAGAAATAACTTTGTTAAGTTTCAGGAACATTAGATAAACTGTTCTCAAGTTACGGTGCGACATGTTTACGCTGGACAGAAGGATAGACGAATAAATAGACGGACGAACGGACATAAGAATGACTTTGAGATCTAGGAACGGACGGATGGAAGGAAGGACAGACGGAAGGACGGATGAATAAAATAATACGTCCTGTCAAAATTGTGACGGGCGTGTAAAAACTTAAGGTAGATGGGGTGTCTAAATTATAATCCATAGAATCTTTTAATAATTTGCCAAAATGTAGTTCATATCCTGCTTGTTTAAAAACATTAATAAAAAGAATGGGTCACCGGACTTATTTTCACGCTACAGGTTGTTCAAAATTGTGAAGATTTTGTATAGATTATGCATGGAAAACCCATTTTTCCGCCATAAAACGCAAACCACACCATAGAATTTAGAGATAAAATATGAGAAGATAGCTTCAATATTATTCTTTCAGATAAGAAAAAGAAAAAATGGGGTCACCGGACTCGTTTTCTTGCTACATGTAAAAATGGGTAAATTCCTAACACATTCTATTGTAAAAGTAACACTATCTGGATTATCTGCCCTTGCATTTGAGTTGCCTCCCCTTATTTGACAAAGTTGGAAAAAAATGAATCAAACAAAAGAATTCTTATTTTTGTAAAATACAATCATAAATATGATCAAACATGGCATTTTCTATATTATAATGAAAATTCTTACACATGAATTACCTACTACTATAAAAATTTGCACATTTCATCAAAGATCTAGACCTTGTTTTCTAGTATTTCAAAATCCAAGATGGAGGAAGACACCCTATCTACCTTAAATGAATGAAAAAAAAACCTCTAAAGTAAAGGTCAATAAGTTTGATAAGGATATCAGCCAAGTCGACTTATTTGTATATCTTCTCTTCCTTTATCATTTTTGCTATATTACTTTTATATGTTTGAAAATAATATATAGAAATTGATAAAAAGAACTTCAAATTCGTCATTTAAGGGCAATGCAATAACTCCTTTAAGAAGTAATGTGAGAATTTTGAAGTAAATGGACAACACATCTGGTCCTTTCGAATTTTCTATGTCTACGGCTGTTTTTAAATGATTGACATCATGCACTTGCATGTCCCCCTATTTTTACTTTTAAGCCATAGACGGCCATCTTGGTTGACCAGCGGGGTTACAGAAAACTTTTTAAAACTAGACACCCTAATTTTAATTAAAACAGTCATATGATTTTAGATAAGGTTTGTTGAATGCAGCGTAGTAATTTTATATGTGAAAATTTATGTAAAAAATTGTATTGAAAGATAATATACGACGGTCGACCGGTGCCAAGTGATGGAAAAAATGACTTTTCCTCTTTGGTCAAGTGAGCTAAAAACAACCAAGAATTCCAAACAAAATTGCACCGTTCTTGAAATAAAAAAAAATTGTGTGACAACTGAAAATTTAAAATTTCACGAACGAGATAACTTGATCAAACAAAAAAAAAAGACATGTTATTTATACTTATGTATAGGCACTGACATGTCACAAATGCTTAAATTCAATTTATTTTGAAGGTCTGTAAGATAAAAAAAAAGTGGCCACAGAAACTTAACCGATTGTTTATAGAACCATTTAAGTCGAGGCCTAATGAATCCTGCCAGATGGATATGAACACATTCTAATTATTGAAACCAACACAAACCATTAACATTTACCAATTAATCTAGGAAATAAGTTCACGGTTACATGAATCGTCATGTGGCAAAAGGAAAAATATTATAGTAATGAGGTCAAGAGCAAGGTCAATGGACATATAGCAAATAGAAAAAAAATCGTTAGATCTCTGTTCATTACTTGTATATGTTGCAGTCAAACCTTCTAACTTTTGACATATGCAGCATTATAAAAATAGTTCAAAATGCTTTGAATTCGAATCACTTACCTGGTTTGTTTAAAAATATCAATGAGAATGTTTATAATAAACATACTAGTAATCACACTCACATAATCTGATTTGGCGGGTGTCCCTGCTTTCTTATTTCTTAGAATATTTAGATTCGGTATACACTTTATAAGATAAGTGGCGAATCTAGAAGACGTATAGGTTGCACGCCCTGTCTCCACTTTGATTGCCAAAATTATATTGATTCTTGTATTTAACGATTTTTTCATGCAAAAAATAGTGAAAATATTGTGCGACTCGCTACACTTGGCGGTATGTAAAAGCTGTTCGAGTTACGTCCACTTTGAAATAAACTGAATCCGTCTGTCCGTATATATTGTCAAAATACATTGACCAACGTCAGTGTACGATCATCATAACATAATGGCGACAGTACAGACCCGTTTTCTTTATAGTAAAGTTAACCGTGGAAGTAATATATAGATATTACTTCCATGGGTTTACAAAATAATTATTATTGATTTTTTTTCGATTTATTTTTAATGCATCGTAGTTGTTATCCTTTTCTTCTTATAAACATTCATGTCTATTTCGATTATGCATGCATATACATTTGTCTTATTATCAACGTTTATCCTTAAGAAGATTTATTTTTAACAATCATAGAAAAGATTACATATATAGAATGATAAGTTTACTTATAAAGGGTGCCCATTGTGCGAGAAAATCACATATCAATTGTGTGTTTCGATTTTTTTTAGACCGTATTTCAAGATTTAACATATTTTCCCTAAATCATATAGAAAACGCATATTTGAGAGCTTTAACCTCAGTTTGCGTTATAACCTTCATTTCTCTGTTAAAAAAATTTGAATGCAAAGTAAAACTAAAATTAGTTGTGTTCTATAAGAGTAGGAATTCAAGTGTTTGCTTATTATTTATTTGAATCTGAGACTGGTCATATAAATAATAAGCCGTTGTCCTATGTAAGAACTTGTTTTCCAACAACCCATACAACTCCTTTTTAGTAGATTATAAATCGGATTATTAATTTTTTTTTTATTTGACCAAACCGGTTTATGCATTTTGAAATCTATGACAAAACCGGGTGGTAAACATTGACAAAACCGGCCCGTTCCATTTTGACATAACCTATTTCTTTCCTTCCATACTCACAAATACAAGTATTGAGATGTTCATAATGACAAGTTTTGCAATCTCCGTGTCAGTATCTATCTTTGCCCGTATCTCTCTTTTCGTACAATGTGAACAATTTAAAGAGAAATTAAACAATTTCGAGCAAGGTTCACTCAATTCGTCATTTTGACGTGCATTTGTACTTATTTCTCCGTTAATATAGAACGGTCGTAGAAAATATTGCATCTCACAATAGAAAATAGTTGTATATGTATATATATTCTTCGATATCATAAAAAAAAAATAAGAAAACAAGGAGAAACATATCTTTCTTCTGTCTATTGATGTTCCGTCATTGTGCCGGATGTTATGTACCATCGAGTTCGAACAATTTTTGCCGGTGTGGTTTAGACACAGTGACCATCATCATTCATAAATATTCAAATTAAGGAATAACAGTACTGTAACCGATTCTAAAGCATTACAAAAAGAAAAAAATACGATAAAACTTGAAAATATGTCTAAGGCCGTACGGTGACCCCTGTAGATTTTGCGGTCGCAAATGCAGTTTTACTGGCGATGCGTAGCGGAGACAGTAAAAGGAGATTTGCGACCGTCAAATCAAAATACAGTACTGTTATTCCTTTATTTGAATATTTATGAATGATGATGGTCACTGTGTATTTTTACCGGTGTGGTTTAGACACAGTGACCATCATCATTCATAAATATTCAAATTAAGGAATAACAGTACTGTAGAAGAAGAGTTGCCACCGTCAATTGTAGATTTTGCGGTCGCAAATGCAGTTTTACTGGCGATTCGTAGCGGAGACAGTAAAAGGAGATTTGCGACCGTCAAATCAAAATTGACGGTGGCAACTCTTCAACTACAGTACTGTTATTCCGATTCTAAAGCATTACAAAAAGAAAAAAATACGATAAAACTTGAAAATATGTCTAAGGCCGTACGGTGACCCCTATAGATGTTAATGTCTGCGTCATTTTGATCTTTTGTGGATAGTTGTCTCATTGGCAATCATACCACATCTTCTTTTTTTATAAATTTGACAGAATAGAAAAAAATCGCGAAACTTCATGAATGATTTTGGCACAAAGTCGTCATGGCTAAACGTGACGTCATATCAATGAAAACTTACAAACTGGAGGTTATTTCGTTACCTGTACGCTTCAAATTCGGATAAAATTACAGTAAAACGGCAAATTCGAGATAGGTGTTGTTTTATTTTCGATTATATAGTAGTATTCGAATATTTAATGATTCAACTGTGGATTTGACGGCAACTTTAAGCCAATGAAAAAAGTGTTACAATCCAAATTGCATTAGAATATTCAAATATGAACACACAAATAAAAAAAGAAGTGTTCTCCTTGAAGGGAGCATATTATTTTCATAGAGAGGCCTAATAGACTGTCATTTACATATACACGATTGTGTTTAGCATTTCTTTTCAATGAGATAATTGCTTTATATAAAAACTTCCACAATATCCAATAAACAAGAGGCTCTCAAGAGCCTGAATCGCTCACCTGGTAAACAATGCCTTAATGATTTCATTAATAACAGTTAGGCATGGACCATTTAACTTGTAGGGGGACATGGTTTTTTTTCTGGTCAGAATATTTTCTATTTTTTGGAAGTAGCACAACAAATTATTTTTTTTACAAATTGCAAATTGAAAATTTCAGGACAGGTAGACCTTGACCTAATAAATATTTTAACTTCTAGTCTTATTTGCTCTAAATGCTGGAGTTTTTTTAGATATAAGCCAAAAACTGCATTTTACCCTGTGTTCTATTTTTAGCCATGACGGCCATGTTTTTAGACAAAATAGAAAATAAAACACAAACTTTATTTTATACACCCTACTGATCATTCAGTTGAAGTTTGGTTGAATTTGGTTGAGTAGTTTTAGAGGAGAAGATTTTTTAAAGTTAGCAAATATGATGAACAAATTGTGAAAAAATTGTCATTAAAGGACAAGAACCCCTTAAGGGGTCAATTGACAATTTTGGTCATATTTAACTTATTTGTAGATCTTACTTTGCTGATCATTTTTGCTGTTTACAGTTTATCTTTATCTATAATGATATTCAAGATAATGACCAAAAACTGCAAAATTTCCTTAAAATTACCAATTAAGTGGCAGCAACCCAACAATGGTTTGTTTGATTCGTCTGAAAATTTCAGGGCTGATAGATCTTGACCTAATGAACATTTTTACCCCATGTCAGACTTGCTCTAAATGCTTTTGTTTTTGAGATATAAGCCAAAAACTGCATTTGATCCCTATGTTCTATTTAAAGTAAGGGCGGCCATGTTTTTTGACGGATCAAAAATCGAAGCACACACTTTGTGCAGGATAATCTAAGGAACTATCATGCTAAGTTTCATCGAAATCCATTCAGTAGTTTCAGAGGAGAAGATTTTTTAAAGTTAGCAAATATGATGAACAAATTGTGAAAAATCGTCATTAAAGGACATTTACCCCTTAAGGGGTCAATTGACAATTTTGGTCATATTAACCTATTTGTAGATCTTACTTTGCTGATCATTTTTGCTGTTTACAGTTTATCTTTATCTATAATGATATTCAAGATAATGACCAAAAACTGCAAAATTTCCTTAAAATTACCAATTAAGTGGCAGCAACCCAACAATGGATTGTTTGATTCGTCTGAAAATTTCAGGGCTGATAGATCTTGACCTAATGAACATTTTTACCCCATGTCAGATTTGCTCTAAATGCTTTCGTTTTTGATATATAAACCAAAAACTGCATTTGACCCCTATGTTCTATTTAAAGTAAGGGCGGCCATGTTTTTTGACGGATCAAAAATCGAAGCACACACTTTGTGCAGGATAATCTAAGGAACTATCATGCTAAGTTTCATCCAAATCCATTCAGTAGTTTCAGAGGAGAAGATTTTTTAAAGTTAGCAAATATGATGAACAAATTGTGAAAAATTGTCATTAAAGGACATTTACCCCTTAAGGGGTCAATTGACAATTTTGGTCATATTAACCTATTTGTAGATCTTACTTTGCTGATCATTTTTGCTGTTTACAGTTTATCTTTATCTATAATGATATTCAAGATAATGACCAAAAACTGCAAAATTTTCTTAAAATTACCAATTAAGTGGCAGCAACCCAACAATGGTTTGTTTGATTCGTCTGAAAATTTCAGGGCTGATAGATCTTGACCTAATGAACATTTTTACCCCCATGTCAGATTTGCTCTAAATGCTTTCGTTTTTGAGATATAAGCCAAACACTGCATTTGACCCCTATGTTCTATTTAAAGTAAGGGCGGCCATGTTTTTTGACGGATCAAAAATCGAAGCACACACTTTGTGCAGGATAATCTAAGGAACTATCATGCTAAGTTTCATCCAAATCCATTCAGTAGTTTCAGAGGAGAAGATTTTTTAAAGTTAGCAAATATGATGAACAAATTGTGAAAAATTGTCATTAAAGGACATTTACCCCTTAGGGGGTCAATTGACAATTTTGGTCATATTAACCTATTTGTAGATCTTACTTTGCTGATCATTTTTGCTGTTTACAGTTTATCTTTATCTATAATGATATTCAAGATAATGACCAAAAACTGCAAAATTTTCTTAAAATTACCAATTAAGTGGCAGCAACCCAACAATGGTTTGTTTGATTCGTCTGAAAATTTCAGGGCTGATAGATCTTGACCTAATGAACATTTTTACCCCATGTCAGATTTGCTCTAAATGCTTTCGTTTTTGAGATATAAGCCAAAAACTGCATTTGACCCCTATGTTCTATTTAAGTAAGGGCGGCCATGTTTTTTAACGGATCAAAAATCGAAGCACACACTTTGTGCAGGATAATCTAAGAAACTATCATGCTAAGTTTCATCCAAATCCATTCAGTAGTTTCAGAGGAGAAGATTTTTTAAAGTTAGCAAATATGATGAACAAATTGTGAAAAATTGTCATTAAAGGACATTTACCCCTTAAGGGGTCAATTGACAATTTTGGTCATATTAACCTATTTGTAGATCTTACTTTGCTGATCATTTTTGCTGTTTACAGTTTATCTTTATCTATAATGATATTCAAGATAATGACCAAAAACTGCAAAATTTTCTTAAAATTACCAATTAAGTGGCAGCAACCCAACAATGGTTTGTTTGATTCGTCTGAAAATTTCAGGGCTGATAGATCTTGACCTAATGAACATTTTTACCCCTGTCAGATTTGCTCTAAATGCTTTCGTTTTTGAGATATAAGCCAAAAACTGCATTTGACCCCTATTTTCTATTTAAGTAAGGGCGGCCATGTTTTTTGACGGATCAAAAATCGAAGCACACACTTTGTGCAGGATAATCTAAGAAACTATCATGCTAAGTTTCATCCAAATTCATTCAGTAGTTTCAGAGGAGAAGATTTTTTATAGTTAGCAAATATGATGAACAAATTGTGAAAAATTGTCATTAAAGGACATTTACCCCTTAAGGGGTCAATTGACAATTTTGGTCATATTAACCTATTTGTAGATCTTACTTTGCTGATCATTTTTGCTGTGTACAGTTTATCTTCATCTATAATAATATTCAAGATAATGACCAAAAACTACAAAATTTCCTTAAAATTACCAATTAAGTGGCAGCAACCCAACAATGGTTTGTTTGATTCATCTGAAAATTTCTGGGCTGATAGATCTTGACCTAATGAACATTTTTAACCCTGTCAGATTTGCTCTAAATGCTTCCGTTTTTGAGATATAAGCCAAAAACTGCATTTGACCCCTATGTCCTATTTTAAGTAACGGCGGCCATGTTTTTTGACGGATCAAAAATCGAAGCACACACTTTGTGCAGGATAATCTAAGGAACAATCATTTTAAGTTTCATTCAAATCCATTCAGTATTCTCAGAGGAGAAGATGTTTGAAAAATTGTTAACGACGACGACGGACGCCAAGTGATGAGAAAAGCTCACATGGCCTTTTAAGCCAGGTGAGCTAAAAAGAGGGTCACGGACCTTATGTTCGTATAAAAAAACCAACCACATATCATCCTACCACGTTCAGTACAATTATCTGCCCTTATGAGTGCACATTTTTTTAATTTCAGGAACAGTGAAAAGACGTTGTATTTTATGATAGTTTAATAATTCCAAGACAGGTGGTTCTGTTGATACTTAATTGGTACGTTTTTTTTTTTGATAAAAAAAAGTATTTTTTGCAGTATGCCTGGACAAATCTACACACACATTTACCTGAAATTTAAATCCATTTTTACTAGCTTCTTTAAGTTGTTCTTTTATTTCTGGTGGTAGTTTGAAGGAGCTAGTGACAGTTTTGTTACCAATTTTTCTGGAAGTGCTTATATCTGTTGATGTGTTCGTTGAATTATTTAATTTGGAAACTCCAACTACTAAATTCATAGTCTTTGTTGAGAATTCCATAGTCTTAGGTTCATCGTCTGACAGAGTTTTAAGTGCTGAATCAGCTATGATATCAACTGTGTGAAGGAGCTTCTTTGTTCTTTCGATCTAATATAGAAGTAATTATATATTTATATTAATGCGCGTGCATTGAGTAAGGTATATAATTAAAAAAAAACTTGAAAAAACGCCACCTTGTTGACTATGTCACATACTCTGGTCATTGGAGGACATAATTTTGTGCAATGCAAAACGTAAAAAGCAACCATTAAAGCTAGCAAGGAATTAATCTTGAATTTTAAGTTTGCTATAAAATATACAAAAAAAACAACTTTGTATTTAATTAAATTTTTGGCAAAGCCTAAATAGCCTACAGGCGAAAATTAATAAATGTCTTTCAAAGTAGCAAATAAACTGACAAAGTCACGAAAGAAATATAAAGACCAAAAGACAAACAATAGTTCATAAAGAAAAAGCCAACACAAAACTGTAGACTGAGAAACACGAACCCTACTAAAAAACTAGGATAATTTAAGGTGCTTCGCAAGGGTGAGCATTGCAGTATAAAAAAATCATAAGAGTATTCATAGTTGGAATTAAAAGCTGCAGAAAACCTGTGTGTTTCCATTTTGAGACAAAAATCATTCTCAAATCAAAAGCAAAGTATTTTTCTCAAATTAATGTTCTATTTTCACATTTCTTGAACGGTTTGTGAATAATATTCCTCTCACTAGTGAAAACCCTGTTCGCGGCAAATGATTGGTCGAAATTTAATTGTGACGTTAAATATTCTTAGCTTCTTCTGAGTTTTCCTATTGTAACGTGAATAACGTGGGATTTTGAAATGAAAGAAAAAAGTGTAAAGTGGTGGAAAATAATTAAAAAGTCAGATTTTAAAACGACCATCACCATGTCTCTTGTTGCTCTTAAATGCTTTTTTTTTAAACAGTTGTTTTTCATATATGTTCCAAATAAAATCAAATCATTCCTGTTCTATTCATTAAACTGTGGTTGTAGTTAAAACGGATATGCGATAGGAAAATAGAAACATAGAAGTAGTTGTTTGACTTATTTGTGTATTTCCCATTCGTAAATCTTCTTATATCAACTGTTTTCAAATTCGTTAAAAAATTCTAAAAACTTCACTTTTTTATCTGAGCGTCACTTATGAGTTTTGTGTATACGTAATGCGCGTCTGGAGAATCAAATTATAAGACTGGTACCTTTAATATATATTAATATGGTTTCAATTTAATAAGATATGTACAAAACATTTAAAAAAACATCAGTTTCGATATTATGGCAATTTTTTTTTATAGTTTCCATATTTCTGCATGGTCTGATTAATGTTAGTATTAAATAGTAATGTAACGAGTTTTTATAAATACATTATAAGTGATCGTTTTACCTTTTTTTCTCTCGCCTTGATTTCTGCCTCTGTTTGTTGTACTTGTGTTTCTTGTTCTTCTTCTGGACTTTCATATGGAACTTCTTGTTCGGGTTCTGTTTCTTCTTCATGTATGACATCATCAGTTTCAGATTTATCTTCCACTATAACCTTTTCTTTTACATTACGTTCAGGTACATGATTTAAATCCAAAAGATTGGAACTTGAATCAAAAAGTGACCTAAAAATAGAAAGACGTTTTTTATTATCAAAAAGAACAAAAAGACCACAACCGGAATTTTAATGAAAAAAACATACGACTGATAGACTTCGTATCTGACAGTACATCAGCAATTGCACTTAACGAGTTATAGTAATTTAAAGTTCAGTAAAATGGTATTGTTGTTTGACTGTTTGTCAATGTGATTACAACTCTGGTTCGATAGATTGTCTTGTCACTAATGTTAGATCCGAAAACACTTTATCAGGACGCAGGTTCAGTTTACTTGCAGCATCTACTAAAATCATTGCATCCTAATGTTTATGCCCAGGTTGTGACATAACAGGTAAGTAAGTCTTCGTATTGAGGGTGGTGAATGTAATTCAGGAGTTGCTCATCCCGTCGACGCATCCTAATTCTATCCTTTTTGGAGTTCTTTCGATCGTCTTAGTTGTTGTTTGTTACGTTTAGATCCAGGTTGTGACATAACAGCAAAGTAAGTATTCGTATTGAGGGTGGTGAATGTCATGCAGGAGGTGCTCATCTCGTCGACACATCCGAATTCGATCCTTTTTTTTAGTTCTTTCGATCGTCTTAGTTGTTGTTTGTAACGTTTAGATCCAGGTTGTGACATAACAGCAAAGTAAGTATTCGTATTGAGGGTTGTATATGTAAAGAAGGAGGTGTCCATACCGTTGGCACATCCGAATTCAATCCTTTTTGGAGTTCTTTCGATCCTCTAAGTTGTTGTTTGTTACGTTTAGATCCAGGTTGTGACAAAACAGCTAAGTTAGTATTAATATTGAGGGTGGTGAAATTAATTCAGGAGGTGCTCATCCCGTCAACACATCCGAATTTGATTCTATTTGGAGTTCTTTCGATCCTCTTAGTTGTTGTTTGTTACGTTTAGATCCAAGTTGTGACAAAACAGCTAAGTAAGTATTCGTATTGAGGGTGGTGAATGTCAAGCAGGAGGTGCTCATCCCGTCGACACATCCTAATTCTATCCTTTTTGGAGTTCTTTCGATCGTCTTAGTTGTTGTTTGTTATGTTTAGATCTAGGTTGTGACAAAACAGCTAAGTAAGTATTCGTATTGAGGGTGGTGAATGTAATTCAGGAGTTGCTCATCCCGTCGACGCATCCTAATTCTATCCTTTTTGGAGTTCTTTCGATCGTCTTAGTTGTTTTTTGTTACGTTTAGATCCAGGTTGTGACATAAAAGCAAAGTAAGTATTCGTATTGAGGGTGGTATATGTAAAGAAGGAGGTGTTCATCCCGTCGATACATCCTAATTACATTCTATTTGGAGTTCTTTCGATCCTCTTAGTTGTTGTTTGTTACGTTTAGATCCAGGTTGTGACATAACAGCAAAATAAGTATTCGTATTGAGGGTGGTATATGCAAAGAAGGAGGTGTTCATACCGTCGACACATCCTTATTACATTCTATTTGGAGTTCTTTTGATCATCTTAGTTGTTGGTTGCTACCTTGATCTGTATAATGTTAACAATTTAAGATATTTGAACATCGGCAAACAACTTTTGTCTAAATTTTGTATGAACTATCAAAAACTTTGTCGGTTAGTTTACATAAATTCTCCGAATACAGTTCGAAAATTCTTTGTTCTTATCCTCTGGTCTCCCGACATCGTTTTATTTTATAAACCAACCGATGTGTAAACGTTTCTAATCAAAGCAAAGCCGTAAAGTTTCATTGCTAAGCTGATATTAAATACATTTATAAATTTTAAGTAGACACAATAATGTAACTTTTAAAATATGATCCAATTATGTTTAAATAAAAGAGAGAGGCGACATATATCAAAGGGACATTTTCACTCATAAGTCAGAAACAAAGTGAAAACGTCAGGGCTAAAATAAAAAAAGACATTGAATATCTAGTCAACTAGAAAATATATATACCGTGATGCAGGTGCTGCTGTAATGTTGCTACATTGAAATGTATAGTACACAATTGCAAAAATGTTGGCTTGATTTAAACGATTAAAAGAATTGAGAGCTTATGCAAAATTAATTGTATCACCTAAGATTTGCCCACTTTGTGGACATGTTTATTAAATTTTATCCAATATTTTTCAACTCAAGCAACCAATATCACCATGGATTTTTATGTTTACGTCAGAATATCTTTTTATCATGCATTTTAAGTAAAGCCAATGCTGTCAACAGTATAAACAAAAACACACAATATGTTTGTCTACCTCTACTGGTGTTCTCAGATGACAAAATGCTACTCCATAGTTGGCCATATGGACACCAAACAATGCAATGAAAAACTAACATATGGCTTAACCAGACCTAATCCCTTAATTTACCAAAGAAATTTAACAATCGTAATTGCATTTTTTTTTACAATATTTTTGAATTTAGAATTTCTCGCTATTCTTATTATACTTGCCAAGCCTATTTTAACACATTTCATAGAGAAACTGCTCCAAAAAAAAAAAAATGCCTAATAATATTCCATATACAGCGCAACAGAACACGTGTCATCTAGGAATTTTGTAAACATAGCAACTAGTATAAAAAACATTTAGGTGAATACATAGATTAAATCTGGATTAATGAAAATCTGTGTACTAACACAATTAACCATAATTTAATACATGATCTACACTAATGTTAACGAGGTCAGGATAAGGTACCGGTAGTTGATGTATCTATCAAGAAATGTAAATATGTTAATAGCATTTAGTTTCAAGGAAAAAAATTGCCTGAGAAACCCTTTTCAGTTGCTTCGCTCGGGAAAACCTGTTTTTTGTGCAAATACGAGATGTTTATTTCTTACTTTGTTCTTTTCTGATTAAAAATATTCTATCAAATAAGAAATTTGAATTATACAACAGGTATAACTGTTTTGCCATTATTTCCACTGATATCTTTTTCGAAGAGAGGCGAAAGATGACAAAGGGACATTCAAACTCGTTGTATAAAATGACAACGCCAAGTCTAAAATAGAAAAAGACCAACAGACAAGCAACAATTGACAACACACAACAACAAAAAAACTAAATACAAACCCCACCAAAAACTGGGGATGATTTCGGGTGCTTTTTAAGGATAAGTAAATCCTTTACCATATATGGCACCAGTTGATAATGTTCATGTCAGTAACATCCCGATGATAAGTGTAACTCAGTAGGTCACATTCAAGGAAAAGGAGACGGGATTGTAGATGAGAACATTTTTTTTTGTCATCTGTCAAAGAGATATTCCATAAATATTCCAAAAGTTTATATCATTAGCTATGTTTAATCAATATCAGTGGACTGTTATTCCACGAGGGTTCCATCATCATAACATCCGCGACTTTTTTATTGTCATCATTGAAAATAACATGATTTTTGTAAATCATCTATAGATAAATTCTGTAATTGCAACCAATTTAGGGTTACGCGATTCTGACTCAAGTTGTCGTAATTCATGTGCATATATTGGCTAATTGTAGGTCGCTACAAATATATGAAAAACTTTTTTAGAATTGAAGCAAATGGCTGAGACCCGGATAAATTCAGTATTCTACCTCTAATTCCCGTTCTATTATTTAAGATAACACTGATAGTTAAAGGCTGATATCTATATATTAGAGTCACTTGTCTCTTCAAATCAATATCACTAAGCAGAAGCTGACACATCTCTCTGGTTTTGAATTAAAAGAAATGTAAAGAGTCCGACAGGGCAGAACAATGATCTTCTAAAAAGCACAGATATTTCTGTAAACGTATCATGTTTACGATATAATTGAGAGGATGACGTCACAATACCTGTATCAGAGTTCCCTTTATAGTCCAAATGGTTTTCCTTTTTTAGAAAATTTGTAGAAAGCAAACATTTTTTAATCCTGCAAAAATAAATGTTGAAGATATTCATGTTGTACATATATATCTTCAAGATTTAGAATTTCCTCTTTGTAATAAATATAGACATCTACAAAAATGTCAACTCCGTGTCAAAGTTATTTGAACAATAAGTATCCGTGATTAATTTTTTTCTTCTTCAAGTCTTTAATGTTATTCTTACTTGACCAGGGTTTCTACTTTCCCCGGTTCACTTTAATATCATACTCACTTGACCATAGTTTCTACTCTCCCCGGTTCCCTTTAATGTTATACTGACATGACCATAGTTTCTACTTTCCCCGGTTCACTTTAATGTTAATCTCACTTGATCAGGGTTTCTACTTTCCCCGGTTCACTTAAATATTATACTCACTTGACCATAGTTTCTACTTTCTCCGGTTAACTTTAATGTTATACTCACTTGACCATATTTTCTACTTTCCCCGGTTCACTTTAATGTTTTACTCACTTGACCATATTTTCTACTTTCCCCAGTTCACTTTAATGTAATACTGACTTGACCATATTTTCTAATTTCCCCGGTTCGCTTTAATGTTGTTCTCACTTGACCATAGTTTCTACTTTCCCCGGTTCACTTGAATGTTATTCTCACTTGACCATAGTTTCTACTTCCCCCGGTTCATTTAAATGTTATTCTCACTTGGCCATAGTTTCTGCTTTCCTCGGTTCACTTTAATGTTTTACTCATTTTCTAACTTCCCCGGATCGCTTTAGGTGTCATACCACCAATTACTCCCTCAAATTTAAAACGTATGTGAAAGTAGGCCTACTGGGACAAAAAATAGTGCATTTGATGTCATTGTTTACTTAAACTAACCAACAAATAGGCAGTGATGAAACTTTTGGTGAAAGAAAAAATATATTAAGACCATTTTGAGCTAAAATTAACTAATGAGTTTGCATTCAAAATTGAGGATTAATGCACTCCATAGTATACTAATTAAAGATTTCCAGAAAACCAGGGGTTATTTTTAGTGGGACTTTTAATTGGTGGTATGAAATCTTTAATGTTATTCTCACTTGACCATATTTTCAACTTTTCCCGGTTCACTTTAATGTTATACTCATTTTCCCCGGTTCACTTTAATGTTATACTTACATGACCTTATTTTCTACTTTCCCCGGTTCACTTTAATGTAATACTCACTTAACCATATTTTCAAAATTCCCCGGTTAACTTTAATGTTGTACTCACTTGACCATATTTTCTACTTTCCCCGGTTCACTTTAATATAATACTCACTTGACCATAGTTTCTACATTCCCCGGTTCACTTAAATGTTATACTCACTTGACCATATTTTCTACTTTCCCCGGTGTACTTTAATGTTTTACTCACTTGACCATATTTTCTACTTTCCCAAGTTCACTTTAATGTTAATCTTACTTGACCATATTTTCTAATTTCCCCGGTTCGCTTTAATGTTAATCTCACTTGACCATGGTTACTACTTTCCCCATTTCACTTTAATGTTATTCTCACTTGACCATATTTTCTACTTTTCCCGGTTCACTTTAATGTAATACTCACTTGACCATATTTTCTAATTTCCCCGGTTCGCTTTAATGTTGTTCTCACTTGACCATAGTTTCTACTTTCCCCGGTTCACTTGAATGTTATTCTTACTTGACCATAGTTTCTACTTTCCTCGGTTCACTTTAATGTTGTTCTCACTTGACCATAGTTTCTAGTTTCCCCGGTTCACTTTAATGTTATTCTCACTTGGCCATAGTTTCTAATTTCCCCGGTTCGCTTTAATGTTGTTCTCACTTGACCATAGTTTCTACTTTCCCCAGTTCACTTTAATGTTATTCTCACTTGGCCATAGTTTCTGCTTTCCCCGGTTCACTTCAATGTTTAACTCATTTTCTAATTTCCCCGGATCGCTTTAGGTATCATACCACCAATTACTCCCTCAAATTTAAAACGTATGTGAAAGTAGGCCTACTCGGACAAAAAATAGTGCATTTGATGTCATTGTTTACTTAAACTAACCAACAAATTGGCAGTGATGAAACTTTTGGTGAAAGAAAAATATATTTAGACCATTTTGAGCTAAAATTAACTTGTTAATGAGTTTGCATTCAAAATTGAGGATTAATGCAATCCATAGTATACTAATTAAAGATTTCCAGAAAACCAAGGGTTATCTTTAGTGGGACTTTTAATTGGTGGTATGACACCTTTAATGTTATTCTCACTTGACCATGGTTTCTACTTTCCCCGGTTCACTTTAATGTAATACTCACTTTCCCCGGTTCACTTTAATGTTATACTCACATTACCATATTTTCTAATTTCCCCGGTTCGCTTTAATGTTATATTCACTTGACCATAGTTTCTACTTTCCCCGGTTCATTTGAATGTTTTTCTCATTTGACCATAGTTTCTACTTTCCTCGGTTCACTAGAATGTTTTACTCACTTGTCCATATTTTCTACTTTCCCCAGTTCATTTTAATGTAATACTCACTTGACCATATTTTCTACTTTCCCTGGTTCACTTTAATGTTTTACTCACTTGACCATATTTTCTACTTTCCCTGGATCACTTTAATGTAATACTTACTTGGCCATATTTTCTAATTTCCCCGGTTCGCTTTAATGTTTTTCTCACTTAACCATAGTTTCTGCTTTCCCCGGTTCGTTTTAATGTTATTCTTACTTGACCATAGTTTCTAATTTCCCCGGTTCGCTTTAATGTTATACTCACTTGACCATAGTTTCTAATTTCCCCGGTTCGCTTTAATGTTATACTCCCTTGACCATAGTTTCTAATTTCCCCGGTTCGCTTTAATGTTATACTCACTTGACCATAGTTTCTAATTTCCCCGGTTTGCTTTAATATTATACTCACTTGACCATATGTTTTACTTTCCCCTGTTCACTTTTATTGACATCAGTATGTGAAATCTGATCAGATATCTTGTCCATAACATTAAGTAACGCATCCTGTAAGAAAACTAAAATAATTAAAAACTTATCATTATAATCATGCTCAATTTTCATGATTTTGTTAATTGCGCATGACTTAATTTTTAGTGTTTTATAGTTATGAGTTGAATATTTTTCAAGGTTTTAATTCTTGGATTAGTTTTTCTATATTATAATTTTAAGAAAATGTTTCTATGTTTCAATTCTTGGATTAGTTAATAACAAATTCTTATTACATTGACCAAGAAGAAAAAGAAGGGGAGGAACACTATTTTTTTCTTCTCATTCTCAAGCAACGTCATCGACAGCATCCTGGTAATATCCATTATTGTATGCATGACGTCAGTGGCCGGTTGTTCAACTTGTCGTTAGCACTAACGATCCGTTTAATTTTGATAAAATATCGATAAAATTTAACGTAACGTTAATCCTGTTGGTCACCTTATAGTTAGTTTTAACGTTCTGTTATGTTGTTCTTAATTTGAATGAAATTAAACGCTGATAGGAAGGGATATAGTTACGATACTGTTGTCATGTCATTAAAGATTGCATATTTTGGCTTTAATTTTGATTCACTTATAGTCTTTGCATGGGAATTAAACATATTTATTCTAAAACTAGTTGTTGACATGTTACGGGTTATGTTCTTCTCATATATTTTATGATGGTATAATAATACTAAACCCTTACCAAGAGTGATTTTGACTGATATTCATTTTATGAAGACATAATATTTCAAGCAGTTTAATTGAGGACTGGAGCTGGCATATCAGTTACTGCTAGTGGTCTGCTGTTATTTGTGTATTATTGTCATTTTGTTTATTTTCTTTTGTGTCCTATTCTGACAACGGACTAGTATACATACATCATATTTGTTTAGGGGCCAGCTTAAATTTTTTATGATTTAAAATGAGAAAAATCCAGTCAAACAATTCATACTAATTTTTGATTTACTACCTGAACGTTATCCGATAAGGCATCTGCTTCCTTAGAAATTTGGTTCGAAGCTTCTAAGACATTTTCCATTTCAGCTTCGTTTTCTGTAGGTAACACAGATAAAACTGTAACCATTTCTTCAATTATCTGTAAGAAAATCACATAGAAATAAATATTGTAATGGGTATAATAAAACAAAAATAAAGAAATCATATGTAATCTGTTAATCAAACAGTTGTATTTTTTTTTTGTAAAATGTAAAGGACTTTTTCATGTAAATAAAAAAGAAGAAGATTCAACTTCAATATTTGTATCACGTTTTGTGGATTTTTTTTTTTAATTTGTCATAACGTTCTCTATCTTGTATATATATAAAAAAAAAAGAAACACCAGAAGTTAACCAATAATCCATGTTTACTAGGATGAAATGAATGGACATATTTAGAAATGATTTTTTTTTGTATGTCATAGCGTTCTGTGTCTGATTATATATATATTGAGCAACACAAATAAAAGTAAAAGAAACACCAGAAGTTTACCATGTTTACTCGGGTGTTACGGATGGACATATTCAGAAGTGACACCTATCATATTGTTCACGTTACGGTTGTTATAAGATATAAATAAACAAATAAACTGTTTAGACTAGAGATTTACAGAAACTGTCATACACATACGACTAGGAATACAATTACACATACAAGTAGCATTCAATCTTGAATATTCTCATAGTTAAAATATAACTACTTGATACAAATCAAAGTCTAACACTTATGATGTTTTTCAATAGTTGAACATATTTTTGTTTCAGGCAATATATGTAGTAATGTGTACACATTAATCATTGTACAGGATACAGCGGGTTAGTGTTTATGAACAGTTACTTTTCATTCTTCATGTCCTTTCATTTGCAAAAAGAAATACTTGTATTATCTATATATTTTTTATGAATAAGGAAAATACTTTTGACTTCGTTTTTGGAATCAATAAAAAAGAAACACAAGTAAACAAAAAAAAAAAAAACACAATAAAGCTACCAATGAACATCTGTATGTCGAAATTTAATCTAAACTATTTGTCTGTTGTGATGTAAAAATCTAGATGAACTTAAGGAGATGGAATTTCACTAATATTAGAGATAAAAGATGCAAAGGTGTATCAGGCTAGAAAAAGAATACTCCTTTGGTATCTTTCGCCGCTCTTTACATCCACGTAACACTTATTGTATACTTTGAATAATAAATGGATTCAACGGAATCAGTGAGAATGCTGGTTTTATACTCCGATAAGATCTTTCTCTTATTCTATGTGAATGTTAATCCAAACAAGATCACAATCCGATAAAGAAAAAAATGTTGTTTACAAAAACAAAAAGCACGACAGAGTGACAAAAGAACGTGCCAAAAAACAATATAAATGAATAGACCCATCTTACGTGCTCTTTTTCTTCTATCTCTATATGCATATGATGAATTGAATCTATCGTTGCTCCTACAATATTTCCAAATCCCTTCGTATCATTAACAAACTCCTCTGCATTGAAACTAGCTAAAATGCAACAAAGCAGTTCGGTTTTTATGATAAATTTACATTTTACTTCAAATGTGTCAATTTTTTTTATTCTTATGCGTTGATGTAATAATCTCATTATCCTACAAAACAAACACAATTACAAGAGGGTAATCATAACTTCTTATTTGCTGCATTTTGATTTTCAATTGGTTTTGTTTATACTTTACTAAAGTCAGATGGGTTGTTTATCTATTATGTATGTTTGTTTATACTTTTCTAAAGTCAGATGTGTTGTATATAACTATTATGTATGTTTGTTTATACTTTTCTCTAAATTCAGATATGTTGTATATATCTATTATGTAAATTTGTTTATACTTTACTAGAGTCAGATATGTTGTATATATCTATTATGTATGCTTCTTTATACTTTACTCTAAAGTCAGATATGTTGTATATATCTATTATGTATGTTTGTTTATACTTTTCTAAAGTCAGATGTGTTGTATATATCTATTATGTATGTTTGTTTATACTTTTCTCTAAAGTCAAATATGTTGTATATCTATTATGTATGTTTGTTTTTACTTTTCTAGAGTCAGATATGTTGTATATATCTATTATGTATGCTTCTTTATACCTTACTCTAAAGTCACATATGTTGTATATATCTATTATGTATGTTTGTTTATACTTTTCTAAAGTCAGTTATGTTGTATATATCTATTATGTAAATTTGTTTATACTTTACTAAAGTCAGATGTGTTGTATATATCTATTATGTATGTTTGTTTATACTTTTCTCTTAAGTCAGATATGTTGTATATCTATTATGTATGTTTGTTTATACTTTTCTAGAGTCAGATATGTTGTATATATCTATTATGTATGTTTGTTTATACTTTTCTAAAATCAGATATGTTGTATATATCTATTATGTAAATTTGTTTATACTTTACTAAAGTCAGATGTGTTGTATATATCTATTATGTATGTTTGTTTATACTTTTCTCTTAAGTCAGATATGTTGTATATCTATTATGTATGTTTGTTTATACTTTTCTAGAGTCAGATATGTTGTATATATCTATTATGTATGTTTGTTTATACTTTTCTAAAGTCAGATATGTTGTATATATCTATTTTCTATGTTTGTTTATACTTTTCTAAAGTCAGATATGTTGTATATATCTATTATGTATGTTTGTTTATACTTTTTTCTAAATTCAGATATGTTGTATATCTATTATGTACGTTTGTTTATACTTTTCTAAAGTTAGATGTGTTGTATATCTATTATGTATGTTTGTTTATACTTTTCTAAAGTCAGATGTGTTGTATATATCTATTATGTATGTTTGTTTATACTTTTCTAAAGTCAGATATGTTGTATATATCTATTATGTATGTTTGTTTATACTTTTCTAAAGTCAGATATGTTGTATATATCTATTATGTATGTTTGTTTATACTTTTCTCTAAATTCAGATATACTTTACTAAAGTCAGATGTGTTGTATATATCTATTATGTATGTTTGTTTATACTTTTCTCTTAAGTCAGATATGTTGTATATCTATTATGTATGTTTGTTTATACTTTTCTAGAGTCAGATATGTTGTATATATCTATTATGTATGTTTGTTTATACTTTTCTAAAGTCAGATATGTTGTATATATCTATTTTCTATGTTTGTTTATACTTTTCTAAAGTCAGATATGTTGTATATATCTATTATGTATGTTTGTTTATACTTTTTTCTAAATTCAGATATGTTGTATATCTATTATGTACGTTTGTTTATACTTTTCTAAAGTTAGATGTGTTGTATATCTATTATGTATGTTTGTTTATACTTTTCTAAAGTCAGATGTGTTGTATATATC
Source organism: Mytilus galloprovincialis (assembly GCF_965363235.1). NCBI lineage: Eukaryota > Metazoa > Mollusca > Bivalvia > Mytilida > Mytilidae > Mytilus > Mytilus galloprovincialis. Next base: position 87,242,706 of record NC_134843.1, read on the forward strand.
TATTATGTATGTTTGTTTATACTTTTCTAAAGTCAGATATGTTGTATATATCTATTATGTATGTTTGTTTATACTTTTTTCTAAATTCAGATATGTTGTATATCTATTATGTACGTTTGTTTATACTTTTCTAAAGTTAGATGTGTTGTATATCTATTATGTATGTTTGTTTATACTTTTCTAAAGTCAGATGTGTTGTATATATCTATTATGTATGTTTGTTTATACTTTTCTAAAGTCAGATATGTTGTATATATCTATTATGTATGTTTGTTTATACTTTTCTAAAGTCAGATGTGTTGTATATATCTATTATGTATGTTTGTTTATACTTTTCTCTAAATTCAGATATGTTGTATATATCTATTATGTATGTTTGTTTATACTTTTCTAAAGTCAGATGTGTTGTATATATCTATTATGTATGTTTGTTTATACTTTTCTCTAAAGTCAGATATGTTGTATATATCTATTATGTATGCTTCTTTATACTTTTTTCTAAAGTCAGATATGTTGTATATATCTATTATGTAAGGTTGTTTATACTTTTCTAAAGTTAGATGTGTTGTATATATCTATTATGTATGTTTGTTTATACTTTTCTCTAAAGTCAGATATGTTGTATATATCTATAATGTATGTTTGTTTATACTTTTCTAAAGTCAGATATGTTGTATATATCTATAATGTATGGTTGTTTATACTTTTCTCTAAAGTCATATATGTTGTATATATCTATTATGTATGTTTGTTTATACTTTTCTAAAGTCAGATATGTTGTATATATCTATTATGTATGTTTGTTTATACTTTTCTAAAGTCAGATATGTTGTATATATCTATTATGTATGCTTCTTTATACTTTTCTCTAAAGTCAGATGTGTTGTATATATCTATTATGTACGTTTGTTTATACTTTTCTAAAGTCAGATGTGTTGTATATATCTATTATGTATGTTTGTTTATACTTTTCTAAAGTCAGATGTGTTGTATATATCTATTATGTATGTTTGTTTATACTTTTCTAAAGTCAGATATGTTGTATATATCTATTATGTATGTTTGTTTATACTTTTCTATCTATTATGTATGTTTGTTTATACTTTTCTAAAGTCAGATATGTTGTATATATCTATTATGTATGTTTGTTTATACTTTTCTAAAGTCCGATGTGTTGTATATATCTATAATGTATGTTTGTTTATACTTTTCTAAAGTCAGATATGTTGTATATATCTATTATGTATGTTTGTTTATACTTTTCTAAAGTCAGATATGTTGTATATATCTATTATGTATGTTTGTTTATACTTTTCTAAAGTCAGATATGTTGTATATATCTATTATGTATGTTTGTTTATACTTTTCTCTAAATTCAGATATGTTGTATATCTATTATGTACGTTTGTTTATACTTTTCTAATGTTAGATGTGTTGTATATCTATTATGTATGTTTGTTTATACTTTTCTAAAGTCAGATATGTTGTATATATCTATTATGTATGTTTGTTTATACTTTTCTAAAGTCAGATATGTTGTATATATCTATTATGTATGTTTGTTTATACTTTTCTCTAAATTCAGATATGTTGTATATCTATTATGTACGTTTGTTTATACTTTTCTAAAGTTAGATGTGTTGTATATCTATTATGTACGTTTGTTTATACTTTTCTAAAGTCAGATGTGTTGTATATATCTATTATGTATGTTTGTTTATACTTTTCTAAAGTCAGATGTGTTGTATATATCTATTATGTATGTTTGTTTATACTTTTCTAAAGTTAGATGTGTTGTATATATCTATTATGTATGTTTGTTTATACTTTTCTAAAGTCAGATGTGTTGTATATATCTATTATGTAAGGTTGTTTATACTTTTCTAAAGTTAGATGTGTTGTATATCTATTATGTACGTTTGTTTATACTTTTCTAAAGTCAGATGTGTTGTATATATCTATTATGTATGTTTGTTTATACTTTTCTAAAGTCAGATATGTTGTATATATCTATTATGTATGTTTGTTTATACTTTTCCAAAGTCAGATGTGTTGTATATATCTATTATGTATGTTTGTTTATACTTTTCTAAAGTCAGATATGTTGTATATATCTATTATGTATGTTGTATATATCTATTATGTAAGGTTGTTTATACTTTTCTCTAAAGTCATATATGTTGTATCTATCTATTATGTATGTTTGTTTATACTTTTTTTAAGTCAGATGTGTTGTATATATCTATTATGTATGTTTGTTTATACTTTTCTAAAGTCAGATGTGTTGTATATATCTATTATGTATGTTTGTTTATACTTTTCTCTAAAGTCAGATATGTTGTATATATCTATTATGTATGTTTGTTTATACTTTTCTAAAGTCAGATATGTTGTATATATCTATTATGTAAGGTTGTTTATACTTTTCTCTAAAGTCATATATGTTGTATATATCTATTATGTATGTTTGTTTATACTTTTTTAAAGTCAGGTGTGTTGTATATATCTATTATGTATGTTTGTTTATACTTTTTTAAAGTCAGATATGTTGTATATATCTATTATGTAAATTTGTTTATACTTTTCTAAAGTCAGATATGTTGTATATATCTATTATTTATGTTTGTTTATACTTTTCTAAAGTCAGATGTGTTGTATATATCTATTATGTATGTTTTTTTTTATACTTTTCTAAAGTCAGATATGTTGTATATATCTATTATGTATGTTTGTTTATACTTTTCTAAAGTCATATATGTTGTATATATCTATTATGTATGTTGTTTATACTTTTCTAAAGTCAGATATGTTGTATATATCTATTATGTATGTTTGTTGATACTTTTCTAAAGTCAGATATGTTGTATATATCTATTATGTATGCTTCTTTATACTTTTCTCTAAAGTCAGATATGTTGTATATATCTATTATGTATGTTTGTTTATACTTTTCTAAAGTCAGATGTGTTGTATATATCTATTATGAATGTTTGTTTATACTTCTTTAAAGTCAGATATGTTGTATATATCTATTATGCATGTTTGTTTATACTTTTCTAAAGTCAGATGTGTTGTATATAACTATTATGTATGTTTGTTTATACTTTTCTCTAAATTCAGATAATATGTTGTATATATCTATTATGTAAATTTGTTTATACTTTACTAAAGTCAGATGTGTTGTATATATCTATTATGTATGTTTGTTTATACTTTTCTCTTAAGTCAGATATGTTGTATATCTATTATGTATGTTTGTTTATACTTTTCTAGAGTAAGATATGTTGTATATATCTATTATGTATGTTTGTTTAATATACTTTTCTCTAAAGTCAGATGTGTTGTATATATCTATTATGTATGTTTGTTTATACTTTTCTAGAGTCAGATATGTTGTATATATTTATTATGTATGTTTGTTTATACTTTTCTCTAAAGTCAGATGTGTTGTATATATCTATTATGTATGTTTGTTTATACTTTTCTAGAGTCAGATATGTTGTATATATCTATTATGTATGTTTTTATACTTTTCTAAAGTCAGATATGTTGTATATATCTATTATCTATGTTTGTTTATACTTTTCTAAAGTTAGATGTGTTGTATATCTATTATGTATGTTTGTTTATACTTTACTAAAGTCAGATGTGTTGTATATATCTATTATGTATGTTTGTTTATACTTTTCTAAAGTCATATATGTTGTATATATCTATTATGTATGTTGTTTATACTTTTCTAAAGTCAGATATGTTGTATATATCTATTATGTATGTTTGTTGATACTTTTCTAAAGTCAGATATGTTGTATATATCTATTATGTATGCTTCTTTATACTTTTCTCTAAAGTCAGATATGTTGTATGTATCTATTATGTATGTTTGTTTATACTTTTCTAAAGTCAGATGTGTTGTATATATCTATTATGTATGTTTGTTTATACTTTTCTAAAGTCAGATATGTTGTATATATCTATTATGTATGTTTGTTTATACTTTTCTCTAAAGTCAGATATGTTGAATATCTATTATGTATGTTTGTTTATACTTTTCTAGAGTCAGATATGTTGTATATATCTATTATGTATGTTTGTTTATACTTTTCTCTAAAGTCAGATATGTTGTATATATCTATTATGTATGTTTGTTTATACTTTTCTAAAGTCAGATATGTTGTATATATCTATAATGTATGTTTGTTTATACTTTTCTAAAGTCAGATGTGTTGTATATATCTATTATGTATGTTTGTTTATACTTTTCTCTAAAGTCAGATATGTTGTATATATCTATTATGTATGTTTGTTTATACTTTTCTAAAGTCAGATATGTTGTATATATCTATTATGTAAGGTTGTTTATACTTTTCTCTAAAGTCATATATGTTGTATATATCTATTATGAATGTTTCTTTATACTTTTCTAAAGTCAGATATGTTGTATATATCTATTATGTATGTTTGTTTATACTTTTCTAAAGTCAGATGTGTTGTATATATCTACATGTATTATGTATGTTTGTTTATACTTTTCTAAAGTCAGATGTGTTGTATATATCTATTATGTATGTTTGTTTATACTTTTCTAAAGTCAGATGTGTTGTATATATCTATTATGTATGTTTGTTTATACTTTTCTAAAGTCTGATGTCAGATGTGTTGTATATATCTATTATGTATGTTTGTTTATACTTTTCTAAAGTCAGATGTGTTGTATATATCTATTATGTATGTTTGTTTATACTTTTCTAAAGTCAGATATGTTGTATATATCTATTATGTATGTTTGTTTATACTTTTCTCTAAAGTCAGATATGTTGTATATATCTATTATTTATGTTTGTTTATACATTTCTAAAGTCAGATGTGTTGTATATATCTATTATTTATGTTTGTTTATACATTTGTAAAGTCAGATAAGTTGTATATATCTATTATGTATGTTTGTTTATACATTTCTAAAGTCAGATAAGTTGTATATATCTATTATGTACGTTTGTTTATACTTTTCTAAAGTCAGATATGTTGTATATATCTATTATCTATGTTTGTTTATACTTTTCTTCAGTCAGATGTGTTGTATATATCTATTATGAATGTTTGTTTATACTTCTCTAAAGTCAGATATGTTATATATCTATTATCTATGTTTGTTTATACTTTTCTAAAGTCAGATGTGTTGTATATATCTATTATGTATGTTTGTTTATACTTTTCTAAAGTCAGATGTGTTGTATATATCTATTATGTATGTTTGTTTATACTTTTCTCTAAAGTCAGATATGTTGTATATATCTATTATGTAAGTTTGTTTTTACTTTTCTATAAAGTCAGATATGTTGTATATATCTATTATGTAAGTTTGTTTATACTTTTCTCTAAAGTCAGATATGTTGTATATATCTATTATGTAAGTTTGTTTATACTTTTCTAAAGTCAGATGTGTTATTTATCTATTATGTATGTTTGTTAGTATTTTTCTATTATGTATGTTTGTTAGTATTTTTCTAAAGTCAGTTGTGTTGTAAATATATTATGTATAAAATTGAGAATGGAAATGGGGAATATGTCAAAGTGACAACAACCCGACTACAGAACAGACAAAAGCCGAAGGCCACAAATGGGTCTTAAATGTAGCAATAAAATCCAGAACCCGGAGGCGTTCTTCAGCTGGCCCCTAAACAATTATAATTTATACTAGTTCGGCGATAATGGACGTCGTTCCATGACGTCCGGTTCAATTTTTTTTGCAGTACCGACGATTTCTTATTTCGCGACACCGGTGGTGAGTGAGCCACTCGGTATTAATGCATGTTAAATGGGTCATTCAAAAGCATTGTTTCGTATTTTCTGTTCATATATTTTTCTTACAAAATCACTTTACTGTCTGATTTAAAAAATAATGAAAATAAAGAATTGGAGTTTAAGACAATCTATTCTTAAATCTATTTTAACAATGACTCCAGAGTCCTGTATGATGCATAGTATTTTCTAACCTTGTACTCCTTTACGCCACAACTTTCTTTACTGTTTTCTTTTTTCATATTTGTACCATTATATAACGTTTGCAATACTAGTATGCATTACTAAACGTAAAATGTTTTTATACTTCTATTCATTTGTTGTCTTGTATAGTAATTCGACAAACAACATTACTCCTGATTTTCTACCTCTTTTGCTATAGTAATTACCTTAGGAGATTGTACACTTCGTTTGATAAAAAAAGAAGATGTGGTAGGATTGCCAATGAGACAACTCTTCACAAGAGACCAAAATGACACAGAAATAAACAACTATAAGTCACCGTATTGCCGTCAACAATGAGCAAAGCCCATATTGCATAGTCAGCTGTAAAAGGCCCCAAAACAATAATGTAAAACAATTTAAACGAGAAAACTAACGGTCTTATTTAAGTACACAAAATGAACAAAAAACAAATATGTTACACATAAACAAAACAATTACACACCTCTTAGCATTTATTTAGAGTTCACTATCATAATTGATTTACAATAAAAAGTCATTTCATGTATATCATTTTATAGTGCATGAAAAATAGAAGTTAAATCAACTGATTTTGCATAAGACGAGAAGTTGTGAGTATGTTCTAAATGAGAGGTAAGTTTTACATGTTTTATCCGAATTCGACCTCACTATACAAGCACTTTAATTTAACTTATATTAACTAACTTTTGTAGAACTCGGATCTTAACTGCATAATGTGAACTGAGTATGAGTCTATACAGGATTAAGTGTAGATACTGAATACGTACCGTCGTTACAAGTATTATCATCGGCGTCATAATGCATCATTGCTGGCATTTCACAATGGCACACACTGGACGAACAAAGCAAGGGAGTATAACAACTTATATTTCTAACCGCTGTCGAACAAGGGTCAAGGTATCTTCCAGCTGTAATCAAAACCTTTATATCAGCTATGTTCAAAGCAGACATTTGTAATTCTTAATGTTTTGCACTATTCCAATAAGTTTGTTAGGATTGATAAATATAACTATTCATTGTTTCCAGAATACTTGTTTACTGTTCGCCAATGCGCCTGTAATATGGAGCATGATAATGACGAAATAAGTGAAACTGCAAACTACTGCTCACTGATGATACCCCTGCCCGCCCAGAATGTTGTATAGTGATGAATCGGAAAACGCATCACACAGTTAAGCTGACTATGATAAACCTTGAAACCAACTTTTAGAAATCCATGTATTGCAGTTCCTGAGAAAAAAATGTCAAATCTTTTCAACTTGGCTATCGTGTGTAAAATTATACAAGTGTTCGGTAAACTGGAAGATTTTGAGTGATGAATCTGAGAACCAATTACACGGTAATGATGACTTATATAAACCATGAAACCAAATATCAGAAATTGTTGTACATGTTGTAGTTTCTGAAAAATATGATGAAAATTTTAACTTGGTCATCACTTGTAAAATGATAAAAGAGTTTGGTAAACAGGAAATAAACCGGAAGTTGTTTAGTGATAAATCTGAAAATGCGTCACACGGAAAAGCTTACTTATGTTCAATTTGTAACTAAATTTCAGGAATCCTAATGATGTAGTTCCTGAGAAAGTTGCGAACAAAAATCTGGCTGTGAGACACAGTTTTGGAGGTCAAACTGTGCTGTGCAAAAATCTATAAAATATTTTGGGATGCTATGAATAACAAAGAAGCTAAATTCATTCAAGTATGGACATCACAATATAGCAACTAATTACATAACAATTAATTATGTAATAGTTTAGAATATTAATCTATTGTAATAAAAATTCATAATATCTAATAAAATTTGTAGATTTAGCTAACAAGGTCCTTATATTTGTATAAAGTAACATTTGTTTATAGTGGAACGTTGTTTAAACGTTAAATAAGCTACAATTAAAAATTGCTTGCTAGTCCCTCTCTGTGATTACCTTTAGAGAACTTTGGTTCATTTCCCAATCAATCTATCATGAAGGGAAGATAAATTAATCGAAGTTCAATCATAGTCTTTTTCAAAAATGATGAACGGTTCTTTATATTGGTATGTAATCATTTTAAACGTTTCAAATTTATGAAATTATATTCGTACATCAATGTTTTTATACACAATAAGAAAAACTGAAATATATTGAATTGATACATTTTGTAACTATTCAAATTTATATCAGAAACCTAAACTTAATTATAAAATAATTAACCTGTTAAAGGGAGACAATACTCGCATAACTTTTTCGAATTGGCACATAATACAACGGAATGTCACTCTTGCATACAAATAGCACATCAATATAATTAATTAACTGTGCAATCGCGCTACACCTTCAATGATGATTCTAAATTATAAATATAACCAAAAGTTGTTAATCTATAGATAGTAAAGACTAATGAAATATAACCCACTGTTAAAATATTTCTTTGCATTTTTTTTAAACTTCCACAGTAAAATGTTTGAGCCACTTGACTTTCATAGCTCATAATTAACGTTTTTACACAATATTTAAATAAAGTAGCTAAAGATTTTTCGCTTCTCAAAGTGTAAGACACATACAAATCGTATGCTTGCACCATCTTACCCGAAAACAGATTTAATTAAGTTCTGAACATTTCGACATTTCTTCGTTAAAACCGGTTTAAAAAAAATCACAAGTACGTGATAAGATCCGAGTAAATACCCATATCCCGATATCGTCAGGTTAATTTGCTAAATAGTTATGTCATAATGAAATTATCACAATTTAAAAGATTAATCATTCTTCTTTCTTTTGGTACCTCATTTATAAAATTTAAAGAAGGATGAGTGGAATTACATCAGTTTAAAGATGTCTGATTGGGGATGAAAAATCTTTGTATTGTGCTACCTTAAGGTAACTTACTTTCATTACAACTATGTACATTTGGGTTATAATACTGGGTGGTGTTACAACCACAAACACCACTCACACAAATCATATTGCTGTGACAATTTGAACCATCTTCTGATGTTTGACACGGTTCTTTGTATTTTGCACCTATAAATGAATACATGTTACTTTGTTAGTCTTGTATGATTTTTTATTTTAATTTCTTCAGTATATTTCGGAGTATGTCGTCCATTATCACTAAACTAGTAAACATTTTTGTTAAGGGGCTAGTTTAAGCACGCCTCCAAGTCGGGCGTTTCCCGCTGCATTAAAGACCCGTTGGTGGCCTTCGAGTGTTGTCTCTATGACACATGCCCCATTTCAATTTTCAATTTTACGATACATACATGTTATAACATGATATTAAAAATGAGAAGAGGGATAATCAATAAAATAATTTTCGGTAAATACACTGTATTTCTCACAATGTTTTTGAATGTGTTGTTAACTATACCTGCCAACCCTCCGTTTTGAGCGGCAAAATAAAGTTAGAGCGCGAAAACGGCAAATTCATCATATTTTCCATTTACAAAGGGACATGATTCGTAAACAGAGAAAGTGGACGACCACCGAATTCAAAGTTGTATGTGTTTGGTTGTATTATATACAAATCATCATTGTGTTTAAGTTTCATACTAATAGAAATGACCAGTGTATTGACAAACGAACCTTTTTCAATGTACAAACTGAATAGGAGCGTTTATTGTAAAACAAACGTACTTAAAACTTGTTATCATGTTAAAAGTGTATTTGGTTGCAATAACGTTAATAGATTTAAATGTTTAAAAAATGTACCGATTTTAAAATTATCTTTATAATATAAATGAAAGACGTCCAAAAGATTCTAAATTTCTTAATTTACAACATCATGAACATAGTTGCTACGTTTGGAGAACTGGTTTTTGACAAACTATCGGCATTTCTATCAGACTATGGGAACCAATTGTGCTCATATTGTGTATTAAGCTAAAGCCTGTTCCCATTTATTTCGATTTGACATTTAAAATATTACTAAAACAAGCATCGGAAGAGCTGTTACCTGTGAAAGAGGATCTGCTTACCTTCCGGAAGCATTTGATTTTATTGGGTTTTTTTGGGGGTGATTTTTTTCTAAGTTTTTTTTTTATTGCTAAATTTATATTGTTTCAGCTGGGTTTTTTTTGTACAGTGATATTAGCTTTTCTGTAATGTTCAGTTTTTGCCTTGGGATTTTTCAATTTATCTTATGAATTTGAAAGTCCTCTGTCCAATTACTACATAGGATAAATTGTATACATGCAATGATTTGTAGCGCACAAGGCAACTTTAAGTATACAAAGACATATCGTAAAAATTAGGTGACGTATGTGATGTTGAGTAAATACTTAATGAAAAGTGGCAAATCCTTGACATCAGTTATTACAATGTGTATTGCAAAAAATTAACGAATAATAAATATTTGATACAAATCAAATTAATGAGTATTATGTAGACGCAAGTCTAAGGAACTAATAAGCCTGGTTTATTCAATGAGTTTTCTTACTTCAACAGATATTGCTGGAGAAGCCATTTTGAGATACAGTGTATACAGAACTAAGTCAAAAACATAAATTATATATCATATAGTGTCGCTTATTTTATTTGATCTAACTTAGATTAAAATTGTATATCACGAATACGTACTTGTTTTACAACTTTTATCATAGTAAACGTAATACTGCAAGGCGGGAATCTCACAATCACAAATATCAGAAACACAAACCATATTATTGTAACATGTGGAATCTCCAACTAGTGTTGAGCATTTTTCATTGTATGTTCTTTCTAAAAAATATACTTAATTATTGTATGTAATACATTTTAAGGATGTTCGCTGCTCAGTTTCAAAATATGTAATTTTTCATTAAACTAGTATGTACTATTAGGGAATACATTGAGGAATCAAAAAAGCCAAAAAAATAAAAAAGGATATGGGTCAATGTGCTAGTTTTCGAGATACTAGCCATTGGAATTTTGGCCGGACAATTCTCTCTCTTGGATTTTCATAGCTTTATCATTGACCAGTTAAAGTTCTCAAATACTATAAAAAAATAAATAAAATTTTATAAGACTTTAACAAATGACTTATAATTATACATGTGAAAGATTCCAAAACATGACAAGCAGACATCCTCAAGAACAACAAACAAAGCTGTGTCCTTTTAAGACTACGTTATGGGGAAGGTTGGGATCCTGCTCACATGTTTATAGTCCAGTCAATCTAGCATAAATTTGACCCAAACCTGAAATTTATTGCAACAGAAGATTTTTAAGTTTTAATCGTTAGCATTATACCCCAAATAAACCCAGAAAAAAGTCCCATAAAATCTAAATTGAGGAAGACTAAAAAAACACCATTTAAAATTCCTATGGAGATTTGTATTGAAACAATGTGAATAGGGAGATAACTCTTACAAAAAAGGCAGAAATATCAATAAAAATTGATACAAAATTATAACTCAACCGCTTCTATTCATCAGAATGTATTGATTCTTGATTTTTTAGCGGTGTTTAGAGTATAACAAACAACTCTAAAGGTGTTTTCATATATTTTATCAAGCTATAATCTAGATTTCGTAATTCATTAGTTGACCATTTGTTGAATTTTTCAACATGTCAAGGTAAAGAATCTCAGATTTAATAAAAAAAAAAATTAAGCATGTAAACTTCTTTTTGTTGTTTAAAATTTCTTTAGCCAAGTAAGTTGCTGAAAATATATAATATACAGATATAAACAATACCAAATTTTCACATTATTTTTTCAAAATGGTTACACAGCTTCAAATTTGCAATTTCTTTAATAAAAATGCATGAAAAAAATAAAACTACCCATAACACTTCGGTTTTGTACATTTGCAGAAGATTATATAATTTAGTCAAACACAAACTTATAAACATCAAAGTATCATACTTTACATAAATTTCAAGAAAAACAACCAAAAAATGACCAAAAAAGACACATTTTTGAAAGAATTATCTCCCCTTCCAACGTTAATTTCCATAGGAAATTAAAAATGCTGATTTTGAGTTTTCCTCAAGTTAAATTTTATGGGACCTTTTTCTGTGAATATAAAGGGCATAATGCTATAGATAAGAACTAAAACATTTTCTGTTGCAATTAGTCTGAGGTTAAATCTTAGTTTGACTGGACTATTAACCCTGCCACAGTCTCAATGTTTGTGTTTGTCCCAATTTAGGCGATTGTAAATTAGTGGTTGTTGTTTGTGGATGATAATTTCGTTAATTTTTTTGTTACATAAATTAGACCGGTAGTTTTGTAGTTTGATTTTTTTTTTACATTTGTCATTTCGGGGCCTTTCATAGCTGTCAATGTAGTATAGGCTTTGCTTATTATTGAAGGCCGTGCGGTGACCTATAGTGGTTAATTCTGTGTCGTTTTGTCTTTTGTAGAGAATTTTCTTATTGGAAATCATACCACATCTTCTATTTTATATTAATATATTTATTTCATGCAGATTATTTCATTACTAAAACTTTCTTATCTTGCACTTTTTTATGCGGAAGGAATTTATGAGTAAACATTTTAGGTCATTGATACAAGTAAATTAATATTTTTTATTTTTTGGTAACATTATGTGTGGGTTGGGAGAATTCCATTACAATAGGTTAAACAGAACTGTATTTGAAGAATTTCCACCGTCAATTGTGCATATGACGGTCGCAAATATCTGTTTTACTGGCTCAGCTTAGCGTCGTCAGTTAAACTACATTTGCGACTGTCAAATTCATAATTGAAGATTACAACTCTTCAAATACAGTGCTGTTATTCTTTACTTATCAGGTTAGATAGTACAATACAAATGTTAAAATAGAAACATTTCAAAATGCAATTTATGCAAAATATTCAAAGTTATTGAACCACGGCTGAAGGTACAGGGCCAAAAAATCTCCATGAAATTTGCCATTGTTGAATACAACCGCATACCGAAAATCATTTATCTACCACCAGTGGTACCTTGTCACATCTTCAAACATGCTAAATAAGCAAGTACCAAGGCAAAAAGACCACGACTGAAGTTCCACGGCAAAATTCTCTCCGTGGAAATAAGATGTGTCACTTACAATACAACTGCATACCTAATATCATTAGTGTAAACATATTTTATTATTAATTAAAGTGAGGTAAATTAATGTACACAAATAGGCATTTACATAATAATACAAGTGAATAATTAATAGGATCCAGAAACAAGCTGTTAGCTTATATTAATCCATTTCCAAATATCATTGACCTTCCACATTACGAGTGGTGCCACATAAGCTAACCTAAACAAAAAACTAATACATAATTATGAATTAAGCAAATGTTTCACGAATCAATAGACCATGACTAGGCCAAATAATTTCCATGGAATGAGATGCAAAAAAAATAATAATACAACATAGCATTGACCTTCAACTAGTAGTTCCCCATAAAGAAAAAAAATTAATACATATCAACTAAGCAATAGTTTTAAAGGTCAATATGCAATTGACTTTTAAATAAACGATAAAACACATCTAATTAATGTTTAATTCAAAGTTCAGGAAATAAAATGACCGCATTTATCCCATTTAATTAGCTTTTAATAAACGATACAACAAATATAACAAAGTCGGATTCATGCATGATTTATATCTAGAAAGTGACATTGAGAATCTGTTCAGAAAAAAATTAGAACGACAAAGGAGATTATTTCTGCTTCCTCATTATAAACTTTCTATGCATTTCTATGCAGCATTATTCCAGCAGCGCCTGTATATATGAGTAAAGTTCTTCTAGTTAATACAATATTAACAGAGTGTTCATGTTCTAACATGGTTTTTTTCTGGATGAAGGGTTGCTTCTTACACTTTTAATGGGCGCTTTCGAGGTGGTTTAATGTTATTGAACATTTATTTTACAGATGACCACAAGAATAATGAATATGTTCCTACTGTCTTAATCTAACTCCCGTTCTTTTCTATTCTATTTGACATTAATTATTATTACTTCACTAGCATCAGGACAGGTGCTACATGTGGAAGAGGATCTGCATACATTTAAGGAGCATCTGATCTCATCCCAGTGTTTTATTTTGCTTTCCTCTTGTTTTAGGGAATTTTGTATTGTAAAGTCTTTAGTCTCTTAGTTGCGGTTTTGTAAAGTAGAGTCAGTTTTATCTCTAATGTTTCGTTTTTCCCTAGTATTTCAAGTCTGTCTTATGAATTTTAAAGTCCTCTGGCAAATAACTGAGTAGGATAAGTTATACTAAAGGTTGTGGTTAGTATTTATTTCTAAATTGATATGGCTTATGTTCATATACACTGCATTCATGTAATGATGAGTTGCGCACAAGGCAATGCTACCTATACAGTCAAAGGCGTAATGTAAACAATAGGTAACGTTAGTGTCGACGTTAGTTGCCTTGTAAATGAATAGCGCCATATTCTTGACATAAGTAAATACAATGTGTATTGCAAATTTGAAGTAACGAATCTTTAATTCAAACTCATTTAATGAGTCTTATACAGGCGAAACGGCCGTCTAGTGAACAAATAATCCTGGTTTATTTGATGAGTTTTCTTTCTTCGACAGATAAATCTGTAGAAGCAATATAGAGATACAGTGTACGAAGATATAAAAAATTATGATGAAAAAGATCAATTATATAACATATATTGTTTATTAAGTTTGTTTTATACGATTTAGATTACAAATAAATAACATGAATACGTACTTGCTTTACAACTTTTATCATAGGGATCATGATACTGCATAGCTGGAATCTCACAATCACAAATACCAGAAACACAAACCATATTATTGTAACATGAGGTATCTCCAACTAGTGTTGAGCAATTCTCGTTGTATGTACTTACTAAAAAAATATACTAAATTGTGTAATACATTTTAAACTTCTAACAACAACGCTGTGGACCTTTTATACATTTTTTAAATAGAAATAAGTCAACTATATTAGAATTTAAGATAGTACAATACAAATGTTCAAATAGCAAAAATAAAAATCACAGAAATACTGAACTCCGATGAAAAGAAAAAATGGAAAGTCCCTAATCGAACGGCAAAATCAAATGATAAAGCACATCAAACGAATGGGCAACAATTGTCATATTCCTGACTTGTTACAGGCATTTTCAAATGTAGAAAATGGTGGATTAAACCTGATTTTATTAGCGCTAAAACTCTTACTTGCATGACAGCCGCATCAAATTCCATTATATTTACAACGATGCGTGAACAAAACAAACGTTATTGGAAACATTATCAAAATACGGGTACAGTAGTCATGACGGTATCACAACCTCAAAACAAATAAATATTTAACAAAAAAGCACAAAAAGCATATATCAAATTTAACAACAACATTCATTGCTTACTTATCGCTAATATTATATTTTAGATAAAAAAAATTAAATTGAAATCTTTAAAGTCATGTGACTACATTCACATCAACTCTTAGTGTAAAGTCGCGTGTTTCACTTCAGAAAATGTAAACGTCACACAGGAAGAAATATAAAATAATTTTGTCGTATAAAGTATTTTCAAAATTATGATTTCACATGGGGAAAGGTGATGCAAAGGGTTAAAAATTCAAAATTTTTGTCAGAACTAATTTCATACCTGAGATCACCCCTAGTTTTTGGTGGGGTTCGTGTTGTTTATTCTTTAGTTTTCTATGTTGTGTCATGTGTACTATTGTTTTTCTGTTTGTCTTTTTCATTTTTAGCCATGGCGTTGTCAGTTTGTTTTAGATTTATGAGTTTGACTGTCCCTTTGGTATCTTTCGTCCCTCTTTTCATAAAAAGGACCGAGATTTAAAATTATCCAGAAGTTCTTTATAATTTTTTAAGAATCCACATATGATTAATACCACTACGCAAGGAAACTAATTGTGTCGTTCAAAGTATTTTCAAAATTATAATAGACCAATAACATAATGGCATTATAATAGAACAATAACATAGTTGGGGGATCATATAAGCTAAGCAAAATATTCAAAGTTATTGAACAATAAGGTACAGGGCCCAAGAATCGCAACGGTAATGAAACTTGCCATTGTTAATTCAACTGCCTACCACTTTCGAGCTGGTTTAATGTTATTGTATAAATGACCTCGAATATTTTTCAACTGACTAAACCTTATTTAGTCTAATTTGACATTATTTAATTATTACTACAAAAGCATCAGGACAGGTGCTATATGTCGAAGAGGATCTGCTTTCCTTTCAGGAGCATTTCAGTTCATCCCAAGTACTTTAATTTAATTTTCTTTTAGGGGGATTTGCATAGTTAAATCAGACTCTTTAGTTTTTTTTTTTGTGGTTTGTACAATGAAGTTAGTTTATTGCAATGTTTCGTTTTTGTCCAAGGATAACAACTTTTTCTATAGATTTTGATAGTCCTCTGGCCAATAACTGAGTCGGTTAAGTTATCTTTAAGGTATTTGTTTGTATTTAGCTTATTATTTGTATTTGAATTAATTACAATGTGACTGCCAATTTGCAGTAACAAACTTTCATATATAATCAAACTCATTTAATGAGTCTTATGCAGATGGAACGCCCGTCTGGCGAACCAATAATCTTGGATTATTTAATGAATTTTCTTTCTTCGACAGATAGTTCTGGAGAAGCAATTTAGAGATACAGTCTTTACAGAAATAAATTAATGATTAAAAAGATACATTATATAACATAAGGTTGGTTTTATCCAATTTAGATTACAATTATATACCATGAATACGTACTTGCTTTACAACTTTTATCATAAGGATAGTGATACTGCATGGCGGGAATCTCACAATCACAAATATCAGACACACAAACCATGTTATTATAACATGAGACATCTCCAACTCGTGTTGAGCAACGCTCATTGTATGCACTTACTAAAAAATATACAAAATGGTTACATGTGATACATTTTAAACTTCTAATTACAATACTGTGGACCTTTTATACTTTTTCTAATATGACTAAGTAAGCCATATTATCATTTTAACATGTAAGCTAGGCAAAATATTCAAAGTTATTGAACAATTAGGTACAGGACCAAACAATCTCAATGAACTGAGATTTGCCATTGTTAATTCGACTTCAATCAATGTCAGCTAGTGAGTCAACTTCAAAGTGTTGAAAGCATTCAAAAACAATAGTCAGTCTTGTTGCATTTCAACAACTTGTGAAAGATGAAATAGATTAATTAGGTCTGCTATAACAGTCAACAATGTCAAACAATTGTTCTAAGTAATTGATACAAGTTATAATCTCATGTCATTCATTAATGGCTTGAATACCATTATTATTATTATGCAGCACAAATTTTTCTAATTTATGATAAAATATTTTATCTTTGCAGGTAAAACATCAAACATATTACAGTAATCTGCCAAAAGGGATGAGGAGATGTATAATTCATTTGTTTTACCATCATGCCAAGTGACACAGAAGGCCGCTGAAATCACAGGAATTACGTTTGAGAATGGTCAGCTCTTGTTTAAAGGAAATGTTATGCCAGCTGTTGGTATCAAAAAGTGTTTGAACGATTTTATTTCTTTTCTTGATAAATCACATAATAATGTTATTATAGGCCATAATATATGTAATTATGATTGCATGTAGCTTACTTCATAAATTTATGACCAGTATTTCCGGTTTTGTAGATACATTATTATTATTTAAATCATCTCATCCAGGCCTAAGTTCCTATTCTCAACCTAATTTATTTTAAACATTATTGGATCAAACTTATGATGCACACAGAGCTGATGAAGATGTAGATGCACTATATACACTTGTAAATAAAACTGTTGTAGATAATTGTCATTTTGAAAAAAACATACTTGTCAAGAAAATTTATATTAGAAAAATACTCATCTATGAAAGAGCTTCTAAAAAATCTGCCTTCATTGAAATTGTTAGTTGACAATTAAATACTGTCTATTAAATGAATAAATATGTATCATTACCTGTATTTACCTGAGTTTACCTGTCATATAAATGCGCGCAAATGTAAACAAAAGCTGCGCGCAAACTTAATGATTTTTGCGCGCAAATATAATAGTAATGCGCGCAAACGTAATGCACCGGCTAGGATTGTAGTAACAAAGTTTGAATACTACTTGACCAAAATAAATGGAATATTGCGATGGGCTCTCTTGAATTTGATCACCATATTAACGTATTTGCTCCTTGGAAACAGATTTTTATTATTTGAATTCTGCAGTATAGGGAATTCAATGTTCTCAATTATTTCCAAACCTTTATGAAAATACATAGAAGCAAATATATACTCTAAATCTAAACTACAACGGTTAATTATTATTACAACAGTTGTCATGGTAACAAATATCACCCATAACAACATCCAATCAAAATAGATATAATATAATTTTATGTTAAAACATACGTATAATTATGCTTATAATTTTCATGTTTCTAATGGGAATATAACTGCATGCTTTAATCTGTTTACCTCTCAGTCCTGTCTTTGCTCCTTGAGAAGACTCAACAAATTTGAATATATACACTGTGGCATTTTGGGAGAGGAGTGGAGGTTTGGTAGTTTTTGTTTGAAATTTTCATAAAACCTTATAAGGAAAATTGAGAGGTTTAGCTATAAAACCAGGTTAAATCTACCATTTTCTACATAAGAAAATGCCTGTACCAAGTCAGTAATAAATGACAGTTTTTATCCTTTTGTTTGATATGTTTGAGCTTTTGATTTTGTCATTTGCTTAGAGACTTTCTGTTTAGAATTATCTTCAGTGTTCCGTATATTTGTTATTTTAATTTCTCCTACAACATTTGGTTTCAATCTGGTAATCTATAATTATTAATGAAATGATACTAACAGATGATGGACTTAGCTTTTGTCAAGGTCCATATAATATTTGAAAGTATTGCTCTAACAATATACTGTCCTTTACAAATGGGAAGAAATTAAGAAATTTCAAACAGCAAGAAACAGAACTTGAAATCTCACTTACAAATATAAGCTTACAAACCAATAATAGGCACATTTCGTTTAAGCATTTCCAAACTGAAACTGAAGTGACAAGGACAGACAGATGGACGGACAGACCAAAAGAAAACATATAAAGTCATGGTCTTTTAAGAACATTTCACACATAACAAAGGTAAAATCTCTTTGTTATTACTCAGGATAATGCAATGACAAGGTGTACATTAACTACTTCAGATTTACTGCACAGTTCGAATGTACTCATACCTTTGGGGGCTGATCCTAGACTTTTATGAAAGGAGTGTTATTCCATAAAATAAAAATAAACAGCTGCTCCATGAGCGCATGTTACGCCCGTCGTTTTTTCAAAGAATAAATTTTAGTAACTTCTCAATGTCATATAACAAATTCATGAAAAACTAAAGGGAGGTTTAATGTTAAAAGATATAGACCCAACACCAAAGTTCGGTCGTTAGGTTTTCTAGTTTGAATTGTTTAACATTGTCATTTCGAGACCTTTTACAACTGCCTATGCGGCTTAGCTCATTGTTGAAAGTCGTATGATAACCTATAGTTGTTAATTTATATATCATGTTGGTCTCTTGAAGAGAGTTATTTCATTAACAATTATACCACATCTTCCTTTTTTTAAGTTAACAGAAAAGAAAAAAAAAATCTACATGAAAGTCGAAAAATATAATATGGTATTTATGACAGAAAAAAGGGCTCCAGATAGGTTCTCCTTAGATCAAATGGACACTTTTAGAAATTTCTTTAGTTAAACAGGCCATTTAAGGCAAATTATACAGTTGACAGTCATACCAACAAAATTCAAACTTGATCTCTGTTTTGTGGTAATAAGCACTGTGTATACATGTTTCATAAGATTTGGTTGATGATAACTAAAATTAGAAAATGGAAACCATACTTTGATAGCTTTTAAAATCGTAACACAAATTTCGAACTTATTTTCATCCTTTAATGACCCCCTGATTGTGGAGAAAGCGTTCCATGATGAAATTGACATTATACAAAATATAGCTGTGTTACTATATTTAGGAAATAAACACAACTAGTTGCAGTATAAAAGTGTTAATTTTAGTTTTTGCCCTTGTACCTTGAATCGATCAAATATGTGCAATGCACGTGATATTGGAAATTTGTTCTTTTATTTCACACTTGGACACTAAAGTCTTGTATTCATTAATGATTACAACTTGTTGGGACAAGAAAGCATTGATAAAGACAAATAATTAAGATTGTTATGTACTGTGCTGTTTCTAGTGTTGTGGTTAGTTGAATAAGACCATGTGTGGAATTGGTCTTCAAATTATTACTGTTATTAATCTTGTAATCATTCCAAATGTCGGAACTAATGTACAGTCTTTTATAAAAATTACAAAGATAGATAAAGAAAATGGGGGCGTAATTCATGATCATGTAAAGATAAAAAAGAACGTTTGAACATACCAAAACGATTTTTTTGAAGATTCAACCTAAAAAATGATATCTGTTTACATGTTTACTATCTTAAAGGAGAAGAGAGGGGTTTCAGAAGGATGAGAAGTGTGCTTCAGCTGATACACACACAAAACAAGATATAATGTTATCAGAATCATGAACTTATTAGATATATGTAGAACGATGCATAGCAAGGACTGAATCATAATTAATACAATTATTTTGCACAATAATTTGATAATTTTGCCAGTAATAGCATTTTTATTTTACCGTGATTAGCACAATTCCAACTTAGTAGATGTATCTATTTGTCTATTTCGGAGATCCTGAATTCCAATTGCGGGATAGCAGTACAGCAAAGGAGCTATTAATGATATGTTAATAGCTATATATTAAAGGATTCAATTGTACTGCACTTCTGATATTATCAATCACCAATTGACTATTATTATTTTTTAAGTCACTACCAACTTAAGAGATGTTCAATTTGCCTGTCCGTCTCTCCGCCCGTCCATCACACTTCAGTTTCAGATTAGAAATGCTTTGACCAAATGATTCTATTATTTGTCTGTAAGCTTAATATTATGTTACAGGTCAATTTTGTGATTTATGCTGGTGGAATAACATGTCAGACGGGTGTGTGCCCTAAGAAATTAAGAATTTTATCACAATTGTTAAGGGCCATATATATCATGCCTAACCATAAGCTAGGTTGGCCCGGCTATTGCAATCCCATGAAGTTTATCATCTGTTTACTTTCAAAAATTGATTATCAGATGATGAACTCGAAACAAAGTCCGACCAAACGCAATTATCTGTTCAAGTATCTACTTGTAGTAAACATTTTAAAAAATCAACATACGGTAAATCCCCCCCCCCCACCACCAAATCCCAATGTAACATCATATATTACATTAATTGAACCGTCTAAAGAAAAAAAAAACAGACAAGACTGTGAATGAAGCAAAGCATGCAGTCATATTCCAATTGTTATATATACACCCTCTATTTATGTTTTTTTTTTACAAAAATTTCTAATTATGCAGTTTTTGAGTGGATGCTGCTAAGGATGATATGTGTTTCCATGGTAACAATTGAAGTCAACAACACTTGACGATAGTAATTTAAAGTTTACGTTAGCTTTTATGTATTTTCATATCGGTTATGAAACAATTCTGGACATTGCAATATTCTGCAAATAAAAAATCCGTTTCCAAGGAAAAAATCGGTTGCTATGGTAATAAAACTAAAGAAAAACCCACGCATTTATCTATCTAATTTGGTAAAGTAGTATCTAAACTTCATAACTACAGTGCTAACTATTCTGTACACATTCGGACTTTTCTGAAAAACACCAGAGAAAATTTGATAATTTCGCAAAAATAACAATTTCAGAAAATTTGAAAATATGCATTGTTCGGCAATTCTATCCAAAAAATCTCAAATTTGGCTCACATGCAATCTTCACTAAAATGAAGCTTAAACCAAGTTGTATCAATGTTACATATGAACATTAATGAAAAATGCATGATTCTATTCATATTCAGGCTCTGAATTGTGGTGATTTAGCTGATTTTTGAAAGATTTTATAACGCTTAACAACCAAAAAATAGAGTGTCCGTTACCATGGCAACCACTCATATTTTCCCACTCAAAATTTAGTTTTGAGCAGTATTCAACATTTTTATAGCGGGATGAACATTTTTTTTGAGGAAACTTAATTTTATTCTGTAACTTCTTTTGAAAACTAAACAAATGACTACTTGGTAAAAAAAAAATGATAATATTGGCTAGCCTCTAAAAACATCTGTTGCTAGTTCTGTCTTTTTATGTGGTTCAAATCTATTTTTTCTTGCCTCTTAATATTTTTTTAACTTGAGACCAATATTGTATTATTTAATACAGAATAACAGTAATAATAGCAGGAACTACTTTTTTTCTCTAAAATATAAGATCAATGACTTTACGTGCATGTAGATTTGATTGGGTCATGTGTCCATATTAAATTGTGCGTGTAAAAACAAGCCGACAATTAAAACTAAACAGATAAGCATTAAAACATGATTTTTTTTTATAAATACTTGCAATTATGTTGATATTGTTGTCATTGTTACGATATTGTGATAATTAAGTAATTAAAAAAAATTTAAAAGCACATTAATACAAAAAAGATTTCATAACTTGTGATTTTTCAGATTTTACATGAGTTACTGAAATTAAAAACATGAACTAAGAATATGTTATTCATTGTCTAAATACTGGACGCAACATTTCAAATAAACATATTCCAAAGTAAATTGTTTAAGCTCCATGACAGTTTGAACATTAAAGCTCAATATTAAGGCTGTAATCAACAGTTTTTTCTATGGTGTCATCTTTTGAGGGACCATTTATAAGTGACCCTTAGTGGGATTATAGTTAATAAGTATACTGTGGATTCATTTATTTTCGTGGGTACCAATTTTCGTGGATTGAGAAAAAATGTATTTTCGTGGATATTCAATTTCGTGGTTATAGCAAAGTCTGTTTACATTCCTTTAGAAAATTTGTTATTCGTGGAACATTTGAATACGTGGTTCTCCTGTACCCACGAAATCCACGAAAATTGGTATCCAACGAATATTAATGAATTCACATGAATAAAACTAGATATCACTGGAATCAAAATTTTCTCTAGTTTATAATGAAATTAAAATTAAATAAAGTTTACTTTTAACATACTAAAAAAGTTTTATTTAGAGAAAATAGGAAATTAATGCCTAATCTGAACATGAAAAACCTTAAATCAGGCTATGTGCATACCCATGTAGGCATGATACAGGCCAATTTTACATAATCAAAACTGTATAAATTTCATAGATTTTTACCTTGTCTTTTAAAAGAATTCTCGCTACATAGAAGGTTCACTGTCTGAAAAGAGCTACAGTGGCTTCACAAAAGTTTGCAATTTTCACTGCCAAAAAAACAGCATTTTTACAGTGTTGTCTCCTCTTACAACATGTATATTTAATCTAATTTTAAATCAAATTTTAATCCTTCAAACTATTTTAATTGAAATTAATTAAGGGGGTACCCAACACTATACCCAAAAAAAAGCCTGTTGTTTAATTTTTCTTAATTTTTTGTTCATTGATAAACTAGGCCAACCTAAACATTTTGTAAAAATTTTAAAAGATTTGAACCATAGGTTTAAAAGATTTGGCAACTCAAATATGGCATCTTTTACATGCTAGTATCGGCCAAATTTGGAAGTTTCTGAAATATGGGTATAGGGTTAAATATGTTATTTTTTTAAAATTTAATCTTAAATTGACAATTACAAAGTTAATAATGATAACTGAGGCGAATATTAAAAACAAATATGCCAGCAATTTTAAAATTATAAATCATTCGTAACCTATTTTACATTACTACGTGTATTAAAAAGCATACAACCAGATAGATATTCAAATAAATCTTTAAATGTTTACCTGTATAGCCTAGCACTTGAACTTCTGCCAAACTGAGATGCCATGTTCCTCTTTTCAAAATTGTCACATAGCGGCCTGCGATCGGAGTTTTGCATGCTAACATAATGACTTGTCCAGTTTTACCAGGTCCTTTAAAATTACTACAATTTTTCATCTTATTGTAATCAAATCCAACTGTAACCTCTATATTCTTCAGTCGATCACCTGAAAAGATATCAATATGAAGAGTATATACATTGTTCTTCAATCTTCAATTTGTCTGTGTCAATCATCATATCACCGATTGTATTCAAAATAGTTAGTACGCTCGTTGTATTGACACAAATTTTAATTCAAAACAAATTTTCCTTTTTTTTTGCTTCGCATCACGGTGCGGAGCTATTAGTTTCAGTAGACATACACGCCATCTTAAAATATCAACTGATCACTGATTGTTTACCTTATGATGCGGCTGAGAATCAGCAACAGCCATTGGTTTAAATGAGATAGATAATTACAGACTTTTCTCGTTCAGGATAATTCATTCAAAGCCGGAAAATTAACTGTGTATATCAGTTCCGATCAACTGTCATTAATTCATGTTCGTTTTATTATGCATATATTGCACACTGAAATTCAATATTGAAATATCAATTATCAATACACGTTTATTTGCTTTGTCAGTCTGCAATATGCACGATTTGTTCTACTAAACAATGTTCCTATACAACGTTTTAAGAAAAACATTATCTGTATTTTATAACTTCTCCTAATCTAGGCACACCTCTGGAGAGGCACACTTATAACGAACACTCTTAAAGTAAATCCATTTTATATCAACCAGCTATCTAAAAATACCACATGCACACATATTACATTAAATTAGGACAGAGCGAAGCAGTCCACAGCTTTTAAGAAAGCTAAAACTTGCTTATTTTTATATACATCTCATCAGTGTTCATCAACAGGAAGATCAAAATAAGATTCTACAATCTATTCGATCATCAGGTTATGATGTGGTTGATTTCTCCTATGTTTGCCTGAAGAGATATCAATATGAAGAGTATAGACATTGTTCTTCAATCTTCAATCTGTCTGTGTCAATCCTCATATCACCGATTGTATACAAAAAAGTTAGTACACACTTAGTTATCAAACACTTTTCAGTATCGAAGATGTTTTTATTCAAAAACAAATTTTATTTTGTTTTTCGTAAGGTATATACCCGGAACATATCATTAGTCTTCGTCAAGTGGAAGATCAAAACCAGATTCTAAAAAACTCCACTGGATCACCAGGTTATAATCTAGTTGATTTCTCCCATGTGTTATTTGAAAAATAGATATACTTAAAAAACAATCTTGATTAAACAGGGGCAGTTTTCAGAATGAAGGCTGAAGAGGTACGATCCCATAAAGATCAATTTGATTTGCTCTCTAGAACAAAAGCAATAGTAGGGTACATGCTTGTTTTTGGCCAAAAAATATAAATAATTGAATTACATCAGTCGAGAATACCGCGGGAGTCAAGACGTCGTGTTTTACTGTTATGTATCTAGGGTTGACGTCAGGCAGACGTCGCCTTAGCAGTTCAGATATAATGAAGTAAACGTCAAACTGTATGGTTGTTATTGTTTTCTGTATAAGATATTAGAAGTTAGCCTCGACATTTATGGTGCCGTGACCAAAAGAGAAAATGGACACAAAGCTGAAAGCCGTTCGTTCCGGACATAAAGGAGCAATTACAAGACTTTGGAAGAATTTTGGTGAGATACGAGACCTTTCCGAATTAGAAATTGAGGACGTCACAGCTATTTTAGATTCCGTGTTACAGAAAAAGGATATTCTTAAAGATTTGAATGATAAAATTGTGGAAGCAAGCTCGGATGAAGACGTGGTGGATGAAATTCAACAAACAGATGAGTACATGTTTGATTTAGATTCAAAAATTCGTCAAATTAGAAAACTCATTAATCCCTCCCAGTCGAAAAGTCATAATTTACCCGTCAATACTACAGTTTTTCAACCTAGTCACGTTACTCCCTCTGATACACCCATGCATACCTTGATTTCACCTACAGCAAATAGTGTACCCGCAAGCGACTCCTCTCAATTGAACCCGCACGCCAATTGTTTTAAAATTCGACTACAAGAAGCTGATCCTTTTACAGCTACAGGGATAGATTTCACAGGCGCATTACAAGTAAAAGATAACGAAAATGTCATAAAGAAAGTCTACATATGTTTATTCACTTGTGCCTCTACTAGAGCGATACACCTTGAAGTCGTTACAAATTTGTCAGAAGAAACATTTTTACAAGCTTTTCGGCGCTTTTCAAGCAGAAAATCTTTACCAAAAGTAGTTATGACAGACAATGGTTCTACTTTTGTATCCGCGTCAGAAGACATCAAACAACTTTGTAATTCAAAAAAGTTAAAAAGAGACATTATCAGCACAAGGAATCGACTGGTTTTTCATCCCTAAACGTGCTCCATGGTTTGGTGGATGGTGGGAGCGTCTTATTTGAATGACGAAAACGAATTTGAAAAAAAGTACTAGGAAAATCACTTGTAAATTTAGAGACTCTTCAGACAATCGTTACAGAGATAGAATCCGTCTTAAATGATCGACCCTTAACATATGTGTCTTCAGACCCGGAGGATCTTCAACCACTTACACCAGCTCATCTTCTTTATGGACGTAGGATAAATACATTACCGTACATGGATACTCGTGAAATTGACATGTTTAATGAGACATTTATGAACAAAACAAAGTTTATGAAACGTGTTCAAAGACAATCATTACTCTTACAGCAATTCTGGAACAGATGGAAAACAGAGTATTTGACTCTTTGCGTGAATTCCACAAGAAAACGGGAAACAATTCCACTTTAATCAGAATAGGCGATATTGTTCAGATTCATGATGAAAACAGAAGAATAATGTGGAAAACCGGAATAGTGGAAAACCTAACCAAAGGAAATGATGGACTAGTTCGTTCCGCTATTATTCGAACCAAAACTGGAACCACATCACGTCCGATCGTCAAGTTGTATCCCCTTGAACTTTGTACAGACATCGAAACATCAAAGGACGAAGAAGCTCGACAGAAGAAAGAACCAAGTGCGACCACAAGCCGGATGTTGCCAAACCGAGAAGCAGCCAGAAGAGCCAGGGAAAATATTATAAAATGGACTAAATAATGCGTAAACTATTAACTGTTCAGATTTATTATGGACTTTTACGAATATGCTTGATTTAATTGGCTAAGTGCAAAAACCAATTATTTGACTATGTGAACAAGTGCGCGGAAAATATAGACACTGTTAATTATCGAAATAGACTAATTGGGATTTAATCGAAAGATAACTAGTCTGGAAGCAAGTGACTGTGCTAAAGTTTTAAGTTTAAGTTTTGAATTTGAGAGACAGTAATTTTAATTCATTTTTTTTTCTTGATTGTAATTTAATTTTGATATTTACTTTTCGCCGCCCGGAGAATGTCGAGAATACCGCGGGAGTCAAGACGTCGCGATTTACTGTTATGTATCTAGGGTTGACGTCAGGGAGACGTCGCCTTAGCAGTTCGGATATAATGAAGTAAACGTCAAACTGTATGGTTGTTATTG
Source organism: Mytilus galloprovincialis (assembly GCF_965363235.1). NCBI lineage: Eukaryota > Metazoa > Mollusca > Bivalvia > Mytilida > Mytilidae > Mytilus > Mytilus galloprovincialis. Next base: position 87,270,133 of record NC_134843.1, read on the forward strand.
TTTTCTGTATACGATATTAGAAGTTAGCCTCCACAACATCTTCAAAGTGGGAGGGCAACGAAAATGCTAAATTTGGCTTTATATTAAACTGCATATTAAATCTGAATCAATATTTACGATGTAATAGATGCACATTTTGATACACTGAATATTTTGTTCGTTTAACTGTTTGTATTCTAAAAGTATTAAACTTCGAAGGTATGAGATTTTACTACCGAAATCTTATAACAGTTTTATTCCCGTTTAACTCCCAGTAAAGGTCTTTTTCCTTGTAAAAAAAAAGACCAGCTACACACGTGCACCGATATAAATTGTCATTAAAAAAAATACAACTGGTGAGACACGGATCAATACAAAACAGTGGTGCATGCATAGGGCTAAGGTCGTTACATGCCAGATCTGCCAAAACATTACTAAATTTAGCCGACTAAACTCATCATAGATACCAGTATTAAATTTTGAATTTACGCCAGACGCGCAATTCGTACACAAAAAAAAAATCATCAGTGACGCTTGAATCCGTGAAAGTTAAAAAGGCCAAATAAAGTACGAAGTTTAAAAGTAGAGGAACATAATTCTTAAAAGTTTTGCCAAATACGGCTCAGGTAATCTATTCTTGAGGTAGAAAAGCCTAACTATCGTACGATTGCTCATTCAAATCGTCATAAATGACATCATTGCTGTGGTTATATATGTCAGAGCTTAAGAATTTGATATATATATTAGATAATTTACAATTTCTTTCTTTCATGAAATTAACACTTGAATTGCGAAAATTAGACAACATGGAATTTTAGGACAAAAAATGTCTCTTCCTATATCAGAAGAGTGTAATTTTCTTTTTGAGAAATAATTGAAAAGTCACTCTCAACAAGTTACTTTCAGAAAAGCCAAATTTGATTGAACATCGATTGATTTCTTGTGAGCTATTTAACATCCGTTCGAAAATATTTTAGGCATATTCCAGACACATACATTTCAGCATTTAAAGAACAGTCAGAGAGTTAGATCTAATACCCCTCCCCCATATTAATTTTGATTTAAGACAGTCATATCGTCTTATCAAAATAAATTCTAAGCATGAATGAGTTTGACTGTTGATCAAGTGACCAGTAAAAATCAACAGGTATCGTCATCTTTATTCACTTCATCTATATGGCCCCCATATTCCAGAAAGGTTTTAATTTCATATACTAGATCCTGAAACCGCTTTTCAAATTTTATTCCTTTTTTAGTATCTTTTTTTTCTTGACATTAGACAGAGTGACCTCAAAAACAAAACAGATCGTACTTTTATTAAATGTGACTATTTTTCTTGAAAGTTATAACAAGGCTTCAGCTAGAAAATTGTTATTCCAAGACAGTATTGGAATTAAATAATTACATCCTGAAATGTAACACAATTTTGAAAGTGTGATTTTTATTTTAAGAAATGATTATTTATTACATGATATAAAGTGTTTTTTGCTAAAGATATAAAACAGTACTAAACTTAAATCAATTGAGTTGATAGTTTAATGATTAACATATTATCATATAAACGTGTCTATTATAGTGCAGCATCAAAATTAAAAGTTAACACTCTTACCTAACACAAATCAATTCATTTTGAATCTTAAACGAGGTCATGTTATCAGACTTCTTACCACAGCAATCTTTTCTGTTAATAATATTGATCTGTTTTACGTGGACAGTTTTCCCCAAATCAACACTCCAATATGGATTTCTTGAGGCTTCTGTGAGTGTAAATGTGTTTTCATTTCCATCAACTGCCCATGAAGGAATATATTTTTTGTTACCGCTTGAATAGTGTGTTCTAGTCTGCCATGTGTGTCTTCCAAGGGCATAGTTATGTTCTGTAGAAAATTAATACATTTACAAATTAACATATGCATATATGCTCCAGTTGATACAATATTCCAAAATTTGTATTTCCTATCATGATTTCCACGATAGAAAGTTGCTGCTCACAAGAAAGCTATACAACCAAGAGATCAATTGGTAATGTTGATATCACCCTTTTGCAAAGTTTACGGCCGCCATCAATAATTGGGGGATTGTCATGACAAATCTGATTCACAGATGACGATATATATTTTTGGCTTGTCATAACCATACCCCTTCTTCTATTCACAGTATGTGACCTACCGGATTAACCGTATCACCGGTTTTGCATTGACATGAGCAGCACAACGGGTGCCACATTTGGTGCAGGATATGTCTACCATTCGGGCGCCTGTTATCCCAACATTTATTTGTTGGGCTCGTCTTACTCAGTTTAGTCTTTCAGTGTTTTTTATGCTGCTTGTCTTTTAATCGTTTTTTTTATTTTTTGCTATGACATTGTCAATTTAAGTGTCCCTTAAATATCTTTCGCCTCTGTTTTTTTTTTACCAAAACACAAGCTAATCAATGAAAAATTATATGTCAGATTTTGGGTACTTTGACGTTATATTCATCAACTGCGTAACGAATTATTTAATTTAAATAATTAAAAAACATGCAATAATGTTGACATTGTTGTCGTTGTTACGCTAAATGTGATAACAAAATATTAAAAAAAACATGGAAATGTCACAAAAAAAATTTCATCCATTTTTTTAGAAAACTTATTTTTATTCTGTTATTTCTTTTGAAAACTAAACAAATGACTACTTGGTAAAAAATATTGATAATGTTGGCTGGCCTCTAAAAACATGTGTTGCTAGTTCTGTCTTACTATGTATTATATATGTATTTCTATTTGCTTACTTCAATTTTTTAACTCGTGTACAATATATTAGTTTTCAATACAAAATAGTGGTAATATATATTACCGTAAGCAGGCCTGGAAAATCATGTATTGATAGGTCTGTCTCCTATGTGGTTCATATTTATTTCTTCTTGCTCCCTTCAATTTTTTAACGTGTGACCAATATTGTCTTTTGCAATACAGAATAACAGTAATAATAGCAGTAAGTTGATCCTATGATAGAAACTAGTATCTTACCTTTTTTCGCGAAAATATAAGAGCAAAGATTTTACGTCTATGCAGACTTGTTAATATCTTGTTTCCATATTTAAATTGTGCGTGCAAAAGTTAGCAGACAATTAAAACTACACAGATTGGCGTTAAAACATTTTTTTTTGGGTATAAATACATGCAATTATGTTGATAGTGGTGTCATTGTTATGCTAAATGTGTATTAAAGTAATTAAAACATGGAAGAAGCAAATTTTTTCAAGAATGATTTCTTAACTTGTGTGTTTTTTCAGATTTTATACCATTTACTGAAATTAAAAACATGAACTACGAATATGTTATTCATTGTCCAAATACTGGACGCAATATTTCAAATAAACATATTCCAATGTAAATTGTTAAAGCTTTTAACGTTATAGGTACAAGTGTTCCCTTTTTTCGTAAAGTATTAAATTGATGAGAAGAGTTGATTTTAATCTTACATAAGCCTACTAATAAAACAATACTTGTATCGAACTTTATCGAATGATGTCATGATAATTTTATTTCTCAACACTTGCGGATGTATCTTCTATTCTAGTTCTTCAGAATCGGATACATCTGATCTGCCTATATAATTAATTAAAAACCTACTAATTAGGAAACTGTTGACCATAGTTGTTTATATAGTAAAATGGAGAAAAAAATATTAACAAGAACCATACAAACACAATGTTCATTTCCATTTATCTACAATTCAAACAACATCAAATTGTTTGCTTGCATTTGAATAACACAATGACAAATCAAAGGTAAAAAAACATACCCACCAATAAAGTGTAATTGCGTATAAAGCTGTGATGTCAGAACTTAGTAGATTTTCTTATTTTTATGATTTTGCCGTTAATAAACTTATCAATGTAAAATATTGATAGACTTAATCTAGAAGGTTTGAAAGATTGAAATATTATATGATGCCTATAGGTTGCACTTTGTAAATACAGCTGTTTCTCAAAACACGCCTCTTTTGGGGAGTAATTGAATATTCATAGAAAATTCATTTTGTTTACATACTGGTTCCCAGTTATGCTCTCTGTGTTCCATATCGCAGAGACAGAACTTGGGAATGTTACCAGTAAATAAACACGTGCATATTGTTTACATTGAAATCTGTGGTAACCTTTCATTCCACGTAGGGGTAGTTAAGAAAATTAGTGTAAGTTTAAACTCTGAGAAGTTCAGGGCATATAAACGTTGAAAATATGCCGCACAGCCCTATATTTTGACCTTTGAAAAAAATTGTGGTGCATATGAACTTTCAATTCTAGGATAAGATTTTTTTCAAAACTTCATAGTAAAAGTGGTACAGTTTTAGCCGTAAAAGGAGTTCCTATGGGAAATTGCATTGTCAATATTTACAGAAATGCAACCTATATAGGGTGAAAAAGGGGAACATTCAGAATTTAACCAAATTTGCTTTATTTCACAGATTTTAAAGAAATTAACTCAAATAAGAAGTTTTATAAATATTTAATGAAGATTGATAGAATCCTGGGCCTTAAATATGATGACTCAGCATAAATTCACAGTTTACAGTATGCATAGTTTACTTAAAGTCCTGGATACAAAATTAAATCATAATATTTGCATATTTGTAAGTTAAATTGTTAAGAAGTGCTTATATTTACTCTTCGCAGTCATTGAAACTCATAGATCCTTCCTGAATATTATTTATGGGGTATTTGTGTCCTTTCGATAACCCAAAAGTAAGCCGCAACACCTAAATCTGCTTTTTTGTCACCATGGCATAATAAATACAAGCTAGAAAAACAAAAATATCTCAAGAAAACTTACAATAGTGTGTTCTATCCTGAATATGTACTAAATATTCCAAATTGCTAGAAACAGCAGAATTATTTAGGAAATTTGAGGCCCCAGGGGCAAGAAACATAGAAAATTGCCTACCCCCTGGGTCATAAAACAAATAATTTAACTTGTAAATGCTATGATTTTATGATTTTAAAGTTCTTGATATAGAAAACAATAACTATGTTTGGAAGTTATGGAAAAATCAAATGTTAGCAGTCATCTCTACAACATTTTAAGTGAATTTATATCTCAGACTGGTATCTGCATACATACAACTATTGCAAATATGGCTTTGTTTGAACACTTCTAGTATATATAGTAGCTAAATTGCGTCAGATATATGGTTAAAGATGATACTGTTGTGACAAGATTTCTAAATTGACCATTTGAGGCAGAAAATGTGTTCTTTAATTGACAAATAGGCATACAGTAAGATGTGGACTGGAGATAGAGGCTGGATTGGATACTTTATATAATCTTGAATGTTGTAATGATTGACTGCTAAACATTACATTTATGATATTCTGATATGCTTTCAATATGTTATCATAACAGTTTTTAACAGGTTCTAGGCATTTTTTATCAGAAAATATGCAAATAGGGTAAGCTGGCAATAATTAAAGTCTTGTTTTCAAATTCTTTAAAAAATTGAAACAGGGGAGGGGGTATAAAATGTATAGTAAAGAAAAACTTAGAGTATACACAGTGATTTCTTTAAGACTTTAATTCTGATAAATGAGTATTAATGTGAGAAAAACTGATTTTAGAGAGTTTTCTATTTGAATAAATGTCTGTATAGGTTGCACTTTGTAAATACAGCTGTTTCTCAAAACACGCCTCTTTTGGGGAGTAATTGAATATTCATAGAAAATTCATTTTGTTTACATACTGGTTCCCAGTTATGCTCTCTGTGTTCCATATCGCAGAGACAGAACTTGGGAATGTTACCAGTAAATAAACACGTGCATATTGTTTACATTGAAATCTGTGGTAACCTTTCATTCCACGTAGGGGTAGTTAAGAAAATTAGTGTAAGTTTAAACTCTGAGAAGTTCAGGGCATATAAACGTTGAAAATATGCCGCACAGCCCTATATTTTGACCTTTGAAAAAAATTGTGGTGCATATGAACTTTCAATTCTAGGATAAGATTTTTTTCAAAACTTCATAGTAAAAGTGGTACAGTTTTAGCCGTAAAAGGAGTTCCTATGGGAAATTGCATTGTCAATATTTACAGAAATGCAACCTATATAGGGTGAAAAAGGGGAACATTCAGAATTTAACCAAATTTGCTTTATTTCACAGATTTTAAAGAAATTAACTCAAATAAGAAGTTTTATAAATATTTAATGAAGATTGATAGAATCCTGGGCCTTAAATATGATGACTCAGCATAAATTCACAGTTTACAGTATGCATAGTTTACTTAAAGTCCTGGATACAAAATTAAATCATAATATTTGCATATTTGTAAGTTAAATTGTTAAGAAGTGCTTATATTTACTCTTCGCAGTCATTGAAACTCATAGATCCTTCCTGAATATTATTTATGGGGTATTTGTGTCCTTTCGATAACCCAAAAGTAAGCCGCAACACCTAAATCTGCTTTTTTGTCACCATGGCATAATAAATACAAGCTAGAAAAACAAAAATATCTCAAGAAAACTTACAATAGTGTGTTCTATCCTGAATATGTACTAAATATTCCAAATTGCTAGAAACAGCAGAATTATTTAGGAAATTTGAGGCCCCAGGGGCAAGAAACATAGAAAATTGCCTACCCCCTGGGTCATAAAACAAATAATTTAACTTGTAAATGCTATGATTTTATGATTTTAAAGTTCTTGATATAGAAAACAATAACTATGTTTGGAAGTTATGGAAAAATCAAATGTTAGCAGTCATCTCTACAACATTTTAAGTGAATTTATATCTCAGACTGGTATCTGCATACATACAACTATTGCAAATATGGCTTTGTTTGAACACTTCTAGTATATATAGTAGCTAAATTGCGTCAGATATATGGTTAAAGATGATACTGTTGTGACAAGATTTCTAAATTGACCATTTGAGGCAGAAAATGTGTTCTTTAATTGACAAATAGGCATACAGTAAGATGTGGACTGGAGATAGAGGCTGGATTGGATACTTTATATAATCTTGAATGTTGTAATGATTGACTGCTAAACATTACATTTATGATATTCTGATATGCTTTCAATATGTTATCATAACAGTTTTTAACAGGTTCTAGGCATTTTTTATCAGAAAATATGCAAATAGGGTAAGCTGGCAATAATTAAAGTCTTGTTTTCAAATTCTTTAAAAAATTGAAACAGGGGAGGGGGTATAAAATGTATAGTAAAGAAAAACTTAGAGTATACACAGTGATTTCTTTAAGACTTTAATTCTGATAAATGAGTATTAATGTGAGAAAAACTGATTTTAGAGAGTTTTCTATTTGAATAAATGTCTGTATAGGTTGCACTTTGTAAATACAGCTGTTTCTCAAAACACGCCTCTTTTGGGGAGTAATTGAATATTCATAGAAAATTCATTTTGTTTACATACTGGTTCCCAGTTATGCTCTCTGTGTTCCATATCGCAGAGACAGAACTTGGGAATGTTACCAGTAAATAAACACGTGCATATTGTTTACATTGAAATCTGTGGTAACCTTTCATTCCACGTAGGGGTAGTTAAGAAAATTAGTGTAAGTTTAAACTCTGAGAAGTTCAGGGCATATAAACGTTGAAAATATGCCGCACAGCCCTATATTTTGACCTTTGAAAAAAATTGTGGTGCATATGAACTTTCAATTCTAGGATAAGATTTTTTTCAAAACTTCATAGTAAAAGTGGTACAGTTTTAGCCGTAAAAGGAGTTCCTATGGGAAATTGCATTGTCAATATTTACAGAAATGCAACCTATATAGGGTGAAAAAGGGGAACATTCAGAATTTAACCAAATTTGCTTTATTTCACAGATTTTAAAGAAATTAACTCAAATAAGAAGTTTTATAAATATTTAATGAAGATTGATAGAATCCTGGGCCTTAAATATGATGACTCAGCATAAATTCACAGTTTACAGTATGCATAGTTTACTTAAAGTCCTGGATACAAAATTAAATCATAATATTTGCATATTTGTAAGTTAAATTGTTAAGAAGTGCTTATATTTACTCTTCGCAGTCATTGAAACTCATAGATCCTTCCTGAATATTATTTATGGGGTATTTGTGTCCTTTCGATAACCCAAAAGTAAGCCGCAACACCTAAATCTGCTTTTTTGTCACCATGGCATAATAAATACAAGCTAGAAAAACAAAAATATCTCAAGAAAACTTACAATAGTGTGTTCTATCCTGAATATGTACTAAATATTCCAAATTGCTAGAAACAGCAGAATTATTTAGGAAATTTGAGGCCCCAGGGGCAAGAAACATAGAAAATTGCCTACCCCCTGGGTCATAAAACAAATAATTTAACTTGTAAATGCTATGATTTTATGATTTTAAAGTTCTTGATATAGAAAACAATAACTATGCTTGGAAGTTATGGAAAAATCAAATGTTAGCAGTCATCTCTACAACATTTTAAGTGAATTTATATCTCAGACTGGTATCTGCATACATACAACTATTGCAAATATGGCTTTGTTTGAACACTTCTAGTATATATAGTAGCTAAATTGCGTCAGATATATGGTTAAAGATGATACTGTTGTGACAAGATTTCTAAATTGACCATTTGAGGCAGAAAATGTGTTCTTTAATTGACAAATAGGCATACAGTAAGATGTGGACTGGAGATAGAGGCTGGATTGGATACTTTATATAATCTTGAATGTTGTAATGATTGACTGCTAAACATTACATTTATGATATTCTGATATGCTTTCAATATGTTATCATAACAGTTTTTAACAGGTTCTAGGCATTTTTTATCAGAAAATATGCAAATAGGGTAAGCTGGCAATAATTAAAGTCTTGTTTTCAAATTCTTTAAAAAATTGAAACAAGGGAGGGGGTATAAAATGTATAGTAAAGAAAAACTTAGAGTATACACAGTGATTTCTTTAAGACTTTAATTCTGATAAATGAGTATTAATGTGAGAAAAACTGATTTTAGAGAGTTTTCTATTTGAATAAATGTCTGTATATAGGGTGAAAAAGGGGAACATTCAGAATTTAACCAAATTTGCTTTATTTCACAGATTTTAAAGAAATTAACTCAAATAAGAAGTTTTATAAATATTTAATGAAGATTGATAGAATCCTGGGCCTTAAATATGATGACTCAGCATAAATTCACAGTTTACAGTATGCATAGTTTACTTAAAGTCCTGGATACAAAATTAAATCATAATATTTGCATATTTGTAAGTTAAATTGTTAAGAAGTGCTTATATTTACTCTTCGCAGTCATTGAAACTCATAGATCCTTCCTGAATATTATTTATGGGGTATTTGTGTCCTTTCGATAACCCAAAAGTAAGCCGCAACACCTAAATCTGCTTTTTTGTCACCATGGCATAATAAATACAAGCTAGAAAAACAAAAATATCTCAAGAAAACTTACAATAGTGTGTTCTATCCTGAATATGTACTAAATATTCCAAATTGCTAGAAACAGCAGAATTATTTAGGAAATTTGAGGCCCCAGGGGCAAGAAACATAGAAAATTGCCTACCCCCTGGGTCATAAAACAAATAATTTAACTTGTAAATGCTATGATTTTATGATTTTAAAGTTCTTGATATAGAAAACAATAACTATGCTTGGAAGTTATGGAAAAATCAAATGTTAGCAGTCATCTCTACAACATTTTAAGTGAATTTATATCTCAGACTGGTATCTGCATACATACAACTATTGCAAATATGGCTTTGTTTGAACACTTCTAGTATATATAGTAGCTAAATTGCGTCAGATATATGGTTAAAGATGATACTGTTGTGACAAGATTTCTAAATTGACCATTTGAGGCAGAAAATGTGTTCTTTAATTGACAAATAGGCATACAGTAAGATGTGGACTGGAGATAGAGGCTGGATTGGATACTTTATATAATCTTGAATGTTGTAATGATTGACTGCTAAACATTACATTTATGATATTCTGATATGCTTTCAATATGTTATCATAACAGTTTTTAACAGGTTCTAGGCATTTTTTATCAGAAAATATGCAAATAGGGTAAGCTGGCAATAATTAAAGTCTTGTTTTCAAATTCTTTAAAAAATTGAAACAGGGGAGGGGGTATAAAATGTATAGTAAAGAAAAACTTAGAGTATACACAGTGATTTCTTTAAGACTTTAATTCTGATAAATGAGTATTAATGTGAGAAAAACTGATTTTAGAGAGTTTTCTATTTGAATAAATGTCTGTATAGGTTGCACTTTGTAAATACAGCTGTTTCTCAAAACACGCCTCTTTTTGGGGAGTAATTGAATATTCATAGAAAATTCATTTTGTTTACATACTGGTTCCCAGTTATGCTCTCTGTGTTCCATATCGCAGAGACAGAACTTGGGAATGTTACCAGTAAATAAACACGTGCATATTGTTTACATTGAAATCTGTGGTAACCTTTCATTCCACGTAGGGGTAGTTAAGAAAATTAGTGTAAGTTTAAACTCTGAGAAGTTCAGGGCATATAAACGTTGAAAATATGCCGCACAGCCCTATATTTTGACCTTTGAAAAAAATTGTGGTGCATATGAACTTTCAATTCTAGGATAAGATTTTTTTCAAAACTTCATAGTAAAAGTGGTACAGTTTTAGCCGTAAAAGGAGTTCCTATGGGAAATTGCATTGTCAATATTTACAGAAATGCAACCTATAAGTGTGATAAACAGTAAGATGAGTTATATTTTTTTCTATGGTCAGTACATGTTTTTCCAGTATAGCATTTCTACAAAAAGAAATTAAATAGTCCATTTGCCAATTCCCGTAATTGACCCTGTTATTAGAGACCTTATTTATAGTTGTCTCCCTTATGAGGGACATTAATTAATATTAACAAGTTTTAGCTTTCTAAAAAGCTATGGACTGCTTCGCTCTACACTAATTCAAGGTTAAATGTGTGCATGTGGTTGTTAAATTAGTATTTAAAAAATTAAATGTCTTGTTGTAAATTAAAACAATTATAAATTGAGACACGACTCTTGAGGTGTGCATTTCTGGAGATGTGCCTATATATTGTCAGAAGTTATAAAATACAGATAATGCATTTTTGTAAACATTGTATAGGAACATTGTTTAGCAAAGAAAATCGTGCAAATTGCAGAGTAACAAAGCAATTAAACACGTATTAATAATTGATATTTCAATATTGAATTTATCTGTGAAATGTTTGCATAATAAAACGAACATGAAATAATGACAGTTGATCGGAACTGAAATACACATAGTTAATTTTCCGGCATTTGATGTCTTATCCTGGACGAGAAAAATCTGTAATCCTTTATCTCATTTAAGGTAGCAATACACAGTTAGGAGTTTAGTTTCGCATTTTGGCCCCTGTGGATTTTTCAAATAGGAAAGTTATTGTGTAATAAAATTCATTTTTAGACAGCTGAGTGGTAATTTAGCCTTCAAAGATGGTTTATAAGAGCATCAATATTATTTTTTACATGTTTTATGGGCTGTTTTCTGTTTGACAATCCGTATTTTCATAGCTAGACCGGCCATCGGTCCAGAAATTAATGTAATGTTTACAAACACTTTTTTTCTACACGAAGTTTTTGACGCAATTTTACAAAAAAAAAAATGAGATGAAAGACATATGATTTTCATTGGATTTGCTGAATGATATATGTAAACAGTTTCAGAAAAGGTATTACTTCAAGCGATTGAAATTCTACTTTTAGCCAAATTTTGGGGAAATATGTGACATCTTTTCCCCCCTTTTTGAAATATTTTATAACAAATAAATGCAGATTGTTGCCATGGATACACCCAACAGAAATTATATTTTACAATTTTATATACTGGATATAAAATCTATGGAAGATTCTGATTACATACATATGCCCATATATGACACAATCAGTAAGATTGATATTGCAAGAAAGCAATGAAAAGGGGTTGGTAAAATTTATAAGGGCAAATTTTAATATTTTTTCCTAACTGTTTATTGCTGTATCTCAGCCTCATTATAATGCAACCAATCCGAATCTAAACGTGATATCATAAGTAATTTATTCAAGATGGCGTGTATTTCGACTGAAACTAAAAGCTCCGCACCGTGATGCGAAGCAACAATGGAGAGCTAGCAGAAAGAGCAAATTTGTAATTGGCAAATGGACTATTATCTAATTGTAATCAAAAGCTTAGTAAATAGTGTGTTTTGGTTAAAGATACATATTGGAATCACCTATTAAAAGTTTCAAACAATGAACACTGACAAAGGCAAACTTGACACTTATCTCATTTAAAGATTATTTTCCAAAAGAAAAATATTTAGATATCATTGATTTTAAGTTAATTAAGAATCGGTGCTCACCCATTACACATGTTACATTAGGAATTAAAAATGCCAGATATTAACCAAAAAAGTATTGTACAGCTGACAAAGTTGAGGATGAGCGTCATTTTTCAATCGCATGCTCACTGCATAATATTTTGAGGGATGAACTCTTTCAGCGTATTTCTAGCACTTGTCAGAACTTTTAAAAGTTAAATAAACATGATGAATCTTCGAAATTTGTTTTGATGTTAACAAAAAACAAACTTTACTATTATGGTAAAAAAAACCTGATGATTTTATTGTTAGTTCTTTTGAATTATGAAGCACAGGTCTTGATACTGACTGTTATGTGATATGATCAATGTGTTAGGGTTTTTTTCTATTTTGATTTGGCTCCGATTCTGACTGAGGCTTATGGTCCTTTAGAGATACTTATATCATACTAATATTGTAATGTCTTAATGTTGACCAAAAAAATCTGTATGTCCGTCCGACAATCCGGTGATTTCAGTGATTTTTCTTGATTTATATGCTCTTTATAGACCCTGTAATTTGGAAAGATTTAGAAAATGAAATATTCTAATTTCTTTTCTGTTCTATTCTATATGCAGATTTCGAATTGAGTATATACTTAGAAAGTATTCGAACTACCTTAGTCCTATGTTATAATATATACGGAGTTATTTCTTAAAATATGTTATAACATAAACGAAATATTATAAAACAGACAGGCACATTTTATTTTACCCTGATACCCTGATACTTGATAAGTGTCGGACTTATGGGTAGTCGGATTATTGGGCTGTCGGAGCAATAAGTTGTCAGACTATTGGGGAGTTGGACTAATGGGCTCGCCGCTGTCGGAATAATGGCGTGTAACTGTTTACTTGACACTGATTCCAAAAATATATGGTTCTATATACTTTGACATTAAATAAGTAAAAAAAATAGCTACTTCCGGTTAAGAAAATGTAATTTCCGGTTGTTTTTTTTTCAAGGTCAATTGGCTTGCAACCAAAAGCAGAACGTCCCATGACTATATTATGTATACACAAGAGTTAAAAGCAAAGTTCAAAATATAGAACGTCAAATAAAACTTTGACCTTGACCCTTATTACAAGGAGATGAAACTAGGGCCTCAAATCCAAAGACCCTATGTCTTAATTATATATGATAAATAAGTTATATCACCGTACGTGTAATTTTGAATATAAAATGGGAGAAAACGCCCATTAAATGTCTCCGTATCCTTTCAACTTAAATGTACGTTTTACGACATGTCCCAACTAACAATTCTGTAAAATATTTTGTTGATATCTTATAAAATTTCTTAAAGTTAGTGATAAAAACAATAATGATAATTTTGAACATGACCTGACCTTTAACTTTGACCATGTTGACCCTATTTTCCTTTATATGGACCAATGACCTCAAATCAAATGACCCTAGGGCTCTGTCACTAAGTCTTATGGTTTCCCAGTTACAAATACATTTCACTTATCAAATACAAAAGAGGAAATAACTCTCATATGGAATCTTTCTACGGCTTAGGTCAAAATTAAAGGAAACATCCTGAGGAGAAAGCGAGCAAATTGGATAAATAAATTTATCGGTTTCTTTTACAGTTGCGAAGTTTTAGAAATAACAAGAAAAACAGTGTTAGGAGAGATAACTCGTACATGGAGAAGTGAATTTGATAGTTTCAATATTTCTAGATTCAAATGAACGCTTGGATGATCATGGGACATGGTTTTTTTTGTTATTCTTATTTGAAAATTTTTACAACCGAAAAATCATTGAAACCATTTTTGTTAAGACAAAAATTAGAACAGGTAGGGTTACTTACTTGAACCACACATATATTTTGTTTTGACCTTATAACCTGGGAACAGTATAGGTGTAATAAGTATTTCTTTATTTGATAAATTATTACAAAGATAAATTCTGCACATGTTTTTGAAAAGTGCAAATTTAACAAAGACTAATAGGGGGAAAGTAATGGTGGTATTACAACTATATGTTCCTGTAACAACCTAAAAACTTACCCGCATAGCCGTCAGTTGTCTCTTTGAATACTTGTAGATAAATAATAATCGGCAGAATGGCTTGTATAGATGTTTTCATTCTAGCAACCTATTAAAAAAACCCACACTTACTATTAAACCTGTTCCGTAACTAAAACAGGGACAAAAGGTATACTCAATTAAGTAACGTCTAACTCATTGATGTCTTTAAAGATTTATCTCCCTTAATTCCAGTCTCCTCTATTCAGTAAAGTCTAACTTATGAATGTTACCAAAGAGTTATCTCCCTTAATTTCAGTCTCCTCTATTCAGTAAAATCTAACTTATGAATGTTACCAAAGAGTTATCTCCCTTAATTCCAGTCTCCTCTATTCAGTAAAGTCTAACTTATGAATGTTACTAAAGAGTTATCTCCCTTAATTCAGGTACACCACCCTTAGAAAATTCGAACTTATGGATGTCTCCTAAAAATTTATCTCTCTTAGACTAAAGACTTAGTTCATGTCTCGTCAATTAAGTATAATCTGAATTATGTTTGTCTATAAAGATTGATCTCCCTTACTACAGGTACACGACTACCTTATGTAAAGTCTAACTTATCAATATGGATGTCTCTTAAGATACCAGAGGGACAGTCAAACTCATAGATTGAAAATAAACTGACAACGCCATGGCTAAAAATAAAAAGACAAATACTAGTACAAAAGACAAAACAAAGAAAACTAAAGACTAAGCAACACGAACCCCACCAAAAACTGGAGGTGATGCCAGAACTTTCGAAATGCAATTTTTACGTCTAGAAATAGGTGCTGGCTTATCTTTCGGTGTGAAGTTACTGTTTGAATGTACTGTTTGAACATCAATCAACTGGCATATACGAGGGTAAGGATGGGGCTGTTTGAATGTACACAACAGGAAGCAACTGGAATATACGAGGGTACGGATGGAGCTGTTTGAATGTATACCACAGCAAGCAACTGGCATATACGAGGGTAATAATGGGGCTGTTTGAATGTACACAACAGCAAGCAACAGGCATATACGTAGGTAAGGATGGGGGCTGTTTGAATGTACACCACAGCAAGCAACTGGAATATACGAGGGTAAGGATGGGGCTGTTTTGATGTACACGAAAGCAAGCAACTGGAACATACGAGGGTAAGGGTGCTATAAGCATATAAACAGTTTCGTATAAAAAAAAAACTAGGGGTTATTCCCCTACTAAAAATAATCATGGAGGGAAACCCCTGTTTATTTACTTAATTGGTGAAAAAGTATCATGTTTTTTGTATTTGATTGTAAAAAATAGTTAATTAGCTTTCAATTAAAACAGATTGAATGATTGAAATAATTTTAAAAATTATATCAAATATACATGTTTTAAGGGGAGACAACACTGTAAACATCCTGTATTTTAGGCAGTAAAAAATGAAAACTTTATTTGCAGCCACTGTAGCTCTTTTCGGAGCAGGAGACCGTACCCTGAAACAAGATTTTTTTGAAAGGCCTGGTAAAAACCTATAAATTTCATACAGTTTTGATTATGAAAAATGTGCACGTATCATGTCTTTATGGGTATTAACATGACCTGATTTCAGGTTTTATTTGTTCAAATTAGGCATTTTCCCCCCATGTTCTTTGGATGGATTTTTTTTAATATGATAAAAGTACCTTTTATATTTATTTCATTATAAACTAAAGAACATTCTGATTCTAGTTTTATGCAAGTATCTTTATTAATCAGTCCACCACTAAGGGTCACTTATGCATGGTCCCTCAAAATATGACGTCAAAGAAAAAAACTGTTACTTGCACCCTAAGGATGGGGCTGTTTGAATGTACACAACAGCAAGCAACTGGAATATACGAGGGTACGAACGGAGCGGTTTGAATGTACACAACAGCAAGCAACAAGCATATACGAGAATAAGGATAGGGCTGTTTGATTGTACACAACAGCAAGCAACTGGAATATACGAGGGTAAGGATGGGGCTGTTTGAATGTACACAACAGCAAGCAACTGGAATATACGAGGTTACGAATGGAGCGGTTTGAATGTACACAACAGCAAGCAACTGGAATATACGAGGGTAAGGATAGGGCTGTGTGAATGTACACAAAAGCAAGCAACTGGAATATACGAGGTTACGGATGGCGCTGTTTGAATGTACACAACAGCAAGCAACTGGAATATACGAGGGTAAGGATGGCGCTTTTGAACACATGTACACAACAGCAATTAACAGGCATATATGGGTCATTTTCAAAAAATGTCGAATTTCAGTACACCAATGCTAAAATTTTTATTTCTATTAGAAATTTCAGTTGTAATGGTTTAAATGAAAGCTTGTCGGATTTGTGATTCAGAACATTAATAATAAACACACCTTAGGCCAACTAAAATTAATTAGTAGATTTTCATCCAAATTTTTGAAAAAAAATGGGGTGGGTGGGAGGATTTTATTTTTTAAATTTTATTTCATATGAAACCCTCTTGTCACGAGTTCTTCGTACCGCGGGGTATGCACAAGTGTAAACAATATATATTATAATATATTATGATAATAAGCTTACGTCATGTATATACATTGTACATGCCGTATAAGGGACTATAAGGAATCATAATATATAATTTTTCAAACTCTTAAATAAATATCTAATTTGCAACCACTGTTATACATGTACATGTAAATTTGTCCCTTTAGTTGTTGTTTGATGACTACATTGAGGGTATTGTCCCTGTTTGGATAGAGGGTGTTTGCTGTTTGTCAACAAAAAACGACAGCCATGGGTAAATCTAACGGCTTGCTAAACATGCTATAATAAAATGCGTTTGTTTGTCGACTTTTTTTGTTCATTATACGGCCATAAATCTAACAAGTTCGTGCTTGTGTCAATTTCTTTAATCCAGTCATGTTTTTTTTGTACCAATTTGTTCCACGATTCTTGCGTTGTTGATATCATTCACAGTCGAAGTTTCCTGACACAGTCATAAATTAAAGCAATATGTATTCTACTGAATCACTTCTCGTAATCCATCTTAATTCTCGGTAGATGATGTTGTCATCAGAGAGCAGCACAATATGTCAACTTGATCATTTTCGTTAAATTACTCGAAGAAATACAAAACCGAAATTTAGAAGAGGAAGTTTTGAATGAAACGAAATAATCGAATGTTTTCCGGTAACGGACATGAACAAAATCCGGAAATCATATTTTTTTATTAAATAAAAAAAATCGGGGCGGGACGATTTCAGAGGGGCGGGCGGGGATGAAAATCTATCAATTAATTTTAATTGGCCTTACATCTATTTTGATAAGATTAAACTGCATTAAGTCCGATTTTGGGGGTATTTGTGCGCGTATATTGTCAGAAAAACACATTTCAAATGATTTTTTTCCGATTTTCTGATCGCCTTGATATCTGCAAACGGGACTTTTTAAGAACGTTAACTATAATTCTAACGAAAAATCGTAGCTTCTTTATCATTTTATGTAACAGATAATCTACAAACTAAATTCAATCAGCGTACAGGAGGTTCATGTCTATCCTGTTACCGCTACTTAAATCAGTCGTTAAATTTTTCTCCCAATGAATATTGAATCAGTCAGTGTTGATTTCAAAAATGCAAAGTAATCTTTACATTTAAAACGCCTCGTTTCTTGAACGACAGTGTAGAGAAAAGAAATTTCAAGACATTTAGTGAAAAAAATAGAGCGTACTTTTTTTCATGTCTGTGCTGTTACCAACCATTTTGATTAATTACACTAACAGTATGGTTGTAAAAAGTGCAATAACGTGTTGGAAACCAAATTCACAATATAAAACCAGAATCACTTCACCAAAGGGAGTAGTTATTTCACAACAGCAATCAGAAACGAAGAAATTTGTCTATCCTGTTATGTCTATCCTGTTACTATGGTTGCTATGGTTACAGTAACAGGATAGACAATTATAGACAAAAACGTCGTTAATTTTTTTTATCTTAACATGTAGATGGAAAACGAATGAAATATTTCATTGTTTGAACTCATCTTAAGGTTATAACGTCTTAATCTTCCCAATTAAGCATTTGCAGGTGCAATACTGATATCGGTAACAGGATAGACAAAAAGGTAACAGGATAGACTTTTATATAGTGATATATCAGAAACGTACGTTCCTGTTACCAACGAAATAAAGAGAAAAGTAAATTAACTTATGAGGGATTTACTTGATGTTGGGTTTATTTGAAAGGGTGAAAAAAGGCCGAACAATATAAATTGCTATCTTAGACTTGCATTACTGGTGGTAATTTTTACAACCTTTGAAAACCAATTTTTAGAGCCATTTTTCAGTACAACCTAGAAAATTGGCAAATAATCTATTATTTTACAGAATGAATATATATAGAAGTTTATTCTCTTGAAAACCATCTAATTGGTAACGTAAAACAAGCTTAACATTTTATCTAAACCTTTTCTTAATAACCCAAAATTTCTTTTGAAAATGGTAACAGGATAGACAAAATATTGTACCACCGATCAAAAAATGCTTCAAGATATTCTTGTATGACATCATTAAGATTGCATCTTTTAATATGTTGTTCTTAAAGTACTGTTTGTTTTGATTTGCTTATCTAGAGGGTTGTTTGAATAAGTAACTTTTAATAAATTTTTCAATTTCAAAATTCGACATTTTTTGAAAATGACCCATACACGAAGGTACGGATTGGGATGTTTCAATGTACACAAAAGCAAGCAACTGGAATATACAAGGGTACGGATGGGGCTGTTTCAATGTACACAACAGCAAGCAACTGGAATAAACGAGGGTAAGGATGGGGCTGTTTGAATGTACACAACAGCAAGCAACTGGAATATACGAGGGTAAATAAGGAGCTGTTTGAATGTACACAACAGCAAGCAACTGGAATATACGAGGGTACGGATAGGGCTGTTTGAATGTACACAACAGCAAGCAACTGGAATATATGAGGGTAAGGATGGGGCTGTTTGAATGTACACAACAGCAAGCAACTTGAATATACGACGGTACGGATGGAGCTGTTTGAATGTACACAACAACAAGCAACTGGAATATACGAGGGTACGGATGGAGCTGTTTGAATGTACGTGGGTAAGGAAGGGGCTGTTTGAATGTACACAACAGCAAGCAACTGGAATATACGAAGGTAAGGATTGGGATGTTTGATTGTACACAACAGCAAACAACTGGAATATACGAGGGTAAGGATGGGGCTGTTTGAATGTACACAACAGCAATTAACAGGCATATACGAAGGTACGGATTAGGATGTTTTAATGTACACAAAAGCAAGCAACTGGAATATACGAGGTTACGGATGGGGCTGTTTGAATGTACACAACAGCAGGCAACTGGAATAAACGAAGTTAAGGATGGGGCTGTTTGAACATACACAACAGCAAGCAACTGGAATGTACGAAATCTTGCTTCAATACTGCAGAAAATAGATTACCTGTCCTCTTAGATTACAAAAATATATACCCGATCCAAAACAAATCCTCCTGCCCCCCCCAAAAAAAAATATCAAATGGTCGTCCCCTTATAGAAAATTATAGCGAAATCCTATCGTCTCGTATTGTGTTTTCGACCGTCTGCCGTTTTCGACCTAATTCTACTTTCACTTCCCGTATGCTGCGCATGCCCGCATGACGTCATATTCGGCTGCTATACTTAGTAACAATAGCAAATGATACCACGTGTGGTGAAGATTTTTCAAATAAAGTTATTATATTAAGGTGGTACCCAACACTTTCACCAGAGACATATAATACAAGAGATTGGCAACTCGGCGAAATCCCGTAATATCACACGGCCACATTTAAACCTCGCGAGATCTCTTTGGGTAATAGAGTTATTATCAAAGTATTAAAAGTACTCGAGGTAATGGTGAATGTTTAAGCATAAATTAACTGTTTCAGTGTTAAATTTAACATAATTAACTAAATAATTTGAGTTCATACATTCATAATTATTTATTTCAATGTCCTTTTAATTTTTATTTGTATTATTTGTATTATTGAAAAAGAGACATAATTTGATATTGAATGAAAAAAAATCAATATTTAATAATTAACACTTAATAAATTGTATCAGAGTTCATTTTATTTGATACTTTCACAATGGGTTTCTATTAAATATACACCTGTCTCGGAGACATAATTTCACAGTGTAACATGTATATTAGGCTTGAATTATTCGATGGTCAGGTAAATCACAACCTGTTAAAACTGAAGAGTTTTATTTGACACCTGGTACACAAGAAGTTGTTACACCACAGGTGTCCACACTATTTCCGAAAATACTATTTACAAAATTTATAAAATTAATTAATGTGTAGAAAAAAATAATTAATTTGTTTGTTTATCGTTAATCATGATCGACTTCATCTTATATTCATAATTTGTATAGATCATTAAAAATTGAATACTTATTGTGTTCATTATTAATTGGGCTTGTATTAAGTTTTTTTCTATGATTGTCGGTAAATTGTTTTCTAAGTGTGTTTTTTTCAAAATTTATATGAGCTTGCATTGAGTTTTTTTTTTATGATTGTCGGTTTATTTATGGTTTCTCCTTTTCACGGATTGTGTATTTAGGACTTACATTTAATGATCATTTAATAGAAAATGGCAATATAAGTCTCACTTTTGACCTCGAATAGAAAGAGATTAAACCATATTTTAAGTGTAAGGAACTGATAAATATAAGATAAAGACTCAGAGCAGCAGGTATTGCTGCCTTTTCATGTAACAATTTTTGTAAGAAGAAACATTTTACTATGTTATACTTCTGTCAGCTCGGTAAGTTGACTTCAAAGCATACACCAGTTTTAATGTCACATTGGTATCTAAATGTTTCGAAATGTACACGTTTCCCTTCTTTCTTTCTTTTTAACTTTTGGACTAGTTAAAATCTCCTTTTAGTTTTGAAACGGACATGCACATGTGTAAATAGTTTTACAACTATTTGACTTGATTTGTAAGTCAAAACCTTTTTGTTTTACTTTATACAAACTGCACGAAAATGCGCCTACCTTTGTTGTTGATCAGGCTGGTTTAATTGATGGTTGCCTAACGTCCAGTGGAAAATATTTCATGGCATATTTTTAATATATTGATGTGCGAGTGTATGACATTTCTTTTCTGTACAGTATATGCAATATAATATTGAACTCTCCACAAGAAACTAAATGATACAGACATTAACAACTGTAGGTAACCATAAGGCTCTTAGCAATGAGTAAAATTCATACTGCACTGCGAACTATACAAGGTCTATTTACATGTATGAAAAAGGTTTAACAATTCAAACAAGAAAACTAACCGCCCGATTTATGTACAAAAAAATCCAAATATGATATACAGCAACAAACCACAAGTGAATTACAGGCTTCTTACTTTGGAAAGACACAAAGATAATAAAGGCATGATAATATATTTCACCATTATCACAAGCCGTACAATTTTATGTTTTTGTTTGTTATGTTTTTCCCCCCACAGTAAGCATCTATAAATCATATAGACCAATTAATTTGGTGTGGCTTTTGGATTAACCAAATTACATCATTCTGTAAAAAAACACTGTCATACATCCCATTATTCTGAAATAAAAAGGACCAGTCAGACTGAGAATCAGAACAAGTATTTATGTATACAATATATCTAGACTATCACTACACATCATTCCATCCTTTTTCAATAATTAAACCAAGATATAAGAGAACAAAACTCATTCCAGGTATAAATAATATTTTTATTATCAAACATTCACTTATAATGTTACTGTCAATGATAACTGAGAGCTTCGTGCTAATTGCCCTGCAACTGATCTGGTACAGTTCAACTGTATGCAAATTTCGGTATCTGTACAGCTAAGGATATATGTACATGTATCATTGATGCTCACTTGTAATAAATTGCATAAAGTCTGAAAGGGAGAATGGGAGAAAGGCAAGGTTCTTCATGTTCATTGTGTGTCTCATTCACTGCAAATATCTCAATTACAAATGTATTGTGTAATCAGTTGCTCTGTGCCTTCCAGTGGTGCAAGAAAAAAATCAGCATGGCAATCAAATTCAAGCGTACATATTTTTTCATTCTCAAATGGCTGTTCTATTGCTGCATAAGTGTGGTCTGAATGTTCATCTAACAAGAGTTCTCCTTTGACTTCTGATGATGTAATAGAAATTTCCTCAGAACGTACAAACTCGACCAGAGATGTGTCATAATTGGATGATCCTTTTCATCTTCAGTGTGGATTGAAACTGCAACAGATATCTCCTCCATAATGGTACCAACAGCTGTCCATGGTCGAGGATTACCTTTCTTTTTGACTCCATTTGTTAACTTACTACATCTTTTCCTCTTTTGGCATTCTAAATTAAAAAAAAATTATTTTAGAGTTGAAAAGAAATTTGAATTTGTAGAGCCTATTATACAACATCTATTTGTCTTACTTTTAAACTTTACTTCCTACATGTATGTCATACAACATTCTGCAGGTTTTTATTATGCTAAATCTATTTTAACTTTCATTTTGTCATGTATGGACCTTTCAAGCTTGCTATTAGGAACAAATATTTGATATATTTGTCAATTGTTAAACATCGTACAGTGAACATACAATGTAAGTTGCTGACATCAACTTTACTTAGTCTCTGCTTCTATCTCATGAGGGTCTGGAAGCAGGAGCGGATCAACCCAGGATAAAGGGGGGTTTCAACCACATGTCCCCATTCAAATTCATTGATCATCCAAAAAAAGGGGCTGGATCCACCAATGGGAAGGTGCTTACAAAAGGTTAACGGACAGAAAGTCACAGGACAAAAGTCACAAATAATCTGTTGACAATTGTTTGTATATATAAGAGAAATATCTTTAAATATTTACTTTTTAATACATATATTCATATTAAAGTTTAATAAATGTGTCATTATATTTGAAAAATGAAGATTTATTTAATTTTAATCATGCAAAAGAAAGATTTCTTGGCACCATGAAGTCATTTAAGTGCCAAACCAGTTTGACATTTTGTTTTTTCAACAATTATTTGATCATTTTTTAATTGTTTTTGATAATTTTTGTTTACAAAGTTGGTTTATATACAACTGTTCAAGAATAGAAATAAGCGTTTTTTTGTTCAAAGAAATAATCAGAAACCAGGTGCTCCGCAGGGCGCAGCTTTATACGACCGCAGAGGTCGAACCCTGAGCAGTTGGGGCAAGTATGGACAAAACATTCAAGCGTGATACAGCTCTGAATTTGGATTGTGATCAAATTTTTGACATTACATGGTTTTTTTTTACACAAAACAAATGTCAAGATTTTACAAATCAATTAAAGATTTCTTCTTCAAACTTTTTAAATCTAAAATTAAATAGTTGACACAGCATAGGTTTCTGACACAGAATGAATGTGGTCTAATGAACTTAAAAGGTTTTTTTTGCCTTTGAGCAATTCACTATGCTGTTGAATATTAATCCTCTCAAAAAAATGTTTGAAGAAATTTTCTTTTTATTTATGAAATCTGAAATGAGAAAAATTTAAACCCCCCTTTTTTTTCACATCCCCGTTTCCCTTTTTCCAAAACTGATATCAATTCAAATTTCTAATGGAGTTTGCAACAATAACTACTCTTTTACATACATCATAAAATATTAAAATGTAAAAAAAAAGTGCTTGTTATCACTGAATGGTGAAGATTGGTTGGTAGTAAAAGTGAATATACATTGTTTATTGTATAAAACAATAAAAAAACTTCATCAGCAACATTTTATATTGGCGAA
Source organism: Mytilus galloprovincialis (assembly GCF_965363235.1). NCBI lineage: Eukaryota > Metazoa > Mollusca > Bivalvia > Mytilida > Mytilidae > Mytilus > Mytilus galloprovincialis. Next base: position 87,294,258 of record NC_134843.1, read on the forward strand.
TTTCCAATGAAGTTATTTACATAAAGTTATTGGCAAATAAAAATAGAAAATGACATCATAGTCATGTCTGACAAATGTCCAACATACATTATCTAAAAACATTTTAGATAAGATAAGGAAAAAAAGCTTCATCAGCAACATTTTATATTGGCAAATTTCCAATGAAGTTATTTACATAAAGTTATTGGCAAATAAAAATAGAAAATGACATCATAGTCATGTCTGGCAAATTTCCAACATATATTATCAACTACTATTCTATACAAAGAAAGATAACTCCAATTGAAAATTAATTGATATTGCACAATATTGTGCAATTAGATATTTCTTGCTATTGTGCAATACTGTGCAATTGAAAATTTCTTGCTATTGCACAATACTTGATATGGAATCCTGATTTGGACCAACTTGAAAACTGGGCCCATAATCAAAAATCAAAGTACATATTTAGATAAAGCATATCAAATAAGCCCAAGAATTTAATTTTTGTTAAAATCAAACTTAGTTTAATTTTGGACCCTTTGGACCTTAATGTAGACCAATTTGAAAACTGGACCAAAAATTAAGAATCTACATACACAGTTAGATTTGGCATATCAAAGAACCCATTTATTCAATTTTTGATGAAATCAAACAAAGTTTAATTTTGGACCCCTATTTGGACCAACTTGAAAACTAGGCCAATAATTAAAAATCTAAGTACATTTTTAAATTCAGCATATCCAAGAACCCCAAGGATTCAATTTTTGTTAAAATCAAACTAAGTTTAATTTTGGACCCTTTGGACCTTAATGTAGACCAATTTGAAAACGGGACCAAAAATTAAGAATCTACATACATAGTTAGATTCGGCATATCAAAGAACCCCAATTATTCAATTTTTGATGAAATCACACAAAGTTCAATTTTGGACCCTTTGGGCCCCTTATTCCTAAACTGTTAGGACCAAAACTCCCAAAATCAAACCTAACCTTCCTTTTGTGGTCATAAACCTTGTGTTTAAATTTCATAGATTTCTATTTACTTATACTAAAGTTATGGTGCAAAAACCAAAAATAATGCTTATTTGGGCCCCTTTTTGGCCCCTAATTCATAAACTGTTGTGACCTCAACTCCAAAAATCAATCCCAACCTTCCTTTTGTGGTCATAAACCTTGTGTTAAAATTTCATTGATTTCTATTTACTTATACTAAAGTTATTGTGCGAAAACCAAGAATAATGCTTATTTGGACCCTTTTTTGGCCCTTAATTCCTAAACTGTTGGAACCAAAACTCCCAAAATCAATCCCAACCTTCCTTTTGTGGTCATAAACCTTGTGTCAAAATTTCATAGATTTCTATTCACTTAAACTAAAGTTATAGTGCGAAAACCAAGAAAATGCTTATTTGGGCCCTTTTTGGCCCCTAATTCCTAAAATGTTGGGACCAAAACTCCCAAAATCAATACCAACCTTCCTTTTGTGGTCATAAACCTTGTGTTAAAATTTCATAGATTTCCATTCACTTTTACTAAAGTTAGAGTGCGAAAACTAAAAGTATTCGGACGACGACGACGACGACGCCGACGCCAACGTGATAGCAATATACGACGAAAAATTTTTCAAATTTTGCGGTCGTATAAAAATGAATTGTGACTTTTGCCCTGTGACTTTCTGACCCTGTCCTACATTCATACAATAGGAGTATTGGAATAACTGCATAAATTGAAATCAGAAAAGTAAAGACAAGAGGAAACATTTTATCAAAATATCAAGACTTGAGAATGATGGGGTGCTAAAATAAATAAAGAATAGAGAATAATGGGCAAAATTTATAAAGAAAAGAAGAATATATTGGGAATGTGTACATGTCCATGGTATACCCATATATGCCCCGCTGATCTTATTTTAACAAGATAACATTTGGAATTTATACAGGCTCATTAAATTGCATATTTATTCGATAATTTCTAAGTTTTATGAAAAAAAGGTAATTCTCGCATAGCTGGATTTGGGTATCAATGTGAAAAAAATAAATCACCTTTGATGGTATTTTATGAAAACACTATTTGATCAAAATATACGAATATAGTATCATTTTAACGGGATAACAATCGGGAGTAGAATAACACTTTAAAATTGTATATAAAATCGTAAATTTTAAAGTTTTATGGGGAAAAAAATGGTGGGCCACACCGGTTCTACAGCAATAAAGAGGGGAAGCTGAATGGACCGAATTTAAATTGGTCTGCATTTGATTATTATCATCATCTCAGCACATTATAGTATAAACAAATTGGTAGAACTAGTTAAATGTATCTTTTGAATATACTTACATGCTTTAGCTGTGAAAGCAATCGACATAAACGAGAAAACAAATCTGTAAGCGTATCGTCTCTTTTAACAACAATGGCGGAATTTTCTCATCTCGATCCTCCTTCATCCCAGGTTACATCATAATCCCAAGCACTTCCGGTGGCCAAGTGATTTCATTGGCCGTTATATAGACTCTACTAGAGTTGCCAATCTCTTGTATTATATGTCTCTGCTTTCACTAAAATTAATTTGGCTCGTTTAATTTTCATAAAATTTTGTCAAAGTATTTACTTTGACCCTTTAACAAAAATATAAAAAATTAAAAAATTTTGAACCAACCGTTGTGTCAGAAAAAATACACTGGTTATATAGCAGTTTGACAAACACCAATTTTGATCATTGAGAAGCTTAATATTCTTTTTACAACACAACAAATTTTATTTACAGAAAAAACAGTGTCAGTGGAAATTACATACAAATACTCACCAACCTCACGTCACAATGGATTAACCAAAGTATTTGTATTCATGTATAGAAGACCATACAAGGCTTCCAAAATGCCTCATTCTGAAATGTGTACAACTTGTCAAAAAAAGACATCAAAATAATATTTTATATCTTATAGTTGTATATTTAACTATTTAATTCTTTAAGTCATAAGTTTGATCGCCTCTAACACTTTGATTATCGACTCCTATGAACGATGCACAGTTAGTGCGTGAATTTTTCTTGCTACCTGATTGGAAGATATTACGAGACGTGAATAATCAAAGTTTATTGATTAGTTAGGACAATCCAAACCTAGTAAATGTCCTTCAATCCCATAGAGTATCGGATTTGTCCTCTCTATATTAGCAATTAGATTTTGCCTGGTCATTAATCATGCATATTCGTGATATTGGTACACAGGTAACTTTTATCTATAAATAGTCGAATCTTCTGGAGTTTCGTAAACAACAACGTTAAACGATATATACTACTTCGTAACGTGTGACCTCACGTGTGTGGTAAAATTTGTTGATTGATGCACGTGGCTATTCTATAGTAAATGAATTAATCTACAAAGCGAGAGCACTTTCCATTTTCATCAGCTAAGAGTCAACTATAGCCCTTTTTGAAAGGCCATTGCTTGTATAAACTTTGGTATCAAATTTATAACCAATTCCGGATTTGTACGACATGTCGTTTCCGACTTTTGATCCGTTTTTTTCTAGATAGGTCGAAAAACAAGACGCTCGTTTTGTCAACAAAGGTGACATCGATCTAATGAACTCAAATGAAAAAATAAATTAAAGATCGAAATATATTTCCGATACAATTATTTTATTCACAAGTATACTAGCGACTCTCAAAATATTAGGTATGTCTATGTTCAAACATATAACTGGGAAATTCGGAAAAATATGTTAGTAGGTCGAAAATACAATACACGAGGATATACCGCGAGTTAAGTGAACAAAGTACCATCATTACCATGTGTTACGGGATATAATAATTATCGTTAATTTGGAATCCATATGAATCATAGAAAAATTCGTAAGACAAAATTTTGGGTGTACCTAGTCCAAATAATTATGACGTAATTATTTAAACTACAGTGCACCGAGCCTATCCCGGAATTCCGATAAAGGTCCTACTTCCCCCCTTCCCCTTTCCTCACAGTAAGGAAGGAAAGGGTAGGGTGGTTATAGAATGAAAAAATATACATAGCAGAAGCATTATGTCAATGATGCAATGGATGTTTCATTGTTTGAGCCTGAGGATCTATAAAAAAAGACGTAAGTGAATTTAAAATTACCGTAGCTAAAATACGACTTTTGTGAAACGCTAGCCTGAAAAAAATTGCTGTCTGTGCATTTTAACAAATGTCATAAAAAAGATGTCTTACCGACTTTTATTGAATACGGTCCAAATTTTCCTTCAGTGTCGTCAAAGCACTGTACAACCCATTTTTTATGACGTCACATATAAATATGGGAGAACGCCTTGTGACGTCTTTATGATATTTGTATCTGTAAACGGAATTATCTCCTTCAAAGGAGCACTTCTTTTCAGAATCGATTAAAAGCTCAAGTTAAGACTCAGATTATGTTTATAGGACTATATTAAGGTAACACGATACCGAATGACATTACGTCACGAGTTATCGTTCCTGACGTTATCGAATAACGTTCACACATACAAGCCAATGCAGCAATTTCTGCAATCACAAACTGATTAAATATTTAAAAAAAATATTTTTGGTAACTTTGTGACATTTTTAACGGTAACTTTTTCTAGATGCAGAGTTCCGAGAGTTTTGATGCAATACGCAATGGTTATTTGATATCGATTGCTTTATCGTTTTCCGGCAATTCTTCTGCTCATTGCTAACCTTTAAAAATGTATTACTTTACTTTCAAATATTCTGTTTCTTTAATATTTAAGAATCTGCACGATTTATCTATATATATGTTCTTATGCATAATAGACTGAGTTTTATCACATTATTTTATACACGTGATTTTATATTATTGGTTTATTTTGGCAATAAATACCTATTCATGATGCGAGCCGTATCCCCATGAATTTTTGTTTTGAAAGTAGAAATCTAATCTATAGAAACTTAGGATGATGTGTGTAAAAAAACCGGGGAATTGTACAACTATTAATTCGTGTTAAAATGGCCATCAAAAACATCGTCTCTGAAATTCTTTAGTCTGTACAGAGTAAATCCGATATAGTTTAAGAAGCATTTTAAAATTAAAGTGATAGCTTTGTAATCCTATAGACCATGTTTACACGGAACAGACAGCAACATCGGAATGAGGCCTGAGAAATTTAACGTAGGCTGAGAAATACATGGGAACTTGATTCGGCAAAAAAAAAGGGTCCCGTTACAGTCTGATTAAAGCCAGCCTTAGGTATCCACTTGCATCTTTAAACGCAAGTTGATAGTCGGGACTGGCTCTAGTCAAACTGGTTCCGTAACATTTTTTTTCTCTCGAAATTTACAAGCAAACGACTGACTAATTATTATTCAGACGGCAGAAAGAGACTGACAAATATAGCTAAATCTTGAAATCATTTATATGTTAAATTCGTGTTAATTTACGCTTGCATGGGTATTCGGTTGTAGTGTGGGTTTTTTTGTGTGTGTGATTTGAGATGGAAATACTGTAAATGTACAAGTTCGGAGACAAAACGACTGAAAGAGAATTAACATAGTTGCCTTTTTAGGCCCTGAGGGGCATATATATTGATCACATACTAGGCGTCGGGAAAAGCCCGAGGAGTTTAGTTTCACAGTCTTAAAAGAAGTTTTAAGAATAAGTATACAACTTTCAAGTACAGGGCCGTAACTACCTATGAGGCAGGGGAGGCCCTTGAATTTTCCACACCAAAATTTTTTTTGAAGTAATAAAATGAAATATTGACAATATGTACACGAAGAACTTGAATTTATATTATAAACAAGTTTTCAGTTTTAACAGTGTTTTCATGATACGTGGTACATCTGTCATTTTCCGGATTTTTGATCGACAGTGAACCGTTTCAGTTTTATATTTTTTTGTGTGGCCGTCCATCTGTTATTCAGTATTTTCTATGTCATGTAAACAGTATGTCGTACGATAACACATATGAAACTTTGCTTTCGTCAATTTTGAATAAAACTTAACTACTCACATTTATTTAGAGGCTCGATTAAGCAGAGGAAGTTCCCTTTGTATTGTGAATCTTTTATGATATCGGAAATTCGTTACCGGCTGAATCAGCTGTTGGATCATTTTTTTTAACGTGTCTATAGTTAGACAGTACATACGAGAACATTGATATGGTCAATGCCTTAGACAGAAGTTAAAACACTCCCATTCGTTGTGGCAGGGACTCTCTATATACTAGTATAGAAAGTCCCTGATTGTAGCTTTATATATACATGTCTGTTCAGCATTCAACAATATTGAAATTCGATATACAAACAAATAAGTTAGGATCCTTCTTAAAAAAAGTCATTAGAACTGAGGGCAGGGGACTCTTAACAACTTGTTTGTTGTTAAAAAAAAATGTGATGCTGTTGTTATTGTGTATGTTTAATATACATGTTTATTGTGTTTATTGTGTTAATATATGTTGGTCACACTGTAAATATACCTGACGCCTGACGCGTCCGGACGCGTTCAAAATTTGTACACTGAATGTTCAATATTTTAACGTCATATGTTCGTGCTTAGAGACGTGTTCAAAGTTTTAACGTTTGTGTTAACAATATTAACATGTCTGTTCAGACACAGTGAACACTGGTGTTCAAATTCTGATCTAAAAAAGAAGACAGTTGTTTGTCCGATTTTCTATCCTTCTAATTGGCAAATTTACAAAGAAATTCATTAAAAATATATGAATGTATACGCAGGATAATGATTTTGTGAATTTTTTACTAATAATTTAATACTTGTGAAATATTAAACTTCCAAGCTGGCATATATATATAGTTTATGAACTTATTTGATTATTATTACTAGTTTTACTTATAAGTGACATAATTGTGGATACCAATGAGGCCTGTTATGAAGATATCGTAATAAAAATATGTCGATGTTTATCTTATTTCATGATCCGTTCAGTTTATTAACATTACATGTTCAATCAGTGTTCAAATCGTTCGAAATTTTAAACACCTCGCGTTAAAAAAAGTAAACCAGGGTACCAAATACCGGAAACAGATATCGGCTGGTGATTTAGGCGGTTAAACGAAGAATGGATACACATAAGGAAGAGAGCTTGAGAAGGGACTTCTATCCCACATGAACAGGAAAGAAGTGAGTAACAAGTTAGGATAATTTCTATAGGTAGTTCGATGGCTTCCTTGTTCTTTTCTCATGTCATATATATATATTTGTCAAATATTCATAACTGTTATATCCAAATTTTCAATATTCAACATAAGACGTATTAAAGAACAGGATTTAGATTAAAAGTAAATAACTTTCATCTTTGTTCTGATGATTTCCTAAACTGATGAATAACCAGTCTGTGATCGTCTGTCTGTTATACGGAATAAATGATGATTTTTTACATCCACGTATATTAGCTGAACACTAAGTGTTAAGAACTCTAACATCAAGTGTTCAAAAATGAAACACAAAGGCATTAAAAACTGAACACCACACATTCAATTGATGAACACTAAGTGTTAAGAACTCTAACATCAAGTGTTCAAAAATGAAACACAAAGGCATTAAAAACTGAACACCACACATTCAATTGATACACACTAAGTGTTAAGAACTCTAACATCAAATGTTCAAACGTGAAACACAAAGGCATTAAAAACTGAACACCACACATTCAGATAATGAACACTAAACCTGTGTAAACATTTGGAACACCATTTTTGACTTAGAAAATGCATTCGGTTTTTATTTTATTTGCAGGAATCGTTAGATTGAAATGTTTGAATTAGGAACCGGTAGCCAATAATCCCACAAAGGTCATTTCTGCATGCTATAAAATGTTGGAAAAAAAGAAAGATGTCAAAAGGTATAACAATATATATATATATTAGCTTATGTAAGTGTATCATTTCTATATCTGTATACCTTAGGTCAAGAAATCGACTTTTGTAATTTATAATGTCAAAACTTGCATTTCACTGCCATAGAATATCAATTTGTACTCTAGTATACATCGAAATTAAAGCATAACAACCATTGCATAATTTGATGCTTTATGAAAGGAGTAGGTTCAGTAAGACCCCTTTTTGGCCCCAAAATTAAGCAGTTTTGCAAAATTGTGAAAATGTAATCTTTTAGCTATTTTTTGGAAAGTAGAATGCTTCTGCTACATAAATATGTGCTGTTTTTGACAATGCAGTGCACATATATCGTGTACTAGCATCATAAAGTCATGCTAAATTACTGAAATCTTCACAATTATAGCATTTTAGTTAAATTTTAGACGGTTTCCGTCTTAAATGAAAGTGGCCGCATTCGTGTTCATTCATAATATTGAAATGTAAGTTGTATTTGATGATAATACATAACATATTTAAAGGTTGAGGATGAACACGGATGCGGCCACTTTCATTTTTGACGAAAACCATCTGAAAAGTGACGTTTTTAGCTCACCTGGCCCAAAGGGCCAAGTGAGCTTTTCTCAGCACTTGGCGTCCGGCGTCCGTCGTCCGTCGTCTGTCGTCCGTCGTCTGTCGTCCGTCGTCCGTCGTCGTCTGGCGTCGTTAACTTTTACAAAAATCTTCTCCTCTGAAACTACTGGGCCAAATTTAACCAAACTTGGCCACAATCATCATTGGGGTATCTAGTTTAAAAAATGTGTCTGGTGACCCGGTCAACCAACCAAGATGGCCGCCATGACTAAAAATAGAACATAGGGGTAAAATGCAGTTTTTGGCTGATAACTCAAAAACCAAAGCATTTAGAGCAAATCTGACATGGGGTAAAATTGTTCATCAGGTCAAGATCTATCTGCCCTGAAATTTTCAGATGAATCGGACAACCCGTTGTTGGGTTGCTGCCCCTGAATTGGTAATTTTAAGGAAATTTTACTGTTTTGGGTTATTATCTTGAATATTATTATAGATAGAGATAAACTGTAAACAGCAATAATGTTCAGCAAAGTAAGATTTACAAATAAGTCAACCTGACCCAAATGGTCAGTTGACCCCTTTAGGAGTTATTGCCCTTTATAGTCAATTTTTAACCATTTTTCGTAAATCTTAGTTATCTTTTAGAAAAATCTTCTCCTCTGAAACTACTGGGCCAAATTAAACCAAACTTGGCCACAATCATCATTGGGGTATCTAGTTTAAAAAATGTGTCCGGTGACCCGGCCAACTAACCAAGATGGCCACCACGGCTAAAAATAGAACATAGGGGTAAAATGCAGTTTTTGGCTTATAACTCAAAAACTAAAGCATTTAGAGCAAATCTGACATGGGGGTAAAATTGTTTATAGGGTCAAGATCTATCTGCCCTGAAATTTTCAGATGAATCGGACAACCTGATGTTGGGTTGCTGCCCCTGAATTGGTAATTTTAAGGAAATTTTGCTGTTCTTGGTTATTATCTTGAACATTATTATAGATAGAGATAAACTGTAAACAGCAATAATGTTAAGCAAAGTAAGATTAACAAATAAGTCAACATGACCGAAATGGTCAGTTGACCCCTTTAGGAGTTATTGCCCTTTATAGTCAATTTTTAACCATTTTTCGTAAATCTCAGTAATCTTTTACAAAAATCTTCTCCTCTGAAACTACTGGGCTAGTTTAAAAAATGTGTTCGATGACCCTGTCTGCCAACCAAGATGGCAGACATGACTAATAATAGTACATAGGGTAAAATGCAGTTTTTGGCTAAAATCTCAGAAACTAAAGCATTTAAAGCAAATCTGACAGGATTAATTTGTTTGATAGGTCAAAGTCTATCTGCCCTGAAATTTTCAGACCAATCAGGCAACCCATTGTTTGGTTGCCGCCCCGGAATTGGTAATTTTCAGAGAATTTTAGAGTTTTGGTTATTATCTTGAATTTTATTATAGATGTGGATATAGCCAAAATTTTCAATTGACCCTCTAAGGGAGTTACTGCCCTTCATAGTCAATTTTAACAATTGATTTGTATTTTTTGTAAACTTTTACCAAATGCTTCTTCTCTGAAACTGCAGTAGTCCCGAAAAAGGTCCTGCCCCCCCTCACTAATGAACATAAACTTAAAACAAACATTTATTCATAATGATAGCGTTCCTTTGTTTCATAATTTTGGTTTCTTTTCAACAGATTCCAAAGTTTGAATGTCAAGTTTGAATTCCAATAATAATTTATACAGACTTCATCCCCTTTTACAGGTAATGTGTGCCTCATATTATTGTTTAAAACTATCGAAAAACAGACACTTTGAGAGCTAAATTAATCAAGAACACCAGATCTTAGAATTGATTTATATTGTTTAAAATATAAATTAACTATTAAAAGATGTTTTTTTCATTAAAAAAATATAGTTCTTCATTTAATATATATATATATTAGAAGTTTAGGATTTTTTTTTTTAATGTGATCGTGTCCCTTGTTCTCATTTCCTAGAACAATGTAGAATAAACCTACTTTAAAGTATTGGTTTTGAATTAATATTTAAGAAATTTATAAAACTAAAAGTAAAAATATTACTTGTTACAAGAATAAAGACCATGTTTTCAGTGTCATGAGTTTCAGTCATCATATTTGTTGGACTTTGTTGTTTAAAAGTTTTTTGTGGTAATAAGATATAGCAAACAGGAAGTCATCGTCAGAATACTTCCTTTTTTGGTGGGAATCTTGAAGGTACAGTAGCTATGAAATAGAAGAGTTTGCTCAAGTTTAAGACTATAATTGGGACACACAAACTGCTTATAATATAGATGAATAGAATCAATATAGTTATAAGAAAAATCTGATTAGCCTGCTAGCATTCTAAATTTAGAATGTAAATAAGCCCAAAATAAAAATGACCATGAAAGGGAAGAAAACATTATTTTGCTGTTAATATTTATTTAACTGTGTTTTCATACACCTAATTTATCTAATTTGCAAACACTTTTACTCTCAATGTTTTGCATGCATGTTCTCAACAATGATCAATGATGATGTCAAGAAAACATTCTTGTTAAAGAGAAGGATGAAGCTAGAAACAAGTTTTCAATGGAAATATTAAATTCATTAAAATTTTTTAAACCATATGTGTTTTGTTTGTTGGAATGAGTACTGATATACTTTATTTGTAGTTCTATAGAATAAAAATTGAAACATTTGTTATTGATTAAATCAGGAACATTTTTGTCGAGCCTTCGACTTTAGTCGAAAAAGCGAGACTAAGCGATCCTACATTCCTTCGTCGGCGGCGTCAACAAATATTCACTCTGTGGTTAAAGTTTTTGAAAATTTAATAACTTTCTTAAACTATACTGGATTTCTACCAAACTTGGACAGAAGCTTGTTTATGATATAAGATACTATCCACAAGTAAATTTTGTAAAAATAAAATTCTATTTTTTTCTGTTTTTTACTTATAAATGGACTTAGTTTTTCTGCGGGGAAACATTACATTTACTCTGTGGTTAAAAACGGGGAAACATTACATTTACTCTGTGGTTAAAGTTTTTAAAATTTGAATATCTTTCTTAAACTATACTGGATTTCTACCAAACTTGAAAAGAAGCTTGTTTATGATCATAAGATAGTATCCAGAAGTAAAGTTTGCAAAAATAAAATTCCATTTTTTCTGTTTTTTACTTATAAATGGACTTAGTTTTTCTACGGAGAAACTACATTCACTCTGTGGTTAAAGTTTTTAAAATTTTAATAGCTTTCTTTAACTATTCTGGGTTTGTATTTGACTATGTAAAAATAGGATCTATTAGTGATAGATCAATGAAATTATGTACAAAATGGATTGCTATCAGTTCATATCAGTTTCATGACTAAGATATGAGGCCCTGCCCCTTTGGTCATGGTCATGGTCCAGTGACTTTGTAAGAAGTAGCAATTTTTATGACCCAGCAACAAAGTTGTCCGGGCCATATATATTTACCTTGTGCGCCATTCCATCATTCCGCAACAAACCTTTCATACATACTTTTTATCGTAACACCTTCAAATAATGGGCTGATATTTGGTATATGAGTTAACCATGATGAGTTACAGATCAAATTATGATTTGTTCTACTTCGCTATTTTTTTTTGCAGAAATTAAGGCCTTTCATGGACTTTGATAAATTGTTTAAAATTACAGTTACTGTAAATTCAGAAATTATTGTGTGCATTAATTATTGCGATTTTGTCATTTTACACTTGAATGCGATTTTAATTTTTACAATTTTGAGAAAAGTCATGCTTAATTCAGTTAAAATATTACAAAATGCGAGTTTGAATTAATGCGTTTACAACTCAGTCGCATTATTCGCAATAATAAAAACCTCGCAATAATTTCTGAATTTACAGTATACAGACTTTATTTTCTAAATGCCTCCAGATATTGGGCTAAATTTTGGTATGTGAGTTAATCATGATGAGTTACAGATCAAATTTTAGCTTTTATTTCACTCTCCTGATGTTTGTCGTAATTACAGGCTTTTGACTTCGATAAATTTTTGAAGATCTTATACAGCCTTTTTTGTAAACGCCTGTAGATATTAGGCTATTTTTTGGTATAATCAGTTACAGCACAAGTTTAAGTTCCAGTCTGCTAATTTTTGCCTAAATTAAGGGTTAAAGACTTTAAAAATTGTTGAAAATCAGTCATACAGACTTTTTTCTTATCACTTTCAGATATTGGGCTGATTTTATGCCCCACCTATGACAGTAGAGGGGCATTATGTTTTCTGGTCTGTCCGTCCGTCTGTTCGTCCGTCCGCTCATTCTGCTTCAGGTTAAAGTTTTTGGTCAAGGTAGTTTTTGATGAAGCTGAAGTTCAATCAACTTGAAACTTAGTTCACTTGTTGCTTATGATATGATCTTTCTAATTTTAGAATCAAATTAGACTTTTGACCCCAATTTTACAGTCCACTGAACATGGAAAAGGAAAGTAGGAATTTCAGGTTAAAGTTTTTGGTCAAGGTAGTTTTTGATGAAGTTGAAGTTTAAGTAACTTGAAACTTAGTACACATGTTCCCTTTGGTATGATCTTTCTAATTTTAATGCCATATTGGATTTTTACCCATTTTCACGGTCCATTGAACATGGAAAATGATAGTGCGAGTGGGGCATCCATGTACTTTGGACACATTCTTGTTATTAGGTAACTTAACCATCGTGTGTAACAAATCAAGTTTAAATTTTTTTAAGCTTTACTTATTTTTGCTGAAATTACAGGCTTTGGAATTTATAAATTGTTGAAAATTACAGTTATACCTACTTTTTTTCTTAACTCCTTTAGATATTGGGGTGATTTTTGGTATGTTACTTAACGTGATGAGTAACAGATCAAGTTAAAGTTTTGTTCCACTCTGCCAAGTTTTGATGAAAATTAAGAGTTAAAGACTTTGAAAATTGTTGAAAATCACAGTTATATAGATTATATTTCTACACGCCTTAAGATTTGACCAGATTTTTGATATGCGAGACCACCATCATGTTTGAGTCCACAAATGATGTTGAAATTGCAGATTTTTCAACTTTTTAAGACAGGGCCATTCATGAAGTTCAGACATATCTAGTCAATTGTTAAGTTTTCTACATAAGTCAGTTTGATAAGAACTACATGCGATAGATCAATGATATTTTGTATGAAGATGCAATACTATTATAACATATCAATTTGATGACTATTTTGTGGCCTTGTGCCCAACAACATGGTCCAGTGACTTTGAATTAATTAGTATTTTTTAAATTATTCAATGGTAAGTTTTCTTCATAACTTCAATTGAAATTATAATATTTACAAGCACAAAACTGTTTTTAACACGGATTTGTATTGACTGATTTCAAAAGTCAAAGTTCAAACTTCTATTCACATACATATAAATGAAGTAAACATGTATTGTTATATAACTTATATAAGGTTAAAACTAAATTTACTCTTAATGAACATTAATGCATTAATGAAATCACCTTATTTACTTGAAACTCTTGTTTACTTAATTTTTGGAAGTCTGTTATGATATTATTTTATTCCAATACATGAAGCATATCATGCTGAGTTCACGCGTAATTCAAAATAAGTTCAATTGGCATTCAAAACATTTTGCGTCCTAACGTCCTTTCTCATTTAAATTGCAATATGGGTCAAATTTGCTTACTGGGTTAAGGACGTTATCTTTTAATTCGTATTTACAAAAAGGTATTTCTAATGTGAATAGGATAATTCATATTAAAAAAGAAGTGTGTGAATGCGATTAGCGAATTCGATTCGAATTGAATGTACGTGTGAATGAAGCATCAGTATTCTAGATACATCTATAGGTGTATTTTTAGTATGTCTAAACAAGTGACAACTCTATAACAGAAAATACATATTATATTCATGATGTATTTAAAGTTACTAATCGTATTACCTCTCATTATGCAATTGTTCATCTAGCCTTTCTTTTATCACATTATGCATTTGTAACATTTCCCCCTCGTTATTGCATGTACATTACTTCATATGTATTTACAGATTTTTAAAGATGCCAAGAAGAAAAAGTTGGAGAGCAGCAGAGGCTAAACGTGGTGTAAAAAACCCAATGAAAAAGACACTGACGGACTTGACTGGGGATACTGGCCCCATAAACAGTACTAGAATTGACCTTGACCTGGGTGATACTGGCACCCTCAACAACAGTATCTCAAATAACATGGGGGATACTGACCTCCACACAAATATAAACAACAGTAATTCAAATAACATGGGGGATACTGACCTCCACACAAATATAAACAACAGTAACTTGAAACTACTTGAAAAATCTGAATTGAATAAACTTGAAATTTCTGAACTGAATATACTTGAAATATTTGAATTGAATGAACTTGAAATATCTGAATTAGATAAACTTGAACTATCTGAGTTGAATCAAAACAGTAACAATAACTGTGCAAAAGAATTGAATCAAAACAGTAACAATAACTGTGCAAAAGAATTAAATCAAAACAGTTACAATAACTGTGCAAAAGAAACTTGTCTTATACAAACAGATTTTCTGTCACATGAATCAAACAATAATAATGCAAAAACAGATTATCATAGTAATATCCAAACTGATCTGTTGCAAAACCAAAATGAACAATATGAAAATAATTCAGAAGAAGATCTATCAAAACATGTCAATTCTTTTAATGCAAACTTTCTTAAATTTGGAACTTTTGACCAGTATGCCACAAAATTTGCTGATCAAAGCAGGGGAAACCAATGTACATGTAATTGCTTAGTTTTCTTATCACTTTCTTCTTTAAATTTTGATTCAAACACACTGAACCTGGATTACATTTTAAATAAAGGAGATGAAATTTACAGGAAGCATGTTCAAGAATTAACAACACAGGGATTATTTAAAAATATGCTTTTGAATTTTGATGAAATTCCTGTCAAAATTGAAATTCCTGAAGGGATTTTTATAATTAACAAACAAAATATTCTGTTTGGTATAGCTTTACAGTACCAAGAGTTGACTGGATTTCTCTCATTACAAGAAGCAATTCAAAATTGTATTAAGCAGTCAAACAAATTTCTTATAATGATTGGAGCCATATGTTCGGCAGTTTATTATTATAATAATATATACTATTTTTTTGACACTCATTCTCATTCGGAATGTACACTGAATAATCCATTAGATTCCTCTGGCAAAAGTATTTTGATTGGATTTACTGACTTACATGACCTCCTCAGCTACTTGTATGCTTTTTACACAAGTTTACAAATTGATTTAGACTCGCAATTTGAAATTTTACCTGTATGTATCAGTAGTATAAATACTGACAAAGATGTGACTAACCAGATTAACAATTATTTCAATGATCAGAAACTAAGGAACACAAAACAAACAAAAAAGTCTATCCAGTATACAAAGGTACCAAAATTTGTATATATGAAAAACTACATGCAAAATAGAAGAAAAAATAAAAAATTCAAGGAAAAAGAATTAAATGCAAAAAGATATTCAAGAAAGGATACAAATTATAGGATGACTGAAACAAATAGAAAAAAAATTCGGAGAGAAAATTCCTATGTAAGACAGATAGATAGACAAAGGCAACTTGCTGCTAAAAGAGAGGCTAGAAAGAATGAAGATTTTAATAAAAAAGAACTTGCTGCCAAAAGAGAAGTGAGAAAGGATACAAATTATAGAAAGACTGAAGCAGATAGAAAGAAGTCTCAAAGAGATAATTCTGATAAAAGACAAATAGAAAGACAAAGAGAACTTGCTGCTAAAAGAGAAGTAAGAATGGATACAAATTATAGAAAGACTGAAGCAAATAGAAAAAAGTCTCAGAGAGAAAATTCAGATGTAAGACAGGTAGAAAGACAAAGAGATCTTGCTGCTAAAAGAGAAGTAAGAATGGATACAAATTATAGAAAGACTGAAGCAGATAGAAAGAAGTCTCAAAGAGATAATTCTGATAAAAGACAAATAGAAAGACAAAGAGAACTTGCTGCTAAAAGAGAAGTAAGAATGGATACAAATTATAGAAAGACTGAAGCAAATAGAAAGAAGTCTCAGAGAGAAAATTCAGATGTAAGACAGGTAGAAAGACAAAGAGATCTTGCTGCTAAAAGAGAACTTAGAAAGAAAGAAAATTATAGAAGAGCTGAAGCAGACATTAAGAAGTCTCAAAGAGACAATTCTGATAAAAGACAAATAGAGAGACAAAGAGAAATTGCTGCTAAAAGAGAAGCTAGAAAGGATGATGTTTTCAAAAGAAATGAAACAGAAAAGAAAAAAATTTCCAGACAAGATGAAGACTACAGAAAACATGAGTCGGAACGGGACTACCACAGAAAAAAAGAATATAGGTCACATCCAGAAAATTTAGAAAATGAGCGTTTGAAGAAACAGAGTTCTAGACAGAACAAACTAGATATAGACAGATGTTATGATAAAACAGTTAAAAGTACTAAAAGAAAAAACATTGATTTCACAGATCATGAAAAAAACCTAAAAAAGAAAAGAGTTCAAGGTATAACCCTTGATGCTTGCATAAGAAATTTTAAAACAAAAATTAATGATGGTCCTACATATATATGTACTTCATGTGAACAAACTTGGTTTTGTGATTCTGTAGTTAATTCTAAAACTGTCAAAATGACCACTCCTGCTAACATGTCAGATTGCTTTACTAATTTTAAATCTGTACAAGGCATAGAATGGATATGTCATACTTGTCTCAATGCAATTAAAAAACAAAGAATTCCTCGATTTTCAATAGCCAATAAAATGGGATTTCCCCAAAGACCAAAAGAACTAAATTTGTATCCTTTAGAAGAGAGACTGTTATCATTAAGAATTCCTTTTATGCAGATTCGACAGTTGCCAAGAGGTGGACAGTTATCAGTTAAAGGCAATGTTGTAAATGTGCCTGTTGAAGTTCAACCTACAATAAATTCACTTCCACATACATTAGAGAAATCAGGTACAATATCAGTTAAATTGAAGAAAAAGCTGGAATTCAAAAAGTGTGATTTCAGTGAAAATGTAAGACCATTTGCTGTCATTTGTGCATTACATTATTTGATGAGAACAAATGACTTATACAAGTCTTCTGGAATAGAAATAAATGAGGATTGGATTACAGAAATTGCCAAAATAAATGAAGAAACACATGAAAATGAAAACAATAGTACAGAACAAGAGGATAACCAAGATCAGAATGATTCAGATGATGACTCCGATCATTTCAGTGAAGTAGATGAAAATGAAACGCATGTTGGAAACACAGATACACTGTTAGATCACATTCCAGACGACAATCCACTATGTGATACAGGTTTAACTTTTGCTCCTGGTGAAGGTCAACGACCAATTAGTCTCTACAGTGATCCTGATGCAGAGTACTTATCTTTTCCAACTATATTTTGTGGTCAAAGAAGGCCAGATAACAAAGACAGATCTGTCTCTGTTCACTATACTGATATTGTCAAATGGGAACTAAGGTCCATGGATAGGAGAGTAGCACAGTCTGTACCAAATATATTTTTCAAGTTAAAGAAAATTCAGTTAAAAAACATAAGTGATAAGGTCAATCTTGCTCTAAGAAGGTGTCAATCAGAAGGGAAAAAATGGACAGCAAAAGATGTACTGAATCCTAACACTGTAAACGATCTTGTAAGATTAGATGAAGGTTATTATATCTTTAGAAGTTTAAGAAATTCTCCAGTATACCTTGAAAAGAGGAAGAAAGATTTGTTTGCGATGATCAGACAGTTGGGTCTTCCAACATGGTTTGGCTCTCTTTCATCTGCAGATACTAATTGGAAAGATTTGTTACGAATTCTTGGCAAATTAAATGATGGCAAAGAATATACTGACAATGAGTTGGAAGAAATGGATTGGCATCAGAAATCAAAACTTGTTCAGAAAGACCCTGTGACATGCTCTAGATATTTTGATTATCGTGTCCAACAGTTTATTAACTTGGTGTTGAAAAGTTATCATGATCCTATCGGAAAATTGACAGATTTTTTTTATAGAGTTGAATTTCAACAGAGAGGTTCACCACATATTCATATCTTGATCTGGATTGAAAATGCACCAGTATATGAAACCGATTCAAATGAAGATGTTGTAGCATTTATTGATAAATATGTCTCCTGTTCATTTTTAGAAAATGACAGTTTAGTCAATTTGCAGGTTCATAAACATTCAAAAACATGCAGAAAAAAAGGTCACCCAATTTGTCGTTTTGGTTTCCCCCTACCACCTATGAAAGCAACAGTAATCTTAGAGCCTTTGAAAGAAAATGATGACATAGAAAAGTACAAAGCTATATATAAAGAAATACAAAACGAAATTAATACACTACACAATTCTGAAAATATAGACCAGATGACATATGACATGTTTTTAGATGATGTGTTACAAATGGATGATGAAAATTACATTAAGGCCATAAGAAGCAACTTGAGTGGTCCAAAAGTTTTTCTCAAACGAAAACCATCTGAAGTCCGTGTTAATGGTTACATGAAAACTGTGTTGATAGCCTGGCAAGCAAATCATGATTTACAGTTTGTTTTAGATGCATTTGCATGTGCAGTGTATATTGTTTCATATATAAGCAAGTCACAAAAAGGTATGAGTGCATTACTAGACCAAGCAGCAAAAGAAGCACGACAGGGAAATTTAGACTTGAAGCATCAAGTAAGGCACATTGGGAATTACTTTTCAAATTCTGTTGAAACAAGTGCACAAGAAGCAACCTACTTAACACTACAGATGCCTTTAACAAAAGCTACAAGACAAGTTGTATTCATTAATACATCTCCACGAGAGAAAAGAACTTTCCTCCTAAAACAATCATCAGCCTTAGAAAAACTAGGCCCAGACTCTACTGAAATAGAATCAGACAATGATATTAAAAGATACTCACGAAGACCAAAAGTACTGGAGAACTGGTGTCTAGCAGACTATGTATCTCAGCTTGAATTGCAGTATCCTAAAGCTTCAGAGTCCTCAGATGATCATGAAACAGAACAGCAAGATCATGAATCTGAAAGTGAAAATGAAGAGGCAAATGCAGATATTATAGAAGAAATCAGTAACAAAATTGACATAACCCTGAAGAAGGGTGTTCGAATATATCAAAGAAAAACACCTAAGGTTATAAGATATGTTAAATACAGTTACAAGACTGACTCTGAAAACTTCTACAGAGAACGCTTAATGTTATTTTATCCATGGAGAAATGAACTTTCAGATTTGCAATGCGGACATGAAACATTCGAAAAAATGTACTTGACTGTTGCAAGACTATTAGAAAAAAAAGCTAAGCAATATGAAGGAAAAGTGATAGATCTAGAGAAAGCTATAGAAGAGGCAGAAAACGATTGTAATGAGAATGATCAAATAGCACCTGCCACACAGCAAGTAGAAATGGAAGACGCTGAAATAGGCCCAACAGAATCTGAACAGTATGTTCATTTCAATCCAGAAAGACCAACAGAACATAGACTGTATGATATGTCCCGTGAAGTGGGAATAGAAGCAAGAACAGTAGAATTGACAAATCATGCCAACAGAATAAGTGAGAGTGATTATTTTGCATTGATAAGATCCTTGAATAAAAAACAGTGGGAATTTTTCCAACATATTGTCACATGGGTTAAAACAAAACATGAACCATTTTATACATTTTTGACAGGTGGAGCAGGATGTGGAAAATCTGTAGTTGTCAGAACAATATTTCAAGCTTTACACAGACACTTATGTTCTATTGAAGGTGAGGACCCTGATGATATTAGAATTCTTCTTTGTGCCCCTACTGGAAAGGCAGCATACAATATAAATGGTCTGACCATTCACAATGCTTTCCAGATACAACCAAATAAAGGACTTGACCAGTCATTGTCATGCGATGTTCTCAATACACTCAGAATGAAATACAGAAATTTGTCTCTGATTTTGATTGATGAAATTTCAATGGTTGGAAACAAAATGTTCTCTTTACTGGAGAGAAGGCTGAAAAAAATCAAGGGAAGCAACTGTTCATTTGGTGGTGTGAGTATCATAGCTATTGGTGACTTTTTCCAACTCCAACCTGTATTTGACAGCTGGATTTTCAATGATCTAAGCAAAGGATTAACAGCATTAGCTCCTAATTACTGGAAATTATTATTTTCTTTTCATGAACTTACCGAAATAATGAGACAAAAGGATGATTTAGAATTTGCTCTATTACTAAATAGGTTGAGACAAAATCAGATGACTGAAAATGATTTTGCCGTTTTAAGTACCAGAACTGTTTTAATCAGTGATCCAACATACAGATCTAATGCAACTCATTTGTTTGTTGAAAATGCTTTAGTGGATAATTTTAATTTGCAATACATATCTAAATTAGGCTCACAAAAGGTTAAAGTTAAAGCAGTTGACACAGTTTGTGGGGATTTACCAGCATCTGTAAAAACAAAATTACTTAGTTCTTTACCAGAAAAACAGTCTGATACAGCCAATCTTGCAACAGAAGTAGTATTAGCAATTGGGATGAAATATGATCTTACAGCTAATATTGAAGTCACTGATGGTCTTACAAATGGTTCAACTTGTGAACTTAAATTAATTGAGTGCAAAACTACATCTTTAAGACCAAGTATCATATGGGTTAAGTTTGAAGATGCCAGAATTGGTGCTAACAATAGAAGAAAATATTCACACTTGTACGGAAAAGATGTTGAAAAAATATGGACTCCAATGTTTGACATTAAAAGGTCATTTACTTATAAATATAAGACTTTTGAAAGAATTCAGTTTCCTCTTCGCCCAGCAGCCGGAAAAACGATTCATAAATCGCAAGGAGATACATTACATGAGGTTGTTGTTAGTCTGAAATCAAAACGTAAAGGGAAAATACCACATATTCACTATGTTGCGTTAAGCAGAGTAACATCTTTAACTGGATTACAGATATTAGATCTCAATCAAGAAGCAATAGCTGTAGCAGATTGTGTTCGACAAGAATTACACAGACTTAGGACAGATGCAACTCTACAGTTGTGCTTCAAGCCATTGTACAACGTATCAAGTAACTATTTTAAAGTAGTTTTTAACAACTCAAGGTCATTGCATGCTCACTTTAATGATCTTATATCAGACCCTAACATCTTGGATGCTGATGTAATTGGTATTGCTGAATCAAGACTTATTTCAACAGATGAAAATGATCATTTTCATGTACCTGGTTTTGAAACACCAGTTCGATTAGACCAAAAGCAAACAAACTTTAATACAAGACCACCTCATGGATTGGTATTATATTATCGAAATGATTGTATACTTCACAATACAGTTACTTTCTCAACTCCATCTTTAGAGTTTGTTATAGCAGACATTATATCACCCAGCAAAGGTCTTTTTCATGTTGTCTTTGTTTACAAAGCCCCAAACTGCAAATTGCAACAACTAAAAGATACTTTCCTTGCAAACCTTCTTCCTGATGTGTATTTAAGACATCCAAAAATTATCATAATGGGAGACTTTAATATTGATTTAAACACTGGGAACACTTCTTTTTTAAAGTTCATGAGAGATTCATTTTGCTGTTCACAAATTGTGTCTAAACCTACTACATCTTATGGTACATTGTTGGACTTAATTTTCCTAAATTTTGATAGTAAGGTAAATTTTGAAACAGATGTTCTTGATTCCTATTGGTCAGATCATAAAGTTATATATGTAGCCATTGAAACACAATGATTCAGTGTAATGATGATTTTATATTCTGAAACCAGCTTTGTTTGAAACAATGAAAAATAAACCCGCTCAAAAACATGACACATTTGCGGTTGCTGAAAATGCAACCTCAAATGTACAGGAGTGGTTTAAAAGGAAAATGGGTTTCCACTCCAACAGATTTGCCTTTTCATAAGTAGGAATAGAAATGAGTTGTGTTCAAGACTCCTGATATCCAGTTTTATCTGTATAGAAGAAAGCTTCTTTACAGCTTTCTTCTTTATAGGTACACTGGATTAAAGGTAGCAGAGGTAAAGAAATTTGAAACTGTGTTGCTTTAACTTCCATTAAGCAGAAAGGCCCTTGGTGGTTGGTCAACCATTTTGCTATGGAAGAAAAGTAGAATTCCATTCATTTCAAGTCAGAAATGATTGGAGACATCAAATTTTAGAACCTCTACTACAGACCTTCTAAAATTCAAACTGACCACACGCACGATACACGCACGCACGATACACGCACGGTGAATGCACGATACACGCACGGTACACGCACGATACACGATACACGCACGATGAGCGATGAGCGTTACACGAAGGATTAACGCAAAATGAATGATGAATGATGAACGCACGATACACGCACGATGCACGATGAATGATAAATACACGATACACGCACGCACGATACACGCACGTTGAATGATTGATTGACGACTGAACAGCGAACGCTTTTTACACGATTCTCAAAGCTATTTTATTTAGAATAGTATTTAAAATTGATATGCATTTTCATTAAAGGCAATACTTGTAGCTGTTTTGCCGATACCACCATAATAGATAATATGCTATTTTGCCAACTCAGATTCAAATAACTTAATTAAAGTCGGCTATTTTATAGGCACCGGAAATATTTGTGAACTTGGACAGAAGCTCATAACAATCAAAATATAGTGTCTTGATTTTGTTCAGCCTCACCCTGAGAGTTCAAGTTTACGGCAAACGAAGGCGAGACATTGTGTTCCGCGAAACTCTTACTAATTTTATTTCATACAGTTAAAAATCGAGATTTTATTTTTATGCATACAATGTCCGACGCATTATATCTACATAGACTGACTGGTTCTAGAAATTATTTTAACTAACATGTTTGATATAATTGATTGCAATAAATGAATGATCTATGTATTTTTACATGTTATATATTTTTTCACTTTGACGGATACATTTTATAAACTATTATATATGTATATATCTAAAAAATATTGTAAGCTGTTTTCGTTTTCACTACAAGCAGGGCAGAAATTATTTGATTCTTTTATGTTAACATTCACTGCAAATTTTTGTAGTTCTGTACATATATACTTATCAACAGGACATATTAGGTTATAATTTCACCAATAAATGAGTAGTTGAACAATCTTTAGAACGTGTCGGTTTTTCCTTGATATTGCCGAAAATCAGTGATCCGACTGACACAAGCGAACTGACATACAAATGTAACACCTGATTAAACAATCATAATTTCTTTTTTTAAGTTACAAAGTTCCTTATATTATCCATTGTTATCAGAATCGTATGTGTTAATTGAGAGCAAAAGATATTATTTTGTCCGAAAAATTTGATTCGTACAAATTAATTAGAACTACCTAAGAAAATGACATTTACTAAATAATTAGAAAATTAACATTTGTAATACCAAATACTTCATTATATACTTCTGAAACGAATTTTCGTCCTGAATATGCATGAAATGTTTGCCACTGGACGTTTAAACAACCACTGAATAATCAATCAAATTTTGCTCTCAGTAAAAATGACTTCAACAATATAAGACACAATTGGTGTCTGTTGTTTGTTTGTACAGTAAACATACTGAATGTGTTTATATTCCTTTCCAATTTCAAGTATGTAAGAAAATTCATACATATTTTCAAACATCTTAGCTGACACTTCAAATTTCTAGGAGGTATGATTCACGGGGTTTTACCTAAAACTCTTTGGGAAAATGCAATTTTTAATTCCAATTTGAAACCTAACGGTAATAGATATCCCAAGGGTTTTTTAAATGCATGTCTAATTTGATAAGGAGATTTGAAAAATCTATCTCAATGGTATTTGAAATTATTCAGTGCAATCATTTTGTGTCCGTCGTTGTCTTTCATACATATCAATGAATTGGTGTATCCACTGTTTGCTGTTCGTAATCTGTTGTTTATGGCAGTCAGGCCTCGCAATTGATTCCAAAATTTAAGCTCCCACTTAGGTAAATTAATGATCATTTATAGGGGAGAGAGCTATTTTTTTTCGATGCAAACATTATTTTTCTTCCTGAAAAAAACCGCTTAACAATTTTCTATATGTTTTCATTAAATCATAAACCGATGCATATTAAATGATTTTTTTAAATTTAAAAACATATTTTTATGGTAAATATATCTAAATGTCTGGGTAATTTTCCTCTCTAAATAATATTTTTTTTCTTCATTTTTTAAGGTAATAGTGTTATCAGTTATGTAATTTGACACGTGTCTTATAGTTCAGTGATTTTCCGAAAAATTAACGAAAACCGGCACAGGCATTGTTCAATTATTATCAGTGATCTTTTATTGATTAAATTTGAATATATGCATTAAATATCAATCTCAATCTAGATAAGAAATTTGTTTACACTGCACATCACTCTTTTAGTCCTTAGTAGCATAGTATAACATATTAGTGCACTTATGAGTCCCTAGCCGTGTTTAGACGCACCATTTTCTGCTCTTTGGTTGGATTGTTGTCTCTTTGACACATTTTCCATTTCAATCCTCCATTTTATTCAATTAGTTGGTGATTCTCTTTATCTCTCTGTTTTATGTTTTTGCAGACAAAAACAATTCGCAGAATTAATCTAAAATAGCAGACATTAAACTCTTTCTTTTAAAAACTTTTAGCATTTTAACATTTTTTCGAGATTTAACCATTAGCTTAAGAGCATATTTCCCTTCTTTTTAGAAATTTGGCTTGATACCGTATGGAGATTTTTGTTACAACTATTATGAAGGATTAATACGGAAGCGTATTAGGGACATAGAAAAAATAAAATTGGCAGTGAATTTTTTTTTTCAAAGTCGAAATTTTGACTTTTCAAATCTCGAAATTTTGACTTTAACTTGAAATTTTGACTTTTCAAATCCCGAAATTTTGACATAAACTTGAAATTTTGACTTTCAAAAATCTTGAAATTTCGACTTTTTGAAAAGTCGAAATATTGACTTTTTTGAAACTCGAAATTTCGACTTTTTTAAACTCAAAATTTCGACTTTTATAAAACTCAAAATTTCGACTTATTTTAAACTAGAAATTTCAACTTATTTTAAATTCAAAATTTCGACTTTTTGTAAACTCAAAATTTCGACTTTTTTAAAACTCGAAATTTTGACTTATTTTAAACTCGAAATTTCAACTTATTTTAAACTCAAAATTTCAACTTATTTAAACTCAAAATTTCGACTTTTTGTAAACTAAAAATTTCGATTTTTTTTACAATCGAAATTTCGACTTTGATCTCTTTTAAAACTTTGATGTTAGTATTCAAACACAGTTATTGCAATTTTAGAAGGAGTAGACATGGACGCAAATTGTTAAAGCGTCATCAACACATTTTGGCAATTTATATTTTGAAATAGGTTTTGTTCCATGTTTTAATTCCCACGACACTGTCATAGAATCGTCATATCTGAGAACATATAGCATCGCAGTTTCAAAGGCCTGTTTGGTTTCCCAATAGCAAGTCACTGACTTTGCCTTGTTTGAACAATGGTAAATCAAGTAGCCAAAAATGCCATGCATATTCAGGACGACAAATGAGCTGCTCGGTTTTCTAGTTTTGGAATTTTGAAATAAATAAATGGTTCTTTTTTCTGGAATATTGATTAAACTCTACAAGTTGACATTCTTATGACACTACTATTAACCCTTGTCTTTATATATCAGACTGTTGAATAAAAGTATGTCGTAACATGGGTGTATCGGAATAACGGGGTTGTCTTGATACACATATCTGAAGTCCAGACTTGAAATATTTATTTGAACGTGAAACATATTTTACTTATTCTTCGGCAAGAACAAGATTTTCTATCGAAAATAACCTCTTTAAAATGGTTTAGTTTATTAAAATGTGCTTATTAAGTTTATGAATTATATATTATATATCCGCTTGCTGATATAAATGACTGTGAATGTGGTAATCGCAAACGTATAAATACTTAGGAAAATTCGAAATTTTGAGTTTAAAACAAGTCGAAATTTTGAGTTTAAAACAAGTCGAAATTTTGAGTTAAAAAGAAGTCGAAATTTCGAGTTTAGAAAAAACCGAAATTTCCAGTTTTAAAAAAGTCGAAATTTTGAGTTTAAGTCGAAATTTCGACTTTTTATAAAGGCAAAATTTCGAATTCTAAAAAAGTCAAAATTTCGACTCTTTGAAAAGTCGAAATTTCAAGATTTTAGAAAGTCAAAATTTCAAGATAAGAAAAGTTAAAATTTCGAGTTAAAGTCGAAATTTTAAGATTTGAAATGTCAAAATTTCGACTTTGAAAAAAAGTTCACTACTACTTTTATTTTTTCTTTGTCCCTAATACGCTTCCGTAGATTAACGACTTTTTTAACTAGATAAATATTCAACAAAAATACCGTTTTTTCTTAAATCAATTTCTTTTAACAAAAATAGAATTGTTACACAAATGTAGGAAGAACCCAATTTTGTAACGAAGATATTCCTTATCTCTTTACCGAAATCTGCATATCTTTATATTTTGAAACATAAAATGTTAAGGGTGTCTGCTCAAAGGACAGAAATGTCCAACAAACCGAAATATGAAGGAAATGTCGAATAATTCAAACCCATTTGTCTTTTAAATTTAGCACATGAAGATATAATTTTTAGCACATATACACATGTACAAATTGATTTTGTAAAAAAAATCACTGTCGGTCTAATTTGAAAACTGTATCGCATCCCCATAAATGTCCTAAAGCTTTAAATGTCAGATCATGAGGATCTGAATGGGGATTCAGTATTTCTGTATTCTATATTTTTAGGCAATTTGTTTTATAATTCGTTTTACCTTTTGCCGATCATTCTTTATTCCATATATTCTAGTACCTCATCATTTTCTTTTCTTTTTGTCTGGTTATTTTTTTATATTTTTTATTTTTTTGTCTATAATTTCCTTCTATAAACCCTCATTCACACCCTCATGTATAATGGAAGACGATAAACATTTTAGTATACATACCACCCGTTGTCACTTTCACCTGACATACAAATCACATATTGTTATTACGGCCCGTTATTTCCACCTGGACACAGGACTTATATAATATATATATTACGTAATAATAACGGATATAGTAAATTCAGTAGAATATATCATGTATCAACGCACTGACTTCTTAAATGTATTTTGAACTGACAATTTTAAATAGAGTTTTTAGTTATTTTAAAACTAAGAATGAAAATCGGGAATATGTCAAAGAGACAACCACCCGAAAAGAGCAATTGACAGCCGAAGGCCACCAGTTATATTTGCTAATGTTTTTGTTTCGAATAAGGCAAAAGCCATTGTATTTTCAGAAAATCTCTAAACGGGTAATGAATTTTTGCGACCTTGACTTGCTAACAGCCCTAGCACTGTCTCTAAACATTGTCGAATTTAAGAGCCTATATCAATTAAGGGATATGCTACCTAGCTTTTAGAGTTTACAAAAATATACATTTCAGAACCAAATTTTGGCTTTATATTTATACCAAAATTGAGTTCAAGGCAGTATTTTGTCGAAGAGAACGATTACCCAAAGTGCAACATGCGAGAAGAAGTTTCATTTCCCTTATTGTTTTTAGTGATGTGACTAATCTTTCGAGGTTACGTCACGGAAATATATCTTAAATGAAAAGGTGCAACTGGGTGCATCCCTAAAGAAAAATTAGAAAAAATGCTTTATATACTGACATTGAAACAAATATACTGCTCATAATAATTGCACATAATTTATGTAGACTTTAATTAAGATATCCCGCGTTTTATAAACCATCGAACTCCATTGCGCCAAAGTCGTCAGCTTGAGTTGTTCGTGGAGCGTTTTCACAAATTCTGGTATTAATACTTTGTTGTTTCCAGTTAATCACCATTTTGAATACGTGTTTTAAATATTTATATATTTAAATGATACTTGTCCACACATGAACATGTTGAAACTGGTTACGAGGTTTCAATACATATTCGTACAATCGTTCTTAAAGTTTTTGAAAATACGTGTTGAAGTTTTAATAACAAGAAAAAGATGTGGTATGATTGGGGATGAGACAACTCATCGCAAGAAATAAAATGACACAGAAGATTTCACCATAAGTCACCCAAAGGCCTTCAACAGTGAGCAATGAACACACCACAGTAATTATTTCATAAATTATCTCATACAATATGTTAAACAGACAATTTGTTAAAAAAATTAGGAAATAAATCAATAAAATATTCCTGCTGATACTATCTTTTGATTGAAAAAAGCTTCTGTCCAAGTTTGATAAAAACCCAGGACAATTTATCAATCTAATAAGTGTTTTAAAACTTCTTGATACTATCTTATGATTATTAACAAGCTTCTGTCCAAGTTTAATAGAAATCCAGGATAGTTTAAGAAACGGTCATTAAAAGTTCAAAGACGCCGACGGAATGTAGGATCGCTTAGTCTCGCTTTTTCGACTAAAGTCGAAGACTCGACAAAAACATACAAATCAGATTTCTTTCTGACAAACGGGCGCACTTCGCCTTTTTATACGCCCGTCAACATTTTGACGGGACGTTTTATGGTATACAAATGTCCGGCGTCCGTCCGTCCGCATGTCACTCTATAACTTGAGAACCG
The DNA here is from genome assembly GCF_965363235.1 of Mytilus galloprovincialis. Classification (NCBI taxonomy): domain Eukaryota; kingdom Metazoa; phylum Mollusca; class Bivalvia; order Mytilida; family Mytilidae; genus Mytilus; species Mytilus galloprovincialis. The sequence continues at coordinate 87,323,286 of NC_134843.1, forward strand.
CTTATCCATTTCATGAAACTTAACATAGTTGTTTCTTATGAATTTTCGGAATTTACTCATATTTTTTGTGAAACCATTTGTATTTACACGCATCTTTGTCGGAATTAAAATAAAAACAAAACACTTATAAATATATATATTCCTTTTGTCTCCGTATATCTTACATAAACATTTTAACAAGCTGACCACACTCTTATATATAAGTTGGCGCACATCAAAGTCGTACGTGCTCCTATGGCAAACAATTTTGTTGCAAACGAAATGAAACAACAGCAAAATTATTTGTCCTTTTCATCATTTTAAATAAGAACAACACATTAATTAAATATTTGCAGCATAAATCTTTTCGATACAATTGTTTTAAATCACTTAAAATAAAAAAGATCGTCATTGTTTAATCAGTTGCTATATATATGTGTTATTTGGCACGTGTCAAACGGTTCATTGATTTTCGGCATATCAAAGAAAAACCGGCACGTGTCTAAATAATGTTGAATATCTCGTTTATTTATGATTATTTTTCTGTAAAATTTGAAATTTATGCATTAAATATCAATCTCTAACATGATATATAAAAATAACAGCACTCCTTTTATTCCTTAGTGGCATTGTATAGTCAAAGCCTTAGTGCACTAAGGATTTTTTAGCAGTGTACCGAAAAAAACCAACATCCGTCATTCTTTAATAATCATAGAAGGTTAACAACTATAGTTTGTTTCCCGGCCGTTATTGAAATTCTTGACAATACCTTAATATTTGTATGTTCCGAAGGCATACTGAATGTTTTACGGAGGGGACCAACCTAGTTTGACAGTAACAACGTACTATTGTGAATTATTTTTCGGATAATAATCTTTTAGACATACATTAAAAACGGTGTCATTGATAGGCAACCATGAACACAATGAAAAATGAATACGTGAAAGTGTTCCATGTTTATTCCATTCAAGTAAAGACTTGTTATGATAATACCATATATTTAACTAATTTATAAAAAAAAAAAAAAAAAACAAGATTACATCTTAAACTTGTAAATCCTATTTCAAGTTTTAAAAGTTACTCAATTTAAAATAATACATGATATATTTGCGTGATCTTATATTTGTTTAATTAAAATAATGCATTCAAATACATGTAATGTTTATTTTTATTCAATTTTCCACAAAACATTTTAGCTTAGTTTAAATGAAATTCAGAACAGAGAATCTCAAACACTGTTGAAGAGAATATACATATTCGTGTTAATTCGCCTCAGTTTAATTTGTTAATTCATGTTTGACATTTAACATTTTAATCCGCAATCCACATTTACCCGACAATCTTGTATATATATTTTCTCAATGAAATAACATAACGTGCATGTGACCATCAGAAACTAAGACAAAAATGATATTTATAATTGTATTTATCAAAACTTAAATATTTCGAAATATCTTAGTAGCATAGGAATTTGCCAAATAAGCGAAGAATTATATTCTACCTAGGATTTACAACCAAGGATTTGTATAGTTTCTTTTCAATAAAATATTGTTGGTGTTTTTGGCGACTATAGCAGCAACATTGCCGTTATTAAATAAAAATATTAAATTTTCGCTATCTGATAATTATAGCCGCGGGTTAAAATGTTCATTAAAATGTATAATATTATACTACAATGGGCATTTTAGAATGGCATGAAGTTCATCTTCAATAGTAGAACTACAACACATGTCATCTCGTGGACTTCTTTTCTTTCATACTTTCCAGTTTCTATTTTTTTAGTGGAGCTACCCCACATTTAAATTTTGCAGAAACACATTTGTTTTTAATTGACAGAATATTTTTAACAAATACCAGTTGGCCAACAGTATATTTTTAAGTCCATTTTCGCTCTGTTGAATAGAAATTCCAATTTTAACTCTTCTGTCGTAGAAATGTCAATATCATATTATTGTTTGTACGTACAACATGTATCCTTATATCAAAATGTGTCAGTCCCAGCCAAGATTCACCGAATAACCACAAAATCTTTACAGATGATAAAATATTTACACAAAAAGTCATGAATCTGTATGAACGTTATGTACGATGAAGTTAATTAAGAGTCTACAAGAAAATAAGTATGACTGTAAATTTTATTTAAAGTCGGAACCGATACATATATATTATATATTCACAAATGCACGTTATCTGATCTACACAATTATACACGATTGACGAACGCACGATACACGGTTAAGAATGAATGATGGATGAATGCACGATACACGCACGATACACGGTTAAGAATGAATGTTTGATGAGCGCACGATACACGCACGATACACGCACGATACACGATTAAGAATACACGATGCACGCACGTTACACGGAAAATACACGGAACGATGAATGATGAACGCACGATTGGTACACGCACGATACACGCACGATGCACGCACGCAACACGCACGATACACGATGAACGCACGGAATAATGGTCAGTTTGAATTTTAGAAGGTCTGTACCTGAATGCTTATTGTATCAGTGGAGAGTTGTGTGCACTTTGCATGTTAATACTCCTGATATTTACTTGTTATAAATATATATATATATATATATATAATTCTTGAAATATTTGTTTTTGAATACAATCAAAAGCCATTGCTTTAATATAGATGTAAAAAGGGAGTTTTGAAGACCACAAGTTCCATGCCTCATTTCTCTTCCTACAAAATTATTTAAGTTAACTGGCTGTTTGATGAACTATGATTAAATAATCAAAATGTTGATGAATGTTGAAATCCTTGCTGTTCTGTACATATATTCATTGTAATTTTTCATATAGATAACTTGATACAATTTACAATACTTTTGTTCACTATATATATATATATGATATACTAAACATTTATTATGATTAAGTATGCACAGTTTACTTTTTGTAATGCCAAATTAATCTATATTTATCTCATCCAATATTCATTTATAAAACAGAAACTAATGAACAATTCAAGTAAACATTTGCTTCATAGAGAAGAAATTTGTAAACATTTCCTTAATAGGGAAAAAATTTGTAACATTTGCCTATTAGAGAAGAATTTGTGAACATTTGCTTAATAGAGCAGAAATTAGTGACATTTGCTAGAGCAGAAATTAGTGACATTTGCCTATTAGAGAAGAATTTGTGAACATTTGCTTAATAGAGCAGAAATTAGTGACATTTGCTTAATAGAGCAGAAATTTGTGAACATTTGCTTAATAGAGCAGAAATTTGTGAACATTTGCTTAATAGAGCAGAAATTTGTGAACATTTGCTTAATAGAGCAGAAATTTATGAACATTTGCTTAATAGAGCGGAAATTTGAGAATATTTAATGACTGGTTTATAATAAGCCAATGAAAGTAAATTCAGTAAACTAACTGCTGAAGAAAATAAGAATTATATATAGATTGTTTCATTTGTTGTTATATTAACATCATACAACAATTAATAAATGTATGGAGTAAACTCTTGAATCTTGCATTAAAGCAAATCCACCAGAACTGATATGAATTAACTTTAACACAGAGATACTATGGACTGTAACTCAGTATACCATGAATAGAAAAGAAACAAATATGACAATTACTTTGACAGATAGTTGTTAAATGCTCAAAAGGAAATAAATTATATATAGAATCTAGTCTCTTAAGTTGGAAAAAACTGTTGATTATTCTTCTGGACAAGCCTTTACAAATTCACTTCAAGTCATTTTGAAGGTCAAGTTATGGAAACAATTATCATATCATAATATAATCACTGTGTTGCTTTTTATATATACTGTTTTTACTGTCATATTTTGACTTTGAATGTAAATATTGTTCTATAAGTGAACTGTTTTAATGCACATATATAAAAAAAATGTATAAGACAATGAGTATTATAATGCATTATTTGAAGTATTTGATGTGTTAAATTTTTTTATAATAAACAATTAAATGTGATGTCTTTTATTATTTTTCACACCCCATTCATTTTTGCAATTGATAAGAACAAAACCTCTAGTCAAGAAGAGAAAAAAAAAATGAGTTGAAAACAAACATGGTCACAACCAGAAAATTACAAACAAATAGCAGTTTCACACATGTAAGAACTACTATAAAGGTCGTCTCTATTTAAGCTAGCAAAAACTTAGTTCTCTGTGTCTACCTGCTGGTTCAATTCAAGTAATACCTATTCATTTTGAATCTTAATTTAAAGGTCAGGTCACCACTCATAAAAGATGATAATCTTGGGTCCAGTAAAAAGATTGATACAGTTGATCTGTTGTCATTCTCCATAATAATCAGTGACTTTGCTGTCATAACCAATTGAACAACTTATATATGATGAACATGTCAAAATCAATTAAAGTTTCCTTGATGATCCTTGGCCAATAATGATAGCGTCTGGCATATATACAAAATGTAGTCCTTATATCGATGATGAGTTTATATAGAACAAATATATAGACATGTATGTCCATGAGAGAACAACACAATACTTGAAAAGTGTGTTTTAGACCTCAAAAGTGAAAATAATAAACTAGTTAAATTAGTGTAATCACAAGAAAAATTACATTTTGGTTCACAAAGTTTCCTTTAACAAAAAGTATTATTGTTTTTTCATGCATTAATTGTCAACAAAAATCTAAGGTGAGCGACACAGGGTCCTTGGACCCTCTAGTTTGGCATATTTGATAGATTTTTCATATTTAAGCTTCAATCGGAGCGTTTTTAATGACTGAATCAGTTAAAATCTTTAACATTAACTAATCGAATCAATTGAAATAGACACTTAAGTGTTTAAAAAGTGTTCTAAATATCTCGTTAGATGAAACTGAAATTTGGGGCCAAAATCGGCCCTTACCGGACCTACTCCTTTAAAAATCTCTTCTATTAATTTTAAATTTTATTTTGAAGGATATATAGGCTCATAGACATTACTTGTTGTGGAGGATTTTGACATTGGAAGTTGATAACAACACATAAAATGCCACCCAGTTGATAGCTTTAAGTGAAGACGCACTGAAAAGTGGAGCGTACATTGTATGTGATCGTACAAGAACTGTTGGAATTTGCAAACTTTTAAACTTTCATTGTGACAAATATCTATATCATAAATCTTCTTATCACATTGCTTTTTTGGTTAGGATACACATGATGTAGCAACTATCTTGTCATTTACATGTAGGGGAAGATCATTATTTGTGATATATTTAAGTCAGCCTAAAAACATTATGTATGTGATTTCACTGACTGTTACTTGTGATATTATAAGGTATTCTTGTGTACTTTTCTTACACATATGCTCATTTGATTATATAAAGAATTACTTGTTAAAATATGTTTTATTGTTGTATTTTGCCTGATTGAGTATAGTTTTTATAACAGTTTAATTAAGTTTAGTTCTTATGGAAAATTATGTACGCTTAACAATAGAACATGTTCCACATTTGAACACCATCAATTTGAACACCTATGTCAACTGTTCTGAATGTTAACGTCCGGTGTTCTCAATCTTAATATTTTGGTTTTTAAACATGTTCTGTGTGTTCAAAAAGTGTTACATGGCTGTTGAACGCGTCGACGTATTAAAATTTTGAACATTCGGACAAGTTAAATCGTTGAACACTAATGTTAAGGTCTTTAACATCAAGTGTTCAAAAATGAAACACAAAGGCATTAAAAACTGAACACCACACATTCAATTGATGAACACTAGTGTAAATATTTGGAACACCATTACACGTTCAAAAAGTGTTACAAAAAAGCGTTCAAGCAGTGTTCTATTTATTAACACTTAGATTTACAGTGCACAAACTGTAAAGTTTATATGACAATAAAATATTTGATTTGATTTGATTTGATTTAATAAAAAACAGAAATTATCTTGCGTTCTATGATCTTGCTTTATATGGGTTTTTTTTAACTTACCAGTTTGATTTCTAACAAAAAAATCTTTAAATACAGATAATAATTGTTTGCATAAAAATTGCTTCCAGGATCAAGCATTACTGATGAGTCTTAAAGTAAGGAAATCGGAGGAAAACGGGTAATTTTTAGCCACTGATTTTATTGAGAAAAATCCGCGGTCACAATTTATTTAATGATAAATAATTATAGGTCAAAGTGCGGCCTTCAAGATGGAACCTCGGCTCACCCCAAACAGCACTGTGATCTCTGCTTGTTTTTGCATAAAAAAAATGCTTCATGCCGGCAGGTTTAAGCAATACTGATGTTTCTTTAGGTAAGGAAATCGAAGGAAAACCGGTCATTTTTAGTCATTTTCTGAGAGTTTGCGCCTCCAAACCCCCTCTCAAAGGGGGCCTCAATCGGCAGCCCACAAATCCCTGCCTCTCCTGAATTCGAACTCTAGTTACGGCCCTGAAGTAGATCTATATACATGCAAACAAGAAGTGTTTCTTTGTGTGAATAAATGTACTATATATATATATATATATGTATACAACTCGTCTAAACATTGTATACACATAATGTACACAGCCATGTATCACCATCATTGCTGGTGATACGATGGATAAATCTGTTGTAGAGTTGTCACTGACTCAGACGTACTTATATATAATATATATGTATATTGTAATATAAAATGTATTTGTACGAGCTTTAGAAACACGATGAAAAACGAGACTCGCCGAGCTTTCCACTTGTTTCGTAGTGAGTACAAATACATTTTATATTTCTGACAATGTACATAATTTTTATATTTTGTTTTTATTCTACAATTTACACCCCAAGGGTGACTAGGGAATAGAAATATTGTCACTTGGTCTTCTTCCGACCGGCAGTAAAATGCTTCCAAAGTGGGGCGTCCATTTGGCTGTGCGGGATGTATCAAGTTTGCAGCCACGTCCGGTCAGAATGGGGACATTGAATCCGATGCCTCGAAAAAAAGAGAGTGCTATGCTTTTTGAAAATTCAGTACCCTTGCAACAACTCTTTGAGGGGTCCGTAGGTGGCCTGTTGCAGGACAAAATGTCCGTCCCTATCCAATATACCCTCAATTTCCAGTGTGAGTCCAAATTTTCTCGACCCTCATCCCGGATCGCCTCTATTACAAAACCTACCTATTGTATTTACTGTTAACTTGTTCTTGTCCTGAACATGCATGACATATTGGCCACTGGACGTTAAGCAACCAGCAATCAATCCTACAATTTACATCCGTCACTTGAAACTTTATTTGTTAAAATTTAAATCATTGCCTCTAATTTTTTCAAAGAATTCGACAAAGTTTACGCACATTTACGCAAAAGAAATATCTACGTTACCGCTTGCTCATTATATAAGTGGGATAACATGAGACTTTATTTGTAAAAGTACAAGTGCAAATAAAACAAAATATTATACGGAACATGTTATTTGTACAACAGTTGGCTGTTAGAATGATAAATGGAGATATGGGATATGCAATTTATAAGAAAGCAAAATCTGGACATTTAAAGACATCAAAACCAAAGACTTCAAGCAAATTGGGACTAATGCTAATTGGACGTGTATCTTTTTATATCTAATTTGTATAGTTTTAGTAAACGTTGTTCCCCTAAATTGAACCAGGATCTGCTTACCCTTCCGGAGCACCTGAGATCACCCCTAGTGTTTGGTGGGGTTCGTGTTGCTTATTCTTTAGTTTTCTATGTTGTGTCATGTGTACTATTGTTTGTATGTTTGTGTTTGTCTTTTTCATTTTTAGCCATGGCGTTGTCAGTTTATTTTCGATTTATGAGTTTGACTGTCCCTCTGGTATCTTTCGTCCCGCTTTTGGAAAGTTTTGATGAGTATGTGTAGTATAATTATCATAGTACCATTTCAGTCTCTTAGTACATATTTGTTTTGTTCTTAAACAACTTTTGTTCTTCTTTAGAAAATTCAAACCATAATGGAATAAGGAGGTGCGGTAAAATTGCCATTTAATCAACTTTCCACCAAAGACAAAATGACGGAAATGTTAGCTTGCTGTTGTGTACATTCTTGCTTACATTGCTACTTCATTTTAGATCTCCAAATTACCATTTCCATTATATGAACTGCATATTCAAAAATATGATTAGTCACCAAAATCCTATTGAGCACGTATCATCATATTGTTTCACCCGTGTCGTTCGACCGCGTCAATCCTGCATTTGGTGTATATAGGTTGTATACGGCTAATTATTTAGGACTACAATATTTTTGCTTCAGGTTTAAATAATGTAGCTGGTGTTACTACTCATATTAAAGGTGCGCATATCGACTCGTCTGGATTTTCTTTATTTTTTGTTCATGACAGGTTGCTGGATTAGGCATTTTGATAAAATATAAAAGGCACGCAGAGTACAGACTCTGGCTAACATCTCCTACATGTGAAATTTCAAGCTGAAACTTTTATATTTCGCAGTTTGTTTGAATGCATATATGATCTTTGTGAAATTTTGCATACAGTTTGCAATGTTTGTCCGACTTGCTGAGCAACCAACTCACAAATTTACACCACGCAAAGTACACATACTAATGTATGTAGCAAGTCAAGAAGATATAAAGTTTTGAATTTTTTTTTTTTAGTTTTTATTTTTAGTTTTTAGAATATGTATTTTATCAGGATCATTACTTTCCCTCATAATTTTCACAACTAACAGAAACCTTTTTTGACTGCATGGTGCATCAAATGTGTCTTTTATAAACAACTGTTTTCAAAATTGTATTGTATCGTCCCGAACATGCATTAACTATTTGCCTCTGAACGTTAAACAACCATCAAAAACCGAGCAATTATAAAACTGTTAACTGGATCAATTTTTTAAAGTACTCTATTTCTGCATGGATGCAGCAAATACACCACCATTGTCTTAAAGGATGGAGTTAAAAACTCAGTAATTCAAAGGAATCACACGTGAAATTTTTCATGTTATTTTCACGTGAACTTTACAAAAATATGAAGGTATTTTTCATGGTTTTAATAAAATTTTAGAATAAAGATAATATTTGATTAATCTTATTTTAAAAAATTACGTGAATTTAACGTGTACCAAATTCCGGTGATTTATTCATGAATTATTATCATAAGATTCATTAGGAACCAACCAGTTCAAGCAAGTTTCAAGTATATGCTCGTTTGGTGTGAAAATCAGACTAGATTAATGTTAATTCGTGTGAGTGAAATTTCCATGTGCAGGACAAAATAAATTATATCAGTAGAATTTCATATTGCATTACTAGGAAATTTACGAAACCCGACTGGGGAAATGAAAATAAAATAAATACCATTCAGATCCCGACACGTATTTTGTTTTCCAAACCTCTGAGTAGGAATAACGTTACATTCTGTATTCAATAACGTCACACGTTTTCGGTCAAATTCTAAGGGTATCAATCAACTTTGAATCCATTTATCTCAAAAACAAGGATGGTGACATATGAGTTTATATACGTGTATGGATTCAGTTTGCAATCCTGGATATTATGTTAGTTTTTTGTTTTTCACCGTATATAAGAACATAGCCATCCATTGGAAAATCTAAACAGGAAAGCCGAAAAATAGGCATTTTCCCTATATACCTATGTAAATTTGTCGCAAAAATTGACGTTTTCCTATAAAAATACCAAGAAAACAAAAATGGTGACTCCCATTTTTTATTACATTTTCCGATGTAACTCGATTAAAAGAACATGTGTGCCAAAAAGTTTGGAAATCGGGAGATATGCCATTCGGTATCGTGTTACCTTAACAGAGACTTACGATATACAAAACGTAAAAAAGAATACGTCACGTGGGGTGCATGTTGGCTACAGTTGCTTTTCGTTTGCATATATACTACAGTATCACTTAGTTTGTAACTCCGACACCAGGGTTGACAGAGTGACACATAAATCAGGGCGTTAGTTTTTCTCGTTTGAATATTGCTTTGACGTTACGCACGGCATTGGTGCCACTCAGCGTTATATACGACGTTCCCAATAAAATTGCGATTTTGACGTTGTTCCAAAGAATGCTTTATTTTTTTCAACAATAGAACTTTAAAATAAAAATTTGACTATGATGTGGTGTGATATGATTTAAAACCTGTTTTGTGTATAATTCATCCTCTTTTATTTTCAAAACTCTGAAATTGAGTTTGATACTATGAGTGAAACAAATGCAGGAAAAATCCGAAAATACCTCTTCAATCTTAGCCCGGACAGGCGTGCTTGCGACATATCACATTGTCTATCGATGACAATAAGGGGACGACCATTTGATATTCTGGGGGGGGGGGGTGGGGGGGGGCAGGAGGATTTGTTTTTGATCAGTTATTTATTTTTGTAAACTGAGAGGACAGATTATTCGTTTTCTGCACTATTGAAGCCAGATTTTTCATTTTCATTAAAGCAAGGGACTGATTATTCATTTTCACAACTTTATTTATGATATTCGAAAAACATACAATTTTTTTAAATATTTAATTATGAATAATACATGTTGTATAGTCAAGTTATTGTATACCATTTAATCAAAATTAATCATTATCCCCTGCAGAAATTTTAAGATTCAAGGTTTTATTCATAACCTCAGACACATACTTGTGTACAAGAGGACAATATATACAAACATGTTAAGATAATACATAGCGAGACAGGACAAACGAAACACAAATACATAGTATATTATAAAAGACAATTGGTATAATTAGATTAAGTATTTTGTACTTTTCTTCATGAAATGAATTATTTAAATTCCCAACCAATATACATGTATTGCATACATACATACATAGTATTAAAGTTTGGTTTTACCTAGCCTCTTTCAAAAGTACTGTCAAATTAACATCTTTCGCCGAGCGGAGCGAGGCAAACATTTTTTTGAAGGGTTTTGGAACCACTGAAGGTCAAAGAAGCTATAGACCTGCTGAGTTATTTATTTTCAATACATTGCAAGTCAGGAAATTTAAGCAATGTTCTCTTTGCCTGAAGACGTCTCCCTTTTCGGCTAGTGAAATTGCAATTTTTCGTTTCTTAACCCCTATAATACTTTTCGATTTGTTTGCTGAGCGGAGCGAGGCGAGGTTTTTTTTAGGTAAAATTATTGAAATATTCTTCTAAAGGGGGGCAATGTAGGTATTTCGAACTATTGTGAGGTAAAATTAGCGAAAAATTAAAGTTTCAAGCAGAAACCACCTAAATCCTACCTAACAACAATCTACAATCACTAATGACTGACTGACGGATGGACGGACAGAGGTAAAAAAATATGTTCCTGTTCCGCGATGAACCTTAGAGTTATGATAGCAAATATCCTATAAATTAGAAAAATCTACAACAATCTTCTCACACCCCTAACTTACGCAGGAAGAGATTCATATTGCATATATAGTGTTTATAAAGCTACAGTTATAAGCTACAGCCCCAAAAACAGAAGCTGAAGATCAGGCGAACATTTTATTTTGATTCTGTGTTCCTAACCTATGCAAACCTATCTACAATCAAGACACTAGCGCTTGTTGATCTATATAGCAATATCAGGTAATAAATATCTCAACTTATCCTTGAAAGACATGGTGCTAGTAGTTGTGACAAAAAAAAGAAAGAAAAAAACATCACAAAAATAAATAACCCTGTTTGCACATCGTTGATGTGATAAGCCAAATGTACATTGTTTCCATATAATGTGAAATAAAACCGGTGCACTTAAGAATTACTTTAACACTCCATAACACCAGCCCCGACAAACTTGGTTATAAGACGATGGAAATGTGAAGAGTTGGCAGATAGACGAGCGGACCGACGCAAGCAAAATTGGACGAGACAGATCACAATAGCTCACCTGACCAATACTGGTATTAGATTTTGCAAACGAAAATTTCTACATTTCTCTGTGATTTTTAATTGTCCTTTCATAATTATCTGTTTTAAATTTTTCGATTTTTATATATGCTTTGTTCGCCACAAACCACTAAAATTCGAATGAGATGCATTTACTTTTGCCGTCAGGGTCTAATTTTCATTTTTAAAGAAAATGATTTTATTGATTACTTATTTTTAAATCAGAATTGTTTTATCAAGCAATTAATTTAGAAAGTTAATTTTATGAATGGATTTACATATTTTGTTCTATAGATTTTGCTCATTGTTGAAGACCATACGATGACCTATAGAAACTCAGAGCTAACTTATATGTCATCTGGTCTTTGATGGGAGTTGTCTCGTTAGCAATCATGATACGACCAAATCTTCTACCTCTTGACAATTACAAATCTCCGGCGAAGAGATCACATATCCGTTCCGTTCAATACTTTGTAACACTACACTCTAGGTGGCACGGTAGTATTTCCTGGCCGACAAGGGATAATGATAGCCTTTTTAGAATTTTCACCACTTTTTAACACTGCAAAAAATTCTACATTCACAGTTTACTGAAGTACTTTCATTTTACTATTCAGAAATGAATTTAAATATGTATCATGACCGTTTACTTTTTTTGCTATAATTTTTAAAAACCTAAGGCCACTAGTACTTTTAGGTCTTTTATGGTGCAGTGAATACAAAATTAAAAAAAAGTCTGTTGAAGGATAAAGTGGAGATGGAACTAGAACGTCTTGAGAAGGAGGGTCAGATTCAGCAAGTGGAATTTTCCGACTGGGCCGCTCCGATAGTACCTGTAGTTAAGGAGAACGGATCTATTATACAATACAATACAATACAATACAATACAATATTTTTATTTTCCAAATTAAAGGGCCCATTAAGAGCATAACATTAATTACAACATGACATAAACATTACAGAGTGATTAAAGAAACATAAAATAATAATTGAAATTCAAATGCATGAAGAAAGGATCAGTGGTCAAGGGGAGATAATTTTGATATATTTTAGAGTATTTAACTAATTTTCTGATTTTCTTAGTTGCAGGCATTTATCCAGGTATGCACATAAAATAGATAAAAATCTGCTATCTTCATTAATCATGATCCATGAAAAAAGATCATTTATATTTAAACTATCTAAACTGGGGTATTTTTTTATATAATCAGTGATATCTCTTCTGAGGTTATTGTAAATAGGGCATTCCAGAAGAAAGTGCATTTCATTTTCAATACAATTTGTATTACACTATAAACATATCCTCTCATGTCGAGGTAATATTTCATATTTACCACATACATTGGTAATTCGTTCATGTCTGCCAGTTTCTATTCTTAAACAGTGATTGCTAAGTCTGTATTTTGTTAACAAATGTTTTTGTGGGTGCTTTAAATCTAAATAATTTTCATAGTCAAATGACCTTTTGAATGAAAAATAAGTGTCCAATTTGCCTTGATTCTGTAAATAAAAATCTCGCATTTTCTCCCAATCATTTTGAAAATTTAATTTGAGCTGTTTTTTCAATAAGTTTTTAAATTTATTTTTTCCTAGATTTTTACATATATTTAGGTCAATATTAGAATTTGTGGTGACTACAAGGTAACCGTTAATGCCGTTTCAAAGTTGGATAATTATCCTATTCCTAAAACTGAGGATTTATACGCAACGCTTGGAGGAGGACAAGAATATACAAAATTGGATTTAAATCAAGCATACCAACAAATTGAACTAGATGAGGACAGTAAAAGGTATGTGACTATAAACACGCATAAGGGTTTATTCAGATACAATAGACTTCCGTATGGTGTAGCGTCCAGCCCAGGCATTTTTCAGAGAACACTTGAAAATGTTGTTCAAGGAATATCCAATGTTTTGGTTCGAGTAGATGATATAGCCTACTGATAACGGGTAAAACAAGGGAGGAACATCTAAATACTCTTTCTGAGGTTTTGTCTAGATTTAAGAGAATCGGAATTCGGTTAAAGAAACAGAAGTGTGTGTTCATGGACGAAGAAGTTGTTTATTTGGGATTTAAAATAAACAAACACGGAATATATCCAGTGGAAAGTAAAGTTGAGGCGATCGATAAAGCACCAAGTCCGACAAACGTGACAGAACTGAAAGCTTATCTTGGAATGCTGAACTATTACAATAGATTCTTAGCGAATTTATCTCACTTGTTAAAGCCGCTACATGTACTTCTACAGAAAGACACAACATGGAGTTGGGAAAAAGAACAGGAAAAAGCGTTCATGGAGTCAAAACAGCTGTTGAAATCCGCATCAGTACTTGTACATTTCGATCCGGAAAAGAAATTAATCTTTAAATAGCATGTGATGCATCTCCGTATGGATTAGGCGCCGTACTTTCGCATAAAATGGACGACGACAGCGACAAACCAATAGCTTATACATCTCGAACACTTACATCAGCAGAGAAGAATTATTCCGTTCTTGAGAAGAAGAGTCTGGCCATAATATTTGGTATCAAGAAATTTCATTAATATTTGTATGGACACCCCGTTACAATCATAACCGATCACAAGCCGCTCATAGGTTTATTTCGAGAAGATAAACCTATACCTACAATGGCCGCATCTCGAATTCAAAGGTGGGCACTGACTTTAGCTGCATATGAGTACACGATTGTATACAAAGAAGGGAGTTTGAATGGTAATGCGGATGGACTAAGTAGACTACCACTGAAAACAAACATTGAAAAGACACCAACGCCAGGTGATACTATATTATTAATGGAACATTTAGCCACTACACCAGTTGATGCTAAACAAATTCAAAAGTGGACACGCAAGGACACAATACTGTCTATGGTGCTTAGATACATTTTAAATTGGATGGCCGTCAAAATGTCCCAGTGAAGACATAAGACCGTATTATAGTAGAAAAAATGAACTGTGTAGTCAGGACGGATGCATATTGTGGGGAGGAAAAGTAATTATACCACAACCAGGACGTGAAGCCATGTTAAATGAATTACACCAAGCACATCCAGGGATTACTAGAATGAAAAGTCTAGCAAGAAGCTATATATGGTGGCCGGGAATGGACAATGACTTGGAATTTTTTTTGTAATTTGTTTATTTTTGACATAAAGACAGAAAACAATCAAGCAGGATTACACACATGTACAGTTTCAAGTATGGTCTTTAAGATATTATTATTATATGACAACTCTAAATAGCAAGACATACAACAAAATATAACTATAATTTTCGTACCAGTTATAAAATATTTAAATCACCTAGGACAGATTGTAATGGCAACCATTTTTTATCTATATATTCTTTTTGTGTAGGCGATAAGAAATTTACTGTATGTTGTTCTATTCTTATACAGTATTTTAAATATGCAATACTACCTTTCACAGAAGGTTTTTCTCCTGAGTTTTTACAGCTATAAATATAAAATTTTAAAATCAACATTATATGTTGTACTACATTATATGGGTCAAAATTTTCCCCAATACCAAAAATAACATCTTTTGCCTCTATATGTTTAAGGCTAAATCCACATTTTAATAATAAATCTTGAAGTGCTATCCAAATATTTTTGCTATATATACATTCCCAAAAAATATGCAATAAGCTTTCTTTGGTTTCAGTGCAAATAGTGCACATTTCTGTTTCTATTAAACCACATTTATAAAGAAAAGAGTTTGTGTATACAATTCTATGTAATAACTTGAATTGAAAATTTTGAAGTTAAGTGTTTTTTGTTGCTTGAAATGCCATCGAATAGATTTTGCCCCAATCATCAATCTTAACACATAAATCATCAGACCATTTATTTTGTGATCTTGAAGGAT
Organism: Mytilus galloprovincialis; assembly: GCF_965363235.1. Taxonomy (NCBI): domain Eukaryota; kingdom Metazoa; phylum Mollusca; class Bivalvia; order Mytilida; family Mytilidae; genus Mytilus; species Mytilus galloprovincialis. Next base: position 87,338,931 of record NC_134843.1, read on the forward strand.
TTTCTTTAATTTTTTCTAGAAATAATTGATAAAAATATTTACATGTTTTTTTTTTTATCATTTTTGAGTTTTTCTACAATATCATTTTCAATAATATCTAATCTACCATGATCTGAAATTGTTTTCTTCCAGATATCTGGGATTGCACTAACAAGACCATAATATTCAACAAAATTGGTTTTAACTGCATACTGAGTTTTAAGCTGCTCAAATGTCAATATGTTTTTCCCATCTGAGATTAGATCATTTATAAAAATATACAATCATTGCAATAATTTTCAAAAATAAATGGCTTTCCACATCTTTTAATATTAATATTCAGCCAAATGGGTTGACTCAGGATATTAATGGGATTGTTTTCATCTTTCACCTTTTCTGGCTTCAATTTAGCCAGATTTAGAAAAATGTCCCTCCAAAAAGGATTTAACTTTTTTCCAATTTTTTCCAGACCCTCTTTTGTCAGGTACCATATTTTATCCCCTCCATATTTTTCTATATAACTCAATAATATAATTTTCCAGGGAGAAATATTCAAAGGATCTAGCAATTTATAAAGCCATGACATTTTAAGGGACATACAAAAACTTTCTATATGTGGGAACTTTAAACCTCCCTCATCACAATTATTAATAATAACTTTCCTTTTTATTTTGTCTGGTTTTCCATCCCATAAAAATTTAATAAAAATTTCTTGTATTTCTTGTATAACCTGAACTGGTGGATTTGGAAGGACTGTCAGAACCTGTACCAAAAGTGGGAGAGCCAAAGTTTTTATAACAATGGTTTTGCCAATATATGTCCAGTTTCTGTATGACCATAAATTGAGAAGGCTTTTCATGCTTTTAATTTTTTCTGTATAGTTTTCTAAAGTTTTATCCTCATTTAAGAGATTGAAACGAATTCCCAACAGTTTAAACTTTCCTGATGTATTCCAAGATAATTTCTTATTTGGTAACAGTTTTTCGTTACTGCCTAATCTTGAGCTTGGAATTAACTGTTGTTAATTGTTAGAGTTGTCAGGAAAGCCGCAAATTACCAGCAGAAGCACCATTACATCCGTGGGAATATCCGAACCATCCGTGGTCAAGAATACACATAGACTTTGCAGGACCATTTATGAACAAATCATTTCTAATTATGGTTGATGCGTATTCAAAATGGATAGACATACACGTTATGAATTCTACAACATCCGAAGCTACGATTGCAAAACTTCAACAAACGTTTGCAACACATGGATTATGTGATCTTATTATTAGTGATAATGGAGCCGCATTTACCAGTAAGGAATTCGCCGATTATGTAAAATTAAATGGAATTGAACATCGCACTTCCGCGCCGTGGCATCCAGCTAGTAATGGTTGTGCTGAACGAGCAGTTCAGAGTTTCAAAGAAGGAATGAAGAAAATCAAAGAAGGAACTATCCAGGAAAAGTTGAACCGTTTTCTTTTCAACTACCGTATTACGCCACAAACAACAACAGGACTGGCACCGTCAGAATTGCTAATGAAAGGAAACTCAAGTCACGTCTAGATTTAGTTTTTCCAAATATCGAGAAGCGAGTTCAGGAGAGACAACAAAAACAGAAACATTATCACGATAAGAAATCTGTGAACAGACAAATTAATGTGGGACAGGGAGTATTTGCCCGAAATTTCGCAATTGGTTCAAAGATTAAATGGATTCCAGGAGAAGTTATAAAACAATGAGGACCACTTTCATTTCATATTAAATTGCAAGATGGACGTGTCATTCGTAGACATATTGACCACATCAGAGTACGAAACTTCGATTGCACAAACAACGAAAATGAAGGAAAATGTGACAATGACAGTGATTTGTTCGAGCCAGAAATAACTATACCGATAAGTACTAGAGACCGAACAACCGCAAATCGAGAAACCGTCAAACATGACTGAACAAATGGAACCACGCTATCCGAAGAGAATAAGAAAAGAACCATCGCATTTAAAGGATTTTGTGTTGAAATAAATGGTTGATTTATAAAGAGTCATAATAATCCTCACAACCGTTTGAAGTGCATTAAGTACTTCTCAGTGCATGTGTGTACATATCAATAAGAGCGCATTTGTTTCTAACCTAAACGATGTAAACGATTACGCGCGTAGTCGTTTAATCCATTTGTTTCTTACATTTTTTGGTCAACGTTGACATCGTTCACATAAACGATGTACGCGCAAAATAGTCGCGTAGTCGTTGATCGTTTATCGTTGAGACGTGTAAACGATAAATTTGTTTCTGCATCTGTCGTTTAAATAATTACGAGCACGTGTTGTTTTTGCAAAGTTCTGGTTATTTATTTCCCGCACTTTTACCTGTTTGTTTACAGTGCGTGAGTGTAATCTATTTCTGTCTGACTACGCGGGGTCGATAAAGTTTATTAAACGATAGTCATCGATGACAAAATTTCGGGTTAGAAACAAATGCACTCTTAGTGTAAGAAATAACAACAAGACCAGTACGAACATTTTTATTTTCATAATAGGACATTATAGTTTCAGTGCAGACAAACTTTAACGAATGAATCTTTGTGATCTGACATTTTTATTTGTTTTCAAACTGATGTGAACTTATCAATCAGTAGCTGTGAAAAGACATTAATTTTCTGTAATTGAGTTAATTTGTTTTTAATTTGTTTTTATCTAAGGCCGGAGAAGTGTTATAAAGTTCACCTCACTTTATTACCGTATCATCTGTTACAGTAATTATAATTGACAGATCAGCAACTCTCACATGTCTGCACATTCTTAAATAAACATGTAATTAAATAGATCAATTGAAGTTCTTATACACATGTTGTCATTCTGTAGTCTGACCATCAAACGATGTACTTGTTAATAAATTAGTTATAGAAACTGGATTGTATTATTACATAGCAAATATATTACAAATTGAATGGCCCTCTTATATCGTTCGGCCCTTTTCTCTCATATGTGAATCCCATGTATACATTGTTTATTTTACCGAATATTATTTACTGTGTACAATGTAAAGATACAAATGCAATACGTACATTACATTGTATAAAAAGTGAAATCATAAAAATACTGAATTCTGAGGAAAACCAAAAAACGGAAAGTCCCTAATCAAATGGCAAGACACATCAAACGAATATCATATTCCTGACCTGTTACAGACATTTTCAAATGTAGAAAACGGTGGATTGAACCTGGTTTTATAGCGCTAAACCTCTTACTTGTATGACAGTCGCATCAATATGTTACTGTTATATCATTTAAAAAGAACTACATGTTTAACCCCGCCACATTATTTATTTTTCTAATTGGCAATCATACCACATCTTCTTTTTTATACATGTACATGTACTTTCATCAGTCTCTGTATCTCAAATAAAACATAAAGAATAACAATGTAGTTTCAATTATTATAAAAAAAAATGTTTCTTGACATGTCTAAGAAATTAAAAAAAATATCTTAAGTTAATGACTACATACCGGTATGTGTGGTGTAACATAATTTAGTATATGAAAGTTACCATGAAAGATAAATGATACAAGTAAAACATATTAGGAAATATAGCTATATTATAAAAGATACGTTTTCAAAACTACTCTAATTGTTACTATATTTCAGATTGATATGGTCTTGTTTCAAACACTGCCTTTGCATTTGAAATGTACGAATAATGAACCAAGCCTTTTAATTTTTAAAATATAAGCGAAATGTCACATGGGTAATGTGCGGAATATCATGGAATTTTTTCATGTATACTGTTATCATGTTATTTTGCAGTTACTATGATTTAAGAATATAGAATAAATTTGAATAGTCTGTTTGACATTTAAATGTGACAATTTTTTTTGGTGGTATTTGTGTTTTTTATTCTTTAGTTTTCTACGTTGTGTTATGTGTACTATTGTTTGCCTGTTTGTTCTTTTTATTTTAAGCCATGGCGTTGTCAGTTTATTTTCGATTTATGAGTTTGACTGTCATTCTGGTATCTTTCGACCCTCTTTTAATATAAAGTCGTGAAAGAATTAAACAAAACCAGGCAGGTAATAAAAAATCTGTAAAGAATAAAATGAAAAGGAAATACATTAACAAAACTGGGTCGATTGTGCGCACGACTTTTTTTTAACTGGTGTCAACTTGAATGGATATCCGGCAAACAAAAATAGTTATAGAAAGATAAAACTTAAGGGGTTCCGTACTTGACAAGGCTTTTTGTAGTGTCCTCGGTGACAAATATCACACTACTGGAGCAATAAATGTTTTAGAATTCTGAACATGATTGTTAGCACTTTCTGCTCTTCAGTAGAAACGCAGTCATCAATTTATTTGATAAATAGTTTTAATTCTTTCGAATCTTTTAACGTACAAATAAGTTTGAGAACATCCCTATAGCTTATCTGTTGGATTTTATTTTGTCGTAGTCGTACTCAAACTTGAAGTATAACAGTTAGTGTAAATTTATGATAGGCGTAACATACTGTCCTTTGGTGTAACTTATATTTCATTTTCGCTTTGATCTATATTAACCAGTTCCACGTTTATGGCTTCTAGTATTTCATTAAACGTTAGACAAGTATAAATATTTTTTTGCTGTGAATATTTCAAGGGATCAGTCTCGTTGGTGTCTTTTCTGTAGTATATGGTGTATTGCTTTGATTTTTTCTCCGACTGTTAATACAAAAAAGATTCCCTTAAAGGCGATGTCTTTTTACAATATCGGTCATTGACTCATTTGTAGATTTGTTTCTTTTCTCTAGTATGTTGTTTTGATTTTTTCTCCGAATGTTTCTACAAAAAATGTCCCTTTAAGGCTATGCCTTTTTTCAGGAGTTACAATTTCGGTCATTGACTCATTTATAGATCGTGTCTTGTTGATATTGACGCTTTATATTTAAAAATCTGTTTTTAATGCATAAAAAGTTTGAATACAAAAACGCGAAAGAATTGTAAAATAATTGTCATTTAAGTACAAAATCCATAAAAAGGAGAAAATAAACGACTGTGAATGTCAGATAATTTGTAGATCTTGACTTACTGATAAGGTATCCTCTTAAAGTTTTTCTCCATCTGTAATAGCGTTAAAGAGAATAGCTAAACATGAAAATAAATTGGTAAACGTCGCCAGACAGATGGGATTTAAAATGGACATTAGGACGCCTTCAAAATTTCTACCCGTCAGATTTTCTGAATCTATAGCGGTTTTCAAGACAATAACACAATTGACATTTTAAATCTTAGTTCTATTTTTAACCATGCCACCCATGGAAGTTAGCAGTCTGAGTATTCTGACATATTTTTGAATTAAGACTTACCAATGATGGCTTTGACTTAGTACGTTTCCATATGCCAAGAGTTTGCAGAGATAAAAATAAAAAAAAAAGAACCTACGACAACGACGGTCGACGCAATATTCAAATTATGAGAATTGCACACTTGCACATTTGGTCAAAATACTTTAAAATTAAATGCACAGCAAATTAGCGTTACTGCTTTTCGAATTACAAAAATCTGTATTTCTTGTCTGCCAGTATTTTCATATCTAAAAATCTCATGAAATAGAAATAAGAAGATGTGGTATCAGTGCAAATAAGAATCCCTCCACTGGGACCTAATTTCATAATGACAATGAATAATAAAAAAATATCATATATTAGTACTGGAATAAACGGTAATACTGATTTACAGGCTCCTGGCTTTGGGACAGGCACCTACGGAATGTGACATGCAACCCTGCTTGAACAGTTGATGGATATAAATGTAAATGAAAAGGGATATATGAAATGTCAGCATGTGTTTTAATCACTTCCTAGTAGAACTATAATCTAACTATGTTATTACAATAGGTGGTTTATAAATATAAGTTACAAAATAATCATGATGTAAATATTAAATCACTATTTTCATAATGTAAAATCAAGCGAACACGTACATCTTGTAAGTCACAATCCGCTTGAATGTTTTCTTGAAACTGTATCATATATCCGTTACGAACAGTGTAATAAAAAAATCTGTGCAAGACAGTTTAGTTCCAATAGTTGTAGCAAACATGTATTTTTATAGTCTTGCTACCGTTCATCGTAGCTTATAAATTTTGTGACTTTGTTAAATGTATCTATCCCAAAGAACTGTGTATGAAATATCAATGACAATGATGATAGTATTCACAAGGATATACTGAAAAACATGCGTAAAGAATTAATCGATTTAAAAAAAAAAAAATCCGGGTTACAAACTAAAATTGAGGGAAGCACATCAAATATAAGTGGAAAACAACAAAACAACAGAAACACTAAAGTGCAACGAAAATTCAAACGTCAATGAAACACACATAAACGAATTATAAGATATAACTGTCAAATTTACTGACTTGGTACAGGACATTTTAAGAAACAAATGGTGGTGTGAACCTGGTTAAGTGGTTAGCCAAACCTCCCGCTTTTATAGCAATGTTAAATATTACACTAAAATGGAAACATTACATAACAGGGCTGCAATACAAATAAATGGAAGAACATATTGGACAGAGAAAAACACAAAAAAACAACACAATAGAAAATTACGAAATGGCAATACATATTAAAGGTACCAGGCTTATAATTTAATACGTCAGACGCGTGTTTCGTCTTACATACATTTTGTAAGACAGTATTGATACTAAATTACAAATCTTATTGATATTTTTGTGTTTCAACTTGTATCCAAGGAAAACCTCAAATACATTTAATTCATGTATTACCTTCAAAGATTTTTTTTAAAGATAGGTATTCTTATTCAATTTTATCAAAACCTTCTAAAATTGCAGTATTTAGAAATCTTAAGATCTGCATTTTTCCACTTGTTCATAATATGCCATTATTTTGTTGAAACCTTTCGGATGCAGACTTGCGGCTGGATGGACTGACAGACGGACAGACAAAGGTAAAACAGAATACCCCACCCTTTAAAGCAGGTTTTAATTAAATATCCGTCACGGCTAGGGCTTTTTTTTCCCTCATTACTCCTTTTTTGTCGAGCCTTCGCTTTTGTCGAAAAAGCGAGACAAAGCAATCCTACATTTCGTCGTCGTCGTTGTCGGCGGCGTCGGTGTCCAATACATTCACTCTGTGGTTAAAGTTTTTGAAAATTTTAAACTTTCTTAAACTATCCTGGATTTCTACCAAATATGGACAGAAGCTTATTTATGATCAAAAGCTAGTATCTAGAAAAATAATTGTTAAAATTTCGTTTCTGTTTTTATATATTTTTCTTGTAAATGAACTTAGTTTCACACCAGTTAGCATAACATAAAGTCTGCAATTAAGTTTTTAAAACATTTATTAGATTCATAAATTAAACTATCCTGGATTTTACCAAATTTTGACAGAATCTTCTTACAATCAAGAGATATAGTATCTAGAGGAAAAATTTCTTTATTCTTTTCCTTATTTTTGCAAAAAGAATTATCTAAGATACCTACGCCGATCTCATTTAATAAAATATGTCTTTTGATTATTTATTGTACCTCGAACTTATCAAACGGTAAAGATTGAAATTCTTTTTGCTCAAAGATATATCAGGACTGACTAATTAGACACGCCCCATTAGAATGAGGAGGTTGGAAATAGAATAGAAACATCACAGAAGCACATACATGCATGCCACTTTAAAAAAAAAAAACCACTGATTTAAAACATAAGCATTTTATTTCATTTGATTTTTAAATGAAAAAAAATATCAAATATTCATTATTGTTTGAATAAAAACTGATTCTGGCATCCATATTGAAAATGACTTCTTTATGGTAAACATTAGGATTCGACACACCTTTATTCTAGAGCATAAGAACTTAATATATTTTCCTAAATATTTTTGATAAAAAGATCAACTAATTGTATTTAAAATGTATGTGTTCTCATCATGAATATGCATGAAATATTTTTCTCTGGATGCAAAGCAAACACAAATCAATAAAATGTATTTATCATTTTATGCAAACAATACACGAAGTAAAATCTTGTACAATAATTTAACGTAAAATTCATTCTAAATCACTAGATTATAATGCAAACTCCATTTTTTAAATAATCTTTTCACTCTGGTCCTTATCTACTTTTTAATTACGGTCTGTTGTTTAAGATTATAACTATAAAATTAAGAAAGATAAAAGTTGTTTAATTAGAAAGTTGACACTTGTACAGGGAATGAGGAATGACTAAGATAAAACTGTTTGTTTGCATGTAATACATTGTAGAAAGTTTATTAATTTTAACAAAATCTCTCATTTATACAAGTTTTAGGCCAGTCACTCAAACTTTTATTGATTGATTCTGAAGATGTAACATTAAGGGTATTTCAATTCGATTTTATTCATTGAAGTTCACAAACCATTAAAAACAAAATCACGATTTGTCATTTGATTGAGATGAACAGATAAAACAAAAACATGCATTTCATGATTCTGAAGGCCCTGATGCATCTAAACAACTCTCCATCCAAGTCACAAATTGTAACTAGGATAGAGAATTGTTTCATTGGCACTCATATCACATCTTCTTATATCTATTGTTTGATTAGAAATTGTGAAACGAGCTGTACATGTTTAAGTAACGAATTGTTTGAAGAAAACTATGTACTGTTTTTGTATGGTCTGTTTATTACAAATCTATATAACGATTATAGACCGATTTCAATATCATATATATATATATATATATATATATATATATATATGAACAAGAACTTCTCGTGCAGAAAATGTATTAGTCAGTTAAAAATAACTAAGTATGTAATGATTTTTAATTGATTCAATCATAATGTAAAACAAATTTATTTTGAAAAATTGGAACTCAAAATATAAATTTATCCATTTGTTTATTAAATGCAAGCACACTTTTCTGAATTTACAATACCACGTATCATTTCACAAATTACTCCCTAGTACAAACGGTGTAAAAAAAGATTATCTAGTGTAGGGGATCTCTCTTTGAATAAATAAATACACAAAATGAAAAAGTAACATTAAGAAAATGAAAATGAGGAATGTGTCAAAGAGACAACAACCAGACCATAGTAAAAAAAGCGGAAGGCCACCAATGGATCAACAACACAGCGAGAAAATCACGCAACCAGAGGCAGATTTCAGCTGGCCCCTTAAAAAAATGAGTACTAGTTTAATGAACATGAACGTCATACTAAACTCCAAAACCTACACTTATAACAAAGGCTGGAGGCTCTTAACTAGAGACAGACACAAACATGCACCGGGGTTAAACATAATTTTTGAGATCTCAACTCTCCGCCTGTACATCTAGCTGATGCCGAATAAACAAACAAACGGCAATATACACAGTAAAACCTAGTTTAAATAAGACGCCCGATGTCAGAATATGATATAAAAGTTACTAAGCAAAAAGGCGATGAAACATGAATCAACAAAGGACTACTAGCAGTTACAATGTACTGACATTTATTACGTTTTTGACAATTTGTTAGTCAATGAAATTAAAAAACAAATTGATACTGATATTAAAAAACCTCTCAAAAGAGCTGTTGAATTCCCTTTTGGTTCAGAGGTCTTTTAATATCAATATTTTTGTTAAGTTTTCTATTCTTGTCTTCAATGTATTTCAAGATTTAATTGTAAAGCAACACTCAGACACATATATGTTTAACATGAGGTAAACTAACAATAATTAACATGATTAATAATATGATGGTAACATTTAAAAAAAAACAAAACAATTCCAGTGAGATAACATAACAGATACATTATGCTTGCTTGGATGCTTCGTATAATAACTAAGGATATGTTTTTCTTTAAAAAAAAAAACAGTTGAAGAGACTTACATATAAAAGATAGAGAAATTCGTCTCCTACATTTTCTTTACAGATGTGTCATTTTTGGATGCAAGAAAGCGTCTATTTTTAATGCGTGTCTAGCGTTTTAAATTATAAGCCTGATACATTTGATAACTATTAGCATGTCGAAATGTATTGTTGTATTGTTTATTTGTGTATTTCTCTGTCCTGAATGGTCTTGCATTTATTAGTACTGCAGTCTTCTCATGTAACGTTGTCCTTTTAGTGATAAATATAACATTGCCATAACAGCACGAGGTTTTGGTAGCCACAGAACCAGGTTTAGCCCAATATTTCTTTCTAAAAATTTATTGTACCAAGTCAGGAAAATGGCAGTTGTATCTTATAGTATGTGTCTGTGTTTGTTACATTGTCGTTTTGTTTTTCTTGCACTTTAGAGTTTCGTTTGTTTCGTTGTTTTCCTGTTGTAGTTTATGAGTTTCCCACGGTTTTAGTTTGAAAACCGGATTCGTTTTCTCTCAATCGGTTTATGACTTTCGAACAGCTGTATACTACTGTAGGTTTTTTATAAGGATGCACCTAGACTTTAGTTGAGCGACACAGACTTTTATCAACTAGTATCAACGTCTAAACACTTCACCGGCAAAACGAGGATTAAACTATATTTTTTTTTGTAGATTACGATGATGGCACTGGGTTTTATTTGTGTAATAGACATTTTTCTGTTTGTTCATCTGGTATTGTTATACAAGTGAAAAGATTAGCTAGCTTTGAAACCATGTTTAATCCCCCATTTTCTACATAAAACAGGAATATGACAGTTGTTATCCATTTGTTTCATGTGTTTGAGATTTTGATTTTGCCATTTGGTTTTTGAATTTTCCTCGGAGTTCAGTATTTTTGTGATTTAACCTTTGTATATACAATCGGTAATTCTGTAATCATGATTATGCATATGTATCTTATCGCCCTGATCGGTTTCTATTCAAATGAACATATTCCTTAAGGGTATACGATACAGTTACAGGGGAGGAAATGACGTTGCTAATGTAAAATGTTATTTTTGCGACGTCAAACTGTGACATATCGGGAAAATATGCATTTTTCGACTGATTTTTATCATTCAAACTGATTTAACTTGAAAACGAGTGCATGGACCCCTACTTTTTAAAACGACATTTTGTTTCATTTTGTAGGGAGATTATGTGAACCAAATTTTATAAAACTGTAAATAGTGCAATTTTTTTAATGTTGATAAATATACAGCAAAAAAATACGTTTTTTTCTCAATTCATGACCACTTGATAAATATAAGTTATTTCTGAATTAAAAAATGCATAAGTTTTTAGTGTACTTATAAAATACAGAAATTACAAATTACTTAACAAAAAACAATTTGTGTTTATCTTTTAAAACAAAAAAGTTATTGCTTTCTTTCGAAAGGGAAAATACGGCCACAAATCCGAATTTTGAGAAAATATACAAAATTTCGACCTCATTTAACTCAAAAAGTAGCACATGAAGGTATATTTTTTATTACATATTTGATTTAATCAGGCAAAAAATATCCTATCTGGAAATTTTCATCAAGCTGTAAATACAGGATCAAAACTGTATCGTATGCCCTTAATGTTCATTTGTGCTTTACGTTTTTTGATTGAGTTGAGCCATTCCAATTGATATTGTATAGTGTGTATGTATATGTTGGCATTTGTTGATAAGGTTCAACCGTGTTTCTCGTTTCTCGTTTTTTTTTTATAGAGGTAAGACCGTTGGGTTTCTCGTTTAAATGGTTTTATACTAGTAATTCTTTATAGTTTGCTGTTAGGTGTGAGCAAAGACTCCGTGTTGAAGACCGTACCTTGACTTATAACGGTTTACTTTTGTAAATTGTGACTTGGATGGAGTGTTGTCTCATTGGCACTCATACCACATCTTCCTATATCTATATATGTCCAAAAATCTATTAAAAACTAAGTTTATTAAATTTTTCGATATAACTTGATTATTCGAAGAAGCGTTTGCGATACTAGTCAAAATGTTATGTTTTATGAAGTTGTTTTGAAATAGGATTATGTATTTTTTACCCTCTAGATAAACATTTTCTAATCTTCGCCAGAACAGATTGAAATATCAGCTGCGGAAAAAAAGACGACGACAGGGACAAAGACATAGCGCCTGAAGTAAAACGACTGAAATTTAGCGTCGAAAGGCAAGACATAGCACTTATTGTCGAAGGCAAAAAGCTGTATATAAATAGAGCGGACCAAATGGAGAAGTCACCAGTTTTTAAAACAATGTTCATCGCCGATTGTATGGAAAAAATGCACTTGAAATAGAACTTCGAGATAAAGACTTGCATTATTTTTTGATGTTATTAAGGTGTACTCTTGATGGGTATCATGATCTAATAAACGGTAAGCTTAGTAATAACATTTTTTAAGTAGTTGTGACAATATGATGGGCTTAAAAATATATAAATATATGAATATTTATATTTATGATTATATATTCTCAAAATGTTTATTAAATTGAATAAAATAAATACAGGGGAATATCTATTAAGAAAATCATGACCTTGTAAAAGGTTGTTCAATTGACCGCTACGTGGCATATAACATTTTTACATGCAGACCCGGTGGTGACATGTAGCAATAGCAATTAGTTAAAACACTGGACATACGTGTATTCTTCAAACATCAATTTCCAGGTTGGTCAAAACATGTCAATTAGAGCCAACTTAATAGATATTCACCCCTGTATCTTTTGATTTAAGACTATAATGGTCAAATTAATAGAAACCTTGACACTGTTTATATTCTGTATATATATACTTACTAGAACACAACCGCGAAACCGCGGGCATATACAGCTTGTGAACTGTTGTAGGGTGATTTTTTGTAAAAGATATTATGTATTGAGAACTTCATAAAAGGTATCAAAAGCCCTCTCCCTTTTTCCAAAGATGTTTGTTTCCTTTCTGTTAAATTCAATTATTTTCATGTTTCTGGCCTCAGACCACAATTATTCTTCTCCTTTGCTACAATGCTTCTTTTGGTAAAAGTCAAACCAAATTAAAAATTTGCACCGTTTTCAAACATGCAATAAATGTAACTGCTTATATATAGACCATTATTAGTCTGATAAAATATGCTTCTAGGACAATCCATCAGTGCCTTTTCTTTTGAGAGCCTTATTAACATACCAATGGTAGGATATGAATCATGTATAAATGACTAAGACCGACTTAGGTAAATTTGAGGGATGGTCGGAGGGGTCCTGATCCCGAAATCCCGGGCTTAAAATCATGAAATCCCTAGATGCAGAATTTAAAGAAATTCATATCCCGAAATCCCGAAATCGAAAAATATATTCCCGGATTCCGTAAGGATCAATCCCCAAATCCCGAGCTTAAAAACACCCGATCCCGACGCCCCGAAAAAGGTCCCGACTCCCTCTTATCTACTTTACTTTTGCCAAATCACTATTTTCCCTTTCAACCATAAATTTTTATGCTCCATTTATGGGCATTATGTTTTCTAGTCTGTGCATCCGTTCGTTCGTTCGTTCGTCCGTCCGTCCGTCCGTCCACCGTCTGTCCCGCTTCAGGTTAAAGTTTTTGGTCAAGGTAGTTTTAGATGAAGTTGAGCATGTTTTACTTATTAATACATATGCACGTGGAATGACCCCTTAAATAGTAAACATTTCAAAGAGAACAGTAGACAGAATCAGGGACTTTCTATACTAACATAGAAAGTCCCCGACAGAATACAGAGTCTCTATTATATATTAAAGTAGTATAATCATAGTTTACATGTAGATAAACGCCAAAAATATTTCTCCTCGCTAAGGGCTAAGGAGGTATAATAATTGGGGTTCTTGCGATCGATCTAAACACCATGCGATGAAACTCGAAAAATAATTGTCCTCTCTAAGGAGGTATAAGTTATAGATAATGCATATTTTAAGGTTGTTCTTGTCGTAGAACACACCGAGGGGTGTCAGGATTTATCAAATGAAAGACCGACCGGAGGGAGGTCTTTCTTTAAACAATCCTGACACCCTGAGATGTGTTCTTTTTTTAACAATTTTACTTGAATCGAATGAAAAATTCAGAAAGATTGTCTTTTGAATAGCAATAAATTTTATTTAAAGATAATCAGGATATAATTATATACCCTCCGCATCCGACCCTTTTGTGAGTAACGTTAATGTTATTCAATAGAATATAAGATTATCTTATTAGTTGATCATTTGATAGAGTAAAAGGTATACATAAATTTTAAAAAGTTAAGAACTGACACGAAGACGAATATAAATACATGTAGGTCACAGTATGGTTTTCTATTCAGTGTGTATCGTTCTGAACATGCATGAAAGATTTGCCACTGGACGTTAAGCAAGCAACCAAAAATCAATCAACCTATTTAGTTTGACTCAGTAAGATTTTTAAAATCTTACACACCAATATGTTAAATCTAGATTTATTTTATGAAAGTCTACATTAAAATCCATCTGACATATATGATAATGTTTCTTTATTGTAGCGATAAATTAACAAAACTTCACGTTATTTGTCTCTAAAATTAAAATGCGGGACTACAATGACGGTTTCTTTTACACCTATCATAAATTGAACTTTAAAAAATAAATTTCCAAATCGGCAACAAAAAACTATTAGACGAATAAAGTTTTGAAGTAAATTATAGATTGCATTTTTATCAAAGAAAATAATGACCTCACACAGGTCATTATTTTATGCCTTGGAGCAAATATTATTGAAACATGGTATCGTCCGGGTTGATTCTGAAAAAGAATGACCTGTCGTTCTGAAAGAAAATAACTCCATATAGGTATATAATAGTTGTGATTCTTGCGATCTAAATACCATGATATGAAACTCGAAAAATAATTGTCCTCTCTAAGGAGGTATAATAGTTGCAATTCTTGCGATCTAAATACCATGATACGGAGAACGCTCTGAATGGCTTATTCATTTTTCATTTTTGTTATCTATCATACGATTGGTTGCACTTGTGTCACATGTTTTACTTATTTTAATATAATAGTAAACGTTAACATTTAAAGAAAACAGTAGACAGAATACAGAGAGTCTCTTTATATTGAAGTAGTATAATCGTAGTTTACATGTAGATAAACGCTAAAAATGATTGTCCTCTATAAGGAGGTATAATAGTTGTTGTTCTTGCTATCTAAACACCATGATATTGAGAACGCTCTGATTGGCCTATTTATTTTTCATTTTTGTTATCTATCATAGTACGATTGGTTGTATTTGTGCATATTTCAAACCGGAAGTCTTATCTATGACTAAAATTCAGTATGATGACGGAATCATATCCGGACTCGTTTTTGTCCCAAAATAACTCAATCTGAATAATCATAAGAATGGATGACAGATGCGACTATGCATGTTACCTATATGACACAGAGGCATGATGATTGATTTATTGTGGAAGGAAGAGAAGCGACACACAAAATGAGGTCTTTTCGTTTAATAGTATAGATGTATTTTACAGTATAGGGGAGACCGTCCGTTATGGACACTGGTCCAGACCGGCTTAATAAACTACTATTCCAAATAACCATGTGTTGTGTTACATAGTGATGTTGCTAACTATTCTAATCGAACGGTATAAAAAAATGCTGCTGCTGCTGCTGTTGTTGTTGTTGTTGTTGCTGCTGATGACGATGTACTTGTGAAGAACATGTACTTCTGATAAACAATGTATAATTATAAGATTTCGTTATTATTAGCATAAAATCTGGAAATGTTGGGGGGATTCGAAATTGAACTTGAACAAAGGTGATTGAACAATAAAGACACAATGCCTCAGTGATAATCAGAACA
The DNA here is from genome assembly GCF_965363235.1 of Mytilus galloprovincialis. NCBI lineage: Eukaryota > Metazoa > Mollusca > Bivalvia > Mytilida > Mytilidae > Mytilus > Mytilus galloprovincialis. The sequence continues at coordinate 87,354,595 of NC_134843.1, forward strand.
TTTTTTGAATAAGTTAATGCTAGCTAATAACATTTATTAGCACATAGATCTGTGACAAGTCGTCTGTTAAATTAGGAATACATTTAATTTGACGTCTTCTGATTGGTCATTGATGGGAATTTGTAGTCGCAATGAAAATTAACCATCTGTGTGTAATATATGTCAACATATCAAATCGTCCAATGAGTGCTGTCCTTTGCTAAGTTTATAATTCGCAGCTTATAATTTTATAAACATGATTTATTCAACTAAATTTTGCAAGGATTAAACAATTTTTTGGTTCAAAACAGAAAAAAATGTTCTGTCTTCAGCAAGAGGCTTGAGTAACCAAAGCAACAATCATGCTCGTTAGTGGAAAGAAAACTGGAAGGCCATGTCGATATGCGAAAAAGACAAACATTTTACAAAGCAAAATATAAAACTAAAGACGACGCAACACACATCCAATCAAAATCAGCGGTGAAATCAGTGTTTGGGGAGGGTTAGCAGACCCTGCTTCACATATGGTACCCGTGGTGTTGCTGAATAAAGTACAAACCCGGTTATTATCATAATTCTGTATATCACATTCAAGGAAAAGGGGACTGGTAACGACTATTGGAACATATAAGTCGTCATATGTGCATTAGACAGTCCATATGGCATCTGTAAAATGTTCAAAAAATTTATTTCAACCTCATCACTTGAAACTCTGCGATTAATATCTTCCTTGTAAGAATTACCCCTTCTATCAAGGCAATAAAAACAGGAAATCTAAGTCCTGGAATATAGTATTCCTTCCAGTCTTTTGATTGATTGATTGTTGGTTGCTTATCGTCTAGTGGCAAATATTTCATGCATGTTCAGGATTGTCTTTTGAAGAGGCTCCTGTATGCATTCATCCTCACAAAAACAAAAGAACAAGATCTTCTACATATAAAAAAGATGTAGTATGATTGTCAATGATACAACTCGCCGCAAGAGGCCATACGACACAGAACTATAGATCACCGTACGGCCTTAAACAATGAACAAAGCCCATACCACATAGACAGCTATAAACGGCCCCGAAAGGACAAATGTAAAACAATTCAAACGAGAAACTAACTGTCTTATTTATGTACAAAAAATAAATGAAAAACAATTATGTAACACATCAACAAACGACAACCACTGGATGGATGTTCAAGTATTGATACTGTTAATGGTATTATCGAGGCCGAAAAATATGGTCTTACTCAAACGTTGAGCACGTTGATAGGGTTTGCATCAAGAAAAAAAATTGCATATATTTCTCAGGCAAGTGATTTCAATACAATTTCAAAAGAAGTTTTACATAAAATAGCGATGGCGAGATAGCAAAACGATATTGATGGTAATACTGGTAACAAATGTTCAACATCAAATATTTCATATGGAGTTCGAAGCTAGCAGTTTTATTAAAAAAAATTGTATCATTTTGAATTCCAACCTAAATGTTCTTTTCTGCATCATGCATTTTTGTTAATACCATACCGTTCAATAGAATTCCAAGTTTTGACTAAAATACTCAAAAGCAATATCAATCCTTATAAAACAAGTATGAACCGGCTGGCTATGGAATAATACAAAGTTGGTACTAGGCAGTTGCACGGGTTTTTCAGGTTTTCAAATTGTCAGGACATTTTTGGCCAATAAAGTCAGATATGTATGCCCCATTATGAATGATAAACTGATAAGAAAACGATTTTTGTTAATTTTCATACACCGTTAATAGTGTACAATTATTTCAACAACTCTTTCATCATCACACTTTGCAAGACATGTATGAAAACAGAGAACTTGGATTGAGTTTATATTTGAGCATCTCTGATGCGTCTTTTAAAAAGCTTTCAAAGATTTGATGTCTGTCGTACCAAATTAAAAGCCTTATATCTGTGATGAGTTTTTGTTTCACACTTTCAATGGTTCTTTTTCGGTCGGATATTGGCGTTGTATGATTTGGTTAACGGAAAATGTATACAACCCTACATTTACTTTTCCTCCGCTGACATAGCCGACTCAATAGCAAACATATAATTATACCAAAATTTCACGATGATTGCTACATTGTTTTCGAATGTGAAAATGCATCATCTTCTTAAATGCAAGGTTATCTGATTCATTAGAATTCGCAACGGAAAATCGAGCATTTCAAAAATACGATGTGATTTGTTTTACTTATTTAACCAAACTCAATATCAAAAATATTTACTTATTTTGTCAGAGCAAGAATCATTGTTTCTGATGTCATGTGAACAACACTGTCTTATTTCAAATTCTCAATTCACTAGCAATTTAACTAAAAAGTCATATTTCACTAGAAGTTACGATGATTTAAATTGTAAATCTATAAATTCGTCTATGGATAAGAGTGTAACCTTTACGGATTGTTAAAGTCGATAAAACGAAAGAAAGGCTAAACAAACGTATGTGCGACCATATATCAGACATCAACCATAATGCAAGCGACATTCTTTACCAGCTTAATCATAGTACCTTTGATAACTATTATATAACAGTTCGAATTATCGAAAAAATATACCACAGAACTTACAATCCTCATCTTGCAACGCCTTACCGTAGACAAACAGAGGACTACTGGATTCGACAATTGGGAACTGCGACACCATATGGTTGCAATGACAAAATTGATAGTATATGTATTATATCTAGTCCTTCCTATAGCTTGGTGAATATAATGAACATGTTAACTCTACGTGGTCATGGTCATAGTCATTATACATCACCTACTCTGCATGATGTTTCTATTAGTGAATTGCTGCCATATATACAAAAGCTGTTATGTGTTCACCACATTCGCACAAACCTATTTCAAAACTTCATTCTCTGTTTAATTTATGTTTAGAAGTCACTGTTACAAACCCTCATTCAAACCAATACAGACTTACACATTTCATTACGGATATTGCAAGTCACAGACTTTTTAAACCAGTTCGTATTGGAAAAGATGAAAAATAGAAAAGATATTTTTTCAAACATTCCTTTTCCATCAAGGGTCTTGATGGCGTCAACTTGGGCAATATCCTTCATAAAAAATTTGTTCAATGGAAAATACCTCATTATTTTAAAGATCAGTCTGTACCAACTATTTCTTATACCTATACCAAATTTATTGCTACTTTAATTGTCAATAACAAACACCTGTGAAGGATTTCAACATTGACGACTTCAAGTCTAAATTTTCATATAATCTGCTGGCTAGCCACGTTATTGCCGCGAAATTCGAAAGATGTTATTCAAAGGACCGAAATATCGTTATCCTTAATCCATCAATTGGAAATACAACTTCAAAATATTGATGGATTCAGTCGGGGATTATGCTAGGCAAATAGCTAAACGCGAGAAAGAAAACGTACATACTCGTTCCAAATGGATGAAGGCTGTAGATACAAATAAGAATTAAAAACTCAATGGGTCAATAAACACCCATGCTACGTCAATCAAGATGTTTTTGTCCCTAGAAAAGAAAGCGCCAAACATCATTGGTTGTGTGTGTAAATCTCATTACATAAACTGTTTGATAATGAATAAGGTATTAACAATTCACTTGGAAACTCGACATATATCCTCACTATAATTACCAAAGAAGACATACTGGATAATCATTGATCTTTTCTATGTTACTTATGAATTTCAATCAAAGATGAAGAACTGAATCTTCCATCACTGTAATGGATACCTAAACTACATAAATGTCTTACAAACAACGGTATATTGCTGTGTCTTCCAAGTGCGCCAAGAAAACTCTTTCCATATTATTACCATATATTTTATCAGCAATTAAAGCCTGGCTTCAAAATTATTGTAAAACTGCCTATACTACAGGTGGCGCGAATCAGATGTGGATACTAAAATAATCCAAAGATCTTTAAAAATACATACAATCTAAGGCCGTGTTCACATCAAACGCCGTGTACAGTAAACATGTTTACAATAAGTTTAATGTAATGGAGACTGGTTTCATATCAAATTTGTTCACATTTATACACCTTGTTTAATAACCTGTACATAAGCTTTGTTCACACTAGTAAACTATATGTCATTTAAATGTTCATTACGTAGAACCGAATGCAAAGTTTTCGGACAACCTTTCTAGCAGTAGGAACGACTATGTGTAGACAAAACATGATTTAAACTACATGTAAAAATTGAGTTTTATCAATGGGAACGCAATTGTGTTTAGTTTACGTGTGAGTAACACTTACACAACACCAAATTTAGGACAATGTTAACACGGCCTTAGACTCTTTCATGTTGCTATAGTACTTATAATTAGACTTGTCTACACTTTACAAGTATTCCCCATTCCAAATTGAAAGAAAAATTAAAACTGTTGGTATTGCTTTGATTCATAAAAAAAGAATGACCAGCATCTCGTCTTAGGGAAAGAAAAATCGCAAAATACTGAACTCCAAGGAAAATTCAATCGGAAAGTCCCTAATCACATGGCAAAATCAAATGACAAAACACATCAAACGAATGAACAACAACTGTCATATTCCTGACTTGGTACAGGTATTTTAAAATGTAGAAAATGGTGGATCGAACCTTGTTTTATAGCGCTAAACCTCTCACTTTTACAAAAGAGGGACGAAAGATACCAGAGGGACAGTCAAACTCATAATCGAAAATAAACGACAACATGGCTAAAAATGACAAGCAATAATACACATGGCTAAAAATGAAAAAGACAAACAGACAAGCAATAATACACATGACACAACATAGAAAACTAAAGAATAAGCAACACGAACCCCACCAAAAACTATGGGTGATCTCAGGTGCTTTGGAAGTGTAAGCAGATCCTACTCCACATGTGGCACCCGTTGTATTGCTTATGTGATAACAAATCCGGTAAATAGTCTACTTCGGTAGGTCACATTCATGAATAGAAGGGGATTGTAGTTACGACGTAATGAAAATATCCGATAGCATTTGTAAAACGGTTATTTCATAACGGTCAACCAACTCGTGATGGCGGCCGTAAAATTTACGAAGGAATGATTCCAACTTTACCATTTGGAACTCTTGGTTTCATAGCTTCCTAGTGAGAACGGTCTATCAAGAAAATCATGATAGGAAATGCAAGCACGGGAATATCGATTGGGAGATAAATACCCCGTTTGCAGGTGCTGCTGGAATGTTGCTACTTAGAAATGGAAAGTTCACAATTGGGAAAACTGAAATCATCTCTATTGTCGTAAAGTTTTGTTTTCAACTGACCCTTATTGTCAATTTACAACAGTCTCATCAAATTCCGTTATATTTACAACGATGCGTGAACAAAACACATAATGAATTAAATAGTCAAAACATGGGTACAGCATTTATCACTGTGTTACAATCTTAAAACAAACAATTTTACAAAAATACACACAAGCATCTATCAACTTAAAACACAGTCATTGCCTCGCGTGTCTGGCGTCAGAAAAGTTATACGTCACATAGGGAGGAATAAGTCTAACTTTGTAAAGAATCACTCTGGTTCAAACAAAACATTCTCTGAAACTGACATTATTAAGATGCTTGATTTGTGAATTGACAACATATTTGCTACGTTTGGAGGTCGTGTTTTTCAACATACTGTCGGCATAACAATGGGAACTAACTGTACCCCTCTTCTTGACGACTTGATTCTTTATTATTATGAGACTGACTTCATACAGGATAAGAATGATAAGAGGATACAAATGATGAAATTTATTCATTTTTCATTGTATTGATATGATCAAGCAAAAAGGGAAAAATACCAAATAAACTCATCATAGATACCAAGGATTAAAATTTTATATTTAAGTCAGACGCGCGTTTCTCCTACAAAAGACTCGTCAGTAACGCTCGAATCAAAAATTGTTTAAAAGGCCAAATAGAGTATGAAGTTGACGAGCATTGAGGACTAAAAATTCTTTAAAAAATTGCCAAATACAGCTAAGGTAATCTATTCCTGAGGTAGAAAAGCCTTAGTTTTTTCAAAAATTCAAAGTTATATTTTGTTTACTTGCCAGATCATACTTGTAAAAATTATTTAATGTATTATTTGTTACATGAGAAGTAGATAAACGTTAAAAAAAGATTATAAATGAAACGAAATACGTACAAAGCTATTTCTACTGAAAAAAGGGTTAGAAAAACATTAAGAGGCTTCCAAAATTTAGTTGATCAAACACTGTAATGTTCAACAACTAAGATACACACTTTAAGGTGCATAAAATATGTATTTTTAGATATATTTTACACCGATGGAACTTGAATCGAAATTAGAATACATGAACAAATTTGAGACGTTGGGGAGGATAGATCACAAAATGAAACCATCAGGATTCTTAACTAGGTCAAGGGGACCGTTAGTTAGATCATAGCCTTTTGATAGACAATCTGCAACTCGATATACATAATAATAATATGCATAAAGCATACTCATCCCGAACTCATACTTTTCATGGTTCGTTTTTATATTTTTAGGTAAGCGCGCTCTTAATGAAGTTAAATCTAGAAAAAATCTCTGAACGCCATTTAATCATTTAGTGTTATTTTTTTGAAAACAAATCATTAAACAATGTAAACGGATCATTTTGTTAAGCAAACGTTTTGACCTCGAAACAGTATCTATATTCCTGTTGCAAAAGAAGTTCTTGCTATTTACATGTCACGTTCATTTCAATATGAAACAGTAGTGCAAAACTGATCATATTCAACAAGTGATACACGCTTATGAAAGAAGCAAATGGAACATTTCCATTATAGTATCATGCATTTGCGTGTGCCATGAATAATATGCTAACAAAGTGAAAGGTGCCAAATATTTGATACATTTGATAATATTTAACGTGTCAATGTATTGTTACAGTTCACAGGGACAATACGTAGATCTATTTGTTGACGTGAATGTAATGAGCATAACAGAGGAAAATCACAAACAAATGATCATATAAACATACAACTTTTGTTTCAGTAACTTTTATGTCATGGTGTTTTAATTTGCATTCTCATATGCTCTTTATTTTGAATTTTCATACGACTTTACGATTTTGTTAGTTTTCTTTGATGATGACGGTACTTTGTCATATTGTGTTTGACTTTTAATTTATTGTGACTTGGATGGAGAATAATCTCTATTGCATGCATACCAGTCCATTTTCTGTCAAGTCAGTAGCTTATGTCCTTTGTCAGGCTGGTATATTTTTCAATTTTAATTCATTTATATGTTTTGAGTTTAGTGCGACGTCCAGTCTTGCTAATTTGCAGAACACGTACACATTTTTGATTAGGTGCCAGCTGAAGACCGCTGCCGGGTGTAGAATTTTCGCGCTGTGTTGAAGACCAAATGGTGGCATTACATGATTTTCTGCACATTAGTCAGATTGTTGTATTTTGACACATTACCTACTTTCTTCTCAATTTTAACTAGTTTAACGTTTTATAGATGTTTCTGCCAACATGAAAAAGATTTCTTTTTAAATTGTTACATACAGCTTCATTAAAAAGAAAAACCCCCAAAAAAATAAATCCGAGGAAAATTCTAAATGGAAAATCCCTAATTAAATGGCAAAATCAAAAGATCAAACACATCAAACGTATGGATAACAATTGTCATATTCATTACTTGGTACATGCATTTTCTTATGTAGAAAATTATGGAATAAACTTGGTTTTATAGAAAGCTTAAACTCTCTTGGCACGACAGTTCCATAAAATTCCATCATATTGACAACGATGTGTTAACAAAACGATGTGTTGACAAAAAAATGTCAAAAAGGGGTACAGCAGTCAACATTGTGTTTTGATCTTAATCACTATAGAAACAAACAGACATCTTATACGTTCAGGTATTTCACATCCTATCTTTTATGGTAATGTTCTTTACAAAGCACAAAAATATCAGTATTCACCTCAAAAGCTTACAAAATCTTTAAACAGACTTATTAAGAAGGGATATAGTTACGATACTGTTGTCAGCTCATTAAAGATTGCATATTTTGGCTTTAATATGGATTCACTTATAGGGTCTTTGCATCGAAACTAACCACATTTATTTAAAAAACAGTTGTTGGCATGACACGAGTTATGTTCGTCTCATATATTTTATGATAGTATGATACTAAACCCCTAACGGGAGGTATGGTGCCTAACTTTCATATGCTGAAGACATAATCTTTCAATCAGTTTAATTGAAGTCTGGAGCTGGCATGTCGGTTAACTGCTAGTAGTCTGTTGTAATTCATGTATTATTGTCATCTTCTGACATCGGACTCGAACTTCTCTTGAACTGAATTTTAATGTGCGTATTGTTATGCGTTTACTTTTCTACATTAGCTAGAGGTAAAGTTGAGGGTTGAGACCTCATAAACATGTTTAACCCCGCCGCAATTTTACGCCTGTCCCAAGTCAGAAGCCTCTGGCTTTTGTTAGGCTTGTATGATTTTTTATTTTAGTTTCTTGTGTATAATTTGGAGTTTAGTATGACGTCCATTGTCACGTTACTAGTATACATATTTTTATGGGGCCAGCTGAAGGACGCCTACAGGTTCGGGAGTTTCTCGCTACATTGAAGACCCATTGTTGGCCTTCGGCTGTTGTCTGCTCTATGGTCGGTTTGTTGTGGCTTTGACACATTCCCCATTTCCTTTCTCAATTTTAAATATGAAGCAAAGAAGCACAAAAAGGCATATAAACAAAACACATTAGCAAAAATGAAAGACAAGAATATAAAATTACCATAGCACAATGTTTGGATGTATAAGTACAGAGACACGTCAAATGTAACAAAGAAACTTTAAAGGCCATATAGACAAAGTAAATTAATTGAGCAAAACTAACTGACTAAAATATCAAATTTGTTTTACCAAAGAACAAGAACTCAATGACGGGATAAGCAGAGCCCTGTCAAATGGACATCACCAAAAACAGATTAAAGTAATATTAATAAAGACAAATAAAAGAATACTATTACTCGTGATTCAGATGAAACACAATGTTTGTACCAAGAATCTATACTTCAAGACCTGATTATTTGTGAATTTGATACGGAATATTTAACAACAATGCATTGGTACCTTCCAATGAACATTTATTTCGAAATAGGACGAGACGTCTATACCTCTGGTTCATGAACTTTCTACTCACACACTTGTGTTTTACAAAGTATGATTAGGAGGTTACTTTGACAAAACCATACATAATATTACAATTACCATTAAAAGAGTTTATCAAAGTAATGCATTAGATTACAATTACTTTTGCAAAGTAATGCATTTAATTTCACATTACATTTGTAAATTTTATTATCAAGTGAAAAGAAAGTCAAACATTTTGAAAGAAAAACAACATAAAGTCACAAAAGCATATTCCATAACTGTTCCATGCATTAAAGTATATATGAAAAAAAGTCTATTCAATACGACTATTGCATTTCAGCATCATTAGGGTTTCAAATGTGCCTTCCTTCATTCGCATTCTATCAGGCCTAAATATTTTACCGGTTATACTGAACTGACGTTCAACCGGTGCTGAGGAGGCCGGTACAGACAAGTACTTCAATGCTAATCTAAACATCATTGGAAATTTAGTGTCATTGTCATTCCAATACTGTAGAGGATTGGCATGAGAGTCATCACAATCTGTTTCCAAATAACTGTCAACACAATGTGTAAAGCCTGAAACATGCCCTTTTTTCTTAGGAGTGCTTTTTGGTAGAAAGCTAAAAATAAATCATCTGTTTTCCCTTTTTAGCAGGAGTTGAAATAATATCATCATTATCATCATCATCTGATACCACAGACTCAACTGAAGACACTTTCCTTTTCAAACTCGAAATAAGAGCCTCTACATTTTCAGATTTACTCCAGAATAATTTAAATCTGGTATCAAGAATTGATGCAGTTTTATAAATATCAGCATCCTCATACTGAGATAAACTTTTTGAAAGGGAGGCCATTAGAGCAGATATAAGTTTATTGCTGTAGTCATACTTAACAGATTGTAAATGTGTTCTCAGATTTAGTGTCACTGGTATCACCATACTGCCACTGATATTTTTTTCTCTTTGTACAAGAAGAGTTGGATCTTCAAAAGGTTTTGAAATTTAGCAAATTTCAATGAAAACCTTTTTGTCATATGCAGTAATATTTGCACATTCTAATTTATCAAGTTTTTCTGAAATCGAGCAAATCATATGCATTTGGCTATTCCATTTAGTAGCATTAGATGCTTCAAATCGTTTCAAGAAATTCAGATGCAAATATAGATTTTAAAACATGGGAAACAATCTTAGAAACCTTGACAATAACGTTTTGAAAGGTTTGACCACATTCCTCGAATGCATCCTTTATAACCATCTGCGAACAGTGTGCATAACACCGTTTATGCTTAAGAAAAGGATTTTTATCTATATTGTTTCTAGTTCAATATCACCATCTAAATTATCCTCATTGAGATAATTTTGATCATCAGGTTCAGTATAATCCAGGTACTGAGAAATTGAAGGCCTTAACACTGCTTGAAGCATTTTCACTGGTCACACAGAAAATTTGAACACTCAGATATTAAGTACTTTTCATACTCATGAAAGACATTCTCAGCAGTATGTCTACCCTTTGAACCATTTACAAGCATTCATTGCATATTTAAATTTCTCAGTTTATAACATAATGAGCTGTTATGCCAGAAATCCTTTTATAGACTTAGAACTAAATTTTTATTCTTTTTTGGGTGAAAAAGTTCTTGATGACGGCAAATTTACATCTTGTCAAAACTTGCAAGCTATGCAAACGGATCATTTTGTTAAGCAAACATTTTGACCAGTATACGATCTCTATCCTTTTTACAAAATTGGGTTTTGTAATTTATACTTCACGTTCATTGAAATATGAGAACGCAAAATTGTTGATACAATATAAGCAATGCACGCTTAACAGCTCACAAGGGAAATAAGTAATCCAGCAAAAACACTATTTGTTGGATAAAATCAAGCAAAGATCGTTGTTTTAAACCAAATGTATGTAATGAGCATAACAGAAGAAGTAATCATACAAATTTGTGTCAGTACCTTAAATTTTTGTAATTTCAATTTCAATATGCTCTTTATCTTAAATTTTCATACAGCTTTACTACATGTACGTAAGAATATTGACGATGTCACATTTACTGCAATATATGCTTATAATTTTTGTATCTATTTACCCCGACACTTTTATTGGGCTTGTTTAAAGTCAGGAGCACCTGGCATTTGTTAGGCTTGTATGTTTAAGAAAAATTAAGTTCATTTGTTTGTTCTGGTGTTTAGTGTGACGTTCATTTGCACTGAACTAGTACATATTATTGTTAAGAAGAAAGCTGAAGACGTGTTGGAGACCAATCGATGACTTCCAAACGTTTTCTGTACTTTGGTCGGGTTGTTTTCTCTTTGACACATTCCTAATTTCCATTCTCAATTTCAACTACATGTATAGTCTACCGATTTATAAATGTGTTTGCAAACCTATAGATTCTTTTATATTTTTACATATGGCCTATCAAACTCATGCTGTTCGGATTCTTGTAGCTTGTGTAATTCTAAAAACAGTTAACATAGACCTGTGTAAATGTTATGACGTTAAATATTATTTTTAATGGTCATAAATCTGCCTGTGCTCTCTATCATTAAAACTAGTGGTTAGAGCAGGCAGACCAGACATAATAGGTTATTATGACAATAAACTGGATTCAGCAGCCTAAACATACTTATAAATCTAGCAAAGATACCAACACACAAGGTGTTGTAGTTTATTGTTAACAGACAAAGACGCCGATAAAATGTTTCTGTCAATGAGAATTATTGTATACACTTTCCCGATTAATAACAAATAAAGTAAAATATGAAAAGAAGGCTGACCAAAATTGAAACAAAACTGTAATATCGTTTTTGTCCAAATCGCATCTCAGGACCCACCTGTTCAAGGAACAGCCAAAGTCAATAACTCGATAGAGGGATGCATAAATATAGTCACGTTAAAATTCAAAAGTCATATGACCGAACGTAATATAATACCCCGAAGAAAAATAAAGGCAAAACCTCAAGAAAAAAAAAATTACACGTTTCAGTAATTCAAATAATTCAAAAACATTTTGCCTGAGGTGTGAGGAGACTCTGAATATGCATCTTTTAGTTATTGATTCTCTTAGATGATCTTTTTGAGGAGAAGACACAAAACCTGACACCGATGACGTTTATCAAAGTCTGAGTAGCAGCTGCACGCTCTTGAATATTGTTTGAGTTTAAACATGTATACATCATACTTGGGTATAGTTGGTATGTTGCTTTGAAGTTCAAAGTTCTAAATTTATAATTTTAATATTGAAATCGTCTCGTGTGTCATTGCTTCTTTTTTCCTGACATGACTGGTGGAAGACTAGCGATGAGGAGGTAGATATATCAGTGTTTTTTCATCTCTTTAGTTTAGGAGAATATGTTATAGGAGTTTTTATCAATATTGGAAAGAAAATATTACCAATAGACCTGTTTGTTCTTCTAAAAAGTAAAATAATAAAAGTACCTAACTACGAAGAAAATATTAAAAGGATAGTTTCGAAACAAATGGCAAAATCAAATGCTTAAACATATCAAACTTGATCTTTTTTTGTTTTTACAGGTGTCGAAAGGGAACTCATATGAAAATAAAAAAAGGTTTGCAGGAAGAAATGCATCCTCGGTTCCATTCGGTATGCCGATCCTCTGCTGGGAAATTCTACCTTTAATTCTAAAGATATGTTGTCGATGAGCATACTGATCCCTTTTTCTTCGTTATAGCATGTTTTATTTTCAAACTGTTTTTTTAAGATAAAATGGAGAATTATATCCCAAAAAAATTGTAGCGTATGATACCCGATTTACGGAGGAACAAATTGTCAATTATAACTTTAAAACGGGGGTTTAAATTTTCATTTGGTAGTGTAGTGTTAAGTATGGGACAGTGGCGTAACTGTAAAATATATGAGCGAACTAAAGAAATCAGTTGAAAAAGGCTTAGCTAATCAGATGGATACAAATAGAAATACATGTAACAAATCACAGATTGAACTTGACCGGGTGCTTATACAAATTAATCAATCACAACAATTAAAAGTACATAAAAATTGAATTTAGAGGAAATAATAATAAAACTTTATTATCTATCTTTTATATCATTATTGATAGCTTATTTATTCCTCTATCAATATTTTCGTCCATATCGTCCTTTATTCCAGCCCTTGTTCCAACCTTTATTCCAACCATAACCTCTGGGATATCCATTGTATCCATATTTACCACCCTTGTAACGCCTTGGAGGACCATAGTATGGACCATCATACTGAAATAGTAATAACGATTACAGTAAGCATCAATTCTGATGTACACTCAATAAGGAAGACTATATTGTTCCACTAACAAAAGTGTCAAGGGTAGGGGTGAGGAGAAAATGACATATTCCTTGAAACAATGTCCTGTCAATACTGCAAAAAACGCATCACCCTATCATTGCTTTTCAATTCCAAGGACCTTAAAATATAAATTGTATCGCCATTTCTGTTAGATCGCTCAATAGCAATAGAAAGTTCGGACTTCAAAATTAAAAAAAAAAAATGTTTTTAAAATTTATACAGAAAATTTACTCTCTTTATATAAAGAAACATGACAAGATCATTTCTTAAAATACGAGAAAAATAGTATTTTTTCTTTAATATTGCCATTAAGTGCGTTGTTAAAATCATGCAATAGCAAACTTCGAATTGTTCACAAATCATTTCACACACTAAAGAGAGTAATAAATAAATATCAAATGAACGTAAAAAATATTTCAAAAAGAATATTTAGATAGTAAAATTGAGAATGGACATATATACCGATAGATTTATAATTATATAGCAGGATTTAAGCACACAAGACACAAAAATTGAGACATCAAGACATAATTACAACGGATGTGAACAACGTAAGGTCTAAATGTCGAGCATATGTGACCTATAAAATCACTGACCGACACCTTTTCAATGTAATCCAGGTGTTAAAAGTATAAAAAATGAAATGTCAATTATAAGTAAAGGTAAATTATTGTGTAGATTGTAGTGTGTCTTTTGGGGACTTTTGATGTATTCTATTTACTGTAGAATGTTATAAATATTTTATACGCAAACTCTGTCTGTGTAAATAATATGAATGTATAACTTATGTATGCAAAAAATATAAATAGATTTTTTTTTAATAGAGTCCACTGTTTGTCCCTGGACGATGGATCATTGTCAACACAGGGCCCCTTGTGTATACTTCCCTGGGTTATATAGGGTAATTATATTCAGGTGATTTTAAATAAATGTATTTCAAGTCTTTTTTTAAAAAAAAAGATCTACTTGTGGCAAAACATTTAGTTCAGAAAATTATTTCCTTCAATCACATTAAAATTTACAGATATTTTAAAGAAATCCTTAATGGTTTTGGTTATTGAATCATTGCGAGCCCACACCTTAACCAGAAATATTTAAAAATTATACATAGTTGCTATAAATTCATATAATTTAATTTTCGATGTAACGCGTTTTCTGATTGGCTTACGTTATTTTGTTATCAAAACATAGACATAATTTAGTCATGTGACCGTGACGTCATCAACGTTTTTTTATGGTTTTCTACGGTTTAAAATGGAATTTAGAATTAAATTATAAGAAATGACTGTAATATTTTTTCTGTCTATTCAAAATAACATAAAAAATGTGGTGCAAACTCTTAAATAACCCGCTACGCGCGTTATTCAGTGTGCACCAAATTTTTTATGTTATTTCCTCATAGACAGAAAAAATATTACAGTCATTCCTTAAATAAACAATCGCGGTGGGATTTGTGTTGCAAAGTTCTTAGTTTTCTACGTTGTGCCATGTGTACTAATATTTGTCTGTTTGTGTTTCTCTATTTCAGACATGGCGTTGTTAGTTTATTTTTGATCAATGAGTTTGAATGTCCCTCTTGTATCTTTCGCCCCTTTTCTCTCATATATGTGTTCCATATATATATATTGTTCATTTTACTTAATATTATTTACTGTGTAAAGCTACAACTTAATACGTTCATTACATTGTACGAAAAGTAAAATCACAAAAATACTGAACTCTCAAAACGGAAAATTCCTAATCAAATGCAAAATCAAAAGCTGAAACACATCAAACGAATGGATAACAATTGTCATATTTCTGACCTGGTACAGACATTTTCAAATGTAGAAAATGGTGGATTGAAGCTGGTTTCATAGCGCTCAACCTCTCACTTGTATGACAGTCGCATCAATATGTTACTGTCATATCATTCAAAAAGAACTACATGTACATGTACTTACAGCAGCTGCATCTGAAATAAAACATAAAGAATAACAATTTAGTTTCAATTATTATTAAAAAAATTTGTGTCTGGAAATGTCTTTAAAATTAAAAAAAATTATTATTAAGACATTGTCTTCATATGTGTATTGTAAGGTAATCTAATATACGAAAGAACATGTAAAACATGTAATACTATTTTTAATTAGGACACATAGCTATAATATATAAGATATGGTTTCAAACCCACTCTAATTGTTACTACATTTCATATTGATATGTTCTTGTTTCAAACACTGCCTTTTTTTTTGAAATATACGGATAATGCACCGACTATTAATTTTTAAGATTTAAGCGAAATCTCATATGCGTAATGTACGGAATATCGTGGAACATTTTGATGTATACTGTTATCAGTTATTATAAAGTTACTATAATTCAAAAATATAGAATAAATTTGAATAGTCTGTTTGACATTTAATATAGAGTCGTGAAAGAATTTAACAAAACCAGGTTGGTAATGAAAAATCTTCAAAGAATAAAATGAATATGGAATACATTAACAAAACTGGGTCGGTGGTGCGCACGACTCTTTTTTTTTTAAACTGGTGTGCACTGGAATAGATCTCCGGAAAACAAAAATAGTTATATAAAGATAGAACTCAAGGGGTTCCGTACATGACAAGTTTTTTTTAGTGTCCTCGGTGAAAAATATCACACAACTGGAGCAATAAATGATTTAAGACTCTTAACATATTTGTTAGCACTTTCTGCTCTTCAGTGAAAAAGCATTCAATATTTAATTTGATAAATGGCTTTGTCCTTTCAACATATAAATATTGAACACGGTAAAACCAATTAGCGTACAAATAAGTTTGAGAACATCCCTATAGCTTATCTATTTGATTTTTTGTCGAAGTCGTAATCCAACTCCTAGTATGACAGTTAGTGTAAATTTATGATAGTCGTAACATACTGTCCTTTTGTGTAACTTTGATTTCATATTCACTTGGATCTATATTAACCAGTCCCACGTTTATGGCTTCTAGTATTTCATTAAACGTTAAACAAGTATTAATATGTTTTGCTTTGAATGTTACAAGGGAGCAAAAGTTGGTGTCTTTTCTCTAGTATGTTGTGTATTGCTTTGATTTTTTCTCTGACTGTTTCTACAAAAAATGTCCCCTAAAGGCGATGCCTTTTTACAATTTCAGTCATTGATTCATTTGTAGATTTGTTTCTTTTCTATAGTATGTTGTTTTGATTTTTTCTCCGACTGTTTCTACAAAAAGTCCTATAAATGGTATGTCTTTTTTAAGGAGTTACAATTTCAGTCATTGTTCATTTGTAGATCGTGTCTTGCTGATATTTCCAATTAATATTTGAAAATATTTTTAATGCATGAAAAGTTTGAATACAAAAACGCGAAAGAATTGTAAAAATCGTCATTGAAGTACAAAATCCATAAAAAGGAGAAAATAAACGACTGTGAATGTCAGATTATTTGCAATTTAATTAAAAACCGATCTCTCATTGCTCCCGTTTTCTGATATGTCGCGTGGGAGATCTAACGAAACCCGCTTTGAGGTCACATGTGAGTGACCTCGTAGGTGTGTATTTTTCGGCCAATGAAATTGAGTCTTCCACGATCTTGAAAGTTTATCGTAAGGTAAAGGGATGTAACTCCTTTTATTTACGACGAAATTGTCAGTTAAAATAATTCAGAAACTTTTTTGATTGGCTTATAAATAGGTCGTCAACTCATTTGCATATCGTTATAAATCTCCCACGCGACATATCAGAAAACGGGAGCGATGAGAGATCGGTTTTTAATTAGATTGGATTATTTGTAGATCTTGATTTACTGATAAGGTTTCCTCTTAACGTTTTTCTCCATCTCTGTAATAGTGTTAAAGAGAATAGCTAAACATGAAAATAAATAGGTAAACGCCACAAGACAGATGGGATTTAAAATGGACATTAGGACGCCTTCAAAATTTCTTCACGTCAAATTTTATGAAATTGTAGTTGTTTTCAAGACAATAACACAAATGACATTTTAAATCTTAGTTCTATTTTTAACAATGTAGCCCATTTAAGTAAGCAGCCAGAGTATTCGGACATATATTTGAATAAAGATTTACCACTGATGGTTTTGACTTCGTACGTTTCCATAGGCCAAGTGGTTGCAGAGATGAAAATAAAAAAAGAACCTACGACATCGACGGAGGACGCCATTCAAATTATGAGAATTACACACTTGCACATTTGGTCAAAATAGCTTTTAAAATGAAATGCACAGCTAATTTAGCGTTACTGCTTTTCGACTAAAAAAACTGTATTTCTTGTCGGCCAGTATTTTTATATCTAAAAATCTTATAAAATAAAAATAAGAAGATGTGGTATCAGTGCAAAAAAAGAATCTGTCCTCGTGGACCTAATGTCATCATGACAATAAATAATAAAAAGATATCATATACTAGTACTGCAATAAACGGAAATACTGATTTACATGCTGCTGGCGTTGGGATAGGCACACACGGAATGTGACAGGCAAGCCTATTTAAACCGTTGATGGATTTAAATATAAATGAAAATGAATATTGTGAATATAAAATGTCAGCATGTGTTTTGAACAACTTCCTTGTAGAACTATAATATAACTATGCTATTACAATAGGTGGTTTATACATATATAAGTTACAAAATAATCATGATGTTAATATTGAATTATTATTTTCATACTGTAAAATCAAGCGAACACGTACATCTTGTAAATCATAATCCGCTTCAATGTTTTCTAGAAACTTTTAATTAACAACAGTGTATTCCAAAAATCTGTGCAAGACAGTTTAGTTCCAATAGTTGTAGCAAGCATGTTTTTTTATGGTCTTGCTACCTTTCATCGTAGCTTATAAATTTTGTGACTTTGTTAAATGCATCTATGCCAACGAACTGTGTATAAAATATCTATGGCAATGATGATAGTATTCACAAGGACATACTGACAAATGTTAAGCATTAAGCGATTGAAATTTTTAAAAAACAAATCCGGGTTACAAACTAAAATTTAGGGAAGCACATCAAATATAAGAGGAAAACAATGAAACACTAAAGTGCAACGAAAAATCTAACGACAATCAAACACACAGAAACGAACTATAAGATTACAATTGTCATTTTCCTGACTTGGTACAGGACATTTTTAGAAAACAAAATGGTTGTTTAAACCTGGTTAAGTTGCTAGCCCAACCTCCCGCTTTAATGGCAGTGTTTAATATAACACTAAAATGGCAACATTACATAACAGGACTACAATACAAATAAATGGAAGAACATACGGGACAGAGAAACACACAAATAAACAACACAATAGAAAATTACGAAATGCTAATACATATTATAGGTACCAGGCTTATAATACATCTTGTAAGACAATATTGATACTAAATTACAAATTTTATTGATGTTTTTGTTGTTTCAAGTTGTATCCAAGGAAAGCCACAAATACATTTCATGTATGCACTACCTTCAAAGATTTTTTTAAATATAGGTATTCTTATCCAATTTTGTCAAAACCTGCCAAAATAACAGTCTTTTGAAATCTTAAGATCTGTATTTTTACTTGTTAGCCAATATTTTGTTGAAACCTTTCGGATGCAGACTTCCGGGTAGGTGGACTGACAGACAGGGGTATAATCAACTATCCGTCACGGCGAGGGCTTTTTTCTCTCTAATTACTCATTTTTGTCGAGCCTTCGACTTTTGTCGAAAAGGCGAGACACAGCGATCCTACATTTTGTCGTAGTCGGCGGCGTCCAATATATTTCACTCTGTGGTTGAAGATTTTGAAATTTTTATAACTTTCTTAAACTATCCTGAATTACTACCAAACATGGACAGAAGCCTTTTGATTATCATAAGATAGTATCCAGAGGTAAATTTTGTAAAAACAAATTCTGCCAGGAAACATAACATTCACTCTGTGGTTAAATTTTTCAAAATTTGGGATACCTTTCTTAAACTATCCTGAATGTGTACCAAAATTGAACAGAAGCTTATTTATGATCAAAAGCTAGTATCTAGAAAAAAATAATTGTTAAAATTCTGTTCTGCAATTAGGTTTTTAAAACTTTTATTAGATTCATAAACTATCCTGGATTTTACAAAAAAGTTGATAGAATCTTCTTACAATCCAGATATAGTATCTAGAGGAACATTTTTATTATTTTTTTCCTTATTTTCAGCAAAAGTAGGCGAGACACTTGGTTCCACGGAACCTTTACATACGATTTTTTTCTCTCAGTTTTCCTAATGGGGTTCACATCTTTTATGCTATACCCTCGCCTCCTATGAGTGTTCCAAAACATAAAAGGAAAAATGTTATTAGTTATATTATTGTTATTCTTCCAGAATAAATATTATGAAATATTTGTTCAATTAGGAATGGTTGTAATGAAATTGTCTATCAGGGTAAAAATTTCGAAGGAGCGTTTGTTATAAGATATAAATATAAGCGGACATTATTACTAAGTACTTTAAACATAAGATTTAATCGACACACAGGTAATTTAAATCTTTAAATAATTTTTTAGCAAATTTCAATGAACACCTTTCTGTCATATGCAGAAATATTTGCACATTCTAATTTATCAAGTTTTTTCGCAGGAATTTCTAAAATCGAGCAAATCATATGCATTTGGCTATTCCATCTAGTAGCATAAGATGCTTGAAATCTCTTCAAATTCAGATGCAAATATAGACTTTAAAACATGGGAAACAATCTTAGAAACCTTGGCAATAACGTTTTGAAAAGTTTGACCATACTTCTCAAAAGCATCCTTTATACCAAACTGCGAACTGTGTGAGAAACACCGTTTATGCTTAAGAAAAGGATTTTCTATCTCTATTGTTCCCAGTTCAATATCACCATCTAAATTATCCTCATTGAGACAATTTTGATCATCAGGTTCAGTATATCCAGGTACTAAGAAATTGAAGGCCTTAACACTGTTTGAGGTATTGTCACTGGTCACGCAGAAAATTTGAACACTCAGATATTAAGTACTTTTCATACTCATGAAAGACATTCTCAGCAGTATGTCTACCCTTTGAACCATTTACAAGCATCCATTGCAGATTTAAATTTCCCAGTTTATAACATAATAAGCTGTTATGCCAGAAATCCTTTCATAGACCTGTTAGACCATAGGTCAACAGTGATACAAATGTGTCCAGCGTTTTAAGATTGCCGTGCAATAATTAACGTACTTCCTTGGCTTCAGTATGACTAGGTTTAGACGAGAGATGTTTTGTGCTTGGCAGGTTAAATTTGGGGTCAAGTTTTTCAACAAAGTTCCTAAAGTTTTGGCTTTCAACTGTAGCGAACGAAAGTAAATCACCGGCAATAAACTGAAACAATGCATCTGTAGCCTCTTTTTGCTTAGGATCATTTATATGATATTTCTGATTTCCAGTCTATTTAACAAAACCTATCACAGTTGATTGCTCTTCTGTCTTTGGTTTTAAGGTATCAATATCAATATATATATATATATATATATATATATATATATATATATATATATATATATATATATATATATATATATATATATATATATATATATAAACGAGTTTAAATTGAAAACTACGTTCAAACCTATGATTGCGTTGGATATAAACCGCAATTTTTATACGTGTGCATGTAAACAAATTTAGTTGTAGAAGGGTCTAAAAACAGCACAAACAACATTTTCCAAAAGACCAGGTCGAACAACTGATGTTCTTTATCCCTGCTGACTGCCAAATAAAATTGATCACAAGATGTAACAAAATGGATCTTAATATAAATTTAATACTAAACAGAAAAGAATTAACTTGTGGCCACGATGTTATGCCATTAACATACGGTGTCAATATTTTTTAGTACACCAGATCCGGATTTCGACAAGAAATGTCTCTTCAGTGATGTTAGGGATCGAAACGGTATTTGGAAGGCCATATAAAAAGTACCCTAATTTTTAGATAGACTCTTGAATTTTAAAGTCAATATAGGATGAACGGATCATATAAACCGGAGGGAAAATATGATACAAGCCCAAACGGGAAAATATAAACGAGTCTAAATTGAAAACTACGTTCAAACCTATGATTGCGTTGGATAAAAACCGCAATTTTTATACGTGTGCATGTAAAACAAATTTCGTTGTAGAAGGGTCTAAAAACAGCACAAACAACATTTTCCAAAAGACCAAAAAAGTGAAAAAGTATATTTAAACAAAACGCATTTGATTAACAGATCGAACAACTGATGTTCTTTATCCCTGCTGACTGCCAAATAAAATTGATCACAAGATGTAACAAAATGGATCTTAATATAAATTTAATACTAAACAGAAAAGAATTAACTTGTGGCCACGATGTTATGCCACAAAAATACGGTGTCAATATTTTTTAGTACACCAGATCCGGATTTCGACAATAAATGTCTCTTCAGTGATGTTATGGATCGAAACGGTATATATATATATATATATATATATATCTGTCTTTTCTCTTAAAGGGAATTACAGAGATGTAGTTTAATACATATTTTAACTTAATGTTAACTTTTCTTTTATAAAAATACATTTTTTTTTTTAATTTCAATCAGAACATTTACTAATCTTTCCTAATTATGTAATAAAAATAAAGCTTAGTTTGTGACAAAGTAACAAATGGAGAAAGATTGATTGTAAAACAAACAAATTAGTGTTTTTTGACAATGTTCAATTATCTGTTATTTAGTCAAGACAAGATATTCATTCAGCTTTTGACAACAATGGAACACTTTTACAGTATATCTTTTCATATATAATTTTGTTTATGCAAGAAAATGCAGGAAATAGAACGAAATAGAAATACATTAAAAAGTAAAATCACAAAAATACTGAACTTAGAGGAAAATCAATTCGGAAAGTCCATAATTACATGGCAAAAAAGATAACTCAGTCTGTCTGATATACAGTGTTGTTTTATTCTTTTAAAATTGTAATTTGAACATTCTAGTATTTTATACTAATTTTATTTTATTTTTTTAATGTATATACATGTGAAATATTAATGACATTTTAATACAATATCTTAATTATGGAAAATCTTACCTTAAGATGAGTTACAAAGTTTGATGTTATCTTTAGACTACCAGATATATTAGAAAAGCATTGTTTGCATTTTGCCTTGAACTTTGTTTTCCTGTCATCAATACTTCCAGGAAAGTCAAAATGATATAGAGAGTTTCACATGTCTCTTCAAAATAACAAACTCTACTGCAAAGTGATAACTGTTCACGAAATTAGATGACATATTTTTTTCAAGTTCTACCTGGGGCAAGGATTAAACACCTAATTCCCTCTAGTGATTTAAGTAAAGGCTAGGTGAGCTATACAAGGCAGGTTATATAAAAATCTTCAAAGAATAAAAAGAATATGTAATACATTAACAATTCTTTTATGCCAGTCATAATTTTACTTACCACTTTGAACAACAAATGATCCAATAAGGACTAAAGCCACCAACACTGCGACACTGATATTCTTCATTGTTTTCTATTCAAACTGTTTGCAGAAAGGAGCTGATTACTGAGAATTACCCTGTATTAATGCTGACGATCATCTCCTCTATATATATACTTTGTTCAATCCACTCACTTGAGATATGGTAATCAAGGGGAAAGCATAATCACACACATTTTTTCTGTTACAATAAGATTAAAATGTATGATATAATGTCAGTGCATTACATAATCCGTATACATAGTCAAATCATGTGCAAGAATGGAAATTGAAAAAGAAGAAATCAAAGAAATGTAGATTGTTTCAACATTATAATTTATTTTAAGGGAATTTACTGTTGTAACAAATGAAATAGATTTATTTTCAAACAAAAGCAATGCTAAATCAGAACATTATTTTGATACTTCATCTTTAAAGTGATTAAAAAAAATATATAAAAAGCACATTATCATGATTATGTTGAGTGTTGTCCAGCGAGTATTTCATTAAACGTTAAAAAGTATTAACATGTTTTGCTGAGAATGTTACAAGGATGCAATCTCGTTGATGTCATTTCTTTAGCATGTTGTTTATTGCTTTGACTTTTTCTCCTGACTCTTTCTTCCGAAAGTCCATTAAAGGCTATGCGTTTTTTTAGGTAGTTACTATTTCGGTCATTGATTCATTTGTAGTTCGTGCTATTGCCTCATTATATTTTAAAATCTTTTTAAATACAAGAAAATGCAAGAAAATTTCAGTACAAAATCCCCAAAAAGGAGATAATTAAAAGACTGTTAATGTTAAATAATTTGTAGATCCTAACTCCATATTTTTTCCACTTGAAGTTTTTCTCCATCTTTTTAAGTGTTAAAGATTAAAAAAAATTCATTAAACGTCGCCAGACAAATGTAATATAAAGTGGACAGTAGGACACCTTCAAATTTCTGTCCGTCAAATGTCCTGAATCTATAACAGTGTTTCAAGATAATAACACAAATGACATTTTAAATCTTAGTTATATTTTTACCATGTCGCATATATAAATTAGCGGCTTGAGTCGTGGGGCACATTTTTGTTAAAATTAGATTAACCTTGCAATGATGGTTTTGTCTTAGTTCCGTTCCATAGGCCCAGTGGTTGCAGAGACAACAACAGACGACGCCAATTAAATTATTGCACACATGAATATTTGGTCGAAATACTAGAAGCTTAAAATTATTTGCACAGCTAATCTAGCGTTACTGCTTTTTAACTTCCTAAAATCTGTATTTCTTAGTAATTGTAGCTAGTAATTTCATATTTTAAAATCTTTTAAAATAAAAAAAAAAGAAGATGTGGTATGAGTGCCAATGATACATCTCTCCAACGAAAACTAATGACAAAGAAGTTAAAAATTGTAGTCACAACGATGAATAAATCTCATCTGGCATAGTCAGCTATAGAAGGAAAATGATTATGAATGAAAGAAAAAAGTATTATTAACTGCAATAAACGACAAACACTGGTTTACAGGTTACTTGTTTTGAGACAAAGACCTACGGAATGTGACAGGCAAACTTATATGAACAGTTAATGGGGTTAACTGTACATGAAAAGAGAAATTGTGAATATAAAATATGGCTAATTTCCTTGCAATGTCTTATGCATTTCTATTAAAGTCCCTTACGTTTATTACTGATTCAACAATGCATGATTTGTAGTGAACTTTATATTCATACTGTAAAATCAAGCGAACACATAATAATAATTTGCGGGGGTGTTTTCGCAAAATTTTTATTCTATTAGTTACTAAATGCAGTATTTTGAAATCTTTAGCTCTGTATTTTGTATTCACTTGCTCATAATATGTCCTTATTTTATGGAAACCTTTCGAGTGCTGACGGGTGTACCTAAACCACCGTTATTTGGCTCCAATTGCGTTCCATTATTTAGAAGTCAGCTTTGCTTTATGCAGTAGGGGAAACTCTTTTTCTTAATGCAAGCGCCATCTTGATGCTCGGAAAAATCTCTTCCTGTTTACAAAAAGGTTGATCTAGCGGATCGTACATCAGAATGACAAGTAACTCAGCCACATAATATTTGATAACATGATCTTGCGATCTATCTATATGACAATACTCATCGCACCGAAAAAACTATCTAAATCAGACGATCAAAAAGTTGTGCTATTGAAATCTATTTAAAGAAAATCGCAAGGGTACTTACGATTTCAACTTTTTTCAAGAAAATGACATGGAAAGTTAAATTATTCTATTTTTTTACATTATCCCGTACTCATGGTGTTTTAAGTTCTAATACTCGATATTGGAAGACAAACAATAACTCAAATTATAAAATAACGAGTTTTGCAGTTCCATGTTGACATTGTTGTTGTTCTACTGATATGCTAATCAAACACCACGTCAGAAATTATTTACCACACAGTCATTCCGAATCCTCAAAATAGTTCCTACTTTAAGTGTTAGCAGAATGTTAGTGAGTAACATCCTACATTTTATATAATTTACATTGCTTAATATACATGTAGGCATATATTGTTTTATTTTTACAAAAATGTACCATGTTTGTACTCTCAGTCATTGTTCAATTGTCAGGTCAGTTGTAAATTGTTGTATTGCACATGGTAAGCATTTGCTCATTTTATAAAGGCACCCAAAGATGTGGTATGATTGCCAATGAGAGAATTAACTCTCCACAAGAGACCAAATGACACAGAAATTAACATTTCAATGGGTCAATGTATAGCTTCCAACAATGAGCAAATCCAATACGGCAGTCAGTTATAAAAGGCCCAGAAATGACAAATGTATAACAATTCAAGCGAGAAAACTTACTAATTAATGCATGTACGAAAAATTGCAAAAAAAAAATAAATATGTATTAAACAAATCAACAAATGACAACCACTGAATTGCAAACTCCTGACTTGAGACATACACATACATACAGAATGTGGCGGGGCTAAACATGTTAGCCGGATACCAACCCTCCCCTAACCTGGGACAGTGGTGTAACAATAAAACATAAGAATGAACTATAAAAATCAGTTGAAATAGACCTAACTTAAGTTAAGTTAGTAAAGTAATCTTTCTTGCTAATCATGGAAATTTCCTAGAAAGTCCAGCCTCTCATTTGTACTCTACATTTTGTAATTATAATATTTGACTATTCTGTATATGCATGATAGATAGCATTAGGGCATTATTGCATGCATTGCAACATGTAGCAATGATTTCCTTTGTAGGACTATTTTATAAAATCAAAATATTGGTTACTACATATGTAAATATGGTTCAATTCAAGTACATCTTCTAGGGTACATTCGACTTTAGTGACCAGGGATGGGGTCGATTACTTTAAAATAATATCGATTAAATTACAATTACTTTGCTTATAAAATGTAATCGATTACATTACAATTACACTTTATTACATATGTAATCGATTACATTAGATTACTTTTCTTTAAAGTAATCATGATTACTTTAGATTACTTATGGTTACATCACTACAAACCATTAAAAGTCTGAAATGGCCTATATCTGTACTCGACTGTACTGATTTTTACTCGACCAGTCTGAATTCGTCTGAGATTTACTTGATAATACTCGACTGTAGTCTGAACCATACTTAACAGTCTGAATGTGTACTTGACCAGTACTTAACCGTTTTATACGAGTCTGGACTGTACTCGACCAAGTCTGAACCGTACTCGACCTAGTCTGAACCGTACTCGATTTAGTCTGAACCATACTCGACCTAGTCTGAACCATACTCGACCAAGTCTTAACCAAACTAGATCTATTCTTTGTATCTATTAACTGAATTTTATCAATTTAGGAATTTTTTTAATAAAAATGAAATTTAAACAACAACTTGAAATTGAAAATGTATTCAATACAGTATTGAAATTAAAATTTCACAATATTCAATCATAATATAACTTCAACTCTATATTAATCAACACTTACATAATAATATATATCAACTTTTAAAATATAAATAAAACAAACTGATCAAATAATCTAAAAAAAATGAACTGTGACTAATATTTTCAATATTATTCAAATTTTATGAATATTTCGGAAGTATTTTATGGTAATTGGACTATTTTCACCATTAATTTAAGCCTAGTATAGATTTATGTTGTCAGTTGACTTAATGCAGTGAATGTTTTTTTTATTAAGATATATATAAAATAGTAAATAAAACAGCTTAATAAATTTAAAAAAAAAAATGAGAGCTTAATTGTTTTGTTTTATTAAACCAAGAATTAAATATAATCATTATAATATAATTTCCCTAGCAATCCTTGATAACCTTTTTAAAAAAGGAAATGTATTCCAAAGTAACAGTAAAAAATTTTTTAAATTAATTTAAGTATTTTTTTGTCAAATTAACATGGCATACATAAAGCACTTTAATATGTTTTAATTAACTCAGTACATGTGTGTTTTACAGGTAAAAAGAAAGCCCTATTTTCTTAAATTCGTGTATTACTTATCTAGTACATACATGTATATTCGAAAGGCCTTATTATTTAATTTAAACAGGATGTTGCAATTTTGAATCAATGTTATTTAGAATTTAATACCTCTGACCAGGTGTGATCTTATTTATGAGTTTGCCCCAAGCAGAGGTTATACTTTATATTTCACCACTAAGCAGAAAAATAATTTTATTTATTTATTTAATTTTATACCTTTTTTGATATAAGTTATATATAATATATTTTTTTTTTATTTTAAATATAATCAGAGATATATTTCTTATATAGGGTTAAAATCTTTTATAAATTTTGTTTGCTGTTATTATATATGTCAGTTAAAAAGAAATTTATTTAAACATTTAAAAAAGTACAGGGTTTTTGATCTAGTATGGTTCAGACTGGTCGAGTATTGT
Organism: Mytilus galloprovincialis; assembly: GCF_965363235.1. Taxonomy (NCBI): domain Eukaryota; kingdom Metazoa; phylum Mollusca; class Bivalvia; order Mytilida; family Mytilidae; genus Mytilus; species Mytilus galloprovincialis. The sequence continues at coordinate 87,382,371 of NC_134843.1, forward strand.
TCAGACCTTTGGTTAAGTATGGTTTAGACTGGAAAAATAGGTCGAGTACATGTCAAGAATGGGTTAAGACTGTTTCAGACTGGTCGAGTAATGGTTCAGACTATTTTCAACGGCGAAGATAAGGGTCAAGTACGATTCAGTACAGTCAAGTATGGTTCAGACTGGGGTCGAGTAATGTCAAGTAAAGTAAAAGTCAGACCAATTCAGACTGGTCGAGTAAAAATCAGTACAGTCGAGTACAGATATAGGCCATTTCAGACTTTAATGGTTTGTAGTGCATTGTATGTTGCAATATCAAATAACTATTGGAAGATGTGTTATGAGTACCAAGGAGACAACTCTCCATCCAAATAACAATCTATAAAAGTAAACCATTATAGGTCAAGGTACGGCCTTCAACACGGAGCGCCTTGGCTCACATCGAACAACAAGCTATAAACGCCCCAAAATTACAAGTGTAAATATAAAAAAAGAAGATGTGGTATGTTTGCCAATGAGACAACTATCCACAAGTGACCAAAATGACACAGACATTAACAATTATAGGTCACCATACGGCCTTCAACAATGAGCAAAGCCCATACCGCATAGTCAGTTATAAAAGGCCCCGATATGACAATGTTAAACAATTCAATCGAGAAAACTAACGGCCTTATTTAAATAAAAAAATGAACGAAAAACATATATGTAACACATAAACAAACCAGGTCAAGTGGTTATAAGACATGTTAAGATGAAAATACTAACATACATATTAGTATTCATAGTCACATGTAACATCCCAAATATCGAACAGCGGTATACTACTGTTGCCTTTATCTATATGGCAGATGTGACTATGTCATGTTACATGTATGCTCAGAATATTTTTTTGTCACATGGATATGAAATGGATAAATGAAATATTGTCAACAATTTAACTAAAACAGACAGGCTTACATAACTATAGGCTCTTTAGAGCCTGTATCGCTCACCTGCATTTACTGATGCTCTAGAAATCATGTAAAATAAGGTTAAAATCATAATTTATAGTATAAGATATCATAAGGTACTATAATAATATCTAAAATTACTAACTCAGGGGCAGCAACCCAACAACTGGTTGTCGGATTTGTCTGAAAATTTCAGGGCAGATATATCTAAATCTGATGAACATTTTTCACAGTTTTAGAGATATAAACCAAAAACTGCATTTTACCCTATGTACTATTTTAGCCATGTCTGCCATCTTGGTTCCCGGGCAGGTTCGTCGGACACATTTTATAAACTAGATAATCTTATAATGATTCAGAGGAGAAGAGTTATGTAAATGATTACAAAATTTAAGAAAAATTGGTAAAATTGACTATAAAGGGCAATAACTCCTTAAGGGCTCAATTGACCATTTTGCTCATATCAACTTTTTTGAAGATCTTACTTTGCTGAACATTATTGCTGTCCACAGTTTACCTCTATTTATAATCATATTCAAGATAATAACCAAAAACGGCAAAACTTCCTCAAAAATTCACAATTTAGGGGCAGCAACCCTACAACGAGTTCTCCAACTTATCTGAAAAACAGCTTTACCCAAATCATATTTGCTCTAAATGCTTTGGTTTCAGAGATATAAGCCAAAATCTACATTTTACCCCTATGTTCTATTTTTAGCCATGGCGGCCATCTTGGTTGGTTGTTCGGGTCACCGTTCACATTTGAAAAACTACATACCCAAATAATGATTGTAGCCAAGTGTGGTTTAATTTGGTCTAGTAATATCAGAGGAGAAGATTTTTGTAAAAGTTAAAGACGACAGACAACGCAGTATGCCGGACGCAAAGTGATGAGAAAAGCTCACTTTTCCTTTCGGGCCAGTTGAGCTAAAAATCAACTGTCTACAAATGTATGTAAAAGTTCAAGTTGAATAAAATTGTCTAGACTTAACATATTATCATATATCCAAAAGAACTGAATTGCCTTTCTCAGATTTTTTTTTATGTTTAATAGAATGATAATTGTGGCATTTTTTTTCTTGGAACTGTATCAATATAAAATAGGGAGATGTGGTATGATCATCAATGAGACAAATATCCACTAGACTAGACCAAAGTTAACGTTAGAAAATACAGTTTACAGTTATGTTTGGCATTGTGTAGCAATCTATGAACGACACAAAGATTATAAAGTGTAAAATAATTCTAACAAGATAAACAACTATCAATGATTCCTCCTAAACCTGCATCCAACTAACTGAAACTAAAACAACAGTCAATCATAGTCATGTTCATAATAGGTACTACTGTTGACTGGGTCAACAGAGAATTCAAAATACCATCAAAGGCAATAAAGGTTAATATGCAAACTCAATAGGATATTGACTTTTGGTTAATTTTCATCTGCACTGCTACTTTTGCATAGCTACAAATCAAGTACTGTAAAATACAGGTACATGTACCTAAATATTACAATAACTTTAAAGTAACACAATAATACTCAAAATTAAAAGTAAATGTCCAGTCAAAAATAGTACCTATGCAAAATTAGCTGTGTAGGTCCCAGTTTTCAAGAACATATGAAATGGAATCAAATGTTAAAGAAATATTCAGGTTGTCTCGAAATTCAAATGGAATCAATTGATAAAACAAGAAATCCCGATAAATCCCGAAATCCCGATAAATCCCGAAATCCCGATAAGTCCCGAAATCCCGAGCTAAAAACACCCGATCCCGGAGTCCCGAAAGAGGTCCTCCCCCCCCCAACATATATACAGTTTGCAGTAAAAGGTTAAAAAAAAATTGGGTTGATACTCCAATATGGATTTTAACCCGATTGGACAGAATCAAAAGACATAGGTGGACCCAGGGGTTGGGGCTCTGAGCCCCTCTTTCGTGTGAAAAATTTGATTGATTATAAAGGGAATCACTGAGGCATGACTGGAGCACCCCCTTACGAAAAGTTCTGGATCCGCCACTGAAAGATGTATATATTGTCTAAAGTCTAAAGAAAAAAAAAGATTTCACCCTTTTTTGTTGAGCCTGCTACATTTGGTACTTAACTTCACAACAAAAGTAGGTAAGACACTGGTTTCCGCGTAACCCTTACGATTTTTTTCTATGATAAACTATTTATATCATAATATATTTTAATGATAAGAAGAAAAGAAAAAAGAAAGTCACAATAATGTTTATCTATGTACATATTATATAATTCACCTTGACAAATAAAGAGTGGTCCAAAAAGTATAGAAAAATCAGAAAACTAGAATAAAATATTCTGTGATGTCATAAGCACATACTAACAAGCCGCTTTTGTAATAAATAGCTAAATTATGCATTCATATAACATATATTTATGATACTTATTTCGAAAATAATGCACGTTCCGTCATCCTGAGGTTATCTATTGTCATGTTTCTCATGTATAAATTGCATGTTGAGAACAAATACGGACATGGAAAATTGAAAGCGGACAAAATTCGGTTTTCTGGAGATGTGGGCTTCCCTTCTGTGTCTTACACACGAGGATCATAAGCCTAAAACTTGCAAAAATAGTGTAAACCACTGGCATTTAAAATAATATGCAATTTAGAAATGCAAATTAAAAAAAAACCCTCAAAGTTGCAATATATCCTGTATTGACCTCATACATAGGCTATAAGTGTTGTATTAATAATTTCAGACCATATTTTTATCAACATCGTCTATTGATTTTGATGATATTTTATAGATATCATAACGAGATATTAGTTGTAAATTTCATTTACTTTTTTTGTTATTGTGACATCTTATATATTTGAAGATTTTTTTCTTCAAATAATCGATCATAAATATTGTTTTATAAAACTAAATAATATCATGAAATTCATTACATGACGTCACAAAGTATATCGGTTTTAAGGTATTCTGAACATAACTCTACAATATGCTTTTTATGCTGTGTAATATGCTTTTTGCTATCCGCCGTCTCTCTCTACCTCCGAAAATATAGTTTAACATGTGACTATCCCTGAACGAATCAAATTAGTTAAAATTTTAGAATTATTAGTATAAACATTGATCATTGTTCGAAAGGTTGAACGTTTTATGTTACGAAGTTTTGTGTTTTGAAGTTTCAATTTGTTCACATGTTAGCCAGGACACTCGAAAATGTTTGATACACAGAACAACAACCCTTTTCTTTTCTATGTTTCTTTCTATCATGCTGATGATGTTCGATCTATTGAACTCTTCCATTATCGTGTATCGCTGGTTCCATATTACCAATTTTGCAATGATTTTTCTTATTTCAATGAACATGATATGTAAATTTGAAAATGTCTGTACTAAGTCAGGAATATGACAGTTCTTTTCCATTCGTTTTTGATGTGTGTTGTCATTTGGTTTTGCCATGTGATTATGGACTTTCCGATTTGATTTCAGTATTTTTGTGATTTTACTTTTTACTACCACGACAATTTACTTTTGCAATAAGGATACAGATATCGTATACTGGTTAAAACGTTTGCTGAAGAAAATGAGCCGTTTGCATGGTGAAACATTTTTTTTTTGCATGAAAATGACACTCAATGCTTTCAATGCGTCTAAAGAACTTTTCTAGATTTACCTTCATTAAAAACGCATTCACCTGAAAATATAAAAGCTTCGAATAAACTATGCTTGATATATGTCTTATAAATACTATTGTTTATGGATTTGCAGATTATCTGTCATTCAACTTATTGCTTATGAAATTATGTTCATGACTTATTTCACCACAAAACATGGTTTGTTTTTGTGATGGATCCTCTTCAACGTTTCAATTTGTTCGTATTTTTTTACTTTGTTTCATGCTGGATGGTGTAACATGTATCTACAGACACATTGTATACCACTCGTTGTTGGTATTTTTTTTTAAATCAATATATGAGTATTGAACTGTTTTTTTTTTAATTTTGTAGTATATATCTATTTATATTACCAGTGTAACGATTTATTTCATAATGTTCATTCAAGAAATTGATTATATTCTTTCTAGTAACAAATAGAACTTTAAATAATTTTTACAAGTATGGTCTGACAATGAAATTATAATATTGGTATTCATCCAATTTATTTTAACAGATCAAATCAAAGGACATTTTTATTTTTTTATTTTAATTTATATTCATCTTTCAGCTTCAGAAGCTTTTCAATGTACGAGAACGTTCCTTATCCTAAAAGCTTCTTGTCTGCATCCGAAAAGTTTCCAAAAAATAATGGCATATTATAAACAAGTAAAAAAAGACAGATCTTAAGATTTCTAAACACTGCAATTTTGATTAAGATTTCTAATTTAGTATCAATACTGTCTTACAAAATGTATGTGGACGAAACACGCGTCTGGCGTATTAAATTATAAGCCTGGTACCTTTAATGTGTATTAGCATGTCGTAATTTTCTAATGTGTTGCTTATTTGTGTATTTTTCTGTCTCGTATGTTCCCTCATTTATTTCTATTGCAGTCCTGTTATGTAATGTTGCCATTTTAGTGTTATATTAAACATTGCCATAAACGAGGGAGGTTTTGCTAGCCACTAAACCAGGTTCAACCCACCTTTTTTGTTTTTAAATTCCTGTACCAAGTCTAGAAAATGATAACTGTTATCTTATAGTTCGTTTCTGTTTGTCGCATTGTAGTTTTTTTTTCGTTGCACTTTACTGTTTCTGTTGTTTTGTTGTTTTCCTTTTATATTTGATGAGTTTCCCTCTGTTTTAATTGTAACCCGGATTTGTTTTTTTCTCAGTCGGGTTACACATGTTTGTCCGTATTTCCTTATGAATACTATCATCATTGCCATATATATTTTGTACAAAATTCGTTGGGATAGATGCATTTAACAAAGTCACAAAATTTATAAGCTACGAGGAAAGGTAGCAAGACTTTAAAAAACATGCTTGCTACAACTATAGGAACTAAACTGTATTGCCCAGATTTTTTTAATACACTGTTGGTAACTTATATAATAAAGTTTCAAGAAATCATTCAAGCGAATTGTGATTTACAAGATGTACGTGTTCGCTTGAATTTACAGTATGAATATAATGATATACTATTTACATCATGATTATTTTGTAACTTATATTTATAAACCAGCTATTGTTATAACAGTGTTAGATTATAGTTATACATGGACGTTGATCAAAACACATGCTGACATGGTTTAGTTTCACTACCAATCATGTATTTTTTTAATCTTTAATAAACGTAATGAGACTATTTTAGAAATACATAAGACATTGCAAGGAATTTTGCCTTATTTCATATTCACAATATCCCTTTTCATATATATTTAAACCTATCTTCTGTTGACATAGGCGTGTCTGTCACATTCCGTGTGTGCCTCTTCCAAAGCCAGGAGCCTGTAAATCAGTGGTTCTCGTTTATTGCAGTATTAGTATATGATATGTTTTTTTTTCATTGTCATTTTGTAATTAGGTCTCCGGTGGGGGATGTTTCATTTGCACTGATACCACGTCTTCTTATTTTTATTTTATAAGATTTTTAGATACAAATGTATGAAAATTTTCAGATGAATTGGACAACTGGTTGTTGGGTTGCCCCCCCCCCCCCCCCACAAATAGGTAATATTTAAAGAAATTTGCCGTTTTTGGTTATTATCTTGAATACTATTATACATAGAGATAAACTGTAAAACAGCAATAATGTTCAGCAAAGTAAGATCCAATATAAGTCAATGTGACCATAAAGGAGTTATTACCCTTTAAAGTCAATTCATTAATTTGTTAAATTTTTGTAAATGTTTACATAACATTTTCCTCTGTATCTAAAGGGCCAAGTCTATATACATAGACAAATTGTAAGTAGCATAATGTTCAGTAAAGTAAGATCTACAAACACATCACCATCATCAAAACACAATTTTGTCATGAATCCATCTGTGTCCTTTGTTTAATATGCACATAGACCAAGGTGAGCGACACAGGCTCTTTAGAGCCTCTAGTTTAACTGACATATTATTTAGAAGAGAACTTTATTATACTATTATTCAGTCTTTTGGCTAGTTGTTTTGATTTTGTAACTTTTCATTCAAATCAGACTTATTTTTTGTCAAAAAGCACCGTATCAAGAACTTTCGACACATCACTAAACTAAACTGAGAACAATATAGAATTTAATAATCTGCTATGACTTCTCGATAATGAAAAATAGATTGCAACGCATATGTATTTATAGAAAACACTCCACGAATCCATTGTCTTCTTTTTGTCCGTTCTAAATGTTCTATAGATAAAATTGAGAATGGAAATGGGGAATGTGTCAAAGAGACAACAACCCGACCATAGCAAAAACAACAGCAGAAAGTCACCAATAGGTCTTCAATGTAGCGAGAAATTCCCGCACCCGGAGGCGTCCCTCAGCTGGCCACTAAACAAATATATACTAGTTCAGTGATAATGAACGCCATACTAAACTCCAAATTGTACACAAGAAACTAAAATTAAAATAATACAAGACTAACAAAGGTCAGAAGCTCCTGACTTGGGACAGGCGCAAAAATGCGGCGGGGTTAAATATGTTTATGAGATATCAACCCTCCCCCTGTAGAAAAAGTAAAGGCATAACAATACGCATATTTAAAATTCAGTTCAAGAGAAGTCCGAGTCTGATGTCAGAAAATGTAACCAAAGAAAATAAACAAAATGACAATAATACACAAATAACAACAGACTACTAGCAGTTAACTGACATGCCAGCTCCAGACTTCAATAAAACGGATTGAAAGATTATGATTTCATCATATGAATATCAGGCACAATCCTTCCCGTTAGGGGTTTAGTATCATACCATCAGAAGATATATGAGAAGAACATAACCCGTGTCATGCCAATAACTGCTTTTTGAATAAATGTGTTTAGTTCCGATGCGAAGACTCTATAAGTGAATCAATATATACGCCAAAATATGCAATCTTAAATGACCTGACAACAGTATCGTAACTATATCCCTTCTTAATAAATGATAAATTCAGTGATTGTAATACAATGTTGACTGGTTTACCCTTCACTATTTCGACATTTTTACCTATTATGTCTGTTTGTTCTCACATCTTGGTAAACATAATGGAATTTTCTGCGAGTGTCATACTAGTGAGAGACAAGGTTTAATCCACCATTTTCTACATACAAAAATGTCTTCACCAAGTCAGGAATATGACAGTTGTTATTCATTCATTTGATGAGTTTGAGCTTTAGATTTTGCCATTTGATAAGGGAGTTTCCGTTTTGAATTTTCCTCGGAGTTCGGTATGTTTGTTATTTTACTTTTTTGGAAGTATGCACACTAAAACAATGTGAAGGGTAAATATTTTGACTTTTGCACTACCAGTTTAAAAATCAAATATCTTTTTATGTACTGTTCTAGAAAACCTCTACAATCGTTTTTTTCTGTTTATGTTTACACATGTTAAACGATTTCCAGTACTGGTGATGACCACATCAACATCACATAACGTTCACTTGCAGGACAACACTCCACACCATGCGCTTTTTAATCAGCTTTGTTCTATTTTGTATCACATTAAAATTGAAGAAGCAAATGAATGTTCCGTTTTAGCATTGCTTCTGATTGAAATAAAAACTTTTTCATCATTTAATACAACAGCAATATTTCCCTTAAATAAATCACAATGGTGAAACAATCTACATTTCCTTGATTTCTTCTTTTCAATTTCCATTCTTGCACATAATTTGACTATGTTACAAATTATGCAATGCACTAACGTTGTATTTTAATTTTAATCTTATTGTAACAGGAACATGTTTGTGAATTTGTTCCCCTTGATTAACATATCTGCAGTTAGTGGATTGAACAAAGTATACATAAAGCGCAGATAATCGTCAGCATTAATAAAGGGTAATTCTCAGTAATCAGCTCCTTTCTGAATATAATACAATGAAGAATATCAGTATCGCAGTGTGGGTGGCTTTAGTCCTTATTGGATCATTTGCTGTGCAAAGTGGTAAGTAAAGGTTTTTTGTATTTTTTTTTTTAATTCTTTCAAGACTTTATATAAAATGTCAAACAAACTATTTAAATTTATTTTATGTTTTTTAATTATAGTAACTGCAAAATAATATGATAACAGTATACATAAAAAAGTTGCCCGATATTCAAACTGTAAAAGAAAAAAGAAAAGATTTATTGGCTTCCGCTCGCTTATATCTTTAAAATTGATAGTATTGGTTCATTATCCGTACATTTCAAATAAAAAGGCAGTGCAAAACAAGACCATATCAATCATAAAATGTAGTAACAATTTGAGTGGTCTTGAACCCATTTATAATATATATTCCTAATCAAAAATGTCATCACATGTGTATACTTGTATTACTTATATTTTATGGTATTTATCTTTCATCGTAACTTTCATATACTAGATAAGCTTACACTTCATATTTGTAGTCATTGTCTTAAGAATATTTTCTTTAATTTCAAAGACATTTCCAGAAGCATTTTTTTATAATAATTGAAACTAAATTGTTATTCTTTATGTTCTATTTCAGATGCAGCTGATGTAAGTACATGTACCTGTAGCTCTTTTTGAATGATATAACAGTAACATATCGATGCGACTGTCATAAACGTGAGAGGTTGAACGCTATAAAACCAGCTTCAATCCACCATTTTTTACATTTGAAAATGCTTGTACCAAATCGGGAATATGACCGTTGTTGTCCATTCGTTTGATGTGTTTTATCATTTGATTTTGCCATTTGATTAGGGACTTTCCGTTTTGGGTTTTTCTCAGAGTTCAGTATTTTTGTGATACTACTTTTTGTACAATATAATGAACGTACTGGAACTGTATATTCACACAGTAAATAATAATTGGTAAAATGAACAATATGGAACAAACATATGAGAAAAAAGGGACGAAAGACACAAGAGGGACATTCAAAATAATTGATCGAAAATAAACTAACAACGCCATGTCTGAAAAGAAAAAGACAAACAAACAAATAATAGCGCACAAGACACAACATAGATAACTAAGGACAAAAACCACACTGCTATTGTTTACTGTGGATTGTTTTTTTTTCCGTGGGTATCAATTTTCGTGGATTGCTGAAAACTTGCATTTTAGTGGATATTTGATTTCGTGGTTTTGCCAATCTCTGTATATAAAGCCTATTGAAAATATGATATTCGTTGAACATCGATCTCTCCCCACGAAACCCACGAAAATTAGAATCCAACGAATGATAATGAATCCACAGTATATGAATATATAGTAACTATAAGTAATTATTAAATTTATCTAGTTATGGTGTAGACTTGCAATTAATAAATAATCAAAACAATTAAGTTTTTTTTTTACTAGCTGAAAACCTCAATGTGGTTGAAGCAAATTATTTTCGGAACGAAATGTTTTTGCCGCAAGTAGACCTTACGTTGTTCACATCCGTTGTAATTATGTCTTGATGTCTCAATTTTTGTGTCTCTTGTGCTTAAATCCTGCTATATAATTACAAATCTATCGGTATATAAGTCTTTCTAAATATTCTTTTTGTAATATCTTGTTACCTTCCATTGATATTTATTTATTACCGTCTTTAGTGTGTGAAAGGATTTGTGAAGCAATTTTAGATTTTCTATTACATGATTTTAACAACGCACTTAATTGCAATATTAAAGAAAAATTTCGTTTTTTTCTCGTATTTTAAGAAATGATCTTGTCATGTTTCTTTATATTAAGAGGTTAAATTGTCTGTATAAATTTAAAAACAATTTTGTCAAATTTTGAATCCCGAACTTTCTATTGCTAATGAGCGATCGAAAAAAAAGAAATACCGATAAAATATATATATTTTAAGGTCTTTGAAATTGATATACAACGATAGTATGATGAGTTTTTTGCAGTATTGACAGGACATGGTTTCAAGGAATCTTTCATTTTCTCCTGACCCCTCCCCCTGACACTTTTTTTAGTGCACCAGTCTAGTCTTCCTTATTGAATCTTCATCAGAATTGATTCTCACTGTAATCGCTATTACTATTTCAGTATTATGGGCCAAAATATGGTCCTCCAAGGCGTTACAGAGGTGGCAAATATAACGGATATAATGGAAGACCAAGAGGTTATGGTTGGAATAAAGGCTGGAATAAAGGACGATATGGACGAAAATATTGATAGAGGAATAGATAAGCTGTCATTAATGATAGAAAAAGATAGATAATAAAGTTTGATTATTTTTTCATCAAAATTCTATTTTATGTACTCATCAATTCATTTGTTGAGATTGATTAATTTCTATGAGTACCCGGACACGTCCAATCTGTGATTTGTTATATGTATTTCTATTTGTATCCACCTGATTAGTTAAGGAAGCTAGCTTGTCATGTTTTGGATTTTTTGTCAGATTTTGGGAATCCTCTGGTATTATCTATATGAATGCCTTGAACAAATTTGCCCGGTAACCCCATTTTTCTTTTTATAAATTTTTTACATGTATAATGATAAGCCATCTGTTAAAGTCTTATATAATTTTGATTATTTTTAATAGTTTTTGAAAACTTAAACTTTTAAATGATAAAGCTATGAAAAGTCAAGAGAGAATATTTTCCCGCCAAAATTTCAATGGCTAATATCTTAAAAACAAGCACGGTGACCTATATATATATTTTTGGTCTTAGGATTCCTTTATCAATCCCCTTTAAATATAAACTAGAGTTTTGGAAAAGTTAATTATTTTGAAACTGGGAAGCCAACTCCTTGAAGCCTTTAAACTATTTTCTTTAGTTCGCTCTTATGTTTTACAGTTACACCACTGTCATATACTCTACACTAAACTACCAAAAGAAAATTTACTCCCTCCCCGTTTAACGTCAGGATCGACAATTTTTGTTCCTCCGTTAAAAGGGTACCATACGCTACAATTGTTTTTGAGATATATGTCTGCATTTTATCTTAAAAATCAGGACGAAAATAAAACATGCTATCATGAAGAAAAAGTGATCAGTATGCTAGAGTTTCTCATTGACAACATATCTTCAGAATTAAAGGTAGAATTTCCAAGAAGAGAATCGACATACCGAATGGAACCGACGATGCATTTCTGCTTGCCAACCTATTCTTATTTTCATATGAGTCGGATGCCCTTTAGACACTTGTAAAAACCAAAAAAAGATTAAGTTTAATATGTTTCAGCATTTTCTTTTGTCATTTGTTTAGGATCTATCTTTATTTTTCTTCGGGCTATAATATTACATTCGGTAATATGAATTTTGACCTTTAACGTAACTGTATTTGTGCATCCCTCTATCGACTTTGGCTGTTCCTTATGCAGTTGGGTCCTGAGGTGCGATTCAGACAAAATGGTTATTACAGTTTTGTTTCAATTTGGTCAGCCTTCTTTTTATATATTACTTAATTAGTTATTAATCGAGAAGTGTATACCATATACGTTAACCATGTATGTAACAATAAGTACCATCATCGACAGAAACATTTTATCGGCATCTTTGTCTGTTAACAATCAACTACAACACCTTTTGTGTTGGTTTCTTTGTAAGATATTTATTGGTATGTTTTGGCTGCTGGGTCCAGTTTATTGTCATAATAACCTACTATGTCTGGTCTGCCTGCTCTAACCACTAGTTTTCACGAGAGAGAGCACAGGCAGATTTATGACCATTAAAAGAAATATCTTAACGTCATAACATATACAAAGGGCGATGTAAACTGTTTTTAGAAATACACAACAAGTTACAAGAATCAGATTACATATGGATAACACCATGAGCTTGATAGGGTCATATGTAAAAATTCAAAAAGAAATCTTTTGGTGTGCAAACATATTTATAAATCGGTAAACTATGTTTAAAATTGAGAATGGAAATAGGGAATGCGTCAAAGAGAAATCAACCCGACCATAGTGCAGAAAACGTTTGGTAGTCACCCATCGGTCTTCAACATGGCGAGAAATGCCTGGATATGAAGCTGGTCTTCAGCTGTCGTTTTAATAATAATGTATACTTGTTCAGTGAAACTGAACGTCACACTAAACTCCAAAACAAACAAAGAATTAAATTTATAAAAAAAACATACAAGCCTAACAAAGGCCAGGGGCTCTTGACTTTAATCAAGCCCCCAAAAAAGTGTCGGGCTAATAGATAGAAAAAGGTGTGGTATGAGTGCAAATGAGACTCTCACTCCGGTTCACCACGGGAAAAACAAAATTATCAGCACATATTGCAGTAAATGTGACACCATCAATATACTTACATAGTATTGTTGTATGAAACTTTAGAATAAAGAACTTATGGAAATTGAAATAACAAAAATTAAAGATACTGACACAAATTTGTATGCTTATGTGATCATTTGTTTATGAACTTCTTCTATAATACTCAGAACATACCCTTGGTTTAAAACAACGATATTTGCATGATTTTTTACAACAAATAGTGTTTCAGCTGGACTACTTATGTGCCCTGTAAGCTGTTACATTACATTGACTAATTCGCTCATTAAAGACTATCAAATGTATCAACATTGATCTTGTTTCGAAAGGTTGAAAAATTTTATGATACGTAGTTTTGTTTTGCCTCTTTAACGTTGTAGGGCTCATGTTAAGGGTACACGTAAACTGTGATACACGAAACAACTTTTCTATGGAAGTGTTTCTTTCAATGATGTTGTTTCAAGATCATATGTGAAAAAAAAATCACAAAAATACTAAACTAGAGTCCATAATCACATGGCAAAAACAAGTAACAAAACACATCAAAAACGAATGGATAAGAACTGTCATATTCCTGACTTGGTACAAATATTTTCAAATGTAGAAAATGGTGGATTAAACCTGGTTTTATAGCGCAAAACTTCTCATTTTGATGACATTCTCATCAAATTCCATTATATTTACAATGATGCGTGAACTAAACAGACATAATAAATACAATAGTCAAAAAATTGGTACATTAGTCATCATCGTGTAACACTTTTAAAATAGCCATCATCGTGTAACACTTTTAAAAGGAATAATTTAACAGAACACAAAAACATCTACCTACAAACAATTTCATTGATTCGCGTGTCTGACGTCAGAAAATTTTATACGTCACAGATATTTGTCGTTCAATGTTTATACAAACAATTTTAAATTTTCACATGAGCAATGTTAGCATAGAGGGTTAAAAAATCAAAAGTATGTAAGAATTAATTTCAAAAATAAAACGAGATTTAAAATAGTCCAAAAGTTATATAGAATTTATAAGAATCCACAATTAGTTCTTTCCACTACGTGATTGAATAATTTTGACGTGTGTGGTTCAACGTATTTTCTAATTCATAATAGAAATATATCATATAAATGACATACAGTCGAACCTGGTTGTGTCGAACTCGGTTGTGTCGAAAACTCGGATGAGTCGAAGTAATTTCCCGGTCCCGGCATAATTCCCGTTTGATCAATGCATTTTAACCCCTGATGGGTCGAACTCGGATGATTCGAATTCGATTCAATGTATAATAAAACACTCCTACTGACGGGATCTTTTAAAGTACAGAGTCACGTTATAAGAACCAAAGAAACACAAAAAGTCGTACATTCAAAACACACCAGCAAAAAATGAAAGATAATACAAACACATTGAAGGGAAGTTTAAGTACCGAGGCACGTTAGATGGATATCACATAAAACAATCCAACAGTAAAAGTGATATTAATAATAGAACAAAGACAAATGAAAGAACGATTAACACGTTGTTTATGGTTATGAAAAGCACCAGGACTACAATCCAGTACGCCAGACGCGCGTTTCGTCTACATAAGACTCATCAGTGACGCTAATATCAAAATAGTTATAAAGCCAAACAATACAAAATTGAAGAGCATAGAGGATCCTAAATTCCAAAAAGTTGTGCCAAATACGGCTACGTTAATCTATTCCTGGGACAAGAAAATCCTTAGTTTTTCGAAAAATTCAAAGTTTTGTATCAGGAAATTTATTAAAATGATCACATAATTGATATTCATGTCAACACCGAAGTGGTGACTACTGGGCTGGTGATACCTTCGGGGACGAAACGTCCACCAGCAGTGGAAGCGACCCAGTGGTGTAAATAGTTATCAAAAGCATCAGGACTACAATCCAGTACGCCAGACGCGCGTTTCGTCTACATAAGACTCATCAGTGATGCTCATATCAAAATAGTTATAAAGCCAAACAATACAAAGTTGAAGAGCATAGAGGATCCTAAATTCCAAAAGGTTGTGCCAAATACGACTACGTTAATCTATTCCTGGGACAAGAAAATCCTTAGTTTTCTAAATATTCAAAGTTTTGTATCAGGAAATTTATAAAAATAATCACCTTATTGATATTTATGTCACCACCGAAGTGCTGACTACTGGGATGGTGATACCCTCGGGGACGAAACGTCCATCAGCAGTGGCATCGACCCAGTGGTGTAAATAGTTATCAAAAGTACCAGGACTACAATCCAGTACGCCAGACGCGCGTTTCGTCTACATAAGACTCATCAGTGACGCTCATATCAAAATATTTATAAAGCCAAACAATACAAAGTTGAAGAGCATAGAGGATTCAAAATTCCCAAAAGTTGTGCCAAATACGGCTAAGGTAATCTATTCCTGGGACAAGAAAATCCTTAGTTTTTCGAAAAATTCAAAGTTTTGTATCAGGAAATTTATAAAAATAATCACATAATTGATATTCATGTCAACACCGAAGTGCTGACTACTGGGCTGATGATACCTTCGGGGACGAAACGTCCACCAGCAGTGGAATCGACCCAGTGGTGTAAATACAGGTAGTTATCAAAAGCACCAGGACTACAATCCAGTACGCCAGACGCGCGTTTCGTTTACATAAGACTCATCAGTGACGCTCATATCAAAATAGTTATAAGCCAAACAATACAAAGTTGAAGAGCAAAGAGGATCCAAAATTTCAAAAAAGTTGTGCCAAATACGGCTAAGGTAATCTATTCCTGGGACAAGAAAATCCTTAGTTTTTCGAAAAATTCAAAGTTTTGTATTAGGAAATATAAGATGATAAACAACACCAGTACGCAGAATCTATACATCAAGATCATCATGTATTATTTGTGAAGTTGATACGGAATATCTATCAACTAGGTCTTGGTACCTTCCGATGACCTTTTTTAGAAAAAGGACGAGACGTTCTTTGATATACCCCTGGTTCATCAACTTTCTACTCAAACACTGATGACTATTTACAAAGTCTGAATAGGATCTGCAAGCTCTTGAATATCGAATAAATTGGGAATATATCTCCCATATGCAGGTGAAGTTGGTATATTGCTCCTAAGGTGAGGGAAATTTATAATTTCAAAATTAAAATCGTCTCGTTTGTCATAGATTCTGGTACTTCGATGACTCTGTAAGTCAAATTCGAGATATAAGTCTAAAAATGAGGAAGAGGAAGCCGTGTCTGTTGTTTCTTTAATTTCTCGTTCTTTGGGATATATTAGTGGAACACAATCTGAAAAGTTTGGAATGTTTATGGAAAGAACATCATCAATATATCTGAAAGTGAAATTAAATAATCTGGCTTCTTTGCTCCTTTTGTTTTTGAAAAGTGTCTGAAGGAAGTCCGATTCATATGAAAATAAGAAGAGGTCGACAAGAAGAGGCGCACAGTTTGTTCCCATAGGAATGCCGAAAGTTTGTTGGAAAAGTCTACCTCCAAACTCAACAAATATGTTTTCGATAAGACACTCCAGCATACTGACCACTTGTTCTTCTGTGTAGCATGTTTTACCGTTTTGTTTGTCACTATTAACGAAATATGCCTTATGATATCCCAAAGTAATGAATGTATAGCATATGCTACCATTTTTATGTTGAAAGCCATTGTTGATTATTTATTTTAGGCGATTTTTCAATTTCACATGAAGGACTTATGATTTGCTAAAATCTCATCCTTGTCAAACGATATGTCTTTGTATGTGGGATTACCTGAGTGCTCATTTATACCTAATTCTTTTACAAGAAATTCGTAGTAATACGACTTACATACAAAGACAATCTTATTTGAAGCTTTGTCCGCAGAAACAACAACATACTTATCATGAAGAGACGATAGACATTTCAAGTGAAATTCCAAATAAAAAAAAACTCTGAGGAAAATATAAAGACGAAAAGTCTCGAAACCAATGGCAAAATCAAATGATAAAACACTTGAAAGGAACGGATAACACGTGTCATATTTCTGACTTGGTACATAAATGTAACAGTAGTATGCGGCTCTTTGATAGTCATAAATCGATTGAGAGAAAGCAAATCCGAGTTTCAAACTAAAACCGATGGAAACACATCAACTATAAAAGTAAATGTTTTGATACGATTTAATATACCTTCATGTTCTAATTTCTTGAAAAGAATGTAATTGTTTTATTTGTATTCTGAGATCACCCCATATTTCATGTAGTGTTCGTGTAGCCCAGTTTTTAGTTTTCATTGTTGTGTTTTGTGTTTTGATGTTTTCTGTTTGTCTTCTCCTTTTTTTGTTTAGGCATGTCGTTGGTTTTTTTTTTTTATTTGATAGTTAGAATGTCTCTTTGATATTTTTCGCCATTCTCTTGTTCTTTGCTGACTCCAAGTCATGAATAAATCACAACGATACAGAGATTGATGGCTACATGAAATAGAATTAAGAGGAAACATACATTAACCTTTATTATTTGTCGTTCACATCAATATTGACATGTTACTTGTTAATCTAATACAAGTTATAAGCGTCGTTTCAATGATATTTTCCTCGTCCCTTCCAGCCTCTGTTCCAGCCTCTATTTCCGCCATAACCTTTGGCATATCTATTGTATCTGTTATAGTTGCCACCTCCGTAACGCCTTGCGGGACCATAGTTTGGACCATAATACTTAAATATCAATAACAATTAAAGTCAGCATCAATATTTATTCAGATGTATATTCAATAACGAAAACTAGTCCATACTAAAAAAAAGTGCCAGAAATCAATTGTAGGGGTGGATAGAAAATGAAAAATATATATATATTTTTTTTATTTCTCGTCAACTTTGAAAAGCTTCAAAATTGTTTTAAATACCGCTGGAGATGATGAAAAACGACAGACATATAAACATATAACAGAGTTAGAAGTAAGTAAGCACCAAATACTAAAACGATTTGTTAAAAAAAAATAAAGGACAACGCTTCAGAACCGTAGCTCATAAACCCTTATGATATTTGTTGAAAATTTCCCCTCATAGAGCTATATTTGTATATTTTTTTTATATTTTATAACGTTTCGAATGCCGCCACAGGTTCTGATGATAAAAATATTTCCCAGATTAAAAATGGTTCAACTAAAAATGCTTTAAAACTTACAGCAGCTGCATCTGAAAAACAAATCATAGGCATTAATCAATAATGTTTAATTAAAAATTTGTTTAAAATGTCTGAAACTTTATCAGCAATTAAAAAATAAATATTAAACATATGACATATAACTGTGTTAGCAAGTCTTGTATATTATTTCTTCATTTACCATGAAAGATAAATAGTACAAAAACAAACATGTAATAAACATATACTTTGGTCCTCAATTCTTCACAACTTCAGACTTTATTTGGCCTTTTTAACTTTTTTGATTCGAGCGTGACAAAACGCGCTTCAGGTGTTTATACAAAATTTAATCCGGGTATCTATAATAAGTTTATATATTCAATGAGAAGATGGCGATATAATAAATCAGATAGCGTTTCAGATTCACCCTATTTGTTACTACGTTAGCAGATTTATATTTCCTGAGTCAAATAATGCCTTTGTATGTTAAATATACAGATGCTAAGATTAATCAAGATTATTTAACTTTCTTAACAGTCACATTTTTCTATTGTGTTATTAAAGTTGCTGTGTTATAGTAGGAAACATGACTAATATTAAGTATTCCCGGATTTTTATGCTCTGCTGCCATTATTTTGAATGCGATACACTTATTTCATATATTCTGATTTCATATTATTTTGCAGTTACTAGAATTAAAAAAAAAAGAATAAATGTAACATTCTGTTTAATATTTATAAAAAAAAATCTTGAAAAAAGAAATATTTTCAACAATTCTATTTTCAAGACAAGCTTTTACTTACCACTTTGCACAGCAAAGGATCCAATGAGGACTAAAACCAGCAACACTGAGACACTGATATTATTCATAGTTCTCTAGTCAAACTGTTTGCAGGAAGAAGCTGGTTACTGAGAAATATACTATGTTTTATTTGACAATTGTCTGCACTTTATATATACTTTGATCCATCAAGTCACTGCAGAATTGTTCATCAAGCGAATAAATAATTACACACATGTTTCTGCTACAATAAGATTAGAATTAAAATTAAAAAAAATGGAGTGTACTTCATAATCCGTTTACCTTGTCACATTATTAACAAGATTGACAATTTGAAGAGGGGAATTCCTAAAATGAATATTATTTCATTATAATGATTCATTAACAAAGAAATATATCTGTTGTAATGAGTGACAAAACAATCATCTTCCTTAAAAAATGCAATGCAATTACAGAACATTATTTTGTCTACTTCTTCACAATAAAAAATAAACTTATTTAAAAATCACACGATTATAAAAAGGGAAAAAGGGGAGGGGTCCTGTGAGAGAGTTTGTTTGTGCTGTTGATTAAGTCATGCATCGAGAGATAATTGAAAGTGTAAAAGAATATAAAAAAAATAATGTAGACGTTTGCTAAAATAAAAGATGAATTGTATTACTTTTGTACTATATGGGTTCAAAACTAAGCACTGAAAATAATTGCAATTAACGCTACTGTAGCATTTGTGATACAACAATACTAATTTTTAAAACATTTAAGACGGGAAAATAGACAAAAAATTCATGGCAATTGTTTTTTATTACAAACATCTTCACCACGAATTTATTTCTTATATAAGAAAAAGGAGCAATTTTTCAAAATGTGAATTTTATCAGTTGAGCGTTGTTTTAATTCATCTTGATCAAATGAGCCAAACGTTACAGAACTATTGCAGTTAGACAAACAATTGTAATCAATGGTATTTTTGCTCCTTTTTTACCATTTGACATCAAATTCTCGGTTTAATAGCCGATTTTAGATAATCGGAGCTTTTTACTTCTGAATAGGGCAATATCGTCAGTGTTTTATTAAGATAAAAACATATCTTATTAGATAAGCTATATTAAATTATTTACTTTTGAAAGCTAGATAACCTCGGACTTGTATGAAAGAATTCCGAAATATTGACAACAATTTGGGACAAAACAAACAGGCACAATGGGGGTACATCAGTCAACACATCAGTCAACATTGAGCTATAATTCTTATATGAAAACAAACAAAGATGTCAAAAAAGAAAACAAAATGCCATATAGACAAAGCTTATAGGCAAAAATGAAACAAAACATTCGAGGGATACATAAGTGCCGAGCCGCGCCAAAATGATATCACATTCGACCCGTTGTGCCTGTTGTTGTCGTTGTTCATCTTTAAATCTTTTTCTCTTAACGAAATTGCAAAAGTACGGAGCCCCGATAGGGACATGCAAAGAAAAAAAAATATATTGTGCGCACAACTTAATTATATTGTGTGCACGAAATAATAAATTGTGCGCACGAAATAATATATTGTGCTCACAATTTAGATATATTGTGCGCACAATATGATATGGTGTGCGCCCAAAATTAGGAAAACAGTTTTCACTTGACCATGAACTCATTTTATTATTCATTCAACAAGGTGAAATGTTCGCGGTTTAGACGAAATCTCAGATACCAAAGGCAATCGTTCTTTTATATTAGGTTGTATGAAACGATTTTAATGTCTACATGTCAACTTGACAGGTGTCATCTGACCTTGACCTCATTTTCAGGGTTAAGTTGTCCGGCAAAGTATTTTTTTGTGTTTGGTGTATTTCTCGGATACTATAAACATTTAGCTAGACATATTTGGTGTACGGAATGTTTGTATGGTGTAATTGTCTATCTTGCAGTAATATTAATCTGACCTTGATTTTATATTCATGGTTCGTGTTATTTGATTCTTGTTTGGTCTGTTTTTCAGATACTATAAGGAATAAGTGAACTTTATTTGTTTTATGGACTGGTTGTAATATATATATATTTGTCTGACCTTGACTTTATTTTCATGGTTTATTGGTCAATTTTAAACATCTCAGAATTGGTCTATTTTTTAGATATGATAATAAATGTATAGTTTAACAGTATTTAGTGTAAAAAATAATTATAAGGCGCGCATGTTTTATAAGGTTTGTTTCTTAGATACATTTGGTTCTTCAATACAGCAAGAAAATCTCGCACCCAAAGGCGCGCTTCAGCTGGCCTATAAACAAAAATATGTACTAGTTCAGCGATAATGGACGTCATACTAAACTTCGTAAGTGTTTCTCGTTTCTCGTTTTTTTATATAGATTAGGTTTTCCGGTTTGAATGGTTTTCCACTAGTAATTTCGGGGACCCTTTATAGCTTGCTGTTTGTTGTGAGCCTAAGCTACGTGTTAAAGACCGTGCTTTGACCTATAATGGTTTACTTTTATAAATTGTGACTTGGATGGAGAGTTGTCTCATTGGCACTCATACCACATCTTCCTTTATCTATCCAAAATATATAAAAGAAACTAAAATCAAAATTCACAAAAGACCAACACAAAGGCCAGAGGCTCCTGACCTTGGACGGACACAAAAATGCGGCGGAGTTAAACATGTTCTGTGAGATCTCAACCCTCTTTTTGTACCTCTAGCCAATGCAGATAAAAAAAAATCAGTTTAACAGAAATCCGTGTCTGATGTCAAAATAGGTAACAAATGAAACTTAACAAAATGACAATGATACATAAATTAACAAAGGACTACTAGCAGTTACTGACATGCCAGCTCCACACCTCAATTAAACTGATTGAAAGATTATGACTTTCTTCATTATTTGAATATCAAGCATAATCCCTCTCGTTAGGGGTTGAGTATCATACCATCATAAAATATATGAGAAGAAAATAACCCGTATTTGTATGAGCTATGTTGTATATGTATTATGTTTTCTCTTTCTACTCGCATCGATCGCGATCAATCGGCCACAAGTTTTTGAATAAATGATGCCCCAAAACGGACCATTTTTGGAAAAATTGAATCATAATTGTTTCGTTTGTTTTCAAAATATACCACTGAGGAATACTTTTTCATTGACTATTCCTAAATTGCTAAGTAACATTTCAGTTTCTTAATGAATACGAACAATATTCTGTAAAATTGTATAATGCAATCGATCAAAAATAGATACTATCAGTGACCTTTTGCCCTCTCTTCTTTTAATCAGAATGAATCTTGGCCTGAAACATTTGTACACAACTCTTGAAAAAATTCTAAATCATAATTAGCATACTGTTCTACGTCGGAAACTTGTTATTCAGTGGTAGTCGTTTATTGGTGTGGTTCATATATGTTTATCGTTTTGTTACAGTCATTTTGGGCCTTTTATAGTTTGCTGTTAGGTGTGAACCAACGCTCCGTAATGAAGACCGTACTAATAACTAGTAACTTTTAATAAATTATGATTTGAATGGAGAGCTGTCTCATTGGCACTCATATTGCATCTTTTGATTTATATATGTACTCAGTTTTATCTCTATTTGATTACAACTTTATGGTGAATTTGTTAGACTGAACACACCGTCACATTTCAATAACGAACAGTACATTTGGGTCAAAACAGTACTTAATCATGAACAAACAGAGTCATCTTTAATGATAAAAAAAAACTTGTGTACGTGTATTCAGTTTTCAGTGGATTTGACTTACTCTACACAATGATATGTTTAGAGAAACCACATTATTCATTTAAGTTGATGACACTAAAACTTCATCATAAACTATAACTAAATCATTTACCATAAACACAGACGGACGGATGAACAGACGTAAAGACTTTTAAATATAATGGCCATCTCTATCGTCGACGGAGCATAACAAAATCAAAGTCGTGAATTGAGGAACTTGTGTCAATCAAAACAAAATATTGAGATTTTCAGAAATAAAGTATAATGCATAAGTGCAAATAGTAGTTGTATATTTGTTACAAGAAAGTCTACGTAGGTTCGATAGTGTTCTCGCTCTATTGTAAAGTCTGTTTCAAACCGTTCCAATAAACTCTGATATAAAGTGGAGGCTTCCGACGCATCTGTTGGTAAACCAAGTTTCAGACGAAATAAACGTAATTTATTCAGTATTCATGCATGTCAGGAGTCGATACAAATGCACTGATGATTTTTTGCTAGAGTATTTCCATGTAATCTAGCCCTATTTAAAAGAAAACCTTATGCATTTCTCTATTCTGGCAATTTAAAAAGGAGACATTGAAGCCCTGTACCATGTGTAAGGTCAAAGAATTTAACGCACACTATATTATGTTGTGCGCACAATATATTTAATTGTGCGCACACTATATTATTTTGTGCGTACAATATATTTTTTTTCTTTGCATGTCCCTAGCGGGGCTATGTACAAAAGTTTACCCAAAGAACGTTTCTTTGGAAAATAAAGTGAAAATAAATATAAAAAAAATGAAAAATATTTGTTTTGAGAAAAATTGAAGGTCTTTCCATTTCACATGTTGATACTAAAGATAATATAATTTTAATGTCGGGGTCTGTTAAAGCTGACTATGAGGTATGAGTTTTGCCGTTGTCAAAGGCCTTTTTGTAGCCTTTAATTAATTCAGTTCAATACATTTGAACTTTGATTGGTAGCTGTTTCATTGTCAACCATACTACATTTCCATATTTTTATATTTTACACAGATTTCCACAGATTTTTTTTTAAAAACAAAACAAATTGCCTTCGTTAAAACAAAATTTTCAGAAAGTAACGATTTAAACAAAAAAACAGTTATTCATCGAATTGATCATTTAATTTTAAAAAAGACACAAATCAAGGTAACTTAACAAAACATTGAATCAAAAGTAAAATCACAAAAATACTGAACTCAGAGGAAAATCAATTCGGAAAGTCCATAATCTCATCTTATAAGAAAATTTAGATACTTTATTCTTACACTAAAAGTACATGCTAATTATATTATATCTTAATTGTCAGTTTAAATTAACGTTAAGCCTAATTAAATAATATAACTCAACATCCAAAAGACCTTACGAACATGTAATTTATTTCTATCTCTTGCCATTTTAATATTACATTGCTTTAAAAGTCCATATATTAATGCTTATATATCAATTCACGACTTGTTGTAAATACACTGGTTTTTATGGTGGAGGATGCTGTTCATTCATATTTTACAGAGGATTTATTGTGTGTTTTAATGTACATATACTGTTAGCATTTATCGGTCTCGTCCGAGTGCTCCTAAACAGGAGGGAATTACGAAAGAAGAAGAAGACATGGCAAAATCAAATAACAAGACGCATCAAAATCATAAATAAAATCCAATGTGTGTGTCTCATGCTACACATGCATCAGCAACCATGTGGAACCAAACTCGAAAAGACATCAAACATCTAAATATTTTCCAAAAAAAAGCAGTTGTGAAGATTTCTGTATAGAAAGGTGGATTTAGCTAAACTCTTTTCCATTAGATGTTTTGAAATATTTTTAGCTACGTATTTTGAAACAGCATAGAGGGACATTTCTGTTGTTGTTTTAGAGCCCATAAGAAACGAAATGTAAATGTTTTCATGTTTATCCACAAAAACATCAAAAGTTCTTGTACAGAAACATTCTTTCGTGTTATAACCGTATCCATTGTTGAATTTTTTAATACGCTTTCTTTTAATTTGAATAACTGACGAGGTCAGGTTTCCTCTATTTTGAACAACTGAATAGTTTAACTTTCTTTTGTTTCGAATAACTGAATAGTTAAGGTTTCTTCTATTTTGTACACCTAAATAGTTAACTTCTTTTATTTCGAATAACTGAATAGGTCAGATTTCTTTTGTTTCGAATAACTGAATAGGGCGGGTGTTTTCTTTTTTGAACAACTGAATAACTGAATAGGTATTTTTTTCTATTTTGAATAACTGAATAGATCAGGTTTCTTCTATTTTGAACAACTGAATAGTTTAACTTTCTTTTATTTTGAATAAATGAATAGGGCAGGTTTCCTCTATTTTGAACAACGGAATAGTTTAACTTTCTTATGTTTCGAATAACTGATTGGTCAGATTTCTTCTATTTTAAACAACTGAGTAGTTTAACTTTTTTTTATTTTGAATAACTAAATAGGTCAGGTTTGTTATAATTGGAATAACTGAAAAGTTTAACATTCTTTTGTTTTGAATAATTGAATAGGGCAGATTTCTTCTTTTTTGAACAACTGAATAGATTAATTTCTTCTATTTTGAATAACTGTGAAGGTTATCTTTTTTCAATTTTGAATAACTTATTACTCTCCCAATGAAACACATCGATGAAATAATTTGGTTCATTTTATTTGACCTTTTTCATTTTCCGTTAATGCAAATGATTTGACATGGTATTTGGATTTAAGAATTCACGCACATTTTTCTTTTAGTTTTAATCTTGTTGTAACATAAACATGTGTTTGATAATTTGTTTCCTCTTGATTAACAGATCAGCAGTATTATGATTTTTGACTTTTTCTCTAATTTGTATGAATATAAATAAATGAATTTGATGTTTAAATTTTGTTTTATTTGAAATAATATCAAAATAATCAATGACAAACATAACACTATACACAGATTCTGTATTAATAACACAGAATCGCTTATTTTTTTAAAAGATTTAGAAAAAAAATATCTTGGTGTTTATTTTTTTTAACAGAACACAATTTTTTCGCTTTCACAGGGTACAACAGGAGATAAAATTGAGAATGGAAATAGGAAATACGTCAAAGAGACAACAACCCGACCAAAGAGTAGACAACAGCTGAGAGTCACCAATATGTCATTAACGGGAGGTGGTCCTCAGCTGGCCCCTAAATAAAATTTAGTTCACTGAAAATTGACATCACACTAAACTCCAAAACAAACAAATGAACTCAAAATTAAAAAAAAAACATACAAAACTAACAAAGGCCTGAGGCTCCTGACCTAGGACGAGCCAAAATTTGCGACGGGGTTAAACATGTTTAATGAGATCTCAACTTTCTCCATAACCTCTAGGTAATTATTTTTCTTTTATCTTTTATTCAAACTTTCGTTTCAAGTCATATCAAGAATTTTCTAGCCTCGTATTATGACCCGACACTACAACGCTTAGCTAAACTGAGAACGTGCAAATTTTAGAAAAATTGTTACTGTTTATCAAAACAAAAATTGTTTTACAAATTTTGTACGGAAAAGGACTCATTTTCTGATTTCACGTCCTATATGCTTTAGAAATGTTTAAATTTGTATTATGCAAACTTTATCAACGAAGAGGGAAAAGATTTGACTTGCTTGCTATGGAACTCTTGAGGAACAACATAGAAATATGTCAATCATCTTTCAACGTTCTTTTCGGAAAACGTCTTGAATAGTTTGTTCGTCTGTGATAACACATTTTCAAAGGTCTCCAGCACACAATTGTCATGACAAAATCAACAGCTCATAACTTTCTCTGGAACAACTTTCCTCACCGTGTATGTGTTTTTTTTAATTAGCTTTGTTCTATTGATAACTCCAGAAAAGTTAAAGAAGCCAAGTTATGTTCTTTAATTGCATTGCGTTTGTTTAAAATCATTTATTACAACGTTATTTTTCCTTTAAGGTGGTACCTAACACTTCAGGGAGATAACAGCTAAACGTGATAATTACGCTGTGTTGTTAAGGGAATATTAAGCTTTTAAATTATCAAAATTAGTGTTTATCAAACTGCAATATAACTAGTGTATCTTTTTTGGTGAAATGATTGGTTCAATTTTTTTGAAATTTTTATATTTTTGTCAAAGGGTCAAAGTAAATACTTTCCCCATCGTGTGTGTCGGTTTTTTTTTCAATTGGTTTTGTTCTATTGTGTATACCTGTAAAGGTGAAGTAGCCAAATAATGTTCATAAATTGCATTGCGTTTGTTTAAAACATTTCTTAGAACTATATTTTTCCTTCAATGAATCAAATAATGAAATAATCTACATTTCTTGGAATACTTTCTTTTAAATTTCCATTCTTGCACATAATGTGACAATGTATACAGATTATGCTATGCACTGACATTTGTATTTTAACTTTAATCTTATTGTTTCAGGAACATGTGTGTGATTATTTCTTCCTCTTGATTAACAGATCTGCAGTGAGTTGATAGAACAAAGTATATATCACGCGCAGACAACTGTCGTTTTCTCAGTAATCAGATCCTTTCTGCAAACTGTTTGAATTGAAAACAATGAATGATACCAGTGCCGTAGTTTTGGTGGCTTTAGTCCTTATTGGATCATTTGCTGTGCAAAGTGGTAAGTAAAAATTTGACTGACGTAAAATAATTGTTAATGTATTTCATATTCATTTTATTCTTTGAAGATTTTGTATTGCCTACAAAACTAACTAATGAAGTTGATTTTATGTTTCGATTTTTGAAATTTTAGTCACCGCAAGAAAAAAAAATGTTTTAAACTTCTTTAGTAATTTGATCTTTCGTGGAGAATTGTCTCATTGGCAATCACACCACATCTTCTTTTTTTTATATGATGAAACAGTTGTACCATATTCAGAATAACGACCGATATGAATTTAAAATCTTAAAACAAATAATATTATCTTTTTTACTCTTACTCTTCGAAAATTGAGCAATATTAATACACAACATGTAATAGAAAATCAACAAAATAGTGCACCTGCGCACATCAAATATGTGACCTTTCGTTACTATCTTTTTGTTAAGTTAATAGTCTTGTTTCATCAAAGCATTTGTACAGATAAAAGGGAAATTCATTGTTAGAAGCGAGACAATATCAATCTGAAAACGTAGTAACAACTAAAGTGTTTGCAAAAGGATATCTAAATATCATCGCTCTCTTTCCTCAATAAAAGGTTTTTTTGCATGTCTATAGCTTGGTGTTTGGTGTAAACAAAGGCTCCGTGTTGTAAACTGAACTGTGATCTGTAATAGTATACTTTTTGATAAATGTAACTTGGATGGAGAGTCGTCTCATTTGCACTCATACCACATCTTCTTATATCTATTTATACTTGTACTATTTATCTTTCTTGATTAATGACGAATTTTATTCTGGATTTGCCTACAATACACTTTGTTGCCATTTATTTTGACGATATCAATTTAGTTTTGCAAATAAAGTATTAGAAATTATCAAACAAATAATTTACAGACTAATTGAACATTAATTTTACTGTCCCTGGTGTTTTTCAGATGTCAGTGATGTAAGTATAAAAAAAAGCATAGTTAATAAAGTGAAATAACAATAACAAAGAATGTAATTTATTAAATTTATATATTTTACACAGTAAACAAGATTGATAAAAATGAACATTGTAGATATAAAACACAGAGAAGAAATTTATTGACACGCATACCACATCTTCTTGTTTATATATATTTTATGCAACTACAAGTAATTGTAACAATGAATTCCATCAGTTTTATGTTTCGTGTTTTGACTCATAAACCGATGGTCCTAATGTTTAGAAATATCGGATAATATGAATGTGTTTCGAGAGAAGTTATTTTCTTTACCAAAGCATTTACAAATTAACTGTAAACAAAATTTAGATTTTTTTGAAATACTAAGGCTTTTCTACCTCAGTCATAGATTACCTTAGCTGTATTTGGCAAAACTTTTAGGAATTTTGTTCCTCAATGTTCTTCAATTTCGTACTTTGTTTGGCCTTTTTCACTTTTTCAGATTCGAGCGTCACTGATTAGTCTTTTGTAGACGAAACGCCCGTCTAGTGTATATACACAATTTAGTCCTGGTATCTATGATGAGTTTATATACAACCACTGGGTCGATGCCACGGCTGGTGGAGATTTATTTCCCCGAGGGTATCACAAGCCCAATAGTCAGCACTTTTTATGCTGACATGAATTATCATTAATATGGTTATATTTATAAATTAACTGTTAACAAAAGTTTGATTTTTTTTAAATACTAAGGCTTTTCTACCTCAGGCATAGATTACCTTAGCTGGTAACTTTTAGGAATGTTGGTCCTCAATGCTGTTCAACTTCGTACTTTGTTTGGCTTCTTTAACGTTTTTAGATTCGAGCATCACTGATAACTCTTTTGTAGACGAAACGCGCGTCTGGCGTATATACAAAATTTAGTCGTGGTATCTATGATGAGTTTATTTTCAGATCGTTCAATGACCTTATATGATCACATCAAATGTCTTAAGATCCTATTAATTGTCCACTGCATTTTAAAAAAAAAATGGTTTGTGCTGGGTGTTCAAACACTAAACAACCTTGTTATACGTTTATATATCTGTTCCAATTCACTATCTACAGATAGAAAAATTTATCTGAATAATTTTTTTGGGGGTTTAAAATTTATAATAAGTTTTTGACATTCCTATGAGATTGATTTACTACTGTATATAGTGTGTGATGATAATTTCTCCTTTTTTTAAAGAAACTATTTCTTCATGTATCCGTGTATTTTGTTTTAACAAATTAATCTTTAGATGACGAATTTGATGTATAAAATTTTAAATACATTTGTTAAATTTTGAAAATGAGAGATAAAATAACTATGCCTAATAAATTTATATTTTTTTAAATTGAAATGCAAGTATTTGGGTGTTATAAAGTTTTTACGAAAAATTGTGTGAAGCAATCTGTCAGTTCCTCAATTCGTACAAAATTTATCCCTGACACGTTTTTGGTTATGAACGCGTATTCGTTATCAAATCTAAATTAGAACTGAATTTCACTTTCATTTTTGTTATAAATATTTCAGTATTATGGTCCAAACAATGATTCTCCAAGACATTAAGGAGGTGGTAACTATAACAGATAAATCACAGAGGTTATGTCGGGTATAAAGTCTGAAACAAAGGCTGGAATAGAGGTCGATGGGGACGAAAGTATTATTGAAACAAAGCATATAACTACTTGTACCGACACCAGTAAACTCAATATTGATTTGAACGATACATAATAAAGTTAAATTGGTGTTTCATCTTAAAGTTTTATGTGTTCTTGTTAATCTTTATATTTGTGATTGTTTGGTTGATTTGCAGGCATCATTGAACGAATAATATGTTGACACCCTTTCACGATTTTAAAAACTAAAACCATTATCTTAATACCAAAATGCAAAAATGATACTAATTGTGTGTTACATTTCAAGACAAAAATGTTTACCCATCTTAATTATTTTGATACCTTAGAAAATACGCAATCTTTAATAAGAATGATATTTGGCGGACCATAACCTCATTGAATATTTCAATGATCATCTAAACTTGTATTTGATACTTAAACCAGAAAAGGATCAGCACAACTTTACATTGCCGGCTCATCTACATTTTTTTACATAGGTATTGTACGTACAATTAAATAAAGGCAACAGTAGTATACCGATGTTCAAAACTCATAAATCGATAGAAAAAAAAAAAAATCCGGGTCATTAACCAAAACCGAGGGGAACGCATTAAATACAAGAGAATGACGACACAATATTAAAACGATTTGCCCGCAGTCAGGATGAATTTCAGAAACACTTAACCAATGTTTACGTTCGTTGTGGCATTAACCAAATGTCAATTCTTAAGAAATCTTAAGCACGTCTCGAAAATATAAAATCCCGGTTTGTCTCTGAAATAAGTTCTGTATAAGCCTTCAATTTCCGCCCATTCGCTAAAAAGGAACAACAAATAAGCACTATACAGCTATCTGGAGATTGAGTAACAAATACAAATTACACATATTATTCAAAAGAAGATCGTAAAAGAGGGACGGAAGATACCAGAGGAAAAGTAAAACTCATAAATCGAAAATAAACTCACAACGCCATGGCTAAAAATGAAAGAAAAACAAACAGACAAACAATAGTACACATGACACAACATAGAAAACTAAAGAATAAACAACACGAACACCACCAAAAGCTAGGGATGATCTTAGGTGCTCCGGAAGGGTAGGCAGATCCTGCTCCACATGTGGCACCCGTCGTTTTGCTTATGTAATTACAAATCCGGTAAATAGTCTAATTCGGTAGGTCACATTCATGAAAGGGAATGGGATTGTAGTTACGACGTAAGGAACATATCAGATATCGTTTGTGAAACGGTTATTCCATAACGGTCAACCAACTTGTGATGGCGTCCGTAAAATGTACGAAGGGATGATTTCAACTTCACCATTTGGAACTCTTGGTTTAATAGCTTCCTTGTGAGCAGCAACCCTCTTTCAAGAAAATCATGATAGGAAATGCAAGCACGGGAATATCGTATCAACTGGGAGATATATACCCCGTATGCAGGTGCTGCTGGAATATTGCTACTTAGAAATGGAAAGTTCACAAATGGAAAGCTGAAATCATATCTTTTGTCGTAAAGTTTTGTTTTCAACCGACCCTCAGTGTCAATTTCTAGATGTAAGTCAAGATATGAGGCCGACTTAACTGTATCTATAGTATCCTTTATCTCTAGCTCGATTGGATAGATGCGCTTCACATAGTCACCAAATTTTGAATTATTTAGTGAAAGAACATTATCTATATAGCGAAAAGTGGAGTTAAAGGATATTGCTAACTTTTTATCTTTCTTCCTAAGAAGTTCCTGCATGAAGTCAGCCTCATAATAATAAATAAACAAGTCGGCAAGTAGAGGGGCACAGTTTGTTCACATTAGAATGCCGACAGTCTGTTGAAAAACACGTCCTCCGAACGTAACAAATATGTTGTCAATCAAGAAATCAAGCATCTTGATAATATCAGTTTCAGAGAATTGTTTGTTGGAATCAGAGTGATCCTTTACAAAGTAGGATTTATCCCTCCCTAAAACAAGCTACTTGTATCTACGTTGGCCATTCTTTTTTACGAAGCAAAGCAGCACCAACTCTTTCAATTTGTCTTTTAGTTTGAAATGTGGAATACTAGTATAAAGAGTAGAAAAGTCAAATGTTTTAATTCTGTTACAAGATGAAAGAGAGTTAGATTGTATGTACTTTAAAAGATCTTTGGAATTTTTAAGTATCCACATCCGATTCACGCCCCCTCTAGAATAGGCAGTTTCACAATAACTTTGAAGCCCGTCTTTGATTGCTGATAAAATAGATGTTAATAATTTAGAAAGAGATATCGTGGATCAATTGGAAAACCCAGCAATATACCGTTGTTTGTAAGGACACTTATGTAGTTTAGGTATCCAATACAGTGATGGCAGATCCAGTTCGTCATCTGTGGTTGAAATTCCAAAGAAACATAAAACAGACCTATGATTATCCAGGATTTCCTCTTTGGTAAGTGTCGTGAGGGTATATGTTGAGTTTCCAAGAGAATTGTCAATACCTAATTGCTTTATCAAGCAGGTAATTAATGAGTTTTACACACAATAACGATGGTGTTTGGGCTTTATCTGCGAGGACAGCAACATATTTGTCATGGAGGTAGGATTGTAACATAGCATTACCCTAGAGATGTCATAATTTTGTTAAAGCTATTAAAGTCAAATCGTCTATTCTTCTGGCAGGGTTAATCGGTGCATATATTATATATTATATACATGATAATGTTGCTCGGCAGACCCTTCAAAAAGAATTGCTGATAATAGTCAGTTACAACTTCAAATTTTCTTTTTTCCATTGAATTCCAAAAAATATAGATATTTAATTATCCTAAATAATATGTATATATACTGAATCTATTCAGGGTCTGAATATTTTGTATAGGAATTACAATTGGACACTGAAATCACAGTTATATTTATAGAAACAGAAATCATGTTTCTATTGTGAACTTTAGTTTCATGAAAATAAAACGGCAATGCAATATTTGAATGCATTTACTACGACAAACATACATGATACCGATACAAACGTTGGATGAGTTATGTTCATTTTTGTAAGGTTTCGTGTGTTATGCATTTTGTAAACATCATATGTTTGGTATTTACTTACGTAATCACTACAAACCATTAAAAGTCTGAAATGGCCTATATCTGTACTCGACTGTACTGATTTTTACTCGACCAGTCTGAATTCGTCTGAGAGTTACTTGATAATACTCGACTGTAGTCTGAACCATAATTAACAGTCTGAATGTGTACTTGACCTGTACTTAACCGTTTTATATGAGTCTGAACTGTACTCGACCTAGTCTGAACCGTACTCGACATAGTCTGAACAGTACTCGACCTAGTCTGAACCATACTCGACCTAGTCTGAACCATACTCGACAAAGTCTTAACCAAACTAGACCTATTCTTTGTATCTATCAACTGAATTTTATTATTTAGGATTTTTTTTAATAAAAATGAAATTTGAACAACAACTTGAAATTAAAAATGTTTTCAATACAGTATTGAAATTAAAATTTTACAATAATCATTAATCAATCATAATATAACTTCAACTCAATATTAATCAACACTTACATAATAATATATATATCAACTTTTAAAATATAAATAAAACAAGCTGATCAAATAATCTAAAAAAAATGAATTGTGACTAATATTTTCAATATTATTCAAAATTTTATGAATATTTGGGGAGTATTTTATGGTAACTGGACTATTTTCACCATTAACTTAAGCCTATCATAGATTTATGGTGTCAGTTGAGTTCAGGTAATCATGCAGTGAATGTTTTTTTTTATTAAAATATATATAAAATAGTATATAAAACAACTTAATAAATTTTTTAAAAAATGAGAGCTTAATTGTTTTGTTTTATTAAACCATGAAATTAATATAATCATTATAATAGAATTTCCGTAGCAATCCTTGATAACCTTTTTAAAAAAGGAAATGTATTCCAAAGTAACAGTAAAAAAAAAAATTAAATTAATCTAAGTATTTTTTTGTCAAATTAACATGGCATATATAAAGCACTTTAATATGTTCTAATTAACTCAGTACATGTGTGTTTTACAGGTAAAAAGAAAGCCCTATTTTCTTAAATTCGTGTATTACTTATCTATTACATACATGTATATTCGGAAGGCCTTGTTATTTAATTTAAACAGGATGTTGCAATTTTGAATCAATGTTAATTAGAATTTAATACCTCTGACCAGGTGTGATCTTATTTATGAGTTTGCCCTAAGCAGAGGTTATACTTTATATTTCACCACTAATCAGAAAAAGAATTTTATTTAATAAAATATTTAATTTCATCCCTTTTTGATATTAGTTATATATAATATATTTTTTTTTTATCATAAATATAATCAGCGATATATTTCTTTTATAAGGTTAAAATCTTTAATAAATTTTGTTGGCTGTTGTTATATATGTCAGTTAAAAAGAAATTTATTTTAGCAGTTAAAAAAGTAGAGGGTTTTTGGTCTGGTTCAGACTGGTCGAGTATTGTTCAGACCTTTGGTTAAGTATGGTTTAGACTGGAAAAATAGGTCGAGTACATGTCGAGAATGGTTAAGACTGTTTCAGACTGGTCGAGTAATAGTTCAGACTATTTTCAACAGCAAATATAAGGGTCAAGTACGATTCAGTACAGTCAAGTATTGTTCAGACTGGGGTCGAGTAATGTCAAGTACAGTCGAGTACAGATATAGGCCATTTCAGACTGTAATGGTTTGTAGTGAATGTCATACGAAAGTAATGTTCATGTTTGATTCAATCCAACTTTAAATTTTTCCTAACTCGATTTCTTACTGGATGAGGATCTTGTGCATAAGCTTTGATACATGCATTCTTTTGTTGTGTCCTTTAAAGGGGCACTAGCTACGAGATGTATAAAAAATGTAACATGTTATTTTTTTTGCTCAATCATTAATGAAATGCAAATAGTATAATAATTATTCGCTTTAAGTTGATAACTTATCTGTCTTTGGTATGATTTCCCACCTGTGAGTTGACAACTTACCTGTCTTTGGTATGATATTCAGCCTGTGAAGTAAGCAGAATATCCTGGAACTTATACTGTGACTGCAGTAACAGATACGTATCCAAACAAGAAATCATCCCACTAAGACATCTGTAAAACACTGATTAATTCATTGCAAATATTGAATCAATATACAGGTTGAGAACAAAATTTATCAATCAATTACTGTAACCCAGTTTCATTTTGAAGATACTTTATTTTGTGTTAAGCACTTTTTATGCACTTATCCACTTTGCAGCATTTTCAATTCATGATTTTCAAATTTACTTAATGCAGTTAAAATTAAATATTAGGAGAGATCCAAGTTTTACTTATTTATGACAATTCATATTTGCGTTTTCTTTTCTAGTTGGGAAATTTGCAAAAACTAGTCTCTGGCGAAAATATGTTAGTTTAAAGTAATGAGGTTCTGCAATGTAGGTCAGGTCGGATGAAGGAAGAAAAAAAATGGAACACATTGTATTTGCATAGTGCAGATAATTTGCTTTGGCTGATCCATTAAAACGTGATAACAAATCTTTATCTATGTTTACATCGCTTATACGGTCATCGGAAGACTTAAGAGGTCAACTTGATAATTAATTAGATGGCGTCTAGACTAAAATAATACAAAACGAAGCTACGTATTTTCATGCCCGTGCCGCCCTTGTTACTGTTTAATAGTTTGGATAAATGTTTTACATTGTTATAATGAATCAAATATGAGAATTTGATTAAAATCGGTGAACATGAACTTGACAGCTAGTGTCCCTTTAATGATTTAACGTATAGATGACATTTAAAAATTATACTGTGGATTCATTTATTTTCGTTAGTATCGATTTACGTGGATTCAGTAAACATTGCATTTCAGTGGATATTGAATTTTGTGGTTTTGCCATACAAGCCTAAAGAACATTTGTACTTCATTAAACATTTGAATTCGTGGTTCACCTACACACACACACACACACACACACACACACACACACACACACACACACATGAAATTCACGAAAATGTATATCCTACGAATAAAGTGAATCCACATTAATGCATTGAATGATTGTTGATTCGCATATTAATGAAGTTAGCTTTTGATAATTGCCAAAAATATCAAACAACACATTTTTTTCAGGTTTTATGCTAAATGTAATAATCTTGAAGCCTACATGCTAATAAGTAGGACAAAACGCAAAACGCTTTAACGTGACATTGGTTTTACTTTTTCTGACTTTTTGTTGGCCATCGAAAATCTTGCTTTGTTCTGAACTAGATACTTGAAACAAAATACCCACTTAATTTGATATCATCAAATATCTTACCCTCTTTTTATCGACAACCTATTTGTTAGCTGCTAGTTGAGGTACTAACTGTCCCCCACTGGTCGACTCATTTTTGTTATCATACGCAACAAGCTTCATGCGGGACCTCCTTACAGACAAACAGGAGAAAAAAACATCTTGCAAAGTTATTATAAATCAATTATAAGAACTCGAGTAAAATCAGTGAAGAACAAATTGACAGCTACTGTCCCTTTATCGGTGTTTGATTGAATAATTTCAAAGAGAGAATGTGTCACATTTTGAAGGAAAAAAACAAGGTCAAAACACAAATTTTGGAGAAACATAAAGTTTTGCTATGTCAGCTTGAGGACTGCATTGAATAAGGTATAACAAAGCAGACATAAAAGACTTCGAAATTTGAAATCATTCAAAAGTTATCAAAAGCAAACATACCAAACTGCAAGGAAAAATTTTACTGGTATTTATTCTTTAACATATTTCTTTGGTAAATTAAGGCAACAGTGGTATACCGCTGTTCAAAATTCATAAATCGATAGGATAAACAAATCCGACTTACAAACTAAAACTGAGGGAAACGCATCAAATATAAGAGAACTACGACACAACAAAAACACAACATTAAAATGTAACACACACACAGAAACGAACTATAATATAAAAATGGCCATTTCCCTGACTTGGTACAGGGCATTTAAGATAAACATGATGGGTTGAACCTGGTTTTGTTGCATGCCAATCATCCCGCATTAATGGCAATGTTAATTATAACATTAAAGTGACGACATTACATGACAGGACTACAATACAAATAAATAGGAGAATAAATAGGACAGAGAAACAAACGATTAATAGCCAACAACAGTTACCTGGTTAAAAATTTAATACACCAGACGCGCGCCACGTCCAAAAAATACTAACCAGCGACGCCCAGATGAAATATCACAAATATTTTAATTTTAAACCAGGGGACAAAAGAATGGTAAACAATATTTCACAAATGCATCAATTCAACATAAAATGTAATTTTTTTTCTTTTATTTTTTTAAAACCTGAGAAAATAAGTATGTATTAACCTTATCTAACATGTACATTGATACTAATTCAAAAAGGCATCCCTGTTGAAATTTAAAAAACAGCTATAAGCTTATCTGACTTTTCCAATGTTTAATTCGTCACTAGTTTAACATACCTCTTCTCATATCTGTATTACATATAAGATGAATGGGTTCGACACAAGGCTTTTTGTTCTCAATTTGTTTATTGTCTGACGTTCCATTTTGTCTAACGTTGATTGTGTTGGCTAACCTGGCTTCTGTTATTCCCTGTTCCTTATTGTCCGATTTGTTGTTTGATAAAAAACAATTTTGATCCGAGACTGTTGTATATTCCAAAGTTGCTAAAACACCAGTTGTATAGATATTGCTACCTAGATATGATCTCTTTAAAACTGCAAAACAATAGAATTTCAAATTAAATTGATAGATCTCTGCGTCATCTTGACTTGTCAAAGTTAAACTAAGGTACATGTAGTAAGGAAAATATAATCTGCAATTGAAATACAAAATGTAATACATAAACTTTGAAACATATAAGTTTCGGTATGGCCCAATTTATTTAAAAAATCATGGAAGTTTGAGAGCAAAAGTGACCCTAGCCTTTAAATTATTCACTTTAAATTTTTCATCTGGAAACCATTTTTCCATTAAAAAATCCGTTTGAATAACAATGAACTTGATACCTTACTAACACCATTATCAATACTCTTTGCATTCCTTGCATTTTTCAGTTTAAGTTCCATTTAAATTTAGCAAGTGATGCACAAGTTGTAACCCGGAAATTAATTGTTTCGGTTTCATGACATGTACAGAAGGAATGACAGACTGACAAATGTAATGAGTTTTCTCTATTCTTAGTCGACTAATACTTTTCCGACCCGTTGATTGTTTTTTTGCAGATCATTCAAAAATAAGGATTATGATTGTCTTCATGTCCTAAAAAATCATAAGGAAAACAGATTTCACCACCAAATTTCGTGCGAAATTTATCCCCTCTCTACAATAACCTGTATAAGGTTTAGGGAGCCTCTCGTTTTAGATTTGAAAATTTAAAATTGAAATGTCTCAGCGGATAAATATTGCACCTTACTCGATGCATTGATAGAATCTATATGTATCTACAGAATGTGTTTTGAGAAGCTAAAAATATAATATGCTTGAGACCAATGTGATTGATGACATGATTGGTTGTTGTTCTAAGCAACAACTATATTGTTTACGTACGTTTCGGCAAACGTTTGTTAAGTGGTATTCCAGGGGATATGTATTACGTCACTTGAATGAAATGTTTGTAAATGTTTTGTTATAGTTCATAGTTTTTTGCCAATCCCTCCAAAGATCTGTCTGAATCTATTTGATAGGTACAAAACACCGCATGCTTACTTCATGATACGGTTAAATTACCAGATATGTTTTAACGTCACAGCGGACATTTGTCTTCAGGAAATAGACTTTGAATAAATATAATAGGATGCACAATATTTGTCCCTTTCTTGATTTTAATATTTCAGATTCACATATATAAATGCGGTAAAAATACTAACAAACGAGAGACATTTACTTGTTCATTATTAGTAATTTTCCATTTTAAAACGATAGCATTCTTTTTGCCCATTCTCATGATGTTTTTATTTCACTACACGTTCGTAATGCTCGTATCTATAGTGAAGTAACAGATTTCAATAAACATGATCTATATGTAACTGGTAATATATCAGGTCATTTCTACAACAAATTTAAGTTAACCTTTACTTGCCATAATCAATGCTATTGTTTTTACAAGTGGAACAGGATCTACTTACCTTTCCAGGGCACCTTCAATTATTCATGTGGTTTTGTGTTTGTCAGTTTCTTATGAAATGTTTTGTGACTTTAGTATATATACATAAAAAAGTTGCATGATTGCCAATGAGACAACTCTTCACAAGAAACAAAATGATACAAAATTAACAACTATAGGTCACCGAATACAGCTAATGTTGGGTTCTTTTAAAGTAATCTTTGGACTTCAAGTCTTTGTTTTTGTAAAAGATACTGTACGTTTCTTATGTTAGAAAATAATCATTATATAATAAAATTTAAATTGAGGAGAGAATCTCAGATTTTATCTTTAAATTGATATGCAAAGAACAATAAAAATAAAATTTGAACTCTGTTGGAAAATTGTGTCATTGGCATTCTTACCACATCTTCTTATTTTCATATTTTGTACAGCATGGAAGAAAATGATTAAGAAAAATAAAACATTTGATAAAAAAGTGGTGTTAGTCAGGAATAATTCATATTGCAAATTTTGTAATTTCGGACATTTTCAAAAATCAGTTTGCTTTAGTTTGTTATAGACAACAAGCTTATGGAATTTGGAGGTAGAATTTCCCAGCAGGTTATCGGCATGCATAGTGGAAACAACTGTGCTCCTCTTCTGGTCGACATTTTCTTATTTTCAGATGAGTAAGATATCCAGCATACATTTAAAAACAAAAAGATCAAAGGAGCCAGCTCATTTAGTTGCACATACATGTATATTATTGATGTTCTTTCCATTTATAATCGACACTTTTGGTCACATTTACATATTTCCTGAAGCAAAGATTAAAAAAACACAAATACAGCATCCCCCACTATATTGCTAGACATTTACCGGTCATGTCAGACCGAGAATCAAGAAAAAACGAAAAACGAAAAACGAAAAAACAAAGTTGTTAAATTTTTTGTATCATTAAATTTACTCACCTAAGCAGCAACATACCAATAATACAAAAAGTGAATGAGCCAGTCATGAGTAAGAAGCTTGACATAATTCATAGATTATAGCATGCCCTTTTCCATACTGGCCCTGGTATCATTCGGAGACTCCCATATCAGCCCGAGGTTTTACCCGAGAGCCGACATGGGTCGAGGGATGATACCAAGGCCAATATGGAAAAGACATGTTTTAATTTATTTATCCCATACTTCAGTTCTTCATAAAAAAGAAAAAAAGACAATTATAACTATGTGATTAACTATAAAAAGGTAAAATCTAAAACGATTTATCACATTTTCCCTATTGAAAATTGTATACACATTTATTGTACCATTTCCCCTTAATTTGAATATGGTAATACATAAAAGCAATAGTTTGACATAACTGAGGCTAAATCAATAATAGTTAGTTTCACATTGTTACAAGTAGCTATTGTAACATAATTTTCATGATTTTCAATATAAACACCGTCACTGTTGGCCACTGTCGTAAAGAACGCAATGGCATCAAGTCATTTGGAATCTGGGAACAGCAACCATTACCTATTTTTAGCCCAGGGCATTAATATTAGTGGGAAAATTTTAAGGTTACAGTCCTTGGATGGTGTTAACTTCCCCAAAAAACATATATGGTTTAATTGTGTATGGTGTAAGTTTACAACATTCAAGGACCGTATTACATATGCAAAACCCAACGTGTTCGTAACAAATATGTGATAAAGATTGATAGTCGGTGTCTTCTTCACAAATAATACATCATGGTCATTGGTTATAGATTATAGGTTCTGATGTCTTATTTTTCTTACTTAGTTTTTCATTTTTTCTTCGTTCATTTATGCTATAATGCTACATTTGGTCGTAGGTCTATTGACGTTACCATGTTGTTTTATGTGCACACGGAGGACGAGGTTCATACAGGTTTTTTTTTTTTTTTAAATTTGAATCCTTTCTTATTATATTTTACTCAAATGATACCTTATCCACAAATTAATACGAATAACGATTATCAACTAAACATTCTTATCGTCGTCTTTGCTTTGCTTTGTTTTGCTTTATTTGTATGTTTTTTATTATACTTTACTAAAATGATACCTAATCAACAAATGCATACGATTAACTATTTTCAACTAAACATTCTTATTGTTGTCTTTGCTTTGTTTTAATTTATTTGTATATATATCTCCTCAACTTTTTACTTATTAACCTATTATGTCTGGTAGCTATAAAACCAAGTTAAACCAACTATTATCAATGAGAGAGAGGGAGAGGAGGATATTTTTGTATGATACATAATACTTTAAAAGACTGACGAAACATACCAGAGAGACAGTCAAACTCATAAATCAAAAAAGTCATACAATACAAATAGAACATTTTATTTGATTGTTTCCCTCAGTTTAAGTTTGTAGCCCGAATTTGTTTTATCTCTATCAATTTATGAATTTTGAACAGCGGTATTACGATAAGCTGCAAAGATATTCCTTTAAGAATACGATCACAGATTGATATTAGCACGGTTTTGTTTAGATTATATAAGAAAAAAGTAAAATCACAAAAATACTGAACTCCGAGGTTCGAAAAAGAAAAGTCCCTAATCAAACGATAAAAGCTAATGCTCAAACACATCAATTGAATGGATAACAACTGTCATATTCCTGACTTTGTACAGGCATTTTTTATGTAGAAATTACATAAAAATCTTTTGGTGGACAGAAACATTAAATGCGTGTGTTTTTGAAATTTGATAGATGCTTTTTGTGCTTTTTTGTTTAATAGTTGTTTGTTTTGAGATTGTGATACAGTGTTGACTTCTGTACCCCTATTTTGACTATTTTACATATTATGTCTGTTTTGTTCACGCATCGTTGTAAATATAATGGAATTTGATGCGACTGTCATACAAGTGACCGGTTTAGCGCTACAAAACCAGGTTCAATCCACCATTTTCTACATTTGAAAATGCCTGTACCAAGTCAGGAATATGACAGTTGTTGTACATCACCATTTGTTTGAAGTGTTTTCAAAAAAAAAATCAACAGATAGTCTAATAAATCAATTTATGATTAATACATTAGTGTCCATGACTTGTTTAGCATCCTGTTGGTCATATTTTGTGATAGATCCGCTTTAACGTCTCAAATATGTTTATGTGTTTTTAATTGGTTTCAAGCTCCATCGATGAAAAATATATTTAAAAAAACATATGCATTTAATAGTTTGTAAATAAACTCATCATAGATACCAGGACTAAGTTTTGTATATACGCCAGACGCGCGTTTCGTCTGCAAAAGACTCATCAGTGACGCTCGAATCCAAAAAAGTTTAAAAGGGCCAAATAAAGTTCGAAGTTGAAGAGCATTGAGGACCAAAATTCCTAAAAATTAGTTTTTGTACAGTTTGTTTAATCAACATATTAGTTTTTAATTTCCATTAAGTATTTGCCGCCCCTTTACTTAATGTAGAAATAGCTATTTCGGATTTCACGATGTCTTTCATAATATCTTTTGTGAAAAGATTATTTATTTTTGCATGTAATAAAAAGAAAAAGGAAAAATGTTTCTAAATAAGGTCTGACTAGAAAAAAATAGCATTGGTTTACATTACTTTTGCCTAATCAGATTGATACAACGTATAATGAATACTATTCCATTATATTTATTGGTATATATTTGTAGTTCAACTTTTCTATTCATCTTTCATTTGAATTTGGGATAAAACACGTTCTTTAGTCCAAGAAAGAACAAAATAGCCACACGAAAGAGAAATTATGTCGTGTTGTCTATCACGAATCCAAAAATGTACGTCTGTGCTCTCAAAAACTTCACAATTATCTGAAATAAACCAATCAAAAATCATTGTATCTATCCTATTGTCAGTTAGCCTGTCTCTATTACCAACGATTTTCTTTTAAACATGCGGGGATACATATTACGTGTTAATATCATCAGATACTAAAAACGCCTTACCATAAAATACAAAATACAAAATCATAACAAAATAAACATAATTATGAGACAATTTTGCTTCTATTCCTATGAAATTGATTAAAGGCGTACAGATCACCTAAGGAAAATAACTTTTACTCAAAGTCTTGTTTTAAAATCAAATGAAATATGCAAAAAACTTAAAAGATCCCGTTCAGAATGATCACATTGAACTGCTTTGTGCAGCTGTACACATATTGTTATATTAATTATCTTTTTATCCATTTATAGTTAAGCAATCTTTTCCATGAAAAAACGAAATAGGGAAATTTCAAAGTAGAATATATTTACAAAATAAATCCAGTAGGTCGGATATTTTCAAATGGGTAAATGGACGGAAACAGGACCCAAACATTTTTCATATTTTGACCTAGGCCTGACCTTTATAATAAAGTATAAAGTTACTAAATAAGAGAACGACAAACGATAAAATTATAACCAAATGAAGGAATAAATCCAGGACACTGCTGCTTCTATTTGTATCAAATTGATTCATATCAAAACATCATAAGTTTTAACTTAGAATAAAGTTTACCTCAATAAAAAAACAACATTATTTCATTCAACCCTCAGTTTTCAATCTTCATCATGGCATGTGTAGAAAATAAACCGGTGTCTAATCTCAATTTTACATAATGACTAAAAAGAGTATAAAATAAAATAATAAAAATGCTAAACTCCAAGAAAAATTCAAAATTGAAAGTCCCTAATCAAATGGCAAAATCAAATGCTCAAACACATCAAACCAATGGACAACAACTGCAATACCCTTGGGTTGTTATATGCATTTTCTTTTGTAAAAAAAGTTAGTTTTATAGCTAGCTAAACCTCACACTGGTATGACAGTCGATTGTGATGCCATTATTTTGACAACGATGGGAAACCAAATCAAACAAACATTACAGGTAAATATGTCAAAAATGGAGGTACAGCAGTCAACATTTATATTATTATATTTGTTATTATCTTAATCACTATTAAAACAAACAAATATGTAAACAAACGTAACCTTGGCACAATAACACAATGACGGAATCTGATGTATAGGGCCGATTCACATGCATCAAAGAAACACAAAAAGGCATCCAAACAAGGTATATTAGCAAAAATGAAAGACAAAAATATAAAATATATCATAGAATAAAAACGCAATGACAGAATTTATAAAAACAGAGCCACGTCATATGTAAAATTGTATACATGTATACACAAAGCATATAAGAAAAAATAAAATAAAAGAATGACAAAGTATCTCAGAACAATAACCTAATAACGGACTGTATAGGTACAGATACATGTAAAATAGATACCACCAAAAACAGACTAAATAGTAAAAGTAATATTCAGAAGAACAATTAAAAGAATACTTTTAAGATGATACACAACATCAGTATTCAACATCTATACTTCAGGACCATCGTTTATTATTTGTGAACTTGATACGAAATATTTATCAACACAGTCATGGTACCTTCCAAGGATTTTTTTTTATCAAATGGACGAGACG
This sequence comes from Mytilus galloprovincialis, assembly GCF_965363235.1. Classification (NCBI taxonomy): domain Eukaryota; kingdom Metazoa; phylum Mollusca; class Bivalvia; order Mytilida; family Mytilidae; genus Mytilus; species Mytilus galloprovincialis. The sequence goes on from NC_134843.1 coordinate 87,426,965, forward strand.
TACTTTGACTTATCATCAATTTTCTACTCAAAAAGAGAAGAAGGTTTTACAAAATCTGAGAAGTTACTTGCATATCAATGTTTAAAGATTTTAGCTATGTATTTCTAGCTTCTCATACTCTAACCTTGAGGTCATTATTTCAGGTCACATGAAGTTCATCATGATGCAAGACATTTGCCATCTTGATGATACATCCACCTGCCAAATATCCGAGGCCTAGTAAAAAAAAATTACCTTAAAAAGTACGTTTACCTGTTTGGGGATGACTCTGAGACCCCCTATTTTTTAGTTCGGTCAAAAATGTTAAATCCTGAATAAAAATCTTACAAGTAAAGGATATCGTTGAACTAAAATTTGACTCAGCTATCACCATAAACCATGCTATTGTCAATGAAGGATTCATTTTGAAAAAATATTTATATACATACTACTGTACCAAAATTTCTTAAAATTCCCAATTTGGCCGATGTTAGCATGTAAAAGATGCCATATTCGAATTGCCAAATCTTTTGAACATTTGGTACATTTTTAGAAATTTTTATAGTATTTAGCTACGCCTAGTTATTCATTGACTGAAAACATAAACAAATTAAACGACATGCTTAGTGTTAGGTACCCCTGACAACAGGTTGACTCTACAATATCCCTTTAAAATATGGTAGTTTTCAATTAAATAGACATCGTCACGTATAATCGTATGCTGCGAATAATTAAGGGACATGTGAAAATTTGTATTAAATCAGAAAGACGCTGGCATGTATGTTTCTTAAGCATTATCAACTTATAGGACATTATTTATATTTATCTAAATAAGATTTGAATAAACTTTATTAACTATTTGAATGTGCATTTGTATAATGAAACAATTCTGGATCGTTATTAACACTGGGAATTAAGATAAATAGCTTCCGCAAATTACTGATATTTCAAAGAAAAATAATATTCTTTTATACGTTTTATAGATGATACGCAACTAAATCTGATGTTAAGGAATATGACAGTTCTTGTCCATTCGTTTTTTATGTGTTTTGTCAATTGATTTTGCCATGTGATTATGGACTTTCCGATTAGATTTTCCTCTGAGTTCAGTATTTTTGTGATTTTACTTTTCACCATGTATAGCGAAATTTACAGTTTATTCTTGTGAAATGTACGTCCTTTTATTGGAAATTACCATTATCGTAAATTATAAAATTGTGCAACGCACCATATTTTAAAGTAACTTCATCCGATTCTCCGTTGCAACTTCACCTCACCTTGATATTTCTGGTCCATTTACAGCTCAGAAAAAATATTCAGGAAATAAACCACGAATTCTATAGATTTTAAACTTCTTAAACATTTCTCAGTTATATGAATAATTTTAAATCATTGATGATCTCATGCCATGTTTTGTCTAAAAAAATAAACGGTTTGAGATCTATACCAGAATCCTGCATCTGTAGAACCAAACCAATAGCGTTTAGTCCAACCCATGTTGAAGTATATACTTAAATTTACATTTTTGTATATTCATTTTGCTATGTCGTCCCATATGTTGATATAGCAATAACCTTGAGAAACGCACTGTGCTGGGTAAATTGACAGGTAAACAAACTTTTGGGTTTCAACTGGAAAATTACTTTTTTCTAGTGTTGGTTGGTTATAAACCTGAAATATGGCTTCCATGACGGTCAAATGAATCAAAACGGTGTCAGTTAATTTTTTAATGAACTTGACACCCGTTAGTACCAAAGTTTTCTAGTAAGCAGCAACTTGTAAAGAATCAGTATAGGAAACACACGCTCTTCAAGATCATATACACAGTAAGATAATAGGAAAGATTAAATCATCTCTTTTGTCGTATAGTTTATTTCTCAATCGTTTACCAAATTTACAAGCTGCATATGCTGCAGGAAATGTAACCAATGCTAAAAAAAGTATCATGCCTGCTAGAAACAAGATGTATTGTTCCGATTTTTTTTAAACACATATAATAACAAACAGAAGTACACATTTTATTAAAATAAAATGAAGCTGATAATAATTTAGAATATGTAAGTAATCACGTGACACTGCATGATTTTACAGTATGAATATAATAAAGGCAACAGTAGTATACCGCTGTTCAAAACTCATAAATCTATGGACAAAAAACAAAATCGGGGTAACAAACTAAAACTGAGGAAAACGCATTAAATATAAGAGGAGAACAACGACACAACATTAAAATGTAACACACACAGCAACGGACTAAGCATTAGACAAAATCCGATGAGAATAACCAATATAACATAATATTTACATCTTAAATATATATATTAATTTGCATTTGAGAACTAATATATTACAATGTCATTGTTAGATTATAGTTATACATGGAAGTTGTTAACAAAACAGGCTAACATGGTTAAATTTCAGTACAAATATTGTATGGTTGAATCTGTTAGAAACGTAAGGCTCTATTCTAGAAATACATAAGACATTGCAAAGAATCTATCCTTATTTAATAAAGCTTACCTTTAACATTGTCATTTTACGTAGCTGGAAGTACCCATAATTTTAAAGCACTTATTGTAAACTGTAATGGATGTCTGAAGTTTAAATAGCAGCAAGAAAAACTTGGTTGAATTGTTTTGTATCTGTAACGTTGGATTATAATCTGACTTAAGTCTTGTCACGAATCACTCGCACCTTATTAAAACCCTTCACCACAACGCTTAAGGTGGTACCCAACACTTTCACTAAAATTAATTTGGCTCGTTTAATTTTTATAAAATTTTGTCAAAGTATTTACCTTGACACTTTAACAAAAATATAAAAAAAATAAAAAATTTAAACCAACCGTTTTGCCAGAAAAATTACACTGGTTATATAGCAATTTGACAAACACCAATTTTGATCATTGAGAAGCTTAACACTCCTTTTACAACACAACGTAATTAAAACGTTTAGCTAATTTAACAGAGTTATCTCCCTGTAGTGTTAGGTACCACCTTATCTAAACTTAACTAAATTTTTTACTTTTTATTGTTGACTCTGTGCTATTTGTAGAACTATGTTAGAAAAAGAAGGAACCTATAAATCGCTTTTTGAATACATTCCCTTACCAACAGCCCAACTGCTTTGTGTGTTAAATGATGCAATTTCAAACATGTATAGCTATTTTGTCTTAAGTTCTTATAAGACCAATCATTCAATAGCAAAACTATACCTTATCCTGTCATGAACATACTGTTAACAGAAAAATAAGACGCACTGGTTCTTTAGAGTATTGTAGTACAAAAACATATACATATACCGGCCAAATATATCCTCCGAATATTATGTCATATTTTTGTGGGACTCTGAACCGCGATGGTACTCCGAACCGCAATGGTCAAGCTGAGGTGCGATGGTTTGACGCTGAAGTGCCTGTTTGGTCACACCGAACTACGATGGTGTCATTGTGACGCTATCTTGATGGTGTTAACGCTAAAGTGCGATGGTCTACTTAAAATACATGGCCAATGCTTTTTATTTCAATGTAGAATTCAATGTGTATGTAAAAAGCAGTTTTCCAGATTTTTTAAGTTGATGAGGAGCGTATCATGAAAATTTAAATACTACGAGAAATGGGAGGACTAGTGGATAGGGTATAACTTAAACTTTTGTTGAGATTTTTTTTCTTGAATTCTACAAAAGGTTCTTTTTATCGTATGATGAACCGTGATATTCTCTCAATACATATGTGTCCGCAGACACTTCTTGTATAATAATGTATTACGGTAAACGTGAGTATTATAAGAGGAACAAAGTAAAGATAAAATGATGATGCAAACTTATGTTCACATGTAAGAAATTAAAGATGACGATCTCTCATTTAGCATGCAACTGTAATAAAGGACAACAACAGACAACACGTAATGTAACTTTAAATATTTGCTATGAAACAATCTACTTTTCATAATAATTGCACGTCTGTGGATTTTAAACTAGCAATCATACGTCAAATAGACCATCGCACATCAGCGTACGGACCATCGCACTTCGGCGTAGACCATCGCTTTTCAGCGTGACCATCGCACTTCAGCGTCCCCATTGCACCTCTGAGTCCTACATATTTATTTCATCATTTAAGAGGGTCTTTAAACAAGGGATCTACACTAATTACAAGTTCTCAAATGAAACGCAAATTATGTGAACGTTTTTTCTTCTTGACCAAGGAACAGCTTCGTATAAGAAACATTTTATTTAAATCAGTATGTACTTAGTAATTGACCTCAATTAATGGCCCTTCACATGCACCAGAACAAACTATTTACATGGGCTTTTTCCGTAATATCATTTAATGCTCTTTTTTTGGCAAATAAAACCGACCACTGTTTCACTTATTTACGTTTAAATATAATGTTTATATATAAATTGGTAGATTTAATTTTGGATCAATGAAATTTACACGATATATTTGGTTTGCAGTTTAAACAGAAGAAACACCCACAAAGCTAGATAATACAGTAAATTAATTGATTTCTACTACTATTAAATATTAATTAGTATTTTAATGTTCACTGTTATTAATATAAGTTAGATAAGTCATACAAATCTAATCGTGAATTTCATCCTAATTGTTTCTTAATTTTCGGAACACGTTTTAGAAATTTATATGTGATGTCACTGTGGGCCCTGCATTGACTATGGCTAACAGAGCTGTGATTTTGAAATGTATTCGTTTTTATTCTATAGCTAGTCACCACTTAAGTTTAATCAGGTATATCTATTAGATTACCTTAGCTTTATTTGGCAAACTTTTAGTAATTTTGGTCCTCAATGCTTTTCAACTTCGTACTTTATTTGGCCTTTTTAACTTTTTTGGATTCGAACGTCACTGATGAGTCTTTTGTAGACGAAACGCGCGTCTGGCGTTTATACTAAATTTAGTCCTGGTATCTATGATGAGTTTATATAGTCATTTTATAACATTTACTGTTTGCAAAACTATGTATTATTCTTGATAATAATGAGTTTTTTGTCCAAGGCAGATAACCCTGAGCTCACAACTTTTTGGAATTTTTGGTCCTCGGCGATCTTCACCTTTGTAGTTGTTATGGCTTTCAAACTTTTTACATCTGAGCATAGTTTTGTGTGGACGTAGCATGGGTCTGGCGTATAAAAATATATTTTAATCCGTTACCTTTTGATGACTATTATTCGTTTGTTTCTCTGTCGTATATTTTCTCCCATTTATCTGTTTATTTATTGTAACCCTGTCGTGTAATGTTGTCATTTTAATGTTATAATTAACACTGCCATTAAAGCGAGAGGTTTGACATGCCACAAAACCAGGTTCAACACACCATTTTTTCATAAAATTCCCTGTACCAAGTCAGGAAAACGGCCATTGTTACATTATAGTTCGTTTCTGTGTGTGTTACATTTCTCTTATATTTGATACGTTTCCCTCAGTTTTAGTTTGTAACCCGGATTTTTTTTTTTCTCTATCGATTTACGAATTTTGCACCACGGTATACTACTGTTGCCTTATTAATATAATATTTTTTTTAATAAAATTTTTGAAAGGAAACTGCATATCGATAATATCAAAGTGACTCATATGAGACTTTGTCTTTTATTAACAGTCAATTATGTTTTAATATGGTAACGATAAACCTAACTCAAAATATCGGTAAGATATTCCAAAACTACTTTTATAAAATCAACAAACACAAAACACAGAGATAATATAGAGGTAAAAGATAATAGAGGGACATTCAAACTCATAAGCTAAAAATAAACTGTAAAGGAAATGGCTTAAGCAAAGTACCGACAGAAAACAATATACAACTTAAAAAATTAAGACTGAACAACACAAACCCAACCAAAAACTAGACAGGGAGGGTCTAATGTGATTCGGAAGGGTAAGCAGATTTTGCTCCACATAAATGAAAGTTACTGAAAGCTAGTTGAAGCCATATCACAACTAATATGAATAACAACTTATTCTCTAAAAACCTTGAAACATCAAATATTATTGAGAATTTTATCCCTCCTTATTTCTGCAAGTGGAATGCAAAACGGCAAAGATGTCAAAATAGCCTCAATTTGATATTTTGTCATAAATATACCTAAACATGTAGGAAAAAATGTGTTTTGAGATAAACATGTTGTTGCTCATTTATATTCTTGATTTTAAATATCTTGACACCGAGTGTCACTGAAGAGACATTTTAAAATTGTCGAAATGCGCATCTGTTGAATTTAAATAAGTACCGTTTATGCTATTGACCAAAACATATGAGTAAAATGTCAATTGTAGGTGTATATCAATATATTTATGATGTCATAACCTGTCATAAGTTATCATTGAAATTAACATAAGTTTGGAAGGCTTGATTAAGTTAATATTTCTTTGCATTTCAAGTGGCAAAAAATGGATCTTATCATAACTCTTTTTTTTTTCTTTTTGTTTTTTAGAATTGGAAATACGATCTATATGAAAATAAGAAATTTTCGTCCACCAGATCTAGAGGTGCAAAGTTTCATGCCATACAAATGCCTTTAACATACTGAATAATTATTTTTTAAAGTTTCACAAATGACAAAGAGTATATTACTACTGGTAAAAAAAATTGCAGATTGTGTATTCAAGTGAAGGAAAAAGTAATATACACGTGTTCAAAAGTCATAAATCGATTGAGAAAAAAAAGGGTAATAAACACATCAAATATATATATGTATATATATAGGAAACACATTAAATATGAGAGAAAGGAACATAAGGAACACTAAAATCAAACTCCAACACACATAGAAACGAACTATTGGATAACAGCTTCCAAATTTCTGACTAAGTACAGGACATTCTAAGTAAAATGGTGGGTTTAACCTGGTGTAATGGCTAGCCATACGTCCCGATTTATGATAGTGTTAACAGATATCGCTAAAACACTTGGTGACAGAAATAAACACAAACACAAGCATGACCATTCATAATAGAGAAACGTACTAACAAATACTATAATAGTCGACACAAACAACAGAACAGCAACTAACATATTCCATCAACGACAAACTCCACAGGATATCTAAAATATTGATGCGCTTTAATAACAACATGCAAGTTCGAACTTCATACTTTATAAAAAAAAGGGTTTTTATTTTTTCATGTGGTATGGTGGTTCAAATGGGGGGAAATTGAAGGTTTATGCAAAATTCATTTCAGAGACAAACCGGGATTTTATATTGTCGAAACGGGCTTATTATTTTTTAAAACTCCAAATTTGGTAAATTCCACAACGAAAGACAACAGTGGTAAAGTGTTTCTGAAATTATTCCTGACTGCGAGCAAATCTTTTTAATTGTATGGACAATACCTTTTTTATCAAAAAAATGTAGATGACCCGGCATTGTCAAATTGTATATGCGGATCTTTTTCTTGTTTAGGTATCCAATACAAGTTTAGATGATCATTGAAATATTCAATGAGGTCATGCATGATTTGCGGTCCGCCAAATATCATTCTTTTTAAAGATTGCGTATTTTCTTAGGTATAATTAAGATGGGAAAACATGTTTGTCTTGAAATGTAAAACAATTTCTATCATTTTCGCATTTTGGTATTAAGATAACGGTTTTAGTCTTTAGATTCGTGAAAGGGTGTCAACGTATTATTTGTATTTTGTTCAATGGTGCCGGCAAATCAACCAATCAATCATAAATACAAAGATTGACAAGAACACATAATATTTTAGAGCAAACAATAATTAAACTTTATTTAATATCGTTCATATCAATATTGACAGTTTACTGATGGCTGTACAAGTAGTTATAGGCTTTGTTTCAATAATACTTTCGTCCCCATCGACCTCTTTTCCAACCATTGTTCCAGCCTTTATACCCGCCATAACGTCTGCCATATCTATTGTAGTTGCCACCACCATAACGTCTTGGAGGACCATAGTTTGGACCATAATACTGAAATATTTATAACGATAATAAAAGTGAAAATTAATTCTGATTTAGATTCGATAACGAATACGAGTCCATATCCAAAAACGTGTCAGGGATAAATTATGTACGAAAAGAGAAAATGACAGATTTGTCGACACAATTTCTCGTAAATATTTTATAACACTCAAATACTGGCATTTCAATTAAATTTTTAAAAAAAATATTTATTAGGCATAGTTTTTTTTTCGATCTCTCATTTTCAAAATTTAACAAATGTATTCAAAATTGTATACACAAAATTCGTCATCTAAAGACTAATTTGTTAAAACAAAATACAAGAATACATGAAGAAAATATTTCTTTAAAAAATGGGGTAAAATGTCATCACACGCTATATACAGTAGTAGATCAACCTCATAGGAATGTCAAAAACTTATTATAAATGTTACACCAAAACCCAAAAGGAATATTTAGATACATATTTCTATTGGTAGATAATGAATATGGACATACATATAAACGTATAGCAAGGTATATGAGCACCCAACACCTAACCATGTGTTTTTTAAATGCAATGGATATTAAGTAGGACCTAAGGACAATTAATGTGATCATTATTAGGTCATCCGAAATACGTTCATATTATCAGATGTTTCAAAACATTAGAAACATCGGTTAATGAGTCAATGCACGAAAGATAAAACAGATGCAATCAATTGTTGCAATTATTTCTAAATGCATAAAATGTATATAAGGCCACACCAATTTAATTTCTTGTTCTACGGATTTTTGGGGCGAGCGAGCGATTTGAAAATTTTAATAAAAAAATATTTAATTTAAAAATTTTTGAGGCGAAGCTTGAAAAGTAAAGGCGAGCGATTATAATTTTTTTTTTGTAAACATAAAATAGTAGGTTTTGACAATATTAAAAATTGATTTATCGCTTGTACTTTGACATTTCTTTAATTTATGAAGTATTTTTCCCTGTTCACCAATAAATAATTGAATAATTAGATTTGGTATATGTATGTGTGCCAATTAATGAGACAATTCTCCATCCAAGTCATAATCAGGTTGGGAACAACCCCCTCAATTTTAAAAATATCCTTTTTATGAGGGGTCAATATAAGTTACAATATATTTCTTTGTAAATAAAACTATTTCGTACAAAAGAGCTCATAGTTTCCCAAAGAACTATATATCTATCTGGTATTAAATGGTCAAAACATGCCCAAGAATTTTGTAATATTCCTGGACTTAGGCCATGTTAACACATTTAACACAAATAATTAAGTGGACCCCTCTTTAAGAATAGTAATGTTGTATAATATAAAATATGATGTATTTCTCCTCTTTTTAAGTAAATTTTTTAAAGCTTTTCAAAGGATTTGTATAGTAACACTATGCACGTCCTTGGTATTTCTTTTTTCTTTTTTACAACAGTAAAATAACCCCATATGTGCCCTGTCTGAGGGAGGATTGTTCCCAACCTGATAATAACAAATACATTACAGGGCATGATAGTACGTACGGCAGGGCTTTGACCCAGACCAAACAGCAAGCTATAAGGGACCCCAAAATTATAAGTGTACACAATTCGAACAGGAAAACCAACGATCTAACTATATATATGCAAACGGGAATGTACCAAATAATATTTATGAACATCAACGAACGGTATCTAACTGCTGAACGACAGGCTCCTGAATCAATCAGGACAGGTGCATAAACATGCAGAGGGTATGGATAGTTTTGTATCGCCAGCATACAATATAATTGCAGTTTTAAAGGCATTTTTTCCCGAAGTTCTTTGAAGTTTATTACTAACAACGAACATATTTTGATAGGAAATATAAGTATGGGGAAGGAAACCAATGTTTTGTTCTGTACAGGTATTTTCCTCTGTTATATATTTATATCGGAGCACTCCCATTTGGAATAAAAGGGTTTCATGCTGAATCAAATATTATCACAGATATTGACACAGTGAACTTGTGTTCTTCTATCTTTAAAATCGTTATAAATACAGGTTAGATTGTGATTATAAAAACAAGTGCAAAAATCTTTTTACAATATTTACAAAAAAACAGTGCGGGAAATGGACACGATTACATTTCCGGATGCGGGAAGCGGGAATATAAAAGAAATTTTAAAAATCTGTTTTGAAAAAAGTAGGTAAGGGCGAGTCCGTCGAACAAGGAATTAAATTGGTGTGGCCTAAATAAGAAGATATGGTATGCGTGTCAATGAGATAGCTACAATAAATTTCTTCACTGTGTTTTATTTCTATATTGTTCATTTTTATCAATCTTGTTTACTGTGTAAAATGTGTAACTTGTTATTTTCCTTTTTTAACTATGATATTTTTATACTTACATCAGCTGCATCTAAAAAAACACATTGGCAATAAAATGCATGTTCAATTAGTCCTAAAATAATTTCTAAATAATGACTGATACTTTATTTGCAAAACTAAATCGATATCGTTAAAAAAAATTAATATTGCTCAGTTTTCGAGTTAAAAAGCTAATATTATTCGTTTTAAGATTTTAAATTCATATCGGTCGTTATTCTGAATATGATACAACTTTTTCATCAATATAAAAAAGAATATGTGGTATGATTTTCAATGAGACAACTCTACACAAGAGAACAAATGACACAACCTTTTCATCAATATACAAAGGAAGATGTGGTGCATGTATGATTGTCAATAAGATAACTCTAAACAAGTGAAAAAATGACTAAAGAAATTAAATATATATATATATATATATATATATATATATATATATATATATATATATATATATTATCATGTACTGTAGTACGCCGCTAGATTAAAACTGACGTGGAAAGGTAACACATGCCCACCGAAAGCTCTTTTTTTGAGAGCCCAGGTGGTCGTGTGGTCTAGCGGGACGGCTGCAGTGCAGGCGATTTGGTGTCACGATATCACAGTAGCATGGTTCGAATACATTAACAATTCTTTTATGTCAGTCAAATTAGTACTTACCACTTTGCACAGCAAATGATCCAATAAGGACTAAAGCCACCAACACTGCGACACTGATATTATTCATTGTTTTATATTCAAACTATTTGAAGAAAGGAGCTGATTACTGAGAATTGTCCTTTATTCTTATTGACAATTGTCTTAGCTTTATATATACTTTGTTTAATCAACTCACTGCAGATATGCTAATCAAGAGGAAAAAATTATCACACACATGTTCCTGAAACAATAAGATTAAATTTAAAATACAAATGTCAGTGCATGGCATAAATTGTATACATTGTCACATTATATGCAAGAATGAAAATTGAAAGGAAGTATTCCAAGAAATGTAAATTATTTCATCATCTGATTTATTTAAAAGAAAAATATAGTTGAAATAAATGTTTTTTAAACAAACGCAATGCAGTTAAAGAACATTACTTGGCTTCATGAACCTTTTGGGTGTTATCAATAGAACAAAGTTCATAAAAAACTAGATTTTTCAAAGCGACACGAATGACCCATCGCAAAAAAATGAAAATTTTGCAATTTCAATAACACATGTGGACACAAACATGATAGTAGTCTCACATATCAAAAATCAGCTCAAAATCTGGAGGCGTATAGAAAAGAAGTCTGTATAACTGTGATTTTCAACAATTTATCAAAGTCCATAGCCCGTAAATTCGGCAAAAATTAGTGGAGCGGAACAAAACTTAAACTTGATCTGTTACTCATCTTGTTTAACTTACATGCCAAAAATCTTCCCAACTTCTGAAAGCGTTTAGAAAAGAGTGTGTATAACTGGGATTTTCAACAATTTCTCAAAGTCCATAGCCCGTAATTTAAGCAAAAAATAGTGGAGCGGAAAGAAACTTAAACTTGATCTTTGACTCATTATGGTTAACTGACATACCAAAAATCATTTCAATATCTGAAGGCGTTTAGAAAAAAAAACTCTGTTTAATGGTTTATTGCGGAATGACGGAATGACGGAATTACGAAATTTCGGAATTTTTGTCATGACAAGTGTGTACTGGAGACCTTTGAAAATATGTTATAACAGACGAACAAACTATTTTAGACGTTTTCCGAAAAGATCGTTGAAAAACGATTGAAATATTTCTATGTTGTTCCTGATAAGTTCAATAACAAGAAATTCAAATATTTTCCCTCTTCGTTGATATACTTTGCATTATACAAATATAAACATTTATAAAGCATTTAAGACGTGAAATCAGAAAATGAGTCATTTTCCGTACAACATTTGCAAGACAATTTTTGTTTTGATAAACAGTAACAATATCAAAATAGTGTCTGACCTATTCAGTTATTCGAAAAAAAGAAAGTTAAACAATTCAGTTGTTCAAAATAGAATAAATCTGACCTATTCAGTTATTTAAAACACACAAGAGTTAAAGTATTCAGTTGTTCAAAATAGAAAAAAAAACTGAACTTTTCAGTTATTCAAAACATAAGAAAGTTAAACTATTCCGCTGTTCAAAATAGAAGAAACCTGACCTATTCAGTTATTCGAAACAAAAGGAAGTGAAACTATTTAGTGGTTCAAATAAAAGAAACCTGACCTATTCAGTTATTCAAAATAAGAAAAAAATGACTTATTCAGTTATTCAAAATAAAAGAAAGTTTAACTATTGAGTTGTTTAAAATAGAAGAAAACTTATCTTTTCAGTTATTCAAAAAAGAAAAAATGACTTATTCAGTTATCTAAAATGAAAGAAAGTTTAACTATTCAGTTGTTTAAAATAAAAGACATTACCCTTTTCAGTTATTCAAAATAAAAGAAAGTTAAAATGTTCAGTTGTTGAAAATAGAAGAAATCTGACCTATTTAGTTATTCAAAATAAAAGAAAGTTACACTACTCAGTTGTTCAAAAGAAAGAAACCTGATCTATTCAGTTATTCAAAATAGAAAAAAAAATAACTATTCAGTTGTTCAAAAAGAAAGAGACCTGATCTATTCAGTTATTCAAAATAAAAGAAAGTTAAACTATTCAGTTGTTTAAAATAGAAGAAATCTGCCCTATTCAGTTATTCAAAATCAAAGAAAGTAAAAATGTTCAGTTGTCAAAAATAGGAGAAACCTGATCTATTCAGTTATTCAAAATAGAAACAATGACTTATTCAGTTATTCAAAATGAAAGAAAACTAAACTATTCAGTTGTTTAAAATAAAAGTAAGTTAAACTATTCAGTTGTTAAAAGCAGAAGAAATCTGACCAATTCAGTTATTCAAAATAAAAGAAAGTACACATGTTCAGTTGTTAAAAATAGGAGAAAACCTGATCTATTTAGTTATTCAAAATAAAAGAAAGTTTAAATATTCAGTGGTTCAAAAAGAAAGAAAGTTTAAATATTCAGTGGTTCAAAATAAAAGAAACCTGATCTATTCAGTTATTCAAAATAAAAGAAAACTGATTTATTCAGTTATTCAAAATAGAAAAAATGACTTATTCAGTTATTCAAAATAAAAGAAAGCTAAACTATTCAGTTGTTTAAAATAAAAGAAAGTCCACTATTTAATTGTTTAAAAAAAAGAAACCTGGTCTATTCAGTTATTCAAAATAGAAAAAAAAATGACTTTTTCAGAAATAAAAGAAAGTTAAAATGTTCAGTTGTTAAAAATAGGAGAAACCTCATCTATTTAGTTATTAAAAAAAAAGAGAGAGTTAAACTATTCAGTTGTTCAAAATAGATGATATCTGACGTATTCAGTTATTCAAAATAAAAGAAAATTAAAATGTTGAGCTATTCAAAATAGAAAAAACCTAACCTATTCAGTTATTCAAAACAAAAGAAAGTTAAAATGGTCAGTTGTTTAAAATAGAAGAAACCTGATCTATTAAGTTATTCGAAAAAAAGAAAGTTAAACTATTCAGTTTCTCAAAATAAAAGAAACCTGACCTATTCAGTTAAAGACCAAACAGCCTATTCATTTCTATCAGTGATTTTTCCTTCAAATTTTGTGTGAAGGTGTTGCATGATTTGAGGAACAAAATATGATGAAGAAAATTGGGGGTCATTGACTTACTTTTGTCACTATAGCAACCTCAGTTTCGTGTTTTCCCGAATATTTACATAATATTTGCTTGTTATCTAAACACTCAAAAAAATGCTTTATATCAAACCTACAAGCATAATTCTTGTTTCACGTTAAACAGTAGATTTGTATCTTTCAAATACAGGTTCAGGAGTTTAAGGCTTATATTGATTTGATTTTTAAAAATATGATTTATTTCATTCCCGCAAAAAATTAAACGTAAAACTAAAAAACGTTTCCAGGTTAAAAAATATCTACCAGTGATTTCTGCATAAAAATTTAAAAAAGGAAAGTGCCATATGTACTCCTCAGAACAAAGCAAAAAAAGTGTATGTCACCGACCTTTCAAAAAAGTTATGAGTAATTTTCATGCTTTTTTCTCGTTCGTTTTGAAGAAAAGAGTTGTCTTTCTTCAGAACATTGCATTTGACGTCATAGTACAAACTTTCCTTGCTGGCGCTCTATTTGAAAAAAAAATCGAAATTGGACGTTTGAAACCCACATTTAAATATCCAAGAATAACAACTATATTCACCTACTTTATTATCCGGTAATACTAGAGATTAAGCATGTATCAGTTTCAGATCTTTATGATGTTGTTGCTGCACAATATAAACCTTCAGAAACATCATCCGTCGGAATGGAAAATTGTTTCAATAACCTTTCATGCCGCTTTTGTATAGAAAGTCTGTTTTTGTCCTCTGTCCCACATAAGCAAAATTATTGAAAATAAAAAATAAGAAATGAAAGATGGCACTGGGTAACTTACAGAGTATTTGACTATACCAGCCTATAGGTGTGCTTGTTTCTTTTTCGCGTCAATTTAAGAAGTTTGCTGTAACGAACTCATTCGGTACTGTTGAAAGACGGACATGCAAAAGCATGGACGCAGTTCTTTATGCCATTATTTTCCCGACTAAGACGAATGTTTAGAAATTATTGCATCGAGTTAGTGAATTCATTATTTTTGAATACTTAAGATATAAGGAAATTGAAATTAAAGGTATAATATATGAATGAAAGTTTTGATTCTAAAACGTTATACGTACAGCTATCTTTAAATGCAATCCTTTTATTACTACCTCATGTGTTTTCAATAAACGAGACAGTAAATATAAAATACAAAAAGTGTTTGATTCAAAAATTAATTCAGAAATAATTTTCCGTTGAAAACTATAAACTTTCAGTAAGATTTCTCCAACAGGATAAAATATAATAAATCTAAATTGCTCAATTTGAAAATTAAAACAAAGAAAAGGTTGTTGGCGGCATTGAAAATCGTAATTTATTTTCAATCTTTCCGGTCACAGTTGTAGCTAAATGAAAGGGAGCGATTTTATGCAAGATATTATTCTTGGAACAATTGTTTTTGTCATAAGTTAAATTTACAACAACTTAGTTTTAAACACTGAACATTTTAATTAACATTCGCTGAGTATTTGTTTTATTAATATGTTTTGCCTTACAGCTAATTCCCGAATGCATGTAGGGTAAAACTTTGGTTGGCTTCCTTGCTTTGCTTGTATTAATGTTTACTCAAGCTGTAATTAAGATTGACATCTTCATATAAAGGTATGTAAACCTGTTCATATGCTATTTAATTTAATTGGACGTTATCAAAATATAATTATACAAAATATACAAACAAAGCAAGCAGGCAAACCAAAGTGTTGATCTACATACATTAGGAAATTAGCTGTAAGTTTCAGTGAGATTAGACGATATGTTTATCAGTTCTCCTTAAGACAATTTGAAATGAAACAAATGACAAACAAAAATGACCCTTTGTCATCATTTTATTTTTACTATAAGATTTTGTCAAATAAGCAGTATAAATAAATTGTGACTTCATTGCATGATCGGACATTATTTTACGAGAATCATCCAGACATCAATTACATACATGCACATGTTGCCAGTATGTCAAAACTTTGAGGAATAATTGATTATCGGCCTAACCTTGTGAATACTCAATTTTTGAAATTTTTGAAAAATTGACACTAAAATTAGAAGGATCATTGCATAAGGAACATTTTTACTAAGTTTTAAGTTGATATGACGTCAACTTCGTTAAAATCTATCTTGACCAAAAACTGTAACCAAAAACTTTTACCTGAAGCGGGACAGACGGGTGAACGAATGCACAGACCAGAAAACATAATGCCCATAAATCGGGCATAAAAATAACTTTCACCTAACATGTACACAATCGGCGCAAACGAAAGACAAAATGTACGCAAATGAAAAAGAAAAATAATGAAATGCAGATCCACGATCATCATCATGGCAAATATAGGACAAAATCTACTCATGTGAAAGAATAAAAAAATGAAATGCAGAACGGCGCAAATGCAAAAACTCGGGATCAAAATTTATATTTTATTATTGTTATTAGAACGAAGGTTAAATATAGTGTAGTATCTTATGTGTCCATTTGTGTTAAATTTCAACAGGATATTAAAGTAGCGCAACGCATAATAGTTCCTACGTAGCGTACACCATGTTGGAATCCGTGAAAAACGCGAAATAGGACGTTATAATTTGACTTTTTTCATTGCTAGAAACAACGTCATAGAGCTTTCAAGTCACTACCAAGTTGCGTTAGCTCATGCGCATTAACAATAGGCTGTTTGGTTTTTAATTGAAACAAAAGACAATCAAAATCATCAGTTGTTCAAAAAAGAAAAAAAAAACTGACCTATTCAATCATTTAAAACAAAAGAAAGTTAAACTATTCAGTTGTTCAAAATAGAAAAAAAACTGACCTATTTAGCTATTCAAAATAAAAGAAAGTAAAATTATTCTGTTGTTCAAAAAAGACGAAACCTGGCCTATTCAGTTATTCTAAATAAAAGAAAGTTAAACTATTCAGTTGTTTAAAATAGAAGAAGTCTGACCTATTCAGTTATTCAAAACACAAGAGAGTTAAATTATTCTGTTGTTCAAAATAGAAAAAAAACCTGAACTATTCAGTTAATCGAAACAAAAGCAAGTTAAACTATTCCTTTGTTCAAAATATAATAAAACCTGAACTATTCGGTTATTAGAAACATAAGAAAGTTAAACTATTCCTTTGTTCAAAATAGAAGAAAGCTGAACTATTCACTTATTCGAAACAGGAGACAGTTAAACTATTCCGTTGTTCACAATAGAAGAAACCTGAACTATTCAGTTATTCAAATAAAAGAAAGTTGAACTATTCCATTGTTCAAAATAGAAGAAACCTGACCTATTTAGTCATTCAAAACAAAAGAAAGTTAAACTATTCAGTTGTTCAAAATAGAAAAAAACCTGAACTATTCGGTTATTAGAAACATAAGAAAGTTAAACTATTCCTTTGTTCAAAATAGAAGAAACCTGAACTATCCAGTTATTCAAAATAAAAGAAAGTTAAACTATTCCGTTGTTCAAAATAGAAGAAACCTGAACTATTCAGTTATTCGAAACAAAAGAAAGTTAAACTATTCAGTTGTGCAAAATAGAAGAAACCTAAACTATCCAGTTATTCAAAATAAAAGAAAGTAAAAATATTCAGTTATTCAAAATAGAAGAAAACTGAACTATTCAGTTATTGGAAACAAAAGAAAGTTAAACTATTTCGTTGTTCAAAATAGAAGAAAACTGAACTATCCAGTTATTCAAAATAAAAGAAAGTAAAAATATTAAGTTATTCAAAATGGAAGAAACCTGACCTTTTCAGTGTTTCGAAATTGAATAAAGTTAAACTATTCAGTTGTTCAAAATAGAAGAAACCTGACCTATTCAGTTGTTCAAAATAGAAGAAACCTGACCTATTCAGTTATTCAAAACAAAAGAAAGTTATACTATTTAGTTGTTCAAAATAGAAGAAAACTGACCGCGTCAGTTATTCAAAATAAAAGAAAGCTTATTTAAAAATTCAACAAGGGGTAAGGCTATAACACGAGATAATGTTTAGTACAAGAACTTTTGACGTTTTTGTGGATAAACATGAAAACATATGATTGAATTATTTATATTTCGTTTCTTATGGGCTATAAAACAACAACAAAAATGTCCCTCTATGCTGTTTCAAAATACGTATCTGAAAAAATTTCAAAACATCTAGATGGAAAAGAGTTTACCTTAATTCACCTTTCTATACAAAAATCTTCACAACTGCTTTCTTTTTTGAAAATATTTAGATGTTTGATGTCTTTTCGAGTTTGGTTACACATGGTTGCTGATGCATGTGTAGCATGCGACACTCATATTGAAATTTATTTGATTCAAGGTTTTGTTAAGTTATCTTAATTTGTGTCTTTTTTTAAATTAACTGATCAATTCGATGGATAATTTTTTAGGTTTTTTGTTTAAATCGCTACTTTCTGACATTTTTGTTTTAACGAAGGCAATTTGGTATGTTCTTTTTTTTTAAATCAGGGGAAATCTGTGTAAAATATAAAACTATGGAAATGTAGTATTGTTGCCAATTAAAAAGCTACCAATCAAAGTTTAAATGTATTGAACGGAATTAATTAATTAAAGGCTACAAAAAGGCTCAAAACTCATGCTTCATAGTCAGCTTTAATATACCCCGACATTAAAATTCTATTATCTTTAGTATCAACATGTGAAATGGAAAGACCTTCAACTTTTGTCAAAACAAATATTTTTCATTTTTTTCATTTTTATCTTAACTTTATTTTCCTAAGAAAATTCTTTGGGTAAACTTTTGCCATTTCGTTAAGAGAAAAAAATTAAAGCTGGGCGACAACAACAGGCACAACGGATGGAATTTGATATCCTTTTGGCGCGGCTCGGCACTTATGTACCCCTCGAATGTTTTGTTGTGCTTTGGTGCACTTTTTGTATTTCTGTCTTTAATTTTGCCTATGAGCTTTGTCTATATGGCATTTTGTTTTCTTTTTTGACATTTTTGTTTGTTTTCATATTAGTATTATAGCTCAATGTTGACTATGTGTTGACTTATATACCCCCATTATGCCTGTTTGTTTTGTTTCCAATTGTCAATATTTCGGAATTCTTTCATACAAGTCAGAGGTTATCTAGTAATCAAAAGTAAATAATTTAATAAAGCTTCTCTAATAAGATAAGCTTCTATCTTAATATAACACTGACGATATTGTCCTATTCAAAAGTAAAAAGCTCCGATTATCTGAAATCGGTTATTAAACCGAAAATTTGATGTCGAATGGTAAACAAGGAGCAAAAATACCATTGATTACAATTATTTGTCTAATTGCAATAGTACTGTAACGTTTGACTCAACAGATAAAATCAACATTTTGAAAAATTGCTCCTTTTTTGTTCTTATATAAGAAATTAATTCATGGTGAAGATTTGTGTAATAAAAAACAATTTCCATGAATGTTTTGTCTATTTTCCCGTCTTAAATGTTTTAAAATTAGTATTGTTGTATCACGAATGCTACAGCAGCGTAAATTGCAATTGTTTTCAGTGCTTAATTTTGAACCCATATAGTACAAAAGTAATACAATTCATCTTTTATTTGAGCAAACGTCTACATTATGATATTTTTTACACTTTCAATTATCTCTCGATGTATGACTTAATCAACAGAACAAACAATTTTTCTCACAGGACACACACACCCTTTTCCTTTTTTCTAATCGTGTGATTTTTAAATAAGTTTATTTTTTATTTTGAAGAAGTAGACAAAATAATGTTCTGTAATTGCATTGCATTTTTTTTTTAGGAATTCCCCTGTTCAAATTGTCATTCTTGCAAATAATGTGACAAGGTAAACGGATTATGTAGTACACTCCAATTTTTTATTTTAATTCTAATCTTATTGTAGCAGAAACATGTGTGTAATTATTTATTCGCTTGATGAACAATTCTGCAGTGACTTGATGGATCAAAGTATATATAAAGTGCAGACAATTGTCAAATAAAACATAGGATATTTCTCAGTAACCAGCTTCTTCCTGCAAACAGTTTGAACAGAAAACTATGAATAATATCAGTGTCTCAGTGTTGTTAGTTTTAGTCCTCATTGGATCCTTTGCTGTGCAAAGTGGTAAGTAAAAGTTTATCTTGAAAATAGAATTGTTGAAAATATTTCTTTTTTCAAAGCCTTTTTTATAAATATTAAACAGAATGTTACATTTATTCTCTGTTTTTTAATTCTAGTAACTGCAAAATAATATGAAATCAGAATATATGAAATAAGTGTATCGCATTCAAAATAACGGCAGCAGAGCATAAAAGTCCGGGAATACTTAATATTAGTCATGTTTCCTACTATAACAGAGCAACTTTAATAACACAATAGAAAAATGTGACTCTTCAAAAAGTTAATAATCTTGATTAATCTTAGCATCTGTATATTTAAAATACAAAGGCATTATTTGACTCAGGAAATATAAATCTGCTAACGTAGTAACAAATAGGGTGAATCTGAAACGCTATCTGATTTATTATATCGCTATCTTCTCATTGAATATATAAACTCATCATATATACCCGGATTAAATTTTGTATAAACGCCTGACGCGCGTTTTGTCTACAAAAGGTTCATCAGTGACGCTCGAATAAAAAACAGTTAAAAATCCCAAATAAAGTCTGAAGTTGTAAAGCATTGAAGACCAAAATAAATGTTTATTACATGTTTGTTTTTGTACTATTTATCTTTCATGGTAAATGAAGAAATAATATACAAGACTTGCTAACACATTTATACGTTTCATATTTATTTTTTAATTGCTGATAAAGTTTCAGACATTCTAAACAAACTTTTAATTAAACATTATTGATCAATGCTTATGTTTTTGTTTTCAGATGCAGCTGCTGTAAGTTTTAAAGCATATTTTGTTCAACCATTTTTCATCCTCAAATATTTTTATCACCTGAACATGTGGCGGCATTCGAAACGTTTCAAAATAAAAAAAAAATACATAGCTCTATGAGTCGAAATTTTCAAAACATATCATAAGGGTTTATGAGCTACGGTTCTGTAGCCCTTTTCACAGAAAATCTTAAGTGTAAAATTTATCGTAAGTCTAAAAAAATCCTCAACAATGCAACTAAATATTTTTATCTGAAGATTAATTTTACACTTTTTTGTAGAAAGGCCTACAGAAGCTTTGTCCTTTATTTTTTTTAACAAATCGTTCGGTATTTGGTGCTGAATTACTTGTAACTGTGATATATGTTTCTATGTCAGTCGCTTTTCATCATCTCTAGCGGTATATATCGTTATCTAAATATTCGTTTAGGAATCTAATGTAATAGTTGACATGTATGTTTTGAAGTTCCCTCAAGTTTTATTAACTACTGTCTAAAGTGTGTGATTAGATTTTGTGAGGCTTTTTGATGTTCGCTAAACAATGAAATTGAGAATGGAAATTGGGAATGTGTCAAAGAGACAACAACTCGAGCATAGAGCAGACAACGGCAGAAGGTTACCAACAGGTCTTCAATGCAGCGAGAAATTCCTGCAACCGGAGGCGTACTTCAGTTTGCCCCTAAACAAATATATATATACTAGTTCAGTGATAATGCACGCCATACTTAACTCTGAATTGTACACAAGAAACTCAAATTAAAAATAATACATAATTAAAAGGCCAGAGGATCCTGATTTGGGACAGGTGCAAAAATGCGGCGGGGTTAAACATGTTTATGAGATCTCAACCATCCCCTATACCTCTAGCCAATGCCGAAAAGTAAACTCATTTCGATATTTGCTTTACCATTGTCTTCTTTAACGCACTTCATGGCTAAAATACTGAAAAATATTACACCCCAGTTCTATTGTTATACTTCATAGTTTCTATATTTGACGCAAATGTAAATTAAATAAATCTATTGTTACAAATAACAATGGATTTTGACGGCAGGGTGTGACGAGCGGGTTTCTGGAAACCCCTGCTTCTACATCCCGCAAACAAAGTCCATTGTTATTCAAAACAATAGAAATTAATCATTTTTTAAATAGCATAAACATAAAAAAACTAATATTGTTCTCTACAAAACACATTTTAGGAAATTCAAAAAGCGAAAAAAAATATTAAGCATCTATTTCGAATACAAAAGTTTCCTTTGAATACTGCTTTGCTTTAAGGTAAAAAAAGTATTCAAGTTATATGTCTCTATTCTTAAGCATATAGATCTGGAAAAAACTGGAATTCTAACTCCCGGACCCCCTCCCCCCTTTTTCTCCAGTTTAATCTGTGGCCGTTGGTGTTCTGCGGGTTTTATTTAAACGATCAATGCATTTGAATGGTTGGGTCCGTCTCTATTGAGTTGGGAACCCTCCGCTTGATCAGCCCCTGATTGACTCAAAAAAGGAAGTTTCTAAATTTTAAATCTGTTTCTTTGTATTACGTTGGGTGTGTCTGGTAGTCTGTTTCGAATGCAGACACACTCATCTTTTAGTATGTTCTATTATGGATATTTGTTTTTTTTTTCTCGAGTAGAGGTGGGGGGATGGGCTTTTTTTAATATAAAATTGTAAGATATAACAGTTATACTATAGTTTACCTTTATTAAACGGATACAAGTTAGTACTTTAATTGGGTGGTAATATTGCCTTCATCTTTAGTGTCTTCCAACAAATTCAACGCCTGCCACAAATTTCGTCCGTCTTATATACGACCACATTAACAACTACATACAAGGATCATGATTTATTTCCGCTTTGTTTGTAATAAAAATACACGAAAATGTCAACCTTGACCTGGTGATCCATATTAGCACATGGATTTAACGGGAATATACAAAACAGCAACTTCGACATTGGTAAAATATACTCACTTGTCAAAATTTGAACGAAGATAGCCTAAGAAAGGTTACAATTGGAGTTTCATGCAATACAGAATATTTCTTATAAATCATGGTTTGATATTGTCAATGATTAAGCTTTTTTTTTTTTTTTTCAATAAATGGTTTAGAATCGAAAGTATGTTAGTTATACAATTGGGGGTACGGCGTGTATGGATAAAACAATACCTACGTACTACGGCCGACGGTATTTCTTATCCGGACACACCTATCCCTCAGTGTATCATTTTTACATATTTACCTGTATTTTAAGAAATTATATTGTCATGTTTCCGTGTAGAAGGTGTAAAACACTTACAGTAGGCAAATTTTGTACGAAGTTTAAAACAATTTTGAAGCTCTACAAGGTTGACGAGAGATAAAAATAAAAAAAATTTTTTTTTCATTTTCTATCCACACCTACAATTAACTTCTGACACTTTTTTTTAGTATGGACTAGTTTTCGTTATTGAATATACATCTGAATTAATATTGATGCTCACTTTAATCGTTATTAATATTTCAGTATTATGGTCCAAACTATGGTCCTGCAAGGCGTTACGGAGGTGGCAACTATTACAGATACAATAGATATGGCGGAAATAGAGGCTGGAACGGAGGCTGGAGGGGACGACGAAAATATTATTGAAACGACGCTTATAACTTTTATTAGATTAACAAGTAACATGTCAATATTGGTGTGAACGACAAATAATAAAGCTTGATGTATGTTTCCTCTTAATTCTATTTTATGTACCCATCAATCTGTATCGTTGTTATTTATTCATGATTTGGAGTCATATAGAACAAGAGAAAGGCGAAACATATCAAGGGGACATTCAAACTATTGAGTTAAAAAAACCGACATGGATAAAAAACGAGATAACAAACAGAAAAACACCAGGACACACAACATAACATAGAAAACTAAAAACTGGGCTACACAAACACTACAAAAAATATGGGGTGATCTTAGAATATGATAAAACAATTACATCCTTTTCAAGAAATTAGAAACATGAAGGTATAATAAATCGTATGAAAACATTTGAGGAAGTAAAATTTCCGTCTTAATCCCACATACAAACATGCCCCCTTGATATGGATGAGGTTGGGGCAAACTACGAACCATTCGTGATTGTTTCATTGAAAATTTCATGAGCAATATATCTTGTTTGTATAGGATACCTATTCCACTGATGACGGTATGTTATCGCCTCACACACATTTTTCCACCAAGAACTCAAATAACGTCTATACAATTTTCCATCGCGGTCATTTTCTGAACTGAATTATATCAAACCTTCAACTTTTCATCCTTTACAAAACCATACCACAGGAAAAAACACAATAGGAAGACATAATCAACACTACCTACCATCATACAATTTGTACCATATTCTACACATTTAATTACCGAGAGTACAATTCTGCATATTTTGTTTAAAATTAGTCCTTCGAAAAAAAAAGGTACAAAGAAGAATAAGTCATCATTATGCCGGAATGTGGTATTGAAAACATATTTGTGGAATTTTAAGGTATAATTTCGTAGCAAATTATCGGCATGACTACGAGAACCAACTGAGCTCCTGAGGTGGCCAACATTTTCCCAGTTTGATTTATTTCAGACCATTTGCAAAATAAAAAGGTTAAAGAAGCTAGCTCATTAAGTTGCACAAACAGGTTTAATGTTAATGTTCTTTCATTGAAAAAAAAAACAACCATTCTTTTCTGATTGTCCTCAATTAACATTTCGTCTTAAACTAGAGATAAAAAGAATACAGATACATCATTCTCCACCCCCATGTCTAGAAATGTACCGTTTAATTTGTAATTAGTAAAAGAGTTAATGACAAAAGAAATGGTATAATTATTCAAATTATAAATTTCCCTCACACCTCACATTAGAAGCAACATACCAACTGAACATGTGTATGATTTATACATTGTTCAACTTATACGATATTCGTTAGCTGGACGTTGCAATCCTTTTGACGTGACTCAGTATTTGTGCTTCCAGTTAACGAGTTTTGACTTTAGATGTTCATAGTGCTGGTGGATCATCAGATGTTAATCTAGCCATTTGGTAACAGGACGTGAAATATTTCAATCCTTTATGTGTTGCTTTTAACATACTTAAATAAAAAACAAAAGTAAATAAGCAATGTACGTGGTTGTTAAATTTGATATAAGTTTTTTTTTTTGGTTTTTTTTTTGCTACTTTGTAAAATATTTATTTGTTTTTGTTCTGATTGAGATTGTGAGATGGTGATGACTGCTGTAGCCCCCTTTTGACAATTTTCCTTATTATGTTTGTTTTGTTTACGCATCGTTATTAATAGATGAAATGGGATGCGAGTGTCACATACATGAGAGGTTAAGCGCTATAAAATAAGGTTCAAATGTCTGTACCATGTTAAACTGATAATCGTAACTGAAACTACGACTGTCCCAATATGGCGAAAGAAGAAATTGGTAAAATCTTTTAAGTCACTTTTCTCAAATGTAGCCTGTTGCTGTCAAGAGTTACTCAGCTGCAAGATTTTGCCATTCCATTACCGTCATATTCTAATCGTAACGAAGCACTATAATTGTCTAAGCGCTTATAAAATTGCCGTAAAAAAAATTCGAGATGTTTATCGTAACTCGATGGCATTGTTCTCATTTGATAATCGTAATTTCATTATCGGATAATAGTAGCTGAAAAATAACAAATGTGTCTTAAACCCGCTGCAATTGTTTGCACCTGTCCTTAGTTAGAATTTTGAAATAAAAAAGAAGACAACTCTCCACAAGAGACCAAAATTACACAGCAATTAACAACTATAGGTCACCGTATGGCCTTCAACAATGCGCAAAACCTATAACACATAGTCAGCTTAAAAGGCCCTGAAATGACAGTGTAAACTATTCAGTAGTTGTCGTTTGTTGATGCGGTTCATAAGTGTTTCTCGTTTCTAGTTTTTTAAATAGATGAGACCGTCGGTTTCCCGTTTGACTTGTTTTACACTAGTAATTTTTTGACACCCTTCATAGCTTGCTGTTCACTGAGAGCCAAGGCTCCGTGTTGATGACACGTACTTTGACCTATAATGGTTTACTTTTATAAATTGTGACTTGGGTGGAGAGTTGTCACATTTGCACTCATACCACATCTTCTTAAATCCACTTCCAGCTTTTCAATGGCACTTTTTTTTTGTGTAAAAACGGCAATGTCTAGTTTAACGCAACACCAAACCACCGCAGAAACTTGGTAATCTCATTTTGTGGAAGGGTAAGCAGATTCTGTTCCAAAAATGGCACCTTCCGTGTTGTTCATGTAAGTTCAAATTCGGTGATATTTCTACTTCGTCATGTCAAATTCGGGGAAAATGTGAAGGTATTGTAGTCATGACAATTGGAACATAACAGTCGTCATCTGTGAAACTTATATTTCATAACGGCAAATCGCCTCTTGATGGCCGTCTTATACATATACGAAGGAATAACTCAAATTTCAACACTTTGAGCCCTTGGTTTAATATATATAGGTTCCTTGTGAACATAATCCATCTATTCTGGAAATCAAGATAGGAAATACAAGCCCTAAAATATATCACCAAGTTGGGAATATATACTCCGTATGAAGTCGCTGCTGGAATGTTGCTACATAGAAATTTAAAGGTCATTTTTGAGAAACTGGAAACAACTTTTTAGTAGTAAAGTTTTGTTTTCAATCGACTCTTAATGTTAACTTATACTAGTGAGTCGAAATATGAGCAGACTGTAGCTGTTTTATCATTTATCTCAAATTAGGTGGAATAAATGTCTATTTTGGTCACCAAATTAAAATTATTTAGTGAGAAGACATCATCTGTATGGTGAAAAGTGAAGTCGTGTGATACAGCTAACTTTTTCGTCTTGTATGAAGGTATACAAATAAAGCGAATAAAGGAATAAGTCGGTAAGAAGAGTCATACCAAGTTTTAATTGAATTTATTAACCTCTATCAAATTCATAAAGTTTCTTTTATATATTTTTTTCTATATTAACTTTTAAAGCAGATGTCATTGCAGTAAGTGTTTGACCGTTGGCTCATGGTGTTCTCAATGAAAAGAGAAATAGAAAAAAAACAAAAGATTTTAGATAAAAGAATTGAATCTTATTTTTAGTTGAATTGATCTATTCCACAGAGAGGGATATAAACAAATACTATGTTTTTCTTGTCAGATCATACACTGGTTTATTGTTTGAATTTTACATATGTTTTATAAAAAGTATTCAAAATCTTCTGAATTAGTTATAACTGTAAACAAATATCATGAACTCCGCGTAATAGAAATTTCCACTACAAGACGGAAAATACTAAAGGCATAATCAAACCGCATATTTTCTTTAGAAAACATAATATGAAAAAACATTTAGAAACAAACTTTAAAGTAAAATGTAACTTATTACACATAATGTGTTTTTTTTAAGACATATTTTTCTTCGATTGAGATTGAATACAAAATTTTAAGGAGTGATCACAATTTACGATCAACATAATTCTTAATTCAGTTATGGATACCATGTTATAATTATAAACCGATTGATAGACAATTTGATAATCGATACAAATCACAATTATATGTATACATATGTACATCTCAAACTGAGTACTTAGTTTAGCTTTTGGTTTAAAAAAGCTTTTTGGACACATACAATTTTATCATGTTATTTTTATGTAAAAAGTAGTCTCGCTATAATAAGCAAACGTTTTAACTGTTATAAGATGTTGTTTAAGTAATAACATATAAAAGAAGAGCGGAAGATTCCAGAGGAACAGTTAAAAACATAAACCGAAAATAAAGTGACAACGCTTTGGCTTAATATGAACAAAAACAAATACACAAACAATAGTTAACAAGAAACAACACAAAAAAAACAACCTAAAGACTGAGCAACTCAAACCCCACCAAAAATGGGGGTGATCTCGGGTGCTCCAGAAAGGTAAGCAGATCCTGCTACTCATGTGGCACCTGTCGTGTTGCTCATGTTATTACTAACTTGGTAAATAGCTTAATTCGGTATGTCACATTCATGAAAAGGGAAGGGGATTGTAGTTACCACGTAAGAAACATATCCGATATCATTTGTGAAACGGTTTTTCCATAACGGTCAACCAACTCGTTATATCACATTCTTTGAAAGTTAAAGTTGTGTATTCAAGTAAATGTATAATTTCATTGTCTCGTTAAAATTTGCTCCAAACGATACCATTAAAAGGCGAGATGTAGTTATGGTGTTGCAAATGTTTCATCTGCGGTTCTTGTAGTAATAAAATACTAATTAAATCAACGGAATATGGATAAATGCTGCAGAAAAGAAACGTGACGATTTGTTAGTTTTCTAATTCTATTCTGATATGATACAGGAGCTGGATCAACCGTATTAAGTTTTATAGGTCATGTAATTAAGCTGCACAAGTAATCAGAATTTCAAACCAGTTACACATTCTGCGGCTGAAAATGAAGCACTAAATACAAAGCCTTATTCAACAAATTATTCACTGTCTACAAATAATGTTCATCCTCCAAATACATTAATGTGTATTATTTGCAAGAAACTTTCTCATAAAAATGACATAAAAATACATACCACTGCATGTGTTGAAAGGTTAGAAAATCTAAAAGATTCAGTTCTTAAAGCATGCAACGCTAAAATGACTTATCAACTAGAGCAATAGAAATTGCTCAATAATGCAGTTTTATAGTTCTTTCATTTGTCTTTGTTCTATTATTAATATTACTTTTACTATTGAATAGTTTTAAGTGATATCCGTTTGACGTGGCTCGGTACTTATACATCTCGTCAATGTGTTTGTATTGTCTTTCATTTTTTGGTGGCGTGCTTTATATATGCGACATTTTATGTTCTTATTACGTGACTCTGTACTTTAAAAGATCCCGTCAGTATGATATTGTTCTAGTTTATGTCAATATGATATTATTATGAATTACAATATACGTTGAACCATAAACGTCATAATCATTCAAACGTGTAGTGAAATTAACTACTTGTGGATTCTTATAAATTCTATATATAACTTTTGGACTATTTTCATTCTCGGTCTATTTCTGAAATTTATTCTTACATACTTTTGATTTTTTAACCCTATATGCTACCATTGCCTATGTAAATTTTAAAATTGTTTGTATGCACATTGAACGACAAATTTATGTGACGTATAAAATTTTCTGACGTCAGACACACAAATCAATGAATGTGTTTGTAGATAGATGTTTTTGTGTTCTGTTAAATTGTTCCTTTAAAAACTGTTATACGATGATGACTGATGTACCCATATTTTAACTATTTTATTTATTGTGTCTGTTTAGCTAACGCGCCAATGTAAAATAACGAAATTTGATGAGACTGTCATCAAAGTGAGAGGATTAGCGCTATAAAACCAGGTTTAATCCACCATTTTCTACATTTTTCTAAATGCCTGTACCAAGTCAGGAATATGACAGTTCTTGTCCATTCGTTTTTTGTTTTGTTATTTGATTTTGCCATGTGAGTATGGAATTTCCGAATTGATTTTCCTCTAAGTTCAGTATTTTTGTGATTTTACTTTTTATTATGCGGCTTGTTTGAATATATTTAGCATGAAAACCAAAATTCATTGATAAATCTGCGTATGATATGACGTTTGAAAGTGATGTTGAAACTATAGACAGATCCCTTATTTGTAACAAAAAGTCTTTTGTTTTATTCAAAAACAATCGCACAACACTTCAAATTTGGTGAGACATCAGTTGACATAAGATATAGATAAAACTATCCCACAGCTTCCGTCTTGGAAATCAGTATTTTTAACAACACGTACTACGTGCTATGCGGCACTGCAATATTTAGTGACGGGAAATTTGGCCAACCTTAATATTTGCTCACCGTGTGCCTCTGGTTGGAAAATTGTTCAAAATGACAGGCTGGAGCCAGATTTATTTGAATGACACCAGATACAATATCTTATTTGTTCGTATAAGGAGAATAATATTTTCATAATCCATATGATTGCAAGGATCAAGGTTTCTCTTGCACTGATTTGGGTTTTTGTGAAAATGTACTAGGTAGTTTTTACAATATCTAGTCCGTACCAACCGACATAGATGATGACTCAGATCAATTATCATAAAAAGTAATTTTTTTGAAATAAGAAGTAATTTTAGTTTGATTTTTTCAACGTTTAATTATGTATGGTAACAGTCATGTCTCACTTTTTATATTTGTTATAGAGCACATTTGCAATAATTGTAGTAATGTCGAATGAACATTAAACTGGCAACATCTGAAAAGTTATCATTTACTGAGACTGCTGAAATTCGCTTTATGAAAACTCAGTGACATGTGGATTCGCCGAAAACGTAAACGAAATTTTACATGACATTTTGTTTGATTTGTCAACAGTGAATTACGGATACTCTTTTAACAAATCATATTCTGAAGTATTTCAGACGTCGTTTACAAATATCAAAAATATCTACACTAACTGAAATATTGATACAATATACTATTAATTTTTGTTATTTAAAGGGTTATTTATTTGAAAATTTTCAATGGTTTGTTTCTCCAGATGAAAATATATATTATTTAGTGACAAACTTTGACCTTGATTTACGGCAATATTGTACCAGCTTTTATATTTACGTTACATATTTTCGAAAAGTATACGCCATCAGATTTTAAATGAGCCTTTTAAACCCCATAAAGTATTTAGGTAATTTAAATTTCTAAATCTGTCCTCCCCTCTGCTCCACTATTATAGCTTCACCGGACCTTTGTCGCTATCCATATTTTATCGAATCATAATTATATTTTGCTAGCTTATCGTACAATCCGTACAAACAGATGTAATTGTGTATAGTTAATTATATTACGTTCAATATTATTCATTTATCTATCATAACACTGTGTCTTGTCTTTCTTTCACTTTGTCCCTTAGATTTAAGATTCCATAGCTGTTGCATCTAAACTATCTCTCTGGTTTCTAACTGTGTTATCTATGGCGTTTTCGGTTTGATTTCGACTTCTGTGTTTGGATTACCTTTGGTCAAATTTGATATATCAGGTGCTTCGAAAGGGTAAGCAAATCTTGCTCCACATGTGGCACCATTTAACTAAGTTAAATTATCTAATTCGATGTCGGTGTGGACCGAAATAAACTTCAGTGGTATTTTATCTGATGGTACTTGTAATTAAATTTTCATGACGCAGATCTTTCTTTAAATAAAAAATTACTACAGTGATTAAGGAAATCAAACCGTAAGACTTATTTTCACAAATATTTACATACGATTTATAACATCTTTATGTTTGTGACTGTTGGTTTTTGTTGAAAAGAGTATGGATGTACTTTTTTGTTTTTAATCAATGTTGTCTTCCACTCAATCAACCATAACGACAAAGATTGATGAGAGCATAAAGAAGGTATAAAGAGAAAAGACTAATTAAACTTTATTATCGATCATTCGATTCCATACAGATAGGTAATATGTTGCTGTACTAACACTTATAAAGATATTATTGTTTCAATAATTATATTTTCTTCGTCCCCATGAACCTCGTCTCCAGCCATTGTTCCAGCCTTTATTACCGCCATAATAGCCATAACGTCTGCCATATCTATTATATCTGTTATAGTTACCACCTCCGTAGCGTCTTGGAGGACCATAGTTTGGACCATAATACTGAAATATCGAAACGATACAACTCAGAGTCAATTCTGATGACAAAATATATAAAAATTCATAAAATTTATAATATTGACAATCAAATAAATATACTAGTATATGAACAAACTTGTCGATGATTAAAACAGCTTTGACTATTCTGTTTATGCCCTTTTCCCGGTATTTACAATTTGAATTTTTTTGGCTTTTGGCATCCACAGTATTAAATAATTCCGAAAACACATGTAAAACCGATGTAAGATAAGTTTCCTGTTTTTGATTGATGTTAAGCATGCTTTAGCTGTCAACAAAAGCAGGAAGTACGAAACATTTAACAATATGACGGTATGAAATTATTCCTTCAAAGAGGGGATAAAGGTTTATTTTCGTGCAACGTGTTTTGCCATTTTTATTTTACGTGCAGCCGTTAAAAAGGTTCGTTATTATCGTGTTTCATGAAATCGATAAAAAGATAAAAGTGCAAAAAAAAAATGATTAATGTTCGCACATCGTGAAATGGCAATTTTTATTCGTTTTCCTCCTTGCAGAAACCCCCGTTTTGCGCCCCTATTCAAAAAAAGAAACAACTAGGTGATCCCTTGGTACAGTTGCATCAAGAATGCATGAGGTCATGGATTCCAACCAACCAGGGTTCAACAAAACCTTTTAAATTGTTATTTGCTCCATCTATCACGATCGTTAGAAGTAAACCAGAACTCGGAGTAATGTGTTTGTATGTGAACATGACGATTTAATAGAAAGTTGTATTTTCAAATTAACGAAACGTATAAACCTCGAAAAAATGTAAAGACAAAAATCCTGAATGAATGTCATCAATTAACAGAATAGAAAACTTATATGCAATTGTTAGATATAAACATTGTTATAACGTCCAGTTGTAATACAAAAATATTGTTATGACATGTAGTTGGAACGAAATGAAATACGCCGTTTAATACTGAAACTGATTCAAAAATTTTGAAAATGTGTGTCACATGAAAACAGGCGTTGTCCTGCTGAAAATTTTGGTTAAAATGATGACTTCGGAGAAAAGGGAGAACAACTTGAGCTAAAAGTTCGTCCCTATACCGTTAGGTTAACATCACTAATTGTTAGAATGATGCGTTCCTGGTATGGTATCATAAATCTATCACCACCAAACCGATCTGTTTCAAGTACGCACGCATAAGATAGTTCATTATGCCTCTGATAGACTCTTGCTCTGTCGTAGCTAAAATTTAAGTTGAATTTAGATTCATCGGTTTAAATAACCTGTCTATCTCCAAGTTAGCCTATTTCATCGAATCCGTACCCGAGTCCATTGAAGTCACACCATCGTGTAGCGCTGTGTTAGGATAAGTCCCCTTAACGGACGAAGAACTCTTAGACTAACTTGATGTAATCGGTTACGAATTGTTATGACAGATATTCTATTTCCCCTGTGGGTTTGTGGTGCTGTTTATATGATGCATTATCAAATCGATTCCGGAGATGAATATTGCGGATGTGTTGTCTTGGCGTAACGTCGTTTAACGTGGCCTGCCACCTTAAGGACGATCATTTGTCATGCCGGTATCTCCTAACGTTTCTTTTACATTAGTAGAACAGTTACCAATGTGATATCTTAAACCATAGACAAATAACTAAATACAACATGACAAACAAATTTTTACTAACTAACAAGATTTTTGGAGTTGATTTAGTCACCGTAAAATGATCAAAATTATTTTTATAAATAAAATATGCCAGATCGTTTTATAAGTTGACTTAATTATCTTTGTTTGGATTAAACTTGAAGGAGACATTTACTTTTTTGAAGTCACAAAAAGTGTTTTTGTAACTTGCCTAGAACTTCGGTTTATTTTCCTTAACCCTTTCCCTTTCACAACGGTACAGCTTACCGGTGAAGCCAATTTCAAGATTTTTTTTTTGGGGGGGGATTTAGACATTTGCTGACGTACAGATGTGGTTAAACTATTTAATCCTCAGATAACCAGCAATGTGATTCAATGTGCATCACACTTCTACTATAAATAGTTTATAGTCAAAGCGCCCCTTACTGATGTGTAATTTTTCTGTAAAAACCATTTACTTTTCTTCGAATTTTGAGGAATATTCTCAAAAAGAAGACAATAGAAAACTGCTCTTTTAAGAGCATTTATGACTTTTTTCAATAACTGTGCAGTGATTTTTTGAAGAATAGTATTAAACTAATAGTTATAACTTAAACACTACTTTAAAATGTAATTTTTAGTGTAGCAGTGCAATCACAAACTTGAAATGCGCTAAAAATCCAAAATCATTTCTTAAAGACATTAGGGGAAAAGAGACAAAAACCACTAGAATATTCTGATTTTTTTATTTTTTTTTTTGCAAAGTTGAAATAGATGTAAAAAAACATGGTTTCGTAAGTGTTGCGGTATGATAAAGTTGAAAACACTTTTGTTTGAATAAAGGAACACGTATATTTCAATGAAAAAATTACATTTTAAAGAGTGGATTCCTCCTAGATTTGCGTAAAAATCATGCATTTGGCAACAAAAATTTATCATTTGAACACATAATTGCTAAAAGAAAAGAAACTCGAGGCATTGTGTTTCCACCAAAACCCGACTCTATCAGTGCAACAATATGTCTCTGCATGACTCTTTGACCAAGGATTTCGTATTTTTTCACTTTTTCTCCAACAGTCTCGTGATTTTTTGAAATATACCACGTGACAAAAAACATGAGGAATTATCTTGAAACATAATTTTTTGAAATATTTTACCTATTATCTTTCATTTGAGCCCAACATGGCATGTTTATGACCATTAATGCGAATGCAGTAATCATTTTAACTTTGATAATGTCTTTTCGATAAGTAAAGGCCTAAAATGCCTGAAAAGGAAAGGGTTAATGTCTTTCTTCAACAAAATGATATTTTTGTTTTAAAGGGAAACGCATGATGTGAAAAGTTTCTTTATTTACTCAATAAAGAAAACATAATCCGTATTTCGAATCTTTCAGAACTTTTATGTCATTGATAAGAACAAGAACTTGTACCGTATCTAGGTACATATCAATTCAATTACTGAATACCTGTGTTAAACAAAAATTAAATTGAACCGGTTTTGAGATATGCAGAACATATCAAATTTTGCACTCATATAAGGAACTTCCTAGAAGTTGTATAAGCAATGTTGTTTAACTTAGTCTAATTGTGCAAAATTCGACAACAGGGAGCAGTATATATGAAAATAAGTGTTAGAAAGGGACTGAATACCACGACACAATCATCACCAACTTTTTTTGTGTAAAATTCAAAAACTTATATGTCTGTCTATATTGGCATAGTTTTGAAACTTTTTTGTAGTTTTAAAGCAAAGGGAGTTTAAGTTTTAAATGTCATCGACAATGTGTTTCTATACTCAAAATTAGTCGTCTGAAAGAATTAACCGATTTATGCATAATACACGACCATTTCTTAAAATACTACAAAAAATGCAATTTGTATATTTGTTGTTCTTGGTATCAAGTGCGTTTAAAAACCATGGTTAAAAAACTACAAGTTACCGCACACAATATCATCATCAAGAAAGAACAGGAAGTGAATAAATCTTACAGGAACGAAACAAAATAATTTTGTAACACCCACAACAATAATCTGCATGTTAAGATCTAGCTATCTACCGCTCATAAATTCCGACATGCAGGTGATTATATAGCAAGGTTATTTAGCATATTTTTTTTCGAATGCTGTAGACATAATTTATTAAATTTCTTATACAATATTTTCCCTGTTGTTCGCTTGCAAATAATTGAGACATGGATCAAACCGGGCTTACTGACTGTTGATTTGATGATCGTTTTATCACAGTCCATCGAAAATATTTATTTTTTAAAATATTTTAAAACATTTAGACATTTTGTATCGGATCAATGGAAGAAAGATACACCTGATACATTGCCTAGTATTAATACTTGTATTTTCTATTGATTAATAACAAGGGTTCTCATATATCTCGTCTATTTTTATATTGTTCATTTAACCCAATATTGTATATTATTTAAATCATATCTCTTCCATTCATTACATAGTTTTGTCTTGTTATGTCACTTTAAAAACTACAGGTATTAACCAACTTACATCACTTGCATCTGAAAAACAAATCAACTAAGAATGAAATATAAATAGTCTTGAAATATATTGATTGTCTTTCAAATTGTTTGTTACCCAATAAGTGTTGTGTTCGCAAATCTAATATATAAGTTCATTATTTACCAGGCTTTATAATATATCAAATATAAACATAACATAAATACTTAAATGAAAAACAAAGCTTTGATATACAGAGGTATTTTGACATCATGTAATAAACGATCAATAATGCAAATGTTTGACGTTGAGCATTCCTGATTAAGGTAAATCCAGAAAAGCGCTTCGGACGAATAGAATTATTAAACGTGTTGTTTTCAATTTTTTTTTATGGATATCATTCAAAGATAAATAAAGTTTACAAGTTATTGATTTATAAAATAGGAAGTAAAGAGAGGTTGCAAGTTTAATTTGCGCAAGCAAACTATATATTTTCATGGTATAACCTAAATTAAATGTTTTGAAATGTTATACTCTTTGGCAGATATTTTGAATAGATATATCTTATAGAGACTGCTACCAAATTCGTATGCAATAATTGAAAGATTAAACAAAAAATCCGACAAAGAAAGAAATATCAACAAATTGTTATGAACAATATTTCCAAGACAAAGTTTTACTAACCACTTTGCACAGCAAATGATCCAATTAGGACTAAAGCCACCAACACTGCAACACTGATTTTATTCATTGTTTGCTATTGAAACTGTTTGCAGAATGGAGCTGATTACTGAAAATTATCCTATATTCTAGTTGACAATTGTTTGCACTTTATATATACTTTGTTTAGTCAATTCACTGCAGATCTGTTAATCAAGAGGAAGAAATAATCACACACATGTTCCTTAAACAATGAGATCAAAGTTAAATTACAAATGTCAGTGCATAGCGTAATATGTATACATCGTTAAATTATTTGCAAGAATGGAAATTGAAAAAGAGGAAATTGAAAATATGTAGGGTATTTCATGATAATGATTTACTTTAAGAATAATATAGATGTTGTAATCAGAGTTCTGCTAGAGTCAGCTTTTAATTAAAAAAAAATGCAAAACAAATATTCGAAAAACCCTAGCAATTTATCAAAATTGGGTATTGTCTCAGCTCAAAGGTTTTGTGTCCTTTCAAATTTAATTTCGCATGATAGGTGTTAATGTATTGCAGGATACACTGTCATTGTTGACGCTTTATTTTTTGTTCATGTGATTCCCTCAGTTTAAAGTCTTTACATTGATAAGTATCTTCTTTCGAATGATCTGCTGAAATTCGATAAATTACTGGATATTTTAGCATCTCTGCAAGATAAACTATTTTCCTACACCATGTTTTAGCGAAGGGCATTTTTGTTGGTAAATATGTGTATGAAATATGAAAATTTTAGGATGTGTTATGAATGCCATTGAGACAACTAATCACCAGAGCTCAAATTATAATCTTTCGTAGCATAGTAATCTGAAAAAAAAACTGAAATTTACTAGTAATACATCGAGTAGGTAAAATTCAGCCTCGATTGAATCAAAAATGCGGACCTGTTTTTGTATTGTTATGAGTTACAATTTATGACTAAAATTATCAAAGACCCATCAAAACAACATTTGATACAAAAATTTAACAATACTTTTAGATATTTGGATGATATATTGGCTCTAAATAATGACGACTTCAGTATGTATACTAAAGAAATTTATCCTGTAGAACTTACTTCAAATAAAGCTAATGATAACAATGACCACTGCCCTTTCCTCGATCTTGATATCTATATCATAAACGGGAAGCTTAATACAAAAATTTATGATAAAAGAGATGATTTTTCATTTCCTATTGTTAATTATCCATTTTTAGATGGTGACGTTCCCTTATCACCATCTTATGGTGTTTATATATCTCAACTTGTACGATTCGCTCGTGTATGTAACAATGTATTAGATTTTAACGAGAGAAATTTATGTATTACTGAAAAATTATTACACCAGGGTTTTCGATATCACAAACTGGTCAAAACATTTACTAAAATTTTATCACCGGTATAAGGAAATAATTCGTAAATATAACTCAACATGCAGACATCTTATACGTTCAGGTATTTCACATCCAAAATTTTATGGAAATATTCTTTATAAAGCACAAAAATGTCAATATTCTCCTCAGAAACTAACAAAACCTTTAAATAGACTTATTAAAAGGGGATATAGTTACGATACTGTTGTCAGGTCATTAAAGATTGCATATTTTGGCTTTAACATTGATTCACTGATAGGGTCTTTGCATCGGAACTAAACACATTTATTTCTAAAAAAAACAGTTGTTGGCATGACACGGGTTATGTTCTTCTCATATATTTTATGATAGTATGATACTAAACCCCTAACGGGAGGGATTGTACCTGATATTCATATGATGAAGACATAATCTTTCAATCAGTTTAATTGAGGTCTGGAGCTGGCTTGTCAGTTAACTGCTAGTAGTCTGTTGTTATTTATGTATTATTGTCATTTTATTTATTTTCTTTTGTTACATATTTTGACATCAGACTCGGACTTCTCTTGAACTGAATTTTAATGTGCGTATTGTTATTCTTTTACTTTTCTAATAATACCTCGTTTTGAATTATTGAGTTAAACAAAATGATGCTCTTTCAAGATTAAAAATCTAAATTTCCAGATAACATTGGGATGTTTTATACAATTTATAAAACATTTGTGCATTTGCCGTCAGCAAATTAATCAACTATAACGATAATGATGGATGACTATATACAAATAAAAATCAAGAAAAACAAGTCGAAAATCAGTAAGCTTTAATTATCTATCTTATATATCAACATTGATAGGGTTTTTTAACTGATAGTTATAGAGGTAGCCTTTGTTTCAGTATGGTCCACTCCAGGGACCGTTGTTCCAGTCTTTATTTCAGTCATAATTTCCGTGATATCCAGTGTACCCGTCATAACCATGGTAACCATTGTTGTATGGTAAATTATATCCTGGAAAATAATCCTGAGATATGAAAAAAAAGATTTAAGATTGAATCAATGATGATTTTGATATATAAAGCAATTTAAAAGTGCGTAATATAAATTAAAACAATGACACTATATATCATTGAAGCAGCTGATGATTCAAGCCTTCTTTTCTATGTTGTTTCATCCATTCCTGTAAACTATATCTATATTTGTATCTTTTAGTTTGGTAATAATTTAGTAAATAGTAAAATTAGATAAAAGCATAACAATTTATTTTTCCATCCATTTTCCCAGATTGATTTACCTTTGCTTAACACGTGTGACACTCTAGT
The DNA here is from genome assembly GCF_965363235.1 of Mytilus galloprovincialis. NCBI lineage: Eukaryota > Metazoa > Mollusca > Bivalvia > Mytilida > Mytilidae > Mytilus > Mytilus galloprovincialis. The sequence goes on from NC_134843.1 coordinate 87,465,821, forward strand.
CTATAAATAAATGACTGTTTAGAAACAGTGAGTTAAACTTGCAGTTATATTTCAATTTTTGAAAATTGAGTACACACCAACAAAAAAATGATTAACACATTTTGAAAAACTTGTATTTTACTAAGTAAGTATGTCTTGTTGATACAAGAATAATGATATGAAATCATGTTGTATTTGAAAACGTGGCCATGTGCTGTACTGTGTACAATTCTCTGAAACCAGGGGAGTAATAAAGATGTAACCCCTTGTAAAAGACTTGTGAATGTTACCAAATGGACATTCAAGCTTAACAGTCAAAAAGATAATGCTCTCGTAAATAAAAAAACAAAAAAGAAAAAAAAAAGAACCATACGACAATATACAAACCAAAACGAGAAAACTGAAGACTGAACAACAGAAACCCAACAAAAACCGACTTGATGATTGTTTCGATATCACACCATGACGGCTTGTATTGGCTGAGACAAAACCTTATCATTTACATGTTATCAAATATATTTTCTGAAACTAAATCGTCACAAATGTTTCACCCAGAAAGATTACCATTGAATATATTACAAATAAAATTGTCTTGCTTCTGTATTGTTTATTATAGTTTATTTAAGTTTATTATAAAATCAAAAACTACGTAACTAAATTGTTGAACTGAAATTCATTGCGTGTGACTGTTTTTATTCATTTGTTCTATTTTTCTGGTGTCGACCTGGGCGTCTTACATAATGCTTTTCATGTCATATAACAAACTTTAAGGTCTGGACCGGGCATATAAGTTAACTGCTAGTAGTCTGTTGGTATTTATGCATTAATCTCATTGCATTTATTTTCTTTTGTTATTTCTTCTGACATCGGACTCGGACTTCTCTTGAACTGAATTTTAATGTGCGTATTGTTATGCGTTTACTTTTATACATTGGTTAGAGGTATATGGGGAGGGTTGAGATCTCATAAACATATTTAACCCCGCCGCAATTTTGCGCCTGTGCCAATTCAGGAGCTTCTGGCCTTTGTTAGTCTAGTATGATTTTTAATTTTAGTTTCTTGTGTATAATTCGGAGTTAAGTATGACGTCCATTATCATTGTACTAGTATACATATTTTTAAAGGGCCAGCTAATGAACGCCTCCGGGTGCGGGAGTTTCTCGCTACATTGAAGACCAATTAGTGACCTTCGGCTGTTGTCTGCTCTATGGTCGGGTTGTTGTCGCTTTGACACATTCCCCATTTCCTTTCTCAATTTTATTTTGGTATTTCTCAACTTACATATCCTGCATCTAAAAAAAAAGGATTATCAAATATAAGTCATTTTTGTTAAGTATGGAACAATTGTTTTTGTAATCACTGTCTTTAACTTGCTTCTTTGTTAAAATCTATATTTGATTAAAAAAAAAGATTAATATATATCAATTGAAGTGTAAACAAATCTAACATTCGATTTTTCATGTGTCAGTAAATAACAATAAGATAAGTATATAAAAAAAGAATTTTGAAAAAGAAAGCGGAAAACAATAGCAGAGCTATAAAAGAGGGGCGAAAGATACCAAAGGGACAGTCAAACTCATAAATCTAAAATAAACTGACAACGCCAAGGCTAAAAATGAAAAAGACAAACAGACAAACAATAGTACACATGACACAACATAGAAAACTAAAGAATAAACAACACGAACCCCATCAAAAACTAGGGGTGATCTCAGGTGCTCCATAACATATACAACTTTTTCAACAATTTCGAATTAATGACACATAGAAGAACAAATATTTATGAAAGCAATAATAACATTCTTCCTGTTTTGATATTTCGTTGGTATGATTGCCCAATTTTATAGAACTAAAAGACTGAGTTCAACCGATTCTATTGGGTGACCGTTATTTTGAATATGATAAAGCCAGGATACGCTGGTTGTTCAGAAATACTTCTATTCTGGCTGAATACTGTCTGCGCTTTATATACATTTCGCAATGAACCCACTGCAAATCAAGAGGAAGAAACAACCACACATATGTTCCTGTTACAATAAGATTTGAAATGTAAATGTATTACATAATCCGGATCGCCCTTGTCATGTTAGATGCAAGAATGAAAATAAAAATACAAAATATGCCAAAATGATTAAAAACAAATTGCTCAGAGAAAAATTTAAGGTCTTCCCACCAGGAAGGATAAAAATATCAAAATTTGAATTGAATGTGAATTTCAGCGACAAATGACAGCTTATTGTACGATTGGTATTTTTTGTATTTTTATTTTCATTCTTGCATCTAACATGACAAGGGATACGGATTATGTAATATATTTACATTTTAAATCTTATTGTAATAGGAACATGTGTGTGATTGTTTCTTCCTCTTGATTTGCAGTGAGTTGATTGAAAAATATATATAAAGCGCAGACGAATATTCACCCGAATAACAGTATTTCTCAACAATCAGCGTATCCTTGCAAACGGTTAGATCAAGAAGCAATGAAGACATTCAGTTTCACAGTTGTGGTGGCTTTAGTCCTAATTGGATTATTTGCCGTGCAGAGTGGTAAGTAAAGATTATTTTTGTCCTTTTTGGTTATATAGATATTCTACTGTTTCGTTTCTTAAACCTCATTGGCTTTCAAATAATTGCCTTTGAGCATTCCGGATAAAGGTAAATGCAAAAAAGTGTGTTAGACGTAAGAAATTTATAACATAATGTTTTTAATTTGTTTTATCAAACTTTTGAAATCTATAAAATGGCGGATAACTTTTCATAAGCACAAAATATGTAAACAAAAATCCAGCGTCTTTGCAAAAGCTTCGTCATATTCAATATCACGGTCTAACAATATAACGAAATTTAAAACGAAACTGTCGTACAAGTGAGAGGTTTAGCGCTATAAAACCAGGTTAAATCCACCATTTCTACATTTGAAAATGCCTGTACCAAGTCAGGAATATGACAGTTATTGTCCTATTATTTTTTATGTGTTTTGTCATTTGATTTTGCCATGTGATTATGGACCTTCTGATTTGATTTTCCTCTGAGTTCAGTATTTTTGTGATTTTACTTTTTGAAACAGTTAAACTCATTCTTTATGTCTATCAAATTGCGCAATCATAACAACAATCGAAACAGGAAAAGTTTAATGATTTGCTTTCAGAATTATTTGTTCTTCTATTTGTCATTAATTCAAAATTGTTGAAAACTATTTATTGATTATTTGCTATAGATTGTTTTCTACGTATATTTTGAAAATTCTTTTTATATATTTATATTATTATCATTTACTGACACATGACAAATTATAATGTAAGATTTATTTTCACTCTAATTAATTTATCCATATATTTTTCTGGTATTTTTTTTTTTTTTTTACAAAGAAACAAGTTTCAAACAGCGATTATAAAAACATTTGTTCCATACTTTACCAAAACGATTTATATTTTTATAATCCTTTTTTCAGATGCAGGCTATGTAAGTTTTAAATTTTTTAAAAACTGTTATATGACATGAAAATCATAACGTACGACGCTTACCTCGACACCAGAAAAAAGAACAAATGAATAAAAACAGTCACACACAATGAATTTCAATTTAACAATTTAGTTAAGTCATATAATTTGCGTAGATTTTGATAACGGGTTTTATATAAACTTAACAATAAAAATCCAAGACAATTTTATTTGTAATATTATCAATGGTAATCGTTCTGGGTCAAACATTTTTGACGATTTAGTTTCAGAACATAAATTTGATCAAATGCAACTGATAAGGTTTTGTCTCAACGAATACAAGCCGTCCTGGTGCAATATTGAAAGAGTAATAAAGCCTGTTTTTGTTTTGGTTTTCGAGTATATTGCCGTATCGTTTGGTCGGGGTGTTTTCCCTTTTTTTACCAGAGCATTATCATTTTGACTGTTGAATTTAAATGTTCATTTGGTAACATTGGCCACTCTTTTACAGAGTATTATATCTTTATTAATCTGCCGGTTTAAGAATTGAACAAACACAGTAATTGACCACGTTTTCAAATGTAACACGATTTTATATCATTATTCTTGTATAACAAAAGGGAATACTTACTTAGTAAAACACAAGTATTGCAAAATGTGTAGATCATTTCTTTTTTTTTGGGGGTGTTTCCTCAATTTTGAATTTTAGATATAACTGCAAAATATATTCAAATATTTATTGATTTATTTGAAAAAATCCCCATTCCTTAATTCACTGTTTCTAAACAGTCATTTATTTATAGAGTGGCACACGTGTTAACCAAAGGTAAATCAACCTGTTGAAATGGATTAGAGAATTAAATGTTTTGTGATTATTATAATGTTAACTACCTGCAGTTGTTGAATTGTCACCAATCTATAAGATACAAATATTGATCCATGTATATATAATAGGAATGGATGAAACAAAATAAACAAGAAGGCAAGAGTCATCAGCTACTTAATAATATTGATATAGTGTCATTGTTTAAATTGATATTACGCAGTTTTTAATTGCTTTATATTTCAACATCATCATTTATTCAATCTTAAATCTGTTTGTCTTCATATTTTAGGGTTATTATCCAGGATATGGTTTACCATACAACAATGGTTACCATGGTTATAACGGATACACAGGCTATCACGGAAATTATGGATGGAATAAAGGCTGGAATAACGGTCCCTGGGGAGGACCATACGGAAACAAAGGCTACGTCTATAACTATTAACTAAAACTGTCAATGTTGATATGAATGACAGATAATTAAAGTTTTACTGATTTTCGATTTGATTTTTATTTGTATATAGTCTTCCATCATTATAGTTATAGTTTATTGATTTGCTGACGGAAAATAAAGAAATGTTTTTAAATTGTATTGAAACAAAACTATATTATCTGGCAGTTTAGATATATAATCTAGAAAGAGCTTCATTTTGTTTAATAACTTTGATATCTAAAAACGAGGTATTATAAGGGCCATTATTTTGGCCATTGGAATTGCAGAAAAATGTGTGGGTGTTGGTATTGACTGAAGAAATGTCATTTATGGTTCAATCTAGCTTGAATTTTTCCTTACTCTATGTCTTGCTAGTAAATTTCAGTTTTCAATTTCTATGCTATGCTACGAACGATTTTGATTTGAGTTCTGGTGGTTAGTTTTCTCAATGGCATTCATACCACATCTTTATATATTTTCATATTTCATACAGATATTTAAGAACGAAACAAATACTAATCGTTTAACATGGTGTTGTTAGAAAATGACTTCTTGCATAGATTCTAAAATACCAATTTATTTATCGAATTTCATCAGATCATTAGAAAGAAGATAAAAGTTAATGTAAACCCTTCAAAATAGGGAATCACATACACTCTAAAGAAAGCTTTGACAATGAAAGTGTTTCCTTTTCCTTATGAATACCTGCCATGCGAAACCAAACTCGAAAAGACACAAACATGACAACTGAAAAAAAAACAATTTTGATAATTTGCAAAGGTTTTTCGAACATTTTTATAAGATAAATATGTTAAAAGCAGATTCTAGCAAAACTATGGTTAATGTTATTTATTTCAACATCTATATAATTCTTTCAAAGAGTAATAATGATGAAATAACCTACATTTCTTGGATTTCCTCTTTTCAATTTCCATTCTTGCAAATAATTTGACAATGTATACATAATATGTTATGCACTGACATTTGTGTTTTAACTTTGATCTCATTATAACAGGAACATGTGTGTGATTATTTCTTCCTCTTGATTAACAGATCTGCAGTGAGTTGATTAAACAAAGTATATATAAAGCGCAAACAACTGTCAATAAGAATAAAGGATAATTCTCAGTAATCAGCTCCTTTCTCCAAATAGTTTGAATAGAAAACAATTATGAATAATATGAGTGTCGCAGTGTTGGTGGCTTTAGTCCTGATTGGATCATTTGCTGTGCAAAGTGGTAGGTAAAATTTTGTCTTGAAAATGTTGTATATTACAATTTGTTGATAGATATTCTTTTGCCGTATTTTTTTTGTTTAAATTTCAATTATTGCAAAAGTTTCCGAGATCAGTTTCTATAAAAGTATCTATTCAAAATATAAGTGAAAGAGTAAACCATTTCAAAACATCAAATTTAATTTTATTATTGTATTAATTAAACTAAGCCATTTAAATGATACACCATACCATAGAAAAAAATCAAACATGCAACCTTTCTTTACTTTTTATTATATCAATCACAAAATAGTAATCTTTATCGTTAAATCATATCCATTTAAATGCAAACTAGGTAAATGCTGCATTATTGACCGTTTGTTAAATAATGTCAAAATACCTCAGTTTTGTTTTTTCATTAAAGTGTTTATATTTGATATGTTATTAAACCTGGTAAATAATGAACTTGTATATTAGATTTACGAACATTCCTCATTGAGTAACAAAAAAACTCATTCATAGTTGATTTGTTTTTCAGATGCGAGTGATGTAAGTTTGTTTATTTAGTTTTTAAAGTGACATAACAAGACTAAACTATGTAATGTATTGAAGAGATATAATTTAAATAATATACAATATTGGGTTAAATGAACATTATAAGAGATATATGAGAACCCTTGTTTATATAAATTGTTAGCAAATACAAGTATAAATAATATGCATTGTATCAGGTGTATCTTTGTTCCATCGTTCCGATACAACATGTCTAAATGTTTTAAACTGTTTTAAAATATAAATATATTTCGAGGGACTGTAATATAACGAGCTTCAAATCAACAGTCCTTTAAATCATATGCAAGTTTGTTCATACACAAGTATTATCATTTGATTGTTAATATTACGAACTTTTTGAATTTTTATATTTTTTGTCATCAGAATTGATTCTGAGTTGTATCGTTTCAATATTTCAGTATTATGGTCCAAACTATGGTCCTTCAAGACGTTGGGGAGGTTATGGCAACTATAACAGATACAATGGCAGACGTTATGGCGGTTATGGCGGATATAAAGGCTGGAACAGAGGTTGGAGACGAGGTTCCTGGGGGCGACGAAAATATAATTATTAAAACAATGAAAGTGTTAGTACAGCAACATATTACCTATCTGTATGGAAACGAATGATAGATAATAAAGAATTTTCTCTTTATTCCTTGTTTATGCTGTCATCAATCTTTGTCGTTATGGTTGATTGAGTAGAAGACAGCATTGATAACAAAAAAAAAAACAATAATAACATCCATACTTTTTTTCAAAAAAAACAACAGTCACAAACATAAAGATTATATAAATCGTATGTGAAAAGTTAAAAAATTTAGGGTTCGATTTCCTTAATCACTGTAGTAATGTTTTATCAAAAGAAAAATATGCGTTATGAAAAATTAATTACTGTAACTTATTTTCGCGGATACTTGATTTCGCGTTTTACCCTTTCTAGACCACTTCGCGGCTATTTCATTTCGTGATTGACTGAATTACTTGATGAAGTTAAAAAAAAGTAGTGATCAAGTTTAACATATTCGCGACGATTATTTGCATTATTTTTCCTACTCGCAAAAGCATCTAAAATAAATAGAACACAAAAATAAGTTGGTTTAAAGAACCATCAGATAAAATACCAAGGAAGTTTATTTAGGTCACAACCGACATCAAATTAGATTATTTAACTTTGTTAACGGGTGCCACATTTGGAGCAGAATCTGCTTACCCTTCCGGAGCACCTGGGATATCAAATTTTACCAAAGGGACATTCAAACACAGAAGTCGAAAAAAAACCAAAAACGCTATGGTTACCACAGTTAGAAAACAGAAAGAGAGACATTTTAGATGCAACAAATATGAAATCTTCAATCTAAAGGACAAAACGAAAGAAATAGAAGAGACAGTTTGATGATCAATAAATGAATAAAATTGAACGTAGAATAATTTACTACCAAAATATGATTATGATCCGATAATATATGGATTACGACAAAGGTCAGGTGAAGATATATTATAAGAGCAGAGGAGAGGACAGATTTAGAAATTTAAATAACCTTAATACCTAATGGGATTTAAAAAGCTGATTTGAAAGCTGATGTCGTGTACTTATACGTGATATTTTGCAATATGAAATTTATAAATTAAAAAGAAAAAATTATAAAAACATATAATTGATAACATCGAAGAGCTTCAAATGAACAGTCTTTTAAATCATATAAAATCATATTAACCCTCGGAGCCGAAACGTCAAACAGCAATGAAAATATTTGTCGTAAATATAAAAGAGGGTATAATCTTGCCGTAAATCAAGGTCACAGGTCATCAATGCAAAACAATTTTTTTTTTCCTGGAAAACCGATCCAGTTAATTCAATTAAAAAACTAACAAATCAAGACATTTCATTGCTGCAACAATTATTGCAGAGTTTTCGTTCATATTCTGTTGATTTAAATAATATTTCAGTACTACCAGAATCGCAGATAGAATTTGGCAACATTAAAATCTTAATAACTTTCTGAAACAATCCTGGATTTCTACCAAACATGGTCAGAATCTAATTGTTTATGATAAAAAATAGTATCTAGTAAAAGGAAATTTTGTAAAAATATATTTCCTGTTTTTCTGTATGTTACTTATAAATGGACCTAGTTTTTCTTTCAGTCAACATAACATACAGTCTGTCGTTAAGGTTCTTAACAAATTAATAAAATTTATAAAGTTGGCAGGACACTGGATCAGCGGAACCCTTACACGTACATTTTGATTTAAGGAAATTGATTTTAAAAAACCAACATATTTGCTGCATGTTTATCTGGTTTATAAAAAAACGTCGGTGGTTTTCTTCATTAAAAGTTGGGACAAATAAGCTTCAAGCAAATTGTCATATTAAAAAAGTAGGGTAAATGAGCTCGTTTTTAAGTAAATTGTAAATTAATTCGAAACATTCATTTTTCATAAAGATAGACGGTTGGTTTTCCCGTTTTGATGGTTTAACACTGTCTAGTCAATTTTTGGAAACGCCAATGCTTCGTGTTTAGGTCTGTACTTTGATCCATAATGGTTGACTTATACTAATTATGACTATGATGGAGAGTTATCTCATTGGCAATCATCGCACATATTCTTATATATTTTTTACATCCCAACTTTGTCTGTTTTACAGTGTCAATTTCTTAATAACTGGAGATAACTCGTTTTATAATACAACACAAAAATGATAGAATAATCATAAAATTATGAATAAATGAATTATTATGCGCCAATTTATTCATTCACGGCATATTGCTCAGTTGCGTATGTAATGATTTTGATACGATGTTCCATTTTTGGGGGTATTTTCAAGTACCTGCAAGCTACTTCATTTCGACGTCTTACACATAAATGTCACAAATAACACTTTTTTCAATGACGTCATATACTTTAACAGTTTGAAAATAGAATAACAATGTGTTTATAATGTCAACTATGTAAACTTAATGTTTACAAAGTCAAAGACATCACTAAAGGCATATAAGGTCTTGAATGTGTATTCCATGTATGCGGAAATTATGCACTTTACTTCGAAAAAATAGGGTTTTAATAATTATTTGGGACTGTAAGAGTTTTAAAAGTGTGTATAAACCGAAGGAATTCTACAATATATAATTTAAAAATATAATTAAGAAGTAAGCATCATTAAGGTCATCTGCAAAAGTGATAAGAAAACTATTAAAATATACCCCACATGCATTTAGATATAAATGCTAAAAGTTACATAAGAGTTAGTTAATATCTGACTACTAACATTAATTTCACGATTTTTTTTGTCTGCACAAAAATCAAGGAGAAAGCAAGAGAGAGAATGACAACTTTTTGTGAACATGCATATTCAATCTCGGTTACTGTTTCTGATTTATTGATGGGCGTGTCTGCTACATAAACCGCGCGAAGAAGATGGAAGGAAACGGTTTCGCTGATTGGTTGACGGAATATTACGGAAATAGCGGAAACCTGTCGAAGTGAAAATCACAATAACGACTCCCTGTTGTTTCCAGGAGACGGAAAATGGACGGCATAACAATGTTAAACCTCCGTAAGGATCGGAATGTGGGCGGTACATGATGATCAATGGAGCGGTTAGTTAATAGATAATGTTAAATGGAATTGATGGACAGTTATCGAATGTAATTTCTTGGTCAAATGATTAAAATCATAGCAGTAAAAGAAATATAACGTTTTTAAGGCAGACAGGACCCCCTGAGCCAGACTATAGTTAGTTCATGGTTCTATGTTTCTATTGGTCGTCTGACTTTTGACGTGACTGTATTAATGCATTTCGTCTTTGTTTTTTTTTTTTTTTTTTTTTTTAACATCTGCATTCCTGGAACAGGTGTTATTCGGAGGTTTATTTACCATTGTCTTTCTATTTATTTTGATTTTTATGTAATCGATAGTTTGTTGGAGTATTTTTTGTTATACTTTGTTTTTCGAAGGCTTAATGGTTGCATCTCCTTGATACTTACTTTCAACCGCAATTTTAATGTATTTCATTTTATACATTTGTGTCAAATTGATGTACACCAATAAGTATAAAAAACACTTAAATTTAGAATTACAACGGTTTAATCAACATTTGCATTTCTCTCTATGTGAGTCCAATAAATTTGAAGGAAATTCCTTTTTGTTTGTTGTTATGTATTGTTCAGCTTGAAGATCCCTTAACAGAAAATTAAACAAAGATATTTCAAATTTTTCTATATGAGACAAGGAGTAACATAAAAACTTATCTGATTTAAAATTTTGTACGCAATATTTTCGTTGAGTTTTCCTAAGAATCATCAGTGATGCTCAAATAAGTACTTTCGGAAGGACAAATCAAATACGAAGTTGATCACGAGCAAGTGAAAAACGAACACCCACAAAAAACACTTTAGGGTAGGAAACAACATTTATAATACAATATGCACAGATGGTACTTAAAAACTGGGAGATGATACTTAAACATATGTAATAGTATAATTATAATAACATAATATTAACATCATTATTATAATGTTATTTATTTTTAAATCATGTAGTTCCATACTTGATTATTCTCTGACGAAATTGTTCAAAACACATAATGAAATGGTTTCATTTCACTGCAAATAATGCATTGCTGAATATGTGATCAACTTGAATAAACATTTTATGAAATACATTTAACCTTGCAAACCCATTCTCCTGGTTTTACATTTGTAAAATATATATCAAATATATATCAACGTTTACAGTTAAACACATTAACTGTCCATACAGGTTTAATTCATTTTTTTTATAAATCAGAATTAAATATAGTTATGGTCGACGGACGATGTAGATATTCAACATTGTCACCCTCAATCGGGTTAAACTACTTCTTATTTGAGTTGCTGTCCTTAAATAAAGATTTGTACCATTTTTGTGTTTTTCTTTTTCTATTAATATCGAAACAATTACTCATGAACCTATACTATTAAACAAGAAGACCTCATTTTGTGTGTCGCTTCTCTTCCTTCCACAATAAATCAATCATCATGCCTCTGTGTCCATAGGTAACATGCATAGTCGCATTTGTCATCCATTCTTATGATTATTCAGATTGAGTTATTTTGGGAGAAAAACGACAAAAAAAGAAGTCCGGATATGATTCCGTCATCAGACTAAATTTTAGTCATAGATAAGACTTCCGGTTTGAAAACTGCACAAATACAACCAATCGTATGAGAGATAACAAAAAAGAAAAATAAATAAGCCAATCAGAGCGTTTTCAATATCATGGTGTTTAGTTATTATAGAGGACAATTATCTTTCGCGTTTATCTACATGTAAACTACGATTATACTACTTCAATATATAGAGACTCTCTGTATTCTGTCTACTGTTTTCTTTGAAATGTTAACGTTTACTATCTAAGGGTTCATACCAGTTGCATATATATTAAACTAAGCAAAACATGTGACACAAGTACAACCAATCGTATGATAGATAATAAAAATAAAAAATAAATAAGCCATTCAGAGCGTTCTCCATATCATGGTGTTTAGATCGCAAGAATCACAACTATTATACCTCCTTAGCGAGGACACTTATTTTTCGCGTTTCATATCATGGTGTTTAGATCGCAAGAACCACAATTATTATACCTCCTTAGAGAGGAGAATTATTTTCGGCGTTTATCTACATGTAAACTACGATTATACTACTTTAATATATAGACTCTCTGTATTCTGTGAGGGACTTTCTATGTTAGTATCGAAAGTCCTTGATTCTGTCTACTGTTTTCTTTGAACTGTTTACTATTTAAGGGTTCATACCACTTGCATATATATTAATAAGTAAAACATGCTCAACTTCATCTAAAACTACCTCGACCAAACACCTGAAGCGGGACAGACGGGAAGACGGACGGACGACCGAACGAACGAACGAACAAACGCACAGACTAGAAAACATAATGCCCATAAATGGGGCATAAAAATTTATGGTTGAAAGGGAAAAGAGTGATTTGGCAAAAATGAATTTAAGGTAGGGATTAGAGGTAGGCAGGACCTTTTTTGGGGGGCGTCGGGATGGGGTGTTTTTAAGCTCGGAATTAGGGGATTGATCGTTACGGAATCCGGGAATATATTTTCGATTTCGGGATTTCGGGATATGAATTTCTTTAAATTCTGCATCTCGGGATTTTATGATTTTAAGCCCGGGATCTCGGGATCAGGACCCCTCCGACCACCCCTCAAAGTCGGTCTTAGTCATTTGTACATGATTCATATCCTACCATTGGTAAGTTAATAAGGCTCTCAAAAGAAAAGGCACTGATGGATTGTCCTAGAAGCATATTTTATTAGACTAATAATGGTTTATATATAAGCAGTTACATATATTTCATGTTTGAAACGGTGCAAATTTTTAATTTGATTTGACTTTTACCAAAAGAAGCATTGTAGCAAAGGAGAAGAATAATTGTGGTCTGAGGTCAGAAACACGAAAATAATTGAATTTAACAGAAAGGAAACAAATATCAGACTTTGGAAAAAGGGAGAGGGCTTTAATACCTTTTATGAAATTCTCCATACATAATATCTTTTACAAAAAATCATCCTACAACAGTTCACAAGCTGTATATGCCCGCGATTTTGCGGTTGTGTTCTAGTAGATTTTTAAGTAAAAGAAACAAAATCAGCAAGATAATTTCTACAATTAAGTCAAATGACCAAAATCGTCACTTAACTCCATTTAATTTATTTATTTCGCCAATGTTCTGCGTATTTGCATTTTAATAAAAACAATTATACCAGATAAATGGAAAGAGATGATAGGTAAGAAAAAATGTTATGTCTACAATATTGAGCAGAGGTCATTGTAGATTATGAAGACAAACGAATGTGATTGATGTATATATGCTTATTACAGCCTTTACTTTATTTTTCAACAATTTTGTGGCATTAAAAAAACAAATTTGAAACTGAAGATGCTTTTAGAAAAGATCAGTATAAACAGTATCAGATAACACGATTGATTACAAATATTAATCTATTCAAAACAGAACTCCCGGAAAGTGTCTCATCAAATGTCGAAATCAACTGCTCAAACGTCAAGTGATAAGTAAACAGCTGTCACATTCCTTACTTGGTAAAAGCATTTCCTTATATTAAAAATGGTAACAGCATTTGATAATCTTGATGCTTTGCTAAAAAAACATGCAGGAAGCCACCAATTACAAAATTCCAAAAAAAAGTAAACATACACATTTTGTGATTAAAAATATGTTCTATGCCAGCACTTCAATATTTAGGCAGATAAAGGTAAAAATAATAAGAATATTCCCGTATCGTATGATTAAGAAATTGAAGGCAAGGTGTGATAGGAACTTGTCCAAATATGTTGAAAAGAGTAAATTGTGTGAAATTAATAAACTTTGGGAAAGAAATAACAAAAACGTGCGTCCAGATTTTTGTTTTATTTTGACGTCACTATCAGATCATCATATGGGCCAAAATTGATATTCTTTAATCAGATCATAAAGATCAAATAGATATTATATTATAAAAGGTCAAGGGTTCAACAAATAAGGATTACCCACTTACCAAATTCTGTTTAATTTATCGGATATGTTCCTTACGTCGTAACTACAATCCCCTTCCCTTTCATGAATGTGACCTACCGAATTAGACCATTTACCGGATTTGTTATCACATAAGCAACACGACGGGTGCCGCATGTGGAGCAGGATCTGCTTACCCTTCCGTAGCACCTGAGATCACCCCCAGTTTTTTGGTGGGTTTCGTGTTGTTTATTCTTTAGTTTTCTATGTTGTGTCATGTGTGCTGTTGTTTGTTTGTCTTTTTCATTTTTAGCCATGGCGTTGTCAGTTTGTTTTAGATTTATGAGTTTGACTGTCCCTTTGGTATCTTTCGTCCCTCTTTTATCTCAAAGAGATGCGGAAGATATTAGAGCGACATTCAAACTAATCATAAATGAAGTAACAACATCATACATAACCAAAGACTGAGCAACACAAGCCCACGAAAAACTGAGAATGCTCTAGAAAGATAAGCTGATCCTGCTCCACATGTGACATCAGTCGTGTTGCTCGTCCTTGTAAGTACACACTAAAAAATGAGTCTAATACGGTATGTCCCATTCGGGAAAAGAGGGAAACGATTGTAGGATATTTGGAACATATCCGCTGTTATCTGTGCAACATATATTCCATAACAATCAACAAACTCGTCATTGCGTCCGAACTTACAAAGAGGTGATTTATACCTCAACACTTGGTTTACTATATAGCTTCCATGTCAGCAGCATGACTAAGGAAGTAACATGACTTTTAAGAAAAGAATGATAAAAAATCAAAGCCGTGGAGTACTGGAAGACATAATACTCCGTGTACGTTGGCATACTTACTTAGTTTTAAACAAAAGCTGCAATATGTTACGATGATTTTTCCCCCTGAATTTTAAATTTGAAATATGACTGCAATACATATACAAATGTTTACTCTTTTAACAAATCATATTCTAAAATATTTCAGACGTCTTTGCAAATATAAAAAAATACCTAATACTTACTGAATATTGATGCATTATACTACTAATATAAGTTATTTAAAGAGTTATTTACTTGGAAAAAATCAATGGTTTGTTTCTCCAGATGAAGATATATTTTATTTAGTGATGACCTTTGACCTTGATTAACGGCAAGATAGTACCAGCTTTTATATTTACGACACATATTTCCGAAAAGAACACGACATCAGCTTTCAAATGAGCTATTTAAACCCAATAAGGTATTTATGTAATTTTATTTGTTCAAATATGTTTTCTCCTCCGCTCCACTAATATAGCATTAGCGGCCCTTTGTCGTTATCCATATATTATCGAATCATAATTATATTTTGATAGCTTATCGTACAATCCGTAGATATACTTATGTATAGTAAATTATTTAAGGCATGACTGTAATATTTTTTCTGTCTATGAAAAAATAACATAAACAATGTGCTGCACACTCAATAATCCGCGTAACGTGTTATTTAAAGTGTGCACCACATTTTTTCTGCTATTTCGAATAGGCAGAAAAAATATAAATGTCATTTCTTGTCATTTAATTCTTAATTCCATTTTTCACTGGAGTAAATTATGAAAAAAAGTCTGATGACGTCACTGTCACATGACAAAATAAACAAAACGACGCCAGCCAATCAGAAGACGCGTTACATCCAAAATTAAATTACATTACGTTCAATATTATTCATTTATTTATCATGAAACCATCTATTCTCTTTCTTTTGTTTTGTCACAAAGATTTAAGATTCCATAGCTGTTGCATCTAAAATCTCTTTCTGTTTTCTAACTGTGTGAGCCCTGGCGTTTTCGGTTTGATTTTGACTTCTCAGTTTCGATGTCCCTTGGGAAATATTTGACATCTCAGGTGTTCTGGAAGGGTAAGCAGGTCCTGTTCCACATGCGGCACCCGTTAACAAAGTTAAGTTTATCATTTGGGTGTCGGTATAGACCTAAATAAACTTCAGTGGTATTTTATTTGATGATATTAAGTAATAGATTTTTCATGACGCAGATTTTTCTTTTAATTAACATTCACTACAGTGGAAATCGAACCATAAGACTTATTTTTAGAAATATTCACATACGATTCATAACATCTTTATGTTTGTGACTTTTGTTTTTCGTTGAAAAGAGTATGGATGTTTTTATTTGGTTTTTTTATCAATGCTGTCTTCTACTCAATCAACCATAACGACAAAGACTAACGAGAGCATAAACAAGAAATGAAGAGAAAAGACTTATTAAACTTTATTATCTATCATTCGTGTCCATACATACAAGTTATATGTTGCTGTACTAACATTTATAAAGATATCATTGTTTCAATAATTGTATTTTTGTCGTTCCCATGAACCTCGTCTCCAGCCTCTGTTTCAGCCTTTATTACCGCCATATCCGCCATAACGTCCGGAATATATATTGTATCTGTTCTAGTTGCCACCTCCACAACGTCTTGAAGGACCATAGTTTTGACCATAATACTGAAATATTGAAAAACGATACAAATCAATTATGATGACAAAATATATAAACATTCATAAAATTTATAATATTGCCAATCAAATAAATATACTAGTGTATGAACAAACTTCCCGATGATTTAAAACAACTTTGGCTATTCTCTGCCCTTTTCCCGGTATTCATAATTTAAAATGTTTTGGCTTTTGGCTTCAACACTTTTAAAAAATTCCGGAAACACATGTACAACGGATGTAAGATAAGTTTCCTGTTTTAGACTGATGTTAAGCATGATACAACTGTCAACAAAACGAGGAAGTACGAATTATGAAACAATATGACGGTATGACATTATTCCTTCAAAGATAGTGGTAAAGGTTTATTTTCGTGCAACGTGTTTTGCCATTTTTATGTTACGCGCAGACATGAAAAAGGATCGTCATCATTTTGTTTCGTGAAATTGGTTAAAAAATATAAGAAACACCTAGGTAGTTCCTTGGTACATCGGTATGAATAACTTGTCCAGCTCCAAGTTAGTCTATTTCATCGAATCCGTACCCGAGTCCATTGAAGTCACATAATCCTATAGCGCTGTGTTAGGATAAGGCCCTTCAACAGACGACGAATTCCTAGACCAACTTGACGTAATCGGTTACGAATGGTTATGGCGATATTCTATTGTTTTTTCCCCAGATGGTTTGTGGTGCTTTTTAAGATGCATTATCAAATCGATTCCGGAAATGAATAATGCGGATGTGTTTGCCTTGACGTACCATCGTTTAACGTGACCTGCCACCTTCGGGGCGATCATTTGTCATGCCGGTATCTCTTAACGTTTCTTTTACATAAGTAGAACAGCTATCAATGTGATATCTTAAACCATAGACAAATAACCAAATACAACATGTCGAATGTCAAACAAATCTTTAACAACTAACAAGATTTTCGGAGTTGATTTAGCCGGCGTAAAATGATCAAAATTACTTTTTATAAGTAAAATATGCCAGATCCTTTTATATGTTGACTTTATCGGTAATTTGTACATTTTTCCTTTGATGTGTATTCGCTGATAATGTCAGTATAAGTGGACTGGCCGTGATATAAAAATTATTGGGTTAGTACGCAAGTGACATGTTCGAATGCAACGCGTAAGGATCTACTTTCCCCTTTCATTCACAAAATTGCGCCTGATTTTTTTCGCAGAAACACACGAGATTTTTGGCGAATGAAACACTTGCCATTGTTTGAAACTTTCACAAAGTTAGTTTAGCCTTTTTGAACGATATTTGTGAAAATGTGAACAGAAAATGTTTAAAAAAGCAAGATAGACTTTAAAACAAAATGCGTTATCTATAATTGACCTATATGAAGCTTTCCTTGTTATTCACAAGGACGTACAACTAGCATATCGTCCATGCTATCTGAGTTTTTATTCACACAATACCAATACATAGCCTGGTGCTGTTCCAAGTAGTTTTCTTTTTCTGTTACTTGAGAAGTATTGGTTTTACCTGTTCAGTCACTATAAAGTGTTACAATTCATATTTAAACGCAACACATAAATAGTGACCAAAAAGGTACCGCTATCGCATGAGAGAAGCTAGAAAAAATGAAAAATGAAATTGACGCATTGTCGACATTTTTGTGGGACCACCATATATAATATTTAAAAGATGTGATTTCATTGTCAATATAAGGACAGATATTCATAGAACAAAGAACAAAAAAGTGAACATATTCAAATGCGGATCTAGGATAAATTTAAAAAAGGGGGGTAACCGGGGCACCATACTGTAAAAGTCTGCATTGTCATTGATCAATTTGTAGCCTTTATAAGGGGTGACTGTGACCAGGGTCGCCTTCCCCTAAATCCGCTTCTGAAATTAAAGGTAACTGCAGGGCCTATAAACTCCAAGTTGTATATTTCTGGTCCGTGTTGTAAATAAAGGAACATGACTTTGAAAAAAGCAAGAATTATACGCTACGGTCCCCATTCTTTTTTCTGACTGCTGATGCTTTGTGAAAAATAAAGACATTTAACTTACCGGTATGCTACCATTATATCTGGTATTGTAAGAGTTATGTCCGAAACAGAATATTAATGAAACGCATGCAATATTTCCTTTTCAATACTTTGTGCTAGAGAACGCCTTGTTTACTGCACTGCGACAAAATTTCAAATGACGTAATGCAGCCTGTGACGTCAAGTGTGATTCGCCGTGATTCGACGCGAAAAAGGAGTTCGTTTGTTGTTTTCTCTACTATTGTAGTGATTTTGATTTTTTTTTTTAAATTACCGATAAACAGAATAAAGGACGTTTTGTTTTTGATACTGATTTTATCACAGGAAATATCAGGCTCGCCCTTCGGGCTCACCTAATATTTTACTGTGATAAAGTCAGTATCAAAAACAAAAAGTCCTTTATTCTATATATATTATCTAAAGGCTTTCGTTTGGATAAAGCTGGAAAGATAAATTTACACTTTTTAAGGCCACAAACAGTTTTTTGTAACTTGCCTTGAACTGCGGTAAATGTATCTTTCTTTAACCAAAAGATTTTCAAAGTATTCATTTTAACTTTGATAATGTCTCTCCGATAAGTAAAGGCCTAAATGCCTGAAAGTGAAAGGGTTAATGTCTTTCTTCAACAAAATGATATTTTTTTCTAAAGGGAAACGCATGATGTGGAAAGTTTCTTTATTTACTCAATAAAGAAAACATTATCCGTATTACAAACATATATTTGAATGGTATTTCGAATCTTTTAGAACTTTTATGTCATTGATAAGAACAAGGACTTGTCCCGTGTCTAGGTACATATCAATTGAATTACTGAATACCTGTGTTAAACAAAAATTAAATTGAACCAATTTTCAGATATGCAGAATATATCAATTGTTGCATTCATATAAGGAACTTTCAAGAAGTTGTATAAGCAATGTTATTTAACTTAGTCTAATTGTGCAAAATTCGACAACAGTGACCAGTATATATCAAAATAAGTGTTAGAAAGGGACTGAATACCACGAAACAATCATCACCAACATTTTTTGTGTAAAATTCAAAAACCTATATGTCTGTCTATATGGGCATAGTTTTGAATCTTTTTTGTATGTCTTCTTTGCAGTTTTAAAGCAAAGGGAGTTTAAGTTTTAAATGTCATCGACAATGTGTTTCTATACTCAAAATTAGTCGTCTGAAAGAATTAACTGATTTATGCATAATACATGGCCATTTCTTAAAATACTACAAAAAATGCATTTTGTATATTTGGTGTTCTTGGTATCAAGTGCGTTTAAAAACCATGGTTAAAAAACTACAAATTACCGCACACAATCTCATCTCCCACAAAAAACAGGAAGTGAATAAATCTTACAGGAACGAAACAAAATAATTTCGTAACACTTACAACAATAATCTGCATGTTAAGATCTAGTTATCTACCGCTCATAAATTCTGACATGCAGGTGAGCATATAGCAAGGTTATTTAGCACCTATCACGCATATTTTTTTTCGAATGCTGTAGACATAATTTATTAAACTTCATATACAATATTTTCCCTGTTGGTCGCTTGTAGTTGAGACATGGATCAAACCAGGCTTACTGACAGTTGATTTGATGACCGTTATATCACAGTCCAGCGAAAAATATTTATTTTTTAAAATATTTTTAAACATTTAGACATTTTGTATCGGATCAATGGAAGGAAGATACACTTGACACATTGCCTAGTATTAATACTTGTATTTTCTATCAATTAATATAAACAAGGGTTCTCATATATCTCGTCCATTTTTATATTGTTCATTTAACCCAATATTGTATATTATTTAAATTATACCTCTTCAATTCATCACATAGTTTTGTCTTGTCACGTCACTTTAAAAACTACAGGTATTAACCAACTTACATCACTTGCATCTCAAAAACAAATCAACTATGAATGAAATTTAAATAGTCTTGAAATATATTGATTGTCTTTCAAATTGTTTGTTACCCAATGAGTGTCGTGTTCGCAAATCTAATATATAAGTTCATTATTTATCAGGCTTAATAATATATTAAATATAAACATAACATAAATACTTTAATGAAGAAACACAGCTGTGATATGCAGAGGTATTTTGACATTATGTAATAAACGGTCAATAATGCACATTTACCTAGTTTGCATTTTTTAAAAGAGACAGTGTCAGTAACTATCAAGTATTGTCCATATTATGACCGGAAAGTGAAAAAAAATATTTCCTTTTGATGTTTTGATATATGGTAGCATACATGATTGGTAATTCATATACATGTTACTGAAGTTGTATATCCACTGTTTCCATGGTAACGGATAAACAATTTTGTTGAAAAATGTGAAATGTTACAGTATTGTGTTTTATTTTGATATAGATTACAAATAAAAAAAAATATTGCTCAGACTGATTGAATGTGACATTTTCAAGTGTTCATAGTGATTAATAGTCCAAAAATATGTGTTAATTTGTTGTTTGTTAGATAAAATGGTCCTTTTTGATTCGAAATCAGATTTTTTCTTGACTTCTGTGAAATGATAAAACTCAAAAACGCAACACAGTTGTGGAAATATTCAATATGTACTCCAAAATGAATGATTTGGACTAATAAGTTCAAAAATAAAAATTGGTAGCCAGCAACTAGAAAAGACATAATTTGATTCAGAACATAGTAGTAAAAGTGCATGTATTGAAGAGGATTATCTCCCCTGATTGAACTCTTCGCCTAGAGATAAACTAAATGCACATGAAGTTGACAAGATTGTCATTGTCAACAAGCAGACGGATTTGTTTTTCACACTCTGAAGCAATGATAATGTGGAACAGGGGGAGGAATCATTATTAAACATGACAGAAAACAATGCCTGTAAGTTTTAAAATTCATATTTACATTTAAATTCTGTATAACATGTATATACTACTGAGTACTGTAACATGGTAATAAAAAAGTTTCTCAAAAAGTAAAATCACAAAAATACTGAACTCAGAGAAAAATCAATTCGGAAAGTATATAATCACATGGCAAAATCAAATAACAAAACGCATCAAAAACGAATGGACAAGAACTGTCATATTCCTGACTTGGTACAGGCATTTTCAAATGTTGAAAATGGTGGATTGAACCTGGTTTTATAGCTAGCTAAACCTCTCACTTGTATGACAGTCGCATCAAATTCCATTATATAGTCACCGATGCGGGAACAAAACAAACAGACATAATAGGTAAAAATGTTAAAAATAGGGGTACAGCAGTCAACATTGTGTTATCATCTTAATCACTATAAAAACAACAAATGTAACGAAGAAGCACAAAAAGGCATACATCAAATTAACATCCTCATTTTGATTATATTATACGATTATATTTGTCTATGTAAAATGCACCCATCAAGGAAGGAGGGTATGGGTACTGGTGTAAAATTGCGCGTTTGAAATTCGCACAGGTAGACATGAAATAATTTTGTCGTTCAAAGTATGACGGGATGCACAAATACAGTCACGCAAAATAGATATAACAAACACTGACTTAGCAGTTAAAGTAATAATAATAAATAAAATAATAGTGTGGTTCAAAGTATGACGTGATACATAAGTACAGAGTCACGTAAAATGTATATCACAAAAAAAGTTGGTTAACAGTAAAAGTAATATTAATGAATAAAATAATTTTGTCATTCAAAGTATGACAAGATACATAGGTACAGAGTCACATCATAAAATAATTTTGTCATTCAAAGTATGACAAGATACATAGGTACAGAGTCACATCATAAAATAATTTTGTCGTTCAAAGTATGATGGGATATATAAGCACAAAAGATAGTTCTAAACTAATGACTGACTTTGTCTTTGAATATAATCATGATGTCATAATGAAGGGGATAACTGTTCCTTCAGTGTAAACAGCGGATCCAGCCATTTAAAACAGGGGGGCCAACCCAGAGTAGAAAGGGGGTCCAACTATATGTTCCCATTCAAATGCATTCACCATTGGTTGTCATAAAAAAAGAGGGTTCCAACCCCCTGACCCCCCTATTGATCTGCCAATGGTAAGTTTTAGATAATAAGTCAGATTGTGGATATTAGCAAACTATTTTTTTTTTGATTTTGTATAAATCTCAAACGCCAAACAAATATATTTTGTAAATCTATCATTCATAATGAGATTTTTCATAAGAATCCTGACCCAGACTTTTTCTTTTAATATATGTTATTTAAAGATGCCCACCCTTTTTATCATGTCTATGACCTATAATAGTTTACTTTACATTGACCTATAACATGTATAATGGATTACTTTTTTAAATTGTTATTTGGATGGAGAGTTGTCTCATAGGCACTCACACCATATCTTCCTGTACCTATGAACATGATGAAATAAAAGGGCTTAAAAATAACAACCAGGTTTACCATTTTTGCATGCACATATGTTTATAATATAATATGAGACACATGCTGAGACTAAAGACTTCATGCTTGTTATAACTTCTTGGTCTATAATGTAAATAATAGAAAATGCCAGGTCAAGGAGGACATCAACCCAATAACTCAATTAGGCAAAAAACATTTAGAGGTTGACTAGTCCAAATAATGATGACGTCTGTCAAGGCTATTTTTTTTTCTGGGACGCCTTCCTACTCCCAGAAAAAATTAAAATAGCCTTGCCAGGCGTCATATCTATTTGGACTAGAGGTTTACATACATGTTTAAACAATGGTTAATTTTTTACACTGTGCCTTTGATGGAGATTATATTTTCTGGTCTGTATGTATGTCTGTTTGTAAGTCTGTACATATGTTAGATGCTCTGTTCCATATCAGGTTGAAGATTATTAGTTAAAGGTAAATTAACCCCCAAGTTGTGCATGTTGACTTGTAGTTCAGTACACATGATCATTATAGTGGGAATATTTAAATTTATTTAAGAATTGAATGCTTCTTTTTGTAACTTCATTAGGGTGTAAAAGTGTTGACCGAAGTACATTTTGTATGAAGCGTGTAAGCTCTTCATTCCAAAAATTTGGGCACAGTCAACACATTTTTTTTGAAGTTACAAAAAGAAGCATTCAATTCTTATAATTACTTTTTTTAGCTAGGATAAAGAAACTACAAGTCATATCATTTTTTTTATTTAATTCACCTGTGGACTTTATTGTGGGACCTTGTGTTATTATGACTGATATGTTTTATTGTGTAATGCAATTGCTTAAGGAATAACATGTGATGTGCAGTTAGCCAATCAGAATAATGTATTATAATCATGATAATGAAACATGCATCTACTGTTAGTATTACCAAATAAAGGTTTATGCCCTAATTTCATTGTTATTGAAAGTAGAATATAGTTCATGTCATTCTATTTTTATGCAAAATATCTAATTTGTCCGTAGCTTACTGTTTAAAATACATCAATAGATCAAGAGGAAAAGAGAGGAAATAGATACAAAAGGGAAATTCAAACTCATAAGCTGAAAATAAACTGACAAAGCCATGGCTAAAAAAGAAAAAGACAAACATAAGTACATAAAAAGCAACATAGAAAACTAAAGACTGAGCAACACAAACCCCACTAAATTTGGATGTGAAACTAGGTGCTCCAGAAGGGTAAGCAGATCCTGGTCCACATTTTCAGCAGTCATGTTGCTCATATGAGTACAAACTAGTTGATAAGTTACTTATTCTATTCATGAAGGGAAAAAAATCTTAAATTGTTTCATCTAGGTAGCAGTTATAAATGTGATTATAATTGCCAATAAAACCAGCTTGTACAAACATTTGACAAATAACATAAAGTATAATTAATCAAATGAAAGTCACTTGATATTGTCTTCAACAATGAGAAAAACACAATCATTTGACAATACTGTATTATAATATACATGATATAGTAAAGTCTGCTATAAAATTTGCTAAAAGGTGTAAAACAAATTAGTATTAACCATTGTTAACTAAACTTCTCTTAAATACATGTACATTCACATTATGATATTAATACATGTATTTGTATTTACAGACGAGTCTCAATTTGTTTGCAGTTTTGTTAATTCAACAGTACAGCAGTGTGGCTTAATTGAATATAAAAAGACCTGGCCAAGTCGAATTCTTCCCCTAACATGTTGTAAAGATTCAGTGGACTCGCATCTTTACAAATATTCAATAAGTCGTAGGAGTATTGACAGTGAAAGTTCATTATTGAAGATAAAGAGCTGGTCTTTTTGAGGAAGATGATGATACGCTAACTATATGCCCGAAACACAGGTACCTAGGCTACTTTTATTTTAAGAATAATAATAACTTTCCAGAACTTGAACCCTTGTCTATCCAAATTATGATTATTTTTCTAAAGTTGTAACTGCTGAAAATGTCAATTACCACATTCCTGATAGGATTTGTGCAATGACCCCATGTATATGAGAAAAAAAATTGAGGTGTGCTATAAAGATTAGGGTAACTAGATCATTGTATTTATTTGAGTCTAAAAAATGAGTTGTTCTTAGAAGAAAAAAAGTCAATCCACCCTCAAATTAACAACCTGTACCTAAGTAATAACAAGATTTTTTCTGACTCATGGCTGTTTTTTTGTGTTTTTTACATAGAATTTATTGTTCTAGTAAGTTATTACCTTTTATTTTTTTCAATTTCTAAAGGTTTGCTCTTGGTGTTGGTTGGAGACCAAGTACACTATGTTCCATCGGATGGAAATGTACAAACAGTAAGAGTAACTTGAAAGGCACTATCACACACTAAAAAAAAATTACTTAGTAATTTTTCTTTACTCATTTTGAGTAATTATATTACTTACATATTTACTTACTATTACTTACAATTACTTACTTTTACTTAGTTTTACTAAATATTCTAAAGGAATTACTTGAAATTACTTAATTTATTTTTTTACTTGATTTAAGTAATCCAAATAGTTTTTAGTGAAAAATGATTACTTCAATTTAGTAAAACTATTTCAAAAATTACTTAGTTATTCATTTTTACTTAAATGCAGTAAATGATTTACTAAAATTACTTCTGATTACTTGAAAAAAAATTCTTCTAATTACTAGGTAGTATTAGATAAATTACTTAAAATGATTACTATATAATTTTACTCTATATATTTACAACTTCTGAAATAAATATTGCGTCTAGATAAGATTTCAATTTGATTGATATCAATTTGGTGTTTGGTATCTAGCCATTTGCTGTAATAATGTTTTGATTGTGAGTTTAGGTCTTGTAAATTGATTTCTTAATACAAATTGCTGATTATTATTTGTTTTGTACAAATTCAAGAATTACAATTGTATTTGACGTGTATACATCTGTATATATATGAATTACTTCTGATAACATGGATATAAAACTTGTTATTACTAAGTAGGTTAAGGCACTATATCATGTTGTTTTCTTGCATAAGGCTTATTATATATAATAACAAATGCTTCCTATGAAATTTGACTCCACAATTTAACAATTTCAACAATATGTAGGTTGAAGTCTGAAAATTGCATAATTTTGGATAACAATTTTCTTTAAACAGGCAATTATTCCAACTTGGAAATATTTTTAATTATATGGAATTTGCATAATTTCCTGTGATTGAAAATTTTTATAAATTTCATGTATATTCTGTATTTTAAGGTTCAGTGTGGCGCCCAACACTTTCTATTCCAAAGTAGATAACACATTTTCAATAGAATGTACTGTGCTGCTCACAACACTATCTCTACAAAATACATTGCTTAAAAAATTTGATCGGAATTACTTAGTAAAAGAATTACTAGTCATTACTTAACCTATTTTCATATCAAAATATCTTCAAATTATTATTATCTATCTTTAATATAATTTTTATAATGTAAAATAACATGACTTAATTTTACTTAAATTAAAAATTAACTATTTATTATAAATGTACAAAATTGTATAATATTTCCTGTGTTTTTAATAAGTAGTCTTTGATTTGAGACTGAAAAAAATATTCGGCCAATCAGAATTAAGGTTTCATTTGACTTTGGTAAGCTATTTTTGAAAATTGGCTGGAGCTCATTCAGTTTTGAATTTGAACAAAAGTTTACAGAGTTTGTTGAAATACTTACACGAGTTACACACATGAAAGGAAGGGAGAACCTTACAAAAAGGACACTTTGTGGGTTTTCATGTTTCTGGCTACTCTTTGTAAACTAATTCAATTAAATGGAAATGTAACACAAAGAGTTGCTGGGGAGGTAGCCCATGTTAACTTACAACAAACAAGAGAAATGGATTATAACAAAGGATATAGTATAGATCATTCTTTAAAAAGGTATGTTACTATTTCAAATTATATGCATTTATAATGAAACAGTGTAGAATTTTTATTTTAATTTATAAATATATTATAAATATATACATAATTTATGTGTAAAAGAATTACTCAATAAATATTAAAAGAAGTACTTACTTTTATTAATACAAATAATCAATATGTATTAAAAGAATTACTTACTATCATTAATAGAAATACTTAATGTGTATTAAAAGAATTACTTACTTTAATTTTTACTTTGAATAACTAAGATTTTTAATAAGAATTACTTAAAATTATTACTAAGGATTACTTACAATTACTACTTAGGATTACTAAAAGTTATTACTTAGGATTACTAGAAATTATTACTTAGGATTACTTGAAATTATTACTTAGGATTACTTGTAATTACTTATTATTTTACTGAGAATTACTTAAGATTATTACTAAGGATTACTTGAAATTGCTTGGATTATAACTGTGAATTACTTAACGTTTTACTTTGAATTACTTACAATTACTTGTTATATTACTAGTATTTACTTGTAATAAATACTTGGAATTACTTAAAATATTACTTAGAATTACTTATGTTGATTATTTTGTTTACTGAATTGGATTACTTAGAATTACTGAAAAAGTAAATTACTTGTATTTACTTGAAATTACTTAACATCACCAATAATTACTATCAATGATCAATAATTTTGACAAATTCAATTACTTGAATCAAGTAATTGAATTACTTTTTTTTGGTAATTCCAAGTAATTTTTTTTTAGAGTGCACAAAGGAGCAGTCTATTTTTCTGAAGAAATATCATCATGTTCTACTTGGAATTGGATCAGGTTTGTGCATGCTTACATGTATTTTGTTGCTGTTCCAATTGCCAACTCATATATATGAATCAAATGTTCATGTGAGCTAGTACCAATAACTTGGTAGTCTGCATGTGACTCTTTGAAGTACATGTCATTTTGATCCTGATACAGACATACATTTGGTTATCAGAAATTGTGTCACTGAATACAATAAGCTACCCCAGCTAAATAAGACAGACCCCCAATAACAAATGTAAACACATACATCTAGACTAGAGGTAAACATACAATCTTCATCAAATTACACATTTCAACAATACTAGAACACACCCGCGAAATCGTGGGCATTCAGAGTGTGGTTGAAAGTATGTAAAGTGTTGTAGGAAGAATTTTTTAAAAGATTTAATGACTGGAAAATTTCAGGAAAAGTATCAAAAGTCATAGGTACTGGGGGACAGAACACTGTTTCTTTTATTCCTCCCCCTTTATTTTTAAAATTCCCAACGTTTTGTTTTCTATCAATTTCAATATGAACATACATGTAGTATGTTATGAATATTGAAGTCGAGAGTTTAGTTCAGTGGTTGTTGTTTGTTTATGTGTTACATATTTGTTTTTCGTTAATTTTTTGTACATAAATAAGGCCGCTAGTTTTCTCCTTTTAATTGTTTTACATTTTTATTTAGTTTTATAGCTGGTTATGCGGTATGGGCTTTACTCGTTGTTGAAGGCCGTATGGTGACCTATAGTTGTTAATTTGTGAGTTTGGTCTCTTGTGGAGAGTTGTCTCAATGGCAATCATACCACATCTTCGTTTTTTGTAATCAATGAACTTTTGTAAATAAAAGATTGAAAGATTGGAGAATTTCAGAAAAGGTATCAAAAGTCATAGGTACTTTGGGACAGGACAATTGTTTTTCTAGCCCGGCTCCTCCTTTTTTTCAAAATTCCCATTTTTTTCTATTAATCTTAGTAACAAATGAATCATTTTTGACTTTTTTCTCGTTTTTCTCCCAAAATAACTTAATCTTAATAATCATATGAATGGATGACAAATGCGACTATGCACTATACCTATAGGACACAGAGACATGATTATTAATTTATTGTTGAAAGAAGAGAAGCGACACACACAATGAGGTCTTCTCGTTTAATAGTATAGATGTCAGACATCATCCCAAGTCTATAAAAGTTGTACACAAAACAAAATCTCTAAAGGAAAAAATTTTAAGAACATAGAAGAAAAAGCATGCAAAAACTACTAACGATGTACCTAACTTGGGACATGCATATAAAAAAAAAATGAACCACCCCTTTTGTACTATCATTTATTATCAAATTAGGCCAAGAAGCCAGGAGAAGTGAATCAGCCCTATGATCATTCTTATTTTTTAAATGAAAATTAATGTTTTGAAATATGCTTTCTTGCTACAATTACATTTTCAATTTCAATTTTACAGGGGTGTGTTCCAGATGCAGAAAAGAACTTGTTCAAAGAATGGCAGACAAGGAAAACAGAGTTGAACCAAATGTAAGTCAAAACAAGGATATGAAATTTTTTTTACCAGTATGTTCTATTCCTATAATTTCCTACTAGATATGTGTGATATAAATGGAACATGTTTCAATTGTTTGACACAATGGGATACTGACTGAAGCATATTAAACTTTCTATATATATATTTAAACTTTCTATACTGACAGGTTCATGTAACTCATTATTGCAATAGGGCTTAAGATAAAACCTTTACAGCTGATTTCCTAATGCTTGCAAAGTAAAACTTTGGTTGGCTTGCTTGCTTTGTTTGTACAATTGTTTATACAACTTTGTAGATAAGATTGACATCTTATAACAATATATTTATAGGCAAAGTTTAACCAGTAAATATCATATCCTAATATGATTGTACAATATACAAACAAAGCAAGCGAGCTAACCAAAGTTTTGCTCTACATGTATTAGGAAAATAGCTGTAATTTATAATTCAGCTGACAGCTAATATTTATTAAAGTATGGAAATTCATATTTACTTAAGATTTGAATTTCATTTGTTGATTTAGTTCAGAGCAGGATTCATAATAATATCCACTAACATCTTCTCGTCTAGATATGCATGTAATATTTTCCCATGGACTTTGAACATTAATGGACAATGATTCATCTACCCACCCCTTATTATATACATGTACTAGTATTTACAATTATGCTAATAATTAAACCATTTTGTAAGACATTTCAGTCAATGACCTTCTTTGGTTTCTCTATTATCCTTCTATGTGACCTACATAGACATATGAAAATAAAAATATGCAGTATCATGGTATGTTTGCCAATGAGACAACTATCCACCAAAGTTCAATAACCGTTTCACAGATGATATTAGATATGCAACTTATATTGTAACTTCCATACCCTTCCCTTTTCATGAATATGACCTACCAAATTAGACCATTTACCAAGTTTGTAATAAAAAGGAGAAAACCTACACGTTTAGTCAGCTATAAGTAAGAATGGTCAGTTTATAGTTGTAAAGATGAGATAAATGTGTGTTTCATCTTTTTCACTCTGTTATCTTTTTTCAGCCTTCAAGTAGCATGAATAGTAATTGCAATGTTGAAGTTTCTGAGTCTACAAATGCTGAATTTATAATGGAAGAAACAAAAGAAGAGGCAAGTCTTTTAAACAACTGTTTTAAGAACAATAGTATAATATATACATTCTGTAGTCCTGTAATCATAAAACCAAAGAGGTTACTCTATGTCTATATTCCACAGTTTATGTTTGGTACACACATTATGTTCTGTAAAACTGAGGATAACCATATATATATAGACCATATATATGGTAACATGCATTATGTGACTATTGCTGTGACTATAGCATGGCAATAGAAAGTCCCATACCGGGTAAAAAAAAAGAGCAGATCACTCATTATTTTAGTAAATTTTCTAAGTTAAAGGAACTTAACTCTGTACGAAATCATCAGACTGGAACAAAATTTCAAACTTGATCTCATGATAAACAAATATATACCAAATATCAAATCATTATCTTCAAGCATGAAGAAAAAAAGTGTTAAAAACTTGTCAGACAAATAAATAGACAGACAAACCTAAAGTCGCCTACTCTTCATCAGTAGGGGACTAATAAAAATGATAAAATAGATGTAAAGGTATTTTTCTTTTACAGATTTCACAAATTGATGGTTATGGTAAAGTCACACAATGCAAACAGACAGTCCAGGGTGCAAAGAAAGCTGCATTTTTACAGATTGATGAGGTAATAGTCATCATATTCAATCACATTTTGGTAGTCTATATAATTATATATATAATAAACCATTTTGATGGTAGACTGCTTGCAACTGTATACACCTGGTTGTCTCCTAAATGATTGTTTTTGAATTTGATACGTCTGAAATTGGAAATTAAATAATTTACATCTATGTTTCAGGAAAATTTGCAAACAGACTGCCTTAGCATGGACAGCATGGATGACTGCATATCAGAATCTGTGTATTCACAGTCATCTCAATATTCAGAGTGGCAAGATTCACAGGAAAGTCCATCTAGAAAAAGGAAAATGTCACTGAACTCTTTTCTGGAAACAGTAGATATAAGTCCTGTGAAGAAAATGTTAACTGTTGACTTTGATCTTGCATCTGAGAGAACAAAAAATGATTATGTCAGGAAAGCAAAAAGAATAATGCACAGTGTACTTGGTATATTGGTTCCACAACAGGAATCACTATTTGAGGAGGTTCTATATGAATCTAATGCATGCAAAGATCAGACTCTTGAGTCATTTTCAAAAGCATATAGCAGTATGTCAAGTTGGGAAACACAGAGACAAATTCTCTCTCTTCTAGTACAAGATTACAGTTACAATCAACTCAAAGACTATATTCCAGATTTATCAAGATACAAATTTTCTGCTGCTCGTAAACATGCTGAGGTTGTTGGTGTTGGCAAGCCAGTTTTACAGAAAAAACAATTTAGAGAAAAGGCTACTATTCAACAGATAGAAAACTTTTTAGAGTTCATACTTTCACCAGCTGTAATGACTGATTCACCATTTGGAGAATGCACTTATAAAATCTCATCTGGTATTACACTCAAAGTTCCTAAGATTATTCTAAATAGTGTACGTACGAGAACAGTAACACTGTATTTAAAGTATTGTGAAGAAACCCAGAACGCTGATATTCTATCTGAAAGGACTTACATGAGACTGCTTGAAGCCATTGAGCCTAATGTGAGAAAGTCCATGAAAGGTTTAGACAATTTTGCTGCTGATTGTAGCCAGGCTTTCGATAACCTGAAAAGTGTGGTTATGACATTAGGAAAAGGAGGTAAAGGACAAGAATGGGCAGAAAAGATCAGCCATCAGCTCATGGAAGGGAAGCAGTATTTAAAACTGCACTACAAGGTATTTCCATATTATGAACCCTTTCTATTTGTAATGTTACACTATTGTTTCAGAAAAGGGTAAAGGTTGGTGAATTACACATACCGATTATCATCAACATAATTTTGACCTGTCTGTCAGACCACTTGTCTTCAACCATTTTGTTTTGACCAGATAGGTTTTTGTATTAATAACCTTCATTTCTTGATGGATCTCATTCAAATGTTGTATATTTTGTCATAATTGTAACTTATTTTTAAACGCAGTCAAACTTTTACTATAAATAAAGGTATGTTTCAATCAATGTCATATCATATAAAAACAAATAATATGTTATTATGATTTGTCAGTAATTATTTAGTAAATATTTTGAGAATCTGGTTGATATTTTTATCATATTTCTTCATTGTTCTTTGTTCATACCAAAATATAAGAAATTGCTGTATTTGTGTATACAAAATATAAAAAATGAAGATGTGGTAGGATTACCAATGAGACAACTCTCCTCAAGAGACAGACTGCCAACAAAATTTACAACTGTATCATGTTTATGTCACTGTACGTCCTTCAACAGTGAGGCTTTTTTTTAAACTTTCAGTCTCGTACTGCTTTACTATCTTTATAGGTATAGCTTACAGTATATTTTTTGTTTTTCAGTAACATGTTAGTTTGGACTTAGAAGTTCCTGATCATTGTGGCAGATTTGGCCTGTCATCTGAAGAAAACAGTTTCTGTAGTAAATGTACTCATACCCATCATCTTTCTTGTAATGACTGTGATGCTCTGACCACTACTTTGAAATTGATAGAGGATGCTGCAGATAGCATAACATATACAAACCAAGAACAACAAGATGACACAAAATACATTATTGTACAGGTATTTATTCAACATTATATAGGGCACTATTTGGTGTTTTTTTTTTTTTATTGGACAGTGTCTACACACTACATGCACTAGGAGACACTTAAAAATGTAGCAAAAAAACATGATAAATGTTCAAAATTATTTAGCCCTAACTACTAAAGTCTTTTGCACATGCCTCTATCATGTACACAATTTTAATCATAATCCCAATCCCATACAATATCGAATAGCAGCATTAAATGATTTTTCATTCTTTAAGAGTTTGGAACTTTTTTCAGTAAAATTTGTGAAAGAGAGTACAAATTTTGTATAGCCAACTACTAGAGTTTTCTACCTAGATCCCTTAAACTTAAAAGGAAGATTGCACTTATGATGAAATTGTTTGCCTGATATTAAGGAATTGTTTGAGGATTTTTTTCTTATTTGTCCAGATTTGAGAGGTAACTTTTCAGTAAAATGTAAAACTTATAGCTGACTATGCGGTATGGGCTTTGCTCATTGTTGAAGGCCATACGGTGACCTATAGTTGTTAATGTTTGTGTCATTTTTATCTTTTGTGGTTAGTTGTTGTCTCATTGGCAATCATACCACATCTTCTTTTTTATATTTGATGTAATTGCAGTTTAAAATACATAGTAAACATTCTACATTGATAAGTCACATATTTTGCAACCTGGCTATTTTGAGACTTTGACACATTTTTATTTATTTAATTACAGGGTATTAAAACTATTATAGAGTGGAAGAAACACATTGTGAGATCTGTCAACCAAGACAGGGCAAGAGGGAAAGTTTTAGACACATTGCAACCAAATGAAGCTTTAATTGAAAGAGACTGGGCAATGAAATTTCTTCCATTACAGTATAGGTATATACATGTTTTATATATATATATGTGTGTTTTATTAAATTAAATGTATTTTAAATGACTTCATATTTGGTCTGCAACTTGACAATGAAGAGTTGTAAATGTGGAATTGTCATATAACTACTTCCTGTTTGCAAATACTTTTTTAGCCACATGAAATAGACTATATTTTCACATTTCTTCTACAACTATAATTGCCATATATATATAAAATTACATCAATATTTAGATAATCAGTCCAACAAGTTATAGATGCATATAAAGTTTCATTATACAATCTACAATCTGATCAAAAAATGTGAGTTGGTCATAAAGATTTTATAGTGTTCTGTCTAGATAGAAATGACTAGCCTTTGTGTATGTCTATATTTTTAGTTTCTGCATTTGAACATCAATACTTTTCACACATTCTGTTTAAAAATAAGGAGATGTGATTAAATACTATCCAAATTAGATCAAAAGGACAAAGATGCAAACAAATACAGGTTACAGCCTTCAACAGTTACAGCCTTCAACAATGGACATAATCTATAATGTATTGTAAGCTAGAAAAGGGCTGGTATGACAATATGCAAAACAATGCAACAGAGAAAATTAACATGTACAAATAATAAAAGAGAAAAAATAGCAGACAGCAACCCAATGTTAGTTCACTGGATTACAGGTTCTCATTCTTGGACAGGCACAAAAACATATGACAGGACATGCGGTTTACAGTTTTGTGTGTGCTCAACCCCACCTATAAATATGGAAGCACAATCCTTTTTAAAAATTGTTAAAGGCACATTAACATACATATTTTACTTGAACACCTGTGTTTGTGCTATTTTTTTGTTTTTCAAAGTAAATTTATTTTTCAGAGAATCTCAGTCGAATTGGTTTGCCAAACGTGGTCTTTCATGGCATGTCAGTGTTATAACATTCCAAGAAAAAGAAGGAAAAAATAGTTTGACAGTTCTTCACATCTTTGATACTGCTACGCAAGATGCTGTCACTTCCAAAGCTATATTGAAAGACCTACTACACCATGTCAATTCCACTAACAACAATGTTGACACTCTGTATTTAAGATCAGACAATGCTGGATGTTACCATTCATCATATGGCATATTGTCAGTCACTGCTCTGAATGACATTCCATACAATATAACAGTAAATAGGATGGACTTTTCTGATCCACAAGGCTGCCCATGTCAAAGCATGCATAAGAAGATATGTAAATGAAGGCAATAATGTAATAACAGCTATAGAATTCAAGTCAGCTGTAGAAAAAAACAATGAAAAAAGTAGTTGTTGCATTGCCACCTAGTCCCATCAAAAGTTCAAAAACATCCAAGATTGAAAATATAAGTTTTATTTTTTTTTTTTTTTTTTTTCAAAGTAAATATCTTTTATTATATATCTGCTGCTTTAACAATTTACTCGGATTACAGCGTTAGCCCGAGTATCCCTGTAATTAGTTACTGAAAAGTTCAGTAAAGTATACTAAAGTATTAAAGTGTTAATTATATATATCACATACACATTCTTTTAAATACAGTGTATACATATTAACAATAAAATTTCATAGTATAAATCACGTGTTTACGGAACATCATTTTGCCTTCCGAATTTGTGTTCATCGTCCCGTGTTTACATCTTTGACCCAGTTAATTGTACTTGACCTTTTGTGCTGGATTAGTTACAAATCATTGTCCGAAAGCTAGTGCAAAAGGAAGCACATGTTTGTTGTGAAAATAAATTTTTGGATTAGATAAAACTTGTTTGGTAAGTGTTATTTACTATTCGTTAACGATTTTGTCATAGAAACAAAATAAATGTATCTAAAGTGAAAAAAATTAGATGTTTCTGGAAATATAATAGAAAGAATAAGGATTTTAACATGTGATTTGATACCAACAAAGTGAACATACACACAATATATTACTTGATGATATTCGGTGTAAATTTAACAAATCAGTGTTGAATTATAATCATTTTAGTTTTATATATTACATTAAATAAAGTGTCTTGTTTGGTTTGTTTTTACATACAAAAAATGAAAAACCAACAACTACAACATATATGTACAATATAAAATCTAGCATAGCTATTATCACACCACACAATTGTATACATTTCAATTACATATAATTTTGAATATTTTTAAGCATCTTACTTATTGTTTTATTTCTATACTCCATCAGATGATATCTGTATTTAAATTCTTGTTTAAATATTTCATAAACATTAACTTGATTTATTTTATTATTTGAAATACAATTGCATTTGTGTAGAGTGAATAGGATGACTGTCAAGAGATAATTAATATCATTTAATGAGTCCTCTTCTATTTTATATCCTACTACTAAGTGTTTTAAAGTAACTATATGCTCACCAATATGAAGCTTATTTAATAAAATACAAATTTTATTCCAAAAAACTTTAAAATAAGTACATTCCATGAAATTGTGTTGATAAGTATCTGGTATCCCACACACTGAACACAGATTGGTGTTTTTAATTTTCCATGTGAAAAGATGTGTACCTACAGGTAGTATATAATGTAATAATTACCATCGAACCATTTTTAATTTATTGTCTTCTAAATAATTAAAAATAAAATTTAATGTGTATTTAATTTTTGATTGAATTTTATCTATATTTAGTTCTTTCCGCCATTTTGTAAACCCTATAGGAATATCTTTATTTACATTAGATAAGATGACATAAATATCTTTATTATTAATTTTTTGTAAATCATATATAATTGCGCCTTGTTTTAAACATAGTTGTTTTTTTCAATTAACAATAGTTTTTAATGAGTTTTGTTTTTGTAATATATCTTTCCAATGATTTGGTATGCTCTTTCTTATTTGTATTATTTCTGCAATCCAATTTCTTTTACATTTTAACTTATTGAGTATTTTTTCTTTTGATATTCTTCCTCTGTCATCAATTATGTCATTTACATAGATTATGTTGTCTTTTATCCAATGATTAAAAACTAAACTGTGCCCATTTAACTTTATGTATTTGTTACCCCATATAATTTGTTGTCTAATGGTTCTAAAGTTTTCTGGTTTATTAGTTTGACCACCGCCATATTTTACCCAGGTTTTAAGTATTTCAAAGTAAAAATTAGGGATTTTGTTGTTTTTGATATTTATTGATTTTAAATTATCCAGATTCATGTGAAATATTAAAAAATTTGATCCATATTGATTAAAGTATAATGTGGGAATAATTTTCCAATTTGACTGTTCACCTTCTATTAATCTTTTTACCCATTTAATTTTTATTGCATCAATAAACTTGTCAATATCTATCATTCCAAGTCCTCCCTCAGTTTTTTTCATGTTAATTGTTTTTCTTTTAATTTTTTCTTTTTTATGGTCCCAAATGAATTCATAAATCATTTTTTTAAACTTAAATAGTGAATCTTTGTCGATATCAGTTACAGAAGCTAAATATGTTATATTTGGTATAACTAGAGATTTCACGACAGTTACTTTTCCGATCATTGTTAGCTTTCTTTTTTTCAATGAGTTAAGAATTTTTTCAGATTTTTGAAGTTGTTTTTCTATGTTTAAATTCATACATTGAGATTTATTATATCCAAAGTGAATGCCAAGGCTTTTAACAGTCTCTTTGCTCCAGTTAATATTCTCAAAATTGTCTTGAATATGTTTTAATTTTCCGAAACCTAATCCTTCAGTTTTACTTCGATTTAAAATAAGTCCTGATAGAGAACCAAATACTTCAATTATATTAAATGACTGAGAGATTTCATCTTTAGAGCAGAGAAACAATGTAGTATCATCAGCTAACTGGCTTATTATAAGGCTGTGCGTTTTTCCATCTAACTTTATATTTATTCCCTTAAGATTATTGTCGTTTCTTATTCTACAGGCTAATATTTCGACTGCAAAGACGAATAAAATGGCGCTTAAAGGACATCTTGTCGAATTCCTCTAAAAATATTCAGTGGGCTTGAAATCCATCCATTATTAGAAATACATGCCTTGATATCTGCATACAAGGTTTTGACCCATCTTAACATAGAATTTTCTATACCAGATTTTGTTAGTGATTGATACATGAATTCCCACTCTAGGGAATCAAAGGCTTTGGAAAAATCTAGAAAAAGTATAGCTCCATCTATTTTTAACTTTTCTGCATGATCTATAATGTCTTGTATCTGACGTATATTAAAACCTATATAACGGTTTTTAATGTATCCATTTTGGTCACTGTGGATAATTTTTGACATCACAGGTTTTAATCTTTGGGCTAATGTATATGCAATAATTTTAACATCAACATTTAATAGTGTAATTGGTCTGTAATTACCTAATTCAGTGGGGTCTCCTTTTTTAAATATTAGAGAAATTAGGCCTATTTTTTGTGATTCAGATAACATTCCTTTTTTATAGCAATAATTAAAGCTTTGAATTGCATAATTCTTTAATTTGTCCCAAAATTCTCTATAAAACTCTACTGAGAGTCCATCTAGGCCTGGGGATTTATTTAATTTCATTTGAAAAATTGATTTTGTACATTCTTCTGTTGATAGAAGTCCATTTAGAGAATTGCTTTCTTCTTTACTTAATGATTGTTTAATATTTGTATCCTTAATATATGTGTTTATAAAATTTTTATCTGGTTTAGTGCTTGTGTAAAGCTTTTCATAATATTTCTTTTCTAAATTTAGTATTTCTGATTGTTTTGTAATTATCTCCCCTTTATCGTTTTTTAAATTTATTATATTTTTTCTTGTTTGTCTACTTTTCTCTAATCCTAGAAAAAATTTAGAATTCTTTTCCCCTTCTTCTGTCCATTTTATTCTTGAACGTATTTGTGCACCTTTTGCTTTATAACTATAAAGAGATTCTATCTCACTTTCTAATAAATTGATTTCGTTCTTTTCTACTTCACTTGGTTTATTATTATCCTTTCTTTTCTGTAATGTTTGAAGTTTTTTTTCCAAATTTTGAATTTCATTTTTCCTTTGCCTAGATTTATTTTTGCAAAACTGTATCGTTGATTCTCTTACTTCAATTTTAAACAGGTCCCATAGTTGTGATAAATTTTCAGTGTAATTGCTTTTAAGTATAAAATAGTCTATAAGTTTTTCTATTTTATCTTTATAAGATTTGTCAGTTAGTATGCTGTTGTTTATTTTAAAGAACCCTTTACCCTTATTATCATTGGACATGTTAATTTTCAATGAAATTGCCTGATGGTCAGTACTAGAAATTAGGGCTGGTCTTATATCTGTAGACTTTATCATAGTTCTCAATTCCTTACCCGTTAGAAAATAATCTATTCTACTTGCCTCATCGTCTTTATTTTTACATTTCCATGTATATTGATATAGTTTCGGATGTAATTGTCTCCAAATATCTTCTAGTTTGTTTGTTTTTATTAAAGTTTTCAAACTATTTGTAATTTTTTGTTCTCTTTTTTATTATTATTCTTTCTATCTGTACTACTCAATGTTTCATTCATATCTCCCCCTACTACTAAAATTCCGAGACTATGTTCTTCAATTATTTTATTTACATTTTTAAAGAAGATGTTTCGCTTTTTTTTCTCATTAGGTGCATATAAATTTATTAAAGAAAATATGTTGTTGTTTATTTCAACATTTACAAGAATTGTGCGACCTTCTTGATCAGTAAAAGTATCAATTATCTTTGGGTTTATTGTTTTTTTAATAAATATAGCTACTCCTTTTGATTGTGTTGTGCCAAAACTGTGAAAAATATCTGCGTCATATTCATTACTTACTTTATTTTCTATTTCTTTAACAAAATGAGTTTCTTGGATAAAAAGTATATCTGTTTTTTGATATTTTAACCAAGTATAAAGCCTATTTCTTTTTTCTTTTTGGCCTAGTCCTTGACAATTTAAGGAACAGATATGTAAAGTTTTATTCATTATTCTTATATTTTTTGTAGCTTAAAGCGAGTATTTTAAAACTAAATACATTTGACAAACATACATGTATACAACAACAATAACATGCATAGTATAAGAAAATATATATATACATTAAGAACAACAGTATATTTAACATGATAATAATAACTATACATATAATAAATACATGATCTTTTATATATATTTTATCTATCCTAAAAATTGGACACCAGTTCAGGAAAGGTGTACATGTTTTAAATAATTTGTGTAGGGATTTTCCCACATAGTTTGCTCATGTAATTTCTATTAATTGTTTTTGTTCCGTTGAATTCTATTGGTTCTAATAATGCACTTATATTGCTATGTTTTGTTTTAGTTGAAGTTGATTGTATCAATTTTGTTTTTATTTTTGTAGGTACTTCGGATATATTCGACACCATTTGGTAACAGGATAAATTTTCTTGTTTCACAAGAAGACTAAAACTCTTGGATTTAGTGATGCTGAAGACTTTTACAAGAATACATACGTGTGTGAGCAATACTATTGCTGGATTTTGACTAGGAATTCCTTCCCAGTATCTATATCTGTGCGTGTATTTGTATAGTGATGCAATATATTGAAGCCAAAAGTTAATACGAACGAATTTACATGTACAGTGTGTTTTTTTCCAGATGTAATTATGATCTGCAGTAAAATGTTTCTGGATTACTGGTTGATTCATGGATTTATTTTCCCAGCTGCATAAGATTGGAATTTTGAGATTCTTACTCCAGTAAAACTGTTGGAAGTTATATTTTGTTTGAAAACTGTTCTTTCTAGTATGATAATACATACATAAAGGAATCGATATTGCAAATTTATGGAATATTATTAGATATTTATTGTGTATAGGTCTGTTTATTAAAAAACATTCTTTAATTATGTTTGTATTCTTTGCATGATCCAGTTGATAACACAAACCAATACATTTTTTTTTTCTATTACTCTTTGACATTATGTTATAACATACAACATTACAGTTCTTTTCTATTTTACTCTTCTTTCTATTA
Source organism: Mytilus galloprovincialis (assembly GCF_965363235.1). NCBI lineage: Eukaryota > Metazoa > Mollusca > Bivalvia > Mytilida > Mytilidae > Mytilus > Mytilus galloprovincialis. The sequence continues at coordinate 87,506,503 of NC_134843.1, forward strand.
CTTCTTGAAAGTATGAAATCTAATATTCCATCACAATCATCGCTACATATTTTGGTATTTTTACTGGGTTTTTTAAATTTACATAAAAAGCATTGTCTTCAAGGTGGTTGTTTACCTTTAGGAATATGCTTGTCATACATATATGTATGAATAATAATAAAAATATATACAAACAAATCATTGTAAGCAAAAAAGTATATAGAGATGATAAACCAACAGAAAAAAAAGGAGTTAGCTACATAATTGTTTATACATGTTTATTTCTCCTTTTTAACTTTGTGTTTTTGGTTTGGTTGTTTGATTCTCTCTATCGAAAAGGTCCGTTGTAGGAGTTGTTGCAGACCTTTTTGAGACTTTATTTCCAGGAGTGGTTGCACTGGTTTGTTTCTCAACTAGAAATTGTTGCATTGAACTTTGTTTTTCGTCTTTCGAATCGTTTTGACAAGTTGTCTTCTTTTTACCAGATTTTTTTTTAGCTTTTTTAGAACTTGGTGTTGCTGCATCTCCTGTATATTCGTCATTCTCTTCATTGGTGATTGATTGAAATGAAGGTTGAGATTGATGAGTAGGTACCTTTTGTGAATTTTTGTTTTGAGTTTTCTTCAGATCACGAGTAAGCGTTTCCTGTGATTGTTCGTTAGGCATGTCCTGCATTTGTTCAACTTCAGGTTCATGTTGTTGAGCATGTGCAGCCTCATCATTGTTTTTGTCATCAGTTGCTGAATCTGTGTTGTCATCATCAGTGTTTGTTGATTCGTTTTCATTATGTTCATTGTTGTTGTCTGAAAAGGGCTCTTCACATTCTGACTGTTTGTGTCCAGATTTTTTACATATATTACATGTCCAATCATTTGGACAATTGCTGATGAAGTGGCCCTTTTCGAGGCATTTTTTACAAACTATGTCGTCTCTGTTTTTAGTTGGCTGACCTTTATGTAAGATTGTTGCTCTGTAGTTTCCTATTGTTACTTGTCTTGGAAAAGGATGTTCCATCGGTTCACAGTAAAATATTCGGTCTCCTGATAGGCAGTTTGTTATTAAGCCATCAACTCGTATGCGCTCCCTAAAGTATCTGTGTATTTTACACCCTGCATTCTCTAAGAAATAGGTAATCTGACCATCGTCAGCCGAGCATGGAATGTCTTTTACTCGAATTTTAACGTGATCTGGGTTTACACTACCTTGGAATCTAGGGTTTTGTGAATAAAAATTCACCAAACGGTCTCTTACCACAATTCCTGATATTAGAAGCTTGCTGCGATCGTCTTCACTCTGTGTGTAGACTCGCCACATACCTCGAACTCTTTGAAGCGCTCTCAGATGGGAAGAGGGTATGAGTTGACCAATTATTTTGTAAAGTTCGTGATGCAAAAGGAAATCTTTGTCAGAGGGTTTTGGACCAAACATATCTGATTCCAATAAGAAAATTGGTTTCACACTCATGTCGTTGTTATTACCATTTTGGACTACCTTTGAATATGTTTCCGCCATTTTTTCTTTGTTTACAGTTGAGTTGGCACTGTCGAAATTCAATGATTTTGTCATTCCAAGACTCAAAAGAGCAAAGTTATTGTACCATATAATGGTTACTAATAGTTTTAAATACTGTTCTTTCAGAAATTTGACAAATTATCGTTACTAATGATTCAAAAATCTAAATTTTGCAAGAGCTCAGAAAAACTCCGTAGTGTCCACTGGGCCGCTTAGCCTACTGCTACTGTAAGTATATATATAAGTTTTATGTACATTTTTTTCTTCTCAAACAATGAAATTACAGCTTGGAAGCAATTCGAAATTGGCATTGGCAAAGTTTTCTCTTCCAAATCCTTAAATGAAATTCCATCTCTTGTTAAAAAATGTGAAAGTACTGTAATATGGAGAACCATTGCTCAATCATCATTGAATACAAGCATTCCAGTACCCGTAACTAGAAATGAAGAGCTCGAAGAAGAAGACAACATTTGTAGCAATGTATTTACATGTCCTGAAGACGGTTGCATTTCAACATTTTTAAAATATGGACAATTATGTAACCACCTCGACAGAGGTAAACATACCTACCCTAAGATTAATTTGAATATAAAGGAGCGTACACAAATCACGCATGCTTCTTTAATGGAAAGCAAAAGTTCTGCTGAAAAAGTACTTCATTCTGGTACAACACATGCATTACAAGCAGAATCTACATTAAAGAAAGGATGGGCATTAAAGAATAAGCGAGAGGTAAAGAGATTTTCAAAAGAGCAAATAGAATACATGACAGAGAAATTTCAGTTTGGTGAATCTACTGGATATAAGTGTGACCCAGATGATGTGGCAAAAGAGATGAGACATGTAAAGAACAGTAAGGGCATCCGGAAATTTCAACTTGAACACTTTCTTTCTCCTTCTCAAATTGCTAGTTTTTTTTAGCAGGCTTTCACTAAAAAAAAGACAAGCATCAAATACTGTTTATGACGATTGTGATATGATAGCAGAAGAATCAAGAACGGAGATGTCTCAGCTAACTGTATTAGCAAATAATGTACAGTAAACATTTAACATTTTTGGTCTTTTTTCAATACCTCTGATCTGATTGATGTAGTTTAAATTAAAAAGATTCTTCTCTATAAATGCTTAAAAAATGGTACTGTAGTTTGTTTGATGTTTGTTTAACATCAAGTAGCAAATATCTGATTTGAAACTTTCATCTTTTTTGTGAAAAGCTCTAGATCTGACATCAAAATATCCAGTACCACAGTCTTTTCCTATACATGTATTTTGAATATTAAAAAATCATACCCTTATATATATATATTTAACCAACAATAGACCTATATAGCATTATTTCACTACTTCATGGAGAGATATTTAACAAATATCTGATGTAATTATCACTGAGGTTAAAATTGCAATTTTAGAAAATATTCAGTTGAATAATTAGTAGATGATGATTTGACCAAAAACTTGATCAACTACCTGTAAAACAAATTCCTGCCCTTAAATATATTTAATACAAAGCTAATTCACTCCCACTAATACAAAAACGGAAACATACAGCCTTCAACAATAGACATGAGTTTGAAGATCTAAACCATTTACATAAATTGTGAATGAACTAAGCAGAAACAACATTAAGTCCCAATTGATGTAAAACTGATGCTATTATATAGTATCATCTGATGATGCAATTTTAAGGTTTTTATGCAATTTGATGTGTGATCAAGCTGGTTTTGGTAAAACAAATACATTTTTGTGCAGTGAACACATGCCATGGCTTATTTTGTCTTGATTTTAAAGAAAGTGGTACAATCTCGTGTATGTAAATTTTAGCATGGTTTTGTGAAATCAAAAAAGTTATTTGAGATAATTTTTACCTTCTGTGCTGATAATGATTGATAAAGTATGGACTTTCACAGCTAACCGTGTTGAAGAAAGATGTGAAGGTTGTTATTGATTGTGTTTACTGTAAATGGAATACAGGATTAAATGTAAACACCTTGTTTAATAATATAAAAAAAATGGTACAATTCCAAAGTGTCATTAAAAGATTGAAAAGTTTAGCAAAAACTTCACCCTGTTGTTAAGGTAATTTAATTGTTGCTTAGTATTTCATTTTGCTGCTTTCAATGCAGATGTTAAATTCTGACATTGCCTGTATATATTTTTTTTAAAACAATTATCATACCTTGCTATGTAAAAAAAAATGTGATTTTTTTACTAAAAAACTTCTTTTACTGAACACCAATTATGTTGCTATGGAATATTTGTTATGGCTAATAGGGATGTTGGGTCATTTTTTTAATAGTATTGTTGTAATTCAGTGTTGCTTGTAAATATTTTCTAGATACATGATAAAACATTTAAACATGACCAGAAATTAAAATTTAAGCAACATAGGCCTGGTTCAAAGGTAGTTTTTAATGTTGCTATGGTGTAAATTCGGTTGCTATGGGCTTTTTTACTTGTGAAAATGACCGTAATCATATTGTTCTTTGACCCTGTTATGTTTTCCATTTAAAATGTTTACTAAAATGACAAAAAAAATATTGTTGGTCATCACATTGTATCCAAACATTTCCTGATCAATTTGTGAAATTACCGAAAAAAATGGGAATTTTTTGTCAATTTTTTTTTTTTCTTCAGATCATGGGCTACCAAATTTTATTCGATAAGTTGATAGTACAGTTAATTCGCTTCAAGAAAATGTGATTTAGAAAAGTCAGCTCTGTTGCGTTTTTAAGCAGGGGACTTGAACAATTGTAACGCATTTTTCTCGATTTTTAACCGAAAACACATGTTTTCTTCAAGTTACCATAGCAACTACAAAATAATATATAAAGTTACAACTGACATATTTTTATTTGTTATAATTGATCATATCCTTATGGGAATTATTGAAAATAAATATATTCTACAGTTTCTTTGTTGTTTTGACATGCTTAAATGCCATATTTTTGATGATTTTCACAAAATTATAGACTATATAGCATGCTATATGAGCTTCGTTACTATGGAAACAGTTTAAGTCCAATATTTGCACAAATATGGTAAAAAATGTTTTTTATGCTATATTTCCTATGATGTAGCATAGTTTTTATGTGAATTAAAAAAAATCACATTCCTTATGAAGCTAAGTGCTTACTGACTTGGCCTCTTTAAAACATTTACATTTGACTATTTATTTTAGGTATTTTTTGTCATATAGCTCTTCAACAGTTTCGATTATTTATTCATCTTCGGATTTCAAATGTTTGACTTTGAGCGTTCCTGATGAAGGTAAATCCAGAAAAGCGCTTCGGACGAATAGAATTATTAAACGTGTTGTTTTCAATTTTTTTAATGGATATCATTCAAAGATAAATAAAGTTTACAAGTTATTGATTTATAAAATAGGAAGTAAAGAGAGGTTGCAAGTTTAATTTGCGCAAGCAAACTATATATTTTTATGGTATAACCTAAATTAAATGTTTTGAAATGTTATACTCTTTGTCAGATATTTTAAATAGATATATCTTATAGAGACTGCTACCAAATTTTTATGCAATAATTGAAAGATAAAACAAAAAATCCGACAAAGAAAGAAATATCAACAAATTATTATGAACAATATTTCCAAGACAAAGTTTTACTTTCCACTTTACACAGCAAATGATCCAATTAGGAGTAAAGCCACCAACACTGCGACACTGATAGTATTCATTGTTTGCTATTGAAACTGTTTGCAGAAAGGAGCTGATTACTGAAAATTATCCTACATTCTAGTTGACAATTGTTTACACTTTATATATACTTTGTTTAGTCAGTTCACTGCAGATCTGTTAATCAAGAGGAAGAAATAATCACACACATGTTCCTTAAACAATGAGATCAAAGTTAAATTACAAATGTCAGTGCATAGCGTAATTTGTATACATCGTTAAATTATTTGCAAGAATGGAAATTGAAAAAGAGGAAATTGAAAATATGTAGGGTATTTCATGATAATGATTTACTTTAAGAATAATATTGATGTTGTAATCAGAGTTCTGCTAGAGTCAGCTTTTATTTAAAAAAAAATGCAAAACAAATATTCGAAAAACCCTAGCAATTTATCAAAATTGGGTATTGTCTCAGTTCAAAGGTTTTGTGTCCTTTCAAATTTAATTTCACATGGCAGGTGTTAATGTGTTGCAGGATACACTGTCATTGTGGACGCTTTATTTTGTGTTGATGTGATTCCCTCAGTTTAAAGTCTTTACATTGATCTGTATCTTCTTTCGAATGATCAGCTGAAATTCGATAAATTACTGGATATTTTAGTATCTGTGCAAGATAAACTATTTTCTAACACCATGTTTTTAGCGAGGGGCATTTTTTTAAAGTAAATATGTGTATGAAATATGAAAATATGAGGATGTGTTATGAATGCCATTGAAACAACAAATCACCAGAGCTAAAAGTATAATCTTTCGTAGCATAGTAATCTGAAATAAAAAAAAAAAACGGAAAGTTACTAGTAAGACATCGAGTATGTAAATTTGAATCAAAAATGAATTTCTAAAATGACATCACTTCAGTCAATACTAAACAATTTTACATTTTTCTTCAATTCCAATGGCATAAAAAAATAATGGTGCTAATAATGCCTCGTTTTGAATTATTGGGTTAAACAAAATGATGCTCTTTCAAGATTAAAAATCTTAATTTCCAGATAATATTGTAATGTTTCAATATCATTTATAAAACATTTGTGTATTTGCCGTCAGCAAATCAATCAGCTATAACGATAATGATGGATGACTATATACAAATAAAAATCAAGTCGAAAATCAGTAAGCTTTTATTATATATCTTTTATATCAATATTGAAAGGTGTGCTTAACTAATAGTTATAGAGGTAGCCTTTGTTTCAGTATGGTCCACCCCAGGGACCGTTGTTCCAGCCTTTATTCCAGCCATAATTTCCGTGATATCCAGAGTATCCGTCATAACCATGGTAACCATTGGTGTATGGTAAATCATATCCTGGATAATTATCCTGAAATATGAAAAAAAAATATTTAAGATTGAATCAATGATGAGTTTGATATATCAAGCAATTTAAACGTGCGTAATATCAATTAAAACAATGACACTATATATCATTGAAGCAGCGGATGATTCAAGCCTTCTTTTCTATTTTGTTTCGTCCATTCCTGTAAAATATATCTATATTTGTATCTTTTAGTTTGGTGATAATTGAGTAATTGCAAATAGTAAACATTATAGAAAAAGCATAAGAATTTATTTTTCTATCCATTTTCCCAGATTGATTTACCTTTGCTTAACTCGTGTGACATTCTAGTCTATAAATAAATGACTGTTTAGAAATAATTAATTGAAGAATGGGGAACTTATCAAATAAATCAATCAAAAATTTGATATATATTGCAGTTATATTTCAGTTTGGAAAATTGAGGAAACACCCCAAAAAAAAAATGATTAACACATTTTGAAAAACTTGTATTTTACTAAGTAAGGATGCCCTTTTTGATACAAGAATAATGATATGAAATCATGTTGTATTTGAAAACGTGGCCAAGTGCTGTTCAATTATGAAACCGGTGGAGTAATAAAGATGTAACCCCTTGTAAAAGACTGGCGAATGTTACCAAATGGACATTCAAGCTCAACAGTCAAAATGATAATGCTCTAGAAAGTAAACCAAAAAAGAAAGAAAAAAAAACAACCAAGCGATACGACAATATACAAACCAAAACGAGAAAACTGAAGACTGAACAACAGAAACCCAACAAAAACCGGCTTGATGATTGTTTCGATATCACACCATGACGGCTTGTATTGGCTGAAACAAAACCTTATCATTTGCAATTTATTAAATATATTTTCTGAAACTAAATCGTCACAAATGTTTCACCCAGAAAGATGACCATTGAATATATTACAAACAAATTTGTCTTGTTTCTGTATTGTTAAGTTTATTATAAAATCTGTTATCAAAAACTAAGTAACTAAATTGATGAATTGAAATTCATTGTATGTGACTGTTTTTTTTCATTTGTTCTATTTTTCTGGTGTCGACCTGAGCGTCTTACATAATGATTCTCATGTCATATAACAAACTTTTAGGTCTGGAGTTGACATGTCAGTTAACTACTAGTAGTCTGTTGTTATCTATGTATTAATGTCATTCATTTATTTTCTTTTGTTATTTCTTCTGACATCGGACTCGGACTTCTCTTGAACTGAATTTTAATGTGCATATTGTTATGCGTTTACTTTTATACATTGGTTAGAGGTATACGGGGAGGGTTGAGATCTCATAAACATATCTAATCCCGCCGCAGTTTTGCGCCTGTCCCAATTCAGGAGCCTCTGGCATTTGTTAGTCTTGTATGATTTTTAATTTTAGTTTCTTGTGTATAATTCGGAATTTAGTATGACGTCCATTATCACTGTACTAGTATACATATTTTTTAAAGGACCAGCTAATGCACGCCTCCGGGTGCGGGAGTTTCTCGCTACATTGAAGACAAATTGGCGGCTTTCGGCTATTGTCTGCTCTATGGTCGGGTTGTTGTCGCTTTGACACATTACCCATTTCCTTTCTGAATTTTATTTTAGTATTTCTCAACTTACATATCCTGCATATAAGTCATTTTTGTTTAGTATGGAACAATGGTTTTTGTTATCACAGTCTTTAATTTGCTTCTTTGTTAAAATCTATATTTGATAAAAAAAAAAAAAAAAAAAAAAAGATAAATATATATCAATTGAAGTGTAAACAAATCTAACATTCGAATTTTTCATGTGTCAGTAAATAATAATAAGATAAGTATATAAAAAAAATTTGAAAAGGAAAGCGGAAAACAATAGCAGAGCTATAAAAGAGGGACAAAAGATACCAAAGGGACAGTCAAACTCATAAATCTAAACTAAACTGACAACGCTAAGGCTAAAAATGAAAAAGACAAACAGACAAACAATAGTACACATGACACAACATAGAAAACAAAAGAATAAACAGCACGAACCCCATCAAAAACTAGGGCTGATCTCAGGTGCTCCATAACATATACAACTTTTTCAACAATTTCTAATTAATGACACATAGAAGAACAAATATTTATGAAAGCAATCATAACATTCTTCCTGTTTTGATATTTTATTGGTATGATTGCCCAATTTTATAGAACTGAAAGACTGAGTTCAACCGATTCTATTGTGTGACCGTTATTTTGAATATGATAAAGCCTTTTTACAATGGAAATGGAGTTTTGCATATAGCTTTTGTGCTTATCAAAAGAAATCCGACATATTATAGATTTCAAAAGTTACATTCTTTGTTTGAGAAAACAAATTAAAAACATCAAGTTCTAAATTTCTTGCATTTAAAACACTTTTCTGCATTTACCTTCATCCGAAATGCTCAAAGCCGAATATTTGAAAGCCAATGATGTATAAGAAAAGAAACAGTAGAATATCTATGTTACCTAAAAAGGACATAGATAATCTTTACTAACCACTCTGCGCGGCAAATATTCCAATAAGGACAACATAGTATAAATGTTCCTTATGAGTTGATGACCAAGTGTTGTTACTTTGTAGCCGATCCATCATCCAATATGGCAACCAGCGGGGGACTTAGTTTAACATAGGACCCTATGGGAAATGCATACACATGACTTCTTTTAGAGAACACCTGAATGGGACTAATGCCATCATAACTGTGAAACTGAATGTGTGCATTGCTTCTAAATCTAAAGCAAGGATACGCTGATTGTTCAGAAATATTTCTATTCTGGCTGAATACTGTCTGCGCTTTATATACATTTCGCAATGAACCCACTGCAAATCAAGAGGAAGAAACAACCACACATATGTTCCTGTTACAATAAGATTTGAAATGTAAATGTATTACATAATCCGTATCGCCCTTGTCATGTTAGATGCAAGATTGAAAATAAAAATACAAAAAATGCCAAAATGATTAAAAATAAATTGCTCAGAGAAAAATTTAAGGTCTTTCCACCAGGAAGGATATATTTTGATATAAAAATATCAAAATTTGAATTGAATGTGAATTTTAGCGACAAATGACAGCTTATTGTACGATTGGTATTTTTTGTATTTTTATTTTCATTCTTGCATCTAACATGACAAGGGATACGGATTATGTAATATATTTACATTTTAAATCTTATTGTAATAGGAACATGTGTGTGATTGTTTCTTCCTCTTGATTTGCAGTGAGTTGATTGAAAATATATATATAAAGCGCAGACAATATTCAGCCGAATAAAAGTATTTCTCAACAATCAGCGTATCCTTGCAAACGGTTAGATCAAGAAGCAATGAAGACATTCAGTTTCACAGTTATGATGGCTTTAGTCCTAATTGGATTATTTGCCGTGCAGAGTGGTAAGTAAAGATTATTTATGTCCTTTTTGGTAATATAGATATTCTACTGTTTCGTTTCTTAAACCTCATTGGCTTTCAAATAATTGCCTTTGAGCATTCCGGATAAAGGTAAATGCAAAAAAGTGCTTTAGGCGTAAGACATTTATAACATGATGTTTTCAATTTGTTTTATCAAACTTTTAAAATCTATAAAATGGCGGATAACTTTTCATAAGCACAAAATATATAAACAAAAATCCAGTGTCTTTGTAAAAGCTTCGTCATATTCAATATAACGGTTTAACAATATAACCAAATTTAAAACGAAACTGTCGTACAAGTGAGAGGTTTAGCGCTTTAAAACCAGGTAAAATCCACCATTTCTACATTTGAAAATGCCTGCACCAAGTCAAGAATATGACAGGTATTGTCCATTCATTTTTTATGTGTTTTGTCATTTGATTTTGCCATGTGATTATGGACTTGCCGATTTGATTTTCCTCTAAGTTCAGTATTTTTGTGATTTGACTTTTTGAAACAGTTAAACTCATTCTTTATGTCTATCAAATTGCGAAATCATAACAACAATCGAAACAGGAAGATTTAATGATTTGCTTTCAGAATTATTTGCTCTTCTATTTGTCATTAATTCGAAATTGTTGAAAACAAGTTATTGATTATTTGCTATAGATTGTTTTCCACGTATATTTTGAAAATTCTGTTTATATATTTATCTTATTATCATTTACTGACACATGACAAATTATAATGTAAGATTTATTTTCACTCTAATTAATTTATCCATATATTTTTCTGGTATTTTTTTTTTTTTTTTACAAAGAAACAAGTTTCAAACAGCGATTATAAAAACATTTGTTCCATACTTAACAAAGATGATTTATATTTTTATAATCCTTTTTTCAGATGCAGGCTATGTAAGTTTTGAAATTTTTAAAAACTTTTATATGACATGAAAATCATAACGTACGACGCTTACCTCGACACCAGAAAAAAAACAAATGAATAAAAACAGTCACACACAATGAATTTCTATTTAACAATTTAGTGAAGTCATATAATTTGCGTAGATTTTGATAACGGGTTTTATATAAATTTAACAATAAAAATCCAAGACAATTTTCTTATAATATTATCAATGGTAATCGTTCTGGGTCAAACATTTTTGACGATTTAGTTTCAGAACATAAATTTGATCAAATGCAACTGATAAGGTTTTGTCTCAACGAATACAAGCCGTCCTGGTGCAATATTGGAAGAGTCATAAAGCCTGTTTTTGTTTTGGTTTTCGAGTATATTGCCGTATCGTTTGGTCGGGGTGTTTTCCCTTTTTTTACCAGAGCATTATCATTTTGACTGTTGAATTTAAATGTCTATTTGGTAACATTGGCCACTCTTTTACAGAGTGTTATATCTTTATTAATCTGCCGGTTTAAGAATTGAACAAACACAGTAATTGACCACGTTTTCAAATGCAACACGATTTCATATCATTCTTCTTGTATAACAAAAGGGTATACTTACTTAGTAAAACACAAGTATTGCAAAATGTGTTGATCATTTCTTTTTTTTTTTTTTTTTTTTGGGGTGTTTCCTCAATTTTGAATTTTAGATATAACTGCAATATATATTCAAATATTTATTAATTTATTTGAAAAAATCCCCATTCCTTAATTCACTGTTTCTAAAGAGTGGCACACGTGTTAACCAAAGATAAATCAACCTGTTGAAATGGATTGGAGAGTTAAATGTTTTGTGATTACTATAATGTTAACTACCTGCAGTTGCTGAATTGTCACCAATCTGTAAGATACAAATATTGATAAATGTATATATAATAGGAATGGATGAAACAAAATAAACAAGAAGGCGGCAGCTACTTAATAATATTGATATAGTGTCATTGTTTTAATTGATATTACGCAGTTTTTAATTGCCTTATATTTCAACATCATCGTTTATTCAATCTTTAATCTTTTTGTCTTCATATTTTAGGGTTATTATCCAGGATATGGTTTACCATACAACAATGGTTACCATGGTTATAACGGATACACAGGCTATCACGGAAATTATGGGTGGAATAAAGGCTGGAATAACGGTCCCTGGGGAGGACCATACGGAAACAAAGGCTACATATATTAACTAAAACTATCAATGTTGATATGAATGACAGATAATTAAATCTTTACTGATTTTCGACTTGATTTTTATTTGTATATAGTTTTCTATCATTATAGTTATAGTTTATTGATTTGCTGACGAAAAATAAACAAATGTTTTTTAAATTGTATTGAAACAAAACTATATTATCTGGCAGTTTAGGTATATAATCTTGAAGGAGCTTCACTTTGTTTAATAACTTTTATATCCAAAAACGAGGTATTATCAGGGCCATTATTTTGGCCATTGGAATTGCAGAAAAATGTTTGGGTGTTGGTATTGACTGAAGAAATGTCATTTAAAATAGAAATTCATTTATGGTTCAATCTAGCTTGAATTTTTCCATACTCGATGTCTTGCTAGTAAATTTCAGTTTTCAATTTCTATGCTATGGTACGAACGATTTTGATTTGAGCTCTGGTGGCTAGTTTTCTCAATGACATTCATACCACATCTTTATATATTTTCATATTTCATACAGATATCTAAGAACGAAACAAATACTAATCGTTTAACATGGTGTTGTTAGAAAATGACTTCTTGCATAGATTCTAAAATACCAATTTATTTATCAAATTTCATCAGATCATTAGAAAGAAGATCAAAGTTAATGTAAACACTTTAAACTAGGGAATCACATATACTCTAAAGAAAGCTTCGACAATGAAAGTGTTTCCTTGTACATATGAATACCTGCTATGCGAAACCAAACTCGAAAAGACACAAACATGACAACTAAAAAAAAACAGTTATATATAATTTGCAAGGGTTTTTCGAACATTTTTATAAGTTAAATATGTTAAAAGCAGATTCTAGCAAAACTCTGGTTAATGTTACTTATTTCAACATCTATATAATTCTTTCAATGAGTAATTATGATGAAATAACCTACATTTCTTGGATTTCCTCTTTTCAATTTCCATTCTTGCAAATAATTTGACAATGTATACAGATTATGTTATGTACTGACATTTGTGTTTTAACTTTGATCTCATTATAACAGGAACACGTGTGTGATTATTTCTTCCTCTTGATTAACAGATCTTCAGTGAGTTGATTAAACAAAGTATATATAAAGCGCAGACAACTGTCAATAAGAATAAAGGATAATTTTCAGTAATCAGCTTCTTTCTCCAAATAGTTTGAATAGAAAACAATTATGAATAATATCAGTGTCGCAGTGTTGGTGGCTTTAGTCCTTATTGGATCATTTGCTGTGCAAAGTGGTAAGTAAAATTTTGTCTTGAAAATGTTGTATATTACAATTTGTTGATAGATATTCTTTTGCTGTATTTTTTTGTTTAAATTTCAATGATTGCAAAAGTTTCCGAGATCAGTCTCTATAAAAATATCTATTCAAAATATAAGTGAAAGAGTAAACCATTTCAAAACATCAAATTTAATTGTATTATTGTAGTAATTAAACTAAGCCATTTAAATTATACACCATACCATAGAAAAAAATTAAACATGCAACTTTTCTTTACTTCTTATTATATCAATCACAAAATAGTAATCTTTATTTATCGTGAAATCATATCCATTTAAATGCAAACTAGGTAAATGCTGCATTATTGACCGTTTGTTAAATAATATCAAAATACCTCAGTATATCACAGTTTTGTTTTTTCATTAAGATGTTTATATTTGATATGTTATTAAGCCTGGTAAATAATGAACTTATACATTAGATTTACGAACATTCCTCATTGAGTAACAAAAAAACTCATTCATTGTTGATTTGTTTTTTAGATGCGAGTGATGTAAGTTTGTTTATTTAGTTTTGAAAGTGACATAACAAGACTAAACTATTTAATGTATTGAATAGATATAATTTAAATACTATACAATATTGGGTTAAATGAACATTATAAGAGATATATGAGAACCCTTGTTCATATAAATTGTTAGCAAATACAAGTATAAATAATATGCATTGTATCAGGTGTATCTTTATTCCATTGATCCGATGCAACATGTCTAAATGTTTTAAACTGTTTTAAAATATAAATATATTTCGAGGGACTGTGATATAACGAGCTTCAAATCAACAGTCATTTAAATCATATGCAAGTTTGTTCATACACAAGTATTATGATTTGATTGTTAATATTACGAACTTTTTGAATTTTTATATTTTTTGTCACTAAAATTGATTCTGATTTGTATCGTTTCAACATTTCAGTATTATGGTCCAAACTATGGTCCTTCAAGACGTTGGGGAGGTTATGGCAACTATAACAGATACAATGGCAGACGTTATGGCGGTTATGGTGGAAATAAAGGCTGGAACAGAGGGTGGAGACGAGGTTCCTGGGGACGACGAAAATATAATTATTAAAACAAGGATATTTTTATAAGTGTTAGTACAGCAACATATTAACTATCTGTATGGAATCGAATGATAGATAATAAAGTATTTTCTCATCATTCCTTATTTATGCGCTCATTAATCTTTGTCGTTATGGTTGGTTGAGTAGAAGACAGCATTGATAACAAAAAAAAACAATCATAACATCCATACTTTTTTCAATAAAAACCAACAGTCACAAACATAAAGATTATATAAATCGTATGTGGATATTCAAAAAATAAGTCTTACGGTTCGATTTCCTTAATCACTGTAGTATGTTTTATTAAAAGAAAAATATGCGTCATGAAAAAGTAATTTCTGTAACTTATTTTCGCGGATACTTGATTTCGCGTTTTACCCTTTCTAGACCACTTCGCGGCTATTTCATTTCGTGATTGACTGAATTACTTGATGAAGTTAAAAAAGCAGTAATCCAAGTTTTACATATTCGCGACGATTATTTGCATTTTTTTCTTACTCGCAAAAGCATCTAAAATAAATAGCACGCAAAAATAAGTTGGTTTAAAGAACCATCAGATAAAATACCAAGGAAGTTTAGTTAGGTCTACACCGACATCCAATTAAATTATTTAACTTTGTTAACTGGTGCCACATTTGGAGCAGAATCTGCTTACCCTTCCGGAGCACCTGAGATATCAAATTTTACCAAAGGGACATTCAAACTCAGAAGTCGAAAATAAACCAAAAACGCCATGGCTAACACAGTTAGAAAACAGAAAGAGAGACATTTTAGATGCAACAAATATGAAATCTTCAATCTAAAGGACGAAACGAAAGAAAGAGAAGAGACAGTTTTATGATCAATAAATGAATAAAATTGAACGTAGAATAATTTACTATACACAATTATATCTGTTTGTACCGATAAGCTGCCAAAATATAATTATGATCCGATAATATATGGATTACGACAAAGGTCAGGTGAAGATATATTATTAGAGCAGAGGAGAGGACAACTTTAGAAATTTAAATAACCTTAATACCTCATGATATTTAAAAAGCTCATTTGAAAGCTGATGTGGTGTACTTATACGTGATATTTTGCAATATGAAATTTATAAAAATGACCATAAAATTAATAACACCGAAGAGCTGACTACTGCGCTGGTGATACCCTCAGAGCCGAAACGTCAAACAACAATGAAAATATTTCTCGTAAATATAAAAGAGGGTACAATCTTGCCGTAAATCAAGGTCACAGGTCATCAATACAAAACAATTCGTTTTTTTTTTCTGGAAAACCGATCCAGTTAATTCAATTAAAAAACGATCAAATCAAGACATTTCATTGCTGCAGCATTTATCACAGAGTTTTCGTTCATATTCTGTTAATTTAAATAATATTTCATTACTACCAGAATCGCAAATAGAATTTGGCAACATTTACTACAACTCGCATACTCTTGGCAATGACCGGAGCCAATTTTAACAAGACAGTAGAAGTATCCATTTACTTGAATACAAAACAAATCAGACACACCTAAAAACCAAACAAACCCTACAATTATAATCACTTTCTCGGTTAAATTCAATATGAACAAATAAATATCAATAAAAAACAGAATTAGAAAATCAAAAGGCTTCGGAAGTTCTAAAATGAACATGAAATCAGCTTCATTTATGATTACAAATTACCTTCGTTTAATCGCATATAACTAGAAACCACAATAACAATATGTGACAAATATTCGGACTCGAAATCTTGATAAAAAGCTGATATTCAGCCAAATAATTATCTTAGGTTATCTTCGTACCAGAATATACTACACACTAATACAAAGAAAAACACACAATAAAATATCAATTGAAATGCCTTAACTCAATAAAAAGACACATTGAAAAGCAAAATCACAAAAATATTTATCTCCGTTAACTAATAAACGTAAGTTACCACATACTGAACAAATAAATGTAATCTTTGACACAATGTAAACACATTACAAATGAATAAGAGGCTCTTATGAGCCTGTGTCGATCACTTTGTTCTATGTGCATATTAAACAACATATCAAACAAAGGACATTCTCCAACATTGTAGACCGAGTAAAGACTTGTTTTACTGATCTTTTAGTCTATCTAGTTTCTATCTTCTTTAAATTTTGCTCAAAACACAAAAGAAGGTAAATAAAGTTCTAAGTAAGGTCAATTACTCCTATGAAAAGTGAGAAACTACTAACTATAACTCTTTTAATAACAAATTAAAACGTATGAGTAATTATAATCAAAAACATATCACAGTTTTCATGAAAATAGGCAAAAATGAAAAAAAAACGGTGAAATTTATGGGCAATAATTACTATAGGAATTTGTCCAACAGTTTTTACGTTAATTTTTGAGAATTTTCAGAAATGCTGATTAATTGATAACGGATATCAATAATGGATTCTACACATCAATAGGATAATACAACTTAAATGCTTCATCTAAAAAGGAGGAATTTACAGAATAAGTAACAGGTTACAGGAGGTATATATTAAACATAATAAGACGAGATATAACACAAATAAGGTAAACATTGAAAAACAAACAATAAGCCCATATAGATAAATATCCAGTGTTTATTTCACAAATATAGAAAGATTGTCTTGAGTTACAGATTATATGTGTGATAGTTGTATATCTTGTTTTTTTTTTTTTTTTTTTTTTTTTTTTTTTTTATTCTACTCTACCTAGTTAGTTTATGGTTCTATGTTTCTTTTGTCGTTTTTTTTTTTTTTTTTGTTTTTTTTTTTTTTTTTTTTATTATTATTAACATCTGCATTCCTGGAACAGGTGTTATTCGGAGGTTTATTTACCATTGTCTTTCTATTTATTTTGATTTTTATGTAATCGATAGTTTGTAGGAGTATTTTTTGTTATACTTTTTTTTCGAAGGCTTAATGGTTGCCTCTCCTTGATACTTACTTTCAACCGCAATTTTAAACGCTGAATGTATTTCATTTTATACATTTGTGTTCAAATTGGTGTACACCAATAATTATAAAAACACTTAAATCTAGAATTACAACTGTTTAATCAACATTTGCATTTCTCAATGGTTTCATTTCACTGCAAATAATGCATTGCTGAATATGTGATCAACTTAAATAGACATTTTACGAAATACATTTAACCTTGCAAACCCATGCTCCTGGTTTTATATTTGTAAAATATATATCAAAATATATATCAACGTTTACAGTTAAACACATTAACTGTCCATACAGGCTTAATTCATTTTTTTATAAATCAGAACTATATATAGTTACAAGTATGGTCGACGGACTATGTGAATATCAAACATTGTCACCCTCAATCAGGTTAAAATACTTCTTATTTGAGTTGCTGTCCTAAAATAACGGATTTGTTCTATTTTTGTGTTATTTTTTTTTTTTCTATTAATATCGTACTTCGGTACTGGCATGAAAATACGGAGTTTTTTTGTGTTATTAAAATTTACTGTTACAAAATGATAGAAATTATTATAAATTAAGGAATGTATCTCCCTCATGCAAAGCTCTGATTCCTTCCACGGATTTGGCTATACTTTTTGTACCTTTTGGATTATAGCTCTTCATCTTTTATATAAGCTTTGGATTTCAAATATTTTGGCCACGAGCATCACTGAAGAGACATGTATTGTCAAAATGCGCATCTTGTGCAAGAAAATTGGTACCGTTAATTTTATTAATCATGAATAGATTTTTAAGTAAAAGAAACAAAATCAGCAAGATAAGTTCTACAATTAAGTCAAATGACCGAAATCGTCAGTTAACTCCATTTAATTTATTTATTTTGCCAATGTTCTGCGTATTTGCCTTTTAATAAAAACAATTATACTAGATAAATGGAAATTTATAAATCACAAAATTTATAGGACAAGATCTAAAATATATCAGCATGGCCAAAATTATAAAACAACTTCGTTATAGTTGTTGTTGCATTATTATCATAATTAAGTTTTTTTTGAAAAGTACAAAAGATAAATAGAAATTCGATAAAAATATTATCAGCAAGACAATATGAAGATGGATAACAAAAGATCAATTTTTCAATTGTCTTCGTCTTCTTTTAAAAGTTATTGACACGCAAGGTCGTTACATTTGATCCTTTTGAACAAATACTAGCTTAATATCAGTATTAAAGAGATGATAGGTAAGAAAAACGTTATGTCTACAATGTTGAGTAGAGTCCATTGAAGATTATGAAGACAAACGAATGTGATTGATGTATATATGCTTATTACAGCCTCTACTTAATTTTTTTCAACAATTTTGTGGCATTAAAAAACAAATTTGAAACTGAAAATACTTTTAGAAAAGATCGGTATAAACAGTATCAGGTAACACGATTGATTACAAATATTAATCTATCCAAAAAAGAACTCACAGAAAGTGTTTCATCAAATTTCAAAATCAACTGCTCAAACGTCAAGTGATAAGTAAACAGCTGGCACATTCCTTACTTGGTACAAGCGTTTCCTTATGTTGAAAATGGTAACAGCAGTTGATAAGCTGTTATTTAAAGTGTGCATTACATGTTTTCTCCTATTTCGAATAGGCAGAAAAAATATTACAGTCATTTCTGATAATTTAATTCTTAATTCCATTTTTAACCGGAGTAAATCATGAAAAAAACGTTCATGACGTCAAGGTCACATGACAAAATTGTGCTTATGAGCTGATGAACAAAACGACGCCAGCTAATCAGAAGACGCGTTAAATCCAAAATTAAATTATATTATGTTCAATATTATTCATTTATCTATCATAAAACCATCTCTTCTCTTTCTTTTGTTTTGTCACAAAGATTGAAGATTCCATAGCTGTTGCATCTAAAATCTCTTTCTGTTTTCTAACTGTGTGGGCCCTGGCGTTTTCGGTTTGATTTTGACTTCTCAGTTTCGATGTCCCTTGGGAAATATTTGACATCTCAGGTGTTCTGGAAGGTAAGCAGATCCTGTTCCACATGCGGCACCCGTGAACAAAGTTAAATTTATCATTTGGATGTCGATATAGACCTAAATAAACTTCAGTGGTATTTTATCTGATGATACTAAGTAATAGATTTTTCATGACGCAGATTTTTCTTTTAATTAACATTCACTACAATGGAAATCGAACCGTAAGACTTATTTCTAGAAATATTCACATACGATTCATAACATCTTTATGTTTGTGACTTTTGTTTTTCGTTGAAAAGAGTATGGATGTTTTTATTTGGTTTTTTTTATCAATGCTGTCTTCTGCTCAATCAACCATAACGACAAAGACTAACGAGAGCATAAACAAGAAATGAAGAGAAAAGACTTATTAAACTTTATTATCTATCATTCGTGTCCATACATACAAGTAATATGTTGCTGTACTAACACTTATAAAGATATCATTGTTTCAATAATTGTATTTTTGTCGTTCCCATGAACCTCGTCTCCAGCCTCTGTTTCAGCCTTTATTACCGCCATATCCGCCATAACGTCCGGAATATCTATTGTATCTGTTATAGTTGCCACCTCCACAACGTCAATACAAATCAATTATGATGACAAAATATATAAACATTCATAAAATTCATAATATTGCCAATCAAATAAATATACTAGTGTATGAACAAACTTCCCGATGATTTAAAACAACTTTGGCTATTCTCTGCCCTTTTCCCGGTATTCATAATTTAAAATGTTTTGGCTTTTGGCTTCAACACTTTTAAAAAATTTCGGAAACACATGTACAACGGATGTAAGATAAGTTTCCTGTTTTAGACTGATGTTAAGCATGATACAACTGTCAACAAAATGAGGAAGTACGAATTATGAAACAATATGACGGTATGACATTATTCCTTCAAAGATGGTGGCAAATGTTTATTTTCGTGCAACGTGTTTTGTCATTTTTATGTTACGCGCAGACATGAAAAAGGATCGCCATCATTGTGTTTCGTAAAATTGGTTAAAAAAATATAACAAACACCTAGATAGTCCCTTGGTACATCGATATGAATAACTTGTCCAGCTCTAAGTTAGTCTATTTCATCGAATCCGTACCCGAGTCCATTGAAGTCACCCAATCTTGTAGCGCTGTGTTAGGATAAGGCCCTTCAACAGACGACGAATTCCTAGACCAACTTGACATAATCGGTTACGAATTGTTATGGCGATATTCTATTGTTATTTTCCCAGTGGGTTTGTGGTGCTTTTTAAGATGCATTATCAAATCGATTCCGGAAATGAATAATGCGGATGTGTTTGCCTTGACGTAACATCGTTTAACGTGACCTGCCACCTTCGGGGCGATCATTTGTCATGCCGGTATCTCTTAACGTTTCTTTTACATAAGTAAAACAGCTATCAATGTGATATCTTAAACCATAGACAAATAACCAAATACAACATGTCGAATGTCAAACAAATCTTTACTAACTAACAAGATTTTCGGAGTTGATTTAGCCGGCGTAAAATGATCAAAATTACTTTTTATAAGTAAAATATGCCAGATCGTTTTATATGTTGACTTTATCGGTAATTTGTACATTTTTCCTTTGATGTGTACTCGCTGATAATGTCAGTATTAGTGGACTGGCCGTGATATAAAAGTTATTGGGTCAGTACGCAAGTGACATGTTCGAATGAAACGCGTAAGGATCTACTTTCCCCTTTCATTCAAAAAATTGCGCCTGATTTTTTTCGCAGAAACGCACGATGTTTTTGGCGAATGAAACATTTGCCATTGTTTGAAACTTTCACAAAGATAGTTTAGCCTTTTCGAACGATATTTGTGAAAATGTGAACAGAAAATGTATAAAAAAAAAAACAAGATAGACTTTAAAACAAAATGCGTTATCTATAATTGACCTATATGAAGCTTTCCTTGTTATTCACAAGGACGTACAACTAGCATATCGTCCATGCTATCTGAGATTTTATTCACACAATACCAATACATAGCCTAGTGCTGTTCCAAGTAGTTTTCTTTTTCTGTTTCTTGAGAAGTATTGGTTTTACCTG
Organism: Mytilus galloprovincialis; assembly: GCF_965363235.1. Taxonomy (NCBI): domain Eukaryota; kingdom Metazoa; phylum Mollusca; class Bivalvia; order Mytilida; family Mytilidae; genus Mytilus; species Mytilus galloprovincialis. The sequence goes on from NC_134843.1 coordinate 87,527,901, forward strand.
TTCAGTCACTATAAAGTGTTACAATTCATATTTAAACGCAACACATTAAAAGTGACCAAAAAGGTACCGCTATCGCATGAGAGAAGCTAGAAAAAATGAAAAATAAAATTGACGCATTGTCGACATTTTTGTGGGACCGTCATATATAATATTTAAAAGATGTGGTTTCATTGTCAATATAAGGACAGATATTCAAAGAACAAAGAACAAAAAAGTTAACATATTCAAATGCCGATCTAGGATAAATTAAAAAAGGGGAGTTACCGGGGGCACCATACTGTAAAAGTCTGCATTGTCATTGATCAAAATTGTAGCTTTTATAAGGGGTGGCTGTGACCAGGGTCGCCTTCCCCTAAATCCGCTTCTGAAATTAAAGGTAACTGCAGGGCCTTTAAACTCCAAGTTGTATATTTCTGGTCCGTGTTGAAAATAAAGGAACATGACTTTGAAAAAAGCAAGAATTATACGCTACGGTCCCCCATTCTTATTTCTGACTGCTGATGCTTTGTGAAAAATAAAGAGATTTAACTTACCGGTATGCTACCATTATATCTGTCATTGTAAGAGTTATGTCCGAAACAGAAAATTAATAAAACGCATGCAATAATACCTTTTCATTACTTTGTGCTAGAGAACGCCTTGTTTACTGCACTGTGACAAAATTTCAAATGACGTAATGCAGCCTGTGACGTCAAGTGTGATTCGCCGTGACTCGACGCGAAAAATAAGTTCGTTTGTTGTTTTCTCTACTATTGTAGTGATTTTGATTTTTTTTTTTTAAATTACCGATAAACAGAATAAAGGACGTTTTGTGTTTGATACTGATTTTATCACAGGAAATATCAGGCTCGCCCTTCGGGCTCACCTGATATTTTACTGTGATAATGTCAGTATCAAAAACAAAAAGTCCTTTATTCTATATATATTATCTAAAGGCTTTCGTTTGGATAAAGCTGGAAAGATAAATTTACACTTTTTAAGGCCACAAACAGTTTTTTTGTAACTTGCCTAGAACTGCGGTAAATGTATCTTTCTTTAACAAAAAGATATTTTTTTCTAAAGGGAAACGCATGATGTGGAAAGTTTCTTTATTTACTCAATAAAGAAAACATTATCCGTATTTCAAACGTATATTTGAATGGTATTTCGAATCTTTCAGAACTTTTATGTCATTGATAAGAACAAGAACTTGTCCCGTGTTTAGGTACATATCAATTGAATTACTGAATACCTGTGTTAAACAAAAATTAAATTGAACCGATTTTCAGATATGCAGAATATATCAATTGTTGCATTCATATAAGGAACTTCCAAGAAATTGTATAAGCAATGTTATTTAACTTAGTCTAATTGTGCAAAATTCGACAACAGTGACCAGTATATATAAAAATAAGTGCAAGAAAGGGACTGAATACCACGACAAAATCATCACCAACTTTTTTTGTGTAAAATTCATAAACCTATATGTCTGTCTATATTGGCATAGTTTTGAAACTTTTTTGTATGCCTTCTTTGCAGTTTTAAAGCAAAGGGAGTTTAAGTTTTAAATGTCATCGAGAATGTGTTTCTATACTCAAAATTAGTCGTCTGAAAGAATTAACTGATTTATGCATAATACATGGCCATTTCTTAAAATACTACAAAAAATCTATTTTGTATATTTGATGTTCTTGGTATCAAGTGCGTTTAAAAACCATGGTTAAAAAACTACAAATTACCGCACACAATCTCATCTCCCACAAAAAACAGGAAGTGAATAAATCTTACAGGAACGAAACAAAATATTTTAGTAACACCCACAACAATAATCTGCATGTTAAGATCTAGCTATCTTCCGCTCATAAATTCCGACATGCAGGTGAGCATATAGCAAGGTTATTTAGCACCCATCACGCATATTATTTTTTTTTCGAATTCTGTAGACATAATTTATTAAACTTCATATACAATATTTTCCCTGTTGGTCGCTTGTAGTTGAGACATGGATCAAACCGGGCTTACTGACAGTTGATTTGATGACCGTTATATCACAGTCCAGCAAAAAATATATATTTTTTAAATAATTTAAAACATTTAGACATTTTGTATCGGATCAATGGAAGGAAGATACACTTGATACATTGCCTAGTATTAATACTTGTATTTTCTATCAATTAATATAAACAAGGATTCTCATATATCTCGTCCATTTTTATATTGTTCATTTAACCCAATATTTTATATTATTTAAATTATACCTCTTCAATTCATCACACAGTTTTGTCTTGGTATGTCACTTTAAAAACTACAGGTATTAACCAACTTACATCACTTGCATCTGAAAAACAAATCAACTATGAATGAAATTTGAATAGTCTTGAAATATATTGATTGTCTTTTCAATTGTTTGTTACCCAATGAGTGTTGTGTTCGCAAATCTAATATATAAGTTCATTATTTATCAGGCTTAATAACATATTAAATATAAACATAACATAAATACTTTAATGAAGAAACAAAGCTGTGATATGCAGAGGTATTTTGACATTATGTAATAAACGGTCAATAATGCACATTTACCTAGTTTGCATTTTAACATTTACATCTGGCTATTTATTTTAGGTATTTTTGTCATATAGCTCTTCAACAGTTTCGATTATTTATTCATCTTCGGATTTCAAATGTTTGACTTTGAGCGTTCCTGATGAAGGTAAATCCAGAAAAGCGCTCCGGACGAATAGAATTATTAAACGTGTTGTTTTCAATTTTTTTAATGAATATCATTCAAAGATAAATAAAGTTTACAAGTTATTGATTTATAAAATAGGAAGTAAAGAGAGGTTGCAAGTTTAATTGGCGCAATCAAACTATATATTTTTATGGTATAACCTAAATTAAATGTTTTGAAATGTTATACTCTTTGGCAGATATTTTGAAAAGATATATCTTATAGAGACTGCTACCAAATTTTTATGCAATAATCGAAAGATTAAACAAAAAATCCGACAAAGAAAGAAATATCAGCAAATTGTTATGAACAATATTTCCAAGACAAAGTTTTACTTTCCACTTTACACAGCAAATGATCCAAATAGGACTAAAGCCACCAACACTGCAACACTGATATTATTCATTGTTTGCTATTGAAACTGTTTGCAGAAAGGAGCTGATTACTGAAAATTATCCTATATTCTAGTTGACAATTGTTTGCACTTTATATATTCTTTGTTTAGTCAGTTCACTGCAGATCTGTTAATCAAGAGGAAGAAATAATCACACACATGTTCCTTAAACAATGAGATCAAAGTTAAATTACAAATGTCAGTGCATAGCGTAATTTGTATACATCGTTAAATTATTTGCAAGAATGGAAATTGAAAAAGAGGAAATTGAAAATATGTAGGGTATTTCATGATAATGATTTACTTTAAGAATAATATAGATGTTGTAATCAGAGTTCTGCTAGAGTCAGCTTTTAATTAAAAAAAATGCAAAACAAATATTCGAAAAACCCTAGCAATTTATCAAAATTGGGTATTGTCTCAGCTCAAAGGTTTTGTGTCCTTTCAAATTTAATTTCGCATGGCAGGTGTTAATGTGTTGCAGGATACACTGTCATTGTGGACGCTTTATTTTGTGTTTATGTGATTCCCTCAGTTTAAAGTCTTTACATTGATCAGTATCTTCTTTCGAATGATCAGCTGAAATTCGATAAATTACTGGATATTTTAGTATCTGTGCAAGATAAACTATTTTCTAACACCATGTTTTTAGCGAGGGGCATTTTTTTGGTAAATATGTGTATGAAATATGAAAATATGAGGATGTGTTATGAATGCCATTGAGACAACTAATCACCAGAGCTCAAATTATAATCTTTCGTAGCATAGTAATCTGAAATAAAAAAAAAAACTGAAAGTTACTAGTAAGACATCGAGTATGTAAAATTCAAGCTCGATTGAATCAAAAATGAATTTCTAAAATGACATTACTTCAGTCAATACTAAACAATTTTACATTTTTCTTCAATTCCAATGGCATAAAAAATAATGGTCCTAATAATGCCTCGTTTTGAATTATTGAATTAAACAAAATGATGCTCTTTCAAGATTAAAAATCTTAATTTCCAGATAATATTGTAATGTTTCAATACCATTTATAAAATATTTGTGTATTTGCCGTCAGCAAATCAATCAGCTATAACGATAATGATGGATGACTATATACAAATAAGAATCAAGTCGAAAATCAGAAAGCTTTATCTATCTTATATATCAACATTGATAGGTTTTTTTTACTAATAATTATAGAGGTAGCCTTTGTTTCAGTATGCTCTACCCCAGTGACCGTTGTTCCAGCCTTTATTTCAGTCATAATTTCCGTGATATCCAGTGTATCCGTCATAACCATGGTAACCATTGTTGTATGGTTAATCATATCCTGGATAATAATCCTGAAATATGAAAAAAAAATTAAGATTGAATCAATGATGATTTTGATATATAAAGCAATTTAAAAGAGCGTAATATCAATTAAAACAATGGCACTATATATCATTGAAGCAGCTGATGATTCAAGCCTTCTTTTCTATGTTGTTTCATCCATTCCTGTAAACTGTATCTATATTTGTATCTTTTAGTTTGGAAATAATATAGTAAATAGTAAACATAGATAAAAGCATAACAATTTATTTCTCATCCATTTTCCCATTTACAACCACTGGGTCGATGCCGCTGCTGGTGGAGATTTTTTTCCCCGAGGGTATCACCAGCCTAGTAGTCAGCACTTTTTGTGCTGATATGAATTGTCATTGATATGGTTATATTTATAAATTTATTGTTTACAAAATATTGAAATACTAAGGCTTTTTTACCTCAGGCATAGATTGATTACCTTAGCTGTATTTGGCAAAACTTTTAGGAATTTTGGTCCTCAATGCTCTTCAACTTCGTGCTTTATTTGGCCTTTTTAACTTTTTTGGATTCGAGCGTCACTGATGAGTCTTTTGTAGACGAAACGCGCGTCTGGCGTATATATTAAATTTAGTCCTCGCATCTTTAATGAGTTTATTGTAAAAGACTATCGAATGTTACCAAATGGACATTCAAGCTTAACAGTCAAAATGATAATGCTCTGGTAAATAAACAATTAAAGAAAGAAAAATAAACAAACAAACCATACGACAATATACAAACCAAAACGAGAAAACTGAAGACTGAGCAACAGAAACCCAACAAAAACCGACTTGATGATTGTTTCGATATCACACCATGACGGCTTGTATTGGCTGAGACAAAACCTTATCATTTTGCATTTTATTAAATATATTTTCTGAAAACTAAATCGATACGGATGTTTCACCCAGAACGATTACCATTGAATTTATTACAAATAAAATTGTCTTGTTTCTGTATTGATAAGTTTATTATAAAATCCGTTATCAAAAACTACGTAACTAAATTGTTGAATTGAAATTCATTGTATATGACTGTTTTAATTCATTTGTTCTATTTTTCTGGTGTCGACCTGAGCGTCTTACATAATGATTTTCATGTCATATAACAAACTTTTAGGTCTAGAGCTGGCATGTCAGTTAACTGCTAGTTGTTATTTATGTATTATTGTCATTTTATTTATTTTCTTTTGTTATTTCTTCTGACATCGCACTCGCACTTCTCTTGAATTGAATTTTAACGTGTCTATTGTTATTCGTTTACTTTTCTACATTGGCTAGAGGTATAGGGGGATTTCATAAACATGTTTAACCCCGCCGCAATTTTGCGCCCGTCCCAAGTCAGACGCCTCTGGCCTTTATAAGTCTTGTATGATTTTTAATTTTAGTTTCTTGTGTATAATTCGGAGTTAAGGATGACGTCCATTATCACTGTACTAGTATACATATTTTTTAAAGGGCCAGCTAAAGGAAGCCTCCGAGTGCGGGAGTTTCTCGCTACATTGAAGACCCATTGGTGGCCTCCGGCTGTTGTCTGATCTATGGTCGGGTTGTTGTCGCTTTGACATATTCCCCATTTCCTTTCTCAATTTTAATTTAGTATTTCTCAACTTACATAGCCTGCATCTGAAAAAAAGGATTATCAAATATAAGTCATCTTTGATTAGTATGGAAAAATTGTTTTTTGTAGTCGCTGTCTTTAACTTGCTTCTTTGTTAAAATATATATTTGTAAAAGATATTGGTATATCAATAAAGTGTAAACAAATCTAACATTAGAATTTTTCATGTGTCAGTAGATAATCATAAGATAAGTATAGAAAAACAGAATTTTGAAAATGAAAGCGGAAAACAATAGCAGAGCTATAACATATACATCTTTTTCAACAATTTCGAATTAATGACAAATAGAAGAACAAATATTTATGAAAGCAATCATAACATTCTTCCTGTTTTGATATTTCGTTTTTATGATTGCCCAATTTGATAGAACTAAAAGACTGAGTTGAACCAATTTTATTGTGTGACCGTTATTTTGAATATGATGAAGCCTTTTACGATGAAAATGGATTTTTGCATATATCTTTTATGCTTATCAAAAGAAATCCGACATATTATAGATTTCAAAAGTTATATTCTATGTTTGAGAAAACAAATTGAAAACATCAAGTTCTAATTTTCTTGCGTCCAAAGCACTTTCTGCATTTACCTTCATCCGGAATGCTGAAAGTCAAATATTTGAAAGCCAATGATGTATAAGAAAAGAAACAGCAGAATATCTATGTTACCAAAAAAGGACATAGATAATCTTTACTTACCACTCTGCACGGCAAATATTCCAATAAGGACTAATGCCATCATAATTGTGAAACTGAATTTGTGCATTGCTTCTAAATCTAAAGCAAGGATACGCTGATTGTTGAGAAATACTTCTGTTCTGGCTGAATACTGTCTGCGCGTTATATACATTTCGCAATGAACCCACTGTAAATCAAGAGGAAGAAACAACCATACAAATATTCCTGTTACAATAAGATTTAAAATGTAAATATATTACATAATCCGTATCGCCCTTGTCCTGTTAGATGCAAGAATGAAAATAAAAATACAAAAAATACCAATAGTGCAATAAGCTGTCATTTGACGCTGAAATTCACATTCAATTCAAATTTTGATATTTTTATATCAAAATATATACTTCCTGGTGGAAAGATCTTTAATCGTTCTCTGAACAATTTGTTTTTAATCATTTTGGCATTTTTTGTATTTTTATTTTCATTTTTTCATCTAACATGACAAGGGATACGGATTATGTAATACATTTACATTTTAAATCTTATTGTAACAGGAACATATGTGTGATTGTTTCTTCCTCTTGATTTGCAGTGAGTTGAATGCAAAATATATATAAAGCGCAGACAGTATTCAGCCAGACTAAAAGTATTTTTCTGCAATCAGCGTATCCTTGCAAACGGTTAGATCAAGAAGCAATGCACACATCCAGTTTCACAGTTATGATGGCTTTAGTCCTAATTGGATTATTTGCCGTGCAGAGTGGTAAGTAAAGATTATTTATGTACTTTTTGGTAATATAGATAGTCTACTGTTTTGTTTCTTAAACATAATTGGCTTTCAAATAATTTCTTTTGAGTATTCCGGATAAAGGTAAATGCAGAAAAGTGCTTTAGACGTAAGAAATTTATAACATGATGTTTTCAATTTGTTTTGTCAAACAGAAATCTATAAAATGGCGGATAACTTTTGATAAACACAAAAGATATGAACAAAAATCCAGTGTCTTTGTAAAAGCTTCGTCATATTGAAGATAACGGTCTGAAAATATAACGGAATTTGATGAGACTGTCGTACAAGTGAGAGGTTTAGCGCTATAAAACCAGGTTTAATCCACCATTTCTACTTTTGAAAATGCCTGTAACAAATCAGGTATATGACAATTACTGTCCATTTGTTTTGGATGTGTTTTGTCATTTGATTTTGCCATGTGATTATGGACTTTCCGATTTGATTTTCCTTTGAGTTCAGTTTTTTTGTAATTTTGCTTTTTGAAACAGTTAAACTCAGTCTTTTATGTCTAAAAAATTGCGCAATCATAACAACAACACCAACCAAAACAGGAAGAATTTAGTGATTTGCTTTCAGAATTATTTGTTCTTCTATTTGTCATTAATTCGAAATTGTTGAAAACTATTTATTGATTATTTGCTATAGATTGTTTTCTACGTATAAAAAATTCTATATTTATCTTTCTATCATTTACTGACACATGACAAATTATAATGTAAGATTTATTTTTACTATACTTAATTTATCCATATCTTTTTCTAGCATAATTTTTTACAAAGAAATAAGTTTCAAACAGCGATTACAAAAATATTTGTTCCATACATAACAAAGATGATTTATATTTTTATAATCCTTTTTTCAGATGCAGGCTATGTAAGTTTAGAAATTTGCAAAGTTTGTTATATGACATGAAAATCATAACGTAAGAAGCTTACCTCGACACCAGAAAAAAAGAACAAATGAATAAAAACAGTCACACACAATGAATTTCAATTTAACTATTTAGTTAAGTCGTATAATTTGCGTAGATTTTGATAACGGGTTTTATAATAAACTTAACATTAAAAATCCAAGACAATTTTATTTGTAATTTTATCAATGGTAATCGTTCTGTGTCAAAAATTTTTGACGATTTGACGATTTAGTTTCAGAACATATATTTGATCAAATGCAACTGATAAGGTTTTGTCTCAACGAATACAAGCCGTCCTGGTGTGATATTGGATGAGTCATAAAGCCTGTTTTTGTTTTGGTTTTCGTGTATATTGCCGTATCGTTTAGTCAGGTTTTTTTCCCCTTTTTTTACCAGAGCATTATCATTTTGACTGTTGAATTTAAATGTCTATTTGGTAACATTGGCCACTCTTTTACAGAGTGTTATATCTTTATTAATCTGCCGGTTTAAGAATTGAACAAACACAGCAATTGACCACCTTTTCAAATGCAACACGATTTCATATCATTATTCTTGTATCACAAAAGGGCATACTTACTTAGTTAATCACAAGTATTGCAAAATGTGTTGATCATTTCTTTTTTCTTAGGGAGTTTCCGCAATTTTGAATTTTAGATCTAACTGCAATATATATTCAAATATTTATTGAATTATTTGAAAAAAATCCGTATTCTTCAATTTAGTGTTTCTAAACAGTCATTTATTTATAGAGTGGCACACGTGTTAAGCAAAGGTAAATCAACCTGCTGAAATGGATTGGAGTATTAAGTGTTTTGTGATTACTATAATGTTTACTATATGCAGTTGCTGAATTGTCACCAATCTATAAGATACAAATATTGATATATGTAATAGGAATGGATGAAACAAAATAAACAAGAAGGCATGAGTCATCAGCTACTTTATGATATTGATATAGTGTCATTGTTTTAATTGATATTACGCAGTTTTTAATTTCTTTATATTTCAACATCGTCATTTATTCAATCTTAAATCTTTTTGTCTTCATATTTTAGGGTTATTATCCAGGATATGATTTACCATACAACAATGGTTACCATGGTTATAACGGATACACAGGATACCACGGAAAATATGGATGGAATAAAGGCTTGAATAACGGTCCCTGGGGAGGACCATACGGAAACAAAGGCTACATATATTAACTAAAAACTATCAATGTTGATATGAATGACAGATAATAAAGCTTTATTGATTTTCGACTTGATTTTTATTTGTATATAGTCTTCTATCATTATAGTTATAGTTTATTGATATCAAACAATTTAAATGATACATCATACCCAAAAAAAAAACAAATATAGTTTGCTGGCTCAAATTAACATGCAACCTTTCTTTACTTCCTATTTTATAAATCTGTATACATCTTTCAATCATATCCATTAAAATAAAAACAAATGTACATTATTGACCGTTTGTTACATAATTAGCTACTATTAAATAAAGGCAACAGTAGTAAACCGCTGTTCGAAATTCATAAATCGATTGAGCAAAAAACAAATCCAGGTTACAAACCAAAACTGAGAGAAAACACATCAAAAATAAGAGGAGAACAAGACACAACAGAAACCCAACACTTAAATGCAACACCCACAGAAACGAACTATAATACACGAATGGCCATTCTCCTGACTCGGTACAGGACATTTTAAGAAAAAATGGTAGATTGCACCTGGATTTGTATCTAGCCAAATCTTATATGGCAATGTTAAATATAATATTAGATGAATACATTAAGCCTAGTACATAACTAACTTGTATATTAGATTCACTTACACAACCCTCGTTAATTCATGCCTTTCAAGACATCAGTTTTGATTTACAAATAATTTCAAGACAACCAAAAATTTCAAGATTAATTAAATTTCATTCATAGTTTATTTGTTTTTCAGATGTAAGGGATGTAAGTTTGTTAATACCTGTAGTTTTTAGAATGACATAACAAACCCAAACTATGTAATGAATTGAAGAAGTATAATTCAAATAATATACAATATTGGATTTAACAAACAATATATGTTTCTTTCATTGATCCAGTACAAATGTCTACATGTTTTTGAATAAATATAGTCCGGTGTACTGTGATTTAACGATATCCACATCAACAGCCCGGTTTGATCAATGTCTCAACTGTTGCAAGCGAAATACGGGGAAAAGATTTTATATGAAGGTTAAAAAATAATGTCTTCCTTATTCAAAAAAATCTTTTGCGTGATGGTACTAATAGTGGAGTGACAAATCAAGAAGAAATCACTTTTTTAAAGAGTTTAATGGACCAAAATACCCCACGCCTGAAAATTCACACACATATAGAGTAAACATTATAATTTCATGTTAGCCCTGTCGTAGATATATTCCACTGTCCAGGGTTTTTTTTTATAAAAGCTCAAGAAAGTGTGAGTTAATGATTGTTTTCATTTTAATTTTCAAACACTGGAGCTTTATAATGAATTCCGGAATGAATATATCATCAAACTGTTGTTATAAAATGAAACAGTTATGTATTAGCTTTATCTTACATCAAACTTAATTACATATGAACATATGAATTAAATGAATTAGACAATTTTCAAATGTATGTGACGGGGTTTTTTTTTCAATCTTACCGTTTGTCAAAGTATTATCAATTATTACCAGTTATCAATTCGTCCATAAAAAACCGGAACAACCAATATGTAAGAAGTTTGAGTATATAAAAGTTTGACAGAGCATACACATTAGATTTTACAATGGCTAGCACAGTTAGAAAACAGAAAGAGAGACATTTTAGATGCAACAGCTACGGAATCTTAAATCTAAGATACAAAACGAAAGAAAGAGAAGAAACAGTTTTATAATAACTAAATGAAAAATATTGAATGTAATACATATTTCTATACACAATTATATCTGTTTGTACGGATCGTACGATAAGCTACCAAAATATAATTATGATCTGATTATATATGGATAACGACAAAGGCCCGGTGAAGCTATGATAGTGGAGAGGAGGAGAGGACATATTTAGAAATTTAGATAACCTAAATACCTCATGAGGTTTTGATAGCTCATTTGAAAGCTGACGTCGTGTACTGTTTGAAAATAAGTGTCGTAAATATAAAAGCTTGTACAATCTTGACGTGAATTAAGGTCAAAGGTCATGAATAAAAAAATCTATTTTTATCTGGAGAAACAAACCATTGAATTTTTTTTTCGAATAAATAACCCTTTAAATAAATTAAATTAGTGGTATATTGTAACAATATTTCCGTTAATACTAGATATTTTTCGATTTTTTCCAACGACGTCTGGAATAATTTAGAATATAATTTGTTAAAAGAGTATCCGAAATGCAATGTTGATAAATCAAACAAAATGTCATGTAAAATTTCGTTTAAATTCTCTCCGATGCTTCGATTTTTCATAACATTGATTTCAACTGTCTCAGTAAATGATATCTTTTCAGATGTTGCCAGTTTAATGTTCATTCGACATTACTGCAATTATTGCAAATATGCTGTATAACAAATATTAAAAGGTAGACATATATGTTACCATTCATTTTTAAACGTTGAAAATATCAAACTGAAATTACTTTATATTTAAAAAAAAAACATTTCATGATAATTAATCTGTTGCATCATCTATGTCGGCTGGTACGGACTGGATATTGTTGTAATTTGACCTGACAAAGTAGAAATATCACCTGGTTTGAACTTACAGGAACAACATGGCGGTTTCCATTTTCGTAACAGAATCTGCTTACCTTTCCAACAAAATGAGATAACCATGTTTCTGCGGTGGTTTGTGTTGCTTTGTCTTTATGTTTTTTATGCACTGTTACCAGTATGTTAGTTTTCTTTTTTTCTTTTTTTAGTCATGTAGTTGTCACTTATAGCCGACTACTAAATTTTAGTGTCCTTTTGATATCTGTTGCCACTCTTTTACCTTCTTGTAATAAAATGTATAAATCCGTCAAACAATTATTGATACTTTTTAAACTAAATCACAGAAAAGCCATTTCTAGAAGTCTTTCAATCAACGATAAAATTAACGATGAAATTTTCAACTCAAAATTGTGTTCGCAGTGTATGATGATAACAGAAATACTTTGTTACTGGTTGCTCATGTAGTGACACAAGTGATATGCTGATCCTTACAAATTCCAAAGGTTTTCTGGAAAAGGCAACACCTTAATCATTTTCTGAAACAAATTCAATCACAAAAATTGATTTTCCCACTCTTGATACCTCCAAAACTGTTGGAAAATAAAAACCAGACTCCGTACCTACAAATTGATTGGAGTTTTATCCAACACGACATATTTTGTTAAAGATTAGACCAATAATAAAACATCTACACCAAAGCACAAGTAATCTTAATTTCTTATAAAATAAACAAGCTTGTTTGATCTTGTTTCTACGTCACTGAGTTCCGTCACAAACTTGTAAAACAAGTAAATCAACGAAGCTAGATGTTTTTCATTTCACAGGTTATATTGATGATGTTCTTTCTTTTAACAGTCCAAACTGTTCTTCCTTTGTCCCAATAATATATTCTCTTAAACCAGAGATTACAGACACAACTGAATCATCTTCCAACGCATCAATTCTAGACGATTACATCGATTTTACAACAGCGATCATTTAAGTACAAAAACATGCGATAAATAAAACGAGAAGATTTAAAATTTGAAATTAGGAATTTCCTGAGCTTATATCAATATTCTAACGTCACCCTCGTAAGGAGTATACATTTTCGAACTTATAAGATATTCAAGAACTTGCAGATGATACTTGGACTTCGTGAAAAGTCCTCAGTGTTTAAGAAAATCTTTAACGATAGTTATCAAAGGTACCAGGATTATAATTTAGTACGCCAGACGCGCGTTTCGTCTACATGAGACTCACCAGGGACGCTCATATCAAAATATTTATAAAGCAAAACAAGTACAAAGTTAAAGAGCATTGAGGATCCAAAATTCCAAAACGTTGTGCTAAATACGGCTAAGGTAATCTATGCCTTGGATAAGAAAATCCTTAGTTTATCGAAAAATTCAGTCAGGGTTTTGTTAACGAACGTCGCATCCTTTTTCTCAAAACGTCTATTGGACACTACTAAGAACTTTTAGATAAATATCCAACATATAGTTCACAAATGATAAAAAACGCTATTTAGTTGTAGATTCAAAGTGTTGAAGTTGTATATCTGGTTGGATTGTTTTTAGATTACTTACCCCGTTTAATTATATTGATTGTTTCGTGGTTTTATATATTTCGTTTGGTCGACTGACTTCTGACGTGACTCAGTATTTATGCATTTCGACGTGAGGTTTTTGACATTATATTTACTGCATTCCTGTATCAGTTGCAATTAGACCATAAAGAGGTTTTTTTTGTCTTGTTGTTCAGTGTATTTCTATTTATTGAACTATTACTATATCGAGAGGTTGTATTGGTCAGTATTTTTGTTGTATATTTCATTTCATTTCGAAGGCTTATGGTTATATCTTTTACTTAATTTAAAACGCTGAACACATTTTCATATATGGTTATGAGTATGTATGGTGTAAACCAATAATCCTTTAAGATTCCATCGGTTTATAGTGATGTTTTGCATTTTTCTCCTTTGTGTCCAATAAACTTAGTGAAAATTCTTTTTTGTGTGATGGTGTGTATTGTCCCCCCCCCCCTAAAATGTTTAAACACAAAAGGGTCAAATCCTTCTAAGTAATGGGAGGACTAACATGTCAATACAAAATATCAAATATATCCAGATTATGATTTTGTTCGGAAGATTTTCGTTAATTGCTAATTTGACGAACATTTTACCGTTTTATACACATCTAAATAAGCTTCAAAAATTACAAGCAAAGGTACTAAGACTATTAATAGACGTGCAACGCTTGCCATAGCTTACTATAGCGATGAACCATAACTGTATTGTACCGATTTTTATAATACAATATGCACAGATGGTAACTTTCAAAAGACAAGTTACACGCATCAAGTGGATAATGATATAAAACATGTCCTTGTTCGCATGGTTTAATAGTATACATTTCATAACATACTATATACATTATTATTACATTATTATTTATTTCTATAACAAAAAAATCCCTCTTTGATTATTCTACACGAAAATTGTTCAAAACACATGTTTAATTGATCTCATTTAACTACAAATAAAGCATTGTTCAATGTATGATCAACTAGAATGGACTATTTTAGGAATACATTAAACGTTTTCCTACATACTTACTATCTCATAACATGGCAAACTTACATTATTATAACCATATAAGAAATGTATTTGTATACTAGGAGACTGATAGATATATTTTTTTCTTTTTTCTTGATCCTTTTTATTTCATGTATTATTATTGTATACTAGACGTGTTGATTTATTTAAATAAAATAATGTTTAAACTTATTGTCAACATTATAATTTTATATAAATATTTACCGACTCAATGGGTCAAAAATAAAAGCCACAAAGTATCGCTGTTCGAAAGTTAGAATTCGATTAAGAGAAAAAAAAATCCGAGTTCCAAACTAAAACCGAGGGAAACACATTAATTACCTATCAGAGGAAAACAACGAAACAACAAAAACACTAAAGTGTAATAAAAAAACGACAAAGTAACACACACAGAAACGAACTATAAGATAAACACTGCCATTTTCCTTACTTAGTACAGGGAATTTTTAGAAAAAAATGGTGGGTTCAACCTGGTTTGGGGCTAGCCAGACCTTGCGCTTTTATAAATTTGAATATAACTGTAGTAAAATACCGAGCAAACAATAAAGTGGAAAATATTGAAACAGATTGTCAAAAAACTTACGTTAAAAAACTTTTTCAATGTTTATGTCTTACAGTTTTCGTATGTAGGGCCGTTTCGAAGAGATGTCCTCCGCAAAAGATGAATTTCAAATCTTTGCTTGATCTTTTTCCTTCGTTAATTGAAGGGATTCCAACATGACCGTTGACAAAGTTATCAATTTTTGTTTATTTGACTTTATGTGACATCATACTTTCCCGGGAATTAATTTAAGATCATTATGGTACGACCAGGGTTATTCACTAGAAACCGATAGGGTTGTTGGATGGAGGATTCAAATTATTGGGTACATTCATCGCTCTTGCCAATTATGGAAAAACATCGAAATTTAACTTTGACACAAGATTCCGTATGAGCCAATTAGATAATTTCATATATTGTTAAGTATAAGAAAAGTCATATTAATTTTTAAATGCAGATTTTCGAATTCGTTTTTAAGAACACAAAAATTCCAGATTAAACGTGCAATTAAATTTTAGCTCAATTGATCACAATTCATGTGAGCTTTATTTATCACTTGGGTTCTGTCGTCTGTTATCACGAGTTGTTTGTCATTGTCGGTCGTCGTCATACGTTGACTTTTACAAACATTTTTACATCTTAAACTACTAGGCAAATAATAACAAAACTAAGTCACAGTCAATCCTAATAAATCTGAGTTCAACTGCTTGTCAAAATAAACATGTACGCTTACAAATATGAACATGGCCAAAATGGGGGAAAAGAACAAAACGTTCAAACACATTGTTTTTCATTCTCCGAAACCGCTATAAAATTGGAAAATCTAAGGAGCAGCTATCTAAACAATTGTTACAAACTACCTACTTTCCTTTTATATCAAATTCGTCTTGCGATAATTTATAGGACTTCTTGCTGTGAAAGATTCCTTATTGGGGTCCTAAAATTACATCTAGTACCATTCTTCCGTTTTTGTCAATGATAAAAAAATAATCAGCATAACAAGCTTATTATCAACAAAAAAGAGATGGTAGTTAACATTATTTTCTAGTCTAATAAAAAGGTACAAAAACATATAATATTGTAAAAGTCCATGGTTTCAACAACTACAGTTTATCTGCTTACCAAAGTCTGTTGAAACCATCTAATTATCCAGATTTATTTTTGGATTTATTTCAAAACCTGAACGGGTGTTGCAGCAAAGTATGGCTGTAAATTCACATTGCGTTTGTTTCAAATACAAAATTAGTGTCGTCACTCATAACAACACTAGTATAATGATTTTTGATGAATCATAAAAATGATTTTTTAAGACGTTTCTTTTTTTTTTTTTTTTTTTTTTTTATTTTCATTCTTGCATCTAACATGACAAGGTCTACGGATTATGTAATACATTTACATTTTAAATCTTATTATAATAGGAACATATGTGTGATTGTTTCTTCCTCTTGATTTGCAGTGAGTTGATTGCAAAATGTATATAAAGCGCAGACAGTATTCAGCCAGACTAAAAGTATTTCTCTGCAATCAGCGTATCCTTGCAAACGGTTAGATTTAGAAGCAATGAACACATTCAGTTTCACGGTTATGATGGTTTTAGTCCTTATTGGATTATTTGCCGTGCAGAGTGGTAAGTAAAGATTACTTTGGTCATTTTCGGTAATATAGATATTCTACTGTTTCGTTTCTTATACATCATTGGCTTTCAAATAATTGGCTTTGTGCATTCCAGAAGAAGGTAAATGCAGACAAGTGCTTTGGACGTAAAAACTTAATATCATGATGGTTTCAATTTGTTGAATGTACCTTTTGAAATCTATTATATGTCGGATAACTTTTGATAAGCACAAAAGCTATATTTGTAAAAGGCATCGTCTTAATAAAAAAAACGGCCACACAATTGAACCCAGTTTAATTCAGTCTTTTAGTTCTGTCAAATTGGTCAATCGTAACAACAAATAATCAAAACAGGAAGAATGTTATGATTTGCGTCATAAATAGTTGTTCTTCTATTTGTCATTATTCGAAATTGTTGAAAAAGTTATATTGTATTTTTTTTTCAAATTGTAAAATTCTTTTTGTATACTTATCTTATTATCATTAGTGAAACATAATGTTAGATGTATTTACACTATAATAAATACATATCCATATATTTTTCTAATACTAGTATATTTTATTTTTACAAAGACACAAGTTTCAGACAGCGATTTCAAAAAACATTTGTTCCATACTAAACAAAGATGACTTATATTTGATAATCCTTCTTTTCAGATGCAGGATATGTAAGTTAAAAAATAATTAAAGTTTGTTATATGACATGAAAATCATAATATAAGACTCATAGGCCGGCACCAGAAAAAAAGAACAAATGAATAAAAACAGTTGCATACAATGAATTTCAATTCAACAATCTAGTAAAGTCATATCTGTTGCGTAGTTCTGGATAACGGTTTTAAAAAGAAATAACAAGAAAAACACAAGACAGTTTTATTTGTAATAAAATCAATGGTGATCGTTCTGGGTCAAACATTTGTGGCGATTTAGTTTCAGAACATATATCTAATAAAATGCAAATGATAAGGTTCTGTCTCTAGCTATACAAACCGTCATGGTGTGATATTGAAAGAGTCATGAAGCCGGTTTTTTGTTTGGTTTCGTGTTGCTCAGTCTAAAGTTTTCTCGTATAGGTTTGTATATTGCCGTATCGTTTGTTCGTGATTTTTTTACCAGAGCATTATCATTCAGATTGCTGGTCCTGAGTGTCCATTTGTTTATATTCGCCACTCTTTATAAGGGGTTACATCGTTATTTATCAACCGGTTTCAGAATTGAACTAAGTACATTATTTGACCACGTTTTCAAATGCAGTATGATTTCATATCATTATTATTGTATCACAAAAGGGCATACTTACTTACTTAGTAAAATACAAGTATTTCTAAATGTGTTGATCTTTTTTTATTGGGGGGGGATGTTTCCTCAATTTTGAATTTGAAATATAACTGCAATATATATTCAATGTTTATTGATTTCTTTGATTGGTTCCTCATTCTTTAATTCATTGTTTCTAAACAGTCATCTATTTATAGAGTGTCACACGTGTTACGCAAAGGTAAATCATTTTGGGGAAACAAACGGATGGGAGAAGAAATCATTATACTTACATTTATAATGTTTACTATTTGCACCAAACTATAACATACAAATATTGATATATGTAACAGGCGTGGATGAAACAAAATAAGGCATGAATCATCGGCTACTTTATTGATATAGTGTCATTGTTTTCATTGATATTACGCTGTTTTTAATTGCTTTTCATATTAATATCATCAATGATTCAATCTCAAATCTGTTTTCTTCATATTTCAGGGTTATTATCCAGGATATAATTCACCATACATCAATGGTTACCATGGTTATAATGGATACACTGGGTATCACGGAAATTATGGATGGAATAAAGGCTGGAATAACGGTCCCTGGGGAGGACCATACGGAAACAAAGGCCACCTCTATAACTATTAGTTAAAAAAAACTATCAAAGTTGATATATATGATAGATAATAAAAGCTTACTGATTTGACTTGATTTTTATTTGTATAAAGTCATCAATCATTATCGTTATCGTTATACATGTAGTTGATTGATTTGAGGGCGGCAAATATACAAATGTTTTATAAATTGTATTGAAACATAACAATATTATCTGGCAGTTTAGATTTTTAATCTTGAAAGAGCATCATTTTGTTTAACTGTTATATTCAAAAACGAGGTATTATAAGGGCCATTATTTTTTATGCCATTGGAATTGCAGAAAAGTGTAAAATTGTTTGGTATTGACTGAAGTAATGTCATTTAGCAATATAAATTCATTTATTATTCAATCCAAATTTAATTTTCCATACTCGATATCTTACTATTAAATTTCAGTTTTTAATTTCAGTATACTATGCTACGAAAGATAATGATTCTGGTGGTTAGTTGTCTCAATGGCATTCATACCACTTCCTCATATATTTATATTTCAGATATTTAAGAACGAAACAAATACCCTTCGTTAAAAACATGGTATTAGAAAAATTTACATTTTTTGCACAGATTCTACAACACTAAATAATTTAACGAATTTTATCATATTATAAGAAAGATAATTTTGATAATTTGCTAGGATTTTTCGAACTTATTTATTTGTTAAAAATGTTAAATAGTTATCAAAAGTACCATGATTATAATTTAATACGCCAGACGTACGTTTCGTTTACATAACACTCGTCGGTAACGCTCAAATTAAAATAGTTATAAAGCCAAACAAGTTCAAAGTTGAAGAATATTGAGGACCCAAAATTCCAAAACGTTGTGCCAAATACGGCTAAAGTAATCTATTCCTGAGATAAGAAAATCCTTAGTTTTGTGGAAAATTTAAAGATTTCTAGCAGGAAATGTATTAAATTGACCGTACTATTTATATGCATGGCTGGGCTGGTGATACTCTCGTGGACGAAACGTCCACCAGCAGTGGCATTGCGCGTTTGGCGTAATTATAAAATTTTAATCCTGGTATCTATGATGAGTTTATTGACTCTGTGGTGTAAATAGTTATCAAAGATACCATGATTATAATTTAATACGCCAGACGCGCGTTTCGTCTACTATATACTTATCAGTGACGCTCAGATAAAAATAGTTATGAAGCCAAACAAGTAAAAAGTTGAAGAGCATAACTAATGGTTTTAGTTACTTATTACAACATCTATATTATTCTTTTAATGAGTCATAATGATGAAATACTCTACATTTTTTGGATTTCCTCTTTTTCAATTTCGATTCTTGCAAATAATTTGACAATGTATACAGATTATGCTATGCACTGACAATTTGGTTTTAACTTTGATCTCATTATACCAGGAACATGTGTACGATTATTTCTTCTTCTTGATTAACAGATCTGCAGTGAGTTGATTACATAAAGTATATATAAAGCGAAGACAATTGTCAGCAATAATACAGGGTCTTTTTTAGAAATCGGCTTCATCCTGCAAACAGTTTGAGCAGAAAACAATTAATCATATCTGTGTCGCAGTGTTGGTGGCTTTAGTCCTGATTGGATCATTTGCTGTGCAAAGTGGTAGTTAAAACTTTGTCTTTGAAATATTGTTTATTGCAATGTGTTGATAGATAGTCGTTTGCCGAATTTTTTGTTTAAGGTGGTACCTAACACAACAGGGAGATAACTCTGTAAAATCAGTTAAACGTTTTAATTACGATATGTTGTTAAGGGAATGTTAAGCTTCTAAATGATCAAAATTAGTATTTGTCAAACTGCTATATAAACAGTGTCATTTTTCTGAAAAAACGGTTGGTTTAAATTATTTGAAATTTTTATATTTTTGTCAAAGGGACAAAGTATATACTTTGTCAAAATTTTATGAAATTTAAACGAGCCAAACTAATTTTAGTGAAAGTGTTGGGTACCACCTTAAATTTAAATTATTGCAAAAGTTTTCGATATCAGTCTCTATAAAAAAAATATTCAAAATATCTGCCAACGAGTATAACATTTCAAAACATTTAATTTAGGTTTATGATATTGTTGTAATAACTAAACTAAGCAATTTGAATGATACACCATACCATAAAAATATAGTTTGCTTGTGGAAATTAAACATGCAACCTTTCTTTACTTCCTATTCTAAAAATCAAAAACTTATTTTTATTTTACTTTGAATCATATCCATTAAAATGTAAACTAGGTAAATGTGCATTATTTACCGTTTGTTACATTATGTAAAAATAACTCTGCACAGCTTTGTTCCTTCATTAAAAGAGGGACGCCTGGCTAAAAATGAAAGAAGACAAACAGACAACAAATAGAACGCATGACACAACATAGAAAACTAAAGAAATAAGCAACACGAACCCCAACAAAAAAATAGGGGTTATCTCATTAAAGTATTATTCTATGTTTAAATTTGATCTATCATTAAGCCTGGTAAATAACGAACTTATATATTAGATAAAAAATTTGAAGACAATAAATAAATTTCAAGACTATTTAAATTTCATCCATAGTTAATCTGTTTTTCAGATGCAAGTGATGTAAGTTGATAAATACCTGTAGTTTTAAAGCGACCTGTATAGACAAAACTATGTAATGAATGGAAGAGATATGATTTAAATAATATACAATATTTGGTTAAATGAACAACATAAAAGATATATGAGAACCCTTTTTTATATTACTTAAGGCGAAGTGTACGTAATTGCACGCCTCTAGCGGAATACGGGATTAAAAACGTTCGTCGTTAGTTACGCAAGTTATCTCCCTTACTCCAAGAAAGGACACACGAAAGAGAAACTACTTGCTGCGGTCTATAATGAATCCAACAAGCACGCCTGTGCTGTCTTAAACCTCATAGAAATTATCTAAATAACTCCAATTAGAAAGCACAGCATTATGTACGTTGTTCTGTGTGCAGCCTGACTTATAAAAACACTGGGTTTTTTTGGGGTTTTTTTTAGACGCGTAGGAGAAGGCATTTCGTGTTTATGATATCAACAGAAAGAAAAAACGCCTCACAACAAAATTATAAACAAATAAACAAATAAATATGTAACAATTTTTTTTCTATTGATATCAAATTAATTAAAATGAAACCTGAATTGAACCAACAATATCGTTTTAAAAAGCCGTAGTCTTGAACGAAAAACACAGTACTCAACGTAAAGTTTTATAATAGGTTACAAATAATTAATGAAAGACGTGTGAATTTAATTGTTTAATTAAAAAGACGTTGAAATGTTCGTATTTTGTGCAATTGATTTATATTCATATAAGAAATCAGACGATACCAAGAAAATAATTTGACCACTAGTGCAAAACTTACCAGTCGGAAGAACAAAGACGGAAAACAAACTAAAATAAACAAATTATGCCCCAAAAATTACTCAGTAACTTAAAAATTGTCTCTAACATTTATCTTAAAATAAGTAAAAATTATGTCATTCAACTCCAAGTTTTCAACTTTTTCTACATGTGCAGAAAATAAACAGGTGTCTTCTATTCCGTCCGCAATTTATGGGAAAACTAAATCTAAATTTAGAACCATATTGAAATTGAAAGTACACATGTAAGATAAAATATAACATGTCATTTTTTCTTTCACAAATTCCAATTTCGAAGAGATATATAGCGAAATCTGTTTTCTTTTATTGTGCCTGTGTGCATCATTCAAAATTAGAGAATGCAATTTTAAAGTACCAAGTCTCAATTCAAGATTATGAATAAATAGAATATAGAATTACGGGGGGGGGAGGGGGTAGGACCTTTATCGGAACTCCGGGATCTGGATCCCTCCTTCCCTCCTCCCTCTATTATGGTTAAAGAAAAGAGGTCACGGAAGTTTTGTGATACTTGTAACTTCATTTTAATATTTAGTGGAATGAGAGATGAAATGTGTTCAGACTATTACATTTCGATTTTTTTTTCAAAATTAAACCAAAGTTTACTGCAAGGGGTGTTTAACGACCTCGATGATTTTCCATGAGGATCTCGCACTCGGTCAGCTCTAGTTTTTCACATAGTTCATGATCATACAAGAATTGAGAAGCCTGTGGTTTCCTTGTCTAATGATATGAGACTTTGGAGTTCATATAATTTACATTCAACGTTTTTTATCGAATATTTTAAGGCTTTTTGACTATCAATGTTGACCCCCCACCCCTTTCCAATTGATTGGATAAAATGAATGGATTGCCGCCCCTATTTCAAACTGAAGTCCTATAAACTGACTGGTATTCGAATTTGTTAAAAGAAATAATTGTTATCTCTATTGATTCAATACCGTAATGCCGAAAAACAATCATTTGTTTCCGCGAATTCCGAACAGCTAGAAATATATTCCCGAGTGTCAATTTGAGTAACTCGAATAATTCAAGCCTTTTCCATGTCCAATTTTCTCCCACACGAGAAATGTAGCATTCGTACATCAACTGAATAATACGACTGAATTATTCGGGTTACAATTTGTGTAAATCCCGAATGCACATAAAAGTAAAGGTCCAGCCCGACTTTCGGAAATGGACTGTTGTAGATTTCAGATTGATTTCCAGAAATAAAAATCATACAAAAATGTTTCACGCAAATATTCGTCTTCAGACGTGTAAAGTTATATAACGGTTACTAGCCGGTCTTTATTGTGATAAAAAGAAGCGCATGCAATGCATAAAATATATAATGTCGTGGCTCTGGGATGTGTTGAATTATAGAGATGCTTATGCGGCACAAAGATAAGATTAATTTACCCAAATGTACTAAGAATTACCACACAACTTAAATTTACTTAAATATTGATTTGTTATCCTGTGCCAGACAGATGGCTGATATTCTGAGAAGAGACCTTGATGAAATGAATTTTTATGGGAACAAAGATTTTAAAAACACGTCGCAGTGTTTAGATTTTAACAAAAAATAAGGCACCAAGTTCGAAAATAGTTCTAGTTCATAACGAAGAAAATGTCAACCGTTTTCTAGCTTGGCGATCTCCGCACGCACCCGAATATAACAGACAAATACAATACAATAGTACACAAAACGTAACACAAAGAACTAAAGACCGAGCAACACGAACTTCAACAAAACGATATATATTTCATACAAGTATAGGACTATATGAAGCGTCGTAACTGTTGCAGCGACGTCAATAACGTTGTCGTTGTTTTTTGTTTTTTTTTCACACTCAAGATTCAACTTTAACAGGGTATAGCTTGAAAAGTAGCATGGTTGCTAAGGACTTTCTTTGCACCAATCGATTCCTCAGACATTTTAGAATCGTCTCATAAATTAAAAAAAAAATTGATTGTCTAATATAATAGAAAATCTTGAAAATGTAACAATTCCTGCCGAATTTCACGACTTTCCCTATATATCCTTTGTAATTTTGGTGTACGATGCTGTTAACTTCAACAGCTCGTATCTCAAAAACGAAAACGGTTACCCCCTTTTTTTATTTTATTTTCTGATTTACTTTTACAAGCAGAATCTACATGTAAACTTTAAAAAAAATTCATTGTGTAGTTTAATTACGTACACTTCGCCTTAATAGCAAATACAAGTAAAAATACAATGCATTGTATCAGGTGAATCTTTTTTCCATTAATCTGATACAAAATGTCTAAATGTTTTATAATATTTTAAAATATAAATATTTTCGATGAACTGTAATATAGT
The DNA here is from genome assembly GCF_965363235.1 of Mytilus galloprovincialis. Classification (NCBI taxonomy): domain Eukaryota; kingdom Metazoa; phylum Mollusca; class Bivalvia; order Mytilida; family Mytilidae; genus Mytilus; species Mytilus galloprovincialis. The sequence continues at coordinate 87,552,405 of NC_134843.1, forward strand.
GATCTTCAAGTCAACAGTCATTCAGTCCGTTTTTATCCATGTCTCAACTATTTGCAAGCGAACAACTGGGAAAAATTTTTATATGATGTTATAAAAAACTAATGTCTACAGCATTCTCAAACAAATGTGCTCGATGGGTGTTTAATAATTCTGCTATATGTTAACATGCATGTTCGAATTCATAAGCGGTAGATAGCTTGATGTGCTTACCCTTCCGGAGCAGTTTTTGATTGGTTTCAAGTTGCCCCGTCTTTAGATTTCGAATGTCTTGTCTACTATTATTTGTCTCTTTGTCTTTTTCATTTTTAGCTATGGCGTTATCAGTTTATTTTCCATTTATGTGTTTGACTGTTCATCTGGGATCTTTTGCCCCTCTTTTACATCCGTTGTAAATGTGTTTCCGGATTTTTTTTTTTAATATAGTGTGTAAGTCAAAAGCAAAACAAAATTAAACCGTAAATACCGAAAAATTGACATAAAAGAATCACCAAAGATGTTTTAAATCATCGGCAAGTTTGTTCATATACTAATATATCTATTTGATTGTTAATATCAGCTTTTTTTTTTTATTTTTATATATTTTGTTCAGAATTGATTCTGAGTTGTATCGTTTCAATATTTCAGTATTATGGTCCAAACTATGGTCCTTCACAACGTTAGGGAGGTAATGGCAACTATAACATATACAATAGATATGCCGGAGGCAATGGTGGCTATGGCGGTTATAAAGGCTGGAACAAAGACTGGAGACGAGGTTCATGGGGACGACGAATATATAATTATTGAAACAATGATATCTTTATAAGTGTTAGTACAGCAACATATTACCTATATGTATTGAAACGAATGATAGATAATAAAGTTTAATAAGTTTTTCTCTTTATTCCTTGTTTATGCTGTCATCAATCTTTGTCGTTATGGTTGGTTGAGTAGAAGACAGCATTGATAAAACAAAATAAAAAAAACACATCTATGCTCTTTTCAACAAAAAGCAACAGTCACTATTTTATTTATTATTTTTACTGTAAGTCTGTTTTTTGTTATATCTACTTTACGTGAGTCTGCATTTATGTATGCCGTCATACGACAAAATTATTTTTATGTCTACCTGTGCGAATTTCAAACGCGCAATTTTACACCAGTTATGAAAACCTTCTTTCATTTTTGGGTAGACTTTACATAGATAAATTCAGCCGTATAGGAAAAGCAAAATGAGAATGTTGAATTTGATGTATGCCTTTTTGTGCTACTTTGTTACATTTGTTGTTTATGTAGTGATATTAAGATGATAACACAACATTGACTGTTGTACCCCTATTTTTGACATTTTTACTCTTTGAGTATGTTTGTTTTGTTCATGCATCGTTGACAATGTAATGGAATTTGATGCGACTGTCATACAAGTGAGAGGTTTAGCTAGCTATAAAACCAGGTTCAATCCACCATTTTCTACATTAGAAAATGCCTGTACCAAGTCAGGAATATGACAGTTGTTATCCATTCGTTTGATGTGCTTGGACTTTTGATTTTGCCTTTTGATTTTTGATTTTCCTTTTTGAATTTTCCTCGGAGTTCAGTATTTTTGTGTTTTTACTTTTCACAAACATTAAATGTTATGTTACTGAAGATATTGAACACATATTTTGGATATGCCATAAAATAGCAGATCTGTGGATAAGACTCATGGACTGGATTCATAACCAAACACAAATAATTATTCCATTTAACATTTTATTGTTTATTGTCTTTTGTTCTTGTTTTGTGCCTAAAATGCATATACATTCTTTAATATTTGTTTTGTGTTTGTATGAATTATTTACAATGGAAACCCAACTATTTGTGAAGAATAAGTTTTACGGTTCGATTTCCTTAATAACTGTAGTAAATTTTTATTGAAAGAAAAATCTGGGTCATGAAAAATTAATTGATTTAAACCAACTTATTTTCGTGGATACTTTAATTCCATTAGATAAAATACCGCTGAAGTTTATTTAGGTCTACACCGACATCCAATTAAATAATTTAACTTTGTTAACGGGTGCCACATGTGGACCTGGATCTGATAACCCTTCTGGAGCACCTTATATGTCACATTTTATCAAAGGGACATTAAACCTCGGAAGTCGAAAACAACAAGCCAAAAACGCCATGGCTAACACAATTAGAAAACAAAAAGAGAGACATTTTAGATGCAACAACTATGGAATTTTAAATCTAAGGGACACAATGTAAGAAAGAGACGCAATAGTATTATGATCAATAAATGAATGATATTTAACGTAGTATTATTTACTATCAACATTTATATCTGTGTGTACGGATTGTACGATAGGCTACCAAAATATAATTATGATTCGATAATATATAGATAACGACAAAGGCCCGGTGAAGCTAAATTAGTTAAGCGGAGGAGAGGACAGATTTAGAAATTTAAATTACCTTAATACCTTATGGGGTTTAAATAGCTCATTTGAAAGCTGGTATCATGCACTTTAGAAAATAAGTGTCGTAAATATAAAAGCTTGAACAATCTTGTCGTGAATCAGGGTTAAAGGTCATCACTAAAAAAAGCTCTATTTTCATCTGGAGAACAAACCATTGAAAGTTTTCAAATAAGTAACCCTTTTAATAAATTATATTAATAGTATAATGTATCAATATTTCAGTAAATACTTAAATATTTTTGATATTTGCAAACGACGCCTGGAATGCTTTAGAAGAGTATCCGAAATGCACTGTTGATAAATCATACAAAATATCAAGTACAATTTCGTTAAATTTTCCACGATTCAACCTGTCACTGAGCTTTCACAAAATGAATTTCAACTGTCTCAGTAAATGATAACTTTTCAGATGTTGCCAGTTTTATGTTCATTCGACATTACTGCAATTATTGCAAACGTGCTGTATAACTGATGTAAAAAGTAAGACATGAGTGTTACCATAAACAGGGGTATGGAAATGCTATGCCCGACTCGCCCGACTCGTACATTTGAACAACCGGACAAGTAATTATTTTTGTCTTGGTTGTCCGTGGACAAGTAAAAAAATATACAAGACAAAGTTCAAATTTAACAAAAACATACAATTAATTTCAAAACGTATAAAGATGTTTAATTTATGTAAAAGAAACGAATGTTCAGCAAGTAAAACATCAATGTTCATTACGATAAATATTACATGATACCGGAAATAGATCGATTACCAAAATAAATAAAAATAAGTATGTGAACCTGAGTCACGTAACATTGCATTGGCTTTGTCCATTGACCCGGGATCGTCGATAAGGTTTTATCCATCATTTACGGGAAGTGTCATTTCTTTAAATTTTGTATCGAGATTCAAATTGATAAATACTAAATAAAAAGGTGGGCAAGCAAGACAAAAAGAGTCATGAGTCGAGTAGAAAACCTTAAATGCAAATGGAGGACACAGAGTATTTAAAAAAAAGCGGAAGCGAGAATTTCAGACATCGTGGATATCAGATTGCCCCTGGCTATCTATGAAAATTCAGAAAATAAGTTAAGTTTTTGTCTTATTTAAAGATGAAGTCTTATTTATAGATGAAAATTCAACATTATTTGTTGTCAAAGTGGAAAATAAAAGGGACGCTTTAATTGCCCATCTGAAGACAATAATAAATGATCAAGAAAAAAACCAAGTGTGTCAGTTGAGAGGACTTAAGAGAAACACAACAAAATCAATAGTTTATCTATTAGTTAGTTTACATTTCTTCAATCACAGTCCTCAAATTTAGTATATGTACCTACTGGCTACAATTTTTATTCAACAACTGCTGCATAATTATCCTTTACATGTCATTTCATTGGTTGGTTTGCTGTTAGGTTTCTGTCCCATTGATGTCAACCCATTTCCTACTTTCCTAATTTTTACACATATAAACAAATGGATTTCATTTGTTTGTGATGCACAACAGTGATAAGTAAGAATAATATATTAGCTAACAAGAAATACTTCAATATTTATTGATCATCAGGGCAAGTAAATTTTTTTCCGGACAAGTAAAATTTTAGGTTTCACTTGCCCGGGGACAAGTGCTCACAACAAATATTTCCACACCCCTGATAAATAATCAAACGTTGAAAAAATCAAACTAAAATTATTTCATATTTAAAAAACAAACCATTCAATGATAATTCATCTGTGTCATCATCTATGTCGGCTGATACGGACTGGATTTTGTTGCAACTACCTACATTTTCACAAAAGCCCAAAATAAGTGCAAGAGAGACATTGCTCCTTGCAATCAAATGCATTAGTTAAAGATTATTATCCTTATACGAACAAATATGATATTGTAGGATGTCTGGTGTTACTCAAAGAAACCTAGCTCCAACTTGTCATTTTGACAATTTTTCAAAGGCACACGGTGAGCAATTATTAGGGTTGGTCAAATTGACCGCCACTGGCATGTAGTATGTTGTTAAAATACTGATTTAAATGACGGAAGCTTGTCCTTGACCAGCAAAGAACAGAATGTCAACCCTCTAGTGCTTCTCAAGTTTAGCCGTCAGGTTTGAGCCAATTTTAACAAGACAGTGAATTTATCCATTTACTTGAATACAAACATTTTAACGACGTGATATCACGAGTTGGAATAACCGTTTTACAGATGATATCGGATTGAGTCTTACGTCGTAACTTCAATCCCCTTTCCTTTTCATGAATGTGACCTACCGATTTATATTATTTTTACGGGGTTTGTGATTCAGTCTTTATGGTGTTTTTTTCTTGTTTCTTGTTAACAATTATTTGTCTGTTTTTTTTTGTTTTTTTTTTTCATTATAAGCTATGGCGTTGTCAGTTTATTTTTTATTAATGAGTTTAACTGTTCCTCTGTTATCTTCCGCTCTTCTTTTATATGTTATCACTTACGTAGATCTTATAACAGTTAAAACGTTTGCTACAATATATAGCGTGTCAACTTTTAACATAAAAATAACATGATCAAACTTTATGTGTCCAAAAAGCTTTTCTTAACCAAAAGCTTAAATAAGTACCCAGTTCGAGATGCACATATTTATACATGTAATTGTGATTTGTATCGATTGTCAGATTGTCTATCAATAGATATATAATTATAACATAACTGAATTAAGAATAATGTTGATCGTAAATTGTTATCACTCCTTTTTAACATTTTGTATTCAATCTCAATCGAAGAAAAATATGTCTAAAACAAAACAAATTATGTGTATCAAGTTACATTTTACTTTAAAGTTTAGTTCTAAATATTTTTTATATCATATTTTTAACAACATATGCGGTTTGATTATGCCTTTGATATTACGACGGAGTTCATGCTATTTCATGTGAACAGTTTTCACTAATTCAGAAGATTTAAATACTTTTTATAAAACATATATTAACTTCAAACAATAAACCAGTGTATGATCTGACAATATATCATTTGTTTATATCTTTTTCGGTTGAATAGATCAATTCAACTCAAAATAAGAATCGATTCTGTTGTCTAAATCTACTGAAATCTGCTTTGAAAGTTGATATTGAAAAAAATATACAAAAGAAACTTCATTCTTATTCTAGACGTTTACATCGATTTTTCAACAGCGATCATCTTGGTACCAAAACAAGCGACAAATAAAACGAGACGATTTCAAATTGAAAATTATGAATTTCCTGAACTTATACGTTATTCAAAAACTTGCAGTTGATACTCGGACTAAGTGAAAAGTCCGAAGTGTTTAAGAAAATCTTTATTGAGCCAGGGTTCTGTCAACGAACGTCGCGTCTTTTTTCTCAAAACGTCCATCGGACACTAGTAAGAATGTTTAGATACATATTCAGTGTATAGTTCACAAATGATAAAAATAAACTCTGTTTAGTTATAGATTCAAAGCGTTGAAATTGTGTATCTGATTTTTTTACTTTACTTACCACGTTATTTATATTCGTGGTTTTATATATTTCGTTTGGTCGAGTGACCTCTGATGTGACTCAGTATTTATGCATTCTGACGTCAGGTTTTTCACATTTAATTTTATGAAAATGCGGATTTTTTGTGTTATTAAAATTTGCTGTTACAAAATGATAGAAATTAAAATAAATTAAGGAATGTATCTCCCTCATGCAAAGCTCTAATTCCTTTCACGGATTTGGCTATACTTTTTGGACCTTTTGGATTATAGCTCTTCATCTTTTATATAAGCTCTGGATTTCAAATATTTTGGCCACAAGCATCACTGAAGAGACATGTATTGTCGAAATGCGCATCTGGTGCAAGAAAATTGGTACCGTTAATTTTATTACTACCACTGGGTCGATGCCTCTGCTGGTGGACTATAAGTCCCCGAGGGTATCATCAGCCCAGTAGCCAGTACTTCGGTACTGGCATGAAAATACGGATTTTTTGTGTTATTAAAATTTGCTGTTACAAAATGATAGAAATTATTATAAATTAAGGAATGTATCTCCCTCATGCAAAGCTCTAATTCCTTTCACGGATTTGGCTATACTTTTTGGACCTTTTGGATTATAGCTCTTCATCTTTTATATAAGCTCTGGATTTCAAATATTTTGGCCACGAGCATCACTGAAGAGACATGTATTGTCGAAATGCGCATCTGGTGCAAGAAAATTTGTACCGTTAATTTTATTATGCATTCCTGGAACAGTTGCAATTCTTTTTTGTTTTCCAGTGTAATTCTATTTATTGAATTATTACTACATGTATATTGAGAGGTTCTTTTGATCAGTTTTTTTGCTATACTTTTTATTTCGAAGGCTTATGGTTGTATCTTGTACTTAATTTTAGACGCTGAAAGCATTTTCATATATGGTTATGTGTATATATGGTGTAAACCAATACTCATTTAAAACATAAATATTAGATTCCAACGGTTTTGTGTGATGTTTGCATTTTTCACCTGTGTGTCCAATAATTTTGGAGAAAAGTCTTTTTTGTATGATGGTGTTTATTGTTCCCCCAAAAAAAGTTTAAACAAAGAAGGGTCAGATCCTTCTAAGTAAGGCGAGGACTAGAATCTCAATATAAAATATCCAATATTTCCAGATTATGATTTTCTTAGGAAGATTTTCGTAACGTCAACATACATGACATAAGAGTCACCATTGACAAGCAAAGGTACTAAGACTATAAAGAGAAGTGACGCACTTGCCATAGCTTACTACAGCGATGAACCATAACTGTATTGTATCGATTTTTATAATACAATATGTACAGATGGTAACTTTAAAAATACAAGTTACACGCATTAAGCGGATTATTATTTAAAACATGTCAGTTTTCGCAAGGTTTAATAGTATATATATTATAACATACTATTTACATCATTATTATATTATTATTATTTATTTCTATAACAAAGAAATTCCCTCTTTGGTTTTTCTACACGAAAATTGTGCAAAACACATGTTGACATGGTTTCATTGCGCTACAAATAAAGTATTATTCAATGTATAATAAACTTGAATCAGTCTTCAATCTAAGCCCAAGAATTTGCATCAAAATGATGTTGAATAAAAAGTGAACTTATCTTCTGCACCACTTAGAAAACACCATATTTTCAAATTCAACTGTCACATCAATTATATTATGTTAGTTCACAGATATCACATGGTTTCTCTCTCAATTTATAGGTGACAATTGTTGCAAGAAGGGATAACTAGAGTCTCTAAAGAGCCTGTGTCGCTCACCTTGGTCTATGTGAATATTAAACAAAGGAAGCCCAGTAGTTTCAGCGGAAAATGTCAATAAAAATTTACAAATTTTATGAAAATTGTTAAAAATTGACTATAAAGGACAATAACTCCTTAGGGGGTCAATTGACCATTTCGATCATGTTGACTTATTTGTAAATCGTATTTTGCTGAACAATATTGCTGTTTACAGTTTATCTCTATCTATAATAATCTTCAAGATAATAACCAAAAACAGCAAAATTTCCTTTAAGTTAGCGATTCGGGGGCAGCAACCCAACAACGAGTTGTTCGATTCATCTGAAAATTTCAGGGCAGATAGATGTTGACCTGTTTAACAATTTTACCCCTTGTCAGATTTGCTCTAAATGCTTTGGTTTTTGAGTTATAAGCCAAAAACTGCATTTTACCCCTATGTTTTATTTTTAACCATGGCGGCCATCTTGGTTGGTTGGCTGGGTCACTGAACACATTTTTAAAACTAGTTACCCAATGATGATTGTGGCCAAGTTTGGTTTAATTTGGCCCAGTAGTTGTAGAGGAGAAGATTTTTGTAAAAGTTAACGACGACGGACGACGACGGACGACGGACGCCAGATGCAACGTGATGGGAAAAGCTCACTTGGCCCTTTGGGGCCAGGTGAACTAAAAATGAAATACACAATACCAATCAAGACATGAATCTTTTCTTTTTCTTTAAATGTGATTTAAATTTTTTTTTAACAAAATTTAATTTTTTCAATAAATTGCAAGATTAGAATATTTAAAAAAAAAACACATTTAAATACAATTGGGTTTTCAAATAAATGTAAAAAGGCAGGATAAACAACATCAAAGAATATTTTCTAAAATAAAAGTTAAACACAAAAAATTTAAAAAAGGCAGGAGGGTCAACCCAACATGTGCCTGTCTATTTTCCTAAAACTTTTAAAGTTTATCAATTTTGTGTTTTAAACATTTGTTTGTTGTAATATCATCAGTTGCCTTATCAGTATGAAATAACAGATTTATAGCCCTACTTAACCATTTTATAATTGAGAGAAGATATGAAATTTTTACTTTCTTGTGCATGGATATAGGACTGGAATGGACTTTTTTATGCCCCACCTACGATAGTAGGGGGCATTATGTTTTCTGGTCTGTGGCTCCGTTCGTCCGTCCGTCCGTCTGTGGTTCCGTTCGTCCGTCCAGGTTAAAGTGTTTGGTCAAGGTAGTTTTTGATTAAGCTGAAGTCCAATCAACTTGAAACTTAGTACACTTGTTGCTTATGAGATGATCTTTCTAATTTTTAAGCCAAATTAGACTTTTGACCCCAATTTCACGGTCCACTAAACATAGAAAATGAAAGTGGGAGTTTCAGGTTAAAGTTTTTCGTCAAGGTAGTTTTTGATGAAGCTGAAGTCCAATCAACTTGAAACTTAGTACACTTGTTGCTTATGATATGATCTTTCTAATTTTGATGCCAAATTAGATAATTACCCAATTTCACGGTCCATGAAACATGGAAAATGATAGTGCGAGTGGGGCATCCGTGTACTTTGAACACATTCTTGTTTAGGAATACATTAAACGTCTTTTTACATACTGACTACTTCATAACATGCCAAACTTACATTATTATAACCATATAAGAAATATATGTGTATACTAGGAGACAGATAGATAAGATATTTTTTTTCTGGATCCTTTTTTTCTGTAATAGAATTGTGTACTAGACGTTTTGTGTACTATATAAAGGCAACAGTAGTATACCGCTGTTCAAACTCATAAATCCATGGACAAAAAACAAAATCGGCGTAACAAACTAAAACTGAGGGAAACGCATAAATATAAGAGGAGAACAACGACACAACACTACAATGTAACACACACAGAAACGGACCAAGCATCAGACAAAATCCCACGAGAATAACAAATATAACATCAAAATCAAATACATTGTACATGAATTAGGGATAGACAAGTACCGTGACACGTCTTATCGCAATGTCAATTTACACTCAAAAATAAGAGAAAACAAACGACGCAACGTTAAATTGTAACACACACAGAAACGAACTATAATATAACAATGGCCATATTCCTGACTTGGTACAGGACATTTTTAAAGGAAAAAATGGTGGGTTGAACCTGGTTTTGTGGCATGCCAAACCTCGCACTTTAATGACAATGTTAAATATAACATTGAAATGACAACATAATATTACAGGACTACAATAAAAATAAATAGGAGAACGTATTGGACAAAGAAACACATGATTAATGAATAACAAAAAGCATCAGGTTTAAAATTTAATACGCCAAAAACGCGCCTCGTCCACACGACTCACCAGTGACGCCCAGATATAAAAGATCGAAAGCGAAAAAAAGTACAAAGTTGTACAGCACTGAAGATCAAAAGTTGAATAAGGTTGTGTCAAATACGGCTAAGTTTTTATGCTTGGGATAAGAACATCCTTATTATTTAGAACAATTAATGCTATTGCAAACAGTAAATTTTATCAAATGAATATAACAGATATACATAATGAAACTGAAGTATTAACTCATTACATAAAACAAACACGAATACATAATGAAAGACCAACACAGAATAGACACACCCGACTCAGTCCAGGCCTCAACGCAGTAAATTATGAAAATGACGTCACATACGATGGTGAAAAGGCATTAAAAATTACGTCACTTTTGAATATATGAAATTTCTGAAACAGCGGAAAAATGACGTCACATATGAAAAACTATATCTCAAAAGTAAGATAGAATTAGGATTGATTAAAGATTAAAATAGAACTAAATACTGATATTGCATTTAAACACAATGCATATTGCAATACTTATTAATAGCAATTAACTATACGTTTATTTATATAAAATAATGTTTAAACGAAGTGTCAACATGATCATGTTTGCTTTACATTTACCGACGCAATGGGAAATAACAGTTATTTTCTAAGTGATACCGAACAAACAATTAAGTGGAAAATATTGAAACAGATTTTCAAAACACTTACGTTAGAAAACATTTTCAGTTTTCTTATGTAGGGCCGCTTACTAGTAATATCCTGGGTAAAAATAAATTTCAAAGCTTTGATTGATCTTTTTCCTTCGTTACTTAAAGAGCTTTCCACATGACCATTGATATATTATCAGTTTTTGTTTATTTGACTTTATGTGACATCATACTTTCCCGGAAATTAACTTGTGATCATCAAAGTTTGACCAGGGTTATTCCAAAAGACCAACATGTACATGGCCGACATGGAAAAAAAGAACAAAAAGTTCAAAAGTATCTGTTTTTATAAACTTCAAAACTCTATAAAATTGAAAAATCTAAAGAGTAGAAATATTTAGAATTGTTGCAAGCTACCTACTTTCCATTTATATCAAATTTGCCTGGCGATAATTTATAGGAGAACTTGTTGTCAAAGATTCCTTAAAATAACGATTTGTATCATTTTTGCGTGTTTGTCTATGATAATGAAAACTATTATCCATAGAAAGATTTGTATGTGCAAGAAACAATATTAGCAAGATTGGGTTTAAATAAATCAAATGACCAAAATCGTCAGATAAATCACTAAACATGTTATGGGAGTTAACTATGATCTGTGTAATACTCTGTTATGTCAAAAATACTATGATAGACAGAAATTGGAAAAGCTAAACTGAAAAAAAACAAGATCTACAATAAACCAATATGGGCGAAATATTAGTTAATTTTGTATGAAGAGTTGCCCTTTATTTAAGATTTTTATCATATTCATTTTTGCCTTTCATCTTGAAAACTATAAACGATAGATAGACATTAGAAAGCAAACAACGCAAGACAAAATCAGAAAAAAATGTTGTCATACATCAATTTTCAATTGTCGTCTTATAGGTGTTATTGCTTCACAAGGACGTTGCGTTTAATCTAATCATGTTGAACAAATACTACTGACAATTTAGAGAAACTGAAAAGCGAACAACAAATCAGCAAAATAAGCTTCATAGCAGCAATAAATAGATGGTAGTTAAAATTATTTACTAGTCTAATGAAACAATTTATATATATATAATTGTAAAAGTCCATGGTTTCAAACTACACAGTTCAGTCTCTTACCAAAATTTTTTGAAACCATCTAAATATCCCGATGTTTTTTTATCTATTTTAAAACCTGAACGTGTATTACAGCAAATTGTGGCTTTGTAATAACATTAGAAATTAACAAAATTAGTGTCATCACTCATAACAACACCAGTATAATGATTTTTTTCATTCTTTTAATGAAACATAGAAATATGATTTTTTAAGATGTTTTAGTATTTTTTTAATTTTTATTTTCATTCTTGCATCTAACATGACAAGGGAGATGGCTTATGTAATACATTTACATTTTTAATCCGAATGTTATAGGCTCATGTGTGTGATTGTTTTTTCCTCTTGATTTGCAGTGAGTTGATTGCAAAATGTATATAAAGCGTAGACAATATTCAGCCAGAATAAAAGTATTTCTCAGTAATCAGCGTATCCTTGCAAACGGTTAGATTTAGAAGCAATGAATACATTCAGTTTCACAGTTATGATTGCATTAGTCCTTATTGGATTATTTGCTGTGCAGAGTGGTAAGTAAGGCTTTGCTTAATTTAAGTGGTTCATTATTTCTTAATATTTTATTTTGTTGATAATTGTCATCTTCAGTATTACAACTCACAACTCCTGCTAGTGCCGTGTGTCACATATGGCTAGTATTAAGATTCTTTTTGGTTTTATATATCTTCAAATGTTTCGGTTCTTATACATCCTTGGTTTTCAAATATTTTGCTTTGAGCTTTCCTGATGGAGGTTAATATTAAAAAGCGCTTCGAACGCAGAAAATTCATGACGTGTTGTTTTCAACTTATTTTGTCAAACATAGAATGTAACTTTGAAATATATAAAATGTTGGACTGTTTTTGATAAGCAAATAAGCTATACATAAGAATCTATTTTCTGTGTAAAAGGCTTCGTCATTTTCAAAATAATGCTCTACCAGTTGTATCAGGTAAACTCGGTCTTTTCGTACCACGTTTTAGAAAATTAAAACAACAAATAAAAAAAAATAAGAACTTTATGATTTGTATCTAAAATTAAGAATTTTAACCTTACTATGTTTCTTTTATTTGATACTCGTTGGAATTTGTTTTATATCTTATAGCTCTCCTATTGTCCTTTCCTTATATTTTCAAAATTCTGATATACAATATTTCTATTAGAATTTGTCTGACACATTACACAATCTTATGTTAGAGGATCTTAGATATACTGACGCTATAATTTATATTCACCTAATTTTTCAAAAATCTATTTTATTTCAAAGATAAAAAATTTCGACATTGATAACACATATTTTTCATAAACTAAATAAAGAATAAAATCATAATTTATAATACTTTTTTTTTCTTCAGATGCAGGTTATGTAAGTATGAAAATATCTGAAGTTGTTAAATGATTTAAATTTTATAACTAATTATCATATAAGACGTTGAAGCACATGAAGAAGTAACAAATCAATAAAAACAGTTTCATACGATGATATGCAATTGAATAGTTTTTAGATGTCATATCAATAATGTAGTTTTCAATATTGTGTTCTATAATAAACTTAACAGAAGCTGGAAGACTATAAGTTAAGGATCAAAATAAGCTAAAAATATTGATAGGTCATGGAGCTTCTTTTCGAGATATTTGATTAATAAAATATGACGAGAAAAGACTGCTTCGGACTTTTACCTTATATTTTTGCATTGGTACTATTTGGGTCTCAAATAAAAAAAAAAGGGGGGATTAAGAATCTTCTTAAATTTGGTCAAATTACCTTTTAAGAGCTATTAAGTCTTATGTTAAAAGATAAATAGGTGTTATGGGGCAAAATATTTCACCTTGAACGTATGAAAAAACACACAGGTGTCCAAAACCTCACCTAAGTACATCCTGAAGCATTCTTTACAGTTAAATAATGTCGAAATATTTTCAGGTATGATGGCTACTAATATTTGGGTTTTTTAATTTTGAATTAAAATTAATATTCCTGTACAAAACTAGCTTTGTAGTGACTATAAGTCGTTCAAATCTTTGTTCTTCGGTGTATGATGAATGAATTGGCAGACATATTTCTTCAAATTTCATATTCAGCTTTTTTGTGAATGTTTAAAAAATAACTTTGTGTTATAGTCCTACTTCCGGATCCGAATCCTCGTCTTCGATTATTAAGTATTTCTTACGTCATTCATTTAATCTAGTACATTTTTTACGTCATCGTTTTTTTTTTCCACTAATATTCAGTTTCAAGGTGATTTAGTATTTCTGATAAAACATATACATAGTTCACAATTATAAATACCGTATCGTTATTTGCTTATTTATTAGATAATTCAAAGTTTGGTGACTATATTGTATGTTGTAAGCTTCTATCCAATCGAAATTGAAATAATCAATACACCAGATGCAGTTTAGTAATAACAGCCCTCCCTATTTCCCTCGAATGTCACAAACAAATGACATTATATACTTACATGAGCAACGCAGAGAGTTTTATATTTGTAGTTGTGTCACCTCACTCTTCCTGAGCACCCGGAATCACCTTTTGTTTTTGTCGAGAATCGTGTTGCTCTGTTTTCAGTTTCTCTTTTATCCAGGCATTGTTGTATCGTTTTAATCGGTTTTTTTTTACTCAGTGTTATCAGTTCGACTTTCCATCTGTTATAGTCAATTTTTGTATCTTTTGATTCTCCTTTATAGGGCGTTTCATCGTTATCAATCTACCAGTTTTTGGTATTGAAAAGTAAATTACAATTTCACCACGTTTACAAATGCAAAATAATTCCAAAGAAATATTATGTTTTTATCAAAAAGGACATTCTCACTTCGTTAAACACAAATAGTGCATAACGTATTGATCATGTTTTTTTTTGGGGGGGGGGAAGTATGATATATTAATATATTATGTTTGCATTATTCTTTCGTGGTATGAATACAATCTAAATTAACTCATCATAGACACCATGACGTAAAACATTTGAAACATAACTGCAACATATATTCAAATGTTTATATTAAGGTATTTGAAAAGTTCCCCGTTATAGTTCCCCGTTTTATAATTTACTGTATATAATCATTAATGTGTTTATATAGCGTCACGCGTGATAAGTAAGCGGAAACCAATCTGATGAAATACATGGGAGAATAAAATGTTATTCTATAATTCAATATTTCAGATTTACAGTTACTGAAATGTTCATCAACAATTATATATGGATTTGATATATCTCACAGCTATAGACGAAATATAATTATAGAGTGATGTAATGCAGTTTTAAATTGCTTTATATTTCTATAATTTAATTTTGGATGTAACGCGTCTTCTGATTGGCTGACGTTATTTTTGTATCAGCCCATAGACATAATTTAGTCATGTGACCGTGACGTCATCAACGTTTTTCGTGATTTTCTGCGGTTTAAAAAAGAATTTAGAACTAAATTATAAGAAATGACTGTAATATTTTTTCTGTCTATTCGAAATAACATAAAAAATGTGGTGCACACTGTTAAATAATAGAGATTATGAAAATTTTATATTTTCAATAATCTGGTTTAATTCAATCGAATATTTGTGTGGGTGCGTGGGTGTTGCAGTCTGTAGCTCATTGCCATATTCGGCATGGCCATAGATGGCGCTCGCAGCATGAATCAGAATTTTGGAATTTCCGTATCAGCTTGAATTAGAATTTTGGAATTCCCGTATCGGGCACTTGTTAATTTGCTGTCGACTTGAAAGCAGGTGTTTCACAAATAAGTTAAACTATTTAAAAGAAAAAGAAAAGATGCCAAACAAGAGAAATGCCATAGGATCGCCATCCAGGGCCATGGGAAAGAAGAGAAGAACGGCTAACAGGACAGGCGGACAGAGAATGCAGAACGAGGAAATCCCACAAAAGAAGGACGGAGCTGGACGGAGAAGAACTGCCAAGAAAACACAAGGGGTCGGACACGTGGTGACAGAAGGACCGGTGGAAACTACTGATTTCTCATCAGGTAATGAGTCGGAGGAGGATGCACGAGCGTTCCCCTCTTTAAGGCACGACCCGTTACACCAAAACTTTGAAATTGCAAATAATTCCATTGATTTCTCTCCGTCACAAGAATCTAGCATTCATGACACAGTGGGGGAACACGTGTCTTTTAAAATTAAGAAAAAAATTTGGGAGGGAAAGTTTATTGAGCTTCATTCTCTTTTGAGAACGCGAAAAGCAATGGAAGAGGTGGACGAGGGCGATTTGAAATTAAAAAGGGGGAAAATTTGCATTGAAAAAAGATCGTCGAGTGTTTATTTGTCCATAAATGAATGGACTTCAGCATTCATGGTTTTTATGAGTGTCTACATTGAGAAATACAGCACACGGGCACAGGAATTGTTAAAATATATGCGCGATATAAGACTAGCGGCAACGAGGTCAGAAAACTGGGCCACCTATGACGAGCAATTTAGGCTAAAAATAGAAAAGAATCCAAATTTATCTTGGGGAAATATACACGGTGAATATTGGCTATTACACATCACATCTCCCATAGTACAAAACAGTGTGTCAGTGCAATCATAGGGTTATAGAACAAATACACAACATCCGCTAATCTGATGTTATAAATTCCTAACTGTCAGTGTTAATTATAAGTCAATTCAACTATAAAAGTGATAACGTATAATGTTAACATAACAATCCTCCCTCTGTTAATTTAGAAGATCAAGATAAACAAGATTAATCTCTAGTGAATGAAAGTAATAAATTCAATTTGCACTCAATTGAACTTAATAGCTACAAGTTTTACTGTCTATATTTTTAATGTTCAATTATGAAATCCTAAACCTACAGTGATATCACTACACTAACTTAACCACAAATATTTACAGTCATATGTTTCTAATAAGTCTCTCTGGTGCCTTTCTTACTATTTCTGTGCGGTGCATAACGATAGTATCATTAGCATTTTCAACTGTTTTATTTTTGGTTATTTTGGTTTGTTCGGATTCATTGTTATTTTCAGAGTTTTCGGTATCGCAATTGAGTTACATGTTGGTATTGTTATGAATTCAGTGTCAATATCAGATATGGTAATTTCAAGTATGTTTGGTATGTTTTTATTTTCCTGCGGTACGAATTCACGAATCTGATCAATATGTCTCTTCCATACTAAATCTCCAAATTGGACTTGATAAGTTACTGTTCCGAGTTTATGAACGATAGTTCCTTGTTTCCACTTGTTATTGTCTCTATAGTCTCTTTAAGATTTGGACTCCCTAATGGATGCAAAAAGAATATTTGTTTTTTACCATCTCCTCATTTTATTATTATTCTCTGTGGAGCTAATGATTTGACAGATTTAGAATTGACAGGGAATGGTTTAATTGAAAATGTAAAAATGGTCTACCCTACGTTACCAGGCTTTATTTAAAAAGGTTATTATAATATGGTCTTCAATGCTACAGTGCGATACTGGCATGTTGCACCCTTAAATGCGGGTGCAATAATAGAACAGAACAGAAAAAGAGAAATTTAGTGGCCAAAAACTTTGTTACAGAAAATGGGGGTAAAGCTATATTACACGAGAACATTAAGGCAAGTGAAGTGTCTTTATACAGAACAAATGGAACTAATTTGTCACAAACTGGAAATCAGGTTTTCTTGAATAATATACAAGGGTGTGGGGGTTGAGTCTTTCCTACGTACACCATAATCAACTTTACCTAAGATTCAATAATGAAAATGTTGTGGAGGTGAGAACCCATGTCAGATTTGGTTGCTGACTTGAGCTCTCATGTGGCGGTCCAGGGAGACTGGTAGTGATTGGGGGATTATTTCACTCGGCCCTTGCTCTGGGCCTGACAAGTTCTAAAACTTGCAGGTTTGGAAAATGTGGTTAGTGGTAACGGTGGGGTCTACAGATGGGTTACTCTGGGACCTCCTCCACCTCATCTTATAGAGGGGAGGCCTACACCTGCCAACAGGTGGGGCACTAATAACTGGAGCATTGGTAATACGAGTGTTTTCCCCGGTCACTCCCCATGGTAGGTGGTGGTGTAACCGTGTTTAACTACCAGGGGTTTTATGACACTATGTCAACATAGGTCAGCTGATAGCCATTGTGTATAGGTAATCGGTAGTCACCCTGGCGCCTCAACAAAATATTATAGAATACTCTGTAGCCAAAGTAATGCCACAAAGTAAAAATGTATATTCAGGTCATGAAAATGTAAATACAAGTTGGTGTAATAAAATGTATTGTTTTTGTATAAGTTGTAAATGAAATACAGAGGATGGAACCTCTACACAAATGAGTATAATATACAGAAAGTCTGTACAGTATTTTAATTTTGGTATTTGTGAATTACAATTAACAACACACAAAGAGAGACAACTATAGTTTAATTTTTAACATAGTTTAGAAAATACGTCAACAACTCTTGATCGTTGTTCTTCGTCTCATTGTTATTCGTTCAGTATTGATATAGGGTCTTCGTATATGAGTATTGCAATTAATAGAGATTATAAAAATTTTATATTTTCAATAATCTGGTTTAATTCAATCGAATATTTGTGTGGGTGCGTGGGTGTTGCAGTCTGTAGCTCATTGCCATATTCGGCATGGCCATAGATGGCGCTCGCAGCATGAATCAGAATTTTGGAATTTCCGTATCAGCTTGAATTAGAATTTTGGAATTCCCGTATCGGGCACTTGTTAATTTGCTGTCGACTTGAAAGCAGGTGTTTCACAAATAAGTTAAACTATTTAAAACCCGCCCACCCTCCCTATGAGAATAGTTGCTGCTGTTTTGTTTTATATTTTCAGGCACTTGTTTGATGTATTTGATTGGAATATTATGGTTACGAGTATCCAGGCTGACCTTCATAGTATTGGACCAATACAGGATAATTTCGAATAAACTTGCGTTTCTATGAATTGGACATTTCAGTTATTCAGCACTTTTTAACATATTATGGACTATTGTGATTTAAGCATCCAGAATTAATTTTAGTTTTTAGTAATTAACAATTTTAATAATTGGAAAGAAAACAAGACACTTTTTAGAAATTAATCATCTTCTACTATCCTTAGGCGCAGAGTCAATTTTGAATGGGGGGAGGTCCAGGGAGACTGGTAGTGATTGGGGGATTATTTCACTCGGCCCTTGCTCTGGGCCTGACAAGTTCTAAAACTTGCAGGTTTGGAAAATGTGGTTAGTGGTAACGGTGGGGTCTACAGATGGGTGACTCTGGGACCTCCTCCACCTCATCTTATAGAGGGGAGGCCTACACCTGCCAACAGGTGGGGCACTAATAACTGGAGCATTGGTAATACGAGTGTTTTCCCCGGTCACTCCCCATGGTAGGTGGTGGTGTAACCGTGTTTAACTACCAGGGGTTTTATGACACTATGTCAACATAGGTCAGCTGATAGCCATTGTGTATAGGTAATCGGTAGTCACCCTGGCGCCTCAACAAAATATTATAGAATACTCTGTAGCCAAAGTAATGCCACAAAGTAAAAATGTATATTCAGGTCATGAAAATGTAAATACAAGTTGGTGTAATAAAATGTATTTTTAATTCAAAGGATTGTTTTTGTATAAGTTGTAAATGAAATACAGAGGATGGAACCTCTACACAAATGAGTATAATATACAGAAAGTCTGTACAGTATTTTAATTTTGGTATTTGTGAATTACAATTAACAACACACAAAGAGAGACAACTATAGTTTAATTTTTAACATAGTTTAGAAAATACGTCAACAACTCTTGATCGTTGTTCTTCGTCTCATTGTTATTCGTTCAGTATTGATATAGGGTCTTCGTATATGAGTATTGCAATTAACCCGCTACGCGCGTTATTCAGTGTGCACCAAATTTTTTATGTTAGTCTTTATAGACAGAAAAAATATTACAGTCATTCCTTAAATATCATTATTATCAAATGTAAAGCATATAAACTTAAACGCCAGCACATGCGCGTTCCGTCTATATAAGACTCGTCAGTAACGCTAAGATCGAAATAGTAAGAAAGTCAAATAAGTACAAATTTGAGGAGCATTGGTGACCCTAATTTCAAAAAAGTTGCTCAAAATACGGCAAAGATTATCTATTATCCTAATTGATTTAAACTTAATTGGTTTTTTTTTTTTTCTCATGTTTCAGGGTTATTATCCAGGATATTATGCACCAGGACCATACAGTGGTGGTTACCATGGTTATAACGGATACACTGGATATCACGGAAATTATGGCTGGAATAAAGGCTGGACTAACGGTCCCTGGGGAGGATATGATTATGGGAAATAAAGGCTATCTGTAGTAGCACAGAAGCGAGACTGACATTAATAATGATATGAATGTTGCATGAATAAAGCTTTATGTGATGTTCCTCAATTTTTTTTTTTTGTTTTGCTATATATCGTTAGGGATGATTGATTTACAAAAAAAAAGTTTTATAAATTATTTGTGAATATTTGCAGAATTCCAAAAACAATCTTGAAGTTTGATTCTTGATAGCTAGAACAATATTTCACGAAATAACGCCTTGTTTACAAAGACAAAATATTATAAGAGCCATTGAAATAGCCATTAAAATGATCAAAAGTAAATCTGAACCTTTCTATCCCAAATTCATGTATTTGGTTTTGAACTTTTATTTGTTATTCTCATCGGATTTTGTCTTATGCTAGGTCCGTTTCTATATGTGTTAAATTTTAATTTTATGTCGTCGTTCTCCTCTTATATTTAATGCGTTTCTTCCAGTTTTAGTTTGTTATCCCGATTTTGTTTTTTTGTCCATCGTTTTTTGAACAGCGGTATACTACTGTTGCTTTTATTTCATACTTAATTAGAATGATAGATGAAAAGGTCAATATAATCTTGTCTCTTTAGTGACAAAGAGTCAATAGGAATGTCACCGTGACGTCATATATATCAGGAAACGTTTATGCTAGTGTTTGTTCAAAATATAAATGACCAGCAATAGCTTTACATGAACGGATATTTTAAACATTGCATTGTTAAGCTGTTTGTCATGTCTAAATATTAATGCCTGGATATGTTTTTATCTCTTTATACGATACATGTTCAGACCCACTTATTCAAGAACGGCCACAAGGAATATAAAACTGATAGTCTGGCTCAAGCTTTGCTGTCCGTCAAAAAATTGCGATTTTTTTTTTTTATTTGAGCAAATATTTGTTTCAAACAGTGATTTTCTTACAGAAAATAAAATTACAACACGTTTCACGTACCTCTTGTTATCCCGAAACTGTCTAAGTGTGTGTACGAAGCATTAAACATTTCTCTATGGGAAATTAACATTGCAATGGTAGCCATTGTTTTTCCGGATGATTTGTTTGGGAGAATAGATCAACGTCATCAAAGTTCACGCGACGTTGCGCAAAGTAATCAAAGGGAAAGAACTCCTATGAAAAACGCTGACTTTGACTTGCAATCAGCTATGAACTATACGTGTTTTGGCAAAGAAAATGAAAATTAAAGGCAGATGCATGTAAGGGCATTTTGTAAATAAACAAGTGTGTCATTAGGATTCTGTTACCCCATCCTTTTCAAATAATATATATTTTAAAAACGTTTACCTTTTCAAAACATTCCATAAAAATATTACCTTTTCTCATATTGTTTGGGTTCAATGTGGTATGTAATGAAACAGTGTAATACAGGTACTAAAGTTTCAAAAGACAAAAAATTGGTTGAAAAAATACAGCTTGGAACACCCAGAAAGATGACGGACGAACTTTTGAGAGATTATGGGAACTTTATTGACCTTATCATATATTTCTAATAGTTTTCCCGACCGATTCACATATTTTCAAGCATAAAACTGTTATATATTCTAGTGGCACGTTCTATCACCTTGTATATAGTAAATGCCCCCTTTTTCCTCACCGAAGATTACCATAACTGTTGCAGTCCTGTATCTAAAAATCAACATTCGTCACTTTCTCTGATTAATTTGCATTTCCATGACGTCCATAATTGCGAATCCACCTGAACGTTTTTATATGTATGTCTACAAGATTAATTCCTAAAAAGTAATTATCAATAGAACTTTGTTTACTCTCCAGGATGTTTAAAAAAGAATAACGGGAGTACTTTCAAGTTGTTCCGCTACGGAGGCTACTCTTTTCCTTTGCGAATGAATACATAGGCGAGAGAATTGCGACTCCAATAGAATATATTTTGTTTGGTAAAACGTTAGTTTTTATCCGATAGTTTTTTTCTAATATACCAATAATTTAATTGGTTTTTATTTTTCATGTCGGGGCGGGACCTTTTAAAACCGACTATTTTTTCATTGTTGAAGGTCGTTTGGTTGTCTATATTTGCCGCGTATATCTTTTTGATTGGCCTTTTCTTGAAAAGTTGTGTCATTGGCAGTCATAATACATCTCCTTATCTTTGTGCATTGTTCGAAACATAAACATAAAAATAATGTAAATTTCGGTAAAGACATATGAATGTGTTCGTTACAAAATTATACTTTGTATTTGTGTAACAATTCTTCATTAATAATTCATTTTTGTCGAGCCTTCGAGAGAGACATATCGAACATGCGGTTGAGACGTTCACAAATATGCACTCTGCGGGTAAAGATTTTTAAATGTTGATGACTTTCTTAAACTATCATTAGTCCATCAGCTAGTTTTCAAAAGCGCTCTAGTTAAGGAGTTTGTGTTACACCCCCGGGTACCGCAATTTTTATTGATAGAATTCAACTTCAGTATCTTATTGATAAAATACAAGGTGTTAGACCCAAAAAAAAAGTGTCCAAAAGAGGTTTAAAAACATTCCTTACAATGGTCCCCTTATTTAGCTATCACGACTAAGTAATTTTTAATTAAATTTTTTAATATAAAGCGATTGAAAAAAAAATAAAGTATAGGTTAAAACAACTAAAACAGATATAAAACTATCATATTCAATGTAAAACTAAAGATTTTTTGTTTAAAAAAAAGTGTGTATTTACATCACAAACAATCCGATTTTTTGGGGTTAAAATTAAGGCATATTTTCTCATTTCATAAAGAAATTCGTAATACAATTATTCGTTTTTGTGAATTAAACTTTAAAATTGACCAGTATGCAATGTTTAAACTATTTGCAGTATGTATATATCGTCTTAAATATGAATTATTCAATAAAACATATGTACGTGCAAATACTCGTGAAATACCGGAAATCATCAAATTACCGTCTTCGATTCAGTTGACAATATATTCACACATACGCACTTTAAGCTTATCAATTTGCAACTGAAATCAAACATTTAGTTGTCGATTATGTTGTTTATTTTTGAGACAAATTATTTTATAAAGTAAATGTGTAACAAAATATTTATGAAAAAAATACAAATTAAAGTTAATTGTTTGCGTTTTGAAAAGGTGCACTCTATCGAACTCAATAAAGGTGTGCTTGTTTACATTTTGTGTTTTAGCTATGTGGTGATTGAGTTAAGATTGTTCAGTCTTTCAATCGACAAACATTGCTTTGAACGTAGGTCAAATAGTCAGTTGGGGAATTTGTTTAGACTTTTTACTTTCTTTGGCACACAATTATGTCGATTTGACATACCATCTGGTTACTATTTTTTGCTTTTCGTAATATTTACATTGTTCCTCATTTGATAGTGCTTTTTATCATTTTTCTTTCCTTTTTAATTGGATATATTGCTTCACTATTGTTTTATAAATTTTGTACATATTGTCACACTACGTGTGCTTTTATAGCAGTCATTGGGGAACGGTTTGGCGATGCAGGGCTGGGCGATCTCCTGTTGGAGTCTGGAGTTATTGAGTCAGGTTCTTTGACTGGTGTATTTGAAGGTAAACATTATAATCGAGCGGATTGCTCAAAATTGTATCTGAAGCTTTTAAACGATTACGTTGGGAAGCATTTGGTTCTTGGTTTAATTCAAATGATGAGAATGAATTTCTCGATCCTAATTTTCAGCATCTGCTTTGTCAATCTTAGTTCAAATCAGACAAAATTTAACAGAAAACAACTTAAAAACCTTGCTAATTTCACCTTCTGTTGGTAAACTATTTGAGGCATTTAGTGTATATTGCAATCTAAGTGAGGGACTAATAAAAAAGTTCTGGAATTCTTACATAGAAATGGTCGAACTTTTATTGGTATATATAAGAGCAACAAGGGAAGGTAAGTGGGAACTTCATTTTGCATGTGTTGAAAAAATGTTACCATGGTTTTTCGCATATGACCGTCAAAACTATTCCCGATACATGTCAGTATATTTGCTTCACATGCAAAATCTGCAAAATACATATCCTGATGCCCATGTATATCTTTCATCTGGTGGTTTTTGTGTTCAGAGAAGCTCTCATGGATTTTCTAGATCTCCAGTTGACCAAACAATCGAGCAAACGTTGAACAGAGATACCAAAATAAGAGATGGCATTGTTGGTTTCAGTGTGAATAAAGGTTCTGTTAAACGTTGGTTGCTAAATGCACATGACAGAGCTTCAATATCATCAAAATGTCGAGATTTGGCATGAATAGTTAATCCTGAAACATCCACAAAAACAGAACTTGACAAAATTCGAATGAAATGAGATGAAACTGACGTTTTGAAATTGGTTCAAACACTGCAAAGGTGGACAAACCCATTTGAGACATCTGAGCAGCTATCAGGCTTGTTTCTTCCTCTGAATTAATGTGCGACGCCTATAAAAAGGGAATGTTGGCATCAGACAATTTATCAGTGAACGGCTTGTTCAAAAGTCAAATGCAAGCTATTCCTGAGGAAAGCATGTAGATATTTAATTGCATGGCAGTCATTCAATCCATCACAAAGATACCAAGTACTTTTTCTGATTTGGCAAATGTTGTTTTTAAAACCATCCTTTCAGTTTCAAACAGAGCTTCCCGCATTGATTTTGTCACTGATCAGTATCCCACAATATCCATAAAAAAAAATAGAACGGGATCGCAGGTCCTTGAGAGGGCAAATCATAACAATAATTTCGAGACCATCACAATCGTGTCCTCGGCAATGGAGGAAATTGTTGTCAGTTGGTAGAAACAAAGTTGCTCTTGTTAAATTCTATGTGTCGGAATGGAATAAACAATCCTATAGATTTACACTTGAAGGAATTGATTTATTTGTATCACTGTTGAAAATGAAATAGTGACAAGTGTAAAATGCACTGAGCTTCTAAGCAAACAGGAAGAAGCCGACAAAAAATGTTTTCTTCATGCAAAACACGCAGCTGACAAAGGTTACGATTCCATTGTAATAAAATCAATCTGATGTCGAAGTATTGGCCTGCTATTTTCAGAATCGCATCAGTTCAAATATTATTCTTCTGATAGGTACGTCTTCCAAATGCAGATTATTAAATGTGCAATCAATGTGCGCAAAATTTGGGGAGAATGTTTGTAAAGCACTGACAGGATTTCACGCCTTTAGTGGTTGTGATTCAGTTAGTGCTTTGTCTAGTAAGGGAAAAAGCAAAGCATTTGGCGTTTTGAATCGTTCTGTGGAGTTTTCAGAAGGTCTATCCCGTCTTGGTGAAAATTTAAAAAGAGGTAGGCGAAGAACTGTCAAAAACACTCGAGAGGTTTTTGTGTGCTATATATGGATACGATTATAATAACATCAATGAAATTCAGATTTTTTTTTGCAATGCAAAAAACATTCATTGTCATCTACTGCCCCAACAAAAGATGCAATGTTAAAGCACATCAAACGATTCAACTTTCAGGCAAAGATTTGGAAATCTGCTCTATAACACAACATTGTTCCATCGCCAAACAATCATGATTGGATTGTTAAGAACGATTTGATTAGCATCAATTGGCTAGACCAACCGCCATGATTCCATGCTTTTCCCTTTCTTACCTTTGAATTTTGTTCAACTGTCTTTAGTTACTTGATGTTCTATGTTTCAATGTAAAATATATACCTTTTTTATCAAGAAAACCAGTATGTATGCTTTGGTTCATTGAACATCATGAATTTTGGATATTACCCTCCCCCTTTTTTTCTTGGTCCTATACGATTTAAAAATTAAATAAAAATTAGCCTCCGTATTAATAAGATATGATTTGTTCAATTTAATAAGGGTAATTGTATCGAATACTTGGTTATTTTTTCTTTTTTCTGTATATATGTGTGAAACAAAATTTTTGATATACTTTTAAATAAGACCCCTTTTAACCCCTTTTGGACACTTTTTCAAAAGTCTAACACCTCTTAAAATATTCTTCAGACATTACTCTTTAGACTTATACCAAAAAATTGCGGTACCCTGGGGTGTAACACAGAACTGAAATTTTGCCTTACCAGCTGATGGACTACATGTATTTCTCCCATACTTTGACACAACCTTGTTTATGATCATTAGATACAGGTAGTATCCAGAAGTAAATTTTGTAAAAAAAAAACCACTTTTTTGTCCGTATGCTAATCATAAAAAGACTTAGTTTTCCTGCCAATTAACATTACATTTACTTTGTTGTTACAGCTGATTGCATTGAGTGTGTAGACAACAAACAAATACATTAGATTGGTTACCTGTCGGGCTAGTCTACTCTTAAAGGAGGGTAGTTTACCTAACATAATAATGACTTCACTGTTCAGTTATAAAGCAAGCTAACAAAAAGATATTCTTTGTCTACACACTATATGCAATCGGCTGTAAAGTTTTTAAAATCTTAATAACTTTCTGAAACAATCCTGGATTTCTACCAAACATGGTCAGAATCTAATTGTTTATGATAAACAAAAATAGTATCTAGTATCAGGAAATCTGTAAAAATATATTTCCTGTTTTTCTGTATGTTACTTATAAATGGACCTAGTTTTTCTTTCAGTCAACATAACATACAGTCTGTCGTTAAAGTTCTGAACGAATTTATAAGATTTATAAAGTTGGCAGGACACTGGATCAGCGAAACCTTTACACGTACATTTTGATTTAAAGTAATTGATTAAAAAAAAAAAAACAAAATATTTGCTGCATGTTTATCTGGTTTAAAAAAAAACGTCGTGGTTTTCTTCATTAAAAGTTGGGACAAATAAAGCCAATTGTCATATCAAAAAAGTAGGGTAAATGTGCTCGTTTTTAAGTAAATTGTAAAAATAATTGAAAACATGCATTTTTCATATAGATAAGACTTCCCGTTTTAATTGTTTAACACTGTCTAGTCAATTTTTGGAAGCGCCAATGCTTCGTGTTTAAGTCTGTACTTTGATCCATAATGATTGACTTATACTAATTATGACTATGATGGAAAGTTATCTCATTGGCAATCATCGCACATATTCTTATATATCTTTTACATCCCAACTTTGTCTGTTTTATAGTGTCAATTTCTTAATAACTGGAGATAACTCGTTTTAAGTTTGCAAAATATTATTCCACGTTGAGGTTGTAACAAAAAAAATCCGAGAATCTTTTCCCTATCTGAAATTTCGCTGATTTTTGCTATTATTACCCCCCCCCCCCCCCCACCCCCCCCCCCCCACCCCCCAAAAAAAAATTAACATTGCATGGAAATCTAAATGAGAAATCAAGGAGTAGGTCATTCTCAAGTTTGATTTTATTTAGATAGTTGAATAGTTTTCAATGTAACACCTATCACATAAATAATCTTATGTCGTGTTTTTAAGACAAATTATAAAGATGTATGCCTAATGTATTCTAATTCATTCTGGGTAAGGTTTTTAGTAGACCGTTTCCTCCGGCTTGATATTCCCAACATGCAGCCTGAAATGTTCTCCATGCTGTCGACTGACAAATCTCAAGTATTAGCAAAGTAAAAATAATTGGACTTTATTGAAAAAAATATTGTCCAGATGTCAGGATTGATGGCATACGTGAAACGTGAAACGTGAAAACATTTTATAATACAACATAAAAATGATAAAATAATAACAAAATTATGAATAAATGAATTATGATGCGCCAATTTATTCATTCACGGCATATTGCTCAGTTGTGTATGTAATGATTTTGATACGATGTTCCATTTATTTGGGTATTTTCAAGTACCGGCAAGTTACTTCTTTTCGACGTCTTACACATAAACGTCACAAATAATGACATCATATACTTTGACGGTACAGTTTGAAAATAGAATAACAATGTGTTTATAATGTCAACTATGTAAACTTAATGTTTACAAAGTCAAAGACATCACTGGCATATATATATAAGGTCTTGAATGTGTATTCAGAGTATGCGGAAAATATGCACTTTACTTCGAAAAAAATAGGGTTTTGATAATTATTTGGGACTGTAAGAGTTTTAAAAGTGTGTATAAACAAAACGAATTCTACAATATATAATTTGAAAATAAAATTAAGAGGTAAGCATCATCAAGGTGTGATCAAAAGTGATAAGAAAACTATTAAAATAAACCCCACATGCATTTAGATATAAATGCTAAAAGTTACATAAGAGTTAGTTAATATCTGACTACTAATATTAATTTCACGATTTTTTTGTCTGCACAAAAATCAAGGAGAAAGCAAGAGAGAGAATGACAACTTTATGTGAACAAACATATTCAATCTCAGTTACTGTTTCTGATTTTTTTAGGGGCGTGTCTGCTACATAAACCGCGCGAAGAAGATGGAAGTTAACGGTTTCGCTGATTGGTTGACGGAATGTTACGGAAATAGCGGAAACTGTCGAAGTGAAAATCACAATAACGACTCCCTGTTGTTTCCAGGAGACGGAAAATGGACGGCATAACAATGTCGGAATGTGGGCGGTACATGATGTTTAATGGAGCGGTTAGTTAATAAATAATGTTAAATGGAGTGGATGAACAGTTATCGAATGTAATTTCTTTGTCAAATGATTTAAATCATAGCGGTAAAAAAAATATTACGTTTTTAAGGCAGACAGGACCCCCTGAGCCAGGCTATAAGGTGGTATGGGAGTCTAAAATAAAAATGATAGAATTTGTTCACACTTTGCCAAAACGTAGTATCTATTGATACATGTTGAAACATATAATAAAAATGATAGGTTACCGTGCATTTTCTAAAGCTACAGGACGGGACAAAATGACACATTTTGTATGGATTATACAGGGGAAAACACCATTTTGTGATAAGACACTAAACAAAATGATAGAATTGTTAAATATTTTAGGAAAAGATAGCTTTCAGACACTGATTTGAGAATATCAAAAGAAAAGATAGGGTTACCGTATGTTTTTCACGGCTAAAATACAAAAAAGGAAAATTCCATGTAGAATCCCTCAGAAGATGATTTTTTTTAGAGTTACCTCCCCTTAAAATGCCAATTTAAAAAAGTTTAAAAACAACCAAAAATAATTAATATTTGCAAAAATATAAATATTTATATGTTATATTCTTATAAATTGATCCTTATAAATGAAAATTCACATTGAATATCTGCATTCCTGCATCAAAGTTTGCTATCTTGATGGAAAATCTGCACCTTTGGTTCTCTGTTTTTTTACAATCCAAGATGGAGGAAGACACCCATACCACCTTAAAGTACATAGTTCACTCAAAATCCATTGGCATAACTGTAACTTTATCACAAAGAAAAGAGTAGTTATAACTTTGGTATCAAATAACAGCTTTAGGAATAAAGATAATTGTAGAACCCTTGTTGGAATTTCTATTGAATAGTCACTTGTTTTATTTATACTACGAAATTCTCTGGAAATCAGTATGCCCTTATATTCAATTCAAATTTGACATCCCATATCCGGATTAGGAATGGTGTTGATATTGAATGGGCTGCTGCTTTATTTGAACATAAAACGCAAAGCTGTTAATGCATGAATTGCTTGCAAAATTTAACATACGAAGCAATGGGGATATGAATTAGTAGTATAATCAGGGTTGAAATTGAACTTCAAACTATTACTTTATAAAATTCCGTACAAACAACGGTATATTGCTAGCTTATCTTCATGTTCCACTTCAGAATTGTCCATTAGATTGACTAAAATTCTGGCCGCAGTGAAAGAGGGTCTTCAGAAATACTGTGAAACTGTTACTCGCGTAGTGGTATTAATCATATGAGGATTCTCAAAAATTCTAAAGAACTTCTAGACAATTTTAAATCTCGGTCTTTTTCTGAAATTAGTTCTATCAAAACTTTTGATTTTTCAACCCTGTATACCACCATTCCGCATGTGAAATTGAAAAATCGCCTAAGAGAAATAATCCATAATGCCTTTCAACAATAAAATGGTAGCATGCGCTATAAATCTATTACTTTGGGATGTCATAAGGGATATTTCGTTAATATTGACAAACAAAAAGGTAAAACATGCTACACAGAAGAACAAGTGGTCAGTATGCTGGAGTTTCTTATCGACAACATATTTGTTTAGTTTGGAGGTAGACTTTTCCAACAAATTCCTATGGGAACAAACTGTGCGCCTCTTCTTGCCGACCTCTTCTTTTTTTTATATGAATCGGAGTACCTCCAGAAACTTGTCAAAAACAAGAAGCTCAAAGAAGCCAGATTATTTAATTTCACTTTCAGATATATTGATGATGTTCTTTCCATAAACAATCAGAACTGTTCTGATTGGGTTCCATTAATATATTCCCCAGAACGAGAGATTAAAGAAACAACAAACACGGCTTCCTCCGCCTCATTTTTATACTTATATCTCGAATTTGACTTACACAGTCATCTCAGTACCAGAATCTATGACAAACGAGACGATTTTAATTTTGAAATTATAAATTTCCCCCACCTTAGTAGCAAAATACCGACTTCATCTGCATATGGGATATATATTTCCCAACTTATTCGATATTCAAGAGCTTGCAGCTCCTACTCAGACTTTGTAAAACGTTATCAGTGTCTGAGTAGAAAGTTGATGAACCAGGGGTATGTCAAAGAACGTCTCGTTCTTTTTCTAAAAAAGTTCATCGGAAAGTACCAAGACCTTGTTGATAAATATTCCGTATTTTACTTTTTACTCTGTTATATGTATTCATAAAATAGTTTATTTGAGTTCCTAACCTATTTAAACTAACCATACTGGCAGTGAAATGAAACCGTGCTAGCGTGACTTGTATACTATTTATTTACAACCACATAATGTAATCGAACCAAGATTGTATTTTTTTTTGTTTGAATAGAAGTAACAATTTAATCAAGTTGTAAACACTCGTATTTATATTCATGCAGAAAACGTTGTCGTAAGATGAAAAGTCAAGTTGGAACTTACATTTATCGAGTATATTTTACAATATAATCCTGTTGTTACTTTTTGTGTATAACTACCATATGTTTCATTATGCATTATATATAAAAGGAGGAGTATTCAGTTCAAGCCCCAGATCAGCCAACATGAAGCTTAGTTGTATAGTCTTGGTGCTCTTTCTTGCAACCTTAGCAGCTTTTATCGGTAATATTTTACTTCAGTAACTTAGTTTTATTATATGATACATAACGGGCATACATGAACTAAACTATCTTCGATGATAACCAATTTTGAATATTTATTAACCAACAGGATTTTTTGTAACACAGAATATTATTAAATATATTTGTTCCTAAGAACATTTTACAGGTTTTAAAGACAATTTGCAAATATTTCAGTGATATTTCGAAAATCCAACGAAAAGAGACAGTTCCGACTAACCTTTGGAATAATACCTAATACCTGTTTGAAATTTTGTTGCACAAATATGTTGTTTTTAACCCATAAAATTGTGATTTTGAGGTTGTGCGATAAAAAAAAACGTCAACAAATTAGATTCAATAACGGTCAAATCCGTAATGCGACATGACATTTTCCATGATGAAGCTAAGTTGAATAGTCTTGGTGCTATTTCTTGCAACCTTACATTGAAGTTGTTAGATATGAAGGTGACATTAATATGTTATTATTATACATTATATCGGATATCTCATTCAGCAGGGCAAAAAAAGAGCAAATAGTTCTCGAACTAACTTTATTAAATACCAAATATTTCATTCAAAATAAAAGAAAGATGGGACGAAACACAAACAAATATGGGTGCGGAATCACAACAATCAAAACTCTTATGGTCATTTTTGATTTTGCGAGTCTCAACCTTAGATTTTGAAAAGTACATAGAAACTGGCCAAAACCATTTAATCTTTTAAATCATGACAGTATTACCATGAAAACATTACCTCATCTAATCAAAATGTCCTGAATTGTCTACATTTTGCATGTCACTATAAGGGTCATACACACATTTAAAGCAAATCAACTGTTAACCTAAACAGCTATATGGTCACGCTAAAGTCTCCTGTTCAGTTTCTTCTTCCATATACTTGACGAATATGATTTCAATTCATGTATAGTTCTACATACTTTGCTTTTGATGCTACTAGCTTCAGGTTATGTTTTTCTTGTATTCAAACAAAAGTTGTATTTATTATCGGACATAAAGCAAAAACTAAAATAACCAGTACTGTAATGAGATTCCTTATTTTGTCTACCATAAATTTTTTATTTTTAATTTTAAATACTCAATATTACTATCCTTCACATGAGAGAAGTAACATTAAAAAAAAAAGTACAATATAAATAGAAAAATTCCATCATTATAATTCTGGTACCTTTGATAACTATTTACACTTATATCGAGAAATTTGTTTGAAAACCACAGTCACCAAAGCTCCGTACAAATATGAAGAGCAGTTGTAGGTTGGAGCAGTAATGAATATCAAAATCGTTCATAAAAATAAACCAGTTTTGACAAGTTGTGATAATCAAAGACCAATATGATCAAAAAGACAAAAACTGAAAAAAATGATAATGAAATAAAAACTCGGTAAATCAGCTAACTGTTTGTACATATACATATGTAGAGAATCATAACAAAAAATGAAGACATTAATTTAAGGCATTCATTTTTAATTGACGAAAAAGTATACCGAATGTATTTTGATTTGATAATATTAAATAAAATGAAATTTATAAATTCATATTGATCTTAAATATCAGTTTTAAGGACCATTAGCATTGTTGCCACTAATATGTAAAAGACATGATGTTCGAAGTGTTTTTAATCAACAGAAGAGAAGTAAAATTGAAATATTACAACGAAAATGTAGGAATTTATAATTCTTTTGTATTGATGAATTAAATTGAATAAATAGTAGGAACATGTTTTCTCTTATTTAATTTTTTTATAGTTAAGTCCTTTGGTCTATCCGTTTGAACTAAGTAAGAAAATAATGATTACATTATGAACCCCAAAATCAAAATTTCTGCATGACATTGTTAACGAATTCCAAATTAAGCACACATTTATCTATCTGTGAACTGTTTTATGTATTTTGTAGATGTAGGCTCATCAAGTTCTGAAGTGAGTATACTTTTTGACAATAATATAATGAATAATTCGTCCAGTAAAGATTGAACTCACGAAAAATTATTGAAAAAATCTGCATTTTTTATTTATTATATTTTAAACAAATCTATAATGGGCTTGTATCTTTTGATTGCCATTCAAGTGAGAGTTTTAGATTTCTATAAAACCAGGTTTAATCACCATTTTCTACATAAGAAAATTCCTTTAACAAATCATGAATATAAAGGCAACAGTAGTATACCGCTGTTCAAAACTCATAAATCCATGGACAAAAAACAAAATCGGGATAACAAACTAAAACCGAGGGAAACGCATTAAATATAAGAGGAGAACAACGACATAACACTAAAATGTAACACATATAGACAAAATCCCACGAGAATAACAAATATAACATATATATATAACATCAAAACCATATACATGAATTTGGGATAGACAAGTACCGTGACACGTCTTATCGCAATGTGAATTTACACTCAAAAATAAGAGAAAACAAACGACACAACGTTATAATGTAATACACACAGAAACGAACTATAATATAACAATGACCATATTCCTGACTTGGTACAGGGCATTTTTAAAGGAAAAAATGGTGGGTTGAACCTGGTTTTGTGAATATGTCAGTTGTCGTCCATTCGTATGATGTTTTTGAGCTTTTGATTTTGTAATTGGCTAAATGACTTCCGGTTTGGAATTTATCTCGGAGTTTAGTATCTTTGTTATTTAACCTTATTAAGACATTGTATGTTATTCAGGATCTTTATATGGGGAAAATACTCATTATACCTGTCAGTTTGTATATCCCTCAGCCGAGAAATCAAGTCAAACAATATAAATAATGTCTTATCAAAGAAGGATTGCAGTTGCCGAATCCAAACTGGCGTTTCTACATCTGTTTATACAGCATGTATAACGACTACTAAAATTATTGATTTCTATTCTTATAATAAAAAAAAGTATTTAAAAAACAAAAATTGTAATACAAACTTTTTAGTGGCAATACTACATATATAATTTAAATAGTGCATAATTACGGTAGTAAGTTCATAGTTCATCAACAAAATCAAAAACAAATACCAATAGTTGGTTCTAATTCTCTGATTAATTTGACAAACTTATGAAAATATAATAATGGTTATAAACATAGACAGTCAAAATGGGGAGGATATTTGTATTACTGAAATGTTTACTTGTATATACTTATTGTATAAGTTGGAGCCGGCAAGAGTATTCTCATTAGGTTGCTTTATTTGTATGAAATATTATTTTTTTTCATTTAATAAATTGTCTTTAACGATAATGTTCTAAAGCTGTAATATTTCAAAATTGTTTACTTCTCATCTTTGATCAGTATATTCAATATTTAGTTTATCATGGGATGTGGTTTCTTATGTAGTTTATATTAAATTGTGCTGCATTCTTTACAGTTTAATAGCCTGATATATTTTTTCTTCAGGAATTCAAAGGTGGTTATTACCCAGGCAATGCGTACCACTATCATTCAGGTGGTAGTTATCACGGATCCGGCTACCATGGAGGATATAAGGGAAAGTATTACGGAAAGGCAAAGAAATACTATTATAAATATAAAAACAGCGGAAAATACAAGTATCTGAAGAAAGCTAGAAAATACCATAGAAAGGGTTACAAGAAGTATTATGGAGGTGGTAGCAGTTAGACACTCTTGATAGAATGACAACTACATGAAGATGAATCTAAAGAGTACAATGGTATTGTTCAGCAACTATTCCAAATATGGTCATCTTTAATTGACAGGTTGTCATAAAAATACAAATAAACATGTATATAATATATTGTGACATTTTTGTTATTGTGCTATGGTAATTTTTGGTATTCTTGCCTACCATTTTTGCGTATGTACTTTGTCTATAGAGTGTCTTGAAGCCATTTCTGTTTTTCTTTGTTGAAATGGCCATTGTTATATTATAGTTTGTTTCTATGTGTGCAACATTCTAACGTTGTGTTTTTGTTGTGTCGTAGTTCTCTTATATTTGATGCGTTTCCCTCAGTTTTAGTTTGTAACCCGGATTTGTTTTTTTCTCTATCGATTTATGAATTCCGAACAGTGGTATACTACTGTTGCCTTTATTAAAATAGTTGCTGTCAATGTAATGGAGTTGTATGTGACTGTCATACAATTGAGATGTTTAGCTATAAAACCAGGTTTAATTCACCATGTTCTACATAAGAAAACGCATGTACTAAGTCAGGAATATGACAGTTCTTTTCCAAATCGTTTGATATATTTGAGCTTTTGACAATTGATAAGGGGATTCCTATTTTAAAATATTTATTTTTGATCGTTTTTTTGTTATCTTTCTTTATATAACTGTTGACCACTCAAAATCCTGATTCAAGACAAAATAAAATCACGATACTGAAAATGAGTAGCAAATTAACAACAATTATCATTATAAATCAAACACAAATATTGCAAGAAACTGGTGTCTGCTAATTCATGAACACACATGGTATTTCTCAACTGAAAACTGATGTTTTATACGGTCATATATAAAGTTGAAATATTTTAAGCAAGTGTAGTGTGAATTGATAAATAAAATTGTAAAAACATATCTTAGATTAATCTAACCGTGTAAAAAATTATTTAAAGGATTCTAAATTTTGATATGCAGTATTTTTTTTTTTTGTATACTTAGAATACAAAACTGTTTTCAAATGGGTTGTGTGTCACACTTAAGTGAATAGAAATACTTATATAGATATTTGCGGTGATGCTCTGTGTGTTCTGAAGTTATTTCAGCGCAAAGGTTTCAACTAAAGCATCAATCAGGAAGAGTATGGTGATATATCTGAATAAAAAATATAATATACATGATATATAGATGACTTTTTGATAATCTGGTTACTAGCTCTTTGTTTCTGTTATCTGGTCTCTTTTAAGACACTGCTCTATCGGACAACAGAGGTCTCTTTTCGTCGCATGGCGTCCGTCGTAAAAACAATTATTTATAAGAACTTGAATCATGTTGATGACTGACAATGTAGTATTTGCTTCTTGTTTTGTCTTCAATTTCGCCTGCTGTTATGAAACATCTACCTTATTTTAGCCCCCAAAAATATGTTTCTAAGCCTATTTATAAGTCATCATTTTTCATAAAGTCTTTCACTCGTTGAACTTTATGATAACTGTAAAAGTGTTTCGGGTCAATGCTGAATTGGAATTACACTTAAATGCATTAAACAACGTTCTTTGATATTGAAAACAAATGGGAAAATGTGTGTTGTGTAAATTTCACTAGTTAGAAAATGAAAAATGCACACGTCGATACCGGTTATGCATGGATTATATTGATTTGTAATTATAGAACTGACTATAATGAAATATGAAAGGTAAATACATGGATAACAGCATTTTGATTTTGAACAGAAGTCTTCGTCGTACAAAGCAATGGCGGACCAAGGGTTGAATTGATTGTTGGTTGATTATTGTTTAGTGTACGGAGAAGGAAGGGTGATTATTTGGGCCCCGTTTAGTGGCAGATCGCCCTATAGTGATCAGTCTGTCCGTTTGTTCGTCCGTCAGTCTGTTACAAATTGTATCCGCTCTATATCTAGAGAACCGTTATAATTTCATACTTTTATACCTGACATGTAAATCAACCAATCCCAAGAAAATGCCTGTACCAAGTCAGGAATATGACAGTTGTTATCCGTTTGTTTGATGTAAATGAGCTTTTGATTTTGCCATTTGATTACAGACTTTCCGTTTTGAATTCCGTTCCCTCGGAATTCAATATTTTTGCGATTTTACTTTTTTCGTAATGTTTGTACAAAGTTCAAGTCAAAAGCTTTGGTTCAGTTGAATTGACAACCCCATAACACCATGTCCTATGGTAAATATCTTGTCCGCTCTATGTATAGTGAGAACAGTTATAATTTCAAAGTTTATCCTTGAAATTTATATAAACCAACACCAAAGGGTGTGTCACTTTAACTTACAAGTTTCTTGGTCAAAGATCAAGGTTTCAGTTGACAACCTCGTGTCGTATGGTACAGATCATGTCCTTTTATATCTTGGAAACCGTAAAGATTTCAAAGTTCCTTGAAACTTTAACTAACCAACAACAGAGGATGCGTCATATTATTTTACAACTTTCTAGGTCAAAGTTCAAAAACTTTGGTTTCAGTTGACAACCCCATGTCCTATGGTAAAGATCGTATCCGTTCTATTTAACACTTTTACTAACAATAATAGAATAAAATCACGCTCAGTACATAACGAATCATTTAAAACATAAAAAAGTGCTTCTTATCTGTTTATCCTAACAACTTTTTTACCACACGTTATTTACAGCGGGGCCCACAGAGATGATTTAGCTTATTTGTGAGATTATATTCTCTTTTTTCTTAATATATCTAGTCAATATTGATTTAAGTAAGTAACGGCATTTTCCCTTGACAGAAGATACTAGTACCTACTCACACAAATACACCCACACACATATTTTCAAAACTTTCTTGGTCCATTGTTAATTAAGACTGAAAATAAAAAAAAGTAAAATCACAAAAAAACTGAACTCTGAGGAAAATTAATAACGGAAAGTCTCTAATCAAAATGATAAAACACAACAAACGAATGGACAACAACTGTCATTTTCCTAACTTGGTACATGCATTTTCAAATGGAGAAAATGGTGGATTGAACCTGGTTTTATAGCGCTAAACCCCTCACTTGTATGACATTCGCATCAAATTCCATTATATTTACATCGATGCGTGAACAAAACAGACATAATCGGTAAAATAGTACACGTTTCTAATATCACTCGGAGAAGTCTTTTGCAGTAAAATAACAAGAATATTTGGTATGTTTGCCAATGAGACAACTCCCCACCAGAGACCAAAATGACATCAAAGTTAAAAACAATAGGTCACCGAACGTCCTTCGACAATGAGCGAAACCCATACAGCATAGTCAGATAGGAAAGGCCACGAAATAATAAATGAAAAGAACACGTTATCTAACAATTTGAACGAGACAACGGGTTGATTTGTATACAAGGACAGACATATACAGAATGAGTTTGCTGGTGCCAAACCCTCCCTTCCCTAAGAAAGTGGTGTTATAGTACTATATAAGAAAGAACTACAAAATTCAGTTAAAAAGGGACTACAAAACAGAATACATCTAACAAAACACAGATCGAACGTGGCAGGGAATTCATATAAAAAAGAAGATGTGGTATGATTGCCAATGAGACAAATATCCACAAAAGACCAAAATGACACAGACATTAAGAACATAGGTCACCGTACGGCCTTCAAGAATGAGCAAAGCCCATACCGCATAGTGAGCTATAAAAGGCCCCGATAAGACAATGTAAAACCATTCAAACAAGAAAACTAACGGCCTTATTTATGTAAAAAAATGAACGAAAAACAAATATGTAACACATAAACAAACGACAACCACTGAATTACAGGCTCCTGACTTGAGACAGGCACATACATAAATAATGTGGCGGGGTTAAACATGTTAGCGGGATCCCAACCCTCCCCCTAACCTGGGACAGTGGTATAACAGTACAACAAAAGAACCAACTATAAAAATCAGTTGAAAAAGGCTTAACTCATCAGATGGACAAAAATACAAGTGGACGTGGGCCGGTACTTATACATCCCGACACATAAAGGCACAATGAACAGATCTGAGAGTACTCGCAGTTATCTGACAGCTAGTTCAAAGCCACTAACAACTAATAAAAAAATCATGCAACTAAGACTAAATTATCAATCCGTACACATCCAACATCCAATGGATTTAGTGTAAAGCTGTCATAAACAGCCAGAGAAAAACATGACCTTGTGCAATGCCAAGTTACAGGTATCGACAGATTGTAGATCCATGAATATGAATATACATATAACATACTAGGAATATTTAGTTAGCTTTTAATTTACTGATAACAAAATCAATATTTATACCAATAAAAACAATATTCAATGTTCTTATTACAGTCTTGAATAGGTGACCTTTTAGAATAAGTTTATTTAAAGGAGCGACAAGTTTACATGGATCATTTCTAAATTTCCGGGCACGGTTAACAACATCTCCATAAAAATGAGGATGTGCTATCCCGTTTGAAATAAGTTTTCTACAGGTACAACCAAACTTCAAAACCAAATCTCTATATCTATGGAAAAATTTAGTAAAGGTTTTAAGTAATTTATGGTAACGATATCCCTGGTTTAATAATTTACCAGTAATACATAGGATGCGTTCGTTAAAATCAAAAACGTCACAACAGACACGGGCATAGCGAACAAGTTGTGAAATATAAACACCGTAAGATGGTGCCAAAGGAACATCACCATCTAAAAATGGAAAATTAACAGTAGGGAACGAAAAAGCGTCTCTTTTGTTGTAAATTTTTGTGTGGAGTTTCCCGTTTTAAACCGAAATATCTAAATCCAGGAAAGGACAGTTATTACCCAATAAATTTGATTTATTTAAAGTAAGTTCCTTGGGGTAAATTTTCTGCAGTATATTGAGAAAATTCTTGATTATTTAACGAAAAAATATCATCAAGATAACGGTAAGTGTTGTTGAATTTATCAATTAAATGCAATTTCGACGGGTCTTTACAGAGTTTAGTCATGAACTGTGATTCGTAACAGTACAAAAACAAGTCTGCTATTAAAGTGCCCATGGGGATACCTACAACCTGTCGATAAACTTTGTTGCCGAAACGTTAATAAATATAATCAAGGAGAAAATTAATAGCTTCAATCATCTCATCACACCTCCAATCAGTTTATCTAGCATATTTACCTTTCTCATTAGAGAAGAAGGCTTTAAATGAGTTGCAGCAAATATATCTACATTCAGCTTTACCAAACGACCATTTAATTAAAAAGGAAAACTTTTGTTTAATAAGATAGTGTGGAAGTGTAGTGTAAAGAGTAGAAAAATTAAAACTATTAACAGAATCAAAGGGACCATCAAAAGCACGTAATTTATCTAAAACATCCAAAGATTTTTTTACACTCCAAAAATGGTTTATACCACTATGTTCATATATTTTATTACAATAGTTTATGATAAGCTCTTTAATAGTAGTTAATGAACTAGTTAAGAGCACTGAAAGATTAGTTGTAGAACACTTACTAGAGGCCGAGATGAAACGATATTTAATTGGTTTTTTGTGTAGTTTAGGTAGCCAATACATAATAGGGACCTTCAAATGTTCAGAAGAAGCCTTAAGCTTTGATGTGGTTGTGATATGCTTGTTTACTATATGACTCTCTGTGGAGCGGATGGACTTGAATGTAGATGAATTTAAAATTTCATTCTTAAGAACGTCCGTGTAGTATTTACGGCATACCACCACCACATTATTGGCTGCTTTGTCGGCCGGTACAAACACAAACCGCTTTGAAAGTATTTGAAGTTTATTTACATTTACATTTATTTAAATAAGAATCAAGAGATTTTTTATCAGATTTTTCCCGTTTACAACATTTTTTACAAAACAAGGAAAGAGCATCTTTGGTGACTTGACGACACTCTTTCCAATCTATTTTAGATAGAGGACGATATTTTGGTCCTTTTTTCAAAAAGTTTTTAACCTCTCTGTCCTGGACGATATTGAGGTCCCCTGTAATAACATGGCCATAGGGAACATATCTAAATTTCGACAATTCACAGTTTCAATTAAGGGAGTATTACTATCTATATTCACGTCTGATGTAACCGACGTATAATTAAAAATTAAACTTCTGCTGGGTTTTTTGTATGTGTATGAAATTATAGGTGGTTCTATATTATCAAAATAGGGAGGTATAAAGTTTTGAATGGTAGAGTCATTAAATATACTAGATAAGTTGATAAAATCAATGCCTCTGCTAATATATTTAATTTTCAAACAATGACGTTTATGATCTTCAGGTTTGTCGATACGCGGGAACAGCCTATGGTGGCAAAAAGCTGTAATTATACGAGAATATAATGGGCTGAAGAATGAGATGGTGTCACACTCTTTGAAAATATCGTGTAATTAACTAATGGGTATTTGACCCAGCTTACATAATAATTGATGCCTACCATTATTTTTAAATATAGATAGGAGATTATCAAGTGTATAATTTATACGATGTTTAACTCGTTGATTTCGATTGATACGTTTCCCATGAGACCTTTTATTTCGTTGTTTTTCATCCATGATATCAATAGAGGAAGTAGTAGATATGTTCCCTTGTCCAAGTATATTGTCATTTAGACCCAGGGGATAAGCTGTTTGAAGTCGTTTAATCCAAGACAGTTCGATAAGTTTACGGGAATCTTCAAATTGTTTATGCGACTGCCCTTGTTATTTCTGGACCGTTTCGAGCGGTTGAAATCTAATAAATTTAATATTGTGGTTGTGTTTACCTAAATGTTGATAAATTATGCTTTTGAATTTCTTAGGTTTTCGGAAGCGGTATAGATGTTCCTGTGTTCGTTTAAAAAACTCGTGTCCTGTTTGCCCTACATATTGTATACCACACTTGGGCTTAGTTCATGTAACCAGATAAATGAGGCTTTGGGTTTTTCATGTTATGTCATAGGAAAAGGAAAGCGAAAAAGCTCTCTCGTTCACTGTTGATCTTATAGTATTATCAGAAGATAAGCTAGAACAGGTTTGTCATTTTCTGGCATTTCACGGAAATATTTGTGGATATCCACGTGCATTTTTATTGAATAATCTTGCTGCAGCAGCATTGCCACCTTTAACACAATTATAAAAACTGCTAAATTTAGATGGGGAATTTCGATTGACGGCGGTTGAATTAATATTAAGAATAAGGTTTTTATAGCACGTGAATATCCTTGAGGGATTGGAGTTTAGTGTTTTCTTACCATTTCGTAAAATCATGATTATTTTAAGGGTTATGAGAAGATAAAATGAGGCCGAAAGTCATAACATTGAATTAAGAGTTACAGTAACGGAATATATAAACAATTTATAAAACAGTCGAAGAATTCTTATAAAAACTATATTGAACAGCCCGACAAACAATGACGTGATATAACAAGACAGACATGAAACAAATATAGGTCATGCATACATACAACAAGAAAAAAACATTACGTACACATCCGAGGAGTACTCACAGTTACTGACAGCTAGTTCAAAGCCAATAACAAACAATACAAAGATCATGCATATGAGACAACAATATTAATCAATACACAGCTAAGATCCTTTGGATTTAGTGTAAAGACGTCATTAACAATCAGAAAAAAACAAGATATTGTGCAATGCCATAATAAAGGTATCGACAGATCGTATTGCAATGATTGTCTTATGTATATAACAATAATATCTAGTTTGGTTTTAATTTTACAGATTCTAAAATCTATATGTATACCAATTTAAACAATATTCAAAGATCTAAATTGTCTTTTTATTGGATTGCTGTCTATATATGCCATATCTTCTTCAGTAAAAGCAGTGGAAAATTAATTGTTGGTTTTTACGTTTTCAATTTAAATCATAATCAAAAAAAGAAGATTATAACAAAGCAATGTATATAAGAAAAGCTATAACCTTGTGGTTGACACCAAAGACAATCATTTATAAGGTATTTCTGAGTTTTACTGCCAATTATTTAACTATAACATGTAAAATCTGCAATGTTATATCAAAACTGATTTTAAAAAAAATAATATATATAAAACTTTTTTCAGGTTCTTCTTTTGTTTATCTAATAATTGCTGGAAGTCTAAACACGTTTGGAATTTTATATATCGAGCTTTTAGATTACTATGGAGAAAGTGATGGTAATACTGCATGAATAGCAAGAATCTGTACTTTATTTGCTCTAGGGTTAGGTAGTTCATCATTTCATATCTATCTTCTGTTTTCTGAGAGCCATTACAAACAAATTATTCGCTTGTGCTGATATAAAATATCATCTGTATATTTGCCTTTGATAAATTAAAATCGAAGGACCAAGATAAGTGTACTTCCAAGCAGAAACATCTTGGATTTTTGTATTTTATACTTTTTAACATTGATCTGCATATCAAAATTTGAGTAATGTGCTTAATACGCCCTTTCAGAACCTAATGTATTCTGGGTTATATTTTCAAAAATGTACACCAAAGCGTCGTGATTTGGATGAAAACGTCCTAAATTATTCAACCGATGATGTGACATTATATTTCCTTTTGGTGTACGAACAGTAAAATCACCCTTAGTCCTTCAGATTTTGAATAAAGGCAACAGTAGTATACCGCTGTTCAAAACTCATAAATCCATGGACAAAAAACAAAATCGGGGCAACAAACCAAAACTGTGGGAAACGCATTAAATATTAGAGGAGAACAACGACACAACATCAAAATGTAACACACACAGCAACGGACTAAGTATTAGACAAAATCCGATAAGAATAACCAATATAACATCAAAAACCAAATACATGAATTTTGGATAGAAAAGTACCGTGACACGTCTTATAGTAATGTGAATTCACACTCAAATATAGGAGAAAACAAACGAAACAACGGAAACACAGCGTAAAACTGTTACACACACAAAAACGAACTATGGTATAACAGTGGCCATTTTCCTGACTTGGTACAGGACATTTTTACAGAAAGAAATGGTGGGTTGAACCTGGTTTTCTGGCATGCCAAACCTCGCACTTTGATGGCATTGTTAAATATAACACTAAAATGACAACATAATAATACAGGACTACAATACAAATAAATAGGAGAACGTATTAGGCAAAGAAACACATGAATAATAGATAACAAAAGGCATCAGGTTTAAAATTCAATACGTAAAAACGCGCCTCGTCCACACAAGACTTACCAGTGACGCCCAGATATAAAAGTTCGAAAGTCAAAAAAAGGGGCTACAAAGTTGTACAGTTCTGAGGATCAAAAGATGAAAAAGGTTGTGCCAAATACGGCTAGGGTTTTCTGCTTGTGATAAGAACATCCTTATTATATAGAACAACTTATTCTATTGCAAACAGTAAATTTTATCAAATGAATATAAAAGATTTACATGATAAAAATGACGTCTTAACTAATTACAGAAAACAAAACCCGAATACATATTTCATTGAAGATAGACACACCCGACTCAGTTCAGGCTTGAACGCAAAAAGTCATAACAATGACGTCACATACGAAGTGATGAAAAGGCACAATAGACATTTGAATTTCTGAAACAGCACAAAAATGACGTCATATTTGAAAAATTATATCTAAAAAATAAGATAGAAATAGGATTGATTTAAGATTATAATAGAACTAAATACTGATATTACATTTAAACACAATGCACATTGCAATACTAATTAATAGCAATTAACTATATTATATATATATATATGTCCGGTTTGTTTTGAATCTAACTTCAAACATAAAAATCGTACAGATTACGTTGAACAAAATCAAAACTAATAAATGAAGGCGGTGATTAATTTTTTTTAC
The DNA here is from genome assembly GCF_965363235.1 of Mytilus galloprovincialis. Classification (NCBI taxonomy): domain Eukaryota; kingdom Metazoa; phylum Mollusca; class Bivalvia; order Mytilida; family Mytilidae; genus Mytilus; species Mytilus galloprovincialis. The sequence continues at coordinate 87,596,986 of NC_134843.1, forward strand.
CATAACTCATGAATTAAATAGAAAAGACGTCAACCAATTTGACAAAATTCGATGAAAATTACAAATATAACATCAAACTAAATACATGAATTTGGGATAGATAAGTACCGTAACACGTCTTATAGTAATGCGAATTCACACTCAGCAAAACAGTCACAATCGAGAATAAGTCACGTTCGGTAATTAAAAGATTAGACGACGTAATGACAAACCACAATCTACCATGTGGTAAAAATGTCCTTAGCTAGTTTGGTCAAAGACACATCATATGGATCAACTGAAACACAACCTATTATAAGCTGTCATTTCCGGCAACCAATGAGAGTGCTGTAAAATCCTTTTTTTTTTCACTATTTGTAAGTAATCTATCGATAAATTATTTAATGATGATGTTTAAGCATTTTTTTATTTTTGTTAAAAGGAAAATCTCGTTCCTTTTTGTGATCATACAGGACCTTTTGTCAATTTTCCGGGAGAGAAGTATGCATATCGAAGAGCGATGATGATTGGTAGTTTTCTGGTATTACTGGGATATACTTCAAGTGGTGCTTATGTACGAGGAATAAAGATGTTCTAGTTTCTCATGGGGTTATTACTGGTAAGATCATATGGTACTAAGATGATTCTATTATGGACTAATCAATATACAAAGTATTAAATACATTTTGAATTCTTAATTATTTTGGAAAGCGTTTTGTGTTTGTTTCAACTGATAAAGCAGCCAACAAAATTTTCGCTCCTTGATGTAAGTACCAGATTGACATAAAAAAAATTACCAAACATGTGGTAACTTTTATTCTATTAGCGTCGGTACAAATAAACAAAGACTGATATGAAACCTACGAAAGAAAGTTAAAACCACCAGTTTCCTTCTCTCTACTGAGTTCCTTTATAACACAAGAAATCGTGGGATGTGCCTTATACACCTGCATCCGTTCAATCTAAACTAAAACTGTTTTTCATCTCTTACCCCAATGATGATTGTTGCCAAGTTTGGTTCAATTTGGCCCAGTAGTTTCAGAGGAGAAGATTTTTGTAAAAGATAACTAAGATTTACGGAAAATGGTTAAAAATTGACTATAAAGGGCCATAACTCCTAAAGGGGTCAACTGACCATTTCGGTCATGTTGACTTATTTGTAAATCTTACTTTGCTGAACATTTTTGCTGTTTACAGTTTATCTCTATCTATAATAATATTCATGATAATAACCAAAAACAGCAAAATTTCCTTAAAATTACCAATTCAGGGGCAGCAACCTAACAACGGGTTGTCCGATTCATCTGAAAATTTCAGGGCAGATAGACCTTGACCTGATAAACAATTTTACCCCCATGTCAGATTTGCTCTAAATGCTTTGGTTTTTGAGTTATAAGCTAAAAACTGCATTTTACCCCTATGTTCTATTTTTAGCCATGGCGGCCATGTTTTTTGATGAAATGGGAATTAAAACACAAACTTCATTCTAGATACCCTAGGAATCAATCAGATGAAGTTTGGTTTGAATTGGTTCAGTAATTTCAGAGAAGATCTTTGAAATAGTTTACGACGGGCGAACGACGACGACGGACGGACGACGACGGACGCCAAGTGATGGCAAAAGCTCACATTTCCTTTTGGAAAGGTGAGCTAATAAAGGAATTACCAAAAACCCGTATTTTACCTAGAACAACATATCTGATGTAATCATTTGGTGAAGGTCTTGGCTCTTTTCTCAGTATGAATGATAGGATCACATGCTTTAAACACATGTAAATGTACATAATCTTTGTCTATCTTGACGTCAACCTCGTTTCTCCTTTCCATCTTATCTTTCATGATTGTCTTTTTTTAAAGATACTCTTTCCTCATCTTTAACTTTTTATGAACAGTGATATTTTTTTCTGCAACACATTTGATGTAGATGTTATCTGTATTCGACGGAAACATACAAGTTTTATAACTTCAATTTAAACGACCTTTCTCTAAATAAGATAGAACGTAAGCAAGAAAAATTATCGTGTACAGACATTCTTTTTTTAAGGAGTTGGCTTTGGACTCATGTTATCACCTTGCTCTACAGTAGTTAACTTTTATTTCCAACAGAAAATAAGTTTTGCCAACGGAATAATGATGAGCTTTAGTGGTATTGGAGGTTTTTGCTTCCCATACATGTACAGATGGTTGTTTGACAAATATACTCTTCATGGAGCATTTTTGTTAAGTGGAGCTTTTATGTTTCACTCATGTGTCGCAGAAGCGTTAATACTACAACCACACCAACTCGTAGAAAAAACAACTTAACAGAAAAGGGATCTCTTGGATTACATATATACGAGAGGCAAAACAGCAAATTTTCAAAGTTGGACTTTTTAAAATTCCAAAATATACAATTTGTTTTACAGCATTATGTTTCCAATTTGGGAATTTTACGGGAAATTTGATAGCTCTTCCAGGTCAAGTTCGTTCGCTTGACCTTGGAAAACAGTCTATAGTGCAAGTTTTATCAGTATACGGCGCAACAGAAATAGTATCTAAAACATTTCTTGGATGGTTTGCAGATTTGAGCATAATTAAACAACGAATTTACTTATGATAAGTTCTTTTGTTAGCTCATTGATTGCCTTTTGTATCCCACATCTGCCTTATAAAGAAGCACTGTTAGTCTATGCAGTACTGATGGGATGTTTTTCCTCTATCTTTTGAAGCTTAATTGGTGTCATGTTGGTGGACTGTGTTGGACTTGATAACTTATCACCAGCTATTGGTATATTGTTATTTGCAATGGGAATCATGATTTGTGTTTCACAACCAGTTACAGCTATTTTTAATGTATTTATATTAAGTACCTAATGTAATTCATTGAAGGAAAACCAAATTAAAACAAAGCTACAATTTGCATTGATATTATAGTATTTTTCAAAAATTTGCCAGAAGTGCTTGTTTACTATAACTTATAATCTTAGGATTAGCTAGCCATAGGATCAAGTTTAATCCACAATTTTCAATATAAGGAAACGCCTGAGCCAAGTTTGGAATATGACAATTCTTATCCTTTCGTTTCATGTATTTTAGCTTTTGATATTGTCATTTGATAAGGTATTTTCCGTTATGAATTTTCCTTCGAGTTCGTTTTTTTTTTTTTTTTTTTTTTGATTATTTTACATTATCAAACGTCACTGCTGAGTCTTATGTAGACGAAATGCGCTTCTGGCTTACTAAATTATAATCCTGGTACCTTCAATAACTATTTACACCACTGGGTCGATGCCACTGCTGGTAGACGTTTCGTCCCCGAGGAGTATCACCAGTCCAGTAGTCAACACTTCGGTGTTGAAATTAATATCAATAATGTGGTCATTTTTTATAAATTAACTGTTTACAAAACATGCAAAACTTTGAATTTTGCTACATTGTATCCTTATAAGGCGATTTTACAAAGATATGCTTTTTAAGGAAGAAAATTACACAAGCAAAGTAAAGTTTTAGGGTTACAATCATGAATTTAATTATCGTTCTTGTTTCTCATTTTTGAATTAACTCTGCCATTGGTATCATGTTAAAACTGTGATAGATACCACTTGCTTACAATAATAATCTAGCGTTATTATCGAATTTAAGGCCGGCTATCGCACATACAACTGGATAAAATTTGAGAATTGTATGACAATAAATGCATGAACTTCAATATACTACCTTTCCGCTCAAAGCACGATAAAATGTTTCCATGTTTGAATATTTTTTACATAAATTTTCCTTTATCAAGTGACCCGCACTTACGAATAAATGGGGATTTTTACTAAATTTTTGTACTTTACATTTCTTTTTTTAATCATATCCGCTTTTTTCTATTGATATCTTTCCTAAATGAATATGACCTCCACGTTTGTACATCTTAGATAATTTCGTTTATTTGACAATTTTTAAATACTTGAAGGTTGGTTAGAAGATTTAACTGGAAGCTGGGATATGTTATTCAGATTCATAGGTGCACTAAGTGCCATCTCTTTCAGGTGTCTACTATTAGGACCAATGATTGAACACATGATGTGTTTTCATAGAGATCAAAACGGTGATTTGTCCACATTAAACCAGGGAATAAAGGTGGTAAATGGTGCTAATAAGATTAAAGAAAATGTGCGACAGGTCTTCGTAGACATTTGTAGCCAATCTAAACGCATTGACAAAGAATGTTATGTAAATGAAATAGCTGAAAAAAATCAACAAATATATCCTGACTAGGAGAATTTAGAATACATGTGTATGCTTGACAAAGAATGTTATGTAAATGAAATAGCTGAAAGTAATCAACAATTATATCCTAACAAGGATAATTTAGGATACATTTGTATGCTTGTGTTTAGGAAAAGCATCTTGAAGAATGAGCGAACATTAGAATCTTGTATTAAGCAACAGTTACATCATCACGTAACAATTTGTATCCCCTGTGTACGGTAAAGAAATAAGATAAATCAACAATTTCTAAATGCTAAACTTAAAACATAACCACCGTCATTAAACAGTATCATGTTTGTGACAATCAATCAATCAATCAATCCCACAGATGCATGTTTTAGTATGTCCAAACAATTATCAATATATAAGAAATAATTGATTATTGTAAGTAGAAATAAAATTTTCAAGTTTTACTTGCTTTTAAATACTAAACAAGAATGTGTCCCTAGTACACGGATGCCCAATCCGCACTATCATTGTTTATGTTCAATGGACCGTGAAAATGGGGGGAAATCTCTAATTTGGAATTAAAATTAGAAAGATCGTATCATAGGGAACATGTGTAATAAGCTTCAAGTTGATTGGACTTCAACTTCATCAAAAACCACCTCGACCAAAAACTTTAACCTGAAGCGGGACAGAGGAACGGACGAACAGACGGACGAACGAACGGACGGACGGCCGAACAGACGAACGGAAGGACGAACGGAAGGACGAACGGACGCACAGACCAGAAAACATAATGCCCATAAATTGGGCATTAAAAACAGATACGCGAATTTCATATAAAAAAACAAATGAAACACAACCTATAACGTCGTTATTCTAAAAACGGGAACCAATAAATTACACATTCCCTGGTTGGGTTTCAATTTTGCATTAAACTAAACTAATTAAATTCATCTGTGTGATTACAATATGCATAAGGTTAATCCGTATTTATAAATTATACGCACAATGTAAATGAATGAGAATTTTTTAAAACAACATTTTATTTCATTTCAAATATATATGACAAGTTTTTCTAACACAATAAACAATAAAACAAAGAAATATACTTAATGCTATAAAATGAGATTACACAAGTATATATTAACCTTAAAATAAGTATAAAAAAAACTCAGTACAAAAACCGTAAAACTGATTGTGTTGTTCTAACATATTTCATAAACAGGACAACTTTAAAATGTTTTATTATGCATAAAATATATATAATGATACTGTGAAACAATCAATGAATTTTTAATGAAAGAATATAAATAGTAAAATAAAATAAAAATACTGAACTCCGAGGGATATTCAAAACAGAAAGTCCCTAATCAAATGGAAAAATCAAAAGCTCAAGCACATCAAACGAAATGTAAGCAACAGTCATATTCCTGACTTGGTACAGACATTTTCATGTGTAGAAAATGGTGGATTTAACTTTGTTTTATAGCTAGATAAACCTCTCACTTGTATGACAGTCAAATAAAATTCCATCATGTTGACAACGATGTATAGACAAAATAAAGACATAATAGGTCTTTTCTTATCTAGAACAATGCTTTGGTTTTTCAAGTAACTTTTCAATGTTTAAATCGTCAGACTACCCTTTCTTCTCTTTGTCTTTTCATTTATCTCTTCTTAAAATTGTATTAACTACAAAACCAAATATCTCAAAATATCTAAATATCACAAATTGCGGCAAAACAAGTAAACATGAACCTTAAAAATGCACATGAAAAGGAAGTCATTTAAATTTTTAAATCAAAACTTAATACTGACTGCAATGAAATTACCCTGTACATTTTTTATCTGGGACATTTGATACAAATGGCAAGAGGGCAACTCTATAATTGTCGATTTTTCATACATGAATTATAAATATAAAGTTAACCAGGACTTTTTCAGTAATAACAGTACAAATATTGTAAACCAACTTATTTCAGGAATACTTTATTTCTTGTCTAACACTTTCTATAATAAAAAAGAAATGGTATGATTGCTAATGAGACAACTCTCCACAAGAGACCAAAATGACACAGAGAGTAACAACTATAGGTCATCGGACGGCCTTCAGCAATGAGCAAAGCCCACACCGCATAGTCAGCTATAAAAGGCCCCAAAATGACAATGTAAAACAATTCAAATGAGAAAACTAACGGCCTAATTTATGTAGTCCACTTTTCAGTCATTTTATTAAGCGATTTTTCTAATTCACTTGATATAGTTTAATAAGGAAAGATGCAGGTATTTAATATTCACGAAGATTAATATACATGCAATTTTACTACTGGTGAAAGTGATGCAAATAAATTGTTCGCGAAAACTAGTCGGCTTACATTATATGTGAACAGTTTACAGTAGAAAATTATAACTGTAAATTTGTATATACACAATGACACAAACACATATATCCTTATCATTATACAATACAAATAGGCATTTTTTTTAATTTTAAACTAATTTATAATATAATATTATATATTTATTGTTTCAAGTGTACAAGAATAAATCTCTGTTGTCAGAGTAGCACGCATTCCAGAAATATGAAATTATCAAAAAAAAAATCTGAACAAAACACTCAACTGTTTTTGTATATAAATGGCATGGAGACTTAAAAAAATATATAGCATTAACATAAAGTGGACTATAATGTCGTTTAAAGGTTTAAAACTAATCTTGTATTTGATGTATTGCAAAATTAAAATAACTCAATGACAATTTTTAATTCAGTTGCAAAAATTACAGATTTTTCATGTAGCTAAGCCACAACTGTAAAATATAAGTAAAAAAACAAATAAAAAAAATGTTAAAAAGAGTTTTAAAAAAACAAAAAACCAGATAAGAAGGTTTTCACATTATATGCAGCCAGCAGATAAATATGAAGGTACTGCAACTCCATAAAAAATAAAAGAGGAAAACGCTTATGAAATAATTTAGCTTATTTTTCTGTTTTAATATTGCACTAAATATCTCGAAAATTTCCATGTAAGCAATGATTAATAATCCACCAGTTAAGTTTAAAACGTAAGCTAGCTCATGTATGTTTATACTTACCTTTTGAAAGTATGATAAATTGGCGAAGGCCTGGTGCATTTTTTTTCCGTTTACAATGATAATAACTAGATTTGAATTTAGTCTAGCTCTTACACAACGAAATGTCTCAGTATTGGGCCTATTTCATATATGATTGTATTGTACTACTGGAAAAATTTTCATAATCAAAATACTGGCTTCTTCTTTAACTATGATGTTTTATAATATTTCCTCTAAAAGTTAATTGTTCACTTTTTTTACATGTAATTATCATATACTGCCACAGACATTTCATACATAACATTTTTGGTTAATGATACATATGATATTGGAATTGGATACTAATAATAAAATGAAGGACTTGTACGCTTTCTTATACAACATTGATGCAGGAATTGTCATAGAAACTGTATACACTTATTTCAAATAAATATACGTTATAATTAATTTTAAGAACTGGACATAATGTCAATATGCATCATACATTTAAGCATAACCTTGCAGCATTAAATATACTAGGAAAAACAATGCAGTTGTATTGGAGTATAAACAGACATGAATTGTATACCAGCAGATTAAGTAATCATGAATTCCCTCTCAGTATATGTCATGTCTTTTTACACTTCATTACTTCGTCCTTATGACTTTCAACCTGTTTTTGTTCGGCTGAATTTTTTTGTTTATCTTATTATATAGGTTCTAAAACATTGAGATATAAAAGGCCAATGTTCAAATTTCAAAAACACTTATTTTACTATCCAGCATGTTAAAAGCATCTGCTAAATCAGTTACCCAATGTACTCAAGAATCATTATCCTATATTCCAACCTACCTATCGTTTTCTTCTTTTAAAGGCAGATGCTAATTATGAATTGCATCTTTAGAAAATATTCATAATCTTATATCATTAAAACTAGTTCGATTGCACCTCTAAAAAGATTTCATATATGAATAAACTGCTGCGCCATGAGCGCATGATACGCCCGACGTCTTGTGTGGAAGTTTTATGCAATAATCATAAATAGTTTCTGAGACAGATTTTTTCAGCAATAAGCATATATTGCTTTTGAGACACGGCGGGACATGTGAAACCCCCACTCTGTTTTTTATTTACAAAAACCTAAATATCACTAAAATAAAATTTTGAATCAAAACCAAAAAGTATACAGATCTTAAGATTAATATAACAAAGAAGTGTATAAAGTTTAAAGCAATAATCATAAATTATTTTTGAGATACGGCGCAACATGTAAAATAAACAGCTGCGCCATGAGCGCATGATACGCCCAACGTCTTGTGTGGAATATGCAATAATCATCAATAGTTTCTGAGAAAGTTTTAAGCAATAACCATTTATTGTTTTTGAGACTTGACAGGACATGTGAAACCCCCCCCCCCCCCCCCCCCACCCTGTTTTTTTTTACAAAAAACTAAATATCACTAAAATAAAATTTTGAATCAAACCAAAAAGTATACAGATCTTTAGATTAATATAACAAAGAAGTGTGTACAGTTTCAAGCAATAATCATAAATTGTTTTTGAGATACTGCACGACATGTAAAAAAAAACATCCCCTTTTTTACAAAATACTCAATAACTCAAAAATAAAATTTTGAGTCATCACCAAAAAGTATACAGATCTTTAGATTAATATAACAAAAAAGTGTGAAAAGTTTTAAGTAATAATCATAAATCGTTTTTGAGATAAGGCACGACATGTAAAAACCCCCTCCCCCTTTTTTACAAAATACTCAATAACTCAAAAATGAAATTATGAATCATCACCAAAAAGTATACAGATCTTTAGATTAATATAACAAAGAAGTGTGTAAAGTTTTAAGCAATAATCATAAATTGTTTTTGAGATACAGCGTGACATGTAAAAAAACCCTCCCCCTTTTTTACAGAATACTCAATAACTCAAAAATGAAATTTTCAATCATCACCAAAAAGTATACAGATATTAAGATTAATATAACTAAGAAGTGTGTAAAGTTTTAAGCAATAATCAAGAATTGTTTTTGAGATACGGTGCGACATGTGAAAAAAAAACACACCCCTGTTTTAGTTACAAAGTGCCGTTACTCAAAAAGTTTAAATCTTATTTTCACCAAAAAGTATACAGATCATTTGACCATTATAAGAAACAACTATATCAAGTTTCATGAAATTTGGATAAGTCGTTCTCAAGTTACGGTGCGACATGTTTACGCCGGACAGACAGACGGACAGACGGACAGACGGACGGACACCGGACATTTGTATACCATTATACGTCTCGTCAAATTTTGACGGGTGTATAAAAAGCATAGATTACATATGATAAACAGTATGAAAGTACAAAGATAACATATAAAACATTATCAATATCTATATATAACAGTATTAAGTAAAAAGTCAAATGTAAACATACATTTTAGTACTAGGTGAGAAATAAGCTTATAACACTTTTTCCTCTGGAATTCCTGGAATTTTGGGACATTAAATTCATTTACAACTTTTATATCTAATCACACACCGGAGATAAAATATATATTTTTGTTAAATACTAAAAAATAGATAATAATAATTTCTCGGGACTTCCTAGAAATACTTGACATCAAATGAATCTACATTTAAACAATATATTCATATTTTGGATTTTCTTGATCAATTTTAATTTTCTAGGATCATCAATTCGGATTCTCTTGATCAATTTGGATTGTCTTAATCAATTTGGATTCTCTTGATCACATAAAATAGTAACTGATGTAACCGATACCATTACTTGGTATTAGGGATCATCTAACTGTAACATACTCTCACTTACAAATTGCCCTATTAGGAAACCAATACCATTGATATTACAAAGCGTCTTTCTTATTTTTTATACAATTGAGTGGCGGTATATTGATGTTTAAAAAAATATTAACCACTTATTTCACCGAAATGATTATGCCACTGACGACGAGATGTAGAATCTTTATATCATGCTTCCATATAAATGCTATAGGCTCAACAATAAACAATAAACAAAATTTAGAGATCAGCAAAAAATGTGTCATGAATACTTCCAACACTGTCAATAAACCTCTGTATGTTTTATGCGAAAATTTAGATATAACTGTTAAAATCAAAGTCCAGATTCGAAAAATAAATCATTTTCTAATTCTACAAAGTTGAATTCACTTTGAATTTAACCATTTTGAGGGTAAACAATGTAATCAAAAGCTACAATTTTCTGATATAATAGATGTACAATCCCATTGACAGATTTAACAGCTTAATTAAAGTTGTAAATATTTTGCATAACGGTTTTTACAATGTCATTATGACATATCAATATTAACCTGAGACACCATTTTAATATAGTACATACCTCTATGGATTATATTGAGGCCAAATAAAAAAGTATGTGTGGTTCCAGTTACATCTGAAAATAAATTAGGGTAGGTAGGTAGGGATTTTTTTTTTTATTTTATGGGTTTTTTTTACATTGAGTCTATGGGAGTAACATTCTGACTTTAACAGTGCTTAATGAAAAATGACAATAAAATCTTTAGGGTAGGCTATTTTTAAGCCGATAAAGTGGGAACGGTAGGGTTACTGGAACCACACATATATTTTTATTTGGCCTGATTGGCGGTAGATACCATGTATGATATTGTTAAACTCATCCGCGCTTCGTCATAAACTTAAAAAAAAAAAATATCCCATGATACGACATATACATCTTTTGATACATTTTGATATGTTGCCAATAAAAACACTTAAAAGTAATAACACATGGCCAGAATTGAAAATACTAGTAAATCGAAACACGGAGGTTAAAAGTGAATGATTTTATCATCGATCTTTAAGGAGGATACTTTCTTCAACTTTTCCATTGACTTCCTCTACTTGTATAGTATCTTCAATAATTATAGTTCCAGTTTGTTTATGACAGCACCAACAACGTTCAATCATCGGACCAGTCAAACAAAATAAGAACGATAGAGCGCTAAGCAAGCCAGTAAAACGGAATGACATGTTCCAGCTCCCTGTAGCATCTTTCAACCAACCTACAATCCAAATATATTGTAACAACTTCGTATTATAAACATCGGTTATTGAAGGAGTTCATGTTGTTCATGTTGTTCAATCGTACGGTTTTCTATGTTGTGTTTTGTTTACTGATATTTGTCTTTTGGAGTGTTTTTTTCGTTATTTTAAATAGGCTTTGTCAGTTTGAATATCTCTTTGGTATTTGTTTCCTCCTATTTTCCAAAATATCTTAAAAGTAAAATCACACAAATACTGAACTCCGAGGAAAATTCAAAATGGAAAGTCCCTCATCAAATGGCAAAACAAAAGTTCAAACACACCAAACAATTGGATAACAACCGTCATATTCCTGACTTTGATACAGAAATATTCTTATGTTTTATAGCTAGCTAAACCTCTAACTTGTATGATAGTCGCATCAAATAAGTTGGTAACATTGTTATCACTTTACAAAAATATATAAATGGTGAAGTTGAAATCATCTCTTCGTAAATTTGACGGACGCCATCACGAGTTGGTTGACTGTTATGGAATAACCGTTTCACAAATGATATCGGATATATTCCTTACGTCGTAACTACAATCCCCATCCCTTTCATAAATGTGACCTACCGAATTAGACTATTTACCGGAATTTTTATCTCATAAGCAACACGACGGGTGCCACATGTGGAGCAGGATATGCTTACCCTTCCGGAGCACCTGAGATCACCCCTAGTTCTTGGTGGCGTTCGTGTTGTGTATTCTTTAGTTTTCTATGTTGTGTCATGTGTATTGTTTTTTGTCTGTTTGTCTTTTTCATTTTTAGCCATGACGTTGTCAGTTTATTTTCGATTTATGAGTTTGACTGTCCCTCTTTTACAAAAATATATAACATTAATTTTTTGCATTTTTACATGTACAATGTACGTGGTATTGTACGAAAATATTATAGTTGCTGTTACATATATTTCACTTTTAGTTTTGATTTGACGAACAGTATTTTTCAAATATATATATCATTTGGTAAGATCTAACCGTTTTTTTAGAATTATAACTACTACAGCTCTTGTAATTACCTCAAAGTGTATAAAAAGATTAAGAATTTTATTTCAATTTTGCGTTTTTCTAAATCTCTTGATTTAACTATCTATAAATATTTATGAATTTCGTCATATTAAAATACTTACCTATAATAGGTTGACTGATAAAGATTGAAAAGGCACTTGCCATTGACAAAAGTCCGAATGCAGGAGAAAAATTATCAAGCCCTACGCAATCAACCATTAGGACACCCATCAAGCTCCAAAACGATCCAGAGAAGACTCCCATAAGTACGGCATAACATAACACTGCTTCTTTGTATGGCAAATGTGGTATACAAAAAGCAATGACTGTACTAACAAACGAACAAACCATAAATAAATGAGTACGAGAAATAATATTCAAGTCAGCAAACCATCCTAAAAAAGCCCTTGCTACGATTTCAGATCCACCTAATAAGGACACAGATAATGCTATGGTCTGTTTTCCAAGTCCTAAAGATTGTATATGTCCAGGTAGTGCTACTAAGTTTCCGGAAAAATTGGCCGTTTGAAATAAAATAGCACAGAACAAAATTGTATATTTAGCATTGTAAAACAGATCTAATTTGAAGATTCTTTTTTTGGCTTCATTAAAACATCCAGATTGTGTTTTTTCTGGTGTTTCAATCTTCTGAGGAGTAGCTAAAGCTAATTCTTCCTCTGTTTTTTGTTTCTTTTTCAATAACTGAGGTGGTTGTCGTAATAATAAACCTGCAGCACATGTATGGAAAAAAACTGCTCCAATAATAAGCAAAGCACCATGAAGTCCATATTTATCAATCAAAAATCTATACATATACGGAAATAAAAGACTTCCAAAACCACTAAAAGACACCATCAGTCCATTGGCTAAACTTCGTCTCTTTTTAAAATAAAAACTTATGATGGTAGTACAAGGAGCAAATATCAACCCGTAACCAGTACCTGTAGATAAAAAAAAACACTTTCAACATGCTGATTAAATAAAATCGCTTTCCCAATTATTTCAACCATTTTATGTACAGTTTGCTTTAAAAATATAATACAGTGATTTATAAAACATAACCAGTTGGTCTTTGAATGTATCTACTAAGCCGTTATTCACTTACTTTTAATATACAGATATATGATATAATAAAAGGGCTTTCCCATTTATCTCAAACTGTTGATGTGGAGGTTTATTTCGAATAAGATAATCCTTTGAGAATAGTTTCACATACATTTTTCCTATTCCCATTTTTAAGTCAAAACTGGTAAAAGGACATTATTATGTAATGTCAAGGTGAAAAATGAACTGGTAGAATATATCTAAAGTCAAAATAATTGAAATGTTAGGTAATGTGTTTTTTTATTTGCTTAATTCAAAAAGATTTCGATAGAAGGCAAAATGAAAAGAAAGGTGTCATGCAAGTTGTAGGTATTTGACGTTTGATATACAGGGATTTTATATTGATAACAAACCTGCAACAACTCCATAAGTCAAGAACAACATGTCCATCCTTGGAACAAAAGCACTTGCTGTATAGCCAATTAAAACCAGCACACTTCCTATAGACATTATTAACCGATATGTGTATTTTTCTCCAAGGAAGTTCGAAAATGGTCCTACAAATACATATTACAGAAAACTATACATTTTGTTAAATTAAGTTTCGTAAGAAAACCTTTGCTGCATTTACTTTCTTACATGATGATGATTAAATGTATGCTAAATGTTTGTGAATACAACGTTTACTGCAGGTGTCTCTAAGTTAAACATATTCATGTACCCCGAAAATGAGGTCATGTTTGGAAGATTAAGATGGACATAAACTACGTAAAATCAGTTAAAATATCACAATTGTTGTTAACATGGTTAAGGCAAGATAAATCCTGCCAGTTGTTTTTGAGACAATACAGTCATTCTTTTCAACAAATATAATTGAACTATTTCTTATGATAACTTACAATAGGGCCTAATAATGAAAACTTGACAGCTGAATCAGGAGTTGTGTATCAACATTTCTGGGTGTGAACTATACACAAATATAAACCATACAGTGACCTACAGTTGGTAAGTTCTACGCTATTTGGTCTCATGTGATGTGTTGTCTCATTGGCAATCATACCACATCTATTTACATATTTGTCATAAATATGTATTCCCTTGCAACCAATCAGTCTCTTCTTTGACTTTAGATAACTGAATCATGTCAGGGTAACTCGAATTAATTGAATAATTCCGACAAGTATTATATACTGTAATCGTCATGTAACACAAAAACACTCACCTAATCCCATAAAAAGCAATAGGCAAACACTTGATATCCATGCTGTGTTACCGGCACCAGCTTCATAGTATTCTAAAAACTCCGTGTATAACACACCAAACGACTTCACACCTCCAGCGATGACTAGGTATATAATACCACAAACTGTTGATAAAATATCATTTAATTAAAACTTTTGAAGGTACACTTGACTGTGTAAAATTGTTTCAACTCGTTCTGGTGGTTTGGGACATATACATTTATTACAAGTATATTTTTGATCTTCACTTTTCCTTCCTGTATACCCATTTGCAAAGGCAACATTCATAACTAAAATGATGACATGTTAAAGTCATATAAACATACATGTACTACCAGAGGCAACAGCAGTTTATCGATATTATAATTTCATAAATCCATGAAGAAGAAAAATAAATAATATATAAAAAAGGAACAACATAAACTTCCATAGAAGTGAGATCGGTGCTTCGACAGGGTTAACCCCACTTAGTCAGCATCCAGGGTTTATGATAGCAATTCAAATGGCATGTAAAAATGCTCCTGTATCTGCGTAAAAAAAATATCATTAACCTACAAGTAGTTTGCTTTATACCAATCTACAAAACAAATGTATCCATAAATTTTAGAATCAATTGACCATGAATTAAACTTTGGATCAAATCTTTTGAACCCAGATGAGCCAATGATAATACTACTGTATGCTAAATATTATTGACTAAACATAAGTAGTTAGACTTAAGGGGGCTCGCGGGTATAAATCTATTTTTTTTTTTTACTATAGGATTTCGCTACTTTTTCTATAAATGAACTTTATCATATATGTAATAGAAAAATTAAATTGAAACAAGAATGTGTCCCAAGTACACGGATGCCCCATCCGCACTATCATTTTCTATGTTCAGTGGACCGTGAAAACGGGATAACATTTCTAATTTGGCATTAAAATTAGAAAGATTATATCATAGGGAACATGTTTTCAAAGTTGCAAGTTGATTGGACTTCAACTTCATCAAAAACTACCTTGACCAAAAACTTTAACCTGAAGCGGAACGAACGGACGAACAGACGAACGAACGAACGAACGGACAAACGAACGAAAGGACGGACGCACAGACTAGATAACATAATGCCCATAAATGGGGCATAATAATGGGATCACCGTTCATTTAAGCTCACAATCTGCCTTTGATAGAAGCATGCTTTTTTGTGATGGTACTTTTTTTTGTTGAACCAATAGGAGATATAGGGGTAATATTGAATTAGAAAAAAAACTTAATTACAGAAATCGCTTAAAGTCATAAGAAACCTCAAATTAAAAAAATTAATGCATATGTTTTTATAAATCAATGGATAGCTTGCATTATAAAACTTATGTACATTCTTTAATTTGTTCATATTAAGGAAGCAATTCCCCGACATATTTTCCGTATGCAAAGTGACCTCCGTGTGACCCATCTTGTAAAAATCCAGTGATCGCAATACGCATGGATGTCCTTAAAATAAACTATTATGTGATTGTACATGTTAAACACGTGCTCAATATCCATGCTTTTTTTCATTGTTGACAAACAGTTGACAATCGTTAAACTTCGGCTTCAAAACACAAACTTTAATCATGTTAATAACTACCTGCCATATTTTCACAACAACACTGACCGATTAAAAAAATATTGACGATTATACGAAATTTATGTGAAAAAATAATAAAATCGTGCACAGATGACTAAGTTTATGATGTGTGTATGCATTGGTTCAAGAAATGGAATAACATTATTTTTCATCGGTCACTCGTTTATTATGACTTTAAATTTTACATGTTTTTTAGTTTAAGTACAGCTTATTTGAGAGAAATAATAAAACAAATATAGGTCACAGATGACTTTAAAAAGATTTTTCTATTTCAATACCAAAGGAGGATAATTTGGAGCTTTTTCAATAATATCAACATTTTAAAAGTCATGCTTTTTTACCATATCATAAAGTAACAACTAATTGTATGTGTAATGAAAAAATAAAATGTTTAAAATTTTGCCGAAATTAGTGTAACCTCACGCTTAATCTATAAAAAGTCTTAACAATTTTATGTTTCAACTTATTTGAAGCTAAATAAAGTAAATAATAGATTTGAAGTATCGCATAAGTCGGTGAAGCATGATTTAATCTTTCGCATTTAAATGTTCAGGTAAAAAAAAACATATAGCTAACCAATTTACACCTGTCAAGATAAGTAGAAAAATAACAACAAGAATGTAAGGATGAAAGGCAATTTGAAATTATTAATTATGCGGAAAGAAAATGTGCTATAAAAAATTACCAAATGATCAAAATGTTCGTTATTTTCCTTGTTTTCCTCCAACAAAAAATACTGTGTGTGTGGTTTTAAATACCTAAAGTCCTGGTATGTTTTTTACAAGAATGTATCACCTTACTATAAAAATAACACTTACGAATTAAAACAATCCATGAGTATCCCCGGTCAACATCCGTGTTCTTCATAGTCACACGGTTATTCAATGCATGGTTTTATCTGAAAACATAAAAAAAAAACGATATGTGATTGTATATTAAAATAAGAATCCAAACATCAAGCATTTATTGACTAAAATAGCAATGTTCTAAATATTGACATACAATAAAAACTAAATTCATACATTTTCATTTTTTGGCAAACATACCGTATCAGATTGTCCACTCATTTCCTGTATGAAATTGCTTGATAATTGGATGGCATCTGTTCCGGAACATTTATGTCAAGAAAATCAATTTTGATGTAATATGGTATTTTTTCAAGAAAATCTAAGGGTTAAGTATACAGACTACTAAACATGTCATTTGATCGAGAATTATGTAACACTGTCTTCAAAATAACGTTCATTCAACCCAGGTATGATTTAAATTGATTTTGCTATCAGCGAGTTATGTGATCATCAGCAAATCTATATAAAGTCATTTTAAGTCAAACAATAACACAAGACTCTTATATTTCGTTCTACTTGTGTTTTTACTACACTTCTCTTAATAAAAATACTTAGATTTTTCAGTGATGATCCTTTATTTTTGAATATAAGGGAACGGTCGTCATGTTTTTATAGTAACGAAAGTTAATATGGGTACACTAGGGAGAGGTCGTCAGGTTTTAACAGTAACTCGTGTAATTGGATGATTTTGAGTTTGTTAAATTTAATATTACGAGAACACACCCGCGAAATCGCGGGGAAATAGAGCATATGTAAACTGTAACAAAAAATAACTGGAGAATTCCAGGAGAGGTATCAAAAGTCAAAGGTACTTGGGGACTGGGCACATTTTTTCTTTTTTGCACTCCCCGTTTTTCCAAATACCGTTTTTTTATTCTTTCTGTTTTTCTGTATACTATGAACATACATATATATAAATATGTACTATAATTACTATATAAAACGGCCACTGATATATTAAAAGTCACCCCAGTAAACTATTGGAATGTACAGTAAATTATAGCAAATTTATACAATTTATTCATAGTATATATATATATATATATATATATATATATATATATATATATATATATATATATATAATTTAATTTTGGATGTAACGCGTCTTCTGATTGGCTGACGTTATATTGTTATGAGCCCATAGACATAATTTAGTCATGTGACCGTGACGTCATCAACGTTTTTTTCATGGTTTTCTACGGTTTAAAATGGAATTTAGAATTAAATTATAAGAAATTACTGTAATATTTTTTCTGTCTATTCGAAATAACCTAAAAAATGTGGTGCACACTGTTAAATAACCCGCTACGAGCGTTATTCAGTGTGAACCAAATTGTTTATATTATTTCTTCATAGACAGAAAAAATATTACAGTCATTCCTTAAGTAGTATACAGAAATATTTCAGTGACCGCCATGGATAGAAAAATATTGGAATTAATTATACATATAAATAGCAAATACATTTTATCTATAGTATATGAGCCAGTCCATGCGAAAAGGTACAAAAACGAAAATTTTACGAAATTCTAAAAAGTGTGCATAAATATTGGTAGTAGACTTGTGATTTATAAAACACATTTACTTTTCCTCATATCCTTAAGCTGTTATGTTATGATTTTACACTTGCACTAATACCAAAAATTCAGATATTTCTACGTCTTTTGCTGTTTTAATTGACAAATTCGGGATAGAATTGACAATCTTATGAATGTTTACATTAATGTAATTTTTTTCGGATAAAATCGTTTTTCAAAAATATTATAACAAACTTTGATAGTTTGTCCTGTAAAGTTTACCAAAAGGACTTTTTGTACCTTTTCGCATGGACTGGCTCATATGTATATATGATCATAGTATACAGAAAACCGCAAAAATAATTGTTCTGTCCAAAGTACTTATAGTATTATGCAAATTATGTTTAATTTCAAAACAGGCCTAAAGGGCAGCGGAAGTCTTTTATATTTCTCAAAAAGTCAGTCCGATGACGGAAACAATATATGGACGCCTATATTTTCGTTTTCCTCCCAAAATAGACCAAATTGAAATACTTTAAGCAAGGATGATAAATGCTAGAACACACACGTGAAATTACGGGCATCCATAGCGTGGTTCAAAGTATGTAAATTGTTGTAGGATGATTTTTTGTAAAAAAATCAATAACTGGTATCAAAAGTTATAGGAGGGGGCAATACCTTTTTCTGTTAACCTGGTATGGCCCTTTTCAATGTGTTGTTAACTATTATCTGAGATCAATTTAAGCTGTTAACTGTTTTCAACCCACTTTGTTAACTGTTATCAGCATTTTTTTCAATTTTTGTTAACTGTTTTTGCCAAAATCGAGGTGTTAACGGACCCCCTATTGCCCCATTATAGGTACTTTGGGACATGACAATTGTTTTTCTAGCCCGGCTCCTATTTTTTTCCTCCAAAACTCCTTTAATTTTTTTCTATTGAATTCAATAATGTTAGCGTTTATCTGTATATTATGAACATACATTGCTATAAATAAAGTGTATTTGCTTTTTACTAATAGATCCACGGGGATCATTGACATATTATCTAGACCCTCTCTATTTAATAAACTCAGTGACCGCCGTGGATAGGAAACTTGAAAATGATAGGAGATAGCAAATACACGTTATTCATAGTCTTTGGTATGTACAAAGTACAGAAAAAACGCAAACCGGATGTCTAGTCTGACTTAAAAATTTCGCCCAATGACGGAAAAATATCCGGACGCAGTTTTTTTCGTTTTTCTCCCAAAATAACTCATGAGTACGGATTAAATGAGATCAAATTGTTCAATTGCAAGTGAATAATTCATCATCGATGTTTCCTAGCTTATTGTTACAAAATTAAGCCATAATGGCTGCTAAAAGCGAATCAGTTTTCATTATTTCACTTTTATTGATTATTTAACAAAAACAAAAAACTTTTCATATATCTCGTACGCTTATTTTGAATATTTTTTGTAGCTAATATGACCATATAATCTTCATCGTAAATCCTGAAACAAAACATTAACCTGATGACGGAATGACAACAATCGGACGAACAGAAACTTAAACCAAAAACAGTTTCTGGGTCTATCGTAACTAGGGCATACAAATAAGCCGAATGTATATCTGTTTTCTGTATATCTGAACGATTTACAAGCATTTTATAAGAGTTAGATACAAAAGGTTTACAGTCAATAAGTGCAGACCTAGAAAATGAACTAGATGTGTATCTTAAGATTTTCTTACTGTTATATGCTGATGACACTGTTATTAGCGGATAGTAACACTGAATTACAAAATATGTTGAACAAATTTGTTTGCCATATATTGCAACAAATGGCAATTTAAGGTTAATGTTGATAAAACAAAATTCTTGTTTTTGCAAATGGCATACTTCCACAAAATTGAAATTTTGTATTAATGATAATGAAATTGAGATTGTTAAAAATTATAAATATTAAGGAATATTTTTTTTTCTAATAGGGGTTCTTTTTTACAAACTAAAAAATACTTACGAGATCAAGGAATAAAGACTACCTTGAAGAAGAGTAGAATCAATTACTTATCTGATGAATGTCAACTGGATCTCTTTTATAAGGCGATTGTACCTATTTTGTTATATGGGTCAGAGATTTGGGGTTTTGAAAACTTTTACGTATTGGAGCAGGTGCTTCTAAAATTTTGTAAACTCATTTCTCATTTAAAGCAATTAACCCCAGACTGGATAGTTTATGCAGAACTAGGCAGATTCCCATTATTTCTTCATGCAAAAGTTCGTATGATAAATTTTTTGGGGCAGAATTATATATGGTAAAGAGTGTAAAATTTCTCATGTTCTTTATAAATTATTACTTATCTATAATACTAAAATTACGAGGTCCAATTTGTCAGCCGTCATCACGTAAAAACAACGAATCAAAGAATTCAACTTTATATACAACTAATATAGTACAAAGGTGTAGATTAAAAATTACACCACTCCAGGCCCTTTTGTTTTCCACGTAATTAATATTGCCAATAATTAGGAAGTTCCGGGTCGAGTCCGATACCGATACCAATAGTATAATCACCTGTTACCTATTACCTTATCTGTACGCATCTGACAGGCGCACCACCAAACGGTGTATTCAGGATTAATATGCTATATACACGGGTCATAATCACAGGGTTGACACTACTAAATTGTCAAATTGTTACCTATTGTAGTATTTTAATCCGTAAGACTTTCTAAGATAACAATACGCATACTAAAAATCTGGAGTAAAAATAAGTTTCAATTTGATAGCGGGCATGACGTAAAACAGCGAATCAAAGAATTCAACTTTATTTATAACTAATATAGGACAATGCTGTTGATTAAAAAATACTCCATTCCAGGACCTTTTGTTTTCCGAATAATTAATATTACCAGTTCCAGTTCGACGGGTTCAAACAGAAAGATTTGAAAGCAGAGAAAATTGTGTATCTTATAATCGGCATGACTTTATCAGATGACAGTACTAATACTAAGATAAGGCTTCCGCATAGTTATATACTTTAATTCAGTCACGGACCCGCGATATCACGGGTGTGTTCTAGTAAATTTATATAACTATGGTTTTTAAAGTAAATGGTTGATTTTTATTTATGATAGTTGTGGAATGTCTCATATTTGGCTTGGCAGGATTGGGATTGGCATAGGCGGATCCAGGGGAGCCCTGCCCCCCCCCCCCCTCCCTCCTTTCGTGGGTAAAATTTGGTTGATTATATAGGGATTCACTGAAGCATGACTGGAGAGGGCCCCCCTTAGGAAAAGTTCTGGATCCGCCACTGAATTTGCCTAATAATTTATTATTTGTAAACTGCAAATTTAGATGTGTTTGTCACCGATTACCAATTGAGACGGAAATGCGAGGCTTATCACGAAACAACAGTTCATAAAACTTCAAAAAAGAGTAGCAAAAACTATATTTGAATGCGATATTTCTGTTCATTCTAATTTTCTGTTCTCTTCTTTTAAATGGCAACAAAAATACCAACAATCAATTCTAATGTATAAAATTTTTAATGGACTAACACCTGATTACTTAGCAATGCAGTATAGACTAATCATTATTCTATTATCAGACTATGGGGCCGTATCGACTTGTGACGGGTCGGTTTTGGGTTGGATCGACTTGGGGCCAGGTCAGTTTTGGGACGGAACGACTGGATACCATTTAACTGTACTGTATTGGTATCTGTTGTTATGGAGAAGTGTGTGGTCACATCCAAAGCTAAACAATGTATGCCGACGGATACTAGAAAACAGAACCTGATCTGGCACATTGGTTTACATGGACTCGTTCAATGTGTAAGAGAAGGTTTTACTGTCTACAGTGGTCGCTATCATATATAGGTATTTAATATAGAATAGCGACAGTTCACCGTATGTGTCAAGGTTGGTTCAGCTGATTCAACTCTGACTATGGTGGAATGAGACATATGTATACGATGTCAGTATTGTAAGTTTCTTTCTATCTAGGTGTTATATTTTATAGTTTGTTTTAACTATTCGTGATTACAGCTTCTCGAATTCTTTAATATTTGGTGTGAGGAATACATTATTGCTTTCATTTTTGTCTGGTATGCTTCATCTTTCTCTGCATCATATTGCCGTACCTCACTGTGACATCATAGTTCATTAGTCAACATTTAGGCTGAGTGATGATATCAGTTTCTCAGCTACCATACCAATAGTTGAACTACATGTCTATGTGAGTATAACATTATGTTAAGTTTCGTGTGTAGGGTCCCCTTGCCTTGATCTCATTTCCCCATGGGTCATTGATAATGTTAAGTTGGTACAACATCGATGGTAAAATCAGAAATTTATGCAGCACACTATATGAAAAAGGAATTTCCTGCTTTTTTCAAGCATCCAACAGTAGAGTAAGAACAATTCAGTTCCATTAGGAAAAGGGCATACAAAACATTGTATGAACAGAACAACCAAAAACCCTTTCAGAAAAGTCAACCTTTTCGAAGGAATTGTTTGAAATAAAACTAGAGGCTCTAAAGAGCCTGTGTCGCTCACCTTGGTATATGTGAATATTAAACAAAGGAAGCAGATGGATTCATGACAAAATTGTGTTTAGGTGATGGTGATGTGTTTGTACATCTTACTTTACTGAACATTCTTGCTCCTTACAATTATCTCTATCTATAATGATCTTGGCCCAGTAGTTTCAGTGGAAAATGTTAGTAAAAATTTACAAATTTTATGAAAATTGTTAAAAATTGACTATAAAGGACAATAACTCCTTAGGGGGTCAACTGACCATTTTTGTCATGTTTGACTTATCTTTAGGTCTTACTTTGCTGTACATTATTGCTGTTTACAGTTTATCTCTATCTATAATAATATTCAAGATAATAACAAAAAACGTCAAAATTTTCTTAAAATTACCAATTATGGGGCAGCAACCCAACAACCGGTTGTCGGATCCATCTGAAAATTTCAGGGCAGATAGATCTTGACATGATAAACAATTTTACCCCATGTCAGATTTGCTCTAAATGCTTTGATTTTTGAGTTATAAGCCAAAAACTGCATTTTACCCCTATGTCCTATATTTAGCCATGGCAGCCATCTTGGTTGGATGGCCGGGTCACCGGACACATTTTTTAAACTACATACCCCAAAGATGATTGTGGCCAAGTTTGGATTAATTTAGCCCAGTAGTTTCAGAGGAGAAGATTTTTGTAAAAGATCACTAAGATTTACGAAAAATGGTTAAAAATTGACTATAAAGGGCAATAACTCCTTAAGGGGTCAACTGACCATTTCGGTCATGTTGACTTATTTGTAAATCTAACTTTGCTGAACATTATTGCTGTTTACAGTTTATCTCTATCTATAATAATATTCAAGATAATAACCAAAAACAGCAAAATTTCCATAAAATTACCAATTCAGGGGCAGCAACCCATCAACGGGTTGTCCGATTCATCTGAAAATTTCTGGGCAGATAGATCTTGACCTGATAAACAATTTTACCCCATGTCAGATTTGCTCTAAATGCTTTGATTTTTGAGTTATAAGCCAAAAACTGCATTTTACCCCTATGTCCTATATTTAGCCGTGGCAGCCATCTTGGTTGGATGGCCGGGTCACCGGACACATTTTTTGAACTACATACCCCAAAGATGATTGTGGCCAAGTTTGGATTAATTTAGCCCAGTAGTTTCAGAGGAGAAGATTTTTGTAAAAGATTACTAAGATTTACGAAAAATGGTTAAAAATTGACTATAAAGGGCAATAACTCCTTAAGGGGTCAACTGACCATTTCGGTCATGTTGACTTATTTGTAAATCTTACTTTGCTGAACATTATTGCTGTTTACAGTTTATCTCTATCTATAATAATATTCAAGATAATAACCAAAAACAGCAAAATTTCCATAAAATTACCAATTCAGGGGCAGCAACCCATCAACGGGTTGTCCGATTCATCTGAAAATTTCTGGGCAGATAGATCTTGACCTGATAAACAATTTTATCCATGTCAGATTTGCTCTAAATGCTTTGGTTTTTGAGTTATAAGCCAAAAACTGCATTTTACCCCTATGTTCTATTTTTAGCCATGGCGGCCATCTTGGTTGGTTGGCGGGGTCACCGGACACATTTTTTAAACTAGATACCCCAATGATGATTGTGGCCAAGTTTGATTAAATTTGGCTTAGTAGTTTCAGAGGAGAAGATTTTTGTAAAAGTTAACGACGACGGACGCAGGACGACGACGGACGACGACGGACGCAGGACGACGGACGCCGGACGCAAAGTGATGGGAAAAGCTCACTTGGCCCTTCGGGCCAGGTGAGCTAAAAATCTGTAAAAGCATATAAGTCTTAAACAAAGGCTACAGTAGTATACCCCTGTTCGAAAGTCGAAAGTTTATTGAGAAAAAACAAATCCGGGTTACAAACTAAAACCGAGAAAAACACATCAACTATAAGAGGAAAGTAACAAAACAACAGATTGAAACACTTAAGTGCAACAAAAAAACAAACAACAATGTAACGCACAAAGAAACGAACTAAAAGATAACAACCGTGACTGCCAATTTCCTGACTTGGTACAGAACATTTTAAGAAAATAATGGTAAGTTGAACTAGGTTTTGTGGCTAGGCAAACCTCACACTTTTATGGCAATGTTAAATAAGATTTAAAAACATGTATAAAGTGCAATTTTTAACAAGTAAACAAAAACTCGTTGTTTCATTTATTCTTTATTGGTTTGTTCTCATAGGCATTTTTTAAGATTGTTTGCATTCTCAATTTTATTTGTCATACTGGCATTTAAATCTTGTAAATGGTTTCCGTGTTTGCTCTGTGCAAATTTGATCTATCTATTAAAATATTAAAGCATGCAAATCATGAGTTTAAATGCCTTGCTTGCAAACTTTGTTTGATTATTTGCTCAGACAAGTAATTAAGATATACACCTAAATTAAATGTGTAGGCCAATAATACAGTTAGAAGACTGTTACTCCACCTAACCATTGAATTTATATGTCAATCAAAATAACAATGTCTGATCAAAATAGCTAAAGAAAGTTTGCAAGCAAGGCATTTTAACTTTGGACTTGCATGCTTTATTATTTCAACTGTAAAGTTTTTGAGACATAAAAATTAGTACAAAATCATCATTAATGAGGCAATAAGTCATATAAATGATCATTCAATGATTGGGTCAAACTCCCATTATTATGGATCTTGTACTGATATTTTACTGTCTACTGTTTCTTATAAGTCATCCAAAGGTTTCAATCATTTCGGCATTTTTTTAAATTGGGTTTTCTTCATCTTTATTATTTTTGTATAGTGTTTTATTTATTTATCAAAATTAACAAGAATTGGTCAAAAACAAGAGAAAAATTGTCGTGTTAATAGCCCAAGGCCAAAAAAAGGTCAAAAGTTAGGATGAAATTGATCTTGTAGACGAAGTGAAACAAAAACATTTAAAACTATGGACCATAGGACCAAGCAAACCAATAATTTATAAACATGATAAATAAACATGTAAAAAAATCATCATCAAGTAGAAAAAAAATCAACCAAAATCAATCTAATTATGTTTATATATTTTATTTAAGATTTTCCAGTGTCTGATGTTCCATTAGATGTACTTTCTATTTTTAACTTTCTTGCATGTTGAGGAATCAGATTTGGTATACCATTATTAATTGGATATGCTACTTGAATCTCATCACAAACCAGCTCATTATTATCTTTGTCATACCTGCAAAGAGAACAGGACAGTTTGTAATGACAATCAATTACACTCCACATTTATTTGACCATTTTACTTTATTATCAGATGCACTGTAATAATTGGCAGCTGTTAATTCAAAAAAATGAAGGCCACAAAAATATTTTAATAAAGTTGTCAATAACTGAATTACTGATGACATTTTTTTGTCTTGATTTTTTAACATGTTTGGGTTTAGGTTGACAAAATTATATGACAGAATCATAATTCTTATGCGACTAAAAAAAGAATTATGGATAATTGTATGTAACAAGTTAGTATTTGAAACAGATTTGGCCCTTCAAAATTCATCAAAATAAAAAACCGATACCATTACTCATATTTTTAGCTTTAGAAGAAAGGGTTTACAGAAAAAATGAATATATATTATGTTATTCTTGACCAAATTTTGACTGTTATGTCATACCCAAGATTTGTCATATATTTTTAGCAAAAATATGCTAATTGTAAGAACATTTTTGCACAAACATCACCCATATAATTATATGTTTGTCAATGAATAGATAAACACTAAATACAACTATTCAAATATCTGTTTTGGTTACAGTTGTTCTCTATATTATTTTTGAGCATGTTCAACCTTAAACATTCTAAGATTTCGCATAATGAATGAATGAACAAATGAATGAATCTTTAGTTCCTCTGTATATATGAAGATTTTGCATACAAAAAGAAAACGAGTAATTATTTACCCAATAAAACAAAATATCATACATTTTGAGATAAATACACAATGAAAAAAAATATACATAAAAAATTATTTAGATAAACACACAAGGCCTAAAATAAAATATTGTTTGTTTCCCCAATCCCGACAGACCCTGCAAAAATGGTGCTACCCATAAATCTTATTGTCAAATCTAAGTCGAATATTAATTTACTCATTTCTGATTTTTAGCCTCTGGCCTTTGTTAGTCTTGTATTATTTTAGTTTTTATAGTTTCTTGTGTACAATTTGGAAATTAGTATGGCGTTCATTATCACTGAACTAGTATATATTTGTTTAGGGGCCAGCTGAAGGACGCCTCCGGGTGCGGGAATTTCTCGCTACATTGAAGACCTGTTGGTGACCTTCTGCTGTTGTTTTTTTCTATGGTCGGGTTGTTGTCTCTTTGGCAAATTCCCCATTTCCATTCTCAATTTTATTGCCAGATCATCCGATAATTTTTTAAGCTTTTTGGAAAAATAAAATTATTTTCCTACCTACCTACCCATACCTGGCTTGGCAGGATTGGGATTGGCATAGGCGGATCCAGGGGAGCCCCCCCTCTTTTTGTGGGAAAAATTTTGTTGATTATATAGGGAACCATTGAAGCATGACTGGAGCGGGCCCCTCCTTAGGTCAGTCAGTGGGCCCCCCTTAGGAAAAGTTCTGGATCCGCCACTGATTGGGGAAACAAACAATATATTAATTTAGGCCCAATACACAGATACACTGTACCAGTATACACAACAACAAAAAACAATGTCTTTAAATTCAAAATTAAAGCTGTTTTCAAAAAATATTTGCATGTCTGAATTTTTTAAATATGGGGTAAACATGTTTTGCTATGTTAGACATCATTCAGGACCAAACTATAGGACCGAGATCCTATACTTCATTTTAACAGCTCCTAAAAGTAGTTTTTGTTCCTTGTTCTGGTTCTTACCGTATAGAGGGTTATTTTCGCTGGGTGAAAATTTTCGCTTATTTTCGCAGATAGAACTAAATCGCCAAAATAAATTCTGAATATTTTAAAGAGTTCATGCAAAAGATTTGAATCCACCAAATTAATAAACCCCAAAATATGTTGTACACATTATTCAATAAAAATTGCAAAATTTTACACCGCGAAAATTATCTGCTATACAGTATATGACAAAAGCTAACGCAATGTCAGGCTTATATGTATGATTGGGATACTCTGTTTCTTGCCCTGGTACCAACATGACTAATGCAATGTCAGGTAATAGTGTGTATAATAGTCCAGGGACACTTGTTCATTGTCCTTGTACTAACATGACTGACGTTATATCAGTCAGGGGGCTTACTTAAATGAGTGATTTTTTCAATCACTGATTCAAGTAACATTATGTCCATAAAGGTTGGAAGTAAGAGTTGTCTTTCTTTGATAATCACCTATTTAAGTAGTACAAATTAATCACTAGAAGAAGTGATTTAATTTTATTGTAGCTTTAAATATAGAATACTAATGATCCAGGGACTAATAATGTTGCTAAAAATATCAAAACCAACATCTGTGTTGATAGGATGACCAGGTCATTTCAAGTGATGACCTTGTACTGAATCTAGGATAATGACATAAAATTCACTTGTGTAAATATCAAACCTCAATTTCCTTCATAAAAATCACTTCTTTAACACTGTTTAAGCATCATTATTTTAATAACCCCCACTAATTTCAACACCCCCAAACAGTGAGATTTTTATTGCGAACAGTAGAATTTTATTACATAATCTGAAAGATGAAACCTTGAACTTTACAGGAAAAATACTCCCACTGCTGGGAAAAATCTATTAAAAAAGTATCAGTTCATTATGTAAAGCCGTTATTATAGCATTTTTTCAACTAAAATATAATTTGCAGCTAAATGATAGCATCAAAGGCACAAATCTTGCTACTGAAAAGAAGCAATAGTTCATTTTTGTTCAATTTTACTAATGAAAAAATATTAACATAACCTATGTGTTTAAAATTTTGGTAAAACTACAAAATCACATTTTGTGACAAAACCACAAATTTACTACTCAAATAAGTGATTTAAAAATCACCTATTTCAATAAGTACCCTGACTGTATATTGGGATAGGACACTTTTCATTAAACATACAAGCTCTTACCTTAATTGAGTTTTTGATAATGGACACACAACAAACTCTAGCATAGATTCATCAAATTCTGTAGTTGAAGTTGCCTTTCTGTAACCATTTAAAAGACATGATGAAGTGGAAAACTTTGATTGAACACCAATTATGTTGTGTGTGAAGACTTTTCCTAAAAATACAGAGTACAATGATTTTGTAATAAACAAAAGTTTTACAGCAGAAAGAATATATATCTTTTGTGAAAAATAATGAACTAAAAACAAATTTAATCAAATTAACCATGATAACATGTCTCTCTTCCTTTCTGGCAAAATAAAAAAAAGAATGTTATAAACTGTTATTTAATGAATAAATATATAATAAACAGATGATGAATATACGATTGGATTATGTACAAGCCGTCAATGACCTAATATGGTATATGCACAGCCATTTTATATGAAGTTTCACCATAGGTTGTTCCCATTCAAAATTTACTGACTGTGCACATAGGTCGTCAACATCAACATGCTGCATCGATGGACTGCGGAAAATAAGTATCCTATAGACTGTGGTCGAGTGGTGTAGAGCGCTGGACATGAGGCTAAGCAATTGGTGCTGTAGTGTATCAAAGGTGTGAGTTGGAATCCCACTGAGCATGCTGAGGGACAGACAAGAATTTGTCAGCAGAAAACTCTAACACTGTTGGGTGTAATTATAAAACATCTGAATAATAGTCAAGTCAACAATTTTTTCCACTAGGGCGCTGGATCTTTTCGAGTAACGATACATGTACACAATAAATGAATTATATAAAGGCCTAAAAAGTGTACACAACAACACCAATAAAAAAAAGACAATCATATTATTTACTGATGAAGGATATCTATTATCCGAAATATTTATAAATACTTACATTTTTAGTTCCTTTTTTTGTTATTGTTGTTGTGACAATTTTTATATATATATATATATATATTAGTACGACGCTAGATTAAAACTGACATGGAAAGGTAACACCCGGCCACCGAAGGCTTCATTTTTATGAAGCCCAGGTGATCGTGTGGTCTTAAGAGCGCCGGTTACAGTGCAGTCGATTTGGTGTCACGATATCTCAGTAGCATGGGTTCGAATCCCGGCAAGGGAAGAACTAAAAATGTTTAATTTACAGATCTAACATTGTTTGGTTGATGTTTAAACAAGTTGTATATAATGTTAGATGTGTAAATTTGCTTTCACAATATATTTTGTTCTTCCCTCGCCAGGATTCAAACCCATGCTACTGAGATATCATGACACCAAATCGCCTATATATATATATATATATATATATATCTATATCTATATCTATATCTATATCTATATCTATTCAAACCCATGCTACTGAGATATCATGACACCAAATCGCCTATATATATATATATATATATATATATATATATATATATCTATATCTATATCTATATCTATATCTATATCTATAAACTAGTCTAAATTGAAAACTACATGTATGTTCAAACCTATGATTGCGTTGGATAAAAACTGCAATTTTTATATGTGATCATGTAAAACAAATTTCGTTGTAGAAGGGTCTAAATACAGGCAATATAGGAAAGGTGTACTGACATAAGTGGTCTCTAAACACATTAACTGCAAATGGAGCTTTCGTTAGTAGAAGCCATATTAACTATGTGTGAGAAAAACGTAAAAGCATAAAATATAGTATATATACCAATACACATGATTAACAGCGCCTGGTGATGTTTCATAGCCTGACTGGTTTCAGTCCAAAAAGGACCTTCATCAGAGGCAGAATGGTGGATTAATATTTGCACCCTATTTATATAGATATGGTAACCAGCGGTTGAATTAACCGGCTGTTTAGTTAACCAGGGGTTCAGATTTAACTGGCGGTTCAGAGGGTCTAAATACAGCACAAACAACATTTTCCAAAAGACCAAAAAAGTGAAGAAGTTTTTTTTAAAACTTTTTATCATTTTGTACGCTGATGATACTGTTTTGATGGCAGAATCAGAAACTAAACTCCAAAAACTTTTAGATTGTTTCCAAGATTACACAGATGTATGGAAGCTAAAAGTTAATGTTGATAAAACAAAGGTCATGGTTTTTTCAAGGAGGCGACCATCATGTGATTTTCAATTTTTATTTAATGGCAAAAAACTTGATATTGTTGATGAATTTAACTACTTAGGAATAGTTCTAACAAGAACAGGCAATTTTAATAAAACAAAACAGTTTAATGTAGAAAAAGCTACCAAGGCTCTGTACGAAGTGTTAAGACTAGGTCGACTACATAATCTTTCTATAGGTAGTCAGCTGGATTTATTTGATAAAATGGTAAAGCCAATACTACTGTACGGTTGTGAAGTATGGGGTATTGGCAATAACGACATGATTGAAAGGGTACATCTAAAATTTTGTAAATTGTTATTAAGTCTGAAAACATCTACACCCTCTTATATGATTTATGGGGAGCTTGGGAGATATCCTATAGACTTGGACATAAAAACTAGATTGATTTCATTTTGGGGGAAATTAAACTCTGGTAAAGAGACAAAACTATCATATATCTTATATAAATTGTGTTATCACATGTCTATTAATGACAATGTGAATTTTTCATGGTTAAACAGAATAAAGACTATTCTGAACGAATGTGGTATCCCAAATGTGTGGGAAACCCAATCTTTTATAAATTCTAAGTGGTTAGTTTCATTCATCAAACTTAGACTTAAAGATCAGTATGTACAAGTCTGGCATTCTTTACTTGAAAACTCGCCAAAAGCAATAAATTACAAACTTTTTAAAGATTGTTTTGGAAAAGAAGGTTATTTTGAAATTCTTGGGAACAAATTGTCTATTGATTTGTGTAGATTTAGGACCACAAATCACAAGCTCCCTATTGAACATGGTAGATGGAACAATATAGCTAGAAACAATAGAATTTGTCTTCTATGTAATAAAAATGATATTGGTGATGAAATGCATTATATATTAGAATGTAAATACTTTGAAGAAAACAGGAAACATTGTCTGTCAAATTATTATTTAAAAAATGCAAATATCGTCAAATACAATCAGATTATGTCTTCAAAAAACAAATCAGAATTGATTAAACTATGTAAATTCATAAAGATTATTAACACAGGTGTATGTGCTCCTGGCTGAAATGGACTTCATATATTGTTTTAGCAACTATTTAATTCGTTCTGTCTTCTTGTAAATATTGTACATAATTCATTTGTCTTCTCTATACCTATGTAATATGGTTTATTGAGAATAAAGATATATATATATATATATATATATATATATATATAAATGTAGATATTTACAACCTGTGTAAACATCAACCGAAAAATGTCAGATCTGTAAATTTGCTTTCGCAATTTTTGTTCTTCCCTTGCCGGGATTCGAACCCATGCTACTGAGATATCGTAACACCAAATCGCCTGCACTGTAACCAGCACTCTAGACCAGACAACTACCTGGGCTTCATAAAAATGAAGCTTTCGGTGGCTGGGTGTTACCTTCCATGTCAGTTTTTTTCAATTTAGTGTCGTACTACAGTACATAATATATAAGACAAAATATATATTAGTGCATGACGATAAAATGTGCCCTTTTTTTAGACGCTAAAATTTTTT
This sequence comes from Mytilus galloprovincialis, assembly GCF_965363235.1. Taxonomy (NCBI): domain Eukaryota; kingdom Metazoa; phylum Mollusca; class Bivalvia; order Mytilida; family Mytilidae; genus Mytilus; species Mytilus galloprovincialis. Next base: position 87,629,805 of record NC_134843.1, read on the forward strand.
AGTGACTTTGTCGAGTCACGTTATTTTTTTCCAAAAGCAATGGTTATAATAATTATATGAGACTAATGAAGAATCAGGGTAAAATTTTAACCAATTTGACTCTAACGGTAGCCAAAAACTACTGTTTGACCCCATACTTTACAGGGCATTACTACCCTCTTTTAATTTAAGAAAATAAAATAAGAATAGCCTTGCATCTTAATCATAATTAAATGTATTTGGACTATTATCATGATTATTGCTCTAGATTTTCAAGTGACTGTGATCAGGAACTATAATGCTCTAAATTTTCAAGTGACTGTGATCATGGTGATATGGGACTATTATTTATTGCTCTAGATACCATGTATGAGGGTTATAATGGGGGTACCTTCATGAAGAATAATGTTAAGTTTTCATGGCAAATGAATTTAACAGTAATTTTTGGTGCATAACAATAAAATGAACACTTTCTTTTAACAATAAAAATATTGACTAATTTTGTAGGATCAGGCCACAATTAAAAATATTTTGGTTTGCCCAAACCCTACTCAAGGTTGAGACAGTGGGTAGGTAGGTAGGCATTTTCTTTTTTTTTTTTTTTTTTTTTTTTTTAAGAAATTGAAGTATCGGATGTTTATTAATCTTCACGGCTATCTGATAAAAAAAAAACTTCTTCAAATCAGGACAATAAAAGAATTTGAGTAGGCAGCTTTTTTCTGGGTAGGTAGGGTTTGGGCAAACAAACCTATTCTTTTTTATGGCCTCACCTTAAATTTGTTCTAAAAATAACATTAACAATAATAATTTGGGACCTCTTTCGAATCACAGTAAGGATATTTTGACTAATCAAGGTACAATTTTAACCAATTTGACACCAAAGGTAGCCGAAAATGACTGTATGGTGCCTGACGGTAAAGGGCATTACTACCCTCATGTATAATGTGACACTGTTTAGTGTTCATGGTGTTATCCTTATTTAATTTACAATGTTGAACTTAAGCATACTCAAGGAGGTTATATGAGGAGGAGAGTGATACAAAATTAGCATCCCCAGGATAGCAGTTCAATCAGAGAAAAATGATAAAATTATCAAGAAATTCACATGTTTTTCGCCCACTTGATATGGCCCTCTGATGTACCAGGCTGTAACTGCGAGCAGTTCGGGCTATTAGATAAATCGCATATGTCACGTTATTATTATCAGTGACGGGGTCATTAAAGTTCAGGTGTATTTTTGGTAACAATGCAGTGTATAGGTGTTTATGATATGGAAAAAGATCGGACGCGTAATTTCAAAATCAATCGTCTGTCTACTGTGAAAAAAGATAAAGAAATGACAAAGTTATGAGGGTTTATTTAAAGGAAAGTTAGAGTGCGATTTGTATTCAACACTACATTGCTTTAAACAAAGATTTTCGCTTCACCTTTCAATTTCTCACAGTTGATGGGAATTGGTAGGTTATCATGGTTATAATCATAGAAAATATACGAATATGACATGCAAAGTACTTTAGTTAGGGTGACCGGTAACGACCGGAAGGAATATTTGCAATTGAAACATAGAGAAATTTATCAGGAACAACGTAAAAGTGCTTTCTGTTGATATTAACATTGACGGCAATGAGACAGATATTCGTTTCATTTCTATTGGTAATAAGTTTACTTTTAGCATAAAATTTTAATTTTCAATTACTTAATAAAAAACATCAAATAAAACATATTAACATGTCAATAAATGTATATATATCCAGTCAGTTTAGACCACCTCGTGTGTTTCCGTTCTTACTCGGGTATGTAATAAGGACAAAATCTTTCTCTGTGACAGAGTCAATCTCAACTTATTATCACCCACTTACAGAAAAGTCGGTAACATTTTAAGTGTAATTATCGTCTTTCGTCCTGTCCTCTCTCCTTCTCATATAACCTCCTTGGTATACTATAATACTGTTTTACTGTTTTTTCTTTAACATGTTTAATGTATTTGTGATTGTAAATGTATTGTATGTATGCACTTGACTCGTTGGGGTAGCTCTTTTTTTAGGGGTTCGTATGGATAGTAAACCCGGCAATTGTAACAAGCCCCTGTGATTGAAAGATGCCAACTGTGATGTAATGCACGATGTATAATGTATATGCATTTGTTTTAGGATTAAATAAAGCATTTACATAGCTCATGTTGATGAAAATGATTAAATTAAACTTTCAAAGTATTATTATGACTTATTTATTACCTAATCTTGATGAAAGATGTCTTATGTTTGTTGACATACTAGATATCAAATGTGCCTGGTATCCACCCTAGATAGCTAACCGCAAATCAGTTCATTGTTAAACAATTCAGCGATCTATCTAAATACCAATACAGATCAGTTTTCGTAAATTTCCTATTATAAATGCTGAGTTCACACGTAATTCGAATTCGATTCACATTAACTTTAGTTTTATTTCCAACTAACAGGGTACACATTCAGCTTCAAAAAGTTGATTGAGTGAACATTGATTTTTTAATACAATATGAATTGATTGAATTTAGGTTGAAAAATGTCCGCTGGCAAATATTTCAGGCATGTTCAGGACGAAAAATTACAATTTGAAATTAATTGAAATTAATGTGTCTAATGCAGCCATCAAAAAGGGTACTAATAAAACATCCCGTCAAATGTAAAAGTGAAAGATAAAATAATACATGTTTTAATATAGTCAGTGGCGGATCCAAGGGGGGGGGAGAGGGGGGAGGGGGGTTGGAACCCCCCTTTTTTTTTGGCCGATCAATGCATTTGAATGGGAGCATATAGTTGGAACCCCCCCCCCCTTACTCTGGGTTGGGCCCCCCCTTTTTTTAAATGGCTGGATCCGCCACTGATAGTATATTCTCTGTATGATATAAAGTATATAACATGCATAAGTTCAACATTGTCATTCGTGAAAAATGATATAATAAAAAAAATCTGAGAACATACATGCACCCTCTATAAGTAATCAATGATTAAAATGTATAAAAAACGTAACTCTCAATCTGTACATCGTAAGAAGTATTTCAATAGTGAATGCTATGTAAAACGTAAAAATTATCGCAGTTCTAAGAAGTATTATTATAGAGTACGTTCAACAATTAATTATGATGATTTGGTATGTAAAAGTAAAGAGTATAAGAAAACTTTATTAATGGCTTTTGACTGCCTGCCTCAATATTATGCTAGATAAATTATCAGCATATGGTTTAACCCCCAATGCAGTTGCTCTTTTAAAGTCCTATTTATCTAATCGAAAACAGCAAATTAAAGTCAACAAATTCCATGTTCTGAGTGGTTGGGTTGACATCCATAAAGGCGTACCACAGGGTTCGATACTAGAGCTATTGTTGTTTAACATATTTATAAATGATATTTTTCTTTTTGTTAAAAATGGTAGTTTATATAACTATGCAGATTACAATATTTTGTTAGTCGGTGTAACAATAGACTTTAAACTGGATTTCAACACTCACATCTCAAGTATTTGCAAAAAGCTGCACGACAACTATATAAACGTTCTAAAAAGAATTGGCACTCATCTCACCAGACTTTCAAAACTTACAATATACCACTCATTTATCGGCATGTCAAACCTCAGCTACTGTCCTCTTACATGGCACTTCTGCAGTGAACAAAACACAAAGAAAATAGAAAAAATACAACAAAGATCACTCCGATTTATTTATGACGGCTACACAAATTCTTACAATACACTTTTTGAACAGTCTAAGCTACCAGCACTAAAAATCAGAAGATTGAGAACCATGGCATTAGAGACATATAAAATAATTAATAAATCAAATCCAGAATTCCTACATAATTTAGTAAACATTAAACTTCAGGTACAAAGGCATAGCAGATATACCATGGTCAAAAACATCAAGGTATGGTAAGAAAAGCTTTAGTTATGAGGCAGCAAAACTCTGGAACTCCTTGCCAAATGAGGCAAGGAGCTTATCAACTTTTGGCCAGTTCAAAAATTTTATCTCTACCTGGTGTTTTTCAGAAAAATGTACATGCAGTTCTTGTGAATAATAAATAATGTACTTACTTGCTGCCCCATAACTTGATCTGAAAGCCTGCTGTTTTTGTTTTTTGTTCGTTTTTTTTTTTTATTTTATCTTTTTGCAGTTATTTTTATTTTTTATTTAGCCATTTATTTCTTTAGCTTATGCATTACCTTTGCTATAGCTGCATGCAGTCCTTTGTTTGTGCTTATAGTGTTTAAGTTTATATGTGCTGATATTTGTTTTAATATATCTTGCTTAGCTTTTATTCTGCATGTGCTATTTATGCATTAATATATATATGTGATGTCTGTATGTTTGTGTTGTATGTGTATCTGATGTTATTACATGTTTTGTTTATTTTAAATATCAGTCGGTTAAAGAGCTCTTAAGAGCTCATGTTCTTTGTTATTATGTATATGCAACCCGACTTTAAATAAAAATTACTTTACTTTTATTTTACTTTACTTTACTTTGTCTTTCTGTACTCCAGATTTCGATTTATTAATTTCAACTTTGGATTCCAAAAATCTTATTGAGTGGTGAATAAAATGCAAGCAAATCCTGACAAATTTCAAGTTTTGGCTGTTGGCAAAAAGACTTTTGAAAAGAACCCAGCTATACATATTCAAAATTCGAACATTACATGTGAAAAAAACAGTAAAATTATTAGGCATTGAAATAGACTACCAGCTAAATTTTGATGTTCATTTCAGCTCGATCTGTAGGAAGGCATCACAGCAATTACATGTTTTAAAGCTTTTAGGCTCATTTTTGGATAGACTTAGTAAACTTACTATATTTCATACTTTTATTCTTAGTAATTTTAATTTTTGACCTTTGGCATGGCATTTTTGCACTGGGAAAAATCCTAAAAACTAGAAAAGGTGCAGGAAACAGCACACCGTTTTGTATATGAGGATTTTACTAGCTCCTACGAGCACCTCTTACTTAAAGCTAAGGTGCCCTCCATGCAGATCAGACGGATAAGAACAATGGCTCTAGAAACTTTTAAAATTTTAAACAATATTGCTCCTGCGTGCTTACAAAATTTGGTGAATGTCAAAAAATCTAAATATTCTTTCAAGTACGTAAATATTCTTGAAAGTCAAACCGTTACGGTAAAAAAAATCGTTCAAATTTGCTGCTGCTACTTTATGGAACAGCCTTCAAAACCATTTCAGGACTGAAAATAGTTTTTCACATTTTAAAAAGTCTTGTTCAGTCCTGGAACGGTTTGGAATGTCGCTGTTCTGCTTGTAGATAATTCTTGAGCTGTTTATTATTTAGGGAGCTACCATTTGATTTTTATGGGGGGGGGGTGGCTAGGATGAAATTTGAAAAAAATAAGCAGGACAGGAGTTTTGAGTAAAAAAAAAAGGCAGGATGAGACGCTTGCAAAAAAAAAGTCAGGACGACAATTTAGGTAAAAAAAAAAGTCAGGATAAACTAAAAAAAAAAAAAAGGCAGGACCGAACAGAGTGAAAAATCAAATGGTAGCTCCCTTATGTTGCTTTTGGTTGCTCTGGTCCAGCATGTTTTTACTTCATTCGAAAATTTGTTGCTTATTTTTATTACATGCTATGTATGTGAGATTTCAACTTTGTATTACAGGTTGTTTTATATGTCCGCCTGAGTATTTTGGGTTGTGCCGACCTTATAAAAAAAGGTAGACGACCTAGGCACAAAAATGAACTCGGTAGATGATATAAAATATTCTGTGAATAGCACTGACTCCAAATTGTCGCAAATGAAATCTGATGTCGACTGTCTCGTTCGGCGTGTGGGTGACATGGAGGGAAGTCAGCAATTTATTTCTCAGAGTTCTGAGAAAAATAAATCCGATGTTAAAAGTATTGATACTCAGTGAAATGGTCGAGCTTAGATCCATAAACAAGAAAATTTCAGACCAACTTGAAACCCTTCGTTGAGAAAATTTAAGGGACAATTTACTGGGTTTTTTTTCGTGGTGAGGGAGGGGGAAGGTGAAGAATGTGTTTATATTATTAAAGATATTTGTTCAACAAATTTGCCTATTTGTGAACCAGTTGAAAACAAATTCTGATAACACTCAAACTACCAAGTCACGACCGATCGTTGCCAAATTCATGCTACGTCAACAGAGGGACAAAGTACGGGGGAAATTTCCTAAGCTAAAGGATACAAGCATTTCAATCTCAAAACATTTCCCAAAGACTGTGCATGAAAAACGTAAAACTTTGATTCCAATTTACAAAAAAAGCAAAACTTGAAGGAAAATCAGCATTTCTTACAAGGGATAAATTGTATATAGAAGGAAATTTAATTGTGAATACAGATGAACAAATAAACAAAACCATACGCATAAACAGTCATTCGAAATTGAGTAGGTCTACAAAAACACTCACAAGTCAGATAATTTGACAACAGGTGCTCAGTCAGCTCCAGGATATTTAGGAACCGACAAAAAGGCAACCAAGTCAAGAATTCCTTCCAAGATTGGTAGTCAGAAAGCTAGTTCTAGTTCTCAAAATGGGTCCCGGTTTGAAATATTAGTCGATATGCACACTGAAGCTGATTAGGAAGCATCCAGAAGTATTTCATCATTGTCATTTTTGTGTTGGAACATTAATGGTGGTCTGTATGACAAACTGTCTGAGCCTAACTTTTTAAATTATATTTGTTCTTATGATGTAATTATTTTATTTGAGTGTTGGATTGATAATGCATATGATAATGTTATAGATGGTTTTACATGTAAACCTGTTCCTTTATTAAAAAGTAAATATAAACAGGGAGGAGAAATTTTCCTCATGATTAAAAACTGTTCTAACTTTATTAAATGTGTGAAAGTTCTCCATGATACAATTATATGGTTACAAGTATCAAAAGATATGACAATTTGTGGTCAAGATTATTATGTTGGTTATGTCTATTTACCACCAATTAGCTCAAATTATTATAAAATGTATGAATGTGATATATTCTATGAACTGATTGATTGTGTTGAAAAATATTCAACCGAGTCTGTTCTAAGGTATTTTTATTAGGTGATATGAATGCTAGAACTGCAATAGGTAATGATTTTATTAAACATGATAGTTTGTGTGGATCAATTTTTGACGATTTCAATCACATTTTTAACTATATGAGTGACAATAATCTACCTGTTCGAAGGAATCCTGATCAAGGTACCAATGAGTACGAAACAAAACTGTTGAGTTTGTGTAGAAGTACTGGACTTCGAATTGTGAATGGTCGACACAAAGATGGAACGGCTAACGATTTTACTTTTTGTGGTTCGCGTGGTATGAGTGTCGTTGATTACCTGATAGTATCGTTTGACTATTTTCTCATTGTGGAACAGTTTATCGTTAGTAACCTTACTTTATTCAGTGATCATAGGCCTCTTCACATACGTCTACAATGCAAAACGTGAGTGTAGAAGGCTTCGTCATGTTTATTTAAGTGCGTTAAATATGTTTAATAAAAACAAAATTATAGCCGAAAATCATCAGAGACTTATCTCTACGAAGAGACAATACAAATTAAGTGTTCGAAAATAAGTTAAAACGGCAGTTTAAACTTCAAGAAGGTGACATGTTTGAGCATCTACGTAAAAGGGACCCTAAAAAGTTTTATAGAATGTTCCAAAAGAAGCGCGCTAATAATACAGAAGTTCCCCTTTCGTCATTTTTTTAACATTTCAAAGAGTTATCATCAACTAACACTCCAATAGTCAATGACACACGGAGTATACAAGACACTACATACGAGAACTTGACCGTGTTATCACGCAGGACGAAATTTTGAAATGTATTTCCAAATGAAACGTGGCAAAGTCATGGAATTGACGGGATTCTGAACAAAATCTTAATTGAATTTAAGGATGTGCTTATTCCGTTCTTAGAGGAAATGTTCAACAGGGTATTGTCTTCTGGTTACTTTCCGACAACATAGACAGTTGCGATACTTCTTCCAGTTTTTTAAACTATCGCGGCATAAGTTTGGTTAGTAATTTGGCCAAATTGTTCACGTCCATTATGAATATGAGATTATTACTTTGGTCCGATACCTATGACATTATAACTGATGCACAGTTTGGATTTCGGCCGGACAGAAGTACAGTTGATGCGATGTTTAGTTTATTAACTGTCATTCAAAAACACTCTCAATTAAGAATCGTTTGTATTGCTGTTTTGTAGACTACAAACAGGCGTTTGATACAATATGTAGACTGAATTTATGGTTGAAATTGTCAAAAATTGGTATAACAGGGAAACTTTTATCATTACTAAAATCAATGTTTTTAAATGTGAAATCATGTGTACGAATTGATGGTTTTTATTCAGACCAGTTCACGAGTACAGTTGGCCTAATGCAAGGAGAAGTACTCTCTCCAATTCTTTTTTTATTGTACGTGAACGATTTTGAAAAGAAAATTTCAAGTAACGGTAATGTACCGTATAAAGTACAGGAATTGTCTTTATTTTTGCTTATGTATGCCGACGATATGATACTATTTTCTGATTCTGTAAATGGTTTACAAGATATGTTAGACACACTTTAATTGTACACTCAAAATGGGGTTAAACTGTTGATGGTAGTGTTATTGACATTTTGATGAATTTTGTTATTTAGGTATTCTGTTGAATTATAACTAATTTTAAAAAAACAAACTCAAAAACAATTAGCCGAGCAAGGCAGGAAAGCTGTATTTGCCTTGAAATCAAAAGTGTTATCTATTATTCATGTGTTTCTATGCCTAATACGTTCTGCTATTTATTTGTATTGTAGTCCTGTATTATTATGTTGTCATTTTAATGTTATATTTAACAATGCCATCAAAGTGCGAGGTTCGGCATGCCACAAAACCAGGTTCAACCCACCATTTTTTTTCTTTAAAAATGTCCTGTACCAAGTCAGGAAAATGGCCATTGTTATATCATAGTTCGTTTCTGTGTGTGCAACATTTTTACGTTGTGTTTCCGTTGTGTCGTTTGTTTTCTCCTATTTTTGAGTGTGAATTCACATTACTATAAGACGTGTCACGGTACTTATCCCAAATTCATGTATTTGGTTTTGATGTTATATTGGTTATTCTCATCGGATGTTGTCTAATGCTTAGTCCGTTGCTGTGTGTGTTACATTTTAATGTTGTGTCGTTGTTCTCCTCTTATATTTAATGCGTTTCCCTCAGTTTTAGTTTGTTACCCCGATTTTGTTTTTTGTCCATAGATGTATGAGTTTTGAACAGCGGTATACTACTGTTGCCTTTATTCATCCTTATATTTGAATGTTTTCACATACCTAAATTTGTTTGATACATATATAAGTAGTATTTTATGCTATGGCAGTGAGATATTGGGCTTTCATAAAGTTCCGAATATTGAAAAAGTTCAGTTAAATTTTTGCAAAAATATTTTAGGGGTCAAACAATGTACAACGAATGTAATGGTGTATTATGAGCTTGGTAGATGTCCTTTTATATCTTCTAGATTGTATGATATTATAAGATACTGGTTTAAACTTTTATCAACGAATAATTGTATTCTTGAAAATTGTTACAAAGAACAGGTACGGAATCAATGTAATAACAGAAATAGTTGGATCTATCAACTGAAGTATTTATAGATATTTGGCTTTCATAAAGTTCCGAATATTGAAAAAGTTCAGTTAAATTTTTGCAAAAATATTTTAGGGGTCAAACAATGTACAACGAATGTAATGGTGTATTATGAGCTTGGTAGATGTCCTTTTATATCTTCTAGATTGTAAAATATTATAAGATACTGGTTTAAACTTTTATCAACGAATAATTGTATTCTTGAAAATTGTTACAAAGAACAGGTACGGAATCAATGTAATAACAGAAATAGTTGGATCTATCAACTGAAATATTTATTGTTTAATTTTAGTCTGAATGACTTCTGGTATAACCAAGATAATTTAGTTGTAAATGACACTCTTAAGAATTTTATCAAAACTAAAATATTTGATCAAGCTAATCAATACTTGAATCAATTATTGGATGGCACGCCAAAGTGTTTTTTTTATACAAATACTGTGTAAATAATGTTCGTTTACAATTTTAACTTACTAAACATGAAAATTTTAGAGTGTCTCTAACGAGAATAAGATTGTCTTCACATAACTTATTTGTTGAAACAGGACGATATCACGGTGTTAATAGATCAGAAAGAAAATGCACTATCTGTACTTTAAATACAATAGAAGACGAGTTTCATTTCATTTTACAGTGTGATTGTGATAATGCAATTAGGAGACAGTATATTAAGCCATATTATTATAAGCATCCATCGTCATTTAAGCTTATACAGTTGCTGACCACAGAAAATGTAAAAGACATATGTAACATTTGTAAATTACTTTTCCATGCATTTAAACGTAGAACAGACATGTTATAAGATACCTTTACTTAATATAGATCATTATTCTTCTCAGATGTATTCATTAATCAATTATGTATGTTTTATGTATTTATTTATGATTGTATTTGCATTTATATTATATTTGTACTGATGAGCATCATGTGCTCAAAGTAATAAAGAATTGAAAATATATCAAAATGCTTTTTATGTTTTTATATTCGGTCAAAAGCTCCTTAGAGCTTGTGTTGCTTATTTGTACTTATGCCGAATCAAAATAAAGTTTTCTTATCTTATCTTATCTTATCTTATAAAACTTTGAAAACTCAATTTAACGAGTTTCAGAAGGCATTTATAAGTAAATTGCGTGGTCTGCGTACCACTGATCCTAAGTCTTATTGGTCATTGTTAAACAAGGACTGTGAGAAAGGTAAAATTGTATTTCAGAAGATTGCTCTTGATTTATTTTTTAACCATTTTAAGAATTTGAACATTGTAGAAAATGATATTGATGTTGTATTACCAGAGAATATACGTGAGTACAATACTGTAACTAATCAGTCTATTTGTGAACAGGAAGTTGTAATTGCAATTTAGTCTTTAAAAATTAACAAAGCATGTAGCGATGACATGATACTTAATGAATTTTTGAAACATGCGGCTTGTAAACTTTGCCTGTATTTTTGAAAATATTTAGTATTGTATTTGATAGTGGTATTATATCAGACTCATGGTCAAAGGAATTTATCTGCCCTATTTTTAAAAAGAAAGGTGACCCTGCAAATGTTGACAACTATAGAGGTATTACAATATTGAATTGTTATGGTAAATTGTTTACATGTATTTTAAATAATAGATTGTTCAAATATTTGAAAGTTTAGGATTATTATGTGAAGAACAGACAGGGTTCAGAAAGGGGTATGAGACTGTTGATCATATCTTTAATTTGAAATGTCTCATTGATTTGTATTTATTAAGAAGAAGAAAATTATATTGTGTTTTTGTTGATTTTTGTAAGGCTTTTGACTCTGTAAAATTAAACCATTGTGGTGACGTCAGCCTATTCATTTACCGTTGATTCTTTTTCTAGAATCGACGCTTCCTAAATCTGTCACTGAAATTGGCCCATCATATTAGATTCTTTTGTTTCCTTTGTGTGCCTAATTTCATTAAGTTTGAATTGACTAATTAACTGATTTCTGTTGACTAATGGAATTGTTTTAAAAACTTACCTTTAATTTTTGTGATTTCTATATGCCTTCACTGGGATTCGAACCCGTCCATGAATTCTGATACGTGTTACTGACATCAACATATCGACGAAACTTCTAGGCTAACAATCGGTTACGATTTAAATGTCTATCTATAATACTAAAATTACGAGGTCCAATTTGTCAGCCGTCATCACGTAAAAACGACGAATCACAGAATTCAACTTTATATATAACTAATATAGTACAAAGGTGTAGATTAAAAATTACACCACTCCAGGCCCTTTTGTTTTCCACGTAATTAATATTGCCAATAATTAAGAAGTTCCGGGTCGAGTCCGCTACCGATACCAATAGTATAGTTACCTATTACCTTATCTGTACGTTCCGCATCTGACAGGCGCACCACCAAACGTTGTATTCAGGATTACTATGCTATATACACGGGTCATAACCACAGGGTTGACACTACTAAATTGTCAAATTGTTACCTATTGTAGTATTTTAATCAGTAACACTTTCTAAGATAACAATACGAATACTAAAAATCTGGACTAAAAATAAGGCGTATAGGTACAGTTTTCAATTTGTTAGTGGGCATGACATAAAACAGCAAAGCAAAGAATTCAACTTTATTTATAACGTATATAGGACAATGCTGTTGATTAAAAAATATTCCATTCCAGGACCTTTTGTTTTCCAAATAATTAATATTATTGTTTCAGTTCGACGGGTTCAAACAGAAAGACTTGAAAGCAGAGAAAAACTGTGTATCTTATAATCGGCATGACTTTATCAGATGACAATACTAATACTAAAATAAGGCTTGCGCATAGTTATATACTTTAATTCAGTCACGGACCCGTGATATCACGGGTGTGTTCTAGTTTTATATATATATAAATGAATATATGATATACATCGGTACAACAGACACACAGGGCTTCTACCTTTATATATACATAATAGGCAAATGAATAGTATGAATTGGTAGCCACGAGGTTTCATGGATAAGATAAATGAGTTTAAGGTATGGACTTGTATTTTAAGGTTCGAATCCCTGAATTCTCTTTGTTGTCCCTATTCTCTACTTTTCCATTTTTGTTCTTGTTTTGTATGTTATTGTGGATAATTTGTGTAATAAAATCGAGTATGGTCGTTTATTTTTGGATTATTGTTGGCTATTCCACATGTTTGAAGCAAAAATGATTACATTCTCATGATTTGCCATTTCTGTTTTATAAATTAATTTATAATATGATTTCATCTGTTTTACTACATAATTTTACAGCTGTTAACATGGTTAATTCGTAAATTCCTATGCTAGAAAATGGTGATGTGCCTAGAATTAGGCTGTCTGTTAGAAATTTCGGAAACATACTTATCATATGCACTATATATATGTTCTTTGTCGGGTGGTATTCCCTTTGACACATTCTCCATTTCCATTTTCAATTTTAATAGAAATAAGTTCGAATATGTCTTATTTTGTAAAATCAGACAATATTCAGATGCCTGATAGTATGAGGATCTTTAAGGACAGACGTGTTGTGTTATAATATATTTGTATTTTTGTTGTAATCATTTAATTGTGATACTCAATTCATTGTAATGAATCGTTTAACACGATTACATGGTTATTTAAACTCACTAACAATACCTTCTAATTAAGAATAGGCGTTAATTAACACAATAGTTTAAGTTATAGATACAATGGATAAGCGTTGATTCATGAAAAACAAACCATTCGCCCTCCGGGCTCATGGTTTCTTTTTCAAGAATCTACGCTTATCCATTGTATCTATATCACAGAATAATATCATGGCAAAAATTGTTAGGAATGGTATAGTTGGTAAACTACTGATTATATCATTACAAAACTTGTATAAAAAAGCAAAATCTTGTGTGTGTAAGAGATGGATCTAATTGTTCAGATTCTTTTGCATCTAATATTGATGTGAGGCATGGTGAAAACCTATCGACCCTATTATTTTTTATTTTTCCTAAATGATTTGACTGAGTTTATGTCACATGCTTATAGTGGTCTGAATGATGTTTGTAATATGTCTCATTTACTGTTTGATAATGATGATATTGAAGTGTATTTTAAATTGTACCTGTTGTTATATGCGGATGACACAGTTATTTTTGCAGAATCTGCAGCTGAGTTACAATCAGCATTGAATGCAATGTATTTATATTGTGAAACATGGAATCTCAAAGTTAATACTGCAAAAACCAATGTTGTTATATTTTCTAAAAGTCAACAGGCTGAAAATGTTCATTTTATAAAAAAATAATGACCGTTTATATCTGTTATTGATGAATTTCAATATTTAGGTATTGTATTTTCTAGAAAAGGTACTTTTCATGTTAATAAATCTAGACTGGTTCAACAAGCTAGAAAGCAATGTTTTATGTATTACGTAAGGCAAGAAAATTGTATTTACCTATAGATGTATTGTTACAACTTTTTCATGATATGGTTAGCCGTATATTGTTGTACTGTGCAGAAGTTTGGGGTATGAGAAAAATGATGTTATTGAATCATTGCACTTAGAATTTTGTAAATATATAATGAAAGTTGAAAAATGTACACCTGATTGCATTGTATATGGTGAACTAGGTAGAGTACCAATGTCTGTTAATATTAAGGCGAGAATGCTTGGTTTTTGGAAACGTATTGTTACTGGCAAAAACGAGAAAATTTCTCGTACATTGTATGAAATGCTATATAAACTTGATTCTGGTGATGTATACCACTCTACACAGCTACTTTTGCATAGGTACTATTTCTGTACTAAAAATATGTAGTACTGGAAATTTACTTTTAATATTTAGTACTATTTCTTTACTTTAAAATTATTGTAATATTTAGGTACTTGTATTTTACAGTACTTGATTTGTACTAAATATTTTGGTACTGAAATAATACATTATTCCATGTTTGAAAATCATAATTTCAAGAGATTTGAAATAGAAAAACTTTCAAAATGCTGAAAATGTAATGGTAGTAACCAAAAATCTGTAGTACCTAAATTTCAAGTACAAATTAGGTACTGTAAAAAACAGGTACCTAAATATTACAATAATTTTAAAGTAACAAAATAGTACTGAATATTAAAAGTAAATGTCCAGTACTACAGATTTTTAGTACAGAAATAGTACCTATGCAAAAGTAGCTGTGTAAGTGGTTGAATTGTGTAAAAAATATTTTATCTGAATTTGGTTTTATAAATGCCTGGAATAATCAATATATAGATACAAACTGTCAGTTGTGTAAAAATGTGAAACAGTATTACCACAATTTATTTGTAAACGAATGGAAGGCTCAGATATTTGATCCGTACGTCAAAATTTTTAAATTATAGAATGTAGAAGTCTGAGTTTGGTTTTGAAGATTATTTTACTACATTGCCTTTTGATTTAAGAACTTTTTTAATTTGTGTAAATATAGGTGCAATAGTCATAAGTTACCTATTGAATGTGGTAGATTTTATGGCATTGATAGATCAGAAAGAATATGTGATACATGTAACAGAATGTGCTAGGAGATGAATTCCATTACATATATGATTGTACTTTCTTTAATGCTGAACGGCTGAAATTTTTGCCAGCAGATATTTGTAAAGTTAAAAATGCTAGGAGTTTTTTCTTGTTGTCTTAGCTAATAGTTATCAAAAGTACCAGGATTATAATTTAGTACGCCAGACGCGCGTTTTTGTAAAATTGTAATGTCAGTTTACAAATGATATTTACCTTCCCATGCATTAGTAAATATGTTTGTTTATGCATTATTTCATATTTGTTATATTGTTGTACTATCATGCCTCATGTGAGGCCTTTACTGAAATAAAATGTTGCAATGTTGCAATGTTTCAATAGATATAGGAAGATGTGGTGTTAGTGCCAATGAGACAACTCTTCATCCAAATAACAATTTATAAAAGTAAACCATTATAGGTCAATGTACGGCCTTCAACACGGAGCATTGGCTTACACCGAACAAAAAGCCATAAAGGGCCCAACATTACTAGTGTAAAACAATTCAAACGGGAAAACCAACGGTCAACTTATATAAAAACGAGAAACGAGAAACACGTATAAATTACATAAACAAACGACAACTACTGTACATCAGATTCCTGACTTAGGACAGGTGCAAACATTTGCAGCGGGATTAAACGTTTTAATGGTATCAAACCTTCTCCCTTTTTCTGAAACAATAGCGTAACATCACAGCATAGAAAACCACACGATAAAATATCAATTGGAAGGCTTAACTCAAACGCAATTAATGTTTCCATGTTTCAATATTTCCGATGTATCCTAATTATTGATACAAGTTTTATAACTTATAATTTTCTGCATTAACCATTATTGCATTAACCAAAACAAGTCATTCGCTGAAGAATATTTTTGGTAAAATCATTATAGTATCTTCCTATGAACAGTCTAATTACGAGGAGGGGAGGGGTCAATAAAACAATAAAAAAGTGCCTTTCTTATTCAACTATTTCCTTACATGTTAAATTTTCTGTCATTCATTTTTAACTCGAGTATCTATACTCTATTTTCAAATATTGATCACTAAGCCAAGCGTTACCTTTGGCAAACAATTGTATTTGCTCCTCTGAACACTTCGACTTCGTGAGTTAAGTGACGATTTTTTTCAAAAGTTTATATGAAGGGGGTCTCATTGGGGGGTTCTGATCCCGAATCCGGGCCCGCTTACTGTTTTGACAGATTCCCGTATCCCGCTTACAGTAGATACGTAAGCAATTCTCATTTTTTTTTTATTTTCCCGTGTCCTGCTAGACTTCATTTCCCGTTTTCACGCCACGTACAATAATTTGACTTTCACGTGTCACGCTTACAAAAAATAGTCATTCCGCGTCACGCTTAGACCTCAATGAAACCCACTATGAAGATATTTTGATGTTGCCTGTTGGGTTGTTGTCTTTTTGACACATTCCCCATTTCCATTCTCAATTTTGCAGGTGTAAAAGTGTATCAGTCTTAAATTATTTCCAGTTTTGTCGATACCTGTATCCTGGCATTGCACAAGGCCATGTTTTTCTCTGACTGTTTATGACGTCTTTACATTAAATCCATTGGATGTTGGATGTGTACGGATTGATAATTTATTCTTAAATACATGATTTTTTTATTAGTTGTTAGTGGCTTTGAACTAGCTGTCAGTTAACTGCGAGTACTCTCAGATCTGTACCTAGCGTTTTCATGTTGTTGGTGTATACAAGTACCCGGCCAGCTCCACTTGTACTTTTGTTCATCTGAGGAATGAAGCCTTTTTCAACTGATTTTTATAGTTCGTTCTTATGTTGTACTGTTATATCACTGTCTCAGGTTAGGGGAGGGTTGGAATCCCGCTAATTTGTTTAACCCCGCCACATTATGTATGTATGTGCCTGTAATTCAGTGGTAATCGTTTGTTTATGTGTTACATACATTGTATTTGTTTTTTGTTCATTTTTTTATACATAATTAAGGCTTGAAAGAATACTTAGACTTTTTACACTCACTGAATTTTGTAAGCACACGGGAACTATATTGCTCAAAATATTTTTCTAGAGTTATCGTTCTTATCCGTCTGATCTGTATGGAGGGCACCTTAGCTTGATGTAAGAGGTCATCGTTTAGCTCATATAATCCTCGTATACAAAACACCTTTTCTATTATTTTTTTTATTATTATTTTCTCAGTGTAAAAATGTCATGTCAAAGGGCTGAATTAAAAAATATTAAGAATCAAAGTACGAAAAATAGAAGTTTACTAAGTCTATCCAAAACAGAGCCCAAACGTGTTATAACGTTTAGCTGCTGTGAGATCGCTGATCGAGTTGATATGAACATCACAATTTAACTGACAGTCGATTTCAATGCCTAATTCTATTACTGTCTTTTTCATATGTAAGGTTCGATTTTGAGATTTGTTTTTCAATGGTCTTTTTCCAACAGCCAAAATTTGAAACTTGTTGGGGTTTGCTTGCATTTAATTCATCAGGAACCACTCAATAAGTATCATTGAATAAGATTCCAAAGTTTCATTTTTTCTCAGTTAAAGTTCATGTATTTGAGATATGTTTTAATCCTTCTAATTGTCAAAACCGAGAACGTCATACCAACATTTCAAATAGTGTTGCGAATAGCATGTTGGACACAACTGTGCCTTATAAACGAACTGCTGGTTAAATGAAAGGAGAATGCACTGGACGATGAGCACAGTTGGTCCCTAAATGAATGTTTGTTCGAAGTTTTTGAATAACCACTAAGGTTAACAATGTTTTACGTCAATTTTATTTAGTGTGTTGTCTTATATGTAACCTTCATCATTCCACGGATCAAATTCAAATGAGGGAGGGATGACTATTCAACTAGAAATTCTAAAGATTCTGTTTCGCTCACCTTGGTCTTTAACATATTTATCAAAGGACAATCTCCAACATTGTAGACAAGAATATAATTCATGACAAAAATTGTTGATCTTGTTGTGCTGATCATTTATGATAATTTATTCTGTTAAGTTTTTCTCTACATTCTTTAGTTTTTGCTCAAAAGAGGGTAAAAATAGTTAGAGACAATCACTCCTATGTAGACTAACAGTGTACCTCCTATATGGGCAAACTTTGACTTGTTAGAATTTGTCTTGCCAATCAGTTTTGCTCATTAAAGTTTTTATCTATCTATTATAATTAGTTATCAAAAGTACCAGGATTATAATTTAGTACGCCAGACGGGCGTTTCGTCTACATAAGACTCATAAGTGACGCTCACATCAAAATATTTATAAAGCAAAACAAGTACAAAGTTGAAGAGCATTTAGGATCCAAAATTCCAAAATGTTGTGCCAAATACGGCTAAGGTAGTCTATGCATGGGATAAGAAAATCCTTAGTTTTTCGAAAAATTCATAGTTTTGTAAACAGAAAATTAAAAAAAAATGACCTCATTATTGATATTCATCTCAACACCGAAGTGTTGAATACTGGTGGTACCCTCGGGGACGAAACGTCCACCAGCAGTGACATCGACCAAGTGGTGTAAATAGTTATCAAAGGTAATTTTTATCAAATAAGGCACAACGCAAAGAAAATGGTAAACATCGTCATTAAAGGAAAATAGCTCCAATAAGGAGTTAAATGACGATTTTCACCGTATAAATTAATTGTAGATCTTGCCTTTCTATTATTTTTGTCTTTTTAAGTTTCTATCTATCCATCAGAATTTTAAAGATATAAGACAAAACGCAAACCAATAGTGAAAAATCGTCATAATGAACAAAACTTGTATTTTACCCAAATGTTCTATTTTTAGCAATATCAGTCATCTTGGTTGGCCGGCTGGATCATCGGAAACGTTTTTTTTTTTTTTTTTTTTTTTTTAATTAGATACCTCAATGATGATTAGTTAAATTTGGACAAGTATTTTCAAAGGAGAATATTTTTCCAACAGTTAACAGACTATGACGACGTTCGACGACGACGGAGGGCAGGTGAGCTAAAAATAAGTTTAACTAGGTGTTATGTTATGTTATCGTGACTGATTTGTTAAAGTCTCATGATAATTGATTAAAACTTTCATAGAGTTGATGTATTGATATTCAGATTTCTTTTTTTTTGTGTTGCGTTGCTTTGTATGTTTTGTATCATTTGTTTTGTTTTGTATTACTTGCTTGGTTTTAATTCTGTCTAATTGACATCTGTTAATTCATATTTAGAATATAAACTTAAATTTTTCACCTGATACAAACAAATTTCAGACAATGCTAAGTTTAATGGAGTAATATAATATAATTGACAACGCTTATAAAGTACAATACAAAGTACAACACAAATAAATTATGATCATATATACAATAGTGAGATGTGTATCATTACATACAATTATACAAATATATACATGAAATTAAAAAATAACCCGAATCATTTTAGTGGTGTCCATAATGCTCAGTCTTCAGATTTGTATGTAGTGTTTGTGGAATTGTTTGTTTACTTCGTCGCTTTCAGTGGGTTATTTTCTATTATAAGAGTATAATTAAGTTGGTATTTCTCGCTTATTTTTTAAAGATACCTCTAAAATAGTTTCATTTAGCCGATAAAACCAAGGATATGCAAAAATATCGAACAAGTTAAGGGAGACATGGGCTTTACATCAGTGAGATAGCCATCATTTTTTTAACCCCGCAACATTTTTGGGCCTGTCCTAAGTCGGATCCTCTGGCCTTTGCTTTGTTAGTCTTGTGTGGTTTTCTCTCGATCGATCGATCGATCGATTTACTGATGTTTTTGATTCTGAACGTAAGGCGTCCATTGTCATGGGGACTAGCACACATTTTCGTTTAGATAACAGCTTTTGATACTACTTTCCAAATTATACGATGTTTTTCATTTCTTTGTTCTTATTAGCAATAATCCTAAACGGAGCGGGTTTCAATTGAGTATTACTTTTAAGTTTTAAGGAATGGATACCCTTTTTCTAAATATAATTTTTTGCTTATTTTGTTTTAGTTACTAGTAATATCAATTCTACATCATTCAGTTTTTTATAAAGCTTTCTTGTTCTTATCCAAATATCTTACAATAACAATAGCCCCTTTATCCTCATTTTCTATAATAAAAGATAAAATAATATACTAGTACTAAGGAATATATATACAAGGTCCGTGTAACACTTATCAATTCAAAGTTTTAAAAAGTTTTAAAACTTTAGATTTTTGGAATTTTGATCAAAGTTTCAAAATATCAAAATTCCAAATTGTGTAAAAGTTTTGAAATTTTGAAATTTTAACCAAATAATTAAAATATTAAAATTCTAAATATCGTTTATAGATTTGATAGTTTAGAAATTTGATCGAACTTTTAGAATACTAAACTTAATGTGCAATTTTGATTATTTCACTTTTTGAAAGTTTGAATTTTTAGATTTTTGATTAAAATATCAAAACGATAAAAGGGGCGAAAAGAGGGGTACTTGTGAACTGCAAAAGGAAATAAAAGCGGAACGAAACGAAACAAAATGAAATGAAGACATACTGACACTTAAACGTTAATGTAAAACATAAAACCACAGACAGGCAGTTGTAACAGGTGAACAATTGGATGACAAAAATAAATATTTCTCAAAAGAAGAGAATTCATTTTAAACACACGGCTCTGATACTGACCATTTTACTTGCTAGTTTTCTCAGCACCCATATTTTAAGAGTAACAGTAAAAAATGACCAACTCGCAGTAGGTCAAATAGTATGGTAAGGTTGAGTATATAAAAAAGAAGATGTATATATATATATTCTACTGAACTTTAAGCAATAAAATGGCTCAATACACATTGCATTATCTCATTTGATTTCAAATTTTTCTGTTGTGCTTTACGACTTCTTACTTTCTGCAATCACGTCGGCAGATGAATATATCATTCCATGTACATTTTGAACGATCGTCTTTTACGTTTTAATCAACTATTTCTGTTCTTTATAAATTGTTGGCCTTAAATATTCAGCTTTGAGCGTTCCTGAAGAAGGTAGATCCAGAAAAACGTTTCGGTCGTAAATTCTAACGTTTTGTATTCATTATTTTTTATCGAATGCATGACGATCATATATTGCCTTGTGGCTTGTATCAACGATTTTAGATCTAAGGGACCGTTCAATATTTATCAGATGGATGGGCCGGTGCAAAATGGGGCTTGGCAAGCACTTTTTTAGTCGAAATATTTGGATGGGCGAGAACTTTTTTTAAAATAT
Organism: Mytilus galloprovincialis; assembly: GCF_965363235.1. Classification (NCBI taxonomy): domain Eukaryota; kingdom Metazoa; phylum Mollusca; class Bivalvia; order Mytilida; family Mytilidae; genus Mytilus; species Mytilus galloprovincialis. The sequence goes on from NC_134843.1 coordinate 87,651,148, forward strand.
TTAATGGATGGGCCAGAACATATTTTACAGGAAAAATTTTGCTATCAATTTAATCGGTGTGTAGGAATTTTCTTTTGCAGGCACTCAAAACATATCTCAACAAACTGGTAGCTTGGTTCATTTCTGTCAATTTTAAGGATTTAATTAAGGAATAAAAAAGCTAGAATTTTTTGTTCAAACTATCTTTTAAATTATTTTGACCTAAAAATATAGAATACCAAGTTGTTTAATAGTTTGGTGTATTGCTGTTAAATTTGTGGATTTAATTAATAAGTTAAAAAAAAGAGCTCAAATTTTCAGGTAAGGCTAAATTCAGATAGTCAATTTAAAAAAAATATATAACTTTCTCAATTTAACTTGGATTTTCATAAAACTCTACATTTATCTCATATATATATTGATCTTATAGAAAGCCAGGTTGTTTGGTAGTTAGGTGTACATGTATTGCTTTTAAATTTATGGATTTAATTAATAGGTAAGAAAAAAAAGCTCAAATTTTTATTTTAGGCTAAATTTAGATAGTCACCTTTATTTTTTTTTATATCATTTTTAAATCAACTTGGATTTTCATAAAACTTAATAGCTATCTCAATTATATATTGATCTTACAGAAAGCAAGTTTGTTTGTTACTTTGGTGTATTGTTGTAATTTTTATGGATTTTATAAATAGGTAAAAAAAAGCTAAAATTTTAAGTTAAGGCTGAATCCGGAAAGTCATCTTTAATTTTTTTCATAACTTTTTCAAATCAACATGGATTTTCATAAAACTTTACAGCTATTTCATTTATATATTGATCTTATAGAATGCCAAATATTTTGGTAGTTTGGTGTATTGCTGTCATTCTTATGGATTTAATAAAAAGGTTTAAAAAAAGCTCAAATTTTCAGTTTATAGTCATCTTTAGAAAAATTTCATAACTTTTTCAAAACAACTTGCATTTTCATAAAACTCTACTGCTATATCATTTTTATATTGATCTTACTGAATGCCAGGCTGCTTAGTACTTTGTTTTTTTGCTGTCATTTTATGGATTTAGTTAAAAGGTTGAAAAAAGCTACAATTTTAAGTTTAGACTAAATTCAGATGGTCACTTTCAAATTTTTTCACAACTTTTTCAAATCAACTTAGATTTTCATATAACTCTATACAGCTATCTCATTTATATATTGATCTTACAGAATGCTAGGTTGTTTGATAGTTTGGTGTTTAGCTGTCAAATTTAGGGAATTAATTGATATGCTAAAAAGGCTGCATGAAAGTCAAAAACATGTCTGCCTATATTTGCTTAAAAAGACCATAATTTCTTTTTTCAGAAAAGTAGAATAGATAAAGGGACATTGATTATTGAACTATAAACATGCTCTGTTATTAGAACAATAATTAGTAATTCAGCATATGATTATATGTTTGCTAGTCCAAGAGTTATTGTCCATGATTTCTTGATTCTTGATTTCAAGTCATAAATATTTAAAAACTTTAAAATAGAAAAAGAACCTAAATCATTTTTGATTGTCTTATAGTTTTAGAGGGGCAAGGACTTTTTTTATAGATTTTTTTAGATGGGCAAGCACTTTTTTCTGAATTTAAAAGGATGGGCATTAACTTTTTTAATGAAACAATATTAAGAATGCACCGGCCCATCCATCTGGTAAATATTGAACGGTCCCTAAGTATTGGTACAGCAGGAATACTGAATTCATGGTGTCGCAATGAACGTTGTGCTTGTCTGGAATGTGGGAGGTTTTTGATATTTTTTTACGCTGAAATTCAGAATAAGACCAATATTAGTAGCTTGGAGCCAGAATACTTCTATAAGGTGTCTACATAAAGTCACCATAGATAGATACTAGAATGTAAAATATGAAGTTGCGCCAGACGCGCGTTTCGTCTACAAAATACTTATCAGTGACACTCGAATCAAAATAAGTTAAAATGGCCAAATAAAGTCGTTAACATCCAACTAATTGTTCTGGTTGTAAACGCTGTATACATTCATATCATAAACGTATAACATAAACATTATTTTCAGCCTTCATATTTATGTAATAGTTGTCGCTGTACATTAATCGCCCATCTATCAATTTGTATGTGTCGGCGTTTAGAAATTGAAAATCATTTTAAAAAGTTTATATCATGCAGTGATAAATAGTTATCTTTTTGGGAATCACATATATAAATATAGTCACTAAAGTGACACTTTGGATACTTCCACGAGGGGCTTTAATACAGGTACATAAAAATATTCTGATCTCCAATTTGCTGGAGAAAACAAAATCTGTGCAAGCAGAGGACAAAAAAAAAAATTTTCTGAATCCAGATTTCCCCCATGCCTTATAGTATTAACTTCTGAACCAAATAATTTGATTAATAGCGATGGAAAACTTGTTTGCGCGTTTTTTGTTTTTTTTTCTTCACTTCGACAAAACAACCATATTCCCAATTTTTAAGTTAAATGGTTGCACCCTTAGACAACGTTTGGACTGATTCTTGTACAAAGTATACGCATTTACCATAATATATTCATTAGGGGCCCTAAAGGACCAAGCACTGTTTTCAAATAGAAAATAAAAGGAAATGGATTTTGTTTGTATGAAGGGATATCATTGTTCCGTATTTGTTACTTGTGCATTTTTAAGAGCATATCCATGAACATAGATATAGCCAAACAGTTTTTTTCTAACGGTGAGAATTTCTTCCCTTTAAGATATATAAGCTACTGCTACCTGCTTAAATTAAATATTTAATAAAAAGTATACCTTCATGTGCTACTTTTTTAGTAAAACGAGGTCGAAATTTCACTGGATCTTTGCTCGAAATTCTGATTTGTGGACATATTTTTCCTCCCGACAGAAATGCATAACTTTTTTGTTTGAAAAGATAAACACAAGCTGTTTTTTGATAAATTATTTATAAGTTCTCTCGTACATGTATCATATAAATTTATTTAATATTTTGTTTATAAATAACTTAAATTTGTCAAATGTTCAGGAACAACCTATTTTAAATTATCCATTTTTGGTTGCCAGTGACAAATATTTCATGAGTGTTTAGGAACAGATAAGCAATAAATCCAACAGGGAGCCTGTTATTCATATGATTAAGTTATTATCTTTAGTAGCTTAATTGAGGTCTGGAGCTGGCATTTGTCAGTAACTGCTAGCTTTATTAAGGTTTGTGATCGCACGAAACATGTTTACCCCGCCGCGTTTGTGCGCCTGCCCCAATTCAGGATCCTTTGGTCTTATAAGTTTTGTATGATTTTAATTTTAGTTCATTGTTATATTTCGTAGTTAAGTTAGTATGACGTATATTATCACTGAATCATCACTGAACCAGGATCGTGTTCAGGGTACCCCTCTTTTCGCGCCTTTCTCTTTTTGATATTTTAATCAAAAATCTAAAAAATCAAACTTTCAAAAAGTGAAATAATCAAAATTGCACATTAGGTTTAGTATTTTAAAAGTTTGATCAAATTTCTAAACTATCAAATTTATAAACGATATTTAGAATTTTAATATTTTAATTATTTGGTTAAAATTTCAAAATTTCAAAACTTTTACACAATATGGAATTTTGATATTTTGAAACTTTGATCAAAATTCCAAAAATCTAAAATTTTAAAACTTTTTAAAACTTTGAATTGATAAGTGTTACACGGACCATACAAAACACATCAAAACTCAACTTCTTTTTTTAAGGGGATTCACACACCAAGCCCCTGTGTTTTTTATTGCACAGAATGTTTGACTGTAACAAGTTGGACTATCTGCCAACATTCTTCATTTAAAATTGATGAACACTCCTCTATAAGATAAAAGTCCCATTAGAATAGCCTAAAACAATACCATGTGAACATTATTAATAAAGGATATCAAATCATTCACTATCTCTGATGTAATAACGCCTGAAATTTGATGATACTTGCTTTGGACTACATTTTTGTTCCTCTGTATATAGATAGCATACTCCATCCGCAGACCGAAAGGAAAGGAAAGAACAAGAAGTCAATAAACACATTTTGGCGCATTCAGTACGAGACTGTGTTATTGTACTAGACACTGGTGTTGTCAGGAGTACATGCTCGTCTATCACATCCAATGCAAGCAAAACTTTTCCTGAAAATAGATGGATATTAAAATAAATGCATAGTTTGTTCTAATGTTGTGCTGTTATACCATCGTCAAAGGGTAAGGAGATTGACTCTTCCGCAAACATGTTTAACCCCGCCTAACAGTCGTCTGTTGCTGTTAATCATATTTGTTTTGATTTTTTGTCTTTTCTTTTTTTTAAATAAAAATAAAAAAAAAATCCTTCACTATTCTAGATCTTACACCAAGCCACTTGCAATGGCTTTCTGTAGACTCTGAACCCTTAAGAACTTGCTGGTAAGGGCTGATTTTTAAAAGCAGGGTCTCCGTTAACCTTGTTTTTTATATATATGTTTTGTAAATAGATAAATATTCATGTACTCTCTCGGTACCTATGTATCTGCAATAGTTATGAGAACAAAGATTCTGATCTGAAATAAATTAGATGTTGGTGTATACATGTAATCACTCTTAAACACCCAAATTGAAGGTCAGATTACGAATTCGTACGAGGTAGAATTATTTACTTAGTTTAAACAACAGTTTTTCAAATAAATTATTATAACGGTAAGATACAATTGAAACAAATAATTAGCATTCAAAAATAAGCAAATTTGCTTTTACAAATTATTTACTTGCAAGTCAATAAAACATCAGCGAGCTTTGTAGTTTGTAAAATTTGTGACCAACTAACTGCTTATAACAAATTTAGCTTTTATTCATACTTCAAACAAAAAAAAATCGGTTTTTTTTGTAAATTTTTGTCTAAATCGTAGCTTATGCATCTTCTGATGGTAATTTCAAGCTATTGATTTAATTTTGCACTGCACCCCATAAAACAAAACAAAAACAAATATAATGGAAAAGTGGCTTTCGCTTATACATCCAAACATTTTCAAAGTGTAGAAATTCGTGACAATATTATGAAAACGTGGCTTTCGCTTAAATATCAAAGTGTAGAAATTCTTGTAAATATATGAAAAAAAAATGATGAACACGTTTTAATATATGTAAGAGCTGCTAAACATAGATGTGTGCCGAAAACATAGTACTTACTCATGAGCTTAACACATAGAGATGTGCCGAAAAGATAGAACTTACTCATGAGCTTAACACATAGAGGTGTGCCGAAAAGATAGTATTTACTCATGAGATTAACACATTGTGCCAAAAAGATATGAATTACACATGAGCTTAACACATAGATATGTGCAGAATAGATAGTACTTACCCATGAGCTTAAGACATAGAGATGTGCCGAAGAGATAATATTTACTGATGAGCTGAGCACAAAGAGATGTGCCGAAAAGATAAAACTTACCAACGAAGAGTGTATCAGAGAAGTGTGCCAAGTAGATAAAACTTACCCATGAAGAGGGTGCCGAAGAGATTATATTTACCCAACAAGAGAGTGCTGAAGAAATAATACTTAACCATGAAGACTTTGCCGAATAGATAATACTTACCAATGAAGAGTGTATCAGTTGCCTTTGTCTGAAATTAAAACACTGTAATTAACAATCAATATAGTCTAATCTTATCATGATATATAGATTCTGATTTCGTTATACTCATATGTACGAGCACGCGGATTTATGTGTATAACTACTATTAGTTTGTTCCAACCCTACGTTGCCTTGTGTAACATTTCGATCAAACATAATTTTTGAAAAAGAATTGTAAACTTGAAAATGCAAGAACAACAACAAAAATTTATTCTTATATGAATTCTTTAATTTTACTTTCAGATATATTTATGATGTCGATGTCCTATTATTGAATAACCCATATTTCAGCCAATACTCACATCTCATATATCCCAATGAACCTGCAATTAAGGATACTACTGCTACTAGAGGGACTGCTTCATAACTTGTTTTTTTCCTCAATATTGACACAGATGGACGACTTCAAAATAAAATCTATGACAAACGGGACTATTTCAACTTATCAATTTCCTATTTCTCAGCAGTAACAAACCCTCTGCCTCCCATTGTATGGTATTTACATATCTCAGTTGATACGTTATGCTCGTGCATGTTCGCACTATATGGACTTCATATAAAGGAGTGTGCTTATTACGCAGAAACTGCTCCAACAAAGTTATGAAGAGGAAAAATTGAAAATGACACTTCGTAATTTTTATAGACACCATCAGGAATTGGTTGATCCAACAACTATATATGTACACGATTTATTTGTTTTACAGTTTGATTATATCGACATAGCTAGATAATACAATTAATTATCTTATTACTTACACAGTTCTATATTAATATCTTGTAATTGTTATAAAATACATCAAATAACATCCAATTTTTAGAAATTAACCTATAAAGTCACTTTTGTGGCGTTGATTATGTCGTGTGACGGACATTTCGTGGATCTGTTGTGCTGATCTTGTGTGTTGTCCTACATTGCTTTATACGTGTTCGTTTTTATGCTGTGGTTAGCATGTCAAAAGTACTACTGTATTGTTCATTTGTTTATTTCTGTCCTGAATGTTCTTGCATTTATTTGTACTGTATTCCTGTTATGTAATCTTGTCATTTTAGTATTAAATTTAACATTGCTATAAAAGTGCGAGGTTTGGCTAGCCATAAAACCAGATTCAATCTATTACTTTTGTATTTAATGTCCTGTCTTAAAAGTCAGAAAAATGGCAATTGTTACCTCATATTTCGTTTCTATGTGTTTTGCGTTGTCGTTTGTTTTTTGCTGCACATCAGTGTGTCTGTTGTTTTGTTAGTTTTATCTTATAGTTGATGTGCTTACCTCGGTTTTAGTTAGTAACCCGGATTTGTAATGGATTTATAACTTTACCGCTGTTGCCTTTATTTATACGTCAGAGGAATATAAATCCAATTACAGTACAGGATGAACGACTTATTTATTCAAATCTTTTAGTTATTCAAATGTCGATAAACTTTTCTTAGAATTCAAATATTGAAAAATAATCAACGTAACCAGCGTACAAGGGAATTGTCAATGTTGCTCTGTCATGAGTTCAATACATACAATTACTGTCTTTTGATGAGGTAAGTATGTGGTTTTATTGAACTTTGAAGAAGAAAAAACAAATATTCACTGAGTTAAATGGCCGTAATGAATATCAGTTTTGCAAGAGGGACGAAAGATACCAAAGGGACAGTCAAACTCATAAATCTAAAACAACTCACAACGCCATGGCTAAAAATGAAAAAGACAAACAAACAACAGCACACACGACACAACATAGAAAACTAAAGAATAAACAACACGAACCCCACCAAAAAACTAGGGTTGATCTCAAATGCTCCGGAAGGGTAAGCAGATCCTGCTCCACATGTGGCACCCGTCGTGTTGTTTATGTGAAAACAAATCCGGTAAATAGTCTAATTCGGTAGGTCAAATTCATGAAAAGGAAGGGGTTTGTAGTTACGACGTAAGGAACATATCCGATATCATTTGTGAAACGGTTATTCCATAACGGTCAACCAACTCGTGATGGCGTCCGTAAAATTTACGAAGGGATGATTTCAACTTCACCATTTGGAACTCTTAGTTTAATAGCTGCCTTGTGAGCAGCAACCCTCTATCAAGAAAATCACGATAGGAAATGCAAGCACGGGAATATCGTATCAATTGGGAGATATATACCCCGGTGCTGCTGGAATGTTGCTACTTAGAAATGGAAAGTTCACAATTGGAAAGCTGAAATCATCTCTTTTGTCGTCAAGTTTTGTTTTCAACCGATCCTCATTGTCAATTTCTAGATGTAAGTCAAGATATGATGCCGACTTAACTGTATCTGTAGTATCCTTTATCTCTAGCTCGATTGGATAGATGCGTTCCATATAGTCACCAAATTTTGAATTATTTAGTGAAAGAACATAATCTATATAGCGAAAAGTCGAGTTAAAGGATATTGCCAACTTCTTATCTTTCTTCCTAAGAAGTTCCTGCATGAAGTCAGCCTCATAATAATAAAGAAACAAGTCGGCAAGTAGAGGGGCACAGTTTGTTCCCATTGGAATGCCGACAGTCTGTTGAAAAATACGTCCTTCAAACGTAACAAATATGTTGTCAATCAAGAAATCAAGCATCTTGATAATATCAGTTTCAGAGAAATTTTTGTTGGAATCAGAGTGATCCTTTACAAAGTAGGATTTATCTCTCCCTAAATAAAGATACTTGTATCTACGTTGGCCATTCTTTTTTACGAGGCAAAGCAATTCAAACGTCAATTAAACCACATATTAACCGTAACAGTAAGATATTAAAAAAACTCATCATAGATACCAGGCCTAAATTTAGTATATACACCAGACGCGCGTTTCGGCTACAAAAGACTCGTCAGTGACGCTCGAATCCAAAAAAGTTAAAAGACCATAAAGTACAAAGTTTATTGTTTTATTCAATATTTCGTAAGAGTATCGAGAGAAATGTATGTAATGACAATTATTTACCAAAAATCAATTGTTCATTAAAAGAGGGACGAAATATACCAGAGAGAGAGTCAAACTCATAGATTGGAAATAAAATGACAACGCCATGGCTTAAACTGAACACGACAAACAGACAAATAATAGTACAGAAGACAAAACATGGAAAACTAAAGACTAAGCAACACGAACCCCACTAAAAACTGGGGGTGATCTCGGGTGCTCCGGAAGGGCAAACAGATCCTGCTCCACATGTGGCACCTGCCGTGTTGCTTATGTTATTACAAATCCGGTAAATAGTCTAATTCGGTTGGTCACATTCGTGAAAAGGGAAGGATATTGTAGTTACGACAAAAAAAACATATCCGATATCATCTGTGAAACGGTTATTCCATAACGGTCAACCAACTCGTGATGGGGTCCGTAAAATTTACGAACGGATGACTTAAACTTCACAATTTGGAACTCTTGGTTTAATAGCTTCCTTGTGTGTAGCAATCCTCTATCTAGGAAATCTTGATAGGAAATACAAGCCATGGAATATCGTATCAATTGGAAGATATACACTCCGTATGCAGGCGCTGCTGAAATGTTGCTACACAAAAATAGAAGGTTTACAATTGGGAAGCTGAAATCATCTCTTTTGTCGTACAGTTTTGTTTTTCAACCGACCTTCATTGTCAATTGCTAGATGTAAGTCAAGATATGAGGCAGACTTAACTGTATCTGTAGTATATTTTATCTCTAGTTCGATGGGATAGATTCGTTCAACAAAGTCACCAAATTTTGTATTATCTAATGAGAGAACATCATCTATATAGCGGAACGTAAAGTTAAAAGATAGTGCTTACTTCTTATCTTTCTTCCTCAGAAGTTCCTGTATGACGTCAGCCTCATAATAATAAAGAGACAAGTCGGCGAGAAGAGCGGTACAATTAATTGGTTCCCATTAGAATTCCGACAGTCTGTTGAAAAACACGTCCTCCAAACGTAACAAATATGTTGTCAATAAAAAAATGAAGCATCTTGATAATGTCAGTTTGTTTCAGAGAGAAGTTTAAACAGTTGTTAACATAATCAGACTCGCTAAAGCACGCGACGTTTTGCGCGGTGAATATATTTTTTTACGCAGGTCAATTACAATGTAGCTTATTTATTCAAAATCCAATTTATAAAAAAGAACTTATTAAAGTTCTATCAATATAAATTATTTTCGATATCTCTCATTTCGGGTAAGTTATCCTTTAATGAGGCGATTGGACTTTAGTGAAAATTAGTAGAAATATAAGGACCTATATTTTTTCTACGAATTCTCATTTGATATCAAAGTCTTTGCTCTTACAGCACGTATTATTTAATCACACATATCATCTAATATAATGAAAGTTGTTATTGATACTTCCGTGTCGAGGGAAGCACCTTCTGGTTACGGATATAACAAAACAATTAAACAGAAAACCACCTGCTTGAATTTTACTACACTAAGAAATGAAAGACAATTATAAAAGTCAACAATCAACGACAAATACTTGAATGATGGCTTTGAAAAGACACATTTAGAAAGTGATAGGGCAACATATGTGTGTTTGAGTCTTTAACCCTCTCATTATCCTTGGACAGTTTTTTTAACAACAGAAGAACAATCTGTTTGAATACATCAAAAAGGGTTTTGCTTAATACACTAAAACTTAACAAAAGAAAGGGATATCGACCTAAGACACTACAAACCATTGAAAGTCTGAAATGGCCTTTATCTGTACTCGACTGTACTGATTTTTACTCGAACAGTCTGAATTCGTCTGAAATTTACTTGAGAATACTCGACTGTAGTCTGAACCATACTTAACAGTCAGAATGTGTACTTGACTAGTACTTAACTGTTTTCGACGAGTCTGAACCGTGCTCGACCTAGTCTACACCGTACTGGACCTAGTCTGAACGGTACTCGACCTAGTCTGAACCATACTCGACCTAGTCTGAACCATACTCGACCAAGTCTTAACCAAACTAGACCTATTCTTTGTATCTATCAACTGAATTTTATCAATTTAGGATTTTTTTTAATAAAATGAAATTTGAACAACAACTTGAAATTAAAAATGTATTCAATACAGTATTGAAATTAAAATTTCACAATAATCAATCATAATATAACTTCAACTCAATATTAATCATTACTTACATAATAATATATATCAACTTTGAACTATAAATAAAACAAGCTGATCAAATAATCTAAAAAAATTAATTGTGACTAATGTTTTCAATATTATTCAAAGTTTTATGAATATTTCGGTATTTTATGGTAACTAGACTATTTTCACCATTAACTTAAGTCTAGTATAGATTTATGGTGTCAGTTGAGTTCAGATAATAATGCAGTGAATGTGTTTTTATTACAATATCTATGAAATAGTATATAAAACAACTTGATGAATTTTAAAAAAAATGAGACCTTAATTGTTTTGTTTTATTAAACCAAGAATTTAATATAATCATTATAATAGAATTTCCATAGCAATCCTTGATAACCTTTTTAAAAAAGAAAATGTATTCCAAAGTAACAGTAAAAAAATTTTTGTCAAATTAACACGGCATACATAAAGCACTTTAATATATTCCAATTACCTCAGTACATGTGTGTTTTACAGGTAAAAAGAAAGCCCTATTTTCTAAAATTCGTGTATTACTGATCTAGTACATACATGTATATCCGAAAGGCCTTGTTATTTAATATAAACAGGATGTTGCAATTTTTAATCAATGTTATTTAGAATTTAATACCTCTGACCAGGTGTGATCTTATTTATGAGTTTGCTCCCAAGCAGAGGTTATACTTTATATTTCACCACTAATCAGAAAAATAATTTTATTTATCTATTTAATTTTTTCCCTTTTTGGTATAAGTTATATATAATATATTGTTTTTATCCTAAATATAATCAGAGATATATTTCTTTGATAAGGTTAAAATCTTTTATAAATTTTGTTGGCTGTTGTTATATATGTCAGGTAAAAAGAAATTTTTTTTAACAGTTAAAAAAGTAGAGGTTTTTTGGTCTAGTATGGTTCAGACTGGTCGAGTATTGTTCAGACCTTTGGTTAAGTATGGTTTAGACTGGAAAAATAGGTCGAGTACATGTCGAGAATGGGTTAAGACTGTTTCAGACTGGTCGAGTAATAGTTCAGACTATTTTCAACTGCAAAGATAAGGCTCACGTACGATTCAGTACAGTCAAGTATGGTTCAGACTGGGGTCAAGTAAAAGTCGGACCAATTCAGACTGGTCGAGTAAAAATCAGTACAGTCGAGTACAGATATAGGCCATTTCAGACTTTAATGGTTTGTAGTGAGAGTACTTCTAGTTAAATTACAAAATCATTTTATCACTAAATCTCCGAAGGATTTTGTTTAAGGAGTCATCAGCAGTCTCATAAAAACTTGGCCTGCCCTATACACATAAAATATGCGTATAAGCCATCTCATAAATCTATTCAAGTTCAGTTCCCGTAACCGTTTCTTAGCTGTCACGCCTGGTACCACATTTCCAGTAACATTTTCAAGAAAAATTCTTCTCTTATATCTGCCATCTGTACTAGTTTCATTTAATCGAGAGAAACTGAAATTACCACCCCGAAACCACTTTTTATTTTCCCTGTATAAAGTAGCTGTCATCTTGAACTCCAACTTATGCATATCTTATAATATCAGGAAACCATTTTTGTACACAGACAGACAGGCTAATGAAATAAGGCACAAAAAGAGAAAAAGACGGACTGAAGACCAGATTCACGTAGGACAAACGGATTGAAGGACAGACCGACAAAGCAACGACTATATGTAGCGACAAGTTAGGAAACACACACACCATAAGACGGTCACAAAGATATACAACCTTTAAAAAGTAAAATCACAAAAATATTGATCTTAGAGGGAGATATAATCGGAAAGTCCATAATCACATGACAAAATCAAATAACAAAACACATCAAAACCGAATGGACAAGAACTGTCATATTCCTGACTTGATACAGGCATTTTCAAATGTAGAAAATGGTGGATTAAACCTGGTTTTATAGCGCTAACCCTCTCACTTTGATGACAGTCTCATCAAATTCCGTTATATTTACAATGATGCGTGATCTAAACAGACATAATAAATAAAATAGTTAAAGTATGGGTACAGCAGTCATCATCGTGTAAATTACACTGAAGGTATAACAAAATACAGTTACGCAACAATAAAAATGTTTTTACCTTTATAAAACTCCGGCCAATAGATGTTCCATATTCTTCGTACACACCGATTCCAAACACATATCCCCAACATTTCAAATTTCCTATGCATTTCAACGTATGTGCTCCTTGAGATAGCGGTAAAACTGTATAATTCAAATTTGTGTCTGCGATTTTAAACCAGACAATGGATGGATCTAGACTCTCGTTGTCTAAGGTTATCTCATCAAGAACCATACTATAGGCCACCAGAACAAGTCCATGGTCAAAACTTCCACCGTAAGACCTTCCAGGTGTACTAAAAGTGTATTCATTCAGCCAGGAATCTATTGGTGCCGGCAAGACTGATCTCGGATCTCCTATACGAGAGCCAGCATAAGGATGAGAAGATGATACTTGCGAAACGAGCACGGGTTTGTCCGAGGTTATTACTGCTGCTTCAGCTAATGCCAATGGAAACTCATAAAACGATTCTTGACTCACATTGATTTGTGAATGGACTCCTGGTTTGTCAATTATTACAGTAGCATTCTCACACAGCGTGAAAATACGAATAAGTTCGCCGTATCCGGAGTTAAACACGGGGTTACTGATTGCAACATAATGTGTCGACCAAAACTTCCATGGAATTAGCATTTCAAGGATCATATCTATAGTTCCAGACACACTAACTGATGGATTACCAAGCTGATGACCACTGATAACTGCTATTGGATAATTTGAAAATATAGTTGTACCAGATAAATCATCCTTAGATGAAAACTGAAATATCTCATATTTTATCAAGTTGACCGATAACTGACTTCCAAATGTATAGGTATCGCCATTATACGTTACTGAAGAACCGAGAGGTAAACTAAGGTGAACAACAGTCTGGTCATTTACAGCGATGATTGCACTCATTGACTGATATGCAACAACCTTCGATTTCAAATTAACAGATACGTATTCAGTACTTAGTACTTCAACTGGATATACAATAAAGGAATCACCACTATCGGCCTGCATATTTGAGGCGAATAATACGATTGTATTTTCAGCTTGAACAAGAATACTCTTATCACTTTTGGAAGTATCGGCAACGTTGAGATCTGACGGAATTTCGATGACGGTTTCTGTTCCACTTGATACGGTCACATTCATACTCGTATGACTAAGTAATGGTGTTTCGATGTGTACATAGAAGGTTTCGTTTACCAATGTTGATATGTACAAACGCAAATAACCATATCTAACGCCGTTTGGAAATGCAAGTACAAATTCTTTTCCTGAATGTGAACCGCTGTCCTGAAAAATACATTTGAAACAACAATGATGATATTCATGGATTATTGACAAAAATCGAATAACAATATATTTTCTATTCCACAAACCAAAGGGACGTGGTAGTCAGAAATTTGTTTTAGCATTATAACCATACTTTTTTTATCTCCCTGTCTATTTGTATTAAATTATTAACGTTGACACCAATGATTTGTATGTTGTTTTTTTTTTAGCATTATGAAGTTTACTATCCATATCTGTACACTGAAAAATCATTTAGCTAAAATATTAGGGTGTTACCCATTCGATTATCATAGGAAAAGTATGAACATGTAAGATGCTTTCAAAAAAAATATATTTGAAGGATAAGTTAAAAACAACAATAAAAAGCTAATATTTTCTATTACATAATTGTCTGTATTTTCTGATGGACAAATAATAACCCGATAATATCGTTACTTCTACAAGTTACATGTACGCGATAAACAAGTAACCTGTAACCCTTACAAAATATTCTTATCCCTGTAACGTGAATCCACTGTATTGTGAATCATATCAAATAAGAATAGAGAATAGAAACGAGGAGTATGTCAAAGAAATAATAGCCCGACCAACGAGCAGAAAAAAGCCCATGGCCACTAATAAACTGTTCCGATTTTTGACTCAAGAATTTTTATTTTTTTCGACAGGTTACCTTCTCTGTGGTTGGACATCCTGTTACTCGGCAAAACAAGATCATCGTTAATAAGGATATTCAATATTTTTATTCGTACAATTTTGAAGGAAAATTTCTGTGTATTACTCTCTATACATAACTAAACCGTCAGAAAGCAGTAAACTTCCCCAAAATTGCACCGTTTTACTTCTTTTGGTTGCTTGAATTGATCGAGTGTCAGGGTGTTTCAAGAAGCGGGATTCGCCTGGTCCCTTAACCACAGAGTATGTTAGTTCATCGAAATGGACATCAAACCCAACTCTGAAACATCATGAACATACCACCGAACCAAAATTATAAAAACGATGAACAATAACAACGGATACCAAAAGACTTATTATGAAATATGTGCTCCCTTAATATCTTTTTAGAATATGTCCGAAATAGAACAAACGGGGGGAGAAGAATGAGGCAATTCGTTGATACGTGTTATGACATACGTTTATAAAATTGATATGCAAATAATCAAAATTGGAACATTGAATTTACTTACATGATTGGTCGTTGTTCCAGTTACAAAATGAAGGAGGTGTAATATGAGAAAGTACTGAAAAAAATGTTTGATTTGTTTTAATCCAATTATAGTACAATTTTGATAACAGTTAAAATATTTACCAGTAGTTTCGTATAAAAATGTTATGAAGTACTGGATACTTTTAAATTACTCCAGAGAGTTTTCCTTTTGATATTTTTTTTAACTGAATACATTTTACAGAAATTTTACAAATTCAGCAATCCCTTTTAATATATTTCTATATATTCGTAAAGTAAGCGACGATAAAAATGTCTGTCACTACCAAATTAAAATGTAAGCATGAAATAAAACTTGATTACTTAAGAATTATAGAATCGTTAAATCACATATAACACATTAAAAAAAATATTTACCGTATTCAAATGTGAACGCATGTTCATCTTCTGAGGCAACCTAAAAATGGATATCAAATCTTCACTCGAACTCTTATGTACAAACAATTGCTCGATTACTAGCGGAACGATATGTATTGACCATTTCCATTTACTTGAACTTCCTTGTTAATAGCAATCATTATTATTCCCTGAACAATTTTAATTTTCCTGCAGAGGAGTGTTGATTACTTTCAAGAGTTTTTTGTGTCATTAATTCTAGTTGGATATTGAATTGAAGTATTTGTTATTTTGATTGTGTAATTAATATTTAAAGTAGTTTAATTTTGTTATGGGAGCTACAGTTTAGCAAGCCAGTAGTACATGGATACGAATTCCTTATGCGCCTCCAAATTTGGAACAAGCATGGTAAAATATTTATACCCGTCGGAAACATTTTCTAAAATGGTAAAAGAGATATGATTTATTGCGCAAATTATTGCATACAAATTCACTACTTTTAGATTGATTTATATCTACGAGAGATTGTTTGCGTCGTTGAAGCTGCATTACGTAAACGTTTATACCGTGAAATTATCCAAACTTTACTAATTAACAGCTAACAGCTGTTATATAAGCCTTCTTACACAGCGTTAAAATACGAATAGTTTCGCTGTATTCGTAGTTAAAACACAGAATATTTATCGCAATATAATGTGTTGACCAATACTTCCATGACTTCTTTGGAATAAGTGTTCCAAGGGTCAAATACGTATTCAGTGCTCAGAACATCAGCTGGATTTACAATAAAAAGAATCACCTCTATCCGCCTGCATATTTGATGCGAAAAAATACAATAGAATTTGCTGCGTGATTAAGAATACTTTTATCATTTTTTGAAGTATTGACAACGATTAGATCTGGGGAATTGTCAATGACGGCTTCTATTCTGCTTTATACAGCCATATTTATACTAGTATGACTACATGTAAGTAATGGTGTTTCGATGAGTACAGAGATGGTTTCATTTATGTGTGCTGACGCAAATAACCATGTCTAGCGCCTTCTGGAAATGCTAGTACAATTTTCCCCCTGAATATGATTCGCTGTCCTAAAATAAAAACAGCCCTGGCCATGTTTAAAAAATGCGTTAATGATTAACTGTCAAATGCCTGACAAAAAATAATCTTTCGTATATAATTACAAGACAGACATCTCTATATTTAATAAAACTGGATTTACAATGCTTTTTATAGTATGTAACAAGGGAACTAAAATAACGTTTATAGTATGTAACAAGGGAACTAAAATAACGTTTATAGTATGTAACAAGGGAACTAAAATAACGTTTATAGTATGTAACAAGGGAACTAAAATAACTTTTATAGTATGTAACAAAGGAACTAAAATAACGTTTATAGTATGTAACAAGGGAACTAAAATAACGTTTATAGTATGAAACAAGGGAACTAAAATAACGTTAGCCCAGTAGCCAGTACTCCGGTACTGGCATGAAAATACGGATTTTTTGTGTTATTAAATTTGCTGTTACAAAATGTTAAAAATAATTATAAATTAAGGAATGTATCTCCCTCATGCAAAGCTCTGATTCCTTTCACGGATTTGGCTATACTTTATGAAACGTTTGGATTTTAGCTCGACATCTTTTATATAAGCTTTGGATTTTACATATTTTGGCTTCGAGCATCACTGAAGAGACATTATTTGTCGAAATGCGCATCTGGTGCAGAAAAATTGGTACCGTTAATGTTATTATAGTATGTAACAAGGGAATAGTATGTAACAAGGGAACTAAAATAACGTTTATAGTATGTAACAAGGGAACTAAAATAACGTTAATGGTTATAGTCAGATTTATGTCTTGCTCCTTATGGATTGTTTATTATTTCTTTGTGATGGGTAACGTGCTGTAACAGCTGAGGCAATTTTGCGTTTCACTGTGATATATCGAAAACTAAAAACGTACATGTGAAACACAAATACACGAAACGAAAACAATTTTGTGTTTTGCTCTCTCTTTTTCTCCTTTTCGCCTTTTCACTTTTAAGCGTTGTCACCACTTATCCTACATATAGCAAATACAAATTCGAAGTTTATATTATTTTCTCCTATATAATAATTTATAAACTTTTCCTGTGAAAAGTTTGTCTTTATAAACCGTTTTTACAATTCGCATTTTGTCTTTAATTGTATTATCATAGCGATCTTATCATTGTATTTTGTTTTAACATAAAACTAGAAATGATAGCCGATGGTCATGCTTCATTCACTCAAGTTATTCAAGTTGAAATATAGATTTTTTTAAGGCAGTTGCTATTCGTTTGGCCAGCCAGTATAATAGCTTTTTTCTTCCATAATACTTTCATTCTAGCCATACAAGGACACGAACAATAAATATGCGTTTGGTTTGGTGGTTATTGTAGCATCCAATGGAGAATATAGTGACTAATGGTTTCTTTTAATGCTAACACTGAGAATTAGAACTATTCATTTGTTGCATACTCTCCGCTTGCACTTTACTGATTATCAACAACTCAAGATAAAACGTTCTGGAAAATAGAAATAATAAAAAGAAAAAAATAATTGATACAGAATTATCATAGGAATAATCTCATTGATTAATTGCAATGTACCAACCCCTTTGAAATACAAGTTTTAAAACAAATTGCTTCTATCATTTGTCTATAACTTCTGAATTTTTAATTTCTTAATTAAAATATGTAATTAAAACTTTTCAGATTAACAAATTGTTTTCACAAACATTATTTTGTCCAACTCTTTAACTTGACTCTTATTAAGAATTAATCGCTGGCTATTAGATAAAGTCACTATCCATGAAATCAGTTGATATAATACTTTAACCTTAGTTTAACGCAAAGGTGTGATTACTCATTTAATGTTTTACTTTTTCTTTGCGAAACTTTACTGATAATGGTAAAAAAAATGTTAAAAAAACTCCAGTGAACTGAAAATTTAAATTGGAAAGTCCATGATTAAATAGCAAGATCAAGAGCTCGAACACATCAAACGAATCAGAAGTAATATTATAGTAAGCAAAAACTTGTCGTTATGTAGTCTATAAAATATCAAGTACTCTATACAATATTAAGATAAATCTGAAACCAATAATATCAACCTACAGTGTATTTTCTACCGTTAAAATTAAAACTTGTAAAATTTGTATGATTGTTTTAAGATGTCTGTTTTGCTACAATACTTGGTCATGCAGTTTCGGGTTATTTTAAAGCTTTGGGCAGAATTTCCAAGAAAAAAAACTGAACCATTCCGTATTTTTCTTCTGCAAGTAGTAGAACTTACGTTGCACTATCATAAAGGACTCAAATATTCAAATGATGATAACGCCGTATTTTCCTCACAGGTCAACCTTACAAGAATAAGCACAATTTTTGAAAAAGAGCCAAATAACGTCAGTACCTAGAATATATACTATAAGACCATCATGTATTATTTTTGAAGTTGATACGGAATATTTAATAATTCTTAATTCTATCTTACTTTTGAGATATAGTTTTTCATATGTGACGTCATTCTTCTGCTGTTTCAGAAATTTCATAAATTCAAATGTGACGTAATTTTTAATGCCTTTTCACAATCGTATGTGACGTCATTTTCACGATTTACTGCGTTGAAGCCTGGACTGAGTCGGGTGTGTCTATTCTGTGTTGGGTCTGTGCATTATGTATTCGTGTTTGTTTTCTGTAATGAGTTAATACTTCAGTTTCATTATGTATATCTGTTATATTCATTTGATAAAATTTACTGTTTGCAATAGCATTAATTGTTCTAAATAATAAGGATGTTCTTATCCCAAGCATAAAAACATAGCCGTATTTGACACAGCCTTTTTCAACTTTTGATCTTCAGTGCTGTACAACTTTGTACTTTTTTTCGCTTTCGATCTTTTATATCTGGGCGTCACTGGTGAGTCTTGTGTGGACGAGGCGCGTTTTTGACGTATTGAATTTTAAACCTGATGTTTTTTGTTATTCATTAATCATGTGTTTCTTTGTCTGATACGTTCTCCTATTTATTTGTATTGTAGTCCTGTAATATTATGTTGTCATTTCAATGTTATATTTAACATAGCCATTAAAGTGCGAGTTTTGGCATGCCACAAAACCAGGTTCAACCCACCATTTTTTTCCTTTAAAAATGTCCTGTACCAAGTCAGGAATATGGCCATTGTTATATTATTGTTCGTTTCTGTGAGTGTTACATTTTAACGTTGCGTCGTTTGTTTTCTCTTATTTTTGAGTGTAATTTCACATTTTGATAAGACGTGTCACGGTACTTGTCTATCCCAAATTCATGTATTTGGTTTTGATGTTATATTTGTTATTCTCGTGGGATTTTGTCTGATGCTTTGTCCGTTTCTGTGTGTGTTACATTTTAGTGTTGTGTCGTTGTTCTCCTCTTATATTTAATGCGTTTCCTTCGGTTTTAGTTTGTTACCCCGATTTTGTTTTTTGTCCATGGATTTATGAGTTTTGAACAGCGGTATACTACTGTTGCCTTTATTTATAAACAAGTTCTGGGTATCTTCCGATGAACTTTTAAAACCAAAAGACAAGACGTTACTCTGGTGCAGCAACTTTCTGCTCAGACACTGGTGAAGTTTTATAAAGTCCGAGAAGCATCTGCAAGCTCTTCAATACCGAATGAGCCGGGGAAAGTATATCTCATATGCAGGTGAAGTTGGTATATTACTTCTAGTGTGGGGAAAATTAATTGATTCAAAAATCGTCTCTTTTGTCATAGATTCTGGTACTGAGATAACCGTTTATGTCATATTCGAAATACAAGTTTTAACATGAGGCAGAGGATGCTGTGTCGGTTGTATATTAATTTCTAGTTCTGGAGGATATATTTATGGTACCCAATGAGAAAGGTTTCGATTATTAATGAAAGAACATCATCAATATATCTAAATGTGAAATTAAATCATCTGGCTTCTATGGTCTTCTTTTGACAAGTGTCGTATGAAAATAAAAAGAGGTCGACAAGAAGTTTGTTCTCATAGGGATGCCGACAATTTGTTTAAATAGTTTACCTCCAAATTCAACAAATATATTGTAAATAAGAACCTCCAGCATATTGATCACTTGTTCCTCTGTGTAGTTTGTTTGACCTTTTTGTTTACTATTTACAAAATGTGCCGTATGGTATCCCAAAGTAATAAATTTATTGCGTATGTGTCGTACTTGACTTTTAGCACATGTCGTCTTTTTTTTACATACTCTAAAA
The DNA here is from genome assembly GCF_965363235.1 of Mytilus galloprovincialis. NCBI lineage: Eukaryota > Metazoa > Mollusca > Bivalvia > Mytilida > Mytilidae > Mytilus > Mytilus galloprovincialis. The sequence continues at coordinate 87,672,008 of NC_134843.1, forward strand.
GGCTTTATTATCAGCACCGATCCTTGCATATCCTGATATGAACAAAACTTTTAAGTCGAGAGCAGGTCATAGCATATGAAGGTATAGGTTTGTCTAAGGCAGAATGAATTTGGTGCTCCACAAAACATGTTCAGCTGTTTCAGAATGTTTCAAACATTTTCATGCTTATCTGACTTGTCGGTTCAGAATTTACACAGATTATAAGGCTCTTAAATATTTGATGGATCAAAAGGTTTCAGTCGGTAGATTGGGTCGTATTGCGCTTAAATTACAGTACCATGCCTTTGATATCGTTCACAAACTAAGTAAAAAAAATAAGGTAGCCGATGCACTCAGCGCACATATACTGAAGCGGCTGATGAAATAAAAACTTTGCCAGTGAAAGTGTATGTTGCAAATACAAATGCAAATGAGTTTCTATTAAATACAATTGACGATAATGATTGTGGGACCAATCTAGCGGTATACAATAAAGGAGACGAAGACTTTGAGAGTGTAGCACTCGAATTATTTTATTGAGACTATATTCTTGCTTCTCTAAATCCTGACGTCGTCAATAAGTGAGTTATTAGACATCAGTTACAACAAGTTGTCCCAGATTTTCAGGATATGTTTAATTACTTGCAAAATGACGTTTTACCTCAAAGTGAAAAGGTTCGACAAGAAGGTTCTAGCAGAATCTCAAGCTTCTGTTTGTGATGGTGTTTTGTATAAATTGTTTCAAAAGAGGTTGAAAACAAGTGAAGTTGAAAAGTTAGAAAAGTACATTAAACAATTGTCTGAAAAGAACATTAATCAATTTTGTCTTCCTTTATCTCTCAGACCTCATGCTTTGCTAGCTTATCGTGACTTGAATTATGGTGGTGCTCACTTGGGATTGGACAGGGTGTTGGCTGCCTTGAGACTAAAAAAAATGTGGCAAAATATGCACCAGTAAAAAAAATGTTATTTCGTGTTGCAGGTGTCATCGCATTAAGATTGACCATACAGGAAAAAAACACCTTTAGATCATTTTTTGCCGGTGGCAGTACAATTTTATCGATGGCATATGCATTTTTTTTAAAGCTGAGCAAGACTAACAAAGGTGAAATATACTTGCTCGTGTTGGTTGATAGTTATAGTAAATCGGTTGAAGCATTTGTTTTGATCACGCAAGAGGCTAATAAAGTTGCAAAGGCCTTGTTCGTGGAGGTTTTCTACAGATTTGGTGCAGCAAGGATTTTGAATAGCAATTGTGGAAAAATCTTCATGAATGACAGAGTTCTGTCTTAAAGTGAAATATTTTATATCACAAGTTAAATTAAAAATGAGAGAATGGAAATGGGGAATGTGTCAAAGAGACAACAACCCGACCATAGAGCACTATCTCGTACCATCCTCAATCGAATAGGTTTTTAGAAAATTTGAACTGTATTCCTGTCATGTAATGTTGTCATTTTAATGTTACATATTTAATATTGCCATAAAAGGGCAAGTTTGGCTAGCCACAATACCAGGTGCAACCCCTGCAAAATGGCACTATTTCAAGAAAAATTAACTCACGAAACACGAACAATTGACTAAATTCGCGTTCATTGTTTTGATTTTGACCGCCTGACAACTTTACGGAAATACCAGAGTGATTATAATCAAGGACTCTGTGACGGGCAACTTATAATATCCGTGTTTTAAAGATTTTATTGATATCAAGCCAGTCCAGTTCAAACTATTATCACGTGGTACAATTCTCAATTACATATTATGAATATTAATTAGCAAAAGCGTTACTAATTTTTAGCTATGCCCTTTTTCTTCTTTTTTAAATGTCCTGTACCAAGTCAAGAAAATGTCAGTTGTTATTTTATAGTTCGTTTCTGTGTGTGTTGCGTTGTCGTCTGTTTTTTTGTTCACTTCAGTTTTTCTGCTCTTTCGTTGTTTTCCTCTTTTATTTGATGTGTTAATTTCCATCGATTTAGTTTGCAGCCCGGATTTGTTTTGTCCCATACAATCGGTTTATGCTTTCGAACAGTGGTATACTACTTTTGCCGTTATCTATAAAAGGGGATGATTACATATTTAATCTAGAGATCGGTTATAATGAGTAAGCAATTGCTTTAGTTATGGATCTCTTTTCTGGTTGTTGATACATATAGTTTCAAACACAGTGCGCTCATTGCAAAAGGACATTTTTCGCCAAGCTTTTCTTTGATTCTATGGAAGTGAAATATTTTGTATTTAATTTTCAGCTTGATAATTTATAATTAGAGTACACTTTAGAAGTTGCAAGTGATTAGCAATGCTTGGGAGGGTAGAAATTGATTGATGACAACATCGTAAACAACTGTAGCCTCAATTTGCAGTCAGATAAACCTTTTGTCAATGTTGAGTTTGAAAAAATATATATTACACAGCTGAAAAACGAGATACTAATACTTAGATATCAAGGGTAAGTAGATTCTTTCTGTACAAATAACACACAAACAAAAATTGATCTGGCTTCAAATGCAGCTGGATGGCAGCACTTACTTTCAAGTCACAGTAAGTGACAGGCTGAAGTTACAGTTTTGTACTAACATGTGCAACACGACAAGGTCTACACGTGGAGCAGAATCTGCTTGCCCTACCGGAGCACCTGAGATCACCCGTAGTTTTGTTGGCACAGTTCGTGTGGTTCAGTCTTTAGTTTTCTATGTTGTGTGTTATATACTGTTGGTTGTGTCTCTGTTCGTCTGTTTCTATTTCTAGTTCAGTCATGGCGTCGACTTATTAGTTGTAATGTCCCTTTGGTACGTATCTTTCGCCTCTGTTTTAATGTTATGTTAAATCATTGTATATCACATGAATTCCACAGCATTTTAAAACTAGGGAAAAGTTGTAGCATACTAAATTTAACGGTATATCCTGCATATTTTACATGATTGAGTAAAATAAATATCAATTTTGTTGCTTTTAGTAATAGATAAGGTTTTCGGAAGACTTTGAAAATTAAAAGTAGATTGATTGGAATGATTGATTATACTCATATGCGGTTTAGCTTAGCGAAAGGTAGTGCGACGTAATCAGTCAAACAAACTTTATTAGATCAACTCTCTAAGGAACGATCGTTTCCATTGGTCAATTCAAACCTTCGACCTCACACCTTCGAAAATAGAACACACATACTATAAACGTTGAATGGACTGATTAATATTCACGTATCTGGTCAAGGTCGTTTAAAGCTTCCATGCGACGTATTCTCATACATGATTCCAATCGCAATTCTAGCTTTTATAAATGTGCATGTGAAATTTATTAATGGATTAATAGTTTTCTGCAATTGGTAGTAAAGTTTAAACTTTAAAATCTTAACAGTTTTCACATCTAAATATTCAATTTAAATGTCTGCTCTAGATCAAGGGACGACATCAAAAGTTCAATGTAGGATAAAAAAAAAAAAAAAAAAAACTCAAATCACATATTTTTTTCATTTACTCCCCCCCCCCCCCCCCGAATTGCTTATCCTGCATTTTCTTTTACTCAATGGACTCGATGAATTAACGTTGTACTTGAAAAATGAAACCGTACTTTTCTACAAACACTTTTCATATTCTTTTCCAAGTTTTATGTATTCGACATAGGATAGCGATTACTTGAAGAAAAAAAAAATCCCGAAATTGTAAGTAAATTCATAATATGTAACCAAACATGCTTTGTTCTGAAAAAACGGAGATGGCCAATCATGGCACAGGGGATGATTAAATGTAGTTTATAAACTCCAACGATATACTTCATTTGGTTTTGCTATTCTCGATTGAAAAACGAACGTAAATTATATATTGTAAATATTTATAGACCGTTGGTTTTCCCGTTTAGATGGTTTTACGCTAATTTTGGGGACCTTTATAGCTTGTTGTTCAGTGGCTCCGTGTTGAAGGCCGTACATTGACCTATGACGGTTTACTTTTATAAATTGTTATTTGGATGGGGAGTTGTCTCATTGGCACTCACACCACATCTTCCTATATCTATGTAAATAGAAACAGTTTTTAAAAAAGTGTTTATTCATTAAATCATTTAAATGTATCGATAAAAAGGTGAGTTTCTTCTTGTACATGCATTTCAGGGGCGTAGCTAGGTATTCAGTCAACTGTAGGCACCAATCGACAGGGGGTTTGTGGGCCGCTCAAGGCTCCCAGCAGGTCCAGGGCAAAGCCCTGGTAGGGGGTTCAGGGGGCTAAGCCCCCCGACGGAAAACGGTTTTCAGCGTTTTAGCTGCAAAATTTTATGTACAAAAATATTAAATTTACTGGTTATTTGATCATGAAAATTATAATATACATGATGAAAAGTTCGAAGAATTATGAATAATTTACCGTAACATCTGACTGGTGATTTAAATAACGCAGTACAATCGGAAATATAAACAAAATATATTTCACAATATGTATTGCCCAGCATAGATCAGCGTATCCCTTTAATTAAGCAGTACAACCTGTTTGGTATTTTCATATCTATTCTGTTCTGACTGATATATACGTTTAACTTAATTTATAGTACATATTGACAATCCTTCATTAAAAAAAATCGTCGTAAACACTGATATTACTATATAATCAAACTATCCTTTTGGCTAGACATCAACCATCAATCTTTTGATTCTTAAACCTTCACCCAAGCCACACAAACACATACACACATAGTCGATGCCGAATCCAAAAGCTCTGTTCTGTTCATACAGTATATCGTAACAAAATTCAAGAAATTCATATGTCTTTATATCCTCTACTGTAAAATCCCTACCTGCTTAGAAATTTGAATAATTGTGGTCATTACACGCAGATCTGAGAGTACTAAAAATTACGGGAAGCTAGTTGATTGATTGATTTTTAAACATCCAGTGTCGGCAAATATTTGTGCAAAATCAGGACCAAAAAAAAACCAAATTTACAATAAATGCAACAGGGAGCTAGGTGACGTACAGAACGAAGGTCTGGAAATTAGAAAATGGCATGCATTGGAAAATGATGGATTACCTGGATAGGAGCAGAAACTTTACCTTTCAGTAGACTAACTACGAACTCCTCAAAGAGGGCATTCTCACTACAACTAGGCATCGGATTTAATGTCCCCATTCTGACCAGACGTGACTGCGTATTTATACATCCTGCAAAGCGGTGAGCAAAACGGACGACCAACATTGGCAAAGGTTTGATTGTAGGTCTAGTTGAAAACTAACAACAACTAATTAAAAAACTCGTGCGTCTAAGTTTTGGTTCATTCCTCAAGTTTTTGTTGATAGAAGTGAAATGATCAGTACCAAAGTTCTAGTTCATAGTTTCTATATAAGGTAAAATCATATAAAAACATTCAATTCTATCCAATATTCCATTCACTAAGGACGAGAGACTAGTGTACACCTGACATTCGCTAATTAAAGAGTTTTGACAACTTCACTGGTGTTCATCTACAGATAACATTGTTTAATTTTTTAATAAAAAAAAATATTTGTGAAAAAATTATGTGTAGGCACGTGCCTAAAGTGCCTAACGGCAGCTACGCCCCTGCATTTAGTCATCCTTAATTTCTTGATATTTTGTTTATCAGTTTATCATACACGTTTCGTTTTGTATTTCATTTTAAATACGAATACATATACTTTAGCGGATAGTTCAATAATGTTTTACAGCTCTATTCTTACAGTTTAAAATTGAAAGATAAATGTTCACCCATTTAAAATCGAAAACAGTACATTTATATTTAAAAAAAAGAAGATGTGGTATGATTGCCAATGAGACAACTCTCCACAAGAGACCAAAATGACACAGAAATTAACAACTATAGGTCACCGTACGGCTTTCAATAATGAGCAAAGCCCATACCGCATAGTCAGCTATAAAAGGCCCCGAATTCAAACAAGAGAATTGTTCCTTATAAACTACGATTTCTCACAAGTATTAAATTATTATCTAGGTCCACACATGCATAAGAAATAATCTTCGCCGATGTAACATTTCAATTTATTACAACAACCTGCCTTTACTGAATTCATTCAGGTGCACCAATGATACGATTAAATTTATTTTGTTTCTATCTTTTGGGGACAATTTTCTCCGTTTATGGTACGCTTATAGCTACATTTTTTGTACTGTGTGTATGTTTTATAGCATGAAAATAAAAAAAGAGGAATGTCAGTGCAACCCCTGATTAATTATTGGATAATAATTATGAGATACTTAAGTGACTACGACATTGTTAGGATTATAACCTATCGTCAGTATGAAAGAAATTAAAAGTGGTTCATATTTTCATCCGTATAAAAGCGGCACATGTATTTTATTTTATCCTTATATTTCTCATCATGCCGGGTACAAGTGAATTGAGTTGCTGCATGCAAAGAACTTAGAATATTACTTAAAACAAAAAATCAGTATAATATTTCGACCCCACTATTTGAAGTTTATTTATTTCTTTTGACCAAAGGTTTGTAAAACTATACAAATCATTGTTTTTACGTTCGTAGCGTTCGTAGTAAAATAGTAAATTCCATTGTAGGTCACCTGTGTCAATTCACGTGCACACTGACTACATTGTTGTTGTATTTAAATCTTTCGGCCAATGAAATGAGACGTAACAAGTTGTTTGTTTGTGATACGCCAGAATGTTATCAATGAACTATCAAACGCTAAAGTCGACTGCATTTCAGTATATTTGTCGCGCAGTGCACAAGGCGATGATACATTTGAACATGATGTTTAATACGTCTTTATAATATACAAACTGTCGTTATATTGTAATTAATCAGCTTTTATATAAATATTGAATCTTATGATAACGATCATATTTAATATCTAAACTCATAACGTAATTGGTGCTGAAAACCTGAATTGTAAATAACTGGTACCATATACCAGGGACTTTCTATACTAACTGGACTGGTCACTTATAACGATGTCTATACAAATTTCCAGACTGAACTGAGCCGTCGTTGATGTCACGCGGTGAATTTATTGCAAATCATTTCATATTTATTGGTTAGTATAGAAAGTCTCTGAATATACTAGTTATTTATGTCACTCGGGAAATAAAACAGTTCATTACTAATAGTATATCATCTTACTATTTTATGACTTATAAGTATTAAAAATAAATCTTCTCTTTTTAAAATTGTAAGATATCAGTTATAATTTAAAGAATAATGACAAGATCCCCATATAGCAAATTAAACTGTGAAGAAAATTTATGTATATATTATAGCTTAAATTTTTCCAAACCCCAACCATTTTACATAAGTCTTATAAAATATAATTTTCATTATAGTTCCCGATGTATATATAGCACTCTTAACTAATAATTATAAGTAATTTTTATTTGAGACCATTTTAATTCTTATTTGTAAATATATGCAGTTGTCTCTTAACATTTTCTTCAACCCAGCACATATGAACTATTATATATCTTTTAAAACTTTATGATGACAATCCTATGAATTAATTATGAAATTTATTATTTAGTGATTATTATAACCAAATTCAGTCATCTGTATATAATTAATTGTTTCCTTATGTTTTAAGGTGTACATAGTTGCTAAAACTATACCCTTTGGGTAGTGCTCCACAATTAATGGAGGAATATACAAGAAACTGAACTGAACCTGCTTCCATTAGTTAAATAAATCTTTCGAATATTAAGTTCTCTTCTGCTAAGCATGTACATGAATATATGATTAAACAAATGGACTGCAGGTCAGTATCTTGCATAATATAGTTTATTCAGATATTTCACATATTTTTCGTTTTATTTAATGTTATCCATATCTGTTCTTCTTCATTATTAGGTATTTAGATTCACCTTAATATTGATCCTAGTTTGGAGTGTCATTCCCCATATCTCCGAGTTCCCCAGGACAACATTGTTCAATTTTTGATACATTGTGTAAGTATTCTTGGGTTTCATATGTCTTTTAAGTGCATACCTGCCAACTTTTCAAAATGCCCTTGGGTTTTTTTTTTTTGAGTGCAAGATGTCTGTCATACTGGAGTCCTAAAAAACCTTCAAAGGGGCATTCAAATATCATTAAATGTTGCTCTTATAAGCCTAATGTCATTGTAAAATTAATTGTTTTGTTGAAACTTGTGGACAAAATTGCTCTTTCAAAATTTTTGGGAGCCTCCATGGGGGAAACTCCCGCAAATAGTGACAGTTGGCAGGTATGTAAGTGATCTTAAAATTTAGAAAGTTATGATTAGTTTTTGTTGTAATTGTATAGTATGTCCATTATCTTGTAGAAGTCACAGGAGTTTGAAATCCTATCAATAACGGTTGGTACTTTAGCATAGTAACTGCTGACAAACATGACAAAGTTGAAGTTTTAAATCAGTTTTTTACTAGTGTTTTTACTCAAACAGAGGACTTGAAAGATTATGATACAGTGTCGAACAATTTTTTAAATGATATTGAAATTTGCTAGGAAGATTTGTTAAAGAAACTTAATAAATTAAAGACAGATAAATCTGCAGGACCTGATGGTCTACATCCACAAGTTTTATGTGAAGTTAAACATGCAATTTGTTATCTATTGTTTCTAATATTTAATAAGTCTATCAAACATGTCAAAGAGGGTAAAGTTACAGACGATTGGAAAAATGCAAAAGTATCACCGATATTCAAGAAAGGGAAAAAACTGAAACCTGTTAATTATAGACCTGTAAGCTTAACATCAGTGGTATGTAAGATATATTATTAGAGACAATACTATGAAGTTTATTCTCACGAACAATCTTTTTACTAGCTATATAGTAGTCAATTTGACCTGCAATATCGTTATACCATGTTGGATGAATCCGGAAATTTTATTGCATTATCTGCAGTGAACGAAGAAAAGGATCTGGGAGTAACTTTCGAGTCTAATTTGAAATTTGAAAAACCTATAAGTGATATTTATAACAAAGCGCAGAGAGTGTTGTCTCGTATTCATCATTCTTTTGATTACATGGATCGATCAAGATATGTTTCTTACTATTTATAAATCAATAGTGCGTCCGCTGCTAGAATATTCGACATGTGTCTGGTCACTGTATCTTAAAAAAGACATTGGCAAACTGAAATCTGTACAAAGAAGGGCCACAAAACTGGTAAAAAATATTTGTCATTTTAATCATGAAGACAGGCTACATTCATTGGGTTTGCCAACCTTGGAATATCGTAAGGATAGGAATGATATGATACAGGTCTACAAAGCGTTGCATGGTATAGATGACATCGACTGAATGAGCCTATTTACTTTAGCACCATCTAATAATACTAGATGTCACGCATTAAAACTTTTTAAAAAACAGTGTAAGACCACACATAGACTAAATACTTTTTCAATTAGAGTAGTGGATCAGTGGAATAACCTGTCAGATTTAACGGTGACAGCAAAGACTCTGAACAATTTTAAGTCTGCATTAAATGGCAAAAATTGGAACCCATGTAAATTCATATGTTCATGTTAAGAGTTTCAGCTGCGCACATCTTAATAAGTTTTTTTGATAAGTGTAATATATTATATATAGATATATTATTACATGTATTATGAGATGAGAAATCATATACGACAATCCAAGATGAGGGGTCAATAGAAGCCTTTGGCTTATGTAACGACCCGAAGATAAAGGTAAAGGTAAAATATACTGAACTCGACTATCACAGAAGAGCTTCTCTGGAACCAACTCCTGTGTAGAAGTAGATGATCTGGAATCTAATTGCCAATTCCCGTAATTGACCCTGTAATAATAATTAATGATTCCTCTTTTAGTTTTCTTCCTTATGAGGGACATTAATTTTTATCATGTTTATTTACTAGCAGTATTAAGATCAAATTTAAGAGCAAAATTAATTTGTTGTTAAGCCAATGTGTAAATCCTTTTGACATCAGAATTTTTTTTCATGAAAAATTAGTTAACATGGTTAAAGGCCAATACATCACTTTCAATTCATCATGCTTTGCACTGGCAAAAGCCATTTTTGTCTTGTATAGAACCAGACGACGATCAACAAAGGGAAATAATTTGTTTAAAAAGTGTGTAATAACAGAATCAAATCGGTAATTGGCAAATGGACTATTGACAAAGTCCCTAGTACTTCTTCACCCTTATACCTGTTCCCACTGGGTCCATTGGCCCTGAATTATATTTTTTTCTTCTTGTTGTCTAGTTGCATAATGTTTATTTTGGAACAGAATATGTTATAGTTTGTTGAAAAGTTCACCTAATATTTATTTTGCTACAACAAATTTATTACAATAGAATATTGGAATACAATGGCGGGGCCTAAGACCTTTATCAGGACTCCGGGATAGGGTGTTTTTAAGCTCGGGATTGACCCTTTCAGGAATTTCGGGATGTCAGGATTTAAATTTATTTAAATTCGTGACCTCAATATTTCACCTTTTTACGCCTGGGATTTTGGGATCACGATCAGGACCCCTCCTGACGTCATTTACCAGATAGAGGGGATCGCCTGTATCCCTGCACTATAATGGTATTAAAGTTCATCGAGTGTCTTAGTGATCGTCATTGTGCAGGATAAACTACTAGAAATAAAGTTTATTCAGTAGTTACTTTTAAAATCACAATTCCCTAATGTGGCTGTGCTGATTGTCAATTATGAGAATTTAATTTGCCGAATAATTTATGCAATATAACTTTATACTTTTCCAACCACTCGCTAAACATTGGAACGGAATCAACGACACCCCTAAATGCACCAGTGACGTTCACTGAAATCAAAGTTTTTGAAGGAAATGCATCAAACTCGAAAGTTATCTATTGCTATTGTGCAAATCAAAGGAAATTAATTATTTGGTATCAGCAATAGTATTATATATGATACAAGACAAAAGTTGCTGAAATGTCCAACAAACTTTAACATACTTAACTTCAAATAATTAACATTGTACAACAAGACAACAAAATAAAATAAAATCAAGGGGAAAGACCCATGCCAGAGTAAACAAATATCCAGGCTAACATGTACATGTAGTTGGATGAACAGATCTGGATTCTCTTAACTTGTAAGACTTGTAAGGAAATTTATTTTCACAGCTTGCCTCCTTGACTTAAATGTATTTTTATGAGTGACAGTTTTGATATATTTGGAAGTGGATTGCCAAATCAGATCATGATCATTCTTCTGTAAACTACAGGTGACTTTGTAATACAATATACATGTAAAATTACAAGCTATTAAAAAATGTCAGAAATCATTGGATGTCTCTTATTAAAGATTATTGGCCTTAACTATAAATTTGTTTTTGCATCAAGTGTATGAAAACTATGAATGGTGATCAAATGTTACCAGGTTAGGGAATCAAGCTCTTATTTAGGTCTTTAGGAGGTTCTACATGTACTTTTTAAAACCTGTATGTTGCTGATGTCTAAGTCATGAAGGCATTACATGTACATTTGGTACAGTGTACATGTATTTCAACTAGTCGTATGTACATGTATATAGAACTGATAATACTTTACAATGTTTCTGAAATGTGATTGCACCAAGTGATATTAATGAGAACGCAGATTTTTTGCCTTATCTTTTGAAATATGTTTATCATGTTTATTCTTTGCAGATCAACATATAGATGGCTCTGTACAGGGAACTTCCAACACATGTCTTTGAGAATACTGCAGCTATTGGATTAAAAGTAGGGATTGAGTACTACTGTACTTGTATGAATTATGTTTGTGATTCATTGTTGATGATTGAGATACAACATAATACTGATGCATGTCAGGATATTAAAAACAATTAATAAATAATAGTTTATATGGTTCTACCACACCGCTGTGCAGGGATGGGGTAATTGAAAATGTAATGGTAATTAAGTGTAATTCATTACAATTTTCCATGTAATTGAATGTAATGTGTAATTGAGCATCTTTTTAATTACTTGTAATGGTAATTTAATTAATTACAATGAAAAAAGCATGTCATGCTCAATTACTTTTGAATTACATTTCAATTAGATGTACTTTTATGGTGTTAATGATAAGGATCTATGTTTAATAATATAAATTGTAAAAGTATATTTATTTTTCAAATATTGATATCACATACTTTCTGTAATTTATTCTAAAGTTTTTAAATTACTTATTTGACCAACAGAATTTTTTTCTGAATAGTCTTATGATTTGAAAAAATACATATTGTTTTTAAGAAAGATCTTTAACTAAATAGATTGAAAAGGAATAAATCACCATGTTAAACAAAAACAAAAAATGTGTGAAAAATCTTTATGAGAGTTCATTTAGAATTTGAATTTACTGCACACAATCATTTTGTCAAATTAGTATACACAAAGGGATTATAGAGATAAAAATTAACAGCTAAAAAAACAAACAGCAATTAATCAGATTAAAATGTCCAGGGGCAATGCTACTATTACATGTATTTTATCTAATTAGCAAAATATTGCTAAGATATAGACATTATATACATTGTTTGTATTAAAAAATATTTTCAATGTTGTGACAAGCAAACCTTTTAATAATTATTAAATGATTTTTTTTTAATTTATTTATAATTTCTTTATTCATGCTATGTTTTATTTAAATAACTTCATTTCTGAGATGTCAAAATACCCCTCAATGTATTGGCAGGTTTATAGGAACTAATTTCCTCTTCTATCAACACATCTACTGATTATGGAAGTATACTATCTCCATGTTCTAATCAAGCGATATATGCAACATTAGCTCCTATAGAAATACTTTTGAGAATGGCTGTCAAAGTGTACAGACCAGAGAGATGCAGACTAATGAAAAAACATTAAAATTACTCATGATTATCAAATGCAATGCTTAAACTATGTTTACATGAATATTTTACACATACATTATACATACATGTATAATATTGGTTAACAAATATTATGATGAAATGTAATGTGTAATTTAATTAATTACTTTAGTAAAGTAATTGTAATTTAATTAATTACATTTCAAAAACTGTGTAATGTGTAATTAGTGTAATTGACCATTTTTGCAATGTAATGTGTAATTTAATTAATTACATTCCAATGTAATTGACCCCAAGTCTGCCGCTGTGTTGGTTATCAGGATATTGAAAATGTATAAGTCTCTGATCTTATTCATCTTTAGCTGATCATGATGAAGGTAAATCCAGAAAAATGCTTAAGAAGCACAAAATTCATTACATTTGTAAGTGGTAATATTCATTTATCTTTTTTTTATAATTAGCATGGCTTTCTGGAATTTTTTATACATTTGTACATGACATAGCAAAACATGGACTGTAGGATAAATTGATTGATTTCCAAATAAATCACTTTTGGTAATATTAATGCACAGAACCAAACATGTAAAAGACCAATGCAAATGTTCACGAAAATATGTGTAATAAGCATGAAGCTATACCATATTACTTATTCTATGTATATGTATTGAGTTATTTTTTCTTCATGTTTTTAGAGTAGAAGTGCAGTTGAAAATGACTTTGTTTCTTCATTTCTCCAAAGACATTTGCCAGCTAATCGCTTGCGAAAAGGGGAGGATAAAGATCTCAAATACAAAACTCAGAATTTGGACAAAGTCAAGAAAAAGAAACCAGAGGTTATAAACAAGAAAAGAAGAAAAGGATTAACTTCGAGAGAAAGAAAGAAATTAAAGCTCTTTGATATAAAGAAAGAACACCAAAGGTACAAGAACAACTTGCAACCAAGTTTTGAAAAAAATAATAGAATTAAGATAAAATTAAGAATAAATGTATATAGAAGTCAGGCGGAAAAAAAGTGTGAAAATCCAATTTGAACCAAGCACTAGAATGAATATGATACATTTATAAATAGGAAATACATTGCAACAAGTGAATAACAGAATGATCAAAAATCTTCATCAACTGAAACATGGTATTAAAGGATAATGGGAAAATCTTATAAGAATTACTGTGCAGGTCTAGCCTAAAATAAAATATTGTTTGTTTCCCCAATCCCAACCGACCCTGCAAAAACGTTCCTACTCATATAATTTTATTGTCAAAACTAGGTCAAATATTATTTTATTCATTTCCATTTTTCAGGCTTACCAGATCGACCAATACTGTTCCTGCATTTTGGAAAAATAGAATTATTTCCATACCTACCTACCCATACCTGGTATGGCAGGGTCAGGATTGGGGAAACAAACAATATATTAATTTAGGCCCAGTAGCCTAAAACATATCATTGAGAAGGTATTGCAATATTCAGGAAGTTGAGTTTTTTTTTTTAGAAATTTCTAAAATTATGCCAAAATCTGAGCTAATCATTCAATTTAACCCCTGAACAGCTTATTTTTATATGCTTGGATAGCCTTTAATAGTCTAAATAATTATGACGTCTGGCAAGGCTATTTTGATTTTTTTCTAAGACGCCTTCCTACGACATCATAAGGCTGAAGCCATTTTTTACGTCTAGAGCTTGAGAGCAAATTTTGGGGGGAACTTTGACACCTAATTTTGACAAGAAATTATTATTGCCGGTTAGAAATTTTTACGTAGTTACAAAGTCCTACCTTTTTTGTGCTTATTGATGTAAAGTATTTCCAGAAATATCCAAAAGAAAGGATTGAATAAGATACGATTCCATTTGAAGTGGGGAAATATTTATTTTATTTGGAAATGATTTCCCACAATTACCTACAAAACGTCACTTCTGGTGAATATAAAATTTTAAATTCCGGTAAATTTTAATGTATCGGAATTTCAGGAACGTTCAATTTACATTATCCGGAAATTCAGGTCGGTCAAATTTTATCTGTTTTAAATTTTATATTCACAGTAAGTGAAAAGGTAGGACTTTGCAACTATGTTAAAATTTCTAACCAGTAATAAAAATTTCTTGTCAAAATTAGGTGTCAAAGTTTCTCCCAAAATTTGCTCTCAAACTCCAGATGTAAAAAATGGCTTTAGCGTTATGATGTCGTAGAAAGGCGTCCCTAAAAAAATTAAAATAGCCTTGCCAGACGTCATAAGGAAGGCATCCCAGAAAAAAATTAAAATAGCCTTGCCAGACGTCATAATTATTTGGACTAGGAAAGCCAGTGTTTAAATATCTAAAACAAATTTTTTATTGTGTAATTCTCAAAGTGTACCCCTCCTTTTTGGACGTTGTGTTTTTATTGTAGATAAAAGTATATATATTTACCATTAAATTATTTTTACAGTTATGAAAAATATATTCCAATGCACAAAATATGGAAAGACTACATACAAGATGTCTTAAATATTAAAAGGTATGTAAACATCCTGGAATAAAGTTGCAGATAAGTAAGTCTGATCTCTACTCTAATTAGGTCTACTCTACTTGTTGTAATTTATTTAAATACAAATTCTTTAACAGTTAACTGTTTGATATAACTGTCCCATTGATTCTTATGAAACAACTGGCAGTTTATTGTATATTGCAACTAGATCATAGCTGAATGGCAAAGAAAGCTAATAAAAAAACAAAGGATATGGGGGTATCTATCCATGACACAAAATCGATACATGCATATCAACGACAACAACAAAAAACACACACAAAAAGCAAGGAACAGCATTTTTCTTTTGCTTCCTTCACATATACATATACTTAATCTTGTTTCCACTGTGTTGAAGTACCTTATTCAGGTCACTTTCAAGAAAGACTACTGGGTAGATGCACATTCAATGAACAGGGTGTGATTAAAAGAGATAAATTTGTTTGATATTTCACCATGAGAAATTCTGTTTTCTCATGGTGAAATATGAGCGTCACTGATGAGTCTTATGTAGACGAAACGCGTGTCTGGCGTATAAAATTATAATCCTGGTACTTTTGATAACTATTTACACCACTGGGTCGATGCTACTGCTGGTGGACGTTTCGTCCCCGAGGGTATCACCAGCCCAGTAGTCAGCACTTCGGTGTTGACATGAATATCAATTATATGGTCATTTTTATAAATTTTCTGTTTAAAAAACATTGAATTTTTCGAAAAACTAAGGATTTTCTTACCCCAGGAGTAGATTACCTTAGCCGTATTTGGCACAACTTTTTGGAATTTTAGGTCCTCAATGCTCTTCAACTTTGTATTTATTTGGCTTTTTTAACTATTTTGATATGAGCGTCACTGATGAGTCTTATGTAGACGAAACGCGCGTCTGGCGTATAAAATTATAATCCTGGTACTTTTGATAACTATATTCTCCACCAGAAAGAAAGTAACTGCTGCTTTTGTGAGAAAATAGGTCGTACTTATTATATATATATATAATTATACCCCCGCTTTAAAAAAGGGGGGGTATACTGTTTTACCTCTGTCTGTCAGTCCGTCCGTCCGTCCATCAGTCCGTCCGTCCATCAGTCCATCCGTCAGTCAGTCAGTCCGTCCCATGAAACTTTCGTCACATTTTTCTCAGGAACTACACATCCACCCTTTCTGTAATTTGGTATCAACATTTATATATGTCAGCCATACCGTGTGATGCGTTTTCAGATTCATCACTTGACAACTTCCTGTTTACCGAACACTTGTATGATTTTACACATGATAGCCAAGTTGAAAATTTTCGTCACATTTTTCTCAGGAACTACAATACAAGGATTTCTGAAATTTGGTTTCAGGATTTATATAAGTCAGCTATACCGTGTGATGCGTTTTCAGATTCATCACTCGACTACTTCCTGTTTACCGAACACTTGTATGATTTTACACATAATAACCAAGTTAAAAATTTTCGTCACATTTTTCTCAGGAACTGCAATACAAGGATTTCTGAAATTTAGTTTCAGGATTTTTATAAGTCAGCTATACCGTGTGATGCGTTTTCAGATTCCTCACTCGACAACTTCCTGTTTACCGAACACTTGCATATTTTTACACTATTAATATTATCCACTTGCGGCGGGGGTATCATCAGTGAGCAGTAGCTCGCAGTTTCACTTGTTCTTATATGATTTGCATATTAGGGAATACATTGATATGATTGGCAAAGATTAATCGTTAAATTGAATAATAAACACAAAACAATCATTTGAATAATATTATGATATGAGTTTTTTAGTTTTATTTTTTGAGATAACAAATTTCATGGAGTACATACTTTTGCATAAACCAATATTCATGTACCAGGCCATTTCAATGACATAAATATACAATTAACATGTGAAAGAGGTTATGAGTGTGGAAAAAATAAAGTCCTCATTATGCTCTGATTTGAAAAATTATAAGGATTAAAAGCCTTTTTTAAGGAATTTATTGGTGTATAAACTCCAGCAATTCCTTCGGATTATGATTTTTATTTGTTTGTGAGTGAATAGTCCAGTTTATACACCAATAAATTCCTTTTAAAAGGCTTTTAATCCTTAAAATTCTGTATATATGTGTGAAATTAAAGAAATAGAGAGAAAAAATATAGATTTATTTTGCCAAGCTATTCACAAAAATGAGTGTATCCAGAAAAAAATCAATGCCTTGGTGTGAAACTTGTAACATTGTATAAGTTGAACACTAGACTATTTTAATAATACTCAAATTGACAACAACACTTCGAATGGTCTGCAATTTTATTTGCTATGGTCTACATGTTTCGCCTGTTTTTAGTTTAAAAAAAAAAGAAATTTATAGATAAACTTAAAAGACATATGAGGAAGTAGAAAATTCAATTGGTAAGTCTTAATCATGTTTCTTTGCATAAATTTTAGTGTAAATAAAGATAATATACATGCTGCACAAGAAAGATTATTGAAAGCAGATTTCCATGGTAGTTGTTTGACAATTCAAAGGTCTAAATGTCCTTCTTATGTGGGCGTTAGTGGCATAGTGCTTCAGGAAACTAGAAACACATTTAAAATTATTACACAAGAAGATCAAGTTAAATGTAAGTACTGTGAACAATTGTGTAATCTACCTTTGTTTATTGTCCCACACATCGTAAGTGTGTTCAACTCTAATCTTTTATGACTAGGAATTAATGCTAATGAAAACTGTCCACCACAAAATAGTCAACAGTTGCTTTTAATACTCTTGAATCAATCAATATGTTTATTGTCTACATCTTATTTATGTTTGGATAAGTTATCTACACATGAATTTTTTATTGATTAACTTTATTTTTTCATTTTTTTAGAGGGGAAAAAAGGGGGTGGTGAGTGTAATTGCAGTTAATATTATATGCATTCTCAGGAAAATTAATTTGATATAGTCATGCATGGCCAAATTCATGAATGCAAGAAGATACAGAGTAAATGATGGAAATGTCAATGAGAAAATCTAATAGCAATATCAAACCATTAAACCAAGAATTCAAAAGATATCTATAGGTCAAGATGCAGTATTCAAAGAATGACAATTGACCATAATCTATTTCAAGCTCTGAATCCCCTTTATTCAAGAAAGCTGTAAATGATCTGAGCATTGGCATCAAAAGGATTTACCATTGACAACAAAAATATTTATGGACAAAACACATAATTG
The DNA here is from genome assembly GCF_965363235.1 of Mytilus galloprovincialis. NCBI lineage: Eukaryota > Metazoa > Mollusca > Bivalvia > Mytilida > Mytilidae > Mytilus > Mytilus galloprovincialis. The sequence continues at coordinate 87,690,442 of NC_134843.1, forward strand.
ATAATAACAACAGCTATGTGAAACACAGTACCAGAATACAACATTTTTTTTTAGCTTTCCCTGACATCAGAGAATCACCTTCTTTACCATGTATTTCAAAACTCTTCCTAATTAATGGGATTGGACTGTTTAAATGTTATCAAATATTTAAAGTTGTTTCATATGTAAGCTTAATCCTTTAATATTTTACCTTTATATCTAAAAGTGTTGTAACCATAGTATAACCTTGATGTTTTGTGCAGTAGTCCTAATGTTTGATCAAACACACATGCAAAGTATAAAATATTTTTAAATTATGTTGTATATTTCAGGTATTCCAAAAACCAACTCTGTATTTGTATTTGAAATTGGCGGATATGTTTTCACTCTACATGGAAATCAATTTTGTGTGAGGTCAGCAGAAAGATGTACAAGAAAATTTAAATTAAAAGGAACTATTGAGATTTAGTATTTTGCTGACATGAAATTAAAATAACATTTGTAATTATTTTATAGTCTTCCTCTGCACTAATCAAGCAATCCCAAATAAGACAGTGGTGAAGATCAAATCTTACGCTCAGATTTGACCGTCAATAATTTTGTTTTACAATTGCAGTCATAATAGAATATTCAAATTTGAATAAAGAAACCACAGAAGCCTAAGGGGTATACAAAACTACTAATTGTATATAAGCTATGATTAGAGAAAACTTGCAGAATGTAAGCTGCTCTACCTATTGTCCCTTGACATCAAAATAGTCACAAGGCTTCTGGTAGGAATTATTTACTTATTTAAAGATTTTTATGGGTTTTTGTGTAAAGATAGCATAAAATGCAATCAAAACCTTATGGTACTGACTTGATATCTAAATCTTCCAAGGCTAATCACAACATATTTGATACACAAAATAGTGCATTGATCATAACATTCTATATATCCTATCCATCAAGGATTTGTATACTATATAAGCAATATGTCAGGTATGTTCGGTGTATGAAAGGACTGTAAGGTGTACATGTCCAACTGGCAGGTGACATATGACCTTGACCTCATTTTCATGGTTCTGTGGTTATAGTTAAGTTTTTGTGTTTTGGTCTGTTTTCTTATAATTTATGCAATAGGTCTACTATATATGGTGTATGGAATGATTGTAAGGTGTACATGTCTATGGGGCAGGTGTCACCTGACATTGACCTGATTTTCATGGTTCAGTGGTCAAAGTTAAGTATTTTAGTTTTGGCCATTTTTCTAATACTATATGCAAAAGGTAAACTATATTTGGTGTATGGAAATATTTTATGAACTAAATGTCAGTCGCGCAGGTTTTATTTTACCATAGCCTCATTTTCACGGTTTGTTGCTCAGTGTTAAGTTTTTGTGTATCTGTCTGTTTTTCTTAAACTATACGCTATAGGTCAACTATATTTGTTGTATGGAAGAATTGTTACCTGTACATGCCTGCCTGGCATGGGTCATCTGACTTTGACCTCATTTTCATGGTTCATTGTTTAATGTTTAGTTTTCTTGGTTAATGTTAAGTTTATGTGACAGTTGTCATAAAACTTTATATCTAGGACTATCAACATAATATCAACGTTTAGTAAAAAAGGCGAGACATTTCAGCGTGTGCACTCTTGTATTGCTTATTAGCTTGAAAACTTTAAAAGTTACAGAGAAACATTGGCTAGCTAAAATGATCAGCAAGGTAAAATCTTCTAATATTTCAACAGCGTCGAAATCTTCAGACGACTTCTTAAAGTCCCTTATCAAATATCAAAATCTCGAACACATCAAACGAATAAAAAACAAAAGTCATTTTCCTGACTTTGTACAGGCCATTTCTTATGTAGAAAATGGTGAATCAATCTTTGTTTTATAGCTAGCTAAACCTCCCACTTTTATGACAGTCGCATAACATTATTAACAACAATGTGTGACCAAACCAAACTGACGAAATGAGTAATTAGCTATCAAAGGTACCAGGATTATAATTTAATATGCCAGACACATGTTTCGTCTACATAAGACCCATTAGTGGCGCTTAGATCAAAATAGTTATATAGTTAAGCCAAACAAGTACAAAGTTGAAGAGCATTGAGGACCCAAAATTCCAAAAAGTTGTGCCAAATACGGGTAAGGTAATCTATTCCTGGGATAAGAAAATCCTTAGTTTTTTCGAAAAATTTAAAGTTTGGTCAACAGGAAATTTATGCAAATGACCATATAATTGATATTCATGTCAACACCGAAGTGGTGACTGCTGGGCTGGCGATACCCTCGGGGACATAGACAGCAGTTAACTTTGTGTTATAATCTGAATCAATTCAAAACAAACAAATATAGTATACAACAATGAAAAAAAACCAAAATGGCGTTAAGTCAAAGCACATCAGCAGAAATGAAAGACAGGAATATAAAAATGACCACAGCACAACAACTGACTGAATGCATAAGTACATAGCTACGCCAAACGGAGATCACCAAAAATAGACTAAGCAGAAAAAGTTAACAATTTACAAAGACAAATAAAAGAACACAAAAGACGTAATTAGGATGATAAACAACAACAGTACCTACAATATTTACGTCAAGACCATCATGTATTATTTGTGAAGTTGATACGGAAATCTTGTCGACACGTCTTGGTATCTTCTGACATTTTTTGGAACAACGTCCGCAGTAACAACATATTAATCGGGAAGATATATATATATTTCACAGCTTCTTTGTCTTTATAAACGGACTTTGAAGGTAGAAAAGTTGTTGAAGGCCGTACGGTGGCCTATAGTTGTTAGTTTCTGTGTCATTTGGTCTCTTATGGAGGTTGTCTCATTGGCAATATATCACATCTTCTTTTTTATATTTGGTTGATTATTCGCACAGTTTTTCAACTTAAAAGTTCGATCTTTTATCATAGACCAGATTGTTTTTATCCATTCTGACAGTGTCTCCAGTTCAGCTTTTTCTCGTTTAACCCATGCACTGGTGTAGTCCTCAATAGAATCCATAATTATTTTTGAAGTTAAGGTTACAATGATGTGTTCGGTTTAGTTTCTCTGAACTTATGACCATGAGATATAACCTTTTAAGATGTTCATGTTGAATTAGATTTAGTAGTAGATGTAAGGCAATTGGGAACATGTCAGAGGTTTTTTTAGGGATTGTTCAAGGTCCTGTAATGCTTGTTTATAGTTAAATACTTTAAGTGCATTAATAATTATGGTGTAATTGTAGATTGTAATAGGAACAGACTGATTTTCAAGTGGAGCTTTAGATTTTACCTCCTCGTGATGAAGAACATTGCTGATGTTGATTGCATCATTTCCTGTATTTGAAAACTGAACAGAAGAAATTTCCTCTATTCATCATGCAAAGGTTTCATTCTTACTGAACGAAAAAGAGCTACATCACAAGTCGGTATATATATTGGAGAAAATGTATTTATGCATCTATTGTCAAGTGCATAATCTCTCAAACATTTTGGAAAATCAACAGGCAGTGTAAAAAGAAAATTGCTAATGTATATATAACTGTAGCGGATTATGAAGATGTGAAAAAATGTCACCAAAGCTCCGAGAGGGCGATCTATATTTGGAAGACTTTTTTTTTTTACATTAGACCGATGTTAATGTTTGCCCATGACAACGCTGGTATCTTAAAAAAAGATCATTGCAATGAAGGTTGGAATTTCTACTCCTTAAATATTAAAATTGCAACCATATTGCCTTGCAGTACCAAGTTTCCTTGTTCAGACATTTTCTGTATCTCGGAAAGGAATACTTAGTAGTTTGTATGTGGTGATACATTTTCTCGGTGATGCATATTTTCATAGAAGGATCATGGTCCAGTTGTTTAGACCAATGTTTGGTCTATGATTGAATGCAATTTCTTGAGAACAACTCTTGGTGTTTCATGTTCTTTTTACCAGTCACATGGATAAACTACTTGTGCACATTTAATTGTAATGACTTATTGAGCAACAGAGCTAGAGGTTGACTTAAGTCGCGAGTCACATATTTAAATAGTCTTGGACTAAGTCACTTATGATTCCGGCCGGGATCTGTTACCATAGATACGTCTAAAAAAAAACAGGTGTTGCATGGCGTTACTTAAATGAACACGTGAAACATTTGTGGAGGAGTCGTCAACGCTCGAATTTCACAATATCAATAAATAAAGGAATGTGCCTTGTCTTTATTATCAGCTTAGTAGGGTATCATTCAGTAGGATACGGGTTAGTGTGTACATATTGAAGGTAGCCCAGCCAGTTAGTTACGCATATTTTCTACCAATTCTTGATGTAATTTATCTGAGTTTATTTAATTTTTTTTTCAATGAACAGGATGTTTGCATATTTAATCAATTGACAAATGCATTTCAATTTTGATAAAGTGTACCCAAGCTTGTCACCCTCAAGATAGTCACCTTATTTATCATTGTCTTCCAGTTCCTTGTCATTATCGCCGGCACGTTTATTGGCATCACTCTTGTGGTCGTCGGTCTGTTTATTATCATTCTTTTTCATATCGTTGGCTTGTTTGTCATCATTTCCATAGACGTCGACATGTTTATTGCCATAATTGTTATCACCTTCATTCAGGTCATGGTCATTTTCGCCGGCCTGTTTATTGTGAACATTTTGATAATCGCGATCGTCGACCTGTTTATTGCCATTACTTTCATCGTCGCCAGCCTGTTTATTATCTTTATTTTCTTGATCATCGGCTTGTTTGTCATCCTTTTCATGATTGTCGACCTGTTTATTGTCATCGTCGACTTGTTTGCCATCCTTAACATGGACGTCGACTTGTCTATTGTCATTACTTTCATCGTCGACAGCCTGTTTACTGTCTTTGTTTTCTTGATCGTCGAATTGTTTGTCACCATTTTCATGATCGTGGGCCTGTTTGTCATCTTTTTCTTGATCGCCGGCCTGTTTATTGTTACCATTTTCTTCATCGTCGGCATGTGTGTTGTTATTTTCTTGATCGTCGGTTTGTTTGTCATCTTTTTCTTGATCGCCGGCCTGTTTATTGTTACGACTTTCTTCATCATCGGCATGTGTGTTATCATTTTCTTGATTGTCGGTTTGTTTGTCATCTTTTTCTTGATCGCCGGCCTGTTTATTGTTACCATTTTCTTCATCGTCGGCATGTGTGTTATCATTTTCTTGATCGTCGGTTTGTTTGTCATCTTTTTCTTGATCGCCGGCCTGTTTATTGTTACCATTTTCTTCATCGTCGGCATGTGTGTTATCCTTTTCTTGATCGTCGGTTTGTTTGTCATCTTTTTCTTGATCGCCGGCCTGTTTATTGTTACCCTTTTCTTCATCGTCGGCATGTTTGTTATCATTTTCTTGATCGTCGGTTTGTTTGTCATCTTTCTCTTGATCGCCGGCCTGTTTATTGTTATCATTTTTATCTTTAAATGTTGTAATGTCTGAATTTTCGTCCTCTACAGTTTGTTCAATTTCCCATAAAACTTGTTCATATTCACTTTTGACGAACTTTTGAACACATATTCTGCCTGTGAAACCAGCAAACAAGAACATGTTGGTGAATCCCTGAGGAGCAATCAAATAACATTTTGACTTTTCCTCATCATGCTCATTATCTATCGGAATAATTTTCCACGTGCCATTCCCCGCACTAGGATCACCACTTAATCCCTCCACCCACATTCCATTGCTCAGCGCCCTAACATGATACTCAGTGTGTCTATGGGAATTAATATGAAAATAATTTCCGACAATACTTGCACGTTTGAATGTAAAACGGGTTTTCTTCTGAGCGACAGATTTGGTATATGTCCATCTAACAAACTTGAGTCCTGGGAGTTTATTTTTTGCCATATACATCTTTGAGTTTTTATACATGACTGGTTTTATATGATATACGCCTTCGCACAAAAAATTCAAATCATCCATTTTCATTTTATGCTCTTCTAAGAATTGTCGTATTATCTTGTGTTCGAACAAGTTTCCAGAATAATGGATAATAGCAGTTTCTCTCGATGGCCGTACCAAAAAATTTAACAATTCCTTGTTTTCTTCTTGCTGCTCTTCAATAACAGCTTTCACTCCTTTAATAAGACTTGGTGAATTATTTGAAAATTTCAGTAATGCATAGATATGCCATAATATTCCTCTCTTCATCGTGTCGAGACAACAGTAAACGTGAATATAACGAACAATCTTTTCAAATTCTGATGTTCTGTAGCTACAATATTTTTCATATTCCTCGTCTCTCAGCTCCTTGATACGCTTTGCCAATTTTCCCATTGTTGCAAATCCGTCACCGATGGGAACCATTGCGCATACAGCACTTACTTCGTGGGTTTCAAGTTTTTTGTCGCCCATAGCACATACTAATTTGGCATATTTTGTCAATGTACATTTTATTCCTTCGCATTCGTTCAGCATTTCGTTATCTGATTGTTCTTTAAGCATCTCCCTCAGTGTTGTTTCTAGATTTGGACCATTCGTCTGCCTGTTGAATAATGCCATGCCAGCAACAATAACAAAATACAAGACGGAAAAAACCGGATGAACAGTGGACAACTGTTGGAAAATGGACGACGCATTTTGAAATAATTGCACACCTACAGCAACATTTAAATCATTTTTCTTCAAACTTGGCAGCAATGAAACAAATGAAACAATGCTTGACCGCAGTTCCTCTGAATCGGTATCGCTCAGTTTGTCCAATTCAACGAAAACAGACTGAAGAGATTTCTGTAATTCATCGTCAATTGGTAGTATTTCAAGAATAATCTGCAGTTCCTGATATAGTCCTAATATTATAAAAAAAGTTAATTAACTCTATATCTACGTATAATCCTTTCAATCAAAGTAAATATATAATGAAAAAATTGAAGAAGAAAACTGTCTTAAATATGTGGTAGTAATTAATAATTCACGTCCTATGTCCTAGTTTTCTGGATATATGACCTCCCCCCACCCCCCCCCCCCCTCATATATATCATATATATTTATATATATATATAAAGAAGAAGAAGTGGTATGATTGCCAATGAGACACCTCTGCACAAGATAACAAATGACACAGAAACTAACAGCTATAGGTCACCGTACGGCCTTCAACAATGAGCCAAGCCCATATAGGCCGCATAGTCGGCTATAAAAGGCCCCGAAATCACAAATGTAAATCAATCCAAACAAGAAAACTAACGGCCTAATTAATGTACAAAAAAATGAACGAAAAACAAATAAATAACACAGCAACAAACGACAACCCCTGAATTACAGGCTCCTGTTTTGGGACAGGCACATACATACAGAATATGGCGGGGTTAAATATGTTAGAGGGATCCTAACCGTCAGAGTGGACGTGAACGGGTACTTGTACATCCCAACAACAAAAAGACATTATTTACAGATCTGAGAGTACTTGCAGTTACTGACAGCTACATGTAGTTCAAAGCCAATAACAACTATTAATAAAATCACGCTTGTAAGACTAAATTATCAATCAGTACACATCTAACATCCAATAGATTTAGTATAAAGATGTCATAAACAAAGAAAACATAACCTTGTGCAATGTCAAGATACAGGAGTCGATAGCTTGTAGATCCATGAAAGTGCATATGTATATAACTAAATATTTAGTTTGCTTTTAATTTACTGGTAATAAGATCAATATTAATACCACTAAAAACAATATTCAAAGATCTAATGACAGTGAATTGGTAACCTTGTAGACTAAATTTATTTAAAGGATCGATAATTTTACCAGTATCGTTTCTAAATTCCAAGGCATGGTAAACAACATCTCCGTAAAAATGAGGATGTGCTATACCATTTGAAATAAGTTTTCTACAGGTACAACCGAACTTTAGGACCAAATCTTTATATCTATGGAAGAATTTAGTAAAAGTTTAAAGTAATTTGTAATAACGAAATGCCTGACTTAATAATTTACCAGTAATACATAGGTTACGTTCGTTAAAATCTAAAACGTCACAACAGACACGGACATACACTACAAACCAGTAAAAGTCTGAAATCTGTACTCGACTGTACTAATTTTAACTCGACCAGTCTGAATTGGTCTGAAATTTACTTGATAATACTCAACTGTAGTTTGAACCATACTTAACAGTCTGAACTTTTACTAGACCAGTGCTTAACCATTTTTTATGAGTCTGAACCATGCTCGACCTAGTCTGAACCATACTCGATCTAGTCTGAATCATACTTGACCAAGACTTAACCAACCTAGACCTATTCTTTGTATCTATCAACTAAATTTTATCAATTTCGGAAATATTTTTAAAAAAAATGAAATTTGAACAACAACTTGAATTTAAAATTGTATTCAATATAGTATTGAAATTAAAATTTCATAATAATCAATCATAATATAACTTCAACACAATATTCACCAACACTTACATAGTTATTTATATCAATTTTACAATATAAAATTTAAATAAAATAAGCTGATCAAATAATCTCAAAAATGAATTGTGACTGATATTTTCAATGTTATTCAAATTTATTATATTGTAAATTTTTCAGAAGTATTTTATGGTAACTAGACTATTTTCACCATTAACTTAAGCGTAGACTAGTATAGATTTATTGTGTCAGTTGAGTTTAGTTAATAACGCAGTGAATATTTTTTTTATTATTAAAATATATATATTTATATATATAAGTATATAAAGCAACTTAATAAGTTTTTAAAAAATGAGACCTTATGAGACCTTTGTTTTGTTTTGTTAAACCAAGAATTTAATATAATCATGATAATAGACTTCCCAGAGCAATTCCTTGATAACAATTTTTTTTTTAAAAGAAACGTGTTCCAAAGTAACAGTCAAAATTTATTTCAATTAAATTCAAGTAGTTTTTGTCAAATTAAAGACATGGCATACAAAAAGCACTTTAATATGGTTTAATTACCTCAGTACATGTGTGTTGTACAAGTAAAAAGACAGCCCTATTTTCTTAAACTCGTGTATTACTTATCTAGTATATTCAATATCTCCACTTTAACGTCAATAATTGAAACTCGGAAAAAATGTTAATTGTCAAGTTTTGTCTCTTTTGTAGATTTTAAGAAGGCATATGATACAATTGACAGGTCACTATTGTTTAACAAATTAACAGATTTAGGTATAAGTACAAAGTTTATGTGTGCTTTGCAAGCCATTTATTCAAATATAAAATGCTGTGTTCGTGTGAACGGAAATACTACTGATTGGTTCAGTGTATATACTGGTTTGAAACAAGGATGTATTTTATCCACAGTCATGTTTAATATTTTTATTAATAACTTAATTGATGATATAAAAGCATTAAATATTGGTATAGACATTGACGGCGAAAGGGTTGCTATTTTATTATATGCAGATGATCTTGTTTTATTGTCTGAAAATACAGATATGCAGAAATTGATTAATGTATTAGTTGTATGATGTAATGATAATTGTATAAAAGTTAATTCAAATAAATCAAAAATCATGCATTTTAGAAATCCCTCTATGATAAGATAAGATTTTGTTTTTAATATAAATGGTGAAGTCATTGATTATGTTTCTGGCTATCAATGTTTAGGATTAGTATTAAATGAATTTTTAGATTATAAAGTAATGGCAAAGGCAGTGCAAAGTCAGCAAGTCGGGAATTAGGCCTTCTCATAGTAACATATAAAGCACATGGTGGCTTCCAACACAATATTTCACCAAATTGTTTGACACTTCAGTTTGGTCAGTCATCAATTACGGGTCAGCTATTTGGGGTACAAGTGAGTTTTCCTGCATCTCAGATGTCAGATGATGAAAAATTTATATTTTTGTTCATAAATGAAAATGTTTGTAGTTCTGTTGCCAAAACCTGCCATAATATTTTATTGCGACAAAATAGTATCTTATACTGTTAAAAATCATTGTTATTTTTATTATGTACATGTGTCAGGTTTTATCCTTGGATGTGCATGGTGATATTGCACTTTTATGTTTTGTATTCAAATAACAAAACTTATGTTTTAATTCTGTTGTTTTATAATTGTATATAACAGTCTCTCATAGTTCTTTAAAGAATGGCACATGCATTCTAAATTTATATAGTTTGTACTTGATATTATATTGTGTTTATACTTGTATGTATGTGGTGAGACTTTAATAAACTATTGAAACTGAATAATCAAAAGGCCTTGTTATTTAATTAAACAGAATGTTGAAATTTACATTTATGTACAATTACAGTCTTAATAAAGTAAAAAAATGGAACTGTAGAGTGAATAAAAAACTTAATCTTTATCAGTATTGCAATATTGAATGTATTTTGAGCAAGACTGTTATTACAGATATTGAAAACCAATTTGTTTTGTTTTGTGTACCAAAATAAATGGCATTCGAATTTACTTGCTAATGAAAGCAGTAAATTGCGTACTTACAGGTTATTGAAATCAAATTACTGTACAGAAAAATATTTACGTATTACTATGCCCGGTAAATATAGAAATGCATGAATAAATTATGCTAAATTTAGAGCAGGTGTTGCTCCGATTAAAATTGAAACAGGCAGATATGAAGGTATAGATGTAAATGAAAGGTTTTGTTTTAATTGTAGAAAAAAATGATTTGAATATAATTGAAGATGTAAACATGTTTTATTAGAATGCCCAGAATATGCAGATTTGCGAACGATATTTTTTAAAAGTGCATGCAATATAGAAAGTAGTTTTAGTAATTTAAGTAATGAGGAAAAGTTTTTATTTTTGTTTCATGATGAAAGAGTTTGCTATTTTACAGCCAAAATCTACCTTGAAGTACTTTTTAAAAGAAAGTGTATTTTATACTTGTAATAATTGTATATACTGTTGTTTGTTTTCATTTGTATATTAATTGTTTTTCACAGAATGGTGTTTTATGCTAAGATATATTGAAATATGTTATAGATGTAATATAAATGTATTTTAATCTGTGTTGTTACATCTCTCATAACTCTTTTTAGAGTTGCTCTTTTATGCCTATATTTATATTGTGTTTTATATCAAATATCATATGTTTTAAAGAGGCGAGACTCTAATAAATTATTTGTTGTTGTTGTTGTTGTATAAATTATTTATTATATAAAGCAAATTATTCCAAATTATAATAATAGATATATTTCTTATATAAGATTAATTAAACAATTTTAATTATTGATGTTGTTGGCTGTTGTTATATATGTCAGTTAAAAAGAAATTTATTTTAACAGTTAAACAAAGTAGATGGTATTTGATCCAGTATGGTTCAGACTGGTCTAGTATTGTTTTGACATTTGGTTAAGTATGGTTTACACTGGAAAAAAAGGTCGAGTACAGGTCAAGAATGGGTTAGGACTGTTTCAGACTGATCAAGTAAAAGTTCAGATTTTTTGCAATGGCAAGGATAAGGCTCAAGTACGATTCAGTACAATCGAGTATGGTTGAAACTGGGGTCGAGTAATGTCAAGTAAAAGTCAGACCAATTCAGACTGGTCGAGTAAAAATCAGTACAGTCGAGTACAGATATAGGCCATTTCAGACTTTAACTGGTTTGTGGTGATAGCGAACGAGCTGGGAAATATAAACACTGTATGATGGTGTCAAAGGAACATTATCATCCAAATAAGGAAAATTAATATTAGGGAACAAAAATCGTCCCTATGATCGTAAATGTTTGTGTGGAGTTTCCCGTGTAAAACTGTAACATTTAAATCTGTAAAAGGACAGTTATTAGCGTTCCTTTGGCGATATTTGAAAAAATTCTTGATTATTTTAACGAAAAAATATCATCAAAATAACGGTAATGTGTTTTTGAATTGGTCAATTTAATGAAAGTTAGACGAGTCTTTACTGAGTTTGGTCATAAACTGTGATGCATAACAATACAAAAAACAAGTCTGCTATTAAAGGGACACAGTTAGTGGCACTAGGAATGCCTACAATGTGTCGATAATATTATATATTTGCATTCAGATTTACCAAACGACCACTTAATTAAATAGAAAAGGCAAAACTGTCAAAAGAATTAAAAAAAAAAAAAATACCATCAATAGCACGTAATTTACCTAAAACATCCAAAGAATTGTTTACCCTCCCCAAAAAATAATTCCACTATTTTCATATATTTTATTACAAAAGTTTATGATAAGTTCTTTAATAGTATTGAAAGATTATTGTAGAGGCCGAGATGAGACGATGTTTTACTGGGTTTTTTTTTTTGTAGTTTAAGTAACCAATCCATAGTAGGGACCTTCAAATGTTCAGAAGATGCCTTAAGCTGTGATGTAGTTATGATATGTTTGTTTACTATATAAGCATATGCATGACTCTCCGTAAAGCGTACGGACTTGAATGTAGATGAACTTAATAGTTCATTCTTAAGAACTTCCGTGTAGTATTTACGGCATACCACAACCACATTGTTGGCTGCTTTGTCAGCCGATACAAACACAAACCGCTTTGAAAGTTCTTGAAGTTTATTTCTTATTCTGGAAATAGGTGTATTGTGTACTCTTATATCTATTTCTGAATTATTTTCAAAATGTGATATTCGAATATCCACAACATTCATACATTTATTTAAATAAGAATCAAGAAATTTGTTATCAGATTTTTAACGTTTACACCATGTTTACAAAACGAGGGAAGCTAAGAGCGTCTTTTGTGACCTGACGACACTGTTTGCAATCTATTTTAGATGAAGGACGACATTTTAGTCCTTTTATCACGAAGTTTCAACCTCTCTTTCATGGACGATATTGTGGTCCGCTTGTAATTTATAATTACACGTAGAATTGAATTATCAGAAAATGCTGATAATGTCAATAAAAGAAATAAAAACTGGCTTTTAACTAGCTGTCAGTAACAGCGAGTACTCTCAAATCGTACTTTCTTGTTTTAAAATTTAACCTGCTGGTACTATTTGTAATGCTTTTTTTTGGTTATTTAATGTTGACATGTATCTGGTCTATATTCCAGCTTTTATTGTTAGGAATTACTACAAATTGTCACTTCTTCGTAGTATGAACACCAAAATTATTTTCTTTCTCCTTAAATACTGTTCCGGCACCTTCACAAGAACAACAAGAAGTTTTATCGAGCACTAATTGTACAGTTTTATTGTTGATATTCATCCAACATATACCAAGTTTTAGTTTGTTTTATTGACATACTAGAAATTTCTTTTTATTCCTAAACGGAAGACTATATAGACAGAAGTATAGTTAACAGCAAAATTATTTTCATTTACCTGTGTATAATATGACATAGTTCATACTTGATGTTTTTCTAAAATTGTTTAAAATTTCACAGCGGTTTTTTATACTTTCACTTTAATAATCCCTTGTTTTTAATAACTATGCACTTACATTGTATCACAGATCAAATATATTCGTTCATTGTGTGTTACTACGTGTTACTACGTGTTTTGATTGAGTAAAGTCATTCCAATTGATATTTTATAGTATGTCTTTCTATGTTGTGATGTTATAGAATTGTTTCAAAAAAGGGAGAAGGTTTGGTACCATTAAAACGTTAAATCCCGCTGCAATTATTTGCACATGTCCTAAGTCAGGAATCTGACGTCTGTTTATAGTGTTCATTAGTGTTTCTCGTTTCTCGTTTTTCGTTTTTATATAGATTAGACCGTTGGTTTCCCTGTTTGAATGGTTTTACACTAGTAATTTTTTGGGTCCTTTATAGCTTGCTGTTCGGTGTGAGCCAAAGCTTCGTGTTGAAGGTTGTACCTTGACCTATAATGCCTTATACTTTTATAAATTGTTAATTGGATGGAGAGTTGTCTCATTTGCACTCATACCCCCATCTTCCTATATATCTATGTACCGTGAGAAATGGCGTTTTGAGAGCGCGGATATTTATATACTTGTTGGCAGATATGGAATAACATATCCCTGGTTGAAATAAATTAAAATAAGGTCCCAAAGGCGTGTGCATGACTGATATTTTTCCTTTATTTTACAGAATTACTTTAAATGTCAAAACTACAAGAGGACAGATAGCGGATGTGTTATTTATCTTCCGTTTCTACAGAAAAAATAAAAGAAACATTTGAGAATAAAACTGAATGTTATATATTAAATAGGTAACAAACATAAATTTGTTGATTAAACAATTTACCTGCTTGGGTAGATGATTTTGTTGAATTACTTTCTTCGCCAGCGAGCACTGAATTTGATGCCATATTATCTTTCCATTCGTATAGATATTTCTTCAACTAGAATCATTTAGCCTTATTATTCTAGACCTATGCCATGATTTGGTAACATCGCAGTATACATTAGCATTAACACGTATTTAAAAGTTGAAACACTCTTAAACTACGCTTATTAGTTTTTAAATGAAACCAAACATAAAACGACACGGTTCATTGTTTGTATTGTTCATGCGCAATACTTGTGAAAAGTTATATCACTATTTGACATAGTGTGTCAAATGTTTTTCTTCTCGGGAACCGATATTGCAAATGATGTAATTTCATATTAAGGGTAAAATACGTACATTTTATGGAACCTAAAAATTGAATTTGCCATACGGTAACATATAGTTAAATGTTTTCAAAACTTTCTGTTGTGCAACAAAATAAGGGTTTTCTCCCTAGGAATAGATTACCTTAGCTGAAAAATATTCCGGAATTTCTGGCCTTCGATGCTTTCCACTTAGTACTTGATTTGATCTTTTATATTTGACACCCCAATCTTACAAAATGATAAATATTGTAGAAATCTATTGGGGGATTTTTTTTTTTTTGACAAAACATCCTTGTCCACCTTAAATGGATAGTTGTTTTATTGGCAACCATGTCACATTTCCTTATCTTATATTTTTGGATGTATTTCTCTATTGGTTGTGATGTTTACTGATTTTCCATAGCCCCTCTTTTGATTTTTTTGTTTGCAGAATTAGTTGCTCACTTTGACCGTTCTCATTAATAACCTTCTGGTTTAGTTTTATGATTCCAAGGTTCCTCTTTTTGGATCTGTCTTGTATAAAGTTTCCCGCGTTTTTATAACGTAGGATTTTGATGTCCTTTATTCTTTTGTACCCTCTAGCCTCCTTAAAGCATCGCAATGCAATTATTAATAACACAATTTTTTAATCATTCAAAAAAAAAAGACAAGATATGTTATTCATCTGTCAGTCTCAACCGTGGCAGTGTTTTAAATATATTTTTCCACATAAAGTATGTAGATCGCTTTTATTTGATTTTCCGTGTAAATATTTATAAACTATACAAAAGATATCCCACCAACAAATGCATATGGGCGAAAACATATTATAGACTGCATTTTTGAACCTATCCCAAGTCAGGAGCTTCTTAGTCTTGTGTGTTTGTTTATTTTATTTTAGTTCATTTAAGTGTTTTGGAGTTTAGTATGACGTCCATTTTCACTGAACTAGTACACAATTTTATTTAGGGGTTGTTGTCTCTTGACATATTCCCCATTTCCATTCTCAATTTTATTTATGTAGATTTACGATGACCTATGTTAATGTAGAGTATGTATCTGTATCTTTATCATACGTTTTTACTTGTTTGTCTTACATTTTTCTATCTTCACTGAAATATAACATGTCAATGTCCCCCATTAAAATGTCACATGTTCGTCTAAAAGTCGTAAAAATATGTCTAAAAGTGTCCACTCGATTTTGTTTTAGCGAAAAAAATATGCATTCTTTTAACGGATAATATCTAAAAAGGTTAGTTAATATTTCGAAGACTGCATTACCAATTGTATTCATTAATTCAAATTAAACTTTACACCATCTTCAACTATTTACCGTTTACAAAAAAATATATATTTTTTTATTCACTAAATTAACGTTTTCTGGATAATCAGATGGTATATATCCAACTGGCTTGTCTAGTTATACCTTAGTTTTACTTTTGATTTGACTTTACTTCTTCGAAACACTGGACGTTAAGCAACCAACAATCAATCAATCAATATTATAATACTTCATATATTTGAGTCCTAATATAGTTAAATTGGATTATTATACGCATTTAAACATGCGTAATGTTCTATGGTTTTGGGATTGGGTTTTCTTTATTAACAATAAACTTATAAATGAAAAGGTATGGAGGAGACATTCATCATGTACAATATTTACAGTAAAATAGAAGACACAAATTGTTTAGATACTGATGAATAAATGGAGTATACATTTTAGCCTGGAGCACATATACATGTACCAGCGTTGATAATCTTTATAAATTTACAAATTTAAAAACATTCAATAATGATTTGTTTTTTAAGACATAACCTGTTTGTATGTAATAAGCATTCGCACTTTTAAAATAACACAATCGGTCAAACAATTTATTTAGTTTAAAATTGTCTGGTAAATTACTAATATCACAAGCGAAAAACAACTACTAGTATGCAAAATGCTTAATGACAAAACATGTTGACTAGAAAGAGACAATAATATCGAAATATCTGAAACAAATAGGGATTTTATGATGAAATTTTATTCCTTTGCAAAACTCGTTACTAATTACTTCTTTCAGTGTGATGAGCAGAGACCTACAGAATTCGAACCAACATCTAAGATAATGGAGAGAGAATTGAAAAAGTCCGCATCTCGTCGTAGTTATAAAAATCTAGCATCAGTTTGTGTCGGATGGTTCCTGTTGGTCGTATCATTTGGATCACTGCAGGGTATTGTCAGTAGTATAAACCATGAAGATGGTCTGGGATTCTTTTCTATGGCATGTTTTTACGCGGGTGCTATTGTCTGTCCATTTGCCGCAACAATATTTAGAAGATGGAATACGAAACCAGTTTTGTGTGTTTTAACCCTTGCTCAGATACCATTAGTATTATCATATGCTATTCCCAGACTTTATACAGTTTTACCAATGGCATTTATTGGCGGTATAGCACAGTCGGTTGCATTTTCTCTGACAGGAGCATACCTGGTTTGGGTATCTGGTATACTGAGCAATGCCAAAGGTGACACAACCAGTCGGTATCTCAGTATGGCATTTGGTATTTACTACATGTCTGTCAGTTTCGCACCTGCAATTGGAGGAATATGTTCAACGTTTATATTATCTATGAAATTTGAACAAACATACTATAAATACTTAAACTGTACAAAATCTCTAAAATCTATAATTACCGAAAACATAACCCTACCTAACATTACTATAGGGTGTGGACCCGACTTCTGTCCGTTTGAACAAGCAGACGTTTCACAATTTGAGATATCGAGTATTGTGAGATACTGTTTACTTGGATTCTATTCTTTGTGTATGGTAGCAGCGACGATAGTGTTTTCGTTTGGAATGGAAGATAAACCTTCGACATGTCAGAAGAAAAACCAATGCAAACATAAGCTGAAATTACAAGATAAACCAGACGAAAAGTACAGAATGACTGCAGTGTTAAAATCAACAATATATGTAATGAAGCAAAGAAGATTCCTTATAGTAGCCCCTCTTGTATTTTATAATGGATTTCAGTGGGCTTTTGCTGTAGGTGATATAATGAAGGTACGTTTTTAAGTTTATTTCTCCGCTGTATTCAATGATAGATTATGTTATATATTTTAAAACTTACAAAGAAATATTGAACCTAAAGGTGCGGTTGGTTAGGACTCAATAACTTTTAGGGGGTATAACCCCGGGTTACTAATGAAACCACCATCACAGTTTGCTTTATTTGGGATTGAAATTTAATTCCGTTGCTTGAACTTGTGTTGGTTTTTTTTAATTGTTTTATCGTTAGTCTATATTTAAGTGCCTTAAGTACAATGAATCGTATTGCTTGATCTTTTATAGCCTTTAGATTTTTTTGGGGCCCGTTATAGCTTGCTGTTCGGTATGAGCTTAGGCTCCGCGATGAAGACCGTACTTTGGCCTATAATGGTTTACTATTATAAATTGTGACTTGGATGGAGAGTTGTCTCATTGGCACTCATACCACATCCTC
Source organism: Mytilus galloprovincialis (assembly GCF_965363235.1). Lineage (NCBI taxonomy): Eukaryota > Metazoa > Mollusca > Bivalvia > Mytilida > Mytilidae > Mytilus > Mytilus galloprovincialis. Next base: position 87,708,378 of record NC_134843.1, read on the forward strand.
TTATATCTATTTTGTTATTCACATGGTCCAGTTTTAAAAAGAGAGTGTAAAGATATAAAAAAAAATATATGAATAAAGCGCCACAATTCTGACCGTCATGTCGCCAAGTTAGGGATCCCTGCAAAGCCATGTCGTTTGTTATATTTTGGTATTTTCGGGGGTTTCTTTCTCTGTTTGGAAGATTCTAAACCCCTTTTTATAGTTTGGAGAATTTATTGTTGGCAGATCTGTGCACTGTACCATATAACAATTGAATTAGTGCTTTTTGTTTGATAGGCATTTGGTGGATGTATTTTTGGTGCAGAAAAGGTTGGGATATTTATAGCAACATACCATTTTGCAACATGCCTGTCTTCAGTATGTTCGGGATTAGTCGAACCAAGAACTGATAGAAAAATATTGTTCATGTTAGGTATGTATATATGGCTTGACATGATAATATTAACGGTACCAATATTTCAGCACCAGATGCACACTTCGACAATTAAAGTTTCTTCGGTGGTGCCCTGACAAGGTAAAATTATTTGAAAATCAAAACCTTCAATAAATGTTACAGAGGGACGAAAGATACCAAAGGGACAATAACTCATAAATCGAAAATAAACTGACAACGCAATTGCTGAAAAAGACAAACAGACAACTAATTATACACAAGACACAACATAGAAAACTAAAGACTAAGCAACACGAACCCAACCATAAACTGGGGATGATCTCAGGTGCTCCGGAAGGGTAAGCAGATGATAGCAAAAAAGACCTAAAGTACTAGCCAAACATAATTAATTAAAATATAATATATTGATAGCACACTTAAAACTCATTTAATATTTGACCTGACATGAAACACCAATTTAAAAACATATTTTAATACTATTTGTATGATTAGACGTATTTCACATTCACCATAATCAGATTCATCTGACGTATGTCTTGTTTCAAATCTGTAACTGACCAACATATTCCATTGTATTACAGCCTGCGCTATGCACACGTCAGCGTGTATTATGATGAAGTTTTGGTCGTCGTATCCATTCTATCTAGCATATGTATTGTGTGCTATGTGGGGATTGGGAAGTGGTACATTTTTAGCACAAAGCCATGGTATGTATTTGTAATCATGTTATTTATCAGTACTTTCAATTATGTGAACTTGTAATATGAAACTTACTTAAAACTGTCTTTGTAACACTATAGTTATATTTATCTGATATATATTTATTCATGATGATTAAAATATAGTTTTATAGTAAGTGGATTTAAGTTTTAACAAAAATACTTAAAATTTAAAGCGACGCTAAAATTGTAACGAAAAATGCGTTTTAGTGTGAAAATACAAGTAAAACAATGCATGTATTAACTATGATTAATTTCAAAGATTTTAACTGGTGTGACCAAAGCATGTCAAGTTTTTAAAAAAAACGTAGTCTTTTAAAAATTGAATAAATTTCAGTGACTTTTTTTTTCTTTTTCAGCTTTAATTGGTGAATTATTTCCTTCCGACGTGGAACCTGCAATGGCAGTTTATTTAATGTTCCGATCATTTGGTCATATCATGGGATTTGGATACGCCCACTTTTTGTGCATGAACACAAAGATTTATGTTACTGGTGGTATTTGTTTGGTAGCATCTGGATTTGTTGCTGTATTTCATCAAAAGCCCTATCTACAGAAAGAAAATCTTAAAACTGAAAAAGCTTGATTCGTGTATAGATTTTATCGAGAAGTAACAAACCATTTCTACATAACGGATGTGGCTGTCAAATCTGTATATATAAATCATCTCTTTTATGGAGAAGACATTCTAAGTTGCAAAACTTGTGTCTAATCCTATTGTCAATGTTTTTGGACAATAAAATATGTTTAAACTAAACCATCTCGTAATTAACCCCATTCCTTGTTTATAATTGTACTTGTCTTATTACTTTGGGTACATGTATTCAATCATTCTGATCCCCTTCTGTCCTTTATTGTCTAATAATTCATTTCATTGTATTGTTGATTTTTTTATCATTAGTATCTTTCCATTAGCATTACAATTTACTCCATGATTTGTTATCTCATTCGGTGTCTTCTTTCTATCATAATCGTTATGATTTATTTTTTTTCAATTACATGTAGTTGAATTTAGGTACAAAAATAATAAGTAACGTACAATTGTAGTCAGTAGATTAAAATCAATTCAGAGTTACTGCGACAAGTATTAGAGCGTAAAATAGAACGTCAGACTGTTAAAATACTTGGACCATATGGTGGAACGTTCTTTTGAAAATAATATGATTATTTTGTGTTCGATATATATTCCAATCTGAATCTGTCAATACTAGAGACGAATTAAAGCTAATCTTGTTTTATGTTTTTGTGAATAAGTCTCTTTGAATTGCTGTTTAGGACAATGTTACTTTTTATTCATAAATGGTGTGTGTCGCCGTTAGGAACCTATGGCAAGCTGTACAAGTGAGAGGTTTAGCTGGCTATAAAACCAGGTTCAATCCACCATTTTCTACATTTGAAAATGCCTGTACCAAGTCAGGAATATGACAGTTCTTGTCCATTCGTTTTTGATGCGTTTTGTTATTTGATTTTGCCATGATGTGATTATGGACTTTCCGAATTGATTTTCCTCTGAGTTCAGTATTTTTGTGATTTTACTTTCTACTATTTATTCTAACTTCGAGATATTAAATACACATTATATGATATCTTGTTTAATTTTTATGAAATCCTATATATCATATGAGATATATAACATATAATATGAGATATCTTATATATATTATATGTGATATCTAAAAGTAAGAATAAATATAAAAAGGTTTGCCATAGGCATCTCAGCAGTGGTTGTATTATATAATATCTTAATATTTTAGTAATTTGGAGAACTTGTGAAAGAGAAATGATTTGTGTTTACTTTTGCATTTATCATCAACATATTCGAATCATTGATTTTGAAATCATATTATCTCCTTTTTTTCCCAAGAGGACTGTACTGTTAATACATAATAAAAGAGAATATGTACATCAATGAGACAACATACTGGAAATAAAAACAAAAGACAACTGAAGGACAATAATCGGTCCAGACAAAAATAAACTGTACAGTATCAAAGAATGCGTACAGTACTGACAGCAAACCCCAAGAACTTAAGTTAAAAGGGGCTTAACGCCAATGTGACTCTCTCTATCTTGGGTCGTTACAAGTTTTCTGTATTTTGTCTGCTAACCCCTTCCAATGAGAAATTTTTGTTTGGCCTCTCTCCTTCGTGAAAAAAACAAAATAGAGCAAAACGAACCTAACCAAAAACTTAGATGAACACAGTAGGTTCCGAGTGGTGGGCAGTTCTTAATTCACTAGTCAGACGCGGAATCAGAGGGACAAGGGGGCGTTTCCTTCCTTTATAACGCTTCATTTGTGGTCAATCCAGCATTTTACCTGTTCCAATCCAACCTCTGTCTAGTTTAGGGTCCGCATCTGCTAGTGGCACCAGTCTATGCATATTTCAAAATAAAATCTAACAAGTTACTTTCGGTTATGTCATAAACTGATTATGAAAAGAAAACGGGATTGTGGTAGTAAAAAGTTACAATGTTGATCTTAGACGCCGATATGTCAAAGAGGTCAACTAAACATCAATCAAACTCGTAAAATAATTGTTAACTTTAACATTAAGAACCATTGGGTTAATAGCTTTCTGTCAGCAGAAACCCTATATCAAACAAGTTAATTTAGGAAAAAATCAAAACCTGTGTTTTAACTACTTGTAGATGTCGAATCCATATGCAGATTCTGTTGTTCAGTATTTTTGTGATTTTTCTTTTTGGTACATAGAAATGTAAGGTTCACAATGGGAACTTAAGTTCATGGCCCAACCGACCATTAATGCATGTCAATTTCTAGTTGAAAGCTTGGACTATTACTATAATTACTATAATACCAAATAAATAGTCCTGGTTGAAAGTCAAAATAGGAATCTTTATTAAAATTTAAATAGGATAAAGGCAATCAGCATATATTACCAAACGTAATATATGAGTGAGGGGATACAATCTATATAGAGGAGCCTGAAGTTAAAGGACGTCATTTCAAGAAGACCTTATAGGAAGGAATAAAAAAAGAAGATAACACGAAGATGAGCAAAATTGTTTTCATAAGTGAACTGAAAAATTTGACCGTCAGTCTATTGAAAACACATGTCAATCAAACGTAAAGTAAAAAGTAAAGGCTCTAAAGAATCTGTATCGACCGTTCACCTATGTCTTATGTGCAAGCAACATATACAACAATGTTGATCTTGTATTGCTGATTTTTTTCTGTTTATAGTTTTTATTGTCGCAGAAAGCGATACATAGGGATAGTGATCCGCAGGAGGCCGGGTTTAATAACTAACTAGCTTAAGTAGTATATATATTAAGTTCGAAGATGCTTAAAACTTTGTCTATGTCGATGTATTATGTTATGAAGTTTCTCTCTGTCCATTGTCCTTGACCTAATTTTCAGTGACTACTTGAAGAAAAGATTTGTTTGCTATGCTAATTTCTCTCTTATTATGAGTAATAGGATAACTATATGCGTACCTTGCAAGGTCAACATGTCTCTCAGACAGTTTTCCGTTGACATCAACCTCATTTCATGGATCAGTGGACAAGGTTAAGGTTTTGTGTCAAGGTCATATCTCAGATACTTTTTAGCAATAGGTTTACTATATTTGATGTATGGACTGATTGTAAGGTGAACATGTCCAACTGGCAGGTGTCATCTGACCTTGACCTCATTATCATGGTTTATTGCTCAATGTTATTTTTTTTATTTTTGGTCTTTCTTCAAACACTAGATGCATTAGGTCAACTGTGTATGGAATGATTGTAATGTATTTATTTCTAGCAGGTATAATCTGACCTTCACCCTATTTTTATGGTTCATTGGTCAATGGCTTCTAGCTTGGTTTGTCTGACTTTGACCCCATTTTCTTTAGTCATGTTAAGTATGTAACACTTGTAGTAAAACTTCTATATTGAGGACTATAAACATAAAATCAATGGTCAGTAAAGCAGCACACTGAATCAATCTAGTGCTTGCTTAAATCTGCAAAGTTTGTAAAATGATTGGCAATCAATGTGAAGACTGTTGATTTAAATATAAAAAATAACATATATTGCTTTATTTACTGTTTTAACAAATACCAAATTCGTTTTGTTTGTTCAAATCACTTTTCAACTTAGCCATTTAAGATGAAATAACTCTTATAGTAATTTTTTATGAAAAACATTTCAGGAAATTTCCGTATATTTCATACTTGTTGGAAGAAAACAATTTTGGTGTCACCATTCTTTGACTTTTTATTTTAAGCATATAACAAATCCTATCTTCTCATATTTTATTTTTAAACTCTTTCTCATTGATCTCTCTTTATTCGCTAGAAAGTATTTCTTCATGAAAAATTGCAATAAAAACTAGTTACTTTTAAAACAACATGGTGGCCAATCATTTTCATTATATTTTTGAAGAAAAACATGGTATATTCTAAATTTTGGCAAAGTATAAGAAAATTTTTATGAGGGAATATATCCCCTTGATCCACCTTAAAATCGGTAAACAATTATTAAATCAAACATGGAATGCCTATATCATTTTTATGAAACCATTTGGTCCAGATGGAATGACAGCAGCAACTTTCTTTTCAATTTATACACAGCATTTATATACTGGTTCAGCATAGAACATAACTGTAACATAGTGTGTACTGTGTAGACACCTGTCTATTATTGATAACTGTTTGTTGCTTTCTACAGGTTGTTCTTGACATCTTTTGTTTATTTTTGTGTTGGGTTTCATTGAAATATACCCTACATATCTTTTTATTCAAAATATATGCTCTTTGATAAATTGTCACTTGGATGGAGAGTTGTCTCATTGACACTCATACCACATCTTTTTATCATGTTTATATCTATATTCTCTTAAAATAAAACGACAAAAATCTTTTTTTATTATTTATGTACCAAATCAATCAATTTCCTCTTTTTCATGTTTTAATGACTTCAGTCCACCTCCTCAGCAGACATCTCTTTTTCAAATATTTTAACAAATGTTTGATATTCAGCTACTGTCATTTTGCCATGTTTCTTGGCAAATATCTCATCACTTGTGTCCAACATTTCCCGAAGTGATGGATTCTTGCCTATTTCACCTGTATCCTTGGTAATTTTCTTGTACAGTCCTGCTCTTGTTAAGAACTGATGCCTACACTTGATATAGTCCATCGAGTGAGAAAATAAATTGCTACGTATAACCTGTCCTGGTGTTGCTCCCATTCGATGAGAAACATATTCATATTTCAAATGGATCATATTTATATCTTCCGTAAGAACCAAAGGCGACTTTACAATTAACTGTAGAACTGACTTTGATAAAAACATTTTTTTAAGTTCATCAACACGATGAATTACGTATTCCTGTTCAAGTAATAAGATCGTTGGATCCGATACAACCAGAGCCATAAGGACATCATCACTGAACCCAATGTTACGAAATATTTCTAAGTTCTTAAGAAATGTCTCAAAGTTCATGTCTAAAATATCTGGAAACTTACAGAGTATATGAACCAGTTGTTTAGGAGAAAATCCATACTCTCTTAACTGTTTTGTAAGTGTACACGTGTCTTCCGTGGTGAAAATCTTTGGCGATGTTAACATCAATTGTTCAATATCCTTTATTTTCAACTTTAAATTAACCAGATGCTGGACATAGTCTTTTATTCTCTCTTTTCCTGATGAAACAATCATTATGTTGCAACTTCTGTAATATTCATAAATTTTGTCTGTTGTTTCTTCAATCTGTATTTCATAGTTTATTGTCACTCTTTCCTTCATGTTAGTAAGAGCTGCTTCAGAGGCACAATGTCTTATATGGAAAGACTGACAGCTGTTTTCATGAAAATCCCAACATTGTATACTGCCTCTAATACAATAATGTACTGATCTAGAAGACATGGTCATATAATTGGCCCCATATCTGAATAACAGAAATAATCTGTTTTTCATAGCAGCATGAAGAAACTTACAATGGAACATAATTTTTAGATTAATGTGACTATAAAACCTCAGAAATCTAGTTTATCCTCTTTTACAATCCAGAATTTATGTTTCTTCTTCTAAATAATCTTCTACACCTCAAAGGTGTCACTGAAAATCTGAAAAATATCAATAGTACTTTAAACTATATACTAGTAATCAGTTTTTGCACACTACATGTATCTATGTCATAATTATATAGTAGTGTGTTTGTGTACATTTTTCATAAACATTAATACATTTCTATAAACATGTATAATAAACATGATAAAGCTAGAATTTGAAATTACAGCATTAATTTTAAAATATCAGTATCCATGCATGTCTGGTATCAGAGACTGGATAGTGTAATTGTCTTAATAGATGACTGGGTATTAATTTGTCATGTACCTAAAAAAAACTTGTATGGTACACAACAGCCCTTATAGATTTTGCTCTTTCCACCTGTTAACAAAGGAGAGATCACCTGTGCCCACTCTTCTATCATGACTATATTCTCCTTTTATTGGGTAAAGAAATTCAGGACACAAAATTCTTCCATAAGACATTTTTTGAACTTAGACACTTGACATTGCAGGAGGTCATGTTTTCCTCTGACTGCTAATGACGTCTTTATACTATATCCATTGAATGTTTGATGTGTTCTGAATGAAACTTGGTCGGCAGCAGCTCTTTTCACAAAAAAAACTTAGGAGTAACATACTAGTTAGTCATACACATTTCAGTATAAATTTAAGATCAATTTTACAAATGTAAAAATATAAAAAATACAGGCAAAGTTTATTTAGTGTCCTATATTTTGACTTTTGCCAGTTTTGGAACCTTAATTGTGGAAAGAGTCGAAGGCTGACACCATAATTTATCGATTATTCTGCAACTTTCAAATTGTTTTAAGGTTTTATGATTTTAGTATGTTTACATGTCTGTCATTGTTTTATACTAGTATTACTACTCTTATAAATTTTGTTGCATGTTGATATTTAATCAAATACATAAACAGCAAATTAAAGTCAACAATTCTGAGTGGTTGGGCTGACATCCATAAAGGCGTACCACAGGGTTCGATACTAGGGCCATTGTTGTTTAACATATTTATAAATGATATTTTTCTTTTTGTTAAAAATGTTAGTTTAAATAACTATGCAAACGACAATACTTTGTCTTTTTGTACTCAAGATTTCGATTTCTTAATTTCAACTTTGGAATCTGATTCAAAAATACTTCTTGAGTGGTTCAGGGTGAATAAAATGCAAGCAAATCCTGATAAATTTCAAGTTTTTGTTGTTGGCAAAAATACCTTTGAAAAGAACCCATCTATACATATTCAAAATTCGAACCTCACATGTGAAAAAACAGTAAAATTATTAGGCATTGAAATAGACTACCAGCTAAATTTTGATGTTCATATCAGCTCAATCTGTAGGAAGGCATCACAGCAATTAAATGTTTTAAAACGTTTAGGCTCATGCAGTTTTGGATAGACCAAGGATTTGTATAGTACAAATCCTTGGATAGACTTAATAAACTTACTATATTTCATACTTTTATTCTTAGTAATTTTAATTTTTGCCCTTTGGCATGGCATTTTGCACTGAGAAAAATTCCAAAAAACTAGAAAAGGTGCAGGAAAGAGCACTCCGTTTTGTGTATAAGGATTTTACCTGCTTCTACGAGGACCTTTTACTTAAAGCTATGGTGCCCTCCTTGCAGATCAGACGGATAAGAACAATGGCTGTAGAAACTTTTAAAATTATAAACAACATAGCTCCTGTGTGCTTACAAAATTTGGTAAATGTCAAAAAATCTAAATATTCTTTCAGGTATGTAAATATTCTTGAAATTCCACAGGTAAAGTCAACCTGTATGGTAAAATACGTTTAAGTTTGCTGCTGCTACTTTATGGAACAGCCTTCCAAACCATTTCAGGACTGAAAACAGTTTTTCACATTTTAAAGTCTTGTTCAGTCCTGGAAGGGTTTGGAATGTAGCTGTTCTGCTTGCAGATAATTTCTTGAGCTGTTTATTATTTATGCTGCTTTAGGTTGCTCTGATCAATCATGTTTTTATTTCATTTGAAAATTTGTTGCTAATTTTTTATTGCATGCTATGTATGTGAGATTTCAACTTTGTATTAGAGGTTGTTTTTAATGTCAAAATGCACTGTTTTTATGTTATTTGTGTTTTTATATTCGGTCAAAAGCTCCTTAGAGCTTGTGTTGCTTATTTGTACTTATGCCGAATCAAAAAAAAGATTTTCTTATCTTATTTTATCTTATCTTATATCTATAAAGGAAAGGTGCATGTGTGCTTTGAGTCCTTCCCTCAGTGGTTTACCTGTTTTCATGGTATTATTTCCTGGCGAAGTCGTTGGTTGTTGATTGCTTTGTCAGCATACACAAACTGTATCACAGCGAATTCGATTCCAGACCATCATTAAATGAGTTGCAGTTCAGATTAGTAGAGGTCGAAGAATTTCTCCAATAGGTCCATATGTTGACGGGGAAAGAAACGAAATAATGATGCCAATTTATGTATGTACGTATATTCCTCCGTTTATTGGAGCACCATCCAAAGCTGCAATACCAGCACTGAATGTTAACTCATTAAATTTTCACTTTTGTTTTAACTGTGTACAAGCTTTAGTGGCCTTCTTTTACCGTCAGGGGTCCCCCACCCATATAAACCTATTCTAAACTACCCTTCACCCTAAACCTTACCCTATTAAACCAATACTTAGCCTAACACTTGCTCTAATAATAAAACCTTAACCTAACGAGGCTAGAAAATCCCCTAACCTATAAACCATAACTATGAATGAACCCTATAGTTAAGGCTACATCAGATAGTTTTGCTAGTGCCCTCCTCCCCCTTTTTGTGGTAAAAATTTGGTAAATTATTAGGGAATCACTGAAGCATGACTGGGGTGGGTCCCCTCTAAGGCAGTCAGTAGGCCCCCTTTTAAAAATTTCTGGATCAGCAACTGTCTTTGAAATAAAGGGGGGGAATAAAATTTTTTCATCAGATACCATTATTCCATCATGAATTCCCAAAATTAATGGGTTGTTAGTCTGTCAAGCAAATGGAATGTTATAAAAAATTTTAAAAAACTTGTTTTCCATCCAGTTCCATATTTTTTCTCATCTTTTTATGTGCACTCAAACTTTTTTAGAATGCATAACCATGTAAAAATGATTTAGAAACTCTCATATTTTAAAATAGCATAGGCGGATCCAGGGGGGGGGGGGGCCCTGGGGGGGCCCGGTCCCCCCCTTTCTTGGGAAAAATTTGGTTGATTATATAGGGAATCACTGAAGCATGACTGGAGCGGGCCCCCCCCTTAGGTCAGTCAGCGGGCCCCCCTTAGGCAAAGTTCTGGATTCGCCACTGAATAGTTTCAGTTAAGGTGTGAAAAATTCAAATTAGCATTGTTTTATAAAATTGTTAATGGTGAATTTCATCTGTGATGCACAGAGGCTCAACAAAAGCAACACCTATAATTTATGTAATCCGGTGGTGATCCAATGGGGAGGATTAGAGGGTGTACACCCCTTTGATTGCCATCAAAAATATTATTGTTTTTCATAATCTATATGATTTTTTCAGTATAAAATTATTCAAAAAATTAATTATTGAGGGACATTATATAGTTTGTTCTTATATTGTACTGCTACACCACTATCCAAAGTAAGGTGGAGTTTTGCTAGAAAACATGATTTACCCTGCCATATTCTGTATGTGCCTGTCCTCAGTCAGGAGCCTGTAGTTTCGTGGTTATTGTATATCATATTTGTTTTTCAGTTATTGTTTTGTTCATAAATTAGTGGCCTTCAGGGCAATAGTTTTTCATCTGAACTATTTTGCATTTGTCCTTTCAGGGCCTTTTATTGTTTCCAATGTGTAATGAGGGTAGGGATGCTCTTTACCGTCAGGCGTCAAATGGTCATTTTCCACTACCTTTAGCATCAAATTAGTTAAAATTTTACCGTGATCCATCAAAATCCTTCTGGTGATTTATCAGGTCTGAAATAATTATTGTTAGGCCAAATAAAAAAGATGTGTGTTTCATATTACTGTACCCTCCCTATTTTTTAAGCTAAACAAACCTACCCTAAAGAGTATTTTGCCATTTTTCAATAAGCACTGTTTAAGTTAGAATGTCCCTTCCATAGACTCAATGTAAAAAAATAATATTAAAATAAAAAAAAAATCCTACTTACCTACCCTATTTTTTTAAAAGCTGTAATAGGAAACACATATATTAATTTTTTTGGCCTTACAATTGTTTTTATTGTCTAGAAGAAATAGTACATTTTATCATTATGCATAATAAATTACTGTTAATGCCATTCTGCAATCATTTTTATCGAATTTCAACATGAAGGTACCCCCATTACAACTCTCAGTAATGGGTTTTGCTAATTTTTGAAAGATGTTGATGACTTATAGTTGGTAACTTCTAGTTGGTCTCTGGTGAAGAGTTGCCTCATTGACAATAATACCATCCTATCTGTCTAGTGTGTTTTTTATTTATAATGGATAACAAAATTCCAGACAAAAGTTTCCACATTTTTATTATCTCCCTATATAACAATTATATTTGTTACTTTTGTATAAAATCTTTCAAAGGAAAGAAAAATGTAAAAACATAAAATACATGTTATAAATTATAAACAAATAATAAATAAATAAAAATTTAAATGAGATATATTCAATGCATACTTTAGATTTGTTTTTAAAGCAATTAAAATGCCAGACAGCCCTTGAAATGTTTACCGGTAAATTGAATTTTGCTAATGTTAAACTACTTCAATCCTGTGTCGAAAAGAAATACATATCTTTTATGATTTGATTATCAGGATAAGGAGCTGCTTTTATATCTTAGTTTTAATTACGGCTTCTCATATAGAACCTATCTTTTTAATTGATTAGAGGTATTACCTAGAACTCAGGGCTGTTAAAAGATTTTACCTGTTTGAGACAATACACCTAATCACTAATCCCGGTTGACCCGGCCGCTTGAATTTTTGACGCATACAACAATCACTTTTCCTTTGTGGCGTCAGATATTTTGTTTTATGACGTCAAAATTTTACGGGAACCTGTGTGATATGCAGTAATGGCGGAAAAATAGCGATAAGGTGTATTTATATCTTCCCTGTCCCTTTACTTAGCTGCTACAGAGTTAATCCTAAATGTACCTGTTTAAACAATATCAAATATTTTGAGTTTTTTTACAAAGAAGTTTAAAATTTACAGACTGAATGACACAGAAAGTCCAAGAAAAGTATTTCAGGACCGTGGTGCAACAAAAAATGAAAAGAAAAACCCGTTTTATCAAATGTGTTATCTTAAGTATTTTTCACATTGTTAATAGATTATAGCAACCTGTTTTTTCTCAAATTTTGAACAAATAAAACACACTGATGAATCCTGGACAAATTTAAAAAGTATGAATATACTCTTTAACTGTCTAAATTTAAGTTTGGACAATTCTTCATTACAATTGAAAATACAGTACAATTTTTTATTAATGTAAACTTCTCAATGTATCAATGAAACCCTTACCATAACACATACAGTATCAATGAAACCCTAACCATAACACATACAGTTTCAAATACTGTTGACTGTGTTGTCCATCCACTTCAACTTGATTTTTGTAAAAACATTTGGAATATCTTCCTTAAAATATGCTCTAAATTTGTGTAAATTTTTTTTATTACATTTTCATGGTTTAAAAAAAAATCTGTTTATTTATCTTTATTTTATGATCAAATACATTTTATTGTCTTGTATTATATTTTTTTCCAATCTATACTAGAAGTAAACCTTTTCAAGATATACAATAAAATAGACAAAACTTGTTAAAACAATATAATCAAACCCAAATATTAATGCAAGTGAACTACTTAATTCAATAATAACAAATAATAGTACACCACCGGTTTAAAAACTGATGGCAATATAAACATTTCGTTAAACATTCAGACTTAAAGGAAATTCTTCCAAGATGATTGCAAAAAGTATGATTTTTGAATAATTTGTTTTATCATGAACCAGTATCTAATGAAAGATGGTCAGTGGAGTTTCCTGGGGATGGACCAGTGGTCGGACCCCCTCTTTTTGTTTGATGATCAATGCATTTGAATGGGAACATATGGTTGAACCCCCTCCCTTTTTTCTCCTAGTTGGACCCCCTTTTTTTTAAATGGCTGGATCAGCCCCTGATGGTATTTTAAAAATGAATTTTATAAAGCTTATGCTATAGAAAGATATGGAGATGTCGTTTGACGACCAATGAGACAACTAGTTCAAATGAAGAGGATGTAAGCAATAACAGGCAACAATACAACCTTCAATAATAAGAAAACCTATACCATATAGTCTGCTATAAAAGGCCATAAAAGGCCATAAAATGAAAAATAGCATGGTTAAACATGTTTGTGAGCACTCAACCCTCTCCTAATCTGGGATCAGACAATATTTCCCAAAGCTTGGCTATATCATACTTTTAAAAAGCTAAAATAACATTATAGTAATATTTTGTATTTTATTTTTAAGGGGGACCACTACATTTGTAAGATATCATTTTATATTAGAGTTTATTTCTAAATACATACTTAAACAAAGATCTATCATATATAAGATGAAGGTGATATTAACATGAATATTGCTGAAAAGCATTATTTTATATATTTATTACATAAGTAATGCAGTAAAATACATACAAATGTATGTAATATTAAACATATACTCTGCAGATTTTTCAAAATATATTAAAATTGCCATCGGATTACACTAAATGGTCCTTCAACATTTTTTGGTATACTTGTACACGATAACTTAATGAAAAACACATTCATTCCAAATGAAAACTAATAATATAGATTTATTTTCTCTATTTTCCGTGATTTCTAATCAACTGAAAAAATGGCACAACATTTTATGAATTTTAAAATCATAATATTTATCTATGTGTACAATGTTTCTTTGAGATTCATGAATGTTCAGAATGCATAAAATAAATTTTGGTATCTACATTGTCAAGAATTATTGGTTGATTATGGCTCAATGTCAAATGTACTACATTTTCACTATAAACATAAATTATCATGTTATTTCTGTTTGCAACATTTACAAATTGTAGCCTTTGATATTTTTCTCCATTTCCAACTTTCCTTTATCACAGTTTTATCCTCTGAGTTTTGCTAGCATATAACTTTTCCTGGTATCACATTATTTTCCCTCAAGGGGTTGAAACATGCATCATATCTGGTAGGACTATCTTACGATATCTTTTCTCTAAACTTTGCATATACTTTATATTGTCAGCAACGTGAAAACCATGAATGGCTGTTTCCTGTTGATAAAATAATAAATCAGTCAACATCAGTTGTTACAGAAATAGATCTAGACAGAAACAATGCACACTATTTCATGTCTCCACTATTACATTTTCATGTAATTGCAAAGTCTAGATAAAAACCGAATTTTTACATACCCCGGTACATATTAAAAATTTTACATCATAATGAACAGTTGTACTAAGTTTCAAGTTATTCAGACTACAACTTCATGTCAAACTTCCCTAAACAAAACTTTTAACTTGATATGGAATGGACAGACTAAACAATCTATGTAGAGTAGAAACAAGAGTGCTCCCTAATATTGTAGGCAGGATGTAAAAATGCACCAAACTGAAGAAAATCTTTAGTTTATCATGGGTGTGTGGTTATTGTTGTGTTTGTCTTTATTCTTGTTTAACTTGTAAGTTTCATGAAAATTTGGCACCAAAAAAAAAGAAAAGAAACAGAGGTGTTTAAATGTATAACAAATAAAAAGGTCATGTGAATTACCCATTATTGAATGTAGAAATTTTGTTGTAATTAAACAAATAATATCATTGATGTTGAATTCAAGTCTTTATGTAGGAATCTGGATAGTAAGTATGTGTATGTTGATCACCTTGCACTTTCACAACTTGACTGTGGTTTTCTATAGCAGTTTGTTCAAATTTCTGACCAACTGAACAGTTTGGTTTTAAAAGAAAATGCAACGCAATGGTATAAAATAAAATACAATTCAGTCATAATTTTGAATATATAGGTATAGAGCAACACTTACAGTCAAGTCACAGTACATTGTAATTGAAATCCGAGGGAAACTGGGCTTATCAAAACAACATTAATCAGCCTTATACTTAATAGTTAAACATACCTTTAGAAATATGATAAGATCCTGTGTTTGCATGTGTTCCATAATTTCTTTCTGTAGATGTCTTAGGATGGCAATACACAGATACACTTGGTAATCAACACCCATGACTATACTTATACATATGTAATGACAAATGTCTAACCAATCAAGGTAGTTCCAGAAACATTGCTTTAACCAATGCATACAAATCTGAAAAATACATGTGTAAAATACAAGATGGGATAAAGATGATAAGGGCCAAAAAAATAATACTTGTGTTTCTGTTAACTTGCTGTAAAAAAAATAGGGTAGGTAGGTAGGCAATATCATTTTATTTTACAAACAATTTTTACCTGGTAACTTCTAGGGACTAAGTCTGTTTTAAACCGTGCTTGTTCCAAAATGTCATAAAAAAAGTTAGGTTAGGCACTAAAAATTAGGGTAGGTAGGGTTAGCAGAAACACATATACTAATTTTTTTTTGCCTTATATCGCATTACAATGATAGTTTTGTATCTTATTCTTATAAACTTATATTATTGATTTACCCTTACATTTGATTTGGAACAAATTTAGAAACCCTCAAACCAGCAACCAGTTCAGTATTGCCTCATCATTTATCTGACAGATAATAAAATTGGTTCTACAACTACTGGTATGTAAGAAAATTGGTGCTACAACTACTGGTATGTAAGAAAATTGGTGCTACAACTACTGGTATGTAAGAAAATTGGTGCTACAACTACTGGTATGTAAGAAAATTGGTTCTACAACTACTGGTATGTAAGAAAATTGGTGCTACAACTACTGGTATGTAAGAAAAGGGTATGATTACTCTTTGGAAGCATCTAATAGATATATTTAATTTGTATGTAAAATTGTTCACAATCAATTTAAGTCAAAGAAGTTTCTGTAAAATTGTGTGTCTGATTCATAAGTGACCTTTAACATGACGGGTGCCACATGTGGAGCAGGATCTGCTTACCCTTCCAGAGCACCTGAGATCACCCCCAGTTTTTGGGGTTCATGTTGCTTAGTCTTTATTTTTCTATGTTGTGTCTTCTGTATTATTATTTGTCTGTTTGTCTTTTTATTTTTAGCCATGGCGTTGTCAGTTTATTTTCTATCTATGAGTTTGACTCTCCCACTGGTATCTTTTGTCCCTCTTTAATAGCTTTACTTTCATAAATTGTGACTTGGATGGAGAGTTGTCTCATTGGCACTCACACCACATCTTCCTTTATCTATATAATAAGTCTCATTATTTAAACCAGTTGACAGTATAATTAAAAAGTAATTGTTGCATGATGCCAGAAGATTTAATTTTAGAAAGATCAAGGGCAAATTGGAATACCAAGCACCTGTGTAACCTCACGATTTTGATGAGGGTGGTAAAGGGTTATTTTTGTGCAACATGTTTTGCCATTTCTATTTAAGGTGCAGCTGTGAAAAAGGTTCATTATTCATTATAGTTTGTTTGTTTTTATTTGCTATGCTGTTGTCTCTATTTCATCTACTTTAAAGTTTATGACTGCTCCCTTTTTACTCTTCACTTTTCACAAATATCAAGGGTGAAAAGGGAAATAAACATCTCACCTGAGCTGCAGTATAACCAGACATTTTAAAAGCTGAGGCTACCAATGGTAGCTCTATTTGAAGTAAAAGTTCTATATTGTGTCCAGTACTAGAAAACATTGGTGATATACCACTAATCATTACTGCTGAGGGAAGGTGAACCTGAAATAATAGAAACAAAAAAATGTTTTTAAATTGCTTTCAGATTTTTATTACAAGTGTAAAATTTTAACTTGATCTTTTAATTCTTTATTTACTTTTTATTTTTCAGAGAAAAAAAAATTTCCTGCTGAAGTTTGGTGGTTCTTTCCAGGCATTCAGGCATCCTCCACCAATAAAAAATGGCCATCACATAATACCTCAATTGTGCTCAATAGTGGCAATCAAGACCAAATATCAATCATCAATTATAATAACAAACTAAGTGTCCAAAAAGTTATTTTCTTAAAAAATTCATTCAAAGCAAAACATATGGATATAACACCCATCACTCAGGTCAAATTATCTATACTTACAGAACAATGAAGCCTATGTGGCCATAGATATCCAGATGACCCTAAGCAGGAAAACTTGTGTAAGAAATGCCATGACTTCTCTACGTTTCCATTAAATATTAGAAAAACAGTTGCTGCAAACCAGTCAAATCCAGGGTATCTGTTACTAATAAATTCTGAACAATTATTAAGGATAATAGATCAGAGATTACTGTACTGATTAAACTGAGAAAAAGAACAATCAGAATTTGCCTAACTAGCAGCAGGTTCATTGACTAGCATTGAATCTCTTCAGTTAAGTCATGTATGTACCAAACCAATCATTTCCCCCTCCCTGTTTTTTTTTTAATTCTCAATAAAGCAAAACAGTTGTGAGCACACTTTTATAATTTACTGCACATGTTCAAGAACCTTTGACCTTTCATGTTGTAAATTCATAAAATACTCTTTTTTTTTCCAATTTGCAGAATGAATAGCTTTTTTTGTGTTGTTTGATTGCTGTCTTATTGCATTACCCCATGCTTCCTTTTATTAATATTTCATCAAACTAATCAGTTCTAATCAGCTAGGAGAAAATTGTAAGTGTCAATGTCTTCTTATCTTCTTTTTATGAATCACTGCATACTTAAATGTGATGAATGTGAGCATACAAGCATAATAAAGTATATTTAACAGCACTTTTGTCATAAAGAACATTCTGTATTGAAGTCAATAAAACAACAACCAATAAACAATAAAACAACACATGTACAGCAATATATGGTCTTCACAGTCAAGTGTCTGTACCATATGTGATAGAAGCTGTACATTAAAATAATCTGGTAATAATTCAAGAAACAACTACATCTACCATCAAATTCTTAAACATAAAAAAAAATCTAGCAAAAAGGGAATATAAGAGATCAAACCCCTCTTACAGTAACACAGGTATACAAGACTTTATTTTCATTGTAATAAGGATACTGATTTTAGCATGTCCCCCTCTTTGTTCTGGTCTTTGTTGTTGCTGTAGGTAGAAAGCACACTGTTTCAATAGTAATGTCAGTTTCTCTGTCACATCAGAGGAGGTGTGGATCACTTTCAAATGGATTCCATATCTATAATGAACAAAAATTGGTGAAAACATGACAACCTCCAAAGATCAATTCTGTCAGGGACACAAAGGAAGTCCCTGTTTCTATACATAAATACTCCTCTTTTAATAAAAATCATTTACAATACAGTTCCTAAATACCTAGATAGAAATTCTTAGTGAAAAACTTACATACTTAACATCAAAATAACCTAAGAAAGATGCTGTCAATGTAATATTGTTCATTCTCTTAAGTAAATCATGGTCATCAAAACTTTAAATGGACTTTTTCACCTCTGTAACCATTTGAAATAATAAGAAAATTAAATGTTTAACAATTTTAACGTTATAGTTTGTTTATATTATCAAATTACTTATGTTGATAAAAAATTCATATATAATGTATGATATTATAGGGTTATTGCATGAATATTGGGGAATATTGTCCTGAGTAGAATTTTATATTGCATGAGCTTGCGAGTGCAATATATGTTCTACGAGGGACAATATTCCCCAATATTCATGCAATAACCCTTTTATTGTATAGCAATATAATATTTAAAAGGAAAAATTGGTTTAAACTAAGATTTTGTCGTTGATGACATCATGAATTTTGAAGATTTATTGCACTAGTGCAATATCAGAATTTATTGCATGCTAATACTTTCTTTTTGGTTACTTTCTGTGGGATATATTATATTACTATACAACAATATATATTATTTGTTCTTTTAACTAAAGTATCAAATGAGTTGAAAGAATTTTGAACAACATATTTCTATGATTTAATTATACAAAATCTTTGCTTAAAATTGTGTCTCCTTTCATTGTATCAAGATAAAGTTAATGCCACTTTTCTTTTTAAGTTAAGCTAGGTATAAAAAATGAAGTGGATTTAGAAAAATACTAATCACCAAAAATTTGAAATATCCAATATAAATACCTGATAGCAATCTTAATGCCTAGCTGTTGTAATGGAGTTAACTGGAATGATTTCAACGAATTCTCAGACCCTGAAATATAGTAATTAATCTGTTACATTCCTCAAATATCACAAGACCTTTTCCATTAGAAATAAATTTCTTATTTTAAGAGTAATAACTTCTTGTCTTACTGATTTAGTGCCTTACTTGATATCATGATAAATACATACAGAAATTTTGGTACATGTAATGTTTACTAGCATAATATGTGATGGGCAAAGTGCATATGTATATATTAAAAAGAACTTGCATTTAATTGCATTTATGTTTGTTGATTAACTATAGCATGAACGAAAGCACACAACACTTTTTGAATTTACACTACTACTTCATTGTAACAATTTTCAAATAAATAGTTTAATTTGTAATGATTCCCTATTTAAACTTTTATCAAACCAGATTAAAAACCCAAGATTGCATAAAGTATAAATATTAAAGTCCACTTCATATGAAGCATATTTATTAATTAATGTCTACTTTTATTCCTGTTTTTTTATTAATTAATGTCTACTTTTATTCCTGTTTTTTTATTAATTAATGTCTACTTTTATTCCTGTTTTTTTATTAATTAATGTCTACTTTTATTCCTGTTTTTTATTGATTGATGTCTACTTTTATTCCTATTTTTTCAACATGTTCAACACAAAAAGCCAGTTGTTTTTAGAAACTTTTATTGAAGGAATAGAACCTGATAAACAAGATGAATCTGAGATATATTTAAACTCTTATGCAATGGCATACTGTGGATTCATTTATTTTCATGGGTACTAATTTTCGTGACTTGATAAAAAGTTGTTTGTTTGAAGACATTTGATTTTTGGATTTGCAATGTGTATACATTTGTATACACATTGTACATGTGTATATATTTCATCTCCCAAAAATCAAAAGGATTTGCAAAAGTTTGAAATCAATACATGTATTTACATGTTGTATTAATGACAAGAATCAATATCAATACAAGTACACATATATTAAAGTAAATATCTGTTTAAAACTACCTAGCTTCCAACTTTTCTAAACATGGAAATTTATTGCACCAAAACCTAATCAAAACCTTACAAAAATATATATCATATGTCTTTATTGAAACTATTACTTTCAGTACCTCTCTACATACTATGAATATTTATAAAACTGAAATCAGACATAAGATCTAAACCAAAACCATCAAAACAATTCTACAGATATTTCAAACTTTACTCAAATGCCATGAATATGTAAAATCTTTGTTCTTCTTTGCTGAAATACAAATAACATTGGGCTGTTGAATGCATCAGGTTTGAGAATATAATGTAGCTTTATTGATGCTTTAGACTAATATATTTAGAAATTTAAACCTTAAATTATTGATATAAACATCAGATGAGTTGATTGATCAAGTCTGGTCCCTTCAACTTCGACACAACGAGGTTTAACTGTATGAAAGAAATAGACATCCTACTATTTTCGAAATGACTTCCATAGTTTTTGCTGAAATTTGCCTTTAAACAATGTCTGTTCTGGCAACTCTTCTGCCGTAAATGTGGACTGCGCTCCATAGGTACTATTTGCTAATTATCTCCCTTTATTATTGTGAACACACGGCATGTAACGCAAAACAAACTTTTACATTTTGGTTCCTGTGGATAACTATAGTGTATGTATGACTTAATTACTTTATTTTTTAGATAATCTTATGTTGCAGAACACTTACCTTTGAGGATTCAGTTGTTTTTATTGATAATTTCAGTAATTTGTGACAAATCGAGCCTTCGCTCTTGATAATTGTTTAAGTGTGTTAAATTCATAATTTTTGTATGAAGTAAGCCCGTTTTTTATCTTAATTAACTTTCCCTTGGTCTACATTATAAATCTAAGCTTTTTGAGAAATTTATATCATTTTTGTACAAGGGTTATGCTCGAAAATTTTCTGTGTATGGAACGCAAAAGCTGTCATAATTGAAATTGTGTAAAATTTTGTATTTTTTGTAAAACTCGATTTTTCTGTTAAAACAAGTGCTTGAATGCGTGTTTCTTTGTATTTTGTAGCTTTTTACCTGCATTACGTCCAATAAAGAAATTATTTGAAGGCCCGTCTTATTTAATCTTTGGATCTAATCTGGTAGAACTATCTGTGGTGACAGAATAATGTCTGCATTATCATGCCAACACTAAAGTTTTAGTCTGATTTTATAGTAAAGGACTAACAGTTCATCATCAAATATATGAATGCATTTGATATGCATTATATTAATTTTGAACTTAGGACATAAAAACTTCTTGTTGCCTAAAAATAAACTTATTTATGGTGGGAGTTATCTAATGTAATTGTTCTCAATAATAGAGAACAGATTGCACTGCAAATTTACCCATTTTGCAATATAGCAAGGAAATTAGTAGTGAACCCAGTCATAGATTTATTTCACCAGTACCATCTTCATAAAAATTGAAAACTTTAAATTATGTTGTTTGAAAACAAAAATGTAGACAACAAAACTATTTGGGAGTTAGAGATTGATATGTGTCCTGAATATTGACCTTCTGATGGTATGTTGTGTTATTGAAGCATTCAAATATAAAATAGGAAGTTCTTTTGCGTGAGGTCAACCCTTTATCAATTTTTATGCATATCCACATGACAGGATTATTGTAGTGTGGATTTATTTATTTTTGTGGATTGAGGAAATCTAGCTTTTTTTTATGATATTTAATTTCATTGATTGATTTTCAAAGTCTGTGTACATTCCTTCAGACAACTTGTATTTCAAAGTTTGCGTACATTCCTTTAGACAACTTGTAATTCAAAGTTTGCATACATTCCTTCAGACAACTTGTAATTCAAAGTTTGCGTACATTCCTTTAGACAACTTGTAATTCAAAGTTTGCATACATTCCTTCAGACAACTTGTAATTCAAAGTTTGCGTACATTCCTTTAGACAACTTGTAATTCAAAGTTTGCATACATTCCTTCAGACAACTTGTAATTCAAAGTTTGCGTACATTCCTTCAGACAACTTGTAATTCAAAGTTTGCGTATATTCCTTCAGATAACTTGTAATTCATTGAACATTTAAATCGTTGGTTCCACTGTACATTCCTTCAGACAACTTGTAATTCATTGAACATTTAAATCGTTGGTTCCACTGTACCCATGAAATCAATGACAATTGGGATCCAACAAATATTAATGATTCTACAGTATTGATAATAAGAGAAATGGCTGGGTTCTACTGAACCACTTTGTCATATCCATATAAAGGTTGAATTGATAATAAGAGAAATGGCTGGGTTCCACCTACCCACTTTGTGATATCCATATAACGGTAGAATTGACCAGCATTGTCTTTGAATACAACTAACAATAGTTTAGAATCAGTAAAAACAGAAGGTACAGAGACAGAAAATAATAAGTTATCCAGCTGATTTTCCATCAAAAGGTGAATATTCTTATTTCTCTAATTCTTCGTCAATTTATCCCTTTCTGCACCCATTGTATAAAAAAAATTTAATCAACGTGTGCTTCGTTTGATCTCAGTACTTCAATGGTTAAAATCCGATTATGAAGTCGAATTTTCTTGCTTTCCTCTGAAATTCCTATTGTGATGGCATGAAAAAAGGCGACCATGCCTGATGACGTCACATAGAAAGAACACATCTTTTTGCAGATCATTTAAAAAGAAGGAATAAGTCTGCATAATGTTAGAAAATCATTAGAGAAACAGATTAGACCACCAAATCTCGTGCAATACGATATTTATCCACTCTCGACAGTTAAATTTTAAATATTCAAAACGCTCGGGCAAGCCTTGCGTTTTAAATTTGAAAATTTAACTGTCTCGAGTGGATAAATATCGTATTACACTTGATGCAGTGGTAGAATCTATATTTCTATCAAATGTTAGACCAGGTACTGTAAATTCACAAATTATTGCAAGATTTTTTATTATTGTGAAAAATGCGACAGGGTTATATAAGAAATAATTTATACTCACATTTTTTTTCTTTATGTATAAACTAAACAGGATTCTACTCATTATAGAAAAAATTGAAATTGTATTTCAGTCTCAAATGACAAAATCGTAATAATAAATGCATTCAATAATTTCTGAATTTACAGTATTAAGACAATATATGAATGCTAAAATTAAGTTTGTTCTGTCTCACAGACTAGTGGTTGTCCTGTTTAGGTTAAATGTATTATATATAATATATAGTTTTATGTTATTCTGATAATATTGTGCACATGTTGTACTCACACATGACTTTAGATGATCTGTATATTTTGCCCCTATGTATAACTGTAATTTATGCAGATCTTTTTATAAATACACTATGTCGTTGGGTTGTATTTTACATACAGTGGATTCAGTATCATTTCGCGGTGACGAATAACAAATTTAAAGGTTCAACAAACTTTAAACTTGTAATTTCTGATTTTGGCAAAACAAAGAAATCAAATATTCATGAAAAAAGTTTTTCATTAACCCCCATAAATTGGTATCCATGAAAATAAATGAATCCACAGTATATAGACACATATGTAGGATTGTATTTCATACACTTATGATTTGAGTACAGGAAAATAATATTACTTCAGTCACCTACCAAATTATTCATTGATATTATTATGTTTCTTAAGTATCATTCAGTGATTTTGGAATGGAATAAAAATACAAATCCATTCCATAAGCTTAGTACTTATAACAAAGAAAACAATGATGTTTTTTTTTTAAATCAAAAAAAACATTTAAGGACCTAACAGTCAGCTAGAATTTCAAATCATCATCAATTTACTAGTTTCTGATGCTATTCATCCATAAGTTCTAATCAAGTTAAGTTTAAATGCATGTTAAGCTTCTCCAGATGTTTAATAAAAAAAAGGGGATTAATAGCCTATATACATCACGTGACAGCAAAAACTGACACCAACCTTTGGACCAGGGAGGTCAAATATACAAAACCCTGATTCTCAACCTTAATGCCAATTTCATTTCAAACTTTTTTTGTTCCTATCTGAGATTATCCACCTTTTTTTTTACCATTGAAGTGTTATTGTGTTAAAATTCACATAATAAATATAGTTGAATTGCAACAAGTTTATTCTGATGATGCATACGTATATGATACATGGAGAGCAACCATGAGGTGCAAGTAGAAAAGGGGTCAATGAAATGATATTGTATAAATAATGATTATCTCATACAAATGATAATGAGTTATCTGTCATCTTTTGCATGTTTTTAATTGGACACACCTGCTTCTCTTGTAAAGAATGAATAGTGAAAAGAACTGATAGAATTATATCAAACTGTTTCATTTTATAAGATTATTCAAAACATTAACCAACAATGTTCCAAAATATCTAAGAAGCTACTTGGCATTATATTTACAATTACCTTTTTGTTTCTTCCTTATAATTGCAAATTTTTCGCTTTGGTTGGGATGAGGTAGAAAACAAATCCTTATTATTTGCAATATATTATATCTTCTCACTAGCTGATTTTGATGCCATCACAAAAGGGATTTCTTTAAAATGGATAAATGATTTATTTTTGAGCTCTGGTTATGTACAAACTAACTCATATTTTCATATTTACTGAATGCTGTACAACCTTATCTTATTTACACCCCCAAAAAAAAACATGTGAATTTTTGCAGATCTAGCATATTGATTGATAGATGACTGTTTACTGTCCAGTGGTAAATTAAATGTCATTTCTGGATAAAAACATTCTTGATGAGAACATTTTAACAGATATGAACATGAACCCTGCTTAAATAGTACTAGACAGACCTGCTGATAAAGATTTTGAACGTGCTTGTTCACAATATTATAGTCTACAGGAAGACATGTTATCCCAGCCCTAGTCTTACCTTTATCTCATCAATGCATGAATGCAACGTGTCTATATATCAAGAGAGTCTTAGCTTTATCTGATAATTGCTGCTGAGTGTCTATTTATGAAGAGAATTTACTTACCTGTAAAATCTACTGAGGGAAAGATGGACTCTTCCTGTATCTTTGACATGATAGGTGTGGCTACATCTAATAGCTGCTGGATAACTATAAAAATATAATATTATATGGAGTTAAAAAAGTAATAAAAGGAGTTATAAAAATATAAGATCAAATATTAATGAATCAAGAGACTGCTGGAATACTACTTATTATTGATGACAATATTCTCTTGTCAAGAGTTGTCCCATTGGCATATACATTTGTACCAAATTATCTTTTTCATTTTTTATAGATACTTATAAAGACTGATAATTTTTTCACAAGGAGCACAAACAGTTTTGTTTAAAAGCACAAAAAACATAGTGACAAGAGAAGGTACATTTGCACAGGTTGTAAAATAAGTATCATTTTAATTAAGCCAACATGTTGAATAAAATTAATGGGGGTCTCATTGGAGAGTTCTGATCCCAGATCCTGATTACTGTTTTGTCAGATTCCTGTATCCCGCTTACACTATGTATGTAAGTAATTCTCACTTTTTTGTTATTTCCTGTGTCCCACTAGACTTCATTTCCCGTTTTCACAGCGCAAAAATTTGACTTTCACGTGTCATGCTTACAGAAAATCGTCAATCCTGTGTCATGCTGACCCCAATGAGACCCATATTAATCACCACTTTTCTCAATACAATTTTTTTTTCTGATAAATCAAGAAATACTGATTAATCAATATCTGACACTAAATGAACTTGGTTGATATGTTAAATCAGGATATAATATAACATTGGTAAAATTAAATTTAATTTATATCAAAATAGGGTTTTAGGCATTTCTTATTAAAAAAAATAAATAAAAACCTCATTGCTGCCCAAAAAAATGAATTTTATACCCATCATAAGATGAAGAAATAAAAGTTTCAGATATATTTAAAAAGAAAAGAATAGACTTTTATCAGCCATAAATCTTACCATTTCCTTTGACTAAATCTGCTCGGTTCAATAAAATCTTGATAAGGTTAACTCTACATTTGTCTAGCCAACTCTTTCCTTGATCATGTTTCTTAAGTGAAAGGAACTTCACCAGGTCGTTCTCTGAAACAGTCATTCAATTTTTATTTAGGGTATATTTATACAAAGCATTCATTAACCATACATGTAGTAGTTCTTATGTCTTCATTGGATCTTATAACTTAGTTATAGTGTACAAAAAATTGTATGATTAATGTATATCTGTTCTCAAACAAAAGATAGAATGCAATAAAGGCCTTATGTATCCTAATTTTTAACTGCAACTGGTATGTTATTTTTGACTTTGAATTATTCTTGTACTAAGCCACATTTGTTTCTTTAAAGATAGGTGTAACATAATTGTTAATAGACCTATTTGGTATTTTATCCTGATTTGTATCAATAGTCTCAGTCCTAGCCTGTTGGTATAAAGTATATCATAAAGTTGCAATAACTTGTTTCCTAATCCACTATAAATAAATATGTTTAAACTGAAGTAGCTACATCTTTTTTCACCTTTGGACAATTTGGCATTGAAATATAAAACAAAACTAAACTGCCTACTTTGAAACAGCTGATGAGACAGCTACAAAAAAAAATCATTAGTAATTTTCATATTAAATCTACTTTTAAAGTTGATGTTGATGATAATTGGATTAACTTTATAATAGCTTCAACTATATTCTACCATAAGAAAATCAAATTTTAGATACTATAGAAAAAACATATAAACAGATTTCAAAACATAAGTGAAGAATTCCCTATTGCTTACACTGCTATTTTACACATTGTTGTACAATACAATATTAACTTTGTTGAAAGTTTCCTTTAAATATTCATATTCCATTTTTCCAAAAGCATGTGCAAACCTATTCACACTGATTTCATGCAAAACATGTTTTATAACTCCACAAGTTTCATGCAAAAGTCATTGAAAAAGAGTGCTGCATAAATGCCAAGTGATACCAAGAGTTAAATAATTCTATCAATTTGTCATTCAATTAACTGTTTATTTATCTTGAAATATTGCGTCATCATTAAATAATTGGTGTTTTAAAGCATTTGTCAAGCCATTTTCAATATGTGCAAGCAGATGCTTGAATCCAGATCACCAAAGTGCTTTCATTTCTACTCAGGGGGAAATACCTTGAAGATCAAACAAAGCTTCATCTGATTCGGATTCTGTAAAAAGCATACTAAACTAAAACTAAACCCTTCTATGTAATAAAAAAACATTTAGCTCAATCTAGGCTGTGACTGTCACTAAAAAATCTACATGTCTAATAACACATGTGGATATGAAATGTATCTATCTACTTTTCAATGCTGTTCAAATCATGAATTATAAAAGTTTATTCAAGTCAATTTAAACTAAACTATACATATAATTTAATTGAAAATCACTTTTCATTAAAGAACATTATTAAGTTTCCTGTGTATATCTTGCTCTTATGGACAGATATTGTACTGATGAAACATTGTAAATATAACCTAGCTCTTTGCAGATTTTACTTCTGACCGTGCAAGGGCTGTATAGCCAGTCAAGGTCGTAAAAACTTTCATTTGTTGTCAGATTTTCTGTTCTTTAAATAATTAGCAAACCAAATATATTTGAATACAATTTACAAGCCCTATAGTGTAAAGAATTAGATTACAAAACATACAAGGAGAACATGTTCCCACAAAGACCACATATCTTTTAATCTTTTAAAAAAGGCAAAGATGTGACATTTTTTTATGAAAATATATTTTATCTAATTCACCAATTCTGTTTAAATCTTATCCATCCGAACAGAAAAATAAAACTTAAATGAATCTCTTTTTTTCCAGATATACAAATAACAGTTAATCGTGTTTAATCATATACTCCAATACATTTAACCTTTTTCAACATTTTATCTGAACCCAAATAGTGCTTTTATTTTCAAAATACAAATGTACTGCACTCCTTTTTATTTACACAGGTTATCAGACAGGTTGGAAATATAGAATGTTTCAGTGTTTCCTCTGTGTTATACACAATTGATCTAGGCATTTCCTAAAAATTCTTGGTCAATGGATTAGGAATACATGTATAGACAATATATGGTAACTAAGACAACAAAGATTTTGAATTGATTGAATTAAAGCAATTTTGATACCTTATTTGACTGTAGATTTTAAAACATTTAATAATACCTTGTTTTACTGTAGATTTTAAAACATTTAATAATACCTTGTTTTACTGTAGATCTTAAAACATTTAACAATACCTTGTTTTACTGTAGATCTTAAAAAATTTAATAATACCTTGTTTTACTGTAGATCTAGCTCCCAGGTTAGGAATGTAAGCTCTGGGTACTGGATACGATGATATTAATGGATAAGGATATACATGTCCACGAGTGTCCTGTTAAAATATCATTTATATTTAAGAAATAAGTCATGGCACCCATAGATTTGATGTAATTTAACCATGGGGTGGGCATTTATATCCGATTATTTTATCCTGAGCATTAGCGGAACAGCAGTTTTGTGTGTTTCTGCGTTTGCGCTAAAAGTAGATATACTGTGACTATACTGGTTGACGATAATAGGTCCTCATATTAGAATAACAAAAGTTTGTCAATAAATAAAAGATCATAAAAGTCAATTGAATATCTTGCAATAGATGAATAATAACTAACAAATAAGAAACTTTACAACAGTTTTATCCAAATAAATTATTTGTCATTTCTAACTTATTTACAACTTTCCAAACTATGGCGCAAAATCAGGGTAAAAAAATCTTATTTACGTATATACATAGTTATTTCTAATTATTATTGTAGAGCCTAAGTGGTCAAGTGGTCTAGCACGTTGGGCATATTGCAAGGCAATTTGGTGCAATGATATCTCAGAAGCATGAGTTTTAAATCTCGGCCATAGAAGAACAAAAAATATACTTTCACGAATTTACAGATGTTACATTGTTGGGCTGATATTTAGAGTAGACAAATCATAAGTATTTTTGTATATACGTAATTCAATTTACATAAATACAGCTTTTGATTTCTATGTTTGGTTTGCTTTTGACAAGGTTAACAAGTGAAAACTAAACAATTCACCAACAGTACATCAGACAACTTTATACATGTTATATATACTTACCATATCTAACCCTCTCGGTGGCAGAATCCTTTCAGAAGGACCCCCTATTAAGAATGCTCTGACTAGTACGTAGTTTCTTTCTATAGATAACATGTCTATTATTATCTCTTCTCTGCAAAAAAAAGGAAAGATAAACTGTAAGCAAATCTAGGTAATAAAAAACGAAGTATATTCTCTTTTCTGTCTTAGAACATAAGATAACATTGTTTGTTTGAATATATGAAAATCATAATATGGACACTGTTGTAATGCAGCAAGTGTACAAACAGTATAGAAAGCTCACATAAATCTTAGTTCCAAATTTCAGAAATGAATACTTGGCAATAATGTGTTAGAATGTATAAGTATTCAGTTAATAAAAAACTGATGAACAATGAATCTGAAAATCCATCAAACTAAATAGATGCTTAAAAAAACTTGTTTTCAAATTTCAATAAGCCTTGATTTAAACTTCCTGATGAAATTGCATATTTTCCACCTTTGAGTTGATAACTTACATGTCTTTGATATGATTTTTCACCTGTGAGTTGATAACTTACCTGTCTTTGATATGATTTTTCACCTGTGAGTTGATAACTTACCTGTCTTTGGTATGATTTTCAGCCTGTGAGGTAAGCAGTACATCCTGGAACTTATACTGTGACTGCAGTAACAGATACGTATCCAAACAGGAAATCATCACACTAAGACATCTGAAAAACATTATAATAGCAAATATTGAATCAATCTACAGGTTTAGAACAAAATTATCAATCAATTAACAGTACTGTATTCCAACTTATTTATTTCCAGATACTCTATTTCATGTTTAGTCCTTTTTAGCCCACTTCGCAGGGATTTAATTTCCTGATTTTTAAATTTACTTGATGCAGTTTAATAAGAAGAGATCCAAGTTTTACTTATTCATGACAATTCATATTTGCGTTATTTTTCTACTTGGGAAATTCGCAAAAATAAGTCTCTTAACCCTTTCGCCGATGAGTCCCGGTTTACCGGGATTCACGCTTCAGACAGCTGACGATGAGTCCCGTTTTACCGGGATCGAAATACATCTTTTATGTTTCCCGCTCAAAACAGTGCAAACATGAGTTATCTTTCTTTGATGAATACCCGGATAAAAGTGTAAACATGGCGCTTCCGTTTGTTGAAAACCGTGTCAAAATCAGACGAAATTTACGGAATTTACGAGAATTTGAAATGAGGGAACATTTTTTTTGGAAGAATATGGAAGAATTGAAGCCAAACTAGTATACTTTTTTGAAGTAAAATGTCGTTTTACGTACAAAACACTTGGAATGGACATCGTTCAGTGTGAAGAATTTGTACAGCCTCATAAAAATTTTCAAAATTTTGCCGTTTTGGGTTTAAAAATTACGATTTGGGGTCTAAGAGCAGAATTTTGAGAATTTCACCTAGATAATGCCGAAAATTTGAAAATTTGAATATTTTATGAAGAAAAAATTATCAAAACATGAACAAAACTGTGAACATGGTGTTAGTGAATGAAATAAATATACAAATAACTACGAACAAGTTTTTATTGACATATATTATGAAAATCTCCCACTTGAGTAATAGTAGCCAGGGAAGCCATCGTCTCAGAGTAGCTTCTCTCTGGGCAGCAATCGGTGAAAGGGTTAAAAAATATATGTAGTTTCTGCAATGTGGGTCAAGTATATTGAAGGATGATCAATTTGGAACACATTTAAATTTTAATAGTACAGATATTTTGTTTTGCCTTTGCCTGATCCATTAAAATGTGGTAACAAATCTTTAGACAATACTGATGTTTTTCATTTAAAATTAAATGTTTTTACTTAAAAAACAAATATGATATTATAAGCATATTTCTCTTACCTGAGACCAAATACATGAGACTGTTCAAAATTAAATAATGAATGGATTTTTGCCGGTGAGTCTACTATCACAAATCTGTCTACAAACTCCTAAAGATAAAAACATGCTTAAATAAAGTATACATATTTGAGATACAAGAATGCTTAAATACTATATCAATATCAAGGATAAAACAAGAACTTTAATTATAAGGAAAAACTTTATTATGCAAAAAGCCAGAAAAATTCAAAGGTTTTCTGCTCTTTGGTAGTGTTTCTGTTTTTTTGACACATTTTACCAATTTCATTTAAAATTCTATATAAAAATTTGTATATGAAATATCTCTGATATTTTAATAAGTTCAATATACTATTAAAAAAATCCAAACATTCTGGAGACACGAAACCATTTGGCAACAAAAAAATACAAACAATTAATATCAACAAATCTTTATCTCCATATAAATAAGAGTGATAGATCCTTAAATTCTATGGATGAAGGAATTATCAATAGTATTTATTATAAATGTTCAATTATGTAATAAAACATTACCACAACTGAATCAGGAATTTCTCGAAAACCGTAACTTTCTTTCTTTGGTAAAGTTTTATCTCCCAATAATTCATACACTGCATGAAAGCTTGATAACACATTTAACAACTTTATCAAACTCTGAAATGTAAAAATAAACATATTATGACAAAAAACTGTTATTGAAGTTTTTAAATTAATGTCTCATTGACAAACACCCACATTTTTCCGTGTTGTTGTTTTTCTTTTCTTTAGAGGTATTGACAAACTGTAATAAGAATTTTGCAGAAATTAAAAGAAATAAAATAAATCAGTATTTAAAGGTGCAATAATTGTATGCAATTATTAGGTGCAGTTAATGTGTTTAATGTTACTTTTATTTCTATTCTTCATACTATTGCTATACTTGTAGATCAGTGTTGATGTATCTTAAATTTGCAAAATAAGCAAGTTTTATCTGACTTTATCCAAATGTATCATACATGCACTGTCTTTAAACTTAAAATACACCAAATATTTAAAGAAAGTTGAGAAAATACTCATTAAATAGAAATGACAAACATTTTAAAAGATTTTGTTTTTCAATTTAAGTACAATAATTAAATATAAATTACAATGATTTTTTCTTCCATCTTATAAATGTGTTTATTAATCTTACCTTATGAGATGATCTTTCTATGGGATCGACTGGCCAGGCCTTTGGTGTAAACAACACTGTATCTAATGGACTTGACTCTATCACTGACCACAGCTCGGACAGCAATGCTTTAATATATCCTATAAATGTATTCCAATAAATTAATTATTCATAAACATTTTATTCTGTACTCCATTTTAAATCATAAATGAGAGAGTTTTTACACATGTAATTTGAGTTGTTTAAAAAATCTTACACAGCAACTAAGTACATGAAGTAGTATATATTTTCAATAATTAAAAACAAGAGAAATGTCTGCCCTGCTTTATTGATCTTGATTGATCATTATGTTGCAAATCTTTAAGATAAAAATATCTTCCACAAATATCTACAAACACTTAACATTATCAATATTTTAAAATTGGTATTTGCTGCATTTACACTAAGCATGCAGCATTAAGGAATAAGGGCAAAAACTGGTCAGCTCAAATTTAGTATAATGTAACAGGTAGAATGACATGACTTACTGCAGACTGTTAACTAGCATGTTTAAAACCTTGCTTAATATGACAGACTAGTACAATGCAGGTTAATATTGATATTACATTAACATGTTCTCGTCCTGAATATGCATAGAATTGACTTTAAACAGTCATCCATCATCGTTTGAATTCTTATAAGTGAAAAAAATCATATGATAAAATAGCTTTTCAGTTTTTGTCTAAGCAGTTGGTGAACAATGAAAAAGAGATCATGGACAACAAACGCTGGATGAAATTTTGCAACACAAGTCATCTGTATACATGATATGAAGTATTCTGGTATTCCACCTTCTGAAATATACCCTGATTAAAATTTATATGTCGCACATTCTGCAACATTTGTAGCAGGCAAGTAGAAAAACCAAATCAATAGAAAATGTTTTCTACTGGCAGAATCTGATGCATATCTAAAATGTCAACTTTAAATACATTATTATTAAGGGGATTGGAATAAACCATCTGTGACTACAACCAAACAACTTACCTGTTTTCTGTAGAGCAACCATACCAGGGGCAGTCCCTGCTACTTGTGTTACCATAAAACCATAACCAAACTTCTCACATTTGCTAACCTATACATATTCAAAATAAAAAATAATTTACATAATAAAACAAGAGTGCACACGCTGAAATCATGTGAAATGTCTCGCCTTCTTTACTAATCATTGATATTATGTTGATAGTCCTAAGTATAAAGCTTTATTACAACTGTCTTATAAACTTAACATTAACCAAGATAACTAAACATTGACCAATGAACCATGAAAATGAGGTCAAGTTTAGATGAACCATGCCAGGCACACATGTACAGCTAACAATGCTTCCATACAACAAATATAGTTGACCTATTACTTATAGTTTAAGAAAAATAGACCAAAACACAAAAACATAACACTGAGCAATGAACCGTGAAAATGAGGTCGAGGTCAAATAAAACCTACGCGACTGACATATAGATCATAAAATATTTCCATACACCAAATATAGTTGACCTATGGCATATAGTATTAGATAAAAAGACCAAAACTCAAAAACTTAACTTTGACCACTCAACCATGTAAATGAGGTCAAGGTCAGATGACATCTGCCCGCTAGACATGTACACCTTACAATTATTCCATACATCAAATATAGTAGATCTACTGCATAAAGTATGAGAAAAACCGACCAAAACACAAAAACTTAACTATAACCACTGAACCATGAAAATGAGGTCAAGGTCAGATGACATCTGCCAGTTGGACATGTACACCTTACAGTCCTTCCATACACCGAATATACTAGCCCTATTGCTTATAGTATCTGAGATATGGACTTGACCACCAAAACTTAACCTTGTTCACTGATCCATGAAATGAGGTCGAGGTCAAGTGAAAACTGTCTGACAGGCATGAGGACCTTGCAAGGTACGCACATACCAAATATAATTATCCTATTACTTATAATAAGAGAGATTTCAACATTACAAAAAATCTGAACTTTTTTTTCAAGTGGTCACTGAACCATGAAAATGAGGTCAAGGACATTTGACATGTGACTGACGGAAACTTCGTAACATGAGGCATCTATATACAAAGTATGAAGCATCCAGGTCTTCCACCTTCTAAAATATAAAGCTTTTAAAAAGTTAGCTAACACCGCCGCCGCCGGATCACTTTCCCTATGTCGAGCTTTCTGCAACAAAAGTTGCAGGCTCGACAAAAACTAAAAACTTTTGAAAGTATAGAATTATAATCATAATGAAAATCAGTCAGTTGTTATCATAATGAAAATCACAGGCCAGTAATATGATTATCATTACCCATACTGATCATTCTTTTAAACTATTTAAACCTATTAAATTTACCTTTCTTTCTTTCTTTTTTTAATATAAAAAATGCTCCCAATGCAGCATCATATTTTGCACTGTCAAAATCTGCCACACTATATAATTAACAAGAATGTGTCCCCAGTACACGGATGCCCCATCCGCACTATCATTTTCTATGTTCAGTGTACTGTGAAAATGGGGTAAAATCTCTAATTTGGCATTAAAATTAGAAAGATCATGTCATAAAGAACATGTGTACTAAGTTTCAAGTTGATTGGACTTCAACTTCATCCAAAACTACCTTGACCAAAAACTTTAACCTGAAGCGGGACAAACGGACAGACGGCCAGACGGACGCACAGACCAGAAAACATAATGCCCATAAATGGGGCATAAAAAGAAAAGTGTTTTATATGTTTAATGATTACTTTTATGCCAATATATTTTAATCATTTCCTCATTACTCTTTTTAGGGTGGCTTATGTTGTTTACCTTTTATATATGATGACGTAACAAATAGGTTGTATGCTTGTATATATATATTTCTTTTAAGTTTATGTGTTTTTATTCAGTCTCTCGTAATTCTTTTTAGAGTGGCTTATGTATACGTTGTTGTTTACCTTTAATAAATGTTTTATATGCATGTACATAAGATGAGACTTTAATAAAGCATTTGTTCTTGTCTTTTCTTTGTCTATCCAATGCATTTTTAAAATTTCATAATTGAGGGTAATGCCCTTTAGAGTTAGGCGTCAAACGGTCATTCAAATTGATTAAAATTTTACAGTGATTCGTCAAAGAATCCTTATTGTCATTCATCAGAGGTCTCAAATTTCATTGTCATGCACAAAAAATAACGTTAACATCATTTAGCGAGAATTTTTACTGTTATTTTTCATGAAGGTAACCCCCATTACCACCTTCATAATTGGTAAGTCTTACCTGTAATTTGTTTTTATATCTATCATACATATAGGTCATACATTCATTCATAGCTTTAGTTTGTTGCAACAACAATATTCCTTTAGCAGTACTAGCAAAGTTCAGTAAATTATCTCTCAGAGTGTCTTCCCAGGCATTTCTGTAAATAGTTACGACCAAAAGGTGTTTAATAGAAACATAATGTGCTTATAATTCATTATGACATCATGTGTTACAAGAGATACAAATATATGTGCTGTGTTTTGATTCTTTCTAGATAGTGTATATTCTGTCTTCATATGATTTTTATAAGACCATTTACCAGTTTGATATCAGAATTGTGATTGTAAATCTACAACGTTGGAGTTTGTTTCTACCTGTAAATCTACAACGTTGGAGTTTGGTTCTACCTGTAAATCTACAACAGTGGAGTTTGGTTCTACCTGTAAATCTACAACGTTGGAGTTTGTTTCTACCTGTAAATCTACAACGTTGGAGTTTGTTTCTACCTGTAAATCTACAACGTCGGAGTTTTATTACATGTATATTTATTTGGAATAATTTCTTAATATACAGTAATAATATGAATCAATGAATACTAAGTAAGATTATTTACATGTCATATGCTTTAGTTGTAGTGGCAGTAGAATCAGAACTATCATCAGACATGGTGGGTGTAGCTGTTCTTTCTGCTTCAGAGTAGGCCTGCAAGTATAAGTAGTTTATTTAAGTTACTGAAATCTCTTTATTTAATGGAACTTGGAAGGACATTTTACCTCAATCTCAAAGAATACTAATTACATCAGATGTATGTTTCATATAATATCTTATTTTGATTGGATTACAGCAATCTTGCGTCATTCATTTCAAAATAAATTGTAACATTCATGATAACACACATTTGAAATAAAATGCACAGGTTAATAAAAGAAAAATTTGATAGTAATCATGTTTTTATGATCACAGCGGGAAAATGTAATTACGGTATAAGTAATGGAGAGTTGTCTGATTGGCACTCACACCACATCTTCCTATATCTAATAAGTATTGAATGCTTCTTCAAGTAATTTCATAGGGTTGTAAAAGTGTTGACTGATCTCAAATTATTAGAATGAAGCGCTTCTACGCTTCATACAAAAAGTACTTCAGTCAACACTCAAACACCCCAATGAATTTACAAAAAGAAGCATTTGAGATATTTTTACAAGCCTCCTTCTCAAAATGATCTCCCAACTTTCTGATTATAGGACTCCTATGAAGTTTTGACGAGTTGTAACCTTTAAACAAATTTGTAAGGATCTAGCCAAACTTCAGTTTACTGTAGACAAGAGTAAGATGGGATTTGTGTTTAAGTCTCCAAATGACAAAGGAGATCAAAAATTTAATATCTAGTAATGAATATCAGTCACCCAAATGTGTAGAACATCCAACACAACCTGAAAGCCCTATCATAGCAACAAAAAGTGATGAATGATGGACACACTAATGAATGGGTCAGTATATACAGTATATAAACAACTTTGGTGTATGGGTTCATTCTTGTAATATTTGACACTTGGCAATTTAGCAAAATGCATGTACAATCAATCAAAAATATTCATATACTATTATTCTATCAGTTGTTTTGATGATGTGAATTTTTTGTGAAACATGTAGTAGCAATATACTAATCATCATTAAAAACAAAATTCTAAATAAAAGACAAACCTCTCTCCAGGCTTCAGCTACAACTTTATGTAGTTCATACTGATATAGTACAAGTAATCCTTCACATGTGTTGTATAACTGTCTACAGATATAAAGGAATGCTCCAATCACAGCCTGGGAGGGCTTTGGTCCAGATTGTTTTGGAAGTTTGTCTAATAATGCCCTCTTGGTAAACCTTGCAATCACATGGGCAGCAGACGATCTGTTAAAATTTGGATAATATAGACTGATAAAATTAAAGAATGCATAAACCAAATAGAAAAAACAAAACACATAGTAAACATCTAATTTTTTCATCAGTTATATGAACTGAAATAAGATCAAGTCTTTCGTCTAAATTCCTAATGAATATTTTAATTTCCAAGAACAGTAAAGTGAAATTTGTGGCATCCCTATGATGGGCAATGTCATCTGTTGTTTTGAGTGTGTACAATTTGTTTAAAGATGATGACAAATTGGAAATGAAAGAAAAATTATTTTCAAACACACCATGTCTACATTAGATGTATGTTTTGATTTATGTGGCAAATATTAAATGTATGGTATCAACTTTTGTTAACATAACTTTACAATTTTTTAAATGTTTACATCAAGGTATTACTGGTGTCATCTTTGAACTGATGTTAATATTTATATTATGCCATTTAACTTACACATTTGGTTTAGTAAACATATCTTTTCTTTCGCCATACATCAAGTGTCGTCTGCCCCTAGTACTTGATGCCACCATGGCAAACAGATCAGCCACATGTAACATTGTATTCTCACTTGGTGCATAGTTATGCTTCTAAAAACAAAATAAGGAGAAAGTAGTATACGATTAGAAAAAAATAACTATACTTCTTTAAAATATATATTTATGTGGACCTGAAAAATAGCTGCGTAAAATAATCTACTTCTACAAGAGAGCCAGTGTTTCAGATAAGGTCTGGAATTTAGCCTTAAAAATTAATATACAGACCCTAACCCCAATTAATTAATAGATATTATCCTCCATCATGCAAATACCTAGAATTCTTCAAATACATTCTTTAATTGTAACATTTCCATTAAGACCAGATACAAATGCATATATTTATACATGGCCAAATTCAATAATGATATATATGTTTGTGAATTGTATATTTTTTTAGACAAATATTTCTTCCTTTTGATATTTAAATATAAACATTACAGAATAAAATTTCCTTGAAAAAACAAAAATCTGAATATAGGAAAGCAAAAACTATCAATAAGATTTTGTACAATCATTGATTTGGAATGGAATTATTCAGTTATATATTATGTATGCAACGGAAGTTTTTAACAAACAAACAAAGTTTTTTGAAGTTGGAAAAGGTTTGGTTGCGGTATATAAATCTTTCTAGACATGTGATTTTTCCAAATTTTAAAAAGCTTGCATTTTAAAATCTTTAAATGATAATCAAATATTGAACAGATATATCATGTTAAGGAGGGGTATTTGCGAAAAATACCAGTCGAGAGAATGTTAAATTTCACGAGCCGTAAGGCGAGGGAAATTCATTCTCAAGACTGGTATTTTTCGCAAATACCCCTCAATAACATGATATATCTGTTTAATTACACCGAATGTTAATGTACTAAAACGCATTGATGATCGTGACGTTACAAGCGTCCAGTCGGATAGAGTATTTTTTGGCAAATACCACGGCAGAGAGGGTAAAAAAGGCATATCCTTTTAGCAAATACCCCGGCGACGTTAAAAATGAACGATATTCATTTGATAACAGTAAATTGGTGAAAAATACACTGGCTATTAACCAATCAAAACCCCGGATTCTTACATAAGGTGTAATTAGATACTAAATACATTACTGTTACTGGTAAACCAACTTATTATCCAGGCTTATTTTTTTCATATTTGGACCTTTTTATCACAATTTAAAGCAATTTCATTTTAAGATTCTAAAAGTCACTGGTTGTAGTTATAGACAAGGAACAATCCAGGTTTTAAATTTTCATGAAGATTCATATTCATGTTACTTTTCTTATAGCCAAAGTCGCAAAAATAAAACACAATTGCGAAAATTATTAGGCTTACAGTATTAGAAGTACCAACCTTTGGTTCTAAGTAATGTGATACAGGAGCCAGTAGAGCTGTAACTATCTCATCTTTATACATACATATCTCACAGACTTGCTCTGAAGTACATATTCCTTTAACAATCTCTGTCACTAAATTCCCTGGCTCATATACAACTAAAAATAATATTGAAATCATATAACACTGTGACACCTTTAAACTCTTAAATCTGATTAAGCACAGGATTTATAATCTATCTATTATCAATATTTTAAAACAATTGTGAAAGAATTCCAAGATTTATCAATTTCAATTTCTTTTAGAAAAGAAGAAGCTCATGTCATAAAACTATTGCAATTGGGTCAATGTTCGCAATAGTTTCTCCATAGGCTGTTATGGTAACGTTTTCTTCTGTTGCCCAGTCCATATTGCTAACTTGGATAAGTATGATGGCTTGCTTCGAAGCTGAGACATTTCCACATACGTGGTTAAATTTTCAGGGTACAACGTGTGATTACTTTTTTTGTAAATTAGCAAAACCAGAGTATCCTTTCCTCATTTCGAGGCGCATTAGGGATATTGTCCCAATTTAGAGGCAAAGTACTTAAGGTTTACTGATAAAGAGAATAAGGAATAGAATGTGAATTCAAGTGATGTTGAATCAACTTTCACTTTAACTTTTCAATAATATTATTGTTCAATTTTACATGAAGTAAACCAGCAGTCAGAAACATTGACAGTGGCATTTTTATTTCAAACGAAATGCCATATGGAATGCCAGGTTCTATCATAGTGGAAAATATCTTCCATTTTCTAAACATAATATTCTCCTTAATCAGAACTAATGTCCTAAAAACATTATACAAAAGTTATTATGATGCATTATACACATACTAGTGTTGAGTGCTATATTTTTTTTTTACAGTTACATATTTTT
The DNA here is from genome assembly GCF_965363235.1 of Mytilus galloprovincialis. Classification (NCBI taxonomy): domain Eukaryota; kingdom Metazoa; phylum Mollusca; class Bivalvia; order Mytilida; family Mytilidae; genus Mytilus; species Mytilus galloprovincialis. The sequence goes on from NC_134843.1 coordinate 87,748,807, forward strand.
CATGCAATTGAGATTTATTCATTATTTCGTTAAACCTTCATTGAATGGATGAAATATTGCTAGTACATTATATTCTGATGAAGCATGAATGTATACCTGATAAATGTTTAGATGGAGATGGATCAACCAGCACTACAACCATGGATACAAGTAATTTAGTCACTGTTACTGTTTCTGAAAATGATTATAGCATAAACTTTTAATATAACCATTTATAAAAAAAAAATGATTTTAAAAGTAAGCTATGATGATACTTACTTAAGTTTGTTAATAAGAACCATCTTCAAAATATATGTATTAAGCAAGAAAAAAGTTGTTTTTAAATAGCAAAGAATTTTTAATCTATTATTTAGCAAATTTCTTCCGTTTAAAAAATGTAACATTTAAAAACAGTTCAATGCAAAGAAGCAACGGTATAGTCAAATCATACATTTTTATCATTAGAAATTTGTTTCATATTCTTATTTAATTTTCTCTTTATTTTTATGTTATTCACACCTCTATGCCAAAAAAAATCACTAGGAATCATTATCACCCGGAGTTCTGAAATCGTCATATAAGAGTTATATCTTTTTTTATAAACTGGAAACCATAATGAGTTCTATTTCAAAGTTCTTCAACAAGGTTTATGTTAAATGACAAGAATCAAACAGCTCAACCCAACTTTATTTTACTTAGACAGTCAGGGGACTTACTGAAATAAGTGATTTTTAAATCACTTATTTGAGTAGCAAATTCGAGGTTTTGTCACAAATTGGGATTTTGTAGTTTTTTCAAAATTTTAAACACATAGGTTTAAATAACATCTTTTAATTAGTAAAATTAAAAAATATGAACTTTTTGCTTCTTTTAAGTAGCAAGTTTTATGCCTTTGATGCTATCATTTACCTGAAAATTCTATTTTAGTTTAAAAAATGCTATAATAATGGCTTTACATAATGAACTGATACTTTCTTAAAAGATTTTTGACAGCAGTGGGAGTATTTTTCCTGTGAAGTTCAAGGTTTCATCTTTCAGATTATGTAATAAAATTCTATTGTTCGCGATAAAAATTTCACTGTTCGGGGGTGTTGAAATTAGTGGGGGTTATTAAAAGAATGATACTTAAAGAAGTGATTTTTGGGAAGGAAATTAAGGTCTGATACTTAAACAAGTGATTTTTATGTCATTATCCTAGATTCAGTACAAGGTCATCACCTGAAATGACCTGGTCATCCTAGACAACACAGATGTTGGTTCTGATAAGTTTAGAAACATAATTAGTCCCTGGATCATTAGTATTCTATATTTAAAGCTACACTAATATTAAATCACTTCTTCTAGTGATTTATTTGTACTACTTAAATAGGTGATTATTAAAGAAAGACAACTCTAACTTCCAACCTTTATGGAAATAATGTTACTTGAATCAGTGATTTAGAAAATCACTTGTTTAAGTAAGTCCCCTGACTGTTAGAAGCTAACTATTTACTACCAGATAAGTTCTTATGATGAAATAATTAAAATAATGGCACCAAAAATTAGGGTAGTACTGCACTTTACATTCAGGCGTCAAACGGTAATTTTCAGCTTCTGTTAGCGTCAAGTAAGTTAAAATTTTACCTTGATTTGTTAAAATATCCTTATGGTGAATCACTGGTGATTCATCAAGGGTCTTAATAAATCATCATTACTGTCAATTTTTTACGAAATTTGTTAAAATCAGTCCATTTATTTATTTGTCATGCACTAAAAATTATCATTAACGGCATCTGGCAAGACATTTTACCATTATTAATCATGAAGGTAACCCCATTACGACCCTCATACATGTCTTACCATCTGCTTCCTTTAATTTGATAGGGAAAAATCGTCTTCCATTCACAAAACACATCATCCTACCAAGCATAAAGGCAGAGTGAACAAAGAAGGCATACTCAAGCTCAGCTTCTGTATAGTAACTTCTTCTGTTATCTGGAAATAGTTATCACAAGTATTGTACAAAAGAAACACATATATTGTACAAAAGAAACACAAATATTGTACAAAAAAAAACACAAATATTGTACAAAAAAATCACAAGTATTGTACAAAAGAAACACAAATATTGTACAAAAAAATCACAAATATTGTACAAAAAAATCACAAATATTGTACAAAAGAAATCACAAATATTGTACAAAAGAAACACAAATATTGTACAAAAAAAACCACAAATATTGTACAAAAAAATCACAAGTATTGTACAAAAGAAACACAAATATTGTACAAAAAAATCACAAATATTGTACAGAAGAAATCACAAATATTGTACAAAAGAAAACACAAATATTGTACAAAAGAAATCACAAATATTGTACCAAAGAAATCACAAATATTGTACAAAAGAAAACACAAATATTGTACAAAAGAAAACACAAATATTGTACAAAAAAATCACAAATATTGTACAGAAGAAATCACAAATATTGTACAAAAGAAATCACAAATATTGTACAAAAGAAAACACAAATATTGTACAAAAGAAAACACAAATATTGTACAAAAGAAATCACAAATATTGTACAAAAGAAATCACAAATATTGTACAAAAGAAAACACAAATATTGTACAAAAGAAAACACAAATATTGTACAAAAGAAAAGAAAACACAAATATTGTACAAAAGAAATCACAAATATTGTACAAAAGAAAACACAAATATTGTACAAAAGAAAACACAAATATTGTACAAAAGAAATCAAATATTGTACAAAAGAAATCACAAGTATTGTACAAAAGAAAACACAAATATTGTACAAAAGAAAACACAAATATTGTACAAAAGAAATCACAAATATTGTACAAAAGAAAACACAAATATTGTACAAAAGAAATCAAATATTGTACAAAAGAAATCACAAGTATTGTACAAAAGAAATCACAAATATTGTACAAAAGAAATCACAAGTATTGTACAAAAGAAAACACAAATATTGTACAAAAGAAATCACAAATATTGTACAAAAGAAAACACAAATATTGTACAAAAGAAATCACAAATATTGTACAAAAGAAATCACAAATATTGTACAAAAGAAAACACAAATATTGTACAAAAGAAAACACAAATATTGTACAAAAGAAAACACAAATATTGTACAAAAGAAATCACAAATATTGTACATAAGAAAACATTTTCAGTAAAACACAATATGCTTATCTTCAAAATAAACATATTTAAATTGAAAATTCAACTGTGGTAGCTTAATTGAAGCTCATCAATAAATAAAATAATAGTCTATTGACAATATGAAATATGACCTGTTGACTTTAATACTATTGCTTCAGGTCTATCTTTAAGTCAGCTTAGCTTGTCAAATGACCATTTCCATTCTCAATTTTATTGACTATCGGAACCTTTGACCAGCTGACTCACAAAAAAATTATAGCTCTGCTGCTAAATCAATTAAGCTTGTCAAATGAACCTTGACCATATGAATTTCTACCTGTTGGCTTATACTAACCTATTGCCCTTGCTTCAGATCTATCTGTTAAGTCAGCTGAATGTTTTCTATGTAGTGAGAACTCCAGGCAATGTCGTATGGCATTAGTTACCTGAAACATACAATCTCAATGACAATCTGACATTATATTTTAATCTTTTGATATAAATTAAAAAAATATTACCATAGGTTCTTGCAACTCACCAAGAAGACTCCTTAAGAAATTAGAAATAATTGGTGATTAACTCAAATCTTAAATTGGCATCTGGCTCTAATTAATCCATGTTTCATTGTCAAATAGACAAGGGATTATCACATGAAATGTATAGATGGCATGAAAAATATGTGCTTGTATGATTAATAATTATAGCTTGGTTTTCTGTTTTAAACAGGACAAAATATACTATCTTGGTTGGGTATTTTATACAAGATAAACTATAATAACTTTGTTTTTTTGTTTTATTCATGATAGAATATGATATCTTTGTTTCTCTGTTTTATACAAGATAAACTATTATATCTTTGGTTATCTGTTCTATACAAGATAAACTATGATATCTTTGGTTTTCTGTTTTATGCAAGATAACATATTATATCTTGGTTTTCTGTTTTATAATTGAACTTACAAAGATAGAATGTAAAGAAAAATAAATATAATGCTTTAAAAAATACCTTTCCCTCGCTTGGAGTCAGTTTGATTGACTCAATAGATATGAGAAGTTGGTAAATACACATTACTCTGCTCAATGAGTTTGTGTTTGATAATACTTACTATTGGTCTGTATTTCTCTAACATTCGAAGAAGACATTGTCTACTGTAGTTTCCATGCTAAAAAATATACAGTTATTACTATGGATACAGTTTGTTTATAAACAAATATGTATAAAAAAATTAACAACTAATATACAAACATGCACTGAAGAAATAAATTAGATCCTTCAATATGTTAATATGTATTATCTAGTAGTTGTCTATAGTTATATATGTAAAACATTTGGTTATTTTAACACTTAACAGTGGTGGCTGATTTTTTTTACACCCCTATCAGTTTTTTGGCTTCTTGTTTAGACTTCTTTATAGCTAGGTTTACAGTATAAATGCCTGCCCGTCCTTGGAGACTATGATTACTTCTAAATGTAGGTTTATTGAGTTGTTTGGTTGCTGTATCATTGACATGTATCCCACATCTGCTGGTATTCACAACATTACAGTATGTGTTTGGTTGCTGTATCATTGACATGTATCCCACATCTGCTGGTATTCACAACATTACAGTATGTGTTTGGTTGCTGTATCATTGACATGTATCCCACATCTGATGGTATTCAAAACATTACAGTATATGTTCTTCATATATACCTCAGGTTTTTTTTCTTCTTCTGAATATTGAGTAGACTCCTAGGTAGGAGTGTCAAACTTCCCGGTTTTAACATGAAAATAATATGTTTGTAGATTGTATTTACTGCAATAATTTATTAAAGATTTCTCAGACTTTAGTGAACACTAAATTAAGGAGGTAGACCTAGGTTGAGGGATATAACTCTTTAAATCATCTGTATGTTTGTGTCAACCATTTGCATAAATATATTCTATAAATGAAACTGGACTTTTCTAAAACATAACTGATTTAAAGAGTTATCTCGCTGAACCAAAATTAAATGTGAGGTTTTACAAAGCTTCAAAAGCAAAAGTGACAAAAAATTTAATCGACAGTATAATAATTAAAGAGCATTTCTTTTTTCCACTTAAAAAATAGAGGGATTTAAAAAATATCAATACTACATACCATCCATTTAATAAACCACTGTGCCTTTGGATCTATTAATGCTATAAAATGTACTGGTGATAACTGTAGTGAAGATCCACCTTGGCTCCCATTCTGATTTATGGCATATAAAGTTAATGTACTCTCAATTATCTCTTCCAAATATCTGAAAAATAATTATATATGTTTATCATTATGGAGATCAAGAATTTAAAAAGAAATATTCATATCTGCTACTGATTATTATATAGAAAGAAGTTTATCATATAAGGTTTTACTTTTCTCTGTTTCATATTTTCAAAATCTTGAAAATATTAGGCAATGACATCCTTTATCAGTGTAAAAACACAAGGTACTGAAGTCCACCAACATCCAATTATCAATGCAGTGCATATTAATTCATTCATACAGCCATACAACTATCCAAACACTTTGTACACATTAAAGTAGATTTACTAACTATTTCATTATTCTTCATATTCTCAACCAAAAAAACATTCCGTTAACACAAATTGCTGATTAAACATTGAGTGGCATTTTATTTTTCGATACTGACTGAATCAGCTGGAATATCAGTTCGCCCTGGCATGCTTGCTTGATATTCTTGCTGAAAAAATCAGCATCAAAAACAAAAATGCTATATGTATTTACTAACCTGTCAGGATATCTTATCCAATAGTTTATGGTTTCTTGTTGGAACTCATTCAATAAACGGAACTGAAATATAATAAAAAGTTATACATTATCTTCTTGTTTTTTACTAATGCATACATCTAAATAAAATGCTTTGTCAAATTATCTATGTTACCTTCAGTTCAAAAATAAATTGAAAATAAAGGAATTAGAAATTACTTTTTTCAATAATATCAAATATTTAATTTAAAGCTTTTAAGTAGTTGGCAATAAATGTGATCAAAAATCCAAATAACTAATAAGGCTTTAGTTTTAAGCAACATTATCAAAACAATTTTTTCTTCATCTTCATATATTCTATTTATAACTTATGTTTGCTATCAATGTTTTCTTCACTAAAGGTATTTCAGAGAAGATTTATGAATAGTCTTTTGTGTTATATGTTTTAGTCACCAAGATAAAATTATAAGTGAGAACATCTGCATATTCTGTATAAGTGTTTTTGGCTTGTTACAGTTGATTCATTATCAGTGATACTCATTTGGTACCAATTTACATTCATTATCACTGAACTAGTATATATTTGTTTAGGGGCCAGTTGAAGGACGCCTCCGGGTGCGGGAATTTCTCGCTACATTGAAGACCTGTTGGTGACCTTCTGTTGTTGTTTTTTTCCTATGGTCGGGTTGTTGTCTCTTTGGCACATTCCCCATTTCCATTCTCAATTTTATTTCAGAAAAAAATAATTTTCATAGATATTTGATTTTGTACTTTTTGCTATAGTCTGCATACTAATTTATAGAAAATTTGTATTTCATTGAACATTCAAATTCATGGTTTATCTTTTCCCACAAAATCCACAAAAATTTGAAGCTCTTGAAAAATATGGAATCCACAGCAGTTAAAATTTGTAATTTATAACAACACAATTAGATGCACATAATTCTATTTCATCTCATTTCATTATTCTTTAATTTCAAGGTCCATATTTCAGTTTTGTTAATTTTTTATCAAATTCACTTTATTTGTAATAGCTTCAAATCTATGCCTGTACTGCATTGATTAGATATATAGAAAGATGTATCACAATTTATACCAAAGACATAAAATTATTTTACAATTATTCTTTGCCTAAAAAACTTACAGCTTTCATTAATTTGACATTTTCAGGATTGGTGAAGTCTAATCCACTCTTTATATTTGGTATGTTGTTTCCCTTCTTTGCATTGAACTGGGAAATCAAGTATTCAACTGTTAAAACAAATACAATTGCTATTATATGTATAGGAAATTTCCAATGTTTATTTCATCATACTGTTCCAGTGCTGAAATCTTTTTAAGATGCACAAAATAAAAGGGAAATATCTCTTATAATCTTACTTTATATAAGGCTATTTTTGTGAACTCTGTAAGCCAGTTAATCTTTAATTTAGTTCATTACTCCTATTCAAAAGCTTTCTACAGTCCAGTTAACAGAACAGTAAAATAATCATGTAGGGAAATATCAAATAATTTTAAATTAACCTGGTAATAACTTTACATGAAGCTTGATTACAAATTTGTTATTTGACGAATCCTAAAAAAAATTGTGACCAAAACTGTATTACTTTCCCTTAACTTGACTTCATTAAATTATTGATGAATTGCTAATACCAACCTAATAATGTATACACTTCTCTTGTCTGTGGTGATGTGTTGGTGAAAGCTCTTGTTATAAATTTGGTACTCAAATGCTGAAATCAAAACAATGTATAAATAACTAACATATTACCAGTAGTTTTGAAATGTCAAATTCAAGTCCTACAATATTCTTATTTTTTATAACCAATCCTGAATTATTCACATATGAATGCATTTCAGTAGCAAAATATATAATTTCTTCAGTCTTTACAAACAAATCAATTTTATCCATAGTCTTTATTTTAACAATTTTAATGACATCTAAAGTCTAATTTTTTCTAATATATTATTTAATTTCAAGAGACAGCAATTTCATGCTGAAATGAACTGCAAACTGAAAAAATTAGATATAAATGCATTAGAATGATGTATCTCTTTACTATTACGAGTAAACAACTTAAATACATCCAAAAAAATGTAATTTCTCAAGTTAATATATTTCAGGTAAAGAGATTTGCAAGATTAATTAAAATAATCTCTTAATCCTTTTTCTTTCTTATTAATGTGTACAATATTGTTTGTATTCTAGTCTAATGCACGTACCATAATTTGTACATTAGATTCATCAAGAGCATCTATGAGGTGACGTTTCATTGTTGGCCAATGATCACTGCTGATAAAGTCTGCTGGTAAGTTCTGATTCAGAGTCTGCAATGCTTCTACTCGTACCTAAAATTAAAGTCAGTTAACATTTAAATATAATGAAATCAAATACTGTAAACTTAGAAACTATTGCGTTCATTTGTTATTGCAAATTGATCATTTTAGACTAAAATGCGATTTTAATTTTTGTGACATTGCAAAAGTTCCTGTTTAATTCATATTTAAAATTTCAAAATGTGAATTTAAATTATTGCAATTATAACCCTGTAGCATTTTTCCCAATAAATTCTGAATTTACATTAATACGTTTATTAATCATACATTAATGATAAGATTGTAAATTAAAAATCCCTAGAAAGTGCAACAAAGAATATTTTTTCCACTGCTTGTCCGTTTATGTATTTATAAATCTTTCCAAAACATAATGCCAAAATAGCAACATTTCTTAAATAATGAACTTGATGCTTATGCATATTCAGAAATAAGAATATCTGCATATTGGTAAATTAAACTTTGTATTACAGAAATCAGAAGTGATATTTAAAATATTAATTTATTCCTAAAGGTGCCTAGAATCTTACCACATTATCTCTGTGGCGACTCATCTTCTCTGCAACTTGCTGCATTATTTCATGGTTGTTGAAAAACATACCCTAGAAAATATCAAATAATAAGTTATATCGTACAAATAAGGTTATTAACACTACAAGTCAATAATTTGATAAGGTGGTTAGTTTATTCTTACTTAGATATAAGAAGATGTGGAATGAGTGCCAATGAGACAACTCTTCACTAAGTTACAATTTGTAAGAGTAAACCATTAAAAGTCAAAGTATGGCCTTCAAATACAAAGCCTTGGCTCACACCTAACAGTAAGCTATAAAGGTCCCCAAAAATGACTATTTTATCTATTTTATCTTTCCCCTTTGCCTTCAATTTAAATGGGCTGATACATTAACAAGTTTTCAAATTTGGCAGTTTTCACCAAAGACTTTTTTAAGACAGGTGTTGAATGGTCTATTAAAATTGCTAACCACCTTATAGCAGATGTCTTTTCATTTTATGACAATGAGATAAATTCAGAAAAAAAACACCATATATTACCTGACCAAAAGAACTGCCACAAGATTCATCATCTTCATCACTCATGTAAGACCTCCGTATAGGATGATCTGAGGTCTCATGATGGCTATTACCGCCAAACTCAGCATCAAAGTTCCTTATCAGCTCATCAACAGCACCCTGAACATTACCTCTTAACTTCTTTGACAAGTCATTATAACTGGAAAAAAAGAAAAGCAGGAGATTTAACCAAAAGTTCTAACTATCATTGTTTTTTTATTCAAACTTAATGATGTGACACTTTTCCAAATAAATTTTATTAATCAGAGCTGATAGCTCTGAGGTGGAAGAAGGTGAATAAAAGGTAACTTGAATTACCATAAAGGCAGCCCCACTAACCCAGTCTGCTTTGTTCCATTATCGTTATGACGTATTTTTTTTTTCTTCAAACAAGAATGTGTAATAAGTGCATGGATTTCCCACCCGTACAATCATTTTCTATGTTCAGTGGACTGTGAAAATTAGGTAAAATCTTTAATTTGGCAGTAAAATTAGAAAGATAATATCATTAGGAACACATGTCTACTAAGTTTTAAGTTGATTGGATTTCGACTTCATCAAAAACTACCTCGACCATAAACTTTTACCTGAAGCAGGACGGACAGACAGACCAGAAAACATAATGCCCATAAGTGGGACATAAAAATAGTAGGACTTGTTACATACCCGCCAACTTTTGAAAGTTACCATGGGGGTTTTTAGTGTGCAACAACAATTTAAAGGTTACAATTTTTAGCGAAGTATTTTGCACGATCTGAATTGTCTAGAAAAAGTGTCATATTTGTATGATGAACTCACATGCCTTTTTCTTTAAGTCTGTTTGCATGATTCTAGTTATTGAAACGGTAGAATAGATGAACATATAGCTAGCAGACCAGGGTTTATTTTCTTGTGTACGAATACTAGATGCTTGTTGAAATTTCCAATTTTTAATTATGCACAAAGATGGACCTTTAACAGGTTGGAAACAACACTCCAAATGAGGCGTAACCCTCATTGGACGAACATAGCAACCCACTGTTTGTTGGTCTTTGTGAAAAAAGAATAGTACATTGTCCTTTAAATGATTTTATAATTGAATACAAAAATAAAATATGTTGCAACAAGAATTATGTCAATAATTTAGTGAAAAAAACCTATTTATTATCTTTATGGTAGTACTGCATCATTGAATTTTGTCAATCAGCCATGCTTTTATCATAAAACTAAAGCTGTGTAAGAACGATTGCAGTTGAAAATTCACATTTTACAACTAGATGAAAACAACACAAGTTCAAAATCTAGCATGTTAGCATAATCTTTAGAGAAAACGTTTTTGATTGGCTTATTAATTGATCATGAGAAACACAGAATTTGATTGTCTGAACACGATTGTCTTAACTTGGGAACAAAATAAGGAACAGATGATTTTCACTAAATCGTGTTTTAGAGTTTTTTAACGATACCCTAAATATTAATATTTTTTTAATAAATGCAAGGACGTATTATAAAACGTCCTTGATAAGAGTAAAGAGAATGAACACAGGGTGAACATACTATACGGGCGAAAGAACTCAGGACGAACAGACCAAGGGCAAACATGTAAACAGGGCGAGTTGTACCGATACCAAATTCACGTATGCATACTACAAATATCTACAGTAAAAACATCCGGTTACACGTAAACAAACAACGTTCATGTAGATGAGCAAAAACTGATGAGATGAAATCTAATAATTCACATAAATAAAAGGATACATATTTACGATAGTGAGTGTTTTTCAATCCTAATTTACAAATTAAATGATTCAGATACTTAATCATGTGTAAAAATCAGTGTCAGGAATCAGAAGTTGTTATGAAATTGTAATACACAAAATCGAATGCGGCATACGGAGGCTCAATGATTTAAAGTCGGCACCATTGGCCCTCAGAAGACTTGGTCTTCTTCCACCAAAAACTAATGGTGTGATTATAAAATGAATTTAACAGTGTTCCAACTTCCAACTAAGTCATATTCTGACAAGCATATTGCAATATTTTTACAGTGATGCTTAAAGCTGTTTTCACTCTAATATTAGGGCTCTCACATATTTTATAACCTATTCCAGGATGTCAAAATAAAAGGGCAACTTCACCTATTTGTAAAATTTCATTACTTCATGACAGCTTTGGTACAAACATATTGTTTTGTTTTTTGTTTTTGTATTTTTATTCTCTTTTTTTTTTTTTTTTTTTACCAATATATTGTTACTTAACCTCTCATCAACTTAAAGCAATATACATGCATCTAAAACATCTAAAAATATGATATCAAATCCTTAAAAATTTGTACAGAATACAATTATAGTAAAGATTAAGTTGAATTCAAAGTCATAAAAGGGGGTTAAATTTGTTGATGACCAAAAGAGGGGTCAGTTTTCATTAATAGCAACATCAAACCTTCTCATAAAAAATTTAATATTTCAAATTTCTTTGTTTGTGTCAGACTATTGAGTTTATTACATACTGTCTTGAGTGAAGTATTTTATCTGTAATTTTGTTGATGAGTGTCTCTTGTCCATTGGAATCATGTATACTAGACTCGAATCTTTCTATCTCTTCTTCTGCCAGTGGACCAATAATGTCTTCTATTTTTCTTCTTAAAACCTTCACAAATTCATGCCTGTAAAATAAATTACAAGGTCAAAACTGATGCACCATACCTCTATTTAGAAAATATATTTCTTCTCAAAACCAAATAATTACATTAGATGTATGTTTCATTATAATACGTTATTCTGAGTGGCTAACTAGCAATCTCTTGATATTCCTTAATCAATTGCATTACACAATGCAACTTTTCATTCATGATGACACGAGGTCCCACAATAAAGTGCACAGGTAAATGAAAGAAAAACTTGATAAAAGGCTTGTTTTCATTATCCTATAGGTAAAAATGTAATTATAAGTATTGAATGCCTTTTTTTGTAACTTTATAGGGTTGTAAAAGCGTTGACCGTGCGCACATTTTTAGTATGAAGCGCTTCCGCGCTTCATACAAAATGTACTTCGGTCAACGCTTTTACACCCCAATAAATTTACAAAAAAGAGCATTCAATTCTTAAATAAAATTAAGTGAAATGTATAAAAAGTTAATTAATAATAAAAAAAAGTACATTCATAATGTTTTTACTGTTTCCAATATAACAAAAATAACTGCAATTTTTTCATGACATAGGTTTAAGAACATAAAAAATTCACAGTAAATGTATGATTTTGCCTTTATTCTAACCAATTTCTATTTAATTCTTTTTTATATACAAATAACATTACCAATATTCTGCATGTATTCCATGGTTTCATTGAAATTAATTGTAAACTTATTTTTATTGGGAGTATTATATAGTACATTTTTTCCTGGAGTTTGTTGTACAAAATGCTAACACAAAGAAATTATTAGAGACCATAAATATTTTGCTTTATATTACATGTATAATCAGCCTTGATTATATCAAATGAATCCATCTTACACTTATTTATGAAATTTATAAACATTTGTATCTGGTATATATAACACACTGTTAAAAACAACAATGTTGATGATTTGTATATATTCATATAGAAAATGTAAAACAGGTATTACGTCTTGCTCTATTGAAGAGAAAATATAAGATTTAATACTCTAGCTGGGAGTATTTAGTACAAGAATTATACAAAAAAAAATGTTTCATGAAATATTTTGCTGATGTGTAAAGATAGATCACAAAAGTTTTACAATAAGGATCAGGTATAACCACCCACTTTCTGCCATCATTGCCATTAGTGTATGTTAATAAAGTAAATGATGGTACAAAAGTCAACTTGATCAATGTTTTAGAAATTACAAAAATCATATCTGACCTATGGAAATGTTCATCATTTTCCTCTAGATGATACAAAGCTTCTTCTGATTGGTCAACAGTCCCAGCTTCTCTTATCTGAGGTTCAAAACTAATGACCAGTTGTCTCAGATTCTGGACCAAATCTTCACCCTCCAAACCTTTCCACGACATTATCTAAATACTGTGTCTACTCTGGAAAAACAAATAATATATTTATTGAATAAGAGTTTCAATAATTTATATTGATCAATTTAAATGATAGAGCAGTAATATGAAAAATATGTGATATACCAAGAGAGGAAAGTCCTATTTTTTGTAAACAAATAATGTTGTCTAAAATTTTTATTCATTAAATATTTGATACACTAGATTTTTATCTTTTCTAAAGGAACAGAATGTTCAAATGAACATGAATGGTCAGATCATATGTTTGCGTCAGACTTGGGGTAATTGTAATTGTAATCATTAATCAGCTGTAATTGATTACAATTTTACAAGTAATCAGTGTAATCGTTAATCAGCCAAAAATCTGATTACATGTAATTTAATATAATCAATTACTTTTCAAAATACCCTGTAATCATGATTACTTTTTGATTACATTCTGATTACAATAAAAAAAATCTAAAATTGTGTTTTTGGTCATTAAATAAACCTCTTTGTTATTCATATTTGATAAATTTTTAACATACTAAAATGGTTTGGTTACTCTACGCATGTCTACTTCAGTATAAAATAAACTGTTACAGTATTGAAAAGTCATCATTAGCCTAAGCAGAGACATATAATACAATTATATACCTTTTATCTTAGTAAAAGATATTGTATGCATGTATATTCATCGTTTTATAATGATCTTCATATTAATATTTGATAATAACTGTTATATATTCAAGTAATACTTTTCTTTAACCCTGAATTATAATCTTTTGTTAATATTTGTGATTTTTGTCAACTTTGAATTGACAGCTAGGTATGAGACTAATAAAGGTTTGTTTTTATTGCAAATTACCAATTGAGTATAGCTGTAGGGATATATATATGATAAAAGATAAATCAGACATGAAAATTTATCTAATTAGCACAAACTAAATTAAAAGTTGGACAAATATGTTGTTTAAAATTTTTTAAAATGTATTTGGACTGGACATGTAAAATGCGAAGATTTTTAGTACTTACATATTGTTTACAATTTGATTAAACATTTCTATTAAAATTTAACATAGTTTTAACTGGTAACTGTATTTCATCCATATTTAAACTTCCATAAACTGCAACTTGGAATACATATGAAAGAGGTCAGAAGACAAATAAAAAAAACTCTTGATTATGATATATCTTTATTAAATTTAATTCAAAATAATTCAGAGATCATTGGTGATAAAGTGTAATGTATATATATGTAGTGAAATTTGGTGTTTATTTAAATAGATGAAGTTTAATTTGAAGTTATTATTTTATAATTGAACATGTTGAACCAAATAAAATACTTTCTCAAAAATGCTATAGTTATATTGAACTTTTATTCATTCACATCATTCAAAATGTTTTGTTTTTAAATTCATTGTAATCAGATGTAATCATGATTACTTTGCCAATGTAATCATTAATTTAATCAGATACTTTCAGAAATGATGTAATCATTTATTTAATTTAATCGTACAAATGACAAAGTAATTGTAATTTAATCAATTACATTGAAAGTAATCGGACCCATCTCTGGTTTGCGTATGTCAATTGAATATTTAGAATACATACTATGCATACATTTTTTTGTACTTTGTAATGGAAATTATGACTTCAATATACACGAAAACCCATGAAATGAGGATATGTTTGTTTTACTTAATATTATTGGCTCAATAAATCTTGGTATTAAATTGGGGTGGGTCTTACCACTGAACACTCAAAATACCACCAACCACAAAGAAAAACAGTAATATTAAATAAAGTGCATGTATAAAGCACTGAATGGTAAAGATTACTTCAATTTATCAGGGGGAAGTAAAGATGAATATTGCATTTTATAAAGCATTGGGTGTAGTGGATTTAACAGTCTAGACAAATGATGACTTTAACAATGCATGACATCATTCATATTTCTAAAACAGATATTAGATTCCTGCACCTTGCAAAAGTTATGTAAATTTCTTTTCATGTGTAACATCATTTTGTGCCTTGAATATCTGAGCATATATTACATCGATAAACTTCTGGAAATGTTCATGGGTAGAATTTATAGAATGTTATGATCAATGCACTATATTTTGTGTACCAAAAAGGTAGTGATCAGCCTTGGAAATAGGGGGAAAAAATTGTGAGTTGTCCTCTTGACAGTTTACAGAGTGGTCTTACAGACTACTTTTCTGTTCAATGTAGATATTTGGTCTTTTAATCTTATGACTTGTTAATAACTTAAATATGATATTTAGGTCACATTTATAACAATAGAAGACAAAAAACAAATTGAGGTGTTTTTTGTGTTCGGTGGTGAAAAGATACAATGTAGGCAACTGACTCTCCTCATAAATAAAAATACATTTGTGTCTGTACATGTATTTTTATCTGTATTTTATTTTTCATTCACATGTTGTACTGTTAAATCAATCATCCTTAATCAGAACGATAGTTGTATGTGTGAGTGTATGCAAGTGGGAGAGAAAGGCTTTTTATTTTTACTTTATCTGTTTATGTGATTACATGCTTGTTATGAGCCCTATGATTAGGAAATAAAATATCTTTATCTAAAAGACCTACTGACATGACTGATTAAATTGTTTGTTTTAGTTATATATTCTACTTGTGCTTCATGAAGGGGATAGGACCTTAATCGGGACTACAGGATCGGGTGTTTTTAAGCTCAGGATTTCTTGATTGACCCTTTCGGGATCCAGTAATTCTCTTTTCGAATTTCAGGATGACAGGATTTAAATTTATTTAAATTTAGGACCTCAGGATTTCATGATTTTAAGGATCAGGACCCCTCATACCCCCTCTCATAAGACATTTCCAAGGGGATAAGGTTCGGTCTTTTTATCAGTTAATGTGTATGAGGTCCATTTTATGAACATGCATGCAAAGGGTACTAATGTGCTAAGGCATAACATGGTCATGGTGGTTCATGAGACAGCTAGTAATAGACTAATGGGAAGTTTTTCCCTGCTAATAAAATCCTAATACTACTTTACAAGTGAGTGTAAACATAATCAATCAGTTGATGTATATTAAAACAGTCTGATAAGTATAAAATTGTCAATTTTAAATGGGAAATAAATATTGTTTACTATTTCCGCCATATTGAAAATGTTCCTAAACTTCTTTTCAAAGGACAGCGCTGATTGGTTAATAGCAAACTTTTGACCAATGAAAATTTATTTTATAGAAATTTGGTTGTCAATCAGCATCAGGGGATCTGATAGGGGAAATTATAACGTTATAATATGATTTTTATTAGTGTTAGATAAAAGTATAATATTTTACAATGCAACTTTTTTTCACGATCATGTATGTTAATATTTATTGTACGTGCAATAGGTCATAATTTGTAATGTAAAAACAACATAAAAAAAGTTGAATTATTAAAATATGTTTGGAGTGTACGTATAAACTAATTCTTTAGATATGACGGGTAGATAAATTACGTGCTTTTGACATACGTACTTGGGAAAGGACAATCTTTTGGTTGCCCTCCCCATTTTTTTTCATCAAACAAACAATAATAACAGATTTTGAAAAAAGGGGGACGGCAAGAATAAAATGTCCTGCCTCCAAGTATCTATGCCTTTTGATCTGGTCATTCTATTTCGGTTGATAATTTTGAATTTTCAACTCTCAACACTATAGCTACACTAAATATAACGGAATTTGATGAGACTGTCATCAAATAGAAAGGGTTAGCGCTATAAAACCAGGTTTAATTAATCCACCATTTTCTACATTTGAAAATGCCTGTACCAAGTCAGGAGGAATATGACAGTTCTCATGGTTCTTGTCCATTCGTTTTTGATGCGTTTTGTTATTTGATTTTGCCATGTGATTATGGACTTTCCGAATTGATTTTCCTCTAAGTTCAGTATTTTTGTGATTTTACTTTTTTTCCACAAAATCTTATCGAACACCAATTACCTCTCTAAGTACTATTAATTTAAATACATGGTCGTTGAAAAAAGGCTTTCTTTTAAAATCTAAGAATACAACTCAAGTGTTATTTCCTATTTCCATGTTAACTAACAACTATTCAACGATTTTTGTGATAGCCGAGTGATAAGTTTGACGGTATTATAACCCAGTATGATGCTTTTTTTTTGAGAGTATGATTTTTTTTTTAGATATTTGCCATTGAACCAATTAATGAAGTGAATTTAGTTACAGATATAAGTCAAGTTAATCGTATCATTAACATCAGAACTGTTATGGATTGTCAATATCGAGTCTTGCAAATTTAAGAGATTAAAGTAAGTTCAAACTTAATAAACCGTAAATTTGCATAATATTTTTTCAAATATTCCCGTTATATCCGCATCTATCTATTTAATGTAAAACAATACCACAGAAAAGTAGCGAGAATTAAAACCAACAATCTAATCTTGGAACGTCATTGACGTTAATTATTACGTCTCATTCTCTTGCCTTAGTTACGTTGGAGAAGTTGCTGCAGATAGTCATATCTTCCTAGATAGATCAGACGTACAAAAGTTCCGAGCGAGAGATAAAAAAAAAAAACAACAGCAAATTTCGACCATTTCTGATAGAAACCTCTACATGTAAGTTGTAATTAGTTTCGTGATAATGGTCTTGATATAGATTTTTTTAAGAGTTAAGTTAAGGAGAATTTTCATGCTGATAAGCCTTTACTTACCGAGTTTCTTTCCGTAAAACTTTGTTTGAATAAATATTTCAAACCTAAAAATAATTGTCGTTCATAACGATGTTTCTTCAAGTCCGTGAGCATACCCCATCTTCTTAATAGTTTTAATTTACCACAAAATCAACGAAACTAAAATTGAGAATGGAAATGGGGAATGTGTCAAAGAGACAACAACCCGACCAAATAAAAAACAACAGCAGAGGGTCACCAACAACGAAACTGTATGTTATTGAACATATTGAGTGAGAATCGTAGGATTCAGGAATACTGTTTGTACGTTTCGTTTGGTATGAAACAATGTAGACATTTTATCTGCAAACCGACTTTCGGGCCTGGAAATTTTTGGGGGTTTTAGCTGACTATGCGGTATGGGCTGTGTTCATTGTTCATACGATCACCAGTAGCTTTCTGTGCCATTTTGGTCTCTTGTGGAGATCTAAAGTTGTCTCATTGGCAATAATAACGCTTCTTCTTTTTTATATTGGCGTATTTTGTAATTGATTTACAAGATAAGAAAATTGTTCATCATCGAAATCGTTTTGTCTTCTCCATAAATGAGTTCTACAAAAAGGGTAAATTTATATAGTTTGGTGAGTATTTTAAGAGAACACAGAGTTTCATACTGTTGATATTATCATCGCTGTTTGTGGACTAACCAACCGATGACCGTTAGATATAGTATTTTATCTTTGATTGGTATTTGTGTTATTGTGCTGTTGGTATGTTGTCGCGATTAAGTTCGTTGCTTGTCTTGAGATTGTAACACAGTGATGACTGCTGTAACTATATTTTGACTATTTTACCGATTATGTCTGTTTTGTTGACGCATCGTCGTAAAAATAACGGAATTTGACGCGACTGTCATAAACGTGAGATGTTTAGCGCTATAAAACCAGGTTCAATCCACCATTTTCTACATTTGAAAATGCCTGTACCAAGTCAGGAATATGACAGTTGTTGTCCATTCGTTTGATGTGTTTTATCCTTTGATTTTGTCATTTGATTAGGGACTTTCCGTTTTGAATTTTCTTCGGAGTTCAGTATTTTTGTGATTTTACTTTTTGCTTCTGTAACCATTCTGAATAATATTTATAGTCTTAATTGTTCACCAAATTTTCTTTGAACATATCTAGACTAGCTTCGTAATATAAAAAGACACTACATGTACAACAAATCATATTCCAATGATAGAACATGATTTTCCTTCCCATATAACTACTGCAAGAGTGTATTGATGATAACTTGGGTAAGTTGTCGTGCCACGTACATTCCCTCATCAATGCTTTGTTTAGAAGTGTATTGATGATAACTTGGGCAAGGTGTTGTGTCACGTACATTCCCTCATCAATGCTTTGTCTAGAAGCATTACACATTGGATTCAATTGGAGTACTACTTCTATATTCTTTGTATCTAACTTGCGGAAGACATTTTGCTGCACACGAACTAAAACATCCATATGTAAACAGTAAAGAAAAGCAAGAAAAACACGTACATAATGAATTAATTATTATTTTTCAGAATGTTTGACCTTATGAACATGATTACTGGATACCAAACTAATTATTTAGAAAAGTTACTAGGAGTAGTAGTTTCATCCCAACAGTTCATTTCAGAGCACATAACTCAATGTCTCACCAGTTTCACAGAGGTTACCATTTCAACACAGCAGAATATAGCTGAGTGCACTAGGAACTATTTTGACGTGTTACCAGACACTTATATCAAACCCAATGATTACCCATTGGACCAGGCAAAGTTTTACTACAATTCAGCCATTGACTACAATAATCAGATTACAAACATGATGAATCATTATATAGATGATCTAGTTCATCCAATGTTACAACAGACAACAGATATCACAACATATACGTACAACAACTTAGTCCTACCAGCTGTAGAGAACACATCAAATTGTATACTCGCCTTTATTTCCTTGTCGGAAAATGTAAGCAAACTTCTTCAATAATTATCTTAACTTCAAAGTTGTATGTTTTATGTTTTTAAAATGATCCATTATTCGCATTCTATCCTATTGACATACTAGCTTCCATCATCAATGGTCGACTGATATTTATGGTCACAGAGTCACCTGTTTAACTTATGTTTTGTCATCATTGTTTTGGTTTTATCTATCTTATATATTAGCTCGTTACTTTTTTTTATTTTTCTTCTACTAGTGCTATTTGAATTCGTTAATACATTTTTTGTTTTCTCTGTTCTTGTAACTCAATTTCTTTTTTTCTTTCTTTTCTTTCTCTTTCCTGTATTCTGTTTCACAACCATCCTGTACACAGTACCTGGCTGACTTCAGCAAACTACAGTTATTCTGTTTATTGCTTCTCTTCTTTCTGTTCTTTGGGATGCAAAGGAACGTCCTGCTGACAAGAAACATGAAACAAGGTGTGATAGTAAAATAATTACCTTATATCTCTTGATCTACATGCTGTAATATAAAGCACGCTCCCCGAAGTGTCGATTGAGGCGATACTTTTTTATACGAATGTAATTAATTCAATATTATACATCAAATCATTTTTAAAAATACAGTCACGTATTGCACAAGTTATGATGATTAAACGAAAGAGTTTATATATAAGGAACACTAAATGCAGATATATGACATTTTTTTTTATGACACTGTTTTTACGTGTATTTCTGGATTGACTTTCATCGGGTACATTCGAACAGGGACTTTTTATACGTTAGTGTAGAAAGTCCCCGATTCGAAACAAAAATATCGTATATCCAATCAACCACAAGTCCCAACCCACAAGTCAACACCATTCAAGGTAACTTTCTTTAAATAACCGTTAATTCAAGGGGTGGTTTTTTTTTATAACGAATACAATTATTAACAATTTTGAAACCATACTATTTCTAAAATCAAGTATCACGCCAGCTTTATGAAATACATGATTTATCAACCCCAGATATATGATATAATCACCAGCCGACGGTCGATGATGAATGTCATATCTCTGGGGCTGATGAATTATTTTATTTACTTTTATGAAAGAAAAGTTCCATTCCCTGGATTTTTTGAAATGTGATTTTTTTTTAAATCGTGAAGCCTCTGGACCTGACAAAAACAATGTATTCTGAATAATTAATTACTTTTGGAGTGTCAAAAACTCGTTGGAAGTACTTGATAAATTGCATGCATATATTGGTGATTTTGAATCTGTTCAAAGTTTTGATTTTTCTACCCTATATACCACTTTGCCTCATATTCTTATTAAGAAAAAATTCACATCCCTAATTAACTGGGCATTTAAAAAGTCGGAATGCGAGTACATATGTTCAAACTCTTTTAGATCATTTTTTAGTAGCAATAAACAAAAGAACTATGTCAATTGGACATGCTTTGATACTATTTATGCACTTGAATTTTTACTTGATAACATTTTTGTTCGCTTTGGAGATTCCGTATATCGTCAAGTTATTGGAATTCCAATGGGGACTAACTGTGCACCACTTATTGCGGACCTGTTTTTGTATTGTTATGAGTTACAATTTATGACTAAAATTAGCAAAGACCCATCAAAACAACATTTGATACAAAAATTTAACAATACTTTTAGATATTTGGATGATATATTGGCTCTAAATAATGACGACTTCAGTATGTATACTAAAGAAATTTATCCTGTAGAACTTACTTTAAATAAAGCTAATGATAACAATGACCACTGCCCTTTCCTCGATCTTGATATCTATATCATAAACGGGAAGCTTAATACAAAAATTTATGATAAAAGAGATGATTTTTCATTTCCTATTGTTAATTATCCATTTTTAGATGGTGACGTTCCCTTGTCACCATCTTATGGTGTTTATATATCTCAACTTGTACGATTCGCTCGTGTATGTAACAATGTATTAGATTTTAGCGAGAGAAATTTATGTATTACTGAAAAATTATTACACCAGGGTTTTCGATATCACAAACTGGTCAAAACATTTACTAAATTTTATCACCGGTATAAGGAAATAATTCGTAAATATAACTCAACATGCAGACATCTTATACGTTCAGGTATTTCACATCCAAAATTTTATGGAAATATTCTTTATAAAGCACAAAAATGTCAGTATTCTCCTCAGAAACTAACAAAACCTTTAAATAGACTTATTAAAAGGGGATATAGTTACGATACTGTTGTCAGGTCATTAAAGATTGCATATTTTGGCTTTAACATTGATTCACTGATAGGGTCTTTGCATCGGAACTAAACACATTTATTTCTAAAAAAACAGTTGTTGGCATGACACGGGTTATGTTCTTCTCATATATTTTATGATAGTATGATACTAAACCCCTAACGGGAGGGATTGTACCTGATATTCATATGATGAAGACATAATCTTTCAATCAGTTTAATTGAGGTCTGGAGCTGGCTTGTCAGTTAACTGCTAGTAGTCTGTTGTTATTTATGTATTATTGTCATTTTATTTATTTTCTTTTGTTACATCTTTTGACATCAGACTCGGACTTCTCTTGAACTGAATTTTAATGTGCGTATTGTTATTCTTTTACTTTTCTACATTGGCTAGAGGTATAGGGGAGGGTTGAGATCTCATAAACATGTTTAACCCCGCCGCAATTTTGCGCCTGTCCCAAGTCAGGAGCCTCTGGCCTTTGTTAGTCTTGTATGATTTTAAATTTTAGTTTCTTGTGTATAATTCGGAGTTTAGTATGACGTCCATTATCACTGTACTATTATGCATATTTTAGGGGCCAGCTGAAGGACACCTACGGGTGCGGGAATCCTCGCTACATTGAAGACCCATTGGCTGCCTTCGGCTGTTGTTTGCTCTATGGTCGGGTGGTTGTCGCTTTGACATATTCACCATTTCCTTTCTCAATTTTATGAATAACATTCTATATTTTTTCTTCAGATATGAACGTTTATCGTAGTCTTATGAATAAGTTCTTGTGGCAAAATGAAACGTTATTAATTGAGGTTGAAGGTAAGCTAGTGTTAATTATATGCATGGTAACTATCATTGTTTTCATCTCTTTTGATGAATCAGCAAATTTTGAACCACAGGAGTGATTTATTATCATCTTCGACCGTCTTCGATTTTATTGAAAGATCGGCCTTATTTAAAAAAAAAAAGAAGGTATTATTTTAGCTTGTTCGTGATATTTTTATCATCTTTCTTTCTGGGTTATATCAGGAACAATATATAGATATACTAGCTGTACCCAGGGTAGATGTAATTTTCACTAGCTGTTCATTGAATGAGTAAAGTGGTTAATCAATCCATTTGTCTTGGAAAATATAAAATATATTTCATAGCAATACCTTTTAGCAAAAAACTTTAATTGCAGGGTCGTTCTATGCTTTGAATTGGTGAGAACTAATTGTTGGACCCTTTTTATTTAAATCCTTTGTGTGAACAAAAATAGATACTGACATACGTTTTTAATTATTTAAGAGCTCAACAGACGCCTCAAAAAGAATAAAGAAAAAAGAATTCCAAAAACAGTTTCTCGTATTGAGAATTTGTACACATTGATGGACAAGAGTTACGATAAGAAAACTCGACTTTTAGACGAGCTGAAGTATTGGAGCCCAGTAATCATGGCCCAAGAAAATAAATTGAGGATGGCAAATAAGGCTATGGAAAGCAATGACGAAAATTGCAATGTTGAAGAAATTAGGAATCTTGGACACCATGTCGGTATGTAGATTGTTATTTAGATATAAGAATCTATAAATAAGTTGTACACAAAAAAGCATAACAATTCACCAATAATTGGTAGTGATCATCATGTTGAGCCTTCTATTCGAAAGGTAAATTAGGTACATCTTTTGTAAAAGAGGAAGAAGACTAAAAAATGTGGATACACATTTAAGCTGAAGACATACAGACAACACCACAGAAAACTTTACATAAAACCAAATATCTATTTACAACAAATAACACATCGCAAAACGAGGGCGATCTTAACTGTTCAAAATTTCAGAAAATACCTTTATGAAATGAAATAGAGTTAGGTGGCTATATTTTCAATGATAAAACAGTCGATTCTTTTGTCAGGAATAAAAAGTAGTCGCCCATTATATAATATATAGACAAAGGAACATTTCCTGTAACATAACAACCAATTTTGAAGTTAATATGAAAGGTTTTATAAGATGAATCTTAGTAGTCTTCTTTGTGTAGAATAACCAACAATAAAAGGTTATACTAGTTAATGTATACTTTATACAAGCTTAATTTATACTTACTACATGTCAAATTTATACTTTTATATCAGCTCAATGTATTCTTGATACCAGCCAAAAATACTTTATAACAGCTCAATTTATACTTTTTACCAACTTATACTTTATACCATCTTAATTTATACTTATTAACAGCCACACGTATGCTTTATACTAACTCAATGTATACTTTATACCAACTCAATTTATACTTTATACCAACTCAATTTATACTTTATACCAACTCAATTTATACTTTATACCAGCCAAATGTATACTTTATACCAGCCACATGTATACTTTATACCCACTCAACTTATAATTTATACCAACTCAATTTATACTTTATACCAACTCAATTTATACTTTATACCAGCCAAATGTATACTTTATACCAGCCACATGTATACTTTATACCAACTCAATTTATACCTTTCACTGATGAATGTGACCTATCGAAAAAGACTATTTACCAGATGTGTTATAACATGAGCAATACGACGGGTGCCCCATGTGGAGCAGGATCTGCTTACCCTCCCAGAGCACCCCCAGTTTTTAATGGGGTTCGTGTTGCTTATTCTTTAGTTTTATATGTTGTGTCATGTGTACTATTGTTTGTCTGTTTCATTTTTAGCCATGGTGTTGTCAGTTTATTTTCTATTTATGAGTTTGACTGTCCCTCTGATATCTTTTGTCCCTCTTTCATACTTTATACCAACTCAATTTATACTCAATAACAACTCAACTCAATTTATACTTTATACCAGCTTAGATTATACTTCATACTTGCTCAATGTATACTTTATACCAGCTTAATGTATACTTTTTACCATCTCAATGTATACTTCATACCAGCTTAATGTATACTTTTTACCAGCTCAATGTATACTTCATACCAGCTTAATGTATACTTTTTACCAGCTCAATGTATACTTCATACCAGCTTAATGTATACTTTTTACCCGCTTAATGTATACTTTTTACCAGCTCAATGTATACTTCATACCAGCTTAATGTATATTTCATAACAGCTTAATGTGTACTTCGTACCAGCTCAATGTATACTTCGTACCAGCTCAATGTATACTTCATACCAGCTTAATGTATACTTCATACAAATAAAATTGTACTTCATACTAACTCAATGTTAACTTTTTACACACTGTTTTTGTACTTATACCAGCTCAATTTATATTGTATACCAGCTCAATGTATATTTCATACCAGCTCTGTGTGTACTTTATATCATCTCTATGTGCACTTCATACAAGCACAATTTATACTTTATACTAGCCCAAACGATATTTTATACCAGCTCTATGAATAATTTATACCAACTCTGTGTGTACTTTATACCAGCTGAATCTAAACTTGTTACCAGCTCTATGTATACTTTAAATTAGCTGAATTCTTACTTTATACCAGCTCAATTTATATATAGTGTATAATGTATTCCAGCTCAATGTATACTTTCAATGTATACTTATACAATTCTTACTTTATACCAGCTCAATGTATATTGTATACCAGCTTCATGCGTACTTTATACCTACTAAATTTTGACTTAACACAAGATCAACTTATATCTTATACCAGCTCTATGTGTACTGTATACCAGCTTAATGTATACCTTATACTAGCTCATTGAATATGTATTTTTTTCCCAACTCAAAGTATACTTCATACTAGCAAATGTATATTTCGCACTGGTTGAAGAATGTATATACTTTATACCATGTTCACTTTATATGGCTATTGTTTATCATGACAATCTGCTGGAAAAAAAATCGATAGGAAACCAAACTGTATCAAGGGTAAGCATTCAAAGATAAAGAAATTAAACTTATTAGTGCAGTTCAGAACAATTCTACTCTTTCAGATCTGGATTTAATTAGAATGAAGGACCAACTGGATAAGATGACAGCAGGGGTACAGAGGGAAATGAGAATCACATCAAGCCTTTACGATGGTCAAGGTACCTTTCATTTTCTAACGAATATATTTTATGATAATCTTTATACGAATACACATTTACATGTCGTATTACTCTCTACTATTATTAGCTATATAGATTAGTTAAAAACGGAACCTATCCCCATCTCATTACTTATGTGAAATATTGGATGTCTGTTTATTCTCATTCACTCGCCTGTCTTTTGGTTTAACTTATACTGTATATTATTGTATTAATATAAGGATTACCGATCTCACATCTAGTTATTTTATATTTGCTAGCTTAAATTCACCACAAAGCAAAATTATATAATAATTTTTCATTTTTTTTGGTACTTGCGATGTTTTAAACTAGAAATCTATGCAGTAGTATAACGAAAAAAGACATAAGAATAAAGAATTTCATTTTATGTTAATGATAGTTTTTTTCTTCATTTTTTTTCAGATGCAACACATGAACAAGACATATACAAACTACAATAAGTTGCAATAAATCATGGTGCTAAAACAAGTCATTGTTATTATAGCTTATTAGGTCCAGTAAATATCATTTGAAAGCTTTTTAGAGAAAAATTTTATCTATGAATCATGAATTCTGTGCAAGAATTATTCTCCTTCACATATAAAAAAAATCATCGCAGATCTATAAGAGCAAATAAAAGCACGATCCGAAAACCTCAACAATCAAGATCAGATGGACAAAATTTGAAATACATGATAAGGCTTCCATGTTATATTTTAATAACATTCAAACAACATGACTGCAATAATGAATTAATATGAAGGATAACTGATTCGCATACAGCAGAGAAAATATCATGGAAGCAGTCATAACACAGTCCGAATAGCGACAGGTCAACACATAACTAAAGGAAAAAAATGAACAAATAGACAAATAACAGTACAATAACCAATTATAAATTGGGCAGCACAAACTCCACCAAAACTGAGGGTGAAATCGTATGCTCCTGGTGTCTGCTTAACAAGATGTACCCTTCGTGTGCCCATGGCAATTAGAATAAAGAAAAGCTCGTTTGATACATCACACTTAGTACTATTTACCGAGGGTTCCACCAGCTCAGTAGCCAGTTCTTTACACTGACACCTTTATTGTAAAAGTTTTAAAACACTTTTGAATGTAAAAAGTAAAATCACAAAAATACTGAACTTAGAGGAAAATCAATTCGGAAATGCCATAATCACATGGCAAAATCAAATAACAAAACGCATTAAAAACGAATAGACAAGAACTCTCATATTCCTGACTTGGTACAGGCATTTTCAAATGTAGAAAATGGTGGATTAAACCTGGTATAATTTGTTTCCATTTGACCAAACTCAGCGGTCTAAACAATGTGAAAGTAAGAAGCGTGTGACTAAACAAAATGTCGAGAAAAAAAAATCTGAAATGGATAGTGGATCATCTAAAAAAAGTTAGTAAACTATACAAATCAAAATGTCATATGACCTATTGACATTGTCTTCTTTACAGATTCATATGTTATAGTAACTGGTATTTGTATCAATTACACATGCATACGTCAAAATCAAAACCTGGCTTATTAACCTCTTTTTTTCCATAGATTATACCGTTGGTTTTCCTGGTTGTTTGGTTTTAAACTTGTCATTTTGGGGCCCTCTATAGATTCCGGTTCGCTCTGCACCAACGCTCCGTGCTGAGGGCCGTACTTTGACCTAAAATGGTTTACTTTTGACACTTTGGATGGAGAGTCGTTTCAATGGCACTCATACCACGTCTTCTTATTTCTCTTTTGTTGGTAAATAGGTCCAGGACGGGAAGAATAAAATGCATATAATTTCGTTCAAAATCAGGGCATTATCTTGTGCAATACATAAAAATAAACTTAAAGTAAAAGATTTACATGTTCAATAAAGATATTACATAAAACAATTATTTGTATTTTCAGCATATGAATGAGTAAATCGATAAAGGACTCCCAATAATTGAGTGACTTTAAAAAAATGCAATAAATCTACTAAGCCCTTGCGGTTAATTCGTAAAAATGACATGGATATGAAATTATTATTTTACAGCATTTCCTGCAGTGAAACACATCTTCCTTTAATATTTGATAAATTTAGGAGCTGTGTTGGTTAATTTCTGTATTTATTTTACACTTTTGTATTTAATTATAGGAGTCCACATGCGCATATGAAGCATAACAAAAAAAATCTATGCCACATAAAAAGTCTGAAGAAATGAAAATTCGAAACTAGGATGGACAACATTTCAAGAACTTGAAATAGAAGAACATGGACATCTTAATTTTGCTCTCTGATTGGACCTCATTAATCCCAATGCGTTTTACTATTTTCGAAAAGTACATTAGTAATTTAAAAGTTCAACTTGATAATCATTTATCTTTAATAGAAAAATTACTATTCGTAGATGCCCTTCTTATAAGAGAAGAGTGACGAAATTTACCAAAGGGACATTCAAACTCATAAGTCGAACATAAACTGACACCAAACATTTGGCGAAAATTAAAAAATCAAAAAAATCAACAGTACTTAAAAAACAACATAGAAAACTAAAACCGAAGCAATAACAACCCCACCAAAAAAACTGTAGGTGATCTCGGGTACAGCTGAAGGGACAGCAAATCCGGCTCCACAAGTAACACACGTTGTGTTGCATATGTTAGTATAAACCAGTGATTAGTCTTATTCGGTAGGATACATTCGGGGAAAAGGGGCGGAATTGTTGTTACGACTGTGAATCAGAAATTTCATAACGATCAATCAAATCGTGCACTTAGTTTACAAAGGACGCTTTTTAACTACCCTTGGAACTCTTGGTTTAAGGTAGATTTATGGTATACCTTGGATTGTACTTTTGCTGTACACAATCAGTCTAGTAATTTGTTCAAATCTGTAAATTTGTAGACAGATGTGCAATTTCATTGATTAGACTGTTTATTTATATGAAGAAAACTTGTTGATTTATTGCAATTTTCTAAATATTTAAACAAATACCAAACATTTGTGTTTTAGAATATTTTTTTCTACTTTATAGCCATTTCAGAGGAGATAACTCTTTTAGTAACAAATTTATACTGGACTGATAGGGATTTTTTTCTTATTACTTGTAACAAGAAAACAAGTTCGGTAACACCATTTTTATTTTTATTTTCTTAAAACATATTATAAACCTATCTTCTTATTATTCATTTCAAAATTCTATCTCATAGATTTTTTTTTATTCTCTAAAATGTTTTTTTTCATGATCAATCTACGCAAATTTAGGCAATTTTCTGCGACTTATAGCTTGAAAAATAGCACGGTGACCCATCCTTTTCATTATATTTTTGAAAAGAGCATAGTAAAATCTTCATTTTGGCAAAGTATAAAAAAAACTCTATCTCGGGAAACATATACCTATGATCTAACTTAATAGCTTCAGTGTGAACAGCAACCCTCTATCAAGGAAATCATGGAAATACAAGCCCCGGAATATCGAATCAAGTTGAAGAAACATACTCCGTATGCAGTAGCCGCTGGAATGTTGATACAAAGAAATAGAAGGTTCCAATTGCAAATATTTTTTTTTGTCCTACAGTTTTGTTTATAAACCGACCCTCATTGTCAATTTCAAGATGTAAGTCGTGATATGAAACACATTTAACTGTATCTGTTGTACCATTCATCTCAAAAAAGCCTTAACGAATTTTCAAATTATTTGGCAACTGATATCTTAAAGTTTACACACAAAAAAGAAGAAAAAAAACATCGACATCAGAGCAGATACGCAACAATGCATTAGGAATTTGCAAATGTAGCTTAATATATTAAATGAGGAAATGTTTAAGTTGGAATTGAGTATATTAGGCCTAATGTTACATCAATGTAACCTGATCAACATTAGATGATATATTGAAGATAGTATGTTGATGTCATGAAATCATCAATTCAACATGACACAAAATGCAATAAACCCAAAAAATACATATATAGTCATAGTTGAGAAGCGATCATTATCTTCTTCAATACCCAGAGTGAAATTATAGTAAAGAATTTCCACAAACAGCAAATTTAACGCATAAAAGGTTTGTTTGTTTTTGATACTATGAATAAGCAAATCGATATGGATCTCTTATGATAATGTGACATAAAAATTTAGCAATTACTCTATAAATCCCTTACACTCTATTCGCGTTGGTGACAATTTGCATACTTAAATGCCTAAATAACTATTTTCCTAAAAAAGAAGGACACGAAATATCACTGCTCATAACATTCCTTGAAAGTGAAACCCAACTTAAACAACACAAAATTATGCTATTTTTTTATATTAAATCACGAGACGTCACTGCAAACACGCGCATATATATCAAACAACCAGCCAACGGAGAAAATGATTGCTACGTAAGAAAGAGAAAACACAGTATCAATAACGAGGATATGAAAAAATCATACAAGGAATGAAAATTTAACATACTTTTATAGAACATGTAATGTATTTTGTCCTCAGATAGGAGGATAATTAATCTCAACACGTTTTACTATTATCAAAATAAAAGTAATATAGTTGAATCGGAAATGTACTATTAACAAATAGTCTTCTTATCATCTTACAAAATTAAGAAGGACTTCATAAACTATTATATCAACTGTGAGAAAAATACTCCGTATGCAGGCGCCGCTGGAATGTTGCTAGATACAAAGAAAAGTTCACAGTTGGAAACTCAAATCATCTCTTTTTCGTTTAGGTTTTGCTTTCAATCGAAAATGATTGTCAATTTCTATATGTAAGTCAAGATGTGAGGCAGACTCAAATGTCTCTGTTGTATCTTTTATCTCACAATAGCCTAAACAAAAATTATCAAATTATTGGGCAACTGACATCTCATAGTCTATATACTCATAGAAATTTAAAAAAAAAACCAGAACAATAAAAACCAATATATTAAAAATTGAAAAATGTAGATGATCAAATTTTATTAGGAAATTTTACAAGTTGTAATAAAGGACATTAATTAGACCAATCACAACAAGTAGAAAAGGTGCGTTTAAAATTTGATACAGAACAATGTTTTCTCTGTTATATATCAGCTAGTTAATGAATTCGTTGTTAAAACATATACTCACATACATCTCAGAATATAAGGTTATATATAGACACCTTCAAAAACTATTAAAGATCAAAGGAAAGAGATAAACAAAAGAAAAATCACATATTAGATAAATTTATACTAGTTGCCAAAACTCTTGTAAAAAGTACATAATCTAGGTGTGAGAAAATCACTAGCACACATAGATAACAAAATCAAAATTAAGAATCCCTAATTACATATTTAATACAGGCAAGTAATGAGAATGAAAAATAAAATGTTAGCATATCATTTAAAACTGTTAATATGTGCAATGCTTGAGACAAGCATACATTACCAGATCGAAAGCAAAATAATGTATTCGTAAAAAGATTACACGTCAACATAGTAAATTGATAATTTGATCTAAGTCGTAACAGTTTTGATTTTAATCTCTGAACTCAGAATGTTAAACATAAAAGGCATTATAGGACCCGATAAGATCTTAGACTTAGCAAATCTTGTAGTTTATCACAAGACGGAAATTATTTCATCGAGATATCTATTTTTAGAATAAGAAATAAAACATAAGGACTTCCTAAAATAGACGAAACAAAAATAACACGACATTCTACGGTCAAGTTATAACAAGAATTTACCGTTATAGATAGCGGATATATTTAGGTTTTTCTTTTTGTATATCACCGAGAAGTGTCAGGATTGTTTACATGAAAGACCAACAGAAGGAAGGTCTTTCTTTAGGCAATCCTGACTACCCAATGTGTGTAATACGCTGATAAATGTCATTATCTGACAATTGTTCATGTCTGTCATAGTCCTTTTTTTGGCAAATTGTTTTGCTATACATAAGGCTGTTGTTTCTGTCAATTTAATTGTTTCATTTCTTCATGTCGAAACCTTTATAGATAACTATACGATATGAGTGTTTCATTGTTCAACGCCGTATGGTTGTCTATAATTGTTAATATTAACTTCATTTCAACTTGGTTGGATAGTTATCTAATTGACAATTATTACATTTGTATAACACATCTTCCTTTTTCATATTATTCTCTTTTGCTTGGCAAATGAGGATAGAACGTTCTATAATTTTAGCTCTTACACCTGTGTGTTAATGGAACTAGTATTTCAAACTAACAAACAAAGTGAAGGAGTAAAATGAAATTGCTTAGAACAGAGTTCTCAGGGATATTTGATATTGAAACTTGTATGGAAAACCTCCTATTTGCAACAATACACGATTGCTATAATTTACAATTGATGTTTCAACAAAATAAAGTTTGTATAAAAATCGGGATAAATGACACAGCTAATTATTCTATGCCTTGAAAAAAAATTCATTAAAACTTGGTATCGTTCGGATTCTTTCTTCAAAATTATTACCTATCGTTTTGTTAGGGAAACAAACTCCATTAGGTATATAATCTATATAATCATAAAAAGGAAGTCATTGGAACAGATGTCCGGAGACTAACTCATAGATAAAAGTTGTATACATTTCAGTGTTATTTTTCTTGTCACAAACCTATACCAAGTTATTAATAAAAACAAAATTGAATTGAATCGATTCTATAATGAATTTTATCTCGACCAATGGAATATAACAAAATGTTGCAAGAGAAACGCAGACTGAGCAAAAAGTCATAACAACAACAACACTACTTTATTTTAAGAGGTTTACACAGTTAGCTATATAAAAATAACATAACTTAATGTGTTTTTGCCACTTAAAATTGTTATTAAAGACACAGATACAGCCAAAAGAGTACTAAAAAATACAGTGTATGACAAAAGAATGTCAACAGTTACTACGGTTACTAAAGACAAATATACTTTACAAATATACTTTATTTTTATACATACAGAAAGTGTTATATGTGTAATCCTCGGTTATGCGATAAAGAACGTGTGCCGTGAATATGGTTTATAATAACTTGAAGATATCATATATAACTTATATACTTCGTTTACATTTTAGCCTAACAATATTAAATCTGATAATTTCCGCCTGTTAAAGTTTTTCTTCTCTCAGCGGGATTCAAACCATTGTGTCTGTGACATGTGGCAACACCAAGCTGTTTTGATAATTGCTGTCTTTGGTGTCAATACTGCGAGTCTCTAACGAAATCTAGATTATAGTTTGATAAAAGATATGTAAACACCTTTAGAGTTGTTTGTTATACTCTAAAAGCCGCTAAAAATCAAAATCAATACATTCTGATGAATAGAAGCGGTAAAGTCGCATTTGAAGCAATTTATACTCATGCAAATGCATCATGTATGATATATGATCTCAATACGTATTTATCGATCTACTACATAAATTTTTATATCAAAATATTGTTCTATGTATGAATCTCCCACTGAAATTAATGACAAATTAAACTAGAGGCTCTAAAGAGCATGTGTCGCTCACCTTGGTCTATGTGAATATTAAACAAAGGAAGCAGATGGATTCATGACAGAATTGTGTTTTGGTGATGGTGATGTGTTTGTACATCTTACTTTACTGAACATTCTTGCTACTTACAATTATATCTATCTATAATGAACTTGGCCCAGTAGTTTCAGTGGAAAATGTTAGTTAAAATTTACAAATTTTATGAAAATTGTTAAAAATTGACTACAAAGGACAATAACTCCTTAGGGGTCAATTGACCATTTCCGTCATGTTGACTTATTTGTAAATCTTACTTTGCTTAACATTATTGATGTTTACAGTTTATCTCTATCTATAATAATATTCAAGATAACAACCAAAAAACAGCA
This sequence comes from Mytilus galloprovincialis, assembly GCF_965363235.1. Taxonomy (NCBI): domain Eukaryota; kingdom Metazoa; phylum Mollusca; class Bivalvia; order Mytilida; family Mytilidae; genus Mytilus; species Mytilus galloprovincialis. The sequence continues at coordinate 87,782,797 of NC_134843.1, forward strand.
AAATTTCCTTAAAATTACCAATTCAGGGGCAGCAACCCAACAACAGGTTGTCAGATTCATCTGAAAATTTCAGGGCAGATAGATCTTGACCTGATAAACAATTTAACCCCTATGTCAGATTTGCTCTAAAGGCTGCGGTTTCAGAGTTATAAGCCAAAAACTGCATTTTATCCCTATGTTCTATTTTTAGCCATGGCGGCCATCTTGGTTGGTTGGCCAGGTCACCGGACACAATTTTTAAACTAGATACCCTAATAATGATTGTGGCCAAGTTTGGTAAAAATTGGCCCAGTAGTTTCAGAGGAGAAGATTTTTGTAAAAGCTAACGACGGACGACGACGGACGACGGACGACGGACGACGGACGCCAAGTGATGAGAAAAGCTCACTTAGGATCCAAAATATGACAATGAATTTAAATGTTACTGAGAGACATCCAGTAGAAAAAGAGTGAAGGACAAAATCATGACGAAAGTTGAGTAATGCAGGGAATCAGCCTTTTTTGCAAGTCAATGCATAACAAATGAACTCTTCCAATATAAGTCTTTAAATAATGTCCAAAAATTGGGTTTTAATTGATACACCAAGCTGTTTTTGATAATTGCTGTCTTTGGGGTCAATACTGCGAGTATATCCGAGACTCGTTTGAAATTCCTCACACTTATCTAAAAACGAACCGCTTGCTTTTTCTATCCATATGTACATGATATTCAAGGTACTTAAGATTTAAACTCTCGCAGGCAAAGTTGACCTAAGATGGATTTGGCTCTTTTATATTCAACAGTTACTATACAGGTTCCTATAAATCCGTTGCTTTCAAATATTAGGCTTGGATCCTTCCATCCTGATGAAGTAAAAATCGGACGCATGAAATTAACAACGTTTTGTCTTCACATTTTACAGCACTTGGTCGATACCTATACTGGTGGACTATCAAACCGTGAGAGTATCATCAGCTCAGTAGTCAGCACTCACAGGAACTTGTCTCAGATTTTCCCCCTATATATCTGTATATAGGAAAAAAAATTCCAAGACAAGTGCCTGTGGCAGCACTTCAGTATTGACATGATTTCTAAAAAATTGTAAGAAACTAAGGTTTCCATGCAAAGTTGACCTGATTATTGTGCTTCGGACGCAGGACAATCATAACCTTATGTTTTCAATTATGTAAAAACATATGGACAAATTATTCCCCATGTGTACCTTTGATATATATAAATAGATTTGAACTGCAAAATCAAACGATCTAGTTTAATTAGTCAGGCATTGGAATCAAATCGTTGAAGTCAGATTCGTGCACTCCAAAAGTAAGCTTAACCTTTTTACATCCGTGAATTTTATATTATATTTTCAAAAGTTTGTCTTCTGTCGTGTTTGACAAATGGGTTAGATTAAATTCAATCAGCCATTAATATTTCATGATTTCCATTCCAGTTATATTTAGCCTAAGAATTCCAGTTTTTATTGTTATATTTGTGTCTCTATAGATATTTAGTTAGTGATTAATACTCACACTACTGATACTTTATGGCAGCCAACATATAATTTAAAACATTTGATTTGATTATAGATTAGTAATTGAATACAACTTTCACTTTCGATTCTGTACTGAATTTCCGTATAATGTATAATTCCCTTCCTGTTTTGACTACTTTCCAGAAATAGTATAAGATTTCACTTCTGGTATACCTGTCAGTTAATGTCACTTGGTTTATTTCCTGTTTATTTTGATGGACACATCTTGCTTTTCTGAGAAAATTAAGGGTGTTTAAAATCAACAAGAAATAAACAAAGATAGCAGACTGATTCAAAAACAATTAATATATAAGGTTTTATTTTTGATACAAATTATTAGCTATTGCCACTTTTTTGTCGTCTGGTGTTATCGTTCAGGTTTAAAAATACAAAAGGCCCTTCAAACTAGTACAGTCAAACTAAGATTTAACCTCAAACTAATTGCAACAGAAAATGTTTTAGTTCTTATCCATGTTATCTGAGGTTCTTATCTATAGCCTTATGCCCTTAATAAACACAGAAAAAAGTCCCATAAAATCTAACTTGAGGAAAACTCAAAATCAGCATTTTTAATGTACTATGGAAATTAACATTGGCAGGGAGATAACTCTGCAAAAATGAGTCTTGTTTTGTCAGTTTTTGGAAATTTTCTTGACATTTATGTAAAGTATGATACTTTGATGGGGTTATTAGTTATAAACCGAAGTGTTATGGGTAGTTTTTTTGTGTGCATTTTTCATTTAAGAAATTGCAAATTTGAAGCTTTGTGACCATTTTGAAAACATAATGTGAAAATTTGGTATTGTTTATATCTGTATATTATATTTTTTTAGCATCTTACTTGTCTAAAGAAACTTTAAACCACAACAAGAAGAATACATGCTTAATTATTTTTATCAAATTTGAGATTCTTTACATTGACATGTTGAAAAATTCAATAAATGGTCAACTAATGAATTGCGACATCTAAATTATAGTTTGATAAAAGATATGAAAACACCGTTAGAGTTGTTTGTTATACTCTAAAAGCCGCTAAAAATCAAGAATCAATACATTCTGATGAATAGAAGCGGTAAAGTTATTATTTTGTATCAATTTGTATTGATATTTCTGCCTTTTTTGCCCGAGTTGTGTACATTTTCAATGCAATTCTCCATAGAATGTAAATGGTGATTTTTTAGTCTTCCTCAAGTAAGATTTTATGGGACTTTTTTTTGTGTATATTTGGGGTATAATGCTAAATATTAAAACATAAAAATCTTTTGTTGCATTTACTTTCAGGTTAGGGTCAAATTAAATTATTGATGCTAGATTGACTAGACTGTTTATAAGATTTTAAAATTTCATTGAAAAAGTAGTGCATATAAGTCCACAGAAAGACGTACATACCACTGTATTCGGACACATCATTCTAATCGTCTTTGATTTTACTTCTAAATGCCGTGTGCTTATCGGGAAAGCAGAAAATATTATGTTCCAGGTTTGTTTAAAAGGAGGTTGATCTGACAAGGGATCGAACCTATAAATTGTCCGTCGCATTTGAAGCAATTTATACTCATGAAAATGCATCATATATGATATATGATCTCAATACGTATTTATCGATCTACTACATAAATTTTTATATCAAAATATTGTTCTATGTATGAATCTCCCACTGAAATTAATGACAAATTAAAAAAAGGATCCAAAATATGACAATGAATTTAAATGTTACTGAGAGACATCCAGTAGAAAAAGAATGAAGGACAAAATCATGATGAAAGTTGAGTAATGCAGGGAATCAGCCTTTTTGCTAGTCAATGCATAACAATTGAACTCTTCCAATATAAGTCTTTAAATAATGACCAAAAATTTGGTTTTAATTGACATGGATATTTGTTGTAACGGATTTTTTATACGACCGCAAAAATTGAAAATGGTTTGGTCGTATAAACATGGTACATTGTTTTATAAATATACATTAGTGTGTCTTTCTTTTCTCTTCGTTGTAATCATTGATTTAATTGTATTCAAATGATTGTAATCATTTCGTAATCATTTGTACCAAATTTAACTTGTGATTATTCTGCCTGTAATGGGCGTCTTTAATTTACAATAAAATATATTTGATTTTTGATTTGATTTATTGGTATTACTTCATTGGTGTCTGCGTCGTCGTCGTCCGAAGACATTTGGTTTTCGCACTATAACTTTAGTATAGGTAAATAGAAATCTATGAAATTAAAACAAAAGGTTTATGACCACAAAATGACAGGTTGGGATTGATTTTGGGAGTTTTGGTCCAAACAGTTTAGGAATTAGGGGCCAAAAAGGACCCAAATTAGCATTTTCTTTGTTTTCGCACTATAACTTTAGTTTAGGTAAATAGAAATCTATGAAATTTTGACACAAGGTTTATGACCACAAAAGGAAGGTTGGGATTGATTTTGGGAGTTTTGGTTCCAACAGTTTAGGAATTAGGGGCCAAATAAAGGGCCCAAATAAGCATTATTATTGGTTTTCGCACAATGACTTTAGTATAAATAAATAGAAATCAATGAAATTTAAACACAAGGTATATGACCACAAAAGGAATGTTGGAATTGATTTTGGGAATTGAGACAGGATTGATTTTGGGAATTGAAACAGTTTAGGAATTAGGGACCAAAAAGGGGTCCAAAATAAGCATTTTTCTTGGTTTTCGCACCACAACTTTAGTATAAGTAAATAGAAATCTATGAAATTCAAACACAAGGTTTTTGACGATAGAAGGAAGGTTGGGATTGATTTTGGGAGTTTTCTTCTAAACAGTTTAGGAATAAGGGAGCCAAAGGGTCCAAAATTAAACTTTGTTTAATTTCATCAAAACTTGAATAATTGGGGTTCTTTGATATACCGAATCTAACTGTGTATGTAGATTCTTAATTTTTGGTTCCGTTTTCAAATTGGTCTACATTAAGGTCCAAAGGGCCCAATATTAAACTTAGTTTGATTTTAAAAAAAATTGAATCCTTGGGGTTCTTTGATATGCTGAATCTAAAAATGTACTTAGATTTTTTATTATTGGCCCAGTTTTCAAGTTGGCCCAAATCGGGGTCCAAAATTTTTAAACTTTGTTTGATTTCATTAAAAATTGAATAATTGGGGTTCTTTGATATGCCAAATCTAACTGTGCATGTAGATTCTTAATTTTTGGTCCTGTTTTCAAATTGGTCTACATTCAGGTCAAAAGGGTCCAAAATTAAACTTAGTTTGATTTTAACAAAAATTGAATTCTTGGGCTTCTTTGATATGCTGAATCTAAACATGTACTTAGAATTTTGATTATGGGCCCAGTTTTCAAGTTGGTCCAAAGCAGGATCCAAAATTATTATTTTAAGTATTGTGCAATAGCAAGAAATTTTCAATTGCACAGTATTCAGCAATAGCAAGAAATCTTCAATTGCACAGTATTGTGCAATAGCAAGAAATATTCAATTGCACAGTAATGCGCAATAGCAAGAAATCTTCCATTGCACAGTATTGTGCAATAGCAAGTATTTTCAATTGCACAGTATTGCGCAATAGCAAGACATATCTAATTGCATAATATTGCGCAATAGCAAGAAATTTTCAATTGGAGTTATCTTCCTTTGTCCAGAATAGTAGTTGAATCAACTTAAATTATTGTTTTATACAATATACAATGTATATTCACTTTAACTACCAACTGATAAATTAAAACATTCTTTACTATTCAGTGATAACAAGCACTTTATTACATTTTAATATTTTATGATGTATTTAAATGAGTAGTTATTGTTGCAAACTCAATTATAAATTTGGATTGAAATCAGTTTTGAATAAGGGAAAGGGACATGTATAAAAAAAAATGAGTTTGGGGGTGGGGGTTGTTCAATTTTTCTCATTTTAGATTTCGTAAATAAAAAGAAAATTTCTTCAAACATTTTTTTGAGAGGATAAATATTCAACAGCATAGTGAATTGCTCAAAGGCAAACAAATTTTTTCAAGTTCATTAGATCACATTCATTCTGTGTCAGAAATCTATGCCGTGTCAACTATTTAATCACAATCCAAATTTAGAGCTGAATCCAGCTTGAATGTTGTGTCCAGTCCATACTCGCCCCAACCGTTCATGGTTCAACCTCTGCGGTCGTATAAAGCTGCGCCCTGCGGAGCATCAGGTTTTCTATTGCGTTTTGGATTTGAGCATCACGGAAGTGACCATCATCGTCGGAGTGCGTATCTGGTGCCATTATTGTTATTGAAGATTCACATATTATTTAAATTTCCAATCATCTACAGTATCAAAACTGCTGTTAATAATTATAATAACATCATACATTTAGGGTTTATGCCAAACATTTGATTGTGACCCTCAACATGCCTCTGCCCAAGTTTATACTACAAACTAGATATTTATCTCAACTTAGCAATTCCTTAAAGAGATGTATAACTCAACTAAAAAAATTGTCGTCATAAGATTACTAGGAAGAAAGACTCCAGTACAAACTGCACAAGATTGCAGGCCGCCTTTACGATAAATCGATCTTTGAATGAATCAGCTTCTAAACTTACAAGTGACATTTAGGTTCTATCCCCAATTCAACTTGTCTACTTCCCATGATAAATTAAATATTGTTACGGTTATGGAATATTCTTGGATAGTTACCCGTTGAACTGAATATGAATCTGATATCACATGACATATCATTAATGCATTATCCTCACGGTCTACGTGCGTATTCTAGTTTTTAGTTCGTGTAACTGAGATTAGTTTTAAACGAATGTTTGTCTGTTCTTGCTACAATTGATTGTAATATGTAAATTAAACATCGTTTACTACCTTTGTTTTTGATAAAGTTCTATTTTTCTCTAGAGATTTTCTTGCAAGGCAGACAAAATGTCAGATGGAGATACTGAAACAGACGACAAGTATGATCGATCTGATGTATTCACAGACTCTGACAACAACGCCTTTTGGGATGATTGGGATAAATATACTGGACACTTTATTGATCATAACGATAAAGAGTTAAATGAGAAAACACAAGATGACAAGTATGTACCTCTGTATGGAAATAAAACGAAATGCTGCAACGACTCGAGCTCTTCGGATGAAGATATACAAAATGGGTCTTCTTCGCTAACTGATGAAGAATTTTCCGATGAAATTGAAACCTGTGAACCTTTTCAACACGAGAAAGAGGGAACTTCAAAACCAAATAAACAAAGACAACCATTAAAAAGAGCATTAAAGAGGGTTATATGTTACGAAAGAAAATCTTCAAAAGGAAAATCGAATACGAAATTAACAAAACTTGAAGAACAATATAAAGTTCTCAAAAAAGAAGTAGACAGCATTACCAAATTTAAGCAATACATGATACAATACTGTAGAAATAAACAGCAACAATGTGATGTCAATACAAATCTGGACAAAAATTTGAAAAGGCATATTTTTTTCGATAAATCCCGAATAAATAGGAACAGAAAATGTTTTAGAGAGGTTGAAGAAATGACAATGACGGGAAGATTTAATGAAGTTACTGAATTAAGACAACCAGAGATGACTTTGAAAAAAAGTCTGTTCGTGCAAAATATAAAAAGCGAGAGTGAACATGAACTTCGTCTACTACGTGTATTAAACTATCCTAATATTGGGCAGTCCATTAATATGGTTTGCAATATGAAAACATGTCGACAAATTGAAAGATATCTGTACTCGATAGTCAGCAACAACCAACACGATGAAAACCATCCTTACAACCACCAGCAGGCAGTTTTACACCACGTCAGTTGTGATCAGAAATTGATTGCCGTTGATACTCAAATTGAAGCGGTAATATCAGCTGAACAAGCCATTGTTGATACTCAAGTTGAAGCGGTAATATCAGCTGATCAAGCCATTGTTGATCTCAACCAATTAGTTCGATCTGATTGGTATGACATCAATGTGTGTGAATGCTCAAAAGATCGAATGATATTTGAATCAGCGATTTTCATAGACAAGCGTCAGTCTAATGGTGTAATAATAATATTTCGAATTAGACAGTATTCGTCTGGTAAGATTGAATATGACTTGACATGGAACATAATCCAAACAACCCAGAACGCTTCTAGCACACATGCAGTAATCAGTACTTGTAGAGGCATTAGGGGGATACAGTACGGTACAAACGCGCCTGTGGAAATTGGTTCTGTTTTTCATTTTCTACAGCTCCTAGAACCGACGAATGAAGCTAATGACCCACCAAACAGTTATCATACAGGACAGATTGCTGTACCAACACTTTTGCAACTCGATATTTTAAAGTCACACAAGAATGCAATAAATTTAGTTGCCCAACCAAAACAGAACCAAACCAGACCAGTTCATTTGGAAGAATGCAACAGCAATTCTACTCACTGTACATTCATCCCTAGTTTCATAATGCATATGCGTGGACAGAATGAAATTGTTACCACAAAAGGAGCATTGAGTGAACGTTACAGTTATGAACAAAAAACTTTGAAAGCCTATACTATGTTGAAGTTCTCGAGAAAATATAATAAAGAAAGGAGTACCGACCATATTAATTTCAAAATATCTACTGCGAATCAAAATGATTCTAAACAGTTAACTGATATACTACCATTTGTAATCCAACCAGTGAAAATTAACAAAAGATGCCGATCCCAAGCCAGTAGCCAAGACTTTACCAATGAAAGCAGCACCTACAAAACGTTCCAGAAATTTAACCATCAAACTACAGACACGCACACAACTAGGAAAAACCACAAAAGAAACAAAGCAGGCAAATTAAAAACATCCAAACACCAAATTGCTGATTGCTCAATGAGTAGAGTAGCAGGGGCATTGTTACTAATCTCTAAAGATAAACCAAAAATTTTGAAGACTCTACGACCATGGTGGTACAAAACAAGTAAGAAGCAAAATTACAGAAGCCCAAACTTCAAAATGAAAAGACCGCGCAATAGTCCATCAAAGAAGCAACTAAACTTAGCAAGAAAATATATATTACACAGGAAAGAAACCCATGTTTTCTTCACCAGAAATCAAACACTAGATACGAAAAAAAGCCGCTTCCTTATGTTGAAAAAAGGGTCACCTTATGTGAAACGACATAAAGATCAGTCATCAAGGCTTCACAAAGTAAACAATAATAAAGGAAACGCATGCCATGTCAATAGCAAAATAAATACCAATATTAGTAATGAAAATCAGTATTTTATGAGCTTTGGCTGTGCAAATGAAGACGTTTACGATACATGCATATTTGAAGAAGATCTTTGTCTTTATGAGGATGGAAATGTTGATGAGACCGTTCAGGACTCAATTCAAGTTAAAGGAATTTTTCCAACCGGAATAGAAGAAAGCACCGAAATTCACACAATTCACGATAGACTTCCTCACCAATCCCCATCAATTAGGGTGCATATTGTACAGCCGACAATGGAGCAAGAAGAAAGATCAGAAATATGTACAACATTAACATCATTTGACAAAAGTAAGCACTATTTAAATAAAAGAATTATTTACATGTTATGCCTGAAAAACTACCCAAACAAACAACCAACATTAATTTTGCATTCTATTACATTCATTTGAGTTAATTTAAGTAAATCACAGTATATATACGAATTTATACAAATGATTATAGTCAAGAAAAAAACAAAACAGAAATGATGCATACATGTTCAACTTAAAGGGTTTCCTCTCACCAATATGTTCAAGATCCTTAATATTGTTAATTGTAAACGTTATAACAAAGGATAAATTATCTTGTCGTAATTGTCAGTGTTTATATCACTAACTACAATGCATGAAAGATTATAAAATATGCCATAAGATTTTAGTAGTTCCATTTAAGAAAATAAATTCTAACAATAATTATTAAATTTTAAATTTCAGGTAGAGCTCCAAATAGTCATCCTTTTAAAGTTAATTTCCGGATACCTTTAGCAGGTGGAACCAGTTCACATATTGTCCTGAAAAATACATGTTCTGTTGATGGATTTCTGCTGATGATTTATGTTTTATTGGAGGAAAATCTAACAATAAGAACACAGTTTGAACATTCCGAACATGATTTGCACAAGGTTTGTAGACTTTACTTTTTAGAAACTCATTTTTTCTATTTTCTATTTTGTTCAAATTTAGTGATATAAAAGTATAGTAGATAATTTTTCATCATCACAAAACCTTAAATTAAAATGGAAAGATATATAAAAAGTACAGATATAGCATGAAACATCTTTTAGATATACCATCAAATATGGAAGAAGTTCACAGAAGGGAATTTTGGAGATGGCAAAATTGCATGGGGTAAATATGGAGGTTACATAGAAGATCTCGAGGCAAATGGTGCGAGAACAGACAAAATAATAGATATTATTGGAAGGGAAAATGAGAGAATATTTTGTGTGCTCGCCAAACATAGATTTCCTCTCCGTGTACACTGCTCACTTGTTGGTGATGTTTATTTCACTACACAACTGTACAACGTTTTACCCTTGTATGAAGTTCAAGGGTAAGTTTATAGTTTAGTTTTAACATATTTCTTTATAGTGGATTGGGAACTTATATTAATTCCTTTCCACTTTGCGGGTGCGAGTGCTGCCTTGTAATGGCATTAGCATTATTCGAAATCTACAAGAGTGTCTTTTACGTGCAAGTTTATAAATTTGACATCTATTGATATGAAAGTAGCATTGAAGACAAGATTTGAAAGACAATCGCATTTAAGTCTTACCACATGTTTCAGATATAAACGAAAACACAGTACAGTTATGACATACACCTCTATGTTAACTATTATGAGTTGAACAAAATATTGAGATCCCTTTTATTTCACTATCGATTTAAACTGTGAAAACAAAGGAAATAATTTTACCAGATTTTAACATCTCGACAGACGTCTCGTCAATGCAACTAGACCAAGACAGAACAACTGATATCATTGTAAAACTTTATACTAATAATATATATTACTTAGAATTTATAAAATAGACGTAAAAGTGAGGTTATCTCAGGTAGAAACATGTTTGATATATTTTCTATATAATTATTTTGAATGTTGGATGCTAGTTTGAATAATGCTTAACTGTTAAGAATTAAGACAATGGTTTGAAAGTAAATATGGAGTATGTGACTTTTCGTTTTGAGGTAACCTTTCGTAACCTTCAATCATATTAAGTGAAATATAGTAAAAATATGATCACTCTACAAAAATTGTCTCGTCACAGAATCGTCATTCTGTACCAGATTTTGGATAATATTCATATTTCTCGATAATGAAAAATTTCATTTATCCATTAAATTGGTAGAAATAAAGATGTTGTATTTTCTATTGACAGAGAACCTTTATATGACACAATTAAAAGAGCTATCAACAAGTTTCTGAGAGGAGATGATTTGCCCTGTTACAGAACTCATGAGTAGGCGCATTTTACATTAGATTTAGATAAGGTGTCCTGTTATGATCGTCAAAACACCCTGATTCATATATTACTGGAAATTCTTTTGGCACACAGAGAGAGAGAGAGCGAGAGAGAGAGAGAGAGAGAGAGAGAGAGAGAGAGAGAGAGAGAGAGAGAGAGAGAGAGAGAGAGAGAGAGAGAGAGAGAGATCAGCTAATGTTATTTAATTTTTTCGTAATTTTTTTTTCATCTTCATGCATTGTCATTGAACAGCTTTGTCTTATAATTGGAGTCTTTAAAAGTACACACCCATTTTAAATAAAGGCAATAGTAGTATACTGTTGTTCGAAACTCATAAATCGATAAAAAAAAATCCGAGTTACAAACTGAAACTGAGGGAAACGCATTAAATATAAGAAGAGAGCAATGACACAACATTAAAATGTAATACACACAGAAACGAACATTAGACAAAATCCGATGAGAATAACAAATATAACCCATTGTAATAGATACATAATAAATACATAATTGAATCTATAAATGTTCCTCATGAAGTTAAATTCAGATTAGTATTGAATCAATAAATTATGTACTTTGTTTTCGAATTTAGTAACACTTCTAAAAATACTAGAGTCAGTGTCCTTGTGTAGTTTGTACACGTAGATATATCATTTGATGTCTCTTTTTAGAAACATCAAAGAAAAGTGCAGAGGAAATTCGGTTCAAACATTGGTAGAACCGCCACTAATTTTGCCAATCAATCTGTTCTTCTTGAATTATGGTAAAAAGAAATATTCAAGCAATGAAATTCCTGAAATAGTGGAATCCAATGAACACAGGTAACTTATATATAGTTCGTATAAAGTAGAAGATTGAGTAAATGAACTGAACAATATAAACAAATTCTGCTTAAACCGGTGCAAGTCTGTCTTAAAATTGCAGTGAGGTGATAGTTGATTTGCTCTGTGTAGAATGTGTTGAATGTAGCGCTTTGGGATGGTGAACTTAAATAAAAGCGCAGTTCTGTTTCTTTTATGTTTTTCGCTCTGCATCAACTGATTTTGTGTCATGGATCCCCCCCCCCCCCCGCCCCCGCATTATCTACTAGTATATAGCTGAAGCAACGGATAACGATATACTATTTTTATGCCCCACCTACGATAGTAGAGGGGCATTATGTTTTCTGGTCTGTGCCTCCGTTCGTCCGTCCGCTTCAGGTTAAAGTTTTTGGTCAAGGTAGTTTTTGAAGAAGTTGAAGTCCAATCAACTTGAAACTTAGTACACTTGTTCCCCATGATATGATCTTTCTAATTTTAATGCCAAATTATAGTTTTGACTCCAATTTCATGGTCCACTGAACATATAAAATGATAGTGCGTAGTTCAGGTTAAAGGTAGTTTTTGATGAAGTTAAAGTTACATCAACTTGAAACTTAGTACACATGTTCCCTATGATATGATCTTTTTAATTTTAATTCCAAATTAAAGTTTTGACACCGATTTCACGGTCCACTGAACATAGAAAATGATAGTACGAGTGGGGCATTCGTGTACTATGGACACATTCTTGTTATTCTTCCTTAAAAGCTTGTTTATTGAGTCAGCCTCAAATGAAGAAATGAATTGTAATCCCATAAGCAGAAAAATATTTAAAAAAAATTCTACTTCAAGTAATTCTTTTTTTTAGGTATGAGCTTTACATGGTCCGTTTCTTCATCGAAGGAGTAAAACATTTTGTTGACAAGATAAAGATTTATGGATCATGGGCATTGTATGATGATTGTCGAGAAAAACTGTATCATTTTGATGTAGATCCCGAATACGTCCAATTGTCCAGTTGCTATTTTGTAAAAGTATAGGATTGCGTATACATTGAATAGAAGTGGGGCATTTAAAGACGTTCGCATCCGTATCCGATACGTTAGATGTCTTCCGTTCATTAAGGTTCATGTGGACCCTTTGGCTAAAATGGCTGCCTTTTCACCATAAAATTTACTCTGGGTACAGACAAACCTGCGCATCTGGAAAGATTTAATGCAGCCATTTTAGACAAAGGGTCCACATGAACACTATACACTCTTTTTATTACACGCTGGATAATATACAATTATTCACCCGTTTTTTTTATCTATTCAGGCATGAATTTGAATAATAATGCAGATATAGTTAATGATTGAGTCAAACACTGTGATATAAATTACGAGAACAGGTGAAAAATAGAGAACAAATAGGGAAAGGGTGATGGAAATTTTTGTTCTCTTTCATTTTTGAAATTTCCAAAAAAAAAAGTAATGCCTGCTAATTTGTAAATGTATTAATATAGGTATCAGTCATTAATTCGATTCTGCTGATGTTGAATGATTCATCTCCATTTATTAGTAAATATAAAGTATGCGTAGAATTATTGTTAACGTTAACTTTATTTGTTTTATAATTCAACTTCACGCCTTGGTACATGTAGTTGTAATGATTTAAATATCGGGTGTTAAAACATATACCTTTTGCTGTTGTCTTCTCTATGGTCGGGTTGTTGTCTCTTTAACACATTCCCCATTTCCATTCTCAATTTTACAGGTATATTATGATAGATTGATACGAAAAAAAACGTGATTGCTAGATGTATGTAAATGTTATCTTCTGTTGTTGTCCATGTTTTCATAATTGCATAATTATATGCACTGTAAATATATATCATAGAAACATAACTTTGAGAGCAATAAATGTAATAATAGATATAAGAAGTCACGTTTTTCACTCACGGGAAGCAAGTATATAAACTATTAAACAATTATTAAAAAACAATTCATGTATTAAAAATGAAATAGACCAAAAAATGTCATCATCCTTTCACTTTTTTCCAACTCTTTTCCCTATTCTCGATGATTGCTAAAAGTATTTTAAGTATAACCAGTAGATGCGTTCAGATACGTCAACGTATCAGATACAGATACAATACGTCTTTAAATATCCCAATTCTATTACTCGATTTATTTCACTTGACTGGGCGGAGTTTAACCGGTTCGCTCATAATAAACCAGTCCATCTATAGATAGGTGTTTTAGGATAAACTCATCAATGAAGTGTCCAGTCATTATTTTGTAAATTCCTTTGATGACACTGATAGGTTATTAGAAATCAGTAATAATTATAACGGTAATCATCCTTATCACACACATCTTCAAATAGACTGTCCTTATTCAAATTAAAACATAGAGATGTTAGAGTTATACAAGCATGGTCCGGTTTTTAATTTGTATTACGTTCAAGATTGTTTTAGAAAATTAGGATACATTGATAAAATTCATTTTATATCTTACTGATGAAGAAAATCTGCTACTTGAAATATATCTATACTAGTTTAAACTTTGTACTATAATACATATAGTATAAATACATATTTGTTTTGTAGACTGATGTTTGTCTTTTCGACGTTTTGCTCTTTTTAGGAGAGAGCGGGGGTCCATAGATTTTTATCAGTCTTTCTTAGACTTGTTAGTTTTGATTTATCTTGTGGTTTCTTCTGTATTGTTGTCTCTTTTAACATTCATCATTTTTCCATTCTTATGATTTAGAAGAGAATGGGTATGAAAGTTGTGAAATCAGAATAAAAATTCTTAAATCCTTAAATTTTATGAATCTAAATAATCGTACGAAACCATTTCGGTTACTTTCTGCAGACACTGCTGTTATTTTTACAGATTCGAAAAGACTTTATAAAAGTATTGAAATCGTTTGAAATTATTGTTATTTTTGGAAATAAAAAAGTGGTGATTTAGAAAAGCTTCAGGAAAAATATTTCAACAGAATGATTATAGCTATATAGGTACTTTGTTTAACCTAACTACACTAGTAATTCTTATCAAGCAATTTAAATAATGTAGATTACAATTTAGTAATTGTATACATAAAAGAGTCTAAAACTTCAAGGGGTTTACTTTAAAAATGAAAAGAGTATTTTACTGCATATTTTACAAAACGACAAAATACAGTTCAATTCTCTAAACTTATGTCAAGTACCAGAAAACCAATCCTGAAAAAGTTTTGTTCTTTTTTATCATGTTTATGAAAAAAAATAAAGATACTTTCTGGTTTGCAACTTTTGTTACCCCTCTAGATTGTTTTGTATATATTGTAAATATTTATTGTTGTATTTGATATCACTGTACTAATGTTATTAATTTTTCTCATAAACGAACTAAATAATAACCTAAACAATGATACCACATTTTCTTATATCTATTAAACTAAGTAATTTAACTCCAATAAGGAGGAAATGTCATATAGTCGTTGCTTTTTCAAATGCTTCCGGTTTGAATCATAATAAATATGTTTATGACAGTATTGTTCTAGTGAAAGATTGTTTATTTAACATTTTTGTTAGGTGTTATACCACCAAATCAAATTGAGTACGAAAAAAGGGTCGTAAGAAAATATTCCCTTGAATTTGACAGTTGTAGGAAAATAGTCCTTCATTTTATGGCAGTAAAAAGATTCTGAGTCATTAACATATATCTTCGGTTTTCCAAAGTATGATTCTTTTTTATCTGGTGTTTCTATAGAATATTTTGGAAACTTACTAAAGCTTGTACAGAGGGAAAAAGAGTGAAAATGTGATAGGTTAACTTCCAGTAATGGTTAATCTCTTACATGATTATGTGATATTTTGTCTATATTATTGAAAAAGAATAAATCGTTGATCATTTCAAATTAGTTTTAAATTAAATTTTACATCGTATGTGACCTTGGGAGCTCACTCATTATGTTGCAGCAGAAATTTCTGCACACGTCCCTTGCGCTTTTGAATGAGAATAGAACGAATGCTATTTATAACGTCAGTGCAAAAAAAAAACATTTCTTGTCGCCTGTTATTATTATAGAATAACTAATCGAAGTTATCTTCTTGAGTTATCATCGATATGTTCATAATTATAAATTAACTGTTAACAAAACTTTGAATTTTTGAAATACTAAGGCTTTTTTAACTCAGTAACAAATAACCTTAGTTGTATTGGCAAAAATTTTAGAAAATTTTCGTCCTCAATGCTCTCAACTTCGTACTTCATTTGGCCTGATGAGTCTTTTGTAGACGAAAATCGCGTCTGGCGTTAATATTAAGTTTCTATCCTGGTATCTATGATGAGTTTATTATGTAAAAAGACGAGAAAGGAACGATATGATATGTTAAAAAAGATACTATGAAATTTTGAGAGATAGTAAATCGTAATGCTATTTGTGTTGCTTTGTCATACCTTGCATATCTGGAAGTGCATGATTGTGAATTATATAAAAATTTTTGTTAATAAGTCGGAACGTGAGGTTACTTGGAATAATCTTGTTCGATTTATTACTTGCCTAAACTAGAAGTTGATGTTCCTGGATTATGTTGAGAACATGACTATTGATAACTGAAGGTTATTTGAATTATAACTCTATGTTCCGCTCTATGACACTTACATTTGAAACGTGTCAACTTGTTGTTATGTATGCTTGTATATTTGCTTGAATGTACATGTTAATTGTATATCATAATAAACATAATTTTAGAACAAGGCTTTTTCATATTTCGCATGTATTATAAAGATAGAATAAAAATGCACCACTGCATTCATTGAAATACTTTAATTGAACTGAATAAATATCGAGCTCTAGGTAAATATAAAAAATTAGGAGTTAATGATCGAACCTCAAAAATACAAACGCTCGACCATATCAACCAATGGAACGACTAGAAAAACTACTGTTATATTCCTGACTTGATGCAGACATTTTCAGATGAAATGGTGGGTTAAATCTTGTTTTAAAGCTAGGCACCCATCCTACTTGCATGAGTTGTCTATATATATTTTCGTTATAATGACAAATGTAGGAACAACACTAACAGACAGTTTCTGCAGTCATAGTTGTGTGAAAATACAACATACAACACAACAGTCATAAAAACACAACTCTTACAACCGAACGAAAAATACGAGTGACCATAATTATTTCAATACCTCAGCCTTCTCTTGGGGTTCCTATTTTTGGGCACTAGATTCAAGGGGGAAACATATAACCGGTTTCTTTAGTGGGTTCGGTTGGATATTGTGTTATATTTTATCGTTTGTGGTTGGAAGTCTGTTTTTTTTTATACATTTCACATATGTCTTATTTGTCAGTATAGTCGAATTCATTTCCATTCTCTGTGGACAAAGTATTGTGTTAGGACAAGTAATTATGTCGTCGTCACATCATTAGTTTCAAATAGCCTCTCAAGACCGTCATATCATGATAATTATTTGGACTTATATTCAGAAAACAATTGTAAATTTGTGAATCTCGTATTATATAAATGTTCGAATTTAAAGATTAGATATTTCTCACAAAAATTCGTCACTGTTTGTGGTATGTGTTAGGTGTGCTGTTGTGAAAGGAAAATGTCTGTTGGTATTATGTGGTTTACATGTTAAAATGTACGATTATATTATTTAGTTATGCATTTCTCTGTGTTGAGAGTTCTTGCATTTGTTTGTACTGAATTCCCGTCTGTGACATAAAGTTGTCAATTTAGCGATATTTTTCAACATTGCCATATAACCAGGTTGCTTGGCTTGCCATAACACCATTTTTAACCCACCATTATTTTTGTCTTTAAATGACCTGTATTAAGTCAAGAATAAGGCAGGTGTTACAAATATTCCGTTTCCATGTATGTTGACGGTTTTTTTTCCCCGTTGCTTACCTCTTATAGCGTATGTGTTTTCCGCGGTTTAAGATTAATTCGTAATTTCTCAATTGGTTTAGGACTTTTGAACAGGGCAATATCTAAATATAATAACTTGTGTTCATAACAAGCGATATATACAATTCAAAATGAAACATGATTTTCATTAAAAGTAACACTTGATACAATTTGTGCGTCTGACGTGTTTTTCTGGATTAACCTGCATCAGTACCCTCTAAACATTTGAACGAAAGTTAGACTTTTTAAAACTTTGACCTATCATTAGACCATGAAACCGAAATGTTAATGTAAAACGTCTGACACATGCGGTTTCATTATGCAATTATTACTTACCGCACTTTTCGTCCTGATTTGACAATATATCTCAAAGTTAATAAGTATCATTTCGGGGGAGTGAGTACAGTTGTGCCACTTAACTGTCGTTTAACTAATCATTGGTTATAATAGATGAAACATGTGTAGTTCATCTTGTATTTACTTCCCGCAAATTAAATAAATACATTTTTGTTCTATGTCCGGTTTTCGCTGAACCGGAAATATTTTTATTATAAGTTTTACATTTAAATAAATTTCTATTTTTACCTAAGTATTGTTGGTTATAAATGTCCCGACATGAAAAATATTAAACAATTCAATTGAGAAAACTAATGACAAAATTTATAACAAAATAATAGACAATAAACAAATTTGACAGACATAAACCAACGAAAGTTAGCTACATGCCCGACTTAGAAAAGGCACATAATAAATGTGGCGATGTTAGACATGTTTGAAGGTTCCAATCCTCTACTAACCTAGAACAGTGGTGTAGGAGTACAACATGAGAGAAAAAAGCTAGTTGAGAGCCAATAACGACTTATAAAAAAATCATGCATCTAAGACTAAAATTGTCTACTTTTTATGAGCATTTGAAAAATTTTGAAAAGTTTTTATTTTTTTGTCTTTTTTTATTTAATATATGTAAAAGCAAGTTTGAACAACATTAAAATCGTGCTTTGTCGTATTGGTTCCCATTTAAAGATCTTTATAAAAATGCATGTATTTGAAATGAATTCAAATAACCATTATACTACCTTTGAGATAAACTTATAATAAGGCGTTCATGATTTATGATTACACAGATTTCCGTTCAATCTATAGAGATTCAGTTTACTACTCTGCATGTGGCAAATGTCTGTAAAAGTAAAGGTGTTTTAAAAGATAAACCATTACTTTCTGTGTTTATGTATGTTCATTTTCATTCACCAATAATATTAATTCATTGCCTCATCTATTCTTATGTAATTTCGAAATACAATTTTTGATCACTACGTCAAAACTTATGACAAATGTATTTATATAAAATAAATGCAGGCTTTGCGTATTTCCCTTTTAGAGAACTGATTGCTTAAGGCAGCGCCTTATCATTGGCGGTTGTGTTATCATTGTTGGAAATCACGCACAGAAGAGAACGTTAACGTATCGCGGGATTATTGTAGATCCAACGTTGTGTACTTATGACGTTATCTTGTACTTTAGTCTTCAATACAAATTCATACAGTTTAGACGTCTTTGTTATTACATGCAGTTTTTAGTAAAACCACTTTACGATATTGGTACCGTGACCAGATGAAGATGACTACAAAGCTTAAATCTATTCGAGCGGGACACAGAAGCGCAGTTTCTAGGATTTTAAGAAGATTTGAGGAGAGAAGTGAAACAGAAGAAAAACCGGAAGAGGACGAGTTGGAAACAATTTTGGATACATTAAAGGAAAAGCAAGATATTCTGAAGGATTTGGATAAGAACATTTTAGATAGTGTACAAGAGGAGGATATAGAGCAAGAGATACTTGACACAGATGAGTATAAATTTAATTTAGAGACGAAAATACGCAAAATTCGTAAATTTATTCAAGCTCAAACATCAAATTTAAATGCAGCCGCTAGAAGTTTTTCGCCGCACAATGAGACACTGCAACCCATTCACAATGTTGGCCCCGTAAATAACATAAGAGATGACTCACAAAATACTGGCCTCAATTTCACGACTTTACATTCAAATTCAAGCGTCAATAGCAGCAACTTCCACAAACTACCGAAATTGAATTTACCTACATTTGATGGAAACGTACTAGAATGGCAATCCTTTTGGGATTCTTTTGATTCCGCAATTCACAACAACAACACTCTAACCGACGTTCAAAAGTTCAACTACCTAAAATCTTTACTAGAAGGAGAAGCGTCATACACCATTGCCGGATTTGCTCTTACGCACACAAACTACAACAAAGCTATTGAACTCATACATGAAAGATTCGGACAAAAGCATAAGATAATTCAGTCGTACATGCAAGCATTACTAGACATACCCGCACCAAAGAATACGCTTACGCACCTTAGAAGCTACTACGACAGGACAGAAACATACATACGTGGCCTTGAATCTCTCGGACAGGCTCAAGACTCATACGGCTCGTTATTAGTACCAGTCATACTCAACAAAATGCCCAGTGAAATACGCAAAAACCTGACTCGTGAACACGGTTCAACAGATTGGTTTCTCGGTGATCTTAGGAGATCTATCTTTAAGGAGCTGGCCATTTTAGAGTCTGGTAACAGTACAGAAACAGGTGAGAGTCCGAGCGCTACAGCTACGTTCTACACAAATACAAAATCACGTAAAATCTGGCCAAAAAATAATTCAACCAATTCAACACAGAAATCTCATACCATAAACTGTGCATACTGCAAGGAGCCCCACTATTCATCAGAATGTACTAAATATACTGATCCAAACGACCGCATGACAATTGTAAAAAAGGAAAGACTGTGCTTTAATTGTTTAGGGCGACACAGTGTAGCAGATTGTAAATCAAAATCAAACTGCAAAAAATGTAAAAGACGTCACCACACAAGCCTATGCAACAAAGACCACGACAAAGAAACTGCAAGTACAAGTAGTACATGTACAGTACATATTCACACAGTTTATCCTATGTTAGGGAAATTGCCATTCAATTTAATCAATTGTCTACTAATAGATTATATACAAAGCAAACTATAATAATAAATATTTCACAGTTGAAGTCATTAGCTTACTTGTAGCTCTATTTACGTTAGATAACAATTGTCGTAGCAAAGCGAAACTATTGACTGAATTTTTGTGTTATGTTAATTTCCCTACGTTATTATGATTTTTTTTAAAGTTTGAACGAATTGTTATTAACATATTTCTGTTCAGAATAACACTTGTCACAAGTTAACTGAAAGGTTGAATACATTTATTCTTTGTGTCTTGTTCTTCCTTAGTGTACTTTCCAATATGTCCTACCAATATTAAGAATAAGATCAAATCCTAGGGAATAAGTTGCTCACTAACAAAAGTGCAAGGTAGGTATTTTAAACCCTTTTACTGTATGAGAAAAAAAACTTTTTACTATATGAGAAAAATTATTAAAAAAATGCAATGCTTGATTTTGACAACACTGAAAAAGTAGAAATTACAAGATATTTTTTCTTTAACCAAAGTAATAAGTATTTGTCATATGCACCAGCAATATTCTCGTAAACAAACTAGTATCTAAGTGAACATAGCTTCTTCGATTGGATTCTTTGTCCAAACCATATCCCTTTATGCTGTAAATATTTTTTCACCAAATACATTTTGTGGTAGCGAATGAATGAAAGGAGGACAAATGCAGCATAAATGAGAGTATCAACACCTAGAAGTATGCATGTACTTAACCATGCGTTTTTTTTATGGGGGAGTGATTATGATTACATCATGGCTCTATTTTTTCGTAAGCTAAACCATTCTTATGATAGTATTTTTCTGCTTTTTTTCTAATTTAGAAAAGTTCATCTAAAGGTCCAGTTAAAATTGATGCAATCGACTTTGGTACAATGCATTCTGGATATGACTTTTCAATCATTGATTCTTCTCAAAAAGGACCGCTAACTATTCATTTGAACCAAGCTTGGAATGCAGGAGGACACAATCTGCTTACCATTAAAACACCAACGACTCTTTTACTTGACTCAAACAAACAGCTTGTGGCTTTTGGTTATCAGGCTGAAAATAGATATACAGAATTTGAAATGGATGGTAAATTGAATTTATTATTTTTATTATTTACTTTTTGATACAACTGCTGGTAGACTGTTTCTCCCCGGAGTTATCATTAACTTAGTAGTTAGTGCTACAGTACTGACATGATTTATTGCAATTAGAAATGCTGGTAGATTTAGGTTCCAATTCCTTTAAGCAAAATTGACATTAGATGTATTTGTCTATTCTGTTTATGTCTTTTTGTGTAGCTTTTCGTGTTGTATAAATCTTCGTGTCATATGCCCCACAAATTCGTGCAGTTTTATACTCTTTGCTTTAGTTTATACATATCTGTATGATTCTTGAAGAATTTGAAATTCTAGCATAACTGTTCGAAAATTAAAATATATACGATCCTGAAATTTGAAACAAACAATATGGCGGTTCAAATTTGATGTACAATTGGATGACTTCAATAGTGCCTTTCTATTTCTAATAACTATTGCCTTTATTGTTTTGCGTTTTAATTTAAATCAAATCTGTATTCCAGTAGAAAATAGCAGCTTTAACTGAAAACAATGCTAAAACTAGTGCATATAAAAGTATGCTGACAATCACAGATCTTATCTCAGAGTAGTGTAAATCTGCTTGTATTTAGATAAGGATGGATTCAATGTTGATTGTTACATCCAAGTAGGTTTCGTACAAGGTTAGGAACATTGCTAAAAATCCGATGTAACATTTTAATCATGTATCAAAATAAATCTAGTGAATCAAAATGATCCAAAAAAAGCAAGAGGCAATTTCACCTAAATTCATTTCACACTACCACTGTTTTACTTAATTCTAAGTTCAACATCTCAATATATAAAAGATAAGATATTACAAAATTTTAACTTACTTCTTAGCATTTCATTATATCATTAACACCCGAAGATAGCCAAAAACAGCAATTTTGATAGATATTGAGTATCTATCTTAAATTATGGATAACACCCTATACCAAAACTCAACTTCAGTGGAAATAAATTTACATATTCCATTTTTGTGATTAATTTATTTAAGTTAGAGGCGATGTCCTTCAATGCGTTTACAGAAAAAGTGAAATTTTTAACAGAGACATGTTGCTCTGTAAAACAAATTGAATCACGGATGATATGTAAAATATTTAAGTATAACATCTATATCTCTTGAATACTGTAATTTGTAAAATGTCCTATACAAGATCAGGTATAAATTAGTTCGTTGATGTGTTTTCTTCGGTTTTAATTTGTAACCTGGATTTGTTTTCTCTCAATCGATTAATGACTTTTGAACAGCGGTATACTACTGTTGTCTTTATTTACTACACCAGAATCGTGTTCTCTTTAGTGATGATTGAGGAAAAATTTAAAACATACTTTGAAAAGCTGATAAACCAAAGATGGACTGAAATTCGCCAAACACTGGCAAAGAATCAGAGTTAGCATGCAAGGGATATCATTCCTCTATTATTTCAAACTATTATAATAGCACCTATTAATAGACAAATATCAGGTCAGTACCAAAGTACAGGCTACTGGGCTCGTGATAGGTAAAGGGATCGACACAGTGGAAGTAACAACATTTGCTGCTACTATTTTACTGCACAAGATGTGTGTCTAGACACTTATAACATTCCGTGATGTTTGAGGTCAGAATAAAATATAAAACCGACCGCAAACGCCGAAGAGCTGGTATACCAAAAAACCAAAGGGAAGCCGAATCCGAACAAGGAGTCAGATTTATGCACAATTGAGGTACATGTACTTATTCAAAACGATTTTGAAATTTTATTTAACATATCCGTATTTAGATACTGGGATCGAAGTATTGGCTCCTGGAATGGTGATACAATTAGACCAGTCGAAGGTAAGCACTTAGAAAGTAAAATAATAAGTATTTGTATTTGACTGCCATGAAAGTCAGAGGAACAGCTAGCTTTAAACCATGTTTAATCATTCATTTTCTACATAAAAAATTGTTGTGCCAAGTCAGGAATATGACATATGTTTCCATACGTTTGATGTGTTTGAAATTTTTATTTTGCCATTTGATTAGGGACTTTCCGTTTTGATTTTGCCACGGAGTTCAGTATTTCTGTGATTTTACTTTTTACCGTGAAACGGATCACAAAATACCTATCTTATATATAAAACCTTGAATCATATACTTCTATAGTATATATATATATATTTTTGTGATAGAATTTAGTAAAGTTTTGAACAATTTATGATACACATATACTTGCAGCTATTGTGTGAATTTCTTTCTAAACGGTAGAGTTATCAGTACTAAATAGTTCATCAATGCCAGATACATGGTATCCGTTTTAATGATATATTAAAAAGTTGTATGCATATTCTTTCATATGCCATTGCTCCTTCTGTTTAAGTATGGGTATGAGTGCTCAAACTTTTAAACCAAATCATCATTCAAAGTAAAAGAGAGGCGAAAGATACTAGTCGGGCACTCAAGCGCCATGGATAAAAAAAGAAAATCCCAACAGACAAACACTAGTACACAAAACACAATACAGAAAACTAAATAAAATTGAGAATGGAAATGGGGAAAATGCGAAAGAGAAAACAACCCGACCATAGAAAAAAACATCAGCAGAAGTTCACCAACAGGTTTTCAATGTAGCGAGAAATTCCCGCACCCCGAGGCGTCCTTCAGCTGGCCCCTAAACAAATATATACTAGTTCAGTGAAAATG
Organism: Mytilus galloprovincialis; assembly: GCF_965363235.1. Taxonomy (NCBI): domain Eukaryota; kingdom Metazoa; phylum Mollusca; class Bivalvia; order Mytilida; family Mytilidae; genus Mytilus; species Mytilus galloprovincialis. The sequence continues at coordinate 87,807,205 of NC_134843.1, forward strand.
AACGGACTGAGTAAGATGGTCTAAGTAAAGTAAAATAATAAGAATTTCGTTTTTTTTTTTTATTTCTAACTATATGGTATATGATTAGTTCGTTGCTGAAGGTTGTAAGGTGAAAGGAAGTTGCTAATTTCTACGTCATTTTGGTCTCTAGAGTTCGTTGGAAATCATACCGCATCTTTTTATGTTCATATTCCCAATTCATGCTTTGAACAACATAATACTTTAGTGACACCAGTTGATGAATGATAGGGCCTGCAGAGCATTAAGTTAAATCAAACAAGTGAAAATTTTGAAGTCATGAAAGGGAACATTGATTGTATAATAGTATTGAATTCAAAAAGTTCTATTGTCAAGTCAGAATAATTATGCAAATGAAACAGTCTTGCATGAGGCATCTGTCGCCTCTTTTTAGCTAACCTGGCCGAACGGCCAAGTGAGCTTTTCTCATCACTTGGCGTCCGGCGTCCGGCGTCCGGCGTCGTCCGTCGTCGTCGTCGTCCGTCATCGTCGTCCTGTGTTAACTTTTACAAAAATCTTCTCCTCTGAAACTACATGGCCAAATTTAACCAAACTTGGCCACAATCATCATTTGGGTATCTAGTTTAAAAAAAGTGTCCGGTGCCCCGCCCAACCAACCAAAATGGCCGCCATGGCTAAAAATAGAACATAGGGGTTAAATGCAGTTTTTGGCTTATAACTCAAAATCCAAAGCATTTAGAGCAAATCTGACTGGGTAATATTGTTCATCAGGTAAAGATCTATCTGCCCTGAAATTTTCAGATGAATCGGACATTCCGTTGTTGGGTTGCTGCCCCTGAAATGGTAATTTTAAGGAAATTTTGCTGTTTTTGGTTATTATCTTGAATATTATTATAGATAGAGATAAACTGTACACAGCAATAATGTTCAGCAAAGTAAGATTTACAAATAAGTCATCATGACCAAAATGGTCAGTTGACCACTTTAGGAGTTATTGCCCTTTATAGTCAATTTTTAACCATTTTTCGTAAATCTTAGTAATCTTTTATAAAAATCTTCTCCTCTGAAACTACTAGGCCAAATTAATCTAAACTTATCCACAATCATCTTTGGGGTATCTAGTTGGAAAAATATGTCCGATGACCCGGCCATCTAACCAAGATGGCCGCCATGGCTAAAAATAGAACATGGGGGTAAAATGCAGTTTTTGGCTTATAACTCAAAAACCAAAGCGTTAATAGCAATATGACATGGGATTAAATTGTTTATCAGGTCAAGATCTATCTGCCCTGAAATTTTCAGATAAATTGGACAACCCGTTGTTGGGTTCATGCCCCTGAATTGGTAATTTTAAGGAAATTTTACTGTTTTTGGTTATTATCTTGAAAATTATTATAGATAGAAATAAACTGTATACAGCAATAATGTTCAGCAAAGTAAGATTTACAAATAAGTCGACATGACAGAAATGGTCAGTTGATCCATATAGGAGTTATTGCCCTTTATAGTCAATTTTTAACCATTTTCCGTAAATCTTAGTAATCTTTTACAAAAATCTTCTCCCCTGAAACTACTGGGCCAAATTAATCCAAACTTATCCACAATCATCTTTGGGGTATGTAGTTTGAAAAATATGTCCGATGACCCGGCCATCTAACCAAGATGGCCGCCATGGCTAAAAATAGAACATAGGGGTAAAATGCAGTTTTTGGCTTATAACTCAAAAACCAAAGCGTTTAGAGCAAATCTGACAAGGGGTTAAATTGTTTATAAGGTCAAGATCTATCTGCCCCGAAAATTTCAGATGAATCGGACAACCCGTTGTTGGGTTGCTGCCCCTGAATTGGTAATTTTAAGGAATTTTTGCTGTTTTTGGTTATTGTCTTGAATATTATTATAGATAGAGATAAACTGTAAACAGCAATAATGTTCAGAAAAGTAAGATTTACAAATAAGTCAACATGACCGAAATGGTCAATTGACCCCCTAAGGAGTTATTGTCCTTTATAGTCAATTTTCAACAATTTTTATAAAATTTGTACATTTTTACTAACATTTTCCACTGAAACTACTGGGCCAAGTTCATAAGTAAGATGTACAAACACATCACCATCACCAAAATACAATTTTGTCATGAATCCATCTGCTTCCTTTGTTAAATAGTCACATAGACCAAGGTGAGCGACACAGGCTCTTTAGAGCCTCTAGTTTTATGATTTACTTAAAATTATCGCAATTCAAATTTGGATCAAAATTGATTTCAGCCCAAAGAAAACTATAAAAATTGCTAACTCCAGGCTCTCTTAGCCTCTACATTAACATCCAATGCTACGATTGTGTTACTTCAATACATTATTCTAACATATCTGACGACAGAGACGATGATACTGACTAATTTTATTCATTATTCTCATCTTTTTCTACAATGGTCGTACTCTTTCAAACAACATCACTATCGTACCAGAGACACGTATTATAGTACACACTATGTCTCTGATCTTATTTTGACCTAATTTGTCGATCTTTTCAAATATAAATGCTTGTTTTCAAATGAATTGAAATATAAATATTTATCATTAGAATCTCTTTACTTATGCTTGGATATGAAATTTCCTTTAACAAGTACTAGATGAATTTAGTTTATGACTCTACATGTGGTATGATTATTTTCTGTCATCGTCATCAAGTTAAGAAAATTAATTCGTGTGCCAATTAACCATATCATTAGTTCGTAGATCATTTATCCTTTACGATATTTTTGATTTAATTACTGCGTCAAAACTATTTGTCAAATATTTATACAAAAGAAATCCAGGATTTGTGGGTTTCCCTTTTGGGTCATGATTTTATTCACGTAAGTGCTTTATTATTGGGTGATATCGTATGGCCATTTTCACGTTTAATTCATTGTCAAATAGATTGTTATTTTATATAATTAATTTCCTTCAAATAGATTATTATTTAAAATAATTAATTTCCTTCTAATAGATTATTATTTTAAATAATCTATTTCCTTCTAATAGATTATATCACAAACAAAAGATAGCAATAAGTATTTCAAAGCTGAGAAGTCAACCAGATTTAAATATCATTAGCTTAGTAATAGCTTCCTTTACAATAGATTCAGTTTTGCGTACCGTAGCGAAACTATTGACTGAATTTTTGTGTTATGTTAATTTGGCGAGTTATTATTTATTTTAAAGTTTGTAAGAATTGTAATTAACATATTTTTGTTTAGAATGAAACTTGTCGTGTAGGTAATTGAAAGGTTAAAATTATTTGTGTGTTGATCATTCCTTGGTTACTTTCAAAACCAATATCAAGAGTAAGACAAAAATTATATAGGAAATAAGATTACCATTAGCAATAAAAGTACAGCGTCAAGGTATGTATTTAAAAAATATTTTACATGCTCAGAAAAAATAACAAAATTAAAATTGTCAACATACAATTTTTTGCTTTAGCAAAATTAAATATTTGTTGTATGTGCAACATCAATACTATCTAATTAGATGACTTACCAAACTTGTATCGAAGCCGGTATCTTCTTCAAAACAATTTTATATTTGATTTTTTTGTCATATACTATTGAAAACCAAATATGTACTTCGGTAGCAAATAATCCAAAACAAGTTTAGACAAACACACAAAAAAAATAAATTCTTTGACTTTTCAAGCTGAAGTTACAATATCTAGTAAACTTGCATAGCTACGTTGATTTTGTTGAACGAGGAATACTGCTTTCTCAAAAGTTGCTGAGACAGGGCTATGAATCAATCAAATTAAGGTCATCACTCAAGAAATTTATGGTTGCCATCATGAGCTGATTGGCCATTATGACAAAAGTGTGTCAGAAATCATATCTGATATTCTTCCTCAGTCATAATAACCTTCCATCATAACCGAACTGAACAAAGAAATAACACGACGGGTGCCGTATACGGTGCAGGAAATGCTTACCCTTCCGGAGCTCCTGATTTCACTCCCGATTTTTAGTGGAGTTCGTGTTGTTTCTTATTTATCATTTATAACTGTTGATGTAAATGTCCTTTGGTTTTATGAGTCCTTGTTTACTCCTTGGTTTTGATTGTTATTGTCTCTATGGTTTGTCTTAAAGTTTGAGTATTGATTACCGCTGTACCAGCGATTTTGCTGATTTCATTTTTGTTTAATAGCATCCAAATAACCTGTATCCTCATCTTCATTAGCAGCATTTTATACTATCAAATGCCGATCTGTAAGTACAACTTCCATTTTGTATGTGTCATGTATTTATTTTCATTTTTTGGAGAATAAAGAAATTATAATTTCGTATCTATATTTATTACCCACCTGGGACAGAAGTAAGGCTTTATGTTTCTGATTTACGCGTCCGTCCTGTGTCATACTAGTGTTTTTAATCACGTTGGTTTCCCATGAAGTTGTACTCACATAAACCCGAAACTAAGTAGACATGTTTATTAGAAGCTAACTTTTCAAATTATATAAAAACTTACGGTTTTGACCTAGATTGCACTGTTCACTGAACTTTAAAATGTGATCTTGCGAGTGTCATATGGAAATATATTATTGTTACATTCTTCTAATAAAACACATTTATTTTTTAGAAAATGTCATCTAAAGGTCGAGTTATGATTGCTGCAATCGACTTTGGTACAATGTATTCTGGATACGCATTTGCTATCATTGATTCTTCTCAAAAAGGACAAATTTCCATTAATATGAACCAAGCTTGGAATGCTGGTGGACACAACCTGCTTTCCATTAAAACACCAACGACTCTTTTACTTGACTCAAACAAACAGCTTGTGGCTTTTGGGTATCAGGCTGAAAATAGGTACACGGAATTAGAAATGGATGGTAAATTTGACGGCTATTATTACTTTCACAGATTTAAATTGAAATTGTTTGAAAAAGAGGTAATTTTCGTTTGCTAGTACATTCTAATAAAGATTGCACAAAATCAGATTTGTTTATTCGTAATTAAGTGAGCTAATGTAAAGATAATTTTAAAAGACTAAGATAAAAAAAAAGTTTTGAATAAGTATTTTTTTCCTACAATACTTTTACTGGTGGACTTTTACTCCCCGGACTTATCCTTTACAAAGTAGTTAGTGCTACAGTACTGACACATAACTGTTTGAAAATCAAAATATATACGATCTCGAAATTTGAAACAAAGCAACACACCTATAAATGGCGGTTCAAAATTGATGTACAACTGGATGATTTTGATAGTGCCTTTTTATTTCTAATAACTGTTGCCTTTATTTTTCTGTCTTTAAATTTAAATCAAATCTGTATTCCAGTATAAAACTGCAGCTTTAACTAAAAGCAACTTATGCAAATAAAAGTATGCTGAAAATTAAAAGACCTTATCTCAGAGTAATTTAAATCTGCTTGTATTTAGATAAGGACGGCTTTATTATGTATATTTCTAAATGTTGACTGTTTTGTCCAAGAAGATTTTGTACAAAGCTAGGAACATTGCAAAAAGAAAACTCGATGTAAAATTTTAAGCATGAGCCGAACTGAATTTACTAGTAAATCAAAATTTATCCCCAAAATGGAAGGAGTAAATGCACCTAAAATTATTACACACTAAGATTGTTTTCAAAAAAGTCTTGCAACAATAATTTATTAACAGTTTAACATCTCAATATATAAGATATAAGATATTACAAAATGTTAACTAACTTCTACGCATTTCATTATATCATTAACACCCGAAGATAGCCAAAACCTCCATTTTGACGGATTTTGAGTATTTGAAGATTAGGGATAACACCCTATACCAAAACTCAACTTCAGTGGAAGTAAATTTACATATTCCATTTTTGTGATTAATTCATTAAAGTTAGAGGCGATGTCCTTCAATGCCAACCCAAAAAAAGAGAAAATTTTAACAGAAACATGTTGCTCTGATTAACAAATTTATTCACGGATGATATGTAAAATATTTAAGTATAACGTGGATACAATATCTCTTGAATACTGTAATTTGTATATGATTTGACAACTCTTAGACGTTGACACTGTGAGATACAAATACAAAGGAAAGTAGAACTTTCTTTACCAATAAAGGCAACAGCAGTATACCACTGTTCGAAAGTCATAAATCAATTGAGAGAAAACATATCCAGGTTACAAACTAAAACCGAGAGAAACACATCAACTATAAGAAACACTGAAGTGTAACAAAAAACAAACTACAATGCAACACACACACAGAAACGACCAATAAGATAACAACTGCCATTTTCCTAACTTGGTACAGGACATGTTAAGAAAACAATGGTGGGTTGAAACAAGCAGTACCTACCAACAATATCATTATTATATACCAATAAATTTATTGAACCAAAGAGGAATATTCAAAAAAATCAAACCTGTTTGCTTTATCGTCAAAATTTTGAATATCAAGTTTGGTCTTTCCAGAGTCTATCAACTGATTCCGAACTATCGGATATTAGAGGAAAATCAGTTCCAGCAAAAGACGTATTCGCTTCTTCTATACGATTTTTAAAACAGCATTTGATTAGCAGTTTATCTAGACAAGGTGTTGATGTGGCTGACTTTGGAATCCAATGGGTACTAACCGTGCCCTCTATTTGGTCAGATAGTGCAAAGCAATTCATACGGCAATGCGCAGTAAAGGTAAATAGTTATCATAGATATCAGGCTTAATATTGTATACGACTTAGGTGCGATTTGTCTGCACAAGTCTCAACAGTGATACTCGAACCAAAAAAGTTGAAAAGGGCAGAATAAAGTACGAAGTTTCAGAGCATATATATACACTCATTATCAATATTAAACTGCGTCTTGTTATCTTTAAAATGCATACTAAGTCCAAGACGTTACATTATTTTGTCAATAATCCTTGCAACTATGTATTTATTTTAACTTGTTAAACGTTTGAATCTCTTGCGAACCACATTCCAATAACAATGAACACTGTATACTTTCTAATTTCTATTAAAACATTAAAATTTAGAATGAAGAATTAGCAGGCCGATGTATAATGCAATTTCATCCATAATTGAATTGGTCTAAATTTTAAAAGAATTGGGAAGAAGAGTCGGGTCAGTTTTCAGAAAAATAATACATGTTATAATAATCTTATGTATTTAGGCAGGTATACAAAATGACAGTCTGGTGGTTTCCCTAGAATCAGAAGCAGCTTCAATATTCTGTCATCACATTTCATCAAACCTGTCGGTCGGTACAAATACAGGTGTTTTGTCCTCGAAGAAGGGAACACAATATATGGTAGTCGACATGGGAGGTATAATTTGTTTTTAAACTTACAAATAGAAATGTTTTCATAAAATGTCGGTCACAAATTGAAAGAAAAAAGTTATTGGTTATTGATTTTAAATGTTAGAAAGAAGTTATTGAAACATAGAAAAACAATTGATCAAAGAAAAATTGCCTTGTCCTATTTTACCTTCTTAATGGCACTAATAATGTTAATCTCATGAATGGTAATTGGCAAACATTGTTTACATCTGCGTGACAAAGAAACAAAAACATAAAAAGGAAATAGTCAATTGTTTATTTTCATCATTTTTCTCTGTTTTTATTACAATTTAAACAGGCTAAAACATTTTGGTTGGTAGACATTACTGTTAAAGTGCTTCTATCTAATCGCAGGTGGAACCAGTGACATCACAGCTTTAGAAAACATCGGCAAAAACAAACTGAAAGAAATTTGCAGGGCATGTGGTGCTGATTGTGGTGGCATCGCCGTTGACAATGCATTCTATACAATGTTTATGGATATCGTTGGACAAGCTGTTATTGATGATTTAATTAGTTCGAGTCCTACAGCTCACTTGGATTTGTTCAGGGAATTTGAATGCGTTAAGCGATCTTTAACTCCCGAACAAACAGGAAAAGTTACCATGTCGATACCTTTTCTAACCTTGACCCAAATATGTGAAAAACATCACCATAACGATTTTGTAAGCTTATTAAAAGCGTCTAAATATAACCAACAAATGACGATAGTCAACGACAAATTGCGAATTGAAGTTGATTTACTCAAACTTTTATTCAAGCCAACTACAGACAAAATTGTTAATCTAATAAAAGATAAATTACACGAGATTCAAAATAAAAAAGCTATCAATGTAATTTTAGTTGGAGGGTTCTCCGAAAGTCTCATTGTGCAACATGCAATAAAGACTTCTATTCCTTCACATCATATCATAGTTCCAAACGAAGCTACTCTCGCTGTTTTGAAAGGAGCAGTAATTTTCGGAACTGATCCAAATGTTATTGTATCTCGTGTTGTACGTCATACATATGGGTTTCAAGTTTCGAACGATTTTGATCCAAAATTACACGAATTCCATCGACAAGTTGAAGTTGATGAATTGGAACTTTGCGAAAAAGTATTTGAAAAGTTTATGGTGATCAATTCTACAGTAAGTCTTGGACAGAAAATTAAAGAAACTTTTACGACCACCAAAAAATTCCAAGAGCTTCACTATCTACCTCTTTTCACTTCAACGAAGAAAGAACCAGGCTATACTGATGACAAAACATGTAAACATGCTGGAAATGTGGTAGTAAGAATTCCAAACCCCACTGAAAAATATCGTGACATAGATGTAACTATTTGTTTCGGACATACTGAACTTCAAATCGAGGCTGTCGACGTTGAGTCGGGTAATATGTGTCAAACGACGTTTGAATATGTATGAATTCAAAGTGTGAATTATTTTAGATTGTTTTGGGTAACTGATATACTCCTAATTTATCATAACGAATAGCATGTTTAACTGTGTTTGTCATATGTCAATTAAACATTCATTAAACCTCCGCTCCAAAGGAAGGGATATACTGTTTTCCGTCAGGTCCCATCAAATTTTGGTGGCATTCTTCAAACCTCAAGTCAGAGTTTCCGCTATTTTCATATCAAGCTCTATGTTAGCATGTCTTACTGTGTAGTGCATTTTCAGATTCCTCGCAAATCAACATCCTGTGCATCGACTACTTGTGTAATCTTTCAAATAATGAATTTGTATGAAATTTTCGTCGTTACTAAGAATATAGGCTCTCTGTAATTCAGAATCATATAAGAGCTATACCATTTGATACATTTTGTAATCTTTTACTCATTAACTTTCTAATTACCGAAAACGTACAGCGCATGAGCATCAAAATCGTCATATCTACCTGGCTTAAACTTTTGTTCGCGCGTTTCGTCTACAGATATATGATCAGTGACGCTCAAATCAACAAAACATGCCAAATAAAGTACAAAGTTGAAGAGTATTGAGGACCCAAAATTCCGAAAAGTTTTGCCAAATACAGCTAAGGCAATATATTCTTAAGGTAACCAGTTGATTTATGATTATGGTCATGTCAACTAATATTAATGTTAACATTTTGAAAAATAGTATATATTTACAGTAGAAGATATGTTTTTTACAAGCTAATCAATATGATATAACCGCGTTGAATTATGTTGTGTTTCCTATTCTATGAGAATTCCGTCATCGGTCACGGTAAACATTTAGTAGACTACATTTTTATTTAATACCCTGTTTGTTATGTTTACTCCTTTATTGTTGTAGATAAAACGAATATCAATGAATTAAGGGGTTGGGTTCTTGTTTTTATGTGTAGGTAATACATCAAAAACTCAAAAATGAACAATAGAAACCAATGTAGAAAGTGAAAATTGGAAAAACAATATGCAATTGTGTATTGTAATACCAAGCCCAAAAGTAAAAACAATCATTCAGACCACTACACATCATAATTGTGTAAACCTATATGATCTTTCGTAGAAACAAATTACAATTGTTTTTTCAGATCAACGATTTTTAAAATGTTTTACTACTGATCGGTATAAACGGTTTAAAAAAACAAATAAGTAATTACTGTTCCAATGTGAATAGGTAAGGAAGTTTATTATTTTTCATACAAAATGTATTTACTTTCATTATAACTACATTTGGTATCAACAATATACGTTTTCTTATATCATGAACAGTATTACTTTTAATATATCATGATTATTAGTTTCTAGGTTCAATGATAAAAAAAAATCAACTGACGGTTTCTGAAAAGGAAACTTTATCAATCATATGGCGACCGTCGTCGTCAGTAGGAATTTCGTACGTTTGCCCTCGTCTTTTTTTTTTTTTATCAAGAAGCATCCATAGCGGCATGGCATTATGGCCCATAGTTTTCTCGTCGTTTCCATAGAAATGACATAGAACTACTTGGCTGATGTAACCCAAACTTGTCATAAAACATGTATGCAAGGTCACCTAATACAAATGATTGGTCAAGGTCAAATGAAACAATATGACCATCCATGACAATCTTAGACTCTGGCTAATTTTCAACTTCAATTTATGCAAGCCGTGATAAAACTTGACGATATATATGATTTGTAAACCCTCCCCAGTTATCCTCGTTCAAGGTTGTTCCGGTTGCTTGCAAACATGGTTTAGTTTGTGGAACAAAAATTGTCATCGAAACCCACAGGTACTTGTCTCCGAAAAAGAACACCTTTATACTTTAATATAAATTATTGCAAGTATAGAGGTAAATCATTTTCAATTATGTGGTCATTTTTATAAATTTCCTGTTTACAAAACTTAGAATTTTTCGAAAAACTAAGAATTTTCTTATCCCAGGCAGATTACCTTAGCCGTATTTGGCACAACTTTTGGGAATTTTGGATCCTCAATGCTCTTCAACTTTGTACTTGTTTGGCTTTATAACTATTTTGATATGAGCGTCACTGATGATTCTTATGTAGACGAAACGCGTGTCTGTCTTATCGAGTGTTTGTTCGCGTGTTCAGCTTATTTCCTAACATTTATTTCTCAATTACAAAACGAATTATCTATAGTCAAAAGGGAAATAACTTAGTTTTTCCTACTTCGAAAAAAATACTAATTTGTCGGATTCGTTATTATTTGTGAAAAGAATCAGACATCAATTATTTTTTTTATTTATTGATATAAATTCAATTGCAGATATAGGGTAAGGTTTTGATAACTAATGTTTGCCAAATAATGTTTTCTTTCGTATAACTTTTTAAACTAATAGCACGCTACAACTCTTTTTTTTCAATTATAATAATCTGTCTTAATTTTGCACCAAAAAAATATCACTTTATGTAAATAACTTAACTTTAATTAGTAAGGATTTGAGTTGCTGCAAGGAATTAACATGCATCACTACTTCTGAATCAAATCAATAAATTTTAGAATTGATCGATGAACAGTAAATTGAGATTGTTTTTCTCCAAGAATAACAATCGAAAGTTTTGATATTATACTACGCTATTGATAATATCATTATATACATAAAATTGAAAATTGAAATGGGGAATGTGTCAAAGAGACAACCCGACCAAAGAGCAGATAATAGTCAAAGGCCACAAATGGGTCTTTAATGCAGCGAAAAACTCCCGCACCCGGAGGCGTGCTTCAGCTGCCCCCTAAACAAGAATGTATACTAGTTCAGTGATAATGGACGTCATACTAAACTCCGAAATATATATATATAAAAAACACCTAAAACCAAAAATCATACAAGACTAACAAAGCCCAGAGGCTCCTCAGTTGGGACAGGGGCAAACATGCGGCGGGGTTAAACATGTTTTTTTTTATATCTCAACCCTCCCCTTTACCTCTAGCCAATGTAGAAAAAACAAACACACAACAATCCGCACAGTAAACCTCAGTTCAAAAGAAGCCCGAGTCCGATGTAGGAATAGGTAACAAAAGAAACTAAAAAATGACAATGATACATAAATCAACAATGGACTATTAGCAGTTACTGACATGCCAGCTCCAGACCTCAATTAAACTGATTGAAAAATTTTGTCTTTATCATATGAATATCAAGCACAACCCCTAACGTTAGTATTATACCATCATAAAATATATGAGAAGAACATAACCCGTATCATGCCAACAGCTGGTTCTATAGAATAAATGTGTGTATTTCTGATACAAAGACCCTATAAGTGAATCAATATTAAAACCAAAATATGCAATCTTTTATGACCTAACAGCAGTATCGTAACTATACCCCTTCTCTATTGGTCTGTTTAAAGGTTTTGTTAGCTTTTGAGGTGAATGCCGACACTTTTGTGCTTTGTAAAGAATAGTACCATGAAAAAATGGATGTGAAAAGTAAAATCACAAAAATACTGAACTCCGAGGAAAATTCAAAACGGAAAGTCCCTAATCAAATGGCAAAATCAAATGAAAAACACATCAAACGAATGGACAACAACTCATATTCCTGACTAGGTACAGGCATTTTCAAATCTGCATGTTGAATTATATTTACGAATGATGTCCTTGTACCGATGATAAAATTTAGTAAATGTTTTGACTAGTTTGTGGTATATGTATATTAGAGTAACAAAAAAAAATAACCTCCAAGAAATAGACATTAGCGCTGAAAATGATGTTAAACCTCAATCAATCAATCTATCAATCAATTTATGATTTATTCGAAACACTAAGATTTCCCAACCTCAGGTCCAAGAATAAACGGGATTAGTAAGTTTTTTCACAACTGGATACATAAATACCGTGTTACGTCAAGAGTCATACGATGAAAATGAACGCATTAGCACAATGACAAATAAAGGGAAAACTTTGTGCAATGAATAGAAAATACTGAACCTGTGCGAAAATTCAATGAAGAAAATAAATACAACATGTTATTACTGCTTCAAAACTATAAATTAGCGGATTGATGTTCTTTCCTATAAACCTATATATATAAATAAAAAATATAAAAGCTAAAGGTAACATCCAAAAATTGTAAAAATCAATTCTCAACTTAAACATTTAATTAACACACTCTATTAAGCCAGAATAAATATCTTTCTTTGTAATTCTTTAATATGGACCAATGTGGTTCGCAGGAGTTTAGTAAATATATGATCTTCTTATGTATTCTACAAAAAAAAATATATAAAGTTTGAATAAATTATTTGCATAGTAATTAATTACGAAATGACGTCGGTTTACTGCGGCAATAACATAAAGAAAACTTCTATTATGATTTTAATATTTTATTTACAAACTGGAAAATTTATTATACCACTCTTTAAATTAATGTAACCGAAAATCAATAGATATATATGGCTTTATTGAATTGCACATATGTTCAACAATTCATATCTTAATATCATATCAGAAAAAAATCCACCTCTACAATTTTCTGTTAATTACTTTATATCAAAATCTGAGTGAAAGTTTTATCGTAACAGAGAGCGGTTTTGAATTAAATGTCAACATTGTCCGTCAGAATTGAAAATAATAAAGAAGGAAAGAAAACATAATGGAGTAACCCAAAACCCCAAAAGTAAAGGCCCTATGATAAGATGACAATTTCTCAAAACATTAGAAGGCAAACAATAGTCTACAGAATTTTACACCGACTTGTCTATATAGCAGTTCGTAAACCAATGTTCTATTAATAATCAACAAAAACATCACATTGAGAACTGGGCAAGAAACAGGTAGTTTACTTATGTTCATTTGTTGTTTGTGAGAAGCCAAGGTAAAATACAACACAAAACCGTGTGAAAAGAAAAGGAGTAGCACTAGTTGTAAACTCAATGAGGCCCGGCTTTCTATAACAAAAACCCTTACTAAACTGAGGTATTACTATTAAGATGCTCAATATGGGGAAACATATCTGCTACCGAACTGGAATTTGTCGTTTTGTTCTTAAAAATGATTCATGCCAAGAAAGAAAATCGCCATCTTGTAAAAATTGTGACTATGAAAAGAGTAGCAACTCTTTAAAACGAGGAACCATCCCGGTTGTAGCCTTGACCATATTAATCTAAGATTCGAAGTCAGTGTCAACAAAGCTGTCTTTGGACTTTGAATATCATAAGATGGTCTTGGTATGATCGAAGTACATGTCTCAATGTGTTCGCAGTACAGTCAGTTTAGCAAAAGCTTCCAATAACAATTCATGCTCCTACATTTATCAAGTTGTTCGGCACTTTAGATAGTCTTGAATAGTCTGGAAATTAGGATGTCGCTAGTCGAAGTAAAAAATACAAATTTGATAATATTCCTACATGTTTGTTGACTTCAACGTGTATTGGATCTGAACTATAACGGCTTGACATATTGTAAAGAAATATGTCTTTTGTTGCCGACTGTATGTTTTCCTCCAAATGTGTTTTGGCTTCTGTGTTATCGAGTTGCTGTATACCTTTCGTATTCATCACCAGTGGTCTCTTTCTATGTGAAGTTGGTTTACTTTTCTTATTTTTGTTGATTCAATTAAGATGTGTAGGTATACAGAACGAGTGAACCTAATGCTATGTAATATTTGATTCACCATAGCATGTTTGAAATTCAGTTGATTGTTCAAGAAAATAAATTATACTGTACATGTCTCTCTTTTATGTGTATACTGAAAAATATCATAAATTAATAAATTCGTTTACTGCTCTCTTCATATATAAATGCATGCATTAGCATATAAGGTAGTATTCGACTTTCTTATGAACTTGGACTATCCTAACGAAGACTTGTTTAAATCCTAGTGTTGTCTCAAGATCTAAGGTCATCCTAAATCAAGTCTACACCTTATGGAACTTGAATACTTTCATGTCCTCAGTTGTATACAATATTTAAGATACGTAGTCATAGAATCATTAATCGTCGGAAAAATTACATGGTCGTTAAATCATTAAGAGTAACAAAAATACAATATGTTTCGATTTCATTGTTTCCATAATACAGTAAAGTTGTTAGTTATTGCTTTCATCTACAAGTTAATTTGTATACACACAAACCCTTATTTTTACAGTTTACAATACATATTTTCATTTTCCACAATACCAATTTAACAGTCCAATCAAGGTATTTAAACCATTTAAATAGAATCTTAATGCTAATGGGGGAAATCCAAAAATCACTGGTCCATATATTTATTTTTATTTGTTAGTGCTTGTTTACTCGTGTGTTACCTATATTTTTGGAATTGTTAGTTAGAGACGTAAGTACACGTTATCATTTATTTCATTATATTATTCATATTTTTCTAATAAAAGCTGCATTTTTGTTCATATTTCAAATGAAAACGACCTTTTATAGGTTTGCATTTTCTGATAAAAAATTAAGTAAAGAAATTCGAAAATAGCTGTCAGATTGATTTTTGTATGTTTTTTTTATATATTTTCCCCTCTTCTTCTACAGAAATAAAACCTCTATCCTTGTTTTATCCCATTAACTTTCCTTTTCAGTTTTTTATTGCCTTTATTTGTTATAGGCCGACTAAATTTTGGGCTTTGTACTCGGGCAATCATGATACGAGACAAGGTTTTAATTTCGATGATGTCCGGGTATAAAATGTATGTTATTTGGTTACATAAATTTTCTTTTGAAAATGCCAGTTGATTTGATTTCAAGCAGTTTGGTTGTAAATTATACAGTAATGTGAAAAAGTGGGGTTAGTTTTGTTCTCCGTAAAATGTTGTGAGTAATTAGTTTTTACGCATAAACTATGCATATTGCTTTCCCATGCAGCCTTTATAACACATTCTTTATTCTTAGTCCAAATCTATCTGCTGTGTAGACATATGTACCTAGTGGGATAAAACGCTTTTATACATGTACCTTTATGAGTAAATAAAATATTCCAGTCACAGCAGTTAAAGAAATATAATCGATCTATTGCTTTTATAATTCTATTTAATACGAAATGAAATGAATTTAATGAAAAGACATAATTAAATATTGTATTTCAATGAAAGTACATATCTTATTCTTAAATGATAAACAGAAAAGCTCGATTTTTTTTTTCAATGTTTGCCAACAGATTTTGAATTATTACGATAGTACAAAACCCCGGTAGAAATTCATTTAGAAAGGGTTTTGAAGTTAATAAACTTTAATGTTATTGATAAATTCTACAATATGAGTGTTATGATGTTTTGGGAAGGCATGAGAGACTATTTTTTTTTAAAGAGAATATATAAACTTGTAAACAAATATTGATTAAACTGCGTCAAACTTAATTTATTTTTTTTATAAATGAATATTTTATAGATAAAACACGTATATTTTAAGCACGAATGCGCTAGGATCCGGTATCATTATAGTTCGTTATATACACTCGTAAAAATATATAAGTCAAGCTAATCGAGCTATTTTCTGAATCTTTCATTTTAGCAAAATGGCGACGAAAGGAAAGGAGAAATTTGAACTTGTAGTGGCACTGGATATAGGTACTACATACTCCGGCTATGCATATTCAACAGTTGAAGATTTCAAAACAAATCCACTGAATATTACGTACATACAATCCTGGAATGCTGGAAGGAAAAGAATGGTGTCACACAAAACTCCAACGTGTCTTATGCTGAATAAAAATGAAAAACTTGTTGCCTTTGGATACGAAGCCGAGGCTGCCTACGCCAAACTTATTGCGGATGAAGGTCACAAGAATTCGTATTACTTCCATCGTTTCAAGATGAAACTCTGCAAGAGAGAGGTACATATAAATTTAGTATTGCATCTTCATCTACCTTAAAATGACCGCCTTCAACTTACTGAAAATTATGTCACAATTAAAAGTAAATAACGGAAAATGAAAATTACAAATGTACAATAATTTAATGTGAAGGAATAAAATTTGGGACTCCTTTTTTTTTTAACTTAATTTGCATGTTGCTTATTTCGTTCGGTACAGTAGTTGGTTCTACAATCCATGTAAAAATGGTCATTTCTGGATTAAAAGAAAAATGACCAAACCATGTCAGCTGTCCTTTTTTACAATGTCTTTATTCCGATAACCTTTGTAAATATAATGGTAAACAGAAAACAATAGTAACGAAGTCACCGTATGTCACAGCAAGGGTGAAACAGGTTGTTTTAATAGAAATGTTTAAACATGTGCTGGGTTTTCTTTAAAATAAAATATTGATAGCAAAGAAATGATTTAACGCAATAATGTTCCCTTTTTACATTTGAGTAGAATTGCTTGCTTTCATGTATAACACGTGTTATTTAAGAGGTGCGATGATTCAGATTGATGATTTTGTGACAGTGCAAAAAGCAGCTTCGTTTATTATTTTGGACTTTAATTTAAAATTCTCAATTTTGATATTTAAGACTTTAATTCTCTGTGTTTTATAATTCATTTTATTTTATAATTTCGTTTCTATTTACATTTCATATCCAGGACTTAAAATCAACATGCTTTGATATGCAATTTAATTCTAAGTTTGGACATTGAGTGACATGTTTCAATCTGTTAGCTAATTAGTGACATTTTACCTTATTCATAATGTATGTTCTTAATTGTCTTAATCAGATAATCATTTAATATTTATTCTTCAAGTTCTAAAAATAGTTTAATCTTTGTCAGTGAACAATATTACTCAAATTAATTGTTATTTGTTATGTCTATACTTGTCATTTCAATTGTGTATGAATACTTGTTTATAATTTTTATAAGCAAGATTCGGACTCAGGACTTTACACTGAAAACAGTCCATCTGTAATAAAAGTATTCGTATTTCATGCTGAATTATTGGTTTATTCATCGCTAGTTCCAGAGTCTCAGAAGTTAGTTTTCACCAGAGTTTCAGTCTCAGAGTTCTCATTGCTATTCACAGCAATCGTTCGTTGTGTGATCAGGTGCATCACACAGTTTCAGTAACAAGAGGCCATTCAGTCAGGCTCTTGTTACACACCCGACAAGTCACCCTCGTTTCCCCGGTGACAATTTTATGTTGATCTTTAGTACTGTTGTGGTATATTTACTCGAGGCATACTGCTAGAGACACATGAATCTTGTACTTTTTCATTTTCAGCTTCTTCAGTATTTTGTTTGTACAAAATACCATCAATATACAGAAATAAGATCTGCCCAAATATAATCTGTGTCTGTCATTTCGGGTCTATATTTGCAGTTTAATAATACTTATACATATACATTATTATTTATGATTTATATTTCATAATATTTAAATATTGCGCAACATCTATTATGAATGAATTGATACTATGTCGTTAAATGTCGACAGTCTGATAAATAAAAGATATTTTAATCCCTAATCCCCGCTTTCGGAATTCATTTTGTTGTTGGTTACACTATATTTTGATTAATTCAATTCCGCGTAACAATTGGACTTTAAAATTGTATTTTATATATATATATGTTCCAGACCATATGAGTATTTGGACCGTACGCGTATGGTCCGGACCGTATACATATACTCGTACGGTCCGACCATACGCGTACGGTCGGACCGTATAAGTATACGCGTATGATCCAGTACGAGCTAGCCATACATGTCATCATTTGGGTTAAATTTAAACAAACATTTATATAACAATTTTTTTTTTTTTAGTTTTACAAATTGTTATTATTATATTACAATTAGATGAATTAAATGAACAAACGAACAATTGAAATTATATATAATTAATTTAAAGACAAGACAAGACAAGACAAAATCTTTATTTAGTCTCACCACTTTTTACATATAAAATATATAGCATAAACACAAGTGAACAAGAGCTACTCTATAAAGATTTATGAGAGACTATAAAACACATTTTTTTTCTTTAAATATATAAAAGTTTAAAAATAAATTTCCCCTTTATCAAAATTCATTGCAGATTTTGCATATATTGGCAGCATAAAATACAATATTTACATTGTAAAAAGCAATTTCAATTTTCATTATCTGACATGTGTAGTAAAAAATCTCATCAACAATACTAGCATGATTAAAAATAACATTACGAATATCTGAATATACAGGACAGTTAAACAAAACATGTTTTTCATATTCAACGTCATCAGTACAGTTAAAACATACTCTATTTTCAATTTCAATATTTTCATAACGACCAGTTTCAACTCTAATGGGTGCTACGCCACATCTAAATTTTGCTAACGCGCTCTCGTATATACCTGGTACATTTTTAAAATGTCAAATAGTTTTGTGCATCATATACACGTCTGAACATTGTATTTGTACGTAATCTATTTTTATCATTCGACATATATAATTTTGTCAAACCATTCTTCCTTAAATTTTCCGAAATATACTTTTTCGATATTCTTAATTAAATCTGTGTTTGAAATAGCACCATTATACAAATATTCCATATCAAGTTCTTGAAACTTTTTGTACTCCTAAATGCCATTATTTACTCTTTTACATTATCGCGGCATGTGTTACCTATATATCTATTATTATTCCCCCTTTTTAGCAAAAAACTAAATAGGTTGACAAACCGTTCGTCCGTCAACTTTTTTCTGTAATGCTTCATGTATTGGTTTGATTTTTGAAGATAATCATGTCATAAAGAGAGACAGATCAAGTATGATTTTCGTTCCGATTTGGGCAATTTGTGTTGAAGTTGTGGCCCTAGGAAAACAAAAACTGCTTGAAATCTCAGTTTTACGCGCTATTTTCTTTAAACATTTATCTATTGGTAGTAAATCTAGTTTATAATCAAATATGTAACCCTGTACAATAATGAAATAGTTCTTACACTAATAACTTGAATATTTGCACTTTGTATATTTTAGGCTATAACTAAGAATATGTCAATGAAAGATGTAACAGGAAAGGCTGCCAGAGCATTGGATGTGTTTTCTTTGTCAATCCGGGCACTAATTGATCACTTTCTAAAACAAGTGGATGTACCTCTGTCCAAAATACGCTGGGTTTTAACTGTCCCTGCAAGCTGGTCAGACATAGCTAAACAGTTCATGGCGGGAAGCGCAATGATGGTATGTTTTACAATCTGATTGGACAGAAGACAGTATCTAAATCAGCTTGCTAAGTTTAAGCGTTTCTCGCATTATCAAATCCTACATTCACATGTGACAAACTTATAGACTAGATTTAGTGTTGGTTATGGTTATCATAGTGGTGTGATATAAGTATGAACAAGCACGTATTTTTGATGCTGTTTTCTGTAGAAGATATGTATAAGGTTATGTAAAACAGATCACGACGAAGAAGTAATATGATGGTTTCAATTAAAGAAAGAAAAAAATTGTAATTGTCAAGCTACGGCCCTTAAGATAGGTCGTGCAATATCACCAAAAAAACCTTCTACCATTTAGGATCATTTAGGGTATTATTCAACAGTTACATTTTCAAAGTAATTTTTTTAATTTGTATAATACATCGAACATATCATTGTTAAACACTATCCAAACTTGCTCATTTCAGGCAGGAATTCCAGAGGAACAACTAATCATAGCGTTAGAATCAGAGGCTGCAGCCATATATTGTGAAAATCTGAATTCAGAAAAACGTAAAGGATCAGATCATAGATATTCTATTGAAAACGACGGAAGTAAATTTATGATGGTGGACATTGGTGGTAAATACATATACATAAGACATATGAAATGATGTAGTTTTGTTTATTCATCACAAATACAATTTACAATGGTGTAATTGCAATTGAGACCAACATAGTTTAATTCAGTAACATTTTAGCAACTTCAAAAATGTGTGACCTTCTTGTCATATGTGTAAACCTGTATTCAAAGACCATCTGTTTTAAGAGACCACTTTTACCTACTCTCTTAAGTGGTCTCTTAATAAATGTTTGACTGTATATCTATCATCTTATATGCAATCATAACAATTCATATGTGTTGTTGTTTCTACAGACCCATCTCTTTGGTGTCTATTTTTTTCAAATTTGATTTCTTGTTTATAGATTTGAAAAGGTGGTAAATTTATATAGTAACATTAGCAAACTCTTTGAGTGTTGCAGCCTATTTAGTTGAATGTGAAACCAAAGGTAATATCTTTTATATGTATACCGGTGTCCATGTGCGCTAAACAGGATAGTTCTTTTGATTACTAGTATGTGTCTCGCATTTGCTGTTTCATTGACATGTATCTAGCTTCTTTTTATATTCAAAGTCTAGGTTTGTTCTCCTATAGTGCAAAAGGTTGCGATTTCGATCACTGGCCCGATCAAAACAAAGATTTGCTAATGTGTATTTGCTTTTATTTCTTTAATGTTATGTTGAATATATATATATGGTAACTAACTGGCCCTTTCTTGTAAATGTTTTTCATTTGCAGCGAAAAAGCAGTTCCAAGAAAAAGATGATTTCTCTTATTATGATATTTCGTTTATCTTTCAGAATATACTTATCAAATACCTTGGTTATTATTCACACTTATGATTGAACTTATTATAAATAATATATCTAATTTAAATCAATTATTTTTTTTTCTAGGAGGCACAACTGACATTACAGTTTTAGAAAAATTAGCAGACAACAAAATGAAACAGCTTTGTTCATCGACCGGTGGCATATTTGGTGGCATGTCCGTAGATGAAGAATATATTGAAATGGTAGAAAACATCATTATGGGAGCAGTGATGCGGAAATTAAAATCTGATTACCCACAGTCATATCTCGAAATGTTAAGTAGCTTTGAATATCTAAAGCAAAATATAGATTCAAGTCTAGCAGGACAGATCTCTGTTAGCATACCATATGAAGTGATTAGTTCCCTTTGTAAAAGTCAAGCGGGCGAGACATTTGAGTCATTGTTAGAATCGTCAGAGTACAGTGGGCGAGTATCATTGGAAAAGGGCAAACTTAAGATAGATGCTGGTCTTTTAAGGTCATTCTTTAATAAACCTATTGTAGAAATGATAACATTGATGAAAGAATGTTTCAAAAAATGCGAACCTGAGAGAGTACGAATAATTCTTGTCGTAGGCGGATTTTCGCAGTGTCCATTCCTACGTGAGGCCCTTAAGACAGCTTTTCCAAGAAAGCTTATAAAATTTCCACATGAACCCAATCTAGCTGTCTTAAAAGGAGCAGTCTTGTTTGGTCATGAACCCAGTTTTATTGCGTCAAGGGTTGTTCGATATACATATGGTGTAGAAGTGTCTAAGGATTACGACCCAAGACTTCATTCCTCAGACAGACGAGTCATTGTAGATGGAGAGGCTTTGTGTCGAGGTGCATTCGATACATTTATGGCGGCAGAAACTTCAGTTCCCATTGGAACAGCTATTACAGAAACATACACTACAACCGAAAAAAATCAAAAGTCGCATTATCTGCCTATTTACATTTCAACAAGTAAAAATCCAAGATACACAGACGATGACGAGTCGTCTTACTTGGGTACTATTAAAGTGCCGATACCAAATCCTAGTGAGATGTACCGAGATGTCAAGGTCAACTTTTATTTCGGTTTTACAGAACTTGAAATTGAAGCAATAGACGTAGACACAAATGAAAAATGTGAAGTAAAATTTGATCTTTTGTAAACCAGTATGCATTTAATTTGTTACGTATTACAAACGTAGTTTGTTTGAATGAGAAGTTTACAGCGAACAGTGTTGGGTACAGACTATCAAGGTCCATTTCTGTGAGAGACTACATTGTCTCTGAGATTGAAAATGTACATGTGTTTTGTACCAAGTGTGTTCCCGATTTTTCATGAAAGATATCTAATTCGTAGCATGATTTTGTTTGGATGAGTAGTGCTTGTTGTATAACACTAAAAAGACCCTTTGTCTTTCTTTTAGCATTTTGCTTTTTGTTTTTAAATTAAATGATGATTTTTACTTATTGTAAGATTTATATGTTCTTCTTTCAAGACTCGGAGACATGAAATGTTATTAAAGGAATGTCTGTAATATTTTTTCTGTCTATGAAGAAATAACATAAAAAATTTGGTGCACACTGAATAACGCGAGTAGCGGGTTATTTAACAGTGTGCACCACATTTTTTATGTTATTTCGAATAGACAGAAAAAATATTACAGTCATTTCTTATAATTTAATTCTAAATTCCATTTCAAACCGTAGAAAACCATGAAAAACGTTGCTGACGTAACGGTCACATGACTAAATTATGTCTATGGGCTGATAACAAAATAACGTCAGCCAATCAGAAGACGCGTTACATCCAAAATTAAATTATATATATATATCAGCAAGTCACTTGTCTGTTTTTGACATATGTTATCATCCAGATATCTTTCGATTTCTTGCTTGTTTGGGTTGCACTTTCTTTGACACGTAACCACTTCTTCTTTTATTTATGTGCATGTTGATATTTTTTTTTATCTTTATGTATGGTGATCTTTATTTTATGGCCATGTTGCAGTACACGTTTTCGGACGTATATTTGATTTTCCGTGTTCTGTATCGTCCTCAGGCCATAAAGACCCCCGTTTTCTAAGCGACACGTGCGTGCAAGTCATATTAAATTGTTGAAATCAAATATTTACCTACAAATGGGTGCCGTAGTAGGTCCACTGCCGTTTTGAGCAAGGATTTTTTTACATGCATTATTATATGTACAAAAAATGTATAGTACACACAAATAAAATTATCATGGGCTTTTTTGACCGACTGTGAAATTTAATACTGATAAATATAACTCAACTTCTAAGATCATAATTATCATGATGATTAACGCACGGATATGTTCCTGATATTGTAACTACAATCCCGTCCTTGTTCCGAATGTGAACTACCGAATTATACTAACCGGTTTTGCCGAACATGAACAACACGACGGATGCCACATCTGGAGCAGGATCTGCTAACCCTTCCGGAGCACCTGCCGGAGATCACTTTGGTAGGGTACGCGTTGCTCAGTTTTTAGTTTTCCATGTTGTGCTTTGCTACTATTAGTATTGGTTGTTTTTTGGTGTTTTATTCATTGAGTTGTCTGTTAATTTTCGACTTATGATATAGATATAAGAATATGTGGTATGAGTGCCAATGAGACAAATCTCCATCCAAGTCATAATTTGTGTAAAAGTAACCCGTTATAGGTCAAAGTACGGTCTCCAATACGGAGCTTTGCCAGGGCTCCCATTGAACAGCTAGCTATAAAGGGCCCCCAAAAATGACTAGTGTGGAACCATTCAAACGGGAAACCCAACGGTATAATCTATATAAAAAATAAAAACGCGAAACGAGAAACATTTATGAACCACATCAAGAAACGACCACTACTGAACATCAGATTCCTGACTTAGGACAGGTGCAAACAAATGCAGCGGGTTGTAACGATTTAGGTACCTTCCTGCACCTTTATCTGAAACAATAGTGTAACATCACAACATAGAAAGACGTACTATAAAATATCAATGGAAATGGTTTAACTCAATCAAAAGACATATCAACAATAGTGAACATACACTGAACGAATAAAAATAATTTTAAAAAAAACCAATAACCTTGATAAAAAAAAATCCGCCCTATACAATAATATACTACGGAAGCCGATAAGGGCCATTCAAAAAAAAAAAAAAAATCATGTCGTAATTACGACATAGCATGTCGTAATTTCGACATAACATGTCGCTTTTACGACATCACTATGACGTTATTTCGACATAACATGTCGTTTAAACGACATCGCTATGTCGTAATTTCGACATAACATGTCGTAATAACGACATCACTATGTCGTTATAACGATTTAGCTATGTCGTAATAACGACATCGCTATATATATAAAAAAAATATGTATTATGATTGCCAAGAGACTAAATGATACAGAAATTAACAACTATAGGTCATCATAATGCCCCCAATAATTAGAAAAGCCCCCGCATAGTCAGCTATAAAAGAGGGACGAAAGATACCAGAAGGAGAGGCCCCGAAATGCTGTGTGGCAGACAGTGTTATTTATAAATTATTAGCTCCCTTGGTAAAACTCCAAATTTCATATTTAATGTGTTTGATTGTTGAATAATTTACATGAAGCTTAATAAGTATATATTTGTTAATTGCATAGCTTTTGCTATTTGAATCCATTGGTTAAAGATATTTATTTATATTGTAAAGTTTAATATTTGCATCGTCGCAAAATCTTTGGTTACCTTCTTTGGTTTCCTTCTGTGAGAAACTTATATATTTTATAGATCCTATTAAAGTTCATTAAATTACCGACGTATCGTGGGAGGGCTATATAGCATGTCAAACGGTATAAACTTCTCAAGAATAATATGTGGATTGACATGCAGTTCTACCAAGGCAAGCTTAGCTCTCCACCTCCCATTTCATAAGCGCAAACTATATGGCTTCTTGAAATAAGGGTGAATTAAAGTATTGATTGCTCTATTTCTACTTTCAAACGTTGGGCACGATGTTCCTACAACCCCACGTTACACTTTTAAAATTAAAAAATGCGGCGTCGAAGAGGGTTTTTGACTTCGATTAATTTTTGCAAGTTTTATTCTGTTTTCTATATGTTGGTTGATTCCGGTTCTGCTCGTTTTGTGATGCAATTTTATCATAAGTTACCACAAGTTGTGGAAATCGATTTAATAATGTTTACCCTTTAAGTTATTTCAACTAAAAATGCAGAACTGTCGCAAGTAATGTAGGAAGGAAAGATGGGACGGAAGTACATGTATACGGTTTTCCATAAAAAAAATTTTTTTTAGATGTACAAAACTTTTATCATAGGATGTTTAACTTTCAAGGTGCATATCATATGTCATTGTAAAATTTCTATATCTTAATTCAACCCCAATACAAATATATCTGACACTGCAAGTAAATCGAACATTTTAACCTTGGTTAAATTTGAATCATGAGAATTGTATTTTCCCTGGCACACAAGTTGTCGAAATACACCCCTTCAATTACTTGAACCTTGGCTTGAGAATTATTTCCCAAGTCATCTATAGTGTTCAACTTCTGATATACATTTTAAAATATAGTAATCTACTCCTGGATCGTCCGCGAAAACGGCTAATATAATCCCGGGTTTTTATTAATTCGATGAAACAGTTTTCGTCGCTGTTTGGGATTCGTCTATCAATTACCTCCATTTCATGCACAAGTTTATATTGACGAAAAGTTCCGGCTTCGCTAGTACATGAATTACTTTCATCACGACAGTTATAACATGAATAGCAGGACAAATCGCGAAATAAAACATTCCGTGAACTGGTATTAAGTCTTTTAATATTGGTGATTGCACCTTACTGAAGTGACGACTTTAAATGGTCTATTTCGGAGTACTTCCGCAACATAAATTTCAATTCGCATTTTACATTCAGAGGACTGTCTTGTTGTCTCCAATTTGTCTTTGCAAAAGTTGGAATAAGTTCATGTAATGAGATTTTTTCCCCATTTCCCCATTCTTTTAAATAAATCGTTAAAAGCTATAAACGATTAATAAAAATTGCAAAATTTAACCTGTGTCGAACCTATGTCCCCGGGCGGAGTCTATATCAACATGCACTATTCTTTTTTCGGCAGCAATCATCAACCTCTTTTTCCAAATTTCATAACACGATTTTTTGTTAATTATCATGAACATTTAATTGAAACTTTAGCACATGTAACGTCGGAAATTAGCGTCTTTCGGATTTTAGACGTTTTCAAACGTTTGGACAAATTGGCTACCGTTTTGTAATGTGTGGAATCATTTTATTATTCTTTAAGACCCAAATATGTAGTTATAAGAAAAGAATCTTGGCATTTTTTACTCTTCGTGTATCTAACTTTTGTTTTGATCAATTATAAAAAATACACGTTAACTGCATTGAAAAATGAAATATCAACTTGGACAAAATGGCTACCGTTTGAAAAACGACTGTGTAGAGAAGATTTTATTGAATCAGCAATATTTGAACTCACGAACAATGAGGCAAATATTTGTACTTTTGTTAGATATTATTATTGTCTTACTCTTTTTATTCATTTTCTGCTATATATTCTTATAAAATTCACTTTCAGTCGTTGAGTTAACGAAATACGTCGTTGGACATTTTTCTTATTCCAGCTTAATATGCAACCACCGAGTCAAATGAAATTTGGCAAAATAACGGCTTTAACGCCGCCACAAAGAACCGACACATGTCGCTGTTCCTGCCAAGAATAAAAAAGATCAGAGAATAAGAAATAGGGTCACTTTAAATAAGAGTTAAAACAGTTTTTCATAAATGTAACGTTGGACATCCGTTTTTTTTTCACATAGCTTTGTTATTTTAATCCTCAAATAAACTAGGTAATTCTTACTATATGATCAAGAGCTATAAAAACATATTTTAAAACATATATTGATTTTGTTTTAATTATTGGTTCGTGTTTTCTAACACTTTTATTTTGTTTTGCGGATGAAATTTCGAAGATTCTGTTTTAAATCCTAGGGGTTGTAGGAACATCGTGCCCACCGTTTGAAAGTAGAAATAGAGCAATCAATACTTCAGTTCCCCCTTATTACAAGAAGCCATGTAGTTTGCGCTTATTCAAAGGGAGGAGGAAAGCTTGGCTTGCCTTGGTAGGACTGACTGTATGTCAGTCCTCTTATAGTTCCACATATTATTGTTCCAACAATCATTAGAAGTTCTTATCGTTCTTGACAGGCTAAGTGGCCCAGCCATAGTCGGTTCTATATTAAACTTCATTAGGATCTATAAAATATATAACTTTATCACAGAAGGTAACCAAAGAAGGTAACCAAAGATTTTGCGACGATGCAAATATTAAACTTTACAATATAAATAAATATCTTTAACCAATGAATTCAAATAGCAAAAGCTATCCAATTAATAAATATATACTTATTAAGCTTCATGTAAATTATTTAACAATGAAATACATTAAATATGAAATTTGGAGTTTTACCAAGGGAGCTAATAATTAATTAATAACACTGTCTGCCACACAGCATTTCGGGGCCTCTCCCTCTGGTATCTTTCGTCCCTCTTTTATAGCTGACTATGCGGGGGTTTTTCTAATTATTGGGGGCATTATGATGACCTATAGTTGTTAATTTCTGTGTCATTTATACGGAAGCCGATAAGGGCCATTCAAAAAAAAAAAATGTCGTAATTACGACGTAGCATGTCGTAATTTCGACATAACATGTCGTTATTACGACATAGCTTTGTCGTAATTTCGACATAACATGTCGTTATAACGACATCGCTATGTCGTAATTTCGACATATCATGTCGTAATAACGACATCACTATGTCGTTATAACGACAAAGCTATGTCGTAATAACGACATCGCTATATATAAAAGAATATGTATTATGATTGCCAAGAGACTAAATGACACAGAAATTAACAACTATAGGTCATCATAATGCCCCCAATAATTAGAAAAGCCCCACACAGTCAGCTATAAAAGAGGGAGATACCAGAGGGAGAGCCCCCGAAATGCTGTTTGGTAGACAGTGTTATTAATTAATTATTAGCTCCCTTGGTAAAACTCTAAATTTCATATTTAATGTATTTCATTGTTAAATAATTTACATGAAGCTTAATAAGTATATATTTGTTAATTGCATAGATTTTGCTATTTGAATCATTGGTTAAAGATATTTATTTATATTGTAAAGTTTAATATTTGCATCGTCGCAAAATCTTTGGTTACCTTCTTTGAATAGATTCAGTGAGAAACTTATATATTTTATAGATCCCAAATGATTAAACCGACCGAGTATGTTAGGCGTAACAGTCAATCATACTTAATAAAGATAAAAAAAAAAAACAGTCAATCATACAAGGCAAGTCTAGCTATCCATCTTCCTTTAAATAAGTGCAAACTTCAAGGCTTTTTGTAATAAGGTTGAATTGAAGTATTGATTGCTCTATTTCTACATTCAAACGGTGGGCACGATATTCCTACAACGCCTAGAATTTAAAACAGAATCTTCGAAATTTCATCCGCAAAACAAAATAAAAATAAACGAAAACACGAAACAATATTGTAACAAACTCAGTATATGTTTTAAATTATGTTTTTACAGCTCATGATCATATACTAAGTAATATCTAGTATATTTGAGGATTAAAATAAGAAAGCTATGTGAAAAAAACGGATGTCCAACGTTACATTTATGAAAAACTGTTTTAACAAAAATAACTCTTATGTATAGTGATCCTATTTCTTATTCTCTGATCTTCTTGATTCTTGGCAGGAACAACGACATGTGTTGGTTGTCTGTGCCGTTAAAGCCGTTATTTTGCCAAATTTCATTTGACTCGATGGCTGCAAATTAAGCTGGAATAAGAAAAATGTCCAACGACGTTTTTCATTAACTCAACGACTGAAAGTGAATTTTATAAGTAGATATAGCAGAAAATGAATAAAAAGAGTAAGACAATAATAATATCTAACAAAAGTACAAATATTTGCCTCATGTGAGTTCAAATATTGCTGATTCAATAAAATCTTCTCTACACAGTCGTTTTTCAAACGGTAGCCATTTTGTCCAAGTTGATATTTCATTTTTCAAAGCAGTTAACGCGTATTTTTGATAATTGATAAAAACAAAAGTTAGATACATGAACAGTAAAAAATGCCAAGATTCTTTTCTTATTACCTATACATTTGGTTCTAAAAGGAATAAAATGCTTCCACACATTACAAAACGGTAGCCAATTTGTCCAAACGTCTGAAAACGTCTAAAATCCTAAAGACGCTAATTTCCGACGTTACATGTGCTAAAGTTTCAATTAAATGTTCATGATAATTAAAACAAATCGTGTTATGAAATTTGGAAAAAGAGGTTGATGATTGCTGCCGAAAAAAAAAGAATAGTGCATGTTGCTATAGACTCCGCCCGGAGACATAGGTTCGACACAGGTTAAATTTTGCAATTTTTATTAATCGTTTATAGCTTTTAACGATTTATTTAAAAGAATTGGGAAATGGGGAAAACATCCCATTTCATGAACTTCGTCCAACTTTTGCAAAGACAAACTGGAGACACCAAGACAGTCCTCTAAATGTAAAATACGAATTGAAATTTATGTTACGGAAGTACTCCGAAATAGATCATTTAAAGTCGTCACTTCAGTAAGGTGCAATCACCAATATTAAAAGACTTAATACCAGTTCACGGAATGTTTTACTTCGCGATTTGTCCTGCAATTCATGTTATAACGGTCGTGATGAAAATAATTCCTGTACTAGCGAAGCCGGAACTTTTCATCAATATAAACTTGTGCATGAAATGGAGGTAATTGAAAGACGAATCCCAAACAGCGACGAAAACCGTTTCATCGAATTAATAAAAACCCGGGATTATATTTGCCGTTTTCGCGGACGATCCAGGAGTAGATTACTATATTTTAGAATGTATATCAGAAGTTAAACGCTATAGATGACTTGGGAAATAAAGCCAAGGTTCAAGTAATTGAAGGGGTGTATTTCGACAACTTATGTGCCAGGGAAAATACAATTCTATTCAAATTTAACCAAGGGTAAAAATGTTCGATTTACTTGCAGAGTGTCAGATATATTTGTATTGGTTGAATTAAGATATAGAAATTTTACAATGACAGATGATATGCACCTTGAAAGTTATACATCCTAAAAAACACAAAAATATGGAAAACCGTATACATGTACTTCCGTCCCATCTTTCCTTTCTACATTACTTGCGACAGTACTGCATTTTTAGTTGAAATAACTTAAAGGCTAAACATTATTAAATCGATTTCCACAACTCGAGGTAATCTTTGATAAAATGACATCACAAAACGAACAGAACCAGAATCAACCAACAATAAAAAAAAAAAACCAGAATAAAACTTGCAAAATTAAACCAGGTCAAAAACCCTCTTCGACGCCGTATGTTTAAGTGTAACGTCGTGTTGTAGGAATATCGTGCCCAACGTTTGAAAGTAGAAATAGAGCTTTCAATACTTCAATTCACCCTTATTACAAGAAGCCATGTAGTTTACGCTTATATAAAGGAAGATGGAATGCTTGGCATGCAATGTCAGTCCTCATAATTTCCACGTCTTACTTGTTTATTTCAAACTTGTCTGGCTGTACAGCCCATCCACGGCAGGTAACTTATAAAACTTAGACGGGATTTAAAAATATATAAGTTTCTCACTGAAGGTATCCAAAGAAGGTAACCAAAGATTTTGAAACGATGCAAATATTAAACTTTACAATATAAATAAAAAATCTTTAACCAATGAATTCAAATAGCAAAAGCTATGCAATTAACAAATATATACTTATTAAGCTTCATGTAAATTATTTAACAATGAAATACATTAAGTATGAAATTTGGAGTTTTACCAAGGGAGCTTATAATTAATTAATAACACTGTCTGCCACACAGCATTTTGGGGACTCTCCCTTTGGCATCTTTCCTCCCTCTTTTATAGCTGACTAATCGGGGGCTTTTCTTATTATTGGAGGCATTATGATGACCTATAGTTGTTTTAAAATTCTGTGTCATTTAGTCTCTTGGCAATCATAATACATATTCTTTTATATATAGCGATGTCGTTATTACGACATAGCTATGTCGTTTTAACGACATAGTGATGTCGTTATTACGACATGATATGTCGAAATTACGACATAGCGATGTCGTTATAACGACATGTTATGTCGAAATTACGACAAAGCGATGTCGTAATAACGACATGTTATGTCGAAATTACGACATGCTATGTCGTAATTACGACATAAAATATTTTTTTTGAATGGCCCTTATCGGCTTCCGTAATATACAAAGGTAAATGAAAATATTTTGTTGTAAGGTATACAGTTTAAATGGAGAAAGGATTTTTGTTAACAAAATAAATAATTTTGTGGTTCATAGTACGAAGAGGTGAAAATTTATAGTAATACCAAACACTTATCAATGCTGATATATAAACGAGATAACCCCGAATAAGTTAACATTAAAGTCATTAAATAACAAAAAAGAACTAAAAATAGTATTAACAGACCAAATTAACAAGAAAGTAAGAGCAGTTAATAACAGAAAGTTCAAAGACAAACACAATTGATAATAAAAATAAAATGCTTCGCTGAGTGCAGCCTGATACGACTGCAGAGGTCGAACATTGAACAGTTGGGGCAAATATTGACACAATATTCAAGCTTGATACTGTATGAATTTGGATTGTGATCAAATTTTTGACATAATATAGGTTTCTGACACAAAATAAATGTGGTCAAAGGTCTTACAAATCTATTACGCAATACTGTGCAATTGAATTCGAAAAAAATATTTGAAAAATTTAGGGAAATAAATGAATCCCTTATAAGTATTGGAACCCCATCCCCTTATTTCAAAAAAAAAAAAATAACCTTCGAAGCAATAACACCAAAACTCGAAAAATGCTTATTTTTTACCCTTTTTTAGCACTTAATTCCTACATTTTTGGGGCAATTAACCCAAAACTTAATCCCAGCCTTCCATGTGTTAAATGGAACCTTGTAGTACATACACTAACACACAAGTTATTATCCTGAAACTAGAAAAAGGCTGTTTTAGGCCCCTTTTTTGGCCCTTAATTCCTAAATTGATGGCCCCATAACTCCTAAAACTAATCCCAACCTTCTACTTGTGGTATTGAACATTATGGTACAATTTCATAGCAATAGAAATACTAATACACAAGTTGTTATCCCGAAGCTAGAAAAATGATTGTTTTGGTCCCTTTCGGGCCCCTTATTCCAAAACGGTTGGGACCATCATCAGCAAAATCGATCCCAACCTTCCTTTTGTGGTATTGAACCTTCTTAAAAATATCATAGGGATCTATTCACTTAAACTTAAGTTATTGTCCGGAAACAAATGTGTCTTCGGACGACGACGACGACGACGACATCATACCATTATACGATCACAAAAAACTGTTTGCAATCGTATAAAAATCATGCATCACAGACTAAAATCAACTAAAACACACCTCAGGGTTTCAGTATTTTATTGTCATTGACAGTCAAAAAAGACATGATTAGTTCAATGCCCCCAAAAATGTATTGACAGGCAGTATGATAATTATGAATTAATACAGGAATAAATCTGCTAATGACTGAGGGACGAGTTAGTGCCAATAAGAATACCTACTACTTCAGTTTGAATGTCCATCTGGTGTCTTACGCCTCTCTTTTCTGAAGGAAATCAGCAATAAAAAGCAGCACATATCGATACAAACAGAAAGTACGTGCATTCGGCGGCAGTAAAAAAAACTGTACTATGAACCCGTCGGTGCAAGCCTTTTGGATGCAGTCTTAGTAAGTATAGTATGCAGAGGCAAAAGATTGATAGCAGTGTACATATATATTCTAATTAAAATTCTGACCTATATTAATTCGCTAGCCAGTACATGTCGTACATGTAAATATAACGAAATCAGAGAACTATAGTTTAATTAGATTGAGCTGAATAATAACGCAGTTTTACAAAGTAAAGTATACCATACCTAGCGGTCTTAAAAGTAACAATTAGGATTTCGATTTGCAAATATAAACAGAAGTCCATTACTAGACAGTTAAGTTATGGACTTCTGATACATAAACTATTCGAAATGATTAGCTGACATCACTAAGATAATACAAAAGAAACTTGGCCCTAGATCCAAGATGGCATCATGCCCAGTGGCGGATCCAGAACTTTGCCTAAGCGGGGCCCGCTGACTGACCTAAAGGGGGCTCCAGTCATGCTTCAGTGATTCCCTATATAATCAACCAAATTTTTCCCACGAAACGGGGGGCCCGGGCACCCCTGGATCCGCCTATGATGCCGCAACCAAACACGTGTATAACTAGTCCGAGATTACTCTGACGTCAAACGGCTGTTTTGCCAGACAAGCTGGGGCCGTTTGACGTCAGAGTAATCTCGGACTAGTGTATAACAGAAACCAAAAATCGTAATTTCTGACGTGAGAGATCCAAGATTCCGCAACTAAGCATATGTGTATACAGAAACAAAATATCGTGATATCTGTACATGTATGTGAGAATATAGATTTCATATCCAATTTTTTTAGACCTTGTTATTGCATTCTGGTAACTATTTTCAGGTGTGGTCGAGTATGGCATAGTCAATGACCAATGAGGATCATGACTCCATAAGGGCTCATTTAGATCTTCACTAAATTGTTGAGCAGTCGAAGCAAGTAATTGGGCTTGTCAGTTAAGGTATCCTAAGATGTGTCTTAATTAAGACATTATCTAGTGCGGTATTAGGACTTGTCTAAGACATGTCAAATGATGTATCACAAGCCTATCTTATAACGGTCCTAACTGCGATTCGACCTATGACCATCCTGACACATATATTTTGTTAATAAAGATATATGTAAAAAAACAATTGAAAATGTGGATTCATTGATTTGTTGATATCAATTTTCATGAAATGAGAGAAAAAAAAAATATCATCATAGATAGATCTATCGCTATAAATATGTAAAGGGCGTGAGATTGCATTTATGATTATCTTTGATGAAGAAGAAAAAAATAACACAAAAATAAAGATTTTACGTTATTCTAATAGCTATCTTATCCCTATGAAAATATAGATCTCTGGTTTCGTTACTCTGACCCATGTTACGATAGATCAAATTTGAAATATATCTTTTATAATAGATACATTGTTATATACTTTTATGATAAATGAATTTCGTCCTAGTCCTACGTTTTGTTTTTTTTTGACACAGCCATAGCTTCTCACAGCATGCAGGCTGTCTATGCCACATATTTCAAGTCGTTGCTTTTTTACGCATTTTCGAAACAAGGATTTGTGATGGCGTGAATGCCTTTTAACGCCAGGCGTCACACGGTCATTTTCGGCTACCGTTAGCGTCAAATTGGTTATAAATATTACCGTGATAAATTATTCTTATCCTGGATCTCAAATACTTATCGTTACCATGGTTACCGTTTTTTTGGAGAAATACATAACATGATTCGTCTTAATCAGTCTTTTTATCGTTTAAAAAATAGTGTACATTTTATCATCATGCACCAAAAAATTAACGTTAAGTTTTAACGTGAAATGTTTGGCAAGAATTTTACCGTTATTCGTCATGAAGGTACCCCATTACGACCCTCATTTAGTCGAACATTCAAATTCTTCATAGAAATATGGAACAGCGCCATTATATATTGTGAAATTGAATATAATAATCACCAAAATCTGTTTGAAGGCGAAATACAGAATAAGTCATCTACCATTAATTAGTTTTCATCCCTTAGGTGCCTCAACAGTCACATGTCGTTATTGCTGTGTCTCGTGACAAGGTCATGTGACTTTTTATTTTCCTCATTGAAACAGAAGATGGCACGTTACTTTCTGTTTACATTTTTTCTCGTCGTTTTATGTGAACTTATCAAGCATGGAGATGCTGGGAAATATAGTAAACATCCATGTTTAAACAGAAAGTTTGGCGAAGGAATTAATATCGTGAAGTAAGTCGATAAACAAATACAAACTCATTTTTAACGGAGACTTACATAATTTATTTTATAAAATTTAACAGTTCAAAAATTATCATTATAGTCATAGTTTTTTACTGACTTGACATAAACTAAGATTCGAAAGTAACAGAATGCAAAAAAAACTCCTCTCATTTATTATTGTATTGTGGGTAAGAGGTTTGTATTGTTCTTACTGTCATGCACATGTAAGTTTTCCACAACAGAAAATTAAAAACTATACAAATATTTGTTTTTTCAATGTTTTGATTTTTTTTTATTATGATAATGGCACATTTATGTTTTGTCCTGTTTACTGGGTCCAGAGAAACTCTGATTCTAATAGAAACACAAATTAACATTGAAAATTTTATTCAAAATTAAGGCCTGAAGGGCATAAACATATGGCATGACAATGATATTAACTGTGTATGGATATTAGTCATGTCAATACATTTGAATAACATTTAATTTTAACAAGTGCATAGACACAACATAAGTCCTAAAAAAAAGTATATACTTGAAAATATAGCTCATGATGTAATAAAACAAAATGTGTAAGATTCAAGCCTGTAAATATTACATGTACAGTCACATTTTTGAAAACAAAAAAAAATAGATTTTGAAAGGAGGTGTGGTATGATATTAACCAATGAGACAAAGGATGTCAGCTGTAATAAGGTCACTGTAAGGATTGTAATACCTGAAACATTGAGAAAAACCCGTACTGTCTGCAAAGTATGCTGTACATGTAAACGTGGTAAAAAGTCATGAAAGTAAAATCAAAAAAATACTGAATTATAGGAAAATCAATTCGGAAAGTCAATAATCACATGGCAAAATCAAATAACAAAACACATACATGACTTAAAAAAACGAATGGACAAGAACTGTCATATTCCTGACTTGGTACAGGCCTTTTCAAATGTAGAAAATGGTGGATTAAACCTGGTTTTATAGGGCTTACAGTGCCGCTTACCCTCTCACTTTGATGACAGTCTCATCAAAATTTGGTTATATTTACAATAATGCGTTAACTAAACAGACACAATAAATAAAATAGTCAAAATATGGGTACAGCAGTCATCATTGTGTAACAATTTTAAAAAGAACAATTTAACAGAACACAAAACATCTATCTACAAACACATTCATTGATTTGCTTGTCTGATGTCAGAAATTTTATACGTCATATATATTTGTCGTTCATTGTACCTGCAAACAATTTTAAAATTTCACATAGGCAATGTTAGCATACAGGGTTAAAAAATAAAAAGTATGTAAGAATAAATTTCAGAAATAGACCAAGATTTAAAATAGTCCAAAAGTTATATAGAATTTATAAGAATCCACAAATAGTTAATTCCACTATGCGATTGAATGATTTTGACGTTTGTGGTTCAACGTATTTTGTAATTCATAATAGAAATATATCATAATGACATAAAATAGAAAAATATCATACTGATGGAATCTTTTAAAGTACAGAGTCACGTTATAAGAACCAAAGAAGTAACAAAACTAAAGGAACTCATTATGACAAAATGTGAAACAATTCTGAACAGAAAACATACAGCATGATTTATTCTTGAAACAAAAGATTAAAAAAAATAGTTTGACAGCAAACAATGACTTGTTGTGACTGTTCAGGTTATTGAAATAACAATGACTAATATTAACCTAAATGCCATTCTAGTCAACATATCATTTCTATAATTTTGTAAGCTAAAAGAAAAAAACTAGCCTCATTTCAACAGTACATAAGTTAAGGTTAGGCATAGTTTTGTTTTGTACATATTCTGCTGTGTCAGGGAATACCTTTATTTCTACCTAGTTCTGTTTGTAATCTATTTGAAAAATTACAAATTCTTGCAAATCTTTCCATTAGTACTAATGGTTTTTTTTTTATTACAAATGTGGGATAAACTAATATTTGGTTATATAAATTTACACAATGATTTTTTTTAGTGAACTGAAAATGTATCCAACATTAGGTACATTGTTTGTACATGCAAAAACAAAAGTGAAAACCTGTTGTTGCATTCATTCCCTGTTTTAGAGACCCATTGGTGGCCTTGGGCTGTTTCCTTCTCTTTGGTCAGGTTTCTTGTCTCTTTGACACATTCCCCATTTTCAATTTTACTTTCCAATATATTGTTGGTGAGTGGTTCAAAGCAAATGGGTATGTATGTTAACATACTACATGTATGTGCAATATGTGTAACATATATGATTGCAAGAAGAGTATACTATTCTTTTCCCTTACAGAACTTACCCAAGGCCTCATGAAACCTTAGATCTGAAGACCCTTCCATCCAGCTGGGATTGGAGGAATATTAATGGGACAAACTTTCTCAGTACAACCAGGAACCAGCACATACCACAATGTAAGTTATATGGTTATTGTATTTAATTCTTCATGTTACAACTATAACACTCAGTACATTTAAGAATTAAGAAAATGTACTTAAAATCATTTCTTTCAGCTGTAATTTACAATTATAAGGTTGAAATACAGAAGTTTCTGCCAATGGTCCTTTAAATGTCAGATTTATACATTATACAGTGGGCTTTTGATCGCTGGCATAGATTTAAGAAGATGTGTTCATCATCATGGAAGTCAACTATTTATTTTGAATGTTAATAAGCATGAAATATCTTTAATTACTATCAAATTAACAAGCTACAGTGACCATCACAGAAACATATCAGGATATACATTTTGTACCATACATGTACATTAACTTCATTGTATGGGTATTATACTATGTGACATCTTTAACTAAATCACAAATATTTTGTATCTGATCATTAGAGAAGCAATCCAACATGATAACCTGTATAAAAGTGACATCTTTGACTATTTATAGATTGTGGATCATGTTGGGCCATGGGATCTACAAGTGCCCTGGCAGACAGGATAAATATAAAACGTAAAGGGGCGTGGCCTTCAGCTTACTTGTCAGTACAAAATGTAATTGACTGTGGGGGCGCTGGATCCTGTCATGGCGGTGATGATATTGGAGTCTGGCAGTATGCCAACAAACATGGAATTCCAGATGAAACCTGCAATAATTACCAAGCTAAAGATCAAGGTACTCATATTTTATCTCTGATTTATTTACAGAAATGGTCCTGAACAAGCATGAAATATTTGCCACTGGACAATAAGCAACCAAAAATCAATGCTACATACATGTTTGTTTTGTATATACTTAAATAAAAGAAAAAGTACAATAAATGTACATCTTCCACTTATTTGCAATGACCTTAAAATTTTTACAAATTTTACTTCCTGGATACCAGACTTTGTATGTCCTCAGACATATATATTGATCGATTTTTTATTGTAATTGTTTTGTGCTTCAGAAGCTTAACCTAAGTATAATGTACAGGGTATTTAAAATGTTTTAAAACAAGGAAATAGTATCTACTGATTAAAGAGACGATTATGTCTGAGGTACATGTCTAGTTTTCTGTACAAA
Organism: Mytilus galloprovincialis; assembly: GCF_965363235.1. Classification (NCBI taxonomy): domain Eukaryota; kingdom Metazoa; phylum Mollusca; class Bivalvia; order Mytilida; family Mytilidae; genus Mytilus; species Mytilus galloprovincialis. Next base: position 87,845,884 of record NC_134843.1, read on the forward strand.
CAGGGTTAACCCGTTTGTCTTCGGTTCAACATACATGTAGGTGCATGTACTAAATAGTTTCAATGTATGACAAGGTCACCAAGAAAATTATAACATATGCATTTACACATCTTTACTGTTATGGATAATGAAAGTTACTGCTGATATTTTTTGAACAGTGTAACATTAAAAAAAGAAAATTGGCCTATATTAAATCCAATAACTTTTTTTTTTAAATACCACAAAGAGTTTTAACTTTCATAATTTTTAAGAATGGTTCCAATAATTCTATATTTCAGAATGTGATACCTTTAACCAGTGTGGAACCTGTACAACTTTTGGACAATGTAAACAGTTAAATACATATACATTGTGGAAGGTTGGTGATTATGGTAGAGTTAAAGGGAGAGATCAAATGATGGCAGAGATTTACAAAAATGGACCAATAAGGTAAACAAAAACAGGAATTTGAAATCTCTTGAGGTACCAAACACAAGGGTACTGTTACTGTTTTACAGCAGTTCATAAGGATACATAATACTTTCTGATAAAGTGTTTACTTTTAAACACCTCCTGCATAAATATATATTGAAATGTTTAACAGACAGCAGCAAGTTATGCAGATTTCATTTTTACATTATGTGCATTTGCAATTCTGGAGTTTTGGTTCTTGATTCAGATAACTTGAGGACATATATAGATAATATGGTAGAGTTTACTGTTTAAAAATGAGAAGACATCTGACCATTTTTGCCTTTATTCAACTCTGAATTTACTCAATTAATACATTTGATTTTAAAGTTGTGGTATAATGGCTACAGATAAACTGGAACAGTATGCTGGTGGAGTTTATATGGAGAAAAATGCAGAACCATCAGTAAGTCTGTCATTATTTTTTACTTGCAAAAGAAGCTGATTTCATTAATTTGGTGGGACTTTTTTGCAGTGAATCACTGCTTTTTTCTAAGTGAAGATTGTATAGTACAAATTAATGAGTATGATTAGAGCTCCCTTTGAACCATTTTTGTTTTGTCTTCAGACATTTATATTGTAAATTCAGGAAGTAAAAAAAAATCAAAACAGTTTCTGATGAGGCAGCTCCATTTCTAGATTATATTAATTAAATAAAAGCATTTAATCTTTGTATTTACTGTTGTATTGTTGTGTATGACAAGTATTTAAGGAAGTGTTTATTTCAAAATTAACAATTGATCAAATATATGATTGATATAATAATAGCCTGGAAATAATATTGAAGAATCAGGTTCAATCATTTGATTGCCTTTAATTTCACCTTCCTGTTGTATTAGAATAAACTTCCTTGTTTTGTTTTTTGGAATAAAAATTTATTTATTCAGTTATTGAAAAATTATAATATAAGATTATTCTATACAGATTTGTATCTATCATCTTAGCAATTTTCTTTACTTTTTTAATCAAGTTGATTGAATTGTATATGTCTGTTTATTTCTATAAAAAGCCTCAAATTACATATTCCCTCTTTAGTAAAAGATTGATACCTGATCAGAACTTATAAAATTCATTCATTCTTTTCAGCTGATTACTTTGAATTTCTGTCATATTTTTGAAGTGATGAAAACTTTTTAAAACTATTTCAGAAGTTGTTTATATGACTGGGTTACTTGTAACAATTGATAAATATGACTGGGTTACTTGTAACAATTGATAAATATGACTGGATCACTCTTTACAATTAAGAAATACTATGTATGACTGGGTCACTTATAACAATTGAAAAATATGACTTGGTCACTTTTAAAAATTAGGAAATAAGACTGAGTCACTTATTTATTTTCTTAAAAAGATAACGAAAGAAACCTAATAACAATTATTGAATTTATGTTGCAATGAAGTTGGTCAACAGATGATTAATCATTTCTTTATGTACAGATCATTTAAGAGAACAATTTTCTTGTTTTCCATTGAAAAATCCTCATCTTAAATGATTTTACAAAGCCTTTTGAAATTTGAACATATATATAAGTTTAAAAAGAAGATCCAACAAAAAGGAAGGAATGAATATTTTGTTGATGTACTTTGAACCTTAACTTGTTTATAATGATTGTAGGTAAACCATATTGTATCAGTAGTTGGATGGGGAGTGGACCCTAAAACAAGTACAGAATTCTGGGTTGTCAGAAATTCCTGGGGAACACCTTGGGTAAGTATTTTAATGTGTAATGCTTTCTCTTAAGATGAAGTAAAATTAATTAGACAGTATTTGGATTATAACCAAATTTTGTATACATTCATAATTCTTTAAACTATATTTCAAATGTCATCAAGATCTGAAATACTGCCCACTTACATCTACTTTTCCTTAATATGAATTAAATGTTATAGATCATTTATTGATAATACTAACCCTATGGTTGATACATGTACATGTACTAACTCTGATTGATTGATTGTTGGACGCTTAATACCACATCTTCATATTTATAATCATATTTATAAACAATAAGAACTATTCAAAGACACAAAAATCAATATGTAAAATCTATCACAACTGAATTAAATAAAACAATAAGAGATCAAATTCAATATTTTATCCATTTTGTTTTACATAAAGAAATGTCTGTATCAAGTCAGGAATCTATTAGTTGATTTCCACTAGTTTGATGTGTTTGAGTTCTTTAATTTGCCATTTGTTAAGGGACTTTCTGTTTTAAATTTTCTTTGGAGTTATTTTATTTTACCGTATACCATTCAGGTTGAAATATTGGGTCAGGATCTTTTAACAGTTACTACATAGTACTCAAATAATAAAAAAGCTTGTGGCCTATTGATACAATGTCACACTGTCAAATAAAGATAAAGCATACATACTGAATCAAAATATTAAATGATTTGAAGGCATACAGAAATATCATAACATACCAGTAATAATCAGTCAGTGAACAAAAGCTTAGAGAGTGTCAACAATAAATGCAATGCCTGAAAACAATGGTGCAAACAGTTTATAGATGTTCGTATGTCACATGCATTTTATGTTGTACTTTTTGTATTGTAATAATCTGGTACCGAGTATTTTCAATGAGAACCCCAAAATGAACCTTGATTTCCAATAAATATGAACCTAAAAATTCATGTATATCAAATTTTATAAAAATAAAGTTAAGTAATAGTTATCTAAATATTGAACAGGGTAGACACCGTAAATTACCGTTGGAAAAAAGATTATGTCCTCTCTGTAAAAAGGATGTAGAAGATGAATATCATTTTACTTTAAAATGTCAAATTTTAGAAAAATGTAGGCAAAATCTTTTTCAACAAGTAGAGAATATAGTTCCAGATTTCAAAAACAAGTCATGTTTGTCTTGGTAACAATCCAATATTTGGATTTTACACCAATAAAATGATTTGATTTGATTTGATTTGTATAATTTTATAACCCCCCCCTTTTTTTTTTTGGTATTGGAAAAGTTGTAGTGCTTAACCTTATCTCTCATATCTGTTGCTTTTTTACAGGGAGAACATGGATTTCTGCGTATTGTTACCAGTAAATATATGAATGGCAAGGGAGACGACTACAATTTGGCTATAGAGAGTCAGTGTGGCTATGGAGACCCAATCATTCCACCAGGATATTAATGTGCCGTCCTTATTGTTGTGTGATAAACATTCCAAGAAAACATTTTAACCTGACTTTTAGTTAGGCACCAGTATTTGGCATAATAAGTAGTTTTGTTTGCAATGTCTTCCAAACAAAACATTTAGTGTGGATCTATAGTTTAGACCAAACGGAATTGAAAAGATTTGCTTTTACTTTCATTCAGTGTAAAAAGAGGTTGTAATACATTTTTGTACCGCTGAATAGCAAATAACAATCCTTTAACATTCTTAAAACTAGAGTTTGTTTCATTTAAATAATCTGATTTCTTTGTTTGTTACACCAGATTACAACAATATGTTATGGAACTTAAATTGAAAGAAACAAAGAGGAGCAGATATATTATGCACTTATGGTGCAGATATTTATTTTTAATTTTATACATTTAATATTTAAATCCCTAAAATTCATGGAAGTGATCGTTGATGTGGCATAACAACTTTTTATTTCAATTTTATACACTCTTTTATAGAAAAACTTGGTCATAAAATGATCTAGTTTTGTACATAGTTTTGGCATTTGATTTGTTCTAATAGTATGGAAATGATATATGATATACTTTTGTAACTTCAATGTATAAATGCTATTTATTTGTTGTATGTTCTGTGATAATTGCTGTCTAAATCAGTGAATTTTATGTCATTCACATATTAAACATTTTGTAATTCTCAATTTTCTATATAGTAAAATTTACAATAGTTGTATTACTTTGTTTTGAAATCACCTGCATTACTCAATAGATCTAAAAATATTACTATACTTTGTGACACTTGAATTGTTTTCTTGTTTTTTTTAAAAAGATCAATTTCAAAATATCTGTGCACAGATGACTTTTCATTAGGATTCAATAAGGTTGGAAAAAACAAACTAGGAACAATATACTACTCCACTGCAAGGGAAGCAGGTGTATGTGGGTTTTTTTTTCTGAAAATTCAAATTAACTTGCTCATTATTGTATACCAAAACATTTTATGGAATCGGTACTCAAATTCTATATGGTACTACAAATGTACTTATATTCTTCTACCAGGAAAAACTCACCTAGAATCTATACTTTATTGTTGAAGATTGGTGTACGGTTAGTGTCCAAAATTTTGTTCATCCTTGTTATCTTTTTTTAAAGTATTATTCTGTTGCTTAGGCCGTTTAGAAAAATTGGATACTTGCCTCCATTGAGGCAGATCAGTATGTAGAAGGGGATGAGAATGTCAACATTAAACAAGGGAAAATCATTACATTGACTGATTAAATCCACAAAAACTCATTCTTATACAAGTAAAAAGGATGATTAATATATCTATTTAACGTACAATTTGAAATCAAACAAACATAGAATAATCCAATTGAATATGTTTGTTATCAATTTATAATTTAATTTTGGATGTAACACGTCTTCTGATTGGCTGACGTTATTTTGTTATGAGCCCATAGACATAATTTAGTGATGTGACCGTGACGTCATCAACGTTTTTTCATGGTTTTCTACGGTTTAAAATGGAATTTAGAATTAAATTATAAGAAATGACTGTAATATTTTTTCTGTCTATTCGAAATAACATAAAAAATGTGGTGCACACTGTTAAATAACCCGCTACACGCGTTATTCAGTGTGCACCAAATTTTTTATGTTATTTCTTCATAGACAGAAAAAATATTAGTCATTCCTTAAATATCTCTATTCATATAATTATTTTGGATTGTATAACCATCAGGAGTCCTTTTAACATAAGTGCTGGTGGACGATTCTGCTGCAAATTCATGCAGTTACCCCTGTTAGACTTTATTTGCTTTACTATTATGAAAAAAACAAATTGAATGTGTTAATTTTCAAATTTAAAAAAAAAAATACTTCATAAGCTAAGGCAGCAACCATTTGATTTTCTGGGGGGGGCTATGGTTTTTTTTTCTGTGCAAACTTTTTTTTTCGCCTGCGGCGAAAAACAATCTATTTTTTTCGCGACAAGTCGAAAACAATTTTTTTATTTCAATATTAGCATTACACATAGTGGCAGCTGAGGGTGAAACAAACAAATTTTTTTTCTCAGAATCAAAAACAAATTATTTTTTTCTCCAAAAACTGGAAACAAACTTTTTTTTCCAAAAAAAACCATAGCCCCCCCCAGAAAATCAAATGGTTGCTGCCTAAATAGTTATCATAGGTACCAGGATTATAATTTAGTACGCCAGACGTGTGTTTCGTCTACATAAGACTCATCAGTGACGCTCATATCAAAACATTTATAAAACCAAACAAGTACAAAGTTAAAGAGCATTGAGGATTCAAAATTCCAAAAAGTTGTGCCAAATACGGCTAAGGCATTTTCAAATAGTTTCAAAAAGAAGATATAGCATAAAGTGAAAAAAATACCACTGTAAAACAGACTTGCTTCATAATCTGTTAAGAAAAATATGTAGTTGACCTTTACTTATTAAAAGTTTTATAAATTATAAATAAACTGAAGAAGATTACACATATTTAGGATATATGACTACGAACATGTACGTATTATACTGAGTGTGTTGACCTATTGCAGGAATTGAGAACATTATCTAATATAGACATAAGAATATAACAATAATTAAACCTTGATCTGTGAGTCATCAAGGTGTGGTAGGATCCGGAAATTTTTTCACCTAATTTCGGTCATTTTCATATAACATAAAAGTTGGTACCCCTTTTCAAAAACAGATTGTCAAAATCTCATTACTGCACGAGTATGCTCATACTCGTAGCATCAACGAACTTGTTTCACTGTTGCATCGCGTTTACTTCGTGATTTATCCTACCATTTTCCTAAAATCGATCAAAAGCAATTAAGGCAAGGCAACAGTTTAAGAATAAAATGATTTTAATGACTCAAAATCGTAATTTTCTCAGTCATCTGAAAAAAATTTTCTCAGTCATCTTAAAAAAATACAGAAGTTATAAACAGCTAGATGAGGAAAAATTTCTACATGATTTAGAACAGGCAAATCTTACAACAATTGTAGACAATGTAGAAAATGTTAATGAGGCTTATGATATTTTTAACATCAAATTAATGAGTATAGTCAACAACCACATACCAGAGAAAACAAGAAAAACTGTACACAAACCAGCACCATACATGAACAAACAATTAAAAAGTGCAATCTACAAAAAGCAAATGCTTCACAATAAATATTTACATACAAAATCGAAGAAGAACTGGGAGTTATATCGCCAACAAAGAAATCTTGCTACCAAACTTAGAAGACAATCTATAAGAAATTATTTTATAGAGCGTTGCACTGGTGGTCCAAAACAAAAAGATTTCTGGCCAACAATCAAACCTTTTTTAACAAACAAGGGTAGTCATTTTGATAACAATATTGTTTTATGTAACAACGATGAAATAATTAATGACCAATCAAATGTTGCAGAAATTTTTAATAACTACTTTGTAAATGTAGCCAAAGATATCGGCAATGATAATTGTGAGGTAGATGATAATCATCCAAGCATAAAATCAATAAGGGAAAATTGTAATGTTGATGGTAGTTTATCTTTTATAGAAATTAAAGATGACTTTGTTGAAAAACAAATTAATAAGATCAATGTAAACAAAGCTACTGGCTTTGATGGGGTATCAGTAAAAATCTTGAAAATAGCCAAACCAGTAATTGTTAAACCTATTACTCAACTTATAAATATGTCTATTAAGAGTTCAGAGTTTCCTGACGATCTTAAGGAAGCACAGGTAGTTCCACTGCATAAAAAGAATAGTCAGTTAGAGGCAGGAAACTACAGACCTGTTAGCATTCTTCCGGTGGTGTCAAAGTTCTTTGAAAGGGCCATATATCAGCAGCTAATAGAATATTTTAGTAAAATATTTCATCCTTCCTTGTCAGCTTTTAGACCTGGCTATGGCTGTAACACCGCCTTACTAAAAGTCATTGAGGACTGGAAAAAAGCAGTCGATCAAAATTTATATGTGGCTGCTGTGCTAATGGACCTTTCTAAGGCCTTTGACTGCTTACCCCATAATTTACTTCTTTTAAAATTGAAGGCATATGGCCTGTCAAATGAGGCACTTAATTTAATTGATAATTATTTATCAAATAGGAAACAGTGTGTAAAAGTCGGTGCATATTTTAGTACCTGGCAAAATATCTATAAAGGTGTACCGCAGGGCTCGATTTTGGGTCCTGTGCTTTTTAATATTTTTCTAAACGACATTTTCAATTTTGTGAAAGAAAATGAACTGTATAATTATGCAGACGATAATACATTGTCACACTCAGGACCAGACCTAAATGGATTAGTTAAATCTTTGGAAAAGGAAAGTGCTGTTTTAATTGATTGGTTTGCTAATAACAAAATGAAAGCTAATCCAGATAAATTTCAGGCTATTGCTGTTGGGAATAAATCAAAAAGTGGGAATATTAAATTCAATTTGGATGGGAATGAAATTTTATGTGACACTGAGGTAAAGCTCCTGGGGGTGACAATAGATTATCAACTCAAGTTTAAAACTCATATCTCTGATATTTGTAAAAAAGCATCAAGGCAGTTAAACGTTCTTAAAAGAATTGGAAAACATCTATCTAAATTGGGAAGGTTAACTATTTATCATTCATATATCATGTCTAATTTCAATTATTGTCCTGTGGTTTGGCATTTTTGTGGGGAGGGTAATACTAAAAAGATGGAAAAAATACAAGAACGTGCCTTGAGGTTCATATATGAAGATTTTGATAGTGATTATGAAACTCTGTTATTAAAATCTGGTTTACCATCTTTAAAAATAAGACGCCTAAGAATGATGGCAATAGAAATTTTTAAAATATTACATAAAGAATCACCGGTGTATCTCCATGATATCATTAATTTTAAAAATGTATCTTATACTTTTAGAAAACAACAAACTGTTGAAATTCCACAGGTGAGAACCACACATTTTGGCCTTCATTCATTAAGATATGCTGGAGCTACACTATGGAATGAGTTGCCTGACACGATCCGTGCACAGACAAACCTAAACCAGTTTAAAAGTATGATCAACAACTGGAATGGCAACTCATGCAGGTGTGGCTCCTGCAGATCTTAATACCTTTATTTTATTGTGTTAAATGTTTGTTCCATGTAGCTTATAGAAATTAGTTTGCTTTATTTATTTCATTCTGCTTTGCATGTGCTTATGTTTCAGTTTTTAGTGCTTTGCTTGCATGTGCTATGCTTTTTATTTATGAACTTTTTACTTGCAATATAGCTATCATAATTTGTATGTCTCATATGTGTGTTTTATGTATCTTAATATGTGTGTTGTTATTGTTATTAATGTCGGCAAAAAGCTCTACAGAGCTTATGTTTGTATTTAATGTAACCCGACTTGAAATAAAATTTCTTATCTTATATCTTATCTGTCATCGCTTACGTTTCTTTCGATTCTGAAGTCGAAATTCAAACCGGATGTAATGCGACAATACTAAAACGAACAATTCCGGACTTATTTCCGGGATTAGTTTTGTTTATCAAATTCACAGGAAAACATCGTTTTTTTAATATTTACCTTTAATAATGTACGAATATTAATGAAAATAGTTGCACTTGCTTTATTTAGCAAGAAATCATTTTAAATTTACGATTTAGTGTCAAATCTGCGGAAGAGAATTTCAGGCATGCGTATCATAGTAAACAAAGCACGTGTTAGTAGTGAAAAAAATCTTTTTTCTCCGTAAATTAAATCAAGTTTTAATTTAATTTTAAATCATTATTGACAATTGTCTTAGCTGAAAAGTAATTAAATAATGAAGACAGTTGGTATAGAATTTTAATTTCTTTATAATATTAGTTCGAGCTTGTGATTAAAATAGCCAGGTGTGAACTGAAAACACAGGTAAAGAGATTAGCGATCATTAGCCAATAGCTCCCCGAGGCATCAATATAGTTATTAGGAGGGCCCTCAGGATTATAACACTTTACTGGAGTGGCAGTTTAATTACATAAAATCGATAACAAAACAGAAATATGTTTAAAATGGCGAAACTCAATCTCAACGAAATGACCGAAATTATTTCTGTTGAAAAATAAAATTTGACCTAAATCCCAATAAATGATTTAGGACTTTTGAGTGTCCGAATCGGTCCTGTCTGGCATATATGACCGTTTCCGGACCCTTGTCAGGTATCATAGAATGTGATCTCTACCAGACAGACATGACCCACTTGATTCTGTTGTTATGATATAGTAATTATTATGTTTATTTATGTTGGCCTAATTTGTGTTGTATGGCCTGATAGTTGTTTACCAAATAATCTTATAACTGTTCAGTTTAGGAATCACTGGAACAATCACAGAATGATTGGAACTTTCTAGAATGATCCTTATAAAAGATGCGTAATTTAAACTTCTACGTTATTCCAGAAACTTCCGTTGTAACTTTCCAGGATTTTCCACAATGTTCCATTATAGAGTGTTCCAGAATTTTCCATGACAACACTATATATACAGACACTAAAGTTAAACTCTCATAATTAAACTTGGACATAGACATTGATAGACATTAGTATTCACAGCATTTGGATTGACACTTTTATTCTACAAACAACATCATACTGGATTGTGACATTAGTAGTGAACGTAATATTCAAATTGGATTCCGAAAGATTTCCGGATACAGATAAAGATAACAGATTGGACTCATATTTTGACAGTTAAGTTAACAGTAATATTTGTGTAATACCTTTTGTAAACTTTTGTATATTAAATATTGTTAAATTTTATTATTGATTTGTGTCTTTTGTTGGCTACAATTTAAAGGCGATTTCTGGCCGTAACAGAAATTGGGGGCTCGTCCGGGATCTTAAAAATATTTTATTCAAAATTTATTCAGTATTTAAATTATAACTAGCCAACAAAATTCTACAAAATGGCATTTGATGCCGGTAAATTTTTGAAAACGCCAGACCTGGAGGGGTTTGATAATTTAAAGAAAGAGGAATTAGTGTTGCTTGCTAAACATCTGAAATTAGATTTTAAAGTATCTATGAGAAAACAAATTATAAAAAATTTGGTTATAGACAAATTAGTTGACGCAGAAATTTTAGGTGAAGAGGCTCTTGAACTTAAGGTCGAAAATATTGACGCTTTCAAATTAAAACAGCTTGAATTAGAACATGAACTCAAATTAAAAGAACTGGAGATAAGAAAAGAAGATGAACTTAAATTAAAAGAAGATGAACTTAAATTAAAACAAGATGAATTAAAGTTAAAACAGGCAGAACTTGAAATGAGGGAAAGACTAGAGATGGAGAAACTGAAAATTGAAATGGTCAAAGAAGAAAGCAACACTAAAGTCCAGTCGAAATCAGATTATTTTAATGCAGCAAAAAATATACGTTTGGTTCCAAAATTTTGTGAAAAAACAGTCGATAAATATTTTCCACAGTTTGAGAAAATTGCTAATAATTTGAAATGGCCAAAGCCATATTGGACTACAATGCTACAAAGTGTTTTTGAAGGAAAGGCCGCTGAAATATACTCCGCACTTCCATCAGAAAAAAGTTCTGATTATGACACGGTGAAACAGGAAGTTTTGAAAGCTTATGAGCTAGTACCAGAAGCATATAGACAGATATTTAGATCTTATAAAAAGTTTGATTCGCAAACCTATGTGGAATTTGCTCGGGAAAAAGAAGATCTATTTGATAAATGGCTTACTTCAAAGAAAACAGATAACAATTTTGATAACCTAAGACAATTGATGTTATTAGAAGAGTTCAAACAATGTGTTCATTTAGACTTAAAAACACATTTAGACGACAAAACTGTTGGGACAATACATGATGCAGCTGTAATTTCAGATAATTATACCCTTTCACATAAAAGAAGTTTCAAGGGTCAAAATGTTAATACTTCAAGTGGAAATTACAAAAATCAAAGCACTGAGCGTACTGATAGTAAGCCTGTTGCACAGAATAAGAGTCAGTCCAGTTATAATATGTCTAGTCCAAAATTTGATACTTTTGAGAAGAAGTCACTGACTTGTGCTTATTGTAAGAAGATTGGTCACCTGATGGCTGATTGTTTTAGACTCCAGAAGAAGAATGAACGAGATAATAAGCCGAAGACCAGTGCTTGTACGACACCTTATATTACCAGTACATTGGAATGCCCTGCGCGTCAGGCTTTTAAGTCCAGTTTTTGTGATTACATGGAGGAATACAAACCCTTTATGTCTGATGGGTTTGTTTCTATTGTTGATGATACCACTCTTCAGCCTATTAAGATTTTACGGGACACTGGAGCTTCTCAGTCTTTATTGTTAGAAGGTGTGTTGCCTTTGTCCGAGAAGACTTCTGTTGGTGCCTCCGTTTTGTTACAAGGTGTAGAGTTAGGTTGTATAGATGTTCCTCTCCATCGTATTTATCTGAAGTCAGATTTGATAACTGGACCAGTTGTTGTAGGTGTTCGTCCTAATCTCCCTGTTGAGGGTGTTACCTTATTGCTAGGAAATGATCTAGCTAGGAACAAAGTGGTTGCTGAACCAATTGTTACCAGTGAACCAGTGGTGGATGTTAAATCACCTGAAGATGATGCTGAATTGTATCCAGCTTGTGTTGTTACTAGGGCGATGGCTAGAAAACAACAAGATGAGAATTTGCAAGAAGACCAGTTTGATTACATGGACCTTTCTGACACTTTTATAGCTGATATTGAAGATCCTGGTAACTCAGAAAAGGCTATTATAAAACCACCTAGTGTTAACAAAAATGTTATTATGCCATGGCCAGATGTAAACAGCCATTCATTAGACCGACATAATTTACTCGAAGAACAACATAAAGACCCTGAGGTTCTTCAGCTCAGCCAGAGGGCTCAACCACAGGAGGAAGCAGACAAAGTGGCCGAATGCTATTACCATCAGGACAGTATTTTAATGAGGAAGTGGAGGCCTCCTGATGCTACCCCAGAGGAGGAATGGAGAGTGCTATACCAAGTGGTGGTGCCTAAAGTTTATAGACAAGAAATTATTGGTCTTGCCCATGACACCCCCTTGGCTGGACACTTAGGTATAAGGAAGACTTGCCTTAAGATCTTGCAGCATTTTTACTGGCCTAAACTTAGAAATGATGTTGCAGAATACTGCAAATCATGTCATATATGCCAGGTTGTTGGTAAACCTAACCAGAAAATACCACCAGCACCACTTCTGCCTATTCCAGCCTTTGACGAACCCTTCAGCAGAGTTCTAATTGACTGCGTTGGACCTTTACCAAAGACCAAAACTGGAAATGCGTATTTATTGACAATCATGTGTACATCCACACGCTTTCCTGAGGCTATTCCGCTAAGAAATATCAAGACACCTACTATTGTCAAAGCTCTTATCAAATTTTTCACGTTAGTAGGACTTCCTAAGTCTATACAGTCCGACCAGGGATCAAATTTCATGTCAGATCTATTTCAGCAAGTCGTGTACCAGTTAGGGATTGCTCAGTATAGATCAAGTGCGTACCATCCAGAATCTCAAGGTGCCTTAGAACGTTTTCATCAAACATTGAAGAACATGATTAGAACTTTTTGTCTTCAATTTGACAGAGACTGGGATGATGGAGTTCACTTTCTACTTTTTGCAGTTCGAGAGGCTGTTCAAGAATCCCTTGGATTTAGTCCCTTTGAATTGGTATTTGGCCATACTGTAAGGGGACCGTTAAAATTGATTAAGGAAAAATGGATAACTGAACATACTGACTTGAATCTTGTAGACTATGTATCTAGATTTAAAGAAAAATTGTATACTGCTTGTCAAATTGCTCAGAAAAACTTAAAAAATGTACAGAACAAGATGAAAATATGGTATGATAAAGATGCCAGGGACAGAGTTTTTGAGCCTGGTGATAGGGTACTTGTATTTTTGCCAGTCCCTGGACATCCTTTACAGGCTAAATATTGTGGTCCTTATACAATAGAGAGTAAAATCAATGATTTGAATTATATTGTAAAAACTCCAGGTCGGCGTAAACAAAACAGAGTGTGTCATATTAATATGTTAAAACCATATTTTGAGCGTACTAATGAATGTGAGAGTAAACCAGTTGCCACTTTAGGCATGGTTAAATTTGAGAACAATCATGGCAAACCAGATGTAATTGAACCACCTTTTAGTTCTAAAACTATGGAAGAGACAGTTAGATTGAAAAATTCAGAAATTTTGTCAAATTTAGACTCAAAACTTGCACATCTGTCTTTTGATCGTAGAGAAGAAATAAAAACTTTGGTATTTTCTTTTACAAATCTTTTTCCAGATGTGCCAAACAAAACCACTGCTGTTTGTCATGATGTTGATGTAGGAGATGCTTCTCCAATTAAGCAACATCCTTACCGGCTTAATCCACTCAAACTTGAAGCTATGAGAAAAGAAATTAAATATATGCTTGACAATGATATTATTGAGCCGAGTAACAGTGAATGGAGCTCTCCTTGTCTCCTTGTGCCAAAACCAGATAAAACCTTTCGTTTCGTGACTGATTTCAGAAAAGTAAATTCAGTCTCAAAATCTGATTCCTATCCGATTCCAAGGATAGACAATTGTATTGAGAACATTGGTCAAGCAAAATTTGTGAGCAAATTTGATTTGTTGAAAGGTTATTGGCAAGTTCCACTGACACAGAGAGCTCGTGAAATATCAGCTTTTGTTACACCAGATGGCTTATTTCAATATACTGTAATGCCATTTGGCATGAAAAGTGCTCCAGCTACATTTCAAAGAATGATCAATAATGTTATAAAAGATATAGACTGTTGTTATGCTTATATTGATGATCTTATTGTATGTAGTGATAGCTGGGAACAACATTTAACACATTTGTATGATACTTTTGATAGATTGTCACATTCAAATTTGACTGTTAATCTTGGTAAAAGTGAATTTTGTCAGGCCACTGTTGATTATTTAGGGCATACAGTTGGCCAAGGTCAAGTAAAACCTATTATGGCTAAAGTGGAAGCTATTTCCAAATTTCCACCTCCTACAAATAGAAAACAACTTATGAGATATTTAGGCATGATAGGATTTTACAGGAAATTCTGTTCAAATTTTGCTACTGTTGTTCAACCATTGACTCATCTTTTACGAAAAGATTCTAAATTTATCTGGAGTGAAAATTGTCAAAAAGCTTTTGAAAATAGCAAATCACTTTTAATTAATAGTCCAGTTCTGATTACTCCAGACTTTGAAAAACAATTTAAACTTGCCGTTGATGCAAGCGATGTAGGAATAGGAGCTGTTTTATATCAAGAGACAGATGATAATGTTGAAAAACCTATATCATATTTTTCTAAGAAATTAGATAAACATCAGAAAAATTATTCAACTATTGAAAAAGAGTGTTTTGCAATGTTGTCAGCACTTCAACATTTTGATGTATATTTGAATCCCACTGTATATCCTATTCTTGTTTATACTGATCATAATCCTCTCACCTTCATGCATAAAATGAGAAACAAGAATCAGAGGTTGACTAGGTGGAGTTTATTGTTACAGGAATATGATGTAATTGTAAAACATATTAAGGGTAAAGATAATGTAATAGCTGATGCTTTATCTAGAGCTTATTAAATCACTTTGTATATATTATGTATTTTTGTTCATATTATTCATGATAAGTTTTTGTTACACTAAAACTTCTTTTAAGGGGGGAGGTGTTATGATATAGTAATTATTATGTTTATTTATGTTGGCCTAATTTGTGTTGTATGGCCTGATAGTTGTTTACCAAATAATCTTATAACTGTTCAGTTTAGGAATCACTGGAACAATCACAGAATGATTGGAACTTTCTAGAATGATCCTTATAAAAGATGCGTAATTTAAACTTCTACGTTATTCCAGAAACTTCCGTTGTAACTTTCCAGGATTTTCCACAATGTTCCATTATAGAGTGTTCCAGAATTTTCCATGACAACACTATATATACAGACACTAAAGTTAAACTCTCATAATTAAACTTGGACATAGACATTGATAGACATTAGTATTCACAGCATTTGGATTGACACTTTTATTCTACAAACAACATCATACTGGATTGTGACATTAGTAGTGAACGTAATATTCAAATTGGATTCCGAAAGATTTCCGGATACAGATAAAGATAACAGATTGGACTCATATTTTGACAGTTAAGTTAACAGTACTATTTGTGTAATACCTTTTGTAAACTTTTGTATATTAAATATTGTTAAATTTTATTATTGATTTGTGTCTTTTGTTGGCTACAATTTAAAGGCGATTTCTGGCCGTAACACTGTAGAAAATATAGATGACATACTACGTAAATTTATTTACCTATTAGCAGAGACATATAATACAATTTAATTGTATTATATGTCTCTGCTCTAGCCAATGTAGAAAAGTAAACGCATAACAAAACGCACATTAAAATTCAATTCAAGAGAAGTCTGAGACCGATGTCAGAAGATGTAACAAAAGAAAATAAATAAAATGACAATAATACATAAATAACAACAGACTACTATCAGTTAACTGACATGCCAGCTCCAGACCTCAAGTAGACTGTTTGAAAGATTATGTCTTCATCATATGAATATCAGGCACAATCCCTCCTGTTAGGGGTTTAGTATCATACTATCATAAAATATATGAGAAGAACATAACCCGTGTCATGCCAACAACTGTTTTTTTAAATAAATGTGTTTAGTTCCGATGCAAAGACCCTATAAGTGAATCAATATTAAAGCCAAAATATGCAATCTTTAATGACCTGACAACAGTATCGTAACTATATCCCTTCTTAATAAGTCTGTTTAAAGGTTTTGTAAGCTTTTGAGGTGAATACTGACATTTATGTGCTTTGTAAGGAATATTACCATAAAAAATTGGATGTGAAATACCTGAACGTATAAGATGTCTGCATTTACGAATTATTTCCTTATACTGATGTTAAAATTTAGTAAACGTTTTGATTAGTTTGTGATATCGAAAACCCTGGTGTAATAATTTTTCAGTAATACATAAATTTCTCTCGCTAAAATCTAATACGTTGTTACATACATGAGCGAATCGTACAAGTTGAGATATATAAACATCATAAGATTGTGACAAGGGAACGCCACCATCTAAAAATGGATAATTAATGATAGGAAATGAAAAATCATCTCTTTTATCATAATTTTTTGTATTGAGCTTCCCGTTAATGATATAGATATCAAGATCGAGGAAAGGGCAGTGGTCATTGTTAGTATTAGCTTTATCTAAAGTAAGTACAATAGGATAAATTTCTTTAGTATACATACTGAAGTCGTCATTATTGAGAGCCAATATATCATCCAAATATCTAAAAGTATTGTAAAATTTTTGTATCAAATGTTGTTTTGATGGGTCTAATTTTAGTCATAAATTGTAACTCATAACAATACAAAAACAGGTCCGCAATAAGTGGTGCACAGTTAGCCCCCATTAGAAATCCAATAACTTGACGATATACGGAATCTCCAAAGTGAACAAAGATGTTATCAAGTAAAAATTGTTTCTATTTTTGCCCCAACTGTTCAGGGTTGAACCTATGTGGCCGTATCCAGCTGCGCTCTGGGAAGCAATTTATAAGTTATTGGTGTTTCTTTTAAAAATATACTCCAGACACTCTGACCTTCCTCAACCATTAAAAACTGGCCACCACAAAAATAGCATAAATGTGGTGCTTAAAAGGGGCGTTAAACACCAAAAATCAATCAATCAATCTTTTTTAAATATGCTGAATCTACTCTTATATTAAGATTATATTAAGAGATTGGTATTCATTGGGGTCTAAAGGGATATCAAAAAATGCATTGTTGAGGTTCTTTGATATGCTGAATTTAACTGTGAATTTTGATTTTTTTTTATTTTAGCCACATTTTACTAAAGGTCAACATAAGGGTCCAAAGGGTTCAAAATTAAACTTTGTTCATATTGTATGAACTTTTTTTTAACCAATTAACCCAAATATCAGTTGTTAAATATGTATTCATTTAAATGCTTTGGACAATATCTTAGAAAGTTTACAAAATTTATGCAGGTGCTTGGAGCCTCATGTTTTTTAGGTTTCACTGTTCATATATTAAACTTTTTCCTTTAGGGGAATGCTTTATTATGTGAACAAAATTCTGTTTCATATTTTGTGAAACACCTTTTGTCAGGTAACATATGTTTTTCTACCCAGCCAGTTACTCAAGTGTGGAGTGAGTAGATTTCAAATGAAAAGATTTTTACCTGTACCGTCATGTGATTTACAGGTTGGAATTTGAATTTAAATTAGTTTGATCTTTACATGGACAAAGACTTGCATTTTTTCCTCAGATAATTTATAGAGACAGGAAAAAGTTTAAAGTTTCATGAGGAGTTTAAGGTATTTCATGTAGTAATAATTATGTATTCTGTTTTGGTTTTCAAACTTTTAGTTCCAGAAAATTACTTTTAAAGAATTAAAGATTTCACAAATTTTTCATTCATAATAAGGTAAAACAGGTTGGGAACAAACCCCCTGTATGGTGATTATACCTCTATAGAGAAATAATCCTTCTTTAGAGGGATAAAATTATCCCTCTATAGAGGGGTATTTTTGTTTGCACTGGATTTAAAGCAAATTAGGGCAGAATGGCATTTTCTAGTTATATTGGCTATAATCTCTAGCATTATATGCATCAACATATGCACTTTACTAAAAATTGGGATAACCAGTTTTCTGCTAAAGTGACAAAACTTGCAATCTATTGTAAACCTATCTGAACACCTGATCAACAACAAAAGGAATAGTTGACCTTTAAATTTCATGTTAAATGTAGTGTTCTGGGGTTCTATAGCTATATATGAAAGCCTAATGTTCTATAAATGTTCTTTATTTCCATACAATACATACTTCCCAGGGGAAGGTAGAAAGCTGAAATTAATAAAATGTTCCTATTACAATATGTCTTAGTATAATAAACAAAAATACACAAATTAGGTAAGTATCAGGTAAGTACACATGCACTAACAGTATATGAAAACACACACCTAAATCAATCAATCAGTCAAAAGCTCACACATCTAAATCCTAGTTAAACACTTGCAAAGTGTCCTATAAAACCTGTGCCTATAAATATGTTACATGCTTATATATGCATGCCTAAACCATGACTACAAACTAGCACATAAGCATTCCTAAGGTGTAAATATACATAACCAACAATTCCTAATGTGTAAGTTTGCCTATCACTACATGTAAGAAAAGATAATGGTAGGTAACCTAGACAGAGAATTTTACTTTTGTGTGTGTAATAAAATAAATGCAAAACACCTAAAAAATATATATGTCTATGAAGGTAAGTATCTAAAATACTTTTATATAGGTTTACAAAGTGTGTATTGCCTGGACCAAGTTAGAAATTCAGTTCGTATGAACCAAAAAATAGAACCCTTATTTACGGGTTGAAAACACAAAAATGTATACCTTGCACTATTTGTGCATACTTCTAAATACATAATAAAAATATAATCAGGCAGGGAAACAAACTTACTCTGTGGGGGACTTCTATTATTCTAATTTTGTTTTGATTGAACTGAAAACGTGTTCTATGGCTGAATTTTGAGAGCTATTAAGGAAAGGGGATGGGAACTACCCTAAAATGTGTTTTCTCTAAACCTGTACAAAGAAGGATAACTCTATACCAAAAAAGTGAAACATCACATTAAATCTAACAATAGAAATTCTGTTCAGTGAGGCATAAGGCAGCAACCATTTGATTTTCTGGGGGGGGCTATGGTTTTTTTTTCTGGACAAATTTTTTTTTTCGCCTGCGGCGAAAAACAATCTATTTTTTTCGCGACAAGTCAAAAACAATTTTTTTCTTTCAATTTTAGCATTACATATAGTGGCAGCTGAGGGTGAAACAAACAATTTTTTTTTCTCAGAATCAAAAACAAATTATTTTTTTCTCCAAAAACTGGAAACAAACTTTTTTTTCCAAAAAAAACCATAGCCCCCCCCAGAAAATCAAATGGTTGCTGCCTAAGTGAGTAGAATTTACCTGATCATCACAGCTTTCAATCATGGTGAACAATAGATTTTATATTTAGTCAGATAAGCATCAAACTGGACATTTGCATATTAAATTAAGTACATCAATTGGTGCATCAACTGTTCCAGGTTACTGCCATAATAAGTACAGAATGCCATTCTGCCCTATATTGATTTAAATCCAGTCTAAACAAAAATATCCCTCTATAGAGGGATAATTATACCCCTCTATAGAAGGATTATCCCTCTATACAGGTATAATTACCATATAGAGGGTTTGTTCCCAACCTGTAAAATGTGAAACACAATGATGACTCTTAACCATTTCTTCATGTTGGTTTATATATTTGAGATGTATTACATTTTTTTCATTGACTTTGTTTAATATGAAATGTTTCTTTTCAGTTCTTGGATACTAAGGAACTAATAGTCATCTTAATTGGTATTAGATTGGAAAACCAGACACTATACACCATTATATAGATTTTCAACATTGGTGAACTCTGAGTATATAGGTATGATAGTCAATCATTTGTCAATAGTAAATGAAAAAAAAAACTTATAAAAACCCTGTTATTTTACCTTTCAGATACATAAATGAATAACTGAATAATATCTATGGTTTCTCTGCAATGATCTTGAGCTGATATTCAGTACAAATATTTGCTATGCGTTATAGTTAATAGGTCTATCCAAATATTATTGCGTAAGATGGACCTAACTGCCTAAGCCAGGGAAGCATGAACAGAAAAGCATGAAGTTTTAAAAATGTTTATGTACTAGTCAGCAAAAGAAACGATACACAACTTTCGAATAAAATCTATCAAAAAATATTAAATATAGAACAAAATGAGATACACAATTTTAAAGAGCGTTCATTTGCAATGTATGCACATATGATAATGAAAATTAAAACCTCTCGGAAAGTAACTAAATTCCGTGTAAACGATTGTAGGGTGCATATTATTTTTGCGGAAAGATGGAACAAAAATCGACGCACAATTTTCTAAGAACTAAAAAAATTTCAAATTTGTTTAAACATATTCAATATACTATTCAAGTTATCTTGTAACTAATTGATTGAAATATCGTTTTGATTTTTTTTGGTAAAAAAAGTTTTTTTTTGTAATCTCAAAAAATGTACCAAAAAAAAAATTGTTTTCGACTTAAATCAATGCTTTAGATATGAAAACAACACACTGTAAATTTGGAACCTTTCAGATTAGTTATAAGATTGTACAGTTTTTTTAATTTCACTTTACATATACTGTCTATGGTAAATCACTTGATAATGTATACATTTTAACGATTTTGTAGGGCCAAACTTTGCTTTACAAATAAACGAAGAAACTATGATTTTTAAAAAAGAATTGATGGCAAACATTGTCTTTGCCTTTAAATAAGAGGATGGCATCATTATTTGGAATTTCTGTTTTTAGAATTGACGTTTTATGTAAATTTTGTCAAAAAAAATAAATTTCTCCAAATGACATCATGAAAGCAAAAATATTTTGTTTTTAAATGGATTTATATTTCCATATAACTATTACTACCTTCAATATTGATCCTATAAACGGAAAACTTCATCTTTAATTTAGAAAAAAAAAATGTGTATCGTTTCTTTTGTTGACTTGTATATAAATGAAATTGTACTTTCTGTAGCTATTTAAAATGCCACAAAAGTCAGTATTTTTAAAGACATTCAGTTAAACAAGGAGGTTAAATACATCATCTCCTTGAATTTACTAATAAATTGGGACCATGGTATCTATTTGGAAAGCTTATTATATGTAGCTTGTATGGGTTTTGGTTCATCGTAATCTTTTGGCAAACTTGGCTGTGTTAACACAACAAATGTAATTTTTCTCTTCACAATCTAAGGACAGTGGCGGATCAAGAACTTTTCATGAGTGGATGGGGTGGGTGGGCGGTGACTGACCAAAAAAAGGGGGGGGGGCTCTGATCATGGATCCGCCTAGGAAGGACTATGGATAATCTCATTGGTTGTAAACCAAAATAAGAATAACATTACATCATTTGATAATTTCCATTTTTAAGATTTTTTTAAACCAATCATAATGTTTTTGTTTATGCTTTTGAAAATATTACAGCAAATTGATCACAGAAAAAAACAGTGCAGCTGGAAAAGGATTATTTAGATATGGAGAAGTAAAATTGAATTTTGTATTTCAGAAAATTTACAAGACTATCCACAACATTCTCATTTTGATGAATTGTTAAACCACAGAAACTTAAAAAAGACCTACAGGAAACCTAAGCTGTAGGGTATATACACCAGTATAAAGATTCGGCCAGTTGCGTTCATCTATTAGGTATGTATTGGTTGAATATTACATTTCTCCTCATCATTTTTGTCTCGCTTAATGGAGTAAAAAAGTGAGACATAAGTATGCTGTTGACGGCGGTGTCAACAATGTATTAGTTTGTGATTATGTAAGTTGATGGTGAACCGAGTCAAAGATATTTAGTACACAGCTGTATTAGCACTAGCACATTTCATTACCATGGAGATTATTTGGCCCTGCCACCTCAGTTGTGGTTTATTGACTTTTAAACTTTTGCTTAGTTTTCATGTATTAGTTTGTGATTCGGTCAGTTTATGGGGAACCACTAGTGGTAGGTTAATGATAATAGGTCTGCAGTTGTATAAGTATCGGCATATATCATTTCCATGGATATTATTTGGCCCTGCCCCCTCAGTCATAGTCTATTGACTTAAACTTTTGCTTAGTTTGCATGTACAAAAAATGTATTAGTTTGTGATTAGGTTGGTTTATAGCAATGATTAAAGATGCATCAAAGAAAACATATGACCATGATGACTCTCTTAGATCAACAAAAAAAAAGAAAAAAACTTTTATAAAAAACAAAAAATAATATAATTTATAAAGTTTCCACCCTTTCAAATATTATATACAAAACTGATATTTTTTAGGAATCCAGAAATTGAGCAGAGAGTATTCAATGACCTTGAAGAGTAAGCAATGGTACAGAAAAATATCCATCTCTGTAGTCACCAAAGAGATAAGTATTTTTTTCTTGGTTAACAATTATGTATATGGACACTTTAATTTCTTTCTAAGATCCTCATTAGGAAAAAGAGGATTCAGGTATACATCAATGAAGCAGCAACCCAACAAAAGATTTTTTTTCATATCTCAAAGCCCTCCCTTAGAAATGAATTGAAAAATGCTCAAATTTTTAGACCTGTTAATATGAAAACTTGTGCAATGTCTAAACCAAAACTACAAAATTTCATGCATATTTTTTTTTTTTTGAATGGCTTCAAAGTTTAGATTAACTTTTTTATGTTCTTTTAAAAAAAAACTACCAGATGCAACAAACTTTTTTGGAAAATATATGAGATGACGCCAAGAGAAAAATTTCAATCCTGTTATTTTATTAATTACTTTATCATTGGCCTTTAACATTGTTGATTTTCAATTGCTTTGGTTCTTTATTCAAATTTTTACAAGTGAATGGAAGTTGTTTTGATGAAAATCACCTTTTAATCAATGGGAGGTAACTGGTTATATAACATAACTCTTTGCCATGCTTACAGCAACAATCTTTTTTCATTTTCCACAAAAATTAAGCAATGAATGTAGGATGCCATTCTTATAACAATACATCACTGAATCAAGACCCTCATCCGCACACTAACATTTTAAATGTGTACCCTACTTCATAATGCAAATATCATTTGATAATGTTAATATACAAGATTGTGAAAAAAAAAAATATTTAAAGATTTTACTCATTTCTACTCTGTAGAGACTATATCACCAGCACTTTGACTGATGCACAGAGACTTCTGACAAATAAGTACCGGTACTCAATAGAGTTGAATTAACTATTGACAACCGGTGTCATATGGTATTTTGAACCCCCTAAAAAGTGAACCCGGGGTCAAAATACCATGCGGTAAAATGACCCCGGGGTCATTATACCGCATGGTATTTTGACCCCGGGGTCATTTTTCACATATGGTATTTTGAACCCCCCTGCGGTATATTGAACCCCCTGTTTTTGATAAATAGTATTGGAGATAATCTAATTTACAATTTATTGGCTATCATTTTTTTAAATTTGTGGTTTTAAGTAGGGGGTTCAATATACCACAGGGGGGTCAAAATACCATGGCTAAGCAAAATTTTCAAAATATCTTTTCCAGCATTTTTAACACATACAAACCACTTATTGGAGTATTATAACTATGTTAAGGGGTTAGAATAGCTTCAATTTTTGAAATTCAAGGTCTATAGTAGGGGGTTCAATATACCGCAGGGGGGTCAAAATACCATGGCTAAGTAAAATTTTCAAAATATCTTTTCCAGTATATTAAATACATACAAACTACTTATTGGAGTATTATAACTATGTTAAGGATTTAGAATAGCTTGAATTTTTGAAATTCAAGGTCTATAGTAGGTTGTTCAATATACCACAGGGGGGTCAAAATACCATGGCTAAGTAAAATTTTCAAAATATCTTTTCCAGTATATTAAATACATACAAACTACTTATTGGAGTATTACAACTATGTTAAGGAGTTAGAATAGCTTGAATTTTTGAAATTCAAGGTCTATAGTAGGGGGTTCAATATACCGCAGGGGGGTCAAAATACCATGGCTAAGTAAAATTTTCAAAATATCTTTTCCAGAATATTAAATACATACAAACTACTTATTGGAGTATTACAACTATGTTAAGGAGTTAGAATAGCTTGAATTTTTGAAATTCAAGGTCTATAGTAGGTTGTTCAATATACCACAGGGGGGTCAAAATACCATGGCTAAGTAAAATTTTCAAAATATCTTTTCCAGAATATTAAATACATACAAACTACTTATTGGAGTATTACAACTATGTTAAGGAGTTAGAATAGCTTGAATTTTTGAAATTCAAGGTCTATAGTAGGTTGTTCAATATACCACAGGGGGGTCAAAATACCATGGCTAAGTAAAATTTTCAAAATATCTTTTCCAGTATATTAAATACATACAAACTACTTACTGGAGTAATATAACTATGTTAAGGATTTAGAATAGCTTGAATTTTTAAAATTCAAGGTCTATAGTAGGGGGTTCAATATACCGCAGGGGGGTCAAAATACCATGGCTAAGTAAAATTTTCAAAATATCTTTTCCAGTATATTAAATACATACAAACTACTTATTGGAGTATTATAACTATGTTAAGGAGTTAGAACCTTGAATTTTTGAAATTCAAGGTCTATAGTAGGGGGAAATTTTACTTTGCCATGGTATTTGGACCCCCCTGCGGTATATTGAACCCCCTTTTCTAGGCCTTTAATTTCAGAAATTCTATCAATTCTAACTCTTTTATGTAGTTAGAATACACCCATAGGTAGATGTATTTATTAAACTTGCTGGAAAAGATATTTTGAAATTTTACTTTGTCATTGTATTTTGACCCCCTGCGATATATTGAACCCCTTACTATAGACAATTCAAAAAAATCTGGCAATTTTAGCTCTTATTTGTAGTTAATATACACACACAAGTAGTTTGTATGTATTAACTTTGATGGAAAAGATATTTTGAAAATTTTACTTTGCCATGGTATTTTGACCCCCCTGCGGTATATTGAACCCCTCACTCTAGACCTTTAATTTAAAAAGTTCTGGCATTTATAACTTTTTAATGTAGTTAGAATACACAAATAAGCAATTTGTATGTATTAAACTTGCTGGAAAAGTTATTTTGAAAATTTTACTTTGCCATGGTATTTTGACCCCTCTGCGGTATATTGAACCCCCTACTCAAGGCCTTTAATTTCAGAAATTCTGGCAATTCTAACTCTTTTATGTAGTTAGAATACACAAATAAGTAGTTTCTATGTATTAAAATTGCTGGAAAAGATATTTTGAAAATTTTACTTTACCATGGTATTTTGACCCCCCTGCGGTATATTGAACCCCTTACTATAGACAATTCAAAAAAATCTGGCAATTTTAGCTCTTATTTGTAGTTAATATACACACACAAGTAGTTTGTATGTATTAACTTTGATGGAAAAGATATTTTGAAAATTTTACTTTGCCATGGTATTTTGACCCCCCTGCGGTATATTGAACCCCTTACTATAGACAATTCAAAAAAATCTGGCAATTTTAGCTCTTATATGTAGTTAATATACACACACAAGTAGTTTGTATGTATTAACTTTGATGGAAAAGATATTTTGAAAATTTTACTTTGCCATGGTATTTTGACCCTCCTGCGGTATATTGAACCCCCTACTCTAGGCCTTTAATTTCAGAAATTCTGGCAATTCGAACTCTTTTATGTAGTTAGAATACACAAATAAGTAGTTTGTATGTATTTAACTTGCTGGAAAAGATATTTTTTAAATTTTACTTTGCCATGGTATTTTGACCCCCTCCCCCTTTTTTTACCATGGAAAATCAAAACTACCCTTATATATATATATACATATGTTATAATTACAAATAATTAAAGCATTCAAGCTACATATGGTCTAGTTATAATGTGTCAATAAGTATTTTGAATGACATTTTGTTGGTAAAGACTTCAGAGCACTTATACCAAGCAAAGATATTTCTTTTAATTGAGCATGGAAAATGTACCTCCCCTTCTTGTATGAATGATTTTTTAATCTATGATAAGCTTTAGAATAATGTAAAATGTTCTAATATTCATCTAGGATGAAAAAAACAGGGGGGTTCAATTTACCATGGGGGTTCAATTTTCCATACAGGGGGGGTTCAATTTACCATGGGGGGGTTCAATTTACCATAGCGGTATTTTGACCCCGGGGTCAATTTACCATGGGGTTCAAAATACCATATGACACCGGGTTTGAGGACGTGGAAAGCACTCTATCATTGTTGGTAGTTTTAAGTGCTTTGATCTCTTGGATGAGGTCTCACATAGAAACTTATGTTCCTTAGTTCCATTGAAATGTTCAGTGCATTATAACTGCAAGACATCTGATTGACTTTGACTGTAGACTTATTTTTAGTTTCTGCAGAGTATAAATGAGTTGATCAAAACCTAGCTTAACCTTTTTTACTGTTGACAGTAAGGCTGAGGGTTTATGCACAAGAATATACTTTTTAGGACAAGGAGATTGTCACTGTTCAGGAGCAGATCCAGCCATTTTAAAAGGGGTCCCAACCCAGGATAAAGGGGGTTGGGGTTCAAACAATATTTTCCCATTCAAATGCATTGATCATTCAAATAAAAGAGGGTGTTCCAATCCACGGAACTCCCCTCTGGGGTTACAAAAAAATATATAACAGGCTATTATTTGAACTTGGAATTATTTTTAATTATGGAATTTGCTTAAATTCTTGTATTGAAATTCTTAATGAATTCCATGTTTATTTTGTACTATAATGTTCTGTGCTGCGCACAACCCTTTCTATTACAAAGAAAATAGTATATTTTCACTAGAATGTACTGTGCCGCGCACAACACTATCTAACCAAAATACATTGTATGGAAAGTGTTATGAACCACTCAAAACATCATAACACCAAATAAACATGGAATTTATTAAAAAATTTAAACACAAGAAATTATGCAAATTCTATAATTAAAAATAATTCCAAGTTCAAATAATAGCCTGTTATATATTAAATCCTGTAATTAACTATCTTCCACTCTCTTTTAAAAAGTTTGAAACAAAAACAATTTAAAATATTTTTCACCTAATGATTTACCTGGTAAAAATGAGCTAAAAACATTGCATATTATTGTTTTCCTAGACAAAAATTGAACCTCATTTTGGTCTGTATTACATGCAACATTTTATCAGACCCATAGGAGTGGCAGTTGCACATATATGCAGGATGGTCAAATATTAAAAAGTCAAAAATGTCAAAATTTGATATAAAATGAAAATTGAACCTCATTTTGGTCTGTATTACATGCAACATTTTATCAGACCCATAGGAGTGGCAGTTGCACATATATGCAGGATGGTCAAATATTAAAAAGTCAAAAATGTCAAAATTTGATATAAAATGAGCAACTACAAAAAACTGTTTCCCGGACTAATTTGGTCCCTCTAAAAATATTCTTTCACAGGTAAAACTCAAAATTTTATGCTTCCATTTTTGACAAGCTTGAGAGAAATTTTCTTCGAAAGTAAAAATCTTATGTTGTATTTTGACAGCAGTCTTATTGCCTGCAAACTTTATGGTAAAGTGAGTTAAAAAAAATTTGAAAACAAATAATTTAAGCTTCTAGAAAGGTTTAAAGTTTCTTTAAAGAACCAAAAACAAAGGTTGTTTTATATATAATAATCAATTTTTTTTATATGTTTATGTGTAATGCATATTGTATACTTATTGACTGGATATGAGTGGAGTATTAAGTTTATTGTCCCTGTTGGTGCAACTATTGTCCTGAAGCGTAGCCAAGGGCAATAGTTGATTCGTAATATATAAAGCAGAAACCTAACCACAACGTTTACTTCATAAATATTCTGAATTGCAAAGGCTACATCTTGATCTGACGTCAACCCACAATACAATATGTAAAAATCAACGCCATAACTCCCACGGTATTTTCAAAATCCTCCATCATCTCTGCATTGGAAATTCTACAAATATAAAGACGCTTGAGGTCAAATAGTTTCAAAGAGGACCAATAGTCCAAAACTATTGACCTGTCCTATAGTTCAACGCTTGCAATTTGCTAAAAATATTTACAATATTTTATACTTATTTTATATAAAAAATGATAACTGAGTGTTAATAAATATTTATATTTCATTTCAGGGGTTAAAGTTAATTCAAAGAATTGAAAATAAGGTTGGTTGATCCATTTTATTTTATGTCTTTATGTGTAATGTTTTATATGTATTTCTTTTTCTTTTTAAGGTTTACCACAGACATTTAATTTATAATTTTATTTTTGTTACAGATGCAGCTGGGAGGATGTTTCAGTCATAGACCTTGGATGGACTCCGTTGTAGCAGACTAGGGAGGGTAGCATATAGTTCTCGCAACGCTATACAATAGTAACAAGATCATTCTACTCTGAGATTGTTAAAGGGCCTGTTTGATGGAAGTGACACCAACATTCTCCAATTTTATTTTTGTTACAGATGCAGCCGGGAGGATGTTTCAGTCATAGACCTTTGGATGGACTCCGTTGTAGCAGACTAGAGAGGGTAGCACATAGTTCTCGCAACGCTATACAATAGTAACAAGATCATTCTACTCTGAGATTGTTAAAGGGCCTGTTTGATGGAAGTGACACCAATGTTCTCCAAAACTACTAATTTATAAATTTTGTTTTTGTTACAGATTGGGACCAGAGGCAGATTTAGTCATAAACCCTGAATATGGCTTTTTAGAGATCTGCTTCGATGGAATTGACAACAATTTTCTCAAATACATCACTAATCTTTATTATCTGTTTCCATTACAGAGTTCGTAGTCAGAGAATATAGGTATACCGTATTTTTAATGTCTTTTTTTGTCCCATGTTTGTAAGTTTGTCATAAAGAAATAGTATGTGGTATTAATGTCAATGGGATAAAACAGACGAAAATAAGTTTACCTTAATTAGTATGGATTAAGAAAGACAGACTACCCCATAACCATAAGAAAGGACAGGCAAAAGTATACAAAACACTAAACTGATAATTAAAAAATGTACACCATCAAGCAAACCATTGATGAGGGATGAACTCAGGTGACCCAGGCCAGAAGTACTACTAGGATGATTATTTACTACCAGGACAGGACAGATGTGGGTATGTAATTGATATGTTAACAAATTTACAAATGGACAAAGTTAAGGGTGTTTATTCATTCATTCTTTCTTCAATTATAAATTTTAAATGTGACAAGATAAAGATGGCACATAATTTTAAAATATATATTTTTTTTAAATTATTACTCATTGTTTGTTATTTTGAAGTATCTTTATGTTTGACAAAATTTTAACTTCAATTTAATTTTTTTTAAAATATGCTCCATAATTTATTGAATTGATACACCATTTTTTTCACAGAAAATATTGGTTATTTATTTTAACATTCATGTGAGTCAAGTTAAGCAATGGATAATAATGACCTAGTTATACTCCTTGTAAACACTGGTATCTTGTCTTAGAGGCTTTAGCAAGGGGAGCTACCAAAATTTGTGTAAAAGAATAAAGCTTTGACTCACTGAGTCAGAAAAATTCCTCATTTTAATTCCAGAGTTCTAATTTCAAATACATTTAAAAAATTTCATTGAGTGAAGGGGAGGTTACTCATATGAAATGAAAATACAAATTTGAAAGAAATTAAACTACATGTATATGATCCAATATTGTGATATACATTTGTAAAGTAAGACCCAGGGATCATGCTCAGTGAGTTCATTTGTGTATATTTTTTTACATTAGGGAAGTTGAGTCAGTAGAGTGGGTTGATACAGGCATTTTGAAGAGGGTTTTTTTTCTAATACTATATGCCATATAGGTCAACTATATTTGGTGTATGGAAATATTTTATGATCTTTGTCAGTCGCTCAGGTTTTGTTTGACCTTGACCTCATTTTCATGGTTCATTGAACAGTGTTAAGTTTTTGTGTTTTGGTCTGTTTTTCTTAAACTATAAGCAACAGGTCAACTATATTTGTTGTATGGAAGAATTGTTAGCTGTACATGTCTGCCTGGCATGGTTCATCTGCCCTTACCTCATTTTCATGGTTCATTGGTCAATGTTTAGTTTCTTGATTAATGTTAAGTTTACGTGAGAGTGTAATAAAGCTTTACATTTAGGACTATCAACATGATATCAATGATTAGTAATGAAGGCGAGACATTTCAGCGTGTGCACTCTTGTTATATGAAAAAGTCTTCATTTATATTTGTTATAAATATTCACAATCAAATATTTTTTTTTTTAATTTCTAAAGGATTATGAGCAATTTTTAATTGTAAAAGTAAAAATCATTTGATTCATGATAGCCAAGTTCATAACGCCTACTAAAAGAGTTCATTTTAATATACTCTTTCAATTCAGTAAAATATTTGTCCATAATAATCAAGATTTAAATTATGCGTTTATTAATGTGCAACAACATAAGAGCAAAATATAGAAGTTGGAGATTAACCCAGGGTATAACACCCCGCTTAATATTTAGGGTGTTAATCTGATATTAAAAGTTATCAATGCAGAGATGATGATAGTTGCAATAACTTCAGATGAGGTTTATCAGGTTATGATAAATTTCTTTGTATTTACTCCACTACGGACTGTTATTTGACCCAACGATGGACAGTTTTTTAACATTGTCTTTTTGGTTTATCAGTGCTTTTATGTGGGTAATTTTCAAAAGTAAAAAAAAGATACAATGTAGTTGTCAGATCGTTAAATCCCATAGTACTTTTAAACTATTTAAACTTGAGGTCTAGTGCATTCAAACTTCCAAAGCAAAATATTCTTTATCTTCAGTGTTTTGGTGAAGACTAAGCAAATATCAAAATGATCATTTCAGAAATACATTATGCTTTGAGCGCTGCGTGTCTTTACTAACATATAACAAAGTTGCTTATATCTTCTGTTTGTTTCAGTTGTTCTTTGGATGGTTCTTTGGTTTTGAGGTATTCAGGGTGTGGTATCATTTGAAGGAATCTATATATGTAATTCTGAAATGAAAAATATTTGATATTTCTACAGTCGTAAAAAAAAAATCATATGTTAGAGCATAAAGCTGCTTTGAACTTTGAATCTGTACAATTTTCATACTTTCTTTAATTTTTTATTTTCAAAATTTTCAAGTATATATCTTCAATCAAAATCTTAATTGTATTTGACCTATTATGATGCATTGGAAATGAAAAAGTAGAAAACGTATTCTCGTTTGTAAAGTTGAATTCAGGGGAAGTGGAAAATGATCCAATAATTTTTTTTTAAATATCCTTTGGCTTCTTCAAAAATTGTTTCTGGGTATATACATCTTTAAAGCACTGATCACTATCAAGATAATAAAGAAGTAAAAATACATTTTTATAACAGTCAAGCCATAACTAAAATTCTGTCAATGTAAATTTCAACATTGTCATAAGCAAAATAGCGATAAACAGATTATCATTGGTCATCTTAATTCGATTGTTTTTCTCACTTTCGCCGTATTGGCTCAAGCGAGAAAATCAATCTTGTTAAGAGGACCAACAAAATCTAAAATGATTTCCATTACCCCAAAAAATTCATATTGAGTTATCAGAAACTATCATTATCTCCAAGAGTTATTTAACTTATCAATCCTGAATGGCTGATATCTAACAGTAGTTATCTCCCTTTGCTTCAAGATTTCTTAACCGTGGGTTAATTTTTTACTCTCACCTACAACGCTAGGGTTTCATCAAGACATTGAATGAGTACTTCATTATTATGAGACCATAATTGACAACTGTTATAAATGTTTTACTTGTTAATTCCATTTAACATGTGCTCATCATGATTTGTAAAATTAAATTGTATAGAGTTTAAGCATTTCTAAGGTATTAAACTGATCTTAACCCTATCATACATTTTGAATTACAACATGTTTTAATTTGCTCCTTGGCATCAACCATTTTATCTTTTTCAAATTGTGTTATTACAATATAGGTAAAGCACTTGCCATCATAAAATGCTTAAAAATAAAATAAACCCATTATTGATTACTGACTGCAGCTATTTTTAGTTTGATCTTTTTTAATCTCATGACATGACCAAGAGACATCTGTGAGCTTTCTACCCGACTAATCCAGTCGTTATATTCCAACTCACTATCGATCGCTACTGGACACTGACCGATAGAGGGCGCTGAATCATTCAAGTTAGTGAGATTTACTCTTTAACAGGGATCCAACATTAGCCTCACTAGTTCAAAGTAGTCCCCCCTTTTTTTGGCCAATCAATGCATTTGAATGGGGACATATGGTTGGAACCCCCCTTTATCCTGGGTTAGGACACCCCCCCCCCCCTTTCCCCTTTTTTAAAATGAATGGATCCGCCCCTGTAACATAAGATCCTGTTCTAGACTTTGGGGATTTACCGTTAATCACTTAGAAATTAAAAGGAAACCAGTCTATTTTAGATTCAACTGGTTATCTGTTTTCATCTCCCAGTAGCAAAAAGGTGCTGATTCTTGCAAGTCTGTATTTTGGCTGCTTCTGGTTCTTATCCGTTTAAGGAACAAGTGATTCCGGAAAGTGCAGTAACCTTGCGTCAGTCTATTATTGTCAAGATATCAGTGATTTTCTTTCTTTTCCAAAAAAAGTCATTGGAAGTAATCTTACATAAAACAAATTTTGATATAACCAATCAAAAATGCTATCATAAATAATTTGGGAACAAACGCATCACTTTTTCAATTGTAAATTTTGGAACTATTTTTTCTTTCAAGTTTACTACTAAAGTTTAAAGTAAAAAACAGATTTATTGAAGTATTACGTGCCATTTGAGTTTTAAAATTAATTTTTCTTTTAAAAAATCAGTATTTTTAACATTTCTTTTGGTTCACAATTTTTCTTTCTTAATTTTTTTTACTAAATCTAAAGATTTCATACTTAATAATACCATGTTTGTATTTTTCATTTCAGCTTTTTCTTGTACCACTGAAACTTTACAGAAACATTGCACACATGTTGAAGTTGTGTACCTGCTTATATGAAATTGCTTGAGGAATTTTCTCCCATATTCACTCAAAATTGTGATCTTGATGATTTTTTTCTCAAAATTTACGAAATGGTACTGATTTTGTGTAATCAACTCCTTCAGTTAGCGATCTAGATCTTTGAAATTTCAGTGCACATTGGACTATGGAATTTTTTGTTATTTTTTACCATTTCTACGAACTTGCGAAACTTTTAAAAAAAGTTAATGTTTTACTCATATCCTTGGAATTTCACAGAGAGTTTGCAAATCTATTGTGGCTTTAACAAATTTTTTGGAATATAAATGACTTCTATGTTCATGAGTAGTAAACCTTAAAAGAAGATATTTTTTATAAAACTATGCTTCAAAATTTAAAAAAAAATGGTGATTTATTGTCGAGCCTGCAACTTTTGTTGCAGAAAGCTCGACATAGGGATAGTGATCCGGCGGCGGCGGCTACGGCGGCGGCGGCGGCGGCGGCGGCGGTGTTAGCTCACTTCTTAAAAGCTTTATATTTTAGAAGGTGGAAGACCTGGATGCTTCATACTTTGTATATAGATGCTTCATGTTACGAAGTTTCCGTCAGTCACATGTCCAATAACCTTGACCTCATTTTCATGGTTCAGTGACTACTTGAAAAAAAAGTTCAAATTTTTTGTAATGTTGAATTCTCTCTTATTATATGTAATAGGATAACTATATTTGATATGTGCGTACCTTGCAAGGTCCTCATGTCTGTCAGACAGTTTTCACTTGACCTCGACCTAATTTCATGGATCAGTGAACAAGGTTAAGTTTTGGTGGTCAAGTCCATATCTCAGATACTATAAGCAATAGGGCTAGCATATTCAGTCTATGGAAGGACTGTAAGGTGTACATGTCCAACTGGCAGGTGTCATCTGACCTTGACCTCATTTTCATGGATCAGTGGTAATAGTTAAATTTTTGTGTTTTGGTCTGTTTTTCTCATACTATATGCAATAGGTCTACTATATTTGTTGTATGGAATGATTGTAAGCTATACGTGTCTAGCGGGGGATGTCATGTGACCTTGACCTCATTTTCATGGTTCAGTGGTCAAAGTTAAGTTTTTGAGTTTTGGTCTTTTTATCTAATACTATATGCCATAGGTCAACTAGATTTGGTGTATGGAAATATTTTATGATCTTTATGTCAGTCGCGCAGGTTTTATTTGACCATGACCTCATTTTCACGCTCCATTGCACAGTGTTAAGTTTTTGTGTTTTGGTCTATTTTTCTTAAACTATCAGTAATGGGTCAACTATATATGTTGTATAAAAGCATTGTTAGCTGTACTTGTCTGCCTGGCACGGTTCATCTGACCTTGACCTCATTTTCAAGGTTCTTTGGTCTTTGTTTAGTTATCTTGGTTAATGTTAAGTTTATGTGATAGTTGTAATAAAGCTTAGCTTTATTCTTAGGACTATCAACATAATATCAATGATTAGTATAGAAGGCGAGACATTTCAGCGTGTGCACTCTTGTATGTGTTTGTAATGCTATTTCTATGCTGTACTTTTTTTTTCTTACATTTGTATAAGTATTTTCATATCAGATGTCTGGTAACTTATATAACAGCTATTATCTAGAGCTCTGTAAATAAAAAAAATGTAAAAATAGTTCTAACATATATACTTTTAATGAGTGGAAGAAATTGTAGGGTACAGAAAACATTTGATAAATTTTCAAAATAAGTTGCCTGTTTAATAGCACATCTGGTATTTTTTCAGTATTTTATAAATATATTTAATAAATTGTTTGTATGTAAAAATGTGAATTTCTTCAGTTGCCATGATTGTAAAACAAAAATGAGATGCTTTGGAACATTCTGGTGACTATTGTTTTTTTTTATAAAATACAATGGAAAGGACATTTCATTACTTGGAAAAAATGGATTCAGTGAACTGATCAGCATAAAAACCTATGATGGAAAACTTTTCAAAGCAGCCTGGATATCAGCTCCAAGGAAGATGGTCAATTAATCTTCAACCAAGTTTGAGGCTTTACCAAGAAAATAGGAAGGCAAGTTTATTTAAGTCAAACTGTTTCTAAACATTATCATAAAAAAAGTTAAATAATGCAGACAACACCCTACTAATTTTCTGCATGTAAAACACCATTGATGAATTAGTTTTCAAGTTTCATAATTTAACTTACCAGGTACTGGAACCAGACTTTCTAGTAAAATATCAATAGTAAATTCTAGGGACAGCCTATACTAGTATAGTATAGAAAGTCTGTGTAAATTTTGAGTACTCAAATTTCAAGTGGAGTCAAGTACAATTAACAGCAATATTTGTCCCTTCAATGGGAGATAACTTTAAAATTTGCACATGATTTTTGTGCAGTTAAAATTCCAAACAAAACCTTGACTTTATTATGTTAAGTTTTCTGTTTTAGCCGGATTGATAATTAATACTTGCAATAAATTAATGATATTTTGTATAAAGTTACATTTCTATCAAATTATTTGAATTAGCAATGTTGGTATCCATCAGATTTTTTTTATTTTCTGCTGCTAGGCAACACATCTCTGTGTCAACAATTTATCTTACAAACTTGTGTGGATACTATTGTGAACATTTTGTAGGAAATCAGAACAATATATAGAAACATTTATATTTACGGAGAAATTTATAAAATATATAATGTGTCAATCATAATTTCTTTTTAGGTTCTTCTGTGGCATGTTTTCATGGTGTGGGAATAAGACTTGGTGGTCTAATACAGCTAATACAAAGGTATGTACCAGTGTGTTAGTCCTGTTTAAAAAAAGGGATTTGGTGTGATTGCTAATGAAACAACTCTCCATAGGAGACCAAATGATACAGAAATTAACAGCTATAGTTCAGTGTAAGGGCCTTCAACAATGAGCAAAACCCATACTGCATAACCAGCTTTAAAAGGCCCAGAAATCACAAATTTAAAACAATTCAAATGAGAAAACTAATGGCCTAATTTGGTGCTTTATGTTTGTGTGCATTTGGGTATAAATATTTGAACTTTTAATGATCTGATTTGATTATGTAAAAGTTTGTTGGGATGCTGAATTGCTGTTCTCAACTTCTATTACATATTTATAGACTCTATTTAATTTGCCACTGGACGTAAAGTAATCAATAATCAATAATTCAATCTATGTAATATACATACAGTATACCAAAAATGATCCTTTTAAACAATTTTAATGACTAAGCATTTGATATTTCAGATTAGCATCACAGCTTGTCTGTAAGGATTGAAGCTGGGAGTGGGCATTGGAGCTGACTTTTATGGTAAGGACCAATACAAAAAAAAAATATGTGAAAAAAGAAATATGTTAGACATCTACCAATGATTTGTGTTTCATCCTTTTCCTAATAAAGACTGGTAGTTCAAAAGTTATATCAGCAAATCACTTTTAAACAAAGTAAGAGAAATGTTTTATGCATCATGATTATAATGATCAGTTTTTTATTATTTTGCATTTGCTATTGTTTCAATTTTCATGTTTTGTCAGTTACGATTAAGTTTACATATTTCTTTTTCAGATATCTGTGGCTGCATAAAATGGCTATGTGATTTCACTGTAACAGTAAAGAATGTAAATCAGACTATTTTTGTTTATGTTGAGAAAATGTTCAGGATTAAAAAAAAAAAATTTTGTACAGGTTCTCCATTTTCAATAAGATTGGAAGTTGTAGGTTAACTTTTCTTTTAAATTTTAAATATTACTTTTTATTTTCTGTTCATACTCATGTCTTGGCAAAACACTTTCAGTAGTTTAAGAATGGAGAATCTTTAAAAAAAAAAAAAATAAATAAAAAAAAAATAAAAAAATTTATAATAAAATGTTTAATTGTTGAAATGTATTTTTTTTTTGCAAAGTGATGTATATATTTTTCATCTTTTTGTTATTTTTAGCTGACTGTAATAAACGGTATATTTTTTAAAGAATATTTTACAAGAAGCATAGTTGAAGAATATCTTGGATGAAAGTAGATTGATTGATTTTTGGTGTTTAACTCCACTTTCAGCATGATTTGTTATATCCTGGTTGTCAGTTTTTATTTGTGGAGACGGCCAGAGTGGCAGGTGAAAACATCACCTCTAACAGCTAAACTGGCAACTCTAGTCAATTAAGATTGAAGTTAAACACACCTACCTAGTGATACTGTAGTTAAACTACTTTGACCATTTAGCTGCCATTATTCCATCAGCACTAAATATGTTATTGAAATGTGCTGGATTTTTGTAATTTAATTATTTATTTATTTTGATTACACTATATGTTATTTGTTATATATAACAAAGATGTGTGAAATTTAGGTCAAAGGGAGGTAATTTATTATACTATGTTTAACTTCAAATATTTCAAATTCCCTCAATGTTAGATTTTTATTTACTCTGATACTCACATATATGCACTTTTGTACATATCAGATATTTTCTAGATAATAGAAATGTGAAGTGGGAAAAATTATGTGTCAATAAAATTATTTGGTTAAATTTTTTAAAACGGTTATTACTGGTAAATGATGTGCATCTGATATTTTTTTATGTATGTTACTTTATTTTGTAAAAACAAATGGACACAACATAGATTGACAATACGATAATGAGGAGAAAGACCTTGGCAGCCAAGAGAACAGCTCTTTGGAAGATGGTCAATTAAATCTTCAACCAAGTCTGAGGCTTTACCAAGAAAACAATAAGGCAAGTTTATTTTAGCAAAGATCTTTTAAGATAACAGACCCTTTTGAAATATTGCATTTAAAACACCATTGATGAATTAATTTACTAGTTTTTAAACATTTAAAGATACAAGATACATGAACAAGATTTTCTAACAAAACATCAATAGTAAATCCTTAAAATAGCCATTAAACTTGAAGAAAAGACTAGTACAATTTAAACATGATTTTTTTCATTCAATGGGAGATAACTTAGTAAAATATTCATATATATTTTTTGTGCAGTTAAACTTCAAATTTTTGACTTTTTTAAAACTTTTTTATCCTTTATATTGATTTAAAAAAAATATTGATTTTATACAACCTGCAATAAGAAATCAGAACAACATTTAGTAAATTTTAGATCATCGGTAACATATATATTATTTTATGAAATAATAAATTGTCAATTTTGATTCTTTTTCAGGTTCAATCTGTGACATATTTTCATGATGTGGGAATAAGACTTGATGGTCTGATACAGCTAATACATAGGCAAGTACCAGTATATTAGTCCTGTTCTGGAAAAAAATCTGAAATGTACTATAAATATTTTATGGAAAAATTAGATTTGAATGTTGAAAAGAGTGTGTACAGAAGTCTACTCGTATTATTATATCAGTAACCAAATAAGGGTAAAGTTAAGGATCTGAATTGTTTACATAAAAATTCGTTGGATTGTTGGATTGCTGTCTCGTCCATATGTTCTTGACATTTATTACACATTTAAAGACTATTTCTATTTAATAATTTGCCACTGGACCTTAAGCAACCAACAACCAATCATTCAATCTATTAAAAATACATACCAAAAATGATCTTTTTAAACAATCTTTAACGACTAATAATTTTATTTTTCAGGTTAGCATCACAGCTTGTCTGAAAGGATTGAAGCTGGGAATGAGCATTGGAGCTGACTTTTGAGGTATGAACCAATATATAAAATCATCCATGAGCATTTTTAAACCCAAGATTTTTATTATGCATAGATGTAGATCTTACATATTTATGTTTTCTTTACTTATAATTAAATATACAATCTAGGAGGTATAAAGATACATAAAAAAGTCAGAAACTATAATATGAAATCTTGTAATTTCTGTTATTTTGTTTTCTGTAGTTGTCCCCATGTAGTTGTCCCCATATATGAAAATATGTAAATGTGGTATGTATGGCAATGAGACAGCTATCAACAAGAGACCAAATGATGTGGATGTAAGCAACTAAATGTCACCCTATGCCTTTAACAATGAGCAAAACCTATATTGTATAGTTAGCTATAAAGGTTCAACATGACTTAATGTTAAAAACAATCAAGTATGTTAATAGCCTGACTATAAAACAATGTTAAAGATATTTGTCAAGGCATCAGCCAATAATTTGTTTTTCATCCTTTTATTGCTAAGAAATACTGGTACTTTATGTCAATAAATCACTTTATAACAAAGAAAAAGAAATGTTCTATACATTATAATTGTAATGCTTAGTTAATTATAACTGTTTTGCAATAAATATTATTTCAATTTTCATGAGTAATGTATATTTCTTTTTCAGATTTCTGTGACTGCATAAAATGGTTGTATGATATAACTGCAACAGTAGAGAATGTAATTCAGACTATTTTTGTGTATACTTGAGAAAATGTTAATAACTTTTTAACAAAAAAAAAAAATTATGTAAAGATTCTCCATTTTCAACAAGATTGGAAGTTGTTGGTAAATTACAAAAATTCTTTCTTTTTTCTGTTAATACTCATGTCTAATCAAAACACTTCCAGCAGTTTAAGAATGGAAATTCTGAAAAAAAAAAAAAAAAAAAAGAAATAGAAAAAGAAAAAAAAAGAAAAAAAGAAAATAAATTAAAATGTTCAATTATTGAAATGTATTTTTTTTTGCAAATTGTAATGTATATATTTTTGCCATCTTTTTGTTATTTTAGGATTTGAGATACTTTCAATTTTTATAGGTTACTTTATAGCTAATGCAATTAAATCTGCAGATGTAAATATTCCCACTAAAATTCTTAGCAAAAGTTTTTCCTTATTTTTGTTTTTTAAGCAACATTTCAAAATATCTTACCTCTCAAACGTATACTAAAAAGATGGATAATAGTCTTTAGTAAATATACATGTATCCCCTTACATCCTTTTCTTTTATGTTAATTTAATATCTTAAAGATAAGGTTTTTATATTTTACTACCGTGTGACACTCAGGGCCGTAACTACCTATGAGGCAGGGGAGGCAAGTGCCTCCCCGGAATTTTCTACACCAAAAAAGTTATGAAATGAAATATTAACAATATGTAGTACTACACGAAGAACTTGAATACACATGTTTACAGTTTTAACAGTGATATCATGATATGTGATGTATCTGTCATTTTCCGGATTTTTGATCGAAACGGTGAACCATTTCAGTATTTGTTTTAGTATTTTGTTTTAAGTGGCCTTCCATCTGTTATTCAGTATTTCCTATGTTGTACGAGAACGCATAAGAAACTTGGCTTTCCACAATTTTAAACAAAAAACTAATCACATTTATTTAGGGGCTCAATTAAGCAGAGGAAGTTCCCTTTGTATTGTGAATCTTTTATGATATCGGAAATTCGTTACCGGCTGAATCAGCTGTTGGATATTTTTTTGACGTGTCCAGTCAGACAGTACGTCTCCCGATCGTACGAGAACATTATGGTAAATGCCTTAGTAGTAAAACACTCACATTCGTTGTAGTTCTATACATGTCTGTTCAGCTTTCTACAATATTGAAATTCAAGGTCCTCGATAAAAAAAAATATCTTGCGTTCTATTATCTTGCTTTAGGCTTATATATATATTTTTTTAACTTACCAGTTTGATTTTTAACAAAAATATCTTTAAAAACAGATAATAATCGTTTGCAATATATTTAATGTTAATAATTATAGTTCAAAGTACGGCTTTCAAGACACTGCCTTGGCTCACCCCTAACAGCAATCTCAGTTTGTTTTTGCATAAAAATTGCTTCCAGGTTCAAGCAATACTGATGAGTCTTAAGGAAAACAGTAATTTTTAGCCATTTTTCTGTGGAAAAAAAATCCGCGGGGGGCTGTGCCCCAAACCCCCTATCTAAGGGGCCTCAATCGGCGGCCAAAACCCCTGCCTCTCCTGAATTCAACCCCTGGTTACGGCCCTGACACTGTTATTCTAATGGGGAGGAATTTATTTAAAGAAGTTAGATATATCTTTTTCACCTTTCTGTGATATTTAGCTTTTTTAGTTTAGTTTGTAACAAAGGTTATATTTGTTTTAAGAATAATTTTACAAGAGGCATACCAGATACTTTTGTTATTAATTTATTTTTAAATTTGAATTATACTATTTTTATTTTTGGTTAAATATAACGAGGATGTGGAGTCCTAACAGGGTGAAATTTGGTCAAAGGGAGGTAATTTATTTTACCCCTGTTAACTCCACGTACTTGAAATACCCTGAGTGTTTGAATTTTATTTACTTTTGTGTACTTTTTTTTTTTATATCAGATGTATACTAAAAAGGTAATATTAACTATTATTTAGAGTTCTGTAATAAAAAAAAAATGTAAGCAGAGCTCTAGATAATAGGTATGTAGGGTGGGAAAATCATGGATCACTTACATTGATTTGCTGAAATTTTCAAGAAGGGGATTTATTGAAAAGACATCTGATATTTTTCTGTATTTAACTGTATTTCTGTAAAAAAAAAAAAAGACAAGAGATTGTGAGGAGAGCCACATAATTGCACCACAATAGAAGCTCTAAGAAAGATGGTCTATTAATTCTTCAACCAAGTCTGAGGCTTTACCATGAGAAATATGTGGTAAGTTTAAATATTCTACAAAAGGAGTAGGTTTCCTTTTTGAGCTTAAATTTAAAATTAAGATTTATTGACCAATATTACAATGAACCAAAGCTAATGCAGTGACTAGATGTATGTTCCTGCGTTTTATTCATGACGTAACAAAAAGTACTCATTACAATTTTCCCAAACAAAATCAATGAAAATGGCTAAATTTCCATTGATTATTGGACAGGAAACATAGAGCGCATATGTCGACAAGAAAGATCTTTGAAAATATTTTTTATGACAGTTTACATGTCTTACTTGAATATTTAGTTTTTCGACGGCTGCGCTCTGTTTCCTGATCCTATTTTTGCTGAAATCTGGTTGATTTTGTGATATTTTGCAAAAATTCCTTATTTTGACCTAATTGGGATGTAAAAATTAATGCGTTATAAAACTTTAACAGAAATAGTTCTATATACTTTCTCACATGTCTTTTAGTCAACTTAAAACATTTTTTATCTTGTTACATTGAACTTAATAATTGGGGCCATATGAACTTACTCCTTTATGGTTAATATATTCAAGGCATTTAACATTACTTTTTATGCAGGGAACATGATACTGTAAACATGTTGGTAAGTAATCAAGCATCTTTTTGATAATTTTATAGTATTTAACATCAATTTGATAAAGGTTTTAAGTACCAAAAAAAATGAAATACAGGGTTTTCTATTGCAAATTTAAAACCATGAGATTAAAAATATTTTTTTCCATGATTTTTTGTTATCCTAGTACTATTTTAAATTCATTATGATGAAATGAAGATTTTTGTTGAGAAGTTTGGAATAACTGATCTATTTTGTATTCCAGGTTAGCATCAGGTTTCCATTGGGTTATTTAATTGACAGTAATTCGAGATGTTTAAAGGTGAGAACTTATTAATCAACATACAAGTTAATCAATTGGATCAGATCTTTAGCTTGA
This sequence comes from Mytilus galloprovincialis, assembly GCF_965363235.1. Lineage (NCBI taxonomy): Eukaryota > Metazoa > Mollusca > Bivalvia > Mytilida > Mytilidae > Mytilus > Mytilus galloprovincialis. Next base: position 87,888,693 of record NC_134843.1, read on the forward strand.
AACACCAGCAGAGTATTTTTATTAATATGCAATCAATTGGATCAGATCTATAGCTTGAAACACCACCAGAGTACTTTTATTAATATACAATCAATTGGATCAGATCTTTAGCTTGACACACCCACAGAGTACTTTTATTAATATACAATCAATTGGATCAGATCTTTAGCTTGACACATCCACAGAGTACTTTTATTAATATACAATCAATTGGATCAGATCTTTAGCTTGACACACCCACAGAGTACTTTTATTAACTATTTCTTTTCATTTAGTCTTGGAATTCCTTATTACAAATTTCAAAAGAATTTATTCCTATGTTTTATCTGTTTCTTAAATTGCCACTCAAATTTGATCATTTACCTATAAGATTATCCAATATTAAGAGTTAAAAAATGAAATTTATCTTTATTTCTTTTACAGTTGAAAGTGTTGCTGTTGCTGTTTTGAATGGTAGAATACTCAGAGGATGATACTGCAAACCATTGGATGAACTGTAGCTTTCTCTAAAAAAATCTGTAGATGTTACTCTTGCATGCAGAATGAATTGCTGACAAATTTTTATTATTTTTAGTTTGTTCAATTTTTGTCTGTTGTGTGATTTTTTTTTGTGTTTTTTTCTCATTTATAATTATTTATATTTTATGGTTCCTTTTTTTTTAGGATTGTACTCAGTTTCTATTCAACTCCCTCCAAAAGATAAAGCGGAACCGGTAAAATAAGTTTGATTTTGAAGTATTGTTTTATAATTAAATGGGTAATTTGGATAACATGATTAAGTGAGGTCCCCCTTTTTCTGAAAAAAAAAATGTTTGATTATATAGGGAATCACTGAAGCATGACAGGAGTGGGCCACCTCTTAAGCAGTCAGTGGGCCCCCACTTGTGAAAATTTCTGGATCTGTAACTGCAGTCTACCTTGACACATTATTCTGACTTCCAGCTGACCAGTCTTTGTCCTTACTCCTTAATGCAACAACAATTATTAAATCTTTTGTTTGACCCATCCTGGGATCAAATCCCAAGACCTTCTGCCCTTGAGGAAAGCACAAAATGGGCTATTGGGTAAGATTTGTCTGTTAATTTGTCCATCCACAGCTTATAATCTATTGGAAGGCTTTCATTGAAACTTTCAGATTATCTTCTGTAACTAATGGCACTGTGTATTTAATTTTAGCAAAATAAATGTTTTGGTTCCTAATTGTAATGAATGGACCTCTTAAAAATTTTGAATGATTTGTTGAAGAAGCTTCTTGTACCCCTTTTTATCATGTGAAGGATAGGTTGGTTTGAAAATAATGTTTGTAATCTTGTTTTTAGTAGTTGGATCTCTTTATGACAAAATTTCATATCATTAAAAAGAAATAAAAAAAAAATTTGGCTATGACACTTAAATACCCATTGTAGCTTTTATGTGAATTTCATAAGGCTTTGCTATAACAAGATTTGTGTTTTATCTGGTTTTATGTGATTTTAGTGGTTTTTATGTGATTTTATTTGTTTTTACTGTCAAATCTTGTTATACCAAGCCTTAATATGATTGAGATAATAGATTATGCTTATACATGCAATTAGAAATATGAATTTACATAATGAGATCGGACATTTCTATGCTTTTAAGTCTTAGGAGATAAAATATAAAATGATTGAACATAGCTTATGATGCCGTCCTTAAAAACAAATTGCAAGATTTATGAATGTAGAATCTGCTCTAACTAATTCTATGCTCATATCAGCTGAACCAATCTATCCTTCAATATGACCCCCCCCCCCCCCCTGAAAAAAAAAATATAAATAAAAAATTTAAAAATATGAGAAATACAATGTTATAAATGGAAGAGTCCATTTAGCAATTGGAGAACCTTTAGAAATGAACAAAATGTATAAAATCTGGACAGATACTTAAGATTATTTGAAAGTTTGAAAGTATAGACAAAGTCCATTTAATCTTTTATTTGTGGTTGGAAGTTGTAGATGGATGAGAACACAGATGATATAATATACTTGCTTACTATAGCACATTTCCTGATGGATAGATCAAATCAGACTATGGGTCTGGGTTTTGCTCTTGGTTGAAGGCTGTGTGGTGACTGATAGTTGTTATATTCTACATCATTTGGTCTTTGTAGAAGAGTTGTCTCATTTAACATTGTCAATCTTAAAACATCTTATTTTTGTTTATAAAAAATAATAACTTGGTCTTAGTGATCCCCTTCCTGAAAAAGGACTAGTTCCAAAAAATTTAAAAAATATATTTACATGTAGACAACTTTGCTCAAAAATAGGATGGGGATATAAAGAAATTTTATATAATATTAGAACTTTGGGTTTTGAATGTCAAATGAAATGCAGTTGAAAACCTACTAGTTTTGGCACAGATCAAGATATTTAGTTTATTTCAATAACCTAGTAAACAAGTTGAGTACACATCGAAAGTGAATGGGATTCATGTATTTTTATGCCTTTTATATTGTAGTACATGTACTTACCATAGTTTTCATTTGTTATATTTGTAAATTCCTTTTTCAAAAGTATGAGACAAGCTGAGGATTCAGATTTTACGGAATTCTTTAAATTAATTTTAAGTTTGGTTTTAAGTAATGAAAAGCCTCAAGTTTAATATTGAGCAAAAAAATATTCTTTTATATTACCTAATGATATTAAAAGTTAGTACATGTATCTCAGAACAGAATTGATTTTCTAAAACAGTCAGTCTGGTATAAAGAAATTAAAAAAAAAAATCCTCAGCGCTGTCAATTATTTTGTATAATTGTAATATTTAACTAATGATAACTTACCCATAATGCAGATCCTTTTCCTCCTTTTACTTGTAAAGGGGACAAAAAAAAACAAATATTTCTACAATTTCTTTAGTATTTGTACACACTTGATGGAGCATAATGGGTCTGGTTTCATTTGGGTATTTAATATTATGATGCATGATGATATAAATAAATTGATAAATAAAAATTCAATTGAGAAAACCTATCTTATATTTTATTTGAGTCTGAATGACAAATAAAGGGGGAAGAGGTTTCTGTGGTCAAGCTAAATCACAGGTAATTTATTGTATCGTATGGACGAAATTGTAGGTCGAAGATATTTGGTATGCAGTTGTATAAGCATTGGAACATCTTATTTCCAAGGAGATTATTTTGCTCCTCCCCCTCAGTTATAGCCTATTAACTTTGAAACTTTTAATTAATTTAGTTTACATGTATAAGCTTGCAGATAGGTCAGTTTGAGAGGAATTATCAGGAGTAGGTCAATGATATTTGGTATGCAGATGTATTAGCACCTCATTTCCAAAGAGATTATTTGGCTCCCACCTCAGTCATGGTTTATTGACTGTTAATGTTTTGCATCATTTACATGTGATTTGTGATTAGATCAGTTTAAGATGAGTGACTAATATCTGATATTTGGTATGCAGTTGTATTGGCATTTGCAAGTCTCATTTTCATAGAGATTCTTTGGCCCCACTCATCATGGTTCATTGACTTTGAAACTATTACAGTTTTACCAGGAACCACTATCGATAAGTCAATGGTATTTGGTATTCAATTTTAAAAGAATTGGCATAACCTTGGTAGTTTTTTGCCCTGCACTGTCAGTCCTGGTTCATTGACCTTGAATTATTTGTATCAATCACATGTTTAGATGTTGCTTTTTTAATTTCAACATTTGCATTGTACTACCAAAATTATTAAACGCAAGAAATCACAAATATGATATGAAAAATCAGTCGATTGACTTATCCAGCAGAATTTTGTTAACATTAGGTCTATTTTTGGTCTGTTTTTTAGATACTATAAGTGAAAGTAAACAATATATGGTATACAGAATGATTGTAAGGTGCATAAGATTGTCTGACAAGTACATCTGACCTTGACCTCATTTTTATGTTTGGTCAACATTGTTTTTTTAAATAGGTCTCAACTAAAGTGAGTGTATAGGATATTTATAAGGTGAAGTATGGATTACTTTTCAATCTGACCGGGTATCGAAATTGGCCTTTATTTTAATGGATCATTTCTGTGACCTGTATTGTTGGTCTTGAAGACTTTCAACATACCGTTAGTCAGTTTTCAGTGTTGGTCTAGCCTGAGACTACTATAACACAGAGATTGGTCACTACCGATTTATCATGTAATGTGAGTCTCCACATATTTATCTACGTTATTTTATGTTATAGTAGTCGCAGGTCTAGTACAAAGTAGGGTAAATATTCATATGAGATTAACCCATCCTGAATATGCATATGAATTAGCTGATGAGTGTTTGGCAGACATTCATTATCAGTTACACAGGATGGACAATTCTCTATGCATTCCTTTCCAAGTCATAAAGGATGGGCCTGACGGGTTATTTTCGTTCTTCGTGATTGACAAAAAAATCAACTCGTGAATCGTGATGAAACCCCCTCCCCCCAATCAGGCCCCTCATAACCTCATAAAGGCAAAACCAACAAATTTTTGATAACATTATTTTTCTTTTATAACATATTATACTTTTGGCTTGTCATCTGACATATGATCTACACGTGGCTTGTTACTGTTGGGGTTTTTGCCAAGCCTGCGACTTTTGTTGCAGAAAGCTTGACATAGGGATAGTGATTCCGCCTCGGCGGTGGTGGTGGCGGCGTAAGCTAACTTCTTAGAAGCTTTATAAGGTCTTTATGCTCGTCAAATAGTTTTCACTTGACCTCGACCTTATTTCATGGATCAGTGAACAAGGTTAAGTTTTGGTGGTCATGTCCATATCTCAGATACTATAAGCAATAGGTCTTGTATATTCGGTATATAGAAGGACTGTAATGTGTACATGTCCAACTGGCAGGTGTCATCTCACCTTGACCTCATTTTCATGGTCCAGTGGTTATAGTTATATATAGGTTTGTGTTTTGGTCTGTTTTTCTTATAATGTATGCAGTAGGTATACTATATTTGGTGTATGGAATGATTGTAAGGTGTGCATGTCTAGGTGGCAGGTGTCATCTGACCTTTACCTCATTTTCATGGTTCAGTGATCAAAAGTTAAGTTTTTCAGTTTTGGTCTTTTTTTCTAATACTATATGCAATAGGTCAACTATATTTTGGTGTATGGAAATATATCATGATCAATATGTCAGTCGTGCAGGTTTTATTTGAACTTTTCATTGCTTTATTGGTAAAGTAAGCCGGAGTGCCCGGAGAAAACCACCGACCTTTGATAGGAAAACCGACAATCATAGTCAATCAAGATTGGAGTCTAGTGCACTCGTACGAGCGGGGTTCGAACTCCCAACCTCGGTGTTGACTGGTTAGTGATAACAGTAGTAATTACTTAGACCACTTGGCCACCGAGGCCCCGAAGCTAATTGAAAAATAGCCTTAAAGAAATAATCTGCAATGGTTTCAACATAAAACTAATAGCATGCGCTATAAAAAAAAATACTTTGGGATACTTCATATTTTCTTTATAGTGAACAAAAAGATATAAACTCATAAGAATAAGTGATCAGTATACTGGAGTTTCTTCTTGACAACATAGTTGGTGAATTTGGAGGTATTTTTCAACGAATTGTCGGCACTCCTATAGGAACGAACTATGCGCATCTCTTTGTCAACCTCTTCTTATTTTCATATGAGTCGGAGTTCCTTTAGATGCTTGGAAAAAAAAAACCCAAGAAGACAAAGAAGCCAGGTCATTTAATTTCGCATTCAGATATATTGATGATGTTCTTTCCATTAACAATCCAAACTGTTCAACTAATATATCCTCAGCATAAGAAATAAAAGAAACAGACGTGGCTTCCCCTGCCTCATTTTAAGACTTATTATACCTCGAATTTGACATAAACGGTACCAGAATCTATGACAAACGAGACGATTAAATTTTGAAAGTATCAATTCCACCCACCCACCCCTATTTAGCAGCAATATGCCAACTTCACCTGCACATTGGATATACATTTCCGAACTCATTCAGCAGTTTCTAAGCAATGTCCGAGCAGAACGTTGATGAAGACCGTGTATGTTAAAGAGCATCTCGTTCTTTTTCTAAAAAGGTTTATCGGAGCAGGTGTATAGTAGGGGCGAAAAAATAAACTCACAACGCCATGGGTGAAAAAGAAAAAGACAAATATTCAAATAATAGTACACGAGAAACAACATAGAAAATAAAATAAAATATGGTCAAATATAATACCTAGCCATGGTAAGATGAGCATAGAGCATGACATGACACCTATATCGACACCTCAATTCAGAAAGATGGGGTACCAGAAGTACCAGGGTGCCTCGAACATACAATCGTTTTAACAACAAAGATTATCTATGAAGTCAAAGAGAACAAAAGGCAATTTGACTGTCCTGTGGTTAGACCTGGCAAACGCGTACGGGAGTAAACAACACAAGCTACTAAGTAGTAGACTTAACCCAGGAGGAATACCGCATATCTGGTAAGATTAGAGAAATGCTTCAGCACTATTTTAACAAATTTATTATGAGGTTTACAGTTGCCAACTATACACAACAGCTTGGCAAAGGCTAGCAGTTGGAATCGTTACAGGATGTACCATATCAGTAGTTTTATTCTCAACAACAATGAAGATGCTAGTAAAATCAGAAGAGAGGGTGGTCAGAGGACCTTTTATGTCATTTGGGGTCAGTCAGCCACTACCAAGAGCATTCACATGATTCAGGATGACATGACAATACCGGTAACAGCAAAGTAAGTTCCGGAAGTAGTTATAAAAGGTACCAGGATTATAATTTAGTACGCCAGACGCGCGTTTCGCCTACATAAGACTCATCAGTGACGTTCATATCAAAATATTTATAAAGCCAAACAAGTACAAAATTGAAGAGCATTGAGGATCCAAAATTCCCAAAAGGTACCAAATACGGCTAAGGTAATCTATGCCTGGGATAAGAAAAGCCTTAGTTTTTCGATAAATTCAAAGTTTTGTAAACAGGAAATTTATAAAAATGACCACGTTATTGATATTCATGTCAACACCGAAGTATTGACTACTGGGCTGGTGATACCCTCAGGGACAAAACGTCCACCAGCAGTGGCATTGGCCCAGTGGTGTAAATAGTTATCAAAGGTACCAGGATTATAAGGAAGGCAAGTGGATTCTGCAAAATCTAGGTGAGCTTATAGACTGGCCACGTATGAAGTTCAAGCCTCCAAAGTCAAGGAGTCTGATATTAAAGAAAAGAAAGGTGCAGGAAAGAAAGATCATAATTGGAGGAGACATCATTCCAACAATCATGGAGAAACCAGTCAAATCTTGGGCAAGTGGTTTAGAGACTTCTTGAACGACAGAGAAAGTGTAGATGAGATGGTATCACAGGCAGGAAAGTGAATGGACATTATTGACAAGCCGGGTTTAGCTGGGAATTACATGGCGGGGTGCTATCAGGATGGAATATTACCATAGGATGGCCTTTGTTGATGTACGAAGTATCTCTAACCAAGGTTGAACGTTTAGAGAGGATGTTCAACAGACACTTACGCAAATGAATTGGGGTTCCAAAGAGTTTTAGCAGCATTGTCTTGTACAGCACCAGTTCAAAACTTCAATTACCAATGTCTTTTATTACAGAGGATTTTAAGTCACAAAAAACAGACAAGTTATGATGCTAAGAGACAGTAAGGATGACAAGGTGAAAGAGGCAAATGTTGATGTCAGGACAGGAAGGAAAGAAATGGGTGACCAAGACCGCTGTTGAAGATGCAGAGAGCCTATTATTAAAGACATAGAGACATAGTGGGAATGCTAACATCAGGGCGACTTGGTTTTGGCAACATTCAACAACCATTATGGCAGTCAGGAGATGCAAGACAAGAAGGGAACCTGTTCAGCAAGAAGTTGGAGAAGAAGAAGATCGACAAGTAAGAGCCGTCAGTATGAAACAACAAGGGCAATATATGAAATGGGAAATGGCAAGACCAAGAGAGATCAGTTGGCATGAGATCTCGAGATGTGGAGAATGGAGTGTCAGACAATAAGCTTCTTACTAAGATCAGTATACGACGTACTACCAACACCCAAAAACCTTGCAATGTGGAAACTGATTGTAGACCCTAGTTGTAAGTTGTGCGGTAAGCCAGCAAACCTAGAACATGCTATAAAATTGAGAATGGAAATGTCGTCTTGACCAAGTCCTTCTAGAAATAGCGCAGTCTTGGACACACAGAAGAGGAAGAAACTAAGATTGAGAAGGGTCAAAAGTTCATCAACTTCATCAAAAGAGGCGGAGAGTCATCAAGAAACACATACAGCAAGTCATTGGTAATTGTAGCAGCGCAACAGCAAATGACTGGGGGATGCAAGCCGACGTTGGGGGAAAGACTACCTTCCCAAGACAGATTTTAACAACAACCCTCCAACCAATCATTGTGCTGTGGTCCAGAATCAGCAGACATGTCATTCTTGTAGAGCTAACAGTGCCATGGAAAACAAGACTTGAAGAAGACAATGAGAGAAAGCTTGCCAAGTACCAGGAATTGGTAACAGACCGATCCAAGAGAAGAATAGGAGGACATGGTATTTTCCAGTGGAGGAAGGATGTAAAGGCTTTGTTTCTCAAACGTTTTGGAGAGCATTGGGGTCCCTTGAACTAACTGGATTAGTAAGAAAAAAATTTGTTGGAAAAGTTGGGAGACAGGCAGATGAAGCTTCTGGTTGGGTATATGGAGGAAGAGAGAAGAGCAGTTGAAGAGCTACAGCGCCGAAACAGTCGAAAAGAGGGGATCCACCTGATGATGGAACAAGCTGAGCAGTGGAAACACTTTATTTAATGTACACAAGACACATAGACAAATAAAATAAATAAAGTCAACAGTAGTATACTGCTGTTCCAAATTCATAAATCGATTATAAAAAATGGTCAAATATAACGCCTACCCATGTTAAAATGAGCAAAGAGTATGACATAAAGGAATTATTTCTATTCTAATAGGACAAATATAGTATTTGTATAGGTCGAAGCGTACGAAAATAACTTTAAAATGCCGTTCTCGTTTCCTCCCCTTGATTCTTTAAATTACATTTGTATATCTAATAAGTTTAAAAACTACAAGCAGGGTAAATACATAATGTTTGATAAACAATATATAATAAAATGTTATATAAGCTGCAAAAATGTATATATTTTATTAGAATAACAATGAAAATAACGAGAATATAATTTGTGTGTCAAACACATTGTGTGCCATTTATAACATGGACATAATAAGGACATCATATTAGAATATAATGAAGTTCTATGCGACTGTCATACAAGTGAGAGGTTTAGCTAGATATAAAACCATTTCCATGAAAATGTCTGTATCAAGTCAGAAATAGGACAGTTGGTATCCTTTCGTTTGATGTGTTTGAGCTTTTGATTTTGTCATTTGCTTAGGGACTTTCCGTTTAGAGTTTTCCTCAGAGTTTGGTACATAAGTCATTCGACTTTTTATTACCATTTGTACGAAATCGTAGATCGTGATAGATGCATTTGAATGCACTAATAGAAACAAAATAGTTGTACCAAGGACTAAAGATATCAGATTAAAAATATACAAACTGACGGTATGAAGCCAGCACAGTTTGCATGAAATGTAATTAAAACCCTATGGTACTGACCTGATCTGATATCTAAATTTTCCAAGGATGATCACTGCGGCCGGCTTTGAGATATGACAAAATAAAGTGCATTGGTCGAAACATTCTAAACATCCTATCCATGAACATTTCCAGAAATGTTGCAATGAAACATATGTTCAGATATTCAAGTCACAAAATGATGTTAAACTTATCAACAAAATAGCATAACTTTTACAAGGAACAATCTATTATCTGTTCTAAAAATATCAGATATCATTGTTAAAATCATCTTTTAAAATTTCAGTTATCTTTCTTTGTCCAGAATTGTAGTTGTATTCTTATGCATACATATTGCATTAGACTGACAGATAGTTTAGAAATAATTCAAGTCAACTACATGTTTAGATATGATTTCATTGCAACAAATGGATGCTCAATATTTGTTTCTTTTTTTTCTTGTTATGAAAATATTTTTATTCAGAACCGGAAAAATAGCCACTGGATAGCTTTTAATTAGAAGTGTATTGCAAGGTTCTTAGACATGGCCCTTTTTAGTATTAAAACTGTATTTTTTCACGTACATCGTGGGCTCTGTATCAAATAATAACTGATTTGGTCATAGGTTAAATCTTGTAGTTATCACATGATAACATCGATTTGGCACGTGATAAACACAACTTGATAAACAATCAGAAAATGTTTTCATTTTTGTTGTTGTTCTCTTTCGTTTATTTTACTGTAGATGGAATGAATACAGAGTACAATAAAAAACGATACGGTTTTGATCCAAAGTTTGGGAAGGGAATAGAATTTGTGAAGTAAGTTTTAAACTAAATTAATTTAAAAACAAACACCTTTCAAAACAAAGGTATAAACAGGTAAACGACTTCTACTACTCACAATGATATTGTTGGCTTTTTTCAAAACTACATCTACATGTACCCTTTTTTATTGGGAAAATATGCGTCATTTTCATCAAATTGGGAAATTTATAATGACCATGAATTTGACTGGAACTTCAATTTGCAGACCCTCTTTCAAGAGGAAAACCCTTTAAAATTATTTGAAATAAGACACCTAAGTAATTGTCAGTGATGATACATAAATAGACCCTCAAATCTGCACATATAGTCATTTTAGGCATGAAAAATGTTTAAATGAAAGTTTTCTAGTTTGTATGCATGCACAATTACTACTGAGACTGCACTGTTTGGGAAAAAAGTTTGTCTTTTTGGGAGTAATTTTAAGCCATTTTTTTTTCAAATTGGGATTCTTTTCCAGGGGAAAAAGCCTTTATTCTCCGGTACTTTAAGGCAAACAATATCACTGACTCAGTGTTACAAAAAACTGAGGCCAGTGAGGGTATTTGTTGGAAACCGTTTGTTGTGTCTAATTTACATCAATATTTTATTAATCATGTTAATAATGAAAAATGACAAAGGTGGATCCAGAAATTTCCATAAAGGGGGATCGCCGTGATATAGCCTTTTTGTGCTCGTGCGGTGTAAAGCAACCAACAATCAATCATAAAGGGGGAGGGGGTTCACACTTACTGCCCTAAGAGTGAATGTAAATTCGTCTAAATAACAGATTCATACTCATGCATATATACAGTCGTTGGACAAAAGTGAGTTCCCACTCAAAAAATGTCCTATCATTTCAACTAAAATCGATATTTCAAAAAATTATTACTAAGTAAATCTATGAGTGATTTTTATAAGATGCAGAAATGTCAGAAGTTTTATGTTTATTTGGCCATGATATTATTCATTCTTATTTTAAATGTCTGATGAGGTGAACACAAAGAAAAATATTTCTTGAAAAGTTTGCTGTATTCTAACTAAATTAAAATAGTTAAAAATTTCATTTGTGTTTAATGCAATAGATAATGAAAATTTAACTCACAAAATTATGACCAAATAAACAATGAAACTTCAGACATTAATGATTTCTGCACCTAATGGTATCTTAGTTTATAAAAATCACTCATAGATTTACTTGGAAATATTTATTTTTTTAAATATCGATTTTAGTTGAAATGATAGGATATTTTTTTAGTGGGAACTCACTTTTGTCCTACGACTGTATATATACATCAAAATTAATAGCTTTGTTAACTTCATTGAATTTTATTGGAAACTTTTAAAAGTATTTTCATTCATTTTTCTTTTGTGAATTGAATCACAGGCCATTCACCCTGATTCACCTTTGCCCTAGTACCTGTTTGCCCTAATACCTGTTGGTCCAGGGTCCATTCGCCCTGATTCACCTTCGCCTTAGTACCTAGTTATTTGAACAGAGTATTTAACAGTTTGTCGAAAATTTAGTTGAAAATTTGTATTGCTGCAACCAAATATTTTCCTTTGATTTGCATTCTATAATGTTTTTTTACAATTTTGATTATTCTAGTTAATTTAAAATATTTCTATGTGGTGGGTTACATAGGGGTTTAAGCGTGACGCGGGATTGCCGATTTTTTGTAAGCGTGACACGTGAAAGTCAAACTATTGGGCAGTGACAACAGAAAATGAAGTCTTGCGGGACACAGGAAATTACAAAAAAATAAGAATTGCTTACGTACATAGTGTAGGCGGGATACAGGAATCTGACAAAACAGTAAGCGGGATCTGGATCAGAACCCCCAATGAGACCCCCTATGTGTTTTTTTGTGAATTTCTGTATACCATATCTAGATGTCTGAATAAGTTTATTAAATTTTTAATACCCTAATACGAATATTTTTCAATGAAAGTAGGGAGACGTAACCTAGGGCAAATGGACTCTTATTGGGGAGCAGACTCGGGGAAAACAGACCCAGGCAGGGTTCATCTGGCCTTGACCTCATATTCTTGGTTCATTGGTCAATATAAAGTTTTCATGCTTTTGTCTATTTCAAGATTACTAAAAAAGAATAAGCAATAGGTCAACTATATTCAATGAATGAAATGATTGTAAGGTTAAAATGTATTTCTGGCTTGGTTTATATTTAGGGCTATCAACATAAAATCAATGGTAGTAAAGCAGGCAGGACATTTCAGCTTGTGCACTCTTGTTCCATATTATACTGATAAGTTGCTTAATAAAATTGAAAATGGAAATGGGGAATGTGTCAATGATACAACAACCCAATTACAGGGCAGAAAAAAGCCCAAGGCCACCAATAGGTCTCTAGCACAGCGAGAAAATCCCCCAACCAGAGACAGGCTTCAGCTGGCCTTTAAACAAAAATGTGAACTAGTACTAGTTCGAGAAAATGGACATCACGCTTAACTCCAAAATATGTAAATGAACTAATGTTAAAATAACATTCAAGACTAATGAAGATCAGACTAGAGGCTCCTGGCTTGGGACAGACCAAAAAATATGTTGGGGTTAAACATGTTTTGTGAGATCTCAACCTTCCTCCTATATATGCCTCTAGCCAATGAATAAAATAAACATGATAAACTAACAAATCAGTACAAAAGGTTTTTTTCACAGTAAACTTTGAGATACAATCTAGCTATGTTCAACAATTGTTTACATATCAATAACTTAATCAACCCTTTTTAGGATGCCCTTTTTTGGACTTTTATGAAACTGAGACTTATTACTTTATACAATGTATTCTGATCAAAAAAGAGAATCCACTGCAACATGTTTTTTTCATTTTTTCAGTATTTGACAGAAAAATCTTCTTTTCAGCAGTTAAAATTAAGATACTACTGTCATGACTGTATCTGCAAGGGTTTGATGTTTCCAGACATCAATTACTTTGTTAAAAAATTTATAACACTTTGACAAGAGCATTTTTTATCATACAATGAATAGACATAACAAGAGATAAATTTGGAAATATTTAAAATTATTAGAAAATGACACAGCAAAGCTCTTAAAAAACTCTTATTCAAAGCAAAAATCATCTATCTTTAAAACATGACTGAGGGTATTTTTTATTGCACATAAAAGTATGCTTTCATGGCTTACAGGTAATTAATTTGTCTAGGTGGAAGAAAGCCTACTTAAATCATAAAATAGTCTAGAAATCACTTTCATATACTATAGATCTGTTATATAATAAAATAGAAGACAACACATTGGTTTTGCTATAATTGCCATGTATTTGTACATGTTGTAGAGACAAAGATAATTTTTTTTTAATTAGGTCCCCAGGGGGAGACATACATGTCATACATATAATAATAACAAATATAATCTTTACAGCAGACACAATGTTTTTACATAGCATTCATATAATAAACCTAAATATTTTTTATCTCTCGTTTATTTTCAGTCTAGATGATAATCTCTTTCATATTTTCCAGAACATACAAAAGACCACATGAAACACTAAATCTGAAGACATTACCACAGAACTGGGATTGGAGAAACGTAAATGGGACAAACTTTCTCACTACAACCAGAAATCAACATATTCCACAATGTAAGGTTATTATTAACGTTTTCCTTAAACTCATTTCCTTGAATCTTAATTTGAGCTGCGTTGGAAAGAAATCGACCTTTTGCAAATGTTCATAATACATGTACATGCACATGATTAAGATTTTAATTGATTTTGGAAATTCAAATATGAAATAAAAGTTGAGCTTTGGTATGCTTTGTTGATTTTCTTACAAGTTGAAAGTTACAACAGCTCAATTTTTAAACAGTTACAGACTTTCAATAGAAATCTAGATTTTCAGAAGTATTATTATTCATTTGAATAAGGTTGATATCTGTCCGTAATGGCTATATTATATTTAATCTTTTGAAAATTATTCTCTGGTTAGAGAAGTTGCACTAGATGTCAGTTTCAGAGCAATGCAGATTCAAAGGATTAGGGGTATAAAACTGTCTTCTCTTGGATATTTAATTCCATGGTTTTGCCAAAATCAGCTTTTAAGTCTGAAGGAAATGTGTACTTTGTTGAACATTGAAATTTATGGTTCACCTTTACTTGCAAAACACAATAACATTGATTTCCAAAGAAAAGTAAAGAATCTACAGTAGTTAATTTATTCATGTTCATACATACATTCAATGCAATGTTTTCTTGCTTTATCTGCCATATATCTCTTACTGTCTCTCTTTTTTCTCAGATAATAAAATTATGAAGATTTTATTTCAATTTATATAAATTATTTTGGATTTATTACAATCATGACAATATTCCCTAACCAACTTCATAAGTACTGAGATCTTGTGACTTATTCGTTTTGTTACCATACTTCATTTAATGAAAACATTTTAATTACAGACTGTGGGTCATGTTGGGCCATGGGATCTACAAGTGCCCTGGCAGACAGGATAAATATTAAACGTAAAGGGGCGTGGCCATCTACATACCTCTCAGTACAAAATGTCATAGATTGTGGTGGTGCTGGCAGTTGTGAAGGGGGCGATGACACTGGTGTATGGCAGTATGCACATAAACATGGTATTCCTGATGAAACCTGCAACAATTACCAAGCTAAAGATCAAGGTCTCTATACTAGCTGTATATTAGTGTCCAAATTTGCATACATCTTTTATTTTGAAAACAAATACATTAAATGTCAGATCAAAATAAATCAAATACCCATTTACTTCTGAGCACAAGCATGTAAGGATTGCAAAAGAGAGTTATGAAGCTGCTGGCATCAGTGTGCTGTAAGGACTTACAACTTGTTCTGATTACTAATGTACTTTTGAGACATGGATAATGCATATAAAATAATTTTAATCAAACTTTCATTAAAACTAACAATTGAAAATAAAAAAAATGTGTAATTTTAACAAAGTTTCAAACTGTCACCAAATATATTTAACCTACATGTATACAAAAGTTTTTTTTACACAATTCACCAGATCAGTGTCTATTTGCATTCTAGGTAATATTTCAATTACATACACCAACACATTGTCATTGGCTAACAATGTCCTAAACAACTAAATTCAAAGAATGAAACCAAAACTGGGAAATGTCAATGAAACAGAAATCCAATAATATATTTTTACTTAAAAATCATTTTAAGATGGACAAGTGTCCTTTACATATGCAAAATCACTTGAGTCAGACAAATTGTGATTATATTTTTTATTGTTTTAAAGATTGTGATACCTTTAATCAGTGTGGTACATGTACAACCTTTGGACAATGTGAACAGTTAAAAAATTATACTTTGTGGAAAGTTGGAGATTTTGGTACAGTTAAAGGCAGAGATCACATGATGGCTGAGATCTACAAAAATGGGCCAATCAGGTAAGAGCTGATAATTAAAATGAAAAGTTGGAGATTTAGGTACAGTTAGAGGCAGAGATCACATGATGGCTGAGATCTACAAACATGGACCAATCAGGTAAGAGCTGATAATTAAAATGATGGTAGATACATTCATAGTTTAGAGAAATCAATCAGAAAAGAGATGCAACTCATCTACGAAAATATTGTTGGTAAGTATGCCTTTCTGAAACATTTCAGTACATGATACAGGGAAAATAATTCAGTTCAGTAAAGTCTCCATTTACCAAATTTTATCATCGGTATAAGGACATCATTCGTAAATATAGCTCAACATGCAGACTTCTTATACATTCAGGTATTTCACATCCAATATTTTATGGAAAAATTCTTTATAAAGCACAAAAATGTCAGTATTCACCTCAGAAGCTAACAAAACCTTTAAATAGACTTATTAAGAAGGATATAGTTGCGATACTGTTGTCAGGTCATTAAAGATTGCATATTTTGGCGTTAATATTGATTCACTTATAGGGTCTTTGCATCGGAACTAAACACATTTATTATTAATAAACCAGTTTTTGGCATGACACGGGTTATGTTCTTCTCATATATGTTATGATGGTATGATACTAAACCCCTCACGGGG
Organism: Mytilus galloprovincialis; assembly: GCF_965363235.1. Classification (NCBI taxonomy): domain Eukaryota; kingdom Metazoa; phylum Mollusca; class Bivalvia; order Mytilida; family Mytilidae; genus Mytilus; species Mytilus galloprovincialis. Next base: position 87,905,123 of record NC_134843.1, read on the forward strand.
AGGATTGTGCCTGATATTCATATGATGAAGACATAATTTTTCAATCAGTTTAATTGAGGTCCAGAGCTGGCATGTCAGTTAACTGCTAGTAGTCTGATGTTATTTATGTATTATTGTCATTTTGTTTATTTTCTTTGGTTACATCTTCTGACATCAGACTCGGACTTCTCTTGAACTGAATTTTAATGTGCGTATTGTTATGCGTTTACTTTTCTGCATTGGCTAGAGGTATAGGGGGAGGGTTGAGATCTCACAAACATGTTTAAACCCGCCGCATTTTTTCGCCTGTCCCAAGTCAGGAGCCTCTGGCCTTTGTTAGCCTTGTATTATTTTAACTTTTAGTTTTTTGTGTACAATTTGGAGTTTAGTATGGTGTTCATTATCACTGAACCAGTATATATTTGTTTAGGAGCCAGCTGAAAGACGCCTCCGGGTGCGAGAATTTCTCATTGCATTGAAGACCTGTTAGTGACCTTCTGCTGTTGCCTGCTCTATGGTCGGGTTGCTGTCTCTTTGGCACATTCCCCATTTCCATTCTCAATTCCATGGAGATTTTTTTCATACACTGATTTTGTATGGGATACATAGTATTTCGATTTATGTTGAATAAAAGCTTACTTTATAAAAATAAAAACTTTTAAAAATTACAAATTGATTTAAAAAGAAATCATTAAGAAAATCATGTTAAATATTCCTAAGTATGATATTTTTAAATAGAATACAAATTTAGTGACGTCTGATACAGATTCATGAAGGCAGAATGTTTCAACTGAGGTACCACATAGAGGGGTCAAACAGCAACATTATGTAATTATAAATAGGACATGGCCATTTATGATTCTCATTATGAAGATGTTATATTTTTTGTTTCACCTGAAATATAGAGATTTTGATATGCTGCCGGTAGAAGTGTTGACTATTTGTATAATCATCTGTCATTTTTTCATTGTCCTGAACCTCATTTTCAGGGTTAAGCACGTGCTTGAATAATTGTATAGTTTTTATCACATCAGTTTCTCACAAAACATTTCTACTAAATTTTCTAGTTCAAATTATATTAAGGACGTACTTACTACTTACGTGAGGTTTTGGTGTTTTTCCATACAATACAATGTAAATATTTTGACCCATAACACCCATTTATTTTTTCATATAAGACTTAATAGCTCATGAAAGGTCATTTACCAAAGTTTTAGAAGATTCTTGATTTTCTTTCTTTTGTTTTGAGACCCAAATAATACCAATGCAAATATAAGGTAAAAGTCTGAGTCAGCCTTTTCCCGCCACATTTTAAATCTCAAATATCTCGAAAAGGAGGTTTATGACCTATCAATATTTTGAGCTTATCTTTATCATTAATTGATGCTCTACCAGCTTATAGTATCAATTTTAATTTCTAAATTTCTTAATTTTTACGTAACCTCACCTAAGTACATTCTTAAGCCAAGTAATTTTCATTTCATTCAATAAGCAATACACCATTATGTACAGAAATATGTTTAATGCTATATTTCAGTTGTGGTGTCATTGCAACAGACAAATTAGAGGCATATACAGGAGGAATATATGAAGAGGAACATTTCTTTGCGATGGTAAATTTATTCTTGCTTTTGATTATCAAACCTTCTTTAATTATCAACTTACAAATACATATTGAATTCATTTGCAGTTAATTTATACATTTAAACTTTATTGTTTGCCTTTCTATAACCAATGTCAAAATTTTAATATGTCAAGGAGCAGATATTTTATTGTTTGCTTACTAAATAATTTTTTATTGTTTTTAGTTGTTTTCTCTAGTGGTATAATTGCAAACGACATAATTACCCACCAGAAAACAAAAGATGACAACGTCAACAAATAAGGGGTCAATTTTAAGTCTTTATTAGTGAGCTAAAAGTAATATGCTATTGTTAGCTGTAAAAGGTCCTGCCATGACAAAAGTTGGCACAATTAAAACGAGAAAGATTGAATTATGCTTACACAATCAATGAAAGATAATGTGGAAGACAGCAACTAACACTAACCCCTGAATTACAGGCTCATGACAAAGGCCATGAAGAATGATAAAAATAAACAAACAAATACAAGTTTTTCAGTAGAACAATTATGATCTGTAAACATGTAATACTATGATATTATTACGTAAGTATTTCTGTATTGGCCTTGTTATTGGTCCGAGGCTTGCTGTATTGGCCTGAGGCGAAGCCGAAGGCCAATACAGCTGGCCGAGGACCAATAACAAGGCCAATACAGAAATACACGTAATAATATCTTTATTAATTAACTACAGTGTTACAATATTTTTTTAATTTCATTTCAAAAGAGATAAATATTTTTACCTTGAAGTGGAACTATCCAAATCTCAGTTTGTTTCTTTTTATGAGATGCAATACATAATGATCTGGTGCTGTTTCCAGGTGTCTTCAGCATTTTCTCATCTGATGAATTTTTCTACCCTTTTCAGTTACTATAAAGTGTTACAACTTAAATTTAGACGCAACACATAAATAGAAATTGGAAAGGTACTGCCATTGCATGTGTAATGCAGAAACTAATTTAAAATCGATGTGTACAATCGTGAAATTATGAGGTCGTCAAGAAATGAACTTTGTGATAATCTACTCGTTCCCCAAACCTGAAATAGTTTTATCGTCACGTCACGTCTGCTTTCAAAATACCTTTTAAATGAATGTGACCGTCTTTCGCCTGAAATGTATGCCATACTGAGATTTCAGCATGTTTAAGATAACTAAATGACAACTGCGTCTTCAAAACAACTGTTTATGTGTTTATCGTGACTTTCGATGTAAAACCTAGAGACGTTCCGAAATCCTGCACTTGTGTCAACTCGGCCAATATAGAATAACTCGGCCAATACAGAAAAAATCTGTATTGGCCTAGTTATTCTGTATTGGCCCAGTCTACACATTATATTGCATAGGCAGTTTTCATCATATTAAGTCCAATAACAGTGCAGTTAATTAATAAAGAGTCATAATTGAATTTGAAATTTATACAAAATTAATGAACCAACTAATATAAGACATTGTAAATATTTTATTTTTTTTCATCTCTTTATTCAATGTAAGAACCACCACAAACTTTGACATTTAAGCTGTTTGAAAAATGACGGTTTTCATCTCTGTTTTCAGATTTATTTTTTCAATATTGTTAAATGTTTTTTTTTTACAGGTAAATCATATCGTATCAGTAGTAGGATGGGGAGTTGATGAAAAATCTGGAACAGAATACTGGATAGTGAGAAATTCATGGGGAGTACCGTGGGTAAGTAAAAATGACAGAGTAAAGGGGTAGGAATTAGTGATATATTTTTTACTTTAAATTCATCCATTATGTCAATTTCAATTTTTTGTTTTTTTAACTAATTTGTATATTATTGTACAAGGTTATCCAGGTATCCATTGTGGAGGATATTTCATCTCACTGGATAGTTCTTCCTGTTCTTATGCCCTATTTAAGGGGCATTATGTTTGTCCGTCTGTGCGTTCATTCATTGTCAGTCTGTCTGTATGAGTGTCCCAATTCAGGTTATTTTATTGGTCAAGGTAGTATTTGATGAGGCTGAAATTCAATCAACTTGAACTTAGTACACATGTTCTCTATGATATAGCATATTAATCTATTGCAATAAAAAATCATAATATCTAATAAAATTTGTAGATTTAGCTAACATAGTCCCTATATTTGTATAAAGTAACATTCGTTTATAGTGGAAAATTGTTTTATCATTGAATAAGCTACTATTAAAAATTGCTTGCTAGTCTATCTCTGTGATTGCCATTTAATAGACAACTGTGGTTCATTTCCCAATCAATTTATCATCAAGGGATGAGAAGTAATTTGATTTTCATTCATAGTCTTTTTCAAAAATGATAAACGGTTCTTTATATTGGTATGTATCATTTTAAACGTTTCAAATTTATGAAATTATATTCATACATCAATGTCTTTGATACACCAATAACAAAAACTGAAATATATTGAATTGATACATTTTGTAATTATTCAAAATTATATCAGAAATCTAAACTTAATTATAAAAAGATTAACCTGTTAAAGGGAGACAATACTCGCATTACTGTTTCGAATTGGCATATAATACAACGGAATGTCACTCTTGCATACAAATGGCACATCAATATAATTAATTATATGTGCAATCGTGCTCCACCTTCAATGATGATTCTAAATTATAAATATAACCAAAAGTTGTTAATCTATAGATAGTGAAGACTAATGAAAGTTAAAGGGGCACTAGCTGTCAAATTCATGGTCACCGATTTGACTCAAATTCTCATATTTGATTTATAACAATGTAAAACATTTATCCAAACTATCAAAAGTCTAAAATAAACAGTTTACAGAGCATGGGGTATATAATATATAGGTTCGTTTCGTGTGTATTTTAGTCCAGACGCCATCTAATTACCTATCGATTTGACCTCAGATGACCATATAAGCGATATAAACATAAATAAAGATATGAATAGATTAAACCAACACGTGCAATTGGATTTTTATAGGTCTGTTTGATTTTATTTTATAGATTAAAAATAGATGTTTCTCATTGTTTTTAACCGTATAAGAATGCTTTTATGTGCATCGAATTAGTAATCAAATGATTTACTGTAGTTTCACTTTCATTGTTGACATTCTTTTTCTTTAAATAACCAGTACATGTACAATGCATGTGTTGTCAATCTCTAGCTAGGGGTTAAATTGAAGTTCACATGAATACGGATTTAAAGAGGTCGACTAATTCACTTGCAAGTGAATTACTAATTATCAATGTTTCTTAGCGTAATTTGACAAAATTGAACCTTTTTGGCTGCAAAAAGCGAACTGTTATTTCACTATTTCACTTTCATTATTGATTGAACAGAAAAAAATCAAACTTTAGATTTTTTATATATCTCGTAGCTAGTGCCCCTTTAACCCACTGTAAAAATATTTCTTTGCAATTTTTTAAAACTTCCTCAGAAAAATGCTCGAGACACATGACTTTCAAAGCTCAAAATTAACGTTTTTACACAATATTTGAATAAAGTAGTTAAAGATTATTCGCTTCTCAAAGTGTAAGACGCAATAAAACTCGTATGCTTGCACCATCTTACCGAAATACAGTTTTAATTAAGTCCTGAACATTTCGACATTTCTTCATATATTTTCTATTAAAACCGGTTTTAAACAAATCACAAGTACGTGTTAAGATCCGACTAAATACCTATTTCCCGATATGGTCAGGTAAATTTGCTATATAATATGATTTTTATAGTTTTGACCCAAATTTCATGGTTCAATGAATATAAAAAATGATAGTCCAAGTGGGCCATATGTGTACTATGGACACATTCTTGTGTTGTTTTTTTTTATCAGAATATAAGAAAACCTATATTCATTTTATAATTGTCCCTAACTCGAATAATTCAAGCCCTTTCCGTGTCCGATTTTCTCCAACAAGATGGCTTGAACTCCTTATGATCATTGGCCGGGTCGCCTGCTCTCTGTGAGAGAGAGCCAATCAGCGGCGATCAGGATATGAGTCTGCGCAACTCTCTTGAAATTGTCTTACCAAACACGTGTGTTCAATTAACACAAATCCGATAATAATTAATTAACATCAATTAACATCAGTTTACATCATTTATCATCAATTAACATCCGGAACTCCTCCTTCTTTAGCTGCCAATTTAAATCAAAATTCCCATATTGCAAAGCGGTGTGAATTTTCCGGTTGACGGTCTTGATCGAGGAAGACGTTCAGGCGTTAATGTAGCCTTCGTAGATCAGCGGAATATAACGACTGAATTATTCGGGTTAAATTGTCCCTCACAAAGTGCTAATGATAGCCCAGTAATGGTGTCACAGTCAAAATATGTTATGACATTTTAGCTTATTCTTACTTTCACTGAAAACATTTAAACAAAGGTAGACAAATTGTGAATAATAATGATAATCCATATTATACATTTTTTATGCCCCAACTATGATAGTAGAGGGGCATTTTGTTTTCTGGTCTGTGGGTTTGTTCGTTCGTCTGTTCGTCTGTTCGTTCATTCGTATGTTTGTTCATCCCACTTCAGGTTTAAGTTTTTGGTGAAGGTAGTTTTTGATGAAGTTGAAGTCTTATTAACTTGAAACTTAGTACTCATTTTTCCTATGATATGATCTTTCTAATTTTAATGCCAAATTAGAGTTTTTACCAATTTCACGGTCAACTGAACTTAGAAAATGATAGTGCGAGTGGGGCATCCCTGTACTTGGGACACATTCTTGTTTTTTCTGGTAAATGCTGAGGTCCAGATTAGTAAGTGTTCTCGCAAGGAATTGCATATAGCATCATGTCAAACAGGACATTCTGAAACAGCATGTATTCCCAAAAAATTATAGCATCACATATCACATTGAAGCAATATAGCATTATTACTTTGTTATATACTTTTTCCATTGGACCTCTCATTATCTATAGATCAGGTCTAAATTCAAATGTTTTAATGTGTATATTTTTTCCATAGAATAAGGTATTTTAATTTATTCTGTTATTTTGTAGGGAGAACATGGCTTTTTCCGTATTGTAACCAGTAAATATAAAGATGGATATGGGAATTGGTACAACCTGGATATAGAATCTAGATGTGCTTATGGCGATCCAATCATACCATCTGGATACTAGAAATAATATCAAAGAAACTAGTCATATCACATCTTTACTTTTTGTAATTGTATAATTTTTTTTCATGTGCTATAATGTGTTACGGTACATTTAATAGGTAACAATACAGTCTGATTACATAAAAGTTGATTGATTAGATCTTAAATGCTATTAACTTGCTGTTTTATGCATAGACAGCAAATAAATCTGATTCTCTAATTACAAAAAATGTATGTTTGTAGTTATTAATTATTAAAGATATTTAAAAAAAAATATGCATAATATAATAAGAATAGAGATCTATATATTGATAAGTAAGTGTATATAAAATAAATTGTCTGTTTATATCTATAAATTGAAGTATGGGCAGTTCATAAATGCTTAAAAGAGGGGCAAAAGATACCAGAGGGACAGTCAAACTATTCCGACACATAATATTTTGATTTCACTGCTAAAGATGTATTTGCATGTGTTTAATGTGTTTTTGTCAGTGTTATACAATTTTTTTCACACATTTGAATATTGTCCAGGATGTTTTTTTTTTTATAAAAGTAAAATGCATTGTTTTCCATAATGGTATTCTTATCACCTTTAAAGCACTTGTTAGTAACCATATTTTTTCATGTTTTATTGCACTTTATAAAAAAACAATATAAACTTTAAAAACTTATTTGATTGATTTTTTTATCCAAGACCATGAACTATTTTTTATCAACACATAATATTATTTTTTCCGTTTTCTCACCACAGACCTGTTACATAACATATTACTGATGAACATCTTAGTCTAATTGTTGATTCAATAGAAAAGCTGTAAATACATGATTTTCTTAGTGAAAATGCAATTTTCAATGTTAAAAAATTAAAACCTGGTTGAACAAATAAAATAAAAAATATATATATTTGATTGTTTGCTTGTCCACAACAAAATGATATTGGTTGTTGTCAAAGAATTGTAGTACTAAATGCTGTTTTAAAATTTGAAGTTGAGGTATAGAAGAAAATACAATTGTTGTCAATTATTTTTCTTAATATTGTATAAAAAAGTTATATACATGTATGTTGTGTAATATTTGTTTATTTATATGATTTAAAATATATTCATTTTATCTTTATATGATAGATGTAATTTTTTTTTTCACAATAAATATCAGAAAATATGAGCTTTAGCTATATCTCGAATATCCCTATGAGCAACTTAACTTAAGTTTGCCTCATTAACAGTTTTATGAAACTCATACACAATGATAAAAACCAAAACTTGCAAACCTAGTTTGAATTTGAGCAGTGAGTCCCATACAGTTCTAGAGGAACTCCCCTTTATAACTTGAAAAAAAAATTTTTTGTCCACACTCCACACACACACACACACAGAATCTAAGTTGTATCAAATGCAATGCTAAGAGCCAAAACTAGCAGAGTGTTCAAATTTGGGTTTTGTGTCAATCACCATTCTGGAGTTATGCCCCTTTTAACTTGGAAAGTTCCAAAGCTTTAGCTGGGGCATTAGCATCCTCTGACACATTCTTTTATTCTTTTTAATTTAAAGTATACATTCATAACCTGTAATGCTTCTGACACCAAAAGGTTTAAGGTTTTAATCACAAAATTGTTACCATTTACCTGAAAGACTATGTGAATAACTGCCAATTGTCATCCAATATCTGTTTGTAAATTTTTCACATTTTCATCTTCTCTTCTGAAACCACTGTGCTAATCATAACCAAGCTTGGCGGTAAAAACAGCTGTCATTGTAGATTTTCCTTATTTAGATTGTCAAATTTTGAAAAATCTTTATCTCTGAAACGTCATGGCAAAATATTTTTGAAACTTTACAGGATTGATGATTTGGAGATCTGTTCCAAATTATTGCCTTTTAATGTCAGATTGGTCTTAAATGCTTTGATATTGGTTGTTAAACTCTATGGGAAATCACATGCTCCATTCTTTTCTCAGAAACTACACAGGTATATTTAACCAAAATTAATAGGAATTGTGTCAGAAAGATCCGATTCAAATAAATCTTCATTTGATTCATGCAAACATTAGCAACAATGGCCATCTCTTTTGCCAACAATCTTCTCTGAAATAACAGGGTGAAATGTTTTTAAATGTTACATTTTTGATGCCCTCTACAAACCTCATCATTTTGATTTGAGTGTTGATTAGATGGCAGGCATGATGGTAGAAAATCACATTTTCATTTTCACTAAAACTACTTGGCCAGTGTGAAATTAACATGAAATGATGTAAAGAAGGACATCTACAAAGTGCTCTATAAAGATTCTGATTGGAAGAAAAACAGACAGCAGAGTCAATCAATTTAAGAAATAACTAGACAATGTAATAAATGTTTTTCTAATACTATATGCAATAGGTCAACTATATTTGGTGTATATGTCTGTCTTGCAGGTATCATTTGACCTTCACCTCATTTTCATGGTTCATTGGTCAATGTCCAGTAATCCCAATAAACTTCAACCTACTTTGACCTCATTATCATTGGTCAGTATGGAATTTCTATGGTTTGATATGTTTCTTTTATACTATAAGCAAAAGGTCATACAAATTTGGTGTATGGAATTATTGTATTATAGGTGTACATGTACTTCTAGCTTTGTTTTTATGTGACCCTGACCTCATTTACTTGGATCAGAAATGTTCATGTGATACTGTGATACTTGTAGTAAAACTTTATATCTAGAACTATCAACATAAAAGCAATGTTCAGCATAGAAGACAAGATATTTTAGTGTGCTCACTCTAGTTCTAAAAATATTCTAATTTGTCACGAATAATGTATGTTGTTGACATTAAACCCCTGATTGTACAACATTAAACCCCTGATTGTACACATTAAACCCCTGATTGTACAACATTTTTGGGATCTAAATTAAGCTACAACTGTTTCTAGAGTTATATTCATTAAATAGTCAACATTGAACAGGGTTTTCTTTTCTGGTAAAAGACACAACACAGCTCTAATCTTAATAATAAGGGTAGTGTCATTTAATGTCCTTTAAATGCCTTAGTTTCATTTAATGAATAGGTCACTTGTTATACGACCGCAAAAATTGAAAATTTTTTGGTCGTATATTATTGGTATCACGTTGGTTACTTTTGCTTATTAGGTTATGTCATTCAGTTGAGGGCTTAGCAGGTCACTATTACACATGAGTTCCGTTGGTTTTGTTTTAATACTAATTTGTTTTCACCCTTATCACAAAAGTAGAAGATATCAAGGTGTAGTAAAGAATCATAGTGTTTTATAACTTCCTATATAGCTATGAAGACGATTTTCTACCAATGCAGACTATCTTTAACGTTCCTTTAACCAACAGTAGAAGATCTACTACTATTTGCTATTTTCACAAAGTGTCCTTTGTGTTAGGTAACAGGTCCGAATCTTTGACAGTTGAGGTATTTCGTATACAATAGTCAACACAAAGACTTGTGGTATTTACTGTCCACATTAAAGTCGTGCTAGAGGAGACATGCAGATAACTGTTATGCGGGCGAAAATAAGACGTTTACAATTTACAAATAGCCACCTGACCATAAGGTATGTTCACTTTCGCCTAGTATCGCACAAAGTATAGAGACTTATTACGAGATCTTTCTTGTCAGTCATTGTGTCGTTTCTATGACATGTATAAAAGTATAATTGCGTGCACAGTAATGAAAAGAGACCAAAGATTCAAGAAGGACATTTAAAAGTCATTTTAGTCGGAAGAGAAACTGACAATGCCATGGCCAAATAAAATGCTAGGATGTGCACTTGAAAGATTCTATATGACTAACACACAGAAATATGCAAAGTAAACATCATTTTAAACGAAGTCTGAGTTCGATGTTAGAATAGGTATAAAAGAGAAGAGGGGGGGGGGGGGGGGGGCAAGGGGGTCCCAATAACAGCAAAACAGCAAATTGATTTGGCTTATAACAGATAACAAGGAATTAAAATGGACAAAAACAGATAACAGTAAATGAAATATTAAAATAAATCGGGACCTTGACAAATCCAGTATTTCTTATTACGGGTATAATCCTTTGTAATGAATTCCATTTTCTATGAACATGTTTTTAAAATTATGTATCTAGAATGTGTTTACTACTCAATATATTTTATACGCTCGTTTACAGGACGTATCATGGGATACTGTTGTTCGTCTGTCGTCAACATGTCGAATATTAACTCCAAAACACTTTAACCAATTTCCATAAAACTTTTGGAAATTGTTTATATCTATTGACGTGAGCTCCCCTTCGTATTTCATAAATTGCAGATTTTAAGTTTCTGAGTAATGAGGTTTTATTCAATAAAAATGGTGTTTTTTTTCAGTTTTCTGATAATATCTCAAAAATCCTTTCACAATTTTGCAAGGAATTTTGGTGAATTGTTACTATCTATTGACATGAGCTCTCTTTCAATTTTTATAAATTTTAGATTTTATGTTTCCGAGTTAAGGAGTTTTGTTAATTAAAAAGGGGGGATTTTCCAGTTTTCGGACATTAACACAAAAACGTTTTCAGCAGTTCTGATGAAACTTTGCTGAATTGTTTATAGCTATTGTTGTAAGCGCCCTTTCTATTTTCATTAATTTTAGATTTTATGTTATTGAGTTAAGGGGTTTTATTCATTAAAAAAGGTGGTATTTTCCAGTTTTCGGTCAATAACTCAAAAAAAATTTCAGCAGATCGCATGAAACTTTGGTGTATTGTTTATATATATTGACTGAAGCTCCCTTTTAATTTTTATAAATATCTGATATGACATAAAGAAGTTATCGAATATTTCAAGAAGGACGACGGGCGTATCATGCGCTCATGGCGTAGCTGTTTATTTGTTATAGAATACTTTTTTTTTCAGCATGTATTTTTATACAGTTATAGAAACTCACACATGCTTGTAATTTAAATAGTGTGTAATAAAATAGAATGGAAATGAGGAATATGCCAAAGAGACAAAAATGATATCTAGTAAAAATTCAAGCACTGTTATGGTATTCAATTCACATAGTTCTTGTGTTTGTTACTACTAAAAAATGACCTAAAAGAGTTTGAATATATATATTCGCATTCTGACTTTTTCTAAATGCCCATTTAATGAGGTGTGTGAATTTTTCTTAATAAGACTATGAGGCAAAGTGGTCAGTATATAGGGTAGAAAAATCAAAAGCACCAACTAAAAAAGCATGCAATTTATCAAGTACCTCGAACCAATTTTGACACTCCAAAAGTAACTTATTATTTTCAAAGGCTAAATTTTTTATCAGGCTATTGATTGGACCAAGTGTACTAGTAAGTAGAATACATAGTTTAGTAGGGGAGCAATGGCTTGAAGACGAAATAAATCTTTGTTTGTAATGAGCTGTGTGCTGCTTCGGGACCCAGGACATGACTGGAACTTTCATTGTACAATGTGTTTGGTTCTGCTTTGAAAAGAATCACAGAGCTGAGTCAATGTACCATATTATATAAAAGGTTAACTGGTAGTAAGGACCTAGTCCTTAATTGAGATGCTTGTCAGATATTCCTGGCCATATGTTTCCTTTTTGTCGAGCCTTCGACTTTAGTCGAAAAAGCGAGACTAAGCGATCCTACATTCCGTCGTCGTCGGCGTCGTCGGCGTCGTCCACAAATATTCACTCTGTGGTTAAAGTTTTTGAAATTTTAATAACTTTCTTAAAATATCCTCGGTTGGTACCAAACTTGGACAGAAGCTTGTTTATGATCATAAGATAGTATCCAGAAGTAAATTTTGTAAAAATAAAATTCCATTTTTTCCGTATTTTACTTATAAATGGACTTAGTTTTTCTACCGGAAAATATTACATTCACTCTGTGGTTAAGGTTTTTAAAATTTTAATAACTTTCTTAAACTATCCTCGGTTGGTACCAAACTTGGACAGATGCTTGTTTATGATCATAAGATAGTATCCAGAAGTAAATTTTGTAAAAAAAAATAAATCCATTTTTCCGAATTAAACTTTTCAATGGACTTAGATTTTCTGCCAGGAAACAACACATTCACTCTGTGGTTTATCTTTTTAAAATTTTAATAACGTTCTTATACTATTTTGGATTTGTACCAAACTTGGACAGAAGCTTGTTTATGATCAAAAGCTAGTATCAGGAAGGAAATTTTGTAAATGACTAAATCTATATTTTCATATTTTACTTTTATATGGACTTAGATTTGCTGCCAGGAAACAACACATTCACTCTGTGGTTAAACTTTTTAAAATTTTAATAACTTTCTTATACTATTTTGGATTTGTTCTTAACTTGGACAGACAGAAGCTTGTTTATGATCAAAAGCTAGTATCTAGAAGGAAATTTTGTTTTCTTCCAGTTAACATTACATTCAGTCTGCAGTTAAAGTTTTTAAACATTTATTAGATTCATAAACTATCCTGGATTTTACAAAACTTGGACAGAAGCTTCTTACAATCAAAAGATAGTATCAACAGGAATATTTCATTGATTTATTTCCTAATTTTTGTTGAGCCTGCGATAAACAGAAAGAGTAGGCGAGACACTGGGTTCCGCGGAACCCTTACGAATATTTGTCATAATAATAATTGTTCTGCTTTAATATGTTGGCACGGGAAACAAGGAACATTATCCTCATACAAAAAAATAAGATAATTCTAAATACATGTTCCAAATAAAATGGAATTTATCACAAAGGATAATCATAAGATTTACTGGAATTGTCCTGGACCTCACTTTTGTAATGGGTATACGTTAATGGAATCCTTCTCCGAATACGGGACCAACATATTACTAGTGGTAGACCTCAATGTCCAATGATCTTCAATTTCTACCGAATATTGGCTGACAAAAAAATGCTAACATTCCAATTTTCAATAACAGTTAACAGCAAATCCATTATCACAATAACAGATAACAAAAAAACTAAAAGCCCAATAACAGCTAACAATGAATAAGACAATAACAGCTAACAGCAAATATATTTTCAGAATAACAGATAACAAAGAATTAAATTGCCCCATAACAGCATAACAGTTAAACCCCTTGCCCCCCTCAGAGAAGAAACGAAGCAAAATGACGATGATTAACATAGATTAGTTAACAAAACATTGTCTTGCAAACCTTAAAACCTGCATTGCCAAAAAAGTAAATTTAGCTCAATAAATAGATCATGTGACTTATATTATTGGCATTACTTGTCGCTTGTCATCAGAGAGACAAGGTCTACAAGCACGAAACATTTGTCAATGATTTGATGTATTTTTTGGGGACATTATCTTGACATTTCCACTGTAATTTCTGAGGTAAAGTGTTCAGTTATGTCATCCTTTTCATTTTTCTATAGAATTAACATAATTCTGAAATGAATGAAGAATGTTAATATTATTGTGATTTCATTTAGCGTTGATGATTTTGTTTTATCTAGTAATAAAGAGTATAGTTACTTCATGTTACTCTTATCTAAAAGTATTTTATATGAGCTGCTTTCCTTTATCTAGATTCAAAGTATAAATGTAAAAGCTTCATGTGCAAAGATATCGCAAAATAATGTTGATTTATGATAAAAAAAAAAAAAAAAAAAAGAAAAAAAAAAAAAAACCAAACATGACAGACAGCAACCAGCGATGACTTTAAACAGTCAAATAAACGGAAAGTGGCGGGAAAATATTTTTTGGGCGCTCAATATCAACCTAACCTTAGACACGTGTGTAACATCACAATATATGAGCAACTTATCAAAATAAATTGGAAAGAATCCGCCTCATAAACTGACCAAAGAAGCTGCTATCAAAAAGACCAGACAGATTACTCGCGTGTACTGAAAGCCTGTTCTAAGCAAATTACAACAAGAAAATAATTCACTTTTCTCAGACTTAAATAATCCTCCGTTCACATCCAACGTATAAAGTGCACGTAAAGACCTCATGAGGAGACAACGACAAGCAAGACCTGAGAAAATAAAAAGAAAAGCTCATATGAAAAATTGCAAACGCCCATTAAATTACAAACGTCTTTACTATAAAAGACTGAGTGCAAATGTGCATAAAACATTGCAAACGTCCCGCACCTCCGACGGACAACATATATTACAATATAATATTCCAGCTAATATGATGTCCTATGTCGATAAAAAATTGATATTGCCAGAGATGCACTTGGCATCGCAAAGCATATATATGTTAGCAGTTGTAAATCATTGTTATCGTCTTTTGTTATTGCTTATCAGTTTTATATACAAAAAAATATATATATATTTTCCTTTTCAAATGCACTCCAGTGGCGTAGCTTGCCTTCTGTTTATACCGAGGCAGGGGGTCAGGGGGCGCAGCTCCCCTGAAGCTATAGAGGTTTTTACAATCTGAACAAGAAAAAATCGTTAAAAAATAGTTGCTGTTCAATGTTATTTCATCATAATAATGTTAATTATGCCTTACTATCTATACTCAAAGCTATAAAAATAAAAAAATACGACGGTGAAGGTATCACATTAGACAACCAATGAAAAGTCCTGACTTGCTAGCAGTTACAGAAAGCAGGGACATATATACATACTGTTCCCAGCAGAAAGCCAGCTCAAATGCCTAATGTCTCCCAATATATTTCCAAGCCGTAGTACACTCTAATATAGTTGGCTGTACATCACACGTCATATCACAAGAAATCATGACCTTGCTCGGTGGATAGAAGAAACCTGTACAAAATGTTCAATACAGAAAAAAAAAACGCAAATATTAAGGTTTATTTGTAATAAGTTTTGTGATGATAATTTGTTTGGTCGTAGGTCACGAATCAACGAATCATAGATAATCCCCACAAAATGACTGCTGGATTGAACAAACAAATTTCAGGATAAACAAGGAGAAAAACATATTTTACATGTAAAGTGTAGCAAGGCACTTGTTTTCGTGGTGTGTTCCTTCGAAGGTCTTGAAATTACATATTGAATGATTTTTAACTTTTTTTTTCATTCACGATGAACATGACAACCGGCGAATAACTAACATTTACTGTATTCTGAAGTCTTCATTATAAATGAACAGTATTTGGTTGATTTTTTTTTATATATAAACTGACATTATGTATTAACTATTAAACAGACATATTTCTCTGGAATTAGTGATTCCTTTAAATATTTTAAATTCCCTGCTTGTGAAAACGTACTATGAATTTAAAATAGCGAGAATAAAACTTGTGAACCACATCTTATAAATTATTTTCTGTGCACTATAATGTATAAATGTAAATGCATATTTTGTTCTGTTTAGTACCAAAGTCAATGAACATAGTCGTAGGGGAACATGTCAACACTTATAAATGAGGGTTTGAATGCTTAGAATGTGATTATCAAATATTTATTTTTTAATCATTGTCGCCCATAATTTGATTTTCCTTTATTTTATAATTTAGCACCATTTTAAATCCATATTCTTTCAAATTTAAATTAATTTCAGAGCCGATATTTCTATTTTCTTGAAACCTCACCCAGGCCCTCATATACAATGTACTAGAAATTATTCTGACGCAAAATTAACTAATTGACCTAATTCAGTGGTAAAGTGATTTGATCGGGAGACTCGTGAGTTGCATCCTCATCTATTCTACTAACTGTTTTCGCTTGCAATGGGGTAGGACAAAATAAATCTGTTGTCGATTTCCTTTTACTCTGACAAACTTGAATTACAGAAAACTACCGTAAAGGGTATTTCCAAGTAGAGGAGGGAAAATTAATTCAAATGTTCCCATAAGTCTTTAATAATTCGTAAAGGGTATGAATCAATAACCGCGCCAACAAGACATATCAAGTTGCTACATTATTTTTTAGTAGCCAGTTTGCTGCAATAATCATTTAAAAGAAAATACAGTGAAGGAAAATATTTTTTTTCTTTTTTTTTACTGAGGCAGTTGCCTCGGTTGCCTCAACGTAAGCTACGCCCCTGCACTCATTCACTGTGCCTCACTAATTTACTACTGTTGAATTTAAATATTGTCAGTATCTATCTATTTTAAGCATTCAAGTCAGTTTCTTTGTGTTAATTTTTATATCGTTCGCAGATATCACGTAAAAATTGACAATAGTCTGAAGCGGAAAGGTTTTTATTTTTAGATCTACAGTGTCACGAAACACTAGATGAATGTTCGATCTATTAGAAATACAGGGCAATTTATTCATTTATTTATGGTTTGTTATGAAGATAATGATTTTTAAAACGAGTAACAGTAGTAAAAATTAAATATACTAGGTATTTATATGTGGGCGTGTCAAAATGATAGAGGCTAATTACCATGACGTCACGCATTTGTTTCTCAGCACACAATTTCTGAAGAATTTCAGGATCGCTTAGCTAAACATTCTTATCCAAAACCATGAAATTATGTATGAAAAGATGCGGTAGGCTTATATATACCGGAATTCAAAACAAAACCGAGATTAAACGTTTGAATATGATGAATAAGGGTTTTAAAAATGCTATGTGAACCGAAATTCCACAGGCACTTGTCTCAGAAAAAAAAAATCCGAGACAAGTGCCTGTGCGACATTCATCCAATTTTTTTCATATACATGTAACGTCATATAACGTTTAAAATTCTTAGCAAGTCTTGTTATCGGTTACAATTTCAAATAAAGTGTAAGTTAGTTTTTGTACTTTATAATTAAGATAATCATGAGACAGTTATATAAATGGTGTAAACTTGTAACTTTGGCACGACCAACTGCATATGAATATTGAAAATACGATCCACTTATCATTTTTAGTTTCCGATATTTTGCAATTCAAATATGAGGTCCCTCATGGGGGGTCCTAGTAATCACATAATCACCATTTTTTTGCCAATATAATCACATAATCATTAAATATTTGCTTATCTTTAGTAATCAAATAATCATAAACTAAAAATACAGTCCTAGGTATCAAATAATCATGAAATATTTGGCTTAATAATCAAATAATCATTAAAAAAACGGCCAAGTAATCACATAATCAAAAACCCCATGAGGGCCCTCAAATATCCGGAAAATCAAAGAATAAATGTGTAGATTACACGTAAATTTCGCAAAGAATTACGAAATATACAAATTCTTATTTCAAATTATCATTGGTCGAAACCATCTCCTTCGATTCTCCAAAAAGACACTATGATATTGTTGTAACAATATGTTTGCTATTGACTCGCTGGCTTACTGCAACTTCGATATTTTTTTAAACGGTATAAATTCATTTGAACTTTAAACTTTGGCGGATAGTTGTCTCATTGGCAATTATACCACATGGCATCTCCTTTTTTTTTTTATTTATATAAATTCGTTTTCCAATTTGTTTGTTCAGTTAGATTAGAGTGCTCTCCCTTCAACGATAAGTATACTGGTTTTGATTGTCTGTTCTGAAATAGTGTTTGACAGTCCATCAATCGAGATTAATACTCGTGTACCCGTCCCGGTACCAGGACCTCGTCAATTGTTGTCTTAACATATTTCATATCTTATTTAGTTGTTATTTGGAATGTCTGATGTCATTAGTTTTGGGTAGTTGTGATGCTGTCTCTGGCGTTGACGTATACCTCACCATTTTTTTTTAAATTATGTACTCAGCCAAATGAAATCTAGTCTGCACCGCTATAACTACCATGGTAATGTGATCGTGCTAATGTATCTCCCTTTATTCAATGTATATTGACTGCTTAATATTTCTTTTTGTTATTTTTGTCGTTGGTGTGCTGCCTCACAGGTAAGAATTTAGTAATTTTATTAAAAATCAAAAATTATTCTCAGCTTGGACTGATAGATAAATGTGAAAGTCCAGAATTAAGTGAATAATCAATATGGTTACACTGGAGCATGTATCATCAAGTTATACATGCAACTATTTTCACCTTTTTGCCTTAGAAGTGACTTTCTTAAAATTCACTATATAGCCTGATTACATAATAATAGAAAATAAATACAGAATTTACACCCTTTTTTGTCGTTTTTTATTTTGAATGACCTGGAAAACATGAACTCTAGGTCATCTGACAGAGGTATCGGAGTGTTCGTTCCACTTAGACTTTTTTATATATACTATTTTTGTAAGAATTACAAATGGGTGAACACAATCCTTTCCGTTTTATACGTTTGACATGAAAACTCTAAAAACCGGCCTCTATTTCCAATCAATATTCTACACGCCTCGTAAAGGTAAAAGGGTAAAATTGATTTAGTGATCGAAATCAAGTATTTATACCAATATAGTTTGATAAGATGTGCATATGTGAAATATAACATTTATGTCAAGGCTAAAATGCAATGAGAGTTAAGAGATATCCTTTCCAATGACAAACCGATTGATAGCGTTTCCGCTTTTATTTTCAATGGGGTCCTTTAAGTGTGTATCGCTTAGATCATAGTAGGCTCAGCTTAGAGTAAATAATTAAGAAGAGGCATCGCATATATTGAATTATAGCATGTCTATTGACAAATAATGATTCAGCCCATTTTTCTGCTTTGAATGCTACGTGGTCATCAGTTATTGTTAAACTAGAAAGCACAGTCCAAACTTTCATTCAATTGTAGAAACAATATGGAGAGTATAAAATTGAGAATTGTCAAAGAGACAACAGCTCGACCAAAGAGCAGACCAAAGCCGAAGTCTACCAATGGGTCTTCAATGCAGTACGAAACTCCTGCACGCGGAGACGTTCTTCAGCTGGCCCCTAAAAAATATAGGCCAGAGGCTCCTGACTTGGGACAGGCGCAAAAATGCGACGGGGTTATATATTATAAACATGTTTACACTCTTTTAGCTTTTAGATGATAACATAATTGAATAAGTCATTAGCTGGCTTAATTTGGTGTCAGTATACTATGAAGTTCGACGATATATCTAAAATTGCATTTTAACTTGTGTTTTCTTATAATTTTACCCTCGTGTGCGTAGGAGCTGGAGGGCCGAAATTATTTAACAACTATGATTTAAACCAACTGTAATATATTTTTTAAGACAAAATAAAATTTAATTAAAATGTATTACAATAATTACAATGATAACTTTTGATTTACAGAGAAATTTATTTGGATACAATGAATACACATTATGCTAAATATGAAAACAATGTCCCGTTTCACGTCACTAGTCACGTGATATGGACAATATTGGATGTGTATTAGAATCACAATGGCTGTGTATTCCATCAATTAATGGAGATATATTCGTGGATAATGTAAGAAGTACGACAGTTTCATAACGGTTGACACCGGAAAACGATCAAGCTGGCTTGTATTTACAGATATTGTAACCCTTTAGTGGCTTTTAGTGGAGTAACAGGGGAAAATATTGTCGAAAAGGGTGAAATAGTGAACATGGCGACCATCGGGATCGCAGATGTGTGCGAGGATAGCACAGCCGATGATGCGCCTACGATCAACATTTCAAATGACGATGAACATGATGAAGAGGAAAGAGACAATGTTGAGGACGATGATGAGGAGGAGGAAGATGAGGATTGTGAGATAACACCTCTCGAAAATAGACGAATCTTTGAAAGAAATGACAGCGGAACGAGTTTCAGTAGTTTGATTTCACAGAATTCAGTAAACACAAAACCGATTCAGGGACCGCGTTATAAATTAATTAATGAAGGAGATATCCCAATTTGTAAATTAAATCACACACGAACAATTGTCAGTAAGATTATGAACTCCAGATATTTAAGACGATGGGAAGTACACAAAATTTATCTGGACAAAACAGAAATATGTTCGGCTACGGTAAGTTGGTTTGTTTACAGGGATACAACTGGACCATGACGGTGAAAATATCAATGTTTATAAATATTGTGAAAAGTACAAATCAATTGCATCATAATTAGGTGATATTTGTTACTTGCTACGTTAACTGATTAATTTCAATTGCTAATAATGAACAAATATTAAAGTTATGTGTCCAATTCCCTGTTGTTTACGGAAATCGAAACCATTGTAAATTGTTAAGGCTTTAACCATCCTTGTTTTTTTCTACAAGCCAAACTATTTATATAAACTGGCTTTTCTATACTCTTACCTGGGACAAGTGGCTAAATGTATTTGTCTCTGGGCTCACACCATTAAATTAATGGCATCTTTAAAATAGTTTTATATGTATTCATTGGCTAGGATACCTCTGGTGTGTCTGACAGTCAAATGAAATACATATGTTTACATTTTTATAGTTAACCAAGGATTTGTAGAGTGGCACTATACAAATCATTGAGTTAACTGTTAAATGTGAATGAAAGCTTGTAAAATATTATAATTTTTGGATTATTACGGAAATTTGCAATCAATCTTTTTGCACTTGAGTCTTACTCAAGTAAAAATAATTTATAAGTACATGTAAAACCTCTTTTAAATTCCTTGTGAATTACTTTTATCATTTAGACTATAAATAAATGAATGTCAGAATAATCCTGCAGTTCAGTTACATTACACATAGTACATTGTAGCTTATTTCTTAAGTTAGATTACAATTGGTAAACACAATCATTAAAGTGCAATTCTCTTTACTTTGCTTTAATGTCCCTTTGCAATTGGTATGTATCACCTCTGTTTTATACCCAAAATACAATAGAACATTTGTAGCAAGGGGAGTGCATGCTAAAGCATTGGCCATTTTATCTTAGAGTGTAATACAATTATAGGCCAAAAAATATCAATATAAGGAGCTAAAATGTACAGCTCTAACAATGTGTAGGACTTGTTTTAGCCCCCCTCCCTAAAAACAAAAACCCACTAAAAAAATAGCATGTAATTGCTTGACTCTTGCATTGGCTAAAATTGCATAAAGTTATTATTTTGAAAGAGAGATAATCAACATTCTGACTGCTCAAAAATACTTTAAATTGTACTTTTTGTACTTTTGTACTTTAGCATATTATCCGTTTTGTGCATAATTTTTGAATGATCTAAATCATTGTTAAAAAAAAAAACCAACCACTTTTTATGCTACATTTTGTACAAAGTAGGTGTTACTGTACATGTTAATAATGTATATGAGAATTAAGAAAACATACAGGGCCTGCACATGAGGTAAAGCATTTTACATGGATTTTAACATGTTAACATAATATCTGTGAACTGAAGATTAAGTAATATGTCAGATGTGAGCGGAAACTGTATCTTCATGTTGAACAGAGACATATTTATCATGGTACATTGGTATACATGTACACGTATATCCTGTGCTTAATTGTTGACAGTTTTACAAGTGACATTTGACATTAAAAGGAAATCTCAACCTTTTTTTCTGCAAATGAAAACATTTATTGTATTTTTTTTTAAAACAATATTCATTAAAGTATGTATTTATTCATACTATATAAGGTATTACAGTTTATATAAAAATTACAAAACTAATTAAAAGCTGTCTCAAGTGTCATTGTTATGGCCTATTAATCAAATCGATGAAATTCTTCAATTATTTGTATAGAAATACACTGCAATTTTAATTAATCTCCTGAGCAGTGTAAAAATACTACAAATGTACTTTAATGAGAGTTGTCTCATTGTTAGTCATACAATGTACCACATCTTCTTTTTTATATTAGAGTGGGGTGCTCATTTTCGCCATATCTTTCCATGTTTTCTACAGTTTATGTTCAGGTCTATATGTTTTTGAAGTATACTGATATTTCGATATGAAGATAACTTCAAATACAAAACATTTCTAAGCTTGAAAACATGTTTGTTTGAAAATAATCAATCCTCTGTAAAGTTAGATTAAAGGGTGTTTATTTAAAACCAAATAACTGCTGCTTTATATAATATTTATCAAATAAATTTCATTATACATGAACAGTAGACATTTCAAAGGCGTAAAAAACAGAAGTTTAGGCCAATCAGTCAAAAAATTACTAAGAAAAACTTCTTTGAAAATTGTGTTTTTCATTCAGGAAATTGATCGAAAATTGTTGTCCGTTTTTCGGTCCTATGCAGTAAGTGCCGCAATTTTGTTTTAGTTTAGAAAAAAATCATATTTGTTATAAAATTATAATTTATCGGCATATTTCTTCAATTTCAGCCATCCTTTGAAGTTTTTACACCTCAAAATCATAAAACGGCGAAATTGTGTCCCCGGCGAATATGCGCCCCCCACTCTAAGTGGAATATTAATTTACTGTGACACATGAAAAACTTTGAAAAATATGTCCTGTCTTCCAAGTTTTGTAGGCTATTGTGAGCATGTACAGCTCTGACATATCCATTTGATATTTTGGAATATCATAAAGGGGGTCTCGTTTGGGGGGTTCTGATCCTGGGTCCCGCTTACTGTTTTGTCAGATTCCTGTATCTCCCTAACACTATGTACATAAGCAATTCTCATTTTTTTTGTAATTTCCTGTGTCCCGCCTATGACTTCATTTCCCATTTTACAGCCCAATAATTAGACTTTCATGTGTCACGCTTACAAAAAATCGGCAATTCGCATCACGTTTAGACCTAAATAGGACTCACCATACTGTAAATGCTTGGTGTAACATTATTAAGGTGTATACTAAAATGTTATTTGGTAAAAAGGACTTTTTCAATTGCTATGTTCTTTATATCACACAAATCAGTGGCATCAGTAATATACTGTATATGTTTTATTAATTGATTGATTGATTGATAGTTGTTTAATGCTAAGCAATAAAAATTTCATGTTCTGTTAGATGCAATGTACTATAGTGAACTTGATGGAAAAAGATGTGGTATACATTTTGTAATTGCCAATGAGACAAATCTCCACAGGCGACTAAATTGACAAAACCCATATTAAGCCAATATGACATTAAAAATATTAGGGAAAAGAATACTATTACACATGATTACATGCATCACATGTCGAAAAAGAAATGAAAGATAAATTTAAAAAAAAAAAGGCAAATGGCAATTGGGCATTGTGTGCCTTAATTATAAACAGTGTTAAAATTATCATCAGTTATTAATGCATAATATTAGTGAATTGCTTGAAACTACAAGAAAAATGCATAACTCTTGACTTAATATACCAAATATAGTAGGAAAGGGATATTTTAGTGCAATGACTGTATCACATTACTTCTCCCCCCCAATCTTGTACATATATATGTTGTACTTGCTTGGGGATGGAAAATATTTTCATATGTTTACTTTTAAAAACTACACATGTAATTGTAGCAATTTTTAGCTGCAGAAAATAAACAATATTTATTAAGAACAATGTCAGAAACGTATCAACTTTTTGTACTACATGTAAGCGTGAAACTGTTGTAGGGCTCTGTAAAGCTCACCTTTCCTATTTTCTAAGCCTTGACATGTACATGTACACTTGTATACTTTAAAACAGGAAAAGATTTGTTTAATTTGAAGAGTGTTCACAAACTCTGATTGTAAAATAGAATTACAGTAAAGATGAGTGGCTTATTGTTGAAAAGTTAATGTTCAAAAGCCTGAGTTTCCATAAAAATTTTGAAATCCAAATTGAATCAAATCCTTTGATAATTCTCTCACAGTCCATCATATATGCTCATTGTAAATTCCAAATGTTTTTAGGAAAAAGATAATGAACCTACTAAAATTGAAATGTTCACCTTTTAAAGAATTTGCTGAATACACATGTATGTTTTAAAATTCTACATCTTAAAACAATAGAACAAAATATTAGAGTAGAGGAGCTTGAGGGTAGGTTTAAAGACCATGTGTAAGACATAATAGTGTCCTGTAAAAAAGTGTCCATGAGGACAGTTTTTCATAGAATTTGGGTATTTAATAATGTCCATTGCCATTGAATAGTGTCCCTCAAATGGACAGATTTTTACTGCAATAGATATGAAATAGTGTCCACCCACAGGACAAATTTTCATAATAGTTTCTATTAAATTGTGTCCTCCGACCAAGGGAAGTAATACAAAGGTCATTAAAAAGTTTTATTATACTTGAATTTTAATTAAAATGTGAAGGATTGATGCGAAATTGAATAATATACAAATGTAAACAAACAAATAATGGATGGAAGTGAATATAGAGAAATTTAAGTTCTAAGAAATTTCCGGCAAATGATTAAATGACAATGATAGAATAACAATAAGAAGGAAGTTTAAATCTGAAGATCTTTACTATATTTATTATGTCAGAGAAGAATGCAATTGAAAATAAATAATAATGTCCATTGCCATGAAATATTGTCTCCTAAGTGGACAGCATTTTACAGCAACAAATATGAAAAATGGTCCATCTACAGAACACATTTTTGTAGTGAATGTTAATAAATTGTGTCCCCAAGGATTATACAAATCCTTGTGTCCCCCAAGGAAAATAATACTGACAGCATCTGTTACTTATTTGAGTTTGAATTATACATGTATATATTATATTAGTAGATATAGATATGAAGATAAGGATGATAATTGAGTGTCAATGAGACAACTCTATGTCAAAGTAACAATTAAAGGTCGCAATTAAAAGTTAAAATGGGTCCAGTAATAACAAGGCAATGAATATCATTTAATACTTTAATCATATCAAAAAATGCCCTGGCGGACACAATGTCCTGTGAAAAAATGTTCCCCTGGACAATATTATGGTTGTGAATCATGTCCATGTTCATGGACACTTTTTTCATACCTGAGGACATATTTTCATAGGAAATTGTGTCCAGGACACATTTAAATATGTATATATTGTCCATGGACAGTATTTACTATGAAAATGTGTCCAGTGGACATTTTTTCATGAGGGACATTATTAAATCCTACACTTGTAACCCATGAGGAAATAGTAGATTTAATTATAGTAATTTTTTTATGGAATTGAAAATTACCCTACAACCATTTATAATTATCTTCAGTAGGATTAAATTTTTATCAAAATCAATAAGCAACCAAAAAAAACAATCATGTACAGGTAAATTTGGTCTTCAAAGATGATTGATGCATTTAAGTTCCTTTGTCTATCATCCCCATGCTTTAATATGTTGTATACATGTATTTTAAACTTGAAACTGTGTTCATGGTTTTGTAAAAAAAGTATACGAATTAAGTAAGTCACTGGCATTTGACACACATTTAAATCATTTTTTCTACAGATTTTTTTTCGGTTGTCATTTTAAAAACTTCAGTCATGTCAGTAAATCAGGGTATTTTGTTGTTCACCATCATAATCAATCAGACTCATTAATATGATCGAAATTATGCACACAACATCTTCCAATCCTCCTGTGATTTCAATCACTTTGTCAGTTTGATTTCTCTCCTTAGAGGCTGCAGCTGCTGTTGTTCAATGTACTTTTAGATATGACATTTGATTTGACCTTTAATTGATGTTTTGAACACCTGAGCTATGAGGAAATTATTTAAAAAAGAACTAGATACCCTTCATTTATACTTTAACCTAATGTAAAATTCACAAATGAACTACTTACATATAAATTACCATGAAAATAGAAAAAAAATGTGAAAAACAAATTATATGCAAGTGTCAACCAGAATAATTAAATTAGTGCTTCCGAAAAGTATCTGTGAAAATAAATATGGTTCACAATTGTGTTTTTGGAAAAGAAATTTGAGGCTTAGAATGTTTACTATTTCTACTTTCCAAGTCGCTCATGTCAACCGTTTTGTGCTTTAAAATTTACATATAAAAAAAATCAGATAATGCAGATGGTTTTGTATTAAGAACAGTAGCTATAAAGATTGAATTATAACAATACTATCATATGTCTCTTCTTGAAATCCCCTTTGTTACATGCTTTTATTGTGATTCTAGTGTAACAATATTGTGACTGTTTCATGGATTTGGTGGATACAGACATGACAGGGGAACCATGAATTTAAATGGAATGTATGCAAAATTTACCAAAACCAGAAAATTAAAAATCTAAAATATATCTAAGTTTTCCTCAAACCCATCTTCGCTAGCCAAGGGTTACGATCATTGGCTAGCGAAGATGCCCCAAACCAAGAAAATTAATACCTTCTAAAATAAATGAATCCACAGTATTTATAATCATGATAATTATTATTATCATAATGTTTTTTTTTACACTTAAAACCAGGAAGATTCCCATGAGACAAATGAATAAAAAACTTAACTTTAACAAACAGATATGCTTCATTTGTGAGATTTCCTTATTTGATATTGATTTTATTAGTGATGCATTTAGCGTGCTAGTTCTAACAGGAAGCCATTTTGCTACATTGTTAGCATTACCATCTGATTTATGAAAGAGGTATTTTAAGTTCAGTCTTTTTCAAATTGCTATTTATACTTGCTTAGTAAAGATGTTGAACAAGAAGTTTTACTATAATTATGTCCAGATTATTGCATGGTACAAAACATAGAAGGAACATATATTTGAAACACAGAAATAAAACTAAAGTCTTTTTCAAGGGCACATATATGTTAACAAAGAATACTAACTTAAAGTCAATTCGTCTCATTCCAAACAAACAACAAGGTTATCTGAAGACCATCCACAAATGTATTTTTTAAACGCTCATAAGGTGGTAACTTGGCATTGCTTTCCATTTGGTTCTGAAGAATGGAAAACATGGCCACTAGAATCTATCATTCTGATTTACAGCCAATTTTAAAATCTGCCTCCAAAAGAAATGTAGGTTAATTTGTTAGAAACTATCCTCTAAAGCAATTAAATGTAGAGGTCAGATTTGTTAGGTCTTAAAAAGGTGGCCATTTACAGCTATTATTACTTGTTATTGTATATTGTATAATTATTGAACCTGATTTTATATTTTCAGCCAACAGGAATGATGGATAGTTCTGTGCTGTATTCTAGTATTGAGGATGTCCATATTGTATCCAGGTGGAACGCTGGCCAAAAATTCTGTATACGAATCACAATACCTGATGGATCATTGTTGATGCAGGTTTGTAACAATGTATGTTCTTTTTCTAAAATTCAGACCTTTTATATTTCTTTAATGGTTTTAGCCATGTTTAGTCATTTTGAAAGTCAATTTCAAGAAAATTCTGTCTGATTCCTTGGTTTCAGAGGTATATATTTTAGTTTATACATTTGTACATGTACCTTAAATTTTTGCTATCCTGACTATTTTAGATCCTCTTGAATGCCCCTCTTGATACAGATTTACACTAGCAAAAAATTATTCTGAATTAATTTCACTTTTTTGCAAAGATTTGCATGGCATATACCATAGCATGACTTGTGCTATTTGTTTTAAATGCAAAATTCATGGATCTTTATTATTCTTTATTTGATGACATAAATGAAATTATATATGTCAATATCATAAACCAAATACATCATGTACATGGAAGTCCCAAGTTGTTATAAAAAAAATAATTTTAAAAAGTGTTTACTCAGAAAACAAAATATGACTTTAGGGTTGTTATCAATCAAACTATGAAGATTGAATGTATACAATATTAAACAAGAATGTAACATTGGATTGTGTTTGTATTGCCCTGGTATACATTGTAGCTGAGCGTGTAGATTAATCAATTCCATGAACAGAAATAGCAGTGCTACCCTCAAGTGTTACATGAATCAATCCACTGACTGCTACAATAGAAAGCTGATAATATGACAATTCAATTTCTGGAGTCATTTAATTTGATCTGAGTTTTCTAACCCGTTAACCTATATAATATTTAATCATTAAAAAGGCGAGGTTACATGATAAAGAGAAATATATATTACAGCATAATGCTTGCATGTGTGTAGTACATTTACATGTATAATGTAACACAATAAAAAACCTCAGTGTAAACATCAGTGTTGTTGGGAAAGAAAAGCAATTTCAGGGAATTATACAACTATAATGCATATTAATGTTCAGATATATTTAACTAAAAAACTGAAAGACTTCAATTTGAAACCTTAAACATTGACAAAATAGACCTTACCATACATGTAGGGGCTCAAAAGAAAAACTGTCAGTCATCTTGAAACCCTTCAGTCTACTGTCAGTATGCATTGATTTTACTAACTCCAGGATTCAGTGGCAATGTTAGAAATGAAAATATATCCTAGTCCTTAAAACATACAAGTGATCAGAAGACCTTTCACATAGGCAGATCCAGGCTGTCCTTTTTGTGGGAAAAATTTGGTTGATTATATAGGGAATCACTGAAGCATGACTGGAGGGGCTACCACTAAGGTTTATCAGTGCCCCCAGTCCCCCCATATGAAAATTTCTATATCAACCACTGTTTCAGTCTACTGCAAATCTGCAGGGATTTTACTAACAGCAAGATTCAGTGGAAATGTTAGAAAATACATATTCTAGCCCTTAAAAACACACCAGTGATCAGTTCAAAAAGAAAATCTTATTACTGAAGATGAATGTTAGTTAGTATAATGAATTGTTCATGAGATTGGATCAACATTATTCGTAAGTTTGTGAAACTGATCACAGGTGATGATACAAACTTACTACAAACAGGATATTTATATCCCAGTTTTATCATTTGCTGTAGGCATACATACATGCTGAGCCAGACATTCAGTTTTATCATTTGCTGTAGGCATACATACATGCTGAGCCAGACATTCAAAAAATATCAAAGATATGCTTGTGTACGTCAGAAGACTCATCAGTGACGCTCTAATCATAAAAGTTGTATTAACAATTTGATTTTGTTTTTCCTTTGAAAAAAAACCCTAATGTATTATTTCCATATGTTCTACAGCTCAGTAATCAATATTGTGATTTTATATCTGTTGACAGTTTTAAATGATCAGTCTTCTGAAAATCAATATCCCAGCTGTGTTGACCTCCCACGTACTATGTAACATCTATCATTTTCAAGATGGAGAGCAGACAATTTCTTTAACTAAGAGACATCTTCATTAGTGAGGCAAAAATTTGGTCTGATGTTAAAAAAAAGACATTTAAAGTAAAATGTATTGTGTATTTATAACTCTCAGATACCATACAAATTTGCAAAGGAATTATAAATATGGCACTTATTCCATGATTTTATATAAATTTTGTTTTTTGCAATAAAAAAAAACTAAAGACTAAAAAAACACCAAAAAAAGCAAAACAAACTAACGGTGCACATACTGTCTTCAATGAGGGACAGCGTGTCTATACAGTTCATTGATGTTATTGAGTTAGGTGCCAACAAACATGGTTTGAACACTGCCACATTCTGTGTGTGCCAATCCTAAGTCAGGAGGAACCTGTACTTCAATGGGTTTGGTTTGTTGCTGTGTATCATGTATATATTTGTATATTCGTTTATTGTTTTGTACATAATTCAGTTTGATTTTTTGCCACATTTTCTCTTTGATAATGTATGAAAGCAAATCTGAATGGGAATCAAGCAAAAAAGAAGTGACATAATTTCTTCATTTAGGATTTTTTTGCTCAATATTAATAATTATTTTCTATGTATATATGTAGGACTCTAAAGTGCGATGGGGACGCTAAAGTGCGATGGTCACGCTAAAGTGCGATGGTATACGCTAAAGTGCGATGCATCCACACGCTAAAGTGCGATGGTCCGCGAAAGTATAGACGTAAGAAACGTAGTTTGATTATGACGTTATCAGTCGTTTATACAAACCAAAAATGAACATGCCGGAAGATAGATTCAGAATATTTTATTAACAATTTTTTCAATAAATGTCCATGACTTTAATACTAGTAATTGATTTAAACTTAACCGTTCTTTGTCGGCTGTAGCGCAATGTTTATTTTTTTCGAGTGCTGGAAGGACTTGTATTCTGTAGTGAACAAATTAACTAAATACATGTATACAAAACAGTTTACGCATACTTATCCTGCTTCTATTAGAAGCAAACGGATACATTTGAAGCATTGTTTATGTGGCAGTTTACTTTTTGATCCTCGTTAAAATGTTGTCGATTTTAATAAAAGATACGTCCAACGGTAAAATAGACATACATGTTTTCAGGTGTGAATTATAAATTTTCTGCTTAAACGTTTGTTTGTACTGTACATTGTAGGAAAATAAAACATGTATTTGTTCTCGCTAAGAAAAAGGAAGCTAGGCGAACATTGCCTTTCTATCGCATTTGACATGATTAAAAGCTTATAAATAAAAGAATAACAATGTTGCATATTCCGACAATGAACGAATTTTGTATTTATAAGTTTTCAATGACGACTGTAAGGAAGGTTGTAACATTGGTGTGAACGACAATATATACCAATTATCCAAATATTCAATACTATGAATACGCTCCAAATGGTTAAAAATTCATTTTACATGAAATTTAATATTTTGCGACACATAAATTAGTACCTTCATAGCAATTATTACTTCGTCGAACTTGTTTATTTAGAAACAATCACTTAAGCCTACCGGAAAATTATAAAGCCTATCACATATGTTATACTTTAGCATACTAGCTTTTGCAAAACTTTTTTAACCTCGATGTTTTAACCCCTCGAATCTTACCCTTTGGACCATCGCACTTTAGCGTGATACACCATCGTACTTTAGCGAACAAACAACCAACGCACTTTAGCGTGATACACCATCGTACTTTAGCGAACAAACAACCAACGCACTTTAGAGTGAGACACCATCGTACTTTAGCGTAGACCATCGCACTTTAGCGTGACCATCGCACTTTAGAGTACCATCGCACTTTAGAGTCCTACATATATACATATCTATCCTTTCTTAAAAGTATGACACTGGTAAATTATAAAAAAAAATTTGTATAATTTACACACAGCAGTCAGCTTCAGTGCAATTACATCAATTAACCAAGAAATGGCTTTATTTGTTTAAAGACCAACATTTATCATTTGAGACATTTATATTATACCAATTAATGTCTGTCTTGCTTAAAAATCTGGCACCAGTAAATATGTTATGAAAAAGTTCCATAATTTATACACAGCTGGATTGAAATGAGTTCAGTTAGTCTGGAATGGCCTAATTTGTCATGACCAAGGTTTTTCATGAACCACATTTATATCCTACAAATTAAATTCCACCTGACAGCAGCCAGCCAGTGATTTGAGTTTTTCAGTAACAATAAAGAGCAGTCTACCCATTAGTCTTATTGTCATCATCTGATATCATACACCAGTTATGAATACAAAGTATCATTGATGCACCAATTATCACAATTTTCTTTTGATGTGGTCCTATACCTATATTGATTTTGTACAGACAATTATTTTGATCAGGAATAAATTTGGTTTGCTAGGAGTTTTACACAACAAATAGCTATTGAAGTTGATTTATGGTTTAGGAAAGACATTTAGTTCCAGAGATATTTTTTTCTGTGGTTTTATGTCAAGTGTTTCTATCTGGTATAGAAATTGATTATGTAATTATTAGTATGTGACGGTAGTTAACTTTACTAATTAATGTCTCTCTATCTCTACTATACACCAGGTTATTGACTAGATATTTTCTGATCCTATATTTAAATGGCTTTTGTCAATAAATGAAAATAGAAAACAAAATACAAAGGGTGCAATGAAAAATCAGAAAACAAAATACAAAGGGTGCAATGAAAAATCAGAAAACAAAATACAAAGGGTGCAATGAAAAATCATCAGTCAACAAATAAACATGTTAATAGAATACAGACTGACAGACAGTAACTGATGTACAGTAGTTGTCGTTTGTTAATAGAATACACACTGACAGACAGTAACTGTTGTACAGTAGCTGTCGTTTGTTAATAGAATACACACTGACAGACAGTAACTGATGTACAGTAGTTGTCGTTTGTTAATAGAATACACACTGACAGACAGTAACTGTTGTACAGAAGTTGTCGTTTGTTAATAGAATACACACTGACAGACAGTAACTGATGTACAGTAGTGGTCGTTTGTTAATAGAATACACACTGACAGACGACAGTAACTGTTGTACAGTAGTTGTCGTTTGTTAATAGAATACACACTGACAGACAGTAACTGATGTACAGTAGTTGTCGTTTGTTAATAGAATACACACTGACAGACAGTAACTGATGTACAGTAGTTGTCGTTTGTTAATAGAATACACACTGACAGACAGTAACTGTTGTACAGTAGTTGTCATTTGTTAATAGAATACACACTGACAAACAGTAACTGATGTACAGTAGTTGTCGTTTGTTAATAGAATACACACTGACAGACGACAGTAACTGTTGTACAGTAGTTGTCGTTTGTTAATAGAATACACACTGACAGACAGTAACTGATGTACAGTAGTTGTCGTTTGTTAATAGAATACACACTGACAGACAGTAACTGATGTACAGTAGTTGTCGTTTGTTAGACGGTAACTGTTGTACAGTAGGTGTTGTTTGTTAATAGACTACACACTGACAGACAGTAAATGTTATACAGTAGTTGTCGTTTGTTAATAGAATACACACTGACAGACAGTAACTGATGTACAGTAGTTGTCGTTTGTTAATAGAATACACACTGACAGACGACAGTAACTGTTGTACAGTAGTTGTCGTTTGTTAATAGAATACACACTGACAGACAGTAACTGATGTACAGTAGTTGTCGTTTGTTAATAGAATACACACTGACAGACAGTAACTGATGTACAGTAGTTGTCGTTTGTTAATAGAATACACACTGACAGACAGTAACTGATGTACAGTAGTTGTCGTTTGTTAATAGAATACACACTGACAGACAGTAACTGTGGTACAGTAGTTGTCATTTGTTAATAGAATACACACTGACAAACAGTAACTGATGTACAGTAGTTGTCGTTTGTTAATAGAATACACACTGACAGACAGTAAATGTTATACAGTAGTTGTCGTTTGTTAATAGAATACACAAGAACAGACAGTAACTGATGTACAGTAGTTGTCGTTTGTTAATAGAATACACACTGACAGACAGTAACTGATGTACAGTAGTTGTCGTTTGTTAATAGAATACACACTGACAGACAGTAACTGATGTACAGTAGTTGTCGTTTGTTAGACGGTAACTGTTGTACAGTAGGTGTTGTTTGTTAATAGACTACACACTGACAGACAGTAAATGTTATACAGTAGTTGTTGTTTGTTAATAGACTACACACTGACAGACAGTAACTGATGTACAGTAGTTGTCGTTTGTTAATAGAATACACACTGACAGACAGTAACTGATGTACAGTAGTTGTCGTTTGTTAATAGAATACACACTGACAGACAGTAACTGTTGTACAGTAGTTGTCGTTTGTTAATAGAATACACACTGACAGACAGTAACTGATGTACAGTAGTTGTCGTTTGTTAATAGAATACACACCGACAGACAGTAACTGATGTACAGTAGTTGTCGTTTGTTTATGTAATTTATATGTGTTTCTCATTTCTCGTTTTTTTTTATTTTATATAGATTAGACCGTTGGTTTTTCCGTTTGAATGGTTTTACACTAGTAATTTTGGGGCCCTTATAGCTTGTTGTTCCGTGTGAGCCAAGGCTCCGTTTTGAAGGCCGTACATTGACCTATAATGGTTTACTTTTCTTTTAAGTTATTATATGGATGGAGAGTTGTCTCATTGGCACTCACAGTGACACCACATCTTCCTATATCTAGTAAATGTTGAAAAGACATTTACACAGAAAACTTACTATTGAGCAACATAAACCCCGACAAAAAATGGGTTGAATTGATGTACTGTAGAAGGGTAAACACTTCTTTCTTCTCTTCTGGTACCGATGTGTTGCTCATGTTGAAATAAGTGTTGTAGAAGGGTAAACAGTTCTCTCTCCACTTCTGGTACCTGATGTGTTATGTATTATAATTAAAAATTTTGCAGCTGATAATGACTTAAAGCATTCAATCCAGTTTACATGTTGAGTGAGTTAAATCACTGTGATACATGTAGAGTGAAAATCAAAGTTATAAAATATCTATAAATTTCGTGAATTTCAAAAGCAAAAGAAACTAATTAACAATTATTTCTTAAATCATTCTTAAGCAATTTTAAATAAATTTATTACAGATGAAAAATTGATTTGATAAATTATGTTCTTGTCAAAACTGCTTGTCATAAAAAGATTGATTGTAATTTTAACATTAATACAAAATATCTATTTATCAATTTCAAGAAATTTAACCTGCAAAATCAGATATATCTATCATTCAATGTTACCTAAATTATCTGAATACACAATGTTAATACATCTATCATTGAAATGATTTATACAAAGCCTGGAGGAACCAGTGTTATAGTTCACTTCAATTAGACTTTTTTGAAACATTAAGTTAGTTATAAATCTATAGATTTTTGTTATTTGAAGATTTGATAAATGTATAAAAGTTGATATTGACCAAGTTCTATTGCTTTTTTAGTCTTACAGCCGTGAGTTGATTAAAATATCTGACCAGTTGAACAGTATGGTTTGATAAAACAAATTGTAATTTGGTCAGCAGCAATAGATGGAGCACAGTAACCCTTACATTCAAGTCAAAGTATCATGATGTATTTAGGAAAATTGTTGAGTGAGGGAATATCATTGACACAATTCACTTTACCGTTACTTATTTCATGAATAATTTGTTTACAAAACAATATATATGGTACTACCAGATGGTAGATATCACTATTTCATCATAGACTAATAGTTACTGCTCTATAGTATTGGGTCAGTATTTTTTCTCAGTTGATAAATTTTGTGAATTTTACAAAAACAATCGATGTTGCAATTCCCACTGGCAAATATAAAAAGAAGATGTGGTATGATTGCCAATGAGACAACCGTCCACAAGAGAAAGGTTATCATAGGGATAGTTTTGGCAAGTGACTCAATGCATTTATACTCTTAAAATCCCAGGCCTCCAAAACGGTCATATATTCCGTACTTGACGACTGAAAGTTTCATAAAAAGTCAGGCTGCTCTAAGACTTAAACCTGTGTTATTTTTGGCTTTCAAACCTTTTGTCCAAGTGGCCATCTGATGATCATCAAATTAGGAATTATGTCATGTACACAGCAATGGTTATAATCAGTGGCAGATCTAGAAATTTTCACATGTGGAGGCCCGCTCTTGTCTTGCTTCAGGGATTTCTAATATAATCAACCATTTTTTTCCCACAAAAAGGGGGGTCTGGGCCCCCTGGCCCCCTCTAAATACGCCTCTGATAATTTGTTATGGAACCCATTTGTTGACATTGGTCTTTTATTGCTAGTTACTGATTTGCTTAGTTTCCATCATAAAATTGGAACATATAATACACATTGAATCAATAAGTATAATTACTGAATGTGTGACACAATCATTTGAATGGCCTTCTATTGTGGTAAAACATAATTTTTATTGTCAATTTTAAGTGTTTTGTTTATGACTCTATGTCCTGAAATCTATTTCTTGTAAATGTCAATTATATTCTTGGAAAAGGTAAACAAAAAATAGAGATATAATTTGTCTGACAGAGAACAAAGTTCATGATTCTGATGACATTTAATATCAATAATCTAGAGTAAAATTCAGATTTTTTTATTTCCTAAAAAAGAGATATTGAATGTGAAATTCCAAAATATTTAAAAAAAAAATGTTCAATTGTATTCTCAGAATAATAAGCAAAACACAAAACATAGATCTCCATTATAAATGATTGAAAGCTGTCACTTTGCAATAGTGATAGTATCATGGTCTATTATATATTTCCCATCATGCTGAAACTCTCAGGGGTATATATGTCATACATCTAATCTTTGTACTTTCATTTCATAAAACAAATACTGATTGACAGTTCCATCATTTGAGGCTGATACTGATATAAATGTTGGGTTAAGTCCAGGACTCTCATTATTTATTGCTGTGACTATGTAGATATAAATGTTAGGTTAAGTCCATGACTCTCATTATCTATTGCTGTGACTATGTAGATATAAATGTTAGGTTAAGTCCATGACTCTCATTATCTATTGCTGTGACTATGTAGATATAAATGTTAGGTTAAGTCCATGACTCTCATTATCTATTGCTGTGACTATGTAGATATAAATGTTAGGTTAAGTCCATGACTCTCATTATCTATTGCTGTGACTATGTAGATATAAATGTTAGGTTAAGTCCATGACTCTCATTATCTATTGCTGTGACTTATGTAGATATAAATGTTAGGTTAAGTCCAGGACTCTCATTATTTATTGCTGTGACTATGTAGATATAAATGTTAGGTTAAGTCCAGGACTCTCATTATTTATTGCTGTGACTATGTAGATATAAATGTTAGGTTAAGTCCATGACTCTCATTATTTATTACTGTGACTATGTAGATATAAATGTTAGGTTAAGTCCATGACTCTCATTATCTATTGCTGTGACTATGTAGATATAAATGTTAGGTTAAGTCCAGGACTCTCATTATCTATTGCTGTGACTTATGTAGATATAAATGTTAGGTTAAGTCCAGGACTCTCATTATCTATTGCTGTGACTTATGTAGACCTAAATGTTAGGTTAAGTCCATGACTCTCATTATTTATTGCTGTGACTATGTAGATATAAATGTTAGGTTAAGTCCAGGACTCTCATTATCTATTGCTGTGACTATGTAGATATAAATGTTGGGTTAAGTCCAGGACTCTCATTATTTATTGCTGTGACTATGTAGATATAAATGTTAGGTTAAGTCCAGGACTCTCATTATCTATTGCTGTGACTATGTAGATATAAATGTTAGGTTAAGTCCATGACTCTCATTATCTATTGCTGTGACTATGTAGATATAAATGTTGGGTTAAGTCCAGGACTCTCATTATTTATTGCTGTGACTATGTAGATATAAATGTTAGGTTAAGTCCAGGACTCTCATTATCTATTGCTGTGACTATGTAGATATAAATGTTGGGTTAAGTCCAGGACTCTCATTATTTATTACTGTGACTATGTAGATATAAATGTTGGGTTAAGTCCAGGACTCTCATTATTTATTGCTGTGACTATGTAGATATAAATGTTAGGTTAAGTCCATGACTCTCATTATCTATTACTGTGACTATGTAGACCTAAATGTTAGGTTAAGTCCATGACTCTCATTATTTATTGCTGTGACTATGTAGATATAAATGTTAGGTTAAGTCCAGGACTCTCATTATTTATTACTGTGACTATGTAGATATAAATGTTGGGTTAAGTCCAGGACTCTCATTATTTATTGCTGTGACTATGTAGATATAAATGTTGGGTTAAGTCCAGGACTCTCATTATTTATTGCTGTGACTATGTAGATATAAATGTTGGGTTAAGTCCAGGACTCTCATTATTTATTGCTGTGACTATGTAGATATAAATGTTAGGTTAAGTCCAGGACTCTCATTATCTATTGCTGTGACTATGTAGATATAAATGTTGGGTTAAGTCCAGGACTCTCATTATTTATTACTGTGACTATGTAGATATAAATGTTAGGTTAAGTCCAGGACTCTCATTATTTATTGCTGTGACTATGTAGATATAAATGTAAGGTTAAGTCCATGACTCTCATTATCTATTGCTGTGACTATGTAGACCTAAATGTCAATGCTCAGCTTTCTTTGAAATATTCCAATTTACCATAAAGTCATAATTGTTCAATAATATTACAATGTAACACAATTGGATGCCCATTTAACTGTTGGAAATATTATATCTTTTGTAATATTACCCTTGAGTGTATTTTTACTTTCAAATCAAAGCTCATTATTCATTTGTTTGAATTTCCTGTGCTTACCAATACCCATGGAAATAAAACTCAATCCCATCCTTATATAGACATTTTTATAGCAGAGATGTTTATATCACCAGATAATGCATTTTTCTGTAGATTTATTAGACTGGTATTATTTACTGTCTGTATAATTTCTTTTGAGAAATATATGAAAGAATAATATTGAAAGAGCTAATACATCTATCTGATCTTTAGATCATTGTAAATTCATCCTATGGACAAAATGGGAAAATGTTTGATGTCCACCAGATGGCGTTAATTTGTGACTCCTAGACTTAATATAAATAGTAGAAATGATATAAATGTGTAATATATATTTCCTTGTGTATCACAATTGGATCTGAAATCATAACTCATCATTATACGGAACTCTGGAGACAAATACGTTTGAGAAGCCAGATACAGACTAATGGATGATTGTTGATAGCCTTTGTTAGAATTTAGGTGATTTAGATCTGCACAGACTTCCTTCTAATGTTGTTTAGATGTTTTTATGCCCGAACTAAAGGGCATTATGTTTTCTAGTCTTTGCTTCTGTTCATTCGTCCGTTCGTTCGTCTGTCTGTTTCACTTAAGGTTTAAGTTTTTGTCGAGGTAGAAATTGATGAAGTTGAAATCCAATCGACTTGAAACTTAGTACACATGTTTCCTAAGATATAATCTTTCTAATTCTAATGCCAAAGTAGAGTGTTGACCCAAATTCCACGGTTCACTGAAAACATACAAAACGATAGTGCAAGTGGGGCATCCGTGTACTATGAACACATTGTTTTGTTTTTGTTTAACTCTTAGGTGCCTATGTTATATTCAGAGGCTGTGTTCAGTTTGTCTGAAATTGCCAGTGTTATAATCAGAGTCTGTGTTTGGTATTGTCAGAAATTGCCAATGTTATATTCAGAGACTGTTTTCAGTTTGTCAGAAATTGTCAATGTTATATTCAGTCTGTGTTCAGTGTTGTCAGAAATTACCTATGTTATATTCAGAGTATGTGGTCAGTTTGTCAGAAATTGCCAATGTTAAATATTTGGGGTCTGTGTTTAGTATATCAAAAATTGTCAATGTTCTATTAAGTGGATGTTCAGTATGTCAACAATTCCCCTGTTAATAGTTATTGTTGTTTATTTTTCAGGCACACAATTCCTACTTAAGAGATCAGTGGTTACACTCTATACTGTGGAAGGTATGTATAAATTACAGAATATGATGCGTTACCAAAATAATAAAGAACTAATTTTTCAAGAATCTGTACAATGAACTCATCTTAAATACCATGTATGCCAGAAGTGCATTTCGTCTACTAAAGACTCATCAGTGACACTCGAATCAAAAGATGTTAAAAAGGCCAAATAAGGTACGAAGTTGAAGAGCATTGAGGACCAAAACAATACGGCTAAGGTAATCTATTCCTGAGGTAGAAAAGCCTCAGGCCAAATAAAAATATATGTGTGGTTCCAGTAACCCTACCGTCCCTACTTTTTCGGCTTAAAATAGCCTACCCTAAAGATTTTATTGTAATTTTTCATTAAGCACTGTTAAAGTCAGAATGTTGCTCCCATAGACTCAATGTAAAAAAAAACATAAAATAAAAAAAAATCCCTACCTACCTACCCTAACTTTTTTTCAGATGTAACTGGAACCACACATACTTTTTAGCTCACCTGTCCCGAAGGGACAAGTGAGCTTATGCCATCACTTGGCGTCCGTCGTCGTCCGTCGTCTTTCGTCCGTCGTCTGTCGTCTGTCGTCCGTCGTCTGTCGTCGTCTGTCGTCGTAAACTATTTCAAGAATCTTCTCCTCTGAAACTACTGGGCCAAATACTTTCAAACTTTCACTGAATGTTCCTTAGGGTATCTACTTTATAAATTGTATCCGAAGTTTTGATCTATCAACAAACATGGTCGCCATTGCTAAAAATAGAACATAGGGGTCAAATGCAGTTTTTGGCTTATAACTCAAAAACCAAAGCATTTAGAGCAAATCTGACATGGGGTAATATTGTTTATCTGGTCAAGATCTATCTGCCCTGAAATTTTAAGATGAATCAGACAACCCGTTGTTGGGTTGCTGCCCCTGAATTGGTAATTTTAAGGAAATTTTGCTGTTTTTGGTTATTATCTTGAATATTATTATAGATAGAGATAAACTGTAAACAGCAATAATGTTCAGCAAAGTAAGATTTACAAATAAGTCAACATGACGGAAATGGTCAGTTGACCCCTTTAGGAGTTATTGCCCTTTATAGTCAATTTTTAACCATTTTTCGTAAATCTTAGTAATCTTTTACAAAAATCTTCTCCTCTGAAACTACTGGGCCAAATACTTCCAAACTTTAACTGAATGTTCCTTAGGGTATCTAGTTTGTAAATTGTATCCGAAGTTATGATCTATCAACAAACATGGTCGCCATTGCTAAAAATAGAACATAGGGGTCAAATGCAGTTTTTGGCTTATAACTCAAAAACCAAAGCATTTAGAGCAAATCTGACATGGGGTTATATTGTTTATCAGGTCAAGATCTATCTGCCCTGAAATTTTCAGATGAATCAGACAACCTGTTGTTGGGTTGCTGCCCCTGAATTGGTAATTTTAAGGAAATTTTGCTGTTTTTGGTTATTATCTTGAATATTATTATAGATAGAGATAAACTGTAAACAGCAATAATGTTCAGCAAAGTAAGATTTACAAATAAGTCAACATGACGGAAATGGTCAGTTGACCCCTTTAGGAGTTATTGCCCTTTATAGTCAATTTTTAACCATTTTTCGTAAATCTTAGTAATCTTTTACAAAAATCTTCTCCTCTGAAACTACTGGGCCAAATACTTCCAAACTTTAACTGAATGTTCCTTAGGGTATCTAGTTTGTAAATTGTATCCGAAGTTATGATCTATCAACAAACATGGTCGCCATTGCTAAAAATAGAACATAGGGGTCAAATGCAGTTTTTGGCTTATAACTCAAAAACCAAAGCATTTAGAGCAAATCTGACGTCGGGTAATATTGTTTATCAGGTCAAGATCTATCTGCCCTGAAATTTTCAGATGAATCAGACAACCTGTTGTTGGGTTGCTGCCCCTGAATTGATAATTTTAAGGAAATTCTCCTGTTTTTGTTTATTATCTTGAATATAATTATAGATAGAAATAAACTGTAAACAGCAATAATGTTCAGCAAAGTAAGATCTTCAATTAAGTCAATTTGACCAAAATTGTCAATTGACCCCTTAAGGAGTTATTGCCCTTTAAAGACTTTTTTCACAATTTGTTCATCATGTTGACTTACTTTAAAAAATCTTCTCCTTTGAAACTGCTGTATATTTCAGCCAAACTTAGGCTAAATGAGTTTCAGAGTATCTAGTATAAATTTTATATTTTATTTCCTTGTATGTCAAGAAACATAGCTCCTATGGCTAAAATAGAACATAGGAGAAAATGATTATTTTTTTTGGCTTTTGAAGAAAATAGGACGATCCAAAAAACATTTAAATAAATTGAAAAGCCAAAATAATCATTGATGAGAGATTTAACCAAAAGAATTAAGGTGAGCGATTCAGGCTCTTGAGAGCCTCTTGTTTATTTGGCCGTAGTATTTCAAAAATTCAAAGTTTTGTTAACAGTTAATTTATGATTATGAACATATCAATGATTACTCAAGTCAACACAGAAGTACAAATTTTAAAAATATTTTTGTGTACTTAAGTTCCTTTCGTTTGATTTCTTATGTCTTTCTCTTTCATTCATGTCCTCAAAAAAACCTTTATGGTGGTACATAATACATCAAATCACTTACTGCTATCTAATATATGATTGTATGTAAAGACTTTTGATAAATTCCAGCTAAGTTTGATATAGACAAATTGGTGCACTATATAAACAACAGTAGTTTTCTGTAAGAAATAAATTACAAGTGCATGTCGGTGAAGCAGCACATGCTAGTTACATAAGAAATACTTCAAATGATACAACACAATCAATCACATTCCATATTTTAAAGCTTTTAACAAAAGTACACCATTAGTCAGATTCTATATTTTGAAGCTTTGCAAAAAAGTAAAGTATAAATAAAATTGCATGTTTTAAAGCTTTTCACAAAAGTACGCCATAAATCATAACATCCAATTTTTTACAATTGATAAATAGACTATTTTCATATGACCTACTTTTGACTCCAGAGTTTATGTTGTTCTACAGATTACCTACTCTGTGATAGAACATTCATGTACTTTTGTCAGACAACTACATTTGTAAAAGAAGTCAAATCAAACTTGCAATTTTTGCAATTTTCAATACATGACTAAATTGTCTGATCGCTGCTATTTTTTCCAAAATTGAAGCAATTTTAAGTTTGATATTACATTTTTATTAAGTTGTTCATACTTGCCCCACTACCAGAAAATCTTATTTCCAAGTAGGTAACCTGTCGAAAAATTATATAAATTCTAAAGTCATTAATATGAAAACAGTTTACTTGATTTAAATTTGATCCAGAGATAATTTCAAACAGCCAGTATGCATTGAAGCCAGGCACAGGTAGTTTGCTTAGGTTGAATTTACTATCTGAGCAATTTTTTTTAAATGAAATCAATAATTGATCAAATTAAGATAAAGGTAACCACTGACTTGCAAGAAAAAAAAGAAAACACAGATTATGTTTCTATGTCCCTACCTAATGGAGGGGGCCTTCAGTTTTACTCTTTTTCGTTGGTTTTCTGATGAGTACATCCCAAAATTGATTTCTTTTCTCTAACTTTAGTTTTCCTCAACCAACTGTTATGAAACTTATACACAATGCTTATTACCACGAAACACAGATAAAATTTTAATTTTGATGGCATCATTTATATTATTCTACATTTATGTATCTTTACAACTGGAAATGCTGAATTT
This sequence comes from Mytilus galloprovincialis, assembly GCF_965363235.1. Taxonomy (NCBI): domain Eukaryota; kingdom Metazoa; phylum Mollusca; class Bivalvia; order Mytilida; family Mytilidae; genus Mytilus; species Mytilus galloprovincialis. The sequence continues at coordinate 87,948,299 of NC_134843.1, forward strand.
TTCGATTCCATTCTCTAATTTTAGTTAGCCTCTTGAAACCAATTGCAAATGTTAAGAAACTTATCAATGCTTATTACCACCAAAATCAGATCAAGTACAAATTTGGGTAGTGTCACTTTTACCATTCTTGAGCTATGTTTGTTTGTAAAGTTATATGCCATCTGTTTCCTATATGGAAACATTCCAATTTATTGTTTGTAAAAATTGTACCAAACAGAAGAAAATGTTTCATGAATACTTGATAACTACAATACTATACTGTAAATACTTAAATTAATGTGTCTATTATTGTGTCTCCTTGACTGTAATGCAAAAATGTGAAATCTTATTAAGGCGATTGCAAAAGTTTGATCAAGGAAAATCACCACTGAAATTATGAATGTGAGTTTCTATTATTGCGCATCTGATACAGTTCCATTTTTTGCATTGATAAAACCATTGCAATAATTTCTGAATTTGCAGTAGCTGTTGTTATAAATGTTATAATTAGATTAGCTATCAATATTGTTATGCAACAGTTATTATTTTTCCTTTCCAGAGGCATATGTACAAATATGAGAAGATTTTAAAGAGTGCAAGGAGACCAGAAGTTTTATTAAAAGAGATTAAGGTAAAAATCAGTTTATTATTCCCCAGAGTAAGACTTAAGTATATTAAAGTCAAAGCATATTTAGTATAAACAGACCGATATATGAATAGTGTTGTATCATTAGAACTTGATTATTCAGAACATTCATCTGATTGGACGATTTTTTGAAGAATCCCTAACTTGTTTACAGGGAAGGGCTTTATTTGAACTGTTGATGCAAAAAGTTTTTAGTGTCCAAAACATAATGATCAGATCTAACAAACAGGAAGAGAGTGAAGCCTATTTAGATAAAAGGGAATATTTTATTGTACTGTTAGTTCAGCTTGGTAAATAATTTCATAAAGAAGAAACTTAACTCAAAAAACTTTCATAACAATTCTTAGAATAGCTGATACTATTCAATTTTTAATCAAAATAAATGTAAATAGGTGAGGCTTGTTCACAAATGCCATTTAAATACTAGAACATTCATTATGCTGTCAAGTTTAAGCAACCAGCATAGGAACATCCAGGAGATGACAAGTTGTTTTCTTCAAAATAAAACAAAATTATTTGGCAAATTTTAGAAGAAAGAAAAATACTTGTAATTGAAGTAAATTCGGTCTTGGAAACTGTAATCATATATTTGAAAAATTAACTGTTTTTCAGTGTTATCAGGCAAATTTTGGTTAAGAGTGTCAGCATTTTAAATATTAATTCATAGTTATTACAATACACAATGTAATGAGAGTTTAATGGCGTGTCCAATATACAATTTAGTTCTTAGCTGTTGAGTCCGATTCTACTAGTTGTCATTTTGATAATAGATATAATTTTATTATACTTCGAATCCATATTTCTGGTACATAATTTGGGAAATGCCCGTACTTTTGAGAGGTTTCGGATTACATTTTGAGAGTTTCCGATCACATTTGAGAATTTGGGACTACGTTACTGATGGTTGGACATTCTCTTGTGATTTGAATTGTCAGCATCATGAAATATCAGGCCTTCTCAATAACATTTGTTAATAGGAATTACAAATGTCATTTCTATATTTGTCTGATTACATTGTCACCCAAAGGAAAAGACATCTAAACAGTGGAGCCAGTATTGTTCTGATTTTATAAGCATTTTCTGTCATAAAACTTTGATATGGAAAATAACATTGATGGATGTTTTTATTAATTGTATTGTCAACAAGCTGTTCTATAAAAGCAGATTTGGTATTTGATGTTGAATTACGCCGTTACTTTGCTATCATGACTGATGAATTTTTTTGCACAACACCAGATCTGATTGGTCACAGGAACCTAAGGCTTACTTAATAAATGTGCGTTTCAGGAGCAGGTGTTGGCAGTGCCAACCTTTTTACTTGTTTAAATAGGTCTTACTGAAATAAAAATACATTTCAACGTTTACATGAACATATGTTTAAGGATGGACCATATCTACTTTTAACAAATAATTGCAGCCATGATCAAAGGTCTCCTTGCTGTGTTTTATTTAAAAGTGTAAAAAAAGGTTGCTATTTGCTGCCATCTAGATATAAATATGTTACATGATGCCATCAGAAACAAAATCTTCTTTCGTTTGTTTACATCTGCCCGCTGTGTTCTTGTATACAGTTTAGAGATAGATTTGTATGTTTACTAAACTTACAGATAGACATAAGCATTTGTTAGAGAAATGACGGAAGATTAGCCCTGTATATCACCTGCAAGTCAATTATTGGCAGTTTGTGTGTATATCAGACGATTTAATCACCGCAAAATGAAATATACTTTCGTGGCAAGAAAGACTTCTAAAAGAAATAATCGATACAAAGTCAGCCATAGTTAAGCTGTGTCAATTGTACTCTAGATGTTGTCAGAAATAAAATAAAAACATGTCAATAATTTGATAAAGATTATCTGGTTTAGTATTTACAGATGCATGTAAATAACATGAGTACAATTTGTATGAGACCCAACAATAAATGATGCTTGTCTTTATAATGATATTTATATGGTCAATCAGGTAGACTCTGAAGTATTAATCCCTTTCCTGATTTCAATCTGTTTTCAGTACAGCATCTGTGACTTCATTACTAAATGTAATTTGTCAGTTTTCTTTGAATCAGATTTCCTGGAGAGGATTCAGTAAAGCTATTCTGTAAATTATAGATTTTTTCCTCTCTTAATAGATTATACCATATATGACTTGGTATGATTGCCTTTAATGAAGACTGATTATCACTTTTAGATAAAACCATGATGCACATAAACAGGGAGTAAAAAAATTATAGAAAGGATTACTCTCAAAATAAAATTCACTTCTACTGTATTAAGGCAAAACATGCATATTTTGCTACTAACTATAAATTCATATTCATGATGCCAAAACAAAAAAAGACGAGCACTGGCAAAAGTGTTCATAGTTATTGCCATAACAAAACAAGACAGGCAAAACTAGTTCTTATTTATTGCCACAACATAACATCAGGCAAAACTATTCATGTGTGTTGCCATAACAAAACAAGACTTACAAAACTTGAAGTCATCTTTATTGCCAAAGCAGATATGATTTGGCAAAAATTGGTTGTACTGAGTACAGCAACAAAACTAAGGCCACTTCAATACTGAAAAGCAGCCATACTACATGTATGACTTAATCTGGTACCGCATAGTCATGCTAATTGCTGAAAAAAAATCTATTCTGTTTGTGCTGAGTACTAATACATTTGATATCTGAGACAGTGCATCCCTTTTCAATACAATGCTAAAAACTAAATGTTTAAGGTGACAATAGTGAATTTAAAACAAATAGCATAGAGTGTATAAATGCCATGAACATGTATTCTCGTAACATCATGAATAACAATCCACAGTTTGTTCCTTTAACAAACAAGGCTTTATGTGGTCAGTGGCTATATAACATTTATGTTTATCATGTGTATACAGTCAATACAATTATACTGTTGTATTGTTTATACATTCAGTAAGGAAGCATAGATTAATTATACAATCTTGATTATCTGAAGTTACAATACAATGAATCACTTATATTTCGTCCTGAAAACTACTTATTATAAGTATGACCAAGTGGTTATTAATATTGATTATCGATCATTTAATGCCCCTGATGGGAAATGGGATAACATATTTGATTAGGGATAATAATTAGCCTATTGGATGGAATTTGTAGAGTTTGTTGGAGATCTTACATGTATGCTAGCAACTTTATATACTAAAATAATTTAGTGGATAAATATACACAGTACCTTTTTTATACAACCGCAAAAATTGAAAATTTTTTGGTCGTATATTGGTATCATGATGGCGTCGTCGTCGTCATCGTCGTCCGAAGACATTTGGTTTTCACACTCTAACTTTAGTAAAAGTAAATAGAAATCTATGAAATTTAAACATAAGGTTTATGACCATAAAAGGAAGGTTGGGATTGATTTTGGGTGTTTTGGTCCCAACAGTTTAGGAATTAGGGGCCAAAAAGAGCCCAAATAAGCATTTTTCTTTGTTTTCGCACTATAACTTTACTATAGATAAACAGAAATCTATGAAATTTTAAAATAAGGTCTATGACCACAAAAGGAAGGTTGGGATTGATTTAGGGAGTTTTAGTCCCAACAGTATAGGAATTAGGGGTCAAAAACATGTCCCAAATAAGCATTTTGCACAATAACTTTACAAATGTAGTATAAGTTTATAGAAATCTTTGAAATTTTAACACAAGGTTTATGACCACAAAAGGAAGGTTTGGATTGATTTTGGGAGTTTTGGTCCTGACGAATTAGGGGCCAAAAGGGTCCAAAATTAAACTTTGTTTGATGTAGTCAAAAACTGAATTATTGAGGTTCTTTGATATGCCAAATCTAACTGATTATTCAGATTCTTAATTTTTGGTCCTGTTTTTAAATTGGTCTACATTAAGGCCCAAATTCAGAGCTGTATCAAGCTTAAATGTTGTGTCCATACTTGCCCCAACTGTTCAGGGTTCAACCTCTGGGGTCGTATAAAGCTGCGCCCTGCGGAGCATCTGGTTATCACTTGTTTAGGAAAGATAATATTGATATAATTTTAAAGATTCCCAATGTAATGGAGTGAATAACATTGAAGCAAGGACTCTACCTATTAAACTATAGTGGAAATCACATTTTTCATCTTTTCCCCCAAAACTTATGTGGCCAATTTGAACTAGATTTAACTTAAAATTGAGAATGGAAATGGGGAATGTGCCAAAGAGACAACAACCCGACCATAGAGCAGACAACAGCAGAAGGTCACCAACAGGTCTTCAGTGCAACGAGAAATTCTCACACTCGGAGGTGTCCTTCAGCTGGTCCTTAAACAAATATATACTAGTTCAGTGATAATGAACACCACACTAAACTCCAAATTGTACACATGACACTAAAAGTTAAAATAATACAAGGCTAACAAAGGCCAGAGGCTTCTGACTTTGGACAGGCGCAAAAATGCGGCGGGGTTAAGCATGTATGTGAGATCTCAACCCTACCCTATACCTCTAGCCAATGCAGAAAAGTAAACGCATAACAATACACACATTAAAATTCAGTTCAAGAGAAGTCCGAGTCTGATGTCAGAAGATGTAACCAAAGAAAATAAACAAAATGACAATAATACATAAATAACATCAGACTATTAGCAGTTAACTGACATGCCAGCTCCAGACTTCAATTAAACTGATTGAAAAATTATGTCTTCATCATATGAATATCAGGCACAATCCTCCCTGTGAGGGGTTTACTATCATACCATCATAACATATATGAGAACATAATCTGTGTCATCCCAACAACTGCTTTATTAATAATAAATGTGTCTAGTTCTGATGCTAAGACCCTATAAGTGAATCAATATTAACGCCAAAATATGCAATCTTTAATGACCTGACAACAGTATCGTAACTATATCCCTTCTTAATAAGTCTATTTAAAGGTTTTGTTAGCTTCTGAGGTGAATACTGACATTTTTGTGCTTTATAAAGAATATTTCCATAAAATATTGGATGTGAAATACCTGTATATAAAGATCCTTTATGAAAGTTCTTGTGCTTTAAGGCTGAAGGTGGTGCAATATTACCTGACTTAAGAAGCGGATGAGGATTATGGGTTTAGATTTGTCATTGAGCATGGATACACTGTGATCCAATTGTGGGTTAATTTTAGTCTCATTTTTGTCCCCCACGCAACTGTTAACATGAAGCATGCATCTGAGTGTGGGATTTTCACTCTGTAGTGAAGACCCATTTGTGGCATTTCTGCTGTTTTCTGCTCTTTGGTTAGGTTGCTGTCTCATTGACACATTACTCATTTCTATTCTCAATTTTATTGTTTGAAATAGATGAGGGTTTAAAACAACCCCAGCATACTTTGTATCCATCCTGATTACTCTACCAGCTTGTATCACCAGAAGGTATTGGCTCACTTATCTAAAGTAAACTAGAAGATTTAATTGGAAAAATAATGTTTATATAAGGCTATTTTCTGTTGATGTAAATTGACACTAAATAAAGTGATGACATAGATCTTACAGTGTGGTGATTCGTGATGACGTCAGACTCATTTGATAGATGTGTAATTACAATAGGCATCTTGTCTATATATAATAACATCTATTTATCTCATGTACGATATTCAAATTCAATTCTCACAATTGAGGTTGAATATGTAATTAGATTTTACATTTACCAGAATATTTGTTATTTATGATAAGTGTAACAACTTTCAGTTGTAATACTAGCTTAGATAATATCTATGCCTATTTTGATATAATTGAACTTTTTTGTGGTAGGGGTGTCACCAGCTGAGACATTGAGCACCCAACCCTTTGTCATGAAATTCAACTTAAATTCTCCACCTTATAACATATTATGAAGCTGGTAAATGTTACTTATTCCTGCAGCTTATCCATTCCATGCAGAACATATAGTAAGAGGCCCTTCTAGCCATGACTATGTCATTGATACAGAAAATTCGTCATTGTAAGTTTCACAATGACAGTTCTAATAAGAGCAAAATAAATTTATATCAAAGGTTAACTTCAGTAATATTTTAAACTTATTTGATATTGATGTAGGGCTTTTAGTATCCCTTGGAAAGGAGTTATACCCATTAGAAGGGAGTTATACCCCTTGAAAGGGAGTTAAAGCCATTGGAAGGGAGTTATAGCCCTTTAAAAGAAGTTTCTATAATATAAAAATCAGCATTGTTAGCCTTCTTATGCTAACTTTTCTCATTGAAGTTTAAAGTAATTTATAAGCAAAACCTATACTGTATAATAAGCTATAAAGGGGCCTGGAAAGACAATGTGAATTCATTGGAGAAACAGCCTGATTTATACTCAAAATTAATGAAACAAATTCAAATATGGCAAACACAAACTAGGATTATGATTATTTACACAAATTTGATACAAATGGTATTTAACAAGTAGTCCATATATAATATATATTTATAGATTATCGTTGATCATCTCAACGAGATTGATTTTCTCGCTTGAGCCAGGACAGCGAATTAGTGAGAAAGGCAATCGAGTTGAGATGACCAATGCTATTTTACCTATGAAGACGTTGTTGATTTCATGTCAATTTTATTAGCAAAGCCACGTGCCTGCTTAGTTTCTCGCGATAATTTTCCATCTCAAGCGAGTAGCATGATATGAAAAATGATCACAAAAAAAAATCATGATCAAAGGAAAAATGCACAAAATAGCGATAATGTAGGATATAGCACATTCAGTTGATCCTAAGTGAAACCATTAGTGATATATTTTTCAAATGGGATAATAATATCAGTTCAAAGTCTATAATTGGGTTTTAAATGAAATTGGAATAAGTCACTTCATCATAACTCATTTGGTCACTAAAAAAAAAAAATATAGCTTATACATTTTTCCCCTACTGGCATAATCTAAAGTCTTATTGATTGGTCTTGCCTGTGACAAATGTTGCAGAATGCTAGACATAGATAAAGCTTCATGTTTCAGAAGAGCAGGTAATTTCCATCTGGCATATGATTGTCTGCTGTCCTTGACCTAATTTTATTATTCAATGACCCCTTTGTAAAGTTTTTTGTTCATCTGTTTCAGTTATTACCAGTAACTGGTTAACTGTATTTTGAAGAAAACAGTACCTGAGTACACATATTGCATCAGTATTAATGTTAATTAAACTTATTTCATCGGACCTTCATCTCAATAAAGTGGGTCCATGCATCCTATGATCCATGCTAGGTTTTTGGGACTAGGTCTAATTCTAAATGATTTGGTAATTGAAACGATAGGAAGGTAAGCATTTCAGTAAGACATTGGTAGATCAGTCCTTGACACCATTTCATTTTTACTTATAGACCTTGATTTAAAAGACTTTCAGCATAAAATTCAGTCATGACCAGTGAAGCAGATGTATGTACTGTTGTATGATTTGTCACGTAAAGAGAGATATTAAATGGATATTATATATATTTGTTGAAGAAATAATCCTTCTAGAGTTGATGGAAGGTTTATATACGTTATTATGAGATGTAATTATGCTCACAAAACAATTTTGATCAACTTATAATAGCACTTAATGAGGTGGTGCTTTTCCTTGATGAATAGTAATAAGTGAAAATCTAAGTCAATTCTTTGTCCTCTTAAAAATATTTATGTAATTAAAGGATATACATGTAACTGCAAAAATACTAATTAAGGCCAATAAGTAGCCTTTTTATACGACCGCAAAAATTTAAATTTTTCGTCGTATATTGCTATCACGTTGGCGTCGTCGTCTGCGTCGTCGTCTGCGTCGTCGTCGTCGTCCGAATACTTTTAGTTTTCGCACTCTAACTTTAGTAAAAGTGAATAGAAATCTATGAAATTTTAACACAAGGTTTATGACCACAAAAGGAAGGTTGGGATTGATTTTGGGAGTTTTGATCCCAACATTTTAGGAATTAGGGGCCAAAAAGGGCCCAAATAAGCATTTTCTTGGTTTTCGCACAATAACTTAAGTTTAAGTAAATAGAAATCTATGAAATTTTGACACAAGGTTTATGACCACAAAAGGAAGGTTGGGATTGATTTTGGGAGTTTTGGTTCTAACAGTTTAGGAATTAGGGGCCAAAAAAGGGCCCAAATAAGCATTATTCTTGGTTTTCGCACAATAACTTTAGTTTAAGTAAATAGAAATCAATGAAATTTAAACACAAGGTTTATGACCACAAAAGGAAGGTTGGTATTGATTTTGGTAGTTGAGGTCTGAACAGTTTAGGAATTAGGGGCCAAAAAGGGGCCCAAGTAAGCATTATTCTTGGTTTTCGCACCATAACTTTAGTTTAAGTAAATAGAAATCTATGAAATTTAAACACAAGGTTTATGACCACTAAAGGAAGGTTGGGTTTGATTTTGGGAGTTTTGGTCCCAACAGTTTAGGAATAAGGGGCCCAAAGGGTCCAAAATTGAACTTAGTTTGATTTCATCAAAAATTGAATAATTGGGGTTCTTTGATATGCCGAATCTAACTGTGTATGTAGATTCTTAATTTTTGGTCCCGTTTTCAAATTGGTCTACATTAAGGTCCAAAGGGTCCAAAATTAAACTTAGTTTGATTTTGACAAAAATTGAATCCTTGGGGTTCTTTGATATGCTGAATCTAAAAATGTACTTAGATTTTGATTATTGGCCCAGTTTTCAAGTTGGTCCAAATCGGGTCCAAATTAAGCTTTGTTTGATTTCATCAAAAATTGAATAATTGGGGTTCTTTGATATGCCAAATCTTACTGTGTATGTAGATTCTTAAGTTTTAGTCCCGTTTTCAAATTGGTCTACATTAAAGTCCAAAGGGTCCGAAATTAAACTAAGTTTGATTTTAACAAAAATTGAATTCTTGAGCTTTTTTGATATGCTGAATCTAAACATGTACTTAGATTTTTGATTATGGGCCCAGTTTTCAAGTTGGTTCAAATCAGGATCCAAAATTATTATATTAAGTATTGTGCAATAGCAAGAAATTTTCAATTGCACAGTATTCAGCAATAGCAAGAAATCTTCAATTGCACAGTATTGTGCAATAGCAAGAAATTTTCAATTGCACAGTATTGCGCAATAGCAAGAAATCTTCAATTGCACAGTATTGTGCAATAGCAAATATTTTCAATTGCACAGTATTGCGCAATAGCAAGAAATATCTAATTGCACAATATTGTGCAATAGGAAGAAATTTTCAATTGATTGGAGTTATCTTTCTTTGTCCAGAATAGTAGTTGAATCAACTTAAATCATTGTTTTATACAATGTACAATGTATATTCACTTTTACTACCAACTGATAAATTAAAACAATCTTTACCATTCAGTGATAACAAGCACCTTTTGTTACATTTTAATATTTTATGATGTATTTAAATGAGTAGTTATTGTTGCAAACTCCATTAGAAATTTGAATTGAGATCAGTTTGGAAAAAGGGAAAGGGGGATGTGAAAAAAAGGGGGGGGGGTTAAATTTTTCTCATTTCAGATTTCATAAATAAAAAGAAAATTTCTTCAAACATTTTTTTGAGAGGATTAATATTCAACTGAATTGCTCAAAGGAAAAAAAAGTATTTTAAGTTCATTAGACCACATTCATTCTGTGTCAGAAACCTATGCTGTGTCAACTATTTAATCACAATCCAAATTTAGAGCTGAATCCAGCTTGAATGTTGTGTCCATACTTGCCCCAACCGTTCAGGGTTCAACCTCTGTGTTCGTATAAAGCTGCGCCCTGCGGAGCATCTGGTTCAGTATTGTTGCAGATACATGTATCCTTTAAAAACAAAAACACCACACAGTAATATATTTTTATTGAGCTCAAGACAGTACTTATAAGAAGAAAAATCTTAGAATTATTGAAGGTGAAGGAAATCAAACAGGATTTATAATGCCTTGATATGGAAATTAAAACTTTAGCTTGTATGAAACCTTATTCACAAGGAAATGATATAACAACTAATCATTAAAAGTCAGCTTGTTTATAATCTCTGTATCGAGTTTCCTTCACAAGTTGCTGTGTCCATGTCACACTATTTGGTACATTGTAACCTACATGGTAAAACAAATATGTCATACCACATCTTCTTTTTTTATATGTGTTTGTCTTTTTTATTTTTAAGAATTAAGTACCGACGCACTGCCTGTAAATCTAATTATAATTCAATATTTGATCAATACATAGACGTGAAGCTTGTCACGCAGGATCGGTTCATTATACTAAGGATTTGTCAACCTTTGTATGTTTGGGAAGAAAACAGAAAATATATTACTATCTCGACAGATGGTGACAGAGATTTCTAATTTGATATTCCCCTTTTAATTTGGCATTTGTTTTTTTGGTGACTGAAAATGAATATGAGATTAAATGGTTAATGCCATTTAGATCTGGCATTTGATAAGTTGTTGTCTGATATTGTTTCAATTAGATTAGTGTAAAAAGGGCATAAAAAAATTAAAAGTATTAAAACATGACCAAAGATTTCCCAGTAGAAATATTATTTATTACATAGTAAAGTTGATTTTTGTACATATTGAAATGCAAGACATTGTACCCAATTTCAGTTATGCATGCCTTTGTTAAATGAGCATATCATGAAAGAATTGTTCCTAAAAGTTTCCCAAACTAGTGTGTAATGTGTATGATAGGACATACACTGTTATTAACCATGACTGAATCCTAGGATATGTATCGTATTGACATGTCCGATGTTTTCCCTTAATTTGTAAGCAATTAGTTATTCTAATGCAATTTGTATGTAACAATTTTTTGCATTGGCTAAAAGTTGCCGTCAAATCCACAGTTGACCAGGCATAACTAAGGAGGAACAACCATTTTGAAATGATTGAATCAACAAATGTTCGATTACTACTATATAATCCAAAATAAAACAACACCTACCTCGAATTCGCTGTTTTAAAGTTATTTTATCCGAATTTGAAGCGTACAGGTAATGTAACAACCTCCAGTCTGTAAGTTTTCATTTGTATGATGTCACTTTTACCCATGACGTCTTTACGCCAAAATCATTCATGAAGTTTCGCAGATTTGTTTTTATTTGTCAAATTTAGACATTTTTTCAAGTTTTGTCGTATTATTTCTTTTTTTAAATGCATTAGAATCAGAATAACAGTACTGTAGTTGAAGAGTTGCCACTGTCAATTTTGATTTGACGATCGCAAATCTCCGTTTTATTGTCTTCGCTACACGTCACCTACGTGGAGACAGTAAAACTGCATTTGCGACCGTCAAATCTACAATTGACGGTGACAACTTCTTCAACTACAGTACTATTATTCCTTAATTGCATCTTAGGATATATATTGTATTGTTTTGACATGTCCACTGTTTTCTCTGTCAAAACCTTGCCTTGAAGTTGCATACACTTAATGAAAGGCATTACAAGGCCAATCTACCTTAACTTTGTAGATTAGTTTGACTGAGGACATAGTTTTGGAGAGATTCAAATTGTACCTGTTCTTTTCTCAAATATGCATAAAACATTTTTGCTGAACTTTTGTTTACACACAACTTTTGTGTTCCTCAATTGGAGGTGCATAAGGGATATTGTCCCAAATGTAGATAATGATATTTCGTTTTTAATGTTGTGTGTAATGAACAGCTTTAAGTTGTTGCTGACAGCTGTTTTGTTATTGGTGGGAGGACAGAAGACTCAGTATAATATCCATGATTTATAAATATTATTTTTTCTTTCAGAACATGATTGATGTATCTCTAACTACAAATATACAGGATGCCAGTATCTACCAGTTTCCTTTAGATCTGGTCTCAGATTTGTTACAGCAGGTCAGTGTATACTGTATATAAATATGAGCCTGAAAGAACTTCCTGAAACACGAGACAAACAATTATTTATCCAATTTTTTTTATTGGTTTTAAATCAAGTAACCGATTTCCCAATGACAATGGAAGTTCCAAACACTTAATTGTTTTCAATCATCCTACTCACTTTGTTATTTGTAATTCCACTATTGTTATTCCTTGAAGTTATACAATGTTAGCTCCGAGTCATTATCTCATTTTAATTATTCCCCTTTAAGCTACCTAAAATCTAAGACTTTTCTTACTTTCACTTTCTATTTCAACTTATGTCTGCCTTTCTGGTTTCTTGGTATATGTAGTATGTGAAAGATTGATGGTTTGATCTCCTAGCTTCCAGGTCAAATCAATAAGACTTTCAAATCTGTATTTGCTGCTTTGTACTAAGCTTAAAAAGGAAGATGTGGTATGATTGCCGATGAGAGAAACTCTTCACAGGAGACTAATGAAAATATTTTAAAAGGAGTTAAAGCAAAGACTACTCTCCGCAGCTTTAGAATAATGGGAACAATTGAAGTGATATATATTTAAGTCTCCCAAACAAAGTTTGGAGACTTATTGTTTTTGCTCAGTTCTTATTATTTTTATTATTCTTCTTCTTCTTCTTCCTCTTCTTCCGCCACTTTAAAAAATGAACTTGTCCGCAGCGTTTCTCCAAAACCGCTTGTCAGATTGACTTAGAATTTCATAAAATGGTAGACTAATATGTCTAGGTGAGCCATCAATCTTTCGTTTGTGCATTGGGGTCTATTAAGGGGTATTTTGGGGGGTAGAAAGGAGGAAGGGGTTTACTATAGAACCCTATGGGATTTTATTTTCTAAAATTTTCAAATGAATATAACTTGAAAACTGTAAGTGATAGATACATGCAGTCTTCAGAATTGATTATAGGACAATAAAACAAATCACATGAAATATAGGGGGAGTCCCTGGGAGTTCATCCCCACCCCCTTCAATTTGAGAATATGCTTATATTTTGTAAACGGTCCAGATCCCCACCCCTAAACCATATATATTCTTGAATGGGACAATAAAACAAATCAAATGAAATTAATGGGAGGTCCCAGGGGGTCATCCCCACCCCAGTCAATTTGAGAATGTGCTATTATCTTGTAAATGGTCCAGATCCCCACCCCTAAACTATATATATTCGTGTAGGGGACAATAAAACAAATGAAATGAAATTAAAGGGAAGTCCCTAGGGGGTCATCCCCACCCCCTCTTGTTTGAAAACTTATAAACGGTCAACATCCCCACCCCTAAACCATATATATTCTTGTAGGGGACAATAAAACAAACGAAATGAAATTAAAGGGAAGTTCCTAGGGGGTCACCCTACCCCCTCTTATTTGAAAACTTGTAAACGGTCAACATCCCCACCCCTAAACCATATATATTCTTGTAGGGGACAATAAAACAAATGAAATGAAATAAAAGGAAATTCCGTAGGGGGTAACCCCACCCCCTCTTATTTGAAAACTTGTAAACGGTCAACATCCCCACCCCTAAACCATATATATTCTTGTAGGGGACAATAAAACAAATGAAATGAAATAAAAGAGAATTCCGTAGGGGGTAACCCCTACCCCTCTTGTTTGAAAACTTGTAAACGGTCAACATCCCCACCCCTAAACCATATATATTCTTGTAGGGGACAATAAAACAAATGAAATGAAATAAGAGGGAAGTCCCTAGGGGGTCACCCCACCCCCTCTTGTTTGAAAACTTGTAAACGGTCAACATCCCCACCCCTAAACCATATATATTCTTGTATTGGACAATAAAGCTAATCAAATGAAATTAAAGGGAAGTTCCTGGGGGTTGCCCCACCCTGTTCAATTTGAGAATGTGCTATTATCTTGTAAACGGTCCAGATCCCCACCCTTAAACCATATACATTCTTGTAGGGGACAATAAAACAAATGAAATGAAATGTAGGTAAATTCCCTGGGGGTCACCACCACCCCCTCCTGTTTGAATACTTGTAAATGGTGGAGATCCCTACTCGTAAGCCATATATATTCCTGTATGGGACAAAAAATCAAATCAAATGAACATGGGACCATATGAATGGCGAGTTATGGGAGCTTTGTTTGGGAGACTTCGTAACAGCATCCTGTTACAATTACTTCTTGTCCTATACACTTTTACTTTGTGAACTGGTATTTGAAAAATATGGCTGAGAGTATTAATCTGGTTCACAACAGGCCTACAGTTGGTCATCAAACATTCATTCAGCAATTCATCTTTTATATACTCTCACTTGGAATATTTTGTCTATAAAATTGTTTCCATGTATGCAAAAAGAAACAAATGTTTTAGATAGTTGGTTTTCATGTTTTAAGACAAGATATACTTCAGTGGAGCTCCATATCTTATAAATATGTTATATCTTTGAAGTATGAATGTTTGGCATGCAATTAAGCATTTTATTTAATTTATGAAATAGGATATTACATGCCATACAGAAAATATCTTTGTTGATTGATAACAAAATACACAGTGTGGGAAAAATTACGTAATTGCTGTTTATAATAGAATTACCCATCATCCTCACATTTTATATCTGAACCGCCAAAAACTATCATAAACGTAGCATGTTGTGAATCAAATGTAAATACATATGGGAGATCTGTAGGCTCTTTGTTATTGGATGTTGGCAATAGTTTAAAAAGCATGGTCATTATATAAATTGTTAAACATTTGTGTATCTACAGTGTATATGTTTATATATTGATCCAGGGGACACTACGTTAATAATTACAACGAATCTATTAATAACCCTGAAATTATTGTATTGGCAGAACGTGATACATATGTACTGTAAATTTAGAAATTATTGTATTGGCAAAACGTGATACTGTAAATTTAGAAATTATTGTGACGTTTTTATTATTGCGAAAAATGCAACAAAGTTGTAAACGCAATAATTTAAATTCGCATTTTGAAATATTTTATATGAATTAAACAGGATTTTTCTCAAAATCGTAAAAATTAAATCGCATTTAAGTCTTAAATGATAAAATCACAATAATAAATGCACACAATAATTTCTAAATTTACAGCAATGCAAATTAAGTTCCTTCATTTTATACTTTCACCTTATTGCATGCATGGCATTCATATACAAAGCTGATTGATTTTTGAAGGTTTTTGTTTTGTATTTAAATTAAGACGAAACTCGCAGCATCTCTTCTAAAGTAATTTAATCTTTTATTTCATAAATATTGATTAAAAACAACATTTCTAACTTTCTCAAAACTAGAAATAACTGGATTTGATTACTGTGAATGATTTCTGGTGACTTATAGTCTGATTGATAGACTGTAGACATGGTAGAGAGGATATTTTACTTGGATAGCTAGGATATAATAATAAGGACTGATATGATTGACACAACTATCCACCATTGTCCTGAGTACAAGGATGTAGTCAACTATAGTCCTCTGTAGGGTTGTCAAAATGAGCATATGTAAGCTACAAAAGGCATCATGACAAAATTGAAACAATCTTTACAAGAAAACCAATGGTCTTATTTATGTCAAAACGAATAACAAAGAACAAATATGACCAGTGGCGGATCCAGAAATTTTCATAAGTGGGGGCCCACTGACTGACCTAAGAGGGGGCCTGCTCCAGTCACGCTTCAGTGATTCCCTATATAAGCAACCATTTTTTTTCCCAAAAAGGGCCCCCCCCCTTAAATCCACCTCTGATGACTGGTAGCAACCAACCGACAACCAGACAGAATATATAATGGGAGTTAACATTATGGCAAAATTTATATGATATTCTAATTAGATCGACTATTATTTACTTATCAATTTCACTATGATTACCAAATGATGTAAAAGTTAATATCAGAAGATCACTGTATGGCCTTCAAGGATCAGCAAAACCCATACCGCATAAAAAATGTAATAGGCCTCAACATGATAAATGTAAAACAATTCAAACCAGAAAACTAATGGCCTGATTAATGTACAAAACAGTAAACAAAAATATTTGATATTCAGCAAAATAGTAAGCACTTAATTACAGGTTTCTAGCCTTACACAGGATCCTATAGTTATTAAATGTGTAGTCAGTCTGTAATCCATATAAGGTCATGTGTTATACAATAGATTGATAATTGACCCACTGTTATGTGATAAACAATTATATTATGTCATTGCTCATGGAAATTTGCCAGACGTTTTTACTCAAAATTGACGTTTTTATTGCTTATATTTCATATTCATCATAATGGATTTTTAATCAACGCTGACTGTATTAAAAAGTTTTTCCCTATAAGGTAATGTGTTTTGTATGGTTTAATGGCCAAAGCATGTAGCGTTTGCTGATAACTGATAACACCTCCAGGAAAAAATGTTTTATATTTTAGTTTATTTTTATAAGTAAATTAAGGTGAGAATTTCTGTGCTTTGGTAATTACCATTATGTGTCTCTAAGGACTGGTCATCTTTTTTTTATTATTGAAAAATGAGACTAATCTCCAGGTTTATTTTTAAATTACATGTTGTTTTCTTTTTTTTCTCACAGAATTTAGACTTCATCACAAGAGTTGCTCATGAAAACATCATTGTTGCCTTGGCACCATTACTGGAGAATAACCACCCTACACAGGAAATTTGTGACTTCTTCAGTAAAGTAAGTATTAATGGTTGCCTGGGTTTCTTCAGTAAAGTAAGTATTAATGGTTGCCTGGGTTTCTATAATTGCTGAATAGAGATGATTCTCTAATGCAATAGGTCAAGCTGTTTTACTCTTGCTGCAATGTAATGGTTGTTAATTGAAGTTGTTTTAAAGAAATTGATGAAAGAATAACTAATTGGTGGAGACCGCCGAGTCATTGTGATGTTTAACATAGTCTTGGAAAGTATTTCTCTTAAGCTCTTATTAAGAGCTTTGAAAAATGTTTAAAATAGAAATTTCATGAATGATCCTGGTGCATTAACCTCATTTTAAAGTATGAAATGATAGGAATGAAAACTATCATACTGAAGTTATTCCTTTACTTGTATGTTTCAAATTCAGATATTACCTCAATAAAATGGAGTTTATGAGGTAGCTAGGTGTTGTTTATTTTCAATTCTATTGCTATACATTTGTGTAATAGGACATTTATGGATTTTAGCATGTCAATATGGTGACTTACTTCTTACAAGCAGTTACAACATGTCATTTGTGGAATTGATGACAAAAAGTATCCAATAGGTAAAAAGGTTTATTAAAAAAAATTATTGTTTGGGTTGAAAATTATAAGGGTTCCAGTTTTTTTATGTGTAGACTTGGTCATTGACTCACAAACATAACATTAAAGTCCTTTTGCACTTAAATGACTACTGTGGTGCTGATCAAGGGTCCGGAAACGGTCATATATGCCAGACATGACGGATTTGGAAACTCAAAAGTCCTAAATCATTTATTGGGATTTAGGTCAAATTTAAACAAATTAAACTGCCACTCCAGTTAAGTGTTATAATCCTGAGGGCCCTCCTAATAGCTATATTAATGCCTCGGGGAGCTATTGGCTAATGATCGCTAATCTCTTTACCTGTGTTTTTAATTCACACCTGGCTATTAATCACAAGCTCCGAACTAATATTATAAAGAAATTAAAATTCAATACCAACTGTCTTCATTATTTAGTTACTTTTCAGCTAAGACAATTGTCAATTATGATTTAAAATTAAATTAAAACTTGATTTAATTTACGTAGAAAAAAAGATTTTTTTCACTACTAACACACGTGCTTTGTTTACTATGATACGCATGCCTAAAATTCTCTTCCGCAGATTTGACACTAAATCGTAAATTTAAAATGATTTCTTGCTAAATAAAGCAAGTGCAACTATTTTCATTAATATTCTTACACTATTAAAGGTAAAATATTTAAAAAAAAAACGATGTTTTCCTGTGAATTTGATAAACAAAACTAATCCCGGAAATAAGTCTGGAATTGTTCGTTTTAGTATTGTCGCATTACATCCGGTTTGAATTTTGACTTCAGAATCGAAAGAAACGTGAGCGATGACTGAGAAAATTACGATTTTGAGTCATTAAAATCATTTTATTCTTAAACTGTTGCCTTCCCTTAATTGCTCTTGATCGATTTTACAAAAATGGTAGGATAAATCATGAAGTAAACGCGATGCAACAGTTAAACAAGTTCGTTGATGCTACGAGTAGGAGTATACTCATGCAGTAATGAGATTTTGACAATCTGTTTTTGAAAAGGGGCACCAACTTTTAAGTTATATGAAAATGACCGAAATTAGGTGAAAAAATTTCCGGATCCTTGGTGCTGATATAGTAGTTGTATGGCAAGCCATTTTGCTATTTATTCTTACTTCAAGATATCTCATAAACTTTATAAGATATCTCATAAACTTTATAAGATATCTCATAAACTTTATAAGATATCTCATAAACTTTATAAGATATCTCATAAACTATATAAGATATCTCATAAACTATATGAGATATCTTATAAACTGTATAAGATATCTTATAAACTATATAAGATATCTTATAAACTATATAAGATATCTTATAAACTATATAAGATATCTTATATAAAAATTGTTTATAAGATGTCTCATATACTTTATAAGATATCTTATAAACTTTAGAAGATATCTTATAAAGTATATAAGATATCATATAAACTTTATAAGATATCTTATATAACATTAAAGATATCTTATATAATACATGTATATGAGATATCTTATAAAATTGAAATTATATAAGATATCTTATATATTATATAAGATATCTTATATATATTATACAAATATAGCCTTTGTATGAGGTCGATACAAGGATATATTGACCTGAAAGGAGTATATGGACTGAGGACGAAGTCCGAGGTCGATATACTTCTTTGGGTCGATATATTCTGTATTGACCTCATACGAAGGCTATATTTGTTATATTATTAATTTCCGACCATGTTTGTATCAAAATCGTTATTTAGGTTTGTTGGAACTTTATAGATATTACATTGTCTCCTTGAAAATAACAACATATTAGTTGTTATTTCATTTACTTTTTTTTTTACATTTTATGTATTTGAAGATTTTTTTTCGTCAAATAATCGATCACAGATATCATTTGTTTCAAAACGTTAAACAATATCCTTAAATTCATTACATGACGTCACAAAGTATATCGGTTTTTAGATATTCTAAAAATAACCGTGCAATATGCTTTTTGCTGGTCAATATGCTTTTTGCTATCCGCCGTTTTCTCTCTACCTTCGAAAATATAGTTTAACATGTGACTATCTCTAAATGAATCAAATTTGTTAAAATATACGAATTAATAATATTAGGAGATATCTTGAAATTCGAATAAATAGTAAAACGGCTTGCCATACAGTTGCTTAATATACATACATTGTTTACATAGATAGATACATATCACTGCAGGAACTATATACATATCACTGCAGGAACTATATACATATCACTGCAGGAACTATATACATAACACTGCAGGAAGTATATTTATTTATTAATGGAAATCTATCTAAGTTAACTAAAATATGTCAGAGATATAATTGTGTGATTGATACATCTCTTATTGGAAACTGTACTATAAGAAAATAATACTACATCTTCTATCTGTTATCTTTAATCGTAAACTGCACTATTAGAGAAAATAATGCATACGTCTTTTATCTTTAATCGTAAACTGTACTTTTAGAGAAAGTATGGCATACATCTTATATCTGTTATCATAAACTGAAACTAATGCAATATTGTTTTGTCTTTTATCGTAAACTTAAACTAATGCAATATTATTTTGATCAGAAATTTATGGAATCAATAAAAATATGTGATTAATCTCTGAATTAGCAATATATCATTGTGTGTCAGTGTAAATGGTAATGGTGCAGTTCACCAAAGCTGTTTTATGTCACTAGATCATACTAGATCATAATACAAACAAATCTTATTAGGTTAACATGTCTACAGTACATGTAAACAAATCTAATTAGGTTGACAAGTCGACAGTACATGTCTTTGGATCATAATACAAACAGATCTTATTAGGTTGACATTGTCTACAGTACATGTCTTTGGATCATAATACAAACAGGTCTTAGTCAACAGTACATGTCTTTGGTACATAATACAAACAGATCTTATTAGGTTGACATTGTCTACAGTACATGTCTTTGGATCATAATACAAACAGATCTTATTAGGTTGACATTGTCTACAGTACATGTCTTTGGATCATAATACAAACAGGTCTTAGTCAACAGTACATGTCTTTGGTACATAATACAAACAGATCTTATTAGGTTGACATTGTCTACAGTACATGTATTTGGATCATAATACAAACAGATCTTATTAGGTTGACATTGTCTACAGTAAATGTCTTTGGATCATAATACACACAGATCTTATTAGGTTGACATTGTCTACAGTACATGTATTTGGATCATAATACAAACAGATCTTATTAGGTTGACATTGTCTACAGTACATGTCTTTGGATTATAATACAAACAGATCTTATTAGGTTGACAAGTCTACAGTACATGTCTTTGGTACATAATACAAACAGATCTTATAAGGTTGACAAGTCGACAGTACATGTCTTTGGATCATAATACAAACAGATCTTATTAGGTTGACATTGTCTACAGTACATGTCTTTGGATCATAATACAAACAGATCTTATTAGGTTGACATTGTATACAGTACATGTCTTTGGTACATAATACAAACAGATCGTATAAGGTTGACATTGTCTACAGTACTTGTCTTTGGTACATAATACAAGCAGATCTTATAAGGTTGACATTGTCTACAGTACATGTCTTTGGATCATAATACAAACAGATCTTATTAGGTTGACATTGTCTACAGTACTTGTCTTTGGTACATAATACAAACAGATCTTATAAGGTTGACATTGTCTACAGTACATGTCTTTGGTACATAATACAAACAGATCTTATTAGGTTGACATTGTCTACAGTACATGTCTTTGGATCATAATACAAACAGATCTTATTAGGTTGACAAGTCTACAGTACATGTCTTTGGTACATAATACAAACAGATCTTATTAGGTTGACATTGTCTACAGTACATGTCTTTGGTACATAATACAAACAGATCTTATTAGGTTGACACTGTCTACAGTACATGTCTTTGGATTATAATACAAACAGATCTTATAAGGTTGACATTGTCTACAGTACATGTCTTTGGATCATAATACAAACAGATCTTATTAGGTTGACAAGTCTACAGTACATGTCTTTGGTACATAATACAAACAGATCTTATTAGGTTGACATTGTCTACAGTACATGTCTTTGGATCATAATACAAACAGATCTTATTAGGTTGACAAGTCTACAGTACATGTCTTTGGTACATAATACAAACAAATCTTATTAGGTTGACATTCTCTACAGTACATGTCTTTGGATTATAATACAAACAGATCTTATAAGGTTGACATTGTCTACAGTACATGTCTTTGGATTATAATACAAACAGATCTTATAAGGTTGACATTGTCTACAGTACATGTCTTTGGTACATAATACAAACAGATCTTATTAGGTTGACATTGTCTACAGTACATGTCTTTGGATCATAATACAAGCAGATCTTATTAGGTTGACATTGTCTACAGTACATGTCTTTGGTACATAATACAAACAGATCTTATTAGGTTGACATTGTCTACAGTACATGTCTTTGGATCATAATACAAGCAGATCTTATTAGGTTGACATTGTCTACAGTACATGTCTTTGGATCATAATACAAGCAGATCTTATAAGGTTGACATTGTCTACAGTACATGTCTTTGGTACATAATACAAACAGATCTTATTAGGTTGACATTGTCTACAGTACATGTCTTTGGATCATAATACAAGCAGATCTTATTAGGTTGACATTGTCTACAGTACATGTCTTTGGATCATAATACACACAGATCTTATTAGGTTGACATTGTCTACAGTACATGTCTTTGGATCATAATACAAACAGATCTTATTAGGTTGACATTGTCTACAGTACATGTCTTTAAATCATAATACAAACAGATCTTATTAGGTTGACATTGTCTACAGTACATGTCTTTGGATCATAATACAAACAGATCTTATTAGGTTGACATTGTCTACAGTACATGTCTTTGGATCATAATACAAACAGATCTTATTAGGTTGACATTGTCTACAGTACATGTCTTTGGATTATAATACAAACAGATCTTATTAGGTTGACATTGTCTACAGTACATGTCTTTGGATCATAATACAAAAAAATCTCATTAGGTTGACACTGTCTACATTACATGTCTCTCAGACGGGAAAAGTCAATGACTGGTATTTGTAACGACCTCACAGATTTATATTACATCTCTGGGAGAATATGTAAAATAGAATTAGAGGGAGATATTCTCAGTGAACAGATACTTGTACTTTTACCACTAAAACAGATCCCACTCTATTTTTGTCCTTGTTAATGGTGACAACTACATTTCTCTGATGCTGTATGGCTATTGTATACCAATTAATTAGAATGAAAAGTTTTATTTATAAGGTAACTATTGTTAAAAAATTGCATATAGGTAATGTAAGAATATATGAATGCTGTTGATTGGTAAATAAATATAAAGATGACTTTTTTTATTTCAGCATTGTAAAAACAGTCCTAGATCTAGTATAGTGATAGAACTGTTCACACCAGTAGTTACAAGAATACTCAAACATAACACAGTAAGTTCATACAATACACAGTTATAAAGATAGAACTGTTCACAACAGTTGTTACAAGAATACTCAAACATAACACAGTAAGTTCATACAATACACAGTTCACAAAGAGAGAACTGTTCACACCAGATGTTACAAGAATACTCAAACATAACACAGTAAGTTCATACAATACACAGTTCACAAAGATAGAACTGTTCACACCAGTTGTTACAAGAATACTCGAACATAACACAGTAAGTTCATACAATACACAGTTCACAAAGTTAGAACTGTTCACACCAGTTGTTACAAGAATACTCAAACATAACACAGTAAGTTCATACAATACACAGTTCACAAAGAGAGAACTGTTCACACCGGTTGTTACAAGACTACTCAAACATAACAGTAAGTTCATACAATACACAGTTCACAAAGAGAGAACTGTTCACACCAGTTGTTACAAGAATACTCAAACATAACACAGTAAGTTCATACAATACACAGTTCACAAAGATAGAACTGTTCACACCAGTTGTTACAAGAATACTCGAACATAACACAGTAAGTTCATACAATACACAGTTCACAAAGTTAGAACTGTTCACACCAGTTGTTACATGAATACTCAAACATAACACAGTAAGTTCATACAATACACAGTTCACAAAGAGAGAACTGTTCACACCGGTTGTTACAAGACTACTCAAACATAACAGTAAGTTCATACAATACACAGTTCACAAAGATAGAACTGTTCACACCAGTTGTTACAAGAATACTCAAACATAACACAGTAAGTTCATACAATACACATTCACAAAGATAGAACTGTTCACACCGGTTGTTACAAGACTACTCAAACATAACAGTAAGTTCATACAATACACAGTTCACAAAGATAGAACTGTTCACACCAGTTGTTACAAGAATACTCAAACATAACAGTAAGTTCATACAATACACAGTTCACAAAGATAGAACTGTTCACACCGGTAGTTACAAGAATACTCAAACATAACAGTAAGTTCATACAATACACAGTTCACAAAGAGAGAACTGTTCACACCAGTTGTTACAAGAATACTCAAACATAACACAGTAAGTTCATACAATACACAGTTCACAAAGATAGAACTGTTCACACCAGTTGTTACAAGAATACTCAAACATAACACAGTAAGTTCATACAATACACAGTTCACAAAGTTGGAACTGTTCACACCACTTGTTACAAGAATACTCAAACATAACACAGTAAGTTCATACAATACACAGTTCACAAAGTTGGAACTGTTCACACCACTTGTTACAAGAATACTCAAACATAACACAGTAAGTTCATACAATACACAGTTCACAAAGATAGAACTGTTCACACCGGTTGTTACAAGACTACTCAAACATAACAGTAAGTTCATACAATACACAGTTCACAAAGATAGAACTGTTCACACCAGTTGTTACAAGAATACTTAAACATAACACAGTAAGTTCATACAATACACAGTTCACAAAGATAGAACTGTTCACACCGGTTGTTACAAGAATACTTAAACATAACACAGTAAGTTCATACAATACACAGTTCACAAAGATAGAACTGTTCACACCGGTTGTTACAAGACTACTCAAACATAACAGTAAGTTCATACAATACACAGTTCACAAAGATAGAACTGTTCACACCAGTTGTTACAAGACTACTCAAACATAACAGTAAGTTCATACAATACACAGTTCACAAAGATAGAACTGTTCACAGCAGTTGTTACAAGAATACTCAAACATAACAGTAAGTTCATACAATACACAGTTCACAAAGATAGAACTGTTCACACCGGTTGTTACAAGACTACTCAAACATAACAGTAAGTTCATACAATACACAGTTCACAAAGATAGAACTGTTCACACCAGTTGTTACAAGAATACTTAAACATAACACAGTAAGTTCATACAATACACAGTTCACAAAGATAGAACTGTTCACACCAGTTGTTACAAGACTACTCAAACATAACAGTAAGTTCATACAATACACAGTTATAAAGATAGAACTGTTCACACCAGTTGTTACAAGAATACTCAAACATAACAGTAAGTTCATACAATACACAGTTCACAAAGATAGAACTGTTCACACCGGTTGTTACAAGACTACTCAAACATAACAGTAAGTTCATACAATACACAGTTCACAAAGATAGAACTGTTCACACCGGTAGTTACAAGAATACTCAAACATAACAGTAAGTTCATACAATACACAGTTCACAAAGAGAGAACTGTTCACACCAGTTGTTACAAGAATACTCAAACATAACACATTAAGTTTTTACTAATGATACACAACACACAATTAGTTCATACTAACAGTACACAGTTCACACAAACAGAAAAAGAAAACAGTACACAATCAGTTCATATTAACATAACACTTAGAATCCCTTTTTAAGTATGTGTTAGTCTAGGTGATTTATTATGTTCATAAACAGATATAAAATTAGCTGAATTAGCACATGTATATATATACCTATATACAAAAGTTACTTGATAGCATTAAGTAAAGCATTAGGAATGTGATAGAAAACAGGTTGTACATCAAATAAAAATAGAAGAGACTAAAATACCATAAACATTTCTATTTTTACACACTAATAATATTATTATTTTATTATTAATTTGTATCAGTAATTATGAACATCAATAAAGATAAGAGTGGAATATTATATTTACATTTAATTGTCTAAATTCTTTGTTTTGTCAGGATTTTGGAAAGTTTCCAAGAATGAGGGGATTTGTGCAAGAATACATATTGGCATTGAATTGTCAAAATGATGGTTTCAATGTGGTGCAGAATTTTATAAGATGGTAATATATTTAATGATAAAAACTAAGTTGAAATCCCTAAGATTTCTGTTTTGATATCTGACTGTCAGGCTAAACATCAATCCAAATATTAGGAAAAGAGAAATCTATTTAATATGTAAACCAACATGTTTTTTTACGAATACTATATTTCATGTTCAGCCCTTTTTATACGACCGCAAAAATTTTAATTTTTTGGTCGTATATTGCTATCACATTGGCGTCGTCGTCGTCGTCTGCGTCGTCTGCGTCGTCGTCCGAATACTTTTAGTTTTCGCACTCTAACTTTAGTAAAAGTGAATAGAAATCAATGAAATTTTAACACAAGGTTTATGACCACAAAAGGAAGGTTGGGATTGATTTTGGGAGTTTTGATCCCAACATTTTAGGAATTAGGGGCCAAAAAGGGCACAAATAAGCATTTTCTTGGTTTTCGCACTATAACTTTAGTTTAAGTGTATAGAAATCTATGAAATTTTGACACAAGGTTTATGACCACAAAAGGACGGTTGGGATTGATTTTGGGAGTTTTGGTTCCAACAGTTTAGGAATTAAGGGCCAAAAAAAGGGCCCAAATAAGCATTATTCTTAGTTTTCGCACAATAACTTTAGTGTAAGTAAATAGAAATCAATGAAATTTAAACACAAGGTTTATAACCACAAAAGAAAGGTTGGGATTGATTTTTGGAGTTGAGGTCACAACAGTTTTTGAATTAGGGGCCAAAAAGGGGCCCAATTAAGCATTATTTTTGGTTTTTGCACCATAACTTTAGTATAAGTAAATAGAAATCTATGAAATTTAAACACAAGGTTTATGACCATAAAAGGAAGGTTGGGTTTGATTTTGGGAGTTTTGGTCCAAACAGTTTAGGAATAAGGGGCCCAAAGGGTCCAAAATTGAACTTTGTGTGATTTCATCAAAAATTGAATAATTGGGGTTCTTTGATATGCTGAATCTAACTATGTATGTAGATTCTTAAGTTTTGGTCCCGTTTTCAAATTGGTCTACATTAAGGTCCAAAGGGTCCAAAATTAAACTTAGTTTGATTTTAACAAAAATTGAATCCTTGGGGTTCTTTGATATGCTGAATTTAAAAATGTACTTAGATTTTTAATTATTGGCCTAGTTTTCAAGTTTGTCCAAATGGGGGTCCAAAATTAAACTTTGTTTGATTTCATCAAAAATTGAATAAATGGGTTCTTTGATATGCCAAATCTAACTGTGTATGTAGATTCTTAATTTTTGGTCCAGTTTTCAAATTGGTCTACATTAAGGTCCAAAGGGTCCAAAATTAAACTAAGTTTGATTTTATCAAAAATTTAATTCTTGGGCTTATTTGATATGCTTTATCTAAACATGTACTTTGATTTTTGATTATGGGCCCAGTTTTCAAGTTTGTCCAAATCAGGATTCCATATCAAGTATTGTGCAATAGCAAGAAATTTTCAATTGCACAGTATTGCACAATAGCAAGAAATATCTAATTGCACAATATTGTGCAATAGCAATTAATTTTCAATTGGAGTTATCTTTCTTTGTATAGAATAGTAGTTGATAATATATGTTGGAAATTTGCCAGACATGACTATGATGTCATTTTCTATTTTTATTTGCCAATAAGTTTATGTAAATAACTTCATTGGAAATTTGCCAATATAAAATGTTGCTGATGAAGCTTTTTTTCCTTATCTTATCTAAAATGTTTTTAGATAATGTATGTTGGACATTTGCCAGACATGACTATGATGTCATTTTCTATTTTTATTTGCCAATAACTTTATGTAAATAACTTCATTGGAAATTTGCCAATATAAAATGTTGCTGATGGGGGGGGGGGGGGGGGGGGTTAAAATTTTCTCATTTCAGATTTTATAAATAAAAAGAAAATTTCTTCAAACATTTTTTTGAGAGGATTAATATTCAACAGCATAGTGAATTGCTCAAAGGCAAAAAAAAAGTTCATTAGACCACATTCATTCTGTGTCAGAAATCTATGCTGTGTCAACTATTTAATTTTAGATTTAAATAAGTTTGAAGAAGAAATCTTTAATTGATTTGTAAAATCTTGACATTTGTTTTGTGTAAAAAAAAACCATGTAATGTCAAAAATTTGATCACAATCCAAATTCAGAGCTATATCACGCTTGAATGATTTGTCCATACTTGCCCCAACTGTTCAGGGTTCGACCTCTGCGGTCGTATAAAGCTGCGCCCTGCGGAGCACCTGGTTAACCCATTTCATGGTGATTTAATTTCACCATTCCCAAATAAACTTGATAAAAAAGTAAAAATCCAAGTTTTACCTATTCGCAACAATTTATATTCTCATTATTTTTCTACTTGTGATACTAACATTCATAACAGGGCTGAACTGCCTCAAATCAATTCTATTCTAATATGAACGGTTCTTAAGACTGACCCATTCTGCTATACTTACCATAGATATTTATTTAATGTACTGTGGTTTCATTAATACTTGTGGGTATAGGTGAACCTTGAATTTAAATGTTCAGCAAAGTGAAATAGTTCATATGCTTGTACACAGAATTTAGAAAAATCGAATCGCCTAGAAAATAAAAATACTTCCATAATCCACAAACAGAATCTCCAGTCAGAAGTGTGACCATTGTGTACATATTTCCATGTTTTACAGCATGCATGGTCCAGCATTAGTATGTCCACATCCAAGAGTGTTACCTAATCTGGTTGCTGTATGCCTGGCAGCTGTTTACAGTTCATTTGAGGACAAGAAATTGTAGGTTTTATACACAGTTCTATGCATTATATTCATACTCTTTGTTTTAAAGATATGTTTTAAAAAACATCTTACTTGAAACCTATCACATTTTCTGTTTGGTCATGTTGCCTTATATATTTTATAAGGTTATGGACAGGACATGATACCAAAACTGTTTAGGTATTGATGTCACATCATAATTCAGTAACTTCCTGCTTTTCTTGTCAATTCACATCAATTTATTAATGAATATACACAATTTCATTCATACAAAAACAAACATGTTTTGTATGGAAAGAATAAGTCTAAAAAATTTATTACACGTAACTTTATATTCTATCGCAACAAACATATTGTTCGGATGAATAACAAGATAAGAATGATAATGGCATTTAATTTTTTTGTACATACTTCATCATCTCAAGTATTAGACAACACTAGCAGACTGGCTTGATATTCTTACGGGTAAATTCAGCTTGAAAAAATAATGCAATTATTCTTTATATATCCACCAGTCAAAAAGTGTCTTTTTTATCAGGCCAAGTCTTTATAAATGTCATTTAATGTTAAAAATGTGTATTACTATTGCCTAAGTAACATGTTATTTTATGTGTATTTCAGAGCCATGCAGAATAATACACTTATTCAATCATTTGACCAGCAGGAATGGGAAAAAAGACTGAGACTTTATGTAGGAATGTTGACAACGATGTAAGATTATACAATTATTTCCCCCTCTATTCAAAGATCAACATGTGGCCAGGAAAATCTGAGGGTCTCTTTTTGCTAAAAAATCTTACAACTAGAATTAAATGCAAGTTATTCAGATATGTTCATGACTTACTAGTATTTTTCTTGCAAGAATGTTTGTGAAATGAGTTGCAGTGCCACATGTGTTGGAAGCCAGAGTGGTCTTAAAAAGATTTTTTTTTTATACAAGTAGAATCTAATAGATTTTAAAAGGTTTATTTAAAAGTTATAATGAAACGTTGTTAAATTGTAGATGAAAACAATGTTACCATATATACTTGACAGATATGTGATTGTTTGATTTTATTTTTCAGGTCAACGTTTGAAGACTGGAGACACATACTTGGAAGTTTACTTCAACCCATTCCATTTCCAAATGAGTAAGTTAATTATTAATGCCTAGTTGAATGATAGGTTATATTTTCATTTATGTGTTACCTGATAGCTTCCAGTTTTAATTACCCAAGCGAAAACTTTTGTCATCTTTTGCCAAAGAAGTCCATGTTATCTTCTCGGAGAGAAAAACAAAGGACATGAGGTATCCATTCGTGACAAAAATCAGTGCATGCACAGCCAAAAAACACAAAAAAGAAATGGAACAGCGCCTTAATTGCTGTTCTTCATTAAAAAGTGACAGTGAAGTTTCAGACACCCCCTAACTTGCTTGAGCAGAATTCTCTGCAAAATAATTTGGATAGGTTGAAAGATCTAACATGACCTAATTTGGCCCGGACTAAAAATAACAGTGGAAGTAGAACATATTTAAAACAAAATACACCTTCGCACAGGTGTAAATCTTAATGATTTTAGCATATATTTTAGTAATTAAGGTATCATACGAATGTTTATCAGAATAACGTATTATAATGAAACATACATGTACTGAATTATACTGAAATGTGTAAAATTTGTTTAAATTTTTAATTTACAGTGCTATTGTGGATGAAACCTTCACATCGTAAGTAATATATGTACATTAATCTAGTGGTATAGTCTCAAAACAAACGCAAATCTTTAATTAAAACACATCTCATTTTAAACACTGACTTTTTCTTTTTTGATTGACGCAATGTAAAATTTGAATAGAAAATGACAGACAGCTTAGTAGTCATGGGGGAATTATAGGGTATAAATTAGATGGCATATGCTAAACCAATATTGATCAAGGGAAACAAGTGAACAGATGAAATATTACATTGTGGTCATAAAATTCTTGAATATTTAAATTTGATAGTTGTATAAAAGCCTCAAATTAGTCAGACAAAAAATTGTAACAATTATAAAATAAACTACCAGCTGGTTTATAAGCAAGGTCTTTATTATCATGATTATATCATAGGAAAATTATGGATAAGAAATTATTTATATTTTTATTAACCATTTTTTTGTGACAAAAATGTCGGTTATTGATTTTGGGATGTAACAGCGGGCGATCGATTAAGCGGTGGGGCGGGAGGCAACCAAATGTTGTCCGTGCATTTACTCATGAACTGTTCAACCAAAGCTTTTAAAATTTTAATATGTTCTTACTGACAACCAAATGAAGGTCAAGTTAAATAATGATGATTTTGACTTTTACCCTTCAGGAGTCATGGTTCTTGAAAGATGGCGTTTCCAGTCGTGTCCGTGCATTTACGCATGAACTGTTCAACTAAAGCTTCCCAAATTTTAATATGTTGTTACTGATGACAAAATGGAGGTCAAGTTCAATAATGACGATTTGGCTTTTACCGTTCAGGAGTTATGGTTCTTTAAAGATCGAAAAATGGCGTTTCCATTCATGTTGTTGTATTTACTCATGAACCATTCAATCTAAGCTTTTCAAATTTTAATATGTTGTTACTGATGACAAAATGGAGGTCAAGTTCAATAATGTCCATTTTGACTTTTACTGTTCAGGAGTTATGGTTCTTGAAAGATGGGAAAATGGTGTTTCCATTCATGTTGTTGCATTTACTCATGAACCATTCAATCTAAGCTTTTCATATTTTAATATGTTGATACTGATGACAAAATGGAGGTCAAATTTGATATTGACGATTTTCACTTTCACCGTTCATCAGTTATGGTTCTTGTGATATTGCCAGGACACAAATAAATGTTAATAAATCTGGATTGCTGTTGTTGTGACAACCTCTTGTTTTGGATAATTTTATTTTTTATAATTTTTCTGAGGAGAATATGAATAAAAGGATATAGGTGTGTAAATGTCATTTAGGCAGCAATCCAATGCCAGCCCCCCCCCCCCCCCCCCCAAAAAAAACATGAGAAATCAAGAGTTCAACAATTGGTTCCTAAAAAAAAAGACAAGATTCCATATAATATGGCATTGCATAGAGGAAGCCTCTAGTTAGTACCTTCAATAATTGTTAATTGTCCATTTCTATTGATAAACAGTGTAACAATTGAAATAAATATAATTTCAGAAAAATGAAAGATGTGATGCATAACATAGCCTCGGATTCACATTGTGATGTACACTCTACGATTCTGGGAATACGTGAAGGAAAGGAGGGCTGGTTCCATCTTTATATACCTGGTAGTATTGGCTGTGATGATGAGGGAGAACTATGGGGAGTTATGGTAGGTTATTAATGTCCACTGGTTATTTTATATACCTGGTAGTATTGGCTGTGATGATGAGGGAGAATTATGGGGAGTTATGGTAGGTTATTAATGTCCACTGGTTATTTTATATACCTGGTAGTATTGGCTGTGATGATGAAGGAGAACTCTGGGGAGTTATGGTAGGTTATTGATGTCCACTGGTTATTTTATACACCTGGTAGTATTGGCTGTGATGATGAAGGAGAACTATGGGGAGTTATGGTAGGTTATTAATGTCCACTGGTTATTTTATACACCTGGTAGTATTGGCTGTGATGATGAGGGAGAACTATGGGGAGTTATGGTAGGTTATTAATGTCCACTGGTTATTTTATATACCTGGTAGTATTGGCTGTGATGATGAAGGAGAACTCTGGGGAGTTATGGTAGGTTATTAATGTCCACTGGTTATTTTATACACCTGGTAGTATTGGATGTGATGATGAAGGAGATCTCAGGGGAGTTATAGTAGGTTATAGAATAGAGATTGGTGAATTTTATATACCTGATACTGATAGTATTAACTATGTCAATGAGAGAAACTAGTAGTAAATTCCACCTTTATAAACGTTGCTGCAAAGTCTATGGTTATGAAAGTAGGTTATCAGAGAAGGAGATTTGGAGAAATGGACTGGTTCTATCTTTATATACATGAAAATTGATAAAATTATGCATGAAGGGAATATATTCCTCTTTACTAAACTTAGCTGTATTGATAATGGAGAATTTGAGGATGTTGTGGAAGGTAAAAAAGACATTGAAAAGAAAATTTGTGTGACCTTTGGTATAAATAGGATACATGTAATGATTGACGAGGGAGAGATTTATTAATGCTATTGTATGAAGACAAATGGGGAAATCTATACCAGATTTTTATTCTTTTCCTAAAAAAATTAGCCTCAGACTAATAAAAAGAAATGCAATCAAAATTGGGAAGAAAGAAGAATACATAGTATTTTAATTACCCTGCACTATGATCTTTTATGTTTCAGCTGAAAACACTGATACATTGTTGTGGAAGAAGGAAGAAGTTCCTACAAGGATTAAACAAAATGTTAGGACCAGTAATGTTGCTGGCTTTACGGGAAAATGAAGCTGCTATGGAGGTAGGTTTTGACAACTTTAATTTTTTTTTTAAATTTGCATTAATACTTGGAACAAATGGGGGTCTTATATGCCTTATCAAGGATCCGGAAATTTTTTCACCTAATTTCGGTCATTTTGGGATAACTTAAAAGTTGGTGCCCTTTTTCAAACAAAGATTGTGTATATGCTCATACAGTCATACTCGTAGCATTAACGAACTTGTTTTTAACTGTTGCATCGCATTTACTTCAGAAATTTCCCTACCATTTCCCTTAAAATCGATCTTGAGCAATAAAAGGAAGGCAACAGTTTAAAAATAAAATGATTTTAATGACTCAAAACGATAAATTTCTCATACTTCGCTTACGTTTCTTTCGATTTTGAAGCCAAAATTATAACCGGATGTTTTACAACAATAGTAAAACGACCAATTCCGGACTCATTTCCGGGATTAGTTTTGTTTATCAAATTCACAGGAAATCGTCGGCTTTTTAACTGTTTTACCTTTAATAGTGTTTGAATATTAATTATAATAGTTGGACTTGTTTAATTTAGCATGAAATCATTTTTAATTTACGATTTAGTGTCTAATTTGCGGAATAGAATTTCAAGCATGCGTATTAGTAAACAAAGCACGTGTGTTTGTAGTGAAACAATATTTTGTTCTACGTAAATTAATTTAATTTTAATTTAATTTTAAATCAGAATTGACAATTGTCTAAGCTGAGAAAAGTAATAAAATAATGCAGACAGTTGTTATGAACTTTTAATTTCTTTAAAATATTAGTTCTGAGCTCGTGATCAATAAAAAAATTAATTAAAAACACAGGTAAAGAGATTAGCGATCATTAGCCAATATTTCCCAGAGGCATTACTATAGTTATTAGGAGGGCCCTCAGGATTATAACACTTTACTTGAGTGGCAGTTTTATTACAGGAAAAGGATAACAAACAAAAAATAAGTTCAAAATGGCGATTTAGACCATGTTAGAAACTCGATCTCAACGAAATGACATTGAATGACCGAAATTATTTCTGTAAAAAAATAAAATTTGTCCTAAATCCCAATTACTCATTTAGGACAAAATACTTTCAGTTTAGGTCAAGACTGGCATATATGACCGTTTCCGGACCCTTGTGCCTTATAACTATTTTTTTGCCATTAATAGACATCACAAAGGGTCCTGTAATATTTTGAAGTCACAATAGAAAATATTTGTTGCCACAATGGAAAGTGATTGTTGTATGACGTTGAAAGTTCAATTGGTGCAGATTCCCATGTCTACAGGAGCAGTTTTCCAAATAGCAATAAGATGTATTGTCACTAGTCCTTTAACTGTCACAAGTGGAGAAATTTACACTCATTCAGAAACTGTATATATAATTTTTAGAACTGTATTGTGTCATTTATAGTTGAAGTTTTATAATTTTGATGTTTTCTTTCAGGTTTTATGTGCAATGTTAGAAATGGATGTAGTAGAGAACAATGATATGAAAATGCAGATAGTAACAACACTACAGAGTACCAGTACAGGAAAGAGATTGTATGCTCAGCTTTGTGACAGACAGATAGCTCTCAGGGAACTGGTAAGTTATGATTGAATACCAGTACAGGAAAGAGACTGTATGCTCAGCTTTGTGACAGACAGATAGCTCTCAGGGAACTGGTAAGTTATGATTGAATACCAGTACAGGAAAGAGACTGTATGCTCAGCTTTGTGACAGACAGATAGCTCTCAGGGAACTGGTAAGTTATGATTGAATACCAGTACAGGAAAGACACTGTATGCTCAGCTTTGTGACAGACAGATAGCTCTCAGGGAACTGGTAAGTTATGATTGAGTACCAGTACAGGAAAGAGACTGTATGCTCAGCTTTGTGACAGACAGATAGCTCTCAGGGAACTGGTAAGTTATGATTGAATACCAGTACAGGAAAGAGACTGTATGCTCAGCTTTGTGACAGACAGATAGCTCTCAAGGAACTGGTCAGTGGTTATTCAATATCATGCTTTTTATATATAAAAATGATGTGTAAAGAGGTAGGAATGAAGTACTGGGATAGCACGCTTTTTCCAGATGATATTTGATAGCAATAAAGACCAACAGGACCAGATTTTTAATAAGTTGTCATGGCCTAATCCATCTGTCACCTTTTTAAAGAAGTTACTGCTCTTAAAATACTATCTTACTAATGTTTGTCTGTTATCTTGAAAATGATTGACGATGGATAGAATCTTTAGAAAGCAAAAATGATAAACATGTATGTATGTATGTAATGGTGGATGCCTCCATTATTCAGAGCAGGTTACAATGAAATCCCTGTACACTCCCTATGGGGGTTGATGGAGATGTGTCACTCAACTAGGAAAATATAGGAATAGTGTACTGACATAAGAGGTCTCTAAACACATTAGCTCCAAATGGAGCTTTTTTAGTAGAAACCATATTTATTATGTGTATCAGAGCAGGGAAATGTAAAAGCAAAAAAATATAGCATATATGCCAATACAAAGAATTAAAGCACCTTGTGATGTTTTATGAAACAACTAATTGTGTGTATTTGCATATACCATATTTTTATGTGTCACAAAACTATTTACCAAAAAAATCTCTACCCCATCAAAAAGTAGTCCTAGGACAATAGGAAGTGGAATTCTGTTATTGTGGTAGAGGAATCTGAAGTTATCTGATGAAAGAACCACTGTGCTGCTTGTCGCTTAAAGACAAATTGAAGAGATATCAGCAGATTGATTTCAAGGTTTTGTCAAAGTCGTTGCAACTTTGACCAACTAAGGTCCCCCAAAGTACCATTTCTAGTTTAAGCCCCATTTGAATACCAAAGATGTGTGGGGTAGGGTGAAAATCACTCTTCTGATGTACTGAATTTTCAGTGCCCAATTAGTCAGAATCCATCCCAGAACATTCAGCACTGCACCAATCAGTCTTAACCACTAGATCATGAATACACAAAGTAAACAAGATTTATCAGAGATTCTGCCCTTGAAGGGTAAATTTTTCCAATTTTGAGTTGATATAAACTAAACAGAAAAAAATATCAGCAAGATAACAGTCTTCAACAATGAGCAAAACACGAACGAAAGTACTTTTTAAACTAACATTTATTTTTTTGGATTTCAAGTTATCTACATTGATGTCAACTCGTCAAAAACTTCCCCTCTGAAATTTTGAATACAGTCTTTAAAGTAAACACACTCACATGGAGTATTATAGCTTTCTTACTTGTCTAACTCCTTTATAATTAGTTTGTTTTGAATGTAAATAAATATTTATTAAATTGATATACAAGAAATCACCGGATTTACAATGAAAAACGCAAGTAAAATGAATTAACAACATTTTCAATATTTAATTGATAAATTATATCACAACTATGTTTTTTTGTCAAATACCCATATGTTTTCAAACTAGTCACGATATTAATTCTGATAATCATTATATTATTTATGCTTCCATAAAAGCCTTTTTATGAAAAACATAAATAGAATAAAATTCTCATTAAATTTAGTATTTGTAAATATTGGTTTGATATGGTATGCTTGTATATCTGATTTATAACAATACGACAGTCAAAAAATCAATAACAAAAACATAATAACCATCTTCTGACAGAATACAGATGATCGGTTATATAAATAGCCTAACCTTTTTATGTTTTATCACGAATCATCGATACTATACAATTAGACTTCATTTAAAAAAAAAACGTTTTGCAAAATAAAAATATATCAAGTTCATAAACGTTATTTCATAAGAATATCAAATTACTGGCGATCCAGACTTCATTTATTTCCTTAATATAACAAAGGTTTGGGCATGTGTATATAATATCAGAAGCATTTAAGATTTCATTTATATATTTTTTTAAGGAAGTCAAAACTGTTTAATAGTTTAAAATCCTCCACCTGAAAGGTCATTGATAAATATGAAAATGTAGTGGGTAGCTACATGTATGTAAGACAAAGAATTGCTTTGTTTGAAAGGTTTTATTGGATGGGATACTTATTTTACTGCTTACCACATTCCTGTTTCTGATTGGTTAGGATAAATAACATACTGGTACTTTTTTTCAATTTAAATAGGATACATATTAAAAGCCAATTAGGAATATGATGTAGTTAGAATAATATTTTGAAATCACTCTGGAACTTTGATTTTTTTTAGAAAGAGCTTTAACAATGAATGTTAACAAATTGTCATAACCTATTTTAATCATGTTCATAATGCTGGCAATTATGTTTACCAATTGTCTTCTGTAAAGGGGAATTGTAAATTTCAATTGAGTGAGAAAAAAAAATATTATAAGTGAAATTAAAAAAAAAAATTCTCTCATTTTACACAACTTTACTTTATTTCTTATTTTAAACAAATTCACTTTTATTTCTTATTCCCACAACTTTACTAAATTTCAATCTTTGTAATAAATTTTGAAATCTGCCTTACTGTTAATTATTGTTTGGCATCCAAACCTTACCATATGATTAATTTCTTTAGTGGCCTAGGTTGACGAGTTGTCAAAGAAGCCTGTAAAAATTGAGGTTGCGAGTTCGAATTCTGCATGGGGTAGGTGCACTTGACTCCAATCTTAATTGACTAGGAGTATCAGTTTTCCTACTGAAGGTTGGTGATTCACTCAGACATATCTGTTTTCCTCCACTAATAAAAACTATCCGCCATGAAATTGCACAATAGTGTTGAAAATGGGGTTGAGCACTAATCAATGAATTAATTTCTTTACTTGTATCTATATATTTTTTTAAGCAACAGAAAGGTGGACCAAAAAAGTTGACACTGCCCTCTAAATCAACCGACGCGGACCTTGCCAAAATGTTGAGTTCTGGATCATTTGGTAACCTTGAATGTTTGAGTTTGGCTTTCACCCATGTAACTAGTGCCTGTGCTGATGATCTGATCAAACTGCCATCTCTACGCTACCTGAATTTGTGGTCAACGCAGGTAAGAAGAACAGTGTAGAGAAATAAAATTGAGAATGGAAATGGGGAATGTGTCAAAGAGACAACAACCAGACCAAAGAGCAGAAAACAGCTGATGGCCACCAATGGGTCTGCAATACAGCGAGAAAATCCTGCACCTAGAGGCGTGCTTCAGCTGGCCCCTAAACAAAAATGTGTACTAGTTCACTGATAATGAAAGTCATACTAAAATATATAAACAAACGAAAGTTAAAAATCATACAAGGTAGAGACTCCTTACTTGGGACAGACATAAACTTGTGGCAGTTTATTGTACATTTCTCTGGTAGTTCGGTTGAAATGAGCTGGCAGAAATAAAACATGATTTTGAATTATCTTGATAAGTATGTTGAAAGTGAAAGATAAATTCAAATTAAACACAATTGTAAAATTTTGGATCAATTTGAAACTTGAATAGAAGAAGTTCAGTTTTCACATATATCACAAGTGTAGATGATTTCACCATACTACCATGATAACTGCTTCCAGAATGTATGGTCAACAAGTCATATTAGTGATTTCACCATACGACCATAATAACTGCTTCCAGAATGTATGGTCAACAAGTCATATTAGTGATTTCACCATACGACCATAATAACTGCTTCCAGAATGTATGGTCAACAAGTCATATTAGTGATTTCACCATACGACCATAATAACTGCTTTCAGAATGTATGGTCAACAAGTCATATTAGTGATTTCACCATACTACCATAATAACTGCTTCCAGAATGTATAGTCAACAAGTCATATTAGTGATTTCACCATACTGCCATAATAACTGCTTCCAGAATGTATGGTCAACAAGTCATATTAGTGATTTCACCTTCCTCATAATAACTGCTTCCAGAATGTATGGTCAACAAGTCATATTAGTGATTTCACCATACTACCATAATAACTGCTTCCAGAATGTATAGTCAACAAGTCATATTAGTGATTTCACCATACTGCCATAATAACTGCTTTCAGAATGTATGGTCAACAAATCATATTAGTGATTTCACCATACTACCATAATAACTGCTTCCAGAATGTATGGTCAACAAGTCATATTAGTGATTTCACCATACTACCATAATAACTGCTTCCAGAATGTATGGTCAACAAGTCATATTAGTGATTTCACCATACTACCATAATAACTGCTTCCAGAATGTATGGTCAACAAGTCATATTAGTGATTTCACCATACTACCATAATAACTGCTTCCAGAATGTATGGTCAACAAGTCATATTAGTGATTTCACCATACTACCATAATAACTGCTTTCAGAATGTATGGTCAACAAGTCATATTAGTGATTTCACCATACTACCATAATAACTGCTTTCAGAATGTATGGTCAACAAGTCATATTAGTGATTTCACCATACTACCATAATAACTGCTTCCAGAATGTATGGTCAACAAGTCATATTAGTGATTTCACCATACGACCATAATAACTGCTTCCAGAATGTATGGTCAACAAGTCATATTAGTGATTTCACCATACGACCATAATAACTGCTTCCAGAATGTATGGTCAACAAGTCATATTAGTGATTTCACCATACTACCATAATAACTGCTTCCAGAATGTATGGTCAACAAGTCATATTAGTGATTTCACCATACTGCCATAATAACTGCTTCCAGAATGTATGGTCAACAAGTCATATTAGTGATTTCACCATACGACCATAATAACTGCTTTCAGAATGTATGGTCAACAAGTCATATTAGTGATTTCACCATACTACCATAATAACTGCTTCCAGAATGTATAGTCAACAAGTCATATTAGTGATTTCACCATACTGCCATAATAACTGCTTTCAGAATGTATGGTCAACAAATCATATTAGTGATTTCACCATACTACCATAATAACTGCTTCCAGAATGTATGGTCAACAAGTCATATTAGTGATTTCACCATACTACCATAATAACTGCTTCCAGAATGTATGGTCAACAAGTCATATTAGTGATTTCACCATACTACCATAATAACTGCTTCCAGAATGTATGGTCAACAAGTCATATTAGTGATTTCACCATACTACCATAATAACTGCTTCCAGAATGTATGGTCAACAAGTCATATTAGTGATTTCACCATACTACCATAATAACTGCTTTCAGAATGTATGGTCAACAAGTCATATTAGTGATTTCACCATACTACCATAATAACTGCTTCCAGAATGTATGGTCAACAAGTCATATTAGTGATTTCACCATACTACCATAATAACTGCTTCCAGAATGTATGGTCAACAAGTCATATTAGTGATTTCACCATACTACCATAATAACTGCTTCCAGAATGTATGGTCAACAAGTCATATTAGTGATTTCACCATACTACCATAATAACTGCTTTCAGAATGTATGGTCAACAAGTCATATTAGTGATTTCACCATACGACCATAATAACTGCTTCCAGAATGTATGGTCAACAAGTCATATTAGTGATTTCACCATACGACCATAATAACTGCTTCCAGAATGTATGGTCAACAAGTCATATTAGTGATTTCACCATACTACCATAATATCTGCTTCCAGAATGTATGGTCAACAAGTCATATTAGTGATTTCACCATACTACCATAATAACTGCTTCCAGAATGTATGGCCAACAAGTCATATTAGTGATTTCACCATACAACCTAATAACTGCTTCCAGAATGTATGGTCAACAAGTCATATTAGTGATTCAACAGACAACTAACAATGACTACGTATATATGTCAGTTAAATCGTCAAAAACTGGTTTTGAAGTAAAAAGGAAATGGCAGAAGAGTTGTTTGAATGAATAGAAATAAGGAAAGTTAAAATTAATGCCCTTTTCTACATCTCTTTTGAGACCAAATGTGGTATGTTTTGTGGTCTCTCTAATTATACATTATCAAAATGTTAATAGTGCTATAGTTATTATAACTATATAAGGTGAAGAAGTTTATTGATCAGATATGTATAATATGCACAATGTGTAGGAAATATAAAGCCTATGTAAAAATAATGTAAAAAATAAACCTGTACATATAACAATGATTTAGTGGTGATTCTTTTTTGTGCTGTATTTTTTATATTTGTTTACAGTAGTGAGATTTTGTGTAATGAAAAAAAATAATGTGATAAAACATTGACATTTCAGTTTGGAGATAATGGACTACAGTTGATATCAGAGTATTTGCAGAAACTACAAGTCCTTAATTTATGTGAAACACCAGTCACTGATAAAGGACTTGTCTGTTTGTCTTGTAAGTTCTTTAAGTTCCATTTTTACACAATTTATCTCCACTCTTAGAACGTTTAGTTTTGATGTGTTTATCAAGAATGTTATGATTAAGATAATTATGAAAACTTAAAATTTTGGTTTTAGAATAACTTGATTCTGTCAGTTTTTTGTTAGATCAGATTTTAAGTAATTATGGAATGCTTTTAGCTTTATGTAACTGATGATCAACAAGTAAAATTATATCAAGAATATATTCAGTTGAAATGCATCATATTAGGGATGATAAGATTAAGATATTGATACTTATAGAATAACTATTCGAAGAATTCAAATAGAGAAAAAATATTCAACAAGTGACCGAACAACACATTAATTCACGAATGCGCCTAGCGCATGAGTTAATTATCAGTGTTGTTCGGTCACGAGTTGAATATTTTTCGATATTGGAATTCTTTAATTAGTTATTCTTTTTATTACATTGGTAAATGGCTTTTTAGCTCGCCTGACCTGAAAGGTCAAGTGAGCTTTTCTCATCACTTGGGGTCCATCATCCGTCGTCCGTAAACTTTTACAAAAATCTTCTCCTCTGAAACTACTGGGCCAAATTTAACCAAACTTGGCCACAATCATCCTTGGGGTATCTAGTTTAAAAAATGTGTCCGATGACCTGGCCATCAAACCAAGATGGCCACCATGGCTAAAAATAGAACACAGGGGTAAAATGCAGTTTTTGGCTTATAACTCAAAAACCAAAGCATTTAGAGCAAATTTGATGGGGTTTAATTGTTTATCAGGTCAAGATCTATCTGCCCTGAAATTTTCAGATGGATCGGACAACTGGTTGTTGGGTTGCTGCCCCTGAATTGGTAATTTTAAGGAAATTTTGCAGTTTTTGGTTATTATCTTGAATACTATTATAGATAGAGATAAACTGTAAACAGCAATAATGTTCAGCAAAGTAAGATCTACAAATAAGTCAACATAACCAAAATTGTCAGAGATTGTCCTTTATAGTCAATATTGAACAACTTTTCGTCATTTTTGTAACTTGTACAAAAATTTTCTTTTCTAAAACTATGGGCCACAATCATTACTAGGTATATATTTTAAAAAAGTGTCTAATGACCCTGCCTACCAACTAAGATGGCAGACATCAGTAAATACAGTAACAGGTGAGTGACACAGGCTCTTGAGAACCTCTAGTTTAAAGAAATTAATGTAAAACATGTAAGGAACTATATGTTTTTTCTACGTATTCACAATTTGTTTTGATCCGCTGTTATCGACGTCTTGACAACGACTATTGTTGTATGACGTCAGAGAGTGAAATAACCACGTTTATTTCACATGTGAAATTATCGGTATTTATCTAACTGGGAAATCAATGTAATTCATTGCAACCATTGTAATAAAGTGGATTTATTATTATTCATTGGATACCAATTTGTGTGGCTTTCATGGGTACAGGTTAACCAAAAATTTAAATGTTCATAACAAATTACAAATTTTCGATCACATTGTATACAGATTTGGCAAAACCACAAAAATCACATATCCACCAAAAGGCATGTGTTCTGCTATCCACAAAAATTTGTACCCACAAAAATAAATGTTCATATCATGACAAGTTATTGATAAATTTTGCATTTTGTTCAACTACAACAAATTTTTATCCAGTAGGAGACTATGTTTCACCATACAATACTCTCAGAATGTTTGTTTAAATTTTTTTTTGCTTTTCAGCTCTCAAAAACCTAAGGAAGTTGAATTTAAACAGTACGAGTCTGTCAGCTCTTACATTTGAAGGATTAAAGGTATACCTAGTGTTTATATTCATATTATATCTTTAATGTCTTTTCACTCAGAATTAAGGTAGTTAAATGCTCATAATCATAAAAGTAAATGAGGCTACCATCTTGGATTTTTGTTTCTTGTTGTTCAAAAGTGATTTGAAAATATGAAAAAATTAAATACAGATATGAAAATTTATAATAAATATCAAGAATTAACATGAAGAAGTAATTTGAAAAAAAAAAATGTCTCTGTTCCTAGTTTTAACCCTGTGTCAGTCAGCATTTTCTGGTTTTTTTTGTTGTTTTTTTTTTTAACAAAAGTTTGTTGTGATTGATGAATGTAGATTTGATTTTAGTATAAATTTAAAGTTAAAAATAGAAATGGGAAATATGTCAGAGAGACAACAACCCGTTCAAAGAGCAGATAACAGCCAAAGGCCACCAATTGGTCTTTAATGCAGCCAGAGAATTCTGCACACAGAGTTGTTTAGAGATGTCAAAAATGTTTGGCTTTTGTTTAGTCTTAAATAACATTAAATTAAATTAAATTTTGTCTAACAAGTATTTAACTAAACAAAACTGTTTGTTATTACAGGAGAAACTGCCAGCATTACAGGAGTGTGACGTACGTTATACAGATGCCTGGTAGATGGAGCAGAGATGTTGTGTTTTGTTTTATATGTAGTGTCATTGTTCCCAAGGAATTAAAATACATTTTTTGGAGACTTACAAAGCTGTCAAATGAATAGACTATCTTCAGAACTTTTTTTGTGGAGACTTACAAAGCTGTCAAATGAATAGACTATCTTCAGAACTTTTTTTGTGGAGACTTACAAATTGTGAAATGAATAGACTATCTTCAGACCTTATTCGTGGAGGAATTCATGGA
Organism: Mytilus galloprovincialis; assembly: GCF_965363235.1. NCBI lineage: Eukaryota > Metazoa > Mollusca > Bivalvia > Mytilida > Mytilidae > Mytilus > Mytilus galloprovincialis. Next base: position 87,992,449 of record NC_134843.1, read on the forward strand.
AGCTTACATGATTTTATAGTTGAAGTTAACATATTATTCTTATCTGTGGAAAAATATAAAGTTTATTGACAAAAAAATATTGGAATACAGTTGAAAGTGAAATGTGTATACTAAAAAACTAATGAGCAGAACCTACATTTAACTAGTTGAACATAAAACTGTAATATGTAATTCATGGGAAAAAACTAGTAATTTGTGTTGTGTATTCGTATGTTCAGATCACCATTTCATTTGGATATGTAAAGTCGCAGGGTCAAAGGATTGAGCTTTAATTCAACTACAACACAAGATTCATGGAACCATTTTACCATTGACATAACCATGGCAACTAGTCCTTCAAATATTTCTGCCATTTTGTTTTGTTATGAGGACAATGGATCATTGTCATGTAAATTTGTAGAATTGTAATCAACATTTAATTTTATTGAACTAACTGAAGACTATATTATTTTTGATCTATTTTTGATCATACTTTTATCATTTCTGTCCCTTTTCATTATGTGAACCCACTTGAGCCATAAGTTGTGTATCTTTGTCTGTTACCCTATCACATCATTTTGATACCAGACTCTAAGCTTTGTAGAAGTGTGTGTATGTGGGTATGGATGTTTACTGCCAAGATGCCTTAGATTTTATGTTTTTCTTTGTGTATTCTATAACTATGTGTGAATTTCTAATTCTTTCCAAATATACACAGGGCCATTTCAGAGGCATTTTATTATTTCAGATAATTTTACTTCCACTTCTTTTTTTTGATTTTTTTTCTCCACACAGGAAGTATTTAAAGTTAGTTATTATTGAAAGTATAAATATACCATGCACCAATTTGTGAGTCATTGTATTTTATTTATCTATTAAGACCAAAATATAGGTTAAGATGTGAACATTTTCTGAAATGCATTTTTAAACTGTAAAGAAGCTAAGATTTTTTTTCATAAAAAAAGTTTAATTTGTTGGCAACAAAATAGAAAACTTTAAATGGCATCCATCTGATTCCATCATGAATTTCTTTTTATGGACCTAAGCTGAAGTGAGGTTGCAATATTGATTTTGTTTTATTACTTTTCCATGGTGAAATATAATCTCTTTCTGTTCAGTCTTATTTATTACTCTAATTTGTAGATTCATGTTTCATAACATTTTTCATTTACTATTTGTTGTTAAGAAAATATTTTATATTCAGAGAGACCAATTTTAATGTTTTGTTGTTGTTTTTGTTTGTTTGTATGTTGAAGAATATTAATGTTATTTATTTAATTTTTGGAGGCCAATAAATTGTCAAAAGTTATTTACAACTGAAAATGATACAGACTATAAAGTTATATTGTTAATTTATTTGTTGAAAAAGATTAGAATTAAATGAGGCCTTTTTATATTTTTTCATCTTAAACTTAAGTACATGTAGATACATGTATTTTTTTGTCTAAACAGTGACTACACATGTATTTTTAGTCCCTGATAAAGTCGAAGTGGACGTTAAGGTTTGTTTTTATTGAAGTATTACTGCTTTCTTTCCAGTTTTCATGTTTTATATAAGAAACTGCATTCAGACTTTCATACCTTAAAAATCAGATATACCAGTATATCAAAATTCAACTTGCATACTTTAATTGAAATGAATGAATCATTACTGCAGGGCCAGGAGTAGTTAAAAAATGTGCTATCTAGCAGGTGCTTTAAACATAGTCCCAGAAATTAAGTCAACCGTACACCTAAAATGAGACTGTTTTGTGTGCCTGTTATTGCATTTGGTAGGTGTTCACTAGTGTCGGTTGAATTCTTCTTTTCCAAGCAGAATTTTTTAAATGATAAGAACATGTTTGTATCAGTGACATACTTTTGGGATAATTTTAATAAGATCACAGAGAATATTTGTACATGTTAAGTTTTACAGGAAGTATTAATTTTATATTGTTAGATTTGTTGTTTAGTTGACAATAACATTTCTGATGTTTTAAATTTAGGCCCAGAAAGTTTATCACCATATACTGATCTTATTTTAATTTGACATGTATATATATCTGCCAACCTTTAAAAAGGATTAATTTGTTTAAAAGGGCACATTTATGTAATGGAATGTACACTCATTTTATTTTATGAGCCTCAATTTTATTTCATGATTCAACTTTCGATATCTCATTAGGTTGAGAGGGGTCAATCAAGGCAGAAATGCTGTTCATACAATTGAATTTACAGGATCTACTTGATTTATTTATTTATTTTCTCATTGTAGTCTTTGTAAAAATCTGATAATTCAAAGGATTTGATGCAGTATATATTTTTCCATTGAAACCAGGACATGTCTTTGAAACTTCAACCTTTTTAATTGATCTGAAAATGCATGAAATATTTGCAGCTGGACATAAAGCAACAATTAATCAATCACCAACTTTTTAGTGTAGTTTTGATTTGCTTTTATCCATATGGAATACCTTGACCTATAATCTATTTGTAGTTTCAGTTCTTACATTTTCTGAGGTTTTAATGGAAAAGGAAATCTTTTATACAGGGTGTAGAAATAAAGTTTTCCCTCAAGTTTTAACTGAATTTTTATTAAACTGGAGAGCTCTTAAAGCAGCCAACAGATATGATACTTTAAATTTAAGTCAACGTCTGAATATGTGTTATATAGTTTTAAAACAATTTAAAAAGGGATTTTGTCTCTAGGTATCCCCTTGATTAGAGATTTAGATGGTATTGTCCAAACAGACTGAAACTCATGCGGTTTCTTGGCAGACAGACAGCAGTTTCACACTCAAGGGAGGGGCTTCGATGGTAGAGTGGTCTAAGTAGTTACTACTGTAATCTCTAGCCATTCAAGACTGAGGTTGTGAGTCAAACCCACGCTCCTGCTGGTTCACACAACTCCAATCTTAATTGACTAGGATTGTTAGTTTTCCTAGCAAAGGTCATGGTTTTCTTTGTTCAATCCAGCTATTTGACTAAACTGGCTGCCACGAAGTATCCCAAAAGTGATGCTTTAACGTGGGGTTTAAAACCAAAAATCAAAATCAAATCACACTGGAGGGTCTACTATGGTGTAGTATCATGATGTGCCATTGGACGCCCTTTATTTCCAAATTGTCAAAGGACCGGCTAAGATGTTGATTGTTAAAGAAATGAGATTGAAAATATTTATTATTTATTTATTATTAGGATATTGAATTCAATTTGAACAAGTTGAAAATGTTGAATTTTAGTGTAAAAAAATTGTTAGAAAAAAACCTGTTCCTAAGTTCTCTGTGCTATGTATTGAGTGGCATAGATATGTTTTCTTATTTGACAAACTTTTATTAGCCTGACATGATGACATGCAGTATATGATGAACAATTGTGTATTATGTTCATTTGTGTATCCTTTTATAAATTGCTGATTGCCTTAATTAATCCATGTAAGGATTCTAGCTTCATTTTCTTAAACTTGTTGTTTTCATACTGTTGTTTCTGAATTTAACATAAGGAAGTAACAAATTATTTTTTTTGTTTGTTATGAAAAAAGTGCTAAAATATGGTAGGTTTGTAAATATTCTGTCTATTCATATATTTATTTTATTCTCATCAGCATTACTTCTGTTTATATCCCACAAAAGTCTTCATCATTATCCTTACTACGTAAGTTTCTTGTGCCGTTTAAACTATTATTGTTATATTGACTTTGTTTGAAATGAGTAGAGGAAGAAAGTTATTTTATTTACCAGAGGAAGTTTATGCTACTGGGGATTCACTTAATTTCGTGGGTACCAATTTTCATGGATTTAAGAAAACTAACATGTTTGTGGATAATTAATTTCATGGATTTTGCTGCAGTCTGCATACAATCCAATAGAACAATAGTAATTTGTTGAACATTTAATTTTGTGGTTAACCTTGACCCAAGAAATCCATAAAATGTGTATCCAACGAATAATAATGATTCCACAGTAGTTAAAAACATAATGGAGTTCTCTGGTGGTATATGATGATATATTTATTTTCTGTTATAAAACTTTTGTTAAATGTTCTTATAGGTATAAAGACTTTAAAAGTTCTGTTAGAACCTTACTATTTATGTTTGTGCAATAAAATATTTTCTCATAATTACACATTTTAAAGATATTTTGCAATTGTGAGCAAGCAATCAATGCAATATTTAACATAGTTTTAACAGCTTTTCACATATAAATGGTCTTGGATGAGATATGGTGAATACCAATACATTGTTTGTAAATTCTTTGTCCACGATTTCATTGTTGTTGACTTGATAGTGCCATCTTTTTTTGTCAGGTTTCTGTCAAATTTGAATGAATCTTTACTCTTATCAGAACCCAAGATATATATTTTTATTTATCAGAAATGGTGAACTGATATTAGGGAAGTGGACTTCCATAATATATATTATTGTATAGCAATATAATATTGCCCACAGAAAGTAACCAATAGTTAGCGTGCAATAAATTCTAACATTGCACTAGTGCAATAAATCTTCAAAATTCATGACGTCATTATCGACAAAATCTTAGTTTAAACCAATTTTTACTTTTAAATCTTATATTGCTATACAATAAAAGGGTTATTGCATGAATATTGGGGAATATTGTCCCTCGTAGAACATATATTGCACTCGCAAGCTCGTGCAATATAAAATTCTACTCGGGACAATATTCCCCAATATTCATACAATAACCCTATATTATTAATAAAGCGGTAAGGGGTTATATGGGCTTGCTCAATCAAATTCTATCATCATGTAAAACCTGATATACATTTGTATATAAATTGGTTTAACTTCTCTAGGTATAGTTATCTTTCTTTTGATTAGCATTTTAATTTCAATCTAGTGATGGACCAAACAATAGTTATCTATCAATATTAACTAACAGTGTCATGAAACACAACAAACATTTAGAGATGAAGCAAGTCAGAAAAAAATAATCAAAATTTTTGTTTTAGCAAATATTAATTTGAAATTTAAAACATGTTTTTATTGACAGCATTATTGGTAGAAAAATTCTTGTTTATTTTGTATGTTAGTGATGTTATAAATTTTATATTTTTCATTTCAAGCTTTTTGCATTTGTGTGAAAGAATGAGAAATAAATGTGATATTTGTAGAAATTTGTTTTTGTTCATTTTCTTTAATTTGATCATGAAGAAAATAGTGGCAGAAAAGTTACTTTACTATACAAGTCCTGAAATTGACAGAGTAAAAAAGGGAGACATAGGTATGCTGTTTCCAGGTGATGTCAACAATGTATTACCTGTAGTTTGTAATTAGGTCAGTTTATGCTGAACCACCAGTGATACGTCATTGATGTTAGGTATGCAGTTGTACTAGCATCGGTACATCACATTTCCATGGAGAAAATTTAACCACTGGCTCCTAAGTCATAGTCTATTGACTTTAATACATTTGCATATTTTAAATGTATTACTTTGTGATTTATAGGTCAATTTATGGAGAACCATTAGTGGTAGGTATGTACTCTAAAAGATCTTTGGAATTTTTTAGTATCCCCCTCTGATTGACACCACCTCTAGAAGAGTGTTCAGCCCATGTCCTGTTTAGTGTGGAGCTGTTTGAACTAGAGGCTCTAAAGAGCCTGTGTCGCTCACCTTGGTCTTTGTGCATATTAAATAAAGGACACAGATGGATTCATGACAAAATTCTGTTTTGGTGTTGGTGATGTGTTTGTAGATCTTACTTTGCTGAACAATCTTGCTGCTTACAATCATCTATCTTTAATGAAATTGGCCCAGAATAGACAGTGGAAAATATTTTGTGAAAATTTACAAAAATTTATAAAACATGAAAATTGTTAAAAATTGACTATAAAGGGCAATAACTTCTTAAGGCGTCAATTGACCACTTTGGTCATGTTGACTTATTTGTAGCTCTTACTTTGCTGTACATAATTGCTGTTTACAGTTTATCTCTATCTCTAATAATATTCAAGATAATAACCAACCAGATGATCGCCAGGGCGCAGCTTTATACGACCGCAGAGGTTGAACCCTGAACAGTTGGGGCAAGTATGGACACAACATTCAAGCTGGATTCAGCTTTAAATTTGGATTGTGATTAAATAATTGACACAGCATAGGTTTCTGACACAGAATGAATGTGGTCTAATAAACTTAAATTTTTTTTTTTAATTGTCTTTGAGCAATTCACTATGCTTTTGAATATTAATCCTCTCAAAAATATGTTTGAAGAAATTTTCTTTTTATTTATGAAATCTGAAATGAGAAAAATTGAACCCCCCCCCCCCCCAATTTTTTTTTCACATCCCCCTTTCCCTTATTCCAAAACTGATCTCAATTCAAATTACTAATGGAGTTTGCAACAATAACTACTCATTTAAATACATCATAAAATATTCAAATGTTAGAAAAGTGCTTGTTATCACTGAATGGTAAAGATTGTTTTAATTTATCAGATGGTAGTTAAAGTGAATATACATTGTATATTGTATAAAACAATGATTTAAGTTGATTCAACTACTATTCTGGACAAAGAAAGATAACTCCAATTGAAAATTTCTTGCTATTGCACGATATTGTGCAATTAGATATTTCTAGCTATTGCGCAATACTGTGTAATTGAAAATACTTGCTAATGCACAATAATGTGCAATTGGAGATTTCTTTCTATTGCACAATACTGTTCAATTGAAAATTTCTTGCTATTGCACAATACTTAATATAATAATTTTGGATCCTGATTTGGACCAACTTGAAAACTGGGCCCATAATCAAAAATCTAAGTAATAAGCAAAGACCCATCGAAACAACATCTGATAAACAAATTTAATAATACTTTTAGATATTTGGATGACATTTTGGCTCTCAATAATGACGACTTCAGTATGTATATTAAAGAAATTTATCCTGCTGAACTTACTTTAAATAAAGCTAATACTAACAATGACCACTGTCCTTTCCTCGATCTTGATATCTATATCACTAACGGAAAGCTGAATACTAAAATTTATGATAAAAGAGATGATTTTTCATTTCCTATCGTTAATTATCCATTTTTAGATGGTGACGTTCCCTTGTCACCATCTTACGGTGTTTATATATCTCAACTTGTACGATTCGCTCGTGTATGTAACAATGTTTTAGATTTTAACGAGAGAAATTTATGTATTACTGAAAAATTATTACACCAGGGTTTTCGATATCACAAACTAGTCAAAACATTTACTAAATTTTATCATCGGTATAAGGACATCATTCGTAAATATAGCTCAACATGCAGACTTCTTATACGTTCAGGTATTTCACATCCAATTTTTTATGGAAATATTCTTTATAAAGCACAAAGGTGTCAGTATTCACCTCAAAAACTAACAAAACCTTTGAATAGACTTATTAAGAAGGGATATAGTTACGATACTGTTGTCAGGTCATTAAAGATTGCATATTTTGGCGTTAATATTGATTCACTTATAGGGTCTTTGCATCGGAACTAAACACATTTATTCAAAAACCAGTTGTTGGCATGACACGGGTTATGTTCTTCTCATATATGTTATGATGGTATGATACTAAACCCCTAAGGGGAAGGATTGTGCCTGATGTTCATATGATGAAATCATAATCTTTCAGTCAGTTTAATTGAAGTCTGGAGCTGGCATGTCAGTTAACTGCTAGTAGTCTGTTGTTATTTATGTATTATTGTCATTTTGTTTATTTTCTTTGGTTACATATTCTGACATCAGACTCGGACATCTCTTGGAATGAATTTTAATGTACGTATTGTTATACGTTTACTTTTCTACATTGGCTAGAGGTATAGGGGGAGGGTTGAGATCTCACAAACATGTTTAACCCCGCCGCATTTTTGCGCCTGTCCCAAGTCAGGAGCCTCTGGCCTTTGTTAGTCTTGTATTATTTTAATTTTAGTTTCTTGTGTACAATTTGGAAATTAGTATGGCGTTCATTATCACTGAACTAGTATAATTTTGTTTAGGGGCCAGCTGAAGGACGCCTCCGGGGTGCGGGAATTTCTCGCTACATTGAAGACCTGTTGGTGACCTTCTGCTGTTGTTTTTTTTCTATGGTCGGGTTGTTGTCTCTTTGGCACATTCCCCATTTCCATTCTTAATTTTACATGTTTAGATTCAGCATATCAAAGAAGCCCAAGAATTCAATTTTTGTTCAAATCAAACTTAGTTTAATTTTGGACCCTTTGGACTTTAATGTAGACCAATTTGAAAACGGGACCAAAAATTAAGAATGTACACACACAGTTAGATTTGGCATATCAAAGAACCCCAATTATTCAATTTTTGATGAAATCAAACAAAGTTTAATTTTGGACACCGATTTTGACCAACTTAAAAACTGGGCCAATAATAAAAAATCTAAGTACATTTTTAGATTCAGCATATCAAAGAACCCCAAGGATTCAATTTTTGTTAAAATCAAACTAAGTTTAATTTTGGACCCTTTGGACCTTAATGTAGACCAATTTGAAAACGGGACCAAAAATTAGGAATCTACATACACAGTTAGATTCAGCATATCAAAAAGCCCGAATTATTCAATTTTTAATTAAATCATACAAAGTTTAATTTTGGACCCTTTGGGCACCTTATTCCTAAACTGTTGGGACCAAAACTCCCAAAATCAATACCAACCTTCCTTTTATGGTCATAAACCTTGTGTTTAAATTTCATAGATTTCTATTTACTTATACTAAAGTTATTGTGCGAAAACCAAGAAAAATGCTTATTTGGGCCCCTTTTTTTGGCCCTTATTCTTAAACTGTTGGGATCTCAACTCCCAAAATCTATCCCAACCTTCCTTTTGTGTTCATAAACCTTGTGTTTAAATTTCATTGATTTCTATTTACTTATACTAAAGTTATTGTGCGAAAACCAAGAATAATGCTTATTTGGGCCCTTTTTTGACCCCTAATTTCTAAACTGTTGGGATCTCAACTCCCAAAATCAATCCCAACCTTCCTTTTGTGTTCATAAACCTTGTGTCAAAATTTCATAGATTTCTATTTACTTAAACTAAAGTTATAGTGCGAAAACCAAAAGTATTCGGACGACGACGCAACGACGCTGACGCCAACGTGATACCAATATACGACCAAAATATTTTCAATTTTTGTGGTCGTATAAAAACTGCAAAGTTGTCTTAAAATTACCAATTCAGGTGAAGCAACCCAACAACAAGTTGCCCAATTGGTCTGAAAGTTTCAGGGCAGATAGATCTTGACCTAATGAACAATTTTATTCCGAGCAGTTTTTCTCTATATGCTTTGGTTTCAGAGATATGAGCCAAAAACTGCATTTCACCCTATACTCTATTTTTAGCCATGTTGGCCATCTTGGTTCACGGACAGGGTCATCGGACAATTTTTTTTAAAACTTGATACCCTAATGATGATGGTGGACAAGTTTGGTTAAATTTATCTTAGTAGTTTCACAGGAGAATATTTTTGTAAAAGATTACAAAAATTTACAAAAAATTGTTAAAAATTGACTATAAAGGGCAATAACTCCTTACAGGGTCAACTGACCATTTTGGTCATGTTGACTTATTTGTAGATCTTACTTTGCTGAACATTATTGCTGTTTATAGTTTACCTCTATCTATAATAATATTCAAGATAATAACAACCAGATGCTCCGCAGGGCGCAGCTTTATACGACCGCAGAGGTTGAACCCTGAACGGTTGGGGCAAGTATGGACACAACATTCAAGCTGGATTCAGCTCTAAATTTGGATTGTGATTAAATAGTTGACACAGCATAGGTTTCTGACACAGAATGAATGTGGTCTAATGAACTTAAAAAAAATGTTTGCCTTTGAGCAATTCACTATGCTGTTGAATATTAATCCTCTCAAAAAAATGTTTGAAGAAATTTTCTTTTTATTTATGAAATCTGAAATGAAAAAAATTGACCCTCCAATTTTTTTTTCACATCCCCCTTTCCCTTATTTCAAAACTGATCTCAATTCAAATTTCTAATGAAGTTTGCAACAATAACTACTCATTTAAATACATCATAAAATATTAAAATATAAAAAAGTGCTTGTTATCACTGAATGGTAAAGATTGTTTTAATCTATCAGTTGGTAGTAAAAGTGAATATACATTGTATATTGTATAAAACAATGATTTAAGTTGATTCAACTACTATTCTGGACAAAGAAAGATAACTCCAATTGAAATCCAATTTGGAATTTCTTGCTATTGCACAATATTGTGCAATTAGATATTTCTTGCTATTGTGGAATACTGTGCAATTGAAAATATTTGCTATTGCACAATACTGTGCAATTGAAGATTTCTTGCTATTGCACAATACTGTGCAATTGAAGATTTCTTGCTATTGCTGAATACTGTGCAATTGAAAATTTCTTGCTATTGCACAATACTTAATATAATAATTTTGTATCCTGATTTGGACCAACTTGAAAACTGGGCCCATAATCAAAAATCTAAGTACATGTTTAGATTCAGCATATCACAGAGGCCCAATAATTCAATTTTTGTTAAAATCAAACTTAGTTTAATTTTGGACCCTTTGGACGTTAATGTAAACCAATTTAAAAACGGGACCAAAAATTAAGAATCTACATACACAGTTAGATTTGGCATATCAAAGAACCCCAATTATTCAATTTTTGATGAAATCAAACAAAGTTTAATTTTGGACCCCGATTTGGACCAACTTGAAAACTGGGCCAATAATAAAAAATCTAAGTACATTTTTAGATTCAGCATATCAAAGAACCCCAAGGATTCAATTTTTGTTAAAATCAAACTAAGTTTAATTTTGGACCCTATGGACCTTAATGTAGACCAATTTGAAAACGGGACCAAAAATTAAGAATCTACATACACAGTTAGATTCGACATATCAAAGAACCCCAATTATTCAATTTTTGATAAAATCAAACAAAGTTTAAATCTGGACCCTTTGGGCCCTTTATTCCTAAACTGTTGGGACCAAAACTCCCAAAATCAATACCAACCTTCCTTTTATGGTCATAAACCTTGTGTTTAAATTTCATAGATTTCTATTTACTTATACTAAAGTTATGGTGCGAAAACCAAAAAAAATGCTTATTTGGGTCCCTTTTTGGCCCCTAATTCCTAAACTGTTGGGACCTAAACTCCCAAAATCAATACCAACCTTCCTTTTGTGGTCATAAACATTGTGTTTAAATTTCATTGATTTCTATTTACTTAAACTAAAGTTATTGTGCGAAAACCAAGAATAATGCTTATTTGGGCCCTTTTTTGGCCCCTAATTCCTAAACTGTTGGAACCAAAACTCCCAAAATCAATCCCAACCTTTCTTTTGTGGTCATAAACCTTACGACGCCAACGTGATAGCAATATACGACGAAAATTTTTTCAAATTTTGCGGTCGTATAAAAAACAGCAAAATTTCCTTAAAATTATCAATTTAGGGGCAGCAACCCAACAATGGGTCCTCCGATTTATCTGAAAATTTCAGAGCAGATAGATCATGACCTGATAAACAATGTTACCCCTGTCATATTTGCTCTAAATGCTTTGGCATATAAGCCAAATCTACATTTTACCCCTATGTTCTATTTTTAGCCATGGCGGCCATCTTGGTTGGTTGGACGGGTCAGCGGACACATTTTTTAAACTAGATACCCTAATGATGATTACGGCCAAGTTTGCTTTAATTTGGCCCAGTAGCTTCAGAGGAGAAGATTTTTGTAAAAGTTAACGATGACGGACGCGAAGTGATGAGAAAAGCTCACTTAGGGCCAGATGAGCAAAAAAGCCATGAGTGGTACCGAAGCAAAATGAAGAATATCGCAAACTTAGATCATTGGTGCCTTCTGTAATCATATAAAATCAAACATTTACTTCTTCTTATCGTCTATTTGGCTCATTTTGTGTCATGCTGTCTTGAATAAAAACGCAATAAGTCTGTTGCCGCACTTAATAAGTGAGGATCATTGGTGCCTTCTGTAATCATATAAATACAAACATTTACTACTTCTTATCGTCTATGTGACTCATTTTGTGTCATGCTATCTTGAATAAAAACACAATAAGTCTGTTGCCGTACCCAATTAGTGCGGAAATGCCGAACAAAACCTGATACTAGTAAGTCTGTTTCCATTCTACACTGTGTCATAAGTGTTTTGTGTTATATAAATTAAACCGTTTGTTTTTCCTGTTTGAATGGTTTAACACTAGTAATTGTTGTGGCCCTTTATAGCTGAACCAAGACTCCATCTTGACCTATAATAGGTTACGTTACAAGTTGTGACTTGGATGGAGAGTTGTCTCATTGGCACTTATACCACATCTTCATATATCTATAGAATGGACCTATGATTATCCAGGACTTTAGTAAGTGTTGTGTGGGTATATGTTGAGTTCCAAGTGAATTGTTAATACCTAATTCATTTATCAACTATGTAATGTGATTTACAAACAAACATTACCCATGTCATTTGGGGCTCTTATCTCTGATTGTAGTTGAACATGACAGTTGTCAATTATGCAAGTACTTTATCATTACTTCAGCCTTATATTAAGTGACCACACTAGCCAGAAAATTGACAATACTAAAGACAATCATACTTGAATAAACTGCTCTAAAGATATAACCAAAATAATCCCCAAAATGTACATATGAACACAGCCATAATACAAGTTTATATCTGTAGATATGGATATTTTAACATCCTGAAGTATCCAAGTACACCCTGAGGCGCAGTCAAAATGTGTACAGGGTACTGAAGGGTGTTAAAATATCAATATCTATGGATATGAACGTAGATAACAAATTTATCCCCGGCATAGTCTAAATTTGGCGATTTTTAGAGAAATTCTACCACAAAGTTTAATGTGAAAGTAACGTTTTTTTTTCATTTTTTTAAATATCTTTTATTCAAATTTGGGATTTGTACATATTTTTAACGGGGTGCATGATACTACCTTAGGTAGAAGCCTACAGGTAGACAAATATAAGACGTTTTTAATCTAAAGACCGAGAAAGTGAAATGGGTCGAATTTGGTGCTAAAAGTTGTGAGAGTTACATCATAGATGGTGTGACGTCAAGGTGGGTCATTTGCATAGCTAGGTCAGTTGTCCCATTCATTGACAATGTGGCAGAATAGTGATGCCTTTACTAAATTGAGTGCAAATAATCGACATAAAAAGATAAAATCGTCAGTGGGTTAAGTATCTAATTATACAGACATCATGGATAATCTACAGAATTTGATATTTCATAAGGAACAACCATGGAACTAAGGAAAAATGTGCATGAATTTCCCTGATGTAATGGGTAGCAACGTCTGGGGATATGGGTTTTGTAACGATGTGCGTTAAACAATCAAAATCCTAGAAATATACTAAGCCGGGGATAATAATTATTAACCTTCCACTGTACTGTTTAACACTGACCACAATGGTTTATAACCTGCCTTCAAAAAAGCAATAGAACAATAAGTCAGAGTCAAATTAGTCAACAAAATCCCATTCTGATCTTTAATATTATGGTTGAGGCTATATCTTTGTCACCTGTTAAATAAGAAGTCTTAGTTGATAAATGATTTATTATATAAATGCTGCTGCAGTGTAAAACATAAAATACATACATCACAAGAAAAAATACTAGGGAAAAAATCTAAAAAATATATTGTTCTTTAAACAAGGAACATTAATTTGACAGCCATTTTATTAAGTAGAAATAAGACTACTAACTTTAACATAAGAGATAGTAAAATGAAAATCACTGACATTTTGTGGCAAACCTTTGGATGATAGTATAAAATTATATAATATTGTAAAAGTTTAGTACCTGATTCTGCTGCTGTTATTTCAATGTAGCATGTTTATATAAATGAATAAACAGATTCTAGTTACATATTAATGAGGCAGCAACCCAACTAGAACAAAAAAGGTTAACCCTGTCTCAAATACAAATTATATTTGTTTCACATCTTTTAGTCAAGATATAATGCATGCCTTATTTGACAAACTGGTTAAAAAAGGAAGGAAATTGAGGGTTGTAAGTCAAATAAAGAAACAATTACATTAAAATCTTTACTACAAATGCAGAAAAAAAATCAGGTTTAAGGTTTCCACCATCAGTAAAACAGCATATTATATTACACTGATTTACTACAGTAAACAGGAAAACATATTTAAAAAGATTTAGAGAAACAAATTTTACAATTGAAAATTTACAAATGGATAATGAAATAATAAAATTTAAACTAATCCTTTTATCTATACATTAAAGATATCATAGTTCTTACAAACTATCTAAATGTTCTTCCTAAAATATTGAATAATACAGAACATTCAAAATGGACCTTCTACACAATGTTACAAAGGCAGGATGATCTCTCGTTACAAAATATGGCACCTGCACGAATATTTTAACATTAACAAACAACAAATAGAATTGCGTAACAGTTGTCAGGCAATCAAAGGTAAATTGAACTATTCACTGTTTAAAACTAACATTTTCATCCTCACTCTCATTTTAAGTTATCAAAATTAAGTAAAATCCTTCTCAAAATAACAAAATTGAAGAATTTCAATCAACTATAACACCTACTTTCACTACATCACAGTTATATTTGTTATGCAGTCTTCAGTAAAAATAAAACAAGCACTAAACATTTCTTATATAGCAACAAAAATCTATAAAATAATCACATTTATTAACAAAGCACCTTACAACATTATAATTCTTTAATATACATAAACAATATTGTTCATCTTTGGTGTTGTTATGTTTGAGCAGTCAAATATTTTTGGTATCAAAATTTTTATATCAAACATTATGATACCATTTGGACGTATACAAAATTTTCATTCTCAATAAGATGCTGCCATATTATAATATTTGCAACTGTGGAATGTGTATTCTATATATTGTACCAGTTTAAAAATTGTGGCTGCTTCTTAAAAATATTGTGTATAGTCTTATGAAATTAAATATCTAAATCTTTTAAACTTAACTAATGCTAATTTGAACAACTACACGTTATTTCAATTGATTCCAAAGCATGCAACATTCTTAAGAAGTAAAGTACACAAATATTCATAAACTATAATCTGAATTCCCTATTGAAATACTAGGCTTGTAAATACATCAGTTTGTAAACCATAAAATTATTTCAAGGATAACTTATACCATAAACAGAAACTGGCACAGATCACACAGGACATAACATTCAGTTTTGAGTTCTATTAACATATAGAAAACATCATTACACTGTATGATTCCTTTCAATGTAATTAAAAGTGTACATACTATGTAAATAAACAGTACAATATATGTCAAAATATCAAAGGTAATATATTAGTGGTACTTTTTAAGTACATCAATATTCATGTCAAATTACGACAATTTTAACTTTGAAATCCTCTGTCATTCTGAACTTTCTCAAGCTACATCTTCTGGCAAGGATTTCAGATACACTTTTTCAATATACTGGCATAACCTCACAAGTCCATACAACGTTTTCTGAGTCTATAGTCTCACAGTACTGACTTATATTTACAAGCTGAGTCTTGTCAATAGTCTCAAAGTACTGGCTTATATTTACAAGCTGAGTCTTGTCAATAGTCTCACAGTACTGACTTATATTTACAAGCAAACATAATCCAAGTGGCACATGCTGATTCCGGATACGGATAAATTTTGACACGAACAGCCAGTCTGACATGATCTCCTCGACAGTTCACAATTTCTTCACAAACAGGTGATCTAAAATAAAAAAAGATGCAATTAAGATTTCATTCCAAATCCATGACTACAAAAAATTTTCATATAAGTGTCCATGCATCTTGACAATTTGAGATAATGACATTTTTCAGTTTTTTCAAAACTAGTTGTTCTTTTAAGAACAAGAGAAAAGATAAAATATGTATCCATTACTTTTATGTAAATAAGATGTTATCCTCAGATGTAAAAAAGTTTGATCAACATCACCAGGATGACTATATCAGTAAACAGCTTTGTCAGCTGTGCATAATTCCCTCATAATATCAAATTAGCCAGCTAAAATTGTATGTAGATTTAGTATGTATAATTAACAAGAATGTGTCCCAAGTACACAGATGCCCCATCCGCACTATCATTTTCTATGTTCAGTGGACCGTGAAAATGGGATTAAATTTCAAATTTGGCATTAAAATAAGAAAAATTATATCATAGGGAACATGTTTACTAAGTTTCAAGTTGATTGGACTTCATCAAAAACTACCTCGACCAAATACTTTAACCTGAAGCGGGACGAACGGACGAACGAACGGACGGACGGACGCACAGAACAGAAAACATAATGCCCATAAATGGGGCATAAAAAAACAAAACATAGTGTTAAATTTCACACATTAGCCATGCATAAACATAACTCTATTATGTCTTACCTAAGACATGTGGCAAAAGCTCGTCTAGCATTGCGATGAGAAAACTGTATAGGATATCCTTTAAATGTGTGTCCATCAGGTACACACTGCTTCATAGAATCCTGGAACTCTTCATTACCAGCAGTTATCCCTGAATAACAAATGACTAAATGTCTCCTTATCTGACACATGAAAGGTTAATTATTGTGCATGATTATAGAATCCTATCACCATATGTTCTGAATGTTAAATATGTTATATTTTGAAAAATTTTCACCTTTTTTTTTTAAAATAATTGCATAATAAGATTTAAAATATGTAGAAGAAGATGATTTGCAATTTTACTAAAACTCAGATAGTAGCTGACAAACTTGTGAAATTTTACCAAACTTGTGAATTAACACATAAAATTTTTTGACTAACTACATGTTTATCATTTCACTAAAAAATAGTTTTACATCATACCTGTCACTCTTTCTAATTCATAAGCAGCTAGGGCTGGTGTAAGTAGATAACTTAACTGGTCATCCCAAACTGTTGTCAATCCTAAATCCTGAAATAGAAATAGTAAATATCATACACTGCATTATTATTACATTGTTTTTATAAGAAATATTACAGTAATCTATTTTTTTACTGTTGATTCATTATTCTTTGTTGGATACAGGTGAACCACTATTTAAATGTTCAATAAATGAAAATCTGTATATAGGCTTGAATGCAGACTATCTAAAACCCATAAAAATGCAAGTTTTTTCAATCCACAAAAAAATGGTATCCACGAAAATAAATAAATCCACAGTAATTCAATTTGATGTGTTATTTGACTACTTAGATACATGTGTTGAATAAATAACATAAGGACAGGTGAAATTTCCCTTGAAATCAACAATTGTTCAGAATTTGAAGGTCATTACTACTACCTTAGTAGAGTGGGGTGCTCATTTTCGCCATAACTTTCCATGTTTTCTGCAGTTTATGTTCAGGTCTCGAGGTTTTTGAAGTATACGAATATTTCTATATGAAGATAGATAACATTAAAATCAAAATATTTTTAGCTTTAAAACATGTTTCTTTGAAAAAAAATCATCTGAAAAGTTAGATGAAAGGCTATTTGAAATTTCCTGATGTTTTGTCAAAGGGGGACACATATTGACCGTTTTTTACACATCTATTTAAAACCAAATAACTGCAGCTTTAAACAATATTTATCAAATCAATTTCCTTATAAGGCCAACTAAATTTAATTAGTAGATTTTCATCTAATTTTTGAAACAAGAGTGCACACACTGAAATGTCTCGCCTTCTATACTAATCATTGATATTATGTTGATAGTCCTAAGTATAAAGCTAAGCTTTATTACAACTGTCACATAAACTTAACATTAACCAAGATAACTAAACAAAGACCAATGAACCTTGAAAATGAGGTCAAGGTCAGATGAACCATGACAGACAGACATGTACAGCTAACAATGCTTCTATACAACATATATAGTTGACCCATTACTTATTGTTTAAGAAAAATAGACCAAAACACAAAACCTTAACACTGTGCAATGAACCGTGAAAATGAGGTCACGGTCAAATAAAACCTGCACAACTGACATAAAGATCTTAAAATATTTCCATACACCAAATATAGTTGACCTATGGCATATAGCATTAGATAAAAAGACAAAAACTCAAAAACTTAACTTTGACCACTGAACCATGAAAATGAGGTCAAGGTCACATGACATCTGCCCGCTAGACATGTACACTTAACAATCATTCCATGCAACAAATATAGTAGACCTATTGCATATAGTATGAGAAAAACAGACCAAAACACAAAAATTTAACTATAACCACTGAACCATGAAAATGAGGTCAAGGTCAGATGACACCTGCCAGTTGGACATGTACACCTTACAGTCCTTCCATACACCGAATATACTAGCCCTATTGCTTATAGTATCTGAGATATGGACTTGACCACCAAAACTTAACCTTGTTCACTGATCCATGAAATGAGGTCGAGGTCAAGTGAAAACTGTCTGACAGACATGAGGACCTTGCAAGGTACGCACATATCAAATATAGTTATCCTATTACTTATAATAAGAGAGAATTCAACATTACAAAAAATTTGAACTTTTTTTCAAGTGGTCACTGAACCATGAAAATGAGGTCAAGGACATTGGACATGTGACTGACGGAAACTTCGTAACATGAAGCATCTATATACAAAGTATGAAGCATCCAGGTCTTCCACCTTCTAAAATATAAAGCTTTCAAGAAGTGAGCTAATGCCGCCGCCGTAGCCGCCGCCGGATAACTATCCCTATGTCAAGCTTTCTGCAACAAAAGTTGCAGGCTCGACAAAAATCCACTGTTTTTGAATCACAGAAATTTGTAACATACCGCGATTTGCATTCTTAAACACAACGTGTTACTCATAACCTGGATATTTCATGCCCTTCTCATGTAATCATTCTTGATTCTCAGTTGATGATGTTATCATAGAGCAGCAGAACATATCAGCTTGCTCATTTTAAATTACTCAAAGAAAAATGAAAACCAAACTTTGAAACAGGAAGTTTTTAAATAAACGAAATTATCGGAAATAAACAAAATACGGAAATCGTAAATTTTTCTAAATAAAAAAAAATTTGGGCGGGACCATTTCTGAGGGGCGGGCAGGGATGAAAATCTATCAATTAATTTTAATTGGCCTAAATGAATAGCAGACATATTAAAGGTGTAAAGAATGAAAATTTATGGCAATCAGTTAAAGATTTACTAAAAAAATACTTCTTTCAAATCGTGTTTTTCATTCAGAAAATTGGCCGAAAATCGCTGTCTGCTTTTCAGTCCTTTGCGGTAAGTGCCGAAATTTATAATCATATTTGTAATGAAAATATAAGTTACCAGCATATTTGTTCCATTTCAGCCATCCTTTTAAGTTTTTAAACCTCAAAATCATAAAACTGCAAATATGAGTGCCCCACTCTATGCAGTTATAAAATAACCAGATGCTCCGCAGGGCACAGCTTTATACGAACGCAGAGGTTGAACCCTGAATGGTTGGGGCAAGTATGGACACAACATTCAAGCTGGATTCAGCTCTAAATTTGGATTGTGATTAAATAGTTGACACAGCATAGGTTTCTGACACAGAATGAATGTGGTCTAATGAACTTAAAATAATTTTTTTTCCTTTGAGCAATTCACTATGCTGTTGAATATTAATCCTCTCAAAAAAATGTTTGAAGAAATTTTCTTTTTATTTATGAAATCTGAAATGAGAAAAATTTACCCCCCCCCCCATTTTTTTTTTTCACATCCCCCTTTCCCTTTTTCCAAAACTGATCTCAATTCAAATTTCTAATGGAGTTTGCAACAATAACTACTCATTTAAATACATCATAAAATATTAAAATGTAACAAAAGGTGCTTGTTATCACTGAATGGTAAAGATTGTTTTAATTTATCAGTTGGTAGTAAAAGTGAATATACATTGTATATTGTATAAAACAATGATTTAAGTTGACTCAACTACTATTCTGGACAAAGAAAGATAACTCCAATCAATTGAAAATTTCTTGCTATTGCACAATATTGTGCAATTAGATATTTCTTGCTATTGTGCAATACTGTGCAATTGAAAATATTTGCTATTGCACAATATTGTGCAATTAGATATTTCTTGCTATTGTGCAATACTGTGCAATTGAAAATATTTGCTATTGCACAATACTGTGCAATTGAAGATTTCTTGCTATTGTGCAATACTGTGCAATTGAAAATTTCTTGCTATTGCACAATACTGTGCAATTGAAGATTTCTTACTATTGCTGAATACTGTGCAATTGAAAATTTCTTGCTATTGCACAGTACTTAATATAATAATTTTGGATCCTGATTTGAACCAACTTGAAAACTGGGCCCATAATCAAAAATCTAAGTACATGTTTAGATTCAGCATATCAAAAAAGCTCAAGAATTCAATTTTTGTCAAAAATCAAACTTAGTTTAATTTTGGACCCTTTGGACTTTAATGTAGACCAATTTGAAAACGGGAATAAAAATTAAGAATCTACATACACAGTAAGATTTGGCATATCAAAGAACCCCAATTATTCAATTTTTGATGAAATCAAACAAAGTTTAATTTTGGACCCCGATTTGGACCAACTTGAAAACGGGGCCAATAATCAAAAATCTAAGTACATTTTTAGATTAAGCATATCAAAGAACCCCAAGGATTCAATTTTTGTCAAAATCAAACTAAGTTTAATTTTGGACCCTTTGGACCTTAATGTAGACCAAATTGAAAATGGGACCAAAAATTAAGAATCTACATACACAGTTAGATTCGGCATATCAAAGAACCCCAATTATTCAATTTTTGATGAAATCAAACTAAGTTCAATTTTGGACCCTTTGGGCCCCTTATTCCTAAACTGTTGGGACCAAAACTCCCAAAATCAAACCCAACCTTCCTTTAGTGGTCATAAACCTTGTGTTTAAATTTCATAGATTTCTATTTACTTAAACTAAAGTTATGGTGCGAAAGCCCAGAATAATGCTTACTTGGGCCCCTTTTTGGCCCCTAATTCCTAAACTGTTCAGACCTCAACTCCCAAAATCAATACCAACCTTCCTTTTGTGGTCATAAACCTTCTGTTTAAATTTCATTGATTTCTATTTACTTAAACTAAAGTTATTGTGCGAAAACCAAGAATAATGCTTATTTGGGCCCTTTTTTGGCCCCTAATTCCTAAACTGTTAGAACCAAAACTCCCAAAATCAATCCCAACCTTCCTTTTGTGGTCATAAACCTTGTGTCAAAATTTCATAGATTTCTATTTACTTAAACTTAAGTTATTGTGCGAAAACCAAGAAAATGCTTATTTAGGCCCTTTTTGGCCCCTAATTCCTAAAATGTTGGGATCAAAACTCCCAAAATCAATCCCAACTTTCCTTTTATGGTCATAAACCTTGTATTAAAATTTCATAGATTTCTATTCTTTTTTACTAAAGTTAGAGTGCGAAAACTAAAAGTATTCGGACGACTACGACGACGACGACGCAGACGATGACGCCAACGTGATAGCAATATACGACGAAAAATTAAAATTTTTGCGGTCGTATAAAAACTATTGTACATAGAGTTTTGTTCCTGTTTGTCTAATTTTTATGAGAAGCCATAAGAAATTTTGTGAAGTTGATTAAATGCCAAATCAATTAATGAACTCCATAACAAGGATCCAGAAAATTTTTTCACCTAATTTCTGTCATTTTGTCATAACTTTAAAGTTGGTGCCCTTTTTCCAAAAAAGATTATAAAAATCACATTACCAGCTGATTATATGCATATTGTCATAGCATCAACAAACTTGTTTTAACTGTTGCATCGCATCTACTTCACGAATTTTCTTACAATTTTCCATAAAATCGTTAAAGAGAATTTAATGAAATGATGTAATGACTCAAAATGATCAATTTCTCAGACATTGCTAACGTTTCTTTTGATTTTTAAGACAAACTAATAACAGGATGTTTGGGACAATACTAAAACAAGTAATTCCAGACTCATTTCCGGGATTAGTTTTGAGTAACAAAATTGACAGGAAATCATCAGCTTTTTAATTTTATACCTTTGATAGTGTTTGAACATTAATGATAATAGTTCCACTTGTTTTATTTAGCATGAAATCATTTTGAATTTACGATTTGTGTACAATCTGCAGAAGAAAATTGCACACATGCGTATAACATAGTAAGAAAAAAAAGCATGTGAAGTGAAAAAAATACTTTTTTCTAGGCATATTAAATCAAAGTTTTAATTCATTTTTAAATCAAAACATTGTCTTAGCTGAAAAGTAATTAAATAATGAAGATATTTGTTATGGAATTTGAATTTATTTAGAATTTAGTTCTGAGCTTGTGATTAATAGCCAGGTGTGAATTAAAAACACAGGTAAAGAGATTATCGATCATTAGCCAATATTCCCCTGAGGAATTGTAAAGGTTATTAGGAGGGTCCTCAGAATTTCAACACTTTACTGCAGTGGCAGTTTTCTTACAGGAAAGGGACATCAAAAAAAAAAAAAAACAAGTTCAAAATGGCGATCAAGAAAACCCATCTCAACAAAATGACTGAAATTATTTCTGCAAAAATAAAAAATTTGACCCAAATCCCAATCTGTGGTTTAGGACATATGGATTTCAGAATCAGGCATGTCTGGCATATATGACCATTTCTGGACCCTTGCTCCATAATGTATAGTATTAAAATATGAGAAATAAACTCAAGTAAAGCAAACTAAAATGCAGTAAAACAACATTTTTATGACAATTACTAAGTTCAAGGGTCAGAATTTGATAAAAAATAATCAATAAAAACAAATAACAAACTAGATCAACAAAAGCATTGGTAAGGCTTACCCTTCTGTGTTCAAACAGTAGAACTCTTAATTGTTGTTCTAAATCATTGCTGACTAAAGTAGGATCTAATGTAGAGGAACAAAGTGGGGGTAGAGTCGGCCATGATGGACTTGCTCCAAGACCACACACAGACAGAACTGCATCCTGGGACATTGGTTTCCATCGAGATTCATTTCCAAGTTCAAAATGGCTGACATCTACATGTTCTGAAGGCTGAAAGAAAAACATTTGTTAGTTTTTAGTTTTTAAAGGTATGAAAATATTCATTGTCATATTAAGAAAACTTATCTTTATTTTAAAATCAGTTCCAGGTGCAGATCCAGGATTTTAAGAAGAAAATTCACAAAATGTTGACAATTGAGACAGTTTGTGTAATTTTATTCATTTCTGTTTTTTTATACGAATTGTGTATGATAATATATCTGTTATCTAATACACCCCCCCCACCCCCCCCCCCCCCCCCAAAAAAAAAAAACAAAACAAAACAAAACAAATGGCAAATTACATTCTTGCAGTTTCTAAATAATTCTGTTAACACTGCTACATCTCAATGAACACATGTTTTATGTGGATATAAAGCTTACTTGATTATTGCCATAAAATGACTGATGATTAAATACACAGCCTATAGTTTTATAAGGATATTTTGGTCGGTGTATTTTGTCCATCGGTGGCATGTCTGGATCTATGGGTTCATGTATGTATCTGAAAAGAAAAATCAACTATCAACTTTTTTATGTGGTAATAAAACTGATAAGGTTCATGAAAACATATGGCGAATAAAATTTATTATCAACTGTAATGCGGTAATAAAACTTAAATCTGAAAAATCAGAACTTATGATCTTGATAAGTTTTTCAAATACTGTGGATTCATTTAATTTGATGGAAACCAATTTTAGAAGATAGAGAAAATATTTTATTTTTTGTGGATATTTCATTTCCTTGTCTGCATTGTTGGACATTCAAATTAGAGGGTTTACTTTTACTCAGGAAATTATCAAAAATTGGTATTTAATCAATTATAATGAATCCACAGTATATAGTTACACAAGAGTGCACACACTGAAATGTCTCGCCTTCTTTACTAATCATTGATATTATGTTGATAATCCTAAATACAAAGCTTTATTACGACTGTCACACAAACTTAACATGAACCATGAAAATGAGGTCAAGGTCAGTTGAACCATATGCCAGGCAGACATGTACAGCTAACAATGCTTCCATACAACAAATATAGTTGACCTATTGCTTATAGTTTAAGAAAATAGACCAAAACACAAAAACTTAACACTGAGCAATGAACCGTGAAAACCAGGTCAAGGTCAAATAAAACCTGCACGACTGACATATAGATCATAAAATATTTCCCTACTCCAAATATAGTTGACCTATGACATATAGTATTAGATAAAAAGACCAAAACTCAAAAACTTAACTTTGACCACTGAACCATGAAAATGAGGTCAAGGTCAGATGACATCTGCCCGCTAGACATGTACACCTTACAATCATTCCATACAACAAATATAGTAAACCTATTGCATAAAGTATGAGAAAAACAGACCAAAACACAAAAACTTAACTATAACCACTGAACCATGAAAATGAGGCCAAGGTCAGATGAAATCTGCTCCCTAGACATGTACACCTTACAATCATTCCATACAACAAATATAGTAAACCTATTGCATAAAGTATGAGAAAAACAGACCAAAACACAAAAACTTAACTATAACCACTGAACCATGAAAATGAGGTCAAGGTCAGATGACACCTGCCAGTTGGACATGTACACCTTACAGTCCTTCCATACACCGAATATACTAGACCTATTGCTTATAGTATCTGAGATATGGACTTGACCACCAAAACTTAACCTTGTTCACTGATCCATGAAATGAGGTCGAGGTCAAGTGAAAACTGTCTGACGGGCATGAGGACCTTGCAAGGTACGCACATACTAAATATAGTTATCCTATTACTTACAGTAAGAGAGAATTAAACATTACAAAAAATCTGAACTTTTTTTTCAAGTGGTCACTGAACCATGAAAATGAGGTCAAGGACAATGGACATGTGACTGACGGAAACTTCGTAACATGAGGCATCTATATACAAAATATGAAGCATCCAGGTCTTCCACCTTCTAAAATATATCGCTTTTAAGAAGTGAGCTAACACCGCCGCCGCCGCCGCCGCCGCCGCCGCCGCCGTAGCCGGATCACTATCCCTATGTCGAGCTTTCTGCAACAAAAGTTGCAGGCTCGACAAAAACTAAATAATTCTGGAATTCTAAACTTCTTACCCTGACATAATTCATGTGGTCTATAGCCATGTTCAGAACAACTCTGTCAAATATTTCATGCTATCTCCTAGCTTTGACCTGAGTTAATTTTTTGTATTGTGATGTTCAAGAAGTTGTATAGATTTATTTGGTAGTCTCAGTTAAATTTGTCAGAATGATTCAGCACCTGATATATGATCTAGACACTTGTATAATGTTGAAGACTGTTTGTACTTCACAAATCATTAAAAATTACATTTATATCTTATGTTGAAGCCTTATTAGAAATAAACTGACTTTAAACATATTTTTTTCCTTTTTGAATGCTACATCAAAACATTTCTTTGATCACACTTTCACTCTAGATACTTCTACCTCTCACTAAAGAAGTTTCTAATGTTTAAATGAACTTTAATCAAGTTAATTAAACACAAACAGTTGTATGCAGTATTTACAACTTTCAGGTTTTTAATTTTATCTGAGATATCATTTTAAAGTTCCTTTCTGAGTCATCATGTATTGTTATAATTGATTGCATAATGCATTTTTCATTCAAGGATAAATCTGACATTCATACTGTGAACAAACCCTACCTATGACCATTAAGACTTTCCCAGAAAGTCACTAAACCATCAACAGTAATGGTCATCACCCATGCATGGACCGAGCCTTTAGATTTAGTTCCAATACAGACGTAGGCATTGAGACCAAACCCTAATAGTAAACTGCATAGTAATATAGCATGGTCCTCACAGTCCTGGAAGAAAATATAACATTTAGATTTAGTTCCAATACAGACGTAGGCATTGAGACCACACCCTAATAGTAAACTGCATATAGTCGCCGTCAGCTGAAATTCGTAGCGGTTATCGGTAAAAATAATCTAAACTATCAATCGCGTTCACTCGAGATATAGTTTTTCACATTCCATTCATAAATCGCAAAAAGAAAAACCACTACTGACCTACCTTTTAAGTGATCGCACTGTAATAATCCTGACCTTCACTTTTTCATAGACGATTTTGAATGGTGGAATCAGCCATTGTTTTTACCGGAAGTGTTTCCGTGGAGTTCAATTTCATAAAATTTGCATAAAGCGCGGGAAACCTTATCACATCAATGAAAGGAACATTTCAGGAAACTGCGTACAGTGACGAATGTAAACAAATGATCCTCATAGAAACGAAGATGGCGGAATTACAATGGAAAATATTCTGGAAAATGTGAAGGTCAGGATTATTACAGTGTGATCACTTAAAAGGTAGGTCAGTAGTGGTTTTTCTTTTTGCGATTTATGAATGGAATGTGAAAAACTAGATCTCGAGTGAACGCGATTGATAGTTAAGATGATTTTTACCGATAACCGCTACGAATTTCAGCTGACGGCGACTATAGTAATATAGCATGGTCCTCACAGTCCTGGAAGAAAATATAACATTTAGAATTAGTCCATAGATATGAATAAAGTCATCTTGAATAAATTGTTTTAGTGGATTGTATAGCATTTACAGTATGATATGGTTTTACAAATTCTACAGTGTCATGAGTATACTGAACATAAGGTTTAGTTCAAACACTTATTTACGTACAGGCCTAAAAAAGTGTTTGAACTAAACGTATTATTCAGTACACTCATAATTTATTTTCTTGGGTATTATTTTTCATGGATTGAGAAAAAATTGCATATCTCATGGATATTTTGTTTCGTTGTTTTGCCAATCTCTGCATACAAAGTCTCTTTTGAATTTGTAATTCATAGGACATTTGAATTGTTTGCCTGTATACAAGAAACCCACGAAAATTGGTGTCCAACGAAAATTATAAATCCTAAGCATCAATATCAGACAACTGAGAAATAAATACAAAGATCAGTCCTGTAACAAAATCTGGAATTGGCTGATTTAACTCTATGATATTGTTGATTTTTATGAGCTGTTGAGAAGTAGAAAAGTCGTCAAAGTCATATAATATAAATAATTAGCCAATTCTATTTATATTCATAAAGACTAAAATACAATAAAGACAAAGTGTTGTCTCATTGGCACTCATACCACATCTTCTTATATCTAATAACATGCTTATTGTGAACTAGTGAAATATTAAAATTTTTAATTAAGGTTTCCCCGTTGGTTGACTATCTTTCTAAATATACTAGAACTTCCATTTTGGTTTATTTAAATACTTCATAAAAGTGCATTTGAAAACATTCTCGGCACAGTAGAGTCATATTAAAATTATCGCTAGAAACTAAGGGTGCGTGTGCCATGGTCAATGTAAACATCAACGTTGTCATAGGCAAATAAACAGATTATCATTGGTCATCTCAACTCAATTGCTTTTCTCACTTTCACCATACCGTCTCAGCAAGAAAATCAATCTTGTTGAGATGACCAACAATAATCTATTATTCTAACATGACGTCCTTCAAACGCTTTGAGTACACACCCGTAGTAAAATATGAATATATTGCCAGGGCTGTTCCGATTGTACTCCCACGTCATATGCTTTTTGTGAATGATGTACCTGACGTCATAGAACGATGACGTAAGAATATAAGCATTTTACGGGAACATACACGCTTGTGAAACCAAAAATCATCACAACAAGGAAACGTAAACAAACGATGATAAAATGTGGTATAAGCCAATTTTTTTTATACATATAATACATATGAGTAAATTATCATTAAAATTCATCCAAAAATATCTTAATACGTTAATGTAAATAGTTTAAGCATGTCACTAATTCAGTTTGCTCTGTTCTTTTACACCAATTTAATAGTGCGTTTATTTATGGGAACGGCAAATGTATGCCTCAACCTAAAGCACTTCGATCCAAAAGAATTGCCGTATTTGTCTTATTAGAATCAAATAATTCATGGCGATATCGCTAAGGGTAAAATATTTGTCATAAAAGGGCCAACCCGTGGTAAAATCACGGTATATTTAAGCCCCAATGAATTATTTCTTAATTATATGTATGAAACTATCTGTGATATGAATACATACCCCTCTGTTCCTACATAAAAATCCATGTACTGTTGTCCACTGTTCTAGCTTATTACCTCCACCTACTGACTCCTGTTTCTTATGATGCATCAGACTGACAAATCTGGCAGCATGTCGAGCAGAATCTAACAACCTACCAGCACGTAATGGTTTCACAAACGAACAAACTGGACGGGTTATTGCATTCTCATCCTGACAAAATTTGTAAAAATAAAATATTACAAAATATTTAACATGATGCAGACACATCTAATAACAAAATAGCATATTGATTGTAAATTAAAATGAATGAACTCATGGAATCATTTAAATGACTAGAGTGGCTTTAATTAGGACTAAAATAAGGCCTGTATACTGTATAAAACAATTTTAGGATGGTGTATTTTTATACTGTTGTTACAATTGAGGACTGTGTGATTTTATATTACTGTAGATTCATTATTATTCATTGGATACCAATTTTCGTGAATTTCATGGGCAAAGGTGAACCACAAATTAAAATGTTCAACAAACTGCAAATTTTCTATAAGGTTTATGCCGAATTTAATCTAACCAAAAAAATAAAATATCCCAAAAAATGCAGCTTTCATCAATTCAAGAAAATTGGTACTCACGAAAATTAATGAATCCACAGTATATGGAATACAATTTGAATACATACTTTATAAATACTGAATTTTACGAGGTATAAAATCATACTTCTGATCAGATCACAGCCTAAAAATACAAGTTACAAATACCTGAGCAAATATTTTGACTAGACGTTCTTGATTTGCTGGTCTGATCTGTAAATATTCCTTCCACCATTGTTTAGCATAGACAAGGAACAGTCTCTCTTTCTCTGACTGTCTGTTACGTTCCATACTGAGCTGTGCAGTCAATACTTCCTGGCCAATGATCTTCACTGGTTTAGGAAACAGCTCTAACTGGATGTCTATTACACCAGCTGCCATCTTACTCTCATCGCCTGTAGGAAAAATATTATCTCATAATCACTCTATAACCATTCATTAATACGCTGTTGCAAAATTATGGTTCTGTTAGTTCTTATTTTTCAACAAGTTTTAAATTCAATTCTAGATTAGGAAGCAAATAATTCTATTCTGCATATACATATACAATTTATTATTTGCCTCTTTGTACATTTATTTGTGCACTACCTTATATCATCTAAAAACTTGGCCTAATCATCTAAACTTAAAATGTTGATCACTTAACCATGAAAAAGGGTAAAATCTTGTGAACTCTGTCTGATTGACATGCATACCTTGTAATGAATCTATTTATATAATCCAAACATAGCTGTCTGATTACACATAATCCACCAAAAAATCTACTAAATACTACAACAAAATGTACTTTTTTAAGTGGTCAATAAACCAGAAAATGAAGTCAATGACAATAGACATATGATATACGGTCATATGCTAAAAGTAACAGACCATAAGGCATCTGTATACCAGACATTAATTATATACCTTCTTAAAAATGTAGTTTTATACAAAGTTGTCATTGCATTAGCATTCTTATGTACATATCATAGGCAAGACATAAAAATCCTTATTTTGTTCTTTAATACCTGTTCCTTTAAGTTCTATGGATGTTTGAAATCTGCCAGTTTTGGCAGTTAATACAGG
Organism: Mytilus galloprovincialis; assembly: GCF_965363235.1. Lineage (NCBI taxonomy): Eukaryota > Metazoa > Mollusca > Bivalvia > Mytilida > Mytilidae > Mytilus > Mytilus galloprovincialis. Next base: position 88,022,191 of record NC_134843.1, read on the forward strand.
TCTCCATTCTAGGAAATGTGATGACACCAAAGTTGTCTCCCCTGTTACATCTGTTTTTATCAGGGCTATATGTAGCTTGTCACAGATAGACAACATCCCCGATTCATCAACCATTTTACCAGCTTCACCTTAGAAAAACAGAAACCAAAAAATAAATTCTCTTTGTACTAACTTTTTGTAACTAACATGATTTGAGTTGTTTATACAAATTTTATATTGCATCCTGCTTATAAAAGACCGAAATACTGACATGTTTCTAGAAATAATACCATCACATCCATAACACGATTCATAATAAATCATCTCCACAAGCATCACTTTACAATGATGCTTAAAAAAACTGGGAGGATCATGGTAATATATTGCTTTAAGTAAAATTAAACAATAGTATCCTTAAGGTGGTACCAAACACCTTAACAAAAATTAATTTGGCTTGTTTAATTTTCATAATTTTTTTTACAAAATATTTACTTTGACCCAAACACTCTCTTCGAAAATTTTCATTGGATATATAGCAGTTTGACAAAAACTAATTTTGATCATTGAGACGCTTAATATTTCCTCAACAATACAATGTGATTAAAATGTATAGCTGATTTTATAGAGTTATCTCCCTGTACTGTTAGGTACCACCTGAAGAAATTCCCACCTTTACAAAAACAAATTATCAGTTTTAAGATCATATGTTACAAAAAAGGGATTATGGTAATCAAAATGTTGAAAAAATAAATATGATTGTTAAAAACTGAGTGATTGTCATTGCAAATTGAATTCTAACCAAATATTCTGACATTGATCACAGGAAGAGTATCATAAATGTATTTTTACTTCAAATATGGTAATAACAAAATTTTGTTCTATACAAACTACAATGTTCAGTTTGGGTACAACACAGGGCTGAATTTACCTGATGACTCTTTATGAACTTCCAATAGAAAGCCTTCATCAACATCTGGTTCACAGGCACATGGAACCGGCCGAGATTTGAACCTCTGTCCACGGAAATGTATATGGAAGGTGAAATATGAACTGACTTGTCCTGGCATCGGATCAGAGTTCTCAATGTGTTCTAGGAATGCTTTCCCGTTCTTGATATTAAAGTATAAGTATCTTCGTGAAGGATCAATGTTGGCTAAATAAAAGATAGAAAATAAATATTCTTGACTATTACCAAAAACAAAATAAGCTACATGTAGCAACCATTTCATTTACATTCATCATGTTCATGACATTTATGAAAACATGTTAAAACGATGTTATACAAAATAAATATTCTACTCAGTAGAATATGATGTTTTTGTTTGTCTACGTGGAAATTTCAAAAGTGTTGGAAACAGAATGTAGGTGTTGCAGATGAAGCGCTGGAGGATACTTGACACTTTTGTGGATAGGTGTCACGAAATAGAAGTTCCTTCATAATATAAGTTCCAAATGGAAGAAATATTCTGTAATATTGTTTCTATTAGAACAAATATTACAGTATTAGTTCCTTACTGAATAAGGGGTATAGAATATTTGTTCCAACAGGAACAGATATTGTGACATTACTTATTACCAAATTTCCAGGGGAATTTCTGTTAGGCTGATTAAATATATGTTGAAACCACAGACAATCACAATACTTACTGACAACACAATAACATGTTGGTTTTCCTGTTTGAATGGTTTTACACTGGTAATTTTTTTGGGGCCCTTTATAGTTTGCTATTAGGTGTGAGCCAAGGCTCCATGTTAATTACCTTACCTTGACATATAATGGTTTTCTTTCATAAATTGTTACTTGGATGGAGAGTTGTCTCATCGGCACTCATATCACATCTTTCTATATCTATATAAATACAGTACGGGTAGGGACTTATTTTTATGGATGCCTTAATCCGTCTAGTCGGATATGAATAATCCGACATTTTTATGGTAGGTAGTATGTTCATTAAACAACAGATCCAGGTGTGAATGGTCCTTTCATCTTAATCCGTGTTGCTAGAATTACGGTTCACTGATTTCAGAATCAGATTACCTGTAATTTTAACCTCTCAGTCACTTTATTGATTATATTAGTTCTACATCGTATTTGACATAAAATATTTTTACAGGTGAAGTACTGGAGAAAACTTTGTTTAATAAAAATAGCCTATTTTTGTTAATTATGGTTTTGATATTTCAACTGCTAATATTTATTTTCTTTGTTCCTAAAAATTATTTTTATTTTATGTTCCTTTTCGGTTTTTTTTTTTTTTTTTTGTATCTTTTTCTTATTTGTTTGCATAAATTTTTTAAACATATATATTTTTACATGTATTCTATTTCTTGAAGCTTACGGTTATTTTTATTTTACTGATTTATTTTCCACGTAAACCCATTGATTAGCAGAATGCTGTCTCAAGTGCTGCTGCATACGTTTGAGTTTGACGCGGTCACATGCAAAATATTTCTATAATTTGTATTTAATATTCAGTCTGTTGTGTCAGTTCCGAGATAAAAATAATTACAGTGAGCAACACTTGTATATTATTAGTAGCTTGATGATTCTTTGTAGTTTTTACTTTTTACTGTAAACAAATATTGTCCGAAAGTTGGTGTTGTATGACTAAAATAGAACGCAAATAATAACACTAGAAGAAAATATTGATTCTTCCCGGGCATAAGTTTATTTTAAGATTTCCGTGTTTGTTCATTATGCTAAATTAATATAATTGATCTGCATTTGGGGGTAGGGGGTAAAATGGGTCCGGATCTCGAAATCCCGGGCTTAAAAACACGAAGTCCCAAGGTCCCGAATTCAAATAAATTTAAATCCCGACATCGCGAAAAAAGAATTCCCAGATCCCGAAAGGGTTAATCCCGAAATCCCGAACTTAATTGCATAATATTAATTTACGCACAATCCATGTAAAAAAGGAAACTTGTATGTTATATTTTTTATAGCAATCTAAAAAGAAAAAATTGCCGTGAAAAGACAATTCCATGATACACATATCAGTGATCAACAGCGTGTGCACGTGGTTGAACTTTAACTTGACTCCACTCGCAATAATATTGAATGCTAATAAAAGATATTAAAGATCGATTTTGTCCACTGCACGAGATTTTTATATGGCGGGAAATGTCGTAACAGTAAACACAGGTGACCTTACTGACCGACCGTGGGAAAATTCATTCATGATTAAATTTGATGTTGAATGATTGACATTTATTGTGTTTTAGTTTTGAGGCTCTTGATCGATTTACCAGAATAGAAATTTAATCGATTTACATACATGTATAATCAAAACACGATTTAGTCTTCTTTAACTATTTTTTGTTTTATTTTTATCAGTCATTTCCCGGATTCCCATTTAAATAATATATTTGGAGACCTCCTTTAAACTTCGGAAATAATACAACATCGATTTAAAAAATCATACTGACTGCGCGAGCTTTAGAATGACTAGAAGTACGACGAAAAAGTAAAGACAGCTGATCATGACTAGTACGACTAGCCTTCAACCCCATTGGGGTATAAATGTGCATTTAGTCAATAAACTATATAAGGTTAAACTTTGATTTTCGTGTATCGATTTGATACAATTTGTAAAATATATTTATAACACCGGCGATTTTCATAAAATATTTCAGACATGAAAATAGAAAGGCATATTTATATCGAGTGTCAACAATTTTAAATAAAATAAAAAAAATAGGAATCGAAATATGATCTCGGCGTTATAAATATTGTATAAAAGGAAACCAATTGTTTGACTTTCAAAGAGATTAACGGGAAATATGTCAAAATAGAAAGCACGAGTGATCTGTCTGACCAAAATGTTTCACTTGCGAGAAATGATTGACAGGTGTGAATAGATGTAGAGGCTCCGACGGGGAAAGTTGTATCAAAAGGAAAATAACTTAATTCACAATGCCTATACATATTTCATAAATACGATATGTTGGCCTTATACTTAAAATTGAGTTTCTTATAATAACATATAAAGGAACAGGACGTTAAAAGCGGGAAATAGTATAACCATCAACGAAAACTCGTATAATTTACGGGATTGAAGTCTAAACAATTTGATTTAAACTTCTATTGAAAACAGTCTTGGTTGTTATTAGGCTTATTATTTTGAATTAGATGAAATATTTACGGTTTACAAATACAAATACAAAATAGTTTATTGGCACAAAACTATTGAAATAATTGGCAACACAATATATTGTTAAAAATCGTCTTTATTTCATTTTCAAATTATAAAAAAAATAAAATTATATTCAATTTTAATTTTTATTCTTATATTTAATTTGAATTTTATTTCTTATATTTAATTTTAATTTTAATTCTTTCTCTTTGAATACAAAACAATATTTTACATTTATCTATCCTCCATAAATACTAATATATCTGTACAGGTAAAATTTAATTCTAATCAAGCTGGTACAGATTGATTTACGACCTTCCACTTGGATATTGCACAGCAGGTGTTTATTACACTGGGACAACTGTCCGACCAGTCTGACATCTAGACGGATTAAGGCATCCATAAAAATAAGTCCCTACCTGTACTGTATATCATTTCAAATGCTGAACATGTCAATTTTCAAAAATTAATCTAATTTTTATCATTTTGATTGATTTTAATACTTGCATACCTCTTTTAACTGGAAGATTGGTGACCTTGTCATCCTGGTCAAGGAAATGTGTTGCTGGACGTCTAAGGCTTTGTCCATCTCCTTGATTCTGAAACTGTAAATTTGACATCAAATCGTCCACCAATCCTCGTTCTTTTAACTTCTGCATGATTTCTTGTTCCGATACCTGTCCATTACTATAATCTTCTGTGATAACCTCACTCATAACATCACGTATACGACTCTGCATGCCAATCTGTCAATGAATAATAAGGATATACATGAAATAATATGAATAATACCAGATTTGACATATTTGGCATTGAGAGAGCAACTCAACAATTGAATAAATCAAAGATACATTAAGGTCAACAATTTGTTTTAATTTTTAGACTAACATGCCTATGCTAGGTCATATATTTTACAGTGGCAAATCCAGGGGTGGTTTCTGAGGGTCGGAACGGTCAACCACTCTTTTTTCATTAAAGATCTGTTGCTTTTGAATGGGGACAGATGGTTGAGTATGGCTGGATCCGCCCAAAATTATAATACATGCAGTTTTAGTAAAAACAACTTTACAATATTGGTTCTGTGACTAGAATAAGATGATTTCAAAGCTGAGGTCAATTCGAGCATGACACAGAAATATAGTTTCTAGGATTTAAACAAGATTTTAAGAGCGCAGTGAAAAACAAGTTGGAAACATTTCTTCATGTTCTTGGTACCTTAAAGGAGAAACAAGATATTCTGAAGAATTTAGATATCATAAGAACATTTTAGGAAGTGTACAAGAGGAGGTTATAGAACAAGAAATACTTGACTCAAATGAGTATAAATCTAATTTAGAGCCAATTATATGGTAACATATATTCTTCTGTGCGTTATTTCCAACACTAGCATTCTTAATCAAATCCAATCTCCTCAGTCTTAGCACTTTCAGTCTGATAAGATAAGATAACTTTATTTTGATTTGGCACGGTTTAAACATACAAACATAAGCTCTAAAGAGCTTTTCACCTATTATATAGTATATAAAACAAACACATAACATAAAACAGATATACATATATATACATACAGACATAGAATGAATATGATATGCATGCATGAAGGCAATCAAAGCATACAATATAAGCAGTAACATATAAGCACACATAAGATGAATAGGATAGCCGGATTGCAAAGCAATCAAAATCATTATGCACTATAAGCAACTAAAAAGCAAATGAAAATTTAAAAGCTATGAGTCTGCTAATAAATCAATGTAAATATGATAAATGCAATTCAACATCTGTCATTCTGTCATCATTTCTCTTCTTTTATGTCAGCTTTTTTTTAGCAATGAAATTTTTATCTAAAGACCAAGAGGCCATGGTGTTGTTGTTATCAAGTCTGCACTAAAACTTTTCCAACTACTAGTTTGAAGACCAATAATCTGACAGTTTTCTATGTAAGTGCCTAAATATTACTAATCTGAATAAAATTTTACTAGTCTGGGGCATCAGACCAAAAGCTTATGGTGCAGAGTGTGATATGGTGACCACAATTTCCTGATAATATAAACCAAACGGAAGCTGACGGAGAAGAAAATTCTAGCTCAAAGTTCTGTTGAAAAAATGGAACTGCATTATGACTTTGTAGGATGGCATCACAGCAAAATAATAAAATAGCTTTGAAGGCCATGCAGCGACCTATACAGTCGGAAACCCAGTTGAAATAGAACAAAAGAATCGAAGCTCTTTGTTAGAGAAGGCAATAAATGCTTACTGTAATGTTTACTATAGTAACAAAAATTTTAAAAGTTAATAGAAACAAATATAACGACAATTTTCTTCTCAATTACGAAGTGTTTCAATTTAAAAACACTGTTCGCATAAGTTTTCAATTTATCTATATTACATAGTAATGCAGAACAATTAGATATCAAGTCGATGACATGGGTAACTATCAAGTTAGATGAAGAAAATGCATAACCTCTGATTTACAAAAAAAATTACCAGGGACGGAGAACATATCAATCTATTAGTTCAGTAATTTTCGTGTCTGCCCTTCCATTATGTGACTCAAGAAAAAATTCCCACAAATGGGTAACAATTGTACCGAAAAGAGAAAATCAAGTGCACCTTTTTATGCAGTTGTATAAAACGTACAAAGCAAGAGTATTTGATATATCATCTTGCTTCAGATTCTATCATTTTTATATATCAAAGCTACAGGTTGACTTTATAACATAAAAAAATCACAGTACGAAAAGATGAAATATACATGATATATGGGTCAAGTGAAATATCTATCTAATGAATTACAAATCAGAGTAGGTGTGTTCGAATACATTTGTAGCTATATTTTTACTAAAAGTACTTGACGAAAGTCTTTTAAGTTGGATGATGAATATGCATATCTTCGAAAAAATATAATTTTTTGTGTGTGATAACTAGGGTTTATAATCTTCAACCACTGAACATTTTTAGTCTGCCCTTCCATAAAATATTTAATTCAATTTTCCCAAAAATTCCCAAAAATGGGTAACAATTGTACCGAAAAGAGAAAATCAAGTGCACCTTTTTATGCAGTTGTATATTTTGTCTTTAAAACGTACAAAGCAAGAGTATTTGATATATCATCTTGCTTCAGATTCTATCATTTTTATATACATTTGTATCAAAGCTACAGGTTGACTTTATAACATGAAAAAATCACAGTACGAAAAGATGAAATATACATGATATATGGGTCAAGTGAAATATCTATCTAATGAATCACAAATCAGAGTAGGTGTGTTCGAATACATTTGTAGCTATATTTTTACTAAAAGTACTTGAGGACAGTCTTTTAAGTTGGATGATGAATATGCATATCTTCGAAAAAATATAATTTTTTGTGTGTGATAACTAGGGTTTATAATCTTCAACCACTGAACATTTTTAGTCTGCCCTTCCATAAAATATTTAATTCAATTTTTTTTAAATGTTTAAGAATTTTCGAATATTCCACCTGACAACTGATCAGACAATAGTTTTAAGTTGAATCAATGCAGACAAGATCATTAACTGATGCTCATTAGCTAAAAGATACATTTGTCTTTTAAAATACAACTGACATATAAGGATCGTAATGGTGCTATGTGGATAAATTTATCGGTTTTCAAGAGCAAAATTGGCAGCGTGTCATCCCTACAATGGCTTCCATTTCTACGATTGTGAAAATGAACTGGCGTAATGGGGAGATAATTTTGACGAAGTAGAATCCTGACTGTATAGACTAATAGTTGTTAACTTTTATATCATTTGGTCTTGCTGGAGAGTTGTCTCTTTGGCAGTTATACATTTTGTACCACATCTTCTTAATTTAATATGTCAAGAAATCATAATTTATTTTTCATTTAAACTAACCATGCTAACATAAAAAACTTTTCAAGAGCTTGAATATGTGGAACACTGAGTTCAAATGGTAAACTGTAATCTGAACAAAACAAACAGGATTTCTGGTGGGGTAAGGAGACACTAACATACAAAATAAATAAAAAAATATGAGAATGATGAATTTGGTCCAGAAAGTTAAGACACAAATTAAACAGTCATTGCATTTTAAGAATGAAATACAAAAATGAACTGTGCATGCAAAAATATTTTCGTTCAACCAGATATGCTTCTTTAAGTATTTCGAGTTGTTTAATGCAATAATAATGAAAACAAGTTATAAACATTTATAAAATTTGCATGTATCAGCACGTTTTTTTTATGTTTCTACTATTCTTTAGTGCATTTATTTACCTGAGACAACTGTCCATGGATAATTTGCTTTAACTCTGCGATTTTTTCAGGTGGAACTGACATCTTTTGAGGTTGTCTAAATTATCATTCGTTCAGGAAAAGCTTTATTTTCGTTCTAGTTTAGCTTGTCACCATGCGGAATGTTTGAAAATGGCAGTCAAATGTTCCGAATGTCATTCTACGGCCTTGAAAATCAAAGGTCATGTTATTATTTTTCGGAATTCCTCTGATTTTTTCTTTACATTATAAGTTATGGGTGGTGGAGAGAGCAAAGCAGAGAAAAGAATTTTTAATGATACTGAACAAACATATGTTAAAAAACATTACGATTTATTAGTAAATCAGGTAAACTTTAATCTGAATAAATATTTTGAATGATTATGATTGACTGTATTCTGATTTATTATAATTATTACAAACATGACAATGCAAATATGCAATATATGCATGTGACTTGTCATTACAATAAGAAACATGAGGGTAAGTAATGCCCTTTACCGTCAGCAGTCAAACGGTAATTTGCGGCTACTGTTAGCGTCAAATTGGTTTAAATTTTACCGTGATCTTCAAAACATCCTTATCGTGATTCTTCATACTGGTGTCAAGTCAAATAATTATCGTTACCGTTATTTTTGGGAAAAAAATAACACGATTCGTCAAAGTCAATGGATTTTCCTATTGTCTGAAAGAAAGTGCACATTTTAACGTCATGCACCAAAATTTATCGTTATAAACGTCATTTCGCAATTTTTTTTAACTGTTATTCATCATGAAGGTAACCCCATTACCACACTCAAACATGTGCAACTGTTCACTCATATACTTTTCCTTGATTTAAAAACCACCAGCTTAAAACTTTTTAAATTGCAGTCTTCTTAGGAAGTTGACATCTAGAATTTCCAATATATTTTATGAATGACAACCAAATCATGAGTCACTAAGGACATAATTTGTGACAAAAAATGAAGAATATGCATTGTAAGCTAGGTCAAACTTTTGGAGTTTTCCCAAAAAAGAACACTAGTTTGCAAGATCATGTATATCATCATGGTTTTAATCCTGCCTTAAAATGACTCTTGTTAGCTGATATTTCTGGATGTCCATCGACTAAAATTAAAAATGGTCATAATTGATTTACTAAACCAAACAACCATGATCAAAATTTTAGGAAATTCGGGAAGAAACCAGGAATATGACAACTGTCAAATATCTGAAATTTAATCAAAGCTGCAAGCAGTTAAGGAGTGCCATTGAACTTTAGAAACAAATACAGGATACTTCCGGTTATCATCTGGTGAAGGAATTTTGGGCTGTCAAAACAGTTATAAGGTTGATAATATTCATTTTTCCCTCCATACATGTAAGTATATTATGAAAATGTTGTCCGAAACCTTACATCCGAAAATTACATGTACATGGACAAAGTTATATTACATCATTTGTGCATTTGTTAGGCATAAAATATACATCAGCATATTGAGAAAAGGGATGAATACATGCACATGTAAATGATTAAAACAAAATATCATTTACTTATTACTTGACCAAAGAGTAATAAAGTAATTTTTCAAGTAAGATTTTTTCCCCAATCTGACACTGAATTATTTATTTCCTTTTCAGAAACCATTGAGATTCATTCCTGCAACATTATCTAACAGAATTTTTGAACATCTGAAACACAGTCATAAAGAAAAAGTTAAAGGACATGTAGCTTTTTCACATTGGACCTTTGAATTATTTTTGGAGAGAACAGCCAGGGGTACAGTAACAGATAAATCCAACATTTTATTTCACTTGAGCAGTCCCAAAGATGACACAGTTAATGCTCAGAATTTATATCAAGTAGGTATAAATATAAGTCTTAGGTATTGATTAATCCATGTAAGGCAAAATTACATCATTTGTTTTAATGTTTTTAAGTTGAGAGTAATAAAGAATTCAGTATTATGTTCAAATGTTCTAAGATGGCTACATTAACAAGTACTAAGGAGAGATCAAATAAAGGAACTGATTTATTCAGATTAGCAGGTTAGGTAATGTCAAAATTAAACCCCCATTTATGGGCATTATGTTTTCTGGTCTGTGCGTCTGTCAGTCCGTTCGTTTGTCTGTTCGTTTGTCCGTTCGATCTTCTGTTCATCCGTCCGTCTGTCCCGCTTCAGGTTAAAGTTTTTGGTCAAGGTAGTTTTTGATGAAGTTCAAGTCCATTAATCAACTTGAAACTTAGTAAACATGTTCCCTATGATATGATCTTTCTTATTTTAATGCCAAATTAGAGATTTTATCCCATTTTCACGGTCCACTGAACATAGAAAATGATAGTGCAGATGGGGCATCCGTGTACTTGGGACACATTCTTGTATTTTTGTTTATGTTTTTATGGTATCTGATGCACCCATAATGTTTGGTGGTAAAGGATTAGGAACATGGTGATAGTTAAGCAACAGCAGCCTCAGAAACTGATCTCATGTTCCCCCATTAATATAAATTTATGTTTCTTATACAGATTACAATATAATTTTATATTTTTTTATAATATTTAATTTTTGTATGACACATTTCTTTACTTTCAGACAGTTTATGAGTTTGTGTTAGGGTTCCAGAAAATAATAAAAGATTTACCACAATGGAAGTATTGGCAGACGACAGATTACAAAGAACAAGGCACAGAAAGATTTGTTCTGAGTTTGTTTTTTGAACTCTATACTAAAGGTGAAATTTTAAATTGGAAACACAATCTTAAGCAAATACTATTTACCTTTTTGGTATGAGAATTTAAATTACCAGTCCAAATTCATATTTGATAAATGTTGAAAATGTTCTGAAATCTGAAAATATTTTGCCATTATGAATGTAACTTGAAATTAACTATTTATAAATATAGGATGTGGGGTATGTATTAATTAGACACCAACCTGGCAAGTAAAAAAACCCAAACTTATCTAGATTTCAACATGATGATGAGGGGTACATGTAAAGATAAAGATAAAGATTATTTTATTAAGGTAGATGGGGTGTCTAAATTATAATCCATAGAATCTTTTAATAATTTGCCAAAATGTATTTCATATCCTGCTTGTTTAAAAACATTAATATAAAGAATGGGTCACCAGACTTATTTTCACGCTACAGGTTGTTCAAAATTGTCAAGATTTTGTATAGATTATGCATGGAAAACCCATTTTTCCGCCATAAAACGCAAACCACACCATAGAATTTTGAGATAAAATATGAGAAGATAGCTTCAATATTATGCTTTCAGATAAGAAAAAGAAAAAATGGGGTCACCGGACTCGTTTTCTTGCTACATGTAAAAATGGGTAAATTCCTAACACATTCTATTGTAAAAGTAACACTATCTGGATTATCTGCCCTTACATTTGAGTTGCCTCCCCTTATTTGACAAAGTTGGAAAAAAATGAATCAAACAAAAAAAATCTTATTTTTGTAAAATACAATCATAAATATGATCAAACATGGCATTTTCTATATTATATTGAAAATTCTTATACATGAATTACCTACTACTATAAAAATTTGCACATTTCATCAAAGATCTAGACCTTGTTTTCTAGTATTTCAAAATCCAAGATGGAGGAAGACACCCTATCTACCTTAAAGTGTCACATATTGATCTTACAAATAAATATACAAGCTCAATACACAAAACAGTCAGTTAAAACAAATTTCAATACCCAGAATTAATAGACTTGCAGAAACACTGTAAAACAAACAAAAATCTCTTGGTGAATACTTGGCCATGGCTTCAATGATAGACTGATGTCTTTGCAATATATCAAGCTCTTAATCATCTCGCCAGGGCGCTCAGACTTTAAAAATGATAATTTAGCTATCTCAATTGGATAAATCCGATAATCCACCTGTATCAATGTAATAATTTATATTTAAATAAATTATTAAAAAAACATTTTGTCATTGTATGTCAAGTATTGACAAAATGTCTTCAACATGATTGCTAAGAAGAGTGAAAAATATTGCTATTGTAACTAAAAATGAATGTTCCGGCAGAAATGTTGATTATAACTTAAACATATAGCTGTATGCTATTTTTAGGAATAAGTAAAAAGTTAGCTGTTCCCACATTATGCGTTCCTAAAGACACATGTTTTACTGTGATAGATATAGAAGAATGGTTAACAAAGACATCTATGATGATCTGGATATTAGATGTGGTTTTCCTCAACACTTTTTGTTTGGATGAGGTAAAATAGAAATTGTAAAGTGCATATGTTGTCCTTGTAAATTTTTAGTGAGGATTTGGGAGCTAATTAGTCATTATATCAAATGTATTTCAAACTGTCTCTTCAATGTTGAATCTATGTACATGTACTCGAGAAAAAAAACATTGCAGTTTTGTTGTACAATAAAACTTTTTAAGTGTTTAAACAATCATAAAATAATGGAAATTCAGTGAAATAATAAATTTACACAAATTTTCTCCAGGAACTCCGGCATTCCTCTACCAATAAAAACTGACCATCTAGAAAAAGCTTAAATGTGGTGCTTAAAAGCAGTGTTAAAACACCAAAAAACAAATCCGATCAAATAAATGATTTGTTAACTTGTATATTCTTATAGATTTTATTATTTTTTAGACTTATTGCATATTTTATTAAATTTCAGTTAATATTATGACATAAACCAGTTTGTATTTCTATATTTTAAATGCATGTTTTTCTGTGGATTTTTGTTATCTGATGAAAAAAAAAGGTCACAAATGAGGGATTCAACTTAATTTTACTCTTAGTTTTTGTAACTTAGTGAATGGGAGGTAACTCAATATATTCATTTCTTTCAACAATAAAAAAATTAAGTCTTCGAACAACAAAATTGTCGCAAGTAATAATTATAGAACACTTCCATGTTTTTGCATCATTTTTCTTGTATATATTTGAGCCATGTTGAATTGTTCAAGCAATACTCTGTGTATTTAAAAAATTCAAGAATTATATCAAATATCCCATATAGTGCAATTTGAAAGAAATTTTTTATTGACAAAGCTTAATTTTGGTGACATATACTAATACATTATCATTGCCTTTAAAATTTTCTTTCATTTGAATATAAAATTATCCTTATTAGGCCAACCTTAAAAATATGTTTGTTTGCAGTTTTCCGACTGTACCTTCAGACTGAAGGGTCGGTAGGTAGGAAAAATATTTTATTTTATCAGCCAAAATACAGTTTAAACAAGCAGTTACACTAAATAAAGGCAACAGTAGTATACCGCTGTTCAAAACTCATAAATCCATGGACAAAAAACAAAATCGGGGTAACAAACTAAAACCGAGGGAAACGCATTAAATATAAGAGGAGAACAACGACATAACACCGAAACGTAACACACACAGAAACGGACCAAACATCAGACAAAACACCACGAGAATAACAAATATAACATGAAAACCAAATACATGAATTTGGGATAGACAAGTACCGTGCCACGTCTTATCTCAATTTCTCAAAAATAAGAGAAAACACAAACGACTCAACGTTAAAATGCAACACACACAGAAACGAACAATAATATAACAATGGCCATCTTCCTGACTTGGTACAGGACACTTTTAAAGGGGAATAAAAGTGGTGGGTTGAACCTGGTTTTGTGGCATGCCAAACCTCGCACTTTAATGGCAAAGTTAAATATAACATTGAAATGACAACATAATATTACAGGACTACAATACAAATTAATAGAACATATTAGACAAAGAAAAACATGATTAATAGATAACAAAAAGCATCAGGTTTAAAATTCAATACGCCAAAAACGCGCCTTGTCCACACAAGACTTACAAGTGACGCCCAGATATAAAAGATCGAAAGTGAAAAAAGTACAAAGTTGTACAACACTGAAGATCAAAAGTTGAAAAGGTTTCGCCAAATACGGCATTGTTTTTATGCCCGGGATAAGAACATTCTTATTATATAGAACAATTCATGCTATTGCAAACAGTAAATTTTATCAAATGAATATGAAAGAGATATACATAAAGAAACTGAAGTATTAACTAATTACAGAAAACTAAACCCGAATACATAACGCCCAGATATAAAAGATCGAAAGTGAAAAAGGTACAAAGTTGTACAGCACTGAAGATAAAAAGTTGAAAAGGTTTTGCCAAATACGGCATTGTTTTTATGCCCGGGATAAGAACATCCTTATTATATAGAACAATTCATGCTATTGCAAACAGTAAATTTTAACAAATGAATATGAAAGAGATATACATAATGAAACTGAAGTATTAACTAATTACAGAAAACTAAACCCGAATACATAATGCTATTAAAGTTTAACACAGAATAGACACACCCGAATCAGTCCAGGCGTCAACGTAATTAAAAAAATGTGACGTCACATACTAAACCAAGTTTCTTGTGAAAAAAAAACATTTTAAAACAACAAACACTGGACATGTTGAAAACCAACATCAAATGAACAGGCATTTTCAGATAAAAAACTTTTTAACCAAAACTGAAACTTTAACATAGTGTCATTATCCAATTTATGACATAAAATATGGTATAATTATTAAATACTGGAACACTTATAAACAAGGAATGTCATTATGACTAGAACTGTTTTAAAGAAATATATTCAGACATGTATGCTTCTTGACTAGAATGTTTTCATGAGTAAAGCATTTTCATTAAAGATTTATCATTTATAAGACAATGTATTAAAGAGTGTATTTTTAATAAAAAAAAATAACCATTGAATCTTCCTCAATTGAAAAAAAGGCAACTTGAAAAAAAAGTATTAAGACATTCGACTGTTTTCATATTTCTAATAATATTTGATTATATGTGATAAGGTTATATTTTTGCCAGGCTTTAATGAAAACCAAAGAAATCTAAAGTTTGGGGTGAAATCCATAGCACCCGATTAAAAGTAAATGGTCTGTACTGAAATGTTTTTAATGCATAAAAAAAATTGGCGGCATAGCTCCTAAGGACATGTTTTAATTGAATTCACACAGGCCACACAGTTTGGGTATATTTAATATTGTAAGAAAGAGAATAATTGCAATGAGTGGGGCAGCCCCCCTTATCCTAAAGGTGCATACTCATTGCAATCGAAGATAGATTTAATATAGAGAGAGTATATTTATTTTTCAAGCTAACCATTCATTTTCTCTACATCTTTGTGTAGTTAGGGTTGCTTCTTATTGGTTTGGCATGATCTATATCCATTAACATTTCAAATGAGCCCTTCCTGCGTACAGGCCTGTTTACAGATATCCATGAAGATTTAAGTCACGGAGGAGTGGTTTCATCTTTGTCGTCTTCACAACGATTTGTAAAAAATATGCCATACTTCAAGCTGCTGTCGAATTATTTAACCACTGAAATTGGTTCCATAAAGTCAGGCTCCACAGATTCTGTACCCGATTTGTTTGAGACAGAATGGTTATCGTGTCAGTTATGAATATCCGCTGCATCATCGTCAATGATATCATCACACATCATTACATGTGCCTGAATCTGTATAAACAGTTTACTAATAAACTTTTTTGTTTGTTATCTGTCTTAAAATTGACACGAGACGACAGCGTAAAGTACTCCTCCGTGACTTCATGCATACCTGTAAACAATTTCCATGTGCTTTATCATTAAATGGTCACATGAACGCTTGACGGGAAGCTAAGAAAAACCGAACTTGAAATGCGTAATTGACCCAGACTTTAAATCATTTCCGGAAAGGACCCAAAGTTCCGGATCGCGTCAATAGAAGTATTAAAAAAAAATTCTTCAAATTTAAAGCAATAAAATTTTCACAGTCGGGAGGATTTTCAAGGGTCGGTCGGTAAACTGCAAACAAACAATATTTTAATTTAAGCCTTACATATATTCATACTCAGTTACAAACAAACTGGTTATAATAAAAGAGCATATCAATCTGGAATTTGTCCTTTGGCATTAACACATTGATTCTAAAATAGAGTTTATTCCCCTTTTGTGTCAATCAAGAACTGAAAAATCTATAATTAAGAGCACAGTCATTGCACCAACAGTTATTCACACAGTAAATTTATTTTGTTTATTTCTATTCAGAAACACACAATTGTTTTGGGGAACACTTGTACTTAGTGTCACTTTAGTCAGATGTTCCTAAATAACCCTATTTTTGCAAGAAATCAAGAATATCTTCTTTATGAAGTTATTTTAATGAAGTCAAAGTCATTTTGTGTCTACAAGGCTTGCCTGCATTCACATTTATAGAATGCATTGCAAGTACATGTACTGTAGTGTTTAAATTATAAACTTTTTTCATGCTTTATAAAATTTTGCAGGAACATGCGAGGAAAGATGTTCTCCATTCATCTGTACATGTACCTGTGATAACAAAATCAAAGACTTTACCAATATCAACAATACTAGACAGAAATGCATTGGTTTATCTTAATAATTATAACTTACCTAAACATTTGACATCTGAATGGAGACTTTTGTTTTGTAATTCTTTGAATGGTGACAGTTTTTCACAACTTGTTGGTCATATTGTTAACAAGGGACCTTCTATTATAATTGTTAAAGACAAAGACGGGTATATATTTGGTGGATATTCTAGTCAAGGCTGGGAGTTAGGACCAAAGTTTTATGGTGAGCGGAAACCAATCTTTACTTTTCCACAAAAATATTATGACTCTGATTTAAAATTTGTGGGTTAACAATGTGAGGTTTTTATCAGAATTTATCAGATGTGGAAGTTAGCTTGAATGTTTGAAAAGATAAATATAATGGTCTTATTTAAGTAAATAACATAAACAAATATTGAATGAAGACAACAACAACCATTGAAATACAGGCTTCTGACTTTAGATTTAGATTTTATTTCTAGGTTTAGCTACAGTCTGTATACAAACTAGTTCTTCATTAAACATTACCATTTATGGTTCATCTTTATAGCTCACCTGGCCCGAAGGGCCAAGTGAGCTTTCCTCATCACTTTACGTCCGTCGTCGTCGTCCGTTGTCGGTAACTTTTACAAAAATCTCCTCTGAAACTACTTGGCCAAATTAAACCAAACTTGGCCACAATCATCATTGGGATATGAAGTTTAAACTAGAGGCTCTAAAAAAGAGCCTGTGTCGCCCACCTTGGTCTATGTGCATATTAAACAAAGGACACAGATGGATTCATGACAAAATTGTGTTTTGGTGATGTTGATGTGTTTGTAGATATCACTTTATTGAACACTCTTGCTGTTAACAATATGTCAACTAAAATGCACTTTGCCCAGTAGTTAATGTACAATTATCTATATCTATAATGAACTTTGCCCATTAGTAACAGAGAAAAACATTTTGTAAAAATTTACCAAAATTTACAAAATTTATGAAAATTATTAGATATTGACTATAAAGAATAATAACTCCTTAAGGGGTCAATTGACCATTTTGCTCATCATAACTTCTTTGTAGGTCTTAATTTGCTTTACATTATTGCTGTTTACAGTTTATCTCTATCCATAATAATATTCAAGCTAATAACCAAAACGGAAAAATTTCCTTAAAATTACCAATTCAGGGGCAGCAACCCAACAACCGGTTGCTCTAAATGCTTTGATTTCAGAGTTATAAAACCAAAATCTACATTTTACCCCTATGTTCTATTTTTAGCCATGGTGGCAATCTTGGTTGGCTGGCCGGGTCACCGGACACATTTTTAAAAATAGATACCTCAATGATGATTGTGGCTAAGTTTGGTTAAATTTGGCCCAGTAGTTTCAGAGGAGAAGATTTTTGTGAAAGTTAACAGACGACGACGAGGAAGGACAAAGGACGCCAAGTGATGAGAAAAGCTCACTTGACCCTTTGGGCCAGGTGAGCTAAAAATGTGTCCGGTGACCCAGCCAACCAACCAAGATGGCCACCATGGCTAAAAATAGAACATGGGGTAAAATGTAGATTTTGGCTTATATCTCTGAAACCAAAAGCATTTAGAGCAAATCTGACATGGGTTAAAATTGTTTATCAAGTCAACATCTATCTGCCCTGAAATTTTCAGAAGACTCAGACAATCTGTTGTTGGGCTGCTGTCCCCCAATTGGTAATTTTTAAAGAAATTTTGCCATTTTTGGTTATTATCTTGAATATTATTATAGATAGAGATAAACTGTAAACATCAATAATGTTCAGCAAAGAAAGATCTACAAATAAGTCAACATGACCAAAATGGTCAGTTGACCTCTTTAGGAGTTATTGCCCTTTATAGTCAATTTTTAACCATTTTTCGTAAATCTTAGTAATCTTTTAGAAAAATCTTCTCCTCTGAAACTACTGGGCCAAATTAAACCAAACTTGGCCATAATCATCATTGGGGTATCTAGTTTAAAAAATGTGTCCGGTAACTTGGCCAACAAACCAAGATGGCAGCCATGGCTAAAAATAGATTATAGGGGTAAAATGCAGTTTTTGGCTTATAACTCAAAAACCAAACCATTTAGAGCAAATCTGACAGGAAGTCAAATTGTTGATCAGGTCAAGAGCTTTCTGCCCTGGAATTTTCAGATTAATCAGATAACCGGTTGTTAGGTTCCTGCCCCTGAATTGGTAATTTTAAGGAAATTTTGCTGTTTTTTGTTATTATCTTGAATATTATTATAGATAGAGATAAACTGTAAACAGCAATAATGTACAGCAAAGTAAGACCTAAAAATAAGTCAAACATGACCAAAATGGTCAATTGACCCCCTAAGGAGTTATTGCCCTTCATAGTCAATTTTTAACAATTTTCATAAAATTTCCACAGAAAGTACTGTTATAGATAGAGATAATTGTAAGCAGCAAGAATGTTTAGTAAAGTAAGATCTACAAACACATCACCATCACCAAAACACAATTTTTTCATGAATCCATCTGTGTCCTGTGTTTAATATTCACATAGACCAAGGTGAGCGACACAGGCTCTTAAGAGCCTCTAGTTGGTTATTATCTTGAATATTATTATAGATAAAGATAAACTGTAAACAGCAATAATGTTCAGCAAAGTAAGATCTACAAACAAGTCAAATGACCAAAATGGTCAGTTGATCCCTTCAGGAGTTATTGCCCTTTATAGTCAATTTTACCAATTTTTCGTAAATTTTTGTAATCTTTTACAAAATCTTCTCCTCTGAAACTACTAAGACAAAATGTAACCAAATTTGTCCAAAATCATCATAAGAGTATCTAGTTTAAAAATGTGTCCGATGACCCTGCCTGTGAACCAAGATGGCAGACATGGCTAAAAATAGTACATATGGTAAAATGCAGTTTTTGGTTTATATCTGAAACTGAAGCATTTAGAGCACATCTGACAGGTGGCAAAAATGTTCCTTAGATTTAGATATATCTGCCCTGAAATATTCAGACCAATCTGACAACCAGTTGTTGGGTTGCTGCCCCTGAGTTAGTAATTTTATGGAAATTTTGCTGTTTTTTGCTATTGTCTTAGATATTATTATAGTATCTAATGATATCTAATCCTATAAATTATGATTTTAACCTTATTTTATATCAGTAAATACAGGTGAGCGACACAGGCTTTTTAGAGCCTCTAGATTACAAAATACATGTGAAAATTGGTATACCCCGAATAATAATGAATCCTGAGTATTTCAAGATCTTTATTTATTATCTGATTACAGGATCTGCAGACTGTTTCCTATTTACAATAACTCCACAGTATGGTGTATACACAACTACAGGTTACAATGACAACTTTATGTATTTAAATCAAGGCCAAGAAACTTTACCCAATGGTTTGGTAGGTAGCTAATATTAGAACTTAAGAAGACGGCAAAAATGATTTTCACAAATATGATTTAGATAAAGACATATTTTTAGCTCACCTGGCCCGAAGGGCCAAGTGAGCTTTTCCCATCACTTTGCGTCTGGCGTCCGTCGTCCGTCGTCGTCGTCCCTCGTCGTTAACTTTTACAAAAATCTTCTCCTCTGAAACTACTGGGCCAAATTTAAACCAAACTTGGCCACAATCATCATTGGGGTATCTAGTTTAAAAAATGTGTGGCGTGACCCGGCCAACCAACCAAGATGGCCACCATGGCTAAAAATAGAACATAGGGGTAAAATGCAGTTTTTGGCTTATAACTCAAAAATCAAAGCATTTAAAGCAAATTTGACGTGGGGGTAAAATTGTTTATCAGGTCAAGATCAATCTGCCCTGCAATTTTCAGATGAATCGGACAACCTGTTGTTGGGTTGCTGCCCCTGAATTGGTAATTTTAAGGAAATTTTGCTGTTTTTGGTTATTATCTTGAATATTATTATAGATAGAGATAAACTGTAAACAGCAATAATGTTCAGCAAAGTAAGATTTACAAATAAGTCAACATGACCGAAATTGTCAGTTGACCCCTTTAGGAGTTATTGCCCTTTATAGTCAATTTTGAACCATTTTTCGTAAATCTTAGTAATCTTTTACAAAAATCTTCTTCTCTGAAACTACTGGGCCAAATTAAACCAAACTTGGCCACAATCACAATTGGGGTATCTAGTTTAAAAAATGTGTGGCCAACCAACCAAGATGGCCGCCACAGCTAAAAATAGAACATAGGGGTAAAATTCAGTTTTTGGCTTATAACTCAAAAACCAAAGCATTTAGAGCAAATCTGACACGTAGTAAAATTGATTATCAGGTCAAGATCTATCAACCCTGAAATTTACAGATGAATTGGACAACCTGTTGTTGGGTTGCTGCCCCTGAATTGATAATTTTAAGGAAATTTTGCTGTTTTTGGTTATTTATCTTGAATATTATTATAGATAAAGATAAACTGTAAACAGCAATAATGTTCAGCAAAGTAAGATTTACAAATAAGTCAACATGACTGAAATGGTCAGTTGACCCCTTTAGGAGTTATTGCCCTTTATAGTCAATTTTTAACCATTTTTCATAAATCTTAGTAATCTATTACAAAAATCTTCTCCTCTGAAACCACTGGGCCAAATTAAACCAAACTTGGCCACAATCATCATTGGGGTATCTAGTTTAAAAAATGTGTGGCGTGACCTGGTCAACCAACCAAGATGGCCGCCACGGCTAAAAATAGAACATAGGGGGTAAAATTCAGTTTTTGGCTTATAACTCAAAAACCAAAGCATTTAGAGCAAATCTGACATGCAGTAAAATTGATTATCAGGTCAAGATCTATCTGCCCTGAAATTTTCAGATGAATCGGACGACCTGTTGTTGGGTTGCTGCCCCTGAATTGGTAATTTTAAGGAAATTTTGCTGTTTTTGGTTATTATCTTGAATATTATTATAGATAGAGATAAACTGTAAACAGCAATAATGTTCAGCAAAGTAAGATTTACAAATAAGTCAACATGACTGAAATGGTCAGTTGACCCCTTTAGGAGTTATTGCCCTTTATAGTCAATTTTGAGCCATTTTTCGTAAATCTTAGTTATCTTTTACAAAAATCTTCTCCTCTGAAACTACTGGGCCAAGTTCATTATAGATAGAGATAATTGTAAGCAGCAAGAATGTTCAGTAAAGTAAGATTTACAAACACATCACCATCACCAAAACACAATTTTGTCATGAATCCATCTGCGTCCTTTGTTTAATATTCACATAGACCAAGGTGAGCCACACAGGCTCTTTAGAGCCTCTAGTTTTTTGTCCGAACACCTTTATGAATTCATAAGGTCCTCCCCAAAAATAAATCATTATTTGAGTTTGCTATTGGCTTTTAGAATCCACTGTGCACACTTTTCTCAATAACTATTGAGAATAAATGCTATTATGGAAAGATAGAGGTATCAGGTTTGTTACTTTTCCTTAATTTCCCATGTTACATAATCTAAATGATATAGGTTGCACTTTGTAAATACAGCTGTTTCCTCATAGATAATTAATTTTGTGCACAAACTGGTTCCAATTTATAATCTCTATGTTTCATCTCATAGAGACATAACTTGGGAATGTTACCAATAAATATACATATACATATTGGTCATATTGAAATCTGTGGTAATCTTAAAGTCAAGGTAGGGGTAGTTAAGAAATTTAGTGTTAGTTTAAACTCTGGGGCATATAACTGTTGAAAATATGCCTCACAGCCCTATGTTTTGACCTTTAAAAAAATGGTAGTGCATATGAACTTTCCATTTTAAGATATATTTTTTTTCAAAACTTCATTGTAAAAGTGATACAGTTTTGGCCGTTAAAGGAGATCCTTTTGGAAAATTGCATTGTTGATATTTACAGAAATACAACCTATAGATAAGGTGACCAATATCTTCTTCATCACGACTGGTACTGTGGATACTTTAATATTTGTTGGACGTGTTGGATATCAATTTTTGAGGATTTCAAGGGAACAACGAATTTAAATATTCAATAAATTACTAATTTTCTTAAAGAATGTATGCAGACTTTGACAAAACCATGAAATTGAATATCCACGAATATGAAAGTTTTCCCTCAATCCAACGAAATTGGTACCTACGAAAATAAATAAATCCACAGTAATGAATTTTAATTTTTGCCTCCTTTTAAAAATTGAATTTACACATACTGTAACCAGTGAATGCAATGTAGTCCTAATCATGTGAATACCAGAAAGTTGTGAATTTTATAAGTTTAGACACCATGAAATTAAATTATCATTTTCTATCATGAAAAGTCTCTTATTGATAATTCTGTGAAGTAAATTTCCATATTTTTTGCAGGGTATGGGAGGTCAGTTTAACTATTTTGGGTTTTGGATTGACCACAGTTTTAATCATGGTCATAGCAAAGCTGGGCCTAGATGTACAACATATGGAAGCCCACAGCTGTCAAAATCTGCTGACTTTACTGTAGAAATGGTAGAAGTATGGGCAGTTGGTCCAGAACCAAAGTCTGAGGACAGTGATGATGAAGATAAGGAAAAGGTATTAATAATTGACTGTAACTAAGTTTAGAAATTGATGTGGCCTTTATTTTTCATTACTGGTGTTTTATATTGTTCCAATGTTATGGTTGGTCTCTCCTGATAATTATAACCAAAATGAAGGTTATGCTGTTTGACCCTTGTCTTTTTATCCAATAAAAATACTGTTGTATTATCTCAGGAACTACAAATCTCAACCTGATAAGTGGCAAAAAATACTGAAGGGAAATTCCTGAAATTTGGTTTCAGGCTTTTGTGTGAGCATGCTGTGTTATGCCTTTTCCCTATTAATAGCACAATAACTTCATTTCATTATGGCCATGAATGACATTTTTAACACAGTACATGTAATAATAAATCAAAAATTTCAGAAATTTGATATCAAGCATCACATCTTCATGCTATAATGTGTGATGATACATTTTACGTCATTGCTTCTCTTATTTGGCCCTGTATAAAATATTTGTGATATACACCTCCTATATTTTAGAAACAAAAAAGTGTTTTACAAGACACAGAATCTAAAGCTATGTTAGAAATCCTAGGAAAACACCAGCACAGCGAAGGATACAAGGAAAGAGAAGAAGAAAAAGATATGTCAGAAGAAATGAAAAAGAAAATGAACGCTATACCCAAGATGTTGTGATATTTAAGTTCTATAAATAGATTATCTGAATATAAAGTTAGGCTAGTACTTTCCAAATAAAGCCAGTGCGTTTGCACTTTGAGTATGAAGTAGTTCTATTAGTAGATTATTTTAAGATAAAATTAGGCTAGTACTTTCCAAATAAAGCCAGGGAATTGGCACTTTGAGAATGGATTAATATCCTGTTTTTTATTTTCAAGGAGTTGTTTATTCATTTCAGCAAAATTTATCTCCACTGTTCAAGGGATAAGTTCCATGTCTTGCAGTTACAATTAAAACTTACAAAAGCTATATTTTGATCAATAAATAGACTTTTTTCAAAATGTAATGTGCAATAGTTAAATTGTAACCATATACTTAATTACTGCTGAAAACCTTTCATCATATTAATATTTTATTTCAGTTTTGGTAACCTTTATTTTTCATTCTGTAGAATGAGTGACCCATAATTGCCACAAACTTCGTTCATTTCCACTTATATCTGACCTACATTCGAATATTCGGTACTTTTTATGTAGGTTTCAGAAAGTATACTTTATGAAAAAAATGTATTTTGATAAAAGAATTAACCTCAAAACATTGGTTAATTGTTCTAAAAATGAACGCAAACTCAAGAAGAAATCAAGATGTTCGTGTGCCATTGGGGACACATTTTGTCGCAATGTATGATATGACCATCTTCATTATCCTGGTATATTATAAAAACGAATGTTTGTAATTACATGAATAAGCTTAAGAGATCATTCCTAAAAAATATTTCTCACAAATATTTACTTTAAGACTGCACAAGATTGCCCCAAAAAATTTAAAAAACACCTGCATATTTCTTAATATATGCGAATAACCTTGAAAATGGGTTAAAGAGGAATATTAACCGTTTGAACATTACAACCAACCTTTACAATCTATTTAGGCAAGTACTGGGTAAAGAAACACAAATCTTACAGAAAAAAAAGCAAAACTGTGAAAAATATGCCAATGGCGAATATGGGCCACCCACTCTACCACTTTTTATAAAATTGAACATGTTTAGAGTACCATGATCTAATTTTTATATATACCAAAATTATATAACATCAAATATTTTGTTTGACCTTTGATTGTTATCTTTATTGAAATGCTTCTTCCAAAAGTAAAGAATCCTTGGTTCTTGATTTAGTTGTTGTGTTAGAGAGAGAAGAGTCTACCTAATTAAACTGATTATTTTATTATGTCACCACTATAGCAGGGGTTAAGTTAAAACTGGCTTCATATCATAAATAAAAAATATGAGGTTCATTGGATCTACTGATAATTTCCTGTAACAATAAAACTGACTTCATCAAATTATATGGATTAATTGTAATGAGGATTTATCACAAACAAACAATACATTTTACCACTATAGAACCACAAAATCATCAATATTTATATTTCATTCATTTTAAAGTAACTTATCCTTATATATTTTATTTCTGTTATTTCTATATAGAAATCCTATTTTGCATACACCTAGAATTCCCAAAAAAAAGAAACGTTTTTTAACTTATAAATTTATATTTAATCTACCTGAATTGTATTATTCATAATTCATTTTATTTTTTGTTTTTACTTGTGTAGTTATATTATGTTATAGAACTTTCCTTATTTTCTGAAGATTATTCAAACTTTAGATATATTCATTCTTAAGTTTATTCATGTGATCATCAAAGGCTTTACCTGTTGTTATATTCATTTCAAGTTATACAACTTTGTAATAAATGGAGAAAAACCTGTAAATCTTAATTAGTATTTTAATTTTCTCTGTCATTTTTGCTGAAGCATGCAGATTTATTTTTCCAGTCATCACATGCATTGGCTAAAGTTATTTATCTGTTGACAAGTACAGACAAATAAACAAGGTATCAATAATGAATAAATAACATTAGAAAACTGACATGCCAAAAGGATCCTGCTTGTTCTTTTTATACGACCGCAAAAATTGAAAATTTGTTGGTCGTGTATTGGTATCACGTTCGCGTCGTCATCGTCGTCGGTGTCCAAAGACTTTTGGTTTTCGAACTATAACTTTAGTATAAGTAAATAGAAATTTATGAAATTTAAATACAAGGTTTATGACCATAAAAGGAAGGTTGGGACTGATTTTGGAAGTTTTGATCCTGACAGTTTGGGAATTAGGGGCCAAAAAGGGCCCAAATAAGCATTTTCTTGGTTTTCGCACAATAACTTTAGTTTAAGTAAATAGAAATCTATGAAATTTTGACACTAGGTTTATGACCACTAAAGGAAGGTTGGGATTGATTTTGCCAGTGGAAGTTTTGGTCCTAACAGTTTAGGAATAAGGGGCCAAAAAAGGGCCCAAATAAGCATTATTCTTGGTTTTCGCATAATAACTCTAGTTTAAGTAAATAGAAATCAATGAAATTTAAACACAAGGTTTATGAACACAAAAGGAAGGTTGGGATTGATTTTGGGAGTTGAGGTCCCAACAGTTTATATAATAGGAATAGGAATTAGGTGGCAAAAAGGGGCCCAAATAAGCATTTTTCTTGGTTTTCGCACCATAACTTTAGTATAAGTAAATAGAAATCTATGAAATTTAAACACAAGATTTATGACCATAAAAGGAAGGTTAGGATTGAATTTGGGAGTTTTGGTCTCAACAGTTTAGGAATAAGGGGCTCAAAGGGTCCAAAATTAAACTTTGTTTGAATTCATCAAAAATTGAATAATTGGGGTTCTTTGATATGCTGAATCTAACTGTGTATGTAGATTCTTAATTTTGGTCCAATTTTCAAATTGGTCTACATTAAGGTCCAAAGGGTCCAAAATTAAACTAAGTTTGATTTTACCAAAAATTGAATTCTGGGGGTTCTTTGATATGCTGAATCTAAACGTACTTAGATTTTTGATTATTGGGCCAGTTTTCAAGTTGGTCCAAATTGGGGTCCAAAATTAAACTTTGTTTGATTTCAACAAAAATTGAATTCTTGGGGTTTTTTGATATGCTGAATCTAAACATGTACTTAGATTTTTTATTATGGGCCCAGTTTTCCAAAATTAAACTTTGTTTGATTTCAATAAAAATTTAATCCTTGGGGTTTTTTGCACAGGCACTTGTCTCAGAAAAAAATTTCCTATATACCTTAATATAACACAAGGTACTTAACTAATTTTTTTGAAAAATGACCCCAGTCCCGAATTCCCGTTATTTTTCGATTTCTCGGTTGTCAAACCTACTTAAACTTAATATGCCGTAAATCTAAATTGATTTATCTACACAATGGTATATGACACGACTATCATTGTTGTCGGGATCATTAGTAGCAGGTCTCAGAAGTCGGTCAACGGGATTTTTTTTGCATTCGTCTCAAACTTTGGCAACACCCAGTCCGCATGTAATTTTATACTGGTTTCTCATTGGTCGATCGTCTGGCTAAAAATAAATGTGGGAAATTTTGGTCAATTTATAACTCTACATTAGTGTCGTTGTGTACACGTGTGTTTCATAACAAAAAGAATGTCAAACAGCTTATAGCATTGAATCAGGTAAAAAATGGTCATAACCTTTTGCTTCTGGGGCAAAGTGGAACGGGGAAGAGCCATTTGGTCTGTACTATAGAACAAGAACTAAAAAAAGGGGGGAAAACGGTCGCAGTCACAGGAACAACGGGAGTGGCTTCCTTGAATATAGGTGGGATTACTGTCCATTCCTGTTCTGGTATAGAGATGTAAAGTCCAGAGAGAGTCTGAATGATGTCAATAAAATGGGAAAATCTGAGTTCTAAAATTAGAAACTCCTGACACATTCGACAGACATCAAAAAACACTTATTTGGGTTTGTTTCACATAATCTGTAAAGAATTTACAATAAAGATAATAATTTATAGTCAGAGGGAAGCTGACAGTTTTTATTTTAATAATTTTTATAATAATTCAATCACTGCGGGCTGGGTGTTGCCAAAGTTTGAGACGAATGCAAAAAAAATCCCGTTGACCGACTTCTGAGACCTGCTACTATAGTGCCTAACAAGATTTTGTGAGGGAATTCGATGTTTGCTATACCACTGTTCAATTAAACGCACTTTATGACAATACTACTATACCAATTGTAATGAAAATGTTTGCAGTGTTTTGAAAAATGATTTTACTTTGTAGTCACGTGTTGTTTGTGAAACATTTTATGTTTTAAAAGGACGAATTTTCTGTATAAAGTCAATAATTATGTGGACTTTTGAAGCCCAAACTTTGTATTGCCTTAAATACATACATGAAAGTTCCGAAAACTGTACCAACACACAACGACATGTTTATGAAATGATAGCAAAACTTTGGTTTGACAAATTTTTATTCGTTATTGCAAAAAAATAAACTTTGAATATCTTACATTTTCTCCCTACCCAGTTTACCCCTATTACTTATTCTGATGTGGACCGGTCATTGTTATTGAAAGATTACGGAATTTGATTGGATTAAATTATTACTAGTTTACCTTCAAACTGTTTATGCTTTTCGTACATGACTATTGGTTAAATCAGAACGTGCATGAATGTGACAGTAAGTAAAATGACCTTCAAACTGGACACTGGATGAGTCCATGTTATGTTTTATCAATGGAAGTATAGGTACGGAAGGTAAGAATTGCCAATTCTCCTATTTTCACAATTTTCTCCAAATACACAGTAGATAGATTATTTTTTAATAGGCAATTGCGGAGAAAAACAGAAAAAAGTTTAGAAATAAGAAGTTTTATTCCAATCAACAAGTCATTTTTCGAAGAGAAATGCCAACATACATTTTACGCACGGCTACGCCAGGTAAACATATTATAATCTTACAAAAAAAATATCATTTTTCAGTGTCATAGGAACATACTAATTACAATAAATCCCAAACTAAAGAAGTCATTATATAACGTCAAAATATGTCCGATCTACCTATGTTGGGACCCAAAAAGTCAACACGATCGTTTTAAGGTCAATTTCGTCTACCTCACAAAATCTTATTAGGCACTATAATGATCCCGACAACAATGATAGTCGTGTCATATACCATTGTGTAGATAAATCAATTTAGATTTACGGCATATTAAGTTTAAGTAGGTTTGACAACCGAGAAATCGAAAAATAACGGGAATTCGGGACTGGGGGTCATTTTTCAAAAAATTTAGTTATAAGTACCTTGTGTTATATTAAGGTATATAGGAAATTTTTTTCTGAGACAAGTGCCTGTGGTTTTTTGATATGCTGAATCTAAACATGTACTTATAATTTTTATTATGGGCCCAGTTTTCAAGTTGGTCCAAATTGTGGTCCAAAATTAACCTTCGTTTGATATCAACAAAAAATGAATCCTTGGGGTTCTTTAATATGTTGAATCTAAACCTGTATTTAGATTTTTGATAATAGGCCCAGTTTTTAAGTTGGTCCAAATTGTGATCCAAAATTAAACTTTGTTTGATTTCAACAAAAATTGTATATATGGGGTTCTTTGATATATGCTTAATCTAACCATGTATTTAGATTTTTGATGTTTGGGCCTGGTTATCAGATTTGTCCACATTGATGTCTAAAGGGTCCAAAATTGAACTTTTATAAGTTTCATAAACTATCCTGGCGTTTTACAAAACTTAGACAGTAGCTTCCTACAATCAAAAGATAGTATCGAGAGGAATATTTTCATTAATCTTTTTGCTTGTATTTGTTGAGCCTGCGATTAACAGCAAAATATGTGAGACACCAGGTTCTGCAGAACCCTTACGAATTTTAACTATGTAAATGATCAAAGGCAATAGACCACATAAAAATAAGTAAATGTGGTATGATTGCCAATGAGAAAACTCTCCGCAAGAGAGCAAGTGAACTAGAATGTAAGCAATTATAGGTCACTGTATGACTTCAAAAATGAGCAAAACCCAATCCGCATTGCAAGCTATAAAAGGCCCTGAAATGTTAAACAATTCAAAGGAGAAAACAAACAGCCTGATTTGAAATGATAAACATCAACAAACAACAACCACTGCTTCACCGGTTATTGTCTTAGGACAAGACATAATGCAGTGTGGTTCTACATGTTTGTAGGCACGCTACCCCTTCCTCTGACAATGGTTTAACATAACAACACAAGATTGCACACACTGAAATGTCTCACCTTTTTTACTAACCATTGATATTATGTTGATAGTCCTAAATATAAAGGTTTACTACAACTATCACATCAATTTAACACGATCCAAGAAAATGAGGTCAAGGTCAGATAAACCAAACTGGAAAAACATGTACACCTTACAATCATTCAATACACCAAATATGCTTTAAATAGAGTTAACCTATTGCACATGGAAGAAACAAAATAAACCAGAAAATTTAACATTGATCAATGAACCATGAATATTAGGCCAAGGTCAGATGAAAGCTGCCAGACAGACCTGCACACTGAACAATCATTACATGTTTTAATATAGTTGACCTTTTGCATATATTTTTAAAAAAACAAGAGTGCACATACTGAAATGTCTCGCCTTCTATACTAATCATTGATATTATGTTGATAGTCCTAAGTATAAAGCTAAGCTTTATTACAACTGTCACATAAACTTAACATTAACCAAGATAACTAAACAAAGACCAATGAACCATGAAAATGAGGTCAATATCAGATGAACCATGCCAGACAGACATGTACAGCTAACAATGCTTCTATACAACATATATAGTTGACCCATTACTTATAGTTTAAGAAAAATAGACCAAAACACAAAAACTTAACACTGTGCAATGAACCATGAAAATGAGGTCATGGTCAAATAAAACCTGCGCGACTGACATAAAGATCATAAAATATTTCCATACACCAAATATAGTTGACCTATGGCATATAGTATTAGATAAAAAGACCAAAACTCAAAAACTTAACTTTGACCACTGAACCATGAAAATAAGGTCAAGGTCACATGACATCTGCCTGCTAGACATATACACCTTACAATCATTCCATACAACAAATATAGTAGACCTATTGCATATAGTATGAGAAAAACAGACCAAAACACAAAAATTTCACTATAACCAATGAACAATGAAAATGAGGTCAAGGTCAGATGACACCTGCCAGTTGGACATGTACACCTTACAGTCCTTCCATACACCGAATATACTAGCCCTATTGCTTATAGTATCTGAGATATGGACTTGACCACCAAAACTTAACCTTGTTCACTGATCCATGAAATGAGGTCGAGGTCAAGTGAGAACTGTCTGACAGACATGAGGACCTTGCAAGGTACGCACATATGAAATATAGTTATCCTATTACTTATAATAAGAGAGAATTCAACATTACAAAAAATTTGAACTTTATTTTCAAGTGGTCACTGAACCATGAAAATGAGGTCAAGGACATTGGACATGTGACTGATGGAAACTTCGTAACATGAAGCATCTATATACAAAGTATGAAGCATCCAGGTCTTCCACCTTCTAAAATATAAAGCCAGATCACTATCCCTATGTCGAGCTTTCTGCAACAAAAGTTGCAGGCTCGACAACAAACTAAACCAGGAAAAATTAAGATTGAGCAATGGAACATGAGAATGAGGTCAAGGTCAAATAAAACATACCAGACTGACATGTATATTGTAAAATATTTTCATACAGACCAAAACACAAAAACTTAACTATAATCACTGAACCATGAAAATAAGGTCAAGGTCAGATGACATCTGCCCGTTGGACATGTAAAACTTACAATCATTGCATACACCAAATATTGTAGACCTATTGCATTCAGTATTAGAACAAGAATGTGTCCATAGTACACGGATACCCCACTCCCACTATCATTTTCTATGTTCAGTGGACCGTGAAATTGGGGTCAAAACTTTAATTTGGAATTAAAATTAGAAAGATCATATCATAAGGAACATGTGTACTAAGTTTCAAGTTGATGTAACTTTAACTTCATCAAAAACTACCTTGACCAAAAACTTTAACCTGAACTTTGCACTATCATTTTCTATGTTCAGTGGACCATGAAATTGGGGTCAAAACTATAATTTTGCATTAAAATTAGAAAGATCATATCATGGGGAACATGTGTATTAAGTTTCAAGTTGATTGGACTTCAGCTTCATCAAAAACTACCTCGACCAAAAACTTTAACCGGACAGACGAACAGAGGCACAGACGGACGGACGGTACGACGGACGGACGAACGGAGGCACAGACCAGAAAACATAATGCCCCTCTACTATCGTAGGTGGGGCATAAAAACAGACCAAAACAAATATAGGAGATCTATTGCTTATAGTATCTGAGATATGGCCTTAACCTTGTTTACTAATCCTTGAAATGAGGTCGAGGTCAAGTGATAACTGTCTGACTGGCATGAGGACCTTGCAAGGTACTTACATAACAAAGAAGATGATGGTAATTTGTTTTTTGATACATCATACTCCATCAGCTCAAATATCATATCTTATTTCAGAATGAAATAATTGTAGTACTGGACAACAAACTGAACAAAGTGTCATATTTGTGAGGATTGTAATATCTTTTTTTTAAATAAAGTGAAAGGTTCAGCCAAATTTAGGACAAAACTTTTGTCTACAAAATGGATACAAAAAGTCTTATCACATGATCCCAATGAAGAGAAGGAAACCCTTGGTTGAAGTAAGTATAATTAAACTATAAAATGTGATCACCATGGCAATATTATCTTCAATATTTATCACAAAGGTCAGATGTCAAAAGTTCATGCACACAGTTATACTTTGTGAAATTGAAATCAGGAACTAATAAGTTTACATCATATTTAATAGTCATGAGGCAAGATTTTTTTTTTCAATAGACAGTTTTTAGTCAACTAAGCTTTTATTTTTATGGCACAAGTAAATAGTAACGAATGGGTCTTTAGGTTAACACTCCCTCTGTCTGTCTGTCCATCCTTCAGTCTGCCGAATCAGTTTTCCACATTTTTTTCGTCATTCTTGAAGATATTGATTTGATAATTGGTATATATATTTATAGCTGACTATGCAGTATGGGCTTTGCTCATTGTTGAAGGCCATACTGTAACCTATAGTTGTTAATGTCTGTTTCATTTTGGTCTTTTGTGGATAGTTGTCTCATTGGCAATCATACCACATCTTCTTTTTTATATATAGTTTTATCATGACAAGTTACAGCTGAAGTTGGAATCTTGTTCCAGTCTGATGATTTTGTGCAGAGAAATGTTCCTTGGACATGCTTGAAGATATTGAATTGGTATTTGTTTTATGGTTTACACCCTAACAAGTTATAGATCAGAAAATTTGTTATAATTCAATGAAATATTTTACCGGTAGGAAACTATGTATTGCCATGCAATACTCCACAGAATGCTTGTTTATACCTAATTTTTGAGCAAATTTTCTTAACTTTGTTTTTTTATGTTGTGAATATGAAATAATTTGAAATAGTTAGTAAATTTTTTTTACATGTACAAAATGTTGTGATAGTTGTTATGGATTGTATGAATGAAGTTGCATGATGTTGCTGCTCTGATTTATGTTGTCATTGCCTAATATTTATAGAGTATCAAGTCCTGTCCATGATTTATAAAATATATGAAAGTAAACTCAAAGGGAAATAGTACAAAAGATAACATTGTCTCCCTTATTAAAACAGATGGCCAGAAATACAAGTTATATTATTATTTTTGCATTTCTTTATTTTCTGAAGCAGGATACAATAAGGAGACGAAATTACATCTCAGCACATTTTATTAATAGAAACTACAGCAATGCAATAAAAAAAAACATACATCAATCATAACTAACAGGTACTTATAAATTAAATCTATTATATTTCACAACAACAACAAAAATCAATACATTACTGTTTCTAGTAATTTTCAGCAGTTTTATGAAAGATGAAAATGACTAGAATATGATCAAACTAAGTAGTAATTAGGTATGATGTATCCCATGTTCTGTAAATAGATTTAAGACTTTTCAAACATTTTCATGTCATATATCATACTACATCATACTTAACAAAAAAAAAAACAACAAAAAAACACAGATGCATCTTGTTCTATTTCTTCAGCATATTGATATATCAGAACCAGAAACAAAATGGTGGTCAAATATCTTCAATGTAAGGTGTCCTGTTGAACCCTGTTTCTGGCATGTGATTGCTGCTGTCTGTGTAAAAGTGAGTCCATTAAGTGAAAGTGAGTCATTAATGTACATAATTTTTGACATATGATATGTTCACGAAGAGAAAATCTTTAAATAAATTTATGTTGACTTGAGTAACACCGGTATCACTCAGATTACAATTCTACCTTGACAGGTAAGTTTGTATTTAGACTATAAAATACTTATTTAGCCTTGAGAATTGAAAGGTCAGTTTATCCCATTCATACAATAGAAGTTTACCTTTAAGGGTCTGAACGGGGTTTACAGAATAGAGAATACATGTAATGGCAATAAAAAATAGAGAATAGAGAAAATGAACAACAAAATAAAGAATAGAGAATAATGCGGTGCAAAAGTATAAAGAATAACTGTGCAAAATAAAAAGGTAACTTAGGTAACTGTAATGCAATACTGATGAAATAATCAATGTACAGAATTGATAAATAATGTTGTAACAGAAAGACTAAATAGTAAAATCATTTTCATATGAAATTTACAGAATGAGAGTTATTTTTAAGGTTATTAAAAGAAAATGTCCTAAAAATTTAAAGAATACAGATATTAAAAAAACCCATGCAGGTCCTCATGTCATTTACATTGTCAAAATATAGGACACATCTAGTCAAACTGGTTTTAAACTAGACATCCAATCAAACTGGTTTGGTATAACTGACTGTTTCTTGCCCTAGATGTCTATTTCACAGTGAACTTATGTGTTTCTGCTAAGAGTACATTGCACTGTCATATTTATTGATTTTCTGTTGGGACATGACCTACATTGTTAACATGCAAAACAGTGGCTTGAGATTTCAACTGATATTAGTATAATAAATTAATATTTGGAATGTTATATCCTGGTTGATGTTTTTTTGGGGACCAAGATGTTTTCTTCATTCTTGTTCACATTATGATTATTTTAACCTTCAACATTGTTCAATGCACATTTAAAGATAGAAAAAATTTCAGCTCTCATTTAAAATATTTTGCAACTTAATAATAATCTGTCAGATTTGGTGTAAACACAAAACAAGACAGTGTAATATATAACCTGCAAGCATTGTCTATTTCTATAACAGTCAAGCAGATATTTTTTTTTATATCTGAAAAAAAAACTACCATGTAAAGAAATATGCAATTAAAAGGCCGAAATAATCCTAAAATTCAACATTAACAGATTTTTAATAATTAAATCAAGATGCACAAAGTTTTAAGTATTGGTCAGAATATAGGGTTCTTTTGTACTTTAACAATATCACAATAACAAAAAAGTGACCTTAATTTTGGACAAGGTAAATGGCATGAAGCCAAATTTATCAACTTCTATTGTATGAATGGGATAAACTGACCTTTCAATTCTCAAGGCTAAATAAGTATTTTATAGGCTAAATACAAACTAACCTGTCAAGGTAGAATTGTAATCTGAGTGATACCGGTGTAACTCAAGTCACCATAAAAACCCGAGATTTATAATAACTTGTGAAAATCTTCAAAGATTATTACTAGATTAAATGGTTTTCTTTATGCTAACTAGAATCACAATATTTGCTATAAAATTGCATAACATATTCATCAATTTTTTTTAAACAATCTTATAGTTCAAAGACCTACACAGCGCATAAAAAATCAAAGTCTTTTTAAACAAACATTTGATCCAAAGACCTACACAGGGCAAACATTAAACAAGCTTTCATCACTCTCAAGTTAACTAACATAAATATTTCTTGTTCCACAAGCATGACAAGTACACAAATGTATTATAAATTATTATGCCTAAAATACTTATCATAGCAACATGCACAAATACACCAACCATAGACTTAACATTTTAATGATATCCTCTTGAACAATATTGTTAATTACAAGTCTTTCAAAAATAGCCTATTTGCCAATTACTGATTTAATTCTCTCATAATAACACACTTTTGACACAAGTTGTAGACAGGTTGTAATCAGACAAAATGAAATGCTAATCATATATAAAGCATTACAAGTTGAAAGTGGCATACAGGCTATGTAACCAATTCATGCAATTTTGAATAACAAATGTTTAATAAGAAGTTTTTACCTTAGCAAAAGATTAAAAAGGATTACATACATTATGCACTGTTTAATTTCCTGTTCACATGATCATGAGCTTTTCATTTACATTGAAAACTATTTCCCTCTTGATTGAAACAAATTGTTCAAAATAGATCTCAAATTACAGGGTTAAAAACACTTGGCAAATAGAGCCTTGGTGGATGGGAGGTCTAAGTTGTCGAACTACTGTATCACAAGCCTGTCAACACTGAGGTTGTGAGTTCAAATCCCCCATGGGGCAGAGGTGCACTTGACACCAATCTTAATTGACAAGGGTCGTCATTTACCCTATAGAAGGTCATTGGTTCTCTCCATGCACTCCTCCATCAATAAAATCTGAGTGCCACAAATAAGCACCATATTGTTGAAAGTGGCAATAAATGTCAATCAAGCAATCAATCAAACAATTGGCAAATAAGCTATTTACATGTGATCACATTAATAATTCAAAACATATAAAAATGTAACAAACAAGTCCAACATAGATGTATATGCTGACATAGATGTATATGCAAGCATAGATGTATATGCCAGTATAGATGTATATGCCAACATAGATGTATATGCCAGCATAGATGTATATGCCAGCTTAGATGTATATGCCATCATAGATGTATATGCCAGTATAGCTGTATATGCCAGCATAGATGTATATGCCAGCATAGATGTATCTGCTAGTATTAATTATTCAAAACATACAAAGGTAACAATCATTTCAAGCATTTATGTAGATACCAAAATTGATGTATATGCCAGCATAGATGTATATGCCAAAATAGAAGTATATGCCAGCATAGATGTATATTGTAGTACAGCAAATATAAAACAACAGTAACCAGATGCTCCGCAGGGCACAGCTTTATACGACCGCAGAGGTTGAACCCTGAACGGTTGGGGCAAGTATGGACACAACATTCAAGCTGGATTCAGCTCTAAATTTGGATTGTGATTAAATAGTTGACACAGCATAGGTTTCTGACACAGAATGAATGTGGTCTAATGAACTTAAAAAAAAATGTTTGCCTTTGAGCAATTCACTATGCTGTTGAATATTAATCCTCTCAAAAAAATGTTTGAAGAAATTTTCTTTTTATTTATGAAATCTGAAATGAAAAAAATTGACCCTCCAATTTTTTTTTCACATCCCCCTTTCCCTTATTTCAAAACTGATCTCAATTCAAATTTCTAATGAAGTTTGCAACAATAACTACTCATTTAAATACATCATAAAATATTAAAATGTAAAAAAAGTGCTTGTTATCACTGAATGGTAAAGATTGTTTTAATCTATCAGTTGGTAGTAAAAGTGAATATACATTGTATATTGTATAAAACAATGATTTAAGTTGATTCAACTACTATTCTGGACAAAGAAAGATAGCTCCAATTGAAATCCAATTGGAATTTCTTGCTATTGCACAATATTGTGCAATTAGATATTTCTTGCTATTGTGGAATACTGTGCAATTGAAAATATTTGCTATTGCACAATACTGTGCAATTGAAGATTTCTTGCTATTGCACAATACTGTGCAATTGAAGATTTCTTGCTATTGCTGAATTCTGAAAATTTCTTGCTATTGCACAATACTTAATATAATAATTTTGGATCCTGATTTGGACCAACTTGAAAACTGGGCCCATAATCAAAAATCCAAGTACATGTTTAGATTCAGCATATCACAGAGGCCCAATAATTCAATTTTTGTTAAAATCAAACTTAGTTTAATTTTGGACCCTTTGGACGTTAATGTAAACCAATTTTAAAACGGGACCAAAAATTAAGAATCTACATACACAGTTAGATTTGGCATATCAAAGAACCCCAATTATTCAATTTTTGATGAAATCAAACAAAGTTTAATTTTGGACCCTGATTTGGACCAACTTGAAAACTGGGCCAATAATAAAAAATCTAAGTACATTTTTAGATTCAGCATATCAAAGAACCCCAAGGATTCAATTTTTGTTAAAATCAAACTAAGTTTAATTTTGGACCCTTTGGACCTTAATGTAGACCAATTTGAAAACGGGACCAAAAATTAAGAATCTACATACACAGTTAGATTCAGCATATCAAAGAACCCCAATTATTCAATTTTTGATAAAATCAAACAAAGTTTAAATCTGGACCCTTTGGGCCCTTTATTCCTAAACTGTTGGGACCAAAACTCCCAAAATCAATACCAACCTTCCTTTTATGGTCATAAACCTTGTGTTTA
Source organism: Mytilus galloprovincialis (assembly GCF_965363235.1). Classification (NCBI taxonomy): domain Eukaryota; kingdom Metazoa; phylum Mollusca; class Bivalvia; order Mytilida; family Mytilidae; genus Mytilus; species Mytilus galloprovincialis. The sequence continues at coordinate 88,060,586 of NC_134843.1, forward strand.
AATTTCATAGATTTCTATTTACTTATACTGAAGTTATGGTGCGAAAACCAAAAAAAATGCTTATTTGGGTCCCTTTTTGGCCCCTAATTCCTAAACTGTTGGGACCTAAACTCCCAAAATCAATACCAACCTTCCTTTTGTGGTCATAAACATTGTGTTTAAATTTCATTGATTTCTATTTACTTAAACTAAAGTTATTGTGCGAAAACCAAGAATAATGCTTATTTGGGCCCTTTTTTGGCCCCTAATTCCTAAACTGTTGGAACCATAACTCCCAAAATCAATCCCAACCTTTCTTTTGTGGTCATAAACCTTATGTCAAAATTTCATAGATTTCTATTTACTTAAACTAAAGTTATAGTGCGAAAACCAAGAAAATGCTTATTTGGGCCCTTTTTGGCCCCTAATTCCTAAAATGTTGGGACTAAAACTCCCAAAATCAATCCCAACCTTCCTTTTGTGGTCATAAACCTTGTGTTAAAATTTCATAGATTTCTATTCACTTTTACTAAAGTTAGAGTGCGAAAACTAAAAGTATTCGGACGACGACGACGACGACGACGACGCCGACGACGACGACGACGCCAACGTGATAGCAATATACGACGAAAAATTTTTCAAATTTTGCGGTCGTATAAAAATGCAAATGTACTTTTGATGGGGGTCAACATAGGTGAAAAAGACAGCACAATCCTGTGAACAGGGCATGGTTTCTTATTCCTGCTCATTGTATTATATTTTACAATATAGTAGAAATGGATTGAGAAAAAGTAAAAAAAAACACATTCATATATATCACAACAAAGCAATATGTATAGCAAATTAATAATTAAACATAGTAAAGTGTGTTTTATGCACCAGTGCATAAAAATAAAAAAAAAGCATTTCTTTTGTCAAAATAATATTTCCTGGTGGAGAACTTGCGCCCAGGGACTTTCATAACTATCAATGCTGTATAAAAATGCCCTATTATTTCAGTTCCTTAATTTAAAGCTGGAATCACATATACAAAATGATCTATATGGCAATTAATTTGACATCATATTTCCTAAAATTTTGGTTTAATAATGCTCCTTCAATTACAATATATTACACAAAATTAAACATGCATATTTCATTGGGGAAAAACTTAAAAGCTGTACTGGCAAAAATTCTGAAATGAGTACATGCATGTCAATATATAGAACATTGACTTACTACACTTCTAATAAATTAATCATGCCCTCTAAATTTCAATTATTTATACATTAGAAGTATACTGTGGATTCATTATATTTCGTTGAATACCAATTTTCGTGGACTTCGTGGGTACAGGGAAACCACGAATTTAAATGTTCAACGAATTGCAAATTTTCTGTATGATTAAATGCAGACTTTTGGAAAACCACGAAATCAAATGTTCACGAATATGCAAGTTTTCCTCAATCCACGAAAATTGGTACCCACGAAAATAAATGAATCCACAGTATAAGAACCAGTAATTTTATAATACATATTAGCTTAATTGATTATAATTTGATAAATAAAAGTAAGCACCATTATGGCTACTTTTAAATTTGATGAATAAAAGTAAGCACCATTATGGCTACTTATCAGTAAAAGTTAATATATACATGCATCATATATCAGATTTTAAATCTGAATGTAATAATCATCAAAATATCATTAAAAAAAAAGCCCCTGACATTCAGCATCTATGTTTCATACTATAACACGCACCATTGTAGGTAATTGTTATATCAAAATAAAATACCACAAAAAAGTCAAATATTGTAATAAATAAAAGCATAATGTAATAATAATACAGTTGTTTCTTAACATAAGAAACTTGAACTAACAATTTGACATAACAACAATTGAAATTTTTTAATACATGAGTAAATTTTGATGAGAACTGTGTTATTCAACTTTATCCTAAGGTTTTTAGTTAAAAAGATATCAGTAACATAAATTTTAAAAGTTCGGATTTAAATGACTTAAAAAAATGCAGGATAGGTACGTATACATATGTAATTATTTCATTATAACGAAAATTATAATCTTTGGTACTTTTACCACAGTTGTTGAATACTTGTGATTGTATTTCAGCTACCTCAAATAGAAATGATATGAATAAATAAAACTTAAGTACAAGAGTTAGACATGTGTGGAAATCCTAGAAAATCATTAGGTAAACAATAGACTTTCCAAGAAAAATTATCATACAGATCAGTTGAAATACTTTGTTTAAATATATATCACATTTTGTTATATTTTGGCACATCGTTTTCCACAAGGACTATTGATCTTTTTTCTTTGACTGACATGTTTTTTTTTATCTTTAAATCAAATTTCATAAAATGCCTTCTACAAATAAATTTTCTAACAAATTACAATGATGGCTCTCATTGAGGAGAATTTTTTGTAACAACATATAGAAATCAGGATTACACATGTACAAGCTAGATATACATGTGTTAAACATATGTTCTTCTATTTTCAAACATCCATGCCACACAATTCACACTTTCTCACTACATTTCTAAATAAAGCTTAAATACTAAGTGTACTACCTGTTTTTAAATGAAATGTTTCTTTCTCTTGTTCCCGTTGAAATTGTTCTAATAAATAAGTCGGAAGTCTAAATAAACATACTGGGTAACTGCGCTGGTTAAGTGGTGGATTGGGTGATATACAGTGCCACATACCAGTATGTATATTATATGCTCTTACACAATGGAAAGTACCTTCCATGTCTAAATCACCAACAACCAATATTTCTTCTCCATCATAAAGAGCCCCATAAACCTGTGATGAGTCGGACATTGTACAAAGCCCTGTTCCACGAGTAGGTAACTGTGCCCAATAGTCATTTCTAGTAGAGTATAATTCTGTTCCACAGAATTTTATATTGTGTCCCCCATGCATTGCACTTGGACATTCAATCCTTCTAAAACCACCTAATACATAAATATCTTTACCCACAGCAACGGCTCGAGCATCACATCTCTTCTCCCTCATGGGAGAAACTGAGGTCCAAGTTTCGGTACGAGTGTCAAAGCATTCTACAGCTTCAAACAACTTTCCAACGGCTCCGCCTGCCATTACATAGATTTTCTTGTCAACATTACAATATGATGACCACACCCTTTTAAGATTCATGTCGGGCAGTGCTGACCACTTGTTGGTATATATGTTATAGACTTCCATAGATGTCAATGGTTCTGTCATGTCATTACTTCCTCCTATGGCATAAATGTTGTGATCTATAGCCAACAGTCCAAAGCCAACACGGCCATGATTCATTCTAGGAATCTCACACCATTTATTGACCAAGGGATCATACTTTTCACAAGTGTTGAGAATAATACAGTTCTGATCTCGTCCCCCACAAGCATAGAGACATCCTCCTATTAGAAATAATAAACAACTAGGTTTAATATATAGCAAAAGAAAAGGTTATTGCGCAACACTGTATATACCTAAGCATTTTCTAGTTTTGTATTCATATATACAGGAAATTAAGTTTGTATGACATTCAGGAATGAGTATAAAAGATTGCTACCTATTTTGATACTAGGAACCTAGTCTATCAGAAAGTGTAAGATACTGATTCCTTGATTATGAAACATGTGAAATTTTTGTGACATGCAGTTGCTAAGGTTATTGAGCATAGTATGGTATTGTATTTTACTACAATACTTATAATACTACTACAGAACATATGTCAAGCTTTCAAATATGTGATGTTTAGTTAAGAAACGTTCTGTTCAAATTGTTTACATATCTGTGTTTTCAGAGTATAACAACCAATTTTTCATGTGTAATATTCATCTTCTAAATTTGTGACAATTCCTGTTCTACCCAATAACATTTCTTATCACTCCTTGCTGTTTGGTATTTAGAAAGATGATTTGTTTTAATTTACCATTGTATTTTAATCTGTATATAAACAAATGTGTAAGTATTTAATTATCTCCCCTTACCAACGTCTACCACGCCATGGCCTGTCCTTCTCCCAATCAAACTGGGAAGATCTATCCAAACACCTTCTCCTTTGTTGTCCAAAAACACAGGTAAAAGACATCTAACACATGATTTAATTTCTACATCTTCTTGTTTTCTGAAATAATAAAAAATAAATGTCTATTGACAATGAATGCCATTGCAAGCTGAGCATGTGCTAAAATATTTAACCTGTAATTCTGGGGAAAAGTTTCATTTCCTTCCCAACAACAGGTATGTGGCTTCCAGTTTGAAAATTTCTTCTAAAATTGTTTATATATGGCTGTAGGTTTTCTCTGTATACAAACACTTCTTCATGTGTACTATTCCTAATCTAAAACACAGTCAACCTGTCTACCTATTCATCCCAGTCGACACAATCAACCTACCCTGTCAACCCTTGCAACCAGAAGAACCATGCTCAATGTCTACATGATGACTAACCACTTGTATATTTACTTACATAGAAATAGGACCTTCCCCTCCAGCAGCCAAAATGACATCAGTAAATCCCCGACATCGTTCATCCTCCTCTTTCCTTTCTGGACTTAGATCATGTGTACTTATAAGACAAGTATAAAACTCTGGATCAGCGGGACAATTTCTTTGTAGGTATAGTTTGTTTAACTGTTTTACTCTTATACAATCCCTGATAATCCCTTTTGAATCTTCTTTCCTGCGAGTTTCATCAAATTTATTCCATCTAAGAATGCTGTTGAAGATGTCCTCCTCAGATCTTACATTCAAGGTGTCCCTTTTAAGAATCTCCCTCAAATCTTTGGTTTGTAGTCGTAAGAATTCTTCACAGTGACTGATATCTCTATGGAAACACAATAAAAAAAATACATGTGGTCTAAATGTCAAAATGCAATCACAGATACCAAAAATAAAAATATTGCTGTTAATTGAGGAATAGAAATATTAAAAAGATTCAATTATGTACAAGATTTTGCATACAACTTTGTACTTGAATCGAAATCAGTAAACATAGTAAATTTTAACTGTTTAAATCACTAAATAATATGACTAAAACTTACATTATCAATGATTATTATAAAATGAATGGAGGCAATATTTGTAAAAAAACCCATCAAGATTAAATATGCATTATACCAAAATAAATAATCTACTGGTTTTTCTTTTAAGTCTGTATACTGATGCAATAACATTTTAATCATAAACAAATAGTCATGATCATTGGTCGACAAATTAGCCTCATAAGGGTGCAACCATTTAATTTCAAAAGAAGGGGGCTTAAGGTTGCTATCTTTAGTTTGGATATACAAATTATATTGGTAACCAAATATTTTTATAAATATTTATTCAATAAACTATCAGCACATAAGTGTTTTCCTCATTTTTTTTTTTAAAGTTAACTAATTATTAATGTAGTACATGTATAACCACAATAAAAAAATATGTTGAATTAATAATCATTCTTATCATTTTTCTATTTACCTGAAGTGTTCATCCAAGTAACTGGAAGCTTTGTGGTGTACCCATGGACAGGCATAGAGTGCTGAAAATGCTCTTATACCAATACAATTCTGTGGAGTGATACACTGTTCTATATATTCACAACAGAGTGCTTTTAAATCGATCAGTAGAAGTAGATCTGATGCTTGTAATATATCTTGTATGTTGTCATCACACAAACTGATGTTTGAAGTGTAAATATAGTCCAGAATTGTAGCAAATGTGTCCTCACCAATACCTAGAGATGTTAAATCAACAATAGACGGGTCTGCAGTGTGACTGTGAGTATGTGTAGAGTCATCATAATTAAAGACCAATCTGAAACAACAAGAAACTTCATTTTACATACATGTCCAAATTAAGGTTAAACTGAAAACAGTAATTCTAAAAAAGTAGCTTCATCATTACATGCATGTGACCAGTCTTTCACAACTCTACCCAATGAGCTTTACTAAACTGCTTATGTGTACACGTAGTTTGGACCAATGTCAAAGTATCCATACAATGTTGGTTTCATTTCAATAAGTATTAATATTAATAATTATGATCTAAGGAAGGTATTGGTTTATATATGTTCAGGACCATACAAGTATTTTCGCTTATTTTGAGGCCCATTGGTGGCCTTCAGCTGTTATCTGCTAATTGGTCGGGTTGTTGTCACTCTGACATATTTCCCCTATCCATTTTCAATTTCATTCCTTAACAGACACACCTTGTTCACTAAACAAATGCTGAACCAAAATCAGTGTTGATGATATGAAATACTATAGATGTCAGAATCAATACAAGGCTTCCAAAAAATACAGAGGTGGATTTAGGGGGCACCAGGCCTGGGCCCCTCTTTTGTGGGAAATTTGGTTGATTACATGTATATGGGGAATCACTGAAGCATGACTGGAGCAAGCCAATTCATATAAAAATTTCTGAATCTGCCACTGAAATACTTCATCTGGTTATACTGAGAAATGAGGTCTTTCAGTTAACACAAAGAAAACCGATTCAAGATACATGTATATATAGCAGTTTTTTGTAAAGGTGAAAAAATCAAATCTACTGAGACCTGGATTTATAATGGTAAACCATTAGATATAAATGTAGATAATTTTTGTAGTTTTGGTGTGTTATTTGATCATGATTATAGTTGTAAATTATATATTACTCAAAAACACTGTGCTAAATACCTATGTTTAGTATCCATGGACCATGGTATAAGGAAAAAGATGTCATCCTTATACCTCAACACAGTTATTTCTATTAGTTTATTTGACACTTCAGTCATGTAGTATTTTAATGTATGATTGAAAACACTGCATTTTGCACTAAGGAAATTTGTAATTTTGGAAAGTACTTATTTTATGTCATTGTGCATGATGTGTTTAAGTACAGAAACACTGAGTAACAATCATGACAATATTTAAGACATATATTTATATTACATATATATATTTTTTTGAAACTCACAAACTGTATAGCATGTGACTAAAATTTCTGACGCTTGTCATCTTTTTATTTTTGTTAATGTTGTAGGGTCACAGAACCACTAATTTTGCCCCAGTTGGTAATAACATGCAAGAAAGTGGTACATATTTTTTAACAAAATACAAAAGTCATGTAGTTCCTATGCATAGCTGTATCTTTGTCAATAGGTTAACTATTCAAGTAGTTTTTGGTATCAAAAGAAATAATGCCTATTTTTTGGGACTTGAAAAGCAAAGGCAAATTAAGAAATCGATAAATAAGTTATTAGATGAAAAAAACCATGTTTAATTTTGGACCCTGATTTGGACCAACTTGAAAACTGGGTCCATAATCAAAAATCTAAATACATGTTTAGATTCAACATCAAGGAACCCCAAAAATTCAATTTTTTGTTAAACTAAGTGTCTTCAGAAGACGCGGCCAACGATAACATGATACCAATATAAGACCGCCAAATATATCCTAGTCTCATGGGTATTCGAGCTGTTAAAATGCGTAGTGGCGTCACACTTTCCATTGAAAAAGCATGTATACTGTTACATGTAGTAGTAAAGCATATGACATCTAAAGCGTAGGATCTGACCATACATGTATCATCGTCTCATGGGTTTTCGTTATATCAAGAGTGCCTTATGACATCACGATTTCCATTGAAAAAGCATGCATGGTACGAAAATATATGCCGTGTGACTTAACATATGATCTGACCATATATCATGTATATTCAATAAATTTAGTATGGGTGCCAATTAACCAGGTGCAAATTTCACTTTACCAGTCCTAATTTGACTAAAATTCAGGCTGACTAACGGTATTTATATGACTAATATGTTCCTAAATGCCATCTATAGTACTTTAGCATGTTTAACTGACATGACTCAAGAAGACTCTAGATAGTATATACTATAGTGAAGTGACTATACATGCATGAGGAGTTGTTAAAAGACGACTCAAACCCAATTATTCCTGTGTGTTCTGTAAATAGCAGACAAATGCTTAGTTATTCTCAGGAATGTTGGGGAGATTCAGATACAAATTTATACAAAATAGTACCGAAAATAGTGACTTGCTGCAGCAAGAACATTCTTTTGGACAGGTATTTTTGAACCATTTAAAACAACAGTGCCATCACAAAAGCGTAGTAGCCTTCTATTTTCATTTAAAGCTGTTAAAATTTTCTTTGCATGACGGTCAGTTGAAAAGCTCTGTGGAGTTGTCGTCGAAGTTCCAGCTTCGACATCCATCTCTCAGCTGTTACAGTACAAAGCTGGTTTCATAATATTAGAGACGATTGACTTTCTACGACAATCCGCTTTTAATCAACCGAAAACCAGTTTTAGGTTTTTCTACAGTAAAGTAATGATCCTCTTATTTTACGATTTTTTTCATTTTTTTTTTTACATTTTAGATTTTAAGGTAGTTCAGGGGTATAGAAAAACAATGACAGAATTTTCTTATACTTGTGGCAGTTAGGATTATTATGTTAGTATTATTTCCCTTGTTTAAAACTATAAATTTCATATTTCCTTATTTAATGATTTACATGAAGCTTATTCAGTATATATTTGTTAAATTGCAAAGCTTTTGGTATTTGAATTCATTGGTTAAAGATATTTATTTATATTGTAAAGTTTAATATTTGCATCGTCGCAAAACCTTTGATTACCTTCTGCGAAAGACTTATATATTTTAGATAATTGATTTGAAATTATTATGTTGAATCCTCTGAGGACTGACATTCAGTCCAACCAAGGAAAGCCAGGCTTTCCAACCAAGTATCCATTAGGTTAGTGCATTTGCTACATGCCTCCTTAGTATGGTAATTTGAAATCATATTGAATGCTCCATTTCTACACTTTTGGCTTTACATAATAAAAGTTGTACTTTGTTAATTAAATTATATATTGTTTTCAGTGTTTGGTTTCATTTACTTAGATATATTATAGCGCATCACTTTTGGCATCAGTTGTTTTCCGCACACATCAGTTTACAAACTAGAATTAGCTGTGGTCTGCATCCCCGAATCTTAGGCAGAATTGTTCCTGCTACATACTTTTTGCCAAAATGAAGATTTTATTATGTTTTTTTTTTCTCTCAAATAAATGATAAAAAGTACGGGTTCCCACGCTTTCTTTAAAATAAAATATAAGAAGATAGCTTTTATAATATATTTTAAGAAAATAAAAATAAAAAATGGTGTCACAAAACTTGTTTTCTTGCTATAAGTAAAACATAAAATTTCCCTATATGTCCAGTGTAAATTTTGTACTTAAATAGTTATCTCCCCTTAAATGGAGTTATTTGAAAAATGAATTCTAAAACCACAAATATTTAGTATTTGTTTAAACATTTTCTAAAATGTTTTGAATTACTAAGTTTTCTTTACATAAATAAAAGTTTAACCAATACATTGCAAATCTGTCTCCAAATTTGCAGATTTCGGCAAAGAACTAGAACTATTGTTTCTGTGATTGTACCGTGAATTCAAGATGGCGGTAGACTCCTGGTACCCGTACATATACTAATACCGACCGTGCAAGGGCTGTTTAGCCAGTCAATGTCGTTAAAAACTTCCATTTGTTTGTTCTGTCTAAATACCGACCGTGCAAGGGCTGTATATATGTCACCGAAACTATTTATTAGAGTACATGGTGTAATGGTTAGCACTCTGGACTCGGAATCCAGCGATCCGAGTTCAGATCTCGGTGGAACCTCCAAATCAATATAATCAACCAATTTTTTTTCCAGGAAAGGGGGGCGGGTCCCCTCTAGATCCGCCTCTGCACCACATTACACCTGAGATTACTATAACACACCTGTTATAGTAATCTCAGGTTACACGTACATTTTTCAATGAATTTAGTTTAAAAATACAATATTTCATCCTGTTTTACTCTTAATTTGTCCTCTTGTCGCTTCTTGCTATTTTGTATATATGAATATCACATTTCCGGTGACGTTTCTCCACATGCAATTGTTTTCGTTGCAAGAAACGTCAGAAGAAAGAAAAGGTTGCCGTAAGAGTGACATGTAATCTACACTTCAGTATTATAAACTTCTTGGACCCGACGTGACTTGAACCTTTTAGTTTAGAGTTTAACAGTTAAAGAAAATCGAAGACAAGACACGTTTATGTAAACCTAGGTGATTATCAATTGCATAAGGATTATCTGGGCTGTATATCTTTGTTTTGATTCCATGTGAAAGCTCAGATAAATGACAGATCATGACAGTGTTAGATATCTGATTATCAATAACATAAATTGTTGCAAAACCATACTTATAAGGCAGTAAGGGAGGTTTTCTGATAGCAATACCGTAACTAGGAGAGGGGGGAGGGGTGAAGAAATGCCATCTGAAAAAGAAATAAACAATACTAATACTGATGACACAGAAGCTATACATGCTATAACAGCAATCATGTTAATCATATACAGTGGAGTCCCCGGTGTCCGCGCGGCCCGTGATATCGCGCATTACCTGATTTCGTCATATCAACACAGTAACACAAATAAAATCGATCGTATTACTGTTTTAGCCCTCCGAAGGGATGAAAAAGAATAAAATTGTTAAGTTCAAGAGTTAATTAATAACTGCAATGCAGTGATTTACCATATTTGGCCAATTTCCATTAAAAAAAATACATTATCAGATAAAATTTGTTTTATTCAAGTCAAATTTGCATCAGATTGAAATAGTTTTTGCTCTGCATCCTTGGCAGTGTGCTTGGTTCAAACTCAACTATATTTCGTAGTACAAAATCTTTCCTTTATTCAAAATTAGCTATTTTTTGAAGACATGCGCGAAATCACCGGACATTGGATGAACTCTCAGAACAGGGGTTTCCCTTATTTTGGACACACATTACACAAAATATAGAGGATGAAACCATACAAACAGAATATTTTATGAAATAAAAGTATGTTATGAATGTGTTCACACAATCTTATCCAATCATTGGTTTTATCAGTTGAATGAAGTGAAGTCATAAGTCTTAGGTGCGCGGTTACACCCGACTGCACCGTAAGGCACAAAATGTGCAATATAATATTGAGTCTAGGAAAAACAGAGCTGGAAGAAAACATAGAAGAAAGTAAAGAGTGTTAAAATACACCTAATCGCTATTTATTCCATTCTGGATAAGTTCTAAATTTACACAACTTTTTCATCCAGTTGAAGCTATCTGGGACCCTGTTAACAATTCACCATGCATGATACTTTTTAATGAGGCCTGTTTAAACTACCGTAAATACTTCAAACAAAATATTTTTTTACTTCAATTTTAATTTCGAAAAAAGTGAATCATACTATATCAAAGTTTCTTGATGATCACTTTCTAAAGTTTTTTCTCCCTCAGCTCACTACTGATGACCTCCATTTTTCGGCCGGTGACCCAAAACAGGAAGTTGTATAAAAGACTGTTTTTCCCGGAATGGACTAAATAGCGATAAGGTGTATGCTGAGACAGTATGGTTCCCTTTTAAAAGAAAAAAACACCATTAGAAGATTTAAAACTTTCTTTGAATACATTGCCAAAACCGACTGGTCTACCAACATATAAGAGGGAGGATAGGACCTTTATCGGGACTCCGGGATCGGGTGTTTTTAAGCTCGGGATTTCGGGATTGACCCTTTCGGGATTCTTTCTTCGAATTTCGGGACCTCAGGATTTCGTGTTTTTTAAGCCCAGGATTTCGGGATGTCGTGTTTTTAAGCCCGGGATTTCGGGATCAGGCTCTTACCCTCCCTCATATAAGAGCAACTGAAGTTACCGAGCGAACTATAATACAGCTGTATTGTCATGATTACAGTTCCAATTAGTTTACATATTTTTTTTTATTCAATACTTATATCCAACTTCAGTTGAAAAACAAAACACAGGAAGAACAGACAGCACAATAGCCCCATGCACCTAATCACTATTTGCTTGCCATTACTGGACATCCGAAAGGTTCCTTTAAAATTTTATGTGACATTAGAAAATGTATGCCACACAGAGATCATTATATGTCATCAATAGTTAAACTCATAGAGTATTGTAAATTCTCAGGTCAATTGTCACAGATTCCCAAATAACAATAAGTTCTGTAGAAAAAACAACAAAAAGACCGTCAATACACAATGATACAAACAGCAGAGAAAATTTGACTGAGCAACATGAATTTTATCAGAAATGGGATGAATAACATAAATAATCACCAATCTGTTTGAATTGAAAGAATATTGGCATGGAAACCCTTAAAGAAGAATAAAAAGTACTAGACTCCCATACCTGCCAACTGTCACTATTTGCGGGGGATTTCCCTCATGGAGGCTCCCAAGTGGAAATTTTGTAAGAGCAATTTTGTCCACTATTTTAAAGAAAACAATTAATTTAACAATGGCTATGAGCTTGTTAAAGCACGAAAAAAACCAAAAAACCACATTAGAATGTATATATTTGAAGGCCCCCTTGAAGGTTTTTTAGGACTATAAGAACCATCTTTCACGTAAAACCCCATGGGCATTTTGAAAAGTTGGCAGGTATATATGGACTCCAAAGTAGACTAAACAAAGTCAATAAAACCTGAAGACTAAATCCTTGACTATATCAACAACAAAAAAAAGGTAACAACTGAAAAACAACTGTCATAAACCTGAATGAGTACAGACATTTTCTATCAAGTCTCTTTATACAATGTTATACACCACTCAAGTTTGACCACAATTCCCAGAGCTAGGGTATCAAGCCTCTTTATACAATGTTATACACCACTCAAGTTTGACCACAATTCCCAGAGCTAGGGCTTGAACCTTTTGTGACTACAATGTGCTTAACTGGAATGTTCAGATGTTATACTTCTTACCAAGTGAAGTGCTCAATAAGTATATCCAAGAAGACAGTACTTCTGTTTTTACAGTTTTCCCATAATTCTGTTATCTAGACTGTAAAATGAAAAGACCTTTTTAGATATTTTTTTATTTTAAGAATTGTAATTAAAATTTTGGCATTTGGACTGTTTTATTTAAAAAAAAAAATTGTCTTTCATTACACTGTCATGACTGTCCATATCAAAATTAAAAATCATTCTTATCTCTTTTTAGTTTAAACAATTGGTCACAGGAAGAATGCTGCTATTGAAGATTTTGTCCTTTTCTTTGTCAAAATGTGTAATTTCTTTAATTAAATCAGCCTAAAGTCATACTTCATCTTATTGCAAAGGATCTATGATCATGATTATTAGTTTCAAATACTACCAGTAAATATGATATAATTTAAGCAATAATTCTTTCATTTCATGCACTATACATTTTTTATGAACCATAAAAAGCCTTAAAAAATCCAACTTTTTGATTTGAAATGGTTAAAGATATACAAAAACATGATAAAATAAATATACTGAAGATTTAATTGAATTTCATTGAATATACATCTTTTTTCAGTTGCAGAATGGTGGCTGCTACTTTAAAGTTTGAAGGGACTCTAACTCCTTCAGACCCTCAAAAAAATTCAGTACTTATTATTGGACAGCCTAGATACTTATCAAAGATAAAGTATAGTGATGTGAAAGTAAAGTTAGAACCAAGAGTTGATGAAGAGGTATGAGTTATATAAAGTATAGTGATGTGAAAGTAAAGTTAGAACCAAGAGTTGATGAAGAGGTATGAGTTATATAAAGTCAAACATTAAAACCAGTGTGAAAGTGAAGTGGGGTATATATCAATTAGCTGTAGACAACAAAAAATATCTAAAAAGACATCTAGATAGCTCATGCAGCAATCAACAATATACAGGTATCAAAGCAATATGTCATCAACAACAAACAGGTTCAATGAGACAACAAACCGATGGCAACCACTAAACAATAGGCTGCTGACTTGGGACAGGCTCATTTGAATGTGTCGGGGTAAAACAGTTTGAAGGTATCAACCTTTCCTTAACCTGGGGCAGTGGTGTAACAGTACAACATAAGAACCAACAACCAAAACTTGTTAAAAAGGGCTTAACTTGACATCATCAAAGCAGAAAAACATCTAACAAAAACACTGACTGGACATGGCAAGGAATTTATACATCCCTAAAAACAAAAAAAGACACTTAAGTTAGTTAAGTACAGAACTAAAAGTACTTGTATATAGTGACAGCTAGTTAAAAGCTACATTTAAAGTATATATTTCTCTCTGTAAATTGTAATATACCAGATCAGTTATTGAAAAGGAAAAAAAACTGTATGATTATGTCTGATCTGTTTATGATTAAAGACATTTAGAAAAAGGAGAGTGTTTAGTTTGACTGTAAAAAGTAGATGTTTTGTCATGCTTGTGGGATATATTGACAATTTTTGTTCTCACATCAATACAATGGGATCATTGATATCCTAGTTACATGCAACAGTTTATTATTAGTTCATTTTGTGTGGATAGTTTATGCTTGCCATGTTCACAATATTTTCTGTTTTCAGACTTTCAAGAAAGCTTTAGACTCTAATTCAGAAATTTGTGCTTTATGGTTGAACAATGCCACTTTAGCTCAGCTGCCTGTCAAATGTAGTCGTCATAACACACCATCCAGGGCTCATGCTTTAACTAAAATGGTCAAGAGCTGTCTACGTGGAGGAGATGAATTTGTAGTGGTACTGTACTCTTTCATTGTTGTTTAAAATATATGTTTACTTTTTAAAGAAGGGTTAGACTTGTAAATTAGTGACAGTGAAAAATAATGTGACATATAAAAGAATGTTTTTTTTTAAATTTGGAGTGACCGCTTTATTTTATTTAGAGAAAAATATTTCCTTTTAATATGTATCCTTATACGATAAATGAGGTTCCTAAATCTCAGCTTTAATATAAAATCCACATGTTATCCGTTACCATGTTAGTGGATATTGACCACAAGAGATTAACTGCTGTAAATAACATTTTGAAGTACATCTTCAACAAACATGCTGGATTTTCCATGGTAGTTTTATTCATGTACAGATTTTAACCATCTATGATCCTATGATTTGTGAAATAGTTTTTTTTTATAAAATATTGAGATTTGCAAATAATGCAATCCAGTTTCACTTAAAAACTAAATATATTTTAGCAAAGATATATTAACAGCATGTTTTTTGAAGATGTACTCCTTATACATTTGAACAAAACTGGGGCCAGGGATTTCATTGAATCCTAGTATCATCTGAAGCTTTGCTTTTATTTGTAGCATTGAATTTTCAAACATCATTATAAATTCAATACAAATAGTACTTTTCACAACTGGATTAGATAGATCAGCTACAGAGCAGACATGTCATTTAATAGACCACTCTTGAAATTGTTGAATTTCTAGTGAACATGATTCTAGACATGCGTTAACATGGTTTAGAGGCATCATCACTTTCTTTCCATGTTATGTGATCTAGTCGTTGCAAAATATGATTATTCTGGCTAATTTAATTCTTAAAATTGATAATAAGCACTAATTAATCTCTGGCGCAGAGTTCGTATTCATCCCATATATGCTCTGCAAACTGCACTTAATATTGAGTGTAGTGTTAGGAAGTATTGAACGGAACGAATATGATGTCTACACTGGAGATTGAATTAACACATGTAGCACTGCTGTCATTAGGGAAATGTCTTTATTAAGTACCCATGGAACAAAGATGATTTCTAGTTTATCCTGCATAATGACAATCATGAAGAAGCTTCATGAACTTTAATAGTTCAGTAAAGCAGGCAGTCCCCTCTATCTGATAAATGACGTCATAAAAGGTGTGTATAATTGACAAACTTTTCTGTTGAAGGACAGAATTTGAAAGTAGTCTATCGTTTTGATTTAATTTATAGGAACAAGCTACATGTAATAATGTTCTTACTCCTGATTGCAGAAAATGCATTTGCTGACAATATGTATGTAAAAAAAAAAATTTTTGTGCTATTTTCACATTTCTTGATAGATGTGAGAAAAATATTTCTCCTCATTATATTGAAATATCTGTTCTTGGCAAATCATCGATCAAAATTCAATTATGATGTCAAATTTTCTTCTGAATTTTCCTGATGTGACGTCATGAAAAAAGGCGACTATGTCTGATGTTATCACATATAAAGAACACAACTTCCTGAAATTCCACCACTTTATAACTTGTGTATAATTATATTTCTCCACTCTCAACAGTTTGATTTTAATCATTTAAAATGCTTGGCAAGCCTCATGCTTTAAATATTGAAATTTAACTGACTCGAGTGGAGAAATATCATTACACATTTGTTGTAGTGGTGGAATCTATATATCTCTATAACCAGTGTAAATTAAAAGATCATGAACCATCTAAGTTTTTGTGGCCATTTTTTTCAGGAGCATACTCAAATAAATTTGTTTTTCAGATTGTTTGTGAGAAAAAAGATGTAGTTGCAACAGGATGTGCAGTTGCTAGAGCACTGCCTCTTTACCAGGGCAAGTCAGCATCTGTCTCTCCACAGAATGTCACTGTACAGTTTCTTTTGGCTAACGAAGACAGTCAGACACCACTCTCACAATCAGAATTAGACTGTCTTACAGCTCAGGCTCATGGTATAAGGCTTTCTGCAAAGATAGTGGATATACCATGTAATATTATGCATACTAATACATTCCTAGAGGTAATGATTTAGCTTTAGAACTTATTAATATCAAGTTATTAAGGGGGTTGTTTCACTAACTCATAATTTTGGCCCTAAAAATCTGAAAGATTTTAACTGCAAAGCTGTTGTGAAGATTTTATGAAAATGTATATTATAATGCTCTATTGTTTTAGTTCAAAAAGATTTTGAACTTATGTGCAATAAGTGATGTATATTCGACTTCGGTGAATTTGTTAATGCATGCTTCTTTACATAATTTAACAAAATAATTTCTCAGTTTTATAAAAAAATAAAAAATGGCACCACCTCTTGTCCACAAATATTTTTTGCTGAAATATTTTAAATATACTAGTCTTTACTTTGCAACCAAAATCATCAAATTTTGTTGAAAAAGATGACAAATTTCTAGAGAAACGTCCTTAAATGAAATTTATTTCTGTTTTAGGCTGATATATTTATAATACATATTATACATATACTGTTTGATACAGGTAATATGAAATGGCAAATTGTTCAACAATAAAACATTTAAAGTTAATGTTTATACAGAAATGCGGCTCAAATGTAACAGCATACTCTCATTATCCAATAAACACATCTCCTACAGTAATTGTTATCATTTAACATTTTAACAATGCAATTAATATTATTAACTATTGTTACTTTCAAGGTTAATGAGACTCATGAATCATGATAAATATTATAAATTACTACTCAAAGTATTTACAACAAATTAACATTACTTTAATATGAATTAATAGAAATCCTAATAAAATATTTATTGTTGAAAATATTTAAAAGGAAAGTTTTAACATTGCAGGCAGGCAGTGCAAGGTAAAATAAAGTCTGATACAGTATTGAAAACAAACTAATTGCTGTAAAAAATATTAGACTTAAATGACTAAGAGTTGAAGCTGGCCGCATACGAGCTACCCCAGTTGCAGGGGAGGGGGCATTAAGTGTTTCACGTATCTGCTCATACATCGGTACATGCATACTTGCATCTTAAAATTAGTTTCCATTCTCTAATATTAGTTTGCCTCAACCAAACATTATGAAACTTATTTACAATTCTTATTTAATATTATCACAAAACACAGATCATGTTTAAATTTGGGTGGTGTCACTTTTACCATTCTAGAATTATGCCCTTTTTTAAATGTCAGGAAAAAAAATGCTGATTTTTTTTATTGTTTCCATTTTCTAACTGAGATTGTCTCAAACAAAGGAGAAAGTTCAATAAGGGCCTTATTTTCCTGATTATAAAATTGAATGGAACAAGATAAAATATGATTTAAGTTGTCAGACATGTGAGAAAGTAAAATAGAACTATTTGTGTCAAAGTTTTATTCTAAAGCGTTGATTTCTACATCCAAAATAGGTCAAAACATGAGATTTTGACCAATTTTGACAAAATTGGTCGGTTTTCAACCAAATTAAGGATGATGAAACATAGAGCACAGGCGTCGACAAACTAAATATTCAACTTAAACATGTAAAATGTCATTCAAACATTGTGTCCAAAGATCTTTTTTGTCGACGTATGCGCTCTATGTTTCCTGTCCAATAATCAATGCAAAATTTACCAATTTTCATTGATTTTTCATGGAAAATGAAAATGAGTACTGTTTGTGACATCATCAGTACAACGCAGGAATGTAAATTTTCAACAAAAAGGCTTATTTCCTATCTAGTCACTGTAGTAGTTATGATTCATTGTGATATTGGTCAAACAATCCTAATTTGAAATTTAAGGTAAAAAAGAGGGCCATTTCAGGGCCTTATCAAACCTACTCCTTTAATTTCGTAATCTACAAAATCTAGATCATTACAACCTAGATTTGCAACAAGAAGTAATTGATTTAAAACAAATGGTTGAATCAATTATCAAAACAATCCATTCAAACAAGCAGGATCAAAGTCTCCCTCTTTCAAAAACTGTTAATTCGTCAACACAAACTGTTAGTACTCAGACAGAAGAACAGGAAAAGACACTGAAGACCCGTCATACTTCGATGCACATTGAATATAGAACTATTTCCACACAGATCTACCAACCCATTGGATCTGAAGAAAAACGTTTTGACCCTCCTCCACATAATGTAGTAGACTACCAACCAAAACCAAAACCTCAAAAACCTGAATCAGGTAAAACAGAATTCGGACCAACAGATTACTCAAATGACAATACTGTTCCCATTCCCAGTCGTTTCACTGGTGAAAACAACAAAACCACACTAATAATTGGGAGTTCCATTTTAAAGGGTATTCAACCCTGTGGACTACAAAACACTGAGGTATGTACCAACAGAGGAGCCAACATAGATAGACTGATAGATGTACTACAAAAGAAGGATATGTCAACATACAGAACAATTATTATCCATATTGGTGGAAATGACTTAGATAATGGTGACAATCTCCAAAGCATAAAAGATAATTACGAAGCTCTTTTATATTTACTGAATTTCAAATGTCACCCACATTGTAAATTTGTAGTTTCTGGAATTCTACCCAGAAAAGGACTTAATATGCATAACCCGAATGAAATGCTGAAAGACCTATGTGAACAGTTTAACTTACAATTTATTGATCATACAAACATGTTTTATGATAAGAATTACAATCTTTCTTATTCTTTTTTTCATCATGATGGAATTCATTTGTCAAAAAAAGGGACATCAGCGTTCCTAAGATCAGTCAACATGCATGTTAGTGTATTAAAGCATACAGATCAATCAGATAGGTATTGTGTTCACTGTGGTGAACCAAATCATAATTCAAAATCATGTAGACATGGTAGAAAGGTTCTTTGTCACTCTTGTAACAATTTTGGTCACAAAGAAAAATTCTGTGAATTTTATAATTAGGGTGATGGCAAAGAAGACAAAGCCCTACACAATCAAATTTTGAAAAATTCTTTTGAAATTTTAAACCACATATGTCAAGAATGTAATAATATTTCCTGCACATGTCTCTATTGTATTAAGGATTTAGTTTATCAGAAAATTGAAACCAGCTGTTCAAAATCTTTTTACCAATTATCTAAGCATAAGGATGTAATTAATAACTCTGATAAAATGACATCAGCATTAAATCAATTTGATACAACCTCTCAGCAGGTACCAGACCTATCCCTATCTTTGCCATCTCAAGTTTCTCAAGACATAATGTACAAAACAAATACTTTTGTAATACAAGTCACTGAGGACACTTTTAGTATTGAGGATTTTTTTATATTTTTATTTACTTATTATATAATATGTGTATCATGTTTATGTGTTATTGACAATACTTATCTTATTGATAAGAATACAGAAAATGATGATCTTGTAACATATGGATTTAACAAATGCAAAGGTCTTAAAATATGTTCCCACAATGTTAATAGATTGGAATGCAAGTTTGATGAGATTAGATATAATCTAATGTCCACTCCAAATCCCCCAGATATAATTGGTTATTGTGAAACTTTTTTGGGTAAAAATACTTCTGATAGAGAAATAGATATACCTGGATATATTTTACAAAGGACAGATAGACAATCCGATGGTGGGGGTGGCTGGGCTGTCTATTTAACAGAAACCACCTCCTTGTCTAGAAAAAATGATTTTGAAATAAGTAATATTGAAACTATGTGGTTTGAAGTTAAACCCAGCTATAAGAAATCTTTTTTATTGTGCTTTGTTTATAGGCCACCCAAGTCACTAATTGGTTGGATAGATAAGTTTGAGGATGAGATTAAGATTGCAATGAAATATAATTCAGATGTAATACTTATGGGAGATTTTAACATAAATTGTTTACAACCCAATAAAATTCCACAAAGATGGTTAACTGCTCTAGAAACTTATAACTTTCAACAGATAATTAAGGAACCAACTAGAGTAACAAATGAATCAAAAACTTTGATTGACCATATATATGTCACTAGTTTAAGCATGGTTAAAGAGGCTCATGTTTCTAAATATTCTATTAGTGATCACTATCCAATATGTATGACAAGACAAGAGAAATTGTATGATAAAAAACATTCTCATTCAACAATCACTTATAGAAATTTTAAGACTTTTAATGAGCAAAATTATTTAAAAGATTTAAAAAGTGCACCTTTTCAACATATTGAATTTGAAAATGACCTATCTGTTTGTATTGAAATGTGGTACAACATTTTTAATAACATTTTAAATAAACATGCCCCTATTGTGAAAAAGAGGGTAAAAAAAGACAGACAGCCTGAATGGTACAATAAAGAAATCTCATATGCAAGAAAAATGAGAGATAAATATCACTCACTGGGAATGTGGGCTGAATATAGATTCTGGAGAAACAGAACAAAACATATTATTGATAAATCTAAACAGAAATATTATAATGATATGATAAAAGACTCAAAAGATTCTAAAACACTATGGAAATGTATTCACAGCCTAAATCCATCTAATCCATCAAAACCACATGAACTTATTACAACTCGAGACCATAAAACAACCGATCATAAAGAAATTGCTAATACGTTCAATAATTATTTCACCTCATGTGTTGAAAAATTAAGGCATAGTAGGGCACCAATCAACTCAAATTTTAATACTCTGACAAACTATATATGTACAAATGAAATTCTTGAAAAAAAGGCATAATAAATTCATCATTCCTCCAGTAAAAGTTTCAGAACTATTTGCTGAAATAACTAAACTAGATGTTAAGACATCTTCTGGTACTGACAATATAGGTCCTAAGATTTTAAAACTTAGTGCTCCTTTCATAGCATCTTCCTTAACATACATTTTTAATCGAATGATTGATACTGGTATTTATCCATCTGTTTTAAAAAATGCCAAAGTAGCTCCAATTTTCAAATCTGGTGAAAAAAATGTAGCTAGCAATTACAGACCAATATCTGTTTTGCCAACATTATCAAAATTAATTGAGAGACATGTATCTAAACATCTGTATAAATATTTGACAAAGTTTGATATTTTACACCCTTCCCAGTCTGGTTTTAGACCCAACCATTCATGTCAAACTGCCCTCATTAATATTATTGATAAATGGCTACACGAAATGAATAATGGAAATATCAATTTGGCAGTCCTCTTGGATTTTAAGAAAGCTTTTGATGTTGTTGATCATGAAATTCTATGTAAAAAACTTCTGATTTATGGCTTCCATGAAGATAAAGTTGATTTTTTAAAATCATATTTGAGTGAAAGAACACAGCAAGTCCATATAAATAATCAGTTTTCTAATAAAAAGTTTATAAATTTTTGTGTTCCACAGGGCTCGATACTTGGTCCCATTTTGTTTGTTTTGTTCATAAATGACCTTCCATTACACATCAAAAACTGCCATACAGACTTGTATGCTGATGACACAACTATACATACATCAGGAAAGACTATTGGTGACATGCAATTAAAAGTACAAGATGATCTCCAATGTGTTGAAAAATGGTGTCATGAAAATAGCATGTTCATAAATTCAGATAAGACGAAATGTATGGTTATAGGTACAAGACAAAGGCTGCGTTTAAATCAAGCAGATCCAGTTCTAACTATTGAGAATAATATTCTTCAAAAATCATCAATTGAAAAACTTTTAGGTGTTAGAATTGACTCTAATCTGTCCTGGACAGGCCATATTAATTACTTATGTTCATCAATTTCATCAAGAATTTTTTTACTCTCTAAAATCAAGAAATTTCTAAATATTGATCTAAGAAAATTATTTTATAATTGTTATATTCTCCCACTGATAGATTATTGTTGTATTATTTGGAGTGGTTGTGCTAAAAATGAGCTAGTCAGAATAATAAAATTGCAAAAAAGGGCTGCAAGACTTATTTTAGATGCTGATCCACTTTCATCATCCGCTCCACTGTTTAAACAGCTTGGATGGATGACAGTAGAGAACAGAATCTCATACCACAAATCTGTTTTGATGCATAAATGCCTTAAGAATGAAGCCCCTGTATATCTCACTGAAAAGTTTAAAGAAATGCCAGAAATAAACCAATATCGTTTGAGAAATGCCTCTTGCAAAAATTTACAAGTTCCAAAAGCCAAAACAGAGCTTTATAAGAAATTTTTTATATATTCAGGATCTATTTTATGGAATAACTTACCAATATCCCTGAAAAAATCAACCTCAAGTACAAGCTCATTCAAAAAAGATTTAAAAAGTTACTTGATGGAACATTAAGAAGCTGTGCATTTTTTATATGCATAATAAGTTTCACACACTTACTCAAACTTATGATATTGTTGATGCCAATACTATACATGTCATATATGAATTTGTAACTTTTACCTGTTTTGAAAATTGTATATTTCATAACAATTTTTTTATTTCATTATTCATGTATGTGTGTCTGTTTGATATTTTGTAATTGTTTGTTATATTTCATTGTATTTTATGAGGGCCTCAGGGAAGATTAGCTTTACAGCTAACTGTGTAACCCTCTTTAGATAAAGAATTATTATTTAATGATGCTTACATATAATGCTTAAACTAATAAACACAGATCAAGTTTGAATTTGTGTGGTGCCACTATTACCATTCTATAGTTGTGTCCATTTTTAATGATATATGCTAGCAGGGGTATCATATTGGACACATTCTCCATTCATTAACAATATGTATGCATATATAATTTAGTAGAAATATGTTTGTCAAATGATATATGGGCTCTTATATGAGGAAATACTATATTACTCATCTGTGCAAATAAAAATAAAAAAACCAATAACGAACAAAACAACTTTTGAATAAAAAAAACCCAACAATTCTCTTGAATTCCTTTAATTAAGTCTTTCCACTTTTCACCAAATTTGTGGTCACATCAAATTTAATTTAACAGTACACATGTTAATTAAGGTGTGGTATTAAAAAAGATATATGCCAAATTAGGGTTTAGACTCAGTATTAATGTGATCAGATGAACAGGACATAGTGACTTATTCACATACATATATTTTTGTTTTTAGATATATTATGTTGATAAGCACTTAAAATAAGTTGTCTAATACCTGATTTTATTGTTCTTATTTTTGCCTTAGTAATTAGGTTTTCATTTTTCACATTAACTGTGTTTCAGGAAATAAATGAAGTAGGTAAAGAATTAGGAATAAAACCAATGGTTATTGCAGGGGAGGAGTTAAATGAAAGAGGATTTGGAGGCAAGTTTCTAGCTGCTACAGTTACTTCAAAATATTGTTTAATCTGAAAGGAATTAGAAGTTGATGGCAGTTCTGTGGTGGTCTCTATCACAACTGTTTAGAGATTGACATCTAGAATAGACTCATGATTATTATGGAATTGACCCATATTTATTATTGAATAAACTCATATTTATTATTGAATAAACTCATATTTATTATGGTATAGACTCATATTTGTCATGGTTCAGTCTCATATTTATCATGGAAGGCCACATGTTGACCTGTAGTCAAATTGTTATGAAAATCTTCAATGTTTTGTATTAATTTTCTATCAAAAGTTAATTGTCTTACAAATGTCCTCAGTTGACAAATATAAAAAAGAAATCTATTGAGGTAAAAGTTTATATATTTCTTTATTAGTATGTACCACTAAAATTGAAAAGTTCATAAAAGGCAGAGTGAAAATATTGTTGAATATTTGACTGGCTCTAATCCACAGCCAATATCTGAGGGTCAAAACTAAATCCTGGGATATTTGGCTACATAATTAATCAAACCAACTGCCACAAAGAATTTGCATAGGAGAAATTTTCCCAGACAAATTATACGTTAAAAAAAATATAAAAAAAAATAAACAAGAATGTGTCCTAAGTACACAGATGCCCCATCCTCACTATCAGTTCCTCAACCAAAAACTTAAACCTGAAGCAGGACAGACGGACAAACGGACGAATGAACAGGCGGACTCACAGACCAGAAAACATAATGCCCATAAATGGGGCATAAAATTAAAGTAGGAGGTTCAATAAAATGTTTAGATGTTTGTTTAAATTGAATCTTCATGAATATATAATGTGGGGAAAGCTGTTATCAATTCATCAATAGGTTTAATAAAATGTTTAAATGATTGTTTTAATTCTATCTTCAGGAATATATAATGTGGGTAAAGCTGCTGTCAATGCCCCAGCCTTAGCTGTACTCAGTCATAAACCCACTACTGCCACCAAAACCATTGCTTGGGTTGGAAAAGGTATAGTTTTTGATACTGGTGGATTATGTATAAAAACAAAGGTAAGATCTCAGTCTTTTTTTTGATAATTTTGAATAGCCCTGTAATTTAAAGCAATTTTTTTTTTTTTTTTTTTTTTTTTTGTAAATTCTGATATCTTTAAACGAGCAAGACTGTATTATTTGTTGATGGAAATTTGAATGCTATTTATCATTTAACATTCATCACTTTTTGTGTTGCGTAAGGTGCAACTTATATAGCTTTATAACTTTACGCCTCCTCCATTAAAGACTAAAGCAATAGAAAAAATAAATAAAAAATGTGTTGCCATTGTAAGGCTGTGTTTGATATTTATTCTTGCAATAGTTTTATGTTGACTAATCCCCCTGATGTTTAATCTATGTAGCTGTAATAAAATATTAATTAAGGAATGACTAATATTTTTTCTGTCTATGAAGAAATAACATAAAAAATGAGGTGCACACTGAATAACGTGCGTAGCGAGTTATTTAACAGTGTGCACTACATTTTTATGTTATTTAGAATAGACTGACAAAATATTACAGTTATTTCTTATAATTTAATTCTAAATTCCATTTTAAACGGGCATCCAAAATTAAATTATTATATATTAATGTACAGAAATTGTGAAGTTGTGACCTTTAAATGAACTATAATATAAAGAAAAAAAATCTCAGACCTTTTTTTTCTAAATCTGATTTTGTTTAGGTCCCTTTCTTTTCTATAAAAGTCCAAGTTAATTTTCTGTAACACTAGAATAACGTTTTCTTTTAAAAAAAAAATGAAGCTTGGATGGATTTTGCTGTATTTTATAACATCTTTTTGTCACATTTCAGACAGGGATGTGTGGTATGAAGAGAGATTGTGGTGGAGCAGCAGGAATACTGGGAGCTTTCTATGCAGCAGTTAAACTGGTAAATTTGTAATACATCAATAGTGTCAGAATAGGAATTTTAATAATAATAAATACAGAATTATTCACAAAAATATCTGGTAGTAAAAGGAATTTTGATTAATAAATCTTGATACCAGGGTCATATGGAATATTGAACCCCCTGAAAATTTCCTTGGGGTTCAATTTTCCATATGACACTGGTTAACTGTTATCAAAATGAAGGTTTTATTTACAGAACCTTAATGAATATAATGATATTTGTCACTTGATCAATTTTGTTAAAACTGACCTAAGGAACATTTTTCTCATCACTCGGCGTCCATCGTCCGTTGTTGTCTGTCGTCGTCGTCCGTCGTCGTTAGTTACTCTTTTACAAAAATCTTCTCCTCTGAAACTACTGGGCCAAATTCAACCAAACTTGACCACAATCATCATTGGGGTATTTTGTTTAAAAAATGTGTACGGTGACACAGCCAACTAACCAAGATGGCTGCCAAGGCTAAAGATAGAACATAGGGTAAAATGTTGATTTTGGCTTATAACTCTGAAGCCAAAGCATTAAGAGCAAATCTAAAGGGGTTAAATTGTTTATCAAGTCAATATCTATCTGCCCTGAAATTTTCAGATGAATTGGACAACCGGTTTTTGGGTTGCTGTCCCCCTATTGGTAATTTTTAAAGAAATTTTGTCGTTTTTGGTTATTATCTTGAATACTGTTATAGATAGAAATAAACTGTAAACAGCAATAGTGTTCAGCAAATTAAGATCTACAAATAAGTCAGACGTGACAAAAATGGTCCATTGACCCCTTAAGGAGTTATTGCCCTTAATAGTAAATTTTTAACAATTTTCATTAATTTGGTAAATTTTGGTAAATTTTTACAAAGTAATTTCATGTTACTAATGGGCAAAGTTCATTATAGAAAGAGTTAATTGTAAGTAGCAAGAACGTTCAGTAAAGTAAAAACTTCAAACACATCACCATCACCAAAACACAATTTTGTCATAAATCCATCTGTGTCCTTTGTTTAATAATATGCACATAGACCAAGGTGAGCGACACAGGCTCTTTAGAGCCTCTAGTTAATGGTTGAGATGAGTAATTTTATGTCGGCAGTATTGAAATAATGGGCAAATGAAAGACAGTATGTTTTTTCATATAAACGTTTTATTTATGTAGGGTTTTAAAGAGAATCTTCATGCTGTCTTCTGTCTGGCAGAGAATGCAGTGGGACCTACAGCGTGCAGACCAGATGATGTATTTACAATGTATTCAGGATTGTAAGTCTTTTAAAAAGTTAAAGGACCGATAACATAAAAGATAAAAGAAAAGAGCCAAACAATACAAAAACAATCCAACTAAAAGCTACACTGAAAGAACTGAAGACAGACATGTCCAGCTAAGCTAACTATTTATATGCTAACTGATGTTCAATGTCATGTTTTTAACTGACCTTAAATCTGAACTTGATTATTTTGCATAATTACCTGTCAAATCAGATACAAATGCAATCTTCTTTTGTTCAATGGATAGAACAGATAAAGTATATGCAATGCGGGGGACATTGGAACTCTTTTATTTGCTTGATCCTATCATGATATATTTAAAATGTGTTTGTAGAACAGTGGAAATAAACAACACTGATGCTGAAGGTAGACTGGTTTTAGGAGACGGGGTAAGTTATTCTACCTGGATTATTGCAGCGATCATTAAGCTGATAAGTTCTATTGCTGCCTTGTAATTAACTTTATATAATTTAATTTTAGATGTAACGCGTCTTCTGATTGGCTGACGTTATTTTGTTATGAGCCGATAGACATAATTTAGTCATGTTACCGTGATGTCATCAACGTTTTTTCATGGGTTTCTACGGTTTAAAACGGAATTTAGAATTAAATTATAAGAAATGACTGTAATATTTTTTCTGTCTATTCGAAATAACATAAAAAATGTGGTGCACACTGTTAAATAACCTGCTACACGCGTTATTCAGTGTGCACCAAATATTTTATGTTATATCTTCATAGATAGAAAAAATATTAGTTATTCCTTAAATAAAAAACTTATATTTAAGCTATGAGCTGTGCGCATAAATAGAATGAATATTTTAATTTTCCTGTACTGGTATCTGATGGTTTCCATATTTCTTAAATTCTTTTCACATTTGAATAGTGCTACTTTTATACTATGTCATCTGATGTCATGTAGGATTAAACTTCTTCCCTTTATACTATGTCATCTGATGTCATGTAGGATTAAACTTCTTCCCTTTATACTATGTCATCTGATGTCATGTAGGATTAAACTTCTTCCCTTTATACTATGTCATCTGATGTCATGTAGGATTAAACTTCTTCCCTATCCTATGTTCATCGCTTTCTGCACAAACTATTCCTGTTGACAGACTATTCCATTGATCAATGATCCTTTGGGAAAACGAATGAAGATGTTGAGTTGAATTACACCTATTTTTAATTGATTTCATGGGCAGAAAAGATGTGTATTTGGGTCAGTCCAAATATATCACTCTCCTTTTAATCAGGATTAACTCTTAAATATCCACTGGGGATCATTTCTTAGGTTTCTTACTGGTTACATTTAGAAAAGAAATTCATTAAAAAAAAACATATTTGGAACTGTTACTTTCTACAAAGAGCAAAGAAGTGCCACCAAGTTTTCATGAATGTTTAACATAGCTAGTAGAATTTATCCTATATTTTTTTGTAAATCAATAAAGGAAAATTTATAAGAATTTTTATAATTTTAAGTAAGAAAAAGAAACATCTAGCAATGCCCTATTATGTGCTGATTAGTTATCTTACATGACCCAATTATGTATTTTTACTTTAAAATAGATCTGTCAATTATTATACCCTAAAGAACCGCCAATTATCATACCCTAAAGAACTTTGGCTTTGAATTGGGCAAGTTTGAAAACCAGTGCCAATCAACTATTAAAAAGAGTTGCACTTTCCTTGGAAATATGAATGATATAGAAAATTTCATTGTAGGCACTTCCAAGTCTACATTTCTTTTAAGATATTGATAAATACATGTAGTTTAAAAGAACCAAAAAACAAGTTGTATTTAGTTTTTGGGGAGCACTGGAACTGTGTTCTCTTATTGAATAATTTTTAATAACAAGAAGCCTATGCTAACTGTCAAAATCCACTGAATTACTTTAATTGTATTGATAGGTAGCATATGCAAGGAAAGATTTAAAGGCTGATATTATTGTAGACATGGCAACATTAACTGGTGCTCAGGGAATAGCTACTGGTAAGTTTGTTGGATTGTTGATGTAATATTAATATAAAAAGATGTGGTATGAATGTCAATGAGCTCCACTAGAGACCAAATGATGTAAAAGATTAGCAACTATAGGTGATGGTACCACATCAATATTTTCTTAACAGAATGGTGTAAATGATTAGCATTGAATTTGTTGTCACAAACTCAGAAAGACTATATGTTAAGGGTATATAGAGATCTGATTAAAGCTAGTTAATTATTAATATTAAAGTATCCATCTATTTTTCTTCCTTGTAGGCAAATATCATGCTAGTATACTAACAAACAACGAAGATTTAGAATTAGCCTGTATTAGTGCTGGAAGAGTTTCTGGTGACCTCGTTCATCCAGTGCCGTATTCACCAGAACTTCATTACAGTGAATTTGCCAGTTCAGTTGCTGACATGAAAAACTCGGTGGCGGTAAGAATTGTTTTTTTTATCTTTTGGCATAACATGTTCATATTATAAGATATAGCTTTTAAAAGAATTTGTCCAAAAGGAATTTTTGAATGTCCAAACTTTATTTAGGTAAAAAAAACATTCTGAAACAATTTCAAGATTTATAAGTTATGATAATGTTATTTTAATTTATAAGTCAACTATGTTTGGTCTGTTCACTGATTGCTCCGTGTACATGTTTATGTATGCAGGGTTCATCTCAACTTGACTGCATCATATCATGATCAGTAAAGTAAGTAAAACATTTGTGTGTTTGCGCTCTTGTTTGTATTACAGGACAGAAGTGATGTAAATGATTCTTATATATCATACCAGAATATTCATTCTGTCTAGAATATATATTTTAATTATCAGTGCTGGGAAAACATATTGCAATGGGTATATTCTGCCCCTTAATTGT
Organism: Mytilus galloprovincialis; assembly: GCF_965363235.1. Taxonomy (NCBI): domain Eukaryota; kingdom Metazoa; phylum Mollusca; class Bivalvia; order Mytilida; family Mytilidae; genus Mytilus; species Mytilus galloprovincialis. The sequence continues at coordinate 88,090,351 of NC_134843.1, forward strand.
TTGGGGACAATGTAAAACTGAAGGTCTAACAAGAATATTAAAATGGTTAAATAAGTGCAGAAAAAATGATTTTAGATACAGATCCTTTTTCTCTTTTCAACCTCCTTATTTAAAGAACTTGGTTGTTTGACAGTTGAAAAGTTTTTAAAATACCACAACTATTTACATTCCAACAAATTGATCATATTTTAGGAAGAAACAATAGTGTTTATATTTCATTCCTTAATATTCAATATATTTAAAAAAACAAAACAAAAAAAACAATTAAATGAATCTCCCAATTAGAAAGGTTTTAAACAGAATAATATATTATAGCTGATACTTTAAAATACTTAGCTATAGCATATATAAATTTTAGTATCTAGTTTAAACTATTTTATCTGTCATATCATGATGCTCTCAGTTCTTTTGAATATCTGTTTGGTGACACTGAAACGTGATAAGAAATCAATTATAATAATTATAAATACAATCATCTTTATCACACACATCAACTGTCCTTATGCCAATTAAAATGTAAGCTGTGCTCGATCAGTTGAAATAATACTGCTAATAACTATGGGAAAATATCTGTTTTTGATTGCATTGTATGTGAGGGCCTCAGGGATTGTTTTTTGTAACTAAGTGTATTCACCCTCTTTAAATAAATAAATTTATTATTAATATTAATTATTAATATTATTGTTATTTTTGTATTACAGGATAGAGGCAATGCCCAAGTATCTTGTGCTGGACTATTTATTGGTTCTCATTTAGGTTTTACTTATCCAGGAATGTGGTTGCATATAGATATGGCTGCACCAGTACACAATGTAAGCTATTTACCAATCTTATTTTTGGTCATTAATTTTTTTTGCTGATTAGAGAGTAAGCGGATCAGTATAACGTAGTGCTTATTTTTAGCTCACCTGGCCCAAAGGGCCAAGTGAGCTTTTCCCATCACTTTGCGTCCGGCGTCCATCGTCGTCCGTCGCCGTAAACTTTTACAAAAATCTTCTCCTCTGAAACTACTGGGCCAAATTAAACCAAACCTGGCCACAATCATTATTGGGGTATCTAGTTTAAAAAATGTGTCTGGTGACCCGCCCAACCAACCAAGATGGCCGCCATGGCTAAAAATAGAACATAGGGGTAAAATGCAGTTTTTGGCTTATAACTCAAAAACCAAAGCATTTAGAGCAAATCTGACGGGGTAATATTGTTCATCAGGTCAAGATCTATCTGCCCTGAAATTTTCAGATGAATCGGACATTTCGTTGTTGGGTTGCTGCCCCTGAAATGGTAATTTTAAGGAAATTTTGCTGTTTTTGGTTATTATCTTGAATATTATTATAGATAGAGATAAACTGTAACAGCAATAATGTTCAGCAAAGTAAGATCTACAAATAAGTCAACATGATCAAAATGGTCAGTTGACCACTTTAGGAGTTATTGCCCTTTATAGTCAATTTTTAACCATTTTTCGTAAATCTTAGTAATCTTTTAGAAAAATCTTCTCCTCTGAAAATACTGGGCCTAATTTAACCAAACTTGGTCATAATCATCATTGGGGTATCTAGTTTAAAAAATGTGTCCGGTGACCCGCCCAACCAACCAAGATGGCCGCCATGGCTAAAAATAGAACATATAGGTAAAATGCAGTTTTTGGCTTATAACTCAAAAACCAAAGCATTTAGAGCAAATCTGACGTGGGGTAATATTGTTCATCAGGTCAAGATCTATCTGCCCTGAAATTTTCAGATGAATAGGACATTTCGTTGTTGGGTTGCTGCCCCTGAAATGGTAATTTTAAGGAAATTTTGCTGTTTTTGGTTATTATCTTGAATATTATTATAGATAGAGATAAACTGTAAACAGCAATAATGTTCAGCAAAGTAAGATCTACAAATAAGTCAACATGATCAAAATGGTCAGTTGACCACTTTAGGAGTTATTGCCCTTTATAGTCAATTTTTAACCATTTTTCGTAAATCTTAGTAATCTTTTAGAAAAATCTTCTCCTCTGAAACTACTGGGCCTAATTTAACCAAACTTGGTCATAATCATCATTGGGGTATCTAGTTTAAAAAATGTGTCCGGTGACCCGCCCAACCAACCAAGATGGCCACCATGGCTAAGGCCTAAAAAAAAAAGATATGTGTTTCCGGTAACATCATTTTGAAAAATAGGGTCGGTAGGTCGGAATTCTTTTTTTTTTTTTTTTTTTTTTTTTGACATCGTAAATGAAATCCGGAAAATTATCATGGTTTTTCCAAGTCCGGATCCGTAATTAGTTTCAAAAACCGGAAGTGTGCCATTTGCAATGTTTTTGAAGCACCTGCTGTGCAAATTATTTGGTTTTTAACCTATTTGGAATACCTTTTGACATTAATAAAATGTTTTACTGGCTTTCTATGCAAGTAGAAGCAAGAGAGAAAAAATATTATGTCATCTATCAGAAGCCTGTGTCAAAAACGGGGTCGGTTGATACAATTTTTTTTTTTTTTTTTGAAGATCCAATAAAAAAGTTAGGGTCGGGGCTAAAAAACAGGGTCGGTCGGGTTACCGGAAACATCGATCTTTTTTTTCCCAGCCTAAAAATAGAACATATAGGTAAAATGCAGTTTTTGGCTTATAACTCAAAAACCAAAGCATTTAGAGCAAATCTGACAGGAAGTAAAATTGTTGATCAGGTCACGATCTATCAGCCCTGGAATTTTCAGATGAATCGGATAATCGGTTGTTAGGTTGCTGCCCCTGAATTGGTAATTTTGAGGAAATTTTGCTGTTTTTTTGTTTTTATCTTAAATATTTTTATAGATAGAGATAAACTGTAAACAGCAATAATGTACAGCAAAGTAAGAACTAAAAATAAGTCAGTATGACCAAAATAGTCAATTGACCCCCTAAGGAGTTATTGCCCTTCATAGTCAATTTTAACAATTTTCTTAAAATTTGAAGATTTTCAATAACATTTTCCACAGAAAGTACTGTTAGAGATAATTGTAAGCAGCAAGAATGTTTAGTAAAGTAAGATCTACAAACACATCACCATCACCAAAACACAATTTTGTCATGAATCCATCTGTGTCCATTGTTTAATATTCACATAGACCAAGGTGAGCGACACAGGCTCTTTAGAGCCTCTAGTTTTTTTTTATTTCAAGGTCTAAAGGTAATAGAATATTGTAAATATTATAAATGCCTACAAAGTGTACAAAACAACACCAATATTCAAAAATGAAAACATTGAATGTAATTATCTATAAATATTTTGGATAACTGATATCCTTCACCAGTATCATTATGATGTAAAATTAATCATATCAATCTAATCTGTTGGTTCCTCTGTGCGTCCGTCTGTTCGCCATATGTCTGTACCGTCTCAGGTTAGAGGTAGTTTTTGATGAAGTTGAAGTCAAATCAAATTGAAACTTAGTACGCATGTTTCCTATGATATGATCTTTCTAATTTTAATGCCAAATTAAGAGTTTTTACCCCATTTTCACAGTCCTCTAAACACAGAAAATGATAGTGCGGATGGGGCATCCATGTACTAAGGACACATTCTTGTTTAATTTTATTTTGATGCAGCATGAGCAAGATGCATTTCTTTGTAAGCAGCCATTTCATGTGTATTTGTTGTTTTATATGTAGGGAGAAAGAGCCACAGGATATGGTGTTGCATTACTCACTACCTTATTTGGAAGTCAATCCCAGAATCCTTTGCTGCAGTATATAGCCCCATCTATAGCAATTCAGGAAGTGATGGATGTTGATTGTGAAGAGAGTGATACCAAAAAACAGAAATCTTAGTGGAATAGTCTTTGTATTATAATCAGCCTGTCTATTTAGCAGAAACATTATATGTTTGACCATGCACCTTGAACAATTTATACTCAGAGAAATATTGAAGTGCAAAAATCAAGTAGATAGAAAAAAAAATTCTCTTTAATTTTATTGGAAATTTGTGCAAGCAGAATCATCATTATAGTTTTTGTCTTTGATTAATAATTTATATAGATATATATGTGTCTGTTGTTTTTGTTTTTCCTTGTTAGTTGTATAATATTTCTCAATAGATGAAAACATCACTAAGAATTTTATCTGTATTTTCCTTACAAAACAGACTTGACTTCGGTGACAAATATTGATTGAAAAATTACTCAAGTGAATATTATAAAATAAATGCTAGAGGAAAACTCAATACTTGTTGTAAATAACAACTGAAGCCTTAATATAACACATTTGTCAAACTTGACAAGGGACGCATAAATACATATTCACTAATATATAGACTGGTCAGTATAATTTGTTATAGAGCTCTTTTTTTGTCTTTTTAAACTAGTAAGATGGGAACTATTAAGTAATGAAAAGAGGAAATTCACTCCAGTTCAGTTTTCAAATAAAGGAATTAATGCTATCAACATCAGCAACGTTCTTCACCACAATGAGGTAACGTCAAAAATTCAGCTTTATTTTCAAAATCTGTCTCTTATTACAGTTTATTCTACAGTTATGCCAAAACATTTGCAACTAAAGTATCAGCATTGCATGACATTGATTTAGAAGAATTCACCAAAAAAACCATTTGTCATGTGACTGTTCTCACTTGCCTTATATTTACAGCCCCTCATGCCATGTAATTACTGAGGATTTAAACATAATTCAACATGAACATTGCCGAAAGATGATGTTTCATAGTCCTAAGTTCATTAAACCCCAATAAATCAATTTGAACCATAACTTCAAAAACTATTATTGATTCCATTGAGGACTACAAAGAGCATGGACAGAAGAGAAGTTGAACTGGACACTTTGCCAGAATGGGTCAAAACAACCAGGTATGATAAAATTTGAACTTATAAATCATCATAAGTACGTTTTCAGGGTAAAGAAGTTGTTAAATGTCTATCATCTCTTCTAGATGAATATGTTGTTCCTGAAAACAAAGCTTGAAATAAAAAAAGTCCTCAATGCCATAATCAGCAAGATGAACGTTCTGCTGCTTCCATAGCTGTTTTACTGCTGTCTTTCTTGTCTTTCCGACTATTTTCATTGCCTGTAGCATCCTCCATACTAGCTGCATCAAAACCTCTGCTGGAACACCTAAACTTTCCAAGCTCTCTCTCTATATGATGTCCTTAGCTCTGTGTACTTCCCTTCTTTCGCTGGTATGCCTCTTCACATCTCTCTTCCCAAAGAAATGTCAGTTTTATTGCTACTATCATTTTTGACGACTGTGTTCAGACTACAATGTCTGGGCTTAAAGTCCAAGACAGGAGCTTCTTACCAATGTTAGCTCACATATTCCATTTACTGCCCTTGGCCAAGATAAAGTGCTGCATATCTAGTACCTCCCTCTCTGACGAATCTCATCTGCTTTGCCTCTGTTGCTGATTGTCTCTTCCTGCTCTCAATATCAATTATCTATCCCAGATGTTTTAGGACCTTGTGCCGCCATCGATATCTTCCATGTGTCAGAGGCACCTTACAGCCTGAAAGTATGTGTGCAATAGTGCCTCTATCACCACATAACTTGCAGCTTAGTTCTTCTAGCAGTCCCTACTGGGGCAAGATCGAAGGGGAAGGAAGTGTATCGTAAGCATGAATGAAATTCTGAGTGGTTCCATCCTCCATAACTCTGCCCATGTGATCCTTATTTTCTGACAAGTTACACTTCATACATGCTCCTTGAAGCTAATCTCTACTGCTTTTTTTCTACTTGTCTTACTTCTGACTGCACCATGCTGCTCTTCTCTTTTGGTGTTGCCTTTGACCACTGTTGGAAATGTGTCACCCTACCTGTACAGGTGTTGCCCACTATGTCTGTGATAAATATCTACTTAATCTACTGCAGTTCTTGCTGACCATTTTCTCCTAGTACGTGTCTGGATACTATCCTTACTGATTTTCCTCTCTTATGAGTCGCTGAGTGTTTGATCGTTGATAAAGGATGTCAAGTTGGTTTAATATTCAACATTCGATTTCGTTTTGTGTTCGTTTTTTTTTAGCATTCATTTACAGTTTTTCAACATTCAACCAAATGTTTTTGTTACATTCGTTTTCAACATTCAACAGTTTATTTTCATCGTTCAAAAGTCCATTTTAAACATTCATAATTCCATTTTTAACATTCAACATTCGTTTTCATCATTTGATTTTAGTTATTCAACATTCGTTTTCAACATTCGATTTTCATCATTCAAAATTGTTTTTCAACATTTAACATTCGTTTTCAACATTTAACATTCGTTTTCAACATTTAACATTCGAATTCAACATCTAAACTTCAACATTGGGATTTCAATATTGCTTTTCAACATTAAACATTCGTTTTAACATTAAAAATTCGTTTTCACAATCAACATTCGTTTTCAACATTCAACATTCGTTTTTCAAATTTCGATTTTAACATTCAATAATGTTGAAAATCGAACGGTGAATGTCGTGGCCTCAATGAATATGACATTGAAAAGCAAATCTGAGGACTTGCATTGTCTAAAGGACTATTGAATGTTGATATATTTGATATTTCGATTTTTCTCTTAAATTAATTATGTTAAAACTTATGATGTTTTCAACCCTGTATACCACCAATTCCCATGTGAAAATTCGTCTTTAAAAAAAAATCAATGCTTTAATTATCCATTTTTAGATGGTGACGTTCCATTGTCACCATCTTACGGTGTTTATATATCTCAACTTGTACGATTCTCTCGTGTATGTAACAATGTTTTAGATTTTAACGAGAGTAATTTATGTATTACTGAAAAATTATTACGCCAGGGTTTTCGATATCACAAACTAGTCAAAACATTTACTAAATTTTATCATCTGTATAAGGACATCATTTGTAAATATAGCTCAACATGCAGACTTCTTATACGTTCAGGTATTTCACATCCAATTTTTTATGGAAATATTCTTTATAAAGCACAAAAATGTCAGTATTCACCTCAGAAACTAACAAAACCTTTAAATAGACTTATCAAGAAGGGATATAGTTACGATACTGTTGTCAGGTCACTAAAGATTGCTTATTTTGGCGTAAATATTGATTCACTTATAGGGTCTTTGCATCGGAACTAAACACATTTATTAAAAAACCAGTTGTTGGCATGACACGGGTTATGTTCTTCTCATATATGTTATGATGGTATGATACTAAACCCCTAACGGGAAGGGTTGTGCCTGATATTCATATGATGAAATCATAATCTTTCAATCAGTTTAATTGAAGTCTGGAGCTGGCATGTCAGTCAACTGCTGTTATGCATTTACTTTTCTACATTAGAGAGGTATAGGGGGGGGTTGAGATCTCATAAACATGTTTAACCCCGCCGCATTTTTGCGCCTGTCCCAAGTCAGGAGCCGCTACATTGAAGACCTGTTGGTGACCTTCTGCTGTTGTTTTTTCTATGGTCGGGTTGTTGTCTCTTTGACACATTCCCCATTTCCATTCTCAATTTTATTATTTAATCTGGGAACAGTATATCTAATTAAGATATATGCTCCTGCTCTAATAAAAAAACAACATGGTAGCATACGATATTAATTCATTGCTTCGGGATACGGCATATTTTGTCAATGGCGAACAAAAAGGTAAAACATGCTACACGGAGGAACATGTGATCATTATGCTGGAGTTTCTTAACGACAAAATATTTGTTGAATTTGGAGGGCCACCCTTTTGTTTAAATTGTCGTCTTTCCTATTAAAAGAACTGTGCGCTTCTCCTTGTGGACCTCTATTATTTTCATATGAGTCAGAGTTCCCTCAGACACTTGCGAAAAACAACAAAAGTCAAAGAAAAAAAATCATTTTGATTTCACATTCAGAAGTCCTTTACTCGAGTAATATATTCTCCCGATATGGAAATTCAAGAAACAGCATACACAGCTTGTTCCACCTCATTTTTAGACTGATACCCCGAATTTGACATAAGCGGTCATAGAAATAAATACCAGAATTTCATGACATACGAAACGATTTGAATTTTGAAATTATAAATTTCCGCGCCAACTTCACAGCAATCTACCAACTTCACCTGCATATGGAATATACATTCCAAACTCATTTGGTATAAAAGAGCATGCAGCTGGTACTCTAAACTCTGTGCCCGACCAACAGGGGGTAAAATTGAGGTGTGGACATATCTTTGAAACTAAAGCATTTAGAGCAAATTTGACAGGATAAATTTTCCGCTCTTATTCATGTATTTGGTTTTGATGTTATATTGGTTATTCTCATCGGATTTTGTCTTATGCTTAGTCCGTTGCTATGTGTGTTACATTTGAATGTTGTGTCGTTGTTCTCCTCTTATATTTAATGCGTTTTCCTCAGTTTTAGTTTGTTTTCCCCGATTTTGTTTTTTGTCCATAGATTTACGATTTTTGAACAGCGGTATACTACTGTTGCCTTTATCTAACAATTTTCAGACGAATCAGACAACCCGTTGTTAAGTTGCTGCCCCTAAATTAGTAATTTTAAAGACATTTTGCAGATTTTCGTTATTATCCTAGATATTATTATATAAGAATATAAATGTAAACAACAATAATGTTCAGCAAAGCAAAAACTACAATTAATTCAACATGAAAAAAATTGTCAATTGACCCTAATGCTGGCGTCATACATTTGCGTATTGACCGACGTGCACCAGACGTATACATTAGGTGCACGCAACAGGAACGATAAGCAATCGTTAGACTCGCGTTGCATAAGTTTGAATTACTAGTATAACGAAATACAAAGGTATACTGTTACGGCCAGAAATCGCCTTTAAATTGTAGCCAACAAAAGACACAAATCAATAGTAAAATTTAACAATATTTAATATACAAAAGTTTACAAAAGGTATTACACAAATATTACTGTTAACTTAACTGTCAAAATATGAGTCCAATCTGTTATCTTTATCTGTATCCGGAAATCTTTCGGAATCCAATTTGAATATTACGTTCACTACTAATGTCACAATCCAGTATGATGTTGTTTGTAGAATAAAAGTGTCAATCCAAATGCTGTGAATACTAATGTCTATCAATGTCTATGTCCAAGTTTAATTATGAGAGTTTAACTTTAGTGTCTGTATATATAGTGTTGTCAATGGAAAATTCTAGAACACTCTATAATGGAACATTGTGGAAAATCCTGGAAAGTTACAACGGAAGTTTCTGGAATAACGTAGAAGTTTAAATTACGCATCTTTTATAAGGATCATTCTAGAAAGTTCCAATCATTCTGTGATTGTTCCAGTGATTCCTAAACTGCACAATTATAAGATTATTTGGTAAACAACTATCAGGCCATACAACACAAATTAGGCCAACATTAATAAACATAATAATTACAATATCATAACACCTCCCCCCTTAAAAGAAGTTTTAGTGTAACAAAAACTTATCATGAATAATATGAACAAAAATACATAATATATACAAAGTGATTTAATAAGCTCTAGATAAAGCATCAGCTATTACATTATCTTTACCCTTAATATGTTTTACAATTACATCATATTCCTGTAACAATAAACTCCACCTAGTCAACCTCTGATTCTTGTTTCTCATTTTATGCATGAAGGTGAGAGGATTATGATCAGTATAAACAAGAATAGGATATACAGTGGGATTCAAATATACATCAAAATGTTGAAGTGCTGACAACATTGCAAAACACTCTTTTTCAATAGTTGAATAATTTTTCTGATGTTTATCTAATTTCTTAGAAAAATATGATATAGGTTTTTCAACATTATCATCTGTCTCTTGATATAAAACAGCTCCTATTCCTACATCGCTTGCATCAACAGCAAGTTTAAATTGGTTTTCAAAGTCTGGAGTAATCAGAACTGGACTATTAATTAAAAGTGATTTGCTATTTTCAAAAGCTTTTTGACAATTTTCACTCCAGATAAATTTAGAATCTTTTCGTAAAAGATGAGTCAATGGTTGAACAACAGTAGCAAAATTTGAACAGAATTTCCTGTAAAATCCTATCATGCCTAAATATCTCATAAGTTGTTTTCTATTTGTAGGAGGTGGAAATTTGGAAATAGCTTCCACTTTAGCCATAATAGGTTTTACTTGACCTTGGCCAACTGTATGCCCTAAATAATCAACAGTGGCCTGACAAAATTCACTTTTACCAAGATTAACAGTCAAATTTGAATGTGACAATCTATCAAAAGTATCATACAAATGTGTTAAATGCTGTTCCCAGCTATCACTACATACAATAAGATCATCAATATAAGCATAACAACAGTCTAAATCTTTTATAACATTATTGATCATTCTTTGAAATGTAGCTGGAGCACTTTTCATGCCAAATGGCATTACAGTATATTGAAATAAGCCATCTGGTGTAACAAAAGCTGATATTTCACGAGCTCTCTGTGTCAATGGAACTTGCCAATAACCTTTCAATAAATCAAATTTGCTCACAAATTTTGCTTGACCAATATTGTCAATACAATCGTCTATCCTTGGAATCGGATAGGAATCAGATTTTGAGACTGAATTTACTTTTCTGAAATCAGTCACGAAACGAAAAGTTTTATCTGGTTTTGGCACAAGGAGACAAGGAGAGCTCCATTCACTGTGACTCGGTTCAATAATATCATTGTCAAGCATATATTTAATTTCTTTTCTCATAACTTCAAGTTTGAGTGGATTGAGCCGATAAGGATGTTGCTTAATTGGAGAAGCATCTCCTACATCAACATCATGACAAACAGCAGTGGTTTTGTTTGGCACATCTGGAAAAAGATTTTTAAAAGAAAATACCAAAGTTTTTATTTCTTCTCTACGATCAAAAGACAGATGTGCAAGTTTTGAATCTAAATTTGACAAAATTTCTGAATTTTTCAATCTAACTGTCTCTTCCATAGTTTTACAACTAAAAGTTGGTTCAATTACATCTGGTTTGTCATGATTGTTCTCAAATTTAACCATGCCTAAAGTGGCAACTGGTTTACTATCACATAGTACATTAGTACGCTCAAAATATGGTTTTAACATATTAATATGACACACTCTATTTTGTTTGCGCCGACCTGGAGTTTTTACAATATAATTCAAATCATTAATTTTACTCTCTATTGTATAAGGACCACAATATTTAGCCTGTAAAGGATGTCCAGGGACTGGCAGAAATACAAGTACCTTATCACCAGGCTCAAAAATTCTGTCCCTGGCATCTTTATCATACCATATTTTCATTTTGTTCTGTACATTTTTTAAGTTTTTCTGAGCAATTTGACAAGCAGTAAACAATTTTTCTTTAAATCTAGATACATAGTCTAAAAGATTCAAGTCAGTATGTTCAGTAAGCCACTTTTCCTTAATCAATTTTAATGGTCCCCTTACAGTATGACCAAATACCAACTCAAAGGGACTAAATCCAAGGGATTCTTGAACAGCCTCTCGAACCGCAAAAAGTAGAAAGTGAACTCCATCATCCCAGTCTCTATCAAATTGAAGACAAAAAGTTCTAATCATGTTCTTCAATGTTTGATGAAAACGTTCTAAGGCACCTTGAGATTCTGGATGATAAGCACTTGATCTGTACTGAGCAATCCCTAACTGGTATACGACTTGCTGAAATAAACCCGACATGAAATTTGATCCCTGGTCGGACTGTATAGACTTAGGAAGTCCTACTAATGTGAAAAATTTGATCAAAGCTTTGACGATAGTAGGTGTCTTGATATTTCTGAGCGGAATAGCTTCAGGAAAGCGGGTAGATGTACACATGATCGTCAATAAATACGCATTTCCAGTCTTGGTCTTTGGTAAAGGTCCAACGCAGTCAATTAGAACTCTGCTGAAAGGTTCGTCAAAGGCTGGAATAGGCAGAAGAGGTGCTGGTGGTATTTTCTGGTTAGGCTTACCAACAACCTGGCATATATGGCATGATTTGCAGTATTCTGCAACATCGTTTCTAAGTCTGGGCCAGTAGAAATGTTGCAATATTTTTAGGCAAGTCTTCCTTATACCTAAGTGTCCAGCCAAGGGGGTGTCATGGGCAAGACCAATAATTTCTTGCCTATAAACTTTAGGCACCACCACTTGGTACACCACTCTCCATTCCTCCTCTGGGGTAGCATCAGGAGGCCTCCACTTCCTCATTAAAATGCCGTCCTGATGGTAAAAGCATTCAGCCACTTTGTCTGCTTCCTCCTGTGGTTGAGCCCTCTGGCTGAGCTGAAGAACCTCAGGGTCTTTATGTTGTTCTTCGAGTAAATTATTTCGGTCTAATGAATGGCTGGTAACGTCTGGCCATGGCATAATAACATTCTTGTTAACACTAGGTGGTTTTATAATGGCCTTTTCTGAGTTACCAGGACCTTCAATGTCAGCTATGAAAGTGTCAGAAAGGTCCATGTAATCAAACTTGTCTGTTTGCAAATTCTCATCTTGTTGTTTTCTAGCCATCGCCCTAGTAACAACACAAGCTGGATATAATTCAGCATCATCTTCAGGTGATTTAACATCCACCACCGGTTCACTGGTAACAATTGGTTCAGCAACCACTTTGTTCCTAGCTAGATCATTTCCTAGCAATAAGGTAACACCCTCAACAGGGAGATTAGGACGAACACCTACAACAACTGGTCCAGTTATCAAATCTGACTTCAGATAAATACGATGGAGAGGAACATCTATACAACCTAACTCTACACCTTGTAACAAAACGGAGGCACCAACAGAAGTCTTCTCGGACAAAGGCAACACACCTTCTAACAATAAAGACTGAGAAGCTCCCGTGTCCCGTAAAATCTTAATAGGCTGAAGAGTGGTATCATCAACAATAGAAATAAACCCATCAGACATAAAGGGTTTATATTCCTCCATGTAATCACAAAAACTGGACTTAAAAGCCTGACTCGCAGGACATTCCAACGTACTGGTAATATAAGGTGTCGTACAAGCACTGGTCTTCGGCTTATTATCTCGTTCATTCTTCTTCTGGAGTCTAAAACAATCAGCCATCAGGTGACCAATCTTCTTACAATAAGCACAAGTCAGTGACTTCTTCTCAAAAGTATCAAATTTTGGACTAGACATATTATAACTGGACTGACTTTTATTCTGTGGAACAGGCTTACTATCAGTACGCTCAGTGCTTTGATTTTTGTAATTTCCACTGGAAGTATTAACATTTTGACTCTTGAAACTTCTTTTATGTGAAAGAGTATAATTATCTGAAATTACAGCCGCATCATGTATTGACTCAACAGTTTTGTCGTCTAAATGTGTTTTTAATTCTGAATGAACACATTGTTTAAACTCTTCTAATAACATCAATTCTCTTAGTTGATCAAAATTGTTTTTTGTTTTCTTTGAAGTAAGCCATTTATCAAATAGATCTTCTTTTTCCCGAGCAAATTCCACATAGGTTTGCGAATCAAACTTTTTATAAGATCTAAATTTCTGTCTATATGCTTCTGGTACTAGCTCATAGGCTTTCAAAATTTCCTGTTTCACGGTGTCATAAGCGGAACTTTTTTCTGATGGAAGTGCAGAGTATATTTCAGCGGCCTTTCCTTCAAAAACACTTTGTAGCATTGTAGTCCAATATGGCTTTGGCCATTTCAAATTATTAGCAATTTTCTCAAACTGTGGAAAATATTTATCGACTGTTTTTTCACAAAATTTTGGAACCAAACGTATATTTTTTGCTGCATCAAAATAATCTGATTTCGACTGGACTTTAGTGTTGCTTTCTTCTTTGACCATTTCAATTTTCAGTTTTTCCATCTCTAGCCTTTCTCTCATTTCATGTTCTTTTAATTTTAATTCATCTTCTTTTATTTTCTCCCTCTCCTTCATTTCCAGTTCTTTTAATTTAAATTCATCTTCTTTTTCTTTTCTCTCTATTTCCAACCTTTCCTTCATTTCCAGTTCTGCTTGTTTTAATTTAAATTCATGTTCTAATTCAAGCTGTTTTAATTTAAAGGCATCTACATTTTCGACCTTAAGTTCAAGAGCCTCTTCACCTAAAATTTCTGCGTCAACTAATTTGTCTATAACCAAATTTTTTATAATTTGTTTTCTCATAGATACTTTAAAATTTAACTGCAGATGTTTAGCAAGCAACACTAATTCGTCTTTCTTTAAATTATCAAAACTCTCCAGGTCTGGCGTTTTCAAAAATTTACCGGCATCAAATGCCATTTTGTAGAATTTTGTTGGCTAGTTATAATAAAAATATTGAAAAAATTTTGAATAATATATTTTCAGTATCCCGGACGAGCCCCCAATTTCTGTTACGGCCAGAAATCGCCTTTAAATTGTAGCCAACAAAAGACACAAATCAATAGTAAAATTTAACAATATTTAATATACAAAAGTTTACAAAAGGTATTACACAAATATTACTGTTAACTTAACTGTCAAAATATGAGTCCAATCTGTTATCTTTATCTGTATCCGGAAATTTTTCGGAATCCAATTTGAATATTACGTTCACTACTAATGTCACAATCCAGTATGATGTTGTTTGTAGAATAAAAGTGTCAATCCAAATGCTGTGAATACTAATGTCTATCAATGTCTATGTCCAAGTTTAATTATGAGAGTTTAACTTTAGTGTCTGTATATATAGTGTTGTCAATGGAAAATTCTAGAACACTCTATAATGGAACATTGTGGAAAATCCTGGAAAGTTACAACGGAAGTTTCTGGAATAACGTAGAAGTTTAAATTACGCATCTTTTATAAGGATCATTCTAGAAAGTTCCAATCATTCTGTGATTGTTCCAGTGATTCCTAAACTGCACAATTATAAGATTATTTGGTAAACAACTATCAGGCCATACAACACAAATTAGGCCAACATAAATAAACATAATAATTACAATATCATAACAATACGCTTGGTAAACGCTTTAACTCCAGGAAATGTTTATGCATCATTAACATTTTCATCTATCTCTAGCGTTTGTCAAGCGTATGCATGTTCGCTCACGCACGTTACAAACGCGTTGGAAAACGCTATAGATCAGTTTTAGACACGTTTATGGCACGTTGTATACGTTGTTCGACTTTTACTTGGACGTATGCGGGGTGAATCATCAACGTATTCTGACATTCAACAAAACTTGACCTGACATTTATATAATGGCATATGTCCCTGAATTCATAAGACCATGTGTATCCAAAGTAGTGCAAACAATGAAATTGAGAATGGAAATTGGGAGTATGTCAAAGAGACAACAACCCGATCAACAAGAAAACAGCAAAAGGCCAGCAATAGGTCTTGAATTGCAGCGATAAAAATCCGAACCCAATCTGGGCCTCAGCTAGCCCTTAAATAAACAGGTGTACTAGTTCAGTGAAACACCCCCTACTTACATGTCCAAGATACGCCGACAGCAGGAATAATCGTCCAAGGTACGCCAGGGACGCGTCTTAAATACATTCAAGGGACCTTTTTACCTTCGTAGTGTGCATTTCATTATTTTGTTAAACAAACGCCAGACATACGCCAATATACGTTACTTGAAAGCCCGTCAAACACTTATATATGCTTCTCGTACACCGTACATACGCTTAAAGCTCTTTGTGCACACGATACAGATATATCTGACAAGTTGAAAGGCGTCCAAAATTACTAGCGTATTTGCAGCGTACATGTTTTTTTTTACCACACCCGGTGTACGTCGATGCTAAACGTTGATGTGTGACTTTTACAAAATTCTTCTCCTCAAACAACTTTTTTTCACCAAACTTTGCCATAATCATCATTAGAGTATCTAGTTAAAAAAAAATGTGTTCGATGACTCCGTTTTGCAACAATGATGACCGACATGGTTTTAAATAGAAAATACGGTTAAAATGCAGTTGTTGCCTTTGTCTCGGAAACTAAAGCATTTAGAGCAAATCTGACATGGCAAAATGTTCATCAAGTTTAGATCTATATACTCTCAAGATTTTCAGACTAACCAGAAAACCTGTTTGGTTGCTGCCCCGAATTGGTGATTCTAAAGAAGTAATTTTTGGGAGATTTTGTCTTTCATTATAAACATTATAAAAGATAAATAGACACTTCAAATCAGAAAACTGATCAGTACAGCAAGATTTACTTACAAGTCACATTTCGTTGATGAAGGCAGTAGGCTGTCACTCTTTGTAGGAGTGAGTGATTGCCCTGCCATTTGAATATTTTTTTATTCTCTTTTGTGTTTTGAACAAAAGATAAAGGAGATAAAGAGAAACTAAATAGACTAAATGATCAACAATAACAGATCAATAATTCAGATATTTTTGTCATGAATTCTATTCTCGTCTATAATGTTTGAAAAGTGCACACAAATCAAGGTAAGCAACACAGGCTCTTTATAGCCTCTAGTTCTAGAAAAGGTCATCGGAAGATAGCAAGACCTTGTTGATAAATATTCCGTATCAACTTCACACATAATAGATGATGGTCTTGAAGTAGAGATTCTAGGTACTGACTTTGTTTATAATTTTATTTACATGTTGAAGTGTTTAAACATGTATTTGTCTTTGTATATTTTTAGTAATATATTGTTTATGTGGCTCGGTAATTATACCTCCCTCTATTGTGTTATTGTAGTATAGTCCTGTTTGGTATTTTAGTTTCTATTTATTCCTTTTATCAATATAGAGTCTTTACTGAATTCGGCCATAAAAAGCCAGTATGTAAATGTACAACAAAAAAGTATGCTATTAAAGAGGCACAATTCGTGCCCATAGCATAGGAATATCTACAACCTGTCGATATTTCTTTCTTTGCAAAATAGTTCATAAACGTTATCAAGGTAATTTTCTTTAGCTCCGACGATCTCACCACATCTCCAGTAATTATATCTAGCATATTTACTTTTCTTTCTAGAGAAGAAAGCTTTAAATGAGTTGCAGCAAATAACGTTCTTTAAAAATCTATGACTTCACTACACACACGGGCATAACGGACGCGTTGGGATATTTAGATACAGTATGATGGAGCGAAAGGAGCAACGCCCTCTTAAAAAGGAAAACTAACAATAGGGAATGCATAATCGTCTCTTTGTCGTAAATTTTAGTATGAAGTTTCCCTTTAAAAATTGAAATGACTTAATCTAGAAAAATACAACTGCTGTTTATGATATATTTACTAGTAGTCAAAGTAAGTTCCTCTGGATAAATTTCGATAGTATATTTAGAGAACTGGATTATTTAACGATTTTAAGATAACGGTTGGAATTGTTGAATGTATCAACCAAATGTAACAATGACGTGTCTTTACTGAGTTTTGTCATAAACCGAGATTATGCAATACAGGAATACATCTGTTATTAAAGGGACACAGTAAGTTCCCATAGAAATACCTACTTATCGCCGAAACGTACATATATGTTGTCCAGGAGAAAATGTAAAGCTTCAATCATATCTTCACATTTCAGTAACTGTATCTTCATGGCTCTACAATCTGTCGATACCTGTATCTTGGTATTGTACAAGGTAATATAGTTTCCCGACTGTTAATTACGTCTTTACACTAAATCAGGTAGATTTTGGATGTGGACTCATTTATATTTTAGTCTTAGTTGCATGATTTTTGTACTGTTAGTTAGTGCAAGTACTCTCAGATATCTGAACTTTGTGTGCTGAAGTATAAGTACCCTGTCTTGTCCACTCTGTGTTAGATGTAATTCTGCTTTGCATCGATCTAATTAGTTAAGTTCTTTTGAACTAATTTTAATATTTTTTTCTTAAGTTATACTGTTACACCTTTGTCCAAGGTAAATTAACCGTAAGAGGGTTAGCGCGCCTTCAAACTATTTTAACTCCGCCTTATTCTGTATGTGCCTGTCTCAAGTCTGTAATTCAGTAGTTGTTTTTTTTATTGTTGTGAACCATTCATTCGTTCATTGTTTTGTACATAAATCAGACCGTTAGTTTTCTAGTTTGATTTGCTTTACATTTATCATATCGGGGCCTTTTATCTCTGATTCTGCAAAACGCGATTTGCTCATTGTTGAATGCCGTACGGTGACATATAAGTGTTAAATTCTGTGTCATCTGGTCTCTTGTGGATAGTTGTCTCATTGGCAATCAAACATCTTCTTATTTTCATATTGACTGGATATAAACTAGAAGTAGTATTGTTTGCACTCAATTCATTTAAAAGTTCGCATTAAAGATATATTTTTGGAATCACCATAAAATACCAATCAAGCAACACTGGAAGTGCCATTTTGTAAAACGAAAAGTTTACTTTCCATCATTTCAAGCAGAAGTACATTAAACAATATATTTTTGTATAAAATGTAATGTAAGATTTTTAAACGAGAGTATCAAAAAGACAATCACAAAAATACTAAACTCAGAAAAAAATTTAAAAGGGAAAGTCCCTATATATGATCAAATGGCAAAATCAAAAGCACAAACACATCAAAAAAAATTAAAAACAACTGTTATATTCCTGTATTGGTACAGGCATTTTCTTATGTAGAAAATAGTGGTTTAAACTTGGTTTCATAGCTAGCTTAAGCTTGATAAGAAGTATCTATGCTATTTCAAGAATTATGCAAAGAAACCCTACTTTTTGTTTTTGGTTCTGTGTAATGTCACCAGAAATGGCAAATTATCTATATTTTAAGAGCTTACATATATATTTATAGAAGCCTATGAAAGATGTGTTAGCTAAGGTTTCTCCTTATGCTTAAAGTTTATTTTTTTTTAAACTAGAAGTAATTATTTACTTCTTTTTTTTCAGTTGGTATAATAAACATGTCATATGTTGTAAATTAGCTAAAAAAAATGTCCAATTTAGTTGAAACAAATTAGCTGGATCAAAGTACCGACGAGTTATAATTCGCCTTGAACTAGCTTTTAATTGTAGGCTTTAAACTTGATGTATAGCATTGGCGAAAGACTGTCGACCTAGCTTAAAAAGGTTTTCCAAAATATTATATTCTGGGTAATTTTCTACATATATATGGTTACAGCCGACTTGCAAGAAGTTTACATTCGACTGTTCCATATTTATAGTCTGTTGTTATTTATGTATTATTGTCATTTTGTTTCTTTTCTTTTATTACATCTTCGGACATCAGACTCGGACTTCTCTTGGACTGAATTTTAATGTGCGTATTGTTATGCGTTTACTTTTTTACATTGGCTAGAGGTATAGGGGGAGGGTTAAGATCTCACAAACATGTTTAAACCCGCCGCATTTTTGCGCCTGTCCCAAGTCAGGAGCCTCTGGCCTTTGTTAGTCTTGTATTATTTTAATTTTAGTTTCTTGTGTACAATTTGGAAATTAGTATGGCGTTCATTATCACTGCACTAGTATATATTTGTTTAGGGGCCAGCTGAAGGACGCCTCCGGGTGCGGGAATTTCTCGCTACATTGAAGACCTGTTGGTGACCTTCTGCTGTTGTTTTTTTCTATGGTCGGGTTGTTGTCTCTTTGACACATTCCCCATTTCCATTCTCAATTTTAATGAATCAGACATTTTCTTTCCATTTTTTTTATGTTAAATTTATGAGCAAGTCGACATTCTTTCATGAAGATATCTATCAAAATTATATATTTCTTGTTTCAAAGAAAAATCCAAGAAAATTAATATCCGATTGATGCATGAATAACTAGCTTTATTGTTTAACAATTTGAAAAAAATCCTTTAAAAATTCCAATAGGTTTCATGCCATTTCGATTTGCCAATATAGACATATAAACCACAAAACCGGGAACATTAATCAATTATGTCTTACTCAAATAAAGATAGCAGGTACTGAAAAAAAACTAACTTAAGATTTCTTAGGATTAACGCTATCAAATTCAGGCGATGGAAATAGAACGAATGATCATTAATAAGTAATACTGCGTTCGAATGCTAACATACCGTCTATGACCTCTGAAGGCACAAACAGGTAGAAGTAAGTAGGTCGATAATCTATTTTTAATAGCAACAAATAACAAAAATACCGATCTCCGAGGAAACTTCAAAACGGAAAGTCCCCAATCAAAAGGTAAAATCAAAAGCTCAAACACATCAAACGAATGGATTACAACTGTCATATTCATGACTTAATACCGGCAACCTATCATGTAGAAAAAAATATGGATTGAACCTGGTTTTATAGCTAGCTAAATCTCTTACTTGTATGACAATCGCATTAAATTCCGACAACGATCTTTTTCCTAAGATTTTTTACGAAAAGCAAGAAGTTTTAATCTCTAATGCAAACATGTAGGACGAGGTTTAAATATAAATACTACTGTATTTTGCGATTCTGGTGTCATTCTCACATCTAAGTCAAAATCAGGTGATATAACAGGGGCGTTATCACGACTTGTCCTTTACCTGTTATTTCGTATTCCATCTCTAGACTTTTATGGCACATACCAAGATATGCTAACATTGTTGAAACATCAAGGCTAGCTCAATTATTCGATTTCCACAGGTTTTTTGTTTGGAAGTAGTTTTTATATATCAAATGGATTGAACTTTGAACAGCGCTTAACTATGATAAATGTTAAAGAATAGACAAAATGATACGTTTCAACTTTAATGAATAGCATAAACTTGAAGCTCAGCAAAACTCAAACTATTAATGCCTTTACTCTGCAGTTTGACAAATTTTCCGTTGACTGGCTCTTTACAATTGAAAGTTATGAATTGTGATCTTTTTGCTAGTCCTTTGAAAGAGCCACATTCTTTCATATTTTCCTTATCAGGTCCAACTAAAGCTGTTACCATTTTGAAATTCTGGCCACCTCCTGAAATAACCAAAGAGATAAAATTATTTGAAATAAGAAATTCAATTACAGATCCTTCCATGTGAACTTTATAAAAACGACATCTTTATTCATAAGATGCATGTCTTTCTCTTCTTTACAATGACGGCAATTACTTGGCTGCATAGATTTTTTCTTATGCCAAAACATGTTTGAAAATGAAGATTAAAACATAGGCGAATATGAAATCCCTTCAACAAAAATCTGTCCTAAAATTATTGTTGGAAACGTATTTACAACCTGGGAGAGATAACAAGCTAGGAAGCGTATAACCAGCAACATAATTATTCAATGGTTAAATGGATCTGGGTCAAACACTGTCGGAATCCACTGGGATTACTAGGCTCATGAATTGATTACACAAATGATAAACTTTTAATCAAAGGTACACAACAGGAGTTAAAAAAACTATACCAAGATAGTTGTTAATTTTCAATTCCCAGATTATGTAACAATATCTACTTTTTATACTGAGATATGTGTCACCTGAGAGATATTTTGATAAAATAGTGCAAATGCTGAAATAACAATGTCAATATTTCAACTGAGCAAGAAATTTAAATTAAACAACGAATGAGGGGAGGGCCAAAATCTTGATAGAATGAAGGCAACAATAGTTAACCGGCGTTCAAAGCCATAAATCGATTGCGAAAAAAAATCCGTGTTACAAACCTCAATTGAGTGAAACATATCAACTATGATTTACGTAAAATAAGACGTGCAAATGCTCATACAACTTGTCATTAGTGTTTAATCTTAGATTGATTCATCACATACTTAATTTTAAAATGTAAAAGCAAAAGTCAATACACCATGAATGGGGATATGGAACCAAATAATCTCCCTAAAAATAAGGTGTGTAAATGCTAATGCAGCTGCCAACAATTGGTTGAGTGCTCAAACAATCACACGGTTATTTAAAAGGGCATACCAGATGTTAATATTAGGAAAAAGATGTTTTTTTCACAGTTGTACAAAATTAGCTTGAAAAGGATTAAAGGGAGACATGTTGTTTAAATGACATTTGGCCTCATTATGTTATAAGAGAATTTGTAATATATTTTTCGATTGAACATCTTCGATTTTTCTTGAAAATGAATATATATATATATATATATAAAATTTCCAAAGAACTGTACATGTTACTCAATTAAGAGCATACTTTTGTTTTAGAAGATATTCTTTTTTTTAAACGCTTTTGTTCATCTTATTATTAAAAGTTGCGTATGTCTGCCCAAAAGGATAGAAGTATCACAATGATGAATATTTTTAATTTCAAGCTTGAATTTATCAGGAAACCGTCACTTTTTAAAGTTAAGTCACGAAATCAAAGTGTGAAAAAAAACTGAAGAGTATTATCCTACATCTTTTGCACATTACTTACGTTAAAAAAAAAGAAATGAAAAAGCAATAACATGAACCAATCTGATTAATCGATTACATGATTTTTCTTCTATTTTTCTTGTATAATATCCGTCTTCGTATTTCGTCAAAATATTAAATAACTTGCTTTTGATAATATTTAAGGAAAACATACCAGCCTTTGAGGTTCTACTTAGTACTTTGATTTTCTTGACCTTGTAATTCTTGGTGAGGTCTACAATCCACCAAGGATCTAACTGTTTTTTAGTGTGAGCATAAGTATGGATACTACCATCAACTCCTTTGTCGTCTGTTGTATCCCTACTTAGACTTGAAATTTGTTCAGTGGTGTATCCATCAGCTGTAAGAGTCAGAATATTAAAGGTTGCGTCTATATAGGATGGTATGATACAGTGAGAGAGGATGAGGTGCAGAGAGAGAAGCAGAGACTTGGAAGTGAAATTCGATTTTGATGCTCTTATGAATCGAAAGTAATATTGAGAAATATTCTCACATAAATGACCCTCTTAGCTGTCATAAACTAAGGACAAATGAATGCTAATAATATATGTAATTAATGTAATTGGTTGAAAAATAGGAGAAAAACGTAATAAATTTCAAGTGACCAAATCGCTTTTCTTGACTTACCTGCATCATAAATGCTGAAAGCGTTGAAGGCTATCAAGATAATAAATATATTAAGAAATGTTAAAAGTGTATATAGCCTATTTTGCCGAGGAGCCTATGCCGCTAGAAACTGTACAAGAGATGTTGACATAATATCACACAAGCTTGAGTAAGAATCTCGGTTTGGGATAACCCGAATTCTGCTCCCGTTAGATTTTCAAATCTAACATTGTGGTTGTATTTGCAGGTTAAGTATTGTATGGTGTTAGCCCTGTACAGCATTATACAGCCCTAAGTTATTCGATTGAGAAAAAATGTCGCAAAGTTGAAATATATTCTTAGACTAAATAATAAAATGGCATTGGTTTTGTGTGACTGCATGATAAGTTCACGACGGATATCTACTATGTACATATCCCTATACAACAACACTCTGTTATAACCATGCGTGAAGCCAACAATTATTGGACTATCTCTTTAATTCAACAGTTATTTGTATTGGTCTTTGGCGAGGTGCACAGTGTATGTGGGGTTGACACCATGTCTCAGGAGCATGGGTAAAAATCCTGCCGAGGCAAATGTAAACATTTCCTTCTGCAAATGTAAATATAACGTTGATGGACTTATTTTCGGACGAAGTACATGTAAAAAAAAATAGTGAGCTAAAGATCTTATGAACAATGTATTATTTTAGTAAATCCAAATGCAACAATACAGAAAGAATTTTTGAACTTTTTAAAACACTTACCTCTTAGCGCAACTTTCTTTAAACCTGTGTTAAAATATTAAGTTAAATAATTTATACACATTTGCGGATAAATGCATTCTTGTCTTTCCGATCAAAGTACATTTAAATAATTTATTCTACTCCATCAAACATTCTTTTGTATTGTCATGAGGAGATACATTATGTACAACGGCTTTGTATATTGGAAATCTGTTATTTTATTAATATAAAACAGAATCGGGTATTTTTTTGTTTGGTACTCGTTTGATTTTCAATTTTAGTTCATTTATATATTTAGGAGTTTAAGAGTTTAGTATGACGTCTATTATCAATGAGCTAGTATACATGTTGTTGAGGTGTCAGCTCTATAAGCACAGTCTTTGGTCGGGTTGTTGTCTCTATGACACTTTACCCATTTCCATTCTGAATTTCTTTGTTGGCATTATTAGTTAAAGCAGCATCAAAATAAAATCCTTTCACAAGAGTTAAACCTCATCAAATCGTTAGGAATGGTTCTAATGCTATACAATCTTACTTTGTTAATTTTACAATGTATATATTTTTTTAATTGTACGATGGCTAAAGCGATAATAAATTCTTATTTAAATGCACGACATACACATACATGGATTGAGAGTTGTCTCAGTGGCACTCTTATCACATCTTCTTATACCTTTATATAGCATTAGCATTTGAAAGTAAATTCAAAATGAAATGTAAAATGTAACTGAAATCAAACAGTCAGACTAATATAATATCAGTCCTGCTAAATTAATGCCACATTCAACTTGGTTGCTGGCGAAAGTTAGGCATCAATGGTGGAACAAGATCAAAATTGATTATTTACGACATTCAATTATGATGTTAACAACTCAATGCATCTGTCGAGGAAATAATTTCTAAATATATATTTACGAGTAGATAACTATACTTTTGTAGAACTCTTTTACTTTTGGTGCACATTTCGACAAACTATCTCTTCAGTGATTTTAGGACAATGTTTTAGGAAAAACTAAAAAGTCATAAAAATATAAATGATTTACAGGTGTCGAATCTAGGTAGGGCCAATCTGTAGTTTAACAGATATAGAGAAAGTCATTTAGTAGAGAAAATATATTATTCATTTAAATAAAAACCAATAATCATTACTGAACTATAAATATTTATATCAATTAAGAATTGAATGCTTCTTTTTGTAAATTTATTGGGGTGTAAAAGCGTTGGCCGAAGTACATTTTGTATGAAGCGCGGAAGCGCTTCATTCTAAAAATGTACGCACGGTCAACGCTTTTACAACCTTATAAAGTTACAAAAAGAAGCATTCAATACTTATAATTACATTTTTTAGCTATGATCATGAAAACACGAATTTTATATATTTTATTATTTAATTCACCTGTGCACTTTATTGTTGGAGCACGTGTTATCATGAGTGAAAAGTTGTATTGAGCAATGCAACTGCTTACGGAATAACACGTGATGTGCAGTTAGCCAATCAGAATAAAATATTATAATGAAACATACATCTAATGTAATCATTAAAGAATATAAAACTGCTAAGCTCAAAGGCAAATTGAAAAAAGGAAGACCATAAAAACTGACAAAATCGAACTCTACAATGTATCAATCCACAGAAAACAATTATTATATTCCTGATCGGATATACATATGCCTTATTTCAACTTCTCTTTTTATATCAGAAAACATTCCTTTATTATAGACCCCAATGTAAGCTTAAAAATCAAATAGTTTACCGTCTTGCATGAAAAAAAACCCACAAGTTGTGAAAGTCTATTCACATGTTAGGAAACAGACTCTCAACACAGCAAATGTTACATTACTATTGATACCTACCGATAGTCTGATCATCTTTTCTTTCTGAAATGAAAATGAAATAAAATAACATAATGGAGTGTTTGTAAGATATTTTTAATATATATGTTTTATATTACCCCCTATATCAAAGTCATACAAATCCCTTTGCAAAAAAAAAAAAGAAAAAAAAAAGAAAGGGATCCCGTAAAAATATGTTATCTGCAATAAGTTTTTCATACTAGGTTTACATTCATACTGAGACTACTATAACATGTGTTATAGTAGTCTCAGCATTCATATAACAGCTCAAGTGATAAATTATACTTACCACTTGGTTTAACATCCTTTTCTAAAACTGCATAGAAATCTTCAAAAATAACATGGAAGTATATTATAGAAAATATCTAATGAAGAATCATTTTTATTTCAATACATATTGTTTGTATTTCATTCCGAATAAGCCAAGGAATATTTAGATTGAACAATACATCCAAATAGTAGAGTTGAAAAGACTTAAAATAATTAAATTCATGTTGCACTTTGTAAATACAGCTGTTTTTCAAACCACGCCTATTTTGGGGAGGATATATAATATTCATAGATAATTAATTTTGTTTACGTACTGTTCCCCAGATATGATCTCTATGTTGTATCTCGTAGGGACATAACTTAGGAATGTTACCAGTACATATAAATATACATATCTGTCAAATTGAAGACAAGGAAGGAGTTGTACCGAATTTTCGTTTAAGTTTAAACTCTTCGAAGTTCAGGGCATATAAACGTTGAAAATATGCCGTACAGCCCTTTGAAAAAAAAGTAGTAGTGCATACGAACTTTCCATTCTAGTATATATTTTTTTTCAAAACTTCATGGTAAATGTGTTATAGTTCTAGTCGTAAAAGGAGTTCTTATGGGAAATTTATGAGGAGTTCTTATGGGAAATTACTTTGTCGATAATTACAGAAACATTTCCATTCTCAATTTTAACCTTCAGAGAATAATCTAGGACACGTTTTTCACATAGATTGAATGTTGTTTTATTATGTACTGTTCTTATCTTTGTGAATTCAATGACATTATCATAAAATGGTTTAAGATACAATTGCATGAATACCATAACGTATTAACAGGCATGTCGTGAGTAACCTTTGAAATTGCAACAAGTAGTTTATATGCTTCAATGATCACATGTACATGCTTTTTATTTGATACTAATGAAAAACTGCATTTACCGACTTCATTAATAGAAATTATAAATAAATAGCTATGATAATAAGGAATTACAACAACAAAAAAATCAATACACAAAAAGGACAAGCAGTCGAAAATAACTCACAAAAATTTATAATCTTTTCAGTATGGAAATTCTACAAATATTGTCTAATTGTGTTTACAAAGTGGTTTGTAGAATACCATCAAACCAGTTTGAAGGATCCAGGTTCTAAATTGAAGGCGTCGAAATATAAAATAACAACCTCATTACAAAAATTGCTGAGGGTTTATTACATCTACAAACGTTGTCATGATTTGAAGACAGTTCTGCACATCGTAAATGCATTTACAAATAATCTATTGTATGTTTATCTTTTTCTTTTTCAACCATGGCGTTGTCAGTTTATTTTCGATCAATGAGTTTGAATGTCCTTCTGGTATCTTTAGTCCTTCTTTCTAAAAATGTAAATGGTCGTTAAAACAGAAACTGTAAACTGTAGGACGAAATCGTAACTACAATCTCAAAGTTAGTTTTTGTGTCATTGAAAAATCATTTACTTATTATTTATAAGTTAAAACTTAGAATGGAAACGTGGAATTTATCAAAAAGACAGCAACCCCACATAAGAGTAGAAAACAGCCCGAAGCTCAACAAATCTACAGCTATACGCACAATAAAACTCAGTTGTAAGGAAGTCGGAGACAAATTTTAAAATAGGTAAAAGAAAAAAAATAATTAAAATAATAACAATCAATATAATTTGACAAATGAATGCTAGCAGTTACTGACATGCCAGTCTTTAGACCTTAATTAAACTGATCGAGAGATTATGTCTTCTTCATATAAAAAACATCTCCGTAACGGGTCAAGTATCATGCCATCAACAATCTGACTAGAAGAACATCCCCGGTATTGTATGCGCATTCATATTTGAACGGTACCAATGTTTTATACTAACCGTCTGGCTTTAAATTTTTCTTAAAAGCTTTATCAATAAACTCTTCGGTATCAGCATCTAAAACAAGAAATATAAGTATGTACAATTATGGTCGAATCTTTTCTCCGCTTGGGAATAAGTATTTAATATCAAATGAAGGAAGCAAAAATTTACAGATTTTTATTCAATAATTCGACCTCATGAATGCATCTTTTTTTACATTAAGTTTCAAATGAGTCGAAGTATAGCCTTGTGGGTAAAGTGGTCTAGGGCATGAGGTGTTGCTTAGATGTCAAAGAAGAAGAGGATCTAGTCCCGATGAGGGAAAAATCAGATTTATAAACATTGTTTGGATCAATTTCAGACAAAGTATATATAAATTATGGTTTTAGCTCTAAATACAAATAAGTTGTCACATATTTAAACGTATATGAACATAATAATATAGATGTAACTGTATGGTTTTGTAGAATTGCAATTCTTTCCGACAGATAAATCAGCTATCTGCAAATAGATATAGGAAGATGCGGCATGAGTGCCAATGAGACAACTCTCCATCCAAATAACAATTTATAAAAGTTAACCATTATAGGTCAAGGTACGGCCTTCAACACGGAGCTTTGGCTCACACCAAACAGCAGGCTATAAAGGGCCCCAAAAATTACTAGTGTAAAACCATTTAAACTGGAAAACCAACAGTCTAATCTATATAAAAACGAGAAACGAGAAACACGTATGAACTTCATAAACAGACGACAACTACTGTACATAGGACAGGTGCAAACATGTGCAGCGGGATTAAAAATAGGGATGAAAGATACCAGAGGGACAGTCAAACTCATAAATTGAAAATAAACTGACAACGTCATGGCTAAAAATGAAAAACAAACAGACAAACAATAGAACACATGACACAACATATAAAACTAAAAAATAAGCAACACGAACTCCATCCCTCGTGTTGCTCATGTTATAACAAATCCGGTAAATAGTCTAATTCGGTAGGTCACATTCATGAAAGGGAAGGGGATTGTAATTACGACGTAAGGAACATATCCGATATCATCTGTGAAACGGTTATTCCATAACGGTCAACCAACTCGTGGTGGCGTCCGTAAAATTTACGAAGGGATGATTTCAACTTCACCAATTGGAACTCTTGGTTGAATAGCTTCATTGTGAGCAGCGACCCTCTATCAAGAAAATCATGATAGGAAATACAAGATTTAATGGCACCAAAAAGTATATCATCTACTTTGTAGAACGCTTAATAACGCTGACAATAAAGGCTTTATCCGACGGATGAAAGCTATATTTTATAACCGTGTTGATCAAGTGGTCTAGGACACTGTACACAGTGACAGAGGTATTGCCATGATGTCACAGAGCAGGGGTTTGCATTCTGTTTTTTAACGCACATTTGCAGATCTTACGTTGTTGGGCTATACGAAGTATATACAAACTATGGTGTTTGCCCTGTTTACCCATACTTTAGCCAAATGGAGAATCTGTTATAACGATGTGATGCATGCAAGGTAAAATATTCATCCTTAACGACATACAATACAGTTGATCTGCACGATATATCTTCTTGCTATTATACATCATACAATCGACGAACGAAAGCTTTATTAACAGCCTAGTAGGAGAAGTCGTTTTTAGTGCTGGACTCAGAAGCAGGGGTTCAAATCCTGATAAGGAAAGAACAAAACAATTTACTGTCGCCAATTTGCAGATTTTACATGATAATGTTGGGCTTAATTTTAGAATATTTATATATGTTCATGTGATCATCATAGATACCAGGATTAAAATGTTGCTCGCAAGACGCGCGTTTCGTCTACAAAAGACTTATAATTGATGCTCGAATCAACAATGTTAAAAAAAAAAGCCAAAAAAAGTACGGAGTTTAACCTAAAATTACACAATTAAGGTTCTGTCAAAAACAGCTTGAATTGCATTATGATTTCAATGAATTAAAAGTTGTCATTTTAAGATTTACTTTTTCGAGGGCAGGTAGTTTGCAAATGTCAAAAAAGATATAAGTTACTTAATAGGTCTATCGTTCTTAAAAGTGGGAGTCCATACCCTATTTGTGAGACAGGTGTGATGTCAGTATGATTTATTTGATTCGAGGGAGAAGCTTTTCACTCTACCAATATCAGGAGAACTTATTGTTGCAAAATGATAATAGAGGTCTTGAGACTACATCCCACCACTGTTAGAACTATCTTGTTAATACTTACCTTCAGCAGCAATGATTTTAATCTCGGCAAAAGACAGAATTCCGTTTCCTTTTAAAAGTACTTCCACTTTCTTCCCGGTTAACGGATGGCTACACCTTAATGGAATTATTTCGCCTTTTTCTCCTGGTCCTTTGAAAGTTGCACATTCTTTTCCCCCAATCATTACTTGTATATTATTAAATCTTGCTCCTATTATAATAAATGAAATTCATAACAAATTATTTAAGTGTATTCCATTTTCAAAATTTAATGTTATTCATTATTATACAATAGTGTTGTACGCATCAGGTTGTAGATAAAAGTGTCTTATATTCTCTGTTTGACATGGTTTTACATAGTCTCTGTCTGACAATGATTTATATAGTCTCTGTATGTCATGGTTTTACATAGTCTCTGTTTGACAATGTTTTACATAGTCTCTGTTTGACAATGTTTTACACAGTCTCTGTTTGACAATGTTTTACATAGTCTCTGTCTGACATGGTTTACATAGTCTCGTTCTGTCATTGTTTTATATAGTTTCCGTCCGTCATGGTTTGACATAGTCATGGTCTGTCATGGTATTAATACTTTGTCTCGGTCCGTCATGGTTCTATGTTGGTAGTCTCGCTCTGTCATGTTTGATATATAGTCTTTAATACAATCATAGCGCTGTGAATAATCGTTCTTAAAAATTAGCTACCGTAAGTGTGGAATCTGAATTTTCTGGGCATGTGCATAGAGTTTGGATGTTGTTTTGGTAAATCCGATTTTGAATAGTGTTTATTTGAATAAATTCATTGTTCAATAGATGTTTAATAGTTATCAAAGGTACCAGGATTATAATTGAGTACGCCAGATGCCCGTTTCGTCTAAATAAAACTCACCAGAAGCGCGTAAGACTCATCAGTGTTATAACTGTTCTTGTAATGATCAATATAGTTACGCTCTTTTCACTTGATTTTACTTGTTCTTATGCTCTACAGTTACAACACTGTGCCAGGTTAGGTGGCTAGGTGGTTGGCAAAAACAAATTTGTTTAACCTCGCCGCATACTATCGGTGTCTGTCATAATCTGCCTGTAATGCTGTGGTTGTCTTTTGTTGCTATTAACATTTTTTTCGACATAAATCAGGTCGTCATTTTTCTCGTTTCAAATGTTTCAAAATAGTCGTTTTTGGGCCTTTTATAACCTACTATTCGGTATGGGTTTTTTTCTTTTTGAATGTGATATGGTGACCTTTTTTGTTAATATCTATGTCATTTGTGACGTGTTGGAGGGTTGTTTCATTGAGAATCATACCATATATGTAGTGGCACATTATTTTTGAAAGTTTAGGATGCTATCTCCGATGGATATTACTAAACTTTTACTGCAAAAAAAAAAAAAAAAAAAAAAAATATGATATTACAAGATGACGTCAGCATTGATATTATACGTGACGTAATGGTAACGCTATGAAATTTTCTGACCTTTCTGGATCCAAACTAGGTCACTACGTGACGGTGTTTTATACTCATCACGTTGTCACTAATTTACCACAGTTGCAATAAAATGGTGGAGAGAGCTTTTGCGTTTACTAGGCACCGTAACAACAAAGCGAAAAATGCGTCTTATGCGTCGAAACATTTACGAAACATGAACACTGTGTTGTTTTGTAGGACGTAACACCTCTTCTTATCATGTTATTAGATAGGCCATTCTTTGTAATCCCATATTAAATTTACACGGGCTTCATGCGGTCGCTTTCAACTATTTTTGTTTTTATTAATTGCATAAATTTAAAAAAGCCTTAGTCCCCTTCATATGTTTTTCAGTGCAATGATATTGATCTAGTAAAAAGCCGGTTTACTTTCCTTAATTTATCAACCTGCCTGTTTCTGTTTTTGTAATGAACTATAGTTTTTTTTGTTAATTTAAGGGAACGACATTTTAATTTTAAGGAGTTAAAGGTGCTATGTTTCTCCTTTAATTAATTTTTTTTCCCAACAATTTTAAAACTTTTTCTTGTCGCGAAAATATTTTGTTTGTTTGTTTGAAAAATTTAATTGAATAATAACACTCTCAATCAGAAAATTGTCTTCGTTCTTCTCCTTGATCAAAATATTTTGGAAATAAGAATATTTGTTTTAGCCTTTTTTCATTGTTAAATGGCTGTTCTCTTAGTTATGTCAAAACACATTGTTTTTTTTTACCCAATTTTACTGTGAACTTTTACAAAACAATTAAAATTCTATGATGTGCAATGACATCGGTCGTTTCGGCTGATAACATGTAGATCTTAGAATTGTCAACGGTTGAAGAGAATCCTTTAAATCTGTATGAGTTGTATACAATTTCAGTTCATAGTTTTTCCACTTCTTGTCGCAATCAGTTTTGTACTTGGTTAAATACTTTTATATTCAAATTATTAATGACACAATTCTATGAAATACTAGACAAATTTATAGATACAAAGTTGTAGTGACAGTTTGGATGTAATGACACACATCGATATTCCCGGCCATTATAGGTTAATTTTCTATATAGATTTAGATACAAGTCACACAAGTGGGAGATTAAGCTAGCCATAAAACCGGATTGAATCAGCCATTTCTACATGAGAAAATGCCTGCACCATGTCAGGAATATAACAGGTTGTTTTTTTTATGTTCTTGAGCTTTTGATTTTGTCAATTGATAAGTACGGGGCGTCGAACGGGACTCTTGTGGTTTTGTACTCGAAATTCAGTTTTGTTCAACAAAAATGAGTTCAGTTTAACAAAATTTGTAGTATACTACAAATCTAAATTTTGTCATACAAAATTATCTTTCAGTGGACAAAAGTTTCTTTTGTCATGACAAAATTCATTTTTGTATCCCAGACTTGACTTTTGATACCTAATTTGAAAATTGGGCGACAAAAGTCAATTTTGTATGAAAATTAGTTAAGTTTGGATTCTATGAACTAATTTGCATACAAAATTGACTTTTATGAGACAAAATTGACTTTTGTGAGACAAAATTGACTTTTGTGAGACAAACTTGACTTTTGTGAGACAAACTTGACTTTTGTGAGACAAAATATTTTGTCTCAAAAAAGTAAATTTTGTCGTCACAAAAGTAAATTTTGTCGTCACAAAATTGAATTGTGTCTCACAAAATTGAATTTGGTTCACAAAATTGAATCTTGTCTCACAGAATTGACCTTTGTGTTTTAATTTCCATATCAGGTAACAAAAGTCAATTTTGTATGCAAATAAGTTTATATTTCCATACCTTTTTGACAAAATTGACTTTTGTCATGACAAAATTGACTTTTGTCATGACAAAAATGAATTTTGTCTACAAAAATGAAATTTGTCTACAGAAATGAAATTTGTCTACAAAAAAGAATTTTGTCATTACAAAATTGAAGTTCTCATAAAACAAGTCTGTATTACATAGTTTTGTAAGACAAAAATGATTTTGTTATGACAGAATTGAATTTTGTATACACAAAATTGATTTTGATTACAAAAAGTGCAAGTCCCATTCGGCGCCCCGTAATAAGGGACTTTCCGTTCCTTGAAGTTCGGTATCTTTGTTATCGTACTTTTTCGGACGCTTATGAGGTTTTTGCTGGCCACAACAATCTACTCTATTGACTTTTTTTTACTGAACACAACAACTGCTCTATTGAGATTTTAATGACCCCAACAATCTACCCGGTTAAATAGTTTCGGACATATATAACGTTTTTACTGACCACAACAATCTACTCTGTTGATGAATACCACTCCTTTGATTTTCTCTTCCTTTGGCAACTGTACAGTCCAATATGGATTTTGTCCCCGCTGAGTTTCAACTAGGGAGTCAGTAACTCCATCCATGCCATTTTGAGACACATAAGCGTAACGTCTCGCCCATGAGCTTTGTTTTGCTTCTAGACCAAGTGCTAAGTCTTCGCCCAATAACAAATCGTCATCTGCTGTTAAAAGACATATAATACACATGTCATTGAATCCATTAAAGCTCTATTTAAATCCACGATTGTTTCCATAGCTTCGTCATACGAATACATAGGCTTAATATCCATTAGACTGGTTTTTGATTTTTGGTGTTTAAACGCCACTTTTAAGCACCGCATTTAGCCTATTTCGTGGAGGTCAGTTTTTATTGGTGGCTGGAGTGCCCGGGGAAAACCACCGACCTTCCATAGGAAAAACTGACATTCCTAGACAATAATGATTGGAGTCGAGAGAGGGGTTCGAACTCACAACCTCAGTGTTGACTAGCTAGTGATTGCAGTCGTAACTACTAAGACCACTCGGCCACCGAGCCTCCCCCCCCCATATATCCATTAGAAACTATTTTAAGACAAGACTATCAATCTCTAGTATATGAACTATTCATGCCTTGACACCATCACACTTTACAATAGCTAAGCCAACAACAGCTATAAGAGTCTATGATCTAAGCCAACAACAGCTATAAGAGTCTACAATCTAAGCCAACAGTAGCTATAAGAGTTCTATATGCAGTATATGGGACTGTCATTTACGCCTCTAGTTAAAGTGATTTAAAAATTTCCGTTAACGTAATTAATGCCAACCGGAACAACCTGAAATTTATCAATGCTTTTTTCCTAAATATGAATGCTAATGTCTTAAAGAGAAATAGGGAAAACATTTAAATCTGAATAGACAGTTAAAATACTTATTCAAATACTACTAAGTAAGATGAATTGTCAGGCGAAACTGAGCGAGACAAACATGATTTAGTGCAAAACGACGGTAGAGAAATTCAAAAGGGCATGGCAGACAGGCAATTTTTATGTATGAATAAAATCACTATACGGTCTACACAAATGCTTTGTAAAAAAGTAAATAAAAATTATTTGTTACAAAGAGTTTACATAGCTATAGCTAAACAAATATATGTATAAAAACCAATATTTTACCATTATTGTTAAAAATGTCCCATATGCTTTACTTTTCATCTACTGTAGTACTTAAGAAGATTTTGTGAACTAGATGAATCCATTTTAAAATGATCGAATGCACTTTTTATTCGTCAAAATAGGCAGATCGTTCATATTTTGACTACATTAACATGATAGTATCGAAATTCATTTAAAATATTGTATTACTTGACACATACCAGACCTCTTTGCTCTCTTTAACACTTGCACTGAAAGGAACAAAAAAATGAATTATTTCCTAAATTTTAAAAGCCTTGAACATGATTGAAACACAGACTTTCAGTACCGTTCTACTGAATTCGGCTGTGCATGTTGTTACATGTAATATAGATAAATCACAAGCTTATAGTTCGAATAGCGCCCCTTTCAAAATTTCTAAAATTTTATATTACTAACCAACTTACCGGGTAAAACCTAAGGATAATTCGGAGACTTAATATACATACACCTTATCATCTTGAATCGAGAAATCATATGTATTGTTCTAATGTTGTACTGTTACATCGCTATTCCAGGTTGTCGCCTTCAAGCACGCTTATAGCCAACACAGTCTAAATGTGCCTCTCAAAAGTCAGGAGCCTAAAGTTCATTAGTTGTCATTGGTTTATGTCTGTGAAATAATTTTTTCGCGTTAGGATATCTCAATTGAACTTTTTTTAAAAATTTTTCATCGAAGAACCTTTTTTAACCGACTATACGTTAATGTTTTTCTCATTATTGAAGGACGTACAGATGCATGCCGGTAACTATTTACTTCCTTGTTTTGATAGTTGTCTCATTGGTAATCATCCCACATATTCTTATTCTTAAATTTACGCACGGGACTAAGACTTTCTTTTTTATTGTCACTGGTTACTGCTGATGACGTCAGATTGATTGATTGATTTTTGTTTGCTTTACGTCCAGTGGCAAATATTTCATGCATGTTCAAGACGAGAACAAGTTAACAATAAATACAATAGGTATGTCTTGTCATAATGGAGGCCATTCGGGATGATGGTAGGGAAAATTAGAACTGCCACTGGAAAATGAAGGTATATTGGATTGGGACAGAAATATTGCCTTGCAACAGCTCACCTACTGACCCCTCAAAGAGTTGTTACAAGTGTTCTTAAAGTTCAAAGAGCGTGGCACTCTCTTTTCACAAGTCACGATGACGTCAGAAAAAAATCTTTCATTATATAACTTCTTAAGTGATATTGTGGTTCATTGGTAGACATTTATCTAAGTAGAAACTATTTCTAAAAATAACGGGGTTGTCAATTTAGGTTGATTTTGAAAGAGAGAGAAGTCACTAAACGAACAACACAATTGGTTAGTAGATTAAAACTGACAATGTCAATGGCGTGCTAAGCTAACGCCCTTTAGAGCACGTGCCGCTCTCCTGCATCATCGATTTTTTTTCGTCTGTTTTTCTGGTGAAACGTTTCAGCTTTTCCTAAGCGCAGTGTTTTTTTTTTTGTTTTATAAAAAGACGTAACATCATTTCTAACCGTGTATTAAAATAAACCACGCCTACAAATACCATAAGAAATATACAGGGTCTCCACGCAGACGCTTTAAGCCAATCATCTTTCTAGAAATGTATAGGAGGTAAGATAAATATCAAAATAATAGCCATAAAATTTAAATAAGACAATTACAACTACAAAAGAAGATAGTTGTACGATTTGGGGGAAATGAATTGAAAAAGTTTAGCAATTCATCAGACCAATACAAAGCAACAAAAACAACACAAAACTATAAGAAACACTTAAGAAATAAAGTACAGATCAATGAGTTTTTACAGTTACAGAGGGCTATTTCAAACTAAGCTTTATAAATAGAATATTGTTTTTTCAAATGAAAATCAATCAGTACACATTTACCGGATACATTGTAAAATGTCAAAAACAATTTAAGAAATTCATGACCTTACGCAATACATAAATATAAGTATCGGCTGGATACAGGATCAATTTAGAAAAGCATGACCTTACGCAACACAAACATATAAGTATCGGCTGGATACAGAATCAATTTAAGAAAAGGATGACCTTACGCAATACAAAAATATAAGTATCGGCAAGATACAGGATCATAAGTGTTAAAACTGTTTAGGGATAAATATTTAGCTAGAAGTGATAAATATAATATTCAAAACTCTAATTACAATGTTGAATTTATAACCATCAGAATAACGGATTGATATAAGTACATGAAGTGTAACTACAATTGGTAAAGATTACTTATAATTAATTTGAGAATGAGAAAAAAGTAAAATCACAACAGTACTGATCTCAGAGGAAAATCTAATCGGAAAATCCATACACATGGCCAAATCAAATGACAAAACACATCAAACACAAATGAACAATTAAACCTGGTTTTATAGCGCTAAACCTCTCACTTTGATGACAGTCTCATCAAATTCCGTTATATTTACAATGATGCGTGAACTAAACAGACATAATAAATAAAATAGTCAAAATATGGGTACAGCAGTCATCATCGTGTGACAATTTTAAAAGGAACAATTTAACAGAACACAAAAACATCTATCTACAAACACATTCATTGATTCGCGTGTCTGACGTCAGAAAATTTTATACGTCACATATATTTGTCGTTCAATGTTTATACAAACAATTTTAAAATTTCACATGGGCATGAAAACGATGGTATGATACTTATCAACACCGCAAAAATTGCATAAGACATGTATTGGCAAGATTTTGTTGAGTGTTGCTATTTGGACAAAAGTACAATACTTGTCAAATGACATACTAATTTATTTAATCAGTCGAATAAAAATCGAACTACATGAAACCAGTTGTTTGTTTCGCCATACTGATGTAGCTTGTGGGTAGGTAGATTATTGATAGCCTTATCAAATGCCTTGAAAAAAGTTATTAGGTATTCTTGTGGTAGTTGTTGTTAGATGTAAGATATTAAGGGTCATTGTAGAACCTTCAACAATGTGCAAAACTAATAGAGGAAGCTAACGCCAAGTAATGTTGCATTTAAATTGTATAGGTTTGTGTTACATTTAGTTCTTTTTTACCCGAGCCTTTATAAAAGAGGGACGAAAGATACCAGAGGGACAGTCAAACTAAGAAAATCTGTGCATATGATATAAGCGTTGTCTGACGAATCGTGGAGTAGTAATCTAGCTATTCTTTGAATTGTGGTATATTACTCCCATCTAATCGTGTATGCAGTCAATACTGCTGCCAGCTTCAGTACGTTGTGCTACATTGTCTTCTTTGTATTTCCAAAACAGCTTTCTTATTTCTCGATTGGTTTTGCTCTTCAGTTCTATTTATGTAGTAGCATCTCTATTTCCCCCAGATATCCTACCGTTTTTTGTATGCTCTGTAGTATTTTTTTAATATCTGCCCCGAAAGATGACTTGTCTCCTTTTGATCGGCAGTAAAATCCTTGCCAATGTAGGGCGTCAACTTTTGATTATACCGAGGAAAAGGTCAAAATACACATAGACCAGAACTAAATTTTATATATACGCCAGACACGCGTTTCGTCTACAAAGGACACTCATCAGTGACGCTCGAATCCAAAAAAGTAAAAAAAAAAAAAAATCCAAATAAAGTACGAAGTTGAAGAGCATTGAGATCCAAAATTCCTAAAAGTGTTACCAAATACAGCTAAGGTAATCTATACCTGAGGTATTAAAATGGTATTAATTTATTACTTTATTATATGCATGGCTTATTAGAATAGGAGTTACTGAGTGACAGCACATCACCAAAATATCTGAAAGTGAAATTTCAAGATGCCCTTTTTTTTGCCGTTCAGGAAGTTCTGTATGAACAAAAACGTTGGCCAGTAGTGCTGCACAATTAGTACCCAGTGATATATCAATTCTCTGCAACATTAGTCTTGATAAATCAACATTGCAGTATCTGTTGTCGGAATTAGTCTCGTTATTTTTTTTCTACTTATCCTGAGATTTCTATGACACATATACACTTCTTCAATTGTATAAAACAGGCTCTTTTTATTCACGTAGTCGATAATTCAAAAAAGTTATGGACAATAATGGGGGGGGGGGGGGCAATAATGGTATCAGACTTAGAAAAGGTTTTAATACTATTGTAAAACTGTCAAAAAATCATGGACAATAATGGTATCAGACTTAGAAAAGGTTTTAATACTATTGTAAAACTGTCAACAAATCATGGACAATAGTGGTATCAGACTTAGAAAAGGTTTTAATACTATTGTAAAACCGTCAACAAATCATGCACAATAGTAGTATCAGACTTAAGAAAGGTTTTAAAACTATTGTAAAACTGTCAAAAAATCATGGACAATAACGGTATCAGACTTAGAAAAGGTTTTAATACTATTGTAAAACTGTCAAAAAATCATGGACAATAATGGTAACAGACTTAGAAAAGGTTTTAATACTATCGTAAAACTGTCAAAAAATCATGGACAATAATGGTATCAGACTTAGAAAAGGTTTTAATACTATTGTAAAACTGTCAAAAAATCATGGACGATAATGGTATCAGACTTAGAAAAGGTTTTAATACTATTGTAAACCGTCAAAAAATCATGGACAATGGTGGTATCAGATTTATAAAAGGTTTTAATACTATTGTAAACCGTCACAAAATCATGGACAAAAGTGGTATCAGATCTAGAAAAGGTTTTAATACTATTGTAAAACTGTCAAAAACTCATGGGAAATAGTGCTATCAGACTTAGAAAAGGTTTTTATTTAATTGTAAACTGTCAACAAATCATGAGCAATAGAAGTATCAGATTTAAAAAAGGTTTTAATACTTTTGTAAAACCGTCAACAAATCGTGGACAATAATGGTATCAGATTTAGAAAAGTGTTTAATACTATTGTAAAACCGTCAACAAATCATGGGGAAATTATGGACAATAATGCTATCAGACTTAGAAAAGGTTTTGATACTGTTGTAAAACCGTCAACAAATCATGGACACTAGTGGTATCAGACTTTGAAAAGGTTTTAATTCTATTGTTAACCTGTCAAATAAACAGCTGCACCATGAGCGCATGATACGCCCGACGTCTTGTGTGGAAGTTTTATGCAATAATCATAAATTGTTTCTGAGAAAGTTTTTAGCAATTACCATTTATTGCCTTTGAGACACGGCGGGACATGAGAAACCCCTCAACCCTGTTTTTTTTTTTTTACAATTATCACTAAAATGAAATTTTGAATCAAACCAAAAAGTATACAGATCTTTAGATTAATATAACAAAGAAGTGTGTAAAGTTTGAAGCAATAATCATAAATCGTTTTTGAGATACGGCACGACATGTAAAAACCCCCTCCCCCTTTTTTTACAAAATACTCAAAAACTCAAAAATGAAATTTTGAATCATCACCAAAAAGTATACAGATCTTTAGATTAATATAACAAAAAAGTGTGTAAAGTTTTAAGCAATAATCATAAATCGTTTTTGAGATACGGCGCGACATATAAAAAACCCTCCCCCTTTTTTACAAAATACTCAATAACTCAAAAATAAAATTTTGAATCATCACCAAAAAGTATACAGATATTAAGATTAATATAACTAAGAAGTGTGTAAAGTTTTAAACAATAATCAAGAATCGTTTTTGAGATACGGTGCGACATGTGAAAAAAAAAAACACATGTTTAGTTACAAAGTGCTGTAACTCAAAAAGTTTAAATCTTATTTTCACCAAAAAGTATACAGATCATTTGACCATCATAAAAAACAACTATATTAAGTTTCAAGAAATTTAGATAAGTCGTTCTCGAGTAATGGTGCGACATGTTTACGCCGGACAGACAGACGAACAGACAGACAGACGGACGGACGGACGGACGGACACCGGACATTTGTATACCATAATACGTCCCGTCAAAATTTTGACGGGCGTATAAAAATCATGGCCAATAATGGTATCAGACTTAGAAAAGGTTTTAATACTATTGTAAAATTGTAAAAAAATCATGGACAATAGTAGTATCAGATTTAGAAAAGGTTTGAATACTATTGTAAAACAGTCAAAATATCATGGACAATGGTGGTATCAGTATATGTAAAGGTTCTAATACTATTGTAAAACCGTCAACAAATCATGAACGATAATGGTATCAGACTTAGAAAAGGTTTTAAAACTATTGTAAAACTGTCAAAAAATCATGGACGATAGAGGTTTAAGACTTGGAAAAGGTTTCAATACTATTGTAAAACTGTCAACAAATCATGGACAATAGAGGTTTCTGACTTAGGAAAGGTTTTAATACTATTGTAAACCTGTCAAAAAATCATGAACGATAATGGTTTCAGACTTAGAAAAGGTTTTAATTCTATTGTAAACCTGTCAAAAAATCATGGACAATAGTGGTATCAGACTTAGGAAAGGTTTTAATACTATTGTAAACCTGTCAAAAAATCATGGACGATAATGGTATCAGACTTAGGAAAGGTTTTAATACTATTTTAAACTGTAAAAAAATCATGGACAATAGTGGTATCAGACTTAGGAAAGGTTTTAATACTATTGTTAACCTGTCAAAAAATCATGGACGATAATCGTATCAGACTTAGAAAAGGTTTTGATACTGTTTTAAAACCGTCAACAAATCATGGCCAATAGTGATATGAGATCTAGAAAAGGTTTTGATACTTTTGCAAAACTGTCCAAAAATCATGGACAATAGTAGTATCAGATTTAGAAAAGGTTTGAACACTATTGTACAACAGTCCAAATACCATGGACAATAGTGGTATCAGACTTAGAAAGGTTTTAAGACTTTTGCAAAACTGTCAAAAAATCATGGACATTAAGAGGTTTAAGAATTGGAAAAGGTTTTTATACTATCGTAAACTGTCAACAAATCAAGGACAAAAGTGGTATCAGACTAAGACAAGGTTTTAATACTATTGTAAAACTGTCAACAAATTATGGACAATAGAGGTTTAAGACTTGGAAAAGGTTTAAATACTATAGTAAACCGTCAACAAATCATGGACAATAAAGGTATCAGACTTAGAAAAGGTTTTAATACTATTATAAACCGTCAAAAAATCATGGACAAAAGTGGTATCAGATTTAGAAAAGGTTTTAATAATATTGTAAACAGTCACAAAATCATGGACAATAGTGGTATCAGACTAAGAAAAGGTTTGAACACTATTGTACAACAGTCCAAATACCATAGCAATAGTGGTATCAGACTTAGAAAGGTTTTAAGACTTTTGCAAAACTGTCAAAAAATCATGGACATTAATGGTATCAGACTTAGAAAAGGTTTTAAAACTACTGCGAAACTGTCAAAAAATCATGGACGATAGAGGTTTAAGACTTGGAAAAGGTTTTAATACTATTGTAAAAGTGTCAAAAAATCATGGACAACAGAGGTTTAAGACTTGGAAAAGGTTGTAATACTATTGTAAACTGTCAAAAAATCATGGGGAGTAGTTGTATCAGACATAGGAAAGGTTTTAATACTATTTTAAACCTGTCAAAAAATCATGGACGATAATGGTATCAGACTTAGAAAAGGTTTGAATACTATTGTAAAACCGTCAAAAAATCATGGACGATAATGGTATAAGACTAAGAAAAGGTTTTAATACTATTGTAAACCGTCACAAAATCATGGACAAAAGTGGTATCAGATCTAGAAAAGGTTTTAATACTATTGTAAAACTGTCAAAAACTCATGGGAAATAGTGGTATCAGACTTAGAAAAGGTTTTTATACTCTTGTAAACTGTCAACAAATCATGGACAAAAGTGGTAACAGACTAAGAATAGGTTTTAATACTATTGTAAAACTGTCAACAAATCATGGACAATAGAGGTTTAAGACTTGGAAAAGGTTTTAATACTATAGTAAACTGTCAAAAATTCATGGACAATAATGGTATCAGACTTAGAAAAGGTTTTAATACTATTGTAAACCGTCACAAAATCATGGAGAATTGTGATATGAGATCTAGAAAAGGTTTTGATACTATTGTAAAACTGTCAAAAACTCATGATAAATAGTGGTATCAGACTTAGAAAAGGTTTTTATACTAATGTAAACTGTCAACAAATCATGCACAAAAGTGGTATCAGAATAAGACAAGGTTTTAATACTATTGTAAACTGTCAAAAAATCATGGACAATAGTGATATGAGATCTGGAAAAGGTTTTGATACTATTGTAAAACTGTCTAAAAATCATGGGAAATATAGGTATCAGACTTAGAAAAGGTTTTTGTCGAGCCTGCAACTTTTGTTGCAGAAAGCTCGACATAGGGATAGTGATCCGGCGGCGGCGGCGGCTACGGCGGCTACGGCGGCGGCGTTAGCTAACTTCTTAAAAGCTTTATATTTTAGAAGGTGGAAGACCTGGATGCTTCATACTTTGTATA
Organism: Mytilus galloprovincialis; assembly: GCF_965363235.1. Lineage (NCBI taxonomy): Eukaryota > Metazoa > Mollusca > Bivalvia > Mytilida > Mytilidae > Mytilus > Mytilus galloprovincialis. Next base: position 88,133,328 of record NC_134843.1, read on the forward strand.
TAGATGCCTCATGTTACGAAGTTTCTGTCAGTCACATGTCCAATGTCCTTGACCTCATTTTCATGGTTCAGTGACCACTTGAAAAAAAAGTTCAAATTTTTTGTAATGTTGAATTCTCTCTTATTATAAGTAATAGGATAACTATATTTGATATGTGCGTACCTTGCAAGGTTCTCATGTCTGTCAGACAGTTTTCACTTGACCTCGACCTCATTTCATGGATCAGTGAACAAGGTTAAGTTTTGGTGGTCAAGTCCATATCTCAGATACTATAAGCAATAGGGCTAGTATATTCAGTGTATGGAAGGACTGTAAGGTGTACATGTCCAACTGGCAGGTGTCATCTGACCTTGACCTTATTTTCATGGTTCAGTGGTTATAGTTAAATTTTCGTGTTTTGGTCTGTTTTTCTCATACTATATGCAATAGGTCTACTATATTTGTTGTATGGAACGATTGTAAGGTGTACATGTCTAGCGGGCAGATGTCATGTGACCTTGACCTCATTTTCATGGTTCAGTGGTCAAAGTTAAATTTTTGTGTTTTGGTCTGTTTTTCTCATACTATATGCAATAGGTCTACTATATTTGTTGTATGGAACGATTGTAAGGTGTACATGTCTAGCGGGCAGATGTCATGTGACCTTGACCTCATTTTGATGGTTCAGTGGTCAAAGTTAAATTTGTGTGTTTTGGTCTGTTTTTCTCATACTATATGCAATAGGTCTACTATATTTGTTGTATGGAACGATTGTAAGGTGTACATGTCTAGCGGGCAGATGTCATGTGACCTTGACCTCATTTTCATGGTTCAGTGGTCAAAGTTAAATTTTTGTGTTTTGGTCTGTTTTTCTCATACTATATGCAATAGGTCTACTATATTTGTTGTATGGAACGATTGTAAGGTGTACATGTCTAGCGGGCAGATGTCATGTGACCTTGACCTCATTTTCATGGTTCAGTGGTCAAAGTTAAATTTGTGTGTTTTGGTCTGTTTTTCTCATACTATATGCAATAGGTCTACTATATTTGTTGTATGGAACGATTGTAAGGTGTACATGTCTAGCGGGCAGATGTCATGTGACCTTGACCTCATTTTCATGGTTCAGTGGTCAAGTTTCTATCTAATACTATATGCCATAGGTCAACTATATTTGGTGTATGGAAATATTTTATGATCTTTATGTCAGTCGCACAGGTTTTATTTGATCGTGACCTCATTTTCACGGTTCATTTTTTGCACAGTGTTAAGTTTTTGTGTTTTGGTCTATTTTTCTTAAACTATATAAGTAATAAGTCAACTATATATGTTGTATAGAAGCATTGTTAGCTGTACATGTCTGCCTGGCATGGTTCATCTGACCTTGACCTCATTTTCAAGGTTCATTGGTCTATGTTTAGTTATCTTGGTTAATGTTAAGTTTATGTGACAGTTGTTATAAAGCTTAGCTTTATACTAAGGACTATCAACATAATATCAGTGATTAGTATAGAAGGCGAGACATTTCAGCGTGTGCACTCTTGTTATACTATTGTAAACTGTCAACAAATCATGGATAAAAGTGGTATCAGACTAATAATAGGTTTTAACACTATTGTAAAACTGTCAACAAATCATGGACAATAGAGGTTTAAGACTTGGAAAAGGTTTTAATACTATAGTAAACTGTCAAAAAATCTTGGACAATAATGGTATGAGACTTAGAAAAGGTTTTAATACTATTGTAAACCGTCACAAAATCATGGACAATAGTGGTATCAGATCTAGAAAAGGTTTTGATACTATTGTAAAACTGTCAAAAAATCATGGACGATAGAGGTTTAAGAATTAGAAAAGGTTTGAATACTATTGTAAATCCGTCAAAAAATCATGGACGATAAAGGTATAAGACTAAGAAAAGGTTTTAATACTATTGTAAACCGTCACAAAATCATGGACAAAAGTGGTATCAGATCTAGAAAAGGTTTTAATACTATTGTAAAACTGTCAAAAACTCATGGACGATAGAGGTTTAAGACATGGAAAAGGTTTAATACTATTGTAAACTGTCAAAAAATCATGGACAATAGTGGTATCAGACTTAGGCAAGGTTTTAATACTATTGTTAACCTGTCAAAAAATCATGGAAGATAATGGTATCAGACTTAGAAAAGGTTTTGATACTTTTGCAAAACTGTCAAAAAATTATGGACAATAGTAGTATCAAATTTAGAAAAGGTTTGGATACTATTGTAAAACAGTCCAAATATCATTAACAATAGTGGTATCAGACTTAGAAAAGGTTTTAATACTTATGCAAAACTGTCAAAAATCATGGACAATAGTAGTATGAGATTTAGAAAAGGTTTTTATACTATTGTAAACTGTCAACAAATCATGGACAAAAATGGTATCAGACTAAGACAAGGTTTTAATACTTTTGTAAAACTGTCAACAAATTATGGAAAATAGAGTTTTAAGACTTGGAAAAGGTTTTAATACTATAGTAAACCGTCAACAAATCATGGACAATAAAAGTATGAGACTTATAAAAGGTTTTAATACTATTATAAACCGTCAAAAAATCATGGACAATAGTGGTATCAGATTTAGAAGAGGTTTTAATAATATTGTAAACCGTCACAAAATCATGGACAATAGTGGTATCAGATCTAGAAAAGGTTTTGATACTATTGTAAAACTGTTACAAACTCATGGGAAATAGTGGCATCAGACTTAGAAAAGGTTTTTATACTATTGTAAACTGTCAACAAATCATGGACAAAAGTGGTTTAAGACTTGGAAAAGGTTTAAATACTAGTGTAAACTGTCAAAAATTCATGGACAATAGTAGTATCAGATTTAGAAAAGGTTTTAATAATATTGTAAACCGTCACAAAATCATGGACAATAGTGGTATCAGATCTAGAAAAGGTTTTGATACTATTGCAAAACTGTTTAAAACTCATGGGAAATAGTGGCATCAGACTTAGAAAAGGTCTTTATACTATTGTAAACTGTCAACAAATCATGCACAATAGAGGTTTAAGACTTGGAAAAGGTTTTAATACTAGTGTAAACCGTCAAAAATTCATGGACAATAGTAGTATCAGACTTTTAGAAAAGGTTTTAATACTATTGTAAAACTGTCAAAAAACTCATTGTAATAAGTGGTATCAGACTTAGAAAAGGTTTTAATACTATTGTAAAACCGTTAAAAAATCATGGAGGATAATGGTATCAGACTAAGAAGAGGTTTTAATACTATTGTAAAACTGTCAACAAATCATGGACAATAGAGGTTTAAGACTTGGAAAAGGTTTTTTATACTATTGTAAACTCTCAAAAAAATCATGGACCATAGTGGTATCAGACTTAGGAAAGGTTTTAATACTATTGTAATACTGTCAACAAATCATGGACGATAGAGGTTTCAGATTTAGAAAAGGTTTGCATACTATTGTAAAACAGTCAAAATATCATGGACAATGGTGGTATCAGTATAAGAAAAGGTTTTAATACTATTGTAAAACAGTCAAAATATCATGGACAATGGTGGTATCAGTATAAGAAAAGGTTTTAATACTATTGTAAAGCGGTCAACAAATCATGGACAATAGTTGTAGCAGACTTAGAAAAGGTTTTGATACTATTGTAAAACCTGAAAAAAAATCATGGACAATATTATCACATTTGAAAAAGGTTTTTATTAATATTGTTAAACTATCAAGCTTGTGATTGAAGGTTTTGAGGTAGATGAAAAACAATGAAGATATACCTATTCAAAGTAAAATGTTTAAACTTCATATGTACATACCATTACGCTTTGTTCTTCTTATCTCTTTCCCTAAAATACATAATAAAATTATTATAGCTCTACACTTGACTATATCCTATACATATTTGGGTTTGAAATGTTTGTGTTTAAGCGTTCCTGATGAATTTTAATCCAGGAAAGCGCTTTGACGAACAAAGTGTTATTTTTATATATCACTAGATATCCATGAAACAGTTTTAAAATGTGTTTAAAAAATTGTTAAATCTCCTCAAGGAATTGGGGGCGTTAAAGACAAGTTTGGCCAAGAAAATAAAATTTTAGACAACTATTTCAAATTTTCGCATGCGTTTCTTAAATTGCCTCCTCGATGGATGAAACTGTAACAATGTTAGTTTTAAAATAATGTTTTGTTGCTTCTTAAATCAAGATAAAAAAAAACACATGCAAGGAAAAACCCCGATCTTGTATCCGTTTTTGGATTATATCTTTTGCATAGCTTATAAGGTTGCTGAAATGCTTGAGCAATTTCATTTACATTATACAAAAAAATGCACCAGTACGGTAGTACCCTTCTCATGATTTGAAATCCGTTTACTATTATCTACACAATGATTGAATTAACTTCTACACAATATTAGTACAGTTATTTACTTATAAATAAGATTTTTTATTTATTTCATCAGCTCTTCAATGTTTACATATGGTTTTTGATATTCAATACTTTTCTTATTAGTCGTATATATATATTTGAAAAAAAGAACAATTATATTATATATTACTATAAAGATATCATTTGTCACAAGAAAAGAACATGATTTGATCTGCGAATAAAAAGTTGAAAATATGTTTTTAAGATATGACTTTAGCAAAAGAGATGAACTGAACATTAAATCATGCAGACTTTGTTGATGTGTCACAATGAGGTTTGCAATGAGAAAATCTGTTGTTGGTGTCTGTATGTTGTTATTATTTATTGAGAGTGTTAATTAACGTACACTTTCGCTAATCAATATTTGTAATCAGATGTATTATATATAAGCTACTAGTAATCATGTGTGTGAGACATATATATTATTATAGACATAGTTAAGAAATCTACGTGAATAATATCATTAATATGTATAATACAAAGGGAGTGTAATTCTCCAAATCATTCGAATAAAAAGGTGGACCATGAAATATTTCTATAATACTCAATTCTGCTTTATATGACTGTTGATTTATAAAAACAATAAAATTAGTTTCATTTTGAAAGGAAATACTATATTTTACATTTATAATTAAAGTCGTAAATAGTTATCAAAGTTACCAGGATAATAATTTAATACGCCAGGCGCGCGTTTTTTCTATATATGAATCATCAGTGACACTCAGATCAAAAAAGTTATAAAGCCAAACAAGTACAAAGTTGAAGAGCATTGAGGACCCAAAAATTCCAAAAAAGTTGTACTAGATACGGCTAAAGTAATCTATTCCTGAGTTAAGAAAATCCTTAGTTTTTTGAAAAATTCAAAGTTTTGTAACAGGAAATTTATAAAAATGACCATATAATTGATATTCATTTCAACATCGAAGTGCTGACTACTGCGCTTGTGATACCCTCGGGGACGAACCATCCACCAGCAGTGGCATCGACCCAGTGGTTTAAATAGTTATCAAAGGTAAAAAAAAATATGAAACATATATTTTAGATAAGAAAATAGCAGGGAAGTTAATTTGGTGATCGAAATATATATACAATGCATATTGTATATAAAATCCTTGATAAATTATTTACAACTTCGAGTTTGCGCGAAACTATTACATAGCTATGACAGCCCTAACCAGCTTTTAAGGTTAAGGTTGAAGGCTTGAATTTCACCAACATTGTTTTTAGCTAGCTGACATTTTATTTACACCGTGTTGTGTTAGAGTCCATACGTTATGTGAAAAAAAGTCTTGTTGAAATTTCACTTGGTATGTTAGGGGTATATTGAAAATGACCAGTTTCGATGTAACCTTAAATTCAGTCGAAAATAGAAGGGTGGTCCTTCATTTCTATATTCTTTGATTTTTAGAGGGATTTTTCTTTATCGTTAAAAATAACGCACACGGAACATTTTATACCAGTTACGTACGCCAAATACATTTCGGTCCACCACATAAATATTATAATAGTGCCCTCTTTCAATGGGAATTTTAAAGTTAGATGTTCTTTACTTTGCCATCCAGATTTTTGTGTGATCAATCATCTGTATTAAAGAATTTTAAAAACTAAAAAATTGGTTAAGAATTGAATAAAATACAGCACGGGGAGGTCAATTTACATCTTGATGTAATTTTTGTATATTGGTCTTGTAAAACTGGTTTTAACAGTTCTGTATAATATATATATAATGTATATATTTAGTTATTAAACTAATCCAGTTATCAGTAACAAAACACACCGATAACTACAAGGTCATTGTACCTGACCCACAATTTAATTCTGAACGAGTGAATTCCTAAAACTTTTGAATGTAAATTAAGTTGTCTTTTCGTTAATTTAACAATATGATAGTCTGTCTGAGTAGGTTAAAGAGTAACAAGAATGTTTACAATGATGCCCCATTCGTACTATCATTTTCTATGTTTAGTGGACCGTAAAATTGGTGTCAAAACTCTAACTTGGCATTAAGATTAGAAAGATCATATCATAGGGAACATGTGAACTAAGTTTCAAGTTGAGTGGACTTCAACTTCATCAAACTCTACATTGACCAAAAACTTTAACCTGAAGCGGAACAGACGGACGAACGAAAGGACGGACGCACAGACAGGGGAAAACATAATGCCCCTCTACTATTGTAGGTAGGGCATAACAAATAATTTTCTTTTAAGGACGTCTCGATTTTTGTAGATGTATTCTTGGTCTTATCGATCTTTTTACGTTTCAATGTTTACATCTGGATAAGGTCCGTTTTAATTTGCTTACTTCCATTTTTGCCAATCTTTAGTATATATCAACCATTAAAAAAATATTTGAATTGGAAGTCCAGGAATTTATTCGCATAGCAACATTTTAACCCAAATTTACATCAAGCTTCTGTAGTCTGCTGTACTCGTCGATTTCTATTTAAGGAGGTAAATGATGACACTAAATGGAACTTTTGTGTTTATTTCAACTTATTTCAATTTTATTATTTACCAAAACGTTTTCTCGTGACATCGTAATTGCTTTATAAGCATGTTACATATTTCCGTGGAAGGGACTGGGCCAATTGCCGTACCTATTATGTTTTTTTACTTATTTTCCCAAGAAAATTAAAAGTATGGTTTTTGTAAACTGGATAGAATTGGAAAATGCTAGGCAATGAAGTAATTTTATCCTTTGATTTTGCCATTTGATTAGGGACTTTCCGTTTTGAATTTTCCTCGCAGCTCAGTATTTTTGTGATTTTACTTTTAAAATCAAGACTTAAAACTTTGTCCAGACAATTGAACTAAAGGGAACCGATTAATTCAATGGCATGGTTAACATTAGTAGAATACAAGTAGTTTTGACATCAGAGAGTCTTTACTTTTTATTCTTTATACATATATGATATGTATATAAAAAATGTTACTATGTAGCAGTTTTTTCACATTTTTTTCTTCAAAAATCAGATGCTTTGCAATGAATCCTATGGAACATCAATTTCTAGATTGCAACCTGCACAAGGGAAATGTTTGTATATGTTCACTACAAAGAAGTACCTAATGTTGATTTTGTGTGCTCAGAATGAGAAAACACAATAATTTAAATGCCTCTCTCAGATAAATCCATGCACTTATAATTACTCGTAAAAATGACTTAGTATCATGTTACATTGAAAAACTGAAGTTATGTAATAATTATGATTTTTTAATGCAACATACCAAACAAAAATATATAAAGATTAATGCATACCAGTTTGAAGAAGAATGAGTATCTAGTAGCATAAAATATGTGATTTCATATTGAAAAGAACATGGATAAGTAAGATCTGTACCTAGTGTCTTTTTGTTGTTGGGATGTACAAGTACCCGACCAAGTCCACTTGTATTTTTCATCTGATGAGTTAAGCCTTTTTCAACTGATTTATATAGTTCGTTCTTATGTTTTACTGTTAAACCACTGTCCCAGGTTAGGGGAGGGTTGGGATCCCGCTAATATGTTTACCCCGCAACATTCTGTATGTATGAGCCTGTCCCAAGTCAGGAGCATGTAATTCAGTGGTTGTCGCTTGATTATGTGTCACATATTTGTTTTTCGTTCATTTTCACGTTAAAAGGGTCTATGACTAAAGTCTTCATCCCCATTTACTGCAGCACTGTCGTAATACTTAAAATTTCATATTTGGTAAAAATGTGTTTAAAAAGTTGATTTTGTTCTTAAACTAGACATGCTGACAAGAATGTTTGTGCTTATGTGCTACAAGTAAACAATGTTATTTCCAAAAGCACCAACTTAAGTATTCATTTTGCTTACTTTATAATTTTATTTGCAAGGGGGTAAGGTGTACAGCCTTAAAAGCATGAAATAATTGGCATTTATTAACACATGTATAGTAAAAAAAAATCATATACTAGAGATAACCGAGTAAAAAAGATGATTTTATGAAATAATTTGAGATGTGTGATATTTTGAGAGCAAGACATCGATTCTATGCCATTCACTTGTTGTCAACGAAATCTTCTGAAAAAAAGTCCTTATACTTTTAGTGAATTCTAAAATTCTTGTCGAATATTGTAAAAAACAAAATCCCTTGTCACTATCTTTTTTTTTTTTTTTTTTTTTTTTTTATCGTGATTCGCTCTTGAATATAACAATAAATTTGATTTTAACAAAAGCAATCATTGTTTTAGTGCAAATTTTTTTAAACAGGATGTTCGAAATGACAAACTTGTTATGACCCCAATCATCAGAATATATCATGGTTTGCTATGTTGCTCATGATTGGGAAGAATTGTTTAAAGGTGAAATGAAGTCTAACGGATGCAAACAAGCGAATAAAGAACTTACACACTGATTGCTCCAACGTTGGTCAGCAGGTGCAAAAAGCGTCAATTTTGACGATTTTTCGTCCTTTCTCTTGACCCAGAAGACCCAGGGATGCTGGCAAAGGTATCCAGCTGTAGCCTGCATGTAGCTATAGAGTGGACCCTAGTTAACAAATTGACATCAACAGTTGTTGGGTGGGAGTGAATCTGATCTTGGTTTAGTAGTCTACAGAAGGTAATTTGGACCAAAAATACGGAATTTCACGATTTTTTTCGATTTTTGACTTCAAATGGACTTGAAACCGGAAGTAGTCGTTTCCTATGCGTATTTCAAAAATAATAACAATCAGTAGTTATATGGCTGTGGGTTTGCACTATTTTGGCTAGTTTTATGTCTCTGAACTTCCTGTGTAAGACAAAGATGGGAAGCCAACCCCTCCAGAAAACCGAGTTTCAGCCGATTTCAATTTTCCAAGTCCGTATTTGTGCTCGAAATGCAACTTAAGGTAGCACTCCACAGTTAGGTGTGTAGTTTCGCATTTTGGCCCCTGTGGTTTTTCAAATATGAGAGCTAGTGTGCAATAAAATTAATTTTTGGATAGCTGAGTATTAAAATAGCCTTTGTATTGGGTTTATATGAACATCAAGGTTATGTCATGTATGTAATATAGGCTGTTTTCTGTATGACAGTCCGTATTTGCATGTCCCTACCATACATTGGTCCAGCAATTATTGTAATGTTTTTTTCCAACTTTTTATCGCACGAATTTTGTGATTGGATTTTACGAAAAAATGAGGCGAAAGTCACCCATTTTTTATTTGATCATTAGGAAGATTTATGAAAACAGTTTCTAAAAAGGTATCACTCAAAGGCATTAAAAATTCTAGTTTGATCCAAAATTTGGGGGGATATGTGACATGTTCACCCCCCTTTTTGCAATATTTTATGGTAAATAAATGCAGAATGTTGCCATGGATACACATAAAAGGAATTAATTTTCACCCTTTTAACTTTTGAAAATCAAATCTATGGAAGTTACTGATTACATACATATGCACATGTACAACACAAACAGTTAGGTTAATGTATTAGAAATCCAGGAATAGGGGATGATAAAACATTTTGTGGCTCATTTTTTATTTTATTTTCTAACTGTGGAGTGGTACCTTATGGCACATCAGAAAGCACAGAAATGCATTTTTTAAGATAAAATTTACCACAAATCTTTAGTTTTTTATGTTCTTGTTTTAGTTCTGAAGGTAAAAAATCTGCTAGGAATGCAATTTATGTTTATTTTATTGTTTACTGTCCTTAGCAACCAAATATACACATTTTGACACTTAGACATGGTGCGGTCTTAAATTTGTACTCCATTAGCTTTTCCCTTGTAACCAAATATTGCGCGTTATATGATATCCTCAGAATGTATCGCTTTATATTTTTGAACGCGAATAAGTCAAATAAACATTTTTAGCAGGATTTTATATTATATTTTGGCATTAATTAAATTTAATGATGCCAGTACTGTTAGAATTTTATACCCTGCTTGAGAGCTTCTAAACCAAGGTTAGGTATGCTATTTACAGCAAATTTTACCTATAAGTGCTTTCAAATACCTAAAAATTGTACAATTTGTCCTCTTTAAAGGTAATTTTATGATTTTGAATAAGATAAAGGGAAAAGTTTTAGAAATTTACCCCAAAAATGAGACAGACATGAAGTTTTTCACTATGATCCAGCATTTAATTTTAAATCACTTTTTGTCGCTTTTCAACATCAACTGCTAACCTTCATAAAATCTTTGTTACTGAACCAATTTTAAAAACTAAGGTACCATTTTCATCGTAATAGCTATAGTACTGCAACTGACATCGAAAAAGACGCTTAGTTAACGAGTTTAATGGTCCGGAACAACACACGGCTGCAAATTGTTTTAAATGATAGAATAATATCTATATTTTAATTTCCGTCGGGTCGTAAAAAGTTTCTATGGTCACATTTTTGTATTTTATCCCTTTAATGGGGGTACCCCTCAATTTACGGTTTTGGGTAGTTGCTTTAAAATCCAAAAATATATTTTTTGGTTAAATTTCCCGCTATTTTCGTAAATATTTTCTATGCACATATCATCAAGGATCATCGGAATGATGAAGACATAAATATAATACCATCTCCAAGTAAAACTTTCAAACTTAAAGTTGGCTGTTTTTTAGATAGAAATTTAACGCGCTTTTCTTTGAAAACGAGAAAACATATGATTCAAAAACAGTATTTGACATTTGAGAGGACAAAACATATTATTGCGATACTGCATGCAAATTTTGTTGTCCAAACAATTTTGTCAAAAACTCAAAAATAAAAACATCATTTGTACCTTTTTTAATTACGGAAATTTCCTATCCGTCAATCAGCTCCACCATTTATTTTTTCCTTCACAATCAATTTGATAGTTTCGATGTGATAATGTAGATTTTGTAGGAGAACTTAATTTATTTTTGAGTGATTTGAATATATATATAGTAGTTCTTTCGTGTATTTTCTGTAAATAAGTTATATTTTTGTTAATAAAATTTTGACTTTTTATAAAAGTTAACCAAATCCTTCGGATAAGAGGTTTTTCCGGATAACGACTATAGTTGATAGTGTGAAAATTCATTGTATGTCGATGTTTAACCTCAGAGCAATTAATATGCATGCAAGTGGTCGGGGGAAAAGTACTATTGAAGTTTCGCAGAGATTTGGTGTGTGACAAGGTGATGCTAAAACCAACTTCTCTTGATATTCTGCTTTCCTTGGGCGAATCATCAGTGATGTTATGAGACTTGCACCAGAAGGCAAAATTGGAGCGTCTTTAAATAAGATTGATTGATTGTTGGTTGCTTAACGTCCAGTGGCAAATATTTCATGCATCTTCAGAAGAATATTAAAAGAAGAACAACTACTTCACCCTGCCACCAGTGCTCTTATGAGCAATGTCCTCGTTTATGTATTTCTAAGGAAATGATGCCCGCATAGCTTCTTAATAGATATAGGAAGATGTGGTATGAGTGCCAATGATTCAACACACCATCCAAATCACAATTTATAAAAGTAAACCATTATAGGTCACGGTCCGGTTTTCAACACGGAGCCTATGCTCAAAAGTTCATTTGTTAGTTAATTGATGAAAAATAACACAAAGGCGCTTCTGAACCGTATATTGTCCCTAAAGATAACAAAAAATCGTAAATGGCTATTACAAAATCAGTCGTTTCTGTAGCAACATTCGCCCAATTACATTGGGATTGGCAGTGTAGATATATCATGCATATGCATATGGTAATATGGGTCACGAACATTGATCAAAACTTTGTACTCAAATTGCTTTTGTGTTTCCTATGCAAAGGTAAGACTATATCTGACGAGTTTGACAGAATCATGACGGTATTTACGCTCCAGATAACATTTGTACTAAAAACTGTGTTTGCTTTGAACAAACTCTGTCCTGCGCCGAACTTGTTCTTATAAAATAAAGGGAAGTGTCTTGTAATGATTATACGCGTACTGAATCCGCATATTATGACTAAGAGATTGATTCATGTCCCTATTTAATGAATACTTGAGCTAGTGTGTGTCGCTTTTAAAAGTTATATAAGGATCATGACTGATTGTGATTTACAACATTAGAAAATTGGCATTGCATTGTATAATTTTTCATCCTTCCCTTAAAAAATTAATGGGTTAACTTTTTTCACCAGGATTATCCCAATAAAAACTGTTCATGCACCAAACTGACTTTGTTTTACACTCAATTTTTTTTTAAACCTCGCATTCGCCTCGGGTGACTATAGTATATTATGGGTTATAACTGCTCTGTTTAGACTTGGCAAATACACAATATGTATTTATCTATAACTAGATACTAATTTTTACAAAATACACAACCTTTAACATGTTTAAGATGCAAAATTAAAAACACTGTTTCAGCGCTTGAATTTTGTTTTTTTCAAAGATAGAAAAAAATATTGAAATAATTTGATAAACTGGTGTTTTATAGTTTAGAAAATAATCCTGTAATATACTATTGTGAAACACTATACACAATATGAAAGTTTATTGATATGAAAAGGACAAGACCACTTCTTCTTTTGCTATGTCGTAAATGGAAAAAATCAGAAGGTTCCAAATCAACGCCATTTTGTAATGGCAGCTCTTCATATAAGTAGTCAAATTTGTCGTTTTAACATCGTTTATAGCATATGCTTATGATCGAATTGTTTTTGTAGCATTCTATTGAAAAAATATCAGAATATTTCTCCTTTTTGTCCTTGTGGTTGAAATATTGATATTTTTAGGTCTGACCTTTGACCTCAATTTTACAAAATTGTGACCACTCTGGATTTTTACGACCCAACTTTTCTTATTGTACACGTTTTCCTCTTTCCATCGATATATAATTTAGGTGTGTGTTCTTCCGGACCATTAAAGTTTTAAAAAATGACCTCTGGTTGCAGTATTACTAGTAGAACACAGAAAATATAATAAAAATTGAGGCAGGAGGGGAAAAATTTCAACTTAAGGTAGCACTCCACAGTTAGGTGTGTAGTTTCGCATTTTGGCCCCTGTGGTTTTTTCAAATATGAGAGCTAGTGTGCAATAAAATTAATTTTTGGATAGCTGAGTATTAAAATAGCCTTTGTATTGGGTTTATATGAACATCAAGGTTATGTAATGTATGTAATATAGGCTGTTTTCTGTATGACAGTCCGTATTTGCATGTCCCTACCATACATTGGTCCGGCAATTATTGTCATGTTTTTTTCCAACTTTTTATCGCACGAACTTTGTGATTGGATTTTACGAAAAAATTAGGCGAAAGACACCCATTTTTTATTTGATCATTAGGAAGATTTATGAAAACAGTTTCTAAAAAGGTATCACTCAAAGGCATTGAAATTCTAGTTTGATCCAAATTTTGGGGGGATATGTGACATGTTCACCCCCCTTTTTGCAATATTTTATGGTAAATAAATGCAGAATTTTGCCATGGATACACATAAAAGGAATTAATTTTCACCCTTTTAACTTTTGAAAATCAAATCTATGGAAGTAACTGATTACATACATATGCACATGTACAACACAAACAGTTAGGTTAATGTATTAGAAATCCAGGAATAGGGGATGATAAAACATTTTGTGGCTCATTTTTTATTTTATTTTCTAACTGTGGAGTGCTACCTAAACATGAGAAACATGAATAAGGATAGCCCCAGGTTGAGAGAACATGTATAACTTTTAAAATAAGTATCATAAAGTATGGAACGCCGTTGGAGCCAAATAATGGTGGTCTGTGTATCCCGTCATATGACGGTCACCGCAAGGTAAGGGTTAAACTACTAAGCTCTGCGCTTTGCTTACAAGCGTGAGCACACCATCTGTATTCTAATTAAACGGTGGGCAAATATTTGTACATATTCAGGATAACAACAAAACAACTTCATTATATATGTTCTTCGAAATGTGTGGATTATGACGAAAGTTAAGACTGACACTGAGGAAAGAGGAAGGATAGGGGAGACATATGGCCCTAAACCATGACACATACCATACTCTGAGATAGTTGTTACAATTATTCCTTAACATGCAGACAGCTTCATTCTCTCCAAAATTATGCACTAGCAGATTAAACGGCCAATATCAATTTGTGCGGACTTGTCTGTGTATACCATGTATAAGACTACTGTGGATTCATTTTTATTCGTGGTATACCAATTTTCGTGGGTTTCGTGGATTACAGCGAACCACGAATTTAAGAATTCAACGAAGAATAATTCCGAGAAATGTGAATGGAGTCGAATGTTTATTTCCGGTTTTGTTATCTAGTATAGTGTTGACTAGCGATAATTATTGTAAAATAACATGTGTTTTTTATTGAAAAAAGATACAAGTATTTTAATTAAATCAATAATAAATATATCGAATATCAGTGATTATTTACTTTTTAAAATTAATTACAACTGTTCATGGAAAATAACTGCAAGTTGTTAATAACCGTGTCATAGTTTGGTTTACTAGTGATTAAATTAATGACAGGAATATTTATGTTCACACCTTTAACTTATATGATTGTTTATTATATCGTGATTAGGGAAATGAGCTTTCAATCATAAACTTTTGAATGCCTTATAGAATTCCGACAATAATTTATAAATTGTAAAACAAACAAATAAATAGTTGTCTCTGTCCATTATTGTAATAAAAGTTTTCACTAAACACTTTAACCTAGAATGATCAAGCGAGGATTTTGACAATTCAAAACTTTTTCATTCCTTCTGTTTTGTTTGTTTTATTATTGATCAAACCAAGGAGGTTATATGATCACCTAAATCAAATAGAAATCCACGAATTACGTATCTGATTTTTTTGTTGTTGTAATCAGCGATCCACGAATTTACGTATACCATGAAACGTCTTTTTTTTTGTCTATCCACGAAATTGATACCCACGAAAATAAATGAATCGACAGTTTATTAATATCGAAAACCGTCGAAAAATAAGCAAACGCCATAGTGTAATTAACACTTGTTGGCTTTCAGCTGGTTTTTTTCTTTTAATCTTTAGTCGGGTTGTTTGTCTCTTTGGCACATTTATTTTATCCATTCTCAATTTTATTATCTAGTAATTTATAATGATTCAGCAGCATGAACCAATATTTAACCATGAGATGAAATCATTTGTTCTGGATGGGTAAAAAAAAAAATAATAATAATAAACCAAATTCAAAATTTTGCAAACTAGACGGGCGTTAGGTCTTACAACAATCATCAGTAACAGAACCTGTTTCGATAGTAAGAGTACACAGCCAGACGACTATCTGATGAGCGGGTGGAGGGGTTTTGAAAATGAAAAATATGTCTAATAATGAATTTAATTTCAATATTTTGTTTGTTTAATAGTCAGGATTTTACAACCCCTTTACATCACCACCTGACTATGGTGTTAAGGGGATTAATAAAAAACTAAATAATAATCTACAGTTTTTCTACTATCATACATGTAAATATATATCATATAACAAACAGGAGAAAAGAACACTGGCACACATACATACATTCTTACACTTGTATTTAGATAACATAACTATAGAAATTGCAAAGGAAAATGATATCATGGCAACGATCTGTCAATATGAACAGAAGATATAAAGTTTATTTAATATATTATTAATATAGTTTGAATAAAAAGTAATTGATCCTTATCAGCAAAAATGTACTCTTCTCAACCCTTAAATTGAAAAAAAAAAATGTGTAACTATATTTCTATTTGCTTTATAGTATTCATTTTCTAGAATCTTTTATTTTAACTTTTATGTCTATAAAACTCGGTTTCTTATCCTGCTATTTCCATTTCTATGAACAGGTTTAGGATTTAGAATCAACAAATTCAAAAGTAAACTTTGTTTAAGGCTAATGTAAAATAGTTATCAAAGGTACCAGGATTGTAATTTAGTACGCCAGACGCGCGTTTCGTCTTATGTATTGTAAAAGTGATTCTGCAATAACATAAAATTAACAAAATATTGTTTCAATTTCAGTGAAAAGAATTCCAATTTTAGACGAGCTTTTAACCAAAATGCTCCTTGGTATCAACAGCAACCTTACACATGTACTAAGTATTAAATCTTTCAGTTTACAAGAAAGCATTGATTGCAATTATTCTAAGCAAAACTTACATTTTTTTACAGGTATAATATATCCTAACCAAGCTTCTATATTAGTAATTACTACCATTGGAAGATTCTGTCTTAAATTAACAGATGCACAATTATGTCTACAAGATTTGAAGTCTTACTCTTAAATGACAAAAAATACAAAGAAAACTCAGTGTTTTTTGTGAAGGACGTTTGCTTATCTGTTTAAAACTTCCAAGATTTTTAAAAGACTATTATAAATTGATAGCATATGACTATAGAAACTAATACGTAATAAAATTCGGAAAAGAAAATTAAAAAATGAATGCAGTATGCAATCAAATCTACATATCTATAGAAGAGTTAAACATCACATTATTAAATTAACAAATGATAATGAAGATAAATTTTGGGATAAAAGTCGAAGGCTCAACAAAAATGGGGGGAAATATTAAAATTTCCCTATCGGTACTATCTATTGATTATAAAAAGCGTCTGTCCATGTTTGTTAAAAATCAAGGATGGGTTATAAATAAAAGATATGTTTTAAAAACATTGACCTTAGATTGTATGTAATGTTAACTGGAAGAAAAACTCAGTCCATTTATAATATACGAAAAATAGGAAATAATTCTTTTACAAAATTTGTTTTAGATAATGTAGTTTTTTTTTTTTTTATCATAAACCACAGAGTGAATATTTGTAAGAACACTGATGCCGACGACACCGACGACGGAATATGGGATTGGTTTGTCTAGCTTTTGCGACAAAAGTCGCAGGCTTCACAAAAATGAACATTCTTTCGACCCCATACTGTTAAATGATCGACAATCACAAAGATTGTCATTAACCATTTCAATGTGGAATGTATCGCATTGTTAAACTATAAATCTTAAAATATTATAATACTCATTAATGTGAAAAAAGAGGTATACCTTCAATTAAAATATCTCCAAAGAATGCTGTTCTTCGAATCATTGCAAAATTGAGAATGTATCATATTTCCATTCCATATGAAAGAAGTATTTGGATGATCGCACTATTGATTAACTAGGAATGCACAATGGGGTTCAATTGATGGCTACAACTTAAAAATGTCCTAGTTCAGCAACGAAAAAGAATTTCCTTAAGAGTAAAACTAAATCATGGTTACGTCAGTTATTTTAGAAAGTGTTGATTTTAACCTTATCTTCACCATTTAATTGGTATAGAAACTTCAGTGTAATCAGCGACTCTGAAGGAGACAAAGAAAAAAACCCTTATAGAGAGCGTATCAAAGGAACATATATACGGTAACAGCTAGTTTAAATATGAATACAACCAGTTCATTATATAAACACATTTATATAAAACAAATATTATTATGAAAAAAAATCTTATATCTACATGACAGTTTCACAGAACTTCATGCTTGAATCAAACACTTCTTTTTACAAAGTATGATTCGTCCTTTTGAAAAAAAAATGTTAAGTTGCTGGCCCTTTCTGTCTTGGTTTAGGAGTTTCCTGTCTTTTCTTAAATCACCCTTCTTTTTTACCTGAATCAAAGAATAATACAATGTGTATAAATACAGCGAGGTAAGGTCTCTTAGAACTTAAATTAAATATTGAAAAGTTAAAAAAGATGCAATCCTATATACGACAAACAAAAACAATTTTTAAACTCTGGCTGTTTGACATTTTAATGATGTGCATGACAATTGACTATATAAAATTTAGTTAAAAAGATTAAACGTACTCGGTGCTTTATAAATTTCTTTAAATTTTTATGGCGTAATGCTTTCATATTTATCTCTATATAAGGGGTAAATGTTAATTAACATATAAATTTAATAACAATTGATGAGAATAATGTCGATGAAACGCGTCCACAGTACAAGAATATGGTTAACAAATCCCAGGTGTCTACATCTCAACACCCGAACGACATGTTTACGTTGTCTTAGAACTTTGAATACCACGAAATATAAAAAAAAGAAGATGTGGCATGATTGCCAATCAGACATCTATCCAAAAGAGACCAAAATGACACAGAAATCAACAACTCTAGGTCACCGTACGGCCTACAACAACGAGCAAAGCCCATGCTGCATAGTCAGCTATAAAAGCCCCCGAAATGACAATGTAAATCAATTCAAACGAGAAAAACTAACGGCCTTATTCTTGTACAAAAGTCCTCCGATCTGTTATTTTATTAATTGTATCCTATTTTAATTGTGAGGTCACAATTTGTGTATGCATGCATAACAGGACACGCTTATCATGTCAACACATACACCTAGCCTTGCTCATGTTTTAGTTGATGCGATTCCTTTCTTTTTACTTGATTTCGTAATTTTAGACCATATGTGAACCCTACATTTTTTAACATGTTAATGTATCTTTTCCAATTTAGGAATTTTGTCAGTCGTTTGTTGACCACATTGTTTGTTTTTCTAAATAATTCATTCTTATTTGTGTTGCTGATTGCTCTGCATTAAAGAAAATGGTCTGTTTTGCACTAAAAATAACACCGAATGACTTGATTGAAGATCGAGTCGAAGATCGAGTTTGACTACACAATTAAATTTTGAGTATGTTTAGATAAAAAATGCATGTACATACACCTACATGCATATTAATGTTTGTATTTTTTATTTTTAGCCATGATGTTGTCAGTTTATTTTCGATTTATGAGTTTGACCGTCCTTCTGGTATCTTTCGTCCCTCTTTTATATATATATATATACATATTGATTCAGTTGTGATGGTACAACTTCGTGTTCTTCGTGTTTAGGTGCCGGAACGATATTTAAGGAGAAAGAAAATAACTTTTAAGGTCATAGTACGAGGTTATGAACAGTATTGAAATCTGCCGTATCTGGTAAATTATCGTTACTTTAAACCATAATATATCTTCGTAGAAACAATTTCCACATTTAAACAAAATGTTTTACTTATGATACTGGGAAGATCCTAAAACAAATTTTCCGTTTTATGTCGACAAACCCATGTAAGAAAGGACCGTCTCAAAGGAACATTTATAGAACCATAAAATGTATTACATGCTTGCAGATTCTTGAACAACATCTTGCATACTAAAACACATCATGCAGAAATGTACCTAATGTGGTCCCCTTTTAATTTGGAGTTTTTGCTACTATCAAAATTAAAAAAAATGTACTTATTTTATCGGAATCATTTGGTAATCCTTCCCATCTTCCGCTTCTTTATGTAAATCTCTCCAGCGTTGGAGCACATTCAGCTAGCTGTGTTACCTTTAAGGATGATTTCCAAAAATGTATTCACATAGAAATTATTTCAAAGTTGAAAATTTGAAAAAAAATCCTCCATTGAAACGTTGCGCATGCAAAAAATGTATTAACAGGAATATACATATTATATACACGAAGCACTCATAGTACGGTGGCTTATATGTAGATTTGATATTAAAAGCAATGTCACGCAAAATAAAATCAACGAAAGGTCGGCACTGATTTAAAGTAGTGATTCCTCCATATATATAGAAAGATGTGGTACGAGTGCAAATGAGGCAACTCTCCATCCAAGTAACAATTTATAAAAGTAAACTATTATAGGTCTAGGTACGGCCTAAACACGGAGCTTTGGCTCACACCGAACAGCAAGCTATACAGGGCCCCAAGAATTACTAGTGTAAAACCTTTCAAACGGGAAAACAAAAGGTCTAAAGATATAAAAATGAAAAACGCGTAACACTTATGAACCACATAAACAGACGACAACTACTGAACATCAGATTCCTGACTTAGGACAGATGCAAACAATTGCAGCGGTATTAAACGTTTTAATGGTTCCAAACCTTCTCCCTTTCTAAAAAATATTAAAGCATCACAACATAGTAAGACACACTATAAAATATCGATTGGAATGATTTAACTCAATCAAAAAACGTAGTTACATGAATTCACACCCAATGACGAATAAATGTGATATGTGATACATGTAAATACATATTTAATAAAAAAAATAAGGGATGATTAAAGTAAAAGCATAAAACCATTTTTAATAAAATTCTCAGTTTCAAAATAATAACCTTTTCAAAACACTAGTATATATTGAAAGGGGGTTTATAAAGGAATCATAAGAGCGAAACATATATATAGGTTAAAGTGCTTGTTTTGAGATATTAGCCATTGCAATTTTGGCGGACAAATGTTCTCTCTTGACTTTTCATAGCTTTATCATTGACAAGTTAAAGATCTAAAAAACCATTAAAAAATAATTAAAATTTTATAAGACTTTCACAGATGGCTTATCATTATACATGTAAAAGATTTAAAAAAAAAAATGGGTGTCAATGAGCAAAATTTTTCAAGGCATTCAAATGGATAAAACCAGAGGATTCCGAAAATCGGACAAAAATTTCGAAACATGACAAGCGAACATCCTTAAGTATTCTTCGTTCTATATAATCTTCCTTTTTGGAATACCAAGAAATTTCTTGTATGTCAATAAAACTAATCTAAATCTTGGTATATGTGGGATGAATATCAACAATTAAACTATACAATTAGTGCTCGATAACACTTCTTTTTCTTCATGTAAAGGTGCCGGAACGGTATTTAAGGAGAAAGAAAAATAATTGTGATGTTCATTGTACAAAGAAGTTACAATTTGTAGTAATTCCAAACAATCAAAGCTGGAATATAGACAAGATACATGTTAACATTAACCAAAAAGCATTACAAATAATTTCAACAGGTCAAATTAACAAGAAAGTATGATTTGAGAGTACTCGCTGTTACCGACAGCTAGTTAAAAGTCAAAACAATTAATACTAAAAAATCATGCATCGGAGACTTAATTCAACTGAAATACATTCAAGGGATTTAGTATTTTAACGTCATTGACAGTAAAAGAAGACATTACTTGTGTGCAATGCCAAAAATATATGTATCGACAATGAGTAGGAGTAAGGAGTTTACTTCTTTATAATCAAAATGAACGTATCCGTTTTAAAAGAATACAAATTTAAAAATCGATATTAGTGCCAATGTCACCTATACTCAAAGATTTAATTACAACATTGGTAAGATAATCCTTACTTATGAGTTTGTTTAAATGTTCGATGAGTTTTCACGGAACACATAGTGGTTTCCTCGCTTTTAGGACAATATTACCGTAAAATTTATGATGTGAAATACAATTTTTAATAAGTTTCATACCGTTACAGCCACATTTACTAATCACATATGTGTATCTATGAAAGAATTTAGTAAAAGTTTTAAGTAATTTATGGTAACGAAATCCCTGACCTAATAATTTACAAGTAATGCATTGATTACGTTCGTTAAAATCTATGACATCACTACACACACTGGCATACCGAACGAGTTGGGATATATAAACTCCATATGATGGAGCCGAAGGAACATCACCGTCGAAAAAAGGAAAATTAACAATAGGGAATGAAAAATCGTCTCTTTTGTATTAAATTTTAGTATGGTGTTTCCCTTTAGAAATTGAAAGTTCTAAATCTAGAAAAGGACAACTACTGCTGTTTATATTGGATTTAGTTAAAGTAAGTTCTTTTGGATAAATTTCGGTAGTATATTTAGAGAACTCTGGATTATTTAACGAAAAGATATCATCCAGATAACGGTAGGTATTGTTGAATGAATCAACAAAATGCAACAATGACGTGTCTTTACTGAGTTTGGTTATAAACTGAGATTCATAGCAATACAGAAATAAATAGGCTATTGAAGGGGCACAGGTAGTGGCCATAGGAGTACCTACTACTTGTCGATACACTTTATCATCGAAACGTACATATATGTTATCAAGGAGATTTTAAAGCTTTAATCATAACTTCACATCTCCAGGAAGTGTAGTAGCATACTTTCCTTTTTCGTTAAAGAAAAAGGCTTTAAACGAGTTACAGCAAATAAATTTGCATTGAGATTTTCCAAAAGACCTTACTATCAATATGAAAACTTTTTCTTGATTAGATTTATAGATAAGTAGTAGAACAGTTACTAGATGCGGAGATGAAACGGAATTCGAATGTTTTTTTTTGGTGTAATTTCGGTAACCAGTACATAGCAGGGACTTTCAAATGTTCGGAAGAGGCTTTAAGCTTGGTAGTGACAGTAATATGCTTGTTAACAATTTAACTCTTTGAATGTAGAGGAAGTGATAATATCGTTTTGAAGAACTTCCGTGTGGTATATGCGTCACACCACCAATACATTATTGGCTGCCTTGTCTGCCAGTACGAACACAAACAGCTTTGCGAGTACTTGAAGTTTATTTTTCATTCTAGAAATTGGAATATCATGGACCCTATTATTTATTTCAGAATTGTTTCAAAATGAGATATTCGAATATGAACAGTATTCAAAATTTTATTCAAATAACTGTCTAAGAGATTTTTTTATCAGATTTTTTACGTTTGCATACAGAGCGTCTTTGATGACCTGACGACACTGTGTCCAATCTATTATAAATGGAGGACGACATTTCGCTCCTTTCTTCAGAAAAGTTTTGACCTCACGGTCTTCGATGATGTTGACGTCTTCTCCATGACAGTCTTGAACATTAAAGTTCAGTATTAACACTGTTCAGACAAAAAGTACTAAGTATTAAGGGTCAATCAACATTTTTCTATCTTTTTCGGACCATTTATAAGTTACACTTAGTAGGATTATTGTTAATAAGGATACTTGTATCAAACTAGTTATCACTGGAAACAAAAGTTTCTCTAGTTCATAAAAATAAAGCGTCCTTTTGATATTCTAAAAAAAGTTTTATTTAGAAAAAATAGGTATTACTAGATGCGGAGATGAAACGGAATTCGAATGGTTTTTTTTTTGTGTAATTTCGGTAACCAGTACATAGCAGGGACTTTCAAATGTTCGGAAGAGGCTTTAAGCTTGGTAGTTGCAGTGATATGCCTGTTAACAATTTAACTCTCTGAGTGTAGAGGAATTGATATTATCGTTTTGAAGAACTTCCGTGTAGTATAAAATTAATCTGAACATGAAAAACGTGAAATCAGTCTATGTGCATACCCATGTATGCATGATACAGGCCCATTTTACATAATCAAAACTGTATGAATTTCATAGATTTTAACCTGGTCTTTCAAAAGAATTCTCGCTGTCTGAAAAGAGCTGCAATGGCTTTATAAAAGTTTTCAATTTTCACTGCCAAAAAAAACCAGCATTTTTACAGTGTTGTCTCCCCTTACAAAATGTATATTTAATCTAATTTTTAATCTAATTTTAATCATTCAACCTATTTTAATTGAAGCTAATTATCTAGTTTTTACAAACAAATACAAAAAACATGATACTTTTCACCAATTATGTAAATAAAAAGGATTTCCCTTCATGGTTATTTTTAGTCGGGGAATAACCCCTAGTTTTTTTCTTCTTACGAAACTGTTAGCATCCTTTTAAGATACAATGCTATTTTCAGTGTTTGGTACAGGTTGTCTGTCACTGTGCACAACAGTTAAACATAGAACTCAAGGTCAGAAAACACTGTCAAACATCCAAACGTACTATTTACACTGATCTGTTTCATACTTGTTTGAACTCTAAATAAATTCGATTAATCAAAGGAGTATGTATATAATTTTAATCATATTTTACTCTTCCATAGCATTGGTAGTGGACAACAAAAATTTTCTATATAAACACTATGGCATATTTGTTAGTTATATTACTGCAGATTTGTCAATATTATGTGTCCATATTTAAATTGTTTGTGTGAAAACTAGCAGATATTTAAAACTAAACAGATTGGCGTCAAAACATGCCTTTTTTTTTTATAAATACCCGAGGCCATTAGTTTTCTCGTCTTAAATGTTATATATTTGTCATTTCATGACCTTATATAGCTTACTATTTAGTATTGTTTTGTTTTTCTTAATTGTTGAAAGACGTACGTAGACCTATAGTTGTTAACTTTTATGTCTTTGATTGAAATATAGTTCCCTGCAAATGTTTGGGAGTTACTCTCGAGATGCTCACATTGACGTAATAGTTAAAATAGCCTGCAGAAAAGATTGAAACAGCTCTTTGTAAGAACCAGGCAGAGTGCGATATATGAAGGTTTCCAGATTTTATCTATAATTGGCCTAGTAGAAGCAGTAAATGAATACTGCTCAAAAAATAATTTTGAGTGGGAAAATATAAGTGGTAGCCATTGTAACGGACACTCTATTTTTTTGGTTGTTAAGCGTTAAAAAATCTTTCATAAATCAACTAAATCAACACAATTCAGAGCCTGATTATGAATAGAATCATGCATTTTTCATTAATGATCATATGTAATATTACGATATTGTGATAATTAAGTAATTAAAAAAATTAAAAAGCACATTAATACAAGAAAGATTTCATAACTTGTGATTTGTTATTCATTGTCTAAATACTGGATGCAACATTTCAAATAAACATATTCCAAAGTAAATTGTTTAAGCTCCATGATAGTTTGAACATTAAAGCTCAATATTCAGGCTGTAATCAACAGTTTTTTTCTATGTGCCATCTTTTGAGGGACCAATTATAAGTGACCCTTAGTGGGAGTGTAGTTAATAAGGATACTTGTATAAGACTAGTTATCACTGGAATCAAAATTTTCTCTCGTTTATAATGAAATTGAAATTAAATAAAATTTACTTTTAATATACTATAAAAGTTTTATTTAGAGAAAAATAGGAAATTAATGCCTAATCTGAACATGAAAACCCTTAAATCAGGCTATGTGCATACCCATGTAGGCATGATACAGGCCCATTTTACATAATCAAAACTGTATGAATTTCATAGATTTTAACCTGGTTTTCTCATAAATTTTTTCGCTACAGGGTTAGTTCGCTGTCTGAAAAGAGCTACAGTGGCTTCACAAAAGTTTTCAATTTTCACTGCCAAAAAACAGCATTTTTACAGTGTTGTCTCCCCTTACAACATGTTTATTTAATCTAATTTTTAATCAAATTTTAATTATTCAACCTATTTCAATTGAAGTTAATTAAGGGGGTACCCAACACTATACCCCAAAAAAAGCCTGTTGTTTAATTTTTCTTAATTTTTTGTTCATTGATAAACTAGGCCAATCTAAACATTTTGTAAAAACTTTAAAAGATTTGAACCATAGGTTTAAAAGTTTTGGCAACTCAAATATGGCATCTTTTACATGCTAGTATCGGCCAAATTTGAAAGTTTCTGAAATATGGGTATAGGGTTAAATATGTTATTTTAAAAAAAAATTAATCTTAAATTCATTAATTGACAATTACAAAGTTAATAATGTTAACTGAGGCGAATATTAAAAAAAATATGCCAACAATTTTAAAATTATAAATCATTCGTAACCTATTTTACATTACTATTAAAAGCATACAACCAGATAGATATTCAAATAAATCTTTAAATGTTTACCTGTATGTCCTAGCACTTGAACTTCTGCCAAACTAAGATACCATTTTCCCCTTTTCAAAATTGTCACATAGCGGCCTGTGATCGGAGTTTTGCATGCTAACATTATAAATTGTCCAGTTTTACCAGGTCCTTTAAAATAACTACAATGTTTCATTTTATTGTGATTTAGTCCAACTTTAACCTCTATATTCTTCAGCCGATGCCCTGAAAAGATATCAATATCAAGAGTATATACATTGTTCTTCAATCTTCAATCTGTCTGTGTCAGTCATCATAACACCGATTGTATTCAAAATAGTTAGTACACTCTTTGTATTGACACAAATTTTAATTCAAAACAAATTTTCCTTTTTTTTTGCTTCGCATCACGGTGCGGAGCTATTAGTTTCAGTAGACGTACACACCATCTTTAAATATTTACTGATCACTGATTGGTTACTTTGTGATGCGGCTGAGAATCAGCAACAGTCATTGGTTTAAGTGAGATAAAGACTTACAGACTTTTCTCGTTCAGGATAAGTCATTAAAAGCCGGAAAATTAACTATGTGTATATCAGTTCCGATCAACTGTCATTAATTCATGTTCGTTTTATTATGCATATATTGCACACTGAAATTCAATATTGAAATATCAATTATCAATACACGTTTATTTGTTTTGTCAATCTGCAATATGCACGATTTGTTCTACTAAACAATGTTCCTATACAACGTTTTAAAAAAACATTATCTGTATTTTAAAACTTCTCCTAATCAAGCACACCTCCAGAGAGGCACATTTATAACGAACACTCTTAAAGTAAATAAATTTTATATCAATCAACTATCTAAAAATACCACATGCACACATATTACATTAAATTAGGACAGAGCGAAGCAGTCCACAGCTTTTAAGAAAGCTAAAACTTGCTTATTATTATATACATCTCATTAGTGTTCATCAACAGGAAGATCAAAATAAGATTCTACAATCTATTCGATCATCAGGTTATGATGTGGTTGATTTCTCCTATAGTCCAGTCAAGATTTAACCTCAAACTAATTGCAACAGAAAATGTTTTAGTTCTAATCTATAGCATTATGCCCTTTATATACACAGAAAAAAGTCCCATAAAATCTAACTTGAGGAAAACTCAAAATCAGCATTTTTAATTTCCTATGGAAATTAACATTCGAAGGGGAGATAACTCTTGCAAAAATGAGTCTTTTTTGGTCAGTTTTTGGTTGTTTTTCTTGAAATTTATGTAAAATATGATACTTTGATGGGGTTATAAGTTTGTATTTGACTAAATTATATAACCTTCTGCTCATGGAATGTACATCACCGAAGTGTTATGGGTAGTTATATTTTTTTCGTGCATTTTTCATTAAGGAAATTGCAAATTTGAAGCTTTGTAACCATTTTGAAAAAATAATGTGAAAATTTGGTATTGTTTATATCTGTATATTATATTTTTTCAGCAACTTACTTATCTAAAGAAACTTTAAACCACAAAAAGAAGAATACATGCTTAATTATTTTTTGTTAAATTTGAGATTCTTTACCTTGACATGTTGACAAATTAAATAAACGGTCAACTAATGAATTACGAAATCTAGATTATAGCTTGATAAAATATATGAAAACACTTTTAGAGTTGTTTTTATTATACTCTAAAGACTGCTAAATGAACAAGAATCAATACATTCTGATTAATAGAAGCGGTAAAGTTATAATTTTGTATCAATTTTTATTGATATTTCTGCCTTTTTTGCAAGAGTTATCTCCCTTTTCAGTGCAAATCTCCATAGGAATTTTAAATATTGATTTTTTTAGTCTTGCTCAAGTAAGATTTTATGGGACTTTTTTCTGTGTATATTTGGAGTATAATGCTAATGATTAAAACTTAAAAATCTTCTGTTGCAATTACTTTCGGGTTAGGGTCAAATTAATGCTAGATTGACTGGACTACTATGTTTGCCTGAAAAGATATCAATATGAAGAGTATAGACATTGTTCTTCACTCTTCAATCTGTCTGTGTCAATCCTCATATCACCAATTGTATACAAAAAAGTTAGTACACACTTAGTAATCAAACACTTTTCAGTATCGAAGATGTTTTTATTCAAAAACAAATTTTATTTTGTTTTTCGTAAGGTATATACCCGGTACATATAATTAGTCTTCATCAAGTGGAAGATCAAATCCAGATTCTAAAAAACTCCACTCGATCACCAGGTTATAATCTAGTTGATTTCTCCTATGTGTTATTTGAAAAATAGATATACTTAAAAAGCAATCTGGATTAAACAGGGACAGTTTTCAGAATGAAGGCTGAAGAGGTACGATCCCATAAAGATCAATTTGATTTGCTCTCTAGAAAAAAAGCAATAGTAGGGTACATGCTTGTTTTTGGCCAAAAAATCTAAATAATTGAATTACATCTTCAAAGTGCACGTGGTAGGGCAACGAAAATGTTAAATTTGGCTTTATATTAAACTGCATATTAAATCTGAATCAATATTTACGATGTAATAGATGCACATTTTGAGACACTTAACATTTTGTTCGTTTAACTGTTTGTATCCTAAAAGTTTTAAACTTCGAAGGTATGAGATTTTACTACAGAAGTCTTATAACAGTTTTATTCCCGTTTAACTCCCAGTAAAGGGTTTTTTCCTTCTAAAAAAAAAGACCAGCTACACACGTGCACCGATATAAATTGTCATTAAAAAAATACAACTGGTGAGACACGGATCAATACAAAACAGTGGTGCATGCATAGGGCTAAGGTCGTTACATGACAGATCTGCCAAAACATTACTAAATTTAGTCGAATAAACTCATCATAGATACCAGGATTAAATTTTGTATTAACGCCAGACGTGAAATTCGTACACAAAAAAATCATCAATGACGCTTGAATCCATGAAAGTTAAAAAGGCCTAATAAAGTACGAAGTTTAAAAGTTGAGGAACATAATTCCTAAAAGTTTTGCCAAATACGGCGAAGGTAATTTATTTTTGAGGTAGAAAAGTCTAACGATCGTACGATTGCTCATTCAAATCGTCATAAATGACATCATTGCTGTGGTTATATGTCAGAGCTTAAGAATTTGATATATATATTAAATAATTTACAATTTCTTTCTTTCATGAAATTAACACTTGAATTGCGAAAATTAGATAACATGGAATTTTAGGACAAAAAAGTCCCTTCCTATATCAGAAGCGTGTAATTTTCTTTTTGAGAAGTAATTGAAAAGTCACATTCAACAAGTTACTTTCAGAAAAGTCAAATTTGATTGAACATCGATTGATTTCTTGTTAGCTATATAACATCCGTTCGAAAATATTTCAGGCATATTCCAGACACATACATTTCAGCATTTAAAGAACAGTCAGAGAGTTAGATCTAATACCCGTCCCCAATATTAATTTTGATTAAAGACAGTCATATCGTCTTATCAAAATAAATTCTAAGCATGAATGAGTTTGACTATCGATAAAGTGACCAGTGAAAATCAACAGGTATCTTCCTCTTTATTCACTTCATCTATATGGCCCCATATTCCAGAAAGGTTTCAATTTCATATACTAGATCCTGAAAACGCTTTTCAAATTTTATTCCTTTTTTAGTATAGACAGTGTGACCTCAAAAACAAAATAGATCGTACTTTTATTATTATTCCAAGACAGTATTGGAATTAATCTCATTATATTCTGAAATTTAACACAATTTTGAAAGTGTGATTTTTTTTTTAAGAAATGATTATTTATTACATGATATAAAGTGTTTTTTTCTAAAGATATAGACACATTTATCAAGGTCCGACGTCAAAAACATTATTGATTTTTAAAGTGTTCAATTTTAAGATTTACATACATGTATATTTAATATTGAAATTTGACATGACAAGAATGAATGCACTAACTAATTTCTGAATTTACAGTATTAAATGATTTTCATGATTATATTGGCAACAAGAACACTTTGAGGAGGTTCATATATATTTGTTTTAATTCTGAGGATTTTTTAAATAATAAACAATCATAGCGTAGTATGATACATGTAAATAAATATGAATGTTGTATCTACATTATATATTTACATATTTATGTATGTACCTGTCCCAAGTCAGGAGCCTGTCATTCAGTGGTTGTTGTTTGTTTATGCTTTACTTTTTTGTTTTTCGTTCATTTTCTTATATAAATAAGGCCGTTAGTTTTCTCGTTTGAATTGTTTTACATTGTCATATCGGGGCCTTTTATAGCTGACTATGCGGTATGGGCTTTGCTCATTGTTGAAGGCCGTACAGTGACCTATAGTTGTTGATATCTGTGTCATTTTGGTCTCTTGTGGACAGTTGTCTCGTTGACAATCATACCACATCTTCTTGTTTAAATATATAATTCAAGCAAAATAAAGAAAAGAACTTGGTATTAATGTTCTACTTGATTAGTAAACATAATGAAAATACTAAATGACTTTTAATATTATAATCCTAATGAAATGTGTATGATATCACAATCGCATAAATTTTATAAAAGCTTTGCAAAAAACTAATCTATCATCTTCAATTTCATCAACAATAATATTTATCATTTTCTTGTAATAAAATGTGCACAGTCTAGCAACATGCTCATATACATATTGTTCATCATATAGTACTTCAATGAACTGAAATTCATCAGGATTTAGCCAAATTAAAAGTTTTCATTTTCTTAGTCCAGTGCAAAACATAGTTAACTGAATTAGCATAAAAAATCCTCGATTCCCTTTCACTTTTAAAACTAAAATACCATTGTTATTCATATGAACATCATATTTTTGACCTGTGAATAGTTCATTCAATGTTGTCCACTTGGCAGAAGGTACAGGACTTTTAATTTCCAGCAATGTGTCGTCAATTAAAATGCCATCCGGACTTGCAGATAGCCAGTTCTCTTCTGATGTTACGTATGTTCCCTTTTCAACGACACGGTATCCATTTGTCAATAAATACTCCTTAGCTGCAGATTGACCTTCTTGGCCGTGCTTTGTAAATTTATTACCTACAAACTTTGGATGAAGATGTTCACGAATAAAGTTTGTACAGTCTGTAGTTTCCTTAATCGGAACTTTGCTTGCACTGCTTGCAGTTATTCTAATTTTTCTTGCGTCTTTCCACAGAACACCCTTGCTCTGGTTAATAGTGTCAGTTTGTAATTTTACAGTACGGGCCAAGTCGACAGCAAGATATTTAGAATAAAAGGATGAGCACCTTTGACAAGAACTTAATGAATCATGTTCACCATGGTCTTTAGGAATGTTCTTCTTAGCGGCTGGTTTGCTGACGAAACTTTTATTAATTGTTGTTTCTTTTAGTTTGAACAAGGGTAGAAGGGGAGACTGTTCTACAGCTGTTCTAAGTTCTTGGGAAGAATAATACATTGGTGTGTCACGAACACCTGGAGCATTTACATTTAAATCTTCAAGTAAATTTTCACCCTGTTTTGGTTTTTTGAACACTATGTTTGACAAAGGCCTTGGCTCAATGTTTCTCTTGGTACCTCTATTCCACATGGCATTATCATCTGTACAGCTAGCACCAGTCATGCTATTCCTGACTGCATGTTCAACCTTCCAAGCACTGCACCTACATGACTACAGGATAGCCCTTGCCCTGCCATACAAGTACACCATCCTTGTTCAACGGTTCCGTCCATAGAACAAATTACATAGGCTTCGTTCACCCGACTAACTGTCTGGGAAGCACGAACGTCTGCTTTCAAATACAATCTAGCATCCGAGAGAATGTTATGCAAAACTTTGGCAATATTACCGCTCTGAAAATAGTTGTAGCTTTGGAGACTTTTAAAGTTTTTCATTTCTGCACCATCCACGGCTTTTGACGATATCAAATAATTAAAAATGTCCCGTACATGATGTTTGGCCACTTTCTCATGTCGTCAATCCAATTTAATTCTGAGGGCATTGATCTTTTCACCTGAGTAGTCATAATACAATAATAATCCCACAGTTTTTATGCACTGATTCGCTATGTTTACAATTTCTTTCACTTATGCAATGGCGGACTGCTATCGTGACGCGCAATTGGCAGTTATC
Source organism: Mytilus galloprovincialis (assembly GCF_965363235.1). Classification (NCBI taxonomy): domain Eukaryota; kingdom Metazoa; phylum Mollusca; class Bivalvia; order Mytilida; family Mytilidae; genus Mytilus; species Mytilus galloprovincialis. Next base: position 88,165,239 of record NC_134843.1, read on the forward strand.
TTATCGAAGGGCGATAATTGAATAAATCCGTCTATAAAACAGTACTTAACTTAAATCAATTGAGTTGATAGTTTAATGATTAACATATTATCATATAAACGTGTCTATTATAGTGCAACATAAAAATTAAAAGTTAACACTCTTACCTAACACAAATCAATTCATTTTGAATCTAATTATAAATGTATTTTTTCTGACTCCTTACCACAGCAATCTTTTCTGTTAATAATATTGATCTGTTTTACGTGGACAGTTTTCCCCAAATCAACAGTCCAATATGGATTTCTTGAGGCTTCTGTGAGTGTAAATGTGTTTTCATTTCCATCAACTGCCCATGAAGGAATATATTTTTTGTTACCGCTTGAATAGTGTGTTCTAGTCTGCCATGCGTGTCTTCCAAGGGCATAGTTATGTTCTGTAGAAAATTAATACATTTACAAATTAACATATGCATATATACTTCAGTTGATAAAATATTCCAGAATTTGTATTTCCTATCATGATTTCCACGATAGAAAGTTGCTGCTAACAAGAAAGCTATACGACCAAGATATCAATTGGTAATGTTGAAATCACCCCTTTGCAAAGTTTACGACCGCCATCAAGAATTTGGGGATTGGCATGAAATATCTGATTCACAAATGACGATAGATATGTTTGGTTTGTCATAACCATACCTCGTCCTTCTTTAACAGTATGTGACCTACCGGATTAGCCTTATCACCGGTTTTGCACTGACATGAGCAGCACAACGGGTGCTACATGTGGTGCAGTATATGTCTACCATTCGGGCGGCTGTTATCCCAACATTTATTTGTTGGGCTCATCTTACTCAGTTTAGTCTTTAAGTGTTTTTATGCTGTTTGTCTTTTAATCGTGTTTTGATTTTTGGCTATGACATTGTCAATTTTAGTGTCCCTTAAATATCTTTCGCCTCTGTTTTTTTTGTTTTTACCAAAACACAAAATAATCAATGAAAAAATTATGTCAGACTTTGGATACTTTGACGTTATATTCATCAACTGTGTAACGAATTATTTGATTTAAATTAATAAGAAACATGCAATTATGTTGACATTGTTGACCTTGTTACGCTAAATGTGATAACCAAATATTAAAAAAAAAAACAAGGAAATGTCATAATAAAAATTTCATTCATTTTGGTATTTTTTAAGCAAACTTATTTTTATTCTGTTATTTCTTTTGAAAACTAAACAAATGATTACTTGGTAAAAAAACTCGATAATGTTGGCTGGCCTCTAAAAAAACATGTGTTGCTAGTTTTGTCTTACTATGTGTTACATATATGTATTTCTATGTGCTTACTTCAATTTTTTAACTCGTGTACAATATATTAATTTTTTAATACTAAATATCGGTAATAAATATGACCGTAAGCAGGCCTTAAAAAACATGTATTGACAGGTCTGTCTCCTTTGTGGTTCATATTTATTTCTCCTTGTCCTCTTCAATTTTAACGTGTGACCAATATTGTCTTTTCCAATACAGAATAGCAGTCATAATAGCAGAAAGTTGATCCTATGATAGAAATTAGTATCTTACCTTTTGGTTTTGCAGGAGTTACTTTTTTCGCTAAAATATAAGAGCTAAGATTTTACGTCTTTGTAGACTTGTTAATATCTTGTTTCCATATTTCAATTATGCGTGCAAAAGTCAAAACTACTAATATTGGCGTTATAACATTTATTTGGGGGAATAAATACATGCAATATTGTTGATATTGTTGTCATTGTTATAATTATTTCTTAACTTGTGGTTTTTCATATTTTATGAGTTACTGAAATTAAAAACATGAACTAAGAATTTGTTATTCATTGTCCAAATACTGGATGCAATATTTCAAATAAACATATTCAAATGTATATTGGTAAATCTTTTAACGCTATGGGTAAAAGTGTTCCCTTTTTTCGTAAGGTATTAAATTGATGTACTAATTAAACAATACTTGTATCGTACTTTATCTAATGATGTCATAATCATTTATTTCTCAACACATGTGGATGTATCTTCCATTTCTCATCTTCAGACAGAGCTGATCTGCTTATGTAATCAATTAAAAACCTACTACTAAGGGAACTGTTGAACATAGTTGTTTAAATAGTAAAATTGAGAAAAAAAAATGTTAACATGAAGCAAATAGGAATAATCTACATTATCATTTATTGACCAATCAAAGAACATCAAAATGTTGGCTCGAATTTGAATAACATAATTAAATATCAAAGGTGAAAACAGACATATCGATAAAAAGTTTACTTAACCAAACATGATCAGATATGTAACAGACAGAAAATTTGATTTCTTAATTTTTCCTTATCATTGATGGATGTACATCTATGAAAAATAAATTTCTTCAAGATTCCCATAATTCTTGAAATTAAATAAATTAAATTTGCTTGTTATGAATTGAAGGCATTTGGTAAAGTTATGTTTTTCTTAATTAATATCATTTTAGACTTCTGTATTGTTAGTTCTGTCTTTGTATGTGTTATATATTTATTTCTTATTGCTTACTTCGTTTTTATAAATCGTGCACATTATAATTGTTTTCAATACAAAAAAGCAGTTATATACACAAGTTGAGTCAATGATAGAGACTAATATCTTACCTTTTGGTTTTGCAGTTTTTACTTTTTTCCCTAAAATAAAGTGAAATAATTCTAAATTTTTCAAAATGTCCACAAATAATTCATGTTTTTTTTTTTAATTTCATGCAGTCTCACTCGACTTGGGTTATAACCTTCAATTCAAATTAAGACAAGAACAAGAAATTTACTATCTTTGCAACATTTTTATAGCGGGATATACATTTGTTTACCAAACTTATGTAATTTCTTTGAAAGCTAAACAAATGACTATTTGGTAAAAAAAAACTCGACAATGTTGGCTGGTCTCTAAAAACATGTGTTGCTAGTTCTGTCTTTTTAAGTGGGACCGCCCGGTATCTACAGAACCGCCCGGTACCCCATTTTTGGAACCGTCGGGGTACCGCCTGTAATTATGTATATAAGGGGATGCGAGAGAGATCAGAGAAGAGTAAGAGATAGAATTGGTATTGTTAGTTAGAAGTGTTGAGAGTAATATTGTTAGTGAATTAGGATTATTGTTCAACTGTTTTATCATATCAAACTGATATACATTTAACAGATTACATAGTGATTTGATTTGAAACTTTGTTTTGTGGTTTGTTTTCTTTGTGCCATTTGAATATGGATTTTTATGTTATTTACGCTACCAAAATAACACATCAACAAACAGGAATCCATACAAAAACGACAACTCTACAATAGAAACTAATATCGTACCTATTGGTTTTGCAGGTTTTACTTTTTTCCCTAAAATAAAAAGCAATAATTCTAAATATTTCAAAAAGCATACAAATATTTACAAATAAATTGATGACTTTATAATTTCCTGCAATCTGACTCAACTTTATAATAAGTTAATTCATATGAAGACTTGTTTGTTAATGTGATTTTTTATTGTTTCTCGTTTTTTAAATAGATTAAACCATTGGTTTTCCCGTTTGAATGGTTTTACACTTGTTTGTAATTTTTAGGTCCCTTTATAGCTTGCTGTTCGTCGTGAGCCAAGTCTCTGTGTTAAAAAACTGTACTTTGACCTTTAATGGTTTACGTTTATTAATTGTTACTTGGATGGAGAGTTGTCTCATTTGCACTCATATCATGACTTTTTATATCTTAAAACAAGGAATTTACTATCTATGCAATATTTTAAATCCTGATAAACATTTTTATATCAAACCTATTTATATCTTGTAATTTAATTCAAAACTAAACAAATAAATTATAGTAATGAACAATAGTTGATTCAATGATAGAGACTAGTATCTTACCTATTGGTTTTGCAGGTGTTACTTTTTTCTCTAAAATGGAAAAGCAATAACTCTAAATCTTTCAAAATGCATACTAATATTTACAAATAAATTGATGATTTTTTAATCTCTTTCAATCTGACTCAACTAGGATTTTAACCTTCAATTCATTTTTTAGGACAAAACAAAAGACATTTCTATTTGTTCAATATTTTTTATAGCATGATATACATTTTTATATCAAACCTATTTTGATTCTGTGATATCTTTTAAAAACTAAATAAATGACTACTTGTCAAGAAAACTCAATAACTACAGCTGGCTTCTTAAAACATGTATTGCTAGTTCTGTTATCTGTGTGGTTCATATATATTTCTTATTGCTCTTTCTTTTCAATGCTTGACCAATGCAGTAGTTTTCAAAACATAATAAACAAAAGGAATGAAATGCAGAAAGCCTACGTTTATGTTATTTAATGCCATCAGATATTTTTTTTCAAAAGTTATATTACATTTATATAAATGCCCAATACAGATCAACGATTGATGTTTACCGTTCCAGGGTGATTACGTTGTTATTGTTTTTCTTTTCATTGAAATATAAGAGCCAGTCAAAAATAAAAAAAAAAACCTTGCTTCATAGAAAAAACTTTTCAAGTCTCCAAACAGTATTTTGGTCATTTTAACTCAATTACATATCTTGATCTTCTTGGAAATTTAAAATAATAATCATATCCTATAAATTCTTTGCTACCAATTTTAGAAGCAAAATGAGCAGATTTTTTTCTGTTTTCCCTTTATCAATAAAACGGATTTCAGTACAAACATACAAGCCGATTGATATTTAAATAAATTCTTAAATGTTGACCTGTATTACCTATTCTATTGAACCTACTTTTGTAAAGTTAAGCTCATATGGATACCATTGCATCTTAAATTTTGTCCATAAACTTTTAAAATGTTTCGTGAACAAAGTCCGATACTTATCATCTATTATAAGGGTCTGCTTTAGTCAATGGTTTTAACTTATCTAAAGTTAAAAAAAAACTCAAAGTAATACATACTACAATAAGGTATAGCACAATACTCCCATCTTTTCTTGGCATCAGTTGTATAGCACCATGGACCATGCGGCTCATTATCTGGATTACGACAATAGTTCTTTTGGTCAGCCAGTTTCTTACTAAATTTATGTTTTTGTGGGGTTTGCACCCCCCAGGCCTGACATGTTCTACCCGATCTGGTTTTACTAATATTTCCTCCATAATTAGCTCCTTTTGGATTCATTCTACACTGTTGGCCTATGGAAAGATTGTTGTCATTAAACGTTATTATTATATATATAAAGATGAGGGAACCAAACATATTCAGAGTTATTGATACAACTTACAAGAAAAATATACAATGCATTGGTACTGTTTGGCATTTAGGCATTTGGCAAAGAAATGTTTTGTTAAGACAAGATTTAATTCTGACAGTGATAGAAACTAAAATTCTACCTATTGGTTTTGCAGCTTTTATGTTTTCCTTTAAATGAAATAGCAACAATTCTCATTTTTTTTAAATGTTTACAAATTATTACAAAACATTCATGATTTTTTAATCTGGATTATAACATTCTATTCAATTGATAGACAAAAACAAGGAATTTAAGATCTATTCAACATTATTTATACCATGATATACATTAATATTTCAAAACTATTTTGTTCTGTAAATTTTTTTAAAAACTAAATAAATGACTACTTGTGAAGAAACTCAGAAAAGGTGGCTGGCCTCTAAAAAAACAGGTATTGCTAAGAACTTATATCTATATATAATCTATTTTGATTCTGTATTTTTTTTAAAAAACTAAACAATTGACTACTTGTTCAAAAGACTCAATAATGTAAGCTGGACTCTATGTGGTTCACATTTCCTTCTTCTTGCCTCTTAATTTTTAAATATTAAATAAAACTATTACATTGGTTGCAATGAATTACATTGATTTCCCAGTCAAATAAAAACCGATAATTCCACATGTGAAATAAACGTGGTTATTTCACTCTCTGACGTCATACAACAATAGGCGTTGTCAAGACGTCGATAACATCGGATCAAAACATGCGTAGGAAAAACATATAGTTCCTTACATTTTCTACATAAATTTCATAAAAAAGAGCCATTTGCCAATGTAATAAAAACAATAACTAATCAAAGAATTCAAATATCGAAAAATATTCAACCGTGACCGAACAACACTGATAATTAACTCATGCGCTACGCGCATTCGTGAATTAATGTTTTGTTAAGTAACTCGTTGAATATTTTATAAATAATAAAAGCAGTAAGTTGATCCTATGATAGAAACTAGTATCTTATTTTTTGGTTTTGCAGGAATTACTTTTTTCTCTAAAATATAAGAGTAATGATAATTACGTGCATGTGGATTTGATGATATCATGTGTCCATATTAAATTGTGCGTGCAAAACTAGCAGACAATCAAAACTAAACAGATCAGCGTTAAAACATGATTTTTTTTTTAATAAATACTTGCAATTATGTTGATATTGTTGTCATTGTTACGCTAATAAGATAATTAAGTAATTAAAAACATTTAAAAACCACATTTATACAAGAACAATTTCATAACTTGTGATTTTTCAGACGTAGCATGAGTTACTGAAATTAAAAAAATGAACTAAGAATATGTTTTTCATTGTCTAAATACTGACGCAATATTTCAAATAAACATATTCCAAAGTAAAATGTTTAAGCTCCATGATAGTGTTGAACATTAAAGCTCAATATTAAGGGTGCAATCAACAGTTTTTTTCTATGATGTCATCTATTGAGGGACCATTTATAAGTGATCTTTAGTGGGAGTGTAGTTAATAAGGATACTTGTATAAGACTAGTTATCACTGGAATCAAAAGTTTCTCTAGTTCATTAAAATAAAATGTCCTTTTGATATTCTAAAAAAGTTTTATTTAGAAAAAATAGGAAAATGAATGCCTCATCTGAACATGAAAAACCTGAAATCAGGCTATGTCCATACCTATGTAGCATGTCCATTTAAGGTGGCTCGGCCCTTTAACAGTGCACATATTTTAACGCATGTTTCTTACGACGAGTGCCTTGGGAACGGTCGCTTTTAGGGGTCTTCTCAAAAATAGCTTTGACGACCTTGGAACGCGGGCGTGTATGAAAACACCCTTGATGATGTAAACAAATGATGCAAAACATTCATGATTTTTTAATCTGGATTATAACCTTTAGATAAGAACTTCTTACTATACAAATCCTTGGTGCCGCTTCGCTCCCAAAACGCATTCTCATCTTACACGGTCGCCTCTTGGGTCCGTTCGTACCATATTTTAAATTCACTTAAATACCGTTTGAATTAAATGATGTCTTGGAGATTTATTTTTGAAAATGTTTTGCCAATGACGCAATGATTAACTGTAAACAAATAATAGCGATGTGAACAACTTCATGTCATCGTACAGCTTTCAAAAACAGGTAAATGTGTGACCCGTATCAGAGACATAAATGTGTATATATGTCTCTGCCCGTATAGTATGCTTTAAAAGCATCGGGGCGGGTTTATTTTCAATCTATAATCCGTTTGGCGTTTTATAACAGTTTGGTTCTGTCATAGTTATATTTAAAACTTGAAATATCTTTATTTTCAAGTATTTTTTGGAGTTTATTCCCGAGTATGCGAAATATTTTTCTACTGCAAAATTTTGATAATTATAGTTAAATATTTTTTATTTTCCCCAAAGCAAATTTGAACATGCCAATTTTCTACCAGACGTATTACTTGACAGGAACACCTAACATTTTAATTTTAATTCCACCTTATGTAATAATGCTGTATTTTGATTGGATGAGAAACATGGTACTTTTCACCAATTTCTATATATTGAGATTTTCTTTTCTCTGCCGGGGTATTTGCCATAGGGAATTCCATAGGCCGGGGTATTTGCTAGCAGGGTATTTGCTATCAGAGTAAATTCGCTGTCTGAAAAGAGCTATAGTGGCTTCACAAAAGTTTTCAATTCTCACTGCCAAAAAAAACCAGCATTTTTACAGTGTTGTCTCCCCTTACAACATGTATATTTAATCTAAATTTTAATCTAATTTTAATCATTCATTCTATTTTAATTGAAGCTAATTATCTAGTTTTTACAAACAAATACAAAAAACTAGATACTTTTCACCAATTATGTAAATAAAGAGGGATTTCCCTCCATGGTTATTAGTCAGGGAATAACCCCTATTTTTTATACGAAACTGTGAGCATCCTTTGTCTCTTTAGTTAACGCATCAATGTAAATATAACGGAATTTGATGAGACTGTCATCAAAATGAGAGGGTAAGCGCTATAAAAACAGGTTTAATTCACCATTTTCTACATTTCAAAATGCCTGTACCAAGTCAGGAATATGACAGTTCTTGTCTATTCGTTTTTGATGCGGTTTGTTTTATTTTTTATTTTAAATTGCCATGTGATTATGGACTTTCTAAATTGATTTCCCTCTAAGTTCAGTATTTTTTGTGATTTTACTTTTTAAGATACAATGCCATTTTCAGTGTTTGTTACAGGTTGTCGGTCACTGTGCACAACAGTTTAACATAGAACTCCAGGTCAGAAAACACTGTCAAACATCCAAACATACTTTCTACACTGATCTGTTTCCATACTTGTTTGAACTCTAAATAAATTTGATTAATCAAAGTGATCTAAAATTACTTTTTGAAAGATTGGAAGGAGTATGTGTATATTTTTACTCATAGTTTACTCTTCCATAGCATTGGTAGTGGACAACAAAAATTTGCTTTATAAACACTATGGCGAATTTGTTAGTTATATAACTGCAGATTTGTCAATATTATGTGTCCATATTTAAATTGCGCGTGTGTGAAAACTAGCAGATAATTAAAACTAAACAGATTGCCGTAAAAACATGACTTTTTTTTATAAATACCAGAGACCATTAATTTTCTCGTCTTAAATGTTATACATTTGTCATTTCATGACCTTTTATAGCTTACAATTTAGTATTGTTTTTGTTAATTGTTGAAGGACGTACGTAGATGTATAACTTTGATGTCCTTTGATTGAAATATAGTTCCCTGCAAATGTTTGGGAGTTACTCTCGAGGTGTCGCATTGACGTAATAGTTTAAAAAAAGCCTGCAGAATAGATGGAAAAATCAAAAGGAATAAATATCGAAAGCCTACCTTTGTGTTACTTAATGCCATAAATTGTTTTCTCAAAAGTTACCTTACAGTAATATATATGCCCTTACAGATCAGTGATTGTATGTAACATATTTTTGATTTTCTTGAAAATTATAAGCAACGTATTCTTTTAAACTGTTTGCCACCAATTTAAGCATAAATATGAACGGATTTTCTGTTTTCCCATGATCAAAAACGGATGTCAGTACAACATACAACCAGATAGATATTCAAATAAATGTTTATTTGTATGGCCTATCACTTGAACTTCTGCCAAACTGAGATGTCCTCTTCCGCTTTTCAAAATTTTCACATAGCGGCCTGAGATCGGAGTCTTGTATGCTAACATTATAAATTGTCCAGTTTTACCAGGTCCTTTAGAATTACTGCAATGTTTCATGCTTTTAAGATTAAGTCCACAACGGGTGCCACATGTGGTGCAGAATATGTCTACCATTTGGGCGCCTGATATCCCAGCATTTTTGGTTTGGCTCGTCTTACTCAGTTTTTAGTCTTTATGTGTTTTTTATGCTCTTTGTCTTTTAAGGTAGCAACATGGTATACCACCATCTTGGATTTTATAATCACAGTAGAAAATCGGTCTAGTTATTTGCCTAAATCTGCAAATTTGGAGACAGATTTGCAGTTTAAAGGTTAGACTGTTTAAAAATATAAAGAAAACTTGGTAATTTTTTGTATAATTAAAAATATTTAAATAAATATCATTTTTTTTGTTTTAAATTTTTTTTTTCAAAATGGGCCATTTAAAGGGAGGTAAATCTTTAAATAAAAAAATTATACTGGACTGATAGGGAATTTTTTTCTTTTCACTTGTAACAAGATAACAAATTCGGTGTCACCATTTTTTATTTTTATTTTCTTAAAATATATTACAAAAACTATATTTTCACATTTTATTTCAAAATTCTATCTCATAGATTTTTTTATGCACACAAATGTATTTTTCCATGAACAATCTAACCAAATTTTGGCTATTTCTAACGACATATAGCTTGAAAAATAGCACGGTGACCCAGACTTTTTATCATACTTTTGAAAAGAGCATAGTAAAATCTTAATTTTGGATAAGTATAAGAACATTCTGTCTCCAAAAATATTTACTTATGATCTACCTTAATCGTTTTTAATTTTTTCATATGACATAGTCAGTTTGGATGTCCCTTTGATATTTTTCGCCTCTGTTTTTTTTTACCAAACACAAGCTAATCAAGAAAAATGTTATGTCAGATTTTGGGTACTATGACGTTATATTCATCAACTGCGTAACAAATTATTTAATTTGAATTAATAAAAAAGTAGCAATTATGTTGACATTGTTGTCGTTGTTACGCTAAATGTGATAACCAAATATTAAAAAAAACAAGGAAAAGTCCCAATAAAAATTTCATCCATTCTGTTTTTTTTTTTAGAAAACTTATTTTTATTCTGTTATTTCTTTTGAAAACTAAACAAATGACTAATTGGTAAAAAAACTCGATAATATTGGCTGGCGTCTAAAAAATCATGTGTTGCTAGTTTTGTCTTACTATGTGTTATATATGTATTTCTATTTACTTACTTCAATTTTTTAACTCGTGTACAAGATATAAGTTTTCAATACAAAATAGCGGTAATATATATTATCGTAAGCAGGTCTAAAAAAAGACATGTATTGATAGGTCTGTCTCCTATGTGGTTCATATTTATTTCTTCTTGCTCTCTTCAATATTTTAACGTGTGACAATATTGTCTTTTGCAATACAGAATAACAGTAATAATAGCAGTAAGTTGATCCTATGAGAGAAACCATAAAAAAGAAGATGTGGTATGATTGCCAATGAGACAACTATCCACAAAAGACCAAAATGACACAGACATTAACAACTATAGATCACCATACGGCCTTCAACAATGAGCAAAGCCCATACCGCATAGTCAGATATAAAAGGCCCCGATAAGATAATGTAAAACAATTCAAACGAGAAAACTAACGGCCTTATTTATGTAAAAAAAAAAAATGAACGAAAAACAAATATGTAACACATACACAAACGACAACCACTGAATTACAGGCTCCTGACTTGGGACAGGCACATACATAAATAATGTGGCGGGGTTAAACATGTTAGCGGGATCCCAACCCTCCCCCTAACCTGGGACAGTGGTATAACAGTACAACATAAGAAAAAACTATAAAAATCAGTTGAAAAAGGCTTATCTCATCAGATGGACAAAAATAAAAGTGGATCTTACCTTTTGGTTTTGCAGGAATTACTTTTTTTGCTAAAATATAAGAGCAAAGATTTTATGTCTATGCAGACTTGTTAATATCTTGTGTCCATATTTAAATTGTGCGTGCAAAAGTTAAGTTAGACAATTAAAACTACACAGATTGGCGTTAAAACATTTTTTTTGGGGGTATAAATACATGCAATTATGTTGATATTGTTGTCATTGTTTTGCTAAATGTGATATTAAAGTAATTAAAACATGAAAGAAGCAAATTTTTTTTCAAGAATGATTTCTTAACTTGTGTTTTTTTCAGATTTTATACCATTTACTGAAATTAAAAACATGAACTAAGAATATGTTATTCATTGTCCAAACACTGGACGCAATATTTCAAATAAACATATTCCGATGTAAATTGTTAAAGTGTAATGGGTAAAAGTGTTCCCTTTTTTCGTAAGGTATTAAATTGATGAGACTAGTTGATTTTAATCTTACATAAGCCTACTAATAGAACAATACTTGTATCGAACTTTATCGAATGATGTCATGATAATTTTATTTCTCAACACATGCGGATGTATCTTCTATTCTAATTTTTCAGATACATCTGATCTGCCTATATAATCAATTAAAAACCTACTAATTAGGAAACTGTTGACCATAGTTGTTTATATAGTAAAATTCTACAATTCAAATAACATCAATTTTTTTGCTTTCATTTGAATAACACAATGACAAATCAAAGGTAAAAACATACCTACCGATAAAAAATTTAGTAAACCAAATATGATCGGATAGGTGACAGACAGACAATTTGATTTCTTAATGTTCTTTCTCGTTGATATGTGCATCTATTAAAAATGCATTTATTCAAGATTCCCTTAATTCTTAATATTAAATAAAATCACATTTACTTGTTATGAATTCAGGAATTTGATAAAGATGTGCATCTCCTTGACTTAGAACAATACATAAAAAACCCGCCGACATGTGACTGTTCCCACTCGCCTTATAATTACAGCCCCTGTGGTCATGTTATAACTGGGGATCTAAACATAATTCAGCATGAAAATCTCCGAAAGGTGATTTCTCATGGTCCAAAGTTTAGAGAACCCCAAGACATCAATTGGAACTATAACTTCAAAATAATTATGGATTCCATTGAGGACTACGCCAGAGCATGGGCTAAGCGAGAAGAAGTTGAACTGAACACTTTGTCAGAATGGGTTAAAACTATCAGGTCTCTGACAAAACATCGTATTCACAAATTGAGAAACTGTGTGAACGATCGACCAAAGTCTGTTTTCAGAGACAAAGAGGCCATGAAATGTCTATCATCTCTTCATGATAAGTATGTTGTTGTTCCTGCGGACAAAGCTTCAAATAATATTGTCTTTGTATGTAAATCGTATTAATATGAATGTCTTGTAAAAGAATTGGGTATAACGGAGCAATCAGGTAATCCCACATACAAAGACATATCATTTGAAAAGGATGAGATTTTAGCAAATCATAAGTCCTTCATGGCTTCAATGAACACCAAATCGGAGGACTTACGTTGTTTGTATTGGATACCAAAGCTTCATAAAATTCCGTACAAACAACGGTATATTGCTGGCTCATCTTCATGTTCCACTAAAGAAGTGTCCATTAGATTAACTAAAATTCTGTCCGCAGTGAAAGAGTCTCTTCAGAATTACTGTGAAACTGTTTACTCGCGTAGTGGTATTAACCATATGTTGATTCTTAAAAATTCTAAAGAACTTCTAGACAATTTTAAATCTCGGTCTTTTTCTGAAATTAGTTCTATCAAAACTTTTGATTTTTCAACCCTGTATACCACCATTCCCCATGTGAAATTGAAAAATCGCCTTAAAGAAATAATCCGAAATGCCTTCAACATAAAATAGTAGCATACGCTACAAATTTATTACTTTGGGATTTCATCAGGCACATTTCGTTAATAGTGACAAACAAAATGGTAAAACATGTTACACAGGAGAACGAGGGGTCAGTATGCTGGAGTTTCTTATCGACAACATATTTGTTGAGTTTGAAGGTAGACTTTTCAAACAAATTGTCGGCATTCCTATGTGAACAAACTGTGCGACTCTTCTTGTCGACCTCTTCTTATTTTCTTATGAATCGGAGTTCCTCCAGACACTTGACAAAAACAAGAGAATCAAAGAAGCCAGATTATTTAATTTCACTTTCAGATATATTGATGATGTTCTTTCCATAAACAATCCGAACTTTTCTGATTGGGTTCCATTAATATATCCCCCGGAACTAGAGATTAAAGAAACAACAGACACTGCTTCCTCCGCCTCATTTTTAGACTTATATCTCGAATTTGACTTACACAGTCATCTCAGTACCAGAATCTATGACAAACGAGACGATTTTAATTTTGAAATTATAAATTTTCTCAACCTTAGTAGCAATATACAAACTTCACCTGCATATGGGATATATATTTCCCAACTTATTCGATATTCAAGAGCTTGCAGCTCCTACTCAGACTTTGTAAAACGTCATAAGTGTCTGAGTAGAAAGTTGATGAACCAGGGGTATGTCAAAGAACGTCTCGTCCTTTTTCACAAAAAAGTTCATCGGAAGGTACCAAGACCTTGTTGATAAATATTCCGTATCAACTTCACAATTAATACACGATGGTCTTGATGTATAGATTCTGTGCACTGATGTTGTTTATCATCTTAAAAACGTGTTTTACAGTTCTTTCATTTGTCTTTGTTCTTTTATTAATATTACTTTTACTGTTGAATGGTTTTATGTGATATCCGTTTGTATCGTCTTTCATTTTTTGGTGGTGTGTTTTGTATATGCAAATTTTTGTATTTTTTTGTTCCTTATAACGTGACTCTGTACTTAAAAAGATCCCGTCAGTATGATATTGTTCTATTTTATGTCATTATGATATATTTCAATTATGAATTACAGAATACGTTGAACCATAAACGTCAAAATCATTCAATCGCGTAGTGGAATTAACTATTTGTGGATTCTAATAAATTCTATATATGACTTTTGGACTTTCTCGGTCTAATTCTGAAATTTATTCTTACATACTTTGATTTTTTAACCCTATATGCTAACATTGCCTATGTAAATTTTAAAATTGTTTGTATGCACATTGAACGACACATCTATGTTACGTATCAAATTCTCTGACGGCAGACACACAAATCAATGAATGTGTTTGTACATAGATGTTCTGTTAAATTGTTCCTTTTAAAATTGTTATACGATGATGACTGATGTACCCATATTTTGACTATATTATTTATTGTGTCTGTTTAGTTAACGCATCAATTTAAATATAACGGAATTGGATGAGACTGTCATCAAAGTGAGAGGGTTAGCGCTATAAAACCAGGTTTAATCCACCATTTTCTACATTTGAAAATGCCTACACCAAGTCAGGAATATGACAGTTCTTGTCCATTCGTTTTTGATGCGTTTTGTTATTTGAATTTGCCATGTGATTATGGACTTTCCGAATTGATTTTCCTCATTGTTCAGTATTTTAAGCAATATCCATATTAGTTTTCTTTGTTGCTAGTTTTGTCTTATTATGTGTTATACATATTTATATATATATATATATATGTATAGATATCTTTTCGCTTATTTCAATTACTTTTAAATGCGTGTGCATTATAGTCGTTTTCGATACAAAATAGCGGTAATGTACAACAGTTGATTCAATGATAGAAACTTATATCTTACCTTTTGGTTTTGGTGGTTTAACTGTTTTCCCTAAAGATAAAAGAGCAATAATTTAAAATTTTTCAAGTAGTACGCAAATAAATCATGATTTTTTTAATTTCATGCAATCTGACTCAACTTGGATTATAATCTTCAATTATATTTTTAAAAAAAAACCAGGAATTTACTATCTAGGTTACATTTTTTATTGCATGATAGACATTTTTATATCAAATATTTTTGTTTAATATAATTCTTTTCGAAAATTAAACAAATGATTATTAGTAAAAAAAATCTCAATAACATGAGCTGGCCTCTAAAAACAGGTCTTGCTAGTTCTGTCTTTTTTATTTTTTAAAATCATTTTTTCTTGCTCTGTTCTTTTATTTTGAGACCAATATTGCATTTTTAATACAGAATAACAGTAATAATAGCAGTAAGTTGATCCCATGATAGAAACTAGTATCTTACCTCTTCGTTTACCAGCAATTAATGTTTTCCCTAAAACATAAGAGCAATTAATAAAGTGCATGCAGATTTGTCAGTATCTTGTTTCCATATAAAAATTGAGCGTGTAAAAACTAGCAATTGATAAAAACTAGCAATTGATAAAAACTACACAGATTGGCATTAAAACATGATTTATTTTGTAAATACATGATGCCATTACTTTCTCATGTGAACTGTTATACATTTGTCATTTCATGACCTATCATAGCTGACTATGCGGTATTTGTTTTTTTCTCATTGTTGAAGGACGTATGGAGACTAATAGTTGTTGACTTCTATGCATGTCCTTTGCTCTGCTGTTGGAAATTGTTTCTTTGTCAATCATTCATACTACATAATTTAATTGATATTTTCTATACATAAAACTATTTAAAATAACATTCAGATGTCTGCTTATAATCTAATACCCTAGTCCCACTAGGCCACGATCGCACTACGATCTGTGAAAAAAATGCAAATTTTGATGATCGTAGTGCGATCGTGTAGATCGCAGTAAGGTCGTATCACGGTCGTGGTGAGGTCTTCAAGATCGTGAAGAGCGTGGCCAACTTTGAACATGTTCAAAACAATCGTGGTGCGGTCGTGGCGAAATCAGGTCGTAGTAGAAGCGTAGTGAGAGCGCACTAAGATCGTAGTAAGATCGCAAAGGTCGCTGTATAATCGTAGCGAGAGCGTGATTCTATTCGGAGAGACTGCGCTACGATCGCACAGCGACGTTATCACGACCTCACTACGACCATCACGTTCTCACTGCGACCCAACTACGCTTCCTCTACGACTATACCACCCTGTTCAAGACCATAGTACGATTCTAGTACGCCCTTGCCGTCCTCATCAGGCTCTTCTTATGACCTGACTACGTTCACACTACGATCATCATTCTCATTGTCATTTTCACATAAAATATATAAAAAAGCTCCCTAGATTTTGTTTGTTTGAATGTAATTATCCATTTGCTCTAACGGCTCAACCATGCTTCTCGTTTTTATATAGATTAGACCGTTGGTTTTCCCGTTTAAATGGTTTAACACTAGTAATATAACGTGCTGATTGATGTGAGCCAAGGCTCCGCGTTGAAGGCCGTACCTTGGCCTATAATGGTTTACTTTTATAAGTTGTTACTTGGATGGAGAGTTATCTCATTGGCACTCATACCACATCTTCCTATATATATTGATACATCTATGTCATCTCTGTTATCGTTCACTAAAATATCGTCATTGAGCTTCATGGACCAGCAATAGGTTGTTTAGGTTGGATTGGTCGGTCCGATATCTCTGCTTGATCAGGATTCGTTACTTTGCTCCCTCTGCCTCTACATCAACTCCTACCACTATGCCCACGTGTTCTGGTAGATTTTGGTGGCATGACTGTATTGTTTCCGAGAAATCTACGATTTAATCAGAAATAGAAGGAATTGAACTGTATTGATATGGAACACGATGTTGACGTTATTGCTGAGAACGTAGTAAGATCGCGCTATGAGTATGAACGTAGTATAATCGTGGTAAGAACGTGTAATAATCGCAGTAAGATCGTGTTGCAATCGGATAACTCGTGGTATGGTCGTAGTGAGAACGTGAAGAGCGTAGAAAGATCTTGATAAGCATAGTGAGGTCGCAGAATAAGCGCGGTGAGAACGTGGTATAATCGTAGCGGGATCTTTGTAGAAGCGTAGAGAGGACGTAGTAGCATCGTGAAAGCAACGAAAATTTACATTTTCATGCCGCTCATACCGCGACCTCACCACGATCTAAATTTATTTTAGATCGCGGTGAGCGTAGTGCGATCGTGGTCTATTGGGACTGGGGCTTTATGACTTAAGGATGTTTGCTCCTCAATTTTTGGATTTTTTGCCAGATTTTTCGGAATCCTCTGGTTTTATCCATGTATTGCCATTAAAAAAATTTGCCCACTAACCCCTACTTTTCTTTTCATATTTTTATTACATAAAATTTAAAAAGCCATATTTAAAAAAATTATAAAATTCTTGTAATTTTTTCATAATTTTTGAAACAAATTAGGTGCCATTGTTAAAAAAATGAAAAATCTAGAGAGAATTGTTTCCCGCCAAATTTTCAATGACTTATATCTCGAAAACGAGCACACGAACCCTCCAATTTTTTTTTATTTTTTTGTTTCTTTATTAATATACTATCAATTCATAATAGTCTTTTGAAAAGCTTGTTATTTTTTAACAAAGTAGCAAACATCCTTAAATATTTTTCCCTTACTTTTTGAAAAAAATGACTGGAAAAGTACAGGATTTTCTATTTTTGTTTAAATGTCAGTATTTCAATAGAACCAAAATTAACAACGAACAGAGAACCAGATAGATGCTAGTTTTTCAAAAAGAATATCTGAATTTTTACCTGTATGGCCAATCACTTGAACTTCTGCCAAACTGAGAATTTCTTTTCCACTTCTCAAAATTTTCACATAGCGGCCTGCGATTGGGCTCTTGCATGTTAACTCTATAACTTGACCATTTTTACCAGGTCCTTTAAATTTACTACAATGTTTCATCTTATGCAGATTAAGTCCAACTGTAACCGCTATATTCTTCAGCCGATTACCTGAAAAGATATCAATACCAAGAGTATTACCTTGATTTTCATTCTTCTATCTGTCTGTGTTAATCATCATTTCAACGAATGTATCATGTGTATTCAAAACAGAAAGTTCACTTTTTGTATTGAAAAAAATTTAAGTTCAAAACAAATTTTCTTGTTTTTCGAAAAGCATAAACATCTAATTAGTGTTCATCTACAGGAAGATCAAAATAAGGTTCTAAAAAGTCCGACTCGATCACCAGGTTATGATCTGGTTGAATTTTCCTTTTTTTTTTTTTTTTTTTTTTAAATCATAAGATACACCTAGAGATCGTTCTGAATTATACAGATTCGTAATTCACAATGAAGGCTGATAATTTTACAATAAAAAAGAATTCAGGCCTTTATGAGGAAGAACAATCCCATCAGAATCAATTTATTTTACTCTTATAACCCTATCGACGGCCTTTTGACACAACTCCCTTACTCAATAATGGCGCTTTTTGATGCCTCTGTGTAGGACTTGAGTTGAAACGCTTTGTTTACGAAAATGCTATGTCAGACTTAATAAAGTTTGTATCAATATAAAAAGGATATTCCTGGGATTATTTAACTAGAATTCATAAAATATGTATTTTTTTTCCTTTCAAATAGGAACTTTTTCGAAGTTTTTGTTGGCAACCAAGTTTCATAACACTGACATTGTCACGCAAACGTCATTCTCAATTTGTTTTGAATACCAACTAGTGATATGAAACGCGTACGATGGTTTACGTTAAAATTGATTTTCTATTGATAGAATAATGTACGTTTAAAATATTCAGACTGTTCACTTCATCTTTAGAGATTACTACAACAAAATTTGTCAACTAACAATCGAAATATCAGAAATTTAATGAACAACGTGGATATTTACAAGTTTCTCCTGATCCATTAAAGACAGAAATGTAGCAAATGAAATATGATTCCATTTACAAGATACCAGTCCAGTACCCACGAATTAAGCTCCTTAAAAAAATCTAACTTCTTGTAAATGGAATATTGTACCGAGATGAAATTTATGATTCATTTGGATGGAGAGTTGACGTATTTGCTGTAATACCACATCTACAGATACATGATATATCTATTTACAAATAAATCGAATCTATCTTTCATCAATGTCATTTTTTTCTCAAATTTACTGTTGATTTAGAAGAAGGAATAAGATGGCAAGAAAATACTTAAACATTGGGTAAGGGTTAGTTGATTTTTTTCAGATTATGTCTTGTTTTTGGGGAGGGGAAGGATTTTTACTTTAAAGAAAAATATCTAAATAGAAAAAATAATGTTTTCTATTAAAATTTCCAATTGGGATGAATGGCACAGCAGGATATCAAAATAGGAAAAAGTTTAATATCCTTCTAGATTTCAGGATTGATGTTTCTATTTCGCGAGGCCTTTATGAGAAACAGGCATATGCATAATCAGCAAGTATACAATAGCAATGTCAGTATTCAATTAAACACAACAAAAACCAGATGCAAAAGGGTGGAGAAAAATGAGATAGAAACTATACCACATGCTGTTAATATAATATCGGCTTTTCAAACTGTGTCTACTACTTTGGAAAAGGTCTTTGTTTTAGCAAGATCACAAACGTCAAAGATATCAGATAAAAAAAAAACTTATAATGCATTAACTAATCTGTTGGCCTGAGCACCTACTTTTTAGTATGTTGATTTGGCATTATTTGGATGATAAGAGCTAACAATGTTGTCTTTTTCAAGAGCAATGATTTGATATTTTTTTTTTTGCATTTGTTATCATACCAAAACAGTTAACTGTTCCTTTACTTTATATACAGGATTTCAGTTGATTTCTATGATGAGGAACTCTTGCTAGGAAAAAGTAATGTACAATATAATTTTCCATAATACTTTCCAATTTATGATTCATCTCAATGAAACTCTCAAAATCCCTTTATCAACTTTATCACAATTTTTGCTTGCTTTGGAAATAATTCTGTTGTTATGAGGAACAAATTAGATATTTTTATAATTGAGATAAATTTTCCATTCAGATTATTCATTAACAGTCAAATGATATCAATGTTTTCTGAGAAAAAAATGATTTTACAAGATTCAACCCATAAATCCATTACCATGGCAACAATGTTTAACAAATTGTTTTAAGGATGTTCGTTGCTCAGTTTCAAAATAAATTACTTTTCATAAAACTAGTATGTATCGATAGGGAATACATTGAGAAATAAAAAATTCAAAACAATATAGGGGTCAATGTGCTCGTTTTCGAGATATTAGCCATTGGAATTTTGACGGGAAAATGTTCTCTCTTGAGTTTTCATAGCTTTATCATTGACCAGTTAAAGTTCTCAAATACTATTAAAAAATAAATAAATTTTTTATTAGACTTTTACAAATGAATTATGATTATACATGTAAAAGATTTATAAAAAGAAAAAATGGGGTTCATGGGGATTTTTTTTAAGGCATTCAAATGAATACAACCAGAGGATTCCGAAAATCTGACAAAAATTCCAAAACATGACGAGCAGACATCCTTATGTCGGATTTAAAGGTCTGACTTAGATGCATAACTGACAAAAAAATCACATGTCTATTTAAGGTACAGTTAATATTTCATCAAAGTAAGCGTATTTTCAACATTTTAATGAAATATCCTATGCATCAAGTATGCAAGCAAAACAATTCCACGGAGGAAAGGGTTAAATAAAAGCAATAGTACGGTTAATGTCTACTTGTATGCTTTCTTCAAAATGGGAGGACTATGATAAATTTAACTGTAAATTGGACTGTAATATTAAATCTGAACCAATAGTTACGAGCTAATAGATGCACATTTTGATAACTAAACAATTCGTTCATTTAACTGTTTGTATTAAACTTCAAAGGTATGAGATTGTACACAATGAATCTTTTAACACTTTCCCCCCGTTTAAATGCCATTCAATGTCTATTTCCTCAAAAAAAATAAAGCACTCGACACACACGTCCACCAATAGAAAGCATCATAAAAATAGAATAAATCCGGCGAAACAAAATTTAACGAATAATTACAGTGGTTCATGTATTGGCTTAAGTTATTTGGATGCAAAATCTGCCAAAACTTTTCTAAATTAAGTAAAAATCGTGAGATTAATCGTGCTTTTGCTTTTTTAAGTAAAGGCAACAATGTTGACCACTGCTTATTATGCTGATCATCAACATAATGCAGTCATGACGTTCCATAGAAAACAGCCTATATTACATACATTACATAATATTGATGTTTAGATAAACCCACTATGAAGTTTATTTTATCTTCAGCTATCCGAAATTGAATTTTATTGCACACTAGCTGTTATATCTTAACAAGAATTGTACCTAGTACATGGATTCCCCATCCGCACTATAACTTTCTATGTTCAGTGGACCATAAAAATGGGGTTAAATCTCTAATTGAGCATTTAAGTAAGAAAGTTTATATCATAGGAAACATGTGTAAAAAAAATCAAGTTTATTGGACTTTAACTTCATCAAAATCTACCTCGACCAAAAAAATTAAACCTGGAGTGAGACAGACGGACGAACAGACGTACAAACAGACCAGAAATTATAATGCCCATAAATGGGACATAATAATCCACAGGGGCAAAATTTGAAACTACACATCTAACTTTAGACTGCTACCTTAGACAGAGTGACATCAACAACAAAACAGACCGTACTTTAATTAAATGTGACTTTTTTCATTGCAACGTAAAACAAGGCTTTAGTCAGAAAAGTGTTTCTCCAAGACAGTATTGTATCTATAAATTATAAATATCCTGAAATATACAGAACTTTTTGAAGGTAATTCTTTTCAATGAAAGGATTATTTATCATATGATAAGTTTTTTCTAAAGTTTACAAAAAGTACTAAAGCTAAAAAAATTTAGTTTATAGTTTGATAATTAACATTTTATCATATAAACATGTCTACATTGTGTAACATTTCAAAATAATTTAAAAGTAAACACTCTTATTTAACACACGTCAATTAATTTTGAATCTTATCACGAGTGCATTTTATCAGACTTCTTACCACAGCAATCTTTTCTGTTAATAATATTGATCTGCTTTACGCTGACAGTTTTCCCCAAATCAACACTCCAATATGGATTGTTTTGTTTTTTTGTGGCTGAAAACGTGTTTTCTTCTCCATCAACTGCCTGTGAAGCAGCATATTTTGAATGAAATGTTGAACTCTGCGATGCTTTTCTGCGAAGGGCATAGTTAATTCCTGAAGGAAATTAATACATTTACAAATAAACATATGCATATATGCTCCAGTTGGTACAGTATTTCAGAATTTACATTTCACATCATGATTTCCAGAGTTTCTGTTTATAGGAAGCTGTACAACCAAGGGAAACGATATGTTTCGATTGTCGTTACCATTATCCTGTCCATTTTATCACAGAAATAAACACATCACTGGTTTTGTACTCAAATGATCAACACGATTGGTGCCCTATGGGGTTTAGGATTTGACTGCTTTTTCAGACTCTGATACCCCCTTGTTTTTTTTGTTTTAGCATCGTGTTAATAACTCCTTAGTTTTTTGTATTGTGATTTGAATGCTGTTTGTACTTTGATCGTTTTTTTCATTGCCATGATTTACGAAACACAAGACAAATACCGAAAACTGTTTTGTCTATTATCAAAATAGAATTTATTTCTGCATAATTGCTCATTGGATGACTATTAGAGTATTCTTTGATTTCAAAAGTTACTGTACAATTGATATTACATGTAGCAAAGGATATGTCACGACTTCATATAACAGCATTTTATTTTTTTTTAACTACATTAGTTTTACATGCTTTTCTTCATTGTGGTGAATCTAATCTATTTATATGTAACATGAAGATACCCAAATGGCATATATTTTAACAGTTTTTTCACCTTCTTTTATTAATGATCCCGACAAAGTTACCATTCTGTGTTTATTTTGTAGATGTGCTGTATTTACTATAAATTTTCACCAATTATATGTTGAATACATATGGATAATTTAATATAAATCATATAAAAATGTTTAAACCAACCTATAAATGATTCATTATTTTGTCTGGAGGAGAACCCAAATTGCAATTATATTTCAAATTACAATTGAACAAATCGAGATATTTCCAAATATTCAAACTAATTTTTAAAAACAACATGCATTCAATTTTATTTTTAGATTTGAATGCAACAAACATATTTTACATGTTTTAATTGCTCATTTTAAAAGATGACTTTTAGTGCGACATTTTCGCAGATGTTTTCAATTGAAACTACTTATGTATTTATATAAATTGTGAACGTTTTGTATATCTTCAAATGTATTTAGCTATGTTAAAAGACTTGTATAATGTAAAATCATACCAATACAAATATCTTTTCCTTCTGAAATTCATAGATCTCCACTGGTATAGGTGCAAATTGCTTACCAGGTTTATTTTGGGATTCGAGCGTCACTGATGAGTCTTTTGTAGACAAAAGGTACGTCTGGCTCAAATATAATCCTGGTATCTGATGAGTTTGTTTATAGCCACTGGTCGATGCCACTGCTAGTGGAATTTTAATTTAATGAGGGTATCACCAGCCCAGTAGTCGTGTAGTCAGCACATCTGTATTGACTTGAGTTATCATTGTTTTGTTCATAGTTATAAATAAATTGATTAAAAAACTTGGACGTTTTGAAATGCTAAGGCTTTTCTACCTTAGAAATAGATAACCACAGCTATATTTGTCAAAACTTTTAAATATTTTTGGTCCTCAATGTTTTCATTTTCGTGCTTTATTTTGATTCGAGTGTCACTGATGAGGGTGTTTTTTTAAGACCAAACGCGCGTCTGAAGCTAATGTAAAACTTCTGTCCTTGAATCTATGATGTGTTTATTTTCTAATCAATATGCATTGTACTCTTATTTCTTGCTTTTTTTTGTCTTTTTATGTGTTTTATATTTATCTCTTTTCGCGTACTTCAGTTTTTTTAAGGCGTGTACAATATAGTAGTTTTTAATATAAAATAGCGGTAATGTACAAACGTTGATTCAATGATAGAAACCTATATCTTACCTTTGGGTTTTGCGGGTTTTACTATTTTCCCTAAAGATTAAAGAGCAGTAATTTTGAATTTTACAAAAGGTATACAAATAAATCAATGATTTTTTTTTCATGCAATCTGTCTCAACTTTGATTATAACCTTCAATTTATATGTATAAAAAAATAAGGAATTTACTATATATACAACATTTTTATTGCAGGATAAACTTTTTTTTTGTCAAACCTTATTCCATTCCATAATTTTGTTTGAAAACTAAACAAATAATTATTAAGTAAAAAAAAACTCAATACCAATAGCTGGCCTCTAAAAAACATGTGTTGCTAATTATTTATCTTTTTAAAGGGTGACAAGTATTGTATTTTTCGATAGAGAATAACAGCAATATTAGCAGTAAGTTGATTCTATCATAGAAACTAGTATCTTACCTTTTATTTTTGCAGGAATTAATTGTTTCCCTAAAATATAAGAGTAATAAATGTAAGTGCATGCAGATTTGTCAGTTCATGTTCCATATTTGAATTGTACCTGTTAAACTAGCAAGTAATTGTAACTACTCAGACTGGCATTAAAACATGATTTATTTTATAAATACATGAGGCCATTAGTTTATCATGTGAACTGTTATACATATGTCATTTCAGGACCTGTAACAGATGAATATGCGGTATTTGCTTTTTTTTTTTCTCATTGTTCAAGGACGTATGGAGACTGTAGTTGTTAATTTTAAAACATGTCTTTTGCTCTGCCATTGGGAATTGTTTCTTTGTTAATCATCCATACCACATCATTTAATTGATATTTTTTTATACATACATATGTCAGCTTTTAATCTAAAGACTTATATATTTTCCCCCTATTTTCGGAAAAAAATTGACTAGAAAATTAAAGGATTATCTATTTTTGTTTAAATGTCAACTGAGCCAAAATTAACAAGAAACAGAGAACCAGATAGATGCTAGTTTTTCAAAAAAGAATATCTGAATTTTTACCTGTATTGCCCATCACTTGAACTTCTGCCAAACCGAGAATTCCTGTTCCGCTCCTCAAAATTTTCACATATCGGCCTGCGATTGGGCTCTTGCAAGTTAACTCTATAACTTGACCATTTTTACCAGGTCCTTTAAATTTACTACAATGTTTCATCGAATTAAGATTTTGTCCAACTGTAACCGCTATATTCTTCAGCCATTTGCCTGAAAAGATAGCAATATCAAGGGTATCTCATTGTTCTTCAATCTTCAATCTGTCTGTGCCAATCATCATATCACCGATTGTATTCAAAAAAGTTACTCAGAATTCATAATGAAGGGTGACAATTTTAAAATTACAAAAAAATGAGGACTTTATGTGGAAGTTTCATCAGAATCAATTTAATTTACTCTCGCAACATTATCCAACATAATGACGCCCTTTGACGCCACCCCCTTTACTCAATAATGACGCCTTTTAATGCATCTGTGTAGGATCTAAGTTGAAACGCTTTGTCTACGAAAATGCTTTATCAATATTATATATCAATGAAATTTGTATCAATATGAAAAGGATATTCCTGGAATTATCTGACTAGAATTCATAAAATATGTTACAATATTACTTAAAATATGACGATTTTATTTGTTTTTTAAATAGAAACTCTTTCGAAGTTTTTGTTGGCAACCAAGTTTGATAACACTGACATTGTCACGCGAACGACATTCTCTGTTTGATTTTAATACTGGTTATATGCAATGCGTACGATAGTTAACATTAAAATTGATTTTCTATTGATAAAAAATGTATGTTCAAAATCTTCAGAATGTTCACTCCATCTTGAGAGATTACTGCAACAAAATTTTTCAATACCGTTCAAAAAATCAGAAATTTAATAAACAACGCGGAGATATGCAGTCGAGTCCACACAATTTTTTTTTTACCCATTATAGACAGAAATGTAGCAATTTGAATATAATCCCAGTTACAAGATACCAGTCCAGTACCCACGAATTAACTCCCTTAAAAAATCTACCTTCCTTTAAAGGAGATATATATCCAGAGATGAAATTTATGATTCACTCGGATGGTGAGTTGGTTCATTGACTGTCATACCACATCTACATATTTATTTTCAAATGAATTAATGTCCTTTTTTTCTAAAATCTTCTGTCGATTAAAAAAAAAAGGAGTGAGATGCAAAAAAAAAAAAAAAACTGATAGAATTGAGAATGGAAATGGGGAATATATCAAAGAGACAACAACCCGACCAAAAAGCAAATAACAGCCGAAGCCCAACAAAAAATTCTTCAACCAAGCGAGCAAAACTCCCGCTACCAGAGGTGGGCCTCAGCTGGCCCTTTACTAAAAAGGTGTAAAAGTTCAGTGAAAATGGACGTCATACTTAACACCATAACGTATAAATGAACTTATATTAAAAAAAAACATACAAGACTAACAAAGGCCAGAGGCTCCTGACTTGGGATGTAGAAGAAGAAAATACCTAAACATTGGGTAAGGGTTATTTGATTTTTTTTAGTTAATGTCTTGTTTTTGGGGGAGGGGAAGAATTTGACTTTAAAGGAAAATATCTAATAGAAAAAATAATGCTTTATCTTAACAATTCCAATTGGAATGAATTGCACAGCAGGATATCAACATAGGAAAAAGTTTAATACTATACTTCAGGATTCATGTTTCTATTTCGAGGGGCCTTTTCTATGAGAAACAGGCATATGCATAAAAAGCAAGTATACAATAATACTGTCAGAATTCAATTAAAAACAACAAAAACCAGATGCAAAATGGTGGAGAAAAATGAGATAGAAACTATACCACATGCTGTTAATATAATATCGGCTTTTCAAACTGTGTCTACTAGTTTGAAAAAAGGTCTTTGTTTCAGCAAAATCACAAACATCAAAGATATCAGATAACTAAACTTATAATGCATTTACTAATTTGTTGGCCTGAGCACCAACTTTTTAGTATGTTGATTTGGTATTATTTGGATGATAAGAGCAAACATATGTTGTCTTTTTCAAGAGCAATGTTTTGATATTTTTTTTTTGCATTTGTTATCATACCAAAAAGTTAACTTTCCATTTACTTCATATACAGGATTTCAGTTGATTTCTATGATGAGGAACTGTTGCTAGGGAAAAAGTAATGTACAGTATAATTTTCCATAATGCATTCCAATTTATGACTCGTCTCGATGAAAAACCCTTAATCAATGTTACCACAACTTTCGGTTGCTTTGGAAATAATTTTCTTGCTATGAGGAAACAATTGGACATTTTTATAATGAAGATAAAGTTTCCATCCAGATAATTCATAAACAGTGAAATATTCTCAATGCTTTCTGAGAAAAAAAATGATATTACAAGATTCAACCCATAAATCCATTACAATGTTTAGCAAATTGTTTAAAGTTGGATCTAAAGATGTGACTTCGATGCATAACTCATTAACTGACAAAAACTTCACTTGTCTATCTGAAGTACGGTTGATATTTCATCAAAGTAACATTTTAATGAAATATAATGATATGATTGATTTTTTATGTTTTGTGTTTTAACGCCACTTTCAAGCACCGCGTTTAGACTATTATGTGGCGGCCATTTTTTATTGATTGAGGCAGCCAGAGTGCTCGGAGAGAACCACCAACCTTCGATAGAAAAACTAACAATCCTAGTCAATTTCAGTTGGAGTGCACCAGCACGAGTGGAGTTCAAACACACCACCTTAGTGTTGACTGGCCAGTGATTACAGTAGGAACTACCTAGACCACTCGGCCGACTAAGCCCCGGAAATATCCTATGCAAATCAAGTATGTAAACAAACAGTTTCTATGGAGGAAAGGGTAAATCAAAAGCAATTGTATGGTAAATGTCTACTTTTATGCTTTCTTCAAAATGGGAGGACAACGAAAGCACAAAAGTTAACTGTAAATTGGACTGTATATTAAATCTGAACCAATAGTTACGAGCTAATAGATGCACATTTTGACAACTTAACAATTCGTTTATTTAAATGCTTGTATTAAACTTCAAAGGTATGAGATTGTTCACAATGAATCCTTTAACACTTTCCCGCCAGTTCAATCCAATTCAATGTCTATTTCCTTTAAAAAAAAAGCGCTTGTTACACACGTCCACCAATAAAAAAGCATTATAAAGATAGAATAAATCTGGCGAAACACAATCTTACAAATAATTACAATGGTTCGTGAATGTGGCTGAAGTTGTTAGATGCAAAATCTGCAAAAACTCGTCCAATTGTTCATTTAAATAAAGGCAACAGTAGTATATCGCTGTTCGAAATTCATAAATTGAGACAAAAAATAAAATCCGGGTTATAAACTCAAACTGACTGAAACCCATCAAATATAAGAGGAGAACTAGGACACAACAGAAACAAAACATTAAAATGTAACACACACATAAACTCATATGGTTCGACCATACGCGTATGGTCGGGGTAATTAACAAGTTTACAGGTATATTTAACTCTTCATAAGGTATAACCCTTGTAGATGTCACGTCATTAAAAGGATGATATTATTTCATTATATTATAATAAAAAAAATAAGCAGTTTCGTGCATTTAATTTTACTCACTAGTCACTATAGTAAACCCATTTTATACATTTAGTCATTACCGACTTGTTGTTACGAGTGCATGGCAATATGTCGACTTAGATAGATATTTCCATAATATCTTAATGACTGTTATGTAATTTCCCGAGACCTCGGTATCACTGCACGCAGCTAATAAGAAGGCTAGCTTTTCGCTCGAATGCAAATGTTGTCACTGCAAAGGATCGTGCACAATCAAGACGTGCAAATGCAGAAAAAGTTATGGTACCGTGTGGAAGTAAATGCCATCCTAAGCATTAGTTTAAGAATACAATTCGCGATGAAGACTAACTGTGGCATCAATGTTTCATTTTTATATAGCCTTTGACTTATAAAATTAATACATTTTCAGGTAAACATCATTGTATTTTTTTAGATAAAGTTAATTATTATTTGAAAAAATACCTTTATGGTCCAAATACTCATATGGTCCGGCCCGTTGATAACCAAACCAGTATATATACTCATATGGTCCGACCATATGCGTACGGTCGGACCTAGGAGTATACGCATATGGTCATGACAATACGCGTATGGTCCAAATACTCATATGGTCCGGAACATAATTTTACAAATGAAAAACTGCCATTTTTTTTTGCAGTTATCTTTTTATATTTCTCTTTTAGGACAATTGAAAAGTAACCGACAACAAGTTGTTTTAAGAGTAGCCTTATGTTGACTTTTCATTGATTGATTTATGGTTGATTATTTAACATCCGGTGGAAAATATTTCAGGCATATTCAGAACGCATACATTTCAACGTTCAGATAACTATTTCTTATACCCCTCTCCCTATTATAATTTTGATTTAAGACAGTAAAATCGTCTGATTGAAATCAAATCTTAGTAGGAATGATCAAACTAGAATTTCAATGCATTTGAGTGATACCTTTTCAGAAACTGCTGACATTAATCTACCTAATGATCAAATAAAAAAAAGGTGTCTTTCGCCTAATTTTTTTGTGAAATTAGATCACAAAGTTTGTGCGACAAAAAGTTGGAAAAAAGCATTGCAATAATTGCCGATGTTTCGTATAGTTATGCTAATACAGACTCCATTTTCAGAAAACGACATATGTAACACGAATAAATTTTAAGCTACCTCTTTACAAGCAGAACCAGAAAGTCGCTACTATGTATTGGCTTCCGAAGCTGCACAAAACACCTTTCAAATATAGATTTATTTCGTCTTCAACCCATTGTTCCACTTCTAATTGTCTATTCTTCTAACCAGTACACTTGGTACAAAAAAAACCTGATAACAAATTGTTCAACTAAGGCCTTTGAAAATAGTGGAATTTATTACTTTTGGAGTGTCAAAAACTCGTTGGAAGTTCTTGACAAATTGCATGCTTATATTGGTAATTTTGAATCTGTTCAGTTTTGATTTTTCTACCCTCTATACAACATTGCCTCACATTCTCATTAAGAAAAAATTCACACACCTAATTAAATGAGCATTTAAAAAGTCAAAATGTGAATATATATGTGTAAACTCTTTTAGATAATTTTTAGTATCAATAAACAAAAGAATTATGTCAATTGGACATGCTTTGATACTATATCTACCCTTGAATTTTTACTAGATATCTTTTTTGTTCGCATTGGAGATTCCGTATATCGTCAGGTTTTCTGAATTCCAATGGGGACTTACTGTGCACCACATTTTGCGGACCTGTTTTTGTATTGCTATGAGTTACAATGTATGACAAAAATCAGCAAGGACCCATGGAAACAACATCTGATACAAAAAATACTATTAGATATTTGGATAATATGTTGTCTCTCAATAATGACGACTTCAGTATAAGATAAAAGAGATGATTTTTCATTTCCTATCGTTAGTTATCCATTTTTAGATGTGGACTTCCCTTGTCACCATCTTACGGTGTTTACATATCTCAACTTGTACGATTCGCTCGTGTATGTAGCAACGTTTAAGATTTTAACAAAAAAGAAATTTATTTTTTACAGAAAAATTAATGTACCAGGGTTTTCGATATCACTTACTAAATTTTATCATCGGTATAAGGACATCATTCGTAAATATAGCTCAACATGCATACCTCAGGTATTTAACATCCAATCTTTTATGGTAATATTCTTTATAAAGCACACAAATGTTAGTATTTACCTCAGAAGCTAACAAAACTTTTAGATAAACTTATCAAGTAGGGATATAGTTACGACACGGTTGTCAGGTCATTAAAGATTGCATATTTTGGCTTTAATAATGATTCACTTATAGGGTCTTTGTAACACATTTATTTAAAAAAAACAGTTGTTGGCATGACACGGGTTCTCTCTCATTCATGTTATGATGGTATGATAATAAACCCCTAACGGGAGGGATTGTGCTTGATATTCATATGATGAAGACATAATCTTTCAATCAGTTTAATTGAAGTTTGAAGCTGGCATGTCAGTTAATTGCTAGTAGTCTGTTGCTATTTATGTATTATTGTCGTTTTGTTTATTTTCTTTTGTTACATCTCTGACATCGGACTCGGACTTCTCTTGAACTGAATTTTAATGTGCGTATTGTTATGCAATTACTTTTCTACAGTGACTAGATATATAGCGGAGGGTTGAGATCTCATAAACATGTTTAACTTCGCCGCATTTTTGCGCCTGTCCGAAGTAAGGAGCCTCTGGCATTTACTTGTATTGTATTTTGTTTAATTTTAGTTTCTTGTGTATAATTTGGAGTTTAGTATGGCGTTTTGAACTAGTACATATATATGTGTAGGGGCCAGCTGAAGGACGCCTCAAGGTGCTGGAATTTCTCGCTGCATTGAATACCTGAAGGTGACCTTCTGCTGTTGTCTGTTCCTATGGTCGGGTTGTTGTCTTTTGACACATTTCCCATTTCCATTCTCAATTTTATTTTTATGTCATGCAGAAAACAGCCTATATTACATACATTACATAATCTTGATTTTCATATAAACCCCCCAAGAAGGTTATTTTTATCACCAGCTATCCAAAAATGAATTTTATTGCACGCTAGTTGTCATATTTGAACAATACTATTTTCTAGTACACGGATGCCCCTTCCGCACTATCATTTTCTATGTCCAGTGGACCGTGCAAATGGGGTTAAATCTCTTATTTGGCATTAAAATAAGAATTTTTTTATTATACGGAACATGTGTAATAACTTTCAAGTTTATTGGACTTCAACTTCATCAAAATCTACCTCGACCATATCTCTTGAAACTTGAGTAAGACAGACGGACGAACAGACGTTCGAACGGACGGACGAACAGAAGCACAGACCAGAAAATATAATGCCCATAAATGGGGCATAATAATCCACAGGGGCAAAAATGCGAAACTTCACATTTAACTTAAGAGTGCTACCTTACACAGATTGACCTCAACAACAAAACAGATCGTACTATAATTAAATATGACTTTTTTCCTTGCAAAGTAAAGCAAGGCTTTAGTTAGAAAAGTTTCTATTCCAAGACAGTATTGTATCTAATTATCAATATCCTGAAATAAACAGAACTTTTTAGAAGGTGATTATTTTCGATGAAGGATTATTTATCATATGTTATTAAGTTTTTTCGAAAGTTTACAAAAAGTATTAAACCTAAAATAAATTTAGTTCATAGTTTGACAATTACAGAATATCATATAAACAAGTCTAACATTGTGTATCATATTAAAATAATTTTTAAAAGTAAACACTCTTATTTATCACACGTCAATTAATTTTGAATCTTATCACGAGTGCAATTTTTCGGACTTCTTACCACAGCAATCTTTTCTGTTAATAATATTTATCTGTTTTACGTTGACTGCCTTCCCCAAATCAACACTCCAATATGCATTGTTTTGTTTTTTTGTGGCTGTAAACGTATTTTCCTCTCCATCAACTGCCTGTGAAGCAGCATATTTTGAATGATATGTTGAACTCTGCGATGCTTTTCTTCGTAGGGCATAGTTAATTCCTGAAGGAAATTAAAACATTTACAAATTAACATATGCATATATGCTCCAGTTGGAACAGTATTTCAGAATTTACATTTCATATCATGATTTCCAGAGTTTCTGCTTATAAGAAGCAACCAAGAGTACCGATATGTCTCGAATGTCGTAACCATTATCTCGTCCATTTTATCACATTTACATTTTATATCTCCACTGGTATAGGTGCAAATTTCTTGCCTGGTGCATTTTTGAATTCGAGTGTCACTGATGGGTCTTCTGTAGACGAAACGCGCGTCTAGGGCAAATATAATCCGGGTATCAATGATGAGTTTGTTTAAAACCACTGGTCGATACCACTATCATACATTTTTTATATCATGATATACATTTATATTATAAAACTATTTTGTTCTGTAAATTCTTTTAAAAACTAAATGAATGACCACTTGTGAAAAAACTCAGTAAAGTTGGCTGGCCTCTAAAAAAACCAGGTATTGCTAGTTCTGTCTTCTATGTGGTTCATATCTATTTCTTCTTGCTCTCTTAAAATTTTTAAAGTGTGACCACTATTATATTATTTAATACAGAATGACAGTAATAAAATCAGTAAGTTGATCCTATGAGAGAAACTAGTATCTTACCTTTTGGTTTTGCAGGAATTACTTTTTCCCCTAAAATATAAGAGCAAAGATATTAAGTCCAAGCAGAATTGTCAATATCTTGCTTTCGTATCTAAATTGTCCAAGCAAAAATTTAGCAGATAATTCAAACTACACGTTTAAACATGAAATTTTAGGGTATAAATAGATGCAATCATGTTGATATATTGTTGTAATTATTATAATTAAGTAATTATAAGAGGCACATTGTTACAAAAACGATTTCTTAATTTTTTTCATTTTTTTTAGATTTTACATGAGTTACTGAAATAAAAAACATGAACTAAGGATTTGTTATTCATTGTCTATATACTGGATGTTATATTTCAAATAAACATATTCCAAAGTAAATAATCAAAGCTTTTAACGTTATAGGTAAAAGTGTCCCCTATTTTCGTAAAGTATTAAATTGATGAGAAGCGTTGATTTGAATCATACGCAAGCCTTCTAATAAAACAATACTTGTATCGAATTTTATCTTATGATTTTATTTCGTAACACATGCAGATGTATCTTCTTTTTCTCATCTTCAGAAAGAGTTGATCTGCCTATGTAATCAGTTAATAAAGGGCTGCGCTTTAGCGCATGATACGCCCGTTGCTCTTTTAACTTGTCTTTTATGCTTTAAATGAATTTACATGATCAACTAGAAATATATATACAAATCAAAAGGGATGTTACATTAATATATTCACCAAAGTTTCATGAAATCCCCCTTTTTTAAGTAGCAAAATTCATTACTTAAGAAAACGTAAAATCTAAAATTTATAAAAATGGAAAGGGAGCTTATGTCAATAGATATAAACAATTTATCAAAGTTGCATAAAATTTTGTGAAAGTGTTAGTTATTGTCCCAAAATTGGAAAATCCCCCCTTTTTTAAGCATAAAAATTCATAACACGGAAATGTAAAATCTGAAATTATAAAAATTGAAAGGGAGCTTACATCAATAGATATAAACAATTCACCAAAGTTTCATGGACATTGGTGAAAGCCTTTTTGAGTATTGTCCGAAGTGTTGAAAAGCCCCCTTTTTTTATGAATAAAGCCCCATAAATCCAAAACTTAAAATCTGAAATTTATAAAAAATGAAAGGGAGCTTACATCAACAGATATAAACAATTCACCAAAGTTTCATGGACATTGGTGAAAGCCTTTTTGAGTTATTGTCCGAAGTGTTGAAAATCCCCCTTTTTTATGAATAAAGCCCCATAAATCCAAGACTTAAAATCTGAAATTTATAAAAATTGAAAGGGAGCTTACATCAATAGATATAAACAATTCAACAAAGTTTCATGGACATTGGTGAAAGCCTTTTTGAGTTATTGTCCGAAGTGTTGAAAATCCCCCTTTTTTTATGAATAAAGCCCCATAAATCCAAAACTTAAAATCTGAAATTATAAAAATTGAAAGGGAGCTTACATCAATAGATATAAACAATTCAACAAAGTTTCATGGACATTGGTGAAAGCCTTTTTGAGTTATTGTCCGAAGTGTTGAAAATCCCCCTTTTTTTATGAATAAAGCCCCATAAATCCAAAACTTAAAATCTGAAATTATAAAAATTGAAAGGGAGCTTACATCAATAGATATAAACAATTCACCAAAGTTTCATGGACATTGGTGAAAGCCTTTTTGAGTTATTGTCCGAAGTGTTGAAAATTCCCCCTTTTTATGAATAAAGCCCCATAAATCCAAAACTTAAAATCTGAAATTAAAAAAAAACGAAAGGGAGCTTACGTCAATAGATATAAACAATTCGCTTAAGTTTCATGGAAATTGGTGAAAGTGTTTTTGAGTTATTGTCCGAAGTGTGGACGACGGACGGACGAACGGACAACGATATACCATAATACGTCCCGTCTAAAAGACGACGGGCGTATAAAAACCTACTAATAAGGGAACTGTTGACCATAGTTGACCATAGTTGTTTAATTAGTAAAATTGAGAAAAAATGTTAACAAGAAGCAAATAGGCACAATCTACATTATCATTTATTGACCAATCAAAGAACATCAAAATGTTGGCTTGCATTTGAATAACATAATTACATATCAAAGTTAAAACAGACCCATCGATATAGAAGTTTAGTTAACCAAACACGATCGGATATGTAACAAACAGAAAATTTGATTTCTTAATTTTTCCTTATCATCTATCAAAAATACATTTCTTTAAGATTCACATAATTTTTCAAACCAAATAAATTAAATTTGCTTGTTATGAATTAAGGCATTTGGTAAAGATATGTTTTTCCTAATCAATATGCATTTTAGTCTTCTTTGTTGCTAGTTTTGTCTTTTTATGTGTTATATATTTGTTTCTTTTTGCTTACTTCAATTTTTTAACTCGTGCACAATATAATTGTTTTCAATACAAAATAGCGGTTATATATCAAAAGTTGGTTCAATGATAGGGACTCATATCTTACCTTTTGGTTTTGCAGTTTTTACATTTTTCCCTAAAAGAAAGTGCAATAATTCTAAATTTTTCAAAATGTATAAAAATAATTACAAATAATTCATGAATTTTTTTAATTTCAAATTCAAAAAGGAAAGTCCAAAATCAAAAGTCAAAACACATCAAACGAATGGATAACAACTGTCATATTCCTGACTTGGTACAGGCATTTTCTAATGTAGACAAGAGCAAGGAATTGACTATCTATGCAGCATTTTTATAGCGGGTATACATGTTTTTAGCAAACTTATTTTTATTATGTAATTTCTTTTGAAAACTAAACAAACGACTACTTGGTAAAAAAATCGACAATGTTGGATGGCCTCTAAAAACATGTGGTGCTAGTTCTTTCTTTTTATGTGGTTCAAATTTATTTCTTCTTGCCTCTTAAATTTTTTTAACGTGAGACACATATTGTATTTTTTACTACAGAATAACAGTAATAATAGCACTAAGTTGATCCTATGATACAAACTAGTATCTTACCTTTTGGTTTTGCAGGAATTACTTTTTTCTCTAAAATATAAGAGGAATGATTTTACGTGCATGTGGATTTGATGATATCATGTGTCGATATTTAAATTGTGCATACAAAATTTTTACGGCCAAAAAACACAGCATTTTTACAGTGTTGTCTCCCCTTACAAGATGTATATTTAATCTAATTTTTAATCTAATTTTAATCATTTAACCTATTCTAATTGAAGCTAATTAACTACTTTTGTCAAACAAATACAAAAAAACATGATACTTTTCACCAAATATGTAAATAAAAAAGGATTTCCCTCCATGACTATTTTTAGTCGGGGAATAACCCTTATAAAAGAATAAGGCTACCAATCACTTTTGATATTCTTGAGCAAATTATAAAGAGTTTACGAAAGGGAGTTTTTTCAAAATTTATTGATCTCATGATTGAAACAGCTAGCGTGATTTCTTTCTTTGGCTTCCTCCGATGCGGAGAAATAACTGTTATCAAATCCGAACATTTTGAACCTGCAATTAATTTATGTATATCAGACATTTCATTCACAGACAATATTGCTAACCTGCACTTGAAACAGTCCAAAACTGATCCATTCCGTAAGGGTATAGATATTCAGTTACACAAAATTAATAGTCATATTTGTCCTTATCGTGTTTTGAAAAGATATTTAGAGATCAGGAAAACGTTTTTATCGTCTTATCAAAACACTGACCCTCTTTTTGTATCAATTGGCAATTTAGCTATGGAAAGAGATTTCTTTATAACAAAAATCAGATATGTTCTAGAGTTATGCGGTTATAATCCTAAAAACTTTTCAGGTCATTCATTTAGAATAGGTGCTGGCACCGCAGCTGGTCAAGCAAAAATAGAAGATCACATGATTAAAACGTTAGGTCGTTGGTCTTACGATTGCTATGTGCGTTATATTCGAACTCAACCAATCTCTATAAAGCATGCACAACAGCAGCTTGCTGAATCTTTCAATCATTGATTATATAGTATAGTCAACTTCGATTTATTGGCAGTAGAACTGCATGCTTGCTTAATATGTATATTTTGTTTCTTATATTTAGCTTATTATTGTGTTATTCGTTGACTTATTGAAGGTGGTCCTGGGGGATTCCTTATTCTAAATACTTGGGGGTCACTCAGACTCATCTGATTTCTAATCATTACTTCGTCAGAGTTTCTTGGCACCTTTTCAAATATTTCACTTATCATTCATATTTTTCATAACTTATTCTCAAAACAACCTCCATCCTACCCCACCGCATGATTCACCTTCAATATTTCAACGACAAGGGAAAGAACTCAACAAGTGAACCTTTTCAAATATTTCACTTATCATTCATATTTTTCATTCATTTTCCAAGCATTTTTCATTTAACATCTCCAACCTCAACTCAACACCTTAAAGCATTGTAGCCCACCGTCACGCGGGGGCTGGTCCACTGCCACGCATGGGCCGTCAGATGAAGCTTCGCTTTATCATTCTTTTGTCAGTTGTGTTGTTCAAGTTGAGCGTAGTGGCTTGTCAGCTGGTCTTCTTTCCACGAAAGAATCGCTTCCTGACAAAGTCCTGGAGCAAAATTATTCGTCAGATAGTTGAGTGATTTCCCAAGGCCAAACAATTTGATATGTTTTATATGTTTAGTACAGGAAATACGTTTTCATTTTATCTGGTGTAATTTTCATAATAAATGTATATTACATTAAAACCTTTTCGTTTAGTAGCAATGGTTCCATGATAAAGTTACTATTGAATCTACAGTATACTGACACTACACTAAGATAACATTCACCAAACAGGAACCTTTAACACATTTGACCTCAGATTTTTATCAGATGTCAAAGTTTAAAACAGTGAAGCTAATGAGCATATCGACACACAAAAATTTCACAGTTTGATGTCCTGCGAAGATTCGCATACTAACTGATTGATTGATAATGGGGATAACATGATTATTAAAGAGTCTGCAGTGTCAAAATCCTCACAAATCATATTGTGCTATTACACGTGTATAGCAAACAGCATAACATGAGACTTATGGTTAAAGCGACATTGAAACCAGCATCACAGTAGGACACAACATTTAATATATTAAATTGCACATGATTTCACTTCGACTATTGAACTATAATTAGATACAGAGATTATCATGTTGGGAACTCGCGTCATTTTCGGATATAAAGTTATTTATTGGTTTATTTGATTGGGATTCTTACATGGTTGATCAGTTGTTGGTGTAGTTTAGTGGCAAATATTACATGCATATACATGACGGAAAAACATAAAACACATTTAAAAACAGAACTTCGACTGTCCGTTTTACACAACTACTCATAGGTAAAACGAGTATATAAATCCATGTTTAAATTGTTAGTGCAAAAATTAGCAGATAATTAAAACTAAACAGATTGGCGATAAAACATGATTTTTTTTGGATAAATATATAAGGTCATTAGTTTTTATCGTCTAATACCGGCGTCACACATCAGCGTTTAGCTCCGACGTACGCCGGACGTGTTAAAAAATCATGTCTATCCGCTAGTAATTTTGGATGCATTCAACCTATCAAACGTTCCTTTAACGTGTTCATTGTATTGGGCGTACGAGAAACGTCTATTTGGCGTTCAAGAAACTACGTTGGCGTATGTCTGTCGTTTGTCTTATGTAGATGAAATGCAAGCTACGAAGGAAAACAGTTTCTTGAACATATTTGAAACGCGTCCTGGTCGTGTATTGTACGTTCTATTTTGGGGTGTTTGTTACAAACACACCCGCATACGTTTTAGTTAAAGTGGAACGATCTTGAAACGTATACAACGTGCCTTAAACGTTCTTCAAACTTATCTGTAGCGCGTTAAACGCGCTTGTAGCGTATGTATAACGTGCGTGTAGTGTGCAGGTATACGCTAGACACACGCTTGAGCTGGATGAACATTTTTATGCTGCTTAAAAAATTCCTCAAGTTGTAGCGTTCGCCAAGCGTATTTCGACGTACTTCAAACATATTTAACGCGCGTTTAACGATTGCTTAGCGTTCCTCTGGCGTGCAACTAACGCATACCAACTTTGTCTGTACGTTTGGTGCACGCCGGTCTGTACGCCAATGTATGACGCCGGCATAAATTGATTGAAATATAGTTCCCTGCAAATGATGGGGAGTTATTCTCGAGTTGCTCACATTGATGTAATAGTTAAAAATCCTGCAGAAAAGATGGAATAACCAAAAGGAATAAAATACAGAAATACTACGTATATATTATTTAATGCCATCAGTTGTATTTCACAAAAGTTATATTGCATTTATATATATGCTCCTTACAGATCAACGATTGCTGTTTAACCTTCCTGGGTGATTGTTTTGTTAACTCTTTTCTTTTCATTCACATATAAGAGCCAGTCAAAACTTGAAAAAAAAATTCTTCTTAGATAAAACTATTTAAAGATAAAGCAGTATTTTGTTTCTCAATGCTCTTTGTACTCTTTTGGCTTTATAACAATTTTGTTCTTAGCGTCACTGGTGAGTCTTATTGAGACGAAACGCACGTCTGGCGTCTTGAATTATAAATCTGGTACGTTTGGTAACTATTTAGTTCATTTTAACTCAACAATTTTATAACATTTTTTTGATTTTCTTGGAAATCATAATCAACGTACTTTTTTTAAATTCTTTGTCCCAAATTTAAGCAGCAAAATTAACGGGTTTTCTGTTTTCCCTTTATCAATAAAACGGATGTCAGTACAAACATACAACCAGATAGATTTTTAAATAAATCTTAAAATGTTTACCTGTATGGCCTATCACTTGAACTTCTGCCAAACTAAGATATCCCTTTCCGCTTCTCAAAATTTTCACATAGCGACCTGAGATTGGAGTCTTGCATGTTAACACTATGAATTGTCCATTTTTACCAGGTCCTTTAAAATTACTGCAATGTTTCATCTTATGAAGATTTTGTCCAACTGTAACCGCTATATTCTTCAGCCTATTACCTAAAAAGATATCAATATGAAGAGTATAGACATTGTTCTTCAATCTTCAATTTGTCTGTGCCAATCCTCATATCACCGATTGTATAGAAAATAGTAAGTACACTCTTATTAATCAAACACTTTTCAGTATCGAACATGTTTTAATTAAAAAAGACAAATTATTTTGTTTTTCGTATAAAAGTATATACATATCAAAAGGGTTTGCCAACTGGAAGATCAAAACCATATTCTAAAAAAAAACTCCATTCGATCATCAGGTTTCGATCTAGTTGATTTCTCCAATGTGTTATTAGAAAAATATATATACTTAAAGATCGTTCTGTATTAAACAGGTAAAGTTTTCACAATGAAGGATGAAACAAAGTAGACAATTTTACAATTTAAAATAATGGAGGCCTTTATCAAGAAGTGCGATCCAATAAGGATCAATTTGATTTGGTCTCTAGAACAAAAGCAAAAGTAGGGCAAATACTTGCTTTTCGCTAAAAATTTAAACAATTGAATTACATCTTTATATTGGGAGGGCAACGCAAATGCAAAATTTGGCTTTAAATTGGACTGTATATTAAATCTGAACCAATATTTACGATCTAATAGATGCACATTTTGATACACTAAACATTTTGTTTGTTTAACTGTTTATATTCTAAAAGTGCTAAACTTCAAAGGTATGAGTTTTACTACGTAAATAGTATACCAGTTTTATTTACGTTTAACTCCCATTTAGATCTATTTCCTTCTAAATAAAAAAAAAAAAAAAACACCAGCCACACACGTGCACCGATATTAATCGTCATAAAAAAAAATGGCGAGACACACATCCTGACAAATAACTACAGTGGTTCACGCATATGGCTAAAGTCGTTACAGGCAAGATCTGCCAAAATATTACTATATTTAGTCAAAACTATCGTATGATTGCTCTTCAAATCGTCTTATATGACATCACTGCCGTTGTTATACGCCAGAGCTTACAAATTTGTTATTTATTAGATATTTTACATTTTATATCTTTCTTCAAATTAACACTTTAATAGCATAAATTAGATAACATTGAATTTTAGGACCAAACTCTTCCTATATCAGAAGCGTGTATTTTTACAAATGGAAAACTTCGATTTTTTTGGACGTTCTCTATCCATATTTCTTTTTGAGAACCAATTATAAAGCCACATTCAACAAGTGACTTTCAGAAAAGCCTTAATTTTACTGATCATTGGTTGATTTCTTGTGAGCCATTTAACATCCGTTCAAAAATATTTCAGGCATATTGAAGACACATACATTTCAGTATTTAACGAACTGTTAGATGGTTAGTTTCAATACCCCTCCCCCATGTAAGTTTTGATTTAAGAGAGTTATATCGTCTAATCAAAATAAATTCTTAGAATGAATGATTTTAACCGTCGATCAAGTGACCCGAAAAATCAGCAGGTATCGTCCTCTTTATTCACTTAATCTATATGGCCCAATATTCCAGAAAGGTTTCAATTTCATATACTAGATCATGAAACCGCTTTTCAAATTTCATTCCTTTTTTAGTATCTTGTTTTCTTGATATTAAACAGTGACCTCATAAACAAAATAGATCGTTCTTTTATTAAATGTGACTAATATTTGAAATATTTTCTCTAAAGACAGTATTGTATTTAATCATATATATATCCTGAAATTTAAAAGTGTTAAAGGTGATATTTTTATGAGCGGATTATTTATTATATGACATAAAAAAAACTTCTAAAGATATGAAATCAGTACTAAACTTAAATCAATTTAGTTGAGAGTTTTATGATTTACATATTATCATATAAACGTGTCTATTAAAGTGCATTATTTAAAAATTAAAAGTTAACACTCTTTTAACACACGTCAATTCATTTTGAATCTTATTACAAATGTACTTTTCTTCTGACTCCTTACCACAGCAATTTTTTCTGTTAATTATATTGATCTGCTTTACGCTGACAGTTTTCCCCAAATCAACACTCCAATATGGATTGTTTTGGTACTTTGTGTGTGTAAACGTGTTTTCCACTCCATCGACTGCCTTTGAAGCAGGAAATCTTGAATTGTGTGTTGAACTCTGTGATGCTTTTCTTCGAAGGGCATAGTTATATCCTGTAGGAAATTAATACACTAAAAAATTAACATACGCATATATGCTCCAGTTGATTAAATATTCCAGAATTTGTATTTCTTATCAATATTTCCACTATAGAAGGTTGCTGCTTACAAGAATGCTATACAACGAAGAGATCAATAAGTGATGTTGAAATCACCCCTTCGCAAAGTCTTCGACTGCCAGCAAGAATACGGGCTTTGTCAAGAAATATCTGATTCACAGATGACGATAGATATGTTTAGCTTGTCATAACCACTCCCCCTATTATTTCCACAGTATAGGACTTACAGGATTAGCCTTATCACCGGGTTTGTACTTACATGAGCAGCACAACGGGTGTCACATGCGGTGCAGGATATACCTACCCTTCGACCACTTGATTTACCTACAATCTTTTGAAGGTGCTCGTCTTATTCAGTCTTAAGTCTTCGATAAAGTGTTGAGTATGCTGTTTTCCTTTTGATCGATTTAATTTTTTTACTATGACATTGTCAATTTCAATGTCCCTTTGATATCTTTCGCCTGTTTTTTTTTACCAGACACAAGCTAATGAATGAATAATGTTATGTCTGTTGTATTTAAATAGAATGCATCACTACATATTTGTTCATTGATAACTATCATTATCT
Organism: Mytilus galloprovincialis; assembly: GCF_965363235.1. Classification (NCBI taxonomy): domain Eukaryota; kingdom Metazoa; phylum Mollusca; class Bivalvia; order Mytilida; family Mytilidae; genus Mytilus; species Mytilus galloprovincialis. The sequence goes on from NC_134843.1 coordinate 88,208,354, forward strand.
TCTTGAATATCTGAAATGACTGTTCAATTGATGTCAAATACAGAAAAGAACATGTTACAATTTCAGATTTGTTTACTGGACTAGTGTCACGTTTTGCTTATACATCGTTTGCATCTATATATATATAACGTAACATGATCATTCTATTTCTCAACAAATGCGAATGTATCTTGTTTTCTTCTTTTTCTGATACAGCTGTTCTGCCTTAGTAATCAATTAAGGACCTGCTATTAAGGAAGTTGTTGACCATAGTGGTTTCGATAGTAATATGGAGAGAAAAAAGATGTTAACAAGAAGTAAACGAGCCCAATGTACATGATCATTTATTGATAATTCAAATAACATCAAAATGTTTGCTCACATTTAAATAACACAATAACATATCAAAGGTAAAAACAGACCCATCAATACAAAGTTTAGTTTAAGCAAGACATGATACTAGGATTAACATTAAATGTCTTTCACGATCCGGTAACAGAGCTTTCACGATCGTCTCGCATGTACTTGACCACCGTTAGATATTCTTTCACGATCATTTCTCTCGTTAAACCGAATGACACCCGTGTGATAGGATAGGTGACATACAATGTCTTAATGTTCTTTGTCGTTGATGGACGTACATTTATCAAATCTTCATTTCTTCAAGATTCCCATAATTGTTAAAACGAAACAAAATAGATTTACTTGTTATGAATTAAGGCATTTGGTAAAGATATGTGTTTCCTAATCAATATGCATTTTAGTCTTCTTTGTTGCTAGTTCTGTCTTTTTATGTGTTAAATATTTATTTCATTTTGCTTACTTCAATTTTTTAACTCGTGCACAATACAATTGTTTTCAATACAACATAGTGGTTATATACAAAAGTTGATTCAATGATAGAGACTGATATCTTACCTTTTGGTTTTGCAGTTTTTACTTTTTTCCCTAAAATAAAATGCAATAATTCTAAATTTTTCAAAATGTATAAAAATAATTACAAATAATTCATGATTTTTTTAATTTCATGCAGTCTGACTCAACTTGGATTATAACCTTCTATTCAAATGTAGACAAGAACAAGGAATTGACTATCTATGCAGCATTTTTATAGCGGGTATACATATTTTTAGCAAACTTATTTTTATCATGTAATTTCTTTTGAAAACTAAACAAACGACTACTTGGTAATAAAAATCGATAATGTTGGCTGGCCTCTAAAAACATGTGTTGCTAGTTCTGTCTTTTTATGTGGTTCAAATTTATTTCTTCTTGCTTCTTCGATTTTTTCAACGTGAGACCAATATTGTATTTTTTATTACAGAATAGCAGTAATAATAGCAGTAAGTTGATCCTATGATAGAAACTAGTATCTTACCTTTTGGTTTTGCAGGAATTACTTTTTTCTCTAAAATATAAGAGCAATGATTTAACGTGCATGTGGATTTGATGATATCATGTTTCCATATTTAAATTGTGCGTGCAAAATTTTCACTGCCAAAAAAACAGCATTTTTACAGTGTTGTCTCCCCTTACAAGATGTATATTTAATCGAATTTTTAATCTAGTTTTAATGATTCAACCTATTCTAATTGAAGCTAATTTTAAAACTAGTTTTGTCAAACAAATACAAAAAACATGATACTTTTCACCAAATACGTAAATAAAAAGGAATTTCCCTCCATGGTTATTTTTAGTCGGGGAATTACCCCTACTTTTTTTTTAATACGAAACTGATAGCAAAATAAAAAAATAAACAATGCTATTTTCAGTGTTTTGTACAGGTTGTCTGTCACTGTGCACAACAGTTAAACATAGAACTCAAGGCGATAAACCAGAGAACTCCAGGTCAGAAAACACTGTCAAACATCCAAACATATTATCAACACTGATCTGTTTTCATACTTGTTTGAACTCTAAATAAATTTGATTAATCAAAGTGATCTAAAATTACTAATGGAAAGATTGGAAGGAGTATGTGTATATTTTTTACTCATAGTTTACTCTTCCATAGCATTGGTAGGGGACAACAAAAACTTGCTATATAAACACTATGGCATACTTGTTAGTTATATTACTATTGATTTGTCAATTTTATGTGTCCATGTTTAAATTGTTAGTGCAAAAATTAGTAGATAATTAAAACTAAACAGATTGGCGATAAAACATGATTTTTTTTTTGATAAATATATAAGGTCATTAGTTTTTATCGTCTAATACCGGCGTCACACATCAGCGTTTAGCTCCGACGTACGCCGGGCGTGTTAAAAAAATCATGTCTATCTGTCTATCCGCTAGTTATTTTGGATGCATTCAACCTGTCAATCGTTCCTTTAACGTGTTCATTGTATTGGACGTATTTGAAACGCGTCCCGGTCATGTATTGTACGTTCTATTTTGGGGTGTTTGTTACAAACACACCCGCATACGTTTTAGTTAAATTTGAACGATCTTGAAGCGTATACAACGTGCCTTAAACGTATTTCAAACTTATCTGTAGCGCGTTATGTATAACGTGCGTGTAGCGTGAAGGTATACGCTAGACACACGCTTGAGCTGGATGAAAATTTTTATGCTGCATAAAAAATTCCTCAAGTTGTAGCGTTCGCCAAGCGTATTTCGACGTACTTCAAACTTATACAAAAGTTGATTTAATGATAGAGACTAATATCTTACCTTTTGGTTTTGTAGATTTTACTTTTTTCCCTAAAATAAAGTGCAATAATTCTAAGTTTTTCAAAATGTATACATATAATTACAAATAATTCATGATTTTTTTTAATTTCATGCAGTCTGACTCAACTTGGATTATAACCTTCAATTCAAATTAAGACAAGAACAAGGAATTGACTATCTATGCAGCATTTTTATAGCGGGTATACATATTTTTAGCAAACTTTTTATTAAGTAATATCTTTTGAAAACTAAACAAATGACTACTCAATTTACATGTTAAAAAAAATCGATAATGTTGGCTGGCCTCTAAAAACATGTGTTGCTAGTTCTGTCTGTTTATGTGGTTCAAATTTATTTCTTCTTGCCTCTTAAATTTTTTTAACGTGAGACACATATTGTATTTTTTACTACAGAATAACAGTAATAATAGCAATAAGTTGATCCTATGATAGAAACTAGTATCTTACCTTTTGGTTTTGCAGGAATTACTTTTTTCTCTAAAATATAAGAGCAATGATTTTACGTGCATGTGGATTTGATGATATCATGTTTCCATATTCAAATTGTGCGTGCAAAATTTTCACTGCCAAAAAAACAGCATTTTTACAGTGTTGTCTCCCCTTACAAGATATATATTTAATCGAATTTTTAATCTAATTTTAATGATTCAACCTATTCTAATTGAAGCTAATTTTAAAACTAGTTTTGTCAAACAAATACAAAAAACATGATACTTTTCACCAAATATGTAAATAAAAAGGGATTTCCCTCCAAGGTTATTTTTAGTCGGGGGAATAACCCCTACTTTTTTTATACGAAACTGTTAGCATTATAAAAAAATACAATGCTATTTTCAGTGTTTTGTACAGGTTGTCTATCACTGTGCACAACAGTTAAACATAGAACTCAAGGCGATAAACCAGAGAACTCCAGGTCAGAAAACACTGTCAAACATCCAAACATATTATCAATACTGATCTGTTTTCATACTTGTTTGAACTCTAAATAAATTTGATTAATCAAAGTGATCTAAAATTACTAATGGAAAGATTGGAAGGAGTATGTGTATATTTTTACTCATAGTTAACTCTTCCATAGCATTGGCAGGGGACAACAAAAACTTGCTATATAAACACTATGGCATACTTGTTAGTTATATTACTACTGGTTTGTCAATTTTATGTGTCCATGTTTAAATTGTTAGTGCAAAAATTAGCAGATAATTAAAACTAAACAGATTGGCGATAAAACATGATTTTTTTTGATAAATATATAAGGTCATTAGTTTTTATCGTCTAATACCGGCGTCACACATCAGCGTTTAGCTCCGATGTACGCCGGGCGTGTTAAAAAAATCATGTCTATCTGTCTATCCGCTAGTAATTTTGGATGCATTCAACCTGTCAATCGTTCCTTTAACGTGTTCATTGTATTGGACGTACGAGAAACGTGACTAAGCGTCTGTCGGGCGTTCACGAAACTACGTTGGCATATGTCTGTCGTTTGTCTAATGTAGATGAAATGCATGCTACGAAGGAAAAAAGTTTCTTGAACATATTTGAAACGCGTCCCGGTCGTGTATTGTACGTTATATTTTGGGGTGTTTGTTACAAACACACCCGCATACGTTTTAGTTAAATTTGAACGATTTTGAAGCGTAAACAACGTGCCTTAAACGTATTTCAAATTTATCTGTAGCGCGTTAAACGCGCTTGTAACGTATGTATAACGTGCTTGTAGCGTGAAGGTATACGCTAGACACACGCTTGAGCTGGATGAACATTTTTTTGCTGCATCAAAAATTCCTCAAGTTGTAGCGTTCGCCAAGCGTATTTCGATGTACATGTACTTCAAACTTATTTAACGCGCGTTTAACGATTGCTTAACGTTCGTCTGGCGTGCAACTAACGCATACCCATTTTGTCTGTACGTTTGGTGCACGCCGGTCTGTACGCAAATGTATGACGCCGGCATAAATTGTTATTAATTAGTCATTTCTTGACCTTTCATAGTTTACTATTCGGTATTGTTTTTTCTTCTAATTGTTGAAGGACGTACCGGACCCTATAGTTGTTAATTTTTATGTCCTTTGATTGAAATCTAGTTCCCTGCAAATGATGGGGAGTTACTCTCGAGTTGCTCACATTGATGTAATAGTTAAAAGTCCTGCAGAAAAGATATAATAACCAAAAGGAATAAAATACAGAAAGACTACCTTTATGTTATTTAATGCTATCAGTTGTATTTCTCAAAAGTTATAATGCATTTATATATATGACCCTTACAGATCAACGATTGCTGTTTAACTTTCCTGGGGGATTGTTTTGTTAATTCTTTTCTTTTCATTAAAATATAAGAGCCAGTCAAATTTAAAAAAAAAAAAACGTCTTCTTAGATAAAACTATTCAAAGATAAAGCAGTATTTTGTTCCTCAATGCTCTTTGTACTCTTTTGGCTTTATAACTATTTTGATCTGAGCGTCACTGGTGAGTCTAAAGAGACGAAACGCACATCTGGCGTCTTAAATTATAAACCTGGTACGTTTGGTAACTATTTAGTTCATTTTAACTCAACAATTTAATAACAAATTTTTGATTTTCTTGGAAATCATAATCAACGTACTTTTTTTAAGCATCAAAATGAATGGATTTTTTGTTTCCCTTTATCAATAAAACGGATGTCAGTACAAACATAAAACCAGATAGATTTGTAAATAAATCTTAAAATGTTCACCTGTATGGCCTATGACTTGAACTTCTGCCAAACTAAGATATCCCTTTCCGCTTCTCAAAATTTTCACATAGCGGCCTGAGATTGGAGTCTTGCATGTTAACACTATGAATTGTCCATTTTTACCAGGTCCTTTAAAATTACTACAATGTTCCATCTTATGAAGATTTTGTCCAACTGTAACCGCTATATTCTTCAGCCTATTACCTAAAAAGATATCAATATGAAGAGTATAGACATTGTTCTTCAATCTTCAATTTGTCTGTGCCAATCCTCATATCACCGATTGTATAGAAAATAGTAAGTACACTCTTATTAATCAAACACTTTTCAGTATCGAACCTGTTTTAATTAAAAAAGACAAATTATTTTGTTTTTCGTATAAAAGTATATACATATCAAAAGGGTTTGCCAACTGGAAGATCAAAACTATATTCTAAAAAAACTCCATTCGATCATCAGGTTTCGATCTAGTTGATTTCTCCAACGTGTTATTAGAAAAATATATATACTTAAAGATCGTTCTGTTTTAAACAGGTAAAGTTTTCACAATGAAGGATGAAACAAAGTAGACAATTTTACAATTTAAAATAATGGAGGCCTTTATCAAGAAGTGCGATCCAATAAGGATCAATTTGATTTGGTCTCTAGAACAAAAGCAAAAGTAGGGCAAATACCTGCTTTTCGCTAAAAAATGAAACAATTGAATTACATCTTTATATTGGGAGGGCAACGCAAATGCAAAATTTGGCTTTAAATTGGACTGTATATTAAATCTGAACCAATATTTACGATCTAATAGATGCACATTTTGATACACTAAACATTTTGTTTGTTTAACTGTTTATATTCTAAAAGTGCTAAACTTCAAAGGTATGAGTTTTACTACGTAAATAGTATACCAGTTTTATTTACGTTTAACTCCCATTTAGATCTATTTCCTTCTAAATAAAAAAAAAAAAAAAAAAACACCAGCCACACACGTGCACCGATATTAATCGTCATAAAAAAAAAATGGCGAGACACACATCCTGACAAATAACTACAGTGGTTCACGCATATGGCTAAAGTCGTTACAGGCAAGATCTGCCAAAACATTACTATATTTAGTCAAAACTATCGTATGATTGCTCTTCAAATCGTCTGATATGACATCATTGCTGTTGTTATACGCCAGAGCTTACAAATTTGTTATTTATTAGATATTTTACATTTTATATCTTTCTTCAAATTAACAATTGAATAGCATAAATTAGATAACATGGAATTTTAGGACCAAACTCTTCCTATATCAGAAGCGTGTATTTTTACAAATGGAAAACTTCGATTTTTTTGGACGTTCTCTTTGAGAAACAATTATAAAGCCACATTCAACAAGTGACTTTCAGAAAAGCCTTAATTTTACTGATCATTGGTTGATTTCTTGTGAGCCATTTAACATCCGTTCGAAAATATTTCAGGCATATTCAAGACACATACATTTCAGTATTTAACGAACTGTTAGATGGTTAGTTTCAATACCCCTCCCCCATGTAAGTTTTGATTTAAGAGAGTTATATCGTCTAATCAAAATAAATTCTTAGAATGAATGAGTTTAACCGTCGATCAAGTGACCCGAAAAATCAGCAGGTATCGTCCTCTTTATTCACCTAATCTATATGGCCCAATATTCCAGAAAGGTTTCAATTTCATATACTAGATCATGAAACCGCTTTTCAAATTTCATTCCTTTTTTAGTATCTTGTTTTCTTGATATTAAACAGAGTGACCTCATAAACAAAATAGATCGTTCTTTTATTAAATGTGACTAATATGTGAAATATTTTCTCTAAAGACAGTATTGTATTTAATTATATATATCCTAAAATTTAAAACAGTTTTAAAGGTGATTTTTTTATGAGCGGATTATTTATTATATGACATAAAAAAAAAAATCTAAAAATTTTAGATCAGTACTAAACTTAAATCAATTTAGTTGATAGTTTTATGATTTACATATTATCATATAAACGTGTCTATTAAAGTGCATAGTATTTAAAAATTAAAAGTTAAAAATCTTTTAACACACGTCAATTCATTTTGAATCTTATTACAAATGTACTTTTCTTCTGACTCCTTACCACAGCAATCTTTTCTGTTAATAATATTGATCTGCTTTACGCTGACAGTTTTCCCCAAATCAACACTCCAATACGGATTGTTTTGGTTCTTTGTGTGTGTAAACGTGTTTTCCACTCCATCAACTGCCTTATTAGCAGCAAATTTTGAACTGGCTGTGGAACTCTGTGATGCTTTTCTTCGAAGGGCATAGTTATATCCTGTAAAAAATTAATACACTAAAACATTAACATACGCATATATGCTCCAGTTGATTAAATATTCTAGAATTTGTATTTCTTATCAATATTTCCACGATAGAAGGTTGCTGCTTACAAGAATGCTATACAACGAAGAGATCAATAAGTGATGTTGAAATCACCCCTTTGCAAAGTCTTCGACTGCCAGCAAGAATACGGGATTTGTCAAGAAATATCTGATTCACAGATGACGATAGATATGTTTAGCTTGTCATAACCACTCCCCCTATTATTTCCACAGTATAGGACTTACAGGATTAGCCTTATCACCGGGTTTGTACGTACATGAGCAGCACAACGGGTGTCACATGCGGTGCAGGATATACCTACCCTTCGACCACTTGATTTACCTACAATCTTTTGAAGGTGCTCGTCTTATTCAGTCTTAAGTCTTCGATAAAGTGTTGAGTATGCTGTTTTCCTTTTGATCGATTTAATTTTTTTACTATGACATTGTCAATTTCAATGTCCCTTTGATATCTTTCGCCTGTTTTTTTTTACCAGACACAAGCTAATGAATGAATAATGTTATGTCTGTTGTATTTAAATAGAATGCATCACTACATATTTGTTCATTGATAACTATCATTATCTTCTTGAATATCTGAAATGACTGTTCAATTGATGTCAAATACAGAAAAGAACATGTTACAATTTCAGATTTGTTTACTGGACTAGTGTCACGTTTTGCTTATACATCGTTTGCATCTATATATATATAACGTAACATGATCATTCTATTTCTCAACAAATGCGAATGTATCTTGTTTTCTTCTTTTTCTGATACAGCTGTTCTGCCTTAGTAATCAATTAAGGACCTGCTATTAAGGAAGTTGTTGACCATAGTGGTTTCGATAGTAATATGGAGAGAAAAAAGATGTTAACAAGAAGTAAACGAGCCCAAAGTACATGATCATTTATTGATAATTCAAATAACATCAAAATGTTTGCTCACATTTAAATAACACAATAACATATCAAAGGTAAAAACAGACCCATCAATACAAAGTTTAGTTTAAGCAAGACATGATACTAGGATTAACATTAAATGTCTTTCACGATCCGGTACCAGAGCTTTCACGATCGTCTCGCATGTACTTGACCACCGTTAGATATTCTTTCACGATCATTTCTCTCGTTAAACCGAATGACACCCGTGTGATAGGATAGGTGACATACAATGTCTTAATGTTCTTTGTCGTTGATGGACGTACATTTATCAAATCTTCATTTCTTCAAGATTCCCATAATTGTTAAAACGAAACAAAATAGATTTACTTGTTATGAATTAAGGCATTTGGTAAAGATATGTGTTTCCTAATCAATATGCATTTTAGTCTTCTTTGTTGCTAGTTCTGTCTTTTTATGTGTTAAATATTTATTTCATTTTGCTTACTTCAATTTTTTAACTCGTGCACAATACAATTGTTTTCAATACAACATAGTGGTTATATACAAAAGTTGATTCAATGATAGAGACTGATATCTTACCTTTTGGTTTTGCAGTTTTTACTTTTTTCCCTAAAATAAAGTACAATAATTCTAAATTTTTCAAAATGTATAAAAATAATTACAAATAATTCATGATTTTTTTAATTTCATGCAGTCTGACTCAACTTGGATTATAACCTTCTATTCAAATGTAGACAAGAACAAGGAATTGACTATCTATGCAGCATTTTTATAGCGGGTATACATATTTTTAGCAAACTTATTTTTATCATGTAATTTCTTTTGAAAACTAAACAAACGACTACTTGGTAATAAAAATCGATAATGTTGGCTGGCCTCTAAAAACATGTGTTGCTAGTTCTGTCTTTTTATGTGGTTCAAATTTATTTCTTCTTGCTTCTTCGATTTTTTCAACGTGAGACCAATATTGTATTTTTTATTACAGAATAACAGTAATAATAGCAGTAAGTTGATCCTATGATAGAAACTAGTATCTTACCTTTTGGTTTTGCAGGAATCATTTTTTTCTCTAAAATATAAGAGCAATGATTTAACGTGCATATGGATTTGATGATATCATATTTCCATATTTAAATTGTGCGTGCAAAATTTTCACTGCCAAAAAAACAGCATTTTTACAGTGTTGTCTCCCCTTACAAGATGTATATTTAATCGAATTTTTAATCTAGTTTTAATCATTCAACCTATTCTAATTGAAGCTAATTTTAAAACTAGTTTTGTCAAACAAATACAAAAAACATGATACTTTTCACCAAATACGTAAATAAAAAGGAATTTCCCTCCATGGTTATTTTTAGTCGGGGAATTACCCCTACTTTTTTTTTAATACGAAACTGTTAGCAAAATAAAAAAATAAACAATGCTATTTTAAGTGTTTTGTACAGGTTGTCTGTCACTGTGCACAACAGTTAAACATAGAACTCAAGGCGATAAACCAGAGAACTCCAGGTCAGAAAACATTGTCAAACATCCAAACATATTATCAACACTGATCTGTTTTCATACTTGTTTGAACTCTAGATAAATTTGATTAATCAAAGTGATCTAAAATTACTAATGGAAAGATTGGAAGGAGTATGTGTATATTTTTACTCATAGTTTACTCTTCCATAGCATTGGTAGGGGACAACAAAAACTTGCTATATAAACACTATGGCATACTTGTTAGTTATATTACTACTGATTTGTCAATTTTATGTGTCCATGTTTAAATTGTTAGTGCAAAAATTAGCAGATAATTAAAACTAAACAGATTGGCGATAAAACATGATTTTTTTTTGATAAATATATAAGGTCATTAGTTTTTATCGTCTAATACCGGCGTCACACATCAGCGTTTAGCTCCGACGTACGCCGGGCGTGTTAAAAAAATCATGTCTATCTGTCTATCCGCTAGTAATTTTGGATGCATTCAACCTGTCAATCGTTCCTTTAACGTGTTCATTGTATTGGACGTATTTGAAACGCGTCCCGGTCGTGTATTGTACGTTCTATTTTGGGGTGTTTGTTACAAACACACCCGCATACGTTTTAGTTAAATTTGAACGATCTTGAAGCGTATACAACGTGCCTTAAACGTATTTCAATCTTATCTGTAGCGCGTTATGTATAACGTGCGTGTAGCGTGAAGGTATACGCTAGACACACGCTTGAGCTGGATGAAAATTTTTATGCTGCATAAAAAATTCCTCAAGTTGTAGCGTTCGCCAAGCGTATTTCGACGTACTTCAAACTTATACAAAAGTTGATTTAATGATAGAGACTAATATCTTACCTTTTGGTTTTGTAGATTTTACTTTTTTCCCTAAAATAAAGTGCAATAATTCTAAGTTTTTCAAAATGTATACATATAATTACAAATAATTCATGATTTTTTTTAATTTCATGCAGTCTGACTCAACTTGGATTATAACCTTCAATTCAAATTAAGACAAGAACAAAGAATGGACTATCTATGCAGCATTTTTATAGCGGGTATACATATTTTAGCAAACTTTTTATTAAGTAATATCTTTTGAAAACTAAACAAATGACTACTCAATTTACATGTTAAAAAAATCGATAATGTTGGCTGGCCTCTAAAAACAAGTGTTGCTAGTTCTGTCTGTTTATGTGGTTCAAATTTATTTCTTCTTGCCTCTTAAATTTTTTTAACGTGAGACACATATTGTATCTTTTACTTCAGAATAACAGTAATAATAGCAATAAGTTGATCCTATGATAGAAACTAGTATCTTACCTTTTGGTTTTGCAGGAATTACTTTTTTCTCTAAAATATAAGAGCAATGATTTTACGTGCAAGGGGATTTGATGATATCATGTTTCCATATTCAAATTGTGCGTGCAAAATTTTCACTCCAAAAAAACAGCATTTTTACAGTGTTGTCTCCCCTTACAAGATGTATATTTAATCGAATTTTTAATCGAATTTTAATCATTCAACCTATTCTAATTGAAGCTAATTTTAAAACTAGTTTTGTCAAACAAATACAAAAAACATGATACTTTTCACCAAATATGTAAATAAAAAGGGATTTCCCTCCAAGGTTATTTTTAGTCGGGGGAATAACCCCTACTTTTTTTTATACGAAACTGTTAGCATTATAAAAAAATACAATGCTATTTTCAGTGTTTTGTACAGGTTGTCTATCACTGTGCACAACAGTTAAACATAGAACTCAAGGCGATAAACCAGAGAACTCCAGGTCAGAAAACACTGTCAAACATCCAAAGATATTATCAATACTGATCTGTTTTCATACTTGTTTGAACTCTAGATAAATTTGATTAATCAAAGAGATCTAAAATTACTAATGGAAAGATTGGAAGGAGTATGTATATATTTTTACTCATAGTTAACTCTTCCATAGCATTGGCAGGGGACAACAAAAACTTGCTATATAAACACTATGGCATACTTGTTAGTTATATTACTACTGATTTGTCAATTTCATGTGTCCATGTTTAAATTGTTAGTGCAAAAATGAGCAGATAATTAAAACTAAACAGATTGGCGATATAACATGATTTTTTTTGATTAAAAAATAAGGTCATTAGTTTTTATCGTCTAATACCGGCGTCAAACATCAGCGTTTAGCTCCGATGTACGCCGGGCGTGTTAAAAAAATCATGTCTATCTGTCTATCCGCTAGTAATTTTGGATGCATTCAACCTGTCAATCGTTCCTTTAGCGTGTTCATTGTATTGGACGTACGAGAAACGTGACTATGCGTCTGTCGGGCGTTCACGAAACTACGTTGGCGTATGTCTGTCGTTTGTCTAATGTAGATGAAATGCATGCTACGAAGGAAAAAAGTTTCTTGAACATATTTGAAACGCGTCCCGGTCGTGTATTGTACGTTATATTCACACCCGCATACGTTTTAGTTAAATTTGAACGATCTTGAAGCGTATACAACGTGCCTTAAACGTATTTCAAATTTATCTGTAGCGCGTTAAACGCGCTTGTAGCGTATGTATAACGTGCTTGTAGCGTGAAGGTATACGCTAGACACACGCTTGAGCTGGATGAAAATTTTTTTGCTGCATCAAAAATTCCTCAAGTTGTAGCGTTCGCCAAGCGTATTTCGATGTACTTAAAACTTATTTAACGCGCGTTTAACGATTGCTTAGCGTTCGTCTGGCGTGCAACTAACGCATACCCATTTTGTCTGTACGTTTGGTGCACGCCGGTCTGTACGCAAATGTATGACGCCGGCATAAATTGTTATTAATTAGTCATTTCTTGACCTTTCATAGTTTACTATTCGGTATTGTTTTTTCTTCTAATTGTTGAAGGACGTACCGGACCCTATAGTTGTTAATTTTTATGTCCTTTGATTGAAATCTAGTTCCCTGCAAATGATGGGGAGTTACTCTCGAGTTGCTCACATTGATGTAATAGTTAACAATCCTGCAGAAAAGATATAATAACCAAAAGGAATAAAATACAGAAAGACTACCTTTATGTTATTTAATGCTATCAGTTGTATTTCTCAAAAGTTATAATGCATTTATATATATGACCCTTACAGATCAACGATTGCTGTTTAACTTTCCTGGGTGATTGTTTTGTTAATTCTTTTCTTTTCATTAAAATATAAGAGCCAGTCAAATTTTGAAAAAAAAAACGTCTTCTTAGATAAAACTATTCAAAGATAAAGCAGTATTTTGTTCCTCAATGCTCTTTGTACTCTTTTGGCTTTATAACTATTTTGATCTGAGCGTCACTGGTGAGTCTAAAGAGACGAAACGCACGTCTGGCGTCTTAAATTATAAACCTGGTACGTTTGGTAACTATTTAGTTCATTTTAACTCAACAATTTAATAACAAATTTTTGATTTTCTTGGAAATCATAATCAACGTACTTTTTTTAAGCATCAAAATGAACGGATTTTTTGTTTCCCTTTATCAATAAAACGGATGTCAGTACAAACATAAAACCAGATAGATTTGTAAATAAATCTTAAAATGTTCACCTGTATGGCCTATGACTTGAACTTCTGCCAAACTAAGATATCCCTTTCCGCTTCTCAAAATTTTCACATAGCGGCCTGAGATTGGAGTCTTGCATGTTAACACTATGAATTGTCCATTTTTACCAGGTCCTTTAAAATTACTACAATGTTCCATCTTATGAAGATTTTGTCCAACTGTAACCGCTATATTCTTCAGCCTATTACCTAAAAAGATATCAATATGAAGAGTATAGACATTGTTCTTCAATCTTCAATTTGTCTGTGCCAATCCTCATATCACCGATTGTATAGAAAATAGTAAGTACACTCTTATTAATCAAACACTTTTCAGTATCGAATCTGTTTTAATTAAAAAAGACAAATTATTTTGTTTTTCGTATAAAAGTATATACATATCAAAAGGGTTTGCCAACTGGAAGATCAAAACTATATTCTAAAAAAACTCCATTCGATCATCAGGTTTCGATCTAGTTGATTTCTCCAATGTGTTATTAGAAAAATATATATACTTAAAGATCGTTCTGTATTAAACAGGTAAAGTTTTCACAATGAAGGATGAAACAAAGTAGACAATTTTACAATTTAAAATAATGGAGGCCTTTATCAAGAAGTGCGATCCAATATGGATCAATTTGATTTGGTCTCTAGAACAAAAGCAAAAGTAGGGCAAATACCTGCTTTTCGCTAAAAAATTAAACAATTGAATTACATCTTTATATTGGGAGGGCAACGCAAATGCAAAATTTGGCTTCAAATTGGAATGTATATTAAATCTGAACCAATATTTACGATCTAATAGATGCACATTTTGATACACTAAACATTTTGTTTGTTTAACTGTTTGTATTCTAAAAGTGCTAAACTTCAAAGGTATGAGTTTTACTACGTAAATAGTATACCAGTTTTATTCACGTTTAACTCCCATTTAGATCTATTTCCTTCTAAATAAAAAAAAAAAAAAAAAGACACCAGCCACACACGTGCACCGATATTAATCGTCATAAAAAAAATGGCGAGACACACATCCTGACAAATAACTACAGTGGTTCACGCATATGGCTAAAGTCGTTACAGGCAAGATCTGCCAAAACATTACTATATTTAGTCAAAACTATCGTATGGTTGCTCTTCAAATCGTCTTATATGACATCATTGCTGTTGTTATACGCCAGAGCTTACAAATTTGTTATTTATTAGATATTTTACATTTTATATCTTTCTTCAAATTAACAATTGAATAGCATAAATTAGATAACATGGAATTTTAGGACCAAACTCTTCCTATATCAGAAGCGTGTATTTTTACAAATGGAAAACTTCGATTTTTTTGGACGTTCTCTATCCATATTTCTTTTTGAGAACCAATTATAAATCCACATTCAACAAGTGACTTTCAGAAAAGCCTTAATTTTACTGATCATTGGTTGATTTCTTGTGAGCCATTTAACATCCGTTCGAAAATATTTCAGGCATATTGAAGACACATACATTTCAGTATTTAACGAACTGTTAGATCGTTAGTTTCAATACCCCTCCCCCATGTAAGTTTTGATTTAAGAGAGTTATATCGTCTAATCAAAATAAATTCTTAGAATGAATGATTTTAACCGTCGATCAAGTGACCCGAAAAATCAGCAGGTATCGTCCTCTTTATTCACTTAATCTATATGGCCCAATATTCCAGAAAGGTTTCAATTTCATATACTAGATCATGAAACCGCTTTTCAAATTTCATTCCTTTTTTAGTATCTTGTTTTCTTGATATTAAACAGAGTGACCTCATAAACAAAATAGATCGTTCTTTTATTAAATGTGACTAATATTTGAAATATTTTCTCTAAAGACAGTATTGTATTTAATTATATATATATCCTGAAATTTAAAACAGTGTTAAAGGTGATATTTTTATGAGCGGATTATTTATTATATGACATAAAAAAAACTTCTAAAGATATGAAATCAGTACTAAACTTAAATCAATTTAGTTGAGAGTTTTATGATTTACATATTATCATATAAACGTGCATTATTTAAAAATTAAAAGTTAACACTCTTTTAACACACGTCAATTCATTTTGAATCTTATTACAAATGTACTTTTCTTCTGACTCCTTACCACAGCAATTTTTTCTGTTAATTATATTGATCTGCTTTACGCTGACAGTTTTCCCCAAATCAACACTCCAATATGGATTGTTTTGGTACTTTGTGTGTGTAAACGTGTTTTCCACTCCATCGACTGCCTTTGAAGCAGGAAATCTTGAATTGTGTGTTGAACTCTGTGATGCTTTTCTTCGAAGGGCATAGTTATATCCTGTAGGAAATTAATACACTAAAAAATTAACATACGCATATATGCTCCAGTTGATTAAATATTCCAGAATTTGTATTTTTTATCAATATTTCCACTATAGAAGGTTGCTGCTTACAAGAATGCTATACAACGAAGAGATCAATAAGTGATGTTGAAATCACCCCTTCGCAAAGTCTTCGACTGCCAGCAAGAATACGGGCTTTGTCAAGAAATATCTGATTCACAGATGACGATAGATATGTTTAGCTTGTCATAACCACTCCCCATATTATTTCCACAGTATAGGACTTACAGGATTAGCCTTATCACCGGGTTTGTACTTACATGAGCAGCACAACGGGTGTCACATGCGGTGCAGGATATACCTACCCTTCGACCACTTGATTTACCTACAATCTTTTGAAGGTGCTCGTCTTATTCAGTCTTAAGTCTTCGATAAAGTGTTGAGTATGCTGTTTTCCTTTTGATCGATTTAATTTTTTTACTATGACATTGTCAATTTCAATGTCCCTTTGATATCTTTCGCCTGTTTTTTTTTTACCAGACACAAGCTAATGAATGAATAATGTTATGTCTGTTGTATTTAAATAGAATGCATCACTACATATTTGTTCATTGATAACTATCATTATCTTCTTGAATATCTGAAATGACTGTTCAATTGATGTCAAATACAGAAAAGAACATGTTACAATTTCAGATTTGTTTACTGGACTAGTGTCACGTTTTGCTTATACATCGTTTGCATCTATATATATATAACGTAACATGATCATTCTATTTCTCAACAAATGCGAATGTATCTTGTTTTCTTCTTTTTCTGATACAGCTGTTCTGCCTTAGTAATCAATTAAGGACCTGCTATTAAGGAAGTTGTTGACCATAGTGGTTTCGATAGTAATATGGAGAGAAAAAAGATGTTAACAAGAAGTAAACGAGCCTAATGTACATGATCATTTATTGATAATTCAAATAACATCAAAATGTTTGCTCACATTTAAATAACACAATAACATATCAAAGGTAAAAACAGACCCATCAATACAAAGTTTAGTTTAAGCAAGACATGATACTAGGATTAACATTAAATGTCTTTCACGATCCGGTACCAGAGCTTTCACGATCGTCTCGCATGTACTTGACCACCGTTAGATATTCTTTCACGATCATTTCTCTCGTTAAACCGAATGACACCCGTGTGATAGGATAGGTGACATACAATGTCTTAATGTTCTTTGTCGTTGATGGACGTACATTTATCAAATCTTCATTTCTTCAAGATTCCCATAATTGTTAAAACGAAACAAAATAGATTTACTTGTTATGAATTAAAGCATTTGGTAAAGATATGTGTTTCCTAATCAATATGCATTTTAGTCTTCTTTGTTGCTAGTTCTGTCTTTTTATGTGTTAAATATTTATTTCATTTTGCTTACTTCAATTTTTTAACTCGTGCACAATACAATTGTTTTCAATACAACATAGTGGTTTTATACAAAAGTTGATTCAATGATAGAGACTGATATCTTACCTTTTGGTTTTGCAGTTTTTACTTTTTTCCCTAAAATAAAGTACAATAATTCTAAATTTTTCAAAATGTATAAAAATAATTACAAATAATTCATGATTTTTTTAATTTCATGCAGTCTGACTCAACTTGGATTATAACCTTCTATTCAAATGTAGACAAGAACAAGGAATTGACTATCTATGCAGCATTTTTATAGCGGGTATACATATTTTTAGCAAACTTATTTTTATCATGTAATTTCTTTTGAAAACTAAACAAACGACTACTTGGTAATAAAAATCGATAATGTTGGCTGGCCTCTAAAAACATGTGTTGCTAGTTCTGTCTTTTTATGTGGTTCAAATTTATTTTTTCTTGCTTCTTCGATTTTTTGAACGTGAGACCAATATTGTATTTTTTATTACAGAATAACAGTAATAATAGCAGTAAGTTGATCCTATGATAGAAACTAGTATCTTACCTTTTGGTTTTGCAGGAATTACTTTTTTATCTAAAATATAAGAGCAATGATTTAACGTGCATATGGATTTGATGATATCATGTTTCCATATTTAAGTTGTGCGTGCAAAATTTTCACTGCCAAAAAAACAGCATTTTTACAGTGTTGTCTCCCCTTACAAGATGTATATTTAATCGAATTTTTAATCTAGTTTTAATCATTCAACCTATTCTAATTGAAGCTAATTTTAAAACTAGTTTTGTCAAACAAATACAAAAAACATGATACTTTTCACCAAATACGTAAATAAAAAGGAATTTCCCTCCATGGTTATTTTTAGTCGGGGAATTACCCCTACTTTTTTTTTAATACGAAACTGTTAGCAAAATAAAAAAATAAACAATGCTATTTTCAGTGTTTTGTACAGGTTGTCTGTCACTGTGCACAACAGTTAAACATAGAACTCAAGGCGATAAACCAGAGAACTCCAGGTCAGAAAACACTGTCAAACATCCAAACATATTATCAACACTGATCTGTTTTCATACTTGTTTGAACTCTAAATAAATTTGATTAATCAAAGTGATCTAAAATTACTAATGGAAAGATTGGAAGGAGTATGTGTATATTTTTACTCATAGTTTACTCTTCCATAGCATTGGTAGGGGACAACAAAAACTTGCTATATAAACACTATGGCATACTTGTTAGTTATATTACTACTGATTTGTCAATTTTATGTGTCCATGTTTAAATTGTTAGTGCAAAAATTAGCAGATAATTAAAACTAAACAGATTGGCGATAAAACATGATTTTTTTTTTGATAAATATATAAGGTCATTAGTTTTTATCGTCTAATACCGGCGTCACACATCAGCGTTTAGCTCCGACGTACGCCGGGCGTGTTAAAAAAATCATGTCTATCTGTCTATCCGCTACTAATTTTGGATGCAATCAACCTGTCAATCGTTCCTTTAACGTGTTCATTGTATTGGACGTATTTGAAACGCGTCCCGGTCGTGTATTGTACGTTCTATTTTGGGGTGTTTGTTACAAACACACCCGCATACGTTTTAGTTAAATTTGAACGATCTTGAAGCGAATACAACGTGCCTTAAACGTATTTCAAACTTATCTGTAGCGCGTTATGTATAACGTGCGTGTAGCGTGAAGGTATACGCTAGACACACGCTTGAGCTGGATGAAAATTTTTATGCTGCATAAAAAATTCCTCAAGTTGTAGCGTTCGCCAAGCGTATTTCGACGTACTTCAAACTTATACAAAAGTTGATTTAATGATAGAGACTAATATCTTACCTTTTGGTTTTGTAGATTTTACTTTTTTCCCTAAAATAAAGTGCAATAATTCTAAGTTTTTCAAAATGTATACATATAATTACAAATAATTCATGATTTTTTTTTCATTTCATGCAGTCTGACTCAACTTGGATTATAACCTTCAATTCAAATTAAGACAAGAACAAGGAATTGACTATCTTTGCAGCATTTTTATAGCGGGTATACATATTTTTAGCAAACTTTTTATTAAGTAATATCTTTTGAAAACTAAACAAATGACTACTCAATTTACATGTTAAAAAAATCGATAATGTTGGCTGGCCTCTAAAAACATGTGTTGCTAGTTCTGTCTTTTTATGTGGTTCAAATTTATTTCTTCTTGCCTCTTAAATTTTTTTAACGTGAGACACATATTGTATTTTTTACTACAGAATAACAGTAATAATAGCAATAAGTTTATCCTATGATAGAAACTAGTAGCTTACCTTTTGGTTTTGCAGGAATTACTTTTTTCTCTAAAATATAAGAGCAATGATTTTACGTGCATGTGGATTTGATGATATCATGTTTCCATATTCAAATTGTGCGTGCAAAATTTTCACTGCCAAAAAAACAGCATTTTTACAGTGTTGTCTCCCCTTACAAGATGTATATTTAATCGAATTTTTAATCATTCAACCTATTCTAATTGAAGCTAATTTTAAAACTAGTTTTGTCAAACAAATACAAAAAACATGATACTTTTCACCAAATATGTAAATAAAAAGGGATTTCCCTCCAAGGTTATTTTTAGTCGGGGGAATAACCCCTACTTTTTTTTATACAAAACTGTTAGCATTATAAATAAATACAATGCTATTTTCAGTGTTTTGTACAGGTTGTCTATCACTGTGCACAACAGTTAAACATAGAACTCAAGGCGATAAACCAGAGAACTCCAGGTCAGAAAACACTGTCAAACATCCAAACATATTATCAATACTGATCTGTTTTCATACTTGTTTGAACTCTAAATAAATTTGATTAATCAAAGTGATCTAAAATTACTAATGGAAAGATTGGAAGGAGTATGTGTATATTTTTACTCATAGTTAACTCTTCCATAGCATTGGCAGGGGACAACAAAAACTTGCTATATAAACACTATGGCATACTTGTTAGTTATATTACTACTGATTTGTCAATTTTATGTGTCCATGTTTAAATTGTTAGTGCAAAAATTAGCAGATAATTAAAACTAAACGGATTGGCGATATACCATGATTTTTTTTTGATAAATATATAAGGTCATTAGTTTTTATCGTCTAATACCGGCGTCACACATCAGCGTTTAGCTCCGATGTACGCCGGGCGTGTTAAAAAAATCATGTCTATCTGTCTATCCGCTAGTAATTTTGGATGCATTCAACCTGTCAATCGTTCCTTTAACGTGTTCATTGTATTGGACGTACGAGAAACGTGACTAAGCGTCTGTCGGGCGTTCACGAAACTACGTTGGCGTATGTCTGTCGTTTGTCTAATGTAGATGAAATGCATGCTACGAAGGAAAAAAGTTTCTTGAACATATTTGAAACGCGTCCCGGTCGTGTATTGTACGTTATATTTTGGGGTGTTTGTTACAAACACACCCGCATACGTTTTAGTTAAATTTGAACGATCTTGAAGCGTATACAACGTGCCTTAAACGTATTTCAAATTTATCTGTAGCGCGTTAAACGTTGTAGCGTTCGCCAAGCGTATTTCGATGTACTTCAAACTTATTTAACGCGCGTTTAACGATTGCTTAGCGTTCCTCTGGCGTGCAACTAACGCATACCAATTTTGTCTGTACGTTTGGTGCACGCCGGTCTGTACGCAAATGTATGACGCCGGCATCAATTGTTATTAATTAGTCATTTCTTGACCTTTCATAGTTTACTATTCGGTATTGTTTTTTCTTTTAATTGTTGAAGGACGTACCGGACCCTATAGTTGTTAATTTTTATGTCCTTTGATTGAAATCTAGTTCCCTGCATATGATGGGGAGTTACTCTCGAGTTGCTCAAATTGATGTAATAGTTAAAAATCCTGCAGAAAAGATATAATAACCAAAAGGAATAAAATACAGAAAGACTACCTTTATGTTATTTAATGCTATCAGTTGTATTTCTCAAAAGTTATAATGCATTTATATATATGACCCTTACAGATCAACGATT
Source organism: Mytilus galloprovincialis (assembly GCF_965363235.1). NCBI lineage: Eukaryota > Metazoa > Mollusca > Bivalvia > Mytilida > Mytilidae > Mytilus > Mytilus galloprovincialis. The sequence continues at coordinate 88,229,830 of NC_134843.1, forward strand.
GCTGTTTAACTTTCCTGGGTGATTGTTTTGTTAATTCTTTTCTTTTCATTAAAATATAAGAGCCAGTCAAATTTTGAAAAAAAAACGTCTTCTTAGATAAAACTATTCAAAGATAAAGCAGTATTTTGTTCCTCAATGCTCTTTGTACTCTTTTGGCTTTATAACTATTTTGATCTGAGCGTCAATGGTGAGTCTAAAGAGACGAAACGCACGTCTGGCGTCTTAAATTATAAACCTGGTACGTTTGGTAACTATTTAGTTCATTTTAACTCAACAATTTAATAACAAATTTTTGATTTTCTTGGAAATTATAATCAACGTACTTTTTCATCAAAATGAATGGATTTTTTGTTTCCCTTTATCAATAAAACGGATGTCAGTACAAACATAAAACCAGATAGATTTGTAAATAAATCTTAAAATGTTCACCTGTATGGCCTATCACTTGAACTTCTGCCAAACTAAGATATCCCTTTCCGCTTCTCAAAATTTTCACAAAGCGGCCTGAGATTGGAGTCTTGCATGTTAACACTATGAATTGTCCATTTTTACCAGGTCCTTTAAAATTACTACAATGTTCCATCTTATGAAGATTTTGTCCAACTGTAACCGCTATATTCTTCAGCCTATTACCTAAAAAGATATCAATATGAAGAGTATAGACATTGTTCTTCAATCTTCAATTTGTCTGTGCCAATCCTCATATCACCGATTGTATAGAAAATAGTAAGTACACTCTTATTAATCAAACACTTTTCAGTATCGAACCTGTTTTAATTAAAAAAGACAAATTATTTTGTTTTTCGTATAAAAGTATATACATATCAAAAGGGTTTGCCAACTGGAAGATCAAAACTATATTCTAAAAAAACTCCATTCGATCATCAGGCTTCGATCTAGTTGATTTCTCCAATGTGTTATTAGAAAAATATATATACTTAAAGATCGTTCTGTATTAAACAGGTAAAGTTTTCACAATGAAGGATGAAACAAAGTAGACAATTTTACAATTTAAAATAATGGAGGCCTTTATCAAGAAGTGCGATCAAATAAGGATCAATTTGATTTGGTCTCTAGAACAAAAGCAAAAGTAGGGCAAATACCTGCTTTTCGCTAAAAAATTAAACAATTGAATTACATCTTTATATTGGGAGGGCAACGCAAATGCAAAATTTGGCTTTAAATTGGACTGTATATTAAATCTGAACCAATATTTACGATCTAATAGATGCACATTTTGATACACTAAACATTTTGTTTGTTTAACTGTTTATATTCTAAAAGTGCTAAACTTCAAAGGTATGAGTTTTACTACGTAAATAGTATACCAGTTTTATTCACGTTTAACTCCCATTTAGATCTATTTCCTTCTAAATAATAAAAAAAAAAAACACCAGCCACACACGTGCACCGATATTAATCGTCATAAAAAAAAAATGGCGAGACACACATCCTGACAAATAACTACAGTGGTTCACGCATATGACTAAAGTCGTTACAGGCAAGATCTGCCAAAACATTACTATATTTAGTCAAAACTATCGTATGATTGCTCTTCAAATCGTCTTATATGACATCATTGATGTTGTTATACGCCAGAGCTTACAAATTTGTTATTTATTAGATATTTTACATTTTATATCTTTCTTCAAATTAACAATTGAATAGCATAAATTAGATAACATGGAATTTTCGGACCAAACTCTTCCTATATCAGAAGCGTGTATTTTTACAAATGGAAAACTTCGATTTTTTTGGACGTTCTCTATCCATATTTCTTTTTGAGAACCAATTATAAATCCACATTCAACAAGTGACTTTCAGAAAAGCCTTAATTTTACTGATCATTGGTTGATTTCTTGTGAGCCATTTAACATCCGTTCGAAAATATTTCAGGCATATTCAAGACACATACATTTCAGTATTTAACGAACTGTTAGATGGTTAGTTTCAATACCCCTCCCCCATGTAAGTTTTGATTTAAGAGAGTTATATCGTCTAATCAAAATAAATTCTTAGAATGAATGATTTTAACCGTCGATCAAATGACCCGAAAAATCAGCAGGTATCGTCCTCTTTATTCACTTAATCTATATGGCCCAATATTCCAGAAAGGTTTCAATTTCATATACTAGATCATGAAACCGCTTTTCAAATTTCATTCCTTTTTTAGTATCTTGTTTTCTTGATATTAAACAGAGTGACCTCATAAACAAAATAGATCGTTCTTTTATTAAATGTGACTAATATTTGAAATATTTTCTCTAAAGACAGTATTGTATTTAATTATATATATATCCTGAAATTTAAAACAGTGTTAAAGGTGATATTTTTATGAGCGGATTATTTATTATATGACATAAAAAAAACTTCTAAAGATATGAAATCAGTACTAAACTTAAATCAATTTAGTTGAGAGTTTTATGATTTACATATTATCATATAAACGTGTCTATTAAAGTGCATTATTTAAAAATTAAAAGTTAACACTCTTTTAACACACGTCAATTCATTTTGAATCTTATTACAAATGTACTTTTCTTTTGACTCCTTACCACAGCAATTTTTTCTGTTAATTATATTGATCTGCTTTACGCTGACAGTTTTCCCCAAATCAACACTCCAATATGGATTGTTTTGGTACTTTGTGTGTGTAAACGTGTTTTCCACTCCATCGACTGCCTTTGAAGCAGGAAATCTTGAATTGTGTGTTGAACTCTGTGATGCTTTTCTTCGAAGGGCATAGTTATATCCTGTAGGAAATTAATACACTAAAAAAATAACATACGCATATATGCTCCAGTTGATTAAATATTCCAGAATTTGTATTTCTTATCAATATTTCCACTATAGAAGGTTGCTGCTTACAAGAATGCTATACAACGAAGAGATCAATAAGTGATGTTGAAATCACCCCTTTGCAAAGTCTTCGACTGCCAGCAAGAATACGGGCTTTGTCAAGAAATATCTGATTCACAGATGACGATAGATATGTTTAGCTTGTCATAACCACTCCCCCTATTATTTCCACAGTATAGGACTTACAGGATTAGCCTTATCACCGGGTTTGTACTTACATGAGCAGCACAACGGGTGTCACATGCGGTGCAGGATATACCTACCCTTCGACCACTTGATTTACCTACAATCTTTTGAAGGTGCTCGTCTTATTCAGTCTTAAGTCTTCGATAAAGTGTTGAGTATGCTGTTTTCCTTTTGATCGATTTAATTTTTTTACTATGACATTGTCAATTTCAATGTCCTTTTGATATCTTTCGCCTGTTTTTTTTTACCAGACACAAGCTAATGAATGAATAATGTTATGTCTGTAGTATTTAAATAGAATGCATCACTACATATTTGTTCATTGATAACTATCATTATCTTCTTGAATATCTGAAATGACTGTTCAATTGATGTCAAATACAGAAAAGAACATGTTACAATTTCAGATTTGTTTACTGGACTAGTGTCACGTTTTGCTTATACATCGTTTGCATCTATATATATATATAACGTAACATGATCATTCTATTTCTCAACAAATGCGAATGTATCTTGTTTTCTTCTTTTTTTGATACAGCTGTTCTGCCTTAGTAATCAATTAAGGACCTGCTATTAAGGAAGTTGTTGACCATAGTAGTTTCGATAGTAATATGGAGAGAAAAAAGATGTTAACAAGAAGTAAACGAGCCCAATGTACATGATCATTTATTGTTAATTCAAATAACATCAAAATGTTTGCTCACATTTAAATAACACAATAACATATCAAAGGTAAAAACGGACCCATCAATACAAAGTTTAGTTTAAGCAAGACATGATACTAGGATTAACATTAAATGTCTTTCACGATCCGGTACCAGAGCTTTCACGATCGTCTCGCATGTACTTGACCACCGTTAGATATTCTTTCACGATCATTTCTCTCGTTAAACTGAATGACACCCGTGTGATAGGATAGGTGACATACAATGTCTTAATGTTCTTTGTCGTTGATGGACGTACATTTATCAAATCTTCATTTCTTCAAGATTCCCATAATTGTTAAAACGAAACAAAATAGATTTACTTGTTATGAATTAAGGCATTTGGTAAAGATATGTGTTTCCTAATCAATATGCATTTTAGTCTTCTTTGTTGCTAGTTCTGTCTTTTTATGTGTTAAATATTTATTTCATTTTGCTTACTTCAATTTTTTAACTCGTGCACAATACAATTGTTTTCAATACAACATAGTGGTTATATACAAAAGTTGATTCAATGATAGAGACTGATATCTTACCTTTTGGTTTTGCAGTTTTTACTTTTTTCCCTAAAATAGAGTGCAATAATTCTAAATTTTTCAAAATGTATAAAAATAATTACAAATAATTCATGATTTTTTTAATTTCATGCAGTCTGACTCAACTTGGATTATAACCTTCTATTCAAATGTATACAAGAACAAGGAATTGACTATCTATGCAGCATTTTTATAGCGGGTATACATATTTTTAGCAAACTTATTTTTATCATGTAATTTCTTTTGAAAACTAAACAAACGACTACTTGGTAATAAAAATCGATAATGTTGGCTGGCCTCTAAAAACATGTGTTGCTAGTTCTGTCTTTTTATGTGGTTCAAATTTATTTCTTCTTGCTTCTTCGATTTTTTCAACGCGAGACCAATATTGTATTTTTTATTACAGAATAACAGTAATAATAGCAGTAAGTTGATCCTATGATAGAAACTAGTATCTTACCTTTTGATTTTGCAGGAATTACTTTTTTCTCTAAAATATAAGAGCAATGATTTAACGTGCATATGGATTTCATGATATCATGTTTCCATATTTAAATTGTGCGTGCAAAATTTTCACTGCCAAAAAAACAGCATTTTTACAGTGTTGTCTCCCCTTACAAGATGTATATTTAATCGAATTTTTAATCTAGTTTTAATCATTCAACCTATTCTAATTGAAGCTAATTTTAAAACTAGTTTTGTCAAACAAATACAAAAAACATGATACTTTTCACCAAATACGTAAATAAAAAGGAATTTCCCTCCAAGGTTATTTTTAGTCGGGGAATTACCCCTACTTTTTTTTTAATACGAAACTGTTAGCAAAATAAAAAAAATAAACAATGCTATTTTCAGTGTTTTGTACAGGTTGTCTGTCACTGTGCACAACAGTTAAACATAGAACTCAAGGCGATAAACCAGAGAACTCCAGGTCAGAAAACACTGTCAAACATCCAAACATATTATCAACACTGATCTGTTTTCATACTTGTTTGAACTGTAAATAAATTTGATTAATCAAAGTGATCTAAAATTACTAATGGAAAGATTGGAAGGAGTATGTGTATATTTTTACTCATAGTTAACTCTTCCATAGCATTGGTAGGGGACAACAAAAACTTGCTATATAAACACTATGGCATACTTGTTAGTTATATTACTACTGATTTGTCAATTTTATGTGTCCATGTTTAAATTGTTAGTGCAAAAATTAGCAGATAATTAAAACTAAACAGATTGGCGATAAAACATGATTTTTTTTTGATAAATATATAAGGTCATTAGTTTTTATCGTCTAATACCGGCGTCACACATCTGCGTTTAGCTCCGACGTACGCCGGGCGTGTTAGAAAAATCATGTCTATCTGTCTATCCGCTAGTAATTTTGGATGCATTCAACCTGTCAATCGTTCCTTTAACGTGTTCATTGTATTGGACGTATTTGAAACGCGTCCCGGTCGTGTATTGTACGTTCTATTTTGGGGTGTTTGTTACAAACACACCCGCATACGTTTTAGTTGAATTTGAACGATCTTGAAGCGTGAACAACGTGCCTTAAACGTATTTCAAACTTATCTGTAGCTCGTTATGTATAACGTGCGTGTAGCGTGAAGGTATACGCTAGACACACGCTTGAGCTGGATGAAAATTTTTATGCTGCATAAAAAATTCCTCAAGTTGTAGCGTTCGCCAAGCGTATTTCGACGTACTTCAAACTTATACAAAAGTTGATTTAATGATAGAGACTAATATCTTACCTTTTGGTTTTGTAGATTTTACTTTTTTCCCTAAAATAAAGTGCAATAATTCTAAGTTTTTCAAAATGTATACATATAATTACAAATAATTCATGATTTTTTTTAATTTCATGCAGTCTGACTCAACTTGGATTATAACCTTCAATTCAAATTAAGACAAGAACAAGGAATTGACTATCTATGCAGCATTTTTATAGCGGGTATACATATTTTTAGCAAACTTTTTATTAAGTAATATCTTTTGAAAACTAAACAAATGACTACTCAATTTACATGTTAAAAAAAATCGATAATGTTGGCTGGCCTCTAAAAACATGTGTTGCTAGTTCTGTCTGTTTATTTGATTCAAATTTATTTCTTCTTGCCTCTTAAATTTTTTTAACGTGAGACACATATTGTATTTTTTACTACAGAATAACAGTAATAATAGCAATAAGTTGATCCTATGATAGAAACTAGTATCTTACCTTTTGGTTTTGCAGGAATTACTTTTTTCTCTAAAATATAAGAGCAATGATTTAACGTGCATGTGGATTTGATGATATCATGTTTCCATATTCAAATTGTGCGTGCAAAATTTTCACTGCCAAAAAAAAACAGCATTTTTACAGTGTTGTCTCCCCTTACAAGATGTATATTTAATCGAATTTTTAATCTAATTTTAATCATTCAACCTATTCTAATTGAAGCTAATTTTAAAACTAGTTTTGTCAAACAAATACAAAAAACATGATACTTTTCACCAAATATGTAAATAAAAAGGGATTTCCCTCCAAGGTTATTTTTAGTCGGGGGAATAACCCCTACTTTTTTTTTATACGAAACTGTTAGCATTATAAAAAAATACAATGCTATTTTCAGTGTTTTGTACAGGTTGTCTATCACTGTGCACAACAGTTTAACATAGAACTCAAGGCGATAAACCAGAGAACTCCAGGTCAGAAAACACTGTCAAACATCCAAACATATTATCAACACTGATCTGTTTTCATACTTGTTTGAACTCTAAATAAATTTGATTAATCAAAGTGATCTAAAATTACTAATGGAAAGATTGGAAGGAGTATGTGTATATTTTTACTCATAGTTAACTCTTCAATAGCATTGGCAGGGGACAACAAAAACTTGCTATATAAACACTATGGCATACTTGTTAGTTATATTACTACTGATTTGTCAATTTTATGTGTCCATGTTTAAATTGTTAGTGCAAAAATTAGCAGATAATTAAAACTAAACAGATTGGCGATATAACATGATTTTTTTTGATAAATATATAAGGTCATTAGTTTTTATCGTCTAATACCGGCGTCACACATCAGCGTTTAGCTCCGATGTACGCCGGGCGTGTTAAAAAAATCATGTCTATCTGTCTATCCGCTAGTAATTTTGGATGCATTCAACCTGTCAATCGTTCCTTTAACGTGTTCATTGTATTGGACGTACGAGAAACGTGACTAAGCGTCTGTCGGGCGTTCACGAAACTACGTTGGCGTATGTCTGTCGTTTGTCTAATGTAGATGAAATGCATGCTACGAAGGAAAAAAGTTTCTTGAACATATTTGAAACGCGTCCCGGTCGTGTATTGTACGTTATATTTTGGGGTGTTTGTTACAAACACACCCGCATACGTTTTAGTTAAATTTGAACGATCTTGAAGCGTATACAACGTGCCTTAAACGTATTTCAAATTGATCTGTAGCGCGTTAAACGTTGTAGCGTTCGCCAAGCGTATTTCGATGTACTTCAAACTTATTTAACGCGCTTTTAACGATTGCTTAGCGTTCCTCTGGCGTGCAACTAACGCATACGCATTTTATCTGTACGTTTGGTGCACGCCGGTCTGTACGCAAATGTATGACGCCGGCATAAATTGTTATTAATTAGTCATTTCTTGACCTTTCATAGTTTACTATTCGGTATTGTTTTTTCTTCTAATTGTTGAAGGACGTACCGGACCCTATAGTTGTTAATTTTTATGTCCTTTGATTGAAATCTAGTTCCCTGCAAATGATGGGGAGTTACTCTCGAGTTGCTCACATTGATGTAATAGTTAAAAATCCTGCAGAAAAGATATAATAACCAAAAGGAATAAAATACAGAAAGACTACCTTTATGTTATTTAATGCTATCAGTTGTATTTCTCAAAAGTTATAATGCATTTATATATATGACCCTTACAGATCAACGATTGCTGTTTAACTTTCCTGGGTGATTGTTTTGTTAATTCTTTTCTTTTCATTAAAATATAAGAGCCAGTCAAATTTTGAAAAAAAAAACGTCTTCTTAGATAAAACTATTCAAAGATAAAGCAGTATTTTGTTCCTCAATGCTCTTTGTACTCTTTTGGCTTTATAACTATTTTGATCTGAGCGTCAAAGGTGAGTCTAAAGAGACGAAACGCACGTCAGGCGTCTTAAATTATAAACCTGGTACGTTTGGAACTATTAAGTTCATTTTAACTCAACAATTTAATAACAAATTTTTGATTTTCTTGGAAATCATAATCAACGTACTTTTTTTAAGCATCAAAATGAATGGATTTTTTGTTTCCCTTTATCAATAAAACGGATGTCAGTACAAACATAAAACCAGATAGATTTGTAAATAAATCTTAAAATGTTCACCTGTATGGCCTATCACTTGAACTTCTGCCAAACTAAGATATCCCTTTCCGCTTCTCAAAATTTTCACAAAGCGGCCTGAGATTGGAGTCTTGCATGTTAACACTATGAATTGTCCATTTTTACCAGGTCCTTTAAAATTACTACAATGTTCCATCTTATGAAGATTTTGTCCAACTGTAACCGCTATATTCTTCAGCCTATTACCTAAAAAGATATCAATATGAAGAGTATAGACATTGTTCTTCAATCTTTAATTTGTCTGTGCCAATCCTCATATCACCGATTGTATAGAAAATAGTAAGTACACTCTTATTAATCAAACACTTTTCAGTATCGAACCTGTTTTAATTAAAAAAGACAAATTATTTTGTTTTTCGTATAAAAGTATATACATATCAAAAGGGTTTGCCAACTGGAAGATCAAAACTATATTCTAAAAAAACTCCATTCGATCATCAGGTTTCGATCTAGTTGATTTCTCCAATATGTTATTAGAAAAATATATATACTTAAAGATCGTTCTGTATTAAACAGGTAAAGTTTTCACAATGAAGGATGAAACAAAGTAGACAATTTTACAATTTAAAATAATGGAGGCCTTTATCAAGAAGTGTGATCCAATAAGGATCAATTTGATTTGGTCTCTAGAACAAAAGCAAAAGTAGGGCAAATACCTGCTTTTCGCTAAAAAATTAAACAATTGAATTACATCTTTATATTGGGAGGGCAACGCAAATGCAAAATTTGGCTTTAAATTGGAATGTATATTAAATCTGAACCAATATTTACGATCTAATAGATGCACATTTTGATACACTAAACATTTTGTTTGTTTAACTGTTTATATTCTAAAAGTGCTAAACTTCAAAGGTATGAGTTTTACTACGTAAATAGTATACCAGTTTTATTCACGTTTAACTCCCATTTAGATCTATTTCCTTCTAAATAAAAAAAAAAAAAAAAACACCAGCCACACACGTGCACCGATATTAATCGTCATAAAAAAAAATGGCGAGACACACATCCTGACAAATAACTACAGTGGTTCACGCATATGGCTAAAGTCGTTACAGGCAAGATCTGCCAAAACATTACTATATTTAGTCAAAACTATCGTATGATTGCTCTTCAAATCGTCTTATATGACATCATTGCTGTTGTTATACGCCAGAGCTTACAAATTTGTTATTTATTAGATATTTTACATTTTATATCTTTCTTCAAATTAACAATTGAATAGCATAAATTAGATAACATGGAATTTTAGGACCAAACTCTTCCTATATCAGAAGCGTGTATTTTTACAAATGGAAAACTTCGATTTTTTTGGACGTTCTCTATCCATATTTCTTTTTGAGAAACAATTATAAAGCCACATTCAACAAGTGACTTTCAGAAAAGCCTTAATTTTACTGATCATTGGTTGATTTCTTGTGAGCCATTTAACATCCGTTCGAAAATATTTCAGGCATATTCAAGACACATACATTTCAGTATTTAACGAACTGTTAGATGGTTAGTTTCAATACCCCTCCTCCATGTAAGTTTTGATTTAAGAGAGTTATATCGTCTAATCAAAATAAATTCTTAGAATGAATGATTTTAACCGTCGATCAAGTGACCCGAAAAATCAGCAGGTATCGTCCTCTTTATTCACTTAATCTATATGGCCCAATATTCCAGAAAGGTTTCAATTTCATATACTAGATCATGAAACCGCTTTTCAAATTTCCTTCCTTTTTTAGTATCTTGTTTTCTTGATATTAAACAGAGTGACCTCATAAACAAAATAGATCGTTCTTTTATTAAATGTGACTAATATGTGAAATATTTTCTCTAAAGACAGTATTGTATTTAATTATATATATCCTGAAATTTAAAACAGTGTTAAAGGTGATTTTTTTATTAGCGGATTATTTATTATATGACATAAAAAAAACTTCTAAAGATATGAAATCAGTACTAAACTTAAATCAATTTAGTTGAGAGTTTTATGATTAACATATTATCATATAAACGTGTCTATTAAAGTGCATTATTTAAAAATTAAAAGTTAACACTCATTTAACACACGTCAATTCATTTTGAATCTTATTACAAATGTACTTTTCTTCTGACTCCTTACCACAGCAATTTTTTCTGTTAATAATATTGATCTGCTTTACGCTGACAGTTTTCCCCAAATCAACACTCCAATATGGATTGTTTTGGTACTTTGTGTGTGTAAACGTGTTTTCCACTCCATCGACTGCCTTTGAAGCAGGAAATCTTGAATTGTGTGTTGAACTCTGTGATGCTTTTCTTCGAAGGGCATAGTTATATCCTATAGGAAATTAATACACTTAAAAATTAACATACGCATATATGCTCCAGTTGATTAAATATTCTAGAATTTGTATTTCTTATCAATATTTCCACTATAGAAGGTTGCTGCTTACAAGAATGCTTTACAACAAAGAGATCAATAAGTGATGTTGAAATCACCCCTTTGCAAAGTCTTCGACCGCCAGCAAGAATACGGGCTTTGTCAAGAAATATCTGATTCACAGATGACGATAGATATGTTTAGCTTGTCATAACCACTCTCCATATTATTTCCACAGTATAGGACTTACAGGATTAGCCTTATCACCGGGTTTGTACTTACATGAACAGCACAACGGGTGTCACATGCGGTGCAGGATATGCCCACCCTTCGACCACTTAATTTACCTCCAATCTTTTGAAGGGACTCGTCTTACTCAGTCTCAAGTCTTCGATAAAGTGTTGAGTATACTGTTTTCCTTTTGATCGATTTAATTTTTTGTCAATTTCAATGTCCATTTGATATCTTCCGCCTGTTTTTTTTTACCAGACACAAGCTAATGAATGAATAATGTTATGTCTGTTGTATTTAAATAGAATGCATCACTACTATTTGTTCATTGATAACTATCATTATCTTCTTGAATATCTGAAATGACTGTTCAATTGATGTCAAATACAGAAAAGAACATGTTACAATTTCAGATTGTTTACTCGACTAGTATCACGTTTTGCTTATAAATAGTTTGCATCTATATATATATAACGTAACATGATCATTCTATTTCTCAACACATGCGAATGTATCTTGTTTTCTTCTTTTTCTGATACAGCTGTTCTGCCTTAGTAATCAATTAAGGACCTGCTATTAAGGAAGTTGTTGACCATAGTGGTTTCGATAGTAATATGGAGAGAAAAAAGATGTTAACAAGAAGTAAACGAGCCCAATGTACATGATCATTTATTGATAAATCAAATAACATCAAAATGTTTGCTCACATTTAAATAACACAATAACATATCAAAGGTAAAAACAGACCCATCAATACAAAGTTTAGTTTAAGCAAGACATGATACTAGGATTAACATTAAATGTCTTTCACGATCCGGTACCAGAGCTTTCAATATCGTCTCGCAGTACTTGGCCACCGTTAGATATTCTTTCACGATCATTTCTCTCGTTAAACCGAATGACACCCGTGTGATAGGATAGGTGACATACAATGTCTTAATGTTCTTTCTCGTTGATGGACATACATTTATCAAATCTTCATTTCTTCAAGATTTCCATAATTGTTAAAACGAAACAAAATAGATTTACTTGTTATGAATTAAGGCATTTGGTAAAGATATGTGTTTCCTAATCAATATGCATTTTAGTCTTCTTTGTTGCTAGTTCTGTCTTTTTATGTGTTAAATATTTATTTCATTTTGCTTACTTAAATTTTTTAACTCGTGCACAAAACAATTGTTTTCAATACAACATAGTGGTTATATACAAAAGTTGATTCAATGATAGAGACTGATATCTTACCTTTTGGTTTTGAAGTTTTTGCTTTTTTCCCTAAAATAAAGTGCAATAATTTTAAATTTTTCAAAATGTATAAAAATAATTACAAATAATTCATGATTTTTTTAATTTCATGCAGTCTGACTCAACTTGGATTATAACCTTCTATTCAAATGTAGACAAGAACAAGGAATTGACTATCTATGCAGCATTTTTATAGCGGGTATACATATTTTTAGCAAACTCATTTTTATCATGTAATTTCTTTTGAAAACTAAACAAACGACTACTTGTTAATAAAAATCGATAATGTTGGCTGGCCTCTAAAAACATGTGTTGCTAGTTCTGTCTTTTTATGTGGTTCAAATTTATTTCTTCTTGCTTCTTCGATTTTTTCAACGTGAGACCAATATTGTATTTTTTATTACAGAATAACAGTAATAATAGCAGTAAGTTGATCCTATGATAGAAACTAGTATCTTACCTTTTGGTTTTGCAGGAATTACTTTTTTCTCTAAAATATAAGAGCAATGATTTAACGTGCATATGGATTTGATGATATCATGTTTCCATATTTAAATTGTGCGTGCAAAATTTTCACTGCCAAAAAAACAGCATTTTTACAGTGTTGTCTCCCCTTACAAGATGTATATTTAATCGAATTTTTAATCTAGTTTTAATCATTCAACCTATTCTAATTGAAGCTAATTTTAAAACTAGTTTTGTCAAACAAATACAAAAAACATGATACTTTTCACCAAATACGTAAATAAAAAGGAATTTCCCTCCATGGTTATTTTTAGTCGGGGAATTACCCCTACTTTTTTTTTAATACGAAACTGTTAGCAAAATAAAAAAATAAACAATGCTATTTTCAGTGTTTTGTACAGGTTGTCTGTCACTGTGCACAACAGTTAAACATAGAACTCAAGGCGATAAACCAGAGAACTCCAGGTCAGAAAACACTGTCAAACATCCAAATATATTATCAACACTGATCTGTTTTCATACTTGTTTGAACTCTAAATAAATTTGATTAATCAAAGTGATCTAAAATTACTAATGGAAAGATTGGAAGGAGTATGTGTATATTTTTACTCATAGTTTACTCTTCCATAGCATTGGTAGGGGACAACAAAAACTTGCTATATAAACACTATGGCATACTTGTTAGTTATATTACTACTGATTTGTCAATTTTATGTGTCCATGTTTAAATTGTTAGTGCAAAAATTAGCAGATAATTAAAACTAAACAGATTGGCGATAAAACATGATTTTTTTTTGATAAATATATAAGGTCATTAGTTTTTATCGTCTAATACCGGCGTCACACATCAGCGTTTAGCTCCGACGTACGCCGGGCGTGTTAAAAAAATCATGTCTATCTGTCTATCCGCTAGTAATTTTGGATGCATTCAACCTGTCAATCGTTCCTTTAACGTGTTCATTGTATTGGACGTATTTGAAACGCGTCCCGGTCGTGTATTGTACGTTCTATTTTGGGGTGTTTGTTACAAACACACCCGCATACGTTTTAGTTAAATTGAACGATCTTGAAGCGTATACAACGTGCCTTAAACATATTTCAAACTTATCTGTAGCGCGTTATGTATAACGTGCGTGTAGCGTGAAGGTATACGCTAGACACACGCTTGAGCTGGATGAAAATTTTTATGCTGCATAAAAAATTCCTCAAGTTGTAGCGTTCGCCAAGCGTATTTCGACGTACTTCAAACTTATACAAAAGTTGATTTAAATGATAGAGACTAATATCTTACCTTTTGGTTTTGTAGATTTTACTTTTTTCCCTAAAATAAAGTGCAATAATTCTAAGTTTTTCAAAATGTATACATATAATTACAAATAATTCATGATTTTTTTTTAATTTCATGCAGTCTGACTCAACTTGGATTATAACCTTCAATTCAAATTAAGACAAGAACAAGGAATTGACTATCTATGCAGCATTTTTATAGCGGGTATACATATTTTTAGCTAACTTTTTATTAAGTAATATCTTTTGAAAACTAAACAAATGACTACTCAATTTACATGTTAAAAAAAATCGATAATGTTGGCTGGCCTCTAAAAACATGTGTTGCTAGTTCTGTCTGTTTATGTGATTCAAATTTATTTCTTCTTGCCTCTTAAATTTTTTTAACGTGAGACACATATTGTATTTTTTACTACAGAATAACAGTAATAATAGCAATAAGTTGATCCTATGATAGAAACTAGTATCTTACCTTTTGGTTTTGCAGGAATTACTTTTTTCTCTAAAATATAAGAGCAATGATTTTACGTGCATGTGGATTTGATGATATCATGTTTCCATATTAAAATTGTGCGTGCAAAATTTTCACTGCCAAAAAAAACAGCATTTTTACAGTGTTGTCTCCCCTTACAAGATGTATATTTAATCGAATTTTTAATCTAATTTTAATCATTCAACCTATTCTAATTGAAGCTAATTTTAAAACTAGTTTTGTCAAACAAATACAAAAAACATGATACTTTTCACCAAATATGTAAATAAAAAGGGATTTCCCTCCAAGGTTATTTTTAGTCGGAGGAATAACCCCTACTTTTTTTTATACGAAACTGTTAGCATTATAAAAAAATACAATGCTATTTTCAGTGTTTTGTACAGGTTGTCTATCACTGTGCACGACAGTTTAACATAGAACTCAAGGCGATAAACCAGAGAACTCCAGGTCAGAAAACACTGTCAAACATCCAAACATATTATCAATACTGATCTGTTTTCATACTTGTTTGAACTCTAAATAAATTTGATTAATCAAAGTGATCTAAAATTACTAATGGAAAGGTTGGAAGGAGTATGTGTATATTTTTACTCATAGTTAACTCTTCCATAGCATTGGCAGGGGACAACAAAAACTTGCTATATAAACACTATGGCATACTTGTTAGTTATATTAATACTGATTTGTCAATTTTATGTGTCCATGTTTAAATTGTTAGTGCAAAAATTAGCAGATAATGAAAACTAAACAGATTGGCGATAAAACATGATTTTTTTTTATAAATATGTAACACTCAGAAACGTGTCCTTTCCCCCAAACGTGTCCGATTCCCCCAAACGTATCCACATCGACATCACTGAACTGCAAAAACATGTCTAGCTGTCAAAGGGCGCCAAAGCGTGTAATTTGTATAAACGCTCAAATGTGTACATTTTTTAATAAACCCCCAATCGTGGCCAATCCCCCAAACGTGTCCATACCAAGCTTTTTATTTTACTGGAACTATCATTCGTGTTCATATTATAAAACGTAGGTTATTTGTGTGTTGTTTTTTTTTATTATTATTATCATTGTATACTCATTTTACGATCTTTTACTATTTCATTAAAAGATAAAAAAAAATTACTTAAATTCTTTTTCTATGCGCATTAAAATGTTTGTAGCATTTCACTCTATACAATGTGCCATACGTTGTATTTTGGAAGGCATCAATTTTTTTAATTTGTGCAACTTTTATTTGAAACGGCCTCTATATTACATAACAGACATTGAAGTAGTTTCTTACTGAAGTCATAAAGAAATCGGTCTTTACTCGCATATATTTTTCTTTAGATTAGTGGTCATCCCAAATAACCGTAAAAATTAATGCCCAATAATAAATTCCCGGTTTGATAATATAACCTATCTACAGTATATATCGTTAATATGATATCGTTCAAATAACGAATGAAATATTTGGCACTGGACGTTATTTCTCTTGTTCGTGTGTCTTTAGTGACGCTCGTATCCTAAATTTTATTAAAAATTAGAACTGTTAAAAAAAGAGGGAAGGTCAATTCGACGGAAAGCCCACCGTGCGATATTCTGATTAATATAAAAGGCATCATCGGAGTTTATTAGTATAAAATAATTTACATAGTAAACAATTAATTGAACTGTACCAGAATTATGTGTATGTTCGCTTTAAATGAGCATGAAATACTTGCAACTGGACAATAAGCAAATTAAGTCAAAAGTTAATGCATATGTTACATATTCAATTTTCAGTAATGATAATCATTAACAACCGGCATTGAACAAGTTAATGCTAATAAATTACCACTTCATCAACTATGTCCCCCATCATAGAACTGCCGTGAACGTTATTGATGTCGCGTTTAGGACATGTATTACCGCTAAAAGACGCCAGACGTTCGGGCGTTTAAAAGTGGACACGTTTGGGCCAATAACAATAGTATCGGGCACGTTTGAGGGTTCTAAAATCGGACACGTTTGAGGAATATTGAATATTATGGACACGTTTGGGGAGAATAGACACGTTTGGGGAAATCGGACACGTTTAAGGGGAAGGAACGTTTGGGAGTGTTACAAATATATAAGGTCATTAGTTTTTATCGTCTAATACCGGCGTCACACACCAGCGTTTAGCTCCGACGTACGCCGGGCGTGTTAAAAAAATCATGTCTATCTGTCTATCCGCTAGTAATTTTGGATGCATTCAACCTGTCAATCGTTCCTTTAACGTGTTCATTGTATTGGACGTACGAGAAACGTACCTAAACGTCTGTCGGGCGTTCACGAAACTACGTTGGCGTATGTCTGTCGTTTGTCTAATGTAGATGAAATGCACGCTACGAAGGAAAAAAGTTTCATGAACATATTTGAAACGCGTCCCGGTCGTGTATTGTACGTTCTATTTTAGGGTGTTTGTTACAAACACACCCGCATACGTTTTAGTTAAATTTGAACGATCTTGAAGCGTATACAACGTGCCTTAAACGTATTTCAAACTTATCTGTAGCGCGTTAAACGCGCTTGTAGCGTATGTATAACGTGCGTGTAGCGTGAAGGTATACGCTAGACACACGCTTGAGCTGGATGAACATTTTTATGCTGCATAAAAAATTCCTCAAGTTGTAGCGGTCGCCAAGCGTATTTCGACGTACTTCAAACTTATTTAACGCGCGTTTAACGATTGCTTAGCGTTCCTCTGGCGTGCAACTAACGCATACCCATTTTGTCTGTACGTTTGGTGCACGCCGGTCTGTACGCCAATGTATGACGCCGGCATAAATTGTTATTCATTAGTCATTTCTTGACCTTTCATAGTTTACTATTCGGTATTGTTTTTTCTTCTAATTGTTGAAGGACGTACCGAACCCTATAGTTGTTAATTTTTATGTCCTTTGATTGAAATCTAATTCCCGGCAAATAATGGGGAGTTACTCTCGAGTTGATCACATTGATGTAATAGTTAAAATCCGGCAGAAAAGATATAATAACCAAAAGGAATAAAATACAGAAAGACTACCTATATGTTATTTAATGCTATCAGTTGTATTTCTCAAAAGTTATAACGCATTTATATATATGACCCTTATAGATCAACGATTGCTGTTTAACTTTCCTGGGTGATTGTTTTGTTAATTCTTTTCTTTTCAATAAAATATAAGAGCCAGTCAAATTTTGAAAAAAAACGTCTTCTTAGATAAAACTATTGAAAGATAAAGCAGTATTTTGTTCCTCAATGCTCTTTGTACTCTTTTGGCTTTATAACTATTTTGATCTGAGCGTCACTGGTGAGTCTTCTTGAGACGAAACGCACGTCTGGCGTCTTAAATTAAAAACCTGATACGTTTGGTAACTATTTAGTTCATTTTAACTCAACAATTTAATAACAAATTTTTGATTTTCTTGGAAATCATAATCAACGTACTTTTTGTCCCATATTTAAGCATCAAAATGAATGGATTTTTTGTTTTCCCTTTATCAATAAAACGGATGTCAGTACAAACATAAAACCAGATAGATTTTTAGATAAATCTTAAAATGTTCACCTGTATGGCCTATCACTTGAACTTCTGCCAAACTAAGATATCCCTTTCCGCTTCTCAAAATTTTCACATAGCGGCCTGAGATTGGAGTCTTGCATGTTAACACTATGACTTGTCCATTTTTACCAGGACCTTTAAAATTACTACAATGTTCCATCTTACGAAGATTTTGTCCAACTGTAACCGCTATATTCTGCAGCCGTTTGCCTGAAAAGATATCAATATGAAGAGTATATATGTTACAGTGAATTTGTATAATCAGGGATTATGTAGAATCACTGATTTTTCAGGGAATATGTATAATCACTAAACTCATTAGTAATTATATATAATCCCTGAAAATGACCAGTGATTTTACATAATCACTGAACATTTTAATAATTATTCTACAAATTCTCTAATATGATTTCAGGGATTATGAATAATTTAATGATCCTTTGTTTGATAAAAATAATAATATAGACAAATTATATTTTTTTCTTTCATTAATTCCTTGCCAGATGAAATAATTTTGCTTTTAAACACAGAGGATGATCTAAAAGATATAACCAACACAGGGTTTCGAGATAAAGTTGAAGACTTCAAAATTAATAATATCAACATCCCCTTTATAGCAATAGCTTTACATGTATTGTTTGTTTATTAAAAGCCAGCGTCAATTGAATATTCAGGTAAAAAAGAAGATGTGGTGTTATTGCCAATGAGACAACTGTCAACAAGAGACCAAAATGACACAGAAATTAACATCTATAGGTCACCGTACGGCCTTCAACAATGAACAAAGCCCATACCGCATACCGCATAGTCAGCTATAAAAAGCCCCGAAATGACAATGTTAAAAAATTCAAATGAGAAAACTAACTTATTTATGTTCTATTTTTAAATCCACAAAGCATGTTTTTTGTGATACAAATACAAATATACAAATATTTTTATTGGCACAAACTCATTAACAATAAATGGTTAAGACCTATGGCATTACATACAACTATAATAATTGACATGGTAGAATGAAAGGTTACATGTAAAGCAAATCGTGAAAGGGAAACCCGAAAAACATAATGACAATTGTTTAAAAAAAAGTCTGAAAAAGGATATCGCCTGACTACAAAACATGGTATCTTTCTTGCTCGAACCGGTTCAAGGTTGCAAATTCCCATCTTTTGTTGGGGGGTACCTTCAGATTTTTTACTGAACACTTTATTTCACTTAGGCGTGTCGTTAAAATCTGATTTCGATAAGTGCAGGAAACGGTTTTCTAAAATGTGAATATTGTGGTATTAACAGTTGTGAAGCATATTATTTTGATATATTGTGTTTCACATTTTCATGTAGTGTGCCTAACATTTTAAAAAATTTGGGTTATCATTTTGATATATTGTGCTTAACATTTTACAATTTCTGTTACTTTATAATGATGTTTTTATGTGATTTTATAGAATAAATAATTTCAATTTTATTCATTTTCTTTATAAATAAAACTACTTATTATGTAGAATCCCTGACGTTTTTTCTAGTAATTATACATAATCCCTGAAAATTTAAGTGATTATATATAATCCCTAAACTAGCCAGTAATTCTACATAATCCCTGAAAATTTCAGAGATTCTACATAATCACTGATTATACAAATTCACTGTAACATATACATTGTTCTTCAATCTTCAAATCTTCAAATTATCTGTGTCAATCCTCATATCACCGATTGATTTCTCCAATGTGTTATTAGAAAAATATACTTAAAGATCGTACTGTATTAAACAGGTAAAGTTTTCACACTGAAGGGTGAAACAAAGTAGACAATTTTACAGTTTAAAATTATGGAGGCCTTTATCAAGAAGTGCTATCCATTAAGGATCAATTTGATTTGGTCTCTAGAACAAAGCAAAAGTAGGGCAAATGCCTGCTTTTCGCAAAAAATTTAAACAATTGAATTACATCTTTAAATTGGGAGGGCAACGGAAATGCAAAATTTGGCTTTAAATTGGACTGTACATTAAATCTGAACCAATATTTACGATGTAATAGCTGCACATTTTGATACACTAAACATTTTGTTCGTTTAACTGTTTATATTCAAAAAGTGCTAAACTTCAAAGGTATGAGATATCCTACGTAAATCGTATAACAGTTTTATTCCCGTTTAACTCTCATTTAGATCTATTTCCTTCTAAATATTAAAAAAAAAACACACGCCACAAACGTGCACCGATGTAAATCGTCATAAAAAAAATGGCGAGACACACATCCTGACAAATAACTACAGTGGTTCACGCATATGGCTAAAGTCGTTACAGGCAAGATCTGCCAAAACATTACTATATTTAGTCAAAACTATCGTATGATTGATCTTCAAATCGTCTTATATGACATCATTGCTGTTGTTATACGCCAGAGCTTACAAATTTGTTATTTATTAGATATTTTACATTTTATATCTTTCTTCAAATTAACACTTGAATTGGGTAAATTATATAACATGAAATTTTAGGACCAAACTCTTCCTATATCAGAAGCGTGTATTTTTACAAATGGAAAACTACGATTGTTTTAGACGTTCTCTATCCGTATTTCTTTTTGAGAAACAATTTAAAAGCCACATTCAACAAGTGACTTTCAGAAAAGCCAATTTGACTGATCATTGATTGATTTCTTGTGAGCCAGTTAACATCCGTTCGAAAATATTTCAGGCATATTCAGGACACACATATTTTCGTATTTAAAGAACTGTTAGATGGTTAGTTTTAATACCCCTCCCCCATGTTAGTTTTGATTTAAGACAGTAATATCGTCTAATCAAAATAAATTCTTAGAATGAATGAGTTTAACCGTCGATCAAGTGACCCGAAAAATCAGCAGGTATCGTCCTCTTTATTCACTTAATCTATATGGTCCAATATTCCAGAAAGATTTCAATTTCATTTACTAGATCATGAAACCGCTTTTCAAATTTCCTTCCTTTTTTAGTATCTTATTTTCTTGATATTAAACAAAAAGACCTCAAAAACAAAATAGATCGTTCTTTTATTAAATGTGACTAATATTTGAAATATTTTCTCTAAAGACAGTATTGTATTTAATTATATATATCCTAAAATTTAAAACAGTTTTAAAGGTGATTTTTTTATGAGCGTATTATTTATTATATGACATAAAAAAAAAAAATCTAAAAATTTTAGATCAGTACTAAACTTAAATCAATTTAGTTGATAGTTTTATGATTTACATATTATCATATAAACGTGTCTATTAAAGTGCATAGTGTTTAAAAATTAAAAGTTAACAATCTTTTAACACACGTCAATTCATTTTGAATCTTATTACAAATGTACTTTTCTTCTGACTCCTTACCACAGCAATCTTTTCTGTTAATAATATTGATCTGCTTTACGCTGACAGTTTTCCCCAAATCAACACTCCAATATGGATTGTTTTGGTTCTTTGTGTGTGTAAACGTGTTTTCCACTCCATCAACTGCCTTATTAGCAGAAAATTTTGAACTGGCTGTGGAACTCTGTGATGCTTTTCTTCGAAGGGCATAGTTATATCCTGTAAAAAATTAATACACTAAAACATTAACATACGCATATATGGTCCAGTTGATTAAATATTCTAGAATTTGTATTTCTTATCAATATTTCCACGATAGAAGGTTGCTGGTTACAAGAATGCTATACAACAAAGAGATCAATTAGTGATGTTGAAATCTCCCCTTTGCAAAGTCTTCGACCGCCAGCAAGAATACGGGGTTTGTCAAGAAATATCTGATTCATAGATGACGATAGACACGTTTAGCTTGTCATAACCATTCCCCATATTCTTTCCACAGTATATGACTTACAGGATAAGCTATCACTGGGTTTGTACGTACATGAGCAGCACAACGGGTGTCACATGCGGTGCAGGATATGCCCACCCTTCGACCACTTGATTTACCTCCAATTTTTTTGTGGGTGCTCGTCTTACTCAGTCTTAAGTTTTCGATAAAGTGTTGAGTATGCTGTTTTCCTTTTGATCGATTTTATTTTTTTACAAAGACATTGTCAATTTTAATGTCCCTTTGATATCTTTCGCCTCGGTTTTTTTTACCAGACACAAGCGAATGAATAAAAAAATGTTATGTCTGTTGTATTAAAATAGAATGCATCACTACATATTTGTTCATTGATAACTATAATAATCTTCTTGAATATCGGAAATGACTGTTCAATTGATGTCACATACAGAAAAGAATATGTTACAATTTCAGATTTGTTTACTGGACTAGTGTCACGTGTTGTTTATACATCGTTTGCATTTATATATATAACGTAACATGATCATTCTATTTCTCAAAACATGCGAATGTATCTTGTTTTCTTCTTTTTCAGATACAGCTGTTCTGCCTTTGTAATTAATGAAGACCTGCTAATAAGGAAGTTGTTGACCATAGTGGTTTCGATAGTAATATGGAGAGAAAAAAGATGTTAACAAGAAGTAAACGAGCCCAATGTACATGATCATTTATTGATAAATCAAATAACGTCAAAATGTTTGCTCACATTTGAATAACACAATGACATGTCAAAGGTATAAACAGACCCATCAATACAAAGTTTAGTTTAAGCAAGACATGATAGGATAGGTAACAGACAATGTTGTAATGTTCTTTCTTAACGCATGTTAAATATATAAGTTTTCAATACAGAATAGTGGTTATGTACAAAATTTAATTCAATGATAGAAACTAATGTCTTTTGGTTTTGCAGGTTTTACATTTGTCCCTAAAATGAGAGAGTAATAATTCTATTTTTTTTAAAATGTATACATAGAGATCATAACAAAAAAATCATGATTTTTTTTTAGATATTTTTTTTATTCATCATGGATGAACAGGCATTAGCATAAATTATCTATAGTGGCACATAAAAAAACAAACAAGATAAATAAGCATAATCAAGCAAATAAGGTTTAACAAAAATAGTAATAATAATATGATATGATATAACGGTATACAATATATATACATATATATATATATATATATACAACTCGTCTAAACATCAACCCAACAATGTTAGATCTGTAAATTGCTTTCGCAAATGTTTGTTTATTCCCTCGCCGGGATTCGAACCCATGCTACTGAGATATCGTGACACCAATTCGCCTGCACTGTAACCGGCGCGCTAAACCACACGCCCACCTGGGCTTCATAAAAATGAATTTTTCGGGGGCCGGGTTTTACCTTTTCGCGTCAGTTTTAATCTAGCGTCGTACTACAGTACATGATATATAAGGCATGAAGATATTATTTTTACAGATCAGCTAAACTATCTATAGTAAAGGATCCTACAAATTAATGTAAGGTACAGTCACATAAATAATTATATTTATAAGCACGTCTGAACCAGTGACAACTCTACAACAGATTTATCAATCGGATCACCAGCAGTGATGGTGATACATGGCTGTGTACATTCTGTATATACAACTCGTCTAAATTTCAACCAAACAATGTTAGATCTGTAAATTTGCTTTCGCAATTTTTTTGTTCTTCCCTCGCCGGGATTCGAACCCATACATAATCCCTTAAACATTTCAGTGATTATATATAATCCCTTAACTAACCAGGGATTCTACATAAACCCTGAAAATTGCAGGGATTATGTAGAATCCCTGATTATATAAATTCACTTTAACATATGGACGAAGTATAACATTTTCATAAAAATATCTATAGTGATAATGGAAATTACATTTAAAGTACTTTTATACATAATAGTTCACTATTAAATTATTTAATGACTTTATCCCAGGGGTTCTAGTACATGTTATAGTCTTTCACACTCATATTTTTTGAGGAAATATGTTTGTTTTTCTAAATTTATATTTTCTTTGATATAGTTTTAAAGTCCCTCTATACGAGGTTTTTCCTCTTGCATCTTTAATCTGTATATGAAATACTTTACAAGTAAAATGTCTTTATTTTTTATAAAATTCAGTTTATAGTTATCATAAAGACCAAACATAACTATATCCACAATTAATGGAATTTCAATAATGTGTTGTTTTTAAAATCCAGGCATTCCGATTGTGCCAAATCTCTCCTACAATATGACAGACCCACAATAAGTGTTCTATGCTTCCTGGTTCTTCCTTGCAAAATGTACATACATTACACTATACAAGGTTCATTTTCAAAAGTAAAGTATTAATACCTAAAATAAGGCGAATTCGGTATTGAGACCAACAGAGCTTGGTATTTTTTGAAATTTTAGTGACACAGTTATGGATTTTTTTCCAATTCACTATAACATTATTCAATATACCCTCCCATTTTCGCTCAGCTGTTATTACAACTGGTATCGCACCTTGATTTAAAATATTATACATGTCTTTTGAACCTTTGTTTGACCTGAAAAATATTTTAATGTTTGGTCAGAATTAATTAGTTTGTTTTAAAGAATTTACTTTATTCTCCCTGCTATAGAGCTAGATGCTAATTTATAAGTTGAGTGTAAAAGGGTAATTGTACGCTTTTTTTTAAAAACTGTCTTGATTTACCTTCCTTTGGAATACATGTGATTACTCCTTGCTTCTGTGTGACGGACATTTTATTTCCCCTTTTTCATATGCATCATTTTTTGACCTAAAGACAAATTTCCAATATCTATCCAAAACTCTTTAAAAAGTTCTGCTGCGAAGCCATCTGAAGGGGGGGCTGTTATTATTTTTCATCCTTTGCAATGATTGTGTTACCCCACTAAAGGTAATATTACCTTCTAAAGAATCTTTTTCATTATCATTTAATTTATGTGTTTGAAATGGTATTTCCCCTGATATATTGACATCTTTCGTACTCTCTTGTCTTCTGTAAAGCTTCTCATAAAATAATTTTGTTTGCGTCAAGATTTCTTTTTGATTTTCTACTACAGTATTTATCATTGATAATATTTTTTATTTTTCAAGCATTCTGACTCAACTTGGATTATAACTTTCAATTTATTTATAAGTACAAAAACAAGGGATTTACTATCTATGCAACATTTTGTTATTGCATGATAAACATTTTTAAATTAAACCTATTTTGATTCTGTATTTATCTTTTTTTTAAATTAACAATTGACTACTTGTTCAAAAGACTCAATAATGTAAGCTGGCCTCTAAAAAGACACGTGTTGCTAGTTCTGTCTTCTATGTGGTTCATATTTATTTCTTCTTGCTTTCTTCATTTTTTTAACATCTGACCACTATTATATATTTTTTAGTACAGAATAATAGTAATGATAGCAAGAAGTCGATCTTAAGAGAGAAACTAGTATCTTACCTTTTAGTTTTGCAGGAATTACTTTTTTCCCTAAAATAAACAAGTGCATGCAGAATTGTCAATATCATGTTTACATATTTAAATTGTTCGTGATAAAATTCGCAGATAAATAGAACTACACAGATTGGCATTAAAAATGATATTTTTTTAAAAACAAGCAATTATGTTAATATTGTTGTCATTGTTACGCCTGCTGTGATAATTAAGTAATCAAAAACAGGAAAAAAAAAACACATTGTTTCAAGAACAATTGCATCATTTGTGAATAACACAATAACATCAAAGGTGAAAAAAAGCTTATCAATAAAAAAATAAATTAACCAATCATGATCGAATAGGTGACAGACAGACAATTTGATTTCTTAATGTTTTTTCTCGTTGATGAGGGTCCATCTATCAAACATGAATTACTTCAAGATTCTCATAATACTTGAAACTTTATAAATTAAATTTACTTGTTGAGAACTAATAAATTTGGTAAATATATGTTTCTCATTACAAATATGCATTTTAGTCTTCTTTGTTGCTAGTTCTGTCTTTTTATGTGTAACATATTCATTTCTTTTCGTGTAAATCATTTTTAAACTCTTGTACAATATAGTATGTTTCAATAAATAATAGCGGTACTGTTCTCAAATGGATTCAATGTAACAACTAACATCCTACCTTTTGGTTTTGCGGATTTTACTTTTCGAAATAAATATTTTTTCATTTATATTTCTTCTTGCTCTCATTTATGTTTAAACGTGCGAAAAATATTATATTTTTTAATACAAGAGAACAGTAATAATAGCTGTTATTTGATTTTATAATAAAAACCAGTATCTAACCTTTTGGTTTTGCAGGAACTACCTTTTTCCCTAAAATATAAGAGCAATGATTTTACGTACATGCAGATTTGTCTGTA
The DNA here is from genome assembly GCF_965363235.1 of Mytilus galloprovincialis. Classification (NCBI taxonomy): domain Eukaryota; kingdom Metazoa; phylum Mollusca; class Bivalvia; order Mytilida; family Mytilidae; genus Mytilus; species Mytilus galloprovincialis. The sequence goes on from NC_134843.1 coordinate 88,256,350, forward strand.
TGATGTTTCCATATTTAAAAGAGGGACGAAAGATACCAAAGGGACAGTCAAACTCATAAATCTAAAACAAACTGACAACGCCATGGCTAAAAATGAAAAAGACAAACAGAAAAACAATAGTACACATGACACAACATAGAAAACTAAAGAATAAACAACACGAACCCCACCAAAAAGTAGGGGTGATCTCAGGTGCTCCGGAAGGGTAAGCAGATCCTGCTCCACATGTGGCACCCGTCGTGTTGCTTATGTGATTACAAATCCGGTAAATAGTCTAATTCGGTAGGTCACATTCATGAAAGGGAAGGGGATTGTAGTTACGACGTGAGGAACATATCCAATATCATTTGTGAAACGGTTATTCCATAACGGTCAACCAACTCGTGATGGCGTCCGTAAAATTTACGAAGGGATGATTTCAACTTCACCATTTGGAACTCTTGGTTTAATAGCTTCCTTGTGAGCAGTAACCCTCTATCAAGAAAATCATGATAGGAAATGCAAGCACGGGAATATCGTATCAATTGGGAGATATATACCCCGTATGCAGGTGCTGCTGGAATGTTGCTACTTAGAAATGGAAAGTTCACAATTGGAAAGCTGAAATCATCTCTTTTGTCGTAAAGTTTTGTTTTCAACCGACCCTCATTGTCAATTTCTAGATGTAAGTCAAGATATGAAGCCGACTTAACTGTATCTGTAATATCCTTTATCTCCAATTCGATGGGATAGATGCGTTCCACATAGTCACCAAATTTTGAATTGTTTAGTGAAAGAACGTCATCTATATAGCGGAAAGTAGAGTTAAAGGATATTGCTAACTTCTTATCTTTCTTCCGAAGAAGTTCCTGCATGAAGTCAGCCTCATAATAATAAAGAAACAAGTCGGCAAGTAGAGGGGCACAGTTTGTTCCCATTGGGATGCCGACAGTCTGTTGAAAAACACGTCCTCCGAACGTTACAAATATGTTGTCAATCAAGAAATCAAGCATCTTGATAATATCGGTTTCAGAGAATTTTTTGTTTGAATCAGAATGATTCTTTACAAAGTATGATTTATCCCTCCCTAAGACAAGATACTTGTATCTACGTTGGCCATTCTTTTTTATGAAGCAAAGTAATACCAACTCTTTCAATTTGTCTTTTAGTTTGGAATGTGGAATACTTGTGTAAAGAGTAGAAAAGTCAAATGTTTTAATACTGTTACAAGATTAAAGAGAGTTAGATTGTATGTACTCTAAAAGATCTTTGAAATTTTTAAGTATCCACATCTGATTCACGCCACCTCTAGAATAGGCAGTTTCACAATAACTTTGAAGCCCGTCTTTGATTGCTGATAAAATAGATGTTAATAATTTAGAAAGAGGTTTCGTGGAGCACTTGGAAGACTTGTAAGGACACTTATGTAGTTTAGGTATCCAATACAGTGATGGAAGATCCAGTTCTTTATCTTTGGTTGAAAAACCAAAGGAACAAAGAACAGACCTATGATTATCCTGGATTTCCTCTTTGGTAAGTGTCGTGAGGGTATATGTTGAGTTTCCAAGTGAATTGTCTATACCTAATTCGTTTATCAAGCAATTAATGTAGTGACTTTTAAAGACAAAAACGATGTTATTTGGGGCTTTGTCTGCGGGGACAACAACATATTTATCATGGAGGTCGGATAAGTGTTTAGCAACATTTGGATCTTTAAAGATTGACATAGCATGGGCATTGATGGACCCATTCAGTTTCTTGATTCTGATTTGTATTAACGACCTCACTGCCTTTATCCATTCGGATAGAGTGTCTACGTCTTCCTTTTCACGTTAAGCCCATTGCCTGGCATAATCCTCGACTGAGTCCATCAAAATTTTAAAGTTGTATTTCCAATTGATGGATTTAGGCTCACGATATTTCGGACCTTTCGATAACACATTTCGTAGAGAAGTGTTATTAACAATGTTAAGGTCACCGGTAATAACGTGGCCAGCAGGATTATATATGAATTGGGAACTAGCACAAGTGCAATCAGGAGGTTTAGACTTGAAGTCGTCAATATCGAGATTCTGCAAAACGCGTTTGTAATTGAAAATTTTAGTTGCAATAGGTTTGGTATAGGTATAAGAAATTATTGGTACAGACTGGTCTTTGAAATAAGGAGGTATTTTCGATTGAACTAATTTATGATGAAGAATATTGCCTAGGTTGACGCCATCGAGACCTTTATTGGCAAAGGGAAGATTTAGAAAAGATCTTTTCTCTTTTTCGTCTTTTCCAATGCGAACTGGCTTGAAAAGTCTGTGACTTGCAATATCCGAAATTATAGCTTGAAGTTTGTATTGGTTTGAATGAGGGTTTGTAACAGTGGATTCCAAACATAAATTGAACAGAGAATGAAGTTTTGAAAGGGGTAATGAATAAAGTTTCGTGCGAATGTGATGAATACCTAACGGCTTTTGTATGAATGACAGCAAGTCATCAATAGAGACATCATGCAGAGAAGGTGATGTATAATGACGATGACCATGACTGCGTCTACGTCGAGGAGTCGAGTTGTAAAATATTCATCACATTCACCGAGTTACACGAAGGACTAGATAGAATACCTATACCATCAATTTTGTCATTGCAGCCATACGGTGTTGCAGTTCCCAATTGTCTAATCCAGTAGTCTTCTTTTTGTCTACGGAGAGTCGTTGAAAGATTAGGATTGTTAGAGCTATGGTATATCTTTTCGATCATGCGAACTGTCATAGAAACGATTGAATGATCGGGCTGATTGAAATGCTGTTATAGAATGTCGTTAGCATTGAGGTTAATGTCTGATCTATGACCGAACATATGTTTGTTTAGCCTTCCTTTCGTTTCACCGACGTATACCAATCCGCAATGGTTGCACTCTTATCCGTAGACGACATTTATCGATTTACAATTCAGATCATCGTAACTTCTGGTAAAATATGACCTCTTGGTCAAATTGCTAGTGAATTCAGCATCTGTAATTGAAATAGCACATGTTTTGCAGCCTTTGATCTCACATTTTGAAATGCGACAGTGTTGTACTGTGTCATTAAAAATCAAAATGTCTTTAAGGAGAACTGAACATGGCTGTATATGTGTAATATTGCTATTGTCACTAGGACGATGATCTGAATGAGTCGTGTTTGAGATATTTGTTATGTCTGGTGATGAGGGGACACCTGACATATCAGACGACACTGTGTCCATGGTGACGTCTGTTTCGGACCTTTTTATACTGGGCGACGTCCGAGCCAGTTTCCTGTTTGATCTTCGTAAGTTCATGCAATTGTAGTTTTGTTACTGGGCGGATGATGTCCTCGGGGACAAAATGTCCACCAGCAGAGACATCAACCAAGTGGTAATAAAAGAGGGACGAAAGATACCAAAGGGACAGTCAAACTCATAAATCTAAAACAACCTGACAACGCCATGGCTAAAAATGAAAAAGACAAACAGAAAAACAATAGTACACATGACACAACATAGAAAACTAAAGAATAAACAAATTATGCGAGCAGAAATAAGCAGATAATTTTAAAACTAAGATCATTTTAATGAAAAAATTAGGCCGTTAATTTTCTCGTCTAAATTGTTATACATTTGTCATTTCATGACTTTCTAGTGTTTAATATTTAGTATTTAGTATTATTACTTTTTCTAATTGTTGAAGGACGTACGGAGGTCTATAGTTGTTAACTTCTATGCCCTTTGATTGATATAAAGTTCCCTGCAAATGATGTGGAATTGCTCTTTAGATAATCACATTGACGTAATAATGAAATACCTTGCAGGATAACAGTAATAATAGCAGTAAGTTATTTTTATGATAAAAACTAGTATCTTACCTTTAGGTTTTGAAGGAATTACTTTTTTCCCTAAAATTTAAGAGCAATACTTTTCATTTTCAAAATGTATACAAATAATCATAAAAAAACTTTTTTATTTCATAAAAACTGACTTCACTTAAATTTAACAAATCGTTTGTTAGACAAAACACAAGGAACTAACTATCTATGCAATATTCATTTTTATATTAAACGTATTTTGATCTTGTTAATTAATTCAAAACTAAACAAATGAATCATATTAATGAATAATAGTTGATTCATTGATAGGAACTTATATCTTACCTATTGGTTTTGCAGGTTTTACTTTTTTCCCTAAAATAAAAAAGCAATAATTCTAAATATTTCAAAAAGCATACAAATATTTTGACTTTTTAATTCCGGGCGATCTGATTCAAATTGGATACTAACCTTCAGTTCATATGTAGACTCGTTTGTTAATGTGATTTTTTTTTTATTGTTTCTCGTTTTTTTATATAGATTAGACCATTAGTTTTCCGTTTGAATGATTATACACTTGTAACATTTAGGTCCCCTTATAGCTTGCTGTTCGTCGTGATCGAAGTCTCCGTGTTCAAGACTGTACTTTGACCTATAACAGTTTATTTTTCTTAATTGTTACTTGGATGGATAGTTGTCTCATTGCCACTCATAAATAGATTCTTATATTTAAAAAAAAGGAATTTACACTATCTATGCAACATTTTATATAGGATGATCAACATATTTATTTCAAACCTGTTTATAGCTTGTAACTTAATTTAAAACTAAACAAATGAATTATAGTAATGAACAATAGTTGATGATATGATAGAAACTAATATCTTACCTATTTGTTTTGCGGGTTTTACTTTTTTCTCTGATATGGAAAAGCAATATTTCTAATTTTTTCAAAATACATACAAACATTAATAAATGAATTGATGATTTTTTTTAATTTCATTCAATCTGACTCAATTTGAATTGTAACCTTCAATTAATTTTTAGGACAAAACCAAAGAAAATTGTATCTATGCATATTTTTTATAGCGTGATATACATTTTTATATCAAACCTATTCTGATTGTTTGATATCTTTTAAAAACTAAATAAATGACTTATTGTCAAGAAAACTCAATAACTTTAGCTGGCCTCTAAAAACATGTGTTGCTATTTCTGTTTTTCTATGTGGTTCAATTTTATTTCTTCTTGCTCTCTTCAATTTTTCAAAGCTTGACCAGTGGAGTAGTTTTTAATACCCAATAACCAAAAGGAATGAAAAACAGAAAGCCTATCTTTATGATATATAATGCCAACATTTTTTTTTCAAAAAGTATTACATTTATATATATGCCCCTTACAGATCAACGATTGGTGTTTACCTTTCCTGGGTGATTGTTTTGTTCTTGTTTTACTTTTCATTGAAATATCAGAGCCAGTCAAAACTTTGAAAAAAACTTCCTTCATACACTGAACTTTTCAACCCTCCAAACAGTATTTAGTTAATTTTAACTCAATAATTTAATTACTTTTTTTCTTCTTCGTGGAATATGGATATCATTGCATCTTAAATGTTGTCCATAAACTTTTAAAATGATTGTTGAACACAGTCCGATACTAAGTATATATTATCAGAGTCTGTTTTTGTCAATGGTATTAACTTATTTAAAGTTAAAAAAAAAAAAACGCCAAGCAATACATACCACAATAAGGTATAGCACAATACTCCCATCTTTTGTTGAGATCAGTTGTATAGCACCATGGACCATGTGGCTCATTATCTGGATTACGACAATAGTTCTTTTGGTCAGCCAGTTTCTTACCAAATTTATGTTTTTGTGGGGTTTGCGATCCCCAGGCCTGACATGTTCTACCCGATCTGGTTTTACTAATATTTCCTCCATAATTAGCTCCTAACAGATTCATTCTACACTGTTGGCCTATGGAAATATTGTTTTCATTAAATGTAACTCAAGTATTTCAAAGATGGGTGAACAAAACATATTATGTATGTGTCTGTCCCAAGTCAGCAGCCTGTAATTCAGTAGTTGTCGTTTGTTTATGTGTTACATATTTGTTTTTCGTTTATTTTTTTATATAAAAAAGGCCATTAGTTTTCTCGTTTGAATTAATTTACATTGTCATTTCGGGTCCTTTTATAGCTTAATTACTATGCGGTATAGGCTTTGCTCATTGTTGAAGTCCCTAAGGTGACCTATCTATTGTTGTTAATTTCTGTGTCACTTTGGTCTCTTGTGGAGAGTTGTCTCATTGGCAATCATACCACATATTTTTTTTTATATTAGAGTTATTGATACAAGAAAAAAATGCAATGCATTGGTTCTATTTCGCATTTAGGCATTTGGTAAAGACATATATTTTGTAAAGACAAAATGTGATTCAGTAATAGTAGCTAACATCCAACCTTTTGGTTTTGCAGGTAATACTTTTCCCCCTCAAATGAAAGAGTAATAATTATCATTTTTCAAAATGTATACATATTATTACAAATAGATTTATGATTTTTTAATTTGGATTATAACCTTCAATTCATTTGATAGACAAAAACAAGGAATTAATATCTTTGCAACATTTTTTATAGCGTGATATACATTAATATATCGATTCTATTTTGATTCTGTAATTTCTTTTAAAAACAAAAAATAAATGACTACTTGTTAAAAAAAACTCAGTAAATTTAGCTTGCCTCTAAAAAACAAGTGTTTCTAGTGGTTCATATTGATTTTTTCTTGCTTTCTTCAATTTTTCAAAATGTGACTAATATTGTATTTCTTAATACAGAATAACAGTTATACTAGCACTTAGGAGATTCATAATAGAAACCAGTATCTTACCTTTTGATTTTGCAGGAATTATTTTTTTACCTAAAATAAAAGAGCAACGATTTAACGTGCATGCATATTTGTCAATATTATGTTTACATATTTAAATTGTTCGTGCAAAAATAAGCAGATAATTAGAACTACACAGATTGGCATTAAAATATGATTTATTTTTAATAAAAACATGCAATTATGTTGATACTGTTGTCATTTTTACGCTAACTGTGATAACTGAGTAATTAAAAACAAGAAACAACCATATTGTTACAAGAAATATTTCATACTTTGTGAATAACACAATAACATATCAAAGATAATAAAAACAAGCCCATCAATAAAAAGTAGAGTTAATCAAACATAGGTGACAGACAGACAATTTGATTTCTTAATGTTCTTTCTCGTTGATGGATGGCCATCTATCAAAATGCATGTCTTCAAGATTCTCATAATTCTTGAAACCAAATAAATTACATTTTCTTGTTAAGAATTAATGAATTTGGTAAATAAATGATTTTCATTACCAATACACATTTCAGTCTTCTATGTTGCTAGTTCTGTCTTTTTATGTGTTGTATATTTATTTCTTTTTGTGTAAATCATTGTTAAACTCTTGTACAATATAGTAATTTTCAATACAAAATAGTAGTAATGTACAAAAGTTGATTCAATGTAAAACTAACATCCTACCTTTTGGTTTTACATGTTTTACTTTTCACCCTAAATGAAAGTGCAGTTATTCTAAATTTTTCATATTTATTTTCTTCTTGCTCTCTTTAATTTTAAACGTGTGAACAATATTGTATTTTTCAAAACAGAATAACAGAAATAAAAGCAGTAATTTGATTCTATAATAGAAACAAGTATCTAACCTTTTGGTTTTGCAGGAATTACTTTTTTCCCTAAAATATAAAAGCAATGGTTTTATGTACATTTGGATTTGTCAATATCATGTTACCATATTTAAATCATGCGTGCAAAAATAGCAGATAAGTAAAACTAAAAAGATTGGTGTTAAAACAAGATTATTTTGATAAAAAACATGAGGCCATTTATTTTTAGTTCATTTTTACTCAATCATCTAATTACATATTTTTGATGTTTTTGGAAATTAATAATCAATGTATCCTTTAAACTATTTAACACCAGTTGAAGCAGCAAAACGAACGGATTTTCTTTTTTCCTTTTACCAATAAAACGGATTTCAGTACAAAAAAAAACCAGATAGAAATTCAAATAAATCTTAAAATGTTTACTTGTATGGCCCATCACTTGAACTTCTGCCAAACTGAGAAAACCTTTTCCACTTCTCAAAATTTTCACATAGCGGCCTGAGATTGGAGTCTTGCATGTTAACACTATGAATTGTCCATTTTTACCAGGTCCTTTAAAATTACTGCAATGTTTCATCTTTTTAAGATTTACGCCAACTGTAACCGCTATATTCTTCAGCCTATTACCTGAAAAGATACCAATATCAAAGTTTTCTCATTAATGTTCTTCAATCTTCAATCTGTCTGTGCCAATCATCATATCACCGATTGTATTCAAAAAAGTAAGTACACTTTTTGTATTGACACAAATTTTAATTCAAAACAAGTTTTCCTTCTTTTCGTTAAGATATACATGTCTTAAGTGTTCATCAACCAGAAAATAAGACTCGAAAAAACTTGACTCGACCACCAGATGATGATCTAGTTGATTTCTCTCATGTTGTTTTTGAAAAAAATCAACAGATATACTTAGAGATCGTTCTGGATTTTACAGGTACATTACTCACAATGTAGAATAATAATTTACCTAAACTTTCACCGATTTTTTTTAAGGTGATTATTTACCGATAACAGGATTATTTATTAAATGATATAAAGCTGTTTTCCAAAGATAATAAAAAGGACTAAACATAAATTAATTTAGTTAGTTGATATTATCATATGAATATGTCTAAAATAGTATAACATTTGAAAAATTATGTAAAAAATGTCTTATCTATCACAGGTCAATTCATTTTGAATCTTATCACGAGTGCAATTTTTTTCTGACTCCTTACCACAGCAATTTTTTCTGTTAATTATATTGATCTGCTTTACGCTGACAGTTTTCCCCAAATCAACACTCCAATATGGATTTTTCTGGTTCTTTGTGTGTGTAAACGTGTTTTCCACTCCATCGACTGCCTTTGAAGCAGCAAATCTTGAACTGTGTGTTGAACTCTGCGATGCTTTTCTTCGAAGGGCATAGTTAGTTCCTGTAGGAAATTAATACATAATACATTTACAAATTAACATTTGTATATTAATTCCAGTTGAGAAAGTATTTCAGAATTTTCATTACATATCATGATTTCAAGAGTTTCTGGTGACAGGAAAGCTGTACAACTAAGAATACCAATTGGTGAAGTTGAAATCATCCGTTCGAAAGATAAAGACCGCACCAAGTGTTTATTGGTTGATCGTAATTGAATATCTGTTTCACAGATGAGGACGGATGTTTCAATTGTCGTAACCATTTTACCGTCCTCTTTTCACAGAATGTAACCTACCGAAATAAACTTATCACTGATTTTGTTCTTACATAATCAATACGACTGGTGGCCCATGTGGTTTAAGAATTGCCAACTTTTTTAGAATCTTTATATTCCCCACCTTTTTTTTTATTTAGCTTCCTGTTACTCATTCTTTTTTGTTTTCTGATTTGTATGCTGTTTTATATTTGATCGTTCTTCATTGTCATGATTTACAAAACGTAAGCCAAACACCGAAAACTTTCATGTCTTGTATCAAAAAAGAATTCATTTCTTCATAATTTCTTATTTGATAATTATAAGTTACTTGTCCATAAAAAAAATAACTGTATAATTGATTTTACATATAGCAAAGGATATGTCACGACTTCAGATAACTATAGTTTATATTTTCTGGACTTGTATAACATGCTTTTCTTCGTCGAAGTGAATCTGATATATACATTTAACGTGAGTGTACCAAAATGGCACATATTTTGACAGTTATCCACCTACTTTTATTAATGATCCTGACAAAGTCACCGTTCTGTGTTTATTTTGCAGATGTTCTCTATAAGGTTTAAGCAATTTAATTTTGAAAACATATGAATGATTTAATATAAATCATAGAAAAATGTGGTTAAACCAACCTATAAACGATCAATTATCATGTCTGGAGGAGAACCCAAATTGCAATTATACTTCAAATTACAATCGAACAAATCGAATTTTCTCAAAATAATCTACCTAATTTAAAAAAAACTTCATTTATACATTTATTTTTTTGAGAATTGAATGCCACGAACATTATTTAATTGCTCATCATAAAAGTTTACTTTGAGTGCGACGATTCCGTAGATGTTTTCAAGTAAAACTTGATCTGTATATATATATAAGTATAATGTGAACGTTTTAGCTATGTTAAAAGTCAAATCATAAATATACAAATAGTTTCACAGATTTCCACATGTATTATTGCTTATAGGTGCAAATTGGGTACTAGGTGCATTTTTAATTCGAGCGTCGCTAATGAGTCTTTTGTAGGCGAACCACGAGTCTGGCGCAAATATAGAATTTCAATCCTGGTATCTATGATGAATTTGTTTATAATCACTGGTCGATGCCACTGCTGGTGGAGTTTTAATTCAACGAGGGTATTACCAGCAGAGTAGTCAGCACTTCTGAGTTGACTTGAGTTATCATTGATTTGTTCATAATTATAAATTAACTGTTTACAAAACTTTTTCACATTGAACAAACGACTTCCTGTTCAAAGAACTCACTAAGTTAAGCTGGACTCTAATAAGACATGTGTTAAAAGTTTTGTCTTTTTATGTCTTTTTGTTTTCTTTTAATGCTTGCTCAGTATTGTTCTTTTTAATACAGGATAACAGTAATTATAGCAGTAAGTTATTTTTATGATAAAAACTAGTATCTTACCTTTTGGTTTTGAAGGAATTACTTTCTTCCCTAAAATATTAGATCAATACTTTTGATTTTTAAAATGTAATCAAATAATCACAAAAAAAATCCTGATTTTTTAATTATATGAAATATGACTCTACTTGGATTCAACATTCAAATCATTTGTTAGACAAAACACAAGGAATTAACTATCAATGCAATATTCCTTTTTTATATAAGCCTATTTTGATCTTGTTATTTAATTTAAGACTAACAAATAAATTATAGTAATGAACAATAGTTGATTCAACGATAAAAAAACTAGTATCTTACCTAATGGTTTTGCAGGTTTTACTTTTTTCCCTTAAATCAAAAAGCAAAAATTCTAAATATTTCAAAATGCATACAAAAAATTTAATAACTTATTATTTTCATGCGATCTGACCCATCTTATATAATAACCTTCAGTTCATATGTAGACTGGTCTGTTAAAGAGACTTTTTTTATTGTTTCTCGTTTTTTATATAGATTATACCATTGGTTTTTTGTTTGAATGGTTTTACACTTGTAATTTTGAGATCCCGTTATAGCTTGCTTTTTGTTGTGTACCATTTCTCCGTGTTGAAGACCGTACTTTGACATAAAATGGTTCACTTAATTAATTGTTACTTGGATGGAGAGTTGTTTCATTGGCACTCATATTTATTGGCTTCTCATATTTAAAAACAAGGAATTTACTATCTATGCAACATTTTTTATAGCGTGATAAACATTTTTATATCAATCCTATTTTGATCTTGTAATTTAATTTAAAACTAAACAAATAAACTATAGTAATGAACAATAGTTAATTCAATGATAGAGACTTATATCTTACCTATTGGTTTTGCAGGTTTTACTTTTTTCACTGAAATGGAAAAGCACTATTTCTAAATTTTTCAAAATGCATTCAAATATTTACAAATAAATTTATCATTGTTTAATTTCATGCAATCTGACTCAACTTGAATTATAACTTTCAATTAAACTTTAGGACAAAACCAAGGAAAATTGTATCTATGCAACATTTCTTATAGCGTGATATACATTTTTATATCAAACCTATTTTCATTCTGTATTTTTTTTTATACTAAACAGGTGACTTCCTGTTCAAAGAAACTCAATAAGTTAAGCCAGACTTTAATAAAACATGTGTTGTAAGTTTTGTCTTTTTATGTATTTGATAGTCAACCTTTCATTGCCGATTGAATCAGAGTCTTTTGTCATCGTTTTAGACACTCTTAGGAGTCTGCAGTGCTACGGATTTTATTTCTTTTCATTGAAAGGCTGTACTGCAGTATGTAGGTCGACAAAACGAAAGTCCACTTCCATTAAAAATAGAACCGGATATTGAGAAAATGGAGAGTCTATAAATAGTGCGGTTCATAAAAACACGTGTTGTCACATCTCATAGCTTTATTATTTAAACAGAAAAGTGGTTCGGAAAGATGAGACAATATTCTGCAATCTTATTCGTATTTAAATCGAGTGTAAATTATTTTCCATGATGTATCTCGTCTTGTAACAGAGGTTTTTAAAAGTCTGGTTCAGCATACAAAATTTTTTAAAGTTGTTTTGAAAAAACAAATTCTGTTGACAGAGAGTAAAACAACTGAAAGATGCCAAGATGATTATTTTTATGTAACAAATTGTTTTTATTCTCTATTTTTTTTAAAAAGAAAACATTGTCAAAGAAGGGAAGTGAAAAATAATATTTGTTTTAGAAGGGAAGGGAAGGGAAAATTGTTTTTCTTTCAGAATTGAGAAGGGAAAAATATTTTTATTTTAGCTGAAGGAAAGTGATTTTTTTTCCAAATGAAAAACATAAGGTGTTGTTTGTTTCTACTGATTAATGTTAAGATGGCATTATTTATGATTGTAAAATAGTACTGTTCCTGTATGTTTCTGAAAACAATAGGGGTTCAATTATTTGTTTTGAAAATTATGTGGAAAATAATAAATTACTCCCCCTCATGTTGCATACAAACACAAAAGATGAATGACCAGTGCGGCAGTGCCTATTGTTATTGTAATTCTCATATAAACAACCATTTTTGCACTATGAAACACCTCTTTTGTATTCAAAAAGAGACTTCTAATGGTATTGAAATTGCTGCTTCTCTCAGAAGCCAAGTCATATAGAACTCTAAAGAGAAAAGACTGATCAAATTGGAAATGGGATAATGGGACCATATTAGGGTCTTGTGGCTGTTACCTTGTAAGTCAGCTTCTTGAATTAACACTGTTTTCGGGACTACTACATGTAAGCAGAATTTTCATACCACGTTAATATATATAGGCTTACATGTATTTGTAAGTAAGACTTGCTACTGGATTAATAGTTTAATCAATAGACTGGTAACATTGGTTATAGTATAACAACCTCACTCAAGTTATTTTTATTTACCTTTTGACAAACCATTCCATTAAATAGCTCAACAATAGCCCAACAACATAAACAGAAAATTAAAAAAAAATAGTTTCCATATGTCCTCACTCAATTTAAAAATTAGAATTTATGATATGAATCCTCCTATTCAAGGCAGCATAATAAACTGAAAATAAAACAAATTTCATAGCTTCCAAATGTTATTACAAACTACATCAGCTCCCTGATGTAGCTTTCCATCAATGAATTTTAAAACTGCATTCTGCAGTAAAACATGTATTTTTATTCCTTTTTTAGCAATAGTTTTCAACGACTTGCATCTGTGTGTGCATATCATGATTTTAAATAATTGTCTGCATATAATATGATCTTCTTTGCCTGTACTTCAAGTGATTAATAAATTGAACTATGATGAAAATAAATTTAAAATATCAATTGTCAGCTTTTGGTATTTATTTGTGCTGCTTTAACAAACATCAGTTGATGTATTTGTCAATTTTATGTTATATTATACATCCTAAATTTTGACTACATATTCAAGATTTTAATTTTTACATTTTTCCAAAAAAAATAAATTCATTAGGCTCTTTTTTTTTTTTAGAAACAGCCGAATATTTGCTTATCTGTAGTAAATTTATTTATGTTTAAATATTTTTTATATTATATGACCCCCATGACTCAAATCCATGGATTTAGAAAAAAAAGTCACTTTTTGGCTTGATTTAATACTTTTATTTATTGGAAAGCTTCATCTCATTCACATGTGGAAGAATTAATGCATTACTGGGGTTAAGTCATGAAGCAAGGAAGTCCCATCGATTTTTATTGCAGTTAAAAGCTTTTATTAATTAGTTCATGATCGCACATCAACGCTGGGGGTATTCATACAAATCGTTTGGAAGAGTTATTATCCGTTATCGAACCCGAGTTATCTTTCTTCTTTCGAAACCGTAAACAAGTGGCGGCCACAAAATCTACGTGAACGACAGTCTCGATTTACAAGTATTTTTGCCAAGAAAACGAAAACGAAAACGGTTTTTGAAGGAAAATAATTCAGTGGCTCATTGAAATAGCATTTTGAAACACACGTGTGCATAAGAAATGTTGCCGAATGTAAGTGAAAGTGATATACGGTACGCAATGACAAAAATTATCTTCTGACTCAATCAATCTACGTTATCGACACGCGTTTTTAAGGTAAACTGCTTCTTTCTCTATGAACAGTCTACGGACGCTCAACCTATGATATTTATCTACATTTTATCAAAATTTGACCGCACAACTCGCTACGGTTCCCGAGTTTTCAATGACCAAAACTACGAGGTCGTTTTTGCTGTAGCACATGTCAAATTAATCCCGGTCAGGCAAACGGCTCGTGCAAATAAATTTCGGCAGAGAATCCCGCGAAAAAAATAAATTCAGTAGTGAAAGTATTAACGCTTGCTCAGTTTTATTTTTTCAATACAGGATAACAGTAATAAAAGCAGTAAGTTAATTTTATGATAAAAACTAGTATCTTACCTTTAGGTTTTGAAGGAATTACTTTTTTCCCTAAAATATAAAAGCAATGGTTTTACGTACATTTGGATTTGTCAATATCATGTTACCATATTTAAAACATGCGTGCAGAAATAGCAGATAATTAAAAATAAAAAAGATGAGTGTTAAAACAAGATTATTTTGATAAAAACATGAGGCCATTTATTTTTAGTTCCTTTTAACTTTATTATTTAATTACATATTTTTGATGTTTATGGAAATTAATAATCAATGTATTCTTTAAACTATTTGACACCAGTTAAAGCAGCAAAGTGAACGGATTTTCTTTTTTCCTTTGAAAATAAAACGGATTTCAGTACAAAAAAAAACCAGATAGAAATTCAAATAAATCTTTAAATGTTTACTTGTATGGCCCATTACTTGAACTTCTGCCAAACTGAGAAAACCTTTTCCACTTCTCAAAATTTTCACATAGCGGCCTGAGATTGGAGTCTTGCATGTTAACACTATGAATTGTCCATTTTTACCAGGTCCTTTAAAATTACTGCAATGTTTCATCTTATTCATATTTACGCCAACTGTAACCGCTATATTCTTCAGCCTATGCCCTGAAAAGATATCAATATCAAGAGTATATACATTGTTCTTCAATCTTCAATCAGTCTGTGCAAATCATCATATCACCGATTGTATTCAAAATAGTTAGTACACTTTTTGTATCGACACAAATTTTAATTCAAAACAAGTTTTCCTTTTTTTCGTTAAGATATACATGTCTTTAGTGTTCATCAACCAGAAAATAAGACTCAAAAAAGCTCGACTCGATCACCAGATGATGATCTGGTTGATTTCTCTCATATTTTATTTGAAAAAAATTCAACAGATATACCTAGAGATCGTTCTGGATTTTACAGGTACATTATTCACAATGTAGGTTGATAATTTACCTAAACTTTCACCGAATTTTTTTGAAGGTGTTTTTTTTTCCGATAAAAGGATTATTTATCTAATGATATAAAGTTGTTTTCCAAAGATAATAAAAAGGACTAAACATAAATTAATTTAGTTAATAGTTGATATTATCATATAAATATGTCTAAAATAGTATAACATTTGAAAAATTATTTAAAAATTAACACTCTTATCTATCACAGGTCAATTCATTTTGAATCTTATCACGAGTGCAATTTTTTTCTGACTCCTCACCACAGCAATTTTTTCTGTTAATTATATTGATCTGCTTTACGATGACAGTTTTCCCCAAATCAACACTCCAATATGGGTTTTTCTGGTTCTTTGTGTGTGTAAACGTGTTTTCCACTCCATCGACTGCCTTTGAAGCAGCAAATCTTGAACTGTGTGTTGAACTCTGTGATGCTTTTCTTCGAAGGGCATAGTTAGTTCCTATAGGAAATTAATACATAATACATTTACAAATTAACATTTGTATATTAATTCCAGTTGAGAAAGTATTTCAGAATTTTCATTTTATATCATGATTTCAAGAGTTTCTGGTTACAGGAAAGCTGTACAACCAAGAATACCAATTGGTGAAGTTGAAATCATCCGTTCGAATTTAAAGACCGCACCAAGTGTTTATTGGTTGATCGTCATTGAATATCTGTTTCACAGATGAGGACGGATGTTTCGATTGTCGTAACCATTATACCGTCCTCTTTTCACAGAATGTAACCTACCGAAATAAACTTATCACTGATTTTGTTCTTACATAATCAATACGACTTGTGGCCCATGTGTTTTAAGAATTGCCAACTTTTTTAGAATCTTTATATCCCCCACCCTTTTTTTATTTAGCTTCCTGTTACTCATTCTTTTTTGTTTTCTGATTTGTATGCTGTTTGTATTTTGATCGTTCTTCATTGCCATGATTTACAAAACGAAAGACAAACACCGAAAATTATCATGTCTTGTATCAAAAAAGAATTCATTTCTGCATAATTTCTTATTTGATAATTATAAGTTACTTGTCCATAAAAAGATAACTGTACATTGATTTTACATATAGCAAAGCATATGTCACGACTTCAGATAACTATAGTTTATATTTTTTTGGACTTGTATAACATGCTTGTCTTCCTCGAAGTGAATCTGATCTATATACATTTAACGTGAGTGTACCAAAATGGCACATATTTTGACAGTTATCCACCTACTTTTATTAATGATCCTGACAAAGTCACCATTCTGTGTTTATTTTGCAGATGTTCTCTATTTACTATAAGGTTTAAGCAATTTAATTTTGAAAACATATGAATGATTTAATATAAATCATAGAAAAATGTGGTTAAACCAACCTATAAACGATCAATTATCCTGTCTAGAGAAGAACCCAAATTGCAATTATACTTCAAATTACAATCAAACAAATCGAATTTTCTCAAAATAATCTAACTAATTTAAAAAAAACTTCATTTATACATTTATTTTTTTGAGAATTGAATGCCACGAACATTATTTAATTGCTCATCATAAAAGTTTACTTTTAGTGCAACAATTCCGCAGATGTTTTCAAGTAAAACTTCATCTGTATATATATATATATATATATATATATATATATATATATAAGTATATTGTGAACGTTTTGTATATCTTCAAAAATATTAAGCTATGTTAAAAGACGTGCATAAAGTCAAATCATAAATATACAAATAGTTTCACAGATTTCTACATGTATTATTGCTTATATGTGCAAATTGGGTACTAAGTGCATTTTTAAATTCGAGCGTCACTGATGAGTCTTTTGTAGGCGAACCACGAGTCTTGCGCAAATATAGAATTTCAATCCTGGTATCTATGATGAATTTGTTTATAATCACTGGTCGATGCAACTGCTGGTGGAGTTTTAATTCAACGAAGGTATTACCAGCAGAGTAGTCAGCACTTCTGAGTTGACTTAAGTTATCATTGATTTGTTCATAATTATAAATTAACTGTTTACAAAACGTTTTTACATTGAACAAATGACTTCCTGTTCAAAGAACTCACTTAGTTAAGCTGGACTCTAATAAGACATGTGTTTTTTTTTCTCTCTTCCTATCTTTTACCGCTTGCTCAGTATTGTGGTTTTCAATACAGGATAACAGTAATAATAGCAGTAAGTTAATTTTATGATAAAAACTAGTATCTTACCTTTAGGTTTTGAAGGAATTACTTTTTTCCCT
The DNA here is from genome assembly GCF_965363235.1 of Mytilus galloprovincialis. NCBI lineage: Eukaryota > Metazoa > Mollusca > Bivalvia > Mytilida > Mytilidae > Mytilus > Mytilus galloprovincialis. The sequence continues at coordinate 88,274,040 of NC_134843.1, forward strand.
TAAATATAAGAGCAATACTTTTCATTTCAAAATGTATACAAAAAATCAAAAATAAATACATAAATTTCATAAAATCTGACTCCACTTGGATTTAACATTCAAATCATTTGATAGACAAAAGACAAGGAGTTAACTATCTAATATATGCAATATTCATTTTTATATCAAACCTATTTTGACTTATTTGTTATTTAATTAAAAACAAAACAAATAAATCATAGTAATGAATAATAGATGATTCAATGATAGAAACTAATATCTAACCTAATGGTTTAGCAAGTTTTACTTTTCTCCCAAAAACAAAAAAGCAATAACTCATAATTTTTCAAAATGCATACAAATATTTACTAAAAAAATGACTTTTTAATTTCATGCGATCTGACCCAACTTGGATAATATCCTTCAGTTCATATGTAGACTGGTCTGTTAAAGAGATTTTTTTATTGTTTCTCGTTTTTTATATAGATTATACCATTGGTTTTCTTTTTGAATGGTTTTACACTTGTAATTTTTAGATCCCGTTATAGCTTGCTTTTCGTCGTGTGCCATTTCTCCGTGTTGAAGACCGTACTTTGACCTAAAATGGTTCACTTTAATTAATTGTTACTTTGATGGAGAGTTGTCTCATTGGCACTCATATTTATTGGCTTCTTATATTTAAAAACAAGGAATTTACTATCTATGCAACATATTTTATAACGTGATAAACATTTTTATATCAATCCTATTTTGATCTTGTAATTTAATTTAAAACTAAACAAATAAACTATAGTAATGAATAATAGTTGATTCAATTATAGAGACTAATATCTTACCTATTGGTTTTGCAGGTTTTACTTTTTTCTCTGAAATGGAAAAGCAATATTTCTAAATTATTCAAAATGCATTCAAATATTTACAAATAAATTTATCATTTTTAATTTCATGCAATCTGACTCAACTTGAATTATAACTTTCAAATAGATTTTAGGACAAAACCAAGGAAAATTGTATCTATGCAACATTTTTTATAGCGTGATATACATTTTTATATCAAACCTATTTCCATTCTGTATTTTTTTTTAAACTGAACAGGTGACTTCCTGTTCAAAGAAACTCAATAAGTTAAGCCAGACTTTTATAAAACAGGTCTTGTAAGTTTTGTCTTTTTATGTCTTTTGTTTTTTTTCTCTTTGTCTATCTTTTACCGCTTGCTCAGTTTTGTTTTTTTTTCAATACAGGATAACAGTAGTAAAAGCAGTAAGTTAATTTTATGATAAAAACTAGTATCTTACCTTTAGGTTTTGAAGGAATTACTTTTTTCCCTCAAATATAAGAGCAATACTTTTCATTTCAAAATGTATATAAAAAATCACAAATAAATACATGATTTTTAAATTTCATGAAATCTGACTCCACTTGGATTTAACATTCAAATCATTTGTTAGACAAAACACAAGATGTTAACTATCTAATATATGCAATATTCATTTTTATATCAAACCTGTTTTGACTTTGTTATTTAATTAAAAACTAAACAAATAAATCATAGTAATGAATAATAGATGATTCAATGATAGAAACTAATATCTAACCTAATGGTTTAGCAGGTTTTACTTTTTTCCCAAAAACAAAAAAGCAGTAACTTATAATTTTTCAAAATGCATACAAATATTTACTAAAAAAATGACTTTTTAATTTCATGCGATCTGACCCAACTTGGATAATATCCTTCAGTTCATATGTAGACTCGTCTGTTAAAGAGATTTTTTTTATTCTTTCTCGTTTCTCGTTTTTAATATAGATTAGACTATTGGTTTTCCATTTGAATGATTTTACACTAATGTCTTGTAATATTTAGGTCCTTTTATAGCTTGCTGTTCGTCGTGAGCCAGGTCTCCGTGGAAACCGTACTTTGACCTACAATGGTTCACTTTTATTTATTGTTACTTGGATGGAGAGTTGTCTCATTGGTACTCATACCATAGCTTCTTATAGTTATCAAAGGTACCAGGATTATAATTTAGTACGTCAGACGCGCTTATATTTAAAAACAAGGAATTTACTATCTATGCAATATTTTTATAATGTGATAAACATTTTTATTTTGATCTCGTAATTTAATTTAAAACTACAACAATAAATTATAGGTATAAACAATAGTTGATTCAACGATAAAAACTAATATCTTACCTTTTGGTTTTGCAGGTTTTACTTTTTTCTCTAAAATGGAAAAGCAATATTTCTAAATTTTTCTGAAAAGCTTACAAATATTTACAAATAAATTGATGATCTTTTTTAATTTCATGCAATCTGACTCAACTTCAGTTATAACCTTCAATTCATTTTAGGACAAAACCAAGGAGAATTGTATCTATGCAACATTTTTTATAGCGTGATATACATTTAAAACCTATTTTTATTCTGTGATATCTTTAAAAAGTTGACTACTTGTTTAGAAAACTCAATATCTTTAGCTGGCCTCTAAAAACATGTGTTGCTAGTTCTGTTATCTATGTGGTTCATATCTATTTCTTCTTGCTCTCTTCAATTTTTCAACACTTGACCAATAAAGTAGTTTTTAATAGAGAATAACCAAAAGGAATGAAAAGCCTATTTTTATGATATATAATGCTATCAGCTGTTTTCTCAAAAGTTATATTGCATTTATATACATTTTTACTGTGTATATGCCCCTGATAGATCAACGGTTGAATGATGTTTAACTTTCCACGGTGATTGTTTTGTTATTGTTTTAATTCTCATTGAAATATAAGAGTCAGTCAAAACTTTAAAAAAACTCCCTTCACGTATTAAACTTTTCAACGCTGCAAACAGTATTTAGTTTATTTTACCTCAATAATTTAATTACATATTTTTGTTTGATCTTCTTGGAAATTTAAAATCATCATCGTATCCTTTAAACTCTTTGCCACCAATTTAAGTAGCAAAATGATTAGGTTTTCTGCTTTCCCTTTTTTATAAAATGGATTACAGTACAAACATATAAGCTGATAGATTTTTAAATCAATCTTTAAATTTTTACCTGTATGGCCTACCTTATCGAACCTACTTTTTGTTTGCTTTTTCAATGGTATTAACTAATTTAAAGTTAAAAATCACGCCAAGTAATACATACCACAATAAGGTATAGCACAATACTCCCATCTTTTCTTGGCATCAGTTGTATAGCACCATGGACCATGTGGCTCATTATCTGGATTACGACAATAGTTCTTTTGGTCAGCCAGTTTCTTACCAAATTTATGTTTTTGTGGGGTTTGCGATCCCCAGGCCTGACATGTTCTACCCGATCTGGTTTTACTAATGTTTCCTCCATAATTGGTTCCTTTTAGATTCATTCTACACTCTTGTCCTATAAAAATATTGTTTTCATTAAATGTAACTCTTATACTTCAAAGATGGGTGAACAAAACATATTCAGAGTTATTGATACAAAAAAAAATACAATGCGTTGGTACTGTTTCGCTTTTAGTCATTTGGTGAAGATATGTAAAGACAATATTTGATTCAATAATAGACGCTAACATCCTACCTTTAGGTTTTGCAGGTTTTATTTTTCCTCCTAAAATGAAAGAGCAATAATTCTGATTTTTCAAAATGTAAACATATTATCACCAATAGTTCATGATTTTTTTATTTGTATTATAACTTTAAATTCAATTGACAGACTAAAACAAGGAATTTAATATATACGCAACATTGTTTATAGCGTGATATACATTAATATATCAAACCTATTTTGATTCTGTAATTTCTCTGAAAAACTAAATAAATGACTACTTGTTAAAAAACTCTGTAAAGTTAGATGGGCTTTAACAACACGTGTTTCTGGTGGTTCATGTAGATTTTTCTTTAACATGTGACCAATATTGAATTTTTTAAATACAGATTAACAGTAATACTAACAGTTAGGTGATTCATAATAGAAACCAGTATCTTACCTTTCTGTTACCTAACATGTCTCCATATTTAAGAATTAATGCATTTAGTAAATATATGTTGTTTATTACCAATATGCATTTCAGTCTTCTTTGTTGTTAGTTCTGTCTTTTTATGTGTTATATGTTTATTTCTTTTTGTGTAAATCATTTTAAAACTCGTGTACAATATAGTAATTTTCAATACAAAATAGCAGTAATGTACAAAAGTAGATTCAATGTAAAACTAACATCTTACCTTTTGGTTTTGCATGTTTTACTTTTCTCCCTAAATGAAAGTGCAATTATTAAAAAAAAAAATATTTTAATTTCTTCTCGCTCTCTTTAATTTCTAAACGTGTGAATAATATTGTATTTTTCAAAACAGACTAACAGTAATAATAGCAGTACGTTGATTCTATAGTACAAACTAGTATCTTACCTTTTGGTTTTGCAGGAATTACATTTTTGCCTATAATATAAGAGCAATGGTTTTACGTACATTTGGATTTGTCAATATCATGTTTCCATATTTAAATTATGCGTGCAAAAATAGCAGATCATTAAAACTAAACAGGTTGGTGTTAAAACAACATTATTTTGATAAAAACATCAGGCCATTAGTTTTCTCCTCTAAATTGTTACATATTTGTCATTCGATGACTTTCCAGTTCTTACTATTTAGTATTGGTTTTCTAATTGCTGAGGGACATACGGAGATCTATAGTTGTTAACTTTTATGTCCTTTAAGGACATTAAAACTTTTAGAAATTTTGGTCCTCAATGGTCTTCAAATTCGTACTTTATTTGGCCTTTTTAACATTTTTTATTCGAGCGTCACTGCTGATGAGTCTTTTGTAGTCGAAATGCGCGTTTGGCGTAAATATTAAATTTTATTCTTGGTATCTATGATAAGTTTATTTGTAACCACTGGGTCGATGCCACTGCTGGTGGAGATTTATTTCCCCGAGGGTATCACCAGCCCAGTAGTCAGCACTTCTGTGTTGACTTGAGTTATCATTGATATGTTTATAATTATAAATTAACTGTTGACAAAACTTAGAATTTTGGAAAAAATAAGGCTTTTCTACCTCAGGAATAGATTACCTTAGCTGTATTTGGCAAATTTTTCGGAATTTTGGTCCTCAATGCTCTTCAACTTCGTACTTTATTTGGCCTTTATAACATTTTTCATTCGAGCGTCACTGATGAGTCTTTTGTAGACGAAACGCGCGTCTGGCGTAAATATTAAATTTTATTCCTGGTTTCTATGATGAGTTTATTTGAGCTACTCTCGAGATGCTCACATTGACTTAGTACTAAAAAACCATGCAGAAAAGAAGAAATAACCAAGATGAATGAAATACAGACAGCCTACCTTGATGTTATTTACTGCCATCAGTTGTTTTCTCAAAAGTTATATTGCGTTAATATATATGTTCCTTACAGATCAACGATGGCTGTTTAACTTTATTGGGTGAATGGTTTGTTATTTTTTTTCATTTCTTTGAAATATAAGAGTGAGTCAAAACCTAAAAAAAAACTTTTCACGCCTTTGCTTAGATAAAATATTCACCGGTCCAAACAGTATTTAGTTCATTTTACCTCAATAATTTAATTATATATTTTTGAATTTCTTGAAAATTAGTAATCAACGTATCCTTAAAACTCTTTGACACCAGTTAAAGCAGCAAATTAACAGATTTTCTGTTTTCCCTTTAATAATAAAGAGGATTTCAATATAACAAAAAAAAAACCAGATAGATATCTAGATAAATCTTTAAATGTTTACCTGTATGGCCTATCACTTGAACTTCTGCCAAACTGAGAATTCCTTTTCCGCCTCTCAAAATTTTCACATAGCGGCCTGAGATTGGAGTCTTGCATGTTAACACTATGACTTGTCCATTTTTACCAGGTCCTTTAAAATTACTGCAATTTTTCATCTTTTTAAGATTTAGTCCAACTGTAACCGCTATATTCTTCAGCCTATTACCTGAAAATATACCAATATCTAGAGTATATATATATTGTTCTTCAATCTTCAATCTGTCTGTGTCAATCATCATATCACCGATTGTATTCAAAAAAGTTAGTAAACACTTTGTACTGACACAAATTTAAATTCAGAACAATTTTCCTTTTTTTCGTTAAGTATATACATCTCTTTAGTGTTCATCAACAAGAAAATAAGATTCGAAAAAGCTCGACTTGATCACCAGGTTATGATTTCTCTCGTGTTTTATTTGAAAAAAAACTCAACAAATATACCTAGAGATCGTTCTGGATTATACAGGTACATTATTCATAATGTAGGTTGACATATTTACAATTTATAAAAATTGAGGTCTTTATCAGGAAGAAAGAACCATCAGAATTAATTCATTTTACCTTCTCTACTCTTTCCTACATAAAGACGCCTTTTGATGCCTTTGTGTAGGACCTCCATACATCAATACTTAAAATTTGCCGATTTCGTTCTTTAATTAGCCAATTTTTCGAAGTTTTTATTTACAACCAAGTTTCTGAACACTGACATTGTCACGCGTGTGACATTTTTTTTTTTATATTTATACCAACTGGTTATTAAATACATTATAATTGCAATGTATACGATACAGTTTACGTAAAAAACATTTTCTTTAGGAAAAAATGTACGTTGAAAATCCGAGTGTTCACTCCGGCTTTGCAAATTATTGCAACAAAAGCAATTTTATTTTTCAACTAACGTTTGAAATATCAGAAATTTAATGAACAACCCGGAGATATGCAATCGAGTCTTTACAATTCTTTTCTGACCAATTATGGACAAAAACATAGCAACTGGAATAGGATCACAGTTACAGTGTACCAAGCAAGTACTGAAGAATGAAGACTTTTAAAAAATCTACCTTCTTTTCAATGGGACATTGTACTGAGATGAAATCTATGAATCACTAGTATGGGAAGTTGGCTCATTGGCTCTCATACCACTTCTACTTACATCTATTTACAAATGGGACATTTCCTTGATCAAATTCTTTGTTTTCTCAAATCTTCTGTGGCTCTAGTAGAATGAATAAAATGTAAAGATGTACATTGGAGAGGGGTTAGGTGAATTTCTTTTTAGGTGTTTTGGGGGAGGGATAAGATTTCGACTTTAAAGGAAAATACCTAAATAGAAATAATAATGTTTTCTATGAAAAAAATACCAAATTGAATGAATAAAACAACAGGATATCAACATAGGAAAAAGCATAACTGACAAAAATTTCACATGTCTAACTAGTCTATTCGAGGTACAGATACTATTTTATTAATGTAAGCGTATTTTCTACATATTGAAACATCCTTTGCCAATCAAGTATGTTAACAAAACATTTCCTTATGAGGAAAGAGTTAAACAAAAGCAATAGTAGGGCAAATGCCTGCTTTTATGCTTTCTTCAAAACGGCTAGACAACGAAAGTGCTAAATATGGCTGTAGATTAAACTATGATATAAAATCTGAACTTATATTTACGTTCTAATAGATGCACGTTTTTGAGACACTAAACTCTTCGTATATTTAACTGTTTGTATTCATTCAAAAAGATTAGGGCTAGGATTAGGATTTAAAATTTCAAAGGAAGGAGCTTGTACAAAATAAATCTGTTCACAGTTTTTTTCCCCGTTTAAATTTCATTTAAGGTCTATATTTCCTTCTGAAAAAACACTTGCCACATACGTCCACTAATAAAAAAATTATAAGAATAAAATAAAACTGGTGAAGCACATCTTAACAAATAATTAAAGTAGTTCATGAAAGTGGCTTAAGTCTTCATAGATGCAAAATCTGCAAGAAACATTTCTGAATTTAGTCAATACCATCTATGTAATCTTGCGATCACTCATTTAAGGTAGCACAATACAAAGATTTTTCATCCCCAATCAGACATCTTTAAACTGATGTTATTCCACTCATCCTTCTTTAAATTTTATAAATGAGGTACCAAAAGAAAGAAGACTGATTAATCTTTCAAATTGTGATAATTTCATTATGACATAATTATTACATAATTAATTGTTTATAATTAGTTGCTATATTGTGATGTCCTTACTTGAATGAATTTAGCTTCTTTGTTATTCATAGCATCCCAAAATATTTTATAGATTCTTGCACAACACAATTTGACCTCCAAAACTGTGTCTCAGATTTTACCTATTGTATTTCATTCTCTCATAAATCTTCAATGAAGTTTGCAACATCAATTCATAAGGGATCACTAAATTCAATTGGGTATAAAATTTGTTCTATTGATGTTTTTGGAAATCTGAGACACAGTTTTGGAGGTCAAGCTGTGTTGTCGAGAATCTATAAAATATTTTGGGATACTATGAAAAATAAAGACGCTAAATTCATTCAAGTGTGGCCATCACAATATAGCAACTAATTACATAACAATTGATGATGTAATAATTATGTCATAATGAAATTATCACAATTTGAAAAATTAAACTTTCTTCTATCTTTTGGTACCTCATTTATAAAATATAAAGAAGGATGAAATGAATTACATCAGTTTAAAGTTATCTGATTGGGAGTGAAAAAAATCTTTGTATTTTGCTACCTTATGTCGGCTAATATGACAGCATTGCTGTTGTTATATGTCCTAGCTTCAAAAGTTTGGTATTTATTAGTTATTTGACATTTTCTTTCTTGTCTTCAAATTTACACTTAACTTGCTAAAACTAGATAACATGGCATTTCAGGATATTAAATGCCTCTACCTGTTGTAGAAGTGTGTAATTTTACAGATGAAAAAAATTACAGTTCTCTTTCATATTTCTTTTATAAACAATTGAAAAGTCACCGACAACAAATGACTTTCAGAGAAGCTTTATTTTGACTTTTCGTTGATTGATTTATGATTGATTATTTAACATCCGGTGGAAAATATTTAAGGCATTTTCAGGACGCATACCATTCAATATTTAGAGAAATGTTAGTGCGGTAGCTCTATCATCCTCTAACTCATATCAATTTTGATTTAAGACAGTAATAACGTCTTATCGAATTCAGTTCTTAGTAGGAATGACTGTGACCGTTGATCAAGTGACGCGTCAACAGGTATCGTACTCTTTTTTTACTTAATCTATATGACCCGATATTCCAGAAGGTTGCCATTTCATATACTTTATCCTTAAACCGCTTTTCAAATTTCTTTGTTTTTCTTGACATTGAACAGATTGATCACAAAAACAAAACAGATCGTACTCTTAATTGAATTGATTTTTGTCCTTGCAAAGTAAAACAAGGCTTCAGCTAGAAAAGTGTTATTCCAAGACAGGATTGTATTTACTTATTAATTTCCTTAAATTTCACAGCATTTTTTTGGAGGTGATTTTTTCCGATTAAGTAATTATTTATTATATGGTATAAAGTTTTTTTCCATAGATAATAAAAAAGAACTAAACATAAATCAATTTAGTTAGTTGATAGTTTGATGATTAACATCATATCATTTTGATATGTCTAAATAGTTTATTATAGGATTATAATTTAATACGCCAGACGCGCGTTTCGTCTACATAAGACTCATCAGTGACGCTCAGATCAAAATAATTATAGAGCCAAAAAGGTAAAAAAGAGCATTGAGGACCAAAAATTCCAAAAAGTTGTGCCAAATACGGATAAGGTAATCTAGTTCTGGGATAAGAAAATCCTTAGTTTTTCGAAAAATTTAAAATTTTGTTACACGAAATTTATAAAAATGACCAAATAATTGATATTCTTGTCAACACCGAAGTGCTGACTATTGGGCTGGTGATACCCTCGGGGACGAAACGTCCACCAGCAGTGGCAATGTATAAAACGGTATAGCATTTCAAAATAATTTAAAAGTTAACACTCTTATCTATAACACGTCAATTCATTTTGAATCTTATCACGGTGTGCATGTTTTCAGACTTCTTACCACAGCAATCTTTTCTGTTAATTATATTGATCTGTTTTACGTTGACACTTTTCCCCAAATCAACACTCCAATATGCATTTTTTTGGTTATTTGTGTGTGTAAACGTATTTTCCTCTCCATCAACTGCCTTTGAAGCAGCATGTTTTGAATGCGATGTTGAACTCTGTGATGCTTTTCTTCGAAGGGCATAGTTAGTTCCTGAAGAAAATTAATACATAATACATTTACAAATTAACATTTGCATTTAAATTACAGATGATACAGTGTTTCAGATTTTCATTCGATATCATGATTTCTAGACTGTCTGCTTACAAGAAAGCCGTACAACCAAGAAAACCAATTTGTGAAGTTGAAATCATCCGTTCAAAAAGTTTAAAGACCCCACTAAGTGTTGGTTTGATAGTCATTGAATATCTGTTTCACAGACGAGAACGGATGTTTCGATTGTCGTAACCATTATCCCGTCCTCTTTTCACAGAACGTGACCTACCGAAATAAACTTATTACTGGTTTAGTACTTACACAAACAATACGACTGGTGCCCCATTTGGTTTAGGATTTGCCTATTTTTTTAGAATCTGATATCCTCCACCCCTATTTTTTGTTTTAGCATCGTGTTACTCATTCTCGTTTTTTTATGGTTTTTTTTTTTGTATGCGGTTTGTATTTTGATCCTTCATAGTTGCCTTGATTTACACAAGCCAAACACCATATAATATAAAATATAATTCATTTTTGCATAATTGTTCATTTGATTACTATAAGAGTAATATTTACAGACAGAACTGATGATAAGCGTTGATTTATATTTTACGCACGCTTACTATTAAAAAAATACTTGATGGAATTGTATCTAATGATTCTGTGATCATTTTGTTTTTCAGCATATGAGAATGTATCTTTTATTCTTCAAAAAAAGTCGTTCTGCCTGTGATCAACTAAGAACCTGGTGATAGTTGTTTTACTACGTCTGTTAAATGAGTTAAGCCATTTCAATTGATATTTTATAGTGTGTGTTTCTATGTTGTGATGTTACACTATTGTTTCAGATAAGGGTGAAGTCAGGAGTCTGATATTCAGTAGTTTCTTGGCGTGGTTCATTACTATTTCTCGTTTCTGTTTTATATAGATTCGACCGATGGTTTTCCCGTTTGAATGGTTTCACAATAGTTATTTTGGGGCCCTTTATAGCTTAATGTTCGGTGTGAGTCAAGTCGCCGTGTTGAAGATCGTACTCTGACCTATAATGGTTCACTTTTATAAATTGTGACTTGGATGGAGAGTTGTCTCATTGGCACTCATATCAGAGTTCTTATATCTATTATAAGGCAATTGTTAACAATGTACATTAAAGTTTACGAAAATTCTGAAGAACATCAAAACGTTGGCTGGCAAAAAATAATGATCGATAGTTATAAGATAAACTATATGATAATTTTTACATATACTTTGTTTTTTAGTAAATACAAGAAAAAAAAGAAAAAAAAGCTAATTTGCTATACATTCCTTCACCAAAGTAAAATTAAATGAGTTATCTCCCCTTATATGTCTTCTTTGAAGAAAATAATATTGAATCAAACGGTTGCCAAAAAAAAACGGGCCTAAAAATAAGGTAAAAGACATAATTTTCTTAATCGATCGAAAAGTTTCAAAAATGAATTAAATTCCTCCTTCAAAGTAATAGTCTGGAACTTAAATACACGGCCCTGTAAAGGTGTTTTTTTTTTTTTTGGTTAATTTAATTATCAACAGGGTTGGCAAAACACGGGTTTAATGAGTACTGCCCAGCTCAGTGGTGATTTCTGGGAAGACACAGTCTTTACAGGGTTTTAGCGGATATGACTGGCCAATACTGGATAATATAAAAAGCTGGCCATAATTCAAAAGAGGATTAAGTGATCAATCACAAATGCAATACATTTAAGACATTCAGTGCAATAGACAGGTGAGAAAATAGTTATCAAATGTACCAGGCTATAATTTGATACGTCAGACGCGCGTTCCGTCTGCATAAGACTCATCAGTGAAGATCAGATCAAAATTATTAAAAAGCCAAAAACTCTAAAAGGTTGTGCCAAATGCGGCTAAGGTAATCTATGCCTTGGATAAGAAAATCCTTAGTATTTCGAATAATTCTTAATTTTCAAACAGTAAATTTATAAAAATGACCACATAATTGATATTCATGTCAACACCGAAGTGTAAAAGAGTATACACACAAAAATACTGAACTCCGTGTAATACTAGCGTCGCACATCCGTCTAGCACCGACGTTCGCCGGACGTGGTAAAAAAGCCATGTACGCTGCCAATACGCTAGTAATTTTGGACGCATTCAAATTGTCAATTATATCTGTATCGTGTTCACAACGAGCTTTAAGAGTGTTCAGTGCGTACGAGAAGCGTACATAAGCGTTTATATGGTGTTCAAGTAACGTATGTTTGCGTATGTCTGGCGTTTGTCTAACGTAGTTGACATGCACGCTACAAAGGAAAAACGTTCATTGAAATTATTTGAGACGTGTCCAGGTCGTATCTGGAACGATTATCCGATATTATGGGGTGTTTGTTACAAACACGCTCCGCATACGTCCGAGTAAAAGTCGAACGTTCTTGAGGCGTATACAAAAGAGGGACAAAAGATACCAAAGGGAGAGTCAAACTCATAAATCGAAAAAAAACTGACAACGCCATAGCTAAAAATGAAAAAGACAAACAGACAAACAATAGTTCACGTGACACAACATAGAAAACTAAAGAATAAACAACACGAACCCAACCAAAAACTAGGGGTGATCTCAGGTGCTCCGGAAGGGTAAGCAGATTATGTTCCACATGTGACACCCGTCTTGTTGCTTCTGTGATAACACATCCGGTAAATAGTCTAATTCGGTAGGTCACATTCATGAAAGGGAAGGGGATTGTAGTTACGAAGTAAGGAACATATCCGATATCATTTGTGAAACGGTTATTCCATAACGGTCAACCAACTCGTGATGGCGTCCGTAAAATTTACCAAGGGATGATTTCAACTTCACCATTTGGAACTCTTGGTTTAATAGCTTCTTTGTGAGCAGCAACCCGAAAATCATGATAGGGAATGCAAGCACGGGAATATCGTATCAATTGGGAGATATATACCCCGTATGCAGGTGCTGCTGGAATGTTCTACTTAGAAATGGAAAGGTCACAATTGGAAAGCTGAAATCATCTCTTGTGCCGTAAAGTTTGGTTTTCAACCGACCTTCATTGGCAATTTCTAGATGTAGGTCAAGATATGAGGCCGACTTAACTGTATCTGTGTATCCTTTATCTCTTGTTCGATGGGATAGATGCGTTCCAGATAGTCACCAAATTTTGAAACATTTAGTGAAAGAACATCATCTATACAGCGCAAAGTAGAGTTAAAGGATATCGCTAACTTCTTATCTTTCTTCCTAAGAAGTTCCTGCATGAAGTCACGTGTTCTAAACGTGTCTCAAACTTATCTGTAGTGTTTTCAACGCGCTTGTATCGTGTATATATACTCATCAAACGAATGGATAACAAATGTCATATTCCTGACTTGGTACAGGCATTTTTTTATGTAGAAAATTGTGGATTGAACCTGGATTAATAGCGCTAAACCTCTCACTTGTATGACATCAATTTTATTATTTTTACGTGAACAAAACAGACATAATAGGTAAAATAGTCAAACTATGGGCATACATAAATTATCGCTGTGTCACAATCTCATAAAAAAAAACAAATATTTAGCAAAAAAAGCACAAAAAGCATCTATCAAATATTTATTGCTTCTCATGTTTGATATCAAAAAATGTAAACGTCACATAGGAAGAAAAATATAATAGTTGTGTCGTTCAATGTATGAAAAGTTAACCAATTCTGTTCGCATGTTTCGGATTCTGCTTTGCACCTTCTGGTTTTGCCTGTGTTCAATCCATTATAGTGTGTTTTGCAATTATGCAGGTGAAACTTAGGGTTAGGGTTATTCAGTACTTCATTGTTTAAAAGATAAATTGATAACGTCATTTTAAGTTTTCAAATCATGTGATACTGTATACACTAAAAACTGGATTTCTCCTTACCAATGTATGTGTCACCGTCAAAAGCAATGACTTCCTGTAACCTACTAGTGTATACGCCAAAAAGTAAAACCACAAAAATACTGAACTCCGAGGAAAACTCAAAACGGAAAGTCCCTAATTAAATAACAAAATCAAATGATAAAGACATCAAACTAATGGACAACAACTGTAATATTCCTCACTTGGTACAGGCATTTCAAATGTAGAAAATGGTGGATTGAATCTGGTTTTATAGCGCTAACCCTCTAATATGTACGAGTCGACAGTCTCATTAAATTCAACTATATTGACAACGATGCATGAACAAAATGTAACAAATATTGGAACAACAACAACACGAACACCACCAAAAACTGTAGGTGATTACAGGTGCTTCGGAAGGGTATGCCGATCCTGTTCCACCTGTCGTGTTTCTCATTTAATTACAATTTAAAAGCGGGTAAATAGTCTAATTCGGTAAGTCACATTCGAAAAAAAGGAAGGGGATGGTAGTTACGTCTAACTACTAACGGATTATTAAACTATTTTCTCATATTCTATAAAATACAATGTAATTTTTTTTGTCTTTTATAATGGACATGATAAAACTTTACTCATTCCAAGTGTTCCTTAATTTGAAACAGAAATAATCTCTGTTAATTTTTTTTTGGAAAAGCGCACATTTAACAAAGACTAAGAGGGGAAACACAATTATGTTAATTATAGCTTGCTGTTCGTGTGAGCTAAAGCTCCATGTTGAAGGCCGTACCTTGACCTGTAATGGTTTACTGTTATAAATTGTTTCTTGGATGGAGAGTTGTCTCATTGGCAATCATACCACATCTTCTTATATCTATGTACACTGATTTTTTTTTTCTTCAAATTGTTTTATATTTGCTTCATATTGCTTAATCATGGACAGGTCGTTACATAGCTTGAATGTTTGAATTACAAATTCTTTTCTAACGTTAATTTTTAGAGTGTTTATGATATTCTATTGCATAACATATTACTATAGTTATTGAATTTTCAACAATACATTTTTTAATGAAGCCGGTCTTTCATTTTAACTCAGCAGTTGTAGCTTCATTTGTGATAAAATTATTTTCAAAAGATATGTTTTTTTAGTATAAGAAATCAAGTGAAACTGAAAGCTATTGCTCAGTGATGATACCTCCGCCGCAAGTGGATAATTTTAAAAGTGTAAAAATATGTAAGTGTTCGATAAACTGGAAGTTGCTGAGAGATGCGTCTGAAAACAGTACAGCTTATATAAACCCTGAAACCAAATTTCAGAAATCCTTGAATTGTAGTTCCTGAGAAAAATGCGGTGAAAATATCAATGGGACGGAAGGACTGACAGACTGACGGATGGATGGACGGACAGAGGTATACCAGTATACCCCCTTTTTTAAGCGGGGTATAATAAGAGAAAAAATTTCAATATAAAGAATTTTTTATTTGCAATTTTCACAACATTCGATCAAATCGTCGTGTCCAATGCACTTAAATCGTGCTATCTTGTAGATTTATTAGGATCACATATATCTCTGTCCATACAACTTTCCTTTGAATTTGACTCAGTGACTTAAGTCCATATTAGAATCATGCAAAATTCGTTTCATTGGTAGAAAGCCTACAAAAAAAATAATATCTTATTTAGGATATAAAAATCTAATGAAATTCATATATAGTTTTTGAATATGGAAATTATCAGGTGAGTATTAATTCTTTAAAATGCATTTTGAATCTCATTAGTAGGAAGATAACTTTGAATCATATAGAAAATATTTCTAAAATGTATGTTGTTATTTAGCCTGATAAGACGGTAATCGGAACATATTACTCATTTTTAGCTAAATGTACCTCATATTACACAACTGGTTGACAAAAATACACATTTTGAGCCTTTCGTGATATCACAAATTTAGATTTTGCATGATTCTCATCTGGACTACCACTTAATTCTTAAAGTTAAATTGTTTATCCTTATTGATTTATAATATATATTTGTTTTTTTCTTCAACTTCTAATCTGCGTGATTTCGCTTTGATATTATTCACGTTCCTTATTGAAATATAAAACGTCACTATCAGAATGAATTTCTAAGCTTGGTCAGAAAAATCAGTGCATCACAACGACTCGTTATCAACCGATTTTAGTGTTCTACGAATGATCGGCGTAATCATTAGAAGGCTGAACGATCCTTTAGCTACCAACATATATTGTCTTATGTTTCAAAAGAATTAGTGGCAGATATTCAGCGAAAAGCAGGCAATTTCAATGTTAGTTTCTCTTTTTGTCTGTGTATCTGAATATTTCAAAATTCTTTAGAATCTTATTTTGTGTAAACTTCACTGTGAAGTATCGGTACTAAAGATGATACAAAGGTATAAACAATTTTTCGGAATGAAAATCTTAACCTATTCATCTCTCCTATTTCCCAATAAAAAAAATGGCGGAAAACTCCCATCTTCAGTACGACAGATTACAAATATATGTTGCACAATTGGTTTGATATCTCTCAAACTTTTCAATGTACAAAATAAAGAAATTATTCAGTAATGAACTTAAAACCGCAAAAAATATTTATCAAAACAACTCGTTAGGAAATGATTGAAAAATAACAAAAACAAATCTGATATTCTCTTCAATGGGCGGTACACCTAAAGTACTTATAATAATTTGGCAAAATAAAGTTAGGAAAAAAAAAATTTAATATCCCCTTTTCCTTGCTTTCTTACAAATTAAGCCGACTGTTTGTGTCGTAAAGGTGCATATGTATGTAATCAGCACCATCTAAAGATTTAATTTTCTAAAATGGTTTTATCAAAATTTCTTTTTTTGTGTGTAAACATGGCAACAATATGTCTTTAATTGCTATGCAATATTGCAAAAAAGGGATAAAGGTGTCATGCATTTCCCTTAAATTTGACCAAATATGGAATTTCAATCCCTTGGAGTGATACCTTTTCTGAAACTGTTTACACATATCTATCAAAAAATCATATTTTTTTAAGACGTTGCATCAAAACGTTCCTGCGAAAAAGAAGTGCTTGCAAACTTTACAATAATTGCTGGACCATTGGCCTGTCTGGCTGTGACAAAATGGACGGTCAAGTAGAAAATAGCCATAAAAACATGTAAAAAATAATCTTGATATTCTTATAATTTTTTTACAAAAATACTACTAAGAAGAAAATTAAGAAAGAAAAGGCCTGAATCAAATGGCAAAATCAAAACATGACATATATAAATCGAATGGACAACGCCTGTCATATTATTGACTTGGTAGATAAATTTCCATATGTAGAAAATGGTGGATTACACCTGGTTTCAAAGCGCTTAACCGCTCACTTTTATAACAGTCGCATCAAATTCCATTATATTGACAATGCTATGTTAACAAAACAATATTTAAAAAAAAAAACACTTTGAAAGCTAAATTAGTCATCTGCTGTCTATATATAAATTTTATGGCACAATAATTTTCATGTTAGAAATATCCACCATGGCAAAATAACCGAAAATTGATTCTGCATCGAAACACTTCTTTTAGTGATCAAAGAGAATTCTATGAGATAGAATTTTGATATAAAATATGAGAAGAAAGGTTTTAAAATGTGATTTAATAAAAGAAAAGGAGAAAAGGTGTCACCGACAAGTACCTACAAGTAAAATTCAATCCTATATAAAAAAAAATACTGTTTGAGTCAACTCCTCTTTAATGTTCCGGGTGACAATTTGATTCAAAGAAACACAAATATTTGGTATTTATAAAATCAGTCTACATATTGCAATAATCACGTTACTTTCTTTATTCAAACAAACAAGCTAACACATAATCTGACAATCTGTCTCAAAGCTACCAGATTCAAGCAAAGATCTAGAAAGATTGTGAACTACGCTTTTTCAACCCAAGATGTGGGTATACAGTTGAAATGTAATCTAACGCAAGGAATACAGTAAATCAAGCAAAATTTTAAAAAAATCGATAAAAAAAATCCTACTCATTTGCTGACTTGAAATCTCATAAGTGCGGTCATTTACTGTCGATTTACCAATTTTTTTTTTATCAGTGTCAATATCTTATAAGTGTTAAGCTAAAAGAAATATACAAACAAGTGTTTTAGACCAAGTCTTATTATTGGCACAACTTTTTTTCGGCATTTTGGGGATTCCACTACTTTTCAACGTCGTCTTTGATTTGGTTTACAAAGTATCTTTTTTATTTGGACGTAACTGTTTATGATTATACAGACAAAACGCGCGATAAACGGAAACGAATCTCGCCCTTCCAGAAAAGCTAGTTTGATTAGATATTACGTTTAAAGTGAACATTTGGGTTCAAACTACAGCTTAAACTAATGAACCTTAACGATAAATATCTTTTATATTTTGATGACACATGCATTATTTCTGAAATACATATCAAACATTTGATATCTTAAAGTATATGGAGCTTATTAAGGACAAAGCAATCGTATTTCAGGTAGAGATCTAAAACGTCTTAGAACAGTGTAAACTCCCGGGAGTATTACTTATTACTCTTTTTATTATTTAAATTCTCTTTGGGAACAACTACTTTTGGATGCAGGTCAAAATAAAGCAAACTAGATATCATTGAGATGGGAGCCATCTCTGTGGGCCCCGCTGTGAATAATGTGAATTAAAAAAATGTATCTTTACCATAGGACATGGGTTTGTCAACTGAAATCAAAGTTTTTGACCTTGACCTTTGACCTAGGAAGTTGTAAATGAATTATGACACACCCTTTGGTGTTGGTTTATAAACATGTCAAGTATAAACTTTGAAATGATAACGGTTCTCAAGATATAGAGCGGACACGATCTTTACCATAGGACACGGGGTTGTCAACTGAAACCAAAGTTTTTGACCTTGAACTTTGCCCTAGGCAGTCGTTCATAAATTATGACACACCCTCTGGTGTTGGTTCATATACATGTCAAGTATAAACTTTGAAATCATAACGGTTCTCAAGATATAGAGCGGACACGATCTTCACCACAGGACACAGGGTTGTCAACTGAAACCAAAGTTTTTATACCTTGACCTTTGACCTAGGAAGTTGTACATACATCATGACACGCCCTCTGGTGGTGGTTAATAAACATGTAAAGTATAAAGTATGAAATCATAATGGTTCTCTAGATATGGAGTGGACACAAAGTGTTACGGACGGACGGACGGACGGATGGACGGACAGACTGATCACTATAGGGGACCCGCCTTTGGCGTGGCCCTAATGAAAACGGAGGAATCGGACCAATCCATTTTAATAATGGTTTGGAAAACAAGTGTTTTATCCTATGTTTTTATATGTAAAATATAAATCAATAGTATTTTTACACTGGTGCTGTTCTTGTTATTCATATTGTACATTCATAGAAAAATCAAAGTTTTTGTATGTATACATATAGAATCTTGACGAATGTATGTTGCACCGTTTCTTCAATGTATTTCGAACTACTTTTGGCAACAAAAAGTAGAAAGAAGTTCTGGTAAATTGAAATATTTCTTTTTATGGATATTGAAGGAATTAAACGACATCAATGCCAGTCTCCAAATATTAAACATCAGCAATCATATTTACCTTTTGGCATCATGTTCGTATGTTTTTTTCCTGGAATGTAATTGTAAATCATTAGAGTAAAAATGTTTCAATGTTGAATTTTGTAAGTTAACGCGCAATCTCGAAATTTGAAATGTTTCTTCAAAATCGATGTTTTGTTGGTAGGTTTTAAGTCAAAATCCTTCAAGTGTACGAAAATTGGTTAAATGATAAAACTTTATATCTCACATTTTGGTTATCCAGGTTTTACTTTTACCCCTAAAATCAAGTGGCAATAATTCTAAACTTTTTAAAATGTATACAATTAATTACAAATAAATTCATCATTTTTCTAATTTCACTCAAACTGAATTTAACATCCCAATCATTTGTTTAATAGACAAAACACAAGGAATTAACTTTCAATGCAGTGTTGATTTTTTCATATCAAACCTATTTTGATCTAGTAATTTAATTTCAAACTAAACAAATAGATCATATTAAAGAATAATAGTTGATTCGATGATAAAAACTTATATCTTACCTATGGGTTTTGCAGGTTTTACTTTTTTCCCTAAAATTAAAAAGGAATAATTTAAAAAAAATTAAAAATGCATACAAATATTTACAAATAAATTGATGATTTTTTTTTATTTCATGCGATCTGACTCAACTTGGATAATAACCTTCAGTTCATATGTAGACTTGTTCGTTAATGTGATTTTTATTGTTTCTCGTTTTTCGTTTGTAATATAGATGAGACCATTGGTTTTCCCGTTTGAATTGTTTTACACTGGAATTTTTTTTTAATTGCAAGCAATCTGACTGAGATTGGATTATAACCTTCAATCCATATGTAGACAAAAACAAGGAATTTACTATATGTATGCAACATTCCTTTTCGTGTGATAAATATTTTAATAACAAACCTATTTTTATTATGTAATTTCTTTTGAAAAAAAACCCATTACCTGGCCTAAAAAAATATGTGTTGCTATAGTGCTTAACACGATTTTTAAGGTAACCGGAATTGACCTTAGAACGATAGTATTGACTTTAATGTCCAAAAATAGGCAGATCGAACATGTTTTGACTTTATTTGCTGACTTTTTACGTTTGGGATTGATTGAAACTATGAAATTGATTATTTCAATGAGAAAGAAATTTTCCTTTTTTTTGTTAAGATATTAAACAATAACGTTTACCTGGCGTACCCGTAGGTTAAATGTATTTCGGCATTTCTCTTCGAAAAATGACCTTTTAATGGAATAAAACGTCTTATTCGTTAACTTTCTCTTTTTTCTCCTCAATAGGCCATTAAAAAAAAATATCTGTTAATTATGTGGAGAATTTTGTGAAAATGTAGGACTTGGCGATTCTAACCTTTCATACCTTTTGTTTCATTGATAAAACATGATATGGACTTGTCCAGTGCCTAGTTTGGAGGTCGTTTAAGTTACTGTACACATTCTGCACGTTTTGATTTAATCAATATTAATGGATGAAAAGCATAACCAGTTTAAAGGTAAACTAACTATAACTTAATCCAATCAAATTGCGTAAGATTCAATAAAATAAGCGGTCCACATCAGGATAGGTAATAGGGGTAAACTGGGTGGGGAGAAAATGACAAATATTTTAAGGGATTTTTTTTCGCAATAACGAATAAAATATGTCAAACAAAAGTTTTGTTATAACTTTAACAACATGTTCTGTATTGATATACGTTTCAAATCTTTAATTTGTGTACTTAAGGCAGTAGAAAGTTTAGGCTTCAAAAGTCTACAAAAATGACTTTTACAGAATATTCACCCATTCAAAACAATTATTGTTTCATAAATAATACGAAGATACATTGGCGAATCATTTCTTAAAAGACTGCAAAAAAAATCATTCTGATTGGTATAGTGGTATTGTCATCAAGTACGTAAGCATGAACAGTGATATAGCAAACATCGAATTCCCTTACTATCAGATTATTACATGGCTTTTTTCATATTAGATGTATTTTCAAGCCCAAGTTTCAATATCAGCCAAAGAGCCGATGATATTGACCAAGGGCTGATAAAACATCTGATATAAAAAGTGACATGCTATGATCTTTATATCATATGCTTCAAAAATGGAGAAAAAAAACCCAGTTTATACATACATTATGTACATGTAAATCATTTTTAGTTTGTTCTCACGTAAAAGTCCAAAAAGTGAAAATGTTTACTGACGTCCGACGCCAAATGTAGTACATCCGATATTGAAATTTCTAACAAATGTCTAAACAGAGGGGGAAAACAACAGCATGATATATTTTTATATTGACGAAAGAAAAAATCAACAAAACCTAATGCACTGTTTGGAAATTAACATTTGTAAAGTAACTTTGTAAATTATGCTGGAAACTTTTTAAAGTGCATTTATTAAAAACATTTTTTTTTTTGCATTTTTCATAATATATTATCCTGTATCGTAATAATAGATGTATACCCTACTTCAATTGTAATGTTTTTCACTGAAAACGTATCAATGAGGTGTATTTTCCAGAATTAGCCGAGTATTGCCGAATGCCATGTGATAACGTTACGGAAAGGCATGAGATAACAATCGAAGCATGTAATAAACTTTTCATATCAGCCCACTAAACACCATTTCGAAAAAATATGGAATTCACATTAATTTTATGCTATTATCATACTGTAAAACATATATGTTATTTCCTCTAAGTATATGATAAAAAAAAATTAACACACACTATAGTTCTGTCTTTTTCAATTTTTTAACGTGTGACCAATATTGTCTTTCTGATACAGAATAACAGTAAAAATAGCCGTAAGTTGATCCTATGATAGAAACAAGTATCTTACCTTTTGGTTTTGCAGGTATTACTTTTTTTCCTAAAATTTAAGAGCAATGATTTTACGTGCATGTGGATTTTACATTGTCAGGTGTTCATATTTTAAATGTGCGTGCAAAAACTAGCAGACAATTAAAACTCAGCAAATTGGCTTTAAAGCATGATTTTTTTTATAAATACTTGCAATTATGTTGATATTGTTGTCATTGTTACGCTTAATGTGATAATTAAGTAATTAAAACATTGAAGAAGAACATTGTTACAAGAACGATTTCTTTATATGTGATTTTTCAGATTTTACATGAGTGTCTGAAATTAAAAACATGAACTAAGAATATTTGATTCATTGTGCAAATACTGTACGCAATATTTCAAATAAACATATTTCAAAATAAATTGTTAAAGCTTTTAACGTTATTGGTTAAAGTGTTCCTTTTCTTTTGTAAGTTATTAAATTGATGTAAAGCGTTGATTGGGGTCATACGCAAGCTTTCTAATAATATAATATTTGTATCGAATTTTATCTAATGCTGTCATGATCATTTTATTTCTCAACACATGCTAATCAAAGTATCTTCTATTTTTCTTCAGATACATCTGTTCTACCTCTGTAATCAATTTATAAATTGCTTCACTGAGCGCAGCTGCATACGAACGCAGAGGTTCAACCCCGAATATCTAGGGCAAACATGGACATAATATTCCTGCTTGATACAGGTCTGAATTTGGATTGTAATTAAATATTTTACACATAATATGTTTCTGACAATTAATAACTGTAGTCAAAGAACTTAGAATTAGTTATTTTATTTGAATTTATATTCATTTTTTTTGCTTTTGTGCAATACACTATGCTGTTGCGAATTGCCCCCCCTAAAAATTATATATTGTATAGTATATAGGCATATTTAAGTTGAAAGATCAAAAATAATGTCATACAATTGTGAAACTTCAAGTCAAATAGACAAAATGATCTATATATCTAATCTATACAGCCTCGACCATAAATAACTGCTGTTTCTTTTTAATCTTCAGTAAGAAATGAAATAAAACAAATGTTTGCGTTATTAAAAAAAGGACAGGACGGGGATGGAGGTAAAAGAAAAAAAACTTGGGGCGGAGGTCCATACGCAAAAGTAAAGTGTATCCCACTAAAGCAAGAAAGAAAAAAATGTTTGCGTTAAGCGCAAAGGTTTGCGTTATTTCGCAAAGATTTGCGTCATTGTCGAGAATACCGCGGGAGTCAAGACGTTCCAATTTACCGTTATGTATCTAGGGTTGACGTCAGTGTGCGACGTCGCCTTAGCAGTTATGTTATAATGAAGTAAACGTCAAACTGTATGGTTGTATTGTTTTCTGTATACGATATTAGAAGTTAGCCTCGACATTTATGGTGCCGTGACCAAAAGGGAAAATGGATACAAAGCTGAAAGCCATTCGTTCCGGACATAAAGGAGCAATTACAAGACTTTGGAAGAATTTTGGAGACATACGAGACACTTTCGAGATAGAAATTGAGGACGTCACAGCTATTTTAGATTCCGTGTTACAGAAAAGGGATATTCTTAATGATCTGAATGATAAAATTGTGGTCGCAAGCTCGGATGAAGACGTGGCGGATGAAATTCAACAAACAGATGAGTACATGTTCGATTTAGATTAAAAAATTCGTCAAATTAGAAAACTCATTAATCCTTCCCAGTCGAAAAGTCATAATTTACCCGTCAATACTACCGTTTCTCAAGCTAGTAACGTTACTGCCTCTGATACATCCATGCATACCTTGATTTCACCTACAGCAAATAGTATACCCGCAAGCGACTCCTCTCAATTGAACCCGCACGCCAATTGTTCACGTCGACATCTCATGTACAATCGAATGCAGCCTCGTTTTATACAAGTAACCCCGCTATATCAGAGATTATTCCTACTACGAACCCGTCTATGCATATTCCAAGTTTACATTCGTCTTCTAGCACAAATAATCAGTATCACAAATTACCAAAGTTGAACTTGTCTACTTTTAAAGGGCATATTTTAGATTGGCAATCTTTTTGGGATTCATATGAGACATCTATTCACACAAATCCAACACTCAGCGACGTACAGAAGTTTAACTACTTAAAGTCACTGCTACAGGGAGAAGCGTTTCAGACCATATCAGGTTTTTCTATTACAAACACTAATTACGGCAAAGCTATTTCGTTGTTACAAGAGAGGTATGGACAGATACATACTATAATACAAACATACATGCAAGCTCTACTTGAGATTTCGCCGCCAATTTATACTTTAGTAAGCCTCCGCAATTATTATGACAAAACTGAAACTTACGTACGAGGTCTAGAGTCACTCGGACAGACTACAGACACTTATGGTTCACTACTGATACCCGTTATTCTGAACAAGTTGCCCGCAGAAATACGCCAAAACCTAGCAAGACAACACGGACCGTCAAGTTGGAATTTGAATGATTTGAGGAAGAGTATACTGAACGAAATTCAAATCATGGAGGCAGGACAAAATACAGGTACTTATCTTGATTCTATAGACCACCAGTTTGCAAACTCATCTATAAGTACATTTCACACAGGAAATAATTCACCACAAGGAAACACAACACACAACGCGAAGAAAAGCCAGCCCCGGAATATTAAGGAGAGACCATGTGTTTTTTGTAAAGACATACATCCACCAACATACTGTACCAAGGTTAGTGATCCTAAATCCCGCATATCTATAGTCAAACAAGACAATTTGTGCTTTAATTGTTTAGGAAATCATCATGCTAATGAGTGTAAATCTAAAAGAACGTGTAGACCCTGTGACAAGAGACATCATTCCAGCTTATGTAATGTAAGTAACCATGGTAACAGGGAAACTCAAAACAACCCAGATATACAGAATAATTAAAGTCAGAATCAATCTACATCTGTAAGTCTCATAAATACTACTGAAAACAAGGAAGATACGAACATTTTACATTCATCGACACAGATGCGCACAACTGTGCTATTGAAGACGGCTGTAGCTCCTGTATGGTCAGGTAGTATATGTACGGATACGAATATTTTATTTGATGAAGGTGCATAAAGATCTTTTTTAACAGATGATTTAGCGAAAAAATTGAATTTGAAAACTGAAGGAGTTGAAGTTATACACCTATCGGCATTTGGAAAGGACAACACTAGCATGAAAGAACTACGTAAATCCACCGTACACATTGAAACAGGATATAGGCGTAAATTTCCAATTGAAGTTCTAATTGTACCTACAATAGCAGTCCCACTTCAGAATCACATGCACAACGTTAACCTAGATATGAACTATCTAAAAGGATTGAGACTCGCTCATCCAGTTACCAAAGAAGATTCTTTTGAAATTTCTTTACTTATTGGTGCCGACTATTATTGGGATTTTATTGAAGACGAGGTTATACGAGGAGATGGACCGACCGCGGTAAGATCAAAGCTTGGGTATTTGCTATCAGGACCCTTACAGTCAGGTATAGCACGTTCGTCTACGACAGCTGGCATACTACTAGTTTCGCACAAATCAGAAGAATTTAACTTGGAAGCGTTCTGGAAACTTGAATCGATAGGCATAGATTCATCCGAAAATCAAAAAAAGAGACAAATTATTTGAAAGACTATCAGGAGTCATCAATTGAATTTCTAGGAGATAGGTATTTGGCGAAATTACCATGGAAACAAGATTACGAAGAATTACCGTCAAATTATGATGTCGCAAAAAGGAGAACGGAAAATGTTATCAGAAGAATAGGCAAAGATGCGACCATGTTAAAGAAATACGGAGATATTATAAAGGAACAGGAACTTCGCGTATTTATTGAGAGGGTTGATGAATTAGAACCGACAATTAACAAGGTTCATTATATACCACACCATGCCGTTGTTAAGAAAGATTCCAGTACAACACCAATACGCATAGTGTATGACTGCAGTTGTAAGATGTATCAAAATCAACCTAGTCTGAATGATTGCTTAATGAAGACTCCTCCAGAGTTAAACGACTTATCCAAGATCTTGGTAAGATTTAGACTTCATCGTTATGCTATCACTACCGACATTGAGAAGGCTTTTTTAAATGTAGGACTCAACAAAGACGACCGAGATGTAACACGATTTCTATGGTTAAGTAACCCTTCAGACGTAACCAGTCCGTTAATGACGTATAGATTTAAAGTGGTACTATTTGGAGCAACTTGCTCACCATTTATCTTGAGCGCTACTCTGTTAAAACATTTACAGCAAACCAACAGTAATACCGCAAGAATGCTTGAACGTGATTTATATATGGATAACATTTTGACTAGCATTGACAGAGAGAGTGACGCTTTGAACTTCTTTGAGCAAGCAAAAGAAATGATGAGTAAAGCAGGATTTAATTTGAGGTCTTGGAATTCGAACAGCATAAAGGTACGACAACAGGCAGTATCTCAGACTGTTTTAGACACGGACACAGACACGAAAGTATTGGGAATGAGATGGAATAGTAACACAGATTATCTTTTCTATCCACACAAATGCAAGGAAGAAAGTACGACAAAACTTGTAACTAAACGAGAAATATTGAGATATTCGTCAGGAATTTACGATCCGCTAGGACTACTGAGTCCAGTGACAATAACGGCTAAAATTTTGTTGCAAGAAATATGGAAACTTGGATTACAATGGGACAGTATAATAGAAGGAGACATATGTAACCAATGGATCGGTATACGCGAGAATATTGAGACCGCTACACAAACAGTATTTACTCGATATTATTTCACTGAGACTACAGGATCAACACAACACAGTCTTCACATATTTGTTGCCGCAAGTACAAAGGCATATGGTGCGGTAGGATATATATGTAATGGAGAAGAGACAGCACTTGTAATGGCAAAGTCACGAGTAGCCCGTTAAAGGAACTGACACTCCCACAACTTGAGTTAATGGCAGCCGTAATCGGAGCACGCTTAGCTAAACACCTTCAATCAACGTTGGAGTGCGAAAACATCACGTTTTGGTCGGATAGCCAGATTGTTTTACACTGGCTTTAAAGACATTAAAACGTTTCATACAAAATCGTGTGAATGAAATAAACGAATTGACAACATCATGGGAATGGAAGTATTACCCTACAAGCGATAACCCAGCTGATCTAGTAACACAAGGGGTAACGGCCGAACAATATACAAACAGCAAATTATGGATTAAAGGTCCGCATTGGTTAACAGACAGTTCAACATACCCAAAATCGACATCAATCGATACGTCTTTATCAGTTTTGTTAACAGAAAATGAAAGTACATGTATTAGCCAATCAAAGGACGATTCAGTTTGTCAATTTGGAATTAACTTTATTATTAATATTGAACGTTATTCGTCGTACCAGAAACTGTTACGTATCACGTCATATGTACTACGGTTTATAGAAAACTGTAGAATTAAAAGAGTTTAAGGACACTAGAACATTTAAAACCAAATGAATTATCCAAATCTGTTGAGTTATGGATTCGAAATTGTCAGGAAACGGCTTTTGCTACGGAATATAACGCATTGAAGTATAACAGTAAATCACGGAACAGTTTACCGAGAATCAGACAATTAAGATTATTTCTTGACGACAGGAACATCATCAGATGTGGAGGAAGAATCCAGAATGCGCCCTTATCGGAGTCCACTAAATTTCCGTATATCTTACCTAACGATCATACAATTTCTAAACTTATTGTATTAAATGCTCAAGAATTTGTCATTCCGGAGTAAATGCCACAATCGTACATCTGAGACAGTTTTTGGATACCCGCTATCCGACAGTTTGTTCGAAAAACACTCAGGAAATGTGTTACTTGTAGGAAGGTTGTTGGACAACCATATGCAGCACCGGATCCGCCGCAATTGCCTAAAATTCGACTACAAGAAGCTGACCCTTTTACAGCTACAGGGATATATTTCACAGGCGCATTACAAGTAAAAGATAACGAAAATGTCATAAAGAAAGTCTACATATGTTTATTCACTTGTGCCTCTACTAGAGCGATACACCTTGAAGTCGTTACAAATTTGTCAGAAGAAACATTTTTACAAGCTTTTCGGCGCTTTTCAAGCAGAAAATCTTTACCAAAAGTAGTTATGACAGACAATGGTTTTACTTTTGTATCCGCGTCAGAAGACATCAAACAACTTTGTAATTCAAAAAAGTTAAAAGAGACATTATCAGCACAAGGAATCGACTGGTTTTTCATCCCTAAACGTGCTCCATGGTTTGGTGGATGGTGGGAGCGTCTTATTGGAATGACAAAAACGAATCTGAAAAAAGTACTAGGAAAATCACTTGTAAATTTAGAGACTCTTCAGACAATCGTTACAGAGATAGAATCCGTCTTAAATGATTGACCCTTAACATATGTGTCTTCAGACCCGGAGGATCTTCAACCACTTACGCCAGCTCATCTTCTTTATGGACGTAGGATAAATACATTACCGTACATGGATACTCGTGAAATTGACATGTTTAATGAGACATTTATGAACAAAACAAAGTTTATCAAACGTGTTCAAAGACAATCATTACTCTTACAACAATTCTGGAACAGATGGAAAACAGAGTATTTGACGTCATTGCGTGAATTCCACAAGAAAACGGGAAACAATTCCACTATAATCAGAATAGGCGATATTGTTCAGATTCATGATGAAAACAGAAGAATAATGTGGAAAACCGGGATTGTGGAAAACCTAACCAAAGGAAATGATGGACTAGTTCGTTCCGCTATTATTCGAACCAAAACTGGAACCACATCACGTCCGATCGTCAAGTTGTATCCCCTTGAACTTTGTACAGACATCGAAACATCAAAGGACGAAGAAGCTCGACAGAAGAAAGAACCAAGTGCGACCACAAGCCGGATATTGCCAAACCGAGAAGCAGCCACAAGAGCCAGGGAAAATATTAAAAAATGGACTAAATAATGCGTAACCTATTAACTGTTCAGATTTATCATGGACTTTTACGAATAAGCTTGATTTAATTGGCTAAGTGCAAAACCAATTATTTGACTATGTGAACAGGTGCGCGGAAAATATAGACACTGTTAATTATCGAAATAGACTCATTGTGAACCGAAAGATAACTAGTCTGGAAGCTAGTGACTGTGCTAAAGTTTTAAGTTGAAGTTTTGAATTTATGAGACAGTAATTTTAATTTCTTTTTTCTTGATTGTAATTTAATTTTGATATTTACTTTTCGCCGCCCGGAGAATGTCGAGAATACCGCGGGAGTCAAGACGTCCCAATTTACCGTTATGTATCTAGGGTTGACGTCAGTGTGCGACGTCGCCTTAGCAGTTATGTTATAATGAAGTAAACGTCAAACTGTATGGTTGTATTGTTTTCTGTATACGATATTAGAAGTTAGCCTCGACAGTCATAACCCAATAGGTTTGCGCTATAACGCAAAAGTTTGCGTTATATAGCATAGGTTTGCGTTATAACGAAAATGTTTGAATTATAACGCTAAATGTTTGAGTTATAACGCAAATGTTGGAGTTATAACGCCAAATGATTGAGTTTTAACGCAAATGTTTGAGTTATAAACATTTGCAAAGGTGTGCGTTATTCCGCAAATTTTGGTTTGCGTTATAACTCAAAGATTTGCGTTATAACCCAAAGACAGTAAAGAACATTCTTTAAAAAAATGTGTAACGCTAATACGCTTCCGTACACAACAACATTTCTTTATACATAATTTAAAATCAATGTAAGGGAGGTAATCCAAGCATACACAGCATTGTACATAAAATGTGTTTGATAAACTCCCTTACATTACTTTTAAATTGTCTTAATTGTCTATTAACCAGGAAACCTTTCTTTTCCCCTTATATGCACTTTATTCCTAAATGGTTTGAAATATAAACACCGATTGTCAATCCTAACCATCCCTATGTGGTATGGAAACTTGCAGTACAATTTGAGAGGGATCCATATACTTTACCTTAAGTTATTGTCTAGAAACTAGAAAAAAAAAATTATTATTTTTGGTCCCATTTTCACCGCTAATTCCTGAACGTTTTGGACAATTAGTCCCAAAATTCAATCCCAGCCTTTCGTTTGTAGTGTGATGCAGTGCATTACAATATAAGAAAGATTCATACACTTAAACACAAGTTATTGTCTGGAAACTAGAAAAATGCTTATTTGGGACCTTTTTTAGGGCCCCTAATTCCTAAACTGTTGGGACCATAACCCCCGAAATCAATCACAACCTTCCTTTTGTGATTTCAAACCTTGCGTTTAAATTTCATAGAGATCCATTCATTTTTACTAAAGTTGAAGTGTCATAGCTTCATAAGTTTTAAAAGAAGGTGCAAAAAAATATATTTTTGTCTTTATAGTACAATCACAAATATTTCTATGTGAAATTTGTAATTTTGTTGGTCAAATTTAAAAAAACATAAAAAAATTAGGGCCAATTTCAACCCTTCGTGAACCTTCTCCTTTGTTGTCGTATAAAAACTTTCTTATAAGGAAACTGTTGACTATAGTTTTTTTTAAATAGTAAAATGGAGAACAAAAATCAGTAGCAAATCAGCCCTATGTACATAACCATTTATTGACGATTCAAATAACATCAAAATGTTGCCACGAATTTGAATATCACAATAAAATAAAAGAGGTAAAAACAGACCAATCAGAACCAAATATGATCGGATGGTAGGTGACAGACAGGCTATTTTGATTTCTTTCGATTTCTATAATATTTGAAACTAAATAAATAAAACTTATTTGTTATTGCATTTGGTAAAGATATGTTTTTCCTAACCAATATGCATTTTTTATCTTATTTGTTGCTAGTTCTGTTTTTGTATGTGTTATATTCTTTTCCTTTTGTTACTACATTTTTTTAACGCATGTGTAATATAGTAGTTTTTGGTACAACATAGCTGTAATGAACAAAAGTTGATTCAATGATAGAAATTAATATCTTACCTTTTGGTTTTGCCGGATTCACCTTTTCCCCTAAAATCAAAGATCAATAGTTCTAAATTTTTCAAAATGAATACAAATAATTACAAATTTATTTATGATTTTTTTAATTTCATGCTATCTCACTCAACTTGGAATATAACCTTCAATTCATATTTGCACAAAAACAAAGAATTTACTATCTATACAACATTTATTTATTGCGTGATAAACATTTCATAGCAAACCTATTTTCATTCTGTAATTTCTTTAGGAAACTAAACAAATGATTACTGGATAAAAAAAAAAAATCAATGACATCAGCTGGCCTAAAAGAATATGAGTCGCTAGCTATGTCTTCTTTTTGTTATATTTAATTCTTCAAATTCTTAACGTGTTAACAATATTGTATTTTTCCTACAGAATTATGAAACTAGTATCTTACCTTTTGGTTTTGCTAGAATTACTTTTTGATTTACTTTTTTCCCTAAAATATAACAGCAATGATGTTTTACGTGCATGCAAATTTTTCAATATCATGTTTTCATATCTATATTGTGCGTGCAAAAATTAGCAGATAATTAATATTACACAGATTGGAGTTAAAACATGATTTTTTTTATAAATACATGAAGCCATATTAAAGTTTTCGTCTGAACTGTTAGACACTTGTTCTTTTGGGATCTTTCATAGTTAACTATGGTATTGGTTTTTCTCATTGTTGAAGGACGTACGGAAATTTTTAGTTGTTTACTTCTACAGTTGTTCTTTGCTCTGCCCTGGTAAATTGTTTCTTCTGTAATCATATATATACCACATCTTCTGAATGATATTTCACATACATAAATAAACTCATCATAGATTCCAGGACTAAATTTTATATATACGCCAGACGCGCGGTTTGTCTACAAAAGACTCATTAGTGACGCTCGAATCAACAAAAGTTGAAAAAGCAAATAAAGTACGAAGTTGAAGAGTATTGAGATCCAAAATTCCTAAAAGTGTTGCCAAATACAGCTAAGGTAATC
The DNA here is from genome assembly GCF_965363235.1 of Mytilus galloprovincialis. Taxonomy (NCBI): domain Eukaryota; kingdom Metazoa; phylum Mollusca; class Bivalvia; order Mytilida; family Mytilidae; genus Mytilus; species Mytilus galloprovincialis. The sequence continues at coordinate 88,306,388 of NC_134843.1, forward strand.
TATGCCTGAGGAAGAAAAGCCTTAGTATTTAAAACTATTCAAAAATACAACATACATTTTTTATACTGTCCGTTCGTTAAGGCATGTCAAGTAAAATGTCTTTTAAGTGTAATCCAATTGGGTCACATAATTAAAGATTTTAAAATTAGACTTCTTTTTTGTACTTTAGCAGTTTCCATGGCAACGGTAGCAATCTTGAAAATGCAATACCCCGATTTAAAATCTGCTCTTGCTAGCTAACATTGTGGTGTATTTCTAATTTCAAATTCCATGATAAAAGCTTGACAAAAAATGTGGAATAAAAAATAATAAGAAAAAAAGAAACAAACAATTACAATATGTCACCCCAAATCCGATGAGGATGCCGTATATCTTTTTTCTTCATATTCTATAAATTGGATTTTATTAACCCTATTATTATAATTGTTCTGTTCATTTTGTGAATACACCGCTTTGGAGTTCTTGGAATTTACTGCAATGAGATATATCTATGCTGATCCATCGTTTTCTATAATTATCGACCACCTTCAATTTGCCAAAATAACAAAACACAAAATACTAACTAACAACTAAGAAATATAAACAAAAAGACCACAACACTTTATGTAATGCATAATATAATCAATGTAGCATGCAGTCAACATCAACACTTATACTTACTTCTTGGTTTATGTACTTTTAATTTCGGCACTGAAATATATAACATAGTCCTTAAAGGTGAATTTTTAAACCTGATCTGAATAGGATATGATAATTTAAGGCAACATGTTTTTTGCACATTCAGGACGGTCACATTTTAAAAAGAAATTGAGACCTACGGCAATAGAAACTATTCATCTTTTAATATGTATTATTCTCTAAAAAGCCATCTAGAATTTATGTATATAAAAAAAACTAAATCAATGAAACTAGCATATGCAGTAACAATCCTCATTTAATATTCAAATTGTATACATGTTGTCATAAAGATAATGTGTAAACTAAAGACACTTAATGGACATAAATAATATTTACCTTTTGCATAACTTAATTTTTGGTAATTAAACATTAAATGAACTTAGCCAAATAGAATTATTAATAAATAAATATTAACGATTTTATAAAAATATCTAGCCATCAAAGACCCATAAATATCCATTTTGATCCCTGTCATCGTTTAAAATACAACAGACATTCTTATTTCCATATGCACCCCATGATTATCGAAATGAGATCATGATTTTGTGTACAAAGCGAGGGAAAAGCATCATAAAAAATTGGTGTTTTTTTGTTATTGTACTTTCAAATAAAAGTCAAATTCTGTAATGAGTAACACGTAAACATTTTATTTCTTTTCTTTTATGAGTTTGATTCACTTTGTAGAGTAAGAATTCACTACAATATTAAATATTTATGTTGTACCTTTTTCGGTTATGTATTTCGACCTCCACTTCGCAAAATCAAATGTCAATAGACTTTCTAGCAATAACGGATGGCATATTTTCGAGGGTAACTGCAGCCATTTTGAAAATTCCAAAGTCGAACAGCACATTAACATATGCCGTCTAACAATCTTGAAAATTTCATGAAATCTGGTGCATTTTTAAATTTTTTTATCCATAGTAATAGTGAACATTTCCGAAATTCTAAAGACGGGTGGTGCACTTTGTGACAAGCACTGTTATATACCATTAAAATTAAATTGGGTTTAATGTTATATTCTTCAAGAAAATGCAGTTTTGATGTGTTTTCCAGAAGTGTAAACTTACGACCTTTTCCCCTGGACGATGGCGGCCATTTTGGAATTTCTAAATACTGTCCGTTCGTTAAGGCATGTCAAGTAACATGTCTATAAAGTGCAAATCTGCTCTCGCTGGTTAACATTGTGGTGTAGTTCCATTACAATTGGTTCATTCAATTTCAAGATAAAAGCTTGATCAAAAAATGGACGAGAAAAAGTAATAAAAAGAGAAAAAAAAAGAAACAAATAATTACTATATGTCACCCCAAATCCGATGTGGATGCCGTAATGTCTTTTTTCTTCATCTTCTATAAATTTGATTTTATTAACCCTATAATTATATTATTAACTTCACAAATTTTGTGTAAACATCGCTTTGGAGTACTTGAAATTTACTGCGGTGAGATATAGCTATACCATTGTTTTCTGTGATTATCGCCGACCTTCAATTAGCCAAAATAACAAATCACAAAAATACTAACTAACAACTTAGAAATATAAACAAATAAAACACATCACTTTATGTAATGCATTATATAATCAATATAGCTTGCAGTTAGCCAACATCAACTATTAGCCTTACTTTTTGGATAATGTACTTTTAATTTCGGCACTGAAATATATAACAAAATCCTTAAAAGTGAATTTTTGAACTTCATCTGAATAGAATATGATAATTCAAGACAACTTGTTGTTTTATAACTTCAGGACGGTAACATTTTAAAAAGAATTCAAGACCTACGGCAATAGAAACTATTCATGTTTTAATATGTAACATTCTCTACAAGCCTACAAGCATCTCGAATTCATATAAATAAAAATGATCAATGAAACTAGCATATGCAGTAACAATCCTCATTTAATATTTAAAATTGCATACATCTTGTCATAAAGATAATGTGTAAACTCCAGACACTGAATGTACATGAATAATATTTACTTTTGGCATAACTTTCTTAATTTATGGTAATTTATTATAAAATGCAGTACGTCAAATAGAATTAATGATAAATAAATATTTACGTTTTATAAAAATTTCTAGTCGAAAAAGACCCATAAATATCCATTTTGACTCATGCCATCGTTTAAAATACAACACACATTCTTATTTCAATATGAACCCCATGTTTAATTAAAATGAGATCATGATTTTGTGTATAAAGCGAGGTAAGAGCATCATTAAAAAAAAACGTTTGTTTTTTTTAGCTATTGTACTTTCAAATAAGAGTCTAATTCTGTAATAAGTAACACGTTTACATTTATTTTCTTTTCTTTTATCAATGTGATTCACTTTGTAGTTTAAGAATTCACTTAATGAATGGCTATTATTAGGTCTTTCCACCTTTCCGAAGAAAGACCTTTTGATTTTGTTCTGATTATTATTATTATTGTTATTATTTTTTTTTCCGCCTAATTTTTTTCTTGCGTAGTATTGATGTTTCAAAAGATGTCACTTAGATATTTGGAATATGATATCGTATTGTTATCTCCCTAAACACTGTTTTTCTTGTGGCCACTACTCCTTCGCAACCATAAAAGATAACGACAAATTTATTTTACCAAATTGCTCGTTACATCTTCAGGATTAGGATTTTAATTTTAACTGAAGCTATCCGGAGACTCCATATGAGAGTTATTCCCCCTAATGTATTTGATATAAATGAAATGCCTTTCTAACTGGTAAACCATAAGTGATAGAGACCTAATGTCTTTTGATTTGAGATCCTTGGTCTAAAAAAATGAAAATTAGGTCAAGGTTATATTCTAAATTTTGATTTTGGCTTATTTTGGCTTATTTTCAAACACTGTATAACATAACGACAAATTATTTTTACTAAATTGTTAGTTGCAACATGTGGTTACTTATATGTTTTGGTTGAATGGGTACGTAGACAATTAATTTTCACCCATCCCATCCCATCCATCGTTACTACAATCCCGTTCCCTTTTCACGAATGTAACCTACCGAATTAGACTATTTACCCCTATTTGTGACATTTTTACCTATTGTAAATTTGATGCGACTATCATACAAGTGAGAGGTTTGGCTAGCTTTAAAACCAGGTTCAATCCACCATTTTCTACATAAGAAAATGCCTGTACCAAGTCAGGAATATGACAGTTGTTATCCATTCGTTTGATGTGTTTGAACTAGTGATTTTGCCATTTGATTTGGGACTTTCCTTTTTTTAATTTTACTCGGAGTTCAGTATTTTTGTGTTTTTACTTTTTATTTAGAATTACGCGGCGTAAAGTGATATTACTCATTAACCATACATATTAAAGCCCTAGGGTCTTTTGATTTAAGGTCCTTTGTTAGTGACCTTGAAATTTATGTCAAGGTCATAGGATAATTGGACGTTCTAGATTTTGACCTTTGCTTCAAATTCATATCAATACATCATAAAGCCATAGGAACTAACATTTTTAACTGATTTTTCATATTTTAATATCAAAATAGATCTTTACTAGTGAAAAAACCTTCAATTGTTCTCTGAACAATTGGTTTTTAATTTATTTTGAATAAATTGATAGATAAAATTAGTTTTTGACTCTTCACAATGAATAATCCGCGAAGCCGATTATGTAAAATGAGTCAAAAATTAATTTTATGGTTTAATAAATTCAAAAAGATCATTGCCATTCATTATAAATTAATTTCTATATAAAAAAAAAAAGCCCAAAGAATTTTTAAAATTATTTATATTAACAATAACAACGTACAAACATGTTGGCGTATGCATATACAACGTCGTAGTGGTCACGTGGCCATAAATATTGACAACATTGAAAATAAAAAGAATACTTCTAACCAATCAGAAAACAGTAAATACACCAAATTTATTTATTATGATATGAAATGAATATGTTATACCTTTTCTTCTATGTATTTCTACCTTCACTTTGCAAAAACAAGCATAACGAGATTTGTAATTGCTAGCAGTACGGATGGCACATTTTCTGGGGTAACGACAGCCATTTTTAATTCCACAGTCGAACAGCACAGAAACATATGCCGTCTAACACTCGTGAAATTTCGTGAAACTTGAGCATTTCTTTTTTTTTTAATCCATGGGGACAGTGACCATTTCCAAAATTCCAAAGATGTATGCCACGTTGGGACATGCACTGATATATACCAATAAATCTAAATTGGGTTAAATGTTATATTCTTTAAGAAAAAGCAGCTCTAATGTGTTTTCCAGAAGTGTAAACTCACGACCTTTTTCCAAGGACAACGGCAGCCATTCTGGAATTTCTTAATACTGTGCATTCGTTAAGGCATGTCAAGTAACACGTCTATTAAGTGTTATCAATTTGGTATCATGATGAACGATTCAGAATTTAGACTTTTTTCGTATTTAAGCAGTTTCCATGGCAACGGTAGCCATCTTGAAAATGCCATACCCCAATTGCAAAATTGCTCTCGCTGGTTCACATTGTGGTGTAGTTCCATTACAATTGGTTTATCCAATTCCATGATAAAAGCCTAACCAACAATGTGGAGGAAAAAAAATAGGAAAAAAAGAAACAAAAATTACAATACGTCACCGCAAATCCAATGAGGGTGATGTAATGACTTTTTTCTTCATCTTCTATAAATTGGATTTTATTAACCCTATTATTATAATTGTAACTTTCTTTTGTGTATACACCGCTTTAGAGTTTTTGGAATTTACTGCGATGAGATATATCTATGCTGATCCATCGTTTTCTATGATTATCGACGACCTTCAATTTGCCAAAATAACATAACACAAAAATACTAACTAACAACTAAGAAATATTAACAAATAAAACACACCACTTTATTTAAAGCATTATATAATCAATAAAGCTTGCAGTTAGCCAACATCAACAATTATACTTACTTCTTGGTTTATGTACTTTTAATTTCGGCACTGCAATATATAACATAGTACTTAAAGTGAATTTTTGAATCTGGTCTGAATAGGATTTGACAATTTAAGAAAACTTGGTTTTTTTTGTTACTTGAGGACGGTCACATTTTAAAAAGAATTCAAGACCTATGGCAATAGAAACTATTCACGTTTTAATATGTAACTGTAACATTCTCGAATTTATATAAATAAAAACTAAATCAATGAAACTAGCATATGCAGAAACAATCCTCATTTAATATACAAATGTTGTCATAAAGATAATGTGTAAACTCCAGACACTGAATGGACATTAATAATATTTACCTTTTGGCATAACTTTCTTTATTTATTGTAATTGAACATAAAATGAAGTACGTCAAATAGAATTAATGATAAATAAATATTTACGATTTTATAAATCTTTCTAGCCGAAAAAGACCCATAGATATCCATTTTGATTCTTGCCATCGTTTAAAATACAACAGACATTCTTACTTTCATATGAACCCCATGTTTAATTAAAATGAGATCATGATTTTGTGTACAAAGCGAGGAAAGAGCATCATTGAAAAAAAAATGGTTTTTTTTTTTAGCTATTGTACTTTCAAATAAGAGTATAATTATGTAATAAGTAACACGTTTACATTTAATTTATTTTCTGTTATCAGTATTTAATACACTTTGTAGTTTAAGAATTCACTTAATGAATGGCTATTTTTTATTTTGAATTTGTTGAACCATAAAATTAATTTTTGACTCTTCACATTAAATAGTCCGCGCAGCCGACTCTGTAAAATGTGAAGAGTCAGAAATTATTTTTATGGTTCAATAAATTCAAAATAGATTATTGCCATTCATTATAAATAAATTTCTATAAAAAAAGGCCCAAAGAACTTTTTAAATTATTTATATTAACAATAACAACGTACAAACATGTTGGCGTATGAATATACAACGTCGGAGTGGGCGTGTCGCTATAAATATTGACAACATTGAAAATAAAAATAATACTTCTAACCAATCAGAAGACAGTAAATACACCAAATTTATTTATTATGATATGAAATGAATATGTTGTACCTTTTCTGCTATGTATTTCTACTTTCAATTTGCAAAAACAGGCATAACGAGATTTGTAATTGCTAGCAGTACGGATGGCACATTTTCTGGGGTAACGGAAGCCATTTTAAATTCCACAGTCGAACAGCACATAAACATATGCCGTCTAACTCTCTCGAAAATTTCGGGAAATTTGGACCATTTTTTTTTTTATCCATGGGTACAGTGACCATTCTCCAAATTCCAAAGATGTGTGCCACGTTGGGACATGCACTGTTATATACCAATAAAACAAAATTAGGTTGAATTTTATATTCTTTAAGAAAATACAGCTCTAATCTGTTTTTCGGCTTTGCGGATTATTCAATGTGAAGAGTCAGAAATTAATTTTATGGTTCGATAAATTCAAAATAGTTTATTGCCATTCATTATAATTAAATTTCAATAAAACAAATAAGGCCCAAAGAACTTTTTAAGTTATTTACATTAACAATAACAACGTACAAACATGTTAGCGTATGCATAAACAACGTCAGAGTGGGCGTGTCGCCATAAATATTGACAACATTGAAAAAAAAAGTAATACTTCTAACCAATCAGAAGACAGTAAATACACCAAATTTATTTATTATGATATGAAATGAATATGTTGAACCTTTTCTGCTATGTATTTCTACTTTCAATTTGCAAAAACAGGCATAACGAGATTTGTAATTGCTAGCAGCACGGATGGCACATTTTCTGGGGTAACGGAAGCCATTTTAAATTCCACAGTGGAACAGAACATAAACATATGCCGTCTAACTCTCTCGAAAATTTCGGGAAATTTGGACCATTTTTTTTTATCCATGGGTACAGTGACCATTCTTAATTCCAAAGATGTGTGCCACGTTGGGACATGCACTGTTATATACCAATAAAACAAAATTAGGTTGAATTTTGTATTCTTTAAGAAAATACAGCTCTAATCTGTTTTTCGGCTTCGCGGATTATTCAATGTGAAGAGTCAGAAATTAATTTTATGGTTCGATAAATTCAAAATAGTTTATTGCCATTCATTATAAATAAATTTCTATAAAAAAATAAGGCCCAAAGAACTTTTTAAGTTATTTACATTAACAATAACAACGTACAAACATGTTAGCGTATGCATAAACAACGTCAGAGTGGGCGTGTTGCCATAATTATTGACAACATTGAAAAAAAAGTAATACTTCTAACCAATCAGAAGACAGTAAATACACCAAATTTATTTATTATGATATGAAATGAATATGTTGTACCTTTTCTGCTATGTATTTCTACTTTCAATTTGCAAAAACAGGCATAACGAGATTTGTAATTGCTAGCAGTACGGATGGCACATTTTCTGGGGTAACGGCAGCCATTTTAAATTCCACAGTGGAACAGCACTTAAACATATGCCGTCTAACATCTTTGAAAATTTCGTGAAATTTGGAGCATTTTTTTTTTTATCCATGAGGACAGTGACAATTTCCAAAATTCCAAATATGTGTTCCACGTCGGGACATGCACTGATATATACTAGTTAAATTAAATTGGGTAAATGTTATGTTCCTAAAGAAAATGCAGATCTAATGTGTTTTCCAGAAGTGTAAACTAACGACCTTTTTCCAAGGACAACGGCGGCCATTTTGGAATTTCTAAATACTGTCCGTCCGTTAAGGCATGTCAAGTAACATGTCTATTAAGTGTCATCCAATTGGGTCTCATGATTAAAGAATCGGAATTTAGACTTTTTTCGTATTATAGCAGTTTCCATGGCAACGGTAGCCATCTTGAAAATGTCATACCCCGATTGCAAAATTGCTCTCGCTGGTTCACATTGTGGTGTAGTTCCATTACAAATGGTTCATCCAATACCATGATAAAAGCTTGACCAACAATGTGGAGGAAAAAATAATAAGAAAAAAAGAAACAAAAAATTCAATATATCACCCCAAATCCAATGAGGGTGATGTAATAACTTTTTTATTCATCTTTTATCAATTGGATTTTATTAACCCTATTATTATAATTGTTTCTTTCTTTTGTGTATACACCGCTTTGGAGTTTTTGGAATTTACTGCGATGAGATATATCTATGATGTACCATTGTTTTCAGTGATTATCGAGGAGCTTCAATTTGCCAAAATAACAAAACACAAAAATGCTCAATAACAACAAAGAAATATAAACAAATAAAACACACCACTTTATGTAATGCATTATATAATCAATATAGCATGCAGTTAGCCAACATCAACAATTACACTTACTTCTTGGTTTATGTACTTTTAATTTCGGCACTGTAATATATAACATTTTTCTTTAAAGTGATTGTTTTAACCTGGTCTGAATAGGATATGATAATTTAAGACAACATTTTGTTTTATAAATTCAAGACATTGACATTTTTACCTACGGCAAAAAAAAATATTCATCTTTTAATGTGTAGCATTCTCTACAAGCCATCTCGAATTTATATAAATAAAAACTAGATCAATGAAACTAGCAAGTGCAGAAACAATCCTCATTTAATATTCAAATTGCATACATGTATTACCCGGCCACGTCCACTTGAATTTTTGTCCATCTGATGAGTTTAACCTTTTCAACTGATTTTGATAGTTCATTCTTATTTTGTACTGTAAAACCACTGTCCCAGGTTAGGGACAGGGTTGGGATCCCGCTAACATGTTTAACCCCGCCACATTATTTTGTATGTTTCTGTCCTAATTCAGGAGCCTGTAATTCAGTGGTTGTCGTTTGTTTATGTGTTACATATTTTTTTTTTCGTTCATTTCTTTAGATAAATAAGGCCGTTAGTTTTCTCGTTTGAATTGTTTTACATTGTCATATCGGGGTCTTTTATAGCTGACTATGTGGTATGAGCTTGGCTCATTGTTGAAGGCCGTATGGTGACCTATAGTTGTTAATGTCCGTGTCATTTTGGTCTCTTGTGGACAGTTGTCTCATTGGCAATCATATCACATCTTCTTTTTATATAAAGATAATGTATAAACTGCTGACACTTAATGGACATGATTAAAATTTACCTTTGTGGCATAACTTTCTTGGTTTTTGTCAATGAAACACAAAATGCACTACGTCAAATAGAACTACTGATAAATAGTTGTATGGAATTTCACCAAACCAACATGTTTTATAGCAAAATAGAATAGTTACTTCAGGATAGATATCACTATTTTCATAAAAGTTTCAAATCGATGTCCCCGCGGCCTCAAAAGCTTAGCAATCAGTCTATTCAGATGCGTTCACTATATTTAAAAACAGTGTATATATTTAAACAGCTACAAAATAGCAAAAACGCTTAATGAAAAGAATTTAGAATATGAATTATGTATTATGACTCTCAACGACAAAAATATCAATCAAAGTCAAAACAACGTGATTTAACAACTTTACCTCACCGTTATGGATTTGACAATGAGTAAAACCTGTAATGCTAAGTAAGCCATCGAAAAAAATTCAACAATATGTTAAATTATTAAAAGCAAAAAGAAAATGTTGATATTACGACAAAATGTTGACCAAAAGCACAAAAAATAAATGACAAACGTGTACAAACGACAACTGTTTCTTGTTGGACAGGAACATATAGAATACGGTGTTAATCATCTATATTTACCTAAGGGAAGGAGTTCATGAAGTAATAATAACAACATAATTTCAATTATGATTACCTTTTGGCATAACTTTATTGACTTTCTTTCTTTACTGAGATATATCAGTCGCAGAATAAAAGGAATGTTGTATATGTTCAGTTTATAAGAATGCCCAAAAACTGTTGCTTTGCAGTTGTGTAACTGTTGTTACTGTAAGTTGCATGTACGCTACACTGTCAATCACTAATTTAGAAAAAAACTTCCATTCCGGCGCCATAAAACTATTTGAGTAAAGTTTTTGTACTCAGCCTGAGAATTTTCTCAATTTTTTTATTCTCAGCAAAATGCACCGCCATAAAAAAATTCTCAGATATTTTCTTACTCAAAGTTAAGAATATTCTTAAATATTTGAGTATAGCCAAAACCATACTTAAGTATATAAAAAAAATCTTAAATGTTTTTTTTAAGGTAATTTGATAAAAAAATTACAAATGTTGATAGTGTTTTTGTTAAAATTTGCAATGAAGAACTTCACTTGTCACCTCAAATCCAATTCTATCCAAAGGAACATACACATCTTTATTCCTTAACATATTTTTTTTCATACATTTTTTAGGATGAATACTCAAAATCAATGTTGTCTAAAAAAGCTGATTAATGTGGTGCTTAAATGTGCATTTTTTTTACATAAAAGATAAGAGTAAGGTAAAACGACTGAAATAGTCTCATAATTCTGTAAAAGCATATGAAAATTAAAAATGTAAGTTGATAACCCCACATTTGTTAGTTGGTTGTACCATATTAATCTCACCAAATTTTAAAAGATACTACAAAAAAAGCGACCAATTAAACAGCTTCTCATTGTATATACTTCTTCCTTTTAAACATATCCCGCTTGACGCTTGAATATCTGATCTTTCTTAGAAATAACCCAAATAACCGAGGCGATTAACAGAAAAGAAAATACCCCCCCCCCCCCCCCCAAAAAAAAAAGAGGTTAAAATGTGCAAAAAAAAAAATGAAGATAAAAGACTGAAAAATGGGGTGCTAAAATGTACAATTTTCTTATTAACCGGATTTTTGTGACAAAAATGTCGGTTATTGATTTGGGGATGTACGGCGGGCGGGCGGGCGGGCGGGCTTCAATCAAATGTTGTCCGTGCATTAACTCATGAACCGTTCAACCAAAGCTTTTAAAATTTTAATATGTTGTTACTGATGGCAAATTAGAGGTCAAGTTCAATAAGGACGATTTTGACTTTTACCGTTCAGGAGTTATGGTTCTTGAAAGATTGTGAAATGGCGTTTCTATTCACGTTGTTGCATTTACTCATGAACCATCAAATCTAAGCTTTTCAAACTTTAAGATGTTGATACTGATGACAAAATGGAGGTCAAATTTGATATTGACGATATTCACTTTCACCATTCATCAGTACTGGTTCTTGTGATATTGCCAGGACACAAGTAAATATTAATAAATCCGGTTTGCTGTCGTTGTGACAGCCTCTTGTATAAAAATTAAGATAAGGTAAAACGAGTGAAATATTGAACTGGTCGTAATCGGAATTGGTCAATTGATGTACGTAGTCATTGCAATTTCTGTACATCCATAACCATCAGTATTTTGCTCAAAAATCACGATCTTGCATCAGGAGTTAACAAATCTTGACGTTTTATTTCGTCCACTATTACAGACAAAGTCAACCTAACATCCTTCTCCTGCATTGTGTCAGAAATTACACAAACATTACACCATAATAAAACAGTTCGTGTCAGAGATCAGACCAATATGATCATTGACAAAAACGCTGCAATAGTGGAAAACAAATTGAAAACAACAAATCAGAAATATGGCAAAGAGACGAAGGTCAACTTTGTCCGAGTTGAAATCTCAGTTTCCTTAGATTTTTCAAAATTTAAAAATGAACAACTAACGGTAATTAAATTCATAAGAAACCTCAAATTAAAAAAAAAAATGCATATGTTTTTTATATCTCAATGGATAGTTTTCATTATAAAACTTATGTACATATACTTTTTTCTGAAGAAAATTCTTTAATTTGTTCATATTAAGAAGATGTTTACATTATTCTAATTGTTTCTTTCCAGAAAGCAATTCCCCGACATATTTTCCGTATGCAAAGTAACCTCCGTGTGACCGATCTCGTAAGAATTAGGTGATCGCAATACGCATAGATGTCCTTAAAATAAACTATTATCTGATTGTACATGTTAAACACGTGCTCAATATCCATGCTTTTTGGTGGATTGTTGACAAACAGGTGACAATCGTTAAACTTCGGCTTCAAAACACGAACTTTAATTACCTGTTTATTTTCCTAACACTGACCGATTGAAAAAAAAAATGACGATTATACGAAATTTATGCGAAAAAAATGATAAAATCGTGCACAGAATACTTAGTTTATGATGTTTGTATGCATTGGTTCAAAAATTGGAATAACATTATTTTTCACCGGTCACTTGTTTATTATGACTTTAAATAGAATTACAGAATCAAAAAAGTCTGAGCTCACGTTCGCCAGCATGCTTACTACATCTTATGTTCCAGTTTTGCAAGATCCATAATTCAATAGTTACATTAGATGTATGTTTCATTATAATACGTTATTCTGATTGGCTACCTGCACATCACGTGCTATTCCTGAAACAATTGCTTTAGACAATACAATTTATTATTCATGATGACACGAGGTCCCACAATAAAGTGCACAGGTGAATTAAAGAAAACTTGATAAAAATCGTGTTTTCATGATTCTATCTAAAAAAAATGTAATTATAAGTATTGAATGCTTCTTTTTGTTACTTTATAGGGTTGTAAAAGCGTTGACCGTGCGCACATTGTTAGTATGAAACGCTTCCGCGCTTCATACAAAATGTACTTCGGTCACCGCTTTTACACCCCAATAAATTTACAAAAAGCAGCATTCAATACTTAATTGCAATTTAATACAACATTTTTTGGTAAGGGCTGTTTGACTGATACTCCAGGACGGATAATAACATTGTTTTCGATTTTTTTTTTGTATTTTTTTTTTGTTCATTTCCAATAAATTTTAAATATATGCTCCAAAATAGATGATAGATAGGCATTTTTTTTATATTTTGTTGGACAGTTGGGCTTATCAATGTCTTTTCTCTCTTAAATCTATTTTTACAATTTACTACTTGTACATCAATTAGATTTCAGTACCGGTACCTCATATCTGCTAAACCAAAGACATGTATAAATCAAATATACCTTTGGTTTAAAACAGATATTAGTTAAAATATTGATATTCAGGAATGTATCATTTGTGCAGTACAGTAGTACAGTGACAGATTCGGGATGGGGTGGGGTGGGGGTATTGTTGTCATACATATGTCGTTGATCTAGACAAATCATTATCATGTCAAAATCATGATACAGAAGGATATTTCCATATGCACGATCAGAATTTTACAGAAAATATTTCTTTCTGAATAGAGAAAAATAGAACATCTTCCCCTACTCCCCTTTGCATGACCCTCATAAATCGGATAGTTTTGTTTGTTTTATTAAACTGTTTTTATTTTCGAAAATAATATTTGTACAAGGTGTTGTTAATAACTGTAATGGACATTAAATACATGTCATGCCTTCTCACACGACGTCGTACTTTTATTTTCTCTTCCTGTGCAATATGATATTAAACTCATTACGCAGAGCAATTTTTATGACTACTTGCATAATTGTTAAATCGTATTAAACATGTTAAATTCTGTATCAGATTTATATTAATATTAAAGTTACGTATATCTTGAATATTGAAAACGGATTCAAATTATTTACTGGGCTTTCATATTGATTTCAAAATATTTGGTTTGTCGTTTTTTGGGGTTTTTTCCCCCATTATAGATGTAAGAAAAAAGCAGCTCTGTTTCTCTTAAAATTGTCACATGGTGTCTTATGTCGTCTGAATACATAATGTATGTTATTGATCCGTAATAATTATCTTTTCAAAATGTTTATTTGGCACGCCATACTCGATAGAAGTGCGGACGTGAAAGAAAGCACTCTTCACGTAAACGTCAACGAAGATTGCATTTTATCTTTAAAAAAAATACAAAATTTAGATCTAAATAAAGAAATATAAAAAATATATATACATATTTATAAGAAGCTACGGGTAAATAACTCAAGTATTTCAAGATCATTCTTTTATAATATCCATTAGGTTCTATATTTCTTATAATAACACAAATTATTTGCCGACTTTATATTCTGTGACTTTTTGTCAGGACTGTGGTTGCAGATGCTTACTAAATGCTACTTGTCATCTTATCTATCATAGATTCTTTTTATGTTTTATATTATTTCTCATGAGATAAAACTGCGTTTTAGAGAAGTTTGGTATACGTTTTAGTTTTCAAACAACTATTTTACCACTTACATCACTGAGAAAAAAATACTCAGCTGAGAAAAAAAAATCTCAGCTGAGAATATTCTCAACGTTGAGAATATTTTTTTATGGCGGATAAAAAAGTTCTCATTCTTAGCTGAGTAAAATAATTCATTCTGAGAATATTTTTTTACTCAGCAAAAAAAAGTTTTATGGCGCCAGGGCCGGGAGATGTTGTCTGCTTTCGTGTATCTGACAATTTTTTTTTACAGAAGTACCAAAGACAGGGTTATTGCATAGCATTATAACTGCCAATCTTTTTAATTGCAGAATAAATTCTGTTTGTTTACATAAATGTAAATGTATTTACCTTTAAGCTTATTTTTCTTCTCTTTCTTTCCTGAAATATAAAACAAAATACATTAGAATGAATCATGACATATGGTCAGTTTATTATGTGGTATCAAATCGACTTGGTATATCACAAATATGTTGAACATCTACAGGACGATGTCACTGTTATTACTAAGTTTTTGATGCATTACCTAACAGTTTCTTAAAAATAAGCTTTTTGGCGCTAATGGCTATCTGTGTGATATCTAGTTTGAGTTTCATAAATGTGCTGTTTATATAGCCAATCTGCTCTGGTAGAACGGGAAGTTTAAACATGAATAGGAATAATACAACTGTCGACATTTTAATAACAGCATCAATTCAAATAGTTTACAGAGATGTAACTATATTTACCTGTTGGCTTATTTTTCTTCTCTTTCTTTACTAAAAAATATAAAACAAAATACAGTGGAATTAATTATCAAATATGATCAGTTTATTATGTGGAATCAAATCGACTTATTAAATCACTATTATATTGCAAATTTAAGGGACAATGTCATGTATTGATTAGTATTTGGTAGGTTATATAACAGCTTCTAACAAATAAGCTATATAACCAAGCTGCTCTGGTAAAAGGAAAAGTTTAAACCTGAACGAAAACTTTGAAAATTTAAATCAAATAGGAATAATACAACTGTCGACTTTTTAATAACAGCATCAATTCAAATAGTTTACATAGATGTAACTATATTTACCTATTGGCTTGTTTTTCTTCTCTTTCTTTACTTAAAAATATAAAATAAAATACAGTGGAATGAATTATCAAATATGATCAGTTTATTATGTGGAATCAAATCGACTTGTTAAATCACTATTATATTGCATATTTAAGGGACAACGTCATGTATTAATCAGTATTTGGTAGGTAATACAACAGCCTCTAACAAATAAGCGTTTGACCTGATGGCTATCTATACTTTAAAAGAATACCTACATGATATCTAGTTTGAGTTTCATAAACTTGCTGTATTATTTGTCAAGATACTCTAGTAAAAGGTGAAGTTTGATCCTGCACAAAAACTCTGAAAATTTAAATCGAAAACAAAACGGCACTCCAGGAGTGATTGGCTGAGTTTGTGATTATAACAAAAGCTTCACAGAAGTGCCAAAGACAGGGTTACTGCATAGGAATATATCTGTTGACCTTTTTAATAACAACATAAATACATATTGTTTTAGAGATGCAAATATATTTACCTGTTGGCTTATTTTTCTTCTCTTTTTTTACTAAAAAATATAAAATAAAATAAGTAAGAACGAATTATCACATATGGACATTTTATTTTTTGATATCAAATCGACTGGTTATATCACAAATATGTTGAACATCTACAGGACGATGTCATTGTCACTACCAAGTATTATAACAATCACTGAAAAAAACTGTTTTTGCCCTAATGGCTATCGTTATTTTATAAGAATATATGTATGATATCTAGTTTCAGTTTTATAAATGTGCTGTATATATTGTCAAGCTGCTCTGGTAAAAGGTGAAGTTTGATCCTGAACAAAATCTCTGAAAATTTAAATCGAAAAAAAAATGGCATTCCAGGAGACTGAGTTTCTGATTATGACAAAAGTTTTACAGAAGTACCAAAGACAGGGTTATTGCATAGGAATATATCTGACGACCATTTTTATTTGGAGTTTAGTATGGTGTTCATTATCACTGAACCAGTATATATGTGTTTAGGGGCCAGTTGAAGGACGCCTTCGGGTGCGAAATTTTCTCGTTGCATTGAAGACCTGTTGGTGACCTTCTGCTGTTGTCTGCTCTATGGTCGGGTTGTTGTCTCTTTGGCACATTCCCAATTTCCATTCTTAATTTTATTATAACAGCATAAATTCAGATAGTTTAAATAGATGTAAATATATTTACCTGTTGGCTTATGTTTCTTCTCTTTCTTAACTGTAATATGAAATAAAACATATCATAATGAATTATCATATATGGTCGGTTTATTAGGTGGTAGCATATCGACCTGTTAAATAACAATTTTGTTGAACATCTTTATCTACTTTATAAGAATATCTGTATGACATTTGGATTGAATGTTAAAAATGTGCTGTTAATATTGTCAAGCTGCTCCAGTAAAAGCTGAAGTCTCAACCGTAACGAAAGCTTTAACAATTTAAATCAGAGAAAAACACTAGAATTCCGGAAGTGATTGGCTGTGTTTGTGTCTCTGACAAAATCTTAACAAAAGAACTCAAGACAGAGTTATTGCATAGGAATATAACTATTAAACTTTTTTGATACATTAGAATGAAAGAGTGAATTATCACATTGGTTTAGTTTATCATGTGGTATCAAATCGACGTTTTATAACATAAACAGGTTGAACATCTACATGACAATATCCCTGTCATTACTTAGCAATTTGGTGCGTAGTATAACACTCTCTGAAAAATAAGTCTATTTTCCGCTAATGGCTATCGTTACTTTAAAAGAATAACTGAATGATATTTAATTTAAGTTTAATAAATGTGCTGTTTGCGCTGTCAAGCTGCATTGGTAAAAAGTTAAAGTTTGAACCTGAACGAAAACTTGGAAAATCTATATGGGAAGATAATGGCATTCCGGGATTGATTTGTTGCGTTTGTGTCTCTGTAAAAAGCTTTAAAAATGTACAAAAGACAGGGTTATTGCATATGAATATAACTGATGACTTTTTTGATAACTGCATCAATTCAGATAGTTTAAATAGCTACAAATATATTTACCTGTTGGCTCATTTTTCTTCTCTTTCTTAACTGTAATATGAAATAAAACATTTCATAATGATTCATCACATATGGTCGGTTTATTAGGTGGTATCAAACTGACTTGTTAAATCACAATTTTGTTAAACATCTTTATCTACTTTATAAGAATATCTGTACGATATTTAGTTTGAGTGTTAAAAATGTGCTTTTTTTATTATCAAGTTGCTCTGGTAAAAGGTGAAGTTTAAACCTGAACGAAAGCTTTAACAATTTAAATCAGAAAAAAAGCACTAGCATTCCGGGAGTGATTGGCTGTGTTTGTGTCTCTGAAAAAAAGCTTTAGAAAAGTACCAAAAGAAAGGGTCATTTCAAAGGATTATAATTGTTAAACTTTTTTAATACATTAGAATAAATTATCACATATAGTCAGTTTATTGAGTGGCATCAAATCGACTTGTTAATTCACAATTATGTTGAAAATCTACAGGGCGATGTCACTATCATTGCATAGACGTAAATATATTTACCGTTTGTCTTAATTTTCTTTTCTTTCTTTGCTGAAAGATAAAATGAAATACATCAGAAAGAATTATCACTTTGGTTAAGTTTATAAGGGAGTATCAAATCGACGTATTATAACATAAACAGGTTGAACATCTACAGGAAGATGTCACTGTCATTACACGGGATTTGGCACGTAATACAACACTCTCTGAAAAATACGTTTTTTTGCGATAATGGCTATCGTTACTTTAAAAGAATATCTGTATGATATTAAGTTTGAAATTCATAAATGTGCTGTTTGCATTGTCAAGCTGCATTATTTAAAAGGTGAATTTTGAACCTGATCTAAAACTTTTGAATCTATATGTGAAAAAAAACTGGCATCCCGGGAGTGATTTGCTGCTTTTGTGTCTCTGACAAAAGTCTTACTGAAGTACCATGGACAGGGTGATTGCATAAGACGAGTTTTCTGATAACAGCATTAATTCAGATAGTTTACATAGATGTAAATGTATTTACCTTTTAGCTTATGTTTCTTCTCTTTCTTTCCTGAAATATAAAACAAAATACATTAGCATGGATCATGGCATATGGTCCGTTTATTATGTGGTATCAAATCGACTTGGTATATCACAAATATGTTGAACATCTACAGGATGATGTCACTGTTATTACTAAGTTTTTGATGCATTATATAACAGCATCTTAAAAATAAGCTTTTTGGTGCCAACGGCTATCTGTGTGATATCTAGTTTGAGTTTCATAAATGTGCTGTTTATATAGCCAAGCTGTTTTGGTAAAAGGGGAAGTTTAAACCTGAACGAAAACTTTGAAAATTTAAATCTGTCAACTTTTTAATAACAGCATCAGTTCAAATAGTTTACATAGATGTAACTATATTTACCTGTTGGTTTATTTTTCTTCTCTTTCTTTACTAAAAAATATAAAATAAAATACAGTGGAATGAATTATCAAATATGATCAGTTTATTATGTGGAATCAAATCGACTTGTTAAATCACTATTATATTGCAAATTTAAGGGACAATGTCATGTATTGATTAGTATTTGGTAGGTTATATAACAGCCTCTAACAAATAAGCTATATAGCCAAGCTACTCTGGTAAAAGGGAAAGTTTAAACATGAACGAAAACTTTGGAAATTTAAATCAAATAGGAATAATACAACTGTCGACTTTTTAATAACAGCATCAATTCAAATAGTTTACATAGATGTAACTATATTTACCTGTTGGCTTATTTTCCTTCTCTTTCTTTACTTAAAAATATAAAATAAAATACAGTGAAATGAATTATCAAATATGATCAGTTTATAATGTGGAATCAAATCGACTTGTTAAATCACTACTATATTGCAAATTAAAGGGACAACGTCATGTATTAATCAGTATTTGGTACGTAATACAACAGCCTCTAACAAATATGCTTGTTTGACCTTATGGCTATCTATACTTTAAAAGAATACCTACATGATATCTACTTTGACTTTCATAAATGTGCTGTACTAATTGTCAAGCTACTCTAGTAAAAAGTGAAGTTTGATCCTGAACAAAAACTCTGAAAATTTAAATCGAAAAAAACGCCACTCAAGGAGTGATTGGCTGAGTTTGTGATTATGACAAAAGCTTCACAGAAGTACCAAAGACAGGGTTACTGCATAGGAATATATCTGTTGACCTTTTTAATAACAGCATAAATACATATTGTTTTAGAGATGCAAATATATTTACATGTTGGCTTATTTTTCTTCTCTTTTTTTACTAAAAAATATACAACAAAATACGTATTAAAGAACGAATTATCACATATGGACAGTTTATTATTTGGTATCAAATCGACTGGTTATATCACAAATATGTTGAACATCTACGGGACGATGTCATTGTCATTACCAAGTATTATAACAACCACTGAAAAAAAACTTTTTTTGCCCTAATGGCTATCGTTATTTTATAAGAATATATGTATGATATCTAGTTTGAGTTTCATAAATGTGCTGTATATATTGTCAAGCTGCTCTGGTAAAAGGTGAAGTTTGATCCTGAACAAAATCTCTGAAAATTGAAATCGGAAAAAATGGCATTCCGGGAGACTGAAATTCTGATTATGACAAAGTTTTACAGAAGTACCAAAGACTATTGCATAGGAATATATCTGACAACCATTTTTATAAAAGCATTAATTCAGATAGTTTACATAGATGTAAATATATTTACCTGTTGGCTTATGTTTCTTCTCTTTCTTAACTGTAATATGAAGTAAAACATATCATAATGAATTATCACATATGGTCGGTTTAATAGGTGGTAGCATATCGACTTGTTAAATTACAATTTTGTTGAACATCTTTATCTACTTTATAAGAATATCTGTATGATAATTAGTTTGAGTGTTAAAAATGTGCTGTTTTTATTATCAAGCTGCTCTGGTAAAAGGTGAAGTTTGAACTTGAACGAAAGCTTTAACAATTTAAATCAGTAAAAAAGCACTAGCATTCCGGGAGTGATTGGCTGTGTTTGTGTCTCTGACAAAAGCTTTACAAAAGTACCAAAATACAGGGTTATACAAAGGATTATAATTGTTTTAATACATTAGAATAAATTATCACATATAGTCAGTTTATTGAGTGGTATCAAATCGACTTGTTAAATCACAATTATGTTGAAAATCTACAGGGCGATGTCACTATCATTACATAGACGTAAATATATTTACCGATTGTCTTAATTTTCTTTTCTTTCTTTGCTGAAAGATAAAATGAAATACATCAGAAAGAATTATCACATTGGTTTAGTTTACAAGGGAGTATCAAATCGACGTGTTAAAACAGGCTGAACATCTACAGGAAGATGTCACTGTCATTACATGGGATTTGGCGCGTAATATAACACTCTCTGAAAAATACGTTTTTTGCGATAATGGCTATCGTTGCTTTAAAAGAATACCTGTATGATATTAAGTTTGAAATTCATAAATGTGCTGTTTGCATTGTCAAGCTGCATTAGTAAAAAGGTGAATTTTGAACCTGATCAAAAACTTTTAAATCTATATGTGAAAAAAACTGGAATCCCGGGAGTGATTTGCTGCTTTTGTGTCTCTGACAAAAGTTTTACTGAAGTACCATGGACAGGGTGATTGCATAAGACGAGTCTTCTGATAACAGCATTAATTCAGATAGTTTACATAGATGTAAATATATTTACCTTTTAGCTTATTTTTCTTCTCTTTCTTTCCTGAAATATAAAACAAAATACATTAGCATGAATCATGACATATGGTCAGTTTATTATGTGGTATCAAATCGACTTGGTATATCACAAATATGTTGAACATCTACCGGACGATGTCACTGTTATTACTAAGTTTTTGATGCATTATATAACAGTCTCTTAAAAATAAGCTTTTTGGTGCTAATTGCTATCTGTGTGATATCTAGTTTGAGTTCCATAAATGTGCTGTTTATATAGCCAAGCTGCTCTGTTAAAAGGGAAAGTTTCAACCTGAACGAAAACTTTGAAAATTTAAATCTGTCAACTTTTTAATAACAGCATCAGTTCAAATAGTTTACATAGATGTAACTATATTTACCTGTTGGCTTATTTTTCTTCTCTTTCTTTACTAAAAAATATAAAATAAAATACAGTGGAATGAATTATCAAATATGATCAGTTTATTATGTGGAATCAAATCGACTTGTTAAATCACTATTATATTGCAAATTTAAGGGACAGTGTCATTTATTAAACAGTATTTGGTACGTAATACAACAGCCTCTAACAAATATGCTTGTTTGACCTTATGGCTATCTATACTTTAAAAGAATACCTACATGATATCTACTTTGACTTTCATAAATGTGCTGTACTAATTGTCAAGCTACTCTAGTAAAAAGTGAAGTTTGATCCTGAACAAAAACTCTGAAAATTTAAATCGAAAAAAACGCCACTCCAGGAGTGATTGGCTGAGTTTGTGATTATGACAAAAGCTTCACAGAAGTACCAAAGACAGGGTTACTGCATAGGAATATATCTGTTGACCTTTTTAATAACAGCATAAATACATATTGTTTTAGAGATGCAAATATATTTACATGTTGGCTTATTTTTCTTCTCTTTTTTTACTAAAAAATATACAACAAAATACGTATTAAAGAACGAATTATCACATATGGACAGTTTCTTATTTGGTATCAAATCGACTGGTTATATCACAAATATGTTGAACATCTACGGGACGATGTCATTGTCATTACCAAGTATTATAACAACCACTGAAAAAAAACTTTTTTTGCCCTAATGGCTATCGTTATTTTATAAGAATATATGTATGATATCTAGTTTGAGTTTCATAAATGTGCTGTATATATTGTCAAGCTGCTCTGGTAAAAGGTGAAGTTTGATCCTGAACAAAATCTCTGAAAATTGAAATCGGAAAAAATGGCATTCCGGGAGACTGAAATTCTGATTATGACAAAGTTTTACAGAAGTACCAAAGACTATTGCATAGGAATATATCTGACAACCATTTTTATAAAAGCATTAATTCAGATAGTTTACATAGATGTAAATATATTTACCTGTTGGCTTATGTTTCTTCTCTTTCTTAACTGTAATATGAAGTAAAACATATCATAATGAATTATCACATATGGTCGGTTTAATAGGTGGTAGCATATCGACTTGTTAAATTACAATTTTGTTGAACATCTTTATCTACTTTATAAGAATATCTGTATGATAATTAGTTTGAGTGTTAAAAATGTGCTGTTTTTATTATCAAGCTGCTCTGGTAAAAGGTGAAGTTTGAACTTGAACGAAAGCTTTAACAATTTAAATCAGTAAAAAAGCACTAGCATTCCGGGAGTGATTGGCTGTGTTTGTGTCTCTGACAAAAGCTTTACAAAAGTACCAAAATACAGGGTTATTTCAAAGGATTATAATTGTTTTAATACATTAGAATAAATTATCACATATAGTCAGTTTATTGAGTGGTATCAAATCGACTTGTTAATTCACAATTATGTTGAAAATCTACAGGGCGATGTCACTATCATTACATAGACGTAAATATATTTACCGATTGTCTTAATTTTCTTTTCTTTCTTTGCTGAAAGATAAAATGAAATACATCAGAAAGAATTATCACATTGGTTTAGTTTACAAGGGAGTATCAAATCGACGTGTTAAAACAGGCTGAACATCTACAGGAAGATGTCACGGTCATTACATGGGATTTGGCGCGTAATATAACACTCTCTGAAAAAAACGTTTTTTGCGATAATGGCTATCGTTGCTTTAAAAGAATACCTGTATGATATTAAGTTTGAAATTCATAAATGTGCTGTTTGCATTGTCAAGCTGCATTAGTAAAAAGGTGAATTTTGAACCTGATCAAAAACTTTTAAATCTATATGTCAAAAAAACTGGAATCCCGGGAGTGATTTGCTGCTTTTGTGTCTCTGACAAAAGTTTTACTGAAGTACCATGGACAGGGTGATTGCATAAGACGAGTTTTCTGATAACAGCATTAATTCAGATAGTTTACATAGATGTAAATATATTTACCTTTTAGCTTATTTTTCTTCTCTTTCTTTCCTGAAATATAAAACAAAATACATTAGCATGAATCATGACATATGGTCAGTTTATTATGTGGTATCAAATCGACTTGGTATATCACAAATATGTTGAACATCTACAGGACGATGTCACTGTTATTACTAAGTTTTTGATGCATTATATAACAGTCTCTTAAAAATAAGCTTTTTTGGTGCTAATTGCTATCTGTGTGATATCTAGTTTGAGTTCCATAAATGTGCTGTTTATATAGCCAAGCTGCTCTGTTAAAAGGGAAAGTTTCAACCTGAACGAAAACTTTGAAAATTTAAATCTGTCAACTTTTTAATAACAGCATCAGTTCAAATAGTTTACATAGATGTAACTATATTTACCTGTTGGCTTATTTTTCTTCTCTTTCTTTACTAAAAAATATAAAATAAAATACAGTGGAATGAATTATCAAATATGATCAGTTTATTATGTGGAATCAAATCGACTTGTTAAATCACTATTATATTGCAAATTTAAGGGACAGTGTCATTTATTAAACAGTATTTGGTACGTAATACAACAGCCTCTAACAAATATGCTTGTTTGACCTTATGGCTATCTATACTTTAAAAGAATACCTACATGATATCTACTTTGACTTTCATAAGTGTGCTGTACTAATTGTCAAGCTACTCTAGTAAAAAGTGAAGTTTGATCCTGAACAAAAACTCTGAAAATTTAAATCGAAAAAAACGCCACTCCAGGAGTGATTGGTTGAGTTTGTGATTATGACAAAAGCTTCACAGAAGTACCAAAGACAGGGTTACTGCATAGGAATATATCTGTTGACCTTTTTAATAACAGCATGAATACATATTGTTTTAGAGATGCAAATATATTTACCTGTTGGCTTATTTTTCTTCTCTTTTTTTACTAAAAAATATACAACAAAATACGTTTTAAAGAACGAATTATCACATATGGAGTTTATTATTTGGTATCAAATCGACTGATTATATCACAAATATGTTGAACATCTACAGGACGATGTCATTGTCATTACCAAGTATTATAACAACCACTGAAAAAAAACTTTTTTTGCCCTAATGGCTATCGTTATTTTATAAGAATATATGTATGATATCTAGTTTGAGTTTCATAAATGTGCTGTATATATTGTCAAGCTGCTCTAGTAAAAGGTGAAGTTTGATCCTGAACAAAATCTCTGAAAATTTAAATCGGAAAAAAATGGCATTCTGGGAGACTGAAATTCTGATTATGACAAAGTTTTCCAGAAGTACCAAAGACAGGGTTATTGCATAGGAATATATCTGACGACCATTTTTATAACAGCATAAATTCAGATAGTTTACATAGATGTAAATATATTTACCTGTTGGCTTATGTTTCTTCTCTTTCTTAACTGTAATATGAAATAAAACATATCATAATGAATTATCACATATGGTCGGTTTATTAGGTGGTATCAAATCGACTTGTTAAATGTTAAACATCTTTATCTACTTTATAAGAATATCTGTATGATATTTAGATTGAATGTTAAAAATGTGCTGTTTTTATTATCAAGCTGCTCTGGTAAAAGGTGAAGTTTGAACTTGAACGAAAGCTTTAAGAATTTAAATCAGAAAAAAAACACTAGCCTTCAAGTAGTGATTGGCTGTGTTTGTGTCTCTGAAAAAAAGCTTTACAAAAGTACCAAAAGACATGGTTATTTCAAAAGACTACAATTGTGAAACTTTTTTAATACATTAGAATAAATTATCACATATAGTCAGTTTATTGAGTGGTATCAAATCGACTTGTTAAATCACAATTATGTTGAAAATCTACAGGGCGATGTCACTATCATTACATAGACGTTAATATATTTACCATTTGTCTTAATTTTCTTTTCTTTCTTTGCTGAAAGATAAAATGAAATACATCAGAAAGAGTTGTCACATTGATTTAGTTTATTAGGGAGTATCAAATCGACGTGTTATAACATAAACAGATAGAACATCTACATGAAGATGTCACTGTCATTACATGGGATTTGGCGCGTAATATAACACTCTCTGAAAAATACGTTTTGTTGCGCTAATGGCTATCGTTACTTTAAAAGAATACCTGTATGATATTAAGTTTGAATTTCATAAATGTGCTGTTTGCATTGTCAAGCTGCATTAGTAAAAAGGTGAAATTTTGAACCTGATCAAAAACTTTTAAATCTATATGAGAAAAAAACTGGCATCCCGCGAGTGATTTGCTGCTTTTTTGTCTCTGACAAAAGTTTTACTGAAGTACCATGGACAGGGTGATTGCATAAGACGAGTTTTCTGATAACAGCATTAATTCAGATAGTTTACATAGATATAAATGTATTTACCTTTTAGCTCATGTTTCTTCTCTTTCTTTCCTGAAATATAAAACAAAATACATTAGCATGAATCATGACATATGGTCCGTTTATTATGTGGTATCAAATCGACTTGGTATATCACAAATATGTTGAACATCTACAGGACGATGTCACTGTTATTACTAAGTTTTTGATGCACTACTAACAGTCTCTTAAAAATAAGCTTTTTGGCGCTAATGGCTATCTGTGTGATATCTAGTTTGAGTGTCATAAATGTGCTGTATATATTGTCAAGCTGCTCTGGTAAAAGGTGAAGTTGATCCTGAACAAAATCTCTGAAAATTTAAATCGGAAAAAAATGGCATTCTGGGAGACTGAAATTCTGATTATGACAAAGTTTTCCAGAAGTACCAAAGACAGGGTTATTGCATAGGAATATATCTGACGACCATTTTTATAACAGCATAAATTCAGATAGTTTACATAGATGTAAATATATTTACCTGTTGGCTTATGTTTCTTCTCTTTCTTAACTGTAATATGAAATAAAACATATCATAATGAATTATCACATATGGTCGGTTTATTAGGTGGTATCAAATCGACTTGTTAAATGTTAAACATCTTTATCTACTTTATAAGAATATCTGTATGATATTTAGATTGAATGTTAAAAATGTGCTGTTTTTATTATCAAGCTGCTCTGGTAAAAGGTGAAGTTTGAACTTGAACGAAAGCTTTAACAATTTAAATCAGAAAAAAAACACTAGCCTTCAAGTAGTGATTGGCTGTGTTTGTGTCTCTGAAAAAAGCTTTACAAAAGTACCAAAAGACATGGTTATTTCAAAAGACTACAATTGTGAAACTTTTTTAATACATTAGAATAAATTATCACATATAGTCAGTTTATTGAGTGGTATCAAATCGACTTGTTAAATCACAATTATGTTGAAAATCTACAGGGCGATGTCACTATCATTACATAGACGTTAATATATTTACCATTTGTCTTAATTTTCTTTTCTTTCTTTGCTGAAAGATAAAATGAAATACATCAGAAAGAGTTGTCACATTGATTTAGTTTATTAGGGAGTATCAAATCGACGTGTTATAACATAAACAGATAGAACATCTACATGAAGATGTCATTGTCATTACATGGGATTTGGCGCTTAATATAACACTCTCTGAAAAATACGTTTTGTTGCGCTAATGGCTATCGTTACTTTAAAAGAATACCTGTATGATATTAAGTTTGAATTTCATAAATGTGCTGTTTGCATTGTCAAGCTGCATTAGTAAAAAGGTGAAATTTTGAACCTGATCAAAAACTTTTAAATCTATATGAGAAAAAAACTGGCATCCCGCGAGTGATTTGCTGCTTTTTTGTCTCTGACAAAAGTTTTACTGAAGTACCATGGACAGGGTGATTGCATAAGACGAGTTTTCTGATAACAGCATTAATTCAGATAGTTTACATAGATATAAATGTATTTACCTTTTAGCTCATGTTTCTTCTCTTTCTTTCCTGAAATATAAAACAAAATACATTAGCATGAATCATGACATATGGTCCGTTTATTATGTGGTATCAAATCGACTTGGTATATCACAAATATGTTGAACATCTACAGGACGATGTCACTGTTATTACTAAGTTTTTGATGCACTACTAACAGTCTCTTAAAAATAAGCTTTTTGGCGCTAATGCCTATCTGTGTGATATCTAGTTTGAGTGTCATAAATTTGCTGTTTATATAGCCACGCTGCTCTGGTAAAAGGGGAAGTTTAAACCTTAACGAAAACTTTGAAAATTTAAATCGAATAGGAATTACAACTGTCGACTTTTTAATAACAGCAAAATGAATTATCACACGTGGTCGGTTTATTAGGTGGTATCAAACATCCACTTGTTAAATCACAATTTTGTTGAACATCTACATCTACTTTATAAGAATATCTGTTTGATATTTACTTTGAGTTTTAAAAATGTGCTGCTTATATTGTCAAACTGCTCTCGTAAAAGGTAAAGTTTTAACCTGAACGAAAGCTTTGACCATTTAAATCAGAAAAAAATCAGAAAACATTCCGGGAGTGATTGGCTGTGTTTGTGTCTCTGAAAAAAGCTTTGCTAAAGTACCAAAAGACATGGTTATTTCAAAGGATTATAATACATTATAATAAATTATCACATATAGTCAGTTTATTGAGTGGTATCAAATTGACTTGTTTAATCACAATTATGTTGAAAATCTAAAGGCGATGTCACTGTTATTAATTAGACGTAAAAATATTTACCATTTGGCTTAATTTTCGTCTCTTTTTTTGCTGAAAGATAAAATAAAATACATCAGAATGAATTATCACATTGGTTTAGTCTATTAGGGAGTATCTAGTGGACGTGCTATAACATAAACAGGTTGAACACCTATAGGACGACGTCACTGTCATTACTTAGCATTTGACGCGTAACATAACACGCTCTGAAAACTAAGTTTTTTTGTGCTAATGGCTATCTTGAAATTCTCTAAAAAAAAACTTTACAGATGTACCAAAGATAGGGTTATTGCATAGGAATATATCTGACGAGGATAGTAACAACATAAATTCAGATAGTTTACATACATGTAAATACATTTACCTAGTATTTGCTTAATTGTCTTCTCTTTCTTTACTGAAATATAAAACGAAACACACCAGAATTAATTATCACATACGGTCAGTTTATAAGGGGTATCAAATCTACTTGTTATATCACAAATATTATAAATATCTACAGGACACTGCCATTGTTATTTCTAATTAACATTCGTTTCGTAATATAACAGACTTTAATTTAAGAAGAAGTTTAAGCCTGAACGAAAACTTTGAATAATTGACTTGGGGAAAAATGGCATTCCAGGAGTTGTTGACTGCAACTGTGTCTCTGACTAACCCGGTATAGAAGTACCAACGACAGGGTTATTGCATGGATATATTACTGTCGACCTTTTCATAGTTATCTTATTGCACTACAGGAACGACATCTTTCGGTTCCAGGTTAAGATGAAGTAAAATAATGTGGACAATCGGAATAATGTGAAGCAATATTTTTTTTTAGATACAAAAGTTTTTTCATTAGATTTCATAGGTAAAAATGTAATCAATGTTTTTTTTCAGATACAAAAGTTTTTTCATTAGATTTTATAGGTAAAAATGTAATCAATGTTATTATGCTGTTATTGTTATTGTTTAGTCAACTCAAATTGATGACATATAAATATATAAATTTATGGAAAATAAAAACATTTTTGTTAGCAAGTTCAGATAATCATTGAGGATTAAGTAATATCTTCTGTGTAGTAATTTTATCTGGGGATTAGCTATCTGGGGTTTAGGGCAGTATTGTACATCATGAGTGTAGAAACTTTATCTCCCGCCTGAGGCCAAGGTGTGCTATGGTCAAATAAGGAAATGGATTGGCCAGTTTTAGGGAGGGACAATTAAGATCAGATTATTGCATGAACTTGGACATGCAGTCATTCAGTTAATTTCTCTGAAAGAAGAAACATCATTTATTTGAAACTTGAAAAACATTTTGTAACTTTTTGCAAAAACCCATCCAACTTCCACCCAATTTTAATGACAGTTTTAATCATTATTTTTTAATGTTATTATTTTATCATCTTAAGATACGGGATGTGTGGTGCTTCACACGATTGTTTTTATTGTATATATATTATTATTTTACTTTGTTACTGTAATGTATGATATACTGGTTGGGGCATTTTCTTAACCCCACCTTTGCTTTTTAATGTCATTGTCATTTATTTGCTACTATTGATATTGTTAATATGTCATTCTTAATTTATTATAAATTTTGAATAAATGACATTTTGCTTAACTTGAGTTTTACATTATCAGCAAACTTAGCTAGGCCTCCCTATAGGTTGTTGAACATCATCTTTAGGAACCTTGGCTTTCAAAAATATAATTTGGACGATTTTTTTTCATTTGTAACTTAATTTTAAATATTTTTTTTTCATTAATATCATTTCGAATCAATTTCAAGTGTAAACCATTTTGAAGTTGTGTGCCGTTAATATGATCTTTTGTATTTATATATAGCAACATTTTTAGCAATTATTACGAACCCCTTGTGAATAAAAAAAACCAGTAAGAATCTTAAACAAAAAAAGAAATAAATCACTCATTCTTCATAGAATGTTTTATGAAATCAATTATTCAGTATACAGAACAAGATGTTATGATTGGTATAGTGTACATATCACCAGAAAATTGTACTTGTAAGGTAGCAAATTCAATAAATATACTTGAACAAGAATTTTTAATATTTCAGCTAACCACGAGTCTATTTTTACAGGTGATTTCAACAGCAGAACTGCTGCCAATTTAGACTTCTATAAAATAGCAAATACCAATTGTGACACATTAGATAATTTTACAGTGACTTGACTGTAAGTGTTGCTATCCACCAATTGCAATTCATTCAAAATTTTGACCAAATTGCAATTTGTTTTATTAAACCAAATTGTTCAACTGGTCAGAAATTTGAACCAACTGCTGTAGAAAACCACAGTCAAGACTGAAAGTGCAAGGTGATAAAATAAAACATACTTACAATCCTATAAGACTTTAACTCCACTTTATTGATGGTATTTTTAAATCAGTCTATCAATCTGTATAGTTATATTATAGCCATTACCATACTAAAGGTGAACTGTTTTATTTTTAATTGCTATAAAAATGTCCAAACTAAGCTTTTATATAGTTTTTCTTTCGAAAAGTATTCTATATTCATAAGAATCACACATTATGTGAATAAAAACATTTCATATTCAGTAAAATATTTGTGAAATTGCAATATGTTTGTAGGAAGGGGAGATAATCTTTTTTGGTTTCAAAAAATCTTTATTCAAAAGAATAGTATTTTAGGTTATCTCCACAAGGAAACTTATCAATAACATATTGTTATTTCACACATATTTTACTGAATATATGATGTATTATTTTAAATGATATATGATTCTTATAAATATAAAATCCTTTTCAAAAGAAAAACTATATAAAAGCTTAGTTTGGACATTTTTATAGCAATTAAAAATAAAAAGGATTTTATATTTATAAGAATCATATATCATTTAAAATAATACATCATATATTCAGTAAAATATGTGTGAAATAACAATATGC
The DNA here is from genome assembly GCF_965363235.1 of Mytilus galloprovincialis. Taxonomy (NCBI): domain Eukaryota; kingdom Metazoa; phylum Mollusca; class Bivalvia; order Mytilida; family Mytilidae; genus Mytilus; species Mytilus galloprovincialis. The sequence goes on from NC_134843.1 coordinate 88,337,795, forward strand.
TATTGATAAGTTTCCTTGTGGAGATAACCTAAAATACTATTCTTTTGAATAAAGATTTTTTGAAACCAAAAAAGATTATCTCCCCTTCCTACAAACATATTGCAATTTCACAAATATTTTACTGAATATGAAATGTTTTTATTCACATAATGTGTGATTCTTATGAATATAGAATACTTTTCGAAAGAAAAACTATATAAAAGCTTAGTTTAGACATTTTTATAGCAATTAAAAATAAAACAGTTCACCTTTAGTATGGTAATGGCTATAATATAACTATACAGATTGATAGACTGATTTAGTAATACCATCAAGTAATACCATCAATAAAGTGGAGTTAAAGTCTTATAGGATTGTAAGTATATTTTATTTTATCACCTTGCACTTTCACATTTTGACTGAACAATTTGTTCAATATTCTGACCAGTTGAACAATTTGATTTTATAAAACAAATTGCAATTTGGTCAAAATTTTGAATGAGTTGCAATTGGTGGATAGCAACACTAACAGTCAAGTCACTGTAATAATGATTTTTCAAACAATCTAGACAAGTTGACACAAGACAAAAGTAGACAAATGCTACTAAAGCATCATTTTATTAACAGACCAAATACTCGTCTGAACTAAAAAAAAAAGCTGTGCAAGTTTATAAGAATTATTCTTAAATGCGTAGAATCTCCTGGGTTACCACTTTATGTCTCTACTTTACATTTGTATTTAAAATTTATACCATGTATGTTAATTTATTTGTATATGTCTCTATACCGTTGTACTTTGGTTTACGAGAATAAAGATATATATAGTAAGTAAACATGGTATTTACCTTCAGGCATGATTTTTGTAGTTTTCGTCACTTAAAATATAAAATGCATTTCATTAGAGTCTAAATCAATCAATGACCATTAAGTACGTAAAACTTATCAATGAATAATGTTGGAAATTGCTAGTTAGTTTCTTTAAGACTAATGTCTGTTGGAGGGTTTAAGATCAGTGTCCAGCAGCCATTATTAACTAGCAAGTAAAGTGAATGACCATGAGTATTCTACTCTCCGACTTTCCAGCTATTTTTTCATATAAAACACGTTTCGAAATATTAGTGTTATGGTTATTAATGGTTGAATTAATATACAATTTGGTACGTAATAGAGTATTGTCACATTTGAAATTGTTTGCTATCTAAAATATCAAATCTCATCTGATAACAAATTATATTTAAAGATAGAAAATGTTCAATATATTTTACCTCAAAATAAAATGATGTGTATTACCTGTATTTGACTGTACATGATTCTTTAACTGGACTGGACTGCAAACAAGACTGGACTCATACATTTTATTTTTTAAATGCGCTCATGTCGGAGCCTTTTATAGCTGACTATGCTATAGTGCCTTCGTTCATTGTTGAAGGTTGTACGGTGATATAATGATAAAACAATCGCTATTTTACATTCATAGGGTATAATATATAGATTAAAGAAGATGTGGTATGAGTGCCAATTAGATCACTCTCTATACAAGTCACAATTTATAAAAGTTAACCATAACAGGTAAAAGTACGGTCCTTAAACACGGATTCTTGACTCATATCGTACAGCAAGCTATAAAGGGCAAAAAAAAATCAAAAACCTGTTTATGTAAAGTTGTAGACACCATTTTGTCTCTGGTAGAGAGTTGACTCGTCATCAATTATACAACTTATTATTATTTTCATTTTGCCTGCAGTAACACTAATATCATGACTTCAGATTATTTACATGCATACAAATATATTACCTTTTGGTTTAATTGTCTTCACTTTCTTTACTGAAATATAAAATGAAACGAATCAGAACGAATAATCACATTGGGTCAGTTTATTAGACAGTATCAAATCGACTTGTTTGATCTCGAATCCGGAGGGCGATGTTACTGTTATCCCTTAGCATTCATAGCGTAATATTCCGGCCATTTAAAAGAATAGCTTTTTTTTAATTCAGTTTAAGATTCATAAATGTTCCCTAAAACTAATACTGTTTATATTGCCCTCCTGCTCTGGTTTAAGGTGGAGTTTGAGCTTGAATATTGAATTAAAAACGGACATTCTGGGATAGATCGACTGCCCTTTTGTCTCTGACAAAACCTTTATAGAAGTAGCAAAGACAGGGTTATTGCAGGTGAAAATAATTGTCGACCTTTTTAATCATCTTAATTCATTTCAGGAACGATTTCTTTCGATTCCGAGTAAATATGTCGAGGTAAAAAATAAGATAACAAAATATCGAAGTCCGCGCAAAACTCAAAACGGAAAGTCATTTGGATCATAGGAATAATTCCTAACAATCATTGCTTTTAGAAACTAGTGGGTTTTTTCAATTGATTCCATAGGTTAAAATGTAATCAATGTACTGTTTTTGTTATTGTTCAGTTAACTCAAATGGTTTGGCAGGTAAATAGACAATATGACAATTTTCTTCATTCTTCTTACATTGTAACTTGATTTTAACATTATTTTTATTAATATTATTTTGATTCAAAATAGTAATTTCGGTAACGGACATATTTCAACCTGATAACAAAGATCAATAATACAAGATAAAAATTGTTTAAAGTTGACTTATATGACATGTGAGAACTGCAATATAACCAGTTGCGTCAAATTTATATGCTAAAACGTTGATTTTTCAATCCCAAATAGGACGAGATAAGAGTTTAAAGCAAAATTTTACAAAATAGCCGGATTTCACAAAAAAACATCGGACCAAGAAATATAGCACAAGCGTCGACAAAAAAAATATTTAAGTTAGACATGTAAAATGTCTTTACCCACATTATTTGAAATGATCTTTTTTATCGAAGTAGCGCTCTTTGTTTCCTGTGCAATAATTAATGGAAATTTACCCATTTTCATTGATTGATGAAAAAAAATAAAATGAGTTTTAAATGTTTCACGTCACGAATAAAACGCAAGAATGGTAATTTTCAGCAAAAGGTGGGTTTTTTCCTTTATGTAATCATTATATTAGCTATGATTTATTGTAATATTGGTCATTAAATTCTCATTTGAAATGTTAGCTAAAAATAAGGGGGCAATTTTAGGATGTCTTTGAACCTACTCCTTTCATTTGTTGACACTTTAGAGGATGTGTGCTTTTAATACAATGTTTTTTTAATTATGAATGGCTGTTTTTTTCTTACTATTTCAAACCATTTTTTGATAAACAAAGAAACAAGTAAGAATCGGAGAGAAAAAACAAATGAACCACTACCTTTTCATAGAATGTTTTATAAAATCAATTATTCAGTATTCAATAAGTAAACATGGTATTTACCTTTTGGCATAATTTTTGTAGTTTTCGTCACTAAAAATAAAAAAAGTCATTTCATTAGAGTCAAATTCAAAGAATAACAAAAAAAACACAATTTTACATGAAAATGGAATAAAGTTGTGTGCGTATAGTTGCTTACCCCTTACGTCATATGGTCCCTGGTAGAGATTTGACTCATCGGCAATCATACCATCTATACTATTAAACGAGAAGACCTCATTTTGGGTGTCGCTTCTCTTCTTTCCACAATAAAGTAATCATCATGCCTCTGTGTCCTATAGGTACAGTGCATAGTCGCATTTGTCATCCATTTTTATCGATATTCAGATTGAGTTATTTTGTGAGAAAAACAAGAAAAAACGCATCCGGATATTGATTCCGTCATTGGGCGAAATTTTAAGTCATATTAGACTTCCGGTTTGCGTTTTTCTGTATTCTTTGAACATACATATACTACGAATAAAGTGTATTTTCTATCTGCTATCTTTTTCAAGTTTACTATCCACGGCGGTCACAGGGTAAACTAAAAAGAGAGAGAGTCTGTATAATATAGTAATGACCGCCGTGGATCGATTAGTAACCTGAGAATTGAAAGTAAAAAGCAAATACACTTTATTTATAGTAATGAACGTTCATTGTATACAGTTAAGCGCTAAAAGTATGCATGTGTTATAAATGTTAATACAAATAAAAGAAAAATTAGTAGGGCTAGGAAAACAATTGTCCTGTCCCAAAGCACCTGACTTTTGATACCTTTTATGAAATTCTCCATCAATTAAATCTTTTACAAAAATTCATTATAACAAAAAAAAAGAAGGTGTGGTATGATTGCCAATGAGACAACTCTCCACAAGAGACCAAAATGACACAGAAATTAACAACTATAGGTCACCGGCCGTACGGCCTTCAACAATGAGCAAAGCCCATACCGCAAAGTTAGCTATAAAAGGCCCCCAAATGCAATGTAAAACAATTCAAACGAGAAAACTAACGGCCTTATTTATGTACAAAAAAAATGAACGAAAAAATAATATGTAAGGCTTAGACATAAACAAACGACAACCACTGAATCACAGGCTCCTGACTTGAATGTTCTTAATATACTAAATGTATGTGCATATTGAAATTAATAGAAAACAAAAAAATGGGAATTTGGGAAATAAAGGAAGTACCTATGACTTTTGATACTTTTCCTGAAATTCTCCAGTCATTAAATCTTTTGCAAAATTTTTCCTACAACACTTTACATACTTTCAACCACGCTCTGATTGCCCGCGATTTCGCGGGTGTGTTCTAGTATATTTTTATTTTGCTTGAGGTAACAACATAATGAATATAGTTCACATACAATATATGCGAATATATTTACCTTTTGGTTTGACTGTCTTCACTTTCTTTACTTAAATATAAAACGAAACACATCATAATGAATTATCACATATGGTCAGTGTATACGAGAGAATTAAATCGACTTGCTATGATGAATATCTACAAGACGACATCACTGTTACTCCTTATCATTCGGTGGGTCATATTACAGCTTCTAAGACATAACCATTTGTTCTCTAATGGCTATCGTTAAGAGAATAGTTGTATGATATTTAGTTGGAAATTCATAAATGTTCTCTCAAACAAATGCTGTTTATATTGCCAACCTACTCTGGTATAAGGTAAAGTTTGAGCCTGAACGAACACTTTGAATATTGAAATCGGAAAAAGCGGGCATTTCGTGAAACGTTGACTGCACATGTGTCTCTGACTAAAGGAGTATAGCAGTATCAACGAATGTGTTATTGCATATGATAATAACTGTCAAGCTTTTTAATTTAATATCTAAATACACTTCAGGAACGACTACTTTCGGGTTAAGGTTAAGATGAAGTGAAATGATGTGGACAATCGGAATAATTCCTAGAAATTTGTTTTAGAAACGAATGTTTTTTCATTAGATTTCATAGGTGCAAAATGGAATCCATGTTATTATGCTGTTCTTGTTATTGTTCAGTCGACTCAAATGTCATTGCAGGTAAATATATATAACTTGAAAGATTTTTTTTCATTTATCTTCATTCGTTACTTTGATTTTAAAATTATTTTTCGTTAATATCAATTTGAATCAAATTTCATGAGTTAACAATTTGTTGAAGTTGTGTGGCTTTAATATGATCTTTTATATTAATATATGGCACCATTTTTTCTAATTATTTCGAATCTCTCATACATAAACAAAGAATAGATTTGAATTAAAACAAAAACAAATACAGAATTCCTTTTTTATAAAACATGATATTTACCTTTAGGCATAACTTTTGTAGTTTTCGTTACTAAAAATATAAAATATATTTCATAAGAGTCTTAATCAATTTAAGATTTGTTTAAGTAAGTTTATCAAATCAATTCATAATGTTGAAAACTGCTTAGCAACATTTGTTCTTCCAAGATTAATTTCTGTTAGCAGGTTTAAAGTGAAAGTCCCGACTAATGCAGACAATTTTGTATATATTTCAAATCAAAATTAAATCATACATTATAATAACCATGATTTCGTCAGCAAAAAACAAAACAACTAGCAATAAAACATTATAAAATAAAGAAAAATATTTTATAAACACAAAGGCGTCTTTTGAACCTCCATATTTTGAAGTACATATCAGCAATGGGACATTCGTTTAGGTATCATTTTCGTCACTTAAATATAAAACACAAATCATTAGAGTCAAAATCAATAAATGGTCATTTAAAGTAAGTTTTGTCAACCTCTAATTTCGGGAAGTTTCCATTATTTGTAATATTTCATTGAAATATCAGTCGTATTATGCAAATCATTTTGAATCAAAGGAGTAGGAGCATAAAAACCCTTATTTGACCAAAATGCAACTGCAAATTTACATTTTAGCATGCGTTTTCTAAAAATTTGTCCAACCTAGACTTAGGACAGGCAAGATATTCAGAAATAACAAAAATGTGCCCATAGACTTACTATTATTTCCTATGTTCAGTGGACTTTAAATTTGGGGTAAAAACTCTGATTTGGCAGTACAACAGGAAGATCATATCATAAGGAACGTGTGTACTTAGTTTTAAGTCGATTGAACTTCATCAGAAATTTATCCTCAAGCGGGACAGACGGACATATGAACGGACGCACAGACCGAAAAACATAACGCCCATAGTATGGGCATAAAAACAAATTTCATGTTGATTGATTGCAAAAGTTCTTGATTTTCTTTTGTTTTCTATCAACTTTTACGTATATTTCAGATTGGAAAAGTATGTACGCACCCAAGAAACAACTTGATATGTTTCGAGATTATGCCAATAGTTCTAATCAAATCCCTCCTAAATTATTTTGGTTTTTTTTTTTCGTTTTTATTTCTTGACCCTATGCATTTCAAAACAGTATGTGCCAATTCAACATAGGTGTAAACGTTTTATGTTATTATTCATGTGTTAACATTTTTGAATATTGTGTCTTTAATATGATATTTCATATCTATATATAACAATATTGTATCTATTTTGTTCGAATACCTTTTTTTTAAACCAATGGAACCGGTTGAGATTCAAATTAGGAAAACAAAACAAGAAAGGTAATTACCTTTGGGCATAATCTTCTTAACTTTCGTCACTAAAATATAAAACAAAATTCATTAGAGGTTCAATAAATGATTAGTAAAAGTCAGTTAATTTTACATTGCAATATGTCGAGAATTGTTTTGCTACCTTATGTGCAATGTATGTTGGTATGTTTAAAGCCTAACTCCCCACAGCCAACATTAACTTGACAGGTAAAGTGACCTTAAGAACTCCTCACTACTGATTGTGCGGTGTTTTTTTTCCAAATAGAATCAGATTATAATTATTAATATTGCGGTCATTTCTAGTTTGATTTTTATCAACTAAGTGAATGAAGATTTTTGTTCCATTTTCACTTGTGATCCGTGTAAAAATATTTAATCAACTATTTTTCTCACAGATTTGAAAACCTTTTTTTTTATTTACAATAGAGAAATTTCTGTAAATTTAAAACAGAGACGAAAGACACCAGAGGGGGACAGTCAAACGCATAGATCGAATATAAACTGACAACGCCATGGTTAAAAAATAAAAAGACAAACAGACAAATAATAGTACAAAAGGCACAACATAAAAAACTAAAGACTTAGCAACACAAACCCCAACAAAAACTGGGGGTGATCTCAAGTGCCCCAGAAGGGTATGCAGATCCTGCTCCACATGTGGCACATGTAAACTAACCTCAAATTATAATCAATTATCAGCCGGTTAATATCAGGAGAAATAGAAATAAAAAAACATATGACGACAAAACAATCCCATAAAAGGTAAATAATTTTGACATATTTGCATCTTGTTAAGGTAGATAGGGTGTCTTCCTCCATTTTGGATTTTGAAATACCAGAAAACAAGGTCTAGAACTTTAATCAAATGTGCAAATTTTGAGATTAGAAGTTAATTCATGTGTAAGAATTTTTTATTATGATATAGAAAATGCCATGTTTTATTATATTTATGGTTGTATTTTTCAAAAAAACGATTACTTTTGTTTGATTAAATTTTTTCCAACTTTGCCAAATAAGGGGAGACAACTCAAATGCAAGGGCAGATAATTCAGATAGTGTTACTTTTACAATAGAATGTGTTAGGAATTTACCAATTTTACTATGTAGCAAGAAAACGAGTCCGGTGACCCCATTTTTTCTTTTTCTTATCTGAAAGCATAATATTGGAGCTATCTTCTCATATTTTATCTCAAAATTCTATGGTGTAGTTTTCGTTTTATGACGCAAAATTGGGTTTTCCATGCATAATCTATACAAAATCGGACAATTTTGCACAACCTGTAGTGTGAAAATAAGTCCGGTGACCCATTCTTTTTATTAATGTTTTTAAACAAGCAGGATATAAACTACATTTTGGCAAATTATTAAAAAATTCTGTGGATTATAATTTAGACACCCCATCTACCTTAATCTCCTCATTTTGCAGATTTTGTGTTGTTCTGTCTTTTAGCATCCTTACTAACATTTTGTGAACTTGATTGTGTCTTTGAGATTTTTCGGATTTTTTTTGCCATGCCGTTATCAATAACTGTTGGATGTCCCCATGATATCGGCCGACTCTAAGTTGTAAACGGTTGTTAAAATCTAAATACAAACAATTCTTGTTGTTGAACGAATATGTTTTATATGAAAATTGAAAGGTGACGAATTCCTGCGTTCATGCTTTTTTTGTTCGTTTATTTATGTTATCTAAAAACAAATAGTACATCTGTATTTTGAATTCTTCTAAAAGAACAGACTAACGTTTAATCATCATATAAATAATACTGCTATTTACTATTAAGAGAGGATGGATCTGCTTGTCTATATATTTATAACCCGTGGCATTGTCAATCATACTATATACGTTTTTTTAAGTATATTTACCCTTTGGCTCAACTGTCTTATCTTTCTTTACTGAAATATAAAACAATACATATCTCAACGAAATTTCACCTATGGTCAGTTTAAAAGAGAGCACTTAATTGAATTGAAATATCACAATTATGATGTACATAGGCAGGACGATATCACTCTTACGCCCTTGAACGAAGTTTCAACTGTATTTTTCTTATTTCAAACCGTACGGTTGTACCTAACGAGTCATAGAAACACATTTGATAATACACTTCATGACTACGTCAATTATCCCGTTCATACACCTAGACATTGAAAAAAGGTTGGAAAATGACCGAAAAAGGTTGGGATAAACTTGAGTTGATGCTTTCAGCAAGTTGTGCACACATTTCGTGGTGTCTCAATGCATCGTTACGAAAGAGTTAAATGACATTCATATTTTGAAATTATGTCTATAATTCGATATTACATATCTGAATATTGCAATATTTCATTTCTTGTTTAACAAACCTTTTTAACAAAACGAGGAACAAATTTATATAAAAAACATAAACAAACTCTTTTTTATGTTATGTTTAAGAAATCAATTATTGCGTTACTAAACATGGTATTTACCTTGAGGCATAATTTTCGTCTTTTTCATCACTAAAATATAAAACACAGTTCATTAGAATATAAACTAATAAATGATTACTAGACTTTAAGATAACTAGACACCCCCCATAATGTCAAGAACTCATGTGCAATGACTGTTGTTAGGTTTAAGTTCAAGTCGCCACAACCATCATTAACCATCCAAGTAATTCCATATATAGTCAGTGTTTTAATCAAATTTGCTGTTGTCATTTCTAGTTTGATTTCTAATCAATTAAGTGCAAAAAGAGTATTGTTCCATTTTCATTTGTTTTCCGTCTTAATATATTTAAGTTAATAAGTTTCTCCCAAATATAATTTAGACAGAATTTAAGGCACGTTCTTTTGTAAACCATTTCGTGCTATAAAATTACTTTTTAAGTCCCTTCAGAGCAGGTATTTATTCCTAGTAACTGGCCACCTAAGGACTCGGTCAATCTGCGTTTTAATGTTACGTCATTTCAATCAATCAAATTAGGCAATGTCATTTGCAACACTATCAAGGTTACGACAGTTTTTTGGGTGTCATGGCAGGCAGATTTACATAATCATTTTTTCTCGTATACTGAAATGCCACATTATCCGCTTTAGTGTTGTTTATAAGATTTTAGTGTTTACCACATTACTGCAAAAACAGACTAAAATGTGTGAATATTGGTAAAATTAGAGAGAATTACTGAAAACATTTCCAACAGTATTGGTTGACCCTTCTGTCAGTCATTTAAGGATTTTTAACAGCTGTCGTTGCCTTTGACGATTGACACGACCAATAATGAAGAAAAAGCAGGACTTTAGTGCAAACAAAATGATTTAAAAGTTAAGCGTGTCTTAATCAATTCAACTTTTGTATTTCCAAATTACCTTAGACGATGAAGAAATAAATCAGCCTTTTTTTCAGTTAAGTGTTATATGCGGAATGTGTATTTTGAAATGAAAAATTAAACAAAACATCAAGTGTTGCGTTTCTAAAGTCAGTCAGCATATGCATGATATATTTTTTGTTTTAGTTAAATTCTAAACATATGTTTTACAAACAAGTGTTGTATCAAAATTCTATTTCATTGGTATATAAAGTAATCGGCGTACTTACTCGATCTTGTTATTGGTCATTCATAATCCATTAAATTTTATTAGTACAAAAATATGTAGAATTTGGACGCTTATGGTCGTTCTTCTTTATTTTTATCTTTATCTAAATTACATTTAAATTATTAATAATTTTTGTGTCAAATTTCATGTGTAAATAATTTGAAGTTGTGTGTCTCTTATACAATATTGCATACTAATATATATTGTAACATTCCTTCTCCCCCAACCCTTTTTTAAATACAAAAAATGGACAGATTTACATTTAAAACCGAAAACAAATAATTACTCTTCTTTTACATAGAATGTTTTATATAATATTTTTTTCAGTATCCAGTAAGTAAACATCAGCAACGGTTATTACCTTTAGGCATAATTTTCGTAGTATTCGTCACTAAAATATAAAACATAATTCATTACATTCTTAACTAATGAATGATAAGTAAAAGTAAATAAATTTATGCAACCCTTTATGTTGAGAATTGCTTTACAATATCATGTTCAATGTATGTTGGTAGGTATTAAGTCCCCACAGCTATGATTTACTTGACAGTAAAATGCACCACCATAAGTACTCACTACCGATTGTGTGATTTCTATCAAATAGAATCAGGGTTTTTTTAATCAGTATTGTTGGTGTCATATTTAATTTCATTTTAACCAATTCAGTAGCAAAAGAGTATTGTCAAATTTTCATTTTTTATTTTCTTAATATGTTTAATCAAGTCTTTAAAAAATAATGACTCAGACGTAATTGACTAATGAGGGTTGCAAATACCTGTGGTATTTTCTACATAAATGTTATACACGGTTTGGTAAAATTCAAAGACATATAGCTCAAATTTTGTTGTTATTAAAAGAATATGTTTTTATATGCAAATTGAAAGGAAAAGAATATTTATATTCATATGCATGCTACTGCGTTTGGGTTTTTGTTTTTAGGTATGTTATTTAAAAACAAATGTACATCTTTATATCAAATTCTACTATTAGAAACAAAAGGCCTATTGATCAGATCGTCAAATTAAAAATATTGCTACTTGACATAAAGAGAGATTAGAGCTGTTTGTTTATAGATTACAACCCTCTATGTCGTTCGGTCTCTGATAGATAGTGGTGTCATTGGCAACCATACTATATTATATATCTTTATTTAAATAATGCCTGTAGTTACTATAAAGAACCTTAGTGAGCACGGTCACATACCCCACGTCCCCACATTGTCATTGGAGAAATTAAATAAGTGTAAAAAAAAAATATTGAATAATAATTTCCTGTCGATATGCACATCTACATAGCTTGTCCTTATTATCTTAAAAGGTTTCATGAAATTCTGTTGTGTGGTTTCAGAGAAGTTGCGATGACAAACTGTTGCAGTAATACATTGAAGCAAATAAGTTCAAAGGGGCGTAACTCCTAGAAAAAAAATTGAATCGCAATTTCCCGTCGATATGCACAACTACATAGTATGTCCTTATTATCTGAAAAGGTTTCGTGAAATTCTGTTTTGTGGTTTGAGAGGAGTTGCGATGACAAACTGTTGCAGTAGTACATAAATTCCAAGCAAGAGGAGTCAACAATATAGTGAGGCAAATAAGTTCAAAGGGGCGTAACTCCTAGAAAAAAAATGAAATGCAATTTCCCGTCGATATGCACAACTACATAGTATGTCCTTATTATCTGAAAAGGTTTCGTGAAATTCTGTTGTGTGGTTTGAAAGGAGTTGCGATGACAAACTGTTGCAGTAGTACATTAAAGTAAATAAGTTCAAAGGGGCGTAACTCAGAGAAAAAAAATTGAATCGCAATTTCCCGTCGATATGCACAACTACATAGTATGTCCTTATTATCTGAAAAGGTTTCGTCAAATTCTGTTGTGTGGTTTGAGAGGAGTTGCGATGACAAACTGTTGCTGTAGTACATTAAAGTAAATAAGTTCAAAGGGGCGTAACTCCTAGAAAAAAATTTGAATCGCAATTTCCCATCGATATGAACAACTACATAGTATGTCCTTATTATCTGAAAAGGTTTCGTGAAATTCTGTTGTGTGGTTTGAGAGGAGTTGCGATGACAAACTGTTGCAGTAGTACATTAAAGTAAATAAGTTCAAAGGGGGGTAACTCCTAGAAAAAAAATTGAATCGCAATTTCCTGTCGATATGCACAACTACATAATATGTCCTTATTATCTGAAAAGGTTTCGTGAAATTCTGTTGTGTGGTTTGAGAGGAGTTGCGATGACAAGAAACAGGACTGACGGACGGACGGACGGGTCAAAAACATTATACCCTCCACAACCCGTTGCGTGGGGTATAATAACAGCATGACTACAGATAGTTTACAGAGAGACAAATATATTTACCCTTTGGCTTAACTATCTTAACTTTCTTTACTGAAATATAAAACGATACATACATATCTCAATGAATTTTCACATATGGTTATTATATTAGGAGAGCATTAAACCGACTTGTTATATCACAATTATGTTTTTCATCTGAAGAACAATGTCTCTATTATTTATGAACGTAGGCAACGTTATATTACAGCATATACAATAATAGACTTATTTTGGGTCTTATATATGGAAAGTAACACATTTTCTTTCACACAAATGCTATTGAAGTTTTCCAGTTAATCTGGTTAAAATTGCAGTTTAAGCTTCAATGAAAATTAATATGAGAGAAAATTCGTATTGATGGTGTGGTTGTATACTCTTGTGTGTCTGACAAAATCAGAACAGGTATATATAAATAACAAAAGATAGTGCTATCTCTTCGGAATCTCATTTTAAGTATTATTAAAGAACCTTAGTGAGCACGCTCACATACCCCACGTCCCCAAATTGTCATTGGAGAAATTAAATAAGTATAAGAAAAAAAAATTGTATAAGAAAAAATATTGAATAATAATTTCCTGTCAATATATATAGTATGTCCTTATTATCTACAAAATTTCATGAAATTATGTTGTGTGTTTTCAGAGGAGTTGAGATGACAAACTGTTGCAGAAGTACATTGAAGCAAATAAGTTTAAAGGGGCATAACTCCTAGAAAAAAAATTGAACCGTAATTTCCTGTTGATATGCACATCTACATAGTATGTCCTTATTATCTACAAAGTTTCATGAAATTCTGTTGTGTGGTTTGAGAGAAGTTGCGATGACAAACTGTTGCAGTAGTACATTAAAGTAAATAAGTTCAAAGGGGCGTAACTCCTAGAAAAAAAAATTGAATCGCAATTTCCCGTCGATATGCACAACTACATAGTATGTCCTTATTATCTGAAAAGGTTTGGTGAAATTCTGTTGTGTGGTTTGAGAGGAGTTGCGATGACAAGAAACAAAACTGACGGACTGACGGACGGACGGACGGGTCAAAAACATTATACCCTCCGCAACTTCGTTGCGTGGGGTATAAAATTACACATTGGGAACAACTACTTATGGTTCCAGGTTTAGATAAAGTAAAACACAGAGGAATTAAAAAAAAATTCACAAACAATCATTTGTTTAACGAACAATTGTTTAATCAAAATTATATTTCATTGGTATAAAATGAAATCAGCCTACTGATGTTGATCTTTTTATTGTTCACTCATAATCAATTATTTTTTTTTGTACAAAAAAGATAGAATTTGGACGATAAAAGTTTTTCTTCTTTATCTGTAACTTTATCTATTAAAATGGCATTTATATTATTAATAATTTTTTTTTTTCAAATTTCATGAGTTGATAATTTCAAAGTTTTGTGTCTTTAATGCGATATTGCATGTTAATATATATTGCGCCATTCCTTTTATTTTTTCCCAACATGTTTTAATACAAACATTGAAAGGGACATGTTTACGTTTGAAAAAGAAAACAAATAAATACTCTTCTTTTTCATGTTTTATATGATAAACTTTTCAGTATACAGTAAGTAAACACCAACAATTGCATTTACCTTTAGGCATGATTTTCGTAGTATTCGTCACTAAAATATAAAACATAATCATTACATTCTTAATTTATAAATGAAAAAGTAAGTTAATTTATACAACAAATAATGTCGAGAAATGATTAATTACATTAAAAGGTTCAATGTATGTTCGTATGTTTTATCTAATTACTAAACACAATTCTATAATAATATTCTAAATACATCAAATAACATAAATACAAACCTAATCCTGATTTATATCCAAATTTTAGAAATTTACCTGCGTCGTCACTTTTGTGGCGTTGATCAAATCTTGTGACGGACAGTTCGTAGTTCTGTTGTGCATTTTTTGTGTGCTGTCCTATGTTGTTTTACGTGTTAGTTTTAAGTTTTAGTTTGTAACCCGGATTTGTTTTCTCTCAATCGATTTATGACTTTCGAACATCGGTACACTACTGTTGTCTTTATTAAGTCAAAGTCCACACACCTATCATCAACTTGACAAGTAAAGTGCACGACCATAAATACTTCTCACTACAGATTGTGTGATTTTCTATCAAATTTGTTATTTTTCTATATCATTTATGGTGTCATTTCTAGTTTGAAATAACTTGTACATCTGTATTTCAAATTCTACTATTAGAAACACAGGGGCAATAATCGAATCATCAATTTAAAAATATTGCTGTTTGCTTATAGTTTCCAACCCTCAATAACATTTGGTATCTGAAAAATAGTTGTGGCATTGGCAATCATACTATATATATTTATTTTAATAATGAATGTAGTTACAATAGCAGCATCACTTTAGATAGATAGTTTACACACATGCAAATATATTTACCCTTTGGCTTAACTATCTTAACTTTCTTTACTGAAATATAAAACGATACATATCTCAATGAATTTTCACATGTCGTCAGTTTATTAAATTGACTTGTTATATCAAAATTATGTTGGTTAATCTGCTGGACAATGTCACTGCTATTCATGAAAATTCGGTACGTAATATTACAGCCTATACAAGGATAGACCATTTTTGGCTCATATAATATGGCTATCATCAATTTTAGATACAGCTGTATGTTATTAGGTTTGAAAGTCCTACATTTTCCCTCAAACAAATGTTTTAAACAGTCTAGCTTCTCTGGTTAAAATGCAATTTAAGCTTAAATGAGAACTCTGAAAATTGATACCGGGGGAAAATCTAATTTCTTGAGAGGTTGGCTGCCATTGTGTGTCTGACAAATGCAGTATCAAAGTATAAAACTGTCAAGGATACTGTAATTCAATTCAAATAGCAATATCAATCTTTTTATGTATCTAAAAAAACAACGGGTACAACTGCTTGTGGTTCTACGTTAAGATGTATAAAACTATAGGCTTCCAAAAGTCTGTGTCGCTCACCTGATTCTACTTTGGTTTTTGAAATCAAGTAAAAACAAATTAAAATCATAACATATAACCTAATAATGATTGAGACTAAATTTGGTTTAATAGTTGCCACGTAATTTAACCAACAGTAGGATACTTTTGTAAAGTTAAAAGAAATTACAAATAAATTCTTTGAAATTGTAATAAATGACTTTATAAGGACAATGCCAAATTAGCTACAAAGTAATAGCACTTGGTCAGCAACTCAAAATAAACATCCATACCATGTTTGGTTTCAATTCATGAAGCGGGATTATAGAAGAAGACATTTGTGTATACATGTACTTTACATAGGTTTCTTTTTTAAACTTAGTCCCCCGTTGGTAGTCATCGTGTTTGATGGATTTGAAGTAACCAGGCCATGTTTTATTTTATTTTAGTTCGTGGTTCTCTAAAAGAAGACATGGGTATGAATTTACAATAGGATCTTGTTTTAAACTAGTACGCTTCTACAGAACATGGACGCCATGTTTGGTTTCATTCCATTTTTTGGTTCTTCAAAAGAAGACTTTTGTATGTATTTAACATGGTCCTTGGTTAAACTAAGTTCCCCGCTGGCAGCCATCTAAGATGAGTGATTGTCTACACAGTAACAACACTATATAGCTCTTTAACGTTTTTCGGTACTTATCCAACTTTGAATTTCAAATGCTTGGCCTTGAGCGTTCCTGATGAAGGTAAATCCAGAAAAGCGCTTCGGACGCAATAAATTATTAAACGTGTTGTTTTCAATTTTTTACATCACTGGGTCAATACCTCTGCTGGTGGACTATCAGTCCTCGAGGATGCCATCAGCCCAGTAGTCAGTGCTTCGGTAATGACATGATTTAACAAACTTTACTAAAATTTAAAAAGTTTCAATTCCCTCAGGCAAAGTTGGCTTTAGATGAATTTGGCTATTTTTTTTAGGTATTTTTGACATATAGCTCTTCAACGACTTTCAGTACTTATCATTCTTTGGATTATTTAATGTTAGGCCTTCAGCGTGCCTGTTGAAGATAAATCCAAAAAAGCGCTTCGGAAGCAATAAATGATTAAACGTGTTGTTTTCCATTTTTTGACCAGCACCTCGTTTGGAACAGCCATGTAGGTTTCATTCCATCCAGTGGTTCTCTAAAAGAAGCATTTATATGTATTTCCCGTTGGATCCTATGTTAAACTAAGTCCCTCTCTGATGGCCATCTTAAAATGATGGTTGGGTCTCAAAGTAACAACACATTGGTCAGCATCTCACAAGGAATATCCAGGTAATATTTTGATTTCATTCTATTCAGTGGCTCTCTAAATGAAGATATCTATATGTATTATCCTTAGGGTCCTATTTCTAACAGTCACCCTCTGGCGGCAAATTTGGATGATCGATCGCCTACAAAGCTACAATACTTGGTAATTTCCTCATCAGAAACATTTATGCCTTGTTTAAGTTCATTTGATATAGTGGTACTCTGAGAGAAGACATTTGTATGTATTTCCCATGAGAAATTTTTATTTCCAAATTGAAAGGTTACGATGATTTATTTTAATGTAACTTTGTCGGGTTTTTTATGTTGATGTTTTTCTAATACAACTATTTCAAAAAGAAAGGGCAAACGTTTTAAAAAAAAAAACAAGAAATAAATAGCATTGCTATTGAACTTGACGAAGGCATGGAGCTATCTGTCCATAGTTTTTAACCCTCTGCATCATTCTGTTTATTATACAGAGTGGTGTCTTTGGCAATCATATAACATATTGTTTTTCTAATGATTGTAATTTGGAGTTACAATAACATCTTGACTTCAGATAATTAACACACATTTACATTTATTTATCTTTTGGCTCAACTGTCTTAACTTTGTTAACTGAAATATTAAAGGAAACATATCGGATTGAATTTTCACTTTAATACTGTCAATTTACAAGAAAGCATCAAAATCAGGGCGTAATATATCAGACTATCAAAATCAGGGCGTAATATATCTGACATCAAAATCGGGGCGTAATATATCAGACTATCAAAAAATGCTTTTTGCCTCTTATCTATTTTATCAATGTTTAAGAACAACTGTATTAAATTAAGTTTGAAATCCATTAATTTTCACTCTCACTAATGCTAGATTAACTTATGTGTATTTTGTCCAGTTGCTCTTGTTTAAGGATCAGTTTTAGCTTCATGTGAACTTTGAAAGACCATACAGTGACCTATAGTTGTTAAATTCTGTGTAATTTTGTCTTTTACGAAGAGTTATCTCATTGGAAATCATACCACATCTTCTTATTTTCTATTTCAAAATTGATAATCGAAAACTGGTTTTGCTGGAGAGTTTGTCTTCCTTTGTGAGTGTGACAAAGACAGTTTAGAATTATAGAACTTCTAATGATACTATTATTTCTTAGGAAAATTAATTTCAACCTTTTTGATATTCTTATTACTCTGTGGGAACAACTACTTTTTAGTTCCAAGGGAAAGTTAAAGGTAGGGAAATCCAAAAAATTCCCAGCAATCACTTTTTAAGAAGCGAATGTTTTATTAAAACTTGATTTTTTTTTTGGTATAAAATTTACCCTTTAAATGTACTCATGTTGTTCTTGTACATTAATCAGTTGATTCAAATGCATTTGTATGTAAATAGATTGAATTTGAACAATAATATTCTTTCTTTTTTTATTTGCTGTTTTAACTTGAATTACGTTTATATTATTATTACTATTTTGAATCCATTTCAAGTTTTGTGTCTACGATAAGATATTTCATAATTTTACATTGCACTATTTTGTATAGTGTTTTCGAACCCTGTTTTTATAAAAAAAAAAAAAAATAATAAAAAACACAAACAAAGAAAATTTCTCCTTTTTTATATAATGTTTAGGATATCAATTATAGGTATTCAGTAAGTAGACCTCAGTAATGGTACTTACTATTAGGCTTAATTTTCGTAGTTTTCGTCACTTAAATATAAAACAAAACCATTACAGTCTAATATAATAAATGGGTAAACACAAATACTATATAGATATAAGAAGATTGGTATGAGTGCCAATAAGATAACTCTCCATACAAGTCAAAATCCATTAAAGTTAACCATTATAAGTCAAAGTACAGTCTTCAACACGTAGCCTTGACTCACACCGAAAACAGAAAGCTATAAAGGGCCCCAGAAATTACTAGTTTTAACCCTTTCCTGACTTGATTTTTTTGACATACTAGAATCGCATAGGATTTTTCAATAAAATAATAATCACCAGGTTTTAAGTATGAATGCATTGCGAAAACGAATATTTCATCAATGAAATTCCAGTCAGATATTCTCATAAATATTCTTTCTTATATTAGATACAAATTTTATTTCGGTCTGATAAATATTTTTTGTTAGCAAGACGTTTCAACTGAGAAACTACACAGGCGTCAAAAGGCGTCATAATGGAGGAAAGGGGTGACGTTAAAGGCTTTATTATGTTCGATTCCTGTCTGGGATGAAAATTTCAAGGAATGAATTTTCGGCTCTCCCTTGACACCATTTGAGAGTATGGTCCTGAGGAAACGATGATAGTCCGTCGGAAGGGGACGATAAACGGCTGACCCGTGTTAAGAGAGAGCCACATCTCTTGCACGTTAAAGACACCCTTGTAGATTTCGAAAAAGAGCAGGCTAATGCCGATACAAGGCAGCACTCGCACCCGCAAAGTGAAAAGGGATTAATATAAGTTGCAAAACTTGTTTCCCAATCCACTATAATTAAATATGTTTAAACTAAGTTTTTGTTAGGTTTAGACGATTTTTACATTTTGATCAACAAATGAAACTAACAATCTTGCTATTTAACATTAAGATGTCATGGAACTGTTTGTCTATAGTTCAAACCCTCTACCCTATTTAGTCCATCGTGAAGAGCTGTCTCATTGGCAATCATACTATTTATTTTTGTTGCAATGGTTCCAGAAGTAACAATAACCGCATAAAATCAGATACTGCAACTGAACTTTTTTTCGCGGATACTTATTTTTATAGTTCAAATTATTGCAATATATGTAAATCTGAACTGTATTTAAAGTAAAATCGTACATAGCCGTGGGGTAAACTGTATTACACGCTTGGTGGTTAGTGCATGCATTTCAGAATGTTTGAAAAGAGGTTGGGTTAAGAACGGTATTGCAGGAGTCGTACTCGGTGAATAACAAAATGTAGTAAATTTGGTTAATTGTAAATAATCTTCGTTTGTATTTATTTGTCTTAGTTTTCTTTTCATAAAACCCAATTAAAATTACAATTTCGTTTGTTATATGATATGACGGTAAAGCTGTCAAAAAACATTGTCTGCTACTATACACTCTTGTTTGTAAATCAATCGATAACAACAACAATAGAAAGTCATATGGTTCAAGGAATTTCGAATAGATTAAAATTTAGAGTGTAATTATTTTCGAGATAATAAACCAAAAGCGAAGTTGGTGAAAATAAATACACCGCGAAAATAAGTACAATTACAGCAAGTTACACACATGGAAATATGTTTACCTTTTGGTTTAACTGTTTTAATCTTCTTTACTGAAATATATTAATTGAAACAAATGAAAATGAGTTTTTACAAATGGTCTTCTTATACCACCATTGTGTTGTACATCTACAGGCCGGCGTTACTGTTATTCATTAGCATTCGGTGCGTAACATAAAAATGTATATTAGAAAAATACCAAACTCCGAGGAAAGATATAAACGAAAAGTCCCCGAGTATATGCAAAATTAAAAGTTTAAACACATAACAACGAATGGAAAACAACTGTCATATTCCTGACTTGGTTCGTTCATTTGCCTATGTAGAAATTAAACCTTGTTTTATAGCTAGCTAAACCTCTCACTTGAATGGTAAACGCTTAAAATTCCATTATATTGACAACGATGTGTGAACAATACAGCCTATTTTAAAATATGCGGTTTATTGGCCTGAATGGCTCTTGTCACTTTAAGAAACGGCAGTATGATATTTTGAAATTAGAAAAGCATTCCTGAAAAGGTTGGCTTCGTCTGTATATATTAAAAGTAGTACAGGCTAGACCTACCAAATCGTATTTTTAAAATTTTTTACGCCAGACGCGTTACGTCTACAACTCAGAGTAGACTCATCAATGACGATCGAATCAAACAAGTTTCAAATTTTAAATAAAGACTAAACATATAATAACACTAATTTTTGTGGAATTTCTATAAATTCAATTATACAATAGTACATTACTAAGGTAAACATCTGAATGAATGGTATTTACCTTTAGGCATAATTTTCGTAGTTTTTGTAACTAAAAAATAAAACACAATTCATTAGAGTCAAACAAAGAAAAATACTTTGACGTAAAGGTAACAAAAATATTATTATTAAGAGGGTTACAAAAAATGTGATTTATTTTAATATTTGCGTAGTACTTTTATATACATGTATTTTGGATATTTGCCAATGGAATCCTATGTATTTCATAATTATCGCTTTTCGGAAGATTAAAGTATAATGGATGTTGTTCGTCAAATCAAGACGCCAAATTGTTGATTTAAAAACATTCACAAATTTATATAACTGTTGACTCATGTTGCACTCGTTATTAATATTATGCCAGTATCAGGGAAAAAGGATAATATGCGTCAACCAAGAAACAATTATAGGCTGTTTACGTTCAATGCAGTAGTAATTATTCCGACCGTTTTATTAAATTATTTTGGTCATTTATTGGTTCCTGAGGGTGTCTGTCTGGTTTTGTGGTTGATATAGTTGGGAAAAAAATGGTTCTCACCGGTTTCCGAACACGTTAAAATACAATTAATTAGCACCAATTGATGGAAATGTCCATGCACTGTAATTCGTTGTACATATTTGTAGATATTGAGACCAATTGTAAAACGATATTTCCAATTCTCATTTTGCTAAAGAAAGGGAAAACAAACAATTATAGAAATTAACAATATTGTTATTTAACAATAAAGCATGTCATTGCTTTTCTGTCTATGTCATATGGTGAATGATAGTGAGTTTTCTTTTTTGCATTCATACCTTATATACTTCTTTTCATAATACTTGTAGTAACAATAAAAGCATGACTTCAGATAGTTAACACGCATGCACATATATTTACCTTTTGGGGAAACTGTCTTATTTTTATTTACTGAAATATAAACCGAAACACATCAGAATGAATTTTCACATATGGTCATTTAATGAGAGAGCATTATATTGACCTGTTATATCACAATCATGTTGTGCATCTGCAGAACACTGTCACTGTTGTTCGTGAGCATTCGGTGAGTAATAATACAGCCTATAAAAATACAAGTTTTGGTTCAAATGGTTTTCATCACCATCTCGTACATTTGGAATATCACTGTTGAACATTTTTGTTCTTAATATACACTTCCGAAACGACTTCAAACGGTTCAACTTTTAGAAGAAAAAAAATTGGGTCAAATCGAAAATTATCTAGCAATCACTTGCTTTAGAAACAAGTGTTTTATCATAAGATTCAAGGTTCAAAATGTGCGTACTCCTAGTGTTCTAGCCACAACTTTAAATTTACAATAATTAGAGGCTTCCAAGTGCCTATGTCGTTCACCTGTATCTACTGTTATTTTCGAAATCATGTAAACTAAGGTTCAAAAATAATTATACAGTATCCAGTAATTAAACATCATAATTTTATTTACCTTTAGGCATAATTTTCGTAGTTTTCGTCACTAAAATGTAAAACGTAATTCATCAAAGTCTAAATCTATTTATTTTCCGTTTGTCTCCAGAATTGCATTATTACGTTTGATAGAAGGTGTAATGTAAAAGTCACCATCGCCAGAATAAAGCATGTTTTTAACTATGGTAAAATTGAAAAAAACCAACAAAAACGCCTTTACATCATTATTAAAAAAAACATAGGGCGATGAAATTTATCACAAATATGAAAATTTCATTCAGACATATTTGCTTTTTTGAACACTTCCATTTTTTTGGGGTTCACGTTAATTATTCAATAAGTATTCTAAGTACTGTTTTGTCAGTTTTGTCTTTTTATGGTCGTTTGGATTATTTGCTCGGCGTTATGTATTTCTATCGACCTATTAGAGTGGAAATCTCAATGGTAGCTTCTGCCTATTTTTCATATTCGGCTATGCTTAAATCCAGAAGAATGTCTCTTTAAATGAAATAGATCGCGAAAGAATGTCTATTTTAATGAAATAAATTGCTAAATATTGAAGGTAACCTATGCTTATGTCCGTGCACTGTAGTTCGTTTTTGATAGAAGACAAATTGTACATCTGTAGTTATTTCCAGTTTAGCTATTGCAAGAAAAGGCAAACGATAATATATAATAAAACTATCACGATTTAACAACAAGAGGACATGCATGTAGTAACAATAATAGCATGTCTTCAAACATATAACATGTACATGTATTTACCTTTTGGTTCAACTTTCTTAATTTTCTTCACTGAAATATAAAACGAAACTCATCATAAGACAGTTTTAAATATGGTCAGTTAATAAGAGTGTACCAAAGCAACTCGTTACATCGCCTTTAATAATGCTGTACATCTACTTGCGATATCACCGCATTTTTACATTGCAACCACATAATATAACATCAGATATAACTTCATCAACACCTACATAGAAAGGTTACTTTCTATCTTTCAACAAGGAATCGTTTTTGTTGATTGTGAGTAAAATAGTTCCCTTGAATATTATTTTTGTGGATGTCCAGGTAATCCAGATGACTCAACAAAAGATTTGAGTGGAGATACCTTCTTACATTAAACGTATTATGTACAAGTGTACATTTGAAAATCAAACGCAGCTTACAGAGATGTGTTAATAAATGACTGTCAGGAATTTAAAGAGTAGAGCAGCATTATTTTGGGGATAAACCTTCACAAATACAACTGTTTCACAAAAATGTGAAAAAATAAATGCAGATTTGAGAACTAAAGATTGATTTTTTAAATTTTTTAACAACCAAAAGACAACATAACTACCCTTTTTAATCTCCGATGTCGCTTAAAATGCAACTGATATTTCTATCCGTCTTCTTAAATCTTATCAGGGCTTTGTCAACTAAACGACAGATGAGCACTATATTAAAATGCCCACCTTAGTTGCTTCAGGTTAACATTTTTGTTTTTCTATTATAAATTTGATTTAAATAACACTATTATTATTATAAAATCCATTTCGTGTGTAAATCACTTTGGAGATCTATAATTCACTACAATAAGCTATTTATGTTATTCCTTTCCCTCTTTGTGTTTAGACCTTCGCTTAGCAAAAAATAAAGAAATAACTAATTACTTACGGTAGTTAAGAGGTATAGAAAAATAATGACAGAATTTTACTATACTTACTATAGGTACGAGTCGTTCAAAATTGCCAAAATTTGCTTGAATTGTTTATTAAAAAAACACATTTTTGGTCATTAAAAGAAGTCTACAAGACAGAATTTTGTAATAAAATATGAGAAGATAGGTTTTTATTATATATTTGAAGAAAATAGAAAGAAAAAATGGTGTCACCGAACTTGTTTTCTTGCTGCAAGTAAAAGATGAAAATTTCCCTATATATCCTGTATAACTTTTGTACTAAAAGAGTTATCTCCCCTTAAATGGCTGATTTGAAAAATTGATTCTAAAAACATAAATATCTGGTACTTGATATAACATTTTCGATCATGCAATGAATCATTAAATATTCTTTATATAAATAAACAGTGTAACCAATAAATTGTAAACCGGTCTACAAATTCCCAGATTTGGGCAAAGAATTAGACTGATTATGTACTGTCATTGTACAATTCAAGATAGCGGTAAACCCCTGAACTACCTTAAGACAAAAACAAATAAAAAATACTCTTTACTTTTTAAAGAAGACATTTTTTCAACAATCTAGTATCCAATTATTCAATATCGACAACTATATTTACCTTTTGGCTTGATTTTGGTAATTTTCGTCACTGAAATATAACACATAGTCCAATTATTCAATATCGACAACTATATTTACCTTTTGGCTTGATTTTGGTAATTTTCGTCACTGAAATATAACACATAGTCCATAAACATGATTTGTTTTTATGGTAGGTATAGGTTATTAACTCAAAACAACTCGTTAGTTCACAACTTCAGGAACGACACATGATTTTATGTAGGCTTCATGATCTATGGCAACAGTTAGTTTTCAATATGTAGCATCCTCTACACGCTGTATAAAAATGTTGATGAATGTAATAAATGCAGTTAACATGCCTCATTCAACATTATAATGATATGCGTATTGTCACAACAAATTGAACTATATAGACTGTAGATAGTTAATGTATATTAATATGTTTACCTTTTGGCTCTACTTTCTTTACCTTTGTAACTGAAAAATTAAAAATATTCAATATATCCGATTTGTTTTTTATGATTTGTATTGGACAATATTTTAAAATCAACTCATTATTTATCAATAACAAAAGAAAAGAAAACGATTACATGAAGAGAATGTATAAAAAATGAATTTGCCAAGAGACTATCAATGATAAAACTAACCACTTTGTTTTTAAGAACTTACTACGACATGATAAAGTTATGTTGTAATTTTTCTTCTATGCATTTTAAACTCCATATTGCAAAAAAAAATATGACAATTTCTCTCTTCTTATTATAAACTAGAATTCTATAACACGATTACTATCATTGTGAGGTTGATTTCGTGTGTACACCAGTTTGCTGTTCTATATTTTACTACGTAACGATATATTCATGGTGAAATATGTCCTCTATGTATTTCGACCTCCATTTTGCATTTAAAAAATCAAAGAGCTAACCAAGATCTTAGAACATAAACAATTGAAAATCACTCCTCATTTTTATTGAAAGCACTATATCAGTCATATAGTCTTACTGCCAACACCGAACAATATATTTACCTTTTGGCATAATTTTGGTAATTTTCTTCTCTGAAATATAACACATAGTCAATAAACGTGATTTTTTATATAGTACGTACAGGATATTAACTCGAAACAACTCATTAGTTCACAACTTCAGGACCGACATATGATTGTATGTAGGCTTCATGATATATGTCAAAAGAAGTTTTAAATATGTAGCATCCTCTACACGCTGTAATGAATTCATTAAGATGTTAATAAATTTAAAAATGCAGGCGGGCCAGCTAACATATCTAATTCAACATCATAATGATATGAATATTGTCACAACAAATTGAACTATATAGACTGTAGCATGGATTCCGCAAACGACGATCTTGCGAATCCCAACTCATCATCACCATTCATGATTTTGCATCGAAATTAAAAAGTAACAGCCAGGTAGATATCATACTACTAGATTTTGCTAAAGCGTTTGATAAAGTGCCACACCATCGCCTACTACATAAACTTGAGTACTACGGAGTAAATCCTAAAGCAAACAGGTGGATAAGATCATTCCTACAAAACAGAATGCAAAGCGTTATTCTAGAAGGAGCTGTCTCTGAACAAGTACCAGTACTCTCTAGTGTTCCTCAAGGAACAGTCCTTGGACCACCACTGTTCCTGGCCTACATAAACGACATGCCAGAAACAGCAACATCATCAGAGACCAAACTTTTTGCAGACGACAGCCTCATCTATCGAACTATCAGTAACCAAGCAGAAAGTGACCTACTACAGAAAGATCTCACATCATTAGAGGATTGGGAAGATAAGTGGCAAATGAGCTTCAATGCAAAAATATGCATTGTAATTAGAATACAACCCAAGAACCGTCCTGTAATACCAACTAATTACAAATTACACGGACACAAACTGGACACCGTTGAAGCTAGTAAATACCTGGGAGTTACTATCAGCAATAATCTAACCTGGGACAGACACATCGACAACATAGTGGGAAAAGGAAACAAAACACTAGGCTTCATACGACGTAACCTAAAAGATTGCACTAAACCGGTCAAAGCAGCAGCATATTCAACAATAGTAAGACCTTCAGTTGAGTATGCTAGCACAGTATGGGACCCTACGAAACAGGCTAGAATAAAAGCAATCGAGCAGGTACAGAAAAGATCAGCTAGATTTGTTAACAACAACTACACAGACCGCACACCTGGCTGTGTAACAAAAATGGTAACATCTTTAAAATGGGAAAGCCTTGAAGACCGCAGGAAACAAAATAGGCTATGCATGCTATTCAAAATCCAACATGATCTGATAGACATAGATAGGCACCAATATCTAACGCCAAACGATAGCCGGACCAGAGGTAAAAACCGCTTCTTCCAAGAAAGGGCCACAACAGACGCTTTCGGACAATCATTTTTTCCAAGGACCATTAGAGACTGGAACCAACTGCCAACATCCGCAACATCAGCTGACACAGTTGATAGATTCAGAGCTGCCCTGAAGGCATGCTCTGCTAAAATTTAGACAGTAACATCCTGTACATAGTTTTAATTGTATATATGTAGAGAACGTTTTATCCTGTAAATAGCCAAGAAAAAACTTTCTGTGTTGTCCGACATTGCGTTAGTTTTCGCGGGACCTCATACATTCAAGATTTGAATTCGATTCCTTACCTGAAAGAAGAAGAAGGAGATAGTAAATGTATATTAATATGTTTACCTTTTGGCTCTACTTTCTTTACCTTCGTAACTGAAAATAAAATATAGTCAACAAATGTGAATTATTTATTATAATTTGTATAGGATATTTTAAATCAACATTCTTTCACAAATTCAGGACCGACACATTTGTAGTTTAAGAAGGCTATAAGACTTGCGTAAGTGATAACTATTACATTTGTGAAATGTAATTCATTTAAAAACAAGAATCTGTCCATAGTACACGGATGCCCCACCTGCAATCATTATTTTCTATGTTCAGTGGACGATGAAATTATGGTCAAAATTGTAATTTTGCATTCAAATTAGAAAGATCATATCATAAAGAAACATGTGTACTAAGTTTGAAGTTGATTGGACTTCAACGCTTTTCCTTGGCAAAACTGTTTTGTAATATCAACATCGATGTCCTTGTTGGAAGGTTACAAGTCAATGTCCACGTGCCTTTACTAACTTTAGTCTAGTCAATGTAAAAATTAACCTCAAACTAATTGCAACACAAGATTTTTTTTGTTGTAAATCATTGTGATGTATTTGAAAAAGAACAAAATAAAAATATACAAAATGTATTTTGCGGAACATATTTAATAAAGGGCTGTGCTTTAGCGCATGATACGCCCGTTGTTTGAAAGACGACGGGCGTATAAAAATGGCAAAAAAGACTACAATGACAATGAGGAGCAGCAAGAAGATAACAGGGAAAGTGAAGATGGTGAAAGTGACTCTACTGAAAGTTATGATCTAAATGAGGAAGTAGGTGATGAAAGTAAGGATTTCATTGACGACGGGCGTATAAAAATGGCAAAAAAGACTACAATGACAATGAGGAGCAGCAAGAAGATAACAGGGAAAGTGAAGATGGTGAAAGTGACTCTACTGAAAGTTATGATCTAAATGAGGAAGTAGGTGATAAAAGTAAGGATTTCATTGACGACGTGCGTATAAAAATGGCAAAAAAGACTACAATGACAATGAGGAGCAGCAAGAAGATAACAGGGAAAGTGAAGATGGTGAAAGTGACTCTACTGAAAGTTATGATCTAAATGAGAAAGTAGGTGATGAAAGTAAGGATTTCATTGATGATGAAGATAAAGATTTCATTGATGATGAGGAGGCCTCTTCTGAGAATGAAAATGAGGATTTTTCTGATGATGACAGTGATTATAGTGAAGAAGACACTGATGATTAAACCTAGTTCAGCTTTTCAATATTTAGCATAAAAAACAAATATCATTAGCATTGGCATATAACATAGAAGTCTTCTATGCAATATAAGGAAAGTGATATATGATTATGGGTTTTAGTAATTCTATGGCTGATTTCCAAATTTTATAGTAGTTTGAAAGAAGGTAATTTTCTTGGGGTATATTGCTCATAGTTAGATTCTGTTGAACACAGTAAGGAATCCACACTAAATTATACAAAGATGTATGAAAAAGTTGTTCAAATGGTGCTTAATAAAAGACGGGCGTATAAAAATCGGAAATAAACAAATGTACAGAATAACGTCGATTACTTTTGTCAAGACCGTCTACCATACACAGTTACAGATGACGTCATGTAAACGGTACACGAAGAAAATAACGTCGAAACTCTCAATTCAAACAGAGAATGGTATGTATATCGAATGATAACTTAGATATTATAATTGTAGTAAATTTTAAACCAATACACATTCAATTATTCCAAATATATGCGCAACTTCAATCAAATCAAAGACATTCCACTCCGCGAATTTTGAAGATCTCCCTTTGATATTTGATATTTCGTTTTCATAAATATAGCCGTAAATAAAATGAACTGCTATTTTTTTAGTATGTAAAGCTAGAAATAAAAACACAAGAACAAAATACATTACAAAAAACTCATTTAAATACGATAAAACTGTTTTACTCCGACGTCCCCTATTCGGGGAAAAGGTACGAAGAGCCGGATTAACAAAAACATGTCATTATTAAACATATTACGATATTGCATTAAACTCAGGAAAATAAACAGGAAAAACGATATAACTTTCCAAAATGAAATAACTTTTCAACAGTTTTACAAAAGAGGAATTGATCAATAGCGAAATAGTGATATTTCAGTGAGATAAATATAGTTAAAAATAGAAATGGCTAAATAATTCGTAGCGACAATGCCTGAGATGGATTTTCTATTAAAACTTATTTTATCATTAGCAAATTACTGTCAGTTAGATGGAACTAACAATTCAGTATTTCAATTTAATTTCTAAAAAATAAACACAACAATTTCGATTGTATATTAGTATTGATGCTTGGGTACAAGAATCTGCATAATTTGTAATAATCATAAAACGTATATTTATGTGTTTCATTATATTTGTAGGTTGCTGAAATTAAGACAACATGAATACTTGCATAATATGTAATGATGATATACAAAATGGAAGCAAGATTGTTGAACTGCAAAAAGGGCAGTATTGGAATTAATAATGCAAGTATAGAAAGAAGAGACACTATTATTACCAGGACGGGTCAGCGTGTGCATTTACACTGCCAGCGTTCTTACGTAAATCCAATTGTCATCAAAGGATTAAACAGAAAATCCACATCATCAGCACCGCTAGCTACACCACCTAAACTTCGGTCACAGAAACAGTTCAGCTTTCAAGAAGACTGCTTATTTTGTGGTAATTCTACCATTGAAACAACAGCAAAAATTATTTGACCTGCATGCCGTTCGAACAACAGAATTTCATACAACAGTAGAGCAGATTTGCATTGAAAGAAAAGATGAATGGGCAACGCAAGTCAAAGGAAGAATAGAGTTTGCACGGAATCTACATGCAGTTGACGCACTATACCATAGTTCCTGCAGCACAAACTTCAGAACAGGAAAAAATGTACCACATCTATGTTCACCAAAGACAGACAAGAGCCAAATAAAAAGAGGCAGACCAAATACAACTAACCAACATTTCTTAAAAGAGCTTGAATTTTTAGAAGATAACGACGATGAACAATTAACCGTCAAAGACCTGGTTGATCGAATGAAAGCTTTGTGAGGTGATGAAGCATATAGTCAACCATACATGAAGCAGAAGGTACAGAAACATTATGGGAAAACAATTTTAATAACAGATCTCAATGGAAAAGAAAATGTAGTAACATTCAGACAAACTGCGTCTACAATTATACACAACTTTTATAAAGAATCTCAGATAATAAAATCAGACGAAGACAGCAAACTTTTCTTATTTAAAACAGCAGCAGCACTTATTAAATCCGAAATTAGATATATTCCAGTGGACAAGAATTATTATCCAAGCAACAACGATATTTTGTCACATGAAAAACACATTTCCGAAAGTTTGGCCTTACTTTCGGAAAAGGACGCCTCATTGAAAATAAGTTCGATGGACAGGCAATCATGCAAGCAACAACATCTAGACTTGTAATTGAACCACTGCAGCTTGGACTTGCCATACAAATGCATCATATGTTTGGCTCGAGATTTTTAGTTGATACACTAAGCAACATGGGTTTATGTTCGTCGCATTCAGAGGTTCAGAAATTCGACACATCTGCTGTAATCTCGAAACAAGAAAACACATCCAATCATTATGATGAATCACATTGTCTCCAATACGTGGCTGACAACGTAGATCACAACCTTTGTACTGTCGACGGTAACAATACCTTTCATGGCATGAGAATAATTTCATGTATTACACCAGCAATAGAAAAAAACACCTATTCACATTCCTAGGTTAGATGTTACAACACCAGAAATACTTGCATGTGGTCAAATCAACATGTATCACTACAATGCAGATAAACACAAAGGGTTTACATCATTGAAATTTCTAGAACTTCAAATTTTGAAAGACAGAGTGTTCAACAATTCATGGCAAATCGATGCATTAAGACATGTGACACGGCAATTAAAGTCTTCCATTCCTGAATGGTCAGGAACAATGCAGATTTTTCAGCAAGGTAGCAGTACAGGCGTCTCTGATATTACTTTTTTGCCTATGGTTGACCTAAATCCAAGTGATATGAGCTGCATCTACTCGACACTTATGTTCGTATCAAAGGAGGCCTCTCGTCAAGGACGAACTCCAGTAATAACATTTGATCAACCTCTTCAATGGAAATCTATGATGATCACAAGTGGGGAAGAATGCAGTAACATCATTGTACGATTAGGTGGTTCTCATACACAGACGAGTTTTTTGGGCAGTATTCGGCGGATTATGTCAGGCTCAGGACTGAAAGAAGTTCTTGAACTTATTTATGCACCTAATGCAGTGACACATATGTGATATGGAAAAGCTGTATCCCGTGCTCTGTTCGTGGATTCATGCTCGTTGACACTGCTCTTCACACTTTGATGACAAATGAAATTTTTGGACATGACGTTTTAGAACATGAGGACAAGCATTGAACATCCATTGCTAACAGAAGCTTCTGAAATATACGAACACTTACAGGAAGAGAAAATATCTCTACAAGATGCACTTGAGAGTCAAATTTTACAAGCCATACAAGAACTACTACAAAAAAAACGGAATGAGCTAAAACAATCCAGGTCATCTAAACTTTGGCTGTCATTTCTAGACATGGTGGTCATTTTAAAACGTTTCCTAATTGCAGAAAGGACATGGGATTGGCTGCTACATTTATCAACACTGAAGGAAATGCTACCATATTTGGCAGCTTCAGGCCACAATCTGTACACTAAATCTGCCTATTTTTACCTCTCTCAGATGCAAAACCTAGAATCTGACCATCCAGATATCCATGCTCATTTTTTGAATGGTATACATGTTGTTCGAAGAAGTGACCGATTTTGGGCTGGCTTGTCAACAGATTTGGTGATCGAACAAGTGTTCATGAGAAGCGATAAGTCAACCGGAGTATTAACTAGAGGCAGATGTATGTGAGAAGTCCAAAGAACACTATGGCTCTTGTCTATAACAATTTAGCCGAAAACAGTCATGCTTTGCAGCAGTTATTTTTCACGGGATATAAAACTAGTGACCAGCACATTGAAAACAGCAAAACTAGAATGGAAAGAGACAACAAAGATTCAAATCTGCTCACTGATTTCTTGACAGAGCGTAATCCTTTCACAAATGACAAGACATTAAGAAACATCGAAACTGGAATGGTAGCGGATAGCGATGCAAATGCAGACGAAGCAAAGACAGTCGGCGATAAAATTATAGAGTCTATAGCTGGAAATCTTGTTTTGGAAATTTCATTTAAGAAGAAAGACCAAATTGTTACACTTGACGCTAAACGATCATCAGGCTCAAATATCTCTTAACAGCCACAAGTCGATCCTCAGCTAATGTTTCAACGACTTACAGCAGTAGGACAAGACTCACTTAACAATACAGCAGAACTGTTTGAATATAAACTTTCAAGTTTTCCATCTTCTTTGTTTGAGGCTAATTGTCTTCCAAAGCAAGCAGCAAAAGCAACACTTGCTGACGCTATTTGGAACATGGGTGACTGTCAAGCTCAAGAACTACCAGAAACTAATATTGTTCATGTCATTGACGGAGGATCTCTATTATATAGAATACCATGGATTAAAGGTCAGACATTTTCTCAAATTTGTATGAAGTATATACCATATCAGAAAATGATTTTCCAACCCAACGGTAGTCATGGATGGCTATAATAGTTTATCAACAAAAGACATCACTCACTTGAGAGGAAGCAAAGGAATACAATCAAACACAATCACAATCACAAGAGACATGCCACTACGAATTAAGAAAGAAACATTTCTCTTAAACCAATCTAACAAACAAAGATTTGTTGAAATGCTGATTGATACATTTCAAGAACATATCATCGAGGCAATACAAGCCAAGGAAGATGCAGATTTACTTATAGTTAGGACAGCTGTAGAAAAATCAAACAGACAAGAGTTGTGATATACGGAGAAGACACTGACTTGTTGATACTACTTTGTCATCTTGCAGAAAAGAATTCTCATTGCATATTCTTTACCACGGACAAGCAAAGTGCGATGAAAAATTCAAAGGTTTGGAATATACAAAAAACACAACAAGTTCTTGGTGAAGAGATATGCCATCAACTTCCGTTTGTTCATGGCATTACTGGATGTGACACGACAACCCGATTGCATGGAATAGGTAAACCTGCCGTATTGAAGAAAATAAAATCCGACCGTCATCTTCAGACTCAAGGAGAAGTTTTTCTAATGGAGTCAATGGGAAAAGATGACGTTTGAAAAGCTGGTGAAGAGGCACTAGTAAACTTGTATGGCGGCATGCCGTTGGAAGGACGACTTGACATACTGTGTTGGAGAAGGTTCACCACCAAAACATTGGCACTAAACAGATCATCTATAGTGCAAGTTCAGACTCTCCCACCTACTTCTGATGCTGCAAAGTTTCATTCGATGCGAGTTTATCTTCAGTGTCCGTACTGGAGAGGAAAAACCGCAGAGGAAATGGACCCACTGCAATGGGGTTGGACTTTGAAAAATGAAAAACTCTTTCCAATTGAAATGACAAAGCAGCCATCACCTGAATTCATTTTGAAGATAATTCACTGTAATTGCAAGACTGATTGTGACAACCGTGTAGCTGCCGCAAGAATGGTATTCCTTGCTCCAGTGGTTGTGGGGAGTGCAGGGGAATAAATTGTTCAAATTCCAAACTCGAAATTGAGGAACTTGATGTTGAAGAAAATGAGGACACTTGACTATATAATTGTCTGTTGTTGCTAAATTTGATAAATAGTTGACTAATAATCAGACAATCACTAAACTATTCTTGGTAAAATTAAAAAAAAACAATTTTTCAACAATTTTATTTTCGATTACCAAATTCATCAAATGCATTATATTGCAGTACACAACAAACATACTTTGATAGTTATATAAAGAGATGTAATATAATAGCTAAATACAGTTTTAAAAGTTTAATTATGGTTAAATATGACAAATAGTAGGATTCGGCTTTCAAACCAAAAAAAAACAATCAAAATCTTAAAACTTTGATTTTTCCCGGTTTTAGCTGTTTTTTATGATGTTTTTCAGTATAATAATGATAATATATAAACAAATTGATTGCAGATAAATTTCTTACTATCTTTTAATATATCATTCATTAAGATTCTGCATTCTAGAGAAAAAAAATCAGCA
This sequence comes from Mytilus galloprovincialis, assembly GCF_965363235.1. Lineage (NCBI taxonomy): Eukaryota > Metazoa > Mollusca > Bivalvia > Mytilida > Mytilidae > Mytilus > Mytilus galloprovincialis. The sequence goes on from NC_134843.1 coordinate 88,372,347, forward strand.
TCAGTTAAAAAAACACTGAATTTTAGGGTTTTCCCAATTTCCCGCAGTTTTACTTTCAAAATCTCATTTTTTACCCCAAAATGACCCTTTTCCGCAAAATATATTTTTGTATATTTTTACTATGTGATGTATATGTATATAAACTTTGGTTTTTACCATTAAAATCTTTTGTTGCAATTAGTTTGAGGTTGACTCTTATTTAGAACAGATTGACTAGACTACTTGGCAATCAGTCGATCTAAATATATCGAACCATATTGTATATCTCTGATTTGTCACTTACAAAAGAAAAGAAAACGATCAAATGAAGAGTATTTGCAAAAAGACTTTTTATGATGAAACTAACCACTTAGTTTTGAAGAATTAACTATGATATTATATAGTTATGTACCTTTTTCTTCTATGCAATTCGACCTTCACATTGTGAAAAAAACTATATATAATGACATTTTTCCTCTTATTGATAAATTTGATATTTCAATAACAAAATTATTATCATCGAGGATATTTTCTATGTATTTACGCCTTTACTAAGCACAAATTAAAGAACTAACTACTAATTTAAGACAAATAAATAAAAAATACTTTTAAAGAATGCATTACCTCAACAGTATTGTATCCAATTAGTCAACATCAAATACTATATTTACCTTTTGGCATAATTTTTGTAATTTTCTTCACTGAATATAACACATAGTCAATAAACGTGATTTGTTTTATATGTTACGTATAGGATATTAACTCAAAACAACTCGTTATTTTACAACTTCAGGACCAACAAATGATTGTATGTAGGCTTCATGATCTATGTCAAAAGAAGTTTTAAATATGTAGCATCTTCTACAAGCTGTAATGAATTAATAAGATGTTGATGAATCTAATAAATGCAGATAACATCCCTAATTCAACATTATAATGATATGCATATTGTCACAACAAATTGATTAATATAGACTGTAGATAGTTAATGTATATTAATATGTTTACCTTTTGGCGCTACTTTCTTTACCTTTGTAACTGAAAAATAAAATATAATCAACAAATGTGAATTATTTATTATAATTTATATAGGATAATATTCTTAATCGACATTCTTTCAGAAATCAAATTCAGAACCGACACATTTGTAGTTTTAGAAGGCTATAAGACATACGTTAATGAAAATTATTACGTTTGCGATATGGAATGCATTTAAAAACAAAAATCTGTCCATAGCACACGGATGCCCAACTCACACTATCATTTTCTGTGTTCAGTGAACCGTGAAACTGTGGTCAAAATTGTAATTTTGCATTCAAATTAGAAAGATAATATCATAAGAAACATGTGTTCTAAGTTTGAGTTGATTGGACGTCAACGCGTTCCGTAGCAAAATTGTTTTGTTACATCAACATCGATGTCCTTGTTCGAGGGTTACAAGTCAATGTCCACGTGCCTTTACTAACTTGCTAATTAGTCGATCTAGATAAGTCGAACCATATTGTATATCTCTGATTTGTCACTTATAAAAGAAAAGAAAACGATCAAATGAAGAGTATTTGCAAAAAGACTTCTAATGATGAAACTAACCACTTTGTTTTGAAGAATTAACTATGATATTATATAGTTATGTACTTTTTTCTTCTATGCAAATCGATCTTCACATTGTGAAAAAAACTATAGTTGACTATAATGATGAAACTAACCATTTTCTACATTAGAGAATGCCTGTACCAAGTCAGGAATATGACAGTTGTTATCCATTCGTTTGATGTGTTTGGACTTTTGATTTTGCCTTTTGATTTTTGATTTTCCTTTTTGAATTTTCCTCGGAGTTCAGTATTTTTGTGTTTTTACTTTTTAGTTTTGAAGAATTAACTATGATATGATATAGTTTTGTTCCTTTTCTTCTATGCAGTTCGACCTTTAACATTGTAAAAAAAACTATATATAATGGCATTTTTCCCCTTATTGATAAATTTTATATTGCAATAACAAGATTATAATCATCGAAGTTATTTTCTATGTATTTAGAACATCACTTAGCAAAAATTAAAGAACTAACTAATAATTTAAGACAAAAAAAAAACAAATAAAAAAAACTTTTGAAGGCATTATTTCAACAACATTGTAGTATCCAATAAGTCAACATCAACAACTATAGTTACCTTTAGGCTTAATTTTGGTAATTTTGGTCACTGAAATATAACACATAGTCAATAAACGTGATTTTTATATGTTCCGTATAGGATATTAACTCAAAACAACTCGTTGTTCACCACTTCAGGACCGACACATGATTTTTAGTCGGCTTCATGATCTATGTCAAAAGAAGTTTTTAATATGTAGCATCTTCTACACGCTGTAATGAATTCATTAAGATGTTGATGAATTTAATAAATGCAGTTAACATTCCTAATTCAACATTATAATGTTATAATGATATGCATATTGTCACAAAAAATTGATTAATATAGACTGTAGATAGTTAATGTATATTAATATGTTTACCTTTTGGCTCTACTTTCTTTACCTTTGTAACTGAAAAATAAAATATAATCAACAAATGTGAATTATTTATTATAATTTGTATGGGATAATATTCTTAATCGACATTCTTTCAGAAATCAAATTCAGAACCGACACATTTGTAGTTTTAGAAGGCTATAAGACATACGTTAATGAAAACTATTACGTTTGCGATATGGAATGTATTTAAAAACAAAAATCTGTCAATAGCACACGGATGCCCAACTCGCACTATTATTTTCTATGTTCAGTGAAACGTGAAATTGTGGTCAAAACTGTAATTTGGCATTCAAATTAGAAAGATCATATCAGATGAAACATGTGTACTAAGTTTGAAGTTGATTGGACGTCAACGCGTTCCGTAGCGAAATAGTTTTGTTACATCAGCATCGATGTTCTTGTTCGAAGGTTACAAGTCAATGTCCATGTGCCTTTACTAACTTGGCAATCAGACGATCTAGATATGTCGAACCATATTGTATATCTCTGATTTATCACTTACAAAAGAAAAGAGTATTTGCAGAAAGACTTCTAATGATGAAACTAACCACTTAGTTTTGAAGAATTAACTATGATATGATATAGTTATGTACCTTTTCTTCTATGCATTTCGACCTTCACATTGTGAAAATAATTATATATAATGACATTTTTACGCTTATTGATAAAGGAGTAGGTTCACGAAGGGTTAACATTGGCTCTGATTTTTTTATGTTTTTTTTTAATTGGGGCAAAGAATTACAAATGTCACATAGAAATACCTGTGATAATACTACTAAGACAAATATATTTTTCTGGCACTTTCCTTTACTATTTATGGAGCAATGACCCCTTAAATGAGCATAACTTGTATTAAAAGGTCAATTTTGGTACTTTTTGTCCATAATTTTAATTGTTTTTGGCGTAATTAACCTTGGCCTCCATCAACAATCCAAAAAAAAATTTATATTGATAAAATCTATATCAAAATTGGAATCTTTTAGTTACAACACATTCTGGATCGTAGGTGGCGGCCAAGGTGTTTCAAAAGCTTTAGGTCTGAAAAATGCACAAAATCATCATATTTTGTCAAAATGTCTAAAATGGGCTTACTTTGGCGAAAATCTTGTAGTCTTATGAAAAGAACTGATATACTAAACATTTATACTTTTGAAATAGACCCATTTACGAACCAAATTGAGACCTTTTGGTGTTTTATGATAAAGTTGATGTTTTATGCCATTTTGTGCCATTAGTGAACCTTGTCCTTTGATATTTCAATAACAAGATTATTATCATCCAAGTTATTTTAGACCTTCACTAAGCACAAATTAATGAACTAACTACTAATTTAAGACAAAAATAAATAAAAAATACTTTTAAAGAAAGCATTATTTCAACAGTATTATATCCAATTAGTCAACATCAACAACTATATTTACCTTTTGGCATAATTTTGGTAATTTTCTTCACTGAAATATAACACATAGTCAATAAACGTGATTTTTTATAATGTACGTAGAGGATATTACCTCAAAACAACTCGTTAGTTCACCACTTCAGGACCGACACATGATTTTAAGTAGGCTTCATGATCTATGTCAAAGGAAGTTTTAAAAATGTAACAGCTTCTACACGCTGTAATGAATTCATTAAGATGTTGATAAATTTAATAAATGCAGCTAACATCCCTAATTCAACATTATCATGATATGCATATTGTCATAACAAATTGAACTATATAGAATGTAGATAGTAGATGTGTATTTTTTTAACTTTTGATTTTTTTTTATTTCCAACAATTACAACATATACATGACATACATACAATATAATGCATATAAGATAAAAACAATGTCATTTTTATAAATAAATCTTAATTGGAAATATTCTACATTTTCTATTGAAAAGATAAAAAAAAATTTAAAAAATAAAGAAGAAAAACAAAAAAACAAAAAAACAAAAAACAAAAATAAAACACAAAAGGATTATCCAGTTACATCCCTATCTATATTTTAAATATCACATTATTATAATGAAAAAAAATATTTTCAAAATTAACGAGACATATTTATTTCGTAACAGCCATCAACACAGATCAAGTACATAACATGACAATAATATTTTCTTTAAAATAGATTATATTTAAGTAGTCATAAGTAATTGTAACAAAAAGAAAAAAAAGACATTAGCTGGTATTCAATAAAAGTTCGAAAACATTCCATACATTGTCAAATTCGGTTATCTTTTGATTTGTTACAGCTATCATACTCTCTTATTTATACATCTCTTTCAGCTTAATTATAATTGCTTGCAATGAGAGATTCTTTTTAAAGCATCTAGAATTATACACATATTGTTTAATATAAAGAAAAATCATGTTATATGGGTTGTTGGGATACATCTTGGATAAGTCTCCAAAAAGAAAGTTTAATTTATTCATTGGGAGACTTATTCCACCGGAAAGGAACCAGTTATCAATATCCTGTAGAAAATTTTGTACAGTATTGAAGTTCCAAAATATGTGTTCTATAGACTCATTATCTGATTTACAAAATGTACAAAAAGGATCATCGCTCAATTTTATTTTAACTAAATACTGATGTGTGTCAATAATGAAATGGATAACCGTTAATCCTATATTGCAACCACTGTAATTTACTATTTTTAGTAACAGCAAAAGGCAGTCTAAAAATCTTTTTCCAGTTCAGATTCTGTTCACCTAAAATGTTAACCCACTTAAGCTGTCCAGTAGGAATAGCATTATTTCTTGTCAGTAAAGAATACATATCTTTTGATCCTTTACAACGTTTTAAAAGTATTTGCAGACATAATGGTAAAAAAGGACAAACTAATTTGTAAGATCCTTTAAGGAAAGATTTTGATACCTCTTTCACTGCCGAAATAGCACTGTTAAATTTAAGAAAATCTGTGTTAATGTTATATTTTTGCTTAAATTGGTCAAATGAAATATACGAACCATTTTCGTCAACTATATCATTTACAAATCTAATACCACTTATGAACCATTCTTGATAAATTACTGATTTATGAACAATCTTAATATTATTATTCAGCCATAGTGGATTTGATAAAAATGAATCATAAGTAAAATTTCTTTCCTTTTGAATAATCATTCCCCAGCATCTTTCCAAAACGGTTGTTAACTTTCATATATACAGATGACTAATATAATCAACACCACAACTAAACAACTTCTTTTATCTATATTTGACATGAAAATATTTTGCCATTTACTATCTCTCTGCAAAACCCTCCTAATCAATGTTGATTTAAGTGCTGTAATGAACATATTCAAATCAAGCATTTTCAAACCTCCCTCCAAATAATCTCTGATTAGAATATCCTTCTTAACTCTATGTATAGGTGAGTTCCATATGTATGTAGAAATAAGTTCATTTATTCTAAAATAGTATAACTAGTAAATGTTTATTAAAATGCTTACCTTTTGGCTCTACTTTCTTTACCTTCGTAACTGAAAAATAAAATATAATCAACAAATGTGAATTATTTATTATAATTTGTATAGGATAATATTCTAGATTTCAGAAATCAAATTCAGAACCGACACATTTGTAGTTTTAGAAGGCTATAAGACATACGTTAATGAAAACTGTTACGTTTGCGATATGGAATGCATTTAAAAACAAAAATCTGTCAATAGCACACGGATGCCCAACTCGCACTATTATTTTCAGTAAACAGTGAAATTGTGGTCAAAACTGTAATTTGGCATTCAAATTTAAAAGATCCTATCATAGGGAACATATGTACTAAGTTTGAAGTTGATTGGACTTCAACGCGTTCCGTAGCAAAATAGTTTTGTTACATCAGCATTGATGTCCTTGTTCGAAGGTTACAAGTCAATGTCCACGTGCCATTACTAACTTGGCAATCAGTCGATCTAGATATGTCTAACCATATTGTATATCGCTGATTTATCAATAACAAAAGAAAAGAAAACGATCAAATGAAGAGCATGTATAAAAAATGAATTTGCCGAAAGGCTATAAATGATAAAACTAACATCTTTGTTTTTTTTTAATTTTCTACGACATGATATAGTTATGTTGTTACTTCTTTTCTATGCATTTTGATCTCAACATTGCAAAAAAATAACAAATATTATTATATAGTGACAGTTTCCCTCTTCTTTTTAAATTTGATTTTAATAACACGATTATTATCATTGTGATGTTAATTTCGTTTGTACACCAGTTTGCTGTTCTATTATTTTACTACGTAACGATATATTTATAATTTACTATGTCCTCTATGTATTTCGACCTCCATTTTGCATTAAAAAAATAAACAAGAACTAAGAACAAAAAGAATTGAAAATTACTCCTCACTTTTATAGGAAGCACTATATCAGTTTTACAGTTTTTCATACTGCCAACACCGAAAAATATATTTAAGTTTTGGCATATTTTCCAAATAATATAAAACGAAATAGATATAATACTTACCTTTTGGCATTACTTTATTGATTTTCTTTTCTGAAGTATTAAATGACATGTATTAGAATAAGTGTTTTCAAATTTGAATAGTCAACAGTAATCGATTTGTTACATCGGAGTTATGCTGACCATTAGAGGACTGAGGCCACTGTTAGAAGGCTGGAAAGTACACAATATTTTAGTCTCTTTTTTTTTTACTTTGCAACAATATCTTTTACTTGAGTTTTATTTTTGTTCGAACTTCGAACTTTACAATGTGGTAATACTGTATAAGAACTTTTACACTGACTTTACTGCACAAGTGAAGTTGCAGATAGAAACAAAAAGTTTACAGATTTTCTTTTTACACTTTTTTGTTTCTATAATTGTGAATTTAATTTGAATTTAATTTTATTGGGAACGTTATAAACCAAATCATTTGGAAGCTGGTGCAATATAAATGCTTGATGCGTTATGTTACAAAAAGGAGCATAGGCAGAAAAGCTTTAAGTTATAAGAATGATTATTCATGACAACACAGAAGTGCTGACTACTGTGCTAGTGCTACCGTCGGGGAGGATACCTCCATTAGCAGTGGCATCGATCGAGTGGTTGTCAATAAGTCTTTATAGGAACCAGGATTAAAATTTGGTGTGCCAGTGTGTTGAATGAGCCAAACGAATTAAATTCATAATATTTCTCATGATTTCAGATTTCAAATAAATTATTTGTTTCGTAGGCAATTGCAGTGTTTAAAATTTATACCACACATTCAAATACGTATGGAGCATAACTTTTAGTGTACACTAACGTACACGTAGATTTTATAATTACTCCTACATTAAGGTATACAAAACTCATCATAGATACCAGGATTGAAATTTACTTTAAGTGACACGTTCTATATCTTTAACTTATTTTCATGAAAAATTATGAGGAAGATTGACCTCCTACCCCCTCCCCCCTTAAAAAATATGAGATCTTGTGAGAGGAAGTTTGAAGATCAATTTTATCTGTCGAACAGTAGAAATCAGGGTAACAACCGAAAAAATAGCTTGCATACATCAGGATAAAAAAAAATGTATCAAAAACTGTCCACAAAATAAAGGTATTAATTCTGAAGTATAAAAATTAATTGACCCAGCATAGCAACAAGTAATATTGAATATGGTGTAAAAATTATTTCATAATCTCCTAAAAAGAAATCAGATAAACGTTTAAAAAAATGCAGTCGACATGTTCCCGCCTCGGATGGAATTGTTACTTATATTATTATTTCTGTAGGGTTAAATTGGAAATATTTTGCACAAACAAACACGTAAAAGGTAAGAATTTTTATATATGTATTTTTTTTTTATCTTTCAATGAATACTTGATAGCTAAATTGGGTCTCAAAGTCCAATATATATGGTTTGTTTCTCTGATTTTCAATTAAAGTAAATACTTGAAAGTATACGAAGTTTAACGATATTTGGAATTTTTTTCAAGAAATTACGCATGCAACTTAAACTCGTGAACTGCATCTGAATATAGAAAAGGTACATGTAATCATTGTAATTCTAGAAAAAAAATACAATTTGGCATAAATGGTTGTAAAGATATGAACAAAGCAGTGAATATATATGTTTTTCGTCATTTTTGTTTAGAAAATTTCGATCACGAGATTTTTCTTGGATTTTTTTTTTTAATTTCTTCTGAAGTTTATATCTACTGATTATCGTTACCATCATAAAATATATTAAATCTGCAAAAAAAATCAACACTGATTGTATTTAATATACAATGTAGTTATATGTCCAACAAAGGTCATAACCATATAAATCAATAACAGGTCCATCCCCTGGTTTCAGGTATTTGAATACTAGAGAAAGAAAAATGATTAAATATAAGATGGATCATTAAGAAAATAGCTCCTCAGATAGAATTGTTTTGCAACTTTTCCAAAACAGATTTTTTAACATGCTCTTTTAACAAATATAATAACAAGTAACGGTACATTTTGGGAAAGGTTCCTTAACTTCATGAGAGTAGACTTATTTGTGAATAAAAGGAAATCTATGTATATGATAATGAAATGAGATATGAAAGAACAGGTTGACTTTATGCTTTTTAAAGAAAATATAAATGTTGTCATCATTTTTTAAACAGTCTTTAACATTCCTTGAAAAATAGTTATATCCCCCTTTTGAATTATAAATACCTACCTTTTGACATGTTTTTCTTTATTTTCTTCACTGAAAAATACCCCCAGAAAGGTATTAAAAATGTATGGGTATCAAAATTGATATTCAAACTACTACACTTGCATTAGGATCCATACAAAGTGTATGATACCTCATTGCATTCCCTAACATCAAACGGTTATTGATGCCCAAAAGCATCACCCGACAAACGTCGTTTGATGCACGAAAGCATCACCTGGTAACGGCTATGCGACAGCTTAGTTTGTCATGAAAAATTATGAAAGCACTACTCTCATTTAAAATATCAGGTTAGATCTTATATGAGGTTCGTCCAGTAATATACATGTATCATTGCATGTCCGCGATTTCCTTACGAATCAATGTGCTTTTATCTTAATCATAGCACTATTATATCTAGGTAGATTGTTACTCAAATGATTGCATAAAAGCTTATATCAAAGTTGTGCTGATATGGTGAATGCTTTAATGGTTTCTCGGTGACATTGTAGGTAAGACATTTTGAAATTATTTCAAAACAACAAGCTTATCAAAGAACCAAACTGATAAATGAAAACAATTTATTTTATTAATGCACCTCATGTTGCACTGAATTGAAGTTGTTTTTGTAACTAATGACAAATAGCATGTCTTATATGTACTCGAACCCATGTTCTCAATCAAGGACACAGAAAGACTAGTTATGCATTTTATACATCTATTTCAGTTTCTCTCATGGTTAATATAGATTTTGACATTTTCTTGCAATTTTACATTAGCGAAAGGAAAAAAATAAATATACAGTCTACACAGAGTCTGAGAATTATTTGTGAAATAACTATAAGACCTATATAGGGTGCATTTATTTGGTATATTTATAAACACAAAATGATTTTCAGGATGGGACTCCAAAAATGTATCTGATATCAGGGGCCATAACAAAATGTACGGGTACGCCTCGATTAACATTGTGCAAAATGAATACTTTCCGTGGTTTCATATATTCGAAATGAAGCAAGCAATGACTTACTTTTAGAGGCCCTATAATTGTTTAGATAAGGATTGGTTATGCATGTTGTTGTCAATTGCCAATGTCAATAATTGCGTATCTCGTTATTTGCAAAGTAACTAAAATCCGGTTAAAGCGCATGTCACGCAAATAAAACGAATGGAAGATTTAATTTGTAACCAATATATTGCACTCTACGAACTAATACATTTTCTCATGGGGGCCGTTTGTTAAAAAAAAATCCTTCCCTCTTCGTCTGTTTCACTGTAACAATCAATAAATGAATCCTTTTCAAACAAAGAAAAAGTATATGGTCCTTCCATGAAAACAAGTCTGGTCAAAGGAGTCATTGAACACCGCAGAAAAGACATGTCCCGCGAGATTTATTAATCTTCATTCAGTCAAACCAATCGGGCCTTCTATTATCATATTATTATAACATATGGAAAAGTTTGTTCCTATTAATATATTATTGACCTATGATTTGTTGCAGTTCAGTGTTTCCTTTATTCCGTTGCTTTCCTCTTATATTTCGTGTGTTGCCTTGGGATTTTGTTTGTAACCCTTTTTTTTTTCTCCTAATCAATTTATGACTTTTGAATAGTGGTATACTACTGTTGCCTTTTTTTTTAACACTTATCCCATGTAATAACATTTAAATGCACGTTTTACACAAATCCCTATTAAGGTCAACGTGTTGGCACTTTCGTAAACAAAATTTAAAGTAGGAGCATATTGTTACTTTTCTACAAGAGTTGACAGAGGTGTATGGATCAATATTAGGGCACTGTTGAAACCCTGTGTCGTTATTTTTCATCCATAATCAAATGTTAGTGCCTCATTTCAGGAAAATATACGTGAGAATGGTTGAAAACAGAGCAATCACCAAATAAAAAATTAATTATACTTTGAAGGTGTTTCAGATCAAACGTATACCAAACAAAAAAATTTCAACTAAACAAAATTATCAAATCTTAAACTGCTCATAATAGAAAAAGTAATATATGTTAAATTTTGGTGAAGTATGATTCCAATTGTACAATTTGTACAGATTTAGAAGATTGCAATTGACATTTTTATTATGCAAGACAACAAACATAAAATAAGGTTGAATGCTTTATATTCCCAAGCCTGGTAATTCATGTATGCAAAAAAATCATTATAACCTCAATATTCCAAACATTTAATATTTTATGTCGTACAAATAGAAAACAGATTGTTAAACAAAAAGGCAATAACTTATGTTTAACAAACAGACAACATATAATATGTTTAAACAAAAAACAATATATTTTACATAAGAAATAATAATAATAAAATGTTGAAAAATATACTCACCTTGTTTAGTTATTTTCTTTTGATTCTTAACTAAAAATAAAAGAAAATGTGTGTATTCAAATTATATGGTAATGTTATTACTTACTTAAACATAGTACCATAGAAACTAAGCATACTAGAAATCATGTTGTTTAATAAATTCCTGCTGTTTTACAGTTATTGACGAATATTCTCCAATTGTCCTAACCACAATCATTCACATACTCTTTTTCTCGAATTCGACCGACCAACTGTCCAACGAAATAAGACTTTATCATTAGGTTTTGACTTACAAAATCATCACTACTAATTTTTGGTGGGGTTTGTGCTGGAAAGTCTTTGGCTTCAAATGTTGGGTTTATTTTTTGATTTGTAAACTGTTGTTTGTCTTTTGATCGATTATTTTTCTTCAGTTGTTTAGCATGTCCTTGTCAGTTTGTTTCTGATTCATCAGTGTGAATGCCGTTATAGGTGTCTTTCGACTCTCAGCTATTTTTTTATCTTTAATTTGATAATTTTAATTTTTCAGTTTGATACAGTCCGTTATTGTCACATTTACTTTAAAAAAAACAATCCCATAGAATTGCCGTTTAGAATTTTTCTCGGAGTTTCTGTTATTTTTTATAGTATCAAAAATTCAAGAAGATTTCTGTGTAAAATAAATAATAAAATATATTTTGAAATTGTACTGGTCTTACTTACAAATATATATAGTACAGTTTTCTATTAATTAAAAAAATATATAGGCATCTTTATCGATATAACATTTTCGTCTATATTATTTTTAATCTGTGCTATTATTTAAATGAGCTGTATTACTATGAGTGTTTGCGAATTCTTTAAAATTCAACACAATAAACAACATCGTTGTAGGACTTGGGAATTATCGTATTGTATTGGATACAAATAGAAAAGAGGTAATTAGGTGAAATAACATAAAGTAAATTATATTAATTAATAACTATTTTGTTCATAAGAATAATAATTTGTTTTTGCATAATAAACTACCACATTTCATTCATTATTTAGGAAGATAACAAACTATTTATTAAATGTGCGATCCTAAATAAGCTATTAAAAAATATGCTCTTTGATGGACTTCCAATGAATGTTTCTCGTGATAAGAATACTCTAATTGTTTTGTATTGTTTGTATATATGTAAATATTATATTTCTCTTGTCTTACGTATGTATTGTGTCTAAGTGATCAAATAAAAGTTGAAAGTTGAAATTGAAGTTGATTGACTTTTTTTACACTTTTCCTTTCTGCAATTCTTCACAAAATATACAAATTCTTCGTTTCGGCAAAATAATCGGTAATTGCATATATAAGGACAATAGGGGTGGCAACCTAATCCCCCTTTATCACGTATTATAGCTATGTGTCTTACATAAGTTGCCAAAAGGTTAAACAGAGAAGTTGTTAGAAAATTTATATTCGGTAAAAACTTCATAGAATTCATAGAAACTTTCAGAATGTTTTGTTTTACTTATCGGACAGACAGCAAATGACAAGAAGTAATGATATTTAACACTGATCACCAGACCATATATTTAATGGCTTTTGTATCGATGAGCATCTACAGGTTGAAGGTTTTCAAGAAAGTGAAATATGTAAATATCAATTAAACAATACATTTATTTTCCGGGTATACGGATTTCTTTATCCATTTAATATGTTGCAAAACCTAACATACAGACCTATTGGTTTATTTGTCTTTATCTTCTTTACTTTCTTCACTGAAAAAAAAGAAAACTCATAAAATAAAATCAAGCATTCATTTAGAATTTCGTTAATATTTTCTATTTTAACAATATGCTTATGTTTCAATATTTGTTAACAGTAATTCAAAATACTGAAATATCTTATAATCAAATAATATACTTCTAAAATGCTACATTTTTCGTGATATCTAAAAACTTAATGAAACTGCTATGATTTCTATCATACTAAATCTGTACATAAATGAAATATACTATCTTTATTTTTCTTGATTGTACAGAACGGTCAAACCCAAAATCGACGCATTTGTATTGTAGCGATTATCAAATCATTTTGTTTCCTTTAGTTTGAGAGTAAAAAATCTAACAATAAATAGAAAATGGAGAAGTAAACTAAAATGAAGATCCATACTGTTATTTTTTGTTTCCTCGAAAGTGATGCGTTTATGGCTCCTTGCTACTGAGTGTATATTTCGCAGTTGGTATGATATGCGATCGTTTGTAAAAAAATCTCTTAGTTCAATGAACGTTATATGTTTATCTTTAAATACTTTTCAGCAGAAATCTTAAAATTACAAATTTGAAAGAACTGTTCCTTTTAAACAAACATGGCACAGCAAGAATACATTTTCAGATCGAATAAAATCTATAGAGGAACATTTTTAATGTCACTAATATCTTCACTGTAAAATACCCAACTAAAGATGAAATTTCAAAGTGTCTACCCTTGATTCAATGCATGTTTTAATTCAACAATTTATTCCACGTGTACATAAATACGATTTTTAATTTCAAATTACTTGTATACAACACTACGACAACACACGTTTGTTGTTTTCTCAGTTATTACATTCCATACATTTATTTTAGGCAAATGATTCGGTTTACTGATTTAAAAAAATAATTATATCTGATAATCATGCAATCCTAACATAGTGCGACATTATCATTGACAAAAAGCTAATATCAAATAAGAAGGAATATTGTAAGGTAGAAAAATATATTTAGCTACCATTAAACATTTGAACCTAATGTTAACTCCCCAACTCATATATACTGTAAAATAACATTTTTTCATTGAATCAAACGAGAAATACAATGTAGTATATAGGAGAAATTAATATCATTTAAGTGCATGATATTTTATGATATATGTAAAGCAAGAAATTATAATCAATAAATATCACATTTAAGATTTATTGTAATAGGAAATATACTGACCTTTTGGTTTGATTTCAACTGAAATTAAAAAAAAAAAACAAGCATAAGCGTTATAAAATAACAAGTAGCTATCACATTTATTTTGCTTACACAATTTGGTTTGAATTTGTTTAACCAAAACAAAATAGTGTCAAAGTTTTTACAGCAACTTCATTCTTTGAAATAAGTATATATTTATCATATATACAAATAGTTATTTTATTTAGAACCAATAGTATGCATGGCTACCGCGCATGACCTTTCGTCTGTATAGTTCGACATCCTGCATGCTTTTTTTATTCTGCAACTATTTTGCAACTAAATAAAATTGAGAATGAAAATGGAATGCGTGCTTCAATTGGCCCCTAAACAAAAATGTGTATTACTTCAGAAATAATGAAGGCCATACTTAACTCCAAAACATATTAATCGACTGAAATTAAAATCATACAACTAGTCTATAATGATCGATCGGTTCCCATCAAAAAGAAATTGTTCGTTTTTCTAGCATTCAGATGGTTATTGTAAATATTGATTCTTCAAATTTCAGATTTAACCCGGGAAAAGGAGTTTCTGCGTGAATATGAATGAAATTTTGTCGTTACTAAATTTAATATTCATTTTTCTGGTAATGTATGAAAGTAATAGAATTCGAGTTTTCAATTAAGTTATATATATAACCCCCGTTAACGAATTCACGTTTTCAATTCAGGAAAAGCGCAGATTTACGTGTATTAAATATGTCAATGAGTAAGACGTGGCTATATATGATTTGTGACATTCATGGGCTATAGCATTTTCAATGTCAATAAAATAGAGGTTCGATACCATATATAATTTTCAGAAAATGAACACATGTAGCAGATGACAATTGGTTTTGTATTTTAGATAAATGTTGATTTAAATGGATTCAGACTCAATAGCCAATTATGGGTTATTAAATAGATAAACCCGACAATTCTTGAGGAGTTGAGGGGCAGGAGGGGCATAGATGCAAAATTTTAATCATTTTTTTTTTTTTGGCATTCAAACCCGAACTGGTCGTGAAGTTTCAAAAAATTTAAAACTGTGATAAATAGGACATATTCTACAATACCAATAAATGGAAGCCATAAAGTCGGTACAAACTACCAAACAATGTAATACTATTTTAATATTTCCAACACACAAATAAATGAAACATGATCAATTCACGGGTATAGACCTTTATAATATGAGAAAATACATTCAAGTGACATATGTTTTTTTAGTATTTGCGCGGTTGCAGAGTGCAATAACTTAAAAAAAGCATTCAGTTGACAAACTCTTCTAGCAGTAACAGAAGTTAACTCGCTTCAAAGAAACAATTACTTAACTAGTCATGCAATAACAATTTTCTTTTCATAATATATATAACAATGGCAACAAGAAGTAATTGTAACAGGATGCTGTTACGAAGTCTCCCAAACAAATCTCCCATAACTCGCCATTCATATAGTCCCATATTCATTTGATTTGATTTTTTGTCCCATACAAGAATATATATGGGTTAGCCTAGGGGTGGGGATCTCCACCATTTACAAATATTCAAACAGGAGGGAATGGTGGTGACCCCCATGGACTTTACCTACATTTCATTTGATTTGTTTTATTGTCCCATACAAAAATACATATGATTTAGGGGTGGGGATCTTGACCAATAACAAGTTTTCAAACAAAAGGGTGTGGGGGACCCCCAAGAGACTTCCCTTTAATTTCATTTGATTAGTTTTATTGTCCCATACAAGAATATATATGGTTAATTAAGGGGTGGGGAAGTTGACCGTTTATAAGTTTTCAAACAAGAGGAATGGGTGACCCCCTCAGGACTTCCCTTTTATTTCATTTTATTTGTTTAATTGTCTCCTACAAAAATATATATAGTTTAGGGGTGGGGATCATGACCATTTATAAGATAATAGCATATTCTCAAATTGAACGGGGTGGGGTGACCTCCTAAGGACTTCCGTTTTGTTTCATTTCATTTGTTTTATTGTCCACTACAAGAATGTATATGGTTTAGGGGTGAGGATCTGGACTGTTTACAAGATAATAGCACATTCTAAAATTAGGGGTGGGGATCATGACCATTTATAAGATAATAGCATATTCTCAAATTGAACGGGTGGGATGACCCCTGGGGACTTCCCTTTAATTTCATTTGATTTGTTTTATCGTCCCATTCAAGAATATATATGGTTTAGGGATGGGGATGACCCCCCCCCTCCCCAAAGGACTCCCCTATATTTCATGTGATTTGTTTTATTGTCCTATAATCATTTCTGAAGATTGCATGTTTCTATCACTTACAGTTTTCAGGTTATTTTCATTTGAAAATTTTAGAAAATAAAATCCCATAGGGTTCTATAGTAAACCCCTTCCTCCTTTCTACTTCCCAAAATACCTCTTAATAAACCCCAATGCAAAAACGAAAGTTTATGGCTCACCTAGACATATTAGTCTACCATTCTATGAAACCCTAAGTAAATCTGACAAGTGGTTTTGGAGAAACGATGCGGACAAGTTCATTTTTAAAGTGGCGGAAGAAGAAGACGAGGATGAATGATAAAAATAACTAGATTTGTAATTGCTAGCAATAACGAATGGCACCTTTGTCCCCCATTGCCAGGCGAGCGGCATCCATTTTGAAATTTCGAAAGTTAAAGAGCGCATCTACAGATGTCTATCAACATTGTTGTAAAAATTTCATCAATTTTGGAGCATTTTGAATTTTTTTTATTTTGCGTTGTTTCCATAGAAACGGCGGCCATTTTGGAAATTCCAAAGTCGAATACCAACTCTTGATGTGCCATTTAACATGAATGTCAATTTTCAGAAAGTTTGAAGCAATTTGAAAATTTCGGACATTTCTGCTGTTTCCATGGTAACGGTGACCATTTCCAAAATTCTAAAGACACCTACCACATTGGCACATAATAAGGAACATACCATTAAAGTTTCAATGGTTGGATATACCATATTAAGAGTTTAAATACTACTTTAAGATTTTCCCCATATTGTTTAATACTAAACATATTTAGTTTCCATGGCAATATAGTAGTTCCAAAGATACCCAAAATCATCTCAAACCTGTATATGGTGGACACCAACAATATATAAAAATTTGATGATTTTCAGTTCAGGAATATTCAAATTATTCACCAAAAACCAAAAAAGTATTTATTTTACATTTGTTCTGTTTCCATGATAACGGCGGCCATTTTGCACATTCCAAAGTCAGCAGTGCAACTTCACATGGTGTTCCACATTATGGTAAAATTCCATCAACATTGGTCCGTTCAATTCCGAGAAATAGTGTGGACAATTTGTGGAAGAATAAAAATAAGAAAAAAAGAAACGTAGAATAACAATATGTCACCCCAACTCCGTTGAGGGTGCCATAATAAGAACTGAGCAAAAACAATAAGTCTCCAAACTTTGTTTGGGAGACTTAATGATATAACAGAGCATGCGAATATAAGAAATTAGAGGCAACTCCAAACAGTGTGAAACAAAAACTATTGAAAAATAATAATTAAAATTGAAAAGAAGCTTAATAATGATCAATAAATTTTATTGCCAATGTGATTTACCTTTTCTTTGTTATCTTATTTGGTTATACTACGTAACTAGGAATATTTTTGTTTAGAGGCCATTTTAGCGCCGGATTAATCCGTTCCTCTGTATTTTCGATAGCCCATTTTAGCGAAAAAAGTACCTGGTTGAATAATACTCAGTAAGCTTTGGGCAGAAGTTCATTGTATTTTAAAGGGAACAAATAATGGTCCAGAGTCGTTCAATGACCATTATAATGAGCAATGTTACAGTTGTCACCCAAATATTTACGTTTTTCTTGATACTATTATCAAATTGCAAACAACAAGATATACAAAAATATGAAGTATAGACGAATGTGTATCCAAATCTAGACAAGATAAAAATAACAGTTCCTAGTTGCAATTCAACAGTATTGTACAGGGGGTAAATCCAGAGCCCATTACACACGTTCTCTAGGACATACATTCCAGGCTAGAACAAACATCTGATGAAATCTTTTAGACATTTAAAGTGCTGTATTTTAATGGACATCATATGTGTTATATTGTGCTGTCTTGAGTCTATTAAGTTTTTTTTTATTTATTATATATTATAAAGGGTTAAAAATATTTCGCTAAAATGGGCTTTGACAATTTTAATTTTCGCACAAATGGGTTCTACCTTGGCGCTAAAACGTCCGATTTTTTTTTGCTAAAATGTCCTCTGCCGATTCTAAGGATATGGAGATCTTAATCATTAATCCAAGCTATATAATATAATGACTTTTTTTTTTACTAAAATCATTCTCAATGATTCACAGGAAATATATACCCGGTAGTTGAAATCATAAAAGACAAGGTTTACTGTGCACAGAGCAGTATAATCATTCATATGTGTAATGATTACCATTTTAAATTAACTTTTGGCTAAAGTTTAAAATTTCTAGAAAATGAAGGAATCGGTTGTTTATGAATTTATGTACTGAAAACTCTGCCTCTTGGGTAATTTTTCAAACATTGAAAATGAAGATATCAACGAATAACAGCACGAGTTCTAATTAAATTCTGCAGTTATAAGGGTCGACACTTTAGGAACAGAAAATAATATCAGACAAACGAGTCTGATAATTTTAACATATTTAAAAAAAAATGAAACACATTTTAATTCATTGTGTCCATCTTATGACGATTTCAAAAAAAAAAAATATTTGATGAAACGTGACAATTTAAAAGCGATTTTATGTCTTTTGGTGATAAACGGAAATTATTGGTTTTATTTACAGATATTGATATAATTCGTAATTCTGTCAACAATTGTTATCCTATTTTGAATAGACATGGAAATTTTTATACTGTAAATATGTACTTATAACTATTTTTTTTTCTATTTTGCTATAATGTTTTAATGTTATCATCTCTTATAAACAAAAATGTACAGAATGGCTCGTTGGAAGGCTTTATATCTATATATTTAACTTTAAAAAAGTATATTTTTGTTTGATATAATTGAGTGACGAGATTTAAACAAAATAAAATATTGAATTGGAAAAAAAGAAATAGTAATAATTATGACATGATATCAAGTAGTCATAATGTCACTTTGCGACTGTGCTTATAAAAGCAGTTAAAAATAACAGAACCTGGGTCAGCTACCAACAGTCCTTCTATCAATGCCATAGGAAAACTCGTTAACTTTAAATGAAAGAGAAAATATACTGACCTTTTGGCCTAATTGTAACTGAAACATGTAATATTCAATAAAGTAAAGGCATAATATATGCATTTGAACATGAAGACAGTTTTGAAGGTTTTTATACTTGATTTCGTGTTTTCGCCTATCTCTGCCTACATATCCTTTTGAAAATGTGTTATTCGTTGGACATTGAATTCGTGGTTCATCTATACCAACGAAACCCACAAACATTGGTATCCAACGGATAATGATGAATTCACAGTAATTGAAGAATATTTTAGATATAATATATAACATTATTAACCTCACAGTGACACAAAGATACATTAAAGTATGATTAGAATAAAACACGTATAAAGTAAAAATACTGACCCTTTGGTTTAATGGTCACTGAAAAATAAAATAAGAATGTAAATCAAAACAATTTGAATAGTTTAAAAAGTACTCCAGTGTATTTAAATGTATGTGGACTATATTATCCTGAAAGTATTGTTTGTCTTAATGCAAGGATGAGATTAATTAAATTAGCTGCCAGTGCATATAATATTAAAGAACATAGTATGGCAACCTTCATAGCTAGGTTGCAAAATGTACTGACCATATGAATTGGCTAAAGAATTTATAAAATTCCTATCATAATTGAATTGAAAATACAATTTGTGTGTCCTATATTAAAGTTATTTTTAGATCATCAGAAACACCGAAACTCAAAAAAATATGTAAAGTATTCACATTCCTGCATGTATTTGAGAAAATGCATCTTTCAAAGTTCAAACGAACACCGTGATTACAACATTAAAAGACAAAGCGATAAGAAATGTACAATAAGTTCAAATATGAATATCATTGACTTTTCAAGTACGATGAAACGATTTAGATTTTTATTTTATAAATTTCATGCCAACTGGATAACAAAACAATAATCATACAAGATAATCTTGATATCGTTTTAAAAATTACGTATTGTTTAGACAGTTCAGTTCTATTGGTTTTTAATTATCTAGTATTTGCCAAAAATGTACAGGTCATTGTGTAAAAACAAATCAAATAGGGTCTACTCTATCAAATTCGAATTGCAAGTTATATGATACATATTCATAAGTAAATTTACTAAAAGAAAGCAGTATCTCATCAATAAGACAGTCAGACTTGTTCGAAATGCTACATTTGGACAATCCTTTGTCTGCTCTCCTTGTTGATACATAGAAATAAAAAATCATCCAGAGCTAAATAGATGTATATTTAAATTTGCGATTTTATCTTTTGATTAGTTTTATTAATATTTTGATTAGCTTGATCAAGTGCAAATACTTCGTTGGCGTACCAAAGTGCAAGTATTCCTGTATTCAAATAACATTTTTTTAGTCAAGATTTCTTGGAAAAAAATCAAAGGTTGTTAAAATTAAAAATCTGTATCATAATTGGTATTTTAATAAACAGTGGAAAATTCGTTTAAGAAGATGCCCAAAAATGATCTTATAAAACGGAATTGAAATGTAAAAATAAAAGCAGATACACCAGTATAAGACTAAGACATACATAATGTAGCTTGACAACATACCTTTCGGTCTAATATTCTTTATAATTTTCACTGAAAGATAAATTAAAGAATGCATAACAACATCAAGAGGTATATATTGTATATATCGTATTACCCACGATAAGATTTTCAATCAAATACCCTGGTTTTTTTTAGGCAAACTTCAGTCAAAGTCAAGACTTTTTTTAACTCTCTAATTCGCACGGTACAGGAAGGCAGATCCCATGATACACTAGTTTAACGACGAACTAACCATTTTGCTTTCCTATCCTATTACTCCTCGTGTTTAGCAATGAAGTAGGTAGATTGTGTTAAGTATTTGGCATTACCGAATAATGAATCTAATCAATTTTATGAAAACAAGTATTATTAAACAAACTATGCTTGTGCTAATACAACTCATACGATTCTTGAAATTATGTTGGCTGAAACTAAATGTGTAACAGGTAAATGCAACCAAAACAATGCATATATAAGTTAGCTGAGACTCAATATGTAACAGAGCAAATCTCACTCAAACAATTCACGTATTTATAAGTTGGCTGATACTAAATGTGTGGCAGGGCCAATGCAACTCAAACGATTCTTGACTTTCTGTAAGCTGAAACTAAATGTTTGAAATTTAATACAACTCAAACGATTCATGAATTTAATTGACTGAAACTAATGTATTTTTAGATATTATTTTTCCCCTTTATAACAATCACTTATGGTTGATTATTACCAGATCTTATTTTAGAATATTGGCATTTTTGTTTATTTTTGTAAAGATGGTGATTTTGAGGACAAAAAACACGTTTTGCGTACCAAATTATACGTCAGGTATTTTTTTCACTGTCAACAGTTTATACCTTTCTAGTTAAGCTTTTTGAGATGAAAAACGTTGTTTAATGCCAAATAAACTAGTGTAGTAATTTGGCCGTTGTGTCATTTGAAAATTGTAGACCTAATTGTGCTCAGAGGGAACCGGTATATAACACTTTTAACACTTTCACTACTGAATTTATTTTTTTCGCGGGATTCCCTGGCCGAAATTTATTTGCACGAGCCGTTTGCCTGACCGGTATTAATTTGACATGTGCTTCAGCGAAAACGACCTCGTAGTTTTGGTCATTGAAAACTCGGGAACCGTAGCGAGTTGTGCGGTCAAATTTTGATAAAACGTAGATAAATATCATAGGTTGAGCGTCCGTAACCTCTTCATAGAGTGAGAAACAGTTTACCTTAAAAACGCGTGTCGAAAACGTAGATTGATTGAGTCGGAAGTTATTTTTTATCATTCCCTACCGTATATCACTTTCACCTCCATTTGGCAACATTTCTTAAGCACACGTGTGTTTCAAAATTCTATTTCTATGAGCTACTGAATTATTTTCTTTCAAAACCCGTTTCCGTTTTGTTTTCTTTGCAAAAATACTTGTAAATCGAGACTGTCGTTCACGTAGATTTTGGCCGCAATTTGTTTACGATTTCGAAAGAAGAAAGATAACTCGGGCTTGATAACGGACAATACCTCTTCTAGACGAGTTGTATAATACCCCCAGCGTTGATGTGCGATTACTGAAAAATAATTTTTAACTGCAATTATAATCGATGGAACTTCTTTACTTTATGACTTAACCCCAATAATGCCTTAATTCTTTCACATGTGAATGAGATAAAGCTTTCCAATAAATAAAAGTAAATGAACCCAAAAAGTGATTTCTTTTTTTAAAGTTCTAAATCCATAAAATTTCCAATAAATTTGATTTGGGTCATGGGGGTTGTATAATATAAAAAAAATATTTAAGCATAAATATTCAGCTGTATCTCAAGATAAAGAGCCTAGTGAATTATTTTTTTTTTAAATTGTTGAAATTAAAATCTGAACTATGAAGTCAAAATTTAGGATGTATAAGATAACATAAAATTGACAAATACATCAACTGATGATTGTTAAAGCAGCACAAATAAATACCAAAAGCTGACAATTTATATTTTATAAATTTATTTTCATCATAGTTAAGTTTATTAATCACATGCAGTAGAGGTAACGAAGATAATATATGCACACAACTACTGGGTACTGCATAAGTGTTTTATTTAAACTTATGATATGTACACACAGATTCAAGTCGTTGAAAACTAGTGCCAAAAAGGGATTAAAATACATCATGTACATGTTTTACTGCAAAATGCAGTTTTAAAATTCATTAATAGAAAGCTACATCAGGGAGCTGATATAGTTTGTAATATCATTTGGAAGCTTTGAAATTTATTTTAGTTTATAACGCTGCGTACTCGTTGAATAGAAGGATTCATATCATAAATTTTGATTTTGAAATTGAGTGAGGACAATGGAAACTATTTTTCATTTATTTTCTGTTTATATTGTTGGGTTATTTAATGGAATGGTTTGTCAAAAAGTGACCAGTCTATTAATTAATCTATTACATCCATCAGCAAGTGTTACATACTTACATATAAGCCTATATATTAATGTTGTATGAAGATACCTTCTTATGTGTACTAGTCCCATAAACAGTGTGACTTACAAGGTAACAGCTACAAGACCCTTATGATGTCCCATTATCCCATTTCCAATTTGATCAGTTTTTTCTCTTACTCCTTACTACTACATGTATATGACTTGGCATCTGAGAGAAGGAGCAATTTATATACCATTTGAAGTCCCTTTTTGAACACAAAAAAGATGTTTCCTAGTGTTAAAAATGGTTGCTTATATTGACATTACAAATTATAATAAACTTTAGGCACTGTCGCACTGGCCATTCATCTTTTGAGTTTGTGTGCAACATGAGGGGGGAGTTCTTCCTCATAATTTCCAAAACAAAAAATTGAACCCCTATTGATTGTTTTCAGAAACATACAGGAACAGTATTATTTTACATTAAATGATGCCATCTCAAGATTAACCAGAAGCAGCAGACAATACCTTATGTTATTTCACTTTTGGGAAAAAATCACTTCCCTTCAGCAAATTTTTTTTCTTTTTTTCCCTTTCCAATTCCGAAAAAAAAAATTTCCCTTCCCTTCTAAAACAAATATATTTTTTTTCACTTCCCTTCTTTGACAATGTTTTTTTTTTTTTTTTTTAATTGAGAAAGAAAACAATTTGTTACATAAAAATAATTATCTTGGCATCTTTCAGTTTTTTTTTACTCTCTGTCAACATTGTTTTTCAAAACAACTTTTAAAATGTTTGTATGCTGAATAAGACTTTTAAAAACCTCTGTCACAAGACGAGAGACATCATGGAAAATAATTTACACTCGATTAAAATACAAATAAGATTGCAGAATATTGTCTCATCTTGCAAAAGCACTTTTATGTAAAATAATAAAGCTATGAGATGTAACAACACGTGTTTTTATGAACCGCACTATTTATAGACTCAGCTGTCAATTTTGTCAATATCCGGTTCTATTTTAAATGAAAGTGGACTTTCGTTTTGTCGACCTACATACTGCAGTACAGCCTTTCAATGAAAAGAAATAAAATCCGTAGCACTACAGACTCCTGAGAGTGTCTAAAACGATGATAAAGACTCTGACTCAATCGGTAATGAAAGGTTGACTGTCAAACGGCAACGAGAAATAATAATTTACAGTCGTGCACCTGATGGCGACAATCAAAGTCTCGATTTCAGATTGTTTTACAAATATCCTTCTCACAACTCCAAAATATACGTACATTCACTATTTTTGTACAAGTTAAGCGACTTTCATGACCGCAGGTTAAGTTTTCTAAATGTTTCAACTTGAAATGAAACTCCTAACCACGACTGTTTATGATTCCACCATTTTGTTTTTCACGAGGTTTTTTTTTCTCAACAATCTTTGAAAAAAACATATTTTAACAGTGTTCTTACGCCCGATATTAAAATATCGAATGCATTTGGTGTTTATCATAACATCCACGGAGCAACGGGGCCAAGAAACATGCCCGTACGAAAAACATGACACGTACTCCAGGTGGACAGTAGCCGGACTGAGAACCGTACTTATAATAATCATTTAGACTTTTCTTTGAATGTCTTATAATGGATAACCCGGCTGGACTTTCATCGAAATTAGCCGTAAACCGGCTCGAAATATTTAAATTAGCAGGAGTCCGGTTCAGAAAGTCCAGCTGGACTTTCATAAAAGTACGTCTGAAAAAATCCAGCCGGCATTTCTGGCAAAAATATGGCCTCTATAAAGTTCAGCTGGACTTAACAAAGTCCGGCTGAACTTTAAGAAGTCCAGCTGAACTCATAAAAGTCCAGCTGAACTCATAAAAGTTCAGCTGGACTTCAAAAAGTTCTGTTTGACCTTTATAGATGATCTCAGCAGGGGCTGATCCACAAAAAATTAGGGGGGGAGGGTTCCATCCCCGCAGAACACTCCCTCTAGATTACTACTGCTTAGTTTTTCTTCAGATGATGGATTCTTCTGATTTGATATGCATCCCTTGTTATAATCTGAAAATAAAAAAAAAACAGATAACATTATGCATATACTGCTTATTTCTTTTTCTTTTTTCTACTGTCTTGCTGACAAAATCGAGAAACAGGGAATTGTGAAGCTAAATGTTTACTCCTAAAAATGTGTGGTTATAATTATCATGATTATATTTTAAGACTAAATAAATTTAAAGTGCATAAAACATTTGTAAAATAAAGTAAAGCTTTGAAAATCACTCAAACTGAAATATTTTGCATAATTAAGTATTTAATGATTTTTTTTTAATTCTGTTTACTCTTCAAAAATAAAAATTAAGCTATTTATAATGTTGTAATCATTTCATCAATATGTTGAAGAAAAAAGAGCATATGAGATTGTACTTACCAGAATATGCAATCCAAAATACATGCAAACAGCAATCTTCCTAAATTGAAATTGATGTCAGTCAGAAGGATCCATCTTCTCTGATATAATGTGAAAAGAACTACTTCCAAACATTTGCTTTACATCCAATGTAAATTTCTCATTTTGTTTAAGAAAGAAGACACTTCTTCCTGTTTATTCCAAATTCAAATTTTGTTATATTGCAATCGATACATGAGGCTGTTTGAGGAGCTGCGAAAAATTTTCTTCTTATGACTTCTTGCATATGACTTAATTTTGAATATGTGATATATTAAAAAAAAGAAAATCAATTATTAATTTGTTCAATTATGAAATGTTTAAAAAAAGTGATAGTTATTGCAGATATATGTATTTAGAAATGTGTTATCCTTCAAATGGCCTCATGATCAACCTCTGTGTAGATGCTACTTCCTGTGACCTGTCCAGACTGAGGTTAATTGAAAACAGATGGCACTCTCTACAAGACTACTGCTATTAAAATCACTGTTATGCCTCAAGTTTCTAATTGATATTAAAGAATGATGATAATTATTTATTTTATGCATTCATCTTATTAAATATAAATATACTAGAAACTGTATAAATTTAACCTATTAATAGATGTAATTTTTCTAGGGGTTTTATTTCATAAAAGTAAAAATGTTAAATAATTGTTGAAAACATATTATCTGGGATGTAATTCAATCAAAATTATATCACCTATATTAAATTTCAACTTTCCATTTACAGTCTATATTATTTTAAATATTTTATAATGGAATTGAAAATTTTAGGGGAAAAGATCACATCTTATAGTTTGATCTTAAAGTATATTGTAAAAAAATATGATATCATTATTATAACTTGCAAATTTTCATTTATAACTTTTTTCCATTTTGAAAGAAATTGTTCCTTTCAAAGAACAGAATCCTAGTGACAAACTTTTTATTTCTATAATGTCAGATTTGGCTGATGAAAATTTTCTAAGTCTTAATTCCTGCTCATAAATGACTGTAAAATTTTCTAAGACAAAAATCCTGCTGATCATTCTACAGAAAGAATAATTTCCCTCAAAAGTCCAGCCGTGTTTATTTTCTTGTCAGAATTACAAAAAGTGCGGTTGGACTTTTAAGAAAATACCGGCTGGAAAATAACCGAAGTATAAGAAAAAGTACGTGTATGGCTCATGTCAGACTGGACTTTTCAAAGTCAGACTGGAATACGTCTCAAGTCCAGCTGAAGTCCAGTTAAACTCCTGTTGAAATTTTCGTACGGGTGTTTAAACGTTATTTTTACTGTTTGCACTGTGACCGTCTAAAAATAGAAATCTACGTATCCTTAAGGATACATTCGGCATCTACACCGGTGTGCCAAAAGGATACATTCGGCATGCGCGCGGGTGTGCCAAAAGGATACATTCGGCATGAAAGGGTTTTAACTTAAACACTCAAAACTAGTATCAACAAAACATACTGACCTCTATTTGGTTTAACTTTGTTCGGACCTTTTGTCTCTGAAAGAAACAATTTTTTTTTTGATAGAGAAGTCATTTCAATATGTTTTGAATTTATTAAACATATTTTTATTGCTGGTAATGGAAAGCAACCATGTAAAAGGAATATTTTTTTCTTATTCTTTTTCATTTTTTTCTTTCTCTTCTAAACAGAATAGCTTCGATTTATGTAGATAATACTAGATATATTGTTTAAGTGTTAGCATCCCAAAAACTGACAACCGATTCCGTAATTATGAAAACAAACAAAAATGGAATTCTTCCTCAATGAGCCAATTTTTAAATGTCTGCATATTTATGTTTATCATCGAAATTCACCACTTGCCACGCATTGGGATAGTATGTTAAAATATTTTTAAACTACGACAGTTTACAAGGTTGAATAAGGAATTAAATCATTAAAAAGCCATCACGTTAAGTTCAGTAACTGTAATAGTAACTTTTAAGTTATACTCCCGACTTTTGATGGTTTCAGATAAAAATACCTTTTGATTTGCTTTTCTCTGTATTCTTTTGCTTCTTGTTAAATATCTTGACCACAGGTGTCTTGGTGGCTTAAAAGTATTAAAATAAATTTAAAAAATTATGCGGTGTAATAGCAGTCTTCATGATTAACTTTTTACAAACATTTAGTTGAAGTGTGTTGACTTGTAGAGAAGAATTTTACAAGCCTGAAAGCAATTTTACAAGCGTTGGCTTGCAGACTTGTGGTTAAGCGCAAAAATTCCAAGACGATTGTTCGAATTTGTTTATCACGAATGTATTGCTTTTTATGAACGAACCCCTGATCACTATATTTCTGACTATTTCTCATTTTTGTCAAGTCTGTAACATGTATGTAAGGTAGCTTATTACCCTGAGAAAACATTGTCACTGAGACGTAGCCATGTGATCGAGTAAATAATCTCCGTCAAAGTCCGGCATTTTGAGTAACATGAAGTACACGCGTATGGCCAAACGTTTTCGTCACCTACCTTTTATCTTTGAAGGCCACATATTTGCCTATAGAATTCATAAATACATGTAATTATAAATACCAAAATGAGGACAATTTCATCGTATTAGTATCCTTCGTCATTCTAAAGAAATTAGTTTGTGTTTATGCGGGTACATGTTTCCATATGCTCAATGCCATTGGGAGAATAAAAATTTAAAGATTTTGTCATTTATTTTGACATACAAAGTAATTTTGGTGTGCAAATAAGTTTTGTCTCGGAAAGAACTCGATTGTGTTTAAGTCACATATTTTGCTCGTGGAAAAAAGCTAGATATACAGTTAGTTCATTCAAATTTCTTTTAACAATATTTTCAATCACATCGTAATATTTGTCAACTTACCATTGCCTAATTTGTCTTTTAATCCTTTTACCTCTTCAAGCAGATTCTTGTAATTTGCTGTGAGTTCTGTAGTTTTTGTCTGACGAAAAAAATGTTGAAAGTCGATTTCATTTGTTCAAATGCCAAAAAAATGGATATATAATGTATAAATATAGTGGGGAAAAAACAGAGGTAATCCCATGAGCTAAAAAATTACGAGAAAAAAAGTGATCGGATTTGTCAATTGTCTGTGGCACCTATGTTTAAAACGGATCGAATTCTGAAAACATACTATAGATAAACTCATCATAGATACCAGGACTTAATTTTATATATACGCCAGACGCGCGTTTCGTCTACAAAAGACTCATCAGGGACGCTCGAATCCAAAAAAGTTATAAAAAAAAAAAAGCCAAAAAAAGTACGAAGTTGAAGACCATAGAAATAGAGTTAGAAATGCGTTTTAATTAATGTAAAGTATAAAAAATAAAGGTGAACATCTTTATAAGCATGAATATTTTGGGTCTTTCTTTTCTTAACGACTACTCTTTCTATCTAGTGTTTTGTAGACTTGATATTCTGTACGTCGTTTCTCCTTTTGCCATGGCATTGTGCGATTTTAATATCTCCTTGGTTTATCCCTGTATGCTAACATTGCCATTGTGAATTTTAAAATTGTTTGTATATACATTGAACGACAAATATATGTGACGTATAAAATTTTCTGACGTCAGACACGCGAATCAGTGAATGTGTTTGTAGATAGATGTTTTTGTGTTCTGTTTAATTGTTCCTTTTAAAATTGTTACACGATGATGACTGCTGTACCCATATTTTGGTTCATTCTGGCTATTCCTACATTTTGAATTTTATAGGTAAAATAGTAAAATTTTATGAAGGAGTTCTCAGAAATTTTGTGTAAACAATGGGATTATGTAGGATTATGTTGTAACAACACTAAACTAATGAGATCTAATGAATCAAGGTAAATCCAGGTAATTCTTGTAGAAAATAAAGAAAAAGAATAATTTATAGCAAATTCTTTTATTTCGTTTAATAATTTCATAGCACAGTTTATGTAAATAATATTCAAAAGCACAATATGAATGTATAGCTATAATGGCATGCACAAGTAATTCCAATTGTTTACAATGATATATACAAGTAAATCATATCATTTGAAATATCAATGTTAAATCATTCTTTAAATCAAAGCACTAAATTTTGAGTTGCACTAAACAAAGCACCAAAATTATACTAAATTGACATTTTTATAGCACTCACATAGTAATACATTGAACATCATTGAAAATATAAGAGAATACAGTCTTAATCAATGTGCAGGAGATGAGAAGCAGCATCTCCATACTGGACTGGAGTAAGTTCATCATTCTGTAACCTTTTTTCAGTGTTTGGAGTCTGTCATCTATTTCCCTGTACTTCCTCTTTCTTGGGATACGTTTCCCACCAGCTCTGTACTGGATCAATGTGAGAGCATTGAAGTCTTCTTCTTGTCTCAACAAACTAATCATATTAAAGATGTTTGGGTGAGCTGCCTTTACTAACTTCTTTAGCTTACTATGCCAACCTTCTAAATGGTTTGTTGTTCTAGGACCTTCTGTTGCATAGTGATTCCACAGACTTTGCTTGTTCTCTACCCAGTAGCTGGTTAAATAGTCAGTAAAGTTAAGTGTTGGTGTAGTAGTATCTGAATCATCGATATCTTCAAGTGCATAAAACCAAACATATTCAATTGTATTGGGTGGTAAAAGTGGCAGTACTGCAGCTCTAAGGACAAGTTGGTGAATGTCACCCTTTTCATTGTATTCAATTTGCAGATCATGCTTTTGTGCATTTCTCCAGATACTCTGAGTGTAGTGGAAAAAGCACCCTTTGAAGTTGCTGCATTTCTAATGGCTATTTCATAGTCGAGGAACATCTTGGCTAGTTGAAGTAGTATGTTGAATTGGTTACATAGATCTTTAATAATAGTAGGTAGCCTTGTGTACATCTGCTGATCTTTACCGGGTAGGAAACTGTAAACCAGTGGAAACATAGTACCATCAACTTTGGCGTGGAAAGTGTACAGCTAATAGAAGAGTGTTCGACAAACATAGAATGTTTCATCACAGTAGATGGTGTCTGCTGCTGCTAGATGATATATGTTCTCTTGGGTACTGAATACAAGCATTCGCCCATTGGTGTTATCATCTGCAACTAGGAAGGGTTGACCAGTAGTAGCTTGAGCCCGTTCACCATCTACTATGATATCTTCTACTGTTGTTGGTAGTGCTGGTATAAACTTGTGTCTCTCGTTGTAAAGCTGATCTTTGCATGAGTAGAAGTTTGGTATGTGTGACATCATTTCATTCTCGGTTTCTTAGTTTTACCAATTCTTCTTCATAGATAGTTGGTATTGCAGTGAGTTCATCTTTACATGGCGATTTCATACGTTGTAATACATAGTCTACTCTGAGATGCATTCTGTCTGAGGAATGGTTGTGCATTTACTTTGGTTGGTATGTTGTTGTGTGTGTTAACAGTAGCAGGGCAGTTACGGGTATAGCATTTCCAATAACATCTGTCTCCACGTCTTGACTTTATCTGGAACTTGTAGTTATTGTGTACCAAGTTCTGGTTGTCTAATCTATTTGTTGTAAACTTGATATATAACTGTGCATTAGCCATGATGAACTGAGAATGATCATTACGGTTACGGTTATATGTTTTTGGTGGACGGCTTACCAACTGGTAATTGCGCCCTGGTAACTAAATTTGGAATTGGTCCATTATAGCAATATTTTACTTTAGAAAAAAATCCATTTTAATAAAAAATTTAAGAAAATAAATATATATAATCATTACAGGAAAATTCTCGCTACTTATAATGCTTAATTGTTTAGTAGAGCTTGTGGTGTTCAGTTAAGACACGGAGCACAAGTTAATAGTGTTCACAGCTAATCAAAGTTATAAGTCATTTGGCTTTGCTTAATCTTTTAGGCCAATTAATACACTTATCTATGATAATTAAGTACTTTTGATATTATATTCATTTTTAAAAATCATAATTTGTTAAAATAATGAAATTAATAAATTCTTTGAGGCTGAAGTTGAAAGTGTGGGTAACTATTAATTTTCTTTTTAAATACTTTTTTTTCACTTTCCAGACTTTAAAATGCTTTTACTACTTTTTCTTTCACTAGATGTTTATTTTTCCAATGCTTTTACTTCCTTTTCTTTCAATTAGTTTTATTTTTTAGAAATTCCATGGTATTAAAATGCTTAAAATTATTACTTTATGCTTGTTTCTAAACAAAAAAGTCTCATTTTTTATATATAAATAATAATTTTCAATTAATTTCCAAAGGTAAATTTACTTTTAACCAAATTACACACTAATAATCATTTTGGTTTAAACGTTGCATATCAATATTATTGGCTAAATAGTGTCGGTCTGCCTGAATTGCACTTGACCGATTCTCAGAGCTGAATCTTTCACACTTATTTAGACACGTTTTTAGTTGATGTTTTTTTTTTACTTTCGGGGTAGTGTTGAATAGAAAAAAAATAATAGTTTTAATGTTCATCCTTATCAAAATAGTTACAGATTTCAACCAGTTGCAGGTTAATCAAATAGTAAAAAAAATACAGATTTCTGATTACTAGTATTAAGTCTTGTCACGCATTATCTTTCACGATCAAAATAATGCGTTGCCTGATCTTTCACGATCAAGTTTGATGGAAATTTAACAAATTCAAGGTTTTCATATACAAATTAATGCTTTTAAGGGAAGAACATACTTCAATTTTACTGTACAATCAGATACACCAAAGATTAAATTTTAAATATATCATAATAAACTGAAATTTGACCATTATATGTACATAAAGCGTGTTATTTGTAATTAATTTCATAGACATGCATTGCGCCTTTTGTGTTTTTTCAAAAACTACTGTACATTTTCTTTATCTTATTTCACAGTTATGATGAGGAAGTTAAACCATTTTGACAGACATAATTTTTTGTTCGGATTTGTTCAGCGTTTTGAAAATTAAGCGATTTTTTCAAAGATTCTGAACTAGAATTTACATGAAATGTCTTTCACGATCCGTTACAAGAGCTTTCACGATCGTCTCTCAATACTTGACCGCCGTTAGACTTTCACGATCATTTCTCTCGTTAAAGCCAATTACACCGGTGTATTACGAACAGGTATATGCTCGTCACTGAGACTTGAAATAATATGGATATCGTACCAAATCGCAGAAATTATAATACTGTACATTAACTTCATGATTCTTCAAATTTATAAAAACATGATTAATATGTTTTATATACTGAAATGGTTAAGTCTTTCTGTAATATACATGTACATCGACTTTCTATTAAAAGAACATGTTATTTCTTCTCAAAACTTAAGATATATACGTTTTTGAGTTATTGTCTTTCATTATTCCAATTGGCTGATAGGATTTCCGTATGTGACCTTAACCACGAGAACTCTATTTTGTACGTTGGCAACCGCACAGTGCGAGTTCGAGAGAAAACCATGATGAAAAGAAAAAAAATCACAAAAATACTGAACTCCGAGGAAAATTCAAAACGGAAAGTCCCTAATGAAATGGCAAAATCAAACGCTCAAACAGACCAAACAAATTGATAACAACTGTCATATTCCTGATAGTACAGCCATTTTTTATGTAGAAAAGGTGGATAAAACCTGGTTTAATAGCTAGCCAAACCTCTCAGACACTTTTATTACAGTTGCATAAAATTCCAGTAACTTTCCATCACTTACAACAAGAATATCAATCATTGTTTTAAACATAAAACTTTTAATCAAAAACACATTCGAACTGACCACCATTTATTTAATAAAATAATAAATATGTATACAATGAAACTGAAAGTATCCCCAACGATCATTTAGTACATATAGTAGGTAATGCCACATCGACTAAGCAGTTTGTCTATCATCCTGATTTGCAGCTGGGATCAAACCCTCTACCATGGCTCCAAGCGTTTTACTCGGGAGTTCAGTTTTTTTTGTAATTTTACTTTTCACTAGTATTACGTTAGTTACATAATGCAGGTCATTCAGAGAAAATTACAATATAGAAATCTATAATACAGATCAACCAGAAAAGATACAAACATGAAATTTATATAGCTTTAATTTATTTTAAAGTATATCAATTAATAACTAATGTGACAAAGTTTAATTCATATCAAATTGAAGGCATGGACATTTTTTTTTTAATTTGCAAATTGTTCTTTTGTATCATGTTTGTCTATTTCCAGGATTATAATCTAATATGCCAGACGCGCGCTTCGTCTTCATAAGAATCATCAGTGACGCTTAAACGTGCTCCACGATTCTGTGTTTATAAAGGTTACGTTCTGTTAATTTCAGCAATATAACACGAAAGATAATAAGCTACGAATACGAAACTCTTGATTCAGTTCACATATTACAATAAAAATAAAAGCTCTAGGGAGCTTTTAACAGAATATAAATAACATGTTCTTGACATTACAACACAAAAACGAATGAACTATAAATGTAAAGGACTTCATGCATTTGGGACTTAGTTTAGTATACGTATATGCGTTAGTATAACAATTCACTTAACATTTTGATTTCAATAAAGGTATATTTGTGAACATATAACTGATGCCCATATAGAAACATTTATATACATCGCATCAGAAATATTCCTTTTGGGACCTTTTGGAATATTTGTGTTTCGATGAAAGAATGTTCCTATAACAACATTTTTTTCAATTTTGAACATTGATAGTGGGCAAGTGATTTGATCCTAAAAAAAAAAGAAAAGATGACAAGGATACGAAAGAAAAATCCCCTGAAACCTTATAAATTCAAGATACATGGTATTCTTGAGATTTATTTTCTATACCTGCTTGTATTTCATCTTGGTTATCTGTTTTGTGAGATCATTCACAACATGGTTCAATCTTCTGTATTCTTTTGTTGTTCTTGACATCAACTTTAAAAAAAATGGGGGGAAAATACGAAGTTTAAGATCTTGAATAAAAGGAAAATCGTCTTACAACATATCAGTAAAATCACCATATTCCTTACAAATTGCAGTATTCTAAAAATATGATAATGATTGCCACTTTATTTGAACTTAAAACAAAAGAGGTGTGCCAGCTTGAAATGGAGGAATTTAACATAGAAAGCAATGGGACCATGAATTAGTGGTGTATTTCCTTATGGCATCACCTTATATCACTTATTACGAGATTTTTACTTAAGAATCGAATGCTCCTTTTTGTCACTTTATTGGGGTGTAAAAGCGTTGACCGACGTACATTTTGTATAAAGCGCGGCGCTTCATTCTAAAAATGTGCGCACGGTCAACGCTTTTACAACCCTATGAAGTGACAAAAAGAAGCATTCAATACTTATAATTGCATTTTTTAGCTGGGATCATAAAAACATGAATTTTATCATTTTTTTTATTTGATTCACCTGTGCACTTTATTGTGGGACCCAGTGTTATCATGAATGATGCTTTATTGTGTAATACAATTGCTTAAGGAATAATACGTGATGTCCAGTTAGCCAATCAGAATAACGTATAATATTGAAACATACATCTTATGTAATGATTAAACTTTAAAACACGTGTGTAGCATGCGGAACAGACGTTTCTTACTCTTTCGGATTATCCGAATTGAATCCTAAAGGATTTACTTAACTATTATTCTGTGTTGTAAATATTGCTATCTTCTTTTTCCTTTTCTATTTTGTTTCTATCAATCGTGACAAAAATGTCAGGAAAGCAGTCCTTTATGATAAGTACTCTATTCCAGTTGAAGTAATCTATATGATACCGATATTAGATTTTCATAATAGCAATGCAAAAAATGCTCCTCTGTAGCCGGCGTACGAACTTTGCAATAATACATGTAATATTTGGTGAAGAAATTAAAACAAAAACTTTTATATTCAAATGAATTTTTATGCAAAATTATACTGGTAAATATTTATCAGTAACAAATATTATAAAAACAAGAATGTGTTCATAGTACACGGATGCCTCACTCCTACAATCATTTTCTATGGTCAGTGGAATGTGGACCCCTGTCAAAACTCTAATTTGGCATTAAAGTGAGAAAGATCATATTATAGGAAACATAATTATGTACTTAGTTTCAAATTGATTGGATTTCAAATTATTCAAAAACTACCTTGATCAAAAAGTTTAACCTGAAGCGGGACAGACCGGAAATCGAAATGTACTTAGGAGGGACATGAAAACATAATTAAAAGACAATTTCGTAAGATTTCATTACCTATGTGACATAGCTATATTTCATTTTTTTCTACAGATAATTTAAGTTTACCAGAAAAGAAAGATATGTATTTGTGTATACATCCCTATCATTTTGAAAGAATAAATCGATCTCTAGTTTCTGAGTTTTTGTTCATCATGATCAATTTAAGGTCCATTTGGAACAATTTAAGAGTTTAAAAATCCCAGTCATTAAACTACTAGTTTCTAAAGTTATAATGGAGAAAACTTGTCGGTTGTATTTATATATTCAAATGAATTTTTATGTAAATGATTTGTTTACACCAGAGGTGGCATTGATAAAATGAATAGTATATGAACATCAACCTTAATTTATATGAAGTATCTGCTGGATTTACAAAACGTTAATTAAAAGTTATTTCAAAAGTCACATTCACAGCTGCATAAGTCTAATGCGTATGATTTTTATATGCAATATTATTAAGAATTAAGTATTTTAATTTTATTTACTTCTTTAATATGCATTGTAACATGGATTATTGCCAGAGTAGTTGGTGAATTCAAGATCTCAGATATATGCTACATTTTTTTAACACGATGTTCTTACCTCTTGTTTTGCTTTATCAGATCCAGCGTACGCCATTTTTCGTCTCTGATTGTTCATTTTAATTTTGTTATTCAGTTTGTTTATGGTGGCATGGCTAGTTTGCATTGCCTTAGACAAATCCTTAATTTTGTTATCTAAAGCATCCATCTTTTTCAATTGATCTTTCTGACTGACATTCTCATTATTCAGCTTGTTAAAGATGAAAAGTTGTCTCTCTTTCAATTTGTTAATACTACCAGTTAGTCCTCCCTGAAATAAACCATGTCATACAATTTAATCTTTGAGTAAAAATAGATTCATGGTACTTGACGAAATGTTTTGGACAGTTTTGCAGAATTTTTTTTATCGTAACACTTAATGTTAGAACATAGCCACTAAGACTGTACTCCGATGTCTTGCTTATATTTCGTTCATATCAAGGTGTAAATGTCTGAATAATAATGCTCCTATACAATCAATAATAAAATTTTACCATAATCAATAAATTAAAACAACACGTTATAAAAGTCATGTGTCCGAGGCACTTTTCTTGATTAACCTTAATCAGGAAAGCTCGAATATTTTGATGCCAATGATATATAAGAACCGAATCAGTTAAGAGCTTTATGACACAACGATAGCCAAATCAATATAAGGTCAAATGTGCATGAGGGAGCTGAAACCTTAGTTTCTTTATCATTTCAAAACTAACAAGCGGACAACTTTAGAAAAGTCTTGTTATAAATCATGTCAGTACAGAAGTTGATGATACGTAATCCTAGGTGACTGATAGTCCAGGTATCGACTCGGTGCTACAGAAGATGAAAAAAGTATAAAGTTTATGCATCCAAAGCGCTTTTCTGGATTTACATTCATTAAGAGGTTCAAAGCATAGGAATACTGACAAATTCATGATAAATACACAAGTCTATACTGTATAATGAAATACCTTATCCAGCTGTTTTTCCATCAGTTTTAGTCTGCCCATTACAACTGTCTGCAGTTTTGATAATTCCGCATATTTCGTGTTAAAGTCCTTTGACATCTACAATATAAAATAAACAGACAAAGAAAAATAATTTTCAGTACCAATTATGAAGAATCTTTTAATCTATTGAATCAATATTGAATTACTTTTTAGTTTGTAACTATAACTTATTATAACGGCAGTATAAATCTGAATCTGAAACTTGTCATATGGACCTTTGTTCTTTTTATTTGTCCCGCTATGGCAACCGTCCTAATTCTGAGGTCTGTCTAAATGTCCTTCAAAACTAAGGGCCTATTAAATGTGTAGAGGATATTGTGCATTTCGTATTATCTGACCCTAGTTAAAGAGCTTACAAGAACTTACCTGTGGATCGCCTTTAACCCTTACTACAGGTCTATTCTTGAGATTTTCTACTAAATCAGTCAGTGTTTTCAGTCGATCCTTTAAATATCTGTTTCTCCTGTAACCTGATTTCATTGCAGCCCATACTCGACCAATCTTAGCATGGAATTGTTTCAAATGCTTTCCGAAAGACTTTCCTTTTCTATGTATTCCCATGATCGTTTTCACTATCATTATTTGGTTATTTTTTATTTTCTGTACGGTCTCATTATCCTACAAAAATCAACAAAAACATGGATTTATATTTATAAAGACAAATGGACAAATAAGATAATAAATTAAGGTTATATCATTATGTTAAAGTCAACTTATTTGTTTTCTTTTCATCGAAGCTTTTGGTTAATTGAGATTACTGAAATATGAACCTGATATAGCACATGATCATCATGTACTTGATCTATCCAATAAAGACCGTTGTACAATATGTTTTATGCAGTACCTGGCCAAAAGTATTCGTCACCTGCATTTTTTTTTGCTATATATATTTCATATAAATACACATTTTTATCAAGAAGGCATTAAAAGACGTAGAATTGTTTTACATTTGGTAATAGTTTAGTCTTCAGGTGTTTTTGTTTTCTCTTGATGTGAACACATACAATAATTTTTTTATAATTTAATTTGGTTGAATATATAGCGAATTTCTGAGCCGAAAATAATATTTGTGTTTATTTTGTGAAAAAATGAAAATGATCAACAAAAAAATATAACCAAATAAACAAATACATGTGACAATTCTGCTTCTATTGGTACCAAGTTGTTTAAAATCAAACCAAAAAAGACCCTAAAATATTTTTTGGAAAAAAAATAGTTTTATATACAATATATAGCGAAAAATCTCAAGTGACGATATATTATGGTCACACTTAGTATCTCATTACAGAGAAGGAATAACAAGAAAAGGCCTTATTATTGGCAACTTGAATTCAAAAATCAAAAATCAAGGTATTTTAAATATCCAACATAACATCCTCTTAGTTCATACATTCAGTGCAATAACAGCAACAACTGCAAAAAAAAACTCATTTTGAGATCTTGTCAATCATGTTCATATATGAGTAATGGCTTCAATTAAAAAGATATGTTGTGAAAAATGTAATTTACAAAGTATGTAAAATATCTGTTTGTGTTTAAGTAGTAAATTAAATCTGCGCCAAAAACTTTTTCATCTACTAGTCCGGACACTAAATGTCAAAACTTGTCCTAAAATGACTATATAAAATTTGAAAATTTTCACTAGTCCGAATCAATTTTTACTACTCTGGGGCATCGGACTAGTGGCTAACGGTGCAGACTTCCAGTTGCTCATATATTTTTGACTTAAAATATTCGCGAAAAGACCATAAAAGGTGAACAAAGGAACATCAAACGTGAATTTTCTTAACTTAAATGTCCATTATAAATTAACCAGTTAATTTCAAA
Source organism: Mytilus galloprovincialis (assembly GCF_965363235.1). NCBI lineage: Eukaryota > Metazoa > Mollusca > Bivalvia > Mytilida > Mytilidae > Mytilus > Mytilus galloprovincialis. The sequence continues at coordinate 88,411,853 of NC_134843.1, forward strand.
ACCAAGGGGGATATCAGATGTGAAGCTCGTTATGTTGCTCAGGGAAAATACATAGTCAGTGATTATCGCCATTCAAAATATCAAAATCGAGGAAAAGAGTACATGAATGATTGTGGATATGACAATTAGAGCGTATCCGTGATCATATGAAACCAACTGGCCAGGTATTCAATAATGGTCAATCAACTCATGTTGGCATCCTTAAACTTTCGAAAAGACGACCTACGAACATTATATCTTAAAACCCTTGTTTCAAAAGCTAAAAGTAATATGTTATATAGAGTATATACTTACACTGGTGCCATTAATTGAGGATTTTATCTTTTCAATCTGTGTGGCGATTTTGTTCGAGTTTTTCTTCATTTTATCTAAATGTGCTTTTAGCGACTTCTCAAATTTTCTTATCTTTGTAAGTTCTGACCTTATGTCATTAGTAGACGAGTTGAACTTTTCTGTATAAGTGTATAATTTTTCGTACGTATCCTTCATTTTCTTGACTATGTTCATCAGATGTTTTTGAGATACCGCAGTTTGGTTAATTGTTTCTATGTTTTCATCTATTTTTTTATAAGCTTTGTGAAGGAACTTATGTAATGTCTGTACTGAGCCTTCTTCTGCTTTGTATTTTTCCGTCAGATGTTTAACGGTAGTTTTGATTCCTTCCACATTATCATACAAATTGCTGATTTTTGATTTTGCCTCCTGCAAAGAAATAATAACAAAATCAAATTGAATGATAAGAATATAACAGTTTGGTTGTCGAGAAAACAGTCCAATCAAGTTAAGCAGCAGTATATATGATTTTAGACTTTTTTGATTTCTTTGTATGTTAAATACTTATTTGAAGACTGCATTTAAATTTTAAAAGCTATTTAAAACTTTCAAAGAGTAGTATAAACCAAAAAGAATGGTCTTAGAATGAGAAAACAATTATTGATGACAAGTGACAAATTTTGAATCGGTGGACACAGATTCCTGTGACAAATAATACAAACCGGAACCTTGGAAACGATATATTATTTAATTCCAAAAATATTTTACAGTACATATAATCTAACTCTCTTTCATCTTGTAACAGTATTAAAACATTTGACTTTTCTACTCTTTACACTAGTATTCCACATTCCAAACTAAAAGACAAATTGAAAGAGTTGGTATTGCTTTGCTTCGTAAAAAAGAATGGCCAACGTAGATACATGTATCTTGTCTTAGGGAGGGATAAATCCTACTTTGTAAAGGATCACTCTGATTCCAACAAAAAATTCTCTGAAACTGATATTATCAAGATGCTTGATTTCTTGATTGACAACATATTTGTTACGTTTGGAGGACGTGTTTTTAAACAGACTGTCGGCATTCCAATGGGAACAAACTGTGCCCCTCTACTTGCCAACTTGTTTCTTTATTATTATGAGGCTGACTTCATGCAGGAACTTCTTAGGAAGAAAGACAAGAAGTTGGCAATATCCTTTAACTCTACTTTTCGCTATATAGATGATGTTCTTACACTAAATAATTCAAAATTTGTTGACTATGTGGAACGCATCTATCTAATCGAGCTAGAGACAAAGGATACTACAGATACAGTTAAGTCGGCCTCATATCTTGACTTACATCTAGAAATTGACATTGAGGGTCGGTTGAAAACAAAACTTTACGACAAAAGAGATGATTTCAGCTTTCCAATTGTCAACTTTCCATTTCTAAGTAGCAACATTCCAGCAGCACCTGCAAACGGGGTATATATCTCCCAATTGATACGATATTCCCGTGCTTGCATTTCCTATCATGATTTTCTTGGTAGAGGGTTGCTGCTCACAAGTAAGCTATTAAACCAAGAGTTGCAAATGGTGAAGTTGAAATCATCCCTTCGTAAATTTTACGGACGCCATCACGAGTTGGTTGACCGTTATGGAATAACCGTTTCGCAAATGATATCGGATATGTTCCTTACGTCGTAACTACAATCCCCGTCCCTTTCATGAATGTGACCTACCGAATTAGACTATTTACCGGATTTGTTATCACATAAGGTAGCAATAAACAGTTAGGAAAAAATATTATGAATTTTACCATCCCCTTTTCATTGCTTTCTTGCAATATTAAGCTTACTATTTGTGTCATATATGTGCATATGTATGTAATCAGAATCTTCCAAAGATTTTATATCCAGTATATAAAATGGTAAAATATAGTTTCTTTTGGGTGTATCCATGGCAACAATCTGTATTTATTTGCACTAAAATCTTGTAAAAAGGGGGGGGGGGGGGAAACATGTCACATATTTCCCCAAAATTTGACTAAAAGCAGAATTTCAATCGCTTGAAGTAATACCTTTCCTGAAGCTGTTTACATATATCTCTCAGTTAATCAGATGAAAATCACATGTCTTTCGTCTCATTTTTTTGTAAAATTGCGTCAAAAACTTCGTGTAGAAAATAAGTGTTTGTAAACATAACATTAATTTCTGGACCGATGGTTGGTCTAGCTATGAAAATACGGAGAGGCAAACAGAAAATAGCCAATAAAACATGTAAAAATCATCTTGATGATCTTATAAACCATCTTTGAAGGCTAAATTAGTACTCAGCTGTCTAAAAATGAATTTTATTACACAATAACTTTCATATTTGAAAAATCCACCGGGGCCAAAATGCGAAACTAAACTCCTAACTGTGTATTGCGACCTAAGCAACACGACGGGTGCCACATGTGGAGCAGGATCTGCTTACCCTTCCGGAGCACCTGAGATCACCCCTAGTTTTTTGGTGGGGTTCGTGTTGTTTATTCTTTAGTTTTCTATGTTGTGTCGTGTGTGCTGTTGTTTGTTTGTCTTTTTCATTTTTAGCCATGGCGTTGTCAGTTTGTTTTAGATTTATGAGTTTGACTGTCCCTTTGGTATCTTTCGTCCCTCTTTTAGTCCAGACTCCAACCGGAACCATGGAAACGATATATTAGTCCAGACTCCTGGTAAAATATGTCTGGGCAGACACAAATCGCAAGTATACAAATATCCATGTTTACATGATTCACCAGTAAATTTAGTATAATTTAGTTATTAAAGTCCCTAGATCACAGGTTAATACCATGTCAATGTCCTAAAATTTTATGCATTTAACAAATTTTAGATTCTACATACAAACGAAACTTTGAAGTGACTTATTTTATAATTAGGAATAATAAACATTCTTTTTTTGTGCATTTTCTTCATTTTCCGATTAAAATTTCAAAATCGCCGTGAACATGCACATAGTGTTTGTCACTAGAAGTCAAGTGAAGCAAACAACAATCCGTTTAAGGAGTAAGGGCAATAAGGCCCTTATTTGGCCAAAATATTACTGCAAAGGACAAGGTACGATAAGCATCAGAGAACGGCCCCCTAATTTCGTTCAAATTAAAAGTGACTTGCTATTAAATATAATACATTATTTTTAAAGTTTAAAACCTATATTTTTGTAAACATCAATAGATTTTTCAACTTCCGTTGATATTATTCATGCTCTGTTGCTGTAAAGACCTCAAGCTTCTGGAAAAAGGCAGAAAAATGGCAGTTTCCAAACCTATTTCTGCATTTTAAACTATGAGCGTACCTACGACCCACGATCATATTTATACCAGGCATTCCTTGAACATAAATGTTGATGCAGTTTAAATATTTTAGTGGGTCGTAAGTACGCTCATAGTTAAAAATTCAAAAAAGTGACAAAAAATCGTCGTTGTTTTCATTAAATCATCGAAATTTTTAACCGAACTGCGGACCGGAGATGATTTCCGGTATTTTCTAGATCCGACGACGGAAATGTATTCTTGCTACGCTATAATAATGGCTAGTTTCTTTAGGACGAAAAATAAACATATTTGAGACAGGAAAACAGGATATTCCTTTACTCATTATTCTTGAATTTAAAGTGACATTTTAGCAGACCGTCGAAATTTGACCCAAAATTAGACGGAACTGTGATAAACTTCAGAGAAATACTGGGAACGTAATTGTGAATGAATATAATAACTGGTTCATACTCAAAAAGTGCATATACGTATTTTGTTTCATAATTGACAAAATCGTCGCCCTGGAATGTTTAAATCTCCATTGACACTTTTGTGAAAGGTGCTTTCTTTCACGTCCGCATTTCTACCAAGTATGGCATGTCAAGTTAACATTTTAGACAATCATTTAATAAAAATACAGATGGCGAAAATAAACTACAGAACTGTGAATAATGACATACATTGTTATTCATATCACATAAGTAGACACCATGTGACAATTTTAATTAGTTAATTGTGTAAGTGTAACAATAATCAAGATTAAACAAAACTATCCAACACTTTTATGATCTAAATTATGTATCTTGAGTTATTTTTTTGGTCATGGTGTTGAATTTATTGGACTTATTATTTGTAATTGTCACCTGCCTTCCCGTTGTTCTATCTTGACGACAACACGTGCTACTTCATATTTCTTGTTTGCAAATTATTCTCTACATATCTTTCCGTTAAAATGTGCATGCATAAAGTATTTGTCACTGGACGGTCAGAAAACAATATTCAATCAATCATATATCTTCTAAAATAACAGCACTACATGTATAATGAATTTAAACATATTCAAAAGAATAAAAGCTTCTTTTATTTTTTAATCAGATATTTACACGTCAAAGAAAATAAAATAAGTATTGAATATGAAAGGAATAAAACGCATCATAATTAAAGATATCTTGCTTGTAAGACGTGTGTTTCGCATACAAAAGACTCATCAGTGACGGTCGAATAAAATATGTCAAATGACCATATTAAAAAGGCTCAAAATTCCGATTTTATTTTTTTTTGTGAATAAAGGTTATTATCCGTAGTTTTTACAAACAATATACAGTTTTGTTAACAGTTAATTCGTAAAAGTTACTATTTCAATAATAATTCATGTTTACACAAAGTGCTAACTTTTGGACATCATGTTGCTGCATGGGTTGTTTGTTTCATTAATTTTTATTGTGCTATACCTTAAAAGGTTACAGTCCGTTGGAAGACATATTACCCTAACTTGATACTCCGATCCAACTAGTTTTTGTTCTTACCCCTTAATGCCAATTGATTAACGAAAATCAGCAAATACCAATTTGTAAGTCTTAAGTTTGACCAGGCCGGTGTCAGAACCCACGATATCAGGCGTTTTAATTCATTTATTATATTTATTAAATTGTACAATGAATTAATAAAAGGGTGCATACTGTAAGAATCCATCTTATATGAATCCGCGCTTAAACATACACATCCATCCAAAAGAAATAACTTTTGCAACATAGATTGGGAGGCCCATATTCGCCGGGGACACAATTTCGCCGTTTTATGATTTTGAGGTATAAACACTTCAAAGGATGGCTGAAATGGAAGAAAATATGCCGATAAATTATAATTTTATAACAAATATGATTATTTTAAAAACTTTAACAAAATTACGGCACTTACTGCAAAAGATCGAAAAACGGACAACAATTATTGGTCAATTTCCTGAATGAAAAACAGGATTTTCAAAGATTTTTTTCTTAGTAATTTTTTGACTGATTGGCCTAAATTTTTGTTTTTTTACACCTTTGAAATGTCTGCTGTTAATCTATAATGAAATTTATTTGATAAATATTATAAAAAGCTGCATTTATTTGATATTTATTTAATATTTTAAATTGGTTTTAAATAGATGTGTAAAAACGGCGAATATGTGCCCCCCCCCCCCCCCCCCCCCCCCCCCCCCCATCTTCATATAGAAATATCAGTATACTTCAAAAACATAACTATTCTTCTTCTTTTTTGGAATTTTATTCTCATACACACTGTCCCGGTCTACACTTATTTAGTTTTTATACATTGCATTGACTTATGATATTTGGCATACAGTGTATAGCCATGACTCAAATATCATAACAGTCTAATTTTGTTTATTTTCTTTGGTTACATCTTCTGACATCAGACTCGGACTTCTCTTGAATTGAATTTTAAATGTACGTATTGTTATGCGTTTACTTTTCTACATTGGCTAGAGGTATAAGGGGAGGGTTGATATCTCATAAACATGTTTACATGTAACCCCGCCGCATTTTCGCGCCTGTCCCAAGTCAGGAGCCTCTGGTATTTGTTAGACTTGTATTATTTTAATTTTAGTTTCTTGTGTACAATTTGGAAATTAGGTATGGCGTTCATTATCACTGAACTAGTATATATTTGTTTAGGGGCCAGCTGAAGGACGACTCCGGGTGCGGGAATTTCTCGTTACATTGAAGACCTGTTGGTGACCTTCTGCTGTTGTTTTTTCTATGGTCGGGTTGTTGTCTCTTTGATACATTCTTTGATACATTTTCCCTTTCCATTCTCTATTTTAACATCATTATGACATTTACCGTTGATCTCAAGGTCCAATTAATTGACCTTTAACTTTCGTGGTTAAATGATTGTCCAACCCTTAAACCATATATGTTCTTACAGGCTATGCCAGTTTCTTTACTTCACAATAGGCTTAATTTCTTAGGTCAATTAATGCCTCGTTAATAACTCCAAAAATGATTTATACACCCCCCCCCCTTTTTTTGCCTTGATAAGTCGTTTCTAATTCACCATAGGTTTTGTACCCATGCAGAGGACACATTCCAACCCCTACATCATATTAAATCGTAATTGCCTGGATTAGACATTTTATTCCACACAATGTCTGTAAGTGGTACACGTCACGTCTCTTTCGTTCCATTAACTGTTAAGTATCTTTAAAAGCTGTTCAAACTCATCTCAAATTATTAAATCCTATATATTCTTGTTTTCATGAAAAGACTTTCACATTGAAACAAAGATTTTGTAGTGGTCTACAATTTAAAAAAATGTTTGATGTTGCTTAGCAAGATGTGGGATTCTATACTCGATATAGAATTCGTCCAAAAAATAATGATAACTCTATATGTTTATATTATAGTGTAACACCGTATTAGGAAGTATATTCTTAAAAAATAACTAAGCTCATACTTCAAAAAATATAAAGAACCTATTATTGCATGGTTGATATGCACTTGATATGTAACTTAGTTGTTGATCAGACCTACAATTGAACTTAGTTTTCATTTCTAACTAAACATGTTCACAAACAGACAATCTGCATTGCATTCAATTTAATTAGTTCAATAAAATGACTTATTGATTTGTAGTTGGCCTTAATTCAAACATGTTTTGCTGTACAGTTGCTAAACAACACTTGTGTTGCTATGCTCAATACGGAATTTGTAAAGAATAAAAAAAGATGTATATGAAAAATATTGGAATGAAACACCAAATGGAAAGAAAAATCTTCAAACAACAGCTTAATTCATACTTAAGAGGGGTAAGCACCAATTTTTTAACCGTTGCTAGGCAACATTTCTGTTGCCAAGGTTGTTTTTAAGCATATAATAAACAAAATCAAAGGGTATTTTCATTTGTGACTTCAAGTTCTTCTTGGACAAACAATATCATGTGCAAATATTTAAATTTTTACTGATAAAACAATTAATATGTGATAATTTTCATTCTTAATAAAAACCGTTGCTAGGCAACCTTCCTTTCACCGGAACACAATAAAATCATTATTTTTTTAAGTGTCTACACTAAGACCATCATTGATATCAATTTAAACTTATTTGGAGAGGGGGCCAAAAATAGCCCTTATCATACCTTGTCCTTTAAAAGTTATAATACATATTCTTAAAAGTGTCCAAAATAGACTAAGGTACAAGGTATTCAGAAAATAGATACAAATTTTACTTTGAAAGAGTTACCATGGCAGTAAACCTTGACAAAATTTGCATATATTTGTAAAATTTCTTGATTTTCCTTGTTTTTCGTCAAATTTTAAGGATAATTTTGATTGGAAAAGTATGTGTGCTCCCAAGAAACAATTTTATATTTGGTGAGATTACGTCAATAGTTATAACAAAGCTTCTCTTAAATTATTTTGTTGTTTCTTGGCTGGGCAGGATGTTTCTACAATGGAAATAATAACAGAATCCTGCATAAATTCTATATTTCATTGTTTATGTGAAAACGATACATATTATGACGTAATTGTGTCACGTCTTCAGATAAAAATCTTTATATTTTTCGTTTATATTTCAGGACCCTATGCATTTCCAAATATTATATGCCAATTTGAAATATTTGTCAAACATTTTATTTTCTTGGGCTAAAACCGGGTCTTAATGTCCCAACTCTTTTCAATATGAGGAATAATACTGAGAAGTAGTTGTAAATCCACTAAAGGGGCATATTTTTTAGCTAAATTATATTATATTCTCTAGTTGTAAACAATGTTCCAAGTCTTTGCTTTCTGTCGGTAAGCAGGTCCCGAACTAACTTGATGCGTAAACCAGTCGATGGCCTATGTTTAGCCAAAAGAGAAATATCTGTCCAATATTTTCCTATACTGATTTAGAATTCAGGTTGTCTGCAAATTGGTATTGTAAAAATATCTGCTGCGAGTCAGAATATGAAGCTTATGTTGTACAATGTAAATACTAAGTATGATGAAGATCTAATAATCGATTGGTTCACCAGCTAAAACGCAAGACACGGAAGATAACTTGAGAAATTCGGTTCAAACTTATCAACGTTGGTGCATTCATTATGACGTAGATGAGACGCTCGTGAAAAATGTATATAGGACACCAGGTATACTTATTTGTCGTCACAAAGCCGATATAGAAAGATTGTACCACAGGACATATTTGTTACGATATTTCTTCACTCCAGACAGTTAGATTTTGATATCTAAATACGAAGCTTGCCGAATTTTTTTTAAAAAGTTTTAAATATATATATAATAAGATATTAGCAAGCAAAATCGAGGGAATTGTGCAAATGATGATACAAGCATGAAAATTACCACAAAGCATCATTATTATATACTTTTTAAGAAATTACTGCTGGCCATTAAAAAAACCTTTTTTTTCAAGATGGCCACGGCCATTTTCTAAAATGGTCGTTTTTTGCAGTTTGAAAATACTGATATTTCTGGAAAACTTTTCTTTGAACTTCTTTTAGTAAAAACCAATTATCGGGCTTGGCGGCTACCTTCCTTACATCACATATTTATTAAAAATAAATATTTAACATATCCAGTATTTGCGCATGCGCGAAAATGTTACAAAATTCTTTTTACCATATATTTGGTATTTTTGGATTTCTAATGATATTATGAATTGGTTTAATAACATTTTTCAAGGTTATGATACACATGTGTTTAACACTTTTGCGCATGTGCAAATTATTTATAGACATCAAGAGCGATTTGTATGCACAACCAGGCAATTCTCATGTATTCGATGGATAAGGCGAAAATGTGGTGAATCCCGGGGAAACATCAATTGTAACTGCAGATCAGCCACTTTTGGAAATGCCTAAGGTAGCAATACACAGTTAGGAGTTTAGTTTCGCATTTTGGCCCCTGTGGATTTTTCAAATAGGAAAGTTATTGTGTAATAAAATTCATTTTTAGACAGATGAGTGCTAATTTAGCCTTCAAAGATGGTTTATAAGAGCATCAAGATTATTTTTTACATGTTTTATGGGCTGTTTTCTGTTTGACAATCCGTATTTTCATAGCTAGACCGGCCATCGGTCCAGAAATTAATGTACTGTTTACAAACATTCTTTTTCTACACGAAGTTTTTGACGCAATTTTACAAAAAAATGAGATGAAAGACATATGATTTTCATTGGATTTGCTGAATGATATATGTACACAGTTTCAGAAAAGGTATTACTTCAAGCGATTGAAATTCTACTTTTAGCCAAATTTTGGGAAAATATGTGACATCTTTCCCCCCCTTTTTGCAATATTTTATAATGAATAAATGCAGATTGTTGCCATGGATACACCAAAAAGAAATTATATTATACCATTTTATATACTGGATATAAAATCTATGGAAGATTCTGATTACATACATATGCCCATATATGACACAAACAGTAAGCTTGATATTGAAAAAAAGCGATGAAAAGGGGATGGTAAAATTCATAAGGGCAAATTTTAGTATTTTTTTCTAACTGTTTATTGCTACCTTAGCAAATTCAATGGGAATGGCCTGATTTTTACGGAAATGATAAGTTTATCGTCATGTTTGGTGGATTGCACATTGAAGTGACTTGTTATAAACCTCTGGGTGATATATTGCGTGATAGGGGATGGGAATGTTGTCTTACTAAAGCCAATATTGCAACAATAATGTATGTTCAAATGTACCTAGTAGGACTAGTCAGGCGCATCAGACTACTGCATGTATTTTGCTTGAACTGTTAGTTTCGGATTATGAAAGCTTAACTCAGAAAGTATAATTATGTCATGACTCTGTGACGTTCAATGATTTAAAAGACTGTTGTATAGAGTCATCTCGACCACAGTTTCATTCCTGGCGTTCAATTATAAATTAAGAACTTCTTCTGATTTTGGTATTACTAGTATACTCATTTCATGAGTGAGAGTTCGTATTTTACAAACAGTCCATATAAAGCATGATAGCGTATTGTTTAAGGTCTTAATCGTGTAAATTATGCTCGATCGTTACCGACCATCTCCAAGATATGAGTTCACTTCACAGGTGGCAATGGAATTTGAAAATGATAATTTCACTGTATGTAAGACCAGCAAATTTCTTTATAATAAAACAATTGATCAGGTACAAAAACAGAATAATGCAATTGTAAAGGGCGATGTTGGTGCTATAGGATTAACCGAAGATCCAATTTAGACAAATGGATGGTAGCTGAACCAGAAGTCAGTATACTAGAAGATGAATTCGAAAACAGATGAACGACATAACGAAGACTCTGCGAAAACACAAAACGATGTCTTTAACAGCTTTAAAGACTTTTTAAATTGATGAACAAGTTTGGAAATTCATTTCAAGAAGATTCGTCAGATTTGTAAAAAAAATACTCCATTTAGGATATTGTTGAACAGGTAAGATATGTAAATAAACTCCAAGATATTGGTCCAAACAATACGAAGATCTTTTGAAGCTAATGCAAATGAAGGAGAACCTGCTTTTTATAACCAAATTAAAAATAACAACTTCTTATTTTGGCCGCAAAATGAAACTGGAAACGTCTTTGTCAAAAACAAAGGTAGAGAACCTAAAAAGTGATTGCGATATCTTTTCTAGACTTTCACTTCTTTTCACAGTAGACAGTTTTACTTGGAATATTTCTTTATCCATAAAAAACAAACTTCTCCTCCGTCTGTATCTCAGGATGTTTCTTGAAATAGTGGTATTAAATTGCTGCAAATGGGTTTACAAAGTCGGACGCATTTATCGTTGGTTGGGCAGCAATGGTTAATTCCAGGTCACAAAGTTGGGCAAAAATATTTGATGATTATGCAAATGATGTCATACTGCCTGACATAAAATCTTGCATCGATAAATATTCAGGAGTAGACATTGTATTTGATGTTTACTAAATGAATAATTTAAAGGCTGTGACAAGACAAAGACAAGTTTTTTGTGCCAGATGGAAATGTGTTGGTTCTGGTAGAAACACCAAGGGTTCGGAGTAGTTTTCTCTGTGAAGATGACAACGAAACGAAATTGTTCAAGTTTCTTGCTGACAAAATTGCTTCTTAAGCGACTAATAAAAATATGTTTGTTACTCATGGTGAAAATATTCTTTGCAGACTGCCAGTTTCAATAAGGATACTTCCTATCTACCCCTTGTAATCATGAAGAAGCAGACACACAAATGTTTGTCCATGTTCGGCAGGATTATGAAAAGTGCTGTAAAATGTTATTTTAGGTAGTACTGACACAGATGTAATAGTATCAAGAATTACAGCAATCGTAAACTAGGTAGAACACATTGTGGATAGGTTATGGAAGAAATAAAGACTTTTGATGGCTTTTCTGTACGTGACATATCAAATGCGTTTGGTACTTGTGTAACTGCTCTTCCTTTCGTCCATGCATTCGATGGATGTGACACTTTGTCGAATTGTTGTAGGAAAGGGAAGAGGTCAGCTTGGCTAACAATGGAAGGTTTTTCAGACGTAAAGGACGTTTTTCTTGGCGTAAGTATGAAGCGAGGCACGATGTGAATTGTTTGCCAGGAAGCAGCGGCATTGTGATGCAATTCCGTCTACAAGAGATTCTTTTCCAGAGCACATCAAAAGAGAATTAAATCAAGGAGGAGTTGTTTGGGCTCAGCCTGATTCATGTATTCGACAGGTACATGTACCAAGTCATGAACACTGGGGTCGGATGAAAGAATCAATGACAGTTGGAAACCGAAATGGACTTCTGTGACTGCCGTTGTATCCTAGTGTCAGGAACTTTTGAAATGCAGAGGCAAAAATCCAGCTGTGTTGGTAACTGTAAATGCTACCGTTCTGGCCTTCCTTGTACGGGTTGTTTAGGCAACTGTCAGATAATTATAAGATAAGCAACCTGTCTTTCTAACCAAACTTGGCATTCAACATTAACAAAGAGTGTTATCTCTTGTAAAGTTGATGGAAATTATAAAAATATTTTCTACGTATTTGCCTCCATTTTGGAACCGGAAATCACTATTTTTCTTCATTTATGTGTTGTTTTGTCGCACTTAGGAACTGTTTTTAACGTTTTATCATAACTTACATTGGATTATACCTATAACACATCTTTCAAAGAATTAACATCCCTTGTGAAGTTGCTTGAAAGTATAAAAATTGAAATTTTTGACTTTTTCCCCGCATTTTGAAATCGGAAGTCACCTTTAGTTTCATTAATGTATAGTCTAGTCGTAATTTAGGAACTGTCATTTATTTTTTATCAAATTTAAAATTAGATTTTACATATAACACACCTTTATAAGGATTATCAAATTATTGCAAATTTGTAATAACGCCATTTCCAAAATGTGTGGTGGCCATCTTGAAAAATTGATTTTTTTTTCAGGCCAGCAGCAGATTTTTTATAGTATCATTTAGTCAACCTTTATACCAAATTTCATGCTTGTATCACGATTTGCACAATTATGTCCATAATATCTCCCACTATAACTGTTGAAAGCAGAAAAATATCTAATGCACGAGTAGTGGTGGAATCTGTTTTTCTTATGATTTTCATTCTTGCTTTTCAAACATTTGCAGAAAGTTGTGTTTTTTTTATATATTTGACGTCGTTAAGCATTGCCACCTTTTTTCAAGACGTCAAATTCAGGAGAAATCAAGAAAATATGACGTCGTAATTCAATTTCAGTCAACAATTAACCAAGAACAGCCTGGGTCGTGTTCAATATCGTAGCAGCTACGTAGTGCTACGTAGATTTTGACTATTGAACGTGTAGCTATTGACTAGCTGCTACATAGATATTGATAGCAGCTACGTAGCTGCAACAATATTGAACTCAACCCAGCTACTTAGCTGCTATCAATATCTATGTAGAAACTATAGGCTAGCTACACGTTCAATAGACAAAATCTACGTAGCACTACGTAGCAGCTACGATATTGAACGCGGCCCTGATTTTTTCAGTAATAAGGAGAACATGTTTTCAACAATTGGTTGAGAAATGTGAAGATAGTTAAAAAAAAATAGAAAATCGTTTTTATGAAGATTAGAGAAGAGTGATGCAGAACACCGATAAAGTATGTTAATTTATTATAGATTTTTTTTCTGTTTATAGTGTTGTTGATTTCCAGTCAAGACTCGCATTTACTTCATGAAGTTCATTGTAAAATAACTAAATGAATAGTAGCGTCTCATCTAAAAAGCTGAATGGTAAAACGCTTACGAAAAGAATACACTATAAATATATTTAACAAAACAATTTTCAAACTTATACATTATATTGCTTACTTTCAATTTTTCAACGTGTTCCTTGATTTTATCTACATATTCATGCATATGCTTAACGAGTTTTGCCTTTTGTTTTATTAAATCTTTACTTTTTCCGTTTTGGGGCTCTTTGTCTTCTTCTTGCTGTTCATTTTTTTTGGAAGCTCCATGTTTTGAATCTTTATGCCTTAATACTTTTCTTTTGGGTGGAACTCTTCTGCCTTTTTTGTGTCTGGTGATTCCTACTTTTTTGTGTCCGATTATTCTGCCTGTTTTGTGTTTTACGCTTCCTTTTTTTTTGTGTCCAATTTTACTGTCCGTCTTGTGTTTGTGGCTTCCTCCCATTGCGCCATTTGGGACCATATCTTAAAGAAATAACAAAAATTGTCAATAAAACATGCATTTAAAAAATTAAACACGTTTTGTTAATAAGAGTGAAATTAGTTTTAACTTGTCTTTTAAGGGCATACGATACAGTTACAGGGAATGTAATGACGTTGCTAACGTAAAATGTTATTTTCGCGACGTCAAACTCTGACATATCGGGAAAAGATGCATTTTTCGACTGATTTTTATCATTCAAACTGATTTAATTTGAAAACGAGTGCATGGACCCCTATTTTTTAAAACAGCAATTTGTTTCATTTTGCAAGGAGATTATGTGACCCAAATTTTATAAAACTGTAAATAGCGCAATTTTTTAATTTTGATAAGCATGCAGCAAAAAAATAACGTTTTTTACTCTATTCATGAACATGTGATAAATATAGAGTTATTTCGGAATAAAAAGTGCATAATTTTTAATGATACTTATAAAATACAGAAATTACCGATTATTTAACAAAAAACATTTTGTGTTTATCTTTTAAAACAAAAAAGTTATGTCTTTCTTTCGAAAAAGAAAATACGGACACAAATTTGAATTTTGAGCAAATATACAAAATTTCGAACTCATTTTACTCAAAAAGTAGCACATGAAGGTATATTTTTTATTACATATTTGATTTAATGAGGTAAAAAATAGCCTGTATGCAAATTTTCATCAACTTGTAAATACAGGTTCAATACTTTATCGTATGCCCTTAACTGGATGTAAGGCTTCGTCACCTCATATTTTGTGGTACGATTGTTTAAGAAATAAGAAATAATTGTTTAAGCAAGCTATACTTTATTGTAGTTTTAACATGGGTAGGCGTTATATTCGTGATTATTTTTGCCCGAGCGATAGCCTACCCATGTTAAAACTACAATATTAAGTATAGTTTGCATCAATTATTTCGATTCTGATTAGGACAATTAAGATAATTTCTATGTCCGATGCGTATAAGTGTAGAGCGTTTGAGCAGGCTCTTCCATGAACCTCCCTTTTTGTTTGTAAACAAGCTGACGACTGGTGGTGTGGTTTTTCAGAGGGAGGACTTTTTAACAGCCAGCATGAACGGTTGTCGTATCTAGGTCAAATATGTCAATCTTGAATTGCAACACATTATAGTCATAATAAATGATAAAGTACAACATGTGCATCAATTAAGAGTTTGGAAATATGTTAAGTTAATGAAATATTAAATGCATGCCAATTTGATAAAAATTATTATTCTGCAGTAGTCAATATACGCATGTGCAAACAAATATTATTGGATTTAGAGCACGTATTTATTCACAAAGCGAAAGAAGCACGTCATATTAGAATTTTTAATAAACTAGAAGATGCCCGCGAAATCGAGAGGTACAATTTGGCAGGTATTGAAAGAAAGACTTTAAATTTCGCGTGCATGCAATTTTATTCAGACCTTTGAAAACCAACCGGAAAGAAAATTTTGCCAATTTATTACTTTTATAAACTGCTACCTTTCACTTTGGCTTATTACCTTTCCCTAATGACTTATATTTTCCATCTTATATCAATTTCGTTCCGATGTCAGGAGAAACGGAAAGTCAAGATAGTACAGGGTAAGGATTTGATACTTAAGTGTATAATAAAAATAATCGGGTAGCATGAAAAGAAGTAAACGTGACGTTTAAATTTTTGAAATAAGAATTGCAATCTCAACAAACCATTTATTGATAATCGTTCTTATGTTGTTTTGTTACACCACTGTACCAGGTTAGTGGGAGTGTGTCCGCTAACATCTCCCAAGGCAGGAGCCTGTAATTCAGTGGTTGTCGTTTGTTGATGTGATACATATTTGTTTTTGTTTTTCGGTTCATTTTTTTTTTGTGTACATAAATTAAGCCGTTAGTTTTCTCGTGTGAATTATTTTACAATTGTCATTTCGGGGTCTATGCTTCACGGAATTAAAATAGAACATTTTTTTATATATATATATTTGATGGTAAAACAAGAATGTATCCATAGTACACGGATGCCCCATCCGCACTTTCATTTTCTATGAAATTAGGATAAATTTAGAAAGATCATATCATAGGGAACATGTGTACTAAGTTTCAAGTTAAATGGACTCCAACTTCATCAAAAACTACCTCGACCAAAAACTTTAACCTGAAGCGGGACAGACGGACGAACGAACGAATGAACGGACGGACGAACAGACACACAGACCAGAAAACATAATGCCCATAAATGGGGCATAAGAAGGTCCAATTGAGTCGGGGCTATAATGCCTTCCTTACTTAGACCCACGACATGTCTCAATTAAAATAGTTTATATATTTATATATTTAATATAGAACTATAAAATTTCTCTTTTCTCATTGGCTAAGAATGTAGGAAAGTTTCTTTAACAAAACGTTATATTCAGTCCTATAATGGAGAGATAAAAAAAAACGATTACGATAAAACTATGATTTGCACTTGAATCTCCTGGAGTAAAGAAGTGTGAATAAGCGTGTATCAAAAAATGTATACTTACGATGTGAGTCCTCGTCAACAACTTGACGGACTTCTGCTCTATTAGTTTCTGATAAGTAGCAACTTTTTGTAGTATTTACAAACTTGAAAAAATGGCATTTGATTGTATTCGCCTCAAGACAAGCCTTGGCACAACCTTCAAGTGTCGGAACCTCCTTTCTTATGATTCCAGGTGTTTTTAAAATTTTAGTCTTCGCTGTTATAACTGTATGTGTTTCTGTCCCAGAGCCATACCCTGTAAAAATAATGTAATTGTAAACTAAAGTTGATTAATTGTACAAAGTTCTTCTATAATTTTCAGCATTAACAGCTATTTTGTCGAATGAAGTGGCAATCATTTCATGTCAAAATGATACCTCTTCCCAACTTTTGCTGAAAAATTCACAATACCTTTACTTGCTTATTACAGCGCACAGGTTCCGGAAGTTTGGTAGTACAAAATCAAGTACTTCACAGGCTTTCAGCCATTAAATTTTACCAACTGGTTAGACTGGAGTACACATTTTGTGCTCGAAGCACTCAATATTAAATACAGTGTGTTGATTGATTTGAACAACAGGGCAAATATGCACACTTATTTTGGTTTCATATTTTGTTTTTCATGTATTCAAAGAAATATTGATCCTAATTCTTAGGCTTTCGTTTCATATCAAAACTTGACTATCAAAATTACAGAGTTCATGCGTAGAAATCATGTTTAAAAAAGAGTCTACGTTCATAATATGTTCTTTCAGACCTAACCCGAATAAGTGTTTATACCTTTACACTACTATTACTAATCGATAAGGATTTAATTGATTGTTGGCTCGTTGCGGGATGTATTTAGTGACAATGCATGTTCAAGACTACAAAAAAAGGACAAAAGGAATCCCGAAAAATATCAAACAGTTCAACGGACCAACTTCAACTTGGTACAGGTATAACTGCTTCAGAATCCTTTAATCTCATAGTCATATGCAATAATCTAATAATTAATTAAATAATTTATTTAAGGATGTCTCGACTTCAAGCCGACATTGATATGATAGATTTATGATAGAACTTAACTGTTTTTAATGGTGGTATGTTTATCTGAGCAACAAGAAAACTGATATAAACAAATAATGAATCAAACACTTAATCTGCTGGAAAAGGGGAGGGGTGTACTCATAAAGTATCAATATCAAAACAAAACAAAAAATGCTTTCATTGTTATAAGGACAAAAAAAGAAAGTAGGGGATCTAAAGAACATGTGTTTTCAAAAAGAAAGAACTCTACTATATTAAGACGTCAATTGACTGTCATTAAAAAGCAAGAACTTGACGGCTTAATATAGTACCGTTCTTGCTTTTAATGACAATTGTATTTCTGTTTTTGCTGTTAATCTTGAAAACTATGAAAAGTAAATATTATTAACAAGATAAGACCTTGTAATAACTTAAATTTTGTTGAAATAGTAAGTCGACTCTTTATATGCGTGATTGTTATAAAATGACGATTATTTATACCTTTAAGTGTTTTAGGAAATTTAAGAGAGAAACTGTGCACAGAAAATTGATCGGCAATAAAAGATCAACAAAACAGATAATCTTATCATGAATGATATCCTAGTCCACAACGATGGAGATTGGTCATAGCTGACGATGCACAAATACATAGGCGGGCAACACATGTTCTTTGGACAAAAACGCAAAAATCGTCAAATAAAAAGCTATTTTATATTAAAGGACAATAACTCAAATAGGATCTACAAATTCTGTCATGATATTTATTTGTAGATGTTGTTTTGTTGACTTTTTTTGCTGTTTTTTGTTTCTCATTATATATCATAGTTTTCATGATAAATGGCAAAAACTTTGAATAAAATCCTTTAAGGACAATAACTTATACAGTCTTCACTATCAAACTTTGAATCTACGAGCTCGATAATTGGAAAATTTTATTTATGTTCTATTGGCCTGTGGAGATAATTTTTACTGGCCCGAAAGCAGTTTTACAAGCCTTGACTGCTTGGCCCGAGGTTTAGCGTGAATACTCGGAACTCATATAAGAAGTCGTTTGACAGTTTTTGTGTACAATTGAAAATAGGTCGATCACTTCATTTTGAACATTTTTGTCACTATAACTTTATATCGCTATTTGGAAACCTGCAGGCCATTCATTAGGAGGCGGTACCCGGTACTTTTATCCTCCTATGTTATTGACAAGTACCGCCTAAATGTAGAAATTTTTATATAAGATATTCATGGAATAAATTGAAAAGTACCACCTAGAAACGTGGAAAGTACCAGTCAACATGAAAGATAATGAAACCCCTGAACCTGTGACGGTTGACCCGAGAATCTGCTCGACTTGAACTATTGACGTCATACAAAAATGTCTTTTCCACACAGCCACTGGTCTCGGACCCCCCCCCCCCCTTTTTAAGTACCTTAACTAAGTATTAAAAAAAAGTAAGTAAATTTTTATTATAGTGACATGTGTAATTCACAGTTCAGTTAAGTACAAATATATAACATACACAATAAAATACACCCGACCCATTGGGTCTATAAGTCACTTTCAAATCATAAAACGTAATTCTTTTTAATATCACGGATTTCAAACAAAAATAATGAAAAGTAAGATTAAGCTTAATTCGAAATAAACCTTAATATAACAGGTGTATGACATCTTTTTCTGAGACAAGTGCCTGTGCTTTTCCATTGTCGCGTCAGATATTTTATATTATGACGTCAAAATTTTAAGGGAACGTTTGAGATGTCCAGTACTAGCGGAAAAATAGCGATATGGTGTATTAGATTTTCCATTTTTAATAATATTCAATTATATGATTTTCTAAATAATAGAGTAGACAAAACTTATGGAAAGCCAACGGGGTCATAATTCTTAATTCGTAACGTGTCAATTTGTAACTTGTAGTTAAAACTTGCATTTTATTCAATATTAATTAAATATGTTCTATTTTTTAACCTAATATGTGGGCCATGTTGGTTGACAGGCGAGGTCACCTGGTACATTATTTAAACTAAAATATAACATACCCTCGAAATCGCGGGCATTTAGAGCTTGGTTTAAAGTATGTAAACTGTTGCAGGGGGAATTTTTGTAAAAGATTTCATGTCTGGAAAATTTCAGAAAAGGTATCAAAATTCATAGGTATTTCACTTTGGAAACAGTTTAAGCCCTCTCCCTTGCTTTGGAAGTCCGTTAATATTTTGTTCTGTTTAATTCCATTATTTTCGCGTTTCTGTATACTATGAACATACATATACTATAATTAAAGTGTATTTGCTATTAACTATTAAATTAAAGTTTCTTCTCTTAGGCGATCACTGCTTAATTAGGGACGACATCAAAGTTCAATGAAGGATAAAAAAACTTTATTCACATAGTTTTTTCACTGACCCCCTCCCCACCCCCTTAACTTAAATGATTGAAATTAATAATATGGATATTTATTAAAATCAATGTCAGATAGACAAAACTTGCAGCAGTTAAACCCCACCCCAAACTATTTGATTTAATTTTTGTATCCTACGTTGATCTTTTGATGTCGTCCTTTATATAGAGAGTCTATACCAAAGCGACTGATGATAATTATTGTCCTGTCCCGGAGTACTCTTATGAAATTTATGTGCAAGTTTAAATCCAGGAGTCCTTTTGGACTTAAAAACGAAATCGCGGGCATTTTAAGCTTGGTTGAAAGTATGCTGACTATTTTAGGATGATTTTTTGTAAAAGATTTTATGTATGGAGAAGTTAAGAAATGATATCAAAAGTCATATAGGTACATGGAAAAGGGGGGGTAGGACCTTTATTGGGATTTCGGGATATGGGAATTCTTTTTTTTTAATTTCGGGATGTCGGGATTTAAATTTATTTTAAATTCGGGACCTCGGGATTTCGTGTTTTTAAGCCCGGGATTTCGGGATCAGGACCACTCCTAAACCACTCGTACATGGAGATAGGACAAAATTTTTAAGCCCGCTCTCGTTTTTTCAAAGTCCGTTATTATTTTGTTTTCTGTTATATTCCATTATTTTCGCGTTTCTGTATACTATGAACATACGTATCTATATCATAAATATAAAAGTGTATTAAATTTTAAATTAAAAAACTATTAATTCTAAGTTTCTTCTCCATGGCGATCACTGCTATATTATATAGGCAAAAATGACAAAATTTAGTTGAATTTGGCCCAGCAGTTTCAGATGAGAGGTATTTGTGAACGTTAACGGACGACGACGTCAGACAACGGACGCAAAATGACGAGAAAATCTCACTGCCCTTTGAACCAGGTGATATGAAAATAAAAGAATCGTTATATAATCTTCAATTTGTTGAAGGCGGTTACTTTATAGTAGAAGTAGAAGACTCGACAAAAGCTAGCCATAAATTAATTATCTATTAAGGTAAAACAGTAAAACGTACAGACCCAAAACACACAGTATTATCCGTGTTTTTTTACGATCTTGTGTTAAAACTTTTATATTTCTTCTTAATCGAAAGGGTATAATTCATCTCTAGTGTAACAGTATGATAATTTTACCTTAAATAACTTTGATATGAACCTTAATGATTCAAATTCACTGCATAATATCATATTAAACCGATCATGATATGGAATTGCAGTTACCATTGATTATCCCAACTGAACATGGTAGAGCCAAAAACTTGTATAATCGTCTTCTTCTAATTTCTCGATGTGTTTGCGTTGTTTTCAAGAATAACTCAGCCGATAGATTGATATACATGTACGGTATTGTTGTGTGAGTGTTCTTAATTTTGGATACATCACTTATACCGTTCTAGAGTTATGCCCTTTACAAATAGAAAAATTGCTATTTTTTTTTTTTCCGTTCTCTTTCTTAAGGTAGCACAATACAAAGATTTTTCACTCTCAATCAGACAACTTTAAACGGATGTAATTCATTTCATCCTTCTTTATATTTTATAAATGAGGTACTAAAAGAAAGAAGAAAGATTAATCTTTCAAATTGCGATAATTTCATTATGACATAATTATTACATGAAATTATTATGTAATTTGTTGCTATATTGTGATGTCCACACTAATATGTGAATTGCTATGAATTTAGCGTCTTTGTTCTTCATAGCATCACAAAATATTTTCTAGATTCTTGTACAACACAGCTTGATCTCCAAAATTGCGTCTCAGATTTCCAAAAACATCAATAAAACAAATTTTATACCCAATTGAATTTAGTGGTCTCTTATGAATTGATGTTGCTAACTTCATTGAATATTTATGAGAGAATGAAATGCAATAGGAAAAATCTGAGACAGTTTTGGAGGTCAAACTGTGTTGTGCAAGAATCTATAGAATATTTTGGGATGCAAGGAATAACAAAGAACTAATTTCATTCAAGTATAGACATCACAATACGACAACATATTACATAACAATTTTAAAAAATGTAATAATTATGTCATAATGAAATTATTACAATTTGAAAGATTAATCGTTCTTCTTTCTTTCGGTACCTCATTCATAAAATTTAAAGAAAGATGAGTGGAATTACATCAGATTAAAGGTGTCTGATTGGGGATGAAAAATCTTTGCATTGTGCTTCCTAAAGTTTGCCTCAATAAAATGTTCCAAAACAAAATGCATATTACCACAAAATTCAAACCAGGAACAAAGTTGGGTAGTATCACTTTTATTGTTCTCCATCTATGTTTCTTAATAACGTTTTTTGGACACATTCCTCATTTATTATTAGATATTCCGTTAGCAGAGGGTACTAATAAAATCAGTTACTATGATCATAGACATATTTCATACAGTTACGATTATCTTTCAAGTTATTTGTCCACAAGTTACGATTATCTCCTTTTGGAGTCACAATGATCTTCCGTAAAATTTTTATGACTATTATTTTGGTAACAAGGTCACATATGATATTTTAAAGAACACACACACACAACAATATCGTAAATAACAACCTATCGACTGAGCAATTCTTGAAAACAACGCGTGTACACGGAGGAAGAGACGATTTTACTAGTTTTTGGCTCCGCCTTCTTGGGATCGTGGTACTTGCAATTACCATGGCCACGTTCAATATCGTAGCTGCTACGTAGTGCTACGTAGATTTTGACTATTGAACGTGTAGCTATATACTAGTTGCTACATAGATATTGATAGCAGCTACGTAGCTCTACGATATTGAATTGAACCCTGGGTCAGGATTGCGTTCAAGATCGTAGAAGCTACATAGGGCTACGTAGATTTTTACCAATGAACGTGTAGCTAGCCTAGCTGCTATCTAGATCATTTTAGCTGGGTTGAGTTCAATATCGTAGCAGCTACGTAGATTTTGACTATTAAACGTGTAGCTAGAGACTACTTGCTACATAGATATTGAGAGCAGCTACGTAGCTATTGAACTCAACCCTGGATCAGGATTGCGTTCAAGATCGTAGAAGCTACATAGGGCTACGTAGATTTTTTTACCACGGAACGTGTAGCTAGCCTAGCTGATATCTAGATCATTTTAGCTGGGTTGAGTTCAATATCGTAGCAGCTACGTAGTGCTACGTAGATTTTGACTATTTAACGTGTAGATAGATATTAGTTGCTACATAGATATTGATAGCAGCTACGATATTGAACTCAACCCAGGGGCTAGCTACACGTTCAGTAATCAAAGCCCTACGTAGCTGCTACGACATTGAACGCTACCAAGTTTAACACCAGTGAGGGACATCAAAATGTTCAAGAAATATTTTTCTTTCCCTTCATCATTAAATTAAAATAATATCATGTTCAAATAAACAATCAAGCTCTTAACATTTCTACCTGGTGTGGTAATCATTAATCGGTCGTGTAGTAAATTGGTATAAACTTTTGAAAAATATCGACTTTTGTTGAAATGATACAGATAGGACATTTTTTATTAGTGCTACGTAGTGCTACGCAGTGCTACGTAGATTTTTGTCTACTGAACGAGTAGCTAGCCTAGCTGCTATCAATATCTATGTAGCAGCAAGGCTAGCTACCTTGGTTGGGTTCAATATCGTAGTAGCTACGTCATAAATATACGTAGCTGACTACGTAGTCGCTACGATATTGAACGCAACCCAGAAATTCACTTTTGTCTACTGTCCGCACTGACTGTATTATAATGTAGTCTTAAATCTTTATTTTATACATTGTTATACAACTGTATGTTGATGTTTTCATTTTCATTGATTTGTCTATTTGAAAATCGATAAAGAAAATATGATAAATAATAAGACATAAAGTTGAATCACTGAATAGAAAATGGCGTAAGCCAGTAAAGGAGAAAATTTACCGTCAGAAAATAAATAGAAAATGAGAAAAAATAAAATAAATATCATTATCAAAATAGAAAAAAAATAGAAAAAAGATAATATTCTCCCGATGTCATGTATTATAGAACTGCCTTGTATAGATATGACGTCAGAAAATGAGATTGACAATCGCGACGTTTAATATATTTTGTTTTTTGTTTTTGCACGACGTAAATGATTAGGGGATTACCCTTTTATACGCTGGGCAGCCACTATGGCACTAAGATAGCGATTTTGTAAAAGTTTCAAGTCTGGTAAAACAGGTTAATTTGGCCAATATAAATAAGCCGTTAAGAAACAGTTGAACCGCCAAAAGTTATCCCTCCATTTTGTTTCCCCACTTGATATAGTCAAAGTAAGGCGTCAAAGAAAAAAAATATCAAAGCCGTTCAAGACGTTATAATTATTTGGACTACACTTGATATTGTCCGCTGTCTACGTAGATACCACGGTAATTCATTATCATTACTTTTAAATTGATACATGTATTATTCAAAACGAGTATAGCACTTTCAGTAACCTACCTATAACAGGAAAAATGCACAAAAATAAGTATAAATGATTCATTTTTTCTTATATAATGCAATAATTCATATCTTCTCCATTTTTGTCCTTTACCAGACGCGTTATGACGTCAGGAAATAGAACCGGAAACATCGTTAAAATTATCGGTTCGTAAGCGGTATGCTTTTCCGTATTTTTCAAAAGCCCTTTTTTGTTCCTGCTCTGTAGGCTTTTGGTTAATAGAGATGTTAATTCTGAAGAAAGTAACATAGATTCTAATGATTCGAGCTAATTGCCAATTAAATGATAATCCTGAAGATATGGGCTACTTTAACTAGGAGGATCAATGAAAAGGGGGGTAGTTATTTTGTAAAAATTCCTGAAACTTCTAATAATTTTACACAAAAAAAATAAAAATCAATGAAAATATCGCTAGGAATTTTGTTAAATTTCTAATTATACTGTTTTATCATATACATTTTACGAATGTAGAAAAAATATACTAGTACTGTAACCGATTTTTAACCGGAATAACTCTATGTATCATTGTCATTTTCCTTATATTAGTTTCTTTTGTTACCTTTTCTTACATCAGACTCGGACCGGCTTCTTTTTAACTGAGTTTGTGCGTATTGCTATGTGTTTCTTTATTCTACATTGGCTAGAGGTATAAGAGGGGGTGAGATCTCACCGGCAAAACATGTTTAACTCCGCCGCACTTTTGAACCTGTCCCATATATCTTTTTTTCGAACAACAAAGCACAGCAAATGCACCTTCCGGAAATCTAAAAAAAAATATGCTAAGATCAGGGTAAATAAAATGATATATAGTAAGCGGCTATGTCGTGGACCCTATTCAGAAAATAGCGTTAAAACGTCATTTCTTTAAACTGTACCATAATAGCTGGGTCGTGTTCAATATCGTAGCAGCTACGTACTGCTATCAATATCTATGTAGAAGCTACATGTAGGCTAGCTACACGTTCAATAGTCATAAATCTACGTATCGCTGTACGTTGACGCTACGATATTGAACGCAACCCAGGGCTGTGTTCAATATCGTAACAGCTACGTAATGCTGTAATGTAGATTTTGACTATTGAACGTGTAGCTATAGACTAGTTGTTACATAGATATTGATAGCATGCAGCTACGTAGCCGCTCCGGTCTTTTTGTGTTATGTGTTGGTTTGTTCCTTTGGCATTTTTCTTCTGTCTATTTACATATGTGTTGGTTTATTCCTGTGTCGCCTTTCTTCGGTCTATTGATTTATGTTGGATTATTTATATATATATATATATATATATATATATATATATATATATGTTATGCGTTTACTTTTCTACATTGGCTAGAGGTATAGGGGAGGGTTGAGATCTCACAAACATGTTTAACCCCGCCACATTTTTGCGCCTGTCCCAAGTCAGGAGCCTCTGGCCTTTGTTAGTCTTGTATTATTTTAATTCTAGTTTCTTGTGTACAATTTGGAAATTAGTATGGCGTTCATTATCACTGAACTAGTATATATTTGTTTAGGGGCCAGCTGAAGGACGCCTCTGGGTGCGGTAATTTCTCGCTACATTGAAGACCTGTTCTGTTGGTGACCTTCTGTTGTTGGTTTTTTCAATGGTCGGGTTGTTGTCTCTTTGGCACATTCACCATTTCCATTCTCAATTATATACAATTATATATATATATATATATATATATATATATATATATATAAATTTTATATCAATGATGGTGATACATGGCTGTGTACATAATGTATATACAACTCGTCTAAACATCAACCCAACAATGTTAGATCTGTAAATTTGCTTTCGCAAATTTTTGGTTCTTCCCTCGCCGGGATTCGAACCCATGCTACTGTGATATCGTGACACCAAATCGCCTGCACTACAGCCGTCCCGCTAGACCACACGACCACCTGGGCTCTCTAAAAAAAGAGCTTTCGCTGGCCGTGTGTTACCTTTCCTCGTCAGTTTTAATCTAGCGGCGTACTACAGTACATGATATATAAGGCATGAAGATGTTATTGTTACAGATCAGCTAAATTATCTATAGTAAAGGATCCTACAAATATATATATATATATGTTGAATTATATCTTTGCCAACTTTCTTCTGCATATCTATTGACACGTGTGTTGAATTATTACTTTGTCTTTCTTTTTTTATTGTCTTTTGACATAAGTGTTGGATTATTCCTTTGTCATCTTTCTTCTGTCTATTAACATATGTGTTGGATTATTTCTTTGTCATTTTTTTTTAGCCATTGTTCACCCTTTAAATATGACGTCACCTCTGTTCGGGATTTATGTTTCTTTATTATTTTTAGCTCCGGCCAATAAGAGCTTATCTCATCAAATGGCGTCCGTCGTCGTCCGTTAACTTTTTAAAAAATCTTCGCCTTTGAAACTACTGGGCCAAATAAAACCAAACTTGACCTTGATCATCCTTAGGGTATTAAGTCACGTAAAAATTATATTCGATGACCCTGCCCATCAATCAAAATGGCCGCCATGGCTTAAAATAGAACATGGGGGTAAAATGCAGTTTATGGCTTGTATCTCTGAAACTTAAGCATTTACAGCAATCTGACATGTGGTAAACATGTTTATCAAGTGAAATGTATCTGTGCTGAAAAATTCAGACGTATCAAACAACTTGTTGTTTGGTTGCTGCCCCTGAATTGGTAATTTAAGGAAATTTTGAAGTTTTGGGTTATTATCTTGAACATAATGACAAATAGAGATAAACTTTTACAAAAATCTTCTCCGTATAAACTGTAGGGCCAAATTAATCCAAATTTGACATAACTCATCCTTAGGGTATCTAGTTAAAAAAATGTATGTGATGACCCTGACTATCAACTAAGATGGTCGCCATGGCTAAATATTTATTTTTATTTTTGCCTACTATCTTGAAAACAATAATAGATACAGAGTTGAAGATGATTAACAAGACAAGTTCTACATATAGGTAAACCTGGTCGAAATTGTCTATAGACTCCTTATTAGAGTTATTGCCCTTCGATGATGATTTTTACCAATCTTTGCGTTTTTTGCCTTCTATCTTAAAAATATATTAGAAAGATAGAAAATTAGCTAGGCAAACATGATTAGCAATACGAAAACTACAAGGAAGACAATATAGAATAAATGGTCAGACGACTCCTTTTTGGAGTTATTACCCTTAAAGACGATTTTCACCTCTTTTTTTTGCGTTTTGTCATAAATGATAGAAAATGATAACAGATAAAGATACACTTTAAATCACAAAATGATTAGCAGGTCAAGATCTACTAACAATTCAAATTTTGCCGATATAGTTAAGTAGACTCACTTATTATAAGAATGATTGCCCTTAAATGAGAATTTTATCTATGCTCTTTTGTGTTTTGAGAAAAAACTAAAGAAGTTAGAGAGAAACTAAACATGATAAATGATAAGCAATGCAAGATCATTTAAACTAATTTTTGTCATGAATTCTATTCTTGTCTTCAATGTTGGTGAGTGTCCGTTGTCGAATATGCACATAGACACAGGTGAGCGACACAGGCTCTTTAGAGCCTCTATAGTTAGTTTTCAGTGTTGCTGTTCTTTTGTTTTTCGTTATATGTCTTATCTGTTTCGGGTTATTTCTTTTGTTCATAGATTGCCCTTCTTTATGACTATTGCCTTATGGTTGCATTTTATTTGTAAATAAGTAATTTTGGTTTAGACATGAGTTTTATTACATTTAAGGACCTTTGTCAAAACTACTTTAAATTGTAAAAATATTTGAAATTCGTATCTATAGACTTGGGAGGAAATCTACGATGAAGAGTGAGTGAACGGGTGTGTGGTTTATTACATGTTCACCGATGTCTATAGTTTGTTAGGGAACTATTTTGAGAAGATACGATGCTACTGGACTTTTTTTTCATGGAAAATTAAACATTATATTAATGAAAAGAAACAGTATCTTTTTTCTGTAAATAAAACCACGGTGGGTATGGTTGTCCTGCGAGAGAACGTTCTGTGCTGGTGATTCGGTCCTGACGGGTGCTGGTGATCAATGAAAAAATGTAAACAAAGACGAAAATGATGATTTTTGACGTTTTCACTCATAAAAAATGGAGGAAAACAGTTGAGATTTTTCAATTTTGTTTCTTATGGGTTCATATGTAAACCATTAAAAAGTTGACTCTCTAAACTGTTTCAGTAAGCGTAACACAAAAATGCTCATTTTCAGAAAATCTAGCACTGAAAAAATAAAACAAAAATGCTCATAGAGTCCGCTTTCTACACCGCAATCCACACGACAAAACTATTTTGTGAAAAAACATTGCAATTTATTAAAATTTAGCATTTTCTCAATTTATTCATGTCCTGATACTGTGCTGGTGGGTCCTGTCATTGTGCTGGTGGGTCCTGATACGGTGCTGGTGATTTCGGATAAGAAGTTGGTCATATTTGAAACAAATGTTACAAAATCAATAAAATTGGGCAGATAATTGTTGTCAATAGGATCTATGACTGCTATTTTAGCTCTTGTGCATCCATTTGGCTGTTTAATGTGTGTTTTCAAATGATCGTAACTTGTATTACATAATTACATAAAAGGGCAACATCTGTCGTCCAATATCAGATAACAATATATAGTATCTAAAATAAGAATAGTTTTATTAAGATATTAAATGCCCCTTACATTGATGCTTCAACAATGATCAAAGCCCATACCGCATAGACATGTTTGTTAGCGCTCCGCATACCCCTCCCCACTTCCACCCAACCAACCCTCCTCATTTCCTCCTTCATTGTTACAGTGGTGTACCAACACAACAATTTATCACATAAAATAATAACACAAATCACACATTATTGAACAACGAATGCTCGCAGTACTGAAAGCTAGTTCAAAGCCGCATTTTCAACTAATAGATAAACCATGTTCTCATATACAAAAATCCTAATCGTGTCGATTAAAAAAGTCTTGAAACTTAAGTTCACATTTAAATGTTTGATGAAGCAGAACTTTAAAAGTGTGCAGTGAATCTTGTGCTCACAACAGTTAGTGTCATTATTATGTTAACATAAGACTTATAAAGGAATTAAGAAGGTACCAAGAAATATTTTACAGTTCAATTTAATGATCATGAATGGAAGGAAATGGTACGGAAGTTTACATAGGACAAAAAGAAATTGATAGTATTTTTTGGCGAAAGACTTAAACGCTTCTTTGCATTACATAGTACAGCTCTTCTATTAAAGCATGCAAAAAAAACAACTTTGATTGACTTGCTTGCTATGTTTGCTTGGATGTTTTCAAACAATAGGTAGGCGGAGTTTCAATACATACTGGGATTTGATTGGACAAATACAAACTGACAGGAATTGAAGTTAATGTTTATTGTCCAAACAAATTCTAGTATATAGTAAACAGACTACTTACCTGTCGTTCACAAACATCCAAACAATCATAGCAAGCAATTTTATCAATGGTTTGCTTTGCATATATTAAAAGAAGAGCTGTAAATTCTAAAAATAAATTCTTGTTGTCGTAGATGGTTAAATCCTCAACAAAATCTCAATAACTTTGTTGGAACGAATAAAGGTTTTAAATCAAATTTTCGTGGACTTTTTAGCTTCCACCCTGACGAGGCACGTTAGCTGTTCGTATGCTGTTGCACCTGACGCACGGAAACTTTCACATTTCCATCTTCTATTCTGAAATATTTTACCCAGCTCATACTTGACAGGATTGTTATCCTAGTAAAAGGTGTAACCAATGAATTGAACACAAGTTAAAAATCCCACAATACTATATAATCCATTGTATGTGTCAATTTGTTCGAAAAAAGTCGAAAAGAAGAGAGTTTTTTTTAATGTCATGATTATCTGTCGCTTTCTAGATCTATGCTTAGCACTTGTTTCAGATGACATGGACTCCTCACCCAGCTGCCTTTCATAACTTTATCCGTATACATATATTAATAGATAAACAAAAGGCTGCAACTGGTATTTTTGTATTTAAAATGATTCGTTGTAACGAGAATATTTGTGGTGAATGGAAACTGTGAGGGTAAAAATCTTAAATTGCTTATAAATGTTGCTGGACCCAGTTTCGTTATCTGATCTGAATTTTCTGAAATGTGCAAGGTAGATAGACATTGGCCTTTTGATTTTTTTACTCGGTAAGTTTTGCCCTAATTGCTTGAACTTTTGCAATATTAAAGCCGATTTCAATGAGTGTGTAGACAAAGGGAATATCTTTGGTTATCCTTGTTGAACAGAAAAGTCATTGTTAGATTATGTAAACTACCCTACTTTAAGAGTAGACTAGTCCGATAAATGACACATCTTTCTGTCTGTAGGACCAGGCTACTTCGAAAGGAGGGTAGTATACCTTACCTAACAATGACTTCACGGTTTAGGTAACAAGCAAGCTAACCAAAAATATTACCTTTGCCTACATACTCAATGGAATCGGCTGTAACTAAAAACTCTAATACATTTTAACAGACAGTGGTCATGTTTGTTGATGAATATTGTTTTTCCTAGATTCACTCTTGAAAAATCATTTGGTAACATTTTGTCAAGTAATTTCAGAAAAGATCTTTTTGTAATTGCGGACGCCAAAACAATACATGAACCTCACACGACCCCTCGACACAGGTGAGCTTAGATATGATCTTATAGCAGTTCGGGTTGATAACCAGTTGAAACTAGGCCAGTTTTTTGTGTGTGTAGATTTGTATTGTTTTAAACTGTTATTATGACCTTTTAAAGTTAAATGTAGGTGTTTAATCTAAGAACTTATTTTTTAAACTTATATACTTGTTTTATACTCAATTGGTAGTATGAAGCTACGAGATATTTTAATTTTTGAAATTGACATATTCTAGTCTGCCCATTTATAAAATAGTGAATTTTTTTTTAGTGTTCTATCCAACTTTCGAAAAAAATACCTGATAACCGTTCAGACAAAAAAATTATGTTGCAAAAATCTTACAGATACAGCAAGTGATTCTTAATAGCTATAAGATACATTTTTCTTTTAAAATACAACTTTTAAATCTTACGGGAAACTATTCCAAGCTTAAAACTTTCACTGTAACCTCGCTCTAACTTATCCCCCCCCCCCCAAAAAAAAACCCAAACAAACCCGCAATACTATTGTCATTCTTATAGTCAGCACTTAATTGTTCACAAACAAATGTGTTTTAAGCTGCTGAAGACATATGATTCAAACGCTCAGAAAGTCCTTTGTTCTATATGTTTGCTCTCCATTTTGATGCAAAACCTTTTACATTTTTATTTTATGGGTTATTGTTGAAGGTCGTACGATGACGTATGGTTGTTAACACATACTTCCTTTGGTTTCTTATGGAAATTTGTCCATTGACAACAAACATACCACATCATCTACTTTATATAAGTATTGTATAAATTACAACGTATTTTGGTGATCTTGCAAAATGATCGTAATCCCGAAAATCGTAAACATATTTTCTTATCTTAAAAGGGGGCAAGAAGGGTTCCATTAACAGGCCAATAAATAAGATTACGGTTAATTTAAAAAAAAATAAAAAATAGGGGTATTTTTTTCTCTCATAATAACAGTAAACAGATTCACAACAATGTCAATTTTAAGAAAGCTGACAACAGTTAATTAGTCAATAACAGTACAGCACCAATGATCTTGAATATATGCCACTTTTAACTAAAATATAAAGGCACAGAACCAGGACCGTTCTTCTTATCACCAGCACAGCGTCAGGACAATTTCTTTTAACGAACTTGCACGACTTTTGCAATATAATATTGTTGTAATATACTTTGCATGGTACTTATGACGCATCAGAGAAAAATTAAGCAACAAAACAGTCGTTTTATTGCCGTTCTGATACAATGTAAACAAACCCACCAGCACAGAATCAGGACCCACCAGCACCTGACAGGACCAAATCACCAGCACAGTACGTTCTCTCGCAGAACAACCATACCCACCGTGAAAACTAAAAAGCTGACATGGTTTATTTAAAGATAGACAACCAATCTACCGGATTCAAATCATTTAAAAAGAAAAATAATGTATTGCCATGTATGACCTTTTAATTGTCGATAGGGTTAAATGCATTAATTTATTTAAGGGGGTAGGGTATTTTTTCATAATCAAACTGTGTCCGGGACATATTTAAATAAGTTGATATTATCCACGGACGGTATTACTATTGAATGTCCGGTGGACACTATTTCATGCATTGGCGGACATTATTAAATCTCATGATACTTTGTTACTCTGTTCTGAAGTCAAATTAAAAACTTGAGTTACTTTAAATGGCCCATACTTTAGCATTTTAAGTAATGTGCATTTAAATGTTAAAAATAGATAAAAAGCCTCAAGTTAAACAATTAATGGAATATGTTGATATGTTATTTGTTTTTGTTTTATACGTTTTAGCACAAAACTGTTGAATACACAGTGGCGGATCCAGCCATTTTAAAAAGGGGGTTCCCAACCCAGAGTAAAGGGGGGTTCCAACTATATGCTCCCATTCAAATGCATTGATCGGCCAAAAAAAAGGGGTGTTCCAACCCCCGGAACCCCCCCCCCCCCCCCCCTTGGATCCGCCACTGATACAACACTGAATGATGTATGCAAAAGGGTGAACCCGATTATTATAAGATTATTTTTTTTATCAAAGTTGCACTGTAAACAAATTCAAACAGATCAATATTTTAGCTTTTCGCATTAAATGTGGTAAATGGTAATATATATTCGAGATAGTAAATGATGTACACCTATCTGTTTAAGCTTGATGCTATAATTTATGTATCAATAGTTATGACAGTTTACACAAGCATTAGAATATGCAGCTGCGTTTCACTTTAAGAACTGTACATATTTATGCCGGAACAATCTCTTTAATATAGAATTCCATTTCCATCGCGCAACTGTTACTCTTGAACTAGATTGGGGTGGGGTGGGGGCGTCTAAATTAAAATCCATATATTTTTTTAATAATTTGTCAAAAAGTAACTTATATCATGCTTTTTTTTTTAAATTTGATTAAATGTATAGGTTACCGGGCAATCATACCACATCTTTTTTATATATTTTATTCTCACGCTAGTGATTGTTCAAAATTGTCAGATTTTGTATAAATTATGCATGGAAAACACAAATTAGTGCTGCATTGAAAACGAAAACTGCAACATATTTTGAGATAAAGTATGAAAAGATAGCTCTAATGATATACTTTGATATAAGAAAAAGAAAAAAAAATAGGTCACCAGACTCGTTTTCTTGAAGAGAAAAATCAATTACGTACACAGAATGAAATTTCAAGAAGAAGAAAAAACACAATATGGGGCTCTTTTTCGGCAGAGTAAATGCATGATATATAACTGAGCATTGGATCTAAAATGTGTTGTGTACTCGGTTCAAACATATACTGAAAACATTTCTTTCAATAATTTCTTTATGCTCCACCTACAATAGTAGAGGGGTATTATGTTTTCTGGTCTGTCCGTCCGTTCGTCCGTCGTACCGTTAGTTCATCTAGTCGTCCGTTCGTCCGTCTGTCCTGCTTTAGGTCAAAGTTTTTGGTCAAGGTAGTTTTTGGTGAAATTTAGGTCAAATCAACTTTGATCTTTCCAATTTTAATACCAAATCAAGAGTTTTTACCAAAATTTCACGGTCCATTGAACATAGAAAATGATAGTGCGAGTGGGGCTTCCGTGTACTGTGGACACATTCTGGATTAATCACTATTTATCCCTGTCCTTTTTTTTTCTAAGAGTCCCGGCTCAACCCTGCTCTTCTATAAACTGTCCGTGTCTATCAATGTCGATTCAGGCCAAATGGCAGTTTATTTACAGTTCGGTGATTTCGTACAAACTATAAGCTCTGATCAGCATAACTCTCCATGTTCCGTGCCTATTATTCCGAGGGCAGAGGTTGTCGTTTGGTGATGATATTTTTCATATTTATTTTTCGTTCATTGTTTTGTACATAAATCGGGCTGTCAGTTTTTCTCGTTCAAATTGTTCTGTTTGTAATTTCGGGGTCTTCTAGCTGACTATTCGGTATGTGTTTTGCTCATTGTTAAAGGACGTACGGTGACCATTAGTTATTACCATGTATGTCACTTGTTATCTGGCGGAGAAATGTCTCATTTATAATCAAACAAAAATGAATCATACCACATCTTATTTAATATATATACACTGTATTTCACATTAAAGATAACAACGTGCATCAGTCAATCGATACACTTGCATTTTTATTTTATTTAAACTTGCCGGTTGTTATAACACAAAGAATAAACCATTTAAACAAATCGGATTAATATTAAGAGTCTTATTTTAAAGTTAAAAATCAATACCATCAGAAATTATTTTGACATTTTCCCTACAATAAATTAGATCCGCCCACCTCTGTGTCATGTTCACTTCCTTATGATCCGCCAGTTAACACGGTGACAGTCAAGGAGTAGATACATTCACAATGACAGCAATCGACAGAGAATCTATATATGATGCCTATGAAGAAGTACGAAAAGACGACTCAGAAACTAACTGGTAAGGTCTTTCGAAATAAAAACAAATCTCGCTATTTGAGATTCAAATAAACGAATACCGGCGTTTTGACCTTTGACTTTCGGTCACATGATATTTTTTTTTCTTTAATTTGAAATATATTTTTAATATTTCTTTTTTTACAGGCTGCTTTTGAGTTTTGACGATGATAACAAAATAGTTTTAGATTCAACGGGTGTAGATTTTGAAGAATTTCGTGAAAAATTTACAGGTGAGCTTTCTTTTTGATTTTGTTCAATTTAATTTTTTAAAATACCTTAAACCCCAAAAATGTAATGAAATACCTGTCTCACATGACGTATATAATGTTATTTTTATGATGAATTTCAAATCTGTAAAACGTACAAGGCTTGCTCTAACAGATTAATAAAAGGGTGCGGTTCGACCCTTTTCTGTAATGTTTCCTTCTTTATTTCTTAATTAAAAAAACATCTTAAGTAGATTATTTCCGTGCGATATTTACACGCACATTGTACTATTATCCATTTAAGAATGCAATTTATGACCCATACAATTACGTACATGCATATATATCATGACCTGTCATTATATGTTATCACCATATATGGTAATGATATTGTCGCTATATATAGGAGATACTTTTGCAAATGTAATCATGCGATTTTTCTGTTGTTGTATATGAAATTCAATGAAATTATAAGACCTTGTAATGATTTGAGTCTAACAGAATTATTTTTTTTTTAATTTTTGATCAATTTGAATAAGACAAAATTAAAAATGAGACAATTTTTATTCTTTTTTCTACATGCATAGTGTCATTTAGTCCATGTACTAAGGGGAAATATCATAAAATATACTTCATATAAAGATGAAATGTATCCCATAAAATTCAAGTAAGCAATCTCATTATACTTATCAATACATTGGTCAAGGAAACTTAGCTTCTCGTATATTGTAATGTAAAACAAAATAATACCCGAGAGGGAGGATCAGTATCTAAAGGGGGGCAATAGAATATAATTTGAAGGAGCGGCAGAGACTGAGCTGCAGACGGCTGAACTATTTAATTGCACTTGTCATTTTGTCAAAGACAACTTAAAGACAAAATCCGCTGACTAGTCCCATGATATAAAGAACGTTGACACGAGGGTTGTGTCGCCTACCAGTGGAACATATATATATACAAGTGGTTATGTCCTATAAAAATTCCGTAATGGTGATCATGATGGCGTTCATAAACTTTCGAAAAGATTTTGTCGATTCTTTTCATGTTGTTTTGTATCAAAATTACCTATAGGTTTTGCTTTCTTCCGTTTACAAACAACATATAATAACTGCATATAAAGCTGTACTTGGCATACCCTTTGACCTATTAACCTTTTGTACAGAGCAAATATTTGAATTAAATTTTAACGTATTTTTAAAAGTGATAAACTGATATTGATGGTCCCTCGACATTAAATTCATATAAAATGGAGATAACCTGAAGCGGATTATGTTTAAAATATGTTTCTCGAGCTTAGTATGACGTGTTTTCCTGTAACATTGACCGTTTCAGCTCAACAATTTTAGTTTAGTCATAAGTACATACTTTTATTATATAATTCTGTTGTTGATAACTTGTTATTAAGTTATTTCAATGATCACATAATTATACGTCTCATTTCATTGACGGGGAAATAATTGTTGGTGTTTTAAATGAATGCTGTATTTCCTTGTATATCAATGCTTTTTTAATCAATTTCTTAAACTAGTTCCTTCCCTTTTATTTAGGCATATATCATAAAAAAGGCTACTTGTGGTAAGCTTAAGAGTTCATGGTAAACTCTGCTTAGTCTATTTTCATTCTCTAAAAGGTCTCCTCTTAAAGTTTTGATTGCACTTTGGTAGTAATGTTTGGCATATCTTGATATCGATATATACTGAAGGTATGAAAATGAATCGAAATTAATGTGAAAAATGGAATTTATCCAACCCACCTTTCACTAATATGTTTTGTTAGCCCTCATATCGGTCACTCAAGTTGAATATATGATATACGAATTCGGCCTAGAGTTTAACTGAGTGCGGACAATCTCCAAAAACATATGTCTACGTTTGTCAGATCGTTGGGTTGTGAATCTAAGTAAATATATGTCAACAAAAAAGACTCTGTTTTTATAAGTTTCCTCCATCCAGTTTGTCTTCCGATAACTTTTTTTTCACGAA
Organism: Mytilus galloprovincialis; assembly: GCF_965363235.1. NCBI lineage: Eukaryota > Metazoa > Mollusca > Bivalvia > Mytilida > Mytilidae > Mytilus > Mytilus galloprovincialis. Next base: position 88,449,127 of record NC_134843.1, read on the forward strand.
GATCGTTTAATCATTTTCGGATTAAGATTTTAAATTATTTATGGACAGTTTTAACAAGAATGTTGTTTGTGCAAGTCATACACTGAATTTTAAAAAAATAAGTGCACCATGTTACCGAGATTGTTTTCAAGCTATAGGCTCAAGGCTAGAGATCGTCTGAAATAGTGCACACAAATGACTTTAACGTTAGAGACCACATCAAAAGTTCAATGTAGGATAAAAAAAACTTAATTCATATAGTTTTTTCACTGACTCCCCTACTCCCCCTCTCTTAACTTAATTTTGGAAAAATTGATTGACCAATAAGGATATATATATATAAAATCGATTTCAATTAAACAAAACTTCTAGCAATGTTGACCTCCCACCCCCAAACTATTTGAATTAAGTTTTTTATCCTTCATTTTGATGAAGTCCCTTAGCAAGTCGACCAGAACGGGCTTTGTGTTTAAGATTTTGTAGTAAATTATTTTTAAAAATTACTCTTTGTTATTGCACTTATTCTTGCAATTTTACAATTATTCACTGTAGTTTAAGCCCTTAACTCTTACTTCCCGCTTCTTCTCTTCTTACGGGAAGTAAGAGTAAAGGGCTACCATGTGTAAATCACTTAAATGTATTAAGTAAAACATATTGAAAAATCTTGAAACACCAACAAGGGAAAAAGATGGTCATGCCCTAGTTTATGTGGCTTAAATAACAAAAAAATCTCTTTCAAGATTAAAAACTGACAAGGCGAAAAGTTAAAAGAAATGGAAGATTATATATATATTTTTAACATGTGAATGTTTTCTGATTTTTATGGAACATTATAAGTCGTTTAATACTAGTGTGCCTCTAAATGGTAGACAAAACAATTTTGTAAAAGTAAAATAGGGAGCAAGTAAATCCAACTAAGAGACCGGCGAAAAAGATTCAGCATATGATTATATGTGAAATGATATTATTTAAATAAAGCTCGAAATATTTATGCATTGAAAACATTCTTTTGTAATAAAATGCTGCATTTAATAAAATATTGCATACGAAGACGGCAGAATCGTTTTATTGTAGAGTGATTATTAAATGTTGTCAACTATACTAGTGTATATGAAAAACTTCTTTCAATATAGTTATATAATTTGTATAACTAAAAACGTGGTTGGAATATCAAATTATAGACCCATCACCTTAAGAACGTCAATATAGCATTTGATTATACGATTAAGATTTGTTGGTTTACAAAGTTCATTTAAAATATTCTCTGCCCAAAATAAATATATTGATAAAGTAAGCTATAATAACTAATATGCACGGTACACTAAAGTAAAAAAACATAATACACACTACAGTAGCAATTGTGTAGAAGGGTTAAATTGAACATAATATTTAAAAGGCTTTTGTGATTGAATGACGAATTTCCGTTTTATAAGAACATCCTCTACATTTTCCTGTTGAAGTGTTAAGATAGGACTTGTAATATTTTCAGTATTCCGGTTACTAGCAAATTTCACCCGTGTAGTTAGCTTAAGAGCCAAATAATTTTTAAAGTTTTTAAAATGTATTATTTTGTGTTTATTTTGCATAGTTAAAAAAAAAAAGCCGATAGAAGTGATCTGTAAAATATGTATAAGATCTATTATTGCATCTGTATTTAATAAGATATTATGAAAGTACAATTACTAAAGTTTTTTCTTCATACATTCGAAGAAGTAGGGATGTGTAGTATAGGTCAGTAAGACACCCATACAACAACAAAAATAACCATTGTTGAAGGCAGTACTTTGACCTATACTTGTTAACTTTTTATACGTTTTGACTTGGATGGAGATTTGTCTCATTGGCCTCGTACTACATTTTCTTATTCATATTCGACATAAATAAAATTGTTAGTTATCTCTCGGAAAAAATAGTAAATATAACATGTTATGAAACACAAACATTGTTCAAGCATCATACCAAAGATGGAAATAGTGAGAAAGATTTATCTGGGAGATCATTGATTAGTTTTTTTTACATTAATAAAAATCCTTGATGATACATACTTTTTTTGCAGATGAGGCACGACTGTTTGGTTACCTGAAAGTTATAAGTGGAGATGAGTTGAGCAAACGATCAAAATTCGTCCTCATCACATGGATAGGTCCAAAAGTTTCAGTTCTGAAAAAAGCAAAAATGTCCGCTGATAAAGGAGTAGTGAAAGAAGTTTTACGAGTAATATCTTATTCTAAATATTCATTTAATTTCATTAGAGTAACTAGTTTTGCTGGAATAAAATGGTCTAAAGTTATTAATATTTATTAGAATTAGAGTGTCGATATTGTAAATTCATTGTAAAAGTCACGGTGGCGAAAAGTACCAGAGGGACACTCAACCTCATAGATCGAAAATAAACTGACAACGCCATGGCTAAAAAAGAAAAAGACAAAACAGAATAATACATATGACACAACATAGAAAACTAAAGAATAAGCAACACGAACCCACCCAAAACTAGGGCTGATCTCAGGTGCTCCGGACGGGTAAACAGATCCTGCTTCACAAGTGGCACCCGTTGTGTTGCTCATGTTATTACAAACCCGTTCTAAATTGCTGCAAAAGAAATAAATATTTGACATATAATACTCTTAGCTAAAGGATTGTATAACGTGACCAAATTGAAATGTTATTTATATAGCTGTTCTTAACATGTTACCATTTATTTCCAGAGCTTTGCTATAGAAGAATTATTTACTGACCGTAGTGAAGTTAAAGAAGAAAGTATTAAAGCAAAAGTAGCAAAGGCAGGAGGAGCAAATTATGGTACAGGAGCCCGATGATCTCTGTTAATAAAATGGCGGGATGAAAACGGTCTATAACAAACATAAAACCAAAGACTGTGAACTTGTGTTGATTTATATCCCTGTATGTCTCAGAGAGTTTTTAAAATTTTATATGAATGTATCTACAAAATTTCCTACCAATAAGCTAACAACAGGGAAACAGGGATAGCAAGTATTAATGGGACATCGAAATCTATTGTTTTAATATATAGTTATATTTGATAAATATTTGTTTTACCCATTTCAACCATTCCTTACTTGTATTTTATATTGTAGGTTAATGTTCTTTCATATTCATATGTCTCATTCCAGTTATTTATGAATATTTTACAAATACTTTATTATTTTTACAATAGAATAAAGTCGTATATGACAATTATATTGTGTCAAATGTTTCCTTATGCGTCTTAATATGCATCCGTGTAAAAGGGCTTGAGATTGGCGATAAAGTGAACACATGTACTAGACATTGTTACGGCCAGAAATCGCCTTTAAATTGTAGCCAACAAAAGACACAAATCAATAGTAAAATTTAACAATATTTAATATACAAAAGTTTACAAAAGGTATTACACAAATATTACTGTTAACTTAACTGTCAAAATATGAGTCCAATCTGTTATCTTTATCTGTATCCGGAAATCTTTCGGAATCCAATTTGAATATTACGTTCACTACTAATGTCACAATCCAGTATGATGTTGTTTGTAGAATAAAAGTGTCAATCCAAATGCTGTGAATACTAATGTCTATCAATGTCTATGTCCAAGTTTAATTATGAGAGTTTAACTTTAGTGTCTGTATATATAGTGTTGTCATGGAAAATTCTAGAACACTCTATAATGGAACATTGTGGAAAATCCTGGAAAGTTACAATGGAAGTTTCTGGAATAACGTAGAAGTTTAAATTACGCATCTTTTATAAGGATCATTCTAGAAAGTTCCAATCATTCTGTGATTGTTCCAGTGATTCCTAAGATTATTTGGTAAACAACTATCAGGCCATACAACACAAATTAGGCCAACATAAATAAACATAATAATTACAATATCATAACACATTAATTTAAAAGAAACTGTACATGTATTTGAATACACCACCGACTTACTAAATCAGCGGTACTTGTTTAAAATACAAATAAAATAAAATCTTATCAAAGTTTTATTAATTGTCGAAACATTGCAAACAAAGTAACACAAATTCTAGTGAGCTTTTAAAATCGACATTTTTATATATCACACACACACAAAATGGCATGCAAACAAACACACATATCAAGATAGATATATACATATAAAAAAGACATATACATATAAAAAGACACAAAACAACAGGTATTCAAGCTCACAAGCACATAAGCAAAATAAGATAATACTTCATGCACTTTACTATATAATAACCCCCCCCCCACCCAAAAAAAAAAGGGTAACTGGGGAATAAGTATGATCACTTAAGTCTTCGCCCAATCGGCAGTAAAACGTATGCAAAAGTGGGGCGTGCGGGATGTATCAAGTTTGAAGCCACATCCGGCAGAACTAGGCCGTTAGATCCGATGCCTAGTGTAAAGATAGTGCCAGCTCTTTGTATAAACGTTGCAAGGGCCAAAGGTGGCCTGTTGCAAGGCAACATTTCTTTCCCTATCCAATATACCCTCATTTTCCAGTGGCAGTCCCAATTTCCCCGACCTTCATCCCGGATGGCCTCTATTACAAGACCTATCTGTTGTAATTATTGTTTACTTGGTATCGTCCTGAACATGCTTGAAATATTTACCACTGGTCGTTAAGCAACCAACAACCAATCCATCTATGTAGTAAACAAACATAAAAAAAACCACATCACAACCTAAGGTCTCACCTGGACATTTGAAGGTCCCTACTATGTAGTGGTTACCTGAACTACAAAAAAAAACAGTCAAATACCGTTCCATCTCGGCCTCTAGAACGTGTTCTACAACTAATCTTTCAGTGTTTTAACTAGTTCCTTAACTATTATCAAAGAACTTACCATAAACGTTTGTAATAAAATATATGAAAATAGTGGGATTAACTATTTTCGGAGTTTGGAATATTCTTTGGATGTTTTCGATAAATTGTTTGCTTTTGGTGGTCTTTTTGATGATTTTGTTGATAGTTCTAACTTTTCAACTCTTTACACTACACCTCCACACAATATCATACATCAAAAGGTATCATATTTAATTAAATGGTTGTTTGATAAATCTGAACGCAAATATATTTGCTGTAACTCATTTAAAGCCTTCTTCTCTAATGAGAAAGGTAGATATGCTAGATATACTTACTGGAGGTGTGATGAGAAGATTGAAGCTGCTAATTTTCTCCTTACTAATATTTATCTACGTTTTGGCAACACAACTTATCGACAGATTGTAGGTATTCCTATGGGCGCTAATTGCGCCCCTTTAATAGCAGACTTATTTGTGTACAGTAATGAATCAAAATTTATGACTAAAGTCAGTAAAGACACGTCAAAATTGCATTTTATTGACAAATTCAACATCACTTACCGTTTTCTTGATGATGTTTTTCGTTAAATAATCAATAATTTTCTATACAGCCGAAATTTACCAAAAGAAACTTAAATAAATCAAATTTAAACGCTAACTTTTTTCCAAGACTTATAAATTCACGACAAAAGGAACGATTTTTCGTCCCCTATTATTGATTTTCCTTTTTTGGACTGCCAATACGTGTTGAGAAATACTCTTAATCGACACTCAAGATTTAACACACAAAAAGCTTGCAAAATTAAAAAAGATGTACAAAGCACTTTATTTTATTTTTTGTAGGTATAAGCGAATTTATAAGTCTGGTATGAAAGAATAAGATGATTCTGTGATTTCACTTCGGTTATGATGAATAAACGAATCGATGCTATTTAGATCTTAATTGTAAGCACATCGAAGTTGTAACTGAAAAAGCAAAAACAGCTGATTAAACAAAAAACACGTTCGTTCAAACTTTCATTGAACTCTTTTTCACTCCGCTCACTATGATCATTTTTCTCGAGCCTGCAACTTTTGTTGCAGAAAGCTCGACATAGGGATAGTGATCCGGCGGCAATGTTAGCTAACTTCTTAAAAGATTAATATTTTATAGGGTGGAAGACCTGGATGCTTCATACTTTGTATATAGATGCCTTATGTTACGAAGTTTCCGTCAGTCAATGTCCAATGTCCTTGACCTCATTTTCAGGGTTCAGTGACACTTGAAAAAAAAGTTCAGTTTTTTTGTAATGTTGAATTCTCTCTTATTATAAGTAATAGGATAATTTTATTTGGTATGTGCGTACCTTGCAAGGTCTTCATGCCCGTCATACAGTTTTCACTTGACCTCGACCTCATTTAATGGATCAGTTAACAAGGTTAAGTTTTGGTGGTCAAGTCCATAGCTCAGACACTATAAGCAATAGGTCTAGTATATTCGGTGTATGGAAGCACTGTAAGATTTAGTGGTGTACATGTCCAACTGGCAGGTGTCATTTGACCTTGACCTTATTTTCATGGTTCAGTGGTTATATTTGAGTTTTTGTGTTTTGATCTGTTTTTCTAATACTTTATGCAATAGGTCTACTATATTTGTTGTATGGAATGATTGTAAGGTGTACATGTCTAGCGTCAGATGTCATCTAACCTTAACCTCATTTTCATGGTTCAGTGGTCAAAGTTAAGTTTTTGAGTTTTTGTCTTTTTATCTAATACTATATGAAATAGGTCAACTATATTTGGTGTATGGAAATATTTTATGATCTATATGTCAGTCGCGCAAGTTTTATTTAACATCGACCTCATTTTCATGGCTCATTGCTCAGTGTTAAGTTTTTGTGTTTTGGTCTATTTTTCTTAACTATAAGCAAAAGGTCAACTATATTTGTTGTATGGAAGCATTTTTAGCTGTACATGTCTGCCTGGTATGGTTTATTTGACCTTGACCTCATTTCCATGGTTTATTTGTCTTTGTTTAGTTATCTTGGTTAATGTTAAGTTTATGTGACAGTTGTAATAAAGCTTTCTATTTATGACTACCAACATAATATCAATGATTAGTAAAGAAGGCGAGACATTTCAGCGTGTGCACTCTTGTTAAATTAAGGCCTGTACAGTTATAATAAAACATTTTGAAGAGATGTTAGCTTGTTGGATAAAGAGAGATAACTCTAAAGGTACTATTGACACTTTCACCAATAACAGAAAAATTCTTCTTCCAGATTCGGGAGTAGACTCCCAGGTAGGAGTGTAAACTTGCCGGAGTCGTTAATCAGTATAAAGCATTTTGTCTTGAAAAATCACACATGAGAGATAAAAATGTTTTGTCTTCGTTATCATTCCTTGTGTAAGCAGAAAACTTTGGGAAGAATGGTTATTTCAAATCTAGGTTAATAATTTTGTTCTCTTAGAAAACTAGTTTTCTCTAGTTATTACGAGGGCACTGGAGTGAGAAAAAAAAATCGCCCTCCGCTTGGTATTTACCTTAGTGTGTGTGTTAAACATGTGAATATAAAGCTACTCATATTTAGAAGTTGGTGCATGCATAATAATCAATAATAATGAAAAATGATAAAGAGGGATATATGATATAAACAGGAGAGAAAAAAAGTTACGAGTATACATAAACTTTGCAGTTACAGGCATTTCCATTCCACGACTTACTAAGTTAACGAACAGCAACTAACAAGTTTTCTTGAATCATCAGGTCATGTCATCTTTCAATTAAAATGCAGCTAAGATATGTTCTCTGGCTAAATAATTTAAAATTTGGTGACTATTAAACGCATCTATCCCATCGAAATTCACTCAGATACATGACAACAGATACAGTTAAGTCTGCATCAATGAGGATCGGTTGAAAACAAAACTTTTCGACAAAAGAGATGATTTGCTTCCCAATTGTGAACTTTCTATTTCTATATAGCCACATTCCAGCAGCGCCAGGCTGCATATTGGAGACGGGTCTAGATCACTCATCTGCTGATATGGCACCTGCTGATTTTGCACCATTAACCTGCAGATTTTACCCCTACGTAGAACAACTAAAGTTGCTCCCCTTTGTACGCTAATGGGTTTTAAATTAAAAATTAATGCCATGCTACTTTATTAATAAAGTTAAATAACAGCTAACATTAATCATGTAAGATTGCAGGAAAGTATGATTTAAATGGTTTGTAAAATTTGAATTCACTTTTAAAAGTTTTGTCTTTTTTCAATGATAGTACATAACATATTGATTTGGGAAACAATAAATTGTATTAATCTTGCAGATAAAAAAAACAAGTGAAATGAAATTATTTAAAACTAAAGGAGGAAATTAACTTATATTTCTTTAAAAAATAAGACTGTTAGGTTATTTTTTTCTTAAAATTTTATTGTTTGAACACCACTAAAAGAAGTTAATCACATAATTAATATAATTTTATCTATGATTTTATGACATTGAGTACATGTAATGTATGTTATGTATAAACAGCTTCACACTGTTATAGACCATGGTAAACGGCACAAACCATGCAATGACTTGAAAACGCCAACATAATCTGTGATGCAATAAATACATTTCTTAAACTTTGTGATTACTGTGCTCAAAAGGGGTTCTAATCTTTTAATTATTGTTCTCAATTATTCATCAATTTCAAATGTATATTCTGCTTTGTTTCAATTTATTTCACATTTTGTACAAATTCAAATCATTTATGAGCAATATTTAGTACATCTTATAACATGTACGAGATTCTTTTGAACATGTTTTTACTTGTATTTTTGCATTGTAAGAGTTTTAACATGTACAATATTATAACATGTAAAATTCGCAACTTGTACACGACATATATATCTCCTGGATGGTACGATATGCTATCAGACCTAAAAACTGTATCCATATTGGTTAATCTTTAGTTTTCAAGGCCTTATGTTGTGTGTTTGTAGACTGTTGTTTGTCGTTTATTGATTTTCTGTCATAGAGGGGTTGCTTCTCACAAGGAAGCCACGGTATTGAATTAAAAACAAAGAGTTCCAAGTGGTGAAGTTAAAATCATAATTGTAACCACGACCAACATAGCAATATTTACAAACATACATTCTTTAGATTTAAACAACATTCATATTTTTTTCAAGTCAAATCATTTTGAATATCTTTCGCCTCTTTTTTAAAGGAGTTCCAGCCATATGCTGATGTTTGAGTCTTGTGTATAACTGTATAATATGGAATATCTATAACACTACATAAGAAGTCCATTACTGTCTTCTGATTATATCTAAAATCTTTACCGTGATACAACAGAACTAAGTCATGCAGACATGGTAACAGGTTGTCACAAAATACCGTGCATTAAAGATCATTAAAATTACTCCACTGGCTTAAATTTACCTGCTGTCTCAGTGTCTAGCAGCCTTGTGTTGGTTCATGCAGACATGTCCGTGCTCTTCCAATCTATTATGAGTGGTTTTTTTTCTGATAGATATATATGTTATGGGTTTTGTTTTGTCTGGTCGGAATGGATCATTTAGTATGCTTTGTAAATTTATTGGCCCTGCGGCTTCTAATTTAATATTTCGCTAGTAAGCAGTAGGGCTATGATTTTATTCAGTATGTTTGATGAAGTTCCTATATCTTTTTGTCGGTAAAAGGGTGTCTACATCATCTTCTGAAGTAAGTATAGATCAGTATACCCTCTGTATATTTCCAATATTTCCAAATATTAAGCTTATCTTGATTTCAATATATTATGATTTTAGTTGCTTAAATCTTTTGATATTGATCAGCATTTTATTATTGTTGTTAACTGACGATTTTCGCAAAATCGAGTTGCAGTTGAATGTATTTGTATATGAATCACGACTCTGTAAGTGTTGGCAGGCTCTTTCCAATATATCATATTAATACCCTTTATCTTCAATCTTCAATCTTTGTCGTGATGACAGAGTAATCTCTCTTGTGAATTATCCTCTCTTGTAAAATTATTTTCACTAATGTAGTTTCTCCTTTGTACTTAGATATTGTAGGTGGCGCTTTAAAAATATTATAGAATTATATAAATGTATCAAGTGAAAAAAAAATGGTTAATTAGGTTATTGGAATGGCATGAAAAAATAAAAAAATATTAAAAATTAAAAGAAATTTGTATTAAGGGCATCCGATACAGTTTCAAGGGAGGTAACTCTTGGCGCGACGTTAAGCGTTTGAATTCCCGCAAAACGTCACTTTTTGCGGGACGTAATGCTTGTAATTTTCCGTAATAAAAAACGTTATATGGATTTTTCGATGCCCCATTTTCTGTTTCTCCCGCATGCCAACTTCTACACCATTAATATTAGTGCTTTTGATTCTAACATGATAACAGTCTAATATAATCATAAGAAATAAAACACATTTACTGTTTCTGTGAGATCTTCAACAAAATATCGTATAGTGAGCAATCTCAAGACGACTTACCCTTTTGGTGTTACTAATATAATGCATGTCAATTATCATTTTTTTATTATAATTTATCATCCATGATTTGGTTCGGGTCAGATTTTCTGTCATTTTATTACAGCACAGAAAACCAATGATATTTATAAAATAATACCAAAAATTTAGGTACACGAAGAAGTAAACTTCCTAACTGAACAATTCATTCAATTTATTTATGTTGGGTAAATAATGGTATGCCGCTAATATTAACAATGATACAACTTTAATAAAAGAACAAAGTTCCTATCAAGTTCCTCTACGTAGTACGGTTTTTATCTAACAAAAGGCAATAGCATACAATATTTTTATACACCCGTAAAAATTTGACGGGACGTATTATGGTATACAAATGTCCGGCGTCCGTCTGTCCTTCGTAAACATGGTACAGCATATTTATACATCACGTTGCGGAGGGTATAATGTTTTGATCCGTTCGTCTGTCTGTCCATCAATCCTGTTTCTTGTCATCGCAACTCGTCTTAAACTACACATCAGAATTTCATGTAACCTTGTTGGATAATAAGGACATACGGTAGATGTGCATATCGACATGAAATTACAATTCATTTTTTTCTAGGAGTTACGCCCCTTTGAACTTGATTGCTTCAATATACTACTGCAACATTTTGACGTTGCAACTCCTCTGAAACCAACATATTTCATAAAACCTTTTTAGATAATAAGGACATACTATGCAGATGTGCATATTGACAGGAAATTATGATTAAATTTTTTTTCTTATACAATTTTGTTTATTACAGTTATTTCATTTCTCCAGTGACAAAGTAGGTACGTGGGTATGTGAGCACGCTCACTAAGGTTCTTTGATATCCTTATTTCATTGATCGTAACATGGTTGTTTTTTCATGATGGTCAAACAATCTGTATACTTTTTGGTGAACTTTTTGAGTTACAGGACTTTAAACTAAAACGGGGGTATGTTTTTTTCACAGTTCGCGCTGTATCTCAAAAACTATTTATGATTATTGCTTAAAACTTTACACACTTCTTAGTTATATTAATCTGAAGATCTGTATACTTTTTGAGGATGATTCAAATTTTATTTAAGAGTTATTGAGTTAATGAAAAAGAGGGGGTTTTCACATGTCGCGCCGTATCTCAGAAACTATTTATAATTAGCGCATAAAATTTCACATACTTGTTTAGTTAAATTACTCTTAAGATCTGTACTCTTTTCGTGATGATTCTTTAATTCATTTTGAGTTCTTGAGTTTTCATTGAGCTTCAATTTGGTATCATAGAAAATAAGAATTAGGAATGAGTCGGGATATACTTAGCATGACTACCTGTACAACCCCCATGTTGGTTTAAAAACAGGTATTATGTGTTTTTCATAAGACGACGGGCGTATCATGCGCTCGTAGCGCAGCTGTTTATATTGTTCCTTTAAAAAAAACATATTAGAGAAATGACGGAATGACAGCAAATACAATACAATTTCAAATATAATTAATATTTCCAAATAGCATAATTCTTTTAAGGAATAGTTGATATGCACTGATTTTCGAACGTGCCCATACGATATCAGTTTTATAGAAATTAGGCAAGAATTGTACACTTGAAAAATCTAATTAACCAGAAGGACCGAAGGACAGACAGAGGAATGAACGTGCGATCTTTTATGTACCCCGCAATACGTCTCTCTGTGGTGAAAAAATATCATAGTTATTTACCAATAAAATTACGCAATGAGAGAAGTATTTGGATTTTTGAAACTTGTCACCCTCTTCCCTCCCCACCCCCACTTGAAAAAAAACAGCATTAAAAACTGAGGAGAAAGTATATAATAGTACAATATTATAAAATTGACTTGCTTTTAAATCGGAATTTGGGTGGGTTTAGTGTGGAAAGTTGGGAGAAGAGCAAATTGAAGGTTCTCCTTTATAAGGTTTTGTTTTTGTTTTCTGACAACATAAAAAAAGAAGATGTGGTAAAATTTCTAATGAGACAACTCTCCACAAGAGACAAACATGACACAGAAATAAACACCTATAGGTCTTCAACAATGTGCAAAGCCCATACCGCATAGTCAGCTATAAAAACTGCAAACTGTTTAGGAGCCTCTCAATTTTATTCAATTGTAATCATTGACCCGAACAAAAGTTTAATTCTATGAATAAATGTGAAATTCTAGAAAGTGATTTAAACGTGAACAAAAGGATTTTAATTGGGTGTTTTAAAGAAACAGCAGCCCACCAACCAAAACAAAACAAAATCAACATTTAGTGGTCAACATATAGTATTTATAAATTTAAGTGTGTACAGTACATGTACCTGTATGTCAAGTTCTAAATTGCCGAGTCTTTAATTTAAAAGCCGTAAAGATAATCAACAGTCCGTATTAATATTTTTCTTGAGATCTATGTTTCTCACTTAGACCACAAACAAAGAGATCAGATGTATTTAAGATTCACATGATTTTATTTCCGAAAACAATATTACAAATTTCTAGGTAGCTCTTTGTACAAGCAATATTTATACATCTCAAAAATGTCGCCGGTTATTTGCAGAGATAACGTCAAAATTGTCTGCCAGCGACGTCGTGCACTTTAGCGCTAACGTTGAGGTTACAAAGGGGGGACGCAATTTTTAGAATAAATCGCGTTTATTATAAAATCCAGCACGGTGACATATATTTTTTATTTGAGATTTGGAGAAAGCATGACAAAATGCAGTTTATGCAGAAAAATGATAAAAATGACATTTTCAGTAACAGTTTATTTCCTTATTTTTAGGTTTAAAAAATTACCACTTTGAGCATCTGGTCCGCAATGTCAAGCAAGGCTTGAACAATTGTATAGTCATTTGTGTTGGGATTTATTTTTTTCCTTATTGTCACTTATCACAGCTTCAGATTGAACCCGATCTTAATAATTTACGACGAAGAATATTTGATCCAAATTTTTTATAACAATGCCTAACTATTTTACAAAATAGCACAAATCCCCAATTTTCAGCCTTAATTTTCTCGAAAACAAGCACGGTGACCTATGTTTTATTTCGGGTTTTATTTTTTAACTCGCCAAGGCCTACAACATGTATCAAAATTATAAAAACGACATTATATCGAGAAACTGTATCGGATGCCCTTAAATTAAATTATCCACTAAAACGGTTTGTTTCCTCTATGTACTCCGCTAATAGTTGACTGATATTTTCTGCATTTGGCGAATTGATTGTTAATAAATTGTCTAAATCTGTTGGAATTTGTCCAGTTATGAAGTATATTTGATGAAATAATGTGTCTCTGGCATCTGAATACAGGTCGCATTCAAAAAGGTAGTGTTGTACATTTTCTTTTTCTTTGCAGTGATCACAGGTTTCCGAGTTGATGTGCTGGTTTATTATAAATTGGTATGCATTTAATTTAGAATAACCTGTTCGTAAGCTGTTGATTATGTTGTACATTTTTTTTGACGGGAAGTCTTTTTTTACTTTATTTTTAACTTCAGGATGAAATCTGAAATAATGACGTCCAGCATTACTGTTTTCCCATCTGCGTTGCCATTTTTTTGTAACAGAATTTCTAGCTGCTTTTTTTTACATCTTGTTTTGTAAACACTATGTCATCAACTGCTAGTGATTCTGCTTCTTTAGCAGCTTCTTTTGCTAGGGAGTCTGCCTCATTATTTCCTTTTATGTTGGCATGTCCTGGTGTCCAGTTTAAGTTTATTAAATTCCATGTTCATTTAAATTTTTTATTTTCCCTTTGATTTCGTTAATGGTTTGATGATAGCTGTCACTTTTCCAATTAAGAGTTAAGATACCTAATGCGGTCTGACTGTCCGAAAATAAAGTTAAAGTATCAATTTGCTGTTTTGAAAAAGATTCTATGTAATCGAGTACAACTTTTATTGCTATAAGTTCAGCTAGCAAGATTGGTCCTTTGTTAGAGACAGGTCTTTTTAATTTTTCTTCTTGATTATTAATGTAAATTATAGCTCCTGCACCGCAGGGGCCGGGATTTCCTAAACATGACCCATCTGTAAAAGCAACTGCTGTGTTTGGTGTTTGAGATTTGAGTTGTTCAGAGATAATTTGTTTCCCTTCCTCTATTTGGGCTGTTGTTCTTGATTTTGAGCTGCCTATGTTACGCCAGTAGTCAGGGGCTCTAATGACTGATACCAGACCTTGGTATTCATACTGTGGTTTTATCTTGTTTATATCGGCAACTAATTCTGTATCTCTCATGTCTTCTGTTTGTTGATACATTTTTCCTAATGGTGATATAAATGTTTCTGGAATTTCCTCCTCTTTCAAAATTTCAAATTTTCTTTTAATTGGGACATTATTACTGTATGAATTAATTTTTCCTAATTCTCTGATGGCCATTTCTTCTCTTCTTAAATCTATTGGTAATGTTCCACTAAGTACTTCTTATGCTTCAAGAGATGATTGAGATGGTAAATCTAAACACAATGCTAACCCTTTTCTTTGTATTTCATTTAATTTGTCAAGATGACTTGAAGTGCTGGATTGCCAAATGCTGCTAGCATAATTAAAAATTGAACATACTAGGATAAGCTGTCATATATTTGAATAAGTGTCTTTGTTGGTACTAATGCTATTCCCTTGATTTCTCTTATAATTCCTAAAGATCTTTTGGCTTTCTTCACTGTAGATTCTATGTGACTATTGAAATTTAATTTTTCATCCAATTTTAATCCAAGTATAACTGGATATTACCAAGTATAACAAGTATTACCCTTTAAAATGAAGTCCGTTATTATACGTTACTTTTCTTCATATATTTTGGTATTAAACTACACCAGATTTGAGGGTCATTTAGGCGTTTAAAAAATAGTTATTTTCTTAAGCCCCAAAAAAGAACTTTTAGACAAAGATTGCAGGATTTCGACAAATTGACAATTTTTGGCGTGGCGTCAACTGTTTTGAAGGAAATATTCGTTTCTTAAGACAGATAATAACACGAAAAATGACACAGTATATTCAAGTTAGTGAAGATGAACATGATGAACCAATTGAAATACCGAGTGAAACGGATGGCACTCTCCTTCTTTCAACATTAGCAGCGCAGTACCCAGGGGCCTGTGGACTAAAATACAGAAATCCATCAACCGGAAATTTCCGTGGTGTTCGACTAAGCGAAGGGCTATTGTATCCTCCAGATAATCAATGGGGAGACCATGTTTACATTGTAGTATTCCCTAAAGGTGCTTACTCAAGAATAATGTTTTGGGTTTCCAGATGACAAATGGACATGAAAGAGAATCGAACTGTATTTTGATATTAATTTAAATTTATGGTGGACTGTTTTAGACCACTAAACCAACTTAAGCCTTTTCCCTTAAAACTTTTTAAGATTTAACAAGCGTTATACCCCTTTATTATGATAAATTTACTTTCATTCCATTCAAAACTGAAATAAATACTGATAACTCGTGGATAACTCACAGTTTATCATGTTTGTTTGTATTAACATTAAGGCAAGCACCCAACTTACATTGTTTTGGAATTAATGATTTGTTTTTAAGGTTCCACTAAAGTCAAAATATAGGACACTTCATAACCTCCCCTACATGTTCAATGTATAAATTTAACAGTGATATTGTTAGCTTTTTTCAAAACTACCTGTACCCTTTTTATTGGGAAAATATGTGTCATTTTTATCAAATTGTGAAATTTATAATAAACCATGAACTTGACTGGAACTTCAATTTGCAGACCCCTTTAAAGGGGTAAACCCTCATTTGAAATAAGACCCCTTATTTTAAGTGATGATACATAAATAGATCCTCAAATCTGCACATACATGTATAGTCATTTTAGGCATGAAAATGTATAAATGAGTGTTTTTCGGTTTGTATTCATGCACAATTACTACTGAGACTGCACTGTTTGGGAAAAAAGTTGTCTTTTTTGGGAATAATTTTAAGCCATTTTTTATTCAAATTGGGATTCTTCTCCAGGGGTTAAAGCCTTTATTCTCCGGTATTGTAATTTAAGGCAAACAATATCACTGATAATGATTAAAGTCCTAAACTACATTTATTGGAACATGTGTTCATTTAAACATACTTAACATATACACACTGTGTCAATTGTAAATAAACTTGAAATTGTTATGTTGTGCCCAAACCAGTTCTTGAAGGGAACACTAAATTTTCAAAAAATATGGAGGCCTGCTAGACAACTTAATTTGTTTACAATTGGTATGGACGAATACTGTTAGATGTAAATTTAAAATCAACATTAGTTTGTACTGCATAATTTATGCAGTACAAACTAATGTTGAATTTTTCAGAAAATGTATTGATTTACGTGTTTCAGTTAATTTCATGTATTTTAGTGAATGCATACATTGGTACATGTATATAAGGTACATGTACATTACAGAAATTGGACAAATAGTATGGCAAGTCTGTATGCCCAGACTAGAAAATATTGATCACTGACTAGTTTTCTGATTTTATATAGTCATATAGGGACAAGTTTGGATATTAAGTTTCCAGACTAGTAGATGAAAAAGGTTTTTGCGCAGACTGTAATAATCTCAACATTTTTGCAAACATTTGAACATGTTGAACTTCTGAAGATTTTTTTAAAGATTTTTTACATGTACATGTATAAAAATGTAAACCCTGAAAGTGTTATAAGCATTTCATTAATATTCTAATGTTTTAGATAACAAAAGAAAAGGAGAAGAACAAACAGAAAATCCTTCAGCAAAAACTGTGAAGTTAGAGAAAAAGTGCAGTGATTTGATTGTATTGGGTCTGCCTTACAAAAGTACAGAAGAAGACCTAAAAACCTATTTTTCAAAGTATGGAGAATTGGTTTTAGCACAGGTTAGTTTTAAATTGAATGTAAACTAAGATATGCAGCAATTTTGAACAAACTGCATGTAATAAGCAGTGTAAAGGCTGGTTTAATTTGTGCATTTATAAGTGTCCTTGTTTTCAAAATTCCAATAGGGAACATACTTTATATAATTGTATCAATAAACCATTTTTTTCACTATCATTTATAAGTGAACAAACATAATATACTAGTTAACATACACTTATAAATTTACATGTGCATAAATTTATTGTATCTCGTTGAACTAGCAGTAATGATTTTGATTAATATAAATGGAACATAGAAACTACTATAAAAAAAGTTTTCTAATTATTGTTTGTTTACTTGGCATGGAAGTTGTAATGGGAGGGTCAGCAGGTACATTATTTTTCACACCCTGTTAACAAGAGGATATTCTGTATCTTCAAGATTTAGTAGAAGAATGGACAGATAACGCTGCTGTAGTTACTTGCGATCTGATCATAAAAAAGTGTCAATAGAAAATGTCTATGAAGTACAAAAGGACTTCAAACCAAAAAAGGCATAACGAGTGCATTGACCATGTTGATAAGAAACATATATCTAAATAACAATTAAGTATTCAGCACAATTTGTATTGATGTCTGCTTTTACTGAAATGCTATTTGAATGATTAAGGGTGGATCAAAGTAATCACAAATGTATAATACTGTACACATTTACATGTATCAAGATATGATACCTTTTATAAAGCATAACATAATTTTATGTACCATGTATTGTCTTTTTAAAACTCATTATAGGTGAAAATTGATCCATGGACACAAAAATCAAAAGGCTTTGGATTTATAAGGTTCCATGATCATGATGCTCAACTGAATTGCTTGGCACAACAGAGACACATGATTGACGGAAGATGGTGTGAAGTCAATATACCAAACTCTAATGTAAGTCAAAATCAGGATTCTTGAAATTTTTATCATTATGAATAGTTTTGTGAGTTTAAGTTCATGCTTAGAGATTTTAACCAGTGGCCCGAACAGTCTTTATATTATAAAGTTCATGAGTGTGTTTTCCACAGTGCTGCAATTTTAAAAACAATTTCGATAAAGTGATACCTAGGTTAATAGAGAAGGAAAGTATTGCGTCTTACTCCATTATAGACAGGCAGCTGTTATCCAGTTGAAATTAAACAAAAGATTCGGAACTCTTTATAAATGAAAAATAAATTGATAAGTTGGTATATTTGGATTGTTTACATCTGTTTCTACTGTGATCTTTTCCCATCACTTGGTGTCTTGTCTACTGTTGTTTTCATCTTTTATTGTCGTCCATTTTCTTTTACAAAGATCATCCCTCAAAAACTATAGGGTCAAAAACAAGATCATCATTTGAGTATTTAGTCTAAAAAAAAAATATGTCCAATGATTCTATCTAGTCAATGTAATGCAATTTATTGATAATATGTTAGATACATTTTAATATTTTATTTACAATGTATGTCACATGTATAAATTTGAATTACGATACTTGCCAAGAAATTATTTTTGTTATAAATTTTACAACAGATTGAAGTAATGCATTGTGTTAAAATCTGATATACAAAAAAAGACTGAACTTATGAACAAAAGAAGATCACTCCAACTTTTTTATTTAACTGGCATAGGTGGCAGAAACCAGTTATTTTACAATAAATCTTTAGAATTTCATGGATTTATGATTTTATTTTCTTGAAAATTCATTCAAGATTATATACAAATAAAATGTATGGTTTCAAGGAACTAAGAAATGTGCGTGCTTATGTAAATTATATATAGAAAACCTTTAAATTTGGGTGTCTGTCAAGCATGGAGATTTGAAAATTTATAAATGCATTGCAAATAAGGCAAAAAATGTGATGTTCTCATACCAATCTAATTCTCACATGCAGAATTCTGCTTAAAGCTGACAAGAATTTTAGGCAAAATTTAAGAGGAAATGGATATCTAGTGAATTAGAGCCTTGTCCGAACTTTTCCTTACCATCAAAATCTCAAGATATTTTTGTTTACAGAAAAATGAATATTTTCCCCACTTTGATTGGATGCCGTTAAGTGAGGAGACCACCATTGTGACATCTAATTGGACCCATGTGTGAAGGAAATCCCCAATCTGTGTATGCAACTACTTACTTGTGTAGTACACTTGCCTAGAATTTACATTAATTAATTTTTTTAGTCCATATGATGCAATTATATACCTCAATGCTTAACTATAACAAAATTTCTGGGTGGGACACATGTTCTGGTACACCAAAACTGGTACAGTGTTCTCCCCAGATATTTCATATAGCATCCTGGTGAACAGGGGAAATTAGAACACCATCTTGTTTCTAAAATTATAGCATCACATCCATAACATAACCTATAGGAAAACCAATTCAGATAGCATCACATATAAAATTATAGCATCACATTACCATGATGCTAAAAAGCTTTGGGGAGAACACTGGACTGTACCTGCCATCATAGCAAAACACAATTCATTGTTTTATTTAAACATTTACAAAATCACAAAATGAAAGCAACTTGACAGTACCTATTTATTCTTCATTGCTCACAAGCACTTTGATTTCAAACTTTTATCTAGAAAATTAGGATAGAAAGACATGAACTTGATCATTTTGTAGCAAAAATGGTCAGCAAGACAGACAAAATTTACAAATAGGTCAATACGGCTAAAATTGTCAGTCCACTCCTTATTTGAGTAATTGCCCGTCCCCTTCATTGACAATTTTACAATTTTTTGCAGTTTTGCCAACAGGGTAATCTGAAACTGTAATAGATGGATAAAACTTAATGAGGCAAAAAGGATAAGAAAGATAAAATCTACAAATAAGTTACATTCCCTAAATTGTCGGTTGACTCCTTATTAGGTGTTATCGACTATAAATTCTGATTTTATCTGTTGTATTTTTTGTTGCATTTTTGCTATTATTTCAAAACTAAGTTTTAACGCCAGAAATACATGTAATGTAAGATTTATTTTGTGCAAAGTGACCAAATATTATTTTAAAGTTAAAATAAACCTAGTGATAATAGGAGATTACAATGCAATACGTAGAAGTAAAACATGTACATGTAAATATGTTGTTTTCATGATCTGATTATTTGAGAGACTTGAATGCTGTCATCCCTTCTAATATTATATACTTAAACTGATGTTCTTGTTACAGGAGGCTGGACAACAGACACAATCCAGGAAGATATTTGTGGCCAGAATATCTGAAGGTATCAACACAGATGATCTTCATCAATATTTCTCTAAGTTTGGTTCTGTAGTAGATGCTTTTATTCCCAAACCCTTTAGAGCTTTTGGATTTGTAACATTTGGAGAACCTGATGTTGCAACTGCTTTGTGTGGAGAGGACCATATTATCAAAGGTTGCAGTGTCCATGTCAGTATTGCTGACCCAAAGACACCATCTAGAGATAGGGAGCGTGGAGATAGAGGAGATGATCATAGACGGGACAGGGGTGGTGATCACAGAGGGGATAGGGGGAGGGATTATAGAAGGGATGATAGGGATAGAGAAAGGGAACGATATGACCGTAGAGGAGAAAGAGATGGTCGTATGAGGAAATCCAGAGATGACCACAGAGATCAACCTATGACTGGAATAAATGAGCCAGTGGGAATGAATGGAATGAATTTCTTAAACTCTGCCATGTTGGCTGCAGCACAGGCTGTCCTTTCTGGACAGGCCCAAGGGGGTTGGGGTGGTATGCCTTCACAGAATGCAGGGGGTGCTGATTTGGGTCCAGGATACGGAGGAACGCTTGGTTCAAAGTCCGACAGCAACAGATCTTACAGTGGTTGGGGAACTTCAACAGGATATGACACAGGCAGTTCTAGCGGAACATACAGTACGAGTCAGACAGGCGGGTACAGTGGCTGGGGCGGGGGCAGTAGTAGTAGTCGCAGTAGTGGTTGGAATTAACTTTTTACATTTTTTGCAATTCACATTTTCATGTTTTTGTAAATACTTCATTGATGCAAAAATTCAATTTGTACAAAAAATAACCCACCTCTATATTAAGTATTAGTGATTTCAGATTAAAAAATTAGATCCAATTGATATCAATTTTCATAAACTTTGATTCTTTATAAATGTTTCAAGAAATTAGACATAAAGAATCATATCATTTGTGAAAATCATCTAAGAAATCAACCACTTTTATTCAGGTTCATACTATTATTCAAAGCTTTAAATTCTTTCTGTGAAAAAAAAATGAAGTGCAAAAAAGATATAGGTTAAATAATATTTTTTGTCATTCAAATTCTGTTAATGAAAGTTTCAACTTTTTAATTATCTACCAAGCTTCTTATAACTTGAAAACCACAACAATTTAATGACTTGTTACTGCAATTAATGCATTCAGCATTTATATAAATTATTTGGATGTAAAAAGTGTACATAGCTTGGAACACAAGGAGAGCTGAAGTAAGCGAAGACAGACAGTGATGAGGTTTATAAACATGAGATAGTGATGAAAAATACTGTTGGTACATTCAAATGAGAGAAGTTAAATGAGTTAGATATAAGTGATATAACTAGCAAGTCAATGGTTCTTAAAAGTGTGACACACAAGAAGAGTTTGTATGGAACAGTGAAAAAGGAAAGTAAAGAATAGACCTGGGACAGAGAAAAATAAATTGACACAAATGTAGTTATTGAAAAGTATTTGTTGTGTATAAGATGTTGTTAGTGTCTAAAACATGTTATATGTTAGTGTATTAAAAGACCAGTGTGTGTATTTGTTGTAATGTGATCGATGAGAAATAAGTTTGAGTTGTAAAATGATGAATGAATATTCAACATATGATACCATCCATGAAATGATCTGACTATGAATGATTGAAGTAAGATTGGGATGAAATTGTTGACTTAAAACTGAGTTGTCCCACAATTTTGAAATTCTTGATCCAAAGGATAGTTTATACATGTACCTGTTCTAATATGTATGATTATCTTATGTTACTTTTTGTCTTACCTGAAGCAGTATGGGATACATAATGATGCTGATCTGACTGCAAAAGGTCAACTATATTTGGTGACGCTATGAATGTAAGTTGTACAGGTCCATCTGGAAGGGTTCATCTGACCTTGACCTCATTTCCTTGGATGATAGTAATTAAGTTTGTATGATAAGGTTTAGTCTCAGATACTATATCAGGGCCAGGCCTGTAGCCAGGAATTTCCAAAGGGGGGTTATTTGGACTCACGAACTCAACTTTAACAGTCACAATTCGAACAGAACGTTGACTTTAACAGTGCTTATTTGTTTTCATGGGGGGGGGTTCGGACAAACCCCCCTGGCTGCTGGTATGAGGGCCTTTTCCCATCATGGTTATGTGATGCTCTCTGAAATTATCTTCTATAGTGTTATGGATGAGTTGATATAATTTCTGGAAAGAAGAAGGTATTCCCTGTTTACGAAGATGATGTATAAGGAATTATTGAAATTGAAATTATTGTAAGGTGTTCATGTCCATCTGGCATGCTTAACAGACCTTGACCTCATTTTCCTGGTTCATAGGTCACCATAAAATTAATGTGGGTCAGTCCTTTTCTCTGATACTATAAGCAAAAGTTAACCTGTATTTTGTGTATTAAATAACTGAGGTGTACATGTCTTTAAGGTATAGTTAAATGGTTAAATATGTAAGTCTCTCGGATGCTGACAAAAATAGGTAAAAATGTGTTTAGTCTACTGTATACAAGGTTGGATCCAGCCATTTTAAAAAGGGGGGTTCCAACTATATGTCCCCATTCAAATGCATTGATCGGCCAAAAAAAAGGGGGGGGGTTCCAACCCCCAGACCCCCCCCCCCCTGGATCCGCCAATGGTATAGATTGATTGTATAGTGTACATGTCTGTCTTGCAGTGTTCCCTAGACCTACAATTCATTGTCCATTTGTCAACAATAAGTTTTCGTTGTTAGGTCTGACATTTTTATATACTATAAACAGAGGCAGTCAGTGGGCCCTCCACTTATGAAAATTTCTGGATCCGCCACTGATTAACACCAGGGCAACTATGTTTGGTGTATGGAAGGACTAAGGTGTCCTTGTTCATCAGGCTTAACACCATATTCATGGTTCAGTGGTCATTTAGTTTTAATGGTTATGCTCCTTTCTCGAATAAAATTGCCTCCTGGAATGTTTAACTCAACCTTGGTGATCCTTGGTCTTCCTCCTGGGTCATTGATTTAGTAACAATGTTTTCTTTTTTTGAAAAACGCAAATCATAATTATGATCAGTTACGCAGGCGAGACATTTCGGTATCTGCCTTGTGTTTATTTCAAACGATTTTAACAAAATTATCTTCACTGGTCAGGTTTATTAGTCGACTGTCCATGACTAGCAAGTTGATAGTCTCTTTGACTTAATCATACTTACTTTTATATATGCTATAAGAAGGGTGATGAAGAAGTTTTATTGGTATAAAGTTGTAATAAGAGTGAACAACACCAACAATTGGGCGAGAATAATCAGTGGGTGAGTTAGTCAAATATATATATTGGTAAGCAGCGTTTGAAGGAACAAAGGGAAATGAGTTTGTAAAAATTGCTTGCACTAGAATTTGAAAAACGAAATTATTAGATGTGTAAAAAGGGTACAAGAGTGAATATATATGATTCTGAAAAGTTAAACATTTCAAAGTTCAATTTCATAGTGAAGGAGGATGAGGATGAGGAGCATTGATAAAACAATTTTAAATTTCGTTTTCGGATATGAAGTAGCTTATTTTTTTTTATTTTTTTTTTGGGGGAGGGGGGGGATTACAGGCGACACATTTTGTATATAAAAAAAAAAGAAAAGAAAACAGCGTGTTTGATACTCCCACGTAAAGACCAGATGTGAATAAGAAAGGTTTAATGATCGACGTCGAGTGAAGGTAAAATGATAGAATGATATTGGTTAGAGGATATTTGAAAGTGTTTTGAATGATCCACTGGCAGGAATAGCCTTCGATACAAGGAAACTGGACTAAAGTCTAGTCAAGGCGAAAAGGGAAAAAAAAACTTCGGACAACTGTAAAACAGCAGCAGCTTGTTGATATTCCCGAGAAAAGAATTAGTGTATCTCAATCATTGCGTAGGAAATCTCGTACGTGTGACATATTATCTTTATACTAGATGTATGGTAATTAGTATGTGAAAAAAGCGTAGTATGGTAAATTATACGGAGGGAATTGGGTACATATGGTAAAGAGTCCTTATTACAGATATTATTTGCCAAGCTGGACCAGTGAGTTTTAATTTGTGTGTTCAAACTCGTCTTTTCCGAAATTGATGACCTCACTAAACATTACATCTGTTTATAGGGTAACTTCCAATCTTTATACAAGTTGTATTCAATCATTCTTCTCTGAACCATATGGCCAAAGTTCGCTTCTATCATAATGTTATGTTGTTTAAACTTTGTGCTAGCTGATTGGCCTCCGTAGTTCTGGTTCCTGTCGACTACTGATCTTCGTGTTTAATAAGAGAATTGAATACCGGAGTTTATTTTGATTTCAAATTGATAAAAATTCAAAGCACACAGTTCAAAACTGTGGAAGTTAGTCCATCGTAAGATTGATAAGTACTTGCTTGACAACAAGTGGAAAATACTTAATTAAATTTAATTATCAGTCGTACTAAAGGTAAGTTAACTTGGATATATATATAACCCCTCCAAGAGTTTAGTAATGACCAATGTGGTGTGTAGCGCTCAACTTACAAGATCGTTGCATAATTTAAGAGCATACCATCTAATAGCTTCAAGGGAAGATGATGCACCCAAATGAAAATGCGTTGTTTTTGCAACGTTGAATGATTTGTCAAAAAATCACTAACGCAAATTTACATCAGTGGGCATACAATTCGAGGAAAACGAAGACAAGTGTCCATTTACAAGTTCCATTTTATGACGGTTTGTATAGAACATAATCAAGTTTTGCAGACATAGGCCAGCTGCAATAGGATGTGATGTTAGCTTGCCGCGTGTCAATATATTGCGCGCATTATGAATAAAACTACTAATTTAACACCCAATGCTTTGTTTTGTATGTACATCACTCTTAAGCATTTATAGCAGCGACGTTCATTGTATGTTAAATTAGTAACTTCACCTAGTTTTCATGAGAAAAACACCACTGTGATATGAGAAAACCGTCAAAATCATGCCTTCTACTACAATCTCAGCGTTTTGCGAGTTGTCCCAGTTCCTTCAACTTTAATTTCATACCAAAATTATACATATACATATACAAATATACATATTTTGAAAGTTAAGCTATGCATGTGAATGAACTTTTTCTACTCTTTCCCTATATGTTCCGTTAAAAATCAAGGCCACAAACTTGATGTATCCTTTCATAATACCAAATGTTTTGTGTCGATGTGTAACTGCTGTGTGTGCATGTCTTCTTTTTTTCTCTGGAAAGGAGGGGGTGTCTAGTGCTCGCAGTATTTCTCGTTGATTATATACACGTATAATGTCATTAAAAGCATATAGACATCAAAAGGAGGATTAGCGTAACATGCACAAAGGCCAAATTAGTATATTTACATCTGTTTCTATAGACTTGAGTTTTACTAGATCTTAATAAGGTGCATAATTTAGGAATTTATGCATATTGTATACGTGTTTTTACAAGCTTAAATCATATTATGGAGCTTCGAAATATTTGTAAACTGTTTAATTAAAGCCGTGACAAATTTTGGCAGCCCCGATATTCCAACACTTTTAAAAATAGTTCCGACACACTATTAGTTCGACATTCCATCAGTCTGACGTTTATGTTTGGGAGCCAAATAAAAGGTTCGTTTAATATTAAGTAGAGGACACTGTCCTTAGTGAGAACAGGTGACTAGCTTGGTACAAAAGTAGAAGAATTTTATCAACACTAAAAGCACAAACTACTTTGTTTTAAAGTATTGGCGAATTGATTAAATATACCTCTCCATACAGTATCTCAGAGATACAGGTTTACAATGGCGTAAGAAAATAAAGAAACCAATGAATCTTAGCTGCATATATATATACACAATTTATATATGTACTAAAATATAACAGTATATATAATGCCTTCCGTTGAAAAAGAACAGTAATTGTCAGTTTGCTAGTAGTTTGTACAAACTAATTAACTAAATTTATTCAGTATGAAATTCAGTGCAAATGGATCATCGATAAAATACACGAAAACATAGGGGAAAATAAATGAAAAAAGAGACCGCAAATTTGTGACCTATTATAAGATCAAGATATTTTATTTCCTAATCATAGGGCTCATAACAAGCATGTAATCACATAAAGTAAAAATAAAAAGCCTTTCTCTTCCACTCACACATACAACTATCGTTCTGATTAAGGATGATTGATTTTACATTACAACATGTAAATGAAAAAAATAAAATACAGATAAAAATACCAATACAAATGTATTTTTTTATGAGGAGAGTCGGTTGCCTACATTGTATATATGGAACGAAGGATAACTCTTACTGCCCAGAAAAGAACAATTCAAGTATATAATGTTACAATGAACTGGTGAAGACTATAAATAAGTTTTATAAGTTTCAGTTAAGCAAATATTTAGTTTCTCAATGTTTAAAATTAGGATAGCAATCACATAATTTAGAGTTAAAATGAAG
Organism: Mytilus galloprovincialis; assembly: GCF_965363235.1. Lineage (NCBI taxonomy): Eukaryota > Metazoa > Mollusca > Bivalvia > Mytilida > Mytilidae > Mytilus > Mytilus galloprovincialis. Next base: position 88,475,880 of record NC_134843.1, read on the forward strand.
GCTATCGTTTGACATAAACCAAATAAACAGATTACTATCGGATATTTGGGATAAATATGGGTATTTTGCAAAGAGTTCATCCAGAAAGGTTTTTCTTTCCTTATTATAAAGGGTACATTTAAATAAAAAATGTTCTTCGTCTTCAACCGAGTTCATTGAACAAAACTGGCATGTTCTCTCTGATCTTGGCAGTGTAATATTTTTTCCATGGTCATCAATTTTTCGTTCGTAACTGCCTCTCTCTAGTTAGTATAACTCTCTTATCTCTGTTCTTAATATTGAAGTAATCTTCAAAAGTGAAATTATGTTTAAATTTAAAGTAGTTGCTCAATTAACTGTGATCATCTTTTTAAATTAAGTCTTTTTGATGGCTCCGTGAATATGTTAAAAAATCAGTTTTGATACATTTTCTAAGTAAAATTTTGAATTATTTTTTACTGAGTTTTTTTTACAAAGTGCTAAATTTAAACCAAGTTTTTCACTAAAAAATTTATGTTTGCATACCACGATTGATTAGCCACAGCTTTATCAGAGGAGCTTTCAATATAAGCATCACTTAAGAGATCAGTGGGCGAGTTTTCAAGGCGGTGCCAATACATAAACATTTGAATTACTATGTTAATATATAAAGGAAATATATCTGCCTTTTTCGATGTGTAAATTATGGTTAGAAATTTTTAATAATTCTATGTGACTGTAGTGACTATATACCTTGTTAATGTAATTGTTGCATTTCGGATTTCCTTCCTAAGCGATTATTCGAACAGAGGCATGTATTTATTTCCCTATCAACGACTACCTTTTTGGCTATCGTTTCAATCAAAGTTAAAATAAAATCCTGACGAAGGCACACTGGAGGTCTGTTACTGTCTAGAAAATGTATTTCAGAAAATAACATAGACGCAATGGGAGATGGATCTGTCATTACATTCAGTGACAATTTAATTAAATCGTGCATTGGCTAACAGTATACTTGCGCCATTGTAAAATACACCATCGTTAAAATGTAACATTCATATAATGATACGTTTATGTATCTCAACTTATTCGATTTGTTCGTGTATGTAACAACGTATTCGATTTAAACGAAATAAATCTCAGTTTTACTAAAAAAAATTATATACACCAGAGTTTTCGATATCACAAATTCACAAACTAGTCAAAAATAAAGGCAACAGTATTGTCACATATCGATTGAGAGAAAACAAATCTGGGTTACAAACTAAAACTAAGAGAAACCCATCAACTATATAACAGGAAAGCAACAAAACAACAGAACACTGAAGTGCAACAAAAAACAAACGACAATGCAACATACATAGAAACAAATTATTAAGGAACAACTGCCATGCACATTCCTGACCTGGTACAGGACATTTAAAAAAATGTGGTTTGACCTGGTATTGTGGCTAGCCAGACCTCGCGCTTTATGGCAATATTAAATATACCGCTAAAATGTCAAGATTATATACATGACGGGAATACACTTACAAATAAATGCAAAAACACACAAGACAGAGAAATACATGTACACAAATAAATATGTTAAAACATTTACTAAATGTTATCATCGGTACAAGGACATCATTCGTAAATGTATGTAAATCAACATGCAGACATCGTATATGTTCAGGTATTCACACATCCAATCTTTCATGGTAATTTTCTTGACAAAACACAAAAATGTCACCATAAAAACCAAACCTAGTTGTTGGCCTGCTACGGGTTACGTTCTTCTCATATACTTTATAATGGTGTGATACTGAACACCTAACAGGATTGTCAATGTCATGTTTTTGTGTTTATCTGTCATACCGACCGTGCGAGGGCTGTATAGCCAGTCAAAGTCTTTTTAAAAATCTCCTATCATCATGGAGGTTTTGATTAAGTGATTACTTGGTCGTTTTTTTTATAGCAATTTATTTGATCATTAGACCAAATAATTCATGATTACTACTAGTTTGATTTTTTGATTATTTTTAAAATGAATATATGGTTATTATACAAATATAGCCTTTGTATGAGGTCGATACAAGGATATATTGACCTGAAAGAAGTATATTGACTGAGGACGAAGTCCGAGGTCGATATACTTCTTTGGGTCGATATATCCTGTATTGACCTCATACAAAGGCTATATTTGTTATATTATTAATTTCCGACCATGTTTGTATCAAAATCGTCATTTAGGTTTTTTGGAACTTTATAGATATTACATTGTCTCCTTGACAATAACAAATAATTAGTTGTTATTTTATTTACTTTTTTTTTCGGGACATCTTATGTATTTGAAGATTTTTTTTTCGTCAAATAATCGATCACAGATATTATTTGTTTCAAAACGTTAAACAATATCCTGAAATTGATTACATGACGTCACAAAGTATATCGGTTTTTAGATATTCTAAAAATAACCGTGCAATATGCTTTTTGCCGGTCAATATGCTTTTTGCTATCCGCCGTTTTCTCTCTACCTTCGAAAATATAGTTTAACATGTGACTATCCCTAAACGAATCAAATTTGTTAAAATATACGAATTAATAATATATGATTATATTGGCAACAAATTCAAAGTTGTGATTATGTGATTACTTGATCATCCCCATGAGGGTATACTCTGTGTGTTCAGTTTATATGGCACTGAAACCTTAATAGGGATATTATCCCCATAAATCGGTCTGCAGGTTGTCTGTCCTCTTCTAGAGATATCTAGTTCTGGTTTGTATTATGGTTTGTATTATGCTTTTTAATCATCACTCAGGGGTTGCTGTCTCATAATATATTATCAGACATTTACTTCTGTCCAAAATAAACGGAGGATAGTTGTAAAAATTAATTATTTAAGCACTTATCTAGCACTGAGACTACTAAAACTGTGTTGAATCGAGAATTTTTTATGTAGTTTTCTATCGTTTTGGTTTGTTTTGTGACTATTTTAAACTTGAAGTGTCCCAGCTAGGACGGTCAAGTGTTGCAGATCCCCCGGGAAATAACGGTCATCTATTAGGGGGCAAAAAATGATTATATATATTGTTTAAATATTTTTCTTCTTCTTCAGATATGATTTTGGCAACAAACATAATAGCTAGTTACACATCCAGTGTTGAACAAATCTCATTTTTAACAGCCCGCTCTCTGGGACGTACTCCGGGTTTTAGATAGTTCAATATGTCAGCCCCCACTTCTCCCCCACATGAAGTTGTTTACCTTTTCATTTTCTCGTTTTATATGTCATTATAGATTTGAATCACATTTAAACATGAGCAGTTTTGTCTCCAGTATCAATCATATTAGCGGGAAGTCATCCTGGGTGATGCAAGATGAAAATTATGACTATCATCAAGAAATAGCAAGGTAAGATATTTTCAATAAAAAGCAAATGCAAATTAGGAAATATATGCATTATAGGGACAGAAGGATTCGGTCTAACTCACAGACGTACAGTGCTATTACGATGATATTTGAAGCACCACCTGTAAGGCTTTTTCATTATTGTGCATGATAATAGAGCCATTAGATTTACAAATGTGTATCAGGTTTAATAAAGATAAACAAGTGCCTTTACAGTTTAATACCAAAATACTAAAAGCCCCCCACCCCCTTTTAATCCATATACACAGGCAGATCCAGGGGTGGGTGGGCCGGCCCCTCCCCCTTTTGTGAGAAAAATTGGTTGATTATATAGAGAATCATTGAAGCATGACTGAGCCCCCCCCCCCCTTTTTAGGTCAGTCAGCCGGCCCCCCCTTATGAAAAGTTCTGTATCCGCCACTGGTAAAACAGAACAGGAATATTCATTATTGGTGGATTATACTTCAATTAAAGTGTAATTCACAATTTAACGTATAGTAATAAGGCAAGTAATAATAGGTGATCATCAAAGTAACGGTATGATAAATGCAAAAAAGATGCTCAGCTCTAAAATCTTTTAAATAAATATTGTAAAAAAACTGAATTTTACATATACAATGTTCCTTTATTCATGTTATTGGTGTATCTCATTTACATGTTATACATTTGTATGTCAAATTATCAAATTTGGGTTTAAACATGTTTAACATTTTTTTCACTTTTTGTTTACATGTTCTTTTACTTTTACAGGTCAGCATATGCAGATATGCTACATGATACAGAACGGGTAAGTGTCATCTCATTCTTGTTATCTACTTAACATCTTCAAGTAGATATTAACCTAAACATTGGATATCTTCTCCACCTTACCTGTACATGGGAAATCTAGATATATACCTGACCTGTTCATTGGATATCTACTTGACATTTACCTGTACATTGGATATCTACCCCGTACTTGACATTTACCTGTACATGGGATATCTACTTGACATTTACCTGTAAATCAGATTCCTGACCAAGGACAGGTGCAAACATATGCAGCAATTTAAATGTTATATCCTACTTGAGCCATGGTACCCTATCTCTTCAATAAGATTTTAAGTATACATTTTTTCAAAGAAGTGAAATTGCCACACAGAGACATCATAATTTGAGGATATGTGTTCTTTGTAGTAGGTTTTACAATATTGTCGTACATAATGTACAATACACAATGCATACAAAAAATCTATACCTTATATACCTATTATTTTTTTAAATGCTTATTTTAAACCCTTTTTGTCAATGAAATGTAATAAAACATTGTATGCCCTGCCTACAGAAGAAAGGGCACATTTTGTTACTTTATCTCATTAGACAAGTGTAATATAATGATACCATTTTGAAACAAATAAACATTTTAAATAAACATTTGAGTTTTATTCCAGGTAGATGAATAGGTCTGATGCAGATGTATTGGTTCATTAAGGAAAAATAATAAGTTCCTTACTCATCCTCACTATTATCAAATTATAATAATCTCAAAAATTACATGTAGTTGATTACAAGTGAAACACATTAAAAATCAGTAAAATCTACTAGTTTGAAAACAATGTAGTAAATTTGACATGTCTTATTTTCAGAACAAAAAATATTTCTTAGCTTTGGGAAAGGCTATTCAGTTGAAACGTGATAAAGGTGAAAAAGTACATGTCCTTGACATTGGTACTGGTACTGGACTTTTGTCAATGATGGCAGCTTCCTTAGGAGCAGATACAGTCACAGCTTGTGAGGTAATATAAAAAAAGAAGATGTGATATGATTGCCAATGAGACAACTCTCCACAAAGACCAAAATGACACAGAAATTAATAACTATAGGTCACCGTACGGCCTTCAACAATAAGCAAAGCCCATACCGCATAGTCAGCTATAAAAGGCCCAGAAATGACATGTAAAACAATTCAAACGAGAAAACTAATGGCCTTATTTATGTACAAAAAAAGAACGAAAAACAAAAATGTAACACATAACCAAACATTTGGCTTAGATAATGTCATCAACTTTCATGGCAACAATTCACAATTAATGTTATGGAAATGTTTGGGCAAGCGCAGACGATGTATGACAAATTTTAAATGTATGATTGGACGTTGTTCTCTGTTCGTTTCATTATAATGGAGATAACAATATTGTATTTTTGAGGTTTGGAAATACCCATTTACTAACTCTTTGCCAGTAAACTTTATTTGTAACCATCAAATCACCAAATGATGCCGTCGAAGTTCAAAAAGGGAAAAGAACAGGACTTTTTTGTAACCCTTGGCTAGCAAAGATAGGTCATATACTGTTTAAAGGACACAACATCATATAAACCAGAGAGCATTTTAAATATGCTTAATAAAAGACTAAACATTTCTGCATAAAAGATATGCAAAACAACTATCTACAAATATCAAAGACCTTAAACTTGCTAAAAATAGCATGGATTAAAAAATATATACATCAAATGATTTGTTAACAATGAAGGATTGAAAAAATTGTTGATGACATCATTTAGCATTTGCATACCTTAGTATATAGATATTAAAAATAAATAGAACTGATATGTGATATAGTCAGATCAGTTGTTGTAAAACACTCAGTAATGGATGTCTGTATATATTATTTACATACCAGTATTCATTTTATCTTCTGTTATTTTCAGGCATTTAAACCTATGGCTGATTGTGCTAGGAAAATAATACAACAAAATGGTTATGGAAACAAAATCAAATTGATACCAAAACGTTCCACCGGTGTTTCAGTTGGTCCAGGTAGAAAGTTTACTCATAAGTTATGATTATGAAGCAGATTCTCATTCACAGCTTGGTGACCCCTCTCAATCAATATTTATGTCAGAATTTCTAACTAAAAATGAAAGAATTGCATTTTAAGAGTCCAAATTGAAGATGTAGTTAGTCTCACCTGTGACTAAAATCATAGCATGTCAATCATAGGAATTACGGTTAAGTGACGGAGAAAATAATTTATATAAAACTTTATATTTCAGAAGGTAGATGCCCTGGATGCCTCATACCTTGCATGCAGGTGCCTTGTATGTTATAAAGTTTGTCTTTTGTATGTCCATTGTCCTTTATCTCATTTGCATGATTCATCAACTGCTTAAAAACACGCTTTTTGTCATGTGAAATACAAAATGTACTCACATATCATGATATACAGGATCCTTGCAACATTTACCCTTCCGGAGCACCTGAGATCACCCCTAGTTTTTGGTGGGGTTCGTGTTGTTTATTCTTTAGTTTTCTATGTTGTGTCATGTGTTCTATTGTTTTTCTGTTTGTCTTTTTCATTTTTAGCCATGGCGTTGTCAGTTTGTTTTAGATTTATGAGTTTGACTGTCCCTTTGGTATCTTTCATCCCTCTTTTACACCTCTGTCAGATTTTTTCCAGATACTAGAAGTAATAGTCTGTCTAGTCCTCATATGACCATGATCTCATTTTATAATTCATTGATCAACATTTAGATTTCATGTTTTTTTGTCAGTTAATCAAATATTTTAACCAGTAGGTCAACTAGGATTGACTGTAAGGTGTGCATGTCTATCAGATAGGTGTCATCTATAATTAACCTCATTTTCATGGTTCATTGGTTAATGTCAGTTTTGATGTTATGCATGTGTCTCAGATACTATGATCAATAGACTAACTAAAGTTAGTATATGGTATGATTGTAAGATGTCTTATGTTTTTTACGGTTGGAAATCTTACATTGTGGTTTCATGGTTGGGGATCTTTGAGTTATCAGGATTTCTACATGATAGAAATCAGAATGGATTGACAAAAACCTTTTGAAAATTTCAATATCTTGTCTTTGCATTTCTTATCCTTAGATACTAAAAAAACAATGCCAGCATGGGTATCCCCAGGCATATTCTACAAGCTGATGCAATACTGTTAAAGTTTGTTGTATTTTATGTAAGAGTAAATAAAACCCAATTGATGCACCTTGTGAGAACATATGAAATCACTGTTATTTCAATATACAACAATTTTATAGATGGAGATATGTCACAACGTGCTAACATCTTGGTAACAGAAGTGTTTGACACAGAACTAATTGGAGAAGGTGCCTACGGAACATATACTCATGCACACAAAGAATTACTAGAGGTAATGGCTGCTTATATTGATTTGTTGCTGTGTAGATTGTTAAGAAAATAAGGATCCCATTTCATTCTTGCATTAATTTCAATATGCTAAGTATGGGTGTAGCATGCACTCATTGGTATGATATGTAATGGGATTCAACTAAAATGGTTAGTAACACCATAAAGGTTACTGTAATGTACATAACCAATTTTTTATTTATTACAAAGAGGGATTTTGACCTCGATTTCATGGCTCACTGAACATGGAATGATTGATTAGGTGTTTTTTACTTAACATCTGGTGTACACTGAACATGGACATAGGATAGTGTGAGCAGGACATATTGTACAATATTCTTGTTAAATTATGATAGAATGTAAGGTTGATACAAAACCTACATGAAAATCTAACTTGTTGGGTAATCTTAAATATTTCAAAAATTACTGAGTGATATAAAGAGTTCCTCAAAAGTGAACGCTTCAAGCAAAAGATGGAAATAGACAAAAAAATGTCACCTAAGAGGACTAAACTGTTGCATAGATAAGTTTCTGCTTTATTACCAAATTACGTATTTTGCTAAATATTTCAGGAAAATTGTATAGTAGTTCCATCATCATCCAACATGTATGTACAAGTTGTCTCATCAGAGTTCATCAGTCGATGGAAAGACATACAGCCAATCAAAATACAAGGATGTGATGATGTCAGACCCCCTTCAGATACAACCAGTTGTAGTGGAGCTATTGCATTACATGACTTACAACTTCAGGAGCTTCCAAGAGATAAATTTACTTGTCTTTCTCAGCCTTTGAAAGTATTTAGGTAAACAGAATGTTACATTTTCTATTTTCATTAATTTTGTTTTTATGAACTTCACAATTTATAAATAATGATATGGTATGATTACCAATGAGACAACTCCCCATCAGAGACTAAATAATGTATAAGTATAAGTATTCAAATGACCATTATTTAGAAACATGACATTCATTGTTGTTGTTTGTTGATGTGGTTCATTGTTTCTCGTGTTTATATAAATTAGACTGTTGGTTTTCCTGATTAAATGGTTTTATACTAGTCATTTTTGGGGCACTTTATAGCTTGGTGTTCAGTACTTGCCTAGGTTTCCTGTAGGCCGTACTTTGACCTATAATGGTTTAATTTTACAAATTGTGACTTGGATGGAGAGTTGTCTGATTGGCACTCATACCACATATTCTTATATCTAATTATTGCACAGCAAGTTATATAAATAATGAACCAATTTTTCTGCACCAGATGCACATTTCCACAATAAATGTCAATACAGGTAAAGTACATGTAAGTAATTTGTAATACATTTAAATTTATTGATATAGAGAGTTATAATACTTATTTGAAATAAGAAAAAATAAAATCATTGATACGATAATAGTTCTATGGATGTAGTTATAATACAGGTAACTAAAACAATTGGAAATTGAATTGATTTATTCGAGGATATTGTTATATATGCAGTATATCAACTACCAATTAAATCATAAACTGAAAGTTTTTATCCAGTACAAAAGGTTTTTTTCCAAGTACAATGCAGTTATTAAAAAATGTGTGCATGAATTACAAATTGTCTTTACATTTGTAGATTTGACTTCAATGGCAAAATACCTCTAGTTAGTGACAGACAGTCAGAAGTCTTTTTTGAAGCTTTATCAAATGGTCAGGTGAATGGCTTTTTAATGTGGTGGGATTTACAGATGGACACAAATGGGGAAATTGACCTTAGTTGTGCACCTGACTGGGGACATCCTAATCCTAAGGAATTACAGGTAAAGAGGGAAGCTAGAATTTACCTTAGTTGTGCACCTGACTGGGGACATCCTAATCCTAAGGAATTACAGGTAAAGAGGGAAGCTAGAATTTACCTTAGTTGTGCACCTGACTGGGTTCATCTAATCCTAAAGAATTACAGGTAAAGAGGGAAGCTAGAATTTACCTAAGTTGTGCACCTGACTGGGTTCATCTAAACCTAAGGAATTACAGGTAAAGAGGGAAGCTAGAATTTACCTTAGTTGTGCACCTGACTGGGTTCATCTAATCCTAAAGAATTACAGGTAAAGAGGGAAGCTAGAATTTACCTAAGTTGTGCACCTGACTGGGGACATCTAATCCTAAAGAATTACAGGTAAAGAGGGAAGCTAGAATTTACTTTAGTTGTGCACCTGACTGGGGACATCCTAATCCTAAGGAATTACAGGTAAAGAGGGAAGCTAGAATTTACCTTAGTTGTGCACCTGGATGGGTTCATCTAATCCTAAAGAATTACAGGTAAAGAGGGAAGCTAGAATTTACCTTAGTTGTGCACCTGACTGGGGACATCCTAATCCTAAGGAATTACAGGTAAGAGGGAAGCTAGAATTTACCTTAGTTGTGCACCTGACTGGGGACATCTTAAGCCTAAGGAATTACAGGTAAAGAGGGAAGCTAGAATTTACCTTAGTTGTGCACCTGACTGGGTTCATCTAATTCTAAAGAATTACAGGTAAAGAGGGAAGCTAGAATTTACCTAAGTTGTGCACCTGACTGGGTTCATCTAAACCTAAGGAATTACAGGTAAAGAGGGAAGCTAGAATTTACCTTAGTTGTGCACCTGACTGGGTTCATCTAATCCTAAAGAATTACAGGTAAAGAGGGAAGCTAGAATTTACCTAAGTTGTGCACCTGACTGGGGACATCTAATCCTAAAGAATTACAGGTAAAGAGGGAAGCTAGAATTTACTTTAGTTGTGCACCTGACTGGGGACATCCTAATCCTAAGGAATTACAGGTAAAGAGGGAAGCTAGAATTTACCTTAGTTGTGCACCTGGATGGGTTCATCTAATCCTAAGGAATTACAGGTAAAGAGGGAAACTAGAATTTACCTTAGTTGTGCACCTGGATGGGTTCATCTAATCCTAAAGAATTACAGGTAAAGAGGGAAGCTAGAATTTACCTTAGTTGTGCACCTGACTGGGGACATCCTAATCCTAAGGAATTACAGGTAAAGAGGGAAGCTAGAATTTACCTTAGTTGTGCACCTGACTGGGTTCATCTAATCCTAAAGAATTACAGGTAAAGAGGGAAGCTAGAATTTACCTTAGTTGTGCACCTGACTGGGTTCATCTAAACCTAAGGAATTACAGGTAAAGAGGGAAGCTAGAATTTACCTTAGTCGTGCACCTGACTGGGTTCATCTAATCCTAAAGAATTACAGGTAAAGAGGGAAGCTAGAATTTACCTTAGTCGTGCACCTGACTGGGTTCATCTAAACCTAAGGAATTACAGGTAAAGAGGGAAGCTAGAATTTACCTAAGTTGTGCACCTGACTGGGTTCATCTAATCCTAAGGAATTACAGGTAAAGAGGGAAGCTAGAATTTACCTTAGTCGTGCACCTGACTGGGTTCATCTAATCCTAAAGAATTACAGGTAAAGAGGGAAGCTAGAATTTACCTTAGTTGTGCACCTGACTGGGGACATCCTAATCCTAAGGAATTACAGGTAAAGAGGGAAGCTAGAATTTACCTTAGTTGTGCACCTGGATGGGTTCATCTAATCCTAAAGAATTACAGGTAAAGAGGGAAGCTAGAATTTACCTTAGTTGTGCACCTGACTGGGGACATCCTAATCCTAAGGAATTACAGGTAAAGAGGGAAGCTAGAATTTACCTTAGTTGTGCACCTGACTGGGTTCATCTAATCCTAAAGAATTACAGGTAAAGAGGGAAGCTAGAATTTACCTTAGTTGTGCACCTGACTGGGTTCATCTAAACCTAAGGAATTACAGGTAAAGAGGGAAGCTAGAATTTACCTTAGTCGTGCACCTGACTGGGTTCATCTAATCCTAAAGAATTACAGGTAAAGAGGGAAGCTAGAATTTACCTTAGTTGTGCACCTGACTGGGGACATCCTAATCCTAAGGAATTACAGGTAAAGAGGGAAGCTAGAATTTACCTTAGTTGTGCACCTGACTGGGTTCATCTAATCCTAAGGAATTACAGGTAAAGAGGGAAGCTAGAATTTACCTTAGTCGTGCACCTGACTGGGTTCATCTAATCCTAAAGAATTACAGGTAAAGTGTGAAGTTGGAATTAACCTGCCATCAATGATATAATAACCTTACTACGAACATATTTTGCATTGAAAGATGTTAAGCTGTTATTGTACACTTTTAAATCTTGGGAAGGAATTAAAAAGGAATAAAGAACAAAATTATGATGACAGCATATAAAATTATGTCTTTGTATATTTAAAGTGGAGAGATCACTGGATGCAGGCAGTGTATTATCCCAGCAACATTTTACCAGTACAGAAAGGTGATAAGGTGAAGGTCATCAGTTACCATAGTGAATTCAATTTATGGTTTGATGTAGCAAAAGAAAACTGGTAAGATTTAACACCTTTTGCTTGTTTATATTTCATATGCAAAAACTTTTTAGATTTAATATGTGTTGAGTATATTCAAGGTCATTCACTGATTGCTCCGTATGAATTAAATCTGTGAATAATCAAAAGCATATTCATTGTATTATAATATCCTCTATAGCATTGAATGGCTATGTCAGTTGATTTAACAAGCCATTAACAATGCTTGGCCATAATGAAGGTCTTATGGCTCGGATACCTTTCTACTTTAAACTATTCATTTAAAGTATAAGAAGAAAGTGTAGATCTCAATACTTTTGTACATACCTTACCTATGAACTATTCAGTTAAAGTATAAGAAAGTGTAGATCTCAATACTTTTGTATATACCTTACCTATGAACTATTCATTTAAAGTATAAGAAGAAAGTGTAGATCTCAATACTTTTGTATATACCTTACCTATGAACTATTCAGTTAAAGTATAAGAAGAAAGTGTAGGTCTCAATACTTTTGTATATACCTTACCTATGAACTATTCATTTAAAGTATAAGAAGAAAGTGTAGGTCTCAATACTTTTGTATATACCTTACCTATGAACTATTCAGTTAAAGTATAAGAAGAAAGTGTAGATCTCAATACTTTTGTATATACCTTACCTATGAACTATTCAGTTAAAGTATAAGAAGAAAGTGTAGGTCTCAATACTTTTGTATATACCTTACCTATGAACTATTCAGTTAAAGTATAAGAAGAAAGTGTAGATCTCAATACTTTTGTATATACCTTACCTATGAACTATTCATTTAAAATATAAGAAGAAAGTGTAGATCTCAATACTTTTGTATATACCTTACCTATGAACTATTCAGTTAAAGTATAAGAAGAAAGTGTAGGTCTCAATACTTTTGTATATACCTTACCTATGAACTATTCATTTAAAGTATAAGAATTTTGTATATACCTTACCTATGAACTATTCAGTTAAAGTATAAGAAGAAAGTGTAGATCTCAATACTTTTGTATATACCTTACCTATGAACTATTCAGTTAAAGTATAAGAAGAAAGTGTAGGTCTCAATACTTTTGTATATACCTTACCTATGAACTATTCAGTTAAAGTATAAGAAGAAAGTGTAGATCTCAATACTTTTGTATATACCTTACCTATGAACTATTCATTTAAAGTATAAGAATTTTGTATATACCTTACCTATGAACTATTCAGTTAAAGTATAAGAAGAAAGTGTAGATCTCAATACTTTTGTATATACCTTACCTATGAACTATTCATTTAAAGTAAAAGAAGAAAGTGTAGATCTCAATACTTTTGTATATACCTTACCTATGAACTATTCATTTAAAGTATAAGAAGAAAGTGTAGATCTCAATACTTTTGTATATACCTTACCTATGAACTATTCATTTAAAGTATAAGAAGAAAGTGTAGGTCTCAATACTTTTGTATATACCTTACCTATGAACTATTCAGTTAAAGTATAAGAAGAAAGTGTAGATCTCAATACTTTTGTATATACCTTACCTATGAACTATTCAGTTAAAGTATAAGAAGAAAGTGTAGGTCTCAATACTTTTGTATATACCTTACCTATGAACTATTCATTTAAAGTATAAGAAGAAAGTGTAGATCGCAATACTTTTGTATATACCTTACCTATGAACTATTCAGTTAAAGTATAAGAAAGTGTAGATCTCAATACTTTTGTATATACCTTACCTATGAACTATTCATTTAAAGTATAAGAAGAAAGTGTAGATCTCAATACTTTTGTATATACCTTACCTATGAACTATTCATTTAAAGTATAAGAAGAAAGTGTAGGTCTCAATACTTTTGTAAATACCTTACCTATGAACTATTCATTTAAGATATAAGAAGAAAGTGTAGATCTCAATACTTTTGTATATACCTTACCTTCAATTCTTTGAAAAAATGATAAGCAGGAAAAATCTAAATACTTTTCTATGTGAAAAGTGAACCACAAATTTGAATATTCAACGAATCACAAATTTTCTATAGGCTTGTATGCAGATTTGGCAAAACCAAGTAAGTTTTCTTCAATCTTTGAAAATTGGTATCCACTTAAATAAATGAATCCACAGTAAAGACATTTTAATAAAACAAGATGAATTGAAAAGTCACACTACATTAAAGATTAAGTTATTAACTCTTCTGCAGTTGCTAGGATTGCTGAAACAATACATGTATAAATTGATTTGTATAAATGAAGCGTTTTGTTGATATCATATTTGAATATTTTTAACTTTTCAGTAATGGAAATACTAAGATCAGTAGTGGACTAGATTGTTTGTGTGGTATACACACAGCCACAAGTAGAACTAGATTTGGAATGATAAATGACCCAGATAGAAAACAAATGATTATTGATGTGTTGAGAAAGGTAAACGTAACAGTGTTTTAGTCACTATATATATAATGATCCTTAATTCAAGACTATTATGCATGTAAGACATTAACCTAATATAATCCAATATGATTCCAACTGCAAACATAATGGTTTATGAATGATAAACCAAAAAAGAAACACAAGTATATAAACTAAAATATGATAAAAAATGTTTTCTGATTTATAAGTAGGAATCATTATAAAAAAAACAACAAAAAACCAACTTGAATACAAAAAACCAGCAAAATCTTAAATACATTGAAAAATCAAAAAAAAGGGCTGCTCAAAGTCAGAGAATTATATTTATACGGTAAATGATAAAATGTATAAATAAAAGACTTGTACAAAAAAAACACCAACAATAAATTAATATAAAAATCTTAAATTGTTTGAGTTATCTCCCATTGTAAAAAAGAATAAATTCTTTATTATGATAAACTAAAATATTTTTGTATTTGTATAAAAGTGAATACAACTTTACTAATGATTGTCATCATTTGAATGACAGTTCCCAAAAATCATTTGCATGTTTATTTCAAGATGTGTTAATTAAGTAAAAAGATAAAAGATGTGGTAGGAGTGACAATGAGCTAACTCTCCATCCAAGTCACAGTTTGTAAAAAGTAAACCATTATAGGTCAAAATATGGTTATAGAACACCAAGCCTTGGCTAACACCAAACAGCAAGCTATTTCTACAAAAAAACCTCCAGGAAAACAGGAAAACTAACGGTCTTATATATATAAAAAACAAGAAACACTTCAACCATTGACAACAGATTCCTGACTTAGCACAGGGTCAAATAAAAAAGTATTAAAAAGACTTAATATTACTTATAAGGTGGCATTAAAATACCTAGGAAAGAAGGACACAAATTAACACTTTTGATTATAGTACATGTATAAGTATTCTCAGAATTCAAATATAGAAAAAAATATTTATGGAGTGACCAAACAATACATTAATTCACATAAGTTAACAATCAGTGTTTTTTAGTAATGAAGCGAATATTTTTCAATATATTGATTTTTTTATCAGTTATTCTTTTTGATACATTGACGTTTAGGTTTGAATAAAGTTCAAAATGTAAGGAACTTTATCTTTTTCAAACAATTCTGAATATGTTTGATGCAACCTGTTGTTGTATGAAGTCACAGGCTAACATTCATTGTCCATATTTCATTTCCCTGTAAATTTACTGCAACCAATCATGTAATAAATAATTTTTTTTTTTTTATTTTAGAATATTAAAGATGATACAGTATGTCTATGTATAAGTGATGGAAGCCTTCTACCCCTGATAGCCACTAGACTTGGTGCTAAACAGGTAATAAACAAGTACATCATTGAAATTGAAAGAATTCTACTTATTTATCATGATAACATGTCATTGTGATAGAGAGACTAGATAATGCTTTGTAGTACAGCAGAACTCATTGAGTGTGTAGACAAAGGTTGAATTTTTGGTAAGCTTACTTGATAGCAGAACCATGAAGTCATTATAAGGTTATGTATACTACCCTCCCTAGTCTAGCCCTACAGAAAGATAGATAAATTGGTTATCTGTCGTACTAGTCTACTCTTAAAGGAGCGTAGTTTACGAAACCTAATAATCACTTCATGGTTCAGCTAGCAAGCAAGCTAACCAAAAGATGTTACCTTTACTTACACACTCAATGCATTCTGCTATAATCAAACCTAATGAAGCTTGTACAATGTATATGGTATTGGAATTGGTGAAAAAAGATCCTGTTGGATTATGATAATTTTCAGAGTTATGAAACTGTCACTATATGATTTTTATACCCCACCTACGATAGTAGAGGGGCATTATGTTTTCTGGTCTGTGTGTCCGTCCATGTGTCCGTTCTTCTGTCTGACCCGTTTCAGGTTAAAGATTTTGGTCAAGGTAGTTATTGATGAAGCTGAAGTCCAATCAACTTCAAACGTAGTACACTTGTTGCTTATGATATGATCTTTCTAATTTTAAAGTCAAATTAGACTTTTGATCCAAATTTGGGTCCACTGAACATAGAAAATGAAAGTGCGAGTTTCAGGTTAAAGTTTTTGGTCAAGGTAGTTTTTGATGAAGTTGAAGTCCAATCAACTTGAAACTTAGTACACATGATCCCTATGGTATGATCTTAATATTTTAATGCCAAATTAGATTTTTTACCCAATTTCAGGGTCCATTGAACATGGAAAATGATAGTGCAAGTGGGGCATCTGTGTACTTTGGACACATTCTTGTTAAAGGCAATTTTGCACATGTCACACTATCCCAGTATGCTTGAATGATTACCTTTAAATCAAAAGTTTTGTTGGGTTTGATTACCTGTTTTTAGCTCACCTGGCCCAAATGGCCAAGTGAGCTTTTCTCATCACTTGGCGTCCGTCGTCTGTCGTCGTTAACTTTTACAAAAATCTTCTCCTCTGAAACTACTGGGCCAAATTTAACCAAACTTGGCCACAATCATCATTGGGGTATCTAGTTTAAAAAATGTGTCCAGTGACCCGGCCAACCAACCAAGAAAGCCGCCATGGCTAAAAATAGAACATAGGGGTTAAAGCAGTTTTTGGCTTATAACTCAAAAACCAAAGCATTTAGAGCAAATCTGACATGGGGGTAAAATTGTTTATCAGGTCAAGATCTATCTGCCCTGAAATTTTCAGATGAATCGGACAACCCGTTGTTAGGTTGCTGCCCCTGAATTGGTAATTTTAAGGAAATTTTGCTGTTTTTGGTAATTATCTTGAATATTATTATAGATAGAGATAAACTGTAACGTGTAAACAGCAATAATGTTCAGCAAAGTAAGATTTACAAATAAGTCAACATGACCAAAATGGTCAGTTGATCCCTTTAGGAGTTATTGCTCTTTTATAGTCAATTTTTAACCATTTTTTGTTAATTATAGTAATCTTTTGGAAAAATCTTCTCCTCTGAAACTACTGGGCCAAATTAAACCAATCTTGGCCACAACCATCATTGGGGTATCTAGTTTAAAAAATGTGTCCGGTAACTCGGCCAACCAACCAAGATGGCCGATATAGCTAAAAATAGAACATAGGGGTCAAATGCAGTTTTTGGCTTATAACTCAAAAACCAAAGCATTTAGAGCAAATCTGACAGGAAGTGAAATTGTTGATCAGGTCAACATCTATCTGCCCTGGAATTTTAAGAAGAATCAGATAACCGATTGTTAGGTTGCTCCCCTGAATCATTGTGAATTGGTAATTTTAAGGAAATTTTGCTATTTTTATGCCCCACCTACGATAGTAGAGGGGCATTATGTTTTCTGGTCTGTGCGTCCGTTCGTCCGTCCGTCCGTTCGTTCGTCCGTTCGTCCGTTCGTCCGTCTGTCCCGCTTCAGGTTAAAGTTTTTGGTCGAGGTAGTTTTTGATGAAGTTGAAGTCCAATCGACTTCAAACTTGGTACACATGTTCCCTATGATATGATATTTCTAATTTTAATGCCAAATTAGAGATTTTACCCCAATTTCACGGTCCACTGAACATAGAAAATGATAGTGCGAGTGGGGCATTCGTGTACTGAGGACACATTCTTGTTTGTTATTATCTTGAATATTATTACAGATAGAGATAAACTGTAAACAGCAATAATGTATAGCAAAGTAAGACCTAAAAATAAGTCAACATGACCAAAATGGTCAATTGACCTCTAAGGAGTTATTGTCCTTCATAGTCAATTTTTATCAATTTTCATAAAATTTGTAGATTTTCACTAACATTTTCCTCTGAAACTACTGGGCCAAGTTCATTATAGATAGAGATAATTGTAAGCAGCAAGAATGTTAAGTAAAGTAAGATCTGCAAACACATCACCATCACCAAAACACAATTTTGTTATGAATCCATCTGTGTCCTTTGTTTAATATTCACATAGACCAAGGTGAGCGACACAGGCTCTTTAGAGCCTCTAGTTTGTTAAAGCCTAAAATATCTAAACTGAAAGTCCTTCATCAAATGGCGAAATCAAAAACTCAAACACATCAAACGAATAGATATCAGCTGTCTCACTAAAAATTCAAAACAGAAAGTCTCTAATCAAATGGCAAAATTAAAAGCTCAAACACATCAAACAAATTGATAAAACTGTTATATTCCTGACTTCATACAGGAATTTCTTATGCAGAAATGTCAGATTAAACCTTTTATAGCTAGCTAAACTTCTCACTTGTAAGACAGTCTCATAAATTCCATTATGTTTGAATCAATTTTCTGAAAACTTTACACAACTGTTTGAATTGTAGAAATTAACATTCCTTTTGAACAGGACAGACATATCAAGTGCTCTTGGTGCAGCTGTTAATTTTATGTCATACTTTTGTAAGCATCTGTTACTGAAAATTTCCAATTAGAAAAATACATGTTTTTTTGCCTATAAAGCTAGCTGAATTTCATTTCAGGTTTATACTATAGAATCTAATCCATTGTGTAAAAGAATTGTTGATAGATTCCTAGAAGAAAACAATCTTAGTGGAAAGATCAAGGTGATAGAGAAACATACAGAGAATGTTACCATTGATGATCTTGATGGAAACAAGGTGGAGTAATATTCTAGTAACAAATATACACAAGTTACATGGTCTATTGAATATAAAATGTCTGCTTAGTTTATATGTTTTAGTCTGATTTGGTCAACCAAGGGTTATCACTAATGGAAGGTCAATGACATTTGAATGCAGTTGTATTATAAAAAAGAACATGTGGTATGATTGCCAATGAGACAACTCTCCACAAGAGACCAAACGACACAGAAATTAGCAACTATAGGTCACTGTATGGCCTTCAACAATGAGCAAAGCCCATACTGCATAGTCATCTATAAAAAGCCAATATCATTTCAAGATGACTTGCTTTTAGTACAGTTTGACATTTGTTTAAAATTTTAAGGTTCATACATTGATTTTGATCCATATAGATATGACAGGTTTTTTTTGTATTTTTTCTTGGTTGCATATGAGGCATTGCAAATCAACAGATATGTCCATCTGTTATCTTGATGATACTCAAAAGACCTTCTCAAATAAAACTCAAAATAGAATTTCTACTGTTGAAATATTTCAGGTTGACTTAGTTGTTGGAGAACCATATTTCCAAACATCAATGTTGCCATGGCATCATATACAATTCTGGCATTCTGTGAAATGTTTATCCACAATTTTACATCCTGAGACAATAGTTTTACCATGTAGAATGACTATACATGCTGTAGCTGTAGACTTTATAGATCTGTGGAAGATAAAAGCTCCTATTGGAAACTGTGAAGGCTTTGATTTGGATATTTTTGACAAATTAATTGAGGTAATTAGTTATCAAAGGTACCAGGATTATAATTTAGTACGCCAGACGCGCGTTTCGTCTACATAAGACTCATCAGTGACGCTCATATCAAAATATTTATAAAGCCAAACAAGTACAAAGTTGAAGAGCATTGAGGATCCAAAATTCCAAAAAGTTGTGCCAAATACGGCTAAGGTAATCTATGCCTGGAATAAGAAAATCCTTAGTTTTTCAAAAATTTCAATGTTTGGAAAACAGGAAATTTATAAAAAATGACCACATTATTGATATTCATGTCAACACCGAAGTGTTGACTACTGGGCTGGTGATACCCTCGGGGACGAAACGTCCACCAGCAGTGGCATCAACCCAGTGGTGTAAATAGTTATCAAAGGTACCAGGATTATAATTTAGTACGCCAGACGCGCGTTTCGTGTACATAAGACTCATCAGTGACGCTCATATCAAAATATTTATAAAGCCAAACAAGTACAAAGTTGAAGAGCATTGAGGATCCAAAATTCCAAAAAGTTGTGCCAAATACGGCTAAGGTAATCTATGCCTGGAATAAGAAAATCCTTAGTTTTTCAAAAATTTCAATGTTTGGAAAACAGGAAATTTATAAAAAATGACCACATTATTGATATTCATGTCAACACCGAAGTGTTGACTACTGGGCTGGTGATACCCTCGGGGACGAAACGTCCACCAGCAGTGGCATTGACCCAGTGGTGTAAATAGTTATCAAAGGTACCAGGATTATAATTTAGTACGCCAGACGCGCGTTTCGTCTACATAAGACTCATCAGTGACGCTCATATCAAAATATTTATAAAGCCAAACAAGTACAAAGTTGAAGAGCATTGAGGATCCAAAATTCCAAAAAGTTGTGCCAAATACGGCTAAGGTAATCTATGCCTGGAATAAGAAAATCCTTAGTTTTTCAAAAATTTCAATGTTTGGAAAACAGGAAATTTATAAAAAATGACCACATTATTGATATTCATGTCAACACCGAAGTGTTGACTACTGGGCTGGTGATACCCTCGGGGACGAAACGTCCACCAGCAGTGGCATCGACCCAGTGGTGTAAATAGTTATCAAAGGTACCAGGATTATAATTTAGTACGCCAGACGCGCGTTTCGTGTACATAAGACTCATCAGTGACGCTCATATCAAAATATTTATAAAGCCAAACAAGTACAAAGTTGAAGAGCATTGAGGATTCAAAATTCCAAAAAGTTGTGCCAAATACGGCTAAGGTAATCTATGCCTGGAATAAGAAAATCCTTAGTTTTTCAAAAATTTCAATGTAACAGATATGATACTGTAACTACCTGGTCGAAGGACACAGTTAGCATCATTTGATTTCCGTGTCTACAAATATAGTCCCTAGTGCTGGACAATGTATAATAACAATTTTTTTTTACACACCTCCCAAATTTATTTCTTTTCATTTAATGCATAAAATTTTAATAGTAGGGGGATGAAATTACATGTTAAAAAACTGGCTGAAGAATAGGTCAATTATTGATTTTGTCCAATCAAAAAAGGTTAAAAATTAGCATGTCTAAAGCTGTCATACTGAATTATAGACCCCTTTAACATAGAGTTGACATCTTCAGGAAAAACATAAAGAAAGTAAACTGTTATATATCTGCTCTTTGTTTGGGTTGTTGTCACTTTGACTTATTCCCCATTCCCATTCTCAATTTTATTGCAATGATGTTTTTTTTTTCCAGGCATCGTCTGATATAGCAGATGAGATAGTAGAGCCACATCCATTATGGGAATATCCTTGTCAAGCCAGAAGTGATATACAGAAGGTCTATACATTTGATTATACAGATTTTGTAACCAAGAAATCATTACCTTGTATAACCAACACAGAACTCAACATTAAAAGGTTAGTTCAGAAAATACTACCTATCAAATATACAGATACTGTTCACATTTGGTAAAAGGACATACAAATTAATTTTGAATGTTTTTGTCTAAATAATCCATGATTTTGTTGCTTACAAATTTAAGATATATTTCACAAAAGACACATCAAGCTCTTATTTTCCATTTTCTAGGAAAGATATGGATAAATTTTATAAAGCTGATCAAATTTTTGCTTTAAACCTCAATTCCTTAAATAACACAAATCATATTTGCTATTAAGAGCTGATAGGACTATTGATTAACAAGCTCTTCCAAGAGCTCATATGCCAGCACATGTGTCTATGTTAATGCACATACTGTACATTGGACTAAATAAAGTTGTCCTATAATAAAAAAAAAGTATTTCATTTAAATATTTTAAATATTTTGTAGCCATGGTAATTGTAATGGTGTTGTGTTATGGGCTGATTTTGATTTTGGAGATGGAAATGTTATAACTACCGGACCAAGGGACATAACTGTGATCAACCAGAAAATAGAATGGGATTATTATACTAGACAAGGTGTACACTTACTGAAAAAACCAGTACAAATTTCTGCAGAAGATTTAAAGCTTAGTAGACAATGTGTTATCAAAATTGAAACAAAATTTGAACCTTTTAAAAGTGATGATTTTGCATTTGCATTTTCTACCAAATATTGTCAATAAAATAACTTAGTAATTTTATAAATATGTATTATTTCTTCACTGCAGGAGCTTGAAGACGCCAAAAATTAACCATAAAAAGATTGCTAGACACCCCCCCCCACAATATATAACTTTTTTTATGCCCCACCTACAATAGTAGAGGAGCATTATGTTTTCTGGTCTGTGGCTCCGTTCGTCCGTCCGTCCGTCTGTGGTTCCGTTCGTCCGTCAAGGTTAATGTTTTTGATCAAGGTAGTTTTTGATGAAGCTGAAGTCCAATCAACTTGAAACTTAGTACACTTGTTGCTTATGAGATGATCTTTCTCATTTTTAAGCCAAATTAGACTTTTGACCCCAATTTCACGGTCCACTGAACATAGAAAATGAAAGTGGGAGTTTCAGGTTAAAGTTTTTGGTCAAGGTAGTTTTTGATGAAGCTGAAGTCCAATCAACTTGAAACTTAGTACACTTGTTGCTTATGATATGATCTTTCTAATTTTAATGCCAAATTAGATTATTACCCAATTTCACGGTCCATGGAACATGGAAAAGGATAGTGCGAGTGGGGCATCCGTGTACTTCGGACACATTCTTGTTTGTCCTGTACCTGTTGCTGCTTACTATCAGTCATGTCTCAGTCTTATGACAGCTGAATGGAAGTGCCAGGTCAGCTCTCAATTATCAGTCTACCATGCAATGTTTTCTAATTATCTGTAGGTGTTACTATGTCTATAAAACATTTCAACTCAATGCAATATATAAGGTTTACTGTTTGGTAGTTTTGATGGTCTGTGTCTGCATTCATTTTATTGCCTTTACTAGTTTCCTGTTTCTGTGTCCAAAGAGTCCAAAGACCCTGTATCTGTGATTTTGTAGATAGACTTACCTGACTGCTCTGGCTCTTATTATTGTCATCACCTACTTGTATCCATCAACTTGGACTACGACTGATTGACATGGCTCTGAATATATCTTTTTGAGAGTTTATGTCACCAAAACTAAATGACATCAACAAACCTTTCTCTTTATATCAAAACCAAAAATATTTACCAAAGGCCCATAAAGTCTTAAATCGTCCATCTGTGACATCTTATTGGAGTCATTAAAACCCTCCAAAGTAGTAGTAACCAACAACTAGCTAAAGTTGCGTTGGTTGTATAGGTCATATGGAACAAAGGCTGAGATTATAAAATAATTACATTAATTTTGCAATTAAGAATCTGTTTACATTTCTCTATAGGTTGCATTTCTGAAAATATTGACAATGCAATTTCCCATAGGAACTCCTTTTACGGCTAAAACTACCCCTTTTACTATGAAGTTTTGAAAAAAATCTTATCCTAGAATTGAAAGTTCATATGCACTACAATTTTTTTCAGAGGTCAAAATATAGGGCTGTGCGGCATATTTTCAACGTTTATATGCCCTGAACTTCTCAGAGTTTAAACCAACACTAATTTTCTTAACTACTCCTACCTCGAATGAAAGGTTACCACAGATTTCAATGTAAACAATATGCACATGTTTATTAACTGGTAACATTCCCAAGTTATGTCTCTGTGAGATGGAACACAGAGAGCATAACTGGGAACCAGTATGTAAACAAAATTAATTTTCTATGATTATTCAAGATCTCCCCAAAAGAGGGGTGGTTTGAGAAACAGCTGTATTTACAAAGTGCAACCTCTAATGCACCATACATACCTCATTGTTCAACCCAATCTACATAAAACTAGTGCTGGAATATATAAATGTAGTTTGGCTACCATTACAGGATAGTCAGGTGCTCCATTTATAAAGAATCATTACATTGAGCTGCTTTTTTACTATGAGTTATACATTTGGAATTTTTATTTTGAGAGAAACATACTGACATCTTTGAAACAACTGTCGATCTTTTCCTTCAGTATAAAAAGCTCTCTTTGATTACATGTAGGTACTTATCACCTTTATTTTCTTACAGTTGAGTTAATGTTATGAAGTTGTGCATTGTCAGGTTCACAACAACTGTCTTTTAATTTTTTCACAAAGGGTCACATTCTTTATACATGATATAACTTTTTTCTCCATTCAACAAATAATTATGAGTTTTATCTTGTTTTCTCATAAGTATGGCTTTTGTCAGGATTGATGCCAGCTTATTAAAATAGTTTTAACAATTTTTAATGATCCATCGAATTTGCCGATTTTTAGGTGCACTTTTGATATGTTGCAGTTTATTATCAATTATAACTTTGTCCCATCTGGTATGTTAAAAGATGTTTGATTATATGTGTACTGATAGGATAAAACCTTGAAAATCATCTGTCAGAAGAAATGTGGTGAAAAAATGTACCATAACTCATAAATAGATATAAGAAGATGTGGTATGAGTGCCAATGAGACAACTCTCATCCAAGTTACAATTTGTAAAAGTAAACCATTATAGGTCAAGGTACGGTCTTCAACACACAGCCTAGTCTACCACTGCAAGCTATAAAGGGCCCTAAAAAGGCCTATTTCACATTTAATGGTTTGATTTCAGATGCATGTATGAAGGATCCTAAAGTAGTGTCATCATTTCAATAATTGATAGTATCAAGGCTTTTTGCAACACATACAATATCAGAGGTGCATTCTGTTTTCAGTCTGGGTTTCCATCCGTAATATATGTCCATAGTCCATGCGTCTTGAAACAGGTTACAGTTTTGGGTTAGGTAACATTAAAGTTTGAAAAGTTAATACATATATCTCATAACATCCCAAGGGTGGCTGGTAAAGAAATATGGTCAACTTACATTAACCCTTGCCAAAGTTAGATGTCCATTTGACTGTATGATGTATGAGGTTTGCAGTCAAGTCTGGTTAGAAAAGAGACATATTTTATCCAAACCTCCAGTAAAACATGCCACGTTCTCAACTCTTCTAACAACTATTTGTGGGTGATCAGAAGGCAGCCTGTTGCAATGTGAAAATTTCTGCTTTGATAAATCTATCCAATATGTCCCACTTTGGAGAACCTATGTATTGTATAATAGTATTTTTTCTTGTCCTGTGTATGCATGAAATAATTGCCACTGACTGTTAAGTAAGCAACATTCAAACAATCAATCAGTCTATTAAATATGATCTAACATGTTTAACCTCACCACATTCTATATGTATGTGTCTGTCCCAAGTCTGGAGCCTGTAATGATCCCACTAACATGTTTAACCTCACCACATTCTATATGTATGTGTCTGTCCAAAGTCTGGAGCCTGTAATTCAGTGGTTGTTGTTTGTTGCTTTGTTACATATTTGTTTTTCATTTTTTGTACATTAATTAGGCTGTTAGTTCTCTTGTTTTCTTGTTTAATATTTGTGATTTCAGGGCCTTTTATAGCAGACTATGCAGTATGTGCTTTGCTCATTGGTAAAGGTCATACAGTATCCTATAGTTTTATGTCAATTTGTCTCTTGTGAAGAGTTGTCTCATTGGCAATCATACCACATCTTCTTTTTTATATTATTATTGGTAAGGGATATTAAGTCAAATGTAGAGAAAAATAAACACAATGCACAATTATAAATATTTAATAGTTATGTATATGCAATTTATACTTGTCTTAGACATGATAAACAAATGTATCAAGGCACTAAATGGTCATTCATAATCATTCAACAACATTTGGTGACTCTTTCTTATCTTTTCACAGGAAAAAAATAAAGTAATATCAAAAGCTTAAAGAAGATGAAGAAAATGTTTTAAAATAATAGGCAAGTGACAAGAAATATGATGATCAAAAGCAGTAGTTAAATTTGTTGAATTTCAGCCTTACTGGTTTTGTTTATTTGCACTTTATCTTTACTGAAAAGCACAAAATTTGACAACATATTCCTGTTTTAATCACAATAAATATAATTTGGTTAATAAATTTCTTGCATAAAATGATTGGTTTAAATATAAAGGCATGCAAATTTGTAAAATGGCATTTACTTAATAATCATACTGGTAATTTAAAACAGGTTGAGGAATGGAGATTTATAAATAGTTACAATCTATACTTTCTTTGGTAGTCAACAGAACCTCTTAATCTGAGTACAGAGTTAATATATGATTGTCTGTTAATACAAGACTATTTCCAGGTTTGTGGTAGATGATTTAATCCCATGAAATACGTTCAATTGGAAGTTAGAAATTGGATGTAAAAAAATATCTTGTACTTTTCTGATTCTAGGGTTAAGCATTTGGTGAGCAAACTTTAAAAAAAATGTGCACATAGATATCTAAATATGTTGATCTCCCTAATCAGTTAAATAAACAGTAATGACACAAACATTAATATAATTTCTGTTTTCTCAAATGAGATTACAAGTAGATTTGTTTCTGTAACGTTATAGATTTTATATCGTTGAAGAATGAAATTAGTGACTTAAAAGTTTGACTAACTACCACAAATTTGGAGGATGCCTTTTATTTTGTTAATTTACTTGCATAGTATTACATGTACTGTATAAAATGTACTGGGTATCAACATTTCAAAAGCATACAGTTTTCCTAAATGTTCTGCAATTAATGGTCATTATTATTCAAGTTTTGTTTAAGAACCTTACATGTTTCATGTGTAAATTTAGTCAGAAATAGCTCTAATTTGAGCAAATTTGAAACTTAAAAATTTTGAGAATTAAATTTGGAATAAAACGATAATTACGCTTTCTACAAAACTAATACTGATTACCATTATAAAAAAAATTGAACTTGAATGGAAAAAAACTATGAACACAAAGAAAAAAAAATGTCATAATAGATCTTTGTTTTAAATCTAGAATATACCTTTTAAGTGATACATCAGAGCAGATCTTGTATAAACACAACATTAAGTAAGCTAATACCAATATCTTTTCATTCTTAGGCCATTTCAATTTGAATATAGATAAGGGGAGACAATCCACAAAGTTCTACGCTGATGTAAACATTTCTGACTGCTTTTTACAAACTATAAAAGTTAATTCATATTAAATCTTGTTGCAGACCTGCTGCTTAGATAAAGAAATGGCATAAGAAAGAAAGAAACAATATTATCAGCTAGAACTAATATAGCAATAATCATAAATAAATTTGAATTTTTACAATTCCTTTTCCTATTTTACAAGAATTTTCAAAAAAAATTTCTTCCCAATATATCATATATATGTAAAATAAGTTCACTTGATTTATGTTATCAGGGAAGAAAATTATTTTAGTTTAATCTAATACATACAAGTTATATAATCATGGCAGTTGATTATACATGTACTATCCTACATCATTTCATTGAAAAAATTGTCATAAATAAATATAAATTAAAATAGCACTTTCTGATGCAAATTACTACAATCTGTATGATTTTTAAATTTACAAATTATAATATAAATGAGATCATTTCTGAATAACATACCTTTACTGAATAAATGTACTGCTATAACCACTGACCAATCCTAGCGGTCATAATAATGAGCATTACTATAAAATGCTTTATGTTATCATTTTTTATGAGCACCTTTGAAGAGTGAATAACAAATTTAAACTGATATGTTGTTACTAAAAATTATCAAAAGTTTAAATCTTATCAAAAACGTTTCAATATTTTGGTCACAAAATTATTTTTTTTAAGGTTGAATTGAATTTTGAATGGCCATGAAAACTAAAATGTAAATTTTTATTAAAAATATATTGTAAGTACCAGTACTTGTACTTCCATGAAACTTTTGTTAGATGATGTATCAAAATAAACAGCATATAACTCAATTAAAATGAATAAATTCCAAAAAGTTCAAAATCAAATTGTCCAAAAGGGGAAATAACTCATTATTTCACAATAGAAAATATATGTATTTATTCACAATTTTTTTTCTTGAAATTATTGTTGTATTTTAACCTTTGTAGTGGCTTCTTTCTTTTCTGTTTTATCTTTTTAACCTACATGATGGACTAAGTCATTTCTAGAATGCATTTAGATTATATACCATGTAGGGTAGAATGGTAACAGAGAAACTGAAAAGGGCCCGTACCTGAAACCTTTCTCAAATTTATAGATTTAATACAATAATGTAAAATACAAATGAAATATGTCACCTTTTAAAAAAAAATAGCAGAAAAATATACTTTTTGTATTTAGCTTTTTGAAGTGCTGTCAACTGTGATGGTTTTATTGCTTATTTCTAACATGATCTCCAAAATCAAAGGAATACTGGTACTTAATA
This sequence comes from Mytilus galloprovincialis, assembly GCF_965363235.1. Taxonomy (NCBI): domain Eukaryota; kingdom Metazoa; phylum Mollusca; class Bivalvia; order Mytilida; family Mytilidae; genus Mytilus; species Mytilus galloprovincialis. The sequence continues at coordinate 88,504,260 of NC_134843.1, forward strand.
ACATTTATAAGACATTTATGTAAGCTTAGTATCAAGATAAAAAGAGCACTATAAAGCAGAAGCCTGTCCTATCACAAGTTTCAGTTCATACGCAGCGTGAGAAACATCGACAACTCTATCCACCATTTCCTGCACAGCAGGAATAGATGGGTATTGTAATGCTGCAGTTTTAGTCGCAGATACTGTCAATTTGAGAATATCACATAAATGATTTGCACAATGCATTATTTTATTTCTAACTTCAATATTCATCAGGTTTCTGTGCAGTGTGTCCCCGATATATACAAGTTTATGAGCGGAAACAACAACGAATTTACTGTTTGATATAAATATTTTTGGTCCATGTCCACATTCAATACAAGTGAAGAATGCATCGACAGCATTGGTCAGTAAAGTTGAATGAGTATCTAACTGACTTGAATAATAACAGACCACTTGTTTATCATTTGGATCTAGTTTGATTGTTGATGGTAGGGAAGTTGGCGACGTTAGTTTGAAATTTCTGTCAACTGGTGTTTTCACAAATAATGGTTCAGGATTACCTTTGTTGGATAATATATCATCCATGCTATTTGATTTTTTCATGAATTGTTTTGATGGGGAATTTTCTCGCATCGGTGAGCCTGAACGACTCCCAATTTTAGGAGGTGTTAATTCTCTCATTGGGGATGTTTCTTTCACAGGTTTATCATCCAGATCAGGATGGAGGTTTTGCTGCTCCAATTTTGAATTATCTATTTTTGTTTTAGAAACATCCGAACCTTCAGGCGAATCCAAGTGCACATAATCGTATTCTTCGATAATTTCATTCTCATCTTTAACGTTATCTTGTGCTTTATAGGTATCCATTGACATTTGTTTGAATTCTTCAGATAACCTTCTGAAATCTCCTGAATCCCGTTTAAATTCAACAGAAGCAGTCTTTGAATCAAAACTCATTGACTTTTTATCTGTTGGTGTTGGTGGCAGCGGTCTTGGTGGTGCAGGCAGGGGTCGGCCTTGAACATTAGTAATACTTGGTTTTGGCAAAACAGTTGGTTTCTGAGCCACTGGTGGCTTTGGTGGTGTTGAAAAACTATGATTTGAGTCCTGAGCTCTTTTGAACAGTAATGTAGAGTTGCCATGAATGAGTGAAACCATCTTTTTAACATCCGTTGTGAGATCTTTTGAAATTGATCCAATTTTGCCTAAATCATCATCTTTTGAAGCATCATTTGACACCAGACTAGATAACTGCCAATTGATAAAATCTAGATTCTTTAAACATGCCTTGATTTGGTCCAGATTTTGTAACAATGGACATAATTGTTTTGTCAGTTTATTTATGAGTTTCTTTTCTGGCAGTTTAGCAGAGTTTGCTAATGTACCTTGGGCAAATTCAAGAAATTCTTCCAAAGTTGCCTTTACTTTAGTACATGCTGATTTGATATTGTACAAATTAGGTTCCAGAACATCTTTCCTTCGCCAACTACTACTTATAAAGCTACACAATTTTGTTGTAGCCTTTTGCACATCTTGCTGCAGTTTAACCATCAAATCCATGGCTGCATCAAGATCATAAGGCAATTCATCATAAATTGGAATGTCAGAATTTCTAGAGTCCAAACTACAAATTGATAACCTGTACCCTTCATCTGTACTTTCAGATGAATCTGATTTTGAGGAAAACATGGAGTCCCTTGTCACTTGTGGTGGAATATCATAAACACCACCACATCTCTCTCCCCTAGTAAGAGTTCTGTCCCCAGATTTTTCTCTTCTCCTAGATTTACCATCAAGCTCATCAGAAAGAAAGTTCTTTTCATTTTTACGCACAAGTGTATTACTTTTTGGTACATCATATATATCATCAATATCATGTTCAATGACAGAGGATTGATCAGCGATATCATAAGCATTTTCAGTGTGCTTTCCCGGACTGATAAAAGAGTCGCTGTGAGACTTAGGGATGTCATAATCTGCTTTTGGTACATCATAATCCTCCATAGAATCTGTAACAGATTTCTGTTTTTGTGGAGAATCATACATGTCCAATCCTGAGTCAGCTGATGGCTGTTTATGATGATTAAAAGGCAAAGCTTGCAGTCTTGATGGAGGTACATCATAAAAGTCATGGGGTGAAATATCCATGCTTGAACGAGCAGAATCAGTCATGCTTTCCTGATTGGATCCTTGATTTCTACCACTACCATGACTACTTTTGTTTGAAGCACTACTGGATGAAAATGATTCATTGGATAAATGAGAAAGGTGGGATAAGTTTGACATAATGCTGGAACGATTCGATAGTGATGTTGGAACATCATAGAATTCTGTTGGAAATAAACTCTGTGGTGTCATTTGATTGTTTTCTTGATTGTGCTGGAAATTCTTCTGTTGTGGTGGAGTGTCATAATCCAATTGTTCAAAACTATTTTGGCTGTTGAGTTTTGGTGGTGTGTCATAGTTCTCCTGACCTTCTATTGGTTGGGGACGTGTTTGAGGCACATCATAATCCTGTGTTGGCATTTCGGGAGATTCAAAGATAAATTGTTGTTGGTTTCCTGTCTTCGTTGGTGTTCCAACCTGAAAACAAAAGGGATAAAATTAATACATTGCATGAACTGTAATTCTTAAAGATTTAAAATAAAACTGTCAAGACTTTCAACATAAATGGCAAGCTTTATTCCTGGCTCAGAATATTAACCTGAAAATTCGTGTTGAAGAAACATAGATTCCACAACTGCAACAAGTGCATTACAATATTTCTCCACTCGAGACAGTTAGATTTTAATATTTAAAGCGCAAGGCTTGCTGAGCTTTTTAAATAATTAAAACTTAACTGTTGAGAGTGGAGACATATCGTAATACACAAGTTACAGTGGTGGAATCTGTTTCTCTAATGCTTTTTATCCTTCCTTTTCAAAGATTTGAGGAAAGTTGTGTACTTTTCATGTGACATCATCAGGCATGGTTGCCTTTTTTTATGACGTCACAATAAGAAAATTCAGAAGAAAACAAGAAAATTTAAAGTCATAATTAATTTTCAACCAATCATTTGCCGAGAACATATTTTTTACTGAGTGAGGAGAAATATTTTTCTCACACCGGTCAGGAAATATGAAAATAGCACAAAAATTAAAGAAAGTACATTCTCAATAAATTGAAAAAATTTGTGTGAGAAGATGCACATTCTCAGTAGAAAAATATGGCCATTTACAAGTACCGAAATACAAAGTCTAATTGTCAATAACTTCATTCATCTGGCAGAAGATTTATAACTTTTATCAATTGTACATATTATATAATTTTCATATAAAACCATGATATTTTGTAACTTTTCAAATTGCCAAATCTTATTCTTTATTGCATAACTATATTTCATAATGCATATATCCTCATAAAACTGCCTCAATATCTCCTTGGCTGATTGTCAATATCAACAATCACAATCTAATTATAGATAAGACAAACATATTAAACTTTCTTCAGACAAAATATACACAACGGAATGTTTGTCAGTAATGTTATCATTAATTATAATTACAAAATTTTACACTAAGTTATTATCAATCAAGCTAAGATAACGAATTAAGCATGGATATAATGATAATTTTTGGCAGTTTTGGCACCTATCTACTTTCATTTTTTGATTGCATAAATTCTTTCTGCTCTGTTGGGTGTCGAAAATAACCACAAGTTATGCATCTGATAGTATTTATAGGTAATATTTATTAGTCATCAGAATTCTTAAACATGTAAACATGTCTGATGTTTGAAAAATCTAATTGAATCAAACAACAAAAACCTGGAATCAGTGTCAAAAATCTGCCAAATCAAAGAATTGTTCTGAGTTATCTCCCTTATATCACTGACAATAAATAACCTGTTTACAGGTCTGGCAGTTTTACTGATATCATGTGATCAAGATAATAACAAATAAACAAATTAATCAATCATTGTAATCAACAGCTTCCAAAAAACAACCTGTTTATTGTAAACAATAAACAAATATAATACCTGTCCAAAACAATTATGAATACACAGACTTCAACTACCAAAGTGCATTTTGGAAAAAAAACAAAGCAATACTTTTGTATAACCTTACAAGAAAGTACAATTCTATAAAAAGGATATTTGTTCACCAAAAGTTTATATCTATGATTCATACCTGAATATGAAATCAATCAAAGAGTGTTTTTTGTATAATTAACTTTGTATTTTGCACTTTAAATAACACGATTTTAATTCATATTGGACTTTTAAAAATTGATCCCTCCCACCCTATGAGATGTAAATATATGTCTCAATATAACTTTAAAATTGCAAAATCAGACATGTAATAATTTTGAATACAGAATAGAGAATTTTACAATACATCATTTTTTACTAAGTTCAAATCAATTCATATTAAACATAATACAATCCATCAAACACCCTCCCCAAGTTACGTTAAGCTTCTATAAGCCTTCAGAATCTTGATATAAAAAGATGCAGTATAAATATTGTCATTTCTAACATGTAAATTATGTATTTACCTTGTAAGGATGTATAAAGAAGTCTACACTTTGTAGGTAAATTAGTAACAATGGACAGGTTGTTTTACTTATGCAGACTTTTACAACTTTTTTTTTTCTGTCTGTGAGAAAAGTATAGAAAAACAAACAAATGCACTTATATCATTAAAAGAAATAAATCATGCATAAATTTGAGTTATCTGCACTGAACAAAACCACTTGAGAAAAAGAAGCCAAGAATTTTATCTCTATTTAAAATCTTTAATGAGTCCTTTGTTTCCTTTAAAACAATGGAGATCAGTCATTGCATATTTGTCAAGCGACAAACCATGTAAATGTGGCGAACATCCTGTGAACAACCCCAAGCACCTCTTTAACCCAGATTTTATTCAAATCCTCGACACCTGAAAAATTGTATTGAAAAGTTGAGTCTAGTCTTCCATGTTTTTGGCACTTGGTATATATGTTTACCTTGTATATACCTAGTAGTGTCTACCACACCTTATTAGGAGAATTTCTATAAGTTCTCAAATATTGGGATATCAAAACGTAAACTTAATACAAACAGAAGTTTATAACACACCTAAACACTTTATGGTTCAATGAGAACTCACAACAACAGAAAATTTGGTCAAATATCTATCTTAGGTTTCTTTCTTTATGACAAATATGGGATATATACAAATAAACATACCAACAAATCTTATGCACAAATAGTGAAAATTTGTTTATTACAACCAAAAGAGTAAATTTCAATGAAAATTTGTTTTTTACAACCAATAAGAGTATATTTCAAAGAGAATGCATCAAGTTTCTAAATATATCCTGATGGAGAGCCTGACAATTATATGTAGGATAAAGTATACAATAGGAGATGTCGTATGATTGCCAATGAGACAACTATCCACCAGAGTTCAAATGAGGAAGATCAAAAAAATTATAGGTCACTTACAGTATGTCTTTAACAATGAGGAAAACCCATATCATTTAGTCAGCTATAAAAGTCCAGACCAGGATATATTGGATCATTTAGTCAGCTATAAAAGGCCTGACCAGGATATATTGGAGTGCAACACTTCATTTTCTTCAACTCGAGTTAAATTTGCTCTTTTTAATTATAGTGAAAACTACACTTCTAATAGTCTGCTCTTGTCATTTAAACTTTCCAAGTTCTACCTTCAAATTAGTTTTAAAAGGTTACTATTTAGCATATTAAAGGTCAATAAATTGAAGAAAACTGCTTTTGGTTATAAAATAAGTGCATTGTCATTATGATCCTGACACCAAAAGACATCATTTCAAATTGTCTGTCACATTATTAAATCAATAACTACTAGTTATTCCATCATCAAACAATAACCTTACTAAACCTGTGCATAGAATTTGTTATACTCCTTAAGGCAGTACAATATCACGTTTTCTCATCGAACTATGGGGTATATAATTACCCCTCCATGTTAGAAACACTTGACAAAATTTGACAGCGATAAATTACAATTACTTCACAAAATGTCATTAAATACTTCTCCAATTTTTCAAATTAAATGCAGAATTGTGCAGACTGAAATAATCCTCTTTGTTTGTAAAGTTCACTAATTTGTTTAATTTCCTCTTTGAAGTTATAAAAATATCTGGTTCCTCCTGAGATCAGGAATTATTGACTTGTTGTCTGAATCCTACCATCTGTCAGTTTGTATTTTGTTCTAGCTGTTCATTCTATATAGCAGGAAAGACAATGGTATCATACACTCACAATGAAACCAGCATGAAGACAGACAGAAGCAGCCAAAATATGATAGAAAGACAACTGAAAAGTTATTAAAAGATAAGGATACAACAAAGACCAGCTCCTACCATTCTAAGCTTGCAAGAGCTGTAAGACCTGAGCAGAGAAAAAAGCCTTTTTTGTAAAGAAAAAGAACATGCATGAACACATTAACAACCTTCACTCAGATCAGGTTGACAATAAATGATAATTCTGGTGGGTTTTTAACTCTAGTAAAACTACAATATTTTCTTCTGACTTTTTTTTCAAACCTCGATCTGAGGTTGTGATTCTTTAGGTACAAAAAGTATTCTGCAATCTTAATCACTGTGATTCATTTGGACTGCTGACAAAAATGTGACAAGCGAATATGTAATCAGGTCACACCAACTAATTAATATTTTAAGTTATTAATGAATTATATAATAAAGTGCACAATTATTTCAACAGCATGTCATCATGATCATATGTTTCAAAGAAATATTTGACCTTTCACAATTAATTAAAACTAAAATAAGTAATTTTTAAATATAGGTTTCTTAGCATGTTTCTTTTAATTTAAAATAAATCATTCCCACCCAGGTAGGCAAATCTACAAAGGTTAAACAGTTTGTGTTAAAATCTGAAACCTATCTGATTATTATTTGGTTAAAATCAAACTAATGTTACACTTAACAGACATATTTTTTTTCTCTGTCTCATGTTTTCTTTGCCTCATGTTTTATTCATCCTTATTAAATGTTCTACCCTCAAATCAATCAGTCTACTATTCATATACAGTCTTTAACAATGAGCAAAACCCATACTGAATAGTCAGTCATAGAGCTATAATAGATCTGGTTAATTTGTTAGCTTTCCCTTTGTTCCAGATTTTAAACTTTCCTGGTGAACCTTTTCTGATCCAGTCTTTAACTCCACTCCATACATCCCCTTCGCATCCTCTTATCATTCATATAACCCATTATACATTTAAAACCAGATGCTCCGCAGGGCGTAGCTTTATACGACCGCAGAGGTTGAACCCTAAACGGTTGGGGCAAGTATGGACACAACATTCAAGCTGGATTCAGCTCTAAATTTGGATTGTGATTAAATAGTTGACACAGCATAGGTTTCTGACACAGAATGAATGTGTTCTAATGAACTTAAAATTTTTGTTTTCTCTTAGAGCAATTCACTATGCTGTTGAATATTAATCCTCTCAAAACAAGTATGTGTCCTCAGTACACGAATGCCCCACTCGCACTATCATTTTCCATGTTCAGTGGACCGTGAAATTGGGGTAAAAACTCTAATTTGGCATTAAAATTAGAAAGATCATATCATAGGGGACATGTGTACTAAGTTTGAAGTCGATTGGACTTAAACTTCATCAAAAACTACCTTGACCAAAAACTTTAACCTGAAGCGGGACAGACGGACGGACGAACGAACGGACAGACGGACGGACGGACGGACGCACAGACCAGAAAACATAATGCCCCTCTACTATCGTAGGTGGGGCATAAAAATGTTTGAAGAAATTTTCTTTTTTATTTATGAAATTTCAAATGAGAAAAATTGAACCCAATTTTTTTAATCACATCCCCCTTTCCCTTATTCCAAAACTAATCTCAATTAAAATTTCTAATGGAGTTTGCAACAATAACTACTCATTTAAATACATCATAAAATATTAAGATGTAAAAAAAACTGCTTGTTATCACTGAATGTTATTTATTATAATTTATCAGTTGGTAGTAAAAAGTGAATATACATTGTATATTGTATATAACAAAGATTTAAGTTGATTCTGGACAAAGAAAGATAACTCCAATTAAAAAAAAAATCTTGCTATTGCACAATATTTTGCAATTAGATATTTCTTGCTTACTATTCTGGACAAAGAAAGATAACTCTAATTAAAAAAAAATTTGCTATTTCACAATATTGTGCAATTAGATATTTCTTGCCATTGCGCAATACTGTGCAATTGAAAAGACTTGCTATTGCACAACACTCAATATAATAATTTTAGATCCTGATTTGGACCAACTTGAAAACTGGGCCCATAATAAAAAAATCTAAGTACATTTTTGGATTCAGCATATCAAAGAACCCCAAGATTTCAATTTTTGTTGAAATCAGACTAAGTTTAATTTTGGACCCTTTGGACTTTAGTGTAGACCAATTTGAAAACAGGACCAAAAATGAAGAATCTACATACACAGTTAGATTTGATATATCAAAGAACCCCATTTATTCAATTTTTGATGAAATCAAACAAAGTTTAATTTTGGACCCCGATTTGGACCAACTTGAAAACTGGGCCAATAATCAAGAATCTAAGTACATTTTTAGATTCAGCATATCAAAAAACCTAACTGATTCATTTTTTGTCAAAATCAAACTAAGTTTAATTTTGGACCCTTTGGACCTTAATGTAGACCAATTTGAAAACGGGACCAAAAGTTAAGAATCTACATACAGTCATGACAGTTAGATTCGGCATATCAAAGAACCCCAATTATTCAATTTTGATGAAATCAAACAAAGTTTAATTTTGGACCCTTTGGGCCCCTTATTCTGTTGGGACCAAAACTCCCAAAATCAATACCAACCTTCCTTTTATGGTCATAAACCTTGTGTTTAAATTTCATAGATTTCTATTAACTTATACTAACGTTATGGTGCGAAAACCAAGAAAAATGCTTATTTGGGTCCCTTTTTGGCCCCTAATTCCTAAACTGTTGGGACCTAAACTCCCAAAATCAATACCAACCTTCCTTTTGTAGTCATTAACATTGTGTTTAAATTTCATTGATTTCTATTTACTTAAACTAAAGTTATTGTGCGAAAACCAAGAATAATGCTTATTTGGGCCCTTTTTTGGCCCCTAATTCCTAAACTGTTGAAACCTAAACTCCCAAAATCAATCCCAACCGTTCTTTTGTGGTCATAAACCTTGTGTCAAAATTTCATAGATTTCTATTAACTTATACTAAAGTTATAGTGCGAAAACCAAGAAAATGCTTATTTGGGCCCTTTTTGGCCCCTAATTCCTAAAATGTTGGGACCAAAACTCCCAAAATCAATACCAACCTTCCTTTTGTGGTCATAAACCTTGTGTTAAAATTTCATAGATTTCCATTCACTTTTACTAAAGTTAGAGTGCGAAAACTAAAAGTATTCGGACGCCGGACGACGACGACGACGCCGACGCCAACGTGATAGCAATATACGACGAAAAATTTTTCAAATTTTGCGGTCGTATAATTATTTTACTGACTTTTGACTCGAAATCAGTATTTTACTTCAACAAAATTACATCATACAAAAATATATTCTGCAGCAGCACCTGCATGAACTGTCAGATGAAGTTTCAGAATTAATTCCAACCCATTACCAGCCAGAGAACACTTAATGAGATTGTTGCATAACAAATCAATTTCAAAGCTCAAATAGTTTTATCTTTGATAAATTTCAGGAAGCTCCAACTGTTTTGAGTGATATAGTTATTTGTAGTCAGACAAAAATAAAATTTTGATAATTCTGATATGAATCTCCTACCTGCTTTATCTATAAGGTCTCAATACCAGAACAATGTTTGCTAGGAGTGAGATTGTGTCGAATGCCAGTGGATATATAATTCGTAACTTTTCATAATCAATAACAATGAAACAGAATACATTTATTATTTCATGGTTATGAATACAAATGAGTTGATTTTCAAATTTGATTTGAATACTAAATTTTGATAATGTCATTGGAATACTGTGACCTTTACAGAATTCGAATTAATGTTAAATACACGATGTACATAGCACATAAAGGTCACTGAACACTGATTAATTTATTGAAGTTTTAAAAGTTTGCACTATGTCCACAAAAAAACTATAACTATTTAGTTTGTTCAAAATGTATTTATAGCTCAGAGCCTCAGATATACAAATTCTTATTCTGGAGATCATACAGTAAAGTCACAATAAGGCTTGAAATCTGGCTGAATAATTGTCACATTATTTTTCTTTGACCAATGACTTCATATGTTCTAAGGAGTAACTGAATTTATCAACATCCTCAAACTTTCATAAATAAAAGATTGATTGATTGATTAATAGTTGCTTAACTCCAATGCTTAAGTTTTGAGAATTACAAAAGAGTGAATCTGTATATCATTAAGTTGGAGGCTGGTATTGTTACCTCACATGATAATTACAAACAATCTAGCCCATCATAACAGGCAAGTTTTCACACCTTTTCATCATATATAACACATCTGGTGTTTTCTACAAATTCCATCATATTTCAATCATCTAATGCCATGCATATACAATCAAGGTTAGAATGAACTTAGGATTTTTATTCAGTTACATCTGGAAGTAGCTTAACAAGAATTATAGCTTTTTTTATTTACAACTGAATTATTTCTGTTGCCATAAAGGAGCAGTAAAATGCATTTAGGATAAATAAGCTCTCATCCAATTTTAAGTGCCTACCATTCATTTTATCTGCTTTCTTCCACTAGTACCATCTGAGGTGTCTGCCATATTAAATAAGTTATAATTTCCTATGTTCAGTCTTCAGTGGAAAGTGAAATTGGGGTTAAAATTTTAATTTGATATTAAAATTAAAAAGATCATATCAAAGGCAACATGTGTACTAAGTTTGATTGGATTGCAACTTCATCAAATACTATCTTGACCAAAAACTTAAACCAAACACATTAACCTGAAGCGAGACAGAATAAAGAAGAACAAACTGATGCAGAGACTGAAAAACATAATGCAGCTAGGTGGGGCACAAATATTTACAAATATATAAATTTCATTAACCCCCTGTGCTTGTTGTCCTTCACCAACATTAGATTCAGAAGTTCTCAAGTTATCAATGGCTCTGCAGATCCTATCCACTACAACTTTACAAAATGTATTGCACTGGCAATCTTGCTTTTACCCAACAAGATACTTCACTCCTAAGAACATAGACTAAGCTACACTAAAGTGTGTATGATTTATGATCAATTTTACTCTTGAGATTTTTTGTGAAAAGAGTTGCTAAATTACTCTTTACTTGAGCCTAATAAGACCATGCAAGAATGCTGTGAAGAATGTTTTTCAGAACTGTGCCAATAAAGAAAGTGCACATTAGTCCCGAAGTGATTTTTCTTTTTCTGAGGTATTTAAACATATAAGTTTTAATAAGGGATAGATTTCACTGGAAATACTATGAATTTCTGCAACACTAACTGTGTAGGGGCAATCCATAATCCATAAAAAAAAGTAACTTCACTGATGAAAGTCTGATAAAATTTGATGTGAAAAGACCAAGGGCTATGAGCCAAAAATTAGGTGTGATAAATAAGTGTAATCTATTAGCTGGACCAGAAAATTTGCAGTTTTGACAAACATTCAAATCAAATTGTATACATATGAATAATTCATTTCAAAGGTGGAGTCATTTCGAGTCAATATGCATCTTCATATTTAATCAAGATCTAAACAGGACATTTTTTATAACTATTTTATAAGTTACAGCCATAGGCAAGACACTAACTATAAAATTTGTCAAACTGGCCAAAATATTATGATAATTATGTCAAGTTCAGTATCTATTTATCAGTCACAGTAGTCTATCTATTGCTTGACAAACTAGGTATTCTAAAAGTGTCACTTATAATTTAAAAGATGTCAGGCTTACCTGTAAAAACTTCTCTATAGTATACAGACTCAGAATATCATATTGATCAGTCCAATACAATGTCTGCATGGTATTTGTAAGATTTGTACAATAGTCACATAGCATTGCAGATTAGTTTTTGTTTTGCTGGTCAATAATATCAAGATGTTTCCTCCTTTGCTTACTTAGGTATAAAAGATTACTTATACTCAGACAGTTTCTTCATAAAATTTGTAATGCTTGAAAAAATATGTCAATATTTACCTAGCACAATTCTTAATAGTTCAAATTCATCTATTATTAGGCTTTTTATCATCTTTTTTAAGTATCAGCTGTGATAAGATTTAAAATTAGAACAATGAAAAATGAGATGAAAGTTTTTGGTTTAATTTTATTAGGATTACATAAACATTTCAATTTTAGAAACATCTCCACCCAGATCAAGAAATAACAATATCTATCAAAATAGCTTCTTGATAATGAAATCTTCATGCAATGATGCCTAAATGAAATTTGCAGACATTAAAAAGTTATTTAAAGTTTACAGCCAGTCCTCGAAGGGCAAATCAACATTCTATAAAAAAAAATCTTACATAAAAATAAGTTTTTAGTAAAAGTACAAGTCTGTTGGCTGGAAGCAGACAGTATAGGGCATATTTTGCATTTGTCACTGAGTGGGGCTGAGATCTATAACACCCTCATCATTTTATTGTATACACATTTTTATACATGTCTAAATTGACCATAATGTGAAATAGTTTTTTATATTGTTGACCTAATTTTGACCCAACTTGCAGGGTTATTTAAATATTCTGGCAACTCACAGGACTACAGAACTAACTATTGGCACCAACAAACAAAAATCATACACATAAATTATTTTGAAAAGTGCCATGAATTCTGATTTCAACAACAACAAATGGAGACAAGCAAGGCAGACAAGACAAGGCTGCAAAGATACCAGTACAACAAAAACTAAATCAGGGGAGATAACTCTGATAAACAGTTTCTTTGTGTACCATCATAAAACTGTCAGTTTCTAATCAACTGGGTGCACATCTGCTGTAAAACAATATCACATAAAAAGAAATCTTGCAGTGTATTTATGTCAATGATTATGTAATAATAGCTTTAAGAAGTCTCAAAACACACCAAAATTAATCAAATTTTGTGAAATAATGGAAAAAACAGAAATCTGATGTTGCCTTCCCTACCAAATGTGATTCAGTATGTGCAATCAATTTTCTTTGTTTATTAGTCATAACTGTAAAGATATTGAGTGCTGTTTGAAGTCGATCAAACAGAAAAAAAGATCGTTAATGATTAATAGAGATTTAAACAAACTTTCTAACAATAGATCTTTCTCTGGGGATATTTGCAAATCTATTAAACCTTAAACTAAGCAATTTAGTAGCTGTTATCAACAAAAATACTGAACATAAAAAGTCCAGGTCAGGGCTAAGCAGCTTTTTCTTTTTTCCTGTGAGAATAATTTCTCATTTTTTTGTTGTTTCGAGTCTTTAAATATTGGTACGGGAATACCACAGCATAAAAGAAATTATTTATTTCCCAAGCAATTTGTTTATTGTGATTTTTTTTTTGTATCATACATTGCACTTAAAAATAAAAAAATATCATAACCATCTTTTTAACTCTGTTTCTACTTTGTACTTTATGTTGATAACGTTACTTCTGTTGGAACTTCCTTCAGAATTATAATACCCTTACCCATCCGCTATAGCCATCATCTCAGCATAATCAACCAAGCAAAGATAATTATATATAATTCATTGATAGCTTTATGCTAGAATTGTATCAAATAGACAAAATGGCAAAAACAAGAAATTTACTAAAAGCTGCAATTCATATATTTTGAGCCTAACTCATTGCTTTTCATGTCAAGGAACAAGTAATGTTCTCAAAGATACAGAGACAACAGGAATGAAATATTAATTTTTTTTTACATTTACTCAACTTTTAATGAAAAGGCTACAGAGACAAAGAAAACCTGATATCTTCCTAAACTATTTATTATCTTACAAAAATGTTGTGGTCGGAGTTCTTTACATAAAAAAGTCTACCTTTACATTGTACGAATTCCAATCTGATCCACTATCCATCACCAAATACAAAGATTTAACTGACATTCTACATGGAAATCAATTAACAATAATTGAGGATTTTATCAGTTTTCTACAATTAAATTGTTCCCTGACAGGCCGGTTATCATTGGGATAATTAGTGACATTTACAGACATGGACATAGTTATTGATGTTCACTCAATCTGTTCATAATAGAACATTTATCCAATCTAAACTGTACAATTCATATTAAACTTAAGTGTATCCAATCTAAACTGTACCATGCATATTAAACTTAAGTGTATCCATTCTAAACTGTACCATTCATATTAAACTTAAGTGTATCAAATCTAAACTGTACCATTCATATTAAACTTAAGTGTATCAAATCTAAACTGTACCATTCATATTAAAATTGTCCCAGCAGTTGTTAATCCAGGAACTCATCAGATTATGTGTATAGGTATAGATGTTGACCAGGAACTGATCAGATTATGTGTATAGGTATAGATGTTATAGGTATAGATGTTATAGGTATAGATGTTGACCCAAAAAGTAAAACAAAAGGTTACACAATTGTGAATTTCTATATTTCTATATGAAGTAGCAATAGATATATAACTTTGTACTAGTCTAGTCATGTCAGATTTAATTCACCCATTAAAGTAATATAAATGGTACCTTATCAGAAATTTTAAACTCAGCAAAGCTGAAAACTCATACCAACCAATATTACAGACAAAGACAGCCTTTTTATTGTCTCCTAAGCACGAAGAATGATATAGCAAAAATAAATTCACTCAAGAAAATAAAGTTACTTGTCCTTGTTTACAAATTCATTCTTTTAGGACAGACTTTGTACTACTTCAAATTCATAAATAGTTATAGCTATAGTCATAAACATATGCGTATAAATGACAAAATTTATGACAAGACTAGATAGCTCTTCTGATTTCGACTCCTTATAATAACCAAACAAATTGAATTGAAATAAAACATTTCAAGTATGTGAGTAACAAAATGATTCTTCCCACCTGAAAGCTTTAAAAACAGTATTTTCAAAAAGAAAACAGGTATTACAACTATACAAATTTTGGATTTGGCCAATCCTAATTTAATATGCATACAAATGGCTATCAATTTGACCTTTAATAACCGTAACTCATAATCCGCATACCACCAAATATATTTGTATTTAATACTTTCATATAAAGGTATGCATAATTTCACACCTTGACGAGCTCGACTGAATTTAACAAAAACAAACAGTTTTTGAGTCCATCCTAGCATGTAAGATGTCAACAATTGTCCTATCAGGATTTATTTATGAGTTTTACATGTGGATCACTTATTTTGCAGATTATTTTATTTATGACCAATACTATTCAGAACTTTCAAGAAGAGCTAATGGATCCAAAATACTTAATATGACATTATATCAGACCCAAAGCCACATCAATAGTTTTTTAGCCCACCTTGAGAGAAAATTGTTGGGAAACTCTAATTGTACTTATATTTTTTATTTACAAAGATTTGACATGGAGAGAAAACAAATATAACCAACCAATGTCATTCCACTAAACTTTTTCTTTATTTTCTTAACAGAAATTTTACTTTAAAAAAAAAAGGAGACATATATATAGTCGTTTGTTAACTATACAGTTTCTCAACCAAACAAAACCAGGAAAAAAAACACTAAGAGAACAACATATCGTCTTCTATAATAGACACATGAAAATACAAAGATAATTACCAATGAAACAATTCTCCACCAGAGAACAAATAACCACTATAGATCACTTTAAAGCCTTCAACAATGAGCCAAACCAAAACTGTATAGCAAGCAACAAAAGACCCTAAAATGACATCTTAAATATACGTTTTTTTCAAGTTCACTTCTATACTAGATACTTATGTGCCTATATAATTTAAGGAATATTCTGAAGTGTTATAATTTGTCATACTTCAATGTGTTTTGTTATTTAGATTATTTGGTGTTAATGAAATGATCTTAGAATATACTTTGATAATCTCTATTTAAATTGTTGACTAGTCTTTTCAATTGGGACAAGTAAGAGCTTGACATAAATGCATGTGATATAACTAAGTGGAAAATGAACTGAAACTGTCTTAAAGGATTTGATTTTAGACTAAGTACACTAATAAAGTGCAAAGTTTTAATAAAAGTGTCACTGCAACAGAGTGCACAATATGACAAATTGTCTTTTGTCCATTATGAAAGGTGTAAATAGTTTGTTGTTATGAAATATTGCTTCTAAATCAGAGATGAGATGATTAATTTTGATCTTGTCACGTAATAAAAAGGTATTATCATTTTTAATAAACTGACACCAGGTATACTAATGTTTACATAGGTAAACTATACCCTATTTTAATGTGTACCAAATGTTGACCTCAATTTAAAGTGTTTTTTTCACTGATTACTAGACCATTTCTAAATTTGAAAAAATAAAATAGTTTTATTTAATATTTATTAGACCAAAAAAGAAAGAAATGAACAGAATAAATTCTTTGCTGAGTATATATTTCAATTGAATGTCATTTGAATGGTTTTTACAATGATATCAAGTTTCTACATGGTACTTGGTACATTAGAGGAAGCAATAACTATTAAAGACATTACTAAACAGTTTATTTGTATTTCAACCTAAGCTGGAGCACCACATACTTGATAATCAGCATAAATTTATTTATTTATTAAACTGTGAAGACAATCAGGTCCTTAATGCTGTTGGTAAATTTATCAAAGTGAATATGAGTTAGTAATTGTATTTTAACTGTATGTAAAAAATTGTTTGTATCTTTGTATCTATGCAAATCAATATTCTTTTTCCTTATTCATGTATGCTCTGTATGCCCCTTGTGGGCCCTTAATTGGAAATAAAATATGTTCTGTTCTGTTCTGTTCTGTTCTATAGTCAGTTTAGCATGTTCCAACGCTCTATACTCCAATACAAACACTAACACAATGCTAGTGCCAAAGACAAAAATATCTCAAATTCTTCTAATTAAAACATTAAAATATTAAACACACTTTTCTTTTGCAATAAAATAGAAGTAATTTCTAAGTATCTTTCTCAGTGTAAATATCCCAGTAAACATATCAGGTTTCATTTAATTCTGTCTGTAGACACTTAATACATTTATAAACTTCTCACTCAGACTTTTAAACAGAAAAAATGACAATCATTAAACTTCCTTTAATTCATATTCAGTTCAAATTTCTTCTAAAAAGCAATAAATCATTTGAGTGAATTTGAATGTACGGCTAACCAGCATTTCTATCATTTAAATATAACTAGAACTGTATATAGATTGAAAACAAAATGTCATGCAAAGTTATCTAGTGAGTTTACCATTCCGTGCATTCAAATTTGTCATCACTGGGGGTAATTTTTCCCTATTTAGTAAATCTCTTTTTATGGTAGCATGCACTGATATATATGATGTGTCAAGCTATATTCAATTATGTAACATGAGTATTGAAATTTTGGCCTAAAATACGACTGACATAACAAATATTTATCTATAAAATGCAAATCCACTACCCTGTTTTTACAATTTTAAAACTAAACCAAAATTTGATTTGAAAGATACCCAAAAGAAACTTGTATCATGTTTTGAAAGAGTAACTGGTCTTGAAATAATGAGGTCTAATAGACATTTAATGTATTTTCCTTTCTACATTAATTTTAGCATGCTATCATAATTGAAGGTTGTCACTTCGTTTCTGTCAACTATTCTTTGTTGAAATTCATGAAAGAATTACCTTTTAAAAGATATTTCTAACAGCAAAAGGAATAGGACAACAGTTCAATTAATCAAAGTACCACTAATTACCCACACACCAACTGTGAAACCAAAGCACAATGATGGCCAGTAATTCAGATCCATCTCATGATGAGCATGAAATCTGGATAATTTACTCAACAGACCCTTAACAATTTTCAAATAGAGGAAACTATTTCCTTATGATAGGAAACACTGTCAGAAGAAATTAATTTTAATCTTGTGTCAGAAGTTCAAGTCTGCTCTTGATTTAGTGAAAAAGTCTGTTATTACTATTTTATATTTCTTACAGTAAAACTGAAAATGAAAAAGCAGATATCTGACAGAATGCTTTACTTTTTTTCTAAAGTTTGATAGACCTATATATTGGAATTTTTTCTGAGTTGCTTATTAATTGAAATTTCACATTCAAAATTGTTTCAGTATGATTAAGAAGCCATATATTTTCAACTTTAGTTTTCAATGTACATAAAGGAATTCAATAAGTGATGAAAATAATTTTAATAATGTTATTTTTTTTCTCTCTCAACCTTTGATCACTGTAACTGTTGTGTTACACGGCTATAGAAAGATGGCAGAGACCACATGAAATGAACATCTTTTCCTCCAGGAAACTAACATCAAAGCTAAGATGATTATGTAAATTACATAAGATACTGAAATTCCACATTAATTAATGTGTAAATTGTGCAATCATGCAATAACAGATGGATTTTCCATTTTTATATCATTTATATCATTTTGCCTGTAGTTGTTTAACATTTTTGTGTTTTCTTTGTTAAATTGGCTTTACTAGTAAATACATGAAATATCAAGTAAAAATATTGACTTTTCATATTTCTTTTTCAATAGGTTTTTGTTATGGCTATCTGTTAATATTGTTCATTCTTTTTATAAAGAACATCTGTACAACATGGTGTACACAATTTTTCATTTCAATATAAATTTCAACAATTTTTAAATATTTTGTGTTGTTGCAGGGTGGCAAATCTGTTATTGTTAATCATCTTCCCACACCTGCATTTAAAATATATTTGTACTCATGCATGTACATGTATTACGCAATGTTCCCCTCTGCTGCATTCTGATGTAATTTTGTATCAATGTTATTCAGATAACTGCATTTATCTATCATTCCATTTTTCCTTATCAAATTAAAACAGTCTATATCTTTTTGCTTTTATTTCAAATACATATTTTTAGTTGCTCAAAGATTTCCTTTGTTTGAAATATATAATTGATTCACTTATCAAAAGAATTTTAAAGGTTTGTTTGTGCATTTGCTTTTTTTCAGTTTGTCTTCTATATGTATTATAGTGTTACCTTGTTTGGTGTAACGTCCCAGCTTCGTCTATTTAGCTGTTTCTGTGTCATGGGAGACTGGTAGTCTGATTCCTGCATCCCTGTCAGAAGTTGCAGTCTGTTCCCTGGAGCAATTCCTTGTTTTCCTCTGTAGGAGCACAGCCACCAGCCCTCCAGACCACCTGTGTCCTGCTCAATAACAGACAAAACATCTCCTCGTCTGAAGGCAAGTTCATCTGGGGTTTCTGCTTTGTTGTCATAGACAGCTTTAGCAAGTATTGTCTGAAATTGCAAAATAGTCAATATTATTTCAAATACTAGTAATAGGATTTAACTTACAACATAATGCTAGCATGCATTACATAATTATATAATAAAGTTGATATCAATATGCAGTTGCATGTTTTATGATTTTGTAGCTATAATTAAATTAAAGTGTCACTCACCATGATCAATTTAATCCGATTACCAAACTATTTTATATGCAAAGACAAAACCACAGCAATATTCTACTGCAACATATTTTTGTGATACAATTTATCTTGGATGAAAGTATTATGGTAACCTCTGTTGTCAGTTTGTTTATGCTACAGATTTGTTTTCTAGTTTGCTTCTCTTGTCTTGGAAAAGGGGGAGTGTAGGGAGAGAGTTAGGACTGGAGAGGTTAAAGGATAAGCACAGTGTTTCTAGTCTACTCTGGCTTTGGGAGTGGGGTGTAGGTAAAGATTATGGCTAGGGAGGTTCAAGGGATAAGTGCATTCTTCTTATTTGTAACCATTGGTTGACCTTAAAGCACAGTTGCAATCATAAATCTTTTTAGTTTATCTGTGTGAATATATTAACCCATCTGGAAAATAATTCAACCCTCAAAATGTCTACTTTCCCATCTGCTCAGTATTAAACATGTTAATTGAACAATTGTAACTTCAAAATGGATATAGGTTTAAATTTGATGAGCAGGCAATTAACATCATCTGCTTTTCTACATCCCAAATAATTCCCTGTACTTTAGAATTTAGAAACTCTGCCAACTTAAACACATAAAAGATGTAATTTTAGCTTCTGTTCCTTTTTTACCTAACTTCAAAACAGATAGCATTGAAGTAGATTTTGTAATTTAATGTATCTTATTTTTTATGTTACAGAAATATCTTCTTACAGAAGTTTGAAATATTTTGTACCTTGTTTATCTTTTGACATGAATAAACAATTGAATACATTTCTTTGAGATATCCATTTCTAATTTTGATTTCCCTTTTTTAATTGACAGCAGGGAATGTAATAGAAAGATAATTTTGGGCAAGCCTCTTACATATATTGAATACTTTCATTAATTGTAAATACTATAAATAACACACATTTTTTATGTTTTTATGACATAGTTATAAAAAGATGACACAACAGATTAATAAATCAAACATTAAAATGACACTTAGTAATAATGTCATTAAAACTGTGCTATAAGAACATGATAAGCATGTAATAAGGCCTGTCCCAACCCATCCTGTTTAATATATAAAGTGTAGTCAATATTTGAATAAAGGGCTGCGCTTTAGCGCATGATACGCCCGTTGCTCTTTTAACTTGTCTTTTATGCTTTAAATGAATTTATATGATCAACTAGAAATATATATACAAATCAAAAGGGATGTTACATTAAATATATTCACCAAAGTTTCATAAAATCCCCCTTTTTTAAGTATAAAAATTCATTACTTAAGAAAACGTAAAATCTAAAATTTATAAAAATGGAAAGGGAGCTTATGTCAATAGATATAAACAATTTATCAAAGTTGCATAAAATTTTGTGAAAGTGTTAATTATTGTCCCAAAATTGGAAAATCCCCCCTTTTTTAAGCATAAAAATTCATAACACGGAAATGTAAAATCTGAAATTTATAAAAATTGAAAGGGAGCTTACATCAATAGATATAAACAATTCACCAAAGTTTCATGGACATTGGTGAAAGCCTTTTTGAGTTATTGTCCGAAGTGTTGAAAATCCCCCTTTTTTTTATGAATAAAGCCCCATAAATCCAAAACTTAAAATCTGAAATTTATAAAAATTGAAAGGGAGCTTACATCAATAGATATAAACAATTCACCAAAGTTTCATGGACATTGGTGAAAGCTTTTTTGCGTTATTGTCCGAAGTGTTGAAAATCCTCCTTTTTTTTATGAATAAAGCCCCATAAATCCAAAACTTAAAATCTAAAATTTATAAAAATTGAAAGGGAGCTTACATCAATAGATATAAACAATTCACCAAAGTTTCATGGACATTGGTGAAAGCCTTTTTGAGTTATTGTCCGAAGTGTTGAAAATCCCCCTTTTTTTTATGATTAAAGCCCCATAAATCATTGTAAATCCAAAACTTAAAATCTGAAATTTATAAAAATTGAAAGGGAGCTTACATCAATAGATATAAACAATTCACCAAAGTTTCATGGACATTGGTGAAAGCCTTTTTGAGTTATTGTCCGAAGTGTTGAAAATCCCCTCTTTTTTATGAATAAAGCCCCATAAATCCAAAACTTAAAATCTGAAATTAAAAAAAAACGAAAGGGAGCTTACGTCAATAGATATAAACAATTCACTTAAGTTTCATGGAAATTGGTGAAAGTGTTTTTGAGTTATTGTCCGAAGTGTGGACGACGGACGGACGGACGGACAGACGGACGGACGGACAGACGGACGGACGGACAGACGGACAACGGTATACCATAATACGTCCCGTCTAAAAGACGACGGGCGTATAAAAAAAGTTATCAAGTATTTGTATATTAAACAACACATTTCCCTATATTTGACAATAGCTTTGGAATAACATAACAGAAAATCCATAAAAGGTATACAGACTTTCAGTCTATCAACATTTGTAAAAAGGGGAAAGTGAATGGTTCCTGGCATACTTTTAGTTATTGCATTATGTAAAAATTCCATATTTTTTTTATGATTGAAGACCTTTTTCTGTGAAACAAAAAATACATATTGACACTCAGACATGACTGGGTGTATCTAATATAAAAAAAAAGTTTTTATTACTACAATTCCCCAACAATAAGCTGTTAAAGGCTGACTAACATATGATTATTTATTATAACAATGTTCTCAACTTATTTATTAGCCATGTATCTATCATGTCTTTTTTTTAAAAATAAATCAGAATTATGCAAATGTTTCGTCAGGGTTTAAAAAGACAGAACACACAAATTTGACATGGAAGAACTGAATATCTTGCATCACAATCTTCTAATGTTCTCAAAACTGAATAAATCAACTAGTGTTTGCATGTTTTCAGTTCATGGCCAAACAATTTGATATTTATATTAGATAAGTCTATATATATTGAGAACCTTTAAAGTAAATAAAACATTTAACTGTCCTTGATAACTGTCCTGGACAGAGGACTTGGGTTAAACTAGGACACACATTCCACAATAAACCATCAAGACAGCATCTTCTCAAGATTAAAATTGAGAACAAATTATCCAACTAAATATTAATTTCAGATATAAACATTCTCAAATAAAACAAAGTTTAACCCTAAAATCTTTTTCTTCAAATTGTGTAGATTTTGTTATACTTAACTATTAACACAAATATTAGTGAAGAATTTGAGTCTACCTTCTTTGAAGGATAATAATAAAACTTCCAGAAAGACCTTACCAAATTCTTTCTTGCAAATGTACAATTCCAGCTACATTTCATCAATACTCATTAAAACTGACCTTTCAATCCCATATGGTCATTATGACCCACAGAGATCAAAGTATTAATATGGAATCCATACAGTTACCTAATGGGTCACTTTCACTGACAATACAGCTTCAATGTTCTGAATCCCAAAGGAGTCTTTATTAATACTACAGAACAAACAGATTAACCTTATCTGTTCTGATGTCTATGTTAGACAGTCTCTTAGAGATTTCTCTAATATCATAACATAAATTTCATGCATTATTCAAATGATAACTTTCAAATCCATGCATGATATACTGATTGTATCAAAATTGATAATCAGCCTTTAAAATTACTGTAAACCAACTTATTTTCACCTATGCCTTATTTCACATAAAACACTTACTAGCCAATTTGAATTTTTGTGATTCCCAAATTTACTTTTATGTAGCAAAGTAAGGAAAAATCCAAGTTTTACATTTTCGCAACAATTTATATTTGTGATATTTTTTACTTGCAAGTCACAAAAATTAGTTGGTTTAGAGTAAGCTAAAAACTGCAGTGCCGGATCCAGCCATTTAAAAAAGGGACTAAGGAGGGGTTCCAACTATATGTTCCCATTCAAATGCATTGGTCGGCAAAAAAAAGGGGGGTTTCAACCCACGGAACCCCCCCCCCCTTGGATCCGCCAATGAACTGATGGAAAATGTATTCTCATGTTTACCTTCTTTGGTTGTTAATAAAATGTGGAATCATTCAAACTCCAAAAACGTTTTTCTACCCTCAGGCATAGATGATTGACCTTAGTTAGATTTGGCACACTTTGGGAGTACTTCGGTTTTCAACACTCATGCAATATTATCTTTTATTGGACAAAGTTTCTGAGAGACAACATGACATCTGATGGAACTCCAACTCTTTAGTCAGACTTAATTCAATCAATCTATAAAACAGTCATAGATCAATCAAAGATGTACATACTTTTTCCTACAAGCATAGAACACCTGACGTCTGACAAGATACAGCCGAAGACCATCTTCATCATAAATTTCTGCACAGCAGCTGTCTTTATCATCGTTACAGATAAATATTTATTTTTATATAATCATTACTGGTGCTTCCTGTGAGCTGGTTATGTTCCTAAATTAATGACAAATCATAAAGCGGTACCACACTCCTGCACCCACCATCTTGAGGAGTTTAGATAAACATTTTATTTTCTTCCCCAGCAGGTCCCAACCTCTGATCTTTGTAAATCATATTGTTTATCTATAAATATCTATGTTTCATTCATAAAATCTATGAATCAACTTGGATTGATTTTTTTACTGATAAAAAAGTAAGCTTATTCATAAAATGAATGCTTGTTTTCAGGTCAGTGTAAAAATATTACATCAAATCTTCTATAGAAGCAATAATTAAAGGATGAGTTCATAAAGTGTCTTGAGATAACTTACTCATACAATCTTTCAGACTGATAGATATATAGTATTTACATTTATTTTTCACTGTTACAAAATAATCAAAACAGTAGCTAAAGGATTTATCCGAATTCAAAAATTCTTATATCTCAATTTCTGACAGTCAAACTTTGAAAAGAGAGCAACTTGAGAGAGAGAAAATAAATAAACAAAACATGAAAGACAAATTTATTATCTTTAAATCCTGATATAAGCACAAATTGAAAACTAAAACAAAAATTAAATGGAAAACATAAAGATACGTTATTGAAATATATTGTACAAATTGTTTATCCTTAACAAAAAACATCTGACTACTTTTGTCATCATAAGAAGCAGTCTAAAGTAATTAATTTGCAAGCTACTGAAGTACCTACACACCATATGGCTGGGCCCCAGGGGCGAGGATTTTAATAAGAAGTACATCTTAAGGTGTTAAATGTATTACACACCACAGACAAAGTAATTAAATAATATTTATCATATGGGGGATCACTTGGATAAATATTAAATAAGATGCCTTTCAAATTTGTTTTTCATCTCTTCACACATTTCTGGAGCTTAGCTATAAAAGGTACTGTGCCCAGTGGGTTTGCAGGAGGTGTCAAAACTGTAGACAAACAAAGTATTTTCTATAATGCTCCAAATATGTATCGACTTCTGACATTCAATATTTTCAATCTAAAAAAACATAAATGGGTTAGGTCAAATAGCCATATGTTTAATATTATGTGCATCTAGCACACAAAACTGGTACCACTATAAATATTGCAGTATTAGCTTTAGTTTAAATGGAAATTGTATGCTGTCTAATATGTAAAATCCAAATAGTGTGAAATTTTAGAAAAGTTGATGAGTAAAAGAAAATTATGACAAATGTACCCTTGTCTTGTAAATTTGATCTTTGTAGAATATCTAAATCAGAGCCAAGAAAATTAAAATTGTCCAAATATGTCTGCCTCTGGAAATTAAAAGAATAAACTCTTTTGAATAAAACTCTTCTTAAGTCAAAGAAGCACCATTTTGTATACACTCAGAAAAGCCTGATGCTTATCATTTTGAACTAATTTCCTTATAAATGGCTTATTATAATAGCTAAAGATAAAACAGTTCAAGATATTCATACTTAATAATGTTCAGTGATTCTACTATTATACAGATAAACATCTCAAAGCTATATCCTTGCATAAAACAGACTCAAAAGCCTAATGAAACAGCCATTTATTTCTTCAAATGAATGAAAAAATATATTTAGTGCTAATTGTTTTCAATTTGCCTTGTTTCTATTGCCAGTGATTTAGTAGATAACTATCTGGAGGGATCTAGAGATGGAAATCAACCATAAAAACAGATACAAGACATGACTCTATATACATCATCAGATGGTTAGCCAATCAAACGCACCATTAATGAAGAGACAGTTTGTGCCAAAAACCCTACAATATTCATCATCAAATAGAATGGAAATCAAGTGCACCATATCTCAACAAGTATTCATACATATTCTTTCAAACCAACATCAACGTTTTGAGGGATAGAGCAAAAGGTTCACTAGTAAAGTGTCTATCAGTTTTCAAGAAAACTGCTTAGTAAGCACAAATGACCAGAACTAACCATCTATCTTATCAGCTGATATTCCCACATTATGAAACTTGGATGAAAATGGCAGATTATCAAATATACTTTTTGTGTCATCATAATATTAATCTCCACAAATTACTACCCAGCGTTGTTATATCAACTGACAACTAACTTCTTAAGACAGACTTCAAAAATTTAAATTATATCCATCAAAGTAGAAAAAAAGACATGTATATAAATCCGCACCTTTATATCCAAATATCATATTAGTCAAAACAACACTATGTAGTGTGCATGAATACATTAGGACAACTAGAGGTCAAGATATAGTTTGCAACATTAGACAATTGATTAAATTAGAGGTCTAGCTCTAAATTGTCCTAAGGTTTAGTCTGTATTCTTTCTTTTTCTTCATATGCACTAAACCTTAGCCTGTAAATAGGTCTTACTTCTTTGGTAGTTTTTGTTACTTTTAAAGACGCCACTGAAGGCTAAATTGTTTATGCAACAGTTCAATTAAAATTTTAATCAGAAACAAAACAAACGATACAAAATATTTTGATCAAAGATCTAACAACATTATCTTTTAAAGAAATCTTATCTCAGGTGCAAAGTCTGAGCAAAAGGGTTTATTTCGTAACTTTTACAGCTCATTACCCCAATACAAATGTATCAGAAAGATCTCAAACCAACCGCAAAAACATATTTATAATCAGCTAGTCTGTTTAAAGTTCATTCACAGAAAATTCAAAGCCAATGATAAAACACTGTCACAGAAAAAAGAAAACTTTGTCACATTCCATTGTTTTTAAAGAATAGCCCATGGTGAAAAGATTATCATGTCAGTCACCCAGAGACACACACTAGCGATAATCAGAGCGTTTAATTCTAATACTAAGGACATTTTAATGTTAACATAGCAAATTTTATGCTTAAAAAAGATGTGGATACAAACAATACAACTGCTGGTACTTCAAAAAAGTAAATTCTTCATTTAAGATATGGTTATATCTAATCTGTGTTTAACCTGGCTTCTATTGTACTCAAAATTTGTACTATTGTATGCGATATATTGATGAGACCTTTGTTCTGTGTGAGGTTTATTATATATGTCTGTAAGTCCTTAAGTTACTGTGACTTTATTGTTCTGGTTTGGAAAGCAGCCACAAGTGCCTTTAATTAACTTGAGTAGAAAACAATAAGGTATATAGATACATCTTGTCATGTTAATGTCGGAAGAGTTCAGACAAAATACTGTCATCCAAATGCAATGATTCACCAGATAATGTGTACAACAATGTTTACATCTGCTCAAAGAATATTTCTTAAGGCCTGTGACTCATTTCTTTCTTTCATTTAATAATTCTTGGTCTCAAAACTGTTTAAACCTCTTTGAAAATACATGATAAATTAATCGTAAAAATAGAATTTTATTCGATTTTTAGAATGAGGTGATAAGTGTTCAATCCTCTCAATTATTTTATAATGCCTGTAAGAATTACAAACAAAGTTTTTTATAAGTTAAGAAACTCATTGTGTAGTTTCAAACTTATTCTTAAGAGGGGGACAACAATTATAGAAAATAAATATTTCAATATCATGTTCAAATGTTATATATTATTTGTTTGTTTACGTATGATCCTATGTCAACTCTACGTCACACAATTGTTGATACATTGGTCACTCTCAAGTGCACTTGTCACAAACAAACTAAATGCCCCTTGGTCAAGTAAGACCTAATAAAATATTGATCTTCGTTAATTATCTTTTTATTGACCCCAAAATCAAAAGTTAATTGGTTCAATAAGTAAATGTACACAGGTATGTTTGTCCAGGTGAGAAACAGTGGTAGTAAATACACACGATACCGATGTTAAGTGACGTAAAAATTTAGTTTGGAAGTATAAATCATTTCATGTCACCTCAAGACATAAGTTATTTACATAGGTAAAGGTAAACCACCTATCTATCTTGAGTAGCCAGAACTTATAGCCTTGCCGAAACTTATAAAATATCCCCCACTAGTAGGCCACTACTATTGTCCCTTTAACTCGGTCAGGTCAATACCACCAGGGTAATACCACGGGTGTCTGGAAACTTAAGAGTCTGCAAAAGGGTAACGAACACCTAAGTGCTTCTATATTTAGGTTCATGTTTAGAAATTCAATCTTTTTGACATCTTTTCATGCATATTAAAATTCACTATGACATTTCAATGTTACACGAATCATGCATCGATAAATGTATTACGTAAAGAGTGACACCTTTCCTATAGTGGTAAACCAAGATGTGCCTTTGTGAGCACTTAACTTAGCAAGGGTTTGGTTTTCAAATGAATCAGTCTATTTTGTATAAATTATGTCTGCTCATAACTGATAAGAATTTATTTTTAATGCTTTAAAATTTTGATAACTGTTAGAAAAAGATAAATTTATCACACCTAACAACCAACATCCTATCTGACTTTTCAGTCTTAAAATATAGAACATCTTTTCAGCTTCCTAAGTTACAGCATAGCCCACAATATTAAACACGCTTTATTGAGGACTTCAGTATGAAATCTCTATTGGTGTGCGTTAAAATAAGCTACTCCTTGATAAAGAAATATTCATATAAAGTTAATTTTCCTTAATGGGTTTGCTAGTTTGCATACAAATATGTAAGCTGTGGTTTTTGGGTCCATGATGGCATCACCAGAGAAGATTTTTGGATAAGCACTTTATGTAACATATTTTGTAATGGAAATAGACAACTTTAAAAGAAATGGGACCAAATATCTTAAAAGCCAAGAGTTCAGATGATTGATATATCATTTGTTTCAAATCCTGAAGTAAAAAATGTTAAGTATTTTAACGATGTGCAAGTACTTTCAGAAATTGCCATGTCATAACACCATGCTGTGCATAGTACAAGGACATTAAAGGCAAGTTAGATTAGTTAGTATAAAGCCGCCACAAAAATACCAAAAATATTTTCTGATACTTTTTACCTTACAAATAATCTTTTTCACTCATTATAAGTACTGTTAAAACAAGTTTGGCGAGATGAAATGTATATTAATCTTCATAAATTGATTATAGCAGATTACGGCAGATTATAAAATATTCATAATGAACCTAATCATTATCAAAGCTTAAGTACGTTATTAATCAGGTGTTATTGAAACAAGGTCATGTGATTATGTCACAAATAACATTCAAAATTCTCTTTCAAGACAGCCTTGAAATTTGTAAGTTAAACGATAATACATTTGTACCAGAAAGACTATGATAGTTCAGTGTCTAGCAAGGTCATGTCTACAGTGTCTAGTATGGTCATGTCTAATGATCATGGTTTGAAAAATATGTGAAAAAACGCCTTACTTAATTACTGGTATATAGAAATGTTTACAAAAATGTATTACATACAATTTTAACACTATACTTTGGTTAACACCCTACACTTATTAATGCTAACAAGGTGTTACAATATTAATACTACAGAAAATTGTTTTTTGAAGCATACATGTATATATTTTAAGCAACTAAAGGCTGGCATAGCACCCAGAAAGGATGGTTATTATGCAAAATTATGTGTTCATGATCAAAAGCTTCATGAAAAACTGTTATTTTCCCAGATTCTATGCCAGTTCAATATTTTGGTTTTTTGTTTTGTTCAAAACTGTTTTTAGATTGAGGAGTATCAAAGAAAATTTACATGTTTTATATTACCTAGGTAAACTTGGTACTATTTTGTTTACTAATCTTGTCTCTAATATGACTACATGTAGAAGGAAACGAGGTCATATTTCATTTTCATAGTATTTTGGCTCACCTTAAATTTCTCACCAATTATAGAGGTAGCTTTAAATTATATATACCAGAGAATATATCAGTAATTATGTAACTAGATACATAATGACCACAGAAGAAATTACCTAAGACTGAGCAATTTTTCCAAATATACCTCAGTTCATAAAATAAAATCACCATTTCCAATAATATTCCTAGGTCAGTTCACTGATATGCTCTTTTAAATATATAACTCTTTTATTCTTTTTTTAAACCAAAAATGTTTTTCTAAACCAGAGTTTAATATTGCGAATGTGAAAATTTCCCCCTGCCTATCATTGTAATATTTATGAACATGTACTTAACTTGTCTGTCCCCATATTTATCACAAATACCAAAAAAATATTATGAAAATCTTGTCACCAAAAGAGTGAAAAGATGTTTGATTAAATAGCGATTACCAACCTGCATGTTGACAGTCTCTCCTTGTTGAAGAATTTGACTTGGACTATGAGATCTGCACCTGTCCTTCATATTATAACATAATATAACGAACAAATTCAAATTTTCCACACTGTCACTTCAAATATTTTGATTTGTTTATATTGTAATGTTTATTTTATCCAGGTATTTAACCCAAATTATATCCAGTATAGAAGTATGGAAGAAAATTCTCAAATCAAATCACTTTCAGAACATTGCACTAAACATTAAATCATAACAAATTCATGTTAATAATTAGTTTCAAAAGTCAAATAATTAATAATCCACAATTAAAATCCATTTCACGGAGAAAAAATTTGACCACCTCCTCTTCCCAATATCATATAAATATAAGTGATCGTATTGCACTGTCTACCTTAGTTAAAGAGCCAACAAAATAATTTAACATGTGAGTGACTAACAACACAGATCTATAAATAGAACAGCCTACACATACACTGTACTATACAACACTTAACATTTCATATTAATGATCGATAGAAATTAAAATCTTTAAAATAGGAGAAAAAAATTGAAGTACAAACAAATTGACTTAAATAAGTAGATCATAGTCTAGATTTGCCGAGGAATTTCATCACATTTCCTCCCCCTTAAATTCATTTTCCTTTAATAATAAACCAGCTTGAGTTCACCTTGGTGTTCACAGTCCTGACAATAGCGACTCCTGACTCCTTCATTTAGTTTGCAGGGGCAGGGGCAGGGCACTATAAATCGTCTTTCTAGATATATTTTCAATATTATAAAACATATGATTGATTGATAAAATGTCTTGTGTGAGAACACTGATTCAATGTCTATACTATCACATGTATTTTCCTCTTTGTTTTTAAGAAAACATTATATTCTAAACAAATGTAAAAAGTCATTTTCTAGCAATAAAATAAACTATTTCAATATTTGAATGATTAATTATTTATAAGATACAAAATGTGTTGTATGATATTTGAATGAATGACCAGATGTTCTTCATGTAGGAAATGTCAATTTTAATGTTAAAAAAGAGACAATCTATAGATTTATAACAAGGTTTCATTTATGATTGGGATATTACAAAGTTAGTGCAGTTTTACAAACCTAAAGTTAATTTTATCAGCCCAACTAAAGACTATAAATTTGGAAAACCAAACCAAAATATGTAACTACATAAGAAGAAATGTTTCAAATGAGTATATGTATAAAAAGATTTATCAAAACCTATTTGCAGGAGAATGTTTTAACTAAGTTTGCATTGTTTTTTCTCAGAACTAACAAATTTATGGACTCATAATTAATCTTAAAGAATGCATATATGTTGTAAGATAGATATTTGTTTTTTTAAACAAATACAACATGTACACATGTCTACCACATTTCCTGTTAGAGTTGCAGAGGCAATATCAAATCTGCACAAAACTTTGAAAGCACAACTGATTATATGTGACCTGACTTCCATGATGTGACACAGACGTTCTTTCATGTTTCTCATGTACATGAAATAACAGGGAATAACCGAATTTCCTGGTAGATACCAAATGAATAAGATCTTAGATCATAATAACATACATTATAATCTTAAAACTATCAATTAAACTATTTTCAGACAAATCAAGGCACATAAATCTTGAACTGTATTTAAACAGGCAGTACACTTCACCTGCATTTAATAGTAGGTAATTATAACAATATTAATGATTCTAAGAAATGAGGTCAAGAGAAAAGATAAGTAATCATACTAAACAAGCTTGTCATAAAAACACTATTTGTTTCCAAATTTCACCAGATACAGGCCACATTCCACAATGCAATACATTTCAATGGTATTCATACATGTACATGCAATAATCCCAGACCTACAAAACTGTCACAATTTGTGGGGAATATTCCAACAGATTTGTAGACAACACAAACAAGGCAACATACAAATATATCTTCAAGAAAACAAAAGCGTGAAAAAGGTGAGAAGATATCAAAGGAGCAACCAAAATCTGTAAGTCAAAGAAAAGCAGACAACACCATCATTAAAAGACAAACACTACATGGAGAACCAATTCAAACCCATAAATATCATAAAGTCAGCTCAGGTTTTTCAAAAATTCAGTGATTCAAAATTCCTGTTCCACCAATGGCATCCATCTTGTTGCTCGTCAAGTAAAACTTTGGTGACAAGTTTCATTCTGTGATGTCACAGTTAAGGAAAAGAGAAGATTTTGACTACAAGTGAAGAATGTCTGTGATCTTATGTTATATACCAATAGATATTTCCTGGCGGTCACCCAAAGCATGGTGGCATCCATAAAACTTTAGGAAGGTGAATATGCAAGTATAGCTGGAAAGACTGTTGTATTTCAGAGGTGGAAAGAGAGAAGGATAAACACATGTTAAGTGGAAGGAAGAAAAGGTTAAATAAATGTTAAAGTTTTAGAGCAGTCTCTTGGGATTGTTTAATCCGCACTTACATTGTATTTAAAGTATTTACAACTTTATAGTTTAATCTATATTTATGGCTTTCCAAACATTTTGTTATAGGTGTACCTTAGATGATGATTATTTTAGGAATCGATTATTTTAGGAATCATGTGTAAATGTCTTGGTCATGAAAAACCATATCATACAGATTTTATAAGTTGTAAGCATACAAGTAAGTGGACTAGAGTCACTTGGGTCACTATTTTCAGATCCAATTATGATTTGACAGAAGTTAAAATACACTGTCATCACATGTTCAAAAGTAAATAACTTGTGGTTAAAATTTTTATGTGAAACTATCTATTAAGATAAAAAAGATAAAAGTTTAACATTCAATAAAATTCTTTCTATGGGTGTATTTACAGTTGAGTTCAAAGTTTACATTTCATTCTTGTAAATATTTGTTTTCCTCCTTACTGAGACCAATTGTACTTGTGTTGTATATTTGTATAGAACATATTGAAGCTATGTTTTCAAAGTTAAATATAAAATGTCTATAAAAAACGACTTGTTAACAACATGAACATTTTTGTTATTAGAAAAAGTCATGTTAATAAGTTAAGGTACATTTTAAAAGATCAATGTACAAGAATAACATGATCCAATTTGTATTTTAGTCCTAATTGTTAAGTTTAAAGCCGGTTTTGTTTAGTTTCAATCATTTTTGTTGTTGTTATTTAGGTTCATTTTTGGGGTGTTTTTTTTCTTTCTTTTTTTTTGAGTTGGGGGGGGGGGGATCGGGATTGACCATGTACAAAATACATGAGTTCAGTATGAATTCATGCACGTGACATTCCCAACCAAAGTCGAGTAAAATCATAGAGATCCAAGTTTTATAGTCAAGTTTAGAGAATTGTTCATCCCTACAATATTTGTAAACAGCAAAGTCACATCAGGACATGTAAAAGACACAAGAAACTAAAGTACAACTTGACCAGTAGCAAAACACTGTAGTAAAACAAACATGTTTACTAGAGAGTTAAATTACAGGAAGTGTACTGTAATTATGGCTATTTACTGGCAGTCAAGAAATTATCTCTTAAGTATACGGAAAATGTCACTAGAACACACTATATTAGTACACAAACATGAATGAATATATTGGGCGTGGGAAAAACTCAAGTGCTCTTCAAAAATAACACATGCTGTAGCCCTGTAGTCAGCTTGAGAAACAACTGACCACATGTATTCACTGACATGCCTTAAAGAATGTATGGAATGTTAACATTGTTGAACCTGCATCATCAGCATGTCAAAGTACATATAAATCAAGTACATGTATCAATATGCACAATCATTTAATTGGTTGCATATGAAACGGACATGAAACTGCATATGCACTTAGTTAAATGGTTAAAAGTGTGAACATTTATTGGTTTAAGTGATAGATTATCATGAATTTAAGTTATTAGTCAAGAAATCTGTGACCTACTCCCTTACATTTCATTGTAATATATTTTAAAGGTCATATAAGTAACTTGAACTCAACTGATATACATATATATATTTTGTATTGATTTATAGATAAAACTGTTCCAATTCAAAAGATGTCTGACCTAAAAAACTTAATAAGTACCTTTTTAAATTGTTTCTCAATTTTACCGCAGACAGTCCTTTATTTGTACTTAATAATCTTATTACCAGTAATCAAGACTGTGTTTTAAATTATCTTTTTAATTCATTTTTCCAGTTATATGGTGTTCAAATCTAAAAATTGGTTAAGAAAAGACAGAATCAAGGTTACAGTAAGGAGCAAGATTATTTGCCCTGACAGGGTAAGAATCAGGGTCTTCTGCTAACCCTCCATCACCCATCATGTGTTCTCCCCAGAATTTTCAAATAGCACCTTTGAAATTAACATAGCACTGGTTTTCCCAAAAATTATAGCACAATGGTCCCTATACGTACTAAGAAACTTTAACCTGAAGTGGAACAGACAGATGGACCAAAGGACAAACGAAAGAACAGATTGAAAAACACAATGCCCATAAATGGGACACAAAAACTGAAAACTGACATTAAAAGTCAGTGGCGGATCCAGAACTTTACCTAAGGGGGCCCGTTGACTGACCTAAGGGGGGGGCGCTCCAGTCATGCTTCAATGATTCCCTATATAATCAACCAAATTTTTCCCACAAAAGGGGGGGGGGGCCAGGGCCCACCCCTGCATCCGCCTGTGGAAGTTTATGAAAACAAATACTGTTTGAAATTCTCTTAACTGCAATTTTTGACTAAGCAATTACATTTTTATAGATCTAAACAACTTTCAAATTATTGGCCAGTGGTGTTACATCTTATTAAAGCTGCTGATTTTTTAGTGTGTTACATATTGCTGTTATTCATTTTAAATTCACACTCCTAACAACGTACAACAAAGACATGTGAAAAAGAAAAAAAGAATTTGTCACTTTGCAAAAAAGAATTTGAGCGAGTGCCAGCATAAAGTACATTATACATCTTATTTTCTGAGTATGTCATCTCAATGACCTTTAATGGACTTAATTAAATTAAAATTGATGGAGAAAAAATTGCCGTAAATTTCATTCTAATCAAACTAAGTGTTCAGCCATTAAATAAGAAATAACAAAGGCCACCAAAAAATAAATATTAAGCTACATTAATCAGAAAATAAATTTGACCAATCAAAAAGATAACAAGGCAAGATGCCAAAGAAAGGAGTTACTGACCAGCCATCAAAATAGCCATCTGTCAACACACCATGATAACATCAAATGCTGTTAAAATTAATCTCTCCTCATCCTTGGGGTATTTTTAATGCCAGTGACCCATTCATTAGAGAAATGAATGGTTATGATTTTCTATGAATGATTGATTATCGGGGAATATCCTCCCAATTGTTTAGATAATGTCTCCTGGATTACAGTTAAAAATATCACCTAAATGTGATACAGCAGCAATCAAATTGGAGTTTATTGTTTTTTTGGCAAACAAATGTTTTTTATGCTGTGAAAATTATACAATTAGTTAATGTTAAGTTCTTTAGCTGGAGACAAAGTCAATGTCTCCTTTTTAAATGGTCGATTATAATATTAATCATGGTTAGTTTGAGTCAACCTTATAACCAAGCATAGGAACATACTGAAACAAACTATAGGGATGTATCATGTATACTCTTTATATTGTTGGGAGACGGTCAAAGACTTCCTTACTCAACTACTTCAAGTTAATATGAAAATCGCAAAATTTAAATTGCTGCAAAAAAGGATAGAAGGAGCTTAATGCCAAATAAAGTATGGACGAATATAAGAACAAGTTGGTTTACAGTAAATTACATGTATCTTAATAAGTTGTGCAAATAAAACACAATAGTCAACATTAACATATACAGGAAAAATACAAAAATAACCAAATGCAAGTTACTGTGTGGCCCTACATGTCATGATTACAAGTTAGCATTTAGGTTGTTAGATACAGCTGTCTGCAAACCAAAATATACCTAGATGACATGTACAATGTATCAAAATAACCACTTCAAGCAATAACAACACATACCTGGTAATAATATGTGTATTCAAATGCCATCAATTTGCCAGCAGTAAAACTGAATAATATCCCTTCTAGAAGTATCTAATGCAGTTAAAAACAACACATTTTATTGCAGCAACAATTTATGTGTGCATGTACCTGTACCAATCTGTACTGTAGTAGTGCATGACTGCAGATTTATGTATAGATGGTCACAACGATGGTTAACATTACCAGTACACAGGAAATTTACAAAGTACAAAATAAATCATGTTCCTGATTTCAAGTTATGTTTCTTTATTAAATCAACTGAAATTAATTTGATAAAAGTCAAGGAACCATAAGGAATAACTTAAGACATTTGTGACAATCTTGTCTATCAAAAAAGCAATTATAAGAATACATTGAATATTGGTTTTCAAGGTTTTTTGTCTTACCCTCTTTCATGTTAAAATCTGATATCTTGAAGTTAACAAAACTTCATATATATCTTTATATCTTAATTCATAATTTTTAAAATATGAATATCATTTTTGTCACGCCTTTTATATCATTTCTCATGTAATCAATATAAGGTAAATCATGAAAACCTACATTTTGAAAGGGAACAGTGTGAGTATCAAATAGGAACAAATTGTAAAAACATATATCACTTTGTTTTATCTGATGGTATAAGTCCTGTCTATTAAATACCACTTCTGGTAATTTAATAGCTTGACCCAAATATCTCATTAAATATGAACAAAGAACTGTTTTATCGGTATTCATTATAAATACATCAATCTTTAAGTTACCCTTTTATGTAATATCTCCCATTTCAAAAAACTGACAGCACGAAAAATTTACTTTGACATCTCTTTAAGTTCTCATGGCCACACCTTCACCCTCGAACAATACTCTTATTTTCCAAGTCAGCATTAATTCCGTTATTTCTAAACTTTGGTACCATAAAAATTAACACTTACAAAAGAGTTCCTAACTGTACAAATCAATTGATCTATATTTAAGTTTTTCAAAGGATTCATAATTTATCTCTCATTTTGATAAAATACATATGATTTAATGAATTCCTACATACAAGATCATTTACTGATATTTTATTATAGTTACAACCAAAACCATACAATTGTACACCAATAACTATTCTTGCATTATTTGAGTAGTCAATTCTATATTTTAATTTTCTCTTTACATGTATAGCAACGGCATTACATGATTTTTTTAAACAAGGTTTCTGAAAGCATTGCATATGAATGTCCCATACAGTCTGTATTGTTAACATTTATAAGTTGTGATTCCATCATGGAAATGAGATATGCCAATGTTAATACAACTGCATACCAAATATCAATAACCTTTAATATGTACCACCAGTTCATATCAAACTGGCTTATTAAAAACTTATATTTCTTAAACTGCCGGCAGAAAGTATTGAGTCTTGCTTTTCGACTTTGTCCAGGTGACACAAACATCATTCAACTGAGACCAAACTTGAATAATATAATCTGTAACAGAAAAAAGTGGGGGAGACTGATATTTGCATGCAATTTTATGTCCAAAGGCAACAACGTCAGCAAAAATCAATTCACTCATTATAAAAGGACTTTATCAACCAATTATAGCTATTTTCTGATATTTTGCTTTGATCTGTGATAATTTTTCATATCTAGCTAATCAAATGACATGGGTTTTTCTCAGTGGAGTGAGAATGCATGTCAGCATGTGCCTTCGTCATTCACACAAATATGTGATTGCTCAGGGGTGGATTCAGCAGAGTGTTCAAAAGGGGGTTCCCAACCCAGGATAAAAATTCCAACCATATGCTCCCATTCATATTCATTGATCATCCAAAAAAAGGGAGTTCCAACTTCCAACCCCCGTAACCCGTCTGGAACCGCCACTGTTGTTTACTTATTATAATGTGTAGGGTATTTGTCTCATCTATTTGAATTATACATGTATATTCTTATCTTTTTACATTTTATTGATTCTTATCTATTTAACAAAATTTCCAAATCTAATTTATATAATAGTCCAAATTTTATACACATTTCAGAAACTTTTAGAACTGAAGTTGTCTTAAGCACTAAATATATTTGTCCTCTACCTAAAACCTGTAACAAACTAACAACACAGCTATTGCAAATTGATACAAAAACAAACTGCTTTATCATTCAAATAAAATTAAAAGCCTTAAATCCTGTTATTGACAAATAAATGGTTGGTACATGTATACATACAACAGTATACATACAACATGTATTTATATTATTTCTATGTATCATAATATGCTGTAATTTCATGATAACATGTTTATAGTTGGCTGACAATATTTTCCAAAGATATGGAAATTAAAAATATTTATGATAAACATCATGTAGACTTGATTTTATCAACAAATGGGGATTTGTATTAAAAACACTCAACAATTTGTATCCACCTATCCATGAAAAGTTAACAGACAGACCAATTATGGGATAAACTTTATCAGACATGTTTTTATTGCAATTTTATAGTCTTTATATTTGAATTGTGATGAACTTATCAGAACAAATCTTAATCATGAAATCTGAATTTGAATTTATAAAAGGTTTTATAGATTTTGATACCTGGAAACAACAAAACCTGATGACAAATGATATTATCATAAATAAAACTTTTTTGAAAGGCAGCTTTATAACACTATGAAGTAATCAGCAGAACATCTATAAATTCCTTACAATTATCTAGAAAGAAGTACATTATTTCCTACATTACCCTTGGATTAATTAATTAATTGACAAACCACTTTCTGACACTCAAGCAATTACAGTCTTGTTTTTTTCCTTATCCCATTCTGATACTCTAAACACATAAAGATAAACATGACCTTTAACATGAGGAGCTGGAAGATTGGTTATTTATTTACTTCTGAACCAGATAGACTGTTACAGCAAAACCCTAAATAGAAACTGTGTAACTGTCAATCTTTGAAACATTTTTTTTTGTAGACTGTTACATCTCTGAATCTTTTTTGAACCCTTGCTCTACCCCATCATTGCCCTGTGCTTGCTAATAAACTAAAATTTTGTTGGTTTAATAGATATGTATTATACATGTACATGTATCATGAGCAGAACATGACAGTATCAACTTATCTACTTCAAGTCTTGTCAATCAAAATACACAGTATTGTCTTGGGCTCCAATGCATCAAGCTAGAGTAGAGGATACATGAACTACTAAGTGAGACTTGTAAAAATAGAAAAGCAATTGGAGATGACAGTCATTTTAAAAGTTTTTTTATTTTTGTCATTTTTCAAGAAACCTGACAAAATTGATTTTTGGTTGTCATTGTTAGCTTTCTGCTACATAATTTTATTTTACAAAAAAATCTAAGAATAAGTACATGGCGATGCAGTTTGGTATTATTAAACATTGTAAATTTGTTATTCCTGCAATCTTTGGCTTTTATTCTATGCAATGAAATAATAAGAATTGAATTTTAACAAAACATATGATTTTGGTGTTTGTAGACAATTGTATCTTCTGGTAACAGTGAAATCTAAATCAAGTCTTGTATCAAATAAACTTGCCTCCATTGATTCGTTACCAAATGTATGTCAAAATAAAATTTAGAATGAGACCTTTCAATTTAATCTGAGAAGTACACTTGTAAACTCAATGCAACGGCAAAATTTCTACTTTTAGCATTAGAAAGCCATGTAATAAAAGTCACAATGGACAATGTTCCTTTTCTCTCAGTTCCAATTCAATACTATAAGTAGAAAACAATTTCCTCCGGTAAATTGGTCTAGTTTCTATAAACATCAATTAATAAGGAAAATCTATTCAGCTCAATAACATAACCCTTACCACAAGAAACAGTTAGTGTAATGTGCCTATAACCATTGTATTGATTGTCTATCACATAGAAGGCTATAAAATAAACAGATATCTTCATTATTTGTCCAATGATACTTTTATTTGTTCCTCAGGCATTCAAATAATGGTGTTTTAACAGTCAATTGTAGTAATAAAGTCCTAAATAGGTGGAAAAAAAGTTATGGGCGACATTTAATTAACTTGATGTACATGTATGTTCATATCCTCTGACAAACTTAGTTGATGTTTATACTTTTTAAAGTGATTAATATTGTACAGAACACTTGATTCTCTCAATTTTTAAAGCCAAATCCATGTTAAAGTTTCATGTACCACTTTATAATTTCAAACAAAACATGAGTACAACAGTATGCTTGAAGCAAGATGTCCAAGTCCATGTGCAATGTCTAATGAATGTGTGGTCTCTCTATTTTATCACAATCATTTTCATTGGAGGGCATAGTTAAGTTTAACACTTGATTTGATTTGATTTTAGGTGTTTTAACACTACTTTAAAGCACTGCTTTTGGGCTATTTTGTGGCGGTCAGTTTTTTTTTGGTGGAGGAAGCCGGAGACCATACTTGACAACTTTTAACATGTTTAATACTTGTAAAAGGTACAAATTGAATTACCTTAATCTATTGCCTCAGTGTGATTCCTTCATATCTGAGAGGTGAACATACATTTTATACTGATCAGGTGTTATGAGATTAGTGGAAAATGGACTAAAGCAGTTGGAGGTAACACCTGAGAGGTTACATACATTCTATGCTGACCAGGTGTTATAAGATTAGTGGAAAATGGACTTAGCAGAGGGAGGTCATAAAATGACTATCAACTCTTGAAATTTACACCTGCAATTTCTATAATCATTGAATTTTTAACTGTACATGTATAATGCTAAAATATTTAGGTTATACATGTACTTCTTCTGTTAAATAAATGACTGCATTTACGCCTAGTCCAAATAATTAATTTATTTAATTATTTAATTAATTCTTGCGACAGTATATATATATATATATATATAATCCTAATCAAAGTAAAAATGTAATATTTATCTAAATATTGAGACATTGTTTACTCTATCTCTTTTTGTAAATCAACACAGAAGCTAAAAGTACTTTTTATAAAAAAAAAAAAAAAATGTGGTATGATTTGTCTTCTTTAGATGTCAATGGAGCCATACAGTAATTAAAGATGAAACACAGATTTCAAGGCATACATGGTATCCAGGGAAGACACTCTCTGAAATCTAAGTGAAATGTAAATTTGCCTTACAACGAGTTAACAGTTTTTAAAAGTGATTTCCCAGGGTGCCATTTATGGTTAAATGCAACAGCAATTATGTTTTTCAGTTTTTCATTGTTTTTTTAAGAAGTATTGAATACAATTTAATATTATGTAATGCGACCAATTTACTGTTGCGTCTGTGAATAATTTTTAAAAAAAGGTTGCTCAGAAGTCAACTTTTTACAACTTCAATTTATTTTAAAATATATATAGTTGTTCAAGTCACTTAAGTGGTTCAATTATGAAAAATGTAATGTTTACATGTAAACTGTAATAATTTCCAAACATGTTTACATAACTTTAAAAGGATGTATATACCTGAGTTAAAATGCCTTTTCATTGGGTGATTGATCACACAGACATCATAATTATGTACTATTAATCTTTATAAACCAACTTATGGGTAAACACAAAATACTGTTATTTAATATGTTGCATTTTTCCTGAAGTGACAAAATTTTTAAGTTTTGTATACGTTTGTCATTTTGTGTATATACATAATGTTGAGGGTATAAATAAACAAACAATTAGGGCTACAGGTATATGAAAATAAGACAACATTTTTAAAATATTTGTTACAAGCCATCAAAAATTTAATATTTCTAGAAAAAACAACAAGATCTTCAACAAAAACAAGTTTCCACATGATTTTTTTTTTTTAAAAAGAGATATTTCACGAATGCTTTATACAGTATATATAAGGGCATACTACATTTGTAAATTAAAAAACAACCCAGGTAACCTGTAGAAAAACTACTTGTTTAAGATGAGGGTGAACACAAACATTTCTGTATAAACTTGGTTAACATGTTTGTAAATAAATGAATGACTGTACATTTGTACATTTTTATTATATAACTTATCTGTGGTGAAACAGTGGTTAATTGTAAAATATGTAAGTTGTCTTTAGCATGTTTAGTTTTTTTTCACAATATATGTATCTATCATGATTTATAAAATTGCAACTGTTCTGTTTATCAATTCCACATTCAGATGTTTTTAAACTACAGGAAAAGAAAAATATTCAAATAATCTAATGAATTAGTTTTTAAGATTTATAATTCATAAATTTTACATGAAATTTATGCACCAAAAAAAAATCTCCTATATATCATTGCTTTTTTATGACCTCTAAATAATCAGTAACCTTGTAAAGGTTAGTTTTCGAGGAGTTACTAGTTTCGACAAAAAAAAATTCAAGAGAAATTTTTCAGAGACTCAATAGTTTTTAAAACAAGTACAAATGCATCTACATGTATATATTGTATAGTATGTATGATTTCTGCTTAGTATATAAATCTATTGTTTAAAGTGGTAGTTTCTCAACCTGCTGGGGTAATCCAGTTCAATTACAAATATGTGACGCAGTGTGTTTTTATATATATATATATATATATATATATATATATAGCCAAAAAAGGAGACCGGAACATTAATAAGTTCTTTTAGATAGTCAGTGATAGTTGTTGTATAATTATGAAATCGAGAAAAATGTATAAATTTATCTTAGCATACATACTAAAATTGCAAATTAAAGATTATTACAAAACTTTGCTTTTTCCAAATCACCTCAAAAAGATACTTTAATAAATGAAACAGTTACATCATTTATAGATTTTTTAATATAAAGATATACAAATGTAGAACATGTAATCTGATGGCTTAATATAGACTTAAATAAAACAAACTTTGAATTCGCTGAATTGTATGAAGTTTGTAAATTGTAA
Source organism: Mytilus galloprovincialis (assembly GCF_965363235.1). Lineage (NCBI taxonomy): Eukaryota > Metazoa > Mollusca > Bivalvia > Mytilida > Mytilidae > Mytilus > Mytilus galloprovincialis. The sequence goes on from NC_134843.1 coordinate 88,547,184, forward strand.
GTAGCAGCAACTACATACACTTGTGTTTGTGCTAACATTATCTGAAAAAAGCAGACACATGTTACATTCTGTATGTACAGTTGTAAATGTACACATGTCAAAATGAAATACCGTTTTTAAATTAAAATCATTGTAGAGTAACGATGTATTTATGGTGTGATATTATTAATAAACATGCAACTTTTATTTAGTTTTTCTCTCTCGAATATGAAATCGACAATCCATTTGTTTACAAAACTTTGGGAGATAATATCAAAATGGTTTGTACCACAGCTAGATGTCTGATATGACCACCACCCCCCTTTTCAGATCAAATGTGTGAATTATTACCTTTCGAAAATCTGTAATTCTATTAAACATGTCTATTAGGATTGCAGGCTATACAATTCAACTGTGAACATAGTAATTGAGCTAAGATATGCGTTGTTTCCAATATTGCAACCTGATCGGGACAGTCCGATACGCCGACAGGTACGCTTTTCTGTAACAATTCTGTGGGATCCTTTATTGGCAGTATACATTGATCACCACTTAATTAAGTCATTTTATGTAGCAAATTTAGCTTATATCCCTAAAATACTTGTGAATAAACCCTGAAAATCACCAGCTGTCTTCTATTTGTTTGCCTCGTTCCAAAATAAATTCTGTTGTGTAATTTCCGGATGTAAAACCGGAATATACAGGTAAAATCTCCGTGTAAGCTATCAAGATCTAGGCATAGACTCAAAATATAACAATCTCACAATGATTATAGCATAATATATCATTAAGGATACATTATAAGCGCACACATGTTTTTTTAAAAGACAAACAATATGTCTGGTTGGACAAATTTATAAGAATAAGAATAAGAATAAGAATAAGAATAAGAATAAGAATAAGAATAAGAATAAGAATAAGAATAAGAATAAGAATAAGAATAAGAATAAGAATATTTATTATTCCAATCAAGGGCCCTTGATGGGCAGCATAACATGTACACATAAAACAATACATCATGATTTGTAACAGAAAAACATTTTTATAAACTAAAATGAAACTTAAAAAAAATGTTCAGCCGGACAGATGTTATTATCTTCATGCTATAAAAATCATATACATTTAATTCCAGGCAGGATCAGAACCATAAAATCATTACAATTATCATTGTTATTACATACATTAATTAACATTTCGTCTAACATGTAGACATGTTAATGTTTTTGGTCTTTTGTGGATAGTTGTCTCATTGGCAATCATACCACATCTTCTTTTTTATATGTAATAATATAGCTCCCTAAATATTTAAGTATAGACAAATTTTCATTAGTAAATAACCAAACAAATTTTGCCTCATTTGAAAGATGTATAAAATTAGGACAAATACCGTTTATCTCCTTGAAAAATATCTCCCTATCATTTTTGTATGCTGGACAACTAGTTATAAAATGTTGTTCATCTTCAACCAGATTTAGAGTACATTTCTTACAAAGCCTTTGGTCTCTTTCTATATATAATGATTTAGAAAGTAATATTCCCCAGGTATTTATAGTAAATATTAGCATTACCGGCAAAAACATGTATTAATATAAATAAACTAGATTGAAAGGTTGTCTAGAAATCGCTTCTTTTAAGGATAATGTTTATATATTCGATTGTCATTGAAGTTTCCTAGGCTAATTAAAAAAAACATTGTCTTCAATACCATCAGAACAGAAAACAATAAATGTCACATATTTTTTTATTCACTTAGGCACATATGATTTAGGGACACTTCGATCTTATATCAGTAGGGATGAGCAGCTGAGACATCCAGTACCGTCAGTGACAATTTTCATATATGTTAAAGAGCAAAAATAGAAAACTTATCGTATATTTATACCTTTAGCAATTATGATTAAGCTATTTCATTGGGGAGATAGATTTTGGTAATTGATATCTGATGCGTTTACGACAGTGATTTTAATAATCTTTAATAGCATATGTGAAACATAATAAGTGCCCCACCCCTAACTCACACGCACACTTATTCTTATTTTTTAATATGAAAAAAATACCAACATTTCTCTCTTTCAAATGAAATGTAAATTTCAAATTCATGCTTAGTTTCCCATTTTCCATGATCAACTGTTTTTGTTGTTTCTACCCCAACTCAAAATTTGACAGTAAATATAAGTTTGTATCTTTTAAAATTAGATTTGGATTATCAATACTTACAACATTTGACCGACATATAAAAGATGTACAACATGTATTGCTTGATTATGTAACATGGTATTTTCCAATAATGATTTTTTTTGATCTATAGACGTTTCTATTTGAATGACTTTTTTGGATATATCTATAATCGTAGGGTATCGACGTAGTTCGCTCATAACAGCAAAGTTTGAGCTGTGCCATGGTGGATCTACGATTTGAAAAAGGGAGGTTGCAATAAAAAATATTCTGCAGTGACCATATTTGATTATTAATAAGAGAAGAGAGCGTAACGACGTGGAGCATTTATCTGCCAGTGCCCGTTTCAACTGAAATATTCACAACGTAACTAGCAAGTACGCATATCAGGCGCGTAGCTCCCTATACGCTAACACGCATGCAGTTGCGTGCACATCGATTCGGCATGCAAAAAAAAATGGCAAAATAAAAATTTATATATTGAATGTTAAAGGAAACAACTATGTTGTCACTTTTTTAATTGATGAAATATCATTAAATAACGGCATTTGGTTTAAAAATAAAAGTGTTATTGGAGATTATGACAAAATCGGACAGTAACTTGTATCTTTTACAAGATTTGAATTTTTACAAGATTTGAATTTGTAATACTCAGTCTAAGACATGTAGTTTTTGGAGCACATTTTACAGTGTACGCTTAATCAGTTTGGAATGAGATGTACTAATCGGCATTAGTATTATCAGAATCCTTCGATATCGTTGAAAATATGCCGAGGCGATGTGGTCGAAAGACTACCAGAGCCAATCACCCTGCAAACACGCCAAAACAGTATTGGAAAGTCTCATTATTTTTTGCGTATGTTGAAAACAAATGTACGATCAACAATGAACGACGACAGTTACTAGCATTATTGCATATTCATCGGCATTTCAGTGTGAATATTGACAATTAAAGTAATAGAGAAGTTTGTATCTGCCTAGGCCAGAAGAGCAGATTTTGGACAATTTTGAGTAAATTCTGTATCACAAATATGTGTTGTTTATGTATTACTCTATTCAGAAGATTTATTAATAGTTTTACATTCATAAATTTTTTATAAGTCCTATCTACATATAGCTCCTCTTTTAATCGTCCTATGACCGAAAACCGGAAAAGAAAACATTTTTCTGCATAAAAGGGTCCAAAAATTTAGTTGCTTGCACATCGTTTCTTTCTAGCTACGCCCCTGCATATGGCCTTTGATTATATATCTTACTAGAACACACCCGCGAAATCGCGGGCATTCAGAGCGTAGTTTAAAGTATCAGTATGTAAAGTGTTGTTGGAAGAATTTTGTTAAATACAGAATGACTGGAGAATTTCAGCAAAAGTATCATAAGTCATAGGTTATTGGGGACAGGAAAATGTTTTTTTTTTACCCTCCACCTTTATTTCCAAAGTTCACAATTTTTGGTTTTCTATCAACTTCAATATGAACATACATTTAGTATGTTATGAACATTTATTTAAGTAAGGAGCCTGTAATTCAATGGTTGTCGTTTGTTTATGTGTTACATATTTGTTTTTCGTTAATTTTTTGTACATAAATAAGGCCGCTAGTTTTCTCGTTTGCATTGTTTTACAGTGTCATTTCGGGGCCTTTTGAAGCTGAGTATGCGGTATGGGCTTTGCTCTTTGTTGAAGGCCGTACGGTAACCTATAATTGTTAATTTCTGTGTCATTTTGGTCTCTTGTGGGAAATTGTCTTAACATGGCAATCATACCACATCTTCTTTTTTTTTTGTAATCAATGAATTTTGTAAAAGATTTAATGACTGGAGAATTTCAGAAAAAGTATCAAAAGTTCACATGAATAATTTTAGCGCTTATCTGTATATTATGAACATTCATTACTATATAAATAAAGCGTATTTACTTTCAATTCTAAGTTTACTAATCGATCCATGGTGATCATTGATATAGTATACATACCCTCTCTATTTAATAAACTCTGTAACTGCCGTGGATAGTAAACTTGAAAATGATAGCAGATAAAATTCTGAAAATACACTTTATTCGTAGTATATGTATGTTCAAAGTATACAGAAAAACGCAAACCGGAAGTCTAATCTGGCTTAAAATTTCGTACAATGACGGGACAATACCCGGATGCCTTTTTTTCTCGTTTTTCTCCTAAAATAAATCAATCTGAATAATCATATGAATGGATGACAAATGCGACTATGCACTGTACCTATAGGACACAGAGGCGTGTTGATTAATTTATTGTGGAAAGAAGAGAAGCGACACCAAAAATGAGGTCTTCTCGTTTAATAGTATAGATAAACTGGTGATATGTAAGTGATATCAGAGACATACAACACTGGTTATTCATATTTCAATTCAAACGCTGAAAGAGACAAAATCGAACTGAAACATATTTGCAATTGTTATTACTTATTCTTCTCTGAAACGAAATTATCAACTAATATGGAAAAAAAACCATACATGTGCATTTTGTTTCATTTATGATAACGTCACAGAAAATGCATGACTATCTATCTATTGGTCCTAACCTGAAAGTACATTTAAACTACATTTAAGTCTTAAATAACGGTTTGATCACACAGGCACTAGTCTCAGAATTTGTTTTGTATATATACCGTTTACGAAGAAGCTAAGTATCAAAGCTCTGTTCTCAGAAGAACCTATTGTATTATAATACTAAACCTATAAACACTGCTGTGACCTACATTTATCTTTTGCGTAACTAATAAGCTTAATTTCTCAGAAAGTTATGATATCATAATATATCAATGATAAGTAACCAATTTTTAGCAATATGTTCTTAAATACTACCAACAAAACATTCCACTATTGACTGACCTACGTCGAATGTTTCAATAAAGGCTCTTTGTAGGATATAAGGTATAAAACGATAGTGCATTGTCATTTCCTCCTCTATAACTGTCCAGTAACAATATGGTAACTATAACACATATTTTACGCGTTGGTTACTTTGATGAAATAAAGTGTCTATGGCAGTTTAATAGAAACCTATTCTGTGGTGTATACATCAATCTCCTTGACGTTTGGTACAACGCCGTTCAGCAATATAAGCAAAGGACATGCGTTCGCGTTGAAGGGAATACAGATCTACGTTCAATGAGGGGGACAAGGGTGGTCCCAATAACAGCAGAACAGCAAATTGGTTTGGCTTATAACAGATAACAAGGAATTAAAATGGACAAAAACAGATAACAGTAAATGAAATATTAAAATAAGTCGGGTCATTGACAGATCCAGTATTTCTTATTACGGATATAATCCTTTGTAATGAATTCCATGTTTTATGAACATGTTCTTAAAATTATGTATCTAGAATGTGTTTACTACTCAGTATATTTTTATACGCTCGTTTACGGGACGTATTATGGAATACTGTTGTCCGTCTGTCGTCAACATGTCAAACATTAACTCCAACACTCTTTAACCAATTTGCATAAAACTTCGGAAAAATGTTTATATCTGTTGTACCGACTTTTGTTATAGTAAAATTGTGAATTGCCAAAGACAAAATTTTAATATAACATATCTATTGACGTGAGCTCCCCTTCGTTTTTTTTTTTTTTTTTATATATAAATTTCAGATTTAAAGTTTTTTAGTAATGGGGTTTTATTTAATAAAAATGTTTTTTTTTCAGTTTTCTGATAATATCTCAAAAATCCTTTCACAAGTTTGCATGGAATTTTGGGGAATTGTTTATATCTATTGACATGAGCTCCCTTTCAATTTTTATAAATTTTAGATTTTACGTTATAGCTTTTGTTGTAAGCGCCCTTTCTATTTTCATTAATTTTAGATTTTATGTTATTGAGTTCTAGGGTTCTATTCATTAAAAAAGGTGGTATTTTCCAGTTTTCGGACAATAACTCAAAAATGTTTTCAGCAGTTCTCATGAAACTGTGGTATATTGTTTATACATATTGACTGAAGCTCTCTTTAAATTTTTATAAATATCTGATATGACATAAGGAAGTTATCGAATATTTCAAAAAGGGCGACGGGCGTATCATGCGCTCATGGCGTAGCTGTTGATTTGTTATAGAATACTTTTTTCAGCATTTATTTTTAAACAGTTATAGAAACTCACACATGCTTATAATTTAAATAGTGTGTAATAAAATTGAGCATGGAAATGAGGAATATGTCAAAGAGAAAAAAATATCAAGTAAAAATTCAAGGGCAGTTATGGTATCAAAGCAGGTCCAATTGACATATAGTTCTTGTGTTTGTTGCTACTAAGAAATGACCTAAAAGAGTTTGAAAATATATATTCGCATTCTGACTTTTTTTAAATGCCCATTTAATGAGGTGTGGGAATTTTTCTTAATAAGACTATGAGGCAAAGTGGTATATATATAGGGTAGCAAAATCAAAAGCACCAATTATAAGCATGCAATTTATCAAGTACCTCGAACCATTTTTTGACACTCCAAAAGTAATTTATTCCACTATTTTCATAGGCTCAATTTGAACAATTTTTTATCAGGCTTTTGATTGCATCAAGTGTACTAGTAAGTAGATACATAGTTTAGTAGGGGAACAATGGCTTGAAGACAAAATAAATCTTTGTTTGTAATGAGCTATGTGCAGCTTCGGAACCCAGTACATGGTTGGAACTTTCATTGTTCAATGTGTTTGGTTCTGCTTGAAAAGAATCACAGAGCTGAGTCAATGTACCATATTAAATAAAAGGTTAACTGTTTGTAAGGACCTAGTCCTTAATTGCGATTCTTGTCAGATATTCCTGGCCATATGTTTTCCTTTTTGTCATATTAAGAATGAATTGTTCTGATCTAATATGTTGGTAAGGGAAACAAGGAACATTATCCTCATACAAAAAAATAAGATAATTCTAAATACATGTTCCAAAAAATGGAATTTATTACAAAGGATAATCTTAAGATATACTGGAATTGTCCTGGACCTCACTTCTCTGATGGGTATATGTTAATGGAACCCTTCTCCGAATACGGGACCAACTTATTAGTAGTGGTGGACCCCAATGTCCAATGATCTTCAATTTCTACCGAAAATTTGCTGTAAAAAAATGCTAACATTCCAATTTTCAATAACAGTTAACAGCAAATACATTATCACAATAACAGATAACAAAAAAAATTAAAAGCCCAATAACAGCTAACAAAGAATAAGACAATAACAGCTAAAAGCAAATATATTTTTAGAATAACAGATAACAAAGAATTAAATTGCCCCATAACAGCATAACAGTTAAACCCCTTGCCCCCCTCTTCAATACCACGTTTTTAATACCACGTAAAAAGAATTAAACAAAAATTTCCACCAAACTATTCGAACGTACAAAATATAAAGGTCATATAACACCAACACCCATCACCATGATCACCCAACTCTCAATCATTAAAAAAAATGCTTATAAAGACTCAGCGGCAAACAACGACGAATAATACAGTTTTAAGCGAACACATAGGGTACCCCCTATCTGTTAAGACCACATGCACAATGTAGCGTTAGTAATAGGTATATAGCAAAGAATACATCTCAATGCATTGCTAGGGACCGTTTCAAACTTGCATTGTTGACCATGTTGAAGGCCTCACTGGGATTATAGAGAACAGGAATAAAAGTGCCTCGTTATTTCCCCCCCCCCCCAGTCGCATGTAAACTCGATTCTGTGTTGTACCTTGGACTATTATAATAAATAGTCCAAGGTTTTTATATTGATACACCGTGTTATCCAAATTGTCAGTTATGCGATGATTAATTGCCGAGTTCAAATCTACAAATGTTCAAAAGTTTTAACTGGTGGCAAGTTCAGCAGCACGAACATTGACGGCTTACTACGGTGCTAGGCAAAGACGGATTTATAGGGGGTAGAGCAAACCCCTTTTTGAGTTACATGATACATATATTAGTTTTTAAAAGTATTGATACAGACGCTGGCCTGCCATGCAGTGGGCCCTTTTTAAAATCCTTGATCCGCACCTGTAAGGCTTGATTTTTGTTATGATAATAAGTATAAAAAAGAAGATGTGGTATGATTGCCAATGAGACAACTGTCCGCAAGAGACCAACATGACACAGACAATAACAACTACTAACAAGGGTTGATACTCTTATTAATTAGTCCGTAAGAGTTTATGTAATTACGAAAGTTCACCTTCGTTTTTGTTTTGCAAACCGGTACCATGTAAAAGTATCACTTTATAATATTGGTATATGCAATGAATTTCTTACTATACAGTAGCTGCAATTTAATAAGAATAGATTGATCTAGGTTCAGATTGCTAGTCCTAATTTTCAGAATAATTGTACTTTAAAAAAGAAGATTTAAGTGTCAAAAGATACCTAGAACTTATGACTACATAGATGTTAGTCTTAGCAATATTATATCTGACAAATATTCGGACCAACCTTTATATATATTAGATTTTTTTTTTTTTGTGAATGTCAAAAAATCTAAATATTCTTTCAGGTTTGTAAATATTCTTGAAATTCCACAGGTAAAGTCAACCCGTTACGGTAAAAAAAATCGTTCAAATTTGCTGCTGCTACTTTATGGAACAGCCTTCCAAACCATTTCAGGACTGAAAACAGTTTTTCACATTTTAAAAGTCTTGTTCAGTCCTGGAACGGTTTGGAATGTCGCTGTTCTGCTTGCAGATAGTTCTTGAGCTGTTTATTATGTATGCTGCTTTTGGTTGCTCTGGTCAAGCATGTTTTTACTTCATTCGAAAATTTGTTGCTTATTTTTATTGCATGCTATGTATGTGAGATTTCAACTTTGTATTACAGGTTGTTTTATATGTCAAAATGCACTGTTTTTATGTTATTTAGATGTTTTTATATTCGGTTAAAAGCTCCCTAGAGCTTGTGTTGCTTATTTGTACTTATGCCGAATCAAAATAAAGTTTTCTTATCTTATCTTATCTTATCTTATATAGCCTTTGGGGACCAAGAAAAATTATCTTTTTTGACTGACAACTTTTGAAATATTGTTCCCACTAACGGTGTTTAATTAGAGGTGTTATAAACTATCGTATTATGTCCGATTTTAAGCAATAATTAACTCTTTGAGGTCCTATTTTAAGTTACTACCAGTTTGATATAAAGCTTTAAATATTCTGTCTATAAAAGCTAAGTACACCAAAGGAGGGACTTACCAGTTATTGTTGAAAGTAATTAACACTTTATAAGGTAACATATTCTTGAACTGAAAAAAAAATGAAATCAGACCTCTGACGTTTACACTAGTTATTTTTTTAATGATATTAGTTAACTTAGCCATAATTTTTAGAAATAATTGTTTAATACCGATACAGAACTAAGGTTGATCAGTTAAAAAACAGGAAAATATCAAGTTTCAAAAGCCAGGAAATAGGAAGCTTTTAAAAGACAGGAAAATAGAAAGCTATCGAAAGAGAGGAAACAAGGAATCTTAAAAAGACAGGAAACAAGGAATCTTAAAAAGACAGGAAAATAGAGACTTTCAAAAGAGAGGGAAATGGGAAGTTTTCAAAAGACAAGACAATATGTAGCTACCAAAAGACACACAAAAAGGAAGCTTCCAAAAGACAAGAAAATATGTAACTTTCAAAAGACACGAAAATAATTAGCTTCAAAAGACGCGAAAATAGAAGGTTCCAAAAGACAGGAAAATAGGAAGCTTTCAAAAGACAAGAAAATATATATCTTTCAAAAGACAGGAAAATAGGTAGCTTTCAAAAGACAGTAACATAGGAAGATTTCAAAAGACAGGAAAATAGGAAGCTTTCAAAAGACAAGAAAATATGTAGCTTTCAAAGGCAGAAAAATAGGAAGCTTTTAAAAGACAAGAAAATATGTAGCTTTCAAAACACTAAAACATATTTAGCTTTCAAAAGACAATAAAATATGTAGCTTTCAAAACACAAGAACATTAGTAGCTTTCAAAAAACAAGAAAATGTGTAGCTTTCAAAAGACAGGTAAATAAGAAGCTTTCAAAATATAGGAAAATAGGAAAATATTTAGCTTTCAAATACAAGAAAATATGTAGCTTTCAAAACACTAAAACATATTTAGCTTTCAAAAGAAAATATCATATGTAGCTTTCAAAACACAAGAACATAAGTAGCTTTAAAAAAACAAGAAAATGCGTAGCTTTCAAAAAACACGTAAATAAGAACCTTTCAAAATATAGGAAAATATGAAAATATTTAGCTTTCAAATACAAGAAAATATGTAGCTTTCAAAACACTTAAACATATTTAGCTTCCAAAAGACAATAACATATGTAGCTTTCAAAACACAAGAACATAAGTAGCTTTAAAAAACAAGAAAATGTGTAGCTTTCAAAAGACAGGTAAATAAGAAGCTTTCAAAATATAGAAAAAAGGAAAATATTTAGCTTTCAAATACAAGAAAATATGTAGCTTTCAAAGCACTAAAACATATTTAGCTTTCAAAAGACACTAACATATGTAGCTTTCAAAACACAAGAACATAAGTAGCTTTAAAAAAACAAGAAAATGTGTAGCTTTCAAAAGACACGTAAATAAGAAGCTTTCAAAATATAGGAATATAGGAAAGTATTTAGCTTTCAAATACAAGAAAATATGTATCTTTCAAAACACAAGAACATAAGTAGCTTTAAAAAACAAGAAAATGTGTAGCTTTCAAAAGAAACGTAAATAAGAAGCTTTCAAAATATAGGAAAATAGAAAAATATTTAGCTTTCAAATACATGAAAATATGTTGTTTGAAAAAAACAGGAAAATAGGAAGCTTTCAAAAGACAGGAAGCTAGGAAAATTCAACAGACAAGAAATTATGTAGCTTTCAAAGGCATGAACATAGGAAGCTTTCAAAGGACAAGAAACTATGTAGCTTTCAAAAGACACGAAATTATTTAGCTTCACAACACAAGAAAATATGTAGCTTTCAAAAGACAATAAAATATTTAGATATAAAAAAAAAAGAAAATATGTAGCTTTCAAAAGGCAGGAAAATAGGAAGTTTTCAAAAGACAGGAAAAGATGAATTTTAAAAGAAAAATTATTGTTTTGAAGTTTAGGCTTCTTTAACACATGTGTTATTATATAGTCGCAGTTTCACTTTGAAAATATTTTGATTGTTTCGAATCAAATGATTTATGGTAAAAGGGAAATAACTTCAACCCCATTTCTGTTTTTGGTTAAAATCATGTGATATCGATTTGTCACATGACAACAGGATGGCGGCTTGCTTGAAACTTTTCATAACGTTATATTATTGTACCTGTTTTATGATTGCTGGTGTTGTAGATGGAAAACCAAATTTTGTCATATTGCTTATGGATGATGTAAGTTCTACGGCATATGTATTCTTTTTTTTCTGCTGAAAAGATAATAGCCATCGACATCCTGAATGATCAATACAATCTGGGACCAATATATATGTATTAGTCCAAGATACAATAAGATACACGATAAAAAAGATATGTTCTACTAAAATAATAAATCTATATCAATCAGCTTTAATTGCAGCATACTAGATTAGTCCTATACTGAACAAATGTACTCTATAAAAAAAGGGGGGGGAGTATTTTCAGTTTCTATAGATTTTTTTCTGATTTAAAAAAAAAATGTTTTGCTTTTTCATTATTTGCTATTCTATATTTGTTATTTTTGACTTTTCTTATTTGCTTTTTTTACTATAAATGTGACAGTGAAGGTCATATAACTTAATGACTAGCCAACATTTTTGCGGTAGGTCTTTTCACCACCGTACACCACAGTCACCCCAATAGTTTATTATTTTGTCTTTTATCGTTATAAATGTGACTGAAATATAATATTATCATCATGTGATGTGTTTTCGTACTAATAACAATTTTCACTGCTTACAGGTTTTCACTGTTGAGTTTTTGTTCAGGTGTTTACTCAAATTTGAAAAGGATGTCTTATCAAATGATTTTAGGTATCTAGTTTTTTTGCCAAGGCTTTCTACGATTTTTAACCGTTTCCGATTACTTCGCGATTTTCGTATGTCAAAAAAACGGCGTCATATGTTTTTGTATAAATTAAAAATTGGATCAGTTCACGGACAGGAAATGACTATATAATCCGGAAATTAGTATTTTCTAAAGTTGTGGTTCTGGTGATCACTTGAATCATAATAAAGGTTATTCAATACTTTTCAGTACTTGAAATAAATAGTAAATAGTTTTAGGTTGGTGTATCATGTTCTGAAATTGTTACATTTTTATTTATTTCCGATTGACACTTGGTTTCTAGAAAGGACATTATTTTTTTTTAAAACAAAATGCAGTTTTTAAAATTTAGGGTTTAAATGTAAAAAGATTAAAAAGACTGTTTTCATCTTCGTGTATCAAGGATTGATGTATAAAAAGAATTGTCAATAAAATATTGAATAAATGGATTTTGAACAGCCATTTTATATAAGAACCATGATAATTTTAACACGCTCGTTTGTAATAAAAATGACAAAAAAACCACATGACAGTCACATGTCTTGAAGATGGGATTTCGGGCAGGCAGACAATATAGCTTTACTTCATGTAACCCCTCAGAATATTGCTCAACAACTATTCTAGTGAGGCATATTTTTGGCATTAAATAAAAATGACTAATCTGGTCAGTTTTATTCAATGTGTTCTAGCGTCTTTTAAAATGACTTTGAATATGTTTTAAAGATGTCAAGTTGTAGTGTTGTTGTTGTTCCAAATATAGAAACCGAAAAACCCGCCACAATATACGCGTGTGAAATCGAAATTGATGAAATATGGATGATACGAAAACATATGATACGACGATAAAGTTATTATTAAAAAATTGCGAAGATTAAGAGTCCAAATAGCTACAGAAAACAGAAAGGAAGAGTCTATAACACCCTACTTTTTGAACTCCGCAGACCCCCATAGACACCTCAAATATATTTTTCCCCATTTTTTTCCTTCTATCTCTTCTATAAAATAGTTGTACCAATAATAAGAAAAGAGACAAATATCAAAATCTAAATGATGAATAGAGATATTATATTGAATATCTATTTAAACATAAATATGATGCCCATAAAAATCTAAAAATTGCTGGATGATTTAAATATATGTAATTTAATTTATTTTTTCGTTTTATTGTATTATATCACAGTTTTTCTTAGTGGTTGGTGGTATTTGGAGTTTCGGTGTTGTTCGGTGGTGTGCGGTGGTGTTTGGTGGTGTGCGGTGGTGTTCGGTGGTGAAAAGACCCACCCAAAATTATGTAGCAATTTTTATAATTAACACATTTACTTCATCATCATTTTGTCTGGTGGAGTGATGTCCCATAGAAAATCATAGCACATCGTCTTGTGTTATTTTCATATTTAATTACATTTTGTATAATGCACAAACTAACTTTATAATTTTATGTATACTGCATTAGCATGAAATAAAGGACATAATTTGACTGTTGTTTGCTAAATGAGTGCTTTATGTCAGTGGCAAATATTTCATGCATTTTCCAGACAATAATTAAAAGGCTATGTGTCAAAGACAACATCAATCCAAAGGCACACTAAAAGATGAATTGAATAGATAAATTTTTTCAAAAGGCTTTGATATTTTACTAGCTATTTCAATTGTCCTAAGCAGTTAAGTATGACTTTGTTAATGTCTCAAACTTCTGTTCTTAATGTTGAATTCAAAATATTTGACTAACATGACTAATTTAAATTTCCATTTTAATGATATGAAAATATTAACGGTTCACATAATCTGTTTATGCTTTAAAAGTCATTTATTGATTTTTTTGTTTTTGTTACAACAGTATTCTTAATTTAGCTTATATTTTTGCAGATGGGATGGGGTGATCTTGGGGTATTTGGAGAACCCAACAAGGAAACACCATATCTTGACAAAATGGCTGCTGAAGGAATGATCTTTCCCGACTTTTATTCCGCTAATCCTTTGTGTTCACCTTGTGAGTAGTACAAGAAAAAAACAGTAAAGTAAACTAGAATATCAGTAATTTAAAAAATGAAGAGTTAGGATTGTAGTCTACAGAAAAGTTTAAGAATTCTTTTGTTCAAACACAAGAATAAACATTAGACAGGTCAGTTGAACATAATCTTTTTGACTGAAATGTGTTGTTATGATATTTTTAATACAAATAACACATGGTTTACTTATATACACTTTGCTAAAGCAGTATGACATATTATTTAAGGTATTCAATCCATTGATGGTTTGAAAAATTTGAATTTCAGTATTAATTATATTTTTTTTAAATCTGACAAGTATTCCACCTTCTACAGTTTTATGACAAATCTTCCTTAAAGAAACAATTGTCATTGAGAGAGCTTTTTTTGAGTTTTGGAAAATTGACAGCTTCTGATATAAAATGAATGAATGATATTATATATTTTTTTATATTTAGCCAGAGCAGCATTACTGTCAGGACGGTTACCTATAAGGAATGGCTTCTACACCACTAATGCACATGCTAGAAATGGTAAGGCTGTTCTAAAGTAACATTGGAATTAAACACATTTATTTTAAACCAGTTGTTGGCATGGCACGGGTTATGTTCTTCTCATATATTTTATGATGGTATAATTCTAAACCCCCAACGGGAGGGATTGTGCCTGATATTCATATGATGAAGACATAATCTTTCAATCAGTTTAATTGAGGTCTGGAGATGGCATGTCAGTAACTGCTAGTAGTCTGTTGTTATTTATGTATTATTGTCATTTTGTTTATTTTCTTTTGTTACCCCTTCTGACATCGGACTCAGACTTCTCTTGAACTGAATTTTAATGTGCGTATTATTATGCATTTACTTTTCTACATTGGCTTGAGGTATAGGGGGAGGGGGAGATCTCAAAAAACATCTTTAACCCCACCGCATTTTTGCGCCTGTCCCAAGTCAGGTGCCTCTGGCCTTTGTTAGTCTTGTATGATTTTGATTTTAGTTTCTTGTGTATAATTGGAGTTTAGTATGATGTCCATTATCACTGAACTAGTATGATATTTATTTAGGGGTCAGCTGAAAGCCGCCTCCAGGTGCTGGAGTTTCTCGCTGCATTGAAGACTTATTGGTGACCTTCTGCTGTTGTCTGTTCTATGGTCGGGTTGTTGTCTCATTGATACATTCCCCATTTTTGTTCTCAATTTTATTATTCCTCTCATGAGTTATATCAAAACAAAAGAAAACAAATAGCACCATGGTTTTGAAGAAAGTTATTAAGTGATATTATTTTTAAATATGTTTATGCTTTTAACACTATCTGTTTTCTATAATATATTCTGAAAGGTCTCTAATTATTAATACTACCTATATGTCTATTGTATCTTGAAAAAGGAAACAGAACCAAAAAAAAATATGATGTTTTGAAATCAACACTCAAAGAATGAATTTGATATCTTACAATTATTTACAGTTTTATTAGTAGGATGTTTACATCATTTTGTAAATATTAAAAAATGTGGTTAACTCATTTTATGTGTAAGAAATAATCACACATTTTTTAAAAGATTTTAAATAAAATAAAAACAATGTTATATTCTGTTTTCAGCTTATACCCCCCAGATAATAACGGGTGGTATACCTGATTCTGAGATTTTATTGCCAGAAGTTCTCAAGAAGATGGGATATAGAAACAAACTCATAGGAAAATGGTATGGAAACTTGGAAATCTCAATACATTTTTGATTTATTAATATGGTACTAATGTTATTAACAAATAGCTGTAAAGTTGCAATAGATCTAGAGGTTGAATTGTGTAATCTATCAATAGTTAAGAATGTATATAGTGATGAATTTATCATGCACTCTTACATATGATATTGTCTCTTATAAAACATTTCACTTAAAGCTCTAGTAACCTTAAGCTTAAAACTAGTGTTTCTGCCTATTGTATCTTGTGAGAGTGTTTAAAGTACACTTGAATAACTGTTACTAGGGTCTTCAACACTAGAAGCTTTTTGGCTTGCCTTAAAAAAAACTCACATAATGCAAGAAGGGGTGCTAATCCAGGGGCAGCATCAATTTTAACTAAATGTAAGTTTTAAATTTCAAAAGGTAGAAAAACTTAGGTTTTTATTGTGGCATATGTCAATGTTCCATGTAGTAAAAGTAATATGCTATTATACCAACAGGCGTTTAGCTATAGGTGACAAACTACAATATTACGCAAGAGGAAAAAAATATGTTTTTCTTGACTGATAGGCATCAAGGTCACATACCCCAATATCACAGAAGCTAAAAAAAGCTCTTTTCCTTAAAATACAAATGTTTAAGTCACAGACGACAATTTCATTGAATTTAAGAAAAAACTTTATTTTATAATGACAGGCATTTAGGCCACAGACCACAATATCACCCATTGAAGCACGGATTTGATGAATGGTTTGGTGCTCCCAACTGTCATTTTGGACCCTATGATGACATTGATACACCAAATATACCAGTTTATAAAGATGCTGAAATGGCTGGCAGGTAGGTTATTAAGGATAGTCACAATACTGTAATATTTAGGCAAAGGACATTGATTTAAAATTTGATTCTGCAAATAAGAAACAGTTTGAAATACATTTGATATTTGGGCCAATTTATTAGAGAAGTAATTTACTTTTTGTTGCCAATTATAGTTATTTTTTATAACATTTTACCTTTGAGTTCCTGTCTTTATTTTTAATTTAAAACAAGAAACCATTGATAAATCCTCCATCTTTTACAACTTTTTCGAGTGGTACCAATCTGCTCTATCACCCTCTCAACTATGTGTTATTTAATTTATTAAATTGAATGTCCTATCATTATTGTCTTTTACAGTTTAATTTTATTTTAAAAGTATTTTCTATGACGTCATGTACACAACAACATTACGGGTATTAGAAAAAACAACAAAAGCTAAGCAAGATGTTTTGTTTTTTTATTTTGAGTCAAATCATAAAATCTGAGCCAAAACGTAGAACTTAAGCATTGTATTTAATTACTTGATGTAAATTCAATTTTTATTATCCTTTGAATTATCGATTTTTCATTGATCTGGACAAGTGGGTTATATTCAAAAGAATTGTTACCCGCTCAGCCATGTGATAGAGTAAATTAACACCCTCGTATTAGCCAATCAAAATATGTCATTTTAATGTGAAGTATAATAAATTGTATTATCATCAATTATTTAGGTTTTGTCTCTTGTTTCAATATGAGAGAATATAAAATTGGTATTTGTTTCCTCTAGAATATAGTTTTTGTAAATTATCACAGTTTAACCATTGATAGAGTTCTGTAGTTATTAAAGAATTCTATAGTCAACGGGAGATAATTCAAGACTAAATTGTTATGTTATTGATTTTTTTTTCATAGAAGTGTAATGTAAATTTGGAATACATATTAAGAATTTAACAGTTGATTTATTCTCATTTTATTCATATCACTTTTTATTTTAACATTTAGATACTATGAAGAATTTGCAATTGATAAGAAAACAGGGGAATCAAATTTGACCAAGATGTATTTAAATGTAAGTATATCAGTGTGAAGTGAAGAAATATAAAACAAAACTTTACTGCAGCATTTAATCCTTTTATAAAATGATTAAGTTGGTCATACTATGCATAAATGGAATTATTAATCACAGTGAGAGTCCAGAAAAATGGGATCCTTCAATAATGGAACCCCTTCTATTCAAGCATTACCATGTTTACAATTTTTTTAAGGAAGCTCAGCAGTTTATAAAGAAACAAGTAGGCAAGAAGGAACCATTCTTTTTATACTGGGCTGCTGATGCAACACATGATCCTTTATATGCCTCATCAAATTTCCTAGGGACGAGTAATAGAGGACTGCAAGTATACTTATATTTATGCCCCCGCCAAAGTGGAGGGAACGTTAAGTTTCACCCTTGTCCGTACTCACGTAAGTCCCAAAGTTGGTTTCTGTTCTCTAACTTTAGTTTGCCTCAACCAAATGTTATGAAACTTATACAAAATACTTATTACCATAATACACAGATCACTTTGAATTCTGGTGGTGTCACATAAATCGTTCTAGAGTTATGCCCTTTAAAAACTGAAAAATTTCTGAATTTTTCGTTTCATTCTCTAACTTTAGTAAGCCTCCCTCAAATAAAATGAAACTTATACACAATGCTTGTTACCACAAAGTACAGATGAAGTTAGAATTGTGGAAGTTCACATTAACTGTTCTAAAGTTAGATCCCTTTACAAATGGAAAAAATGATGATTTTTTTCGTTTCCGTTCTCTAACTTTAGTTTGCCTCAACCAAAATGTAATGAAACTTATACACAATACTTATTACCAAAACACTTGGACCAAGTACAAATTTGGGTATCGTCACTTTAACCTTTCTTTAGTTGTGTCCCTTCATAACTTTATATGATATGCAAGCGGGGGCATCATCTGTGTTCCATAAACACATTCCCCATTTGTTTTTAATCATGTCGGTCTGTAATATAAAATGATGATGATTTAGTCATGCCTGTCTGTATTGATGTTTTGAGTGATTATTTGCCACTCTTGATAGTGTTACATCATAGACATTTACATATTTTACCTAAACGAGCACTATTTGGGGTAAATTTTAATATTAGCAATAGCCCCATTTATATTTTGGTCACATAATATCTTTATTAAATAATTTTCTGGTAAAATGTATTTTTTTGGAAAGGCGTGTTGCTCATATTTAAATATAAATGGATACTTTCAGAATAAGATCTTTTTGTCAGTTTTTACAGTTTTTACTTTAATAAATGTATGAAATTTTGAGACTTAATGCAAAAATTCAAGAACAATATCGGATGCAGGTATGTCATTACAATTAATTAACAGGCTTTATTTTTAGGAAGATGTTAAAGATGTTACTTTATTTTGTAAGGCTATAAAATGTAAGCAAAATATATTTCATTTGTTGAGATTGAGAAACTAATGATGATATCCTTTCACTTGACTAGTAAGTCAGTCTATCTTGTATAATACATTGTATATTGTATGTTATAGATATGGGGATGCAGTAAAGGAACTTGATTATTCTGTAGGACAAATTTTACAGTCATTGAAAGATAATGGTGTAGATAAAAATACTGTAGTATTCTTTTCTTCTGACAATGGAGCTGCTACTTATGCCAAAACAGGTGGTAGGTATATACTTGATACAGGTTAATATACTTTTAGATTTAGACTTTTAAAAAGACTCTATGCTCTTTTTGAATACCATATGGCTGCTTTATCACAGTGAAACATAATATAACTGTTTTAAAAAGAATACCATATTATAATGCTCTAAAAACAAACTGTTAAATAATTACAGTGAAAAAAATACTATTTTATAACATGCAAGGCAACTAGTAAAAAAATCAAATGATTTACAAATGAAAGTGAACCAATGCCTGGTGAATTTGTAGTACGGTAGAGTCCTGGAAGTGAAGACCTCTGGTATGCAGGATCGTTAAGATAAAGAACATATAGTATAGAAGGTCTTATTACATCAAAACTTTTATAGGGACTGCAGCTGAAAATTTGTTGATCTACATGTTTTAGTGCCTAGGGCACTGTCATAATGTTACATTTATTATACATTTATTATAACTACTATGTTGGTAATATTATATTAAATAGACCTGCATTTTTTATTCATATGCTTTCGCAGAAATGGAAAAATGCAACATTTTAATTGTTAAGTTTTAAAAATTAAAATGTCTAGATAATTTATATAATTTGATTTCATTACCACCCTTTGAATCCTTTTTTGTAAGAGTAAGTATGCACTTTTAGTTGTTTGACTTATAAACTAGTTATATATCCTTTACAACTTCATAATTTACTGACACATATTAAGAGAAAGTTTTCAATGTCAAGATTGGAATTTTTTCATGAACTTTTATTTACATCTATCAAATTACAACTTTGCAATCAAAATCAGTACATTATTTCAAAGGAAGAAATGAAATTACCCTTTCCATTATATTTAAATGTTATTAAAGACTTGATTGTAGATCAATAAATTTTCTGCAGCAGTCCCTAAAGTTGATGTTTTATGACTTTTTACAAAATCAAATGATGTACCAATATTTTGTTAAGGTGGCAGCAATGGTCCTTTCTTGTGTGGGAAACAAACAACATTTGAAGGTGGCATGAGAGAGCCAACCATTGCCTGGTGGCCTGGAGTTGTTCAACCAGGAAAGGTTGGTGGCATGACTTGGTATTCGTTTATCTAACTACAATAATATTAGATGGTAGAAAGAAACTTACTAAAATGCAGTGACACATATAGCTTTGTAAGCACACCGGATACTTCATGGTTCAATGAATTAATTAAATTGCAGTATGCTAGGTTGTTCAATGTTAATAATGTCCTTTTTTAGCACTGAAGACATTTTAGTGCAAAGTATGCCTCCATATATTCTTACTGTCTGTCTCTTGTAAAATACCAGTTTATATTTACGCTGGTTTATATATTTATAGATCTATATAGAAATGCCTTTGAACATATCTTCTGGCTAGAATGAGAATCCTAGATAAAATGGTTTTCTTGAACTCCATCTGTAGGACAAGCTGTTTGATGAATTTGCTGTTCATAACATTAGATCCTATGCATATCTGATGAATCCAGGAAAAGTGCCATGAGCACTGAATTGGTATTTTGTTATATGAGCATGATTCTGTTACAGGTATCTCATCAAGTTGGTTCTCTGATGGATTTGTACACAACTTTCATTGAGTTAGCAGGAGGAAATATACCAACAGACAGAGAAGTGGATGGAATAAGTCTGAAGGATGCCTTACTTAACAATACAGTCACAGATAGGTTTGTTAATCAGCAGACAATTTTTATTATAAGGAAATTGTTTTTTATTATAAGGAAATTGTTTTTTATTATAAGGAAATTGTTTTTTATTATAAGGAAAATGTTTTTATTAATTGTTCTAATTTCATTTGTAAAGAAATATCATTTTTTTGTATTTTAATAAATTTTAAAGGCAGCTTTCCTAATGATAAATCTTAGACAATGTGCATTTTACTGGGAACCAAATTTAATGGTTTAATTAACGGTGGAATCCATGAAAAGAAGCTCCTCATAAAGTTATTTTTTCTCACAGTTTATATAATTATTTGACAGTAGCAATTTATTTTACAGGCCATTGTTTTATTATCGAGGGAATGAATTAATGGCAGTAAGAGTTGGCTTGTATAAAGCACATCTATGGACATGGACTAACTCGATAAAAGAATTTAATGCAGTGAGTATATATGTTTCTTTATGTTTCTGCAGTGTATCCCCGCATAAGAACTATGTTTTTTTTGTCAACTGACAACAAAACATTTTTTTTTCTAGTTTTGATGATTTTTTTGCCCTTTGATAATTATGTGAAAGTAATAAACTGATATTTGTCTGTCAGATGGCGTAGTCTAAAACTATTTTTCATACAAGAAAAGATATGAGTAGGTAACTTTTCAAACTCTTTATTTATAAAAGGTATATTCATGATAAGGTCATTTATTTTGGCCCCATGAATTTGAATATATATTTTTATGGCCCTGCAACGAAGTTGTCAGTGCCATATAGTTTTACCCTTGTCCGAAATTCCGTAATTCCAAAATTCCGTAATTCAGATATTTCAAAATTCCCTCATTCGGTCATTCCGCAGCTAACCATTATACAGCGTTTTTTTCTAAATGCCTTCAGATATTGGACTGATTTCCGAAATTCCGTAATTCTGATATTCCGTAATTCCGTCATTCCGTCATTCCGCAACAAACCATTATACAGAGTTTTTTTCTAAACGCCTTCAGATATTGGGCTGATTTTTGGTATGTGAGTTAACAATCATTAGTTACAGATCAAGTTTAAGTTTCATTCCACTCCACTAATTTTTGCCGAAATTACGGGTTTTGGACTTTGAGAAATTGTTGAAAATCACAGTTATACGGACTTTTTTTCTAAACAACTTCAGATATTGGGCTGATTTTTGGCATGTGAGTTAACCAAGATGAGATACAGATCAAGTTTATTTTAAGTTTCGTTCCGCTCCACTAATTTTTGCCGAAATTACGGGCTTTGGACTTTGAGAAATTGTTGAAAATCACAGTTATACAGACTTTTTTCTAAACAACTTCAGATATTGGGCTGATTTTTGGTATGTGAGTTAACCATGATGTGTTACAGATCAAGTTTAAGTTTCATTCCCCTCTGCTAATTTTTGCTGAAATTACGGGCTTAGGACTTTGAGAAATTATTGAAAATCACAGTTATACAGATTTTTTTCTATACGCCTCCAGATTTTGAGCTGATGTTTGATATGCGAACCTACCATCATGTTTGTCCACATGTGTTTATATTGAAATTGCAGATTTTTCAACTTTTGGGACGGGGCCATTGGTGTCGCTTTGACACATCTAGTTTTTTTTTATATAAATCATCTGAATAATACCCTTCTAATGTTTATAAGGCATTAGGATAATGGCTTATACTTAGCTGACTATTAAGGATCTGAACTAGGAAAGGAAAAGTGGTTAGTTAAACCAGGTGTTTTCACTTCAAATGCTCTAAATGAAGGTTTATAGGATATGACATTTTACAAAATGGTTGTAAGAAACTGTAAATTCAGAAAGTACTGCAATTTTTTATGAATGGTAAAAAATGTGAGATTAATTATTGTAATTTCAAGAATAACTGCATATGTCTCTATATCTCTGTTATCTATATATCTCTGTTATCTATATATCTCTGTTATCAGAATGCAAGTTCTTATTATTATGATACTCAACCAGTTGCACTATTCACATTATAAAAACCTCACAATAATTTCTGATTTTTAAGTATACACATTTGTCAAGAAGTTCTGTGGACATAATTATTTTGTTTCCTTTGGGATACTGGTTCTTTTAATTGCATAGGGTATATTTTATTTTGATATAAGTTTATACTACCCTGTATGAAAACATGTGGAAATATTTATAAATACATTGTGGTTTTTGTTGTAGGGAATAGATTTTTGTCCAGGAGAAGAAATTGAAGGTGTCACCACTCATGAGCAGATGAACAACACAAACCAGCCATTGTTGTTTCATATAGGCAGAGATCCTGGTGAAAAGTATATGATAAGGTCTGCACATTTACTATGATACATATTATAAGATAGCTACATTTACAAATCGAAATGTTACCATAAACTGAATTTTCTTTACAATACTCAATAATAGTTAGTTAGATTAAAAAGAAAACTAAAAATAGAACAGAACAGAACAGGTCAACATAGCATTTGTTTTCAGACCTGAATTATTTTTCAAATACATTCATGGTAAAAAATATTGTGTTGTTGAAATGCATTTGTTTTAAATTTCAGACCAAGTTTGGAAGAATACAAAAAAGTTATGCCTGTATTAATGGAGCAGGTAAATCAACATAAAAAGAACCTAGTACCAGGAAAACCTCAGCTCAACATGTGTGACAGATCTGTTATGGTTGGTATATACACATATTTCTCTAATTCTTACTCGATTTATAGTTTTCCTGACCTGTTGATTATTTTTATTTAATCAATGTGTGGTTTGTTTGATATCAGTCATTCATTGGTCAAAATTCGATTATGACATCAAATTTCCTTGCTCTCCTCTGAAATTCCCATTGTGACGTCATGAAAACAGGCGACCATGCCTGATGATATCAAACAAAACATTGTTGTAAAAAGAACACATCTTTTTACAGATCAATCGAATGGCAGGATTGGATATGTCTGCATTTTGTTTAAAAATAATTAGAGAACAGATTCCACCACCAAATCTTGTGCAATATGATATTTATCCACTCTCGACAGTTAATTTTTAAATATTTAAAACGCTCGGCGATCCTCACATTTTAAATTTTGAAAATTTAACTGTCTTGAGTGGATAAATATCATATCACACTGGATTCAGTGGTAGAATCTATATATATACAAATGAAACTGTTTTATCCTACTATATTACCGGTATTCAATAATATAAAAATAAGGAGATGTTGTATGATTGCCAATGAGACCACTCTCCGCAAGAAATCAAATGACACAGAAACTAATAAGTTTAGGTCACTGTTTGGTCACTGTATGGCCTTCAACAAAGAGCAAAGTCTATACCACATAGCTAGCTATAAAAGAACCAAAATGACTAATTTAAAACAATTCACACTAAAACAAAAAAACTTAAATAAAATACTTAATAAATACTGAATGTTTTGACACTAGAAATAGCAGCAATAACTTGTTTCCATAATATTTCATTATCAAATTCAGATTATTTGTGAAATAACTTTATAAAAAAATGACTTTCAAATGACCTTCCCACATTTTCATGATGCAGTCTTAATTGATGTCAGTTAGTACTGTTTCTTTGTATCAAACTGTAAAGATAACCAAAAGCCAACAATATATCCAACAACCAACTTAAATAAAACAAGTTTGGACCAAAAATTGATCAAAAATTTCAAAAACAATGTACTAAATAAAACACTAACAAAATTGATTCAACAACAAAGTGAATAAAGAAATTGAACTTGACAAAAAAAATACAGCATTAGGAACAATGTTTAAAAATTACATAACACTTTCACAATTAATTAATAATATAAGGATGCGAAATGCCGCGTGATTAATTTTATCTTTTTGTGCAGGGTTTAACAAACATATTTTTTCTACACCATGTACACTAAGGCTATACTTTGAATATTCTATCCCACCATATTTGGTGGGCTAAATGTTCTGAATTAGGCCCTAGATATTACAATTTTTGATCTGTGTGATTTTAGGGATAACCATACTTAAATATTGACTTGATCATTACTTGGAGATGGCAGGAGAAACACTTTTTCCTTTAATATCTAGTTTATACTATAATAGTGTTATTAATTTGCGGTTTCTGTATCAGCCCTGTTATAGATTCGAGGTAAGCTGTATTGGATATGAGACTCAGAGAGTCCAGGGCCGATACAGCTGATCGAGAATCTATTACAGGGCTGATACAGAAAAAGCCAGTTCATAACACTTTTATTAAATGATTTAAATCTGCATTTGAACTATGAAACTTACCATGAAGAAGATATAGAAATTGAATTCGGAACTTGTCTTTTGGCTTTCACGATGTCGATGGATTTTTTTGTCAACATTGTCAGATGTAATTTCCAACTTCTCATCCAAGTAATTAATCTTATGCTATCACAATTCATTTTATCTAGCAAATATTAAGTAGCTGGGAAGAATAAATCAGACAGTTTAACTATTCTGGCTCTAGAATCATCAGCATTTGGATGATTGATAAACAGAAATAAAACAATAAAAATAAACAGAAGTTGTACTCAAAAAGGCTGAGAAATATTTCCTTTCAAGACTTGCAAAAACTGAACTTAATTAAAACTTTTTTATGATATTAAGTTCAAAAATTTAAATACAAATGTATTTTATGCATAACAA
This sequence comes from Mytilus galloprovincialis, assembly GCF_965363235.1. NCBI lineage: Eukaryota > Metazoa > Mollusca > Bivalvia > Mytilida > Mytilidae > Mytilus > Mytilus galloprovincialis. The sequence goes on from NC_134843.1 coordinate 88,572,792, forward strand.
TACGTCCAAAGTTAAATGTTAAGTAAGCTTAGGCATAAGAAAATCGGCCCATGGCCTATATAGCTTTTTCTGTATGCTATAGATTTACAAACTTTAAAACTATATTTTATCACTATATAAACTGCTGTTAAAAATAGAAAATGGTATTTTTCAGAACTGGTCTCCACCTGGCTGTGAGAAATTTAAATGTCTACAAGCACCATCACCTGCGCCATATAAATGTAGCTGGCCTCATTAATCCTGTTTCTGGTGTGATGGATAATAGTCCTCAGTGGGCTATACAATTATTACTAAGAAGTGTAATGGACTATTTTCATATTACTGACCTTTGACCCCGGAGAATATAATTTTTCAACAGGTTCCTTTTCTGTGGTATGACATCCTGGTACTCAGTCAAGTAATAGCAACCAAAATAAGTAAAATCCAACATATAATTGATGTAATTTGAGGGGAAAATTTACTGTTTTCCGATGATTTTGTCATGTAAAGAAAATGTAAATTAAATAAATTTACTGTTTGAAAGTTTGATTTTACTTCTTTACGTCTTTACATTGCTATTACTTGACTAGGTACCAGGATGTCCTACCGCATAGTAGGTAACTTGTCGAAAAAATATATAAATGTTTTAGTCAAAAGTAGGTAATATAAAAATGGTCTTTTGGATAATAGAATTGTCTTCCAGACCAAAAAGTCAACTTATGTTGCAAATGTGGGAAAATTAATATTTTTAGGGCGTTTTTTTATTCCTTTACATAAGTATTATGTAGTTAATTGTAGATTCCATCTTTTGTTAATGCGATAAGTTTGTTACTAAATACTTTAAAACATGAATTTATAATTTTTGTTTTAGAATCTAATGGATTGGTGTATTCTAAAAAACTTTAAGCTATTGCTTGTTTATACATTGTGCAGGACATTGTTTATTTAATAGTTTATAATTATTATATTAAAAAATTATTGTGAAAAATATTAAACAGAATTCATAATTTCATTACATTATAAAAAACAGTTTACATTAGAATTTGACTTCCAACAGTGATGCATGATTATTATAATAATTCATGACACTAGCAAACATTTGAATGTGAGAGTTTATCTATTATCGCTATTTTACAAAATTTTTCTTTGATCTTACTGACTTATAATTTCCTTTCTCAGCACAGTAGAGTGATATGAAAAAACTATCACTAGAAACTAAGGGTGCAGAAGAAATTAACAAAGGTCAAATAGTGATAAACAGATAATCATTGGTCATCTCAACTCTCATAAATGGCTCAAGCGAGAAAATCAATCACATTGAGATGATCAATAATAATCTACAATTATAATGTCGTTCTCGTTGAATTTCTCACATTAATTTCTAAATTTGCTTGGTCTTAAAATTTTATGCAGTTTTTGTCATATTGTTCAGAAAACCATTTATTCACTTTATTCATTTGATCTCAAATAAGTTTTTCAATTATTTTATTGAATAACTTTATTAAAAAAAAACACAGAAACAAACAATGTACTTACGAAACCTGTAAACTGCTAAAATTCAAAGTTCAAATGATTATTTTTTTACTGACAACAGACAAGAATATCATTTTGATTTTAGTAAATTACATTGAAGTTAATATGGGACCAAAGAAATTTATAGTTTTATTTTCTGTTGCTTATCATATATATCATGGCAATACTAGATTTATATATTTAAACAAGAATGTGTCCATAGTACACAGATGCCCCACATGCACTATCATTTTCCATGTTCAGTGGACCATGAAATTTGGGTCAAAACTTTAATTTGGAATTAAATTAGAAAGATCATACCATAGGGAACGTGTGTACTTAGTTTCAAGTTGATGTGACTTCAACTTCATCAAAAACTACCTTGACCAAAAACTTTAACCTGAACTTCGCACTATCAATTTCTATGTTCAGTGGACCGTGAAATTGGGGTCAAAACTTTAATTTGGAATTAAAATAAGAAAGATCAAATCATGGGGAACATGTGTACTAAATTTCAAGTTGATTGGACTTCAACTTCAACAAAAACTACCTTGACCAAAAACTTTAACCTGAAGTGGGACGGACGAACGGGCCGACGGACGGAGCGACAGACGAACGGATCCACAGACCAGAAAACATAATGCTCCTCTACTATTGTAGGTGGGGCATAAAAAATATGTTTTACTAATGCATGGCAGCTTAAAATAACTAGTTAAGGTGCTGTATGAAGTGTATACTACTAACCCTATGAATTTTACAGTATTCATTTTTAGCTCACCTGGCCCAAAGGGTCAAGTGAGCTTTTCTCATCACTTGGCGTCCGTCGTCCGTCGTCCGTCGTCATCGTCCGTCGTTAGCTTTTACAAAAATCTTTTCCTTTGAAACTACTGAGCCAAATTTAACCAAACTTGGCCACAATCATCATTGGGGTATCTAGTTTAAAAAATGTATCCGGTGACCCAGCCAACCAACCAAGATGGCCGCCATGGCTAAAAATAGAACATAGGGGTAAAATGCAGTTTTTGGCTTATAACTCAAAAACCAAAGCATTTAGAGCAATCTGAAATGGAGTAAAATTGTTAAACAGGTGAAGATCTATCTGCCCTGAAATTTTCAGATGAATCGGATAACCTGTTGTTGGGTTGCTGCCCTTGAATTAGTAATTTTAAGGAAATTTTGCTGTTTTTGGTTATTATCTTGAATATTATTATAGATAGAGGTAAACTGTAAATAGAAAAAATGTTCAGCAAAGTAAGATTTACAAATAAGTCAACATGACTGAAATGGTCAGTTGACCCCTTTAGGAGTTATTGCCCTTTATAGTTAATTTTTAACCATTTTTCGTAAATCTTAGTAATCTTTTACAAAAATCTTCTCCTCTGAAACTACTGGGCCAAATTAATCCAAACTTGGCCACAATCTTCATTGGGATATCTAGTTTAAAATATGTGTGGCGTGACCCTGCCAACCAACCAAGATGGCCGCCATGGCTAAAAATAGAACATAGGGGTAAAATGTAGATTTTGGATTATAACTAAAACCAAAGCATTTAGAGCAAATCTGACATGGGGGTAAAATAATCTATTAGGATCTATCTGCCCTGAAATTTTCAGACAAATCGGACAACCCGTTGTTGGGTTGCTGCCCCTGAATTAGTAATTTTAAGGAAATTTTGAAGAGTTGCTTATTATCTTGAATATTATTATAGAAAGAGATAAACTGTTAACAGCAATAATGTTAAGCAAAGTAAGATCTACAAATAAATCAACATGACCAAAACTGTCAGTTGACCCATTAAGGAGTTATGCCTTTTATAGTCAATTTTTAACCATTTTTCTAAAATTTTAGTATTCTTTTAGAAAATCTTCTCCTCTGAAACTACTGGGCAAAATTTAACCAAACTTGGCCACAATCATCATTTGGGTATCTAGTTTTAAAAATATGTGGCGTGACCCTGCCAACCAAACCAAGATGGCTGCCCTGGCAAAAAATAGTACATAGGGGCGAAATGTAGATTGTGGCTTATATCTCTGAAACCAAAGCATTTAGAGCAAATCTGACAGGGATAAATTGTTTATCAGGTCAAGATCTATCTTCCCTGACCAAAATTGTCAGTTGCCCCATTAAGGAGTTATTGCCCTTTATAGTCATTTTTTAACAATTTTCATAAATTTTGTAAATTTTTGTAAATTTTTTTAATATATTTTCCACTGTAATTACTGGGCCAAGTTCATTATAGATAGAGATAATTGTAGCAAGAAGATTGTCCAGTAAAGTAAGATCTACAAACACATCATGATCACCAAAACACAATTTTGTCATGAATTTATCTGTGTCCATTGTTTAATATGCACATAGACCAAGGTGAGCGACACAGGCTCTTGAGAGCCTCTAGTTCACAATTTAATTAGTGTCTGTAAGCCAACTTTTCAAATATGGTAATTTTTTTTTTGTGTTCATGTATTTCATAATGTATTCTGCATTTTTGTAGTTTTAAGAGTTGATAAATGTTTTGTATGCATTGAGGAAATTATAATTGTACATAAAAGTTGATGCTTTAAATGAATGCATAATATTTCCTTCCTCTGCTCAAAACAGGAGGGTTGGCACTTGGCAGGTATGTAAGGTTGTTTTGTAAAAATTAATCAATGAGAATTATGACAGTTAGCCTGGTTATGTTTAGTGACATTGTTTTATCTTGGTAGAAATTTGATATTCCAAATATGTTGTAAGTGTATAGTGTATTCTTCGTTGGTTATTTTTGTATTTTTTATTTTTTGGAATAAGCCATCATTCCAAATTGTTCTATTCATTTGTATATCTATTTTGTGATTTCTGAGATCTACTTATTATTGACTTATTTACATATTATTATCTTTTATATAGATATGCTATTTTATTGAAAATAAAAATCTCAGTTAAGAATTTGGACTTTTTATAATTTTAAGTGAGTTTCCATGTGTTGCATACCTAACTGCAGATACAAAGAATGATGAACTGACTGACAAAAGTGAATTAATACTAGAACACACCCGCTTATGTAAACTGTAAAAAACTGGAGAATTCCAGGAGAGGTATCAAAAGTCAAAGGTACTTGGGGAATGGGCACATTTTTTTGCCCTCCCCCTTTTTAGCTCACCTGGCCTAAAAGGCCAAGTGAGCTTTTCTCATCACTTGGCGTCCGTCGTCGTCCGTCGTCGTCGTTAACTTTTACAAAAATGTTCTCCTCTGAAACTACGGGGCCAAATTAAACCAAACTTGGCCACAATCATCATTGGGGTATCTAGTTTAAAAAATGTGTCCGGTGACCCGGCCAACCATCCAAGATGGCCGCCATGGCTAAAAATAGAACATAGGGGTAAAATGCAGTTTTTGGCTTATAACTCAAAAACCAAAGCATTTAGAGCAAATCTGAAACGGGGTAAAATTGTTAAACAGGTGAAGATCTATCTGCCCTGAAATTTTCAGATGAATCGGATAACCCGTTGTTGGGTTGCTGCCCCTGAATTAGTAATTTTAAGGAAATTTTGCTGTTTTTGGTTATTATCTTGAATATTGTTATAGATAGAGATAAACTGTAAATAGAAAAAATGTTCAGCAAAGTAAGATTTACAAATAAGTCACCAGGTCAAAAATGGTCAGTTGACCCCTTTAGGAGTTATTGCCCTTTATAGTCAATTTTTAACCATTTTTCGTAAATCTTAGTTATCTTTTACAAAAATCTTTTCCTCTGAAACTACTGGGCCAAATTTAACCAAATATGGCCAAAATCATTAGGGTTTTTTTTGTTTTTAAAATTGTGTCCGGTGACCCGGCCATCCAACCAAAATGGCCACCATGGCTAAAAATAGAACATAGGGGTAAAATGCAGTTTTTGGCTTATAACTCAAAAACCAAGCAGTTAGAGCAGATCTGACAGGGGTAAAATTGTTTATTAGGTGAAGATCTAACTGTCCTGAAATTTTCAGATGAATCGGACAACCCGTTGTTAGGATGCTGCCCTGGAATTGGTAATTTTAAGGAAATGTTTGCTATTTTTGGTTATTTTCTTGAATATTATTATAGATAGAGATAAACTGTGAATAGAAAAAATGTTCAGCAAAGTAAGATTTACAAATAAGTCAACAGGTCCAAAATGGTCAGTTGACCCCTTTAGGAGTTATTGCCCTTTATAGTAAATTTTTAACCATTTTTCGTAAATCTTAGTTATCTTTTACAAAAATCTTCTCCTCTGAAACTACTGGGCCAAATAAAATCAAACTTGGCCACAATCATCATTGGGGTATTTAGTTTAAAAATTGTGTCCAGTGACCCGGCCAAGCAACCAAGATGGCCACCATGGCTAAAAATAGAACATAGGGGTAAAATGCAGTTTTGGGCTTATAACTTAAAAACCAAAGCATTTAATAGAGCAAATCTGACAGTGGGAGAAATTGTTTATCAAGTTCAGATCTATCTGCTTTAAAATTTTCAGATAAATTTGACACCTGGTTGTGAGGTTGCTGCCCCTGAATTGGTAATTTTAAGGAAATTTTGCTGTTTTTGGTTATTATCTTGAATACTATTATAGATAGAGATAACCTGTAAACAGCAATAATGTTCAGAAAAGTAAGATTTACAAATAAGTCAACATGACTGAAATGGTCAATTGACCCCCTAAGGAGTTATTGTCCTTTATAGTCAATTTTTAAAAAATTTCATAAAATTTGTAAATTTTTACTAACATTTTACACTGAAACTACTTGGCCAAGTTCGTTATAGATAGAGATAATTGTAAGCAGCAAGAATGTTCAGTAAAGTAAGATGTACAAACACATCACCATCACCAAAACACAATTTTGTCATGAATCTATCTGCGTCCTTTGTTTAATATTCACATATACCAAAGTGAGCGACACAGGCTCTTTTTTTTTATTGCCAAAATTGTCAAGTTACCCCTTAAGGAGTTGTTGCCCTTTATAGTCATTTTTTAACAATTTTCATAAATTTTTGTAAATTTTTGTAAATTTTTAGAATATATTTTCCACTGTAATTACTGGGCCAAGTTCATTATAGATAGAGATACCTGTAGCAAGAAGAATGTCCAGTAAAGTAAGATCTACAGACACATCATGATCACCAAAAAACAATTTTGTCATGAATTTATCTGTGTCCATTGTTTAATATGCACATAGACCAAGGTGAGCGACACAGGCTCTTGAGAGCCTCTAGTTCTATATTAACACCTCCTACTAGAACTTTACTGTCACTGGTGATATGGACAGCTAAAGGACGGAATAGTGGCATGTTATAGACCGAGTCTGTTAGTGTACCTGTATTACTACTAATTTGTTTTAGTCTTGATACCTCAGTAGCTATAAGTAGATTATTTGATTGAGTAGCAGCCATACCATATACCCTGGAACTATAACTGGATAGTATATTCACCCATTGGTGGCCTTCGGCTGTTGTCTACTCTATGGTCCGGTTGTTGTCGCTTTGACACATTCCCCATTTCCTTTCTCAATTTAATTATCAACAGCAATTTCTATAGAATTGTTTTCTATGAAATTTTTTTATTGGTGGGTTGAAGGTCTGACTGATTAAAGTTGAGTCTGTGTATGATTGATTTATAAAGGATGAAATAATTCACTATAGATAGATATTTTTATTTTAAAGTACAACTTGGTACATATACATGAAATACAATATATTACAATTTTAAACATAAGTAGTCAATTAACATGTATAATAATACCAACCAGCCTTTAGAGGCTTATGATGCACTGTCATTTATGTACGAAAAATTATATGAATAAATTTCAAATCCAGTAATCCTTATTATATCAGAGGCTTAATTCTTAATATATACAATGTAGTTTCAATATATCAGTTGTGTTAAATAATTAATTGAGAAAATAATGATAAAAGTAACATAATAATATTTGGTTTGATAATGTATTTAGGGTTGTACATGGAAAATTTAGAAGATAAGAGTTGTCTCTCTTTGTGTGTATCCACATTTATTAAGGGGGAAAAATAGAGATCAATAGAAATTGAAATAAAAGATAAAAGAGAATTTATCACCTAGAACTTACTAAATTCTGACAGTTGATATATATAATAGTAATTTATCCAATTTGCTGTGAAAGCATGAAAGCAAAATAGTATGTAAACACTATGGCTAATATCTGTAAACAGGTACATGTAAATGCATACAAGTAAAAAAAAATTTAACCCTATTCATCACAATAAGTACATAACAAGAGCATGTTTAAGGTAGCAAAATACAAAGATTTTTTCACTCCAAATCAGACAACTTTAAACTGATGTAATTCATTTTATCCTTCTTTATATTTTATAAATGAGGTACCAAAAGAATGAAGAAAGATTAGTCTTTCAAATTGTGATAATTTCATTATAACATAATTATTACATAATAAATTATTATGTAATTAGTTGCTATATTGTGATGTCCACACTTGAAAGAATTTAGCGTCTTTGTTCTTCATAGCATCCCAAAATATTTTATAAATTCTTGTACAACACAGCTTGACCTCTTGAGTTACATTGTAGTTTAAAACATAATTCAAGCTTTTTTCAAATGTAAAATGATTCACCTTACATATATTGTATACAAATTGTATGCACTGTACATGTTGATATGTAACATCTCTTACTTTGACATTTATATTATATTACATTCACATTACCACTTAAAAATAAAGCGTTTATGTACACTTTTCTCAAAATTTCTTACGGGGTCTAAGCATAGGTTGTCAAACTCCAAAGTCCTTGTTTTCAAAATTCCAATAGGGAACATACTATATACAATTGTATAAATAAACCAATTTTTCAAGACGTTTCGGCCATTGGCCTTCTTCAGTTCTTTATTTTTCCTCTCAACTACATGGCTGACATTGCATTTGTATTTTCTTTTCAATCAAAGTGTGAATAGAATTGTAACATGTAAGAAAATTTATGTTACTGACTGATGAAAAATTTGACTAATAAATGAGTAGACTTTGAACATAAATATTTATATATTGATCAGCTTCAAACTTTTCGATAAAATGATTATGAACGTGTAGAAAAGTTATTTTTGATCTGATTTTGATAAAATCAGAGTTTGAGTTTTGGAGGTTTAGTTAACTCATTTATTAACAAGAATGTGTCCACAGTACACGGATGCCCCACTCGCACTATCATTTTCTATGTTTAGTGGACCGTGAAATTGGAATGAATTCTCTAATTTGGAATTAAAATTAGAATGATCTTATCAAAGGGAACATGTTAAGTTTCAAGTTGATTGGACTTCTACTTCCTCAAAAACTACCTTGACCAAAAACTTTAACCTGAAGCGGGACAGACGGACGAACGAACGAACAAACGGACGGACGGACGGACGGACCAGAAATCATAATGACCCTCTACTATCGTAGATGGGGCATAATAAAAATGATATTGCAAAAGAAATGTTTCTTAAGAGTAATCTTGTGAACAATTTACAGTTTGGTACTAGTAAGCATAATACATTTATCAATTGAAACCTTTATCTGAAAAAGGAATGTGTACCACAAATTATATCAAACTACAACATATTTAACTTGAAACCTATCAAAGTTTTACAAAATTTACTTCTGTCTTTCTTTTTTTCCTAAAAAAAAGTGTTTACATGAATATGAACTATATTTTTCAAAGACCTTTTTGATAATGATCTGTTGAATACAGCTATCAGAGATACAGTTGAATACAACAAATCATTATCAAAAAGGTCTTTGCACGACATATTTTGAAGGGCTAAGTGAGCTTTTCTCATCACTTGACGTCCGTCGTCGTCAGACTTGGGGTCAATTACATTGGAATGTGATTAATTAAATTACACATTACATTGCAAAAATGATCAATTACACTAATTACACATTACACAGTTTTTGAAATGTAATTGATTAAAATACAATTACTTTACTAAAGTAATTAATTAAATTACACATTACATTTCATCATAATATTTTTTAACAATACTATATATATAATGTATGTAATAGTGGCATTGTCACTGGACATTTTAATCTGATTAATTGCTGTTTGTTTTTACAGCTGTTAATTTTTATTTCTTTAATCCTTTTGTGTATACTAATTTGACAAAATGATTGTGTGCAGTGATTTTAAATTCTGAATGAACTGTCTAAGTAATATTTTTCACACATTTCTTTTTATTTTTGTTTAACAAGGCGAATATAAATTACATACCAATCTATTTAGTTAAAGATCTTTCTTAAAAACTGAACAACACTAAATAAAAGATTATCACAATTTTGGTTTTTTTTAATTATAAGACTATTCATGTAAATGATGTAGGTCCAAATAAATGATAAAAAAATATCACATTAAATTACAGACTTCATATATTAAACAAGAATGTGTCCATAGTACACGGATGCCCCACTCGCACTATAATTTTCTATGTTCAGTGGACCGTGAAATTGGGTAAAAACTTTAATTTGGAATAAAAATTAGAAATATCATATCATAGGGAACATGTGTACTAAGTTTCAAGTTGATGCAACTTTAACTTCATCAAAAACTACCTTGACCAAAAACTTAAACATGAAGCGAACGGACGCACAGACAGACGAACGAACGAACGGACGCACAGACCAGAAAACATAATGCCCCTCTACTATCGTAGGTGGGGATTAAAAAGTATGTGATATCAATATTTGAAAATAAATATAATTTTACAATTTATATTATTAAACATTTACACCATAAAAGTGCATGTAATTGAAATGTAACTCAAAAGTAATTAAGCATTACATGCTTTTTTTCATTGTAATTAATTAAATTACCATTACATGTAATTAAAAAAATGCTCAATTACACATTACATTCAATTACATGGAAAATTGTAATGCATTACACTTAATTAACATTGCATTTTCAATTACCCCATCCCTGGTCGTCGTTAACTTTTACATAAATCTTCTCCTCTGAAACAACTGAGCCAAATTTAACCAAACTTGGCAACAATCATCATAAGGGTATCTAGTTTAATGTGTCCGATGACCCTGCCTGCCAACCAACATGGCTGACATGGCTTAAAATAGAACATTTGGGGTAAAATGTAGTAGTTTTTGGCTTATATCTCTGAAACTAAAGCATATAGGACAAATCTGACATGGGGTTAAAATATTTATCAGTTTAAGACTATCTTCCATGAAACCCAGTTTTTTGGTTAATTTGACAGCTCATTCCTTATGCATAAATGAAAAACACAAGTTAATAATTATAGTGGTTTATGCATAAATTCAATAATTATTTTAATTGTTTTAATATCCTGAAGAGGTATGGGAATATTTATCTGGGCTTTCTTGTCTGTACTGCCTGTCTACTCCCTCCTATGTAAAGTTAGTTTTTGAAGTAAATACCAGAGAATTTGGAAGTATCCATGTAATGTTCTTTGTGTAATAATGTGTTCTCAGATCACCTGAATTACCTTATTTAAGGAATGACTGTAATATTTTTTCTGTCTTATGAAAAAATAACATCAATAATGTGGTGCACGCTGAATAACACTGGCGTAGCGGGTTATTATTACGTGTGCACCACATTTTTTATGTTATTTTGAATAGACAGAAAAATATTACAGTCATTTCTAATTATTTAATTCTAAATTTAATTATAACCAGCGTAAATCATGAAAAACATTGTTGACATCACGTTCACATGACGAAATTATGTCTTTGGGCTGATAAACAAAACAATGTGAGCCAATCAGAAGAAACAATACAACCAAAATTAAATTATATGAGTTTTCACATCTGCTATTATAATATTATCTCTTTATACAATGTTTAACACTATGTCTGGTGGATAGAATTGTTTATCTCTGGGTCTCCTGTATAGATATATATTGTTAATATCCCAACCCTGTCTTAACACTACTACTCTGCCTCTGTCAGCACATAGTACATCCACCACATGAATATTCATATTTATATTTTATACTGGTGCAGGTACATAAAGTTTAAATTGATTTAAAATAATAATAAAGGAAACAATTTGTTTCTTCGTTACATTCACATGATTAACATCCTGATATGGTCACTTCATATATCTTGGCATCCTTGATTGTACTTATGTTCGGTGTAATACATCCTATATAGAGTTGACCTGTTGTAGTGAATGTAAGAGCCCATGGGAACATTATGTTTATGTCCCTTGTTTTATAATATGTCATCAGGAGGCCAGCATTGTTCAGGATATGAAGTGTACAAGTCCTTGCATCAGCTACAATAACATTGTCTCTAGGTGTTGTCACTATGGCTGTTGGATAGAATGGTTCATCCTTGTTGATCTCTGTATCTCCTGTATAGATATTGATTATATCACCACCCTGTCCTAACACTACCACATGCATACGTCTGGCACAAATAACAGTTTCCATCACATGAATATTCCCATTCCTAGTACTGGTAATGTGCTTGGGATAGGTTAATATAGGTTGTTTATGTTGATCATGTTCATACACTCTCTTGTGGTCTCCCTTCTGATTCATTAGTATTACAACTCTTCTTCCTTGTTTAGGGTAGTCTTTATTAACACCTCCTACTAGAACGTTATTGTCACTGGTGATATGGAATGCTGTAGGACGGAATGGTGACATATTAAAGACTGAGTCTGTTAGTGTACCTGTATTACTACTGATTTGTTTTAGTCTTGATTCCCCGGTAGATATAAGTAGATTATTTGATTGAGTAACAGCCATATCATAGACCTCGATATTAAAGCTGGATAGTATGTTCAGTTTGGTTCCTTCAGGTTTTACTCTTTGTAATACTTTATTTGTGTAACTACTTATCCACAACAAATCATCATGACAATAAGACAAATAATCTACTGTAGATAAATTAGTTTTATATTGTTTATTAATGTTCAGTTCTACACTAGTCAGTTGTCCAATATCTTTGATGTTTACTACCTGATGATTCTCTGTGTTTTTTAATTCTGGATGAACACTTTCTTTGCAATGATTACACAGTAATTTACTACAGTCAATACACTTCCACTTGATTGGTCGGTCTGTTTCACATATTCCACATTTAGCTGGGGCTTGACTTCTTATAACAGACTGAGAGAAGGCCATTACATATGAATATATGATATATTTTCTTCCTTGACATAATACTACATATATTGTACTTTGATAAGTGATATGATAATGGGAAGTCAAGGTTGTTAGCTACCCAGTTGCATAATTTGTTTAAACACTTATTACCAAATTGATTAGATAGATAAAAACCTGACTACTAGGTTAATAATTGTATCAGCTGATTTTAAGTATTTTTTACATCTCCATAATTTGATATTATTTGATTTATTAAATTTTTTAAAGCTCACCTGGCCCACAGGGCCAAGTGAATTTTTCTCATCACTTGTCGCCCGTTGTCATCGTCTATCGTCATTAACTAAAATAATTAAATCTCCCACTTAAATTACTGGCCCAAATTAAGCCAAACTTGGCCACAATCATCATTGAGGTATATAGTTGAAACATGTGTCGGATGACCAGGCTTACCAAATAAGATGGCCACCATGGCTAAATATAGTACATGAGGATAAATTGCAGATTTGGCTGACATCTCTGAAACTATAGAATTTACAGCAAATCTGACATGGGTTAAATATGTTCATCAGGTTATAATCCATTTTATACAAACCAGACAACCTGTTGGGTAGCTGCCCCTGAATTAGTTCTTTAAGAAAATTTTGCAGTTTTTGGTTATTATCTTCAATATTATTATAGATAGAGATAAACAGTAAACAGCAATAATATTCAGCACAGTGGTTTCTACAAAGAAGTTCACACTAAAATGATCATTATTGCCCTTTATAATAAATTTTAAACAATATTTTGAAAAAATTTGTAATATTTTCAAAAATCTTCTCCTCTGAAACTAACCAAACTTCTGAGACAAATTTAACCAATCTGGCCACATTCATCATTAGAGTATTTAGTTTTAAAATGTGTCTTATGACCCTGCCTGCCTACCAAGATGGCAGGCATGGCTAAAAATTGGACATAGCGGTAATCAGAGATTTTCGTCATGAAGTCTATTCTTGTCTAGTGTTGGAGAGTGTCCTTTGTTATATATATATGCACATAGACCCAGGTGAGTAACACATTGCAGGCTCTTTAGAGCCTCTAGTTTTTCAATATACCGATTTTTAAGGTCTTTCCTCTCCGCGAGGAAAGACCTTATTGTTTTTCTCATGTTTTTAAGGTCTTTCCTCTCCGCGAGGAAAGACCTTATTGTTTTTCTCCTGTTTTTTTTTTTTTTTTTTTTTCATCCAGCATTTGTTTGACATGGCCTCCCCTTGTTTCTATTGGAGTTATCAGGACCAAATATGGACCATCGTTAGACCTCATCATGAAGTATTACCAGATGAGGCTGCGTAGGATTTCATCATCACCTTTATAAGTTATCTCCCTTTTATTGGTTTTTTTCGACATGGCCCCCCCTCGTTGTTTTTAAAGATATAATGACCTTATTTGGACAAAAGTTAGATCTCATTATGATGTGTTACCATATGAGGCTGCTAAGGATTTCATCATTCCCTATTAGAGTTACGTCCCCTTGAAGCAATTTCTTTCTTTTACATTTTTCTCAAAAAGTATTCAAGATAGAATCGATTTGAAAACGGCAACATGTACAAGACCAGATGGCAATGTTAATTAACATATACAAATATTTTGTTGTTAACCCTTATAAGGAGTTATTTCCCTTGATAAAATATACACAATTTTTGAAAAATTGTATCTCGAGAACCGGAAGTCGTAAAGACTTGGGACCTACACCAATAATCTTAGGTTCATGTGACCTTTAATTTGCACTCAAGGTCAAAGGTCACCGAGTGCAAAAAAAATTTACGCTGCAATTTCAAGCTTTCATATTAGGAAAACGACAAGAGTTTGCTGCATACTTACAGCGTATAAAATGTTCCTCTCGACGAGATCTACATTTTATACACTGACCTCAAAAGAGTCCGACTGTCTGTTCAAAAGTTACGACGGGATGATTCTTAAAAGTATAGTATTGTGTGTATATCTTTTATTTTAAAGGTAACAGATATCAACCTAATATAAACTGCAAAGATGATCAGTAGTTCAAGACCTTCAATTTGAGGTCAATATCAGGTCATGATGAAATTTCACCTTGACCTTCACATTTTACTATGACCTTGACCTTGTAATATTTGAAAGGTCAAGTGGTCCTGAGTTGAATGGTGATAGTCCAATGTCTCTACGACTTCCGGTTCTCAAGTTTTGTATTGCAGCATATATTTGATGATTAATTGTGACCTTATTGAACTTTGAAATTGTCCCAATTCTTTTTCTATAATGTTGTCCTTCAACTGTAGATCATTTATCATTTAACAGATTTGAGATATCTATTGTCGTTTTAGAGATAATGCAGTTTGAAGTTTTTCGAGCGGAGGCATGTATATCTGAATCATCAAGAGATTACCACTTAAAATGTTTTAGAAATTGAAGAGGTTGACATAGTTATATGTTTGACCAAATACCAAAAACATTCCATGGAAAAAAACACCAAAAGATCAATTTGAAATTTTCAAGTTTTGCATTGACTTTGTAAGTTTCATAACTTCTATTTATATAATTGATATTGCATCATTATTTGCCCTTTGTCAAATGGGGTCATCTGATATATCAAATTGAAGGTCTTAATAAACTCTACTTAAAAATGAAAATTTTAAACCCCCTTTTCATCCCAGGGGGACGGGTGGGGTCATTGAGTGCAAACATTCAAATTTCTCAGATGGTAAGGTTGTCGCATATCAAATGAAAGAACATAAAGCGTACATTTCAAATTTCAAATTGACGTCTCCCAAAAATGGGTTGGATGGGGTCATTGAGTGCAAAAAATAAATGTTCTTTTAAGGTAGGGTTGTTGTATATCAAATGAAAGGTCATGATGTGTACATTTGAAATATCAAATTCCTGACCTCTAAAAATTTGTTGGATAGGGTTATTAAGTGCAAAAATCAAACTTATAAGAACATGGTGTTGTCGCATATCAAACGAAAGCTCATCTACTCTGTTCCATATATCATAATTCCGATCTCAAAAATGTAGACGGATGAGGTCATTAAGTGTAAAAAGCGAAAAGTTTCAGAAGGTGTGCTTGTCGTATATCAAACGACAGGTCATACAAAGTACAATACGAAAACATCACTATTACAGGAAAGACCTTTCAATTGTTTTACAAACAATTGAGATACTAGTTTTTTTTTTAAGGTCTTTCCCCTACGTGAGGAAAGACCTTATTGTTTTTCTAATGTTTTTTTTTTCTTTTTCTTTTTCTTTTTTTTCTTTTTTTTCTTCCAACATTTTTTTGACATGCCCGCCTCTTGTTTCTGTTGAAGTTATTAAGACCAAATATGGACCATCGCTAGACCTCACCAAGATGTATTACCAAAATGACCTTGTTAAGGATTTCATCATCCCCTTTAAGAGTTATCTCCCTTTTATTGATTTTTTTCAACATGGCCCTCCCTCGTTGGTTTTAAAGATATCATGACCTTTATTGGACATAATGTAGATCTCATCATGATGTATTACCATGTGAGCCTGAATAGGATTTCATCGTCCCCTATGAGAGTTATATCCCCTTGAAACAATTTCTTTCCTTTGCATTTTTCTCAAAAAGTATAAGAGATAGAATTGATTTGAAAACGGCATTATGTACAAGAACAGATGGCAATGTTAATAAACATGTACAATCATTTTGTTATTTACCCTTATAAGGAGTTGTTCCCCTTGAAAAATTGTACATAATTTTAGAAAAATTGTATATCGAGAACCAAATGTCGTAGAGACTTGGGACCTTCACCAATAATCTTTAATTCATGTGACCTTTAATATGCAGTCAAGGTCAAAGGTCACTGAGTGCAAAAAAAAATTACGCTGCAAATTCAAGCTTACATATTAGGAAAACGATAAGACTTTGCTGCATACATACAGCGTATAAAATGTTCCTCTCGACGAGCTCTACATTTTATATGATAAGTCAAAAAATGTCCGACTGTCTGTTCAAAAGTTACAACAGGATGATTCTTAAAAGTATAGTATTGTATGTATATCTTTTTAAAGGTAACAGATATCAACCTACTATAAACAGCCAAGATGATCAGTAATTCAAGACCTTCAATTTGAGGTCAATGTCAGGTCATGATGAAATTTCACCTTGACCTTCAAATTATACTATGACCTTGACCTTGTGATATTTGAAAGGTCAAGTGGTCTTGAGTTGAATGGTGGTAGTCCCATGTCTTCACGACTTCCGGTTCTCAAGTTTGATATTGCATCATATATTTGATGATTAATTGTGACCTTATTGAACTTTGAAATTGTCCCAATTCTTTTTCTATAATGTTGTCCTTCAACTGTACATCATTTATCATTTAACAGATTTGAGATATCTATTGTCGTTTTAGAGATAATGCAGTTTGTAATTTTGCAAGCAGCGGTATATATTTCTGAATAAACAACAGATTACCACTTAAAATGTTTAAGAAATTGAAGAGGTTAACATAGTTATATGTTCAACCAAATACCAAAAACATTCCATTGAAAAAAACACCAAAAAATCAATTTGAAATTTTCCGGTTTTGCATTGACTTTGTGAGTTTCATAAGTTCTATTTATATAGTTGATATTGCATCATGATTGGCACTTTGTCAAATGGGGTCATCTAATCTATCAAATTGAAGGTCTTAATAAACTCTGCTTAAAAATAAAAATTTTAAACCCCTTTTTCATTCCAGGGGGAAGGGTTGGGTCATTTAGTGCAAAAATTCAAATTTCTCAGATGGTAAGGTTGTCGCATATCAAATGAAAGGACATAAAGCGTACATTTCAAATTTCAAAGTGACGTCCCAAAAAAAATCGTTGGGTGGGGTCATTGAGTGCAAAAAATAAAATTTCTTTTAAGATAGGGTTGTTGTATATCAAATGAAAGGTCATGATGTGTGCATTTGAAATATCAAATTCCCGACCTCCAAAAATTAGTTGGATAGGGTTATTAAGTGCAAAAATCAAACTTTCTAGAACATGGCGTTGTCGCATATCAAATGAAAGCCCATCTACTCTATGTTACATATATCATACTTTCAATCTCCAAAATGTAGGCGGATGAGGTCATTAAGTGTTAAAAGCAGAAAGTTTGAGAAGGTATGCTTGTCGTATATTTTTTTTTTTTTTTTTTTTTTTTTTTTTTTCATCCAGCATTTGTTTGACATGGCCTCCCCTCGTTTCTATTGGAGTTATCAAGACCAAATATGGACCATCGGTAGAACTCATCATGAAGTATTACCAGATGAGGCTGTGTAGGATTTCATCATCCCCTTTAGAAGTTATCTTCCTTTTATTGGTTTTTTTCGACATGGCCCCCCCCCCCTCGTTGTTTTTGAAGATATCATGACCTTATTTGGACAATAGTTAGATCTAATCATGATGTGTTACCATATGAGGCTGCTAAGGATTTCATCATTCCCTATGAGAGTTATGTCCACTTGAAGCAATTTCCTTTTTTTACATTTTTCTCAAAAAGTATTCAAGATAGAATCGAAACTTGGCAATGTTAATAAACATATATAATCATTTTGTTGTTAACCCTTATAAGGAGTTATTTCCCTTGAAAAAAATACACACAATTTTTGAAAAATTGTATCTCGAGAACCGGAAGTCGTAAAGACTTGGGACCTACACCAATAATCTTAAATTCATGTGACCTTTAATTTGCACCCAAGGTCAAAGGTCACCGAGTGCAAAAAAAAATTACGCTGCAATTTCAAACTTGCATATTTAACAAACAATAAAAGTTTGCTGCATACTTCCAGCGTATAAAATATTCCTCTCGACGAGCTCTACATTTTATACACAAAGCTCAAAAGAGTCCGACTGTCTGTTCAAAAGTTACGACGGGATGATTCTTAAAAGTATAGTATTGTGTGTATATCTTTTTAAAGGTAACAGATATCAACCTACTATAAACTGCAAAGATGATCAGTAGTTCAAGACCTTTAATTTGAGGTCAATGTCAGGTCATGATGAAATTTCACCTTGACCTTCACATTATACTATGACCTTGACCTTGTGATATTTGAAAGGTCAAGTGGTCCTGAGTTGAATGGTGATAGTCCCCTGTCTATACGACTTCCGGTTCTCAAGTTTTGTATTGCATCATATATTTGATGATTAATTGTGACCTTGGTGAACTTTGAAATTGTCCACATTCTTTTTCTATAATGTTGTCCTTCAACTGTAGATCATTTATCATTTAACAGATTTGAGATATCTATTGTCGTTTTTAGAGATAATGCAGTTTGAAGTTTTGCGAGCGGAGGCATGTATTTCTGAATCATCAAAAGCTCACCACTTAAAATGTTTTAGAAATTGAAGAGGTTGACATAGTTATATGTTTGACCAAATACCAAAAACATTCCATGGAAAAAAACACCAAAAATTCAATTTGAAATTTTCATGTTTTGCATTGACTTTGTAAGTTTCATCACTTCTATTTATATAGTTGATATTGCATCATTATTTGCACTTTGTCAAATGGGGTCATCTGATATATCAAATTGAAGGTCTTAATCAACTCTACTTAAAAAATGAAAATTTTAAACCCCCTTTTCATCCCAGGGGGAAGGGTGGGGTCATTTAGTGCAAACATTCAAATTTCTCAGATGGTAAGGTTGTCACATATCAAATGAAAGAACATAAAGCGTACATTTCAAATTTCAAATTGACGTCCCCCAAAAATTGTTTGGATGGGGTCATTGAGTGCAAAAAATAAATTTTTTTTTACGATAGGGTTGTTGTATATCAAATGAAAGGTCATGATGTATACATTTGAAATATCAAATTCCCAACCTCCAAAAATTGGTTGGATGGGGTTATTAAGTGCAAAAATCAAACTTTTTAAAACATGGCGTTGTCGCATATCAAATGAAAGCTCATC
The DNA here is from genome assembly GCF_965363235.1 of Mytilus galloprovincialis. Taxonomy (NCBI): domain Eukaryota; kingdom Metazoa; phylum Mollusca; class Bivalvia; order Mytilida; family Mytilidae; genus Mytilus; species Mytilus galloprovincialis. Next base: position 88,592,312 of record NC_134843.1, read on the forward strand.
TACCTTGTGTTACATATATCATACATCCGATCTCAAAAATGTAGGCGGATGAGGTCATTAAGTGTAAAAAGCGAAAAGTTACAGAAGGTATGCTTGTCGTATATCAAACGAAAGGTCGTACAAAGAACATTACGAAAACATCACTTTTACAGGAAAGACCTTTCAATTGTTTTACAAACAATTGAGATACTAGTTATTCTTTCTGTTTTTCTGTATACTATAATAATAGATAATTACTATATAAAACAGTCACTGATATATTAAAAGTCACCCTAGTAAACTATTGGAATTTATAGTAAATTATAGCAAATTTATACAATTTATTCATAGTATATATGTATGTAGTATACAGAAATCTTTCAGTGACCGCAGTGGATAGAAAACTATTGGAATTGATAATATATTATATATATATATATATATAGCAAATACACTTTATCTATAGTATATGTATGATCATAGTATGCAGAAAAACGCAAAAAATAATTGTTCTGTCCCAAGTACTTATGCAAATTATGTTTAATTTCAATACGGGTCTAAAGTTCAGCGCAAGTCTTTTATATTTCTCAAAAAGTCAGTCTGATGAAGGAAACAATATATGGACGTGTATATTTTCGTTTTCCTCCCAAAATAACCCAAACTGAAATACTTTAAGCAAGGATGATACATGTAAATGCTAGAGCACACCTGCGAAGTCGCAGGCATCCAGAGCGTGGTTGAAAGTATGTAAAGTGTTGTAGGATGGATTTTTGTAAAAAAATCAATGACTGGAGAATTTCAGGAAAGGTAATAAAGTTATATGTACTTGGGGACAGGACAATTGTTTTTCAACCCCTTCTCCTTTTTTTCTCAAAATTTCCAATTTTTTGTTTTCTATTTATTTCAATATGAACGTATGTTTAGTTTTTTATGAACATACATTACTATAACTTAAGTAAAGTGTGTTTGCTTTTTATTATCAATTCTCAGTTAAATAATCAATCCACGGCGGTCATTGATATATAATATAGACCCTTTCTATTTAATATACTTAGTGACCTGATAATTTTTAAAAAAAGATTTTATGACTGAAGAATTTAAAAAAAGGTATCAAAAGTTATAGGTACTTTGGGACATGACAATTGTTTTTCTAGCCCGGCTCCTAATTTTTTTCCTCCAGAACTCCTATATTTTTTCCCTATTGATTTCAATAATGTTAGTGTTTATCTGTATATTATGAACATACATTACTATAAATAAAGTGTATTTGCTTTTTACTATCAACTCTCAATTTACTAACTGATCCGTGGCGGTCATTGACATATTATATAGATCCTCTCTATTTAATAAACTCATTGACCGCCTTCGATAGTAAACTTGAAAATGATAGCAGATAGCAAATACACGTTATTCAAAAACGCAAACCGAATATCTAATCCGACTTAAAATTTCGTTCAATGACGGAAAAATGTCTGGACGCAGTTTTTTTCGTTTTTCTACCTAAATAAACCAAACTGAATAATCATAAGAATTGATGAAAAATACGACAATACATGGTACCTATAGAACACAGAGGCATGATGATTAATTTATTGTGGAAGGAAGAGAAGCGACACACAAAATGAGGTCTTCTTGTTTAATAATATAGATGCCCAGACTCTTTTTATGGAGGCACATATATCTCCTACCCAACTCATTTGAAATTTTGAAACAAGAATGTGTCCATACTTCGTAGATACCCCACATTTTGAAAATTTTGAAATACATGAACATTTTCTGTTCAGTGGACTGTGAAATTGGGGTACAAAAATCCTCATATTTGGCATTAAAATTAGAAATATCATATCATAAGGAACATATGTACTAAGTATCAAGTTGATCGGAATTCAACTTCATCAATAACTACCTTTACCAAAAACTTTAACCTGAAGTGGGGAAGACAGACAGACAGACCAGAACACAAAATGCCCATAAATGATGCATGTAGTAGATGAAAATTAATTGTTTGTGTTTTTTTTTAAATGCACAAATTAGGTATAGTAGACAATGCTATATTGCTATGTAAAAGACCCAAGGAACTGAAACTAGTGGCTCTCAAGAGCCTGTATTGCTCACCTGACTACTTAGGTTTTTGAAATCATATAAAAAAAAGATAAATTTGGCTACAAAGTTACAAAACTTGGTCAGCACCTCATATGGAACATTCATGCTATGTAGGGTTTCATACCATTCAGTGGTTCTCTAAAAGAAGACTTTTGTATGCATTTCCCCTAGGGTCCTATGTTAAACTAAAACCCCGCTGGCGGCCATCTTGGATGATGGATCGGCTACAAAGTACCAACACTTGGTCAGCATCTCATAAGAAATATTATTGCTATGTTTGATTTCATTCAGTGGTTCTCTAAAAGAAGAAATTTGAATGTATTTCCCATAGGGTCCTATGTTAAACTGAGTCCCCCCACTGGCGGCCATCTTGGATGTTTGATGGATGACAAAGTAACAACACTTGGTCAGCAACTCATTAGGAACATTCATGCTATGTTTTGTTTCATTCCATTCAATGATTTACTAAAAGAAGTCATTTGTATGTACTTCCCATAGGGTCCTATGTTAAACTAAGTCCCCTGCTGGCGGCCATCTTGGATGATGGATCAACTACAAAGTAACAACACTTGGTCAACACCTCATAAGGAATATTCATGCCATGTTTGGTTTCATTCGATTCAGTGGTTCTCTAAAAGAAGTCTGCCATTTGTATGCATTTCCCAAAGGGTCCTATGTTAAACTAAGTCCCCCGCTGACGGTCATCTTGGATGGTGGATCGGCTATAAAGTAACAACACTTAATCAGCACTTCATAAGGAACATTCATGCCATGTTTTGTTTCATTCCATTCAACGGTTCTCTAAAAGAAGTCATTTGTATGCATTTCCCATAGGGTCCTATGTTAAACTAAGTCCCCTGCTAGCGGCTATCTTGGATGATGGATCGGCTACAAAGTAACAACACTTGGTCAGCACCTCATAAGGAATATTCATGCCATGTTTGGTTTCATTCCATTCATTGGTTCTCTAACAGAAGTCATTTGTATGCATTTCCCATAGGGTCCTATGTTAAACTAAGTCCACTGCTGGCGGCCATCTTGGATGATGGAATGGCTACAAAGTAACAACACTTGGTCAGGGCCTCATAAGGAACATTCATGCCATGTTTGGTTTCATTCCATTTGACAGTTCTCTAAAAGAAGTCATTTGTATGCATTTCCCATAGGGTCCTATGTTAAACTAAGTCCCCTGCTGGTGGCCATCTTGGATGATGGATTGGCTACAAAGTAACAACACTTGGTCAGCACCTCATAAGGAACATTCATGCCATGTTTGGTTTCATTCCATTTAGTGGTTCTCTAAAAGAAGTTATTTGTATGCATTTCCCATAGGGTCCTATGTTAAACTAAGTCCCCCGCTGGCGGCCATCTTGGATGATGGATCGTCTACAAAGTAACAACACTTGGTCAGCACCTCATAAGGAACATTCATGCCATGTTTGGTTTCATTCCATTTAGTGGTTCTCTAAAAGAAGTTATTTGTATGCATTTCCCATAGGGTCCTATGTTAAACTAAGTCCCCCGCTGGCGGCCATCTTGGATGATGGATCGTCTACAAAGTAACAACACTTGGTCAGCACCTCATAAGGAATATTCATGCCATGTTTGGTTTCATTCGATTCAGTGATTCTCTAAAAGAAGTCTGCCATTTGTATGCATTTCCCAAAGGGTCCTATGTTAAACTAAGTCCACTGCTGGCGGCCATCTTGGAGGATGGAATGGCTACAAAGTAACAACACTTGGTCAACACCTCATAAGGAACATTCATGCCATGTTTGGTTTCATTCCATTTGACAGTTCTCTAAAAGAAGTCATTTGTATGCATTTCCCATAGGGTCCTATGTTAAACTAAGTCCCCTGCTGGTGGCCATCTTGGATGATGGATTGGCTACAAAGTAACAACACTTGGTCAGCACCTCATAAGGAACATTCATGCCATGTTTGGTTTCATTCCATTAAGTGGTTCTCTAAAAGAAGTTATTTGTATGCATTTCCCATAGGGTCCTATGTTAAACTAAGTCCCCCGCTGGCGGCCATCTTGGATGATGGATCGTCTACAAAGTAACAACACTTGGTCAGCACCTCATAAGGAACATTCATGCCATGTTTGGTTTCATTCCATTTAGTGGTTCTCTAAAAGAAGTTATTTGTATGCATTTCCCATAGGGTCCTATGTTAAACTAAGTCCCCAGCTGGCGGCCATCTTGGATGATGGATCGTCTACAAAGTAACAACACTTGGTCAGCACCTCATAAGGAACATCCATGCCTTGTTTGGTTTCATTCCATTCAGTGGTTCTCTAGAAGAAGTTCAAAATGTAAAATGTTAACGACGACGACGGACGCCAAGTGATGAGAAAAAACCAAGCACATACATTTTAGTTGAAGCCATACGGTGACCTATAGTTACTCCTTAATGGGACTTGTCTAATGGCAATCTTACCACATCTTTTTATATTTACATATGTTACCATAAAATAAATTTCTCTTTTAGCTTCTTACTTCAGAACATATTTGTTCAATGAGGGTTTTTCATGTTATTTCAATTTGACTATGTCTGAAAAAAGTTTATCACAAAAGTATGAGAAGTGCAAATTTTCAGTCAAACATTGTATTACAATTGTTTGTGGTTGATAGCACAATAATGTGATATAAATATAACCTCAACAAGGTACAAAAACTACATGTCAAGTCGGATGCTAGTTCACAAAGTCACAGTATGCAAGTAGACATGAAAATATTCTGATTCTGAGCTGACTAGTCTTTGTTGTTACTTCTCAATGATAATGCTTAAGGTAGATGGGGTGTCTAAATTATAATCCATAGAATTTTTTAATAATTTGCCAAAATGAAGTTTATATTATGCTTTTAAATAAAAAGTAATAAAAAGAATGGGTCACCGGGCTTTTTTTCATGCTACACGGTGTTCAAAATTGTCAAATTTTGTATAGATTATGCATGGAAACCCCAATTTTCTGCAATAAAGCGTAAACTACACCATAGAATTTTGAGATAACATATGAGAAGATAGCTTTGATAGTATGCTTTCAGTTAAGAAAAAGAAAAAATGGGGTCACCGGACCTGTTTTCTTGTTACATAATAAAATAGAGAAATTCCTAACACATTCTATTGTAAAAATACCTTAATCTGAATTATCTGCCCTTGCATTTGATGTGGCAAAGTTGGAAAAAAATTGTTCAAACAAAACATTTCTGTTTTTTGTAAAATACAATCATAAATATGATAAAACATGTCATTTTCTATGTAGAAGTGGAATTTCTTACACATGAATTATCTACTTCTCTAAAAATTTGCACATTCTATTAAAGATCTAGACCTTGATTTCTGGTATTTCCAAATCCAAGATGGAGGAAGACACCCTATCTACCTTAACAGAGAAACAGCAAGGAAAGCAAGGGAAAAGAGTGGTAAAAGATACCAAAGGGACATTCAAATTCATAAGTGGAAAATTCACTGACAACGCCATGGCTAAAAAAGACCCAAAGTAAACAAAACACAACATAAGATATCAATTCAACTATAAGTTCCATAACATAAAATGACAACTCTAAAAAGATCTGTACAATTGAAGTTTTTTTTAAAACACTACATGCAGGAATAAACCCATAAAACAAAAACCTCATTGTGTAGTTTAATTTAATTGAAATCACAGATACGCATATTATCACAATGGTACTAAAAAAACAAAATTATAGATCAGTCTTAACATCCAACCATAAAATAAATTTGCTTTATGATCTTCATAAATGACCAAATATAAATGTTTAAGATCATGTTATAACAACAGTATATGAATTTACTTAGTTTGATTAAATATATATAAAAGGAAAAAAGAACTTCTAAAAATAATTGACAGTGATAACATCAACCACAAACAACCTTATCCTTAAAAAAGACACAAATTGAAAAATTATGAAGATAAAATATGAAATATAGAGCACTTCACTGCATAAATTGTACAATAGTTTAATAAAGTAATGGTTTGTTTGAATAATTTAAGTTTTCTTCAATTTGACTGCCTAGAAAGATGGCAAATTTTATCTATGACATATATAGTATTCCTGTAATGGATACCTGTATGTAATTATTTTAATCTCAAGTACATTTAAATTGATTTTTTTTAATTTTTCTGATTTAATTCAAATGGTGTTTTCAAAGCATTTCAGTAATTGTTCAGTTCTGTTTTTCATACATTTATGATGTTAATTGTCAAGTTGTATAAAGTCAAAGAATTATGATTGTGCATATTTTCTAATACCCAACAATGGGTTTCTTGAAATCTGTTAATTCAGACTTTAATGAAAACACACAATTTTCACAGCAAATCATTCAAAACCAACAATAAAACAATATAAATTAATGTCACTTCTTAAATCAGTCGAATGCCATGCTCTAGACAATAATTAGTTTAACTGAAACTGCAAATTTTCATTTCATTATGATGTTAATCATGTCCATTTTTGGCATTTTTTAAAATTTACAAAACTTTAACAAAATAATTGCATTAGTTTCTTACATTGCAGTAAATTTCATTGTTATTTATTTATTTATCAAATAGAAAAAAATTTGAATGGAAAAAAAAATGGTAATATCAAATCTACAATTACAATTTGTGTGACACAAATTTTGTGTCTATAAATTAATGTACAATGCTATTGAAAAAGTCTCTTTCCATCTGGTTAAAGCTTATTTTGCAGTTTCCTGGACACAAGGGATCTGACTTTCTGTGGAAGTCCTAAATCTTCACATTCCTGAAATATACAAACAGTTGATTAACATGACAAAAAGAAAATACACACCAGACTATTTACTGACCACAGTAAGCTATAATGCATATATAAAGTTACCCTCTCTACAGCACTCACTCATATTGCAAGAAAAAAATGTTTAATAAACTGTTGACATCAAAAAAAAAATCTGTATGTAATTTTTATAGTTTAATACAAAAAGTGAAATTAAAGGGCCACTAGCTGTCAAAATCATATTTATTGATTTGACTCAAACTCTCATAATTGATCAACATGCAGACTTCTAATACGTTCAGGTATTTCACATCCAATTTTTTATGGTAATATTCTTTATAAAGCACAAAGGTGTCAGTATTCACCTCAGAAACTTACAAAACCTTTGAATAGACTTATTAAGAAGGGATATAATTACGATACTGTTGTCAAGTCATTAAAGATTGCATATTTTGGCGTTAATATTGAGTCACTGATAAGGTCTTTGCATCGGAACTAAACACATTTATTCTAAAAACAGTTGTTGGCATGACACGGGTTATGTTCTTCTCATATATGTTATGATGGTATGATACTAAACCCCTAACGGGACGGATTGTACCTGATGTTCATATGATGAAATCATAATCTTTCAGTCAGTTTAATTGAAGTCTGGAGCTGGCATGTCAGTTAACTGCTAGTAGTCTGTTGTTATTCATGTATTATTGTCATTTTGTTTATTTTCTTTAGTTACATTTTCTGACATCAGACTCGGATTTCTCTTGAACTGAATTTTAATGTGCGTATTGTTATGCGTTTACTTTACTACATTGGTTAGAGGTATAGGGGGAGGGTTGAGATCTCACAAACATGTTTAACCCCGCCGCATTTTTGCGCCTGTCCCAAGTCAGGAGCCTCTGGCCTTTGTTAGTCTTGTATTATTTTAATTTTAGTTTCTTGTGTACAATTTGGAAATTAGTATGGCGTTCATTATCATTGGACTAGTATATATTTGTTTAGGGGCCAGCTGAAGGACGCCTCCGGGTGCGGGAATTTCTCGCTACATTGAAGACCTGTTGGTGACCCTCTGCTGTTGTTTTTTATTTGGTCAGGTTGTTGTCTCTTTGACACATTCCCCATTTCCATTCTCAATTTTATTATAACATACTTAAACACATATCCAAATTACAATTAGTCTGAAATAAACAGTTAACCATGCATATACACTGTACTAGATAATACATATACAAAGATAGTGACCTCGTTCAATTTTCTCAGTCACAGTTTCATATCCGTCAGGACATTAGTCAGTACAAAGTTGAAGTTGGTCAGGTCAAGTTTTCTTACTCTTAAAAATGTGTTTTTCAAATTTTTACTCTTGTATTTATTAATGAAATATTGTCATCTTGCTTGGTTCTAAAGCCTTTCAATAATAAAAACAAGAATGTGTCCCAAGTACAGGAATGCCCCACTCGCATTATCATTTTCTATGTTCAGTGGACCATGAAGGAGGAGTAAAAACTCTTAATTTGGCATTAAAATTAGAAAGATCATATCAAAGGGAACATGTGTACTAAGTTTAAAGTTGATTGGACTTCAACTTCATCAAAAACTACCTTGACCAAAAACTTTAACCTGAACGAGGACAGACCGACAAACGAACGAACGGACGCACAGACCAGAAAACATAATGCCCCTCTACTATCGTAGGTGGGGCATAAGACGAACGAACGAACACACGCACAGACCAGAAAACATAATGCCCCTCTACTATTGTAGGTGGGGCATAAAGATATTTAACCTTCTCACTCCGGTCAGGTCAATCCTCAGAACATTGTCAGGACTTTATAAGGCATTAGTGTTACCCATTTGTATCTCATGAAAAATACCCAAGAGTGAAAATTAAGAAAGTGTAAATTGATACTAGCTATCAAAATGAATTAAAAAGCTGACTCACCTCTTCAAAAGCTTTAGCTGATCCATATCCTCCTAGGTAACCATTTAAACGGGAAGCAACAGGGGAGGTAATAAGCTCTTCATTAGTTAGATTGAGGCAATCTAATATCTCATGATACTTTCTCAATTGGTACTTTTGATGGTAACTAAAAGAATAAAAGCAAAAATTAAGTTAATTTGAAAATAAAATAGTTCAACTACTGTACAATGTATTTCTAATGCTGAGGTAGTGAATTCCAATCCTGTACAATCTTAATTGACTTGGAGTGTAAGTTTTCCTGTCAATTGTTGTGGTTTTCTCTGGGCTTCCTCCACTACTAAAAACTGACTGCAGATTAAGCCAATTGAGATGATAGTGGTGTTAAACACCAACAATAAATCAATCAATCAGCTGTGCAAACTTCTTTTTCTGTAAAGCATAAATGGATTTTAAGGATATAATTTCAGGATGGGTGGGGTATGTACCAAATTAACTGGTTTTTATAGCGATTAGCTCACTAAGAGGTCAACACAACAGTAGTGCAACAGGAAAAGCAGCTTAGGCACTGGTATATATATATGAGTTGTTTATGCTTTGACCTCTTATATGAGTTATTTATGTTTGTAACCTTTAATCTCTTATATGAATTGTTTTTGTTTGTAAGCTTTCACTTCTTATATGAGATGTTCATAAGCTTTAACTTCCTACATCTGATGACATTTGATGTGTATTAACTTTCTACGTGTGTCATGCATGTTTGTAAGGTTGAACCTCTATAAAGATGGTTGTTGTCTCAAAGGTACTGTGGATTCATTATTGTCCGTGGATCACCAATTTTTGTGGATTTCATGTATAAATGTAGGAATTTAAATATTGAAGAACTAATTTTCTTATGGCTTGTATGTTGACTTTGACAAAAACATAAAATTTGATTTTCCGAATTATACAATTATTTCTCAATCCACCTACACTTGTACCAACGGGTCCCCAGTTTGTATTACTGTGGATTCATTATTAGTTGTGGGGTACCAATTTTCATTGATTTAGCATGTACAGATAAACCATGTATTTAAATGATCAACGAATTACCAAAAATGCAAGTTTTGCTAAATCTACAAAATTTGGTGCCCACGAAAATAAATGAATCCACAGTACTTGTATATGTCTTTAGTATATCTTACTCTTCTGCATCATAAAAGGTATCAGCTTTCTTTATCTGAGTGACTATTGGTCGTACCATTTCCTTCTGCTGTTCGTTCTTAGATTCTTCTGCTTCTATTTTCTGTTTAGTGTTATGATAAAAGATGGCTGACATGTACTGGGTTCCATGAGATGAAGTAGGATTGTGGAATGACCAAAATTTATTCAGCAGATCACCATAGCTTATCTTATTGGGATCATACTCTAAGCTGATACTCTCTGTATGATCTCCACTGCAAAATACTTGACAGTTGAAATCAGTTCATTACGATTTGAATGCAGTATATATAAAATTTAACATTTTGAGCATAATGTTCTCCCTATCTTACCTACATGTACATTGTACCATTCATTCATTTACATGACTTTATAACCTTACCAATCTAAATTAAATAATTCTACAATTAAAACATATTAATCATTTCTGCAAAATTAAATGATAAAATATAAGAACATGTAACTGTTTTTCAGAGTAAAACTTATTCCTATTTTCCCCATAAACTGTAAACCAACTAATTTTTGCGTGCAATTCATTTTAGAGTATAAAACTATCGCTAATATATAAATTGTCTTTAATATGAAAAATTGGATTTTTGCTTACTTAACGAAATTAAAGCGCTGCGAAATCGGCTAGAATTGGCAGAACGCGAAATAAAATATTCAAACATAAGTTGGTTTACAGCATGTTTCAAGAAATTTTAATGAACAGATTAGAATATATTTGTTGTTATCTATACAAAGGTAAATATCATTTAGAGAATAAACCAAAAACATATAAAATTCAAAATTCAACACTCATTGATAAAATGAAGCAAGTGTTATTTTTTTCCATAAGATTAAATTTGACCAAATAAATTATAACTCACATATCTTTTAAGCTGTAATCAAGGTAATATAATACAAATCTATAACAGACTAATCCTTTATCAGATCATTATAATGTCTTACATGTTACGATAGGTAGCATTCTTGGTGGCTCCACCTGTGAATCCCACTTTGGTTCTGACCACACCAGGTAGACATCCAAACTGGGCCTCAGGGAACCAGAATCAGCTCAGGGCAAAAGTTGCCTTACATAACCTCCCTTCTTCTAGTGGCATAGTGAAGATACTCTACAAATATAAAACCTTTGTATTCTCTAGATAAATCATTTAGGCCATTGTGATTGAGGAGTGGTTCTGACAAATGCTCACTACGTCATAAAGTGTAAATATACTTTAAAATAATGGTGCTTCACCCAAGAAGTACTCTTCAATGGTTATCTTTTGTCATTTGTGAGACTTGGTGTTGTCTGTTGATGGCAGATTTTTTTTATAGTTAAATTTGTTCAAAGTTTTTTATACTCTTGATAATTTTGAACCTAACAAATGGTATGACATGTAAAAGTTTAAACAAATGGTACTTATACAAATGTAGCTTTAACAAACAGAGTTTCACCCTGATTTTATACTTTGACATATACAATGTATATACATATCATCGTGTAATATGTTTTCGTACTAATAACAATTTTCACTTCTTACGGTTTTCAGTGGAGTTTTTATTCACGTGTGTACTCAAAATTTTTAAAGCATGTTCTATCGAATGTTTGTAGACATCTAGATTTATCAAGGCTAACTATGATTTTTTACTAATTCCGATTATTTTGCGATTTTCGTATGTCAAAAAACGTTGTCATATGTTTTCGTGTGAAGAAAAAACTTAATCAGTACACGAACAGGAAATGACTATCAAATCTGGAAATGAGTAATTTATAAAGTTGTGGTTCTGGTGATTGCTTGACTCATAAAAAAGTTATTTAATTCTTTTCAGTACTAAAACTAAATAGTAAATAGTTTTTGGTTGATGTTTCATGCGCTGAAATTCTTATATTTTGATTTTTTTTCAGATTGGCACTTGGTTTCTACAAAAGACCTTATTTCTTAAAGGGAAAATTCACGATTTTTTACTTATGGTTTAAATATGTTCATTATGACATTATATATATATTCACAAAGTTTTATCGCTATATGTGCAGTAATAAAGGAGAAATTCAATATTTAATGAAAAAATATTAACTACTTCCTGTAGGTCGTGACGTTTTCTCCTGGTTTTTGCATGCCGGGATTTAAAATACAATCATTAAAAGTCTTGGTTTTTAATCATATTTTAACGTAATCGTAAGCGCGCCGATGACTTATGCTTTATCTAATAACCATCCGATAATAAGAAGATAAAACGCACAGACGTTCAATTGTACATATTCATGAGACAAATTTTCTATGTTAAACGTATATATTCGAATTATTTTTGTAGACAACACAAAAAGTTATAAATTTATTTTTAATTAATGCATTTTCGGACTTATAAGGTGAACAAAGTAAAGTACAATAATCTGTAAAGACAATATGTTGGTGTACTCTTATTGACCTGTTACTATCTCTGCTATGACTTGGTTGATACGATGTGTGTATTCACGGTTCTGTGGCAAAACTCGTAGATGGCTTGTTGAAAGTTAAATTGTTATTTGCACTTCGGTATTTAAACACGCCTCTAGGGCATACCTTGCCAGGTGTGACTGTCTATTCGGATCAGTGAATTATAAAACAAGGGAGCATTTAATACACACATTTAAAATATATATTCAAGTTGGTGACACATACAAATTGATCGCCGTAGAATTATTTAATTATATTTGGTGCTATTATTTATTTGAATTCAAATAAGTTAATTTACTAAGAAATACACAATTTTCGGTTAAAGACAGGGAAACTTAATTCATATGTCAGATTGAAATGATATACACCTGTTGTCCTTGATTGATGTCTAATAAAAAGGAGAACTTAGAAAATAGAAAAAGCTTTACCAAAGTATTTTTATTTGACTTTATTAGGCGAAAAAATGTACGAGAACACTTAGATTTAGACTTTTGAAAGCCATATATTAATTTATAACTGGAACTATCTGAAGATAACTCTACCGAAGCGGAATATAATATGTACGAATAAAGAAAAAATACTTTTGTACTTGAGAGGTTTTAAAAAATTGACAGCAAATTTAAGGTCTTCTTGGAATGGAATCGAAAAATTACGAATTTTTTTATCAAGTGTAAAAAACGTCAACCAAATTTAATCATAATCGGGGACGTCCTTATTAAAATAGTCTTCGTCTCACAACGTATAATACTTAATAACTATTTGACCAAAGATGTTTAAAAACAAAAGACAACGAATTTAATGTCATCTTTCCCTATTTTTGAATGTAATTATAAGTCTGTTCAACTGGCAAGAATATCCCTAAAGCGGACAAATATCCGACAAGCAATTTATTCTTTAAATTTGCTGTCATTGAAAATCAAGAAAGAAAATAAATCCCGAATACTCAATAGCTTTCCTAGAAAATATTTACATTCCTTGGGGATTATTAGTGTACGTCCAGTTGCATATGTCGGAACAATTGTGGTGATGACGAATTTCTTCCTTTATTCGAGAACAATCTAATTGATATATAAATCTGTGATTTTACTATGTTCATAACTTCGATGAACCAAAGCAAGTTGGTCCTCTTCTCTTTCTTCTTTTGGTATACAATAGTCTATCGAATTGGATGATAACATACTGTTGGCATACGTGGACTAGTTTATTTATAAAACTTTTACCCCAATTTGCACAAAATGTATGTTTCTTTCTTATGTTCAATGTATACATGTATATATTTTAAATTGCGCTATAGTTCCGTAACTTTCTATCCAGGCGTAGAAACGAATCGCCGACAAGTGCGCACATTTTTTTAATCAACTTTTCTGGTATGATCCAATATGTCCTTTACTATTGACAACGAGTATATATTACATTTTCCCCAATTAACCCTTGGAAAAAAATATGTAAATAGATTTGTATATCTTCAATTTTTTTTGGGGTTTTTTTTTGGTATCATTTATTTTTTTATAAATAATATTCTTTACACCAGAAATTTTATTTATAAACAAGCGTATGAGTTAAGTATAATGACTAGTATATTATATCACTTTCGGACACGCAAGACAGAGATGTATATTATACATGCACCTGATAGTTCAAAATGGAAAGTTATAAGTTATCGGCCGTGTACACTGATCAATACCTACAGAAGTGAAACGATGCATGAACTTGCAAGCCCGACAGGAAATCGCTTGAATACCTGGACGTGTCACCTTACACCCCTCACAATACCTTCGGGAGTAATACCTTTAGCCATGCGGGTGATCAGTGGAGCGAAGATCCTAATTTATTTTAATAAAGTATATTACTTAAAGAATTATGAACTAATTAGATTTTCGAAAACAATTTTCACGGAACACTTATTTATGATTTGAACTTTGACTTTTTAACTAATTCCAATATTAACAGTTTAAAAATAACAGACTATATGGTTATTAAAAAAAATAAGAACATTTTCCGTATCAAGTTAGTTAGTCAGATAAAACAACCGTACGATTGACAAGATATCGACACGTAATTACGACTACATCGGTTACTGTAGTTTTGTTTCTTTGTGGTTTATAGACATATCGTGATTTTATTCGGACAAGATAACAAAATGGCGGAACGCAGAGAACTGATACTCAAAATTTAAAATCGATGGTGATCTCTTATCTAGCGGAATAAAACTTTAATATTTATAAATTTGAGCATTTTTATACAGAATGGACATAATATCAATTTTTTATTTTTTTGCGAAGTTTCCCTTTAAGTTTTAAAATGCAGTTTTTAAAATTAGTGATTAAATGTAAAAAGCTAGGACTGTTTTTATCTTTATATATTAAGGTTGTATAAAAAGAATTGTCAATAGAATGTTGAATGAATTGAGTTTGAACAATCCAATTTTATGTAAGAACCCAGTTAATCTTAACTAGCTGGTTTGTCACAAAAACTACAGAAAACATACATGACAGTCCCATGTCTTGAAGATGCGGTGTCTGACAGACAACCAACATAGCTGTACTTCATGTAACCATTCTGAGTTTTTCTCAACAACTATTCTGGTGATGCATATTTTTGACAGTAAAAAAAAATGGCTGAAACAGGTCAGTTTTACTAAATTTGTTCTAACATATTTTAACACGATTTTGAATATGATTTAAAATTGTGAAGTTGTAGTGTGGTTGTTGTTCCAAATATAGAAACCGAAAAAAAAGTCACAAGCCTCCTCTTTTGTGAGAAAAATTTGGTTGATTATATTGGGAATCACTGAAGCATGACTGGAGCCCCCCCCCCCTTTTAGGTCAGTCAGCGGGCCCCCCTTATGAAAAGTTCTGGATCCACCACTGGTGATTTTTGTCCCTTTTGACAAATACAAGGGAAATGTACAAGATGTAAATTGTACCAATAGATAAGATAGTTAACATTGTCCCAGGCCACTCTCTGCAGTTGCTTGTAAAATAGGCCTGCAGATATTTAATACTAGTTATAAAGACACCAGTGATATCATCAGTGTGTAACACAACTATCACCTTTACTGGCCATTTTGTGAAGCCGTAGTACCTGGAGAAAACCACTGACCTTGGGTAGGTAAAGATAATGATATGACTAGATGGTCCAAGTTGAGATTATAGGTGGTCTGATTTGACTTTGTAGCAGCTCCTGGCATGCCTGTGTCAGAGGCCAATTTATACCAACATTCAAGAATCAGTGATATTGTTTGCCTTAAATTAATGGAGAATAAAGGCTTTTTCCCCTGGAGAAGAATCCCAATTTGAAAACAAAATGGCTTAAAACTATTCCAAAATAGACAACTTTTTTCCCAAACAGTGCAGTCTCAGTAGTAATTGTGCATGAATTCAAACTGAAAAAACACTCATTTAATGATTTATACATTTTCATGCCTAAAATTACTATACGTGCAGATTTAAGGGTCTATTTATGTATCATCACTAACAAAAAAGGGTCTTATTCCAAAGCAGAGTTTGACTCTTGAAAGGGGGTCTGTAAATTGAAGTTTCAGTCAAATTCATGGTTTATTCTAAATTTCCCAATTTGATGAAAATTATTTTCCCAATAAAAAAGAGTAGAGGTTGTTTTGAAAAATGCCAACAATATCACTGAGAATTTTATCAACTACAGGACCGCAAACTTTCCATGAAGTAAATGAATGTGATTTGCAAAATTGTAAAGATCAAGGCAAAAAGTGTTAAGCATATCTGTACCATAA
Source organism: Mytilus galloprovincialis (assembly GCF_965363235.1). Taxonomy (NCBI): domain Eukaryota; kingdom Metazoa; phylum Mollusca; class Bivalvia; order Mytilida; family Mytilidae; genus Mytilus; species Mytilus galloprovincialis. The sequence goes on from NC_134843.1 coordinate 88,608,440, forward strand.
TTCGTGGCGGATCCAGCCATTTTAAATGGGGGGTTCCTAACCTTGGACAAAAGGGGGGGGGGGGGGGTGTTCCAACTATATGTTCCCATTCGAATGCATTGATCGTCCAAAAAAAGGGGGGTTCCAACCTCGGACCCCCCCCCCCCCCCCCCCCCCTGGATCTGCCACTGTATAATCTTCTTTATTTGTCTTGTCACAGAATGCTTGAAATGAGTTATCCCATATTACATTTATGATTAGCGTCATATTCTTGTTTACCTATCTGAACTATAAATGGCTGTGTTTATATAATATCATTGTTGTCTGTTATTATTTTACCTACAGTAAAGAAATAAATCCATAATGACAATTATAATAATATAAAATTGAGGTTCTACCTGTTATACCCTTTAGATATTGTTTTTAGGTATACACTGTAACTTTTAGATGTCAAATTGTTTTTAGGTATACACTGTATTAACTTTTAGATGTCAAATTTCAGTTAATCTGTTATCAATTCATTATTTAAAGGAAAATAGTAAATTTAATAATTCAGGAACCAGTTCCTAACAAGATTAGCCTAAATTAATGAAATATTATTATATTAATTTTGAAGAAAAATTACATCTATAGTTAATATTTTATTGCTTGTATTATTAAAAATACTTTTTGGATTTCATCTTTACCTCTAATGTAGTTGAGAAAAGTATTGAGTATTATTTCTTCAATCTATGATTAAAGTGGAGTCAGATATAAAATCATGAAATTACACTTTTCCCTCAGGCAAGATGGATGCCTGCTGAGTCCAGGCCCTAGTCGGAATTTGAAAACAACAAACAGCAGGGTAACCTAAATTTTGTATCCTCTGAAATAAATTTGAAATTATTAACATAAATAATATGTATGACTGGTTCAAGAGTAAATCCATGTAACATGTTGAAATGACATAATTCAAATGATCAAATTATTTCCGTCGTGACCTCAGGCTCAGTAAATAATTTATTTCTGGTTAAATCGCACCCGGTAAAGTCAAATCGGCACCGACGGCAATAGTTGTACTGATTTCGACACCCACGTTAAATATGTTGAATATTCAAACTTTATTGTCGAGCCTGTGAATTTAGTTGCAAAATAGACAGGCACAGTAATCCTACATTGGAAGCAGGACAAATCGCCCCACTGGAACTGGCAAAACGCCCCACACAAAATCGCCCCACTATTAAAAAAATAAAAAAATCGCCCCAACATGGTTAAGGTTCATGTGGATCCTTTGGCTAAAATGGCCGTATTTTCACCTCAAAATTTACTCTGAGTACAGACAAACCTGCGCATCTGTAAAACATTTAAGGCATAGCATAGGGTCCACATTAACCATAGGGTCCACATGAACCTTAACCAACTCGCCCCACTTTTTAAAAAAATCGCTTCACTTGTGAAAAGAGTTAAATCCAGTTAATTTTTCCCCTGTTAACTCGCCCCACTTATTGAAAAAATGTGTAAGGGTTCCGCGGAACCCAGCGTCTCGCCTACTTTTGCTGTAAATTGCAGGATCAACAAAAATGAGGGAAAAAATCAATAAAAATATTCCCCTTGATACCATGTTTGGATTGTAGGAATTAAGCTTCTGTCCAAGTTTGGTAAAAAAATCCTGGATAGTTTATGAATCTAATAAATGTTTTAAAAACTTTAACTGCAGACTGGATGTAATGTTAACTGGAAGAAAAACTAAGTCCATTTATAAGTAAAATACAGATACACAGGTATAAAATATTAACAAAATTTCCCTCTAGATACTAGCTTTTGATCAGAAACAAGCTTCTGTCTTAAGTTTGGTACAAATAAAAAAATAGTATAAGAAAGTTATCAAAATTTTTAAAAATTAACTTAAACATAAATGAACAACAATTATAACCAGATTTTATCAATGGTATAGTACAGTACATGTACAAGTATTAACTTACCTGTAAATCTAATTAGGAGCAAATATAAAATTGGCGCAAATGAAAAAATTAAATCGGCGCAAATGAAAGAATGAAAATTTTCAAAATCGGCGCAAATGTCATATGCCCATTATCCGTTAATTGTATCATAATCATACAATTGATGCGTGATTAACATTTATATACCGGTATAACTTTATTGCAAAAACAGAGTTTTTAACAGCTATTTGATTTTATAGCACTTCACTTAGGTTTTCAAAGGTATTGACGTGGGCAGGGACAAAGATATACAACGGGATTGCATCTTTTTTATAAGTGGTTTATCTATGAGTGGCCAGTTGACAGACCGTATTTCAGCGGGATTTTAACCCTTTCATAAGGGGGGCATGCTATCATACCTATTTGCAATGGGAGTTTTCCCTTTTCATAAGTGGGGCGAGTTGGTAAACAAGAGTGGGACGTTTTTTTAGAAAGTGGGGCGAGTTTGTGAAAAAGTGGGGCGATTAGGTGTGGGTTTGACAGTGGGGTGATTTGTCATGGATTCTCCTACATTCATGACATAATTTCTGTGGTCATTAATGTTGACAGAGGCGGTATCAGGACCGTTCGCACCCAATACATTTTGACACTTTTCACCTTCACACCACACGTTTGTCCTGTTATAGATAGTGTACCTTCAAGCTTCTTTTAAAATGAAAATAAATGCCCTGCATCTTTACCTGTTTACTGATATAAGATGTAAACAAACACAAAAATAGAAACCATGATTTTTTTCATAGCAATGCACTAACCAAAACATGATTAAGATTTACGTTCAACACGAAACAAACTTTTACAAAGACTGAAAGATGTCAGAATCTCACTTTATTTAGGGACCATTAAAAAAATATATTTATAGCAATGCACTTACCAAAACTCGATTACAAAATAATTTAAGCACAAAACTAATAAATATTGGTTGCTAAGGTCTAGGGTGCAAAAGTGAAAGGAGGCTCACAGCAATGGGCGTGAACGGCCCCAGATTTATTGGAGGCGGCGTCCAAAAATATGTAAAAGTTTTTGAAATTTAAATTGAATTCTAGAAGTTCCATTTATATATTGGTTTGTCAGATTTTAATATTGATATATTTGTAAGTGATAATCATAGGTAAACAGACAGAAAGTCACAGGACAAAAAGTCACAGGACATAAAGTCACAAATTTGATAGGACAAAAAGTCACAGGACAAAAAGTCACATTTATTTTTTTACTATTGTTTGAATATATAAGAGAAAGATCTTGAAAAAAATTCTTTTAATTACATCTATTCATTTTTAAATATAGGACATTGCTCACAAGCTTTGTTAACTGAAAATTTATTAGATTTTAATCATGCAAAGGAGATATTTCTTGGCACCATGAAGCCATTTAAGTACCAAGTGACTTTGACATTTTGTTTTCATAACAATTATTTGATCATTATTGATATTTATTGAATATATTTTAATTACAAAGTTGCTTTATATATAACAGTTCAAGAAAAATCAAAAAAAATATTTTTTAAATTATTTTTTTCTTGTTTAAAGAAAAATATTCTAAAAACTGAATTGTGACTTTTTGTCCTGTGACTTTTTGTCCGTGACTTTTTGTCCTGTGACTTTCTGTCCTACATTCAAAATAAGTTAAATTTATTTTTATATCAGGTACATTTACAAGTAAGTAATGGCATCACAAGAAAACAAAGATGATTCTCCCCAAGAGACTGTAGATATTCCACCACCTATACCTTCAGTCACAGAACCTCAGAAACAGATAGCCAGCCAAGCTCTACAGGAATTTGAAAAGAAGAACTATGGTGCCTGTTGTAATCTTACACACAAACTTTTTGTTGAACGTTCAATGGATCCTAAAGTGGTCCACAACAAAGCAGTAGCCGAATTTTATCAAAGTGGATTCTTGACGACGGATGAATTTAGACAGAGCCTCGATAAAGTTTGCCAGATGGTATGATTTAATTTCTAATATTGTACATGTAAATTAAAAGTGTTATGTTATTGGGAACTGTTGCAGTGGTTTTGAGCAATTTTGCTTTCCTTGAGTACTAGAGGTTGTAGTTTTCAACTTCTAGCCAGGTAAATCCAAAGACTTTAACTTGGTATTTGCTTTTCCACTAAGCATGCAGCATTTCATATTTAGCAAACATTACTGGTTGGCTCAAGATTCATAATAATATGAACTGCTGAACTAGCTCATTAAAAATTGGGTTTAAAGATTTAGAAGTCAATGCAGTGTTGTATTTATTTATCTATTTATTGTGAACAGAGATAATCATAAATCTCTAATTCTAATATGACATGCTTCTTAAGCTTTGTAAACAACACTGTGATAAAATTCTCGATAAAATATACTTAGCGCAGACTCAGAGATATACATAATAATGGCTGTTACAATATACTTCCCACGTAAATCTACATGTATTGGAACCTATTTGCAGACCCTTTGCCGATTGTATTGTTTTAAAAATTGCAATTAAAAAAAGACAAAATAACTTTTATTCTTATTCGCATGCATAATAAAAAGAAGTAATGCTAAAGAGCTCGGTGAAATCAACAAAATAAAAATGAAATAAAATTTCGCGAAAGTCTATTAATCTTTTTGGCGCATTTAAGTCATTTCAAAACATGACGTCATACAAATGAAACCGCTAAAGTTGAAAGTTTTCTTTTACGTGAACCATCGGAATTCGTATGATATTGTATTAAAACTGATTTTTGAGGTAGGTTTTGTTTTATTTTCTATTCTATTGCATTATTTGCATATTTACTCATTTCAGCAAGTCAACATGGCGGCTCCTTAGTTACAAAATGTCAACTTTGGATTTGACGGAAGCTTACGAACAAAAATGTAAATTAAAAATGGCAAATGCCACACACACAGCATACCCACCCTCTCTTCAGTTTTTTAATGACCATATTTGTCCTATTAGAATCGAAATAATTCATGGAAGCCATAGATTGTTGGAAATTTACACATGGCCTGGGCTGTGATATTCGAATTTTATAACGCTCAGGATAAAATTCGAATATCACGGCCCAGGCCATGTGTAAATTTCCAACAATCTATGGCTTTCATGAATTATTTCTTAATTATTGTTCAGAGAAATATTATAGGCTAAAGCTGTAGTCTCTTATAATAAGGATATCAAGAGAATATATTTGGCATATATTTCCCTGTTTTTAAACTGTTAAAAAGGATTGTTTTTTTTAACTGTAAATGTGGCTGGTACTGTATATTGAATCAAGTAATGACATCTGCCAGCTTGTCTCTTCTACAATAAAAATTATTGTAAATAGATGTGTGTGTGGACTTCAGAGTATGACTATAATAAGGATATCATACTAATAAAATATATTAATTATTGGCTAATAAGGAAGTTTGCTGATTACCTTGTCAGATGCCTCCTGAAGGAAATGTTACATTGGCAGTCATTCTCCATCCTGATCTTTTAAGTAATTACATGGGAAGTTATTTCTAAAGCATTTTGTAGAAATCACCCAGGAACATAGTTATGGGTGTCTTGATGACAATATATTGCGTATTATAACTTTGTAGTAATATACTTGAATTTTTATTTTCTCAGGCTAACATCAGCATGGATAACAGTGACAGTTTAGAAGATGTAGATCATAGTGTATTGTACTTTAACCAAGCTGTTATATTTTACCATCTCAGACAGTATAAAGCAGCCACTAAAGTCCTTGACAAACTCTTTCAGTTTATCGAACCTATAGGTATTATGTATACATCATAGTGTATTGTACTTTAACCAAGCTGTTATATTTTACCATCTCAGACAGTATAAAGCAGCCACTAAAGTCCTTGACAAACTCTTTCAGTTTATCGAACCTATAGGTATTATGTATACACCATAGTGTATTGTACTTTAACCAAGCCGTTATATTTTACCATCTCAGACAGTACAAAGCAGCCACTAACATGACTAAAGTCCTTGACAAACTCTTTCAGTTTATCGAACCTATAGGTATTATGTATACATCATAGTGTATTGTACTTTAACCAAGCTGTTATATTTTACCATCTCAGACAGTATAAAGCTGTCACTAAAGTCCTGGACAAACTCTTTCAGTTTATCGAACCTATAGGTATTATGTACACCATAGTGTATTGTACTTTATCCATGACCATATGTGTAATGTAAATTAATCACTGATTTTAACATTAAAAGTTGATTTTCATCATTGTTCCTCTACTATCAGTCAAATTGCTTTTATAAATTGCTTTTATGAAGGTTATTATTTGACAATTTTTTTAGTTGATTTTGGTATAATATAATTTTGGATGTAACACATCTTCTGATTGGCAGACGTTGTTATGTTTATCAGCTCATAGATAATTTTGTCATGTGACTATGACGTCATCAAAGTTTTTCCATGATTTACTCAGGTTTAAATTGGAAATTAGAATTAATTAGTGTTATGATGTCATGACGTTTCCAAGGACATTTATCGATAACATCTTTTCAATGATTGAAAAAGAAATGTCAGCCATGTAGTTGAGAGGAAAAATAAAGAACTGAAGAAGGCCAATGGCCGAAACGTCTTGAAAAATGTGGTTTTTTTATACAATTATAAAAAGTATGTTCCCTATTGGAATTTTGAAAACAAGAATTAGAATTAACTTATAAGAAATAGCTGTAATATTTTTTCTGTCTTTGATATAACATAAATGTGGTGCACACTTTAAAATAAACCACTACAGGGGTTATTCAGTGTGACCACTTTTTGATGTTATATCTTTAGATTTATTGATTCATACTGAATTTAACACCCAAGTAAATTTTCCAATACCTCCTAAACATATCTATCCTATTTTTAATATATGTTAATTCCATTTTAATAAGTTTTTATTTTTACAGTTATCATGCTTGAGGACAAGTTGAACTGAGTTATAGTAGATTGTTTTTAATGGTCAAACGCTTATTGTTACAAAAACTAACTGTCTATTTGTTTTTATTTTCAGAAGAAAATTTGGCAAAGAAAGCAATAATGTTACTTGTTGAACTATATCTGTGTACTTTTCAAGTAAGTCACTATATCACATTGATTCATTAGACAGTTTATGCATATATCCTCTAATGAGCTCAATTCAGGAAAAATCTTGGCCTTATTGGTCCAGTCTGTGAATGTAAAATAAGAAGATGTGGTATAATTGCCAATGAGACAAATCTCCACAAGCGACCAAATGAAACTGAAAATAACAACTTCAGGTCACCGTATAGCCTTCAACAATGAGCAAAGACCATACCGCATAGTCAGCTATAAAAGGCCTTGAAAGGACTTATGTAAACAATTCAAACGAGAAAACTAGCAGCCTAATTTATGTACATACAGTGAAGGAAAAACAAATATGTAACACATCAAGAAACAACAACCGCAGAATTACAGGCTCCTGACTTGGGACAGGCACATACATACAGAATGTGGCAGGGTTAAACATTTAAGCGGGTGCCCAACCCTCCCTTAACTTGGGATAGTGGTGTAACAGTACAACATAAGAACGAACTATAAAAATCAGTTGAAAAAGGCTCAACTCATTAGATGAATAGATTAATAAAACAAATGGAACTACATCTAACAAAAACACATATTATCTTTATTTATTTTTTCTTCTTACAGCCAGAGAAAGCGATGGGAATGTTAAGTTATGCAGAGAAGAATGTATTTAATACTGGGAAATCAGGGGGAGATAAAGAAGGGAAGGATAAAGACGACAACATGGCTGATGACCCAACCAAAACAAAACTTAGTCTGGTGAGATAGGTTATGTTTGTAATTTAAATATCTATTTTTTATTTAATTTGATTTATATGCCCCACCTACGAAGTAGAGAGGCATAATGTTTTCTTTTCGTTCATATGTTTGTTTGTCCGTCTGTTCCGCTTCATTGTAAAGTTTTTGGTCAAGGTAGTTTTTGATGAAGTTGGAAGTCCAATAAAATTGAAATTTAGTATACATGTTTCCTATGATATAATCTTTCTAATTTCAATGCCAAATTAGAGTTTTTAATCCAAATTTCACTGTCCACTGAACATATAAAATGATAGGGTGAGTGGGGCATCCATGTACTATGGACACATTCTTGTTTTTTTTTAAATTCCATACTTTATTTGGTATTGAGGGACACTAGATTAAAGTGAGGACATCAAAGATAATGTATAGGTTATCTTGATATATTTCTAATATCCACAAAAGTTAATCACTGAAGTTTGGAAGTTGTATATTCTTTAGTAATTTTGTCCACTGTGTCATTAATATTTACATTTAATAATTAGCATGAACATGTCATTCGATATTTTCACATGAACCAGAATATCTCTACATTAATGTTTTACATACAGTTTGAACACCATCTCTTATTTATATTTTCATGTTTATATATCATGAATGTAATTTTTTTTATTTCAGTACAAAACAAGATGTTTATTAATGATGAAATCAATGAAGTCTAGTAAAAGAGAAATTAAAGCATTAATTACAGCACATCCTATGGTAATGAGACTTGTGTTTATGCTATTTTTTTTTATCAACATGGCTACTACTATTTATTTACTCATTATAACTGAAGGGAACAGTTTTGTTAATCCCTAACTCATTATAACTAAAGGGAACAGTTTTGTTAATCCCTAACTCATTATAACTAAAGGGAACAGTTTTGTTAATCCCTAACTCATTATAACTAAAGGGAACAGTTTTGTTAATCCCTAACTCATTATAACTGAAGGGAACAGTTTTGTTAATCCCCAACTCATTATAACTGAAGGGAACAGTTTTATTAATCCCTAACTCGTTATAACTGAAGGGAACAGTTTTGTTAATCCCTAACTCGTTATAACTAAAGGGAACAGTTTTGTTAATCCCTAACTCGTTATAACTAAAGGGAACAGTTTTGTTAATCCCTAACTCATTATAACTAAAGGGAACAGTTTTGTTAATCCCTAACTCATTATAAATGAAGGGAACAGTTTTGTTAATCCCTAACTCATTATAACTAAAGGGAACAGTTTTGTTAATCCCTAACTCATTATAACTGAAGGGAACAGTTTTGTTAATCCCTAACTCGTTATAACTAAAGGGAACAGTTTTGTTAATCCCTAACTCGTTATAACTAAAGGGAACAGTTTTGTTAATCCCTAACTCATTATAACTAAAGGGAACAGTTTTGTTAATCCCTAACTCATTATAACTGAAGGGAACAGTTTTGTTAATCCCCAACTCATTATAACTAAAGGGAACAGTTTTATTAATCCCTAACTCATTATAACTGAAGGGAACAGTTTTGTTAATCCCTAACTCATTATAACTGAAGGGAACAGTTTTGTTAATCCCTAACTCATTATAACTGAAGGGAACAGTTTTGTTAATCCCTAACTCATTATAACTGAAGGGAACAGTTTTGTTAATCCCCAACTCATTATAACTAAAGGGAACAGTTTTATTAATCCCCAACTCATTATAACTAAAGGGAACAGTTTTGTTAATCCCTAACTCATTATAACTGAAGGGAACAGTTTTGTTAATCCCTAACTCATTATAACTAAAGGGAACAGTTTTGTTAATCCCTAACTCATTATAACTGAAGGGAACAGTTTTGTTAATCCCTAACTCATTATAACTAAAGGGAACAGTTTTGTTAATCCCTAACTTGATACAATGTAGTAGTTTCACAATATTTTCTTATTGTTGTATTTAGTTTTAACATTTTAATAACCGGAAAGACCATATACCGGTAATATACAAATATAATGAACCAGTAAATGGGTATACCGTTGGTTTTCTTGCTTAAATTGTTAGACACTAGTCATTTTCAGGCCCATTATAGCTTGCTGGTCAGTGTGAGCCAAGGCTCTGTGTTATAGGTCCTACTTTGACCTATAATTCTTTACTTTTTACACATTATGACTTGGATTAAGAGTTGTCTCATTGGCACTCATACCACATCTTAACTCTTATCTATATACATGTAATCACAAACCAATTCAACAACAGAAACATATAGCACAGTAAACAAAAAATAAAAACAAAAAGTTGTACAACCTGAAGAACTTGAATCATTTATAAACTTAACAATAATTATTGTGGAATATGTACTTATTGTAGAATAAAATAGAATGACCAAGAAGACAGACTGAAAACTAGCCAAAAGCTAAATAATATAACTGTTGCTGTTAACATACCTTAATGAAACAAAAAGTTAAAATTAGACCTGTAAAGTTACATTGAAAGGTATGGGAAAAAAGTTCAATTCTGATACTCTGCATACATTTTCACTGAACTAGTTCATTTTTATTTAGGGGCCAGCTAAGGCCGACCTACAATGCAGGATTTTCACATTTTGTTGAAGACCTATTGGTGGTCTTTGGCTGTTATCTGCTTTTTTAGTCGAGTTGTCTTTTTGACATTCCCCATTTCCATTCTCAATTTTTTTTTCAGAATTTATCAGTGCTGTATCTAAAGAGTAATTTCGAATACATGAGAAGTAACCACAGGAAAGCTATGAAGATGATGGGTATAGCACCTTCCTCGTCCACCTTATTTACAGAAGCAGGAGAATGTCTACCTGTCATGTACCATAATAACATGGGATGTATTCACTTCTATCTGAGGAAACATCATCTGGGGGCATTCTACTTCAGAAAGGCTATACAGGAAAATGAGAATGCTCTTAGAGATATAACAAGGGGGGCTGAACATAGTAAGTAATATTAATGTCTACCAGTTATGTACCATAATAACATGGGATGTATCCACTTCTATATCAGGAAACATCATCTGGGGGCATTCTACTTCAGAAAGGCTATACAGGAAAATGAGAATGCTCTTAGAGATATAACAAGGGGGGCTGAACATAGTAAGTAATATTAATGTCTACCAGTTATGTACCATAATAACATGGGATGTATCCACTTCTATATCAGGAAACATCATCTGGGGGCATTCTACTTCAGGAAGGCTATACAGGAAAATGAGAACGCTCTTAGAGATATAACAAGGGGGGCTGAACATAGTAAGTAAACTTAAATACTTTTCAAGTGAGAAGGAATTATTACACAGAGGTGAAAAGACATTGACAACAGCTCATTGAATTTTAATTTGCATAATGCATGTTGCATCTTGAGTTAGGATCTTTCTTTTATTATGTCCCACCTATGATAGTAGAGGGGCATTATGTTTTCTGGTCTGTGCGTCCGTCCGTCGTACCGTCCATCCGTCCGTCCGTGCGTCCGTTCGCTTCAGGTTAAAGTTTTTGGTCAAGGTAGTTTTTGATGAAGCTGAAGTCAAATCAACTTGAAACTGAGTACACTTGTTGCTTATGATATGATCTTTCTAATTTTAAAGCCAAATTAGACTTTTGACCCCAAATTCACAGTCCACTGAACATATAGAAAATGAAAGGGGGAGTTTCAGGTTAAAGTTTTTGGTCAAGGTAGTTTTTGATGAAGCTGAAGTCCTATCAACTTGAATTTTAGTACACTTGTTGCTAATGATATGATCTTTCTACTTTTAAAGCCAAATTAGACTTTTTACCCAAATTTCACGGTCCACTGAACATAGAAAATGAAAGGGGGAGTTTCAGGTTAAAGTTTTTGGTCAAGGTTGTTTTTGATGAAGCTGAAGTCCAATCAACATGAAACTTAGTACATTTGTTGCTTATGATATGATCTTTCTAATTTTTAAGCCAAATTAGACTTTTGAACCCAATTTCACGGTCCACTGAACATAGAAAATGAAAGGGGGAGTTTCAGGTTAAAGTTTTTGGTCAAGGTAGTTTTTGATGAAACTGAAATCCAATCTTGAAACTTAGTACACTTGTTGCTTATGATATGATCTTTCTAATTTTAAAGCCAAATTAGACTTTTGACCCCAAATTCACGGTTCAGTAAACATAGAAAATGAAAGTGGGAGTTTCAGGTTAAAGTTTTTCGTCAAGGTAGTTTTTGATGAAATTGAAGTCCAATCAACTTGAAACTTAGTACATATGTTCCCTATAGTATAATCTTTCTAATTTTAATGCCAATTTAGATTATTACCGAATTTTTACAGTCCATTGAACATGGAAAAGGATAGTGCAAGTGGGGCATCCGTGTACTTTGAACACATTCTTGTTTATTCAGTAGGTTATTGTTATGCGTTTACTTTTCTACATTGGCTAGAGGTATAGGGGGAGGGTTGAGATCTCATAAACATGTTTAACCCCGCCGCATCTGGCCTTTGTTACTCTTGTATTATTTTAATTTTAGTTTCTTGTGTACAATTTGGAAATTAGTATGGCGTTCATTATCACTGAACTAGTATATATTTGTTTAGGGGCCAGCTGAAGGACGCCTCTGGGTGCGGGAATTTCTCGCTACATTGAAGACCTGTTGGTGACCTTCTGCTGTTGTTTTTTTTCTATAGTCGGGTTGTTGTCTCTTTGGCACATTCCCCATTTCCATTCTCAATTTTATTATTTCCAGGATGTTTAAAATTTCATGTATTGTGATTTCAGTTTTTAATTCTGACAATTTTGTGGTAACCATATCATATATGATGTAGCCTTATAGAATATGTTTTAATCTTTCATACTTATTAATGCCCATATTATTGGCAAATATTTCTTTAAAGTTCAGCGTTTACTCATCTTAAACATTTTTATTTTAGATAAAAATTTATCAGGAAAACCTTTACACAGTATTGGCATGAGTCGTCACTATGAACTTTTATATAATATGGGAATACAAATGTTGCATTGTGGGAAGCCTGTTGCAGCATTTGATTGTCTAGTTGAAGCTGTTCAAGTTTTCAGAACAAATCCAAGACTGTGGTTGAGATTAGCTGAGTGTTGTATAATGACAAACAGGGAAGTAAGTCATATCAAAGCTCATTATAAACCTCTTATTACAATAATGTATTGCGAACATGATAATGTCACATTTTTCGTAATATAATAATAAAAATGCGGCTGTAATTTCAGAATTTACAGTAGCTACACTATATGTTTGTTCATAGAATGTACTGTTCTTTGTTTATTATTCATACAACAAAACTGTTAAATATTAAAATTTTGATCTGCAGGTTGTAATTTAGTGAAATTGAGAATAGAACTCACTAATTAGTGTTTGTGAATATTTAAATCCGCCAGATAAGGGTTTTATAAAGAAGGAAACTATTGTGGTTTATTGCAGAATAATGATGATGACAGAAAACTAGAAAAAAGATTGGAAGTTATACAGGGGTCAGATGGATCAGGAATTCATCGTAAATTAAGATTAGGACCTGGTTTGAGAACTGATAGAGTGAGGTATGTACTTAAGACAATTCAGACACAGCACAAAGATTGAAGGCATGTATTCATCAAACCAAATACATACAAATAAAGTATAGCAGAAGCAGACAATTAAACAAGTACTTAAAATGAATTCGAAAACGTCAAAAACATGTCCCAGTTTTACTCGACCATGTTGATTTGTATTACAATGAAACTGGAGATACTTTACGAATTAGCCACTGTTGAAATGGGATGTACTAGATCATTGAAATAAATGTTGGTATGTAGACTTTTTTGAAGCCAGCAGGTTTTCTGTTTTATACAGGATTTCGTAGTGTTATTCTTAAATCTATGCATATTCTTGATTTTATTTGTGATAATTTATTAAACCATTTCCTTATTTGTACTAGAAAAAAAATTGAGTGGATTTTGTGGAAATTCTATACCTTAAAATCAGTGAAAACTAAGATTTAAATAGTGTTGGGTAGTATAAACAGAATTTGTATTCTTCAATTTATGAATTGACCATTACAGTTTTTTTCCATTTTATACTACGACCGCAAAAATTGAAAGTTTTTTGGTCGTATATTGGTATCACATTGGCGTCGTCGTCTGCGTCGTCCGAAGACTTTTGGTTTTCGCACTATAACTTAAGTTTGAGAAAATAGAAATGTATGAAATTTAAACACAAGGTTTATGACCATAAAAGGTAGGTTGGGATTGATTTTGGAAGTTTTGGTCCCAACAGTTTAGGAATTAGGGGCCAAAAAGGGCCCAAATAAGCATTTTGTAGGTTTTCGCACTATAACTTTAGTTTTAAGTAAATAGAAATCAATGATATTTTGACACAAGGTTTATGACCACAAAAGGAAGGTTTGGATTGTTTTAGGGAGTTTTGGTCCCAACTGTTTAGGAATTAAGGGCCAAAAAAAGGCCCAAATAAGCATTATTCTTGGTTTTCGCACCATAACTTAAAAGTATAAGTAAATAGAAATCTATGAAATTTAAACACAAGGTTTATGACCATAAAAGGAAGGTTGGGATTGATTTTGGGAGTTTTGATCCCAACAGTTTAGGAATAAGGGGCCCAAAGGGTCCAAAATTAATTTTGTTTGAATTCATCAAAAATTTAATAATTGGGGTTCTTTGATTTGCCGAATCTAACTGTGTATGTAGATTCTTAATTTTTGGTCCCATTTTCAAATTGGTCTACATTAAGGTCCAAAGGGTCCAAAATTAAACTAAGTTTGATTTTAACAAAAATTGAATTCTTGTGGTTCTTTGATATGCTGAATCTAAACATGTACTTAGATTTTTGATTATTGGCCCAGTTTTCAAGTTGGTCCAAATTGGGGTCCAAAATTCAACTTTGTTTGATTTCAACAAAAATTAAATTCTTGGGGTTTTTTGATAAGCTGAATCTAATCATGTACTTAGATTTTTTATTATGGGCCCAGTTTTCAAGTTGGTCCAAATCGTGGTCCAAAATTAAACTTTGTTTGATTTCAACAAAAATTGAATCCTTGGGGTTCTTTGATATGCTGAATCTAAACATGTACTTCTAATTTTTATTACGGGCCTAGTTTTCAAGTTGGTCCAAATCTGGGTCCAAAATTAAAATTTGTTTGATATCAACAAAAATTGAATCCTTGGGGTTCTTTGATATGCTGAATCTAAACCTGTATTTAGATTTTTGATTATAGGCCCAGTTTTCAAGTTGGTCCAAATTGCGGTCCAAAATTAAACTTTGTTTGATTTCAACAAAAATTGTATATATGGGGTTCTTTGATATATGCTTAATCTAACCATGTATTTAGATTTTTGATGTTTGGGCCCAGTTATCAGATTGGTCCACATTGAGGTCTAAAGGGTCCAAAATTGAACTTTAATTGATTTAATCAAAAATTGAATTCTTGGGGTTCTTTGATATGCTGAATTTAGATTTTGGATATTGGACCATAATAGGTAATGTCCAATTTAAAATTTAAAGTTTTTAAGTTTAAGTTCTTAGACCACATTCATTATGTGTCAGAAACCTGTGTTGTGTCAACTATTTAATCACAATCCAAATTCAGAGCTGTATCAAGCCAGTGATATTGTTGTCTTTTTTCAAAACTACCTCTACCGTTTTTTATTGGGAAAAATGCATATTTTTTATTGAAATTGGGAAATTTGTATATTTTATTCTAAACACATCTCCAATTTTTTGCTGACCTTTGCTGTCTTTTTTGCACTGTTTTTTCTTGTATATTTTGGTTGTCAGACATTTTCAACCTGAAAAGTACTTTTTGGAGAGGGAAAAGAAACAGAAGCAATGATGGTACTTTATGCATTGAAAACTACATGTGTTACAAACACCACGATGATTCTGAACAGAAAACCGGATCTCAAAAGTGCTTTCTAATATCAAAATAATAACATTAATACGATATTTACAAACATTACTACCAATGCCATCACTGTTTGGGGAAAATGTAAAACTTTATGGGAGGAATTTTAAGCCATTTTTTTTAGTAATTGGGAATTTTCTCTAGGGGAAAAGGCCGAATTTCGGCTGTAATTTGAGGCAAACAATATCACTGCAAGCTTGAATGTTGTGTCCATACTTGCCCCAATGTTCAGGGTTCAAACTCTGCTGTTGTATAAAGCTGCGCCCTGCGGAGCATCTGGTTTACCAGTGTATAATATCCTCATACATGGTGTAAGAATGTAATAATAACCACACAAGTCACAGTTAAAGAACCAACTTTGTTAACTAGCTAACAGAGAAGAACAAATAATCTTGTAAATTAGATGCTGAAATATGATACAAACTTTTTCATATGAAATCTTAATATTCTTTTTACTTTTATTTCAGTCCCGGGACACCAGCTATTCCAGCATCCACATATGAGTTTGCAGCTTTGTGTTTACGTAATGCCCTGATGTTACTACCTGAAGAAACACAGAAAAGTGACGTAACAAATTCAGATGATCAGGATACCATGTATGTATTTACAGGGGGAAAAATACACGAGTCTATTGAATGCAATACTTGGAACACAAGCAAAATTCTTAACCAGTTTAATCAGAAAATATTGTAGAAATTGAAAAAAGCTGATACTAAATGTAGTTTCTGAGTTACAGATTTCCTTATATGATGAAATGTAGTACCCGATGATGATTGTTTTCATGTTTTGTTATTTTAAACTATTTGAACTACATCTGTAACAAGTGTTAAAAAGTACCGATACATAAAATAGTTAAAAAGTACCGATACTTAAAATAGTTTTTTTTATCATAGAACAGAATGTCATTAGGATTGCTCCACATTCTTAGCCTGAAATGTATACCACAATGCAGGATAATATAACAGTATATTGCTATTTCAGAAAACCAAACCCCGAGTCATTACTGGTTCCTGCTCCTCCTGGTAATCCTATGAAAAGTATTGAAGTTGCTAACCTCAGGTAAGTATTAAACTTGAGATCTATATGATAACATAGGAAAGGTAATGCTGTTGCACAATGGTTAAAGTGCCTGATGATAATGTCTAACCTGTTGAGATCCGCCCTGGAACGTATTTTAATATGATGTGGCTTTAAGTTTAAGGTATGTATAGATTATAACATGCCCTTTTCAATATTGGCCCTTGTATCATCACGAGACTTTAGCTGAGGGCCGATATGGGTCCAGGGATGATACCAGGGCTAATATGGAAAAGACATGTTATAATCTATTTATCATATATTCAAGTTCTGCAGAAAAGAGAAAAAAAGTTCAATCATAACAATTAAATAAAACATAACAGGTAAAATCTTAAACATTTTATGACAAAAGTGTTATCAATTTGTGTCAAGGATGCAATGACGTCACATTTGGAATCGGGGCACAATAACCAATAACCTCTTTTTGGCCCTGGTCAATTTTGAGGTTATTACATATGCAAAACCCAACGTATTCGCAACAAATATGTGATATCTGTAATTATTAATAATTTCTTGGTCGAAGTCTCGGATTGTTATCTATTTATAATTCATCTAGTGGTGAGTTATTCTTTATGGATGCTAGTTATCTTGTAAGAATTTATATGTTATGTAGAGGCCGATTTAAGAGGACAGCATATATGTTTTGATTGGAAAAAATATAATTTATTGATATTGCAAAAATTTATTGAAAATAATTTATAAACAGAACATATAATTACATTGTTTATATAGAATAAGAGAAGATGGTCTCAGAACCAGAGCATTAATTTTGTTCAGCTTGATATATTTTGTTTCCTGGATTGTAGACAGTCAGGAAGATTTATTACGCAGGTCATAATTTTTAGACATTTGGTTTCTTAAAAACTTCTTAAACTGATAAAAGCTGGGTCAAAATATATACATAATAATAAGAAAAAAAAATAGATTTTTGAGAAAAAGATACTGTTGAACATTAAGTAGTGGTTAGGTAAAATTTTATCAAATCTTGTGCACATTAATATATATATATATGTACATTTTACATAAAACAGGTGTTCAGTGTTAGCAGCTGCTGCATATGTAGGAATATGTTTGAATGATTTCACCATGGCATTACAACATGCAGAAAATCTACTCAAGCAACCAAGACTGTCAGGAGCACAGAGGTACTTATATAACAAGATAGCAGGATAATCCGTTGAATTTGCAATCATTAGGTTTATACAATTTTTCTTTAAATTTCATATAAGGATGTTCCCTACACTGTTTCATATATCAAACTTTAAACTAAAATTGAGAATGAAAATTGGGAATGTATCAAAGAGATAACAACCTGACCAAAGAGCAGAAGGCCACCAATGGATCTTCAATATACTGTGGATTGATTTTTATTCGTGGTATACCAATTTTCGTGGGTTTCGTGGGTCACAGCAAACCATGAATTTAAGAATTCAACGAAGAATCCCGAGAAATGTGTATGGAGTCGGATGTTTATTTCCGGTTATGTTATGCAGTTTTAGTATAGTGTTGACTAGCGATAAACATTTTAACATAACACACGTTTTTTATTGAAAGAAGATACAAGTATTTTAATTAAATCAATAATAAATATATCGAATATCAGTGATACTTTACTTTTTAAAATTGATAAAAACTGTTCATGGAAACTTCAAGTTGTTAATTACCGTGTCATAGTTTGGTTTACTAGTGATTAAAAATCAATAGGATTAAGTACGGGGAAAATAAGTGAAGCCACAGTAGCAAAAAAATCCAACATCGAGAATTGTGCTTCAGCTGACCCCTTAACAAAATATATACTATATCAGTGATAATGGACATCATACTAAACTCTGAAATATATAAATGAAACTAAAATTAAAAATCATACCAGACTAACAAAGGCCCGAGGCTTATTGGGACAGACGCAAACATGCAGCGGGGTTAAACATGTATTTTGAGATCTCAACCATCCCTTATACCTCTAGCCAATGTAGAAAAAACAAACACACAGCAATACACACAGTAAAAGACTGCTATAAATTGATACCTTTGCAATACAAGAATCATTTTTTAAAATCATTATGTATGCTATAATTCTTATTCTCTCCAGATATCTAGGTCATTTATATATGGCAGAAGCACTTGTAGCATTAGACAAAATAGCCGATGGTATACAACATTTAAATCCTGAACTTGTAACCGATATCAATACATTACCACCTGAACCTAAATCTGATCAAGGTAAGAGATTAATACCCTTTGTTTGTAGAGAGGGCCAGAAAATAAACATTAACACTTTCCTTACAAACATTTCTAATACTTTTATATCAGAGAAACAGGTCTAATCGGGGGAAACTTAAACGATGAATACTTTTACATTGTATCCTATATATTTCCAACATATTTGATCATAATTTGTTACAAATATTACACATTTCATTGATTTCAATGCTTGTTTATACCATTTGTTTTTGTATCAATCAAAACATGAAGGTTTTCAATCTAACGAGAAAAATCTGAAATTGGGAACCATTTCGTAGTGATTTATCATTCTATATTAATGTATGGGGAAGTAGGGTATGTGAGCTTTCTACGTAAATGTTCTTTCCTTTGAAACATAGAATTAAATAGAAGCAGTCATCTTATCATGCTTATATTGCCTTATTTGTCCATATAAGATTTTTGGGGTAAAGATTGCATGAAATGTAATCAAAACCTTTATAGGACTGACTTGTTATTTTTTTTCTTCTAGGGTTTATCACTACTTTTGATAGTTCAAACACAATAGTGCTGTGATGTGAACAGTCTTTAGATCATATCCAGTGAATGTCATGCATATTGAAGTTACAATATGATGTTTATTTGATTTACCATACTTTTTTTTTAGAAAACTTTTTTTTTTATCAAAAATTACATGAACAAAGGAAGATAACTCCAACTCAAATTCATTATCTGCCAAGTAAAATATTATTTTCACATTTAATTTCCAAATGAAAGCAATCTTTACCCCTCAGTGCTCACATGCACTTTGATTTTTTTGTAACCAATAGTTTTAACAAAAATGTAGACCACTTACCACTAATGATTTGATCATTTTAAAACCTGTGGAGTAATATATTTACCTTTAATTTTAGATAAAAATGAAAAGAATGAGAAAACAGAGAAAGATAAAGGAGATAAAGATCAAGAAACAGAGGTCAAAGGTATAATCTAAAATTAGAAATTTGAAAGTTATTTTGTAATGCAACAGATATTTACATTAACAAACATGTCATATTTCCTTTAGAAGCATAATTTCTCTTACACAAGAGATTGAATTTCGATTATAAGTAAAAATCTGACGAAGACGTTAATGTATGGAGATTCTTTAAAATGCAGACGGTCATATCCTTATTGTTGTTTTGCACATCATAGTGCTGTTTTATTTCAGACATTGTGAGAAAAGCAGAATTCCCATTAAAAATCTTATCACACCTCCATGCGAGTCTCCACATGAGATTAAAAAAAGATGATAACTTAGTGTAGCCTGATCATATCATAAAATCTTGAGGGCTGCGAATGGTAACATAACTTACTGGTAGTATATTTGCTTTGTTTTTTCAGGTTCATTTTATCCCTGGTCACCTCGTGACTTGACTAGAGCTAAGGCTATAATGCAGTATAACCTTGCCACTGCCCATGCTATCAGAGGAGAGTATGATAAAGCCATGGCCAATCTTGTAGAGGTATGATATTCATCTCTTATTTGTTTTAAAAATGAAAAAAAGATATTTCAATTTAAAAAAAAAATGAAAATGGCATTGTTAATACAAGTACAAATAATGAGCATGAACACCTGTCAGCAACAGATAAAAAACCACAGCCACACAATAGCACAATGACAAATGTTTCTCTTACATTAAGGGTCTTGTCTATGGACTTCCTGATTTTGACTTCAAAACTAAGATGATTCATGAATACAAATATTATCAAACAAACCTAAAGCCAGGGTTTTATTTAGCAACTGCTTTATCTCTGATATAATTAACTAATAAATGATTTAATGCAGATAAAAAATGTAAATTTGCAAGTGCTAGAACATGTATATGGCCAAAAGACTACCCCTGGTTAGCAGCTGAGGGGAGATTTGTTGTTAATATAATCGAATTTTATGTGACTCATACAAGTTAAAGGTTTATTTTGATAATAAACCAGGTTTAATCCACCAATTTCTACTTAAGGTGGTACCTAACACTACACGGAGATAACTCTGTAAAATCGGCTAAACGTTTTAATTACGTTATATTGTTAAGGGAATATTAAGCTTCTCAATGATCAAAATCAGTGTTTGTCAAATTGCTATATAACCAGTGTAATATTTCTGACAAAATGGTTGGTTCAAATTTTTTTAATTTTTTATATTTTTGTCAAAGGGTCAAAGTAAATACTTTGTTAAAATTTTATGAAAATTAAACGAGCCAAATTAATTTTAGTGAAAGTGTTGGGTACCACCTTAAGGAAATGTCTGCACCAAGTCAGTTGTTTTCCATTCTTTTGATATGTTTGAGCTTTTGATAAAAGACTCTGTCTTTAATGTTCCTTCAAGTTTGGTAAGTTTGTTATTATACTTTTTTAACAACTCTTTTCTGTTATGATTGTATTATTTAATAGTTATATTTTAGAAATTTTGGTTCAATTAATTAAGTGCAACTAAAAGTGATCAAATTAGTTCCTCATAGGGGCAAGAACATGACAGACATGAGTTATTTAAATGCAAAAGATGTTTTACATTCATTAAAATATGTACTTGTGTGAATATTACTGGTAGTCACATTTAAAATAATCTTGAAGGGTGTCTCCAATGCAGAACAAGGGGATAGGAACTTTAGTTTACAGTTGTAATTGATCTTTACTTGCACTTTTTATTAATATACCTTTTTAAATTCTTTGCCTAATTAAAAGTTCTCCGATATGTTTTTTTACAGAGTTCAAACTACATGGGGACACCACTGCCAGCACAGATGTATTTCTTAAAATTATATTTAGATCTGATCGAAGGTGAGTCTACATATAAAAATTATCTTTAGATCTGATCGAAGGTGAGTCTACATATAAAAATGATATTAAGATCTGATCGAAAGTGAGTTTACATAAAAATAAACACATAGCTGTGATATGAATTTTTCATTTCCACCTGAAAAATACCACATTTTCACAGATTTGTGTATATAAAGGTTGTATGTAATAAAGACTCTGATTATTACCAGATCTAAGAAACCTGCCTCCATTAGATCATGTAAAAGAATGTTCAAACTTTTTATACATTCCTGAATTGTTGTTGGTTAACAAGCTCTATAGTTGTTCACTAAAATATCAGTTAATAATTTGTTTTTCATAGTAATGATGTAATTTTGTCCAAGGCTATCATGATTCCATCTACAAATAAAAATACTGTAATGAAAGTTATATCAATATAGTGTTGGGTTAATAAAACTACATCACTTTTAAAAGGACACCTGTTAGCAGGGGGGTTGAATTCCATCAAAGCAGCAAACAATTGCAGTTTTGTCAAGTGTGAATACCTGTACATAATTTGTGCAACCATTGAAATTCACAGTAACTCCTGAGAATTTAGCTTATGTCATGCTTTTGGTTTTGAGGGTACATGGGAAGATAACTCTAAATACAACTGTTGTGGTCTTTCATATCAGCATTCCATTATTACAATATATAACTTTTTTATTTTTCAGAAGAAAAAAATATTTGTAGGGACTAACTTTTGTCGCTTTTAGTTACTTATGTAATGTATAAATTGCTAGATATGTGTTTTATAAAATTTTCTATATTTGCCTCTAGTAGTTTTGCATTCTGTTGAATATTGAAATTTATGGCTAACCTCTACCCACAAAACCTATAAACATGAGTTTCCTATGAATAATGATAAATCTTCAGTACATGTATTTGATTTTTTTTATGCCCTTTAACATATCAATTAATACATACTATGAATTGTTTTCTTTTACAGGAAGAAGAAAGTTGGCACAAATTGTGATTAAAGACCATTTTGGACATGTGACCCCAAATCGTGAAAACAAAATGACGTATAAATCTGGTACACCTAGACCAGATACAAGTGTTCCATGAAATTAACTAAGATAATTAAATCATAGAAAAACAATTATACAGAAGGAATAAATGGTGCAATTTGTCTTAGTGAAGTAATGACCTTCATTGTTTATTTGTTGCAAGACTCATTTTCATCAGAAATTCGTATCTACAGAGCCTGGACAGTTACTCTTTATTGATGATTATAGTAATAAATATAATAATGACTGCCTTTCTGCCTTTGATATGAAGTCTTATTGCATTGCTTTGAACAAAATCTTTTAAGTCATGACCCCTGACCTAGGTCCTACTGAAATAAAGAAGATGGGGAAAACTTTCATTCTTATAATTTTATATTTAAATTTTTGAGTAGCCCATTATGATGAAGAGGATTGAGATATTTGTGAAAAACAGCTGAATCAATTTAAACAACACCTCAGAATGCTAAGTGAGTGCAAAATGGCTGCCTGGGGAGGTAAAATTTGACATTAAAACACTGTTGGAACTTCAATTGCTGGTAGTTTTTCTCTTCATAAAAAGATGAACTACATGTATTGTGAAAAAATATGAATAAAGCAGCGTTAAAAGGTACTTGTGTTGTTATTTTTGTCCCACTGAAAAGTCCATTAGATCAGGGGGCAGATAGTCAAATTTTCCAATATTTAATAATAATTAATCCAACTAAAACTAGAATTGCTATATACGTCCATGTGAAGGTTCTTTGCAAACAGTTGACATGTTGATGAACAGAAATAAGAAATGTAAAACATAATTTTGAATATTTTTATAAAGAACAAATGAAGAGAAAGAAAAAAAACGTAGAAAAGAGAAACACTTATGAACCACATCAACAAACAACAACCACTGAACCTAGGACAGGTGCAAACAAATGCAGCAGGTTAAAACCTCCACCCAACCTGAAACAATAGTGTAACTTCACAAAATAGAAAGACAAACTATAAATATCAATTTGAATGGCTTTACTCATTCAAACGACATTAACAAAAAAAGTGAACATACACTGAACAAATAAGTTTGATCTTTGACGCAATGTAAATACAACATTAATAAAACAAGGGGGTAGATGTTAATCCATATAAGAAACACAACCATAACTTTGGACAAAATGTCTCCAAAGAAAATAACTTACACAGGTAAATAAAAAAATAATTGTGTAGTAATGTAATGGAGTACAAAAATATATATTACAAAAATACATAATTTTTTATGTTTATAGTAAGATAACAGAAGTGAAAAGAAATTTATCCTCATACAAAAAGCTTATCAAAGAATAAAAAATATTGAGAAGACATATAAATAATTAAACAGTAAATAACACAAATGCATTACAAACAGTATTAGCAGGTAAAAAAAAAACACTAAATTACGATTTGAGAGTACTTGCATTATCATGCATCAGAGACTCAAATCAACTAAAACACATCCAAGGGATTTAGTGTTTTAAAGTCATGGACAGGCAAAAAAGGCATGATGCCAAAATAAAAGTATTGACACATAGTAGTATAGTTTGGAGTTAACCATTTAATAAATAAGTATAATGTTATATATATATATATATATACATATAGTAATCCCTATATAGAAAATGAATGCGGATGTGTATTAAAACATAAAACAATAAACAATTAACTCAGCAGATAGCTATTACAGGTATCATCAACTCAGTAGGCAGGTATCATTAACTCAGTAGCAAGTATTATCAACTCATTAGGCAGGTATCATTAACTCAGTAGCAAGTATTATCAACTCAGTAGGCAGGTATCACCAACTAAGTAAGCAGGCATCATTAACTCAGTTGGCATGTATCATTAACTCTGTAGGCAGACATCATCAACTCAGTAGGCAGGTATCATCAACGCAGTATACAAGTATCATCAATTCAGTAGACAGGTTTCATCAATTCATTAACTCAGTAGGCAGGTATCATCAACTCAGTAGGCAGGTACCATCAACTCAATAGGCAAGTATCATCAATTCAGTAGACGGGTATCATCAACTCAGTAGACGGGTATCATCAATGCAGTAGACAAGTATCATCAACTCAGTAGACGGGTATCATTAATTCGGTAGACCGGTATCATCAACTCAGCAGATGGGTGTCATTAACTCAGTAGACAGATATCATGTACTCTGTAGACAGGTTTGTCATCAGACAGGTATTACCAACTCAGTAGACAGGTATCATCAACTCAGTAGGCAGGTACATGTATCATCAATTCAGTAGACGGGTATCATCAACTCAGTAGACGGGTATCATCAATGCAGTAGACAAGTATCATCAACTCAGTAGACGGGTATCATTAATTCGGTAGACTGGTATCATCAACTCAGCAGATGGGTGTCATTAACTCAGTAGACAGATATCATGTACTCTGTAGACAGGTTTGTCATCAGACAGGTATTACCAACTCAGTAGACAGGTATCATCAACTCAGTAGGCAGGTACATGTATCATCAACTCAGTAGGCAGATATCAACTCAGAAGGCAGGTATCACCAACTCAGAAGGCATGTGTCATCAACTCAGTAGACAGATATTATCAACTAAGTAGACAGGTATCATCAACTCAGTAGGCAGCTATCATGAACTCAATAGACATGTAACATCAACTCAGTAGACAGGTATCATCAATTCATAAACGCAGTAGACAGGTACCATCAACACAGTAGACAAGTATCATCAACTCGGTAGGCAGGTTTCATTAACTCAGTAGACAGGTATCATCAATTCGTTAACTCAGTAGGCATGTATCGTCAACTCAGTAGACAGGTATCTTCAACTCTGAAGACAGGTATTATCAACAGAGTAGACAAGTATCATCAACTCAGTAGACAGGTACCATCAACTCAGTAGGCAGGTATCATCAACTCAGTAGACAGGTACCATCAACTCAGTAGACAGGTACCATCAACTCAGAAGGCAGGTACCATCAACTCAGTAGACATGTACCATCAACTCAGTAGTCATGTATCATCAACTTTGTAGGCAGGTACCATCAACTCAGTAAGCATGTATCGTCAACTCTGTAGGCAGGTACCATCAACTCAGTAGGCAGGTACCATCAACTCAGTAGACAGATACCATCAACTCAGTAGGCAGATATCATCAACTCAGTAGGCAGGTACTATCAACGCAGTATACAAGTATCATCAACTCAGAAGACAGGTATCATCAATTCGTAACTCAGTAGGCAGGTATCATCAACTCAGTAGGCAGGTACCATCAACTCAATAAACAAGTATCATCGACTCAGTAGACAGGTATCATCAAAGTATACCAGTATAATCAACTCAGTAGGCATGTATCATCAACGCAGTAGACAAGTATCATCAACTCAGTAGGCAGGTATCATTAACGCAGTAGACAGGTATCATCAACTCAGTAGGCAGGTATCATTAACGCAGGAGACAGGTATCATCAACTCAGTAGGCATGTATCATCAACTATGTAGGCAGGTACCATCAACTCAGTAGGCAGGTATCATCAACTCAGTAGGCAGGTATCATCAACTCAGTAGGCAGGTATCATTAGTGCAGTAGACAGGTATCATTAGTGCAGTAGACAGGTATCATCAACTCAGTGGGCTTGTATCATCACCTCAGTAGACAGGTATCATCATCTCAGTAGACGGGTATCATCAACGCAGTTGACAAAGATTCGGTAAGAAATGTTTTTAAAAAAATTGTTGATAACATTAAAATTATAATGAAGCTAAGGTTCCAAATCCCTCATGTGAAGGCGTTTGACCTTAGCTTAATTTTACTTTTTTTTTCTTTTTCATAATACCTCTTCACGTGTTTAAGTCTTAGAAATACTTCATATATAAAAGGCTCCGAATATAAAATAATTCAATAGAGAATACTAACGGCCATAATCTACGAAAAACAAATATGAGAGACGTGGACCAACACCGAACAACCTTTGAACTATAAGCTCCTGACTTGGGACAGGTACATATGAAGAATGTGGCGGGATTATACATGTAAGTGAGCGCCCAATCCTTCCCTAACCTGGGATAGTGGTGTAACAGCATAACATAGGAATACACTATAAAAATCAGTCGAAAAGTCTTAACTCATCAAATCGAAGGAATCGGAGGTCAAAAACTATTACTCACATAGGAAAGGTATTGCTAAACAGACAATTTCAATGACAAAAAAAATAAAGGTAGTTGGTTAAAACCTGGTTTACTTAAATCAAGCAACTCCTAGTAAAATATTTCCAACCATAAGTGTAGGATGCGCTATCAATCTGATTATTATATTCCAATCTATCTTTACTTGCATACTCGTCAAATTTATGAGCAGAATAAAATTACATGTATTTCCAATAGATTAGATCAGGACCGCCTACATAATTTATCTCTGTAAGAGTTGTTTCAAGTATTCTTTTCCGTACAGAAATTGTATCCTGATACCCTCCCTTGAGGTATTGAATTTACGTCCCCATTTTTACAGGACGTGGCTGCATATTTATACATCCCTCTTTAGCATAGCCCCGGTTTTACTACCATACAGACAGACGAAGTCCTAGCAATTTGATAATACAAAATTGATTGACTTAAATTGCACAATACATTACTTGACCGGTATAAGTAATATGCTCTCGATTAAATTTGGTTATTATAAGAAGAAATTCATTTTTGTTTTACACGAGTGTCCATTGTATTGCTTTTTTAGTATAATATGACAAAGAATTAATATCTTTATTTCATCATAGTATATAATTCAGTATACGACTGATATGCTGGCGGTTATTGAAAACAAAATCTTCGATCTTCGATTTTTTTTAAAAGATATTTTTCAAACATCAAACCAGCTATACATACATAAACAGTGATCTAAAGTTTGAAGGATTTAGTTTATAACAGAGATTAAATGCCTCAAATAATAATGAATAGAAAAAATTCTTAAATAAATTTAAGCAATAATAGGGTGCAAAGCCACGGTATAAAGAATAACTGTGGGAAATAAAAGAATTAACGTTAGATAATATAATAGTCAGAAACCAGGGACATAATATTGACAATCACAGAAGAAATTTTATGTACAGAAAAAAGAAATTAAACATTTACAAAAACAAAAGACAAAAGACAAATATTTATTGGCTCAAAATCATAAAAACTGAATGGTTAAGATCTATTGCATTTTAATGAGTTACAGAATAAATTGACATATGATACAATGAAAAGTTACATATCAATCTTTCTTAATATTACAATATTCCTCATAAGATATATGTTTAGACACTTGAATTATTTATATAGTAAAAATCAGTTTCGTGAGAATTTTACAGCATTATTTTTAAAAAGTAGAGAAACTTGCTCCAAATTTAAAGAATTTAGAAATTGGGGACCCAATCCAAACTCTCATAAGGATAATGATTCACAAATTATTCAACTGTAAGCTTACACATAAAATAACAAAATTTAAAAGAAAAACAAAAAATTATTGATTGCTTGTTTGTTGTGTAATTCCCAGTGCAAATATTTCTCGCATATTTGAAAAAGAGCATGCATGTCGTCAAAATGAAATTGGATATCCTGCATTTATAATGCTTTTCAATGACGTGATAAAATCGCAAAAAGACCCCATTCCAGCATTCTGCATTGACAATAATATCTTGGTGAAGATACATCCATTCGGACTATCGCCCTCAATGTGTATCCGATATACATGTAATCTGGAAACTAAAAAAATACATCTGACCACTTGTGCCTCTATGGTTATAAATACCGAATTACGGCCATTCCTCAACCATTCATGATCATTCAGTTTTGTTTTGCATTCGATAAGAAAATGTCTTTTACGGAAGAACATTCTGAATTGGAATTGATTAATTTGTTTAAAATTTTTTTTTAACCTATAAATCATTTCGATGGCATCTGGAATAATATGTCAGGTTGACCTGGTTACCAAAGGTCAACGTATGCTTGTTTGTAAAAATATATGAATGAAATAGTTCCGTATTTATGTATTGATTTTGATTGGTTGAATGTGGCACATTGACCGCAGAAAAATTTGTTTAAACACGCCTCCTATTGATGAGGGAGAAAATGGCGTCTTGCACAGGGCGAACGGAACTTTTACAAGATATGAAGTTATTGCGTATATTTCAAAACTGAGTCGATTGTAAGTTTACCTTATCGCAATTATAACATAACAACATTTATTACTATAAACTTTTACATGTAATGGGATCCGTGTGAGAATGAATGACTAAAACACATATTTGGAAGGTTACCAAGTGTCCATAATAGTCGACCTCGTTTTGTGAGCAAGACAAATCGCCATGTAGGATCACAAACACCTCGGTTTTCCAAACCAATCTACCTCATCAGGCTCATGAACTACCTCGCCCAATGGCCGCATATTCGGAGTCAGTCGGGGAGCAGTTGGCGTGCCCTGTTTGCCTCAATAGAATTGACGATCCTCGAATCTTGCCCTGCCTTCACTCATTTTGCAGGCGATGTTTGGAACAGGCTATCAATAGGGATCAAGGACAAGATCAAGGTGTACTTCAGTGCCCAACATGTCAACAAAGTGTATCACTGGGACCTGAAGGTATTGATAATCTTCCTTCAAATTTGTTTGTTTCGAATTTATTTGAGGCGATGGTACAAAACGAAGACTACGAAACTAATGGAGAGAGGCCTATCACGGGGACAAGATGGTGTAGTTCGTGTGAGGAAGGCAGTAAAGCAACAGCTGTGTGTAAAAATTGTAATGAATATTTGTGTGATAACTGTGTGATGGCACATCAACGTGTGCGATTGACTAAAGATCATTATATTGAACGTCTGTTAATGAACCGTAGTAGACCACATTATAGTTCACTTGCTGCTCCCTTAAGTTCACCTTCACTCCCACATAACATACAGCTTCCAGATTCTTTATCAAACAGTTGCCCAAGACATGAACATGAAATTCTTTGTTTTTTCTGTGATACCTGTTCAGTTGCAATATGTCGTGAATGCACCATGGTTGATCATATTGGACATAATCGTATCTACCTCCATGATGCTGTTGAAAATTCAAAAGCCATCACTGTGCGACTTCTTACTGATGCAAAACTGAGTATTAAAGCATTGGAAGAAGGTATTGAAAATTCACAAAATATGGCTGAACATACTGAAGTAAGATCCCAGGCAGTAGCAAATGAAGTCCGTGCAACAACTCGACGCCATATGATTGCATTGGAGGAAAGAGAACGTGATTTACTCAGACATGTAGAAAAGGTTAGACAGGTTAAGGGAAAATCATTGCATCTGCAAATTGACGATTTAAAGCAAGGTCTTTCATCTCTTATGCAAACTGTTGATCATGTTGAAAACATGCTGAATACGGGTACTGATATGGACTCAATCAATGCAAGGGACATAATTGTGAATGAAATGCAAAATGTGCGCAAACTCCGAGGTCATTTACAACCTCATGAGGATGATAACATTGTGTTTACACCTCCTGATGCTGCTTTATACAACGCTATCAGCAAAATGGGAATAATAAGCAGCAGTGCATATGCACCGAACTGCATAGCAACAGGTGATGGCTTGAAAAAAGCATTAAAAGGGAAGGTTGCAATGTGCATGATTCATGCCAAAGACCACCATGGAGAGCCAAGAATGATAGGTGGAGATCCTGTTGAATGTATAATACAAAGTCCTGAAGGTGCTTTGTATAGGACTGAAGTTCTTGATCGTCAGAATGGAACATATACCATATCGTATCGTCCACAAATGGAAGGAAAACATATCATTTCTATAACAATTCGTGGCAAGCATATTGCAGATAGTCCCTTTGTAGTGCAAGTAAGAAGTGGTCGAAACTATATGACAGTTGGACAGCTTTTTCTTCAGTTTGGAGGAGAAGGAGAAGAGGAGGGCAAGTTTTGTCGTCCATGGGGAGTATGTTGTCATAAGGATAATTACATAATTGTTGCAGACCGAAGCAACAATAGAGTTCAGGTGTTTAACCCCGACGGCACCTTTCATCATCGGTTTGGATCTGCAGGAACAAGGCCTGGGCAATTTGATCGACCAGCAGGTGTTGCTTGTGATTCACAGGGAAATGTTGTCGTTGCAGATAAGGACAACCATAGGATCCAAAAATTCACTATTGATGGCAATTTTCTTATAAAATTTGGTGAAAAAGGAAATAAAAATGGCCAATTCAACTATCCATGGGATGTTGCACTAAATTCTGAAGGAAAAATATTAGTTTCAGATACACGAAACCATCGTGTACAATTATTTAGTGCCGAAGGACAATTCTTAAACAAATATGGATTTGAAGGATCCTTATGGAAACACTTTGATTCTCCAAGAGGTGTATGCTTTAATAATGAAGGACACATGGTTGTTACTGATTTTAACAACCATCGTTTACTTGTGATACACCCTGACTTTCAAACAGCAAGATTTCTTGGAACAGAAGGTTCTGGTAATGGACAGTTCTTGCGTCCTCAGGGAGTAATTGTAGATCAAGAAGGTAACATTATAGTCACAGATTCCAGGAATCATCGCATTCAAGTATTTCAGCCAAATGGCAACTTTATGTGCAAGTTTGGAACACCCGG
Organism: Mytilus galloprovincialis; assembly: GCF_965363235.1. Classification (NCBI taxonomy): domain Eukaryota; kingdom Metazoa; phylum Mollusca; class Bivalvia; order Mytilida; family Mytilidae; genus Mytilus; species Mytilus galloprovincialis. The sequence goes on from NC_134843.1 coordinate 88,639,791, forward strand.
TACAGGTCCAGGTCAAATGGATAGGCCTTCAGGTATTTGTTTAACCCCAGAGGGGCTTCTTGTTGTTGTTGATTTTGGAAACAATCGTGTACAGTTATTTTGAATATTGTTATTTCTTGCTTGCTTTTTCCCTATAAGGGTAGGCACCATTCAATGTTATTGAATAAGAGAATTATAGCAATCAAGTTCATGGTTCAGGAAAAGAAAACAGTTTCAGAAACTGCATACTTTGACTCTTGTACACTCTACCATACTCGCGCTTGATATAAAAATGCTTGGTAATAGGAATATGATGACTGGCTCGTTGTTAAATTTGCATGAATGTGAATGCTAAAAGCATTTTGCAGCACTTGTATAAGTCAGATTGTTTTGCTTTTGGTTAACTGAGTTAGCTTGAAGTCTGAACTTGATTGTTTTATACTCAGAGTAAAGCTTTGTCTTTTTTTCTTTATTGTCATTATTATTGTCGCTAAAAGTGATAGACTCAGGTTTATTTTCACATGCCAAAGGCACAAAGCTCAGGGAATTAGTTGTGTTTTCAGCATTCATGCATGTTATTTTTGAGAGATTAAGGCTTATATACAGATAATCTAGGTATCAGTGTCTAGTGTCTTGGGTGTATGAAAGACCACGAAAAACCAGTACCAAAAAATTTACTACATGTAATTGTTGGAATATGACACCTACAATGTAATGTCAGATTTTAATGATTAGAAAAAATCATACAATTTTTATTTAAAGAAAAAGTTATAATTAAGAGTAGGAGATCAAGATATACATTACTTTTCCAGTTTTCTTCAATAAGTCACATAAGTGATACTAACAAGTATGTACTGCAACAAATTTAAAATGTTTTTATTTTAAGTTTTGGGTGGCTTATTTAATTGATAATTTCTTAAAAATACACGAATCAATCTGCATTATAGATGTATTTTAAATTTCTTTAATAAATAGTCTCCAAAAAAAACTTTCATACAAATGTTGTACATGTACATGCATGTAAAAAAAAATCCCTATTAAAAAATACAACCGCTTTAACATGCAATTTAAAAACTTCTAAAATAAAATTATAAATTCTATATGGATTACAAATTGAATTAACAAAACATATATATTTTCCATTAGGTAACCAAGATATAAAACGTTTTTAAAACAATATATATCATGAAAAGACTTAAGACAAAACAAGTGGGTAATTTTATTAAAAAATAAAGGCCAGAAAAAGCTACCTCTGTCAAGCATTGTGCATGATATTCCTTAAAATGAATGTTTACATTAGTTGCTAAGGGAAACATGACCATGACTATATCTATGCTGATCAAACATTTCATGTTAATCCAAGCAGGGAACTTGGTCAGTAAATAAAAATGATATAATATATTGATATACAATCTTGCCCATAATTCAAAACTTATAGAAAATTTGTTAATACATGTATGTACCATTCAGGAATTTTACTTTATGTATTAGATTTTTACTTGTTATCACTAGGGTATTACAAAAACTTGCTGGTAGTTTTCTTGAGCCTTTTTTCAATAAAAAATCTGCATGATAAGGATGCAAGTTTTGAGAATGTGTTATATGTAGGTTGTATGAGAAAGAGTTTGCTATTTTTTTTAGACACTGAACTTATTATTAATTAGTATTTCAGATTTTTTTCTTTCTTGCATAAATGTATATGATTGATCGATCCTTTGGCATATAGTTTTTAGTGAAATTGCATTTCCAAATGTTGAATATTTTGTAGACTAAATGGTATTGATTTTAGTTCAGCAATATTTTTTTAAAAGGTTTATCAGTGTGTAGTGAGATTGTTTTAAGTTAAATGGGGAATTGAACTTGAATTCTAGAAATACATATAACATTTGTTAGTGCAGTCTATCCTACAAATTGTAGAAAAAAAGAAAGCTGAATATTTCCTAGTTTAGTTAGTGTTTTTTTTTCTCATATGACCATCAGATGTTTAGTCAGTAAAGGACCTACGACTTAAAGATTTTTTGGAACATTTTTTTGTAAAAATGAAAGGGGGTTAAATGTCTTAAACATGTATATCTTTGGGAGTGCCAGCTTAAGTAGCCATTGCAGATTTGGAATATTAAAATATTGTTCTTTAAATACATTCTTTACATTTCTTATATTTGATTTCTATCTTAAATTAATTAATAAAATACAATACACTAATAAAAATATAATTATATAATCTATTATTACTTATTTAAATAGAGCAATGTATTTGTTTCACCTTTAGTAACCTCAATGGCTTATTGTTAATTTTTAGGCTTGGAATTAATTAATTTCCCATGGTAATGTGGATATCCTGTTGTTTACAGTTATCTTTGCCAGATTTTTGACATAACATTTTCCTTTGCCCTCCAGCTTGAATTGGACATGCATATTAAGCTGGACATTCCCATGTGATAGGTCATTTTGGGCCTTCTCTTGGTATTTAATGGTCATAAAAACACTCACATGACCTGGTCACTAAATGAGATCATCTGGGTCAGAGAGTTGTTTACAATGTTTGACCACATTAGATTTTGACTTTGTAGTTTTGATAAATAGAAATGTTTCTTCAATTTTTTTGGACAAAAAGAGATATATGAAATTAAAATTAAATTAGATTTAAGGGGTTTATATAATTGAAACACAATTTAAATCATGAAATTTTATTTAAAGTCACTTAAAAAGATACATTTGAAGAGATTTGAGTTTTTTTTAACTTGAAAACAAATATACATGTACTGTATGGTGAAGGGGTTATTTTATAAACATGCTTTTATCACTTTTATAAGTGAGAAAATTTGATGAATGATTGATGAGAACTGTTTGATTTGTTTGAAGTATTTTATTCACTGGAAAATGTTTAAGATTTTTGTTATAAATATTAGTGTAGTATATATATATAATAATCTAGCTTTTAGAATGGAATATGTGTTTGTTTCGTTTTTTTTTATTCGATATTGCATTTCCGGTGCTTGTTAAAAAAATATGTGCTTGTATTTGACTATTTTTGCATGTTCTTGAAAAGCATTGTTTGTGATCATGAGAAAGATAGTATATCTTTACATTTATTGTTAGGGTATATGATATCCTTCTCCTTTCATTGTTTGTTACTCATTTGTATGTACAAGAGTTTTACAAAAACTCTTCTTTCAATTTCGAAATAACAGCCTTTAAAGCAGGGTTGGCAAAAACCCGGGTTTTATGAGTATTGCCCAGCCCAGTGGGAAATACTGGGAAAACCCGGGTTTTACTGGGTTTTAGTGGGTAATACTGGGCAATACTGGGTAATATTAAATATTTGTCTGAATTTTAAAGAGGATTCAGTGATAAACACAAATGCAATACATTTAATAAGATATTTATACCCTATTTTGTTTGTTTAGCATTTGTCTAGATTGGCAACTGTAAATAGAAAGCAAATAAATAATTTTTTTCAAATGAATATAGCTCCTATTAACATGATTAAGAATTAACAATTACATGTATTAAAGAAACATCACATTCAGATAATGTATATGTACTGTCACTAATTAATAAGTAATTATTCAGACATGTCAGATTAGAACATAGATTTGTTTATGTAACAATAATCAGTCCTTTCAATTTTATAAGTGGCATGACCCTGTAGGGTGTTTATTTAGCAATATGAATGTATAGCAATTAAAATTAACAATTCACTTAAACACTGCAATAAAATGCATTTTTTCAAAGTTTGGACTATTGAAACAATACTTGGTAATTAAAAGGTATCTTTAAATGTGCAAATCTTGTATTCTGCCTACATATAAAATTAATAGAGAAGAGAATGAAATTGAATTTTCTAGAAATGACTGTCAATGGTTATCTGTATAAAAAGTATATATTTGGCTGCTATACTATGAAACTATAACAAGTCTTTACTATTTTGTGTTAAAATAAGCTTAAAAAATCATATTGCCCAGTAATGCCCACTATTACCCATTTCTGGGAGTATTGCCCAGCCCGGGAAAACCCGGGTTTTCCCGCCCGGGAATTCCCGGGTGGGTAATACTTTGCCAACCCTGCTTTAAAGGTGGCATTATTTTTATCTGTACATTTATTTATAAATGTTGGCAGATTTTTAATTAACATGGACAAAAAACAAATTATGGACAGTATATCAAATGCATGCAATTTTTTAAAAAAGATTTTTTTTGTTAATTTTCTCCTTACATGGTTTTGATAGACATTTTTGAAAAGATTTGTTTTAAATCAATAATATTTTATCCTCCTAAATACTAGCAAATCATTTCAAATATCATGAATATATTTGACCTTTTAGATTCAGAATATTTAAAATTGATAAAATTGTTAGAGATATTCATGAAATGTAGAATGGCAATACTAGATTTAAGTAATTTTTTAATGCAATATTCATACTACTTTTTATTACTTTTATATTTGAGGACAAAGAAATTCAGAAAAATTGTGTTTATAAAAACAAATGGGACTTTATGATTTTTTAAAAATACTTGTTGATCTGTCTGTAGAAAACTACACTACATAATATGTACAAATCAACTCACCAACTCAGTAATTCTAAAAAAAAATATCACTTTTTGATTATTATTAAGACAAATGAATCTTTAAAAGAAATTATGTGTGCTACTTTGTGATTTTGTCTTTTGTTTGTATGATATGTATATTATTAACTGTTTATTTTTTGTCTCTGACGTTGGATAAAACGGGTATTGTATTATTATTGTAGGCTTAATAGGCAAATATGCTTAAAAGCTGGTTTTAAAACCTGATTACCTCATATGCTATGATGTATATATATATATTAGCTTAAGTTGTTTATATTACTTTTAAGCCTTTTGAAAATTGTTTTTCAGTCTGGTCTGTAATGATAATAAGATTGATTTTACCATGTTTACACATTTAGTTTTAATTTGTTTGGAAATATTTTATGAAAGAAGTTATATTAATTCCTTATCTAAAAATAATTAACTAGATTTTTAAAATTATAGAATTATAATAGTTTGAAATATTTTATATTATCATTACAAAGATGTGAAAGACAATTTTTAAAAGGCAATTTTTTTTGTTACTTGTAGACTTTAAAGAAGTTATGTTATTTACCGGTTGTTTATTTCTGTAAATCCATATTACGTTAATTTCTCAGGCAGCATATCATTTTCATAGATTTTTGCCTAGCAAAGAATGTCCTAATGCACAACACCATTCAAGAAAGGCAATATAGTAACACAGTTACAAATTTTTGATGTTATTTTTGTTCCAAACTATGAGTTCATAGTTTGTTATACACATATAGGTCTGTGAGACCTTAATGGTTGTTCAAAACATTTGTGTTGGGCTCGCTGAAAGCGATAAAAAAAGAAAATCTATGCTTTTGAGAACAGTCAAATTGTTTGTTGTTATAAAATGTACAGTATAGAATAAGTACCTCTTATGCTTTCAAATATTAAGTTTGGAAGTCAAGTGTTTGCATTTATTATAAATTTTAATTTACCTCCGTAGGAGTTTTTATTTCCGCACATTTTGTGAAATCAAGTGCGTCTATAGCTTCATGGACATTTTCTGTCTAGAATTTTTTCATATTCATAAAAAAACCTAGTCATATTTTGTTTATTTTTAAACAATTAACAATAATTTTTGTAATCACTGACAAATATATATTTAGATATACATAAACATTAAAATGGAAAAAAGGGAGAAATGACATTTTTACGCTTTTAAAAACTATCACTATTGATCACTGCAGTTAAATTGTGAAAGATATCTATATTTATTTCTTCTGACTAAAAAGTCCATGCATTAATTTGTGATAGAAAAATTAATAATGACCAAGTGTTGGACTACAAAGATCATCTTTACAGCTTGGTAAATGAGTAGTTGTAATTTTGTTTTGTTTGGGTTGCTGTCTCATTGGAGTATTCCCTACACCCCCTTACAATATACATGTAACTCAGAATAGATCATTAGAGTATTCCCTACACCCCCTTACACTATACATGTAACTCAGAATAGATCATTGGAGTATTCCCTACACCCCCTTACAATATACATGTAACTCAGAATAGATCATTGGAGTATTCCCTACACCCCTTACAATATACATGTAACTCGGAATAGATCATTGGAGTATTCCCTACACCCCCTTACAATATACATGTAACTCGGAATAGATCATTGGAGTATTCCCTACACCCCCTTACAATATACATGTAACTCGGAATAGATCATTGGAGTATTCCCTACACCCCCTTACACTATACATGTAAGTCAGAATAGATCATTGGAGTATTCCCTACACCCCCTTACAATATACATGTAACTCAGACTAGATCATTGGAGTATTCCCTACACCCCCTTACACTATACATGTAACTCAGAATAGATCATTGGAGTATTCCCTACACCCCCTTACAATATACATGTAACTCAGACTAGATCATTGGAGTATTCCCTACACCCCCTTACACTATACATGTAACTTAGAATAGATCATTGGAGTATTCCCTACACCCCCTTACACTATACATGTAAGTCAGAATAGATCATTGGAGTATTCCCTACACCCCCTTACACTATACATGTAACTCAGAATAGATCATTGGAGTATTCCCTACACCCCCTTACACTATACATGTAACTTAGAATAGATCATTGGAGTATTCCCTACACCCCTTACAATATACATGTAACTCAGACTAGATCATTGGAGTATTCCCTACACCCCCTTACACTATACATGTAACTCGGAATAGATCATTGGAGTATTCCCTACACCCCCTTACACTATACATGTAACTTAGAATAGATCATTGGAGTATTCCCTACACCCCTTACAATATACATGTAACTCAGACTAGATCATTGGAGTATTCCCTACACCCCCTTACAATATACATGTAACTTAGAATAGATCATTGGAGTATTCCTTACACTATACATGTAACTCGGAATAGATCATTGGAGTATTCCCTACACTCCCTTACAATATACATGTAACTCAGAATAGATCATTGGAGTATTCCCTACACCCCCTTACACTATACATGTAACTCAGAATAGATCATTGGAGTATTCCCTACACCCCCTTACAATATACATGTAACTCAGAATAGATCATTGGAGTATTCCCTACACCCCCTAACAATATACATGTAACTCAGAATAGATCATTGGAGTATTCCCTACACCCCCTTACAATATACATGTAAGTCAGAATAGATCATTGGAGTATTCCCTACACCCCCTTACACTATACATGTAACTCGGAATAGATCATTGGAGTATTCCCTACACCCCCTTACAATATACATGTAACTCAGAATAGATCATTGGAGTATTCCCTACACCCCCTTACAATATACATGTAAGTCAGAATAGATCATTGGAGTATTACCTACACCCCCTTACAATATACATGTAACTCAGAATAGATCATGGATAAACATAACATATTGAATAAAACCCTCCACCTCCTCTGTAAGTTATAAACTATATAAATCAGGTAATAGCATATCCGTACCTCATTTGATGTGTCTCAGGAATAACAGTAAATCTTTTAACATCACTTCTTTGAAACATTTGTACCTCATTTTAGCTTATATATTATATACATACAGTTATATATACAATTGTACATTATCTTATGTTTTAAGTAATATTACACAAGATAACAATCAGTAGAAATACCTCTAATATTGTACTCTCATATGTCATCCTAACCCTTTTGTTATAAAAACCCCAAACATGCTTTATTTATCTCTTTCTCCTAAATGATCATCAAAAGTTCTGTCATTAAATGGTTCAGATAATGGTTATCGTAATACTTTGGTTCCATCTCTTCTATAATTATAAAGATGTACTTCATAATCCAAGATTATTTTACTGAAAGTAGTTTTTCTAACCCCCATGGAATAAGTAAATGTTTTTCCACTAGGAAGATTTAGTATGCAGTATGGATTTTTTGAATATGGGTCATTAATTTTAAAATATTCATTTATAAAATTGAGTTCTTTCTTCATCTGTTATCACATTATTATCTATTTTTTATAATTGACTGTCCTCACCATCATAGATTTTCTTGTTTATCTGTGTTACTATGGAAACCAGTGTTCTCCCCAGGATTTTTGGATAGCGCTGTGGTAAGCGTGTAATTTTCGACGATTCTCAGTAACTTTATCGCGGCGCGCGGTTTGTTTGTAATTTATTTGTTATGTGTTTTTATTATATCATGCTGTTGATTTTTCCTCTTGTTATGATGTCCTTGTCATGCTCATGGAAGTTACAGTGTACCCATTAATGAGGCTTTGTTTGTTAACGACATGTTATTGTCTGGATATATAGAAGAAGAGGTTTTTTTTCTCCATGGCCTTGTAATTTCATATATTAAATCCTCATACTATCTATGTATACAACTGAAGGAGAAGTCTTTTTCCATGATGGATCTACACCAGACTGCCTGTGCCAAGATTTCTTAGCACCATCAGGTAATGTTGCAGAACATGTAGGACTAACAATTAAGTCATTATCAGTTTCTGTTTGGTTTTGTAACCAACTGTAGCAGTGTACTGTCAACCTTACGACGTTTGACAGGAATTTACATTTTTTTGCATAAAGATTTCTCATTTTTATGACCTAAACGTTTTATAATATTTAAATGGCTTCATCCAAGCTGGACATCGAGAAAGTAAATTTCTCAAGTCGTATCAGCTTGGGGTTTGTTTTTCTAATCATATCCTCTCAAAATTGTTATCAAATGGTAGAATTTCTGACTAAAAAATTATAATTTCGAATAGGAAATAAATAAAACCTAACAGACTTGCTCATTTTCGGGGTTTGTATGGATAGTAAACCCGGCAAATAACTTGGAACAAACCCCTGTGTTTGATCGTTTTTAAAATCATCGTTTATTCAAAGTTCGTAAAACAAGTTTGTGAGTGACGTCGACAAATGCGGCCAATTCATTTCATCTCATTTCATTCATATATGCCTCTATATTTTCTTTAAATTATAAAAATAGATGTCAATGTTGAAATCTTTGTTTATTTTGATCTGTCAAAACATCCATTTTGTAAAATTTATTAGACTGGTACCGCGGAGTTACTTTAACACAACGGAAATAATTCATTCGAAAATTGTAAACCAGTCGATCACGTGATCCGAAGTGAAAAATAAGCGGGAAATTTGAAAAATTTGAAAAATACGAAAAAAAATATAGCGACGCGGTTGCGTTGGATAGCGACGCGGTCAGTGTAATAGGACAGCGGGGAATTGCAATAGCGCTGAAAAGCGCTGTGCTAAAACGGCCTGGGGAGAACACTGGAAACATAAATTAGTAGCCAATTTCTTATATTTGTACTGAATTGTGCTGAATTATATTTTTGCATATAATGCACAGATTTGTCAAACAAATGGTCGTTTAACTTTTTTGACAGACGTTCTTTTGAATTTAATGTCATCCCAGTTTATTCATCAAATGAAGAAAAACCTAGTTGGAGTGCTTGCTTTTTTGCTAATTGTTTGTTTATATTAAAATACATGTAATGTGGAGTAGACATATTGATCAAGATGATTTAAATACTGGTTTGTTTTAACTCTGGTTTATTTTAATTCTACTAACTAAAATAATTTTATCAATTTTAGTAAATTTTACACATCTACTCTATGCTGTTTTTCTGATGAAATTTTTTCATACTCAAACATTGGGCATTTCTTTAAAAAAAAAAAAGCATTATTATATTTAATATTTAATTAAATGTAGAGGTTACACGCATTGATGAAACTATTTTTCCACATATACATGTAACTTCCAACACATTTGTACATGAGGTAAACTTTGTGTTCTTTTAATTTTTATTCATTGTTTGAAAGATTTGTTATTGATAACATAAGAAATAAATCTGTAGTTTTATTACTCTCCTCACATCAAATTCTGTACACTTTTTATTTAAGTACAATTTAATGTATGAATTTATTTTGCCTTTTGAAGTTTAAAATGTTTCCTACGTTTTGTTCACTTCTTGAGACTTATCTGTTTCTTGTTCTTTTTTTATCCTCCTAAAGTATAAAAGAAATATAAATATATATATAAAAGTCTATGTATATGATATATACTTGTTTAATTTTAAGCTATTTGTTTTAAAAATGAAAACACTCTGTGCTTTTAACACTTTTTCTCATCTTGTGCCAGTAAACTTTGTCAACCAGTGCAATTGCCACATTAAAGTAGTACTTTGAAAAACGACTTTATTTTTATACACAAAAAAAGTATGTTGATAAATATTATATATTGATGTGTTTTGTATGCATCATTGAGACAAAAAACTAAAATCCAAAGAGGAAAAATCAATACCGAAAATCCCCTCAGCCTGACCCACTGTTGTTCAATGAAGTAAGCTAACAATATATGGAACATACAAATGGAAGATGAATATTTGTTGATTCTATACAATAGATATATAAGAAGATGTGGTATGAGTGCCAATGAGACAACTCTCAATCGAAGTCACAAAGTCAATTTGTAAAAGTAAACCTTTATAGGTCAAAGTCCGGTCTTCAACACAGAGCTTTGGATCACATTCAACAGCAAGTTATATAGAGCCCCAAAAATGACTTGTGTGAAACCATTCAAACAGGAAAACCAACGGTCTAATCTATTTAAAAAAAAAACAAGAAACACTTATGAACCACATTAACAAACGACAAAACTGAACGATGTTTGTATAGATAGTTATTTGCAGTTTCATAAAGATGCACTACAATTTTTATAAAGAAATGATGGCTTTGCCCATTATAAGTTTAATTATGTAAGAAATACATGTATAATTCACATATTTCCAAGAACTCAGACATAGTAACAAATACAAATGTGGACAAACGAAAAATTTCTGTAAGCAAAAAACCTGGGAACTAATTGAAAAAAACCCGCAAGTTTGGACAGTCAATTACTTTTCATTAACATCATGAAAATGAAGCTGATACACGACACAATCAACATGATCATCGACAATAAACTGACATATTGAGCAACACTTACCCGAGAAAACAATAACATGAACATGCAGTAAACAGTTTAATTTCTATCTCAGGACGGCAATGGCAATCTTTGGTCGTTATACTGGAAATATACAGGTATTTCATGTGGAAACACAAATATATCTCATACATGGGTGCAAAATGTTGGGGAGCTACCATTTGATTTTTATGGGGGGCTAGGATGAAATTTGAAAAAAATAGGCAGGACAGGAGTTTTGAGTAAAAAAAAAGGCAGGACAGAGATTACAGCTAAAAAAAAATGCAGGACAAAATTTTTCATCCTAGCCCCCCCCCCCCATAAAAATCAAATGGTAGCTCCCTTAGTTGCTGATGTTTCATGTTCTCTTTTCTTCATGAAAAAAATTACCTGTGATAATTGTAGTACCCATCATCTATGAGACAGGGTCCGTGTTATCTTTAACATACCGCATATGTTTGTTCCTCTGCAAGTCTAAAAAGATAATCTATAAGTCGTTTCATTGAATCTAAAGGAAAATTACACGGTTTGGTTCGATTTTCGTTATTGGTCGATTTGTCTTTCAAGTCTTTTGGTCCATGATTTTTTCAATACGTAAATATTTAGTGGTTTCAAACGAAGGGAAAACCTCTCATCTAAACGTAAATCTTAGATTGACAACATTTCCTCTAATGGATATCTTCGGCAAACGATTATTATTCTTTGTTGTATGTGATCCAGTGGCAAATATTTCATGTATTTTCATGACGAAAACAAATTTACAATACTTGCATAAGTATGGTCCTGTAATACAGTAATAGGGCCCACCTCAGTGGCGGATCCAGGGGGAGGGTGTGGGGTTGGAATCCCCTTTTTAGGACATTAATTTTGAATGTGAGCACATAGTTGAAACTCCCCTTTTTGGGGGTTGGGACACCCTTTTTTAAATTGGCTGGATCCGCCCCTGCGCCTGGGGAATGAGGCTATTCTGGATAGGGTCAGAGATTTTGCTTTGTAAGCGACTGATCCCTAAGAGGATTGTTCGAAGAGTTCTAAAAGTTCAGAGAGCGTTACACGAGGCGTTGGATTTAACATCTACATTCTGACCGGACGTTGCTGTGTACTTGCACATCCCACACAGACGAAGGCAAATCCTACAACTACTAACTTTTAAATTCAGATAAAATTACCATCCGCTATAACTAGTGTATAAGACAATAATACATATTCATATACATGTATATTAATCGCCGACGAACATCACAATTCAACAATCAATTATATTTATACGTTAATTCCTAGGCTAATTCAATACTTCAAAATATAACTACACTTTAGTCTGTTCACATGGCACTCAGTTTGACCTTCAAGTTCCATGTCTTTGCCTATCCTTAATCGATAAAACAAAGGACAAATCTTTTCATTTATTCGGAACCTGCTATTCTTTAGATTCAGATTTTAGATAATAACCATGATGTAACTTTGCTTTAATGTCCATACGGAGATAAAATTCCTTCAAGTGTCTTAGCGGGTATAGATACCCTTATTAGATCGACCACACGGACACTCCATGAGTATGACTGAGTAAGAAGTATTTGTTGAATTTTAAAAAAAAATTGAAGTAAAAAATTAACATGTAATTCTACATGTTAGAATGCCTTTTATTTCCGACATGAGATGTACAGAAATCGAAAAATACTCATACGGCGGACATCATGATGATTTGAATTTTAATGATTTTTACAACATCGATCATCGATCAATGCAGTTAATTTGTCATAATTTGAATGAAAATCTGACCTGAGCGTCCATATTTCATTAAAAGCAGACACCAAATAAAGTTTTTAACCAAAAAAAAAAAAATGATAAATGATAAAAGTTCCTGGGATTTTATTTTCTTGTTGTTTTTTTAATATTTAACACTAGTTTGTGGGTATATGGCTATTTTACAGCATATTTAAGTACAGCCATTTTAAGAAAGATTGAGAATTATAGATTAAGATACATTCTTCCCCAATACTAACGGCGTCCCCCGTTATGCAATAGATAAAACGACCATGCGCACAGCAAGGCGTAGTAATACAGAGTTAATATCTTCGCTAACCAATGGTATATTTCTGTTACGTAACATTTACACGCCCATTGTTACATAATGACATAGAAAATTTATTCGCCCGTAAATTATAATGTACAAACATTGACGTATAAAACCAAATTACTCAGTACACATGGACTTGTATAATCGCTTTCTGAAATTAAAAGACAATTTCAATGTTATATTCTTAAATGTTCACAGCAGTATACATAGATAAAGTAATTAAATTAAACGTTATATAATTAACTTAAACATTTGATTTCTTGTTTATCCTTATATTTATTTCGGTTTGGTATTTTAAAAGTAAGTCCTCAAAATCCAAGTATAAAAACATAATATATTTACCATGTCACTAATAAAATTGAGAATGGAAATGGGGAATGTGTCGAAGAGACAACAACCCGACCATAGAGAAGACAACAACAGAAGGTCACCAACAGGTTTTCAATGCAGCGAGAAATTCCCGCACCCGAAGGCGTCCTTCAGCTGGCCCCCAAACAAATATATATATACTAGTTCAGTGATAATGAACGCCATACTAAACTCCAAATTGTACACAAGAAACTAAAATTAAAAATAATACAAGACTAACAAAGGCCAGAGGATCCTGACTTGGGACAGGCGCAAAAATGCGGCGGGGTTAAACATGTTTATGAGATCTCAACCCTCCCCCTATACATCTAGCCAAACTATATATCTACTAAGGACACAAAGAAGCCAGGTGCATGTGATATAATGGAAAAAAAACCTGATGAGATCTGGGAAACAGAAGAAAAACAAAGTGGAGAAAATCTCAAATAGCGGGATTAGTGTTGTTCCGATGATCGGAATAAGTCGGAAATCAGTTGGTTGGGCCTAGCGATGTCGATAATCGATTGGGATTTTGTTCAATCGATTGTCGTTATTGTTTCCGGACTTTTAGCTTATCAACTTCCGGTCCGTTTGAGGTTTGCATTTTACATGCGCTGTCAAACAAATAATAACAAAAAATATCAGTCGATGACAATAACAATGTCAAACATTCTATAATTAAAGACATAACCAATTTCCGTCTTTATAAACATGACAAAAGCATTGACTATTAATATATACAGATTGATGGAATGTTATTTAAAATAAATAACTTTGTATGAAATACTTTTTCAATACCCGTACTTGTTACTTGAGAGCGTACATAAAATCATTCCGATTTTAGACAAAATAATTTCCTTGCTTCATTATAACGTGTTGCAAATTGCCTTTTATTAATGTTTGATCCATTTGTAGCATCAACACGTCATATTTATTTCCAAATTGCTTGTCAAACATCGTTTATTTTTGTAAATTTTCCGAAATTTGTCCGCCATTTTAAAATATAAGAATCACGAATCGGATACGGTTCAACTATGTAATAATTCCGCATTCTTGCAATTATAAGTTCAGACGTACAAATGACACAATTGACAGAAAAATAATGATCACAAAAGTGAAAAAAACGCATTCTACACGAATTAACAGACATTGGCTTAATCCCCTGTGTTAACTGTATATAATTCAATGCAAATGCATTGTTTTATTTTTTTCTGTTAATTTTGAATTTCTTAAAGTTAAAAAGTTTAAATATCTTTTCTTAACTACAATCATTCAAATGTTTAAACAGCTATGTTATTGAAATTTTAATGTGAGTTACACCATTGGACTTTAGAAATGTTAGTGTGACTGTTGGTAATTAATGTTGTAATTATGAGATACAATATGTTCAATCTGAATCTGGATTCTAATTAATTCATTGTTTTAATTGCTAAATAAATAGTTATCAAAGGTACCAGGATTATAATTTAGTATGCTAGAATATGAAAAGGAAACAAAAGATCAAATATGAATATATAAACTCTGCAATGATATGGAATATACACATTAGACATGTACAATGAGACTAAATGCATGATTTCATTTAAAAAAAAAAAGGGGCAATGTATTATGATGCGATTATAACCGATAGTCAGTTGGTTGCTGTCAACCGATTGTAATAGATAATCGGTTGGTAATTTCAACCGATTATCCAACACTAAGCGGGATTTGGGAAATGAACACCGCGTAGTGTCACCCCCTTTTCACACACACATGAATACCGTCACATGAATAACATATAATGACTGATACTCAAAGTTATTTTATAGACGTAATAATTTGGTACTTATAATTTTCTACGGAAGGGTATACAAGATCACTTCTTTCGTGATTTCCGATACAAGGGATATAATGTACTAGGCCAGACAGGAAATTTCGACCGTGAATGTTATTAATCAATTAGGGTATACATATACACATGTTTTCCTAAAATTGACTTCCTCTGTCATTTTCAAACAGTTTGAACTCCATAAAATTGTCAATATGTCTAATTCATAATCATTGTTTATAATATTACATATTAATATATGTATAGTCATTATTTGCAATACTTATTATGTTTGACCAACTATGTCATTGATATACCATGAGCCTTAACCATTTATTTACCATTTATTGTTGATGAGTTTGTGCTAATAAAATATTTATTTGTATTTTTGTATACTCTTTAAAAAAACACACACATCTGAAGCGATGCTCTTTTGGTAGTGTACTCGAAGGTCCAAATCAAGCACGGTTAACTTTTGACTTAAGACATAACAATGGCATTTTAAGCTTTTCGATATCAAAATGCTTTATTTTTATGCGACATGGGCTCCTACCACCTTATCATATATAGATATAGGAAGATGTGGTTTAATAAACTGGTCCGCCGTTCTATCTATAGCTTCGCACCGTGTAGCGATAAGTGAACACAACAGGGGTCCAGTTTAGTTTAAGTGCTAATGAGACAACTCTCTATCCAAGTAACATTTTATAAAAGTAAAGTAAACCATTATAGGTCAATTGTGGCATCGCTGGACTACGCACATATATCTTTTAATCAAATTCGAGTAGTAAAGTGAAAAGCTGAAACATACGACTAAAACACGTTAAACCAATCTAATTAAAATGTAGTATAACAAAATCAGAGATCTATATTTTAATTAGATTGGCTTTAAACCATTGTGGAATATGTAACTACCAGGAGAGGAATATATGAAGATATTCCCGGGTTACGCTTCCCCATGTAATGAACTTAGACAGATACAATTTACAAAGTCCCACAGAGCGTAAACAAGTTATCACTGTAAGAATGCCCCCCGCCCCTAACAAAAAAACCCATAAAACAATTGTAAAATCAACAACTCCTGCAAAGAGAATCACGTGACGAAAGTATCAAACAAATCAGAGAGGATGCGGATTTAGGGTTGGACAGGGTTGTCCTGTACCTGGATTTAGGGTTGAACAGGGTTGTCCTGTACCTGGATTTAGGGTTGGACAGGGTTGTCCTGTACCTTGATTTAGGGTTGGACAGGGTTGTCCTGTACCTGGATTTAGGATTGGACAGGATTGTCCTGTACCTGGATTTAGAGATCTTGGACAGGGTTGTCCTGTACCTGGATTTAGGGTTGGAGAGGGTTGTCCTGTACCTGGATTTAGGGTTGGACAGGGTTGTCCTGTACCTGGATTTAGGGTTGGACAGGGTTGTCCTGTACCTGGATTTAGGGTTGGACAGGGTTGTCCTGTACCTCCTTTTCAGACTACATTTACGGTTAATGCAAATTTTCATCTCAAAATGTTGTTTAACTTGGCGCCACCCTATTTAAAAACCCTGTATTGGCATCTAAAGCTTTATGTCAAAGGGAGTCTGAGTATTGGTGTGTTTCAGACAGTGTACATGCACGCTAAAATGTCTCGCCTTTTTTACTAACCATTGATATTATGTTGATAGTACTAAATATAAAGCTTTAATACAACTATAACATAAACTTAACTTGATCCAAGAAATTGAGGTCAAGGTAATATAAACCAAACGAGAAATACGTCTACACCTAACAATCATTCAATACATGTACTTACTAGTAATATAGGTGACATATTGCTTAGTTTGTAACATAGAGACTTAACCAAGAAAACTAAACATTGCCGGACCAATTAACCATAAAAATGAGGCCAAGGTCAGGTGAACCATGCCAGTTAAACGTATGAAGCTTACAATCCTTCCATACACTGACAAATATAGTTAACATATTGCTTGTAGTTTAAGAATCAAAGAGCTGAAAGCTCTGAAGAAAAATGACGCCACTGTCTCTAATATTGGGATAGTTTTTATGCAAGTCTTGATTTTCACATACCGTAATTAGTTTAACAATGCAACATGTCTCGTATGCATATAATTGATATTCGTATATGTGTGTGTGTGAAGTGAAGGTGCCAACTGGCTGGGTTTTTTTTTAAGACAAATGAATAGGTCAAGACTACCTGAATTGTACAAATAAATCCCGTGGAAAGGCTTCTATATTTCTCACTGGTACATAGGCTGAATCCGGGTCCATTCGCGCCCATTCACGTTTGCGCCAACTCATGTTCGCCCCCTTTCACTTTCACACCCTAAATGTTCGCAACTAATCTTAATTGGTTTTGTGTTTAATAACTCTGTAAGCAAGTGTTTTCTTATAAGTATAATTGTTGTCATTGTCTCAAAATAAAGTGAGACAGCATTTTTTTTTGTGTTGAATAAATCTTAATCATGTTTTGGATAGCGTATTGTTAAAGATAATAATAATCCTTTCTAAATAAAGTGGTATTTTGTCAACGTTTTATTTAGCGTTGAATAACTCTTAATCATGTTTTGGTTAGTGTATTGCTATACTTTGTTTCATTGACCTCTTTCATAATGAAGTGAGATTCTGACTATTTTTTTTTCTGTGTGTTGAATAAATTTTATCATGTTTTGGTTATAATAGTGGATTGCTATATTTTGGTTCCTATATTTTATTGTTTCGTTGTTTCAGATCAAAGGGCTTAAAAACAATTATCTTTTGTGTTTTTCCTTTAAAATCTTCAATGTTTTACTCATACCAAGCTATAAATACATTCAGTATTTACACCAAAGCAATTTAAAACAACAATCATGATTTTCCAATTATTCAACTTGAATTTGAATTAAAATTGGGCGTGAATGAGTAGAGTGCGAACGGACCTTGGGTGTGAACGTGCGAGGTGCGAAAGTGTATTGGGCGCAAACAGATCTGATACCACATAGTCTGAACCCCCTTCTCCCACAAAATATGAAGTAAATCAAAAACAAATTGTTCAGAGAACAATTGAAGTCTTTCCACTAGAAAAGATCTATTTTTATATTGAAATATGAAAAATCAGTTTAAAATGTTAGTTCCTATGGCTTTATGACGTCCTATTAACCTATGACCTTGACCTCAATTTCAAGGTCACAAACCATGGACCTTGAATCAAAATATCCTAGGTCTTTAATATGTTTGGTTAATGAGTACTACCACTTGACGCGTAATTTTAAATGTAAGATGGACAAAAACTCCCTTTTATTGTATGCGCAGCCTTTCAACCAAAATATACAAGTAAGGACATGTCGCAACTAATAATTTATGAAAAATTATTTGTCAAAATGTCATACAGTATTTGAAAAGAAGTGAAAATAAGCCAAAATCAAAATTTATAATATGACCTTGACCTTTGACATTGACCTCATTTTCATTTTTAGTACCAATGACCTCATGAAGACCCTAGGTCTCTATCAGTTATGGTTTACCAGTTGAAAATGCATATCGCTTGAATCAAATGAAAAAGGGGGAATAACTCTCATATGGAGTCCCCATAGAGCTATGGTTCAAACGAATATTCTTATCCTAAATATGTAACGAGCAATTTGGTAAAATAAAATCTTTTACGGTTACGAAGGAGAGGTGGCCACAAGAAAAACAGTGTTTGGGGAGATAACTCTTACAACGTAATGTATTTTGTTATATATGTTTCATTATAATACTTTATTCTGATTGGCTAACTGCACATCACATGTTATTCCTCAAGCAATTGCATCACTCAATAAAACTTTTCATTCATGATAACACGTGGTCCCACATAAAGTGCACAGATGAATTGAATAAAAAAGTTATAAAATTCGTGTTTTCATGATCCTAGCTAAAAAAAGTAATTATAAGTATTGAATGTTTCTTTTTGTAACCTCATAGGCTTGCAAAAGCGTTGACCGTGTGCACATTTTTAGAATGAAGCGCTTACGCTTACGCGCTTCATACAAAAAGTACTTCGGTCAACGCTTTTACACCTCAATGAATTTACAAAAAAAACAGCATTCAATACTTAAATGCAGTTGTAAATTTTTAAAGCAAAAAGAGTTAATACTAACTTTCACTTTTTTGGATGTTCATGTACATTTTGTATGTATTTATTTTTCTCAACTACATGAATTTTTTGGTGTATTTTTAATGATATATATGAGTAGTCCAAATAATTATTACGTCTGGCAAGGCTTTTTAAAATTTATTCTGGGACACCTTCCTATGACCACAAGGCTATGTTAATTTTTTTCTGGGACGCCTTCTTAGGAGGCCTTCCTACGAACGTCTTAGGAAGGCGTCCCAGAAAAAAATAAAATAGCCTTGTCAGACGTCATTATTATTTGGACTAATACATGAGATATTGGATATTTTTATGCATTATTTAACCAGTTGAGTCTTTTACAGGATTGTTTGTTTAATGCTGTTTAAACATTACTGAAAAAAAACCCACCTTAAATTTGCTAATTATTTGGCATGAAAGTTTGATTTATTGAAAGGGACTCATAGTTTTCCATTTAATTTTAATAATTGTCTAATGGTTAAAACAATAGCTTCGTTGTTTACTTTTATACACAACAACATATATGTAACGGTTTATTTCTTCCTCTGTGATATTTTATCCTGAGGATAATTTGTCCCGGTAAGTTTTTTCCAGGCATGGTATTTCACAGGTTCATTTTTTCCAGAGGAGTGAAAATCTATCTGTGTTATGCGGATAGTATGTACCGGTATATATTGCCGTACTATATTTCACAGAACCGTGGGAAATAGAGTCCCATTAACTACTATGTAAGTTACTCACAATCAATATATACCTGACCATAATTATAAAATGTTTCACAAAGGTAGACCAAATTTGCATAATTTATCAAAGGGAGGTAATTATGAGCAATTTATATTTTAAAAATATTAATATAATATATTTCTGAATCTATTTTATAGTGAATTTTTTCCTTGAATCTTATTTCTTATATATTTATTTATATAAAAAGATGACTTACAACTTGATTTAATAAGACAGATAACATTTCACAGGTAAAAACTATCCAGCTGTTAAACATGCTTTTGTTCCAATATATTGTTATGATTTATCTGATTTCCATATAATCAACAACTACATCTCTGTCCCCAGACAAAACTATTTATATAGCTAAACATATCATCATAATCAAATTCTTCTATTACTGTTAAAAGTAGTAATGCAACTATATTTCTACCTTACTTTTAAATTTATATTTGTACTGAGATCTGAAAACAACTCACTTTTACATGTATTACACTAACCTTATTTAATCATGATATTATTTTCACAATTACGATCTTTGAAATTACTTCTGGTTTTCTTCTCTATGTTTCATGATAATTTTCTTTTTAAAAGGATGATATTGACTAGAAAATTTCAGGACATTTTTTCAAGGATAATTTGTGAAATTATTTCCCATTATAATACATTTTTTTTAACAATTTCGCTTTATTTCAAATACACTATTGTTATTTCATAGTATTTTTAAATAATAAGTTTTTTCTAATAACTATTTAATAAGTTAACTACCAAGATAGAATTTCACGGCAAAGGAAAAAATACCCCAGGGAAATGTTTTCCTCCGGATAAAAAAATAACAACAACTACTGTGACATTTTTTCCTCCGGATCAAATTTCACCCGGATATAATTTTGCTTTACATATTCACTTTGGTTTCGTTGTTTACCTAATATTCACTATGTACTTGGTAACAGTTATTAATTAATTGAATAGAAAATATTATAATAAATATTATTGGAAGCCGAATTGACGTCAAATAGGTGCCGATTTGACTAGATGCCAATTTAACCAGGTGCCGACTTGACTTGTACGTTTCAATTCCTCTGCGATCGTTTGCGGTATTTTCTTGAGAAAACCTATTTTCCATCATCAAAGAGAAGAAGAAACTGCTTGAAATGATTCCCGAACGCTTCGTGATTGTTAAAATAAGTTTAATTCACTCAAAAAACAATTTTAAAACTTGCGATGTTTAAACAGGAAGTTTCAAAAGCACGTGTAAAAGAAGAAATTAACCGGTGAGAGTGGAAATCCGTACATAACATATATCACTATAGTACGACTTTTAAAGCAAAACAGTTTCATCCTTTTGTAAAACAGTCTTTAATATACCTATCACATTAATGTTTGAAGGGTCTTAAGCTTATTCAAACCATATAAGTCGGTATGAAACACCAAAACGGAATGATAATAACCGATTACGTTTTGTAGTTTACAAAATTCTGGACTGGTTCCTGTCAAACTACAACACTTTGTTCGACTGTAGTGGAATACAAACAGAAACCAGTTAGTTTGTAAACTGGTTCCTGGCTGATTACTACACAATGCTCATGCATAATGAAAAAAACACAAGCACATTCCAGTTTGTATTGAAATTAGTAAATACGAAACCAAGCGCGGTAGGCAGAGAAATCAGGTCGGCAGTTATGGAACAATGACTGCGTCATTTTCCAAAAACAGACAAAAAACACAAAAACTTAACACTAAGCAATGAACCGTGAAAATGAGGTCACGGTCAAATAAAACCTGTGAGACTGACATGTACACCATAAAATATTTCCATACACCAAATATAGTAGACTAAAATCACAACTATACAGAGAAACCTAGCAGCCCGAGTGTATATCGGGCATGCAAATGACGAATACAAATTATAACCAAGCAATACAAATTCTGCACGAGAGATTTGGCCAACAACACAAAACAGTAAACGCATTCATGCAAAACATGCTAAATTTGCCTGTCAAAACGCCCGGAATTAGGGGACTGAACTCGTTCAGCGACACAATAGAAAGTAACATACGTGAACTAGAAGGAATGGGTCGAAATCAGGAATCGTAGATAATCGTAGATAATTGAAAAGACGGAAACTCAAAAACTTAACTTGTCCACTTAACCATGAAATTGACGTAAACTTCGGGTCAGATGACACCTGCCAGTTGTACATTTACACGTTACCATTATTCCCATACACCAAATATAGAAGACATATTGCTTAAAGTATCTGAGATATAGACTTGACAACCAAAACTTAACCTTGTTCACTGACCCATGAAATGAGGTCGAGTTCAAGTGAAAACTGTCTGACAGGCATCAGGACATTGTAAGGTACGCACATACCAAATATAGTTATCTTTTTACTCATAATAAGAGAGAATTTTACATTACAAAAATGTTGACTTTTTTTCAAGTAGTCCCTGAACCATGAAAATAAGGTCAAGGACAATGGACATATGACTGACGGAAACTTCGTTACATAAGGCATCTACAAAAATGTATATACAAAGTATGAAGCATCCATGTCTTCTAGCTTCTAAAATATAAAGCTTTTAAGAAGTTAGCTGCGCCGTCGCCGCCGCCGCCGGATCACTATCCCTATGCCATAACTGTTTTCAAGTAGTCACAGTGAAAATAAGGCCAAAGACAAGGGTCACGTGTCAGACGGAAACTAAGTAACATAAGGCATCTACTATATACAAAGTATGAAGCATCCAGGTCTTCCACCTTCTATTATACAAGAGTGTACACGCTGAAATGTCTCGCCTTCTTTACTAATCATTGATATTAGGTCGGTAGTCCTAAATAGAAAGCTTTATCACAACTGTCACATAAACTTAAAATTAACAAAGAAAACTAAACATTGACCAATGAACCATGAAAATTAGGTCAAGGTTAGATGAACCATGCCATGCAGGCATGTACAGCTAACAATTCTTCCATACAACAAATATAGTTGACATATTGCTTAAAGTTTAAGAAAAACAGACCAAAAATACAAAAATTTAACACTGAGCATTGAACCGTGAAAATGAGGTCAAGGTCAAATAAAACCTGAGCGACTGATATATAGATCATAAAATATTTCCATACACCAAATATTGTAGACCTATTGAATATAATATTAGAAAAAAAAAGACCAAAACTCAGAAACTTAACTTTGACAACTGAACCATGAAAATGAGGTCAAGGTCAGAGGACACCTGCCAGCTAGACATGTACACCTTACAGTCATCCATACACCAAATATAGTAGACCTATTGCATATAGTATAAGAAAAACAGATCAAAACACAAAAAAATAACTATAACCACTGAAACATGAAAATAAGGTCAAGGTCAGATGACACCTAGCAATTAGACATGTACACCTTACAGTCCTTCCATACACCGAATATACTAGACCTATTGCTTATAGTATCTGATATATGGATTTGACCAACAAAACTTAACCTTGTTCACTGATCAATGAAATGAGGTCGTGTCTGACGGGCATGAGGACATAATTTTGTAAGGCACTACCCCTATGTCGAGCTTTCTGCGACAAAAGTCGCAGGTTCGACAATAAAACTTTTAAGAAGTTAGCTAACGCCACCGCCGACGTTGGATCACTACTCCTATGTCGAGCTTTCTGCGACAAAAGTCATCATAAACTGCACTTGTACAAAAATGTATGATATACTCTAAAAACAAAAACTTAATCTGATCTGGAACGGCCAGACGAACGGACGGAAGGACTCACGGAACGCATCCATTCACTTGTATCGTAGACGGGGCCTGCTAAAAATTCGGCGTTGTTTACTTTGCAGCGAGGCAATGCAATGCAAAGGAAATATACTCAATTTTGCATAGCATACATCCCTGAATTGCACTTTGATGGATGGTGCCCATTAATATTTCAAAAAATTGACAGCAATCAACACAAAACGGAAATGCTATAACCATAGATGCAATACCCATGCTATAACCATAGATGTTATACTCATGCTATAACAATGGAAGTGTTATATTTATTTTACTTCCATGATATAACTTTATACTTTCTGCATGTTATAATATAAACAGAAAAAAACAAAATGTGTAGAAGAGGTCCTCAACCTGACCACTCTACTAGGGCGAAATGCTACTGTTCAAAAATAAATATAAATATTTTATGAAGTAACGAAGGATCCCATTTAAAAACAAAATCTAATTTTAACAATTATAAAGTTGACACTGGCAAAATTTAAAATTATTGAGAGAAAGTATGCACATGCCCAATGATATAGCTCAACTTAAAACAATATAGAGATTTAATCCACCTTTAAAAAAAATGGCAGTGTTTTGTGGGGGCTGGGGAAATTGAAATTGCTTATACTGATATTTTTAAAGCCATATTTCAAGAGACCTACAAAGATTCTGATGGAATGTCAACCTATATATAATACAGAGCTGTATTATAAATGCTTCCTCCTATTATATGTTTTCTCTCTATTTCAATCTTTATCAGTTTAAAAAAAAAAGGAAAAGAAAGGAAACTCAGTCCAAGTTTGATCGTTTATCGGCTGGACATGAACCTTTTTCAGAACTATGGTTATTCTATTACAACAACGACCTAAAATACAAGAACCTTGACCTGTTTTACGAGATTTTCACTGATTAAATGTATGTTGACCTGCTGCATATTCACATTTGATACTTTATTAATCGAAAACGCGAACGGGTTTTGCAATTTAAGGTTAATTGTAGCGTGTATAATATCTATTAACATATTCTATATCAGATTAAACGTTACAATAAACTCATCATAGGTACCAGCCAGGAACAAATTTAGTATATACGCCAGACGCGCGTTTCGTCTACAAAAGACTCATCAGTGACGCTCCGGCGAATCCAAAAAAGTACGAAGTTGAAGAGCATTGAGGACCAAAATTCCTAAAAGTTTTGCCAAATGCAGCTAAGGTAATCTATGCCTGAGGTAGAAAAGCCTTAGTATTTCAAAAAATTCAAAATTTTGTAAACAGTTAGTTTATAAATATAACCATATCAATGATAATTCATGTCAGCACAAAAAGTGCTGACTACTGGGCTTGTGATACCCTCGGGGAAATAAATCTCCACCAGCAGTGGCATCGACCCAGTGGTTGTAAATAAAATCATCAGATACCAGGACCAAATTTAGTATATAAGCCAGACGCGCGTTTCGTCTACAAAAGACTCATCAGTGACGCTCGAATCCAAAAAAGTTAAAAGGCCAAATAAAGTACGAAGTTGAAGAGCATTTAATGAAAACATTTCTATTCCAAGCGTTCAAAATTCTATGACATAAATACTTGGATGGACAAATAAACATTTTTCACCTAAATAACTGATCAATTCATACATGTCTAGGATACCGTTCTGATGTCAATAACTTTTTTGTAACGGTGACCTTAAAATTAAAAGCACTGCATTGGCTTTTGCTCATTACCTTTAGAATTCTCATTCCAACCAAACTCGAGCTATCCTCCGGAAAATATTGTTTCCTAAAATATTATTTTCATCTTAGAACTTCGGAGACATACACCTTTGACCTATTGAACCCTCTCAAAAAAATAAGCATTTACCCCTTCTCCATTTTACCACCTGAACAAGTTTCATTCCAATCCAGCTAGTAAAAATCAATATTCCATCCAGAAACCATTTTTCTAAATATTTACATATTTCAGTAGTGTTCAGTGACCTTGACTTGATCACAAAATATTGTCTTGCTTGTCGATTTTGCTGTTCACAGTTTCTATTCAACATATTAGGTTGTTGCCCAAAACGTAAAACAAACGCGGGGTAAAATCGTCTAC
Source organism: Mytilus galloprovincialis (assembly GCF_965363235.1). NCBI lineage: Eukaryota > Metazoa > Mollusca > Bivalvia > Mytilida > Mytilidae > Mytilus > Mytilus galloprovincialis. The sequence goes on from NC_134843.1 coordinate 88,665,711, forward strand.
TCCTATCTGACAATTTGCAACCATATGAATTATTTTTTTTTTTAGTATTTGCTAATTGTTATGTGATTGAAGTACATTTTTTTTCTACTGATGTTAATATGATAAAATGCAAAAATAAATTAAAATTAAAAAAAAGAGGCAACAAATCATAGTTGGACAATTTCTCCAATAACTAGCCGTCAGTCACGGTATCCCTACGTTTCTATTTTGACAACTTGTCAAGTCTGCAATCTATACAATATCGCTTGGCAAGCGAGAGATCATTGGACTAATTTTTAAACTAGATTTTGGCCTAGTAGTTTAAGAGGACATTTTGTTTTAAGTTAACGGACACACATTATCGACAAAAGCTCACACTGTCCCTTTGACCAGGTGAGCTCAAATGTGATCTTTTTTTAAATATGTATATGCACAGCACATCACGAATTGGACAAAAAAAAAACATCTCTTATAACTAACAATACTCACCTTCAGATGTCAAATGATCTTTTAAAATTTCTTGAAACGAAATATTAAACTGGTTTATAAGTGCAAGGACTTGAGAACTTATCACACTTGTCAATGCCTTGGATATAAAATGTAGTCTCCGGAATTTGGTTGTACTGCTGCTCGAGTAGTGATGTTCCGATATGAAACAGATATTGACCCAGTGTCCCTTTCTACGCTACCGGATTGGTTTCACATTTAAACTTGTTTTGAACTAAAATTGAAGGAACCTGATAGTTCAAGATAGCTCATCCTTTGCCAAGTATTAATTATCTACCCCAAAGTTGACCTAGGTATACAATTAAAATATGGTCACCTTAATAAAGCCTGGCCAAAATGGGTCATACAACATCATTAGATGACGTCACCATTAACTGTTGACGTGACGCCATAATCCGTTATGAAGTTTACTCACCCCCTAAGGATCCATCCCCCTCGTTGCAATATAATATTTTAAAGATGCAGTCAAAATGTCCTGCCCTTTATCCTTGTCGTGCCACCATGCAGAACCTATCTCATGTAGTTAAAAATAATGACTAGTTTCTCGTCCCAAATATTCATGTAATATTTGCTACTGGACATAACTCAATCGGCAACTTATCGGTCAAGTACCTATCAAACCCCTCATATCAAAAGCATAATCATATTGAAGTTCAACTTTCATAAATATGTACATTTTTTAAGGCAATAGATGACGTATGAAAGGTTGGATTATATAATTTTATATTTTAAAGAGATGCACAGACGAAATAGTCATGGACTTGTAAATCACATGTCTTTAACTTATCAAAAGGGGTTCCTGTAAATAAGACAAAATCACTTCAAATTTATAAATCGTGCAGGATTTCAGAGTAATTTACCGGGAATAAAGGGAGAAGTTCTAAATGATTTCGTTTGAAATGGACACGAAAAATCACAACCTTACCACAAGGGGGTCCCATGTTTAAGTGACCTTCTCATAGTATGGTCTATCATAAATTTAAGAACTGTTCAGGTTGACTTCTAAACTTATAAAACAAAATAAAAAATACAAACTAGAGAAAGTGGTGCCCCTACACTCCAATCTGAAACAATTATATAATTATAACAAAGTCAATGAGGGTCTTCTTTCAGCTATTATTGTGTCTGTATGACACGATTGATGCCTCCACAGATCCAAAGTATTATTATTATTTTTTTAAATACACAAAGTTGAGAAACGAAGCACATAGGTCTATGGTTTTCTGTAGGGGGAGTTATCAGGTAACACTATGCACCTCTTATGCAAAAATATCCTCCAAAAATGACCAGGTTCAACTATCTCCCAAAAGAGCAAATATTAACAAAAATCAAAACCCTGACAACATGCACATCTTCAATATATGTACAAACAGCTAGCAAAATGAGCATTCAAACTGTAGGATGAGGTATCAGATGGATGGACAGAAGAAAAATATGCCCCTCCTCCTAACTTTCAGTTTTGGGGTATAAAAAGCAATTTAACACAAAAAGTATATGTGGATATTGCATATTAAACTGAATCAGTGAATGTGTATAATGGTGTAGAAAAGAAGACAATGTTTGTCAATGTCTACAGCATGTACAGTATTACTTGATGTTCTTGAGTCTAAAATATGCCTGAACATAAAGTTATATGCAGGCAGTAGCTCCATTCCTTTTCAAAATGGCTGCATTCATAAAACACAATTAAATCTTATGTTTAATGTTATAAATAAAGTGTAATGTGGTATACTGTTCAATCAGATTTTCATTAAATTTTGCACCAACCATTCATGCTTTGTTCATGGGACAATTATTTCTTTCAACTAAATTTACATCCACTTTTTTTCGGTATAAATACATATTTCTAAAACTCAATACGGCTTTCACTTTTTCAATGTTTGATAGAAACTCACTTTCTTCTTTCACTTCCCTTTCGAAAATAAATGTAATTTTTCTCAAGAAATTTAGAATTAATTAATTTTATGATGAAACATATGCTCCTGTTTCAACAAAAAATGAATGGTTAGTGTCTTAGTAAAGGTATATAACAAACCAATGAAATGAATCAATAAAAAGTTGGTTTTATCTAACATGTATTGTAGTCATGGTAGTTACATCAGACAGCAGGCAAATATTATTGTCAGGAGTTGATTGACAGTTTGAATTGTATGTTTCAGAATTAACACATTCTGGATTATTTTTTAAAAAGTGTACACCAAAACAACTGTTTGTAATAGGTAAGAAATGTCCATAAAATTGGAATTTACCCTAACAAATGATGTGAGGTTATTTTTATTTTAGGGCACATTACGCCTTTAGATTCTGTAACTGTATTTTATGATGTTCAATCTTACAACATGTACTAATACTAATGTATTGAGAAGCTGTCAATGAAATTCTATATGCAATGTTAAATATCTCTTTGCCATTTATTTCAATTGGACACTTGAAAACACTGCTGCCTGAATGCTATTATAAAACATAAAGATGTCTCAGTTTAAATTACATATACAAAAACTTAGTCGTCTCATATTGAAAATTAAATAAGTTCTGTACAAATGACAAAGCACATTATATATTGTGATCTGTTTACAAAAACATATTATTTAAGAACTGATCTATCAGTATGTATTAATTTGAGTATATATACCCACAGTACAGGTTTAATAGATATTAACCCCTTTCCATGAATAATCTCCCTTTTTGAGTTCGATAGTATCTCTGATTTTTTTAAATGTTACTGATAGATTTGAATTGGTATTTAAAATTGGTAATTCAGAGGCGTATTTAGAGGTGACACGGCTGTCCAGCTCCCCCTTTATGTTTGATAATATAGGATATTACTGTAGCATGACTGGAGCGAGCCCTCTTACCTCTTAGACAATCAGTGGTCATCCCTCCCCCCACCCCTTATGAAATTTTTGGATTTGCCACAGCAGTGTTATGTTTTAAAATACCAAGAATAGTTTGATAACCTATATATATATATATATATATATATAGCTAATATGATACATGTATATCAAAGCTACTGGAAATTAAGTAAATTTATTTATAGTGTTAAAAGAACAACATATGTTTCCAAGGGGGTCTCATTGGGGGGTTCTGATCCCGGATCCCGCTTATTGTTTTGTCAGATTCCTCTATCCTGCTTACACTATGTACGTAATTTTTTTGTAATTTCCTGTGTCCTGCTTGACTTAATCATGTTAATTTACCGTTTTCACGGCACAATAATTTGACTTTCAAGTGTCACACAGCAATCCCGTGTCACGCTTAGACCCCAATGAGACCCACTTTCAATGCATCATTTACATGTAGCTGTCAAAGTTAAATGATTAAAGGACACCTATAATCCAAAATATTAGCTTAAATGTTAAATTTTAAGGAAGTCAATAAAGTGTTAAATGTAGGTCAGTGTAACCTATGCTTTTAAAAGATTTATAATCCTCTAAACACATTAAATTGCAATGACCTAATTATGTGAGATATGTAACAAATTAACACCAAAAATAATTACCTTACAAAAAAAAATCATCCCTGAAGACCTTTCAAAATAAGTTCCAACTTTTCTAAGGGAGATAACTCCATGTATTTTCAATTTATCTTAACTGACTGTTTATGACACAGACAGAAGTGAAAATGTGGAGATGTGATAAAATGAATCTGCCATATAATATTAAATGTCATGAGTATAACTTTGATATTCAGATCTACATCAATAAATAAACTATTAAAAAAGGATAACAAATATAATAAATAAACTAACAATTAATATACATATTGAAATATCCTTCTACATGTGTATTCTAAGACAAAAATCAAATTAAAAAATTTCTGATATGGTAGTTAATAATTGTTATGATAAACTGCTCTCTTTGATTAATGTACATGCATTCAAATAATCCTCTACTTTCCAATTTCTCTGTAAACACATAGAGAATAAATGTCAATGAGACTGCAACCCACAATTAAGATATATACATGTATATATATGTGCGATATAAATGACATCTAGAGACGTAGAGTTCACAAATAACATAGATTTTAAAACATATGACCATTGATCCTAGAAATCAACAATTTTTGTCAGACTGTTGAGGTAAATGACTAGAGACAAGCATACAAGTGTATTCTTATTAAATCATTTTATAAGTCTTCAACCTCTTTTTTTATTGACTAGTTAGGAAAAAAGGATAATATACTTATAACTTAAGTCCATACTGTAAACCCGGCGCCGGGGAGGAAGTTACAAATCAAATATACTCTAACATCGTTAGATTGATTTTCTAGGCACTTATATACATGTTGTATATATATATATATATGTACATTATCGGAAAATCTAGATTGATTCAACAAATGATCAAAATATTTTCAAATGGTCCCAATATGTTTATAATAGTATAACTCTACATGAATGTGTACATGCATATTAGCATCATTAAACCAATAATTTATGTCTTAGAAAAATATTGACCAAAACCCTTCTTGTTCATTTCACTGATTACACTGATTTGGGAATGTTTATATGATTTAGACAGATGGTCCCCTAAATGCCCTTCATTGAATGGTTTACAAAATAGAAGATAATGGGTTAATATATATGATATATACTGCAAGTAAAAAAATAAAGAAAAGAAAATAATAGGCAAAAAGGACAATGAAGAAAAAGGGATCTTAATCAAAAAACGAAGAAAAAAAGGGGCAAAATCTATAATGAATAAAACAAATGGCTGATATATTTAACGAATACAGAATTGAAGGACCCCCTCCCCATCCAGGCTCTCATAGAAAGCATATCTACATTTTTTCACTTCCCAGAAAAGTTTTCCATTAATGATTAAAAATATGAATTCTAGATTTGAAACAAAATGACTCAATGCACCTGATGCACAGGACTTAATATGGTATTATTTTGGCTTATACATTTATAGGTTAGATATTTTCACTTTTTTGTATTTTTTTTATCCAATCTAAATAGAACATACATGTAGACCAATTATATATCATCATCATCATAATGTACATTAATATTTATCAGTTAATAAGATGATTTTTGTGAGAATACATGTACAAGTAACATTTTTATAATATCATTTATTAAATAACATTGTCAATGATTGTAGGACAAGGTCACACCAGTGTGCATACAAAAAAATGCACATATATGTTATTATGGTAATGGTAACTGTTATGATTGCAAATTTATGAAAAGTGTTTGGGGAACTGTGTTTACTCCACTTTAACATGTTTAAAAGAAAACACCAAATCAATTGTAATGTTTTCTTTGACCATTTTGCAATCAGAACTTAATCTACATACAGTTACCACAGTTTTTATTTTTTCTTATACATACATTTTGTATATACAGTCATGTATGTTAATGTAATGTAAGGGTGCTCTTTCTTATTGTTGTAGATAAAAATGGATTTGGATCAGGCTCTTCTTTCATTATGTCAATTTTGATCCACTCTTTTGATTTGTTTGACTTTCTTATTGCATCAACTACTGTTTGAACATATAAAGAATCTTCAAAGTTAGCTGCAACTTTAACAGGGTCTTGACAATAGCTTTGTCTTTCCTCTTCTTTTTCAAAAGCATCCTTGACTGACTCAATTAATCTGATGATTCCCTTTAGATATGGTGTTGGAATTTCAGCTCTAGTTTTGTCTGATACGCCATAACGTTGTTCCTCCTTGAAATTAACTGGATCAAAGTGCAGAAGTTCCTCCTTCAAAGAGTCATTTTTCTGACCATAGAGATCTGCTCCTCGGATTGTAAGTCTACCTTTGCTTCCTACTAGCATTATTTCCTGGTTAAAAGGTCCATGGATGTGACTATTAATTGTTAAGGTAGCACAGGATCCATTTTCCAACTCTAGTTGCGCAGAACAGAAATCATCACTGGTGATTTCCCGGATCCCTTTAATCTTGTCAGTTTGTTTTGTGTATGTTTTCAGCATACCATGTACTCGGACAGCTTTCTGACCCGTAAGGTGTGTTATTAAATCGATGATATTACTTCCAATCGTGTTCAGAACACCTCCTCCCATGGTTTCATCACACATCCAATCAAAATGTTCTTTTGGTTTCTTTTCATAATGAATACGAATTTCACAAATTGATATGTCTCCTATATAATCTTTGTCAATATACTGTTTCAGTTTAGCAATCGTAGGTAAGAATCGAAGTCCAAAGACTACAAGAGACATTAGCTTTGGATAATAACTGGCTGCATTCACCATTTTTAATGCATCTAGTTGACTAGGTCCTGCAGGTGTACCACATAAAACATGCTTTCCTATTCCTAAGGCTTTGATTGTAATTGCTGACTGGAGATGAGGAGGACAGCTAATTACCACTACATCAACATTTCTGTTTAAAAGAATTTCATCAACTTTGACTGCACAAAAAGGAATATCAAGTTCGGCAGAAAGTCCAGTGGCTTCTTCTTTAGTTCTACCCCATAATGCAACTACTTGGAAGCCACATGATTTAAGAAGAGGGACATACGAACGGACAGATGCTGGAGTTCCAATGACGCCTATACCTGGGAGCATTTTCCTCATGTCTGGTTTAATGAATGTCTAACGGCTGAGATGGAAACTTAAACTTTGCTTGAATTATGTTTATTCATCATACTATTCTTTCTATTTGACTAAATAAGTTTTAAATAATAGGAAACATCAGAAATTCAGCAGTGCTAAATTGCAGGAAATCCGTTCAAAATATCCATTCAAAGTTACTATTCAGCTTCGATTAGCGTTTTGACAATAGTGATTCAAAGCACTTTGAAGACTTGCTGAATAAATTAAAACTCGATGACGGTGAAATTTCCGGAAAAAATCATAGCGAAAAAAAAAATCTGTATATAATCGTATATTATTATACAAAATTTTATTTTTTTATATTTTGTCTTTTAACGCCACTATTAAGCACCGTTTTTTTGGGCTATTTCGTGTCGGCCAGTTTTTCTTGGTGGAGGAAGCCAAAGTCAAGGCCGTAACTACCTATTAAGACAGGGGAGGCATCCCTCCCCTGAATTTTCTACACCAAAATGTTTTTTTTTTTGAAGTAAAAAAATTAAATATTGACAATATGTACACGAAGAACTTGAATTTATATTATAAACAACACAAGTTAACAGTTTTAACAGTGTTATCATGATACGTGATATGTCTGTCATTTTTCGGATTTTTGATCGAAAGTAAACCGTTTCAGTATTTGTTTTTTTCTTTTTTTTTTCGTGTGGCCGTCCGTATGTTATTTAGTATTGAGGGGGTCAGCATTCGTATGAGAATACATATGAAACTTTGCTTTCGATAATTTTGAATAAAAACTTAACTATTCACATTTATTTGGAGGCTCAATTATTTAAGCAGAGGAAGTTCCTTTTGTATAGTGAATCTTTTAAGATATCGTAAATTTGTTACCGGCTGAATCAGCTGTTGAATCGTTTTCCCGATCGTACGAGAACATTATGGTCAATGCCTTAGTAGGTAAACACTCCCATTCGTTGTAGCAGGGACTTTCTATACTAAGTATATACTAAACTAGTATAGAAAGTCCCTGGTTGTAGTTATATACATGTCTGTTCAGCTTTCAACAATATTGAAATTCAAGATCCTCGATAAAAACAAAATATCTTGCGTTTTATAATCTTGCTTTATATGTTTTTTGAACTTACCAGTTTCTAAAAAAATATCTTTGAATACAGAAAATACAGATAATAATTGTTTGCATGAAAATTGCTCCAAGGATGGGCCAGCAAAACTGATCTTTCTGAAAGTAAGGAAATCGAAGAAAACGGGTAATTTTAGCCATATCATTTGAGAAAAAAATCCACGGTCACACAATGTATTTAATGTTAACAATTCATATAGATAAAAAAAACAGCCTTCAAGACGGAACTAGCCTTGGCTCACCCCGAACAGCAATCTCAGCTTGTTTTTGTCCAGGTTCAAGCAATACTGATTGTTCTTAAAGCAGAGACATATAATACAACTCTAGTAGAGTCTATATAACGGCCAATGAAATCACTTGGCTACCGAAAGTACTTGGGATTATGATGTGACCTGGGATGAAGGAGGATCGAGATGAGAAAATTCCGCCATTGTTGTTAAGAGATACGATACGCTTACAGATTTGTTTTCTCGTTTATGTCGATTGTTTTCACAGCTAAAGCATGTAAGTATATTCAAAAGATACATCTAACTAGTTCTACCAATTTGTTTATACTATAATGTGCTGAGATGATGATAATAATCAAATGCAGACCAATTTAAATTCGGTCCATTCAGCTTCCCCACTTTATTGCTGTAGAACCGGTGTGGCCCACCATTTTTTTTCATAAAACTTAGAAATTTATGATTATATATACAATTTTATAGTGTTATTCTACTCCCAATTGTTATCCTGTTAAAATGATACTATTTTCGTATATTTTGTCCAAATAGTGTTTTCATAAAATACCATCAAAGGTGAATTATTTTTTTCACATTGATACCCAAATCCAGCTATGCGAGAACTACCTTTTTTTCATAAAACATAGAAATTTACGATTATATATACAATTTTATAGTTTTATTCTACTCCCGATTGTTGTCCTGTTAAAATGATACTATTTTCGTATATTTTGATCAAATAGTGTTTTCATAAAATACCATCAAAGGTGATTTATTTTTTTCACATTGATACCCAAATCCAGCTTTGCGAGAATTACCTTTTTTTTCATAAAACTTAAGAATTATCGAATAAATATGCAATTTAATGAGCCTGTATTAATTCCAAATGTTATCTTGTCAAAATAAGATCAGCAGGTATTTGTTTACCATGGACATGAACATGTACACATTCCAAATATATTCCTCTTTTCTTTATAAATTTTGTCCATTATTCTCTATTCTTTATTTATTTTAGCACTCCATCATTCTCCAATCTTCATATTTTGATCAATTGTTTCCTCTTGTCTTTACTTTTTATGATTTCAATTCATGCAGTTATTTCAATACTCTTATTGTATGAATGTAGGACAGTGTCAGAAAGTCACAGGACAAAAAGTCACAATTCATTTTTTCTGATTATTTACTTTTAACAAAAAACGCTTATTTCTATTCTTGAACTATTGTATATAAACCAACTTTGTAAACAAAAAATATCAAAAACATATCAAAAATGATCCAATAATTGTTAAAACAAGTTGCTTTCTTTAAAAAAAAGAAAAGCAATACATGAACCTAAGACCGCTGACTGCCGGGTCACCAAAAGATTGTTGCTGAATTTGTGTTTGCTTTTGAATTGAAATAGTTGACTGTGAATATAAGAAGCCAGTTGAAAGTATATATTTACAGCTTCTATTTGAATAGTTATTTTAAAGCTCGACTATTTTATTTATTACTTGGGAATGTACATAATTTTTCCGATTATAAACCTTTGGCAAATACTAATTTCTACTAACCGGATGACTTATGCAAATTGCACAAACCTACTCAGTTTGCTTTATAATGTGAAATTCTGGATGCATTTATTTTATCTATCATATCTTTATATTTCGTTTCCTACATGAATGCCTTTATATTCTCAACACGTATTTGAAGCTGTCTTTACTCGCGGTAGATGTTGTATGCGGTGAAACCTGTGGCATGCAATTCATTGGGACCTCTTATGAAGAGACTTATTTTGGTCTCATAAAACATCTCAAATTCTAAGGATTTCCTGATTTTACTTAAATCAATTCAAACATTCTACAGGGAAACTTAGTTTTGCCGAAAAATTTCTTAATTCAGAAGTTTATGAATACCTGTACACACTTTCAAAATAACCAATTTATATAAAAAGGTATGTAGATATAAAAAGATACCAGAATTAAGATAATGTACGCCAGACACGAGTTCAGTAGATACAAAAAAGCATCAGTGACGCTCGAATGAAAAAAGTTAAAAGGCTAAATACATTACAAAGTTAAGGAATCTATTCCTTGGGTAGACAATCCTTAGCTTTTCGAAAAGGTCAAAGTTTAAAATAGGACAGTGACTCAAAAAAGAAACAAAAGAGAAACAACTCGAGGTCAGAATACCGTTAGAAATGATGACCGTGCTTGAAAGTCACATGTGAAGCTCTTTCTGCCGTGTCCTGAATTTAGATAACAAAAACGAAAATAAGCTTTCACGAGTGAATTTGATAGTATTGCATGCAAGTAGTATCTTAGCGCACGAAATAGTAAATAGAAAGCATCTCACTGATACTCAGGAAAAGAGTACGCATTTGCATCATCACATATCTTGATCTAATAGTTGAATTCGAATGTCAAACGGCCTACATTAAATGTTTTGACTCCGGATTCATTGACATTTTATCCGGAATTTTTGAGAACGCAAACCGATAGTGTGCTTTTGAAATGTGATCTATAATGTAAATGAATCAAGAGGTGTAGGATAGTTGGTCAACACAATGAATACAATTTTCAAAACCGTACCATATAGCACAAACATGTAGATGCTATACGGTTAAACTATTAAAACAAACAAACAAAAATTGAATTTAAATTTTATAAAAAACTAACGTTCCTGTTAGTATTTTTTTTCAAATTCTTTTGAATATATATAATATCAATAAACACGAACGTCAAGTATTTACGGATGGACAGTTTATTTATCGAATGAATCTACTTTTAAATTCTAACATTCCACTATGTGAATATATTACTATACAAAATATAAGCAAAGACTTCTAAATCCATACTAAAACGGTATAAAATAATCAACATTATGGTTGTAATTAAATTTTGTTGTGATTATTGTAAATTATTTTTACAGTTTTTGTGAGTTGCAAAGATTTAAAATCATGCTTTAAGAATTGAAAACACACAAGTACTTTTATTCACGATCGTTTAAAATTTAAATATTTACTAAATGTATCTTACTTTCCGTCAGTTAATGGATATATTACAATACAAAAAAAAATAAATAATAATTACTCATAAAACCTAAATACTAAAATGGTATGAAATAATTAACGTAGAAATATAATGATAACTGTTTATAAACATTTTTTTTGTAGGATGCAAGAATTTATTTAGATTTAATTTTTATGTTTCCTTTACAAATGAATATTTAAAAATACCAAAGCAGACTATCTTGTAATATAAAATACTTATTTCTTAATTAATTATTCTTAAAATATTCTGATTTCAACCATTGTTAGTTTCTTCAAAAACATAAATACAGTATATATTTTGTATATATTTCTTTGATTCCGATTGAATTAAATACTTTTGATAAGAATATTATCTTTCTGTTTTCCGATCTAATATTAATATTTTAACCAGAATCTTCTCCCTCGTAAGTCTATGATGAAATACACACTCAGTATCCCGTGGTTAAATCTTCAAACATAAGTAGTTCACATGTTATCGAGACAACATACAATACCACGTTATAATTGACCCAGATACACACAGTGTACAGTGGTCGTTTGAAAACAAATATAATTGCGTCGTCAAGGGCCATCAAGGGACCATATCAAAGACGTAGATAACAACCTGTTAAGACCTGTATAAATGACCGAAAACTTTCGAGACGTTCCGAGAATTTTATTCTGACTTCCGGCCGAGAGATATCGAGTGGCCCATAGACACATGCAAAACTCGCCAATATATAAGCATGAACCCCTCAGGGGGTTCATGCAAAAAACAAAATGTCAAACTGGTTTGGCACTTAAATGGCTTCATGGTGCCAAGAAATCTTTCTTTTGCATGATTAAAATTAAATAAATCTTTATTTTTTAAAATAAAATGACACATTTATTAAACTTCAATATGAGTATATGTATTAAAAAGTAAATATTCAAAAGACATTTCTCTTATATATACAAACAGTTGTCAACAGATTTATTTGTGACTTTTTGTCCTACCAAATGTGTGACTTTATGTCCTGTGACTTTCTGTCCGTTTACCTTTTGTAAACTCCTTCCCATTGGCGGATCCAGCCTCTTTTTTTTTTGAAGATCAATGAATTTGAATGGGTACATGTGGTTGGAACCCCCCTTTATCCTGGGTTGGGACCCCCTTTTTTAAAATGGCTGATCCGCCCATGCTTCCAGACCCTCATTGTAAACCCCTTCCAGACCCTCATGAGATAGAAGCAGAGACTAAATAAATGTCAGCAACTTACATTGTATGTTTACTGTACGATGTTTAACAATTGAAAAACATATCAAATAGTTGTACCTAATAGCAAGCTTGAAAGGCCTATACATGACAAAATGAAATTTTAAATAAGATTTAGCGTAATAAAAACCTGCAGAATGTTGTATGACATACATATAGGAAGTAAAGTTTAAAAGTAAGACAAATAGATGTTGTATAATAGGCTCTACAAATTCAAATTTCTTTTCAACTCTAAAATATTATTTTTTTTTAATTTAGAATGCCAAAAGAGGAAAAGATGTAGTATGTTAACAAAAGGAGTTAAAAAGAAAGGTAATCCTCTACCATGGACGACTGTTGGTACCATTATGGAGGAGATATCTGTTGCCGTTTCAATCCACACTGAAGATGAAAAGGATCATCCAACTATGACACATCTCTGGTCGAGTTTGTTCGTTCTGAGGAAATTTCTATTACTTCAGAAGAAGACAAAGGAGAAGTCTTGTTAGATGAACACTCAGACCACACTTATGCAGCAAAAGAACAGCCATTTGAGAATGAAAAAATATGTACGCTTGAATTTGATCGTCATGCTGATGTTTTTCTTGCACCACTGGAAGGCACAGAGCAACTGATTACACAAGAAATTGAGATATTTGCAGTGAATGAGACATACAATGAACATGAAGAACCTTGCCTTTCTCCCTTTCAGACTTTATGCAATTTATAAAAGTAATCATCAATGATACATACATATATCCCTAGCTGTACAGATACCGAAATTTGCATATAGTTGAACTGTACCAGATCAGTTGCAGGGAAATTAGCATGAAGCTCTCAGTTATCATTGACAGTAACATTATAAGTGAATGTTTGATAATAAAAATATTATTTATACCTGGAATGATTTTTGTTCACTTATATCTTGGTTTAATTATTGAAAAAGGATGGAATCATATGTAGTGATAGTCTAGATATCTTGAATACATAAATACATGTTAGTCTAGATATCTTGTATACATAAATACATGTTCTGATTTTCAATCTGACTGGTCTTTTTCATTTCAGAATAATGGGATGCATGTCGGTGTTTCTTTACAGATGTAATTTGGTTTATCCAAAAGCCACACCAAATTAATTGGTTTATAGGTTTTATAGATGTGCTTACTGTGGGAAAAAAAATAACAAAAAAAAAAAAAAAAACAAACAAGAATATAAAATTGTACGGCTTGTGATAATGGTGAAATCTTTTATCATGGCTTTATATTATGCTTGTGTCTTTCCTAAGTAAGAAGCCTGTAATTCACTTGTGGTTTGTTTGCTGTATATCATATTTGGATTTTTTGGTACATAAATCGGGTTGTTACTTTTCTTGTTTGAATTGTTAAACATTTTTCATAAATATACCTTGTGTAGTTGACAATGCAGTATGAATTTTACACTTTGCTAAGAGCCTTATGGTTACCTAAAGTTGTTAATGTCTGTGTCATTTGGTTTCTTGAGGAGAGTTAAATATTATATTGCATATACTGTACAGAAAAGAAATGTTATACACTCGCACATCAATATATAAAAAATATGAAATACTTTTCACTGGACGTTAGGCAACCATCAATTAAATCAGCCTGATCAACAACAAAGGTAGACACATTTTCGTGCAGTTTGTATAAAGTAAAAGAAAAAGGTTTTAACTTACAAATCAAGTCAAATAGTTGTAAAAGTATTTACACATGTGCATGTCTGTTTCAAAACTAAAAGGAGATTTTAACTTGTCCAAAAGTTAAAAAAAAAAGAAGGGAAACATGTACATTTCGAAACATTTAGATATCAATATGGCATTAAAACTGGTGTATGCTTTGAAGTTAACTTGCCAAGTTAGCAGAAGTATATTGTATATTATGACAATCATAAAAAAAAAATTAATACAAGCCCAATTAATAATGAACTAACATTTTTGTTTTCTACACATTTATTAATTTTATATTTGGTAAATAGTATTTTTAGAAAGAGTGTGGACACCTGTGGTGTAACAACTTCTTGTGTACCAGGTGTCAAATAAAACTCTTTTTTAACAGGTTGTGATTTACCTGACCATCGAATAATTCAAGTCTAATATACATGTCACACTGTGAATTTATGTCTCAGAGACAGGTGTATATTTAATAGAAAATAAACTCTGAATTTATTAAGTGCTAATTATTTAATATCGATTTTATTTTAATTCAATATCAAATTATGTCTCTTTTTCAATAATACAAATAATACAAATCAAAATTAAAATGACATTGAAATAAATAATTATGTATGAACTCAAATTATTTAATTAATTATGTTAAATTTAACACTGAAACAGTTAATTTATGATTAAACATTCACCCTTACTTCGAGTACTTTTAATACTTTGATAATGACTCTATTACCCAAAGAGATCTCGCGAGGTTTAAATCTGGCCGTGTGATATTACGGGATTTCGCCGAGTTGCCAATCTCTTGTATTATATGTCTCTGCTTAAAGTAAGGAAATCGAAGGGAAACGGGTAATTTTTAGCCAATGACTGAGAGCTAAAAAAAAATCAAAGGGGGCTCAATCGGCGACCCCCAAACCCCTGCCTCCCCTGAATTCGAACCCTAGTTACGGCCCTGAATTATACAAGATAATAAAATGAAAATTACGAAAAATGATTATTTTATTAGTAAGTTGACCTCAAAGTTTTTTTGTTGGTTATCCAGCATAGAAAAAAACCCAGATTTTTTTGGCAAACAATGTCAATGATGAATGTCAAAGAGAGAGAGAGAATTTCTATCCGAGTTAAATTTTTCACATAAGAAAATGGATTTCTTTTTCAGCACAGCTAGAGGAGCAATTCTTTCATTTCATAATATGTCTTGAATCATGATTGATTTTATTTGGAACCCTTAAAATGAAATTTACACCCCCCCCCCCCAAAAAAAAAAAACAACGTGAAAAGGGGAAAACGTGTATAGGTTTAATATATATTGTTGGTATGTGAGAGATGAAGATCTGTTTTGTCTCATTATTCCATACAGCGTTATCGTTGGTGTCATACTTCCCTTTCTCTATTAAAGAAGCGTAGCATAATGTTACCACTGTTTCGGGGTTTGTCTGTGCCAAAATCCCGATTAGGCTAAGCCCATTACAAGCAGCAAGAGTGCACTTTCTGAAATGTTTCGCCAGGATTGATTTTGTATTTTATTATGTCTATAAGGTAAATATTTAACAAATAACACATAAACTTAAAAGAGAGGCGAGATATACCCTGAAAGGGATATTCAGACTCATAAGTAGAAAACAAACCAACAATGTTATATATTTATTAAAAACGACAAATAGACAAACAACAGGTCACAAAACACAACACACACAACTAAAAACCGAATAACATGAATCCCACCAAAAAATAGGGGCATCAGATGAGTTAATATAGTACAATACCATGATCCACTTGTGGCGCCGTCGTGGTTACGACAATTGGAACATAACCGTCAGGCGAAATCTGTAAAGAAATATTCCATAACTGTCAACCAGCTCGTGATGCATGGGACCAGATTTTTTTCTCGAAAAAACGATTTTAACATCACCACTTTTGAAATATAGGTTCAATGTAGCTTCCTTGTAAGCAGCAACCCTCGGCAAGGAAAACTTGATTGAAATGCAAGCTCTGAAATATCGTTTCAACGGGAAGATATATATACTCCATATGCAGTCGTTGTTGGAATGTTGCTACATAGAAATGGAAAATCGCAAAAGTGAAGCTGCAATAATCTCTTTTTAACTGTATCTATTGCATCCTATATTTCCAGTTCGATGATATGTGTTCAACACTCTGAGAATCGAGAAAGCGAAATCGAGAAATTGAGGGATTTCCCGATTTCGCGTTTGCAAAGTGAAAGGAGAAAACACGAAAAAGCGAAAAGGCGAAATGGCCGCATCCGGCCACTATAGCATACAGAAATCCGAGATATCTATACTTTTATCAGATTCAATCACAATCTAATTAAAAACCGATCTCTCATCGCTCCTGTTTCTGATATGTCGCGCGACATATCAGAAACAGGAGCGATGAGAGATCGGTTTTTAATTAGATTGATTCAATCACTTATTGCTAGAAACCTACTTTTTATGACCAACAATCAATTTTTGAGGTCTAAAAATGTTAATTCCAGGTATTTGCCATTAACACAGACCTCCGGGTGCGGGAATTTCTCGCTACATTGAAGACCTGTTGGTGACCTTCTGCTGTTGTTTTTTCTATGGTCGGGTTGTTGTCTCTTTGGCACATTCCCCATTTCCATTCTCAATTTTAGAGATGTACGTACGATATCAGAGACCAACCATCAATGCATGTCTTATCGAAATAAGGTAACGAAAATACAGCAGTCAGTGGCGGATCTAGAAATTTCCATAAGTGGGAACCCACTGTCTGCCTAAGAGGGGGCCCGCTCCAGTCATGATTCAGTTATTCCCTATATAATCAACCATTTTTTTTCCACAATGATGACACTCCTTTAAATCCGGCTCTGATAAGTACCAAAATAAATGAGAAAACCTTACAGTGACAAATCACAGATTGTGTTTAATTTCAAAATATTGTGATATCATATGATTTGTGTTTCATTTCTAAATATTGTCATATGATATTACCTAATTTGATAAGATAAATATTTCACATCTATGTAAAGAGAGATACATATACTTTAAGTATAAATATATCTACAATTAACTGATATAGAAATAGAAAATATAATATAATATTATAGTAATCGTCATGGATGCTGTAGAACCACCACCATCTTATAATATAGGTAAGCAAAACTAATATTAAAAATGTCGTTAATGTAAATATATGATAGCAATCGTTAGTGTACTCACACACCACACCATGCACCACCACACATTCAGTCTAGGAAGACACAACAATTAATTGACCACACGTTTTTCTTGTACTATTAATGAAAATGGAGACGTGAAATATATATGAATGACAAAATATATGTAATTGTTTACATACAGATATCTCCCCTCAACCCCCCCCCCCCCCAAAAAAAAACCCCAACAAAACAACAAAAAAAACAACAAAAAAAAAACAACAGAAAATAATATATACAATTCATCCTGTACTATATTTAAAATCGTTTCGCCGCCTATCTATAAGAAAGACATTTTTTACACGTGAGGCTTATTTCAATGCAGCAGATGCAGTGGCAGGTTTCCATTGAACTGCTTGCCAATTTGTTACCATAAAAAAAACACCCAAGGGGGTTTAGTAAGATAAAGTGTATTCATTCTAAGGGGGAAAGCGCTTCATACATTTTGATTTCACTCTTTTCACACTATTGGCCATTGTCAACTTAAAGACGAAGTAAAACAGTATTTAGTCTTTATTTCACCAAAATGAAAATTATCTGAATTTAGGCTGTAACTTTCTTAATAATGCTTGAAAATTTATAAAAGTGGTAGTTTTGGATAGCTAACAGATTACACTTTCAAATTAATGCAATGTTAGTATTATGCAACAATTATGTAACCAATTATAATTTTAACTGTGTCTAAAATATTTTTCACCAAATTTACACTTTCAAATGAAATAAGCTTCGGCATGGGTATCCCTAGAGGGTTGATTTTATTACATGTTGTTCCTATGGCCATTATCTACAAAAGAGTGTCTCAGATTTCAGATAGAATGTATAGATCAAATTTTACACCTTATTAATGATTATCTTCTTTTATGTGGTTGTGTTTATACTAATTAGAGATTTGTGAGAGAATGGAATACCATAGGGACAATTTGAGACACCCTTTTGAAGTCAATGATGTGTTGATTAAGATTCCATTAAATTTTTCTGTATAGTTAAAGAGATGATAGAGCTAAATTCATTCAAGTGAACTGACCAAGATCACTAATTACCTAATAATTGATTACATAATGATTGCATAATAAAAATATTGCATTCATTTAAAAGATTTATCTTTTATCTATCTATATATATATATACCTTTTTTATTATTTTTTATGCATTAATAAGAAAGTTACAGTACTTTAAAGGTTAGTGATTGGAAGTCATTCATGTCCAGTGCGGGATGTTTGTTCAATATTGTCGACATCGCGATATCTACAATGTTAACACGATATCGTGTCAACATTTTTTACATTGTTTGAACCCTTATATAATGTTTACATCGTTGACATTGTTAACTTCGCGTCGATGTATACTATTTTGAAAATGTATTGTGGTAACATTGTTTATATCGCAATGTTTGCAATGTTAAAATGATGTCGTGTCAACATCGTTAACATTGTTTGAACTCTTATATATTGTTTACATCGTTGACATCGTTAACATCGCGATGTATACAATGTTGAAACGATATCGGGTGTACATCGTTTACATATTGATATTTACAATGTCAACACAATAGCTTTTTTGTTGTTAAAAAAACCCATATAAATGCAAACTGTATGTTTGTAATCTACAAACTTTATTGAATAAGATTAAGGAATAAAAAAACTTTTTTTGTAGAAATGTAAAATTGATATCTTTAAAATAATTACACTTATTATTTTGTTTTAATTAAGTTGTTATGTGAAATAAAAACCTGATACTGGTAAAAATAATAAGAAGAGATAATTAGTAATTTGTAAGTATTGTCATTTAAATAAGGTACAGGACTAACACTTAGATTTTTTTTTCTATTTCTTACAAGTCGGTCCCTATTAGACATTTCAGACAGTTTTAACATAAACAAATTATATTTTCCATTAAACATATGCTTAGTTGCATATTTATACTTTGCAACGAATTGGAATGTTTGTTCACATGCTTTTGTGTTGATTTTTTTAAATTGTTCATCTGTGTACGTGTTGACATTACGTTGACACCACTTGTCTACATGGTTGGCAAAATGCATTTTGTCCACAACTATGCTCAATGCTGTTAGAAATTACGACTTCCGGCTTTTATTCACTCTAATTGGATTCATAATGAATTTCTTTAGATGGCAAGCATCATCATATGTTAACATCGCGATGTATACGATGTGAACGATGTTAACAAAAAGGGATAGACTTTATATACAATATAAACACGATGTTGACAAGATATTGTTAACATCGCGATGTATACGATGTGAACGATGTAAACAGAAAGGTATAGACTTTATATACAATATAAACACGATGTTGACAAGATACTGTTAACATCGCGATGTATACGATGCGAACGATGTAAACAGAAAGGTATAGACTCTATATATATATATAATATAAACACGATGTTGACACAATATTGTCAACATCGCGATGTATACGATGTGAACGATGTAAACAGAAAGGGATAGAATTTATATACAATATAAACACGATGTTGACACGATATTGTTAACATTGCGATGTATACGATGTGAACGATGTAAACAGAAAGGTATATAACATATTGATAGGATACAATGTAAACACAATAACGACACTATAAAGGTGACATTGCGATGTTGACAATATCGACAAAACATCGCGCACTTGACATAGTTCTTGGAAGTAAAAAAATCTTTGTATTGTGCTACCTTAAAGAAGAGATCAACATTGTGAAGCTGAGAAGATTCTTAACTATTTATTGACTTAATTTTATTTTTACGTCATGGGGACGTGTGCTTCGATAAAACAATTGTTACGCCTATGAGAACCAACGGTGCTTCTCTTAGCACCGTAATTTTCCCAATGCGTACGAGCAGAGACATATAATACAATTGTATTATATGTCTCTGATACGAGGTAGACTACATAGTTGGAATCCAGTTATCACGAATCTATCAATGCACCGTGGTGAAACACCTTAAAGTCGATTTCATTGAGTGTGTAGCTAAAGGTAATATCTTTGGTTAGCTTGCTTGCTAGCTGAACCGTGAAGTCATTATTAGACAAGGTATACTACCCTCCTTTCGAAGTAGCCTAGTCCTACAGACAAGATATATTGACTATCTTTAGGACTAGTCTACTCTTAAAGGAGGGTAGTTTACCTTACTTAATAATGACTTCACAGTTCAGCTAGCAAGCAAGCTAACCAAAGATATAACCTTTAGCTACACACTCACTGAAATCGGTTGTAATTGTTTCAATATACCAGACATGGCTGATATTAAACTTACAACTTAATAATATCATCGTTGTACAAGGACGTTTCTAGAGGTGATCATTTAAGACTGTATTTATTTTCAAGACCTGAATTGAACTTTTTATCCGGCATAGACAGGTAACAATACAAAGACTTTTTTGGTGAAAGTATTTTGCTATATTATCATTTCCAAACTTCTTCTAAATAAAACTGACACATATACATATATCAGCCGCATAGACTTCTCTCATCTTGTAGGAAATATATATATTTATTTCGTTTGGCTATTAGGGGTGTATGCGGTACGTATAACTAATACGTACGTTTACTATTTTCTGACACGTGACAGAATTAAGACATTTAAACCGATGCAATATGAATCAGGGACGACATCAAAAGTTCAATGTAGGATAAAAAAAAACTGAATTCACATAGCTTTTTCACTGACCCCCACCCCCTCTTAACTTAATTTGAGAAAAAATTGATTTACCTATATGGATATATGTAAAATCGATTTTGGATTAACAAAACTTGAAGCAATGTTGACCCCCCCCCCCCCCCCAAAAAAAAAAATAATGTTATCCTACATCGATCTTTTGATGTCGTCCCTTAGATTGGCAAGCTTTCTGAAATTTCAAAAACTATTGCAACAAGTCATTATTTTAGTGTTTTGTACAAGAGTGTTGCAAGAACTTTTAAAATTGTGTCTATCATTGGATATAGCCACCTCATTATAAAGATCACATTTTTTCGTTATTAGTGTCAATTATGCTCTTGCCCTAATTATTCATGCATGAAATAGTTGTCACTTGGTATTTAGGTTAAAAAAGGGATCAATAAAAAAATAAAACCTGTATAACTTGAAGTCGACTTTTTGCATCTATACATTTTATTACTTCGACGGTTCTTTTGAACATCCACGCGTCCTTGACCAGTCTTCACATAGTTTTTTTTCCAACTAGAAATAAGAATTAAACACTACCGGAGATAACTATACTAGTAACACATATATAATAAGAAATGTAACACAACGATCGATATACAAATGTTGCCAGTTTTATTCACGTCAGTAACACATCGATTTTTAAGTAAAACTCAAGAATAAACTTTTCGGCAAACATTGACCGTTATGGAATATTATAACCGTTTCACAGATGATATCGGATATGTTCCTTATGTCGTAAGTACAATCTATTTCCATTTTCACCACGAATGTGACCTACCGAATAAGACTATTTACCAGGTTTGTAATAACATGAGCAACACGACAGGTGCTACATGTGGAGCAGGATCTGTTTACCCACCCTGGGCACCTGAGATCACACCCAGTTTTTGGTGAGGTTCGTGTTGCTTAGTCTTTAGTTTTCTATGTTGTTTCTTTTACACTATTATTTGTCTGTTTTTTGTTGTTGTTGTTTTTTTTAGCCATGGCCATGATGGCGTGGTCAGTTTATTTTCGATTTATGGGTTTGACTGTCTCTCTGGTATCTGTCGCCCCTCTTTAGCAACATAATGCAACTGCAACTGACATGCTACAAATTTCCAAAAACAAAATTTACTTTGAATTACGTCGGAATATAACAGCACGCAGATAATTATAAAGTATTATTTATGTAAATTATTATTTAACACCAAGTATAGCCAGTACGGAAATGGAAATTATAATATTGAATTCAGTACAGACTTGCAGATCAAAGTTCGAGTTGCAATTCTCAAACGTTAAAAAGTCGAGTTGCACTGTTGAAAATTTTAAAATTACATAGTTATATGATATCATATACATACATAAAATTAAAGAATTGCATAGTTGGAACGATGGCATCTTTTTGTTTTATGTCGTTACGCTCACACATTCTAAGACGTGCATGTATATTCCGAGGAGGGTGGTAAAGGGGGGTGCTTGCACCAAAAAAAAACGTGAAATAAGACATAATTTCAAGTTGAACGTGAAATAATTTCTGTAATGAACGTTGCACGAAAAATAAAAACTTTAATTTGAATCCTTTGTGACTGAGTCACTGCCTTCTTGAATATATTAACTCTTTGTTTTACTTTATATTCCCGATTTAGTATACACATTTATGATATAATTTACGGCTTTTAAAAAAAAGTATTTCTTGACAATTCCTGCCTAGTGTTTGAATTTTATTTGAAAAATACCGAGCACGCAAAATAAGACTTTGAAAATCACGATGCACGTAAAATTAAATAAGCAGAACACGTTGAACGAGGCACCCGTCTTGCACGACTGAACGTCAAATAAAAAAGTAAAAAACACGTTGAATGTGAAATTAAAAACGGCGATCACGTTGCACGAAAATAACCCTTTACCATCCTCTCCGAAGTATATTCAGTTCGACACCTCGATATAAAACATAGGTACATACTAAACCTCTAACAGGAAGGATTGCGCCTGATATTCATATAATGAAATCATAATTTTTCAATCAGTTTAATTGAAGTCTGGAGCTGGCATGTCACTTAACTGCTAGTAGTTTGTTGTTATTTATGTATTATTGTCATTTTGTTTATTTTCTTTGGTTACATCTTCTGACATCAGACTCGGACTTCTCTTGAACTGAATTGTAATGTACGTACTGTTATGCGTTTACTTTTCTACTGTAGTTTGGCTAGAGGTATTAGGGGAGGGTTGAGATCTCATAAACATGTTTTACCCCTCCGCATTTTTGCGCCTGTCCCAAATCAGGAGCCTCTGGCCTTTGTTAGTCTTGTATTATTTTAATTTTAGTTTCATGTGTACAATTTGGAAATTATAGTATGGCGTTCATTATCACTGAACTAGTATATATTTGTTTAGGGGCCAGCTGGAGGACGCCTCCGGGTAGGGAATTTTTCGCTGCATTGAAGATCTGTTGGTGACCTTCTACTGTTGTTTTTTCTGTGGTGGAGTTGTTGTCTCTTTGACACATTCCCCATTTCCATTCTCAATTTTATTATTTACAGTAATCTTAGATAAAAATCAATTTGCAAATCAAAATTTATTTCAATCCCTAAATAGAGAGCAGCTTTTCGTGATTAACTATGTAGGTCACCGAGCAGACACGGTTTTATTTCTACCTAAATAAAGAGTTATCAGTTACCTTTGTTGAGGGGGAGGCGAGACCATTTTCGGGAAGCCGGGATTGGCCGATTTTAGCAACGGGAAATTGGGATTGCCTTGTTTAAAGATCGGGAATTCGGGATAGAAAAACATCGGGATACGGGAAACCCACGTTTTTAGCCATGGGAAATATGGATTTTTATGTTGAAATATAACAGGATTGACAAAAAACTGTACCTTGGACAGATAAAACTGCCATTTTCGTTATACTTTAATCAGAATCGCATCTAGACACAGAGTAGATCCAGATCTTATTGTTATTTTCTGCTCGTTTAGTGCCATATTTAATATCCACTGTACGCGAATGAAATGCTAACCAAACTTGATTTATGATAAATGTCGAAGCTCCTTGGTGTAAGTGTCGGTCTGATTTAGAGTACTAGTTTATCCAAAGAGGGCGGTAAAGTTTTTTTTTCGTGCAAAGTGTTTTGCCATTTTTAATTTACAACCTTCCGTGAAAAAAAATTGTGCTTTACTGTGAAATTGGTAAAAACGGCAACGTGCAAGCAATTTATTTATTTTTCGTTCATCGTGAAATTGGAATTTTATTTCGCGTTTGTCCGTGAACATAACGCCTCTTTACAACCCTTCCCAAAAGTTAGACTTGATCTGGATATTTTTCAATAAGAGTAAGATCATGTAAGACCTAAAAGAAAACACATGTGTTTCCGTTACCCTTATATATATCTACCCTAATTTTAAGTACCTACAATCTAACTCTACTCTTAAAAGGTTTTTTAATGTTATGTCAACAAGCACTTGTAAAGTCAGAATTTTTCTCCCATATGAACCAGTCAACATGGTCAAAAACGTTTGAAAAAAAAAACTGTTTTGCTTTCCTACCGATTCTAATTTTTTAGGGGATATGTTACCTGAAACACATGTATTTTTTCCTTGGCCTTAATACACATATAATTTCACAGACAGTCTTCTCTATAATCGAATATCATATAAAATATTTCTGGCTTTCTGCAATTTTGCAGAAAACAAATACCCCTTCTTGACGTGTTTAAAATGTACGTACTAAATATATTGGTCAAAATGCACAAATTGAAAGCAAATAATTTTAAAAGAACAACATTACTCAAGGGCCACAGTTTAATTTTCAAAGTTTACCAGGACGGCATCCCTTTAAAGTTGTGTCAGATGTGTCTATTCGTTATCTAAAATAGTGGAGGACCTCTTTATCAAATAAATGAGGATTTCTTGTTTATCGGGATCGGGATTTTTAACAAAATATGTCCGGGATTTCGAGATTTTCGAATATTAAAACCGGGAAATCTGGATGAGACACCCTCTAGCACCCCCCCCCCCCCCTTTTTCCGATTTGTTAAATCCTATGACTTGTGTAGGTTGTGTGTAGAAAGATTATTACGTTATCTTAAAATTAAAAATGATCCTTTACCATACTCTTTGGGTGTGGCCTATTGCGAAGCAGAATGTGCGTCTTTATCCAACATTCACAGAAAATAAGTTTAAATTTCCCGCCCTTCGTCGATCTTCATCCGGGCTTGTCGACCCACATTTCAGAGCCTGTACCTGTTGTCGACATACATTGTTAATTTGTTTTCTGGCCCTTAATATCCTTAAAGACAACCGAAAGTTATGCAGACAATAATTAATAAATCTATATAATAATGATTTACAATATTTATCAAGTGTGACTGAGTCAAGGAAGTCTGAGTACATTTAATTTGACCCTATGATTCGAGTACACCTTAACATTTTTTAAAATTCATATAGTTAGAGTTGGAAAACAAATCATTTAGTTATTTAAGACTTCTAGAAATACAAGTTATTCTATTAATACATGATTAATAACTAAAGTTTTGCGCATATTTTATGTGTACCTTTCATTTTCGTGAGGGTCTGGATGAGGGGGTCTGTTATTCTGTAAACATTTAATTTTCACCCCTTTTTTCTCTAATCTTCAAAAAATTAACCCCTTTTTTTCTCTAATCTTCTTTTTTTTCGTTTTAAGGGCATTATTCTTTAATCATTTAACCCCATCCAAACCCTCCTTCATTGGCGGATCCAAAAGGGGGGGTCTGGGGGTTGGAACCCCCTTTTTTTGGCCGATCAATGTATTTGAATGGGAGCATATAGTTGGACCCAACTTTACTCTGGGTTGGGACCCCCTTTTCAAATGGCTTGATCCGACCCCTGATCTTGATATCAACTGTATGATTAAGAGGTCACATGGTTTCATTTCATATCACATGATCGGTTGATCCGTTTATAATAACAAAATGGCAGAAGTCGGAGATGAAAACACACCACTGTTAAAAAACGATACTCCTGGTGAACCACCACCAAATTATAATGATGGTAACACATTTTAGATAAATTCAGTTTTATTGATAACTAATATTTTATATTTCTTAACATGACAACGCCTGAAAGCTTTTTTATCACAATAAATTTTAATTTTTAAAAACGTAAAATGTTATACAAGAGATATATTTGACCAAATTGATAAATGTAAAGCAATGAAAACATATAGTTATAAATTTCTTTTAGCTATGTTAAGGTTTGGAATAATTATGCTTCAATCTTTAACTTGAATTTCACTGATTAGTTCTGTATTTATAAAGGAACTTTTATTAAGTATTTGATCAGGAAGTAATTTTAGTAAAAAAAAAAACCCTGTACTCATGTGTGATGTATGCTAAAAGATTTTTTATATGTACCATATGTTTGTATCTGTATCTCTATGTCAAAAATACTAGTTTTGGCTTTACCTCAACTTGAAATAGCACATATTGATTGGAGAGCTGTTTTAAAGCTCCCGACTGACTTCTTCTCCCTGTTTGTTCTAATGAAACACAGTCAAAGAACGAGTTTTAATTGTTCAGTTAAATTTATGTATCTAATAATTTTGAGTTGTTCTTAACTTAATTATCATGTATATTTGTACTTTTAAAGACTTTCAAAACGTAATAAAGCTTTTTGGTTTTGCTTCTGTATGTTTACATTTAGTTATTACTTCTGGCCTTTATTTAACAAGAGAGATAGACACCTATTGATGATGTTGGAGAGCAGCTTTGGATCTCTCAAATCTACTTTTCGCATACAAATCTATCTTACAGTTGGTTCTAATGTTTATATAGATCTGTGTTGTATTTATGGTTCCAATGTTTATTCTCTTGACAAAGACAGAGTGCCTATATAGATCTGTGTTGTATATATAATAGTGTTTAGTGCCTTCTTATTGTTCTTTCTTTCTTTCATTCATTTGTAATTTAATTTCACTTTCAAAAATATCAAATGTTTCAGGTTTAATTTTCCTCTTATGTTTACTTTGAACCAGAAAGTCTTCAAGATTAATAGCTGATACCATCATACAAAACCCTCAACCCCTGCTTTACCAAAAAATTGTCTGCTTTGATAACCCTCAACCACTTTGTATAGAAACACCTACCCTTGGATAGTTCTTCTGGACTGAAGATTTTCTATTTCTTAGAACATGAAGCTAGTTATCATTTTTGTGACACATGCTTCTTTATACCTTGATTTGTAATCTCCTATGATAAATTGTGCAACTCCATATGCCTTTTTTAAATGCTGACACAGAAGATTCAATATGTATGGATGTTTTGAAACTTGTGTACTAAATACAATTTATAAAAATAATTGCAAGTAGTGCTTTAATAAGTCTTTTTTTTTTTAAATTGATGTAAAGTACAAAGGTTACAGCTTATACATTGTATTACGTAAATAATATCAATGAATATAACTTTATTTTATTAGTATATTGTCATTACATGTATGATTTTACTGAATTGATGAAATGAAGAATATTGAAATTATACCTATATTGATGAGCATGTAGATATTTACCATTACGGTGAAATTTTATTGTTTTATAGCTGTATCACAGAATGTCACTGTGCCACCAATTGCACCAAATGAGTTACCTCCACCTTACACACCACAAGGTGGCCTACCGATGATCAACTGTAAAGTTTGTCAGGCTTTAATAAATATAGAAGGCAAAACCAATCAACATGTAATTAAATGTACTGTCTGTAATGAGGCGACGGTGAGTTTAAAACACTTGAAATATTTGTATGAGCTTTAGAATTACTTTTTGTCTGTTCTTTAACAATGTGGTAGTATTATGATATTAGCATTGTCATCTGAGTTTTCATGTATAAATACTATAAAGAAGATAAATACATGATAACTGTTAATTATATTATATATTTAATATAAATATAAGTATGAATTTGATAGTCCATTTAAGATTGACACTAAAAAATGATAGTTCAGTGAATTTTGTATAATTAAAAACCTTTTTTTTTGTATAAACAAATGTATGTGTGAAATTTCCAAAATCAAGAATTTCAAGATTTAGTTTGAATAAAGAAAATTATTGAATTTAAAATGACCACTCCCACACACAGTGTTTTTGATAGTACATTACACCAATACTTAGTTTTTGATAGTACATTACACCAATACTTAGTTTTTGATAGTACATTACACCAATACTTAGTATTTGATAGTACATTACACCAATACTTAGTTTTTAATTTAAAATTTAATTTCCACAGCCTATCAAAGCAGCGCCACCTGGTAAACAATATGTAAGATGTCCTTGTAACTGTTTACTTATCTGTCGGAGTGGAGCTGCTAAAATCGCTTGTCCTCGACAACAATGGTACGTAGTAATAAAATAGGAAATGGATGTATTCATCATTTTAGAGGTCAACATACATAATGTTAAATACACTACAATGAACAAGTATCTTTAACAGATGGTGTAAAGTTACAAATTTTCCTAAAAAGAAAGATTATCAAAAATCCTAAAAGGTGAAAACAAATTTTAAAGGATATTAATATTTTTAATAGGGGTCACTTACATGTAATTCAAACTAAATTTTTATTCTACTTTTATCTTTTCAAAAAGGAAACATTGAACAACTGAATGTTTCATTCAATTTTTGGTGGTTGGTTTTCAGACAGCAAGTTTTTATGAATGTTTATGAACAATTAAACAAAGCAAAAAGATATGAGCTGTTTTTATTTGCCCCGTCCCGTCAAGGCTTGCTTGAAGTTACAACATTTTGTAATTGTATATTTTTACTTTTTACTGCTTTTTAAAAGAAATATCAGTTGTAATGTATTAGAAGATAAATGACTTATACCACTTTGTTGTTTCAATTAAAGTAAAAGAATTATCCATCTTGGAAATCCTGTTCCTATGGTAACAGTGCGAGCACCAGGGTCAGCAAGATTTGTTTGTGCATACTGCACTCAAGTATTTGTGGTAAGTGTTCCTTGAATAAATGATTTTTTCTCCAGATTAATTAAGTCTTTTTTTTCAAAGATCTATTGAGAAGCAAATGTGCATCACTATTATAAACATGGTTTGTTTTGCAGTGTTAAACATAAATCAGACAAGACTAGTCTTTATATGGAGATATTAAATTAAAATTTATGTTTTTTTTACAGTTCAATCAAGGAAGTGCTTTGCTAGCCAGATGTCCATATTGCAGACGGGTGTAAGTATATAGGTTAATCATTATTCTAATGTCTTTGAAAAATAAGTTACAGTCACATCTGTTCTTTCTATTGAATCTTATATTTTTTTTATATATTACAAATGTAGTCATTTATATGATAAAAGAGAAATAGAAAATTCTTTGTTCAGATTTATAATAAATAATTTTCATTATACCATTCAGCTAAATTGATAAAAAATCTTGAAAATTTATTGGTTCAAATATTTTTTCATACAAATTTATTCCCAATCTGTTTAAGGAAATATTATACACTTCAGGTCAACTGCTGGTAATTCCTCTGTTAGAGTAAGAGCATGGATATATTTGATAGCTGGACTGATATTTTTGGGTGCTGGGATAGGCGTCACAGTAAGTATCTTTAAATGGGCAGATATCATTTATTTAAAAGCCATTTATTTGTGAAAAAAAACCTATAATAACCATTTCCAATTTTTGAAGAAGACGGCTTGAAACCGTCAATCCCCAATGGGGTTGACCAGAGTGACATTCCCTCACATCATTCATTTTGTTTTTATAGTGTGAAAAACCCCCCAACAAATCTTACTGAGAATGATGAGATGGGGAGACACAAATGAATAAATTGACTTTAAACACTTTTTTACACATTTCCCTTCTGTTTCTCTCAAAATTATCGTATATTGAGCTCTCCTTTACACTATTTACGTTTCTTTTACAATCCGGAAAAATCAGTATGACAAGATATTC
This sequence comes from Mytilus galloprovincialis, assembly GCF_965363235.1. Classification (NCBI taxonomy): domain Eukaryota; kingdom Metazoa; phylum Mollusca; class Bivalvia; order Mytilida; family Mytilidae; genus Mytilus; species Mytilus galloprovincialis. The sequence continues at coordinate 88,695,806 of NC_134843.1, forward strand.
TAAATATATCCAACCTACATTATATTTTATAGTGACGTCATTGTTGGAATGCCACACTACGCATAAGCAGGGATATCCTTCACTGGTTATTTAAATCATTCTCAAAGATTGTGGACTTAAAAAATAGTATTTGTTAAATTTAAACATAATGATGTTTGCTGTAGATGATTCAAACATCAACATGCAATACTTTAATTTGTAGGTCAACAACTTTCAAAGTAAACAGGAAGTCCGAGGGGCTACATGAGATCGGGGAGAGAAACAATCTTTTCCATTTTTTTTTGTAAAACTCTGTTTTGAGAATCTTCCTCCAATTCAGGAGCACCTCAATTTTTGAGCTAATTATCCATTAAAATAAACACTTAAAATGTGACATTTACAGAGGCGGATTTAGGGGGGGGGGGGGCCCGGGCCCCCCCTTTTTGGAAAAAAAATTGGTTGCTTATATAGGGAATCATTGAAGCGTGACTGGAGCGGGCCCCCTCTTAGGTCAGTCAGTGGGCCCCAACTTATGAAAATTTCTAGATCCGCCGCTGATTTAGTATATGATAAGTAGTCTTCCATTAAAACTAAATTTTGTGTACCAACATAATCATTGTAATAGTTACAAAAAAAATTACAAATGTTGCATTTTGTAGTTTAAACCTATTTATTCATGAAATTTTACAAATATTTCAAAATGTAGGATTTGGAAACAAGCTTCACACAGTTTACATCAATCATATTGCTATTTTTATTAGTACCTGTATCCCTGTGATGAGAGATGTAACTGGGAACTTTATCAATGGAAATTTAAAACTGAATAGATTTTTCAGTCCTAACTTTCTTAAGAAATAAATTAAAAATCTGTACTGTCACAAAAAAAGGAAAATGGCCCTAGCCTGCAGTTCAGTCATACACTATTAAGATTTCAAAAATAATTGTAGTTGTTGTTAAATGACAGAATTCAACTAGTTGAATTTTAGATAATTAACTATCAACTTTAATTGAATGTTTAGATTTAGAAGATGCAGATCTCTTCCATTGGTCTAAATTGAATCCTAAACTAAAGAAACGAAATTACATTAAACAACAATTGATTCCAATAGTGTCAAAGTTCCACATGTTCTAGCTGTAGTTTTTTTTCATTCTTTATATGAAGACTATCAAAAGATAACCCCCCCCCTCCCCCCCAAAAAAAACATGAAATAGAAACATGGGCCGTCTTTCCCCTCAGAGCTTTTCAGCTCTTTGATTAATTATTTCTCGTAACCAGTAAAAAAGCTCTTTGTGTTATAGCAAAAATTTAAAACAAGCCATACCTCACATGTATACAACCTGAAACAACTTGGTAATTTACATGGAAAACAGAGCTACTAAAATAACTTTCTTGTGTGTACTATCTGTGTGCGCAAAACAGGACTTGAGCCCGTTCTACAATGCAAGTTAATCACAAAGATGTGAGGCATACTGCTGCTTCTTACCTCTAAGATGATAATTGATTTGAAATCTCACTGAGCTATTCAGCTAGATGCCCTTCTTCCTACCTTTTAAAAATCGATGGATCCTTACCATTGGCCATAACATAATAAAGAATCAAGAACATACTCTAAATATTTATACATTATTTCACTGGAAATTAAAATTATAAGCAGGAAGAAAAAAAATGAAATCAAATGTTGATGGAAAATAATAAAATGTTGATGGAAAATAATCAAATGTTGATGGAAAATAATCAAATGTTGATGGAAAATAATCAAATGTTGATGGAAAATAATAAAATGTTGATGGAAAATAATCAAATGTTGATGGAAAATATTAGCAGTCTATGACTCATAAACTATTTATGGCTAAAAGGTGTAGAACATTTACTTAAAGGGAAACTTCGCAAAAAAATCAAAAATTGATATTATGTCCATTCTGTATAAAAATGCTCAAATTTATAGATATTAAAGTTTTATTCCGCTAAATAAGAGATCACCATCGATTTTAAATTTTGAGTATCAGTTCTCTACTCTCCGCCATCTTGTCACCTTCTCCGATGAAAAATCCCGATATGTCAATAAACCACAAAGGAACAAAACTACAGTAAACGATGTAGTCGTAATTGCGTGTCGATATCTTGTCAATCGTACGGTTGTTTTATCTGACTGACTAACTTGATACGGAAAATGGTCTTATATTTTTAAATAACCATATAGTCTGTTATTTTTAAACTGATAATATTGTAATTAGTTAAAAAGTCAAAGTTCAAATCATAAAATGATAAATAAGTGTTCCGTGGAAATTGTTTTCGAAAATCTAATTCGTTCATAATTCTTTCAAGTAATAAACTTTATTTAAATAAATTCGGATCTTCCCTTATCTGATCACCAGCATGGCTAAAGGTATTACTCCCAAAGGTATTGGAAGGGGTGTAAGGTGACACGTCCAGGTATTCAATCGATTTCCTGTCCGGCGGGCTTGCAAGTTCATGCATCGTTTCACTTCTGTAGGTATTGATCAGTGTACACGACCGTTACTTATAACTTTCCATTTTGAACTATCAGGTGCATGTATAATATACATTTTTGTCTTGCGTGTCCGAAAGTGATATAATATACTAGTCATTACTGAACTCATACGCTTGTTTATAAATAACATTTCTGGTGTAAAGAATATTATTTATAAAAAAAAAATAATTGAAGAAATACAAATCTATTTACATATTTTTCCAAGGGTTAATTTGGGAAAATGTAATATATACTCGTTGTCAATAGTTTAGGACAGATTGGAACATACCAGAATTATTGATCTAAAAAATGTGCGCACTTGTCGACGATTCGTGTATACATACGCCTGGTAGAAGTTACGGAACTATAGTCAGTAGCGCAATTTAAAATATGTATACATGTATACATTGAACATAAGAAAGAAACATACATTTTGTGTAAATTGTGGTAAAAGTTTTGTAAATAGACTAGTCCATGTATGCCAACAGTATGTAATCAACGAATTCGATAGACTATTGTATACCAAAAGAAGAAGAAGAAAAAAAAGAAACACTTTGATTTAAATACAGGTCAATTTATAACTTGCTTTGGTTCATCGAAGTTAAGAACATAGTAAACTCACAGATTTATATATCAATTAAATTGTTCTCGAATAAAGGACGAAATTCGTCATCATCACAATTGTTCCAACATTCATGTAAAATATATGCAACTGGACGTACACTAATAATCCCCAAGGAATGTGAATATTTTCTAGGAAAACTATTGAGTATCAATTTCGGGATTTATTTTCTTTCTTGATATTCAATGACAGCAATTTAAAGAATAAACTGCTTGTCGGATATTTGTCCGCTTTAGGGGTATTCTTGCAAGTTGAACAGACTTATAATAACATTCAAAAATAGGGAAAGATAACATTAAATTCGTTGTCTTTTAATTTTAAACATCGTTGATCAAATAGTTATTTAAGTATATATATACGTTGGGAGACGACGATTATTATAGTTGTCTCAGATTTTAATAAGGACGTTCCCCATTATGAATAAATTTGGTTGACGTTTATCATACTTGAAAAGAATATCTATTCGTAATTTTTCGATTCCATTACAAAAATATTTTTTTCTTTATTCGTACATATTATATTCCGCTTCGGTAGAGTTATCTTCAGATAGTTTCATATATTAATTAATACATGGCTTTCAAAAGTCTAAATGTAAGTGTTCTCGTACATTTTTTCGCCTAATAAAGACAAATAAAAATGATTTAGTAAAGCTATTTCTAATTTTTCTAAGTCCCCCTTTTTTATGAGACATAAATCAAGGACAAGACTTGTATATCATTTCATTCTGACATATGAATTAAGTTTCCCGTCTTTAACCGAAAATTGTGTATTTCTTAGTAAATTAACTTATTTGAATTCAAATAAATAATAGCACCAAATATAATTAAATAATTCCACGGCGACCAATTTTTATTTGTCACCAACTTGAATATGTATTTTTAATGTGTGTATTAAATGCTACCACTGATCCGAATAGACAGTCACACCTGGCAAGGTGTGCCCTAGAGGCGTGGTTAAATGCCGAAGTGCAAATAACAATTTACCTTTCAACAAGCCATCTACGAGTATTGCCACAGAACCGTGAATACACACATCGTATAAACCTAGCCATAGCAGAGATAGTAAAAGGTCAATAATAGTACACCAACATATTGTCTTTACAGATTATTGTACTTTAATTTGTTCACCTTATCAGTCCGAAAATGCATTTATTAAAAATAAATTTATAACTTTTTGTGTTGTCTACAAAAATAGTTCGAATATATACGTTTAACATAGATAATTTATCTCACGAATGAGTACAATTGAACGTCTGTGCGTTTTATCTTCTTATTATCGGATGGTTATTAGATAAAGCATAAGTCATCGGCGCGCTTACGATTACGTTAAAATATAATTAAAAACCAAGACTTTTAATGATTGTATTTTAAATCCCGGCATGCAAAAATCAGGAGAAAACGTCACGACCTACAGGAAGTAGTTGATATTTTTTCATTAATTATTGAATTTCTCCTTTATTACTGCACATATAGCGATAAAACTTTGTGAATATATATATTATGTCATAATGAACATATTTAAACCATAAGTAAAAAATCGTGAATTTTCCCTTTAAGATAGCTCAGGTGTCTTCTTTTTTTTTTGATTATGAAAAAGCAGATAACAATCATTCTAGATCTTTAATGAAATGTGCAAATTTCAAGAGTAGTATGCAATTTGTGTATAAGACTTTTCATGTTTGTATAGAAAATTATGTGTGTTATCATATTTATGGCCGTATTTTACAAAAATCAGATTCATGTTGTTGAGAGCCATGGTGGTGGTTAGTGCATTGGACTACTAACACAATGGTTCGATTCCTGTTCTGGGATGAAAATTTCAGGGACTTAATTTTTGGCTCTCCCTTGACACCATTTGTGAGTATGGTCTTGAGGAAACGATGATAGTCTGTCAGAAGGGGATGATAAATGGCTGACCTGTGTTAAGAGAGAGCCATATCATTTGCAATCATACCACATTCTCTTTATTTTTATATTGAAGCAAAATAACTACAAAATAATTAAAACTCTCAATTTTTAAAGTGGAGAATATTTCATCACTCAAGAAGTTATTTTACTACCAGTACACACACTTTCAGTTAATACCAAAAAAAATCTTTTTGTGAACAAAAATACTATTTATTCTGTAGGAAATTATTGATTTTATAATTTATAATTTTATAAATCAGTGATGTATGTAAAGAAGAAAAAAATTAGGTTCAGTTTATAAACTTTTTTGTTTTACTATATTTAAAGACAATGATACTTAATGAACAACAGTACATGTAAATGCAATAAATAATTGCTTTGTTGTCTTTGTAGGTTGGTACATATGAGTTAGCTTCAGAAACTGGTGGAATATATGTTGCATGGATAGGTAAGAAAACAGCAAATGTAGATCTGATTTATTTTTATCTGGTACTTACTTTTGTGGAAGAATAAAAAAATCAAATATACTTACTACAAACTTATTTTTCTTCCACAATTTTTTTGCATCAAGAAAATTTTGGATGGAAAAGGTATTGCTGTCTCAAGTTGCTCTTGGAAATCATGGTATTTATCATGAAAAACTTAACAGATTTTAGTTTGGGGAATCTTGAAAAGACTAGAGTACCTTCAGATTTGTCCTTTTGTTAGCTTATTTTAATTATTTTGTATTGATCTAATGAGTAAAGCCCTTTTCAACTGAATTTTATAGTTTGTACTTATTTTGTGACAATCAGCAGCTTGACAGTGATAAGTTGTTATGTGTGTACCCTTTTCGGATCTGTCAGACACCTACTTCCTGTTTTCCAATACTTTGAAGAGGGGCGTAAGGGGATGGGGGTATCCCGATTGTCCCACTTTTTAAAATTTTAGAGTTCTGATTGTCCCACATAAAAAGTTCTGATTGTCCCACATTATTTTATGAAGTAAAATGTTCTTAGATGAACAAGGTAACTGTTGTTTGTTTTGCAAAATAAGCAAGAATTAATTATTGCACATAAAATATTAATTTTATAAAAGTATAAAATATCAATTTTATAAAAGTACAAAATATTAATTTCATAAAAGTACAAAATATTAATTTTAGAAAAGTATAAAATATTAATTTTATAAAGGTATAAAATATTAATTTTACAAAAGTATATAAAAAAAAAGTCATCAGATAAAAACACTTTTAATATAAAACCAATATTATATCTCTGATTTATGAAATATATCTACAATGTTACGTTTAATATTTATAAAACAAATGTCAATACCATAATTTTAATAACATTTTCTTTGTAAAGTTTTTAAATAAATAAATAAATAATGCATGCAATTATAAACTCATTTACATTCTACCCTCTATCTGGGAACAGTATATCTAACAGTCAATTAATATGTTCCAGCATCTATATATGAAATTATTGATGGAGAAATGTTTCTACTAGTGCCTTTGCAATGTTACTAGGGATTTCAGAGGACATGTTAACAACATTCTCTGCGCTATTGATTAGACTTTTAAAAAATCACCTGAACCAACAACGTTCTTTATTGATAACGAAGCTGTTGTCTAGATTTTGACCAGTTTTGTCTTTTAAATAATCACTATTAAAGATTATTTTATCAATATTCCTTTTGTCTTTGTCGACAAGACTCGTAACCAACTATATACAGAAGAATCAGACTTCAATAAAAAAAAAGAAGATGTGGTATGATTGCCAATGAGACAATTCTCCACCAGAGACCAAATGACACACAAATTAACAACTCAAAACAATTCCCAATTGTCCCACATTTAAACTTCCCAACTGTCCCACAAACATATTCCCGATTGTCCCACAAAATTTCGTTACTTTTTTACCTGTAATTTCAAAAAGTGGGACAATCGGGAAGACACCAACATAAAATTGCCATTTTATGATGAACAGACAATTAAATAATCTCTTGCACATTAATCTTTTTACCGATTTCACGAAACACTGTGAATAGCAAACCTTTTTCACAGCTGCATGTGAAATAAAAATGGCCAAACACGTTGCACGTAAATAACCCTTAACCACCCTCTTTGAATTCATTATGGGTTTGTTGAGCATGATGACATATGTATTTTTTGATTATTTAAAATAATTGAATAATTGCTATCTGTTTCAGGAGCTTTTATATCGGGAGTTCTATTCCTTATACGAGCTGGATATTTGTTTTCCATTAGAATGAGTGAATATGCACCGCCACAGTGAAGACATACAATGACTGTCAACTCGACCAATCATGTTGCAATGTAAAGCAAAGCCATACTTAACATTTTGATTTATTCAAAATTATATAAAACTGTGATTAACATTTATTTTTACCTATAAGTGTATGTTAAGTGATTGTTGTAGCTTTTGTCTCACATATATGTCAAATGCACTGTAAAAGTAATCATAAACTAATACTGTAAATTCAGAATTATATTACATGCTTTTATTTTTGAAGAATGGACAAACTTGAGAGATTAATTATTGTGACATCAGAAAATCTGTTCACATATATATGTATAAGACATCAGAAAATCTGTTCACATATATATGTATAAGATATCAGAATTCAATTTCTGACTACTGCGATACCAACCTTCACATATATATGTATGATATCAGAATTCAATTTCTTACTATTGCGATACCAACCTTCACATATATATATGTATGATATCAGAATTCAATTTCTTACTATTGCAATACCAACCTTGTTGCATTATTCGCATTAATAAAAACCTGACAATAATTTCTAAATTTACAGTAGATCATATGTTGTATTATTACTTAAATATTGACTTAAAATTATTTTCCTCAAGATATGTCTATACTGCTTACAAGTGCTATGTTTGAAAGTTTAATAGTGTAGTGACAAACATTTTTTTTAATAATATAATTATTTGTTTTCGTTGTCAACTTCATCTAGAAACAGATTATTTATTTGTGAATTTTGAATTTATGTAAGATATGTGCAATCCATGTTTGAATTATTATTGGATAACCAAACATTCCTATTATTTGTCATTTGTGAACTGTCCCATGGATTACTAATGATGAAAGAGATATGTGTTATTATTACATCTCAAAACACATGTAAGGCTTATTTGTAATGTTCTAAACAAAATTATACAACAGTCTAGATAAGCTACATTTTGCTTATTTTATTCATTAAAATTTGATTAAAAATAGATTTTTTTGAAAAGCTAAAGTATTTTAATTGAGCTTTAACATTTGACCAAAGATTTAGTGTCTATTGACAAATAGTGAGAAGTCTCTCCATTAAAACTATACAATTTATATTAAAGCTGAACTGAAAGGTTGAAATGAATATTAAACACAACACTATCAAGAAAAAATTAATTTAAAAGAATTTCTTTACCCATTTTAAAAACCAATTTTGAAGAGTTCTTATTAACTTGTCACTTTTAAAAGAATCTATACCTCCTATAAAAGGCAACAAATGATATATTTACATCAATTATGTAAGTTGTGTATCAAACTTGATGTATTGTACATACATTGAGAATGTAATTATTTTTTTTATTTAATCACACATTTTCTTTAAACATCTAAAATGCTCAGATAATCATTTTTTGCTGCTGAGTGTCATACAACTACAAAAGAATTTCTGGCGATTTAAAAAATACACTCATACAAGAATAAATTTACTGTTATAAAAACTGGCACCACTCTAAGATTTTATAGTTTTAAAAAAAAGGGTTTGATTGCACTTAGTCCCTGTCAGAATACTCAATCTGTAACCTTAAATTTTGCTGCTATTTTAGATTATGATTCTGGTAATTCAGAAATTATTGTTTGCATTTATAATGCCATTTTTGAAGAAAAGACAAAAATGCAAGATTAATTTCTGCAATTTTAGAAAAATTTGCATACAGATAGATGTCTGATGAGAGTTTTTATTATTGCTTTACTCACCAAGTCGCATTATTTGCAGTAATAAAAACATCACAATAATTTCTGAATTAACAGAAACTTTTATTATAATCACCAGTAGTCTCCCTTTAATGTCAGTTGAAGTTTATGAACAATCTTGTGCAATGTTATAATTGTGTATTTGATATATTTATATGCTTGTTGTTGATAAATTAAATGTATTTCCAGCATTATGATTGTATCAATTTAAAGACAAACTTAATTATATGGGAAATTAGTCTTTCTTTGAATTAAAAAAAATGAACTTGTGGCATTGTCACAATTAAACTCAACGCATTGTTGCAGTAGAACTTGTGTTATTCTTACAATAGAAATTTTGTCATTTTTACAGTAAAACTTTTGGCATTGTTACAGTAAAATATTTTTACACAACTGACCAAATTTTGGTTCTATTATCAATCAATGAGTATAAAAAATGTTTACTGTTTGAATACATTTTGTCCTGTAAAATTGAGATTCGAAATGGGGAATTTGTCAAAGAGACAACAACCTGATTAAATAGCACAAATTAGCAGAAGGTGATTACCAATGGGTCTTAAACACAACAGAAAATATCCTTATTGAATGGTGCTGAAACATTCTGATTTACAGTCATCAAAGATGCATTAACTTATAATTCCTATTGTATATAATATGATAAGAGATTTAGTCACTTATGATTTATATCATGTATATAATTAAGTCTAGATACAGTTATGAGGAATGATATTTGTGGAAGAGTTATTAAATTAATTCTAAATGATTGTTGATTTTTGTTGTTTACAAATGTGATACATAACTTGATTTTAAATAAAAATTCTTCCTGTCTTCATTTAAAGATGTTTGTTTTATTGTTGTTGTATACACGATTTAAATGCTACTGGCTATGAAGGGTTCATCATGACCTTAGGTAATGCAATGCCATTAGATTCAAACCTATTTGTCATAAGACAAAGACATTAAAATGGCCAAGTAGTCATTTGATTCCAAAAACTCCTTATGAATTATTCATATAGTGCAAGAGTTCATTAATGGAATGCATAGAAGCATTTTTGTCTCGCTTGAAGGAGTCAAAATGCGAGACATAGGTATGTTGTTTCTGGCGTCTGTGGCATCAACAATGTATTAGTTTGTAATTAGGTCTAGTTTATGGTGAACCACTAGTGGTAAGTCAAAGATATTTAGTATGCAGTTGTATTAGTATTGGTTCATCTCATTAATATGGAGATTATTTGGCCCCAACCCCTCAGTTATAGTCTATTGACTTTGAAATTTTGCTTATTTTTCATGTATTAGTTTGTGATTAGGTCAGTTTAGGGGGAACCGCTAGTGGTAAGTCAATGATAATTGGTATGCAGTTGTATAAGCATTGGCATATCTCATTTCCATGGAGATTATTTGGCCCTGCCCCCTCAGTCATGAATGGTCTTGACTTTTGCTTAGTTTTCATGTATTAGTTTGTGATTAGGTCATATTATGGGGAACAACTAGTGGTAAGTTAATGATAATTGGTATGCAGTTGTATAAGCATTGGCATATCTCATTTCCATGGAGATTATTTGGCCCTGCCCCCTCAGTCATGAATGGTCTTGACTTTTGCTTATTTTTCATGTAATAGTTTGTGATTAGGTCAGTTAAGGGGGAACCACTAGTGGTAAGTCAATGATAATTGGTATGCAGTTGTATAAGCATTGGCATATCTCATTTCCATGGAGATTATTTGGCCCCGCCCCCTCAGTCATGAATGGTCTTGACTTTTGCTTAGTTTTCATGTATTAGTTTGTGATTAGGTCAGATTATTGGGAACCACTAGTAGTAAGTTGATGATAATTGATATGCATTTGTATAAGCATTGGCATATCTCCTTTCCATGGAGATTATTTGGCCCGGCCCTTTCAGTCATGGTCTATTGACTTTAAATTTTTTGCTGAAGTTTTCATGTATTAGTTTGTGATTAGGTTGGTTTATGGGGAAAGTGGTAGGTCAATGATATTTGGTATACAGTTGTATTAGCATTGGCACATCTCATTACCATGGAGATTATTTTAACCTGCCCCCTCAGTTATGGTTTATTGACTTTGAAATTTTGCTTAGTTTACATGTATTAGTTTGTGTTTAGGTTTGTTTAAAGGGAACTACTTATGATAAGTCAATAGTATTTTGTATGCAGCTGTATTAGCATTGGCACATCCCATTTTTATGATTTTACTTTTTTCCATGGAGATTGTTTAGCCATGTTCCTTCAGTCATGATTCATTGACTTTGAATATTTTAATTTCAACATTTGCATTATTGAAATTACCAAAAAGCGAGACATATCTCTGTGATAACAGTTTATTACTTTCACCTATAGCTATATTTTATAATGAATTTTAATGTTTATTTTTTGAAGCATAATAGCCTTCTAAAGAATGAAGATCACTCTTATATGCTTTTATGATCAGTTAATAAGTTATACTCAGGATGACCTACCTTTACATAACTTGGTCTGTTTAGATGAGCATAATGTACTCCTCAAAAAGTAGGCCATCCATCACTTTTACCTGCAACTCTTGTATCTGGATCACATATTTTTTACGATAGTAGAGGGGCATTATGTTTTCTGGTCTGTGGCTCCTGTTCGTCTGTCCGTCTGTTGAGGTTCAAGTTTTTGGTCAAGGTAGTTTTTGATGAAGCTGAAGTCCAATCAACTTGAAACTTAGAACACTTGTTGCTTATGATATGATCTTTCTAATTTTAAAGCCAAATTAGACTTTTGACCCCAATTTCACGGTCCACTGAACATAGAAAATGAAAGTGAGTTTCAGGTTAAAGTTTTTGGTCAAGGTAGTTTTTGATGAAGCTGAAGTCTAATCAACTTCAAACTTAGTACACTTGTTGCTTATGATATGATCTTTCTAATTTTAAAGCCAAATTAGACTTTTGACCCCAATTTCACGGTCCACTAAACATAGAAAATGAAAGTGGGAGTTTCAGGTTAAAGTTCTTGGTCAAGGTAGTTTTTGATGAAATTGAAGTCCAATCAACTTGAAACTTAGTACAATATGTTCCCTATAGTATAACCTTTCTAATTTTAATGCCAAATTAGATTATTACCCAATTTCACTGTCCATGGAACATGGAAAAGGATAGTGCGAGTGGGGCATCCCTGTACTTTGGACACATTCTTGTTCATCTTTGTTTTTCATGTTCCATTAATTATGCTGCCATGTTTTCAATATAAGATCAATACAACAGGTATATGAGGATTGTATGTGGAGGGTCTACCAATCTTCAATCGCCCTCAACTCTCAAATCATTTAGCCATGTAGTTCTGGAAGATATGATATTTGAAAATTTGCAATCAGATTTGGTGGCCATTATTTTAAGGGGTTATTGGGCAAACAATGTATGAGTTAAGGGCCAAAAAGGGGCCAAAACAAGTATTTTTCTAGTTTACGGACAATAACTTGTGTTTAAGCGTATGGATCTCTATAAATTTTTACCAGAAGGTTCAGTACCATCAAAGGAAGGTTGGGATTGATTTTTGGGGGTTATGGTCCCAATAGTTTAGAAATTAGGGGCCAAAAAGGGGGCCCATAATAATCATTTTTGTAGTTTTCAAACAATAACTTGTGTTTAAGTTTATGAATCTCTTTGAAATTAAACCACAAGTTTCCATACCATGAAGGGATGGTTAATATTGACTTTGGGGGGGTTATGGCTCAAATGTTTCAGAATTAGGTGCAAAAAAGGAGACTAGGTACTTTGTTGTCTGCTATATGGCTGGGTTGTTGTCGCTTTGACACATTAGTGCACAATTTCCTTTCTCAATTTTATTTCTGGTCAATGGACAATTAAGACAATTTAAAAGCAGTATAAGGGAGATAATTCTAAAATATTTAAAGGGAAATTCCGCGATTTTTTACTTATCATCTAATTATGTTCATCTTAACATAAAAAACACATTTGCAAAGTTTTAAATTTATATTCCTTCTAATAACGGAGAAAATCAAGTATTTGTAACTTTTTTGGTTGAATTCTCGAGGGGGTCGTGACGTATTAGCCCGATTTATTGAATTCTGGGAAAAAATAAAATCTGTTTAACTCTTATAGCTTATCGACAATATACGTAATTAAAAGCGCACAGCTGACGAATGGTCGAAGTTATGAACCACAATATAAGAATGAACGAAAATGAATATGCATATACCGTTTTGTATTGATTGAATTAAACTCCTATACAATTATCTCTAGTAAATGTTTTTGAATAAATTTAATTAATTATTGTTGAGATTTTTTTCATAAAATATTTATTGAACATTTTTACTGATATTGAACTGAAAATATTTCAGTTCTATTTACCGTTATTGTTTTGATAATCATTTCAATGCAACTAATGTGTGAGCAGAGTGTGTATATTATTTTGTAAAGGTCACTGTATATTTCTCGGCTTGAGGTCAATTCGTTTACCTTGTAGCTATTTAGCCGCAGGTGTGAGTTCAAGCGTACACAGGTATAAATGTTGTTATTTGGAAAGGATAAACAGAAAGGATTAGAAAGAGTATGCTGTCACGATGTTAATACACTAAGATTTAATACACGATGAGAATAAAGATACAATAATTAAATTGTGTAAATTAATTGAAAATAAAATTCAGATTCGTAATTCCGAAAGTGTATAAAAATAAAAGGAAACAATTTTTGATTACTTTCTTAGCGGCAATTGGCGTAAAGATTCAAATATGAAGCAAAAAATAGTAGTTTTAATCTTTTATAAAAACTAAATGCAATATTACCCAATTTGATATACCATTGTACATCTGTTTGATATCATTGACTTTACCGGAATTTCTTAACTTGTATTCAAATCTGGCTGTGTTTAAATGCTAATAAAACTATTGCAATTTTAAAGTTTTTAATTGACAAAAAAATACAACATACAACATGCATGATTTTTTTTTAGTTTCTTTTTAACATTTTATTCTTACATAATTAAATTCATTTGACAATCATTTACACGAACTTTTTGTGAAAAGAATATCAATTATCTAAGCTAAGGCATTATTTCTTTTGAGGATTTTTGAGGATTTTTTTTTAAATTCTATGATAATATTTGTGCAATGTTGAACATGATAGCCGTCATTAATCCAAATAAGTAATACAGTAGTTGTAATAAAAGTTATATTTTAGTCATGCATAACTGATATTGACGAATTTATAATAGTTCGTCCATACATCGTTGTTCTTGAAACAATCATTATTAGTATACATGTAAGTTTCCTGACGTATAAGAGCCCTTGAGGATGAGCTCCAGCGAAATCAGACTAGTGGCGTTTCGTTCGTTTGTTTGTTGGGAAAGGAGAGGAAATGCAACCTCTTGTACAGATAAACGACAGAATTACCATACAAGCATTTATAGTCAACACAATCAGAAAGAGTTCCCATCGTTAGACGGGGAATATGAAGGCTTCCAAGAATGAACAAGTGACATGTCTAACTCTGAACAGTTAGAAAACAGACTATCGACATCGACCGCTTGTTCTTAATATTTGAAACTGTATGCATATATATACGTATACGTTTATGATATATATAGTGATGAGTTCTTGCGTCTGACAAAAACTAAATTCCTTCATGGTTATATCTTGCCATACGTTTATATTGGTTTGTAAGGTGATTACTCACAATCGTTATTTGAAAATCCTGTTTGTGAGATGTAGATTCATTTCAATACAGAAATTTCGTCTATATATTTCACAAGTGTATAACACGGAGAAGCTCTGAAGGTCCATTACTCCCATTTTGTTTGGGTGTGAACCATCGATGTTTACAGCAATATCACAGAATAAGATGATGATGGTAGAAAGAACTATGGGCGTCATGTGGCAAATATTACATGCATATCGGACAATGAGTTGTCAATCTGTATGAAAAGATTTCCAATACAACCATATTATTGAGAAGGAATGTTTACATGCTATACTCTCGTACTAGTATTACAGAGTTCTTGTGGCGTTCACCTTAGACACACATCTTTTTAACGATGTTTAAAAAAAAGACAGAACCAATTTAATGTCATATTTCCCTATTTTTTAAATATAACTAAAAGTCTTTTATCTGACAAGAATACCCCTATTTAGCGAACAAGTAATTTATTCTTTTTTCTGTTATTGAATACCAAGAAAGAAAATAAATCCCGAAATTAATTTGAAACTTTGATACTCAAAAGTTTCCCAGCAAAATATTCACATTCCCTCGGGATAATTAGTGTTCGTCCAGTGGCATATATAACAATTGTGATGACGAATTACTTCCTTTGTTCGAGAACAATCTTATTGAAATATAAATCTGTGATTTTACTAGGTCCACAGCTTCAATGAACCAAAGCAAAAGTTATACATCGACCTGTATTTAAATCAAATTGGTTCTCTTCTTCTTCTGGTATACAATAGTCTATCGACATTCGATGATTACATACTGTTGGCATACGTGGACTAGTCTATTTACAACACTTTTACCCCTATTTATTCAAAATATATGTTTTTTTCTTATGTTCAATGTATACATGTATATATTTTAAATTGCGCTATAGTTCCGTAACTTTCTATCCAGTCGTATAAACGAATCGTCGGCAAGTGCGTACATTTTTTAAAATCAATATTTCTGGTCTGTTCCAATCTGTCCTTTACTATTGACAATGACTATATATTACATTTTCCCAAATTCACCCTTGGAAAAAATATTTAAATAGATTTTAATTTCATCAAATCTTATTTTTTGGGTATTATTTATATGTTTATGAATTATATTCTTTACACCAGAAATGTTATTTATAAACAAGCGTATGAGTTTAGTAATGACAAGTAAGACAGAGTTGTATATTATTCATCTGATAGTTCAAAATGGAAAGTTATAAGTTATAAGTTATCAGCCGTGTACACTGATCAATACCTGCAGAAGTGAAACGATGCATGAACTTGCAAGCCCGACAGGAAATCGCTTGAATACCTGGACGTGTCACCTCACACCCCTCACAATACCTTTGGAAGTAATACCTTTAGCCATGCTGGTGATCAGATGAGGGAAGATCAAAATATATTTGTTTATTACTTTAAAGAATTATGAACAAATTAGATTTTCGAAAACAATTTTCACGGAACACTTATTTATGATTTCAACTTTGACTTTTCACCTAATTCCAATATCAACAGTTTAAAAACAACAGACCATGGTAATTTAAAAAAATAAGAATATTTTTCGTATCAAGTTAGTTAGTCAGATAAAACAACCGTACGATTGACAAGATATCGACACGCAATTACGACTACATCGGTTACTGTAGTTTTGTTTCTTTGTGGTTTATAGACATATCGTTTTTATTAATCGTGAAAGAAGACAAAATGGCGGATCGCAGAGAATTGATACTCTAAATTTAAAATCGATGGTGATCGCTTATCTAGCGGAATAAAACTTTAATATCTATGAATTTGAGCATTTTTATACAGAATGAACATAATATCAATTTTTGATTTTTTTGCGAAGTTTCCCTTTAACATACATTGGGTATGTTCAGATTTACCTCCCTTACACTACTTGTATATTATGCTTAAAGATATTTTGCAATAAGTTTGTAAGATCTTGACGTTTGTTTTGTGTCAGAAACTCATATTTTGTCGAAAATTTGATTGCAATCCAAATTCAGGGCTGTATCAAGCTTGAATGTTGTGTTCATACTTGCCCCAACTGTTCAGGGTTCTACTTCTGCGGTCGTATAAAGCTGCACCCTGCGGAGCATCTGTTTTTTTTATTCTTTGACATACAAGCACACCGTACATTAACTGAAATGTCAGCTGACTTTCTATCAGGTGCAGCTGTTATGAATGACAGTTACTTTTCAAAACTGAAGTTACATTTACAATTGGAATAATGAAGGGAGGTTTCTTTTAATCTAAACATCACAATTGATCTAAAGAGCAATGAAAATGATCTTAATTCATTACCATGGTCCTTGACTTTTCATGGTGCAAGGACTACTTAAAATGGAGCAGAGGGGGCATTATGTTTTACCCTTGTCTGCCTGAACGGACAAACTTATGTTCCAAAGTTGGTTTCTGTTCTCTAACTTTAGTTTGCCTCAACTAAATGTTATGAAACTTATACACAATGTATATAACCACTATATTCAGATCAGGTTTGAATTTTGGTAGTGCACTGTTCGTGAGTTATGTCCTTTTCAAATGGAAAAATTTCTGAAAAATTTCAAAAATATCTATCAAATATTTTTTTTTAAATTGAAGATATCTTCCTTTGTCCATGATAATAGTTGAATCAACTACAATCTATGCTTTTTAAAATCTTCTTTGAAAATTGGAGTTATCCTTATTTGTCCAGAATGGTAGTTGAATCAATTAAAACCAATGCTTTATACAATGCCATTTTCAATTTTACTACCAAATGATAATTAAAGCAATCTTTACCATTTAGTGCTTACAAGCACTTTTATTACCATTCTAGGGTTATGCCCCTTTACAAATGGAAAAATCGCTTCACCAAGCACAGCTGGATACCACCATAGAGGTCCAACCCTAAACTGTTGAGGAAAAAATGGACACAATTTTCATGCTTGATACAGGTTTGAATTTGGATTGTAAGTACATGTAAATATTTGACACATAATAGGTTTGGGACACAGAACAACTGTAGTGAAAGAACTTAGAATTGGTAATGTGCTCAATTTTTTGCTTTTGTCTTATACACTATGCTGTTGCAAATTGCCCCCTCCCCAAAAAAATGCTCTTGCATATTTACCCCAACCCCCAAAAAATTGTATCCCCCCCAATTTTTTTTTCAACCCCCCCCCTTTTTTTCCAATTTTTTTTTCTTTTCTGCAAGTTATGGTCATAATTTTACTTTAAATTTCCATTGGAGATGAAACCATAGTTACCAATTTAAATACATTTAAAAGTCTTATAATAGAAAATTAATACATCAGCATAACTTTAATAGTAACTTCTGACAGTAAATTGACAGCTAACCACTTCAAGAAAATACTATATTTCTTTATACATAATTTTATAGTAGTGAAAGGGAGGTAATCCAACATATTATGTTTGGATTACTTTTGGATTACCTCTCTTACACTGCTTTAAAATTGTCCTAATTGTCAATTAACCAAGAAACCCTTGTTTCTCCCCTAATTCCTAAACTATTTGAGCCATAACCCCCAAAGCCATCCCTAACCATCCACTTGTGGTATGTAAACTTGTGTTATAATTTCAAAAAGATCCATACACTTAAACACAAGTTATTGTCTGAAAACTAGAAATATGCCTTTTTGGGCCTCTTTTTGGCCCATTATTCCCAAACTGTTTGGACCATAACCCCCTATATCTACAGTGTTCTCTCCAGATATTTCATATAGCATCCTGGTAAACAAGGAAATTCAAAACACCATCTTGTTTCAAACAAGAGTGCACACGCTGAAATGTCTCGCCTTCTATACTAATCATTAATATTATGTTGATAGTCCTAAGTATAAAGCTAAGCTTTATTACAACTGTCACCTAAACTTAACATTAACCAAGATAACTAAACAAAGACCAATGAACCTGAAAATGAGGTCAAGGTCAAATGAACTATGCCAGGCAGACATGTACAGCTAACAATGCTTCTATACAACATATATAGTTGACCTATTACTTATAGTTTAAGAAAAAATAGACCAAAACACAAAAACTTAACACTCTGCAATGAACCGTGAAAATGAGGTCACGGTCAAATAAAACCTGTGCGACTGACGTAAAGATCATAAAATATTTCCATACACCAAATATAGTTGACCTATGGCATATAGTATTAGATAAAAAGACCAAAATTAAAAAACTTAACTTTGACCACTGACCCATGAAAATGTGGTCAAGGTCACATGACATCTGCCCGCTAGACATGTACACCTTACAATCATTCCATGCAACAAATATAGCAGACCTATTGCATATAGTATGAGAAAAACAGACCAAAACACAAAAATTTAACTATAACCACTGAACCATGAAAATGAGGTCAAGGTCAAATGACACCTGCCAGTTGGACATGTACACCTTACAGTCCTTCCATACACCGAATATACAAGCCCTATTGCTTATAGTATCTGAGATATGGACTTGACCACCAAAACTTAACCTTGTTCACTGATCCATGAAATGAGGTCGAGGTCAAGTGAAAACTGTCTGACAGACATGAGGACCTTGCAAGGTACGCACATATCAAATATAGTTATCCTATTACTTATAATAAGAGAGAATTCAACTTTACAAAAAATCTGAACTTTTTTTTCAAGTGGTCACTGAACATGAAAATGAGGTCAAGGACATTGGACATGTGACTGACGGAAACTTCGTAACATGAGGCATCTATATACAAAGTATGAAGCATCCAGGTCTTCTACCTTCTAAAATATAAAGCTATTAAGAAGTTAGCTAACGCCACCGCAGAGGTTGAACCCTGAAGGTTGGGGCAAGTATGGACACAACATTCAAGCTGGATACAGCTCTGAATTTGGATTGTGATTAAATAGTTGACACAGCATAGGTTTCTGACACAGAATGAATGTGGTCTATTAAACTTAACTTTTTTTTTGGCTTTTGAGCAATTTACTATGCTGTTGAATATTAATCCTCTCAAAGAAAAATTATTTGAAGAAATTTTCTTTTGAAATTCTGAAATGAGAAAAAAAATTTGACCCACACCACAATTTTTTTCATTTCCCCCTTTCCCTTATTCCAAAAATGATCTCAATTCAAATTTCTAATGGAGTTTGCAACAATAATTACTCATTTAAATACATCCTAAAATATTAAAATATAAAATGTTATACAGTCATGGTTAAAATTAACATTAATGAATAGTAACTTCTAAAAACAAAAATGGGGAATGTGTCCAAAGGGACACAGATGATGCTCCCGCTAGCATATAAAGTTATAAAGGGACATTACTCAAGAACTGTAAAAGTGAAGCTGCCAAAAAATTAACATAAACTGAGTTTAGAGGTAATAAGCATTATATACACATTTTATTAAATTTAGTTGAGAGAAACTGAAGTTAAGAGAACAGAAACTAAAAAAATCTTCAATTTTTCCACTTGTAAAGGGGCATAAATCTAGAATGGTAACCCTAGTGCTTGTAATCACTGAATGGTAAAGATTGCTTTAATTTATCAGTTGGTAGTAAAGTGAATATTGCATTGTATATTGTATTAGCATTGATTTAAGATGATTCAACTTCTATTCTGGACAAAGAAAGATAACTCCAATTTTCAAAGAAGATTATATAAAGCATTGGTTTTAGGTAATTCAACAATCATTGTGGACAAAGAAAGATAACTCCAATTTATTGACTTGAAACTACAAAAATGCTTGTTTTTGGCCCCTTTTTGGCCCTTTATTCCTAGACTATTTGTCCCATAATCCTTAGATTATATCTAAACCATCTACTTATGGTATTAAACATTGTGGTACAATTTCAGAACAATTGAAATACTTCTACACAACTTATTGTTCTGACACTAGATAAATGCTATTTTTGGGCCCTTTGGGCCCCTAATTCCTAAACCTTAGGGACCATAACCCCCAAAATCAATCCCAAGCTTCCTTTTAACATTGTGTTAAAATTTTATTGATTTTTGTTTACTTATACTAAAGTTATTATCCAGAAACCATCTGTCTTCGGACGACGCTGACGATGCCGACATACCAATATAAAAAAAATTTTCAGTCGTATAAAAATAGCATCACATTACCATGATGTTAAAAGGCCCTGGGAAGAACACTAATCTATCCAAACCCTTCCTTTAGTGGTTATAAACCTTTTTTTAAAATTTTATAGATTTCTATTGACTTCAACTTAAGTTATTATCTTGAAACCATTGATCTTCGGACGATGCTGACAATGACACGATACCAATATGCGACTTAATTTTTATTTTATTTTTGTGGTCGTATAAAATTGCTAAGTTTTCCATTTCTGTTCTCTTTACTTAAGTTTTTCTCAACTAAATTTAATAAAATGTATATATAATGCTTATAACCACTAAACTCGGTTTAAGTTCAAATTTTGGCAGCTTCACTTTTACAGTTCTTGAGTTATGTCTCTTAATAAAGTTATATGCTAGCAGAGGCATCATCTGTGTCCCTATGTACACATTCCCCATTTATTTTAATAATGTGTGAATTTCTTACTTATTTCATGTAAAAGGATAACTCAGTATGGTATATGTGTTCCTTGCAACATTATTTTTTTGTGTAATGGTCTGTTTTTCAAGTACCATATAAATCAATATGTTAACTATATTGGTGTATAGAATGACTGTTAGATAGATTACCTTAGCCATATTTTGCACAACTTTTTGGAATTTTGGATCCACAATGCTCTTCAACTTTGTACTTGTTTGGCTTTATAAATATTTTGATATGAGCGTCACTGATGAGTCTTATGTAGACGAAACGTGCGTCTGGCGTTCTAAATTATAATCCTGGTACCTTTGATAACTAATTAGATGTACATGTCTGTCTGGCAGGTATCATTTGACATTGACCCCTATTTTATGGTTCATTGGTCAATGCTAAGTTTCTGTGTTTTGGTCAGTTTTTCAATAACCATAAGCACACTTTCAACTATTTTTTGTTGGCTAAATATATTTTGTTACCAGTAAATCAAAACTATATTATTGTTATACATATGCTTTTTCAGACTTTGAGAGGTACTACAATCTGTTAATACCTATATTTCGGCATTACACAAGATTGTAATTTTCTTCGGCTGTTAATGACATCTTTACACTAAATCCTTTGGATGTTTTATGTGTACTGACAGATATTCATGTTTTAATTGATGAAATTTTTTAATGTTTGTTATTGGGTGTCAGAAACAGTGATTACTCTCAGATCTGTCTTTTGTGTTGTTAGACATGTATAAATATCCTGATACAATGCCACTTCTGGTTTTGGTTTAGTCAGATGTTTTCTGCTTTGTATTGATCTGATGAGTTAAGCCAGTTTCTAATGACTTCTATAATTATTCTTATGTAGTGCTGTAACACCACTGTCCCAGCTTAAGGGGAGGTTTGAGTGCTCACAAACTTGTTGAAATGCCCATTCTTTATGAGCCTGTCCCTTGTTCATGTTCATGTCTGTCAATTAAGTTTTTCATACATTGTTTTGTTTTAATGTAGACCGTAAGTTTTTCCACTGAATTGTTTCATATTCATTTGTCAGGGCCTTTTATAGGCAACTATACAGTATGGATTTTTCTCATTGTTGAAGGCTATACAGCTTCCTATAATTACTTACATCCACTTCATTTGAACTGTGGTGAATAGTTGTCTCATTGGCAATCATATCACATGTTCTTATTTTTATAGTATACTTTGACAGAATATTTAATTACTATAAGTTTTTTGAAAGAAGAACACATACTGAAAGATTTCAATTTTTATGTTTGATTTTTTTAACAATTAAACATCATTTTTCTGGTTGTATAAACACTATTGGCAAGTAAAATGATAACAATTTAATCATCAATTTACCAAATAACATTTCCCTAAAGAATCTTTCAGCCTACATTTGGTTTTAATAATTTGTAAATACATGTTTTAAGAATATTTGAAGATCTCTAAAATCTAAAATATTGTTTCTTTCTAAAGCAAGATTTCCTTTCATAACTATCTGTAAAAGATAAATTTGTAATAAAATTCTAGTTTTAATTGAAAATTTTGTCAAATTTGCCAAAAATCTTATTATTCTGCAAAGTACCAGTCTTATGTAAAGTTATTATTTTCAAGTGTAAAAATATTTATTTATACCAAAGACCTTAGTTATCTTTAAATGATATATGACTTAATGGTTACAATGTGGAAAAAGTCACACTGTAGTTCCTTTACTATTAAAATGTAAAAACATAACAAAATGTCATTCAATTTGGACATTTGTTTAAAATAATATAACCAAAATGGAAATAATATTTAGTAAACATATCTTTTTAGTGTAAAAACGGCGACTTTTTAATACCAATGTTTGGTTATCAACTTTTTAAAAATTTGCTATCTATCAAAGCTTATGGGGTAAATTCATTTTCTAGCCACTTTTTTGCCGTTTATGCTTAATCCTGCAAGTTTGTTTTAATTTCAACACTGACAGTTTCAGCCTTAACTGGTCCTAAAACATCAGCATAAGCTTTATTGAACATAAGAGAAAAGTTTATTGATACTGAAAGATACAACCAAGATAAGGTAAACACTAGGCTATTTTGGTGTTTATCTATAATGGAATAATAAACACTTTTAATATTATAAAATACCAACCCTGGCCTGATAGTAGTGGATTTTAATAATGGAAACTATCAACCCTGGCCTGATACTATTGGATTTAAATATTGAAAACTACTGACCCTGGCCTGATACTATTGGATTTAAATATTGAGAACTACAGATCCCGACCTGATACTATTGGATTTAAATATTGAAAACTACAAACCCTGGCCTGATACTATTGGATTTAAATATGGAAAATACCAACCCTGGCCTGATAGTAGTGGATTTTAATATTGGAAACTACTGACCCTAGCCTGATTTATGTATTCTAAACTAACAACCATAGCCTGATATTAGTGGATTTTTCATATTGTAAACTACCAACAATAGGCTAGAATTGGGAATTTATGTATTGTTTAGTACAAATCCTAGACTGATATTAGTGGATTCTTATATTGGAAGCCTTATGCTTGTATTGACAGATTTTTATATTGGTTACTATCTTAAAAATCTTGCTTTGAGGGACTTTTATATTTGAAACTACCTAACAAAGACTTGCTTTATGGAATTTTTATATTGGAAGCTGATTAACATAGGCTTGTTTTATGCAATTTTTATAATGGAAACTTTGATTAAATCTAATAATGGAAACCATCAACCATAGGCTGGTATTCATTAATTGTAATGTTGGAAAATATTATCACTAAGTTGGAAACTATCATCAATAGTGTAGTATTATTGAATTTTAATATACAATATATAATTATCTTCATTGTAATGCTGCTGTCAAAATTATCAACACGTCCATTTTCATAACTTGAATGATTCACAGTATGCACATAAAAAATTGACCGTACATGCTGCAAAACTTATATTGACTAGACAAAAATATTGTTTTAGAATGGTTAAGCAGCTTACAATACACTCGTTGTTGTCTTGGATACTGTGCTTAGTCCATCAATGATTGTCAATCATTCTTGTAATGATAAAAATAGAAAATTGAAAAAAATGAATATCCTATTATATACATATAGATTCTTCCCCTCAATTGATCATATTATTTATCTTAGTTGTTGAATTCTTACACTTTGAAATGAGAGGCTTTCTGAGATTTTTTTTTTATTTCAAAAATTGAAAATTGAGAGTGGATTAATATATTTTAGTCAATGGGAAAAAGTTGTACAATCATTTAGCTAGCGATGAAATGAAACATATTGTTTACCATACATTTTTGTAGTCTAATGGTTACTATACATATTTGTTGTCACATGGTCCATGAGCACAATTACTGACTATTTTCATGTACAAAGTAAACTACAAGTATTCTTCAATATTAATGTGTAAATAAAATAATGACAATAGCATAATAATGTCGAGCAAATCACTTAGATAAATGTCAGGAATGAATTGAAAATAACAATTTTCAAGCATACATGTATTTCAAAAATTAAAAAAACAGAAATCAAATGTTCCATAGATATTTTTAGTCTGAATAAACTACAATGTTTACATGTTATCATCAAACTAAAAGCCCAGTTTACAATAAACAATGATTATTATTAGCACCATACCCAATTTTCTTTAGCACCATTTAATGAATTAATAACATATTTTTGTCTGGAATTGCCCTTAAAGTAATTATTATGCATTGTAAAAAAAACATGTTACAGGGCACTATTTTGTAAAATTATTAACAAAAACTTAGAAGGGCACTAACATGTTAAGTGTATCAACAAAAACATGTCAGCACTATCATGCCTAGTGCATACATGTTAAATGCCCTATAAAAATGAAAATGGTTAAGAACTAAAAAATAAGTCCTGTAGCCATTTTCATGCAAAGTGTCAACAAAAATATATACAGCTGAACAAAGTTATAACAGAAAAAACAGAATAGCACCACAACCAATACCTTTTTTTGTAAATTTAAACAAATCAAAGTAAGAATGGAATATGAAATAGTAACACAACCTCTGCATCTAAATTCTACTAAGTAACTTTTAACAATATGAGTATTTGACCAGGATATATCTAATATATTTATGTAAATGCCAAATTCTTACTGAGCAATGAAAGCTAAACTAGAAAGCATGAACTTCCAGTGTTCTCCCCAGGCCGATATGACACTCGGCAAGCCCAGAGCTATAAATATTAAAATTTAACTGTCTTTAGTAGAGAAATATCGTAACACACTTGTTGCAATTGTGAAATCTTTATTTAACACACCAATGAACGTGTTGAATACACATTGCTAAAGATATTTACGATGAAAATTATGAATGAGAGTATTTGTACTTGAAAATTAAAATAAACTTTGATTAATGATAACGAGGAGTGAAATATTTTAAGATAAAGTGAAAAAAACATAATGCCTCTCTACTATCGTAGGTGGGGTATAAAAAAGTTGCTTGCAAGGTAAATTTGTCTCAAACTGTCATGTTTGTAGAAATAAAATGATTATTGAACATCAACCTAAATCATGGTAAATTCGTGTGTTCTGTGTTAGGAAATTTATGTCTATCAACACCTTTTACACTGGCACAGAGTCGCTGCAGCGTGTTTAATGACAATAGTAAACAATTTCAATGGTTTTGACTTTGACAAATTTGTAAAGTTTCGTTTACAGTATATGTAATTTCCACAGATCAGTTTTAACAATAATACACATGAAAGTGTAATTAATATCAATTAAACTATGGAAACTGGTCTTGACTTTTGGGATGAAAATCAATTTATTTCATATAGGCCTATAAATTCTTGTAATTCATTAATACTCTGCATTATTAAACACATGTCATACATTCTCATATGGCATTATAATTAATATTTAACGTCATGATTTAGGATTGATTGCTTCCGATCACAAAAGTTTACTCTAAAAGAAGAGTTACGCGCACTTGAATTTTTGTATCCTTAACAAATTTCTGGGGAAAACACTGCCTTCATATAGTCAATGGTTATTGAAAAAAATGAATATGCAGATTTACAGCATATGTCTAATGAGAAATGAATAAAATAAATGTGTTGATTATAATGTATCACAGCTTGTTTTTGAACCTGATTTTATGATTTATTTTTTAGATTTTATCTCTTTCGTGTCCTGAAACATTCTTTATATCATATCAGAAATATATTTATAATAATAGTGGTTATTCTACTCCCTACTTGGATATCATATCTTACAAAAGTCATTTCTTCAGTGCTGAATGTTTAAAATAAAGTCTAATGCCCTGTAAAATAATAGCTGAATCTATGCTTTTAAATTTGAATAAATGAAACAAAAATATAAATCTGAATTTTCAACAAAGTGACTAGAATGAATATAAAGTATTTTCACTACAATATTAATATGGTTATTATTTCTTTGCTATATATTTTTTATTCGATTAATAATAAATTGGTTATTTTTCTTACTCAAAAGTCTTTAGTAATACAAAATTAATGCCACCAGAAATGCATCACAGTTTAAATATAAAAAAATAACTATCACTTGTAATGTTTTTACAACAAATTGCAATATTAGGTTGCTGAATTACAAAATTCTTTCAACTTCATACATGGAAATACAGAACCAGACATTTACATATATGTTTATAAGATCTACATAACTATATTTGGCACCCTTTATATAGAATTAATCCAGATATGAATTACAAAAGCCTGAAAACAGGAAACTGAACACATTGTAACAATCAATAGCGTAAAATATGCAAAGTCTTAAGCCTAGTTTTATATTGCATGTGCACTGTATCTTGACCACTAATATGTCTAACTTCAAGACAAAGGTAAAATGCCTAAACCATTTGACTTAAAGACAAAATAGTAATGTAAAATTCCTTTGAAGTTTTATATAATTTCAAGACCTCAGTGAATACACTAAGACCACAAACTTCTTTTTGAGACTATCATAGGTCAATATGATTGATAGACATATTGATTGTATTTTAAGACAAACCTACAAAAAGCAAATTGCTTGTAAAGCTTATCACCATTTAGATGAATTTTCTAGAAACTAAATTTCCCATAATTCAACTGGTAAGTTCACTGTTGTTATTGGGAGAACCAAATCCTTTTCTTTGACCGTTGTTATCATGATTGCCAAACTTATTGTTCTCTGTTTGACTTGTCTGTCTGTCACTTAGGGATCCAAAACTATTTCTGTTGTTGTTAAAATTGTGCTCCTTTGATTCCTGGTCATGGCTCCCATAAGATGAAATAGCTTTGTTGAATCCATTACTGAAATCCCTTGATCCAAACCCTTCTTTGGTTGGGAAGCCATTTCTGTGTCCATTGTTCGAAAAACTGTTGGATTCTCCTTCAGGATAACTAAATGCTCTCCTTAGTGAAGGAGTTCCATATCCAGTTGTGTTTTTCTGACAGTTTCCAACTTCCTCTCTAGAACTGTTGGAATCAGTATTCAAATCTCCAGATGGACAACTGAACCCTCGTCTAAGAAAATTAGAATTGAATGCTTGCTTTCCATTGTCTACTGAACTGGTATCTTGTTTAGTCGTCCCCCTTATAGGACAACTCCAACTGTAGTCTTTAACAGGTAAACTGTCTTTGTGGAAATATCTGTCGACCTGAAGAACACATAATATTGTTAAACCAGAAAATAACCTTTAATTATAAGTTTTATATAGAGCCAATAAAGGACTGCTAATTACATATTAACATAATTTATCAACTGTATTCTTTTTCTGGGGTACATTTATCTTTATCCTAATCAAAATTGATATCAAATATTCATAGTCATTTAAAATAAATCCAAACAAAAATTATGAGCTAACAAGAATGTGTCCATAGAATATGGATGCCCCACTCGCACTATCATTTTTTTCTATTTTCAGTAGACTGTGAAATTGGGGTAAAAACTCTAATTTGGCATTGAAATTAGAAACATCATATTATAGGGAACATGTGTACTAAGTTTCAAGTTGATTGGACTTCCAACTTCATCAAAAACTACTTTGACCAAAAACTTTAGCCTGAAGTATGACAGACATACGGACACACGGAACTGCCAAA
Organism: Mytilus galloprovincialis; assembly: GCF_965363235.1. Taxonomy (NCBI): domain Eukaryota; kingdom Metazoa; phylum Mollusca; class Bivalvia; order Mytilida; family Mytilidae; genus Mytilus; species Mytilus galloprovincialis. The sequence goes on from NC_134843.1 coordinate 88,724,112, forward strand.
AACATAAACCATTAAAAATATTCATTTTCACATCACCATAAAAAGTCATGGTGGTTCTACTAACCTGTGTGAAGCAAACATCAGGGAAAACTTTACTAAGGTAGGATAACTCTGTAGGACATTTCTTTGAAAGGGGAGATAATGCTAAATACAATAATTCCTCTCTTTCATACGACTGTTGTAACTTAGCATTTTCATGGTCATCTGAAAAAGAACATGTTACACTGTAGTTCAAATACAACAAGAATAAGAATGAGTTGTTGTGCTAAAGGTTCTTCAACAAAAATCATCACCAGACTCTGTTAATTATGCGTTTTCAGCATTACCTATATGTTTTATGTCATAAATAAACTTTCACTGATACACAAAAAATATGGCTTGACCTAACTAAAGACCTCCATGCTAGTATTTTCTTATTCCACAACTTGTAATTTTTAAAGAATCAGAAAACTGGATGTAGTTGATTACCCGATTTTTTAAATAAATTTACAACTCATCATTGTCAAATATGAAGTAATTTTATTTCACAAGTAGACCAAATGATAATTATTTAAAAGATAAAGCTTTCGTTTGGTTAACTGATCAACTATATATTGAGTATGGGAGACCTTGGGTTCCATTTACTGATAGATCAAACCAGACATTGATTTAGGTACTGTAAATTCAGAAATTGTCGTGATGTTTTTTTATTATTGCAAAAAATCTGCAGGGTTATAATAATTTAAACTGTATTTTGATTTTTTAATATGAATTAAACAGGCGCAATAATAAATACTTGCAATAATATCTGAATTTACAGTATTTGTTTCTTGTGTGTTGAGTATTCTGAACTATAGTAAGAGCCATGGTATTTGAGGTTAGCTTGAAAATAACAGATCAGTAGCCTAGCTCACTAAATCATATTATAAAAGATTTTAAAGCAGCCTCATAAATTTACCATTACAATGTCAAAATTATAGTCAGACTAATTATGTTCTAGATTCAGTGTTTTTAATCACTACAAGTGTCAAAATGTTTTGCCTTTTAGTTTCAGCAGAAAAGATTCTAGTAAATTGGCCAATCACAAAGATTGACTCTGACTGCCTTTCTTTAGAAAATATAATTTCTCATGTGCTTTCAATTGAAACCATGTGCTACCAATGCCATCTTGTTTGCCACAGATCAGTTTCAATCCATTTAGAGATGAATCTTTACATGGAAGTTTTTTAGAATTTGCAAACCAAAATAAGATGGTTGCTGGTAGTGGATATTCTGTGCCTCATTCAATGATTTTCAAATGCATGACATATATACTACAACATACCATTATCAGATACACCCATTGCATTATTGTAAACTTTGAACATTGCCCGCCTTCCTTTAGCAGAGTGCATTCCATTAGGTAATGTTTCCTCCACTTCCTTTACCAGTTTATCACTGGTTCCTGGTCCTATTGGCTGTCTCATCACACTATTCTATAAATAGAAAAAGTCAATACCAATACATGTGAATGATAGTATGATCGATTTTAGATATTTTATCAATAATTTCTCTTGTAAATCAAAATGGTAGGTGCATAAAAGGCATTGTTAGTCTTATTTACATGAATAGGTAAAAATTTGAATTTTCAGATAAAATGCTTGAAAAAGCTTTCGGACTACAGTAATGTCTTTCATATGTAAGAATATCAATTAAGGTTTCTTTTATTAAAAGAGGGCAAAAATGTAACAATAAATGGTATCTTGAACCTTTTGTTCTTTTCAACAGCAAATAGTTATCTTGAACAACTTTAGGCATTATTTTTCTATTAATTCTATTAATTATAAATATGTTAATTAAAATTGAGAATGGAAATGGGGAATGTGCCAAAGAGACAACAACCCGACCATAGAAAAAAACAACAGCAGAAGGTCACCAACAGGTCTTCAATGTAGCGAGAAATTCCCGCACCCGGAGGCGTCCTTCAGCTGTTTTCAACCATATAATGTAGAAGTTTCTCATTTTCAGAACATACCTTTGATTTATTTTTCTTGTTTTCTTTCTGTTCAAGAGTTTTCACATTTTTCTTGTTTTCTTTCTCTTCTGGAATCTTCCTATTTTTCAAAAATGTCTGTAACAATGCTGCAGCAGCCTGTAATTAAAAATATACTTTTAATGAGTTTCTCAAAATTACCATAATACTTATATAAATATATCCAAACTTCTATTAGCATTAATGTTACTCACAACTTTTCTCAAAATTTCAAGGTATAAAATATGATTTTTTAAAAGAAAGGATTTTCCAGTTAGCAAAAATCCTCATATTTATGTTCCTAAATTTTCACTTGTAAATGAAACCAGCTGAATTAAGGATCACTAAAGCTGTGGATAATCTGTTCTACAAAAATCTAAATGCATCTTGAAGCTAATCATATTTATAAAGGCTGTTCCATTTAAACATAAAGGTAACCATGGAGACACTTTGAAAATGGAATAACCACCTGTAGAGATCACTTACATTTTCAGAATATAAAAACATTTTGACACCAACACTAGTTGAGATTTTGAAGTACCTTCCCTTGGTCAAATGTATGATTTTGTTGAACTGTCCTAAAGAAGATTACTGCCAACTAGAATGTTTGATAAATGAGGTATGAATGTTTTCCTCAATTCAGATAAAATTGAAATATTTAGTACATATATTAAAGTTATTGAACTTCATTTTAAAAAAAAAATCTATATAGTATCAACATTAACGTTTTTAAAGCTTTATGAATCTACAATTGGCTGCATTGAACATATACAGACCTAAAGCTGATTACATCTATGGCATGTGTTCCCTTGGTGGAGAGTTCTCATTAGCAATCATACCACATATTGATTTTAGATTTTTGTATTTTTATGCTGACTTTGCATAAAGTATCACAAGACAGTAACTTTTAAGTTGTACATGACAATAAAACCTGTGCTCCATTTTAATGAATAATCCGGTATATTGTATAGCAGCTCATGAAAGCTTATCAATAAGTTAAGAAATACCTTGACAAATTCCTCGTCTTCCCCTACTATTTTCAGTCCTTTGACAGCTTCAATAACACTCTGTGGACTTGGTGATCCTGTAAATAATGTAAAACTTGGTTTTACCAATGCGTTATTTTAAAAAATTTAACCAGTAATTTATTTTTCATGATTAATTTAAAGTCGGTCCATTTTTTAAAAATTTATTACATATGAATAAGTCAAAAACTTAAATTTTGAAGGTATTTAGAGATTGTTAGGACAGTGTGTGTAAATTAATTTTAAATTTGGATAATAAAAAAATCAAAATCTGTAACAATGGTAAATTTTGAATCCCCATGTTTTTTTTTATATATTTTGTTAGGAAAAATTTTAGAGAATTTTTTTAGTATTTTAAAACTATTGTAAAAACTGCAATGTTTGGTAAAATCCGGTATGTATATGTATTTATCAAAGTTGTACAAAATCGAACATGTAAAATGTTGGTTTATAGTTAACACGTGTTTGGTTAATCATAGTAAGGTTGGTTTGATTGGGATATGGAGTTCATGCAAGAGTTAACTCAGGTGTTTAAAGTCATTTGAGCCATTGCAGTCAAAGTGTACAGTAGCATTTGCCCACCCAAAAAATAAAAAAAATAATAATATTATTAATCATATTATTTGTTTTCAGATTTTTGGACCACAATATAAGGAAACCAGTACAAGCTGCTTAATAGCTATGTATTTATATGAACTTTCAACAATATTATACTCATATTTATAATAAAATGTGCACTTGTCTCTGCAAGTGGTGTCTCCCATGTAAGAGTTTGTGGTTATTTGATAAATATTTTATGTTCTTTTGAGTTTACGAATTAGAATTTAAGCAAAAATAATAACCCAGAATTCAAGTTTTCATCATTATTTGTACGCATTGACATTGGACAACAAATATAAAAAAGATGTGATAAGCTTTCCCAATTTCAATGTAGATCATTTTTGTTAAATAATCTGTATGTAAAGGAAACATTTTTGGTGTGTTGAATCTAGAGATGACATATTTTTATTGGTAAGTCAACAGTGAATTTTATCCACTTTTAATTTTTTCACATATTCTCTGATGACTAACAGAAAATACATGTTACTTACTTTCTTTCTCTCCATCTTTAGTTTTATTGCACTGTGACAAACTGAAATATGAAAATTGTAAGAAATAAATTATGATCAAAACATTAAAAAAAAATACATGGAGGAATCATCTTGGTTTGGTCCTTGCTATATTGAATATATAAGCAAATCCCTTAATTTTATTGGAAGGTTTAAAAATACATATTTGGATATAATCATAAAATATTTACACAAATTATTTGATTGTCCCTTCAATAGTTCTGCCTCCAAATTTCAAAATTTTTCAAACTTACATTTCATTGGTTAAGTCAATTTCTGAATTTTTCAAACTTACATTTCATTGGTTAAGTCATCTTCAAAATCTTCTTCTGTATCCCATAGAACTTGGTCTTCCACATCTATACTATCTTCTATATCTATGCCAGAATCCACACTCTATAATTAATATGTTGTTATTCAATATCATTTATGTGAACTTGGGTCAAATCTCATACATTTGTGATACTAATACTGTTTTAAATAAATTATTACAGTTGTAATTTTTTGGGGAAATATAGGTACCAAAACATTCTATCCAAGTTTGGTCAAAATCCAGGATGGTTAAGAATTTTATAGATGTTTCAAAAAATTTAACTACAGACTGTATGTAATGTTACCTGGCCGAAAAACTAAATCCATTTATGATCATGAGTAATACTAAAAAACAGGAAATAATTTTTTTTACAAAATGCCCTTCTAGATCTTAGCTTTTGATAATAAACTAGCTTCTGTCCAAGTCTGGTACAAATCCAGGATAGCAGTTTTAGAAAGTTATGAAAATTTTAAAAACTTTAACCAGAGTGAAAGTAATGTAAACTGGCGAAAAAACTAAGTCCATTTATAAGCAAAAAACGAATAAACAGATTTTTTTTCTACAAAATTTACTTCTGGGCACTATCATGTGATATAAATAAGCTTCTGTCCACTTCTGGTAGAAATCCAGGATAGTTAGTTATTGAAATTTAAAAAAACTTAAACCACAAAGTGAATATTTGTGGACACCGCCACCACCGAATGTAGGATCGCTATGTCTGGATTTTGCTACAAAAGTTGCAGGCTTGACAAAAATGAGTTAAATTAACATAAAGTTTTAAAAATGTGGATGGAAAACTATAAAAGTAAGTTCATATTCATTGAAAGAAACAAAATGGAAAAAGAATAGGAAACTTGCAATCAACAAAAACACACAACTACAGATATAATATATTTTCATATGAATTAAAATAAACCAAAATCTGCAGTTTCAACGGGAATAGTTATTAAATTCAATTTTAACAATTACCATTTGATTTTGTACTAATGGTATGTGGGTAGAATCATTCAACATGCAATCTCTGTAAGGAATTCCTTCTTTAATTTCACTCCAAGTTATAGATTTTTTCTGAAAGATATCATATAAACAACAATCATGCAGTCAGGCGATATAAGCTTCCGTCAACATGCAAAGATATAATTATACTATAAAAAAAACTTTGAATTACTAGCGACTTTTAAACTACAATTTCGCCAATATTTATTTACTTATTACATGCAAAATATTAAAACAATCTATTCTGTTCAATTTCAACTCTAATACATGTGACCTATACAACAATTTTATTATTTCACATTTAAATTTGTATTTTTAATGATGAAGAGTTAAAATCACTATGGATCTTTTCTTTCTTTAGATCAGCCCTGAAGATTTAGTGAAAAACTCAAGTGGCAGGTCCATGCTCCCAAACTTTTGTGTTGTAATTTTAATGTCTTCATAGCATTTACACTTGGACTTATCACACCAATGTCATTATATTCAACCTGATTATGACAATTTTGAAAGGAGCATAATAAGTTTGCTTCCAGCAAGCTTATAAAATGAAAATTATTGTTTGAAGGGTGAGAACCATAAAATTACTTCTTTTGAAATTTTCATCGAATGAAAATGTAAAATAACAATTGTTTAACTTTTAACTCACTTCATACTACAATGCTAATTAATAGTTGATACTATCAATATGCAAAAATCCTATAAACCAGTACATATCATGCTGTTTTGAAAAAAAAGCTTTCGTAATATGCAGTAGGGTTGCAAATATATATGCCATGCAAATTCCTTCCAATGGTTATAACCCACAATTTATATTAAAGAAGTGAATGTTTTAAAATTGTGTGTTTACCAACTAGAGGCTCTAAAGAGCCTGTGTCGCTCACCTTGGTCTATGTGCATATCAAACAAAGGACACAAATGGATTCATGACAAAATTGTATTTTGGTGATGGTGATGTGTTTGAAGTTCTTACTTTACTGAACGATTTTGCTTCTTACAATTAAATCTATAATGAACTTTGCCCATTAGTAACAGAGAACTATATTTGGTAAAAATTTACATAAATTTACCAAATTAATGAAAATTGTTAAAAATTGACTATAAAGGGCAATAACTCCTTAAGGGGTCAATTGACCATTTAGGTCATATTGACTTATTTGTAGATCTTACTTTGCTGAACATTATTGCTGTTTACAGTTTATCGCTATCTATAATAGTATTCAAGATAACCAAAAACGGCAAAATTTCTTTAAAAATTACCAATTCGAGGGCAGCAACCCAACAACCAGTTGTCCAATTTATCTGAAAAATTCAGGGCAGATAAATATTGACTTGATTAACAATTTAACTTCATGTCAGATTTGCTCTAAATGCTTTGATTTCATAGTTATAAGCCAAAAACTGCATTTTACCCCTATGTTCTATTTTTAGCTGTGGCGGCCATCTTGGTTGAATGGCCAGGTCATCGGACACATTTTTCAAACTAGATACCCCAAAGATGGTTGTGGCCTAGTAGTTTCAGTGGAGATTTTGTAAAAGATTACTTAGATTTATGAAAAATGGTTAAAAATTGACTATAAAGGGCAATAACTCCTAAAGGGGTCAACTGACCATTTCGGTCATGTTGACTTATTTGTAAATCTAACTTTGCTGAACATTATTGCTGTTTACAGTTTATCTCTATCTATAATAATATTCAGGATAATAACCAAAAACAGCAAAATTTCCTCAAAATTACCAATTCAGGGGCAGCAACCCAACAACCGATTGACCGATTCATCTGAAAATTTCAGGGCAGATAGATCTTGACCTGATAAACATTTTCAACCCATGTCAGATTTCCTCAAAATGCTTTGGTTTTTGAGTTGTAAGCCAAAAACTGCATTTTACCCCTATGTTCTATTTTTAGCCGTGGCGGCCATCTTTGTTGGTTGACCAGGTCACGCCACACATTTTTTTTTAACTAGATACCCCAAAGATGATTGTGGCCAAGTTTGGATTAATTTGGCCTAGTAGTTTCAGAGGAGAAGATTTTAGTAAAAGATTACTTTAATTTACGAAAAATGGTTAAAAATTGACTATAAAGGGCAATAACTCCTAAACGGGTCAACTGACCATTTTGGTCATGCTGACTTATTTGTAAATCTAACTTTGCTGAACATTATTGCTGTTTACAGTTTATCTCTATCTATAATAATATTCAAGATAATAACCAAAAACAGCAAAATTTCCTTAAAATTACCAATTCAGGGGCAGCAACCCAACAACTGATTGACCGATTCATCTGAAAATTTCAGGGCAGATAGATCTTGACCTGATAAACATTTTTACCCCATGTCAGATTTGCTCTAAATGCTTTGGTTTTTGAGTTATAAGCCAAAAACTGCATTTTACCCCTATGTTCTATTTTTAGCCTTGGCGGCCATCTTGGTTGGTTGGCCCGGTCATGCCACACATTTTTTAAACTAGATATCCCAAAGATGATTTTGGCCAAGTAGTTTCAGAGGAGAAGATTTTTGTAAAAGTTAACGACGACGGACGACAGACGACGGACGACGAAGACGACGGACGACGGACGCCAAGTGATGGGAAAAGCTCACTTGGCCCTTCGGGCCAGGTGAGCTAAAAACAGGAACTTCAAACAAACATGACAAAGCATTTTTAAAAAAGCATGTAGAAAATAAATTTTTTTTTTTTTTATCCCAGAAAATCACTTACTCTACTGGTTGGTGGTTTTGGATATGGTTGCCATGCTCTCTGTCGTAAAGCAATGAGGTCCCTCAAACTGACAAGAACCAATTTATCTTGCTGTTTTTTCTCTTTTAATACCTCTTCTATATGTCGGAAACAGCTATCAATATATTCTGAAATTGTATTTGGACAAAAGAGTCAAAGATGAACATAAACATATATTTTGACAAAACAGTCAAAGATGAACATAAAGCATCTGGGTGTGGGAAATTTCTCGCTGCATTGAAGACCTATTGGTGACCTTCTGCTGTTGTCTGTTATATGGTCGGGTTGTTATCTCTTCGTCACATTCCCCATTTCCATTCTCAATTTTATAAACATATATTTGTTCAAATCAGTCAAACTTGAACATAAACATATCTTTGGACAAAACAGTCAAACATAAACATATCTACCATCTTTTTTCATGCATGAGAAGGATATTTAATACAAGTTGACAATGTGCCTTTTCGTGGATTGATTGATTTATAGATGGTGTTTTCACAGCAATTTTAAGCTTCACTTTTGGGCTATTTTGTGGCGGTCAATTTTTATGGGTGGAGGAAGCCGGAGTGTCTGGAGAAAACCACCAACCTTCAATAGGAAAACTGACAATCCTAGTCAATTAAAATTGGAGTCAAGTGCACCTGCATGAGCGGGGTTTGAACTTACAACCTCAGTGTTAACTGGCTAGCAATTACAGTAGTAGAACTATTTATATGAAGTGGGGATAACTTTTATTTCCATTAAAAGTAATATAAAGTGGAGGTTTTTTTTTACTATACACCCTAAAATTTGCTGTTATTGGGTTTGATACAGGGGAATTTTTTGTGCATTCAATTTTAATTATCATAAGATAAAGAAGTAATGTTTGAAGACGTCTATTTTTGTTACCTTCATCATGAGTTTATAAAAAAAAAGAGCATGAAATAAATATTTGTGTATTAAAAAAATCTGAACTCTTGTAAACAAAAATGCCAATATAAAATGCAATAATAAGATTTTCTAAACATGGAATTGAGTTTTCCTACTGTGGATTCATTTATTTTCATGGGTACCAATATTCGTGGTTTGAGAAAAAACTTGCATTTCTCTGGATATTTAACTTCATTGTTTTGGCAGACTGCAAGCATTTCTTATAAAAATTTGTAAATCTTTGACCATTTAAATTTGAGGTTTGCCTGTACCCACAAAATCCACGAAAATTGGTATCCCACCAATATCAATATATCCACAGTATCACTTACCTAATGATATAATGCTTACCTTTATTGATGAGTTCTAAATGTGGACAATGAGCTGCCAGCAGATCACGGAGATGTAAACAATTATTGGCCGATAAAGAACCTTGCTTTAACTGTGACATTAGGTCACTTATCTTATCCATCAGATCTGAAATAGAAATCAGTCATTGTTACCCATCAAATAATCAATTTCACATCATTAAAGAAATGGCTGCTAAAAATAATTGACAGTTCAATCTTTAAGGAGAAATACAGGGGCATACTTTACTTATCAAACAATATAATCACAATAATAAATGGTAAGTTGCAAAGTAATAATTATCTATTCGTTTTAAAAAGGTAAATTGAAAAAAAGAATCTACTGATTAAAAATACTTTGAGGTATTCTTTTTTAAATTTTCAGCAAAAAAAAAACAAAACAAAACATTTAAAAATTAAATTAGAACTTAAAATTACTATTTTCCAAAATTTCCTCATTTTATCCCCCATTTTTAAGGAAATCATTGTTCGCCACACCCTTTCAATTACCTTTGCTATTCTGTTCATCTTGATTTATTTCAATTTTCATCTCTTTTTCATTTCCATTTTCGTCTGATTTTGATTTAAGTGGTCTAGGTTTGGTCAGTTTGACTTTCCTTGGAGCCCTCATTTTTGATATGTCATAAGCTACAATTAAATTCACAAGTTACTATAAACTGATGGATCCATATTCTATGACATTAATTGTCTCATACAAACAATAATACAAAAGTTGTTTTTTGTTATTATGATGTCAACGTCATAAATTCCTATTTTAGAAATTGTACAGAATTTTAAACATGCAGAGAAATGGCAGTCTTTAGTTTTAGTATGCAACAACAAATGGAAGTTTTTAACGACCTTGACTGGATATACAGCCCTTGCACGGTGGCTTTTAGTATGTTGTGTCTTTTCAATATATTATGTTTTTGCCATTGGGTTGGCAGATTGTTTTAAACTTGAAAGTTTGAATGTCAATTTGATATCTTTTGTCTCTCTTTTCTTAGCTTAGAAATTAATTAAATAATATATCATTATCATTGCCTTAAGAGTTTTCATTATGGTATTATTACCAACCAAATGCAACTTTTCCATAGTCATCTCTTCTTGGTCAAGGCATTTAAACTTATGTCAGTTCTAGATCTATTGTCTTACTTAATAAATAGAATAGCAATTTTTCTCTGTTAAGTTCATTCACTGGGACCTTTAAATTACTTCTAAGAGAAATCCATCACTCATTGATTGATTTAACGGAGAGAAAAAATGATCTTCTAAATAGATGAAAATAAATGTGTCAACTAAAAAAAAACCTACATATGATGTGTTATTTATTCAATATCAATAATATATTTTTATAAACACACATAGGACCTTAAAATCACATACATTCAACCTTAAAACCATACATGGTACCCAGGAAAATTAATGTGGTAACCAACTACATAGGCAAACACTAGCTATTGTATTTATTCAATGGGGCAGTAGAACAGAGAAAAGTTTAATTCTGGAAATAGAATGGAATTTTGTAACTTCTACCTTTTAAAGAAAATGTGGTTGAAAATAGTAAAGAAACAAATTTTCTTTCTAATTGTTAGTTGTTAGTAGAGTAGGTCTCGTATAACATTATTGCAAGAATTCTTACATTAAGAACATATGTATAAAATTAGTTCATCCGACAAAGATGTTAGTGTTCTAAGAATATTACTTGTGTTGGCATTCATATCCTCAGGATTGCTGCAAATAGAACTGGCTTCTGAACTTCGTCTACTTGAAAGGTAACAGTTTCTGTTCTGATCAAAAGACATGTTGATATATTTTGTGTTCAAGATATCAGAAGAGTCAGATGATATACTTGAACATTCAATATTATCTCCCCTGATGTCATAATTTTCTTCCTGTAGTAATGTATCATGGGAAGATCTAGGTACAGGGAAGTCATCAGTGCTGAATGGCTTAACTGGAATGTTATTCTGATTCAAGTCTAAAAATAGATATAATGATTACATTTTGTATATTATTGATTTCTCAATACTTACAGTATCTGATTGAGAAGACACAACTTTATGGACTAAGTTAAGTTAGTAAGAACTATTACTCACAAAGACTTAAGACACTTCAGAGGAAAGTGAAAACAAAGACTTAAGACACTTCAGAGGAAAGTGAAAATAAAATATTAAGATCTTATTTAAAATATATAGCTTAAAATTAATAAATTTAAATGAATATTTTTTGAGGATAAGAGACTAATTTGTGCCGAAAGATATCAGCGGTTGCTTGTGAACCAGAATTTATTTAGCAAAACATGTAAATAATTATAATTAAGTGCCTCCAACTGAATTATTATCTTGTTCAAAAAATCAAAATGCAAAACACAAACTAATTTCTATTTTTAAACAAATATTAAAAAAAAAAACACTTGTGAAACTTTTATTTTCAAAGATGTAATAGGAATCACACATATTATTTTATTTGGCCTAAGTGATGCAACACAGTTCATGTACAGTAAGTATACTGCATGACCCTGACAGTGTCTAGATAGAATCTTGACAAACCTTTTGTTCTTGGCCTTGGCTTTGATAATTTCAGTTTCCTGGGAGCCTTTAACCTTGAAGTGTCCTCCATTTCTGATTCTAAAATATATGGGAAAAAATATATATTCCATTTCAGTGCATAAATATTAAATAAAAATGTAATCAAATGAATACATGAACAACATTATCAGATTTAAACAAATCAAAATTAGAACCATGCTAAATAATGCACTGTTCCACACCTTCAAGCATTGTCAAAAACCCAGATTTATCTTATGCTCAATTCACCGTTGAAGCTTCAGACAAAAATGATCATGATAACTGGAAAGCACTATAACAGACATTGTTTCTTTGTACCATAATAGACACCATTATTCACTAGAACCTTTATCATCTCTCAAGGATTAATTTATTTGTTAAAGAGAAAAAAGTTTCTTTTTAAATATAAACAGTTTTAATCATTTAATAAAATTGAGAATGGAAATGGGGAATGTGCCAAAGAGACAACAACCCGACCATAGAGCAGACAACAGCAGAAGGTCACCAACAGGTCTTCAATGCAACGAGAAATTCTCGCACCTGGAGGCGTCCTTCAGCTGGCCCCTAAACAAATATATACTGGTTCAGTGATAATGAACCCCATACTAAACTCCAAATTGTACACAAGAAACTAAAGTTAAAATAATACAAGACTAACAAAGGCCAGAGGCTCCTGACTTGGGACAGGCGCAAAAATGCGGCGGGGTTAAACATGTTTGTGAGATCTCAACCCTCCCCCTTTACCTCTAGCCAATGCAGAAAAGTAAACGCATAACAATACGCACATTAAAATTCAGTTCAAGAGAAGTCCGAGCCTGATGTCAGAAGAAGTAACCAAATAAAATAAACAAAATGACAATAATACATAAATAACATCAGACTACTAGCAGTTAACTGACATGCCAGCTCCGGACCTCAATTAAACTGATTGAAAAATTATGTCTTCATCATATGAATATCAGGCACAATCCTCCCCCTGAGGGGTTTAGTATCATACCATCATAACAAATACAGTATGAGAAGAACATAACCCGTGTCATGCCAAAGTTGAGTTTTTGAAATTTTTTAGCATTTTTCCTAATAAAATATGATTTTTTTGTAGAAGTATTATATTTTAGAAGGCCTTAATATAAACAAGAGTGCACACGCTGAAATGTCTCGCCTTCTATACTAATCATTGATATTATGTTGATAGTCCTAAGTATAAAGCTAAGCTTTATTACAACTGTCACATAAACTTAACATTAACCAAGATAACTAAACAAAGACCAATGAACCTTGAAAATGAGGTCATGGTCAGATGAACCATGCCAGGCAGACATGTACAGCTAACAATGCTTCTATACAACATATATATATAGTTGACCTATTACTTATAGTTTAAGAAAAATAGACCAAAACACAAAAACTTAACACTGTGCAATGAACCATGAAAATGAGGTTACGGTCATATAAAACCTGCGCGACTGACATAATGATCATAAAATATTTCCATAAACCAAATATAGTTGACCTATGGCATATAGTATTAGATAAAAAGACCAAAACTCAAAAACTTAACTTTGACCACTGAACCATGAAAATGAGGTTAAGGTCACATGACATCTGCCCCTAGACATGTACATGTACACCTTACAATCATTCCATACAACAAATATAGCAGACCTATTGCATATAGTATGAGAAAAACAGACCAAAACACAAAAATTTAACTATAACCACTGAACCATGAAAATGAGGTCATGGTCAGATGACACCTGCCAGTTGGAGATGTACACCTTACAGTCCTTCCATACACCGAATATACTAGCCCTATTGCTTATAGTATCTGAGATATGGACTTGACCACCAAAACTTAACCTTGTTCACTGATCCATGAAATGAGGTTGAGGTCAAGTGAAAACTGTCTGACAGACATGAGGACCTTGCAAGGTATGCACATATCAAATATAGTTATCCTATTCCTTATAATACATGTAAGAGAGAAGAATTCAACATTACAAAAAAATCTGAACTTTTTTTTCAAGTGGTCACTAAACCATGCAAATGAGGTCAAGGACATTGGACATGTGACTGACGGAAACTTCGTAACATGAGACATCTATATACAAAGTATGAAGCATCCAGGTCTTCCACCGTCTAAAATATAAAGCTTTAAGAAGTAAGCTAACACCGTCGCATCACTATACCTAGGTTGAGCTTTCTGCAACAAAAATTGCAGGCTCCACAAAAATGGCCATTTTTCATTTATTAAATGTTAAAGGGGCACTAGCTGCCAAATTCATGTTCATCGATTTGACTCAAACTCTCATATTTTATTTATAACAATGTAAAACATTTTTCCAAACTATCAAATATCAAATAAACAATTTACAGGACATGGTCTCAATAAGATGTTGCTTTGTTTCATGTGAAATTTAGTCAAGACGCCATCAAATTAACTATCGAGTTGACCTTCTATGACCATATAAGCGATGTAAACATAAACACAGATATAAATAGATTAAGCAACTCCTGCAATTGGATTTTTATAGGTCTGTTAAATTTTGTATTATAGATTAAAAAAATATGTTTATCATCATTTTTACCTTTATAAGAATGATTTTGTGTGGATTGATTCAGTTAATCAAATTATTTACCTTTGTTTCATTTTCAATGGAGTTCACATGAATATGGATTTAATGAGTAATGAGGTCACATTATTCACTTGCAAGTGAATAATTCATTATCAATGTTTATTAGCTTAATTTGACAAAATTGAACAATTTTAGCTTATGAAAGCAAATTATTATTTTACTTTTTCACTTTCATTAATTATTGAACAAAAAAAATCATACTTTTGAGTTTTTATATACATAGTATCCCGTAGCTAGAGCCCCTTTATAAAAACATTTATTTAATAGAAGATATTATTTTACTCAGGTAAATTAATCTAAGAGTATTTGATTTCTCTAGAAAATGAAATTTAAAGCTCCCAGTGAATAACAGTGTCTGTTATTGTACAAAGAAACAATGCCTGTAATAATATAAGTTATCTACGGATATGAACGTAGATAAGGAAATCATCCCCGATCTTAGTCCGAATCGGGCAAGTTTGATGGAAATTCGGGTACAAAGTGTAACGTCAAAACAATGTTTTTTCATTATCTAAAAACGTTTTATTGAAATTTGGAAATTTTCAAATTTACCACCTTTGATTTGTTGTAAAAAACTTAAGATATCATTCTTAAACATGTTAAAAGGATGTTAAAATTGTTAATAAAGACTTGTCACTAGACCCAGGTTAACAGCTTGATATTCTGGTGTTGACATGAACAGTGTTCACCATTTGGCATATCATTCATTCATAATTTTTGCCATATGGAGTGATTTGAACTTTATGCTGAAATGAACAAATTTAAAAAAAAAACATTCCCTCGAGTATACATAATGCAAAATACTTTTTCATTCAACTTTCCGTTCTGTAAGAAACAAAAATGAAGAATGCACTCGGGCCTGGGTGATAGATTTATGATAAAGATGGCGCGAGGCAAGGGTTGCAGAAATTATTTTGTTTCTATGAGAACTGTAAATATAAGAATATTCTATTTGCCACAAAACAAATTTATACCTTAATGTTTACAATGCTTATTGTCGGTGGTCATTAAAACAATAGACAGTTTGGTAATCTGAGATGCCGCTGCTCTTTTTCTGTAAAACTTTGCAGACTTTTTCGGGAAACATTTTAAAATTAAAACAAATGCGGGCTACAGGTGCGGAGCGAAGAAAACGGATGTAAAACATCACAAATCTAATGGGGGGAGTGTAAGTAAGTAAGTTGTTTTGTTGATTTGGCATATTGACAAACAATAAAAACATTAGCTCTAATGAGCTTTTCACCGAATATAAAAACATATGCAACAACAAATACAACAAGGCATGCAGCATCCAAATAAATAATAAAAACAGAGACATATCATAATACAATTATTTTATAATTGTATTATATGTCTCTGATAAAAAGCAGCACTAAATTTCAGCAAACCGTATCACAAATTTACCATGATAGAAAATACTTTTTAAAGTGAAAAGAAAAAAGACAACCTGAAAAAGCTGTTTAGCGGCCAACTGGTCAAGTTAGTAGTGAGTGACGCTAGTGTCCTTTATTATAAGTTTTGTTTGCAATTACCCCATAGCCTGGCTATCCCCGGCTACTGCGAAAGTGTATAATTGTGAACACTAAAACTAATAATAACAATAAGTAATACAATGCTGAGTAAAGTACCTGTCAAGTATGTTATAGATGTAGGTGCGCTGTAGACCTGTGAAATCGTTAAGGATTATGATTATCATGTGTACTATGATGATGAGAGGCCGCTACAATGATGTCACTCACTCAGCAGTGGTGATGGGTCACGTCTTATCATTTAATAAGTTGATGGAAATTTCATCCGGCAACGGTAATTAGAACAGAGATATGTCAAATTGAATGGATCATAAATTACATCAGATACGATGTACAACCCTTTTATCCAATTATTATAATCAATGGTCCCATGTTGCTAACATCTTATGTGCTATGAGTTTTATTAGACACCTGATTTAAATGGTTGGTATTACGACAGTACACATGTCACAGTGATGTTAATCAGCTAATATGTGGCAGGACTTATATTTATGAGGGCCAGTCTGGATGATGTTTCCTTCATTTCTGTATTCTTTAATGATCTTTAATCTTTTACGCTATTTTTCTCTATTCTTTTATACCTTTTGTCCATTATTTTCTATTCTCTATATATTAGTACCTCATTATTTTCTAATTT
Source organism: Mytilus galloprovincialis (assembly GCF_965363235.1). Taxonomy (NCBI): domain Eukaryota; kingdom Metazoa; phylum Mollusca; class Bivalvia; order Mytilida; family Mytilidae; genus Mytilus; species Mytilus galloprovincialis. The sequence goes on from NC_134843.1 coordinate 88,740,906, forward strand.
TATATTTTGGGTTTAATTTTTTTCTATACTTATTTTCTATTCTGTAAACCTCCAATTACACCCTCATTTATATCAAATTGAAAAAGTGCGGACAGATGTATGATGAGTGCATGCACTGATCAATTATTTGTGCTGGCTCTTACATTACAGGTGTCAATATAAGTTTCTTAACATTCTTAACTTATTATCACAACTTGCCTGAAAAACAACTTAGGAAAAATTCAAAATTCACCATTTCATTTTCACATGCAATATACAAAATGAATGTAATAATTTATTTGCAAAATCATATACATGCTGTACAAATATATATAATATGTGTATATTACCAATTCAATTCAATTCAAAGTTTTATTACCAATATGACACAGTTATATATAAACAGTAGAGAACATCACACATTATACATTGATAACTACTATCTAGTATGCCATCTTAATTTCTACGCAGACTTTTATTGGCAGCTATTCAAGTTTATAGATTTTTGACCCAAAGTAGTATTTTGGTCAATAATGTTACCTTGCACATCTGTATTCAGGACAAACTAAAACAAAATGATATTCGTCATCGACAACGCCGGTTCATATTACACCACCAGACATTATCGTGATTCTCTTGGTGTGTTCATCTTTTTCCAACATTTGGTATTTTTGTACACAGGTAAATGATTCCTTGTTGCAGGAAGGTTATTTTCTGTCAATAGGTACACATATAACTCACGGTGGGTATGGTTGTCCTGCGAGAGAACGTACTGTGCTGGTGATTCGGTCCTGACGGGTGCTGGTGATCAATGAAAAAATGTAAACAAAGACGAAAATGATGATTTTTGACGTTTTCACTCATTAAAAATGGAAGAAAACAGTTGAGATTTTTCAATTTCGTTTCTTATGGGTCCATATATAAACCATTAAAAAATTGACCCTCTAAACTGTTTCAGTAAGCGTAACACAAAAATGCTCATTTTCAGAAAATCTCGAACTGAAAAAATAAAACAAAAATGCTCATTGAGTCCGCTTTCTATACCGCAATCCACACGACAAAACAATTTTGTGAAAAAACATTGCAATTTTATTAAAATTTAGCATTTTCTCAATTTATTCATGTCCTGATACTGTGCTGGTGGGTCCTGTCATTGTGCTGGTGGGTCCTGATACGGTGCTGGTGATTTTAGATAAGAAGTTGGTCATATTTGAAATAAATGTTACAAAATCAATACAGTTAGCCAGATAATTGTTGCCAACAGGATCTATAACTCCTATTTTAGCTCTTGTGCATCCATTTGGCTTTTAACATGTGTTTTCAAATGATCTGAACTTGTATTACATAATAACATAAAAGGGCAACATCTTTCGTCCAATATCAGATAACAATATATAGTATCTAAAATAAGTTAAAAATTCCACAATACTATATAATTCATTTTATGTGTCGATTTGTTCGAAAAAAGTAGAAAAGAAGAGACTTTTATTAATGTCATGATTATCTAACGCTTTCTAGATCTATGCTTAGCATTTATTTCAGATGACATGGACTCCTCACCCTGAAGACCCTCCTGCCTTTCATAACTTTATCCGTATACATATATTAATCGGAGTGTCTATTCGTCCGGCTAGCCGGATGAATAGTTAAAAATCTCTATTCGTCCGGCCATCCGTCTGCGGATGCGCAAATATTCAATATCAATAAAAGTGTCATGTGACGTGGAAAGTGTCCCGGATGAGGTGTCGGATAACACACGCGGTGTCGGATAACACACGTGCGTATGCAATGGACGTGTTGAGAATTGGAGATCGTGATTCATATTTAAAGATGTCATAGTAGAGAGAAACCCAGAGAGAATGTGATTGTTTTAAACAAATGTATATAGGAGTGATTCCAGAGCAATCGCGTATACATGTTGATGATAAGCCTGAAATTAAGGTGAAATTGAAGATTTACCCCCATTTACCTTATGGAGGCAAAACGCATTCGGAAAAAATACTAGATCAAACTGGCTTGGATGCATTATTTTTTAGTTATACTACAACGCAGATCTATGAACATACTGATATGCCCGGACTGGGAATAAGACACCACGGTTTGGGAATCCCCCCTTTTTCTGTTGTATCTCATATATATTTTTTTTCTAAAAAAATCTTATTGAAAACACAATCCTACTTTTGAGGACAGGTTACACGTGCCTGCCCTTCTCAAATTTCATATGAATTAAAATCCCAAACAATTTAAATGAAGAATCGGGCATAATCATATGAGGACCTTGCTTTAACCAAACTTCACTGAAACTATAAATTCAGGATCTTTTGAAATCATAGATGAAGCAAATAACGATTGGCCCGACTATTTTACCTTACAGGAAATTCAATACCCAAGCTCCTTTAGAATATTAGAATAAAAAAAAAATCTGAATCAAATGTATAGTTTATTTTTTTTATTAGAATGAGGTTTTTTTCATAAAACGAGGTTAGACAACATATTTTAAAACAACCCGTGCTTCATTCAAAACCTTTAAAACACGATGTTATATCTTCATCATTATATACTTGGCCGGACAAATAGCGAAAAACCGTAAAAATGCTATTTGTCCGGCTTGCCGGATGAATAGACATTTTTGACTATTTGTCCGGCTAGCCGGACGAATAGCCACTGCCTATATTAATAGATAAACAAAAGGCTGCAACACGTATTTTTGTATTTAAAATGATTCGTTGTAACGAGAATATTTGTGGTGAATGGAAACTGTGAATGTCACAATCTTAAATTGCTTATAAATGTTTGTGGACCAGTTTCGTTATCTGATCTGAATTTTCTAAAATGTGCAAGGTAGATAGACATTTTGATTTTTTTTTACTCGGTAATGAACCATTGTGTTGATCCCATGCTAAACATAACAAAAATCTCTGTACAAAGGTCTGTGAATTCTCTACAAAAATAGTGATTTTATTTTCACTAAATTCTCTTTATCTACTAAATACGATAAATAATGAACTATAAATAATAATGCTTTGCAAGAAGTTTCCCCTTGATATATGTACAAACTTATATCTCTATTATTCATTGTCTGTGCTGTTTTGATACTATTGCAGTTTGCACATTTCGGAATTGACAGGCCACAGGAGGGGTCATAAACCGTACACGAAAAGATAAAATATTGATATAAGTACTTAATTTGCATCTTTGAACCCCCACCCCGGCTTGTTTTTTTAGGAGCCTGTGGTGTCTAAAAATGGTCGATTACAGACAGCCGAGTACGCATTTTCTAGGCGTGTAATTGTTGATTGTTAAAGTCCTGAAAACGGATAGATGGAAACAAAAATGTTTGATATATCTGGTTTTAGATTCAGGTTTTTTTAAATATAAATTAAGGCTACATTATAATATATTAATTCTATGAATTCACAATATAAAAAAATGCAGTAAAAAAAATGAATGAAGTGAAATATCTTAGTAAGGAGTCATTACTACAGAGATGGTGTGTTTGACACACAAAACTTAAAAGCTTAGTGATATTTCCAATATTAAAATAAAAGTGTATTTTAGTTGGGTATTTTTTTCCATTTACTCATTTTCAATTATAATCAAGGCACATTTTATTTTTATTCATGAAAAATATTTAAATATAGAAAAGAAGGACACATTGTTCACTTCCTCCCCTGTAATTCTTTATCAAAAATATTTATTTTGAAATGAAAAAAACTAAGAAATCGTAATTTTGTTAGTGTTCTCTAGGTTATCTCGTCTTCATTTTCTGACATATTCTAGCCTGCCCTTTCATAAAATAGTGATTTTTTTTAGTGTTCTATCGAACTTTCGAAAAAAAATATACCTGATAAAAGAGGGACCAAAGATACCAAAGGGACAGTCAAACTCGTAAATCTAAAACAAACCGTTTAGACAAAAAAAAATATGTTGGAAAAATCTAACAGCAAGTGATTCTTAACAGCTATAAGATACATTTTTCTTTTACAATACAACTTTTAAATCTTACGGGAAACTATTCCAAGCTTTCACTGTAACCTCGTTCTAACTTATCTCCATCCCTCCCCACCCCACCCCCACCCCCCAAAAAAAACACCAAACAAACAAACCCGCAATACTATTGTCATTCTTATAGTCAGCACTCAATTGTTGACAAACAAATGTGTTTTAAGCTGCTTAAGACATGATTCAAACGCTCAGAAAGTTCTTTGTTCTATATTTTTGCTCTCCATTTTTATGTAAAACCTTTTACATTTTTATTTTATGGGTTATTGTTAAAGGTCGTACGATGACGTATGGTTGATAATACATACTTCCTTTGGTTTCTTATGGAAATTTGTCCATTGACAACAAACATACCACATCATCTACTTTATATAAGTATTGTATGAACTACAACGTATTTTGGTGATCTTGCAAAATGATCGTAATCCCGAAAATCGTAAACATATTTTCTTATCTTAAATGGGGGCAAGAAGGGTTCCATTCACATGCAAATAAATAAGATTACAGTTAATTTTAATTTTTTTTTAGAAAAAATAGGGGTATTTTTTCTCTCATAATAACAGTAAACAGATTCACAACAATGTCAATTTCAAGAAAGCCGACAACAGCTAATTAGTCAATAACAGTACAGCATCAATGATCTTGAATATATGCCAGTTTTAACTAAAATATAAAAGCACAGAACCAGGACATAAAAGCACAGAACCAGGACCGTTTTTCTTATCACCAGCACAGCGTCAGGACAATTCCGTTTAACGAACTTGCACGACTTTTGCAATATAATATTGTTGTAATATACTTTGCATGGTACTTATGACACATCAGCGAAAAATTAAGCAACAAAACAGTCGTTTTATTGCCGTTCTGATACAATGTAAACAAACCCACCAGCACAGAATCAGGACCCACCAGCACCCGTCAGGACCAAATCACCAGCACAGTACGTTCTCTCGCAGGACAACCATACCCACCGTGTAACTGAAATTACCTTTATTAAAGTGGATTCAAAGTGAATCCAGCTCAAATTAACTTTCGAAAAAAGTCGTTTTGCCAGTACATATACATGTAGTATCTTTTTTTAGCATTTTTTGAAAAATTGAAAATGAAAATTGAAACTCATTATAATGAAATGAATTGTTCACAAAAACAAAGGAGGCCATTTAACCTTCTAGCAAAAACTGAACAACTGAAAGCATTGATTTTTAACAATAAAAATTTAACTCCCTTGAATTACATCCCAGCTCCTTTGTGATCTGAGGCGGATCACCCCTACCAGATCACCCCAGTTTGAGTTTCTTTGTTATGCATGCTTTCCTTTGTTCTGTAACATTTTGGCGGGAATGTCAAATCCACTATAAAACTTATAATTAATTATAGGGAAAAGACTATCTATCAAAATTCACGTAGAAAAAATCCAGTGTATATGCTGGGATTCGAACTCAAGACCTTTAGCACATCAAGCAACGACACATACCACTACTCCATGACGACTGGATACGAATTAATAGTAATTTGACATAGTTAAAGGAAGCAAGATCGTTTTATAAGTGGGACGAGTTGTCAAACCTTTATGCAGTGGGGTTTAAACCTTCTTCGTTAATAACATGAATAAGTGAGTTTTCAGACAGATTGTTCAATTTGATTTTACACTTTTTCAAAAGTGGGACGAGTCGATAAACAAGAGTAGGGCGATTTTTTTTATGAAGTGGCGATATAGTGTGGGCCGATTGGCAAGTGGGGCGAGTTGACATTATTTGATATCTACTCATCGTGTTTGAGGGTCATTAAGGGTATACATCATATAGTAATATATAAAGTATATTATAATGGTTGTGTGGCATTTTAAACTAGATTTTATGAATTGTAAATGGTTTCCGTCTAATCTAAAACAGCTGGGATGTAAAATAGTTATCCCATTCGGACTTGGTGTGTCAGTGTTAGATCACTGTGACCCTCTGGCCTCCGGCCATCGGGGTGATCTTACACTGACACACCGCGTCCTTATGGGATAACTATTAATTACTATTTATTTATTATTTCCTTTAATGTTTCTGGGACTATAATAGTCCCAGAATGTTTGGAATTCTTTGGATGGCAGGATCTTCTTAACATATGTCATGATTTTTCTGAGCAAAGGCATCGTTTGACATCCGAAATCTGGTCCTAACAATACAACCACGTTTAAGGAAACTGACAGGTTCATACTGTGAAAAGGTATTGGCTATTCTTCCGGCAAGCAGTCTCTCATTATAATTAATAATAAACTGTAAAAAGTGTCATTTTACCATTAGATTCATATATATATAGAACACGAACTTAATTGTCGAAAAACGGAAATCGCAAAATTCTACCTATAGAAATGTGTATGAAACAGGAAATTGGATTTAAAAAAATCGGTAAGATGACCGTAAATGGTGATTAAAATATTTTCAAGATGACCGTAACATAATAACAAGGATGACCGTGATTGGGAAATAGGTGACCGTAATTTGTAAAGGATGACCGTAATTTATAAAAAATGACCGTAACATTTAAAGGATGATCAATTCTAAGAAATATCTGTTGTTGTATTACCTTTTTTGTATCAAATAGTAAATCGTGTTGGTATAAAACGTATTTACAAGACTGCATTATCCTATAGGTAGACGAAAAAGTACATAGTTCACCATATGTAGCCTACAAGTACACGCCAAAAGATTCCTATTAATGTCATATAATAAATACACCTGCTTAAAAATGCCAATGCATGTACACCCATTGATATTATATCGTTTCAACTACCATGGCAAATGTTCCTTATTTTAGATAAGTACATGGGTCATTTTCAAAAAATGTCGAATTTTGAAATTGAAAATATTATTAAAAGTTACTTATTCAAACAACCCTCTACATAAGCAAATCAAAACAAACAGTACTTTAAGAACAACATATTAAAAGATGCAATCTTAATGATGTCATACAAAAATATGTTGAAACATTTTTTGATCGGTGGTACATTATTTTGTCTATCCTGTTACCATTTTCAAAAGAAATTTTGGGTTATTAGGAAAGGGTTTAGATAAAATGGTAAGCTTGTTTTACGTAGACAATTAGATGGTTTTCAAGAGAATAAACTTCTATATATATTCATTCTGTAATATAATAGATTATTTGCCAATTTAACAGGTTGTACTGAAAAATGCCTCTAAAAATTGGTTTTCAAAGGTTGTAAAAATTACCACCAGTAATGCAAGTCTAAGATAGCAATTTATATTGTTCGGCATTTTTTCACCCTTTCAAATAAACCCAACATCAAGTAAATCCCTCATAAGTTAGTTTACTTTTCTCTATATTTCATTGGTAACAGGAACGTACGTTTCTGATATATTACTATATAAAAGTCTATCCTGTTACCTTTTTGTCTATCCTGTTACCGATATCAGTATTGCACCTGCGAATGCTTAATTGGGAAGATTAATACGTTATAACCTTAAGATGACTTCAAACAACGAAATATTTCATTCGTTTTGCACCTATATGTTAAGATAAAAAAATTAACGACGTTTTTGTCTACAATTGTCTATCCTGTTACTGTAACCATAGCAACCATAGTAACAGGATAGACATAACAGGATAGACAAATTTCTTCGTTTTTGATTGCTGTTGTGAAATAACTACTCCCTTTGGTGAAGTGATTATGTTTTTCTATTGTGAATTTGGTTTCCAACACGTTATTGCACTTTTTACAAGTATACTGTTGGTGTATTTAATCAAAATTGGTGGTAACAGCATAGACATGAAAAAAAGTACGCTATATTTTTTTCACTAAATATCTTGAAATTTCTTTTCTCTACACTGTCGTTCAAGAAACGAGGCGTTTTAAATGTAAAGATTACTTTGCACTTTTGAGATCAACACTGACTGATTCAATATTCATAGGGAGAATAATTTCACGGCTGATTTAAGTAGCGGTAACAGGAAAGACATGAACCTCCTGTACGCAGATTCAATTTAGTTTGTAGATAATATGTTACATACAATGATATAGAAGCTACGATTTTTCGTTAGAGTAATATTAAACGTTCTTAAAAAGTCCCTTTTGCAGATATCAAGGCAATCAGAAAATCGCAAAAAAATCATTTGAAATGTGTTTTTCTGACACTGTACGCAGACAAATACCCCCAAAATGGGTCTTAAATGCAGTTTAATCTTATCAAAATAGATGTGAGGTATGTTTATTATTAATGTTCTGAATCACAAATCCGACAAGCTTTCATTTAAACCATTACAACTGAAATTTCCATTAGAAATAAAAAAGTTAGCATGGGTGTACTGAAAATTCGACATTTTTTGAAAACGACCCACATATCTTATCAGTATATCACCAACAAATTCACGTCGTTTTATGTAGACAGCATTTTTGATACACACTATAGACAATCATGTCTGTCCACAAACATTTAGTTTTAGAAAGAAATTTTTGGATTAAAACAGTGGTCATTCTGCATACCGGTCTGTACTACTACATTTCGGAGTTGAAGTAACAAAACTTAAAATATTGTAAGGAAAAGGTTATAAGCAAAATATAAATTTATAAGAACAAAATATATTATTCAAAAGATGTTCCTCAAATTTGAAAGTCAGTGGCGATTATGTAGAGGAAGGGTGTCAAACGACTTTATTAGGTCGTTAGTTTTCTCGTTTGAATTGTTTTACATCGTTATTTAAGGGCCTTTTATAGCTGACTATGCGGTATGGACTTTTCGTTTGTTGAAGGCCGTATGGTGACCTATAGATATTAATTTCTGTGTCATTTTGGTCTCTTGTGGAAAGTTGTCTCATGGCAATCATACCACATCTTCTCTTTTTATATTTATGAACTATTGCCAAATATTTAAGCAAAACTAAAAGAGATAGGGCGATACGAAGACTTTATTTCCGTATTGAAATCCATATCTACTAATGGAATATTTTCTGAACATATTGCTTTTCATTTGTTACTGGATGTCGGAAGGTTTTATTCCAAGCCTCAACAATGTACTCTACAAGATATGTTCCAGAAACGATGGCATTCTGGATTAATATTAAGAAACTGTTCAAGGGTAAGGGAGTTAACTTTTTAGGGGTTATAAAGCAAAATTTTTTTGGCAGATGTTAAGATTTTTATGTGCTTCCTCTGGAACCATGCACATAGGCTCGATTACTGGATATTCATATGTTTAATTAATGTTTTTTTTTCAACTTTTCGTCGTATCGCTGTCAATTTGTATTCAAATTTTAATGTCGTTATCAATGAATATTAAAATTATTTCCGAGAAATATGCAATTCACTATCATTGCATAAACTCAAAATACGGCAAATAGTTAAATAAAATTGATTAAATATATTTATATCCGTTAACCGAGCCCCTATTGAGACAAACTCAATAAAAAACTATGAATACAAATATGGATATTTCTTAGAATAGACGGTCATCCTTTAAAAGTTACGGTCATCCTTTAAACGTTACGGTCATCCTTTACAAATTACGACCATCTTTAAACCAATTACGGCCACCCTTGTAATGAATCGCTGATCCTGTTACGGTCATCTCGATTATGATTTACGGTCATCTTACTGATTTTTTTCAGTCAAATTTCCCGTTTAATACACATTTCTGGGTAGTAATATGTGTTTTTAGTGTGAATCTTATATAAATTTACATCGTACCAGTGTATGCTTTGTAAAGAAAATGATCTAGAAACACTTAAACAAACTATACAAATACTGACCTATTTTTCATCCGACATCTTGGGATGACCGTGAATGCAGTTACGGTCATCAGCTGAATTTACGAATTAAAGTTTATAACTTAGCATTAGACATCGATGGTAAAATTGTCTAATCATTATCTGTAATAATTTTCTATACAAAAAATACTCTATTGCGGTTGAAACTTCGATATAAATGGATAAAATGTGCTGTCAGAATAAACATGAACTAAATAAATATGAAACATTTGCCATGCACTGGACATCAAACAAAAATGCCCTACCAATCATGTATACAAACTGCCATGTCCATGCATGTTACATACGCGATAATATTTGTAATTGCATATAATTCATTTAACAAACTTTTTGTCTGTAATTATATTTTAGTTATTTTCATATTGTGTTCTTTGTTACATCTTTAAAAACACAACTTATTGGTTGTCTTTTAGACAACACCAGCATACATGCGTGACATGAAAATAAAATCTAGCAACAGACACCTATGAGTGGCCGTTCATGTCAAAGTAGCGATGGTTTCTTCTACTTGGTTTTTCCATCGAGATACTTGTTGAAAGCATTTAGAAACTTTCAACAAGTATCTAGATGCCTCTCGTAAGTATCAAGATGGTGGTAAGATTCGTCTAGATACTTTTTTCCGTTTAGATATTTTTTAACAACAATCTAGATACTTCTTGAAATCATCTAGTTACTTTTAATTAGTATCTAGATGGTTCTCACAAGTATCTAGTTGATTTGCACAAATATCTAGATGCTTCAAACAATTAAATGGATGCTTAAATCAGTAGCATAAGAAAACGCACATTCCATCGGTTAAAAATACGACAGAATACTAAAGATTTAAAGAATTTTTTACCATCTAGATACTTGTGCGAAGCATCTAGATGGAACCATCGCTATTTTCACGTGAACGACCACTCATAGACACAACTCCTCTTGGCATTGACACTGTCATAGGAATGCACTTGTTTTCATTATTTCTTTTTACCAGCACACTTTTTGCTGATTCCTAACGGAGAACGCACCAAACTTTACAAAGTTCTATTTGGTTCACCACTGTTTAAGAGTTCAATGTATGAACTTCAAATAATTCTGTCTTCAACAAGAGCAAACATTGTTGCTTAAAGACAAACTAAACTTAAATGTTCTTCTCAAAATAATTCTGTACACCAAACCAAGCATCTTGCATACAATCGTTTATTCAGTAAAGCCTAATTGGAGCCTGAAGTTATATAACTTTCTTATTTCCCTCCTTTTGGAAAAACACAAAGATGCGTATCGCCATGTTAGTTATTCGACAAAACTAAAAGTATATTTAGATTAACAAAATGTTCGCTACTCGGCATCTGAATCAGATTTTCTTTATTTTGTATGAGTAAATATTCCCATAATTTTCACCAATACATATCTTCCAACCAACCTTGGTAATCATTAGTTGCATTACCTGTTCTTAGACTATTTCAAGATCTAATGAGTTTTAATATATTTTAAATGCAAGTGGGAATAAAATTATGGTCACTTTTTCCAACTATCAGTAAACCCTTGCTAAAGTTGGACGTCTGTTTGATTGGTCATTGTGTGTAACATTCAACTAATTTCAGACGTTATATATGATGCCTCTTGTAGAGAGAGTGTCATGCTCTCTGTATGTTAAAACTCATTGCGGGGGCCGTCGTTGCCCTTTTGTCTGACCCTGTAGCAAGGCAAATTAACCAGGATGACATCTATTACAGGACCATTGTTAAATTGTTCTCGTCCTGAGCATACATGAAATATTGGCCACTGGACATTAATCAAAACTATAATGTTGTAAGTACTTCATGATGTATGTTATTATTATTATGGGAACTCTCCGGAGGATCATTTTTGTCGAGCCTTCGACTTAGTCGAAAAAGCGAGACTAAGCGATCCTACATTCCGTCGTCGTCGGTGTCGTCGGCGGCGTCCACAAATATTCACTCTGTGGTTAAAGTTTTTGAAATTTTAATAACTTTCTTAAACCTTACTGGATTTCTACCAAACTTGGACAGAAGCTTGTTTATGATCATAAGATAGTATCCAGAGGTAAATTTTGTGAAAATAAAATTCCATTTTTTCAGTATTTTACTTGTAAATGGACTTAGTTTTTCTGCGGGAAAACATTACATACACTCTGTGGTTAAAGTTTTTAAAATTTAAATAACTTTCTTAAACTATCCTGGATTTCTACCAAACTTGGACAGAAGCTTATTTATGATCATAAGATAGTATCCAGAAGTAAATTTTGTGAAAATAAAATTCCATTTTTTCCGTATTTTACTTATAAATGCACTTAGTTTTTCTGCGGGAAAACATTACATCATATGTGGTTGTAGTTTTTAAAATTTTAATAACTTTCTTAAACTATCCTTAAGTTGGTTTGTACCAAACTTGGACAGAAGCTTGTTTATGATCATAAGATAGTATCCAGAAGTAAATTTTGTATAATGACAAATCCATTTTTTCCATATTTTACTTTAAATGGACTTTTTTTCTGCCAGGAAACAACACATTCACTCTGTGATTAAATTTAAAAAATTTTTTTTGATAACTTTCTTATACTATTTTTTATTTGTACCAAACTAAGACAGAAGCTTGTTTATGATCAAAAACTAATATCTAGAAGGAAATTTTGATAATATTTTGTACCTGTGTATCTGTATTTTACTTATAAATGGACTTAGTTTTTCTACCAGTTAACATTACATCCAGTCTGCAGTTAAAGTTTTTAAAACATTTATTAGATTCATAAACTATCCAGGACTTTTTACCAAACTTGGACAGAAGCTTCCTACAATCCAAACATGGTATCAAGCGGAATATTTTTATTGATTTTTTTCCCTCATTTTTGTTGATCCTGCAATTTACAGCAAAAGTAGACGAGACACTGGGTTCCGCGGAACCCTTACAAATGTTTAACTAATGGGATTATCCTCTTGAAATAAAGATCACTAGCTCACCTGACCTGAAAGGTCGAATGAGCTTTTCTCATAACTTGGCGTCCGTCGTCCGTCGTTGTCGTGGTCATCGTCGTTTGTTAACTTTTACAAAAATCTTCTCCTCTAAAACTAGTGGGCCAAATTTAACCAAACTTGGCCACAATTATCACTAGGGTATCTTATATACAAAATGTGTCCGACGAACCCGCCCTCCAACCAAGATGGTCGACATGGCTAAAAATAGAACATACGGGTAAAATGTAGATTTTGAATTATATCTCTAAAACCCAAAAAAATAAAGCAAATCTGAAATGGGTTTGAATAGTTTATCGGGTCAAAATTTTGGCCCCGAAATGTTCAGACAAATCTTACAAACCATTGTCTGGTTGCTGCCCTTGAATTTGTAATTTTAAGAAAATTTTACAGTTTTTGGTTATTATCTTAAATATTATGATAGATAGAGATAAACTGAAAACAGCAATAATTTCCAGCAAAGTAAAATCTACAACATGACAAAATGGTCAATTGACTACTTAATGAGGCTCGCAGGTACAAGAATTTCAGCAAAAAATTAAAAACATTTGTATTATCATCAGGGTATCTAGTTAAAAAAATGTGTTCGATGACCGTGCCAGCCAACAAACATGCCAGAAATGGTTAAGAATAGAACACAAGGGAAACATGCAGTTTTGACTTATATCTTTGAAACTAAAGCAAAAGTATAACGGTTAACGGTTGCATTATTTCATGCATCAATTGTTAATAAAAATATCAGGTGAGCGATACAGGCTTCTAAGAGCCTTTACGTTTGTGTTTCTTTGTTACATATTTCTTTCTTGTTAAAGTGATTAAGATTATTACACAATGTTGATCAACTGTATCCCTTTTTTGACATTTACCTAATATGTCTGTTTGTTTGGTTCACGTATCGTTGTCAATATAGTGGAATTTTATACGGCTGTCATACAAGGAAGAGGTTTAGCTATATATAAAACTAGGTTAAATATACATTTTTTACATAAGAAAATGTTGTACCATGTCAGGAATATGACAGTTGTCATCCATTCATTTGAAGAGTTTTGAGCATTTGATTTTGCCATTTGACTTCGGACTTTCTGTTTTCCTCGGAGTTCGGTACTTTTGTAATTTTACTTTTTATTTAAAATATTGTTTAATTATTCCGTGTCAGACTAGGGTGTCGGACCAATGGGATGTCTGACTATAGGGGTGTCGGACTACTGGGGTGTCGGACTACCGGGGTATCGGACCAATGGGGTGTCGGACCAATGGGGTGTCGGACTAACGGGGTGTCGGATCATCGGGGCTGCCCCAAATAAGTCAACATGACCAAAATGGTCAATTGACCCCTTAAGGAGTAATTGCCCTTTATAGTAAATTTTAAATGAATTTTTCGAAATCTTTTGTTATCTTTTACAAAAATCTTCTTCTCTGAAACTACTGAGACAAATTTAATCAATCTTGACCATAATCATCACTAGGATATTTAGTTTAACAAATGTGTTCGATGACCTTGCCTTCCAACCAACATCTCCGACATGGGTAAACATAGAACATAGGGGTAAAATGAAGTTTTTGGTTTATAACCCTGAAACTAAAGCATTTTAAGTAAATCTGACGGGTGGCAAAAATATTTATCTGCCCTGAAATTTCCAGAAGAATCGGACAACCCGTTGTTGGGCCACTGCCCCTGAATAAGTAATTTTTACAGAAATTTTGCGTTTTTTTGTTCTTATCTTAGATATTATTATAGTATCTAATGACATCTTATATATAATACTATTTGTCATGTTTTAATCATATTTTACATGATTTCCAAAGAATCAGTAAATACAGGTGAGCGACACAGGCTCTTGAGAGCCTCTAGTTTCTCTTCCCATCTGGTGTCCATCTTAGTGCGACTCTGGTCAAGTTCTCAGCTGGTCTTTTTAGAACATGGCCATTCCATATCCATCTTTTTTGCTTTGGTATAGTGTCCATCCTAGTGCGACTCTAGTCAAGCTCTTCAGCTGGTCATTTTTGAACATGGCCATTCCATATCCATCTTTATTGCTTTAGTAGAGTGTCTATCTTAGTGCGGCTCTGGTCAAGTTCTCAGCTGGTCTATTTAGAACATGGCCATTCTATATCCATTTTTATTGCTTTAGTAGATTGTCCATCTTAGTGCGACTCGGGTCAAGTTCTCAGCAGGTCTTTTTAGAACATGGCCATTCCATATCAATCTTTTTTGTTTTAGTAGTGTCTCCATGTCCTGTTGTTTCATGCTCACATGGTTTATCCCGTCGCATTCTTTATGTGTCTGTCCAATGAGGAGCCTGTTGTTTCATGCTCACATGTTTAATCCCGTCGCATTCTTTATGTGTCTGTCCAATGAGGAGCCTGTTGTTTCATGCTCACATGTTTAATCCCGTCGCATTCTTTATGTGTCAGTCCAATGAGGAGCCTGTTGTTTCATGCTCACATGTTTAATCCCGTCGCATTCTTTATGTGTCTGTCCAATGAGGAGCCTGTTGTTTCATGCTCACATGTTTAATCCCGTCGCATTCTTTATGTGTCTGTCCAATGAGGAGCCTGTTGTTTCATGCTCACATGTTTAATCCCGTCGCATTCTTTATGTGTCTGTCCAATGAGGAGCCTGTCGTACAGTGGTTACTAGATCTGTCATATTTGTTTTTCGTTAATAAATAATTCATTAGTTATAAATAAAGACGTTAGTTTTCTCGTTTTTAATTTTTCACATTGTCTTCGTTGGTGATCTTACGTGACCAGAACATCATTAAAATCGTTCTGAGGCAATTGTTGTGAAAACTGGACAGTTTGTTGATGTTCTTTTCGGTCGGCATTCTCCAGCATTCTGCCCCAATATAGCAGTACTGCTAGTACACAACTGTCAAAAATACAGTTTGATGATGTCCTTTTCGGTCGGCATTCTCCAGCATTCTGCCCCAATATAGCAGTACTGCTAGTACGCAACTGTCAAAAATACAACTTATATTCTAATAGTCGAATGTTACTGATCTTACTGATGTTACTGGCAGTGGCGGGTCCAAAAAGGGGGGGGGGCACTGGCGGTTGGAACCCCCCTTTTTTTGGACGATCAATGCATTTGAATGGGGACATGTAGTTGGAACCCCCCCTTTTTACTTTTTGTCCTGGGTTAGGACCCCCCTTTTTTAAAATGTCTGGATCCGCCCCTGGCTAGACTTCCAGATGTGACGTTGCTTTAAAAATGCCGTTCTTGCTTTTCTTATTCTTGCTCGGATGTCTCACAGTGTCTGCTTCTCCTTCATATATTACTATGCTGCCCAGGTAAGCGAACGAACTGTCTTGTCCACAAACACTGTCTTGTCCACGCATTGTCTTGTCCATGAACTATCTCATCCACGAACGGTCTTGTCCATGAAATGCTTTGTCTACGAACTGTCTTGTTCATGAACTGTCTTGTCCACGAAACTGTCCTTACATATTATAGATACCTTACTCAGAACGTTTGGGCTTTAGATGTGGTATACCTTATTAACATTATTATCAAAATCATTGTTATACACATATTATTTGTTTCACCAATATGAATTCCCACACACATATGCTACCTTTATCTCTATTCTTTATTCAAAACCTCTATTCTCTATCCAAGAACAATACCTACAATCATATTACGAAAGTCATCATCAAACATGTAATAATTGGATTTGTGTGAGGTGTATGAGTGGCAAATGAAAATGAAAGTCCTTTTTTTTATTTCAGAATTTTTGCTGAGTTTACATTGTACCGAAGAGCACTTAAATCCTTGTTATAATGAGGCAAAAGATACTAGAGGGACATTCAATTTCACAAGTCGAAAATAAACTGACAACACCTTGGCTAAAAAAGAAAAGACCATCAGACAAACAATAGTACACAATAAAGACGACAAAGAAAACCATAAATACTGAGCAACAAGAGCCCCACCAACAACTGGAGGGGTCTCAGGTTCTCATGAAGGGTAAGCAGATCCTGGTCCACATGTTAAAAGTATTGTGTGTATACATATAGATAATATAAAGTATTACGTATGACACGCATATTCTTGACGTTTTGCCAATAATTTTGTCCTTATTTTAAAGTTTTGTAAAACAGTTTATTGATCATAATACCTTCCTAGTCTATGCATGTTAGTAATATATATCGATATCTGAACGGTTTTAGTTTCATAGAAAAGCTGTTCGTCAGTGTAGTCTGGTTGATTTCAGACAACGTCCATGCATGTACAGTAATGTGGTTTCAACTAGGGGAAAAAATGCTCGTAGATAAAAATCACTCATTAGCAATGCATTCTTAAGCAATGCATTTGCATGCGCAATAACACATATCTGTTTTACCATTTTTGAAAATGTCCCACTTGGGAATACGTCATAAAAGTTCTACCATTTTTGTTCCAAATTTTGAGGCACATAATCAAAGGGATATTTACCAATGTTCTATTGGCTTGCTAAAGTACAGCTCCCATAACAAAATTAAACTACTTTAAATATCAATAACACAATTAAAATAAAAAAAACAACTTTAATTAATCCCCACGTACTACTGGCTTCCTCAAGCACAACCCCAATTACAAAATGAAACTACTTTAAATATTAATAACACAATCAAAATAACAAATACTTTAATTAAATTATACTCGAATTAATGACAGAAAAAACCTCTGAAAAGTAATTAACACTCCTCTGCAGGAATTTGAAAATAGTTCAGGGAATAATGATGATTACTTATAATAAGGAAGTTCCAAGTAAATGGAAATGGTCAATACATATCGTTCCGCTAGTAAACAAACTTTTTGTACTTACATAAAAGATCGAGTGAAGATTTCATATCAGTATTTTAGGTTGCATCAGAAGATGAACATGCGTTCAAATTGGAATACGGTAAGTATATTTTTTGAATGTATTATATTTGATTTAACAATTCAATAATTCTAAAATAATCAAGTTTTATTTGATGCTAAATTTTCATAGTAACCAATTTTTTCTTTTTCGTCGCTTACTATACGAATATATTGACAGCTGAGTTTGTAAAATTTCTGTAAAATGTGTAAAGTTTGAAATAAATCAAAAGAAATACTCTCTGGAGTAATTTGAGAATAAGAAAAAAAAAGTCCGATAATAAATAACATTTACATATAAAACTACTGTTTAATATCTCAACTGTATTATAATTGGATTAAAACAATTCCAATTTTTTTTTCAGTGCTTTCTCATATTTCACCTCCATCATTTTGTAACTGGAACAACAATCAATCATGTAAGTTAGTTTCAATAATTTAGTATATTTGCATATCTGTTGTTTAGGAGCCAGCTCGCTTCATACCCTGTATTGAACACAATTGGTGGCCATGGCCTGTATTCTGCTCGTTGTCTCTTTGACAGACTCTCCTTTTCTATTCTCTTTTCTAGTTTCATATGATTTACAATTTTGTGGATAAAATTCACAGAACAAAATGGATGATTAGGCCATCTAAAATCTTAAGTTTTAGTTAAGTTGAGGTGACAGAGGGGTCCAGAGCGCTATAGTCTTCTAGCGCGCCGGGTATATTGCAAGGTGATTTGGTACCACGATCTCTCAGTAGCATGAGTTCGAATCCCGGCGAGGAAAGAACGAACATTTGCGAAATTACAGACCTAACATTGTTGGGCTGCTATTTAGACGAATTATATATACAGAATATGTTTCAGCCTTGTATTCCCATCACTGCTGGTGATCCGATGGATACAATCTGTGGCGGCGTTGTCACTGGTTCAGACGTACTTTTATATATATATATATTATATTTAAGAATTTTTAAAAAGCTCCCTTTTGTAAATTCATTTGGCTGTAAAAGCGTTGACCGAAGTACATTTTGTATGAAGCGCGGAGTCGCCTCATTCTAAAAATAAACACACGAAAGCTTGTACGAAAGCTTGCCACCGAAAACTTACTTTTTGTCGAGCATAGGTGGTCGAGTGGTCTAGCGCGCCGGGCATAGTGCAAGGCGATTTGGAGCCACGATATCTCCGTAGCATGAGTTTGAATCCCGACCAAGGAAGAATAGAAGAATTACCGCCAGAAGCATATATGCTACATATATTTTGGCGCGGGACGTTTACGCTTTTTCATAGGACATTTGCGCTTTTTATTTTGGACACTTGCGCTTCAAATCATAGGACATTTGTGCCTTTTAAAAAAGGATATTTGCGCTTTTTACATAGAACATTTGCGCGTTTGCAATATTTGGATTTTATGACTTCCCTCTTCCTTTATACGGACTTGGGACCGGCAGGTTTGACCTGGCAGAGAAAAAGTCATATTTTCTATATGGTTAAAAGCTTTAAAATCTTTTCAACGTATATTTCATAGAACATTCAGGTCATAGCACATTGATATATGTTTAAAAGTTAATATCACTAAAAGAAAACATTCTAAAGACATTAAACATGAACAGTCATCACAGGTCATTTGTCGCTTGATATCTGAAGCATAAGGAGTGAAAAAATAAAGCTATTGTTATCTGTTCTGACTGGCATTTCGTCCACATTTCAAATACAAAATAAAGTTTCTCTTTCTGAATTCTTGACTGGGGTGCCTGTTTATCATAATAACGAATCTAAAAGTAATTACCGACCTTTGATTCGCCTTTGTTCAATGATACTCTCCAAAACATCTAGGTTCACTTATACATAGGTAAAAAGCGCAAATGTTTGATCACTTCAATACATGTGAATCAAAATCAAAAGCGCAAAAAATGTACATAGTATTTGAAGCGCAAATGTCCTATCTTTTTACTGGTAAAAAAGCGCAAACGTCCTTTTTTTAATTCGATATCAAAATTTAGGAGATGTACTATGATTGCCAATGAGACAAGATGTAAGCACATTAAGGTCATTGCATGACCTTTAACAACGAGCAAAACTCAAACCGTACATTCAGCTACAACAAGTGTGGCATTGCGACATGTGTAACAGGTTAACAAGGGCGGAATTAATGACAATAGATAACAAAATTGTCAGACATCAACCAATGTAATCACCGAATTACAGACCCCTTATCAGGGACAGAGACATAACGTCAACTTGTCTTTTCTTTCACTCCTAAATAACACGTTTGTGGAAGCAGCAAACAGCAATATTCAAATCTACGGTTTGATACGATCGAAGATCGAGCTCACTCGAAGAGATTACACTGTTACAACCTCGATCATCCAGGTAGTTCCCCACCTATAAAATCAGTACTGATCTAATTTGTTCAGTATCAATTACACTTAGTTTACTTTCTAAAACAACAAACGTTAGTTTGAGTATAAATATATCACTCAATATTTACCGCCAACCCCACGTTTTAATTTATAGTTGATACATATCGATCTGGGTAGTAAACAAAATCCAATACTTTTTTAAAATTCCTTTGAAGAAATCTTTTTGTAATTGTATTCCCGACATTTATTGCGAGTGAAGTCTCAATGATATACATACTGTTTGTCTTAGTACACTGTATTTTGACTTCGTAAGGTAATGAAATCCAAAAGACTATGCTGAAACCAGATAAATATGGTATGACGTCTTTAACATCAATATAGCACAAGCTATACTGACTGTTCTATTCTAATGATATAAAGACCAAACTTTCTTTACTTTATCATACAAACAGCTATATTATTCAATAGGTGGAAGTTATTTTCAATACAATAAATTGGTACATTTCAGGCCTCTACGTCTGTTCGCCTGTTTTTTGTCCGTTCGCCCGTCTGTGCATCTAGCGTCTGTGTGTTTGACAATTCGTCCGTCCGTCCGTCTGTAAGTCTGTCTGTCCGTCACGTTTTATGTTAAAGATTTGGTTTGAAGTTATTTGCTATGTGAAATTTGCTATGAATTTATGGCTATATTAACCGGAAACATTGTACACATATCAATTATAATGTCAGATTTAAAAAAATAAGATAAATGCGAAACTACGGTTTGAACACAGATTTTGCGTTTCACTGAATAAAAATCATGCGACCGGGTCATGGTGTTTCTTGTTTCTCATGTTTCTCTTTACGAAAGATATGTTATTGTTCCTGTGAAAGAAAGCTTCAATTTATGTTGTCTTTGGTGTAAATCATACAACTACAAATGTCTTGTAAAAGAATTAGGAATAAATGCGCACCTGAAGGTAATTCCACACACAAAAACATATCATTTGACAAGGTCGAGATTTTGGCGAATCACAAGTCCTTCAAGGCGTCAATGAACATTACATAGAACAGCAAATCTGATGACTGACATTGTTTGTATTGGATACCTAAGCGTCACAAAATACCATACAAGCAACGGTACATCGTCGGTTCATCTACATGTTCTACATAGAACTGTCCATTAGATTGATAAAAAAAAAAACCTGTCCGAAGTGAAAGAGGGTCTCCATCAATACTGTGAAACTGTTTACTAGTGTAGTGGTATTAGCCATGTGTGGATTCTATAAAAACCTAAAAGAACATCTGGATATTTTTTAATCTCGATCTTTCTCTGAAATTAGTTCTATTAATTTATTTTATTTTTCAACCCTGCATGTTTACTATGTGAAATTGCAAAATCGTAAAATAATCAACAATGCTTTTCAATATAAAACTGGAAGCAAAGTTTCTTATTTACTTCATATTTTTTTAATTTGGAGGTAGACTTTTTCAACAAATTGTCGGCATTCATAAGAGAATAAACTGTGCGCCTCTCCTTGTCGACCTCTTCTTATTTTTATATGACACTTGTTAAAAGAAGACCGAAGTCAGATAAATTAATTTCACATTCAGATATATTGATAATGTTGCTTTCCATGAACAATCGAATTAATTTTTAAAAGTTTATCGGAAGATATCAAGACCTTGTTGATAAATATGTCGTATCAACCTACAAATAAAACAATATGATCTTGAAGTATATATTCTAGGTACTGAGGTTGCTTATTATCTAAATTTCTTGTTATAGTGTTCTTTTGTTTTTCTTAGTTAATTGTTAACTTTACTGTTAAGTCCTTTTGGTAACAACCTTTTGGTGTGACTCGGTACTTATGAGTAAGAATATAACACAATACTGACTGCTTTATCCCTATTCTTGGAAATTATGTCTCCCTCCTATTCCTATTTTAAAAAAATCAAATTTCCGTCTATTCCTACATGCAAATAACAATAGATGTTTCGATAAATAAGTTGTTTTTATAACAATTAATGTTAATTAAAATTCGCTAAAGATTTACCTGTATTTGTTTTAAGTATATCAATTTAAAAAAATAAAACTGAATAATTTTTATTTGTAATATTTTTTTCCTCCTTCAAAGAATTACCTTAAAATAATGAAAGATAATATTAAGGAGGCTCGAGGGTATAAAAATTTCAGAAAAAAATCAAACATTTGTTTTTCATTACAAATTTTATTTATTTCCTTTTGTAGTTGTTACTTTATCATATGGTACAAAAATCATTCAAAACAATCAATTCGTGTTGGCCCCAGATGACTTTCAAAATGTATACATCATTGAAAAAGTTCCAAATTATCTCCCTTTGGTGGAAAAATGCCATTTTTTGGCTCTAAAATTGAAATATCTTTTTCAACTCATCGGTGACCTATCTTTTTTAATATAATTTCCATATAAGCTGTACTTAAACTAAATTATTGTAAAATTTTAGCGATTTCTGTAATAAATTTCATTTTTTATTTCGATATTACTTTTATTTCTCCTATTACTTCAACAGAAAAAAACCACCTTTACAAAAATGTATGCTTCTTTCGAAGGCAGATTGTGAGCGCAAATGAACGGTGACCCCACTTTTTTATTTTATTTTTCTATTAACTATAAGATAAAGTTCATTTATAGAAAAATATAGAGAAATCCTATATAAATGATTTAGACCCGCGAACCCCAAACAAACTTTCCCATCTTGCAAGATTTACATGTACAACAAACGCAAGAAGAACCTTCCATTTTTACTGTAAAACAATGAAATCAACATAAATGGTATTTGGGCACGTACTACCAAAAGTGACGAACCATTCCTGTTACATTTGTAATAGAAGATAACATATTTGGATATATAATTATCTTTGTTACTCAAAAGAATCTAACACATAAGCAGCTTCATATATCATATACTAGTATAGTGAAGGTATATTTTACTACTGTCCGAGCGTATTCTTCAAATTTTATAATAAATTACCATAGCCGTATATGGCACAACTTTTTTGGAATTTTTGATCCTCAATGCTCTTCAACTTTGTACTTGTTTGGCTTTATAAATATTTTGATATGAGCGTCACTAATGAGTCTTATGTAGACGAAACGCGCGTCTGACGTTCTAAATTATAATCCTGGTACCTTTGATAACTATTTACAACACTGCCACTACTGGTGGACGTTTCGTCCCCTAGTGTATCAACAGCCCAGTAGTCAGCACTTCGGTGTTGACATGAATATCAATTATATGGTCATTTTTATAAATTTCCAGTAACAAATTCAGAATTTTTCGAAAAACTTAGGATTTTCTTATCCCAGGAATAGATTACCTTAGCCGTATTTGGCACAACTTTTTGGAATTTTGGGTCCTCAATGCTTTTCAAATTTGTACTGGTTTGGCTTTATAACTATTTTGAAATGAGCGTCACTGATGAGTCTTATGTAGACGAAATGCTCGTCTGGCGTACTAAATTATAATCCTGGTACCTTTGATAACTATTTACACAAAATGATTGACGGCGCTAAGTATCCACTGTTACACAACTTCACATCCATAAGACTGTATGTAACAAAATGCTGATGGGACCTTTAAACAAAACAGGGAGTGAGGACTACACATTATCTAGAGTGATGGTAAAGCAAGCTGAAGAAACATGTCAAGCACCCACATGGCAAATCCAAAAATCTTTAAATTAATAAAACTACTGAAATATGAGGAAGCTGAGGCTACGCCCTGACCATGATCCAGTAAACAGCCAGTTGGAAGAAGGTGTCTCCCCAAAAAGTATGTCGAAATCAACAACAGATTAAATAGATACCGCAGCCTTGAAGTGACAACAGTACAGTTTGGTGATGTAGACTCCAACCTTCTTCAGAATGAATAGGTTTAAAACATTTATAGAATAATGTATAGTGAATTTGTAATGTGTGTTCTACAATGTGTGATTTGTTTTAGTGCTGTTAACTTAACTTGTATTGTTTGTTTTATATTCTAATGCATGCTTGAATCTACCGTTGAATTTGTGTTATAAAAGAAATAAAATTTACTTTAATTTTTTTTCATTTCTTTCATATTTATTTATATCAAAATCACAGATTTCATACACATATAAAAAATAACATATAAAATTGAGAATGGAAATGGGGAATGCGCCAAAGAGACAACAACCCGACCATAGAAAAAAACAACAGCAGAAGGTCACCAACAGGTCTTCAATGTAGCGAGAAATTCCCGCACCCGGAGGCGTCCTTCAACTGGCCCCTAAACAAATATATACTAGTTCAGTGATAATGAACGCCATACTAATTTCCAAATTGTACACAAGAAACTAAAATTAAAATAATACAAGACTAACAAAGGCCAGAGTCTCCTGACTTGGGACAGGCGCAAAAATGCGGCGGGGTTAAACATGTTTGTGAGATCTCAACCCTCCCCCTATACCTCTAGCCAATGTAGAAAAGTAAACGCATAACAATACGCACATTAAAATTCAGTTCAAGAGAAGTCCGAGTCTGATGTCAGAAGATGTAACCAAAGAAAATAAACAAAATGACAATAATACATAAATAACAACAGACTACTAGCAGTTAACTGACATGCCAGCTCCAGACTTCAATTAAACTGACTGAAAGATTATGATTTCATCATATGAACATCAGGCACAATCCTTCCCGTTAGGGGTTTAGTATCATACCATCATAAAATATATGAAAAGAACATAACCCGTGTCATGCCAACAACTGGTTTTTGAATAAATGTGTTTAGTTCCGATGCAAAGACCCTATAAGTGAATCAATATTAACGCCAAAATATGCAATCTTTAATGACCTGACAACAGTATCGTAACTATACCCCTTCTTAATAAGTCTATTCAAAGGTTTTGTTAGTTTTTGAGGTGAATACTGACACCTTTGTGCTTTATAAAGAATATTTTCATAAAAAATTGGATGTGAAATACCTGAACGTATAAGAAGTCTGCATGTTGAGCTATATTTACGAATGATGTCCTTATACCGATGATAACATTTAGTAATTGTTTTGACTAGTTGTTTGTGATATCGAAAACCCTGGTGTAATAATTTATAACCTATAAAGTATCGCTTGTGAATAAAAAAAATATTAAAAAATGTTGTACAACATAATCCTTTGTTTGTACAAGTTTTCCTCCTATTCCCACATGAAATGTTGTTTTTTGAACAGATTTATAAAAGTGGGAATAGAAGGAATAAACCCTATTCTTAACATTTTTACCCTATTATATTATTTTTTGTTTTGTATTGTTTACACATTAATGTCAATATTATAGAATTTTATCCGACTGTAATATGAGTAAGATGTTAAGCTAGCTATATAACCAGGTTTAATCTACCATATAGATACGGAAATGACTGTATCAAGTCATAATATAAATATGACAGTTGTTTTCCATTCGGTTGATGTGTTCGAGTTTTTGATTTTGCTATTAGATAATGGCTTTCCTATTTGAATTTTCACTGTCTGGTATTTTTGTTATTTTATTTTATAACTTTATCAATAAATAAACTCGTCATAGATAACAGGATTGAAATTTTGTATTTGCATCCGGCTAGCGTTTCGTCTTCGAAAGACTCACCAGTGACGCTCGAATAAAAAAGGGTCAAAAGGCCAAAAAAGGTGGGAAGTTGAATAAGTTTCATTTAGAAAAAAATCCAATAGGTAACCACATCTTTGCGATAAACTAAGGCTTAAGTATTATATCAATTGAAGTCTTGGTTAGTGACTTGATCTAATAGCCCGCCATTAATTTTTAATAAGAGTCATGAAAAGAATCAATTCATCTGAAAAGTGTCAATTATTTTTTTTAATTAAGAAAGTATAAATTCAGTAGTTATAGAAAGAATTTTTTTAAAATTTGAATTTCAAAGCACTTCTGTGTTGACATGAATTGTCATTGATATGGTCATAATTATAAATTAACTGTTATCAAAACTTTGAATTTGTTTAAAAATACTAACGCTTTTCTGCCTCAGGAATAGATTACTTTAGCTGTATTTGGTAAAAATTTTAGGAGGTTTTGGTCCTCAATGCTCTTCAACTTCGTACTTTATTTGACCTTTTAAACATTTTTGATTTGAGCGTCACTGATGAGTCTTTTGTAGACGATACGCACGTCTGGCATAAATATAAAATATCAATCCTGGTTTCTATGATAAGTTTATTTATTAAAGCGTATGGTACAATGCAATTAAAAAACATTCTTTATTTCAATTCAAATAGCTTGAATGAATGAAGCATGACCATCGCTATCATGTTAAAAAATGTCAATGATAAGATTGCTCTGATAATTCAATCCGAATTGAATACAAAAATCGGATGGGTTAATCTGTTTATCATCACAAACTTGTCACCGGAAAAGTTTATAATAATAATATTTCATTTGAGGGAATATAAACTTACGATTTTTATCTGCTATATATTTATTCTAAATGATGAAATCGCGTAAGGGAGGAAACAAGCAAAGGAAAATAATCAAAGAACTCAAAAAAACAAAATGGTTTTCGTTTCTCGTATTTGCGTTTCACATATACGATATAGCCTCAATTGGTAACAACTGGTTGCCATCACAAAGAAATAATAAACAATCCATTAGGATCAGCACAAGAATTTCACTATAACTATAAACGTTGATAAGTTACTAGTATTTTAATAAAAGATTTAAAATTGACTTCCTCTGTTACCATATATAAAAGCCTTGCAAATCCAGTTTTTAAAGATATAGAGATGTTTTCCTTAATTAACAGTTTTCTCTATTAAGCAGCAAAACCACTTCTTGTCTTGTGATAAGATAAGAAAGTGTATATTTGTCAGGCATTTTAAACATGGCCAGAGATGTTTTTATTTCAGGACAGCGAATCACATTCAGGGAAAGAGTTTGTACTAGCATTTCCAGATGGCGCTAGAATTGGTAATTTGCGTTTGTACATAACAACACCGGTAGATGGAACCTTCTTCCCTGTACACATCAAAACACCACTACTTAGTCATACGAATATGAAAGTAATAGTATCAAGCGGACAAGAAACCGTTGTTGAAATTCCGTCAGATCTGACCGTTTCCGATACTTCCAAAAGTTATAAGAGTATTCTTGTTCAAGCTGAAAATCTTATTGTACTATTCGCCTCAAATATGCAGGCTGATAGTGGTGATTCCTTCATTGTATATCCAGTTGAAGTACTTAGTACTGAATACGTATCTGTAAATTTAGATTCAAAGAACGGTGCCCTTAAGTCAATGACTGCAATACTCGCTGTAAATGATCAGACTCTTGTTCACCTTAGTTTACCTGTCGGTTCATCAGTAACTTATAATGGCAATACCTATACATTTGGAAGTCAGTTATCGGTCAATTTGAGGAAATATGAGATATTTCAATTTTCATCTGAGGATGATCTATCAGGTACAACTATATTGTCAAATTATCCAATAGCAGTAATCAGTGGTCATCAGCTTGGTAATCCATCAGTTAGTTCGTTTACAACTAAAGATATGATCCTTGAAATGCTCATTCCATGGAAGTATTGGTCAACACATTATATTGCGATCAGTAACCCTGTCTTTTCCTCCGGAGACGGCGAACTGATTCGTATCTTTACGCTGTGTGAGAAGGCTACTGTAATAATTGACAAATCAGGAGTTCATTCACAAATCAAGATTGATCCCGCGTCATTTTACGAGTTTCCACTGGAATTAGCTAAATCAGCAGTAATAACCTCTGACAAACGTGTGCTCGTTTCGCAGGTATCATCCTCTAAACCCTTTTCTGGTTCTAAAAGAGGCGATCCGAGATCAATGTTACCGGCCCCATTGCATTCCTGGCTGAATGAATACACTTTTAGTTCACCTGGAAAGTCTAAAGGCGGGAGTTTTGAGCATGGGCTTGTTCTTGTAGCCTATAGTACGTCTGTTGATACAACAACTTTAGACAACATGAGCTTACAATCATCAGTATGGCATACAATCGCTGGTACAAATTTGAAGTATACAGCTTTACCGTTATCTGAAGGAGATCATAAGTTGAAATGCGGAGGAATTTTGAAATGTTGGGGATATGTATTTGGAATCGGTGTGTACGAGGAATATGGAACATCTATTGGCAGGAGTTTTACAAAGGTAAAATGATTTGAAATTTAGTCTCATGTTATAACCGAATTTGTTTAATGTATGTTCTTTGTGAATAAATTTCAGTTTTAATGAAGAAAATACAAATTTATAGATCTGTAAAAGTTCATATGTTATACCAGAAAAATGTGGCTTGTTATTCAGGAGTATGTAAGCCTGGTATCTATGATTAGATTATTATCAAGTTTTTTTTATGCAGAAAACTGGAATTCTAATGAAATGCATTAGTATCGATAATTTTCACTGGACGTTGACGAAGATTCTGAAGGGTTAGATTCGACGTTCTTCTAGTCCGTAACTAAGAAAGCCACCATTTTGAATTCCAATATTTTTTTTTGCAGGTTATTTCTCAAGTAATAATCAAAGAAGTCACATTATGTTATTCAAAATATTCATTTTGTCTAATTTGAAACCATTCAGAAGCTTACGAAAAGTATAAATACGTCTACAGTACATGTTTGACATTAGGAGTATAATACTATGACGTCATATTGCATAGATACCAAAGACAATGCAACAGTTTCGCGGACTTTTTCATTGATGGCATTATAAGCCCAAATATTTATCAAATGGAATTTATTTTAATATTTTACATTAGTTTGGAGATATTAAGTGTATTGTATTTTAAGCTTGACTCCGCAAAACTTGATATAACTGTCGAAATTATCTGTTTAACTAGCTCCGCTAATCGTCGCTAGGTAAATTCTACGTGCGACAGAAAAATCTACGATTACGAAGCCCAAGCTTAAAAGCAACACCGTTTTTTTGCTCGTACTTTTATTAACAATAAAGAAAGGGATTATCATTCTCTTACATATACTAATATAATAATAAAAATAAAAACGCAAGGTTGAATTCAATTACAATGTTTTATTTACAGAAAAAGACACCTGATGCAAACTTTATGGGTAAGTACATATCTTAAACAATTTCGACAGCAAAAAATCGGTCAAATAATTGATTTACTGATTAAAGGGCATATGGAAAAAATCTTTCTTTGTAATCAAAATATTGTGAAACAACAAATGAACTTCGTCGTTTCTTTTTCTTCTTCACATGTTTAAATAATGATTCTGATAATGTATTCTGAAATTCTTTGTAGTCCTTTGAATAGCATGAAAACTCTTCTAACAATTTGAAGAAACTATATTTTGTTTGTATTATTGCAATTATTGAACTTCATAAAACAACACAATTCATAACTGAAGTAAAAACTTTCAAAGTAAATTAAGCAGACAGCCAAATAAAGCAATTGAGACCTTTTTTGCAATTTACGTTGATGGGATGCTTCCTATCAAATGTAGTACTATAAGTAGTTTTTAAGATGATTGGAAAAGCAAAAGATCCGCCCTGATAAAAGGTCCAAACTGACTTGAAGTGGCTAACACGCTCCTCAATACTAGTCTATTTTGAACTAAATTATTACCCTTCTTTAATTTTATTAAAGAAAATGTTTACTGTTTGACTAATAAATCTAGTTTTGGATTAAGCTCGTTGGTGCCTTCAATTTAGATATGAAGATAGTTACAATCGTCAATATTTCAACCCAGTAGAGAAGTTCAAATTCAATAGATATATCTATATTTCCCATTTATTTTTAGGAAAAGTTATCATCGAATTGGATGTGATAGACAATCAAATACTTTTTACAACACCAGTTTTCTCTACAACTGTCAAGTCACGCACTGAATGCGGCAAGATGTGTTTCTTGTATTCATGTACATTCCTCTCCTTTCGGTCTACAGATGGACTATGCTATCTTTATTCAGAAGATCAAACATGTACTCCAACAGTAGAATCATCTGATTTCAGACGCTATCATCTCAGAAAATAGTGAATTATATATAATTAGTGTTGTAAAATTTTAATCCTTTTTCTCTTTCTACAATTTACCATTCTAATAGACGTGTTAGAAAAGTCGATACTACTGTTCGCGCTCGTGTTGGATGGACGATGAATACAATATGATATGGGGGTCATCTCCAAAATCATAAATACTCAATCGAGCGTTGATAAAGAACAAAAAATAATTATTAAATGTGAACTACGTGGTACATTTTTAAATTGAAGATAATTATAACAATACATGTAATTGTGATTAAAGAATGCAAAATATTATAAAACAGTAAGGCAAATCTTTACCTTTTGTGAAAAAAAGGGGGATGTTTTTATTATTTTACTCCGAATCAACAAATTCGTGCAAAAAACAAAGGAACAGGGTTTATGGCCGCTTGATCTGCCAAAGGAGACAACCTATCGTTTTGCTTTCATTCTTCTGGTAAGATTTAACAATCCAAAAAAAAAAGATGAAAAAAAAACTATTTTGGAAAACACAAATCCCCTCTTACACAAGATGAATGCTTGATGAATTATTTTAAAATGCAAGTTTTGGATTTTGTTTTTCCCTTGCCTAACAAACATAGCGTTGTATGATTGGGTAGCATTTGTTAAATGTCTTCCGAAAAGTCATGCACACATTCAACTGTTTGTTTTAGCTCGTTCCTTTGCTGTCTCCACAAAGTTCCAAACGACCCTGACTGTCTCTTAACGTCTTATTGCCTCGATACTCACATTTCTTTGATTTATTTTTTTTACATTTCTTTTTTCCCTCGGCGTTTACCGTCTTAAGTGATGTCTCTTATATGGTGTAATAATTGGTGAACAATTGACCTTTGAAAATGAATTGGGCTCTGTATTTTCATAATGGTAAAGTATATGCCAAGTTAAGTCAACATATTGAAACTATGACGGACTATGAAGAGTGTAGAGTGTTAACAAGAAAATCTAGATATTCATAAGGACTAAGTATGAATCAAGTATGGTAAAAATCCTAGAACGATGTTGAATATAGAGTGTCAACAATTGTTTTACGGACCGAAGGACCTAATGGAAGCGAAAATACAGACAAATGTTATTTTAACAATGACAATCGGGCTTAAAGGGTAGATTGAATTACCTTAGTGCAAGCCCGTTATAGGGCGTAACATTGTAGCTGCGGGAAACAATATCAACTGAAGCTAAGTTTGTCAAATGTCAACTGAAGCAAAGTTTGTCTTTATCTTTCTTTCAAGCATAATATTTAACAGTGGTAATGTTATACCAAAAAAAAAAATATACATGTTGAATATTGTTAAATTCGTTGTAGGTTCTTCTAATGTTTTGTATTTTATAAACGAACTGGACCCGAATGTCCTGGACAGATGAATGGTTACATACTGGTGCATCATCTTCGTGTGACAAGCAGGTTTTTTGTGCTTTTTTATGTGCTGTCTTTGTTTTTTTACGTGTTCGATTTTATTCTGTTGTTAGTCCCCACTTCGGTGTTGACATGAACATTAGTTATATAGTCATTTTTTATAAATTTACTGTTTGCAAGGGTTCGAATTATTCTAAATACAACTGGTGTTCTTGTCCAAGGAATAGATAAAATCAGCAAAATTTGGAGTCATCGGTGCCTTTCAACTTTGTACTTTCTTGGCTTTCTTTACTATTTTGATTTGGGCGTCGCTGGTGGGTCTTATGTAGACGAAGCACGCGGATTGTGTATAAGATTGTAGGCCTGGTACCTTTGATAACAATACGCATGTCGAAATTTCCTATTGTATTGTTTATTTGTGTATTTCTCTGTCCGTAATGTTCTTACATTCATTTGTACTGTAGTCCTGTCATGTAATGTAATCATTTTAGTGTTGTATTTTACAATGCGCAAAAATCCGCAAAACCAGGTTCAACCTACCATTTTTTTTAAACAAAAAAAAATGGTAGGTTGAACCAAATTTGTACAAAGTCAAGAAAATGGCAGTTGTTATCTTATAGTTCGTTTCTGTGTGTGTTGCATTGTCGTTTTGTTTTTTTGTTGCTCTTCAGTGGCTCTGTTGTTTCATTGTTTGATGTGTTTACCTCAGTTTTAGTTTGTAACCCGGAATTGTTACCTCTCACTCGATTTACGACTTTCGAACGACCGTAAACTATTGTTGCCTTTATTTATCCAGTAACCTTTGGGGTATTCATTCAGTAATTTTCATTTTCTTTGGTATTTATGCATCCATGGTTTTTAATTCCAAATGAAAGAATAGGACAAAAAGATAGAAATTGAACATCTATTTTGGCATATGTTATCTCGGACTTTAATGTAGGAAGAAAGGAATTCAAAACATTGTTCTAAAGTTTATGTAATATTTTTACCTTTTATGCCTAATGTTAAAATAACACAATTAACTGTAAAGTCAATGTACATGTGAATTTATGTTGTGGTTTGTATGCTACACTTATATTTATATTTAGTTATTAAAATATAATGTACTATATTTTATATATGTATTTTTTTATAGTTATCAAATGTACCAGGCTTATAATTTGATACGCCAAACGCGCGTTTCGTCTACAAAGACTCATCAGTGACGCTCAGTTCAAAATAGTTAGAAAGTCAAACAAGTATAAAAGTGTAACGCATTGAGGACCAAAAATTCCCAAAAGTTGCAATGCATAAATACGGCTAAGGTAATATATGCCTAAACAAAAACAAAATTCCATTATATATACAACGATGTGTGAACATAAAGAAACCGACATAAAAGGTAAAAATGTCAAAAATTGACGTACAGCAGCCAACATTGTGTTATAAACTCAATCACTATAAAACAAACAAATTATAACTAAGAAACACAAAAATGCATGTAGACAAAGCACATTAGCCAAAATGAAAGACAAGACTCTAAACATTTACCATAGCACATAACACAATGACGGGATGTGTAAGTGCAAAGCCAAGTCATGTGTAAAAAAGAAACAAAAAAGGCATTTAGAAAAAGCACATTAGCAAAAATGAAAGACACGAATGTATTAAAATTTTCAGTAACCAGTTTGGTCTGATGTGTAAATAACGGACAATTCCGACCCTATAAACGTTTGAGAGTGAAAAATATAACGTGAAAAGAAAAGACGATGGTGTCCGTCTTATTGATTTTTTTTTGTACTCAAAGTGGCCTAAAATTGAGAGAATATGGCACTCAAAAGAGAAGTTATCCAAGAAAAATGCTAGTTCACCATACCTTGCAAGAAACAGACACGTATGCATCACAAGCACAAGGGAAAAATAATAGCTTTATTAAAGTGATGAGAAAGATACCAAAGGGGATTTGAGATACACTGACAACGCCATGGCCAAAAAAAAAAAAAAAACAGAAAAAACCCTAAAATACAGTATACAAAACACAAAATAGAACTAAAAACCTGGTCCTACCAAAACTGATAGTGATCGTGATTTCATGTTCTCAGGATTAAAGACCTGGTCCTACCAAAACTGATAGTGATCGTGATTTCATGTTCTCAGGATTAAAGACCTGGTCCTACAAAAACTGATAGTGCTCGTGATTTCTAGTTCTCAGAACTAAAGACCTGGTCCTACCAAAACTGATAGTGATCGTGATTTCATGTTCTCAGGAATTGTATAGAGATACTGCTTCGCATGAAGCATCCGTTGTGTTACTCATTTAAGTACAAACCCGGTGATTAGTTTAATTTGGTCGGTCACATTTAGGTGTAAAGGATGGCGGGATTATGATTACGACGATTGGAAAAAAGAAAAATAACAAAAATGCAGAACATCAAGAAAAATGCCACACAGAAAATACCTCAACATAAATGCGTCATCTCTTAAACAGATTTTCCATTACGGTTGACCAACTCGTAAAATGTTCGAAAGGGATGATGTCAATTTCACCACTTGTAAAATTTGGTTTGATATCATATCTGTGAACAGCAACCCTCTACAAGAAAATTATAATAGGATACGCATACTCTCAAATATCGTATCGACTGTGAGATATATACACCATACGCAGTCGCTGCTGGAATGTTGATACATAGAAATAGAAAGTTCACAATTTGGAAGCTAAAATCACTTAATTTGTTGTAAAGTTTGGTCGCAACTGACCCTAATTGTCAATTATGAGATGATAGCCACGATATGAGACAGCATTAATTGCATTTGTTGTATCATTTATGTCAGGTTCGATTAAATGGCTGCGTACAACATAATCACCGAACTTTGAATTACTTAGATGAGAGGATATCATCTATGTAGCGGAAGGTTATGTATGTCTAGGAAGCTCCTGTATGCGGTCAGTCTAATATGCATAAATGAATGATTAAGCCGGCAAGAAGAGGAGCACGGTTGGTTTCCATGAAGATGCCGATTGACAAACACGTCCTCCAAAAATAACAGATATGTGGTCAATCAAAAAATCAGTCATCTTGACAAGATGTTAGTATATACTTTGGCCACTCCTTATTCCATGCTTTCAATGCGCTTCTATAGATTGACAAGGAATTATCACAGTCGAATATTTGAAAGTCAAAGAAGTATAAAATTCGAAACAGTAAAACAGCTTTAATATGAGGCAGGCATTACATGTGAATAGGGACGAAGTCTGTATGAATTATTTTTTTTGTAACTTAAATATTTGTTAAAAAAAAAGAAACTGAAATACCGTAACGTTTCCGATTTTGGTTCTGTTGTTACGGATCTTTCTGTGACGTTATTTAAGTTATGAAGTCATGTTCCATGCAAACAAAGAAACGCGATCATCAAGTAACGTTTATTCATCACTGGCGTCAACGTGAGTGCAATTACGATCATCCCAATATGGCGGACACAAATATAGGGATATTTTAGAAGGCTGATTTCTCCACTTTAACAGCTTATTTTCAGATTTGTTTTATATCAAGGAAAATCTTTATAAGCATTGCCGTTGAATGTGTTTTTCATAAATTAAAGAAAAACAACCAGAAGAACGAAAATCGAGATTCAAACAATCACGATGATGATCGTAACTTCGTCTATAGTTCGTAACTTTGACTTGTATTTATAAAAAGATGATCGTAACTCAAAATTTACGAATGTTTTTTTTTTTTCACTAAATGAACAACCTATTTAGCAGTCACGATAAAAAAATTATTATGATTTTAAAATTAAACAAAGAATAAATGAAAACCGCTATTCTGGAAATTTGGAAAAATGGCAGGACTGGAGATTTGAGTAAAAAAAGGCCGGATGAACATCTTGGCCAAACAAAAAGGCAGGATGACAATTTATGTAAAAAAAAATTAGGATGAAAAAAGCAGGACCGAATAAAGTAAAAATAAAAACGCAGGATAGAGATTTCAACATAAAAAATGCAGGACAAAATTATTCATCCTAGCCCCTCCCCTAAATAAAAATCTAATAGTAGCTCCTTTTATTGACGGTTTAATTGGGTTTAATTCATCCAACAGATATGATTACACTTCTTAATACTTTATTTTGTCAACCTCTCCTTTAAAAAGCGTAAATCTGTTAATAAAAGAAACTATGAAGTCTGAATTCCCCAAAAATACCAGATCCTCGAAAGGTACTATTGTCCTTATAAAGTGTAAGGAAAAAAATTTAAAAATCTCCAATTTTAACAAACTGGTCATTAATATGAACTGTCTAATACCTTATTTATATAAACATATGAAATCAATATAAAGTTGTTAACCCACAATGCATTTTAATATTGAACAAGGTAAAAAATAAATACGAAATCTCGCGAAGTCATAACCATTTGTCCACTCACCAATAAGACGTTACCCTCCCCTCAGTGATCGTTCCTCATTATTATCACAATATCAGCTGATAACGTACATTTTTTCGCATACTAGACAGGTTTATTTGTCCTTATTTATCAAAAAATGCTTCGTTGGAACAGACAGTTACGATCATCTTAAGTAAAAGTTACGATCATCGTTGATAAAAATAAATAAAAGTTACGATCATCATCGTGATTTTTTGTATCTCGATTTTCATTCTTCTTGTTGCTTTTCCATCCTGTCCGAAAAAAATATTTCAAAGGCAATGCTTATAAAGATGTTTCTTGACATGATACAAATCTGAAAATAAGCTGTTAAAGTGGTGAAAACAGCCTTATCAAATTTCCCAATATTTGTGTCCGCCATATTGGGATGATCGTAACTGCAGTTACGATCATCACGTTGACACCAAAGAATTATTAAAAATGAAATATTGGTATTGTGTTCCTATATTTTACAAGACTACCCAAAGTCGCACGACAACGAGACTGGAAGAAGGAAGTAGATTTCTGCGTTCTGTGCAAATGCAGGAATTAAAAAAAGCGACAAAAAAAAGTTTGAACGATTTTGAGTTTATTAGTACAATGAAAATTTCGGGAAATTTTCCCGATTTTTTTTTTCAATGAATGTTCTACTGTAATAGGGGACTTCGTCCCCATATTACCAAAAAGGCCCTAAAATAATAGCAAATCTATCTAAGGTCAACTTTAAAGGTAGGTGTTTAGTACCGCAGTCCCACTAGGCCACGATCGCACTACGATCTGTGAAAAAAATGCAAATTTTGAACGATCGTGTAGATCGAAGTAAGGTCGTATCACGGTCGTGGTGAGGTCTTCAAGATCGTGATGAGCGTGGCCAACTTTGAACATGTTTAAACCAATCGTGGTGCGGTCGTGGCGAAATCAAATCGTAGTAGAAGCGTAGTGAGAGCGCACTAAGGTCTTAAGCCCCAGTCACACTAGACCACGATCGCACCACGCTCACCGCGATCTAAAATTAATTTAGATCGTGGTGAGGTCGCGGTATGAGCGGCATGAAAATGTTAATTTTCGTTGCTTTCACGATGCTACTACGTCTTATTACGCTTCTACAACGATCCCGCTACGATTAAACCACGTTCTCACCGCGCTTATTCTGCGACCTCACTATGCTTATAAAGATCTTTCTACGCTCTTCACGTTCTCACTACGACCATACTACGAGTTATCCGATTGCAACACGATCTTACTGCAATTATAGCACGTTCTTACCACGATTATTATACGTTCATACCGCGATCTTACTACGTTCTCAGCAATACCGTCAATATCGTGTTTCATATCAATATAGTTCCATTCCTTCTATTTCTGATTAAAACGGAGATTTCTCGGAAACAAATTATACAGTCATGCCACCAAAATCTACTAGAACACGTGGGCGTCTTCAGCCAGCTCCAGTCTTCAATTAAACTGATACTATACACATAAGTAGTATAATACTTGTCATCAAGAGATGTCGGAACGACAATCAAACCTAAATTACAACCTATTGCAGATGTGTCAATATATATAGGAAGATGTGGTATGAGTGCCAATGAGACAACTCTCCATCAACGTAAAAATCTATAAAAGTAAACCATTATAGGACAAGGTACGGCCTTCAATACGGAGCCTTGGCTCACACCGAACAGCACGCTATAAAGGGCCCAAAAAATACTAATGCTAAACCATTTAAACGGGAAAAACCAACGGTCTAATCTATATAAAAACGAGAAGCATGGTTGAGTCGTTAAAGTAAATGGATAAATATATTCAGCCAAACAAAATCTAGCAAGTTTTTTTTTTATATATTTTATGTGAAAATAACAATAAAAATGATGGTCGTAGTGTGAACGTAGTAAGGTTGTGAGAAGAGCGTGATGAGGACGGCGTGCTAGAATCGTACTATGGTCGTGAACAGAGTGGTAAAGTCGTAGTGGAAGCGTAGTTGGGTCGAGTTGAGAACGTGATGGTCGTAGTATGGTCGTGATAACGTCGCTGTGAGATCGTAGCGCAATCTCTCCGAATAGAATCACGCTTTCGCTACGATTGTACAGCGACCTTTGCGATCTTACTACGATCTTAGTTCGCTCTCAATACGCTTCTACTACGACCTAATTTCGCCACGACCGCACCACGATTGTTTTGAACATGTTCAAAGTTGGCCACGCTCTTCACGATCTTGAAGACCTCAGCACGACCGTGATACGACCTTACTGCGACCTACACGATCGTACCACGATCATCAAAATTTGCATTTTTTTCACAGATCGTAGTGCGATCGTGGCCTAGTGGGACTGGGGTATTAGTAAGATCGCAAAGGTCGCTGTACCATCGTAGCGATTCTATTCGGAAAGAATGTGCTAAGATCTCACAACGACGTTATTACGACCTTACTACGACCATCACGTTATCACGGCGACCCACCTACGTTTCCACTACGACTATACCACGTTTACACCACACTGTTCAAGACCGTAGTACGATTCTAGCACGCTCTTGCCGACCTCATCACTCTCTTCTTACGACCTGACTTCGTTCATACTACGACCATCATTCTCATTGTCATTTTCACATAAAATATATCAAATCTCTTCAGGTTTTGTTTGTCTGTATGTATGTACGGTTCAACCATGCTTCTCGTTTTATATAGATTAGACCGTCGGTTTTATACTAGGAATGTTTGGGGCCTTTTATAGCTTGCTGTTCGGTGTGAGCCCAGTCTCCGTGTTGGAGGCCGTACCTTGGCCTATAATGGTTTACTTTTATGAATTATTACTTGGATGGAGAGCTGTCTCATTGAAGCTCATACCACATATTCCTATATCTATTGACACATCTTTGTCATCTCTGGTATCTTTCACTAAAATATCGTCATTTGAGCTTTATGGACCAGCAATAGGTTGTAATTTAGGTTGGATTGGTCGGTCCGACATCTCTGCTGGATCAGGATCGTTACTATTAGAGCTCCCTCTGCCTCTACATCAACCCATACCACCATGCCCACGTGTTCTTTTAAATTTGGGCGGCATGACTGTATTGTTTCTGCGAAATCTACGTATTAATCAGAAAAAGAAGGAATGGAAATGTATTG
Source organism: Mytilus galloprovincialis (assembly GCF_965363235.1). Classification (NCBI taxonomy): domain Eukaryota; kingdom Metazoa; phylum Mollusca; class Bivalvia; order Mytilida; family Mytilidae; genus Mytilus; species Mytilus galloprovincialis. The sequence goes on from NC_134843.1 coordinate 88,779,708, forward strand.
ATATGGAACACGATGTTGTCGTTATTGCTGAGAACGTAGTAAGATCGCAGTATAAGCGTGGTAAGAACGTGCTATAATCGCAGTAGAAGCGTGGTGAGATCGTGTTTCAATCGGATAACTCGTGGTATGGTCGTAGTGAGAACGCGATGATCGTAGAAAGATCTTGATAAGCGTAGTGAGGTCGCAGAATAAGCGCGGTGAGAACGTAGTATAATCGTAGCGGGATCGTTGTAGAAGCGCAATGAGGATGTAGTAGAATCGTGAAAGAAACGGAAATTTACATTTTCATGCCGCTCATACTGCGACCTCACCACGATCAGAATTTATTTTAGATCGCGGTGAGCGTGGTGCGATCGTGGTCTTGTGGGACGGGGGCTTAATAAAGGCAACAATAAAACAGAGAATAGGAATCGGGAATATGTCAAAGAGACAACAAGCCGACCAAATACCAGACAACAGCCGAAGGTACGGGGCGCCGAACGGGACTATTGTGGTTTTGTACTCGAAATTCAATTTTGTACGGACAAAAGTGAGTTTTGTTCAACAAAAATGAGTTCAGTTTAACAAAATTTGTAGTATACTACAAATTTAAATTTTGTCATACAAAATTATCTTTCAGTTTTTGTATCACAGACTTGACTTTTGTTACCTAATTTGAAAATTGGGTGACAAAAGTCAATTTTTTATGCAAATTAGTTTAGTTTGGATTCTGTGACAAATTTGCATACAAAATCTACTTTCGTGACAAAAAATTGACTTTTGTGAGACAAAATTGACTTCAAAAAATTTTGTCGTCACAATATTGAATTTTGTCTCACAAAATTGAATTTTGTGTTTTAATTTCCATATCAGGAAACGAAAGTAAATTTTGTATGCAAATAAGTTTAAATTTGCATACCTTTTTGACAAAATTGACTTTTGTCTTGACAAAAATAAATTTTGTCTACAAAAAAGAATTTTGTCTACAAAAAAGAATTTTGTCATTACAAAATTGAAGTTCTCCTAAAACAAGTCACATAGTTTTGTAAGACAAAAATGATTTTGTTATGACAGAATTGAATTTTGTATACACAAAATTATACACAAAATTGATTTTGATTACAAAAAGTGCAAGTCCGGTCTCTACGCAGCGAGAAAATCCCACACCCGCAGGTGGTCACTAAATAAATTAGTATATCGTTGTTCAAAAGTTATAAATCGATTGATAAAAAACATATCCGGGTTACAAACTAAAACCGAGGGCAATACATCAACTATAAGAGGAAAACAACGAAACAACAGAAACTCTAAAGTGGAACAAATAAAAACACAAACGAAAATGTACCTGATTTTTTTTATTATTGATTTATTTATGAACAAACGATTCAAGAAAAAGGTTTGTTATAAATCATGTCAGTACCGAAGTACAAGATTTTTGAATGACAATTTTCAATGCAAATAGTAAAATCACAAAAATACTGTACTCCGAGGAAAATTCAAAACGAAAAGTACCTAATCAAATAACAACCTCAGATGATAAAACACATCAAACGAATAGACAACAACTGTCATATTCCTGACTTGGTACAGGCATTTTCAAATGTAGAAAATGGTGAATTGAATCTGGATCTATAGCGCTAAACCTCTCACTTGTATGACAGTCGCATCAAATTCCTTTATATTTACAACTATATTTACAACGATGCGTGAACAAAACAGACATAAAAGGTAAAATAGTCAAAATATGGGTACAGCAGTCATCACTGTGTCACAATCTCAAAACAAACAAATGTTTAACAAAAAGCATATTTGCAAATGTGTATATAGTTTATTATTTTATTGAATCACGGTTTAGCTATTTAAATAGAGTCACATAATCACGAATTTCCGTTGTATGAGGGATAATGCAATTTGATGTTCACCCTTGCAGAATTTTTTACATGGAATTAAGTAAGAGATAGGAGCCGACGGAAAATCACCAACAAGAAAGTCATCACATTATTCATAAATTTTGAAATGAATATTGCCATGTTTTATATCAATATTAAAAAATTAGTGGGTACTATACATGTTTGATTTTATAATACGTTTAATAAAAAATGAGTTCAGGTGTATAAATTTCTAAAACATATAAAAATAAGAAGATGTTGATGATTGCCAATGAGACAAATCAACACTAGATACCAAATGCCATAGAAGATAACAACTATATGTTACCATACGTCCTTAAACACTGAGCAAAACCAATACCGCATAGTCAGATATAAAAGGCCCCAAAATGATAAATGTAATGGAGGGGTACAACCAGTTTGCAGGCACCAGTCCTCCCACAAACTAGGACAATAGTTTAACAGTAAAACTAGGACAGTGGTGTTACAGTATAACAGAAGAACACACTATAAAATTAAGTTGAAACATAACTCATCTGATCGATACAAAGCAGAAAGACAGATAAAAAAATCCGGACTGGATGTGCAGGGTTTTTATACGTCACCACAAAAAAAGACTCTGAGAGCTCTATCAGTTACTGATATTTAGTTAAAAACAAAATAACATCTAATAAAAAAATCAAGCATCTAAAAAGTTCACATTTAGCTCTTCCACGAAAATTCAATAAAATCAGGTAAATTTCAATAGAATTTTGCACTAGATACTTATTTCTAGCGTATGTGTCGAAAATAAAAGATCTTTTAACATAATGCTTGCCATAACATTTTACGGATCTAACTGGGATAATATCTAGTTTGCTGAAGCCTGCACTCTGTGTTTCCCACTTCTATATTTAGTCAAATTTCAGACAATTTTGTCAAAAGCCAAAATGTCTAATTTTGGTCTATTTGTGTTGTAAACGTTATTGTTTCAAAAGAAAAGCTGGACAAAATAAGTTCTCGTTCATATGTTTACATGTCTTTTTAATAAAATAATGCATTTTATATATATTGAAACATTGCACTTAATTTTTGGAGCCAAATATAGCCTTTAACGGACTTACTCCTTTTAAATGTTTTAAGCATTGACAAATCACTGTTTTGAGATTTCTCTTTCATTGTTTTTATGTCCTGTTATTTTTAAGATTAAAACGTAGGTTAATTCATATTGCTTTTATTTGCATTACCTTTCTTAACTATTAAATAAAGTCACATCACCTCTGAAGAAATTTTTACAAGTAATAGTTACTAGATAAATGACACTTGATTTTGATACCAATATCAATATATAATTAGGAGTCTGTAGAAACAATCAATCAACAAATCTAATTAGTATTGGATATGTCCCAATTGGCGTAACCCCAACCCCGTTATCTTTGTCGCGGATGTGATCTACCGAATAAGGTGTCAGACCACCAATTACTCCCTCCAATTTAGAACGTATGTAAAAGTAGCCCTACTCTGACACAAAATAGTGCTTTTGATGTCCTTGTTTACTTAAACTAACCAACAAATTTGCAGAAATGAAACGTTTGGTGAAAGAGAAATATATCTAGATCATTTTGAGCCAAAATTTACTTGTCTATGAGTTTGCATTAAAAATTGAGGATTAATGCGCTCCATAGTATACTAATTTTAGATTTCCAGAAAACCAGGTTATTTTTTGGAGTACCTCTGTTTGATGGTCAGTTATTTTGTTAGAAGGCTTTAAAGGTATGGTGAAAATTGGCATGTAAAAAGCTGATACATGTACAATTAAGGATATACCTGGTTTCTATGAAGTTAAACTTAAGGTAAAATATTTAGAAAGCTGTGAAAATTGAAAAATTTGATTGAACAGATAGGGATTTTTAATTGGTGGTCTGACACCATAAGACTTGAAACCGGGAGTAACACGAGGGGTGTCACACATTCCGCGGATGTGACCTACCGAATAAGACTTGAAACCGGGAGCAACACGAGGGGTGTCACACATTCCGCGGATGTGACCTACCGAATAAGACTTGAAACCGGGAGCAACACGAGGGGTGTCACACATGGAACAGGATCAGTTTACCATCCTTTGGGTCTTTAGTTTTCTATGTTGTGTTTAGCATATTTTTTTCCGTTTTTGGTCGCTTTTCCTTTTTTGCCTTGGTATTGTCAATATAAAAATAATAAGATATTGTATGATTGCCAATGAGACAAATCTCATTCAGAGACCAAATGACATAGAAAGGTCACCGTAAGGCCTTCAACAATGGGCAAAGCCAATACCGCATAAGCAACAATAAAGGGCATCGACATGACAAATATAAAAAAAAATCAATCGAGAAAACGAACGGCCTGATTTATGTACAAAGTAAGGAACACATAAACAAATAGGACAGGCACACACAGAAAAGGGCGTTCGTTTTCGATTTATGAGTTATCCCTTTGGTATCAATTGACTATCATTTAAGACTTTTATATTTCTTCTGTTTGTGCAGCATCGTCGTAGATACTTATCATATCATAGAAAGGCATTAAAAATAAGACTAGTATTTTTCTCCACTAACTAGGAAGAGTTACACAGAAATAATATTATAATTTAATATTTTAATATTTTTTATTTGTTTATGTACATGTGCAATAGTCAACAGTCTATTTGCCAATTCCGTATTGGAGATCTATTTGTTCGAGTTATTTTTCTTAGGAGTGGCATCCAATTTTATTGACAATCGAGAGCTAGCGGAAAGTGCAAATTTAGATCAATTTAGAAGTACATGATGTGTATAATCTAAGTTTTTCATGACTTTCAAACCTTTTAATTACATTCATTTTTCTGTTAAGGTAAAACATTTTGAATTCAATAGTTACTTTTTATTGAAAATTGGTTTTAAACACTCATATGGACAACAAACTTAAAGAAGAAATTTGCATGGGCAGCATCGAAATTTTGTAGTTTAGAGGCAAACAACTTGTTAAATAACATAATTAAATCGGTAATTGGCAAATAGATTATTATAAATCATGTTTTGTTTAATTGCCAACTTGTGTACTAATGGATTAATTATCATATTACAAAATCAGGCAATGCTAGTGGACTACTGAAATATGCCCATGCCTATGTCTTTAATCAGTTATTTTAAACGGACATTTTACAATTGTTTTGCATGGCACACTATCTCCTCGGTGGTGTTTAACATCATGTACTCAATCTGGAATTCTTCTTTCCATATATTTTCAATCACAATGTTCGGTAAACTTGTAGAACAGTCTGTGACCATTGTTACTTTTTGTATGTTTTCATGACTTAGAAGGTCCTTGAGATACATCCCATTGGATAGTTCCTCGGATACGTCATGTACTACTGGTTTCCAGCAATCGTATGTTATATGTTCATCATCTTGTGTCGTACTCGTTCCTACAACCAATAATCCAATTCCTCCAGTTCCAGCTGCAAACAGGGCAGCTAAAATGATATCAGAATGTCAGAAAACTTGACAGAAAACAAAACAAAGACGCAGCTAGATACAACCCCCGAGTTCAAGCCCTTAACATTTTGGGCAAATATGGACACTACGTTCAAGTTTGAATCAGCTCTGAATTTCGGATTGTCATTAGATATTTAATATAGCAAAGTTTTATGAGACAGAATGAATGTTGTCTAAGACCTGAAAAAAAAAAATGAAATTGGACTTTTACCTATTATGGTACAATATCATAAATCTAAATACATGGTTAGATTCAGCATATAAAGAAACTCCAAGAATTCATCAAACAAAATTCAATCAAGGGCCCTTTTGATCTCAATTCAGTGGGGTGAAAAAGCCAAAAAATTGGAAACAGCATATTAAATAACACCATAGATTAAACTTTGAAACTTGAAAATAGGGCCTTAAATCAAAAATCTAAATACATGTTTAGAGTGAGCATTTCAAAAACCACTTGAATTCAATCTTTTAAAATCAAACTAAGTTCAATTTTGGACACTTTGGAACTTAATGTGGACCAATTTGTAAACCTGGCCTGGCCTATAATAAAAAAATCTAAATTACTTTTTGATTCAGCATATCAAAGAATCACAAGAATTCAATTTTATTCGAAATAAAAAAAAAATAAATATTGCCTTTGGACCTCAGTTCTGACCAATATAAAAAACGGGGCCCAAATTCCAAAATCTAAATATACCGTTAGATTCAGCATATGGAAGAACCCCAAGAATTAGACTTTGAATTTAACCCTTAATACAACCATGTTAAAGAATGCTTGCAGTTAATTAAACAAGCTCAAAGCACTAAATCATACTTTCATACACTATTATAGAAAATGCAGCTGCTTAACTTCTGGGTAGTTTTTAAACTGCGACGAAATGAAGAACACAGGAAAACGCGACCCTTTGGAACGCTAAAAATATGTCACTACACAAACGGATTAATGGAAATGTGTTTCAGAATAATTTCATTTTCCAATTAAGAATAGAATCAAAATTAGACATGTTTTCGACGCTGTTAAAAACGAACTGTTATTAAGCTAAAATACAAGACGCAATGATTAAAGTTACGACATATAACGTCAAACAGTGTGTCTTTTGAGAAAAAAAGAAATAATTCTCTTTGTGTTTGATTGTAAATAATATTACCATTAACAACTTAGTGTGAAATTCTCTGTTGAAGTACCTGCTTGCATGACAAATCCCTGTAATTGTGTAAAAATTCATTTAAAATTTCACTATTTTATCTCTTGGATAATTTTACTTTTGGTTTTGGAAATATTACGTTCCTTGCGATTATAGACTTACTTGCAAACACACGAGCATATCAAACTAACTGATAAATGTATAACCTATTAAAAGGAGTAAATTGAATATGAAAATTAAAAAAGGGAGACACAGAAAGGCAAACCTGATGTTATATTTGGTACTGAAACCTGGCTTTCAAATGACACATCAGCATATGAATATATTTAACTATCCAAATACACCATGCATCTACACTTTAAACACAGAAAAGATGGCTATGGAGGTGGTTACTCGCAATTATTACATTGGTTGCAATGAATTACATTGATTTCCCAGTTAAATAAAAACCGATAATTTCACATGTGAAATAAACGTGGTTATTTCACTCTCTGACGTCATACAACAATAGGCGTTGTCAAGACGTCGATAACGTCGGATCAAAACAAATTGTCAATGCGTAGGAAAAAGATATAGTTCCTTACATTTTCTACATTAATTTCATAAAAAAAGCCATTTGCCAATGTAATAAAAAGAATAACTAATCGCCGTATTTGAATATAAAAAATAAGACAACTTGTGACCGAACGCCGCTATGGATTAAACTCGTGCTGCGCACTCGTTTAATCCATGCGTCGTTCGGTCACGCGTTGTCTTATTTTTGATATTCAAATACGGCGATTAGTTATACTATAATCACCAACACACTGATTACATCACAGGTGCCTGAACTAGACACAAATTGTGAATTAATCTGGGCAAAAATAACCCCAAAAGGAAATAAAACCACTTATCTTGGAGCATACTATAGGCCACCATCAGACAAAGGCGAATCACTACAACATCTAAGTACCTCACTTAATAGGATATGCAACATATCCAGTGCAAATATCATGCTCAATGGCGATTTCAATTTAGGCAATATTGACTGGTCAAATTCATCGGTAGTACCTAGTAAACCAGATGCTTCTCTTCAGCAACACATATTAGACATACTACAAGATCACATTCTCACACAGGTAGTTGACAAACAAACAAGAAATGACCGCACACTTGATCTACTGTGCATGTCAAATCCATCCCTAGTAAACAGAGTAGAAACATTACCACTACTAGGAGACCATGACATAATTTTCATTGAAATTAACCATTTCCTTTCGAAAGCTAAACAGTCACCACACAAGGTATTCATTTACAAGAAAGCAGACTAGGAAAACATGAAAAAGATCTGAAAGAAACAAAAACACATATGGAAGAACACCAGTTAGAACTTGAAATAGACATTATGTGGAATTACTTTAAAACAAAAACAACAGAAAGGTTCTAAAAGCATATACCAATTAAGCTAATAGGAAATAAAACTCACCTACCGTGGATAGATTTAAACTTGAAAAAACTTATAAATTAGAAAAACAAATTATATAAAAAGAAAAAAAACTTCATGGTAAACACCTTAATAATTTCAAACAAATTAAAACACAATTACAGAAAGAGATGAGAAATGCCTATTGGAAATATATCGAAAACATAATTTTTAACATTGAAATACAAGAACCTGAAAATCAGAGATTCAACAAACGACCTCAACAACTTTTTTCATACATAAAAGGCCAAAACAATGAAAACACTGGTATTGCTCCTCTTAAAAGTGAAGGTTTACTATATACAGACCCCTTGGAAAAAGCAAATATATGAAATGAACAATTTAAATCTGCTTTTACATATCAGACTAATACAGTAATCTCTGACAAAGGTCCATCAACAAATCCAATAATGGACAACATATACATCAACAGAGAAGGCATCTATAAATTCATTAAAAATATAAATCATAAAAATGCAACAGGACCAGATAACATAACTGTAATAGTGTTAAAAAAAACCATGAACACATGCACAGACATACTCACTCTAATTTTTACAAAATCAATACAAACAGGAAAAGTACCACATGATTGAAATCACGCATAATTAACACCTGTTTTCAAAAAAGGAGACACACATCATCCTGGTGACTATAGATCAACTAATTAACATGTATTTCCTGCAAATTATTAGAGCACATACTTGCAAGCAACATCATAAAACACCTTGAATCAAACAACAAACTTCATGACTTGCAACACGGATTCAGGGCAAATAGATCTTGCGAATCCCAGATAATTTCACTAATTCACCAGCTGTCATCAAATTACGATAAAAATATACAAACCGATCTAATCATCATGGATTTCGGAAAACCCTTTGATAAAGTTCCACACAACTGTCTACTATATAAACTTAACTGTTTTGGTGTATCGGAACAAGCTACAAACTGGATGAAATATTTCGTATCTAATCGTACACAAACAGTCATATTAGAAAACCATTCCTCTGACAACATACCAGTTACATCAGGTGTTCCCCAGGGTACTATATAAGGTCCAATACTATTTTTAATACACACCAATGACTTACCAGACTATTTACATCACAGTCAAATTAGGCTCTTTGCTGACGACAGTATCATTTACCGACAGATGAAATCAACATCAGATTGCCTTAAACTCCATGAAGACCTAGTAGGGGCAATCAAGTGGAAATAGGACTGGCTAATGCAGTTCCATTCTGACACATGCAACATACTTCGAGTGACCAAAAAGAAAAGACCTATTCATTTTTATTATAATATGCATGGTCACATTCTTGATTCAGCTAAAAATGCAAAATATCTAGCCATTAGTATATAATCAAATTTAAAGTGGAACAAACACATTCAGAACATGACATCGAAAGCAAATAAGACCCTTGCATTCATCAGAAGAAATCTAAAAACAAACTCAGTAACCATCAAAGTCCGAGCATACCAAGCCATTATAAGACCGAAACTAGAATACTGCTGCACTGTCTAGGACCCTGACACAACAGAGAACATTAACTCCATAAAAAAAGTCCAAAGACGTGCAGCAAGATATGTATGCTCTAAATACCAATATACTAAAAAATGTAACAAAAATGCTTAACACACCTCACTGGCCATCGTTACAAGAAAGAATACTCAAAAGGAGATTAAATATGTTCCATAGAATTACAAACAACTAAATTGCCATACCATATATTAAAATACTAGTTAAAAGCAAATCAAACACCAGGTCTAGACAAATTCGATGCAGCAAAGACAGTTTCATTTTTTTTCTGCCAAACTACAAAAGACTGGAACAAATTACCTGAACCAATAGCCTGTAGCACCATTACTGAGTGCATTAAGGAGAAAATTACAAGAGAAATTCTCCTTCACACTTAAAAATACCTACATGTTTAAATATGTATCTTATTTTTATCTTACACCAAAAATTAAAAATAAAAATTGAAAAATATTACTTACATATATATAATTGGAAAATTATTATGAAATTAGAAAATATGTTTTTTAATTATCAACAATATTGTTAAACCAGGCATGCGCAGGAAAATAATCACCAACCAGTTAATGTTTTTCTGTTTTTTAAAAAGAGAAAAGAAGAGAAGGAATATCTGAGTAGTTATCTTACTTCCTATACATTTTTAGGAATATGATTGGTAAAAAGCAACGGCGTAGACACCGTGTATATTTCATGTAAGGTTAGTAGGCGAGGCTTATTTCGATACACGATTAGTGGTGGTATTACGTCCCTTTATAAAAACAAAACGGTACTGAGAAAAAATCTTAAAGGTTTCAACAGACGATGAATTTGATGATGAAAGATTGAAATAAATTCATAAACACATTTAAAGCTAACAAGTTGTCATTTTTGACATTTGTTCTTGAAAAACCAATGGAAGTAGTTTCTTAATGCTAACGACATTGAAGACTTGCTCACTTTGATAGGTCATTAGTCTAAATACTACATGTTTTAAAAGATACTAGTAGTCGGTAAGATAAATTCGTTACATAGTGTGCTTGTGACTTAATTACGGTATACTTAGTATATTGGGTCAGTAAATCATATGGGGATTGGACATTCGATCTCACCCCATATGGAATGCACTGACTCCCTATATACCGTATCAGATCAATAGCACACTATGTTACTAATATTATTCTGAACAGCATCGATATATATATAAATGACACCAATATTCCACCAAATAAGTTGAATATCACTCTAGAGTAGAAATGCAGAAATGCGAATGACTTATTCTTCAACTGGTAACGATAATTAGCAACGTTATGTCATCATTTGGTAAAGTATTTTTGGTAGTACATAATGAATAAAAAAATCTGCCCGCAAGTGTAAATCTTGCTTGATGAATTTTAAATATTACCGCCAGCAGAACTTCCTCCAACTCCTGCTGCGGCAGTCCCTCCAACAGCAGCGCCAATTCCGGCCCCAGCTGCTGTTCCTGTTGCTGTTGCTCCTGCAATCGCTCCACCAGAAGCTGCTGCTCCAACTGCACCTGCAACAGCGGAGGCAGTCCCAGCACCCATTCCAGCAGCACCGCCCAAAGTGCCACCAGATGCAGCAATTGAACCAATAAAAGGCACAGCTGCACCTCCTGATATAATTGCAGCAGCACAAGCAGTCGTTGCAATGACCATTTTAGCTATGAAAGATAAAAAAGGTATTGCCATTATTCTTTTTACAAGATTTTTTTTGATTATCAAATGAATTGGTCATTCCGAAATATTTAAGTTCATTTTGATATTAATCTACAATCATAAAAAAAAAATAATGTTCTTAAAAAACTCCACAAAAAAAAATAAATATTCAGCGAATTTCAACGATATCTCCCTTAAAACATGAATGTTAATTTACCATACTTACCGTTTTGTCAGTACCCACCGTCAAGAATACATCACGTTGTATTGCCTACATATTATATCCTACCTGATAGATGATTACTATTTATAAATTAGTGAAAGAAGAAATTTCCAATATTATTTATAAATCAGTGAAAGAAGAAATTTCCAATATTATTTATAAATCAGTGTAAGAGGAAATTTCCAATTCGGTAATTTCGTTTTTTGTACTAGCGTTATTTTTTATATGTAGGTTAAAAATTTTCATCGAAGCGTATTGTTATTATTTGGGGTATATACGATAGGCGATTGGCATAACGTTGTATTGCATACATATATCGTAACTGAGTACTATTTATAAGTCAGTATAAGAATTTGGTTTTCCGTTATTGTACTGGTGTTATTTTTATATGATTGATAACAACTTAACGGAAACTTTTGTTATCATTTGGTGGTTGATTCAGTGGTCGCTTGGCATCATTTAAACAAGGTTAGTGTTTTAACATAAATGATTATTAAATTAAGTAGATATTCTATGTGCATCGTTAAGGTAATTAATTCATCAGTCTAATTTGATTATAGCTCTTCATCTTTTATATAAGCTTTAGATTTCAAATATTTTGGCCACGAGCATCACTGAAGAGACATGTATTGTCGAAATGTGCATCTGGTGCAGGAAAATTGGTACCGTTTGTGTTATTGCAGACGTTTATACGCGATTATATCTATTTTCATATAAAATTTCCGTGTGTCTTATTGAACAAAAAACACTATCGACACATAGTTGATAGTCTCTGTAAATTGTTTACTTCTATAGACATAATGGCGTCCGTAAAAATACGTAATGTAAATATACGATTGAATCAGTATTAATAGTTTAAGCTAAATAATTTATAATCCAAAACGTATTAATAAAATTGAAGAACTTATCAAACATAAAAAAAACCAAAAAAACTAAAAGTTCCTTATAGATTAAGAAAGAGCACGATCCATGTAGCTGAACGACCATTTTATAAGTTCCAAAAAGCCAGAATAAAGTGAAAACGAATGGCATCGTCTTCTTATATTAAAAATAAAGGCAGCACACATCGTTTTGTTCATCAATTGAAGATCTATTACATGGGCGCATTACTTAGCACATACGGATTTGTGTGGATGTGAGGAGATTGAACTAGAAAGCTGCTTGTCAATGTAACTAAGGGGTTTGGGGGGATGGGAGACCCGAAAAAAAGTTTAATCTGATTAAAACCCATTGAAGAAGAAATAAATTGTGTTCAGAAATACGGATATACAGTAGATCAGAAGATTATATTCATTCTCTAAATAATGATGCTTAAAACAAATCTTGATTTATTCCTCAACCATCTGAATCCAATTAACAAAGAAGGGTATTACTAAAATAAAATATTTGTTATTATATATTTTAGATGACGATATTAACAGCCGGTTCGTGTGCGTTCATAATCACCTCTACTGGTAATGCTTTACCTGCAGTTGTTGGTTCCGCTGCGGGGGTTGTTGCTACAGGTGTAAAACTTTGGATTCAATCTCAACCTCTCAAGGTTGCCATGGCAACAGCTGTGGGAACCGGTACATCATCAGGAGCTATTGCTGGAGCTGTTGCTACTAAAACTGCAGCCAGTGCTTTCACAGGTGCTCTAGTAGGAGGCTTGTCTGCAGGAAGTGTTGGATCTGCAATGGCTGGAGGTATTGCTGTTGCTTCTGGGACACTTTCGTCAAGTCCTTTATGTTTGCTCACTGTCGGAACTAATTCAAATGGAAATCAGATAACACAGGACTGTTGGAAACAAGTAGTACACGAAACATCAGAGGAGCCATCTAATGGGATAATTCTGAACGATTTGATCTCTCATCCAAATGTTGCTGACGTAACAGTAATACCATGTGGTAGTCTTCCATATGTCGTCATTGAGAATAGATGGAATGAAAAATTTGAAATCGAATATGTTGCACTACTTGACTCTGACAAATTGTCTTTACACATTCAGCCTCTCTGAAACTGAATTAAGCCACTAAAACAATTATAATAATATGTCCGATGTAAACTTTAATATTGTACAGTAGTATAACATGTGGTCATATTTTATTGTAATGTATTAGTTGAAGATAAAATAAACGGTGTGAATAACGATACTGTCTTCATTAAACAATTAGTCATTTACAAGAATGGTAAAAGAGGGAAGAAAGATACCAGAGGAACAGTCAAACTCATATATCGAAAATAAACTGACAACGCCATGGCTAACAAAGGAATAAACAACCAGACAAATAATAGTACACAAGATACAACGTAGAAAATATAATACTAATCAACGCGCACCCCACCAAGAACTGGGGGTGATCTCAGGTGCTCCGGAAGGGTAAGCAGATCCGGCTCCACATGTGTTGCTTATGTTATTACAAACCCGGTAAATAGTTTAATTCGGTATGTCACATTCGTGAAAAGGGAAGGAGATTGTAGTTAGGACATCAGGAACACATCCGATATCATCTGGGAAACGGTAATTCCTTAACGGTCAACCAACACGTGATGGCGTCAGTAAAATTTTCGAAGAGATGATTTCAACTTCATCATTTGGAACTCTTGGTTAAATAGCTTCATTGTGAGCAGCAATCCTCAATAAAAAAAACCATGATATGAAATACAAGCCCGGGAATATCGTAGCAATTGGGAGATATATACTCGTATGCAGGCGCTGATGGAATGTTGCCATATAGAAATGGAAAGTTCACAAATGGGAAGGTGAAATCATCTTTTTTGTCGTAAAGTTTTGTTTTCAACCGACCCTCATTGTCAATTCTAGATGTAAGTCAATATATGAGACAGAATTAACAGTATCTGTTGTATCCTTTGTCGTTAGTTCGATGGGATAGATGCGTTCAACATAGTCATCAAATTTTGAATTATTTAATGAGAGAACATCCTCTATATAGCGGAAAGTAAAGTTAAAGGATATTGCTATCTTTCTTCATAAGAAGTTAATGTATGAAGTCAGCCTCATACTGATAAAGGAACAAGTCGGCAAGAAGAGGGGCACTATTGGTTCGCATTAGAATGCAAAAAGTCTGTTGAAAAAACGCGTCCTCCAAACGCAACAAAAATGTTGTCAATCAAGAAATCAAACATCTTGATAATGTCAGTTTCAGAGAATATTTTGTGTGTATTAGAGTGACTCTTTACAAAGTCGGATTTATCCTTCCCTAAGACAAGATTATTAGTTTCACAGCATGCAATTGTTCTAATACGAGAATTTATCGGGTCAATAAAGTTTATATCGGGTGAGGCGAAGCCAAACCCGATATGCATTTTATTGACTCGATAAACAATTGCACACTGTGTAGCGAATTTATCATGATTTTGTTATATTACATATTATTATTTTTAAATTCAATTATTATGACAATATCAACCAAATATATTTAGATATTTAGTTTAAAACTGTGAAAAATGAAAAATATAAGAACTATTAAGAAACTAAATATTTTTTATTAGGTAAATCGTACAAGGGAGATAATTCCAATTTACGTAATAAAAAAATTTATTAGGACAATGTCAGCCAATCAAATTGCAAGACATTACTCTGCATCAGGATAAACTTGTATCTACGTTGGCCTTTTTTTTTAGGAAACAAAGCAATACCTACTCTTTTGATTAATTAATCTTTTAGTTTGGAATTGGGAATACTTGTGTAAAGTGTAGTCAAATGTTTTAATACTATTGCAAAACATGTTTAACCCCGCCGCATTTTTGCGCCTGTCTCAAGTCAGGAGCCTCTGGATTTTGTTAGTCTTGTATGATTTTTAATTTTAGTTTCTTGTGTAAAATTTGGGGTTTAGTATAACGTCCATTATCACTGAACTAGTATATATATTTGTTTAGGTGCCAGCTGAAGGACGCCTCCGGGTGCGGGAGTTTCTCGCTGTATTGAAAACCTATTGGTGACCTTCTGCTGCTGTCTGGTCTATGGTCGGTTTGCTGTCACTTTGACACATTCCCCATTTCCATTCTCAATTTTATTGCAAGGTGAAGGAGTCTTAGATTATATGTACTCTAAAAGATCTTAGGATTTTCCTTGTATCCACATCTGGTTCACGTCACCTCTAGAATAGGCAGTCTCACAATAACTTTAAAGTCCGGCATGTGAAAGCCTCACACACTATAGGAAGAAGGATTATATTAATACATAACATAAAATCCCTACACACGCATACCTAAACAAATGGCAAATCTTTTTATTGCTTATAATCTAGTCATAGCGAAGCCTTTAAAATACAAGTAAAGCTCACACATGAACGTGTGACAGTCCCTTTTATGAAATTACACGAAATTCGTAACATGATGCCCTAGACGCTACATCTGAGCATTTAAGATTGATACAGGAATAAATGATGCAGCACCTGCATACGGAGTATATATCTCCCAGGTGTTACGATATTGAATGGCTTGTATTACACATCCTGATTTTTTGATAGAGAGTTGCTGCTCATAAGGAATCTATGAAACCAAGAGTTCGAAGTGGTGAAGTTTAAATCGTCCCTTCGTAACTTTTACGGATGCCATCATGAGTTTGTTGACCGTTAAGGAATATCCGTTTCACAGATGATAGCAGATATGTTCATAACGTCGTAGCTACCATCTTGTTCCCTTTTAACGAATGTGACCTACCGTAATAAAATTATTACCGGGCTGGAACTTACATGAGCAACAAGACAGAGCCATATGTATGTTTGTCTGTCTTTTCTTTTTTTATCCATGACTTAGTCAGTTTATATTCGAGTTTGAATATCCCTCTGGTATCTTTTGCCTCTCTTTGAATTTTGGTGACATCACTTTTACCCTTTTTAAGTTGTGCCCCGTAACAAATTGAAACATTGCTGAAGTTTGCCTCAACGAAATGTCATGATTCCTATTCAATATGCTTATTACAATAACTCACAGGACTTTGATCTGAGTTTTTTGGATAGAAACATTGTGTAAACGTTTCATAATATTTGGTAAAGGCGCACTCAGGTTAGAAAACGGAAACGAAAAATTCAGCATCCGTTTTTCATTTATAAAAAGGCATAACTCTTGGACGATAAAAAAAATGACGCTACAACAATTTTAACTCAGATCAAATACAAATTTTGATAGCGCCACTTTTACCGTTCATAAATTATATCCCGTATACGTTATATGTAAGCGGGGCATAACCTGTGTCCCATGAACTCTTTCCCCAAAGTTATAGTGATAACTTAACATAAATAAAACGTGAACAATACATTTTTTGTATACACATTGTGTACTTAATTCAGCATATCTAAATAACTAATATCAGTTTTATGCAGTTTCTCTCAGTTTGATGTTGTTAATCGCTTCACAACGCAAAAATGAATGAACTAAACGGCGGTTATACCATCGACGACTACTGAACGACATGTTTTAGATTTGAGACAGGCACATATAAAGAATGGAGCTGAGCTAAACATGTTTTATTCATGTATTAAAATGATTTTTTTAACATCCTTTATTCTACAATAGCAGTACTCGCTTACGAAAGTGAAAATGAACAATCTAGATCCACAATTAGTATACGAGTGTATATTTTGCAAAGTTGCAAATTGTTACATATTGGCTTATATGTCGATCAAAGGGAGGCGAAATATACTAAAGAAATATTCAAACTCATAAGTCGAAAACAAACTGACAATTCCATGGTAAAAATACCATACTCACTGCCTCATTACATTAACCCTTCATAAAAGCTTGTAAGTAAATCAAGTGTTATGGAACAAATACGTGAAAATCAATCGAGTTTTGAGCGATATACGAATACATCAAAGCTTGAGGTCATATTAAATCGTTATCGGGCATATTATACTGCTCTTGTTGTATGCATTTAGTTAGAGAAAACAAAATACACCAAAAGAAACATTTGTTTTTTAAGAATTTAATACCATATATCAACTTTGCAGGAATTGAAACCATTATTGTTATTGAATTCACTTAAATCACGCTATGAAAAATAAAAAAAAATGATGCACAAATGTTAAATTTGAACATAGATATCTTAATCTATAAACATTTATAGAATAATCGTTATACACAAACCAGAAATAGAACAATCCTACGTTTTGAAAATTTTCATGAGAAAATGTGTTATTTATAAATAGTTTACAGTAACTCTATTTTTAGAAAAAGGCAAGTTTTGTTTCCGTCGTGAATTGGTTCTTATTTATTTAGTTGACAACAGCAGGTGGTAGTTACAGACATGCTATTTATAATTATGTATGTTACATTATCAGTTTGTAGCAGATACTATTACGTTACAAAATAGATGTTTTTCGAAAATGATATGTTGACTGTAAATTGTGTCAAGGTAGAGATAACATTTGATGATCTTTGCGGTTTTCAAAATCTAATATTTTCACTTATCTTTTTTATTTCTATTAAAACAAGTAAAACAGAGAATTTATGATCAGTGCTTGCAAATTCAAAATGTCCACGTAGAGGAATCGTCCACAAACTTCGTTCCTTTCGCAAAGTCTGCATAACAACCATAGACCATCATATGTTGGCATAAATATATCGACATCTACTTCAAGCTCGACTTCAAGTCAATATTTTTTCATATCGGATTGTTTTGATATTGCACACTATTTCGCAATATTTTTCATAACTTATTACGGTATCGCCGCACAAGTCGACATAAAATACATCGATAAGTATAATATAACGCAACAAGTCAATAGCAACAACAACAAAAAATATACCTATAGTCACGCTTCCGTATGTCTGTAATAATGGGGAAAATGAAGATACACATCTTTTCTTATTACAATTTAATAGATTGACCTCGAAATGAGAAATATATAAAAATAAATAACTGTTATTTTTAAAAATAGTATAACGTTTACACTGTTGACAAAAGTTCTCTACTTGTAAATTGGTAAATAATAACTCTGCATTATTACTTAATTAGACTGTCTTCCTCTTTCATGTCAGAGTGTTTAGATATAAGGATGTGAAATAATATGATATATCTATATGTAACTTTACTAAGTTACATGTAAATTAAAATAATTATATATGCAATGGGTCTTAACCATTTATCGTTAATGAGTTTGTGCCAATTAAATGTTTGTATTTGTATTTGTATTAAACCATAGTCCTAATCGCACTAAATATAAACATGCATAGATTGTGTTATATAGAGAATAAAACATGACAAAATCCAAGTGTCCGATAACAAACCGAGAGCCGAATACCCGGGGACTGATATAAGTCGAAGGTGATACAGCATGTGATACCGATTTGATCATGAATTCATAATTTTTCATATATTTTAACAGAGGAATTATTTTTCCAAATTGAAGTCTTCATCCGAAAAACAAAATTGGTTGAGGATTGATAAAGCAACAAATATGAATTTTACATCACGCAAAAGGCAGAAATAGGGCCGACTTTTTAGGTTGAACACTTGTTTTACATATATTTTGTTCGTTTAAACCAAGGATCCATGTACATCACCGAAGATGCAATTTACAAGTATACATTAAAAACAGACACATTGTTGGATCCATGGTGAAGCATATCTGATGAAAGGATCTGCCATCAACACTTATTTTTCCAAATTACAATTTCAAAACATAGATTAAGAATTTTTATTCTAATGTAATTCCTTTGTATCAATGTTTCTGATTGGATGATAGTAAGCGTACAATTCTCTATCTCCTTGTCTGTAACTAAGGAAGCCGACATTTTGAATTGCGGAATGTATGGACATGTAATTTCTACAATGATAAGCAAAAAACTCAATTGTTGCACCTAGAAATCGTCTTTTTAACAAATTTTATTGCATTCTGAAGCGGTTAAGAAGCCAGAAAACGTTCGGTGGCAACGTTTGACGCCGGAAGCAAATTGGCTTATATGCCGATCTTAGCCCTTACTGAAAGTTTGTAGGTAAATCAAGTGTAATGGAACAGATTCGTGAAAATCAATCAAGTTTTGAGCTGAATACATCAAAGCTTGAGGTCATATTAAATCGTTATCGGGCGTATTATACTGCTCTTGTTGTATGTATTTAGAGAAAACAAAATACACCAAAAGAAACAAGTGAATTATTTAAGATTTGTTTCAAGAAATCAATACATTATATCAGCTTTGCAGGAATTGAAACCATTATTGTTATTAAATTCACTTAAATCACGCAATGAAAAATAAAAAAAAAAATAATGCGCAAATGTTAAATTTGAACATAGATATTTTAATCTATAAACATTTATATACTATCGTTATACATGTTATACACAAACCAATAATAGTTCAATCTTACGTGTTGAAAATTATAAGTTTACAGTAACTGAAAAAAAACCAAGTTTTGTTTCCTTCGTGAATAAGTACTTATATATTTAGTTGACAACCTCAGGTTGCAGTTACAGAGATGCGATTTTTAATAATTTTATTTTACATCATCAGTTTGTAACAGGTAATATTATTACTTTTCGATTCCGGAAATAACGAAAGTTACAAAATAAATGTTTTTCAAAAGTGATGTGTTGACTGTAAGGTGGCAGGTACCAGTTCTTAGCCTCTGTGCCATTGTCCCACGCAGAAAATTAGTATTAAAAAACTTTGGCTATCTTTGTCACTTCAGTGAGCAGTGATAAATAAAAAGATCTAAAATTCTAAGTTTGCATTACACAATGTTACCTTTCCTGATTACATTGATATGCAACTTTCATGGTTTTATCCTTGTTTGACATGAAAAATCTAGAGTCCCATATACATACTGTTTGAAGGCTAACTATACATTGTTATCCTGTTTTCCATTGGTCAAAACAGGTGGTTATTTAAGGACACTGGAAAGTGCCAAATTTTGATGGTAAGGATAGGTTCAGCTGTTGTTTATTCGAGTTGCAAGTGATTAAATTAGATATTTTTGAATGATTTTCTTGTCAGTAATTAGCAGGTTTGATGCACTGAGGTCTGGAATAGGGTGCCAAATTAAAAAATTGTTGGGATTTTGTCCGTTAACTGGGAAAAGTAGGTAATGCGGGATAAGGAAACCACGTAAAAAACATTGATCAGAAGTACTTCACTATCAATTTTAATCAATTCTGAACACCAAAAAATTATCAAAGCATGTTTATATCTTTCAGATTTATTTACAGAATTTTTTTTAAATTTGGTCTACACTTGCACGTGAATTAGTGAAAAAAACTTGTTTCTGCCACCATTAACATACATGATGAAATTAAAATGAGAGACACAAGGTTACTTTCACCCTTTAAAAATAATTTCAAGTGTTCTAACCCTAAATCGACCACAAAAACAGTAAGAAAATACAGTTTCAGGGATGAACTCATGTTTTTTGTAAATGCCTTGAAATTCAAGGAAGATAACTCTATTCAGATACTGATTTTCAAGTTTTATACACAAGTTGAAAGAGAGTGTTTGTTGCAAAAATGTTACTTCCAGTTGACTTTTCAGTAAGCATATGATATTACAAAATGTTACAGATGCATGATAAACATTATTTACCCTGTATCAATGTTTCTCTGCTTATATTTTCAGTGGAAAACAGCATTTTTTTGTGTATTCATAGTGTAAACCAGTAAATACCCCAAATGTCTTACTTTTTTAAATGTAGCCTTACACAAATTGAAAAAAATAAGCTTTTCTCTGTTTTTGAAACAAAAACTATATATGTTAGTGGATGTTTGATCTGGACAGGGCAACAGAAAAAAGGCTATGGAGTTTATGAAACCAGATTTAGAGGGAAAAAAATTAAAATTTTTGCTCATAGACTCAGCTACTTTATGAATGACAATTTTAAACCAATTGATCATAAATTCAATGTTTCACATGTTTGTCACAATGAACTATGTGTAAGGAAAGACCATTTATCTTTAGAACCACAAAGTGTAAATAACAGGCGCAAGATTTGCAAAAATAATGCAGAATGTTTGTTGCACTATGGATACGCAAAATGTATATTGTAACTTCAGGTAAAGTCTCTCCTGTTAGCATATTGATGTTCGTTAATTATGTTTTCATTTGCACAGTTAAATAATGAGTTTGCCATCAACTTCCTGTTTCCTTTGTTTCGCCTATATTTGAATCTGATAAACTTGTACTGACGAGTAGTTTTTCTGAGTGTATGATATTCACCCGTTTTGTCCCGCAGTCTCATATTTTTAATAAATGGATCCGTCTTTCTGTATTTTAGTCCTATGGCACTTGCAAGTAATATACAGGATTTCCAGAGATGAGGAATGGACGGCAGAATGACATAAACCTTCAAAATTTCTTGTCCAAATAGTATTTTTTGGTGCAAATGAAAATACCTTACTGTGTAAACTTTCACACTTGTTGGTTGTTGAAAGACGGGAAATTTTCTGTATCTCAGAGTTGGTAAAGTTTTTTGCTAAGACTGATTTCAATTTAATTATGTCATTCTGGTTCAGTTCCAAATGCCTGGCATATGGCAAGTGGCTTGTATTGTACATGGATAGATGAGCAGAGCAAACAATAGAATCTCTTCTACAGTTTCTATGATCATTTGCAAAACATGGAATAACATTTTCAACTGCTCTCCTACCGCGCTCAATAAAACTGCACTCATTGGCAGAGAGCCTTTTAATCCGAGTGAACTCTAGTCTTATCCTGGCCCTTATACCACTTGCCAACTTTCTTACAAAAATATCCTTGTCAAATCCATGCATTGAGCTGGTTAGTTTTATATTTCTCAAATGTTTTTGTAATGTTCTCAACTTGTGGACAAGGCATTTATAGTGGCGAATCGGTATGTTATTAGCTCTAGAATAATCATTTACAGATTTTGCAATTTGAGCAGAGGCATCACTGGTAACAGAACGTACCTTTAAAATTTTCTTACTGTTTATTTCAGTTAAATGTTGTTTTACAAATTTCCCTTCAGTTGAAGCCATTGACTCGTCAGTACTGTAGTTTTTTTTACATTTGTCATTGTTATGGTTACAATTTAATTTTGGACATAATGTATTTGCTGCTATCATATTTACAGGTAGCTTCCTACTTGTATTTTGCTCTATAAAAGGACAGAAGGTTTGCGATGCTGCTTCAAACCCAGCTTGGGGGCGATTGTTAAATGAAGAATCTACCTCCGCATCAAAAGAATTGTCTTGTCCTGCTAATTCTAGGACTTTTTTCACATATTCTTGGTTCTCGATCATTGTTTTTTTATTCATGTCAACCATTAAATCTGACATCTTGTTGACCTTTCGTTGCATAACGGTCCGACTTAAACATTGAATGTTCAGGCAAGACATTATTGTAATTATATCTGAAATACCTACTTTTGATTTTATCACTGGTATCAACAATGCATTATTTAAGACACCACTATCCGGGCCTCTAGGAGACTTCATTGTTGAATAAAGTTTTACAGGTTCAGATGAAAAGTCACAATTTGTACATACTACCTTTACTGAAACACAAATACCTAACCTTTTCGACATGACTACATCTGGATTAGGGAACGAACAATTATGCGGCATAAATCCAATGATTAGATTTGTTAATTTTTTTAATGTTACAATTACATTTTCCTCTGAATCTTCAGATACTGAAAAATCATCCAAATTTTCACATTCCTTATCTTTTTCAGGTCTCATTTTTGAAGGAACCAGGTGTGTAGTGTCTGCTGTTTGGCTATCACTCAGAACTTTTACAGCATCAAAGTATTCCTGTGAATTTGGACGTTTAAAATCAGAAGATAAAGAACAGTTTCCACTTGATTTGTAAGAATCCTTGTGTATCGGAAAGTGTTTATGTCCCTTCTGGAACATTGTTTTTTGCTTTGAACGATTTCTTAAGAAACTTCGACGAGAAAAAACCATTTTAAATTATAAATGACTATCACTTTTTCAACTTGTGTGTATCAAATGGAAAGGAATTTAATAATGGGTCATTTGAAATAGAAGAGTGCAATAAGAATTAAAAATAGAAAGGATGGGGTTGCAACACCTCTGAATCATATGTGTTGATAGATTTGGAACTTTATGTCCTATGCTGAGTCATTTTAAAGAGGCTGATAGATGCTGTCAAAATATTTACTAATTACCTCCCTTAGACTGTCAGATATTAAACCTAACATAATAAATCAATGTGAGGTAAATAGATACTGAATGTAACATTATTTATAAATAAAAGCAATTAAGTCTTCATTTCAAATGACCTTTTTAACAAATGGGTACATGTCTTGGATAAAATTATACTTTCATTACATATTTTAAAGTGAAAATCTCTGAAAATTTGTAAAGTGGGGTAATATTTTTCATATTTTTTCATACACATGTAATGTTCTTGGTCTTTTTACATGTTTTCTTTCAATAAAATTTACTGCATAATCAATCTATTTGGTTTTTATTTGTGCCTAACACTTTGAAGTATTTTTTAAGCATTTTTTTGTGATTGTCGGTGACAGATGACATTTTGAATGAAATGCCGCAAAAACACCACCTTTCTTTGAAAGCCTGTAAAATTTGTTTCATTAAGAAATATAACTCTCATTTAAGATTTTTTAATTCTTAAAAGACTGATAAACATGTACATAACATCAAAAGTCAAACACATGCAATATAAAAAATGCTTAAGGTGGCAGGTACCAGTTCTTAGCCTCTGTGCCATTGTCCCACGCAGAAAATTAGTATTAAAAAACTTTGGCTATCTTTGTCACTTCAGTGAGCAGTGATAAATAAAAAGATCTAAAATTCTAAGTTTGCATTACACAATGTTACCTTTCCTGATTACATTGATATGCAACTTTCATGGTTTTATCCTTGTTTGACATGAAAAATCTAGAGTCCCATATACATACTGTTTGAAGGCTAACTATACATTGTTATCCTGTTTTCCATTGGTCAAAACAGGTGGTTATTTAAGGACACTGGAAAGTGCCAAATTTTGATGGTAAGGATAGGTTCAGCTGTTGTTTATTCGAGTTGCAAGTGATTAAATTAGATATTTTTGAATGATTTTCTTGTCAGTAATTAGCAG
Organism: Mytilus galloprovincialis; assembly: GCF_965363235.1. Lineage (NCBI taxonomy): Eukaryota > Metazoa > Mollusca > Bivalvia > Mytilida > Mytilidae > Mytilus > Mytilus galloprovincialis. The sequence continues at coordinate 88,804,115 of NC_134843.1, forward strand.
GTTTGATGCACTGAGGTCTGGAATAGGGTGCCAAATTAAAAAATTGTTGGGATTTTGTCCGTTAACTGGGAAAAGTAGGTAATGCGGGATAAGGAAACCACGTAAAAAACATTGATCAGAAGTACTTCACTATCAATTTTAATCAATTCTGAACACCAAAAAATTATCAAAGCATGTTTATATCTTTCAGATTTATTTACAGAATTTTTTTTAAATTTGGTCTACACTTGCACGTGAATTAGTGAAAAAAACTGGTTTCTGCCACCTAAATTGTGTCAAGGTAGAGTTAACATTTGAACATTTGATGACCTTGGCGATTTTTCAAATCTTATATTTTTCACTTGACCTTTTATATTTCTACTGTAACAAGAAAAATAAAAAGTTGTAATCAGTTTTTAAAAATAAAATATAAACGCACAGGAATCTTCTACAAACTTAGTGTAACTTTTTTCATTTATTACATCAGTGTTTTTTTTTTTATCATTGTATAAATTTTAAATTGCTTATTCGTATCAACCGTTACAATGTGATTCATTACAATCTATTTATATCGCCTTCAATAAGAGTGTATTTGTTAAATGTCAAATAAATCATGTTAATCAGGTGGTACTCCGGTTGACCTCGGCTCCGGGCTCCGGCTGAACCGGTCCGCCATTCCATCTATAGTTTGGCGCATATGTTAACTAAATTCATAAAGTGTAAACATGCACACGCGTAACGTTTTACCTGCAATGTAAATACAAAAGAGCTTTCTAGTTGTTTATAGAGAAGTTGACATTAATTTGGAAAGTTGAAATCATCACAATGTAGGTAATGCTCTGTAAAAATCGCTTTTTGTGACACTTCTTTTTCTCGATTTCCGATGGAAAATAACAAAACAGAACAAAAAGGCATACTTAATATAATTTTGGGCAAACAATTCGAGTATTGAGTATATTAACGCTTTAAAGCTTTAACATCATATTTAATTTTTCCTGTATCATTTATTAAACAAAAGCAAGACTCGCGTCATAGAGAGAATATTAGACAAATACACCATCATTTAAATGTAAATTGTTTACGTTTTCCCTATGGAACTCAATTGACACTTTTTTGAATCTCAATTAAAGCCGGCCAAATTTAAATGATGATTCATTAAGAGAATGCTTACGTAGAGAATATACCTTATTCTTTACTTTGAAATATTATAATAACTGGATGTATGCTTATTGTACACGCATCATTGTCAAAATAATGAAATTTTATGCGACTCTTACAAGTGAGAGGTTCATAAAATCAGATTCAATCCACCATTTTCTACAGAAGAACTTTGAAATTTCCCTCGACGTTCGGTATTTTTGTGATTTACTTTTAATCTAGCAGGAATTGAAATCAATGCTATTGAATCCACATAACTCACGCTATGAAATATAAATAATAAGTGCAAGCATAACATTTAAACATAGATATTAAGTTTCACCATTTATAGAATAATTGTTTTGTGTAAACTATTTATTGTACAATACCTTATTTGTGTAAAATATTAACAAGAATAAGACAAGTATACAGTAACTCACAGATTTTTTTTCGTTTCTGAATGGGTACGTTATACACAGTTGGCAACAGTAGGTAAATTCTACAAAGATGCGATTTCAAATAAATTATGAAAGATTATCAGTATGTAATAGCTCACATCTATTTTCGTTTCAAGGAATAGTATAGTTACGTGAGTTTATTCTTACACAAACCTATTTTTCGAAAATAATGTTTTTACTATTAATTGTCTCAAGGTAGAGATAATTTATGATCCTGGCGATTTTTCAAATCTGAAATTTTCAATTAGTTTCTACAGTCAACACATTTGTTTTTCGAAAAATGGGTTTATGTTAAAACAACTTCAGATATTTTGGAAAAAATTGTACTATTCCTTGAAACGAAATATTTAAGGCAAGCTGTTTCATACTAGATGTTTACATCAACACTCTTTTTCATCGTCACCATCAAATATATAATTCCACTGGACAGGTCATGATAATAACTATCTTCGATGTCGTTAACGAAAAAATATTAAGTAATTGTAAGAAATCAATTGGAAGAATACCATAATGGTACTGATTAATGCAGTTCAGAATAATACCTGAAAATATGTTCAGCAAAAATCATATGTCCCGAAACTTGAACACTTATTTGAATGATCACACCTGTTCGGTCAATATTTAAGAAGGACAGTCAACATTTACAATGTACAATGACCACACAGTCTCTATCCCTTTCGAGAAATCAGATCTCCAGAATGCTTTATTCTCACTTCAAGACTGATTTGTTATTGTTATTGCAGACACAGCATTAAACATTATTGTCATTATATACACAACCCATTTTTTTGGGGAAATATATATATATACTTTATCGTTTGCATTAACCTTGTTGCTATATCAAAACGATACCTTTTTTAAAAGTGAAAAATTGGAAGCCTGATATTTGAGAAGACGATTATTATCAAAATAGGTAGTTATTTTATAGAGATTTGAGATAAAAACACTAGGTGTTTTTAAGTTTAGAGCAGTAAAATTGCTTTTTACATAGAAATGTCTGATACGGTAAAACCTTTTGACTTTTGCTATAGATATCTGATTCGTTCACTACATTTAAAAGGAAGAAGGGGTAGAAGAAAAGTAGGTCAAACTGAAAGTTTGAGTAATTTTGAAAGAAAAATTACGATTGAGGTAGGTAATAATACAATATCTAGACATACATGTCATCCTTTGACAAATTTGAGCAATTGGAATACAGACAGAAGGAACTCAAATGCACCCATATGATCGTATTACTGACAAAGATAAAGAGCACAATAAATGTAGATCTCGAACTTAGATTGGTATAAAGATTTTATAAAATGTGAAAAATGCAAACACAAAACTCAAAACGGGAAGTCTCTATTCAAATGGCAAAATCAAAAGCTCAAACACACCAAACGAATGGACAACAACTGTCACATTCCCATCTTGACACAGGCATTTTCTTATGAAGAAAGGTGGATCAAACCTGGTTTTAAAGCTAGCTAAACCTCTCACTAGTATGACAGTCGCATCAATTCCACGGAGAGATGTGTGCTGAATAAAGGCGATAATTAGTAAATATAAGTAAAACTTACTCAACAAGGATATGACATGAAGCAAGAGTTGGGACGCAAAAATGAGGATTTTAACTTTGAATTTTTCGAAAAACTAAGGATTTTCTTATCCCAGGCATAGATTACCTTACCCGTATTTGGCCCAACTTTTTGGAATTTTGGATCCTCATTGCTCTTCAACTTTGTACTTTATTTTGTTTGGCATTATAACTATTTCGATATGATCGTCACTGATGAGTCTTATGTAGACGAAACGCGCGTCTGGCGTACTAAATTATAATCCTGGTACCTTTGATAACTATCAATTAGTTGTATGAGAAAATCAATGATGATATAAACGAATGTTTTTTAAACATGCTCAAAGTTGGTCGTGGACCTCCAAGTTCATGAAGACTTGGTGCGTCCTTTCTATGGCATTATCGCGACTACCACGATCTTACAACGACTTCCAATTTTTTTCTAATGTTTTAGGTCGAAGCGGGATCGTGGTCCTAGTGTGATAGGGATATAAAACTGCGTTCATTACGGAATACTCTTTATGAGTACATTTAAAATCCTTTCGGAGTCTGTAATGTCCACCAAAGATGTATGGAGTTTCTGGTACAATGGAAAAGGCTCTTGATTTATTTGGATTAAATTGTCATTTATAGTTTAAATAAAAAAGACCATTCTTATAAATAAGCTTTCCAATTGTGAACTTTCCATTTCTAAGTAGCAACCTTCCAGCAGCACCTGCATTCGGGGTATATATCTCCAAATTGATAAGATATTCCCGTGCTTGCATTTCCTTTCATGATTTTCTTAATAGAGGGTTGTTGCTCACAAGGAAGCTATTAAATCAAGAGTTCCAAATGGTGAAGTTGAAATCATCACTTCGTAAATTTTACGGACGCCATCACGAGTTGGTTGACAGAATAACCGTTTCACAAATCATATCGGATATGTTCCTTACGTCGTAACTACAATCCCCTTCCCTTTCATGAATGTGACCTACCGAATTAGACTATTTACCGGATCTGTTATCTCATAAGCAACACGACGGGTGCCACATGTGGAGTAGGATCTACTTACCCTTCCGGAGCACCTGAGATCACCCCTAGTTTTTGGAAGGGTTCGTGTTGTTTATTCTTAAATTGTCTATGTTGTGTCATGTGTACTATTGTTTGTCTGTTTGTCCTTTTCATTTTTAGCCATAGCGTTGTCAGTTTATTTTCGATTTATGAGTTTGACTCTCCCTCTGGTATCTTTCGTCCCTCTTTTAGATGTAGTTGTAGATTACAATTTGTTATTATTTGTAAACAAAACAGAGATGAAATGGTCTCATATAGTCCATCAACAAGAAAATATTGGCTCAACTTTAATCCCTTGATTAGAAAAAAAAATCAATGTTTTATACCAGATTCGATTTCAGCCAATTTATCGAAGTTATAAATTCAGATAGTATCGAGAAAAGACGAAATGATAAGTCGACATACTTCTATGTTTTTTGTACATATTGGACAAAACAAAACTTGTTACCATTTGTACAAGAAGGATATTCAGTTACTTATACACATTTAATCTGTTTGCAATCGATTTAATGCTTTGACTAGGAGACATAAAGTGTCTTTACAGATATACACTGTTGGGTATCAAATAGACCGTGTCACTTTTGATATTAACAGTCCTTTACCCCATATCCGTTAAAAGAATATCCGTTAGATAATATTTTATCATTTAAATGGGGGTTTACCTGCAACCACACGAGCAAGCTGCAAAGGTAACACGTCCAAATTGAAGGAAAATTACCAATTAGTACGAAATAATCTGCTGTTCAACTTGAAGGAGATAACGACACCCGTATTATTGTAATAATGATAATGATAAAAATAACATTTATTATTATAATAATACTAATACTAATTATAATGAAAATAGTAATACTATGGTTACTAGTAATAATAGAGAAACCAAACAGCAATCGTTCAGTATAGAAACTAATCTTATAAAGTTACAAAACCAGCAGAGCAATATACAATGATAAACATATTCATGAAAATAACTATATCCTTTTTTTATTTCTTTAATTTACAAAAAGCTAGAATAATAGCAAAACTAGTGAAGCTCTTCATTTTACCAATTATTTCAAAGACAAATTATTATGTTTTTACTCTTCCGAAACACCATAATCTTGAATTTGTTTAAAATGCATATGTTCAGTTTTTTTCATCTAGCCAAATAATTTTTCAGCTGTCAATGACTCTTCTGCTTCATCATTGCGTAGGAGTGATTACTGTTATAAATTTAGAAGTTATGAAAAAAACCTACGTTTTCAAATGTCTCAGACAAAGTTGACCTGAATGAATTTGCCTTTTTAATCTCCTTTTAGTTATATAGCTTTTCAACTGAGTTGGTTCTTTTATTTCTAAGCATTCAAATATTCGGCTTTGAGAGTAAGTTGACTACTGTTTTTAATTCTTCCAATTTCTGTTTAAAACGAGGACAAGTTATTGAGAAAGCGAAAATCTTAGGAATTAAATCAAAGTGTTCAAGAACACATTGCCCCACTTTCAGATTTCAAATTGGTCTATTTGTTTAATTTTCATATAAATTGGCCTTGTTCTCTTGATTATAATTATCCTTTATTGGAGAATCTGAGATTTATAGAATTCAATATTAAAATATGTACTAGTAAACTAGAAAAACGATACAAAATATGTTGCATTCCTAGAGGGGCAACACATACCAACATTCAAACTCATAAGTCGAGAATTTACTAACAGCTACATGGCAAAACAAAAGAAGAATATGATCAAGAGACAAACAAAGTTTAAAAACACCACTTAGAAAACAAAAGACTGAGCAACACGAACCCCACTTAAAATGTGTGGTGATCTCAGGTACTCTGTACGGTTTAGAAGATCATTATGAACACATTACAGCCGTCATGTTGCTAATATGAAAACGATCCGATAGGTCACATTCGGGGAAAAGGAGGGACAGTGTGGACAATTTGAACATATCCGTCGTTATCTGTGAAGCAGGTATTCTATAACTAAAAACCAACCCTATCTCAAAAAAATCGTGCTAGCTCTGTAATATCATATCAACTTGGAGAAATCTACTCCTTATACAGGCGCTGATGGAATGTTGCTACATAGAAATTGAAACTTTACAATTGTGAAATCTTCTCTTTTGTTGTAAAAAGTAAAATCACAAAAATACTGAACTCCGAGAAAAATTCAAAAGGAAAGCCCCTAATAAAATGGCAAAATATAAAGCTCAAACACATCACATAAATGTATAATGTAAAGTTTTGTTCTCAACCGACCCTCATTGTCAAATTCTAGACGTAAGTCAAAATATGCTGCAGATAACTGAATTTGTTGAAACCATTATTTCGAAGTCGATATGATAGAGCTTCAAAAGAGGGACGAAAGATACCAGAGGGACAGTCAAACTCATAAATCTAAAACAAACTGACAACGCCATGGCTAAAAATGAAGAAAAAAAAACCAAACAACAGCACACACGACACAACATAGAAAACTAAAGAATAAACAACACGAACCCCACCAAAAAACTAGGGGTGATCTCAGGTGCTCATATTCACCAAACTTTGAATTATTTAGTAAGAGGACATCATATATATATATATATATATATATATATAACTCGTCTAAACATCAACCCAACAATGTTAGATCTGTAAATTTGCTTTCGCAAATTTTTGGTTCTTCCCTCGCCGGGATTCGAACCCATGCTACTGTGATATCGTGACACCAAATCGCCTGCACTGCAGCCGTCCCGCTAGACCACACGACCACCTGGGCTCTCAAAAAAGAGCTTTCGCTGGCCGTGTGTTACCTTTCCACGTCAGTTTTAATCTAGCGGCGTACTGCAGTACATGATATATAAGGCATGAAGATGTTATAACATCTTGGGTTCGAATCCCGGCGAGGGAAGAACCAAAAATTTGCGAAAGCAAATTTACAGATCTAACATTGTTGGGTTGATGTTTAGACGAGTTGTATATACATTATGTACACAGCCATGTATCACCATCATTGATGGCGATCCGATGGATACATCTGTTGTAGGGTTGTCACTGACTCAGACGTACTTATAAATATAATTATTTTCTGTGACTGTATCTTACATTCATTTGTAGGATCCTTTACTATAGATAATTTAGCTGATCTGTAACAATAACATCTTCATGCCTTATATATCATGTACTGCAGTACGCCGCTAGATTAAAACTGACGTGGAAAGGTAACACACGGCCAGCGAAAGCTCTTTTTTTGAGAGCCCAGGTGGTCGTGTGGTCTAGCGGGACGGCTGCAGTGCAGGCGATTTGGTGTCACGATATCACAGTAGCATGGGTTCGAATCCCGGCGAGGGAAGAACCAAAAATTTGCGAAAGCAAATTTACAGATCTAACATTGTTGGGTTGATGTTTAGACGAGTTGTATATACATTATGTACACAGCCATGTATCACCATCATTGATGGCGATCCGATGGATACATCTGTTGTAGGGTTGTCACTGACTCAGACGTATATATATATATAAGTGCCTATAAATAGCAGCACATGACATACAAATCTATGGGAGTGTGGATTAATCAGTACAGAGATTAATTCAATTACACAAATAAAATTATAGATTGCCTAACAATGTAATTTTAACACACTATTTAGTATGTAAATATAAGAATGTTTAAAATATTTACAAAATGATGAAAATAAACGCAATATTTCGCTAGACCAACTAGCTTTATCAAGTATTAACCAAGCAGCCTAATCCATCGCCCGGTTGCTACAAACAATGTGGTCGAAGGAATTGTTTGTGTTGTAAAGCTGCCAATACAAGCAGTTCTTTCATCAGCTCCGTTACTAAACAAAATTATACCATCTACTCTAATTCCAACTGTAAAACGGAGAACTCAATTTATATATTAACATGTGACACTTGTGGCATTCAGTATGTGGGAGAAACAATGGACAAATTTAATATTCGGCTCAATAACCATCGTTCATCGTACAAAACCAACAAAAACTGTCCTCTCACAAGACATCTTCGTTCAACGAAACATCCTTTTGATAATGTCACTTTCCAAATTATAGAAGTCAACACCGAATGGGACACCACGGCGAGAAGGAGAAGAGAAAACTTTTGGATCCACCAACTCCACACTTTAGAACCTGATGGTCTTAACGAAAAAGACGAAAAAAGATACAGGAAAGATAAAGAATAATTTAAAACAAAGCATCGTCCTTTTTATCCCGTAATATTGGCCAATGGACGTTGCTAACTTCAACTACCAATTATGTATTTTTAAGGTAGCTAAATCCAAGTGCAACATGTACATTGAGCTGCAAAATTTTCTTATTTTCAAAGCAGCTAAATGCAAGAGGTCGTATACATTGAGCTGCAAAATTTTCTTATTTTGAAGGCAGTTCAGTGCAACACAGACGTTGAGCTGCAAAAGTTTCTTATCATCTACATCCGATTTCACCTGGATAGATGCACGCTTGATAAAGCTAGTTGGTCTAGCGAAATATTGCGTTTATTTTCATCATTTTGTAAATATTTTAAACATTCTTATATTTACATACTAAATAGTGTGTTAAAATTACATTGTTAGGCAATATATATATATATATATATATATATATATATATATATATATATATATATATATATATATATATATACGTAGTGTATTAAGTGAGCCTTATATGTATTTAGTAATAAATCGGCAAGAAGAGGAGCACAATTGGACACCATATAAATGCCGATTTGTTTTTGAAAACACATCCTCAAAACGGTAGAAATGTGTTATCAATCTAGAAATCAAGCATCTTGATAATGTAAGTTTTAATAAAAAAAATTGTTTGAATCAAAGTGATGTTATACAAAGTTCTATTTATTCGAGATGAATTCCTAAGACAAGATCATACATGTGAAGGAGATTCTTATGCTTCATTTGGTAATATTATTTACAACTCGCCTAGGCCTACAACATACTTCAAAATTATTAAAATGACAATACAACTGCAAACTGTATCGGATGTTCTTTTTTATAGATTAATTAACTCCCTTTCCTACGAGTAATATTCGTTCCTATCATTATATGAATTGTCCAATATCCTGAAATCGATAAAGATCCTTTTCCGTTGTGCACTAATTTTAATTCAGCATGACGATTGAGTTGAATGGTTCTCTTCCTCACTGCATAATACTCGATTGGTATGAGTTACTTCTCAGGTTCATTACCTCTACATAACGATCTTGTTGTATGGGTCACTCCTCATAGTCAACACCACTGCATGACGATCAAGTTGTATATTTCACTCCTCATATTCAACATCACTGCATGACGATCAAGTTGTATATTTCACTCCTCATAGTCAAAACCACTGCACGACGATCAAGTTTTATATTTCACTCCTCGTAGTCAACACCACTGCACGACGAACAAGTTGTATGGGTCACTCCTCATAGTCAGCACCACTGCACGACGATCAAGTTGTATATTTCATTCCTCATAGTCAACACCACTGCACGACGATCAAGTTGTATATTTCACTCCTCATAGTCAACACCACTGCACGACGATCAAGTTGTATATTTCACTCCTCATAGTCAACACCACGGTACGACGATCAAAATGTATATTTCACTCCTCATAGTCAACACCACTGCATGACGATCAAGTTGTATATTTCACTCCTCATAGTCAACACCACTGCACGACGATCAAGTTGTATATTTCACTCCTCATAGTCAACACCACTGCACGACGATCAAGTTGTATATTTCACTCCTCATAGTCAACACCACGGTACGACGATCAAAATGTATATTTCACTCCTCATAGTCAACACCACTGCTTGACGATCAAGTCGTATATTTCACTCCTCATAGTCAACATCACTGCGTGAAAACTGAGTTGTACAGTTCACTATCAGCTTCATTACCACTTCATGATGATCAAGTTACTAGGTTCACTCCTCTTGGTCATCACCAGTTAGTTTATCGTTTTGTATATTTTTACACACATGGAGAGCACACAAATTCGTTATCTCGACTCCGTAAATCACCCAATATTTTATTTTGATATTCAATGAAAAACACATGTTACTATAGATGGTCATATATTGCTATACAGTATTTTCTTGCAATAATTACAGAAATCGACTAAATGTCTCAACATACAAATTAATGGAAACCTCATCATTTATTTTAAATAGTTTTTCATGGCGATAAAGATACAAGATGAAAGTGAAAATAATTTAACCAGGTTCAACCCACCACTTTTATTCCCCTTTAAAAGTGACTTCTGTGTGTGTTGCATTTTAACGTTGAGTCGTTTGTGTTTTCTCTTATTTTTGAGAAATTGAGATAAGACGTGGCACGGTACTTGTCTATCCCAAATTCATGTATTTGGTTTTCATGTTATATTTGTTATTCTCGTGGTGTTTTGTCTGATGCTTGGTCCGTTTCGGTGTTATGTCGTTGTTCTCCTCTTATATTTAATACGTTTCCCTCGGTTTTAGTTTGTTACCCCGATTTTGTTTTTTGTCCATGGATTTATGAGTTTTGAACAGCGGTATACTACTGTTGCCTTTATTTAACTTTAATTCTTAATGTGGAAATATTGTTCTTGGGTCAGAGTCTTGGGATATTTCCCTAAACTTATTCACTATTCTGGTTAAATATTATATTTATACATGTCGCTTTAATACTTCATTACCGACTCTTAAAGGTGTCATAGCTATGATTAAAAATTCCTACCAAATAGAAAAAAATATCTACCTCCTTTTACAGATCCCCTAGAGCAAGAGAGAAATTTGATAGTAAATGGGAATTAATTAAAAACTTAGTTCACATGTGAGGAGAGATCTTTCTATTTATGTACTTACTTACGGCTTTATAATAGTTCATGTAGAATTAATAATATGTTGATGCACATCACAACTGGACAGTGATTTGTGTGCATCTTAAAAGTACTATATATGTTTATTGCTATTGTTATATATATATTGATATACTAGTTTTTGTTTGATTGTATTTGAATTATCTCCCCTTGACTTAGGTTGACATTTACTCTGTCCAACATGTTGTCTAACATGTTATCTGTTAATGATCTCTGGTGGCCTCTCCTGGTACCTCTCATGTTTTACATCACTGTATAGGCAGTGATGCATGTGGCTATAGGAGAAGGCTGATGCAATCATTAACCTTATCAGCATATTCAGGTATTCTAATCCAGAGTGATAAAGGATGTGTATGATCCAGTAGAAAATTTAGAACAATTAGCATAACTAACTTTTTAATTTTAGACTGTTATTGAAAAATTTAATATCAATATATGTGTTATGAATTAATTATATAATTATGTATCACAATATATACTTGGTGTATTTTCAGATGAAATAAAAATAAATTACAAAAAAAAAAAAGATACAAGATATTCAATGAATCCATTTAATAATCGTTTGTTTAACAAATATACATACAACAGCGCATTTTACATTATTACTGTAAACATTTTTTTACTTTTTTTTTAAAAATTTTCTTTTAAATGCTCATTCAAATAAATAAGGGAACTTCTGTTTATTAAGATTGTATGCAATTGTAGTATACAGAAATTCCTTACTCTCAACCGAATCGACGAACCGACATCAGTACGTAATAATCCTAAACATCGACAAAAAAAAAGAAGAAGAAAATCCATTCTATACATATGCTTAATTACCAAGTTAGCAAAAAAAATAAACATTCTTTTAATTATCTCATTATACGGATCAACATGGATTAATGATAATAAAGCGAAGGCGATTGCTTAAATTTTTTGATATCAGACAAGTGATCATTTTCATCATGAAACATCAAACTTTTATTGTTATATATGCTGTTTCATGTGTTTAATAGAGATTAGTATCTAGTATATAACCCATGTTCTCTAAGGAATATATATATACAAGAAAACAGGATGCAATTAAAACAAAATGTAATATAATTGTATTTATTATCAGATAACGACCTTTTTCAATGATTATTTTAATTTTCGATTAATTATGAAATGGTTGACAATCCTTTGCATTTATAATTGGATTCACAGACATCCGTGTTTTCCCCCAGTGATTACACTTCGTGATTAGAAATATACTTTGGCTCTATTTTTCGAAATGTCGAATATCATAAACACAATAATTTCAAATGTAATATATACATCTATAATGCATCTACAGCTTTTTATATTCAAGAACAAAATGGAAGCGATGCCGAAGTTGGAATTCAAATTCCTCATGTCTAAGAAAAGACAACCATGGCTTAATGAACATAAAGGAAATACAAACAACAGTTCATAAAAAAAAATCATAGAAAAAACAAAACATTAGTAACACAAGTCAAATTTCTTACTAACTAGTGGGAACTTAGTGTGCATCATGTAATCATCATATGAATGTCACTACTTTAAGCATCTTCTTGTTAACAAAGATTGTTTTTTCCAATTGATATCTCGATTGCACAATACGACTATATTGAAAGTGTTGATATACCTTGAAAACATTCTGGAGGTATTGATATGGGAAAAAAAATCTGGTTTTATTTCTTAAATACAATACAAACAGACATTGTCGAATAACTGGTTTATCTATTACAATAATAATGGTAACTGTTAAATAATTACGATCTCTGATTAATCATATTAAAATGTAATAATACATTTTATGCTATTTAAAGCCACAAATGCCATTTCATACCAAAGTTTTTTATGAGTTATTTTTTAGTTTAGAAAACTAAGACTTTATAAAAATGGAAAGTCTAGCAGCAAAAACGCACTGGTAAATAGTGAAATGAAAAATTTCAAATTAAAAAGAAATATTACATGATGTACGTCTTCCTCTTGACATAGCAATCGATAAGGAATGTAGGTTTCAGGAGATATGTATTCAATTGGTTTCAACTGGTTTCGAATGTTACCACTGTTATCACTCAAATAAGTCAATTCATGTAGAAATCAGCTGTTTAAAAAAATTGTAAGTATTAAGGATTTTTATACCACAGGAATAGACTATCTGAGCTTAGTTTTGTAAAAGGTTTGGAACTTTGGGCCTTAAATGCTTTTAACATCGTACTTCATTTGACTTTTCAAGATTTTTTTTAATTTTTGGCGCCAAATGGAGTAGTTAAAAAAAAAAGAAAACAATTCATTAACTTTGAATATTTGAAATACTAAGGGTTTTCTTCCTCAGAAAAACCCTTAGTATTTCAAATATCCAAAGTTTTTACATCTTTTACTCTGGTCTTTTGTTTAAAAAAAAACCCTACAAATTGTTAAGCTTAGTCAATTATTAAACAGAGTACTACGCTGTCCAATATCATTTCATATATAAAGATTTATTTTTGAAGCCAAGGTGGTCGTGTGGTCTAGCTCGCCGGATACAATGCAGGCGATTTAGTGTCACGATATTTCAGTAGCATGAGTTCGAATTCCGGCGAGGGAAGAACAAACAACTTGCGATCTAACATTATTGGGCTGAATTTTAGACGAGTTGTATATACAGAAATGTACACAGCCATGTATCAACATTACTGCTGGTGATCCGATGGAGAAATCGGTTGTAGAGTTGTCACAGGTTCAGACGTACTTATAAATATAATTATTTATGTGACTGTTCCTTGCATTAATTTGTAGGATCCTTTACTATATATAATTAAGCTTATCTGTAACAATACCATCTTTATGCCTTATATATCATGTACTGTAGTACGACGCTAGATTAAAATTGACGAAGAAAGGTAAATAACACCTGGCCACCGAAAGCTTTATATTTGAAGCCAAGGTGGTCGTGTGGTGTAGCGCGCCGGATACAGTGCAGGCGATTTAGTGTCACGATATTTCAGTAGCATGAGTTCGAATCCCGGCGAGGGAAGAACAAAAAAATTGCGAAAGCAAATTTACAAATCTAACATTGTTGGGCTGATGTTTAAACGAGTTGTATATACATATTTATATACATTTATATTTTAATATCTACGCTCTACAATTTGAAGCGCATTTCAGAAATCGACAACGTACTGCTACACAATTTAAAGTACATGTATTTGAATATTTAAAACACAATAAGAATAATGAATAGTTATATTTTTGCCTCGCTAAAATTAATGACGCAAAAAATCTCTTGAAAGTAAGAAAAACTTATCTGATGATATTTTCAATAATTCAGAGCATAGTGATTATTATTATTAATAAGGAAATTCAAAAATTCAATTGGTATAAAATATCGTTTCGCAAGAACACGAACACCTATTGTTAGTATATAGGAGTAAGAGTCAAGATTTCATATCCGTTTATCTTCAGAAGATTATCATGCTTTCAAAATGCTATACGGTAAATATTTTAAGTGTTTTATATGGTATTTAACGATTCAATAATTCTAAAATAATCAGTTTTAGTTTAATTGTATGATTATATATGTATACAGAAATTTTGATCATCGTTTATACGAATATAAATAAAGTGGTTGTTGAGTTTGAATAATTTCTCGCATATTTTACAGTTATAAATAATTTGAGAGAATGCTCTTTGTAGTAGTTAGAAAATCAGAAAGAAAAAAACAACCCTGTTCGAAACTATAAGTAAAGTTATAAAGTAATAATAAAAACTATATTTTTCAGTTGTGTCTCGTTCTCGGATTACACCTCTGTCACTACGTAACTGGGATAAATATCAACCATGTAAGTAAATCTAAAGCTATAATTTTTATTTGCATTTTAATTCTGTGAAGATCTGTAATAAGCGTAATCAAGAATAAACTTATAATTTTATCCCGAAATACATAACCCTGAAGCAGAAATATTATCAACAATAAATTAACGGAGCAAAATGTTTTATAGAAGGTCTTATGATGTGATTCACAATTCTGTGGATATATTTATGTTTCTTGTGGATAAGAGTATTTCGTAAGGGTAAATTCTCTATTTCAAGTTAAGTTTGAAATAAGTGTTTGACAAACGTTTGCATCGTATGCTGAATAAATGATGGATGCATTGGAGTGGCCACAGCATGCACAGGAGTGATTAACGATGTATTCTTAAAAAGTAGACATTAAAATTAGAATTAGAAACATATCATAATTTTCCTAAAATCGAATTATATTTAGAAAATTTGCTTCATTCTCGTATTAAGCATAATGAAATGATGATGCGTAGAGGGAATGAACATCGACATTGTACAATGCTGAACATATTTGTCAATTGAATTATGACTGACATTCCAGTTGAAAGGATCTCAGGTTGTATAAATTGTGATTTAACGTTCCACTTTCATATAAAGTGTCTTGATCTTATCCTAGTGGAGCTTTTTTGGATTCCTTCACCAGGAACGCTCAACGATAAATACTTTATTCCAAGGATGTATATGAACTGAAACCGTAGAGGAATTACATGAGCAAAAGGACCTTAAAATATTCAAATCCAACTTTTAAAAATCAACTTTTCCTCAGATGATGACAAGTTGCGAAACAGTTTAAATAAGAAAAGTTAAGGCCAGATTTAAACCAAAAACAAAAATGACAGACTGCAACCAAATGATAACCACTGAATTGCTGGCTCCTGGCTCGGGATAGGCACTTAAACCCAATGATAACCACTGAATTGCTGGCTCCTGTCTCGGGATAGGCAATTAAACCCATCAAGTTTCTTTCATCTTAATGCAACGTCTTTGAAAGCAGCAAACACAAATTTTCAAAACGTCGAGCTTATTATTATTCGAAGAGAATATTCTGTTTAAACAATGTCCAGGTAGTTTATCAACTTTAAAATCTATTGAAGTATTGCCCTATTTTTTCTTAGCATGAATCAAATTAAGTTTACTTTAAAATTCAAAAAGTTAGTTTTAGGACCAGTTTATCACACACATTGTACGATTATCCGCCAAACATTCGTCATAAGTCAATAAACATAAATCGTGATGGCCATTCAAAAAGTTTCAGCATGTTTTATAAATCCTTTTAAAGAAATCTCTATATTTGAGAAACATTTTCCGGCTTGTATTCCAGATAGCCACGAGGCCTAAATGCAATAAATACACAGTACTTCTAAGTACACTTTACCACGACCTCATAAATAAAATCTAATAAACTTTAATTATACAAACAGTATAACTCTTATAGTAATGTTACTGAATTGGTTCAGGTTTTTTATTTATCAAATTGGTACAAAATTATTATACTAAATAAGATATCATAGAGGGTTAACCTGTCCAAGATCCAGTGATGCATTTGGATCACACCTTTGGGATTAAAAAACTACGACTGAAAAAATATTTCAATTAATGGATAGTGACTTTTTTTAATAGCCAGCCATTAATTTCAAAATGAGTATTGTAAAAAAAAGATAGGAAAAAATATTTATCATGTTTATCAAAATAATCCACTAATCTGAAACGTTTTCGCTACATTTTTTTAAAATTAAAATGTTATAAATAAGTTTAAATGAAATTTGTTCTAAAAATTGTATTTTAAAGGTTTGGTAAATTGCAATTAAGAAAATCATTCTATATTTCAATTTAAGAAGCTACAGTTAATGCAGCATCGGTATAATTTCTATTTTCTCATTAAAAAAAACAATGATAAAATCGTTTTGAAAAACTTGTTTTACCCATTATTTGTTTTTCTTTATTTACTACGATAAGATCACTTGAATAAAATTGTTGTACCCGCTATTTGTATTTTCTATATTCAATTATCAGGGATTAATTTTAAATAAGAGTTAGATAAAAAATTAAAATAGGAAAATCTGTTTATAAAAACAATTCATTCACTTTTTAATTTATTCTTTAATTGAGGAAATATGAAACTTAAAATTTCTATATGTATTGATATAATAAATGATGACAACGTGATTATATAAGAAGAGGCAAAACAAAAAAAAAAAATGAAAGCAAAACACAGACATCCACTTTTCCGCGTTTTCGATATATCAGACGAAACGCGAAAAAGCATCAATCGGTCTCAACAGATAACTCTTTGAATTAAACAAATCAACCCGACGCTTTGGTATAGTCCTTTTTGCCTAATATACAATTACGAGAAGTTTATTAACTTGTTTTGGTCTGTTCATAGTTTTAACTGTTGACTCTCTTCATCGCATGTCATAAGTTTGTCTGTTTATCTTTCATCATCGCATGTCATATGTTAGTCTGTTTATCTTTTGTTCATCGCATGTCATATGTTTGTCTGTTTATCTTTCATTACTCGCATGTCATATGTTTATCTGTTTATCTTTCATCATCACATGTCATATGTTTGTCTGTTTATCTTTCTTCATCGCATGCCATATGTTTATCTCTTTATGTTCAATCATTTCAACGTATTTCATAAGTTTTTATTTATTTATGTTCTATCGTTCTTTATCGTACGTCATATGTTGTTTTGCTGGTGTTCTATCTTTATTACATTGTAAATATAATGTATGTCGGTTTGATTTCTATCGTTTTTCGTCGTAAGTCACATGTTTGTCCGCCTATATAAAAAAGAATATGTGGTATGATTGCCAATAAGACAACTATCCACAAAAGACCAAAATGACACAGACATTAACAACTACAGGTCACCGTACGGCCTTCAACAATGAGCAAAACCCATACCGCATAGTCAGCTATAAAATGCCCCGATAAGACAATGTAAAATAATTCATACGAGAAAACTAACGGCCTTATTTATATAAAAAAATGAACGAAAAACAAATATGTAACACATAAACAAACGACAAACACTGAATTACAGGCTCCTAACTTGACACCGGCACATACATAAATAATGTGGCGGGGTTAAACATGTTAGCGGGATCCAAACCCTCCCTCTAACCTGGGACAGTGGTATAACAGTACAACATAAGAACGAACTATAAAAATCAGTTGAAAAGGCTCAACTCATCAGATGGACCAAAATACATGTGGACGTGGCCGGGTACTTATACATCCCGACACAAAAAGACACAATGAACAGATCTGAGAGTACTTGCAGTTATCTGACAGCTAGTTCAAAGCCAATAACAACTAATACAAAAATCATGCATCTAAGACTAAATTTTCATATTCCAACGTATGTCAGATGTGTTGATATTTATGTTTCTTCTTTCTTCAGTGCATGTCATATATTGGCTTGTTATGTTCTACCTTTCGTAAACGAAAGTTGTATGTTTGCTTTTAGAAAAGTATATAAAATTAGCCGAATTATCTCCAGCAACATGATAGACAGATTTATTAATAACGCTTAATAGGAATTAAAATACGGCATTTTCTACATGTGGAAAAGGATCTGCGTATCTTACCAGGGCATCTAAGATCTTTTGATTATTTATTATTTGAGAATTAATTTCATTTTTAGCCATGGCGTTGTCAGTTTATTTTCGATTTATGAGTTTGACTGTCCTTCTAGTATCTTTCGTCTCTCTTTTCAAACCGACTATAGTAAACGTTACAATTTTATCAACATTTATTGTAAAACCGTTTTAATCTTAAAAGTTATCCATTTCAAAAAGCTTTAAAATTTGATTTGCTATGTTATAATATATAAAAAAGTAATACAAATTAAGATTTGTAAAATATCGACAGTTTTGCCTAAACAAACAGTTTTCTCAATTAAAAACCTCTATATACAACATGCCTTGTTATGAGATGAAATTTGACAATAAATTAATAACAAATCTTTTAAATATGGACCGTATTTTTTCAGGACAGCGGATCAAATTCAGGGACAGAATTTGTACTTGCATTTCCTCACGGCGTTGACACTACTAGTTCTTTGCGTTTGTACTTATCAACATCGGTAAATGAATCATTCTCTGTACACATTGAAACACCATTACTTAGTCACACGAATATTAAAGTGACCGTATCAGGTGGGGCAGAGACTGTCGTTGAAATTCCTTTAGATCTGACCGTTTTGGGTACTTCCAAAAGTGATAAGAGTATTTTTGTTCAAGCTGAAAATTTTATTGCATTATTCGCATCTTATATGCAACCACCCACCAGCGGTGATTCCTTCATAGTTTATCCCGTTGAAGTACTTAGTACTGAATACGTATCTGTTAATTTGAAATCAAAGAATGTTGAATATAAGTCAACAAGTGCAATCGTTGCTGTAAAGGACCATACTATTGTTCACCTTAGTTTACCCGACAAATCCATAGTAAAGTATAACAAAACGTATACATTTGGAAGTCAGTTTTCGGTCAATTTGAAGAAATATGAGATATTTCAATTTTCATCTGAGGATGATTTATCAGGTACAACTATAGTGTCAAATTATCCAATAGCAGTTATCAGTGGTCATCAGCTTGGTAATCCATCAGTTAGTTCGAAGGGAACTAGAGATATGATACTTGAAATGCTCATTCCATGGACGTATTGGTCAACACGTTATATAGCGATCAGTAACCCTGTGTTTTACGACGGAGACGGTGAACTTATTCGTATCTTTACGCTGTGTGAGAATGCTACTGTAATAATTGACAAATCAGGAGTTCATTCACAAATAAATGTGAGTCAAGAGTCTTTTTACGAGTTTCCTTTAGTATTAGCTGAAGCAGCAGTAATAACCTCGGACAAACCCGTGCTTGTTTCGCAAGTATCATCTTCTTCTCAGTATGCTGCTGGTTCTACAAGTGGAGATCCGAGATTAATGTTACCGGCCCCAGTGAACGCATGGCTGAATGAATACACTTTTAGTACACCGGGAATGCCTACCAGTGGAAGTTTTAATCATGGACTTGTTCTTGTGGCCTATGGTAAGGCTATTGATACAATAACTTTAGACAACGAGAGTCTAGAGCCATCTCTCGTCTGGTTTGAAATCGCTGGTACAAATTTGAATTATACAGTTTTACCGCTATCTCAAGGAGCTCATACGTTGAAATGCATCGGAAATTTAAAATGTTGGGGATATGTCTTTGGGATAAATGTGTGCGAAGAATATGGTACATCTATTGGAAGGAGTTTTACAAAGGTAAAGTGATTTGAAATAGAACATAATCTTATAGTCGTATTTGTTAAATGTATGTTCTTCGCGAATAAATTTCAATATCAATGAAGAGATACAAATTTCTAGATTTGTAAAATTACATGTGTCATACCAGAAAATGTAGCTGGTTATTTAAAGTTTTGTTATTCTGGTATCTATGATAAGTATATTATCAATTGTTTTTATTTAATTAAAAAAGGAAAAGATAAAATGGATAAAAAAAACCAACCGCAAACTTAAATTTAATTAAAATGTTTTATTTACAGAAAAGGAGAACTGATGCTAACGTTTTGGGTAAGTACATATTTTAAACAATTTCGACAGCAAACATCGTTCAATTATATTAATTAAATATGAAAACTTTTCTATCAATTTGAAGAAACTATATTTAGTTTGCATTATTGCAACTGTTGAACTTCATAAAACAAATACAATTCATAACTGAAGTCGTAACCTTAAATGTATATTTCGTTAAAAGCCATACAAAGCAATTGAATAAACTCATTATTGTTACCAAAATTGAAATTTTGCATTTACGCCAGACTTTACAAAAGACTCATCTGTGACTCTCGATAAAAAAAAACCTTTGATTGCAATTTACGTTGAAGTTGCTTTGAAGCTGATTGGTAACACAAAACAGCAGCACTGATAAAAGATCAAAAACGAATTGAAGGGGCAAACCAACTCCCAAATACTAGTCTGTTTTGGAATAAGAGAAACCAACGATATATTTTTCTTTTTTGTTTTGAATAAAGCAAATGTTTACTGTTTGACCAAATAAATCCAGTTTTAAATTTAGCCCGTTTGTTTTTGTTTTATCTGAAGACAGCTGCAATAGTTGATCCTTTAATGCTACATAGCAAATTAAATTCAATTATATTTTCACATTATTTTTTTAGAAAAAGCTATCATCGAATTGGATTTAATTGACGATCAAATACTGTTGACAACACCAGTTTTCAGTTACATGGCAAGGTCTCGCACTGAATGCAGCAAGATGTGCTTTTTGTATTCATGTTCATCCCTGTCCTTTCGGTCTACAGATGGACTTTGTTATCTTTATACAGAGGATCAAACATGTAGTCCAAAGAAAGTGTCATCTGATTTTAGACGTTATCATCTTAGAAAATAGTGAATGAACTTTAATTAATATAGTAAAATGTTAACCTTTTAAAAAATATGTCTACAGTTTTTACTGAGCATAACCCTTAACAGAGATATATTAGTTTTATTAGCATTTGCCTTTTTTTTATGTCCCAAACAGATAAGTTGTTGCTTATTAGTCCCTTGATACATTTTTTTGCGAGCAAAGATTTTGATTTCATAATAGAAACAAAGAAATAGAATATTCTATTTTGGCTTGTTTTACATTTCGTTTTTTACTTTTCGACAGAAAAATCGGAAATCGAGTCAATTTCGTTCTTTTGAGATGTTAACTTAATATACATGTAAATTTATCAATCTATAAAACTGTAATGAATCAACATATTGTGATTTATATGCTTACTTATTTGAAGATTCGTTTTAACATATTACTTATTAAACATAAGATTGCATGCTAATAGTTTGTATTTTTTTTTTATCATAACAAGATTTTGAAAGTTTTTACAGTGAGTTGACTATGGGTGTTACCGTTTACCTGTTGCTATTGTTCAACCAGATTGAAACATTAACAATACAATAGGAACATTTAAATTGACCAGTTGGTTTGGTAGATTTAAATCTACCTTGATGCTACCTGTACAGTTTTTTTATTCACCTAACCAAAACTTTCAGCATGCTTTTTTCCTGAAGTATTTCCTATCCTATCACTTCACCTGTTTAATTGTTACCGTTGTAGTATAACTGAGATAGTTTTTTTTTAAACTTATAAAAAAATTTATATGACATCAAGGCTTCAATTTTTATCTTTGTCGAATAACATAATATGCATTCAGTCTAAATTAGTTTATACATGGTATGAATAATGCTAGAATATGACTTCTTATATTTGATAACTAGACACAAACTTATTTCATGTTCTTACATTAACTAAACACTGTGAATTTGATAAAAAAAACTTTTTCTCATGTTTTTTTGTTATCAGAGAATCCTAAAACAGGTAAAGAAATTAACATTGTCTTTTTGTTATGGAAATACCAAAAAAACATAACATTTAGATGGAAAAAAAAAATTTTGTTTTTACTGTCATTTAAAATTTTAGAAGGGGGCGACAGATGTATTTTTATTTAAGGAATTTAATTGCATGTCATATAATTCACTACGTTTCCTCTTTAATGTTTTCATAGTCAAATACTATGAGTGCTTAGATTTCTTGTATATTGTTGAAAAAAACCCTTTTTAATATCTGTTTGGCTTTTTAATGGGAAATAGCTCAAAGTAATTTGTTTTTGACATGTTCCTTGTACAAATTGTTAATGTATATTCATAATGAAATATCAAAATCATATTTGAATGAACTATTTTATTTACTCTACATTTTTTACATCTCATCCAGTATTCCATTTTCTTTATCAGAAATAATTTATAACATTTTTCAAATTTTATGAACATGATGAAAGTTTTCGAATATTTGTTCATGCTTTTGACTATATAACTTGATTTTCTCTATATCAGTATTCTGTTAAATTTCCCATGATATATATATCCCTAAAATCAGGTACTGAATTTTGCAATATTTGATCATTTCCATTATCACATTTAAAATGAGTATCCTCACTTTACAAATATTTTGGATAAGTTTATTCATATATTTTCACTATATCACTTGATTTTATTATTTATCATCCACAGTATTGAGTTTTTATTTCATTTACATGTATATATTCCAATCAAACAATTTTAGATCCAGCACTTTATAATGATTACTTCCAATTTCACATTCATATTATCCAAACATTAGGAATATTTTGGAATATTTTACTTTTTCATTTCACTTTATCACTACATTAGACTATATCCACTTTATGAATTTAACATTTTGTTTCATTTCCATGATAATTCCAATGATATATATTCCATTTAAACAGGTGAATCACTCTTATAATATATCCCAAAATTTATAATGAATGTGTTGCAATTATTTCTCATTCTTGCATTCAAGTTTGATTTTTTTTATAACCTTTTAGATAACTAATATTCCATATTATGCAAATTAAATTTCTTTCCGTGAACACAGTATTTCTTCCACAAAAATCCTCTTATAATAAATTTCAAAGAAAAACACTGCAAATATCATAATCCAAAATGAAAATCTTGAAGGGACATTAAAAAGAAATTCACAACATATAATCCATCTGAAAATTGAAACTGAAATCACCTGGATAGCTCTTTCATGTGTCACTGACAAATGGACAATACTATGTATGAGGGTTACACATTTAAAGAATAATTCATTATTTAAAAACAGTTTTAATTTTCATGCATATTAATATGCAGTTAACAAAATATTTTACTGATTAAGATTTTTTTGGTAAATTTTAGAAATATTATCAATACTGGGGATTTAAAACAATGAAAACCTAAAAATATTTCTACCCTTTCAAATTTTTGATAGAATAATCCTAGGTAAAGAAAAATTTCAGGAAAAAACCATGCTGAAATTTTGGGTTAGGTGAATAAATTTTTTTACAGGTAGCATCAAGGTAGATTTAAATCTTACAAACCAACTGGTCAATTTAAATGTCCCAATTGTATTGTCAACGTTTCAATCTGGTTGAACAATAGCTACAGGTAAACGGTAACACCCATAGTCAAGTCACTGTAAAACAATGTAAAAATATATTTCTTCTGATTGTGTGAAAGCCACTAACACAGAACTTATAAAATCAAAAACCTAACCATCTTTTTTTTACTACGTTTTTAAATTTTGTCAAGTGTCTACTCAGTATTTCAAATTCTTTATCTCATCGATTGGATTAGAAATGGAGGCAGAATATAGCAGAGTTGAAGATAATCACACATCGCCAAAAAGACTTTACAAATAACCCTACCAAAACCCTCCTTTATATTTAGATGGTGAATTCCGGCTCAATTAGAGACACCTGTAACATCACTTCTTTTAAAATACGCCGTGGTAAAAAAAAACTATTTATAAGGCATCAGGGCTTGGTAAAATTCTCTCTTATCAAACCCTTTACATTTTATTTATCAATTACATGCCGATAAACAAAGACAGGACTGCATGTGCTAAAATTTTTATAAGCACTCACACATCAAGCGAATTGATAATCCTGACTTGGTATAGGCATTATCTTCTATGCATGAGGCATCAGGGCTTGGTAAAATTCTCTCTTATCAAACCCTATCAGTACAATTTATTGACCAATTCCATGACGATAAACAAAAGCAGGACTGCATGTGTTACAATTTGAAAGCTCTTACACATCCAACGAATTGATAACAACTGTTATAATCCTGACTTAGTACTGACATTTTCATTCGAAAAAAATGGTGAATTAAAACCTAGTTTTATAGCTAGCTTAACTTCTCACTTTTTTTGACAGTCGCATACAATTCCATTATATTGACAAACGCTTCTGGAATGTTGCTACACAGAAATTGAAAATATCAAAATTATCTCTGTTCCTGTAAAGTTAACACTTTTTGTTAACACCACTGGGTCGATGCCACTGCTGGTGGACGTTTCGACCCCGAGGGTATCACCAGCCCAGTAGTCAACACTTCGGTGTTGACATGAATATCAATAATGTGGTCATTTTTATAAATTTCCTGTTTCCCAAACTTTAAATTTTTGAAAAAACTAAGGATTTTCTTATTCCAGGCATAGATTACCTTAGCCGTATTTGGCACAACTTTTTGGAATTTTGGATCCTCAATGCTCTTCAACTTTGTACTTGTTTGGCTTTATAAATATTTTGATATGAGCGTCACTGATGAGTCTTATGCAGACGAAACGCGCGTCTGGCGTACAAAATTATAATCCTGGTACCTTTGATAACTATTTACACCACTGGGTCGATGCCACTGCTGGTGGACGTTTCGTCCCCGAGGGTATCACCAGCCCAGTAGTCAACACTTCGGTGTTGACATGAATATCAATAATGTGGTCATTTTTATAAATTTCCTGTTTCCCAAACTTTAAATTTTTGAAAAAACTAAGGATTTTCTTATTCCAGGCATAGATTACCTTAGCCGTATTTGGCACAACTTTTTGGAATTTTGGATCCTCAATGCTCTTCAACTTTGTACTTGTTTGGCTTTATAAATATTTTGATATGAGCGTCACTGATGAGTCTTATGTAGACGAAACGCGCGTCTGGCGTACAAAATTATAATCCTGGTACCTTTGATAACTATTTACACCACTGGGTCGATGCCACTGCTGGTGGACGTTTCGTCACCGAGGGTATCACCAGCCCAGTAGTCAACACTTCGGTGTTGACATGAATATCAATAATGTGGTCATTTTTATAAATTTCCTGTTTCCCAAACTGTAAATTTTTGAAAAAACTAAGGATTTTCTTATTCCAGGCATAGATTACCTTAGCCGTATTTGGCACAACTTTTTGGAATTTTGGATCCTCAATGCTCTTCAACTTTGTACTTGTTTGGCTTTATAAATATTTTGATATGAGCGTCACTGATGAGTCTTATGCAGACGAAACGCGCGTCTGGCGTACAAAATTATAATCCTGGTACCTTTGATAACTATTTACACCACTGGGTCGATGCCACTGCTGGTGGACGTTTCGTCACCGAGGGTATCACCAGCCCAGTAGTCAACACTTCGGTGTTGACATGAATAACAATAATGTGGTCATTTTTATAAATTTCCTATTTCCCAAATTTTAAATTTTTGAAAAAACTAAGGATTTTCTTATTCCAGGCATAGATTACCTTAGCCGTATTTGGCACAACTTTTTGGAATTTTGGATCCTCAATGCTCTTCAACTTTGTACTTGTTTGGCTTTATAAATATTTTGATATGAGCGTCACTGATGAGTCTTATGTAGACGAAACGCGCGTCTGGCGTACAAAATTATAATCCTGGTACCTTTGATAACTATTTACACCACTGGGTCGATGCCACTGCTGGTGGACGTTTCGTCCCCGAGGGTATCACCAGCCCAGTAGTCAACACTTCGGTGTTGACATGAATATCAATAATGTGGTCATTTTTATAAATTTCCTGTTTCCCAAACTTTAAATTTTTGAAAAAACTAAGGATTTTCTTATTCCAGGCATAGATTACCTTAGCCGTATTTGGCACAACTTTTTGGAATTTTGGATCCTCAATGCTCTTCATCTTTGTACTTGTTTGGCTTTATAAATATTTTGATATGAGCGTCACTGATGAGTCTTATGTAGACGAAACGCGCGTCTGGCGTACAAAATTATAATCCTGGTACCTTTGATAACTATTTACACCACTGGGTCGATGCCACTGCTGGTGGACGTTTCGTCCCCGAGGGTATCACCAGCCCAGTAGTCAACACTTCGGTGTTGACATGAATATCAATAATGTGGTCATTTTTATAAATTTCCTGTTTCCCAAACTTTAAATTTTTGAAAAAACTAAGGATTTTCTTATTCCAGGCATAGATTACCTTAGCCGTATTTGGCACAACTTTTTGGAATTTTGGATCCTCAATGCTCTTCAACTTTGTACTTGTTTGGCTTTATAAATATTTTGATATGAGCGTCACTGATGAGTCTTATGCAGACGAAACGCGCGTCTGGCGTACAAAATTATAATCCTGGTACCTTTGATAACTATTTACACCACTGGGTCGATGCCACTGCTGGTGGACGTTTCGTCACCGAGGGTATCACCAGCCCAGTAGTCAACACTTCGGTGTTGACATGAATATCAATAATGTGGTCATTTTTATAAATTTCTTGTTTCCCAAACTTTAAATTTTTGAAAAAACTAAGGATTTTCTTATTCCAGGCATAGATTACCTTAGCCGTATTTGGCACAACTTTTTGGAATTTTGGATCCTCAATGCTCTTAATCTTTGTACTTGTTTGGCTTTATAAATATTTCGATATGAGCGTCACTGATGAGTCTTATGTAGACGAAACGCGCGTCTGGCGTACAAAATTATAATCCTGGTACCTTTGATAACTATTTACACCACTGGGTCGATGCCACTGCTGGTGGACGTTTCGTCCCCGAGGGTATCACCAGCCCAGTAGTCAACACTTCGGTGTTGACATGAATATCAATAATGTGGTCATTTTTATAAATTTCCTGTTTCCCAAACTTTAAATTTTTGAAAAAAACTAAGGATTTTCTTATTCCAGGCATAGATTACCTTAGCCGTATTTGGCACAACTTTTTGGAATTTTGGATCCTCAATGCTCTTCAACTTTGTACTTGTTTGGCTTTATAAATATTTCGATATGAGCGTCACTGATGAGTCTTATGTAGACGAAACGCGCGTCTGGCGTACAAAATTATAATCCTGGTACCTTTGATAACTATTTGTCAATTTCTAATTGTAAGTCAAAATATTACGCAGACCTGGATCTGTACCCTATGTGATTCATGCTGATTTGTTGAGATTCCAACTGATATTTAAAATTTCTTTCTGTTTTCTACTGTAACACCACTGTCCCATGTTGCAGGAGGGTTTATCAATCTCAAAGATGTGTATGCCCACCACCATTCTTTATGTTCCTGTCCGCAGTTTTAAGCCTGTATTTAAGCTATTGTCATTGGTTGATGTCTGTCATATTCGATTTTCGTTTATTTTTTTTCTGCAGAAGTACTGCTGTAGACTTTTCTTTTGAATTGTTTCGGGATTTGTCCTACTGGCGATCTAATATAGCTTTCTATACGATATTGATATAGCTTATTGTTGAAACAAAGACGATGCCACTGCTGGTGGACGTTTCGTCCCCGAGGGTATCACCAGCCCAGTAGTCAACACTTCGGTGTTGACATGAATATCAATAATGTGGTTATTTTTGTAAATTTCCTGTTAATAAAACTTTGAATTTTTCGAAAAACTAAGGAATTTCTTATCCCAGGCATAGATTACCTTAGCCAAATTTGGCCCAACTTTTTGGAATTTTGGATCCTCAATGCTCTCCATCTTTGTACATGTTTGGCTTTATAAATATTTTGATATGAGCGTCACTGATGAGTCTTATGTAGACGAAACGCGCGTCTGGCGTACTAAATTATAATCCTGGTACATTTGATAACTATTTACAGTTGTTTATTTGTAAACAGTGAATTTATAAATATAACCATATCAATGACAATTCATGAATTTAGGAATGTATCTCCCTCATGCAAAGCTCTGATTCCTTTCACGGATTTGGCTATACTTTTTGGACCTTTTGGATTATAGCTCTTCATCTTTTATATAAGCTTTGGATTTCAAATATTTTGGCCACGAGCATCACTGAAGAGACATGTATTGTCGAAATTGCATCTGGTGCAACAAAATGGTACCGTTGATTTTATTACTACCACTGGGTCGATGCCTCTGCTGGTGGACTATTAGTCCCCGAGGGTATCACCAGCCCAGTAGCCAGTACTTCGGTACTGGCATGAAAATACGGATTTTTTGTGTTTAATTATTAAAATTTGCTGTTACAAAATATTAGATATTATTATAAATTCAGGAATGTATCTCCCTCATGCAAAGCTCTGATTCCTTTCACGAATTTGGCTATACTTTTTGGACCTTTTGGATTATAGCTCTTCATCTTTTATGTAAGCTTTGGATTTCAAATATTTTGGCTACGAGCATCACTGAAGAGACATGTATTGTCGAAATGCGCATCTGGTGCAACAAAATGGTACCGTTGATTTTATTATATTTATAAATTTACTGTTTACAAATTTTTGATTTTTTTGAAAAACTAAGGTTTTTCAACCTCAGGCATAGATTACCTTAGCTGTATTTGGGAAAACTTTTAGGAATTTTGGTCCTCAATGCTCTTCAACTTCGTACTTTATTTGGCCTTTTTAACTCTTTTGGATTCGAGCGTCACTGAAGAGTCTTTTGTAGACGAAACGCGCGTCTGGCGTATATACTAAATTTAGTCCTGGTATCTATGATGAGTTTACTTACAACCACTGGGTCGATGCCACTGCTGGTGGAGATTTATTTCCCCATGGGTATCAAAAGCCCAGTAGTCAGCACTTTTTGTGCTGACATGAATTATCATTGATATGGTTATATTTATAAATTTACTGTTTACAAATTTTTGATTTTTTTGATAAACTAAGGCTTTACTACCTCAGGCATAGATTACCTTAGCTGTATTTGGCAAAACTTTTAGGAATTTTAGTCCTCAATGCTCTTCAACTTCTTACTTTATTTGGCCTTTTTAACTTTTTTTGGATTCGAGCGTCACTGAAGAGTCTTTTGTAGACGAAACGAGCGTCTGGCGTATATACTAAATTTAGTCCTGGTATCTATGATGAGTTTACTTACAACCGCTAGGTCGATGCTACTGCTGGTGGAGATTTATTTCCCTGTGGGTATCACAAGCCCAGTAGTCAGCACTTTTTGTGCTAACATGAATTATCATTGATATGGTTATTTTTATAAATTTACTGTTTACAAATTTTTTATTTTTTTTGAAAAAAACTAAGGCTTTTCTACCTCAGGCATAGATTACCTAAGCTGTATTTGGCAAGACTTTTAGGAATTTTGGTCCTCAATGCTCTTCAACTTCGTACTTTATTTGGCCTTTTTAACTTTTTTGGATTCGAGCGTCACTGATGAGTTCTTTGTAGACGAAACGCGCGTCTGGCGTATATACTAAAATTAGTCCTGGTATCTAAAATGAGTTTATTTATATCCTGGTCCTTGTACTCCTGGTATCTAGTTGTCTCATATCTGAGTTCAGTAGATATACAGTCAGATCTTTACTATAACTGTGAAAATATAGATTTGAGAAAGAATGTATCTGATAATTACATTTAAATATTCAGGATGATAGAAATTATGAACGTCGGTATGGACAAGATTTGTTCCTTTCTGCGTTTTTGATCAGGCAGAATTAATACATGGGAGAGCATGAAGTACCATAAAAACAACAAGTCATATAATTTAAAAACCTAATTAGACTTTTTATACATACCAATTCACAAATAGGGGTATTGTTGTGGCTATTAAATAACAATTCTTGGTGTGTTTTTCGTGAAAGCATTTATGTCATAGGTAAAATAGGCAGCTACTTCTCATTTAATTACAACAATCAAGTTGTTTATTGAAGTAAACAAAAGGTCATGATCTTGTGCAGTAGCTACTCATCATCACCAATATAATACTTTTTTTTAAGGTGTAAAGGTTTTTTTCATATATTTTTGTCGAAGTTCTTTACTTTAAATCCTTTGGATGATGAATGTGTATTGATTAGTATATTGGTGTTAAATACATCATTTGTTTTATAAGTTGTTATTGGCTTTGAACTATCTTTCAATAACTGCGAGTACTCTCAGATCTGTTCTTTTTTGTGAGGTATGTAAATTTCTCTGCAACGTCCGGTCAGTGTTTTCGTTATATGCTTTTCTGCTTTGTATCGATCTGTTGAGTTAAGCCTTTCTCAACTGATTTTTTTAATAGTTTGTTCCTATGGTGGCTTAAGCACCACTGTCCAAGGTAAGGGGTTGAGTGTGTTCATGTTAAACCCTGCAACCTTCTGTATTTTCTGTTCTTACTGAGAATCATGTAGTTCAGTGGTTGTCGGTCATGTCATAGATGAATTGTTTCATAGTTTTTATATCCAATTATTTGATATAGGTTTTTTCTCATTGTTCAAGGCCATACAGTTGTCAATAATTGCTTATATCCACTTTAACTTTGATTGAAAGCTGTCTAATTGGCAAACATTCTGCATCTCCTTATTAATATATATTTTGTATATTCTCTCCATTCCCCCTCTAATGTAATTTTTTTTTGAAAGAAGACAAAATGACACCAGAAGTTATAATTAACAGATGATTTTACGCATTTATGAATAATGATTTGAATAACATTAGTTCTCATTGACAATAAAATTGAGAATGGAAATGGGGAATATGCCAAAGAGACAACAACCCGACCATAGAATAAAACAACAGCAGAAGGTCACCAACAGGTCTTCAATGTAGCGTAAAGTTTGTAACCTGTTCCAATTGGTTTGGGACTGACTAATGTATTCATGCATTGTAAATTTCTAATTAGTTCGGAACTTTTAACTATGATATGATCGGTTACGTTATATTCTGACGATATTTCACAAACAAATAATTCCATCTAACAAGAAAATAAAATACTAATGAGAAATTTTGTAAATTATTTATTGTTATGTCTTGTTTATATGTTTTTTTTTAAAGACATTTAATAGGTCAGTAAAGGATGTTTTTGTTCGAGATTAAATGAATTTTCAAGTTCGCAGTTCTATTATTTATAGATAAAAGTGCAGTAGACGCTATTAAAAAATCGTAAGAAAATTTTCAGTAAATGCTATGTTGATGGTGTGTGATCTGGCATTTAAATATATATTTGTGAAGTTTTAAATTGGCTTCCGTTGATATTTAATCAGTAAAAAAAGGCAACGTCAAATTTAAGAGATTCTATTAAAAAACCTGATACAAAGTTACAAAATTACAATAATATAAAAGGCAGTTATTTTTACCGAACCTGATCTGAATTTTGACAATAACTTTTAAATGTCTCTTCAGTGATGCTCTAGGAAGACAGAATTGTTATAAATATAACGGTTAAGGGAAGCAAAAAAACAAATAAACCCCAAATTATGCCGAACAAAATATATTGGGTTCAAATATTACACTTCGATCATCATGCTCTCCTCCATAAAATTGGTAGACCTGAAAAGGTCCTTCTCTTTAAAGACACTTAATATAAGAGGTTCTTAGCCATGTAAGACATCACAAAGATAGATCTTGCATTGAAGATCACGAAAATAAAAAACATGACCATGGATTGAAATCGTTATCAGGAATTGTATAAGTCTCGAATTAAATTTCATGTTTTTTAACCCCATATTCAATTTTTTAATGTTAGAATATAATTATAAATATTCAGTTTCTCAAGGAGTTTCTTTTAACTTCCCTTTCATGAATGTGACCTACCGAATTAGACTATTTACCGGATTTGTAATCACATAAGCAACACGACGGGTGCCACATGTGGAGCAGGATCTGCTTACCGTTCCGGAGCACCTGAGATCACCCCTAGTTTTTGGTGGGGTTCGTGTTGTTTATTCTTTAGTTTTCTATGTTGTGTCATGTGTACTATTGTTTTTCTGTGTCTTTTTCATTTTTAGCCATGGCGTTGTCAGTTTGTTTTAGATTTATGAGTTTGGCTGTCCCTTTGGTATCTTTCGTCCCTCTTTTTTTACTCCAGAAATTATCAAGAAAATGGCATTTTGGAAACATATGATAGTAATCCTTAGGGCTGTTGTAATAATGAAAATTTGAAATAATGCAGATCCCAGTTTTCTATAAAGATTTCAAACTATACTAGTAAATTGATAACTGTAAGTAAACACTATTTCTAGAATCTATTTTTACCAAACAACTAGATACATATCGATACTGAAGAATTTTCATAATATACTTGTTTATTTCCTGATTGATATATCATGATTTAGTTTAGATTTAATGTAATATACGAATGATTATCAGAGAATATTCCTAGATTTCTGGTAAAATAGATAAAGGGGCTCTTCACTAGAATGCTGAACTAGGGAAGTAATTTGTTAACAACAAGCAATGTATTGTTGATTAAAAAATAATAGATAAAATTATAGTACATTACAGCATGTAAGGTACAGAATTACAACGAACACCTGCTATGAATTTACGACAGCACACTAGGACACCAAAAAACGAAGCATAATAACATGCCTCTTCATTGATGCCCGAGGCCGAAATATTTAAAAGTTCAAAGCTTATTAGCAGAATGAAGAGCTATACACCGGAAAAGGACAAAACAGTATGCCAAAGCCGTGCATGGTATAAGAGATTGACATGAGGGAGATTCCTTAACTTTAAATGATTTCATAAATTTTGTAACAACAAATTTTATTAACACAAAATCCGTATTTTCATGCCAGTCCCGATGTACTGGTTACTTGGATGATGATCACAGGCAGAGGCATCGACCCCCCAGTTGTTGTAAGAACATAAACGGTACCAATTTTACTGCGCACGATGCGCATTTCGACAATCAATCAACTGCGCGACACATGAAAGGATCAACGTCGCAAAAGTTTGAATTTCTTGTGACTTTAATATTATCATAGGTAAATTTAAAAAAAAAAATATTTGCCTTATTGACACGTACAAAAATGTTTGATTAGGACTGAGTTTGAAATGGTGTTATTTTATGTAATTTTTTACCATAATAGTTATCAAAGGTACCAGGATTATAATTTAAAACGCAGACATTGTGAACTGAGATTTAGAAGTAAATCTTTAGAATTTTTAAGAATCCACATCTGGTTGACACCACTGGCGAAATACATATCAACTCAACATCTTTTACCGTCGAAATATTAGTAGTCAACTCTTTAGAAAGTATTTAGCCGAAAATCTTGGTTATACTGCTATGTATCGTACTTTACAATGCGTTTTGTGAATTTTTGGTATCTAGTATAAATAAAAGCGGTCAATTTTCTTCGGTTTCTTTGATAATGATACAATAGGAAAGCAGGACAGATTGTAATTTTCTAAAACTTTATCCTTTGAAAATGATGTTAAAGAATATGTAAGATTACCAATTTAGCTTTTTTAATGAGACATCCAAAATAAAGTTTTTACATATGAAGACAATATTATTGGAGGCTTTTTCAGCTGGAACGCAAACGTTCTTTCTTTTTTCACTCGCAATCATATTGCTGTAACATCTCACTTTGTTTTCAATGCCTTTGTAATATTAAAAAAAAATCATATCACATTTCATACGTCGGCAATGATTTGTTTTTGCCGAACACTGATGGCAAAATGAGTTAAAAGAACAGGACCGACGCTTTGCTTTAACCATTGTGAAAGATGGGTGCATTTATTTGATGCCATTCAGAATTAAGAGTGTTAGTAATACTAATTGGACTGTATCATTTTGGTCTTTTGTGGATAGTTGTCTCATTGGCAATTATACCGCATCTTCTTTTTTACATAGTTTTTGTTGTTGTTATGAGAAGAAAGCTCTAATATTTATTTTATTTTCCTAAACTGTCCTGTACTATGTAGATAAGAATATACATGTTTATCCCATCTTTGATAAGCTTATATTTATTTCCAAAATGTAACCCACACCCATGCATAAAATATGAAATGATCATTCCTTTAAGGGTAAAGCGAATAACAAAATCAAATCATATCATTCTTTATATTTAATATTTAATATTTCAGTAATGACCGTAATAAAGTTAACGATACCAATTTTCTTGCACCAAATATGCATTTCGATAATACATGTCTCTTCAGTGATGCTCATGGCCAAAATATTTGAAATCCAAAGCTTATATAAAAGATGAAGAGCTATAATCCAAAAGGTCCAAAAAGTATAGCCAAATCCGTGAAAGGAATCAGAGCTTTGCATGAGGGAGATACATACCTTAATTTATAATATTTTCTATCAATGTGTAACAGCAAACTTTATTAACTAAAAAAAAATCCGTATTTTCATGCCAGAACCGAAGTACTGGATACTGGGCTGGTGATACCCTCGGGGACTAATAGTAAACCAGCAGAGACATCGACCCAATAGTAGTGATAAAATTAACGGTACCAATTTTCTTGCACCAGATGCAATTTCGACAATACATGTCTCTTCAGTGATGCTCGTGGCCAAAATATTTGAAATTCAAAGCTTATATAAAAGATGAAGAGCTATAATCCAAAAGGTCCAAAAAGTATAGCCAAATCCGTGAAAGGAATCAGAGCTTTGCATGAGGGAGATACATTCCTTAATTTATAATATTTTCTATCATTGTGTAACAGCAAATTTTATTAACACAAAAAAAATCCGTATTTTCATGCCAGTTCCGATAACTGGCTACTGGGCTGGTGATACCCTCGGGGACTAATAGTCCACTAGAAGAGGCATCGACCAGTGGTAGTAAAAAAATTAATGGTACCAATTTTCTTGCTCCAGATTCGCATTTCGACAATACATGTCTCTTCAGTGATGCTCGTGGCCAAAATATTTGAAATCCAAAGCTTATATAAAAGATGAAGAGCTATAATCCGAAAGGTCCAAAAAGTAGAGCCAATTCCGCGAAAGGAATCAGAGCTTTGCATGTTAATGTGTTTTCTGAAGAAATAACATAAAAAATGTGATGGACACTAAATAACGCACGTATTTACCTTTACTGAATGTTACAGTTATTTCATATAATTTAATTCTAAATTTCATTTTAAACTGGCGTAAATCATGAAAAAAACGTTGATGACAAAATTGTGTCTATATGATTAACAAAACGACGTCAGCTAATCAGAAGACACGTTACATCCAAAATTACATTATAATCGGATAAAAATATATGAATTGAATTATCGTTATCAAGTACTGCCATTCTCGAAACAATCTTTTTAACTTTTATATTCAAAAACAATTTTCCATTTTTAATCATCAACAATCTGATTTGTTTTTGTAAAAGCAAACTCCTCACTAGAAATTGCATTTCCAATACTATGTCAATTGACTGAAACGAATCCTGGCTTAAAATCCTTTCAGTTTAAATAAATAATAAATACATTGATTAGAAATTAAACATATCCATTAAATTTGATGGGATTATATTTCTAGAATAGTGATGTGCAGAATTCAATACAATGCTAAAGAATTTGAAGTATTTCATTATTGTAAATGACCATCATTATAAATATTCTATCTCCATCAATAAAATGAACTGTGACACAAATACAATGCTTAAGATCAGAATCGGAGATATCTGTCATTACCTGATATCAGTTGTCGCATCAAACGAATGTAAGAGGAAAAACAAATAAAATCTGTTTACCTCAATATTTGAAATAAACCATCAAATTAAGCAAGATAATCATCTGTTTGTATTGAAGCATTCAATTTGTGAAAATGTGATGTTAATTAATAAAATTAGTATAATTGAAAAGCTTGACTGAAATCAAATAGTATATTCAATATCGCCAATCACGCTATCATATGATTATAACCGCTTTGTTCATGCTTGGATATAGACATGTTTTTGCAAAGGATTATAGTCAAGGTAAGTTTTATAATTTCTGAACTATTAACTTTAATTACAAAAAAAAATACTTATTTTAAAAAGGTTATGCTAAAATTTACCTACAAAACTATTTCTTATTAGGAAATTGACACAAAAAAAACCATGGGAAGAATGGTACACGAATCAGATGAACCTATAAGAGGTAGGGCCAATCCCCCTGTATTTGTTTTCACCCCTTGTGTTCAAATAATAAAGGTGTTGAAATATATTGTCATTTGAATATTACAGTGTCTTTTGGTATATGTAAAACATTTTTCTCTCGGTTATTTTACAGAGGTAATAGTAAAATTTCGAACCGAATGACATCTTTATCTAAATAAATCATTTGTATCTAAAAGACAATTAAACATTGAATTATTTCAAAAAGGAATTTTTTTGTTGTCCATCGTCTATATTTATAATCTGTATAAAAATAGTAAAAATTATTTATGTTAGTATTATATAAAATTTGACGAGACAGAAATTAAGCCTTGCAACATACCACCTACCATATGATACTGTTTATGATACATCAATCTGTTTTACTATCTTTTTCAGTAAAGATTGTAATATATTTTAAAAATTCTACCAGTGTGAAATTGATTCTAGGTCCTACTTCTTGATGTTTTCTTTGGTAATTCTGAAGTTTTATACAAAATAGTTTTACAGAGTTGTTGTAAGTAGTAACACATTTAGATCACATGGAATTTGAGAAAAGTGATATTCAAGACTTTCTTTGCGGCGGATACATGACGATATATATCACTAGCATTTAGAAGGAAGTGAAAATATTTCTCTTTGCCGAAAAGTCAATAAATAAAATGGGATAAAACTAAAAATTCAAAAAAAAAAAACTTAGTTAATTTGAAAATTCATTTTACATTAGTTTTTATTGAAAGGATACATGGTGTGTACGGCGACAAGACAGCAAATTTTTCGGCCCAAAACATCAAATGCATGCATTTAATAATTATAATTAGCCTGCAGATGTGCTGACATCTAATTCTCAGTTAAACCTTTATGATAGGAAATAATCACTGACATGAAATTAAAAATTTAGTAGATGACAATAATTGCGATATTAAGCTGATTCGACTAATGAGCACGAATGTCCCTTTGGTATCTCTCTCCTGTCATCAATGCCTGGTTATTTGATCTGGTCAGTGCGTCATATTCCATAGAGGTTCTGATGACCATAGAACAAGTTGTTCAATTAGTATGTATCGATCTTTTCTCATTTAACAATGTATTCAATCTTTAACAGGGTTCATATTTGTAATAAGGAGCTACACTATTTTTTCAAATGTTTTTGTTTTCGACAATTGATATTATTGAAAAATATTAGAATTCAATATTTAAAGTATCTATCGTTTAGACAAACCTGGTATTTGATTATTTTTAATTTCATCACTAAAAAGGTCCAATGTTTAGGTGAATGATTGGAGAATAAATACGCAAATGACGCTGTAGACTGTCGCTTGATGCAACTTTTCCCGATGTCAGACAATAACTAAACAAAATGATACCCTCAGTGTATCCCCTAAATAAATAATACTTCTAAAATTGATGTTCGAAACATTTTCCAGCTGTTGCTGATACTCTTCTTGCAGATAACCGTCAGTGGGAAACTATTTTATGAGGTAAGTAAACTGTTTTAGTGTCTTAGGTTCAAACATTACTTTTTCAAATATAGAATATTTTACAGAATTAAACAATCCATCTTTTGAAGGAAATGTTTAACAAAATATTTTATAAAACAGACAATAAATTGCATATACCTGATTACTTGATAGGTGTTATCGTCGGAAATTGACAATTAAGATTTCGTGCCCGTCTTTTTTTTTTATTATAAATGGTCGAGCTAAATTCTTGATGAGGTTTAATCGTCAGAAATTAACAGTTACGATTTAGTGTTCTGTCTTTTCTTTAATTATTAATTGTTCAGTTTAATATTGATTCTTGATATGTTTTATCGTCGGGAAGTAACTGTTTAGTTTCTGTGTTCTGCCTTTTTTAAATTATTATTTGTTGAGCTAAATTCTTGATAGGTTTTATAATAGGAAAATAACACGTAATTGATCGTGTCCGTCCTTTTTTTAATTATTAAATGATCAGCTTACTTCTTGATGGGTTTAATCGTTGAAAAATAACATTTAAATTTTAAGCTCTGTCTCTTCTTTAATTATAAATTGTTGGGTAAATTTCTTTTCATTTCCGTTATTCTTTCATGAAGATTTTTGCGTCTATCCTTTTCTTGTTTGTCTTATGATTAGTAATGAATATATACAATAAGAATTTATGTCACTTTTACACAATTTTTCAGGAATGTCGATCACACATCGGAAAAGAATTTGTTCTCATATTTACAGACAACAGTAGACACAACAATTTACTCCGTCTCTATATTACAACACCTTTAAATGAAAGCTTTACTGTTCATGTACAAACACCATTGCTGAGTC
Source organism: Mytilus galloprovincialis (assembly GCF_965363235.1). Lineage (NCBI taxonomy): Eukaryota > Metazoa > Mollusca > Bivalvia > Mytilida > Mytilidae > Mytilus > Mytilus galloprovincialis. The sequence goes on from NC_134843.1 coordinate 88,842,902, forward strand.
AAATAAATCAAGATTATGTCGTAACAAATGGATCGGAGTTATTTATTGAACTTCCAATAGATCTTGCAATTTCAAGAACAACAAAAAGTAACAAAACAATACTGGTCACAGCACAGAACTTCATTGTATTGTTTGCCTCAAACATGCAGCATAATGGAGGTGACTCCTATATAATTTATCCAATTGCAGTTCTAAGTACTGAGCACGTATCTGTCAATTTAAAAACAAAGTCAGGTACTTATCATTCAGTTACTTCTATGATAGCTATAGCAGATCAAACTGTAGTTGATATTTCTATACCCACTGGTGCCGTTTTCGTGTTTGAAGGTATCACGTATAATTCTGGAAAAACTTTATCTATGAGTCTGAATAAATATGAAGTTTTTCAGTTTACTTCATCTGACGATTTATCGGGAACAGTTCTGACGTCAAATTACCCTATTGCTGCATTTAGTGGACATGAACTTGGAAATCCTGAAATAAGCAGTAAAACTTCTATAGACATGATATATGAAATGCTTGTTCCTACAATCTTTTGGTCTACGTATTATATTGCCATCAGTAACCCCGTGTTTGATTCGGGAAAAGGAGAACTTATCCGAGTCTTCACTTCCATGGACAATACTGATATAATGATAAACACATCCGGAACTCTTATTAAAACAAATGTTGGTACAAAGGCGTCATTCCACCAGTTTAACTTACCTTTATCTGAGGCAGCAGTTATAACTGCAGATAAACCAGTTTTAGTTTCTCAAACTACAGCATCTAAACAACTTGCTGGAAGTTATACAGGTGATGCTAGATTGCTTCTACCTAGCCCAGTAAATGCATGGTTAAGTGAATACAGTTTCAACACACCAGGCAAAAATATGTATAATGGGCTTGTTCTTTTGGCCGACAGTATTTCTTCGATAAATATCACTCTAAACGAAAAGAGTATTAACTCGTCTATTGTATGGAAGGAAATCGAAGGTACAAATTTCATATATACATCTATACATTTGTCTGAGGGTGCACACACTTTGACTTGTTTATCTGCTGTTTCAAAATGTTGGGGATATGTATACGGAATTCACAGCTTAGAAGAATATGGTACATCTATTGGCAGGAGTTTGAGTCAGGTAAACTGTTGATCTAAATATATTCTTTATTTTCAAATAAATGTTCTAATAATCGGTCGTAGTTATAATACAAAGTAACAAAAGGGCTGGCTGCTGTATTCTATTTAATCAAACGCATTTTTTTCCTCACATGCACTAAATGAAAACCAAGGGAGGTGATAAGACTATTAATACGTTTTTGTGTTTAATCTTTACTAGACCATGTTGATTTGTTTTATTTTGTGGTGTCTATTCTATAGTTGATACTTTTACTCGAATACCAGTCAAGCATTTCTTTTGTAATTCGTAACACAAGTCCATGAACTCTTTTAGTTGGTTGGTTTGTGTTAATAGTTATCAAAGGTACCAGGATTATAATTTAGTACGCCAGACGCGCGTTTCGTCTACATAAGACTCATCATATCAAAATATTTATAAAACCAAACAAGTACAAAGTTGAAGAGCATTGAGGATCCAAAATTCCAAAAAGTTGTGCCAAATACGGCTAAGGAAATGTTAACTTATGGTTTGCAGTAGGCCAAAAAAGGAAATAGACGATATTCCTTAAGAATGTTTTTGATTGTAGTCTTTTGTATTTAATATTGAGATTAAATTATTGAATTCATACACGTATTTGTCATACATATAAACGATGTTTGATGATCTGTAGTTAAAAACAACGCATGTCAAATTGCACATTTTACAAGTATATGTGACACAAACTTAGTATATATGTTTTATTTTAGAAAACTGAAGACAATTTGAACTTTAATCGTAAGTGTTATCTTTAAAACAATGATTAAATACATATGTGTTTTGTATGTATCTATTATTCTTAAGAAATTTCAGTAAGCAATGTCAAAATGGCACATAAGTGTTATGAACTTAATTCATTTTATTTTTTCAAATTCAACACTAAAATTTGATGCCATGCATTCTTTGCATTTGTTCAAGTATGGATCCTTCTTTGATATATACTTGACCATCATCATAAATGGTATAATTATTTACAATTCGTTAATCGTATATCTATAGAATAGACAGAAAACTTAATGTTGGTTGACCGTTATGATATATATCCGTTTCACAGATGATATCGGATATGTTCTGTATGTTTTAACGACAAGTCCGTACCCTTTTTACGAATGTGACCTACCGATTTAGATCATTTACGGGTTTGGAATAACATGATAAACACGACGGTTAAAACACTAGTAGATGGATCTGCTTTCTCGTCCGGGGAATCTGAGATCCATCCCTGTTTTGGTAGGGTTCGAGTTGCCTAGTCTTTAGATTTTTATGTTGTGTCTTATGTACTCTTGTTTGTCTTTTTATCTTTGGTCATGGTGTCGTCAGTTAGTTTTAGATCTATGGGTTTGAATGTCCCTCTGATATCGTTCACCCTTCTTTTAAATGATCATATGACCTTCATGTTTGGATTCTCATGGTAAAATGAGAATCAAAATTGTTGGTAATGCCTTTTGTGAAAAAAAGAAATTTGTCATTTCTAACTATCTAAAGATGTTAAAAAAATACCAAATTTTGACATTGACTTTCCTTTTGGTTGTCATTGATTTTACAGATTTTTCATTGTATGGTTGATTCCATATACTTATCTCAATGCATTTATGATTTTAGACAGGCCTTAATTTATTACAATTAATTATTTTTTCACAACAAACGATTCATTGAAATTTATATTTCAGAGAATAGTACGTATAACTAATTTCCTTTCTTTTGAAGCTTCGGTTAAATTCAAAGGGGTAACAAATACCTTAAAACTGCACCAAAAAATATAAGTAAATTGGAAGAAATCATGGACAACTTTAAAAACATTTTTCAAATATTTGTTATAAAAAAAAGTTCGATTGTTGAATTCCTTTAAAATATAGATTTCGTATTTTTATTTATTCAACATGTCATAAAACATGTTAAACTTCAACACATTTTATCAAAATATTTTCCAACAACAACTGCGTTCAAGTCTAAATAAGATTTGAATTATAGATATTTGAAATACTTTTATCAGCATTACAATACGACTCGTTAATATTCACAGATTTCACATTCATATCTCAATGGGTTTCATTGGCATTTTCTCAATTAGTTATCTTTGTGACGTATACAATGGAAAATAAAATTTCTTAATTGAATATTTTGTATATTGTGTATATGGTCAGATAATTATTAAATTCATTATGTCAAGTGCAACTTTACCAAAAACGTATTGTAACTTGTAGTCGTTAAAATATTATTGCTTTTACGATCATCTATTTTTTTAAAAGCAAATTACCACCAAACCCTTAATATATCACATGACATACATGTCATACTGAAAAGGCCTAGTTTCAATTTTGACAAAAGTGAAAAAATACAATCATCTTTAATATGCATTTAATAGAGAAGGGCAGTCATTCAAGAAAGTTTAGTTTACTGTAACTTCTTTTTCATCCAAACATATCCTTTTAACATCAATATGAAAACTAACACTCATGAGCTACATGTAGTTGATCGAAATATTTGACACGACCAAATCATTATCAACGTTTGAAATAAGTGACATACAAAACAAAACAACCAAAAAAACACAACAATACACCAATTCATGGTCTCAATAAAGGCAACAGTAGTATACCGCTGTTCAAGACTCATAAATCTATGGACAAAAAACAAAATCGGGGTAACAAACTGAAACAGAGGGAAACGCATTAAATATTAGAGGAGAACAACGACACAACATAAAATGTAACACACACAGCAACGGACTAAGCATTAGACAAAATCCGATGAGAATAACTAATATAACATCAAAACCAAATACATGAATTTGGGATAGAAAAGTACCGTGACACGTCTTATAGTAATGTGAATTCCCACTCAAAAATAGGAGAAAACAAACGACACAACGGAAACACAACGTAAAAATGATACACACACAGAAACGAACTATGATATAACAATCGCCATTTTCCTGAATTGGTACAGGACATTTTTAAAGAAAAAAATGGTGGGTTGAACCTGGTTTTGTGGCATGCCAAACCTCGCACTTTGATGGCTTTGTTAAATATAACATTAGAATGACAACATAATAATACAGGACTACAATACAAATAAATAGCAGAACGTATTTGGCAAAGAAACACATGAATAATAGATAACAAAAGGCATCAGGTTTAAAATTCATTACGTCAAAAACGCGCCTCGTCCAAACAAGACTTACTAGTGACGCCCAGATATAAAAGTTCGAAAGTCAAAAAAAAAAAAAAAAAAAAGGGTTCAAAGTAGTACAGCTCTGAGGATCAAAAGTCGAAAAAGGTTGTGCCAAATACGGGTAGGGTTTTTTGCTTGTGATAAGAACATCCTTATTATATAGAACAATTTATGCTATTGTAAACAGTAAATTTTATCAAATGAATATAAAAGATTTACATGATAAAACTGACGTCTTAACTAATTACAGAAAACAAAACCCGAATACATAATACATTGAAGACCAACACAGAAAATAGACACACCCGACTCAGTGATAAACCAGGCCTGAACGCAAAAAGTCATAACCATGACGTCACATACGAAGTTGTGAAATGGCACAATATTACGTCAATGTGAATTTCTGAAACAGCACAAGTATGACGTCATATTTGAAAAATTATGTCTAAAAAATAAAATAGAAATAGGATTGATTTAAGATTATAAAAGAACTAAATACTGATGTTACATTTAAACACAATGCACATTGCAACACTAATCAATAGCAATACATATATTTTATATATGTCTGGTTTGTTTTGAATCTAACTTCAACTATAAAAATCGTACAGATTACGTTGAACAAAATCAAAACTAATAAATGAAGACGGTGATTAATTTTCTTTACCATAACACATGAATTTAATAGAAAAGACGTCAACCAATTTGACAAAATCCGAAGAAAATTACAAATACAACATCAAACTAAATACATGAATTTGGGATAGATAAGTACCGTAACACGTCTTATAGTAATGCGAATTCACACTCAGCAAAACAGTCAGAATCGGGAATAAGTCATGTTCGGTAATTAAAAGATTAGACGACGTAATGACAAACCACAATCTACCATGTGGTAAAAATGTCATTGCTGTTAACAGAATTTTAGAATTGAGCAGTATTTGTTTGTATCCGCGCAATATTATGGCAAACTATCGAATGTAAAATGGTCTTAACTCGTTCCTTCTCTGATTATTGTCATTCTCATCACATTTTACCAATTTTATTTCATATAACTTCAACATGTTTTCTTTTCAGAAATAAAAAGTTCTGTATTGGAGTTGAAAGATAATGGAACGCTTTTTGTCACGCCTATCTTTAAGACAGTGTCAAGGTCACTCATTGGATGTATAAAAATGTGTAGAATATATTTTTGTGCTATTGTTTCCTTCCGGTCAGCTGATGGATCATGCTTATTATACACAGATGAAGACAAATGCAGTTCAATAAAGCCTTCTACTGATTTCAAACTATATTTCATTCGGAATTAAAAAGGTAGAAACATTTTTTTTTTGTAAATTGGTTTGATTGACTGGTTGTTTAATGTAAATTGATTTGATAGTCTTCCTTGTTTGTTTTGTCATAGTATTTTATTAAAATCATCTATATTTTCACTGAGTTAAAACAATGTGCACAGAAGAGGGATAAACAAATCATTGCATCTTTTAAACATTCAGCAGGATGTGATGATTTTCTTTAAATCTTTGTTCAAGATATTGCACACATACAAACAACTACAGGACAATCTTTCAAATTATCGAATTTTTAATATACATATACGATAGCTGCAATCCGAGACATACAAAGCAAACATGTATCAATAAGCAAGCATTTTATACAGACTAGAACTTGCTCGGAAGAACGTCTAAAACATTTACCGCTTATAACGCTGGAAAATAAAAATTAAAGTGTACTTTATATATTTCATCTAAAGAACAAATAAAGTTACATGTAAAACCTCTTACACAAGACCTGTAAAAGGAACATTTTCATGGCAGGAGTCAACATTACATTTGCGTATTAAGCTTTTGAACAAGTTTAGACTTGACTGAATGTCAAAAGTAGTTTGTTTTTTAAAAAGAAAAAATAATTCATCATTTTCGCCTCTTAGCATTGTGTTTGTTATCTAATCCCGCACACGGCAGATTCGTTCAACATCAATCTTATTTCACTAGAATTGTTAGTTTTCTACAGATATTCGGTGGTTCTCTCCGGCACTATGGCTTCAGATCTGGATGAAAACTATTAATGGAAGAAGGTTTCTTAACAAAGATATTTCTACAGTACTTTCCCTCCCACAGGAGTAAGCTATGTTTAGACAGAAGAAATAAAAACATACAACTTATAGAATTTGAATTTAATAAAAACTGCGTATTGCTAAAGCCATGAGTTTACTATTTTAAATAATGACAAGTAAATATTGTAAAGTAGTTCATCATAATTACATATATAAAGGAAATTGGTCTTTCTTATTTATTGTTTCTTTTTCTTTTGTAACAAACTACAGGACAATTAAGTAAAAATTAAACATTATGAATTATAAATAAGAAATTAAAGATAAGTTTTACAGGTTTAGATAAATTTTGAAAAGCAAAAGGGGCATTGGCTGTCAAATTCATATTCACCAATTTGACTAAAACATTCATATTTGATTAAAAAGATACAAAAACGTATATTAAAATGATTAAAAGTATAAGATAGACAATTAACGATGCATGAACTCGATTAAATGTATCAGTATAGCTAGTGTATTTTAATCTAAACGTCATTTAAATAACCATAGAGGTGATCTCCGACGACTGCCGGCGATAATATAACCTGATTTAAACATATAATAAATATAAAAATATAACTAACATGTGAAATTAAATTGCTCTATGTGTGTTTTATTTCATATCATTGCTTACAAAATCGGTTAATCATCGTTTTAAGCCGTATAAGTATTGTGTATCGAATCAGTAAACCAAATGATTTACCCTTGTTTCATATTCAATGTTGGTTTCCTTTTGTTTGCTTAACGCGCTTAGTTCTTGCGTAAACCATCTCTAGCTTAAGACTTGAGCTGAAGTTCACATGTGTTAAGGTCGTAACATTCACTTGCAAGTGGACAATTCATCAGAGTGATTTAAAGTTTTTTTTGACACAAAACTGAACCAAACTAGCTGTTAACATTGACTTATTATTTTACTTTTTCACTTTCAATAATGATTGAACAAAAGCTAAAATAATGTTTTCAATAATGTGTATTTGTATGGTGGATATAAAATATTTTATTTTTTTTGAAGGCATGAAATTTCCATTCATATATAAAACATTTACTGATAATGACAAAAGTTTCCAGATAAAAACAAATACAATATTTTGCCGAATGATCATAAAGGTACGACTTCTGAAGTTGAATTCATGATTATGTCCATTAAAAATAAGGAGATAGTATGATTGGAAATTATTACAAATGAGAATATATCAACCAAAGATCAAATAACAAAGATGGTGATACCAATTACAATTCATCAAAAGGCCTTCAACCATGAGTAAAGACCATAGAACTACCAGACTTTACTGCACTGAGTTGTTTCATGAATTTGGATTGGTTTGTTTTTATGACTGAGAAGAACAAACAGAATTTTAAAAGCATCAATTATAAAGTTGTAATGGTTTATTGATACGCGTGCTTCTACTATTAATTAAATCAAAATCAATAACCATCCATTACGTTCATAATAAATATATCTTCACACTGTTTACAGTACAATGTTAAAAACGTTAACATTGCATTAGAACAATTCAAATAGATTAAAACTTTGAAAGTAAAATGCATAATACAGATTGAGTTGATGTAAACTAACTTTGTGGTCAATGGTTTGACACGAATTGATAAAAAAATAATACATGTCTATGATAAGGCTTATCAAGAATTGATAATAGATAATTCATTTATTTGTTTGATAATACAATGTATTATTTTTTTAATTATTCGATGATTGATGAATAGTCACTAAGTCCTTTTAATTAAAGCTTAAAGGGGTATTAGCTACGATTTAGACAAACATTTAAAATACAATTTTTGAAATATTCATAAGAAGTTTGAGTTTGAAATAATATTTCATTTTAAACAAATAATTTGTCCCTAATTTGTCAAAAATACCCAATAATTTTAGATGTCATGTGAGACCACTTTCAGCAGATTTAAATGACAAATAAGCAATTATTTGTCAGCGTATGATGTTCGACAATGAGAAAACCTCATACCATAAATTCAGCTATAAGAGGCCCTGACATGAAAATGTGAAACAATTCAAACAATGAAAAAGTGAAAGTGCATAATTTGTAATAATTTAATTTCGCAAAGATTTTTTTTCGACACACATTAACTAACGACAACCATGGAATTACTAGCTCCTGACTTGAGGCAGGCAAATTAAGAATGTCGCGGAAATAATCATATTTATGGGCACTTGGTCCTACTTTAATCAAGGACAGTGGTGTAATAGCACAACATAAGAACAAACTGGAAAAATCAGTTGAAAATCTGTCCTAACAACGGACAACTGCAAAGAAATAATTTCAAAATTAAACGTTATTAATCATTCATACATACGTTTAAAACATGTATGTTCTCTAAAATTTTGTAGTTTACGAAAATTTGCTATGATCACTTATCATAATTACATTTTTTTTCAAATTTTCCAAATTACAGCGAACCCAAACAATACATTTACTTCAAAACTAAATTGGTAAATAGTAAAATAACAAAAATACGAAACTCCAGGATAATTTTGATTTTTTTTATCAAATTTTCCAAATTACAGCGAACCCAAACAATACATTTACTTCAAAACTAAATTGGTAAATAGTAAAATGACAAAAATACAAAACTCCAGGATAATTTAAAATCGGACATCCAACAATCATGTTGCTGACTTTTAATGGTAAACGATTTCGTGAAACATTGAATTTGTAAAAGCAATATTTCAACATTACTCAATCTGTTGAACAGAAACGGCGAGTGCCCTCTCCGACAGGCGGTCGTTTAACTGAATGTGTTCCATTCAGTCATAGGATGAATCCCGAAAGTTGTTGAAAACCGAGTGGAGTTTTGCTTTAGAAATTTTTGCAATAAGATTTCTTTGTATGTCAAATGCGCATAACATTATTTTTTAAAGTTCAAGTATTACAATTGCCAATAAAGACTACATTTAGAACATAAACGCATAGTTTCAATTTGTTCATGTGTTATATTCAAGGACAGCGACCACCAATCTAAAAGAAGTATATTAAATTTGCGTTCTATGCAATATAACATTTTTACCTTATGAGTCTAATCGATTTTCTATATACAGTATACATTTTACAGCGCTCCATCGAACAACTTTTTCGATACCTACTTTATCTACATGTACATGTATGACATAAGAAAATTACATTCCTCTTTAGGAGTTGTAAGTGATTTGTAATGAAGGAGCTTGGAATTACTTGTCGCATGTATAACATAAATTAAAAACAAAAAGTACCAATATATGGATACATGTATTTATAGAAAATTATAGCTAGTTGAAAGCCATTTACATCTAAAAAAAATATATGAATTACGTCCATTGTTATTTCTACAACGCGGCTACAGATACGAGCAAAGCGTTCCAGTTGAAAATGATAAACATCATATTAAGGTGCCAAATGACATCATCGATTTTGAAAAGGGGAAATGAGAATCGTCTCTGTTATCTTAAATTTTATGTGGGATGGAAATAACAAAATCTAGAAAAGGAAAATTGTTACAAAACGTTAAAAAACCTATTAATTTTGCATCTAGTTTTCTCAAGATTGTAAGAGGTAATATTTTCTTGTCATGAACTTCATGGCAGATTCAAATAAAGGTAAAAACAGTTTATACATCCATGACATCTGAAAGCAACCTTGATTTTTTTAAAAGCTCGTATAGAAACAACATCACGCTGATAATTTGGTAGACGAAACGCGCATAACGTCTATAAAAAAACCCTCATCCATGATGCGCGAATAAAAAAGTCAAAAAGTCTAATAAAGCACTATGTGAAGAGCATAGAGGGCTACCAGTTCTGAGAGGTTTTACCAGATACGAACCTCGGTTGCCTTTTTTCTATTTATATGAAAGCGGAGAGAGAATAAGGGAGTGGTGGCGTCAACAACTACAATTCAATTACTCAGTGTTTATAAGAAATGTGTATGAAGGTTTAGTTTGTGAAAAATTTGTTAAAAAGTATGTAGCATAAATGTATATGTACAGATAAAGCTGTCAATGAACTAAAACATAAATAACATTTAACGATAATAGTGACATCTCTATTCATATCGAGTTGTATTTACTTTATAATCAACAACTAAAATATGAATTGATTGGAAGTTAGCCAGTGTATACATTTATTCAAATGACGTATTTTGGACAACTAAGATGGCTCTTTTTATCACACAAAATTGGATTTTCTATGCAACATGTATACACAATCTGACAATTTTGCACAACCTGTAGTCCGGTTACCCATACTTTTTATTATATTTTTTCCAAAAAAGAAAACAGACACAGAAACAGAAAAAGCGAGTGCCCTGTCCGACAGCCGGTCGTTCAACTGAATGTATTCCATTCAGTCATGGGATAAATCCTGAAAGTTGTTGAAACCCAGGAGAGTTTTGCTTTAGGAATTTTGCAATGAGATTTCCCCGTATGTCCATAGTTCAAGGATTCAAAATTGCCCAAGAAGACTACATTTAGACAAACAATGAAAAATATACATGTTTATTACGAATAAACATTGAATTCGATGGATTTTAGCGTAAACGCATAGTATAATTTTTATGTGTTATATTCAAGGACATCATCAATCAATCTAAAAGAAGTATATTAAGTTTGAGTTCTATGCAATAAAACATTCTTACCTTATGAGTCAAATCGATTTTCTATCTACAGTATACACATAAAGCTCTCCCTCTAACAACATTTTCGATACCTACTTTAATTACATGTACATGTATGACAAAAGAAAATAACATTACACGTTAGGAGTTTTGCAATGCAGGAGCATGATAGTTTCTTGTCGCATGTATAACAAAAATCAAAAACAAATAGTACCAATATAAGAAAACCCGTATTAACAGAAGGTTATAGCTAGTTAAATCCAATTACATATAATTAATTTTGGATGTAACGCGTCTTCTGATTGACTGACGTTATTTTGTTATGAGCCCATATACATAATTTAGTCATGAGACCGTGACGTAATCAACGTTTTTTCATGGTTTTCTACGGTTTAAAATGGAATTTAGAATTAAATTATAAGAAATGACTGTAATATTTTTTCTGTCTATTCGAAATAACATAAAAAATGTGGTGCACACTGTTAAGTAACCCGCTACGCGCGTTATTCAGTGTGCACCAATTTTTTTATGTTATTTCTTCATAGACAGAAAAAATATTACAGTCATTTCTTAAATAATACACTTTATCTTGTTCAGTGTTTATAAAGTGCGGACCCTAAAATATGATTTTCCCTGTATATGCCATAAATTTCTGATGTAGAATGATAAATACACAGACGATTTTTTTTTTGATTTTTAAAGAAAATGAAGAAAATGAGTTAAAATGTATATGTTTAGTAAAAATAATTCTACTAAGACAATTTAAGAGATGTGAACGGGGTTTTATCGCGCCTAAAGCCATCCAGTTGTGAAAAATATACCAAAAAGGGGAATATTTAGGACATTTCACGAACAGATCATGCAGGTGATTTAAAACTAGTAGGCAATATGCTGTTGCAGAAAAATATTCATTTAAACACAGTTATTAAAGTTGTATAACGTAGAATAGGTTTTGTCATTCAGTTTCTTTATATTGAACTAAATTCCACTATGATGCTTTCTTTATGCGAGTCATGTTTACTGTCGAATAATGATACTATACTTTCATTTTTTACTGTAGAGCGATTCATTAGTATTGTATATGCGGTGCATTTTCACTATATGATTTTTTTTATCTATTAAAGTCTTAATTTAGTCGACTTGCTCAAACAATAGATAAAGTAAGAGAAGGATTTGATAAAGTTTAACTTGCGGAGGAAAGTTTGATTTAACACTCTAATAAATTCATTAGAAATTGTATTCCATTTAATTTCTTATAAATGGTAGGGATCTTTATCTTTGGTTTTATTCATCCATTTCCATGACACTTCATCACTTATTTCGTACATCTTGATATAGATTAAACCTTTGGTTTTCCCGTTTGAAACGTTTACACTGGAGCCCTTTATAATTTGCTGTTCGGTGTGAGCCCTATGTAGCCCTATGTTGAAGACCTTATTTTGACCTATAATGGTCTACTTTTATAAATTGTGACTCGGATGGAAAGTTGTCTCATTGTCACATATGACATCTTTTAACATATATCTATGGCTCAAACCGAAACGGGATGGGATAAAAAGGGATAAAAAACACACTACTTTTCTAATATATTTACAATGAGCTTATTATGAGTGTTGTCAAATCGTACAATTTTGCCTAACTGGTTACTTGGATAGTCGTTCGACCGATTAACCGGTTAACCGGTAATTTTAGTTCATGTTTGAGAGCCTTACCTATAGTTAAGAAATAATTGATACAAGCTATACTTTATTTTAGTTTTAACATGGGTAGGCATTATATTCGTGATTATTTTTCCCGAGCGATAGTGAGGGCTAAAATAACACAAATATAATGCCTACCCATGTTAAAACTACAACAAAGTATAGCTTGCATAAATTATTTCGATTCTGGTTACGATAATTTCTATGTCCGAAGTGTATAAGTGTAGCACGTTTGTGTAGGCTCTTCAATGAACCTCCCTTTTTTGTAAACAAGCAAACGACTGGCAATGTGATTTTTCAGATGGAGGAGATTTGAACAGCCAGAATGAAAAGTTGTCGTTTCTAGGTCAAATATGTCAATTTCGAATTCAACGCATTACAGTCATAATAAATGAATTAGTTACAACATGTACATCGTTTAGGAATTATGAAGTGTTTTTATTTATTGAAATATATAACTTGCATGACAATTTCATAAAATTCAATTAGTAATAGTCAATATACGCATGTGCACATTTTATTGGATTAAAGCATGGGTTTATTAAAAAAGCGAAAAAAGCACGTCATATTAGAATACACTGCAAATGTTCGTTTTCATAATACGATGAATTTAAAAAAAACAGAGAATGGGAACAGGGAATATGTCAAAGAGACAACAACCCAACCAAAGAACAGATAACATCAGAAGGCCACCCATGAGTCTTCAATGACGTTTGTCCTTTTGCATTATACATGTTAAAGGATTGTCTGTGAGGAATACTGGCGAATTTTGACATTTAATAATCCAATACCACCGTATATGCTATGGCGTTTGTAATATCTTCATTTTGAAAAAATAAAAAACCTTCTTGATCTCGTCAAATTAAAATGATTCTTTCTCTCCTGTTGATGTCTCAGAAAATAATGTGGGGTGTTTCAGTTTGAAATTATTAGGCCAGTTGCATCAAGTATACATTAATTACATTCACCTTGATTTTAGTATAATTTTTGAGTTGACATTTCGTTTAAAGTATGACAAAGCCTTGAACATTCAGATGTAGGTCTACGCAATATTAGATCAAAACTAAAATAATGAAGTAAATCCTAAAATTTAATCGGATTACTGATTCAAAGTAACTGTTTAAAAACATTTATACTACTCATGTTTACTTGAGATCTTGCCCCGAGCTGATAGTATGAGCCAAAATTTGCTCCTGTGAACAACGTTACAGTGGAACTTATATCACAGAAAATATGTTCTGGGAGAACTTTTTTCATAGACAATTACTATATAATTTGTTCCATCTCTATAAAATAAGTTCCACCCTTAACTTGATGAAATAAGATGTCTTTTGAGTTTTTGTTATAATTAAGTAAAAACGTAATGTTAAGAATACAATATGACATTTTGAGAAGCGTTTTTGTTACAAGTTTGAATAGCTATATATTTGATAAAGAATGAACGAGGAGTTTGTATTTTAATTTGAAAATGTCATAAATACTAAAGTCATCAATAAAGTTTCTTTTTATTTGTTGCAAGTCCATTTAACACATAAATCTACAATAAAAATTCCTCGCATCTTCGAAAATTCTACATCAGAAATGATTGCACTAATAGTGATAATTCATCGCATCTATAGTGAAAATGGATCGCTTTCAATAATCGATATGCTGTATTGTGTTGCTTTTATAACAATTGTTTGAACTTTAATGCTGTTTTTGTAAATTAAAAAGACATATCACAATGAAAATATCTTGAAACTTGCTTTCAAATCAATTATTTTGATATTTTCGAAACGTAACAAATACAGTTTCCCCATGATCCTTTATTCTACAATAGACATACTCGCATATGATAGTGAAAATTAACTAGCTGGATTCGCACTTTATATACATTGTTGTTAATAGTTAATTTACCAGTTGTATATGAATTACGTCCATTATATTCTAGATACGCCTACAGGCATATTTAAGTTGAAATTTATAAACATCATAGGAGGGTGCCAAAAAAGGGAAACGAGAATCATTGTCGTAAATTTTTACATATAGTTTCTCTTGTTGGATAGAAATAACAAAATCTAGAAAAGGAAAATTGTTACAAAACGTTAAAAAAAAAAACCTAGTAATTTTGCATCCAGTGATCTTAGGGTTGTACGAGGTGACATGTTCTTGTCATGATCATCATGACAGGTTCAAATAGAATAGTAAGAACAGTTTACACATCTAGGACATCTGAAATTAACCCAGATTTTTTAAAAAGCTCTTATAGAAAATCAACAAAGATATCAGGCTGGTTATCATTTGGTTCACCAAATGCGCATTACGTCTATAAAACAAAGTCATCCTTGATGCGCTAATAAAAAATTCAAAAAGCATAATAAATCACTATGTGAGCATAGAAGGCAAATAATTCTGAAAGGTTTTACCAAATACGAACTTCGGCTGCCTTTTTTTGATTTATATGATACATGTTAGTTTAGATGGAAGCGAAGAGGGAATAAGGGAGTGGTGACGTCAACAACTACAATTCAATTACCCAGTTTTTATAAGAAATGCATATGAAGGTTTATTCTATGAAAATTTGTTAAAAAGTATGTAGCATCAATGTATATGTACAGATAAAGCTGTCAATGAACTAAAACATAGATAACATTTAACGATAATAGTGACATCTCTATTCATATCGAGTTGTATTTACTTTATAATCAACAACTAAAATATGAATTGATTTGTAGTTACAGTGTATGCCTTTGGTCAGATGACGTATTTCAGGACAATAAATAAAGTGTGTTTTGATAAAAAAAAAAAAACAAACAAACAAAAAGAAAACTACGGAAGCGTATTAGCGCCACACATTTTTTTTTTATTTTTCTTCCTATGTTTGCGTTATAACGCAAACCTTTGCGTTATAACGCAAACCTTTGCGATATAACGAAACCTTTGCGATATAACGCAAACCTTTGCGTTATAACGCAAACATCTTTATTTCAATTATTCATTAAGTTTTGTATATATGTCCGTCTGTCATTCATTTCGGATGTGATTTACTAGTAGATAAAAAAAGAAACATACATACAAGGCCAAATCATTATAATTAATATGCATAGGAATAATGGAATAATTGAAGTGCAATTATACTTAAATTAAGACTGATTTGTGCATTAGAAAAGTATATAATTTAACAAGAAAATAGATATAGTATATAGTCATATTAAAACTGAAAGATCAAAAATAATGTCATACAATTGTGAAACCTCCAAGTCAAATAGACAAAATGATCTTTCTGCTTTAAAATGAATTATTAATAAGGAAACATTTTTTTTAAATCTCAGAATATGATCAAGATTCTTTGATAGAAAGTCATTGAATTTTCATTTTAATATAATGAAGTATTTTTAAGATGCTTGGGTAGCAATTTGAATAGAGAGAACATAATTTTATTAATAAAACATCTTCATTCTATACATTTATTGCCAAAGGGTAGCTTGTTTGAATGTAACCTACTTTACACAGTTCTCAAACGAGAGCTTACTTTGGAAGTATATTTATATTCGGTTATAGCTATATTAGCAGGGTTGATTTTTTTCTTAGGTATAACCTCAATTTACTCAATTTTCTTTGTAATATATATACTAGTAGTAACTTGGATATCTTTTTTGGGGACCTTTATAGTTTGTTGTTTAGTGTGAGCCAATGCTCCGTGTTGAAGACCGTAATTCGGCCTATGATGGTTTACTTTTACGAATAGTGACTTAGATGGAGAGTTTTCTTATTGGCACTAATACCACATCTTCTTATATTATTCTGCTCATTATTAGTCATTGATATGATCTAATTATTCAAGCAGTTTACTTTGCAATTACTACAAAGGTGATAAATTTTATTATATCCAGCCTCCTCCATTAATAACTACTGTTTCCTTTGAATCTTAAATAAGAAATAAGATAAAACAAATGTTTGCGTTATATCGCAAATGTTTGCGTTATAACGCAAAGGTTTGCGTTATATCGCAAATGTTTGCGTTATAACGCAAAGGTTTGCGTTACATCGCAAAGGTTTGCGTTGTAACGCAAAGGTTTGCGTTATAACGCAAAGGTTTGCGTTATATCGCAAATGTTTGCGTTGTAACGCAAAGGTTTGCGTTACTAGTATAACGCAAAGGTTTGCGTTATAACGCAAACATAGGAAGAAAAATAAAAAAAAAATGTGTGGCGCTAATACGCTTCCGTAGAAAACATATTGAAAAATCTAGACAATAAAATTCCAGTATACATGTATTTTTCCTTTTGATTGAAAAAGGATTTAACGAGAAATGCTAAAGAAGAGAATATTGTAAAAGCATGTAAACAGTTTTAATTAGAAGTATTTTGACGTGATGTAACATTCATGAAACAATATAAGTATGATTAACATCACATTCTCTCGCGTAATAGATGGATGAGCACCTGCAAAATGTTTAAAGCTATCAGTACCTGTACTTGCCTGTCCCAAGTCAGAAACCGGTATTTAGTGGGTGTCGTTTGTTGCTGCATATCATATTTGGTTTTCTGTTATTGTTTGTACCAAAAAATGGCCATTATATGTCATGTCGGACCTTTTATGTCTTGCTATAGCACGGGTTATGGGTTTGCCTATTGTTGAAGGGCGTTCGATGATTAATATTTTGCTAACGTGTATGTCATTTGGGCTCTGTTGGAAAGTAAATTGCTTTTATTAGATAATGATTTATGACATTCATGAAGTTTGAACCAAAATAATGATAATAATAAACGCAAAAGCAAAACAAAAAAATAAATCACCAGAAAAACGGAAGAAAAACAGCAGCTTTGGGGCAGCAATTAAATTTTGAGTTGAAATTAACTAACTCCTTCGGATCCTTGAAAGCAAAACGTGAACATTGTGACTTATCGGTGCGATAAATGGCTGCACAGTTTTTGTGCATTTAGAAAAATTTTATTGAAATAACCCTGTAAGCTGATTACCCTTCTCTCATCTCTTCAGTAGCGATATTTTTTTTTGTTGCATATCCGCCGAGACTCAAATGATGAATATACGCCTTTTCCTTGATATTTTGCAATCCCTCCGACTTAATATATACATTTAACTTTAACCTACAGTAAATTTCATATTAGTCAATTATCGAATTCATGTTATTTTGTTTGTTTTATTTCCATGAGGTTTTGTAGTTTCTAATTTAGATTCCGTATAATTTGACATTCATTTCGCACTGAATTGTTTAGAGAAAACCTGTTGTAGTTTTGTTGTATGATACAAAGATAATTCTGTATGGAAAAACATTTCCTTTATCACATTGTTGTTGTTGTTTTGTTTTATTCTAGCAACAACAATCAAACAATATTATCATGCACTACATGCGTCTGGCGTATATACTAAATTTAGTCCTGGTATCTTTGATGAGTTTATTTGTACATGATGAAAACGGCGTGGTCTGTCTGGCTGACTGTGTAGTTTCTATTTTTTTTTTAGCAAACCTACCACTACCTAAGCTTGTTAAACGGTTTAGGGTTGATAGGTTACTTCGGATCTTATATTATTAATAATCTTTTCTAAAGTGGCATATAATTTGGCCGAGAAATCTTTTCAAAGTTAATTCAATATTTCAGCCATTTCTAGCTTTTATCTGTGTCGCAAGTGCTTTTATCAAATCTTTCAGAATGTTTCCATTACATTTGATTTGCAAAACATTTCCTTTATGTTGAATAATCTATCTAAGTTGTAAAGATCATTAGTACATCATGTGTTTATCTAGGCATTGGAGACATAGTTTAAAGCTGTTTATTTTCTCATTCTGTAAGTTTAAGTGCAGAGTTATGTAAATGTTTGTTTTCTTTTGAATCCATCATTCAAAGATTTTTGGTCAATTTTTATTCGTTTACGAGAAAAAAATATGTGTTTGTTATTTTGAAGAAGTTATATAAGTTATAAACAGTCAGTATAAAATAGATGGTTATAAACAGGAAAGTCAACGGTCTAATCTATATTAAAACCGAGAAACAAGAAACACTTATGTTCCACATCAACAAACGACAACAACTGAACAACAGGTTCTTGACATACGATACGACAGGTGCAAACAATTGCCTCGAGTTTAAATATTTTAACTGGCGCCAACCTTCACCCTAAACTGAAGTAGTGGTGTGACATTACAATAAAGAAAGACACACTATGAGATATAAACTCAAATGGCTCATTCAAGAACACATAAATACAATGTTGATAAAACAAAAAAGGTGGAGATGCAAAACAATACCAGAAAGACAACTTTAATATTGGATAGGGGGGAAGTTCACAAATCCACTGACATGGAATATGAAAATGAGGGTCAATGAAAGGTAATGTGAGGTTAATGGCAATCAGACAACAACCAAATGACAAAGAAAAGATAAAACAAATACCGAACTCTAAAGAAAATTCAAAACTAAGAATCCTTCATTGAAAGACATTTTTAGGTCAAAATTCAACATTAGATAGGTATCTTTACAGAATATCAAGTTCTAAATCGCTTCGTGTATAAAAGTTTTGAATAAATGTAAGTCCAACAAAAATCTTCCATCAAAACTTCATTCTGCAAAACAAAAATCATTTAGATTTAAATAGAGTCAGTCACTAACAAGGTTCCTGATTTATGGAAGACACATACACATGTAGATGGGTTAAACTATTTTTATTGAGATATAAGCCTTTCACCCAGTTGCTGTAATGATAGCATTGACAGAACATAACTAAAGTTCTTTCAGGAAAAGCCATAGGATAACGGTTTACCAAGTGCATGAAGTAAATCTAGAAAGAAGCTTCAGGCGTGTAAAAATCATTAGAATCAAAAGTTTTATTTAAAATCACAATCCAAAAATGTGTAATAGAAAGATGAAAGATACCAGAGGGAGAGTCAAACTCATAGATCGAAAATAAACTGACAACGCCATGGCTAAAAAATAAAAAGACAAACAGACAAACAGTAGTAAAGAAGACACAACAAAGAAAACTAAAGACTTAGCAACACGAACCCCACCAAAAACTTGGGGTGATCTCAGGTGCTCCGGAAGGGTAAGCAGATCCTGCTCCACATGTAGCACCCGTCGTGTTGCTTGTGTTATTACAAAACTGGTAAAAAGTCTAACTCGGAAGGTCACATTCGTGAATAGAGAAGGGCATTGTAGTAACGATGTAAGGAAAAATACAGTATCAAAGAATATTAACAGTTACTGATAGGAAGATCAGAATGTATCTCTTGACTTAAAAGTTCAAAGGGTGCTCACCTTAAAACAAGAAGGTATTCCTTATGTAGAAAAAATCAGAAATCACCAACAACAGTAGAAATTACTATTGTTACAGAAAATAAAAAAGCCTACATCAATAGAAAAAAATACTGGTGTTATTAAAAAACAAAAATCACCGTAAACAACTGGAGCAGTTATTATTGTGATAGAAAGCAATAAACAACCGACCACAGCAGAAGACATTTCATGTGTAATTGAAAACCAAATTTCACCTACAACAACATAAAAAAACCTAAGGTAATAGAAAAAAAAAATAATAAACTAAAACAGAAAAATACCGTGTGTAATTAAAAACCAAAAATCACCTACAACAACAGAAAAAAACCTAGGGTAATAGAAAAAAAAATAATACTAAAACAGAAAAATAGCGTGTGTAATTAAAAACCAAAAATCAACTACAACAACAGATAAAATACAAGGGTAACAAAAACAATCACTTTACAATAATAGAAACAAAAGAAACAATAATTATGAGCGTATCAGAAAACCAAAACTCATCAACAACAGAAAAAGAAATTATAACTGTAACATAAACCAAAAATTGCCTACAACGACAGAAGAAAATACTAGTCTGACCGAAAACAGAAAGTTAACTACATGAACAGAAGAAATTACTATTGTACAATGTAACAGAAATCAAAACAATAGAAGAATAGATCATAAACGATTTTCTTATTCCAGGAGGAATAGATTACCTGAGCCGTATTTGGCATAACTTTTTGAAATTGAAATTTTTTGTCCTCAATGCTATTCAACTTTGTACTTGTTTGGCTTTATAACTATTTTGATGTGAGAGTCACTGATGAGTCTCATGTTTTTTTCAGAACTATGTCTGTCAAACCTTGAAATCACTTATGATGGTATCTAACACTACAGGGAGATAAATCTGTAAAATAAGCTAAATGTTTTAATCACGTTCTATTGTTAAGGAAATATTACGCTTATCAACGATCAAAATTATTGTTATCCTACTGCTATATATTCATATTTGAATTTTCCATGAAAGTGATTGGTACAAGTTTTTTGAAATTTTTATATTTCTTTCAAAGGGTCAAAGTTATTATTTTGTTAAAGCTTTATGAATATTAAACGAGCATAATTAATTTTAGTCAAAGTGTTGGGTACCACCATAAGTGCATCATCCCATTAGCTTGATGTGCATATATATAAATCAGTACTTAAGAACTGTTTTATCTTATTTTGGTTTATTTTGTTTTGTTTTTGTTTTTGTTTGTTTGTTTGTTTTATTGCAAAACTTTATTAGAGTTTTGTTTGTTTTTTTTGGCTTAATATATGTTTTGATAGCTATTTTGTTTGCATGCTTGTTTGTCCTTTTGTTGTATGTTTTGTGTTATTTTGTACCAGTATTTCACTTGATAATAAACACTGCTAAGAAAAATACTAAAAGCAGACTTTGAATCATCCTACACTGAAAAGTGCGCTATGTTTTAAAGTATTTGTGAGTACTTTCTTATGATTTAAAACATGCATCCATTGGTTTAATCTTAAAATATTAATCTTCTACCATTGATAAAAATATGTTTTCACAGTTACGTAATTCTTCAGTTGAAGGTTCATATATGGACGTTTCCAGTATAGCACTCCGTTTTGTTTGTAAAAGTGCAGAATGCAAAACTTCAAAAGATTCAACTAGGAACACATTACTATCCAGCAGCGTAAATCACATTGTAAAACACACAAACAAAAAGTAAAGACAAATAAATTAATTTGTGTTTTCTGTTCTGCATTGTACTATAAGCTCATTCTCCCACCCTGCGTATGGTACTTAAAGTAACGGAACGAACAATAATTTTAAATATTCTTATTGATAACAAAAGTTGAGAATATAAAGGAATCACAATGGTTCTGCGTCTCTCTATTTATATGTCTATTTAATTGCAGACTGAAGAATGGATTGATTGATTTAGATGAAACCTTAACAATTAGCAAGAGGACCACATGAGAACAAATAGTTTTCAAGGAGTATGAATTCGAAATCTTATTCACAACTATTTTCAAGTAGGATGATAAAACATTCATAGAGCAAAGTAAAACAAACAACAAAACAAATAAATGAAGATTGCTTTGTTTCGTTTCGGCCGGCTGATGGTACTTTGTTGAGGGAACAAAATATCATTGAAATGTTTTTTTCATTGCCAAGTATTGACAAACGTGCAACGATGTTTAGTATCATATTTTAATTTAAAAGATGAACAAATAAAACCTAAGTATTATAGAAAGAGAAAAAAATATTTACATTATGTAATATCGGGCTGATATCATATCGAACGGTAGCAGCTAGTTGTTTTAATCACGTCAGTTGAATTGTTAGATAACTCTTTCATTGGAAATCATATTACAGTTCAATATTTTATGTTCACGTTCTGATATTGTGTGATATACCCAGCATAAAGTTTCCAATCATAATTTCAAAAATAATTGCATAACATATAATAAAAAGAAACGGATATGAATACTGTGTCGTTTTTCTTCTTTTTGAATCCTCGACATCAAGGTATTTTTAAGCCATTTGAAATTTCAAGCAATACAATGTATGTTGAGATAACGGACACAAAGGAAAAAGACAAAAAGCAAGCCACAATCAATTGTCCAACAAAATATAATATAAGAAAACAAAGTGATGTAACAATACAAGGCTCATTAAACCCAGATGAAACTAGTTAATCCAGGAAAGGTATATAGTTTATCCTGGAGAAAAAGGTGCCCGAATCCACTGACCTACAATATGATGATGATGATGATGATGATGATGATGATGATGATGATGATGATGATGATGATGATGATGATGATGATGATGATGATGATGATGATGATGATGATGATGATGATGATGATGATGATGATGATGATGATGATGATGATGATGATGATGATGTAGGGTATATGTCAATCAGACAGCAATTAAATGACTATCAAAATATAAAGGTATCTATAAAAGATATCTAGTTTTAAATCATGTCGTGTATAAAAAGTTGTGAATTCATCTTATAGTCCCTCAACGATTTGCCATCAAAGATAAATTGAGCGAGACACAAACCATCATACAGACAGCTGGAACACGCGCATATCAACTCAATTGAGGAATTTAAAATCTACGCGAACGAAGCAACCGAATAACAACACCGGGTGAGTGCGTACCACATGTCTGTTTGAATATTAACCTTTGCCTTAACTAACTTGGTTATTCTACATTCATGAAATTGACTATTAAGTACGTATCACTTTTCTGTTTTTTATGAAACGTTTGCTTTATCTGAATACGTTAAATCCATGACAAACAAGACAATTACCGAGGCATCAGTATACAAATTACGCCATTAGATATATATTAACCAATTCATTCAGTATTCAAAAGCTTACAGTTGATACTCTGACTTTATAAACGTCACCAGTGTATGAGCAGAAAGTTAATGATACAGGGTTGTGTCAATGAACATCTTGTCTTTTTTTCTTAAAAAGTTCACCAGAAGATACCAAGACCTCGTTGATAAATATTCCGTATCAACTTAACAAATAATACATTATGGTCTTGAAGGTCCTAGGCACTGACATTGTTTATCATCTTCATTACATGTTATAATGTTATTTTTTGTCGTTGTATGTTTTAAAACTTTATTGCTTAGACCATTACATATTTATCTGTGACATTGTGCAAGGGTTCTATATATATATGAATCATTGAAATTTCACAAATTCCACACTAGTTTGTTTCTCTCTTCATCTTGAAGTTCTTGTAAGTCCTTTGTTTTAAGTTATGAATTAGCAAACTCTAGTCAATATTTTATATCTTTAATTAAATCAATAACTTGTGTAGATACTTTTTACAACTACTAATGCATCAATTTCATACAAATAAATCATGGTATCACATAAAAAAATATCTGCATTTTTATATATAATCACGGAATTAACGAAATTTGAAGCAGAATTTTCAACTTGTCAAATGCAGATAGTACGTGATTATCCTGTGTCACGTGATTCTCCTGTGTCACGTGATTATCCTGTGTCCCGTTATTATTCTGTGTCACAAAATAAATTTGTTAATCAGATGATCACCAGTTTTTCTGTATATTTTAGAAGTCTGTGATTGCATAAAATAGTTTTAAAAATTACAGGTTGTTATGAATTAGGTATTAAAGTGTTTATAAATGATAGTCAATGAGTTTTACAGTCTTTTAGAAGGGAAATACTTTTAACGTTCAATGTTTAAAAACATAAGCAATGATATGGTTAGTTTTTTGTTTGTTTAAAATAATTTTATATAAAAGATCAATACAATCCCGATTTCACAGTCAAAATCAATAATCTGAGAGTGACTTCTACTCGAAAATTCTGTGAATTCATACATTAACAGGTACATTCTTTTGTTAATTGTCTGTTAAAACTGGCAAACTAATAGCTAAATTAGTGAATATAAATGTTTCAAATATTTTATTATTTTTTTATATTTTGTTAAAAATTATCTTGCAAATTAAAGAAAGTTATTTTGTTTTTAATTCAACCGAATTTAGATTTGAAATATATGGATGAATAGAGAATGTCATATAGCGTTTTCAATATCGCATCCGTATCAACCCGAGACACAAATATAATCCCAAGAGCTCTGCTCGAGGGATTATATTGGTTGAGGGTTGATACGGTGTGTGATATTGAAAAAAGCCATATCATATACACTTTACTATATACATTTACCTGAAGTAGATGTTTTTATGTGACATGACGTCATACAGATAAGAAGGTTTGACATGACGTCATACAGGTTAGGGTTTTGATAAAGCCTGTGCAACAGCGACTGCAATCGATGACGTGACGCAATATAGATTAAAGGTGTGATAAAGCTTTTGCAACCGTGCTGATATCGATATCATCACGGATGGCTGACACAGCACGCTTGCCATTAATTGTATTACACATACAACTTATCTGTATTTACTACTAAATATATAATAAAGACATGTATACTTATACGTTAGTTTGTTTAAACAAATGATGACTGGGAAATTACTAAAAGTTCATAGTATATAGATAATAAAACCAACACATATATATAAAATATTTGATTGTTTATACAATTAAATATCTTTCGTATATTGACGTTTATTAACCATGTTTTTTTTAAATTGAAAAAGAAAAATCCAAAAAAGGTGGAGAAATGGGACTTCCTTTTTGGATCAAGTTATATGTAAAATAAAGACTGAGGATATCTTCATACATATTTGGATATCAGCTTTACCAAGTAAGCTAAACTAGCAATTTGAAGCTGGCTTTAGCGTGTTATAACTTGAAGAATGTTAGTTTGAAAGTTTGAAAGTAGTGAAAGCTAGGAGAGAGTGCTTTGGATATAGGAAATGAGAAATTTGATATTCTAAACGTTGAAATAATCAAGATTCGGAATATCAAGTTTCAGACCAATGATAAAAAACTGAGCTGATAAAAAAAATAATAAAACAAATAAAATAATACACACAAGCTTAATGGCAATCGAGAAGAGGCAATTTTAAATCGGTTGCCAAAGTTTAATAAACATATCAAATCGATATAACAATGAGTCTCCTCTCAAAATATTCTTATTTCTGTTTTACCCTCCATTTCCAATAAGACATTCTTACTATTGTATAGTCAGCCCAATAGCCAACCTTTCAACTTTAATATTTCATTCTTTAGGTATGGACTTTTTAAATTTTGAAATGAAGGCATATTTTCAATCCGAAAGAACTGTGCAGGTCTTTCGGTTATCAATAAGGTATACACAGGAAATATCTGATATCTTGTTTTATCATCATTTCACAAAACAAACAAAAAACAAAAAACGGAAAAGGGTTAAAAAAAAAATGAGAGTTGACAACACGATATAAAATCTTTATGTAAGGTATTGTTCATATTCATATGTAATAAAGCTATTCAACTGTCAAGTTATATGTATATATTTCAACAGCAATCATGACAATGTTTAATTTTCATTCAACGGCATTGGTATATCTATTCTTTACAACACCGTTTTGCAAAAAAAAAAAAAAAAAAAAAAAAAAAAAAGAAATGATAATATACAAGCATCCCTTACGTTTCTTGTCACAATTAGAAAGTGTCCAACCTGTGGAAAAAAGCTGTTAAAATTTGTATTTTCTTTAACCATCTCATGGTAAACAAAACACAATAAAAAATATAGTCGATGAGCATACCACGTATTAAAATGTTAACATGAGACTCCTTCTTTCGGGATTGACATTTTAACAATTAAATAGCACTTTTCATTTGTCTCTTAATGCAATGGCTGCTTTCATATGCCTTTTTCGTACCGACAACTTTTGTAATTTAATTCTGTTCTTAATGTCAATTTTTGCCATTTCATGGAAAACTTAAATCTCCTGTAAAAATATTTCTGCTTATTCCATTTTAAACGAAAAAAAATCGTTTTGTTTCCAAAAGTTAAAAATTAAATGGCACCATTTCCTTTAAAATAATATGCTGATTATTTGCCAAATACTTGGTTCGATATACCATTTCGTTGCCACCATTGCGGACGTGCTGTTCGTTGCGGGGCTACAGATCTTCCCATAATCAAAGGCAAACACTGGCGGTTGGACCAGTTGCATCTGAGATACTGTGATCCACAATGATTGGTGCCCTGGACGCACGTTGGTCTTTTCTCACATTTGTATATACGGCGTGTAAAGATATCATTGATTCCATCAATTACAAGAAGTCTTCCAAGTCCCATAGGTACAAGAGGCTGATGTTGATTGTCACCTACAATACGAGGATAATCTCTCCCAGGGTTAATACCTCTTGCTCGTTGTCTTTCCCTAAATTCTTCCCATAGACAGTCGATAAATGTATGATGGGTAAAAAACGCCGGATCATATGATGCCGATTCTATTCTGCTCATTTGTTCGCCTACGTAAACGTGAACATGATTGTGGAGCAATTCCAGGTTATACTGATCCGAGGCACTTGGATTGGTGATTTCCCATAACCAACGTCGTGACAATATCAAGCCTAAATCTGTGGAGGACATCAATCTTCTGTCTGTACCGACGTTTCTACGAAGAGCTCCATAGGGTGTATTCCATCCTGCAAACGGTCCTGTTCGTACAACTCCTCTCGAGGATCCCAAAAATAGAGGGGACCACGTAATGCTTAGTCTTGGGTCAGGTAAGTTGGCATCCAGAGTATTATCCCAGTATGGCAATGTTACGTTTGGTACCTTTTCTCTCAGTGCATTTTCAATCCTAAAAATAGAAAATATATTTATTGATGAAATATCAAAATTCATGTTGACTAAGCGCAGTTGAATCAACAAAACGTTCTGCACAGTCACATATTCTATCTACTCTGTTCGGGTTGTTGTCTCTTTGACACAAACCCCATTTCCATTTTCTATTCAAATTGGCGATTTCTATTTTCAAGACACTAAATAATATCAAGAAACACATAGCCATAATGTACGTTAGTTTATGCATACGTTATAGTTTAAAGGTATTTAGATATTTACTATCGTCATCATATTTTAAGGGTTACAAGGATTATAGTTATTCAAGATTTACGGAATCCGAAATATTGGAAGAGATAAACAAAGTAATTCATGAGGCTGGCGCAGTTTTCAGAAGTCCCATTTTATGTGATATAGATTTATTTGCAGTGCAGCAGGAAAATGTTATTTAAATAATCTTAAAAGGTGCAAATTAAATTCCATTCCGTAATGCAGCAGTGTATTGTTTGAAGAGTTTTTCTAGTGTATAAATATACTCATAAGCACACAAAACCAGATCTGAAGTAATATTTATTGAATTATTTTATGGAGTAAGTTCAGGTGTTCATCGCAATATTATCTGCAGGAATCTCTGACAGCTGTGAAAGCAATCAAGTGATAGGAGTACTAATTTGTCGATGTTAGTTATTTTTTTTATCCCAAACAATGCGCTCATGAAATTAATGTACACGGGAAATTACTATGATAAACACGTTAACGTTTCTTAGGTACATACTGATAACCGGTTTGTAAATTTTGAAAGCTCTCTTTTAATTAAAAAAACAGTTGAATAAACTTCTTGTATTTATTTTTGAATAGTATAACATTTATAAAACTTACAAGACAAGATAAACTCTATGCCATCCAGGAAAATTTGGTCCTCCGTGAGCCCCAGCAGCAGTATTAAGATGATGAAGTGAAGCTAAGGCGTCATATTTATTTGGTGCAATGCTCTGAAACGAAGGAACAAGAGAATAATGTCAATTTTAATAATACTTTTTACATATGATATTGTGTATTCACATAATTTACGTTGCAACACTTGTCTGAGAGCATATATTTCGCTGATGATACTATTGTTTGTTATTATGATTGAAAATATTTCAACACGAAGTAATGTTAGCTTGGTAATCGAATATTTTATGTCATATGATGAGTCTTTGGTAAACGAAACGCGGGGCTGGTGTACACAATTTTAAGCCCGTAATCCATCATAGCTTTATTTTATTAAAATAAATGATAACTTAAATATTCAAAAATGATAAAAGGTAAGAAAGATCTTTAAGTTTGTAACCCTGATATAATATACGGAAGTCTAGACATAAGTGTCTTCCACTTTGATTCAACATCAATTTTATAAATTCCATAAATATGTGTTTGTGTCTGCCGTATTTACTACATTGTAAAACAATTTCAACGCATGAATGTAATTTGAAAACTGTTCAAAACTGACTGAGATAAACAGTATTACACAGCTTAAAAGAAGTTATCAATACAAAGTAGTTTGAAAAGGTGCTAAATTATCTTAGCACAGCCAGTTTGGGGTGATTCTGATACTGCTTTTTGTGACACCAATATCAAGTTTTCCAGTTCTACAAAAATAGACGGATGATCTAAAAGGAAATTTTAAGCTCTTTCAAAAGATGAAGACAAACTGACAACTGAAAAGTTAAAAAAAAAAAAAAAAAAAACCGAATCACGACAAATCCCGCGCCACATATGTTACCCATCATGTTAATCTTCGTAAGTACAGAACTGTTGATAATTAAAGGCATCAGTAGTATACTGATGTTCGAAAGTTATAAATCGATAAAGAGAAGTGTAACTCAGAGATTATTTTGTTGTGTTCGTACAACTCGCTTGTATTTTGTTTTCAATATAGGGTTTTAATAACTTATGTTGTTCAACTTAATTGTATTTTCTGTTGTTTTTTTTTTATTATTCACCATGGCGTTTTTAGCTTAACGCCACTTATAAGTTTATTAAGTCATTTTATGGTATTTTCCTCCTCTATTTCAGAGAATTCTATGTTTAAATCAGAGCTGTTTTTTTGTACAAATTGTGATAGTCTGATTTATCTCTTAGCTTCAAACTAAAGTTTTTTTTCTATTTAGTATTTTTTTGTCCCAAAAATATAGGGTAAAGTTTAATTTCAAAACGTATTTAGATAGATATTCTTCTTTTTTAAATGTCAGTCTAAAATATTTATGGTTTTTGTAATGTTAAGGTTAAATATTTATGGCTATTATTTCAAAAAGCAATATGCAGATCACAGTTTCTTAATAGATGAGTTTTTTTTTAAAGAGACTCATATATCTAAATAATTCTGACAGGTATGCGTAACCGAATTAGTTATGCAGGCAAGTAAAAAACAGGAGTAGTAGGACATAAATTGCAAATACTTGTACATATGAATGAATAAATGCAACAGTAGCATATCGCTGTTCAAAAGTGATAAATCGATTGAGAGAAAACAAATCCGGGTTACAAACTAAAACAGAGAGAAACACATCAACTTAAAAAGAAAAGCAACGAAACAACAGAACACTGAAGTGCAACCAAATTAAATTATAATGCAACACAAATAGAAACGAAGTATTAGATATCAATAACTGAGAAGCCATATTAATAACTGAGAAGCCTTATTGATAACTGAGAAGCCTTATTAATAACTGAGAAGCCTTATCAATAACTGAGAAGCCTTATTAATAACTGAGAAGCCTTATCTGAGAAGCCTTATTGATAACTGAGAAGCCTTATTAATAACTGAGAAGCCTTATTAATAACTGAGAAGCCTTATCAATAACTGAGAAGCCTTATTGATAACTGAGAAGCCATATTAATAACTGAGAAGCCTTATTGATAACTGAGAAGCCTTATTAATAACTGAGAAGCCTTATTAATAACTGAGAAGCCTTATCTGAGAAGCCTTATTAATAACTGAGAAGCCTTATCAATAACTGAGAAGCCATATTAATAACTGAGAAGCCTTATCTGAGAAGCCTTATTAATAACTGAGAAGCCTTATCAATAACTGAGAAGCCTTATTAATAACTGAGAAGCCTTATCAATAACTGAGAAGCCATATTAATAACTGAGAAGCCTTATTGATAATAAGAAGCCTTATTAATAACTGAGAAGCCTTATTAATAACTGAGAAGCCTTATTAATAACTGAGAAGCCTTATCAATAACTGAGAAGCCATATTAATAACTGAGAAGCCTTATTGATAACTGAGAAGCCTTATTAATAACTGAGAAGCCATATTAATAACTGAGAAGCCTTATTGATAACTGAGAAGCCTTATTAATAACTGAGAAGCCATATTAATAACTGAGAAGCCTTATTGATAACTAAGAAGCCTTATTAATAACTGAGAAGCCTTATTAATAACTGAGAAGCCTTATCAATAACTGAGAAGCCTTATCAATAACTGAGAAGCCTTATTAATAACCGAGAAGCCAAATTAATAACTGAGAAGCCTTATCTGAGAAGCCTTATTGATAACTGAGAAGCCTTAGTAATAACTGAGAAGCCTTATTAATAACCGAGAAGCCAAACTAATAACTGAGAAGCCTTATCTGAGAAGTCTTATCTGAGAAGCCTTATTAATAACTGAGAGGCCTTATTTATAACTGAGAAGCCATGATAATAACTGAGAAGCCTTATTAAAAACTGAGAAGAGAAAGACATCAAAAGAACGTTAAAAAGTAAAATCACAATGATACTGAACTCCGAGAGAAATTCAAAACGGATAAACTAATTAGTCGAAAACAAATTGACAATGCCCTGGCAAAAATACGAGAAACAATGTGCGACAACCGTTAGCAAGATAACTTCCTATAGAACAAAAAATCCATGCCAATTTGAGATGTGATTAAACATCAAATTCAACCACCTGAAAGATAAAAAGAAAGGACATAGTTTGGACGAACGAGTCGAACAATGTCTACTAATGTATTAGAATGTAAAGGGTTACTTATTCTTGTCATTTCTATTCAACGAAAGACCGCAATTAACAATGGTGATTTTGACAAGGTCTTTTATTGATATATATACAACTGTTTGACAAGTCATGCAAGAGTAATAAAGGGTGTCAATTGACAGTTTAAGAGATATGTTAATCGGACATGTTTTAATCATCTCACCAACTGCGGTTACAATAGTGGTATGTGTACCTGCATTTAAAATCATTTCATCTTAAGAAAAGTACTACAAATTTCAACCAATTGGAAGGACTTCTCAAATACCACCTAACAAAGACACTGTCCTTGTCAATCAATATAATATACGTGTGTCTTATACATGGTTATATTCAGACTGAGGAGACTGTGTATACACATCATCACATGATCATTGCGATATCATTTTAAAAATTAACTGAAATTTAATTAAAGGAAAATTTCATTTATTACTCTAAAATAGTTTTTGTACAAATACTATTTATTTAAATGCAGTTATTTTTTTCCGTTTATATAATACAGACTTTTTCCCCATACGTATTTAAAACTTCACATTCAGAAAAGTTGTAAACACTATTTTGGAATGAAAATAACATCAACAGAAAAACGTATACATCTGGACCGATTAAACTAGAGTACCTTATCAATGAAACTATCAATAATAGGATCAGAAATATATAAAAATATATGAAACAAATTTTCTGACGTCAAAAGTAGGAAACAAAAAGACAGTGGGGGTTGTTTTTATGTTTGTATATTTTCAAGTTGGTGTGTTTCCTCGGCTTTCGTTTGTAACATGTGTTTGTTTTCTCTCGATCAATTTATGACTTTTGAACAGCAGTATACTGATGTTGCCCCTTATACTTCCACATCTTATTAACCCTATAAAAACTAAAGTGTTAGGAAAAAATGTAACTTTAATTAGAAATATAACTAATCAAATATTTTTGAAACCGAAATCAATTGAGAGTTTATTTACGAAACTGACAAAATTGAAAATTTAAGCCCGATGTATTTGTTCCTTTAGTATGGACACTAAACATTACAAAGACATTATTGATGGAAACTATCAATAAAAATGTCACATTCTTTTCTTTAACAAAAACAGATGATTCGTCCCAATATGAAGTCAACAATGATGAGTTTACAATTAATTATGGGCAGTTCATTCACCTATAGTCCCTGTAATAACAATACCTATTAATGAATGGTTATCTGCAGGTCTCCAACTAAATTAAATGAAGACATCTGTGTTAATTGAATAAATCTTTAACTGAAAGTACCAATAGAAATATTAATTAGCCATTAATACAAAGGAATGAAGGGTTCAACTCATAAACTATTCAGATATGTTTAGGTCTGTCATTAACAACAATACGTGTCCTTCTTAAGGAACCAGGACATTGAACTACATGTACTTGTATTATGATCCAACACCTTTTCTTAGATATGCACACGAATTAGGATAAAGATTAATTATTTGTAGCAAAAACTGCTTTTGTGAATTACATAATATAAAAGAACAAAGTATATTACTAAAAATTAAAGTAAAACATACACGATTTCAAACCAAGTGATTAGTCGCATTCGGTACTATCATAATTAAGGAGAAAGCGAGATTATAGTTACGACACATATATACATATATGTGGTCATCTGTGACATAGATAGTCCATAACCTTGAACAAAATCACGATGGCGTCCGTTAAAATGTCAAAGGAATATTTTAAACTCTACCACTAGTAGATCTTGTTGAAATTCCTCCCTTGTAAGTGGTAGTTATAAAATAATTGTGTCACAGATGCAAAGGATATGGTTTAATTGTTTTTAACCAATCCTTTCCTCTTTTCTTAGATTATGACATCTTCGAGCAAAACTCATCAGCGAATATGTATTTGCCACGAGTAAGACAACAGATCTCACTAGTAGAGCATTATATGTATACGATTCATGAGATCACTCCCACTTGTTTGCTGGACCGGGGTTTGTGTTGGGTTTGTCTTTAGTTTTTATGTGGTATTTTGTGAGACAAATTATTTGCTATGTGGTTGTCTCTACTTTTTAGTTTTGAAATACTCTTAGTTCGTCTGTCATTTTTTTTCTCTCGTAAAGATCAAGTATCCATGGGGCCCTAACAATCTTTCTTTCGGGATATAAAACTAAAAACGGGATAGAAAACAGTTCAGAAGATTCTTTTCGTTCTTTGAATACGATCGCCTCTTCTTCTGTTCGTTCTCTTTATTTATAGGACACCGGAATTTCTTTTATTATACTATACTATGTTAACCACAGATATTATTGATATGATATTATTGATATTTTATGATATATCAGTAAAACTTGGCGGAAATAGCAAACATTTTGGAAACATTAAAGTCTACAAGACGGAAATTAACAATCAGTCCTAATCAGACGATTGTAATAATCTGAAACATAAAAACTACCAAATTGTAATAAATTTTACTTCCAATGTTGACTTTAATATTGTAAGGTTTGGTCAGTAGTCCGATCACGTATCACGATAGTTGAGTACCTCTGTATTGACATGAATTACCATTGATATGGTCATAACTTTGATATGGTAACTGGTAACAAAACTTCGATTTCTTCGATATACCAAGGATTTGCAACCCAAAGAATAGATAACCTTTGATGTATATGCAAAGACATTTTGGAATTTTGGGTTTTAAATGTTCTACAACTTCGTGCTTTATTTGACTGTTTTGAATTTTATTCGAGCATCAGTATTGGGTCATTTGTAGTCAAAACGCGCGTTTATCGTACATATTTTTAAAGTCTGGTATCACTGACGAGTTTACCTACATTTATTTTTGACTTCTTTAACCTTGTATCAATTTTGTCTAGACCTTTTTATTGCTATATATACGAATGATATAAATTTAAACGGTATACAAACTTGATAAAACAGAATAAATTTTTCTTTCTCTCGCAGTTTTATTACATTGCACGTGATCAATCATTCTGACCGACATGTTTGATATGCATATACCAGACAAATCCAACAAGTTTAAATGTGTCTGTTTAGTCGTTAAAAAAAAATGTTGGCTTAAAGATAAACAAGGCCGTTAGTTTTCTCGTTTGAATTGTTTTACATCGTTTTATCGGGGCCTTTTATAGCTGACTATGCGGTATGGGCTTTGCTCATTGTTGAAGGCCGTACGATGACCTATAGTTGTTAATTTCTGTGTCATTTTGGTCTTTTGTGGATAGTTGTCTCATTGGCAATCACACCACATCTTCTTTTTTATATGTTAATATTAACGGACTTGATCACGTCCTCTTTACGATATCATAATATTCTTTACAAAATAGAAATATTCGAAATATTTGTAAAATTGTTTCTGCCGACGAGGCATTCAACTAAATGATTCTCAGAAGACCTTGCCAGTTATACAAGGTTTGTTAGAAATATAAACCCCGATTTAAATTCCTCTCAACCTAAAGGGGCGTAAGGTACGATTTAGAAAAGAATAACAGGAGGATTTATTTTTGTTTACAAAATTAATCAAAAAGATAAATATTAAAATAAGTGTTCGTATTAGTAGCCAGTTTGTTTAGTTTGGTTTAAGGGGGATCGCAAGTACAAAAATTTCAGCAAAATATTAAACATTTGTTTTTTTCATTACAAATGTTATCTATTACACTATTAGTTACTTTTTTATGATATTGTACAAAAATCAACCAAAACAATCGATTCGGTTTGGCACCAGGTGATTTTTTAAAATATTAATATCATTAAAAGCTCCAAATTATCTCCCTTTGGTACAAAAATGCGATTTGAAATATCTTTTTTAACTCATCGGTGACCTTTATTTTTTATTCATGTTTTCAAATAAGCTGTACATAAACTAAATAATTGTAAAATTTAAGCGATTTCTGTAATTTAGTTCTTTTTCTATTTCGATAATACTTATATTTCTCATATTAGTTCAACGGAAAAAAAGGACATCAACAATAATGTATGCTTCTTTCAGAGGCAGATTGTGAGCTAAGATGAACGGTGAACCATTTCTTTTATTTCGTTTTTCTATTTAGTATATGATAAGGTTCATTTATAGAAAATATATCGAAATCCTATCTTTAAAGAAAAAGAAAAATTTGAGATTTATACCCGCGAGCCCCCTTAAAATATCGCTTCTAAATTATTGTCTTGCAAGACAACAATTCAACATCAGTTGGGTCCTTATGCATGTAACATATCATTTGACCCTTGGTTGGAATCATTCTTATATAAATAAATCGATTATTTATATATTTTCAAATACATGAAATTATTTCGAACAGACCTAGAAAAATCGACAGTTTACCTTTGCCTGTGTTTTCTGTCAACCTATTTTATAACGTTTATGTTTATATCGGGTCACATAACCATCGGTAGTCTTCGTTCGTCGTTTCGACTGTTAAATATATTGACTCTTGTTCTTATGTACACGCGATAAGATAATAATTCATTACATTGTTATGATTTGTTTATTGTTTATTGTTTCCTATGATTTTTTTTTATTCTGGTAGATATTCTAATATATAAATAATAAAACTAAAAGAGTTTGAGTCAGTTCGATGGTAATGAATTTGCAAACTAATGCGCCTTAAAGTAGAAAGACACAAAGATTAATTACAAACATATCTTGAATGTTCTAGATGTCTCAAAGAATTAAATCAAATTTTAACTTAAAAGATGATATGGTCATACGATTTTTTTGCGAAATTTGGAAGGAAACATTTCACAATTTTATTTAGACTTTTTATTTTTGATAATCAGTGTTTTAACGCCACTTTTAGCTTTTGGGCTATTTCGTGGTGGCCAGTTTTTATTGGTCGAATAAGCTGGGATGCCCTGATAAAACCACTGGGCTACTTCGTGACGGCCAGTTTCCATCGGTGGGGGAAGCTGTAGTGCCCGGAGAAAACCACAGATCTACGATAGGAAAACTGACAATCCTAGTCAATTAAGAATGGAGTCGAGTGCACCAGCACGAGCGGGGTTCGAACTCACAACCTCAGTGATCACTAATTCTAATTATATTATACAGCGTATAACCATTCGTTCACATAGATATAAAACTAATCTATTGAAATATATTGGGGGGGGGGGGGGGGGGGGGGTGAAGAATGATTTATCTTAATCTCTTTCAAGAAATTGAAAAAAAAGTTAAAAGTCTTTTTTGAATTAGATTTAACACCTTCAGGGAATAGAAAGACCTTTTAAAATTGAGGACGTGTTATTAAGATGAATTGTTTTCAGAAATAAAAAGATGAATTGAACACCAATTCTCCACTTCTTCACAATGTATGAAAACTGATACTTAGTTTAATTATCCCCATGGCTGACAATATGCTTAAATTATTTTTCTTGAAAAAGAACATCTGGTATAGTTTATTGCATATTTGCCCTTTGGATATTTTGTTTTTATTTATTCTTAAAGAGGGTGGTAAAGGGTTATTTGCAACGTGTTTTGCCATTTTCATTTCACGTGCAGCCGTGAAAAAGGTCAGTTATCTACTGAGTTTCGTGAAATCGGTAAAAAGATCAACAAGACATTTTTAATTGTGCGTTTATCGTGAAATGGAAATTTTATTTTGCGTTCTTCCGTGCAGAAGCCCCCTTCCCCCCTTTACGCCCTACCTTGAAATGTACATGGTTAGTTTTATCACTCTGTCATCATATACTTACTCTGTCTCGTTTTAACATAACAAGAGCTCTGTGAAAATCATTACGCTCTGTGTCTGTTAAAGTTCTATATTCCTTTCGTACACGTAATTGTCCATCCGGCGGGAGATAAAAAAGTCCATTCATCCATTGCACAAAATTAGCATTTAGATTATTATTGGAATTTTGAGATCTAAACTGTAGTCGACATAATGGAAAAAGTCCCAGTAGTAAAAATAAGATTTTATAGAGTGAAGGCATCGTCTGTAAAATAAAACAAAACAAAATTAGTGACAAACAAACAAACAAACAAATTAATTACAAATATTTATATTTTCGTATTGACTGTCAGTCGTTTAGTGGGTGCCAATCAAAAACGTTAAAGCAAACACAGTTCAAATTTTGAAACCAGCATCTGGCAGCCAATGAAAGCCGATTCTCAACTTCGATTGTTTTGTGTTTTATATAGTGTACTGAAGACGGAACAAATCAAAATGTGAAGTCGTCATAGCTTCATTGAATTTGACGCAAGTCTCAACTTTTGTTTTCCTTACGTCTTAATTGAATTTAATGAAGTATTCAAAGCTTTAATTTGCAAAGGATGTGTAAAGAAGTTGTTCGTATAGTAAATGCAAGCAGCCCTGTAGAACATTCAACATAGCGAGTGCAAAGCCCAACTTTCCTAGTCATTGTAACAAATTATTTGCGGTTTATTGACGAAGACAAGTTTGAAAGTACTCTACACCAAATCGAATAAGAGATTGTCTCCAAAGCTTGGGAGATGAGATGAGAAAATAATGATTGAATAGTACTTAACCATGGACACGAAATAATAAATCGTGCAAATTTGCAAACATTATATAATATTTTGAAAATTACATTGTATCGTCGCACAAAAACTGACCACACGCCTTGAAGACAAGTAACGGTATGTAAAGATGTATCGGAAAATTTACCACAATTCAAAAGGGAATTTTAAGGAGACGTCCACGTCATTATGACTCTCCAGGAATAAGGTAATGACACAGCAAATTAAACATTGAAAGGATAGGTATGAGTAAGTGATTTGTACAGGGACTTTCAATTCAGTATGGAAATTCCCTGGTTTGTGATTATTCTTTAATCTAAAAAACTATCATTTTCATAATTGATTTCAATTGTCAATTTCTTAACCTTTATTTATTGAAAAAAAAAAAACAACAAAAAAAAAACAGTTGGTATGCAACGGAAAATAGTTGACAATATAAAAAAGAAGATGTGGTATGATTGCCAATGAGACAACTATCTACAAAAGACCAAAATAACACAGACATTTTGCGAACTCAGTTTACAATGAATGGGGATGAAATACAACTTTACCGAAATAACTTCTCAACTCATTTAATTAATTTGTGTAAAGACACGCCTCGCTCTCGCTATAAATAGTACAGTTCCATGTGTCTGAACCGTGTAATTTGGGCCAAAATTTAAATTTAGCCTGTGTACTTACTAAGTTTCAAAATGATGTGACACAAAAACATCTTAAATCAAAACTATAACCTTCTTTTAAAGCTGAAATATTGATATGAGACAGACAGAAGGACGAACGGACAGACAGACGGACGGACACACAGACTGGGAAACATTATACACCTTCATGCGTTTAAACCGTGGAAAAAAAAATTCTTCCTTACTGTCAAAACGGTACTATATAACTATTATCTCTTTGGCTTAGTTGGCGCTAAGCATGCATCAATTATTCTATTGCTTAAAAGGTTTCGATTGTATCTATGTATTGAAGTTGACTTTTTGCATACGTGCACTGCAGGTATTATAGTCTGTTAAGACATCTATCATAACACCAGGTATAATTGTAGGATATTTATTGTCTTTTGTTTTGATGACATCATTGATCTTTCATAATACCACACATTAATTACAAAGAAAGGTGTCATACCATACAACATAAATTAAACATGAATAACTTTTGGGATGTATACTTTTAACAGAAAAAAAAACCATACAAACAAATAAACATAGTTATACAAACATACTGATAGGAAATATCAATATAATCTTTGTGCACTTTCCAAAACAATTATAATAAATTGGTTTTATGTTATATAATTTATTATATGTTTATGATGATACGTAGACATGACTACAAAAAGAATGGTACGAAAGGAAAATTCAAACAAAACAATTTATTTAAGTATTATTGCTGTTGTATGAAATTATAGATTAGGGTGTTGTAACCACAAATGTTTCTAAATTCACATTAAAATAATGTTCCGAATGCATTTTTGTATATCAAATAATGCTTTGTCGGCATTATTTGTATTCTTAGAATGTAAATACACTTTATTTGAATCTGTCTTCTCGTAGAACTACAAAATATTTAAAAAGAAAGGACGATAACACTTTCTTTCAAAAAAAAAAAAAAAAAACAAGAAAAAAAAAAACAAAGAAAAAAAAAAACAACCAACACCCCCAATATTTCTATAATTAACAAAAAGATACCGAATACTTAGAAATGTTTGCTCGAATTACATAATTTTGTTACGTATAACATACAAATAGTTATAATGTATCTTTTTTTTTTAAATTGTGTAATCACTACTGTAATAAATTAATGTGGCTTTCATAGCATTTTGTATAAGTATGTTGTTAGTCCGTTAATACGCTATTTAATCATAATTTAACAAGTTGTACTAATTTTTGGTTTTGACCCAGATGAACTAGACATTTTTCACCCAGGATAAATTAAAAAAAAAACTTTAGACATGTAAACTGTGAAATTAATAAAATTGAGAAAGGAAATGGTGAATATGTCAAAGCGACAACCACCCAACCATAGAGCAAACAACAGCCGAAGGCAACCAATGGGTCTTCAATGTAGCGAGAATTCCCGCACCCGTAGGTGTCCTTCAGCTGGCCCCTAAAATATGCATAATAGTACAGTGATAATGGACGTCATACTAAACTCCGAATTATACACAAGAAACTAAAATTTAAAATCATACAAGACTAACAAAGGCCAGAGGCTCCTGACTTGGGACAGGCGCAAAATTGCGGCGGGGTTAAACATGTTTATGAGATCTCAACCCTCCCCCTATACCTCTAGCCAATGTAGAAAAGTAAAAGAATAACAATACGTACATTAAAATTCAGTTCAAGAGAAGTCCGAGTCTGATGTCAAAAGATGTAACAAAAGAAAATAAATAAAATGACAATAATACATAAATAACAACAGACTACTAGCAGTTAACTGACATGCCAGCTCCAGACCTCAATTAAACTGATTGAAAGATTATGTCTTCATCATATGAATATCAGGTACAATCCCTCCCGTTAGGGGTTTAGTATCATACTATCATAAAATATATGAGAAGAACATAACCCGTGTCATGCCAACAACTGTTTTTTAGAAATAAATGTGTTTAGTTCCGATGTAAAGACCCTATCAGTGAATCAATGTTAAAGCCAAAATATGCAATCTTTAATGACCTGACAACAGTATCGTAACTATATCCCCTTTTAATAAGTCTATTTAAAGGTTTTGTTAGTTTATGAGGAGAATACTGACATTTTTGTGCTTTATAAAGAATATTTCCATAAAATTTTGGATGTGAAATACCTGAACGTATAAGATGTCTGCATGTTGAGTTATATTTACGAATTATTTCCTTATACCGGTGATAAAATTTAGTAAATGTTTTGACCAGTTTGTGATATCGAAAACCCTGGTGTAATAATTTTTCAGTAATACATAAATTTCTCTCGCTAAAATCTAATACATCGTTACATACACGAGCGAATCGTACAAGTTGAGATATATAAACACCATAAGATGGTGACAAGGGAACGTCACCATCTAAAAATGGATAATTAACAATAGGAAATGAAAAATCATCTCTTTTATCATAAATTTTTGTATTAAGCTTCCCGTTTATGATATAGATATCAAGATCGAGGAAAGGGCAGTGGTCATTGTTATCATTAGCTTTATTTAAAGTAAGTTCT
Source organism: Mytilus galloprovincialis (assembly GCF_965363235.1). Taxonomy (NCBI): domain Eukaryota; kingdom Metazoa; phylum Mollusca; class Bivalvia; order Mytilida; family Mytilidae; genus Mytilus; species Mytilus galloprovincialis. Next base: position 88,883,811 of record NC_134843.1, read on the forward strand.
ACAGGATAAATTTCTTTAGTATACATACTGAAGTCGTCATTATTTAGAGCCAATATATCATCCAAATATCTAAAAGTATTGTTAAATTTTTGTATCAAATGTTGTTTTGATGGGTCTTTGCTAATTTTAGTCATAAATTGTAACTCATAACAATACAAAAACAGGTCCGCAATAAGTGGTGCACAGTTAGTCCCCATTGGAATTCCAATAACTTGACGATATACGGAATCTCCAAAGCGAACAAAAATGTTATCAAGTAAAAATTCAAGTGCATAAATAGTATCAAAGCATGTCCAATTGACATAGTTCTTTTGTTTATTGCTACTAAAAAATGATCTAAAAGAGTTTGAACATATGTACTCGCATTCCGACTTTTTAAATGCCCAGTTAATTAGGGATGTGAATTTTTTCTTAATAAGAATATGAGGCAAAGTGGTATATAGGGTAGAAAAATCAAAACTTTGAACAGATTCAAAATCACCAATATATGCATGCAATTTATCAAGTACTTCCAACGAGTTTTTGACACTCCAAAAGTAATTAATTCCACTATTTTCAAAGGCCTTATTTGAACAATTTATTATCAGGTTTTTTATTGTACCAAGTGTACTAGTAAGTAAAACAGACAATTTAGTAGTTGAACAATGGCTGGAAGATGAAATAAATCTATATTTGTAAGGTTTTTTGTGCAGCTTCGGAAGCCAGTACATAGTTGGGACTTTCATTGTGTTTGGTTCTGCTTGTAAAGAAGTAGCTAAAAGTTTATGTTTGTTACAGATGTCGTTTTCTGAAAATGAAGTCAGTTGGAATGTTGGTGAATTCGTGATTTCCTTTTGCAGAACCTCTATATAAAATTTACGTCAAACAATAATGATATTATTAGCAGCTTTATCAGCCGGGACAAAAACAAATTCCTTGGCTAGTTCTGTTAGTTTATTTTTGATACGCGAAATAGGGTTTTTATAGTTTTTGTTGAGGGTAAAATGTTCTTTAAAATGTTGTATTCGAATATCAACTATCTTCATTACTGAATTAAAAAAAGAGTTCAAAGATTTTTTGTCAGCTTTTTCCCGTTTTACCCATTTCAAACAGTAGGCGCGGAGTGAGTCGTTGATGATATTACGACACTCATTCCAGTTAATAGTTGACGGGGGACGATATTTAGGTCCTTTACTGAGGAATGATTTTAACTCTCGGTCGCGAACGATGTTAAGGTCTCCTGTTATAACATGGGAAATTGGTCCATAGGTGTATTCTGAATTACTGCAATTACACGACATAGGTGTATTTTCAGTGATATTTACATCTTTACACAATTGGCTATAATTAAACACATATTTTCGGGTAGATTTCTTGTAAATATAACAAATGAGAGGGAGTTCAGTATTATCAAAATATCCAGGAATTTGGTCTTTAACAGAATGGTCGTTAAAAATACCGGCAATATTTACAAAATCAAAACCTTTATTGACATACTTTATTTTAATAAAATGTTTTTTATGATCTTCAGGGCGATCAATTTTTGGAAACAGTTTAGAATAACAATATGCCATTATAATTTGGACAATTTCATACTTAGGACTGTAATATGAAATTGTGTTGCAATCCTCTAAAATTTTATTTAATTTATTTATAGGTAAAGAACAAAGCTTGGTTAACAGATAATGTCTGCCGTTGTTTTTTGAAATGGAAATTAGGTCCGAAATATTTGTATGGTTGGTCCGAAATTTTCTTTCATTGCGATTTTTTCTGCGTCCATGAGAACGATTTTTACGAACAGTTTTAGAAACTATATCCAAAATGTTAACAGAATCGGTTCTTGATATATTGCCAATTCCCATGATATTATCATTAAGACCGAGAGGGTAGACTGTCTGTAATTTTTTAATCCAATTTAATTCATTTATTTTTCGTGATCGTACAAACTTGGAATGAGATTCACCAGGCTGCTTATTTACTACTTCTAAAGGTTGAACTGTTAAATATTTAATAGGATGACTGTGCTTCTTAAGATGTTGATAAATGATACTTTTGAATTTATTGGGTCTTTTAAAACGATACAGGTGTTCTTGCGTGCGTTTAGATAAATATCGTCCAGTTTCACCTACGTACTGAATACCGCATCCCGGTTTGTTTCATGTGAGTAAATAAATAATACTGTTTGTTTTTCAAGTAATATCAGTTTCAAAATTTAGAGAAAATGTGCGACCATTAAATGTGGACCTTACTGTATTGTTGGTGGAAAGACGGGGACACGTAAGTCATTTTTTGGCATGACACTTATCGATAGAAGGGTAACCACGATTTTTATTGTTAAAAACGTTAGCTATGGTAGTATTTTTAGATAAGCGATTCTGAAGATTGAGACGTGTAGATACCCTTTGAACGAGTTTAGTTTTTAATATTTTTCCATTTCTAAGCTTCATATTTGTTTTTTGGTATGTAGATTTATTACAAAGGAGCAAAGACTGGCGTCCAGAATATGAACCATCACACAGTAGATTAAATTGTGTAAAAAAATGATAAAACTGTTCGGCTCAAGACGTCAAATGCTTATTGTCATAAGTTACCCGACAAATTTAACAAAAGATAGGGTATATCAAGGTAGCGACTGACGTCTGACTAAATAGATGAATGGGGCTGAATATTAAAATACTACTTTTTGATAGATATTCCTAAAGTAATGAACATAGAGAAGTTCTCGCTCGGACACACACTCCATAATCTAGTATAATATAAGAGCATAAACCTTAAGCACGGGGAGGCACTCTACTGTCTCCACACGGCACTAAAGACAAACTCTGTAAAAAATAAAATTGAGAAAGGAAATGGTGAATATGTCAAAGCGACAACCACCCAACCATAGAGCAAACAACAGCCGAAGGCAACCAATGGGTCTTCAATGTAGCGAGAATTCCCGCACCCGTAGGTGTCCTTCAGCTGGCCCCTAAAATATGCATAAATGCATAAAATTGTTTACAAGTTTATGCAAAGTACTTTTATAATTTAAATCTGCTAGTATATAATATATGTGCTTTAATTAAATTTACCTCTGTTTTAATAATGGTATATAGAAGATCAAAATAAAGTAATACAATACAGGTACGAATCTTGGGATAACACCAAAAATACAGTAATACATACAAGGGCATAACATACAATGTAGAAAAAAGAGCATAGTTGATGAAGGTTAATACGAGTTCATTATTCCATCAATGACTTTATATTGCAAATCTTTGAACTTGGTGATAACATTACAACTGCTTAATTGTTTCTTCGCTATTTTTTTTTTTTTTTTTTTTTTTATCTTTTACAAAAAATGAATTTAAGCAGGTTATGATATTCGTCACCGACAAGCATAATAGATAAGTTAAATTTTCTCTTGTCTTGTTAACCTACCTGGGAAATTCCGTTGAAAGTTTCTGATTGACCATTCAAAATGTAAAAAAATCCCTTTCGTCAAGAAAACAAAGCGTTATTTTAAAGTCGAATAATTTAATGATTAAGCACATTTATTGATATCCTAAGGTTATATTTGTAAAAATTGATTTGAAGTGTGGTTTCATTCAGTTATAACCACATGTTTAAATAAAAATACATCATCGAAGATTTTACATATCTTTATATAAATAAATAAAAATCCCACATTCTTTAGAAAATATTTTCTTACTAATTTTTTTTAAAGTTGTCTCTTCATAGTTTTACTCGCTTAATCCAACTATAAACATGGTAGCAATCATACATTTAAATATGTAGCGTACATGATTAAGACCATTCTTGAAACTCGTGTTGTGTACATAAAACCTTTTCTTACTTTAATTATTTTAAATGCATTATTTACCTATAATTGCACATCAACAAATTTCTCCAAAACATTGTTCCATTTGGATAAATTCACGTATGCTTTTATAACCCTAATCGACACGAGATAAAGACCTGTATGTGTTTAATTTTCTGTGTTGCCGGGTCGCCACCTCATTGACCTATACCCCGGATTCACGACTTCATACATGAAGCATTAAAAAAAATGTTAATTTCAATATTCACTATTACTTGAGATAAATTAATATCTCTCAGTTGCCGGAACAAGATTCAGGGGAAATGCCAAGTGGCAATAAAAATCATAGGTCGAAAAGGGACAGATAAAAACAAAACAAAATGAAAAATAACTAAAAGACTCACAAAACTATTCAATACATTGAAGAGAAAGGTAAATGTTTAAGGTACACGAACACCATGTAAGATATTTAGACATTGAAAATTAATAATCACAAAACATAATACAGAATTCGCATTGAAAGTACCGGTGACCTCTACTTGTGATTTATGGCTTATTTTCGTAACTTCAATGACAAACATTATATAATGATTTACACGAAAAAAAAGGAATCAAAATTTGTATTACATCAATAATTTGACATACTGAGAACTACATAATATTCTTATAACCGAGATGTTGTTTTTACGTTTTCTGTAACCCATAGAACCAAGAGTACCAGCAATTTTTAAATTAGCTTTTATTGCACTAAGTTCAATAGTTAGCACCTAAAATCATTTCATGTACCTTTATCTTCAGTCCTCTAAGATATAATGGTGTCTCCTTACTAACGGCTACATGCATTTCCAATGAATATGATGCATTTCGCTATTATTTATCAAAACTATTTTTATGGAGGATTCGTACATGTATGTATTGATTAACCAGAAATGTCATGTTCCAATAGTTTGTGACGTCAGTGTTATCTAATTCCGACATACAATATCAGCAAACCAACATTTATTAGCTGCGAACATCTATTTTGATATTACGTTTTGATATGAATCATTTGTCGCAAAAAATATCCGATTTTTGTTTTTGTGGAAATAACAATAGAGCTTAAATAGACACTGCAAGTCAAAGTGAAAACGGGAAAGCAGTTTAAATATGACAGAAAAAACACTCAAATTACAACTTTAAAAAAAGCATAACGTGTTCATTGTGACGTAGTTTTTTTTTTTTTTAACTTTTCTTTTGATTTGATTTCAAACATTATATTCACTTCCGCCTCGACGATGTTTATTGATATTGAATCATATGTATTCAAGGTTGATTAGATGTTTAAGAAATTATGCTGAATCACTTAAAATTTAAATTAAAGTCTGCCACACTTCTTTAACCAAAGGTTACTTACGGTTAGAAGAAAAGATATCAGTGTAACATAAACTTAAGTATGACACAGAAAATATTAATTTTAATATTTAACAAGTCTGGCCTTAACAAATTACAAGGTAAAATGGATGTTCAAGTTTCGAGAAATGAGATATATTCTTGTTAAAATCGTGATGGATTATCAAAACTGTCCAAAATAAAAGAACGATGTCTGTATTTGTATTCAAGGAACGTAATTGTTTATCATCATTTATAATAATTATAATTTGATAGATAACCATATAACACTTCATAAGTTATAACTTCTTTCCGTTTATTTTATATTATTTAGCATAAAGTTATAAATAAGTTTGTTCCATGCATGCTTGTATGGCAATCTGGTAATCTAAAGGTCAACATTTGACCTATAATTGCTATTATTTTCGTAATTTGAACTCTGGCGGATAGTTGCCTCATTGAAAATCATATCACATATACTTATTTTTATTTCATTTGACCTATCTTGTTACTAATGACATTTCTATTAACGTTGAAGGGAATGAAGAATTATACATTTGATTAGATTTGAAGTAATGGTGTTCTAATTGACCTAAGATTTTCCAAATATGCAAATAAAATATAAGAAATTCTCTGACCATATTTCATTAAACAAAGGTTTAAAAAATATATATAAATGAAAAGGAAACAAAAAACAAAATTGAAAAGAATTATGTATCACAATAGAACACACATTCTTCTGTTTCTTAGAATTTTTTTTTCATAAAATCGGAAGAATAATTACAACATAACATATTTATTACAAATATGTAGTGAACTGTTGTTTGACATTGCCGTTACATACCATACGACACTATACATTTCCTTTCGGGATCGTGATAAATCTCACACAGTTAACCATAGCATGTACTAGAAAACACATTTCAGAAAAATTTGTTTATTAAAGAAAAGGATGATTCGATTGGTTCACTCGTACTTTTTCAAATATTTGTCTTATATGAATCGCATTTGTAGTATTTGACATGAATAAAAGAGAAGTGGGGACCGTTAGATCACAGGGAGAGCAACTGAAGGAAACCACAACAAAAAGACTAGTAAACACCTATTGACACCAAATACTAAAATGATTTTGTGGCTATTCTTGAACAAAAATGCATGTTTTTTATAACAGTGGGTTTAACGACACTGAATACCAACGAAGGATTTCAGTTGTGTTGCAAGTGGTCTGTTAATTTTCGTGTTATTTTTACAAACGTGGCCGTAATAATGACCTTGCTATCATATATACGGACGATTGTGTTACGTGTTGAAAATGTGTTTTCTATTAATGGTTCATTGATGATTTGCCTAAAAGGTGTCAAAAATCTAAAAGTTTTTTTTTTTTTTTATTAATTTAAACAAAATTTTAATTTAATAATAAACCTTGAACTTCAGTCTAATTTTAGTATTATTTAATTTTAACACCTTGTGTGTCATATTTTACAAAAAGCTTGTGAAGGTTTTATTAATTAAACGTTGCTAACAAGAGTTAGTTATGACATATATATTTATAGTTCACCTTTGAGAATTTTTACTGACAAAAACATATTCAAGAATGAAATTTATCTGCATGCTTAGTATTTCAATGCATTATGTTTTTATTACTATTTTTCATTCTGTGAACAATGATTTACACAGATCTCTCCAACAACATGTAACAACATTAAGTTCATTGCACAATTCGACATGAACTAAACGTATATTTAACTATTAATGTTGATAAAGGGAGAACATACAAGAAGGGTAATGTAAAAGCATAATCCGACGGAAAACAGGCACCATCATCGCCAAAATAAGTACGACCAAACTCAAAACACAGCGCAGAATACTTCTGACTAAGCAAACACTAACTACACTTACATCTTTTTTCTCGGTGGGTTTGGAAAAGGGGGGGGGGGGTGGTTAAATGGCGAGTACTCCAAAAGAAGGTAAGCTGTAAGTCGTATACGGTGAAGTCACACTCAATAAAAATAGAATTGCCGAACTTTATTATTAACGTATTAGTGTGATCGAGTCCCTATTAAGGAGGGTAGCACTTCAGATCCGAACCAGCTAAATGTATTCTGTATTCTCAAGTGATACAGGTACCTATTATGTTTACGTGGATGCTTCTTTGTTTAAGTAGCGTCATTTATTTTTAGTTTGCTGGAATACATGACATGTGTATTTCATTGAAAAGTAATAACTACTAGTGCTTGTTACGAATTATGAATTAAAATGTTGCCAAACCTATATGTATAAAGTGTATCATTAGTATTCAGCCGTTGAGGGTTTTTTGTGTTGGGGTCGTTTTTTATTTGACAATTTCTACTTAAGCCATGTTAATATACTAGAAACCATTTTAAACACATCTATATATAACTTATATAGTACTGGCATGATGTACGGAGAGTTTTCGTAAATCTAGTGTCGAACAAATTGCATTTTGGCACGTTTGACGTGTAATTCAACCTTTATACACCATATAGATTAATAAAATCTGCCGTTTCGAAATTATGCAAAATGTTTGACAAAGTTGTCACTAACAGTGAAAAACGTTTTTTTCATTACTTTTCATTAAGATCAAATTCTTATATACAGGGTTGTCCACTGTCTCCATGATTGTTAAAGTTGCAGGTAAAGAAAATATTATCAAAAAAGAGTTGCGAGCTAAATGACAAGTAATTTGCTTTGGTAATAGACACACATTTTAAATTGAAGATCTATATATTCATGATGATATTAATAAAGAATGGTATATCCTTATTTTAATATTGATCATAATAGGAAATATATAATAATGAAAAATGGTTGTACTTAATTGTTAACATTTTATCCGCTTAAACAACAAAATGGTGTGATGCCATTACGAAGACGCCCCAAGATAAAGTATAACTATCAATCACTATGAAAGATTAATCTTCTTTTAATTACACTCTTTTCATTGGTACAGACATTTTTTGTTGTCAATAACTGTAAGATTGCTTATTTATCACAATTTTTAAGTATCATGTGAACTACTTGCATTTTTATATTCATTTCATTTTCCTTCGTCAATTACTTCTAACGTAAGAAGATATTAATCCGAAGTTACTGGGCGTAAATTCAAGGTTAAACGCACGTTAATCCGAAGTTACTGGGACGTAAATTAAAGGTTAAACGCACGTTTAGTTTTTAAAGAATTTGTAGGTCATAACCAACCAAGTGTTATAAATCTAAACACTGAAGTTTAGATAAACAGGACACCACTGAGTATTTGAACATTTTTAAAACATTTTTAGAAGAACTGAAGTTAGATGATGACAATGCACTGATGTTGCCATATGTTTGTATTTCAAAACCCTGATTTTTTGTAATATTTAAGGTTACATGTATTTTTTTATGATTTTCATGATCTAAAATTATTGAAAAATTTTCCACTAAGTTTAATGTTTTGACATCCTTAATTTTTAGCCCAAGTGTGATTGTAGCAGGTTATTCAATAATGAGGTTAAACACTAATATTATTGATGCAATGGTAATGAACGGATTTTTAAAAGGTTCCCTTGATTGTTACTTGCTAGTATATCTTTTTGAAATTTCTTGTATATGTATGTAAGTTAGAGGACATTTTCTATACTTGCAATTATGTTTAAATATTTGGAAAAGTGTACGATCATCAACGCCTACATTAATCTTGTTATTTTTCAAGAAATAAACAATAATAAATAATTAATTAATCATACAAACACATATATTTACAATAATACTAGACAAAAAAATGGCAAAAAACTCGCAGTAGACAGTGTTACACTACTAACATTTATAACGATGATTTAGCAAGGACACGTGATATCACGTGATACAGTACTTTTTGCTACATTCCGTACGAGAAGGTAGATCTCCTCTAAGTCTAAAGTCAAATATAAGAATAAAGTACTCATCAAATTGTCGTTGGTGTGTCACATGATACGAGTTTGATGTATTTTTGTCATTTAGACTATAAATGCAAATGAGAAAAAATATCAATTGGTGTGAGAATTTTTTTTTTTCAGAATACTAATTGTGGCCATCTGGTGTTACTTAGGTGTGCCTGAGTAAAGCTGTTCGAAAAAGTTGGTTCCCGTTTTATATTTTGATATAGAATAAGGAGTTGTGGTTTGATTTCCAATGAGACATCCACCAAAATTCAAATAAATAGTGTTATGATTTCTAGAATGTGAGCTTTTTCGTCTTGAATACTATAACAATTTGGGCGGCTACTTTCCTCTATATTTTCAAATTTTAACAATGAAAGTTTTCGAAAGGGGGAGTTCTTTTCAAATCCATCTTTTTTGTTCCTTACAGTCTTATTGTCTAAATCTATTGCTTGATAAAAAAAAAGGAAAATGGAATATAAAAACGTTCAAGAAGATCACCATCAGATACCATTCATAATTCAAAACAATTGATATTTTGAATACATGAAACCACTTTGAAAAAGTTTTGCATGAAGATGTTGAAAAACGGGAAGCCCGACTTCTCAATAAACAGACATTTACAAAAATACATAAGCTTCAGTTTGGTAGAATGTTGTAGAATGCAAAAAGAAAACATTCCTTAATATGAGCTTTTGTGATAATCATGAATCAAATAAGACACGTCTTAATCAATATGAATGTTAAAATAGTTTGTTCTCAATTTCCCATCTACAGCGGAATAGTGACTAACAGTAATTGAACATGTGACGTACATACTCAATTTACTGACAACAATGTGTCGTGCAAGATAAAAAAAACAAAAGGGATTGAACGTTCGACTACAATTTGCTGTATACGCTATCAAATTTAACTGCATTGCGATGGAAAAGGGAACGGCAGACAATATTGTTCTGTATATAGCACAATAATTGTTTTGAATGACAATCGGGGACACATACCCTGTTGTACCTTCCGTAGCCATAATATAGTGTGATTAGGGAGCATCAAAACATTTTAAATCAAATTGAAAATCACAACACCTTTTATTTAATATATTGAAAACCAATTTAGAAATAATAGAAATCTTTTAATAGATAGCCCATTTCATTTCTATCTCAATACGCAGAAAAATAAGGCATAAGGTACCAAAGATACATTGTATTGGGCTATATTCGAGTTATACCTTTTTGACAACACAGCGTAAACGTGAATTAAAATTGAGCGCAACAGAGGATTGTTCAGATTCATGGAGTGGACATTTAGTTTCCTAGCTATGAGTTTTCTGCATCTCCTTCGTATCATGTTTTAGAAATTACAGTTGTCCCAAAAAAAATTGATATGTTTTTCAAAATGATTCCTATAGTCTTTATGCATTTGACTCATTTCTGGCTTTTTATGTTTAACAAGATTTTAAAGAAAAGACAGAACAATGGAGTACATGAAGGTAATTTTCTCCAAGCGTTATGTTTAATTCCCTGGGCTTATTGTCATGGTTGTGCATGGGAATTTTCCCATGAGGAAAAGTTAAGCACGACAATACCATACTCATTTCATTTAGTTATTGCAATATCACACCACATATACACCATGCAAATGCTTTGGTTGCTCTTTACAAGCTCGTACTGTTTTTTTTTTTATGGTTGAAAAGGTTTATGCATTAGTACACATTGCCATGACACACTATAGCTACACCATGCAAACTCTTTGGCTATTCTAAACAAACTTGTATTGCATTATAGATGGTTGAAACCGTTATTTCATCATTGCACAGTGCGATTTCACGCCATGTCTACATTAAGCAAACGCTTTTCCTAGTTTAAACAAGCTCATGTTGCATTTTGATGTTTGTAACCTTTAATTTATCATAGCACAATGCGATTTCACACCAAATTGACACCATGCAAACGCTTTGGCTGGTCTGAATAAGCTTGTACTGCATTTTGGATGATTGAAACCGCTATTCCATCATTGCACAATGTGATGTCACGCCAAATCTACACTACGCCAACGTTTTTTTTTTAGTTTAAAAAAGCTCATGCTGCATTTTTGATGTTTGAAACCGCTTATTCGTCATTGTACAATGCGATTTCATACCATATCGACACCATGCAAACATTTTGGCTGGTTTTAACAAGTTCGTGTTGCATTTTGGATGGTTAAAACCGCCAATTCGTTCAACCATTGCATAACTAATATATAACATGCCATAATCACATCTACTATGGTGCATAATTTATACATAATCATGCATTATACATCTGTGTCAGCTAGAATCATCTATCATCCATCGTAAGAGAAAAACTGATACCATAACCATAAATTATAATGTATTATAAGTATTATACATGTATTTAAGTCCTTAACCTATTTTTTTATGGAACCATTCATAAAAGTATTAGTTTACTTGGGATTTTACCCAGGATTACATTGTTTATCAATAAAATGGTGCATCTATAATTCTTCCTGCGTTTTTTTCGAAATTCGATTTCATATTCGTGAAGATATTTGTGTGATGTTTTAAACAGTTTATCGTAAGTCTATGCATTTGACTGTATTCTTTGGCACCAACATCATACATATTCCTTGTAAATTTCCATCTTCTAGTGAAAGTTTGTCTGAATTTAAATAGTTCGAAGGTTTAAATGATATAAATTTCATATACCATCTGTTATTGAACCTTTATCGGTAACAATTTTATTTATATAAACGTATAATTACTTTGAATGCTACTTCTTTGTTTCTTTTTCTCTTTATTGTATGTTAGCTTGTTTTATTGATTATTTTTCAGTTCTATTACTGCTTTATGCCTATTAAGCCAAACGCAATAAAAAAGACAAACGAATGTAAATGGGAGAAAATAAAATGGCTGTAAGATCATGAATGATGCAAAATGTACATTCTCACTTTAATTCGTCTTAATTTAGGATAAATCACAGCAACTTGTGATTGGTAAAATATTTATTTTAACGAAATTAAAGTAAGCGCAATTATTGTTTATGAATAAAATGGAGATATAGTGTAAACGTCAATGAGACAGCAACCCAATATACTAATGAACAAAAGACACGTCTAGAGTGCAACTTACAAATATACACTTCAACAGAACCGAGATGTCTAAACAATATGTGTCAAGCTCTAATTCGTCCAAAGTCTCATAAATTCGTTCAGATTCTAAACAAAGATGTGCTCTCTATGTTGGTTTGTAAAACAGAATCAATATACTGAGAGCGACATGTGATATTTAAAATATATGAATAAAAGATTAAAAATTTTCCTACCTCTTATATTCCTCGAAGAAATAGCAGGTCAGATGTTTAATTTCATGCTTTCAGAAACCTAAATTACATGTTAAATTGTAATGATGTATGCATTTCCGTGGTGTAAAAACCAAAAGGAGACAAGATCAATCAAAAAAGCAAGCAAACAATTACATATTTCTTCATCTTTATCAGAAGTGTTTTTCAGTTGAACAGTTTTTATTGTCTAATTAGATAATATTTTGTTTTGACATTTCCCCCTATTTTCTTCTCACGAATTAGATAACAAGTTTAATGTTTTGACAATTCCCCCTATTTTCTCCTCAGGAATTAGATATCAAATATAGTGTTTTGACATTTCCCCCTATTTTCTCCTCACGTTTTGTACCTGTGTGTCCAGTACAATTAAGATTTTCTAATTAATTACCACCTTGTATATATCAGGATATGATAAAATCATAACTATCTTTGACCTTTCAATAGTAAACCAAGTCTCTTTTCGATTAGAATGAAATTCAAAACAGTGTGGCTGTGGCCATTGATTGACACATTAAATTCATCCATTGACTGGGACAATTTAGGTGAATCTATAATAAAGATCTACGCCCTATAAATCACCATCTATATCTATATATAACGCTATAAACTTTAGAGTACATTGTCTGATTATTTACACAACCCCGACACCCATCCCCAAAAATAAAAAGAAAAGAAAAAAAATGTACTTTTTTATATTTTTTTTAGGAATAATAGGAAGAAGAATGGATGTTTTAAGAGATATACCAATGGCAATAAGCAGTAATTATTATTTCAAAATTTTCCCGTTTTCAAACTTCCTATCAGTTTGCTATATATAATAAGACATTAATAGTAAAAAGACGAATTAAACAAAAGTGTTCCAATGTTCAAATCTCGTTAATCCATTTTGAATGTAAAAATCAAGATAAAAAATCCAGAGGATTTCGAATGGAATCCAAATGAGAGCGAGACCGGGTGCGTCGACCAGGGGTGAGTCTCATGTTACCCACATACATCCCCTTCCATTCGAATCCCGACTCAGCCTAATGGAATAATATTACATAGATTTACAGATCAGACGGATATTCTGAAGAAAATTATGTTCCAATTCCTTTAGTCTAAGTTGACCATATATGACTGTGGCTTTAATTTTATGTCCCTTTTGCTCATATATACATATCTTTATTTATTTTGACATTCGAAAATTTCAATGGTTTTGATCACTCCCAATGAAAATTAATCAGATTCAAGAAAAGCTCGACCGTACCATACTTATGAAGTGTAATTTTTTTTGTAAACATAAATATCCATATAGCCTATGATCCTGTCGTAATCTTTGATCCACGTGGATACTAGCAGTGAGCCTTGGACAGATTTAAAGCTAAAGTACAGATACTCCTCCTGATTTTGGACAGGAAAACTAACGAGAAAATGAATGTTAAAGATTATTCAAAATTCCTATGAATAAATATGAAAAGCAATAGATGAAAGTGTGAGATATTCGTCAATGAGTAAAAATAGAAACAACGATATAAAGAAAACCCTAAACGATACATGCATTATAATATTGTTTTAGGAAAAACATGCATAAAATAATGTTCTTTTCTTAGTGCAGAAAAAAATCACGTTGCCTAGTTGAGCAAAACAATGCCCTATTTTTAGTGAAGAAACAATTTGTGATATTTTGTGTTGCCTATTTTAGCAGAAAAACGTACCTGACTTAGTGCAGAAACAATTTTGATGCCTTGTTTAGGAGAAAAACGTTATTTACTTGGTGCAGCAATTGTTTTCCCTACCTAGTTTAGGAGAAAAAAAAACGTCATTTACTAAGTGCAGAATTTTCCCCCTGCCTAGTTTAGGAGAAAAACGTCCTTTACTAAATGCAGAAACAATTTATGTCGCCTAGTTTAGGAGAAAAAAAAACGTTCTTTACTTAGTGCAAAAATTTTTATTCCTGCCTAGTTTAGGAGAAAAACGTTCTTTACGTTCTTTTCTTAGTGCAGAAACATCTCTTATTGTCCAGATAGCAAAGAAATGTTTTTTATTATGGTAGGAACAGGTTTTTCTTGCCTATTGTAGAAGATAAATGTGCGTTACTTATTGAAAAAACTATTTTCTTTTCCAGTTGAGGAGAAAAACGTTCTTTACTTAGTGCAGAAACACTCTGTCTTGCCTAGTTGAGGAGAAAAACGTGCTTTACTTAGTGCAGAAACAATCTGTGTTGCCTAGTTGAGGAGAAAAACGTTCTTTACTTAGTGCAGAAACATTTTTCTTGCCTAGTTAAGAAGAAAACGTGCTTTTCTAAGTGCAGAAACATTGTTTCTTGCCTAGTTAAGAAGAAAACGTGCTTTTCTAAGTGCAGAAACATTGTTTCTTGCCTAGTTAAGAAGAAACAAGTTTTCTTAGTGCAGAAACATTTTTCTTGCCTAGTTTAGAAGAAAAACGTACTTTTCTAAGTGCAGAAACATATTTTTCTTGCCTAGTTTAGGAGAAAAACGTACTTTACTCAGTGTAGATTTAATTTGTGTTGCCTAGTTTAGGAGAAAACCGTACTTTACTAAGTACAGAAACGTTTTTTCTTGCCTAGTTTAGGAGAAAACCGTACTTTACTAAGTGCAGAAACATTTTTTCTTGCCTAGTTTAGGAGAAAACCGTACTTTTCTTAGTGCAGAAACATTTTATGGTTTACATAAAACATCAAGTGACTTATAATTTATGACATAAATCAGAAAACACATGTTAATGTTACATATACATCTTCAAATCTTTTCATGTAAAAATAACATGGAAATGAAAAATAAGCCTGAAACTTTTAAAGTATAAAACCTTTTGTATGCGTTTATTGTTTCAAAACGAGAAAGACAAAATGATAAATTTAAAAACTATTAATCATCCACGTTCGAATGTGCATTAAAAAATGTCTTAAAACTTCTGTTTTTTTTTAAATAAATTTTCAACAGATTTTCTACATTGAAAATAAGTTAGTTTATTTCACTTAAAAACCTATCTAATAATAATTTTGGTGGTCATGTGTTAATCTGAATTTGAATCATAATTTAGTAAATTGATATTCCTACGTGCGAATTGTAATTACAATTTTACAGATGCTTTTAACCGAATTTCATTTAAAATCCATATTAATATCCAGATGTTAATCATTACATGTATAGCATGTATATCATCCACGTTTGCTTATTCGGGCATACATGTATACAATGTCAAAACTTTAAAAAAAAAATTAAACTGATGTTTACTTTGAAAATATATAAGCCCCTTTCACTTTGAAAATCTATCTACTGATAATTTTGGTGGTCGAGTGTTAATTTGAATGCTAATTTGGCAAATTGAAGTTCCCACGTGCGAATTTTTCTTAATGCTGTTATACAATATATAGGAGGGGGGGGGGGTTAATATATTGATATGTACAGGAAGGTCATTAACATTAAGAGCAAAAGCTACACATATTGCATCTAAGAATAGAATTGTTATGAACGGTCTTCTTGAGAAGTGTTGTTTGATTTTTGCTTATTAACAAGGCAATATATTTCAATATCATCAAGTATTCTTTACACGACAACTTACATATGTTTGGCATGTAAATGTAGTTGTTTCTGTTATCAGGAATATCAGATCATAATGTTTATATGACCTCTGAACTTGAGTCTCTTCCACGTCATTGTAGACTGAGGTTACGGTAATGAATGCAATGCTAAAGTTAATAGAAAGTTTAAATAAAGAAAAATACATAGAAGTAACTAATAATCCAAGCACATACCGTCAGCTTTGGGTCATTTGTTTAATTAGGTTTTGATCTATGCGTGCAAATTTGTTTAAGTTTGCTACATGTATTTTGTAATCTTTCCAAATATCTCAAACATGTTTTTTTTTCGAAAGCATATTTTATTTTAACAGAAAAAAGGAACATAATATTGTCGCCGATATGTCCACGTTGAAAGCATCTACCGCTGTCAGCTGAAATAAGTACAAGAGAACAAAAAAAAAGACAAATGAAGGACAAAAAAGTCAGACATTAGATTATAAACAATGAAATGGTATCAACCCCAAAATCAGAAGAAATTGAAACAAATTTGTAAATAGAATTCGTAGCTTCGTTAAAAAAGTCTCTATAACATTGAGAGAAATATCGGTTATTTTTGTAATATGAAAATTAAAATTATGTAACATGAAATAAAAACTGCACTTGTGAAATAAGGTGCGTCCAAAATGGTCTCGAATTGCCTTCAGTAGGAACACTCAACTCTCAACATTTTAAAGCAAAAATTGTATGAATACTTGAATGCTCTAAGAGCTTAACGATCGACAAGGCCTGACTAAATAGTTCCCGAACAAGGTCAATAGTGTTAAGAGGATTCTGAATAACTTTTAAATTGATGAACAGAGGATTGAAATAAGGAATTTTATTTATCATCATGTTAGTAAATAAGCACTGATTAATAAGCTGATGATACCTTCGGGGACAAGCAGTATAACAGCATCGACCAGTAGAAAACAACTGGGGTGGATATGATACCTTCGGGGACAAGCAGTATAACAGCATCGACCAGTAGACAACAACTGGGGTGGATATGATACCTTCGGGGACAAGCAGTATAACAGCATCGACCAGTAGAAAACAACTGGGGTGGATCCAGCCATTTAAAAAAGGGAGGGGGTCCCAACTCAGGATAAAAGGGTGTGTGTGTGTTCCAACCTCATATCCCCATTCAAATTCATTGACCCCACCCCCTGGATCCGCAAATGAACAAACACAAACGCTAATATAAGCGTGCACAACATGTGTATTTTGAAATACCCACCACCAGATACAACCCAGTCTTAACTGTATCAAGATGATATTAGTTTTTTATCGACAATTTATTTGTTGATTTTGGTGGACTGATATTTCCACAGACATTCAATATTCCAATGGGTACTAATTGTGCTACCCTATTATCCAACTTGTTTTTGTACTCTCCTTTTGGTATATTGGTGATGATGAGAGTTCATAGAATTATCTTAAATGACAAAGTGTAAAAAAAATATAGAGGTATTTTTATTTTTAAACCAGAAAATTCTAATTACGTCCTTAAGGTGTTAATTCGATTTGTTTTGTGGGTTATTTATGACCTACGTGACAAACTAAAATAAAAAATTTAAACAAGCACAAAAGGCAGTTTTACACATGTGTATTTTGTATTGATTGATACCAGAGAATGACAAGTTTACATATCTGTATTACATGTGCAACAAATGTCTTATTGTTAACAAACCACCGTGGACATTATCCCTAAGGATATACAAATGACATGCATATTTCTTGTTCATATTGCACTATAATAATTGTCTTTCTTTTCTAGATAATCAGCAAAATAAAAATAGATTTTAATTTGATATTCTCTACCTTTTATAAATGAAGGAGTTTTACATTTTTATTTTTGCCTAAATTATTACTATTTATATGTACATGATTGGTTTCGTATTCAAATGATAAAGTTATAATAAATATAAAAAATTCTCCATCGAAAAAGAAGAAAAAACAAAAGACACAATTCTGCAGGATTTTTTAAGTTTTTGAGTTATATGATCACGTATGCATAAAGCTAAATATCCAATCGTAGTACTAATTTATCGAAGGACATGTAGAAAAATCCGTCCGTTCGGAACAAATCTGAACTTACGTAGCTTTATGCATATGGGCCTGGCCTATTCCGTAATTGGAATTATGTTAACATTAACTTTCCCTTCGATGGACAGAGGATCAAGATTTGTTGCATGTTTTAAACAAAATGTCTTTAGATTTCCCAAATAACAGATGCACTAATAAAATGACTCAATACATTTACAATTAAATTGAGAATGGAAATGGGGAATGTGTCAAAGAGAACGGGCAAAGAGACAATAACCCGACAAATTGTTTATGAAATAGTAGAAACCGAGATCAAATTGTGTGTTTTTTCTGTTAATGAACTCATTTTAGGCCTAAAATATTGTACGGCGGAATACTGTTGTTGTACTCTACTTTAAAATCATGTTTGATGTTAGGTCTCGAGAACAAGTCAACCTTCATGTTAAACAAAACTTTTTATAGATCTAAACTTTATACCAATGACTAATATCGATACAGCTTACAATGTAAAATTGTCAATGTCAAAATTGTAGACTATGTATTCATTTAACAGATAATAAAATCATTGAGTGATTTTATGGTTTTCAATGACTTATTGTGGTTTGTTTTTTTAACATTTACATATGCAGTCTAACATATCACGTAGTCAACTATGAAAGATGCATTAATTCAATAAGATGAATTATATTATAATGATAACAAATCCGTGTAGTCTTTTCCTTACAATTTCATTTCCACCAATTTAAAATAGAATACATCTGTATATAAATTTTTGTTTGTTTCGGATTTTATTTTGTTACTTATCTCGTGCAAGTGTTTGTCTGTAACATCAATATATAAATATGTTGATACAAACAATACATAAACAATAGACTATCAAAATATTGACCAAAGTATAAACAAAATTATATGCTATAGAATTATTAATAATTTTGGCTTTAATGACTTCCCACATGCTAAATTGACATACGATTTTTTTTTCTAAATCACAGTGCTATTATATATCTGTCTTAACCATAAGAAAAAACCTATTGATTTATATTTGATATATAGAATGTAAACGTTATGTTCTAGTATATATATTCAAGGCAGCAAATGAACATATTGAAAGATATCTCTGTCTAAAACTGTCAAAACTTAAGGAAGTTCTATATGTTTTTTTAACATTATTTTAACAATGACCACTTCTTTTGCATGATTTCATTCCTTTTTGACTTATTTATTCCGTTTTGTGTATCCAGACAAATCTTACTTACACTTATCCAAGGGACACAACTAGTAACATGTAATTATGAAGATGTTATAATTCAGATTTTATTCTAATTAACACTTACCTAATAAACAGTAACTCCACTAATTAAGTTCCCGAAACTGTTTTTAAACCATGTATTTTGGAATTTTATAAAGTAAAAATTCTACTTATTGCATTATGCCTACACTCTACCGGGACAATCGACCAAGACTGTTCCAGGCGCTCACCTGTGACAAAGAACTAATCTATCATCACTCTTGTCAAAGGTAGAGACCGTGGACAAGATTTATTTACATGCATAAACATGAATGTCAACGCTAAAATTACCTTTCTCAAACAACTATAAAGCGAATGTATTATGGTATTTAGTTTGAGAGAGAAACACTGATCAGATAAAAATGTGTAACCACAATATTTGAATAAGTCTGGTAAAGGGGTTGATCAACGGAAGGAAATCTGAATGTAACTATTATTCATTCAAATAGGTGATACTAGAAATACACGAGCATGACAATCATTTTTCTCTATTTTATAGTTAAGTCTATAGTTACAAACCGTAGGAAATGGCGACTGCTTGCAACGACAAAAAGGATATATTCACTGGTCATCCGACTTTTATTTCCCTTTTTAGGAGTGTGCAAAATATTATCATTTTAACAAAAAATATTGATCCCTTTAATAAATCTTTGGCTTTCAAATATTCAACTTTGATCGTTCCTGATGAAGGTAAATCTATAAATACGCGTCGGACTCATGTAATTTAAATATAAAGTGTTGTTTTTATTTTTTATAAAAGTTATCGTGTTATTGCAGCAACAAATCCCTGAATTGTAGTGAAGAGATCTATAAATGAGGAATTATTTACAAATCATGGAATACTACAAGGTTGTCCAACGGGTCCTTTTCTGTACTTTTTGTTAGGATTTGTGCATGTCATAAATTAATACTAGTACTTAATAAATGGGCAGAAGAATTCCATCAATTCAAAAGGATATTATGATGAATGTGCTTTTAATGGAAATTTTATGAATTAATGAAAGCCATAAAATACGATACATATTTAACGGCGCGGCGATGTAAACTATTTGTTTAAAGCTTTATATTTCAGAAGGGCTGGATGCTTTAAACCTCGTATTCAGATATCTTATGTTACGATAGTTTCCGATTGTCATGTGTGCATTGTCCTTGACCTCATTTTCCTGTTTCAAATATGTAGTCTTTTGTCATTCAAAATAATCACTATACATAAAGGCAGCAGTTGTATACCGCTGTTCAAAAGTCATAAAGACATTATTTTGCACGACAAAAGACGACTTATTTTTTAAGCGTCACTGAAACAGGAAAATAGGGTGAAGAACAATGCACATACAATGTATGCCAGTCGGAAGCTTCGAGACATAAGATATCTGAATACGAGGTATAAAGCATCCAGGCCTTCTAAAATATAAAGCTTTGAACAATATATGTATAACTATATTTGGTATATGGGGTCCTTCTGATGTCTTCAAATCCCTCCGACACAGTTCAACTGACCTCTTCTATCTCATTTCATGGATCAGTGGGTCAAAGTTATATTGTCGAGGTCAAGGGGTCCGTATCTTAGGTACTATAAGGAATTATTGTAAGATGTGAATGGCTGACTTGCAGGTTATATCTTAATTTGATTTCATTTCATGGTTCATTTCTAAATGTTAGTTTTCATGGTTTTTCAGATTATTAGATACTTTAATCAATAGGTCATTTATATTTTTTTACATGCTGTCTTGCAGATTTCATCTGATCTTGACCTCTTTTTCGTGGTTTTATAGTTTAATGATTATGTTTCATAGTCATGCATGTTTCTTATATGCTATAATGAATGTATATACTACATTCCGTGTATTGAATGATTGCTTGAAATAGCCTGTTTGGTAGGGTTCATTAGACCTTCATCTCATTTAAAATGGATCAGGGCTAATTTTAAGTTTGTGATACTTGTAGTTAAACCTTCAATCAAGATAAGTAAAGCATGAGACACATATCAGTGCACACTTGTTAATTCATACATGATACCAAAAAAATAAATAAACAGGCTGTTTACCACAAATATATTTCTCTCGTGCAATCATCATCATCATCATCTCATCATCATCATCATCATCATCATCATCATCATCATCATCATCATCATCATCATCATCATCATCATCATCATCATCATCATCATCATCATCATCATCATCATCATCATCATCATCATCATCATCATCATCATCATCATCATCATCATCATCATCATCATCATGACTGTAATATTTTTTCTGTCTATGAAAAAATAACATAAAAAATGTGATACATACCGCAAAACCGTCTATGAACTGATAAACCAAACAACGTCAGCCAATCGGAAGAGGCGTTACTACTACATAAATTATTTTGTCATGTGTTATTGTAAAATTTTGCATACAGCATAAGTGTTGAACTACAAATGAAAATCGGATAAATAACAAATTCATTCACCTCTTCTATTTTCTGAAATATGGTTGATTGAAGTCTTTCAAAACATGTTGTGTGTGACGTCCGTTATTCTTGCTTTCTTCTAATTTCGCAACTGTGACGTCACGAAAAAATGCAACCATGGCTTATAGCGTCATATAGCAAGACTGAAAGTTTACATTTACATTGAGAAAAATCAATTGAGCAAAAAGTAAAATCACAAAAATACTGAACTTAGAGGAAAATCTAATCGGAAAGTCCATTATCACATGACAAAATCAAATGACAAAACATATCAAAAAGGAATAGACAAGAACTGTCATATTTCTGACTTGGTACAGGCATTTTCAAATGTAGAGCAACGGATTCCACTACCATTTCTCGTGAAAAACGATGCTTCTCTGCCCTTCCTAGCTACATTTTTTGGCGTTTTAGAAAAAAAGAGGAGAAATATCGTTTCACGTTCGATGCAATAGTATAATCGCCGCGCAAAATATAGATTCAATCACTGTAACAAGTGTACCACGATATTTTTCCACTCGAGACAGTTAAGATATTGAAATTAAAAGCTCGAGGCTTGCCAAGCTTTTTATATATTAAAATTTAACTTTTGAGGATGGAGAAATGTCGTAATACACGAGTTATAGTAGTAGAAATGCTTTACTAATGTTTCTTGTCCTTCATTTTCAAACATTTGCAGACAGTTGTGTTCCAATTGTGTGACGTGATGAGGCAAGGTCGCCTTTTTTCAGGACGTTATAATAAGACATTCAGAAGAAATCTAACGTCATAATTCAATTTCGACCAATCATTTGCTGATAACAGATTTTTCATTTGTGATGATAAATAGATTTTTCACACTACTCAGGAAATTTGAAAATAGTACAAAAATTAGAGAAAAAGGTGTCTCAAAAATTTTGGGGTAAAATTACGAAGAAGCATGTGATGAATGAACTTAGTACTATGTATCTGAAACCGAGATAAATTTGCGTGCTTTCTTACACGTCATGTGTTAAAATGTACTTAGTTTAGAATTACTTATTATAGCAATTCAACAACTTGTGACAAAATTATGATTAAGTGTTTTGTTATATTATGAATATATATATGTCTAGATTTAAATTGATACAATTTTTTTCTTAAAAATAATCCATTTTCCCGTATTAATGAGTACAAGTCATATACGCATATTATATTGGTTCTAGCGTTTATTCTATTTTTTGGGGTATCATTTATAGTGTATGTTTCATTTGTTTTTAACGAAATCATAAAATCTAATTTTTTGGTCGATATTTCTGTAACTAAATTATGTCTGTTGTATTGCAAGACATTCTACAGAACCAATACACAACCGAATGTGAGGAAAATTTTCATACGCAATAAACATTTATACCCTATATGTAGCTAAATATTTTTTCTATGTTCTGTGTTAAAGATTAATAAAGGGCTACCTGTTTAATAAATTTGTGTTAGCTGTGAATGTGTAGAAAATAAGCCTCTGGTTGTATTGTCTGTCAGAAATCATCCTTCTCGCCATCATAATTTGCTCCAAAAGTGTCATTTTGTCAACCATGTCAATTAAAAGGTGCGTTTGATGATTTGAATGACACAATTTTGATTTAAGGTAAATAGATGTAAATCCATGTACTACCTATATCCAGACAGGATCAGGCAATATACAGTTTGCTCGCCTTGTTCTTGGTGTTTTTTTTGTACTTTTAATAGATTTATGTCACAGATTGTAATTATATTTTTACTATTTAATCACATGATAAGATATTAGAATGAGTCATGTGTTGAAATTTTACCTGAAGTTTTATTTTTATCTTCCCTTTTTTAACAACAATGCTTAGATTGATGTGAATCTGCTTTGAAGTTGAAAAGAATATTAACGAATGGTTTGTTTTATAAGTCATATACCGCATACTATTTCATTCATTTCATATCACTAACAAATCAAGGATTTTGACAAATTGTCCTTTTTTGTATCGATATGAATGAAATACATAGCGTGGCATAATTGTGTATTTAATCATATTATGAGCTTTTTCTTTAAATAATGATGGATGTCTTTTTAATATTCTACTTTTGAGGTTTCGGTGCATGCTTGTGATGTTGACTTTAGTCTAATAAAAATATAATTAGAACTTCATCTTTTATTTTTTTTATAAACTTTACAATTTTTCTGTCAATTTTAATTTTGATTTATACTTTTTTTTATATTAATATAAAAACTAATAAGCATAGCTATAGCTTAGATGAGATAATGTCTTATATTTAAAAGCATATACAGGTTATACAATTAACATGCACTAATATAATAGCATCAATATTCATTTACACATGTGTTGCATTACAACAACAAATAAATTTGAATAACTGAACAATTAGCGGAGAATGACAACAAATATTATATGAATAATGAATATGAACATTATAATAAATAGATATAAGAAGGTGTATAAATAACGAATCTTGTTATCTAAATAAAGGTATGAACTAGATGGTTAATTGTTAAGCTCTTTGATGTTAGGAACAGACAATAATAATAATTGTATAAATTTATAACGGGATGGGTTTTCCAATAAAATAGTTTAATGTATTTAAGGAGGACTTTATGAGTGAGCGCTTCCTTAAAATTGTCGCCTCTGTCTATTACTGGAATAAAACGAAAGGAACAAACTCATTAGAAGCAATTCAATCCTCTCTTCCCCTTTTCACTCTAGAGTTCTCATTTTTTACATTCTTTTTTTTTTCAATACTTTAAACTTTTCCATACTTCTAGATTTTAGACCATCAAACTTGTTTTTAATTTCAGTTCTTCATGATACGATATTTACCAGGATGTTTTTTTTCAATATATATGTCGTTTAAGGTTTTAGCAACGTAAATTATTTCTTCATAGGAACTTTAAATTCAGATCAGTGTGAAACATTATCTTATCTTTAATGATAGCGATATTGATAGGCTTTTGCAATTATGTATTTGGAGGTTTCATTGAATTAAATGCAAAATTTTTATGTGTACAGTTTCTATTGAAATAAGGTTGACCATTTAACTAGATAACAATTTTGCTTTAAAAAAATAAGAACTTTCTATTACCATTATGATAAGCAAAGAATTTGTAGAAATTCAATAATGTAATTGGAAAGTAAAAAATAAGAAAGTGACGTTACACAATCAGAATGTCCTTTGAAATCTTTTTGTAATGTTAACGCCAGTTTGTACAAAAACCAATGTTTTAAATAAAAAGATGAAACATGACGCATAACAGATATGTTGAAATTTATGACTGATATTGTAAAATTAAACATTGAAAATGAAAAGGTTAATGAGTTCAAAACTATTCCAGAAGGATGTATGTTTTTTCAAAAATAAAAAAAAAAAATGAAATGAAGGAATCGTGACTCAAAACAAATATGTTATAATTTCACACTGAAAAACCCCAATAGAACAGTACAAATCTTAAAAGACAATTGCAAAGTAGAATGAGTTTAAAACTATTTTGGTTTTTTTTTTAATAAGAAGGCCGTTGTTTGACCTATCATTGTTAATTTCTAAGTCATTTGGTGGTGAGTTTTCTCTTGACAATTGCAATCATATCAGATCTCCTTATTTTTACGTATAAATTGAAAAGGTAAATAATTTGTATTTTGTCTAATGCTTAGTCCGTTTCTGTGTGTGTTACATTTTTATGTTGTGCCGTTGTTCTCCTCTTATATGCGTTTCCCTCAGTTTTAGTTTGTTACCCTGATTTTGTTTTTGTCCATGGATTTATGAGTTTTGAACAGCGGTATACTACTGTAGCCTTTATTTGTTACAGAATCATGATTTGTAAATTTTTTTTTCTCCAAATAGTCTGATGTCAATCACTATATTCACCAACATTCATTGTATAAATGTCGAATTTTCTATAAATTTTGGTATATGTGTTAAAAATATGACGTCATTATTCGTTTAAATGACTAGCTATATATAAACATTGATTTTTTAATGATATAAATGTAAATAAAGAAAGAAAAGAAAAAGAAAGAAGTCAAATTAAATATTCCTTCTAATGCATACAACAAAACAAATAAACTACAAAAATCAACTACTTAGGTCTAAATATGTAACTCAACTTTAAAGTGTCTAGTTTATAAAACACGTAACTGATTGTGCTGTGATAGATATTGTTTAATGATGCAAACTAATTTTTGCATCTAAGAATAGGACATAAACGTAGACATAGACGTGGAAACTTTATTTATAGTCGGTACATATATACTACAAATAACACAATCTCTAGATCTGTAGCCGACACACAAAAACAGTATAATACAATAAGCACAAAAGGTTAATATATAGCATGATTGCTTGCATTAAACAATAAATCATCTAAAGAAACATTTTTAAAAAGTATCATAATTTGAGCAGCCATGCGGTTTAAAAAAAAAAAGCAATTCCATTAATTTACAAAAAAAAAAATAGAAATTTAAACAAGAAGATATTTCTTAAAATCTGCATAGACAACTCTAGTAACATAAAATAACCTTATAAAGTCTTGTTCAAACTTGTTTGCGTTTGTCACAGAATACCGGTATATCACGGAATGCAAGCCAAAACAGTTGTTCTCGCCTTATCAATTTCTGTATGAAGAAGTGAAATATAGTAAAGGACTTTAACACATTCACAAGTCGAAGAAAAACCAACAACAACCTTGTGAAAAAACAAATCTGATAAGCAAATTTAAATATTGAGGTGTTCTATAATTGCCAATGAGAAAAATATCCAACAGATTGCAAATGTCTTAGATTTAAGCGAACATGTCACAGTACATCCACAACTATGAGCAAAGCCCATAACGTATAATCAGATATGAAATGACCCAGCCATGACAAAATGTGAATAACTTCAAACGAGAAAAAAACAACAACAAACTTCCTGATAAATGACAAAAGAAGATGCAGAAAGAAACAGAAATAACCAACAATAAACACCGAATCGCAGTCTCCTGAATCTGAACAGACACGTACAGAATATTGCGAGTTAAACTTGTTTGTGATCTCTCAACCATCCAACTTACCTTGAACTATAGTGCATAGGCCCACGCTGTTGAAACTAATTTGAAATGGCTGCACTCATCTTATCACCACGAAGTACAGGAACAACCAACATAGAGACAAAAACGCAAAGTATCGATAAAAAAAACCTTACGGTTACTGAAAAAAAGGAAAATCACAAAGATACTGAACTGAAATTCAAAAAGAAATTTCTTAAAATCTCCATAGACAACTCTAGTAACATAAATAACCTTATAGTCTGGTTCAAACTTGTTTGCGTTTGTCACAAAATACCTGTATATCACAGAATGCAAGCCAAAACAGTTGTTCTCGCCGTATCAATTTCTGTTAAAAAAAGAGGCAGATAGTAAGGGGCCTTAAAACATTCACAAGTCGAAGAAAAATCAACAACGAATTTGTAAAAAAAAAAACAAATCAGATAATACAATTTAAAATAAGGAGGTGTTTTATGTTTGCCAATGAGAAAAATATCCTGCAAGTTGAAAATGACTTATATTTAAGCAATTACAAGTCACCGTACAGCCACAAAAAATTCAAACGAAAAAAAAAACTCAAACTGCCTGATTAATGACAAAACTTAAAAGAAAGAAACAGATATAACAAACAGTTACCAACGATTACCTACGAATAACAGGCTCATGAATTGGGACAGACACATACAGAACGTGGCGAGTAAAACTTGTTTGTTAGCTCTTGACCATTCAACTCAGTGCAACAGACCAAACTGTAAAAACTTATTTGAAATGACTTTACTCATCTGATCGCCACGACGCATAGGAACAACCAAAATAGAATGCATTGTATTGATCAAAGAATCCTCGCAGTTAATGAATGCTAGTTCAAAGCCAATAACAACTAATAAATAAATCTTTTTTTTTTAAGATTAAATTTAAAACTAGTACAAATTCAACGTCATATACTCTGTGAAAATTCACAAAACACTACATATGAAACTAAAGATTGAGCAACACGAACCCTCACATAATCCGGGAGTGAAAAAAATTCTTTCGAAGGTAGCTGAAATTTTGATAAAACTAAAGTCCGTTCTCAACAGACTCGCGTTGTCTTTTTCTAGATTTTAGATGAGGCAGACATAACTGTAACTATGCTGTCCTTTATTTAAAGTTCAATGGGAAAAATTCGTTCAACATAGTCACTAAAGTTTGAAAAACGAGTTAGAGGACATCATCTATATAGTTGAACGTGTAGTTGAAGGACTAGTAACAGTTTTTTTTTTATTCTGTTGAGAAGATCCTGTATGAAGTTTGTCTTATATGAATATATACGCATGTCTGCAAGTAGAGGAGTAATGTTTTATCCATTACAGTGAAGGTTCACTGAGATCCTGAGATCACCCCAAGTTTTTTGGTGGGGTTCGTGTTGTTTATTCTTTAGTTTTCTATGTTGTGTCGTGTGTGCTGTTGTTTGTTTGTCTTTTTCATTTTTAGCCATGGCGTTGTCAGTTTGTTTTAGATTTATGAGTTTGACTGTCCCTTTGGTATCTTTCGTCCCTCTTTCATCGTGGGTTGAAATTGGAAATTAACAGACAACAGATCTATGAGGTCGAACGTTCAGGATTATCTCTTTAGTAATTATCCCAGACGTATATGTTGGATTTCATAGGAAATGGCAATACCTGTATATAGCTAATTGCTTATCAGAGATATCAGGATTATAATTTAATACGCCAGACGCACGTTTCGTTTACATAAGACTCATTAGTGACGCTCAGATGAAAATAGTTATAGAGCCAAACAACTTCAAAGTTAAAGAGCATTGTGGAACTAAAATTGCAAAAGTTGTGCCCAATAAGAACAAGGTAGTGATCTATAACTGGGATAAGAAAATCCTTAGTTTTTCGAAAAAAAATCAAAGTTTTGTAAAAAGAAATTTATAAAAATGACGATGTAATTGATATTCATGTCAACACCGAAGTGCTGACTACTGGGCTGGTGATACCCTCGGGAACGAAACGTCCACCAGCATTGGCATAGTTGTAAATAGTTGTCAGCGGTACAAGGGTTATAATTTAATACGCCACTTAGACGCGCGTTTCGTCTACATAAGACTCAACATTGACTTTCAGATCAACAAAGTTACAAAGCCCAACAAGTACAAAGTTGAAGAGCATTGAGGATCCAAAATTTCAAAAAGTTGGGCCAAATTCGGCTTAAGTAGTCATCTATTCCTGGGATAAAAAAATCCTTAGTTTTTCCAAAAAAAAATAATAAAGTTTTGTAACAAGATATCTATAATAATGATCATATAATTGATATTCATGTCAACACCGCAGTGTTGACTACTGGGCTGGTGACAACCTCGAGGAAGAATCGTCCACCAGCAGTGGCATCGACCTAGTGGTGTAAAAATTTATCAGAGGTACCAGGATTATAATGTAATACGCGAGACAAGACAGAAATAGCACGAATGATTATAAATTGAGTTATTTTCATTCAAATTTGAATAACAGCATTTACCCATTCGGAAAGGGTATATCACATCTTCTTTTCCGAGTTTGATCCAATTCCTGTAACAATTCTTGACATGATTGTTGTGTTTTGCGTTTTGTGTTCTTTATTTTTTCTTCTAATTTTAATTTTTTACCATGGCATTGTCAGTTTGTTTTCGACTTTTGAGTTTGAATATCACCACAGCACATAATGTATCGTGGAAAGTAGACGTTGTACCTTTCAATTCAGCTATAAGTTTTGTTAGTTATTAAGGATGTAAATGTTAATGTTGTGGTAAAATTAAATTATATTTTTCATATACGTTTAAACTGTATCTATATAAAACCTTACAGTTGAACATTGTTCACCCTTAAAACTATATTTTATTTCTCTGGTGAGAAAAACTTACAGCCCTATGTACCTCCATTGACGACCACACGCCTATACCATAGATAATTTCTATCCACTACACCAGATAAAATCCCCAAAAGAGTAAAACTTGATATAAAAACAAGTCTTAAGATGTGTTCAACGATACTGATATAAGTTAAAAACAATATTTTGATCATAAATGGATTCTTTCGGTGTCACACTTTAGCTGTCTAAGGACACTCAATTCATATGCAAAGATGAAATTAGTGCACGCTGTTTACAAAATGTAACAATGCCCATACAACCAGAACTATATAAAAAAAAACAATTATATTTACAATTACAGTGGAATAGTGAATACATCATGATTAAACTTCAAAGCCGTAATTCTCAACAATGTCATTTACATTCGTTCCCTTAAAAAAATTGAAAACCTATTCTGTTTTACATGGTAATAAATATCTCATGATGAAGAAAAAAGCAAAAACTTCCAACAACAATGAAAATGCATAGAAGGAGTTTACATAATTACATGTAATTCTTATCTCAAAATAAAGAAATGAAATTACGTGTATTATTGATCAAATAAAACTGTGCTGTGACAGTTCAGGTCAATATGAAACCAAAAAACAGAAAAAGCATTATGCAATTCAAATCCGCAGATACCATGACCATCAATGATTCACCATTCTTCAAAAATTTAATATCTTTTCTGCAATTGAAAAAAAAATGATGGACATGGACATGTCCTGCTGTTTAAATATAAAACCTTTGACGGTGATTCATTTGTACCATGGATGTGTTCAATAATTATGTCTGAGGAAAACATAATTTATTTATAAGTTGTTATTGGCTTTGAACTACCTTTCATTAACCGCGTGTTATCAAAGATTAGTACTTCGTGTATTTTGTTTTTATATTAGATGGACTGGTTATGTGCTTCGTGCCAATCGGAAGAGTAAAGCACTATTGTATTTATTTACAGTGAAATATTATAATGTTTTATAAAATCACTGTCCATGGGTATGGGGAGGACAAAACGCTTACACACATGTCCAACATACCACATTCTAAATGTGCATGTTGCAAGTCGGAGGCCTGTATCATGGTTATTCAGTCGTTATATATCTTTCTCACTTATTACGTCATACAACAGATAGTCGATTTCTTGTTTAATTCAAATGCACGTCATTTTGACCCGGTTTGAAAATTGGCAAATCAATGGCAATCATACCACATCTCCTTATTTTTATATTAAACGCGAAAATTGGAATCGCCAAAAATACTACACATTTTCCTATATAACCGAATGAGAGCATCTATTAAGCGTCTGCTTAAAATTGAAAATACCGTTACGATTACACTGGTTTACACAGTCATTCCCACAAGTAACTTTTATTAGACATTTTGACCAAATGTGCCAAATCTACATTTCAAAATCAATTTTGCACAACTTGGTTCTATTACACCAATCTATATTGATTTCAGAGGAATTGCGATCCCACCAACCGCATTTTAAATTAAAAAAAAACAAAACTACCGGGTCGCTGTGGTCAAAATTGACCTACGCTTCCTTGGGTGTACCGAACATTTAAAAAAAATCAATTTGCCGTAATTTTTTTAAGAAGGAAACTAGAAACTGGTTATGGGATATCCTGACGAAATGTATTCAATGATATTCTAGAGGTGCAGTAATAGGTTATCAACTTCAACGTCAATTAGGTTACCTAGTAACAACTGCAAGCAGACATCTCACTAAGGTCTATTTACACGCGCGCATTAATGCCTCAATTTTTTTTTAAAAATGCACGTATATACATTGTATATTTTGTAGAGTTAAGTATACCCCCATGACTGCAACCGTAAATATGTCCAATTATCCACATCTTTTGAAACAAAAAGTCAGCTTAAAAAAAAGAATGTGGCAGCCAAAAAAGAAATCAGAACTAGTTCTAAAGGCCTTTCTCCCTATAAATATGCTAAATATGGATATTCAATTGATTATTATCTCAATGTCTTTTCTTTGAAATCTGTTCATCATGTTGACAGTTGCATTTAAGTCGTGATTGATTATACATCCTCACCTTACCGCACCTTGCCGATAGTTTTATGGCATTTTTTTTTTTATTTCGTCCATTTATCATCGGCGCGGAATCTAGGTTATCAATGATGGAATTAGTTTATGCAAATATTATACTAATTTGAATTTAGGCCAAATCAGAATATGAGGCCCGATGGGCCCCAAAAGGTTATTGGTTGCAACAATTGAATTTTGCTTGTTTTATTTGTCATAGTTTCTTTTGCAATCACATATACAAATTTGCAGAAAATTGACTGGTTTTTTGTTCTTTTTTCAAAATCAGTTTTATCACTGAAGCTGTATACAGACCCAAACTTACCCTTCTACCATGCATGGTACTAACTTATAAATAATAGTTCTAATCGTTTTCATTTGAACAGATACAGAAATTTTGTTAGATGGATTTTGGATGACCTGTCTCTCGGCCATAAATCATCTTAATGGGTCTTTTCTTTACAATAGTTAGTATGTGTCTGATTATTAAATCATCAGGATTTTGAAGCTAAGAGTACATCTGTTTTTAGTATGGTGCAGTCAGGCGGGAAAAAGTTGGTACCTATTTTATGCAATCCACTACTATACTTTTTATTTATGTTAATAATACTTGATTCCGTGAAATATCAAGCATACACATTTTACAATACGCAATATATATTACATGAAAACATATGACATTGTATGCTAACACATACTTGATAAAACAGAGCATTTGATGAGTATAGTACCTTTTGTGTACGAGGAAAAATCTGATATTTATCAGGGATAATCCGTAAAGCTTTGGAACTTGTTTTCAATAGGGTCCCTTCATGTAAAACGTTTTTAGTGTTGATATTCAAAAATGATAATACACATAAAAATCTGACTTATATGAAACTAATTTAAATTAAAAAAAACTAATTTAATAATATTTACTCCTACAGTTTGCAATCAAGACCACTGTAATTTATCATAAAGATTGATAAAATACTGAAGTTGAGCACCTGCAACTTCGGTTTTGTTTTTATTTTTTATTTATTCTTTCCAGACCTAGACTCTTTAATTGTAATTTTCATTAATTTACAAAATAAGACAATACCAATGGCACGTAATTTCCCGAAACGTCACAGTAATTTTACACACATATTAGCAATATATAGTTGTTTAAACATTCCATTTTTTTTAATTCAAAATATTTGCATTTATTGAAAATATAGTTCTCAATTGATTCAAAACATCTAGGTCTATAATCTATTGATTTGACTTACCGAATAAGACTTTTTTACTGGTATTATACTAACATTAGCAAAACGAAGGATGTCAAATGTGGATCTGGATCTGCTTACCCTTCCGGAGCTCCTGAGATCACCCACAGTTTTTGGTGGGGTTTATGTTGCTCAGTCTTTGTTCTTTTTATGTTGTGTTTTTGGAAGTGTTGTTTGTTTGTTTGTTTGATTATTTCTTTTTAGTCATGTCGTTGTTAGTTTTTTTTTCTCTCTTTTAATTTGATTTTTTTCAAAAGATGTATATTTATAGAGTTTATATAAGTGAAGTATAATTAATCACCCGGGGGTAATTTTATTGATATCTGAATAGGGAGTGCCCGGCCTCTAATATAATCTGCCTTTGTTTATCCCCTTTTGTATGTTATTTTCATGGAAACAACCCATATTCATTTAAACTGATAAAGTTATCTAAGTTTATATAGAATTTATACTGTGTAACATTTTTTTTCCATTAGTTGAACACAAAATTCCTTCATTCGACCTTGTTCGTGCTTTATCACAGATTATACGATTTATCAATAGATTTAATTCATGTCTCATGAGCAACACTTTAGATGACGGTTTTATTAGTTGAACAGCAGCTGCTCATAGCCTTTTCAGAGCCCTTTTTGACGGATTCGCATTGCTAGATCTAGTTAAAAGTAAAATCACAAAAATACTTAACTCCGAGGAAAATTGAAAAAAGGAAAGTCCCTAATCAAATGGCAAAATGAAAAGCTCAAACACACCCAACGAATGGATAACAACTGTCATATTCCGGACGTGTTACAGGCATTTTCTTATGTTGAAAAAAGTGGATTAAAACTACTTTTATGTCCTGTACCAAGTCAGGAAAATTGCCATGGTTATAATATAGTTCGTTTCTATGTGTGTTACATTTTAAGTTGTGTTTCTGTTGTGTCGTTGTTCTCCTCTTATATTTGATGCGTTTCCCTCAGTTTTAGTTTGTTACCCGGATTTGTTTTTTTCTCAATCGATTTATGAGTTTCGAACAGCGGTATACTGCTGTTGCCTTTATTTATAACTAGCTAGATCTCTCAAATGTATGGCAGTCGCATAAATTTCTATTATTTTAACAACGTTGTGATATTTTTGCAAGAGTAATAATTGCGGATCAAGGTTTTTTTCTAAATAATATATTTCCTGTCTCAATGATTTTACACGCCAATAAATCTACAGATAAAAATATGCATTCAATTTAGTATTACATGTACATAGCTGAACTATTGATATTATATTAAACAAAAATAATCGAACATATAGTTGTGTTACATGTAACGGTTCACATTAAACTCCATTGAAAATGGGCGTGTCAAATGATTTTTATATGTGGTGGTGTTTGTTTGTTTGTTTGACTTTTATTTTAGTCATGTTGTTGTCAGTTTATTTTTACGGAAGCGTATTAGGGACATAGAAAAATAAAATTAGCAATGAACTTTTTTTGTCAAGGTCGAAATTTTGACATTTCAAATCTTAAAATTTCGACTTTATCTCGAAATTTTAACTTTTCTTATCTTGAAATTTTGACTTTCTAAAATCTTGAAATTTCGACTTTTCAAAAAGTCGAAATTTTGACTTTTTTAGAATTCGAAATTTTGCCTTTATGAAATATGTTTCACGTTCAAATATATATTTCAAGTCTGAAATTCAGATATGTGTATCAAGACAACCCCGTTATTCAGACACACCTATATTACGACATATTTTTATTCAACAGTCTAAAATATAAAGACAAGGGTTAATAGTTGTGTCATAAGAATGTCAACTTGTAGAGTTTAATCAATGTTCCAGAAAAAAGAACTATTATTTCAAAATTCCAAAACTAGAAACCCGAGCAGCTCATTTGTCGTCCTGAATATGCATGGCACTTTTGGCTACTTGATTTACCATTGTTTAAACAAGGCAAAGTCAATGACTTGCTATTGGGAAACCAAACAGGCATTTATAACTGCGATGCTAAATGTTCTCAGATCTGACAATTCTATGACAGTGTCATGGGAACTAAAACATGTAATATGGGAAAACATATTTTTTTCTGTCAACATGCATGTCCTTTCCGAATTCAATATTAAATCTTAAGTTTAGAACAAAACCAATTTTAATATATTAAATTAATAATATATAATTTTTATAGATAAATAAGATATATAATATATAAATAAAAATATATAAATATAAAAAATATAAAAATTAATATTATAAATTCAATATATAAAATACATTATGTGTGGATGACGCTTTAATAATTTGCGTCCAGGTCTACTCCTTTTAAAATTGTAATAACTGTGTTTGAATACTAACATCAAAGTTTTAAAAGTACTTACAAAAAGTCGAAATTTTGAGTTTAGAATGAGTTGAAATTTCGAGTTTGAAATAAGTCGAAATTTCGAGTTTAAAATAAGTTGAAATTTCGAGTTTAAAATAAGTCGAAATTTTGAGTTTAAAATAAGTTGAAATTTCGAGTTTTAAATAAGTCGAAATTTCGAGTTTTAAAAAAGTCAAAATTTCAAGTTTAAAGTGGATATTTCGACTTTTTATAAGTCGAAATTTCGAGTTTCAAATAAGTCACAATTGCGACTTTTCAATAAATCAAAATTTCAAGATTTCAGAAAGTCAAAATTTCAAGTTTAAGTCAAAATTTCGGGATTTGAAAAGTCAAAATTTCAAGTTAAAGTCAAAATTTCGAAATTTGAAAAGTCAAAATTTCGACTTTGAAACTGCCAATTTTATTTTTTCTATGTCCCTAATACGCTTCCGTATATTTTCGACTTATGAGCTTAAATGTCCCTTTGGTGTCTTTGTTTTAACTTGATAGTTCAAAAGATGTGTATTTATTATTATGAATACACTTATTTGGCTTTCTTTGTTAATTTACATTTTATAAAAATGCAGTATATTTTACCACTCGGGAATAATTTTATTGATAGCTGAATAGTGGGTGCTCGACCTGTATTTTAATCCGTCTATGTTTAACCCGTTTAGTATGTTATTTTCATGACAACTTCCATATATAACATTTAAACTGAAATTGTTATCTAACTTGATGTAGTAATTTTACTGTAAACAAATGATCATAACAATTTGTTCATTAGCCAACACAAAATTACGTTATTCGACCCTTGTTCATGCCTTATCACAGGTTAACAGATTTAACACTACGTTTGTTTACTCAGGACCAAGATCAGCATTATAGACGCCGTAACTAAGGATTCGGATTGCTCGATCTAGTGTAACATTTGTTACATGAGTAATCATTGCGGATCTAGGTTTATTTCTAAATGATATATTAGCTGTCTCAATGATTTTACACGCCAATAAAACTACAGAAAATATGCATTCATTTCGAATTACATGTACATAGCTGAACTTTAAATATTATATTAAACAAAACTAAGCGAACATGTAGTTGTGTTATTTGTAACAGCTCACATTAAACTCAATAGGAAATGGGCGTGTCAAATTATCGAGAGATTTGTTTGGTTTTAAACTTGAAAACTATCGGCGGTCAGAATGCCATAATCATATGAAATTATCATACAATTTGATAAAAAACGTATCTATTTTAGTTTGTATTGCAATGTGTCTTATAACGACTGGTAAAAGCCACAATGGTCTCGATATTTGATTTTTAAGTTAGAAAGTTAGAATCGCACACTTATTTCAATGTTAAAAGTTATTTTTGTGTCATTAAAAGTCAGTGGTCGGCAGATCAGACATACAATGTTTTGTTCTATTCATATTTTTTTTCAAGTTAATTCATCATTTTTAAACAAGGACCATTTTTAATTGTCTATCAGAAGTAGAGTGTATAATTATGACAGATAATATTATAAAGTTATAAATGATTTTATATTATGAGCTTCTCTCAAAATTTGTTTATATTTATCAAGATTTATAAGGTATTCCATCACAAAAGGAACAAATCATTTCCACAAATGGGATGTTGATTGATTAGCGGCCGCCAAACGTCCAGCGCAAAATAGTACATGCGCACTCAGAATGATAAAAAAAAAAGATGTTATTCAAATTTTTCAGTATCCACAAAACGTTTTTCTGTCGATAATAACACGCATGCTCAAAAAACAAAAAGTAAGCAAAGTCATCCGATATCTAAAAAGTTTTACCACCTCTCTGTTTTTGTTGTAACGACAAGTGCCCGGCTAAGTTGCGAGAGGTCATATGGATTCGATCCCCGTCTAAATACCAGACAATTGTTATAGATTGTTTTTCCGTTTAGCATACGACATTAAGACGAAAGCGTAAAGAAGGCGATTTGGAATCAGAATAATTTTATTTGTTATATCATTTTTTTTAACAGTTATGATTTTTTGCATAAAATCGTCCATATATTATAATATGTAATCCATTTAATGGAATTACGTCCCGTTCGAAAATCCTTGATCTACCCCTCGTGTCCGATTATGGTTACAGGTTTTCCTATCTTCTGAACTATTACATAAAAGTGTTTGAATTTTAATTCTACATACTCTTATATATTCAACTTACTCCGCATAGCCTTGAATAACTAATTATATAATGCATCGGCAGAATTCTATTTTTGTCCTCAAATGTAAGGTTGAAATGGACAGTAAAAAAGATGGATTGCTAAGGTATTATTACAACAACAACCTTGAAGTGTAATTAAATAGTATAACATATATCTGTTTTATGCTACTTTGTGCATTATTTAACAAGTATCTTATAAAAATTGAAAGTACCTGATCTTTGTTGGGAATATAATGCTTATGCGAAATATATAGGAAAAAATGCCAGAGAACCGCTCAACAAAATTAAATGCAATGACCGAAAACAGAATGTTTGCGCTTGTAATATTTACATGGTATCGAACTATTATTGAATTAATGAATATTCTATTTGCAAAAGCATAAAGACCATGCTACGGCAATACATAAACAAGAAAAAAGTAAAATCACAAAAATACTGAACTCCGAAGAAAATTCAAAAAGGAAAGTCCCTAATCAAATGACAAAATCAAAAGCTACAACACATCAAACGAACGGATAACAAATTATACAATATAAAATTGCAGTGTTATAATGTAGAGATGGAATCGATACATTTTAAATCTATTAAGTATTAATTTTGGCATAGACGGGAGTGCGACTTATTACAAAGAGACTAAGACTTCATCAAATTTATAGGGATAAAGTCATGAGAAGCACATTACAAATGAAACGAGACATTCTTTGGAACTTTGTGTGAGATCTTTTTAAAGTTTCACTACTTTGTTTCTTATTTGACAACCAGTTGCTAAAGTTTTCATTGACAAATACACAATAGTCATTGACTATATATTGATAAATTTAGGACAGGAATCCATATTAAAATTTTATGTATTCGAAAGACATGCATTGCTTACATTTTATTCTTTACTAGGTAATCTTAAATGAGCTTCGAGGTTGTGAAAAACAATTAAGAATTACTATTACTCAATAAACATATTAGTTTTATAAAAAGGAGAGTGTCAATGTCATAACCTGTGTAAGTTGAGAAGTTAAATTTTAGCATAATGATTATTTTTTTTATTAAATTTGGAAATGTTGATATTCCTCCACCTAGTTTGTAAATACTTTAAAATTGTACTTGTGATGGTTGTCGTTTCTTAATGTCGTCCATATTTGTTTTTCGTAAATTGAATTGGTAGTTCTCATTTGAATCATTTTCCATTTTTTTTCATGCCGGGACCGTTTGTAGATTTTATGATATAGTTTTCTCATTGTTGAAGGTATGGTGACCTTGGACTGAACTATGGTGGATAATTGGTATCATTGACAAGGATACACAAGCATCTCCTTATTTTTATTTTTATATAAGCGGTAATAGTTTTGTACTCTTTGTACCGTTAATAATTCATTATCCTGTGTCTGAGGTCTTCTATTTCACTAAAAAAAATCATCTATCAATTTTGTTGTCATAATCTATCCAAGACGTGAGCGACATATTAATAACTTAATATATATAAATCGATTGATTAACCTATATTTTTCAACGAAATTGCAAATTCACACCAACAATATCAAATTACCTATTTTATATTACCTATAATAAAAATTAAGTTATGATAAATCAAATAATTACAAGGCATCCCCAAAATCTTTGAAGGTAAACTACAGTGACAAATGGGGATGAAATGGACAACAGTAATGGATAGGCTTAACCACAGTAATGCCTGACAGTGAAATAATGATGACGAGATATCGCTGTAAAAAAGATAAAATAATTGTATAATGACAGGAAATATTAGATGAACAGAAAAGTACAACATAAAACCGAACTTTAATGCAAACATAAAAAGGAATGTCAGTAAAAACCGACACAATCAACCGCTTTCAATAAACAGAACAAGTGAAAAACAACTGCCATACTCCTGACTTGGTACAGGCACTTCCCAAACAAAATTGTGGGTTAAACCTGGTTTTACAGCTTGGTAAACCTTCCACTTACATGTATGTGACAGTTGTCAACATTTAATAGCTATTATCTGTAAGCACTGACGAAATTGCAGCACGCATAGTCCAAAATATTAAATAAAACCTACCTACTAGTATGGTTAGGCCAAGTTTCAAGAAAAACGATGACCATGAATGTCAGTCCAAACAATGTTAAAGGTTTGGTCGTTACAGAGAATTGCTTTTCATAAAAAAAAGAAGAAAAAAAGAAAATTTAGAGACATACATTTCATACATGTCTAATTTCGATGTATCCCACAGCATAATAGAGTCAATACAGATGTTTTAATGTCATGTATTTCACAACTTGTGTAGACGCTAGAAGATTTTGTCATACGGTGCATTTTTGATTGTGTGACCTCTAGGAGGCCTATTTGGTGACCTTGTGTTGTTGGGTTCAGTCATATTACCATACATCTCTATCCGTCATATCGTGTGCACTTTTAGAGTTTGTCAAGTGACTTTTTTATGCCAACTGTTGTTGGTGGATTGCCTGATGAACGTGTAGCCCATATACCCTTTTATCAGCAATATGAATCTTCTTCGACACGATTTGAAACAAAAATTAGACCAAAAAAGATCTAGAAATTTCATTTTATTATGAAATTGGATAGAAGGTATATGCAACAAAACATTCAGGAATAATATTCACACGAAAATAATCTTTTTGTCTGTCATAAAAAGTTTGCCGCTAATAACATCTAGTTTCCAGTAATATTGATGACTGAAGCACAAAACAATACCATACTATACAATAACCTTAATGTTGAATCGTTACATTATAATATACGACACATATCACGAGTTCTCAAGGTGTCACTTCACTATTTCAAAAGTAGTCCTACTTTTACTAAAATAGGGTTTTTGAATTTGTTGTTTACTTCAACTTACGAAGAATGTTGTACAAGAATGTTGTACAAGAATGACCTTTAGCTGAATGAAAAATATATTTTTTATTATGAAATTGGATAGAAGGTATATGCAACAAAACATTCAGGAATAATATTCACACGAAAATAATCTTTTTGTCTGTCATAAAAAGTTTGCCGCTAATAACATTCTATCCTAATTCTATCTTATTCATTCAAATGTGACGTCATTGTTCATTTTTGATGATCTGTTTTACAAATTCAAATGACGTCATTTTTTTGTCATTTTTACAATTCCAAATATGTCGTCACTTGGCGTTCAGGTTTAAACTTATTCGGATTTGTCTACATTTTGTGTTACAAATGTCTGGTTATGTAATGTATTTCAGTTGTTTCCTGTAATTAGTTAATACTTCAGTCTTATCATGTACATCTTTTGTTTATAATTTTATAAATTTACTGTTTGCAAAAGTATAAATTATTCTAAATAATAGGGATGTTCTGGTAACTAACAGAAAACCCTGGCCGTTTTTGGCACAACTTTTTTGATCTTTTGGTCCTCGATGCTGTTCGACTTTGTGCTTGTTTCGGCTTTCAAACTTTTGTATCTGGGCGTCACTAGTAGATCTTGTGTGGACAAAACGCACTTCTGACGTATTAAAATTTTGAACTTGTTGCCTTTTGTTGGCTGTTGTTTGTGTGTTTCTTTGTCGATTGTGTTCTCCAATTTATTTATATTGTAGTCCTGTGGTGTTGAGTTGTCATTTTAATGTTATTTTCACATGGCTATAAAAGAGGGAGGTTTGGCATGCCACAAAACCAGGTTCAACCCACCATTTTTTCCTGTTAAAAATGTCCTGTACCAAGTCAGGAATATGGCCATTGTTATATTATAGTTCGTTTCTCTGTGTGTTACATTTTAACGTTGCGTCGTTTGTTTTCTCTTATTTTTGAGTGTAAATTCACATTGCGATAAGACGTGTCACGGTACTTGTCGATCCCAAATTCACGCATTTGGTTTTGATGTTATATTTGTTATTCTCGGGGGATTTTTTCTGATGCTTGGTCCGTTTCTGTGTGTGTTACATTGTAGTGTTGTGTCGTTGTTCTCCTCTTATATTTAATACGTTTTCCTCAGTTTTAGTTTGATACCCCGATTTTGTTTTTTGTCCATGGATTTATGAGTTTGAACAGCGGTATACTGCTGTTGCCTTTATTTGCCATTTTAGCTAAATTTAACATGTGCATACATATGCATCTTCACTTGATAATAGAAGTGACTGCTGTACCCCTATTTTTGACATTTTTACCTATTGTGTCTGTTTGTTTTGTTCACGCATCGTTGACAATATAATGGAATTTGATGCGACTGTCATACAAGTGAGAGGTTTAGCTAGCTATAAAACCAGGTTCAATCCACCATTTTCTACATAAGAAAATGCCTGTACCTAGTCATGAATATGACAGTTGTTATCCATTCGTTTGATGTGTTTGAACTTTTGATTTTGCCATTTGATTTGGGACCTTCCTTTTTGAATTTTCCTCGGAGTACAGTATTTTTGTGTTTTTACTTTTTACACAAGACTCTTATTAAGAAATTTAGAACACAAGAGTGCCTTGTGTAGTAGTAGATGACTTCCGGAACTTTATTTGTCATTATCAGACTGCTTTTTTTACAGGAAGGAAGTGTTTTCATGTATAATTAAGGAAACATAAGTTAAATAAAATATTTTAGGCACGTTTTTAGCTTGATATAAATATAAAATCCATCAAACGGTAGTATGTCAAA
This sequence comes from Mytilus galloprovincialis, assembly GCF_965363235.1. Lineage (NCBI taxonomy): Eukaryota > Metazoa > Mollusca > Bivalvia > Mytilida > Mytilidae > Mytilus > Mytilus galloprovincialis. The sequence goes on from NC_134843.1 coordinate 88,925,896, forward strand.
ATTGCTAACCTTTTTTCCCCATCAAACATCATTATTTAATATTTTAAGAGAGGGTGGACAGGGGGTCCTTCATTTATATTTCCCTACCGCAAATCCTACTTCCTAATTGTTCCACTACTCATACTCCTCATCACTACACCCAATTCCCTCCTCCTTACTTCAAGGCAAAACAAAGCTTTTTTTTCTCTGGCATCTCCTAGATTTACTCCATCTTTCCCCACATATCCCACCCTTGACTCCCGCTTCCCGCCCCCTCATTTAGATGATCCAATACCCATGTCTACCGCCTCATTATGTTATGAACAAAACTTGGTATGGGGAAGACAATTCATGTGTTCATGTTGCGTGACACCGCAAGAGCTTTAACAACCGACAAGAGCAAATGAGACAAAACCATATAGCAGTCTCCTTATGAACAATGTAAAACATGCATCTATATTAAGTACTATACTTAGGGAAGCTAAATATTCAGAAAAAAAAATCCCGAAAAACTTTATTTCATGGCATCGCTTAAATCGTTCCGTTATACCAATAATTTGTTGGACATTGTTATCTCTAATTGTTTGTTAAATACTGTAGCTAAAATAGTTTAGGCACGTATTTTACTTGATACAAATAATATATCCATCAAGAAGGTAATACATCAAATTTGTTATAAACCTTTTTTTTCATCCATTAAAAATCGTTATCTAATATAAGATTATGATTATTATGACAAAATTGAGAAATAAAAAACAAAATTTAATTTCACGCTTGTTTGGTCGTTAAACTAGCTGTAACTGGTACAAGGGCACTTAATTCCCCTTCATTAGTCTCGACATCTACTTCTTTTCCATAAGAGAAGATTATAATGGTATTGTCTTTAATTAGCATCGTTTGGTTCATCCAGTATGTATCAATCATGCTTTTGAAAGCATTTGTTGTTATTACATGTAAAAAATTTGTACATTGCAGGCAAATATAAAATACATTTGTACGAGCTTTAGAAACAGGACGAAAAAGAAGCTGATCGAGCTTTTCTCCTATTTTGTAGAAAGTTCAAAAACATTCCATACCGACACTATATATATTTATTGTTTTCATCCTGTAATTCAATCCAGACGCTTAAAAGTTTAGTTTTTAAAATCCAAGTAGAGGTCTCGATTTTTAAAGAAATCAACATAGTTTAGGAACGGACCACGAAGAAGATCCAAAAGGAACAGTAAAAAAACACCTAATATGCACATCATTGTTCGCTCAAGCGCAGTAAAAAGAAACTTTATTTGTACAACTGCAGATAAAGTAAAAATATAATTGTGTACATGTACCTGTAAATTTTATAATAATAGTATTTTGATTGCAAGGATACATTTTCTTGTAGCACTTTCATGTGTTAACCATTCAAAGAGTGTAGCTTTTTCTTGATTTTCTTCTTTTTCTTTTCTTCCTTTTTTATTTATAGTTCATAAAAAAAGATATATTGAACAGCGGTATGTTACTGTTGCCTTTACTTCATATTTATATGTAATGTCTAATGAATTTGTTTTCGTTTAATATGCATGTATGTTTATGTTTGTCATAATTTTGCTATTGTACATATACTTGTATTGTAATAGGAAGAAGACTTCAGTTTTATTATTTACTTGTCTCTCATTCATTTTTTTTTTAGATTTAGCAAAAATCATTTGTTAAACTAATGCACTTTCTCCTTAATTTGGTTATGGCTCTCTGCAGATATATTTTCGAACGGTTACCTCGTACACCTGTCCTGAGACTAGTGGTCCTTCCGTGTTTTAGAAATTGTGCTACCTCTCTGTCGAATTTTCCGTTAATATTTTGTGAAGCTCAATCACTTCTCCTCAGACCCCTTAAAACTTAGTGATGGCAATTTGATTTTTGAAATCTTACCGAGTATGTTACGAATAAATGACCCGAGTTGTCGTCGGCTGGTGCTGTACAATCTCAATCATATCATTACAAAATCATTGCCATACTTAGCTTGCACATTATAAGTGTTTAACTAAGATGTATCAATGAACCAAATATACAATATCAACAAGAGCTGGACTGAATTGCACAAGAAAATATTAAAAATGGAGAAAAGGTATTCCCTGTTAGGAAAACAAGAACTTCATCTTAAAGGTAAAATGTGTCATCTATATAAAAAAACACACATTAGAGATAATTAAGAAGAAGCATACTTTTTGTAGAAAATAAATATTCAATAAAAACCAAATTCATTACTTCAATATAATAAGGAACGCAAACCCGCAATGACTAGGACAAATAAACTGAATAAGACACAGGAAATAAATCAACAAATAGAAAGAAAAATCTAAAGCAATACTGAAAGATATTAGGTCGAGATCTAAGACAAGAACAGGAATAAGAGTACTGTTAACCAATCAAAGTTATGAAATATCTAGACAGACTGATATTGACAAAGACAAGGTTGAAATAAGATGATTCTAAAAGTTTATAAATCACCAGGACCAGATAAGTTATACCCTACACTATTGAAATAGCTAGCCGAAGATATATCAGTATTGTAATGTCTAATATCTATCACTCAGGAAGTGCAAGCACTAGTCTACGTAGTTGGAAAGAAATTCAAATACAATTTTTCGAAAAGGCCTTGGTTTGTGTATACATTGTTAAATATATGAAAATCAACAAATTTTAACTGATCGTATTTTTATTAGCAGCACCGTCCCTATAGTTGTAAAATGGCATAGACAAATATTAAAATACCATTGTTAATGGACTGTCTATGTGATGTAATTAAATGGAATACATGAAAGCATTTGAAACTGTTTTATATAAAAGATTAATATATAAATATTGGACAGCATATTCAGTATTTAGACGATTATATAGTCTCCCGGAAGTATACAACATGTGCCTTTAAACAACAATACTTCATTATGGTCAAAACTTATTTCACATATACCTTAATGATCAGTATTCGGTCCTTACTCTTTGTATTTTTTCAAAATGACTTACCAAACCGTGTGGACACTTTTGCAAATGATACTAACACAATTAGTCAAACCGATAATATAGCACGAAATTAAAAAACTTACATAAAGCAATAATAAGAAGTCAGGAATATGGTAGTTGTTATCAAACAGTTCGTTTCTAAGTATGTTGCTGTTTGTTTTTGTTGCACTTCAGTGTTCAAGTTGTATGTTTGTTTTCCTCTTATAGTTCATAGTTCAGTGGGTTTTAGTTTGTATCCAGGATTCGATCTTTTGCAATCGATTTAAGACTTTTGAACGCCGGTATACTGCTGTTGCCTTTATATACAAAAAACTAATGACGAAAACAACATTTGAGTAACTATTCGGGTTGCACTGTTTTTAGTATGTTTTGTTTTGTATATCATTTTTTGTCTTTTTGTCTAATTTTTCGACCTATGAGTTTGAATGTCCATTTGATATATGTTGATTCTTTCTGTTTTCCTTTGAGTCAAATTTGGTGAAAACACTACTGAGAAATGCCTTTTAATATTTGGATGCATATACATTGGTGTCATTATAGAAGACATAGTATGTCAAGACTCTCTATTATTTCTTTATTAAAGCCTGAGTAGGTACCTCTATCATAGCATATTCTTGTTCTATTGTCTATTTTCAATCATTCTCCCCTGGAAACGTAGGAACTCATTATCACTGATAAAAGAGGGGCGAAAGATACCAGAAGAACAGTCAAACCTTTTCCTTATTTGTGAATATTAGATTTATAAGAGGTGCAATGCGTCTAGTCCCATCAATCTTGTTGGGTTTTATTACATGTAGGCATAAATATTTATCTTGGACGCAGGTTTCAGCTCGCTCCATTTTCGCAATTTGTGAAAAAATAATAATTGTGGCGATTAAAATTTGTCATTTGAGAAAAGAATTTGGCGAAATAAATATATATAACGATTTAATTTCATCCATCTTGTTTATTTACTTTTTTCGGGTTTCTCGGACTTTACCCGATCAGACAATACTCGGAATTCAACTTGAGCTCGTTAAGATTTGGACAGAAAATCAATAATCAGCTGATTGCATTTTATAGCTTTCAACAACAAATGACTAATTAATAATGGTGTTGATTGACAAAATAATATGGTTAAATGACGTTCGTTACATATCACATAAAGGATTTATTAACCACTTTGCGACACACGTGTTCGACGTCTCCTCTTTTTATTTTAATGATAGTCCAGAAAAGAAAACTGTTGTTAACTTATGACGAAAAAATGTTCAAAAGCAAGAAAAATCTCCATTTTAAAACTTTATCCTATGACTTTGATATAGATAATTGATTTGAGAAAGTACTTCAAAAAAGTCATTTGAGTGACACGACGTGTTTCAAGCATAGTTTTACTTATCAACTTTTCATTTTTGATGATCTAGAAAAAAAACTGTCAATATGAAGAAACCTATACTAATAGTTGGGAACAAACCGTCAAAAGAGAGTTACCCTTCAATGTAATGACTTCACCTTAAATGAGGGATCAATTTCAAGTGATAAAAGCTTTTGATTTGTTGTAAAAACCACTTTTTCGTTTGTTCTTAGTAAAAAATGGTACATATTTTTCTTTTTAAGAAATTTTCCCAAAAAACTGTACATCTTTCTGGTTTTATATGGTCAAAATATGTCTAAGAATTTTGTTATATTCTGGGACTTATATCTTCTGTATTAATAAAAGTAAATGGTCCCCTTTTAAGTTAAAAAAAGTTCCTCTTTATAACAGTAAATGTTTAGTGTTTATTCATTACAATATAGACTCTAGGTTAAGTTTGAGAGAATAATCATAGACAACAATGGGGCAAACTCATCTTATTTAAGGGTTGGGGGGGGATATATTGTTTTGGCGAGAGGTGGCGAAAAAAATTATTGACCCAGGGGAAAATTGAATGTAATGTGTTGCAGTCATCTGACTCTTTATTATCCCTATTTTTTCACAGTTAATTTAAAGAAGTTGGGAAGTTTATATCTCCCATTATTAATGTATGTGAACATTTTCTTGCTTGCTCACTCATAGATTTGTAAACGAAGTAAAGGTTCTGACGGTGACCTATATAAAGTTACAGATGAGTGTAATTCTCATTTATTGTTTATTTTACAAAAAAAAAAAATACTTCATGGTTAATTTCCATTATTATTTCTTATAAAAATGTATACAGAAATTTATGTACATATAGTATCATACATCTTCCCTCGTCATTGTCAATGTCAAAGAAAATAACAACTCTTAATTTTTCCTATGTTTTATTCACTTGAGTCTACCAGACAGTTATTAGCAATGTCTAACACAAATTTTAGAATTTGACTTTTCCTTTCTTCTATATATTCAGAATTGCATTCCTTAGTTCAAGTTACTTTTCTCAGACTTTTTTTTTATTGAGTTCTGATGTAAATGAGGTTACTACTGCATACTTTCACTAAAACACATTATGTTGAACTTCGAAACGTATAACAACAATGCCGACCTCCAATAGAAGGTTAATAAAAACTGACAAAATCATGGATTATTAATCGACAGAAAAAGTGAAAATCACTGCATCCAAACTTTCCTGACTTAATAGAGGCATATTCCGCAGAAAATGTTAGATTAAACTTTTACAAAACTTTTCGTCCTACTTCTTCAGAGACCATTTAAAACAAAAATGTTGTTTGCATTCTAGAATTTTTGCATCTGGATTTGTTATCATTTTTTGACACTTCTCTGATCATTTTCTGATCTGTTTTGTGATGTTTAGACAGGAGAGCTTGGCCTCGGCACGAACTATTATATTTCTGTTTTTGTTCGCTATTTTAGGTTTAATGATACACGGGTTCGGTCTTTTTGGTCATTTTTATCATTTCAACACCTACTTCAATGTTTGACATATCATTTTTTATTCAATTATATATATTTACCAAGTTTACGAATCACTGCTATCGTTGTATATTGAAAGACATATTTTATAAACAATGTATTCGCCGAAAAAATGGTTTAACACAAGTGACATTAGAACACGCCTCTTATGAATAGATTATTGTTTTCATGGGTATCAAATAGTTATCAAAGGTACCAGGATTATAATTTAGTACGCCAGACGCGCGTTTCGTCTATATAAGACTCATCAGTGAAGCTCATATCAAAATATTTATAAAGCCAAACAAGTACAAAGTTGAAGAGCATTGAGGATCCAAAATTCCAAAAAGTTGTGCCAAATACATCTAAGGTAATCTATGCCTGGGACAAGAAAATCCTTAGTTTTTCGAAAAATTCAAAGTTTTGTAAACAAGAAATTTATAAAAATGATCACATTATTGATATTCATGTCAACACAAAAACCGAAAAGGGATTGTGATAGTTTTGAGTGCTGTCGTCATTTTAATGACGTCATAGTTTTTCAAATAATTAAAACGTGGGTTTAATGATGCTTTATTTTTTCATTTTGTGACGATGAAATATAAAAAGGTAAAAGATGTTTATAAAATCAATGATACGGAATTTTCCGATTAAACAAACAATAAAAAAATCAGTTGAAATGGCTTACCTAGTAAGATTGATACAATGCATAAAATCAACGAACAAATACACAAAAGTACATACATGAGAGCTAGTTGAAAACCAAAAACAACTAAAATCAAATACCTGCCTATTAATTATACCCTTAGTTTCGGCTATTATTTTATGATCGTTTTGGTCAAATAGGTCGGTATCATTAACTCAGTATTCAATACTTCGGTCCTTGTATAATGTATAACAAATCTTTCTTAATTATCAGACAAAGTTGATCTTCGATGAAATAACTTTTATATTAGACCCATTTTGGTCATAAAGCTCGATAAAACTTTCGGTTTTCTTTTTCTTCAACATAAAGGACACATTGTTATACTTCTTCCGTTCATGATGAGGATAGGTTTAAAATAGTGACCACGACAAAATGTACTTATATTTATAGCTTCACCGAGAAGGCATAAATCTCATATTGCACATTTTGATGCATCAAATTTGTACTGGTATCATTGTTCTGCTTTTATTTACATGAACATTTAGAAAGGTGGAACTAGTGGGAAATATTTCATCATACCAAAAACATGATAATACAAGTTTGTTTATGAGCCTAATTGTGCACTAGTTCTGTCTTGTCCTTGTGTTATATAGCACACCACGTTACATTCAAAATATTTACGACTATTTTTTCCAAGTTTTGATTAGATTTATCATTTCACTTATTTTCACTTTGATATTGTTCGACAAAGAGGGGAAATATATATATAAAAACTCCTGTCATTTTAATATTTGATGTATAAGATCAATAACACATTATAAATGTGTAAATAAGTTAAAAATAAAAAAAATGTTTTTTTTAAAAAGGGGGGTCCATGCCCCGGAATCCCGTGTTGCGTGTAGAAGATTTATGTATTTCATTATGTGTAAGTGTAAAAATTTGCAATGAAATAACGACATGCAAAGAAAAAAAGATAAAACAGTAGAAAATGATTGAGCGTATCCTTGTAATTATGTTTTTAGGTTTTTAATGTATCTATGGTCACCGACCATACATATGTCATGTGCCTTACATGTGAGAGGGTTAGCACTCCAGACATAAAGAGGAAAGTGTAGGGGGTTTATTAAGGGGAAGTCTACAACGGAAGTAAAGGAAGGTAATCAATCCTACATGGGTTAAAAGAATTATCAGGTGTTAAATTGTAGTTCAATATTTTTATCCGAAAGCATGATCCGTAGGAGCGCTGGTAATTACCCAATAAAATACAATTTGAAGTTTTTACCTTTACTCCTCATTTTATGTGAATCATCAATCTAGAATGAAAATAGATTTTAAAGACATTTTTCTTTAAAACCATTCATTTAACGTTTAAAATGAAACAGTAATTCTGATAATTAACGAGTTTTAAATTCCCCCCCCTTGTGTTCCAAAATGATATCGTTCGATAAGCGTATAACGTTAACAGTAAAAATGTGACTGCATTAAAGCAGCTTTCGACAATAAATGTCTCTTCAGTCATACTCGTGGTTAATATATTCGTAAATTTAAACAATATAAAAAATTGTAAATCGGCCCAGTTTTTGCATGAGGGAAATGTGTTCCTTTAATTTTCAAATTATTGTAACAGCGAATCTAAATCCGTATTTTCATGCCACAACCGCGATACTGCTTACTGAGCTGTTGATTCTCTCTAAGATTATAATAGTCAACAAGCAGAGCTATTACCAACCAAGTAGTCCACACTTCAGTGTTGACATGAGTTATCATTGATATGGTCATAATAATAAATTGATTGTTAACAAAATATTAAATTTTTGAAATACTAACGCTTTTCTGTCTCAGGAAAAAATTATCTCAGCTGTATTTGACAAAACTTTATATGAGCGTCACTGATGAGTCTTATGTAGACGAAACGCGCGTCTGGCGTACTAAATTATAATCCTGGTACCTGTGATAACTGTTATGAATTTTTGATCCTCAATTATCTTAGTGCTTATAAATTAACCTAACTCTTTTGGATTCGAACGTCACTGGTGCGTCCTTTGAAGACGAAACCCGCGTTTTTTCTTTTCTTTTGTAAAGTGAATAATTACTTCTATATGGTCCGGCAATATCAATTTTCATTGAATATAGTAACTAGTTTAGAAAATGTACATGTATGCATAAAATTACCATTTCCATGCATTACAATTACAAATTTGCATTACCCCATGCCTGTTATGTTTGCAGCTTTCAAACTGAATCATAGATCCCCTAAACATAAGATTGTACATATTTTGAGGTAGACCTGATAGACATTTCTATAAAATTGCTTTAACTTATAATAACTTGTCTACATCAGGAATAGATGGCATTACCTTTCGGATACTAAGGTCCCCATTGATCTTTAACTTTTTATGGCTTTTAATTCTTAAGTCACTGGCGAGTGTTTTGTAGACGAAAATCGCAGCTTGCGTACCACGTTTTAATCCTGGTGTATATGATGAGATTATTGTCCCAAAAGTAGTACACTATACCTAACTAATCTTACTGAGAAAGAACCAGTACTAAGGTTTTAATTAGCTAATTAGCGTTTTTAGCTTCTCGGAATTATCTGCGTTGTTTTCTGTGGCCATACAAGTATAGAATAATCGCCATGCGATGTAAATTTAACTATATTATGCATAGTGTTTTTGATTGTACTGTGTATATTTAATAACCGCCAGTAAAAGAATATGTCGACTCTATCTGAAGCGTTCCTGAAATGAAAAAGCTTGTTTTATTGTACTGTGCTTTAAAGAAAATTGCCATTTAATTTAAAAGTAAAATATCAAAAATACAGAACTAAAAGGTAATTTTAAAACGCAAAATCTCTTAACAAATAGCAAAATCCGAATAGAAAAAAAAACAAATGACATCTTCCTGGCTTGGTGCAGGCATTTTCCTATGGTGCAAATGGTGGATTAAAAAGTGAAATACTAAAAATACCGAGCTTCGAGAAAAATTCAAAACAGGAAGTCCTTAAGGATTGATTAAATATGGTTTTATAGCAAGCTAAACATCTCACGCGTTAAAAATAAATAAAAATGCATCTAGAAACTCTAAGGACAACACACACAAGCAACCTGAATGAAAGACAAGAAAACAAAACAATAACCATAGCACAATACCGCACTAGCGAGATGTATAAATACCGATCCACTCCAATACATTATTTTCAAAAAAAGACTGAAAAGTAACAATATACAAAGACCAATAAAAGGAACACTATAACAAGCAATTAAGATGATGAATAACGTAATCTAAAATCTATACTTTACCGACCATCATGTAAGTATATGTAAAGTTGATTCGGAATATTTCTAAAAAAAGATCTAGGTTTCTACCAATGGACTTCTTTTAGAAAAAAAATACAAAACGTTCCCTGATATAATCTGGTACATCCACTTTTCGCTCAGAAACTCAATTGTCAAGTGAAGCCGAAGAATCTTCTGACATTAGGTCTGTTATATTGAGAACAACAAAAAAAAAACAATTAAAAGGTCAGTGGCATTTATTGATGAGCAAACAAGAAGTTAATCAATCTCAAATAGACTTTTCTGTTCAAGATCTTGATGTATGAAATATTTCTATGACGTTCAGCAACTGGTGTAAAAGTGTAGGACGATATGATTTCTTATCAGAGAATTGAGTGTTTTGAGCTTGAGTTTAGTGACTGCAATCATACTTTGATACCTTATAATATGTTTATCATTTTATTTTTTGCTGTCTTCTTTTATTTATACCGTTATTTTAGAGTCAAAACGACTTTTGCTCTACTGACTTTTATTGAATCTTGTTTATGAATATTTGGTAAGTCACCTTATCGAGATTAAAAAACGGAGACGGTTGAAATCTAAATTAAAAAGAACGAAACCCCGCCTCATATTCATGTTTTGTTCCACATCAAGAATGCCGTTAGAAGTACTGGATATTCTGGGGGGGGGGGGGTAATTTGGAGAATTTGCAAGGTGTTGATTGTAGATCTTTTGGGTTAAACTTATTGTAAGTACTGTTGGAAATTGTGTTATGTCTTATCGTTTGTGGTTTGATGTTTTGATTTTGTATATAGTCATGTTTGGACTAAAATTGTGAAAATAATTGTGAATTTTTGAAACTCGTTCCATATAGATGTATGAATATCAAAATTACCTTTCGTAATATATACGTCACAAAGCCACGTAACTTTTTGTAACGTTGGTCCGTTCAATTTGTAGTGTCCTGAACTGTCGTTGGTCATAGGAAATGTCTTGTTATTCTACGGTTAACACGCTGTTATGTATAATATTAATTTGTTATGTATGTCTCTTTGTTGTGTGTTCTTGCGTTGGTTTGCACTCTATTTCTGTTGTTATTTTAGCGGTGTTTTGTACATTGTCGTATAAGCGGGAGATTTGACAAGCCAGGTAACCAGATTCAACACATCATTGTTTTCTTAAAATACTATGTAGTAAGTCAAGAGTATAGTATTTGTTATCAAATAGACCATTCAAATGAATGTTTTCGTATGTTTTTGTTGCAGTTCAGTGTTTCTGTGGTTCCTTTGTTTTCCTTTTACAGTTGATGTGTTTCCCTCGGTTTTAGTTTGTTACCCGGATTTGTTTTCTCTTATTCGTTTTATGACTTTTTAACAGCGGCATATTACTATTGCCTTTATTTATCAACGTCGGTTGCTCATTCATTCTGACGTCGGTGATATGTCCTGGACAAATCTATTAAGAACGAAATAATTGTCGCATTTGACGTCACAAAGTCGTGATGTGCAAATTCATTTAGGCCTAAGCAGACTGATACAGACAGTTGGATGACCGATAACTTATCATATGCGGTTTATATTCTTTATATTTCCTACTATGTAAAGTGTAAGTACTTACACACTGTTCGTTTATCACTAAATAGTCGTCCCCATTTTTTTTTAAATACCATTTCAATCGATCATGACATACGTGACAATGGCCCAATTACAAAGTCACATGACATAAAATGTGCATGTGGTCTAGTTGCTCATCTGTCTCTATGCAGACATGCAAAAATAATAGTTATACACGTTCAACTTAAATAAAAGTATTTCAAAATTTTAAAGTTTGGATTAGTTTTCGGTCAACCTTATTAAACTTTTACAATGAAACATGTACACCTTTATCCAAGACATTAAGCATCCTGTTTAAACATCCATCATCTTAACAAACAAAAAATGCTGTCACCTTTTGTCATTGGTGTTTTTTCAAACTAGAGTTGCATTTAGATGATTCAATCATTTGTCACCTTGTATATCTCCATTAAAATACATTACTAACTTGGTATTCTTTTTTTAAATTAAAAAAATATCAATCAAATGGAAATTATAATAGATTACCTTGTATTGTTGTTCTTGTGTCATTTTATTTTAAAATTTTGTGCGAAACTGGCAAAAACAATGCTGAATTTGTAACATGAATTAATCCCGTTCTTTGTTTATTATTATTATTATTATTTTTTTGTAATATAGGCCTCACGAAATCGAATGCTATTTCAAAAATCAAACATATTTCTATTTAAATGTAAATTTGAAAATAAGATACTATAATCGATGACCTTCTATGCACCCTGTAAGGACATCATTTTCAAAGCTATTACAAAGTAAATGCAATCATGGGTTTATAACACAAGAATTTTTAACAAGCTTTTTTTTAAGTTCTAATTTAACATGATTAACGTACTTTTGATTTAGAAATGTAAACAATATTAGCACCACAAGTGTCTACGTTATGTTTTAACTTAAAATAAGTAAAATAGTCTATAATTATATCCAGTTCTTATCATTCGTTGTCTATGTAAAAGAGGGACGAAAGATCCCAAAGGGACAGTCAAACTCATAAATCTAAAACAAACTGACAACGCCATGGCTAAAAATGAAAAAGACAAACAAAAAACAGCACACATGACACAACATAGAAAACTAAAGAATAAATAACACGAACCCCACCAAAAAAACTAGGGGTGATCTCAGGTGCTCCGGAAGGGTAAGCAGATCCTTCTCTACATGTGGCACCCGTCGTGTTGCTTATGTGATAACAAATCCGGTAAATAGTCTAATTCGGTAGGTCACATTCATGAAAGGGAAGGGGATTGTAGTTACGACGTAAGGAACATATCCGATATCATTTGTGAAACGGTTATTCAATAACGGTCAACCAACTCATGATGGCGTCCGTAAAGATTACGAAGGGATGATTTCAACTTCACCATTTGGAACTCTTGGTTTAATAGCTTCCTTGTGAGCAGCAACCCTCTATCAAGAAAATCATGATAGGAAATGAAAATATGTATTTAAGATATTTCAAGTCAAATATGTTTAATATCTATTAAATCGAAAATGAATAGTCAATAATCATCGTATTGCCTATTTTGTGATGAAATTTCGTTCAATCTATCTGTAAGGAAATAATCCGATAAAGTCGTGCCCGTTATTATTATTAATAAGTTTACATACGTAAGTTCTTAACTGTAACAATTAATAGTATTCAAAAATAACATTCTTAAGTCAAATTATCTTCTAGTTGATAATCATTATCAATCATATTCAAGACCCTTGATGGTTGGCAGATGGGAGCAGTAATTGACGAAAGTAATATTGTCAATTACAAAAACTAAAACAAATATTAATTGCAAAACTCTAGCCTCAGCTTGCGATTAAGCTTTTTCGCTTTCCCGATTTCATGGTTTTTTCTCTCTCGTAATTTCGAGTCTTACCGTTCTTGTTGTCACGTTTAAGTCTTTTAAAAGACAATGTCAGAATCACGAAAACGCTAAAAATATGAAATCTAACGCATCAAGCTTTCATACCAAAAGTAAGAGCTGAAGTAGTATTTCCTTCTACAAGAATAGAGCGGAACAATCATAAAGACTGATATCATATTTTTTGTTTAATATTTCAAAAGACTTTTCCATTATTCGATTATGTTTCTCAGATTGGACACTATACTTGGCGCGGATTTCCTACACTGGACATTATTGGTGGGTCATCAGTTTGAATGATAATGTATTTTACATAATAAGGATAAATATCATTTAGAAAAGATACAATTTTTATTTAGATTCAGAATTGAGATATAACCTTTAATATAGATTGTTTATCTCTTGGTAACACTAATGAATCTCTGCGTATTCCTTGTAGAACTGAAGACGAGTTAGAAAACGTATTTTATATTTTTTTTCTTTTTCAAATTGCCAAGTTTGGCATGTATCATCACAATTATAATTTAGAAACGATTTTTTGTTTTGGTGCTTAAGATAAGTGTTCTAGGACATAGACTTGATTTTATTATTGCTTTCCTGGTCTTGCTGTTGCATGTATTCTCTGTTAAACTGTTCCAGATTGTATGAAATTTACCAATGTCTATATTGGAGATAAACCGACATTTCAACGTTGATTTGTTATTTGCGTCTTTTTTTTCAAAATAATTGTCCAGTAGTTATTTAATGTTGGATATGTCCCTATGTCGTAGCTACAATCCCGTTCCCTTTTCACCAATTTGACCTACCGAATTAGACTATTTACCAGGTTTGTAAAAGCATGAACATCACGACGGGTGCCATATGTGGACCCGGATCTGCTTACATTTCCGGAGCTCCTGAGATCATCCTCAGTGCTTGGTGGGTTTCGTGTTGCTTAATCTTTATTTTTCTATGCTGTGTCTTGAGTTCTATCATTTGTCTGTGTGTCTTTTTCTTTTTTAGCCATGGCGTTGTCAGTTTATTTTCGATCTATGAGTTTGAAGGTCCCCTTGATATCTTTCAACCTTCTTTTATTGTCCCTCTCACGTGACACTTCCATGATAATTTTAGTAGATGATCTGTCAGATGTCAAGGGCCAGTGCTTCTATTTTGCGCATCTTTTCATACATGTAAAATGGCCTCCTTATTGTTGTAAATGTTCATTCTGCATCACAGCTTCTAATTTGTAATTAGGTGATGATGGAAGTGTTGAACAACCTTGACTGGATAGACATCCCTCACACGGTCGGGTCGGTGCCCGAGGGCGTTGGTGATCGTTTAAATAGTTTTGTGCCATGGGTCAGAAACAGGTGGAGGGCGCCATTTTGGTAGGTCGCAATCTTGGTTTTGTAAGTTGTTTTGGTTTTTCTTTTGTTGACTATTTTGATGTTAATTCTTCACAACGACTGCTTTCAGGGCCAGATTGGTCAGCTTGGCAGCCCGCTAACATTGATGATGGAGTACTGGTAGATGAGTGTAGGGCGTAGTATTAAAGATGACAGGAAGCATTATCAGGACCGAAGCCGTAAGGCAGTGAAATGAAGGTCCATCATCTAACACCTAGGGGCGAGTTTATTTATCTACTAGGTTAAGTACCGGAGTAACTCGAGTGAAAATTAAACGCATAGAGTACGCACTCGAGTGACGTCATCGACTAACTCTCTTCAACCCACCGCTGGACCACGATTCCTCGAGTTCCAAGATGGCGTCCGAAGAAGAAAACATGTAAGATGCAGTTGTTAAAATCTGCACAGTATGCTAATATCTTTGCAGATTATCGATTTTACTCGATAAAAAACAAATACGTATGAAGTGGAATATTTATTATTTTTAACTTCATCATGCAATAGACATGTACGTCCCTGATCACGTATTTCCACTATCATCTGATCGGATGTAAAAAGTATTTATTGAAATATTTGTTTATATTACTATATAACTGCACAAGATGATAAACACACATTTTTTATTTTGCCCCCCAGTGCATTAGAAATACTGTTTTGGATAAAATCTATTATTATATCAGTGTGATTTTTTTTAATCAAAAATGAGACCGTGTGTTCCTGTAACGGTTTTATGACCCCTGTCACCTATGAATTCACGCTGCTCGAACTTTACATACTGTAATACACACATTATGTAATGCTATGAAATCACTGTTTTACTCTTAGATATTGAATTCACCTCCTGATAAAGGGCGGGAACAGGAGATGAATTGGAGTAAGAGGGTCTGAAATCAGCAATAGAGGGCCCTTCCGTATAAAGGGAAGAAAAATAAAATTGGTGATGAGGCAAACAAAAAGTATGAAGGTTGGGAACTAGTAGTAAGTGTATTAAGACATGGGGTTCAAAAGGGATGACTGAATTAGGAACTGCTACCCCTTTTCTTCTATCCCTTCCCCGATAATAGCCCAAAGGCTCTGTCCTGACCTGCTGTGGGACATTTTTTTGTCGCTAGACCCCTTGCCCATGATTTACGTTTTGCTAAATTCCGGAATTCCCGAAACATTGTACAAGAAAAGAAAGTACTAATGTACAATCTGCTGTTCTTTCTTAAAACAATCCAGAAAAAAAGTTTTATCCTTTTTTTTATCTTGTAGGATTGTGGTACAATTGACTAATCCTGATTCCTGAAGGGGATATAGAAAGCTGCAGGATGTCAAAAGAATTGGTGCAGATGCTGAAACACCCTGAATGTGGTATGTATAATGCATGTTAAGCACTATATTAAGCACACTTGAATAAATATTTTTTCCCTTCAAATTTAACATTATTATGTATGCAGGAAAACTGACTTCATATTTTTTTTGTCAACTACTTGTTCACACAATTTATTCACTAAAATTTGGATTTTTTTTTTTAAATAAAAAAAAATTAACATAGACCAACCTTTTTCCAAATTAAATGGACACTCAAAATGTAATAAGAATTAAAAAAAAAATAGAGCTAACATGTCTTAGATCAAGACAAGAACCATTTGACTTCCAAGGGGTCAATTGAGACCGAATGCAATAAGGGTAAACACAGACAGAACATCTATTTTTTTAACCCCTCCCTTTTTTTCCTAAATCAAATGTTGTGTGGCCAAAAGGGTAAGACACCATAAAACTAATTACAGAAGACAATAACAATAAAACCCCTAAGACAAAAGTTGTCTGAAATTGTAATTATTAACTATGTTAAGATCTCCAGAAATTACATGGCCAGAAGGATTATAACATGCAGAAATGTGCAAAACCAAAGCAAAAGTGCTGCCCTCAGGCTCTTATAATAAAATTGTAAGGTTAACATGAAAGACATGTACATTTTTTATGTTTGTCTTTTGTCTATTTTTAGATGCTACTGTAAAGCAGCAGGTATTAGAGGCGGTTTTTGAAGGGAAAAACAACATACCAGATGAGAAAATACCAGAGGCGAAAATATCAGATGAGAATGAATGTAGTGCTGCAAGTGGTGCAAGTTGTAATAGGAGTAGTATTGGAAAGGTAAATAAATAATAAATACTCGCAAAAGAGTGTATTTTCTACAAATATGTTTAATTTTATTCATCAGCATTGGGAACTTAATGAAACAGTATGATAGTCAATTTTGATATTAGTAAAAAAATAAGATAAATAGTACTGACAATATTGTCTTTTCCATCCCCCTTAGGTTATTTCATCAGTCATATTGTACAAAACAATGTTGTACACAATAAATAAGAGGCAAACAACTTTTAATTTTGGTACAGATAATTTTTTTAAAGTTTCCAATTAACACTATTTTTGTATGCCCCGCAGCTAAAGGAAGGGTGCATCAAGTTTATTATGTCAGTATGTACGCCCGTCCGTCTGTTTGAATGTACCTCCCATAATTTGTTTCCTTTCTCCAACTTTAGTTTGCCTCTACCAAATGTTATGAAACTTTTACACAATGCTTATTACCACAAAACACAGTACAATTTGAAATTTGGGTGGCATCAGTTTTACTGTCCATGAGTTATGCCCCTTATATTATATGCAAGCAGGGGCATCATCTGTGTCCCATGGGCACATTCTTTATTCATTTGTACCTTTTTTTAAATTTTAGGAGAAAAAGTTACATGACCCAAATTTGTTGGCTAATTATGAAGACAAAGTAATCATGGACAAAAATTGTGATGTTTTTCTGCAAAAATTTTATCGAAATATTTCACCATCTTCAGAGACTGACATTTCAGTGTTATCATTAGATAGCAATGAAATAGAAACTTTTGTCCAAAAGGGGTACTCATACTCATGGGATAGCGAGGAATCCACTGAATGTTTTCCATCAGAGGACACATCTCCTATTTCTTCGTCAATGGGGGAATTAAATGTCAATGGCATTCAAATATCTAGCACAACATTTGTTTCTCAAATAGAATTCTTAGAAGTTGTATCAAAAAAACTTGCCTGTAAAAAAGTCAAAATTATGACAAAAAGAAGGAGACATAGAAGAAGAAACTTCTACCGCAGAAGATAGATTGACACAATAATTTTGATATTTCAGGTTCACAACTGGACACAGTCTGAAGAAGTTCTGTTGATCACTTTAAGAAGTGATATAGAGTCGAAATTTGTTGGTGCCAAGGCTCATGAAACACTATGGAATGAAATTCAAAAGAAAATGGAAAAACAAGGGGTAAAAATGTCTGTTGCTCAAATAATAAACAAATGGAAAAATATGAAAAAACGTTACAAGGAGGTTATTGACGCAAACAATAAAACTGGAAACAATGCTGTTAGTTGGAAGCACTATGACAAGTTTAATGAATTGTATGGGAACAAAGCTTCCACAAAACTGCAAGCATCTTATGATTCAGGTCTTCAAGGAGCATCAGCTCAATTACATGCTAAACCTAACGAGGGAGAAAACAATATTGCTAAACCATCCTGTTCTGGAAAAAATTCTATTGGAAAGTCTGCCAAAAAAAGAAAACGGGGTGATCTGTATGACATTATTGAAAAAATTAATGATAATGCACAGGATTCATTAATTGAAATAAAGAATCATAATGAGAAACAGCTTCAAAAACTTGATAGATTTCTGGATCTCTATGAAAAGTCAATTTCTGGTAAAGGTAAAAATGATGAGACTGATTAGGACAGAAATAAATTGAATTATTTTGACATTGAGTGTTCTCATTTTATTTTTCCTGTTGAAAGCAAAGGAGCTGTGATTTTAAATTGTTTCTTCTATCATAGCTAAGCTATATATGTTTTAGTGAGATTATTTTTGGTTAAAAATATAGATTTATGGATTAAATCGAAAATTATATATTTGCTTTTTGAAATGTTTTTCCTGTTTTTTTGTATTATTCTTGATAAAAAATCAGGGTATGTGTCGGATAGAATTTATTTAGTTTTATTTTATGTTTTGCTCTTTGTCTCGCCTGTAACGAAAAATCATGAAGGCGACATAACGACGATAGATTATCAAAAAATCTACTGTGATGTTCAAGTTTTATACTTTCAAAAAGTGTTTTCGTTAAACATTGTTGGATATTCACAAAACTCTTCCTATATTAAGAATGGTGTCCAAATTCAAATTTAAAAAAAATAAAATCACAATTTTCTGAAATTTAGCAGATAACTGGACGAAGTGCTTTTTTGCCAAAAAATTCTTTGTTAACCCTTACATTAAAGTTTTATAAACTGCCATAAAATTGTCAAAGTAATGCTGGCATCTTTTTAAAACTGGCACACAATATTATTACCAGAAAGATTGTCTCTGGATATTTCTTTTAATATGTTTATTTGGTACTTTTCAGATATCTGGACTTTTTTTTTTGCAATTATTTTAATGTTAACTATGCTTAAGTTTTGTAAACCTTGATAAATTTGTTTAACCAAATTCAGATCCTCACAGATATATATGGGCTGGGTTAATTTTTGATTTGCAGGTGAGATGAGGTTGTGCGGAAATTGTTGATAAAATCAGGATATTTAAGTTTTGTTATAATTTTTACTTTTGTTTTAGATATGTTTATGTACTGTTAAAATGTGTTTTTTTCCATTTTGTTGATTAAACATTTCCATGATTACTGTGTTATTCTTGAAAATTATAAGATATATATATATATAAATATATAATCCATGTAAGTTGCATAAATGATCAGTATGACATGTCTAAGAGACAACAACACAACCAAAATGTACAAGACCTAAGGCCACCAATGGTTACGCCTCTTTCAATTAATTTTTTATAGTGAGTCTTTTTATGTTGTAATGTTACACTACTGTCTCAGGTTATGATGAAAGATGGTGCCTGTTAAAACATTCAAAACCTGCTGCATATTATATGCACCTGCCCTAAGAAAGGAGCCTTATGTCAGTGGTTGTCGTTTGTTGGTGTGTTTCATACATGTTTTTAGCTCACCTGGCC
The DNA here is from genome assembly GCF_965363235.1 of Mytilus galloprovincialis. NCBI lineage: Eukaryota > Metazoa > Mollusca > Bivalvia > Mytilida > Mytilidae > Mytilus > Mytilus galloprovincialis. Next base: position 88,945,530 of record NC_134843.1, read on the forward strand.
TAAAATGCCATGTGAGCTTTTCTCATCACTTGGCGTCCGTCGTCCGTCAAAATTTCACTTAAAGGACTTCTTCTCTGAAACCACTGGGCCAATTTGAACCAAACTTGGCAGCAATGGTCCTTGGGTGGTCCTCTTTCAGATTTGTGTTCGATGACCCGGTTTGTCATTCGAGATGGCCGCAAAAGCCAAACTTAGTTTAACATAGGACCCTATGGGAAAATCACAAAAAAATCTTCTTATCAGAAATTGCTGAAACGATTTGAACCAAACTTGGCAGCTATGGTCCTTGGGTGGTTCTTAACCAAACCTATAGGAGTGTAAATGTTTCTTTTTTTAAGGATGTTATCCAATGATACCTCATGGGAATACAGGTGAGCGATACAGGCTCCAGGGAGCCTCTGGTTTGTTTCTGGTTTTCAATACTAGTATATAAATTAGACCGTAGGTTTTCCCGTTTGAATTGTTTAACACTTGTCATTTTTGGGCCCTTTTAGCTTGCTTGGTGTAAGCCAAGGCTCCATGTTGAAGGCCGTACTGTAATTGCTTTACTTAACTACATTGTGTCTTGGATGGATAGTGGTCTCATTGGCACTCGTACCACATGTTATTTATATTAGTATAAACTTGGAAAAATAAAAACATCTTCAGTTGACAACAAATACTTGCTTATAAGTTTTGTTTTGCAAAAAAGATACTTTAGAATCCTCTGGCCATCTGTCATTTTACTATGTTTTCTGCACCATAACTCAAGTTTTCTTTGATTGATTTTTATGAAACCTGCACAGATGGACGACCATGGAAGCTAAATTAAAAAGAACACAGAAATGTATTGACTTGTAGGTCAGAGGTCATTTGGTTTATTAAAAAGAAGATATGGTGGTAATACAGGTAATACAAATACCCTCTCCAAATTTCTATCCACAGAGGTCACCATTTCTAAAATGAGATAAAAATTGAAGATGTTTTTACAGAATAAACTTAAAAACAAAAAGAAGTTTGCCTGGATGGATTTTCATTATATTTGAACAGAAAAAAGCTTCAGTCACAAAAGGGATATCTATTATTATTATTTTTGTCAAACATCAAGGTCACATTTTATAGAGACAGTTCTTGAGCGCTTGTCTTCTTTTTGAAAATTAATTTTCAAAAATGATCGTACAGAATCAAAAACACTTTCTAATGCCATTCTGAATGAACTCTACATTTTAAACCCATATTGTCTCACAGAAAACTTATGCCAGTGTTCTCATAAGATTTTCCCTTACTCTAACTCCAGCATTATCATTTCTGAAAATATTTTGAAATCCATTGGGGTGACCATCTTGATTGTCATCAATAAATTGTTCAATGTCCTCGTGGTTAATTATTGTCAAATTATGAAGTATACATCCACATACAATAATGCCAACAATTGCTGAAGGTTCATGTGACGTAACTTCTCGGAGACGCCTGAAGCGACCCTTTAAAAGGCCAAATGCCCTTTCAACTACTTGTCTTGCAGATGAAATAACCTTGTTGAACTTCTTTTGCAAGTTTGAAAGGTGTCCATTATCTTTAAATGGAGGTATTATTAAATAGGGTTTAACTGGATATGCACTGTCAGCAATCAGGAATTTGTTGCAACCAAATATTCTCCCATTTTCTGCCCTGTCTGATAATGAGGAGTTTCTAAAAACTCTGGCATCATGTGTACAGCCTGGCCATCCTGCGTATACATCACGGAAAATAAGATTATGATCCACAACAGCCTGAAAATAGGAATGAGAATTGAATAAGACTAGGTAATACGTTCAGTTGATGTGTGCCACATTCGTTTATCACAAACCATAAAAACCTAAAAACGCCGTGTGAATTGCAAATTGTTATACTAGAAAAAATACTTTTCTCCAAACAAAGTTGAGTCCCAGTTCGGACAAATTCATGACAGCTTCTGAATTTTTCATCACATTGTAAACACTTACATGCAGTAAGATTTGAAAAAAAATATGGGGTTAAGTTAAATTATGTTTCAGTCACCTTAAATAATTTTCATTGGTATTCAAATTTGCACATCAACTAATCGAAATTCTAAGTATATATGAATGGTAAAATCTAACGTGATGCACATAATGATATTACCTGCAACTGCGTGGACGGAAAGCCTTTTCGATTGATGTAGTCTGAATCCCCCTTTGGACATGATGCTAGGCGAATATGACTGCCGTCCATTGCACCAATGATTCCCACCATTCCACTTTTCAGCTGAAATTCTCTACTTATGCTATCCTGTTCTTGGAGATTTGGCCACTTGATCAACTGAAGAGAGAGATAAATAGAATTTTATTTTATAATACATATGTAATACTAGTAGCATACATAACTATTTAATTTTTGAACTTATACAATCTTTAACCCTAATACCACATTTATCTGTTTGTGAAAGAGAGTGGTATGTTGCCACCGGTCCCAGAAAAGTCATTGATTGTAAACGGTAGATGTTCTAAGTGCTTGGAATTGGCTTCCTATTTCGATATATTTGGTTATGAGTCCTTCTTTTATAAAAGCTTTTTTTTTGGTTCTCTATTTTCCTAACTATTTGGTCCAGATGCTTCCGATTGATAGGTAACTCCTTGAAATACGTATGTGGTATTTTATATTTTCAAAAAAAAAATATCCCTTTTAATCTATAGTCTGTTTTCGGATGCGGGGATTAGCAGCTGAACAACCGTGTGTTGCATCCTCTAAAACTCGGGGAGATAGAATAGAATAAGCAAATGATAATGCTCAAAGTAAAATGGTGTTTTTTTTAACATTTTTCTTGAAGTTTGAAGCTTTCTACTGAGCCATCGATATAAATTGTATTTCAATATTCAGTTTAAATGAGGCAAAAAGTTCTGACGAGTTGCTAACAACTGAACCGATAGAAGATTTTCGAAATACTGCTATTGAAATATATGAGTCAATCAGTCTGAAGAACTTTCTTTCGGCTTCTCTCCACAGCTTTTTTGATAAAGAAATTAATATAAGCACTGTACATTTAATTTGGTTAGACAATAATATAGATCTACTTATTATGCATAGCTATAATTATTCTGTAGTTAGACTGATAACTTACGTAACAGAGATTATTTAATATAGCATTTACAACTGTCTTGATTACGTTAAAAACTGAAGCCTTGCATACACCAAAATAGTGTCCAATTTCACGAAGTGACTCCATATTTGCCATATAACATAAAAATATAAGAAGTTTTTTGTCTGGTGCAATGGGCTCTTTCCCTCTCTCAATATCTGGTACGAGATCGTTTTTTAAAACATCTAATATTTGTTCGAATGTTTCTGCGCTGATCCTAAAATGAGATTGAAAATCAACAGGAGCAAATGTTGGAATAACTGTTTCTGCATAGCATGTAATCCGTGGAACATGGGGTCTACGGAGCAATGATGCTATTGTTATAGCTAAATTATTCAGTTGCGTGTGTCTAGCCATTGCTAGATTTTCTAGGCCCGTCATATTTCGTATGAACATGAAACATTGCATGTTGTTGTCAACTTCGTCCTCCATGTTGAGAGTTACTCTAGTATCGAGTTTTCCGTTCACGTAAAACACTGCGCGCGCACAGGCGTTAACATAACCAGAGTAAGTATAGAGTAGATAAATAAACTCGCCCTAGGATTCAGCCCTCGGACGTCAGACGGCATCACACGTCCCAATCTACAATGAGTTTTAAAGTGCATGTTGACGCGGGAATTTATACGCACAAAACAAACGTTAAATGTACAGCGTTGGGTTGGTTTCTGTCATCTAAGGTAGTAAATCGTTGATCCATCTAGAAGTAAACCCTCCTCGAAGATAGCGGGTAAAGGAGAGCTGGCCCAGGACGTCCGTTCAGCAGTAATGACTGAGACGTGATTGAATGTATTTTAATGGAAAGGATTGTTGTAATAAGGTATTCCGAACCTCACGTTTTATTTGGTTTTATTTTCTAGTTCAGTTACGTTTCCGTGCAACTTTATATCAAAGTTGTTTGTACTAGTTTTTGATCTTGTAGATGTGATTTTAGATGTTGTAGACGTTGTAATGTTAGTTTTTTGTTATTATATTCATATATTAATACTACTTGTGTAAATAGTTCAAGTGGTTGTCATTAATGAAGTTCACTCTGAATATTGTTGGGTTCTCTAAGTAAGTTTTGTTAATCTGAGTATCAGTGATTTCAATAACTGAAATTTGGCCATTGTTTGTTTTTGCTGGAACACTGAATTCAATAATTTTTTCTAGTACTGTCATTGGTTTTTAATAGCTATTATTATTCTTTTTAGTTCAACATAAGTTCCTATATTAACGGTGTAATCTAACAAACATTTAAACCTGCGGGATGTAATGTTTTATCTTTTTTTTACTGATCATTTGGATTACTGCTCTTGCATCAAACATCATCGACTAATTTTATCATTATATTGAATTTGTAACAGCACATTGTATGATAATATGAAAATTACCCCAAGCGCTTAATTCACGTAGAACTTGATATGAACACTAAACTATGAAAGCCCATGGTAAAAAAAAAAAGCAAACGAGAAACGATCACTTTTAAAAATATGAAAAAATGGAGTTTATTTTTTATAAAGATCTGATTTTAAATACAATGAGGTAGAAATATTTTAAGAACTACGAACAGAATATATCAAATATATGTGCTTTTAGGTTTTCTTTTAAAAAACCATTCACAAAATGTATCTTTCGTAGTTTACTTCTTCTTTCCTTTTATGTTTTAGTTTTTACATTCAGTATTGTTAAACACTCATAAATCAACCTTCTCGTCGGTTTGTAGACGAATTCTTGTAGGTTGACCAGTGCATTCTGGTGCAAAGCCTTTGGCACATTCAAAAGAAGTTTACATTGGCATCGATAAGTTACAGGCATGCAGTCAAGAAGCGACGTAATGATTGTTGTGATGTAGTCGTACTTCTTTCACCTTGTAATGACTCTGAACGTTATCTGTCGAGGACGCGCTGTAATAATGGTGAATAGGGATATACTTTGCAGAGTCCGAACAAGGGGTCAATAGCCACTATAATTACGTTTATGCTAGATATCGTTGATAAATGGTCGAATTCGTCCAATGTTTCTGATCTCATTGCAAACAGGATTTAGAAATAGCACTTATGTGTTAATGTTTTGCCAAAATCCAAATAAAACATTGGTGTTCAACGTGTTTGCACCAAAATTGAAAAATGTCCGTTTATAAATGATATATACTGGTGTGTTATCTGCATAACAGTGAAAGCTCAAATAACGGTGTTTACATATTGCGCCAATTGGTCTTGAATAAATGCAATACAGTTTAAAGTTCAAGGACCGATCCTTGAGGAACAGCATACTGGAGATTAATTCAATCCAATAGAATCGAACTAAAGGCGTGATACGTTTTTAACCATTTCAGTTCTTTACCAGTTAACCTAAGTGCGCAGTAATGACATGATGAGCATCAAAGTAATGCTGTCTAAGTCGACTAAAACACACAGTAGGCTGATTGTAGATTGTTCGTGTCGTCGTGAATAGAGTTTGGAGATTACAAGGAGAGTATCAACGACATTTTCGACCTTACTATGGATACAAACGGAAGATAAGAGACGGATCGATAATATTTTAACACATCTTTGTCTAGACCAGTCTTTTGCAAGAGTGATCAGACAGCCGGCTCTTTGAAAAAGAGTGGTACACACGCTATTCAAGTGACAAGTTCGCTGTTTTTGTGATGACGGTAGCTTAAAGGTTCAAACAAGGTTTTGGTATCTTTGTCGGAAGTGGATCTACTTGCCCGTGATTTGGATGCAGCTTTAAGATTAATCTTACGAGTTTCTTCTACCGATGCAGCAGTAAAGACTGTGGGTAGACGACCTTCACATTTAAAAAAAAAAGTATTTGAATTCTGATGAGTCTTTTGTAGACGAACCGTACGTTAATTGTACACAATTATAAGCCTGGTATTTTTTATTTGTTTGCATTTGAAGGGTATGTTAACAACAATATCATGAAGAAAAAAAAAAAGAGAAGGAAACTTGTTTTATACACCTTCGATGCATTAAGTGATTTATTTATTTTGTACATGTATCGTTACTCGTTACGATCCAGCGCACTCGTAAGAAAGATTGTTGACCGGTCATTATTTATCTCCAATGGGGCGGCAAAATGTAAATTTGAAATGATAAAATATGATTGACCTCTGTTTTCATAAAAAAAATAGTTCCCCGTCTTTCTACTACATAAAAATAGTTGACCCCCTCTCTTTTTCTGATTATAGTTGAAAGGTTTCAAATGATTCAATTATGATATGTTGGTAATATTCCTAGTACGGTATTTTGATACACATACACAGGGAATCAATGAGGACAATATCCGATAGAAGGATACCCTGATGTAACTTCACAGTTTTTACAAAAAAAAAATCACAAATGCTTATTGTTTGAAGAAATAATGTCACGAATTTTGCCATCATATATATTTAAATACAAATGCAATGTATTATAATATCAACAATTAGTTTATATCAAAATATTATTATAAAAAAAAATCCATAATAATCTCAAATCAGCATTTTGATTGCTATTTCAAATCACAAATTTTGTACTTTTTATTGAAAATACTCTTTGATATGATAAAAGTGCTCTATACTGAAAAAAAATAATAAGCCAGTATATCATATATGTGAAAGTGCAAGTTTTATAAAGTTAAACAAAATATTCATTTATAGTTCCGAACACCAAAGTTTTTTTTCCCAAAACAATTAAATGAATACAACTTATCTTCAACTAAAAGTAATTTCAAAATGTCAAAATTTCCAATATATTTTATATTAAATCAAATTTCAAAAAGTGGAATGTTTAGCTCGGTTCTGTATTCTTTCAATGATATGCACCATCTCGTCAAACTCAAAACTAATTGGAGTTTAAGTGGATTACTAGTATTTAATTATGATTTTATCATTTACAGTTTTATTAGAGTAAAACATTTGAACCTTTTTTTGGTATCTGAGCATTTCTTTTAATTGTATTCATACAGAATGTCAGGATGTCTTTTTTCAAGGTAGAGATGTAGAAATGAAGCTTTTCCTAGCCTTTCAATTATTTCTTGTATTATGAATTTCACTCTGACAGAAGACGGAGGGTCTTCAACAATGAAAAAATCATTCGTATATTTATTTATATTGGAAATCTATATATATGAGGTATGAGTTCATCTTGAAAAATAAAAATGGTGTCACCTACAAAAAGCAAAGTCTACTTATGCTGAGGTGAAGCCAGGATGATGAAACAATAAATTTTAGTCTCTATTCATAGTTTCTTAGTTTTTTAACATCATGGCTAAGCAAAACATAGAAAAGTGACTAATTTTGCACATTTTTTGGTAATATTCACTTGACAATAAAATTAGGCAAGGAGTAAAGTGACTAGCTCTAGCTAGATCACTGATAGTGACAGTTTGATATTTTCGAAAGAGTAAAACTAGGAGACGAGTTAGCGCTGAAAGGCCCAAACAACTATACATGTATATATAGACTATATATATATGAAATAGTCATGGTTTATAGCGATAAATGAATCTATGACCAATAAAATCATGACCCACTTACTTGATCAAACTGAGAAAGAATGACTCCCTCTATCAGCTCCAATTTTTTTCATGACCCCCCCCCCCCAAAAAAAAAAACCCTGGAGATAAATAATGACTGGTCCCTAATATCTACGGAAAATAAAAAAACTAAAGTCCCTAATCAAATGGCAGAATCAAAAGCTCAAACACATCAAACGGATGGATAACTGACTTGGTACCGACATTTTCTTATGTAAAATATGGTGAATTGAACCTGGTTTTATAGCTAGCAAAACCTCTCCCTTGTTTTTCAGTCGTATCAAATTCCATTATATTTACAACGATGTGTGAACAAAACAAACAGGCATATGAGGTACAAATTTAAAAAAAATTGTGTTCTATTCCCGATTTAGACATTTTGACGAATGAAGATTGGATCCCGGATATTTAGCATGCATTGACAGAGATGGTATTTCTCTTCTACCAGCGGATAACATAAGTTATAAAGATAAGTGACTCTTGCAACACAAAAGAAAACCTGCATGTAACTATTGTTTTGTGTGTCTAAAAAGACACATAGATATAAGAAGATGTGGCCAATGAGACAACTCTCCATCCAAGTCACGATTTATGATAAAAAAAGCATTTATTTTGCCACTGGACGTTAATAATCTGATAATCATCCATCGCCATCTTATCATATGGATTTTAACTCTGGAAAAATATATATGATGTATTTGATTTTTAAAAAAATATATATAAATAATTGAGTTAATGCGTTCAATTAAGTTAATGCGTTCAATTAAGTTAATGCGTTCAATTAAAATAGAAAATTCTACTTTTTCAATACACTAAACCAATTTCTTCAAAGGGTAAATAATAGTAAGCATTGGCATTTTGATAAAAAATAAATCAGCATGAAAATCTAATTTAGACTGTGAACGTGAAATCTGAATTTTTCAACACCTATAAGTCCTGAAATTGTTTTTTTATTAATATATCTCAGGTTGAAGGCTATATTTTCATGTGCATAGCATGAAAATAAAAACTCTTGTAAAAAATATTGTTTCCATAAATATGATAAACAAAGACGGACCCCCCCCCCCCTTAAAATAATTGGTTGATCATATATGGGCGTTTTTCAATAAAAGCGTACATTTCAGACCTAAAAAAAATGGAAAATCAACTTGTCTAAAATTTAATTTCAAGAGTTATTTTGAATACCTCTATAATAGACCTGTTTGTAAACAAAAAGTGCAATCTTAAATATTCTTTAAAATGATATTATTTTCATAATTTGTGTACTGTTTCGTAGGGGACTTTTGTCCCCTACGAAACTTCTTCTAAACACACATATTTTTTGCAATTTTAAATGTCTCCTATAGACATTCCAGTTTGTTTACTTTAAATACTAGAAAAATATCATTTTTTTTCTGAATTAGAAAATCATTTTTATCGATAAAGATTAGACAGTACTTCACATATGAAGGTTCAACTCATGTTACGTAGTGGACCTTTTGATGCGTTTCGTAGTGGACAAAACCGTTTCGCAGTGGACAAAAAGTTTCGTAGTTGACATCAACCCTATTATATGTTAATAAAAACATAATAAAAATTACATGAAACTAACCCTTGTTATTTGTTTTGCACGAATATAATTGAAAAAAGATTAAAAAAAGACTCCATGGTAGTGGTAGTGTCCACTACGAAACGTTTTTCTCCCATACTTGTTTCGTAGGGGACCGTTTCGTAAGGGACGTATTCGCATGCTTTATTTTTTCCCCGCAATCCCTATATTGTAATAGTAACAAGACTGATTGTATTCATCAAAGCATTTATCAAGCTGTACACTGATATTTTTTTCATAATTTTAAAACCAGATACTGAAGGAGATTTGACCCGTTTCGTAGGGGACATTATCAAAAATACGGTATCACTCTGGTCCATTTGATGTGCTCAATTTTTCTTACCAACAATTTAATTGCCGTTATAAAAGCATCACTTCTTTTGTAAGACCCTATTGTTTATATCTCTTGCAAACAAAAATTACATTGATTTTATAAAACTGTTTATTGGCAAATTTTAATGACTTCGTTTCGTAGTGGACAATTTGTGAGGGACACACCTTCTGAAATTAAAAAACCTATATTGAAAGCTGTTTATTAGAATATGTTGGCTCTGAACATACTTTTGAATTATTAAAGAACTTATGTAAAGTAAAAAAAACATTAATTTCTTCATTTTTTTACGATATTTTAGAGTATGAATGTTGGACAGGCGGTCTAGGGACATGCCATTTTGGTTGTTTTGGACCATTCAGGAGTCAATATCTTATCAGTCCCTCTAAAAAATAAACTGTTTCTTTGCTTAAAAATGTTAAATCTAATTCAATGTACTGACTGCACAAAAAATTACTTGCAAAGATCAAACACATTTTTTTTAAAGTGGCTAGGACAAGAAAATACGTTTTTATTGAAAAACGCCCATATAGAGAATCACTTAGGCATGACTGGAGCGGGTCTCCCTTAAGGCAGTCAGTTAGCACCCCCCTCCCTCTTTATAAAAAGTCGTTCTTGATCCGCCACTTATATGACGAGGGTATGGATGTGAGTTTGTTATTTCTGTATTCTGTAAATTTTTCATTTTTTAGAGAACTTTTCATATTTCTTTATTTCTAAAAAAAATATTCTTATTTTGATATTAAAATTTTCTAGAGTCATGATTTTAAGTTAACACTAGATCCTAATGCTACAGGGCTAATAAATTTAAAAAGACTTACTGGATATAGGAAGGTTTGGTGTGAGTACTAATGAGACAACTCTCCATCCAAATAAAAATTTATAAAAATAAACCATTATAATAGGTCAATTTACGGCCTTCAACTTGGTTTATTTTAATAACAAAATTTTATATTTTGTCAGTTCAATCATAGATGTAATCTACACAGGCACTTGTCTCAGAATTTTTTCCCCTGATATAAATATACCATACCTTAAAAAAAAGGTTATTTTGCGGTATATATAAAGTGCCTGTGGTGATGATAATTTATAGAGATCTGAAAAATAGTGTTACGTAATCTAATCACCACGTGATTTTACACGTGATCAATATTGTTGTTTTTAAAAATGGCGATTTTGTGGAATGGTAGCCACGTTCAGCAGGTTGCATTAGATTCTGTTGGAAATGACCGATTTTCTTAGATAGTTTTGATGTTTTAAAGACATGACTGAAACAAATTTTGAGAGACAGGTAATAGATTAAAATAAAATATTATATATAGATCATCATAAAACAAGTTTATGCAATTGTTTTCTTCACTGTACTGTAGTTTCGATTTCTACTTTCGTTTTACTAGATGGGTTTTAGCAAGGATTTGTATAGTGAATTTTTGGGATCTCCTGTAGTTGGTGATCGCAATACTGGTATACTAGTATTGTGCACAATACTGGTATAAAAATTTTGTACCAGTATTGTATTCAAGTATTGTACCAGTATTGTGTTTTTTTACATATAGCATGTATAGGTAATTAATTGTTTATTAAAGGTGTCACATATATATGCATAATGAAATTAACATATGACATGACAATTTTATAAGGAATGATTGCATGTTTAACTGATGTTGGCATTGACTGCGATTGTCATCAAAGAAAGATTTAAATATTTTGATGTTCTTTTCTTAAAGGAACCTGTCTCATCATTTTAACAAACTCTTATTTTTCTTCTATGTTTTCTTTCAGGTATCTTTTTTCAATACTCATAGTATATTTTAGTGAATTTTATATTGACATTGCTGCTATAGCTTCTGTATCATCAGCATTTGCTGTGGTGTTGTGACCTCTATTTCTGTTTCAGATGGCATTTCTGCAACCCTCCCCTCTCCCCCTACCACACTTCCTTAGGCCTATATTGATATTTAGGTATTCAGTCTCTGTGGACTTTCTCTTACGCTAACTAGATTACAAGCTTTTTCAGATACATGTAGCACCTGTATGGCTCTCTTACTGTTGGAGTGCTTGTCTGGTATTAGTGTTTGTACCAGTAGATATATCTGCTACAAATTGTATTGCTCATGGTTTTGAATCAACTGCTTTAACTACCTATAACATTCATTTAGAAAAACTAGTTAATTTGATTATAATCAGCTGGTTTTCCTATTTTAAAAAAAATGTTTCAAGTTTAATAGATAATGATATCTATTAATTATTTTATGAATGATTAATAAGAAAATAAGATAAATGCATATGATCTTTGTATACATGTATTAAAATTTCTGTAAAAATATATGATGGTGTACATGTAAATGCTGAATTTACAGTGTTAGAGTGTAATTATTTGCTTGAATTTATTAAATGATAACTCTGATAATAAGCTTTTATTTTTTTATTTTTTTATCTAAATTGAATTAAATAAATTATAGAAATATCATAAAATTTTTAGCAAATATTTATATTATGATTAACAATTGTTTGAATAATATGAGTTAATAACAATAATCCTTTGTTTATTTGTACAAGTATATATTTTAATTATTTTTAATTGGTTGTTAATAGATTTCACAATTATCCTCTATAATCTTTTTGAGTTCATTTAACCTCCCTTTGATCTTCAATATCCAATTTTGCTTAAAAATTCATTTTTCATTTTAAATCTTTAAGTATAGTCAACAATACAACTACAATACTGGTATATATCAGTAATGTACCAGTATTGCTGGTTTTTTTTTTTTAAAAGTGACAATACTGGTACAAAATTTTTATACCAGTATTGCAATCACCAACTACAGGAGATCTAATTTTTGGTATAACAATGAGAGCTGGGCGACGCTAAATGGTATTTCTCTTCTACCAGCGGATAACATAAGTCATAAAGCTAAGCAATTTGTTCATATGTAAAAAAAAAAAAAGAAAAAAAAAGTGATCATTGAGTGACTCTTGCAACACAAAAGAAAACCTGCATGTAACAATTGTTTTGTGTGTCTAAAAAATGCAAAATCTTGAAACATGGTATACACGATCTTTATCCATGCTTGTGACTCTTTAGCAGTTCACATTAGAATTTGCTTCAAATGAAACTATTGACATCATACATCAATCAGTTTTGTTTTGTGGCATCAGATAAATGAAGTCAACATTTTAGTTGATGGTGCATGTAATGCATGACCCACAACAATAGGGATATTAAAGGTGTATCATCATGATCATATGTATTATAGGGTATTGTAAAACATGGATTTTTCTACCAAATTTTTCACTGCAGAAATAAACAGCTAGTAAGGAATCCAGTTTTTATTAGAGAAATAACCTACCTTTAAGGCAATTGCAGGAATGGGAACATACATGTATATAGTATTTAGGGCAGCCTACAATCATGACAGTGAACACCTCTGAAAATGCTAACTTTTTAAATTTTATTTTGGTATGCCTGGGAACAGTATATCTAACATATATGTTCCTGTATGGCCTTAACTGTGCATTTCTGCTTCAGCTTACCTCAGTCTAAAGCATGAACACAGATTTCCATCAAAGTAAAAATGCAATTGATATTTGAATTTAAAATTGTAATACTTCTCTTCAAGACCATATCTATGAATTATTTTATAGAAAGAAGAGATAGAAGCTTTGACGTCTATTTATGGAGATGATTGGCTTATGATTAGTGATCATGAATATAACATACACATAACTGTTGAAAATGACCAATCTCATGGGGTCAATTTAGAAGTAAGTACCATCTTGACCATTAATTGTTTGATGAATTTGCATTAAAATTGTGTTATGGTGAAGATTGCAGAAAAAAACTCCTCCGGGTGCATGAATTTCTCACTGTATTGAAGACCTGTTGGTGACCTTCTGCTGTTGTCTGTTCTATGGTTGGGTTGTTGTCTCTTTGACACACTCCCCATTTCCATTCACAATTTTATGCATAAGGAACAAAGGGAAATAACCAGAAAATGAACTGATAAATAAACTAATCCACACTGTACTTACTACTTAACATTGCTTAAATAAACTAATCCACACTGTACTTACTACTTAACATTGCTTAAATAAATTACAGTTGGAATAATATTATATTCTTTGGTCTGATACTATACATTTTATAGACTGTGATATATCTTTGGATCAAAGTAAAACTTCAAGCTATTTATGAGTAGATGATATCTACAAATATGTTTTGTTGGTGTTTGAGAATGTTTTACAACCAATTGCAGAGAACAGTCATTTTCCCTAAATTTATAATGCTTCTTTTTTTTATGAGATTAGTCTGATATATGAGAGTTGTGAAACCATCGATTTTATGATACAATGAATGATACTGCAATGTTTTAGAATTTAAAAAGTTCAAAGTCCTGATATTTACTGGACCAATATATAACGTATACATATACAGTTTTCTTTGTCAATTAATTTATTTTATTTAATCATAAACTATGTCATATCTTTACTTGTTGTTACACTTGTATTGAGAGAATTTTGTTTGAACGACTGATATTTGATAATTTCTGTTTAATTTATTCACAACTTTTTTAAACTTACAATGTAGGGACTATAGTGAGCTTGATAAATTGTATCAACACCTATGTGATTTTTAAAATTGTATGTTACCCTCAAGATGTCTTTTGGTTCTTGTGTCGATGGGTTGCTGCCTTATTTAAACTTACCTGACATCTTACAATATTTTTTAGATAATTTTAACGGATGGCTATCCAAAAGATGGTCCACCTAATTACCAGATAAGGTACAGTCTATATAAAATAATTTTGATAATTTAAGTGTGATGATGAAAATGAGTTTATTCAATTGGATAAATGCTATTTGCTGCTAAGTATATGTTAAAGACCATTCTTAGAATATCAATGGCCTGATTTGGACTAAAACAATAAATGAAAAAAATTGACAGACTGCAACAAACTACAACCTTTGGATAATAGACACGCACATAGAGAATGAGTTCAAATTTTTTATTATGATTATTGAAACATCTTTTTCATGTCAGTGAATTACATTTACAAGTATATAGCATCGAATAAATGATGAACCATTTGATTTTTAATAAAATTAGAAAGAAATATATATTATGATGTCTTATCTTTCAGTGCACCATGGTTGAAAGGAGAGTCAAGGCAAAAGATTGAAAATGCTCTCAATGATGTTTACTTGTGAGTGAAACAATATTTTTGGATATAAATATGTTAAAATTATGCACATTTAATGAAGAAGTTTGAGTAGAAGGGGAATACTCACTAACTTTCCATAAAAAAATATATAGATAAACAGAAAGGAAAACATATTTGTTTTATTTTACAAAACTTATTGCATCAAGCTATGATAGAACTTTTAACACTAATGTAGTGCTTAGAATATATATGGTATAGACAGAAACACACATGTTATGTTGATCTTCAGTTGACTTGTTTAGTTTCCCTGTGTTGCTAGGTAGCTTACTCATTTAACTTTAGGCAAAAAAATCACTTACAATATTTAATTTCATTAATGTTACAAACAGCATAAGAACTGAGGAGTTTAATTATATTTTAAATATAATTAATATGGTGTTAAAGTAACTTAGTGAAGGAATTATTGGTGCTCATATACTAGTAACTCAAGTTAATTCTTTCAAAAGGATTTTAAGCTTAATTTGGTTTATTGATGACACAATGCTGTTGATAGAAGAAGTCTATTTTTAAAGTTTGATGTTGAATATACAATGATTTAAATTATTACAATGATATAACCGTAATTTTGCATTAATAGAAAGTAAAATAACATAAGAGTTAGAGTATTGACTAAAAATTATAATACCTTTAAATTGGTGTCATATTTAATATTTCTTTGTTTTACAGAGAAAATCTTGGTGAAAGTCTAATATACCTATGGGTAGAAAAGATTAGAGAATTAGTTCAAGAAACACTTGAAACTGGTATTTATTTTGCTTGTTAAATGATTTCTTTAAAGGAGGGTATGTGCACAGACAAACAGGAAATAATATGACCATTTCACAATGTACAAAAAATTCAAAGTTAGCTCAAATGTGGCTTTTTTATGCCCAACCTACGATAGTAGAGGGGCATTATGTTTTCTGGTCTGTGCCTCCGTTCGTCCGTCCGTCCGTCTGTGCCTCCGTTCGTCCGTCCGGTTAAAATTTTTGGTCGAGGTAGTTTTTGATGAAGCTGAAGTCCAATCAACTTAAAACTTATTACACATGTTCCCCATGATATGATCTTTCTAATTTTAATGCCAAATTATAGTTTCGACCCCAATTTCATGGTCCACTGAACATAGAAAATGATAGTGCAAAGTTCAGGTTAAAGTTTTTGGTCAAGGTAGTTTTTGATGAAGTTAAAGTTACATCAACTTGAAACTTAGTACACATGTTCCCTATGATATGATCTTTCTAATTTTAATTCCAAATTAAAGTTTTGACCCCAATTTCACGGTCCACTGAACATAGAAAATGATAGTGGGAGTGGGGCATCCGTGTACTATGGACACATTCTTGTTACTAATTTGTGTGAAGCACAATGATTATTTAATTCAACCAGGAAGACACATGAAATATAAATTTCAAACATGATGCATGAAAACAACCCCTTGTCACCCACATCAATTGGAACAGAAGGAACAAGAAACATTGGATAATAAAACAAGCATGTTCTTCTAATGAAATACTTGTAAAGTCTTAGTTTTCCCAGGCAATGGTAAAATTACTATTTTTTGGGATACGATTGCTTTCAAGCAATTTGTAGACTTATACAATTGGCTCAGGGTGTGATGCCCTCACGTCAACCGTTTTATTCTAAACATTAAGGAACATCTCAGATTCTTATGATTGTCTTGGTTTAAAAAGTAAAACCAAACAAATGGATTGAACTTAAACAACTTTCCTATAATGTTCTTTTCATAATCTTCATGTTTGATATTTCCCTTGACTTATATGCATGTTTTTAACAACATGGAAAATCAGAATTAAGCAGTATTTATTTTTAGTGTTTTTATAAATTTAGAAACACGTCAGAGGGAATTCCCAGTTGTGATAAAAATGGGAGAGTTCTCTGAATTCTGATAAATCTATTTCTGTCATACAAGAATTGAAGTGGAGTTTTTCTTATATGTCACTGTTATGAAACTGATATTTGATAATGTACTTCCATAAAAAAATAGAGAACCATCTAGGTTGTTTAATTAATGTATGTTCTTGCTCAGGGTTTGTTTAGGTAATTATGCGCATGCGTATAGTTTTCTTGACTTCAAGGGGTATTAGATTGAATGGTTGCTCTGGATTCCCCACTCAATTGATTAATTTATAACTCATGTGATCCTTTCTATGTATGTCTGCTATTGATGGTTATTGTTGTTGCATAATTTTAAATCATATGCATCATTTAAATTAAAGTAAATGTAGTCACATCGTAAAAGTAACTACAACACCCCTTCAGGCGAAATGGAGTCTTCCATATTATCGTTTCGAGTTGTCTCCCTTCCGGAAATAACTTCCGTGAATTCTGAATCAAAACAATACGTTGAGAAAATGTATACTTGTTCTGTCAATAAACGTCGTATTGTATTAAAAACGATTGCAATTTAAAGCGAGGAATGTGTACGGAAAGAAGTCATTATCACTGACCCAAAGGAAATTAAATATTTAAAGAGTTAGGAATGGGGTTCCTCCTAGAATTAACGTAGGAAAATAGGTGATACATGTAAGATACGAAGTAAAATACTTCTCTCAATCTGAGTCTCAGTGACTGCTGAGGAAAGTAAACTTAGAATTGATAGTACAAAACTAAAACACAATAGGTCTAAGTATATTGTTCACATACTTTTATCAGGGATTGGCTATTTTGTAACTATTTAAATTACGTATATTTTACATTTTACATGTGCAGTTGAATTAGTTTTGAAAATAATATTATCCAGCTACATATATACATGTGTCAATGAAAACAATGACAATCGTATCCCTCAGAGCAATCTTTCTCAATTTAAATAACTATAGTGGCACAATTAGTCTCATAATTTCTCCTGTTTTCATCATCTCTTTATTAGAATTGAATTGACAAATTATTGTTTGTATAGAAAAGATTATACTAATTTTACATGACAATTTAAATTTCAAATGATATTATTAAGGAGGAGATAACTCATGGTAGTTAACTTTATTTACCATTGCTTAACCCTATTACAAGGTGTACATATTATATAGAATATCAATGTATTGAATTTTCTTCTGAAGCACCATGCAGTTTCAAAATTTGTATAGCAGAATTTTTTTTTATCAGGAATATGTATGAAAATATGAAACCATTGATTACATATCATACAGGTAAAAAGTTATCCTTTTCTTTTTCAACTTGTTTTTGTATTGCATTTTTTATATGTGTTACATTTATTCTATATTTTCCCCCAGGAAATAAATCACCAAGTGAAAATGTTTCCTCAGACGAAGAATTCTGTTTTGGAGATGAAGACATTCGTCTCGCTCAATTGGAACTTACATCTCCTGAATCGATAGAACAAGCAGACGATGGCTCAGGTAAATTATATTGTTATAGATTTCTTCTTTCAAGAGACAATGTAATTTTATTGACTATGCTGAATACAGGAATATTACATCATAATATCAGTCACTAATACAATGTTGCTCTATTTATGCCTTTTGGTTAATTTTGCTGCTGAGTTGCTGTCTCATTTCTGTCAATTATAAAGACATGACTTAAAAAAATCTACTAGTATATGATAGAATAGAGAATGAAATCAGCCTAATCACTGGGTCTTCAATGCAGCAAGAAAATCCTGCACCTGACGGTGGACTTTACCTGGCCACTTAACAATGTATGCTACGGTAGTTCAGGGAAATGGACAATAGTTATCTCTTAAGCATGCAAATGAACCAAAACTAGAAAAACACACAAGTCTAACAAAGGTTAGAAGTTCTTCACTTGAGGCAGTTGAAAAATACAGTGGGCTTAAAAACTTTTTGTGAGATCTCAACCCTCACCTATCTAGCCGATGTGGAAAAACAAATACACAGCAAAGCACACAGCAAGACTCAGTTTGAAGGAATTCTATTGTAATATGATAGAATTAATCAGTTAATTGGAAATATTATTTACTGACAGCACTTTAATTTAAAGTTTTCTTTTTGACACTCTGTCCATGGTTTCATTTCATATCAGGTAGCTTACAAGAATGTTGAGTTTTCGTCAGTTAGATATTAGAGCACCTGTTCATTATGATGTAAATTTTAAAAATATGCACCAAGTTAGAGTTTTACTTAGATTTTGCTATTACATGTATTACTTGTACAGAACATGGACACTTGATATTGTCAGCAGGACATTGTTTCTTATTATTATATAGTCTTTATTGATTTACAAAACAATTTAAATGCTATTTAAATTTTGATTTTATAGATTGGGAGTGTCCTGTTATTACATCAGGGGAGGTTCTTGTTGACAGAAACAGTAGATTTGTAGGTCACATTGCAACAGTATTGCATGTTAAACAGGTACATCGTAAATTATAAGTTATAGTTCTCTATTCAATATGATGTTCTTCTTTAGCTCTGGATACAAAGCCATGTTCTAATTCCAATAAAACATGGGCTTCACATGTCACACTTCTCCAGTATTTTAAAACAAGTGCAATTTCGTCTTTCTTTTATTTTGGTTTATACATGTTGTTTGGTTTCTGTCATGAAAACTTATTTCACATTTGCTTTAATATTTAGAAAACAAGTATCAGAATTATTAGGTGAAACACTTAGCATTCAATTTATATTGTAGCAGTTTTATTTTGCATGCCCAGAGGTGTTTACTTGTACGGATTGTCCGTATTTTACACGGATTTTTTAATAAAATTACTCAATACGGATTTGTCATGAAAAAGTACGGATTTTCTACCAACCCGGAAAAAAATCATAATTGCTTCCGTTTACGGCAATCGGTATCTAAAAGGCGCTTTTCTGACTGGGAATCTCCGCTCTTTCAAGCGCAAAATGATAGCGATCAAGTTTATTTCATGGTCGGCATGGATCAGCCTCAAAAACGCAAAAAAGGCAATGAAAGTTCTGAACAAGACCAAGCGCCTAAGAAAAGGAAATGCCTTCAAAAGTACAAAGACTCGTATACAACTCTCTGGCCTTGCCTCCGGCCATCCAAGAAAGGAGAGTGTATGGTCTATTGCACAGTATGCAATTCTGATTTTAGCTGCGGACATGCAGGAAAAAATGACTGTCTACGACATGTGAAAGGCAAACAACACAAGGATCTGTCTCAGCTGAAAGAGTCATACTCGACTATGACCAGCTTTATGAAATTTAATGATGTTGAACTGAACCGGCAACGTGCCACCACTAAAGCAGAGGTTATGATGTGCGAGTTGATAGCAGAACTAAACCTACCCCTGTCATCTGCCGATACATTCAACAAAGCATTTAAACTGATGTTTCCCGATTCCAAAATCGCAGGAGGTAAGTTTTTATTCTATTTTCTATGTGTAGGCAGGAGATGTGAATGATCCATATCTTATAAATGGATCTGTCCCACATGTCTCTTATTTTCTTTCTTACGAAACCCAACTTTATTGGCCTGGGCATTTAGGGAGGGGGTAATGAAATGTTAAAATCCTAGGAGGGGTGCTGCCGAAATTTTTTTTAGGGTTGGACTTGGGTTTTAGTGGGGGAGGGAGGTAGAAGGAGGTTCTGTACTGTAGTGTTTTGAAATGAAATATTCCAGACCTGCCTATTTGTCTGGCAGAATTTGATGAGATCCTCCACAAAATCAAGCAATTTACATGTCGAATAGGAAAATGTCATGCCAGTGGCTCATAGTTCAAAATCTCTGTCGCCATGGGGAATTTTGACCAGGGTGTGCAGATTCAATCACACAATCTTAACTCGAATAAATACTATATATTAAAAATATACAGTTTCAGTCAGCCTTGTAAAGTCACACTAATCATGTGAACTATAACACAACTTGAATCTTTTTTCCTAGGACATATATGGACATTGTTTGAATATTGTGTGAATTTTATTTAAGGATTTTTACTTTTACTTTCAGATATGAAGTGTGCAAGGAATAAAGCAACAGCAATTCTTCTTGATCTGTCAAAAATAAATCAAAAAACATTGAGTGACAGACTACAGTCAGCCCCCTTCAGCATAAGTACCGATGGGTCCAATGATATAACAAGTAAACAATACCCCTTGGTAGTTCGTACAAGAGATCCTGGGACAGGATTGGTGAACTCAGAACTTTTGTCTATACCTGTGTGCACTGAGTCAGCATCAGGTGAAAACATTTTCAACATAATGAATAAGGACCTTTCTGACAGAAACATTAGTTGGGATAACTGCTTAGCATTAGGTTCTGACAATGCCAGTGTCATGACAGGGTGTAACAAAGGCGTCTTCAAATTTGTTAAAGACAAGCAACCCAGTGTTTTCATGTCTGGGTGTGTGCTACATTTAATACACATAGCAGCCAAGAAGGCTGCAGATGCTTTACCAGCTATAGACGATGTATTGATTGATATATACTACTTTTTTAACAAAAGTGATACTCGGAAGATGAATTTCAAAGGCTCTCAGGACCTCTTCAATTTGGAACAAAAAAGAATGCTCAAACATGTATCAGTAAGATGGCTCAGTATTGGAAGGTGCCTTGATAGAATGCTTGTAAATTGGGATGCTCTGAAGGACTACTTCAAGAAGGAACATGATTCACTTGAAAAGAAGAAAGAAGCAAAGAAAACAAAGGACACAAAAGATCAGTCTAAAAATAAAAGTACAACCACAAGTAGTAAAAAAGGTAAAAAAAACTTCATTGCAGTAAAAGTTATTTTACTACAAATATTGTTTCATCGCCCATAGTAGAGTCAAGAGAAAATTTGTTATATTGAAATAGTAACTTTACACATATTTTTAATAAAGAGACTACAGGATCTTCCAAATTTACTAAAAAAAAATAAAACTCATCAATACAAGACACCTACTATAATAAAAGACAACTCTTGCATATGGGAGATAACTCTGTAAACCAAACAGAGGGGATACATTTTGTTTTGTGGAATCAATCTGGTATTATGATAGTTTTTTTTTTACATTAGTTATTATTTTTTTATTTGTACTTGATTTGTTGATATTGACTCCTTATAAAATAAATTTCATTTTAACCTTTTGCAGGTACAAACACAAAATCAGTCGGAAGTAAAGAACAAAACAAAGAAGGGATCCCTCAGAAAGCTGAGCCATCTTATGCAGAAGTTAAAGTGGAGACTATATTTACATTTATAAAGTCACCAACAAACAAACTATATGCTATATTTCTAAGCTATACAGTTAAGTTGTATGATGAAGTCTTAAAAAATCTTCAAGCTGAAGATCCTCAGATTCATAAGGTCAGAGGTGCCTTACATTCTGTAATGCGTAATCTCTTGTCACGTTTTGTTAAACCTGCAGCTATGGTTGGCAAGTCTGTAGACGAAGTTCAATATACACTTGGATACAACCAAAAGGTTGACAGTGAGTTGGTTATTGGTAATGCTGCAAAGGATTTCATAAGGGACAAGGAAAAGAACCATCTTCGGGACCACCGCATTGTAGAATTCTACAAAGCTGCACGACAGTACTTCATCAATGCTTGTAATTACATTATGACAAAACTTCCCTTGAATGATCCTGTGCTTATACATGCAGAAATAGCAGATACAGACAAGCAATCTACTGCTAAACAGTCATCCATTGAATTCTTTGCTAAAAGGTTCCCTGTGCTCATACCAGATGGGGCTACAATGGATACATTAACTGAACAATTTGTCTTGTATCAAACACAAGATCTAGCAACAGAACTGGAAGCATTTGACAGAGTGGATGAAAAATGGAATGCCATTGGACAAATAAAAGATACAGGTGGAAACCTGATGTTCAACCATTTAGCCCAATTTTGTCTTGGGATTTTGTGCATTCCACACAGCAGTGCACATTGTGAAAGGGTATTTTCTGTTGTGAGGAAAAACAGAACTGACCAAAGAGCATCTTTAGGGGACCAAACTTTGGAGGCATTGCTAGTTAACAAATCAAAACCAGGAAATCCATGTGATAATGCAAGGAAACATAATAATGCAACCCTGGATAGACTCAAAAGTGCCTACTACAATCACCTAAATTCTTAACTGCTATACATTCACCTATGCCTAGATTTTCCTTGTATGTGTACAGTTACACTTTAAATCACATGTACATGTAGATACATTTACTGCAAATGTCTGATAGGATATAAATCTGCTGTATGGGCAAAATGGGAATACAATATTGTTATACTTTCATACTCATATGAAAAATGTAAAATACACAATTCCATTTTGACATGTTTGCTGCATTGTCATTGTTTTTTTTTTTTTATGTTTTATTCATTTCAATTGAGTAACAGATTTCATCTAGTCACATTTATAATGGTTACAATTTTTTCTGTGATAAAATGCACATGTACTTAGTACTACTAGTCCCAATGTGTTTGATGGTTTTTTTTAATTTTATTTTTTTCATTGATGCTCTGTTCTGTGATAAAATGTATATGTACAAATGTAGTTGTCCCAGTTTTTGTTTTTTATTTTGTTTTTTTTATGATTTATTTTACATTTTATTTTACTGTGATAATTGAAAGTTAACTTCAGTACATACATTTACATGTTGAACTTGAATTACTTTTTTAATTTAATTTTATTGTGTTAGTAAATGTTAAATATGACCAATAGTATGAATATTTTTTAAATGTTTTATAAACTCATAACATGCTATTATCAATTGTATCATGTATCCACATTTATGTAAAACCAAACTCATTAAACTAAAGTATAGTTGATACATGTATGTGTCCTCCCAACACAAGTAAGATTTTATAAAAGGTTGGTAGGAAGTCAACTTATGCCCCATAAATGATAAAATCTATAGATTAAGAAGGTGTACAGTATCTTGTTTCTATTTAGTAATACTTCTTTTTTGCTTATCATTCATGGTAATGTATCAAAGTCAAATTTTTACATACATGTATGTTGAATAGAGAAATCAAAATCCATTGGTATATCACATATTTTATTTGGTTGTGTTTCATTGTTTATGATTTTACAAATGTATATGCTACTTGTGAAGATATCACATTACTTTTTGTTTTATTCAATTAAAGGATGTTTCTTAATTCAAATTGTCTTTTCTCTGTTAAAACTGAAATAAAACACTTAAAATGAGATTTTAAATGTACATATCTTGTTTCGCAGTACACAGTGAATACCAGATTTGCATGTATTGACTTATTCAAAACTTAAGCTCAACTTTTTTTCAAATCATGCAAATTTTAGGTTATAAACTGTTGCAAAAAATATCTGAATAAGACTGCAGATACTGTCAGAATGCAGGAAATTGCATCTAATTTTTCAAAAATTTCTTGGGGGGGCATGCCCCCAAACCCCCCTAGATGGTTCGTGCCGCTTCGCGGCACTCAACGAGAGTATTACTGACAACATTGCAAAACTACTGACAATTCTACTGAGAGACATCATGAGGGGTAAACAGGTCTGCATGCCTCACTTCTTTAAAAAGTCTAAATAGAAAAACATCTGAAATTTGCATTTTGATTTAAGTTGATATCAAATAGATTTTCAGGAAAAATATTTAAGTACCAAAATAAATAAAACACAACACAATAAAAATCATATGTTTGTTTGCTGTACTTGAAAATGCTGACAAATCTTATTCTAGGGTTGGTCCTGTTATTATTTTATTATCTTTCCTTTGAGTATTTGAATTTCTGAGTTCTAAGGAAGACTCAAAAGGTCAGCTCATTTTGGAGATTACTTAGGAATTAATAAAGTTTTAAATGCTACTTTTAACTGATCAATTTTGAAGAAAATAAATAGTTTATGCCAGTTGGAAATCCATCTACTTTCCCAACAAATATTGAATCGTGAATTAAGGTATTTAGATATGTATAATTCCTAAATATTAGATATGTTCTATTTTGTTTTATATGTATGTTTGCATCATATTTTTTTAACCAAGAAATGTTTTTTTCTGATAAGAATTTCTTCTATTGTTATTTTTCTTTCAGACAAAATTGATGCTGTCTTCTTTGAAAGAAAACAAGAAGATAGCGGCTGCTACACATAATATATATGCCTGTAGAATATTAAAGGATGAACATGGAGGTCACCCTACATTCTATCAGATGTGTGAAGATGATGGAGAAACTCACGCTGGCTCACGGCTACTTCATTTATTGCAGGTATTATATACAATTAATATTTTTTTAATTTACACTATATATGTAGATGATATGTTCAGAGTCCAGAACACTCAGTAATATGAAGTTTCATTTCAATCTTAGAAGAATTGAAAATATCATGTCAATGGCATGAGGCTATAAATAGTTTTATGAACATATTTTACTAAAAATGGCAGAAAAAGGAAGATACTTAGGAATTATACACCACTTAACATATATATATATTATAAAAATGGTCAAAGTTCAATTAAAAAAACTATGAGATGTGTGCTGAAAAATCAGTGTGAATAATACTGAATATATACAATTGTCTGCTTTAAATCATCTATGACTATAATAATCAATCAACTTGTATGAGTATTAATTTACAAGACAAACACAGAAAACGGATTTGTATCTCAGTTTTGAAAACCTAAAAGTATAAATATTTCCTTTGGTAAATGCATATTTTATCTAAAATATTGGATATTTCCAATTGCTTGTTGCACTTGTTTTGTATGATTTGATAAAACAAAGACTAATATGTGAATAAATAGCTGATATTTATTGTTGTAGATAGTAGATGCCAGAAATGTAATGGTGGTAGTCACAAGATGGTATGGTGGTGTACATTTAGGTCCTGATAGATTTAAACATATTAATAACTGTGCAAGAATACTACTAGATCAACATGGCTTTATCAGATCCAAAGTAAGATATATGGATATAAATGGTTATTTCAGGAGGCTGAAAAATGATATATTTCTATAAAAACTGGTGCTTGAACATGAAGTTTGGCTATCATTTTTTAAGAGAATCATAATCAAATTGAGCCATCATAAATATATAATATCTTTTTCACTACACTATTATACTGAGGTATACATGTGGAGAAATATGAGACTAAAAATTGACATCAAGGAACAATGGCAATGTTTTTCCTTAGAGCTACTTAACTGTTTTATTTTTTGATTGAATCTAGCTGGGTAAACCTGATCATTTTGACTAACTTTCCATATTTTATTAACTTTGAATTAAGTTCAATGGTCAATTTATAGTAGAATTATCAGGTTCAGTCTGTGGTCAAACTTTTTTATACTTCAATAACTTTATTTTTAGAGCAGCATTTTTAACATATTTATTTGCATTTATCTGCATTTTGTATGATTAGTTTTCTGAAAGTATTTTCCTAGCATGATTGGCATGTAATCAAATAAATGTAAGATAACAAGAATTTCTAGCCACTAAAATTAAAACAAGAGGCTCTCAAGAGCCTGAATCGTTCACCTGTATTTCAGAGGAGAAGATTTTTAAATGTTAGCAAACTTAATGAACAAATTGTGTAAAATTATCTTTAAAGGGCAATAACTCCTTAAGGGGTAAATTGACAATTATGGTCTTATTAACTTTTTTGTAGATCTTACTTTGCTGAACATTATTGCTGTTTACAGTTTATATCTATCTATAATAATATTCAAGATAATAACAAAAAACTGCAAAATTTTGTTAAAACTTCCAATTCGGTGGCAGCAACCCGACAATGGGTTGTTCAATTTGTCTGATAATTTCAGGGCTAATATAAGGTGCCCAATTTAACAATTATAACCCATGTCAGATTTGCTCTAAAAGCTTTAGTTTTTGAGATATAAGCCAAAAACTGCATTTGACCCTAATGTTCTTTTTTTAGCCATGGCGGCCATGTTTGTCAATTGATCAAAACTTCAGATACAATTTACAAACAAGATACCCTAGGAAACATTTAGTAAAAGTTTGAATGCAATTTACCCAGTAGTTTTAGAGGAGAAGATTTTTAAATGTTAGCAAACCTGATGAACAAATTGTGTAAAATGGTCTTTAAAGGGCAATAACTCCTTAAGGGGTAAATTGACAATTATGGTCTTATTAACTCTTTTTGTAGATCTTACTTTGCTGAACATTATTGCTGTTCACAGTTTATATCTATCTATAATAATATTCAAGATAATAACAAAAAACTGCAAAATTTTCTTAAAACTACCAAGTTAGTGGCAAGCAACCAAACAATGGGTTGTTTGATTTGTCTGAAAATTTCAGGGCTGATAGATCTTGAATAATTGAACAAATTTACCACATGTCAGATTTGCTCTAAAAGCTTTAATTTTTGAGATATTAACCAAAAACTGCATTTGACCCCTATGTTCTATTTTTATCCATGGTGGCCATGTTTGTCAATGGATCAGAACTTCAGATACAATTTATGAACTAGATACCATAAGGAATATTTATTTAACGTTTAAAGGTATTTGGCCCAGTTTTTTTCAGAGGAAAAGATTTTTTAAATAGTTTACGACGACAACAGACTACGGAGGAAGCCAAGTGATGGCATAAGCTCACATGGGGCCCTTTGGGCCTTCCTTAGCTAAAAACGGGACAAAATGATGTTCTATGGTATCTTGATTTATTTTCAGCACATATTTTTAGCTCACCTGGCCCAAAGCGCCTAGTGAGCTTTTCTCATTACTTTGCGTCTGTGGTCCGTCGACGTCCATCGCCGTTAACTTTTACAAAAATCTTCTCCTCTGAAACTACTAGGCCAAATTAAATCAAACTTGGCCACAATCATCATTGGGGTAACTTGTTTAAAAAAAAAGTCCGGTGACCCAACCAACCAACCAAGATGGCCGCATGGCTAAAAATAGAACTTAGGGGTAAAATGCAGTTTTTGGCTTATAACTCAAATACCAAAGCATTTAGAGCAAATCTGATATCCGGTAAAATTGTTTATCAGGTCAAGATCTATCTGCCCTGAAATTTTCAGATGAATCAGGCAACTGGTTGTTAGGTTGCTGCCCCTGAATTGGTAATTTAAAGGAAATTATGCTGTTTTTGGTTATTATCTTGATTATTATTATAGATATAAACTATAAACAGCATTAATGTTCAGCAAAGTCAGATTTACAAATAAGTCAACATGACCAAAATGGTCAGTTGACCCCTTTAGGAGTTGTTGCCCTTTATAGTCAATTTTTAACCATTTTTCGTAAATCTTAGTAATCTTTTACAAAAATCTTCTCCTCTGCAACTACTTGGCCAAATTAATCCAAACTTTGCCAAAATCATCTTTGGGGTATCTAGTTTAAAAAATGTGTCTGGTGACCCGGCCATCCAACCAAGATGTACAATAATGTACAGCAAAGTAAGTCCCCAAAAATAAGTCAACATGATCAAAATGGTCAATTGACCCCCTAAGGAGTTATTGTCCTTTATAGTCAATTTTTAAAAATGTTCATAAAATTTGTATATTTTTACTAACATTTTCCACTGAAACTACTGGGCCAAGTTCATTGTAGATAAGGATAATTGTAAGAAGCAAGAATGTTCACTAAAGTAAGATGTACAAAACATCACCATCACCAAAACACAATTTTGTCATGAATCCATCTGCTTCTTTTATTTAATATTCACATAGATCAAGATGAGCGACACAGGCTCTTCAGAGACTCTAGTTTTCTTTACTTAATCAAAGACCACATCACTTTATTTTATTTATTATACCCCACGCAACAAGTTGCGGAGGGTATAATGTTTTTGACCCTTCCGTCCGTCAGTCCATCCGTCAGTCCTGTTTCTTGTCATCGCAACTCCTCTCAAACCACACAACAGAATTACACGAAACCTTTTTAGATAATAAGGACATACTATGTAGTTCTGCATATCGACAGGAAATTACGATTCAATTTTTTTTCTAGGAGTTATGCCCCTTTGAACTTATTTGCTTCAATGTTCTACTGCAACAGTTTGTCATCACAACTCTGAAACCACACAACAGAATTTCATGAAACTTTGTATATAATAAGGAAGTACTATGTAGATGTACATATTGACAGGAAATTATGATTCAATTTTTTTTTCTTATACAATTTTTTTTTCTTACACTTATTTTATTTCTCCAATGATAATGTGGGGTGTGAGGTATGTGAGAGTGCTCACTAAGGTTCTTTAATTTATTTTTTGTTAGGATGAAAAGAAAGGACCAAAGAGTTCATCAGGTGGGAAGAAAAAGAAAAAGTAAAATGTTAGTATATAGTGGCTTGCTCTAGTCATAGGTAAAATGATGTGATTCAATAGCTGGTACAAAGTGCAGTGATCTATTCTGTCAATATGTTGTACTGTTAAGGAGAATATGGAGGATAATCTTTATAAATTTTCATGAACAGCGACAACCATGGATTTGTACTTTTTAGTAAAGTATTAGATTTATAGATGCTAGTTATGAGATTTTATTGCAGAAAAGAATGATACATCATTGAGAAATGAATTTTGATGATATTTTATAAGCATTTTGTTTTTTTATTGGCATAATTTATTTTAAAGGTTATTATGATAATTTTTTAATGTTGATCATGTTGATAGAGATGAATATAATATTGCATTTGCTTTATTTAAACTATTGTTAATTTCAAATTTATGCAATCATCAAAGAGATGATAATGACAATGACTGCATTATATTGGAAGACAATGAGAGGGTGTATTTTTTCTTGCTTCTCATCAGCAAATTTTTTCACAAAAAAATCTTACTAAATAATTGAAAGTAAAATTAATGAATTTTTTTCTTCTAATAGATTTTTTTTTAAAGTCATATGTTACATAAATTTCAATCTTATTGGCCAACTGATTTTCTGTATGCTGTTACCTTTACCACAACACTATTTTTTAGTGTAAAATGTGCACAGAGAACTTTGTTTTATACAAATGTATGCTTTGGTTCAATGATTTCATAAACACTTAAATTACTAGAGATTTGTTTCATATGACTTTTAAAATTTTTTTTTTTTTTTATGAAAACTGTCACAGCATCTATAATTCATTTGAAGTATCCATTGAATGCTGATTTTTTATTTAGTGTGAATGAATTTTTAAATTATATTTGAATCTAGTGTGAATGCTAGCATGCATATGTCAATATGGTAAAGGTGCTTTATTGATTGTTAATCAGAATAAAATTTGTGTATAGTATGATTAAATTATATTTGTTCTTATAATTTGTATTTAATTAGAACAGTCCTATATCAATTGATTAGCAGTTTACAAAGTTTGCAGTATGTGTGAATTTTGATTCATTATCAATTCTTCTTTTTACAGTGCTTTTATTAGTTGTTATTGGCATTAAACTAAATGTCTGTTACTGTGAGTGATCTCATACATGTACTTAGTGTGTTGTCAAGTTGTCAAGGTGTATAAAAACAAATGTAACACTAGTACTTTTGTCCATCTGATGAGTTAAGCCTTTTTCAACTGATTTTTATAGTTGGTTCTTTTGTTGTACTGTTATTCCACTGTCCCAGGTTAGGGGGAGGGTTGGGAATCCTGCTAACATGTTTAACCCCGCCACTTTATTTATGTATGTGCCTGACCCAAGTCAGGAGCCTGTAATTCAGTGGTTGTCGTTTGTTAATGTGTTACATATTTGTTTTTCGTTAATTTTTTTACATAAATAAGGCAGTTAGTTTTCTCGTTTGAATGGTTTTACATTGTCTTATCGGGGTCTATTATAGCTGACTATGCGGTATGGGCTTTGCTCATTGTTGAAGGCAGTACGGTGACCTATAGTTGTTAATGTCTGTATCATTTCGGTCTTTTGTGGATAGTTGTCTCATTGGCAATCATACCACATCTTCTTTTTTATATAACAGACATGAATCTACGGCTACCATGCACTGATCTACATTTCTTTTGATTTTGAAACCCTCTCTCTCTAGTCAGATTTCACTAAGTTTAAGTTAATATTACTTATCTGGATCAATGTCTTGATTAATGAATGTGAAGATATTTTGAAAGGTATAAGATTTTAAGAGATTAAAGAAACCTTATGCTTGTTTTTATATAATTTGAAGGAAATTTGTTTTTCATTGACCTTCTCTTAATGAGAACTCTGAGTAGTGAAGTGTTAACTTGTTTGTAGATGTTTACTTTTCAAACCCTCAAATTGGTGCTCTTATTTTGTTTTCTTTGATATTTTATTTCATTTGGAAGATAAATGGTAATGTTTGAATATATAGCAGCAAGCATTTAAGTGAAACAACAAAAAAGTGATAATAAAGAGCCGAGAGAACATTGTATGTAGCTTATTATTGCTTCAATAAACACCACTTTAAAAAATATAATTATAAAGCGAGATACATAGCAATTTAGGGAAATTTCCTTTCTGATAGGAGACTGGTGATAATATTGAGACTTCATATTTATTGACTAAATATTGGGAGACACCTATAAATATCTAAAGCTAAGACCTGTTTGCATTCAGTGCATCCACACATGCAACGACAATACTGTTCAGTTGTTCAACATAGCCGTTCAACATGCTGCAGTTGCATCATACTGTAATTGACCTTGCCTTTGTATAGCATATTTGAACTCAAAAGAAGAACGGTGGAAAAAAACAAAATAAGGTAAAACTTGCAAGTCATTTTTAAAATAGATGTTGGGTTTGAATGCTGATTTATTATATAATACTAGTTTACCACTGTTCAAAAGTCATAAATCGATTGATAGAAAACAAATCTTGGTTACAAACTAAAACCAAGTGAAACACATCTATAGGAAAACAAGGAAATAAAAGAACACAGAAGTACAACAGAAACAAAACAACACTGCAACATATATAAATATATGAACTATTAGATAACAACTGCCACATTCCTGACTATGTACTGGACATTTTAAGAGTAAATGGTGGGTTGAAGTTGGTTTTGTGGCTAGCCAAACCTCTGCGCTTTATGGCAATGTTAAATAGACAGCTAAAATGATAACATTACATGACGGGAATACAGTACAAATACACGCAAGAACACCAAGTCCATGAATAATTAATATAATCGTACGTACATTTTGACATGTTAACTACAGAATAACAACGAATAACTTCAATCAATTAGGACAGTACAACAGCTTAATAAAATTACGAAGTGTGTGTCTGTAACACGAATGGATCAACTTCACAAAAAGTAACGTCACAAGTTAATTAAAATAATGGATATAAATCTAGATTCATGGAGGTGACGACATACGATAACTGCTGATTTTCAAAAACCTATATTTTCACTCATTGCAGACGCCATTGATGGACTACCTTCACCAAACACATTGACGTATTAATTTTTGTCGAGCCTTCGACTTTTGTCGAAAAACAAACAGCGATCCTATATTCCGTCGTTGGTGTCGTCGTCGACGGCAAATATTCACTTTGTGGTTAAAGTTTTTGAAATTTTGATAACTTTCTTAAACTATCCTGGATTTCTACTAAACTTGGACAGTACCTTGTTTGTGATCATCAGATAGTAACAATTTTACAGCAAGCTCTTAGGTAATCACCGTTTGTTATATAAGATGGGAAATGATAACCGGAAATTGATTTTTTTTTTAAACTTATTGAATTTTTATAAATTATCAGACCGTTTCCCCATGAATCAATAATTCATGGCGTCCTTGCTAAAATTGATCAAACACTGTAAAGATATTGTTTTTTCCGTTTTTACAGGGAAGGCAATATTTTGACACTATATCGTCCACTGGGTAACAGTACAACAAAAGAAGGAACTATAAAATCACAAAAAAACATACTGTATCGGGTGTTTTCAACTGATTTCCATAGTTGTATTCATATAGCACTTATACACCACTGTTCCGGATAGAAGGTTTGACTCAGGCAAACATGTTATACCCTAACATATTCGGCAAAAAGTAAAATATCAAAAATATCTAACTACGAGGAAAATTCAAAATGGAAAGTTCGTAATCAAATAATATAGTGTCAATAGCTTTGGTTTTTGGTTGATTGTTCAATCATTAAGCAGGACTATAAGTTTCTCGTTTGTATTGTTATTTTTTTTTTGTCATTCGGTGAGTTTTATAGCTTCATATGCGTTTTACTCATTGCTGGACCTAACGATGACCTATAAATGTTAACTTGTACGTCCTTTGGTCTCTTGTATGCATTTATGCCACATGTTCATGTTCAAACAATGTATTGTGCATAAAACTTATAATAGAGGCATTATAAAACAGTTGTTAGCACATCAAACAAAACATTTTTAATTACTTTAATTTGTCTTTTAATAATTGCTTTATTTACCATCAAATTATTTGATTAATCACTGTACAATTTTATTTTATTTTTGCAACAGATAAACTCAACATTAAATTGTCTTAACAACTGTTTATTCAAGATTAAACTATCCGGTGTATGCCTACCAATGTTAAAATGAGCATATAGCATGGTACAATTATAGCATTAAGTGAAAAGATATGTACTATATAAAGGCAAACGTAGTATCTTATTCCAGAATTCAAAGCAATGTTACTGAGACATAACCATTAATTCTTAGCCCAATTGCGTTTTATGATAATTTTTTTACAATTTCAAGCATTCATAGCTAGCTTTTTGTCTGACGATGGAATTTAATTGTTCCTTATTCTGTCTTCTGAAAAAAATGGAACACACCTTTAACCACAAATTAGACAGCATTGTTTCCCGATTCGATAGTACACAAATAAATACGTCTGATCTGATCAACAGGCAGAATAAGCACTGTTTTCAATTTTCATATATTCAAAAGAAACTATCAACACGTTTTTTTTTTTTTTATCGTTTATACAGTTATCAAAAGTTCTTTAGCTGTTGAAACCAAAATATTTTATCTATTAATTAAGTTACAGCTATGCTGACCGGACCTGAGACTTCGTCGAATTTGAATAATCGTTCTCACTTTCCCCAAAAGCAGTCTCTGGCAATGTGACCCAACTGTCCACACTTAAAACACACTCTATTTGGACAATCTCGTGAATAGTGGCCAGTGTAGTGACAATTATAACATACAACTGCATGGGCCCCCATACAATCTCTGGCAAAATGACCATATTGTCCACAGCTATAACATGTGATGTCTCTACAATAAATTAATTGAAAAGAATGAGGCACAAAATGTTTTAAAAGTTTTACTCATATTAATTTGGTATAAATATAGCATGAATCATTTGTACCAAAATGTATTTAATTCATATATCGACTGGACCAGGCCGTTGGTTTTATCGTTTATGTCTATAACATATTGTCATTTCGAGTTCTCTTATAATTTACCATGTGGTTTGCTTTTTGCTCGTTGTTGAACCTATAGTTTCCTACATTGACCAATGAAAATGTAGCACAAGATGTAGAACTGATCTTTGTTAGATCTTTGGCCACTGAATCTATTTATTAATAAGTTTATAATTTAACAATAGGAGTTGCTAAAACGGCAATTTTTTTTTTTTAATGTTTCAAAAGTAATGATGTAGTTAACGATTATTCCTGTTACCAAACTGGTGCAACATTTAAGTCAATTATGGGAAAAAGTTAACAGTTCGTCTACTTCAAAAACCATAATTATAAAAATATAGATTCCTACACTGCAACAAGTGTATTACGATATTTCTCCACTCGAGACAGTTAAATTTTATTATTTAAAGCGCGAGGCTTGCCGAGTTCTTTAAATAACTAAAATTTAACTGTCGAGAGTGGAGAAATATCGTAATACACGAGTTATAGTGTAGGAATCTGTTTCTTTAATGATTTTTATCCTTCTTTTTCAAAGATTTTCAGAAATTTGTGTTCTTTATATGCGACGTCATCAGGCATGGTCACCTTTTTTCATGACGTCACAATAGGAAAATTCAGAAGAAAACAAAACATTTAGACGTCATAATCAAATTTCGACTAATCATTTGCCGAGAACAGATTTTTCACTAGTGAGGAGAAATATTTTTCTCACACCGGTCAGGAAATGTGAAAATAGCACAAAAATTAGAGAACATCATTTTCACAAGCAATTTGAAAGATATGTCCACACACATATTCTCCCAATTTTTTTTATATATAAAGAAAAATACACCAAATGTATATTACACTGATATTTTGAAGATACATTTGCTGCATATTAACAAAATGATATGAAGAACTATATGTATGATAGAGAACTTCATAAATAAATAAGGTTTTTATGCTCAAGTTGTAAATGGAATTTTTATTATTAATGGTATAGTAGCTCCGATAAAAAAAAATTACCTTTATTTTAAATAAACAATTTGAGGTAAGAAAGTTTTACAGTTTGACGGTAATTTTTTGGGGGATGGGGTCAAGCTTTATATATATGTTCCGGACCATATGAGTATTCGGACCATACGCGTATGGTCATGACCATATGCGTATACTCATATGGTCCGACCGTACGCGTATGGTCGGACCATATGAGTATAATACTCGTTTGGTTATTAACGAGTCGGACCATATGAGTATTTGTACTATATAGTTTGTTTTTTTTAAATGATATTATAACAGTTTCAATAATACAAAAACTTTATCTTAAAAACAATGATGGTTACATGACAATGTATTATTTTTATAATTCAAATACTACGTAAAAATTAGATATTGATGCCATAGCTAGTTTTCATCGTTAATTACATTCTTGCATGTAGGATTGGGGTGACATTTACTTCCACACGGTATCATAGCTTTTTTTTTGCATTTGCAAGTCTTTGTTGTGCACGATCCTTTTCATTTACACCTTTTGTTTGCGAGTGAAAAGCTATCATTTTTGTAGTTGCGTACAGTGATAACGAGGTCTTGGGCCATGCCGATATGTCTACAGTGTTTTTAAGAAGCTCTACATCTGAAATATTGTAACATAACTGCAATACACCATATTCACAAGACAACTTAAATTAACTATGTTACTTTCCAGTGACTTCTTGTGTAACAGTTCATTAAGAAATTTGTGGAATTTATTTTTTTAAGTCGATATATTGCCATTCACTCGTAATTACAAATCGGTAATGACCATCAGTACATGTAATGACCATCGGTATAAAATGTGTTTATTATAGTTTTGACAAGTTAGTAAAGTTAACTATTTAAAACTTATAATTTTTATTTAACTAATGTTTTTTTTATTATAATATGATAATAAAATATGATATCGTCTTTTTAATAAACGGTCATACCTTATGAAGAGTTTAGAAGTATTGAAAGTAAACTAACAGTTTTAATTACCCCGACCATATGAGTATATACCCATATGGTCATGACCTTAGCGTATGGTCCAAATACTCATATGGTCCGGAACATATATACGAAATATCGACATGGTTTCTTACTTAAGCAACACGTATAAACACGTATAAAATATGTGTATGTTGATTTTGGTTTATGAGGAATACGTTTGTATTACAAAATTTTGACCTTATTTTACATTAACTCTTTATAAAGGACCTACCATAGGCATTTATCTTTTGTATTTTATTTTTTCTAAGGAAAGCGATGCGATGTTTAGAACTAATTGCCTTGTCCGATATCATGCAGGATCTACATTAAATCAAAAAGGTGGTATACAGGAAATAGACATACTGGTTTTACAAGTTGGAAACATTAATTGGGATATATTTATACAGTCGATTCCGGAAGAAGCTTAGTCATAATTGTTCTACCAACAATTGGGATAATTAAATCACACAGGTAATCGGGTTTTTTTTTAACATGGAGGGAATAGAACACATTGAGCTAAAGAATGATAATATGTAAATGGAAAATCAATGTAGCGTTTGGGTTTGTTAGAGTGATTTCTTGGTGTTAGTGAGGGAAGACAAAACCCAACGCTTAATTTTGAAAGTTGATTTTTTTCAAGTTATATTGAGATCAACTTTCAAAATTTATATCACAACTTTTGTCGTATTAAGTATGGTTCAGATTTACCAGAAATTTCATTTAAATGTGTAGGATATATTACATAGTTGGTTTCAGATACTCAATAACTGGCTGCAACCTCCGGTTATATATGTTTTCAAATAAACTATTATCAATTGAATCATTGGTTAAGTTAGTTTAAAGAAAATATACAATATACACGTCCATACGTGACACTGCTATGTATTTGAAAGATAAGCTATTCAAGTGTTTTTGCTCGTATTGAATTAACACAGATGCCGAAAAATAGAGATTCATTCTAAATGTATATCATGAATACCTTGAAATATTTTGTAATGAACTGTATATTTTGTTTAATATTTGGAGTTTGTGACTTTTGTTTCTGCAAGCAGTCTCATGTTTCATTTACTAGAATTATATTGACTGCAAATCATCAGCACTTTTTCACAAATACACAATATTTTTATCTAGATTTTAAATGATAGTAATACGTACTCAGACCCTTCTTGTTCATTGTCACTATCATTTCTGTAAAAAGAAATAACAGTGTTTAAAGAAAAACAAATGTACTTTTGGTGTTTATACATAACATACACAGCAAACTAGCGATCAGACACAATACATGCAGATTTATACATGGCATTTGTTAATACAAGTATCAAGGTTTTCTAACTCTACGGTCGATGATAAAAAGGCATATAGAAGAAAGTGCGGTTATATAGATATTCTATAGCAGTCTAGCAAATTATGATGGATTCATACCATTTTTTGAAGAAATCACTTCACCTTTATCATTTGGAATGTTTGGTTCATTAGCTTTCATTTAAGTGGTTACACCTTACAGGAATTAAGTATAGGTAACACAAATATCATATTCTCGATTGTTCTTTAAAATTCCTGACCACGAAAAAAATCATATTACAGTATATCAAGGGAAAAACGGCAAACAAACTATCATTCTAGAAAAAAAAACTAGATAAAGCAACAATTTACGTATCTGAGTTACAGCTCATATAGTTAGCACGTCGTGCTGTTTTAGTTTAAAAAAAAATGACAATACAATTATAATTTTAGGTTTCTTTTTCAATTAAACATAATGGTTTTTTCATGTCATTGAACATTTATCGTTCATTCTAATGTGTCTTTTACAAAATTTTCACAGGAAATATCAAAACTTTTGTCGTATGGTGTATAACACGTATTAAGTATGGTTCAGATTTACCAGAAATTTCATTTAAATGTGTAGGATATATTACATAGTTGGTTTCAGATACTCAATAACTGGCTGCAACCTCCGGTTATATATGTTTTCAAATAAACTATTATCAATTGAATCATTGGTTAAGTTAGTTTAAAGAAAATATACAATATACACGTCCATACGTGACACTGCTCTGTTCTTGAAAGATAACCTATTCAAATGTTTTTGCTGGTATTGAATTAACACAGATGCCGAAAAATAAAGATTTCATGAATACCTTGAAATATTTTGTAATGAACTGTATATTTTGTTTAATATTTGGAGTTTGTGACTTTTGTTTCTGCAAGCAGTCTCATGTTTCATTTACTAGAATTATATTGACTGCAAATCATCAGCACTTTTTCACAAACACACAATATTTTTATCTAGATTTTAAATGATAGCAATACGTACTCAGACCCTTCTTGTTCATTGTCACTATCATTTCTGTAAAAAGAAATAACAGTGTTTAAAGAAAAACAAATGTACTTTTGGTGTTTATACATAACATACACAGCAAACTAGCGATCAGACACAATACATGCAGATTTATACATGGCATTTGTTAATACAAGTATCAAGGTTTTCTAACTCTACGGTCGATGATAAAAAGGCTATAAAGGTTATATAGATATTCTATAGCAGTCTAGCAAATTATGATGGATTCATACCATTTTTTGAAGAAATCACTTCACCTTTACCATTTGGAATGTTTGGTTCATTAGCTTTCATTTAAGCGGTTACACCTTATAGGAATTAATTATAGGTAACACAAATATCATATTTTCGATTGTTCTTTTAAATCCCTGACCACGAACAAAATCATATTACAGTATATCAAGGAAAAAACGGCAAACAAACTATAATTCTAGAAAAAAAAACTAGATAAAGCAACAATTTACGTATCTGAGTTACAGCTCATATAGTTAGCACGTCGTGCTGTTTTAGTTTACAAAAAATGACAATACAATTATAATCTTAGGTTTCTTTTTCAATTAAACATAATGGTTTTTTCATGTCCTTGAACATTTATCGTTCATCCTAATGTGTCTTTTACAAATTTATCTTAGTGTCGATTATATTCAAACTATTTTTTAAGGATGTATTCTTCTGACATGTCAGTTTCGTTTAGTCTCATTGAAATCTCGTTCTGGATTATTTCCAAAACATGTGATATAAGTGGAAAATAGCAATGAATTTAAAAATTATCATAATCAAACTGAACTCTGTGAAAGAATTGTGTATTTCCAATAAGTAATTTTTGAGTAATGAATTTTTCAATCAGTCTTTTTTAATGAAATTTTGAGAAAAATGGGCGAGGGGTACAAACAATGATTTTACCAGAAACATAAACATCCCATATAACTTTTTCTTTTCAAATTTCATAGATATGTATTTTTTTCAATCATTTATAACAAGGAGGCTGAAAAAATATGCATTTTGTTCTTTAAACAGAGAAAAATCACATATTTCCAAAATTGACAACATGGTAAATTTGACACGAAAAAGCATCAAAATATAATAAAACTGTCTTATACTAACACCTCCCTATAGTTTCTTTAGTTGAATTTATGCAGATTGGTCCCTTCAAATTTATTGAGAGTATGAAAAAAAGTTGAATTGTGGAACTGTAATAGCCCCAAAATGGGTAAAAATTGATGAAAATTGGAAAAATCATCAAAATTGGGTACTTTCAGAGGGCCGCAGCAAAAAAAGAAGCGCACAACCATATGATTTTTTCTTCACCAACTATTTTTTTTACAGTCATATAAATGACTCACGTAACAAAAACTTTCAACTCTGGCGTTTTCATTTGTATGCATAATATTTTGAAATGAATTGAGTGCGGCAAATTCATTAATAGACTTTCGTGGAATTTTAATTTATTTTTATTTTGTATGATACTTATATTTGTTTTTAGAACTACTGAGCATGGCAGTTTTCGAACTTGTGTAAATACGAATGGAATATATTTTGCATTGTAACGCATGCTACGTATGCTATTCGGCAATGACAAAAGAGTATTTAGCTGCACAGATTTGGTTTTAAACATTTTGAAATAGATGCAGTTATATTGTGTATATCTTTATAAAAAATGATAATGAATTGTGTTATATCAAATATTTAAACATTGACTGGATGCTTTTTATTCTGGTCTAGTAAACTTAAGGTCAGAAAGAAAATCTAAATCAATAACTGCTCAATCATAGCGCAACAACTAAATTTTGCTGCCGTTGTATTGTCTTTAACATGTTGAAAAGGTTCCGGCATGTCGTGTTTTTTTCTCATTTGGAGATTCTATTTTATCAAATACAATCGAAATTTTTACGCACACTTTTACTATATATAACTGGACTTCAAATTAAAGAAATACGTACTTAGATCCATCAGATTCCTTATCACTTTCTTTTCTGTAAAAAAGAGTTTCTGAAACTATTGTTGTAAAGCATTTCTTCTGTTTTCTTTTGCAGATATAATTCTTTAATATGAACGTACTATTCACACGCTCTCTTGCCTGCAGATTGTATATTGTGAAAACCGATCTTTATTAAGTATAGGTTGTCTTATACGAATTGGCCATTACCGGATTGTTTTTCTCTGATTTCGTGAATTCTATTTGTCAAACAAATATTTCATAAATATTCTGTATAAAATTGAGTGGATCACTAAAGTTTGATTTCTTAAGGTGGTATGGGTGCCTTTCGCCATCTTGGATTGTAAAAAGCAGAGAACCTAAGATCCTGATTTTCTATCAAGTTAGCAAATTATGATGCAGGATTACATATATCTAATGTGAATTTTCATTTAAAAGAACCAATTTATAAGAATATAACTTATAGATATTCAGCTTTTTACATGTGTATATTAATTACGTTTGTTTTTAAATGTTTTAAAATTGGCATTTTAAGGGGAGGTAACTCTAAAACAGTGCATTTTCTGAAGGAATCTACATGGAATTTTCCTAATTTGTATTTTAGCTGGAAAAAACTTACGGTGACCATATCTTTTCTTTTGATATTCTCAAAGCATTTTCTGAAAGCTATCGTTTCCTAATTTATTTTACAATTCTATCATTTTGTTTAGTTTCTAATCACAAAATGGTGTTTTTTCCTGTATAATCTATACAAAATGTGTCATTTTGTCACAATCTGTAGCTTG
This sequence comes from Mytilus galloprovincialis, assembly GCF_965363235.1. Taxonomy (NCBI): domain Eukaryota; kingdom Metazoa; phylum Mollusca; class Bivalvia; order Mytilida; family Mytilidae; genus Mytilus; species Mytilus galloprovincialis. The sequence goes on from NC_134843.1 coordinate 88,986,486, forward strand.
AGAAAATGCGCGGTGACCTATCATTTTTATTATATTTTTGAACATATATCAATAGATACTACGTTTTGGCAAAGTATGAACAAATTCTATGATTTTTATTTTAGGCTCCCATACCACCTTGAATGTCTTTTTTAATGTCTAGTGTACTTCATACATCTGCAAAACAATGGCGTTGGTCGTGCAGTCATGCCTGGTGAAACACAACCAAAGCAGGTAATTTATTGCACATTATTATCATTATTTGTAATAGGCAGATGACTTACGATGAGCTCTCGATGAGTGTAGGGGTACGTTTCTCTTGTTTTTATGTATGTTAAACATTTCTGAACTCAGATCAGCAAATGTTCTAGAAATTCGTATGCTTTTTCGAAACAGCTTATGATACTTTGTAATATTTGCATAAGAAAACAATTATCAAAGGGGACGGGAAAAGGAAAAAATAGCTTCGTCCGCTATGTCTTAGCCGCTTGTTGTTACGGTCTTATAGAGTGTTATAGGCATCGAATCAAATAGACAGTTCTCCCATTATGCTTCCTTTTTTAATATGATTAGGCTGCTACACACATTAATATCACGTAAATTTCACCTCAAACGGGCTTGGCAAAGTCAAAATGTCAATCCTGGAATCTATAATGAGTTTATTTATACGTGAATCTCAATAGATATGAGTTCATGTGAGTTTCACGTGAATCTCATTTTTCAACATGTTTTTTTTAAATTAAGTAATTCAAATAACGTTATATTTTGAAATTTATTAAAATTCATGTAAATGGATTTTTTTTGGTCACGTGGGATTCAGGTAAATCTGAAATTTTACGTGAGTTCAATGCATAAACTCTTTTTAGGTGAATTTTACACATAAACAACACGACGGGTGCCAGATGTGGAACAGGATCTGCTTACCCTTCCGCAGCACCTGAGATCACCCCCAGTTTTTTGGGTTCGTGTTGTTTATTCTTTAGTTTTCTATGTTATGTCATGTGTGCTGTTGTTTGTTTGTCTTTTTCATTTTTAGCCATGGCGTTGTCAGTTTGTTTTAGATTTATGAGTTTGACTGTCCCTTTGGTATCTTTCGTCCCTCTTTTACGTAAAATTGTTCATGTGAAATCACGTGAGCAAATTTTATCTCTACACTCGATGAGTTCCCTAAGATTATTGGTGAAATTTATATTAATTTGTTTCTTTATATTTTTCTTTGTTCGTATTATTATTTTAGGCCCTTTTTATCGGGTGAATCAAAGAAGTTCATTGGCGTATGTTTGTATACTTTTTGTTGTTAAATTGTATGCTCCTATGTTGTGTCATCAAAAACAAATCAAAACAATACTTACTCGGACGAGGAAGATTTTGTTTCCGTAACAGCTGCTTCCCTGTAAATAAGGATGTGAACATGTCAGTGGGTTACTTGTACATTTTTATACCCCTTCCAAGTTTATTTCTTGATGGTCTATGCCTCAAATAGCAAGTAGAGGGATGATATTACAATGCAAAAACAAAAAAAAGTATGGATTTGGTTCAGCAGAAAAAGGTTACAAAATAGCATTTCGGAAGCTGTCAACAGATTTAATGTCACCTTTTAACATAAATTTGTCCATGTTTGGAGTTCGTGCTGATGAAGTCTTCTTTAATTTTGATATATGATTTTACCAAAAAATGGTAAAAATATTAATGAGAAAGCGTAGGTGGGATTGTTTTCATTTTCATTTATTGTCTAAAAGAAATGCACTACGAAATGTTTTTGGGCCTAACACTCTTTCAAATAATGCTAGCATTCTCAGATATCTCTGCGTATGAATGCTGCAAAACAGAAAGATATTATCTGTAAGACCACAAGTTGTCAGGTAAGCATTTGAATTTGAAGTATGTAAGAGGCAGAAGATAATAAACGGACATTCAAAACTCATAAGATATAAAGAGACAAGAGCCTCGACGTATATTTTTTGTTTGTCTTTGAATGATTGATATATATTTAGTAATTAAAAATTGTATCAAGCTTAAGTAATATGATATCAAAAATTTAACCAAAACTATTGAATATGATTAATCTTTTTCAATGGTTAAGTTTTAGTTTATAAATCGTATACATACAATGTAAAAAGTGGTTCTTTTTCTTTTAAAAGAAAATTCGATATTTTTCCAAATCTTCAGAAATATATAATTTTTAACTTTTGTCTTCCCGTACTCTTATTTGTCCATATTTTTTTCGGAATGCTGTGAACTTTACCATGTTACTTTAGTAACCAAACAACGCAGGTGCAATCGGAAATCCGTGACGAAAGAACGGATAAACAAACACAGAAAAGAAATAGTATTTATCGATTATGAAAGAAAAGAATGGGAACGAAAGGAAACTGTAAACCAAACAACTATAGATCTCTCTGGTTAACTCGGCACAAAAATCAGAAAGTTAATTTACAGAATGTTAATTTTGTCGAAATTCGAGAATTTGTTTTAATAGATATGCATTTTTGCGTCTGTCTCAAGTCAGGAGCCTTTGGCCTTTGTTAATCTTGTATTATTTTTTAATTTTACTTTCTTGTGCATAATTTGGAGTTAAGAATGGCGTTCATTATCATTGAACTAGTATATATTTTTGTTTAGGGGTCAGGTGAAGGACGCCTCCGAGTGCGGGAATTTCTCGCTGCATTGAAAACCTATTGGTGACTATCTGCTGTTGTCTTTTCTATGGCCAGGTTGTTGTCTCTTTGACACCTTCCCCATTTCCATTCTCAATTTTATTTGGTCTAAAACTAATTGTTGGCATGATACGGGTAATGTTTTTTCATATATTTTATGAGGAGAGGGAAAGTGCTTTTTCATATGATAAAGACATTATCTTTCAGTCAGTTTAATTGAAGTCTGGATCTAGAATGTCATTAACTGTAAGTAGTCCTTTGTTCATTGTCATTTTGCTTATTTTCTTTTGTTACCTTTTCTGATATCGGACTCGGACTTCTTTTAAATTGAGTTTTACTGTGCGTATTGGAATGTGTTTCTTTATTCTACATTGACAAGAGGTATAGGGGAAGATGTTATAAAGCATGTTTTACCCCGCCGCATTTTTGCGCCTGTGCCAAGTCACAAGTCTCTGGCCTTTATTAGTCTTAGATTTTTTTTTTTTTTTTTTTATTTTAGTCATTTATATGTTTAGGTTTAAGTGTGAAGTCCATTTTCACTAAACTAGTACACATTTTTATTCAGGGACCAGTCAAAGCACGCCTCCGGGTGCAGGATTTTCTCGCTGTGCTGAAGACCGTCAGCTGTTTTCTGCTCTTTGGTCGGGTGTTAACGTTGTTGTAATTTTGACATTTAGCCCGTTTCCATTCTCAATTTTATTGGTGCAATAATTATCATAAACATTATATCGTCTCGTAGGAAATTATTTTTTTCTTGACCATTTTAAAAAATCTCTTTGGGTATAACTTTATTCTGAAAGACTAATTTTAGTGCATCTAGTTATCGAATAAAGGTTATATATAGGGACCTCTATTAAGTACGGCGATAATTTGACTTCATGACTCCAACTTTGACAAACATTATGAGTTTGTTGGTGTTAAGGTTTAGACAAAGATGTGAACAATTTCAAGTGACCTTAAGCCCTTCAACAATGAGAAAAATGCATACCGTAAAGTAAGTTATAAAAGGACTGCAAAAAAAGATAAGCGGCAAACATAACAATAATCAATTTTTCTTTCTTAATTATTAGTTGGTTAATACACGAAACGTCGTCGATGCGCTTTAAATCCAATTATTAGATGGTTAACGAACAAGATTTAAATGAGATTAATTCCACTCCCGCCATGCAAAAAGACTTAAACTACGTCACAGAAGTCAGGAAGATCGAAAAAATAAAATGAATTATTCCCAACTTCTTATTAGTTTTCATATCCTGATAACAATTGGTGAACATGTTTTTTATGGTATTGTGAACATAAGGCTTTTGTGTGTTTTTTGTAAATGATTGATTGTTTTGAGATATTAACACAGTGATGACTGCTGTACCCATATTTTGACTATTTTATTTATTATGTCTTTTTTGTTCACGCATAGTTGTAAATATTGCGGAATTTGATGCGACTGTCATACAAGTGAGAGGTTTAGCGCTATAAAACCAGGTTAAATCCACCATTTTCTACATTTTAAAATACCTGTACCAAGTCAGAAATATGACAGTTGTTGTCCATTCGTTTGATGTGTTTTGTCATTTGATTTTGCCGTTAGATTAGGGACTTCCCGATTAATTTTTCTCGGAGTTCAGTTTTTTTGTGATTTTACTTTTTATTTTTAATATGATGATAAGTAAAAAAATAGCGATGTTTTCCCTATAAGATTATGTGGTCATGTTTAAGCCAACTTAGTTAAATATTCAAAGGAAAACTGATATTGTTTTTATAAATAATACATACTTTTCTTTTAAATATACAATAGTCCATCTCATATTATGAATTTCCTCATCCTTTTGTGTCATCAGTTTGGCACACCTATTGAATAAATTATTGTCGGTTTGACTTCCCCAGAATTGCAGACAAAATTTATGAAAGTTAATAGTAAATTTCTTCTGACTATATGTATTTACCCAGCGTTAAATATTGTTATAACCAGAAACATGGCCATTCAAGACACATGACTCTTTATGACAATATAAGACAACGACCAAACTTCTATAAAATTAAGATGACAACAGGAAGGGGAGTCAAGGAGATACCACACTATGACAAAAAAAAAAGAAAGACATCAGTCAATAGAACACTACACATAGATATTAAAATTGAGCAAAAATCACGAACACCACGAGAACAGTAAATTAGAGGATACACAGTGCCTATTTAGGTCACCTGGATATCTACTTTTTGGTTTTGTCCAGAAGACAAGTATGGATAATAGTTGTTATTTCAGGACAATAACTCCTATAGAACTGTACTGACAATTTCGAATAAGTTTAATAATTTCTAGATCTTATTTCGCTTGTCAGTTTGATTTATTTGGACTTCCTGATTGTTAATGCTTATATTTTGGTTTTTCTTGTGAATATACTTTTTGTCAAAAACTCAAATTGTTAAAACCCATCATTAAAAGGCAGTTAATCCTATATGTAGTAGATATTGCCTATTTGTAAATCAAATAATGCTGATCCGTTTTGGATTTTATAGTTATCTTTATGTATTTGAGTTTTGACAAAAATGCGAAAACTACTATTGATTGAAAAGTTTGGCTGAGCTTTTGATGTTGTCATTTGTATAGGGACTTTAAAATTTCCCTCGCATTTCGATATTTTTTGTCTTTTTTTTTACTTCTGATAAACGTGTGCAGACAAAGATGAAAAGCTAATATACGTTTCACGAAAATGGGCCCCTTATTTCTCCATGCAACACCTCGTGAAGTTTTGATTTTACCTTTTTGTGAATGCGTATCATCATATTTTATCGTAGCCCTTTAGACATTTTTTCATTATATGTTCTTACCTTTGAAGCTCTTTTTGAAAGACTATGTTTTCTTTCAGTAACTGATCAATTCTCGTCTGATGAATCTTGCAGCTTCGACATAGGCTTGAAAATAATCCAAGCAATTGCTATTTGAAAGTTTTTTTAAGACATCTCAAGGTATGATTATATCTTAATATACTGATGTGTGTAGCATATGCATTTGTCAATATGTTCAATTGATATCTCACAATGAAATTACTAGTATTTGTTACAAAAAAATCGACATTTTTTTCTTTTATAACTGTGCATGTAAAATGGAAACATAGATATAAGAACACAAAGATATAAGAACAGAAACATCCTCATATATTACTAGTATTCGTTTGTATGAAGTATTTTTTTTTTTCAAAACAGCGACCTCATCAAAAACTGCAATTCTTTCAGGTTTCCCGACAAAATAACTTCTTAATTTTCATATAGCACAGTATGCAGTATGCAATTTGCTCATTGTTTAAGGCCGTACGTTGGCCTTTAATTGATAGTTTTTGTTTCGTTTTGTCACTTGTGAAGCGTTGTCTCATTTGCAATCATCTTTTTATATAAACCTCTCTCTGTTGTAATGAGAACTTGATTCTTAACAAAATGAATGTACAAATTTACCTTTCGTCGGATTTTGATTCCAAATTTTCTATGATTTCTTTATACAACACTTTATTTTCAAATGAATGTAATTGAACCGTTGATGGTTCGTCTGGCACATCAACTAAGTTTTGAATATCGATATTAATCACTCCATAACACGAGTGGAAAGTTATGTCATGTTTTTCGGGAAGAATATTTTCTAGCTCTGATATAATTTGCGTGTACTGTTTATATATAACCTCATTATTTTTCATAAATGATTCGTAATTCTGCTGCTCCAATACGTTATTATCTTCGACTTCCGTTATCTTTATATTCTTTCTTCTTTCGATAAAAGTATGAAGATCTTTACTGCTAGAATTTATGGTTTCAATGCAGGATTTGCTGTCATCATTGAGCTGGTCGATGTAGCTCCTAACTTTAACCTGAATACTCAGTATTGCTTCCATTTTTTCTTTTAAACAAGTAATTTGTTGTTTGGCATGCTCCCTTTCCTCTGACACTGCTTCGGCAATTCCAGAGAATGAATGATCCTTGTGTGTTGATATTACACATTTACTGCAAATAAAATCCCTGCACTTCACACAAAAAAACAAAAACTCTTTATCATGTGTAGGACATTGCGACTTTTTACTGAAAACTGCAAGGTCTATGGTGCTGGTATTTGTAATTGTATGTCCACTTGTGGCAGGAATCATATCATGTCGCTCACGACATATTGTGCATAATGCATGTTGACATTCATAACAGTAAAATATACCATTACTTTCAGAACACATACGACAGATTTGTGTAGAAATTTGTGCCATAACAATCGCACTGCCAAGGAAGTTAATGGATTTCACCTTGATAAGGTCATTGATCATTGGTATATCTGGTATGTTATGGCTTTTAATATATATCTATTACGTAATACTCACCTGTTCGTTAACTTTTTCAGATAAGATAATATTACTGAAACGTGTTTCAATGAAGTTTCCCGCTTAGTTCTGAAAAAAGAAGTAAACATTTGCATTATCGACACATTTCAAATAATATCGCTCAACAAAAGTTTAATTATTATTAATTATTATTAATTATTATTATTAAGTATTGGAAACAAGGTAAACTGACTTTTGATTTTTCAGCTATTCCATAAGAAAGTTTCTTTTCTATTGTTCTGGCGATCCCTTCACCAGTTTCCCTTTGTATAAGTGTAACTAAAACATTCAGGTGCAATTACATTCTATTTGTTTATATATAATATATTAATCTATATGTACTACTTCACTTGCATATACAAAACGTCTCTTAAGGTAGCACAATACAAAGATTTTTCATCCCCAATCAGACATCTTTAAACTGATGTAATTCCACTCATCCGTCTTTAAATTTGATAAATGAGGTACCAAAAGAAAGAAGGATTAATCTTTCAAATTGTGATAATTTCATTATGACATAATTATTACATAATTAATTGTTATGTAATTAGTTGCTATATTGTGATGTCCATACTTGAATGAATTTAGCTTCTTTGTTATTCATAGCATCCCAAAATATTTTATAGATTCTTGCACAACACAGTTTGACCTCCAAAACTATAAAGAAGGATGAAATGAATTATATCAGTTTTAAGTTGTCTGATTGGGAGTGAACAAATCTTTGTATTGTGCTACCTTAAAAAACATTAAAAAGAAATTTATATTCATTAAGTACCAGTGCTCTCTAATCTATGTATTATTTTTTATCAGTTTTTGTTAGGCATTTTTGTTTTGTATTCAATCAATTAAATGTATCCTGATGCGTCATTTGAAAAATAAGCATTGAACGGTAATAGATGAAATATTCTTTTTCATCCAAGTCTCATGACCAATTGAGGATAGAAATCTACGCATTCAATTTTTATAGAAGCATAAATGATAATAAGCAAACTTGTATATTATAATGTAAAATGTAAAATTCAAAACGGGTCCGTTATCAAATGGCAAAATCAAAAACTTAACAGTCATTCCCAAAAAATGGGTACAATTACAAAATTTCAGTGTCGCCGGCAAATAACCACAAAATGCAAGCTTAACATATGTCACAGATAATCTTTTTCGTGTTCTAAGTGATTAATATGTATACTAAAATAAAATTATATTCTTTTGTGATGTATATCGTAAATATATTTGTGTTATTTTCTATTCAATATACGGAAATCACACGAATTCCGAATGTCGCCAAGAAAAACTCCAAATATCGGTGTAAATTAAAATACTTTATTTCATCTAAATCATGATTAGATTTGCTTTTTTTATTTGACACTATATTGATTTTTATCCACAAAAATATTTTAGAATCAAAAGTTATAATATACACTTTGATTTACCCATTAAACCAATGTCGCCGATAAACGTATAACCTACCGTAACATTTCTTTAGGTACAGTCAAAACATATTTATATGCTTGGAAATCATGCCCAAAGTGATTTTAAGCAAAGTTGATACATCAAATTTTAAAATCCTGCCTTTAACTTTTATTGCAATGAAACGAAAAATCAAAAAAAATCTTCTCTTTCTCTTTTTTTCGATTGTCGCATATAAGAATCCAACCTACGTAACGCGTATTTTGGAACGCACTAACCAAGAACAAATCAAAATGATGATTATTTCATTGAAAGCACCCATAAAGCTTCTCAATAATCAGTTTTGAGAAAGCAACTCAACAATATTGTTACATATTTCCATGTATAATGTAAATAAAACTAACCTCCGTTTAAATAACCTCCGTGACGCAGAAATTTACAGTTTTAAGTTGTCAGTCTTTTTTATCAGTATCAGCGGCTGCCGACACTGCTGAAAGTCATTTTTGTAGCAGACATCCTTTATTATAAAGAAAACAGACAAACAAAATACAGATTTTGAGAGAAAAAATGTTGTTTTGAGAAAGGTAGGTTAACTTGTTTTTTTCCCTATTATGTGAGCAACATTATAAAGTTTAATAAACGTTATATCAGCCATTCTCTTAGATTTAAAATAGTCTACAACACAACTTGTGTAATTACGACGACAATTATAACTTTAACAGCGGTTTATGGTAAACATTTTCAAGATTATTTAGGACTCATCAATGTAACGGAGGTTATGCAAATAACAAAAATCTAAAGATGCATGTAAACACGATCATACCAATTGAAATTCTTGTACATTGTTATAGATACCAAATCAGTTCATCAATTATCACTAATAAAAATCAAAAGGTGATGTCAATCATGGACGACATCATTGATTTACGTTACGGAGGATAGAAATTTAAGGAAAAAAAGTTTTTTTTCTCTAACAGGACTTTACTCTTTTTAGATAACGATTTACTTAGCAAAATGTTTAATTCTGTTGTCTTGTTCGTCATTTAATTCCAATATTTACATTCATTTATATGTTTGCTGTTGGTAAGAACTGGAATTGTCCGTTATGGAGGTTTTAAATGTCGTTACGGAGGATAGAAATTTTCGAAATGAAACTATTTTGACTCCAAAACTTCATAGTTGAGTATAATACATACATTGTGGTGTGAAGGAAGATAACATTATATGTATAGAGCTAATAAAATTAAGTTGAACAGTATTCGGTTTAGGTAAAACATATTTTTGAGTGAAAGTTCATGAATTGTTACGGAGATTTAGACAAGAACAAGTCCATTTGACTAAAAGAAACATATAACTTGATAGAAAACAGTTTTTTAGTTTGTAATGTCAATAAACTGTTTAGAAAAGCTAGCATTAAAGAGTTAAGTGTTACTATGTATCAGCATTCAGATACTGGTTTGATATCAACCTCCGTAACAAAGATGGGGGTGTGGATTTATACAAGCATAAAAAATACATACAAGTGATTTAAAACATAAATAATAGGGTTTTTCCTGGAAAGCTGTATTATGAAACTAAAATATTATACAGCATAACATTTCATTAGTTTAAATTTATTACTAAATAAGTTGTGAAAACTACTTATTTGAATTATTTTTTTAAACACTATATTAATTCAGACCTTAAAATTGGTATTTGCTTTCAATATATACAGAATAATACGTATAAATCAGTTTGATATGGTGGTAAATATGACCCATTTCACATGAGCCTGGATTTAAATCTTGTGTTTTTCTCTAATGCAATTTTTAAGATGACTTTATACAACACTAACCTCCGATACGTTCATACTTACCTTGTCTTACAAAAAATGCTAAAACTAGAAAACAACTAAAATGGTGTAAGTAAAAATTAAAAAAATGACAGACTAGATATAGACACAGAAGAAAACAACACTCTCTCTCTGCTCAGTTGAAATTTATTTTTTAACAGTGTCTACATTCGAATTGTACCCATTTTTTGGGAATGACTGTTAAACACTTCAAACAAATAGATATAAACTATCCTATTCATGACTTTGGTACAGGTTGGTACCGGAAAATGCATGCAAATTATCTTCACCAATTTGCATACGAAAGAAAGAAACTTATTTAAAATATTAATACAAGGAAACACAACAAATTAAAAGATTAAGATTGTTTTACTTCGTTCGGTTTAATCAGCACATTAAGGTTCGACTGACCATGACCTACTTTGTAATAAGCTAATAAGTTACAACCTGTAATTTGTACAAACAACCCCATTTATATATTCGAAAAGTCTTTAAATTGGAAGACTATTTAGATCTAAAAAAGTAAGTAAATGTGTGACTTTCCTATCCTTCTCCATTATTTTATAATAACAATTCATTTTATGATATTTATATAGATACAATAAAAAGGAACTGTAACTGTGAAATCCTTTAATCTTATATTCTCATATTTTAACTGTTTGCATAAATGATATTCATTTTGTCATGTTAATGTATGCCTGTTCGGTATCATGTTAATGTATTCCTGTTCGGTATCATGTTAATGTATGTCTGATCGGTATCATGTTAATGTATGCCTGTTCGGTATCCTCCACCTCTTTTTTAATTGTATTAATCATTTTGAATTGACAGTTCATTGACACGCTTCATTTTCATTAAGGTGGTACCCAACACTTTGACTAAAATTTATTTGTCTCGTTTAATTTTCATAAAATTTTGACAAAGTATTTACTTTGACCCTTTAACAAAACTATAAAAATTTCAAAAATTTTGAACCAACCGTTTTGTCAGAAAAATTACACTGGTTATATAGCAGTTTGACAAACACTTATTTTGATCATTGAAAAGCTTAATATTCCCTTAACAACACGACGTAATTAAAACGTTTAGATGATTTTACAGAGTTATCTCCCTGTAGTGTTAGGTACCACCTTAAACCCCAGATATTTCGTGAATTCCAATATTTCTATTTGATCTTTACGCATAACAATCTATAAACTGTTATTACTAGCACACTTTTAACAATATTGCAAGTATCAAAACAGTGATTGTTATTTACTGTTAATTTTCAAACTGTTCACTAATAACCTAAATCAATATTTTGAATCGTCATTGATGTGCTTGAATCAGTTTATACTTTATAGAATATTCAAAATAGTGCTTGTTGAAAACATAATTTTGAGGATTAAACTCTTGTTGAATTAATTGGTAAATTTGCGAATAATTTCATTCAGGTAATTGTTTGTGCCGTTCTTTTCTATGACGTTTTGTAATTGAGTTGCAATAATATCCTCATTTCTTACTCTGTATGTTCAAAGGGATTGTACAGAGCATGTGCACATCAGATTTACATATAATTTTTCTTTGAGTATGCTGCTCAAGAAATGATTTGATGAAACTGTCATATAAATGAAGGCAACTGTAGTATACCGCTGTTCGAAAGTCATAAATCGATTGAGAAAAAAAAATAGGGGTTACAATCTTAAACCGAGGGAAAAACACCACCTATAAGAGGAAAATAACGAAACAACAGAAACACTAAAGTGCAAGACTTAGTAAATGATTATGCTAGATATAAAACCAGGTTCAATTCACCATTGTCTACATAAGGAATTGTCCTGGGATTATAGCATTTTTGTGACTACTTTTTTTCTGCGAACGGGATGAAATATGATGTACATATTGATATACTTGTTCTCAACCACACGTATAGAAGCATTTATCTGCATACAACATAATATACCCTCTTTGTTCATGTTGTATCATCTTCTTTTTTAATTTATAACAGAGATCGAATAACAATAAATATGGGTTTGTAAACAGTTCATGATTTAAGTTCATTTTATATGATCTCATTATGTACAATTTTTTGTACAAAATTCAAAAAACCTGCAGACAAATTTAACACGTCCATAACTGGACTTTCTGTACTGTACTGGTACTGTACTAAACATTATGTTACACTTTATAGGCTGACAGACCCCTGTATGCACAGAAAGAATGTTTCAGTTTTATTTTATACATTTGGCATTTGTTTCCAAGATATAAAAGTATAAAACTCCCCAAAATTGTATAAACTAATGCATTCTGAACAATTGATTACAAATGCGTCAGTTGAAATTGAGAATGAAAATGGGGAATGTGTCAAAGAGACAGCAACCCGACCATAGAGCAAACAACAGCCGAAGGCGACCAATGGGTAATCAATGCAGCGAGAAACTTCCGCACCAGAAGGAGTCCTTCAGCTAAAACATATACTTAAGGAATATGTCGCTCGTGGTAAAATGTTTAGCATAAAGGGCCAACCTGTGGTAAAATTAGTATAAATTCAAGCCCTCATGAATTATTTCGATTGTAATAGGACAAATATGGCAATTGTTTTTGATGGAAGGGCTCTAGGTGAAAGCATTATTTGCCGTTCCCATAAATAAACGCAACATTAAATTGACGTAAAAAAACGGACCAAACAGAATGAGTGACATGCTTAAACTATTAAGATTCGGTTTTTAGATAGATTTGGATAAATTTAAGGAGGCTCGCGGGTTTAAAAATTTCATGCTTCTTTCGGAGGCAGATTGTGGGCTTAAATGAACGGTGACCCCATTTTCTTATTTCATGTTTCTATTAAGTATATGATAAAGTTCTTTAAAAAAAAAAAAATGGCGAAATCCTATACTAGAAAAAAAATTGATTTATACCCGCAGCCCCCTTAGATGATAATTTACTTATATTCTACACGTGACCCTATTAAGTCTCATGGAGTTTCCTCGTGCAAAATGTTTTTAACTGTGTATTTCTTATCTACAATGAATGAGCAATTACCAAAAAAAGTATCATTTTGGTATATAAGTTCTCTTTCTTTTTTATGCATAGTTTGTGTTCTAGTGAATGCTGAATCGATTACTTCTTTCGCCCGCAATCCAGCCTGTTACTTTTATTATACAAAAATGTGACAACCACAATGTTCTTCATGGAGTTACAAATTATTTTTTTTTTTGACAAAACCTTTCTTTACAGACAGATTGAGGTGAATTTTAAGTTCAAAATTATAGTTGTCGGAAAAGGGGCTTTTCTTTGCAGAAAGGCTTATTTTATCACTGGACTGTTCGACTTGTCTTCCATAAAAGTCATATTTTTGTGACATTTTGAACGTCTTTCAAGTCGATTAACTAGATTTAAACATAAAAAACTACTGCCGTCTTACTAAGTCAATCTACATATAATACAATAATACATTATCAACGTTCATTTCAAAATCACCCCTGCGTATGCGTCATATTATATTATTTAACAACACGTTTATTGAGTAGTCAAGACTTCCGACCATATATCATTCACGTATGAAATATTTCATATATCAGCAGCAGTTTAAGTGAAAATCTTTCAATGATGCTTTTGCTATCGACAAAAGGAATTAAGAGCAACTAATGTCACTTAAGGCGTACGTTTTCTGCTACTGAAAATAACGATCCGAATGTTTAAGAATTATGTTCAGTCCGATGTTGATACGTCCTTTTACGCATGTTATATACAAAATAGGGATTTCAACGAATACTATCGCTCGGTAATATCAAATATCAAATGCTAAATTGATACTCTATTTATCGTTTTTTGTAATAATATTGTCCACTTCTCAGCTTCTACCAATAAATCTTCGTTTTGTTTCAGAGAATGCCCCTCTGATAATTCAATATCAATCACAAAATAAGCATATGTATGTACGAAATTTAAAAATAGCTTCCGAAATCTTTTGTTTTAAACATTTAAAAAACATTCTGCACCATAGTAGAGCAAAATATCGGTTCGAACAACAAATTAAGGTTGACGAGTAATGATGACCAGTTAGTAATTCTTCACCGAGTTGACATCCGCTATACGAAACACACCTTTAAAAATTACGTGTTGAACGTTTCTTTCATTATTAAAAATTCTATCTTTGTATGATCATTTTTCATAATAGTTATGGACAATTCACTTGGAAACTCAACATATACCCTCACGACACTTACCAAAGAGGAAATCCTGGATAATCATAGGTCTGTTCTGTGTTCCTTTGGAATTTCAGCCAAAGATGAAGAACTGGATCTGCCATCACTATATTGGATACCTAAACTACATAAGTGTCCTTACAAACAACGGTATATTGCTGGGTCTTCCAAGTGCTCCACGAAACCTCTTTCGAAATTATTAACATCTATTTTATCAGCAATCAAAGACGGGCTTCAAAGTTATTGTGAAACTGCCTATTCTAGAGGGGGCGTGAATCAGATGTGGATACTTAAAAATTCCAAAGTTCTTTTAGAGTACATACAATCTAACTCTCTTTCATCTTGTAACCGTATTAAAACATTTAACTTTCCTACTCTTTACACTAGTATTCCACATTCCAAACTAAAATACAAATTGAAAGAGTTGGTATTGCTTTGCTTCGTAAAAAAGAATGGCCAACGTAGATACAAGTATCTTGTCTTAGGGAGGGATAAATCCTACTTTGTAAAGGATCACTCTGATTTAAACAGAAAATTCTCTGAAACTGATATTATCAAGATGCTTGATTTCTTGATTGACAACATATTTGTTAAGTTCGGAGGACGTGTTTTTCAACAGACTGTTGGCATTCCAATGGGAACAAACTGTGCCCCTCTACTTGCCGACTTGTTTCTTTACTATTATGAGGCTGACTTCATGCAGGAACTTCTTAGGAAGAAAGATAAGAAGTTAGCAATATCCTTTAACTCTACTTTTCGCTACAAAGATGATGTTCTTTCACTAAATAATTCAACATTTGGTGACTATGTGGAACGCATCTATCCAATTTACCTAGAGATAAAGGATACTACAGATACAGTGAAGTCGGCCTCATATCTTGACTTACATCTAGAAATTGACAATGAGGGTCGGTTGAAAACAAAACTTTACGACAAAAGAGATGATTTCAGCTTTCCAATTGTGAACTTTCCATTTATCAGTAGCAACATTCCAGCAGCACCTGCATACGGGGTATATATCTCCCAATTGATACGATATTCCCGTGCTTGCATTTCCTATCATGATTTTCTTGATAGAGGGTTGCTGCTCACAAGGAATCTATTAAACCAAGAGTTCCAAATGGTGAAGTTGAAATCATCCCTTCGTAAATTTTACGGACGCCATCACGAGTTGGTTGACCGTTATGGAATAACCGTTTCACAAATGATATCGGATATGTTCCTTACGTCGTAACTACAATCCCCTTCCCTTTCATGAATGTGACCTACCGAATTAGACTATTTACCGGATTTGTTATCACATAAGCAACACGACGGGTGCCACATGTGGAGCAGGATCTGCTTACCCTTCCGGAG
Organism: Mytilus galloprovincialis; assembly: GCF_965363235.1. Lineage (NCBI taxonomy): Eukaryota > Metazoa > Mollusca > Bivalvia > Mytilida > Mytilidae > Mytilus > Mytilus galloprovincialis. The sequence continues at coordinate 89,002,252 of NC_134843.1, forward strand.
CACCTGAGATCACCCCTAGTTTTTTGGTGGGGTTCGTGTTGTTTATTCTTTAGTTTTCTATGTTGTGTCGTGTGTGCTGTTGTTTGTTTGTCCTTTTCATTTTTAGCTATGGCGTTGTCAGTTTGTTTTGGATTTATGAGTTTGACTGTCCCTTTGGTATCTTTCGTCCCTCTTTTATATGCAGTCTAATAAATTTAATATACTGTGAGTCAATCGACAGATAATGTTCGTATACTTTTGTAATGTCCTGCTTGATCTCCATCCTTAGTTCTAACATGAAGATAAAAAAGTATCCGCGAAAATAAGCTGGTTTACACTATTCATTTTAAAATGTGATTGCCAATCATTCAAGTTCGTTGGTTGAATTAAAGATAAGTGACAAGAACATAATCCTGAATTTTAACAGCTTGCATTTTTTATCAACAAAATGAATAAATAATTTTAATTCACAGGTCGACTTTTGTATTATGGGTTTGGTTAAAACACTTTCCCATTAAAACTTGTTTTCATAAACTGATATATGAAAATAGTCACCAATCATGTATTTTCTCTTATACATTGTTCATGATATCCTAGATAACTGTTCATGAACTTCACATATAACACTATTCAAGTTTAATGAGTGCAAGACAACATATTTTCTCTTCAAGGTTGGTTTCATTGCTTGTAAAAGGTTAAGAAATAAAGGCAACAGTAGTATACCGCTGTTCAAAACTCATAAATCCATGGACAAAAAACAAAATCGGGGTAACAAACTAAAACTGAGGGAAACGCATTAAATATAAGAGAACAACGACACAACATTAAAATGTAACACACACACACACACACACACAAACGGACTAAGCATTAGACAAAATCCTATGAGAATAACAAATATAACATCAAAATCAAATACATGAATTTGGGATAGATAAGTACCGTGACACGTCTTATAGAAATGTGAATTCACACTCAAAAATAAGAGAAAACAAACGACACAACGGAAACACAACGTTAAAATGTAACACACACAGAAACGAACTATAATATAACAATGGCCATATTCCTGACTTGGTACAGGACATTTTTAAAGGAAAAAATGGTGGGTTGAACCTGGTTTTGTGGCATGCCAAACCTCCCTCTTTTATGGCCATATGAAATACAACATTAAAATGACAACACAACATTACAGGACTACAATATAAATAAATAGAAGAACACAATTGACAAACAAACACACGAATAATAAGAACAACAGCAATATCTTAACTTTATTAGCTCGTTATATTTATAAATGATTGAAAATATCGTCTGGCCGTGTATCACAAAAGAACACAATCTGCTTTTACAAACCTTCCTACTTTGTCAAGCAACGATTTCTCGAGAGATTTGTACTGTGATACTAATCGCTATCCTTCTCTCTTTTTGATATTTTACTAGATAACATTTGAGTATACTGTTTTACATTTGAAGCTGTCATCAAAGAAATATTAAAGTTTGATATTTTGTCTTTACTTAGAAATTCTCGTAAATATAGGGTCTGTCGAACCCTTTCAAAAACATTAACTGCTCCAAGACATGTCTTGTTGAGATTCTTATAATAATACAGATCGTTTGCAATCTGAAGCAATTCTTCATTTAAATTGCGCTCAACGCTTAATTGCTTCATATCAGTATTCCCAAGTTAATTAAATACATGATGCACATCATCCCCAAAAGTTTCCATTTTTTCTATTATTTTATAATCAATTTCACATGGTCTACAATGTTGATGTATAGGACTAAAATGATTCCCAAGAAGACGAGGTTTGTAATCATATGTATCCACAACATATTATAAAAACATTGCAAATGAGACGTCATGTCCACTTTGCATACTTTCGAATGATGCATTCTTCCTGTACTTGCTTATAATTTTAGTTCCATATACATTCCAGTAATGTGGATTTGGATACAAGAATTTGTCAACATATCAAGAAAGGAGCCTAGAATCCGGGTCTCTAACAAATAAGACTGAAAGCGCTGATTTAGAGATTTTTTTCACATCTCCATCCCTGTACTCCGGTGATATTTTTGGCAAATCCATCTTATATACAAGAGACATGTCTGTCAGATTTGTGACGATCTTATTTTCTAAAGACAGAAAAATTCTTTTCCAGAACGTACATCCAACTTTCTGCACAAAAACAAAAAAGAAAGTTGTTTTCTCTGTTGAATAATAGATATTTCTTTTTTGTCTGTGTCAGCTTCGTTTTTGGTTATATAGTCTTGACTTGCAAGTATCGTGCAAAACATGTATTCGTTGGCTATACGTTTTTGAATCCAATCTTTTTGCTTTCTTTGTAACTGTGAAATAAAAAAACACCAATTATTTAATTACACCAACAGTTTGAAACATCATTTACATAAGGGAAGCACGAATCATCTTTTGTTCTAGAAGTTGTAGTTTTATACAATAGTAAACAGCAGAAATTCTATCACTTAATATGTTGTTTGTGACAATTATAAATTCTTAATAATTCAAAATAGATCTATAAAAGATATGTTTACACGTTTGATTTATTTTGCCCTTAAATAAGTTGATTTCACAATATTTTCTCAACCCAATTCTACACTTAAATGCTACAACCAGTCTGTGTCTAATGTCAACTCTCAAACTATGTTTATGATTTAAATGATGCATTTGTTTATTTGACTTTTAAAATTTTTAGTCTCTATTGCACCTTTTTGGTTTTTTTTTCTCATTTTTCCTATTTGTAACCTGGAAAATGAACAATAAAAAAAAGTTCATTCAAGACACAATGGTTCATTATCTGATGTGGACGAAAATGAAATAACACCATAACAATTTCGTGCATCCGAGCGCTTACCTGTATTTAAATTCAGCATGAAGACTCAGACCCATATGTTTAAAACCTAATACGAATACAACTGCATACCAAATGAGATGTATTTATAACTAGTGGTTCCTTTAAACTAACCTTATACCGAATAAACTCATTATAGATACCAGGATTGAAATTTTGTAATTGTGCCAAATGTACGTGTCATCTACAAAAAACTCTTCAGCGACGCTCGAATAATTTTTTTTAAAAAGGCCAAATAAAGTCGAAGAGCTCTTCATTGTTAATGAATTGTATGCCTAGGCTAAGGGCGATAACTTCAAAAATTATTTCTAATTACAGGATCAACTATTGTATTGGCAAATAAAATGATCATGGGATAAGTAAAATAACAAAAATACCGAACTTAGAGGAAAATTCAAAACGGAAAATCCCATTCCCCTGACAGGTATTTCGTTTATGAAGTTTATATAAAAATATATATCCTAGAACGGAAATATCATTTGCACTACTATCTTTTCCAAAGGTGAAAATGAAGTGCTATGCAGAATATTTTCAACATTAATATGCTCTGAAGTTATGAGAGTTTAATCGTATACTGAAATTATGTACTAGTCAAAATAATTATAAAACAGCGTTTCAATACCGTCATTGTCATGTTTGGACTGATATTTTGAATTAATTGAATGTAGTTTGAATCAAATATTCCTTACATAAGTGCGTTATTGTTTGTGATCTTCTGTACTGTCTGTTGTTGACGTTTTTGTTCAGAGATTTGCATGTTGTGTCCCTTATTATATATTTTGTTTGCGCGTTTCTCTCTGATGAGTGTTCTTGCATGTGTTTGTGCTGTATTTCTGTCACGTAGTGGTGATGTATTTCTCTCAATTTTAGTTTGTGACCCGGATTTTTTCTCTCTCACTCGATTCATGACTTTTGAACAGTGGTAAACTGTTATTGGCTTTATTTATAGCAAAACATATTCCTAAAGAAAGTAACTGAATTTGCGTGGAATGATTAACCACATGACACTACAGGACAAACAAAGCTTCGACATTAGCGACGTAATCAATGACAAAAGAATGTTTTAAACATTTTTTTAAGTTTTTGTATGTTATAAAAAGGAAGGCGCCAATAAAGAAACTAGTATCAGTAAAGGTTTAATGAAGACTAGTAATGTTTATTAATTTATCACAATAAATCCAGATAACACTTAAATTGTTGTCTGTGTAATAATAGTACACAGTTTTGAAAACTTTTCATTGATCATTGTTTCAAGTTTAAACACCATCAGTATCTTTTTGGTTACATGTTTATACTGTATGTATCTGTTATGTAGAGAAACATGAATTAGAATATGTCCCTGAAAAATATTCAACTCGTTCTTATTCTTTGTTTCTGTTTATTTCATAAGGACCTAGATTACATCCGGTTTCCCATATATTATCCTTTTAGGACACCGATTTAGAATAGAAAATTATCTCACATGTTTGTACATATGATTGGCTTGGACTTGGACTTATCTTATTGATATCGTAACAGTTATAGCTAGAAAGAATAATGAGTTGTTAGCAAATTTCATGAGTGTTTCATTTTTATTAAATATCTTACTCTGAATGTCCCAAAAAATGTTGCTGACATGGTCAAAAGAAAATTAGAAAGAATTAAAGAAATAACGTAACCCTCCTCCAAAGTTCAGTGCTACTTAATTTTTTATGTTGTATATTTATATATTGGTATAATGTGACTTTGCGTTTTGTGTTGTTTTTTTTTTGCAGTTTTATACTAAATTTGTGTCAAAGATGTTTGTCTATTATAATGATGTATGTATATAATTTTTGACGGTTGTGTTTGCTTAACATCCAGTGACAAATATGACAAAAAATTGAGAATGGAAATGGGGAATGTGTCAAAGAGACAACGACCCAACCATAGAAAAAACAACAGTAGAAGGTTACCAACAGGTCTTCAATGTAGCGAGAAATTCTCGCACACGGAGGCGTTCTTCAGCTGGCCCCTCAACAAATATATATTAGTTCAGTGATAATGAACGCCATACTAATTTCCAAATTGTACACAAGAAACTAAAATTAAAATAATACAAGACTAACAAAGGCCAGATGCTCCTGACTTGGGACAGGTGCAAAAATGCGGCGGGTTAAACATGTTTATGAGATCTCAACCCTCCCCCTATACCTCTAGCCAATGTAGAAAAGTAAACGCGTAACAATACGCACATTTAAAATTCAGTTCAAGAGAAGTCCGAGACTGATATCAGAAGATGTAACCAAAGAAAATAAAGAAAATTACAATAATACATAAATAACAACAGACTACTAGCAGTTAGCTGACATGCCAGCTCCAGACTTCAATTAAACTGATTGAAAGATTATGTCTTTATCATATGGATATCAGGCACAATCCTTCCCGTTAGGGGTTTAGTATCCTACCATCACAACATATATGAGAAGAACACCAAGTCATCATGCCAACAACTGGTTCTTGAATAAATGTGTTTAATTCCAATGCAAAGACCCAATAAGTGAATCAATATTAACGCCAAAATATGCAATCTTTAATGACCTGACAACAGTGTCGTAACTATATCCCTTCATAGTAAGTCTATTTAAAGGTTTTGTTAGTTTCTGAGGTGAATACTAACATTTTTGTGCTTTATCAGGATATTTCCATAAAAATTGGATGTGAAATACCTGAACGTATAGGAAGTCTGCATGTTGAGCTATATTTACGAATGATGTCCTTATACCGATGATAAAATTTAGTAAAAGTTTTGACTAGTTTTGATAACTTGCATGGTTTTATGATAATACACTATATATCTATCATGCGAACGAAAGAAACGAAACTAATAAATGAGTTAAATACAAGCCAACACAACAAATTCAAAGAATCAGATTGGTCTACATTGTTATAGGTTTGTTCAGCATACGTATGTTCGACTGCCCGTGACCTTCTTTGTAATTTGCCAAATAACTAGTGACGACCTGTAATTGCACAGACAATTCCTTTTATATATTCGAGAAGATTTGATTTGATTTCTACGGAGAGTTTTTATATGAATGTGTGTATCCTATCCTTCCAACAAACAATTCGTTTGGGATATTATATATTACTTGACACAATAAAAAAGGAATTTTAACTGTACAAATATTCTGTAATCGTGATTGAAACAACAATTCTCTTGTGACAAATATGATCTAATACCTTTTCAGAACTGTTAAAGCTGCACTGTTCCTCTTATATTCATGATTTCCTTGATAACTGATCATTTACTTCAAATGTTACATTATTCAAGTCTAATGACAACCGCTTTTTCTCTGCAAGGTTGTTTTAATTTATTGTTAAAGCTTCAGAACAGCTGCTAAATTTATAAATTAATTCACTTGTTATTTTGTATACTAATTATTAATGATTAAAAATATCGTCTGGGCGTGTATTATATCCGAACAGAACACAATCTGCTTTCACAAACCTTTCTATTTTGTCAAGCAGCGATTTCCCAAGATATTTGTACTGTGATACTAATCGCTGTCGCCTCTCTCCTTTTGATATTGTATTAGATAACATTTGGGTATACTGTTTTACATTTGAAGCTGTCAGCGAGGAAATATTAAAGTTGGATATTTTGTCTTTACTAAGAAATCCTCGTAAATATAGGGTCTGTCGGACCCTTTCAAAGACATTAACTGACCCAAGACATGTTTTGTTGAGATTCTTATAATAATGCAGATCGTTTGCAATTTGAAGCAATTCTTCATTAAAGTTGCGTCCAACGCTTAATTGCTTTATATGAATTTCCCCGAGTTCATTCAATACATGATTTACATCATCCCCAAACGTTTCCATTTTTCCTATTATTTTATAATCAATTTCACATGGTCTACAATGTTGATGTATAGGACTAAAATGATCATCAAGAAGGCGTGGTTTGTATTCATAAGTATCTACAACATATTCTACAAACTCGGCAAATGTGACGTCATATCCACATTCCATACTTTCTACTGTGGCGTTCTTCCTGTACTTTCTAATAATTTTTGCTCCATATACACTCCAGTAATGTGGATTTGGATATAAGAATTTGTCAATATATCCAGAAAAGAGCCTAGAATACGGGTCTCTAACAAATAAGACTGAAAGCGCTGATTTAGAGAAATTTTTCACATCACCATCCCTGTACTCCTGTGATATTTTTGGCAAATCCATCTTATGTACAAGAGACATGTCTGTCAGATTTGTGACGAACTTGTTTTCTAGATATAGAAAAATTCTTTTCCAAAAAGTACATCCAACTTTCTGCACAAAACAAAAAAGAAAGTTGTTTTGTTTGTTGTACAAAAGATATTTCCTTTTGGTCTGTTTCAACTTCGCTTTTTGGTGATATAGTCTTGACTTGCAAGCTTGGTGCAAAACATGTATTCGCTGGCTATAAGATTTTGAATCCAATCTTTTTGCTTTCTTTGTAACTATGAAATAAAAATACATTTAATTACACCAACAGTTCAACGTATCATTTTCACAAGGGATGCACGAATCATCTTTTATTTTAGATGTTGTAGTTTCATACAATAGCAAACACCAAAAATTCTATGACTTAATATGTTGTTTGTGACACTTGTATCTGCTTTATAATTCAAAATAGATCTACAACAAATATGTTTACACGTTTGTTTTGATTTGCCTAAAATAAGTGGATTTTACAATACTAACTTACTATCGATATTTTTCAACCCAATTCTACTTTAAAGCTTCCACCAGTCTATGACTAAAGTGAAGAATTGTCAACTCTCAATCCATGTTTATGATTGAAATGATGCATTTCCAAATTTGTTTTTATAAATTATATATAAGTGTTAAAACCACATTTGATAACTTCTAACGTCTTATTAAAATTTCAACCGTGCAGCTATGGATTGGGATTCACAAATGTTTAGTCTCTAAAGCACCTTTCTTGTGTTTTTCATTTTTGTAACCTGGAGGAAAAATAAAGGCAACAGTAGTATACCGCTGTTCAAAACTCGTAAATCGAAAATTACTTATCAGAAAACAAGACATAATTAGTGATTTTCTGATATGAACGAAAATGAAAATAACTTCATAACAATTTCGAAGATCCCCGCGACTATCTGAGTTTACATTCAGCATAAATACTTTAATCCACATGTTAAAAAATACTCATACAACTGAATACCAAATGAGATTTATCTATAACAAGTGGTTCCTTTTAACTGACCTCACACCACTGACATTATGTTTGCGACATGCCGGGCCATCAACTATTGAGGAATAAAGAGATCCAATAGTTATTTCTTTTGTTTTAGAAACATTTTTGCTTGGTACTTTAAAACTTATCTAATACGGGATAACAATAATTCTTCAGACAAATTTCCCAATTCTTAGCTACAATTTTAAATCTATTTCGTGAAGTTTCAAACGCAAACTGTCTCGACAAAAAAAAGTTGTGTTTTATTTATTTATGCTGTCTAAAAACATTAATCTATTGTTTCCGTTCTACAAAACTTGAATTCTTTTCTCACAAATATTTGTGTGTCCATGTATTCTCGCAGTTATTAATTCACCAATGCATATTTAATTTACACAAGAAGTAATAACTAGAGATTAAGAGATTTAAAACAATCCCCCTTAGTCGGATGATTTTAATTCGGTTGTCTTTATCAAAATGGGTTATATATGATGATAACAACAGATGCATGTTTGTAATGTAAATAGTTTTGTTGTTTAAAAAGAGTGTTTAAGTTATTTAGAAAAATAAAAGTTGGAAAGTGTAATAGATCCTTTAAGTTCATTTTTAAAAATTGTTTCGGGAAGACATCATGATTGGACTTTTTGAGTTGTGTTTTCACGAAGTGCTAAAAATAACACGTTTGCCAGTTACCCAAGTAATTCTGAGTTATGATCTTATAACAGGTTGTTTTTTTTTTGTATTAATTCCAAGTATAGATTGGTTCTATGCCGGGACAAATGAGCTCTTGTAAAGCATGAATAGTTCTTGATAGAGGGTTGCTGCTCACAAGGAAGCTATTAAACCAAGAGTTCCAAATGGTGAAGTTGAAATCATCCCTTCGTAAATTTTACGGACGCCATCACGAGTTGGTTGACCGTTATGGAATAACCGTTTCACAAATGATATCGGATATGTTCCTTACGTCGTAACTACAATCCCCTTCCCTTTCATGAATGTGACCTACCGAATTAGACTATTTACCGGATTTGTTATCACATAAGCAACACGACGGGTGCCGCATGTGGAGCAGGATCTGCGTACCCTTCCGGAGCACCTGAGATCACCCCTAGTTTTTTGGTGGTTTCGTGTTGTTTATTCTTTAGTTTTCTATGTTGTGTCGTGTGTGCCGTTGTTTGTTTGTCTTTTTCATTTTTAGCCATGGCGTTGTCAGTTTGGTTTTAGATTTATGAGTTTGACTGTCCCTTTGGTATCTTTCGTCCCTCTTTTTTGAAAGGTATAAAGTTTGAATTTTTCGAAAGAAAATAATTATTGACACTGATCGTTTATAAAAATGATTTTAATAAAGTCAAAGATTAAATACATTTCCCACATAACAATATGCTCTATTGCTAGCCCTTTTTGTTAATGAAATTGTATGTCCTTCTTAACTGCAAACAAATAATTTCTAATTACAGGAGCAATTATGGTATTGGCAAATAAACTAATTATATGTGAAAAGTAAAATAACAAAAATACCTAACTCTGCGATTCCATGAGTGAGAGTTACCTGACAGGTATTTTAATTCCAAATTAAGTGTTTCAACATATATGTATAACGTATCTTTTATTAACACATTACTTGGCTTTGATTTTTTTTTCAATTGAAACTTACCTGTCGTATTTTTATCAGAATCTCCTCTTTTGTGTGTTGACTTTTGTTGTTGATGATTATCAATACAAAATATTTGAATAATAATCATTATAGAAGCGATGGTAAGAACGACCACACTGGTCTTCTTACAATACATTATTAAATCTCTTATCAACAAATATGACTTCAATAATATTAACCTGTCATATATATAATAAAGTGAGATAATGTACGCTTATTAATGTTAAATTATCTAAAGTATTGTAGAGTTGGAGACTTATATTGCATTTTAAGATAAAGAACTTGCAAAGATCTTCAAACGATAATTCTAGAGGCTAAGTTCAGACTTAACATAAATGATCTTGATGGTTTGTATCTAAATATGGTGTCACTTACAAAAAATTATCAGCTGTAAGAATATTCAGTACTATTTATTAGCAAGATGTTCTGGGCTGGTAAGGACATTTCCAAGTATAAACCTAGGATTTGAATTTTCCATCTGATTTTGAGATCAGGTTACTAATCCAAGCGTTAATATAAAAGCAACTTACAAAGGAATAACAGTTTTACTGGTTGATCAATTGAAGAAATAGATTCAAAATGTAAATTGAATTTGTGTTCTGTCTATCGATATCTTTAAAGGAAAGTCTTTAATGCCGAGCTGGCAGGGACCTGCATACTAGCAACGATAAGAGAATACATGAGAATTCCTTGCTACTAGTCACACGATATATGTGGAAAGAATGGTATGGAATATGAATCTTTTCAACGACATTTAATCTTTATGACAAGTCTATGTGTGCCTCATCATAACAATACTAAACTTTTAAAATTAAACTTAAACCTTTCTGTCCATTTAATCCAATATGTTCTATATATGGAAATGCCTGTACAAATCGGGAACATGCGTTGTTTTCCATTCGTTTGGTATGTTTGAGCTTTGGATTTTGGCATTTTTATAAGGTCTTGCATTGGAGTTCGGTATTTTTGCTATTTTGTCATGATTTTATGAATATTTTGTACCACATTTTTATTTTGAAAGGATCAAACCAAACTTTTATGGTAAAAATGTCACCACAATGAAGGGATGGCTAAACATTTTAATTTTTTTTTTACTTAATAAAGTTATTATGCAAAGCATCACAAATATTTTTTTTAAGATTAAAACAGAACTTGATTGAAAGAAAAAAGCATGAAATACAGCTATCCACTGATTGGATAATTTTTAAAATTCCAATTCCTCCAGTCTAAGCTATAATCTTAAAAAGATCAGATTATGTAAATAGTTGCTTTGTTGCTCAAGAAATGATTAAGTCACCAATGGGTGTATACATCTTTCTCAAGAAAGAGTATGATGATATTGGTCTACTCCTGTATGTCAAATTTTGCCTATTTTCTCTGATTTGTTGCTGAACAGGTTTTCATGACAATCATATGACAATCAAAACTCACTGATGACTTTTATTGTTGAAATAAATATATAAGGCAGTAAAAATATTTCAAATCCTTCCTGAATAGTTTCTGCATAAAACACTTCTCTGTACTTATACATCCCATCAGTGTGTTAATGTATAAATTCTTGTATTCCAGTCTTTCATTTTTACTAATTTGCTTTGTTTATATGCCTTTTTGTGTTCCTTTGTTTTTATAGTGATTAAGATTATAACACAATGTTGACTGCTGTACCCCAATTTTGATATTTCCACCTGTTATGTTTGTTTGTTTCGTTCACACACCTTTGTCAATATAATGGAATATTATGCGACTGTGATACAAGCAAGAGGTTTAGCTGGCTATAAAACCAGTTTTAATCCATCATTTTCTACACAAGAAAATGCCCGTACCAAGTCAGGGAAAATGACAGTTGTTATCGATTCGTTTGATGTATTTAAGCTTTTGATTTTGACATTTGATTAGGGACTATCCATTTTGAATTTTCCATGGCGTTTGGTATTTTTGGTATTTTACTTTTTTCTCAACAATACTTTTCATTTTAGATTTTTTCACCATATGAGTAACCATTGAGCAGAGCATTACATGCATTTGAAATGTGAAAACCAGAATAATATTGGTTAACAGTATTGTGTAAAGTTTTTCAAAAGTTTCCAGTCTACCTATATACACAAATATGAAAGTTAACTGAACTACTGGGTGTTGGGTAGTTTACAGCTTACAGTGTTTTCTATATAATTTTCTATCTGTTTTCTGCTTATATTTATGTAATTTGGTGTTGATATCAAACCTTAAGCTATGTACTTCATATATATCTTGTCTTGAACATCTAATCCTGATTCATGGTTTTGCATTTGTTAACTAACCAAACATCAAAGGCAAAGATTGTTGAGAGCACATCAACACATCAAAAGAACAACACTAGAGATATTCCAATAAAGGGCTGCGCTTTAGCGCATGATACGCCCGTTGCTCTTTTAACTCGTCTTCTATGCTTTAAATGAATTTATATGATCAACTAGAAATATATATACAAATCAAAAGGGATGTTACATTAATATATTCACCAAAGTTTCATAAAATCCCCCTTTTTTAAGTATAAAAATTCATTACTTAAGAAAACGTAAAATCTAAAATTTATAAAAATGGAAAGGGAGCTTATGTCAATAGATATAAACAATTTATCAAAGTTGCATAAAATTTTGTGAAAGTGTTAGTTATTGTCCCAAAATTGGAAAATCCCCCCTTTTTTAAGCATAAAAATTCATAACATGGAAATGTACAATCTGAAATTTATAAAAATTGAAAGGGAGCTTACATCAATAGATATAAACAATTCACCAAAGTTTCATGGACATTGGTGAAAGCCTTTTTGAGTTATTGTCCGAAGTGTTGAAAATTCCCCCTTTTTTTTATGAATAAAGCCCCATAAATCCAAAACTTAAAATCTGAAATTTATAAAAATTGAAAGGGAGCTTACATCAATAGATATAAACAATTCACCAAAGTTTCATGGACATTGGTGAAAGCCTTTTTGAGTTATTGTCCGAAGTGTTGAAAATCCCCCTTTTTTTATGAATAAAGCCCCATAAATCCAAAACTTAAAATCTGAAATTTATAAAAATTGAAAGGGAGCTTACATCAATAGATATAAACAATTCACCAAAGATTCATGGACATTGGTGAAAGCCTTTTTGAGTTATTGTCCGAAGTGTTGAGAATCCCCCCTTTTTTATGAATAAAGCCCCATAAATCCAAAACTTAAAATCTGAAATTACAAAAAAACAATAGATATAAACAATTCACTTAAGTTTCATGGAAATTGGTGAAAGTGTTTTTGAGTTATTGTCCAAAGTGTGGACGACGGACGGACAGACGGACGGACGGACAGATGGACGGACAGACGGACGGACGGACAACGGTATACCATAATACGTCCCGTCTAAAAGACGACGGGCGTATAAAAAGACAAAATCAGAATTTACAATACTTTACAACAAGAATTCTGTTCATGAATTTATTTCAAATCATTCTTGATCCGACACCAAAAAGAATGAAATATTTATTAATGCAATGTTATATTACACTTTCTTATTAAATAATGAATGCACTTTTTTCTTATTGAATTTCCTTCAGGTGAAACTTTTAACATAATAAGAAACCAAGCATTTATGTTTGAAAACTCTATTGAGACAACATGCCCCATGAAAGTCCTTTGCTTTTGGTCTAATACATTCACCAACTTCTTAATTTTCAGTTTAGCACACCTATATGATGTGACACAATAACAATTAAGCCATAGATTGGGTATTCTATTTTTTATTAAAACCATATCACATTTTGTCTAAAGGTGTTATTCCTAGTAATGTCATACCATTAGCAAGAGTTGTTTTAGCACACTTGAAAACTTGTAGACGTGTCTGAAATATACACAAAAAACAAATAAATGTCAATGGATAAGAGTCAACAAAACAATTATGTTCTTTGAGAAAAAAATAATACCAGCTTGCAATCTCATACAAAAATATCTGAATTTGAAAAATACTATTCTTGGTGTTACTTAAATTTTCTATCAAATATAATCCTTCATGGTATCATCCACAGAATTTGGTGTTATTACTGTTGTGAATGTCTACTTCTGTTTATTGAAAGTTTGATTTGTATACTCTTGTTTACATTCATATTTATCAATATATTAAAAAATAATGCAAACCTGTGCTATTTCTTTAGGTTGGTCTTTTACTTTTAAATTACGATGAGCAACACTTATAAATTTGCTGAAAATGAAGAAAAACCTGGTTATACTTTCAAACAAAAGAAAAAGTTATCCAAATGTGAAATTAGCAAAGAGATAGCAAAAGTATTCCAGAAAGTCTTGATACTAGAAACTAGTACAAAATATTAGAATAGGCAAGTCATCACTTTAAATTACTTATCTTTTTTATGATGATTTTTGAGCAGTGCTTTTATTTTATTTTTTCAAATGTCAAAATAACAGTATATCAATTTCCCACTATTGTGTGTTTTTTTGGAATTTATTTAAACCACATAATCTTTAAGCCTAACAATTTTTTCTAGTTATTTTACATTTGCTTGTAACTTTAATAAATACTTCCATACATTTTCCTTCAATAGAAGAAGTCATCAAATCATTTTAAAACCTTACCTTAAAGAGAATAAATAGTGGACAAGATGGCATGCTTCTAGGCTGGTCAAACACTTATCCACTGTGTCCTCATAACTGTAAAAATAAATCAGAATAAGTGTGTATATTTAATAAACAAATGTAATAATTTGGATGTTATAGTTTTGATATTTACCTGGTTGTTTTTTAACTACAACAAATCCTAATCTAATCTTATTAAAAAAAAACTGTATTTGGTAAACTTTAAAATAATCTTTTTCTTACAAAATTCAGTTCCATTCCAGATAACTCTTCTAAAAATCCTGAATAATAAATTATGAGTTATTGAACAGAATTGAAATCATTCTTTTTCTAATACAAAACCTTTCAAAGCAACATTATCATAACCTATTGCAAGATGTATTTCCAATATAGAAAGTATGGTCAATATTGATATATTTGACAGATTACATAGATATTGCTATTTTGTGTACTTTTTTCTTTGATCTGTTTTGTTATAATTGTTCATACCATGCTACTCGCTTGAGATAGAAAATGTTCTACAGAATCTAAGGTGCATGTGCTGTTGTCAATGTTAACATCAAGGATGTCATAGGCACAATAGCAATAAACATATTATCAATGGTCTTTTAAACTGGAGGATGTTTCTTTGCCACATCTCATCTTAGGGCTATTGTTAACACCCTCCAGTTTGAAAAAAAACATCAATTTTTAATAATTTCCAGTAAAACTTTTAAAATGTAAGTCTTTATAAGGCCATTTGTATAACCATATCTTACCTAGCAATATGTAATATAAGTTGTATAGCTTCTGGTTCTGTTAAATATTTAGTGTCAAAATCTATACTATGAATATCACACCCACACTGTTCTATCAAGCTGTAAATAAAAAAAAAAAATATCTTTGAATTATTTAAAAAGAAATTAAGCCTCACTCAAAATAGTTTCATAAAATTCTTTTCTAAAAAATAAAGAGCGAGTGATTGTTTGCCATTTTTAGAAGTAAAGTACAGATAAATTTTCTATCATGCCATCTTTATTGCACACATTTTTTCCAAAAGACTGATGAAAAGACTAACAACTAGATATCATTGAGATGGGAGCCATCTCTGTGGGCCCCGCTGTGAATAATGTGCATTAAAAAATTGTATCTTTACCATAGGACATGGGTTTGTCAACTGAAATCAAAGTTTTTGACCTTGACCTTTGACCTAGGAAGTTGTAAATAAATTATGACACATCCTTTGGTGTTGGTTTATAAACATGTCAAGTATAAACTTTGAAATGATAACGGTTCTCAAGATATAGAGCGGACACGATCTTTACCATAGGACATGGGGTTGTCAACTGAAACCAAAGTTTTTGACCTTGACCTTTGACCTAGGAAGTTGCACATAAATTATGACACACCCTTTGGTGTTGGTTTATATACATGTCAAGTATAAACTTTGAAATGATAACGGTTCTCAAGATATAGAGCGGACACGATCTTTACCATAGGACATGGGGTTGTCAACTGAAACCAAAGTTTTTGACCTTGATCTTTGACCTAGGAAGTTGTACATAAATTATGACATACCTTCTGATATTGGTTTATATACATTTCAGGTATAAACTTCAAAATGATAACGGTTCTCAAGATATAGAGCGGACACAATCTTTACCATAGGACATGGGGTTGTCAACTGAAACCAAAGTTTTTGACCTTGAACTTTGCCCTAGGCAGTCGTTCATAAATTATGACACACCCTCTGGTGTTGGTTCATATACATGTCAAGTATAAACTTTGAAATCATAACGGTTCTCAAGATATAGAGCGGACACGATCTTCACCACAGGACACAGGGTTGTCAACTGAAGCCAAAGTTTTTTGACCTTGACCTTTGACCTAGGAAGTTGTACATACATCATGACACGCCCTCTGGTGGTGGTTAATAAACATGTAAAGTATAAAGTATGAAATCATAATGGTTCTTTAGATATGGAGCGGACACAAAGTGTTACGGATGGACGGACGGATGGACAGACGGACGGACGGACAGACTGATCACTATAGGGCGACCCGCCTTTGGCGTGGCCCTAATAATCTGTATGTGTGGTGCTTGAAAATAGTGAATCTAACATGTGAAATTTAAGAGACTGAGTAAATTTACTTAAAATATAGTCTTCATGATTATAAATTCCCAATATGCTTATAGTTTAAAGAATAAGGAAAAAACACAAATAAAACCAACACAGATCTCTGATTTAAAGAGATAAAATATTATTGAAAGAAGTTCAGTCAATATGAACAACAAAGCCTACTGTCTTTAAAATAACCTAAACACACACTATAATCATTACTAACCTACATAATCTAGCATGAGCATACTGTAACACAATTCCTGAATCTCCTTTAAAACTTAAAACTTTATCCCAACTGAATTTATATGTATTCAATCGTTTTTCTTTTAAATCCTGTATAATGATAGAGCTAACACCAAGTACATCTGCAACAGTCTCTGTACTTTCTACTACTTTTGAGGCTGCAAGTAAACAATTAGTTCTTTAAGTTATGCAATTGTTTAAATTGATTGATTGATGATGGCTTTACGCTGCTACATTTGATTAAATGTATTTTTGTCTTCAAAATAAATGAGAATAACGTAGCAATTGCTTCTTATCCCCAATTTTTTTTTTTTAAATTTTAATAGCAAACTTTAAATTTATTTTACATATTGAAAATAATTATGTGTGTATTCAAATGTAGGGTATACACTTACTTTGTTTATTATGAATTGTTTTTATTATCCTTTCCTTGGCCTCATTTAAAATATCATCAAGAAATACTGCTTTTCCTTTTCTTGTACTGAGATTAGATATTCTACCAAACCTTATGTGAATCTGGTCACCATATCTAAAACAAAACTTCAAGTATCATTTGCAAGAAAAGTAAAACTATATCTTTTTCAAAATGTACAGGCAACATCTCATCTTATTCATAAAATATCAAGAAACCAAACAACCAAAAGTTGAACATTGAGGGAAAGAGTAAAAAAAAATTTTAGGTATAGGAAACCCTATAAATCTCTCAGATCAATAGCTAAAATACAAGATCACACTTCTTGTCCTGGAGAACAGTCTAGCATACTTAGGTGCAATTCTGTCATGCTTTTTTTTTCAATAAGTTGGGAATTGAATAAGTTTGATATGGATTAAACCAAAAGATAACAGAGGTGATCTCTATATGTCAGGCAAAATAACTAGATAGAATATAAAAACGACATTATAAAACAGCTGAAAAATATTCATGTATATTTACTATGAGACCTCCATGACAAGTAGGTCTAGGTAATTGATAAAAATGTACCTTTAAAGATCACTTGTCTATCGTTAGTTCAATAATCAAGAGACAAAACAAAAAGTTGAAAGTTGGGTTTGAAAGCTTTTCAATTTTTTCCAGTATATGTTAACTACAAAAAAGAAGATGTGGTATGATTGCCAATGAGCCAACTCTCTACAAGATACCAAAATGACACAGAAATCAGCAACTATAGGTCACCGTATGGCCTTCAACAATGAGCAGAGCCCACCATACATAGTCAGCTATAAAAGGCCCTGAAATGACAATGTAAAACAATTTAAACGAGAAAACTAACAGTCTTATTTATGTGAAAAAATTTACAAAAATTGAAAACCACATCAAATAAATGATTAAAATTAAAGTTGCCTTTTCTTTTAGATTCTATGTTTCAAAACTACCAATACACATTTTCCTACCTTTGTATCCAAGGCACATTTAACTTCTTTAATATCCCTTTTAACATTTTGAAGTGTAAATCTTGTCCATCTTCTACCTAAAAATGATAAAGCATACTATTCAAATTCTATCATTTATATTCTAATGTACTGTTTGTATCAATAGTATAAATCTGACTATAACCTGAAGTGGTACTATCAAACAAAACAAAAACATAAAACTGACTAAAACCTCAAGAGGTACTATCAAACAAAACAATAACATAAAACTGACTCAAATCTCAAGTGGTACTATCAAACAAAACAATAACATAAAACTGACTAAAACCTCAAGTGGTACTATCAAACAAAACAATAACATAAAACTGGCTTAAACCTCAAGTGGTACTATCAAACAAAACAATAACATAAAACTGACTAAAACCTCAATTGGTACTATCAAACAAAACAATAACATAAAACTGACTAAAACCTGAAGTGGTACTATCAAACAAAACAATAACATAAAACTGACTAAAACCTCAAGAGGTACTATCAAACAAAACAAAAACATAAAACTGACTAAAACCTCAAGAGGTACTATCAAACAAAACAATAACATAAAACTGACTAAAACCTGAAGTGGTACTATCAAACAAAACAATAACATAAAACTGACTATAACCTGAAGTGGTACTATCAAACAAAACAATAACATAAAACTGACTAAAACCTGAAGTGGTACTATCAAACAAAACAAAAACATAAAACTGACTAAAACCTCAAGAGGTACTATCAAACAAAACAAAAACATAAAACTGATTAAAACCTCAAGTGGTACTATCAAACAAAACAATAACATAAAACTGACTAAAACCTCAAGTGGTACTATCAAACAAAACAATAACATAAAACTGACTAAAACCTCAAGAGGTACTATCAAACAAAACAATAACATAAAACTGACCAAAACCTGAAGTGGTACTATCAAACAAAACAATAACATAAAACTGACTAAAACCTGAAGTGGTACTATCAAACAAAACAATAACATAAAACTGACTAAAACCTGAAGTGGTACTATCAAACAAAACAATAACATAAAACTGACTAAAACCTCAAGAGGTACTATCAAACAAAACAATCACATAAAACTGACTAAAACCTGAAGTGGTACTATCAAACAAAACAATAACATAAAACTGACTAAAACCTCAAGTGGTACTATCAAACAAAACAATAACATAAAACTGACTAAAACCTCAAGAGGTACTATCAAACAAAACAATAACATAAAACTGACTAAAACCTCAAGAGGTACTATCAAACAAATCAAAAACATAAAACTGACTAAAACCTCAAGAGGTACTTTCAAACAAAACAAAAACATAAAACTGACTAAAACCTCAAGTGGTACTATCAAACAAAACAAAAACATAAAACTGACTAAAACCTGAAGTGGTACTATCAAACAAAACAATAACATAAAACTGACTAAAACCTCAAGAGGTACTATCAAACAAAACAATAACATAAAACTGACCAAAACCTCAAGAGGTACTATCAAACAAAACAAAAACATAAAACTGACTAAAACCTCAAGAGGTACTATCAAACAAAACAATAACATAAAACTGACTAAAACCTGAAGTGGTACTATCAAACAAAACAATAACATAAAACTGACTAAAACCTCAAGTGGTACTATCAAACAAAACAATAACATAAAACTGACTAAAACCTCAAGTGGTACTATCAAACAAAACAATAACATAAAACTGACTAAAACCTCAAGAGGTACTATCAAACAAAACAATAACATAAAACTGACTAAAACCTCAAGTGGTACTATCAAACAAAACAATAACATAAAACTGACCAAAACCTCAAGAGGTACTATCAAACAAAACAAAAACATAAAACTGACCAAAACCTCAAGAGGTACTATCAAACAAAACAATAACATAAAACTGACTAAAACCTGAAGTGGTACTATCAAACAAAACAATAACATAAAACTTACTAAAACCTCAAGTGGTACTATCAAACAAAACAATAACATAAAACTGACTAAAACCTCAAGTGGTACTATCAAACAAAACAATAACATAAAACTGACTAAAACCTGAAGTGGTACTATCAAACAAAACAATAACATAAAACTGACTAAAACCTCAAGAGGTACTATCAAACAAAACAAAAACATAAAACTGACTATAACCTGAAGAGGTACTATCAAACAAAACAAAAACATAAAACTGACTAAAACCTGAAGTGGTACTATCAAACAAAACAATAACATAAAACTGACTAAAACCTCAAGTGGTACTATCAAACAAAACAATAACATAAAACTGACTAAAACCTCAAGTGGTACTATCAAACAAAACAATAACATAAAACTGACTAAAACCTGAAGTGGTACTATCAAACAAAACAATAACATAAAACTGACTAAAACCTGAAGTGGTACTATCAAACAAAACAATAACATAAAACTGACTAAAACCTCAAGAGGTACTTTCAAACAAAACAATCACATAAAACTGACTAAAACCTCAAGTGGTACTATCAAACAAAACAAAAACATAAAACTGACTATAACCTGAAGTGGTACTATCAAACAAAACAAAAACATAAAACTGACTAAAACCTGAAGTGGTACTATCAAACAAAACAATAACATAAAACTGACTAAAACCTCAAGTGGTACTATCAAACAAAACAATAACATAAAACTGACTAAAACCTCAAGAGGTACTATCAAACAAAACAAAAACATAAAACTGACTAAAACCTCAAGAGGTACTATCAAACAAAACAAAAACATAAAACTGACTAAAACCTGAAGTGGTACTATCAAACAAAAGAATAACATAAAACTGACTAAAACCTGAAGTGGTACTATCAAACAAAACAATAACATAAAACTGACCAAAACCTCAAGAGGTACTATCAAACAAAACAAAAACATAAAACTGACTAAAACCTCAAGAGGTACTATCAAACAAAACAATAACATAAAACTGACTAAAACCTGAAGTGGTACTATCAAACAAAACAATAACATAAAACTGACTAAAACCTCAAGTGGTACTATCAAACAAAACAATAACATAAAACTGACTAAAACCTCAAGTGGTACTATCAAACAAAACAATAACATAAAACTGACTAAAACCTCAAGAGGTACTATCAAACAAAACAATAACATAAAACTGACTAAAACCTCAAGTGGTACTATCAAACAAAACAATAACATAAAACTGACCAAAACCTCAAGAGGTACTATCAAACAAAACAAAAACATAAAACTGACCAAAACCTCAAGAGGTACTATCAAACAAAACAATAACATAAAACTGACTAAAACCTGAAGTGGTACTATCAAACAAAACAATAACATAAAACTTACTAAAACCTCAAGTGGTACTATCAAACAAAACAATAACATAAAACTGACTAAAACCTCAAGTGGTACTATCAAACAAAACAATAACATAAAACTGACTATAACCTCAAGTGGTACTATCAAACAAAACAATAACATAAAACTGACTAAAACCTCAAGAGGTACTATCAAACAAAACAAAAACATAAAACTGACTATAACCTGAAGTGGTACTATCAAACAAAACAAAAACATAAAACTGACTAAAACCTGAAGTGGTACTATCAAACAAAACAATAACATAAAACTGACTAAAACCTCAAGTGGTACTATCAAACAAAACAATAACATAAAACTGACTAAAACCTCAAGAGGTACTATCAAACAAAACAAAAACATAAAACTGACTAAAACCTCGAGAGGTACTATCAAACAAAACAAAAACATAAAACTGACTAAAACCTGAAGTGGTACTATCAAACAAAAGAATAACATAAAACTGACTAAAACCTGAAGTGGTACTATCAAACAAAACAAAAACATAAAACTGACTAAAACCTCAAGAGGTACTATCAAACAAAACAATAACATAAAACTGACTAAAACCTGAAGTGGTACTATCAAACAAAACAATAACATAAAACTGACTAAAACCTCAAGTGGTACTATCAAACAAAACAATAACATAAAACTGACTAAAACCTCAAGTGGTACTATCAAACAAAACAATAACATAAAACTGACTAAAACCTCAAGTGGTACTATCAAACAAAACAATAACATAAAACTGACTAAAACCTCAAGTGGTACTATCAAACAAAACAATAACATAAGAGAGTTCAAGTTATATCAATGCACATTCACAGAAATGATGGGTCTTTAAGGTTTAACCTTGCTCATCTGTATGTCTGTCCATAGGCAAAGGTATTTCTAAACATTGGTTTCCTTTCTCTAACTTTAGTTTGCCTTAACCAATATTATGAAACTTGTACAAAATGCTCATTACCACAAAAAACAGAACAAGTTAGATTTTGGGTGACGTAACTTTTACTTCTCCTTTATAATGTTATGTGCAAGTGGGACATCATATTTGTCCCAAGGACACATGCTCCATTTATTTTTATTCAGTATTCATATATAGGTTAAGAGTAATAATATCAAAACTGTACAATGTCTATTTACTTACCACATAATGTGTTCTGTCAAAGTTGTATCTTTTATGTCTGTCTAGTACTGCTGCAATATCTCTGGGGGAAAAAAATCATATGATTTTTAAAAAGCTGTATTGTAAAAGATTTTTCCCAGCAGTGGGAGTATTTTTCCTGTGAAGTTCAAGGTTTTATCTTTCAGATTATGTAATAAAATTCTACTGTTCGCGATAAAAATATCACTGTTCGGGGGTGTTGAAATTAGTGGGGGTTATTAAAAGAATGATACTTTAAGTAGTGATTTTTTTTAAGGAACTTAAACAAGTGATTTTTATGTCATTATCCTAGATTCAGTACAAGGTCATCACCTGAAATGACCTGGTCATCCTAGACAACACAGATGTTGGTTCTGATAAGTTTAGAAACATAATTAGTCCCTGGATCATTAGTATTCTATATTTAAAGCTACAATAAAATTAAATCACTTCTTCTAGTGATTAATTTGTACTACTTAAATAGGTGATTATTAAAGAAAGACAACTCTAACTTCCAACCTTCATGGAAATAATGTTACTTGAATCAGTGATTTAGAAAATCACTTATTTAAGTAAGTCCCCTGACTGATGATAAAAAACAAATATTTTCTTATTGTTTTGTTCATTTTACTAGTTAAATTTAGAATATATGATATAGTGCAACTTTTTGCTATTTTGTTATCATTCAAAGTCAATAAAAGTTATTGACTAAGGATCATGTAAACATGACCTATATTAAAGACCTTACACCTCTCTGATACTATGGATCCATTTATTTTCATGGGTATCAATGTTCATGGATTGAGAAAACTTGTTTATTCAAGGATATTTAACTGTGGTTTTGGAAATGTCTGCATACATTCCTTTAGAAAATTTGTAATTTGTTGAACATTTATATTCGTGGTTCCCCTGTACCCACTAAATCCATGAAAATAAGTATCCAACGAATTTTAATGAATCTACAATATCTAGAATCACTACAAAATACCTTGTCAGGTAGAGAGTTGATCCATCACTTTTCTGTACCACAGCTTTTATATTATCTTTTTCATCTTCAATATCTATATAACCTTTTCCTGTTGTGCTGAAACATAACGAGAACACCAACTAAAAATAAATTGACTTGTCTTGTAAATTGATATTTAAAATATATATAATAATTATGATGATTATTATCAAAAATAAAAGTAGGTTTTCTAAACATTACTGACATATACTGTTATAGTCAACTATAGGTTATAGGTTTTTTTTCCATTGATGAAGGTCATAATGTGACCTGCAATTTCTTATGTCCACTTCTTTTGGATTATGGTGTATAATTCTCTTATTGGCAATCTATTTTGATATTATAAGATATTCTCAAACTTTTTTTTCTTTAGATTTTATCTAATTTGAACTTTGAAGGATGTATAGTTCAACTAAATTTGGAAAGACATTTACAGGAACAAGTATTCTTTTTGCTCTTGATTTTCTTCTGTCTTCTGCTGTTCATTTCTTATCTTAAAATATCCTTTTTCTAAATCGATAGATTTGGAAAAAATTCACTGATGATTGCTCTACTCCAAATAAGATACCTAAAACCAAAATAACAAGACCAGAATGAAGAGCTACCACATAAAACAGCCATTTTGTTCAACATTCACTGCAGAGTGCAGACACATATACTGAAACATTTAATCTTCATTAACTTTTAGTATCTTATATTATGTTATATGTAAAACAAGAGAAACTTTGAAAATTCTTTTTAAAACTCATTTGATACTTACTCATCAATATGTAATAAATCTCTTTGTTTGAGCTCCTCTATCAGTTCTAACGACTTTTTAGAGTACATAGACTCTCCTTCATAATCTGTAAACTTTATATTTAATCTCTGAAGAATATGAACACACACAATTGTTATAAGACAAGTTAGTATACCCTAAAGACTTCCCATAAACTCTTAAGATTAAAAAACTTTTGTAACTGCATTCAAAAGATAAAAAAATCAGAATTATTCCCAATTTGTTGATAATATAGAGTTACATTTTTTTTCAAAATTTTCAACTTATAAATTTTCCAGTTTTTACCAATGCAGAAAAGAAAAAACATGGTTCCCAATGACTGCAGTAATACAATACTACCTCTAATGATATCAATTCAAGTTTATTTTGAAAAATGTGTATTACTGCTACTGCTTTCATACAATTGGGTTTCTATGTGCTACATTATAATGCATTGGTCAAGAAGCTAGAAGTTTAACAAACGAAACAAATTGTGATCACAGCTGACTTTTTAATATATCAAGAAATAACTAGTTGAACTATGAGGTATTTCTCATATTTGATACCCTGGCTACATGTATTGTGGAGAAGCAGATTAGAATAGTGCACACCTTTTCAGTCATGCAAGATTCATCAGGCACTGAAAGATTAGATATGGCATTCATCAACACTCATAAAAGAGAACCTGATTAATGGACCAGTGGCTGTCCTACAGAAGACCACCAGATTTGTTGAGAAGACTGGTATTTAAGTGTAAAGGCAAACGATAAGAAGAAGAAATCTGTATATTTTCGACTTATAAGTTTGAATATCTCTTTTGGTATTTTTGGCCTCTCTTTAAAATATCAATGTTTAGTCAAACACAAAATGCTTTAATATAAATTTTATATTTGGAATAATGATATGGAATCGGGCAAGATTATTTGTAAGACTATCCACAAATGTTATATATGTTTTTGAAAATTAAAGTAAACAACTCGCCTCATAAACTTCTCTATATTTTTCTATACTTATGTCTCTAAAATGTTTCCATAATTGTAAATCCTCTGATGCTGTCCCTGGAACAAAATTGTTTTACAATTGTTACAAAAATGTTCTGCTCTATAAATTTTAAAAGAAAAAGATACTCTTTAAAATGTTGGATGTTAAAGAAGTAACAGTTATTTTTTAAACTCAAATAAATATGTTGTTCCTACTCTTAGGTTAAAAAGTTTCTGGTTCTTATGGAATGACAGAAATAATCTATTTTTATTTTTTTAATTTATACTGAAAATGTAAATATTTAAGCATTTAGAATATTTTGGATTCATTTATTTTCGTGTGTATCAATTTTTGTGGATTAAGGAAAACTTGCATTTTCGTGGATATCTAATTTCGTGGTTTTGCTGCAGTCTGCAAACAAACCATTAGAAAATTAGTCATTTGTTGAACATTTAATTATGTGGTTCACCTGTACCCAAGAAATCCACGAAAATTGGTATCCAACAAATAATAATAAATCCACCGTATTATTGAAATTATAACATAAAAAATGTTTTTATTTCAGTATCTAATTTTGTTACCCTGTTCCATGTTTCTGAATATTTCTAGACTTTTTCTGTGTGTTTCTCCTTTTTCATGTTTGTCAAGTCCACTATTCTGTTGTTCCTTTGCAACATCTTCGTTTATTTTTACATAAACCTACAAAAAATTGAATAACTGAACAAGTGAGTGGTTTAGTGCTATAAAACCAGGTTCAATCCACCATTTTTTACATTAGAGGAATATGACAGTTGTTGTCCATTTGTTTGATGTGTTTTGTTATTTGATTTTGCCATGTGATTAGGGACTTTCCGATTTAATTTTCCTCAGAGTTCAGTATTTTTGTAATTTTACTTTTTACTCATCTTTATTTCTAAAAATAAAGTGTAACCTGAATTATGTATTGATAACTAACAAAATTACTAACTATACATATTGTGTATGGCCCTGTCCAACCTCATAAAACCTATTCAACTTGGTTAACAGTTGCCTATAATTGCTGACATCCACTACATTTAAATCTGGATGGACAGATGTCTCACTGGAAATCATTTCATATTTGGAATCTTACATCAAAACACATTTCTATGCAATTTTGAAATTGTGTACATTTTGAATTGAAAAAAAACTCCCCGTTCCACAAAGAAATTGTCCCCCTGAAATCAAAGCTATTTTCAGTAAGTGGTGCCTCTCTAATGATAGAAGAAAATCATTGTATATTTCTAATGCAAAGAAAAATTGTTGTGTTTCTGGTTGGACAAAAATGTATTTTTTATCAATAACTGTTATCTCAAGACTTTGATTTATGTAAATATGGAACGTAATAATAATACAGAACTGATCTGAATTTCTAACGGAAGTTATTTAAATCATTGATCATGATCTTGGTAATGTTTTTTGAAACAATACCAGATGGCTTTTAATGAATACAAAATGACATGGGGGTTGGGGATGTCTAAATGGCAACAATGATGCAATTTATTTTCATTAATGATTCAAACGAAACTATTTCACATTGCTGGATTTTCTAGCTGTGTTGAAGACCCATTGGTGGCTTTTGGCTGTTTTCTGCTCTTTGGTTGTGTTACCTCTATGACACATTCCCTGTTTCCATTCTCAAATTTTATCATTGAATAATTTAATTTTGGATGTAACGCGTCTTCTGATTGGCTGACGTTATTTTGTTATTAGCCCATAGACATAATTTAGTCATGTGAACATGACGTCATCAACATTTTTTCATGGTTTTCTACGGTTTAAAATGGATTTAGAATTAAAATATAAGAAATGACTGTAATATTTTTTCTGTCTATCCGAAATAACATAAAAAATGTGGTGCACACTGTTAAATAACCCGCTATGCGCGTTATTCAATGTGCACTAAATTTTTTATGTTATTTCTTCATAGACAGAAAAAATATTACAGTCATTCCTTATTCAAGCAATCTTTCTTAAAAATAACCACCACTCATCAAATTTTAATAAAAGTGCCTTCCTTCCTCCCATACAATTAATTCTGGAAAAGCCCTTAATCTGAATGCCCCTTCGTCATTTGGGGAATATAAATACTGGCAGTATTGCTTACCATATATAGATGCTTCATAGGATCTTTATTTAAGTCTTCTTTATTACCATATTTATTGAAACCTTGGGCCAATAAACCTGTAACATAGAAAACAACTTTGACATTCATCTGTATGTAATTCTTAGTTAAAGGTTTTAGGTAAAAGTTCAAAGAGGTAGCTACAACTCCTAAACATGAACTTAACTTAAACAAATATCAAAGATATAAATGCAAATTATTGTTGTATCAGAATTGACATTAACATTATTTAGTTAACCTTGTCTTTATGTGTTGGTCAAGTTTACACAAATATATTTATTAGTATATTTTTGTTATTGTATTCCAATTATCTTAACGCAACCATCTATTCTGTATTATTAAAATTATTGATGTTGTAATGTTAATGCCCTTTGGGGCCCATAACTGGAAATAAAATATCTTCTTCTTCTTCTATTCTAATATGTACTGTCCAATCATACATGATTTAATTGTTCCTACATTATAAAACATGCACATGAATGATGTGGTTTGTGTCCTCATCATATTTGGTACCCCAATCACTTGTATGAGTACTTTGTGTTATACACTTACCGTACTGGGTACCCCAATCACTTGTATGAGTACTTCGTGTTATACACTTACCGTACTGTGTACCCCAATCCCCAAGGTAGTTGATTCTGATCACTTTGTGTCCTACAGCCTCATACAGATTAGATATAAAGTTCCCTATAATAGCTGATCTCAGATGACCTGCATGGAATGGTTTTGCAATATTTGGAGAACTGAAATAAGGTTTATGCTGTATCATCATCATATCATTTGTTAACAGTATTAATCTGCATCTTCACATTTCATAAAATCCGACTAGTTAGATTTCATTCAGACTCCTTAGCAAAACTTTACTTAAACACCTTAACGAAATGCCAGAATTCAATGACTTTTATAATGAATTGGCTAAGATCAAAACCTTGCACATGTAGCACTGACTTTATGTTAAAAAAGTAAAATCCCCATAAAACCAATGTCATGTAAGTGGTGACAGAAACACCTGATGTCCTTCATCATTTTCTAAGCAGAGGCCACATTTTAAGAACAGGGGAAGAAGACTTGAGTTTCCAAGAAAGGAGATCTAGTATTGTAATACTGATTACCTGTACTCAACCAGAATAGTCTGCTTATCTTTAATGATTCCATGATAACCATAAGTATCTCCTTCTGATAAAACTTTCTTTAATATAATCTGAAATATGTGTGCTCTATGAAAATGATGTTAAAGGGATAATTCGCGATTTTTCACTTTTCATCTTATTATGTTCATAATGCCATAAAAAACATATTCACCAAGTTTTATTTTGATATGAAATCTAATAAAGAAGAAAATTGGGAATTATTAATTTTATTTTTTGAAACTTCCTGACTTATGTGACGTAGTTTAAGTCTTTGATGCATGCCCGGAGTGAAAATATCTCATTTAAGTCTTGTTCGTTAACCATCTAATAACGCGATTTAAAGCGCATCGACGACTTTTGGTGTAGCTATTAACCAACGAAAAATAAGTGATAGCCATGCAACTTTTAAAATAAGATCGTGTGGATTTTTTAAAACGAATTTTGATAATAAAAGTAAATCATACAATAGAACATTTGTATGATTTTTTTTCTAAAAATACTTTAAACAAACATACGAAACTGATATGATCGATAGTGTATTAAAAATACATGTTTGTATTCTGACCTTTTTGCTTCATTCCAGCAATCATTTTCACTTGCTTGTACGGTGGAAACAATAAAATGTGTATTGTTTTGTGACACCTAAAGAATGTGGAATGCGTAGTTTAACTCAAGGTAATTAAAAGATTAGCATTATGTAATTCTAATCTTTTGATCCTCATTCAGTGATATATAGGCGTCACGGTTCACTGGCATTTCAGGTGTGAACAACATTTCGTATCAATTGTCAACGGGAGTCAGACAAAGTTTCAGACACATGAATGTAAAAAAAATTAAATAAAATTAATTAACGGGAATAATAAGATCGCTCAATAACTGGATAGCTGTTGTATATTTTTATATTTTGCATAAGATCACTTTTAATGAATTATGACTTTTGATTACTTTAGTAACGATAAAATACTGAATTATTTTAATTGAAGAATTTATAAATAAAAATAGCCTTCTCAACACGAGTTTATGAACTAAAAATTGTACTATTTCTAAATAGGAACGGCAGCCTTAAATATTTCAAACAGATCATTAACAATTGCAATTGTATAATTTAGTCCATCCAAAGTGATCTTTAATTACCTATTTAGGAATTAAACTGCTCATCAAAATATTTTAAATCTCACAACACATGAATACTTTATATTTTTATAAATAATTTTCTTTTTACCAGAAATGTTATTCATAAACAAGCGTATGAGTTTAGTAATATCACTTTCAAGATAGAGATGTATATTATACACCTAATAGTTCAAAATGGAAAGTTAGAAGTTATCGGCCGTGTACACTTATCAATACACTAAGAAGTGAAACGATGCATGAATTTGCAAACTCGACAGGAAATCGCTTGAATACCTGGACGTGTCACCTCACACCCCCTACAATATCTTTGGGAGTAATACCTTTAGCCATGCGGGTGATCAGTGGAGCGAAGATCCATTCCTAATTTATTTGAATAAAGTTTATTACATAAAAGAATTATGAACTAATTAGATTTCTGAAAACAATTCAAGTTTCACGGAAGACTTATTTATGATTTGAAATTTTGACTTTTTCACTATTAAATTCCTATATTATCAGTCTAAAAATAACAGATCATGGTTATTTAAAAAAAAAAAGAAAATTTTCCATATCAAGTTAGTTAACTAGTTAACTAGTCGGATAAAACAACCGTACGATTGACGAGATATCGACACGCAATTATGACTACATCGGGTTACTGTAGTTTTGGTCCTTAGACATATCGTGACTGCAAATCGGAGAAGGTGACAAAATGGCTGACCGCAGAGAATTGATACTCTAAATTTAAAATCGATGGTGATCTCTTATCTAGCGGAATAAAACTTTAATATCTATGAATTTGAGCATTTTTATACAGAATAAACATAATATCAATTTTTGATTTTTTTGCGAAGTTTCCCTTTAAACATCTGTAGTAATTCTGTACATTAATTAGGAAATAGCAAACCAGTCCAAAACCACTCTTCACCTGTAGTTTATGGTTCAAAGTTCAAAAGATTGTCAATTGGTACTGTAGTTATTGTTAGGAATCAAAAAGTATAACAGACAGACAGACATGTGAATCACTATATACCCTTCTTTTCCACTTTTAGATGCGGGGTATCATAAAGACATGTGGTATAAATGCTAATGATACAACTTTTCCCAATTAACTAAGAACCTGTTATGAAGATAAAAACAATACTGTATATATATATACAGGTATGATTTTAATGGATACAGATAAAGCTATTCACTTATCAAATGATTAACTTCATCTGTGTTCTCACTATTCATTCATTTTCTTATAAAATACATTGCATACTGGCATCACGAGAAAAATTTCTCAGACCACAAACATCATTGCAAAAAACTCATTTCTTATCATACCATACGGTGACCTATAGTTGTTAATGTCTGTGTCATTTTGGTCTTTTGTGGATAGTTGTCTCATTGGCAATCATACCACATCTTCTTTTTTATATAATTTAATTTCAATAATTTCTAGCACTGTTTACTGAATAGACATATTCATACTAATAGTTACAATATCATTTATATTTCACTTCATCAAATCATGATTGAACAAAACTTACATTACATAAATAACACGGCTTTATAAAGAAGTTAATTCTTCCATTTGTTTCATCTGCGTAGTCTATAGGTAAAGGATGCAGTTCCTGAAAACAATTTAAAAAAGTGTATTACTATTTAACAAAATAAGTTACAAAAGGAATCTGCCTATTTGTTGCATGACCAACTAAATTTCATCTAAAGTCTATTGAGTGCCAATCTAATTCCAATAAAAAAAATCTAACTAAAGAATCCTTACCAATGAATCTGATTAAAACCAGATATTCTTTAGCTCATAGTTGGTATAGATAAGATAAGATAAGAATTTTATTAATCTAATCAAGAATCCATAAAGGGCATCATTTTACAACACAATATGATTGGAAAAAGCAAAACAGAAAACTAATACCATACTATAACGTTATGGACAGGATCAGAGCCTAACACAACATGTGTTTTATATAACTATTATATCAAATCTTATATCAATAAAATATTATATTATTTCATATATTTTGTTTACATCTGGATCTTATTTCTAAACCTTTAATAATGTTATTTCCTAGGCACATGAGAGTAGGTATATATAACGATCTGAACAATCCAGATGAGGTGATATTCAAAATAAAAAAAAAAAGACTTTGTATCTATCTGATGAGCCCTTTTCAAAATCTTTCATAGTGTTCAAAGGTAGTGCTGTTACACAACTGTCCTGTGTTTGAGGAGAGTGTGGGGCCCATAATCATATTTAACCCTGCCACATTCTGCATGTGTCTGTGCAAATTCGAGGCCTGTAATTCAGTGGAAGTCGTTTGTTACTGTTGTTCAAATTTTATTTTTCTTTCATCATTTTGTACATAAATCTGGCTGCTAGTTTTTCATGTTTGACAATTTAACATTTGTCAATTTCTCTGCCATTTATAGCTGACTCTGCATCATGAGTTTTGCTCATTGTAGAAGGCCATACATTGACATATAGTTGTTGACCTCTATGTCATTAGAGTCTGGTGGAAAGTTGTCTCATTGGAAATCATTAAAGAGCCTGTAATTCACTGGTTGTTGTTTGTTGCTGTGTTACATATTTGTCTTTCATTCATTTTTTGGTACATTGATTAGACTGTTAGTTTTCCTGGCCTGTATTGTTTTACCTTTCGGGATTTTGGGCCTTTCATAATATGTGGTATTGACTTTGCTCATTGTTAAAGGCTATTAGGTGACCTGTAACTGTTAATTTCTGTATCATTTGGTCTTTTGAGGAGAGTTGTCTCATTGGCAATCATACCACATCTTCTTTTTTATATTTACACATAATACATAGACTATTACAGTAAAAATGTAATTAAAGTACATATATGGTTGTAAGATTTTTAAGCTGATATTATAAAGGAAATTTTATTGATAGGAAAGTTAATTCTGTTGTATTTTCCTCAAGTATTTTATTATTCAATATAGTTTAGTATGTTCTATAGTATTGAATGCTTTGTACCTGTGATATAGCTTGGTTGTCTGAAAACAGTGTCTGGTAAAGTCCTGGAATAGTTTCCTTCACATCGGATACACTGATATAAAACTGTGGGTCTTGGAGTCTAAAGGAATAATAACAAATGCTTATTCTTTGTTTATATATAGAGAAATATTTGAAAGTAGTTCAATGAAAAATGAAACACTTCACAGAAGAACATATCTATCATGTCTATATTTATTTTTATTTATTTGATTTTCTGGGGGGGGCTATGTTTTTTTTTTCTGGACAAATTTTTTTTTCCGCCTGCGGCAAAAAACAATCTATTTTTTTCGCAAAAAGTTGAAAACAATTTTTTTCTTTCAATTTTAGCATTACATATAGTGGCAGCTGAGGGTGAAACAAACAATTTTTTTTTCTCAGAATCAAAAACAAATTATTTTTTTCTCCAAAAACTGGAAACAAACTTTTTTTTCCAAAAAAAACCATAGCCCCCCCCCTCCCCCCAGAAAATCAAATGGTTGCTGCCTAAGCTTCAAGCATCTTTAGGTAAAAAAAATTGTGAACACTTTAGAATCATATTGATATATATAAAACAGAGTATAAAATTATCAAAATAAGCAGAAGACATTTAACTTTCAATGCCTTAAATCAGAATCTGTTCTCGAACTATTTCAGTTCAGACAAGGGATAATGGTATTTTCTGCAAGATGATTAATATATTGTCTCATCCCTAACCAGAAGTTGGGAAAAGATTTTAATTTTTAAAAGCAACTTTTTCTTGTTTCTGAATCCTAGATATTTTTGTCAAGTGTATCACATTGTTATGTGATGATTTATCTGAATGCATAAAAAGTTGTCTCCCTGAACAGGAAATTTTGCAAAAATATTTTGTCTATTACAAATATAATTACGAATTGATAATAGACAATGATAGATATATTTATACATTCCAGCTATAACAATGAATGTTGTTACCTGGTTTTCTTTGTCACAAGTCTGTATGTGATATTTGAAGTTAATATATCTTCTAGTGCTTCTGTCCTCCCTGATTGTGTCACCTCTTTGTTCCCACTTCGTAAACACTTTATTACCTGAAACAATATGTAAATTATGACTAAATTACTTTGAAAATCCGGTTAAAAATTATTGTCTTCAAGCCTCAAATATTGCTAGCCACCAAAAACAATTTGACTGTATCTTTTGTTATTAAAGTGCATCTTTTTACAATTAATATTTAAGCCCTAACAACAATTAATCTTCATTACCATGTGATTACAGTTAAACCTGATTTACATGATTGTTTTTATAATTATAATAAGGCTTTGATAATTTATCTGTGATAAATTTGCATGCTGGAACGAGTAGTCAATTAGGCATTCGTAGGCTACCCTTCCCCGCATTCAAAATGCCACCAGTATGGGAATATAACAGGAAATATACATGGAAATTGTCGCAATTAATGAATAAATTGATTACTACTTACAGAGACGTATAATACTTAACTCAATAGTTTTATAAACAATTATATAGTCATACCTGTCAACTGACCCGTATTCTGCGGGTGTGACCCGAGATTTTCACAATTCTGAGGGATCACCCGGAACACCCGCCGGGTCATTGAAATAACCCGGGAATTCCGAAAATGACCCGATTTCACCCGTATTTCTTAGCCTTGAGATTGATTTCATAAGTAATATTCCTTTGCAATACCGGCAAATTCGTAATTCTTCCATGAACAGGAAGTTCATCTAGCTATGTAAACTGTCAAATTAAGTGACCCATTAAGTGTATGGCTTCACTTGATAGCTTTGGTGTCAAACACACTGTTAATTAACACCAATTACCTTAGCTTTAGGTCGTATAAAATAAATTGCACCATCGGTTTACAAACTGAACTAGAGTTACTTCCCCTTATTTGTCACCA
The DNA here is from genome assembly GCF_965363235.1 of Mytilus galloprovincialis. Taxonomy (NCBI): domain Eukaryota; kingdom Metazoa; phylum Mollusca; class Bivalvia; order Mytilida; family Mytilidae; genus Mytilus; species Mytilus galloprovincialis. The sequence continues at coordinate 89,036,852 of NC_134843.1, forward strand.
TTCAAAGTTATTCATTATATTTACGTTTTATGGGTGAAAAAGATTAAATTATAAAAATATAAAATTCAAATACATATTGAAAAATAACTTTTTATTATTTTTATACCTTTATACAATTTTTTAAAAAAAAGTTGAAAATTATTTTTTACATTTATACTTCCTTTAACTGTATTACCATATTTTATCATAGTCTAATTTCCTTGTTAAATGAAAAACATTATGGTTAAAAGCTACATAGTCAATAGTCTCAAACATTAAATTCTAATGTTTGATGATTGTAGTATTTTTTCTCAAAAAGTAAAGCACATAAGTCTGAGTTACACAAATTTATAATAATCTTTAAAAGTGCAATGAAATAATATTAAATAAGATTTAAAATGACTTAACAAAGTGAACATGGCATTGATGTTTTGGTATCTTTGATATACATTATATTTCAGCTCGAAAAAGTTTGTACGCGTTATGACCTGAGATTTGATTCTTCAATGCAGTTCATGACCTGCATTTTCATCGTCACAGGTTGACAGGTATGTATAGTAAGTGAACAGTTTCTTTCAGTAAAATATTCTTAGAATGGAAGATTACGATATATATGAGGGTTGTAATGGGGGTACCATTATGATAAATAACGGTTAAAGTTCTTGTCAAATGACGCTAATGGTAATTTTGGTGTAGGACGATAAAATGTACACTTTCTTTTAAACTATAAAAACATCAAATGATTTTGACGAATTTTTTTCCAAAAATGACCGTATTAACGATAATTATTTGAGCCTTTTGATTAATCACAATAAGGATAACGAATTTGACGCTAACGGTAGCCGAAAATGAATGTTTGACGCCTGACGTGAAAAGGCATTAATACCCTCATATATGTGGGGAAGACATTTAAAACTATGGAACACTACCTTTAAACTTTCTTCATTATTCAATCTACAAAATTTAGTCTATTCATATTATCAAAATACATGCATCATGACAGCTTTCATTATTTTATTTTTCAACTAATAATTTTTAGTTTACCTTTAAACCATTTTAGTGTCGGCCTTCTTTTTCTTTAAGGGTCCTTATACTTTATAGAGTTAGGCCAAGGATTCATTCATGGTTATGGTTAAGTTAGGGGATGTTCTAGGTAACGTAAGGGTTAGGTTTTAGGGTTAGCAATGGTTAGGGTGCGAATTTAGGTATGGGTTAGGGTTAGGTTTGGGGTTAGGGATAGTTCAGCAGTGGAAATCCAGGGGAAGGGGGGGGGGGGGGGTGGAGATCAATACACCTTATCGCTAATCCCGGCTGACCTGTCCGCTTGAACTTTTGACATCAACAACAATCAAACTTTTCCATTGTAGCATCAGATATTTTGTTTTATGACGTCAACATTTTAAGGGAACCTGTGTGATATCCAGCAATGACGGACAAATAGCGATAAGGTGTATGTGGAAGCAGGACAAACCACCCCACTGGCAAAACGCCCCCCACCAAATCGCCCCACCTTTTCACAAACTCGCCCCACTATTAAAAAAATCAAAAAATAGCCCCAGCCTGGTTAACCGACTCGCCCCACTTTTTGAAAAAAACGCCTCACTTGTGAAAAGGGTTAAATCCAGTTAATTTTTCCCCTTTCAACTCGCACCACTTATTGAAAAAAGGAAAAATCTACTTCTATATACAATTTTCAGGTCTACAAACTAGCCGAACTTAAATGAAAACTTATTTGGATTTTTGTAATCTACACAGAATACAAAAACAAGAGTGCACACACTGAAATGTCTCACCTTCTTTACTAATCATTGATTTTATGTTGATAGTCCTAAGTATAAAGCTTGATTACAACTGTCACATAAACTTAACATTAACCAAGATAGCTAAACAAAGACCAATGAACCATGAAAAGTAGGTCAAGGTCAGATGAACCATGCCAGGCAGACATGTACAGCTAACAAAGCTTCCATACAACAAATATAGTTGACCTATTACTTATAGTTTAAGAAAAATAGACCAAAACACAAAAACTTAACACTGTGCAATGAACCGTGCAATTGAGGTCATGGTCAAATTAAACCTGCGGGACTGACATATAGACCATAATATATTTCCATACACCAAATATAGTTGACCTTTGGCATATAATATTAGATAAAAAGACCAAAACATAAAAACTTAACTTTGACCACTGAACCATGAAAATGAGGTCAAGGTCAGATGACATCTGCACGCTAGACATGTACACCTTACAACCATTCCATACAACAAATATAGTAGACCTATTAGATAAAGTATGAGAAAAACAGACCAAAACACAAAAACTTAACTATAACCACTGAACCATGAAAATGAGGTCAAGGTCAGATGACACCTGCCAGTTGGACATGTACACCTTCCAGTCCTTCCATACACCAAATATACTAGCCCTATTACTTATAGTATCTGAGATATGGACTTGACCACCAAAACTTAACCTTGTTCACTGATCCATGAAATGAGGTCGAGGTCAAGTGAAAACTGTCTGACGGGCATGAGGACCTTGCAAGGTACGCACATACCAAATATAGTTATCCTATTATTTATAACAAGAGAGAATTCAACATTACAAAAATTTTGAACTTTTTTTTCAAGTGGTCACTGAACCATGAAAATGAGGTCAAGGACATTGGACATGTGACTGACAGAAACTTCGTAACATGAGGCATCTATATACAAAGTATGAAGCATCCAGGTCTTTCATCTTCTAAAATATAAACCTTTTAAGAAGTTAGCTAACGCCGCCGCCGCCGCCGGATCACTATCCCTATGTCGAGCTTTCTGCAACAAAAGTTGCAGGCTCGACAAAAAACCACGAAATTTATTAAACTTTTTTGACATTCTTAAAATATAGGTTTCATTCAAATCCATTCAGTAGTTTCAGAGGAGAAGATGTTTGAAAAATTGTTAACGACGACAGACGACGACGACGACGACGACGGACGCCAAGTGATGAGAAAAGCTCACATGGCCTTTTAGGCCAGGTGAGCTAAAAAAGGAATAACATAAGATGTTTCTATAAGGTTTTCAATGGGATAGCATCTTTTTCCATAAGTGGGTCGACTTGGCAGGAGTAATATTCACGGAATTTAACTTATGTACAACGGGATAACATCTTTTTCCATAGGTGGGGCGATTTGGCATTACTAAATTCATCCTGGTTAATAATATATTAATCTAGATTTTATCGTTTTCCATTAAGTGGGGCGAGTTGGCAGGAGTAATATTAACGGAATTTAACACATTTCGCAAGTGGGGCGATTTTTTAAATAGTAGGGCGATTTGGTAATCCAGGTTGGGGCGGTTTTTTTAAAAGTGGGGCGAGTTGGTGAAAAAGTGGGGCGATTAGGTGTGGGGCGATTTGTCATGGATTCCTTGTAAGCTTAGTTATTTGTATAACAATTGAAAGGAAACCTGTTAATTGTATAATTATAGCACTTCACTTAGGTTTTCAAAGGTATTGACGTGGGCAGGGAGAAAGATATACAACGGGATTGCATCTTTTTTATAAGTGGTTTATCTATTTGTCATGAGTGGGACCAGTTGACAGACCGTATTTCAGCGGGATTTTAACCCTTTTCATAAGGGGGCATGTTATCATACCTAATTTTGCAATGGGAGTTAACCCTTTTCATAAGTAGGGCGAGTTGGTAAACAAGAGTGGGGCGTTTTTTTTAGAAAGTCGGGCGAGTTTGTGAAAAAGTGGGGCGATTAGGTGTGAGGCGATTTGCCAGTGGGGCGATTTGTCATGGATTCGGTGTATGCATATATCAGTCAGAGCTCAGACATAAACAAGTCAATTTTTGTTTTTGACTTAAAGAAGTCAAAACATGTATTTATCATAAAAATGTGTTTTCAATTTTAGACTTATCTAAGTCATAAAATGACAGACTTGTTTAGGTCTATTTATGTTGATGAAAAACGTTAATTTCACTTGGTGGCCAAACTATACAACCAATGACAGCAAAAACCTGTCTGACAGTTCACAAGGACTTGAGCTATCTATATGTAATTGTCTAATTGAACATCTTTACTAAACACAGATGTTTTTCCTCATTAAGTGTAGTTCCAGGTGGTTGCATTGTAAGGTTAATTAACATTATCTCCGATTTTTTAGACTCTCATTCATATTTTTCTTTAGAAGACAAAGCATTGTCTTTCAATGTTGTCATTATTTGATTTAGATGCATGACCTCCTTATGAATATGCGTGGGTCTTGAAGTTAACCAATTTTGATTACTTTTCGACTTGTAGGAGTCGATATTTGAAACTTTTTGATTCTGGTCAATTATTTCTTGCTTAACAATATTTGACTTATTAAAGTCTTAATTTGTCTTGCATTAAAGGGAGACTAATCATAAAACTTACAAATGTAGACCTCTATGAGTCAAAAGCAGATTCAGACTTATTTATGTCTGAGCTCTGACTGTATATGGGTTGGGACTCCTTTATAAAGTAAAAGAAGGCATATTGTCTATGAACTGTGTCTAGTGCTATGTCTGTGCCATTTTAATTAATTGGATCTGTCAAATTCGTGGTTTTTATCTTGAATATATACATTTATATATAATTATATTGCATTGCCGAAACGACCAAGTCCGAATCAAACAAGGCCATTATATTGGCTCCTTGGGCGAAACGTCTTGTTTCCTACTTTTAGGCCGTTAGTTTTTCCATGATTAATGATTGGTTTAAGACTTGCCAGTTTTGCAAATTCTCTCCGCATGTAAACCGACATCGTATCAATCTAAAAGTTTGATTTTGAAAAATCTTCAAAATTCGATGTCGAGGATTCTTCTGGGCATGGGGAAAGGAACGATATTTTCTGTTGTGGAAATTACATATTCGGCAATAATAACTTCCGCTAATTAATGATGGCGATTCAGTATCTGCAGCTGATGTTGATGTTGCTACCTTTTGTAATTGGATCATCAACTTATGATAAATGTGGGTGAAAGTTTACAGCCAGCATTGCATGGCCAAAATAATTCATCACGATCACAGGATAGTTTTCAATTATGTTAACCACAATCTAAGTCGGGATTAACTTTATTTAAATTCGGGACCTCGGGATTTCGTTTTTTTAAGTCCGGGATTTCGGGATCAGGACCCCTCCTATTCCCCCTCCTTTATATATTTTTTATATTGAAAAAAATGATATTAGACCTACCCATAAATGAACCTGACCAACAGTGCAACAATCAATCTAAACCTAATTACAGTGCTTATCCAGTGACCTTTGGGGTATCATAATAGCAATGGCCAAAACAGTTTACCAAATTGCAGTTAGATTTCTTCTCCAACTAACTGATCAACTGGTAAAATGTTTTAGCAGATTGCTCAAGTGAAATGTTGTTAGTATGAAGTGAGTGCTGTAAAATCAAAAGTAATACTTACCATCCAGATCCAGTTAGTTGATATCTTTGTCATTTGTTTCAAACACAAAAATGACTTACTATAGTATGAGTCACTGAATAAGAAGGTCTAATTTTGACATCGAAACTTCTATCATAAATAGATTTTATAAATAAATAGTTCAAACCATTGTTTTGTAGATGTATATTTTATAGCTTTGTCTTCTAAGACAAAGTTATTGTGTAATTATGATTCGTATAATATTTTCTATACAAATTACTGATCTGCTGGCATTAAAGGGAAATAATTTTTATCGAGTTATTGTACACTAAAAAATTAATCAATGATACCTGGCTTCTGATTTTGCCTACAATTTTTTTCAAAATTTTAATCATCTTAAAAATAAATTTCATTGTTTCTTTTCAAAACAGAGGATAAAAGTTTAATAATCATAAAAGTAATGTTACAAACAAATTAAATGAGGAAAGTTGATATTTGTCAGACAAAAGTTGTGACAACATTTTGTTGATTTTCAGTAATGTAAATTATTTCCCTTTAATGGTAGCAGATAAGTAATTGCTTTAGAAAAAAAAATCCAAATTACAATTATGCACTAACTTGTTGTTGGAAAACGGAGCTATAAATTATAGACTTACAAAACAATGTTTTCAACTATTTATTTATAAAATCTATTTATGATAGAAGTTTCCATGTCAAAATTAGACCTTCTTATTCAGTGACTCATACTATAGTAAGTCATTTTTGTGTTTGAAACAAATGACAAAGATATCAACTAACTGGATCTGGATGGTAAGTATTACTTTTGATTTTACAGCACTCACTTCATACTAACAACATTTCACTTGAGCAATCTGCTAAAACATTTTACCAGTTGATCAGTTAGTTGGAGAAGAAATCTAACTGCAATTTGGTAAACTGTTTGAGCCATTGCTATTGTGATACCCCAAAGGTCACTGGATAAGCACAGTAAAACATGTAAAAAGCTATTAAATCACTGTGCACAGATAACACCGGTGTCGCACCAATGAAAAAAGAAGGACAGTTAATAGCTGATACAAAGCAAAAGGCAGACATCCTCAACAAACAATTCCAATCAGTGTTTACAACTGAATCAAATAACACCATTCCAGACAAAGGTCCTAGCTCACACCCTGTGATAACACCACTTGAAATATCTTTACCTGGTGTCAAGAAACTCCTACACAATTTAAACCCACATAAGGCAACCGGCCCAGACAACATCAGCGGCAGAATACTAAAAGAACTCAAAGACCAAACAGCTCCAATTTTCACACTTATTTTCAAAATATCACTTGAAACTAGCATTACACCAAAAGAGTGGAAACACGCCAACAAAGCACCAGTATTCAAAAAAGGGGGAAAATATAAACCAGAAAATTACCGTCCTATATCATTGACTATATCCTGTAAACTTATGGAGTATATCATCACTAAACACATCATCAACCATCTTGAAAAGAACAATATACTGTATGACCTCCAGCATGGCTTCCGTCAGTCTAGATCTTGTGAAACTCAACTTATTTCATTCATCCAAGAACTTGCAGCAAATAATAACAACAACACTCAAATAGACTTCATTTTAATGGACTTTAAACTGGGTCTCTGCCTTTCCAAATGACAGAACACAAACAGTTGTCCTGGTTGGAGAGTGATCTGACCTAGCCCCAGTCACCTCAGGTGTCCCTCAAGGCACAGTTCTGGACCCAGTATTATTCTTGGTATACATTAATGACCTACCAGAATACCTATCATCCAGTAAGCTGAGACTGTTTGCCGATGACAGTATCATCTACAAAACCATCAAATCTCAAAGTGACTGTGATGCACTACAGTTAGATTTAGATCCAGCTGCTAGGTGGGAGCAAGACTGGTTAATGGCTTTCCATCCAGACAAATGCACAGTCCTTACAGTCTCACAGAAGAAAAACCCATTTAAACATGACCATATCCTCCACAATCACAAACTGGAACTTGTCTCTTCGGCTAAATATCTGGGCATTACACTTCAAGCAAACCTAAAATGTTCAAAACATACAGACAACATCATAGCTAATGGCAACAAATCTCTGGGCTTCTTAAAAAGAAACTTAAAAACATCATGTCAGAACATCAAAACTCGGGCATATCTGGCACTAGTCCGTCCTAAACTGGAATATTTATGTTCAGTATGGGACCCTCACACAGTTGAACAAACCTCTAAAATCGAGATGGTCCAAAGGCGAGCTGCCAGATATGTCTGTAACAGATACCATAACATCAGTAGCCCGACAGATATGATAAACACCCTAAACTGGCCAACTCTACAGGAAAGAAGAACACGCACAAGGTTAATAATGTTCTACAAAATAGTACATCAAATCGTAGCTATACCATCTGCTATTCTCATACCATCAGACAGTAGTACCTGCAAAAACCATAATTATACTTTTAGACACATTTCAACCAAAAACAGATACATATAAATATTCATTTTTTCCATATATACCATAACTCAGTGGAACTTATTGCCAATGCAACCATTCTCTGTTGCCACAGTCAACACATTCAGAGAACATCTCACACCAGCTGTTCTCCACAAATTCATCTAACTCATTATTAGCCTATGTACATAGTTTTAACATGTTTAATCACAATTTTAAAAAATTAAATTACGCACCTCAAATTTATTTCCAAATGTTTTTGTTTTTGTAAATAAATATATATAGGCCACGCTGCGCAAACAGTAAATAATCTTCAGTTAATTGAAGGACTACGGAAAACCTATAAACATGATAAAGAAGAAGAAATGTTTACAAATTTTTCCTATTCTGCCTAATGTGAGGGTACCCAAATTGCACCTATTTTGACAGGTTTTTTTCCACCTACCTTTCTTTATCTCACCTGGCCCAACAGGTCCAAATGAGCTTTTCTCATAACTTGACGTGGTCGTCATCCGTTAACTTTAAAAAAAAAAAAAGGCAAATTTTGCAATTTTGCAGACTCTGATCAAATTATCTTCAAAATGCTTTAACTATAGAAATTGCTATTTGACCGGCACCAGCAACATAGTAAATTTGTTGCTGTTGCTGGAAAAATAGAAAATATGTTAGTTTGTTGGCATTATAGGTAAGCGGAAAACAAGTTAAAACTATTTTAATGTTTATAAATTTATGCAATTCAAAATCAACATGATCAAGTTTGAATTTTAAATATTTTTGATTTTTGAAGCTATGTGATTGACTTTGTTATATTGTATAATACTTTATTAAATTTATGATGCAATGAAATTTTTAATGTTATATTGTATAATACTTTATCAAATTTATGATGCAATGAGATTTTTAACTTATATTTTTCTTCATAACACATGTACATTGTAGTTAAAAAATCTGAGATTTTATTCTTATGCATACATAAAGCATTAGACTGTCACTGACTGATTTTAGAAATAAATACATCTACATGGTTAGATATGATTTCATTGCAACAAATGGATGCTCAACATTTTTATTTTGGTTTTTTCTTGCTCTACATTCTTAATAGTTTTAGTCTTTGACTGATAAATGTTTTTACACAATTATATGTGTCTCAAATTATGTAACTTTAGCTGTTTACTTATTTAACTACTGATACATCTATATTTATTTGTTTTGTTTTATGTTGACATTGCACATTTTCATATTACTTAAAAAGTAAATATTAAATTTCACTGAGATTAACAAAGAACCTACAAATTAACAAATTCACTATATTGCTGGTGCCACACCCCCAACCCTGAATCCACCTATGCTATTTAGCATTTAGAACAAATCTGAAATAGGATACAAATGTTCACCGTGCGGGTCAAGATCTATCTGCTCTGAAATTTTCAGACACATCAGACAACAGTTTGTTGGGCTGCTGACTCTAAATTGGTAATTTTAAGGAAATTTTGCAGATTTTGCTTATTATCTTGAATATTATAATAGATACAGATATAAACTGTAAACAGCAAAATTGTTCAGCAAAGTAAGATCTACAAATATTTTTTGCATGACCAAAATGGTCAATAGACCCCTTTAGAAGTTATTGCCCTCATCATCTCATAGTCAATTTTTAACAATTTTTTGTAAATTTTTGTAATCTTTTATAAAAATCTTCTTCTCTGAAACTACATGTTCAATGCCCTTTAGCTTACACTTCAACTTGTATTCATGCACTTGACATGTGACATAAATGATATGTAGATCTCACAAACATGACAAACATGTTTAACCCCGCCACATTTTTGCGCCTGTCTCAAGTCAGGAGCCTCTGGCCTTTGTTAGTCTTGTATTATTTTAACTTTTAGTTTCTTGTGTACAATTTGGAGTTTAGTAGGGCGTTCATTATCACTGAACTAGTATATTTGTTTAGGGGCCAGCTGAAGGACGTCTCCGGGTGCAGAAATTTCTCGTTGCATTGAAGACCTGTTGGTGACCTTCTGCTGTTGTCTGCTCTATGGTCGAATTGTTGTCTCTTTGGCACATTCCCCATTTCCATTCTCAATTTTATGTCTTATTTGAAAATATTATACTAAGATCTTATCTTTATCACTGTGTTTAGTCAATTTGTTTAACATTCATAAACATTATTTGTATAGAACAAACTTCTACAAGACAGACAATTAGGATATATACATGTATTTGAATATTTTGTTTATAGTTTAAAGATCCCTGGTGATCAAAGGTGGATCCAAGGCCAGTGGAAGGGGGGTGGTCTGGACCTTTTGTGGGAAAAATTTGGTTGATTATATAGAGAATCACGGAAGCATGACTGGATCCTCCCTTTTTAGGTCAATCAGCACCCCCTCCTTATAAAAAGTTCTTGATCCTGGAGATCTGCCACTGTTGATGATGGTGATAAGAGACGTCTAAACTATTTATTGCTAAAACAGTTTGCATCAGCAAGCTGTATATTTAAGTACAGTATATAAGCCAATATGTTTTTTTTTTTCAAATTTTTATAGATAAGACTGAAAATGTTGAAAATCAAAAATCTGTTTTCATATTTATAATTCCAGATTACTACATGGATGACAGATGTGGAGAAGTAATTGATATGGAAGAGGAAAATATTGAATCTGGAAACTTAGATCTAACAATCTTTCTAACGTATGGGCCAAACATGAAATGCCAGTTAACAATTAAGGCTCCTGATGACAGACAAATCATGGTATATTTTACTGAGATTGATATAAAAGAGAAAAAGGGAAGAATTGAGAATACTTGTGAAGATTACCTGGAATTATTTGATGGATCAACTACATATAACAACAGTGTTCCAGGTAATTGTTGTTTCCATCTACACAATACTGTTCCTAGTATTTGTTGTCATACAACTTATATATAGTCTTGACAATTGTGTTCCTGGGATTTGTTGTCATTGTTCTTCTGAAAAAAGGGAGAAATAAATATAGAACAATATTTTAATTTTATTTACAAGTTTAAAATGTTTTTTGATTAACATGATTAAGCAAAAGACCATTCAAAGTTTATATATCAGTATAAACCAAATATTATCTTTAAATTGACAAGGATTATGAAAGGCTAATTATCATGAGTATTGACTTTTTTATTGAGTGTCATTGCAGCAAACTAGTTTAGGTGATTCAATATTTTTATAGCAAAGATAGAAGGTTATTAAGATACTAGATATACCTGTATTTTTACAGATTCTGATTTAAAGATTTGTGGTGACTATGACCCTAGAAGAGCTTATTACACTAGTGGACAATATCTGACTCTCAGGTTCACGAGTGACTATAGAAAACAAGACACAGGATTTGAACTGTTGTTTACTTCATTTCATACAGGTATATACATGTGATATATGTGCATTTATCATGTTTATATAAAATATTTAGATACACTGTACAAGAATTTCAGAAATGATAAAATTACATTGGAACCAATCAATCAACCTTAAATGTTTAAATGCACTTTAAAGTCAAACTATGATTTTTTTCATATCTACATGCACTTTGTTGCACGTTCATATCTTTGGTGCACTTTTATATCTTTGATGCACTTTCATGTCTACAAAAAATGTACATGCACTTGACTGTCCCTCTGGTATCTTTTGTCCCTCTTGAAAATTTGTACTTCTATTCTCCAGATTTTTGATTTATTATATATATCTGTGTGACCAGGTGGAATAAGGCTCAGATAAATCGAATTGCAGAAAGTTCAGATATTTTAATAAATATAATATAGAAGGCAACGACAGATCTTATAATATACAGATAATGACAAATAAATACAACTTTACATATAAATGCATATGAATATATCATTTTGTAGCAAATAATGAATATTATGTTTAATTACACAATTGCAAATAAATAATAATGCAAAACACAGTTAAATGACAACTCTGAATGTAAACAATTTGTTACTGTGCTTATCCAGTGACCTTTGGGGTATCACATTAGCAAAGACCAAAACAGTTTACCAAATTGCAGTCAGATTTCTACTCCAACTAACTGATCAACTGGTAAAATATTTTAGCAGATTGCTCAAGTGAAATGTTGTTAGTATGAAGTGAGTGCTGTCAAATAAAAAGTTATACTTACCATCCAGATCCAGTCAATTGATACCTTTGTCAATCATTTCTAACACAAATAATATCATACTATAGTATGAGTCACTGAATAAAATGGTCTAATTTTAACATGGAAACTTCTATCATAAATAAATATTATAAATGAATAGTTCAAAACATTGTTTTGTAGGTGTATATTTTATAGCTTTGTCTTCTAAGATGAAGTTATTGTGCAATTGTGATTCGAATAACATTTTGTATACAAATTACTGATCTGCTGGCAATAAAGGGAAATAATTTACATTACAAATAATCAGCAAAATTTTGTTCTGTCTGACAAATATCAAATTTCCCCATTTAATTTGTTTGTAACATTATTTCTGTTATTATTTAACTTTTATCCTCTGTTCTAAAATGAAAGATGAAACTTATTTAATGATGAAAGACGATTAACAGCTGTTTTGCAAAATGTTGAATTGTTTAAAGTATAAGGGATTGTCTACCAAGGAGCACAAGATAACTTATAAGCAGTATTTTGCAAAACCTTTCTAATTTGTGTTCTACATGCCCTTCAACTTCATACTAATTTTGCATTTCATTTTTTTTTATGAATTTTTTGTAGGCAAAATCATAAGCCTCGTATCATTGATTAAATTTTATGTGTACATTTAAACTCAATATAAATTATTTCCCTTTAATGACAGCAGATCAGTAATTTGTATAGAAAATGTTATTCGAATCACAATTGCACAATAACTTCATCTTAGAAGACAAAGCTATTAAATATACACCTACAAAACAATGTTTTGAACTATTCATTTATAATATTTATTTATGATAGAAGTTTCCATGTCAAAATTATACCATTTTATTCAGTGACTCATACTATAGTAAGCTATTATTTTTGTTAGAAATGATTGGCAAAAGTATCAACTGACTGGATCTGAATGGTAAGTAATACTTTTTATTTGACAGCACTCACTTCTTACTAACAACATTTCACTTGAGCAATCTGCTAAAATATTTTACCAGTTGATCAGTTAGTTGGAGTAGAAATCTGACTGCAATTTGGTAAACTGTTTTGGTCTTTGCAAATGTGATACCCCAAAGGTCACTGGATAAGCACTGTAATCAATGCTAATGAAAACTGTTCACTAAAGTAAGTTGACCATACTACTATATAAAATACTATATAACATTGAAAGTTAATTACAGGTATTAAAATAAGAAAATATAAAGTTTGAAATACAATTAGCAAAGTAAATGAAACTAAATAAAATATTTAAGTCAAAAACATTTAACCATAAACTAATTTGAAAAACCCTTAAATGTAAATACCTTATAATGCTGGCTACGGCTCTTGATGTTGTTTCTGGTGTTACTTATTTCTGCATTGACAATATAGTTAAAAAGTACAATATATATAGTCAATAGGTGAACTGGTAAACTAGATAGAACCAGATTAAACAACTATTAAGTAAGGTAGTTTGTCCAATAGCCAGTGGTGAGTAAATATCAAAGAGCCCAAATAGAGTATTTTGGATTCAATGAACCGTATAATACAAAATGTGTTCAATATAGTAAGATCATTATTGTATAGGGTAAAATAGATATAAACTAAGTACAAAGTTGGGAATAATATCAAATAGATAATATGTATATAAATGAACTTGTCCACATCTGAAAGAATAAAATGAATCTTTATTGGTGGCATTTGGTTGTTGTCTCTTTGACACATTCCCCATTTCCATTCTCAATTTTACTTTATTATACATATGTCATGTATGTACAACTATAAATTTTCTGTTTTCTCATTGTCTAAAAGTATTTAGAACCCTCTTTTGTAAATCATTATCACCACTAGAAAAATCATGAGAGATTAAAATAAGATGGAACAGCTAACATGTACCTTAATAAAGCACATGAAATGGGAAAGGATGTATATATATGTTACATTGAATTTGTAGAATAAGGGATTATGTTCTATACATGCATGCTATAATCACTGAAATTTTCAGGGATTATTATAAACATTATAAAAAAACTATTAGAAATAAACTCATTACACTAAGAATTTGTTTTTGATCTCTATTCAATAATATTTTATATACATTTAGGTGTTTGTAATGAGACAAAAGAGTTCAGATGTCGACAGGGTCAGTGTATATCTAAATCCTTCCAAAATGATGGTTACAATCAGTGTGGGGATAACAGTGATGAAATTATAACCAATACAGACATGGATTACTATGCTGCAGGTTCAGTCATACTAATCATATGTATAATTCTAGCTACATGTTATATCTGTAAAAGACGGAGACAAAGAGGAGCTGTCATCAAGGTATTTCTTATTTAAATCAAATATTTTTATGCCCCATTTATGGGCATTATGTTTTCTGGTCTGTGCCTCCATTCGCCTGTTTGTTTGTTCGTCGGTTTGTCCTGCTTCAGGTTAAAGTTTTTGGTCGAGGTAGTTTTTGATGAAGTTGAAGTCCTATCAACTTCAAACTTAGTAATCATGTTCCCTATGATATAATCTGTCTAATTTTAATGCCAAATTAGAAATTTTATACCATTTTCACAGTCCACTGAACATAGAAAATGATAATGCAGATGGGGCATCCGTGCACTTGGGACACATTCTTGTTATGACTGTTTTAGTGCACAGTTAAATTTTAGAGAGGAAATGTTGAAAATGAATGATCTTAACTCAGATATTATGCAGAGAATTGACAATTTAGAAGGCATGGTATTAAGCAACAACCTATCAAATAGCACACAGAACAGAAAATATAAAATGTTATTGCTTGCTTTTGTAAAAGCATATTCAAAACAAAATACCGGAAATGATTTATACTATTTTTAAACATGACTTCAGCTCATAGAATACTTTCAAGTTATGTCCTTCACCAAAAACAAATGGTCATCAATTGTAATGAGTTGTAGTATACTTGTATTTAATGAGTGTAATTTATTCTTTTTTTTATTAAAATTCACAGAGATCGGGAAATCAGTCAGAAATACCACTAACTTCACAACCAGTTTCTCTGCCATTTCAAGGACAACAACCAGCTGGCTATCCACAACAACCAACAGGCTATTCACATCCACCAGCTGGCTATCCACAACAACAACCAGGATATCAGCCACAGTCTGGATACCCACCACAATCTGTATATACTGATCACATGGGACATCCTCAACAAGGATATGTATCTCTGTCTGGGAATCCTCAACCAAGCTATGTACAAATGCCGGAGAAGCTGTCGCAACCAAGCTACCAACCACCGCCAGGATATCCTTCTCAACCAAACTATCAACCACAAAGTGGTTATTCTCAGCCAGGATATCATTTAGTAGATCCTCCACCATATACAGAAAGTCCATATCCTTCAGCACCACCAAAACAGTAAAGATAAAAGGCAGATTTCATGCCTCAGTTTGTGGCTAGGGCATTAAATTTTTACTTTGTTTGTTATTCTATAAAAGTAATTATAATAGTTGTCCTGACATTCTTTTTACATGCATTGTGCTAATTTTGGTGTGTAGAAAAAATAAGATACCAATTGAATAGTATAGACCAATGTCAATTAGTTCCTTTGAACTTTATGATTTTTCAATTTGACATCCTTCTGACTTATTATTTGTGGTTTGTTTTAATTGACTTTCCTCAGATCTAGAAAATCTCATGAAAGTTGTACATTTTTGTATGACTTAGTTTGAATGCTTGGTGAGCTTCACAATTTGAATTTTCCAAAGTGTTCTGTATTTTTGTGATTTTACTTTAACTCTTTTAGACAGGAACCTATTGACACAAAAAAGCAAAAGACATTTTAGAAGTCATCATATACTTATCAGTAATATACAATCACTGACAAGATACCATATTCAAGACAGGAACATGAACATTATAAAGTGGGGTTAACCGATTTCAATTTCAAATCTCCTCTTTTTGATCTTAAGGAGGTATCGCGGGTATAAGATTTTCAGAAAAAAATTAAATATTTATTTTTCATTACAAAATTTTATTAATTACCTTTAGTAGTTGTTACTTAATCATATGGTACAAAATTGTTCCAAAAATCATAAAGTGTTGGCCCCATGTGACTTTTAGAATGTAGATATCATTGAAAAAGCTCCAAATTATCTCCCTTTGGTGCAAAAATGCTATTTTTTGGCATTAAAATTGAAATATCTTTTTTAACTCATCGGTAACCAATATTTTTTATTGTTTTTTTGAATATGCTGTACATATTATTAAACTAAATAATTGTAATATTTAAGCGATTTCTGTAATTTAATTCTTTTTTTATTTCGATATTACTGCTATTTCTCCTATTAGTTCAACAGAAAAAAGGACATTAACAAAAATGTATGCTTCTTTTGAAGGCAGATTGTGAATGTAAATGAACGGCAATTATAATTAGTAAAATAATAAATAGTTACAAACAAGAACATACCATGAAATGCAGTGATCTCTACAATAACCATTGTGAAATTTTACAAGACCAATTTAATCGGAATGTTTATAGCAACTAAAGCAAGTTTAAAGTACTTGACCTCTACTGATATGCAATGATGCCATCCTACACTTTTTTCTACTTTACCCAATGTATATATTTTGCTGATTTTTGGTGTAGATATATAAAATAAAAAAATACTCATTATTAGTCAATCAATCATTCTAAATGAAAAATGCATATAAATTAATAATGTGTTAGTGTTAAAAAATTGCTAAAGCATAAAAAAAAAAGCAGTGAATAATCTATATGCATTTAATGCTATTATGAACAGAAATTTAGACTATTAGAGATTGTGTTGTTCATTAACAGTATTTGATTGACACAATATGTTCACAAACACACAGTTGTGATATCATTGCATTGAATAATAGGACACCATTTTTATTGGCATTTACCTTATACCATATCGAGTGTTTAAACAGTTTTAGTTGAAATACCAAATCTTTCAGTTATATATTATAGTGTTTCTTTTTTCCTGAATTGTTGTTTGTGATTATATCTTTGATATATTTATTATTGTTCCCATGTACATTATTTTAATGAGGGGGAATGTAAATCCCTGAAATTGGAAAAAGATCTGCCCGATCCTGAAATCCTGAGCTTAAAAACACCCAATTCTGGAGTCCCGATAAAGGTCCCCCCTCTTTAATAAGTTTTGAATGTCATATATTAGATTGTATTATTTGAGAAGAATTTAGATGTTTTTCATTTAATGTTATAACTTATTTGTATGAACAGTAGATGGTCAGTATTGTTATTATTTGCTGTGATCCAACATTGTTGGACTGAATTTTGGACAAAGTTTATCCATTTATATGATGTAGGTATTTTAGATAAATAAATATGTACTTAATTTTAAAATTTGTGTACTCTTTAACATATAGCTATTTATATTTTATTTTACTTTAATACTGTTATTTATCAATCAAATTTGCTTGTGATATGTACATAAACTTGGTCTGTCTTTGTTCTTGTGATATTTTATAAAATATCATTTAGCGTTGATTTTGCTTTTGTGCTAGGAAATGTTATAGACTATACTGGACAAAATCTGGTTTAAGTATTACCTTTTGACATTACTAAGCATCCATTGTCATCTTTCTTTATTGGACATCTACATTTTTAAAATAATCTTAAATTTTTGATCTGTTATTCTTGACCAATTTAAATGAAACTTTATCTTATATTGACCTAATATTGATTCTTAAAATTAACAAATTTCAGTAAAACAACAAATTTCCTGTTCCTTTTTCTTTAAAACAGCTCTCTGGTCAAATTTCAGTTTACACAACATTCTATTCTCTTTTCAGTTGCAACAGCTTCTGTTTTACTGCAATTCATCTTGGCAGATACAGAACTGATATTTGATTTATAAATTTGTATTATGATGGGTTTCAATGCCTTTATGAGTTCAATGAGTTATATTGGTTGATTTGCTTTTAATGTGAGAATTGATAACAAAAAAAACAAATTTCTGCGCTAATTTGAATCAAAATATTACATTTAAAAAATAAGTTGTCAGCAATTTATTAAGAGAATGCTTTACCACTAAAAGTAAAAACTGGCTGTACATGGGGATTTCTAGCCAATTTTCATGGGATATTGTGGTAAATAATATTCAATTTACACAGAATGTTGATTTATTTATTGACTACACTTGTACTATTAAACTACACAAGACCAGATATTTGAAAAACCCTGCTAAAATATTTTGGTGTTGAGTTTCAGAATGTTATTCAGCATTTTTTTAGCTCACCTGGCCCAAAGGGCCAAGTGAGGTTTTTTCATCATTTGGCGTCTGTCGTTCATCGTGGTCGTCGTTAACTTTTACAAAAATCTTCTCCTCTGAAACTACTAGGTCAAATTGAACCAAACTTGGCCACAATCATCATTGAGGTATTTAGTTTAAAAAAATGTGCCCGGTGACCAGGCCAATCAACCAAGATGGCCACCATGTCTAAAACTAGAACATAGGGGTAAAATGTAGATTTTGGCTTATGTCTCTGAAACCAAAGCATTTAGAGCAAATCTGATGTGGGGTAAAAAAAGGTCAGTTGACCCCTCCACCCTTTCCTCCATGGATTTTTTTTCTTCACATACTTGATTTGCATAAGAATAAAAAAAATCATCAGGTTTAAAGTATTAATGCATTGTGAAAACGAATATTTCATCAATGAAATTCAAGTCAGATATTCTCATAAATATTCTTTTCATATTGGATACAAACTTTTTTAAGTCTGATGCAGACATTTTGTAGTTGAAGCATTTCAAATGAGGTACTACACAGGCGTCAAAAGGCGTCATTATGGAGTAAAGGGGGTGGCGTCAAAAAGCGTCATTATGGAGGAAAGGGTTAAGGAGTTATTGCCCTTTATAGTCAATTTTTTGAAATTTTTGTTATCTTGTACAAAAATCTTCTCCTCTGAAACTACTAAGACAAATTTAACCAAACTTGTCCACAATCATCATTAGGGTATCTAGTTAAAAAAAAATGTGTCCCATGACCCTGCCTGCTAACCAAAATGGCCGACATGGCTAAAAATAGTATATAGGGTAAAATGCAGTTTTTGGCTAAAACCCCAGAAACCAAAGCATTTAAAGCAAATCTGACGAGGATAAATTTGTTTGTTAGGTCAAAGTCTATCTGCCCTGAAATTTTCAAATGAATTGGACAACCCTTTGTTGGGTTGCGGCCCCGAATTGGTAATTTTTAGAACTTATTTTGCAGCTTTTGGTTATTATCTTGAATATTATTATAGATAGAGATAATCTGTACACAGCAATAATATACAGCAAAGTAAGACCTACAAATAAATCAACATGATCAAAATGATCAATTAACCCTGAAGGAGTTATTGCCCTTTATAGTCAATTATTAACAATTTTCATAAATTTTGTAAATTTTGTAAATTTTTATTCATTTATGATATGCACATAGACCAAGGTGAGCATCACAGGCTCTTTAGAGCTTCTAGTTTAATTTTCCAGCTCAACAGTGCAGCCATGTTCTTTTAAAAATCTTATATGAACATGAGTCAAGATTATTCATTGATACAATGTGAGCAATACAGACTCATTGGGGCCTCAAGTTAAGGAGTTTTTAAAGTATAAATTATATATTTGAATAAATGTTACTTGTTATAGTTTTTTTTTTTTATTATGACATAATTAAGATTGCCTACTAAGTATTTAAAAGTATGCTGTACTCAATGTAATATCTTGTTAAACTTGTGCAATAAAATATATGTAGTTAAAATGTTTATCTCAGATTTTTTTGATATTTTTTCTGTATGCATACATGAACATAAAGTCCAGATTTCATTGACCGACAATAGCAAGATTGCATTTAGAATAATAAAGACATTACTCTTAAACAGAAAAGATATGTGTATACCTCAATGAAGCAGCAACCTATTAACACACACAACAGTGCACAAACTAAAATGTCTTGAATTCTTTACTAACTATATATTTATATTATGTTGATAGTCCTAAATATAGAGCTTTACTATCACATAAACTTCACATGATCCAAGAAAATGAGGTCAAGGTCAGGTAAAACCAAACTGGAAATTCATAGATATAGGAAGATGTGGTGTGAGTGCCAATGAGACAACTCTCCATCCAAATAACAATTTATAAAAGTAAACCATTTTAGGTCAATGTACGGCCTGCAACACAGAGTATACATTACAATCATTTCATACACCAAATATAATGGACCTATTGATTACAGTAATATTAGATTACATCAAAACACAAAAACTTAACTATAACCACTAAACCATGAAAATGAGGTCAAGGTCAGATGACACCTGCTAGTTGGACATGTACATCTTACAATCATTCCATACACCAAATATAGTACAGCTATAGCTTATAGTATCTGAGATATGGACTTGACCATGAAAACTTCACCTTGTTCACTGATCCATGAAATGAGGTCATGGTCAAGTGAAAACTGTCTGATGAGCATGATTGACGTTGCAAGGTATGTACATTCCAAATAAGGTGATCTTATTACTCATAATAAGATAGAAATTTATGTTTTAAAAAATCTGAACTTGTTTTTTCCAGTAGTCACTGAAACATAAAAATGAGGTCAAGGACAATGGACATAAGGCATTTATATACAAAGTTTAAAGGATCCAGGTCTTCAACCTTCTGAAACATTAACCTTTAAAAAGTTAGTTAACCCCACCCCTGAATCATTTCCTTTGTCAAGCTTTATGTGACAGAAGTCGTAGGCTTGTAAAAAACAAAAGAAATAAGTAGAGGTCAGCATTCATGTGAAAAAAGGTTGAATCTCAAGTTCAGAAAAGCTGTAAATAAATTCAAATAGAACTTTCAAATATCCTCTATCCATATCTCTAATTCTAGAATGATGTGTCATGTAAAGCCATATTCAATGTTGATGGTTGGTTTCATTGGAAACACTGTTGTGCAATCACAGTCAATGTTTCCAGTATACTTTGAACATTTACAAGTTATATTGCATTAAAAATTTGAAAAACAGATCCGTTATGAAGATGTGCATCGGATAAGAGGACACAACTTTAACAACTAAACATTTACCAATAAACAAAGAAAATGAGAAGAAGACAGATGATTCCTGCCATACATACATGTACACAATCATTCAATACACCTAATATATTTGACCTATTATATAAAGCATTTGCAAAACAGACCATGGGAAAAATTTGGTTGACTATTCAGAGAATCACTTAAGATGGCTGAAGCAGGCCCTTATTATGGTAGTCAGTGAGCCCCCTCATGAAGACTTCTGGATCTGCCACTAAATTAAATATGTCTGTCTACATTGAACCAACTTAAGAGTACTGTTCATGCCTTTAATGGAACTGTAGATAATTGTAAAACCATTCCAACACGGTGACCCAAGTGACCCGAATAACTTTCGAGGCATAAGCCTAGTCAGTTGCTTAGCCAAACTTTTTACACACATTATAAACAATAGACTAATTAAATGGGCAAACATGTATGATACAATAACTGATGCTCAATTTGGATTTAGAAACGGACTTTCCACTGTTGATGCAATTTTTGCTCTGCAAAGTATTATTTTAAAAACATAGTCAGAAAAGAAGAAACTGTATTGCTGTTTTGTTGACTATACAAAAGCTTTTGACACTATTGATCGAATGAATTTATGGTTTAAATTGTCTAAAATTGGTATACAAGGAAAATTACTGTCTGTTATTAAGTCTATGTATTTAAATGTCAAATCATGTGTTACAATAAATGGGTTTTATACAGACTTTTTCCAAAATAATGTTGATTTAATGCAAGGGGAGGTATTATCGCCCATTTTGTTTGCTTTGTATGTTCATGATTGTGAAATGGAGTTTTTAAACAATAATTGTAAAGCTGTAGAGTTGAAAGAATTGAGTTTATTTTTATTAATGTATGCAGATGACATGGTCATTTTTTCGGAAACCAAAGATGGTTTGCAAGAGATGTTAAATGCATTGTTTATTTATACCAAGAAATGGAAATTAACTGTAAATATTGATAAAACCAAAATTGTAATTTTTTGAAATGGTGGCTTGGCAAAGGATGAAGATCAATGGTTTTATGATGATTAGCAAAAAGATATTGTTAACAAATTTACTTATCTAGGTATTGTTCTTAATTTTAATGGAAAATTTGCTGTTGCACAAAAAAAAGGTGCAGAACAAGGTAGAAAAGCTGTTTTGTTTATTTAGTAATATTAGACAATTTTTATTTAATTATGCCACATTATTGTCATTATTTGATACATATGCGAGTAGTATTCTAT
The DNA here is from genome assembly GCF_965363235.1 of Mytilus galloprovincialis. Lineage (NCBI taxonomy): Eukaryota > Metazoa > Mollusca > Bivalvia > Mytilida > Mytilidae > Mytilus > Mytilus galloprovincialis. The sequence continues at coordinate 89,059,133 of NC_134843.1, forward strand.
GTTATGGTTCTGAAATATGGGGTTTTCATAAAGCGCAAGACGTAGAAAAGATATATATTGATTTTTGTAAAAGAATTTTGAATGTTAAAACAAGTACACCAAATGTCGTGGTTTATTGTGAACTTGGAAGATTTCCAATGTTAGTAACCAGGAAATTATGTATATTTAAATATTGGATTAAAGTATTGAATAATAACAATTGTATATTACATGGTTGTCACAATTATTTATATGATATGTGTTTAAAGAATCCAAATGACAAAAATAACTGGGTTTGTAATATACGAAAAGGAATTGTTCCATCTTGGTTTAAATGATTTGTGGTATTCACAAAATTCTTTATGTAAAGATCATATTATGGTTATTAAACAGAGACTTTGTGATATTGTCAAACAAGAGTTTGATGCTACTTTAGAAAGTTCATCAAAATGTTTTCTGTATAGATATATGATATCCAATTTTTCTTTGCAGTCATATTTGTGTAAACCCATACCCGAAATTTATAAAAAGTGTATTGTTAAATTTAGATTGTCATTACATAATCTAGCTATAGAGAAGGGAAGGTATTCTTATGTTAATAGAAACCTTTGAACCTGTACATTGTGTATTGATGATATTGAGGATGAAAAGCATTTTATTTTATCATGTCCATTATATTCAAATTTGCGTGAATGTTAGATAAAACCATATTATTGGCGTAAGCCATCTGTTTATAAACTTTTACAATTATTAAGCACTACTAATGTAAAAGACTTGTATGATTTGTAATTCATTTGTTACAAATATTTGCTATTTGGAATTATATTTATATGTATTTATTTTTTTGTGTATATAATACTTCTGTCTGTTTTGTCATGATCGTATATTTTTGTAATCTATATTTAGTATATATTGATTATACATGTACCTATATGTTGTAAAACATTTGGTTAATAAAGAATTGAATTCATACTAAATTATCAAATTTAAGGAATTGGGATAAAATATGTCACCTTTCACAACAACAAAAAAGAAGTCTTGAATTTTGCATTTTTTATTTAAGAAAAAGTAAACAGTAAAAAGTACATGATTATGTATAATATAAATCTGTAAATGATAATATCAATAGTTCACACATACAAACGATTAAAGCATTGCTTTTATAACTTATCAATTAACATGATACTGACAATCGGTTAACACTGATTATTATTGTAATGAAAAAACTGAGAGTTAAATATTAATCAAGCACAGAATTTTAAATACAGGTGGATTTTTGTTTTTTTCATTTTTTATTTTTTTTAATTTCAAAAGTAAACTAATTACATTTGTTCATGAATATGCTGTCTACTACATTTATTTATATAGAGTTTTTTACATAAAATAAAAATTTCTTGAAAAATATTGAAAATGCTACATTGGAAAGACACAAGTGTTTAAAAAACATTCAGGAGAAAAAAAATATTCAAAAATTATATGTCTACAAATAGCAAGAAATATTTGGCTAACATCAGAGCTAGTGATATGATATGAGTGATTGTCTTACACCAAAAACATTATTGTAACTTCTAAATGTCTATTTCTTTAAGAGTGTTTTAATGCTGTACAATCTTATTTTGTCTTCCTTCACCTTTTATTCATTATTTGATACTAAATAGTTTACATGCCTCGGATAAATTTCACAAGAAACAATTCTATAAACAGCTAACCTGATTTTGAATAATAAATATGTTACACAAAAATTGCATTATTCCAAAGCCCACATTTTTTTGTACAAATTTGGAAAAATTAACCAGCAGAGATAAATTTTGTGCTTTTTTTTCTAAAAAATTTACAACAATGAACTTGTTTCTATAAAATTCTGTGTAACTGTTTGCATCTGTTAAAATACCCATTTTACTCCAAAAAACTATATAACAATAATGTATAAAAAAAAAATAAGCAAAATTTAACAAATATGCCTGGTACAATTGAATACAGAAACTATAAGATAAGGACAACAATACAACATATACTTAAGATTTGCTAAAAAACCAACCTTTTCAATACACTATACTCTACAGATATAATAAAGATTCTACTTCCGTTCAATACTACAGATTTGTGTTTTCAGATATTATAAGTTATAACAAAAGTATGCACCTAATAAAACAGAGAATTTAGTGTCATACATTTACACTATATTAATACAACTTTTCTAAAATCATTATAACACAACCTTTGGTTTATTAACATATTGATGGAGTAAGAAGCTAAAAATGTGTCACAGCATTTTAAAAGCAGAATAACTGATTAAAAAAAGCCCAATGTATAAATGCTATGTTGTACCCTATACAACATTTGTAAGTGCTTTTAAGCCACCATCAGGCAAACAGGTGAATTATCTAAATACAGTGTACCTGCCTAAACAGGAACCATAAGATTTCGATTTCAGTTTGGGCAGATGTTCGGTTTAATTAGTTTCACAACCCATACAATGTATATGCCTCTGACTTAAAGAACATGTTTGGGTTATCCAGGTTTCACTGTAACGTTAAATGCCAAACAAATATAAGCATGTTGTCAATAACAGATCTATGCCAGTCTTAAAAGTCACAAAATAAAAATTCACTGCAACAATCACTCTAAAAACATGATTACACAACCATTTTTAAAACATCAATATTGTTCACAATTTATACAATATAATTTGCAACAAAAAACCTGAATAATAACAGTGTAACAATAAATTGTATTAAAAATACAATGCAAAACAATATTTAAGAATGGATTATCATCCTGCATAAATGTTTGTGTTTTCTAAAGCATTACAATACCGCACTTGTCTACATTTAAATTCCAAATAAATGGTTTACAATGACTATATGTACATGTACATTGAATTCTCTTTAATTGCAATATTTGGAATGTTTTAAAGTTATGTACAATGACTTTTTGTTAATTGAAATTTGACAAAGGTATTTTTTAATATACTATACCAACAATAGTTGTTTCTAATTTTGTCATGGCTGTTTTATCATAAAAGAAGTGGAACAATTTTATTTTGAAATGTCTGGCTATTTTAATTTCCGTTGGATGTATATGTAAAAGTATATAAATCATACTCTTACTGCACAAATTTATATATTAAAGTTTGTGTTCGTTATGATGCTCTTTTTGCAATCCTGTGGGTTCAATTATTTCGTGAGTATCAATTTTAGCGGATTGCAGTTATATTGAATTTTCATGGATATTTGATTGTGTAGCTTTGTCAAAGTTTGCAAACAACACAATAGTAAATTTGTAGTTTGTTGAACATTTAAATTTTGTTGTTCAAAAGTACTAAAGAATTCCACGAAAAATAGGTATTCCACGAATAATAATGTTTTAACTCTATGGAGTTAATGGAAGTGAGATGAAAATATATCAATATATTGTGCTTAAAATATGTAAGGTTCAATCTTTTTTAAAGCATAACTTATAAAATATAGCTAGTTATTTAACCTAAAAACCATCACCTTATTTAGACATGGTTTATTTACAACATGTACAATGCTCTCCAGAAGGACAGATTAGAATATATTCTAATCAAATTCAATATGAAATGTATATCAATAATGCATACAAAAAGATATTATATTATCTAATATTATTGTTTCAAAATAAAGAGAAATATATAATAAAATCATGATCAACAACAATTACAGCAATAAAAATTATTTTGATTTTGTAATTATAAAAATCTTTATCACAGTAAGGAACTAGAGATGTGTTCACAAGTATATGGTACCCCAGATTATTGTATCCTTCACTACATTGTATATCACATGGGCCAAATAATGCCTATTCATGCAATGAGATGGGAACATCCCTCCCCCCTTCTACTCACTAGGAAAATTAAAAGTTGTTCAGATCTTTAAAAAAAAAATCCCTAGCATCATGGATGTTTCAGTCGAGTCAGGTGGTTTAATATATAAATGTTTTAAAAGATATCATTATAGCTGCTGTTACTTTGACTTTTGACAATAATGATGTTTATGGCTAAAAAAATAATGCCCAGAATCTGAAAATTTTTACCCGATTAACACTGCATTAAATCATAAGTGGTCTGACTTTGTTGCAAATCAATTAATGCATATTAAGTACATTTATATCATGCACATATATTTATATTTTTGGAAATTGTCAGTGAATTGTTTTGAAGGGTTAAATAACAACTGACAATAAGGCTTGTCTGACTGAAAGACTACATATAACTGAATGGATACAGTGACCTCTATAAACCCTTCTACCCACAAAGGAAGGTGTACATAAATATTACTGACATTAATTGTAATATCACAATCACTCAGTTATTTTTAATATCCTGACATCTCCTCAATTTATTTTAAGTACAATACTTCTTAATTCAGCTATTGTTTTTTCTTCTTACCCATTGTCTAGTATACAGTTTAAGTACTTTTTTTTAAATCTTTCATAGGCATAATACTAAATTAAGAATTCATTACAAATAGTCCCGTACCCTTTTATAGTTTACTGAAAACACTATGAAAACCTTTTTTTTTTCTATTTAAACAGGTATTGTACCCCTTAAAAGCCAGTATCTTATTGTTAATAGTAAATTTTTCTTAATTCATACCTGTTTGTACAAAATCACTTTATAAAAGATTATCAAACTGCAAAAGTGAATAATATCTGAACAACAAAACTTCAAACTGGAATATACATGTACATTAAATAGAGAAAGGAAATGGGGAAATTGTGTCAAAGAGAAAACAACCCAACAAAAGAGTAGAAAACAGTCCAAAGCCACCAATAGTTTTGGAGAAGTTGTGGTTACAAAGTGTGGACAGATGGATGGATAAACATAAAACTTAATCACTTTATATACTGCATTAGTAATATAAGCCCTCAATTTTAGAATTCATACATACATTTTTGCATTATTCAAAATTATCAGTCAAAAGGTGTTCTACAAGGATCAGTTTGTTTTTGCAGAAATGCTGAACAATTCATTTCAGAATATTTTTTTCAATCACAATTTTTCTCATTACATTAAATAGTCAAGGAAGACTCAAATAAGAACCTTAATTTTATCAGGAAGACTCAAATAAGAACCTTAATTTTATCAGGAAGACTCAAATAAGAACCTTAATTTTATCATGAAATAAAAGAAATAGAAGTCCGTCACATATTACTGATTTACTGTTTTCCTGGTGCTCCATATGGGTACGGGTTATCACTGTATGGTGGTGGGACAGCTTCTCCAGAGGGATAGGGTTGAGGTGGATATCCTGGCTGTGCTGGATATCCTGGCTGTGCTGGGTAACCTGGTTGAGCTGGATATCCTTGTTGTGTAGGATAGCCTGCCGGTGGTGGATAGCCTGGTTGCTGGGGTTGTTGATATCCAGGTTGTTGTCCAGGATACTGGTTTGGAGCTGGTTGAGCGGCCATTGGTATGGTATCATGCTGGTGCTGGAAAATTGTAAAATAAGAATTGATTAAATTTCATTTATCAGTATCCATGGTATGAAGGCTTTTAACAAAATGTTATAGACATTAGGAGAAATTGTGGTTACTATAGGCAGATGGATGAATAAACAGAAAACATAATCACTTTATTTAATGCCCAAGAAACACATGTCCTCAATTTTTGAATTCATTCATACATTTTTGTATTACCGTATTCAAAATTATCAGACAAAATGTTGTTCTACAAAAATCATCACTACTTCACCTTTCTTTTGATTCCTAAATACTAAAATATATTCTACTTAGTTTGATATTTACACCTATGCATAGGAACTATTTGTTTTTCAGGTATGTTCTTTTTTTATGAGGCCGTAGTCATGGTTGTGGGTGGTGTTTCATCCTACTTATCAACCCCAATATTTTGCCCTAAACTTTATAGTAACATATGATATTTGCTGCCAAGTTCTTTTACTTATATATTCATGTGCCCCATGGTTGTCTGCCTAAATCATACCAGTTTGCAAAGAATTCCACTCAAATTAATGCTAGGGGGGCGTCTTAAACTTGCAGTAAGATGAGGTTTTTTTTGTCCATGTTGAAGGCCTCACTGTGTCTTTGAGATGAGCAACAGCCAAAAAATGCTGTTCTTTTGCTTTTTGTGTTTTTTGCTGTGCATGTACTGATTTTATATTATAGATGGATACCCCATTTCTTTTCTTTTCTTTTCTATAACAATAACATCAAATGCTTATTTCAGATTGTCTGCATCCTCTAAAAGATTGCAATAATGATCGATAATGCACTGAGAGAATTTTTGTCCAAATCCTCTACACCAATGGCAATAATTCACTGAAAGAATTTTTTTTTAATCTAAGACAATACCACCCCTACCCTTACTTTAGATTGGCTACGTCTTATACAAAGTTATAATGACCAGTGACCATCTCATACTGATAGCATTACTGGAAAATCAGAAATTATTGTCATTTTTTTATTTTTGCGAAAAATGCGACAGGGGTTTTAATTTCAATAATCTAACATGTCTAAACTCACATTTTTTAATATGAATTAAGCAGGATTTTTCTTCATATAAAAAAAAAATACATTTTAGTCTAAAATTACAAAATCGCATTAAAAAATGTACACAATAATTTCTGAATTGACAGTACTGTGGATTCATTATTATTTGTTGGATACCAATTTTCATGGATTTTGTAGATACAGGTGAACCACGAAATCAAATGTTCAACGAATACTAAATTTTCTACAGGCTTTATGCAGAACATGCAAGTTTTCCTGAATCCACAAAAAATTGATACCCACGAAAATAAATGAATCTACAGAATGTTAATCTTAATTATGCAACACCTTCAGTACCGATCCTCTGGATTGTCCACGGCTTCTACGGTAAAAGTAAAACACTGCAAACACAATGAGACCAATCACCACCACAGCTGCAATGGCCCCCAGAATTTTGGCGAGGGATGACGCTGATATCACTCTGTTTTCGTCACTGTTGTCACCACACTGATTATAGCCATCATACTGAAGTCTTTTAGATATACACTGTCCTAGTCGACATTTAAAGTCATTAGTCCCATTACAAACACCTAAATAAAATTTAAAAAAAAGAAATTCTCAACTGAATATTAAATAGAGATTGAGTCATTAAGAAAGTAGTTTACTAATAAGTCTATAGGGAAATCATGTATGTTTGCATATACCTTATATACAGGGACCTAAATCAAGAACTATATAGAAAAGTGATACTACCAAAATTCATACTTGATCTGAGGTTTGTGGCAATAACCATTGTTGTAAGTTTCATAATATTTGGTTGAGGCAAATTTAAGTTAGAGAATGAAAAGAAAAGTATCAGAATCAGGTGACTCCACCAAAATTAAAACTTGATCTGTGTTATATATGGTAATAACCATTGTGTATAAGATTTATAACATTTGGTAAAGGCAAACTTCAGGTAGAGAATAGAAACAAAATATTCAGCAATTTTTCATTTGTAAAGAGGCATAACTCTTGAAAGGATGTAATGATGCCACCCAATTTCAAACTTGATCTTTTTTTTTTTTGGTAATAAGGATCATGTGCAAGTTTCATAACATTTGGTTGAGCAAACTAAAGTAAGAGAACAGAAACCAATTTTGAGACATACAGACATGTGGACGCACATACATTAGGGTAAAATTTAAAATTATGAAGGTTTCCAATTTTAAACATTTATCCAAGGGATAAAATCGTGATCAGAGAGAATAAAACAATGGAAATTATTCTTTCTGTAATCATGCTTTCATCTCCTGACTTGTGGCAAGTGATAAAGTAATTACCCTAATCTAGATTTTAAAGACTAATATTGTGAGACGTTAAAGTCATATAAAGCTGCTAATTAAAAAAAAATTGATGTATTTGTTTTTATAACTAAACATGCTGAATGGATAGTTTTCATTATAAAACTTATGTACATACACTTTGTTTTGAAGAAAATTCTATTATTTGTCAACATTTAGAAGAAGTTTACTTTTTTTTAAGTGCTTGCTTCCAGGAAGCCATTAGCCGAAATATTTTCCATATGCAAGTGACCTTAGCGTGTCCCTTCTCATAAAAATCTGTTGATCGCAATACGCATAGACCTGTCATTGAAATAAACTATTATCCGATTGTACATGTTATACACATGCTCAATATCCATGCTCCTTTGTTGATTGTTTACTATGAGGTGACAATCGGTAAACTACGGCTTCAAAACAAGGTAATTAATTAGCTGCCATATTTTTTAAATCATAACAGACAGAGACAAAAAAAAAAGACCATGAAGACAATTATATAAAACTTTTGCGTAAAAAATTTATTCCTTATAGACAGTGTTATGGATGACGCTTTAGTTTCCAGAAACAAAGATATGTTTCATAATTTCCTGTTTTCCAGGAGAATAGAAGAAATTTTTGTGGAGAACACTGTATTAAAGTGACTTTTATATTAGCAACTAAGTTGTATTCTTTATACCTGAATGAAAAGAAGTAAAATACAGGGAAAATCCATCATCCTGTCTGGTATAGTCACTTTTGAACTTCAAAGTTAGGTACTGTCCTGTGGTGTAAAATGCACGTTTAGGTTCATCTTCTCCACATATCTTGTCATGTCGTAAACCTAGAAAAAACAAAGCATAATTGTAATACAATTTTTACATGTATATAGTTCATGATAGTTATCGAGATAAATGTACATGTATACAGTCATATTCATTTCACATACAATGACATAGCTTTTTTAAAATGACATATTATATATCTATTTATCTATTTTTTCATCTTCTAAGCTTATTCAACAAAACATATAATACTAAGCGCTGCTGAATCTCATTTTGGCCAGAAAAGCACATTCTATTGCAATTGTCCTACTGAAACAAAGAACTAAAGCTGTTCTTTACTTTACACTCATATACATATATTCATGATGTCATTTAGGTATTCTTATTTACTAAAAATAAAGCTGTCTATTTTAGAATAAAGCTGTTTAATGTAAATAGCCTTGACCAATATGAATTTTATTGATCTGATAAATTCCCGTATGAGGACAATTGCACACTGGGTAACTAATAATATTGTGTAAAACAAGGCAGGAATACATGTATTACACATGAGTTGACACTGTATGCTTAATAAACAACTGCATGATGACTATCAAATACAAATATAAATGTATATTGAATGTCATTTAGTCTATAGCAGTGAGTTTGGGCATATTGCATTTCCGCTAATTAAATTTTTCAAAGTCCCAATACTACGTTTTTGCTTTAAAGTATACATTTCGGCAATTGTATTTATTACTTTTCCGGAAATTAACCTGGTAAAAATATAAATATTTGAATATATATATGATAAATTATTTGTTTTATCTTTTTGATAGATAATGTTCTGATCTTATGTCTACAATTTACTAGATATAACTAGTTGTCTCGAGTAATGATTAGTTAAACTTCATTGAGAAATCTTTGGTTTGGCTTACCAAAATATATACTGGGCAACTGACATGATTGAAGAATGCTTTGTTGAATTAATAGCCGATGCTCCATTTGACGATTAAATGCATGAAGTCTGTCAATTATATATAGGAATTTTATATACAATTCAAGATTTCCACCAACCATTTGGGCATCACCTCCTGTCTCCTGACCCCGAGGAAAAGAGAACAACAAATGGTGCCAAGTCTTTTCGTGCCTACCTGAACGAACAGTTTTACAATATAGCCATCCTAACATATTTGTCTTTGTCGATGTGTTATTGAAACTGCAGACAACATCTTACATAAAGTTGAGAACTCTAACTGTAAAAGCACCCGTTCGGAAATATGAAAAGGAGAAGATGGACTTCCTTCTTGAACAAAATACAAAACTTGTAAACGGTGAATGTGCTATACTGTGACGTTTTGGCTACAAATATTCTGCCAGAACTGACTTATGAACCCAAATCAAGATATATCAGATTAGTGCTGACTTTTGAACATACGTTTTCATACATTTTAATAATGAATTTTACTTACATGGTATGATGACCTTTAACTTAATACATATTTATTTTTTATTATAGCTTTGCTTTAGATCAATAGGTATTCCTTAATTATTTGCAGTAAGTAATAATTTATTTTTTCCAGAATAGTTACTTTTTTTACGGAAAAGTAAGATATTTATTTGAGGAAACTTCATCTTTTTTTCCTGGAAAAGTAATGCCACTTTGAGGAAACGTAAAATGCCGGAGAGTTGTCTCATTGGTAATTATATACATTTGTATAATCATTCAACATCTACCATTGTGTCTACTGCTTTTTTATATTTACAAATGTATGAAAATTAAAATTTAAATGAAAATACCTGAAAGATGTCTGCTTGATGTGCCTGATCCATCATATAGTTGAAGATAATCTTCACATGAGTATCCAAAGGAGATTCTTGATTCTTTTATGTCAATTTTAGTAAAATATATCATGATTTTCTTGTTTGTAGGAGCTTTTAATTTAAGTACACAGTTCATATTTCTGGAATAATCACTATGTCGTGTCAGCTTTAACTTTGCTGTTTCAATTCTTTCAGTTTCCATACTAATTTCTCTGTTACAATTTTCATCCATGTAAAAATCTGAAACAAGATGAACAAATGATGAAACATAATAACTTATCAAACATTGTCAAACAGAAGCTTAATTACATGTACCACTACATTTGTAAATATTCCACAATGATTTAAAAATTTACATACAGGCTATTTTTCACCTGGCCAATTTAAATTTATGTTATAAAAAATATACCTTCACGTGCTAAATTAAGAGTTAAATTGGGTAGAATTAAAGACATGAATACCATTTTTTTTATATTATTGGACATTTCTATCCTTTGGATCATGTGAATAGACATACTTAACTTCTTCTTTCAAAAGAAAAACACATGCATACATGCATACATTGTATGTGGATTTTTTTTTTTCATGCAGAAAAGGTTTTCAAAGATTTCAATATCTCAAGAAACTTTGGATTTAACTCCCCAAGAAAAAGTTGACCATAGATGGATATGGCTATTTTTTGGTTAAAGACATAAACAAAATGTAGCCCTTAAGACTGTTTTGCTTCTATATCTATGCATCATGTCTTTCAAAAAATTTCAGCTTTGAGCATTCATGATGAAGGTTAATCAAGATAAGCATTCCAGACGCATGAAATTTATACGGGTATGTGTTTGTTATCAATTTTTGCAATCAAAATTTTTTTTATTTTTTTTTATATAAATTCTTCATACATCATGTACATTGTCATATTAATCTCCATTTTTTTTTGGGGGGGGGGGGGTTGTTGGGCTCATTCTTTAGTTTTCTATGTCATGTAAGTAGTGTTTTTTTTTAAATCTTTTTTAAAAATAGGAAGTTGTACATGTGGTCTGAGATAACTGTCTACCAGCTGGAAGCATGTCCTTCTCCCCAAACATGTCCAATCCTCCAAACATTTCCATATGACGTTACTTAGTGCACAAACAATTCTAGCTCGTTCAGGACACCTTAGAAAGGAGTGCAAAGAGTTAAATCAAACTTGCTTATATAAAGACATTAGAATGTTGTTATCAAGTAATTTTAATTTTAGTTTAAAAGAATCAGTTTTAAAGCTATGGCATAATTTTAATTTCACAAATCAAAAAAAATAATTCTGCATTAAAATTTCATATTGATAAGAATAAAACTAACAATCGAAGAGAGTACTAGGATATTACAATTAATGGTAATGCTGTAATCTTACAACCAGGTGCTCTGCAGGGCGCAGCTTTATACAACCGCAGAGATCGAACCCTGAACAGTTGGGGCAAGTATGGACACAACATTCAAGCTGGATACAGCACTGAATAAAATGGATTGTGATTAAATAGTTGACACAGCAAAGGTTTCTGACACAGAATGAATGTGGTCTAAGGAACTTAAAAAATTTTGTTTTGCTTTTGAGCAATTCACTATGCTGTTCATGAATATTATTTCCCTCAAAAAAACAAATATTTGAAGAAATCTTCTTTCGAATTTCTGAAATCTCAAATGAGAAAAATTGTACCCACTCCCCACAAATTCTTATCCCCCCCAACACTCCCAATTTTTTTTTCATCTCCCCTCCAAAAATAATCTCAATGTTAATTTCTAATGGAGTAAGCAACAATAACTATTTATTTAAATACATCATAAAATGTCATACAGTCATACCTCATAGTTAAAATTAATATCAATTAATAGTAACTTCTAAAAAAAAAATTAACTAATCATCTTAAGACAATCATCATTTCATAATATATAATTTTCAAGCAGTGTAAGGAAGATATTATAACAGTATTCTTTAATTAGAATTGGATTACCTCTCTTACACTGCTTTTAAATTGTTTCAATTGTCCTTTAACCAGAAAAACCCTTGTTTTTCCCCTTTTTTTGCCCATATTTGCTAATTGATTTGAGCCATAACCCCTCATAACCATCCCTTTGTAGCATGGGAACTTGTGGTATTATTTCAGAGAGATTTATACAGCAATTGACTGACAACTACAAAAATGCTTATTTGGGCCTTATTTTTGGCCCCCAACTAGATGAAACCCCCCTTGGAGCAAGAACCCCAAAACTCAATTTCAGCCTTTTCCTTGTAGTAAGAAACCTTGTAGTATAATTTCAGAGAGATCCATACACTTAAACACAAGTTATTGTCTGTAAACTAGAAAAATGCTTCTTTCTGGCCCTTTTTTTGGCCCCTTATTCCTACATGATTGGGGAAATTAACCCAAACTCGATCAAAGCCTTCCCCTTGTTATATGAAACCTTGTGGTACAAAATGTCAGAGAGATCCATACAGTAACACACAAGTTATTGTCCTGAAACTAGAAAAATTATTGTTTTTGGCCCTTAATTCTCAGACTGTTTGCCCCATAACCCTTAAAATAAATCCCAACTTTCTATTTATGGTATTAAACATTGTGGTACAATTTCAGAGCAATGGAAATACTTATACACAACTTATTGTCCTAAAACTAGATAAATGCTTGTTTTTGTCCCCTTTGGGCCCCTATTTCGTAAACTTATGGGAACATAACCCCCAAAATCAATCCCTTGTAACTTTCCTTTGTGGTTATAAACATTGTGTTAAAATTTTATGGATTTCTATTTACTTATACTAAAGTTATTATCCAGAAACCATCTGTCTTTAGACAACGCTGACATGACGCTGACGATGACGACGACAACAAGATATCAATACATGTATATGACCAAAAATGTTTTAATTTTTGTGGTCTAATAAAAATAGGGTTAAAATCTTCATATACATCATTTGTACATCATGTACATGTCTACTATCAATGACTATAGAACCAGAATTAGAATATTTTTATTTCCCAAATTACAGGGCCCATAAAACTATATAAAACTGTAAGAGAAACAATGAAAAACATCGATTATAATGTCCATAAAAAATCTCCAGTTTTGAGGTCCATACTCCAGCTGAAAAATTATCAGATCTCCAGTTGTAACATTAAGGCAAGTCTGTCACATATATCCTGACAGTATATGATCATATGTTATGCGCATACAACAGTTTATAATCTTCAAGGCTCTGATAGTGAAGATCTACGTTATAACAATCCCCCTTTGGCCTCCCTTAGGCTTCTAGGGTATAAAAAAAGACGACTTTCAAGTTCGATGTATTTCCGTCAAAAACTTTGGTTTAAGTGAACATAAGTCATGCATTTAAGGGGCATTGTCAATTCCATATAATGTTGAGCAAGTGGTTTGGAAAACTTTAAAGCTATTTTGCACAAATTATTTGGCAAATTGAATTCTCATAATCGTCTTTCCGCACTGTCATGACTGTTGTCATTAGGGCATTGTGATTCAGTACCTACAGAAAAAATATTATTTCTAGTTTATCCTTCACAATGATGAATGTTTATAGTGCAGGGATACAGGTGATTCCTCTAAATGACGTCATAAAGGCACGCATAAATGACAATTTTTCCGCAGTGACAGACAAACTGGAAAGTATTCTATTGGAAGAGGGTCTCATTGGGTCTAAGCATGATCAGGATGATGAGGGTTTACCGATTTTTTGTTAAGCGTGACACGCATGAAAGTCAAATTATTGTGCTGGGATCAGGAATGGAATGTATTGCGGGACATAGGAAATAAAAAAAAAAATTAGAATTGCTTACATACATAAGTTATATACATAGTGTAAGCGGGATACAGGAATCTTACAAAACAGTAAGTGTGATCCAGGATTAGAATTTCCCAATGAAACCCCCTTTGAACTGTTGAAATACACATATTGTTTACTCAATGTTAAATTTCTACAAACTTTAGAAATGTGTTACTAGGCTATTTAGAAAACTTACACTTGGAACTATAAGATCCAAGAACAAATGGAAGGGAGCAAATAGCCAAATACCAAAACATTGTGAATACTAAGATGTCACTATGTCCTATCTGGGAACAGTATATCTAACAGTTAATATATAGGTTCCTGGTTCTATAATAAATAAAGAGGGTCTTGCCGGAACTTAATCCAAAATTATGATGTCATGTAAAATTATGTATTGCAGCACCGGAGAAGTTTTTTTTTATCGAAAATAAATAGATTTTTGATAAATTTAGTCAAGTGAAGTAACAAAAAAGCCAGTATTAAATTACTGCTTATAACCCTTATCCTTCAATCATACACAACTAGAATTATTATTATCGAAAATTTGCTGAAACAAGGATGAATTATTTTTCATCAATTTAGCTTTTAATCTAAGGGGAGATAATACATAACTGTCACGTCAGGCGATCGGCGATCACACCAGTGACCATGTCTGTCCACGATTCATTAACTCTGTATGTAATTGTTAATCTTTAAAGAAAAAGAATGCCAGCCTGTGCATTAATTGTAAAATATCAAAGAGCTCATAAAAACAGAGAAAATGGCTTTTCGAAAACACAGTCAATAACTAAGTCATGATCTTCAGACAAGTCAGTTCGGCATCAAACCGTCAATCATTTAGTCGAGTTAGCAAAATCGGCAGCTTCATTTCACCATGGGTATTTGATTTTAAAATTGGCTATTTGGCAACAATATTTTTATTATATTTTTTTAATCTTTTTATTTGAGTTTTTTCTGGGTTCTCAATATATAAAAAAGAAGATGTGGTGTTTATTTTATGGGGCAATTATGATTAAAAAGGTTAAATCAAAAATATACATTCGTTATATTCAACTTTAAATCAGTGCATGTTATTCACTGACTTAGTGGGCCATACACGTGCATCTTTTTTATTATACCGAATGAGCAAATTACGATAAAAAGAAAAATATTGTAACAGATTGTCAAAACTCTTACTTTAGAAAACTATTTTATGTCTATTGATATTTCGCGTAGGTTCAATAAAGGTAGACTCTTTCTTTGAAATATAGATGACTCAGAAAAGGGTCTTTTGAAAGAGATATCATTGACACTAGATGACTTTTCGAGTATTGTTTGGTCTTGTTTATCTTCTTCTGTTGGACTTCTAACCTGGCCCTAGCCATATTTGTTTTTGTTTATCTGACGCTAAGTGACGTCATACTGTAAACATGGTAAAGGGAGTTAACTTGTAATCATTGAGGTAGGACAAGGGTTATTCACTGTAATCGTTGAGGTAGGACAAGGGTTATTCACTGGGGAATAATAGGGTTGTTCAATGGAATCTTCAAAATGTCATGAATGTTGGGTTATTCACCGAGGAATACAAGGGTCGTTTGATGGAGGCTTCAATTTGTTGGGTTTTTCATCGCTCGGCTACGCTCCAGTGAATTTTTGGATAAAAAAAGAAATTAAATTATGACACATGATTCTGTATTAGCCAATCAAATTATTACTTTATAATGTAAGATATAATAATCTACATTGTAAAATCGTTAATTGTATATTATTTGTTCAGTCTGCACCAAAAACTTTTTCAACTAATACATGTAATAGTCTGAAGACCAATATTCTGCCATTTTTCTTATTTGTTCAAATGAAATTTAAAAAAGAAATCTAAGTAGGGTTTAAAAAGATATATATATATATAAATTTTATAAGGTTTAATAGTTGAAGCGAATACAACATACATTATAGATGTGATGCAAATGTTTCATACACTTTGCCAGATGTGGATTGTAGAAGTATATGCTTGGTTGACAAACAATTTGTGTTCAGATTTGGTTGATGTTTTATGTACATAATTTTTTTTCAGACATATTACTGCAGACAAGTTTTATGTAGAACCAAAAGATTCTAAAGATAGTGAGATACTTATAATTGACCGTGTTTCACAGGAAATTAGCCTTCAAGGTATATTTGATCCTAAGTGAAGTTAGAAGGTAGAAATAAAATGGAAGAATTTGACATATATAAAAGATAAGCATGGCACCTTCTAAACTACATCCTGATAATTTGGTGTGATAGTTAAAGGGAAATTCCGTGATTTTTTACTTATCACATGATCATCTAATTATGTTCATCTTAACATAAAAAACACATTTGCAAAGTTTTAAATTTATATTCCTTCTAATAACGGAGAAAATCAAGTATTTGTAACATTTTTGGTTGAATTCTCGAATGGGTCGTGACGTTTTAGCCCGATGTGTTGAATTCTGGGAAAAAATAAAATCTGTTTAACTCTTATAGCTTATCGACAATATATGTAATTAAAAGCGCACAGCTGATGAATGATCGTAGTTATTAACCACAATATAAGAATGAACAAAAATGAATATGCATATACCGTTTTGTATTGATTGAATTAAACTCCTATAAAATTATCTCTAGTAAATGTTTTCGAATAAATTTCATTAATTATTGTTGAGATTTTTTTCATAAAATATTTATTGAACATTTTTACTGATATTGAACTGAAAATATTTCAGTTCTATTTACCGTTATTGTTTTGATAATCATTTCAATGCAACTAATGTGTGAGCAGAGTGTGTATATTATTTTGTAAAGGTCACTGTATATTTCTCGGCTTGAGGTCAATTTGCTTACCTTGTAGCTATTTAGCCGCAGGTGTGAGTTCAAGCGTACACAGGTATGAATGTTGTTATTTGGAAAGGATAACTTGACAGAAAGAATTAGAAAGAGTATGCTGTATTTAATACACTAAGATTTAATACACGATGAGAATAAAGATACAATAATTAAATTGTGTAAATTAATTGAAAATAAAATTCAGATTCGTAATTCCGAAAGTGTATAAAAATAAAAGGAAACAATTTTTGATTACTTTCTTAGCGGCAATTGGCGTAAAGATTCAAATATGAAGTAAAAAATAGTAGTTTTAATCTTTAATAAAAACTAAATGCAATATTACCCAATTTGATATACCATTGCACATCTGTTTGATATCATTGACTTTACCGGAATTTCCGTTAACTTGTATTCAAATCTTGCTGTGTTTAAATGCTCATAAAACTATCGCAATTTTAAAGTTTTTAATTGAAAAAAAATACAACATACAACATGCATGATTTTTTTTTAGTTTCTTTTTAGCATTTCACTCTTACATAATTAAATTCATTTGACAATCATTTACACGAACTTTTTGTGAAAAGAATACCACTTATCTAAGCTAAGGCATTATTTTTTTTGAGGATTTTTGTACATTTTTTTTTAAAATTCTATGATAATATTTGTGCAATATTGAACATGATAGCCGTCATTAATCCAAATAAGTAATACAGTAGTTGTAATAAAACTTATATTTTAGTCATGCATAACTGATATTGATGAATTTAGAATAGTTCGTCCATACATCGTTGTTCTTGAAACAATCATTATTAGTATACATGTAAGTTTCCTGACGTATAAGCGCCATTGAGGATGAGCTCCAGAGAAAGCAGACTAGTAGCGTTTCGTTAGTTTGTTTGTTGGGAAAGGAGAGGAAATGCAACCACTTGTACAGATAAACGACAGAATTACCATACAAGCATTTATAGTCAACACAACCAGAAAGAGTTCCCATCGTTGGACGGGGAATATGAAGGCTTCCAAGAATGAACAAGTGACATGTTTAACTCTGAACAGTTAGAAAACGGACTATCGACATCGACCGCTTGTTCTTGATATTTGAAACTGCATGCATATATACATATACGTTTATGATAGTGATGAGTTCTTGCGTCTGACAAAAACTAAATTCCTTCATGGTTATATCTTGCCATACGTTTATATTGGTTTGTAAGGTGATTACTCAAAATCGTTATTTGAAAATCCTGTTTGTGAGATGTAGATTCATTTCAATACAGAAATTTTGTCTATATATTAAGTTTCACAAGTGTATAACACGGAGAAGCTCTGAAGGTACATTACTCCCATTTTGTTTGGGTGTGAACCATCAATGTTTACAGCAATATCAAAGAATAAGATGATGATGGTAGAAAGAACTATGGGCGTCATGTGGCAAATATTACATACATATCGGACCATGAGTTGTCAATCTGTATGAAAAGCTTTCCAATACAACCATATTATTGAGAAGGAATGTTTACATGCTATACTCTCGTACTAGTATTACAGGGTTCTTGTGGCGTTCACCTTAGACACACATCTTTTTAACGATGTTTAAAAAAAAAGACAGAACCAATTTAATGTCATATTTCCCTATTTTTTAAATATAACTAAAAGTCTTTTATCTGACAAGAATACCCCTATTTAGCGGACAAGTAATTTATTCTTTTTTCTGTTATTGAATACCAAGAAAGAAAATAAATCCCAAAATTAATTTGAAACTTTGATATTCAATAGTTACCCAGCAAAATATTCACATCCCTTGGGGATAATCAGTGTTCGTCCAGTGGCATATATAACAATTGTGATGACGAATTCCTTCCTTTGTTCGTGAACAATCTAATTGAAATATAAATCTGTGATTTTACTATGTCCACAACTTCGATGAACCAAAGCAAATTATACATCGACCTGTATTTAAATCAAATTGGTTCTCTTCTTCTTCTTCTTCGACCTGTATTTAAATAAAATTGGTTCTCTTCTTCTTCTTCTTCTTCTTCTTCTTCTTCTTCTTCTTCTTCTTCTTCTTCTTCTTCTTCTTCTTCTTCTTCTTCTTCTTCTTCTTCTTCTTCTTCTTCTTCTTCTTCTTCTTCTTCTTCTTCTTCTTCTTCTTCTTCTTCTTCTTCTTCTTCTTCTTCTTCTTCTTCTTCTTCTTCTTCTGGTATACAATAGTCTATCGACATTCGATGATTAGTTTAAACATATTTTATTGTTCAAAATGACGAAAGGATCAAACACATTCGATGATTACATACATACTGTTGGCATACGTGGACTAGTCTATTTACAAATCTTTTACCCCAATTTATTCAAAATATTTTTTTTTTTCTAATGTTCAATGTATACATGTATATATTTTAAATTGTGCTATACGGCCTAGCCACAATCAGATGTGCATTTTGTGTTTCACATGAAGTCAAAAATGAGTATCACCTCAGGGAAAAACTCATTTGATATTTTGGTTCAAAAATAGTTTAAATTATGAAAAATTGCCATCGTTAGGCTAACACTGGAAGCATTTATATAATAACATGCAGTTTTTGAAAGAAATATTTAATATTTTTATTAAATAAATGGTGTTTAAAAACTGTATAATTTTCTTTAATGGTTGCCTTCAAGACATGGTCACCAGTGACAGATTTTTGGTCAATGACAAAGACAATAAAATATGTTTACAACTATTGAATATCAAACATTTTAATTGAAAAAAAATAACAAGAACATGTTTAACTCACAGTTATTTCAAACAACAGTAGCTTTCTTTGATCATTAATCTTATCTGATAAAACTGTATCTAAAATTATCTATAAATAACAAAACTTCCAAAAGAACCCTTTCTTTTGGTGTATTGAACATTAAAATAACTTGATGCATATTCTTACAATAAACAATCAAACTTAGCAATACAATTTATATGTTTTGTCTACGGACAAGACATTGTATTCATATTTAATGAAATGCATTATTAAAACCTAATTTTGATATAGCTGAAAGTGTTATCTTGAAAAAAAACATAAATTTTATCAGGTTTATCTATCAAATGATGCTTAACTTCGAGGGAAATGGAATAAATTCATTTTGATAATGTCTACGGACAAGACTTTTTATTGATATTCAATTAAATGCTTTCAAAGATGATTGTTAAAGTTAAGATTAAAAGTTACTAATTAAGTTTTAAGCTGTGTTTTTTAATTTTGGAAAATATAAAAATGTACCCATAATTCTTTACATATCTCAATAATTTATTGATTAAGCCAAAATGAAGACACATTCTTTAAACTGAAATCCATATATCTGACTGTTTAAAACAATCAAACTATTATTAAAACTCAATTTTGACATAGTTGAATGTGTTCTCTTGAAAAAATAACATACATTTTACCTATCAAATTAGGCTGAACTCAAGGAAATTGGATACAAATATATATTGTGGTAATGTCTACGGACAAGACAATTTCAGTTAAAAAAAAAATCTGTTAGAATTAATTGTGACTATATTTATGTTGAAAATACTGAGTTCTAATTTGAATAGATAACTTTCATCACCTATGAATAAGATTTAAGTTCCATAGCAGACAAATAATTGAATTTAATACTTGTTATGTACAAGTGTCTTGTCCGTAGACACTTCCTCATCTGATGTTAATATTGAAATGCAACGGATAAAGTTAGAGAGAGAGAAATACTTTTTCTTCATTTGATTTAGTTAATCTTTTATGGTATGCAGCAACTGGAATAAACAATATTGAAGTAAAATAAGGTATGCTTTTTATGACTGATAATCTGACACTTTTTAAAATCCACTCCTGTAAAGTAATTTTACAAAAATTGAGAACACTTAAATTACCATTTATTTATTAAAGATAAGATATTTCTAAGTTTAAACAACACATAGGACTAATTAAGACCCATAAAGCCAAGCAATATTGCTAAAAAGACATGTCTACGGACAAGACATGTGTCTACGGACAAGACATTCTGACATATTTTTGAATTTTTTCCTCTATTAATCATGTTAATAGATGGTAGAAAAAAATGTTAGTAGTGTTTTCATATCTACAAAAGAACAGGAACTTAGCAATGCAACATTAATGTAATTATGCTTCCAGTTTACTAGGGAATGCATGTCTACGGACAAGACATTTTTTCACTTTATTTGAATATCCAACTTTGATGGCATATATCTCCAGCTAGGGTACTGCAATTTTGATAAATGAGGTAGTTTTTATATGACCGCAAAATTTGAAAAAATTTTCGTCGTATATTGCTATCACGTTGGCGTCGGAGTCGTCGTCGTCGGAGTCGTCGTCGTCCGAATACTTTTAGTTTTCGCACTCTAACTTTAGTAAAAGTGAATGGAAATCTATGAAATTTTAACACAAGGTTTATGACCACAAAAGGAAGGTTGGTATTGATTTTGGGAGTTTTGGTCCCAACATTTTAGGAATTAGGGGCCAAAAAGGGCCCAAATAAGCATTTTCTTGGTTTTCGCACTATAACTTTAGTTTAAGTGAATAGAAATCTATGAAATTTTGACACAAGGTTTATGACCACAAAAGAACGGTTGGGATTGATTTTGGGAGTTTTGGTTTCAACAGTTTAGGAATTAGGGCCCAAAAAAGGGCCCAAATAAGCATTATTCTTGGTTTTCGCACAATAACTTTAGTTTAAGTAAATAGAAATCAATGAAATTTAAACAGAATGTTAATGACTACAAAAGGAAGGTTGGTATTGATTTTGGGAGTTTAGGTCCCAACAGTTTAGGAATTAGGGGCCAAAAAGGGACCCAAATAAGCATTTTTCTTGGTTTTCGCACCATAACGTTAGTATAAGTAAATAGAAATCTATGAAATTTAAACACAAGGTTTATGACCATACAAGGAAGGTTGGTATTGATTTTGGGAGTTTTGGTCCCAACAGAATAAGGGGCCCAAAGGGTCCAAAATTAAACTTTGTTTGATTTCATCAAAATTGAATAATTGGGGTTCTTTGATATGCCGAATCTAACTGTCATGACTGTGTATGTAGATTCTTAACTTTTGGTCCCGTTTTCAAATTGGTCTACATTAAGGCCCAAAGGGTCCAAAATTAAACTTAGTTTGATTTTGACAAAAAATGAATCAGTTAGGTTCTTTGATATGCTGAATCTAAAAATGTACTTAGATTCTTGATTATTGGCCCAGTTTTCAAGTTGGTCCAAATCGGGGTCCAAAATTAAACTTTGTTTGATTTCATCAAAGATTGAATAAATGGGGTTCTTTGATATACCAAATCTAACTGTGTATGTAGATTCTTCATTTTTGGTCCTGTTTTCAAATTGGTCTACACTAAAGTCTAAAGGGTCCAAAATTAAACTTAGTCTGATTTTAACAAAAATTGAAATCTTGGGGTTCTTTGATATGCTGAATCCAAAAATGTACTTAGTTTTTTTATTATGGGCCCAGTTTTCAAGTTGGTCCAAATCAGGATCTAAAATTATTATATTAAGTATTGTGCAATAGCAAATCTTTTCAATTGCACAGTATTGCGCAATGGCAAGAAATATCTAATTGCACAATATTGTGAAATAGCAATTTTTTTTTAAATTAGAGTTATCTTTCTTTGTCCAGAATAGTAAGCAAGAAATATCTAATTGCAAAATATTGTGCAATAGCAAGATTTTTTTTTAATTGGAGTTATCTTTCTTTGTCCAGAATCAACTTAAATCTTTGTTATATACAATATACAATGTATATTCCGTTTTTACTACCAACTGATAAATTAAAATAATCTTTACCATTCAGTGATAACAAGCAGTTTTTTTTACATCTTATTTCCTTATCTTATCTAAAATGTTTTTAGATAATGTATGTTGGACATTTGCCAGACATGACTATGATGTCATTTTCTATTTTTATTTGCCAATAACTTTATGTAAATAACTTCATTGGAAATTTGCCAATATAAAATGTTGCTGATGAAGTTTTTTTTATTGTTTTATACAATAAACAATGTATATTCACTTTTACTACCAACCAATCTTTACCATTCAGTGAAAACAAGCACTTTATTTTACATTTTAATATTTTATGATGTATTTAAAAGAGTAGTTATTGTTGCAAACTCCATTAGAAATTTGAATTGATATCAGTTTTGGAAAAAGGGAAACGGGGATGTGAAAAAAGGGGCGGGGGGGGGGGGTAAATTTTTCTCATTTCAGATTTCATAAATAAAAAGAAAATTTCTTCAAACATTTTTTTGACAGGATTAATATTCAACAGCATAGTGAATTGCTCAAAGGCAAAAAAAAACTTTTAAGTTCATTAGACCACATTCATTCTGTGTCAGAAACCTATGCTGTGTCAACTATTTAATTTTAGATTTAAAAAGTTTGAAGAAGAAATCTTTAATTGTAAAATTTGTAAAATCTTGACATTTGTTTTGTGTAAAAAAAAACCATGTAATGTCAAAAATTTGATCACAATCCAAATTCAGAGCTGTATCACGCTAGAATGTTTTGTCCATACTTGCCCCAACTGTTCAGGGTTCGACCTCTGCGGTCGTATAAAGCTGCGCCCTGCGGAGCACCTGGTTGATAATGTATAGACTAGAAGATAAAACAAAACACATAATAGCATAAATTTGATTTATTTTTCTCTTTTATCACTACACTGAGCAAGCTAAAAACAAAAGTACAAAATTTCATAACAAGCGCATAGTATTCAACTTTTTATCATAACTTTGTAACCACTGAAGATTTTTTGTTGCAACAAAAGTAAAAGAAAGATGAATAAATTGTCTATAGCAATGAACCAAAAATGTAGTTAAAATTAAGTTCACTTATTAACTATCAATTGATAAAAACAGTGAAATTTTAAATGAAACAACATAACGTGAAATTTTGCCCATTTTCAGCGTGTATTTTAGTGGTTTTTTTTCAAAACGGTAACACCTATACATGATATTTGATATTCATTGTGAAACCCTACATTCTCTTCTTCAGTTCAAAGATGTATTACTTGTGTAAAGTTTATCTTCTTGTCTTTACAAGCCTATAACATAGACCCAATATGAAATGCACATCTGATCTTGGATAGGCCGTATAGTTCCGTAACTTTCTACCCAGTCGTATAAACGAATCGTCGACAAGTGCGTACATTTTTTTAAATCAATATTTCTGGTATGTTCCAATCTGTCCTTCACTATTGGCAATGAGTATATATTACATTTTCCCAAATTCACCCTTGGAAAAAAAATATTTAAATAGAGTTTAATTTCATCAAATCTTATTTTTTGGGTATTATTTATATTTTTATGAATAATATTTTTTACACCAGAAATGTTATTTATAAACAAGCGTATGAGTTTAGTAATGACAAGTAAGACAGAGTTGTATATTATACATCTGATAGTTCAAAATGGAAAGTTATAAGTTATCAGCCGTGTACACTGATCAATACCTGCAGAAGTGAAACGATGCATGAACTTGCAAGCCCGACAGGAAATCGCTTGAATACCTGGACGTGTCACCTCACACGCCTCACAATACCTTTGGAAGTAATACCTTTAGCCATGCTGGTGATCAGATGAGGGAAGATCAGAATTTATTTGAAAAAAGTTTATTACTTTAAAGAATTATGAACAAATTAGATTTTCGAAAACAATTTTCACGGAACACTTATTTATGATTTCAACTTTGACTTTTTACCTAATTCCAATATCAACAGTTTAAAAACAACAGACCATGGTAATTCAAAAAAATAAGAATATTTTCCGTATCAAGTTAGTTAGTCGGATTAAACAACCGTACGATTGACAAGATATCGACACGCAATTACGACTACATCGGTTACTGTAGTTTTGTTCCTTTGTGGTTTATAGACATATCGTTGTTATTAATCGGGAAAGAAGACAAAATGGCCGAACGCAGAGAATTGATACTCTAAATTTAAAATCGATGGTGATCGCTTATCTAGCGGAATAAAACTTTAATATCTATGAATTTGAGCATTTTTATACAGAATGAACATAATATCAATTTTTGATTTTTTTGCGAAGTTTCCCTTTAAGTGACTTAAAGAATCATTCATTTATATTAATGACTTAACTCCAAGCATTTAAAACAGTGATCATCCTAACACTGTTTTGTATGAATTTGGAAGTCTTTATTGAGACTGAAACTGCAAAAACAAGATGAAAATATATGTATTAATTAAGAAATGTACACAGTAAAAAAAAAATATTTGATATATCAGGGCTGAAACAATAGGCCTTTCTTTAAACTATAACATGTATAAAGCAATTTTCAATTTAATGGTCATGGTTTGAATTGTATGTTTTAATATGATACCACCAGCAAACAAACCAAGTATAAGACACCCAATGTGTTAAGACAACAAAAAAAAACACCACCAGGAGTCCATGACAGCATGTACAAGTAGTTATTCTAACGAACAAAGTATTTTAAAAAAAACTAAAATAAAAAGAAATACGATTTTGCCTACATTATCATGATTATACCTAATCAGTCAGGGATATAACTCTATAGGGTTATTACAGGAAAATAACATACATTTGTAATTGTAGACTAAAAAATCAAAGAACTGTGATAACATACGTATGTTACATGTTTCAAAGGGACAATATACATCATTCGTTTCGTTAAAATTTGTAAAAGTTCTATTGATATTACTTTTGTCTATAAGTGTACTTAACTATTGAAAGATATAACAGTTTATAGTTTGCCATTTTGCATAATACACCTATATGTTATCTCAGAAAAAATATGCCTGTAATAACTAAAAGGGGTCATCACAGCTTCTCTATATCACTTCAAAGGATTTGCTCAGACATAGATCATGCTTAATTACAATGTATTTTAATTTATTGTAAGAAATAATGACCAGAGCATGTAATGAGGTTCTGCGCAAGTTTCTCAGTAATTCCCAAGTGTCTTATATAATAAGTTACATTCCTTTAATAACTAAGCCTTGTTATTACAGCTAAGTTTATCCCTTAATAGCCTCGTCTCATTGATTTACCATGGTTAATCAAAAATGAATTAATTTAATTAAGAAATTAGTTATCAAGGCTTTGCATATAGTTTCTGCGCAAAGTCTCAAGAGTTCCCTAGAGCCCATTATAAATGAAATAATTTTACAAATAACAAACATATGTTATTACAGATTTAGAAAATTTTAGGAAGAAAATCTGTAATAACACACACAAGTTATTTTCTGTAATAACCCTATAGAGTTATATCTCTGACTGCTAATTGATAACACAAAACATGTTTCTACATCGTTCGGTCTCTAGTGGAGAGTATTCAATAGCAATCATACCACATCCTATTTGAATTCTATATATAAAATTTGAATCACGGATGGAGAATACTGCAATTAAACATGTTAAACACTCACCAAATTTGAATCAGAATCAAACTGAAATCTGGCTTCAGAATTTTTTTTTTTTTTTTATGATTCACCTAAACCATGGTTCTGTAACATAAACATGATAAAACAGCACAGATTTCTAGCTAAGAAGATGTGGTATGAGTGCTAATGAGACAACTCTCCATCCTAGTCACAATTTGTAAAAGTACACCATTACAGGTCAAAGTACGGTCTTTAACATTGAGCTTTGGCTCACACCGCACATCAAGCTATAAAGGGTCCAAAAAATTACTAGTGTAAAATTATTCAAAAGATGCCTAATTATTACTTAACTGTTTTTAGGAAATGCTGAGATACCTCCTGCTGTGACAAAGTCGATATGGGGAATCTTTGGAATCATACGATTGACAGCTGGACCCTACCTTATTGTGATTACCAAGAAAGAGAAAGTAGGAGAGATATGTGGACATACAGTATGGAAAGTTACAGATACAGAAATGCTCTCTTATAAAAGAACAACTTTACATCTGACAGAGAAACAGGTAACAATAGAAATTAATGTTTGTTATCATTTTCACCCAAGTTGATACAAGGCAATATTGCTGAGTATACCTTGTCATATTATACATGTTATAAGATCTGAAAAATAAAAAACCCAGCAGAATTGACAGTTTTCATATAGTTTTGTGATATACTAAACCCAAAATACATTTCCACTTATACTGTTCAAGAGTTATTCACCTTCACATATATATGGTAATCCACCAAATTTGTGTTGTCTCAATTACGTCTTCAATATGTCTTTAACAAAAGTATACTGTACCCATTTAAAAATAAATGTATCCTGCAGCTAGTTACGCCACATATTGAAGGATTTA
Organism: Mytilus galloprovincialis; assembly: GCF_965363235.1. Lineage (NCBI taxonomy): Eukaryota > Metazoa > Mollusca > Bivalvia > Mytilida > Mytilidae > Mytilus > Mytilus galloprovincialis. The sequence continues at coordinate 89,086,391 of NC_134843.1, forward strand.
CTTTTAAGATCCTTTACTAGAACATATATACTATGTCATGTATGTCGAATTCAGAAATCATCATGTTTGCTTTTGCCAGCATTTTCATTGTTTGTCTATTTTGTTAAATATTTTAATCTATTGTGTACTTACTTGTAACATTTACTTTGTTGAATGCTGAAACATATATTGTTTTTATAATATAGACATCAAATTGGTTAATAAATAATGTTATATGATAGGCATATAATTAAATACTTATAATTCTTTTCAGACCACAGACAACAAGACATATGTCAACTTGGTAGAACATTGTCTAAAGACAGAAAGTTATTATTTCTCAACTACTTATGATCTCACTCACAGTCTACAAAGATTGAGTAATACAAGTATTGACTTTCTTAGTATGCCACTTCATGAGAGGGTAAGTCTACAAAGATTGAGTAATACAAGTATTGACTTTCTTAGTATGCCACTTCATGAGAGGGTAAGTCTACAAAGATTGAGTAATACAAGTATTGACTTTCTTAGTATGCCACTCCACGAGAGGGTAAGTCTACAAAGATTGAGTAATACAAGCATTGACTTTCTTAGTATGCCACTTCATGAGAGGGTAAGTCTACAAAGATTGAATAACACAAGTATTGACTTTCTTAGTATGCCACTTCATGAGAGGGTAAGTCTACAAAGATTGAGTAACACAAGTATTGACTTTCTTAGTATGCCACTTCATGAGAGGGTAAGATAACATTGTATAATGTACAATGATTAATTATCCTGATTTTTTAATACTTTAATAAATAAGTAAGGGGGAAGGGCTTGAAAAGATATTCCCAAATTTCTTCTCAGGTCCTCTTCAAGTTTGAATCAATCATCAGAATTAAGAATGAGTTTATGAACCAAAATCTCTGAATGGGGAAATCATTTTTTGTGGAGTGTGTTATCTTTTTGTTGTCACCAGGGTATCATCATAATTTTTAAGTTGAATTTAGGTTTTAGTCATTAAAATCAGGAATGAGTTTGTTAATCAGAGAAATTAAACAGGAATTTTTTTTTTCAGGAGGGGACTTGTAAAATTAATTCACACTAGAATAGCACCTTCGTCTCTTGTCAGATCTTCTTTAAATTTGTCTGTTCATCAATAGCTTGTATGAGCTTGATCATTAGAAAAATATGCAATGAGCTCCATTTTTGGGTAAGAATTGCATGAAATGCAATCAAAACCCTGTGTAACTGACTTGATATCTAAATCTTCCAAGGACCATCACTACTTTTGATATACACAAAATATAGTGCATTGATCTTAACATTCTGTACGTCCTGTCCATGAACATTTCCAGAAATTTAGCAGTGTAATACATGCTCAGATATGTCAAGAAAATTAAATAACTTGCATGGTGCAGGAATCTAATACCCGTTCTAAAAATATAAATTATATCATTGTTAAAAGTCATCTCTAAAATTTGAAGTTATCTCCCATTGTCCAGAATTGTAGTTGAATCAGCTGCAACCCATGCTTCATTGACACTGCAATATTTAATTTTACTTCCCACTGACAAATGAACACAATCTTTACCCTTCAGTGCATTAATAGTATTACAAGCATTTTGATTAGTGGATGGTTAATAGAAATATCCTGTATTAATGAAACGGGTATATGAGTTAGATCACTAAAGGTTCTTTCAATTTAGATTGATTTTATAGTTTTTGTCAGATTTCCTAATTTTTATTTTATTTCATGATTGCAGGCAGATTCTAGGTTTACATGGAATGGTCATATTCTTAAAGAATTGACACAGCAACCAGAACTACACAGGTTCTGTTTACCTGTTTTACATGGATGTATCCTTTAGTAGCTGTTATTAATAAACAACCACCTCTGTGTTCAGGTGGTAATTTGCATTACCTTAAGTGGGTTTCAATCCCTGGTTGAGTCAAACAAAAGCTGACAGATATCAGTATTTATACTTTTGAATTTGATTTACATATTTGTACTCTTAAATTTAGTGCAAAGTTACAAAAACTGATGAAATATTCTCATTTTGAGTTCTTGTTATTAATATTTTGATATTTACCACAACATTACCCAAAAAGATATTGTGCTACTTAATGTACTGACAAAGATTTCTTTTGGAGTATAGCTGCTTCTCATATCTAATTAGTCCTAATATTATTTGTAATGTGGCCATTTGTGGTCAAATTGGACATGGTTATGACAGTATTGTGACATCATAAGTGACTTTGCACTGAAGTGTCCAGAATATATTACCCTGTCCATTTATCAATTATATTGACCTAATTTTGAAAGTCTTGCATAATTTTTCTGTAATAATTCCCCTTCCTTTATTTGACTTTTTAAACATGGATATGTTTCATCCTTAGTACATTATATATGTGATTGAAAGAAAATCAGCATCATATTTGAAACAATATTTTTAGTACAATCTATAGACATGATAGAGAATCTTCAAGGCAAGTAAGAAAATCAAAGGCAAATTTCTATAAAGATTTCTTTCAGTCCTACATTATCTATGAATTCTTGCAGTCTTTTCATGTTACACTTTCTTACCAACTTGTAGGTGAAAAGTTATTAAGTGTTAATTATAAGTTCTTTCTTCAATTCTTATGGAAGAAGCCTTGATATTTCAAAGAAAAGTTAGCTATTGTGAAGCTGCAAACCTCTTTCCTTAGACTTTAAGACAATTAAATGATGTTTTCCTTAATATATGTTTAGTTATTTGTATAACACCATCGTTAATAAACAACAGATCATTTGACCATATTTTGATATCGCGGAGATGTGTTTTGCGAGTTGGTACTAGATTCTGGGTCAGGGGAATCGACACTGAAGGTCAAGTGGCCAACTTTGTAGAAACAGAACAGATAGTAGAATATGAAAAAGTCAGATGTTCATATGTACAGGTATGTCAAAAACTTTACAGCTAATTTCCTAATGCTTGTTGAGTAATACATGTACTTTGGTTGGCTTGCTTGCTTTGTTTGTTTAAGTGTTTCCTCAAGCATTGCAATTAAGGTTAACATTGACATCTGCATACAATATAGATAGGCTTAATTAAACCTTTATACATTATATTTAGATTTGATTTGATGTCATCCCAATTACCATTGTATAATACAAAAACAAAGCGTGCAAGCTAACCAAAGTTTTACCCGACATGCATGAGGTAAATCATTATTTTTCCTATTTGTTTAGAATATAATATAAGTAGATACATAGATGTATACCTGTTTGTCTGACTTGTCTGTTTAGGTAAACTATTTTTGATTCAGTCCTATTATCAAAACCACCATTTACAATCTTATAGGATTGAGTAAAACACTGCTAAACAAATTATGATTTTGACATCATTACTTTTAAAGTATTAATTAATGAACCAATGATAAGTACAAATTACACCTCTAAAAATGCATTTGAGATATACAATGATATACATATCTATAACAATTTATATGTCACAAAGTAGCAATGTATTTAGATTTCTTTACTGTCATTGATGTCTATGGCACTCTTTGACATGACATTTCTGAGAAAATCATGGAATGAAATAAACCCTCAACAACTATGGTAATAACACACTATATTAATTATGTGACTTTTATTAAGAAAAAAACAAGTTTATATGCTTAATATTTTTTTCAGACAAGAGGATCAATACCTATATTCTGGTCACAACGACCTAATTTGAAGTACAAGCCAAAAATAAAGATAAATGCTGCCAATTATGTAAGTATTGTAGTTTGTTTTCTGGTTTCATGTAGGAGGAGATATATACTGTAAATTGAGAAATTATTGTGTGCATTTATTATTGCGATTTTAATTTTTAAGATTTTGAGAAAAATCCTTTTGAATTCATATCAAATATTTCAAAATGTGAGTTTAAATTATTGTGTTAACAACTCTGTTGATTTTTCACAATAAGTTCTCAATTTACAGTACCTAAGCAGTTTGCCTGTGTGCATTAATGGCACTTAAGGTGGTACCGAACACTACAGGGAGATAACTCTGTAATATCAGCTAAACGTTTTAATTAAGTTGCCTTGTACATGTATATAAAGCTTCACAATGATCAAAATAAGTGTTTGTCAAACTGCTATATAACCAGTGTAATTTTTCTGATAAAACGCTTGGTTCAAATTTTTTGATTTTTTTATATTTTTGTAAAAGGGTCAAAGTAAATAATTTGTCAAAATTTTATGAAAATTAAACGAGCCAAATTAATTGAAGTGAAAGTGTTGGGTACCACCTTAAACAAATTATTTGAACACAATAGATATAAGAAGATGTGGGATGAGTCCCAATGAATTCATCTGCTCCAAATCACAATTTGTAAAAGTTAACCATAATAGGTCAAAGTTTGGCCTTTAACATGGAGCCTTTGCTAACACTGAACAAAAACTATACACATTATTTATATAAACTTAAAACCCACAATGATGATGAAAAGTAAATTAAGTAGATTTTCTGTTGTACATTTTGAAACTTCACAATTAATAGAGGCAACTGAACTACACCTTTACGAGCTATATCCATGCATAGCACTTTCTTGTATTGGAATCTTTTAATATAAAGATGTGGTATGACTGTTGTTGAGTTGTCCATCTGCAAAAGGGAAAAGTACTAAAAGTAATAACAATGCTCCAACGATGTGGAAATTGTTTCAAGTAATATATATATATAAATATTAAGAAAATTACTTATGTTCTATATATCAGAATCTATGCAAATGACATTGTTATTAACATTTTTTGTACAGCCAGAAGTATTTCAAAGACATTTTGACAACCAGGTTTATAACTATGGAGAACAAACGATTATTAATTTGGTATGTATTCCTCTTCTTTGATTTTTATGAATAAAATGCAGACCTATTGGTGACCTTCTGCTGTTGTCTGTTCTATGGTCGGGTTGCTGTCTCTTTGACACATTCCCCATTTCCATTCTCAATTTTACACATACAAATGTTAGCAAAATTACACAAACATACATTTTACATGCACTTAATAGGTAACATTTTTCTTTGAAAATATCTTTAATTTACCAGGTAATAGTCTATGATATAATATAAATTGTATGTTCCTTGTGGAATTGGTTCCAAATTTTCACTGTTTTAATGACATTTTGGTGAAACTTTGGTGACTCTATATTGATTAAAATAATCTTCCTTTAGTTTTTCATAAATTTTTGATATGCCATTGAGAAGTTATTGAACTTTATTCCCAATGCCCAGCTGTTTATTCAAAATGCTTTCAGTAGTTATATGTATGATATATAATCTTTTAATTGAACAACCCTATAATTTCCCCAATTGTATTTTTAGGTTAACCAGGCAGGATCAGAAGGACTGTTAGAAAAATCTTTTTCTCAATTTATAACAAATTCTCAGAATAAAAAAATGAGGTAAGTGATGTTTTTTCAGGGACCAAATTTTCATTATTGTGAAAAATGTGATATAGATATGATCACAATCATTTAAACTTGTATTTTGAAAGTTTTTATATGAATTAAACTTGATTTTTCTCAATATCGCAAAAATTAAATTCGCATTTTTGTTTAAAACAACAAGATCGCCATAATAAATGCATGCAATAATTACTGAATATACAGTAATAAATATTAAAAATTCGTTATTTTCGGGTTGAATCTAAAAATTATGTGATTAAGGCTTTGATATCTTTAATGAAGTAACATCTGTTTTATATAATAATACAATGTAACAGTTCTTCAAATTAACAAATTACTATTGCATGCTTTATTATTGCAAATTTTAAAGAATCTACTTAAATGCAAGATTGATAATCATCATGTCAGGAAAATCTGCACACAGTTTAGTATATGAGCTGCATCGGATAGAAATGGACCTTATGCAAATGCAAATAAACATGTATGTTGATAATACTTTGATTGATTTTAGAACATTTAAATACCAAATAAAAGAAGAATGTTGGCCTGTTTTGTGGGGTTCTTATATTGCCTCAATTTTCAAACCGTTACAAACTTTGGGTAGAGATTTTTTTTCAAACCGAAATTAATCAACAGATTCTTTGCATAAGGTCGATTTATATCGGACGCAGCTAATATCAAGATATTTGAATACAAGTCACATTTTTTGCATTTATAAAAACCTCATTTCTGTATTTGCAGTACTAATTATATGATTAAAAAATGTGAAAGAACTTTTGACACCAAATTTCAGGATAGTATGTTTCTTTTTATACTACATAAATAACAAGAAATGCAAGAAACAGAGTGATAATTTTGTTTTAACACTGACTTAAACAAACTCTTTAGCTAATCAGTGAGTATAATTTTCTCAACATGTCTGTGACAAAGAAATGATTGAACAGTCTCTTCTGTTGATGTTTTTCACTACATTTATTTCAGATATGAGTATTTTGATTTTCACCATGAATGTGGAAACACAGGATTACGTTGGGACAGACTATCTATATTGATGGACAGATTATCTGATGACATTAGAAGACAACAGTAAGTTTAAAGGAGATGTGACCCATGCTTTTCAAAAGCCCCATAGATAAAAAAAAAAGGTTAAATATTTACGAAAATTATGATATTTTTATAACATTTTACCTCACATTTCTTTTAAGAATCCTCACCTTTAAGTGTATGTTTTATTCAGTTTCAGACTATGAAAAGAATATGATTTTATATAATTATCTGTTTTCAGCTTACAAACTTAACAAGTCAAAAACAATGATATATTTTGCAGTATATTCATTACTCCTTGCAGTTGAAGAATGGAAGAAAAAAAACATAATATTGTTATTTAATAAGAATACTTATTTCAGTTATTTCATGATGCAAAAAGATGGTACAGTTTTGTCACAACAAGAAGGGATCTTCAGGACCAATTGTATTGATTGTTTAGATAGGACCAATGTTGTACAGAGTTTGATTGCCAAAGTGGTTTTACAAAATCAGTTAACAGTAAGTCTAAGTGATAGATGTTATAGATTCTGGATTCTGATAATAAAGTTGACTTATGTTAAAGATACTGTACGCTTCCATTTTTAACCGGATTTTCGAAAGAAAAATTTGGTTATAGATTTGGGGATTTACAGTGGGCTGCCAAACAATTTCATTCATTATCATGAAAATGCTTTTACAAATTTTTTTTTCGAATTTAGATATGTTGTTTTCTGTGACTGAATGAAGGTCAAGTTCAGTTTTCACAATTTTGAGCTTTTCTTGTTGTTGAGTTTAAGACCTTTCAGTAGCAAAATTTATTTTCATTACATGTATATGAATTTGAGTTATATCCCTTTATTCATTTATAATATGAGCTGCATCAGATAAATATTGACCTTATACAAATAATATCAATACATCTGTTAATAAATTTTGTGTTGAGGCAATCTCTATTGAATGTCCGTAACTGTTTGAAAACATTAAGTTATTATAAGAAGCCTACAAAACAGATCAACATTTATCTTTTATTTAGTATTTGAATGTTTCAAAATCAATCAAAGTCTTATATATTTACATGTATACTGCAACTAGTTGTGTTTATTACCTAAATATAGTAACACAGCTATATTTTGTGCAATGTCAAATTCATCATGGAACACTTTTTCCACAGTCAGGGGTTCATTAAGGGATGAAAATAAGTTTGAAATTAATGTTACAATTTAAATAGCTATGAATTTATTTATTTAAATTGCAGTATAAAAACAATTCGGTGCAAAACTGGGGAAGGGCTCGGTAGAACCTCGCCCTTCCCCAGTTTCTCAGCCTCATACAAAAAAGTTGATATTTTTCTGACATTGACCTAATATTGTATATATATATGTACACTTCCTTAAGGATGATTTCTATCTGATGTAGGTCTTCTGTAGATAGTATTATGATTGCACATGCACTAGAAACTGACCGTCCCATGTACAATACTGATTTGAATGAAGAGCATTTTACAATTCCTATAACTAATTTTGACATTCAGTTCAAAAGAAGAAGGTACAGTTTGAATGGCAATGTTGTAAATCTAAGTTAATTTTCCTATTAAGATATCAATTAGTACACCTCCTGATGATTATGTAGGATGATATTCTTGATAGTCCAAGCAAAGTATAATCTTGTGAAATGCCCAAAATGAAGGGCTCTACAGGATATAGGACCATAAATGATAAAGCAGGATAAAACAATTTGTTTTAATTCTGTATTAATTTTACAGGACACATAAACAGTGTGTTTCAAATATGTATTTTTTCCTTTTCTTTACAGAAATTAGGTATACTGGATCAAGGCCAACAAATAAAAGACTGTAAAACATTTAATTACACATACAACAATGGTGAGTTTGTTAATATTTTATTATGATAAACTTTTTAAGAATGCACATGATATTGAATATGTTGCTCTATAAACTTGGGACCTTTTAGGGCTTGACATATTATAAAGACACTTGTCTATTAAAGATTATTTTGACAACTAGATATCTTTTGTTATTATTTAATTAAGTTGGTTTTCATTCACTATATGGATGGGCATATAATTTTCAATTCATAATGATTTCAATTCATAATGATTTTAATTATTTCAAATTGTACTGTATCTTATAATTGGTAGTTCTATGACTGGTATATTAACAGTTAACTGATTCCAATTTTTAGATTGGGCTGATAATGCAGATGTGATGTCAAAACAATATGCAGGGACTGGTGCTCTGAAGACAGATATTACAAGGTAAGATACATGCATGTAAAACCTACAGAAGTGCTGAAGTGATTATACAATTAAAATGTATACCTCTACATTGACAACAACACTAAGGTAAACTGCATCTTTTATTTTTGACATGTTTAGCCAAGTAGATGTAAGTAAAGACTAGAAAATATTCAAACACTGCAATGTTGAGAATTTTTGTAACTGTCAAAGAACTTATAAATCCGATCAAAACAAACACAAAAACTAAAGGGGGACATGTACAAATATCATTAGAAACAAATATGATATGAATGTGACAAGACAATGCAACTGATTTAATCAAGTTTGCTTAAATAATTATAAAATTTCAAAATGTATGATATTAAAGCAAAGAATACATATGTTGATGGTATTTCAGATTTTGTAAAATTTGTATGCATTTCAAACATATTGAACAATATTGAAAAATCATTAAATATTGCCAATTACACATATTGTGCTGTATGCTAGTATTTCTATTGAAGCTTAAAAGCAACTTAATGAAACATTTTTCTATACTTTCAGACAAGGAAAAAGAACAAAATATGGGTTGTTAATGGATGGTTGGAATTCCTTGATAAGATATTTCAAAAACAACTTCAGTGATGGCTTTAGACAGGTTAGTCTGATTCATGTAAACACATTGTTGTCAAATACAGAAAAAAGCACAAATGTCTTTGTCAAAACATATCTTAACAGCTGTTATATTCTTCTTATTAAAAAAAAGTAAAAGATATTAAAAAACTATGAGCAAGGAATACACAATTTTCTCGTTTTTTATCTTTGAATCCTGTTTATAACTGAGAGTTTTAATTGTTGAAGATGCACCTAGGTGTGCAACACAAGCTCATAGAAGCCTTTAGTCTGTGTTTTAGGCAAAAACTAATGTAGACCAATAAAAACTGAAACCATAAAAAATTATCACCAAGACATGATCTACAAATAATTTTGATAACCAAAAGTGTCAGTAAACCCCTTATAGAGTTTCTTTCTATGAATATTTTATGCTTTTTTGTCATTTTTGCCTATAGACTTGAAAACTATAATAAAAATTATAGAAATTATAATTGTTAAAAATCAACATGACACAATCACCAAATTAAGTCAAATGGTCAAAATGGTTCTGTCTACTTCTTATTGAAATACTCTAATGCCAATCTAAACTTGATTGTAGTAAAGATAATTGATCCATTCACTCCTTTTAATATTTGTTTTAAAGATACTGTCATTTTCAATGAGAAATAAGTGTCGATCTTTAAAAGTATTGATCTGTAAATTTTAATTTCTAAATTTTAGCCTTATTAAACATGTTGAAGATTCTTCAACATTTCTACATTTGTGTGTTCAGTGTCATGTTCAAATGATATAATTAGAGTTTACAAATGACCTAGGTGTAAAAGCAGTACATATAATAGCAGCTATATAAAATAGGAAAGGAGAAGTAATTGAAGATTTAAAGATATATTTTCATATGAAGAAAATTAAGGATGTTTGCTTGTCATGTTTTAGATTTTATGTCAGATTTTTTAAATCCTCTGGTTTTATCTATTTGAATGCCTTAAAAAAAACTTGACCATTGACCCCCATTTTTCTTTTTATAAATCTTTTACATGTAAAATTATAAGCCATCTGTTAAAGTCTTATAAAATCCTTGTTATTTTTTAATAGTTTTTGAGCACTTAAACTTGTCAATGATAACACTATGAAAAATCAAGAGAGAACATTTTCCCTCCAAAATTTCAATGGCTAATATCTCGAAAACAAGCACATTGACCTATATACTTTTTTTTTATCTTTTGGTTCCTTTAATTGTTACCTATCAATATATACTAGTGTTATGAAAAGCTTGTTATTTTGAAACTGAGTAGCGAACTTCCTTAACATAACTTTATCAATAATTGTGAGTCAATTTCACTTCAGAGGTAATTTGTGTTGGATACTTTAATTGATATTTCTCATTGTTTGTCCTCTCCTATAAATTATTGGTCTATTTTTGGTATACATATATATATTTCCCGGGTGCGGGAATTTCTCGCTACATTGAAGACCTGTTGGTGACCTTCTGCTGTTTGTTTTTTTCTATGGTCGGGTTGTTGTCTCTTTGGCACATTCCCCATTTCCATTCTCAATTTTATGGTATAGTATGTCTCCATTTCAGTACATTATTACTCCATTCTGGTACATTTAGGACTATTCAGTATATAGACTATGGCTGTCAGAAACCAACTTCCTATTTTTGAAATAATTTGATTTACTATTGAGGCCATTTGAGGGATGTCATACAGCATCTTATTTATGCTGACAAACACACCATAAATTGGTTTCATATCTGAATGCTTTTTTATCATTTGATGTTCTGATGTTATTGGCAGGTCTTTGAAAGTTCTTGTTATATATATATCAAAACTTTCAAAACTAGGAGTGATCTTGAGCTTGATATGTATTAAAGATGCATGTCTGTTCCAGACTGTATGTTGTCTTCAAGATGTCTTTTGGGTTTAGTCTGTCTTTTAGTTGCCCCAATGACATTTACACCACATCTCCTTACAAAAGTCTCAATGACATTTACACCACATCTCATTACAAAAGTCTCAATGACATTTACACCACATCTCCTTACAAAAGTCTCAATGACATTTACACCACATCTCCTTACAAAAGTCTCAATGACATTAACACCACATCTCCTTACAAAAGTCTCAATTACATTTACACCCCATCTCCTTACAAAAGTCTCAATGACATTAACACCATATCTCCTTACAAAAGTCTCAATGACATTAACATCACATCTCCTTACAAAAGTCTCAATGACATTAACATTACATCTCCTTACAAAAGTCTCAATGACATTAACACCACATCTCCTTATAAAAGTCTCAATGACATTAACATCACATCTCCTTACAAAAGTTTCAATGACATTAACATCACATCTTTTTACAAAAGTCTCAATGACATTAACATCACATCTCCTTACAAAAGTCTCAATGACATTAACACCACATCTTACAAAAGTCGCAATGACATTAACATCACATCTCCTTACAAAAGTCTCAATGACATTAATACCACATCTCCTTACAAAAGTCTCAATGACATTAACACCACATCTCCTTACAGAAGTCGCAATGACATTAACATCACATCTTCTTACAAAAATCTCAATGACGTTTACATCACATCTCCTTACAAAAGTCTCAATGACATTAACACCATATCTCCTTATAAAAGTCTCAATGACATTAACACCATATCTCCTTATAAAAGTCTCAATGACATTAACACCACATCTCCTTACAAAAGTCTCAATGACATTAACATTACATCTCCTTACAAAAGTCTCAATGACATTAACACCACATCTTACAAAAGTCGCAATGACATTAACATCACATCTCCTTACAAAAGTCTCAATGACATTAACATCACATCTCCTTACAAAAGTCTCAATGACATTAACATCACATCTCCTTACAAATGTCTCAATGACATTAACATTACATCTCCTTACAAATGTCTCAATGACATTTACACCACATCTCCTTACAAAAGTCTCAATGACATTTACATCACATCTCCATACAAAAGTCTCAATGACATTAACATGACATCTCCTTACAAAAGTCTCAATGACATTAACATCACATCTCCTTACAAATGTCTCAATGACATAAGCATCACATCTCCCTACAAATGTCTCAATGACATTAACACCACATCTCCCTACAAAAGTCTCAATGACATTAACACCACATCTCCTTATAAAAGTCTCAATGACATTAACATCACATCTCCTTACAAAAGTTTCAATGACATTAACATCACATCTTTTTACAAAAGTCTCAATGACATTAACATCACATCTCCTTACAAAAGTCTCAATGACATTAACACCACATCTTACAAAAGTCGCAATGACATTAACATCACATCTCCTTACAAAAGTCTCAATGACATTAATACCACATCTCCTTACAAAAGTCTCAATGACATTAACACCACATCTCCTTACAGAAGTCGCAATGACATTAACATCACATCTTCTTACAAAAGTCTCAATGACGTTTACATCACATCTCCTTACAAAAGTCTCAATGACATTAACACCATATCTCCTTATAAAAGTCTCAATGACATTAACACCATATCTCCTTATAAAAGTCTCAATGACATTAACACCACATCTCCTTACAAAAGTCGCAATGACATTAACATCACATCTCCTTACAAAAGTCTCAATGACATTAACATCACATCTCCTTACAAAAGTCTCAATGACATTAACATCACATCTCCTTACAAATGTCTCAATGACATTAACATTACATCTCCTTACAAATGTCTCAATGACATTTACACCACATCTCCTTACAAAAGTCTCAATGACATTTACATCACATCTCCATACAAAAGTCTCAATGACATTAACATGACATCTCCTTACAAAAGTCTCAATGACATTAACATCACATCTCCTTACAAATGTCTCAATGACATAAGCATCACATCTCCCTACAAATGTCTCAATGACATTAACACCACATCTCCCTACAAAAGTCTCAATGACATTTACACCACATCTCCTTACAAAAGTCTCAATGACATTAACATCACATCTCCTTACAAAAGTCTCAATGACATTAACACCATATCTCCTTACAAATTAAAAGTCTCAATGACATTAACATCACATCTCCTTACAAAAGTCTCAATGACATTAACACCACATCTCCTTACAAAAGTCTCAATGACGTTTACATCACATCTCCTTACAAAAGTCTCAATGACATTAACACCATATCTCCTTATAAAAGTCTCAATGACATTAACACCATATCTCCTTATAAAAGTCTCAATGACATTAACACCACATCTCCTTACAAAAGTCTCAATGACATTAACATCACATCTCCTTACAAATGTCTCAATGACATTAACATTACATCTCCTTACAAATGTCTCAATGACATTTACACCACATCTCCTTACAAAAGTCTCAATGACATTTACATCACATCTCCATACAAAAGTCTCAATGACATTAACATGACATCTCCTTACAAAAGTCTCAATGACATTAACATCACATCTCCTTACAAATGTCTCAATGACATAAGCATCACATCTCCCTACAAATGTCTCAATGACATTAACACCACATCTCCCTACAAAAGTCTCAATGACATTTACACCACATCTCCTTACAAAAGTCTCAATGACATTAACATCACATCTCCTTACAAAAGTCTCAATGACATTAACACCATATCTCCTTACAAATTAAAAGTCTCAATGACATTAACATCACATCTCCTTACAAAAGTCTCAATGACATTAACACCACATCTCCTTACAAAAGTCTCAATAACATTAACATCACATCTCCTTACAAATGTCTCAATGACATTAACACCACATCTCCTTACAAAAGTCTCAATGACATTTACACCACATCTCCTTACAAAAGTCTCAATGACATTAACATCACATCTCCTTACAAAAGTCTCAATGACATTTACACCACATCTCCTTACAAAAGTCGCAATGACATTAACATTACATCTCCTTACAAAAGTCTCAATGACATTAACATCACATCTCCTTACAAAAGTCTCAATGACATTAACACCACATCTCCTTACAAAAGTCTCAATGACATTTACACCACATCTTCTTACAAAAGTCGCAATGACATTAACACCACATCTCCTTACAAAAGTCTCAATGACATTAACATTACATCTCCTTACAAAAGTCTCAATGACATTAACACCACATCTCCTTACAAATTAAAAGTCTCAATGACATTAACACTACATCTCCTTACAAAAGTCTCAATGACATTAACATCACATCTCCTTACAAAAGTCTCAATGACATTAACACCACATCTCCTTATAAAAGTCTCAATGACATTAACATCACATCTCCTTACAAAAGTCTCAATGACATTAACACCACATCTCCTTACAAAAGTCTCAATGACATTAACACCACATCTCCTTACAAAAGTCTCAATGACATTAACATCACATCTCCTTACAAAAGTCTCAATGACATTTACACCACATCTCCTTACAAAAGTCTCAATGACATGAACATCACATCTCCTTACAAAAGTCTCAATGACATTAACATCACATCTCCTTACAAAAGTCTCAATGACATTTGCACCTTATCTCCTTACAAAAGTCTCAATGACATTAACACCATATCTCCTTACAAAAGTCTCAATGACTTTAACACCACATCTCCTTACAAAAGTCTCAATGACATTTACACCACATCCCCTTACAAAAGTCTCAATGACATTTACACCACATCTCCTTACAAAAGTCTCAATGACACTTACACCACATCTCCTTACAAAAGTCTCGATGACATTTACACCACATCTCCTTACAAAAGTCTCGATGACATTAACACCACATCTCCTTACAAAAGTTTCGATGACATTTACACCAAATCTCCTTACAAAAGTCTCAATGACATTTACACCACATCTCCTCACAAAAGTCTCAATGACATTTACTCCACATCTCCTTACAAAAGTTTCAATGACATTTACACCACCGTCTGTCGGAAGGGGATGATAAATGGCTGACCTGTGTTAAGAGAGAGTCATATCTCTTGCATGTAAAAGACACCCATGTATATTTTAAAAAAGAGTAGGCTAATTACCCTACAAGGCAGCACTCACCCCTGCAAAATGGAAAGGGATTAATATAAGTTGCAAAACTTGTTTCCCAATTCACTACAAATAAATATGTTTAAACTTAACTATTTACACCAAATCTGCTTACAAAAACCAAAATTGGAACCTTTCTCATTTATAAAGTTTAACTTTACCAAAATAAAGCTACTTTAGTTAGATAGTTTATAGAATTTACATGAGGATAATTCAGTTCTGAATTTTATTTAAGTAACAAACAATAGACAACTCTGTGCTGATGGTACACATGTGACAGTTTATAAAAACTTTAGTGAGGTAGAATTTATTAGAGTAATTGTTAATGTAAGAGACAAAATCATTTCAGGGTTTTACTATTTTAAATTATGATCTCTAGTCTTGAATCTAATATTAAGGCCAAATAAAGAATTATGTATGAAATTGTTTTATTCGATTTAAAAACACATACTTTTATGCTACATTAGTAAAAAAGTATTGAGTTGACCATTGTCTCACCAATGTACAGCCCTCACAATGAACTTCCAACATAAGTATTTCTCAACAAACAAGACTATCTTTCAAACTTAAATGTTATATGAAAGATTTAGCATCTTGATATGGTCATTTCGTATATCTTGGCGTACTTATTTTCACTGTCTTCTGATATACCACATCCAATGTAGAGTTGTCCTGACAAAGAGAATGCAAGAGACCATGGGGAGATTATGTTCATGTCAGTTGTTTTATAATATGTCATCAGTAGGCCAGCATTGTTCAGGATATGAAGTGTATGAGTATTAATATCAGCTAAAATAACATTGTCTCTAGGTGTTGTCACTATGTCTCCTGGTATGAATGGTTTAATCTTTATACAATGGAAATCTTGGTTGATCTCTGCATGTCCAGTATAGATATTGATTATATCAGTACCATGTCCTAACACTACTACTTTATGTACACCTTTACTTTCTCTATCCACCACATGAATATTCCCATTTCTGGTACTGGTTATACTCGTGGGATAGGTAAACATAGGGTTTTTATGTTGATCATGTTCATATACCTTCTCATGGTCACCATTCTGATTCATTAGTACTACAACCCTAGTCACTTGTTTAACACATCCTACTAAAACTTTATTGTCATAGGTAATATGGACTGCTGTAGGAAGGAATGGTGACACATTATATACAGAGTCTGTAATTGAACCTGTCTGACCACTGATTTGTTTTAGTCTTGATTCCCCAGTAGATATAAGTAGATTGTTTGATTGACTAACAGCCATACTGTAAACCTCAGTTTTATAACTAGATAGTATCTTCAGTTTGGTTCCTTCAGGTTTCACTTTTTGAACTAAACCAAGCTTAACAGATGTAATCCACAAAGACTGATCAATGGAGGAGCATACATGTGATACTACATCAAGTTCAGTTTGATAGAGTTTATTTATTTCCAGATTTCTATGTGGTTCATGAGATGGATTCTCATCCAATTCTAACAGCCCAATGTTAAATTGAGTTATCTGCCCTGGAACAAAGTTTGGTGTAGATAAATTACTTGATCTTGCTAGAGGCAATTGGATGTCAATATATTTTTCTAGGTTGCTGACTTCTGTAAAGAATTTAGACGTTTTGGTTATTTTAATGCTTTCCTGGACTTCATTCTTTTTAGTGTCAGCTTGTTTAAGAAGTATTGAGACAGCATTTAAATCAGATTTGATTGAGTCAGAAACATTATTGTAACGTTCATCCAATTCATCTCTGAGTTTTTTAAAGTACATTCCGACTTTTTTTTTGACATATTTTTCATGCTTAAGAATATTTTGATGTACCTGGTTATATTTAGAATTTTCTGATGATAAAAGTTGATTAAGCCGTTCTTGTATTGAAACAATATCTTTCCTATTCCTTTGAATTTTACTTTGTCCATTTTTCAACTTGTCTATTTTTATATCATATCCTTCCTGAATTTCTGTTAGATCATGTTTCTTGTGAACTTTTGACACACAGGTTGGACAAACAAGAGCGTCACATGTCTTACAATAAAGACAGGTATTTTGTCCGGCATGTTCCTGACAGGGAATGTTTGCAAAATCAAGTTCTTCTTTATAAAGCCCAATTTCTTTTAAATCAATTATTCTGTGATCCTTTGCAGTTTTTACTTTTAAATGTACCTTCTCCTTACAATGATTACACAATAAAAGGTCACAGTCTAAACACTTCCATTTGATGGGTCTATTAGTTTCACATAATTCACAACTAACAGGAATTTGTCCTTCTTGCGCTGATTGTGAACACGCCATTTTACATTTTTATGTACAACACAGGTATTCTATACTTCCTTGATAACTGTATTCAAAGTGAAATAATTTATAAAATCTTTATCAGTTATAGATAACATTTTTAGATAACTGCATGTATTGAGTTAGAAACACTTTTAATATTTAAGTGTAAAGACTTTTATTAAGATGTTTATTGATTTTAATGCAATGCACATACAACGACCAGTATTTATCAGTTTGAATGGGTGAAATAAGCCTTAACAATGTAGAGCTTGTTGTTGTAAATACATATATTGTATTTATTATATATCTATAAATATTATAATGATTTAAAATCGGATTTTTATGGAAAGGAAAGAGATATTTTATTGGAAAAAAAAAGAATAACGTTTTAAGCTTATCTGTGTGCATAAAGAAGAGAGATATAGGGCAAGTTGTAATGTACCTACAGAGAAATATCAGTCAGATACCTCCTTGATTGAATTAACTTGAGACAGATAGTTAAGTACACTTTTTTTATGACAATAAACAAATAAAAGCAAATTAAGAGTAGAAGTTTCTGTATGAAAACAAAAGAAGAGACTTTACTGTATGGGTTTTATTTATTGTTCAAGGTTGTATCATATTCTGTAGTTGTTTGCATCTTATCGTCCCTAGTTTTTTTTTGGATAGTCATGTTTTATTGCCAATTATACCATATCTCCTTATTTTTAGCTCACCTGACTAAAAGGCCAATTGAACATTTCTCATCACTTTGTATTCTTTTTCTGTCACCTCGTTAACTTTTATATAAATCTTCTTCTCTGAAGTACCTGGCCAAATTTAACCAAACTTGTTCACATCTTTTTATAAAAATGTATCTGATGGACCTGTCTACCAACCACAATGGTCGACATGTTAAAAATAGATTATATGGGTAAAATAAAAGTTTTGTCTATAATCTCGAAACTGCTCTGAAAAGAAAATGTTGTTGCAATCCAAACAAATGTCCATTTACGTCAAAACTGTCAGACAACTTCTTGTAGATTTTTGCTAATTTTTTGTGAAAACTTGTCAATAGACAGATATAATCTTTAAGTATGAAAAATTATCAGCAAGACAAGTTCTACAAACAAGTCAACAGTATAATTTAAAGTACACAACACAGAGCCTTTGTTCATACTGAACAGCAAGCTATGAAGCACCCCAAACATGACTAGTGAAAAAACCATTCAGAAGGGAAAAAAACAACGGTCTAATCTATAGAAAAAAGGAGAAATATTTACCAGTTGACCTGTAGGAGTTATGAGTCTTTGAACTTAGTTTATAATTGTTTTTTTTTTATTTGATGTGAAATCTGCAGGTACTTTATAAATCCTAATTAAACAAACTTTGCATTATTTTGACAGGACTCAATGGATTTGTTCCTAGGAAATTACATAGTAGAAGAGAACGAAGGTGTAGTCAGACCATCACCTTTACAGTCAGAGAGAGATTGGAAATTTTATGCCGTAAGATTCTACATTAACTTTTATCTGAAAAAATACAAATGTTATAAGGCTGTTGTAGATTTTAAATACATTTGAGGAAATGAGAGGCACATTTTTGAGTCACTACCAACCTTTTTTACAAAACTTTCATTGTACTTAGGATTTTTACAAAATTCATAAGAAAATGCAACCGACCACAAAGTATTAATTTGAGTGCCTCCTATCCCCCACAAGTGTTTAAATCTGGAACAACCCTTATTCCATATTACTTCAAAATATGCCTGAGTGTTTTTGGCTTACTATTTAAAAATTTGGTGTTTTCTGGAAATTTAAAAAGTAGTCCAAAATCAGTTAAAATAACATCTAAATGTTTTTAAATCCCTCTCCTCAATTATTATTTTCATTGTTAAATTTGTAAAAAAATAAATATTAATCATGAATGAAAAAATACCTGTTTTTTACTGAATTTGATCTATGCTTTGAAAGAATATGTGCTGTACAGATAGTATCATTTTATTGTATAACTGAAGCCATTAAGACGATTGTTGTTTACTATTTTCAGATTCCTGTTGTATTTGTAATAGCCACAGCCATGTGTTTAATTTGTATACTGATTCCAGATGGTAAGCTTAGTTATGAGTGTAAATTAAAAGTGTGGATTCCTTTATTTTCTTGGGTACCAATTTTCATTGTTTTAGGAAAAATTGTATTTTCCTGGATATTTGATTTCAAGGTTTACCAAAATCTGCATACAAGCCTATAGAAATTGTGTATATCCTTGAACAGTAAACCTTGTGGTGCACCTGTAACCACAAAATACACCAAAATTGAAAATTGGTATCTCAAGAATATTAATGAAACCACAGTATACAAGATCATTTAGAATCATTGCATTGATTACATCCATTTCCCACCAAAATAAAAGTAATAATTTTACATGTGAAATAAATCCTGTAATTTACTCTTTGAACCTCAGTGAACAATAGGTTGCAGCAAAATATAATCTACTGGCAAATGTTAGGTTAGTGTCATATGTGAGAAAAATATCAACTTTATAAAAATGCAGAATAATTTATGACTGAAAATTAGGGTTTTTTTTCAGGGAAAATTAAAATTTACCAGTGCTTTTATCATCTTATGGGAAAATATTTTTAAATGTATTGTTGCTCTACTTATTTTATATATTAAGTTTGGGTCATTTTGTTAACTGTTTGTATGTAAATCAGCATTTTCTTTTTCTTTCAGAGAATATCAGCACACAGTTGATGTACATTTTGTTTTGGGGAACCGCTAGTTTCCTGTCTCTGGCAGCCATTTATATATTTGGCTCAGAATTTGTTGACACTCCAAAATTAGTACACTCAAAAGACCTATCTACTTCAAATTTTTACGACGCCGTGAAAACAACCAAGACATCATGATAAAGATAGAATCTTAGAAAAAAATGAATATTTTGATGGTGCAATGTTGTAAATTATAGGATTAAGCTGTAGTTGTGTTTATTTCTGTTTTGAGTTTTTCCTAAATTCTGTTGAAATATCTACCAAGCAGAAAAAAATTCACAAATTAATGTATATTGGTAACATTCTTATATGTCTAATTTTGAATACCTCTGCTTTAAACATTTTACTTTGAATATTTTACTTATGATTTCAATGCATTATACAAGGCTATGAAATGTGAACTATGAACTCAACTTTGATTTAACCTCCCCATCTAATGCCAATATTCTGAACTTAACAATCCATGGAAATAACCCTCTGTACATATACTAGAATGTGATATCCCAGTTTCATCAAATATTATGATTTCTTCTTGAAAGTTGTTAGTATTCACAGTCAGAGTGAAATGCCATAGATGATCATAGATTTATTCCAATATATAAAATTGTACATGGACTTAAACCAGATTATTTATTAATACAGATTAATTAAAATGATTTACTTTTAACCAAGACAAAATACTGATTTTAATAAGAAAAGAAGACATGGAATGATTTACCATTCACAATATAAACAAATGTTGTAATGTATTAAAGAAACATTGCTACAATCATTTTATGAAAATATTATGCACAACATTATAAAATTAAACATGCTACAATTTTTTGTTTAGAATATGTAAAGTTTCAATTTTGTAGTTATTTTAACGAAAGAATGGTTTTATATGTGTATGTTGTATTTTGTTAATGAAAGTTTACTGTATGCACATATTTGTGTGAGAGCAAGAATGAAATTAGACAATTTACAATGGATTTTTCCTCTTTAAATTAAGAATGAATTATTTTTACTAAAAAAGAAATAATCTCCCTTAGAAAGCACAAGAGAAACATGAGTCTCTATAAAGTAAATGCATGGTATTCAAATTTAACCAAAGAGTTCAACATGTTCAAAGTGGAAAGATGGCCATTTTAAGTTGAAACAAAACACCCTCAACAGGCAAAAACAGAATATCTTAATTTTATAACCATAAGCCACATTTTGTTGTTTATTTTATGCTTCGCTATAACTCAAAACAGAAATAAATCTATGATTTGATAGAATTATGTAAATATTAATTGTCTCCAGTTGTACATTAGGTCAAATATTGTAATTATTTAATCCTTATCATGAAATTGAGTATGCTATTTCATATCCAAAATTTTGGTCTAGTTGAGGTTGTATTATTGTAAATTCAGAAATTATTGTGTGCATTTACTTTTGCGATTTTTGTCATTTTAGTCTAAAATGCAATTTAAATTTTTGCGATATTGAAAAAAATCCTGTTTATTTCATATAAAAAATTTCAAAATGCAAGGTTTAAATGATTGTGATTATTACCCTGTTGCATTTTTTGCAATAATGAAAACATCGCAATAATTTCTGTATTTACAGTATTGTAAAGGTGAATATTTTGTTCCTGATAAGGTCAACATCACCATTTTTGTTTAAACTGAAAGCTGTGTCCGCAATAGTTTTAGTTGACCAACTTTATATGAGATTTTTACACAGTGAACTAGTACTTTGGCACAAAACAAATCATATTGATTTTGTCCTCTTTCTGAAAAATGAGTCAGTAGCCACTTAGATATATTTTCTCATAAGTTTCAATATATGCCTTTTATTTTTTTCTTCAGATTTTGATGCAGTTTTAATTTCTATTATAATTTGTATTTATATTATCTCAATTGAATTACTAAAGATATATTGAATCATGTTCAGGTTATTACACAAAAAATGTCAACTTTTTTAATGTTTAGCTCAATTTGAATGCATTTTGTCTCACAAAAAAATATTTTTTGGCACCATTAAATTTTTTGGAAGATTTAATTTTTTTTAGAGCTATGAAGGGACCAAATGAGAGAAAAAAATCACAGTATAATGTTTATGTTTCATCCAATTTAGATTCCTGTTTTCTGTAGCATGTGTAGGGTCCTTTAAACAGGAGCTTTCAGGTTTACAGAATATTTCACATTGTTATATTTTACTTTATATTCACTGTAAATACTAAAAGGGACCTATTTAAAGAAACATTCTTTTCTTTGTCACCTTATATCAACTGTTATGCAATAAGAATTTAATCCTTGTGCAATATCTATTTAGATTGAAATAATATCAGATAACATAATATTTTGATTGTTTGTTGTTTTACTCATCCAGAGGTTAATATTTCATACATTTTTAGGGTGAAACCAATTACAAAAAATTCCATTAACCCCACTTGTGCAATGTCTTACTCTAAAAAAAGGTTTAGAAATCTATTTTTAGAGTCAAAATCATTTACCAAATTCTTAAGTGCACAGAATGTAGAATGTCTGTAGAAAGAGTAAAATGAAGTCAAAGTAAATTAATATGTTTTCATTTAAATTTAAACCATGTTATAAATGCCATTATCACTATTTAACGAATTTTTCCTTTCACTGATAATTTCCTTTCTCATTACAGTAGAGTGATATGAAAAATTATTGCTAGAAACTAAGGGCGCACATGTCTGTCATCAATGAAATTAACAAAGTCTTCATAGGTAAAATAGCAATAAACAGATTATCAATGGTCATCTCAACTGGAAAGCTTATCTCAACTTCGCTGTACCATCTTAAACGAGAAAATCAATTTTTATTGAGATGATCAATGATAATCTATAAGTATCCTCTGGAAAAGTTATAAATAGAGAATCTTGCTTTGACATAGTTTTTGTAATCATTTTATGTTTATTACATTTTTATAAGCTCACTATAATAGTTCTTGTTATCAATGAAGTGAGTGTAAGTATGTTGTTGTATTTGAAAATATATATTTCATTTAGATATATAATATATATGTAAAGTATTTATTCAACTTCACATTTCTAATTACTATGGAGTATATGTACACATTGTGTTAGGATTGACAAGTAAAATTGTTTTAGTGGACAAATATTTGCACCAGGGGTGACAGAAATAGAAAATGAGAGTTTAAGGAAGGATCCATGACATGAAGTACTTTTCGATATATCTAGTGGTAGATTCAAGAACTTATAAAGAAGGTTATGTCTGGAATGGTAAAGCATTCCAGGGTTGAATTTCTGGATGTTTAAGAAAAGTTATGAAGACTCCATAACCTGGTTTTCTGTCTTCATAAATATCAATTCATTTATATTTGATGGAGCCCAGTTTGCCAAAAAAATATATTATATACATGTAATTGAAAATCTCTTCAATGTTGTATACATACTACCTTGGTCAGTATCAAAATTAAAGTTTGTGTCAAAAAGCCAAGTCAAATTGACAATTGTAATTAGACATTTATCTCTATGCATCAGTGTAGAAAAAAAAGCAGGAAAATCACATAAATCTTTTCCTTCTATTTGTAACTTGTAACATTAAATGCATGTTAGTAGACCTTCAAATATTTGTCACGGATGTGTAATGTATAATCTGATGTTGTCCTATTGGTATCTCTCTCATTTTCTCTTGTCCTATTTTTCAGTTTTCATAATAGATATAGTTGGTGCTCTTTGCCGGTTTTATCTAAATATACCAATTCAACTTGAATAAATTTCTTCAACATTTTTTATTAGCTTTGTGATATCTCGAAGTTTCTTATAAAAATAAGGAAATGTGTTATGAATTATTGTTACTTCCTTTTTTTTTAATTTTATTTTGAGCCAGTTAAAAATGTACAGTATCACAAAATATGTGTAGTAGAAATCCTTGGCATACATGCATATTGTATAATTTGTAATTTATAATTTGAGTTGTACATAGATATGATATTTATCAAACAAAAATAATGGAATTAAATAAAGTCGATGAAACTGAAATGTCTTGTAATTTTTCTGCTTAGATTTTGGACAGAATTATTGACTTATCTTGATTGGTGTCTGTTCAGGACATGACAGGGTTATATATCAATGGATTTTATATTAGTACAATCATTGGTAAAAAAAAAAAATTCCATCCTGTGTGATAGGTTTGTTTGTTTAGATATAACTTAACCCTAAAGGGATAGATTTTTCAAAGGGATTTCTGTTGCAATCTTGGAGAACATGAAACATTTATAAGTGTTAAGTGGTTTTGAACTAGCTTTCAGGAACTGCAATTATTACTCTTATTTTGATGCTTTGTGCCTTTTGTGATAAGTTAAAATTGAAGATAGAAATCGGAAATGTGTCAAAGAAACAACCTGACAAAAGAGCAGAAACCAGCCAAAGGCACCAATAGGTCTTTATCTTGAGGAGAAAACACTGCACCCTGAGGCAGGCTTCAGCTGGCACCTAACCAAATGTGTACTTGTTCAATGAAAATTTGATGTCACACCAAACTCTAAAAAATTTAAATGTACAAGACTAAGAAAGGCGAGAGGCTCCTTACTTAGGACAGGCAGTTGTTTGTGTGCCTCATAGCAATCTTATGACAACTGAAGCTAAAACTCTGGAACAGATTTAAACCAATTATGGAGTGAATAGTCCCTATGGTATCTAGTATAAAGTTTATGTTTTGTCTCCTGATCTGTAGAGAAACATGGCTGAAAACAGAACACACGGTAAAATACATTTTTTATATGACCGCAAAAATTAAAAAAATTTAGTATAAGTTAATAGTAATCAACAAAATTTTTACACAATGTTTATAACCACAAAAGGAAGGTTTGAATTGATTTTGGGGGTTATAATCCCAACGGTTTAGAAATGAGGGGCCCAAAGGGGCCCAAAACAAGCATTTATCTAGTTTCAGGACAAAAAGTTGTGTATAAGTATTTCAATTGCTCTGAAATTATACCACAATGTTCATACTATTAAGTAGAAGGTTGGGATCTATTTTAAGGGTTATGGGGCATACAGTCTAGGAATTAAGGGCCAAAAAGTAGCCAAAAACAAGCATTTTTGTAGTTTTGGGACAATAACTTATGTTTAACTATATGGATCTCTGACATTGTACCACAAGGTTCCATATAAGGAAGGGAAGGCTTGGATTCAGTTTGGCGTTAATATCCATAACATATAGGAATAATACGGGGCGCCGAATGGGACTCTTGTGGTTTTGTACAAAATTCAATTCTGTCATAACAAAATCATTTTTGTCTTACAAAACTATGTGCTACAGACTTGTTTTGTGAGAACTTCAATTTTGTGATGACAAAATTCATTTGTGTAGACAAAATTAATTTTTGTCATGACAAAATTCATATTTGTCATGACAAAAGTCAATTTTGTCTAAAAGGTATGCAAATATAAACATATTTGCATACAAAATTGACTTTTGTTACCTGATATGGAAATTAAATCACAAAAGTCAATTGTGTGAGGTAAGATTCAATTTTGTGAGACAAAATTGACTTTTGTGAGACAAAATTAACTTTTGTGAGACAAAATTGACTTTTGTGAGACAAAATTGACTTTTGTGAGACAAAATTCAATTTTGTCAATTTTGTTAATTTTGTTGAGACAAAAGTCAATTCTGTCAATTTTGTTGAGACAAAAATCAATTTTGTTGAGACAAAAGTCAATTTTGTTAATTTTGTTGAGACAAAAGTCAATTTTGTTAATTTTGTTGAGACAAAAGTCAATTTTGTCAATTTTGTTAATTTTGTTGAGACAAAAGTCAATTCTGTCAATTTTGTTGAGACAAAAATCAATTTTGTTGAGACAAAAGTCAATTTTGTTAATTTTGTTGAGACAAAAGTCAATTTTGTCAATTTTGTTGAGAAAAAAGTCAATTTTGTCAATTTTGTTGAGAAAAAAGTCAATTTTGTGACGACAAAATTCATTTTTGTGACGACAAAATTCATTTTTGTGACGACAAAATTCAATTTTGTAACAACAAAATTGACTTTTATGAGACAAAATTGACTTTCGTGAGACAAAATTGACTTTCGTGAGACAAAAATCAATTTTGTTGAGACTAAATTCAATTTTGTCAATTTTGTTGAGACAAAAGTCAATTTTGTCAATTTTGTTGAGACAAAAGTCAATTTTGTTGAGACAAAAGTCAATTTTGTCTCAGAAAAGTCAATTTTGTCAATTTTGTTAATTTTGTTGAGACAAAAGTCAATTCTGTCAATTTTGTTGAGACAAAAATCAATTTTGTTGAGACAAAAGTCAATTTTGTTAATTTTGTTGAGACAAAAGTCAATTTTGTTAATTTTGTTGAGACAAAAGTCAATTTTGTCAATTTTGTTGAGACAAAAGTCAATTTTGTGACGACAAAATTCATTTTTGTGACGACAAAATTCATTTTTGTGACGACAAAATTCATTTTTGTGACGACAAAATTCAATTTTGTAACAACAAAATTGACTTTTATGAGACAAAATTGACTTTCGTGAGACAAAATTGACTTTCGTGAGACAAAAATCAATTTTGTTGAGACTAAATTCAATTTTGTCAATTTTGTTGAGACAAAAGTCAATTTTGTCAATTTTGTTGAGACAAAAGTCAATTTTGTCAATTTTGTTGAGACAAAAGTCAATTTTGTCTCAGAAAAGTCAATTTTGTCAATTTTGTTGAGACAAAAGTCAATTTTGTCAATTTTGTTCAGACAAAATTCAATTTTGTCAATTTTGTTGAGACAAAAGTCAATTTTGTCAATTTTGTTGAGACAAAATTCATTTTTGTCAATTTTGTGTAACAAAAGTCGATTTTGTATGCAAATTAGTTCACAGAAACCAAACTAAACTAATTTGAATACAAAATTGACTTTTGTCGCCCAATTTTCAAATTAGGTAACAAAATTCAAGTCTGTGTAACAAAAATGAATTTTGTCATGACAAAAGTGACTTTTGTCCGCTGATAGATAATTTTGTATGACAAAATTTTAAATTTGTAGTATGATACAAATTTTGTTAAACTGAACTTATTTTTGTTGAACAAAAGTCACTTTTGTCCGTACAAAATTGAATTTTGAGTACAAAACCACAAGAGTCCCATTCGGCGCCCCGTAAATAAGGGGCCAAAAAGGCATTTTTCTAGTTTACAGACAATAACTTTTGTTCAAGTGTATGGATCTCTCTGAAATTATACTACAAGGTTTCTCACTACAAAGGAATGGCTGGAATTGAGGTTTTTGGGTTCTTGCTTCAAGGGAGGGGGGTTTCAAAAAGTGAGTGTCCCAAAAAGGGGCCTAAATAAGCATATTTTGTAGTTTTCAGTCAATAACTTGTGTTTAAGTGTATGAATCTCTCTGAAATTATACCACAAGTTTCCATACCATGAAGGGATGGTTAGTATTGACTTTGGGGGGTAATGGCTCAAACAATTTGGAATTATGGGCAAAAAAGGGGGAAAACTAGGTTTTTCTGGGCAATGGACAAGTAAGACAATTTAAAAGCAGTGTAAGGGAGGTAATTCAAAAACATTTAACATACAATGTTGGGTATGTGTGGATTTTCCTCCCTTACACTGCTTGCAATTTGTGTATAAAGAAATGTCAGGTTTTGGACTTATTGCCAAAAAAAGGGGGGTGGTAGTAGTTTTCTTTATTTTTCCTTTCAAATTTCTCAAATTCCAAATTTTTGAAAAGTTTGAAGAAGAAATCTTTAATTGCACAGTATTGTGCAATAGATTTGTAAGATCATGACATTTGTTTTGTGTCAGAAACTCATATTATGTCAAAACTTTGATCACAATCCAAATTCAGAGCTGTATCAAGCTTGAATGTTGTGTCCATACTTGCACCAACTGTTCAGGGTTTGACTTCTGCTGTCGTATTAAGCTGCGCCCTGCGGAACACCTGGTTGGATTATGTCTCAAAAACTATTGTTGCAGTCAGAGCAAGTTTGACTTGGTAAAAATGATCAGAAGGTCAATTTCCGTTCGCCTTGGAATATTCAGACCAATAAGAAAAACATATTTGGAGTTATTAACCCTTAACTTATCTTTTGATGAAGTTTATGGTTTTATCTAGAATACTTATAGATAGACAGAAACTTCGAACAACAATAATATTTAGCAAAGTAACATCTACCAATAACTCTGATGACTGAATTCATAATATATACGATTTATTGTCATAAAAAGCCTATTTTTGGCTCGCTTGACAGCGTTGGGGATGGCAGCAGTGGCGTCAACAATGCATTAGTTTGTGATTTGCTTAATTTTTATAGTGAACCACAAGTGGCAGGTCAATCATATTTGGTATGCAGATGTATTAGCATTGGCACATCTCATTGCCATGGAGATTATTTGGACGTGCCCCTCAGTCATGGTTATTGACTTTGAAACATTTGCTGATTGCCATGGAGATTATTTGGACGTGCCCCTCAGTCATGGTTATTGACTTTGAAACATTTGCTGATTATACGTGTATTAGTTTGTGATTAGGTCAGTTTATGGGGAACCACTAGTGGTTTATTAGCGTTGGGGATGGCAGCAGTGGCGTCTACAATGTACTTGCAGTTGTACTAGCATTGACACTTCTCATTTACATGGAGATTGCTTAGTCAAGTACCACAGTCATTATTCACTGACTTTGAATATATGTAACATGTTAAAAGTATTGCTATTTTAATGTCAACATTTGCATAATCAAATTACAAAAAAGCGAGACATATCTCTGTGATGACAGGTTATTATAAAAAAAAACTATTTTGTACTCCAGAAGCACGTTAGGTCTTCAACAGACTCATCAGTGACGCTCGAATCAAAAATGTTAGTAAGTTAGCTTACATACACAACCTGTGTGTACTTTAAAAATAACAATCTGATTGAAGCGATTTACAAGTCAATGACACCGAAGGTAATTAAAGGGTAATTAGGTCAATAAATTAAAAAAAACATATTTCTTAATTTCTTCCATTCTCATAAATTTTATTGTCAAATAGTAGGACAATATAGCCTAGTTAAAAAAAACTAAAATATCAATTATGCAGCTTGCTGTCAAGTTGATGTAATTAGCATATTTTAATTGAACTATCTAAAAATACACAAGTATGAGCAATTAACCCTCAAAGATAAAACTGCATTCGGAATTAAATCGTCTGGATTTTAAGAGAGGGGACACTTACTATATAATGAAAAAGTGAAATAACAAAAATACCGAACTCCATGGAAAATTCAAATCGGAAAGTTCCTTATCATATATGGCAATATCAAAAGCACCAACTTATCAAACGAATGGAAAACAACTGTCATAATCCTGACTTGGTACAGGCATTTTCTTGTGTAGAAGATGGTGGATGAATCCTGTTTTATTGCAAGACATACATCTTACTTGTATGACAGTGGCATACAATTCCATTATATTGATAGCAATATATGAAGAAAAAAAACCAGAAGGAATAGGTAAAAATGTCAAAAAATGCTGAACCTCGTGTTATAATCGTAATCATTATAAAAACAAACAAATATACCAACAAAGAACCAAAAAAGCATATCTAGACAAACCACATTAATTAGCAAACCAAATTCCAGTACACAAAATTTACCATAGCACAATAACACGTTGGCGGGATGCATGACCACCGAGCCACGCCAAAAGGATGTTACCATAAATGTATTTAACAGTAATGGCTAATAATTTACAAAGACAAATGAAAGAATGCTATAACATGTAATTAAGATAATAAACAACGTCAGTACTTATACTCTATACTTCAAGACTATCATGTATAGCTTTTTGGAATTTTGGATCCTCAATGCTCTTCAACTTTGTACTAGTTTGGCTTTATAAATATTTTGATATGAGCGTCACTGATGAGTCTTATGTAGACGAAACGCGCGTCTAGCGTACTAAATTATAATCCTGGTACCTTTGATAACTATATATTATTTGTGAAGGTGATACGGAATATCTATCAACAAGGTTTTGGTATCTTCCGATGACCTTTTTTTTAAGAAAAGGGAAGAGATTCTGCTCAGACACTGGTGACGTTTTATTAAGCTATTGAATATCGAATAAGTCTTGGAAATGTATATTCCATATGCAGGTGAAGTTGGTATATTGCTATTACGGTGTAGGAAATAGATTAGTCTCGTTAGTCATAGATTCTGGTACTGAGATGACTGCTTATGTCAAATTCGAGGTGTCAGTCTAAAATTGAGGCAGAGGGAGGCGTATCTGTTGTCAAAGTTTCTGTAATTTCTAGTTCTGAAGGGAATATAAATAAAACCCATTCAGAAAAGTTTGAATCGTTGGAAGTGTACTGTTGTTTGTACGGAATGAGTGGTAGGGATAGTACGTTGCAATATGTCACTTTTCACGTTTCATGATATATGTTAACGTCGAGAAATAAAGATGAATTATATTTGACATGATTGCTGATTAAATCACAAACATCTGCAATAAAACAGACGTCGATTTTTTTATTCAGATGCGTCGTCAATGCATCAGATATTTGTGAAATCTATAAATCTCTCCATTAAATAGCGTAAGCGTGATGGCTTTGTGGAGATGTTTAAAAAATATATATATATGATAGGGTATGTCGTTGTGCTATACTTTAGATATATACTCAATCTCTCATCTTCTCTCTCCTACTACAAAAAGGTCAAAGTGTCCAACCTCCTTACAATCGGGATAATGTACATCAGGAAAATAGTTCAATGTGTTTTCGATTGCATGACTGTCTGAATTTTTAATTTCGCAAATAGTTAATAGATGTCTGTGTTTTAGTTACTGATTGTGTTAGCTTATTGACCTGCTGGTTGTAATTTACTCAATATCTCCGTATTTCCATATCTATCAAATTGTGTTCTTCCGTGCTCACAATGACACAACATAGAAATAAAAGGAGGTAATGTCCAAAACGCCAGGTTTATAAAAATACTGACGTATCAAATGAAAAATCAAACCAGTGATAAAACATGATTTTTTTTATTAATGAAAATGTATCTATAAAAGTAAAGGTTTAAGGTTCGAATGACCCAATACTTTTTAATATATAATTTTGAAATCGCGTACAAGTTGTTGCAAATAAAGTTTATCCTCTCTGTTCTTATGTACATACAATTACACATGTTCTCTCGATCCACTGTATCCTACACAACCTTGTAACTGCAGAAATGGTTATAGTTCGAAAAACTAATTAACAATTTGACAATGGACGCAAAAAATTAAAACAACTGCAAGTTAGTCTACATGGAGATGGAAATCTGTATCATTTTCTTACAAGCAATCAGATGTTGGGGTCATCCGAGTTCACATAGCGTCCGTACTTTGATATTCTTTAGACCTTCACTTACATTTTTTATATCAATAAAATCATTTTCAATCGTTTTTATATGTTTCAGCGAGTACTATAACTATAAATAAGATCAATATCCATTTTTTTTTTATTTTTTAACAAAAGCCACGTGTTTTGACATGCCTGCCATAGCAACATTGCTCAGAATACGGATTATATGATTCTGTTCCACAACATCTGTGTTTGTTTGTATGCACAATTCCACGACAACATATTTGTTCTTCCGGATTATAAAGAACAGTTCCGCAGCACAATCCGTTTCGAGGGTGTAATTTTCCATAGCAACAAGTTTCATTATCAGGATCATATGTCTTTTTATCACAGCACAGTTTTTTACCTGGTGTGTTAAGTTTTCCATTACAGCAGACCAAATATGGTGGTGTGTACGCCTTTTTTCCACAGCAGTAAGTTCCACCGGGAGCGTTCAGTTTACCATTACAACATGTTTTATATGGCGGTGTGTATGCTTTGTATCCACAGCAATGACTGCCGCCTGGTGAATTAACAACTCCGTTACAGCAAGTTTCATAAGGTGGCTTGTAGCCTTTCTTTCCACAACATTGTTGGTTTTTAGAAGATGTCAAGACTCCGTTACAACAGGTATTATCTGAAGGGTCATAGTAAGAGCTTCCGCAATATGCTGAAATCGAGAGTAAAGAATGAAAGTCTTTATTCGTTTACCATTATAATTTTGAATGGATAATACAGTTTTGAATTGAATGTTTAAGTATGTTGTAATTAATCTTCTATTTAACTGGTTTAAGGTTAATGTGACAAGGTTGATGGTTTGATTTCTAGGATAAATCAAAAAGATATCTTTTCTAATGTATACAGTATTTCAACTGGTTGAATAGATTTCTCAAGAAAAATTTATCTTAGATGAGTTTGTCTTTATTTTTAATATATAGCTCTTCTGCGGTTCATTGGCTTCCAGATATTCGGCTTCAGGCGTTCCTGATGAAGGTAAATACAGAAATGCGCTTCGGATGCACGAATTTTATTTATAGTGTATTTTCATTTTTTTGTTTAGATATACATGTATAAGATATCTTATTTAGTTTACAAGATATCTCATCAACTTTATAAGATATCTTGAAAATGTGTAGAATATAAATGGCTTGGCACACGTTTGAAAAATGCTGCTTGCATCTGTGGAAAACTGCCAAAATTGTCTTATTATAGACATTTTTTCTTTACATACAAATGCATCAGCCTTATCCCAAAATATTTGCGAAAATTTGATGATGTGAGTCAACTATCTTTTTGGTTGATGTTTGTTCTTGTTTTAGTTAGACAAACACGAATGTAATCAAATATGTCTAATATCACTTCCAATGAATGCAAATAATATCTATGTACTAAACTCATATGCGACTATTCCATTCTAAACCTTTAAAAGATTAACATAAGCTGAGAGGAATTTATAATTTCACAATTTTGTCGTTTGGGCCACACCATTATAAATTTATAGAAAGAGTTTATAAATTTTGAAATCATTAAGAAAATAAGGTTTCAACTCCCTTAAGCAAACTGACCTTAGCTCTAAACCTTTAAAAGATTATCATAAGCTGAGAGGAATTTACAATTTCACAATTTTGTCGTTTGGGCCACACCATTATAAATGTATAGAAAGGGTTTATAAATTTTGAAATTATTCCGAAACTAAGGTTTCAACTCCCTTAAGCAAACTAGCATTAACTGGATTTGGCTATTTGAATAGGTTATGTTTGGTCATATTGCTCTGAAATTGTTTTGTTCTTATAAATCCTTGGCTGTCACACATTTGGCTTTGAGCATTCCTGATGAAGGTAAATCAAGAAACGCGCATGGGAAACAAGAAATTTATATACTAGTAATGTGTTTTTTTTTTCTTCATTTTTTTCTTTTAATCTTTTTAAATGAAAGAAACAAATCTAAGCTAACCACATATGGTTTGTCTGAGCTGTACAATTAAACAAAGCACCACAAACCAACCACTGACTTCCATCACCAGGAATATCTGAAAAATAAGAAATATAAAGATCATAACCAGCTTAGTAAAACAAGTCAGTCACATTTATGAATTCTGATGGATTTTTTCGTTCTGGACTTAAATTGACATATAATAGTTGCCTAAATGATGTTCGCTCCTCTAGTTTTCGAAGTTTTGCCAAATATTCATAACTATCTGGTTGTATGCATTTGGTGCCCTCTAACCCGTACTTTTTCCCATACTTTGATTACATATAGTTTAAAAAGTCATCTTTGAAAATCCTTTAAATTCTTGTTATTTTCATCGTTTTGAAAGAAAAAGGTGCCAATGCTAAATATAAAAAAAATATAGAGAGAGTTATTGTCCGCAATATTTTCAATGGGTTATATCTCGAAAACAAACACAAAAACCATTTATTTTATTTCTTCATTTTTGAAAAGATTGTTTTTCCAAAACAGCAGCGAACGTCCTTAATCTACGTCATTTAAACTCTGGTGGATGGTTGTCTCATTGGCAATCACCACACCAGTTATCCCAATCTGAAATCGCGGGGGTATCCGATTCTCGAAGAGCAATTACATGAAAAACCCAAATGGTGGGTAAGTTCGGATTCGGATCCGTCTTCAGATTTCGGACCCGGTTGATGACCTTATACAATCTTTGTTTTCTATAGTAGATGTGAAGGTCTTAAACTGTCACTACCAAATAGAAATACGATAACGATCGACTCCCTTAACATATATTTTCATAATTCATACTTTAATTTTTTTTTTTTAATTTTAATAACAATTTGACATACTGCAACATATTTTCAGTTTATTTATCCCAATATTGAAAAATAAATAAAATGGATTTAATACCAAAAAAGGTACATATTACTTTGTTCGGAATTAATTTCATGCCGAAGTAAATTTTCAACACATCAAGAAAGCACATTTAACACTTCTAAACAATAAGATAAAAAAAATAATGATCTCCATAATCAATTTCTTCTATAAAAACTTTATACATGTATATGTAAATAAAAGGAATCATTTTTAAAAAAAATGTACAAGTCACTGGTTGGAGCTGGATGTCGTAAAAACTCACATAACAGTTCTTTGTTTTTTTTTGCAGTGTGAGATGTTGACTGAATAAGTCTGCGCTTTACAAATTCTACACACGAACAAGTTGTTCTGGAGTGACCTTAAAAAAATACAAGTATGATATTTATAGTTTAAGGAACGCCTCCAGACAACACAACCATGATTAAGTACACATTGTTGTACAATCTCATTTTTATATTGGAAAACCCTTTGCATTAAGAACGATATAAATCATTTTGATTGAAGATTGCTTTCACACGTAGAAACAGTTTAAAGGAAACAAGAGACTTAATATACATGTTCATGATTTTGTCACTGTTTATGGACTTCCTCCTTTTTGAATTCATCTTGGAGTCCGGTAATTTTTGTTATACTTTTATACTTTTTTGTGTGATGCTTGTTTTAATAGGTTGTTTATAAATGTACTGTTAATCGCTATTTGGAGTTGAAATTAACATATTGATCTCTAACACGATAAATCCATTTTTATAAGCACTTCATTTTGTTTACTGAGGAATTTAACTAAGATCGTACGGACCAAAATCAGAAATCATTGTGTTTAATCTTGAAAAATTGGCAAAGGTATCACAATAGGTTTTCAAAAGTAAAATATGACTTTGATTACATGAATATATGTACAAAATTGTGTACTAAAGTGAGTTCAGGTATCACAAGTTCATGTACAAAGAAGTTTACGCAAAAGTGAGTTCCGATACCGTGACTTAAAGTACACAGTTTTATTCTCAGGTGAGTTTGAATGTCATGGCTCCATATATATACAGTAGTCATTTCAATTAAGATCAGATACCGGGATTCAAAATAAGTATACTGAGATAAGTTGTGATATCACGAGACATTGTACAAAAAAGAAAGTTAAATGAGTTGAGATATCACGAGTCATTGTACAAAGAAGAACGTTAAATGAGTTGAGATATCACGAGTCATTGTACAAAAAAAAAGTTATATGAGTTGAGTTATCACAATTCAATGTACAAAAAAGTTAACTTCAGTGACCTGATATATCACAAGTCACTGTTTGTACACAAAGTAAAATCACAAAAAAACTGATCTTTGAAAAAAATCAAAACAAAAAGTCCCTTATCAAACGGGAAAATCAAAAGCTCAAACACATCAAACGAATGGATAACAACTGTGATATTTCTGAATAGGTACAGGCATTTCCGGATGAAGAAAATAGTGGATTAAACATGGCTGTATAGCTAGCTCACTTTTATGACAGTCGCATACAATTCCATTATAATGACAACGATGTGTGAACATAACAACAGACACAATAGGTAAAAATGTCAGGGATACAGCAGTCAAAGTTGTGTTATAATCTTAATCATTATGAAAACAAATAAATGTGTTAAGCCCCAGTCCCACTAGACCACGATCGCACCACGCTCAACGCGATCTAAAATAAATTCAGATCGTGGTGAGGTCGCGGTATGAGCGGCATGAAAATATAAATACGCTTCTACAACGATCCCGCTACGATTATACGACGTTCTCACTGCATTTATTCTGCGACCTCACTACGCTTATCAAGATCTTTCTACGCTCATCACGTTCTCACTACGACCATGCCACGAGTTAACCGATTGCAACACGATCTTACCACGCTTCTACTGCGATTATAGCACATTCTTACCACGATTATAGTTCGTTCATACCGCGATCTTTCTATGTTTTCAGCAATAAAACAAACATAACAGCCATGCCATCAAAATCTACTAGAACACATGGGGCGTGGTGGTACGAGTTGATGATAGACAAATGGAGCTCTGATAGTAACGAATCCTGATCCAGCAGAGATGTCGGACCGACCAATCCAACCTAAATTACAACCTATTGCTGGTCCATCAAGCTCAAATAACTATATTTTAGTGAACGATAGCAGAGATGACACAGATGTGTCAATAGATATAGGAAGATGTGGTATGAGTGCCAATGAGACAACTCTCCATCCAAGTCACAATTTATAAAAGTAAACCATTATAGGTCAAAGTACGATCTTCAACATGGAGCCTAGGCTCACACCGAATAGCAAGCTATATAAAGGGCCCCAAAAAACTACTAGTGTAAAACCATTCAAACGGGAAAACCAACGGTCTAATCTATATAAAAACGAGAAGCATGGTTGAGCCGTTAGAGAAAATGGACAATAAGTACTAATTACATACACGAGAAACAAAACCTGGAGAGATTTGATATATTTTATGTGAAAATGACAATGGGAATGATGGTCGTAGTGCATGAGGTCGTAAGAAGAGCGTGATGAGGACGGAAAAGGCGTGCTAGGATCGTACTCTGGTCTTGAATAGCGTGGTGTAAACGTGGTATGGTCGTAGTGGAAGCGTAGTTGGGTCGCGGTGAGAACGTAATGGTCGTAGTGAGGTTGTAATAACGTCGCTGTGAGATCGTAGCGCAGTCTCTCCGAATAGAATCACGCTTTCGCTACGATCTCGCTACGATGGTACAGCGACCTTTGCGATCTTACCACGACCTTACTGCGCTCTCACTACGCTTCTACTACAACCTAATTTCACCACGACCGCACCACGATTGTTTTGAACATGTTCAAAGTTTCCCACGATCATCACGATCTTAAAGACCTCACCACGACCGTGATACGACCTTACTGCGATCTACACGATCGTACTACGATCATCAAAATTTGCATTTTTTTCACAAATCGTAGTGTGATCGTGGCCTAGTGGGACTGGGGTATTACAAAGAAGCACATAAAATGAATTTAGACAAAGCACATTAGCAATAATGAAGGTCAAGAACAAAAAAAAAAAGAACACCGAAGGGAATAAAGATACAAAATGAATTATTGAAGTGAGTTCAAATATCACGATTGATTGAACAAAAGTGTAAATTAAATTTAGTGAGTTCAGATATCACCAGTCATTGGTCAAAACATAATATTGAAATGAGTTCAGAAATCACAAGTCATTGAATAGAGTTAAGATATTACGAGTCATTGTACTGAAAAGACAACTTTAGTGAGCTGAGATATCACGAATCATTTTATAAAATACAGAATAGGCATAAAGATAAACATAATCGAGCAATGGAGTACAAAACAGAATACGGAATGAGCTCAGATATCAAGCGATATCACAAGTCATCGTACATATTAGAATGTTGAAATGAGTTCAGGTACCTCGAGTCATTGAACAAAGAAGTCAACTTAAGTGAGTTGAGCTGTCAAGAGTCATTGTACAAAATAGAATATAAAAGTGAGTTTAGATATTACGAGTCATTGTACAAAACTGTGAACTTAATTAAGTGAGTTCAGATATCAAGAGTCATTGGTCAAAATAGAAAGTTAAAGTAAGTTCAGATATAAAAAGCCGTTGTACAAAGAAGTAAACTTAAGTCAGCTGAGATATCACGAGTCATTGTACACAATAGATATTGAAATGAGTTCAGATCTCACAAGTCACCGTACAAGTGAGTTCAGATATTACAAGTCATTGTACAAAGAAGTCAACCTAATGGTGTTTAGATAACAGAAGTCACTGTGCAAATACGAGTCTATGTACAAAGAATATAAAATGATAAAGATAGCATTAGTAAAAGTACAAAGAAGCATACCAAAGTTAGTACAGATACCACAAGTTCATTAAATCATGAGTTTATTAACAAAGTAAATACAGAGTCAATGTACACATTAGTATGAAATAGATATTATAAAAATATGTATAAAGAAGAATATCGAAGGTAGTAAGGGTACTCAAAGTAAATCAATAGACTGAGTGAACATAATTCAATGTGTTTGACCTACAAACGAGTGCAAACAATTACATCGATATAATATAAACATCTTTTGTAATGCATTAAATACACATCCATCATTCGATGCTAATGTCATATATTCATGGTATTAACATATGTAATAAAGAATTGAAAGCTGTTTTTTGTAATGTATAACGGCGATATGAAATTAAATAAGGAATATCATATGGCTTTTTCAATATCGCCTCCGTATCAACCCGAGACACCAATATAATCCCAAGAGCTCTGCTCGAGGGATTATATTTGTTGAGGGTTGATACGGTGTGTGATATTGAAAAAGCCATATCATATACACTTTATTATATACATATATCTCAAGTAGATGTTTTTTATGTGACATGACGTCATACATGCAGATAATGAGGATTGAAATGACGTCATACATATTATACGTTTGACATGACGTCATACAGATTAGGGTTTTGATAAAGCCTTTGCAACAGTGACTGCAATCGATGACGTGACGTCATACAGATTAAAAGTGTGATAAATCTTTTGCAACCGTGCTGATATCGACACGTTGATATCGATATCATCACGGGTGGCTGATACAGCACGCTTGCCATTGATTGTATTACACATACAATTTATCTGTATTTACTACTAAGTATATAATAAAGATATTATAAACGGTGAACATTGTTCTGCACCATAGATCACCATAATATTTGAAAATCCAAATCTTATTAAAACACGAAGAGCTATAAAGCAAAAAGAACAAAAAGTAAAGCAAAAACTGGACAAGGAATCAGAGTTTTGCATGAGTGAGATACATTCCTAAATGTTAAAGAATTTCTAATGTAATTGCTTCCTTTTTAGCTCACCTGGCCCGAAGGGCCAAGTGAGCTCTTCCCATCACTTTGCGTCCGGCGTCCGTCGTCGTCCGTCGTCCGTCGTCGTCCTGCGTCCGTCGTCGTTAACTTTTACAAAAATCTTCTCCTCTGAAACTACTGGGCCAAATTAATCCAAACTTGGCCACAATCATCTTTGGGGTATCTAGATTAAAAAATGTGTCCGGTGACCCAGTCATCAAATCAAGATGGCCGCCACGGCTAAAAATAGAACATAGGGGTAAAATGCAGTTTTTGGCTTATAACTCAAAAACCAAAGCATTTAGGGCAAATCTGACACTGGGTAAAACTGTTTATCAGGTCAAGATCTATCTACCCTGAAATTTTCAGATGAATCGGACAATCCGTTGTTGTGTTGCTGCCCCTGAATTGGTAATTTTAAGGAAATTTTCCTGTTTTTGGTTATTATCTTGAATATTATCATAGATAGAAATAAACTGTAAACAGCAATAATGTTCAGCAAAGTAAGATTTACAAATAAGTCAACATTATTGAAATGGTCAATTGACCCCCTAAGGAGTTATTGTCCTTTATAGTCAATTTTTAACAATTTTCATAAAATTTGTAAATTTTTATTAACATTTTCCACTGAAACTACTGGGCCAAGTTCATTACAGATAGAGATAATTGTAAGCAGCAAGACTGTTTAGTAAAGTAAGATGTACAAACACATCACCATCACCAAAACACAATTTTGTCATGAATCCATAAGCTTCCTTTGTTTAATATTCACATAGACCAAGGTGAGCGACACAGGCTCTTTAGAGCCTCTAGTTATCTTATAGTGTAGAAAAAAAGCATTGAAGGAGCTTCAGTCAACTCTTAAGCACCCCTGTAAAATTAGTAAAAGATTAAGACATATTGTCAAAAAGTTTTTTCAAATAAGGAAATCTGCCATTTTTTAAAAAGAATACTCTGATAACCGTTTGGAACGAAGCACACGGATAATATGAAATTAAGTTATAAGTATGAGGAGTTTATTGTATACTTTTTGGTTGCATTCATACGACATAGATTGTTTCATACGAAGTAAAAGCATGTGACTGAATCAAATGGTTCATCCTTAGATTTTATAAATCTGCTTTTGTATGAATTGTACACCTACTGGATTTATATATTTTATTTTAGACCTTAAATTACCATAAAAGTTTTTGATCAGCAAATTCAGCGATTGCGTCATATTCCTTAATGGTACATTTTAAATGCTTGTTGATTCGGATGATGGGCGATGCATGTATAGCAGGTGACACTTACGGTTGTTGCACCTGGTATCGACCCGTGTTAATATCATGCGATTCCCTCATTTTTCTTATCTTGACTTTTGTATTCAAAATGGATTTACGAGCTTTGAACATCGATATACTATTGTAGATTCCTATGTTTTCGGTGATCAATAGACATCCATCGAGACTGTGATATAAAGCATTGCTCTACTTGTTTATATTAATTGTTTTGATCGTCCCTGGTATTATATTGTATTGAGAGTGGTTTTATTTCGTTGTATTTTTCTTTTGCTTCATTTGTTAATTTATTATCCTATGTATATTGGGAAGGTATATAATATCCTAAAAATAGTCTAACTGTGTTCTAAGTACTGATTTATTGATAAAATAACTAACCAGAGAACCTTTTAACGTTACATCCGAAAGACCCTATAAAATCTTAAACATATCCTCTGAAATCGCATTTTTTAAAATATTTATAATTTAATTCACAAATATTTTAGATTTTTTACGAGTTGATTTTCTTCATGTCGAATATGATATAATCTAATTAATAATTTGGTTTTCACAAGCACGACCCAAATATAAAAACACGGAAATGATAAAAAAGGTGCCTCGCACCTGTCTGTTTTTTCCAAATATATTAGAAATGGGCAATGGCAGTAATTCATGATTTGTCAATTCCAATCCATCTTCTGCATGTTTTTGAAGGTAAATTAGATCACAATTTGCATTTAAAACACGTTAATCAGGTAAAATGGAACATATGACAGACTCTACCTGAAATATAACGTTCGTGTTTAAAAATGTCAAACTATTTCAACAATGAAAGAAGTTAATAAAACTTGTCAAATGTCTCAAATAAAAGATAGAAAGTGTTTTCTGTCTGCATAACAAGTGTTTCTGGATTAATCTGTAACAGGTACACTCGCGCTTGAAAGTTAAAAAGCCAAAAATATGAAACGCTTTGAGAGAACGCACTTTAAGAAGTCAGGACAGAAAGGGACTTTTTATATAGTATAGACTGTCCCTGGGACAGGACAATCACACTTAGAATATATTTGCTTGAATCATTTACAAAGTCAGGCTAAACACAATATATTACAGTTTCTGAGTTAAAGCAAATCAAGAAACATGAACACACCCACGTTGAAGGCGAAGAGTGCTGATATGTCAAAGAGCCACCTTAAAACTACTCTTTAATCGTATAATATAAAATCTGTCGATTTAACTTTCCAAGCGTGATTAATCTTTTCAAGGTGTGTTGAAGAAAAAAGCTAAAGCAGTCAAATAAATCAAATATATTAAGAGACATAAACAAAAAACCTCACTTAAACATTGAAGCCCGTCTAGGTATGATTAAACGTATGTGTGGTATACTAAACTGATTAATCATTTCAATAAAATAAATTACCAAAGAAGTCAAAATAGTCTTCAACAATCAATAGGTGTCTATACAATATATTTAGCTCTAAATTGGCCCAAGTTCTAAAAAAATATTTAACAAGATTAACCATAATCTGCATTTTAAAAAAAATATATATTTTAGTACGATATTATACGATATAGAACAAAAATTCTTATAGTATGTGGACAGGTACAAAAACAACGCCAATGTTTACATAGAAAGCTATAACCTTGATTTTGTTACAAATAAATAAACAAAAATGAACACTTCATCAGAATGTATCATGTAAGTTATTTCCGTACAAGAGTACAACTTGATTGATAACAACATCGGAGACCAACCCTGGCAGTACCATAAAATATACGTCTCATCATGAAGATTTTTTTTTCAATTATAGTACAGGTCTTGATTGGGGGAGGATAATTGTTTATATTTTATATATTTTAATGATGTTTTTATATTCACTGGTACATTGAATCAAATAGAAAAAGAGGCTATTAATTACATTCAAACCGGACTTAGTAATAAAATTATAAAGAACAGTGTCAATTTCAATTGTTTATGTTTCACGTTAATTGGGTCAAAATTGAAAAGGTGTCAAATCCTACTGCATACTTAATATAGTAAGATCCATATACCATACTTAAAAAATGTTAAACAATTAAAAAAAATCCAAATATAGGTCTTTAGGACTGAGATGATCTTATGTCTTTGTTCTAACGGATGTTTTTGAAAGCGTCTGAAAATGGTTTGTAACTTTGTGTGGAGAAAAAAAAAGACACGTGCCACTCACAAAAAGTAGTAAAATAACAAAACAATCCGATATCCGAGGAAAATCGAAAACGGAAAGTCCGTAATCAAATAGCAAAATTAAAAGCTCTAACTAATCAAACGAATAAATAGCAACTGTTATATTCCTGACTCGGTACAGGCATTTTCTTATGTAGAAAATCGTGGATTAAACCTTGGTTCATAACTACTTTAACCTCTCATTTGTATGACATTCGCATAAAAATCCATTATATTGACAACCATACAGGTGTGAACAAAGCAAACAGACACATAATAGGTACAAATGTCAAACATAGAGGTACAGCAGTATTATTGTGTTATAATATTAATCAATTTAAAACAAACAATAAAGTAACAAAGAAACACAAGAAGGCAGCATATAGACAAAGCACATTTAATTTAAAAACGAAAGACAATAACACAAATATTTTACCATAGCACAATAACACTATGACGTTTAAGTACAAATAAATATCACCAAAAACAGCGTAAACAGTAAAAGTAATAAACGTAAACACAAATAAAAGAATACTATAACTCGTTATTAAGATGCTATACAACGGCGATACCCATTATCTATATTTCAAGATCATCGTGTATTATTTGTGAAGTTGATAAGGAATATTTCATAAACAAGAACTTTGTACCTTCCGATGATTTTTTTTAAGCACAAGACATTCTTTCAAATGCACCTGGCTTATCAACTGTCTGCTCAGACACTTGTGACCCTCTACGAAGTCTGAGTAGCAGATGTAAGCTCTTGAATAAAGTTGGGGAAAAAATGCCATATGCAGCTGAAGTTGGTATATTGCTACCAAAGTTGGGGGAAATCAATAATTTTAAAATTTAAATCGTCTCGTTTGTAACAGATTCTGGTATTGAGATGCCAGTACTGAAATGACTGATTATGTCAAATACGAGGTATAAGTCTAAAAATGACGCGGAGGAAGTTCTAGTGCTGGGAAATATGTAAATGGAACCAAATCAGAAAAATTTGGATTGCCAATCGAAAGAACATTATCAATATATCTGAACGTGAAATTAATTGAAATGGCCTCTTTGATCTTCACGTTTTTGACAAGTTTCTGAAGGAACTCCGACTCATATGAAATTAAGCAGATTTTGGTAAGGAGAGGCGAACAATTCGTTCCAATAGGAATGTCGACAATTTGTTAAAAACGACAAAAGGTCTGTGTCTAACGGTAAAAAAATGTTAAATATATTGATAGCAATGATGAATTGGTTTCGCAAATGTACGGGATGCAAATCTTATACTTGGCATACTTATATATCAATATGTATCTAAAACTGCAACTAAAGATTTCAAGTTTCAATGATATAATACCATATTATATTGTGGATATATATCCCATCTTACAAAATATTATTTAAACATTGTTAAGATGAATAACTTTTCTTTGTTCCCCTCTCCAATGTATTTTTGATATTTTGTTAATAATTATTATAATAGTAATATGACAATTTATAAGTGAAGTATATGCAGCATTTCATCTGAATAGAAAAATGTTTTAAGCAGAATTATTTTTTATTCTTTATACTCTTTCGACCTTTATTCTCTTGTTATATTTGACCATCTCCTATTCTATATTCTTACTTTATATATTTTTATACTTTTGTTGGACAATTTATCTTTATTCTCCATCTTTTCAATTATTTATTTTGATAGTTTTGCCAATTATCCTCTATTATTTGATACCTTTGAAATTTCTGTCATTTCTCTCGTTTATTACTTAAGGTCAGATATTGCAGATGAGTTGAAAATGGTGGCAAGTACTTTTATAACAGTACAGTTCAAAACTTCACATTTTAA
Source organism: Mytilus galloprovincialis (assembly GCF_965363235.1). NCBI lineage: Eukaryota > Metazoa > Mollusca > Bivalvia > Mytilida > Mytilidae > Mytilus > Mytilus galloprovincialis. The sequence continues at coordinate 89,131,125 of NC_134843.1, forward strand.
AACTTATCTTACTTTTGTACAAATTTCTTAAAACATATTGTAGACTTTTATAGTGAAATAATGAAATAATAACTATAGATTAAAGAAAACATTTACCTCAGTTTTTTCAAAGATAAAACCACAGTTTCTTCCTAGATGTTATCGGGATTTCTGTTAACGTGATCCATCACCAAACTTGAATGACATAGAATTATTAATCACAGTAGGTTTTTTTCTTATTCTATCATTCTCAAGGAAACATTTGATATGCCTTTAAAACGTTTTCCTTGTTTTTTTGTTTTTTTTTGTTTTTGTTTTACTTTTATTGCAAATCTATCGCACGAACTTGACTTCCAGACCCTTGAGATGAATTCTTATGGACTTTACAAGTACAAAATATTTTGAAATTTGCATTAGTATATTTTAAATAAAACATATCTGTTTGATTTGTGCTATGATTTTGAAAAAAAAATAAATAAATGTATTAAGATCAAACTTTTATTAATCTATCGCTGGTATTACTTATTGTTGCGTATATTAGTTGTGCGCGTTCGGGTACTAGCATTCGAAAAAAATCCAAAACAAACATTTGTTTATGTGTCATTCATTTTCCTGTCTTTAGCCTGCAATTTAGTGGTTATCGTAGGTTGCTGAAAGTTATATATCAGCCTGTGTTTCACCTTAAAGGAATTCTGTGTAAATAGAATTTCGTTATAGTTTCTGCAAAAATTAATCACAATCGTTTTAGAGTTTGGGTAAATAAACTCACCGTAAATACCAGGATTACAATTTTGTTCACCATACGTGCGTTTCGTCTACAAAAGACTCATCAGTGAATCTCGAATTAAAAAAGTTAAAAAATATTAGATACGAAATTGAAGAGCATTGAGAACCCAGACTATCGAAATGGTTTTTTCCTTTCAAATACACCTAAGGTAATCAATTATTAGGGTAGTTCAGAGTTTGACATATTACATAGACATTTGTCTAGTGTTGAAAGGTTAATGTTGTACTCTTTATGTATTTTATTCTATTCATGTCGTTGTTTATTTAAAAAATCCCTGTCAAATTAAAAAAAAAATCATAAAATTTCTATAGACATTTTGTAAAAAAAAATTTTATTAATGAAATACTTACAAAATTGAGAATGGGAATAAAGAATGTGTCAAAGAGACAACAACTCGACCAGAGAGCAGATAACAACCGAAGGCCACCAATAGGTCTCCAATGCAACCCGGAGACGTGTTCAGCTGGCCCATAAACAAACATGTATACTAGTTCAGAGATAAAGGACATCATACTAAACTCCAAAATATATAAAAGAAACTTAAATAATGTTTACATCCTTACATTCTGTTTATTTTGACATTTTGTGCCGATTGAGTTACTCTCTTGATGACGGTTTTAGCCACAACCGTAATCTAATATTTGTCTGATTTTGACTTCAGCGCAAATGAAACGTGTTCAGGAAAGGCATCATCTGGTACTCTTGCGAGCAACACTTTGGTTAACAAAAAAAGAGGATAAAGGAAATGAAAATATAAGAAAAATATACCTTTATTTTATAATATAGGCAAACAATTACATCCATACTTCGTGTCTTTTTTTAATCAAAGTATGTTATGTAAAAAAAAAATAAGTGTAGTGAAATGTACTAAATAATTCGATGTCATTTTTATGTTCTAATAATTAACATTCTATGTAATTTTTTTTGAATTTTCCCACAATATATAATCTCCATTTCATTTCATTTAAATTTACGTAATGATTATGAAAGAAAAAATGGTGTGGGATTTATATAAATGAAACTGCGTTACAACATTAACACAATAACGCCCACCATAAAATTAATTAAAAAAATAAAAGGTCAGGTAAAAAAATGGTCTTCAATAAAAACAAGTTTGTATACTTAATGTCAATGTCGCCCTTGTGAGGACAGTACATGTAAAAACATACCATAAAGCCATGTATTTCACAAGATGAAGAAAGTTGGACAATTCAATTTCAGTCCAAACATAATATTGACGAAAGAGCAACAAAACCCTAAAAAACCGGCACACAAAACTGAACATTGAGCACCGTTGGATCAATCCAAGGTGAGTCAGAAGGATATGAAATTACTATTAGCCATCCTGTTAGTCAAAACAAATCATAACACCTACCCACAAGTGACATTTGTCCAGTTGGTCAATACAAACAAAAATCACCGATTCACAAGTGACATCCGTCCTGTTCCCCACTTGGTCAAAACAAACAAAAATCACCGATCCATGAGTGAAATTCGTCCTTTTGATCAAAACAAACAAAAATCACCGATTCACATGTAAAATTTGTCTAGTTGGTCAAAACAAACAAACATCACTGATTCAACCGTAACGATACAAGAGACGTGTTTCAGTAGCTTCTTTGTAAATAACAATCTCTGTTGAAATAAGATTTAAGCAGATTACTGAAGATTTGCAATTATCAAAGAATTTATTAAAGGACAAACACAGATACAAATAAATTTTTATTAGTACAGCAGTATAACTAAAAACTAAAATCATAAAAATACTAAACCCAGAGGAAAATTCTAAACGGAAAGCCCCTAATCAAATGGCAAAATCAAAAGCTCAAACGCATCAAATGAATTATCATATTCCTGACTTTGTACATACCTATTCTTATGGTTTTATAGCTAGCTTAACAATCGCAGAACATTCTATTATATTGATTATAGTAAGGGAACACTAAATGAAATCTTAGTCTTAGTAGCTTTTAAGTTATTTTTATTCATGTTTTATGTATATGCATACGGACCCCTGACCTTACTTTGACCTAGGAATTGTTCACCTTGTTGTCATTTATGGATAGATTGTTAATTAGGTCTTTCCACTTTTCGTGGAAAGACCTTTTGTTTTTCTTCTGATTTTTTTTTTTTTTTTGTCTTCTGCCGTCTGAGATGCTTTTTTGTCTTACAACATATCGAATGGATTTTTTGGCCAATGATATTGTACAGTAATGGGGGTTTCAAAACTCACCCTGTGTGACCCAACACTTATTCTTATAGGAGTTATCTCCTCGCGTCCCTTTTTTCTTGTTATCGCTATATCTCTAAAACCGTAAAAGATTTTGGCAAACTGTTTTCACCAAATTGTTCGTCTACTCTTGAGAATGATTTGGTTTATTTGACTTGAGTGATCGGAAGACATCTTATGGGACTTATTTCCCTTTGAAAATTTAAGATAGGCGATTTGTTGGATAAATTCATACGTTATAAGTCGTAGAGGCCTACAGTCTTTTGATATGAAATCCTTTGTCCATTTGAAGGAAATTGAGGTCAAGTTCAAAGGTCAAGGTCATGTTCTAAATTTTGAATTTTTCTTGTTATCGTTATTCCACAGAAACTGTGACAGTAAATGATATGATGTTTTTGCCAAAAAACTGTTTACAATAAGGCGCAACTTCAACCTATTTCAGTCAAAGTGTTTTGGTAAACCTTTATAGGAGTTTTCTCCCCTTATATATTTCAAATCAGTATTTCTCCACAACCATACAAGTGATTGACCTCCGGTCTTCTGTTTTGAGTTCACTGACCTATGACCTTGAAATTAAGATCAAGGTCGAAGGTCAAGGTCATGTTATAAATTTTGAATTTTGCTTGTTATCGTTATTCAAAAGAAACTATTACAGTTAATGATATGATTTGTTTGCCAAATTACTGTTTACAAAAAGGCACAACTTCAACCTATTTCAGTCGAAGTGTTTTGGTTTACCCTTATAGGAGTTTTCTCCCCTTATGTATTTGAAATCAGTATTTCTCCACAACCATACAAATGATTGACCTGGGGTCGTTTGATTTTAGATCACTGACCTATGACCTTGAAATTGAGGTCAAGGTCAAATGTCAATTTGACGTTCGAGATTTTGACCTTTGCTTAAATTATTTTCTGTTCATACTAAAACAAGGAGTGACATTTTCTAACATGGTTTTTTAAATTTCATTCTTATTATCGAGGTGGAAAGACCTTCAATTGTTCTCTGAAGAATTGGTTTTTAATGTTACTTCTAATTTTTTTATATTGAAAGAATAAAAAAAAAAACAATGCTATCTTATTCAAACGTTTAATTATTTTGGCCTTTTCACTATAATGATGGTAAGGAGGGTGACCAACTAAGCATTTTATTATCTTCATAAACTTCATATCATATAATTTATCAACTTGAGTGTCCCTCTGGTATCTTTCGTCCCTATTTCATTAAAGGACGAACACAGATACGTATACATACTAGCAACTTATTTCTGAGTTAAAATGTGTGATATCTCTGTACTGACACAAAACATCAACATCGTTTGTGTTTCAGGGGATCAATACAGTTGCTGAATGTTTTTTTCAGCTCCAACGACCGGATTAATGGAAAAAGTGCACGTTATCATTCGTATTAATTAAATAAACTCACCATAGATATCAGGATTGAAATTTTGTATTTGCGCCAGACGTGCATTTCGTCTACACAAGACTGAACAGTGTCGCGCGAACAAAAAAAAAGATATAAAGGCCATATAAAGTACGAAGCTGAAGAGCATTGGGGATAAAAAAAATTCTAAAAGTTTTTCGAAATACAGCTAAGGTTATTATTCCTGAGGTGGCAAATCCCTAGTATTCCAAAAATTAAAAGTTTTTAAACATTTAATTTAAAATTATGACTATATCAATAATAATTCATGTCAACACAGAAGTGCTAAATACTGGGCTTGTGATACCCGAGGGGTATAAAAGCTCCTCCAGCAAAAATAAATATATTACGTAATTGGAACAATTTAGTCTTCCAGACTATCTAAATTATTTCATTTCAAAGGTTTGTTCTTTCGTTCCAAGTAAAATGATACGAATAACGTTAATAAAAGTACAAACGCCATGTGGTGACCTATGATTTTTAACTTATTACGTAATTTGGTCTCTGATGAAGAGTGTCTTATTGATAATCATACCACGTCTTGTTTTTATAATGCAAAGATGAAACATGTATTGTTAGAGATAATACTTATGCAACCATTAAATTAGATATTAATCAAAGCCGTTATAATATAAAATAACTGCAAAGGGCAATGTATAAAATGTCAGTACATTCTAGTGACAATAGAGTTGTTAGTTTTTCAACAGTTGATGATACATCGTTAGCAGAACGACTTATCTAGTGTATCAATCCATACTTCTCCCAATCACCAATCTGACCTGAGAACAAATTCATTATGGTTTATTTTTGTAATTTGTTACTTGGATGAAGAGTTGGTCTCATTGGCAATCATACCACATCTTCCTATATCTATAAATCTGACTAATTAGTCGATATATTTCGCTGCATTTACAAACTCCACATATAGAAAAAAATCAAAAGACTGAATTTGCGGCTCATGGCAAATATAGATACGAACATCAGACGAGCATCAATAGCAACACAATTTTGGTCATTTTTATCTGAACATCGTCTAAAAAGTCTACACAATAAATTGTTTAGTCTTCCAATCAATGTCTAGACCTATTCATTGTGATCAATTCAGTACTGTCCAGTCTATTCCCTTACAATCAAGTCAGTACTGTTCAAACTATTCTCTTACAATCAAGTCAGTACTGTCCAGTCTATTCCCTTACAATCAATTCAGTATTGTTCAAACAATTCCCTTTACAGTCAATTCAATTATTTTCAAACAATTCCCTTTACAGTCAATTCAATTATGTTCAAACAATTCTCTTACAGTCAATGCAGTACTGTTAAAAAAATTCCAATACAGTCAATTCAGTACTGTTAAAACAATTCCCTTACAGTCAATTCAGTTATGTTCAAACAATTCCATTACAGTCAATTCAGTTATGTTCAAACAATTCCCTTACAGTCAATGCAGTACTGTTCAAACAATTCCCTTACAGTCAATGCAGTATTGTTCAAACAATTCCCTTACAGTCAATTCAATTATGTTCAAACAATTCCCTTACAGTCAATGCAGTACTGTTCAAACAATTCCCTTACAGTCAATGCAGTACTGTTCAGACAATTCCCTTAGTCAATTCAGTACTGTTAAAACAATTCCCTTACAGTCAATTCAATTATGTTCAAACAATTCCCTTACAGTCAATTCAGTTATGTTCAAACAATTCCAATACAGTCAATTCAGTACTGTTCAAACAATTCCCTTACAGTCAATTCAGCACTGTTCAAACAATTCCCTTACAGTCAATGCAGTACTGTTCAAAAATTTCCAATACAGTCAATTCAGTACTGTTCAAACAATTCCCTTACAGTCGATTCAGTATTGTTAAAACAATTCCAATACAGTCAATTCAGTACTGTTCAAACAATTCCCTTACAGTCAATTCAGTATTGTTCAAGCAATTCCCTTACAGTCGATTCGGTACTGTTAAAACAATTTCCTTACAGTCAATTCACTTATGTTCAAACAATTCCCTTACAGTCAATTCAGTATTGTTCAAACTCTTCCCTTACAGTCAATTCAGTACTGTTCAAACAATTCCCTTACAGTCAATTCAGTTATGTTCAAACAATTCCCTTACAGTCGATTCAGTACTGTTAAAACAATTCCCTTACAGTCAATTCAGTTATGTTCAAACGATTCCCTTACAGTCAATTCAATTATGTTCAAACAATTCCCTTACAGTCAATGCAGTATTCTAATGCAATTATTTTGTATCAATGGTTCTGATTGGATGACAGTTAGCGTAAAATTCTCTATCTCCTTGTCTGTAACTAAGGAAGCCGACATTTTGAATTGCTGAATGTATTGACATGTAATTTGTACAATAATAAGCGAAAAAACCTAAAAATCTTCTTTTTATCAAATTTTATTACATTCTGAAGCGGCACAGAAGCCAGAAAACGCCATGTGTTTATGTTTGACGCAGAAGCATACCTATGACGTCACCTAGTGTAGGGACCAAAGAAGATAAAATCTTTTCGCGGAATTTTCTTTAATGAAAATTTTACAAAGAAATAATGATTGAAATTTAATTATGAACTTGTTTTGCATTAGAATAGAGATAACTGTATTGTATTTGAAGTTTTGCGGACGTCCATCGGTAGTTTTACTGTCGCAAATACCCGTTTACCTGTCTCCACTACGCGGCGCCAGGTAAACTAAATTTGCAACAGTAAAACTACCGATGGACGTCCTTAAAGCTTCAAATACAATACAGTTATCTCTTAACTGTTCAAAAAATTCCAATACAGTCAATTCAGTACTGTTAAAACAATTCCCTTACAGTCAATGCAGTTATGTTCAGACACTTCCTATACCGTCAAATAAATTCAATGCTTTCAAGCAGCTTTTCAGACTATTCAGTAGCCCTTTTCACAAAAAAAGTTTAAAATTAGTCTTACGATAAAAATTATTAGTTGAAGTGTTACGGAATATTTTAGACTTACAATTTTTTCTGAAAAGAGCTACACTACAGTACTGTTCATCAGCTTTTCTGACAATTCAGTATGATGTTGATGAGTACAGGTAAAAGAAGGTATCAAACAGTCTGTATAAAAACTAAATAAGCGACAAGCAAATTGTCTAAACAGTACTGATAGTATCGCAGTGGATAAGTTAAAAAGAATTGGACTGAAAATGAAAAAAAGTTTTGTTCAGCTTTAAGAGAGCTGTTTAGATCAGAATTACCGTTTTAGATCAGAATTACCGTTTTAGATCAAAATTGGTTTACTAGTGCTTCCCACGTTTAATTTCTGGTTGCAAACGATGTTTTCTTAAAACACACGTGATTGTAGTGTTCGAAACAAACCCCTTAAAAGGAATTGTATTTTAACAGTCGTCCGAGAATGGCAAAACATATTTCATACGAGTATCAAAATAACTTTTAAAGTCAGATGAGTTTACTTGTCAGTGTGATTTTTCGACACATGTGTATGATGATTTGGTTGTAATGTCGGATCTCTTACTCTTGACATCTTCTAATGTAAACTGTACACACAGGATATAGCTCATTTGACGAGTGTTTTTTTTTTAACTAGTTCAAAAGATAATGCTAGCCCCAAACCAATATATATTCATGACATTTTTAAGAGTTTGTTCATATAAGTCGTGCCCAGGTCCTCATATAATGCATCGTTAATCTCAAAATAAGCTCATATCCTCACCATTAAACCGTGTTTAGTCATGGATGCCTTGCCAAGACTTCCACAAGTGTTGTCCTTGTCGGACATGCTCCACACCTCCATATCATCAATGATTAATCTTGAAATCTAATCTAATCTCTAAAACATATATATCATCTGAAATGGCACTATCTAACTTTTACAGTATACATCATATCACTATATATTTATTTCATTGGGGTAATGTGCCGTCTCCTGTTTATATCGTTTATGTTTAACTATACCAAACACTTTATATCCATCCCCTGAATCATAGCTATTATGAACTGCAATCAAATGAGAACTTTTAAATGTACAATATATTTTGTACGTTGTTGGAATGAGGTGTGACAAGGCCATGTTTCATTATAACCAGTTTGATTGTGGAATTATCAAATATGGAACTAATAAATAAATGCTTTTTGGAATTTTAGATCCTCAATGCTCTTCAACTTTGTATTTGTTTGGCTTTTTAACTGTTTTGATTTGAGCGTCACTGATGAGTCGTAAGTAGGCGAAACGCGCGTCTGGCGTATTAAATTATAAACCTGGTACCTTTGATAACTATCTGCCTGTAATTATACATAAGTTGTTTAACACTTTTGTACACAAACAAGTCATATACTTGAACCTGGGTGTGGTATATAAACTCATCATAGATACCAGGATTAAATTTTGTATTTACGCCATATAAGATAATAAGATGATTAGGTATCCATGTATAATTGTCAAAATTACTTGTCTCTCAAGAATAAAAGTCACTTTTCATACATTACTTTCCTAATTATGCACCCATTAATTGAGACTTATATATAATCTATTCATCACTTAGCTTGTAATGGACTTCTACTTTGAATAACACATGTTACATTTGTCTTTTTCTGAACATGATATTTTAATTTGAACACACATTAATTGAAATGTAAAGATTCTGTTAACACGATCTTTTATATATCTATATAAATATTTATTGAAAATTGTTCATCAATATAGATGAATATTGTTATTTATGTATCACAATTATGTTTTACTTTCAAGTTTTAAATATGTCGAATATTACATGTTTCGCTGTGACATAATTTTGACAAATTAATATCACACCTGACATTTACGATAAAAGTCATTTAATTGCGAAAGCACGAGGTTAATTACACGCTTAAAAGAGTCAGTTTTAATAAGATGAAGGGATACATAGCATGTTTGTGTGTACTTTTCACAAACCTTATACTTGTGAGAGGGGTTCGTTTAAATCACAGTAAGAAATATTTTAATACTTCTTTTTTTATTTTCTGATCATTAAATAAATGCAACATTAGTATACCACTGTTCAAATTAAGAAATTTGATCATGTAATGTATTGTAATATCTATGCATTTTAATAGTCTCTTATAATTCTGAATAGAATGTCTCTCATTTTATGTGGTTTTATTCTACAATTTAAATTTGTTAAGAGATGAGACTTCAATAAAAAAAAATGAATTGAACTAAATTGTAATTTTATTTTATTATGTGCTTATTTCTTATTTGTATGTTGTTCTTGAGAAATTCACAAAGGCGTTATAATGATATATTCTCTGACGTTTCAGTATCGTTGAAATCTCGTTTAAGAATTATTTTCAAAACATCTGATACAAGTAGAAAATATCAATGAAATTAAGAAATATTCTTATCAAAACAAGGATTTATATAAAAAAAACTTTGATCAAACTGAACATTGTTGAACAAAATGAGTGTTTACAATATGTAGTTTTTTAGTGTTGTCTTTTTTTTAATTTACAACAAATCCGGCCAGTGTTATCAGCCTAAATGTTGACAAAATCGGTGAAGGATACAAAGTAATTTTACCAAAATATGAACATCGCATATTATTTTTTCTTTACAAAATTCTTTACAAAATTCTTAAATATGAAAAATATAATTTTTGTTCTGTAAAAGAGAAAAAAAATAACAAAATTTACAGCATGGTCAATTTGTCACGAAAAAGCAGTACAGTTTTAATAAAATCTCCAATATCAATAACACAACCTATACTTTTTACGAAATTATACTCTATAATGTAAATATACATTTGATACAGTGATAAAGACGTATTCTTCGATAAGAAATCTGTTTAATAAACTTTCAGTACTGCATTTGTTTTTTAACTTTTTGTCGTCAAATTTTTCATATTAATCGCGTTCTAGTTTGCTATTAACTTGCTTGTGTTTCACCATATGATTTTTTTTTTTTACAAAATATGCAATATATTTTTAAGCTGTAGAGGGAAAAAAACCTAGTTATCCACACAGTTAAAGTAAAAAAAATATTAACAATTAAATTTTAGTAAAGTCAGATGGTTTCTTTTTTCTATCTAAACTTCAATAGAACCTTCAATGTTTAAATTTGCCGTATGCAAGGATGTCCTATTTTACACCATATTTTTTATTGTCAGATAAATCTGTTATCTTTTTTTAGCGATCGTGTTTTCTTTTTAGTCTTTACAAAGCAAAAAAAACCCAAACCGATCAGAATATATTGTTTACAATTAAACATACAAAAAAGACAAAAAGGAAAGGAAGCTTGTAAAAAATATGCGAGAAATTTTGTGTGATGTATATGTACTAGTCAACAAAAGTAACGATACGAGGCAATCTATTTTCCACATGTATTGAAATTGAATGCATTGTACCAAGTTACCAAGTAAAAGCAAAATGTGTCTTATATTTACAGAGTTTTATATTTTAACTGTTTTTCCAATTTATAATTTTTCATGATAAATTTGAGATCATGTTTGGTATCGTTTCTTTTGTTGACTAATATAGATGAAGAAAAGCAATAACAATTATACCGCATCAGACGCGCATTACTCTTCTCTTCATTGATACCGAAAGCACCAAAAACTGAAAATCCAGATCCTAACACCAACACTGAAGAGCTGGGTAAACCACAAAGAGCAAATAAACGGAAACAAACTCAGAAACGACGTTACGTTCAATTACAAGAACGAAACCGATTCCTAATAATATTTTTGTTTAAAAAATTCAGAACTCTGAAATACTGCTAATCTGATTTAATATATATATAAGAACAAAAAAAACTACTTCATTTGAAAATAAAACAGGAAAAAGACATCTTAGTGTTATTTTGTATTACATGCTCATTGTTTTATGTTTCAGAGAAATGTGGGAATGGTTTCTTCAATCCGGACCACGAAACATGCTGTGATGGTATTATCTCCAGCCCAGCCGGCTGGCCTTGTTGTGGATTAGCAACATACAATGCCGCCCTTCAAGTATGTTGTGACAACACGCCGTACCCCAAAAGCGCAGGAACTGCATGTTGTAAGAATAAGCCGTATGACCCATTAACTGAGACATGTTGTGTGGATACATTATATCCAAAACCCGACGCCATATGTTGCGACAAGAAGCTCATAAATCCAGAAACTGAATTATGTTGTAATAAAAAAATTGCCGATAGGCCAACACCTTATCACAAATGTTGTGACATTGAAACGTATCACCCACTTTTAGAAACGTGTTGTGAAGACACACTCCATGCCCCTGGGGATTTGTCGTGTTGTAAAAATGAAGCTTATGATCCGAGAGAACATAGTTGTTGTAATGGTGTCATAATTAGTCCTGGAGGACTAAAATGTTGTGGTCCCATTCCGTATGATCCAAACTTACAATCATGCTGTTATGGCATAGTTCGAAAAAAATCAGCAGAAGGAGGAAAACCATGCTGCGGGGCGACAGATTACAATCCAGACACGCATACTTGCTGCAAAGGAATTTTGCATACGGGAACAAACTCATCGTGTTGTGGCCAAAAAACATATGACCCCAAATCTGATTGTTGCGAAGGAAAGAACATAAACGGACTGGATTGTTGCATAGATAAGGCGTACTCTAAAACCACTCAAACGTGCTGTGGGGGTAATGTCTTTGAAGGACCTAATTTGCATTGTTGTGTGAAGAAGGCTTACGACCCAACAAAAGAATGTTGCAATGGGGTGAATAAAATAGGGCTTATGTGCTGTAATAATAAAGCATATAGTAATTTAGAAAGTTCCTGCTGCAAAGGTATCGTTCACGAGGGGCCTAACCTATCTTGTTGTGGACAAATTCCATATAACCCGAAGATTGAATGTTGCAAGAATAAATCTGCTTCAGGTCTTCCATGTTGTGGAGATAAACCATACAATGCTACACTGCAAACATGTTGCCATGGTAATCTGAGTAGTCCTGCTGGAAATGGATGTTGTGGAAAAGAAGGTTACAATATAAAAGAATCCTTATGTTGCCATGGACAAGTTGTGCCGAAGCAAGCGCATGTTTTTGGTATCTGTATAGACAAAACAAAACTCCAAGGCATGACACCAAAACCTATAGGCCCTACACCAAAACCTATAGCTACAGGCTTCACACCAAAGCCTAATATCTTCCTGCCAAAACCTGTAGCTTCAGCCTTCACACCAAAACCTAATATCTTCATGCCAAAACCTGTAGCTACAGCCTTCACACCAAAGGCTCCAGTCGTCAAACCAATGAATGTACGAAATAGTTTTTCTGTTAGAAGTCATATTTTTAGGGCTCGTCCACAAGTGACCCGATTATAGTGGTGATTTATTTGTTATTAAGATTCATGTATGAAAACAGATATCACAGGAACAGAAATTCATCAAGGTTATCATGAAATGAAAATAAAGTTTTGTTTTACATTTACATAATCAAACACTTAAGCCCACTGAAAACGATAACAAAATTTCATTTTCCAACATGGAATACATCTTATGTCTTGTTTATACCCATGTAGGCATGTTACATGCACTTTTCTGATTATCAAAATTATATAAAAAAATGTTTACCTGATCTTTTGGAAAGGTCACTTCATGATATATCTACATTTTTTCTACTCCGGGTATAGTAAAGCTTTATTTTCATTCTACAAAAAATATATAATGATTCATTTAACATGCTAAGTGTGAAATAGAAAATGATATTGGAATAGTAGTACATTAATAATAGTAAGTTTGATTCAATTTTATCAAAAATAGCTAGAATATTGCTGTTGTATTCTTGGCTTGCAAGTGAATAATTAAATCTTATTTGAATACTTATTCATGCGACCTTTAATTTGACTAGCAGGAAATGGGTTATATATGTGATTTACATGTTCAGTTTTTAGTAAGGAAATAATGTCAACTAAAAGTGAAACAAGGGTGCTACCAAGGAGACCCATTACGTTTGCTGATTTAGTCAGGAAAAGACATTTCTCAACCGCTAAAACGATTATTTACGACATTTTTGTTTTTGTGACATAAATAAACCAGACCTCGACAATGTCTGTCTGTCTATTTATCTGTATATTTACGAGTATATCGGGTCATATGACTATCGGCAGTCTTCAGAGGTTATCACGTTGGTGAATTAGATAATATATACAATATATGCTTATACATTATCACGAAACATTTTTTTTTTAATTTCTTTTGGACTTTGTTTTATTCGTATATACGTTTTAGTATGTGAACTGTCTAATTCAATAATTCGAATAAAATCAGCGAAAACACATTTGACAGCTAAAGTGCTGTACAAAAAATAAATCAATTTTATTTATCTCGCTCAATAAGTACTGGCGGTGTTAGCTAGTAAATAAAAGGTTTTTTTCTTATGTTTCTTTCAAGCACTAAAATGTAGTTCCTTAAAAATTCAAATTGATTTTGGACCAACAAGTTGCATCACTGAAGAATCACAAATAATTTAAGATAGAAAACTTAAATTATTCAAGATTAAACAATAACGGTATATATTTAAGGTGCCTTTATATAATTCATTCACCCATTTTTATAAATCCTGTAAATGTAATAAATAACAAATAAATCCCGTAAATATAGTCAATAACAAATAAACCCCATAAATATAGTCAATGACAAAAATAGAATACAATATCTTAACTTTAATTCATTAAATTTGATAGTCTTTTTAGTTATATAAGGATTAAAAGGCCAACGACGATTAACTGTTAGACATGTTGTTTAGATACCTGCTAGTTGTTGGAGAAATAATTTTTGAGAAGACGTTACAAAAATTTGTGTCTGATACATTTTCTATTTTGAACAATAAAATATGCTAAAACCAATTGTTGAAGACTGTATTTTGCCATTTCCTTATGTCTTGCTCTAGATGTATTTTGGTTATTTGTGTGTTGATCGGTTACTGTCTTAATGACGGATTTCCAACATTTCCCTTTTTAACACAATGACTAATCGTTATTTTTAAATGTTGATGCTTATTATTATTCATTTATTCCAAATGGTATCTCATATGAACTTCTGTAACTAAGAACATGTAACTTACGAAAAACTGTCAGTATATTATATTTACATACATGTATATGTGTTTATATTTATAACAAAACAATAAATCATGAAATACACATGTATTACATAACTGATTCAATTCGCCCTATTCTGATCCGACAATGTTTGATAGTTTACACGTATGCTATCCTTTTTATTAACTCATTAACAAAATTTGAATATCAATCATTCTCTTTTGCCGAGGTTGGTATGCATACAGATGTGTAAAATTAATTTATTTGCATTTTAATTTTTAGTAAGCGTCACATGTCAAACTGGAATGGAATCGTAACAAGTCTTTTCTTTGTAATCCATGTATAGGTCATGTGTTAATTAACCTACAAATCAGATCATTAAAATAATCAGTAAACAAGTGCAAAAAAGTGGAGACTAACCTTTCAGTTAAATGATGATGTTTTTGTTACTTGGAGAATTTGGCAGTCATGGAGTGTTCCTGCTAAGGGCTAACTGGGGTAAACATATATCTTTCTCCTTTGGTCTTTTTCCGATCGGCTCGAGACAGAGTGGCTCGACCGTTTTACAATGCGGAATGTATAAATTCACAACCACGCCTGGTCAAGCTCTCTGCATTCTAGTAGCCCTCTTAGAGCAAGACATAAGGTAGCAATACACAGTTAGGAAAAATAGCTTAAAACTGACACTCATAATTTCTAAACACCCTCTTTCCCTTCCTTTCTAACATATAAGGCTTAATATTTGTGGTATTCATGTGTATATGTATGGAAAGATAATCTTCCATAGATTTGATTTCTAATAGTTATAATGGTGAAATATAATCTCTTTTTTTTATAAAATATTCTTAAAACAATCTAAATGTTCATACAAACCCACTTGTAAGTCTATATTATTCTTCAACTTTCTAAAAATCTATTTTATTGTACAAAAACTTTCATATCTTAAATATTCACCATTGCCATAATGCGAAATTAAATTTCTAACCGTGTATTGCTACCTAAGAAACCTTGGCAATTAGTGCTACAATTCCGTAGTTGGTCTGTAAGGCAATATTCCTGTCCCTTTCCAATTTACCCTCATTCCACATTGGCATTTCAAACCTCCCGCGCATCAACACAGTCGAAACAGTTTTTAATTACTTCATAACTTTTCTTGGACGCCAGTGTGTACAATATACCAAGCTCTGAATCATTCTGCGTCCAAGAAAATGTATGAATGAATTAATAAGTGAATGATTGATAGATTGGTTTTTTTTTTATTATTCCAGTTGCAAATATTGCATACATGGTCTGGATTAGAACAACTTTACACTTATATAGTTTGCGATAAAAAAAATGACTGATGATAAAATGAAAAATCAAGAATAACACTGACAATATTGATGTAGTGTAGCCTAGTTTAATTTCACATTTTATTTTGAATTTGGTTTAATGATAATGAAACTTCTATCTGAAAAAACACCAAAAACTGTACTTTGTATTAGAAAACTGATATTTTCTGAAGATATCATTTTTTTTTATAACATTGTTAGACCTATACTTCTTTATTGTAACCTTGATATAACAAAATATATTACAAATCTAGAAAAAACGTATTGGTCATTGGCTACCATTTAAATAAGGTCAAATTTGCAAAATATTTAATTAGAGTAAATAAAATAGCTGCCAATAAATAGAAGTACTAGCAGAACTATGCCTGTATCAAGATTTTATAGAAGCTTTAAAACTATTAATTGGCTTATGGTTGCATGTGATACAATCTGGCAATAGATGTTAATTGGTTTGCAAGAAAGATCGAACAGTTGCTTGCTATATTGAAGCATATAAATATATCAATGTAACAATATTTTTCTTTTTTAATAATGGAAGGGATATACAAATTTATATATACACTAGAAATATAAACAGATATGTGTTTGTACCTTTATGTTTGGAATATTGTAAAATTTGGTAACAATCCTGTAAGTTTGGATGAAAAATTGTATTTTACAATGGCAAAGTAAATTATCGTTGTTTTCAATTGTTGGTAAAATAAATTAGAATTTTAAATATGTAATTACAGGGTTGAGGCATTTATTTTATAAGAAATTATCATCATATTACTAAAGTAAAAGAGATGGACGCAAATATAAATAAAGTTATACAAAATTACAACCATGTTAGATCCCTACCAAAAATTGGCAAAAGCATACTCACTCTCTATCTCTTGTGGAGAGTTTACTCTTTGGCAATCATACAACGTCTTCTAGTTATATCAATGAGTATGATGATACAACAAGTAAACACATTTCAGAAGACGAGAAAGATAAACTCACAGAATACTAGTGCACTTGTAAAGAAATCAACTTGACAGCTTTTAAAGTAAATATAACAGCATTGTATATATCATAAACTATACAATAATTGTTAAAAAATAGTTAAATATTTCATTTTATATATAATGTATCCAATATATTATATAAGATATATCATATATTATATAAGATATATCATATATTATATAAGATATATCATATGATATATAAGATATATCATATAATATATAAGATATATCATATGATATAGAAGATATCTAATATAATTTTGTTTTTAGAAGTTATCTTCTTAACTTTATAAGATATCTGATATAAAAAGATGTTTTCAAAAGTTTAGAAATAATCTTAGTTACTTTAAAAAATATCTTATTTACTTTATAGAATATCTTATAATCTTTAGAAAATATCTTGTGAAATATAAAATATCTTATAAAGTTAAAAATATATCTTATCAAGTATATACTATGCCATATATAGTTTACAAGATATCTGATGAATACAAGATTATATGTGATATCTTAAAGATTATATGAGATTTTTCATATAATATATTATATGAGATATCGTTTATAGTTTATAAGATATTTTATAGAGTATATGATGTATCATATAAAGTTTACAAGATAATTTATAAAAAGTAGAAGATCATATATGATATCTTATATATTATATGAGATATTTCATATATAATATTAAATATCATATCAGATATCTTATATACTATAAGAAATATTGTTTAAAGTTTGTAAGATATCTTATATGATTAATATCTTTTTTTATATTTTTATAAAAGATGTCTTATTAAGTGCCAGTCTGTATAAGAATCAGGCAGTGGTGAAAACATGACCAAAAAAACCCACCCAATTTGACATTGATTTCAATTCATAATATGTAGTTATGCACAAAAATAACTTTCACTTCAATTTTCTGTTCTTGTGATAGAAGATACAATTTGGTTGAAATGACAAAAAATTGGCAAATAAGGGGAGATAACTCTATAATTTGCTATCCTTCTAACCAATTTTTAACCAAGTTATTTGATATTACCAGACACATACAAACAAAAGACTAATACTTTTTAACTCAGGATGATGGTTAGTATTAAATAGCATGATTAGCTCAGTGGGTTTTTTTCTAATCATGTTTTAATTTTTACCTAAATTGCCTGATTCTTACAAAGACTGGCACTAAAGTTAATATGTTATCTTATATAGTTTATAAGATATCTCATATATTTTATCGGGTATCTCATATAACTGTAAGATATTGAAATATTTTTTACATAAGTTATCTTTTATTTTATATGAGATATTTCACATATTATATTTTATACTATATGAGATATCTCATATTACAAGAGAAACCGTAAAAAATTTCAAAAGATATCTTTTATTGTATATAAGATATCTTATATTGTTTATGAGATATCTCAAATAACTTATTAGATATGTAATTATTTTCATGTAAGTATCTTATATGCTTAATAAAATATCTCATATAATTAATAAAATATCTTATAAACTAAATAGGATATCTTGTAAACTATGAAAGATATATCATAAACTAAATAAGATATCATATACCTATATGATAAATCTTATAAAGGTTATCAGATATCTTTAAGTTAGAATAAATAGTAAAATGGCTTGCTATAAGGAAGAGTAATGTAGGACGGACAGACAGATTGGGGTAAAACAATATCCCACCGAGTCTTTGTTATGGGTGAACAATTTAAAAAAAAACTTTAAGGGAGGTATGATAAATAATATAAAAACGGTTTACCTACTTGGACACACACAAAGATGTATTTCTTCTCTTTAAAAAACCATATTATGTTTGTTGTAGGATCATTTAAAACATAATATTATTGTTCGTCTTTTAACAGGTGTTAAGAATTTTTCTGAGAACTTGTCGAGTCCTCAACCAATGGATATACATGTAGTTGAAGATGATTCGTTATTCAACTTGAGCCGATATGAAACGAAGGGAAGCTGTAGACGAGTATCAGACCAAGTGTCTTAAGCAAGATTATATACAACTAAAAACATTAGAAACATAAACTTTTGCTTAGAGGAACTGATCTGATACAGGAAAAGAGAGCTATCCCTGTTCTGAAGAAGAAACTCAATTGCAGTTGAAAAAACACGAGAAAGAGATGAATGAATGTAAAAGAATGTATGTGTACACTATTTATTTATTTATAATGATATCCTGCAAAATGTGTAACAGGAGATGCATGAAAGTTAAAAGTGCTTTATGTGTACATACTAACATTTTGTTTATTCATTAATTGCTTGAAATAAAATGAAACCAATACAGTGGTATCAGTTATATTCTTCGGAAATTTTTAACTATATGATGCCTCTCACCTCCATACTTCTTAACAACAGGGAGATCATGCTTTATTTGATTTTCATCTTCCATATATCCACTTTTAAATGTTATGTAGCAACTCAAACTCGGTGATAATTTTCAATGTTTTTTTTTCTGGTTTTGTGCTTTCTATGTAGAATGTTAAACCTCCTCTTCAACCATCTAAACACCTTTCTTTTACTGTCCTTATTTTTACATTTGCTTTGTGGTTTATAGAAAGGAATTCATTTTCACATTACTCCAGGGACAAAAAAGTGTTCTAGATGATAATGATGTATCCAATAATTATTTAAGGTTTTAAGAGTTTTATCATTGCAGGTAATAGACGTTACATGTAAAAGCTATAAGTTTTGCATTGATGCAACATAATGCAACTATCTTCAATGGATTAATGGAACATGGATTTCGCTCACTGGTCTAAATTCAATTTGAGACAAAAAATTGTGACATATAGCACAAACTTATACAATATAGTCTTGCATATCTGTGAATTTGTGCATGTATCTGATATATATAAACCCATATTCTCCCAAAATGTTCTATGGTCTTTATGAAACACTTGAACTCGATGTGTTATACCATATACCGAAGTGCATGACAAATATCAGTTCCTTTTAATATCTGCAACTTAAAATAATTGAATTTTGAGGGTGGAAAAGTTGCCAACAAACCTGCATGTTTGTTGGTTGGCGGAGGTAAAAGATACCATTATACTTTTTATGGTCACTTTGTTCCCAATATTTTTTGCAGGGGATGATTGTAAAAAAGTTTTACAAGGACGGTTGATGCCAAGTGGTGGCAATTTCTCACAAGGGAATCAATGAAAGGTTATCAAATATAAACGAAAACTCTTACAAAAAATAAAGACTTTGTAATTTAGTTTTTTTTTGTATTGGTATTACTTACTACTACTAAGTATTATTTACAATTCTTATGTAATAACTTAAAATGACTAAATTGAATGTTTTACTTGATTTAGGAAATCACTTATAGTTTGAAGTAAAAATAGTCAACTTGAATATAGTAAACTATATAAAAAAAATATCAGTAATTCATTTTTACTTGAATGCAGTAAAACATACTGATAGTACTTCTGATTACTTGAAAATGAAACTTATTACTAGGTAGATTTATGTGATATTACCTCCGGCATATAAAGTTGTTAACTTGAGTAGGACAAGGTAAATTACTGTTAATGCTTTTTAGGATATCAAAACCACAAAAGCGAGCTGCTAGAATATTACTAGAAACAGACAGTTTCGCTACATCTGAGCCCTTATTCAAACACTTAAACTGGATGACAGTTGAACAGGGAATAACATATCTCAAGTACACATAAAAGATGCTCCATAATATCATACCAACAAGTTTTGTCTATGTGTTTCAGACAGAAATCCATACCCTTCAGAAACGCTTTTCAAGGAAACACCAACCAGCCTGAATCAAAAATAGACTTTTTCAAGAAATCTTTTATATATTCTGGACTATTGTACAATTTATCTATTATATGTCATTACGAAATATTACAAACAGATCATTTGTTGAAATCAACCAAGTTGAAAAAAAAAACATTGAATATTAATTATTTCAGCAATTTTATTTGTGCATAACATTTTATACAGTCGTATTGAACATTATTGATTATATTTTACTTTTTATACTAATGTATGCTATGTATATGTTTGCATTATTTTTTGGTTAATGTTTTTTTTCTATGACGATACCTCAGGGAAGATACCTCAGTGCCAACTGTGTAACCCTCTTAAAATGAAATATTGTTGTTATTGTTACTGATTTTTTCTCAGTAATTTTAATTTCTAAAATAAACATTGTGTCTACCGCATGAATAACATTTCGCTGTAGATTGATATAACGGAATTAATGTGATGAACTTGTACATGATGTGTATACATAATTTAACCAAATATATGACTCATTTATATTCATAAATACATGTAGTTGATATTTGCATGTTTAAAATAAAATGCAGCTCGTCTGGTTCTAATTTTCAAATGCCAAGTTATGAAAATTAGTAGCTGCAGGCACAATATATTAACTAATGTTACTAACTGCCATAGCTATAAGGGAAATGGCACAATATAAGGAGGGTGTTACAATATATCTCTTAAACAAGTACAATGCAGTCCATTGCATAACATCTATGTCGTGTGTCAATATGTTTGATGTCTTCAAAATAAAACTGTCATTACAGAAACTGTACAGTTGATTACAATATTTCGATATTTTCCTGCTTATTTTCAGTTCATTTGTATGATTTAATTCAAAGCAACTATGTGCACAAGATTGATTTGTATCACACTGCTTGACTTGGTAAAAAGACCGACATAGTTCAATAGTGTAGTTAGTTGCACAATTACTAACACAATTCTATATTGATATTCTTGTAATTATTATAAAATACATCAAATAACATAATTACAAAACTAATCCCGATTTTTATCTAGTTTTATGATATTTACCTGTGACGTCCCTTTTTGTGGCGCTGATACATTCATGGACACAGAGTTCGTTATTCTATTATGCTGTTTTTATATCTCTAATCTATTTTATGTATTCGTTGTTATTCTGATGTTAACATGTCGAAATGTACTATTATATTATGTACTTATTTATTGGACTGTCCAGAGTATTCTCGCATCTATTTGTACTGTATTCCTGTAATGTATTGTTGTCATTTTTGCGTTATATTTAACATTGCCATAAAGCGCAAGTTTTGGCTAGTTACAAAACCAGGTTCAATTCACTTTACTTCCTTAAAATGTCCTGTACCAAGTCAGGAATAAGGCAGTTGTAATCTAATTGTTTGTTTCTATGTATATTGCATTACTATATATTGTTTTTGTGTTCCACTTTAGTGTTCTCGTTGTTTCGTTGCTTTCCTCTTATAGTTGATGTGTTTCCCTCGGTTTTAGTTTGTAACCCGGATTTGTTTTCTCTCAATCGATTTATGACTTTTAAATAGCGGTATAATAATGTTGCCTTTATTAATGCCAAGATTGATAAAATGAAAAAGCAATAGGATTGCATCGAAGTACCAGAGCAATTGAATAATATGGTTCTTGCATAATTTTAATCTACTCAATTGTAAAAAAAATCATATTTCAAGCGCGGATTAAGAGGGGACAGATAGAAATTCCATTCAAGAATATTCGAAACCTTTCATGTTTGGGTTACTCATCCCATGTTGTCAAAACAAAGGATCTATAAACAACTGGCATACAAGTGGGAAATCAGCTAACTATAAAACCAGGTTTTATCCATTATAAGAAATCGTCTGTAAAAGTCAGGAGAATGAAAGTTTTTCGTTGATTGATAGCGTTTAAATTTTCATGGACTTTTCCTTTTAAAATGTACCTTGGAGTTCGGTATTTAAAAAAAATAATAAAGTATTTTTAAAGTTGTTTGTATCATTTTGTTTCGCTAAAGTATTGTGCAGTTTGTATTAGTATCATCAATACACCATTATTTCTACCAGTCCTCCTGGTATTTGGCACAATCTATATTTCAATGATACTCAGTTTTGTCAATCTAAATGCAATAGTACACAAGATATGCTCTTGTACAAATTAGACAATATTTTAATATCAAAGGTGCCAAAGGTCAAATTCAAGGTGAAAAAAGTTACATGAAATCAATTTATGTCACAATCTCAGCCATGATGCACCATAATACCAAGTTTGTTTAATCTAAGTTTTATGGTACAAAAATTATTAGAAGTTCACGAATTGTACAAAGTTTTACAACAATAAGTGTCAAAAGTCATAGACTATGGTATTTGATACAACCGGAGCCCATGATGTATGCTAAGTCTGATTAACGATGGTACGAAAGTTATGCGCTGGACGGACACGGCGATTCCTTTACTAAGATCTACTAACCCTCTCCATACCAAAAAGAATTCTTTGACAGGGATAAGTCAGTTTTGTTGTCTAATCAAAGTGGATAGAACAAAACGATGGCCGCAACCAGGATTATAATTTAGTACGCCAGACGCGCGTTTCGTCTACATAAAGACTCACCAGTGACGCTCAGATCAAAAAAGTTATATAGCCAAATAAGTACAAAGTTGATGAGCATTGAGAACCCAAAATTCCAAAAAGTTGTGCCAAATACGGCTAAGGTAATATATTCCTGGGATAAGAAAATCCTTAGTTTTTCGAAAAATTCAAAGTTTTGTAACATGCGTTTTATTAAATAAAGACCATATAATTGATATTCATGTCAACACAGAAAAGCTGACTACTGGGCTTGTGATACCCTCGGGGACGAAACGTCCACCAGCAGTGGCATCGACCTAGTGGTGTTAATAGTTATCAAAGGTACCAGGACTATAATTTAGAACGCCAGACGCGCGTTTCGTCTACATAAAGACTCATCAGTGACGCTCAGATCAATATAGTTATAAAGCCAAATAAGAACAAAGTTGATGAGCATTGAGGACCCAAAATTCCAAAAAGTTGTGCCAAATACAGCTAAGGTAATCTATTCCTGTGATAAGAAAATCCTTAGTTTTTCGAAAAATTCAAAGTTTTGTAACAGGCAAGTATGGCTACAGTTAAAAAAAGAGAGCACATTTAGTGAGGTCAGAAATTATGTATGTGTGACGAGATGAATTACAATTGTAGTATAGTTCTCACGTTTGCCCTTTGAGGTTTATATATTAATTGCTTATCGTTTCACATAGACCACATATGTACGTACAAAACAAGATGACCTTTAAAAAAATGAAGAATGTTAATATCTTGAGTTGAAATATATATTATATATACTAAGTCTGTTTACTTTATCATGTATGTTCACACAATTTGGCTGAGGGATCAAAATTATCGTTTACCTATTATGTCTGTTTCTGCTGCTCACACAATTTTATCAATAAAAAAAACTGTCATGCATGTTGGGATGGTTAACATCAGGTTTAACATACAATTTCTTCGAAAAAATTTCGAATTTACCTTGGAGTGCGCTATTTTTGTTAAGGGCATACGATACAGTTACAGGGGAGGTAATGACGTTGCTAACGTAAAATGTTATTTTCTCGACGTCAAACTGTGACATATAGGGAAAAGATGCTTTTTTCGACTGATTTTTATCATTTAAACTGATTTAATTTGAAAACGAGTGCATGAACCCCTATTTTTTAAAACGACATTTTGTTTCATTTTCCAGGGAGATTATGTGGACCAAGTTTTATAAAACTGTAAATAGTGCATTTTTTTTAATTTTGATAAATATACAGCAAAAAATGAGTTTTTTTTTCTCAATTCATGACCATTTCATAAATATGAGTTATTTCTGAATATAAAATGCATAAATTTTTAGGATACTTTTAAAATACGGAAATTACAAATTATTTAACAAAAAAACAATTTGTGTTTATCTTTTAAAACAAAAAAGTTACGGCTTTCATTCGAAAGGAAAAATACGGCCACAAATCCGAATTTTGAGCAAATATACAAAAGTTCGACCTCATTTAACTCAAAAAGTAGAACATGGAGGTATATTTTTTATAGCATATTTGATTTAATCAGGCAAAAAATAGCCTATATGGAAATGTTCATCAAACTGTAAATACAGGATCAAAACTGTATCGTATGCCCTTAATACTGTTTTCAACTATTCCAACGGCTTACAGAACGAAAGTTCAATAAATCAAAATGGAATGTTATCTCTCTACTGTCAGATCTGACTGTCAAAAAGACAATTCAGACATAAACAATTTAACTGTTTCCTCTCTGTTATCTATTAGCTTCCTTGTGGTGTGTCTAACATATTGACAACCAAAAGTAACAAGTATTCATTGATAGACATTTAATAAACGTAACATGGAGCAATGAATTTTCCTCGGGATTAAAACGAATTTATTATTAAAAAAAAACACCACGTCGGATCGAAATAAAATTGAGAAAGGAAATGGGGAATGTGTCAAAAATCATACAAGACTAACAAAGGCCAGAGGCTCCTGACTTGAAACAGGAGCAAAATTGCGACGGGGTTAAACATGTTTATGAGATCTCAACCCTCCCCCTATACCTCTAGCCAATGTAGAAAAGTAAACACATAAAAATACGCACATTAAAATTCAGTTCAAGAGAAGTCCGAGTCCGATGTCAGAAGATGTAACAAAATAAAATAAATAAAATGACAATAATACATAAATAACAACAGACTACTAGCAGTTAAATGACATGTCAGTTCCAGACCTCAATTAAACTGATTGAAAGATTATGTCTTCATCATATGCATATCAGGCACAATCCCTCCCGTTAGGGGCCGGGTTTAGTATCATACTATCATAAAACATATGAGAAGAACATAACCCGTGTCATGCCAACAACTTTTTTTTAAATAAATGTGTTTAGTTCCGATGCAAAGACCCTATAAGTGAAATATTATTAAAGCCAAAATATGCAATCTTTAATGACCTGACAACAGTATATCGTAACTATATTCCTTCTCAATAAGTCTGTTCAAAGGTTTTGTTAGCTTTTGAGGTGAATACTGACATTGTTGTGCTTGTAAAGAATATTACTATAAAAGATTGGATGTGAAATACCTGAAGGTATAAGATGTCTGCATGTTGAGTTATATTTACGAATTATTTCCTAAATACCAATGATAAAATTTAGTAACTGTTTTGACTAGTTTGTGATATCGAAAACCCTGGTGTAATAATTTTTCAGTAATACATAAATTTCTCTCGCTAAAATCTTTGTTTTATACACGAGCGAATCGTACAAGTTGAGATAAATAAACAACATAAGATGGTGACAAGGGAACGTCACCATCTAAAAATTGACAATTAACGATATGAAATGAAAAATCATCTCTTTTATCATAAATGTTTGTATTAAGTTTCCCGTTAATGATATAAATCGAGATTGAGGAAAAGGGCGGTGGTCACTGCTAGTATTAGCTTTAAAGTAACTTCAACAGGATAAATTTCTTTAGTATACACACTGAAGTCTTAATTATTGAGAGCCAATCTATCATCCAAATATCTAAAAGTATTTTTAGTCATAAATTGTAACTCATAACAATACAAATACAGGTCCTCAATAAGTGTGCACAGTAAGTCTCCAATGAAATTCCAATAACTTGACGATATATGGAATCACCAAAGCGAACAAAGATGTTATCAAGTAAATATCCAAGCGCATATATAGTATCAAAGCATGTCCAATTGACATATAGATATAGGAAGATGTGGTGTGAGTGCCAATGAGACAACTCTCCATCCAAATAACAAATTTATAAAAGTAAACCATTATAGGTCAGTGGACGGCCTTCAACACGGAGTCTTGACTCACATCGAACAAAAAGCTATAAAGGGCCCCAAAGGTCTAATCTATATAAAAAACGAGAAACGAAAACACGTATAAATTACATAAACAAACGACAACTACTGTACATCAGATTCCTGACTTAGGACAGGTGCAAACATTTGCAGCGGAATTAAACGTTTTAGTGGTACCAAACCTCTCCCTTTTACTGAATAAATAGCATCACAACATAGAAAACCACACGATAAAATATCAATTGAAAGGTTTAACTCAATCAAAAAACGTAAATTAACAAACTATGAACGAATAAATTTGTTCTTTTGTTTATTGCTACTAAAAATGACCCAAAAGAGTTTGAACATATGTACTCGCATTCTGACTTTTTAAATGCCCAGTTAATTAGGAATGTGATGTTTTTCTTAATAAGAATATGAGGCAAAGTGATACATGGGGTAGAAAAATCAAAAATGGAACAGATTCAAAATTACCAATATATGCATGCAATTTATCAAGTACTTCCAACGAGTTTTTGACACTCCAAAAGTAATTAATGCCACTATTTTCAAAGGCCGTATTCATGGTATTTGAACAATTTATTATCAGGTTTTTTATTGTACCAAGTGTACTAGTAAGTAGAATAGGCAATTAAGTAGTGGAACAATGGCTTGAGGATGAAATAAATCTATATTTGTAAGATTTTATGTGTAGCTCCGGAAGCCAGTACATAGTTGGGACTTTGATTGTACTTGGTTCTGCTTGTAAAGAAGTAGCTACAAATTTGTCTGTGTTACAGATGTTGTTTGTTGAAAATGAAGTCAGTTAGAATGTTGGTGAATTCGTGATTTCCTTTTGCAGAACCTCAATATAAAATTTACGTCAAACAATAATGATATTATTAGCAGCTTTATCAGCCGGGACAAAAACAAATTCCTTGGCTAGTTCTTTTAGTTTATTTTCGATACGCGAAATAGGGTTTTTATGGTTGTTGTTAAGAGTAAAATGTTCTTTAAAATGTTGTATTCGAATATCAACTATCTTCATTACTGAATTAAAAAAAGAGTCCGAAGATTTTTTGTCAGCTTTTTCCCGTTTTACCCATTTCAAACAGTAGGTACGGAGTGAGTCGTGGATGATATTACAACACTCATTCCAATTAATAATTGACGGGGGACGATATG
Organism: Mytilus galloprovincialis; assembly: GCF_965363235.1. Classification (NCBI taxonomy): domain Eukaryota; kingdom Metazoa; phylum Mollusca; class Bivalvia; order Mytilida; family Mytilidae; genus Mytilus; species Mytilus galloprovincialis. Next base: position 89,158,722 of record NC_134843.1, read on the forward strand.
TAGGTCCTTTACTGAGGAATGATTTCAACGCTCGGTCGCGAACGATGTTAAGGCCTCCTGTTATGACATGGGAAATGGGGCCATAAGTGAATTCGGAATAACTGCAATAACATGACATAGGTGTATTTTCAATGATATTTACGTCTTTACACAATTGGCTATAATTAAACACATATTTCCGAGTAGATTTCTTGTAAATATAACAAATAAGGGGGAGTTCAGTGTTATCAACATATCCAGGAATTTGGTCTTTAACAGAATGGTCGTTAAAATACCGTCAATATTTACAAAATCAAAACCTTTATTGACATACTTTATTTTAATAAAATGTTTTTATGATCTTCAGTTTGTGGAATCCTATGTCCATATATCTTTAATCTACCAACAAACAAGAAGTAGAAAAATATTGTACAATAAAGTTTTACCACAATCGTGTGTATCATTTTGTTTCGTTAAATATCGTGAAGTATGTATTAGTATCATCAATACAAGATTATCTTTACCATTCCTCTTTGCCAGGAATTAGTCATATGTCCTTTAGACCCATAGATCTTTTCAATGACAATAAGAAGTAAAACAACCGCTAGATGTCCTTTGAGTGTGTCATTGATTCCTTGAAGTAAATTTGCACATTATGTTATTCATGTGTTTGGCAAAAGAGATATTCCCACCCCCAAATCAAACAATTAAAAGTACCATTCATTGTTACACAAACCAATATCTATAAAACTCCCTTTGAGCATCATTCCATGAAATGGTCTGACAAAGCAGTGCTTATGAGACTTCCGGAGATAATGCAATTATACCTGTAACGTAAAATCTGTGTTATGGTGTTCCTTCATGAAAAAAATGAAAAAATAATCAGCAGATATTCAAAGTTTGATGCCATCTTCACCTTTTTATCAGGTGTGATACTTACGTGTGGTTTACAGTTCAACTGTGGAGATAAACACATGCAAACATGTGTTCTTCCTTTGAAATATGATTTCTGTATTAGTACTCTCTAAGATGTTTGTCATGATTCAGGAATTATTACTTTACCTAGAAATTAATTGACATCGAGCAAGAGTTATAACTATACTCAGGTAAAGTTTGTCACCAACAAGCATAAGAAGTACTAGTAGTTGACTTGATTCAGTAATTATGACTATACTCAGGAATAGTTCGACATCAATCAGGATTTAAGAAATAGTTTATTTAAATTATGGCTATATAGATATAGGAAGATGTGGTGTGAGTGCCAATGAGACAACTCTCCATCCAAATAATAATTTTAAAAAAGTAAACCATTATAGGTCAATGTACGGCTAGAAATGGGTTTACAATGAGCAGGAATTATGACTTTACTCAGAAAAAGATTGACACAGAGAAGGAATTATGACTTTACTCAGGAATAGTTGGACTCAATTTTGGAATTATTTCTATACCCAAGAACTGTTTGCTATCAATCAGTACTTTCAACTCTACACAGTAACGGCTTTATATTAATCTTGATGAATTATTACTATACCAAGGAATGGAAAATTAAATGTGGCCAAAACTTAACTTTAGGTTTGAAGCAAAGTTTCAAATGCTGGCTCAAATTGGTTTAAACAATTATGTACTATCCAATAATAACATAAACAAAATTGTGTTCAATGCACCTTTTTATATTCATAAACATTAATTCATTTGATCTTGACTCATGTAATAAATAAACAACAAAAACTCAATTAAAATAATTGATTCTGACTTAGTAAATATCTTTTGGACAATTGTTCTCATGATATCAAACAATAATATGACATAAAAACACATAGATGGAATGCTAACCTTGTAAATCTATAACAAGTACTATGGAATTATGGAATTATAAATAATAACAAACAAGAAACATACAGAGGCATTATGATATCTATAATTCATTGCAATACTTCATATGTGTAAATAAATTTTTAAAAGCACCAGTATAAAGTAAAAAAGAACAGACACAATAACATTAGTACCATCACAAGTATAATTGTTAATTAAAAAAACTTATACATGTACAACCTTTAAACTTCAATTTCTAACAAATATATCAATCAAATTGAATTCTGCAGGTCTGTTTTAAAATTTGCATTCATCTTTTGAGTGTACTTTCCATGTGTTAAAAGTACAAGATATGTCCTAATTTGTTTCTGAAAATTGTTTTTGACAAAATTTTATAAAATATTTTTGCAATGATGTTCATGAATATGCATAAGATGACTAGAATTTACATATATAATAACAAACACTAATTAACCTTTACCTTTCATAATCATTTACAGAATATTATCCTGCAATTAGTTCAGGTTAATTGGTAGTCTGTAGATTTTAATGACGGATTGGACAAATATTCAGACAATGAAACATGGGGCTACCAGAAAACATTCAACTTGTTTGTTTAACTTTTTATTTTCAACCAAAGTATCAAATATGCAGTGCTTAAGAATGGCGTCATTAGTTTTAAACCACAGAAATTAGATGTAAATTTTTCTTCAAGCATACGTCATTTGGCTACTGCATCCATTTTTTATCTTCATTAAACATTAGTTTTTCTATTCTATTATCATATTTTGACATCACTGAGAACAAATATAATTCAATTCACCTCAAGGGTTGTATGTAATATACACTTTCACAGTCACTACTACTCACTTTCCAATCCCTTTTTCAAGATTGGCAAGAAAACAAAACATCATAAAAGAAGTTATTGTATTCAAGGCAGATATTTTAAGGTATCATTACTGAACCAAACATGACCACAAAAAACTTAATTCATGAATCACCAAGAGAGACATTACAATTAAAGTCTTTTAAAGTTGAGATTCAGATTGAAATAGAATTATTTAACTCAGAGTGTCATGATCCCCAATAACCCTCCTCAGTGACACCCCAGCAAAGGGGACTGAACAAACTGCATATATCTATGAAATTGTAAGGGTTTCTTAACTTGTAATTCATATCAATTAAGTATTTAGAAACTGTGTAATGCATAGTTTCAGAAAATTCTTGATTAATTGTGTTTAAAACCACTTCCAGTCCTATTGGCTTAATTATGGAGGTCAGTTTTATTTGGTGGAAATGCTTGAACCACAACGGTCACCAGAAAAACTGGCAGTCCAAGTCAATTTAGATTGGAGTAGAACGTACCTGCCACCTATTGGATTTCAATGCAAACCACAGTGTTGGACAAAACAATTATGGACTTTGAGATTGAGATTCAACTTCAAGTGATATAGCAGGGTCGCGTTCAATATCATAGCTGCTACGTAGTGCTACGTAGATTTTGACTATTGAACGTGTAGCTATAGACTAGCTGCTACATAGAAATTTATAGCAGTTACGTAGCCGCTACGTAGCTGCTACGATATTGAACTCAACCCAGATGATCTACTTGATCACTCAGCCACAGAGGCACTTGGAAGATTTTTGAAACGTTAATATAATTTTTGGTGATCATTACACTTAAAACAGCTTGAAATAAGCAAAAGACAATATTACAATTGAAATATCGGTTTTTATTGAAGAGGAATAAAATGCTTTAAAATGAAAAAAACAGAATTCCTTATCATTTTCTCAAAACAACTTGAAATAATTTTACCACTGAAATTTAGAAAAAAATGCATATCGTATTCATATACCGGTATATATATAAATAGATTATCATTTAAAAATGCATAAAAAAATTAAAACAAAACATCAATATGAAAATATAAAAGATCATAAAATTATAGATTCATTATAAATAAAAGTGTTTCAAATGGATCAAAGACAAAAATTGCACAGAATGTTTCTAAAAAATCAACAATAGTCTCTTTTTCAGTATTTACATCTCTGGATAAAGAAAAAGGGGATAAAATATTTTAACAGCTCCATAATAGGTGCATTAGGTTAAACAGTTATAAATTGTAGCAGAAGTTGATTTCACAAAACTGGCACCATTTTTTTCTTTCTTGTTGATAACCAAAATATTATAGTATAGCCCATTGTGCAAAAATACCAAGTATGAAATTTGGCACAATATAATTTTGAAATATTGACAGACTACTTATCTGTGTTTTCTGTGCAATACTTTGGATTATTCATTCAGGATTTCAAATTTAAAACAAAAACAAAATGAATATTAAAACTTTGATTTACTGCTAGCTAAATTTGAGTCTGGTATATGGCAAATATTTCCTGCAGACTCCTTGAATAAATTGTTAAGTAAGCAATTGGTTTGTGTAAAAACCGGTCTGCATAAGGGTATAGCATTAGAATATAAATGTAGACACAAAATCTAGTATTATTCTAAGAGGTAGTTGTGAAATATCTAAAGTTTTTTACTTCGATTACATTATTTTTACCTTAAAATTAAATATAAACCTTTTCAAACTCAATAACAAAGCTCTTATGAAGCAATACACAAACTAGTATGTTACAGAAACAAATGGTAACTGGAATACATAACAAAGTTTATGCTTCTTATAAAACAGTATGAATTTTCAGTACTGTCTTATTCAGATGATTGAAAACTAAATAATCTTCTGGCTTAAAAAAAATTGTCAAATGCCACATGGGTCTAAGATCTTAAAATAAATTTGATTAACTCTCTCACACAAAATCATAAAACGAATTGCAGATGATTTAATATTTCCCACATCTTCCAGACAAATCCTTTCATACATATCAAAATACATCAAATCATCTTAATTCTACTTGTAAGAAAATTAACTTCAAAGTTTATGATTTTTCAAAAAGTTAAAAAAAAAATTCATTTGATTTGTTTTCAGTTGTAGTCATGTCTCTCTACTTGCTGTGGTCAAAAGTTCTTCGTGGGCATAATTATCTTAAAAGTATACAACTTTCAAAACTTAACAAAACAGCTTTTATATCCCATTCATCACCATGACACCCATATAAAAATATCATCACTTTATTTGGCACTTATAATATCAAACATATCCCTGATATTAAGTTTGTTGGAATTCTTATCCTTTGACATAGTTATCACCTTTGACCTGGCAAAGATCATGACCTCTCACCTTGTCATACCTATATCAAAGTTCAATTTGCAGAAATTCTTGAACTTTTGACCTTGAAGATCATAAAGGTTCTGATTTATACAAGACAAAGTATGTTGTCATAGGCTGCTTTCCCTTGACTTGTGTAATGCCTTTGTACTGACAATCAAATCCTTCTTCTATAAGTACTTCAGCAGTTTTCTCTGGTACCTGGAAAAAGATAAATAAAATTGAGAAAGGAAATGGTGAATGTGTCAAAGAGACAAACAACCCGATCACAGAGCAGAAAACATAAAATATATATTGTATATTACAACACAAGATAGTTTTTTGAATACTTTTCATATCACTTTACATAAAAAAAGTTAATGTCAGAATACAAATAATACCTGAAATGTTTTGCCACATTTTATAGAGAAAAACAAACACAGAGTATCCCACAAAACTCCACACTATCCATTATTTATACAAACTATGCACAAGGGAAATTATTATAACTCTGTTTCAAAATGGAGAATAATTATTCACAGGCAATTGGTTTGTGTTTTAAACTTGGCCTATATAAATGAAGGTTTATGGTCATAAACTGATATTACATAGTGACATCAAGGACATATAAAATAAGTCTGATCTAACTTTATAGAGACGCATAAGATTTTCAAATTTCTTGTTTTTAACTAAGAGATAAGTCACTATCTGTATAATTTGTATAATTTTGCACTAGAATAGATATAAATGAATTGTTTTTCAAGCCTGGCCTACATAAACTAGATTTTACAAATGCAAATATATGTGTACCTATCTCTGCCATATTTCACCAAGGTCATATTTTTTATACGGCCTTGATGTATGTTACTATTAATATAATCAGTTTATGACCATGAACCTTCATTTAATATAGGCCAAGTTTAAAATACAATACAGTAACCTCCTTAGTGTCTTTTTAAGTAAGTTAAATATGAAACAAGGTACATTTCCCCTATGTAAGGCAAAACAATAATTTATTCATTCAATGTATAAAAATGATTTCAATAACAAAGAATTAAAATATCTTCCATTACTCTCATCTTCTTTCAAGATAATATGAGTTATCTCCCATTTAGGACAGTTTTCTATTTGTCAATTATCATTAACTGTCTAAGTATCTAAATCTTATTCATACAAATCCCATTATCTTTTGAAAAAACCTACCTAGGTCGGAAAAAAGGCAAGTGATTTTTTAAGTATATGGACTACCTTCAATGCTTAACATACATTAAAGTTAAAACCATTCACTGCAATAATACATATTGCTGATACACATCATTTAACACTAGAAAAACTCATACTTGATGTCATTTTTACGAAGGATCAAAGCTGTAGATTCTGCTAATTTCATAAACCTAAGTGAACTCTTCGTATCTGTAATCTACCAATAGATATAGGAAGATGTGGTATGAGTGCCAATGAGACAACTCTCTTTCCAAGTAACAATTTATAAAAGTAAACCATTATAGGTCAAGGCACTACATATCTGACTCCAACTCCTTCTGGCAATACTGACCATATTGTCTTAAGATTTAATTGACATACCTGTATTTTACACATCTGACCACAACTGTCCATTCTGCTGGCCACATTGACTGTATCTCCCCATATATCATACTGAGGCTTCCTTGCACCAATTACACCAGCCGTCACAGCACCATGATTCAAACCTACAATTAATACAACATCATAACATTTGTCATGAATTGTTTCTATGTGAGTGTATAGTTTTGCTAAGTAAAAAACAGAGAATTTCTGGACCAGATTTTCAATCAAGGTAGCAAAGTTTGATGCAGGAATGCAGATAACTATTGTGAATTTGCATTTGAAACAACACATTTACAAGATTAAAACTTATAAAAAAGTGAAGATTATTTTTTTCTTGATTATGAATGTCTTTAAATTGGCATTTTAAGGGGAGGTAACTCTGACATAGTGCATTTTCTGAAGGAATCTACATGAAAATTTCCTCTTTTGTACTTTAGACGGAAAAAACGCACAGTGACATTCTCAAAGCATTTTCTCAAAGCTATCTTCTCATAATTTATTTTACAATTCTATCAATTAGTTTAGCTTCTAATCACATAATGATGTTTTTTCCTGTACAATCCATACAAAAGGTGTTATTTTGTCACAACCTGTAGCTTGAGAAAATGTGCGGTGACCTATCATTTTTATAATATTTTTGAAAATATATCAATATATACTACGTTTTGGCAGATTATGAACAAATTCTATCATTTTTAATTAAGACACCCATACCACCTTAAATAAGTTAGATGGGATATAAGCATATTTGTATGAGGCAACAACAAAACCTACACAATGATATAGAGGTCAACATATTTTCCATAGATGTGAAAATATCAACAACAGAAAATAAGCCAGGATGGAAAAAGAACCTTTATTGGTCATTTTTAGCAATGAAATGATGTGTTCATGAAAGATTTACCTTTATTTTTGCTTTAAAGGTGAGATAACTTCAGCAGTCATTAGATCGCAAACTAGAGGCTCTATAGAGCTGTGTGTTGCTCACCTAGGTCTATGTGCATATTAAACAAAGAACACAGATGCATTCATGACAAAATTGTGTTTTGGTGATGGTGATGTGTTTGTAGATCTTACTTTACTGAAAATTCTTGATGCTTACAATTATCTCTATCTATAATGAACTTGGCCCAGTAGTTTCAGTGGATATTATTTTGTAAAAATTTACAAAATTTATGAAAATTGTTAAAAATTCATTATAAAGGGCAATAACTCCTTAAGGGGTCATTGACCATTTTGGTCATGTTTTTCTTATTTGTAGGTCTTACTTCACTGTACATTATTGCTGTTTACAGTTTATCTTTATCTATAATAATATTCAAGATAATAACCAAAAGATGAAAATTTTTCATAAATTTACCAATTCAGGGGCAGCAACCCACCAACAAGTTGCCCTAATGGTCAGAAAATTTAAGGGTAGATAGATCTTGACCTAATCAACAATTTTGTTTTGAAAAATTTGCTCGAAATGCTTTAGGTTTAGATATATGAGCCAAAAACTGCATTTTACCCTATGTACTATTATAAGCCATGTCGGTCATCTTGGTTTGCGGGCAGGGTCATCAGACACAATTTTTTACTTACATACCCTAGTGATGATTGTTTACAACTTTGGTTAAATTCATCTTAGTAGTTTCAGAGAAGATTTTTGTAAAAGATAACCAAAATTTACGAAAAATTGTTAAAAACTGACTATAAAAGGGCAATAACTCCTTATAGGGTCATTAGCCCATTTTGGTCATGTTGACTTATTTTTAAAACTCACTTTGCTGAACATTATTGCTGTTTACAGTTTGTCTCTATCTATAAAAATATTCAAGATAATAACCAAATACGACAAAATTTCCTTAAAATTACTAATTCAGGGGCAGCAACCTAACAACTGGTTGTCCGATTCATCTGAAAATTTCAGGGCAGTTAGATCTTGACCTAATGAACAATTTTGTTTTTGAAGATTTGCTCGAAATGCTTTGGGTTTAGATATATGAGCCAAAAACTGCATTTTACCCTATGTACTATTATAAGCCATGTCTGCCATCTTGGTTCGCGGTCAGGGTCATCAGACACAGGTGAGCTTAAAAAGAAATCATTACATCATAGAGAGCTATTCTAAATAAAATTTGCTGTTCAGTTGAAATGAGACAACTGATGTCTTAGCCCCAATCGTAATATGAGTGTGATGTCCCTCTGGTATCTTTCTTGCCCCTCTTTTACTATGTCTCATTGCTTTTATACAAGTGTACTACAGATGTATAAAGTTTATAAATACTCACCAACTCTCAATCTAAAATCATTAAAACAATGTTTGTTTATTTCTTCTAGACAGGTCATCATCTTCAATGCAAAGTTTGTCATGATAATGATGTTGCTCCTGTACTCTGTGAAAGGTTTACTGTTAATTCTACGAAGCACTCGTACTGCTTTAGGTGTTTTCAAACCAGTAACTGCCATATAGGTACTGGCTATTGTCTTTATCTTCTCTACACTAGCAAAATCTCTCAAAGAAAGTAACTACAAAAAAAAAAAATTTCCAAGCTCAGTGTTTATAATAAAAAAAAAATTAGTATATAGTCAAAATGGAGAATGACTGCATGGTAGATCTGAATTTTCTTTTACAAAGTACGTCTCAATATTTATAAAAGAAAACATAAACATAACTCTAGCAAGGTAAGTGACTCACTACAGAAATTCAAAATTTGTCTGGTTCTTAGCTTTGTGTACTAGTTTCATAAAATTTGGACGAAGAAAACTTAGGGTGTGGTAACAAAAATGGGGACTGATGTACAGTCAAGGGTTATACTTGAAAAGTTCAAGATCAAATACCATGCGTCAAAACAGAAGTTGATTAATATGAAATTGTAAATTATGGACAGATAAGAATGGTCATCAGTGTACCACCCACAACAGGCTTGGGATTATCATATTCTTATATATAAAACAAAATTAAGGTTTGATTATACAATATATCATGTAGTACTTATTCCCTAAAAATTTATTAACAACCATTTCAATTAACATTTTAATAATTTATTCATAAGTTACTTGCTTATGTATTATGTTGTTGTTTATTGTTTGTACACTTACGTAAAATATTTATTTACAATTAGCAGTATCACCAATTATAGATATATAACTTTGATGATTCAGATTTATGTGAATCATGCATACATATAATTATGTGAGTTGATATACTGTGGATCAATTTTTTTCATGGGTACTAATTATTGCGGATTAGGAAAACTTGTATTTTCAAAGTTTTGCCAAAGACTGTATACATTATTATAGAAAATTTGTAATTCCTTGTATGTTGAAATTAGTGGTTCCCAGATAACCATGAAATTACAAAAAATTAGTATCAAATGAATGATAATGAATCCACAGTATATTGGAATAACAAGGAAATTCTTTAGATCAGCACAGAAATTGATAAAAGTTGGCTGACATGTGGACAAATATAACTTCAATAGTAATTCCTGAAATATAATGTCTGTTTTGTTCATGCATCGTTGTAGATATAATGGAATTTGATGCAACTGTCATACATGTGAGAGGTTAGCACTATAAACCCAGGTTCAATTCACCATTTTCCACATTTGAAAATGCCTGTACCAGGAATATGACAGTTGTTATCCATTCGTTTGATGTGTTTTATCATTTGATTTTGCCATTTGATTAGGGACTTTCCATTTTGAAATTTCCTCAGAGGTCAGTATTTTTGTGATTTTTACTTTTTGCTTAACACAGCAGTTCTAAGCAATGTCAATTATTGTGTATGAGACAGTTATCAGTTGTTTTATTTTTGGGTGCTTAATGTACATGTTGGTTGTAGTGGTGATTGTACACATTCATAATGAATCAGTTTTATACCTGATCAAATTCTGTTATAATTTCATTTAGCACTCGTATACATTCAATTCCATTTTTGTTAGCAGCACTTTGTTGATAGAAATCTTTAAAATTTGGTATGGATGCAAACATGACACAAACTTCAGGATGATATTCACTGTACAACTCCTGTAAATATATAAATAAATAAACATGACACAAACTTCAGGATGATATTCACTGTACAACTCCTGAAAATATATAAATAAATAAACATGACACAAACTTCAGGATGATATTCACTGTACAACTCCTGAAAATATATAAATAAATAAAAATGACACAAACTTCAGGATGATATTCACTGTACAACTCCTGAAAATATATAAATAAATAAACGTTATCAGTATTGTTATTATGAATAATTATACAGGTAAATGAGTATTAACATTTCTTAGCCTATACTTGGACTTAAGGTGGTACCTAACACTACAGGGAGATAACTCTGTAAAATCAGCTAAACGTTTTAATTTCGTTGTGTTGTTAAGGGAATATTAAGCTTCTCAATGATCAAAATTAGTGTTTGCCAAAATGCTATATAACCAGTGTAATTTTTCTGATAAAACGGTTGGTTCAATTTTTTTGAAATTTTTATATTTTTGTCAAAGTGTCAAAGTAAATACTTTGTCAAAATTTTATGAAAATTAAACAAGCCAAATTAATTTTAGTGAAGGTGTTGGGTACCAAATAAATGGTCTCCAGCATCACTGAATAGACATTAAATGTTGAAATGCACATCTGGAAATTGCTTTAATTGAATTGTTTTATTTTTTTTTGAAAAACAGATTTAATTGTATAATAGTGCTTTAACCTTTTTATATTTATTTTATAATAAGGGTACCATACACTCATCATATTATACCAATCAAAACCATATTATAAATATTTGTCAGCATCAATTCATCTCACGAAATCTGGACTCAGCTGATATGACCTTAGATTTATGAGCAATGTTAATTTCAAATAATTATAAAATCAATAAGAATTCTTGACAAATCGAAAGAAAACGAGTGAAACTGTGAGTTACTGCTAACTAATGATACTCCTCTTAAATACTTCACAGTAAACAGGTTTCAGGAAGTTGTTGAGTGATGAATCTGAAAACCCATCACACGGTAATTTAGATGACTTATATAAACCCTGAAACCAAATTTCAGAAATCCTTGTAATGTAGTTCGTAGTTCCTAAGAAAAATGTGACGAAAAATATTCATAGATGGAAAGATGGACGGACGGACAGATTGATGGATGGATGGACGGACGGACTGACTATTGGACAGACAGAGGTGAAACAGTATACCCCCAATTTTTTAAATTACTTATTTCAGGGAAATAACAACTGAACATGTTTATCTAAATTGTTTATGAATTCTTTAAGAAGATTAAAACACAAATTTCCTCTTTATGCCTAAACATGTATTTCTTTGCCCTCGCTGCATGATAAAAGATACTTATGCTATAGTGAAATACCCCAAACATAGAAGGAATTATAAAATTTATCAAAAACATTCCTATAAATGAAATGTACAGTACATTCATTTTATGAATAAGTAATACTTAGCATGCAATAACAACATCTAAACTAATAAACAAAGAAGGAGAAATAAAAATTTCTTTCAAAGCCAGTACTATTACTATTTTCCAGATTAAAATTCTTTTGAAAAAAAAATCATTTATCATTTTTCAGAAGAATATCTTAAGCTGGAACTATGAGACAACATTCATTTTACTTGTACATGTGACAGGACTAGATCCAACAACATGATGTCATTCAAAACTTACTTGTTCCCGACGACTTTCAGCAATTCTGTCCTGTATATTTAATTTTTTCTGTAAAGTAGGAAGGTTGGATGAGGGCCCTTGCAAGGGTTATACATTTAAAGTCAAGATGATGCTTTTTTCCCTTTCTTAAAATAATTTCACTTGATAATTGTCTGTTAAATTATATATGTATTTTACAGCAAATCAGGTTGTTCTTTTTGATAATGAGGTTCACTGATAGATATTTGCTTATAGCAGAGATAAAATGAACAAATGCCAAATATCAAAAGCATTTTTCTTAATTGACAAAATAAAGTAAGACTTTTTTTTTGAAGGTTTTGTTTCAAAAAGTCTGTATTTCAAAAATCCTCTTAAATATATTTTTTTTTCGGGGAGAGGGGGGGGTTAATGACACGTTAATTACAGTTGTATAGCAGCCAATTTAAAAGGCACATGCCTAGGGAAACCTCTTTTATTCAAAGAGTCAAGAATTACATAGCACTTACTAACATTCTCGATGAAAATAAGAAGTGCCAATGCTAATACAATTGCATAGCAATTGTTGTTGACTTACCACCAGTGGTTTCCCTAATGAACTGATCTAATCACAAACTTTAGCATGTATGACAAAAGTTTCAAACAAAACACCTAATTCTTTCCTCTGAAACCCTGAAGGGAGACAAAAACCAGTGCTGATCTTTAAACAATTCAAAAATAATTATCTACATTTACTGAAATAAATAAAATAACCCTGGAAAACTAAATTTGTCTTGAAATCATTTTAAACCATAACCAAATAAATATTCATAATCAAAATAAACCCTAAAACCATAAAACCCTTTCCAATTCTCTAGATTTGATACATAATGTTATCAGACTTACATCATGTGCTTTAGAAGCTTTCAGGAAGTAGTCAGCCACATGTTTTGGTAATATATTTTGTAGAAGTTTTTCGTTGAGTGCTGATGTTTCTTGTAATTCTTTCTTCTCATTCATACATTGTTCACTCCATACAAAATCAAGTCTGTTGGTGTATTCAACCTAAAATTCAAACATAAATAAAAGATAAATATTTTAGCATCTAATGACACTAAGAAAAAATGTACAGAAATTTACCATTTAACTAGTTTTATGCAATTGCAAATCTGGAAATTAAAATATTTCACTTCATAAAGAACTTATTTTCTTTATGGAAGAAAAATCAAAATAATCTGTACTAACTATTGCTTTTATTTGAAGACTCCTATACCATCGATTCTTGTAATTTTTCTCCTTAAAGTTTTTAAAGTACATATCAAATAATAACCATATAGAGTTATTTCCCATAGACTACATACTAACATTTGAAGATGATTATCATATTTTCTACACTTTTAAATTCACATTTTTGAAAGGCATTTCAAATAATCAAAGTAACCCATGAATCGGTATAAAATAGGCACATTTATAAATAAACTTTATCTTATCTTTATTACTTGAAGAAAAAATTACCTATATAATACATACCTGTCTATCTAGAAACACCAGTGTTATAAACAGTACTGCTAAATAGACAGAACCAGCTACAGCCTCAGTCAACATACTGCTGTCACTGTTATAAGAGAAATATGTATCAATATTTACATTTTGAAACAAAATTTTATGTAAAAAGGGATTTACTGGGTTTTCTTTCCTTTCAAATGGACCCTGATAAGTTATGGAGAAGAAGGGACCTTATAAAAATTTCATGATACAAAATCCATTCATGCACTTAACATATGTTTTAGTGAACAAAGTCTTAAAACTGTATATTATATGTAAGTTATTACATTTTATAACAGAAGATATTGAGATGGACCTTATCTTGATGGAACTAAGTAAGAATTTCATAAATTTTGGTAGAATCAAACTTTCAAGAGATCAGAAGACTTGCGAAAAAATTTCTATTTCTAAATACCAGGTACAAAAAATTCACAAAATCTGCTATTCTCCATACAAATGTATTAAATATTTACAAAATTAGTCTAAAGCAAAGTGAAGCTATTATAAGGTGCTCTTACACAGAATGACAGACAGCATTATAAAGTATAACACATCAGATTCTATCTTTAACAGATGTATAAAATGTACAAAACCAGAACTGAAGGAAACCATATGCATAGAAAATAACAATTTTAAAGTTATAAATTAAAATCAAACAGATTGAAAACACATTATTCTGATGGAAAATCCTCCTATTTGTATTCTTTTCAAAGCTGTGAAATATAAAAGTCTCATTTATATTTTGTTTGCTTAAGATTTGAACATGTGTCTGAAATGTAACGGCCTTAACACATAATAGACCATTTGCATGGTCAACATCAAATATCAGATGACTTCACTAACTTCTTTATCCACTTACTTTGATTGTTTGAACTCTGGATGTACATAAAAGGTCACATTAAATGCTATCATGGCGAGACACATATACACAAGCTTAACAATGTAATTCATCTGTAGAAACACACTACTGGATGCTAGACCAAGTAAACTGCATAGTACAAAATACTGAAAATAGAGAGTTAGTACATGTGAAATGGTCAAATGTAATTAAAAGGGGTTAAAGTTATAATAGTTATCAAAAGTACCAGGATTATAATTTAGTACGCCAGACGCACGTTTCGTCTACATAAGACTCATCAGTGACGCTCATTTCAAAATAGTTATAAAGCCAAACAATACAAAGTTGAAGAGCATAGAGGATCCAAAATTCCAAAAAGTTGTAAATCTATTCTAGTTAAGTGTGATATCTGCGATGTTTACATTGCAAAACATTTAGTTTTCAAAATGAAAATAAATGATATAATAGGACTGTAATAACTCATTAATGATGTCATACAAGGCTTATAACTTTGTTCTACAGACACACAACTCATTAATGATATCATACAATGCTTATAACTTTGTTCTCCAGACACACAACTCATTAATGAAATCATACAAGGCTTATAACTTTGTTCTCCAGACACACAACTCATTAATGATATCATACAAGGCTTATAACTTTGTTCTCCAGACACACAACTCATTAATGATATCATACAATGCTTATAACTTTGTTCTCCAGACACACAACTCATTAATGAAATCATACAAGGCTTATAACTTTGTTCTCCAGACACACAACTCATTAATGATATCATACAAGGCTTATAACTTTGTTCTCCAGACACACAACTCATTAATGAAATCATACAAGGCTTATAACTTTGTTCTCCAGACACACAACTCATTAATGATATCATACAAGGCTTATAACTTTGTTCTCCAGACACACAACTCATTAATGATGTCATACAAGGCTTATAACTTTGTTCTACAGACACACAACTCATTAATGATATCATACAAGGCTTATAACTTTGTTCTCCAGACACACAACTCATTAATGAAATCATACAAGGCTTATAACTTTGTTCTCCAGACACACAACTCATTAATGATATCATACAAGGCTTATAACTTTGTTCTCCAGACACACAACTCATTAATGATATCATACAAGGCTTATAACTTTGTTCTCCAGACACACAACTCATTAATGAAATCATACAAGGCTTATAACTTTGTTCTCCAGACACACAACTCATTAATGAAATCATACAAGGCTTATAACTTTGTTCTCCAGACACACAACTCATTAATGATATCATACAAGGCTTATAACTTTGTTCTCCAGACACACAACTCATTAATGATATCATACAAGGCTTATAACTTTGTTCTCCAGACACACAACTCATTAATGAAATCATACAAGGCTTATAACTTTGTTCTCCAGACACACAACTCATTAATGATATCATACAAGGCTTATAACTTTGTTCTCCAGACACACAACTCATTAATGATATCATACAAGGCTTATAACTTTGTTCTCCAGACACACAACTCATTAATGAAATCATACAAGGCTTATAACTTTGTTCTCCAGACACACAACTCATTAATGAAATCATACAAGGCTTATAACTTTGTTCTCCAGACACACAACTCATTAATGAAATCATACAATGCTTATAACTTTGTTCTCCAGACACACAACTCATTAATGAAATCATACAAGGCTTATAACTTTGTTCTCCAGACACACAACTCATTAATGAAATCATACAATGCTTATAACTTTGTTCTCCAGACACACAACTCATTAATGAAATCATACAAGGCTTATAACGTTGTTCTCCAGACACACAACTCATTAATGAAATCATACAAGGCTTATAACTTTATTCTCCAGACACACAACTCATTAATGAAATCATACAAGGCTTATAACTTTGTTCTCCAGACACACAACTCATTAATGAAATCATACAAGGCTTATAACTTTGTTCTCCAGACACACAATACATCAACAAAATATTACTGTGGATTCATTTATTTTCGTGGGTACTAATTTTCATGGATTAAACAAAACTTGCACTTTCGTGGACATTTAATTTCGTGGTTCTGTCAAAATCTGCATACAAGACTATTGAAAATTAATAATTCGTTGAATATTTAAATTCCTGGTTCATCTCTACCAACACAACCCACGAAAATTGGTATCCAAAGAAAAATAATAAATCCACAAGAAGTTAGATTAACCATGTAACAGACAACATTTTCTTTTCTGTAAAACTCACTAAAATTCATACGTGTTATTGATATTTGGATGTTCTAATTGATGATTTTTTTTTTAATTCTTCTTTAAGTTTCAATGAGACCTTCCACTTACACATAAAATATTATTGAAAAAATGTCAATATAAAAGTTATTTTTTCTAATATTGTAAATAAAACGATTTCATTAAAAGGGTATAACCAATATTTCCTCAGCCCAGAGACAACCAAGCATCATCACATATTATGTGCAACACAGCCAAAAAACTGTACAGTCTAGTAACAACAGCAAAGGCACTAAATTGAGCATGGAAATAAAAGAAGGTACAAAAAATCTTCATACTATATGAGAATTCAAGAAAAAATTAACAGCAATGACTTTATCAATTCAGCAATTGCGAAACTTTTTAATTAGTATTGCATATTAAAACCTGTACAGAAATTGATTAAGTCTTGAGGCTAATGTAAACACATCATGCCTGTTCTTAAACCAGATATCATCTAAGAAGAGTACAGGAAATAAAATGATAAGACAAAAAGTACAAACTAGAGGCTCTAAAGAGCCTGTGTCGCTCACCTTGGTCTATGTGAATATTAAACAAAGGACGCAGATGGATTCATGATAAAATTGTGTTTTGGTGATGGTGATATGTTTGTACATCTTACTTTACTGAACATTCTTGCTGCTAACAATTATTTCTATCTATAATGAACTTGGCCCAGTAGTTTCAGTGGAAAATGATAGTAAAAATTTACAAATTTTATGAAAATTGTTAAAAAATGACTATAAAGGACAATAACTACTTAGGGGGTCAATTGACCATTTTGGTCATGTTGACTTATTTGTAGATCTTACTTTGCTGAACATTATTGCTGTTTACAGTTTATCTCTATCTATAATAATATTCAAGATAAGCAAAAACTGCAAAATTTCCTTAAAATTACTAATTCAGGGGCAGCAACCCAACAACGGGTTGACCGATTTGTCTGAAAATTTCAGGTCAGATAGATCTTGACCTATTAGATTATTTTACTCATGTCAGATTTGCTCTAAATGCTTTGGTTTTAGAGTTATAAGCCAAAATGTACATTTTACCCCTATGTTCTATTTTTAGCCATGGCGGCCATCTTGGTTGGTTGGCAGGGTCCAGCCACACATTTTTTAAACTAGATACCCAAATGATGATTGTGGCCAAGTTTGGATTAATTTGGCCCAGTAGTTTCAGAGGAGAAGATTTTTGTAAAAGATTACTAAAATTTACAAAAAATGGTTAAAAATTTACTATAAAGGGCAATAACTCCTAAAAGGGTCAACTGACTATTTCGGTCATGTTGACTTATTTGTAAATCTTACTTTGCTGAACATTATTGCTGTTTACAGTTTATCTTTATCTATAATAATATTCAAGATAATAACCCAAAACAGTAAAATTTCCTTAAAATTACCAATTTAGGGGCAGCAACCCAACAACGGGTTGTCCGAATCATCTGAAAATTTCAGAGCAGATAGATCTTGACCTGATAAACAATTTTACCACGTCAGATTTGCTCTAAATGCTTTGCTTTTTGAGTTATAAGCCAAAAACTGCATTTTACCCATATGTTCTATTTTTAGCCATGGCAGCCATCTTGGTTGGTTGGCCAGGTCATGCCACACATTTTTTAAACTATATACCCCAATGATGATTGTGGCCAAGTTTGGTTAAATAGTTTCAGAGGAGAAGATTTTTGTAAAAGTTAACGACGACGGACGACAAACGACGACGCCGGACACCGGACGCAAAGTGATCAGAAAAGCTCACTTGGCCCTTTGGGCCAGGTGAGCTAAAAATGTGTAAAACTTACAACAGGTCTGTTACAATCCGTGTGACTATCTGTTTGAGTTGTATTTAATTGGTCAGTACCATTATCTGTTATAACGCTCTTTTTGGATGAATTATCTGTATTATTTACATTTGAAGGGATTTGTTGATCACAGACAGTCTGTAAAAAATATACATACTTCAAAACACAAATAGTCTTTATGTATAGAAGATTTGCATTTAAAATTAAAAGCATGAGAATAGTGTAAATAAATAATTTACTATAGAATAATGACCAATGTAGTCACTATACTGTCCACAGTTGTTCAAAGATATACTATCAATATTTAAATATTTTTGTTTGTACAAAGTCAAATTGTCCATTCTAATTTTTTTTTAGAAATATGTTCAAACAGTTTTGAAACAGTTTTGAAACAGTTTTGAAACATATTTCTGTATGATGAACATGTGTTACAGGAAAATCTTTGTCAAGTTAGCTTGACACACACAGAAAAGGTTACTATAAAACACTGTAAGCATTTTAGGCTTTCAATATGAAGTCAGGTTTAATATAATAAGTTATACTCACCATGGATACTAATACAGCTGTACATATAACAGATATACATAAGTTATACTCACCATTGATACTAATACAGCTGTACATATAACAGATATACATAAGTTATACTCACCATTGATACTAATACAGCTGTACATATAACAGATATACATAAGTTATACTCACCATGGATACTAATACAGCTGTACATATAACAGATATACATAAGTTATACTCACCATGGATACTAATACAGCTGTACATATAACAGATATACATAAGTTATACTCACCATGGATACTAATACAGCTGTACGTTACAGATATACATAAGTTATACTCACCATGGATACTAATACAGCTGTACGTTACAGATATACATAAGTTATACTCACCATGGATACTAATACAGCTGTACATATAACAGATATACATAAGAAGGCTAGAACTATTCTAACTCTAGGACTAAAATGGGCACCACTCACACATTTAGAATTCTGAAAAAAACCCAAAGACAGACTGTTAGGTATTGATAATGATAACCCTGCTGTAAGTATTTGGTAAACAGGATATATATATATATGCCTTCTTCAGAGCTTGGATATAATAATGTTGAAGAAAAGTTTATTATTCTATGAAAGAAGAAATTAGATGAAACAAAATGATAATAGACCAGCAGTCATCCCCATCAGAGTTGTCTCCCCTGAAGCAATACATCTGTATTATAAATATAGCATTTGGTTACAACATTTCATACTCATGAACTATTGCCTAAATAATAATTAATACTCCCTGGTAGTGAAGAAAATTATAAGATTTAAGAATGATTTAACTTGAAAGCATTGTACCCGATAATAACTAATTATGGAAAGATTTGTATAGTGTGACTTTATTTAGGCTTTTTGTTAAATATATGAGATTTAATTAGGTGTAACCTCTGTCTTATGCAGGAAATAATCAGTTCAATGCAGGCCTAGCAGATCACCATTATTTTTCACATAGATAATGTTGACACTTGACAGAAGAGTAAACCTGAAATAATCTCAAAATATAAAAAAGAAACCTCACAAAAGTGCTTTACTCCATAAGCTTCTAATGGAAAAAATAATTTAATTTTAAACCCAATTTAATTTTTTCCTTTAAATTTTGTATTGTTGCATCAGTAAGTTTAAACTAGGCAAGGACTAAATATGTACCTATCCATAAGACAGCTCAAATTAAATGAATAAATAAACTCACCAAACTTTCTCTAAGAAAACATATCACAGTGGTTATAGCAAATACCACTATACCAATAGACAAGGAGGAAAAATATGCAGTTCCTCTGAAAAAAAATAAACATGAATGATGTATAAATTATAAACAGGATTGCCAAGTTGAATATACAGAACAGGGACTCAATACACTGGAAAATATTTAAACTTCCGTTTTTTCAAAGCATAAATATTCCCTTAGTAGAGCTAAACATCAGTATATCTTGCTACTTGGAATGATTTAAACCTGAATTTGCCTGATTAACCTATATCTAATACATGTAGTGCATTCCTTTGAGATTTGAGAAATGTTACAGATGAAGTATATATATCCTTGCTTTAAGAATTGTATACTTGTGTATCTTTATATAAAATTATATTTTTCAATCTTATTACGTTGATTCATTTTAACTCAAAGTAAACAAAAGAAGTGAGTAAATCAAGTAGAATAACACAGATCTACTGGTGTTATCAAAGACTACAACAACATTCCATAGTTTTAAAATTGGATAATTCAACCTTAAAAGATGTATTAGACCCATTGGTTGCCTTCGGCTGTTGTTTGCTCTGTGGTCGGGTGGTTGTCGCTTTGACATATTCACCATTTCCTTTCTCAATTTTATTAAGCCAATTGAGTACTTCTTTTTACAATACTTAGTATATAAATATGGTAGAATATTATCGTGTTTAATTCTGTAGTTGTAGTAAGTTATCCATTTGGTACTAATTTCAAAAAACAATAGTACAAGGATTTTGGCTTTCCTATAGACATATATTCATTTCTCTTATTCTGTGGCAATTTAACCCTTTACAAACCCATTGTATATCAATTAACAGGTATCAATGTAAGAATATATATTTAAACATGTATGGCTATACTGACAATATGATAAGAAAAAGACCTGTACATATTTGGTAACTACCTATCTGATATAATGGCTTGGACAACCAGGATACCAACAAATATACAGAAAGCACATATAACACTAATTTTAAATGATGGATCTGGACGCTGGAGGTAATCTTCTTCTAACTCATCGTAAAATCTCAGTAGGACTGTATCAAATTCCTTTGTTTTCCTCCATGAACTGAAAATACAATTACATAAAAGATAATATAATGCTATTTATTGGGTGGTTTTGAAAACATTTGAATCATGTTTTTCAGTTGTATAACAACTGGTTCGTTTTGTATGTAACATTGGACCTATTACATGTCATTAAACCTGTGATAATTGTAACAAAAGCTGCATTCTTGGAATATAAATTGGTAATTAATATCTCAATTATCAATGTGTGGGATTGAAACAAATCTATTTCCTGCAAATCTATCTATATCTATTCATGATCTGTTTGTTCGGTTTTTTACCATGCAATTACTTCATGAAATGACATATGTTTTAAAGACATAAATAGACAGTAGATATATAATAATGTGATAATCATAATAAATACTTAAGGAAACAGGTGCTACCTATTACCTGACACTAGAGTATTGGTGATGGTTTTTCATGGCCATAACAATCATACTTAACCAAAATTGACCATTAACCATATTATTGATACTTTAGCTAAATATTAAGAATTAATCCTATTTCAAAAAAAAAAAATATGTCCCTGCATGCACAAAATACAATGTATCTGGAGTTGTGTTACACCAACTTGAGATTAGAAGGCTTAAGTTACTTCCTACTGAAATATCAATGAAAGCAACTTGAACCCTATGTCATGGGTTGGGTTACTTTTCATCATATATTTCTTATCTATTTCCCAGATTAAAAAATTTCCTTGTTTACTGTAATTTCAAGAATTATTGCAATAATAAGAACTTTCATTCTAATATCACATACATATATCTCTATGCAATAATAAGAACTTTCATTCGAATATCACATACATATATCTCTATGCAATAATAAGAACTTTCATTCTAATATCACATACATATATCTCTATGCAATAATAAGAACTTTCATTCTAATATCACATACATATATCTCTATGCAATAATAAGAACTTTCATTCGAATATCACATACATATATCTCTATGCAATAATAAGAACTTTCATTCTACTATCACATACATATATCTCTATGCAATAATAAGAACTTTCATTCTACTATCACATACATATATCTCTATGCAATAATAAGAACTTTCATTCGAATATCACATACATATATCTCTATGCAATAATAAGAACTTTCATTCGAATATCACATATATATATCTCTATGCAATAATAAGAACTTTCATTCGAATATCACATACATATATCTCTATGCAATAATAAGAACTTTCATTCGAATATCACATACATATATCTCTATGCAATAATAAGAACTTCCATTCTACTATCACATACATATATCTCTATGCAATAATAAGAACTTTCATTCTACTATCACATACATATATCTCTATGCAATAATAAGAACTTTCATTCTACTATCACATACATATATCTCTATGCAATAATAAGAACTTTCATTCTAATATCACATACATATATATCTATGCAATAATAAGAACTTTCATTCTAATATCACATACATATATCTCTATGCAATAATAAGAACTTTCATTCTAATATCACATACATATATCTCTATGCAGCTTTTCCTAAAGTCACAATAATTAATCTAACATTTTTGTCATTCATCAAACTCTAAATAATGAATGCACACAATAACTTCTGTATTTACAGTACTTCTTTACAAGTAAAATTATCTGATTTGTCTATGTAAGTAAAGATAGTCATTTTAATTATCTGATTTGTCTATGTAAGTTATGATAGTCATTTTAATTATCTGGTTTGTCTATGTAAGTAATGATAGTCATTTTAATTTGTCAGCTTGTAAAGTATGTTCTTTAAGGATGAATTCCCAAGAGGTGTTGTCATTACTGGGGAAATTTGATACTGATAAATAATAAATGTTGATGACTGGACTGTAACACAAGTAATGATGAATGTCTTCAAAGAAGTTAACATAGGATGAATTTAAATACTTGAAGCTATTTGTATTAATACTAAATGGTGAAGGTTGGAAGCTCATTACTTGTAATGATATTCACTGTGCTTAAACGGCTGTGGGTAACTTAAGTTACCCACAGCCCAAGATGGCGGACTCTAAACTCGTTGATATTTAATTCATACAAAATGTACCTTTTGCGACGTTTTTCATGCAGAATGTAAATATTTATAGGATTATTGAATAAAGAAATGACTAACAATTACCATGAATTTGTTAATATAGAGTTCAGTAAAGCGCAAGTTCAACTTTAAAAAATGCATAAGATGTCCGTAACTTTTTGATCGAAACTAAGCAGACTGTCCGTAACTTTATTTTTAGATGTGGGTAACTTTTGATTTAAAATTTTAAGAATTAAAATTTCAACAATTAGAAGACAATTAACATCATATTTGTAACCTTCGCCGCCGTTTATACTACTCATTCACCACCAAATGTGATTTTATTAACGCATCATACTTACACCACAGAAGTTTTATGTGGGGTTTGTGGTACTCCATCCTGGTTATGGTTTGAACTTTTATTTACTGATGTGCTTCTTATCGACGTTTTTCGCTTGTCAGACCAAGGTTTTTCCATACTCTTTAATGTTTTGAGTTTAATTATATGTTTGCGGTTTACCTTCACCTCTGTTTCTTTCTATGTGTATTTTGATGAATACTCTTTGACACGGCTCGGTATTTATACATCCCACCAGTTAGTTATAGTGTTATGATTTTTTTTAATATGTTTCCTAGTATGCTTTTTCTCTCTCTCTCTTTGTATGTTATCAGGGGTTGTTAGACTATTAAATTACCCTGTTGTCCTACGTAGTTATTTATATTTTTATATACTATGTCGAATTGTTACACTATGTTGACTGCTCTTTTCCTTTTATTGTCACTGACTTTTACCTATTGTGTCTTTTAGTTTTATTCAGTTTAATGAGATTTAATGCAACTTGCATACAAATGAAATATGCAGCTAGCTGTAAAACTAGGTTTATTCATTTATACAAAATGTCCTTTTTTTAAGTTTTCTCATTTACTGTAAATCTTGGCCAGGGTGCCGCAATATCACCGTGTGCAACGTCCCAGTGTGTCCAAATTGACACCCCTATTATTTTACTGTCAATGCTGATGGGATTTGTTTTTGTGGGAATGAGAGAAAAGTGTTTTTGGCTTTTTCAAAAAGACGGAAAAAGTTTGTATACTTAAGTCTCGTATAGTCTATCCACTGCATGCCTGGACAATTTGGGTTCCCCTCCAAAATCCCGGATTCACGCTACCCTTGTCGTTGCTGGCAGAAAATCAGTAAGTGTATACATGCTACATGTATGTGTAAAAAATACTTGTGTAGTCTACTTGTTCAAAAATAAAAACGAACAATGATGTTTCAACAGTTTATCTGCTATGATCGGAAACAACCCTCCGAACTTGGCGATTCGGGTAGGCCGACGTTATACAAAATGAGACCCGAGTTTTGCGGATTTATCGTGATTTTTTTCATATTTTCCCCAATTTTGTCTTCCATCCATACAATGAATTATATCATACTAGACATCTTCTTCGTTTTGTGAATATGTATTCGATGCAATCTCTATCATCAGTTTAAACATTACATCCGAGTATGTCGATTCTTTGAAAGTTACGGACATCTCTATTGGTATGATGAAAAAAGTTACGGACAAGTTGTTTTGAAGTTACGGACAGCCTAAGTGTTTTTTAAAATTGTGCTGTGATCGTTTATTTTGTAGAATTTAATCACCTTTCCAGTTTAGGGGTTTCCCTAAACGATTAATACAACTTTTAAATTCAGTTGTTTAATTGATGCATTCGTGGTATTGTTATTCTATAGAAGAAATGTATCTAACCGACGCAAGGCGGCTCCATCTTGGGCTGTGGGTAACTTAAGTTACCCACAGCCGTTTAAGCACAGTGATATTAGTTTGAAGCTCAGGCTTTTTGGACTGTACAGTAAAATATGAGCTTTAAAAAAGTCCATGAACACAGAATTTCATCTAGAAAATTAATAAACAATTAAAAAAATTTACATAATAAAATGAATCTCATTTTCAAAAAAAGAATGTTCCAAACCAATTGAAATCCTACACATCTGTTTGTCAATCTCTTGTCTATTGCATTATCAACAAATGGCAACAGAGATTAGTTTGTTGTAAATAAGAGAGAAACAGGAATACTCAAGGGACATAATTCAATTAGTTTTCAGTGACAATGATTAATCTGAACAAAGACTTGTTATTGTTTTAAATTATGGAGAGATTACAATAGATAATTCAATCTCACCAGTTGTGCAACAAAAAAGTTTTTGTTCCATTAAATTTATTGAAAACAGAAATTTTCAGTAATAACCAGTACTACGCAATATAATCTGTTTTACTAAACTGACAAATAACAGAACTGTAACAATATTACTCTCAACTAATGCTTCACTGTTAGATTTGTTCATTTAAAATAAAAAAAAATTCTTAAGATCCTTCAATTTTCTAATGTTTCTGTACAGTTAATTTTCAGAAGATGCATTTTTTCAGATCTTATCCCTATTTGAGAATCTGTGACAGTTGAAATTTTGATGTCATACAGACATTTTTCTATTGTGATGTCAAAATTTTACAGGAACCTATGTGATATCCAGTTATGGCGGACAAATATATTTGAGGTTTGTTGGTATTTCAGATACACTTCAAATGTGTGTTCTTTGAATATATGTCATATTTTGATGGACAGTAAGAAGTGATAGGGTTTTCATAACAAATTGTTTGTTCAATGACAAGATTCGGTATCAAAGTACGACTTACTATCTTCTGCCTAAATCTTTGGACTTTCTAGCAAGGTCTTCATTTACTTCTGCATTCAACTGGTCATTAATGGCTGCAATGCTGAAATACATTTTCACAGAATTTATACTTCTGTTAAAACTTTTATAACAAAGTGCAAAGTTTCCTGTTATTTTTTTAATACAATTTGCTAGTGCATTTACTTTTTTATTTTATTTCAATATGTTTTCCCTGTAGAATGCTTATTTTCATATGTTCTTGTTTAATGACTTCATTTTCACCATTTGACTTAGGTAGCTCAAGTTTGTTTGTTTTTATCACTCCTGTTCAAATTTGTCTTTCTATTACTGCTGTTCAAGTTTGTTTCTCTTAACTCCTGTTTAAGTTTGTCTTTTCTATCATTTCCTTATCCAAATTTGTCTGTGTGCACTGTTTCAGTTTGTCTTTTTTTATCATTCTTTTTTTTTTACTTCTGTTTTTAAAGTTGTATTTCTATATCAGAGTAAGCATTTATATATGTTCAAAAACTTGATTAGTTATTATCTTTTTCACCGTTATGTGATAAACTTAGCCAAGTATCAAGAAGACAGTGTCCGCTTTTAAGTTTATGTATCGGAAGATAGTGTCCCTTCTTCAAATTTATGTATCATGAAGACTGTTACAAGTGTCCCCTTTCAAGGTCATGTTCAAGAAGACAGTGTCCCTTTTAAGGTCATGTATCAAGAAGACAGTGTCCCTTTTAAGGTCATGTATCAAGAAGACTGTCCCTTTTAAGGTCATGTATCAAGAAGAAAGTGGCCCCTTTCAAGGTCATTCATCAAGAAGACATTTATCGCATTCAAGGTCATGTATCAAGAAGACAGTGTCCCCTTTCAAGGTCATTTATCAAGAAGACATTTATCGCATCCAAGGTCATGTATCAAGAAGACAGTGTCCCCTTTCAAGGTCATTTATCAAGAAGACATTAATTGCATTCAAGGTTATTTATCAAGAAGACATTTATCGCATTCAAGGTTATTTATCCAGAAGACAGTGTCCCTTTTCAAGGTCATTTATCAAGAAGACATTATTCCCATTCAAGGTCATTTATCAAGAAGACATTATCCCCATTCAAGGTCATTTATCAAGAAGATATTATCCCCATTCAAGGTCATTTATCAAGAAGACATTATTCCCATTCAAGGTCATTGATCAAGAATACAGTAACACATTTAAAGTTCATGTTTCAAGAAGAAAGTATTCCGTTTCAAAGTCAAGTTTCTTCAATTTACAGTAAAAGTCATAGCTAATCAATGTCATTAAGTAGTCTTTTTTCACTTTTTAAGTGTAAATGTAAAATTCATATAAACCTACCTTTTATCTTCTGACATAGAGTTGTAGACTAATTTGGAATCCAAAAATGCTAGGCTCTGTGGAATAAGAAAAATATAACCAGATAATTTTATATTATACATTAGTCAGGAATCAGTAATAATTAATGTGACCACACAGCATAAGTAAAAACTCATTCTGAAATATCTTATTATATTTGGACAAGTGTTCATTTGAACGACATGTTTCTGCAACTTTGATTTTCTGAGTAAGTAACACACCTGACTTACATTATATTTTCACATTTCAGCAGCAATTTTCTCATTAAGAAAGCCTAACAATTAAATTTTCAGTTACCTTAAGCTTGGTTGAATCTTAATTATCAAGAATTTGCCCTACATCTTGTGACAGAATTTATACTTTAAAGATTTCTTTTTTTGTCATAAATTAAAAAACTGCTGATTAACTTGAATCTTTTCAAAAATTGTGGTGTAAACAACAAAGTCTTATAATGATATCTGACAAGAGAAATTTCAACTTGAACCAAAATTCAATGTATTAGTCTCAGGTTTCAAGTCATAGTCTATAGGCATTAATCATTTACTTCAAAAAGTTAAAAAAAAAAAAAAACCATAAATCATGATAATTTCTGTAATAATGATCAAAAATATCACCAACCGTGTACATAAAATGCTCCTTTAACAGTTTGATACCTTTAATAGGTACTTTCAAAATAAAATTATGGAAACATCAACTTTACCTTCATTAAAACTTGAACATTATATTTTATTATTTCCTTTAGCTCTATCATGAAAACATCTATATATTTTTTCATAGTTGATGTTTTTTTAAAATGTTAAACATTTCAAAGTGGTTTTATACTTTTACTTTAATCTTCCCTTATTTTTTTATTTACTATGTATTTACATTGTATCACAGATCAAATGTATTCGTTCATTGTTTGTAAATTTGTGTTACTATGTTATTAGAGTTCAGTCATTCCAATTGATATTTTATATTGTGTCTTTCTATAATGTTGTGATGTTATACTATTGTTTCAGAAAAAGGGAGAAGGTTTGGTACCATTAAAAAGTTTAATCCTGCTGCAATTGTTTGCACCTGTTCTTAGTCAGGAATCTAATATTCAGTGGTTGTCCTCTGTTTATGTGGTTCATAAGTGTTTCTCGTTTTTTTGTTTTTATGCCCCACCTACGGTAGAAGAGGGGTATTATGTTTTCTGGTCTGTGGGTCCGTCCGTTTGTTCATCTGTTTATTCCGTTCGTTCATTCGTCCGTTTGTCTGTACATTTGTCCCGCTTCAGGTTAAAGTTTTTGGTCAAGGTAGTTATTGATGAAGTTGAAGTCCATTCAACTTGAAACTTAGTACACATGTTCCCCATGATATGATCTTTCAAATTTTAATTTCAAATTAAAGTTTTAACCCCAATTTCACGGTCCACTGAACATGGAAAATGATAGTGTGAGTGGGGCATCCATGTACTATGGACACATTCTTGTTATATATTATATTTTCCTGTTTGAATGGTTTTACACTAGTAATTTTGGGGGCCTTTTATAGTTTGCTGTTCTGTGTGAGCCAAGTCTCCGTGTTGAAGGCCGTACCTTGACCTATAGCGGTTTATTTTTATAAACTGTTACTTGGACGGAGAGTTTTCTCATTGGCACTCATACCACATCTTCCTATATCTATATATGAATTTTTAATATTTCATTTCAATGTTTAAAAAATGTTTTTCTGTTACAAATCATGATTTATTATTTAATGGGTACATGTCATGTTGCCCATCAAGGGTCCTTGATTGAAATAATTAAAATCATTCTTCTTATTCTTATTTTTTGAAAAGATATTTGAATAAAAAAACTGTGTGGAAATTTTTATTGATGCTGAACTAAGCCTATTTCACAAGAGAACGCTTTAAGCTATATAATAATATACTACATATCAATTTATAAACTGAAGGACAAAGCACTCAGTTTTAATTGCACTTGCTCTGTTTAGTTCAGATCAATTACTCAGAATTCAAATCACAAGATCAAATGAGTGTATTGATGTAAATAAATCTTTGCAGTACTTTATAATGAAATAAACAATTTAGTCATTTTAATTACGCAGGAAAATTTCACAATTTAAAATTTAAACAATGATTTATTGCAAGTAAGATACAGCAAACAACCAAGAAGTTTTAATTCAAAGTATGCTGTAATGCTTGATAATCAGTTTCAATAAAGTTAAATCAAAAATGTAATTAGGTTGTTTGAAGTAAAATTTAAGCCTTAAATTTAATAGACAATTACTAAGTGCATGCAGTCATTTGAATGTGATCCTATATATAAATGGTAAAGGTTGAAAAACAAAATGACACAGCGAAAAACCTGATTAACTTTCATTTTATATAAAAAAAAAAAATGTAATGTGATAAAAACATCTGTTTACTATAAAATACCTTTAGTTTTACTTTTCACAAAATATTTAAGAAATTAATATTATAGTATGTCTAATATTTCTAATCTGAAAACAAATACCAGAATAAACTATAATCTGATATCATTATTGGTTGATGATGATCATGACAAAGAAAAGTTAAATTAATATTGAACAATACATTTTATAAAGACATTTTCTATTAAATAACTATAACAGCTGAAAATTCAAAATTCAAAATTAGTTAAATAGTTAGTACTTTTACCAATAAAGTAACTTAAATTAGTATTCTTAGTAACTAACAAGCAATCCCACCTTCCACGGACTGTACATGATACAAGTCGCAGCTAAGGATATTTTATTCTTTTATGAAAAATAACATTATCCTTCCCATGCGTTTTGTACTTTTTGATTAATCCATGCTCAGTTAGTCAAATCCATAGTCAAACTTTGTTTTTGTCATATCCTTTATGGAACATTTAAAATTTAATAGAAAATACATTGATGATAATTTTGAATGAGGAGCTAAACTTATCATTCTGTTGTTAAATGGTATGGTCATATTCCGGCATATTCAAGTATAAATAATTAGTCCTTTATATGAAAAAAGTAAAAATAATAACATTTTTGTAAAAGCATTTGTAGTTGTCAAAACTTTTTATGTTAAAGTTAAAGAAAGGGTTAGATAGGTACTTTAATATAGAAAATGGTGAAAATCTATGTTAGATCTTTACCAGCCTCAGTACTTCGGAGTCTAAACTGAAACCTTATATGGCTGTCTCAGTGATAATCACATTTGAGACCTAGCATATATTTGTTTTGAAAAACTTTACCAGAACAAATTAACTATACACAAGAAGATCAGAAAGCTCAAATAAATAAATGTTAAAAACAAAAACAAAAACAAAGAATGACTATTAGATATATACAATGTGTGTGGTTTTATTTAATTTCTTACACTTACAGGTATAAGCTGTGAAAGGAATACAGTCAATATAAAATATGTATCTATAATGTAGAAAAAACTACCAAGCCACTACTATGTGAGCTGTGAATAGAGTCATAATAAAATGTGAACCTATGATAGAGAATATCTACCAAGCAATTGATAACAAAATAATGTCCATGATAGAAATCTAGACCAGTGTATCCACTCTATGTTAGTAAAAACAGACTACAGTTCACTAGGAAATAGAACTTTCAATGACTGCACCTAGTTAAATGGAGTTGACTTTAAAGTTTTAATTTTTTCACATGTTTTGGTATGGGAAACCTTTTAAAAAAACTAATATAGCAGTGGCTATACTTCATGACATGTAGAAGAATTTGTGATAGTTTGATCAAAATCTGTCATTTTCAAAGATAATGCATTTGGAGTGTAACATGAACTACAACACGGAAGATAGAAGTGAACCCTGTGTGTCACTTGCAACAGCTTGACACTATCAGGTGACACAATAACGATGATATTCAACTCATCTACCTTCTAAATGTCCAATCAATTATATAGTTTGCACTATTGTTTTAATTGATTTAACATACTATGTTCCAGATTCAGAGAATTTTTAATTTAACTTTCATATTACTTTTCATAAATACTAACTTGACATTATTTTTTAATGTACATATAGATTCTACCACTGCATCGAGTGTGATATGATATTTATCCACTCAAGACAGTTAAATTTTCAAATTTTAAAACGCGAGGCTTGCCAATCGAGTGTTTTAGATATTTAAATTTGAACTGTTTAGAGTGGAAAAATTTTGTATTGCACTTGATTTGGTGGTGAAATCTGTTTCTATGATGATTTATAGACAATGTAAAGACTATTTTAAACATTATTTTCGAATGATGTGCAAAAAGATGTGTTCCTTCCATGTGACGTCGTCAGACATGGTCGCTTTATTTCATAACGTCACAATCAGAAATTCAGAAAAAAGAAAGAAAGTTTGAAGTCATATTCCAATTTTGACCAATGAAGAACTGAGATCAAACAAACCACACATTGATTAAATAAAAATAATCAACAGGTCAGGAAAAGGATAAATCGGGTAAGAATAAGAGAAATACATTCAACATTCTCATCAAAAGAATTGTTAATATTAATTTACTTTTTCTACTCATTACTGACATGATTTCTTTTAATATTTTCAACCTTTGCAAAATTTTTGCTCAAACTTTTTAATAAGAATGGAGCAACACTTACATCTGATCAAAAGACAACCCATAAGATAGGAAACAGTACCATCAGGAGATGCTGAACTGTAGTGTGCTTTATTTTTAGTTATAAAACTTCAAAATTAGTACCAATACAAAACAAATGTAGTTTCTAATATTGTACTATATGTATATGAGTTATTTTGTGTGACTCAATCAGTGAAAGTTACCTTTGTCATTTCCATAATCTTAAATATATATATTCATAAATTCAATAAATAACAGTCAGAAGTAGAAGAATTTTTTCTTTTATAAAATTAAGTTAGTTAAATTATAATGCAATTGCTTTAAATTTTAATGACCAGTTAATAATGTCTGAAATTAAAAATTTTGAAAGAGAAAAAAGTTGCTTGTTTCATTATTCTTTCCAAATGACTTTTTGAAATTTGTTAAAGATTGGATTCATTTTTCAATACATTTTATATAATAAAGAATATCCTTGATACACAACAAACAGAGCTTAAGTTCAGATGAAGTACTTACAGTTAAGCCCAACAGTTTGGTTGCCATGGAACTAACTCTCAAATTAGCAAAAGGTTTGTCCACATTCCAACTTTGTTCTAAATATTTGGTAACCCTCAGTGAAGCTCTCAAACTGCTTTCAAAACGAGATCTTATTCTTCTGCTCTCATCAAACTGAAGACAAAAAAGAGGAATATTACAATTAGGTTAAGTTATACTATATTTTACCTCTAGCCTAGGAATACAAAAAAAAAACAAATGGCGCACATCTTGTTGACTGTTCTGTACACCAAAAACGAAATATGTATTTTTCTTTGCCCAGAATGAACTTAAAAAGTCTTTTCTCAACTCTTTTAAGTGCAAAATCAATAGTCTAAAGCGTTAAAAAAATGTGTAAAGAAAAGCAATAAGGATAAATTATTTTTGGGGCTTAATGGTCTCACAATTTTTATATATCTCTTGCAAAGTTTCAGACTAAAAATCAACTCTCTAAAGTTTTCATCCCCCAAAATAATGCTACCATTGTCATTCCATTTGAGAAACAAATTCTATTTCATTTCAAAATTGATCAATTACTAGGTCACTATAAAATGGCTCCTGTACTTGACAAGTCAATGAAGTTTTCTAACATTAATACAAAATATCAGAGCAACAGAGGACCATATTTGAGCTGGAAGGTATGAATTCTATTTACTTTTTTCGTCTTTGTGGTAATAAGATATGTTTCTATTTGATGTTCAGTTAGGTAGCTACTTCTAGATTGTCCATTTCCAGGTTCTATTTCATATTTGTCTTTATTGTGTAGTTTATCTAAGGTTGTCTTTGTCACATGTACTTTTCTGAAATGAAAAAGAGTACAACGTCATTTTAAAAACAAACATTTTTTATTGGCTAAATCGAGTGAAATTAAGAGATGAAATAAAAACAATTAGGCAATTAAAAAACATAACAGAAGCTACCAGGACTCGATCATTTTTCCCACTGGTATAGTCCTTAAGAACTCCATGGTCACAGCTAATTCTCTCGACTCCTTCAAGATAAAGAATCAGAAGTACAGCTTCTACATGTTCTAAGGACCAACTTGTTTTTAACCCGTCTCCCACTACTCCGATTTTTAACTGTCCAATTGTGCTAACTAGAAGACCCCAGCACAGTAAAGATAGAAGACAAAGAAGAAGTACTATCATATATGATAAGCAATAACATTTCCTTCCATTAAAAATGGTTTATAAAATTATCTCCCCTTTTTTTCCTTAATAATGCTATAATCTCTTGTTTTCAATTGATTTTCATAGTTTATTCTTATTTTGTAATGTTACACTACTGTCCCAGGTAAGGGGAGGGTTGACACCTTCAAAAGAAATTGAAGTCGAGAGCTTGTTATTCAGTGGCTGTTGTTCAACATATTGGTTGTTCATTTATTTTATTTTTTTAAATTGATTGTCTTATAGTTGTCATTTCAGTGCTTTTTAAAGCTGACTGTGTGGGATGGGCATTGGTTATTTTTTAGGGTTGAACTATGAACTATAGTTGCTTATTTCTGTGTCATTTGGTCTTTTGTTGAGAGTTGTATCATTGGCAATCATAACATACCTTCTGTTTTTATATGCAATCTGAAAACCTTGTTTTAGATGTGGTCTGGGAGGTCAGTATTTTTGTTATTGAACTTTTACATGTAGTACAAATGAACTGCCATTATATAAGAACACATTGTTGTTCAATCCAGAAAATAGCATGTCTATCAGCTTATCTAGAGATGGCATCTAATTGACAGATTTTTTATATAACAGATGCTCTTAAGATACAGGAAAAAAAGGATCTATATATTAGGGAAATCATTACTGGACAAGTATTATTACAGAATAAAAATCAATAATGAAATATATAATTTATATTTCTTGATATATTTTATTTCAAATCCATCACAATTAGTCATTGTCTGTGTTTCATTAATTAGTTACAAGCTGTTGATCATGAAATCTGCTTCAAGTCTATAAATATATCGTTAAAAGTCTATAACATCAGCTTATAAGGGAATATAGAAAGTATTTTCTGTGGAACGAGACACACCTATATAAGATTACAGCATCAATGGTCTGGATACAATTGATTCTAATAGTTATAACTAGCTGATAATATTTTAAATTGTGACAGTTATAGAAATAATGAGATAAAACATATGCCATCAACTTTTAAACCATTTATAGACAAACAGATGAACAGGTCACTATACAAAATGAATATAAAAAAAATGTGATGCAAAAGTAACGTAAAACGAAACAGTTAATGACCAAACAACACAATCAAATCAGAAAATGTTTAGACTAATTGACATTATATCTGTGAAATCTGTGGACACATTTTTATTTGTTGGATAACAGTTTCCATGGGTTTCATGGGTACAATTGAACCATAAATTCAAAAATTCAACAAATTACAATTTTTTTATAGGCTTGTAATGTGGTATAATCTCACAGATTTGCAAAACTGTGAAATCAGTATCATCGAAAAAGCAAATTTTCCTCAGTCTAGTCCACTTAACATTATGGACACATACATTGTCTCATCCTGGTCATATATTGACCTCTAGGTGTTTTTTTTGGTTTGATTGTGTTGTTGATCATATAAGTATCTCACAAACTAAGATAATAAGGGATGAGTTAGATACTCATACAAACAGTTTAAATCTATCAAATGTGACTGTCCATCAACTGGGTCAATCATTTTCATTGTTAATGCTTAGCTTAAATTTGACATATTCTGGAACACCTCTGGATTATATGTAATTTACTTATGTAATATCAGACCTACATCGGAAAACCTCCAGATTTCATGTGATTTACCTAAGTAAATCAGACTTACATGATGTTCACTAGTAATATAATATTAGATTTATCCTGGAACATGCTCAGATTGCATGTGATTTACTAATGTTATATTAAATAAACTCTAGAACACCTCAAGCTTAAATGTTATATCAGACCTACCCAGAAACACCCCAGGGTTAAATGTTATATCAAACCAACCCAGGAACACCTCAAGGTTAAATGTTATATCAAACCTACCCTGGAACCCCTCCAGATTCCATTTGATTGGCTGTTGTGACATCATCTGACCAGACATCATACTGCCACTTACTAAGACCCAATACACCACTCAAGACCATGCCACTGTGGACCCCAATTCTCATATCTACATCTACACCTGTTGCATCTCGTACCTCTCTGTAAACATAAATAAAATGTATAAACATATCATCTGCTGGCAACAAGTTTTGACATTTTTTTTGATAGCCCAGTCCTCATCACCATTGATGCTTCAAGCTTCAGTAAGATATATTACAGGTTACAATATCAATTGAAACTAAAATTGTTGGTTATAAACACTCACTCTAAATTGAAAAATATAAATTACAGGGTGGTTATTTGAACTTGATTTCACCAACACTATTGCTGATTTTTTTCTTTACACTAGAGTTTGTCAAAATTTCAAGTCATTGAAATTGTGTGATTTCTTCTCAAAGAATTGTTTTTCTTTGTTTATTTTTTTGTAGATTATTATTGTCTACTTTTTGTTAAGCAATGGTTTGACTCCCCCTCTAAAGGTTGCACTTTGTAAAAGCAGCTGTTTTAAACTCAAATCATGCCTCTTTTGGGGAGATATATAATATTCATAGATAATTAATTTTGTTAACATACTGTTTCAGAGTAATGATCTGTAGGTTGCATCTCATAGAGATCATAACTTTGGAATGTTACCAGCAAATATACATATGCATATCGGCCATATTGAAATCTGTGGTAATCCTTAGTAAAGTCAAGGTAGGGTTAGTTGTGTAGTTTAGTGTTAGTTTAATAAAACTCTTAGTTCGGGTCATATAAACAATGAAAATATGTAGCACATCCCTATTTTTTGACCTTTGAAAAAAATAGTAGTGCATATGAATTTCTATGATAAAATTTTTTTCAAACTTCATAGTAAAAGGCATATAGTTTTAGCCATAAAAGGAGCTCCATGGGGAAATTGCATTGTTGATATTTACAGAAATGCAACCTATACATATATGATAAAAAGATATTCAATTGATAGACATTATCATTTTCATTATATATCAGAGTATTAAATGCCACGGTATTGTTTTTTAAATGTAACATACAAACGTGCTAGTGAGTTCCAAGGTTAAATATTGTGCATGTTCAGTTTTACAAATGCATTCTGTTCTATTTCAGGGAATCCAGAGTCACAAAAGTAAACCTATGAAAAATTCTATTACATACAAGTTGACTGAGTACATTGTATTATAGTAAACAATCTCGGCAAGACTTATACCCGTAATGTTGAACAGTTATCTGGACCAAGACTTACAACACATCTGTAAGGGGATTGGGGCCTCAGCCAAACAAGTGTAACTGTGAGTTTCTACTCACTAATGATACCCTCGCCCAAATATTGTGGTAAACAGGAAGTTGTTGACTGATGAATCTAAAATCACATCACATGGTATAGCTCAGTCAGGATACTAGTTTGTAAAAATTATCTCCCCATTATGCCTGTCAATTTTCACAATCGTAACTTAATTTAAAGTGGTGGTATAAAAAAAGTTTTGGCCTGGAATATGACAGAAATATAGAATCAATGATAGAATTAATTTATCCACTATATGTGTTTTCTGTTAAATTGATGACATTCATTTTTTTTTTGTATAATTACATTTTCCAAAAAACAGACTAGTTGCCAATCAACTCTTTCAGAACATTATAATTCAATTAATCAAAACACTTTATATGGTAACTGCTGCACCAAAATCATTTAAAATTATAATTTTCAATACAGCTTCTTCAAATTTTTGCTATTATAGTAATTGACAGTTCATTTTATTCAGAGAGAAAAAGTGTGAAACGCAGTTTTATTATTTGATAACATGGAATCTATTCTACATCTATCATTACAAGACACTCAGACTGATGCCCGGACAGGACTGGTTCCCATAGATGTAATAAAACGGCAACAAAATACCAATTTACTCCTGGGTCACCACTGACAATGACCAATTGTACAATAACAATCTCTGGCCATTTCATAATGAGTTGTCTAGTGAGCTCAATAAAAATAACTGAAAGCTTTTTAAGTGTGATATGATTGAGTTTAATGCTCATAAAACAAGCTAATACTAGATTTTAGCTGTAAACAACATTGAATATACGATAATTCTCAATTAAATAATTCATCGCAGTTATCAATTGTGTCTGTATAATTCTCAATTAAAT
Organism: Mytilus galloprovincialis; assembly: GCF_965363235.1. Classification (NCBI taxonomy): domain Eukaryota; kingdom Metazoa; phylum Mollusca; class Bivalvia; order Mytilida; family Mytilidae; genus Mytilus; species Mytilus galloprovincialis. Next base: position 89,196,698 of record NC_134843.1, read on the forward strand.
AATTCATAGCAGTTTTCGATTGTGTCTGTAAATGTGATACAGGGACTATCTGGAAGTTAACAATTGTCAGAAGTTAGAAACAGTGTTAACTGAGACAATTCTGCTTTTATACAATATGTAGATTTTATATCTCTAAATAACAATGTTAGTTTGCTGATGTTTGATTCTAGATTACACCTTGTAATAAAGATAATAAAGAGGCAGTACAATTAGAAGCAGAGAACAAAAAGAACATACCAATTTGTACATAGAAACATTTTAAAACTACTATATACTTCCATACATTTGATACAATGTCTATGTTTTGTCGACTTATAAAAGTAAATTGGCACAAGAACAATAGTGTTGCTCCTTTATCTTACTTACTTCCTGTTTTTTTTTTACATTGTTGCTTCATTTTAACACACAAAACCAATATCCTTCCTCACAAATAGTTACATATAACTTTGTTTTTCATTGAAATATGAATGACAGTACAATTTTATTTTCAATTTACCAGATGTTTATTAAAATTTCACTTTACTAAACTAAAACTTTATAGAGGAAATAAATTATTATCTTACATGGCATGTATAATAGCAACTGGCTTTGAATATATTTAGTCAATATAATATTTCACATTGTGATTTTTATTCTGTTGTTTTTTAGTACTCTATTTTTGCAACAAATTTAATTTCTATTTTAACTACTTCCCATTATCACACAAAAACGCTTCTCTGATTGGTTTCTGTGTAATTTATGATGACACCTTTATTAAATATTATTTTGTTTACAAATGATTAGTGTCATCTTTTAATTAATCAATTCATAAACAATATTGACATGGTGACAGTTCATTATTTTTTACAAAAAACTTGTCAATAAATGTGCTGTTCTAGGAAAATAACAATTTAATGGAGGAGGGGGGAAACCCATTGATGAAAATGTTTCTGATTTGATAAGAAAATGTTGATACAACAATTATGGTGATGAAACAGTTGAGTAAAAAACAATAAACCAGAGGCTCCCAGGAGTCTGATATCATGCATCTGCGTAATTCGCAATTAATGTAGTAAAAAAATAAAATAAAATTGAAGACTCCAAAAAGTATATGATAAAATGTGAATGAAAAAAATTATCGCAAAAATGTAAGTCAAAGATCATTGGAAAATTGATAACCAAATTTCTGACTTGTAATTTTTAGCTAAACATAAGGGAAAGCTGTGCTCTCACTCATCAAAGTTTGGTTGTATTATGCTGAGTTCACACGTAATTCGAATTCGATTGGCATTAACTAATTCGAATTAGTTTAATTTGCATTCGAAACGTTTTACGTCCTAACGTCAATTCTAATTCGAATTACAATGCGCGTCAAATTCGCTTTACTGTCCAAACGACTTTAACTTTTACTTCGTATTGACAAAAGCATACTTCTAATGCCAATTAGATAATGCGAATTAGCCAATTCGAATTCAATTCGAATTAAAAAAGAGGAGTGTGTGAATGCAAATAGCGAATTCGATTCGCATTCGAATCAAATTAAATTTGAATTAAATATACGTGTGAACGATGCATAAATTTGTTCAAGACAACTACAGAACCAAGTATTGGAATAGCTCACCTGGCCCATTTAAAGTGTTATTTTTTTTTGGTAACCATTTCAAACAGGCTGCTTTTATTTGCTTCCTTATGGTAAAAATGAAAGAATGCAGTATTTTTTTTATCTTAAATTACCAGATCCATAATTTTTAGCTGTTGGAATTTAGCTAAGGAATATTCAATCTTATAAAAAGAATTTGTGGTGCAAAAAATATGATTTACTCTACGAAAAAAATTGACACCAAGTAAACATTAAGAAAATAAACTGCCAATCAATTTCTTAGATTTTAATACAGATAAATTTCACCTTTAAATAAATACAATTGAAATACCTCTTTATTAAAAACTTTTCAAAAATATAAGTAGCTATTTGACTGTCCAACATCTTTTTTTTTTTAAATTTGTTATTAATAACACATTATATACTTCATGAGGCCTGATAAAGTTTAAACTTGATCAATATATAATTGTCAAACCGTCACATGATCACAATGAAATATTCACATGTTTATGGATATCAAACTTATACCTAAAATATGTCATTTATACTTCAGACAGATAAAATTTATATCTTTTCAACATGTCAAGTTTAGGTAAAAATATAACAAAAGTAATAAATATGGTCAAATTAATTATTTACAAAATATCCTCTGAATTTATGATGAATTGAAGAATAATGGTTTCACCTAATTTTTTTGCTATTCCTAAAAAAAACACTTTAACATTATAAATTCATTAACAAGGTATAATACATCATTGTCTAATAGGTCATCCTTTGTTGTGTAAAAGTAGGGCTGAATATTTTATATGTTATACTAAATTGTGTTGTTTGATGCAGCAATGATTTCGGATAATTAATCAGTACTAGGAATCTATCACTGAATCCTATAAAAAATTGCTTGATTGTTATAATTCTCAAATGAATTATGGAATCTATACAAAAACATAAATTGAAAAATAAAATAATATTAATAATTTAAGACCTATATAAAGTTTACTTTATAAAATGTATGGTATACAAAATTGTAAAAGAGAACTTGTGTAGGGGTCAACTAGTTTCAAATCACCATTAAAATCAAAACAGAATAGCACAGGAAGAAGTTAGTTAAAACAAAGTTTGTGTACTGTAAGATAGTCATTTCATCTTAACAATATTGGCCTAACTGGATGGCATCAACCATTTTCATTCCTTCTTCAGACAGTTACCTGAACTTGACCTGAGTAAGGTGTATGCAGGTGTGCACATGCAGGCCAAAAACACATATATAAACTTACCTTATAGCATCTATCATCTTTAGTCCCATATTAACACAGTTGTCAGCATGATTTTCATTAGGTGTAGGTAAACCAGACACACAATAATAACAATCTCCTAAAATCTTAATTCGCATACAATGATTTTTCTGAAAAAAAGAAAAGAAGATTAGTGTGGATTCATTTGTCGGATGCCAATTTTCTTGGGTTTTGTGGATAATACAGTTGAACAACAAATTTAAATATTCAACGAATTACAAATTTTATATAGGCTAGTTTTGTATGTAGAGATTGGCAAAACCATGAAATCAAATATCAACGAAAATGTGAGTGTTCCACAAAACACAAAAATTGATACCCGCGAAAATAAATGAATCCACAGTACTTTTTCTTTTGTGTTGTTGAGTTGCTGTCTCATTTATTTATATCCCACATCTCCTTTATTCATATATGTTGTAGGGAGATGTAGCCTGTATTAAAGACAGTGTAGGAAGATGTATACTGTATTAAAGACAGTGTAGGGAGATGTAGCCTGTATTGAAGACAGTGTAGGGAGATGTAGCCTGTATTAAAGACAGTGTAGGGAGATGTATACTGTATTGAAGACAGTGTAGGGAGATGTAGTCTGTATTGAAGACAGTCAGTGTAGGGAGATGTAGCCTGTATTGAAGACAGTGTAGGGAGATGTAGCCTGTATTAAAGACAGTGTAGGGAGATGTATACTGTATTGAAGACAGTGTAGAGAGATGTATACTGTATTGAAGACAGTGTAGGGAGATGTAGCCTGTATTAAAGACAGTGTAGAGAGATGTATACTGTATTAAAGACAGTGTAGGAAGATGTATACTGTATTGAAGACAGTGTAGGGAGATGTAGCCTGTATTAAAGACAGTGTAGGGAGATGTATACTGTATTGAAGACAGTGTAGGAAGATGTATACTGTATTGAAGACAGTGTAGGGAGATGTAGCCTGTATTAAAGACAGTGTAGAGAGATGTATACTGTATTAAAGACAGTGTAGGGAGATGTATACTGTATTGAAGACAGTGTAGGGAGATGTAGCCTGTATTAAAGACAGTGTAGAAAGATGTATACTGTATTGAAGACAGTCAGTGTAGGGAGATGTAGCCTGTATTAAAGACAGTGTAGGGAGATGTATACTGTATTGAAGACAGTGTAGGGAGATGTAGCCTGTATTGAAGACAGTGTAGGGAGATGTAGCCTGTATTAAAGACAGTGTAGGGAAATGTACCTGTATTAATCCACATTACTAGTCCCCCCCCAATCCTCCCTATATATTGCTCCTTAATCTATTTAGGGACTATGTTGTGAATACTAAGATACTTTCCCTTTTTGGGGCCCGAACCAAACGCTGAAAAGATACAGTGCAAATGAAGCATCTGTTTTACACTAATCAGAGATCAGTAAGGGGCCCAAGATATGTTAACCGGTTCTTAGTTAGAAGTATAAACTGAACAAACACAGGTTTGGGACAAAGAACCACAGTTTAATATTTTCTTTGCATATCAATAAAGCAATACATGTAAACATAATTACAAACAAAGCAAATTCCAGTTGAAAATCTGTGGTACTCCTAACACAAAGTACATAATAACTGTGAGTTCTTTTGAAAACATTACTACTCTACTTATTAACAATATATTTTAATAAACATGATAAAAGGCTGAAATGACAAAGCAATAAAGTAAAAACTATCCTCTAGGGAGCGGAGGGTGGGAATAAATAATTTCCCAGAAAATTAGAATGTCTGCTCCAAGCAAGCGTTGCTTTCAGAATAATTATGTGCTTGTGCCTAAAACAAAAGCCCTGTTAATTAAGCGCTGATTGGTTAATTCAAATGCAGTGTTAATTTTGATTGGTTAATTAGGATAATCTCGAAAAGCAATTAGTAAACGAGATTTCACATGCAGCAGCAACTGGGAAACCCCCAAGCTGATTGGACCAAATAGCAGACAGGGATTCCCAATTAAAATTTTATGTACCAGCATTGCACAAAAACGTATTGTGTATTAATAATCTATTTATACAAAATAGTTCCATTAATCCACATTACTAGTCCCCCCCAATCCTCCCTATATATTGCTCCTTAATCTATTTAGGGACTATGTTGTGAATACTAAGATACTTTCCCTTTTTGGGGCCCGAACCAAACGCTGAAAAGATACAGTGCAAATGAAGCATCTGTTTTACACTAATCAGAGATCAGTAAGGGGCCCAAGATATGTTAACCGGTTCTTAGTTAGAAGTATAAACTGAACAAACACAGGTTTGGGACAAAGAACCACAGTTTAATATTTTCTTTGCATATCAATAAAGCAATACATGTAAACATAATTACAAACAAAGCAAATTCCAGTTGAAATTCTGTGGTACTCCAAAGTAAAACCCCAAACCTGTGTAAAGGTAGAAAGTAGGACATGCGTTAGAAAATGCTTAGACTGATCCCATAGAAAACTAAAGAAAAAACTTGACCTGTCATGACTGTGTGCCTGTAAGCCTAAAGATGAGAAAGCGGAGAGAAAGACAGGACATGTGAGGAACAAGGTGATGCACATACAAAGGGGTGGATAGGCATTCCTTCATAAAAAATTGACATAACTTTAATTCATGCAATCTGGAAATAGCATCCGCTAAAACATTTTGCTTCCCCGGTAAATGAATTGCGACCAGATGAAAATTATTAGCAGCAGATAGCCAAAACAATTCACGCAAAAAGGACATCAAAAGTTTGTTCCTTGAGGTACACTTATTGATACAGGCAACAGTTGATGCATTATCACAATAAATAAATACACGCCTATTTTGCCAGCACTTAGCCCAACGTTTGACTGCCAAAGCCACTGCAAGTGCTTCTTGCTCATTTATATGCAAAGTTTGCGCAAATGGGAAATCCTCTTTCCAATTGACATAAAACCAATCAGTACCAAAAAACCCACCTGCACCTGTATTGCAAGCATCTGTGTAAACTGAGGTGACAGGGTTAGTATTGAGTAAGATGGATTTCCCATTGAAAGTTGCCATAAAATTATACCACCAATGGATATCATGCAAAATATCGCCGCTTAAGCGCATTTTGTGCCTGTCATGCTTGAGCTGCATTATGCTGTCAATGATTCTCCGGAGAAAAACTCTCCCGCCGTGAACCACTGACGAAGCCCAGTTTAGCTTGCCCGCCAGGGACTGCAATTGTTTCTTAGAAACATGCTTGCGCTGCTGAAAACTTGCTAGTTCCCGCCTTAATTCATCAAGTTTTTTAATAGGTAATCTTAATTCCAATGTTGTGGAGTCTATCTCCACGCCTAAAAATACTAATTTCTGGCAAGGGTCAACAACCTTGGACCAACTAATAGAAAAACCTAACTTGCGCAGCAAGTAAATTAAAATTCTAAGTGCATGTGCACAGCGCTGCTTTGTTTTTTCGCAAATGAAAAAATCATCCAAATAAGCTATAATGGTAAAACCTCTGCGTGACATCATGCGCCGAATAGCCTGTGATAGCCTATGAAAAATACCTGGTGCAAGTTTTGAACCAAAGGGTAATTTTTTATCAATAAAGGTATGGGTCTGACCATCAGGAAAAGTCCACCGTAAACCAGTGACCTGTTGACTATGGGAACTAATGCTGACAGATCTATAAGCCGATTTTAAATCGACTTTGGCCATGAAACAATTTTTTGTGACTAATTTTGCTGCATCATCAACAGATTGAAACTTTTGTTTTTCTACATCCCCTGCAAAATCATTTACAGCAGATCCAAGTGGTCTGCTGCAGTCGTGAATTATCCTTACACCCCCATCAGATTTTGGAATAATACCTAAAGGGCTAATAATTTTAGGTGTGGACTTAGCAAACTCATAATTTCCATTTTCAATTTCAGTCAAAATCTGTTGATGAGCTTTGTTATATAAAGGACTTGAAGGATTAGCTGAAGGGTGATTTTTTGCCGAAATGTGTGATGAAGCCAAATTATCTTGAACAATGTCGAACCCATTTTTTATGCCTTGCAAAAGAAAATCTTTATCAACATCATTTTTTAGTTCATCATGCCAAACATTATACACCAAGTCACGCACAGGCTTTACCTTTATCCGTTTTTTGGATGGGCAAAGGCTTGGTGTTGGGCACCACAACCTTGAATTGAACAAATATGAACATAGCGACAGTTAGGAAATGAGCAACCTTTCCTACTGTTAAAACTTTTGCAAATTTCATTTCCTTCTTCAGAGTGTGAAGTATACTTGGAATAGTCCTGTTGCTGTTTATTTGCATTCTTAAATATTGGACCAGATGCCTGAGATTTATTGTATACAGCTTTAGGTCGTAAGTAAACTGACTGCAAATGAGGAATGTCAGTACCCCATCTAAAAGTATGCTGCTTTTGAAGCCTACGATATTCTCTATCAAAAAAAAGTACTGACACAAACTCACATGAAGAAACTAACTGGTAAATTCTCATGGTATATGATAAATAATCGAGGATCTGTGTCTGTGCCAGTTCTCCAGTGCTGAGCAGCTTGTACATTATTGACAAGTTTGCCCTAGACCATTGACACAGAGACAGAGATTCAAGTTTTGGCCTTAATGGCCCAGACTTAAACACTAGTTGCCCCCCTGATGCATTGGAAATAAGACGTTCTTCAGGCATACTGGTCCCCCCTATATCATTACCAACAAAATCTATAATATCTAAATAATTAACTTTACTGTCTATGTTTGAATGTTTCAAATAAATTTGCGGATCCTGCCAAGATAGAATAGAGTTAATGCCAGTGTTACCTAAATTGGTTACGGAATTGTCACTTTCATTCGAATTTCCCGCAATGTTCTGGTTTTGACGTCCATCCAATAAGCCAGAGGAATGTACATATTGTGTTTGCTGTCCGGTAAGCTGTTGCAATACAGCATTAACGTAAGCATCATCTGTGTTTGTTTGTATTCCGCCATCTTTAAGATGCTCATGGGCGCCGCCATCTTTGTTCACAGTACTTCCGTCGTCGCCATCTTGTAATGCGCATGCACCAGAATTTGATACTGCCGGAAGTCTAGAATTTGCCGCCATTCTCTCGCTGGGCGAAAAGTCTTTCTTAAATGTTTTTCCTACTGCTCGCAGTAATAACTTTCGTTGGCCTATCGGAATACTCGAGTTATCTAAATCTTCCTTCTCAATCAACGCAACGGCCTCCATGCTGTCAAATCCAAGTTCTAGCATTTCATTTGCGGTGGCTGTGTTTAGCTTCATCACTTCGGCCCATGCCATTACTTTATCGGACTGGTGATTGGTTCCCGTCCTAAATGTAATATCTTCGTCATCAGACATGATGGAAAGACAGTTTATTGAAAAACAACAGTTTATAGCAATTATAAATCGTGCCGTTAAATTTTCTTGGAATACGAATTAATCCTGTTACGCCGGGTCGTCAGAAGCACAAAACTCGTAGCTTTGGAATAAACCAGCCATCTCACGCTGCTGCAGATGAGATTCCACAATGAAACTTAAACAGACAAAGCCGATTCTGCTTCCTGATTGTATTTAATTTTGTCCATGTCGTAACATCAATTTTGACATTAAAAAACTAATTCGGAATGTTATTAATGCAAAATCACTTCGTATACGTTTCCTAAACGTTCACATATATAATATGGTTAATTTCCACATTGAAAACTTAAATCCGTTCATGATTTTTATAAATAAATAATTTCCCAGAAAATTAGAATGTCTGCTCAAAGCAAGCGTTGCTTTCAGAATAATTATGTGCTTGTGCCTAAAACAAAAGCCCTGTTAATTAAGCGCTGATTGGTTAATTCAAATGCAGTGTTAATTTTGATTGGTTAATTAGGATAATCTCGAAAAGCAATTAGTAAACGAGATTTCACATGCAGCAGCAACTGGGAAACCCCCAAGCTGATTGGACCAAATAGCAGACAGGGATTCCCAATTAAAATTTTATGTACCAGCATTGCACAAAAACGTATTGTGTATTAATAATCTATTTATACAAAATAGTTCCATTAAAGACAGTGTAGGGAGATGTATACTGTATTGAAGACAGTGTAGGGAGATGTAGCCTGTATTAAAGACAGTGTAGAGAGATGCATACTGTATTGAAGACAGTGTAGGGAGATGTAGCCTGTATTGAAGACAGTGTAGGGAGATGTAGCCTGTATTGAAGACAGTCAATGTAGGGAGATGTAGCCTGTATTGAAGACAGTGTAGGGAGATGTAGCCTGTATTGAAGACAGTCAGTGTAGGGAGATGTAGCCTGTATTGAAGACAGTGTAGGGAGATGTAGCCTGTATTGAAGACAGTGTAGGGAGATGTAGCCTGTATTGAAGACAGTGTAGGGAGATGTAGCCTGTATTGAAGACAGTCAATGTAGGGAGATGTAGCCTGTATTGACGACAGTGTAGGGAGATGTAGCCTGTATTAAAGACAGTGTAGAGAGATGTATACTGTATTAAAGACAGTGTAGGGAGATGTAGCCTGTATTGAAGACAGTGTAGGGAGATGTAGCCTGTATTAAAGACATTGTAGGGAGATGTATACTGTATTAAAGACAAAGTAGGGAGATGTAGCCTGTATTAAAGACAGTGTAGAAAGATGTATACTGTATTAAAGACAGTGTAGGGAGATGTAGCCTGTATTGAAGACAGTGTAGGGAGATGTAGCCTGTATTGAAGACAGTGTAGGGAGATGTAGCCTGTATTGACGACAGTGTAGGGAGATGTAGCCTGTATTAAAGACAGTGTAGAGAGATGTATACTGTATTAAAGACAGTGTAGGGAGATGTAGCCTGTATTGAAGACAGTGTAGGGAGATGTAGCCTGTATTGAAGACAGTGTAGGGAGATGTAGCCTGTATTGAAGACAGTGTAGGGAGATGTAGCCTGTATTAAAGACAGTTTAGAGAGATGTATACTGTATTAAAGACAGTGTAGGGAGATGTAGCCTGTATTAAAGACAGTGTAGAGAGATGCATACTGTATTGAAGACAGTGTAGGGAGATATAGCCTGTATTGAAGACAGTGTAGGTAGATGTAGCCTGTATTGAAGACAGTCAATGTAGGGAGATGTAGCCTGTATTGAAGCCAGTGTAGGAAGATGTAGCCTGTATTGAAGACAGTCAGTGTAGGGAGATGTAGCCTGTATTGAAGACAGTGTAGGGAGATGTAGCCTGTATTGAAGACAGTCAGTGTAGGGAGATGTAGCCTGTATTGAAGACAGTGTAGGGAGATGTAGCCTGTATTGAAGACCGTGTAGGGAGATGTAGCCTGTATTGAAGACAGTCAATGTAGGGAGATGTAGCCTGTATTGGAGACAGTGTAGGGAGATGTATACTGTATTGAAGACAGTGTAGGGAGATGTAGCCTGTATTAAAGACATTGTAGGGAGATGTATACTGTATTAAAGACAGTGTAGGGAGATGTAGCCTGTATTAAAGACAGTGTAGAAAGATGTATACTGTATTAAAGACAGTGAAGGGAGATGTAGCCTGTATTGAAGACAGTGTAGGGAGATGTAGCCTGTATTGAAGATAGTGTAGGGAGATGTAGCCTGTATTGAAGACAGTCAGTGTAGGGAGATGTAGCCTGTATTGAAGACAGTCAATGTAGGGAGATGTAGCCTGTATTGAAGACAGTGTAGAAAGATGTATACTGTATTAAAGACAGTGTAGGGAGATGTAACCTGTATTGAAGACAGTGTAGGGAGATGTAGCCTGTATTGAAGACAGTGTAGGGAGATGTAGCCTGTATTGAAGACAGTGTAGGGAGATGTAGCCTGTATTAAAGACAGTGTAGAGAGATGTATACTGTATTAAAGACAGTGTAGGGAGATGTAGCCTGTATTAAAGACAGTGTAGAGAGATGCATACTGTATTAAAGACAGTGTAGGGAGATGTAGCCTGTATTAAAGACAGTGTAGAGAGATGCATACTGTATTGAAGACAGTGTAGGGAGATGTAGCCTGTATTGAAGACAGTCAATGTAGGGAGATGTAACCTGTATTGAAGACAGTGTAGGGAGATGTAGCCTGTATTGAAGACAGTCAGTGTAGGGAGATGTAGCCTGTATTGAAGACAGTGTAGGGAGATGTAGCCTGTATTGAAGACCGTGTAGGGAGATGTAGCCTGTATTGAAGACAGTCAATGTAGGGAGATGTAGCCTGTATTGGAGACAGTGTAGGGAGATGTATACTGTATTGAAGACAGTGTAGGGAGATGTAGCCTGTATTAAAGACATTGTAGGGAGATGTATACTGTATTAAAGACAGTGTAGGGAGATGTAGCCTGTATTGAAGACAGTGTAGGGAGATGTAGCCTGTATTGAAGACAGTGTAGGGAAATGTAGCCTGTATTGAAGACAGTCAGTGTAGGGAGATGTAGCCTGTATTGAAGACAGTCAATGTAGGGAGATGTAGCCTGTATTGAAGACAGTGTAGAAAGATGTATACTGTATTAAAGACAGTGTAGGGAGATGTAACCTGTATTGAAGACAGTGTAGGGAGATGTAGCCTGTATTGAAGACAGTGTAGGGAGATGTAGCCTGTATTGAAGACAGTGTAGGGAGATGTAGCCTGTATTAAAGACAGTGTAGAGAGATGTATACTGTATTAAAGACAGTGTAGGGAGATGTAGCCTGTATTAAAGACAGTGCAGAGAGATGCATACTGTATTGAAGACAGTGTAGGGAGATGTAGCCTGTATTGAAGACAGGGTAGGGAGATGTAGCCTGTATTGAAGACAGTCAATGTAGGGAGATGTAGCCTGTATTGAAGACAGTGTAGGGAGATGTAGCCTGTATTGAAGACAGTGTAGGGAGATGTAGCCTGTATTGAAGACAGTGTAGGGAGATGTAGCCTGTATTGAAGACAGTGTAGGGAGATGTAGCCTGTATTGAAGACAGTCAATGTAGGGAGATGTAGCCTCTATTGAAGAGTGTAGGGAGATGTATACTGTATTGAAGACATTGTAGGGAGATGTAGCCTTTATTAAAGACAGTGTAGGGAGTTGTAGCCTGTATTAAAGACAGTGTAGAAAGATGTAGCCTGTATTAAAGACAGTGTAGGGAGATGTAGCCTGTATTGAAGACAGTGTAGGGAGATGTAGCCTGTATTGAAGACAGTGTAGGGAGATGTAGCCTGTATTGAAGACAGTGTAGGGAGATGTAGCCTGTATTGAAGACAGTCAATGTAGGAAGATGTAGCTTGTATTAAAGACATTGTAGGGAGATGTATACTGTATTAAAGACAGTGTAGGGAGATGTAGCCTGTATTGAAGACCGTGTAGGGAGATGTAGCCTGTATTGAAGACAGTGTAGGGATATGTAGCCTGTATTGAAGACTGTGTAGGGAGATGTAGCCTGTATTGAAGACCGTGTAGGGAGATGTAGCCTGTATTGAAGACAGTCAGTGTAGGGAGATGTAGCCTGTATTGGAGACAGTGTAGGGAGATGTAGCCTGTATTGAAGACAGTGTAGGGAGATGTAGCCTGTATTGAAGACAGTGTAGGGAGATGTAGCCTGTATTAAAGACAGTGTAGAGAGATGTATACTGTATTAAAGACAGTGTAGGGAGATGTAGCCTGTATTAAAGACAGTGTAGAGAGATGTATACTGTATTAAAGACAGTGTAGGGAGATGTAGCCTGTATTAAAGACAGTGTAGAGAGATGCATACTGTATTGAAGACAGTGTAGGGAGATGTAGCCTGTATTGAAGACAGTCAATGTAGGGAGATGTAACCTGTATTGAAGACAGTGTAGGGAGATGTAGCCTGTATTGAAGACAGTCAGTGTAGGGAGATGTAGCCTGTATTGAAGACAGTGTAGGGAGATGTAGCCTGTATTGAAGACAGTCAGTGTAGGAAGATGTAGCCTGTATTGAAGACAGTCAATGTAGGGAGATGTAGCCTGTATTGAAGAGTGTAGGGAGATGTATACTGTATTGAAGACAGTGTAGGGAGATGTAGCCTGTATTAAAGACATTGTAGGGAGATGTATACTGTATTAAAGACAGTGTAGGGAGATGTAGCCTGTATTAAAGACAGTGTAGAAAGATGTATACTGTATTAAAGACAGTGTAGGGAGATGTAGCCTGTATTGAAGACAGTGTAGGGAGATGTAGCCTGTATTGAAGACAGTCAGTGTAGGGAGGTGTAGCCTGTATTGAAGACAGTGTAGGGAGATGTATAGCCTGTATTGAAGACAGTCAGTGTAGGGAGGTGTAGCCTGTATTGAAGACAGTGTAGGGAGATGTAGCCTGTATTTAAGACAGTAACTGGCGAATTATTTGTATGTTGGGGAAATTCAAAGTTTACATCAATCATTCTTGTATATAAAACAAGGTGGAAGAGACAGTTCTATTTTTGAAAGGGGTAAGTGTTTCCAGCTAAACCTGAAACAAGCAAAGAGGACAGATAAAATGTAATAGGATCTAAAGACAATGTGCAATATAACAAAAAAATATAAAATGTGAATAGACAGAAAAATCTATTCCTCTAGACTATATCATATTCGAATGACAAAATATCAAGTATGTTAAAATACCTTTGCCAGCTGGTCAAATCTTCCAAACAGTTCATTCAACATTTTGACAAGTTCTGAAGCAGTGCATTCTGCTGCAAGTGGGGTAAAGTTGACAATATCTGCATACAAAATACTGAAATATACACAAGAACAAATTGACTATGATGGAGAATATATTATGTTGATTTGTAATTGTTAAATTTTGTAAGACATTTGAAGTCAGGATATAAGATGAAAAGTAAATTTGAAATAAATGTATAAAAAATAAATAAGCATGCACTAAATTTGCAAGGTATACAGTAAATAGAGAATATCACATTGCTATTTCATGATAACACCCCTATAAACCTGAAACACCTGATTATCTCTTTCGATGACATGACGTCATAAATATTAGGAATTTTTATACCTTTGACTTATGTCATATTAATATCATCACAGATGGCTGATACAGCACGATTTCTATTGATTGTAATTTACACATGTATTAAATACTAAGTATATAATAAATCCGTGATAATAATCCAATTAATGCCTTTCTATTGTCTAATAGTTACTCTGATTACAGCTTTCCATCATACTGTAATTATGCTCCATGACCACATGGTGAACTTTAGATATACTCTAACATATAGAATACGGTATAAAAATGTATCAGACTACTTTTTGAACTTTTGCATGCAGCATAGATTTAAACTCCGTGTCATATATGTTGTTTTTGGTATATCTCCAGATAGGTATCTGATACAATTATATATTATGTTTTTAAATGACCGCCCTCCATTATATTATAGAATATAATCCTTTATTACAGGTATCTGATATGATTAAATATGTTTTTAATTGACTGACCTCTATTATAATTATAGAATATAATCTGTTTATTACCTGACATCCGAATGTTGTTGAACGTAGAGATCATAGAATGAATCTGTAGGTGACACCATCTTCTGGGTGATATCTTCCTTCATTTCTTCAACAATATCACCGGGTATACAACTGTTTAACAACTCTTCCTGCAAAAAAAAACGAAAAAAACTCCACATTATTTTAGGCCAATATTTTAAAAGAATGAAATTATTTTTTCGTCCTTTTGTATATTTTATTTATGATATAGACAGAGGTTGAATAATTTTATCAAAGTTCTCTATATAATGTACTTTTAAATATACATTTTTGTAAATTATGTTCTCATCACAGAACTGATTGAAACTATATATCTTCAACACCTGTGTATTTTTTAAGATTTATGTTGACCTTTAAAATCTTTATATCTAAAGTTTAGATGTCTTTTTGTTATTGGTTTGTATTCTCATTAGAATACACCCAACATCCCTCGTACTTGTATTCTCATTAGAATACACCCAACATCCCTCGTACTTGTATCTTAAATGAATAAGCTGAAGTTTATGATTGATAAACTTTTAATTGATGCTCTTTTTTTCTATTATGCTTGTTTGCATACTGATTTTATTGTATAAATTTGTTCTATTAGATGAATGGTAACTGAAAGAGGCTGACAATAAAGATCATTTCCACACTTTCACATCTTTCTGTGATCTTTACCTAATTGCTGTTGGTGAATATTTCATGTTATGCTTTGGTATACAATATATAACTAAAACACATGTCTCACTCTCTTTCTCTATCAAGCCCAAGTTGAGACAATTATGTTATGACTGTATGCTAATGAGGTTATCTATATGGTTTATATCTATATTAAGGGGGAGTTGTGAGACAAATTAGATAATCTGTTTTATGCTATTTTCCTCTATGATGTTGGCTAATGACATCATCCTGTTCTCACTCTACTCGACTAAGAAAAAACTATTATCCATCCAGTCACAGGAGATAAAAAAATTAACACACAAAAAAAAGAAGCTAATTTTAGGATAATAACAATAATACCAATTATCACTGTGATTCTTTATCATGTATCAGTAGGGAATTAGTAACCCATTTATGATTATCCACATTATTTAACATAATAATACAATTTTAAAAGATGGTTTTTAGATGGGAAGTATTTAAGTCATGATGGTATGCAAAACATATTGTCTTATGATTATAGATATATAAGAAGATGTGGTATGGGTGCCAATGAGACAACTCTCAATCCAAGTCACAATTTATAAAAGTAAACCATTATGATTATACATGTGTTCAATATTCCAAATATAATTCTACACCTATATATAAAAAAAGTTTGGCCCATACAACATTATTTGCTTTACAAAATGATAATTTGATATCAGTCACTAAATGCCATGTAAGATATCTTTATATACATTTATTTCTATTTGGCCTAAAAATATGCATTGCTTTAATCACATATTAAATTGTTTAGCCTAATACATGTAGTACAATGTCATCTTTTAAAGGATCATAATTTATAGTGGTTACTAAATAATTTTCAAATCATATTTTCCATGCAATCCCTGCATTAAATCGGTGAAGAATAATCAATCTAACAGACAATAATGTCCTTCATCATGCATCAAATAAAATTTAATAATTAATCAGAACACACTAAACTTTAAAATTCATCCATTTTAACAGGAAATTTATAAAATGATATTTTTACTTTTAGAGATAAGGTTTTCAACAGTTTTTATAGTATTATATATAAACATGATGAAATATTTCAAAAAATTAAGTCATATTCAATATGTGCAATTTATTTACTGTGAAAGTACTAGTATATACCCGTACAGAAATTGCTAACAAAAGCACATAAGTTTCACATGTGAAGCACATGAGATGCAAGTAAGAATTGTATGCAAATCAGGTTGCTCATATGTGCAGTTTGGTAGTTCATATGTGCCCACAAAAATCTAACATAATGCTCACATGTGCAATTCAAACCTCAGGTGAGCTTTTATCATCCATGTTAGTTTTATGTTAGTTTTTTACTTTGAAAAGTTTTTCCATTCTTCTAACCATTCAAAACTAACCTACATCATTGCTCATATGAGCTTTTTCAAAATGACATGCCCAGTCATGTACTTCCTGTAAATTCAAATTCATGAAAAGCATGCAATAAATGGAGGTAGATGGATATGGAAAATGTTAAGTCCTATATTGTGCTATTTGAAGAAAGACATTGTTGAAATCTGATAAAACCAGTGTGGCTGTGGTTAATTATTTGTAAGTTATCATTTCTATTTCATTATTTTCATTTTTGTGTCAGATTTTGAAATATATTACAATTTTAAGTCCTTTATGGGAATATATATACAGGTTGCTTCAAAATAAGTACTACATGTATAAAGATTTTTCCTTTTTAAACTTTTTGAAATACAGTACTTATTAATCAAACACATTCATTGTGAACTAAACTTGCAAGTCCCTCTATTAGTTTTATAATGTAATGTTATGTTTTTAGTCATGATCATGATTATTGTTTAAATAAAAAAAAAAAAAAAATGATATGAAAATCATAATTAACTGACAATAATTAAAGAATAACTCTTTTAACATGATGTATCAGTTATTTTATTTTCAACTGAATTATTTAAGATTTTCATTTAAATTTGAAAAATATTCCTTTTTTAAAGCAGCCATTTTGTTTTGGTCAACTATAATATTCACGTGTGCAACATGTGAGCAACTGCTCATATGAGCAATCTAATAAAATGCACATGTGAAACAAAAGCTCATATGAGCAGTTGCACGTGAGGTTTTTAACATGCAAATTAGGTTAGTTTCATATGTGCAATTTTTTTGCTCACAAAATGCTCACCTAATTTGCATGTTAAAAAACTCGTGTGCAATCATGTTAGTTTCTAACGTGAGCATCTTATGTGCAACTTATGTGCAACATGTTAGCACTTTTTGGTAAGGGTAAGTTTCTTTTGCATCAGAGTATACTTTTAATTCAAATATTTTGTATCTAGAACTTCAATGATGACAACAGCAGCAACAACAAAGGACACAGACACAAAAAACAATCTCAACAATATATCTCAACCATTGATATCAGCTTAATTTAACCTCTGACCTTGAAAGACACAAAACATTGTATTGTAATAAATTTACTTTTCTACATTGGCTAGAGGTATAGGGGAAGGGTTGAGATCTCATAAACATGTTTAACCCTGCCACATTTTTGCGCCTGTCCCAAGTCAGGAGCCTCTGGCCTTTGTTAGTCTTGCATTATTTTTAATTCTAGTTTCTTGTGTATAATTTGGAGTTCAGTAAGGCGACTTCATTATCACTGAACTAGTATATATTTTTATAGGGGCCAGTGAAGGATGCAGGAATGTCTCACTACATTGAAGACCTAATGGTGACCTTCTGCTGTTGTTTGTTCTATGGTTGGGTTGTAACGTCTCTTTGACACATTCCCCATGTCCATTCTCAATTTTATACCTTAGGACATTTATATATTTATTTAGAATGGTAGTTGTAGACTGTGAAAATTCTTATCTGAATAATCCTCAGTCATTAAACAAAGTTTGAAAAAGTGAGACACACAATTAAGTCTCTAGAACCAGTAACCTCAGCTTTATCTTTGGCCCTGACCTTGAAACACAAGAGTTATCCTCTATTCATGGTTTAATTGAATTTAAACTTATCAAGTGCAAGAGTTTGTCCTCAACCCTTGGTTTGAAATTGATGATCTTTGACCTCTATAACCTTGAAATTCAACTGGAATGTTTTGCTTCATAGGAAGCTTGAAAAAAAGGTATTTAAGCATGAAGACTTCATCATGTTGAAAAGGTTTTGATTAGTGCATAGATTATGGTTATGATTATGTAGTCAAGACTTGACATATACCATAATAAACAGCTGCGTCATGAGCGCATGATACGCCCGACGTCTTGTGTGGAAGTTTTATGCAATAATCATAAATAGTTTCTGAGAAAGTTTTAAGCAATAACCAGTTATTGTTTTTGAGACACAGCGGGACATGTGAACCCCACCCTAGTTTTTTTTTTACAAAAAACTAAATATCACTTAAATAAAATTTTGAATCAAACCAAAAAGTATACAGATTTTCAGATTCATATAACAAAGAAGTGTGTAAAGTTTCAAGCAATAATCATAAATTGGTTTTGAGATACGGCACGACATGTAAAAAAAAACATCCCCTTTTTTACAAAATACTCAATAACTCAAAAATAAAATTTTGAGTTATCACCAAAAAGTATACAGATCTTTAGATTAATATAACAAAGAAGTGTGTAAAGTTTTAAGCAATAATCATAAATCATTTTTGAGATACGGCACGACAGGTAAAAAAACCCTCCCCCTTTTTTACAAAATACTCAATAACTCAAAAATGAAATTTTGAATCATCACCAAAAAGTATACAGATCTTTAGATTAATATAACAAAAAAGTGTGTAAAGTTTTTAGCAATAATCATAATTTTTTTTTTATGTACAGCACGACATGTTAAAAAAAAAAACCCTTCTTTTTTACAAAATACTCAATAACTCAAAAATGAAATTTTGAATCATCACCAAAAAGTATACAGATATTAAAATTAATATAACTAAGAAGTGTGTAAAGTTTTAAGCAATAATCAAGAATTGTTTTTGAGATACGGTGCGACATGTGTGTGAAAAAAAAACAACCTTGTTTTAGTTACAAAGAGCCGTAACTCAAAATTTCAAAAGTTTAAATCTTATTTTCACCATAAAGTATACAGATCATTTGACCATCATAAGAAACAACTGTATTAAGTTTCATGAAATTTGGATAAGTAGTTCTCAAGTTACGGTGCGACATGTTTATGCCAGACAGACAGACGGACGGACAAAAGGACACTGGACATTTGTATACCATAATAAGTCCCGTCAAAATTTCGATCGGGGTATAAAAACTAAGCTTAATGATCTTTGACCTCTGACCTTGAAAGTCATTAGGGTTACCCCCTTCAAGGAAATTTATTAAAAGATTGACTAATACTGGTTATCTTTTATCATTATGGAAATATTTTGAATCTTGACCTTTTATCTCTGATTTAAAACATAATAGGGGTCACTGTCTTAATTGTCATGGTGATTGTAAAATGTCACATGTTTGGGAATGCAGACAGACAGCAACACTTTCATTGATGTACATATCTATTTATATGATCCCTTTCACATCTTTGCTTGAGGCAACATATAAGTTAGAGTAGACAATATATTGATCCCAATTTTTAGTGAAGATAATATCTTTATTCTTACTGACATGTTAAAAATCAAATAACTTTTTGACCAATTTTATATTTTCATGGCCAATAATTCGTTCTGTCATGAAACTGAACTGGATGTCAAGGGTTGGCAATGGCAGACATTTGCTACCACCTTATCTATTTAAAAAGGAAAAAAACTGACATTTTCACTGCACGATTTTACCTGTTATTAAAATAAGATCATATGAAATAAATTAACTTTCTTATAAGAGTTCAAAATAGATATCATTAATTTTTGAAGCACCTGGGTCTAGGCATAACATTTTCAATTTTGACAAAGGTACTAAAATTTCTGCTTACTGACATTATAACAAAATTTTCTTGTCCTGAAGGTTTATTTCAACAAGAATTAATTTCATCTTAATCTAAATAAATCATTCTGGTATAGTGATTTGATATCTACAGGGCATTAGGAATTCATACTGCAGTTTAATATACCATATACTATACAATGTCATTTGTGAAATGGTTAGTAACTAGAAACCCATGAGATACTCTGAGCCTTCAAGTGCATTAATAATCAGTAGCTTACTTTATAGGTATTTAGTTCATCATGTTCATGCACTTGAAACTATCAATAATTCTAAGGATCAGTTTGATTTTTTAGTGCAAGTTAATTATAAGCATCAAGATCTTGAATTTTTGTTAGAATTTTTGTATCTTTCATGACATCAATATAATAATACTCTGAGTAATAAAACCATTATTTAGAATATAAAGTGTTACCTAACTTAGAAACACTTCATTTATTTACTCACAAACTAAACCACCAATAGCTGTGGAACAAAATAATTTTTTTAATAAAAATATGATTCAAGTTCCAAATATCCAATCACTATATATATGTTCCAGGATAACACATGAATGGTTTTGACTTTAAAGATAGTGATTGGATATTAGGGACTTAAATCTGAATATAAATAATGATTTTGTCCCACTGCCGTTGGTGGTTTTGTTCTTGTTGTCTATGTCTCCAAATCTATCGTTTTTTTTCACTTTAGCATCATCATAGCCATTTACTCCATTTAACCTGCACTGCACTTAAGCAAAGAGACTTTACCGGCTTACTACTTTTCTTTCATGGAGTTGGGGAGGATGATTTTAGAAATAAAATATAGCATCAAGGAAAGAAAATAAATTTGCCAAAGACAGAATAAAAATAATATTCTGCAAAGAAAATACAGGAAGAGGTTGTGTACAACAGTCAAAATAAATATTTATAAGGTGAAGTATGCATAGCAATTTAAAATTCACACCTATTTTCCTAATCTGATTATTTGACATTATCATATCATTAAAATTCAAAGAGCTTGATGACATATTTCATGACCCTGGCAGATTAACATATAGATACAGGAAGCATATAACAATTGTTGTATTAATAACCTTTATATTATAAATACATGTATGGCTGGCTTCCAACCATATGAAATTAACATGTACATATAACATTAAATACATGAATAATATAAGACAAATTTCGTCTGTAATTAAAACAAAAAAATTACTTAACAACATATCTTATACTTAAACTTTAAGAACTAGTATATTAACTGGTATAAAAAAAAAATCTTAATGGACCAAAACACATCAATATTGGAATAATTTTACATGATAAGATATAAACAAGTATGACCGAATAACAATTAAAAAACATTCAAACTTCTAAAATATTAACATGCCGAAATGACCACAACTTCATTCTAAAACATACCAACATTGTCAAAAGTCATTATCATGCATGATTCTATTCTCTGCACTCACAATATAGAATTAGTGTTCATCCCAGAGAAGCAAATGATTGTTTATACTTTGATATTATAGTATTATTTTAAATCCAAGATCAGCAAATAATTGTTCGTACAATGCCAATTTCACATATTGACTTTGATTTTATGAGTAGAACAAATCAGTGGTTTTTTTTAATTTCTTTCACAATGTGGAATGGTAAAACATGTACTTAGAAGTTGATAAATAAATTAAAATTGATTCAAAATAAAATATGGTAAATCTACCAAATATTAATTAACATCCAGTAACCGAAAACCCTTTTCTGTGGTGAATTACTGAATTGCACATATATATATATTATACAAAAATATGTACAAAACAATTTTCTATAAAGTTAAACTCAAAATCACCAGTCTAAAGAAATTATGAATGAATTAGACTTTACTTGTTTGCCATCAATAATCATCATACTAAGTTCTTCAAATAACAAAAAATAGAAAATAAGACAATAGAAAACAACTCTGGCCTTAAGATTTTGAAGATGCAAGGTAATAATAGATTTTAAGATTTCATCTTTCATCTTTTTAATTTTTAAATGTAAATTTCCCCCATACTTTTTTTTCATACAAAAAAAATATGGCATCACTCCCTGAATAGATTACTGATTATTCATAGACAAAGCCTCATGGTAAATTGCATAAGATGTAATTTATTTATAAATGAAAAAAATATTTTGAGGCTCAAAGGAGTCTTTATTATCCGCTTATAAAACTTCTATGCATAACTCTGACACAATATAGCAAACACAATTATAGGAACAATCAAAGGGTATATTACAACTTTTAAAAATAGGTTTAGTAGAATGAGAGACATACATATATATGTGTCTCTGGTAGAATTAAAGACAACTGTTTGTGTTAAACATTTCTTATTATATCATTGCTATGATAAGTTACCCTAATATTCATAGTTCTTATAGTCATAAACCACAATCTAAAAAGGATTGTAAATGTATCATCCCACAAAAGTTTGGTAAGAACTAGCAGCTTACAGGATTGTTACAAACAAAGTCTTTTAATGGATGTTTTTTATCAAGTTTTTACATATATATATATGTAGTTAGTAGCTGTGGTTTAGATAACTGCTGATCAGAAATACTACCATTCATATATATATAGATTCATTGTATATCATTTAGTAAAAGACTAGTAAACATTGAGGCCTCTTTTGCAATTTTGTCGTGGATTTTTGTTGTTGTTTATTTGTATATTCTTTCAATACTAATGGCAGTCATATATCATGGTGTTTGGAGCCACTAAACAAGACCAAAATGGGGAATCATAATGTATAAGTCCCCTATAATTGTTTTTCAAACAATTATTTTTGAAGATAAGTAACGGTAAAAGTTTGGTTATCTTCTTTCTTAATCCAAAGCTGTGGGCTAGTTGTTTGATACAGGTTAAAGGGTCATGTACCATTATGTATAAATATATGCATCATCTACATTAATGTGGTAATTTATTAACAATAATAATAGTAAATGCTCATGTTAAATCTTAAATACATACCCAGTAGTTATATTTAAACAACCAATCAACACACAGTATTTGAAACTTTGCCCTTACATATTGTATGCATTTGTCGTCCATAATTTGCATTCGTTGACAATAGAGTTTAATGCATTACTTTTATTCAGGTCACTGACAGTAAATTTGAAGAAAAAAATGTCACAGAATGAATTCAATAATTAATGGAACTGAAATATCACTAAAGTATCAGGACAAATCTATTATGTCATTTTAAGAGGATTACTTCCCTTTTATCTTACTTTTTTCATTAAACAAGTTTTATTTATGATTGATTATTGAACCTTTTTATACTAAGTAATGTTAATAAGTGAACTCTGGTATTTATCGTTGGTTTTATTAATAGAGAATTATGTCTCTTCTTACTACTTAAGGACATAGATAACTTTTTCTTATTATAGCCAAGAGAGTCAGGACAATTGTCCTTAATCTTATAATAAGTTGTACTGCTTTAAGCTGGGGTCACACATTCACGATTTTTACTGCCATCCTTGACAGGACCATTACCGATTAAAATTTGTCAAAAGTCTGATCAAGATCCTGTAAATCATGGATGGAAATTCAAACTTTAATTAAAATTTGTAAAAAAAATAAATCAGGGCAACAATCAGGTATTGTTCAGGAAGCGCCGATATTCAACCGTTTCCAAGCGAATTTGTCCCGATAATCCCGTTCTCAATCCGATTCTAATCCGATTTGTATCTTTCACATGGTAAAATTCAATTGAGTTTGTCACGACTGCATCCCAATTCTACTGAAAGGAATCCAACAGAGCTCAGACAGTGACCAGACAGTGAACCGACGCTGACGGCAGTTATCCATTAGAAAACGCCACATTACCTGAATGAAATACTTTATTTTACATCAATACAATAAGATAACATTTATAACTTCATCATCAATAAAGGAAATGGGCAGGTCTTATTTGTTCAAAGGGGGCAGCTGTTTGTGGTCAGTGTGGTCTGTTGTACTGTCTGATATGTCTTATGGTGACATCTTGTCTGTCTGTCATCTGCCTGTAATCTGTTTGTATAGTTGTTATAATTATAAAGTCCTATTCTGACATGGAATGAAGAGATTTGTAAGAAGGCTTTTAAGTTGTGAGTGCAATTCATCTATAACTTCAAAGACTTATGAAGTTAGTTATCAACAAGAATGTGTCCATAGTACACAAATGCCCCACTCGCACTATCATTTTCTATGTTCAGTGGACCGTGAAATTGGGGTCAAAACTTTAATTTTGAATTAAAATTAGAAAGATCATATCATAGGGAACATGTGTACTAAGTTTCAAGTTGATGTAACTTTAACTTCATCAAAAACTACTTTGACCAAAAACTTTAACCTGAACTTCGCACTATCATTTTCTATGTTCAGTGGACCATGAAATTGGGGTCAAAACTATAATTTGGCATTAAAATTAGAAAGATCATATCATGGGGAACAAGTGTACTAAGTTTCAAGTTGATTGGACTTCAACTTCTTCAAAAACTACCTTGACCAAAAACTTTAACCTGAAGCGGACAGACGAATGGAGGCACAGACGGACAGACGGACGAATGGAGACACAGACGGACGAATGGAGGCACAGACCAGAAAACATAATGCCCCTCTACTATCGTAGGTGGGGAACAGGCAGAGAACAGTTTTATTTACCATTGTAGGCTATCTTGATCTTGGTTTAAGGTGTGTGCTTTTAAGTTGAACATTCAAGGTCACGAAATTATTAGGATGAAGAACAGCAATACAGGGGGGTTTCCAACCCAGGAGACCAGAGGGGGTTACAACTATATGTCCCCATTCAAATGCATTTATCATCCAAAAAAAGGGGGGTTCCAACCCCTGAAACCCTCCACTGGATCCGCTGCTTGTAATACAATCACTATTCACTTGATACATTTCTTAGTGATTCTTTGAATTTTTATTTCATTCTCCTTCACCCAAAACTTTTCTCAATTCTAGTAATTATTCAGATATAAATCCAATATTTTTTAAATGAATACAGTTACACTTTCTTTTAGTAATTACATGTGGTTGCTTTCTCTCTATTTCTTCTTTGGTTTTAGGTGCGTCCTTTTAAAAGTTCAACTTTCAAGGTCGTGAAATTATAAGGATGAAGAACAGCAATACAATGACAATTTACTTGATATATTTCCTAGTGATTCTTTGAACTTTTATCTCATTCTCATTCAGCCAAAACTTTACACAATTTTAGAAAGCATACAGGTCAATTTTAATTCAATTTTTTAATTGAATAAACTTTTATTTCAGTAATTACCTGTTGTTTCTTTTCTCTCTCTAATTTCTTCATTGATTGTATAGAGTTTCTGGCCTCCAGGAATGTCCTTCTGTGTGTCAAATCAGTTAAATATTTATGATACATCCCGATCATATTTGCACATAAGAGTATTACAAAATTTGACATAAGCTGAAAAAGAAAATTATAATACTATAAAGAATA
This sequence comes from Mytilus galloprovincialis, assembly GCF_965363235.1. NCBI lineage: Eukaryota > Metazoa > Mollusca > Bivalvia > Mytilida > Mytilidae > Mytilus > Mytilus galloprovincialis. Next base: position 89,222,034 of record NC_134843.1, read on the forward strand.
TATCAAAAAGGTATCAGTTAATTAATAATTCTTATGTAAAGGATTAAGAATAGTTGACTTTGATGTCTAAATTTTATCATTTGCAGGTCTTTGAAATTTCTATTACCCCTGCATTTTGTAACATAAAATACAAATGTTCAATAAATACAAGGGGCTTCGATAGCTAAGTGGTCTACATAGTTACTACTGTAATCACTAGCCAGTCAACACTGAGGTTGTGAGTTAGAACCCCTCTCTCCCCTTTTTTCTATTAAAGAGATCAACAAAGAGAGCCGTGGTGTAGTGGTTAGTGAATCAGACTACTAACACAAAGGTTTCTGGTTTCGATTCCTGTTCCGGGATGAAAATTTTAGTTTTAATATGATATATCAGGGACTGAATTTTAGGCTCTCCCTTGACACCATTGGCAAGTATGGTCTTCAGGAAACAATGATAGTCCGTCAGAAGGGGACCATAAATGGCTGACCTGTGTTAAGAGAGATCCAGGTCTCTTGCACGTAAAAGACACCCATGTAGATTTCGAAAAAGAGCAGACTAATGCCGCTACAAGGCACCACTTGCACCCGCAAAGTAGAAAGGGATTAATACAAGTTGTAAAACTTGTTTCCAAATCCACTATAAATAAACATGTTTAAACCATAGATGCAATACAACCAACTAACAAAATGATAGTGTTAGATAATTGTTTTATTTGCTTTGAATTATAATCCTAATAGCAGAAAACATAACTTGATGTCCATAAAAATACAGGGCAAGTTTGAGATCTGTATCATATAATTTATAATTACATCATAATTAAGTGGATGTGTTCCTCAACAATTTAAAACTAGCACAAAAAATGTATCCTGGAATGAAAACTGAAATAAGAACTATAATAAACCAAAAGAAAAACTAATTATTAAATTCTTTATAAAACAACCAGAGGTATAAACTATATTTAAATATTATAAATCTTATACAATGCTTTCCCTTTTCATGTGAAGGAAAGAAAACTTTGAAAAAACTTGATTATCTCCCGTTGAAGTTAAAATCAAATTTAAAATTCAAAGTTCATTTAGAACAAAGGTACAACTTTGGCCTTAAAAAATTTTGTGACATTTTCAAAGGCAATATAATAAAGTATATTGTTGATATCAGCCCATATGAAACTGTTATAATATTAACATGTTTGCCAGACATTTTATTGTATTCCCATTTGTCATTTTGCTGACTACAAATGGTCTATTTACATCTATTATATCACATGTAATTGTCAAGTCTGTTTGCTAAATTTAATGAACAAACCAATTAAGGGATAGCACAGACATAAAGTCAATCTCCTGAAGAGCTCTTCAATGGTGAGGTACTAGTGTCCTCTATTGTTTGAATACGAATTCACTTAATTTTCCAATTATTGCAATTTATGTATTAATTTAAGTAGATCTGTTATGAACATTCAATATCATTCTGAATGAAAGTTTTCAATTACACAAATGTATCTATGATTAATCAATATTATATGCTGAGGCCTAAGTTGTACATTTTGTTTGGAAAATGAAAGACTTCACCATTTTTTTGTTTTCAATCGGGAAGTTACTATTGTCAAAACCAGAAGTCGGAAGATAGTCCAATTGTTAAAATGATTGAGTTGCTATTTACTTTAACATCAATAGACTACAACTAGCCTTGTCAACTGTTATCTATAACTTCTTCCTTTAAGCCATTTGGAATTACCGCTTCATTTCTTTAAACAAATATCACAATCATGGTAAAAAAGTGTTTCCCCTGAGCTAATATGATGATCAATTGAACCAACTAAAACTGACTTATATAATGTGGTTTGTGTCAATTATGAAAGCATTTAGAAATATTGCGATGTTTTATTATTGTGAAAAATGCAACAGCGTTATAATCGCAATAATTAAGACTCACATTTTAATTTTTTTTATAAGAATCCAACAGGATTTTCTGAATATTGCAAAAATTAAAATTGCATTTTAGTCTATAATGCTATAATTTCTGAATTTACAGTACTCACACACTCTTACAATTGTTTTGATGTCTTTCTTTCAACAGTGTAACATGAATTTAATTCTAATAATAAAGAGGATATGGTATGATTGCCAATGAGACAACACTTCACAAGAGACCAAAATGACCCAGAAATTAACAACTATGGGTCTCTGTATGGCCTTCGACAATGAGCATAGCATAGTCAGCTATTAAACCACAAATTAATGTAGTATATTGTAATTAAGATTCTCAATCAATAAAAAGCAAAACTATAAAATTTGATGTTCATTTAAGCTTCAACACCCAATAACAATGCTGATTTTTCTTTGAAACTGCCATACCATTTCAAATGGGGTCCATTATGCCAAAATGTTTCCAGAAATTGCAAAGTTTCAAAAGATGTGATAACATTTTAAAGGAGAGAAATGTGATAATAAACTGTAGCAACTTATGATATTTCAAGGCCAATTAATATAATGTATTAATTTTAGTTAATTTATAAGTTTTGGAACACATTTTGTTTAGGGCCAGCTGAAGCCCACCTCTGTGTGTGATTTTCTTGCTGTGTTGAAGACCAATTATTGATCTTCAACTGTGTTCTGCTCTTTGATCGGGTTGTGGTCTCTTTGACAAAATTTTCCAATTTTCATTCTCAATTTTATATGTAATTTTTCAAAATTTCAGATTTTACAAAATTTCATACTTTAAAAAATCCTATAAAATTTTCCAGTTTTTATATTCAGTATATGATATTATATAATACAATCTAAATTCTGCTTGTTTTTTTTTAACCATGACATTTAGAGTGCATAAAACTGATAGAAATAAATTAGAAAAACTAACATGTAATATTCATTAATAACAAATAAAAATTCACACGGCCTAACACACAAAAGGTAATTAAGTAACGAAGTGCATATGTAGACCAAATAGTACTAAGTTCATTAACAATTCTGGTTCATTAACAATTCTGTACGTGTTCATATTTCATGTTATACGCAGTCATCTGGTATCAACCCTGGAGGGATTTATTTTTTAAAAATGTCGGGACATAAAATTAAAGAAATATACAGCAATCAAAAAGAACACTAAAGAGTTGACAAAAAGTAGCTGTTAGTGGCAACTTGTGAAAATCTTTTAAAAAAATATTACCATAAATACAACAATATTGTATTAATCTGAGCCCACTTAAAATATAGTATTTCAGTATCATAATTAATGGCTGTTAATCCACTTCAGCACATCAAACTAGTTTTTACGTGTCAACTTATCAAATGTTAATGATTTAAGTTTATTAGAAAATATGTCATTTCAAAATATCCCATAATATTGTACATATAATAGATAGATAGTTTCATGTAAATAATACTCTCAAATTTCCAATTAGAAGGACAAAAGTACTGTATAACTTGAATTTCTTAATCTCCTGAATTCCATTTAAAAAAAATGTTATTCTTATAAATGTGATTTGCAAACAAAACAAAAATGATATAAAATCAAGAACTCAGTATGGCTTTTTTCCAAGACTTCACCAAAAATCTGTAAAATACTCTGATTATAAGCTTAGTCTCTATAAAAATCATCTTGTGTGACCGATTTTGGATACAATCATGTTTAAAATCTTTCTTGAGAACTTCATGGTTAAATAGATAAACCATAACAATTGATAGAACTGTTAGTAAACAAGATGAAGTGAAAAACATGAAAGAAATTTATATTGGTTTGTCAATTTCATCTCTTGACTTATAGTAGTGAACTTTTTCTCCAGAAAATTGATAGATCCAATTTATTGTAAAATCTTCTAGAAAGCAATTTCTATAAATAAGATAAGTCAATAATCTTAATACTAGGAAATTAGAGAACATTTATATGATATATTTAGAAAGAAGTATAAAACTTTCAATGATTGATAAAATCCTTTGAATTCTGATCTTCATACAATAACCATTGGACTGAGAAATAGGCTGGAAACAACCTTTAGCACAAACCTGCATGGGGTACGTACTGAAACCCGGACCGGACCGGACTCCGGACCCGGACTTTGGTATGAAACCCGGACCCGGACCCGGACTGGCCGCTGGACCCGGACCCGGACTGGGTAATAATTATGAATTTTCTTAGAATCACCTTTTCTTTTTTTTATCAGGAGAAGGAAGATAATTTTTTATGAACTGTAACACAGTACATTATAATAATAAGATAATCAAATTTTGCTCTTACTCTTGTATAGTCTAGAAGAGAAGACAAGTATGCAAGTTAGCCTTGCAATGATTCTGTATCTTCAATTTACAGTTGTGCAATTACTTTTAAAAAAAAATCATACATACAGTATGAATGTTTACAAATGACTTTAAAAACATGGAAATATTTTTTTTATAAATTATATGGAGAAAGTGGATTTTCTTAGAATTATTTTTTCCGTTTTTTATTAAAATTATTCAGAAGGAAGTTAATTTTGGCAGAAATAAACAAGATGCATTACATGTATAATAATTATGAAAATTAATCAGACCTGTATAACCGGCCCCATATACTGATATATACCGTGACAGTAGTTTATATGGGCAGCAGTGACGCGATGCAGGAACACGCATTACGTAATTGTGTACTATATGTGTTTTAAAGTCCGACAGGAAATCACTAGAATTCCTGGTCATGTCACCTCACAATAACTCTGGCAATAATTCCGTTAGTCATACTGATAATCAAATTAGGGAAAGACCGAATCATAGACAAATATATTACATAAAAGTGTTATGAACAAAATGATATTTTGAAAACTGTTGAACTATGAAATGATTTAAAAAAATAATCTTATTTATAATCCCATACATGTATTTGAATCATAAACTTAGAAAGAAGAAAAAAAACAGTTTAAAAACGACTGACTATAGTTGGCAGTAGTCCTTTTGTGACAGTTAATGTTTTTCAAGGGTATCATTTGCGCCATTTTTTCTTTCAAATATATCAATTGCGCCAATATTCGGAAATTATTTGCACCAGTTTACTTGTGACACATTTGTATCATACATAATAACGATAGACAAATATTTGATGATAGTGCGTTGGTTTCACCATCCGTAAGTGCTAAAATCCCATCTACCGAAAGACGTACAACTAATGGAGCAGAGGCATTCTACAATAATTACAATGAACTGTTTATGGATCCCATCCGTCAATATTTGTGTTATTTTGACAAAATAGGCAAGCGACAAGCTACTAAATATATTAAATTGCGAAATACTTATGCAGCAGCAGTAACAGTCAGGATTCTACTTCGTCAAAATTATCTCACCATTACGCCAGTTCATTTTCATGGTTGATTAATGCTTTAGTGTCTTTTATTGATCATTCCGATCATAGTCAAATAACTACAGAAATAGAGAAATAAATGAAGAAAAAAGAAAAAGAAAATGGAAATACAATCTTTCAATTAAACAGTTAATACAGTATATGTATATATAACTCGTATACTCCCAGTCCGGGGTTATTCCAGGTCACGGTCCAGACTCGCCTAGTATTATTTCGTTGCTTCTCGGATAAAAGTCTTTTGTTAATTTTTTCGATGACAATTTGATAAGCAAAAAGTTGAATGAATAAAAATGAATAAGTTCGTCTCATCAAATAATTTGTGAAGTTTTTATATCTCTATCGATGTCTATAGTTTGCGAATACACCTAGTCCGGGGTTACTTCAGGTCACCATCCGGACTCGCCTATTACAATTATATTTTTCGTTAAATGTCGGATAAATATCTTATAAATTTCTTATGTATTACATGCTTGATCAAATGTCCCGTCAATATACTTTACGACAATAAACAGTTTACATACAGTTAGTCGTCGTAATGCAATACACGCAGGTATAGTAAACTTCAAGCTAGTCCGGGGTCATGTCAGGTCACAGTCCGGACTCACCTGTTCAAGAATGTGTATTACATTGTTGAACGCCGCTTAAGTGTCGTTTATTGATTTTTCCGATGACAATCGAATAACTAAAGAAATAGAGAAAAGAATAAAGGAAAAGTAAAAAGCAAAAAGGGAAAAAAAATCTTTCAATTAAACAAATAATTTAGTATATTTATATACAATCCGTATACTCCTGGTCCGGGGTTATATCAGGTCACAGTCCGGACTCGCCTAATTTTAATTTGTTGATTCTCGGGTACACGTCTTTTATTATTTTTTCCGCCGACAATCCAATAAGGAAAAAGTTGAATGAATAAAAAGGAATAAGTTCGTCTCATCAAATAATTTGTGAAGTTTTTATATCTCTATCGATGTCTATAGTTTGCGAATACACCTAGTCCGGGGTTACTTCAGGTCACCATCCGGACTCGCCTATTACAATTATATTTTTCGTTAAATGTCGGATAAATATCTTATAAATTTCTTATGTATTACATGCTTGATCAAATGTCCCGTCAATATACTTTACGACAATAAACAGTTTACATACAGTTAGTCGTCGTAATGCAATACACGCAGGTATAGTAAACTTCAAGCTAGTCCGGGGTCATGTCAGGTCACAGTCCGGACTCACCTGTTCAAGATTGTGTATTACATGGATGATCGATCGCTGCTTAAATTTTATTTGAGCAATTCCAATATTGTATCATCCAATCAGGAGTCGCAGAAGATTTTATTCAGAGTACCATCTTGGGGTAAAAAATATCCCGGTTAACGTGTAACACAAGATTATTTCTGTATTTCTTACCAAAGGAATACTACTGATACGGAGATTACGAGTGAATAATTCATAAGCCATGTATCTTAGTTTATTTTGACAATGGCTGCTAAAATAAAATTATTTCACTATATTGAACATTTTTATTTATTATTTCATTATATCTCGGAGCTAATGCCCCTTTAAATCTGACTTCTATACATGCTTGATTATGATTGATAGTGTAGTCTTTGACACCTTTTGCGTGAAACATTGGATTGTTGAATTATTTTAATAGACTTTGTGATGACAATCAAATAAGAAAGTAAATCTTTTTTTTATTATTTTATTTATAAATACCATGTTATCGACAAGTGACGCGTTATTTGCGATGTTGATATAAGAATAAGAATGATGTGATGTGATGTGATTGCCAATGAGACAGCTGACAAAGAAGACCAAATGACACAGACATTTACAACTATAGGTCACCGTACGACACCGACTACAGATAGGAGAATACTCGCAGTTACTGATCACAGCTAGTACAATCAAAGTACTGAAGTACTGAACATCGGATGACCGCAGGTTCTTGTGGATGGTCAAATCAAAGGCACATGTCACAGAAACAGATCACATCTCTATACCTGAAACTTGGGTTAATTTACAGAGATATTTTTTTCTGATACAAGTTCGTGCTTGGATGATGAATAAATGACAGGAAATTCAACCTCACTGTAATAACTATTATATTGTAGTGCAAGAAATCAGTATACCTTGGACTATTATACTTGTATAATAATAGTCGTAGAGAATACACTGGTTTGTTGTTATATATATTATTAATATTACGATTGCATGTATGTACCGATTATCAGGTTGTCTGCATGTTGATATCGTAAAATATCAGCTGCGAGACATAATATTAAGCTTTTTGTCGAGTAAGCGCAGCGAACGAGATCAAAAAGCCTTCATATTATGTCGAGCAGCTGATATTTTACAATATTAATACGCCGATAACCTGATAATCGATTTATCGGGCTGCATTTGCGTCTTTTGGAAGTATTGTCTTAGTTTCACCAGCAACCGGAAGTTGACTTGATAAGTTTGGGTCAAACTTATCAACGTCGGTTCAAACATTATGACGTCGCTGATATGTCCGGGTCAAAGTTATTAAGGCCAGGTCAACGTATTTGACGTCACAAAGCCGTGATATGGAGTTTTATTAAGAGCTGAGCAGATTGATATAGACAGTTGGACGACCGATAAATAACATTTTCATCTATTTGTATACATGTATATGATAATTCTATTCTATATTATTACTAATAATAAAAATATTATTATTATAGTCGAATGGTGGACACTCTTCTGTAAAAAAATCAAAGCCTTAAAGGCTGTAAAAGCAATTGCTGCCATGTTAATGTTTTGGGACACTTTTATTTTTCATCTACATATATAAGAATTAAACCTGACAGGACATGGTTGTCTAGTGAAAAGCAAGAAGGTTTTGACTTTATATCAATAAAAGACTTAAGCAGGAAATCATTTTTAATATGTTTTATATTTCACAAGGAGACAACAAGTTTACCAGGCTAAAGTTGGGGGTAATTATGGATTATCCCCTGGTAGTGTTTGTAACTGGGCATTAATTACTTTTATTTATTTAATTTTAGCAATTTTCATAATTAATTTAAATTAACCATTCATTTAAAACATTTCACCTTTCGAGACGCTAATGTTAAAAAATGGGACAGAAATAAAATAACTTACAAGACATAAACATGTAAACAATAAATATATATTTCAGCTTACTAAAAATATTTTCATAGTGTTAAGTACTAACTTTGACATCATTTCTTAAAACTAAGTCCCACACATAATTGTTCATTTGATATGTGTCATCCTCATGCGGTACAAGAAGTTTTCATGTCGCTAAATAGTCTTCTTGTCGCTTAATTTATTCTTCTTGTCCGTTCTTGACGCTTCTTGTCGCTAAAAGTTCTTCTTGTCGTTATTAGTGAGACCGTTATTTTTAGATTACAGGTGGTCATTTACACTACACGTATAACCTGTGTAGTGATTTTTATTTTACGATAAATTTATGAATGAACGATAATTTTATGAATGAACAAGAGCACCTGACCTCTTTCTGAAACACCAATTAAACATATAAAATCGTATTTATTAAGATATAATTCAGTCAAATTTTCACCACTAAATCAACAACTGAAATGATTCCATATTTTGTTGAAACATCGTACAACCGGAGAACAGAAATCGCAGGTATGAAAATGCACTTTTTTCACTGGTGTTGAAAACCCAACACTAATTTGACTAGAATTTATGAATGACGGAAATTTAAGCGATAACAATACATCGGAGTGACCTCAAGGTCATCCTCTGTAAAAAAGCAATCCATCATAGTTTTTACTTTGGATATTAAAACACTGAATTACCAATAGCCTTAATGTATTTTGTAAGTAATTTCTGGTTGTGTCTTCTTTTTTCTTTTTCTTTCAATTAAACCAATATCCTAAAGCGAGTGTAAACCTTTGTCAATAATTCATTCTGAGGAACAGTATTAGAGAAAAATTTAGAGAAACAATTAAAACTCATAAGAATTCGGAGAAACCATATAAGTCTTAGAAATTATAATAACTCGGAGGAACAATAAAAAGTCATAAGGCTTCTGAGGAACAGCAAGAGATCATAAGAATTCGGAGGAACAATTAAAAGGCATAAGAATTCGGAGGAACAATAAAAAGTCATAAGAATTCTGAGGAACAATAAGATATAAATTTAGAGGAACAATAAGATATCATAAGAGTTCGGTGGAACAATAAGATATCATAAGAATTCGGAATTACAATAAGAGATCATAGGAATTCGTATGATACTAGTTGACAATTCATAACATATGTACAATTGGCTAACCATGCCAAGAAATTGCCTCCGTTGAAATTCTGCAAACACCCCATAGAGCAAATTACATGGATGATTAATATTGACCATTTGGTATATATAGCTCTTCTAGACTATACAAGAGTAAGAGCAAAATTTGATTATCTTATTATTATAATGTACTGTGTTACAGTTCATAAAAAATTATCTTCCTTCTCCTGATTAAAAAAAAGAAAAGGTGATTCTAAGAAATTTCATAATTATTACCCTGTCCGGGTCCGGCATTCAGTCCGGGTCCGGCGGCCAGTCCGGGTCCGGGTCCGGGTTTCATACCAAAGTCCGGGTCCGGAGTCCGGTCCGGTCCGGGTTTCAGTGCGTATACCCCATGCAGGTACGGACAAGGATTTTGAAAAAGGGGGGCCCCTAGTTAGCCAGGGTTAGTAAAAAGTAAATACATTCATCATATGTTACATATATAGCCACTTATCTTTGCAGATACCTTATATCAGAATATGCTCTTCATAGCTCACTTTGCATCGATTTAATTTCATGATTTTAAAATTTATAGGATGTTACAGTAAATAAGGAACGATCAAAGTTAATATTTTCGCAACGATTGATAGTTGCTTATTTTTCTAATCGTGAAAGTCTCAAAAATAAATTGGTTTACAGTATGCTGCTACATGAAGCAGGGTCGAGGCCTTAATATGCCTCTGCCATGACAGCTCCATGAAGCAGGGTCAAGGCCTTAATATGCCTCTGCCATGACAGCTACATAAAGCAGGGTGAAGGCCTTAATATGCCTCTGCCATGACAGCTACATGAAGCAGGGTCGACTGCATACATGTCAAGTGACATGATATTCGCGTGTAATACACGCTTTTTTAACGGTTTACACGCGAGGATTTTGTCACATGGCGTGTACACGCTTTTCACCACTTTACACGCAATTACACGCTTTTTCGGGGTTACTCTTCTTCTTTATGTAAATCCCTCCAGTGTTGGAGCACACACAGCTAGCTGTGTTTCCTTAACGGATTAGTTTTTAAAAATGTTATAATATCCACAAGTTATTCCAAATTGTAATGAAATCCTCCACCAGAACGTTGCACATGCACAAAATTTATTTACAGAAATGTACATATTATATACACGGGTTACCCATTCATTATCCAGGTTCTGTTTTGTTCAGGTAGATTCCTCCGTTATCCAGGATGTAGATACGGTGATAAAAGTAATGTCTAGTTAAATAAGATCAATTAACTATTTTGGCTGTTGAATTCACTGGATAGAGTTAATGAATTAAAAGGTCTTCATTCATATGGGAGCCAAGAAGTGCAAGCTAAAATACTATGCATTTAGAGGATGCTACAGATGGTTATTTTCTATCTAATGTTGATATCTTTGTTAATAAGCAATGATATATTTTTGCGTTATAAGAGTTAGTTCTACATTGTACTCAAATTTTAAAGTCTTGCACAGTACACACGTTCAGGCTTGTATATATGGTGTATATTATAGTTAAGCAAGCAGATATTAACGTTCTAAATATTTATGCATAAACATCACACTAAAGTATTTTAATTACGGCAACTATTTTACTATTTATGATATATATCAGATATAGACACATGGTGGTAAATATTGTCATTAGTGTCTTTATGGGGAGCTGTGATACCCAGGGAAATGTTATATCTCGGTTGATAGTCTCTTTTTGTGAATTTCATAGCAGTATATTCTGGACATATTTTCAATCTTTCCAAGTATTTCTGGGTTGTTCGGTATAATGTTCAGATTTGCGAAGCTTTGACAGTCTACTATAAGTGTACATATTGCCTCACGGTTACTGAAGTGAGTTGCCCATGTTGATTCAGATATAATATTCACTATAAAGTTCTTAATTGGAGTATATAACGCTATCCTGATGTTCATATACAATGGACAAGTTGTTAACACATGACATAGGTCTTCGTTCTCAGTTCTACAGTTTGGACAAATCGGGTCTACTTCGGCCTGGTTAAATCTGTGTCTATGAGCTTGTAATAGATAGGTTCCCGTTAACATGCGGCTTTTTGTAATTGCTTTTCTAATGTCCGAGACTGATGAAGAAACTGTAGCCCAAACAGGATGTGTGACACCTATTGTTAAGTTCGAAATTGTTAAATTTTGTAGAGTTGATTTTTCTTCACATTCTAGGCGTAGTTTGTTAGTCCAATGACCGTTTATTGCTGATTTTGTCCGTTTTTTCCATTCTATTTTTGAATACTTCTTTTCGCATAATTCCAGAAAGAAAGGTAGGTTGTACATCTCTAAAATTTCTGCTGTTTTGGTGAAGAAGCTTGTTGATCTTCCGGACATATATTGACGCATAGCTAGTGATCTAATAGTTTCATTGTCGCTATTGAGCACACCAAATAAGAGGCTAAGTTGTCTTTTGTGAATTTCAGCAATAAGCGGTAGAGCTCCCAGAAGTAGGTATACTGATGCACATGCTGTCCTTTTCGGAAGAGACTGAAGTTTTCTCAAGGTATCGAGGTGGAAGCTTGAAAGAAGCGACATTTCTTTAGAATTCACATGTAGAGTTTCAAGCCCGTACAGTAGCCTTGGTAGGACGTATGCTTGATAGATCCTATATGAAGTTTTAGGATTTAAACCATTTGAGCCATGTACACCAGTCTTTATGAGAGAGTATAATGTTCTTCTGGCTAAACTTATGCGATCATCTACATTTATTCGGGTTTCATCTTTTGTTGATCTTGTTAGGCCTAGGTGGGTTGTACGATCCGTACAATTTAAATCATTGTTCCCCATTTTAAAAGCATCGCTATCTTCAGGATCTTTACGTTTATTTCCAGTCTTTATTATAACATTACTCTTTTGAGGATGGATGTTAAATCGATGGTCTTTTGAGTAATTATCGACAATATTCAGCATTTCTTGCATTTCTTCTCTATTGAGGGATAAAAGTACGATATCATCTGCGCAAGTAGGACATCCAACATAATTGTTGCCTATATGAGAACCTAGATTTCGTTTTTGCAGATCTAGAAGCAGTTCGTTTATGTAGGCCTTATATAGGTGAGTAGATAGGACACCTCCTTGTCGCACGCCCTGGTGTATTTCAAAGCTTGTACTTGTTTCTCCTTTCCATTTTACTGTTGATGTTACGCCGCTATATAGCTCCTCGATAATGTTCCACAAATTCAGATTTAGTCCGTAGTGATATAGCCTGTCCATCAGTATTACGTGACTTACAACATCAAATGCTTTTTGACTGTCGAGTGTTGTGACGAAAATGGTTTGTTTTCCTGTGATCTCTGAGCATGCCTCCGAAAGTATTAGGGCTGCCATGTTTGGAGATAGTCCTTGTGTAAAACCAAACTGTAAAGGAGATTGACCCGATTTCATTAAGTTAGATTTATCCAAAATGATATATTCAAATACTTTTCCAATAACTGATGTGACTGTTATACCACGGTAATTTTCTACCTCATAGAATGCCTTTCCTTTCTTCAGAATCGGAGATACTGTTCCGGTTTTAAACGTTGATGGTACTTTTTCCTCTAATAGAATTTGGTTAAATGTTTCTTGTAGTATTTCATGCAAGCTTTCCCCTGAGTGTTTCAAATGTTCTGAGGCTAAGTCATATTCGTCTGCTGCTTTCTTAGTATTGAGTTGGTTTATAGCTTTCCGGACGTCTTCCTTAGTTATGATAACTTCTGTGTCGGTTGAAGCCTTTGCGATTTCTTTTATGATTTTACATCTTTTCTTACAGTTCAGAAGTTTTTCGTTGTTGAAATTAACGTTGTCTTTTGGTTGGGCCAAATCTTCAAAGTATTTTGCTAGTAATTCACATTGTTCTTTTTTGGATATAGCTTCTTCCTCTCCCATCTTTAGAAAATTAGTGTCAGATTTTGAGGTTTCTGATCTATTTCTTCGGATAAGTTGGTGGAATATTTGGTCATTTGGATTTTCTTCAAGTTTTTGAATGAATTGTTCTTTTTCTAGTGCAGTTTCTTTTCTTTGTTGTTTTCTGAGATTTCTTTTGGCTTCCTTTTTGTCTTTAAATAGAGGATGGTCGTCTCGTGGTCTTCCTGCATCGTTCCAGAGCCTATGTTTGTTTTTGCTAATTCCTATTAGTCTTTTAACATCAGGGGAAGCTTTTCTTTTGGGTCCATTTAGTTTGATAATTCTTGATGGTACTGCTAGTTTGGTAGCTTTGTGTAGAATTCCCATGACACATTTTATCTTATCATCAACTGTAGTTTCATCGGATGGAAGGTATTGAAGATGTTTATCAATCTCATTTATGTATATGTCTTTATCCATTTCTTCCCATATTAATTTATATGCTACTGAATTTGCTTTAGATTTACTGTTCTTCTTTATTTCTAGATACACATTTGTACAAGCTTTTACTGGTACGTGGGTTGATGTGTTTACTGGATCTTGACAGTAAATATTGGTTGATAGTAGGATGTCATTGTTAGACAGAATATAGTCAATTTGAGAAGTAGCCTTTCCATCTGTGTGAAAATATGTAGGTTTTGATTGGATGTCTCGAGTTGGTTTTAATCCATTATCGGAAGTAAATTGTTTGAGACTAATATCATGTTTGTTGTTTCTTGTTGATATCAATGTTCCATTTAGATCTCCACATAAGATGATGTTGTGTGACTGATCATATTTGCTCTTGATGTTAAATATGATGTCTAGGCATTCCTTATATTCATCCAGAGATTGTGCTGTTACACTAAAGACCTGAAAGTGGACCTGAAAAGACCTGAAAAGACCTGAAAAGACCTGAAAATATACGATTAAAATTATTCAGATTGCAATAACTTTTTTATTATTGGATAGAATTTCTTCAAGTTGAAATTTTATTAATTTTGAATATCCATATTTCATTAAAATTTAAATATTTTAAATCAAAAACATTTTTTTGATGCTAAAAGTTGGACCTGAACGGAGAAATGAAAAGACCTGAAGGGACCTGAAAATCTATGGTCGGACTAATGTTAACTTCAATAACTTTTTTAAGGCTCATTGTTTATCTTTCAACTAAACAAAAAATTCAGTATAATGATAATATTAAAACAAAATATTGAAAAAATATCGTCGAGGTGTCAAAACTCGGACCTGAACGGAAAATTAAATAACATAAATTTGCTTGAAAAGCCTGTGGTCAGATTTATTCAAGTTTTTTTTAACTGTTTTCGATCAATCTCCTTGAAATATGAACTTTGTTATAGGAAAGGTATAATATATCATTGAAATGATAAAGAATTTTATCGAAATTAATAAATATAATGGTTGAGTTACAAAATTCGGACCTTGTCGGGGAAGTAAAAGACATGAATAGATCACAGGGGTAGATGTATTTAAATTCGTACAACATTGTTTTTTTCTATTTATTTCGTTTTAGACAAAAGTCTATTGAAGAGAACGAATGACTTTATATTTATACAGAAACATATTTGAATACAAAATACCTTTTTGATGATGAAAAAAAAGAAGATTGCCCGTTGAAATTATTCAAACCAGAGACATATAATAAATAGTATTATATGTCTCTGTTCAAACTAATTCAACTTGCTTAAACTGCTTTAATATATATTAAAGCAGGTCTTAAACATAAAAATGAAAATAATAGTATTGCTTCCCCAGTAAACTATATGTTATTTAGAGACGCGTGTTCGTCGATTGGAATGTTTTAATTACGTGAACATGTGACGGTTGTAATTCAAACCTTGTATTGATATTAGCTGATAATTGGATCATTAGTCTAAATAAACATTTCACTTTAATCTTTTAATTGGATTATCACTATCTTGTTACACGAAGAATGCATCTATTTATCATATAAGGTTTTTACCCAATTTTATAGTATTTCATACTTCATAGTTAACATATATCTTTTTTAACCTAAGAATTATTTATATTTTAAGCTACTTGTCCCATTTTGAATATAACTTTTGTGAGATTATTTACAAGTTTAAATAGTATATTTTGTATATATTTTGGTTTTAAGGATCAGTGTCTCAGTAATTTTTTGGCTGGATATTGATTGTTGTTTGTGTGTATATGAATATTTTGTGAATGTCTTGTTTCAATCAATATGTGACACTATAGTAAACAATTTTATTCTTTATTCTCTTCTGTCAATTAAAAATTAAAAAGAAGATGGGGTGTGATCCCGGCTATGAGACAGATCTCCACAAGAGACAAAATGACATCGAACATGAAAAGTTTACAACCATATTTTTTGTCTTTGCAATGAATTGTATAGTTAGACAAATCCTTGGTCTATGTTATTGTTTTTCGTTTAATTTTTTTTTAGCGGAATTTAAGGCTCATTCAGATTTTTAATTTTCCGTTCAGGTCCGAGTTTTGACACTCCAACAATATTTTTTCAATATTTTTTTTTAATATTATCATTATATTGCACCCTTTGTTTCACAAAATCAAAAGTTGAAAGAAATCCACTGAATAATAAAAAAGTTATTGAAGTTAGAATTAGTCCGACCATAGATTTTTAGGTCCCTTCAGGTCTTTTCATTTCTCCGTTCAGGTCCAACTTTTAGCATCAAAAATTTCTTTTTAATTTAAAACATTTAAATTTTAATTAAATATGGATATTAACAATTAATAAAATTCCAATTTGAAGAAATTCCATCTAACAATAAAAAAGTTATTGCAATTTGAATAGTTTTAATCGTATATTTTCAGGTCTTTTCAGGTCTTTTCAGGTCCACTTTCAGGTCTTTAGTGTAACCCGCTTTTTCGTTCTTTTCATTTTTTGGTCGTTAGTGATATCGCTATTCTCGGGTTTTTTCCTTATTCGGCAATAAATACCGAAAAATGCGAAGTAATTGTTGGCTGCCGTATTGTTTATTTTTCTATATGGACAAACAGATTTCTACAGGCCATGGGGATAAATATCACAGAACTGTTGGATCAGCTCTCATAGTACCAGCTTTCGTCTGATGAACTACCCAGTTTTAACCAGGCAATAGCAATGGGAACAATGGCAGAGATAATAGATGACATTTTGCATTGCCAAAAAAAAAACAACATTATGACATTCTTTCAAATCTTGATGAAGCTAATTCAGTCAAATATCATTTCCTACTGTGGGAGAGCCTTTTCAATTATAAAGAAATTGACACTGAATTCTGATCAGAACTTGACATTTGTATTGTGTGCTATTATCAAATAAATGTAACTAAACTTAAAACTGGCAGTTGTTTTGAATATATGCCTATAGCTAGTGGTGGTGCTTTAAAAGCAACATAACAGACCACTGTTTAATACAATAAAAGTTCACAGTAGAATATGTATTGTTTTTTATATTCACAAATTTGTAAGTATTAATAAGTCTGCATCTACGTCACGCGTTTTCACACGCTTTTTGACATATCATGTCATGTCATGACATGATTTCCCATTGTCAGAGGTTGACATGTATGGGGTCGAGGCCTTAATATGCCTCTGCCATGACAGCTACATGAAGCAGGGTCAAGGCCTTAATATGCCTCTGCCATGACAGCTACATAAAGCAGGGTCAAGGCCTTAATATGCCTCTGCCATGACAGCTACATAAAGCAGGGTCAAGGCCTTAATATGCCTCTGCCATGACAGCTACATGAAGCAGGGTCAAGGCCTTAATATGCCTCTGCCATGACAGCTACATGAAGCAGGGTCAAGGACTAAATATGCCTCTGCCATGACGGCTACATGAAGCAGGGTCAAGGCCTTAATATGCCTCTGCCATGACAGCTACATGAAGCAGGGTCAAGGCCTAAATATGCCTCTGCCATGACAGCTACATGAAGCAGGGTCAAGGCCTTAATATGCCTCTGAAATGACAGCTACATGAAGCAGGGTCAAGGCCTAAATATGCCTATGCCATGATAGAGTCAAAAGAATGATCATCTTACAATTAGTCTTTTATATAGACACACATTATAAATTCTAAGAGATGAAGTAATCTAATCTTAACAGAATTTGATGAAGTAGAAGTATAAAAATTGGATATGAAATTATTGGATGTCTATATATATATATATATGCAATATTATGAATGGTGGCTTCACCACTCGCCAAATTATAAAAATTTCAATGAAAAAAAAAAAAAAAAACAGAAGGTCAGATAATCATAAAAAATAGGACAAATTTATAATTTCCTAGAATGAGTCGATTTATGATTTTTAAAATCATCTGATACAGAATGAGAGTAGATCAAACATAAAAAAATATGGTGTGATATTAGAAAATCATCTGATTGTCCATGAATATAGAGCAGATCAAACATCAATTACCAATCCTACAAATTCTATAATCATGTGCTAATCAAGGTTATTTTAATATCAATTTCTGACACAATTCTGTGAAGGCTTCCCCATCTTATTCCATCAAAATTATTCACATTTTTAAAATGCCATAAAATTATAATTGATGCATTTGTAAATTTATTGAAATATAGGCAATATTTATCGATGCATACCTTATATGTCACATTCAAGATTGATTGATCTGTTTAACACAGGTTCATTTTTATATTTTTGTGTTTATTTCCTAAATGTCAAATGTAAAAAAATAAGTGGTATGATGTTTTTTATGTAATAACTTGAATCAGCTCCTTTGATAATGTCTGTCATAATTTTGAACAGGACTTTTTATCAGAAGTGTTTGCATAGATTAATAATTTCAAACAGTTTATTTGCAATTTGAATATAAAAAAATGAATACCAGGATATACCAATTATAAATAAATATTAAAATCCATCTTATGTAATCTATTAGTTCCCTAACATAAAGAAGTTAGTATAAAACCCTTTTCTAACTATTAACGTAAAAATCCTTTTAATGATGCACTTTAGTCCAAATTATCTATGGGAATCGCGTCAAAGCGAAAAATTAAAATAACATTAAGACATGATAATTATTTGGACTAGATGCACATCAATTTGTAATTTTTTTTAATATACAACAGCTGACTGGTTCTTTTCAATAAGAGTTCAATTGATTCTCCTGTTAAATAGCAATTGACAAATAATGTTACTCTTATACCAGATCCAGGGAGATGGTTTACTTTATATGGTACTTATTTTTTGGTAAAGTTGTGCCACTAGGTGACACCAAAAATAATAAAAACTGGTGCAAAATCAAAATAAAAAAACATATATCCATTTAAGGTACACCATGCCCTTACCAAAAAGTGCTAACATGTTGCACATAAGTTGCACATAAGATGCTCACGTTAGAAACTAACATGATTGCACACGAGTTTTTTAACATGCAAATTAGGTGAGCATTTTGTGAGCAAAAAAATTGCATGAAACTAACCTAATTTGCATGTTAAAAACCTCACGTGCAACTGCTCATATGAGCTTTTGTTTCACATGTGCATTTTATTAGATTGCTCATCATATGAGCAGTTGCTCACATGTTCCACACGTGAATATTATAGTTGACCAAAACAAAATGGCTGCTTTAAAAAAAGGAATATTTTTCAAATTTAAATGAAAATCTTAAATAATTCAGTTGAAAATAAAATAACTGATACATCATGTTAAAAGAGTTATTCTTTAATTATTGCCAGTTAATTATGATTTTCATATCATTTTTTTTTTTTTTTTATTTAAACAATAATCATGATCATGACTAAAAACTTAACATTACATTATAATTACATTAGATGTATGTTTCATTATAATATTTTATTCTGATTGGCTAACTGCACATCACGTGTTATTCCGTAAGCAGTTGTAATGCTCAATACAACTTTTCATTCATGATAACACGTGCTCCAACAATAAAGTGCACAGTCAGGTGAATTAAATAATAAAATATATAAAATTCTTGTTTTCGTGATCATAGCTAAAAAATGTTATTATAAGTATTGAATGCTTCTTTTTGTAACTTTATAGGGTTGTAAAAGCGTTGACCATGCGTACATTTTTAGAATGAAGCGCTTCCGCGCTTCATACAAAATGTACTTCGGTCAACGCTTTTACACCCCAATAAATTTACAAAAAGAAGCATTCAATTCTTAAATAAAACTAATAGAGGGACTTGCAAGTTTAGTACACAATGAATGTCTTTGATTAATAAGTACTGTATTTCAAAAAGTTTAAAAAGGAAAAATCTTTATACATGTAGTACTTATTTTGAAGCAAGTTACCTGTATATATATTCCCATAAAGGACTTAAAATTGTAATATATTTCAAAATCTGACACAAAAATGAAAATAATGAAATAGAAATGATAACTTACAAATAATTAACCACAGCCACACTGGTTTTATCAGATTTCAACAATGCCTTTCTTCAAATAGCACAATATAGGACTTAACATTTTCCATATCCATCTACCTCCATTTATTGCATGCTTTTCATGAATTTGAATTTACAGGAAGTACATGACTGGGCATGTCATTTTGAAAAAGCTCATATGAGCAATGATGTAGGTTAGTTTTGAATGGTTAGAAGAATGGAAAAACTTTTCAAAGTACAAAACTAACATAAAACTAACATGGATGATAAAAGCTCACCTGAGGTTTGAATTGCACATGTGAGCATTATGTTAGATTTTTGTGGGCACATATGAACTACCAAACTGCACATATGAGCAACCTGATTTGCATACAATTCTTTCTTGCATCTCATGTGCTTCACATGTGAAACTTATGTGCTTTTGTTAGCAATTTCTGTACGGGTGAGTAGTCAAAGTTCTTAATAAATTAGACAATTTTGATGCAGAAATACAACTAATTTGTGAGAATATTTGTTTCAATCAAGTCATTTATAAATGTGAGTTTATCTATACCATTTACAACCATTAATACAGAACATTTTGATTGATTTCTATTAAAAAAATTATTTGGCTTTAAGATGGGAGATAACTCTTATTATTTCATTTCAAAATTGAACTTGACCTTCATTTAGTCATTGAAAAGATTTTGTCAAAGCATTTTCAAGTGAATGCAAGGACACGTTTGGCATCAGAAAGTCCCTGCCAAGCTTCCCATCACCAAGTTAATAACAGATATTTCCTTTGGAAATACAGTAAAAAATGTTTCAAGCCGATGCTGGGTTATGGAGATAAACAATAGAGATATTAGGCAAAAATTGAGATTTTGGTGAAATTTGACAAAACTTCATGCATTTCAACCTAGTTTTAAAATGCAGGTTTTCAACAAATTTCATTTTTAAAGTAAGTTTTTTGTAAGGGAGCTACCATTTGATTTTTATGGGGGGGCTAGGATGAAAAATTTTGTCCTGCCTTTTTTTTTTAGTTGTAATCTCTGTCCTGCCTTTTTATTTTTCACTCTATTCGGTCCTGCCTTTTTTTTTATTAGTTTATCCTGACTTTTTTTACCTAAATTGTCATCCTACCTTTTTTTTTTTGCCAAGTGTCTCATCCTGCCTTTTTTTTTACTCAAAACTCCTGTCCTGCCTATTTTTTTCAAATTTCATCCTAGCCCCCCCATAAAAATCAAATGGTAGCTCCCTAATAACAAACATAAAACAAAAAAATCTGAATTGTCTTAAAAAAGTTATATATTTCTGGTTCTTAAAATTTGAAAGGTCATAACTTTCAAAGCCATTTAAGCAATCAATTCTGTTTTAAGTATGATTATATGGTCTTTTTATTTTTTTCCTGGGTTATTTTTTTTAAACTATAATCTTCCACCATTTGTATTTCAAATGTCTTCTGTTTTTGTTTTTTGTTGTTATTGGTTCGTCCTATCATTGGCCAATACACCACACATCGCCTTTTTTTATCAGAGTTACAAGTTTGGCGACCATTTCAAACACCAGTATTTCTGACTTTAATATTAAGCTTATTAATATTTATTTTAGTTTCTTTTATGTTTTCGTTTAATTCAAAAAGTATTGAATGGGAAAAACATAAACCTTTTGAATAATAAGTTTTAAAATGTGTTTTTTGTATCAATACCTAGAATTCTAGATCAGATGGTTATTAATTGAACTCTAAATAACCTTTCATTAGTATTTGGAGATTATGACGATTTCACGGACAAACAATATATAATGACTATGTGTATCCTGAGATCCGTCTATCGTTTTGAAACTTGAAACCTTATTTGTAAAAATATATATATATATATATATATCAACAAACACAATAGGTTTTATTATGATATATTCAAGGTTAAGTTTTTAATAACCACCAATTATATGTGAAGAAAATACTAAATCAGACATTTTATTGGAAATACTGAGAATCTGTTTGATATATTACTCAAGGTCAAAAGAAAAAAAATCCTTTTTTTAAGTGAAAAATGGGAAATGAACTGTCCTCTAGAATTGTTAAAAAACTTATCATCTTGTCCTGAAATTGATAATTTCAGATTAAAAAAAAACGCTAATATATCAAAAAGATTTTAGTGTAGTGTACTACTTTGGGGACAAATTGTATCAAACTTATACAAAAGTCTACTGGCTCTTACTCAAAATATGAACAATTCTATGTTAAAAGGGTATTGAATTTTGTTTGACAAATTCAGACATACTAATTGTTAACTTTTTTCAAGGTGTCCAAATCACTACGCCGTACTTTTCTTCAAATTTCATGACTAAATTTATTTTTCAGTGTTATTTCCTCCCCTTCTTCTTGCTATTTGAAGCATAAAACATGAAGAAATAAAATGAAGAATTAAGATGGAAAGGGGAATGAACAAAATAGGCAAATATTACACTGTCCACACTAGACTTAGACTTGTGCCTTTCGATCACAAAGAGATCTCTATTTAGAATTTCAATCTAACTGTCTCCTTACTTTTAAGTCATGTACATGTGAGGCCAACCTTAAAAATATGTTTGTTTGCAGTTTTCCGACTGTACCTTCAGACTGAAGGGTCGGTAGGTAGGAAAAATATTTTATTTTATCAGCCAAAATACAGTTTAAACAAGCAGTTACACTAAACCAGGTTTCTTGTGAAGAAAAAAAACCCATTTTAAAACAACAAACACTGGACATGCTGAAAACCAACATCAAATGAACAGGCATTTTCAGATAAAAAACTTTTTAACCAAAACTGAAACTTTAACATAGTGTCATTATCCAATTTATGACATAAAATATGGTATAATTATTAAATACTGGAACACTTATAAACAAGGAATGTCATTATGACTAGAACTGTTTTAAAGAAATATATTCAGACATGTATGCTTCTTGACTAGAATGTTTTCATGAGTAGAGTATTTTCATCAGAAAAATGTAGATATTAAAGATTTATAAGACAATGTATTAAAGAGTGTATTTTTAATAAAAAAAAAAAAATAACCATTGAATCTTCCTCAATTGAAAAAAAGGCAACTAAAAAAAAAGTATTAAGACATTCGACTGTTTTCATATTTCTAACAATATTTAATTATATGTGATAAGGTTATATTTTTGCCAGGCTTTAATGAAAACCAAAGAAATCTAAAGTTTGGGGTGAAATTCATAGCACCCCATTAAAAGTAAATTGAAATGTTTTTAATGCATAAAAAAAATTGGCAGCATAGCTCCTAAGGACATGTTTTAATTGAATTCACACAACCCACAGTTTGGGTATATTTAATATTGTAAGAAAGAGAATAATTGCAATGAGTGGGGCAGCCCCCTGAGTATATTTATTTTTCAAGCTAGCCATTCATTTTCTCTACATCTTTGTGTAGTTAGGGTTGCTTCTTATTGATTTGGCATGATCTATATCCATTAACATTTCAAACGAGCCCTTCCTCCGTACAGGCGTGTTTACAGATATCCATGAAGATTTAAGTCACGGAGGAGTGGTTTCATCTTTGTCGTCTTCACAACGATTTGTAGAAAATATGCCATACTTCAAGCTGCTGTCGAATTATTTAACCACTGAAATTGGTTCCATAAAGTCAGGCTCCACAGATTCTGTACCCGATTTGTTTGAGACAGAATGGTTATCGTGTCAGTTATGAATATCCGCTGCATCATCGTCAATGATATCATCACACATCATTACATGTGCCTGAATCTGTATAAACAGTTTACTAATAAACTTTTTTGTTTGTTATTTGTCTTAAAATTGACACGAAACGACAGCGTAAAGTACTCCTCCGTGACTTCATGAATACCTGTAAACAATTTCCATGTGCTTTATCATTAAATGGTCACATGAACGCTTGACGGGAAGCTAAGAAAAACCGAACTTGAAATGCGTAATTGACCCAGACTTTAAATCATTTCCGGAAAGGACCCAAAGTTCCGGATTGCGTCAATAGAAGTATTAAAAAAAATTTCTTCAAATTTAAAGCAATAAAATTTTCACAGTCGGGAGGATTTTCAAGGGTCGGTCGGTAAACTGCAAACAAACAATATTTTAATTTAAGCCTGATTAAGTAATAAGAGATGTAATTTTCTAATTTCAAATTCTTATTCTAAGGAATGGTTTTAATATTTTTATCTTAAGTGTTAAAATACCAAAAAAACGCATTGTGGAATAAATTTGGTTGATTATATACGGAAACAATGAAGCATGACTGGAGCCCCTTTTAGGCAGTCAGTGGGCCTCCACTTATGCAAATTTCTGAAAGGTTTTTAAGATTTACAGCTTTATTACTACTGAAAAATTCCTCATAGTATCAAAATTAATCTTGAGAAATAATTTGAATGTAGAACATATATTGTATAATATATATAGACACTGGTCCATTTTTTAAGATATATTTTGACCACTGGATCTATTTTATGTTGCTATCTCTTTGATGTCTACCAGCATTTTTCCTTTTTGTGAGTAGACCTTTCTTGACAACATTCAAATTATAAAATAATTTCAATCCACTTTATGGTTGGTACATGTAATTTCTTCATGAACAAGATCAATAATAACTTCTTTAAGTAATCAGTAAATAGTGATGGGATGGATATGAAAACACATTTGCACTTATAGCTTGATAATATATTTCAAAAGCTTTTATTTGTGCTTCCTGAGAAACATTTTACGGAAATTTCATTGATGACCCTTTTTTGTTAAGAAATGAACAATTTCTGTGTCATTTTTGTCTCTTGTGGAGAGTTGTTTCATTGGCAATCATACCACATCTTATTTTTTATATATTACAGCTATTGGATATATATGAAAGAAAATTGATGTGGAAAGAATAGTAGACCTTAAACACTGTAAAAACAAAAAAGACATATGGGGACTTATATATTGAAACCCGTTGAAACCAATACCCTATAGAATACAATATAATGTCTTAACAGATCTGTTTGTGTCAGTACAATGAATGATATTGTCCTCAGACTTACCTCCTCGACTAGAAAGTTTGATCCTGTAGAATGAAGTAGTGCTGATGCTATCATCTCTAGTAGGACTGTCACGATACCAAGAAACAACGACAAACGTTTGGACAGTGGTAACATGATATAACAAACAATGATAATATAGAACATAACGGCTATGTTGTCCGTCACTTTCTTTTTCTGAATAATATTGTAGTAAATGCTTGCGACAACGAGCAATAGAATCCATATTAGTAGTGATATCACTGTAGGATATTTTGAGTAATATTTCCGTTTGAGTATGAAGATCAAGATTACAGAGAAAAGTATAAATCCACTGGATAAGGTTATCACTATTGTTAAAAACACTTCCTTTGGTAAATTCTGAAATAAATAAAGCAGGTAAATTATTGATATATATTAGAAAATAGTTTAAAAAATATTATATGGTCACTTGTTTTTGTTAATATGTCTTTTGGTTGAGTTAAGCTATTTCAGGTTAGGTAAAGGTTGAACGTTTAAACCCACTACATTTGTTTGCACCTATCCTAGGTCAGGAACCTCAAATGATCACTTGATGTTGTTTGTTGATGTGATTCATAAGTGTTTCTTGTTTCTCATTTTTTATATAGATTAGACTGTTGGTTTTCCTGTTTGAATGGTGTTACACTGCAATAAAGTCGATATTTTAGTTAGAGATTGAAAAATTAAAAAAATATTATCAAAATTTTGCTTATTTGTAAATCTCTTTAATACTCACTAAAAAAGGTTCTGTCCAAGTTTCAAAACATTTTTGTCGGTCAGACAAAATTTATTGAAGTCTAAAATACTCTTACTCAAAATTGTGTATAAATGGTAACTGCAAAATACTAATAAATTTATCAGTAAAAATGAAAAATGAAAATAAAATAATTTTAAGATTCAATTTAGGATAATAAGGTCTTTCGATCAGTAAGAAGCATGTGTCCAAGTTTATTAAGATTACACAATAGTTTGACAAAGTCATTTTTGTATGCATATATATATATATATGACAAATTAAAACTGGGACTGTATCTAAAATTCTTAATGTTAATTTTAATAATCAATGTCCATTTATCAGTAAAATACAAAAAATTTAAAAAGAAAAAATCATTCTAAAAAAAGCTTTTTCTTTTAATAATGAATAAGTATCCATCTGTTCAATTGTCAATTTTATTCATAAGACTTGCTTGCTTTCATTTCTTAATGCAAAATTAGACTGAGCAACAACCATTTCAGTCTCAATAGACCTACTGATTAATTATATTGTCTAGCCAATTAAACAAATCAAGACAAAGAATAGTACAATCATCAAAAAGTGTGCCTTTTATTTAAAAATCATTCATAGATGACTGACGTGTTATAAAATGTAACAGAATGTATCTTCTCTCATGACTCTGTCTCGCACCTTCCATTGATGAGTATAGTTGTATGATAATAAATGGATAATTATAGGTGTAAATTACTACCAAACAATTGTTTGTAGTCAAATGTAGCAATCAATTTTTGATAAGTACAGTAATTTGTATTCTGTTAACTTATCACATAAAGAATAAATAAAACTTACAGATTTCACTGACAAATAATCAAGCCTTTATATAATAGTTTTTTGTCAAGATACTTATTGATAAATTCTGGGAGTAAACTGAGAACATTTAAAAAAAAAAAGAATTTAAGAAGGTATTAATGAGAGAAAGATATAAAAAAAACCCATAGAAATGCCAATATGTTAAAATAGCATTGCTTTTATTGGTGTTCCTTTTCTTCTTGTTTGTTGGAAGGTTTCAATCAAGAAAATCCAAATGACCTTCAACTAAGAACATAGCAATGACTTTTTAGCCTTAAATCGGTATACTATGTATGCTTACTAGGGGAGCAACAATTTGATTCTATTGAGAAAAGGGGGCAGGGATTGGCTTCAGAACAATGGAGACCAAAAAGTTGTGTGCTCCACGATTTGAAAAAAATATTTTTGTCCTTGGTTTAAACAAAAGACTTGGGCCTTCAATCAGAGATTTAAATGGTTGCTTTCAACATGAGAGGCAAAATACCTCTGAAGATACCAAAGGGAAATTAATGATGAATAGGTCATCATGAAATTTTTCACATTGTAAATTATGTGCGTCTATGTGTGTAAGTGGGTGTATAATTAATGTCACAAAAAGGCTTAATCTGCATTTATACAAAAAGAAGAAAAAAGATACTTATGTTATCCATTATTCTCACCTCTTTGTCCTTGACAACAATATGATAAATAAG
Organism: Mytilus galloprovincialis; assembly: GCF_965363235.1. NCBI lineage: Eukaryota > Metazoa > Mollusca > Bivalvia > Mytilida > Mytilidae > Mytilus > Mytilus galloprovincialis. The sequence goes on from NC_134843.1 coordinate 89,249,152, forward strand.
TGTCCCTAGCAACATGGCCATTGCTAAAGTAACCAAGGCAATAGTTAGTGAATGTTTCAGTTGAACACAATAGCACTGATAAAGTTTCTCTATTTGTAAGTTGTGAAATGTTGCCTGAAAAGAAACAAAAAGTACATCAGTTGAGAATTTGAACATAGCTAATTTGGATGGCATATCGTAATATTCTTCATTTCCTTCTCAATGTTATTGGAATAATTTGTGATGGTAAATATTGGTTCAAATTTCAGAGTGAGAACAAATCCTTGCTAAGAACAAAGCCATAAGGCAGCAACCATTTGATTTTCTGGGGGGGGGGGGGGGGGGGGGCTATGGTTTTTTTTGGAAAAAAAAGTTTGTTTCCAGTTTTTGGAGAAAAAAATAATTTGTTTTTGATTCTGAGAAAAAAGAATTGTTTGTTTCACCCTCAGCTGCCACTATATGTAATGCTAAAATTGAAAGAAAAAAATTGTTTTCGACTTGTCGAGGAAAAAAAGATTGTTTTTCGCCGCAGGCGAAAAAAAAAATTTGTCCATAAAAAAAAACATAGCCCCCCCCCCCCCCCCCCAGAAAATCAAATGGTTGCTGCCTAAGTTGTGTATTTGTTTTCTTGTCCTTAAAATGTAATCAATTCGAAAACCATTAACTAAAAAAAACATGATGTTGTCTTGGGATCACGAGAAACTACACATCAGTGCCATCAGACCTGGAACCTTTAGATCATATGTCATCACATATAAATTGTTAAATACCTCTTTTACCTTCTGATACTGTGGTAAGTTTGAATACAAAAATGAAACACTGTCGCCAGATTAGCATATCTCTTGAAATATGCATCAAAATTCGTCGTGGCAAGCGTAACTCAAACAAAATGTAAAATACCGTAGTAAAAGCCAAATCCAAGTTTATGCAAAGTTTTTACTTTTTTGTCATCCAAAACACAAAAAAAAAATCAGTAGTTTTAATAGATTAATCAGTCGAGGTAATTAAAACTGATATATAAGGAATTATGTATTAGTCGATGATTAAATACATATCAATTGCCTATCTACTGTTAAAAACGTTCAACTGTCTATAATCGATCAAATCTATGACAAAGTGGGCTATTAAATTTGTTTATGGTAAATGATTATCGCCTGAATTATTCAAGGCTAGATTCAGTGCATGTGTTATCCTCACTGGTCTTTATTTGTTATGTTGCCACACAAATTCATCACTTAAGTCGTCTGCTCTAAGCAAGCTTCCGTTCTAGTGCGTAGTGGGAAAAGGGTCGTTTATTAATCAATTAAAATGACAGAAAATGGTAAAATGCCTTTAGGTTAAATCGACAATTTGCGTAAATATTGTAAACAAGGCTGTGAAACGCAGAAGCACATTTCAGACATTTTAAATTCCATACGTTTTCTGTTTTAACTAAATAAGCTTTGGACGTATAGAATAGACAAACTTAAAGGGCAACATGACATGATACCATTAGGCAACAACCATTTGATTTTCTGGGGGGGGGGCTATGGTTTTTTTTGGAAAAAAAAGTTTGTTTCCAGTTTTTGGAGAAAAAAAAAATTTGTTTTTGATTCAGAGAAAAAAAAATTGTTTGTTTCACCCTCAGCTGCCACTATATGTAATGCTAAAATTGAAAGAAATAAATTGTTTTCGACTTGTCGCGAAAAAAAAAATTTGTCCAGAAAAAAAACCATAGCCCCCCCCCCCCCCCCCCCCCCCCCCCCCAGAAAATCAAATGGTTGCTGCCTTATGTAAACATATTAAACATTTACAAAAGAGGGAAAGAATTACGTGAAAGCATTTAATGACACCCACAAAAATAAAGAAATACATATCATTTAACAATGACTTCATTATACGTTTTTTTTTTCAATTGTAAGTAACGCAGAAGTGTAGCATAGTTATTCGCAATTAATTTTTAATACAATCCATTCATTATCTCTACTTTAGAAAAAAAATTACCCGATTGATATAATTTTCATAGAAAATGTCATGTTGTATAATATAAATATGTCGGAAATGAAAAAAAAACAACATATCTGTTTTTTAAAAATACGATGATTCATTAGACAAAAACAAACAGTTCTAATTAAGGAAAATAGCGGTAGTATTCCAAGAATATAAAGTACATTACACTAGACTGATTTGGTGACAAAAATAAAGACAGACGATATTTATAATAAACTTTTTTTATGGAGGAAACAAATAAAATGTAAATTCCATCTCATTAAACACGGTATATCTGTTTTACTTAATTTACCATTTTTACGTTTTCTCCCATTAAACATTCATATCGTCTTTTATACGTACCTTAATATGCGTTACAGAAAATTCTTTCCACCAAGTGGTCTTTTCTTGTGTCTCGGGAGGTATTACATCTCGCTGACTGCGTTTTCTATACCGACTGTTTCTACTTAACCGTTGAATATTTGTAATTGAAAATTCATCGCTCTTTTGAAAGCCACTATGTTTTCCATTACCGAACTGTTTTCCATTTTCCAGATCGGTCATACTGCCATTGTATACTCCGTTCACAAGTCCGTTCGGTAACGTCAGTGATACTTTCTTTTTACTTGATGAATTTGTCAACATGAATTCATTCTCTCTGTTCGAATTTATGTCCTCCAAACTTTTGTTCGGTGAATCTTTGAAATGTACTCTGGAGCATGAATGAATAGCCGTACACGGACTTAACGTTTGACCATCACACTGACAGTCTATATATTTTCCTCCTGTTTCTCCATTCGTTTTAATCTGATGATAACTATTTGCTTCACGTATATCCTTAACAGAATTTCTGTTCTCTAGATTTGTATCCAATTCGTTTTCATTCATTTTTTCTCTCTTTTCATTAAGTCTATTTGAAATCATTTCATTTTCGCTCTCACTGTAGTTTTCTATGCTGTGGCACTCGGCGTTACTATCGATGTATCGAAGAAAGCTAGGATTACTGTCGATATAATCGAGACGTTTCTCGTTACATTTCACGAACTCCGCCTCGGATTTCTGATTATTTCCGGAGTTGTTCGTATGTGAAACATCCTCCTCCGGGCCACTTATGTAAAATGTGATGTCAGAACATTCAACCGTCGGACTGGTCATTTTCAATTATGTCTGTAGGCTAATATTCATAGCGAAATTCTGAAAATTAATAATAAAAAGACATGTTTACGTGTGTGAAAACAAGAAAATCTACATGTATAATAATCCGGTCGGTGACATGTAAGTGATTTAATATAAATCTCATAGATAATCAATGTACCTCAATGTACATGTATTTAAAAAGAAAACAACACTGAACACATGAACGAAGCTAGTTATTACGGTTGAGTTATTAATTCTTCAGCAATTTTATCTTTTTCGCAAACTAAGGTAAATATTTAAAAATCGACCATAGCATTTGACTGGTAGCCGTACCTACATGTCGAAAAAAAATTTGTATAGGACCAACTGTGCCAACCCCCCCCCCCCTTTTTCCATTTTTTTCTCAACTTGATACGAAACCAAAATATGAAAACAAATACTCGACTGAAACAACTAGAAGTTAGGTGGACATACATATTTCATATCATAATTTAATTCTACTTAAAAAAAAACTATTTGTTTGTGAATTAGTGATTATGTTGAATATTTAATGTGTTTCCTATATATACTGTGAGAAGGATAAAACAATCAATACTTAAAATCTAAGTTTTTATTACTGCGATATCAATCCTGTCAACTTTTAACTTGAATGAAAATACGGCATTGACTTCAGTATCAACAGAATGCACAGAACTTTGTAACGGACTTCTATTTAGTTTATACACCTTCAGTTAGTATAATGGAGATCTGGTCATTTGAATAAAAGGAGCATAGCATGTACACCAATGAAACAATAACGTTAACCTAGTGCTGGAAATTCTGTTTTTTCCTTCTTTGTAATGATGAAATGCATGTCAGTGAACTTCATACAATTTTTTTTTTAATTTATAATCACTCGTAACTCAAAATATCAGAACCAGGTGTCTGACAAATCCGAAAAGGGTGCACATGTTACAAATCGTAACTGTCTAGCTGCTGGCCATATATGTAGTCAACCTGTTTAGTAGTTCAGGGGAATGTGTTACGACAAAATTAAAATAGCAAACTTAACGAACTTCAAATAAAATTCAAAACGGAGAGTACTTTGTCAAGCAGTAAAATCAAAGGCTAAAAAAACACAAGCGAATGGCAAACCATATTATATGACAGTCGCATAAATATCACAAGTTAATTCAATTAACAGGTATCGGCAAGGAAGAACTTTGATTTGCGACTGAGATACGGAAGGAACCTATTTTCAGAGAAGTTTTCACAAAAAAATAACTTTAAAAATCCACTCAAGTTTTTCCTCAGAAAATCCCCCGTGAATGCCATGTCTGGTTACCAGCCGAATGCCGTGATATAAATGGGGGAACATAAACCGACTGGGAATGTTAGTTTCTAACGAATTTTCAAGGGTATGATTCATCCTGCAAAAGCTCGTATAAACGCTCTGATTCAAAAACTTTACCAAACAAATCACCAAACAACAAAGCCGCCGGTTGCGTTTATTTTTTTTATTTCAGTTTTTGTTGTTTAGAAAGAAATCCATATCCGGACGTAAAAACAAACATTTTTACCCGGAAGTGTACAATTCGAAATGCGTAGTTTGATCTTATTCAATTTAATCACTAAATTGTTATCATTATGCTGCATTTCAAATGACATAATTATGCAAATCATAAATGCAATAGTTATACTACAGCAATATTACAAAACATATTTAATGAACTTTTATTAATGCTGTGTTGCATAGCCATGATAACTTAATATGAATGATAAATTAGAGAAAATAAACATCTCCTTTATTTCTTACTGCAACAGTTGTAAAATAAATATACTTACTGCACAAACCCTATAGTAATAGTACATATACTGTGTACTACTGATAAGTACAAAACAGTCTTATTCCAGTGAAATAAAAAGTTGGATTTTTTTCTCTCAATCCGGCGATGTATACATTTCCTAAACATGACAGGTCTACATGGAACTCTTTGCAATGATTCAGTATTTACATGGAACCCTTTTAATATTTCAGTGATTTTATTTATGTGTATACAAAAGGCTTAAATGGTATTTTATGACAAATTTTATATTATTGTAACATACTTCTCAGTTTATGAGGGCAGTTTTGATAAATTGTTTGTTTACTTGTCAACAACCTCACTTTTACAATGTTTACCACAACTTCCTTTAGTTTCTTTTATTTCTAAGTTTTATCTGGTCAGAAGAAAGAATTATACCTTAACATGGGAAGGAATTTTATCTTGCCATAGAACAGAATTCTACCTCCTCAGAGGAAGGGTCAGAACAACTTGAATGTTTCTACCTCCTCAGAGGAAGGGTCAGAACAACTTGAATGTAGCATCATTTACAACTGGAACACTATAATATTCTCTAATGTCATACAAACAAATAAAAAAAAATGTTTGTGACAAACTGACAAAAAAAATAAAACATAAACTCATATAGATATAATATATAATATATCAATTGTTGCAAAGTATTTAATACAGTGACAAGTAAAATATAATAGAATTTTGTTTTATTCCGCTATAAATCATGTAAATTATTCAATTTATTTTGACATTCTCTGTAATCCTTTCTTTATTCTGTAATCCATTTCTCAATATAATATGGTACGCAGTAATAAAGGCAAATTTTAATAGCAGGATTTTTTAGGTTAAAACGGGAAAAAATACACATACACTAAATTAATATTCAATAGGCAGTAATTTCGGATACAATGCTAATAGCGCTATCTTTAAAGATGCATTTACACATATCGACTCAGGGGAATTTTTTTTTTTTTTTGTAATATGATAAACATATATGTATCTAGTAATATGTTTGAACTTTGATTGTATAAAACCTTAAGTCTATAACGTCATGCTAATCCCTAGTTTACGAAGGATCAACTTAACAATGTCACACTTTATCTTCTTACACATATAAGTGCAAAAAAGCGTTAGGTCAGTTTCTAGATTTACTCCATTGTCACTTTTTTCAAAGGAAAACACGAACCACGAAAATGGGGTTAATGTCTAACGAACCTTTAAAGACAGACACTGACACCCAACATTAAAATCATTATTTACACCAAATATAGTTGACCGTATTACATGAGGATGATTTAGAATATAGCACAGCTCTCTCGACCAATAAAATTGTAGGATCTGATTCTCCTTAATTCGGATAACTAGTTTCCTATAATTGTAAAGGCCTAGGAAATTTGTATGAAGAAGTACCAAATGCCATGAAGCACATTTATAAAAACAGCTTGAACTGATAATTGCTTGAAAGTTGAATTTTGAAACAAACAAAAAAATCAAAATTAGTTTGAAATTTACTGGTGCAGTAAAATTGGTATATCGTAAATTAGTTTTATGTGACTATTTGGAATAATAAGAAATAGCAAAGTAAAGAAAAAAAAAGAAGGAAAAGGGAGAACTTTAAAAATTAAATTTAACATAATTATAGGTCAATCTCTCATTTACATACAGCTTATTGTATCCGTAGTCATTTTCAATATATCAATACGAATAGTTAACGTTCGAATTTCATATTAAAACGCATTTTATTTGAATATTTAAGTTAAAGCTAATTATATAGTATTTGATGTAAAGACTTTAAAAGAACTGTAACAAATTTGCAAATTGTAACTGTCAGCTTTTGAATTTATTATATTGAAATGTATGTACAAACATTAAAAAACAATTCCTTAAATACAATAACATAATTCACGTTCATACTCACGATTAGGAAATTTATACGATTCCTACCATTTTTAAATGTCTAAAACACAAATTTCCCAAATTTTAAGTAAGACCTTACTTCATTAAGGATAATCTATAAATGAAATGCCTAACAAGGAAGACGTACTTTTAATGAAACAAATTATTGAACTACGAAAATGACTTGATGTCGGATAAACCCTGTCAGACTTTTAAAAAATACCAACTGTGAACATTGTATAGAATATACTCTACTCAATTGGCCTGTTTGGTAATTGCTAAAACTATAGAATTTAAACTCAACATTGACCCCTGAACCAGGAGATCAATGTTAGAAGAAAATTCATACATTAACATTGGATAAAGTTGATCTTATACTAAAATTCATACATAAACATAGGACAAAGTTGATCTTATACTTATTGTAATAAGAAACTTCTTAATAAACAAGATGAAGTAAAGTTCAGACGAGCCCTCTCTGACATACATTTTAATCTTCCATACATCCCACACACCAATAGATATAAGAAGATTTGGTATGAGTGCCAATGAGACAACTCTCCATCCAAGTCACAATTTGTAAAAGTAAACCATTATAGGTATAAGTACGGTCTCCAACACGGAGCATTGACTCACACCGAACAGCACGCATACTTGATAATTTGCAGTAGAAAGTTGATGAACCAGCCGGTCAAACAATGTATCGGTCATTTTTCTAAAAAGATTCATTGAAAACTAACCCCCTCCCCCTCCCCAAAAAAATGGATTCTAACCCCCATTAAACCCGTAGATTTGTTATAGTACATACAGTCTTACTAGTGTCTCTCCTTGTGCAACGGTATAAAACTTTGGACATCTCTGCTATTTAATTTTATTCTAGCTTTTATCATTTTTTAAAGACAGATTGAACTAGGTTGTCCAAATTTGTTTCATATACTAGATGCTTCAATTAGCATGGATCGCTCAACTGGCAAAAATGTTTACCTTACTAACTTTACCATAAAAATTAACAAAAATATGAAAAAAACCCATTATTATTATAAGATCTTTAGTTACTAATTTATTTTGCAATACATTTCTGTTTATCTACTTTTTAAATTATAGTTTCAAACATAACAGGTAAACATGCTAAATTATTCGTTTAAGGGTTGATAGACTTCAGTCATATCGGCATTGTTTCGATATTGTTTTGCTGTTGTCTTTTGTTGTTTGTAGTTTTGTCTGGGTATATTTATTTTAAATAAACTTGAAAATCTTATATATGATTCGTCATAAAAGTAATTCATGGTCGATATTTTCTTGGAGGGTTCTGATTCAGTTATAGTAGCATTTATATAGGAGTCGTATGGCTGATGGTCGTTGTTGTTCATTTTTGGGTTCATGCTTATATGTTGGCGAGTTTTGGATGTGTCTATGGGCCACTCGATATCTCTCGGCCGGAAGTCAGAATAAAATTCTCGGAACGTCTCGAAAGTTTTCGGTCATTTATACAGGTCTTAACATGTTGTTGTCTACGTCTTTGATATGGTCCCTTGATGGCCCTTGACGACGCAATTATATTTGTTTTAAAACGACCACTGTACACTGTGTGTATCTGGGTCAATTATAACGTGGTTTTGTATGTTGTCTCGATAACATGTGAACTAATTATGTTTGAAGATTTAACCACGGGATACTGAGTGTGTATTTCATCATAGACTTACGAGGGAGAAGATTCTGGTTAAAATATTATTATTAGATCGGAAAACAGAAAGATAATATTCTTATCAATAGTATTTAATTCAATCGGAATCAAAGAAATAAAATAAATATATACTGTATTTATGTTTCTAAAGAAACTAACAATGATTGAAATCAGAATATTTTTAGAGTTGCAATTAAGAAATAAGTATGTTATATTACAAGATACTCTGCTTTTGTACTTTTAAATATTCATTTGTAAAGGAAACATAAAAATTAAATCTAAATAAATTCTTGCATCCTACAAAAAAAAAATGTTTATAAACAATAATCATTATATTTCTACGTTAATTATTTCATACCATTTTAGTATTTAGGTTTTATGAGTAATTATTATTTAGTTTTGTGTATTGTAATATATCCATAAAACGGATAGTAAGATAAATTTAGTAAATATTTAAATTTTAAACGGTCGTGAATAAAAAGACTTGTGTGTTTTCAATTCATAATTTTAAATCCTTGCAACTCACAACAACCGTAAAAATAATTTACAATAATCACAACAAAATTTAATTACAACCATAATGTTGATTATTTTATACCGTTTTAGTATGGATTTAGAAGTCTTTGCTTATATTTTGTATAGTAATATATTCACATAGTGGAATGTTAGAATTTAAAAGTAGATTCATTCGATAAATAAACTGTCCATCCGTAAATAATTGACGTTCGTGTTTATTGATATTATATATATTCAAAAGAATTTGAAAAAAAATACTAACAGGAACGTTAGTTTTTTATAAAATTTTAATTTAATTTTTGTTTGTTTGTGTTCATAGTTTAACCGTATAGCATCTACATATTTGTACTATGGTACGGTTTTGAAAATTGTATTCATTGTGTTGACCAACTATCCTACACCTCTTGATTCATTCACATTATAGATCTCATTTCAAAAGCACACTATCGGTTTGCGTTCTCAAAAATTCCGGATAAAATGTCAATGAATCCGGAGTCAAAACATTTAATGTAGGCCGTTTGACATTCGAATTCAACTATTAGATTAAGATATGTGATGATGCAAATGCGTATTATTTTCCCGAGTATCAGTGAGATGCTTTCTATTTACTATTTCGTGCGCTAAGATTCTACATGCAATACTATTAAATTCACTCGTGAAAGCTTATTTTCGTTTTTGTTATCTAAATTCAGGACACGGCAGAGGGAGCTTCACATGTGACTTTCAAGCACGGTCATCATTTCTAACGGTATTCTGACCTCGAGTTGTTTCTCTTTTGTTTCTTTTTTGAGTCACTGTCCTATTATAAACTTTGACCTTTTTGAAAAGCTAAGGATTGTCTACCCAAGGAATAGATTCCTTAACTTTGTAATGTATTTATTGTAACTTTTTTCATCCGAGCGTCACTGATGCTTTTTTGTATCTACTGAACTCGAGTCCGGCGTACATCATTTTAATTCTGGTATCTTTTTATATCTACATACCTTTTTATATAAATTGGTTATTTTGAAAGTGTGTACAGGTATTCATAAACTGAATTAAGAAATTCTTCGGCAAAACTAAGTTTCCCTGTAGAATGTTTGAATTGATTTAAGTAAGATCAGGAAATCCTTAAAATTTGAGATGTTTTATGAGACCAAAATAAGTCTCTTCATAAGAGGTCCCAATCAATTGCATGCCACAAGTTTCACCGCATACAACATCTACCATGAGTTAAGGCAGCTTCAAATACGAGTTGAGAATATCAAGGCATTCATATAGGAAACAAAATATAAAGATATGATAGATAAAATAAATGCATCGAGAATTCTACATTATAAAGCAAACTGAGTAGGTTTGTGCAATTTGCATAAGTAATCCGGTTAGTAGAAATTAGGATTTGCCAAAGGGTTATAATCGGAAAAATTATGTACATTCCCAAGTAATAAATAAAATAGTCGAGCTTTAAAATAACTATTCAAATAGAAGCTGTAAATATATACTTTCAACTGGCTTCTTATATTCACAGTCAATTATTTCAATTCAAAAGCAAACACAAATTCAGCAACAATATTTTGGTAACCCGGCAGTCAGCGGTCTTAGGTTCATGTATTGCTTTTCTTTTTTTAAAGAAAGCAACTTGTTTTTTTTTTTTTTTTTTTATCTTTTACGTATAGTTTTTAAAATAATTATCTACTAAACAAAAAAACATAAATCGTCATTTAAAGGCAATAACTCGTACAAGGAATCTGTTAATGGTTTCGGTATATCGACCTTTTGAAAACCTTGAACTGCTAACCATTGTACAATTTTCAAAGATTCTGTCTATCTATTTTAGTTATTAAGGTAATTTGCACAAAACTATAATTTGTCAAAAATTGTCCTTTAAGTGATAAATTTATGAATACATTTGGCATGTTTATATGCTTATCGTTTTAGTTGTTTTTAGTTTTAGTTTCTGTCTATGTCTATTATATTTTAATAGGCAAAATACTAAAATAGGTCAACAATTGTCATTTTTACATCGTATGACCTTGACTATACTGTCCTTTACTTCTGTTTTGTGTTTCTAGCCCTACTGTAGACGTCGAGTTTCTAATCCTACTGTAGACGTCGAGTTTCTAACCCTACTGTAGACGTCGAGTTTCTAACCCTACTGTAGACGTCGAGTTTCTAGCCCTACTGTAGACGTCGAGTTTCTAATCCTACTGTAGACGTCGAGTTTCTAGCCCTACTGTAGACGTCGAGTTTCTAGCCCTACTGTAGACGTCGAGTTTCTAGCCCTACTGTAGACGTCGAGTTTCTAGCCCTACTGTAGACGTCGAGTTTCTAGCCCTACTGTAGACGTCGAGTTTCTAACCCTACTGTAGACGTCGATTGATGGTCCGTAATACGATTTCTCAACTATAATCTAGACACCATAAGGATTAATTATGTCAATTTTGTTTGAACCATTTTCTGAGAAGATCTTTGAAATGATTAATAGTGGACGACGACGGACACCAAATGATGACAAAAACTCAGGGTCAGATGAGCTAAAATGAATGAACTACGTAGATTAAAACATCTTTATCAGATAGGGATAAACTTAACTTGACATCCTATCATTATTTGTTTGATAGGGTGTTGCTGCTTACTAGAAATCTATCTAAAGCGGGAAAAGAGATATATCTGTGTCATGAATGACCATGGATATGTCCAATTTTTACTTAGACGTCAATCTCTTTCCTCGATTGTCACACCAACGAACGCCACTAGCGAACTTTTACATGACATTAGAAACACGACAGTTACCACTAGAGCTTTAGGTTACCCTTCAAGGGCACTTGAGATCACTGTTTTATGCATGGATGTTGCGTTGTACAGTATTTAGTTTACTGTGTTGTGTTTTGTAGACTCTTGCGGGAGTTTCTCGCTACATTGAAGACCCATTGGTGGCCTTCGGCTGTTGTCTGCTAGATATGGTCGGGTTGTTGTCGCTTTGACACATACCCCATTTCCTTTCTCAATTTTATCTTGTTTATCTTTTTGTTATTTTTGACCTTGCCATCGTCTGTTTTTGATGATTCCACTTATTATGTTTGATAAGCCCCTTTGGTTTTTTTTGTCTCTCGTTTTATCTATTACTTTACTATACTATAACACAATGCGAGACTTCAACATTAACATTTAACGTTGATCACTAAATCGTGAAAATATTGCCATTAAAGGATTCGAACTCACAACCTGAGTATTGACTGGCTATCCGATACTTAGACAACTAGGCCACTGAAGCCCCTAACCTTGAAAAAAATGTCAAACTGCCATACGAATTTTGTTTACCATAAAGCATATGTAGAAATTTACAATACATAGATTATACAATGTACGTCTCTTTAACCCTCTGAAATATATTAAGCGTAATACTAATTGTAAATACCAGAAAAGGCTGCCCTATATCATACAAGGAGTTTATTAATGAATTCAATATTCTAGCCTTTTGTATTTCCCTGTCAGTGCCCTATATCCCCTTCGCATGGCAGCTGAAGAGATATATAATTTATGTCTTTAGGAGACACATTTAAAATTCACATAGTACAATTTCCGATCGTTTCTCTTAAGAAATCGGCTAACTGATGAATTCTATGTATTGAAGAAAGATTTTGGAATTAATAAAACTACTGCGTACCATAACTGTTTAGGTAATGACAAGGATTAATGTATTTCTGTATGTCTATATCCGTAATATCTCAATTTACAAAACAGGAAGTGTAACTTCGAATTCTATTTTTTTTTTTTTTTTAATAATTTATAATGTTTGGCCCTTTTTCATACGCAGACATCACTTAATTTACTACCCGGCGGTGAGATATGTTCTTTTGACCTGGAATTTTGTTTGACTCATATTAAACAATTAATCAGTAATGAAAATAAAACATAAAAGTCAGGAAAATAATATTAAATGTGACTGTACTAATGGATTTGTTTTTTAATATAAATTTCACAAAAAATGAATGAATGCAATATGAGAAACACGTAAGATCGATCATATTCACATTGGCTGTACTAATTGAAATAAAAAAAACATTTGCTGAATTGACAAAATAAAATAATAATGTCTCATTTGTTCATTTTGTAACCAATTAAACCTATAAAAATAAGAACAATAACCTCATGTTCACAGATTCTGTTTATTTCAACGGGTCTCGGAATATAATGTAACACTATAAAACACTATTAAAAAACAATGTTCTAATAATTATAATATTTTTTATATGTTTCTTTATTAGGAACAAAATTTGAAACTTGGAATTTTATCAGTATCTTAGGATATCAAATAGCGAAGCTTCAATTCTGAAAGCTAAATTAAAAACAAAATCCTCTGTATCAGAGAACAGAAGTCCTTCTCTTACAAAATTCATCTCAGACCACAAGGAATCGAAAACTTTAGCTAATGATCCTCGTCTTAGTCCTTCTAGGGACCGAATACCCAAACCTACAATCTCCGTCTCAGTCATCATAGGGACGAGGACATAAACTTGTAATCCCATTATCAGACATCATGGAGCCTTACTTTTTAAATCATATTGTCCGTCTTATCATAGATATCAGGACAGTAATTTTGTTCCACATCAAAAAGATTAATATGTGATGCTTAAATCGACAAGGAGTTTAAGAGTATTGAGGACTGACATTTCGAAAAGTTTTGCCAAAAAGTTAGTAAAACTATTCCTGGGGTAGTAGTGAAGAACTTAAGTCAAAGGGACTAATCATTAAAGGTGGCATACTCTGGTTGATTGTTGCGGTCATTGTATCAAGACTACAAGGAAACCCATGGAATGAACAAAATAGCAACAAAAAAACTGGCCTGAGTAGTCAATGCTTTCTTGCATTACATGACACCAATGCTAGACATGAAAAAAACATGTCCAAACTGAAACAAAATCGATGTAAAGATGAAATGTATTTTCTTCATTTTCAATATAAGAAAAAGAAACTAAAAGACCTCGTTAGTCAACTTTATGTGCTGTCCCAACCTTAAAGTTCTAAGATCGACTAACACCATTTAATTCACTTATGTCTGTTGTCGTACCATATTTTTTTTTAACCCTATATATATAGTTTATGTTTAAGGCTATATTTGATAATTTTATTGTCGTAATCTTTTGATTGGACTTGCATACGTTAACTTTCAGACTTTAAAAAACTCAAAAAAGATTTAAAACTACAATAGTTAACGTGTATAGATTTGACTGAAAGAAATCTTAAATAACCATCGCACTGCGAAGTCTTTGGTTCGGTTGTAAGCTAACCCTATTTAAAGAAAAACAATATGGGGTTTTAGTATATAATGAATGGTACCATCGTGGAGTTGTCCTACAGGTTCAGATATACTTTAAAATGACCTACAGGTTATGTTTGACACGTTTTTGATTCGGTTAGACGCTAACCCTATTTGATGAAAAACAATATGGGGGAATAAGTAAATATTAAATGGTACCATCATGTCGTTGATCTACCGGTCTAGATCAAGTTAAATATGACCTAGAGGTTATAGTTGACACGTCTAGCATATAACATGATATTATGATACAAAATGTTGAATCCCGTTACTAAGTACCTACTAATACAGCTAAGCTTTTATGTATTATTTTTAAACTGTCACATTTAAAATGACTTTAAACAATAAACGGATTAAAAAGGCGAATCTGTATCTGTAGAGAAAAAAGGAAGTAAAAAAATAACACGTGCAAATCACCCGTACTGAAACATTCATGAAAAATTTACTTTAAATACCCACTATAAATTTATAGTTTTTTGCATATCCATCTCATATACTTAAACACATAGTTTACAGAGAAATGTAACATCATAGATATATGTATATATGTAACCTTGTGAAAATAAAACTTAATAATTTACTTACTTTGAAAACAGGAATAACGGAAAACGCATAAAATGTCCTAATTGTAATATTTTTTACCTTTAATAACTTCCTCACAATTGATTTTTAAATGATTTATTTTAAACATCCTTTTGATATCTGAGATATAACTGTCCTCATTTGAACAGTCGTATTTAAGCCATCACTATGAATAGTATGAAATGAATCGGTATATACCTCTGATTAAGTGTCGGGATCAATATTTCTGTGTCAACGACAAATCCGTGATATTTTTATCAGATGAAATCGCAACCTGTTTATTGACACTTTTAAAACTTCGCTCTTTTAACACGATAATTTCAACAATGCTTGTCAGTCGAATAATATTTAAAGGTTAAATTTGTTTTTTTAAATAATGAATAGTTTTATTTTCATTTCGGTTAAGATTATGTTCGTACTATATCAGAGACATATGCAATGTATTATAATAGGTCTCTGGTTATTTGATCTTATCGTAGTCCAACAAGAGTTAACCTTCACCTATTTATTTAAAAAAAAGTCTATTACGGTAAATTACCATTCCAAAATTGGAGCAGGGGTTGTTTACGATTCAATGGCACGAGAGTTCACAATCGCTAATTGTTCTTATCGCTTAATGTTTATAGTTTTCGTCGTAGTATTTGTGGACTGCTATTTGTCTTTTTTTTTTATGTTTTCCTATTTACACAATCTTTGTCTTTCGCTTGTATTTTTGGTCCATGGTCTGTTAATCTTTATTCAACAATTTTTTCCCACTTTTTAATATTTCTTGGTTATTTATCGGGCACTGAAAAATATGCTTTCACATAACACATTTTCAACAATTGTATACCTATATATAATATTATTACATCGGGGTTTAAAAAAAACTCTTTCCTACGGTTTACCAACAAAATATCCAACTAAAAACAGAATAAGATCCTTATCCAAATAAATATATCTTGTTTTATCAAACTTTACACCTGCGTCTGAAGAAAATATTTCTCCTTTGGAATTTCGAAAAGGGAGTTGTAGTGTGGATGTAGGAATCAGTAAAGGACCCTTATAACGTTGTCCGTATGCATGTAGGAATCAGTAAAGGACCCTTATAACGTTGTCCGTATGGATGTAGGAATCAGTTAAGGACCCTTATAACGTTGTCCGTGTGGATGTAGGAATCAGTAAAGGACCCTTATAACGTTGTCCGTATGCATGTAGGAATCAGTAAAGGACCCTTATACCGTTGTCCGTATGCATGTAGGAATCAGTTAAGGACCCTTGTAACGTTGTCCGTATGGATGTAGGAATCAGTTAAGGACCCTTATAACGTTGTCCGTATGGATGTAGGAATACAGGATCCTTATAACGTTGTCCGTATGCATGTAGGAATCAGTAAAGGACCCTTATAACGTTGTCCGTATGGATGTAGGAATCAGTAAAGGACCCTTATAACGTTGTCCGTATGGATGTAGGAATCAGTAAAGGACCCTTATAACGTTGTCCGTATGGATGTAGGAATCAGTTAAGGACCCTTATAACGTTGTCCGTATGGATGTAGGAATCAGTAAAGGACCCTTTTATAACGTTGTCCGTATGGATGTAGGAATCAGTAAAGGACCCTTATAACGTTGTCCGTATGGATGTAGGAATAAAGGACCCTTATAACGTTGTCTGTATGGCTGTAGGAATCAGTAAAGGACTCTTATAACGTTGTCCGTATGGATGTAGGAATAAAGGATCCTTATAACGTTGTCCGTATGGATGTAGGAATCAGTAAAGGACCCTTATAACGTTGTCCGTATGGATGTAGGAATCAGTTAAGGACCCTTATAACGTTGTCCGTATGGATGTAGGAATCAGTAAAGGACTCTTTTATAACGTTGTCCGTATGGATGTAGGAATCAGTAAAGGACCCTTATAACGTTGTCCGTATGGATGTAGGAATAAAGGACCCTTATAACGTTGTCCGTATGGCTGTAGGAATCAGTAAAGGACTCTTATAACGTTGTCCGTATGGATGTAGGAATAAAGGACCCTTATAACGTTGTCCGTATGGATGTAGGAATAAAGGACCCTTATAACGTTGTCCGTATGGCTGTAGGAATCAATAAAGGACTCTTATAACGTTGTCCGTATGGATGTAGGAATAAAGGACCCTTATAACGTTGTCCGTATGGATGTAGGAATCAGTAAAGGACCCTTATAACGTTGTCCGTATGGATGTAGGAATAAAGGACCCTTATAACGTTGTCCGTATGGCTGTAGGAATCAGTAAAGGACTCTTATAACGTTGTCCGTATGGATGTAGGAATAAAGGACCCTTATAACGTTGTCCGTATGGATGTAGGAATAAAGGACCCTTATAACGTTGTCCGTATGGCTGTAGGAATCAATAAAGGACTCTTATAACGTTGTCCGTATGGATGTAGGAATAAAGGACCCTTATAACGTTGTCCGTATGGATGTAGGAATCAGTAAAGGACCCTTATAACGTTGTCCGTATAGATTGATCATCCCAAGACGTCCACGATAGGCGGAGAATGTATCCTCACTACTGTGATAACAATTGTTGATATATTTTGTTAATAGCAAAGGCTTAAAAAGCAGAACCTTCACATACACTGTGTTTCTATGTGTTCATGTCATGTTTCAGGTTAAACAGATTCTATGCATATATAGAGAATGGAATAGAGAATGGAAACGGGGCATGTGTCAAAGAGACAAGACATCGAGAATGTACGAGTCTAATAAAGAAAGTTAACTCTGATTAAAATATTTTCGCCGCCCATAGGTAAACATTAACATTGTAATATGCGTCAGATAAACTATTATACCAAAATACCATAAGGTCATTGACAAATACAACGTCTATTATGGCTTAATTTTAAATAGTTTACCCGGCTACATCAAAGTGAAATGGATTCTTATAAAGTCATTCATATCAACATTTTTATTGGTCATATCTTATAGGTTATCAACGATAAAGAGGCCCCGAGGTGCATGTATCACACACCTAGCTGGCATCTTGATTCACCATGAACCTAAATGCACCACCAGAAATTGTAAAATTATGTTCATAAGAGGTAGGATTCGCCTGGTGTGAACTCAATTGATATTACAAATTTTAATATATAATGTTGAAACATGAATCAGTTTTGCTTTAGATGTTTCAAATTTTGTTTAAATTGGTTTAGTGTTTCCAAGAAGAATAAGTCACCAATATTTGCAGGAAACCTAGCTTAACAATGGAAAGTCATACTAAATATGGCTTCAAATACAAGGGAGCCGTAATTTTCTAAAAGAAAGGGGATAGCTATAAGGTCAAGCTACACAACGTGACCACAATAACTCTTAACTTTACATTTGGGGGACGGTTCAATGCTGGATTTTATTAAAACTGACTTAACTTTTAAATGAATTTCCCTTTAAGAGCGGCTTTGCTGTAGTCATGGCATTCCTTGATTACAATTTTGGATCCCGAGATACTACCATTTCGGTAACATGCCTGCCAGAAATGCCCCAGAAGTGCCAGTGGTTCTGTGTAAATTCAAAAAATAGAGCATGTGTCTTTTACTTAATTTTAATAAGGACGAACGAATACCGAGAAACATCACAATATCTGGTCAGCTTAGAAAACACACCGGAGTTCAGTTATAAAATTTAATTTCTACATAGAAAGGTACGCGCTCAAACATAGCCACTAGTAATGAATTAGAAGAATGCAATGTTTATAAACACAATCATGTGCAAGTTCATAATATTTCTCTCATTGTATCTAAATTTGGAACGGACGCGTGACGACAAACTTTTTTAAAACCATAAACAGTCTAGTGACATTGATGCAAATAATGAAGAACATTGTTTGTCCATTAAACAGTTGTGTACATATCTGCTTCTAAAAAAAACTAATCTACAGGCACATATCCTTTAACAGATGTTACTATGTTTGTTTACCTAAATATTATCAGATATGACAAGGTTACAGACACCTGAACGTCAGGAAATTTGGTTTCATGAATGTTTAATTATAAATGACCCTGCCACAACTTGTAGTACATGCATACATGTACATGACATAAACACCAAGCATACTTAAAGGTTTTTATTTCCATGTTAAATGACCCATGTTTAGACGCATTTAAAAATGACGCAAAGAAAACTTCCATGCTTTTCGGCGTATTTGGATCGAATTCGAACTCTGACTGCTAAGTTTGGTTCTTAACACATTGTAATTGAGTTTCATAAAATTGGGACCCGGAAAACTTAAGTTAGTGTGTTAAAATGAAAATGTAACGAACGGAATAACGATCAAGTGTTACACGTGGCATATACATTGGAGGCATACTATGTTTATTCAAATGTTCCATCAGAGACCTGTCCTATTTCTCTGGCTCAATCATGAAACAAAAATAAGAGCTCCATTTCTAATACACCTTTTTAATAACGACCATGTAAAAACCACAAAAGTCTATAACTTACTAGCCCGCGTGTGACCTTTGCCTTCTAAGTTATCGTTTGCTTTGAGACTATAAAATTAATGTAAGGCATACTCTATCATTTGTCAAATATCTACAATATTTCTGATATTTCTTAATATCACCGACATGGAAACTAATTTTAATTTGTAAGTGCAAATTATTTTGCTATTACTTTTTAAAGTAACAGCAATTCTTAAGTTCATATTAACGAGGAAAAAAGTGTTTAAATTCAAATTAAAATTCAATAAGTATGAAAGACGTGAAGGGAGCTTTTGGCAAAAGAGGGTTTGTCAGCAGGTTTCACTTTGTGGTCAAACTGTACGAGTTGATTTTGGGTTTTAAAGTTAATTTGTATTACTCATATATAAATAGATTTCTTTAATAGTATCAAATTCATAAGGACAAATTCATAATTCATATAATGGCAACCATTCTTTCTTTAAAGTTCTCATGGAATGAAATCATCAGTTGTGAAAAAAATGAGTTGATTTCAAACTATGATGAACGAATCACATTTTTCCACAGTACAATGCAAATGAAGTTGAAGACTGAATGTTGACCTTTAGATGTATTTAGCTACCTTCGTCACTCGATTTCTGTCTCATTGACGCTGTACCCACATGTCTTGTATTCGACATTTTGTTGTACTCGGTAACCCTTTACGTATTTTATACGTTTCCTAGTCTGTATGCTTGTGTGACTGACTGTCTGTTAGTAATGAGGTTGCTGTCTCATTGACATATACCCACAGCTCTTGTATTTAAAAACTGATGTCGTACTTGCTTAGTCTTTATGTTTTTATACGTTTCCAAGTTTGTATGTCTGTTAGATATTTTAGATATTGGGTTGCTGTCTCATAGACATACAAATGTAAAACCACCTCTCTATTATTTAACATTGTGTTGTATTTGATCATCTTTTATGTATTTTAAACGTTTCCCAGTTTGTATAATTATGTCTGTTAGTTTTTTAAGTTATTGGGTTGCTGTCTCACTGACATATGTCCATATTTCTTGCATTTGACATTTTTTATACTTACTTGGCCTTTATGTATTTTAAACGATTCCCAGTTTGTATAAATATGTCTGTTAGTTTTTTACGTTATTGTGTTGCTGTATCACTGACATATGTTCATATTTCTTGCATTTGACATTTTTTGTGCTTGCTCGGCCTTTATGTACTTTAAACGTTTCATAGTTTGTACAATTATGTCTGTTAGTTATTTTAGTTATTGGGTTGCCGTCTCTGTGACATATACCCACATCTGTTATTTAAACATTGTGTCACGTGTGAACTTGGTTAGCCTCTATGTATTTTATTCGTTCCCTGGTAACCGGACAGCTTATTACCCTATCAATTTTAACACTGATTAGACAGGGCTATGTCTACATCAGAAATGAGTAAATATTTGAAGAAGAGACCAGATCCTTCTAGTAATGTATAACATGCAATTAAAGGAGAACAAGCATTATCAATATCTGTCAATCGGTGAAATGTGATAAAGACACAATGGAATTAAATAAATTTTATAAAAAGGCACATTTGTCAATTAAAATAAATAACATACCATTCGATCATCTATCAAACACAAGAGTGCACACGCTGAAATGTCTCGCCTTCTTTACTAATTATTGATATTATGTTGATAGTCCTTTAGTATAAAACTTTATTAAAAACTGTCACATAAACTTAGCATTAACCAAGATAACTAAACAAAGACCAATGAACCATGAAAATGAGGTCAAGGTCAGATGAACCATGCCAGGCAGACATGTACAGCTAACAATGCTTCCATACAACAAATATAGTTGACCTATTACTTATAGTTTAAGAAAAATAGACCAAAACACAAAAACTTAACACTGAGCAATGAACCGTGAAAATGAGGTCGAGGTCAAATAAAACCTGCGGGACTGACATATAGATCATAAAATATTTCCATACACCAAATATAGTTGACCTATGGCATATAGTATTAGATAAAAAGACCAAAACTCAAAAACTTAACTTTGACCACTCAACCATGAAAATGAGCTCAAGGTCAGATGACATCTGCCCGCTAGACATGTACATCTTACAATCATTCCATACAACAAATATAGTAGATCTATTGCATAAAGTATGAGAAAAACAGACCAAAACACAAAAACTTAACTATAACCACTGAACCATGAAAATGAGGTCAAGGTCAGATGACACCTGCCAGTTGGACATGTACACCTAACAGTCCTTCCATACACCGAATATACTAGACCTATTGCTTATAGTATCTGAGATATGGACTTGACCACCAAAACTTAACCTTGTTCACTGATCCATGAAATGAGGTCGAGGTCAAGTGAAAACTGTCTGACGGGCATGAGGACCTTGCAAGGTACGCATATACCAAATATAATTATCCTATTACTTATGATAAGAGAGAATTCAACATTACAAAAAATCTGAACTTTTTTTTCAAGTGGTCACTGAACCATTAAAATGAGGTCAAGGACATTTGACATGTGACTGACGGAAACTTCGTAACATGAGGCATCTATATACAAAGTATGAAGCATCCAGGTCTTCCACCCTCTAAAATATAAAGCTTTTAAAAAGTTAGCTAACGCCGCCGCCGTAGCCGCCGTAGCCGCCGTAGCCGCCGCCGGATCACTATCCCTATGTCGAGCTTTCTGCAACAAAAGTTGCAGGCTCGACAAAAAACCATTAATACATTGAACGAATTAACCGAACCGGCGAACTGTGCATTTTGAAATTAGACTAAAAGGTTATCATTAAACAGGGGATGGTATCATCACCGGTTGAATTAATTGGGGAATCATGTTCACTGATATTTATCCGTGTTTAAAACAAGTTTAACAGTATGTGTTAAAGAGAGATCAGTGATTTTGTTTTAGATAGGATCAGATGTACAGGTATAAAGTTCATCCTTTCATTTAGATTCTGTTGGTAACAAAACTCTGGTTTGATATGCTCAGACTAAAAAAAAATTACATCAAGTGGAATGATTGTAGGTCAGATATTTTCTAAAAAATGAACTTAAATATAAAAAAAAATGATATCAGGAAACCAAGAATAAAATAAAGGTCATGGTGACGATGTTTTTAACAAATAAATTTACAGCTCCCTAAACACATCTTTCCACTAAAAATATTGCCTTAGTATTTGAAATCTATATACTGGTCAGTACCCCAAAGATAGATGTGCACAATAAAGCATGATAAGTCCAAAGCAAAGGCAGTATCTATCAACTTCATTAAACTTCATTAAACCCAACTACGATATAGCCTGTTTTTGCTTTTATAGATATAGACACCCCAAAAATAAAGCCAAATAACGTACGAAGTTGAATAAAACTGATTCAATCAGACTTGGTTGATATATTCCATCTTTTCAATTTCAACCAAGGATTTGTATAGTAACAATTGTACTTTACAAATCATTGTTTCAACATATACCGATTCACTAAAGTAATTAATGGTTAGCAGTCTTTTTAACTTTGGCCTATAATTAACTAGCGTGTCGCTCACCTGACATTTTTGTTTACAATTGAAGCATAAAATAATGCCATCATTATACTTTTGCTTCAGTTTCAGAGATGTAAGCTTAAAACTGAATTTTACCTCTATTTTTAGCCATGTCGATTGGCAGGCGGGGGTTATCGGACACATTTTTAAAACTAAATACCCTCATGATGATCATGGCCAAGTTTGGTTAGAATTGTCTAAGAAGTTTCATAGGAGAAGATTTTTGTAAAAGATTACAAAATTACGAAAAATTGTTAAAAATTGATTTTGCAGGCCAATAACTCATTAAGGGGTCAATTGACAATTTTTGTCATGTTGACTTTTTTGTAGATCTTACTTTGCTGAAGCCTATTGCTGTTTACAGTTTATCTCTTTCTATAATAATATTCAATAAAACAACCAAATACTGCAAAATTTCCTTTTAATTACCAATTCGGGAAAGCAACACAACAACAGGTTGTCTGATTCATCTGAAAATTTCAGGGCAGAAAGATTTAAACATGATGAACATATTTGACAATGTCAGAGTTGCTCTAAATGCTTTAGTTTCACAGATAAAAGCCAAAAACTGCATGTTTATCCCTATGTTCAATTTTTAGCCATGGCAGCCATATTGGTTGACAAGCGTGGACATCGGACACCGTGATTTTTTAAACTAAATATCCCAATGATGAGTGTGGCCAAGTTTAGTTAAATTTGGAACAGGAGTTTCAGAGGGAAAATTTTTGTAAAAGTTAACGTACGACGACGAGTCACGGAATAGAAGTTCCAAAAGGAAAATATATTCTGGAATATTATTTCCACAGGAAGAAATATTACAGTATATATGTTCCTAACGGAATAAATGGTATTGAATATTTGTTCCAACAGGAATAGATATTATGACAATGTTTATAACAAAGTCTCCATTGACACTTCTGTTAGGCGGAACAAATCGGGTGATCATCTTCGCTAGTGGATCGTAACCCTTGGCTAGCGTAGATGAGAACAGGAGTGGATCGTAACCCTTGGCTAGCGAAGATGACGGGTAATGAGAAAAGCTCACGTGGCCTTTTATAATAATAGCGTATTCTTTATCAAACATTTGGTAACAATCTTTTCCCTTGCATGGTTTTCAAATAATTATGTAAGCACGTTAGAAAGGCTAAAATGGAGAAAACAAACTGAAGTCAAACTTGATTCACGTAAAAGTGATAAAAGTAAATGGCTGCGTTAATGTTAAAAGTGAAATATAAGGGAAGAAAAGTACAGATTTAACCACCATGTACGTCAAAGCCTGACTGTCACCATAGAAAAGTTCAATATTAAAAGTTATACTTAACATTATAAAATGTAAGATTTCCGAGTACATGAAACCAAATATAAGTGCTAAACGATGATTGAAATCTGGAATTTTCTCGAGGGAATTTCTAACGTAATTTTACCTTTAATATGTAATATAATGCTGTATTTTGATTGGATAAGAGAATAGATTTTTTTCTTCACAATATTCAATTTTGAACAATGACAGGTTAATTTTTGAAATATTTTAGGCTTTTCTACCTCAAGAATAGATTACCTTAGCTGTATTTGGCAAAACTTTTAGGAATTTAGGTCCTCAATGCTCTTCAACTTCGTACTTTTTAACATTTGTTTTTATTCGAGTGTCATTGATGAGTCTTTTGTAGACGAAACGCCGTCTGTCACAAATGTAACATTTCAATCCTGGTATCTGTGATTGGTTTATAAACATAATATAAAGACACAAAGCACCGAAATAAAGAGTACTCGCATTTACCGAAAGCTAGTTCAAAGCCAATTACAATTTCTAGTTATAAATTAATCATGTTCTCCCTGACTAAAGTTATATTGATAAATTAAAGATGATTTTGAAGTTATATTGATAAATGAAAGATGATTTTGATAAAACATTACAAATTCACATGTTGATTTTGTAAAATGTGTAGAAAAACTTCCATCATCTAAACGAATTAATACTAGTATGTTGGGTGCTTTTTTAAAAGAATTATAGAATTATCGTTTTGGTTTTCTTGTTCTATTTATATATCGCAAATTTTGAAAAAAAACATGGGTAATTCTTGATGTTGTTAGTCCTGTTCAGAAAAAAAACGACATCCTGCTAGAGCCTTGAATTCGTATACAGTTAATTCAAGAAATGTGAAGCCTTTAACTGCTCTGAACTTCGGTAGATAGATGTCTCATTGAAAATCATACCACATCTCCTTATCTTTATATAAGTCCTATAGAAAATGGTTCAATCTACAGTATCGATGCAGTTTTATAAAACAAGACTTTAATAGAATCTCATGTCAATTGTAAATAGATATTTTTACTCTGTCATATCGTAAGTTGTTTTTCAGTTGGTTTTTTTTTTTTTTTTTTTATTATCCAAGTGTTGATTACGATCACGGGTTTGTTACAAATTTATAAAAATGTAGACAATGACGATATAATGATAGCAATGGATGAGTGTTTAAACATCAAGTGACAAATATAACACACATATCAGGACGAGAACATAGTAACGTAGTATTAAAACCGGGCATATCATCAGTCTGACTATGAGCAGGTCTAATACTAGTATTAAAACCGGGCATATCATCAGTCTGACTATGAGCAGGTCTAATACTAGTATTAAACGACAGGGCATATCATCAGTCTGACTATGAGCAGGTCTAATACTAGTATTAAACGACCGGGCATATCATCAGTCTGACTATGAGCAGGTCTAATACTAGTATTAAAACCGGGCATATCATCAGTCTGACTATGAGCAGGTTTAATACTAGTATTACTCCTATATGTCATATGATTAGCAAAGAACCATCCATCCATGGTTTGACATGGCCCATGCATCGAACCCTGTACCTCCCACTATCAAGGCGGGCATGCTAAGAGACCACCAATTTAAAACAGGCACCATATGAATGCAGAAACTGTGATAAAAAAGCCTATTATATATAGTAATGAAATTTCTCTGAAAGCAGTATAATCTATGACCGACTTGTCAATCACTATGGTGACATGTGTTTCTGCAAACTGTATAATAGGCCGTCTATATATATAGTCCTACATTTATAATACAGAACTCAAACATTTCGAATATCGTCTGAATCAGAATTGACTATTACTAAATATAAGGCCATTAAACTGCATTAAAGACATCCGTCTATCTCAAAACGTTTCGTTGAAAGAAAGGTTTAACATACATGTAGTTAATAATTTATAAGTTTAAGGATTTTAACTACTAGTATATGTATCTTGAAAATATGCCATCATAAAACAATAGATGATGCCGATATCGATTATTACTAATATGATAAATGTGCAACTCACCTGCTTTCTCTCCAAATTAACAAATATTTTATCTACAGATTTCAAACACAACACATCACTTTCTAACACTTTATAAATGTCATATTCAATTGATTTATAAAAACAAAATACCACAGAATCTATAAACAAGAGTATGCTACGGTGCATAGAATGCAAACATTTACACATACTCCGTATAAGGATATCTTATAAATATAGTCATGCCTATCGTGATTTGTCTTGCCAAAAGTGTGCCTACGGATGGGAGCAATAAACTGTACCCTTTTGATGTCTCAGATCACATGGTTTAGGAAATAGATGATCGCCGTTTTATGTAATGGTCACAATAAAACATACGTAATTGTTTTTATGTACCTTACTCATGTAACTATACCTATGGCAATTAACACTAGCTATCAATCACGTGATACTAATTGATTGTATTACAAATACCTGAAAATAATAAACAGCTAGAAATATTATTTTGAATATACTGACAAATGAAAAAAATAGAATTCCCTTCATCATCGCTAGCCAAGGGTTACGATCCTCGCCGCTCCTCTTCATGTAAAGCAGGAGAGCGGATCGTATCCCTTGGCTAGCGAAGATGCGTTCCATCAGATCGCTCCATAATAACTTGAATTTAATATTCGCCTAACATAATTCCAACTTACCGCACCACGTGAAATTTTGAATTTTACTTCAGCCTCTTATATTTCCAACAGTTTCTTTCGTATTCATATTAGTGTATATTCCTTTTTCTGTCTTGATAGAAGCAGAGACATAAACACTGTATATATATATATACATATGTCTTTGATAGAAGATATATAGCACATTGCACTAAAATAACTCCTAGCAGAACATCATTAACCAAACAACAGCGAATCTCTTAACTTGAACTCTAGTATTTAAATACATGTATTTGAGATAAATTTGACCATAAAATATATTGTACCTGTGGCTATTAACACAGAATGTATGAAGTTATCAGACCACATGTCGTTCATTTATTTGGCAATAACAACATCATTAACACGATTTTTCAAAATAAAAATATTAAAATAAATAAATAGTTAATGGTTATAACCGGTCATTTGTAAATTCCTATATAAAATGTAATAGTTATGATAAGTCTGAAAGTAAATATCAACCTTTTAAAATACACGAAACGAAATTAAAAACATGTTCAAAAGATTGTAGCAAACATATATTTTTAACCATTGGCGATTTAAACGTTGATATAAGATTAAGGTAGGAGGGTACTTGTTCATCCCAAAAACAAAAAAAAAGACACCAAGTAAAGGTCTGAGAGTGCTCACAGTTAATGACCGCAAGTTCAAAGCCAATAACAACTAATGTACAAAATTCATGATCTAAGACTAAAATATCAATTAGTACACATCCAACATTTAATGGATTTAGTATAAGACGTCATTAACAGTCAGATATAAAACATGACCTTGTGCAATGTCAAATTGTAGTACCATGAGAGTTTATATGAGGAATTATAGTTTGTAATTGTTTCAATTTGCTGATAACAAAGTTAATATTTACACCAATAAATACAATATTCAAAAATTTAATTGCATTGCTGAATTGGTAGGCATTTAGAATAAGTTTACAAAGGATTGATAAGTTTTATCAGGATCGTATCTAAATTTCTGGGCTAGGTTTACAACATCACCAAAAAATTAAGAATGTGCTATTCCGTTTTAAATAAATTTTCTACAGGTGCAGCTAAACTTGCAGACCAAATCTTTGTATCTATGAAAAAATTTAGTTAAGGTTTTAAGTAATAGGTGGTAACGAAATCCCTGACTTTGTAATCTACATTGAAGTAATGCATGTATATTTCGCTCATTAAAATCCCAAACATCACTACAGGCACGAGCATACCGAACGATTTGGGATATATGAACACCGAAAGACGGGGCCAAAGGAACATCACTGACCAGAAAGGAAAGATTAATAATAGGGAAAGAAAATTCATCCCTTTTGTGTAAAATTTCTAGTGTAATACTGAAATCTCAATCTGGGAGTTTTGCTGTTGATATTAAAAGTTATTCCAAGTAAGTTTCTTTGGACAAATTTCAGCAGTATAGTTAGAGAATTCTTGATTATGTAACGACAAAATATCATCAAAAAAGCAGTAAATATAAACAAGATGTGGTATGATTGCCAATGTGACAACTCTCCACAAGATACCAAATGGATTCAACAGACCTTAGTTGTACGTCCATTATGACACCTTTCTAGTGTTGGTTAATATACATGTCAAGTATAAACTTTGAAATCATAACGGTCCTCAAGATATAGACCGGGTTGTAAACTGAAAACAACGTTTTTGACCTTGAACTTTGACCTAGAAAGTTGTACCACATTATGACACACCTCCTGGTGTTGGTTAATATACATGTCAAGCATATCTATAAAGTATAAACTATTTAAACGGTTTATCTAGACATAGAGCGGACACAATGTGTCACAGACGGACGGACGGAATGAAAATATATCCTGTAGCAATCGAAAAACCAATAATCAAATTTAAGGAAGTACACCTATCACTATTTTTTGGGGCAATTTTCTTTATTTTCAAACTTCCCCTATAATAAAATAAGCAGACGACAGGATTAAACCGTTCAACTGTAATTTAACATGTTTTAATTTCTAAACAGTCTTGTGACCTACATGTAGTTCGTATATTTGAGGAATTAATCATTGTTCAAAATAAATCTATAAATGTCAATTTATTTACAACTGTACAATGCTAACAATAAGTTAAACAACATAGCCGGCGTGTATATCGTTTGAAAAGTAGACGAAACAAGAAGAACGGGTATATAATTACAAATACAACAATGTGGATATAACGGCAAGTACTCTGAGACACAAATATAATCGACGGACACCCATACTGGTGGAGTAGCTTGAGTTATCATGCATTTGGACAGCATCATATTTTTTTCTCAAAAAGTGTAGATGAAAGCATTCCGTCTACTTTACATCTGCAGACCCGTAATGCAGGACTAATTACGCCCCCCCCCCCCCCCCATTTCCCCCATACTAACATTTAAGTTTCTGCTGTTCATTTTTGATGCATACATTTTTGCAATTTTTGGCTTTCAGCCATTCCTTTAACATATTCATTTAAAATGATTACTAATAGATCAAGCTTAAAGAGTTATACTGACCCAGGAACGAATTTTGAGGTTTGTACAATGTAAACTATGACTTCAGAAATAAATGGTCAAAAGTAAAATTACAAAAATACTGAACTCCGATGAAAATTCAAAAAGGAGGGTCCCTATCAAATGTCAAAATCAAAAGCTCAAACACATCGAACCATAGGATAACAATTTTCATATTCATGACTTGGTACAGGTATTTTCTTATGCAGAAAATGGTGGATTGAACCTGGTTTTATAGCTAGCTACACCTCTCACTTGTGTATGACAGTTGCATACAATTCAAAATTCAATTATATTGACAACGATGTGTTAACAAAACAAACTTAACAGGTATAAATGTCAAAAATAGCGGTACAACCGTCAACATTGTTAGTATGGTGCTCTTGCAAACAACGTTTGGTCATTAACAGTGGTACAATACAACAGTTACGCACCAAAGTGTAAACAGAATTTGATATATCACATGATTTATCCGCAATCCAAGTTTGGTCAGACTAAGTTCAAAAGTACAAGAGTTATTATACACAAGACACAAATAAGACAAGGTTTGACTATCGGAGGGTCCAAAGGTCAGAGTGACATGATTTGGTAACCAATCCTATGATGCAACTGCAGCTAGTCTGTTACATAAACAACAAACTTCCAATAATTTGGGACTAGGTGCATAAAACCTACATATGCTTGTTGCATTTAAGTACATTCGCTGATGATATATGTAAGCCCCCATAACACATCCACTGAGGGTTCATTTGTTCAATTATTTGATCAATAATACGGGGTGTATCTTAAAATCTGAAAACATCGACCAGGTGAAAAAGTTGAGATAGTCCAGCGCCGTGCTGTGTATTATGCAGTCAATCGCTATCAAAACACCAGAATTGATAGTATGCTGGCAAAACTTAACAGAGAATCATTGTGAGATAGGACGAAGAATCTACAACTGTCAATGTTTTACTGTACAAATATTCTTGGCATAGAAGGCGACAATCATCTGACACCTTTTAGCATTTATACCAAAAAGTTCCGAAAATACACAGCAAATATCAACGTCTTTTTAAAGGTAAATCGTTTCCCCAAGAACAGATTGGAGATCTTTACAAGCAACACATGTACAGCGCTAGCTGATCCGCTCTCATTGGTATCTTAAGATTGACTTTCGATTCTGTCATACTAATGTGTTGAGTCCTCCAAGACTCCTCCCATTTACAAGCAAGCCAAATGATCACCACAAATTAGAAAATAGCATGTGGACATCAAAGGCGCAGAAATCGAAATAAATTGACAAAAAACGAATAATGATAAACAAGTTCCCAATACACTGCATAGAAAACTAAAGACTAAGAAACACAAACCGAACCGAAAACCGTAGGGCGATGTCATCTGCTCAGGAAGGGTAAACAGATACTGCTCCACAGTGACAACTGTCGTGTCAATAAGTGATTGGTGATCACACAATAGTCCAAAGATGAATTGGTGATCACACAATAGTCCAAAGATGAATATGTGATCACACAATAGGCCAAAGATGAATTGGTGATCACACAATAGTTCATAGATGAATTGGTACTTTTAGTGCGAGGAGTATTTCTATTGTTCCGCCACTGAAGTCAGATTTGTTCAGACCAGATGAACGAAAAGCAAATGGATAACCTTTTTTCCTCATTTTCTTATCATATTTATTATAGCTTTCTTTATATATATATATGAGGATTTAAGAGTATTGGTCAGGATTTAGAGTGTCGACTTGTTTGGTGCTGTTTGGCTTCCGCATTAATATAGATTGTTTTTATTCAATATTTGTTTGAACTGGGACTTTACACAATAGTCAATATATTATGTCCAAGTTTTTTAATAATTGTTCTTTGTACATTACCGTGTCGACTAGGTAACCATTATGTCTTCGATGATCGTTCTGATTGTTTTAATATAAAACTTTGATCAAACAACTCCGCAAAGTAAACTAGTCTAGTCGGAATCAGATAAAAAAAAATATGTCACGCAAGCGTTTCTTTTTCATGGCTCCTTTTATCTTCTTTGTAATGATACAAATGCGTGTAGTGTCTGTATCCAGTATGATATAAAGTTATTCTAAAAAAAATACTCACTCGCACCAGAGACATATAGTTGTATGTCTCTGCTGGCACCAAGTACATAATGCGTAAAACAAAATTCATACTAGGTTAATTATTAGCGGACACATACATGTCATTTTCAACATATCTTAGTCTACGCACATTTGGGACATGTCGCAGTAAAATTTATATATATAAAAAATGATTTTCTTCCATTTAACAATATCAAAACTTAGTGCTCTTTTTAAGTTAATAATTTAGAAATCAATCTTTTTCTTTTCAAAATCAAAATATTTTGTAAATTTTCTAAGGCTAAAATTCCGATATAATAATCTGTCTATCAACAGAGAAAAGATAGTTTTTAAATTAAAAACCAACAATGACAGGTTAATTTTCACCTAAATGGGCAATTTTGATAGTTACCATGAACATAATATAATAATTTTCATATCATGATAATCCTACGAAGTATAACACTGAATATCTGAAATGAACAAAAAACCAACTCCTCGAACATTTGTTCCTCCTTTCTTTAGAATGATTGAAAATGAACTCATGTAAGCCATGACACTCAAAGACGTGCAGTCAAACCAATGGATATTTCATTGTAATAACATTGTAATAACATTGTAATAATAAATATACTTCTTTTCTTCCATTGTAAGTGTGGACACAGATCAGTGTGGAAAGTAATTGTCTGATTTGTGTTTGGGTCATGGTAATTTGAAAATTCTAAATAGTATTAGGCATAATATGAAATATAAACTGATGGAAATATTTTCCTCTGTATTTTTTTTTTTTTTAATCAAACAGATAATTTTCTTGTGGGCTCAGCAGTATTGAATATTCAGTATGGTGTTCATAAACCACCATAGTATCAATTGCGCATGATAATATTCAAATGTGTGAAAAGTTTTCTGCAAAACTCTGTTGTATATCTGATAGGGTTCTTTTTTGTTAACCTGTATTCCATAGTGACAGCCATTTTGGATTACAAATTGAAAACAAAAACTCGAAATAAGTATAAAAAAATCATTATAGTATTATTTATTCATGTCATAGTTCAAGTAAATGCGACAGGTTCTAAAAAGAAACCATTTGTATATTTTTTTAATATGGTTTTGTGTTTTAATATGTCCAGAGCATGTACATCTTTCTTTGATTTTAATAAATTAAATTTGAATAAATATAAACTAGAGGCTCTAAAGAGCCTGTGTCGCTCACCTTGGTCTTGTGCATATTAAACAATGGACACGGATAAATTCATGACATAATTGTGTTTTGGTGATAGTGATGTGTTTGTAGATCTTACTTTACTGAACATTCTTGTTGCTACAATTATCTCTATCTATAATGAACTTGGCCCAGTAATTACAGTGGAAAATATTTTCAAAAAATTTACAAAAATTTATGAAAAATGTTAAAAATTAACTATAAAGGGCAATAACTCCTTAAGGGGTCAATTGACTATTTTGGTCATGTAAACTTATTTGTAGATCTTATTTTGCTGAACGTTATTGCTGTATACAGTTTATCTCTATCTATAATAATATTCAAGATAATAACAAACTAGAGGCTCTCAAGAGCCTGTGTCGCTCACCTGTTACTGTATTTACTGATGTCGGCCATCTTGGGTGGTAGGCGGGGTCATTAGACACTTTTTTTAAATAGATACCCTAGTAGTGATTGTGGCCAAGTTTGGTTAAATTGGCCCATAGTTATAGAAAAGAAGACAAGTTACAAAAATGACGCAAAGTTGTTCAATATTGACTATAAAGGGCAATAACTCCTTAAGGGGTCCTCTAATAATTTTGATCAAGTTGACTTATTTGTAGATCTTACTTTGCTAAACATTATTGCTGTTAACAGTTTATCTCTATCTATAATAGTATTCAAGATAATAACCAAAAACTGCAAAATTTCCTTAAAATTACCAATTTTAAGGCAGCAACCCAACAACGGGTTGTCAGATTCATCTGAAATTTTGAAAGGGGATAGATCTTATTCTGATGGACATTTAAATCTTGAAAGATTTGCCCTAAATGTCTTAGTTTCAAAGATATAAAGCAAAAACTGCATTTTACCACTATGTTCTAATTTTAGCCATGTCGGCCATTTTGTTTGGTAGGCGGGGTCATCGGACACATTTTTTAAACTATATACCACAATGATAATTGTGGCCAAGTTTGGTTAAATTTGGCCCAGTAGTTTCAGAGAAGAAGATTTTTGTACAAGTTACAAAAAATGACAAAAAGTTGTTAAAAATTGACTATAAAGGGCAATAACTCCTTAAGGGGTTGACTGACAATTTTGGTCATGTTGACTTATTTGTAGGTCTTACTTTGCTGAACATCATTGCTGTTAACAGTTTATCTCTATCTATAATAGTATTCAAGATAATAACCAAAAACTGCAAAATTTCCTTAAAATTACCAATTTTAAGGCAGCAACCCAACAACGGGTTGTCAGATTCATCTGAAATTTTGAGAGGGGATAGATCTTATTCTGATGGACATTTAAATCTTGAAAGATTTGCCCTAAATGTCTTAGTTTCAAAGATATAAAGCAAAAACTGCATTTTACCACTATGTTCAAATTTTAGCCATGTCGGCCATTTTGTTTGGTAGGCGGGTCATCGGACACATTTTTAAACTATATACCACAATGATAATTGTGGCCAAGTTTGGTTAAATTTGGCCCAGTAGTTTCAGAGAAGAAGATTTTTGTACAAGTTACAAACTAGAGGCTCTAAAGAGCCTGTGTCGCTCACCTTGGTCTTGTGCATACTAAACAATGGACACGGATCAATTCATGACATAATTGTGTTTTGGTGATAGTGATGTGTTTGTAGATCTTACTTTACTGAACATTCTTGTTGCTACAATTATCTCTATCTATAATGAACTTGGCCCAGTAATTACAGTGGAAAATATTTTCTAAAAATTTACCAAAATTTATGAAAAATGTTGAAAATTAACTATAAAGGGCAATAACTCCTTAAGGGGTCAATTGACTATTTTGGTCATGTAAACTTATTTGTAGATCTTATTTTGCTGAACGTTATTGCTTTTACAGTTTATCTCTATCTATAATAGTATTCAAGATAATAACAAACTAGAGGCTCTAAAGAGCCTGTGTCGCTCACCTTGGTCTATGTGCATATTAAACAAAGGACACAAATGGATTCATGACAAAATTGTATTTTGGTGATGGTGATGTGTTTGAAGTTCTTACTTTACTGAACATTCTTGCTTCTTACAATTATATCTATAATGAACTTTGCCCATTAGTAACAGAGAAAAATATTTGGTAAAAATTTACATAAATTTACCAAATTAATGAAAATTGTTAAAAATTGACTATAAAGGGCAATAACTCCTTAAGGGGTCAATTGACCACTTAGGTCATGTGGACTTATTTGTAGATCTTACTTTGATGAACATTATCGCTGTTTACAGTTTATCGCTATCTATAATAGTATTCAAGATAATAACCAAAAACAGCAAAATTTCTTTAAAAATTACCAATTGGAGGGCAGCAACCCAACAACTGGTTGTCCAATTGATTTGAATATTTCAGGGCAGATATATATTGACTTGATTAACAATTTAACTCCTTGTCAGATTTCCTCTAAATGATTTTGGTTTCAGAGTTATAAGCAAAAAACTACATTTTACCCCTGTTCTATTTTAAGCCGTGGTGGCCATCTTGGTTGGATGGCCAGGTCATCGGACACATTTTTCAAACAAGGTACCTCAAAGATGATTGTGGCCAAGTTTGAATTAATTTGGCCCAGTAGTTTCAGAGGAGAAGATTTTTGTAAAAGATAACTAAGATTTACGAAAAATGGTTAAAAATTGACTATAAAGGGCAATAACTCCTAAAGGGGTCAACTGACCATTTCGGTCATGTTGACTTATTTGTAAATCTTACTTTGATGAACATTATTGCTGTTTACAGTTTATCTCTATCTATAATAATATTCAAGATAATAACCAAAAACGGCAAAAATTTCCTCAAAATTACCAATTCAGGGGCAGCAACCCAACAACAGGTTGACCGATTCATCTGAAAATTTCAGGGCAGATAGATCTTGACCTGATAAACATTTTTACTCCATGTCAGATTTCCTCTAAAAGTTTTGGTTTTTGAGTTATAAGCCAAAAACTGCATTTTACCCCTATGTTCTATTTTTAGCCGTGGCAGCCATCTTGGTTGGTTGACTGGGTCACGCCACACATTTTTTAAACTAGATACCCCAAAGATGATTGTGGCCAACTTTGGATTAATTTGGCCCATTAGTTTCAGAGGAGAAGATTTTTGTAAAAGATTACTTAGATTTATGAAAAATGGTTAAAAATTGACTATAAAGGGCAATAACTCCTTAAGGGGTCAACTGACCATTTCAGTCATGTTGACTTATTTGTAAATCTAACTTTGCTGAACATTATTGCTGTTTACTGTTTATCTCTATCGATAATAATATTCAAGATAATAACCAAAAACGGCAAAAATTTCCTCAAAATTACCAATTCAGGGGCAGCAACCCAACAACAGGTTGTCCGATTCATCTGAAAATTTCAGGGCAGATAGATCTTGACCCTATAAACAATTTTACCCCCATGTCAGATTTGCTCTAAATGCTTTAGTTTTTGAGTTATAAGCCAAAAACTGCATTTTACCCCTATGTTCTATTTTTAGCCGTGGTGGCCATCTTGGTTAGTTGGCCGGGTCACCGGACACATTTTTTAAACTAAATACCCCAATGATGATTGTGGCCAAGTTTGGTTTAATTTGGCCCAGTAGTTTCAGAGGAGAAGATTTTTCTAAAAGATAACTAAGATTTACGAAAAATGGTTAAAAATTGACTATAAAGGGCAATAACTCCTAAAGGGGTCAACTGACCATTTGGGTCAGGTTGACTTATTTGTAAATCTTACTTTGCTGAACATTATTGCTGTTTACAGTTTATCTCTATCTATAATAATATTCAAGATAATAACCAAAAACAGTAAAATTTCCTTAAAATTACCAATTCAGGGGCAGCAACCCAACAACGGGTTGTCCGATTCATCTGAAAATTTCAGGGCAGATAGATCTTGACCTGATGAACAATTTTACCCCTGTCAGATTTGCTCTAAATGCTTTGGTTTTTGAGTTATAAGCCAAAAACTGCATTTTACCCCTATGTTCTATTTTTAGCCATGGCGGCCATCTTGGTTGGTTGACCGGGTCACCAGGCACATTTTTTAAACTAAATACCCCAATGATGATTGTGGCCAAGTTTGGTTAAATTTGGCCCAGTAGTTTCAGAGGAGAAGATTTTTGTAAAAGTTAACGACGCCAGACGACGACGGACGACAGACGACGGACGACAGACGACGGACGACAGACGACGGACGCCGGACGCCGGACGCCAAGTGCTGAGAAAAGCTCACTTGGCCCTTTGGGCCAGGTGAGCTAAAAACGGCAAAATTTCCTTAAAATTACCAATTCAGGACAGTAACCTAACAACGGGTTGTCTGATCCATGTGAAAACATCAGGGCAGATAGATCTTGACCTGATAAACAATTAAACCCTGTCAGATTTTCTCTTAACACTTTGTTTTTTGAGTTATAAGCCAAAAACTGCATTTTACCCCTATGTTCTATTATTAGCTGTGGCAGCCATTTTGGTTGATTGGCCAGGTCACGCCACACAATTTTTAAACAAGTTACCCCAATGATGATTGTGGCCAAGTTTAGTTTAATTTGGCCCAGTAGTTTCAGAGAAGAAGATTTTTGTAAAAGATTACTAAGATTTACGAAAAAATGGTTAAAAATTGACTATAAAGGGCAATAACTCCTTCAGGGGTCAACTACCATTTTGGTCATGCTGACTTATTTGTAAATCCAACTTTGCTGAACATTATTGCTGTTTAAGTTTATCTCTATCTATAATAATATTCAAGATAATAACCAAAAACAGCAAAATTTCCTTAAAATTACCAATTCAGGGGCAGCAACCCAACAACAGGTTATCCGATTCATCTGAAAATTTCAGGACAGATAGATGTTGACCTGATAAACACTTTTAGCACAGTCAGATTTGCTCTAAATGCTTTGGTTTTTGAGTTATAAGCCAAAAACTGCATTTTACCCCTATGTTCTATTTTTAGCCATGGCGGCCATCTTGGTTGGTTGGTCGGGTCACGCCACACATTTTTTAAACTAGATATCCCAAAGATGATTGTGGCCAAGTTTGGATTAATTTGGCCCAGTAGTTTCAGAGGAGAAGATTTTTGTAAAAGATTACTAAGATTTACGAAAAATGGTTAAAAATTGACTATAAAGGTCAATAACTCCTAAAGGGGTCAACTGACCATTTTGGTCATGTTGACTTATTTGTAAATCTTACTTTGCTGAACATTATTGCTGTTTAAGTTTATCTCTATCTGTAATAATATTCAAGATAATAACCAAAAACAGCAAAATTTCCTTAAAATTACCAATTCAGGGGCAGCAACCCAACAACAGGTTATCCGATTCATCTGAAAATTTCAGGACAGATAGATGTTGACCTGATAAACACTTTTACCACATGTCAGATTTGCTCTAAATGTTTTGGTTTTTGAGTTATAAGCCAAAAATTGTATTTTACCCCTATGTTCTATTTTTAGCCATGGTGGCCATCTTGGTTAGTTGGCCGGGTCACGCCACACATTTTTTAAACTACATATCCCAAAGATGATTGTGGCCAAGTTTGGATTAATTTGGCCCAGTAGTTTCAGAGGAGAAGATTTTTGTAAAAGATTACTAAGATTTACGAAAAATGGTTAAAAATTGACTATAAAGGTCAATAACTCCTAAAGGGGTCAACTGACCATTTTGGTCATGTTGACTTATTTGTAAATCCAACTTTGCTGAACATTATTGCTGTTTACAGTTTATCTCTATCTATAATAATATTCAAGATAATAGCCAAAAACAGCAAAAATTCCCTAAAATTACCAGTTCAGGGGCAGCAACCCAATAACGGGTTATCGGATTCATCTGAAAATTTGAGGGCAGATAGATCTTGACCTGATAAACAATTTTACCCCTGTCAGATTTGCTCTAAATGCTTTGGTTTTTGAGTTATAAGCCAAAAACTGCATTTTACCCCTATGTTCTATTTTTAGCCATGGCGGCCATCTTGGTTGGTTGGTCCGGTCACGCCACACAATTTTTAAACTAGATACCCCAATGATGATTGTGGCCAAGTTTGGTTCAATTTGGGCAAGTAGTTTCAGAGGAGAAGATTTTTGTAAAAGTTAACGACGACGGACGACAGACGACGACGGACGACGGACGCCAAGTGATGGGAAAAGCTCACTTGGCCCTTCGGGCCAGGTGAGCTAAAAACGGCAAAATTTCCTTAAAATTACCAATTCAGGACAATAACCTACCAACGGGTTGTCCGATCCATGTGAAAACATCAGGGCAGATAGGTCTTGACCTGATAAACAATTAAACCCTGTCAGATTTTCTCTTAATGCTTCAGTTTTTGAGTTATAAGCCAAAAACTGCATTTTACCCCTATGTTCTATTATTAGCCGTGGCAGCCATTTTGGTTGATTGGCCAGGTCACGCCACACATTTTTTAAACAAGTTACCCCAATGATGATTGTTGCCAAGTTTAGTTTAATTTGGCCCAGTAGTTTCAGAGGAGAAGATTTTTGTAAAAGATTACTAAGATTTACGAAAAAATGGTTAAAAATTGACTATAAAGGGCAATAACTCCTTCAGGGGTCAACTGACCATTTTGGTCATGCTGACTTATTTGTAAATCTTACTTTGCTGAACATTATTGCTGTTTACAGTTTATCTCTATCTATAATAATATTCAAGATAATAACCAAAAACAGCAAAATTTCCTTAAAATTACCAATTCAGGGGCAGCAACCCAACAATAGGTTGTCCGATTCATCTGAAAATTTCAGGACAGATAGATCTTGACCTGATAAACACTTTTACCACTGTCAGATTTGCTCTAAATGCTTTGGTTTTTGAGTTATAAGCCAAAAACTGCATTTTACCCCTATCTTCTATTTTTAGCCATGACGGCCATCTTGGTTGGTTGGGCGGGTCACGCCACACATTTTTTAAACTAGATATCCCAAAGATGATTGTGGCCAAGTTTGGATTAATTTGGCCCAGTAGTTTCAGAGGAGAAGATATTTGTAAAAGATTACTAAGATTTACGAAAAATGGTTAAAAAATGACTATAAAGGTCAATAACTCCTAAAGGGGTCAACTGACCATTTTGGTCATGTTGACTTATTTGTAAATCTTACTTTGCTGAACATTATTGCTGTTTACAGTTTATCTCTATCTATAATAATATTCAAGATAATACCCAAAAACAGCAAAAATTCCCTAAAATTACCAATTCAGGGGCAGCAACCCAATAACGGGTTGTCGGATTCATCTGTAAATTTGAGGGCAGATAGATCTTGACCTGATAAACAATGTTATCCCATGTCAGATTTGCTCTAAATGCTTTGGTTTTTGAGTTATAAGCCAAAAACTGCATTTTACCCCTATGTTCTATTTTTAGCCATGTCGGCCATCTTGGTTGGTTGGCCGGGTCACGCCACACATTTTTTAAACTAGATACCCCAATGATGATTGTGGCCAAGTTTGGTTTAATTTGGCCCAGTAGTTTCAGAGGAGAAGATTTTTGTAAAAGTTAACGACGACGGACGACGGACGCCAAGTGATGGGAAAAGCTCACTTGGCCCTTCGGGCCAGGTGAGCTAAAAAGCAGAGGAACAAAGTCCCACCAGTGACTCTTGAATAAAAAAAGGATGAAAGGAGTTACCAAGTATAAAGCCAAAGAGCACTGAACACTCAATATTCTGAAAGGCTTACCAGATATAGTTAAGATCACCTATTCCTCAGTAGAAAATCCTAGGTATTTCTAACGATTCAAAGTTTGGTAAACAGCCATCTTATAACCACATCAATGATAATTCATGTCAACACAGAAGTTCTGTCTACTAGGCTAGTGACATCCTTGAAAGGGAAGCCTTCACCAGCAGTATCATCCACCCAGTGGTTAAAAAAAAACCATCAAAGAATAAAGATACATAAGTTACCAGGTCTACTAGTCAGTATGCTAGCAGTATTCTTTCTTTCTGTAGCATATTACACCAGGTCTACTAGTCAGTATGCTAGCAGTATTCTTTCTTTCTGTAGCATATTACACCAGGTCTACTAGTCAGTATGCTAGCAGTATTCTTTCTTTCTGTAGCATATTACACCAGGTCTACTAGTCAGTATGCTAGCAGTATTCTTTCTTTCTGTAGCATATTACATTTTGTACATATTTATACTTTAGTATGATGCTACATTTCAATTTGAACATTTTTATCAATTAAAATTTAAATATATATATCTAAACACATTTATACTGCAGAACAGATCAAAACATCAGTTATGGGGAACTGTGAAATGTTAAATGGAAACCCAGACCTTCATAAAAATAAAAATAATAAAATGTTGAAGACACAAGAACATATCTATAATGTTAGAAATAACGACTTGTATTCTTTAAATATTTTCCCCTATTTAATACCATTACTGCTCATCTTTCCTTCAATTTGTCATCTACCAAGTTCTTCATTCAACTTGTCTTTCTCTGAACTTACATATAAGATCATGTTCATTTAATTCTTTATTTTTACATGCACATTAATTAAAAAGCATAAAAAATATGTTTCAATGGATATAAATTTCAACAATTATCATGAATGTAGGTGGTATTCTCTTAATAGCTCAACTGAAATGAATTAATGTTGTTTACTCTTGTATAAGTTATAAAGATAACTGATTTTGGTCACAGTGATTCAGACAACCTCACTATAAATCATTTGCTTTTTCCTAGGAGTGTTACCTTTTTATTTTAGATAATAGCATATATTGTGTTATTTACTAGTGCATTGGCCAAAGGTCCACTATAAAACTAAATAAAATTTATAAAGTATATATCATCTAACCACCTTGATCATAGATTAGAGGATTGCCTCCCACGACTCACAAAATGATGAATATCATTTATTTATAGATAGAATTTATAAAGGCCAAGCCTATATCAAAATATGTTTTTTGATACATTTGTACTAACAACTAAAACTTGTTCTATCTAAAATAGTGTACACTATCATACTACAAGAGTGCACACGCTGATATGTCTCGCCTTCTATACTAATCATTGATATTATGTTGATAGTCCTAAGTATAAAGCTTTATTACAACTGTCACATAAACTTAACATTAACCAAGATAACTAAACAAAGACCAATGAACCTTGAAAATGAGGTCAAGGTCAGATGAACCATGCCAGACAGACTTTACAGCTAACAATGCTTCTATACAACATATATAGTTGATCCATTACTTTTAGTTTAAGAAAAATAGACCAAAACACAAAAACTTAACACTGTGCAATAAAACCTGCGCGACTGACATAAAGATCATAAAATATTTCCATACACCAAATATAGTTGACCTATGGCATATAGTATTAGATAAAAAGACCAAAACTCAAAAACTTAACTTTGACCACTGAACCATGAAAATGAGGTCAAGGTCACATGACATCTGCCTGCTAGACATGTACACCTTACAATCATTCCATACAACAAATATAGTAGACCTATTGCATATAGTATGAGAAAAACAGACCAAAACACAAAAATTTATCTATAACCACTGAACCATGAAAATGAGGTCAAGGTCAGATGACACCTGCCAGTTGGACATGTACACCTTACAGTCCTTCCATACAATAAATATACTAGCCCTATTGCTTATAGTATCTCAGATATGGACCTGACCACCAAAACTTAACCTTGTTCACTGATCCATGAAATGAGGTCGAGGTCAAGTGAAAACTGTCTGACAGACATGAGGACCTTGCAAGGTATGCACATATCAAATATAGTTATCCTATTACTTATAATAAGAGAGAATTCAACATTACAAAAAATTTGAACTTTTTTTCAAGTGGTCACTGAACCATGAAAATGAGGTCAAGGACATTGGACATGTGACTGACGGAAACTTCGTAACATGAAGCATCTATATACAAAGTATGAAGCATCCAGGTCTTCCACCTTCTAAAATATAAAGCTTTTAAGAAGTGAGCTAACACCGCTGCTCCGCTGCCACCGGATCACTATCCCTATGTCGAGCTTTCTGCAACAAAAGTTGCAGGCTCGACAATAAAAATCCTCTGGTTTACCTCAGACTCCTATTTGTTTGCTATTATAAATTTCAATTCCTGAAAACATGAATTCAGGAAGTAACAGTCTTACAATGAACAAGAATGTTTCCATAGTACACAGATGCCCCACTTGCAATATCATTTTCTATGTTCAATGGACTGTGAAATTATTGTTATAAACTCTTATTTGGCATTGAAATTAGAAAGATAATATCATAGGAAACATGTGTACTAAGTTTCAAGTTGTTTGGACTTCAACTTCATCAAAAACTACCTTGACCAAAAACTTTAACCTGAAGTGGGCAGACGGACGGAAGAACAAACAATATTGTTAAGGGAATTGCAATTTAAGGACTTTATACAATAAGAAGATTACATGTAAAAATATATTTTGTGACCCAAACAAACCATAAATTATTGATGAATAACAGGATATCACATACAATACATTGTAGATCTGAAATACTCAATGAGAACAGAATATCATATTAAATAATGCACTCACTTTTATACTGAAAAAAGTATACTAACAAGGGACGTCACCACTCCACTGTTCTTACTTTTCTACTTTACTCACTATAACTGCCTAAATTAGAACAGGTCTTCACTAGCACTTTCTACATTTTGTTTCTTTTATTAAATACCAGTTGTTTTCTGGTGATCTTATATGCATCTTGTTCTAATGTGTTTATATCTCACACACATTTTGACTTGTTCATCTCCTCAAATTATATAAGTCTGCCTAATGAGAGAAGTCTTTTTCGTGTTGGACTTAAAGTCTGAGTTTTGTTATTTTTTTTAGTAGATTTTCTTTTTTGCAATTTCAGTAAACATTTTGCTTTTTTTCATTTTGACATTATTTTAATGTTCAAATGAAATATATGAAGTTCAGTTTTATTTAATATCATTCATATCAAACTTAGGACCAATCTTTTCTGTCTGAACTGTTTCAGTTTTCACATTATAAAACCAATAGTAAAAACAAGAAAATTGCAATGTCAAATCAATCTATTTCTGTGATGCAATATTTCTAGTTTTGTCCTTTAACCAATTCAAAACTTCAAACGGTTGACTGCAAATTTTGCAAATTGTCTTCTGATTTCTTGTTTTTATCATAAACATGATAGATACCATGGCAAGCTAACAAATTTTCTACTACAATCCAGTTCTTTTCTAAATCTTGCATGCTTTACAAACAATGCAAATTATTCATCAGTGTGTACGATTTATGAAATATCTTCTTTCTTTATTATAGTCTTTTCAAAACTCTTTAATATGGTCCCAATCAAGTATCTGTGACTTCAAAACTAAACACCCTGTTCCCTGTCTTACAGTTGACTTTTCTGGCATAAAAGTATTTCAGTTCAGGACTTTCTTCACAAGTAGTATTCCAAATTTTCTGTACAAAAGGTAAAAATAAAAG
The DNA here is from genome assembly GCF_965363235.1 of Mytilus galloprovincialis. Taxonomy (NCBI): domain Eukaryota; kingdom Metazoa; phylum Mollusca; class Bivalvia; order Mytilida; family Mytilidae; genus Mytilus; species Mytilus galloprovincialis. The sequence continues at coordinate 89,293,260 of NC_134843.1, forward strand.
ATTAAGAAATAAACTGAGTGTGTAATTAGTAATAGGTAAATGTATAGTCTCCATAACATCATTACACATTGTGGTTGCAATTTTTTTCACTTTTTATTCATTCTTAGAAAATATTTCACACTGTAACAAATCAAAGAGCAGATTGCTCTGAGGGATACGATTGCCATTGTTTTCATTGACACATGTATACATGTAGCTGGATAATATTTTTTTCAAAACTAATTCAACTGCACATGTAAAATGTAATTTACGTAATCTGAATAGTTACAAAATAGCCAATCCCGGTTAAAAGTGTATGAACAATGTACTTAGGCCTATTGTGTTTTATTTTTGTACTATCAATTCCAAGTTTACTTTCCACAGCAGTCACTGAGACTCAGAGTGAGAGAAGTAATTCACTTCATATCTTATCACCTATTTTCCTACGTTAATTTTAGGAGGAACCCCATTCCTATCTCTTTAAATGTTTAATTTCCTTTGGGTCAGTGATCATGACTCCTTTCCGTACACATTCCTCGGTTTAAATTGCGATCGTTTTTAATTACCGTATCACCATGGTGATACGGTCTGATTAGTCAGAGGCTAGACGTCAGGTTCGGGTAAATCTGTTAATGGTATTTCATTGGTTATAAATACTATTTAATGGCTGCTTCGTGGCTGTTTCCGGAATGATTATGGGGGAAATGAAGGTCATATTCACGTCTGATTGGCTATAAATGAGTGGTATGCATTATGTGTCAACGCGTCCGTATGTGCGGTCGGATAAAAATCATTATAGTAGGTCATCGGTATAAATTGTAATGAAGTGTTCATTTGCTATCGTAAAGAGCTATAATGTTTATTAACGAAGCACTGTCAATTTAGTGCAATCAATTAAATCAATACAATTCTGTGATAATAAAATCATGTTATCTTGAAATTATGTTGCAATTTTGGTACGAGGCTGTATATTTATGTATCATTGATCTACTTTAAAAAAGAACAGTAATACACACAATCTACACTTTAAACAGTGTGTATTAAAACGATTAAATGATTGAGATACTTAATGTTAGATTTCTTCGTAAGCATAGATTTCAAAGAATAAATACACAAAACGTATGCTTTAAGTATAGAAATAATAACCATTTATTTTTCATTGCTTGTACATATTGATTAGAAAATATTAAAATCACGGAATTTACCGGAGATGTTATTTCGTTTCCCGCGCTTTCATCGCTTCATTGATTTCTGGTGTAAATAAACAAAACCAGAAAAACAGCTGACTGATTAGAAGAATACAAAACTCACAAGGTGAGCAATATGGTTCCTTGTGTGCAAAGTAGCCTACACCAAGCATCACGGTATAGTTATCGACAAGGGTTACAGTGGCCTATTGTTTCAGCTTTTGCAAGTTTACTGTTGACATCCCATACAGTAATTACTTTGTATTGTGCATTATTATCACCGAGAAACAATTATGAGTTACCAAGCTTGACAATGCATGGTAATAAAAAATCAAAGCTAAGTGTACAGAAAAAATAAGAAAAAAATGTCCTTAGGTGAACGACTTTATATCAACAAAGCTCGATACAGTTGTATATCTAACCTGAGACTACTATTACACATAGTAGTCTCAGATCTAACCCCTCTAGCTGGACGTCCTCGACTATAGAGGGATCCCGACTATAGATGATATTATTATTGAAGGCAGCAAATTACACGATCGCATCTTATTTCCTTCAAACCCAAAATACTTGCAACACAGCGAGCTCCCAAAAGATGTTCGCATGTGGGGTAGACAGTTTGATGTATACTCGTACATGATGATTCTTATGAGTTGTCAGAGGCGGATTTAGAGGGCGGTTCAAAATTTGGTTGTTGGACCTGGGACTATTATAGTATAAGCAGTCATTGTCCATTGATATATCAACAGGACTGAGAACTGCATTTGATATGTCTGATTTCAATTTATTCACATCATCAGGTCTTACAATTAGTACATTTTTTCGTGATGATATAATTACTATTTGGTTAATTATGTAGGGAATCACTGAAGCATGACGGGAGAAGTCTCCTCCCTTAATTGTCCCAGCTGACCTGAGAATCTGTCCCTCTTCAACCATTGACGTCATACAACAATTACTTTTCCATTGTGGCATCAGCAGAGGTAGATTTAGGGGGCAGGGGGCCCAGGAACCCCCCCCCCCCTTTTTGGGGAATAATTTGGTTGCTTATATAGGGAATCACTGGAGCATGACTAAAGTGGGCCCCCTCTTAGGCAGTCAGTGGGTCCCCACTTATAAAAATTTCTAGATCCGCCACTGATCAGATATTTATTATTATACCATCAAAATTTTACGTGGAACATTTTAGTCCTAATAATTAATTTATGACGGCTGGCAAGACTATTTTTTTTTTCTGGGACGCCTTCCTACGATAAATTAGGTCGCAAAGTTCCCCCCAAAATTTACTCTCAAAGTCCAGATGTAAAAAATGGCTTCCGTGTTATGACGTCGCAGGAAGGTGTCCCAGAAAAAGAATAAAATAGCCTTGCCAGACGTTAGTCCTAAGAAGGCGTCCCAGAAAAAAATTAAAATAGTCTTGCCAGACGTCATAATTATTTGACTAGGAACATTCGTGATGTACATTTAGTAATTGCGGACATGTACATATTGTAGCAATAAGGTGTATTCAAAGCACAATAATTAATAATAAATCAACTCAGATGGAATTTTCATCAGTGGATGGAAGCATACTGATAAGTAAAATTTCTTTATTTTTCACACAGCATCGACATAGAGTGATAAGATATAAATCAGGAGATTAATCATTGTTTTAGAAGTCAAGAATTTTTATATTGTACTTATTTGGGTAGATACATGTAACATAACATTTATTATTATTATTTTGTCATAATACCTGTACGCTCAGCATTCTTCATGAAAACTATCGCACTGATTTTAAATCATTTTAGGAAAGCACTGTGTAAGCAAACATTTCAGTAGGCAAAGAGTCTTTAGGCTGACTGTTATAGTCTGTACATGTATATTATCTGAAAAGCTTAGTTCTTGTCAACTTCATATTCAAACATTTTAATAGATGGCTCCCCAATTGATTTGGTGTATTTCTATTATCTAAAAATTTTAGCATTTTTCAAAGTCATGTTCATTTATTTTTCAACCCAGCCCAGAAATATGCGGTTACCTTTAATATGGCTGATTAAGGGAAAGGTGACCTGGCTCACCTCTAACAAAGGCTATATTTATAGTAAATGCAAACATTTAACCTATTCAACACCAAATGCTGTCAAGTTTGGGCCCCTGGCCATGGCTCTTCTTTTTTCATTATTCATCTTACATTTACATTTCCTTTGAATTTGTTTGCTTATTTAAATTTGTTCTATGGTCTATGAATATCTATCTATATGTGTACTACATTTCATGCTCCCACAAAAATATTTAAAATATATACATTTTACTTTTTCCTAGCTTCTCTCATGTGATAGCGGTACCTTTTTGGTCACTATTTATGTGTTGCGTTTAAATATGAATTGTAACACTTTATAGTGACTGAACAGGTAAACCAAATACTTCTCAAGAAACAGAAAAAAAAGAAGACTACTTGCATTGGAACAGCACCAGACTATGTATGAACAACTCAGATCGGAATAGCACGGAGGATATGTCACGTCCTTGTGAATAAGCAAGGAAAGCTTTTAATAATAGTGCATTTTTAAAAAAATTATTAGGGTTTTTATTCATTTTTTGTTCAAATTTCAACATAATATGTCAAAAAAGCTAATCTAACTTTACTGAAACTTTCAGTGGTGGATCCAGAAATTTTCATAAGCAGGGGCCCACTGACTGCCTAAGAAGGGGCCTGCTCCAGTCATGCTCCAGTGATTCCCTATATAAACAACCAAATTTCTCTAATAAAATGGATCTCATATTAAAGTACCAAAGACAACTGTTTATCCAAGTCACAATTTATAAAAGTAAACCATTATAGGTTGTAGTATGGTCTTCGACGCAAAGCCTGGTTCACACCAAACAGCAATTCTATTTAGTCCATATCAATCACCAGAGGTAGATTTAGGGGCCCCCCTTTTCAAGGAATCACTGAAGCGTGACGGGAGCAGGCTCCTCTTAGGCAGTCAACCGGCCCCCACTTATGAAATTTCTGGATCCGCCACTGATCATGACAATAAACATTAACAAGTAAAACTAACTAATAATCCTGACTATATGTATAACATGAAATGGTTGCCATCAGAAATGAAAATATAAATATTCAAAGTAACAAAAGCTTGATTACATGTGCAACCAAATATAAAGCACTATAAAAGGCTAATACTAATATGAAGCTCTCATCTACAGAAATCAGGGGCGGATCCAGCCATTTTAAAAGGGGAGGTTCCAACCCAGGACAAAGGGGGGGGTTCCAACTATATGTCCTTATTCAAATGTATTGATCGGCCAAACCCCTCCCCCTCCCTTGAATCCGCCACTGGAACTTAAAAAAAAAATTGTCAAGATTAAAAACCACAACGTTATATATTAAAAAATATAAGACAGGCGATAACATGTTGAAGAAAATTATTTGCAATTAATATTTAATTTCAAATCCCATTACCATAAAACCATCTTTTTCAAGTATTACTACATCTGGAAATTAGTAATAACAAAACTTAACTTGTACCGTCAAAACTAATTGCATCTTCAAAGACAAAAGTCAGATATTAAAGATATCAATCACTTCTATACATGTAAGTATAAGATGTATCATTCTCAAATTTGAATGGCCTTCTGTAGTAGTCCATTTTGTCAAGTAGTAATCCTCAAAAGTACATGTAGGTTATATGCTCTTTTATCAAGTTGATTATAGACACAGTATGCATTTTATTATAAATATCGATCATTCCCCATTTTATTAAGTCTCCTTCCATTAATATAACCCTGGTCCACCAATAATACAACTAAAATCACAAATTAGTAGAAAAAAAGCGCTATGCATTCATATTGCTTGGAGTGCAATATTCCAATAAAAATAACATACTCACAAACCACTGATCTCAATATAATCAGCTAAAATACGGCAAGCTTTTTAGAAAGCTATTACTTGTATAATACAACGTTTATCGACAGAACGAGTTCATTTTTCTCAACGCAATGATTTGATTCAGAATTTACGAAAGTGACTTCTGGAAGGGAGACAACTCGAAACGATAATATGGAAGACTCCATTTCACCTGAAGGGGTGTTGAAAATAAACCTTAACCACGTGGACTAATTTATTTTAATTCAAATGATGAGTATGATTTAAAATTATGCAACAACAATAACCCTCCAGGGCTCACACTACTTCAGAATTATAGGGAGAAGTGACTTCTCTTTTTGAAACTGATAGGGAGAAGTGGTGAGATTTGAAAGAGAAGTGCTCATTCGCACAGTGAGCTACAATGTTTGGATTTTATTATAGTATAAAGGGTCATATGTAAATAATGTTCTTTTTATATTATTCAATTCATATCTGAGTATACAATTAAAGTAACATTTCAAATTAAAAAGTTGTTTAAGTTTTACTAAGGTTCTTGTAAGAAACTACCAACTGAATATTTGTTTCTCACTGAAAAATATAAAAGTTATCAAACTGGGCTATAATATAATTAATAGTCTCAGAGCTAAGCAACTTTGAAACAATACATAAAAAATATAGGGAATTATATACACCAATCAATTAGATGTAACCAAAGTCTCTTAATGCGTGCGGAATATGTAATTTTTCCCTTTGGGATCAATATTCTTCTGTCAGCTGTTCCATCCGTACGTTCGTAGTAATTATTGTAAAAGTACGGATTTCAGTCATATCTGATCCGGTTCAGATCCGTATTTTAGAAATCGGTCATAGCAGACATACATAGAAGGTTACAATGTACCAAATAAAATTACATGGGCGCAGCTAACCCGAATAATTCAGTCCCTCCCCGTAATCGATCTCTCCTACTTGCGAGTTGTTAATGTAGTAAGCGGAATATAACGACTGAATTATTCGGGTTAGGGCGCAGCCATTTTATGAAGGGAACATGACATAGAGATAAAAATAGATGGCTCTCTGTGATTGGTTGTTATATCTTTTATATATTTTTCTTCTGGAAAGCATTATGAATGAAGTTTCATGCAAGCACAAATTTGTCCTTAAATGTATAGTATGAAGGGCCGGAAATATTTTTTTTATGTTGCTCAAAATTAGGGAAATTTTTCTGCGAAATCGTCAGGTATCGTGAAAAACCCCAAAATTCACCAAGAAAAGCCATGGGACCATATATATTTGAGTGCGGTAAAATCGCAAATAGATATCGAGCTTCAATTAGGCAACAGCAGTTTTTCCATAATTAGTTTATTAAAAGCGCCTTTTAAGGAGATAATTGCTAAAAATAGCATTGCCGGCAATGGGGCCACCATTTAGTACGTTATATCCAGAAAGGATCCCATGAGTTATAAATTAATCAATCGAGTGGGGAATCCAAAGCAACCATTTAACCTAGTACCCCTTGAAGTCAAGAAAACTATACGCATGCGCATAATTACCTAAACAAACCCTGTAGTAAGAACGTATATTTAACCTAAATGGTTCTTTATTTTTTATGGAAGTACAATATCAAATAGCAGTTTAATAACGGTGACATATAAGTAAAACTCCACTTCAGTTCTTATATGACAGAAATAGATTTATCGGAATTCAGAGAACTCTCACATTTTTATCACAACTGGGGAATTCCCTCTGATGTGTTTCTAAATTTATAAAAACACTAAATATAAATACTGCTTGATTCTGATTTTCCGTGTTGTTAAAAACATGCATATAAGTCAAGGAAAATATCAAAAATGAAGATTATGAAAAGAACATTACAGGAAAGTTGTTTAAGTTCAATCCCTTTGTTTGTTTTTACCTTTTAAACCAAGACAATCATAAGAATCTGAGATAGTCCTTAATGTTTAGAATAAAACGGTTGACGTGAGGGCATTGTCCTGAGCCACTGGTATAAGTCTACAGATTGCTTGAAAGCAATCGTATCCCAAAAAATCATCTAATTACTGTGCAACTTTTAAAAAAAGAAATCACTCCTTTTATAGTGTACTGTAAGACAATAGCTATAGAATACACAAAAAATAATTCATGAATGGGTAAAAAAAAAAGAAAAAACATGTACCCCCCTTAAAAATCGAAGGGACAAGAGTTTGGGCACTAATAAGTTGAGTCTTTACATGTTATGACTTCATGTTGTTCCATAAAAACTTACATTGGACCCAGAAAAGGCACTTCCAAATTTCAGCTAGTGGTTGGTGTTTTCTGTTTTAAAAATTGTGAAAATGTAAGTGAAATTTTAGTTTGTCTCAATAGATGGTTCCCTGTTTTTAAAGACCCTTCCCTGGGTACCATATATGTTTTAATGAAACAGCCCTTCACCAAAGTGAATGATATAACTAGCTTGAATATGAATCTAAGAAAGAAAGATTTCAGAAAGCAATTTTTGCAAATATATATTTATTATTGATGATGCCAATTTCATTAAAAACAAACACTTAGCTAATACCAAGGTCTTTCAAACAATACTCACTTTTAAAAAGAAAGATTAAAAATATAATATCAAACAGAATAATAAAAAATATTAAGGAGCTTTGTCAACACTTAAAGATTGATATGCTAATTAATTTCAGACATAGTTGTATTACTTGCAGAAATGGAAAACATTCAAACTCAATAGATAAGTTTACTTTTGATTATTTTTAATACATCAAAGGAAATCCTACAAGTTGATTACTATTTGTTATGTTTGTATAACAGTAAAAAATGGCTTTATTAAAAGTTATTTAGTAAAATCAATCTTTGAGTTGACCTTTCAAATTGCTTTACTTTTGCTATTTCTTCAGCTTTCAATGTGAAATTGGTTTTGCTTATCATTGATTGGTCTGTAGGTGGATTGTTGGATTCATAATTTTTCAGTGGAAAGCCTAATTCCTTACCAGTAATCTGGATTGATCCCTCCTTTGTAGAACCTCATTATTTTGTTCTGATCCTGAACCAGCATGAAATATTTACGACTTGATGTAAATCAAACTACAATCAATCAATCAGCTTAGCATTGAAGACTGTAAAATAACCTTTAGTTATTTACATACCCAGTGGATAGTTGTCTCATTGGAAATTATACCACATCTCCTTATTTTTGTATTAATGAAAGAGTGTGTAAACTGTAAATAATTTCTTTCTTTTCTTAACTTGAATTTATATTTTTGTTTAAAATTAAAAGATATTTCATTGCCTAAGCGTCTGAAGGAAGCATACTGGCCATGAGAGAGGAAAGATGTGTGTTCGAAACAAGTTCAAACATTGGCAGATCCAGGGGAGGGGGGGTTCCGGAATTTGGAACCCCCCTTTTTTTTGGCCAATCAATGCATATGAATGGGGACTTATAGTTGGAACCCCCTTTGTCCTGGGTTAGGAACCCCCCTTTTTTAAATGGCTGGATCCACCCCTGTCAAATCAAACGCCTGAAAACTGCTTTAAATCTTAAAAGCAAATAGCATGTATGAGAAAAGTTAAAGATGTGTTGGCCAAAGTCAGATAAATTTATGTTTCTTTGTAAGGTGATATGCCTTCCTGCCAACAGTTAGCTTGTTGAAAATCTGTTGCTTGTCAAAAACTTAAATACCAGGGTTCATATTCTTATTACATTAACATGTTTTTGCGTAAATTTTCTCATTGAACAATATGGATAAACATAAAAATAAAGCTACATAGAATAAACTGGAAAAAAAAACCCAAAAGTTATTCAATGACTCAAGTATGTACATCTGATTCAGACAGTCAGCATAAATTGGATCTCATTAACAAAATTAACCGATAAAATAAGTTGAAATCTAAACCAGTAAATCCAAGAAAAACTTACAATTTGGGGTTTAGTATGGTGTTCATTATCACTAAACTAGTATATATTTGTTTAGGGGCCAGCTGAAGGATGCCTCCGGGTGCGAGAATTTCTTGTTGCATTGAAGACCTGTTGGTGACCTTCGGCTGTTGTTTGCTCTATGGTCAGGTTGTTGTCTCTTTGGCACATTCCCCATTTCCATTGTCAATTTTATTAGATAGTTATCTTTAGCTCATTTCCTTTTTTTTGTGGGGGGGAGGGGGATTTGTGTATTATTTCTTTGGTTATTGTCTCAACCAACATCTCCTCATACTTTTTGTTTCAAGGCCATGAACTAAGTTGTCTTTAAGTTACATGAAGATTTTTAAGCTGTCATACAATAATTAACAGCTTTAAATTGAATTGTATTGAATATACAATCACACCTCTAATTCTTCAGTCTTTTCTTTGGATATTTTAGAGATAACATCACCAACACACCAAGCCAAACTAATATGGAATGATGGGTTCTGTAAAAGAATAATTAATATGTAAATCAAATACAGAAATCAAATCAAAATGTTATTAAGGCAGGAAAAAATAAGAGAATGTTCATTGCAACAAATAGAACTACTACCTTATATCACGGTATTTTCAGGAGTGTTTAATTTTCGCTTTGTTTGCGGCAGCTAAAAGACACAAAAATTTAATCCTGTGTAAATTTACATGCATACTTCAATATTTATCATTGTTTGAAAAGTTTCATACATTGTACTGTTGCTTGTCAAGTCTCTTGTGTTTTCCAGCAGATCACAAGCCTAAGAGTATGCTTACTTAATTAAAAACTTTGTTTTTATTGGCCATCATACCTCATCTGTTATTTCTATATTTACCTTACAGAATGTTATCAGCCTACCTTATAATAAGTTTGTAGCTTGAACTCCTTAAAACATGTGTCAACAACCTGTACATATTTTGACAATGTCTTACTTATGGAGGCCACTTCTAATGCAAGAAACGATCTATCAAAGTAAAAAAAAAAGAAGAATTAGTTTAATACGTAAACTCTTTCTTATAATTTATCAAATCACTTTTGCTTTACTGACTCCAAATCTTTTTCAATTTTTTTTTTTTTTTATATAAATGGTCTAAATTGATTTAACAGAATTAGAATAGCAGTTTTGCTTAAAATATTGTTTTGTAGTTTATCATAGCCACATTCACTAAATGTCTTCAGAATAACAACCCTGAATTTTCTTCATTTTACTATTTCCATCAAAATTTTAGATTTTCCAACAATCATCATATCATCTTTTGACAAAGTCTTCAAATACAATATTTCTATTTTTTAAAATATCAATGGCATAATCAATCTTAAATGTAGGCACTAAATGTATTCACAAATAAGATAACCACTTAATTAGCACAAGAGATACCTAACTAATTGGCAAAAAATTTGTTCTTTTGAAGAAAAATGTTTTATCTAAAATTCAGTGACAATACCTTGTTTTTGAGCTATCTAATTCTATTTGGCATAACGTCATTACAGGGATTGGGTGTAGAAGACTTACCTTGTTTTTTCATCATTTACATAAAATTTAAGCTTTGACATTTCACATGGAAAACTGAAATAAAATAAACATAGTAAGGTAGATTCATGGTATACCGCCATCTTAGATTGTACAATCACAGTACAAAATCTACAAATTTGGACACAGATTGGCAATTTATAAGAAAGTTTATTCATAGAAGGAAAACTAAGTAATTTATTGCATTATTCAAAATGTTGAAATGAATACAAAATATTTGTGTTTTTAGAATCATTTCTTCAACTTAGCCATTTAAGGGGAGATAACTCTTTTAGTTTAATGTTTTTTTTATACTGGACTGATAGGGAAATATTAATATTTTACTTACAAGTAGCAAGAAAGCAAGTTTGGTGACACCAATTTTTATATTTATTTTCTTTAAGCATTTAATTATAAACCTATCTTATCATATTTTATTACAAAATTCTATCTTCATAGATTTCTTTCTATGCACAAAAATGATTTTTTTTCATAAACAATCTAATTGGGCAATTTCGAACAACCAGAAGCTTGAACTAGAGGCTCTTAAGAGCCTGTCTCACCTTGGTCTATGTGCATACTAAACAAATTACATAGATGGATTCATGACAAAATTGTGTTTTGGTGATGGTGATGTGTTTGTAGATCTTACTTTACTGAACATTCTTGCTACATATAATTTTCTCTATCTATAATAAACTTGGCAATAACTCCTTAAGAAGTCAACTGACCATTTTGGTCATGTTGACTTATTTGTAGGTCCTACTTTGCTTAACATTATTGCTGTTTACAGTTTCTCTCTATCTATAATAGTATTCAAGATAATAACCAAAAATGACAAAATTTCTTTAAAAATTACCAATTGGGGGGCAGCAGCCTAACAACTGGTTGTCCCATTCATCTGAAAATTTCAGGGCAGGTAGGTATTGACTTGATAAACAATTTAACCACAGGTCAGATTTGCTCTAACTGCTTTGTTTTCAAAATTGTAAGCCAAAATCTACATTTTACCCCTATGTTCTATTTTTAGCCATGGAAGCCATCTTGGTTGGTTGGCCTGGTCACCGCACACATTTTTTTAAAACTAGATACCCTAATAATAATTGTGGCTAAGTTTGGTTAAATTTGGCCCAGTAGTTTCAGTGGAGAAGATTTTTGTAGAAGATTACAAAATTTACGAAAAATTGGTAAAAAATGACTTTAAAGGGTAATAAATCCTTAAGCGGTGAACTGACCATTTTGGTCATGTTGACTTATTTGTAGATCTTACTTTGCTGAACATTATTGCTGATTACAGTTTATCTCTATCTATAATAATATTCAAGATAGTAACCAATAACGGCAAAATTTCCTTAAAATTACCAATTCAGGGGCAGCAACCCAACAACTGGTTGTCCGATTCATCTGAAAATTTCAGGGCAGATAGATCTTGACCTGATAAACAATTTAACCTAGTCAGATTTCCTCTAACTGCTTTGGTTTCAGAGTTATAAGCCAAAATCTACATTTTACCCCTATGTTATATATTTTTAGCCATGGCGGCTATCTTGGTTGGTTGGCTGGGTCACCGCACACATTTTTTAAACAAGAGACCATAATGATGATTGTGGCCAAGTTTGGTTAAATTTGGCCCAGTAGTTTCAGAGGAGAAGATTTTTGTAAAAGTTAACGACAACGGACGATGAAGGAAGCCAAGTGATGAGAAAAAAATAGCATGGTGAAGTGACCCATCCATTTTATTATATTTTTGGAAAAAGCATAGACAAATTTTCATTTTGGCAAAGTATAAAAAAATGCTATCTGAGGAAATACATACCTATGATCTACCTTAAATGGGATTGGTAATAATATATTGGTAAAGACCTAGCAGTGATCTGTAATTGGTCAAATCTGTGTTTATTGGTCTTCATACAGTGGCAAATCCAGATATTTTCATAAGGGGGTCCTCATGCAAGTCATGCTTCAGTGATTCACTTTATAATCAACCACATTTTTCCAACAAAAAGGGGTCCCAGGGCCCCCCTTACTCAGCCTATTTCATGGGATAGATGTCTATAGCTAATTGACAATCAAATCTCATCTGCTTACTTTGACATTGATGCAATATATCGACATCAACAGAAAAAAATAAACTTCAATTTGATTTTACTTCCTTATCTATGATCTAACACAAAATGTTTTTAAATCATCATATTTTCCCTTGCATTAAGCTAACTTCTGTACAAACAATAGGAAAACACATACATCTTTGCTCTCTTTACAGAGAATAATACAAAATATTTTTTTGTTTCTGTATTTGTATAATTATTACTCTGCATGTAGTTTGATGTAAAATTTAAATTATATACAATTAAAATGAGAGTGCACATTTTTTATATAGATTAGAGCGTTGGCTTTCCGTTTGAATGGTTAGTTTAAACATAAGTGGATTGGGAAACAAGTTTTGCAACTTATAATAATCCCTTTCCACTTTGATGCAGCATTAGCCTGCTCATTTTTGAAATCTGCAAGGGTGTCTTTATCGTGCAAGAGATATGGATCTCTCTTAACACTGTTCAGTAATTTATTGTCCCTTTCCCATGGTCTATCATCATTTCCTCAAGACCATACTCACAAATAGTGTCAAGAGGGAGTTTAAAATTCAGTCCTTGAAATTTTCATCCCAGAACAGGAATCGGACTAGGAACCTTTGTGTTAGTGTTTGAATGGTTTTATATTAGTAATTTTTTGGGGCCCTTTAATAGCTTGCTGTTTTCGGTGTGAGTCAAGGCTCCATGTTGAAGACTGTACCTTGACCTAAAATGGTTTACTTTTATAAATTGTGACTTGGATGGAGAGTTGTCACATTGGCACTCATACCACATCTTCCTATATCTACACATTGAAATAATTAGTCTGAATTACTAATGATGATTGAATACCAGCTGAAATCTTTTTGAGAAAAATTTATTCTACAGATATTACAATAAATTAACATTATCAATGATCCATGTTAATGAAGTCAAGGTCAAATGAACCCTGCTAAAGACAGACCTTTACATGTATGCCTTACAACTATCATTTAATAAACCAAATGTAAATAACATTTGGCTTATTGTTTCTGAGAGATAGACCTACGAATTCAACCAACAATGACCAATAAAACATAATGTTGACCTTTAAACCATTTAATGAGGTCAAGGTCAGATAAACCTGCGAAAAGACATGTACACCATAAAATCATAAACTTAACATTGATCTAGGCTTCAAGTATAAACCACACAAAAAAATCTCAAGGTCAGAAGTTAAGAGGTTATGCATGCCTTACAATCATTCAATACACTTAGTACATATGCATTTGCTTGTGTGTAGTATTTGAGAAACAGACAAACACAAAAAAAACATTAATCAATGAACCATGAAATGAGTTAGAGGTCAGATGTACACTGTCTGTCCAACATGTAGATCTGGCAAGGAAATTATGACAAAAATTCATAATAAATGAGAAATTCACCTGACAAAAAACAAAAAAGTTTTTTCTTGCAGTCGCTGAACCATGAAAATGAGGTCAAGGTCAATGGACATATTACAAACAGATTTTCTGTGTCATTTGGTCTCTTGTGGAGAGTTGTCTTATTGTCAATCATACCACATCTTTTTTTTACATCAATAAAATAAGGCATCTGTATATAATGTATGAAGAATCAGGGTCTTCTTCCCTCTACAATATAAAGCTTTAAATAAACATTTTTCATTTTCCACTTACTAGTATATGTATTTGTTTAATTTGATAAATCATGTATTTAGTTATACCTAGACAAGGTTGATATTTTTGACTGTAGTGAGTCTATCAGTGACTGTATCCAATGATGTCTGATTGTGACTGTTCTTGATAAACTCATATGGAATTCCTCCATCATGTTAAATTCTAAAGGTCTTAGACAAAGAAGTAGTTCTTCAACCATATCTGTTAAGTGGTTATCAGCTTCATCTGAAATTAAAAGACAATATCACATAAAATACTCAGCATGTACAAAAATAACCCAAAATTTGGTAAATGCTGGTGAAGTGTTACTGACATTCTTGCATGCATATACCGGTACATGTAAAGAAGCAGTCAAAACTTCAGTCATTAATATTTTACAAGTCATGGAACTATTTATGTAAAAAAAAAGTGATTTTTGTCTGTGTTTTTTTTTATTGTGTCCTTTTATAGACCTGAGAATGTATAATTCATTTGTTTTTAAGCTGTCTGATTATGATCAGCAACAAATTAACAGTATGATCCTTTCTTTTTTTTAATTCAGCCATGTAACGATGTTTGCTTTGTTTAAAAGATAAAATTATAACTATAATACAAAAAATGTATGTTAACCTCCATCTAGACAAATACGATCTTGACCATCTGTTACTAGCACCTTTAAGAATGGAATTTAATACTTTAAGTTTTGTTCATATTTGAATTTACTTTCTCAGTCATCAAAGATGAAGTGTTTTTTTTTATTCTATTGAGTTATCTCTCTTTGGTCATGCTTGGTGAAAACATTTTAAATACATATCATTTATATCATGTACATGATGTATATATATTATTTCATTTTACCAATCAAAAATATAAAAAAATATTCATTTACAAAAGTCCCAACTGCAAATGGTTGTTGAATGAATATTGTTTAATTCGGCATCAAACTTCAAATTTGATATGAAGACCAACGCATCTATAGAATATAAAAACTTACAAGGGATAAACACAAGTGTTGCCCAGTTTCCTTTTTCATGAGAAAATGTACGAATTCTTCCACCATGTTTACTTGAATCATCTTCATGTTTCTCTTCTTTATCATATAACTTAACAATGGAATCTGGTAGTGGAAGCTGCTGCCTGGATATACAAGATATAAAGTAACAGGTATTAAATTGTCTACACTTGTATGATTATTTCACTAAAAGAGGTTGAAAGAAGATCCATTTATCAACCATGTTAACTGATAATATGTTAGCATACAGTACCACAAATTGACAGTCAGTGACAATTGTTGATTTATGATAACTATTATACACATTATTCATCATTTTTGTCTTTGATTTCTTGTCAAAGATTAAACCTTAAAAAAACAACATTTTAGAACCCCAAGTTATTATATTGGCGAGGCAAATATATACTCTTTTAATATACATGATATATACATATTGTTTTATTCTAATCTAACTATATATATATATATATATATACATTGTACGTGACTTGTCAAGTATAAAGCACGCAAGTGATGTTGATCTAGAAACAGCTTTCATATAAAAAAAGTAACAGTTAGGATCTGATGAGAACTTACATTCAATAGTAAACAGATGCTGTGACCCTGGTGTTTCCCAGACTAAAGTATTACATATAGGTCATTGACTCAATTATAATATTACACAAGTGGTCTTTGATTTGGAGTGGTTGCACTTTATCATGTCAATTTAAACTCACCATTTGTCATGGTAGACACAAACCACAATGATGTTTAATGACTGGTTACATGAAAATTTTGGTGGTTAGAGATGAAATATGAACATGTCATTTGTCTTTCTCTGGACATGTACATTATTTTATAGATATTGACAATTTTAGGGTGCAGTCATGAAATATAGTCTTATAAAGGGAGGTATATTATGCTTCAAGTACTAGAGACGACAACCTTAATCATTCTCTCTTGAGTCCTGTTACAGTTATAGTTTAGTAAATCCTTCTGACAAAACAGCTCTCCAACGCCGTCAATAGGCACTCTCTCTACCGTTGAGTTCAATAACTATACAGATTCATGCCGACCATGCAAGGCCTGTATAGCCAGTCAAGGTAGTTAAAAACTTCCATCATCAAGACAACTGATACCGCACAGGCACTTGTTTCTATCCATTGGAAGACCCACTATCAACGTATATACGAATATACGTTGATAGTGGGTCTTCCAATGGATAGAAACAAGTGCCTGTGTGATACCGACACAGAGAGACTCTTTTTTATTTGTCCTAACCTTTTGGGATCTGGATGCTTATCAGTCTTTTCTGCGAATTTCATTTTCTTTGGACAAGCTGCTTGTTCTGATTCTGAATCAACATCACTTTCACTGTCTGAATATTCAACTAATAGTGACATTCTGAAATATTGGAAATATTGTGAGATTGAATGGGGATATGTCAGGATGGGGACAGAATCGGTTACATATTCTTCAATGTCTTACATATCTTATCTTAATGTGAATCTCCTCCAAACATTTATGGAGCACTCTTTAATGGGTATTTGTACAATGAAATCATCCAATCCAGAGACATAAAATAAGATATTAAAGGGGATGTCAAGTAAGAAATGTAATTGATAAAACATGGTAAAGCGTTTATTTCTGAATATTTAAAACAAACAAGTTGACTAACCGCCCCGCACCGTGGCAGGTGTGTTCGACTATCATTTTTTAAATGACTAGGATAGTCAGTATTCCTAGGTTTGTGTGTTTCTCTGTCCACTTGATTTCCCCCACCAATACATTAAAATACAGAAGAACTAAACATCGAATAATCGCAAGTTCTGGTGGATGATCACAAGCACTTGTTACAGAAATAAATCATATCTCTATACTTGAAAGTTAGGTTAAGTTATGTCAAGGATTTGTATACACAGGCACTTGTCTCAGAATTTTTCCCCACTATATACCTTAATATAATGTTATATTAAGGTTTAAAGGAAAAAAATTATGAGACAAGTGCCTGTGTTTGTATAGTTAGATCTAACTATACAAATCCTTGGTTATGTAAAGCAAAATTATATTCGGTTGAAATTTGATCCGGTGGAAAAATGTCACAGTAGTTGTTGTTATTTTTTTATCCGGAACTATTGAATAGTTATTAAAAAAAACTTAATCTTTACAAATACTATGAAATAGTAATAGTGTATTTGAATTAAAGCTAAATTGTTAAAAAAAAATTGTATTATAATGGGAAATAATTTCACATATTATCATTGAAAATAATATCCTGAAATATTCAAGTAAATATTATTCTTCTAAAAGACAATTATCATAAAAACATAGTGTTATTTTAAGGTATAAAGGAAAAAAAATTCTGAGACAAGTGCCTGTGAAGTAAAGGTAGAAATATAGTTGCGTTACTACTGTAAACAGTATTATGGAAGAATTTGAGTATGATGATATTTTTATTATATTTTATAGTTTTGTCAGGGGACAAAGATTTAGTTGTTGATAATACGGATGAATTATAACAATATATACTGGAACGCACGCAATATCAACAGCTGGATAGTATTTTCCTGTGAAATATTATCAGTCTTATAAATTATGTTTTAAGTCATCTTTTTATATAAATGAATATAAAAAATAAGATTCAAGGAAAAATATCACTATGAAATAGATTCGGGAATATAATATTAACAACTTTAAAATAAAAATTGCTCATAATTACCTCCCTTTGATTGATAAATTATGCAAATTTGTTCTACCTTTTTGAAACATTTATAATTATAGTCAGGTATATATTGATTGCGGGTAACTAACATAGTAGTTAATGGGACTCTTTTTCACAAGGTTCTGTGAAATATGGAACTGGTAATATATACTGGTACATACTATCCGCATAACACAGATAGATTTGCACTCCTCTGGAATAAATCTACCTGTGAAATACCATGGCTGAAAAAAAATTACTCGGACAAATTGTCCCCAGGATAAAATATCACCGAGGAAGAAATAAACCGTTACAAAGTTACACAACGTAACGGTACCTAAATTGCACCTATTTAGCAAACATAGCAGCGAAAACCTACATTTCCTAGAGACTAAACAAGTTGTATTGTTATAATTTGATATGATAGTATGCAAGTCTTTCAACATCGGTAAAAACATATATTACGGATTACAAATGTGTCGAGGTTTCTGATTGGATAACAACACAGAGATGTCAGTATATATTCAGGAAACTGCCGGGGTATATACGACGTTTTTATCCCCAATTGGAACCTCAAAAACGTCATCATAACACCGGTTACTATGTGACGTAGTCATAAGCTATCAGACTGTCAGAGGTTCACAGAGGGAATATAATGACGCGCTTCAGTCAATAATTATACATTTTTGATACAAAATCACGCAATTAACACTTTTAATACTTTAATTTGATGTTAAAAGTGTTATTATAAATTATTACATACACTATAAAATTATGTTCACAGCAAATTAGAAAATCCTTCACGTATGCCGAACATATCAGGTTGGGTTTTTCAATATATATGTGTTGTCAACAAATACCTGCACTGGAAAATAACATTAAGTCAGGGGTAATCCGTAATATATGTGTAATTCAGGTCTCAGAAAGGGTATATACTGTGACATTCCCGGCTTAGGGCTTATATCCCATTCGCCTTCGGCTCAGGGGATATAAACTCTAAGCCGGGAATGTCACAGTATATACCCTGTCTGAGACCTGAATAACATATAATATTTAGATATACACAAAACGTTCACAGTATTTATCAACAGATGAAATGTTTACTGAAAAAGCAAAATGTACAGAAACGTCGCAATGCGACGTCATCAAACCGTCATCTAGTTACGGCCCTGTTAAAATAAAAGTGAGGTAAGCCTTCCTGAGACAATATACCTCAAGTAAAATGAAACCAATTTTCAGACATTTCAAGTATATTTTAATAATATTTATACTTTTGTTATTAAAAAATTTGGGAAGTGTTTCCCGATTTTTTTGGGGAAAAAAGATGAATTTATGAAGAATCTGGTGCCATCTCATACTTTCGATTAGACCTGTTGAGTTAATTATTTTCTATACATTGCAAGTCAGGTAATTTATTTTCAAACTACCACAGAATAAACCATTCATTTTTGTGATTATCAAGGCTGAGTTATTTATTTTCAAAATCCTCCTGCCCAGCCCCCCCCCCTCCCCAGAATACCAAATGGTCGTCCCCTTAAAGTTTATGAAGCAATCATTCAATTTTCAAGATGAGAAATTTGGATCAAATTATGGATCCTAAATATTTTTTAGGCAAAATTTCGATCCCGGCATTGTCTTTCGGCACGCTGGTGCATGCGCGCAATTTTTTTTTTTTTTTAATCTTTAATTGTGTACCCCTTTTTATGTTCCGGTTGATTTATTTTAACAATTGCTCATCCTTGATATTTTCACGAAGAAACCCCGTCCTTCATTTGACCTCCAACATCCCCCGCCCCCGTAATAAAACTAAAATTGTTACTTACTGAGAAGATGTGGATACATAATTTGGACGGAAGGACGATGCAAACCAAGATTGAGAGTAATAAAATAATTTCATGTCGTTGAATCGATAGCGGTAAATCTTGTGTTTGGAATGTTACACATGTAAGAGAATAAAAAATGATTATTTTATTAGGAATAAAATAAATATTTGTACCTACATGTAGATAAAAAGGGGTACTTATAAGCTCATGAATGATCACACTCAGTGACTCTGTCCCAATTTGAGTATTTGAGTTTTTATAAGACAGACCGCGTTATTTTTCTGGCGTCTCCAAAAAAAATATATATATACTATTTTGCCAGTTCTAGATGTAAGGGGAAGGCAATATTGAAAAAAGAATTATCGACGGAAGGTTCTGAAAAAGAAAAAAAAATGAACAAAATGACCCCCCTCTTTTCATAATTTTTCAAAAAGTGCTTGATTTTTTTCTACATTTAAGTGACGTCACAATTTAAAAAAAATGACGTCATTTTTGGAACTATTGGCATTGCGTTTCCAAATTGTCAGACATTTCCGAAGATTCCGAAGTTTCCGATATTGAAAGTGAAACAGACTCAGATGTTGATCTAGCTCAAGAGATCACAGAATCGGAGAGTAGCGAAGATAGATAGATAGATAGATAGATAGATAATTTTATTAACCAATCATGGTGCCCAAAATTTGAGCTATACAATCAAATGAATTACAAAATAAAGCACAGAAAATGATTAGAATGATTAAAGTACATTTAAACAAAAAACCACATGAATACACATTTACACTAATTAACCTGATATAAACCAAGTTATTGACAAAACATAGTTGTTATGGGTGCCACTGTGACCTGGAGAAGATGAAAATGTGCCGAACCAACGACCATGGTTTAGAATCTACCCACCAGAAATAGATGAAATGCAACAGAACTTTGCAGAGAATGTTGGACTTCAAGACGTTCCTCCAAGGAATTCAAGACCTATAACTTTTTCCCCCTGTTTATGACAATGGATTTCTTGAGACAAATAGTTACAGAAACCAACAGGTACTATTATGTACATAGTTTATCGATCCATTCTTTATGTATACATCTGGCACCAAGGAATTGATACATAACTATAGAACATTTTCATAATTTAAAACCGGACATAAGTCGAACATTTGAGCTGCGTATTTGCTTTATAAAAGTTATATTGACATTTTATATATAAAAGTCAGAAGTTAGACAATGAGCCCCTTCATGATCGATGTGTTGGCTTATTTCTCATCAAAACGATAAAAAGTTGTCTTGAAGCGCTAGCTCCTTTTTTTCGTGGAGAAAAGGTACATTTTCGTGAGAAAATTATAACCGCTTGCTTCTATAAAAGCAAACAGTTTCATTTCAAAAAGTAACTTTGGATGGAAAACTTATAAAACCTATTTCTTTGCAGGTATGCAGCAGACTATATTGCTAGTAAAGACAGAATTCAACGATTCTCGCGCCTGCATGACTGGTTCAAAGTTGGGAGACCTGAAAGCGTTTTTAGCGGTTATTCTCAATATGGGTATCACAAAGAAACCGGTTATAAGTTTAACCCAATATTGGAATAGCCTACAACGTTTGCTAGCCAATCAACAAAATGGTTTAGAGACATATTTTCAAGGAACCGGTTCCAATTGATTTTAAAGTTTTTTCATATAACTATCAATGCTATGATTCCTAACCGTGATGATCCACAGTATTCCCCGACCGGAAAATTTCAATGCTTCGTTGATTTGATTAATGCAAAATCTTAACAATATATATATATTATACATCAAATCAATCCTTAAGCATAGACGAAAGTTTGATAGGAACACGGTGCAGGTCAATAATGATTCAATATATACCCTAGGCAGGGAAATTCGGTGTTAAATTATGGGTGCTTACTGAATCAATAACGGGATACATTGTTAATCTTAATGTATATAAAGGAAAGCGTTATGACCCAACTCCTGCCGGAATGTTACAGGGAAGTTACGTAGTATAAAATTCACTTTTAGACTCGTGCATTTTTTTTTAATAAATACTTCCACGTTGTCACAGACAGCTTTTTCACGTCAATTGATTTAGCAAAAGAACTACTGCGGAAAGGGACATTTATGACTGGAACTTTACGTAAAAATCGTGCCATGCCAAGTTCTATGAAAAACCCGACAATTAATGAAAACGAAGCCAAGTTTTTAATACAAGGACAGTTATTGCTATGTGTGTATATATAAGGAGGCTAGGCGTAGGAAACCTGTCCGTCTGTTATCCACAGCATGTAGAGCCGAACTTAATAATAATGGGAAACCAAAATTAATTGAACATTATAACACAAAAATGGGAGGAGTAGATCTAGCCGATCAGCTTGTCAGCGCATATGTCGATGATAGAAAAACTATGAAAGTAAGGAAAAAAGTTGTATTCAATCTACTACAAAGAATGGTGACAAATGCTTATATACTTTATAAACAAAATAGTGATGCACCAAATCTCTCTAGATTATCATTTCTGCAAAGTATAATTGAGGATCTCGCACCGCGTCAGACTTCCTAATCATGAACCAAATAATGCGCGCATACGACTCCGTAAGATCCCCAACGGAAAGGAAAAAGATTGTAGCGGTTGTTCAGACAGAAACGGGTGGGATGAGAGAAAGAGAACGAGAACTGTTTGTGTTAGATGTGGGAATGGACTTCATAAAAAATGCAAACATAATCATGTATGTGTGGACGAATAATGAATATATCTAAAATTGTGAAATCTATTTATTTATTCGCCATGTATATGCTAATGACTTACTCGGCATCAACCCCCCCTTTCCGCACCCACACACAATTTCTAAAAGACAATCCAAAACAAAAACAGAATATGTCTGTATTATGTGCAAAAGAAAGAAAAAGACAAACACCAAAATTATTGCAAAGCTGTACAAAACATTTAAATTGTAAATAATCTTAAGCAGGTAAAAGAAACAACTGGACTACATAGTATCGATAGACAAAAAGCAAACACGGGAACAGATTAAACACACATTCAAGGTCATTCAACATCGTATCTTCAAAACAAACGAGAAAAACGGACACAAAAACTGGGGCGACCTCAAGTGCTTCGGAAGTGTAAGCAGGTCCTGCTTCTTGCAAATACAACAGGCATGTTTCTAAAAAATAGGAAATTAAATGGAAATGGGGAATGTGTCAAAAAGACAAAAACACATCTAGCGGGATCACTCACAAGTCTTCATTGTTATATAAACAACAATTTTTAACAAAAAGCAAATTATCATTTATAAAAACATCACTGAAACAGTAATGGCCCTAGCATAGAACCCTGTGGTACGCCTTTATGTATGTCACTCCTACCACTCAAAACATTGTTGGGTTTTATTTGTTAACTATTAGATAAATAAGAATTAAAAAAAAAATACTGAATGGGGGATACACTATGTGCTGGTAATTGATATAGCAAGATGTTGTGGGACAGGAATTATAATGCCTTAGAAAGATCCATTTATACCGCTGCAATGTGTTGGTTTTTATGAAGAGCTTTACACCAATCTAATCCTCCGAGTATAGTATGGTCTAACAACTATGTCAACGTCTAAATGCACGAAAAAGAAAGGATTGCATATTTCATTGGTCACGTATTCATAAATAGAGGAAGGGGTTCGGGGTGTCTCTCGGGCCTCTGATAATTGTTCAGGGAAACAAGTATTTTTAATTGACAAATTTACAAGAGTAGTCAACCTACACACTCAATGCATTTTGATGTAAATCATTTGGATAATGGAGATGTACTGATTGATATTTTAGTCTTGTATATCGATCTATATATGATTTTTGTATTCGTTGCTAACGACGTTGTAATAGCTCTCAGTAACTGCAAGTACTCTCAAACCTATAATTACTGTCTTTTTGTTGGTTGTGAGGGATGTATACATACCCTGCCACGTCCAGTCTCTGTTTTTGTTTATTGTATTTCTGCCTTGTTTCATTGTGATGATTTTAGCTCTTTAACTGTTGTTAATAGTACAGTATATCCTTTTGTTGTACTGCTACACCACTGTTCCAGTTTAGTGTTATGGTTGGCGCCTTTAAACATTCTTTATGTGCCTGAGACAGTAGTTCAGTGGTTGTTGTTGGTTCATATACGTCATATTTGTTTTTCATAAATTGCTTATTGCTAAATCATATAAATTAGGCCGTTAGTTTTCCCATTTGAATTGTTTAATCTTTTTTCACGCCAAGACCTTCAATACCCAACTAAACGGCATGAATAATTTTCGTTATTAAAGACCGCCCCTTTGCCTATCCCATCTACTTAATTTGAACTTTTGTGGATAGTTGTCTCATTGGAAATCATACCACAACTCCTTATTTTTAAATTGAAATGAACCAGGGGCGTACTGTCCTACATGTATGTAACAAGTTGTATTACATCATGTAGTAACAACTGGGATACAAGAGCTGGAATAGGTGACACTTGCAGAGCATTGTCCGAACGCCGACTTATCGTGTTCTACACAGATGTGCTGATACTTATTGTAATTCCGTCATTGAAAGTTACAAATGGTCAGTACCCCTATTTACACTATTACAAAAGTTGTAGCATGTCAAACAGTGCATCCTTCAGACAACAGTTGACACTGAATGTTCTCAACAACCCAATCTAACTGTATTCATATCAATAGTTTGTAATCAATTATTTTTTTGATCCTGACCGTAACTCAAAATTTTGGAACGTCAATGCCGTTCAATTTCGTATTTTATTAGACCTTTTTAACTTGTTTGATTCGAGCTTCACCGCAGAATATTTTGTAGACAAAATGCGAGACTTGCATTTATATTATTGCCAGTTAGGGACTTTTCTCCGATATAGTCTTTTTGTTTTGTTTACAAGCTCTGCTCCCATGCAAACATAACGTAATCTTAAATGTTAGGAAAAAGAAGCACTGATTATGTGATGTACGTGCATTGTGATTGACATTTAAGACTTTTACGTGAAGTTGTACACTTCTGCTAGCAGATATCGATAAAAACAAAACTGGAATCAATCTTGTAATGATGATTTATTAACATTATTAACATTTTCATGATATTTATTATCAATAAAAACAATGTGAACATTTTTCTTAGCAGTCTTTTGTAAAATGTCATTCATGGACTGCTTAGACATGTGGTGCTGAAAATCATCACGCAAGTAGGCGCGGTCTTCTATTCAAGTCGTTCCAATAAAAATAATTTAATTTGGATAAACTCTGTATATTACACACCATCTCCCATACTATAAAGTAGGAACCAAAGTTCTAGCCAATGACTTTGTAAAATTGCCTGGGGGTAATAACTGAAGCGCGTTGTACCTGCGCTGAACATTGCTAGATGATACGAAATCGTGTTCCACAAAGGCTGAAGTGAATGTGGTAATGAGTCTAGGAAATTTAAGATCTCAAAATTTTATAAACAATAAAACAAAATTGCAAGTTATACCTGAACAAGAGCAGCTAACTAGATAGGGAGTGCCAAGCTTAAATGAATAAACTTTAAAAACAGATACTAGTATTTTAAGTGTAGAGATGAGCACGAATGGGCCCTAGATCCTCCCACCCTTAAGAGAGCTAATACTTTGCAAAAGCATAGCTATATCATAAAAGGAGGCACCTAATGATAACTATACGTGTTCCTCACAGGCACTTATCTCAGATTTTTGACAACATGCAAGATGTCGGGTCCCAGATCTAGAATCGGCGAACAATATTATTAAAAATCACCACAAGTAAAAAATAAAAATCATCACAAGTTAAAAATAAAATTCAACATAATTAAAAAAAACCTCACTTATTTAGTACCTCTCTTTCCTAAAGAGGGAAACAGTAAACTACTAAACTATTATAAAATACAACAATTTACACCAAGCATTACAAACTTATCCGCACTGGCGTTGGTATGGCTCATAACACGTTATTGAACTTACATGAAAGTATTTACACTTTTTAAAAGTGAGAATGTAGTACGAACAGTTCAAGTATTTCATAACTAAATACACAAAAATTCTCAGTGTTGATGATAACTTCACAAACAGTTCATGTTTCATCTCTAACACGACATAGTTTAAATTATTAACTCAAATGTCTAAAGTTTCCAAAACTGTCAATCTAAAAAAATATATTGGTAATAAACTGCTTAATCTGCCCCACACTCCGGAGCGGTACCGGAAACAGTAACTACCATCCTGGAAAGTTGACATTCACACTGACAATTATTGTAAGAAACGGACATCTATCACTGGTCTAGCTTCAATAGCTATAATATCTCCTAGACTCATTAGATTATCTATTATGGCACCTTGGAAGTACAAGGTAGACACCCCATTCCCTGGGAACCGATCTTCAGCAAGATGCTGCAGTTCCTCCAATGACTGACAAGGCATCATCAGGCAGTCTGCCCCATGATGCAATACCACAATATGCCTGGCACTGGGCGGCGACTGGTAATTCATAACAGTATCCTCGTGATCAATCACTCTCGAACTTGAACGCCGTCGAGGCTGGTGCAAATCCATGACTCGGGAGTTAGTTTCACACGAAAATTCATCACGCTGCTCAGATCTAGCAGGGATACGTTGGTCCCGCTCAGACCTCACAGGATTACGTTGGTTCTGCTCATATCTAACAGGGGTACGTTTGTCCCACTCAGACCAAGCAGCGGTACGTTGGTCCCGAACAGACCCAGCACGGATACGTTGGTGTCGCTCATATCTAGCAGGGGTACGTTGGTCCCGCTCAGACCCTGCAGGGGTACGTTTGTCCCGCTCAGACCCAGCAGGGGTACGTTGGTCCCGCTCAGACCAAGCAGGGGTACGTTGGTCCCGCTCAGACCAAGCAGGGGTACGTTGGTCCCGCTCAGACCCAGCAGGGGTACGTTGGTCCCGCTCATACCCAGCAGGGGTACGTTGGTCCCGCTCAGACCAAGCAGGGATACGTTGGTCCCGCTCAGACCCAGCAGGGGTACGTTGGTCCCTCTCAGACCCAGCAGCGGTACGTTGGTCCAGCTCAGACCCAGCAGGAGTACGTTGGTCCCGCTTAGACCCAGCAGGGGTACGTTGGTCCCGCTCAGACACAGCAGGGGTACGTTCGTTCACCACGGGATTTCTGTAGAATCTGCTATTTATAGCATACAGCTCTTTCTTGTCCATGTGATTTCCTTGAGGATCGTACACCTCTGAGTGTACTAAATCCTGCTGGGTTGGTGTCAGAAAATGGAGGAGAGATGCCATCACTCGCCAATGAAGAATACAGCATGGGCTATTGATCCGGCTAGATGGTTCAATCCTGAACCATGCACGAGTAGACCAATTCATTTCTCTACAAACTGTCCTAAACACTGGCATATCCTCTCCAAACTGTTGATAGCCACGTGGTACTCTCGAGTTACGCCTTAGAAAATCCACCAAGTCCGTTGATGTGGCGTCGTCAGAACGAGTTAACCACTTGGCTAGCACCATGATCATATAGCCCCGATATTGATGGAATGTAGGATCTGTCATTAAAGTGACATCGTGGCGAAGGTCAAACATTGACGATAGATGTTCCTGAAGAACATGTCTACGGACACTTCTGGTGACGACAGGACATTTTCTCACTGGGCAGTGTTGATCGCGATTACTTGTTATCCAAGTTCTCTCCTTATAACCACTCCTTGGGCAAATATAAAATTCTTGCTCAGAGTTTGAATTTCCCCTACTCTTGGGATATATTGATTCTCCCTGCTCCTGTAGACTTTCGTAGGGAACTTCTTCATTTGTCAATTTCGCGGCAAAGGTAACGGTGCTTTCCTTATCGTTGAGGCTAGAGGCTGAAATACCTGTTGCTTCAAGACCAATACCAACATCAATTTCTCCCGAGGATTGGGGATCATTTTTCTCTTCAATGGTGACACCCATTTCCACCACTTTTGGCTGTGTGGGCTCTATCGTTACATGACGTCCTGGGTTATCTTCATCGACCGCAAGTTGAACATTTTCCACAAATTGACTGTCAGTATATTCTAAAGACCTTGGTCGCCAGAACCTACCGTTGTCGGAGTCAGAATTGCTGTCGGAATCCACATATATGATCTGACCAGCTATATTCTCTGTCCTGCAACGATAAAAGAAAAATATATCATTAACCTGCATTCTGTTCTTTTCCTTCTACAGCTACTAGCTAGCTGTCAGATGTCGGTATATTGATAAAATTAATACTCAAGCCTAACGTGACGTTAAACCACTCCCCCCCCAAAAAAAAGGCTAAATGTTATGGTTTATTACAATTATGCAATTGGACCACCATTCCAATTGATTTGTGAGTTTAAATTCGCAAGGATACCGCGGAACCCAGTGTCTCGGATTTCTTTTGCTGTTAGTTGCAGGCTCAACACAAATGTGGGAAAAAATTCTTCTAGAAATTACCTTATTATATTTGGTCATTAAATAGCTTCTGTCCAAGTTTGGTACAAAACTAGGATAGTTTAAGGAAGTTATTAAAGTTTTTAAAACTTTAACCACAGAGTGAATGTAATGTTTCACTGACAGAAAAACTTAAGTACATTTATAAGTTAAATGCGGATATCAAAACAGGTTTTTTTTGTTATAAAATTTACTTCTAGGTATCATCTTTGGATCAGAAACAAGCTTCTATTCAAGTTTGGAAGAAATCATGGATATTTTTAAGGAAGTTAAAAAATTTTAAAAACTTTAACCACATAGTGAATATTTGTGAACGCCGTTGCCGACTCAGACACTGACGCCGAAAAAAGTCGCAGACTCGACAAAAATGCAACATATTTTGGTTAAGACTAAGTATGTTGGGTTTTTTAATATTGCGGTTTGTTTATAAATAGGATTGTTAAGTCCATTAGAAAACCCGTGATTTAATAAGTGATCATGTTGAAGATAAGTCATTTATTTTCTGGAACAGTCATTTAATAGTTAAAATCTTATTAGCTAGTATCCAGTTTAAAATGTTGCACGCCAGACATTCGTTTTGTTTACAAATGACTGATCAGTGATGCTCGAATAAAAAAGGTTAAAAAGGCCAAATAAAGTACGAAGCTAAAGAGCATTGAGGACCCAAAAGTCCCAAAAGTTTAACGAAATACAGCTTATAAATGCACCTTTAAAATATCTATTGCTAAACTCCATAACAAAAATTTTTTGCACTTTTAAATTTTCATCCCATTAATTTTGGATATTATATCCCAAAAGCAGGCGGATTACTCTTATCTATTTTGTAACAATATTTCCAAAGAGATTGTTGAATTCATGAATACCCTGAATTCCAAACGGTAACTGGTTTGGTACTCGAATAGTTTATTAAGGGAAAAACCTTTTAACGGTCTTCAAAGGGTGGTGTATGTTTTTTTCCTAAAAAAAATTTGAATCCAAAATTGATGGAAAAAAATATTCTGTTCAAGCAGAAGACAAAAAAAAAAACCCAATTCGGACTATATATTTTCCCCGATATCTGATGGTGTTAAATTTTGAACAAAATAATTTGATTAATAGGGTCGAAAAACTAAATTAAAATGCTTTCTGACTCAATAAAAAAAAACATACCCCCCTTTTTTAAAGTTAAATCGTTGCTCCCTAATTAGAGTCACAGGGGCTTGTTTAGTGGGTCAGACGAGGTTTTACTGTCAACGGCGTTCGCTATCCTAAATAAAAAAAAAAAAACAGTAATGCATGGTTTTTATATAGGATAGCGATCGCCATTGACAGTAAAACCTCGCCTGACCCACTAAACATGCAAGCCCTGTGTAAGAATCATTAAACACAGAGGCGGA
Organism: Mytilus galloprovincialis; assembly: GCF_965363235.1. Lineage (NCBI taxonomy): Eukaryota > Metazoa > Mollusca > Bivalvia > Mytilida > Mytilidae > Mytilus > Mytilus galloprovincialis. Next base: position 89,322,772 of record NC_134843.1, read on the forward strand.
TTTAGGGGGGGGGGGCAGGGGCCCACCCCCCCCCCCCCCCCCCCTTTTTGGGAAAAAATGTGGTTGCTTATATAGGAAATCACTGAAGCGTGACTGGAGCGGGCCCCCTCTTAGGTCAGTCAGTGGGCCCCCACTTATGAAAATTTCTGGATCCGCCACTGAAACAAGCTACTCACGAGTCATCCTGTTCTCTTCTTTTTGAGTTAGGAACTAAATAAGATTTTTCACACAATTTCCTTTTTTTTCGACAAGATTCTTGTTCTGATTCTAAGCTTAGATCACTGTCACTGTCTGAATATTCAACTAATCTTGACATTCTGAAATGATGCCGTTAAAACGCCGGGAAAGAGATGAACGGAGATATTTCATGAAGGGGAAAGAAACAACTTTATATTATCTCTACGATATGTGGACCAGTCCACATGCGAGGTCTGAATAAGTTTACAAGATAGATAATCATGGACCAAACATAAACAAAAAGAGAAAAATAGAGACAAAACAATAGAAAATAACGGGGTACGTGCTAAACTATACAGAATAGAGACTAGTATTATGCAATATATTTAAAATAAATAAAATGCAAAATGGAAACACCCCAAACCAGATCTAATTTGTGTAAAGAATTCACAAAAAAAAAAAAAAAAAAAGGATTTGTTTCAAAAAATCTAAAATATTCAACTTATTTGGTTGTATTCATGGCTTTTCCTAAAATATAAAGTTGACTTTGAGAATTCGATTGAATATAACATTTGCTGATATAAAAATAACGAGATGTGATATGATTGGCAAAGCTCAAATGAAGAGGATGTAATCAATTACAGACAACCAGTGTCCAAACGGTCTTCAAAATAAGGTAAAAAAAACGGAGTGTCTATTCGTCCGGCTAGCCGGACGAATAGTTAAAAATCTCTATTCGTCCGGCCATACGTCTGCGGATGCGCAAATATTCAATATCAATAAAAGTGTCATATGACGTGGAAAATGTCCCGGATGAGGATAACCCACGCGGTGTCGGATAACACACACGCGTATGCAATGGACGTGTTGAGAATTGGAGATCGTGATTCATATTTAAAGATGTCATAGAGAAAACCAGAGAGAATGTGATTGCCTTAAACAAATGTCTTTAGGAGTGATCCCAGAACAATAGAGTATACATGTTTACTGTGAGGAATAAGCCTGACATTAAAGTGAAATTGATGATTTACCCTCATTTACCTTATGGAGGCAAAATGCATTCGGAAAAAATACTATATCAAACTTGCTTGAATGCATTATTTTTTAGTTATACTACAACGCAGATCTATGAACATACTGATATGCCTTGACTGGGAATAAGACACCAGGGTTTGGGTATCCCCCCTTTTTTTGTTGTATCTAATATACATTTTTTTTCTATTTTTTTTTATCGAAAACACAATCCTCCTTTTGAATACAGGTAACACGTGCCTGCCCTTCTCAAATTTCATATGAATTAAAAATTGCCGAACAATTTAAATGAAGAATGGTGCATAATCATATATGAGGACCTTACTTTAACCAAACTTCACAGAAACTATAAATTCAGGATCTTTTGAAATCATAGATGAAGCCAATAATGATTGGCCCGACTATTTCCCTTACAGGAAATTCATAGGCAGAACAACAAAAGAGAGAATCATTTTTGCCCCCCCCCCCTAAACCCAAGTTCCTTTAGAATATTAGAATAAAAAAAATCTGAATCAAATGTATGTTGTTTTTTTTGTATAAGAATGAGTTTTTTTTTCTTTCATAAAACGAGGTTAGACAATATATTTTAAAACAACCCGTGCTTCATTCAAAACCTTCAAAACACGATGTTATATCTTCATCATTATACATTTGGCCGGACAAATAGCGAAAAACCGTAAAATTGCTATTTGTCCAGCTTGCCGGATTAATAGACATTTTTGACTTTTTGTCCGGCTAGCCGGACGAATAGCCACTGCCTAAAAAAAACACCATCCATATAGTGGGTTATAAAAGACTCCGGATGAAAAATATGAACAATTCAGTTGGCAAATGTAACAGCCTTATGTAAAACACGTCAATTTAAGAACAAAATATATGGGCGTTTTTCAATAAAAGCGTAACTTTCAGACCCAAAAAAATGGAAAATCAACTAGTCTAAAATTTAATTTCAAGGGTTATTTGAATACCTATATTATAGACCTGTTTGTAAACAAAAAGAGCAGTCTTAAAAACTCTTTAAAATGATATTGTTTTCATAATTTGTGTACTGTTTCGTAGGGGACAAAAGTCCCCTAAACTGCTTCTAAACACACTTATTTTTGCAATTTTAAATGTTTCCTATAGACATTCCAGTTTGTTCACTTTTTATACTAGAAAAATATCATTTTTTTCTGAATTGGAGAACCATTTTTGTCGAGCCTTCGACTTTAGTCGAAAAAGCGAGACTAAGCGATCCTACTTTCCGTCGTCGGCGGCGTCCACAAATATTCACTCTGTGGTTAAAGTTTTTGAAATTTTAATAACTTTCTTAAACTATACTGAATTTCTACCAAACTTGGACAGAAGCTTGTTTATGATCATAAGAAAGTATCCAGAAGGAAGTAAATTTTGTAAAAATAAAATTCCATTTTTTCCGTATTTTACTTATAAATGGACTTAGTTTTTCTGCGAGGAAACATTACATTCACTCTGTGGTTAAAGTTTTTAAAATTTTAATAACTTTCATTAACTATCCTTGATTTGTACCAAACTTGGGCAGAAGCTTGTTTATGATCATAAGATAGTATCAAGAAGAAAATTTTGTAAAAATAAATTTCCACTTTTTCGTATTTTACTTATAAATGGACTTAGTTTTTCTGCGAGGAAACATTACATTCACTCTGTGGTTAAAGTTTTAAAAATTTTAATAACTTTCATAAACTATCCTTGATTTGTACCAAACTTGGATAAAAGCTTGCTCATGATCATAAGATAGTATCAAGAAGAAAATTTTGTAAAAATAAATTTCCACTTTTCCGTATTTTACTTATAAATGGACTTAGTTTTTTTGCCAGAAACAAAACATTCAATCTGTGGTTTAAGTTTTTAAAATTTTTATAATGTTCTTAAACTATTCTGGATTTCTACCAAATTTAGACAAAAGCTTGTTTCTGACCATAAGATATTATTCAGAAGTAAATTTTGTAAAAAAAAAATTCACTTTTTCCGTATTTTACTTATAAATGGACTTAGTTTTTCTGCGAGGAAACATTACATTCACTCTGTGGTTAAAGTTTTTAAAATTTTAATAACTTTCATAAACTATCCTTGATTTGTATCAAACTTGGACAGAAGCTTGCTTATGATCATAAGATAGTATCAAGAAGAAAATTTTGTAAAAATAAATTTCCACTTTTCCGTATTTTACTTATAAATGGACTTAGTTTTTTTGCCAGAAACAAAATATTCACTCTGTGGTTTAAGTTTTTAAAATTTTTATAATGTTCTTAAACTATTCTGGATTTCTACCAAACTTAGACAAAAGCTTGTTTCTGACCATAAGATATTATTCAGAAGTAAATTTTGTAAAAAAAAAATTCACTTTTTCCGTATTTTACTTATAAATGGACTTAGTTTTTCTTCCAGTTAACATTACATACAGTCTGCAGTTAAAGTTTATAAAACATTTATTAGATTCATAAACTATCCTGGATTTTTTTACCAAACTTGGAAGCTTCTTTCAATCAAAAGACAGTATCGAGAGGGAAATTTTTATTGATGTTTTTCCTCATTTTTGTTGAGTCTGCGATTAACAGCAAAAGTAGGCGAGACACTGGGTTCCGTGGAACCCTTACGAATTTTTTTATAGATAAAGATTAGACAGTACTTCACATATGAAGGTACAACTCATGTTACGTAGTGGACATTTTGATGCGTTTCGTAGTTGACAAAACCGTTTCGTAGTGGACAAAAAGTTTCGTAGTTGACATCAACCCTATTTTATGTTAATAAAAACATAATACAAATTACATGAATCTAATCCTTATTAATTGTTTTGCACGGATATAATTGAAAAAAGAGTAAAAAAGGACTGCATGGTAGTGGTAGTGTGAAACGTTTTTCTCCCATACTTGTTTCGTAGGTGACCGTTTCGTAGGGGACATATTCACATTTTTTATTTTTTCCCAACAATCCCTATATAGCAATAGTAACAAGACTGATTGTATTCATCAAAGCACGTATTAAACTGTACACTGATATGTTTTCATAATTTTAAAACCAGATACTGAAGGAAATATACGGTATCACTCTGGTACATTTGATGTGCTCAATTTTTCTTACCAACAATTTAATTGTCGTTATAAAAGCATCACTTCTTTTGTAAGACCCTAATGTTTATATCTCTTGCAAACAAAAATTATATTGATTTTATAAAACTGTTAGCAAATTTTAATTACTTCGTTTCGTAGTGGACATTTTGTCAGGGACACACCTTCTGAAATTAAAAATCCTAAGCTGTTTATTAAAATATGTTGGCTCTAAACATACTTTTGAATTATTAAAGAACTTATATTAAGTAAAAATAACATTCATTCCTACATTTTTTTACGATATTTCAGAGTATGAATGTTGAACAGGCGGTCTAGGGACATGCCATTTTGGTTGTTTCGGACAATTAAGGAATCAATATCTTATCAATCCCTCTAAAAAATAAACTATTTCTTTGTTTAAAAATGTTAAATTTAATTCAATGTACTGACTGCATAAAACATTACTTGCAAAGATCAAACACAATTTTTTGAAAGTGGCTGGGACAAGAAAGTACGTTTTTATTGAAAAACGCCCATATATGTTACAGTGAATTTGTATAATCATCAGGATTATGTAGAATCACTATATATTCATTAGTAATTGTATATAATCCCTGAAAATGACCAGTGATTTTACATACTAGTAATCACTGAACATTATACAAATGCACTGTGGCATATACATTTAACTGATATGAACCAACGACAATCACTCAATTACAGTTAATGACTTGGCCCGGACAGGCATATTATATAAATTGTGGCGGGATTAAAACGGTTTGAAGGCGCATACCTTTCTTTGACATGGGACAGTGAGGTACATGTAACAGTACAATATTAGAACACACCATTAAAATCATTTGAAAAAGGTTTAGCTCAACGGATCGATACAAAGCAGGAAAAAACACAAAACATAACACAGACGGACGTGGCAGGGTATTTATACATCCCTCACTACAGAAAAAAAACAAAAGGTACAGATCAAAGAGTTCCGCAGTTTCTAACAGCTAGTTCAACAACTACTAAGTCATTTGATCTATTTGATGGTATGGGCCGGGAAATCTGGATTCGGAATATATTTTGTTGTCATCTGCTTGAACAGAACTTTTTTCTCATTGTCAATCATACCATATCTTCTTATTTTAAAAATAACAAATCATGTTTCTAAGACTAAAATATCAATCAGTACACATCCAACATCCGATGGATTTAGTATTAAGACGTCATACATTAACAGTCATATGATGTTTGATGTTGTTTGTATCACAATAAGAAGATGTGATATGATCGCCAACGAGACAGCTATCCACCAGAGACCAAACTGACATAGAAAGTTAGCAAATGTACGTCACTATACGGCCTTCTATAGGTTTAATGGCCTATTTGTATCGCTGATTAACAGTACGATCATAGCTATCGCTGTTTATTGGATGGGCTGTCATGCATGGTATATATGTAATAGCATTCGTTGCTTCTTTTTTTACATACAAGATGCGTTGGATATTTTCGAACTACAATTATCTAGTAAGAAATACCCTTTTCATTACGATATTTTTGTCATACATTAGTCGAGTGTTTCAGAAAAAAACTCATTTTAAAGTTGCGTCAACATCTCAAGGAAGGAAACTTCTCATTGTTCTTAAAAGATTAAATCAATTGAATCTTTTCTGCACTCATTTCACCATGCACTTATTACATCTATTGTTCAACTTCATTGTTTTGAAATAAAGAAAAGAAATAAAATATATTAGACAATATACACTTTATGAGACAAAAGATATAAAAATAATACCAAATCGTTTATTTAACTAGAAATAACACTAATTTCCAAATAAACCTTTATATGGTATGTTCGAAACAAATAGATTGAAAAATATATTGAACTTGTATGTGCTTCAAAACTAAAGTCAGTCATGATTTATTTAAGGAATAAGGAATGACTGTAATATTTTTTCTGCCTATGAAGAAATAACATCAAAAATGTGGTGTACACTAAATAAGCGTAGCGGTTTATTTCATAGTGTGCATGAATTTTTTATGTTATTTCGAATAGACAGAAAAAAATATTAGTCATTTCTTACAATTATATCTAAATTCCATTTTAAACCGGAGTAAACCATGAAAAAACGTCGATGATGTCAAGGTCACATGACAAAATTATGTCTATGAGCTGATAAACAAAACGCCAGCCAATCAGAAGACGCGTTACATCCAAAATTAATTTATTAATATATAGACACGATCTCTCGACATGTGTTTTTTTTTTCTTTCTTTAGAATTTCAAATGTTTTTACTTTTTAAAATGCGGACAACAGACTATGTACATAGAAACCACCAATACATCTATTGAAACTGAAATGAATACATCATTGAGACAGCAATCAAACATCACCATATGAAAAAAATCCCCTTAATCACTGAAACATGTTCAGTAGTTAGCTTGCTTGTATGCAATTTAGCCGTTCTACTGAATCGGCGACTATGCTATGAAGGGAACAGACGTCGCACAGCGATGCCATAAGAAGTTCAGCTTGACATCATCGAGCCTCCTCTTGGGGTTTTTGATTATGTGATAACTTGGCCGTTTTTAAAGTGATTATTTGATTACCAGACCAAATATATCATGATTATTTAATTTTTTATCACTTAATAATATTTGACTGATTTTTTATTATTAATTTGGATTATCTTGCTAAATAATTAATAATTGGTAAAATATTGATATTATGTGATTCCATTGGTAAAATATTGATATTATGTGATTACTTGTGCACCCACATAAGGGGCCAAATGATCCAGTTAAAATTTTCATAGCTGAAGTGCGATGATCATGCTGAAGTGCGATGTTCACGCTGACTTGCGATAGTCACGCCGACGTGCGATGGTCCTTACACGTTGGTGTGCGATTGTCTTTTTGACGCATGGTTGTTAGTTTAAAATCTACAGACGTGCAATTATCTTGAAAAGTAGATTTTCAATTGTTAGTATATAAAATTACAATTATTATTCTGGTATATGACTGTTACCAAAACTACAGCTGCATACTAAATGAGAGATATTTCTCTTTGATTTTCTACATGTGGAAATAATTCTGCATTAACAACATGAACAACTGCAACAATAACTTGATTTAAACTAACCAAAGGCAGTACAAAAATGAATTAAAGTCTGCTTAATAAAATACAGGGCAATTTTAGTCTTTGTAAGTACATATAATATCGAAATCTAAGGAAGCGATGCAATATTTTCTAATTGTCATAAATTGGTATGTTATAGCCCATGTTGCTTTTGTTATGGGGAGTCCGACACTTAAACTACTAATTTTTTTTTATGATGATGAAATAAAAATTTACAATCTTCTTGTTGTTTCTTAGTTCGTTCTTCCGTAAAACTAAAAATAGGTAAACACCACAACAGAATGTTTAACAAGTTATTTTCTGAAAACTGTACAATTAATTTCCTGTTTCATGTATCCCATGCAATCATTTACAAACTTTTTGTCTATAAACATTGATAAATAGATATCTGGAAAATCCTTCTAAACAATATAAGACATAATGACAACGTTTGAAATGGAAACCACCAATACATCTTTTTAAACTGAAATGAATACATCAAATGCCTTCATTACACTGGGTCGTTCAACTTTACAGACACTTTTAAACGCGACTGATAATGCTACAGTGCTGCCTTCAACAAAAGGCGTCAGATTGAGTCCGCGTGTTCCCGTTGTGTCTGTAGTATCCTTTGTGCTTGGAGTAATTGGGAATATTCTTGCAATTTGCGTAATATTTCGATCCCGAAAACGCCACAGGTTGAGTGTGTTTCATAGACTTGTAGTGACATTAGCCTTTACTGACTTATTTGGAATTATAACAACATCCCCTGTAGTTTTTGCCGTTTTTTCTGGAAAAGTTAGTTTGAAAACGAGTGAATCATTATGCAACTACATGGCCTTCATGATGATATTTGCCGGACTAGCAACAGTTCTTATAGTTGGTGCCATGGCTTTGGACAGATACTTTGCGGTACTTCTTCCATTCAAATATAAATCAGTTAAAAAAGTCTTTATTGTTAATTTGGTTATATCTGGAATATGGCTTTTTTCTCTACTTTTGTCTGCACTGCCTTTAATTGGTGTAGGTGAAAACGTTGTACACTATCCATGGTCGTGGTGCTTTTATAATTTCTTTGGTGACAGAGTAGAAGACAAAATATATGGATATCTTTATTCCATACTAGGACTTGGTATAATTTGTTTGACGGCTATAATGAATTTGCTGGTGATTGTAGGTATTATTTCTGGAAGAAGTGTATCAAGACGTGGAAGTATATCGAACAAAAAATCACGATCCAGAAAAGACATTTCTATGTCCGTGTTTTTAGTTGCAATAGTTTTAGTGTTTGCCGTCTGCTGGGCGCCATTTATGGTAGGTTTAAAATCAAAAATTATATTTCAAGCTTTATATTAAGGAAAATTGAAGTCAACAGTAACTGTTGAAAATCTAGTTGAGTTGTTACTGAAAAAAATAACTCTGATGAAAAATAATCTTTCCTGTAACTGTTGCGTTGAAAGCCCATTCCAATTATAAAATTCACCGAAAAATTCATAGAGCACAATCTCGCACCTACCGGCCTAATTTCCACTTTGCCTAAGGTTCGGTCTTGAATCAAACAAAATTTTTACATTATTTTCCTGGTGTTTAATGTTATTGTGTTTCGGGGAAAATACATATATTTCATTTCTTAGAATAATGTAAAGCTTTGACGAAGTGTACCATCTTGAAATAATAGTATGACATAAAAATAAGATGTGATGTGGTTGTCTATTAGACAAACCTCCGACAGAAACAAAATGACGTATAAGTTAACAACTAAAGGTTACTATACAGCCTTCAACATAGAGCAAAACCAATACCACAGAGTCAGCTTTCAAATCATGCTACGAAATGACAAATATAAAATAATTCAAACGGAAAAACAAACGACCTGATTAATGTATAATTTTATAACGACATTCTTATGCACCTGTAAGTATAACAAGCAAGTGTGTTTCGCTTTAAAATGTATTCATCATTATTTCTCTATTCAACAAAATGAACCATACAAGGATTTACTTCCGTATGTACTTACTTAACTATATATATTTTTATATTCTTATTGCAAAGGTATGGACACTTATATTATCTGATGGGCGACTTTTCTATAATGACTTTCGGTAATTGATTGTACGGGGCCGGCCGTTTCAAATGCCACTGATAAAACTAACATTCCGATGTTTTTTTGATGGACGAAAATGAAAACAATCGCAAAACATTAAACACAAACAACAACTCTTAAGAGAAACATTACAAAAATGACAAAACTGATGTGGTTCTGCAAATAATTTGCATATTCGATTTTGTAATGTCTGTTTCAAAAACCATACAAACTTAAAAGGTTTATACATATACAATAAGATTTGATCGAATTCTGCAGGAACATAATGTCAAAACTTAAGAACATCAGTGACAATTCTGATAATGATACTGAAAAAGTAAAGAATACATTCAACGTCTGTTTTACATTTTTAGTGTCATCCAATTTACTCAGTACATATGGGCTTTGCATTTGGCACGGTATGTGAGTACTTCATGCATAGACTCCTTAAGCCAACAACGTAAATGGCTAATAAAGAAAACGATTTAGTAAAGTCGTCCACAGTCCTTTGTGACATGCGGCAATTGTTAGACAAAAGTACTAGATTTCACTACATTCCTTCATGGTCTACGAATAAACTTCCATTCTGTATTTTGGGGCATTTCTTTTTTGAAATTGCCCATTACAGTTATTAAAAGTTAGCTTCTTAAATAGTTATAAAAGTTGCATAAATAGTAAATTCCATGTGAACTTATATGTGATAAAGTAGATCACATTCATCGAAGTAAAGCATTAATCAGTCTTAGTGAGTATACTGTAGTTAGTTATGACCAACATGCTCATTGTGCATTTAGGAAAAAAAGCAACAATTATTTTATTATAATTACCGATGTAGCTTGTTTCCTTGGTAATGTATATTATTTCAAAATAAGCAAATCGTTTTGCAAGCAGGTAAATGAATTTCATGTTTACTAAAATGTGTTTTGGATTTTGTTATTAAAGTTAAATTTGTCTTGTAATAAGAAATATATTCTGCGATTATACGTCATGTTAACAAGTTAATACTAAGGAAATAAATCAGGTCAGTGCGGGAATTTCTCGCTACATTGAAGACCTGTTGGTGACCCTCTGCTGTTGTTTTTTATTTGGGCGGGTTGTTGTCTCTTTGACACATTCCCCATTTCCATTCTCAATTTTATCAGTTACAATACAAGATATCTTGAACAAGTGAGGTGCAGTTTCCTTTCGATAAGATACTTCCGCAAGGATTAATATTACAAAGGTTTGACGAAAACAATTCTTTAACAATATAAGTAAAAAAAACAGTGAACGCAATTACATTTGTTAAAAGAACATGGGTGAAACAGTAACCCCGTTTACCTTGGATCCTTCCAATGTTACGCATTTTTTTAACACAACCGAAAATGGTACAACATCAACTCTCGGTAAAGGCGTCGGATGGATCCCGCGGATTCCACCCATGTCCGTAGTATCGTTTACACTTGGCGTAATTGGCAACATCCTTGTAATTTGTGTATTATTTCGAACTAAAAAACGACACAGATGGGGAGTGTTTTACAGATTTGTCATAGCCTTAGCTTTTACGGATCTATTTGGTATTATCACAACAACTCCTGTGGTTTTTGCCGTCTTTTCTGGAAAACTTAGATTATGGGAGAGTGTACCGTTATGCCATTACATGGCGTTCATGATGATATTTGCCGGACTAGCAACAGTTCTTTTGGTTGGTGCCATGGCTTTGGACAGATATTTTGCCATTATTCATCCATTCAAATATAATACTATTGATAGATATACTATAGTTAATTGTTCTATATTTGGAATATGGAGTTTTTCCGTTCTTATAGCTGTATTGCCTGTGTTTGGCCTTGGAGAAAACGTCGTACACTTTCCAACTTCATGGTGCTTTTTTAATTTCTTTGGTCACGAAGTTGAAGACCAAATATATGGATATTTTTATTCAGTACTAGGACTTTTTACCATTTTTGTGACGGCTATACTGAATTGCCGTGTAATTATAGGAATTATCTCCGGGAGAAGAAGTACTGCTAGACGCGGAAGTATAACGAACAAAAAATCAAGATCTAGAAAAGACATTTTTATAACTGTTTTCTTAGTAGCGATATTTCTTGTATTTGCCATTTGCTGGGCACCGTTTATGGTAAGGGTTTAATCACATTCATCTATAAGTTTTATTTTCAATTCAGATACAAAATATGTCGTTATATATATTGTGACACATTTCTGAAAAATGACCACAACATGTAAGGATGAAATCTGATTTTCAGAGAATCATATACATTCATGCAACTATCTTTACATACATTTCACCTTCATCTGGATCATCTCAAGGTTGAAAGGAATGAAAGGCGACATTTAATAAAAAAAATAAAAATTAAAAGATACATAATAGAATAAGTGAAACCGTTTCAAAATGAGGTATTGAATCCAAAGATTGGTTGATGTAACTAAAACATATGGTTTGTGCATAGTTAATTCAATTAAACAATATTAAAACGAAATTTCAACTTAAACTTGAAATTTACCCTCGATTTCCCCCTTCGAAATGGTGTTATTGTCACTAAAATGTCACTAATGTTTGCATTTTTTTTTAAATAATAAATTGATTTCAGTGTGGAGATTTCAGAGGCGTAATAAAAATAAAAGGTTGAATATATTTTGTCTTACTTTTTAAGCGAAAAAAACATAATCATTATCAAGTAAAATATTTGTGAAATATTATATGAAATCTACAACTTTTGACTAGATTCATTATATATATAATTTCGTCGAATGCATTACATTTAAAATTTATGTATTCCTCGGATTGTGGAGGCGAAATTTACTCTTACATTTTGCATAGCACTGAACAAGATATATATTACAATATTTAAATTTCAGATAAGACTAATCATCAACCAAAGCCGTACTGTTAAACGTAACAATAAAGCAGATTTGAATGCCTTAATCCTTGCAAGCTGGAACCAAGTCCTTGATCCCTGGGTTTATCTTTTATTCAGACATGAGATGCTCAAGCGATTTGTCCATTTGGTCGAAAAATCCCGAGGAGGATCGGCCTTGAGACGTCTAGTAAGCTTAACGGGAAGCTTTAGGAGCACATCATCTGGTTCCGAAATGACACAGAACACAGAATCACGACAAGTGCAAATTGATTCGTGTGTGGGTGAAGAAATGAGTTCAAAAAATGGAAGAAAAACCGAGACTACTGATGTCAGCGATGAAAGAAAACCCATGACTACTGATGTCAGCGATGAAAGAAAACCCATGACTACTGATGTCAGCGATGAAAGAATGATACAAGACAAAGTTTCAATATCCGACGAAGTGTAAAACTGTTCTTGTTTGAAGTCACCTTACTTCAGCTAAGTACATTATCGAAATGCAAAATGCATGCTTATGGTAATTGTATTGCTAACAGCCAGCAAAGACATGTTAAACGCGTACACTCTTTTTTTGTTTTTACTTCATTTCTTTAAAGTTATATAATATTATGTAATTTTTTATTGAGAATTGAAGAAATTATTTGGGTATACAGAAAAATCACAATTTTATCTAGTAAAGAGTTTTTAATTACAAAAACAGTTAGATTTCTATATTTATAGTCTGGTTATACAGGGGCGGATCAAGCCATTTTTAAAGGAAGGGGTTCCAAATATATGTGCCCATTAAAATGTATTGATGGTCCCAACAAAGGGTGTTATAAACCTGGAACACACTCTTAGATCCGCATCTCTTGCGTAACATTCTTTTTTTTAATTATTGTTGCCCAGAAATTACGACTTACATGCACGTTCAGACTGTTTACCAACTGAAACAATGGTACTTTTTAAAATCACATTTTACATGTTAAGGAGGCAGTACATACATTAAAATTGTCAAGTAGGTAGTATTGAATTTAAGTGCATTAAGAGAACAATGTATGGAAATAAAGTTTAAATCTATATTAGGAAAGAAATGACATTGTTCGATATCTGATTTTATTTTATTATTGTTTGCAAACATATTTTTGTTATTTCGTCTTCATTTTCATTTTGTTTGTTAGTAATGAGCCTTTTTTGTTTAACAAGTAGTTAGATTGTTTATGTTCGACATAAGAATATGACATCATTTTTGTTTAAAGTTTTTTTTATTATACAATTCTAAGTTTATGTGCTTTTTGCAGATGTTCATTGTATATCACTAACATATCGAAAAATGTTTTCTTCACATTCCTGATCACATTTTCGTCATTGAAATGAATAGATATGAACTCTACGTCTATATTATAAAATGAATAGATATGAACTCTACGTTTATATTGTAAAATGAATAGATATGAACTCTACGTTTCTATTGTAAAATGAATAGATATGAACTCTACGTTTATATTGTAAAAAGTGTTGTTATGTCCATGATTAAAAAGGCACTTTCGGAAAATCTTGATCAATGTTTCGTATTTAAAATGTGGTACAAAATAATCTAAAACACTTTCATGTTGCATGTGTTTGTTTATTTGTAGGTATAATTTGTTCTTGTCTCTTCGCATATGGATTGCTTTTAACTCAAACACGTGTTTGTGGAGACAAAAATAATTTGTTTATTTAAGGATTGAATGCTTCTTTTTGTTAATTTATTGGGGTGTAAACGCGTTGACCGAAGTACATTTTGTATGAAGCGCGGAGGCGCTTCATTCTAAAAATGTACGCACGGTCAACGCTTTTACAACGCTCTAAAGTTACAAAAAGAAGCATTCAATACTTATAATTACATATTTTAGCTATGATCATGAAAACACGAATCTTATATATTTTATTATTTAATTCACCTGTGCACTTTATTGTTGGAGCACGTGTTATCATGAATGAAAAGTTGTATTGAGAAATGCAACTGCTTACGGAATAACACGTGATGTGCAGTTAGCCAATCAGAATGAAATATTATAATGAAACATACATCTAATGTAATTATTCCTTATTTAATATAGGGAATGTTTTTACTGTTTCAAGATTTGTGGGGGGCTTTTTCCATGTTAATTTATCTTATATACATTCGATACGCATTGACACTTTTGAAAAAGGGAGGCAACAGATACCCATATGATATTCGACCTTACAAATTGAAAACAAATTAAGAAAGTCAGGACTAAAAAACAAAAAAGAATGAAGAGACGAACAACAATATACAGAAAGCTCAACATTCAGGAACTAAAGACTTGGGTTGCTATTAGGTGCTCCAGGCTCCAGACGAAAAAAGCATATTGAGGTTAATGGAACTATGATAAAGATTATTATATACCTTTGATACCCAGCCGACGCACCTTTTACAGTTTTTTTTTCGTTTTTCGTATTCACTACCTAATCGATTAACAAATTGTAAAGAAACTAAGGTTTCAATTCCCTCAATGAAAGTTGGTCTCAGATGAATGTTGGCTATCTAATATGTCTTTCGTAGTTATATATAACTCTTCAACTGTTCATCCTTGACTTCAAATATTCGGCTTTGAGAGTTCCTGATGAAGGTTAATCCAGAAAAGCGCCTAGGATGCATGACGTTTTTTTTTTATTTGAACATGGACAAACTACTGCTGCCTAGTTTATTATATACCCAAAGTGAACGCTTTTACACGACATGATGCCATTCATTAACAAAAAAGTAAAATCACAAAAATACTGACCTCGGAGGAAAATTAAAAACAGAAAGTCCCTAGCCAAACAGCAAAATATAGAACTAATAGTTATCAAAGGTATTAGGATTATAATTTAATACGCCAGAAGCGCGTTTCGTCTACATAAGACTCGTCAGTGACGCTCAGATCAAAATAGTTATAAAGCCAAACAAGTTCAAAGTTGAAGAGCATTGAAGACCCAAAATTCCAAAAAGTTGTGTCAAATACGGCTAAGGTAATCTATTCTAATACTAAAACACATCAAACGAATGAATAAAAACTGCCATATTCCTGACTTGGTACAAGCATTTTCTTATGTAGAAAATTGTGGATTAAATCTGGTTTAAAAGCTGGGCCATATGAGGGGCCAAATAAAACCTTTGGAACCGCGACTTGAATAAATTACATGACGTCATAAAAAATGATGAAGTCTGCAACCGGGCTGATATCGATAGCATCAAAGAAGGCCGATATAACATGAGATTGCAATTGATTTCATTAAACCTATAATTATCTATTTATTTCTAGGTGTATAATATAATACTGCCGTTTCATTGTTTAGAATAAGAAATGAAATAAAATTAGCAAAAACTATCATTACGCGTATACATAGCTTTGTGAGAGTTGTTCGGTTTTGAGAATGACGTCAAGATCATGAGGGTGGTAATGAGTGTACTTTCATTACGAATAATGGTAAAAAAATGTCTTGCCAAATGACGTTTACGGTTAACACATTACCGAATTATGAAAATATTAACTGATGTAAATATGTGATTACCCTTTCTCTTTTTTAATGCTTATATTATATATATATTTTTGTATGCTTATTTTCTGTGCATTAAAGTAAAAAAAAGTACTCTAATATTTTGTCAATGTTTTGCCGTGCCTTAGACTAATCAAATCATCGTTCTTTCTCTATATATAACAAGTGGGAAGGGAATTTAGTTGGAGGATAGCCTTTTTATTGAAATGTATACTGCAGTCGTTCTAAAACACAGTCTTGATGCTTTGTAATATACAGTCACTGTCCTAATATGCTTTAAGCCACTACTACCACATTAAAACAAATCGTTCATAAAGATTTACACTTACTTCTTTAAATTCATACTACAATCATAGAACAAAAAATATTGTTCTTGTATTTATTTGTTAGTAAAATTGTATAAATAAAGGCAACAGTTGTATACCGCGGTTCGAAAGTCATAAATCGATAGAGAGAAAACAAACCAGGTTACAAACTTAAACTGAAGGAAGCATATAAACTATCAGAGAAAAACAACGAACCAACAGAAACTCTGAAGTTCAACAAAAACCAAATGACAATGCAACACACACAGAAGAGAACTATAAGATAACAACTGCTATCTTCCTGACTTGGTACAGAACATTTTAAGAAAAAGTTGTGAGTTTAACCTGGTGTTGTGGTTAGCCAAACCTCGCGCTTTTATAGCAATGTTAAATATAACACTAAAATTACAACATTACATGACAGGATTACAGTACAAATAAATGCAACAAAATTCAGGACGGAGAAATACATAAATAAACAATATAATAGTACATTTCGAAATGCTAAGACGCGCGTTTCGTTTACATAAGACTCATCAGTGACGCTCAGATCAATATACTAGTAGTTAGTCAAGCAAGTACGAAGTTGAAGAGTATTGGTGATCCAAAATTCCAAAAAGTTGTGCTTAAATAAACATGCGCTCATTCCTCGTTGTTTAATTTCATTAAGAAGTCGGCTTACTGATTTCAACCACACACATTTTGAAGCGTTATAATACATCTCCAGAGTAAGAGGTTCATTTCATGAAGAATCTTCGACAGAAGTTTTGAAAAATATTTATGAAAAACAAAAGTTTACACATATTTTCCAAATAAACTGATGTAACTTCCAATATTTTTTATAGACAATACTCTTTGGTATTTTCTGTCTCTGTCTTTGGTTACCTTAATACCCGTTGGTCTCTATATTTCTTTTGAAGGTTTGATTTTTTTATGGTAATATTTAATTGACGAAAGACTCAAATGGACATTTTTTCATAGAAACTAATGTGTTATTACGTTTGAAAAGCTAGAAACCACGAATAAATGTTTAAATGTGTAACCTTAAGAATATCTTTTTACGTTTCGAAAACACATTTCATTTACAGATGGTACATAAAAACAACTCACCAAAGATGCCTTGCTTTTTTATAGCCAGTCTCGCGTTTCTCCTACAAAAGTTTCTAAGAGACGTTCGAATCAAAATCGTTAGAGTTCAAAATTGTACGACGAGCATTGAAGACTAAAAAATTCCGAAATGGTTTGCCTACAAAGCTACATGATTATCCTTCTTTGATTCAGAAAATCTTGAGAATTTAGTAAACATTGCATAAAACTCTAGCAAGTAAAAAACAACTGTCACATTTCCGACTTAGTGCATGCAACCCAAGTTTAACATACCATATTTACCACAAAATGCAGGTAAGGTCATGAATATGAGAGTTGTTCACCATTTGTTTAGTTGGCAGAGAAAGTCTTACGTTTGATGTTGTAAGGTTTAAAGGATCCCACACCTTTTCAATTTACCCTGGAGTTCGGTATTTATTGTTTTATATATCTGATGATCCTCAGTCTTATCGATACTGTTTTTTGCATTGTAATAGGACATGCTTAACCCTCTTGCTGCCAGTTGTTTTTCAAGGTCGCATTTCATATGCCAGAAAAATTGACTACTAGACGTCTTGTCTAAAATGAGTGGATTGTAGTCAGTATTTGGATGAAACTTGTACGTCCATATATGACGTCACACCATGCGGACCGTTACATTTGGGACCCTGTTGACACTGTTCAATCTTTGATCTTTTATTTGAAAAAGATACAGCAATGAAGAAAAGCTTGCATAAATCATTTTTGTATGTAGGGGTCTATCTTTTTTTCATATTATTCTTTGAAATCGAAAAATAGGGTTAAAACCCAAAAATCTAGTTTAATCTCGTTACATGCTCAGTTGTATTCAATGTGGAAAACGTAAACAATTATAGGTCAAAGTTATGACGTTTAACATGTGGAGCAGGATCTGCTTACCCTTCCGAAGCACCTGAGATCACCCCTAGTTTTTGGTGGGGTTCGTGTTGTTTATTCTTTACTTTTCTATGTTGTGTTATGTGTACTATTGTTTGTCTGTTTGTCATTTTTTCATTTTGAGCCATGGCGTTGTCAGGTTATTGTCGATTTATGAGTTTGACTGTCCCTCTGGTATCTTTCGTCCCTCTTTTTTAATACGAAGTCTTGGACCACACCGAACAATAAGCTCTAAAGGGCCCCAAACAGACTAGTGTAAAACAATTCAAACAGGAAAACAAACGGTCTAATATGTGTCAAAACTGAGAAGTCACGTTGACTTATTTGTAAATCTTACTTTGCTGAACATTATTGCTGTTTACAGTTTATCTCTATCTACCCCGGTATAATAATATTCAAGATAATAACCAAAAAACAGCAAAATTTCCTTAAAATTACCAATTTAGGGGCAGCAACCCAACAACGGATTGTCCCATTCATCTAAAAATTTTAAGGCAAATAGATCTTGATTAACAATGTTACCCAATGTCAGATTTGCTCTAAATGCTTTGGTTTTTGAGTTATAAGCCAAAAACTGCATTTTACCCCTATGTTCTATTTTTAGCCATGGCGGCCATCTTGGTTGGTTTGGCGGGTCACCGGACACATTTTTTAAATTGGATACCCCAATGATGATTGTGGCCAAGTTTGGTTTAATTTGGCCCAGGAATTTCAGAGAAGAAGATTTTTGTAAAAGATTACCAAGATTTTCGAAAAATGGTTAAAAATTGACTATAAAGGGCAATAACTCCTAAAGGGATCAACTGACCATTTCAGTCATGTTGACTTATTTGTAAATCTTACTTTGCTGAACATTATTGCTGTTTACAGTTTATCTCTATCTATAATAATATTCAAGATAATAACCAAAAACAGCAAAATTTCCTTAAAATTACCATTTCAGGGGCAGCAACCCAACAAAGGGTTGTTCGATTCATCTGGAAATTTCAGGGCAGATAGATCTTGACCTGATAAACAACTTTACCCCTTGTCAGATTTGCTTTAAATGCTTTGGTTTTTTGAGTTATGAGCCAAAACTTCATTTTACCCCTATGTTCTATGTTTAGACATGGCGGCCATCTTGATTTGTTGGCCAGGTCACCGGACACATTTTTTAAACTAAATACCCCAAAGATGATTGTGGCCAAGTTTGGATTAATTTGGTCAAGTAGTATCAGAGAAGAAGTTTTTTGTAAAAGATAACTAAGATTTACAAAAAATGGTTAAAAATTGACTATAAAGGGCAATAACTCCTAAATGGGTCAACTGACCATTTCGGTCACATTGACTTATTTGTAAATCTTACTTTGCTGAACATTATTGCTGTTACAGTTTATCTCTATCTATAATAATATTCAAGATAATAACCAAAAACAGCAATATTTCCTTAAAATTACCAATTTAGGGGCAGCAACCCAACAACGGGTTGTCCGATTCATCTGAAAAATTTCAGGGCAGATAGATCTTGACTTGATAAACAAATTTACCCCATGTCAGATTTGCTCTAAATGCTTTGGTTTCAGAGTTATAAGCCAAAATCTACATTTTACCCAAATGTTCTATTTTTAGCCATGGCGGCCATCTTGGTTCGCTGGCCAGGTCTTCGGAAACATTTTTTGAACTAGATACCCCAATGATGATAATGGCAAAGTTTTATTAAATTTGGCCAAGTAGTTTTAGAGGAGAAGATTTTTGTAAAAGTTAACAGACGACGCCGAACGACGACGACGACGATGACGACGACGACGGACGCCAAGTAATGAGAAAAGCTCACTTGGCCCTTCGGGCCAGGTGAGCTAAAAAAGTTAACAAGGCCACATACCGTACGAAAGTGAAGAGCATTGAGGACCCCAAAGTCCTAAAAGTTTAACGAAATACAGCTAATAAATGCACCTTTAATATCTATTGCTGAAACCCATAATAAATATTCTTTGCACTTTTAATTTTCATACCATTAATTTTGGATATTATATCCCAAACGGAGGCGGATTACTCTTATCCATTTTGTAACAATATTTCCGAAGAGACTTTTGAATTCAAGAATACCCTCGGGCCTGAATTCCAAACGGTAACTGGTTTGGTACTCGAATATTAAGGGAAAAAACTTTTAACTGCAAGGAGGTATGCTTTCTTTCCTATAAAAAAAATCTTTGATTCCAAAATTGATGGAAAAAATATTCTGTTCAAGGTGAAGCAGAGAACACAAAAATATTCTGACTATAGATTTCCCCCGATATCTCATAGTCTTAAATTTGGAACAAAATAATTTGATTGATAGGGTTGAAAAACTAAATAAAATTGTGTTCTGACTCCAATAAAAAAAAACGTACTCCCTTTTTGAAGTTTCGAAATCGTTGCTCTCTACATGATTCTAAGAATCCAACAAGCTACTCACGATTCATCTTGTTCAGGGCCGTAACTACCTATGAGGCAGGGGAGGCAACTGCCTCCCTTGAATTTTCCACACTAAATTTTTTTTTGAAGTAATAAAATGAAATATTGACAATATGTACACGAAGAACTTGAATTTATATTATAAACAAGTTTTCAGTTTTAACAGTGTTTTCATGATACGTGGTACATCTGTCATTTTCCGGATTTTTGATCGACAGTGAACCGTTTCAGTTTTATAATTTTTTGTGTGGCCGTCCATCTGTTATTCAGTATTTTCTATGTCATGTAAACAGTATGTCGTACGATAACACATATGAAACTTTGCTTTCGTCAATTTTGAATAAAACTTAACTACTCACATTTATTTAGAGGCTCGATTAAGCAGAGGAAGTTCCCTTTGTATTGTGAATCTTTTATGATATCGGAAATTCGTTACCGGCTGAATCAGCTGTTGGATCATTTTTTTTAACGTGTCTATAGTTAGACAGTACATACGAGAACATTGATATGGTCAATGCCTTAGACAGAAGTTAAAACACTCCCATTCGTTGTGGCAGGGACTCTCTATATACTAGTATAGAAAGTCCCTGATTGTAGCTTTATATATACATGTCTGTTCAGCATTCAACAATATTGAAATTCGATATACAAACAAATAAGTTAGGATCCTTCTTAAAAAAGTCATTAGAACTGAGGGCAGGGGACTCTTAACAACTTGTTTGTTGTTAAAAAAAAATGTGATGCTGTTGTTATTGTGTATGTTTAATATGGATGTTTATTGTGTTTATTGTGTTAATATATGTTGGTCATGCACAAACTGTAAAGTTTATATGACAATAAAATATTTGATTTGATTTGATTTGATTTGATAAAAAACAGAAATTATCTTGCGTTCTATGATCTTGCTTTATATGTTTTTTTTTTTAACTTACCAGTTTGATTTCTAACAAAAAAATCTTTAAATACAGATAATAATTGTTTGCATAAAAATTGCTTCCAGGATCAAGCATTACTGATGAGTCTTAAAGTAAGGAAATCGGAGGAAAACGGGTAATTTTTAGCCACTGATTTTATTGAGAAAAATCCGCGGTCACAATTTATTTAATGATAAATAATTATAGGTCAAAGTGCGGCCTTCAAGATGGAACCTCGGCTCACCCCAAACAGCACTGTGATCTCTGCTTGTTTTTGCATAAAAAAAATGCTTCATGCCGGCAGGTTTAAGCAATACTGATGTTTCTTTAGGTAAGGAAATCGAAGGAAAACCGGTCATTTTTAGTCATTTTCTGAGAGTTTGCGCCTCCAAACCCCCTCTCAAAGGGGGCCTCAATCGGCAGCCCACAAATCCCTGCCTCTCCTGAATTCGAACTCTAGTTACGGCCCTGTTGTTCTCTTCTTTTTGGGTTTGGATCTAAATAAGATTTTTCACACAATTTTCTTTTTTTGCGACAAGATTCTTGTTCTGATTCTAAGCTTAGATCACTGTCACTGTATGAATATTCCACTAAACGTGACATACTAAAAAATGTTGCTTTACGCCGAGAAAGTATTGGAAGGGATATTTCAGGAAGGGGAAAGACTCGACTATATATTTATCTGTACGATGTGTGGACCACATGCGATGATCTGGATAGGATTTACAGGTCTTTACAGGATAGATCATAATGAACCAAACATATACAAGTAGAAAAAAACAAAAGAAAATAATGAGGGGCTAACTATAAAGAATCAAGACTATTTTTCAGAGCATTGAATTTAGCCCTTTGTATTTGTGTAATAAAACCACAAACGAAGGAGTTGTTTCAATAAATTTAGAATATTCAACTTATTTGGTTGTATTCATGGCTTTTCCTAAAATATAAAGTTTACTTTGAGAATTTGATGGAGTATTGAGTTAACTGTTATGAACCTGTTATTACTATACTATATATAAAAATATTAATTTTCGCGAACCATTTAGGTCACGGAAATTCCAAAATATGGCATCAGTAAGGAGAGTTGTGCAAATAATGTGAATACACAGAACCCCCATCCAAATTATCTTTAGCTAAAAGTATTCATCATTTTCTATTTTATATGAACTAACAACATTCCATTTTTCTATAATTTCGATTGAAATATTCCAAAATCTTAGTTAAAATCGATCGAATGCCCCAAATAAACATTGTCTGATTGGTTGAAGTACTGTGGCGTCGATGATAAGCATAATAAGCCTCGATGTAAAGAATAAGCCTCGATGTAAAGCACACGCTTCACATGAATAAGGAGAGTTTTACAAATAATGTGAATACACAGATCCTCCATCCTATTTATATTTTGCTGGAAATGTTGCAGTGTTCATCATTTCTGTTTTGATTCTGCTCACAACATTCCATTTTTTCTATAATTCCGATTTAAATATGTGGAACCCGCAATAAAAATAGATGGCCTCAATGATCATGATGATCTAATAGCAACGCAAAAAATTCCGTTACCCTGAGTTCTACGATGTTACATTAGCCTGGGATCCGGCCCAATCTAGCTGCGCGTCGTAAGGTCAAGATTAGCCAGGATCCCAGTCTAAATAAATGTTACATAAACCAACCAAATCACACATACAGAACTTTGCGCTCAAATGTAATTCTTGGTGAAGTATACGGGTAACTTCGTTTACGAAAATTTATACACACTTTATCATGAACATATTACCTGGCTTTTGCATATTCACGTTTTTTTATGCTGAACTGTAGTTTTTTTTACATGAAGCAATAGGAGTAAGAATATTTATTTAGCGCCAATTTAACCAGCATCCTCACAAATCAACAAAATTCTTTACCGGTATTTTTGTGAAATTTCAGTTCTATAGGCTATCAATTAGAGAAATTTTGGTAAGTATTACTTATTTATGTTAAGGTTCTACTGATGTGCTTCTCCAGATCTTTTTGACGGTCCGTTTTATCCCATTTATCTCAATACTATCTCCGATGACAGGAATGTCAACTCGACCTATTCGTGTCGAAAGGGAAAATCCAATCTATTCTTCAACGGTTCATGCATTATTTTTGTATTATTTGATAACCAATCACATTCACGTTGCATGTTTGCATGAAAATGGTTATGTACATGTATTAGTGAATTGTAAGGGTGATGCAGCATGCGAGGTCAGTGCGCGATCACGTGACATTATTGTTTGTAAACAAACATGCTCCCCGTGTAACACGTGTCTGAATTATCCTTTCAAAGTGTTATGAATCTTTCAATAACTATTTTATAATATTTTTTGTTTTTGTTTTTAGGTTTGCATATCAGTAGTCTAAGTGAATTAGAAATAGTTCCGAGTTGTGTGTGGGTTTTTTTTAATAGTCTATAGAATTAGATGGTAAGTCTACATAAGTTATATGTACATGTAACTAAATTAAAGTCTAAAGTCTAAAAAGATGACTCCACTTTCCCTCTATATTTAAAACCCGCTTAACAATTTAAACAGCATTTGCTCCCCTTGAAAGCTAATTTGCCCCTTTCCCGTCATTTCCCTTTAAATTTGCTCAAAAGTCATACTTATAGTCCATTTACATTAACGGCTGATTTGTGATTTTACCATCTTAACTGAAATTTTCATATTGAACACATTTGACCATTCAGTATGAGTTCCGATGTTTTTTGTCTTATATGAAGGAGGTTTTAGGTCATGTTTTCCTAAACACCTTATTGCTATTTGTCTGTCCGGATTGTTAAAACCACAAAATCAGATAGTGATGAATATGCAAGTTTTCAACAATCCCGGAAATTACACCTTATTTAATTATCGCTATTTAGTCCAATCTGGGAAAACCAGTCATACACTGTATGTACAACTTCCTGTTGGGGTCATGCGGCCGAAAATAAAGGTTTTTTAGTAGAGAGCTGAGGGAGGAAAACTTTAGAAAGCGATCATCAAGAAACTTTAATAGAGTACGATCCACTTTTTTTCCAAATTAAAATTGAAGTAAAAAATTATTTTGTTTAAAGTATTTACAATAAGTTAAAACGGGTCTCATTAAAAAGTATTGTGCATGGTGAATTGTTTCAACAGCCCCAGATAGCTTCAACTGGATGAAAAAGTTGTGTAATTTTAGAATTTATCCGGTATGGAATAAATAGCGATTAGGTGTATTGACATCCACGAAAAAATATAGAAAGTAAAATACATGTAACTCCCCTTTAGGTTTTGATAAATATTGAATATGACATTAAAAGTTATAAAACTTTATTCTTTGAATATGTTTCTAGCGTAACATGTACGCTTAGTACTGCTTTTTATACGTCCGTCAAAGACGTGACGTATTATGGTATACAAATGTCCGGTGTCCGTCTATCTGTCCAGCGTAAACATGTGGCACCGTAACTTGAGAACGACTTATCCAAATTTCATGAAACTTAATATTGTTGTTTCTTATGATGGTCACATGATCTGTATACTTTTTGGTGAAAATAAGATTAAAACTTTTTGAGTTACGACACATTGCAACTTAAACAGGGGTGTGTTTTTTTCACATGTCACACCGTATCTCAAAACCAATTCTTGATTATGGCTTAAAACTTTAAACACTTCTTAGTTACATTAATCTTAATATCTGTATACTTTTTGGTGATGATTCAAAATTTCATTTTTGAGTTATTGAGTATTTATCATGTTTTTTCCAAGTCCGGATCCATAATTAGTATCAAAAACCGGAAGTGTGCCATTTGGCCACAGACCACAATTAATTTCTCTATCATTTCTTTAGAACATTTTGTATCATTAAAAAAATTGCACCATGCACTTTTGTCAAATTTTTTGTGTGTCTTATGTATAGCACTAGTCCAAAAATATATCCAAAATTCAGAAAGATTGAAGCAATCACTTTTACAAATTTAGCCAATATACATCCATACCCCTATGGACAAGTCAAGAGATGTTCCGAAAACTGTAAATATGACCTTTTTGCACATGGCCTAATCACTCATTCCATATCAAAATCAGTTTAAATACAACATCCAAAAAATTATTTCACCTCTCATCTTTCATTTCCACCCGATAAAATCTAAGAAATGAGTGGGGAAGGGAAAGAAAAAAAATTAAGGAAAAATACACTCTAATTAAAAGGAACTACGAAAAGCGGGGTCATTAATTGTGGTCTTGGGCCATTTGCAATGTTTATGAAGCACCTGCTGTGCAAATTTCTTGGATTTTAACCTATTTGGAATACCTTTTGACATTAATAAAATGTTTTACTGCCTTTCTATGCAAGAGGAAGCAAGAGAGAAAAAAATATGTCATTTATCAGAAGCCTGTGTCAAAAACAGGGTCGATTGATAATTTTTTTTTAATTTTTTTTTTTGAAAGATCCAATAAAAAAGTTAGGGTCGGGGTTTAAAAACAGGGTCGGTCGGGTTACCTGAAACAGGGATCTTTTTTTTCTCGGCCCAAGGAGAGTTGTTCAAATAATGTGAATACACAGAACCCCCATCCAATTACGGTTATTTTTGGAAAACAAATAGTGTGATTTGTCAAATTCAGCTGATTTTTTAATCGTCTGGAAAAAAGTGTACATTTTATGAGGGGGGATAATCCCAAGCTTAAAAACACCCGATCCCGGAGTCCCAATAAAGGTCCTATCCCCCCCTCTTTTATGGTCATGTCTAAGAATTACTGTTTAATCTTCATTTGGCAAGAATACTTCAGTAAAATACCCCCATTTCTACCCTCATACATGTATATGGACAGATCATATGTTATCCTATGTCATTTGAAATTGTGACGCTAGAATGCATTGAGGTCAAGGTGAATTCCGAGTATTGTCTGATAAGTTAAAGTCCGAGAAACTCGAAAAAAGTAAATAAACAAGAAGGAGGAAAATAAATCTTTCTATATATTTCTTTCGCCAAATTCTTAAGCAAATGACGAATTTTTATCGCCACAAGTATTATTTTTCGCAAATTTGGGAAAATGGCGACCGCCAGTGGAAACCCTGTGTGAGGACACCCTATCAAGCTTGCGCTCGTGTTGTGTTAAAACATTTTTAGTATGCTGAAAAATAAACAAATAATCGATATTGTAAAATATCATTGGTTGAAGAGCCAATGATTTACATACATGTATATACATAAATATATCAACCATAAAATACAACTAATTTAATTTACACCACAGTCCTGTTGGAAAAAACCTTTATGTCTATCACGTACATGTATATAACTTATCTCATTCTAGTCCATTCAACTGACAGAATCAGTGTAAATTTCATGAATTCTTTAATATCATGCAGAGCTCCAGATAAGCTGCGTATTTGCGTGATCCTGCAATACAAATAATAGAAAACCCAATGCAATTGTCCATTGAAGGGTTCAACAACCCAATTAATTCAACGGAGAACCCAATTATATGCCAAAACCATGAGTTCTCAACCCTTTTATTGGCTACCGTTTGTGTTATTTACCCTTATCTGTTTACAGTCGTCGCTTAAACTTTTTTTTATAATATTTATAATTGGAAATTTCCTGTCGTTCTAAAAATAGATCCCTGCATCAAGTAGCTGTAATGGGTCCCTGTTTGAGTTTTCCGTTGCTTGATAGGTACACGTGTTTTTGTAAATATTTCGATCTTCTCGGTGTTTATCCAATAAGCGTGTGTCATGTAGTCATATTTTCTTTCGCATTGCTCGGGATTTTTCATAACATACATCGAATTAAAACGAAAGTGAATGTCCGGTTAAAATATTGAATAGAAGCATGTTTTCGGCTTATTTTGGAAAATTGAGGGAAAGTTATGATAACAAGACTCAGCTAGTGTCTTTAGGAACAGTCCATCGAACGCACGGGCGTGTGTGCGTACCATAACGAAAACATTGCTAATAAACACAGGGTTTCATCAAAAACGAATTCAGTTGGAAAAAGTGAAAGGCCCAATCAATTATGAAATGATAAAGCATCAGAAATCAAAAGTTCTAATAAAATACAACTAAACCCAGATTTATGTAAATTGAATAAAAGAAAATCATTCAAGTATAATTAGTTTATATACTATTTTTATACGACCGCAAATTTTGAAAAAATTTTCGTCGTATATTGCTATCACGTTGGCGTCGTCGTCGTCGTCGTCCGAATACTTTTAGTTTTCGCACTCTAACTTTAGTAAAAGTGAATAGAAATCTATGAAATTTTAACACAAGGTTTATGACCATAAAAGGAAGGTTGGTATTGATTTTGGGAGTTTGGGTCCCAACATTTTAGGAATTAGGGGCCAAAAAGGGCCCAAATAAGCATTTTCTTGGTTTTCGCACTATAACTTTAGTTTAAGTTAATAGAAATCTATGAAATTTTGACACAAGGTTGATGACCACAAAAGAAAGGTTGGGATTGATTTTGGGAGTTTTGGTTTCAACAGTTAAGGAATTAGGGGCCAAAAAAGGGCCCAAATAAGCATTATTCTTGGTTTTCGCACAATAACTTTAGTTTAAGTAAATAGAAATCAATGAAATTTGAACATAATGTTTATGACCACAAAAGGAAGATTGGTATTGATTTTGGGAGTTGAGGTCCAAACAGTTTAGGAATAAGGGGCCAAAAAGGGACCCAAATAAGCATTTTTCTTGGTTTTCGCACAATAACGTTAGTATAAGTAAATAGAAATCTATGAAATTTAAACACAAGGTGAATGACCATAAAAGGAAGATTGGTATTGATTTTGGGAGTTTTGGTCCCAACAGTTTAGGAAAAAGGGGCCCAAAGGGTCCAAAATTAAACTTTGTTTGATTTCATCAAAATTGAATAATTGGGGTTCTTTGATACATGTAACCCGAATCTAACTGTGTATGTAGATTCTTAACTTTTGGTCATGTTTTCAAATTGGTCTACATTAATGATTAAGGTCCAAAGGGTCCAAAATTAAACTTAGTTTGATTTTGACAAAAAATGAATCGGTTGGGTTCTTTGATATGTTGAATCTAAAAATGTATATAGATTCTTGATTATTGGCCCAGTTTTCAAGTTGGTCCAAATCTGGGTCCAAAATTAAACTTTTTTGATTTCATCAAAAATTGAATAAATCGGGTTCTTTGATATGCCAAATCTAACTGTGTATGTAGATTCTTCATTTTTGGTCCCGTTTTCAAATTGGCCTACATTAAGGTCCAAAGGGTCCAAAATTAAACTAAGTTTGATTTTAACAAAAATTAAATTCTTGGGCCTCTTTGATATGCTGAATCTAAACATGTACTTAGATTTTTGATTATGGGCCCAGTTTTCAAGTTGGTCCAAATCAGGATCTAAAATTATTATATTAAGTATTGTGCAATAGCAAGTCTTTTCAATTGCACAGTATTGTGCAATGGCAAGAAATATCCAATTTCACAATATTGTGAAATAGCATTTTTTTTTTAATTAGAGTTATCTTTCTTTGTCCAAAATAGTAAGCAAGAAATATCTTATTGCAAGAAATTTTTTTAATTGGAGTTATCTTTCTTTGTCCAGAATCAACTTAAATCTTTGTTATATACAATATACAATGTATATTCACTTTTTACTACCATTTTTACCATTCAGTGATAACAAGCAGTTTTTTACATCTCAATATTTTATGATGTATTTAAATGAGTAGTTATTGTTGCAAACTCCATTAGAATATTTTAATTGAGATTAGTTTTGGAATAAGGGAAAGGGGGATGTGATTAAAAAATTGGGTTCAATTTTTCTCATTTGAAATTTCATAAATAAAAAGAAAATTTCTTCAAACATTTTTTTGAGAGGATTAATATTGAACAGCATAGTGAATTGCTCTAAGAGAAAACACAAATTTTAAGTTCATTAGAACACATTCATTCTGTGTCAGAAACCTATGCTGTGTCAACTATTTAATCACAATCCAAATTTAGAGCTGAATCCAGCTTGAATGTTGTGTCCAAACTTGCCCCAACCGTTCAGGGTTCAACCTCTGCGGTCGTATAAAGCTACGCCCTGCGAAGCATCTGGTTTATTCATTTTACGGTTAATTAATGAATACACACACCATGCACACAGCCACTGATCAGGCACTGGTCTCAGAATTTATCATATAAAGGTATAAGACGAGTGCCTGTGAATACACATATCCTTTTTTTGAAAAAAAAACTGTTTGAAACTGGACACAAATTTAACCTACAATTGCTTCTCAGTGAATAAACCAAATAAAACAGCTAGCAAATAACCCTAACCAAAACCCTCAACCAAATAAAAGAGCTAAACAAAGACAGAAACATATTACATGTATTAATTTAAGATGGAAAAAAATTGGGGTTGATATTGCCTAAATATTCAATATTGTGTTGATGAAAAAACCCAATACATGAAGGAGCTTGGTGGTGAAAAACCCAATTTGATATTACCCTGAGGGGTGAATTGGAATTGATAATGCAATTAAAAAACTTTATCACCCAATTATATAAGAAAATGGTGGGTAAAAACCCCAATTTATGAATTCTTATCTGGAGCTCTGATCATGTACATGTATAATCATGGACTATTCTTTTATATAGCAATATCTGTTAGCCATTTAGAGGTCTTTTGCATTTAAAGTTCAGTTTAAGTGGGCTTATTTTGCGAAAACGAAGTCAATTTCCAGATCATAGTTTACATTTTCTTTATAATTTGCTGTGTCAAAATAACCTCAATATCAAGGACAATATATAGACCCAAAAACCATCTATCACATTCTACACATGAGATTTTAGCAGGAAAGACTGTGATTGGAGTATTTAACCATTGCAACTTTTTAATTTGATCTCCTCCACTAATTGAAGTAGAATATTTAATGAAGGTGTGTCCACAATTTAGAATATGTTTATATATGTTTAGAAATGATGTTGAGCCTGTTTTATAAATTGAAAAGGTTACATTTTCCCCCTTATTTCAAAATCTAAGCTTGAACCTCTGCGGTCTTACAAAGTTGCCCCCTGCCGGGAATCTGGTTGTAACATGTACAACAATCAAAGATCAACCCACACTAAACTGAATGTAATTGAAAGACATCTAGAGGTTGATATCAGAGGCGGATTTAGGGGGGGGGGGGGCCTGCTTTTTGAGAAAAAATTTGTTTGCTTATATAGGGAATCACTGAATCATGACTTGAGCGAGCCCCCTCTTAGGTCAGTCAGTGGGCCCCCACTTGAGAAAATTTCTGGATCCGCCACTGGATATACAGTATCTAACAGAAGATGAAAAAGGGAACAATATGGTGAATTTTAGAGATTTATATTATTTCATGTACATGCATTTGAAATATATCAGATATATTGTTTCGATTTTTTTTAGTTCTAAGTTCCAAGGTGACCTAGCTTCCATTTTAGAAATCGGATTTAAATGCTAGTCTATCAGAGGGATTTTTCCTTTTAATTGGTTGTAGATATGGAATCTTATTTTACCATGAAGTCAGATTTGAAAATGACTTTGGGAATGAATGTCAGTTTTAGTCTTATATACAAACATGTATGTACTTTATAATTTTAGTCTTGCATGTATATAATTATGTGTACAATACATATATCACTGATTCAGTGGCAATGGTAAATAGACACTGACAAGTCTTAGATCTATAATATTTTATAGTTTTGAATGTTTTGTCCATTGACTAAAACTAGGTGGAGGTTTGTGTGTTCTTATTTCCAACAGAGGTACACTCAACATATATCAATATGTGCATTAAGCAAATTGATAGTTGCTAGATACGGAATGATTATACAACAAGAAAGTTTAAACCTGTGTTTATATACTTAAAATATGATAAAAAAAATCATGTCTTTTTCAGGACTTCAGAATCCAACCATGTAGTATGGAATGTTGATGAGATATGGTTTTGGTCAATGGATGTTAATGAAGGACCTGTAGTACAAAGTATATCACTGGATTTAGCTCTTTGTCTAAGTGTATTATTAAAGTACTTTGCTTTGAGCTCATTTCATTGTTATGCAATTCATTCTTTGTGAAATAAAGATTTGACAGAAAACTCTCATGTACAAGGATTTGTCAAACTAGTACCACCTCTATTTACAATGTAAGTATTAGGGAGATAAAAGCATTCTATTTTGATTTGAACCAAACATATTATAAAAAAAAAGAACAAATTTTCCCGAGAATGCTACTCCCACTACTAGCAATATGATGCTAGGTTGTTTTAATACATCTGTAGACTGTACTGCCTACTTATGACTCGGTCCTGAGTGTAAATGGTCCTTCAACTATGTGGGGGAAAATTATAAGGCCTATCTAGGCTTATCAATTTCTAAAACTCTATTTCATTGTACATATTTGAAATTTTTATACAACCACAGAAATTTTTGCAGTTGAAATACATGTAGGTATCCTGTCGTCCTCTTCCCAAGACGGATGGTTTCCAGATAATAACTTCAGTATAAGTAAAAAGGAAGCCATTTAATTATAACATAATATTTATAATCATAAAAGGAAGCTTGGGATTGTTTTGGGGCGGTTATATATATATATATAGTCCCTAAGGTTTATGAATAAAGGTTCCAAAGGTGCCCAAAACAAGCATTAATCTTGTGTCAGTACAAAAAGTTGTGTATAAGTATTTCAATTGTTCTGAAACTGTACCATAATATTTAATACCATAAGTAGAAGTTTGGGGTCTATTTTGTGGGTTATGGGGCAAACAGTCGAGGAATTGAGGGCCAAAAACAAACATTTTTATACGACCGCAAAATTTGAAACATTTTTCGTCGTATATTGCTATCACGTTGGCGTCGGCGTCGTCGTCGTCGTCGTCCGAATACTTTCAGTTTTCGCACTCTAACTTTAGTAAAAGTGAATAGAAATCTATGAAATTTTAACACAAGGTTTATGACCACAAAAGGAAGGTTGGGATTGATTTTGGGAGTTTTAGTCCCAACATTTTAGGAATTAGGGGCCAAAAAGGGCCCAAATAAGCATTTTCTTGGTTTTCGCACTATAACTTTAGTTTAAGTAAATAGAAATCTTTGAAATTTTGACATAAGGTTTATGACCACAAAAGAAAGGTTGGGATTGATTTTGGGAGTTTTGGTTTCAACAGTTTAGGAATTAGGGGCCAAAAAAGGGCCCAAATAAGCATTATTCTTGGTTTTCGCACAATAACTTTAGTTTAAGTAAATAGAAATCAATGAAATTTAAACACAATGTTTATGACCACAAAAGGAAGGTTGGTATTGATTTTGGGAGTTTAGGTCCCAACAGTTTAGGAATTAGGGGCCAAAAAGGGACCCAAATAAGCATTTTTCTTGGTTTTCGCACCATAACTTTAGTATAAGTAAATAGAAATCTATGAAATTTAAACACAAGGTTTATGACCATAAAAGGAAGGTTGGTATTGATTTTGGGAGTTTTGGTCCCAACAGTTTAGGAATAAAGGGCCCAGATTTAAACTTTGTTTGATTTTATCAAAAATTAAATAATTGGGGTTCTTTGATATGCCGAATCTAACTGTGTATGTAGATTATTAATTTTTGGTCCCATTTTCAAATTGGTCTACATTAAGGTCCAAAGGGTCCAAAATTAAACTTAGTTTGATTTTAACAAAAATTGAATCCTTGGGGTTCTTTGATATGCTGAATCTAAAAATGTACTTAGATTTTTTATTATTGGCCCAGTTTTCAAGTTGGTCCAAATCAGGGTCCAAAATTAAACTTTGTTTGATTTCATCAAAAATTGAATAAGTGGGGTTCTTTGATATGCCAAATCTAACTGTGTATGTAGATTCTTAATTTTTGGTCCCGTTTTAAAATTGGTTTACATTAACGTCCAAAGGGTCCAAAATTAAACTAAGTTTGATTTTAACAAAAATTGAATTCTTGGGCCTCTTTGATATGCTGAATCTAAACATGTACTTAGATTTTTGATTATGGGCCCAGTTTTCAAGTTGGTCCAAATCAGGATCCAAAATTATTATATTAAGTATTGTGCAATAGCAAGAAATTTTCAATTGCACAGTATTCAGCAATAGCAAGAAATCTTCAATTGCACAGTATTGTGCAATAGCAAGAAATCTTCAATTGCACAGTATTGTGCAATAGCAAATATTTTCAATTGCACAGTATTCCACAATAGCAAGAAATATCTAATTGCACAATATTGTGCAATAGCAAGAAATTCCAATTGGATTTCAATTGGAGTTATCTTTCTTTGTCCAGAATAGTAGTTGAATCAACTTAAATCATTGTTTTATACAATATAATACAATGTATATTCACTTTTACTACCAACTGATAGATCAAAACAATCTTTACCATTCAGTGATAACAAGCACTTTTTTTACATTTTAATATTTTATGATGTATTTAAATGAGTAGTTATTGTTGCAAACTTCATTAGAAATTTGAATTGAGATCAGTTTTGAAATAAGGGAAAGGGGGATGTGAAAAAAAAATTGGAGGGTCAATTTTTTTCATTTCAGATTTCATAAATAAAAAGAAAATTTCTTCAAACATTTTTTTGAGAGGATAAATATTCAACAGCATAGTGAATTGCTCAAAGGCAAACATTTTTTTTAAAGTTCATTAGACCACATTCATTCTGTGTCAGAAACCTATGCTGTGTCAACTATTTAATCACAATCCAAATTTAGAGCTGAATCCAGCTTGAATGTTGTGTCCATACTTCCCCCAACCGTTCAGGGTTCAACCTCTGCGGTCGTATAAAGCTGCGCCCTGCGGAGCATCTGGTTGTAGATTCAAGACAATAAATTGGAGTTATCTTTCTTTGTCCAGAATGGTTGTTGAATTAATATAACCTAAAACCATTGCTTTATGAAATCTTTGAAAATTGGAGTTATCTTTCTCTGTCCAGAATAGTAGTTGAATCGACTAAAAATAATGCTATATATACAATATACAATGCAAAATTCACTTTACTACCAACTGATAAATTTAAGCAGTCTTTAATAGCCATTCGGTGATTACAAGCACTTTGATTATCATTCTAGGGTTATCCCCTTTCACAAATGGAAAAATTTCTCAAGTTTGTCTCAACTAAATTTAGTGAAATGTGTATATAATGCTTATTACCAGTACCTCTAAACTCGGTTTAAGTTCAATTTTTAGCAGCTTCACTTTTACAGTTCTTGATTTATGTACCTTTATAACGTTATATGCTAGCGGAGGCATCATCACCATGACTATGACATTTACACTTTAATACTTTATGATGTATTAAAATGAGTAGTTGAATAATTACTGTTGCAAACTCCATTAAAAATTTGATTTGAGATCATTTTTATACAACCGCAAAAATTGAAACTTTTTGGTTGTACATTGGAATCACGTTGGCATCTTCGTCTTCATCCAAAGACATTCGGTTTTCGCACTCTAACTTCAGTAAAAGTAAAATAGATATATATGAAATTTAGACACAAGATTTATGACCATGAAAGGAAGGGTGGGATTGATTTGGGGTATTTTGGTCTCAACAGTTTAGGAATAAGGGGCCAAATAAGAATTGTTCTTGGTTTTTGCTCTATAACTTAAGTATTAGTAAACAGAAATCTATGATATTTTAACATAATGTCTATGGCCACATAAGGAGGGTTGGGATAGATTTTGGTAATTTTAGTTCCAACAGACAGGCCCCAAATAAGCATTTTTCTTGGTTTTTGAACAATAACTTTAGTATAAGTTAATAGAAATCTACAAAGGTTTATGACCACAAAAGGAAGGTTTGGATTAATTTTGGAGTTTTGGACCCAAGGAATAAGGGGCCAAAATTAAACTTTGTTTGATTTCAGCAAAAAAATGAATTACGGTATTGACTAATTGTGCTTCTTTGATATGCCAAATCTAACCATGTCCAAATTTTTAATTTTAGGTCCTGTTTTCTAATTGGTCTACATTAAAGTCTAAAGGGTCCAAAATTAAAATAAGCTTGATTTTAATAAGAATTGAATTCTTGGGGTTCTTTGATATGGTGAGTCTTAACATGTACTTAGATTTTTGATTATGGGCCCAGTTTTCAAGTTGGTCCAAATCGGGGTCATAAATTATTATACTATATTGTGCAATAGCAAGAAATTTTCAATTGCGCAGTATTCTGCAATAGCAAGAAATCTTCAATTGCACAGTAATGCACAATAGCAAGAAATATCTAATTGCACAATATTGCGCAATAACAAGAAATTTTCAATTGCACAGTATTGCCAATAGCCAGAAATATTCAATTGCACAGGATTGTCCCGTTTTCAAATTGGTCTACATTAAGATCCAAAGGGTAAAAAATTGAACTTTATTTCATTTCAACAAAAATTGAATTCTTAGGATTCAAACGCATTGATCTCAGCAATTTCTTCACTGTCGTTCCCTCAATAACTGCATTAAACAGTTTCTAATCATTATTCATTCAAAACCTTTTTATTATACCAATGTCTCACACACAACATATTATAGTATACTGTTGTCTATCAGTCCATCATCCACACTTCAGACAATAACTAGAAAACACTTCCCCTACTTTCAAGAAACTTTGTTGAAATGCTTATATCTATTGACATTAGCTCCACATCGATTTTATAAATTTTAGAATTTTCGTTTCCATGTTATGAAGAGATTTTATCCTTAAAAAAGAGAGAATTTTCCAATTTTGAACAATAACACAAAAATGCATCCATCACCTTTAATTAAACTTTGGTGAATTGTTTAAACTATTGACCTAAGGTCCCTTTTGATTGTAATAAATTTCAGATTATACATTTCTGTGTTATGAATTTTTATATATGCTTAAAAAAAGAAGGGATTTTATAGTTTTTGGACACCTATAAGTGCAGGAGTTTCTGGCTACATTGAAAACCCATTGGAGACATATCATGCGCTTACTG
This sequence comes from Mytilus galloprovincialis, assembly GCF_965363235.1. Classification (NCBI taxonomy): domain Eukaryota; kingdom Metazoa; phylum Mollusca; class Bivalvia; order Mytilida; family Mytilidae; genus Mytilus; species Mytilus galloprovincialis. Next base: position 89,359,205 of record NC_134843.1, read on the forward strand.
TGCAGCTATTTATTAACAAACTCCATATTCAAACACTCAAACAACTTATTCATAGAGAGGGGTGGAAGTTGAAGCCCCCTTTTTTTATCAGTCAATGCATTTGAATGAAGACATGTACACATCAACTCAATTTGTTAATACACATTTCCAGTCTAGCTTTCAATACATTTGTAACGACTTTTAACCCCACTGACAATTTGCGTCTGTGTCCATACTTGTATATATATAATATATATAGATTTATAACGCGCTTAACATTTAACTTGTTAAATGGGTAATTTGTTAGTATACTATAACATTATATGAGAAGGAACAATACATCACTGCACTCATAACATTGTGCGCACGTAGAACTGGTTAATATAAAAATAAGGAGATTGTCAAAGCTCAAATGAAGAAAATCGTGAGCAATTACAGGCAACCACACGGCCATGAGAAAAAACCATCCATATAGTGGGTTATAAGAGGCCCCGAAATTGAATATATGATACAGTTCAGTTGTGAAATATAACGACATAATTTATAACACAACAATTTACGAAAAAAAAAATATAAATAATATGAACAAACGGCAACAACTCAATTATAGTTTCTTGACTTGGGACAGGCGTATATAAATATAGTGTGGCGGGATTAAACAAGTTTTAAGGCGCAAACCCTTTCCCTAACATTGGATAGTGCTGTAGTACATGTAACAGTACAATATAAGAATACACTATTGAAAAAAAAGTTTAGCTCAACAGATCGATACAAAGCAGACAAAAACTCATAACAAAACACAGACGGATGTGGCAGGGTATTTATACATCCCTCACTACAGAAAAAAATAAAAAGTACAGATCAGAGAGTACTCGCCGTTTCTAACAGCTAGTTCAACAACTACTAAGTCATTTGATCTATTTGATGGTATGGGCCAGGAAATCTGGATTCGGAATATATTTTGTTGTCATCTGCTTGAACAGAATTTTTTCCTCATTGGCAATCATACCACATCTTCTTACTTTTATAAATAACAAATAATATTTCTAAGACTAAAATATCAATCAGTACACATACAACATCCGATGGATTTAGTATTAAGACGTCATACATTAACAGTCATATGATGTTTGATGCTGTTTGTATCACAATAAGCAGATGTGATATGATCGCCAGAGACCAAATGACACTGAAAGTTAGCACATATATGTCACTTTTCGGTCTTCTACAGGTTTAATGGCCTATTTGTATCGCTGATTAACATTACGATCATAGCTATCGCTGTTTATTGGATGGGAATTTTCGAACTACAATTACCTAGTAAGAAATACCCTTCTCATTACGATATTTCTGTCATACATTAGTCGAGTGTTTCAGGAAAAAACTCCTTTAAAGTTGCGTCAGCATATTAAGGAAGGAAACTTTTTATTGTTCTTATATGTTTAAAACAATTGAATCTTTTCTGCACGCACTTTATCATGCACTTATTACATTATTGTTCAAATTCATTGTTTTGAAATAAAGAAAAGATATCAAAATCATTATTATTATTATTTACAGTGTTTATATGGCGCTTATCTAAATAAACATTCACTCTAAGCGCTTTACAATGCATAAAAAAAAACAATGATATAAGTACATATACATAATTATATATATATAAAAAAATAACAACAACTTTGTGTTAATGTTTCAATAGAATCAAAATAGAAACCGTAAAGAAACACAACTAAATATATGAAAATTAAAAATATAGATATTAGAAAATATACACTCAGTCTAATAGACAGAAAAATAAATTGCAATCAAACCGGAGTAAACCATGAAAAAACGTCGATGACGTTAAGGTCACATGACAAAATTATATCTATGAGCTGATAAACAAAACAATGTCAGCCAATCAGAAGACGCGTTACATCCAAAATTAAATTGTTTGTATATAGACACTATCTCTCGACAACTGTGTTTGTTTTTACTATCTTTAGAATTTTGAATGTTTTTACTTTTTAAAGAGCAGACAAAAGACTATTAAAGTTATCCAAATACATCATTGAGACAGCAATAAAACAGCACCTTATGAAACTGAGAATCCCCTTAATCAGTGAAGCATGCTCAGAGTAGTAAGCTTACTGGTATGAAATTTAGCCGTTCTACTGAATCGGCCGCTGTGCTCACTGCTATGAAAGAACAGACTTCGTACAGCGATGCCATAAGAAGTTCAGTACGACATGATCGAGCCTCCTCGTGGGTTTTTGATCATGTGATTACTTGGCCGTTTTTAAAGTGATTATTAAATTTTGATTACCAGACCGTTTATATGATTATCTTGTTTAAAAAAATAATTAATGATTATGTGATTATATTGGCATAGGGGCCAAATGATCCAGTTTAAATTTTTATATGATGTCATTGATAAAAACAAATGAATTAAAAATTGTCTTGTTTCAACTTTCAATTAGATGTTACCCCCTAAAAGAAATAAAAATACCATGAACATTGCTCGACGGAAAATAAATACTTTGATATAACCCCATTTTTTACTGATTCACTGTTTTCTTGTATATATCCCATGGGCACGTTGAAGCGCGACGGTTACACTAAAGTGCGATGGTCACGCTGAAGTGCGATGGTCATTTTGAAGTGCAATGGTCATGCTGAAGTGCGATGGTCTGCGCCGAAGTGCGATGGTCCGTATACGTTGATATGCGATGGTCTTTTTGACGCATGACTGTTAATCAAGTTAAAATCTACAGACGTGCAATTATCTTTAAAAGTAGATTATCAATAGTTAATATATAGAATAACATTTATTATTCACTGTATATGGCTGTCCAAAACTATAGCTGCATACTAAATGAGAGAGATTTCTCTTTGATTTTGTATACATGTGGAAATAAATCTGCATTAGCAACACGAACAACTGCAACTATAACTTGATTTAAACTTACCAAAGACAGTAGCAAAATGAATTAAAGTCTGCTTAATAAAATACAGAACAATTTTAGTCTTAGTAAATACATACTATCGAAATCTAAGGATTAATCTTTTAAAAATGGAAAAGCTCCAGATGCTGATAAATTCACCATAGAACACTTGAAATATGGGGGACATACAGTTATAAATATACTGACAAAATTGATAAACTTGATTTTTAAAACTGTTGCTGTCCCAAATAATTTAAAAATTGCAATTTGGGATAGGATGCCCTCTGTTTAAAAACGGAGGAAAACCAAAAGAAGATCCAAATTCACATAGACGTATAACTATAACTAGTGCTTTTGGAAAAACTATAGAAAAATTACATTTATCTCGTAACAAACGCTCCATTAAAAATCAGCAAAGTAGATTACAAAAAGGGTTTACTGAAGGGGAATCCCCTACTGTAGCAGATTAGATTTGATTGTAACTTAACTAAGAAGACTCTAAGAATAGAAGCTAAAGAAAATCGTTTACCGATATATATTGGATTAACTGATGCTAAAAAAGCGTTTGATATAGTATGGCATGCTGGTCTATTTAGAGAAATACATAAAATTAACATTTCTGGAAATAATTGGTTATTATTTAGGGCGTGGTATGAAGACTTAACTACAAAAGTAAAATGGGAAGGAAATTTTTCACGTGAGTTTAAAGAAAAACAAGGCGTCCGTCAAGGAGGTGTTTGGTCTCTAACTGCGTATAAAGTTTTTATCAACTCTTTACTTAAAATCTATGAGGAAAATAAAATTGGTTCGTACATAGGTTCAATATACTGTGGTGCACCGACCGTAGCAGACGATGTTACAGTGATAACCAATGATCCATATGATCTACAAACTATGATAGATATTCAAATGGACCATGCAAACAAGTTTAGATATACTATAAGTGACCAGAAATCTTGTGTCTTGAAAATAGGAGATAAGTCAGAACATTCCTGGTATATGAACGATCAAAAGTTAAATACACCGAATAATGCTACGGTACCCACTTAGGAATAAAAAGGAACATACATTCTAAATTTGGAGTTAAAGAAGTTGTACCAGATAGAATACAAACTGCTCGTAAAACAGTATATGCGTTGATGGGCGCTGGTCTCTGTGGCTTGAATGGGATAAATCCGAAGGTCTCAGTCCACATGATAAAGTGCTTTGTCATACCGAAGCTACTGTATGGCCTGGATATTATTCGATTAACAAAAACTGATATAGCAAAACTATCTGTTTATTATATACAATTGCTGAAACAAATCCAGCATATGCCGTCCCGTACTGCGAATTCTGCTGTATTAATCCTAACTGGTCAGCTTCCTATAGAATCTGAAGTTCGCAAAAAAATGCTTTCCCTATTTCGGAACATTGCTGATAGTCATGGTTCTGTTGAACGCAGTATTGCCCAAAGACAGCTTGCTTTGAAAACAAGAGACTCTGAAAGCTGGTTTATTCAAATTATAAAATTAACAGAAATGTATGAATTGCCATCCCCAATAGAGGTATTGGATCTAGTCCCAGAGAAGCATATTTGGACAAAAATGGTTTATAACGCAGTGAATGACTATTGGAAAAACATCTTAATTCTTGAGGGTAGGACAAAAGTATCTATGAAAATGCTTAATTTTGAACATTTTAAAGTAGGTGTACATAAAATGTAGTTCATAATATCTGGGAGAGTAGTGGTTCAGAACTATTATCTGTCAAAAGAGCCTGTGTCAAAGCCAAAATAATAAGTGGGACTTACACTCTTCAAGCTGATCGAGCAAAATTTAATGGAAACAGAACAAGTTCTTTATGCCCTCTGTGTTTTAAACAATCTGAAGACTCAGTGCACTTTCTAATAAAATGTAATTCATTGGAAGGAGTGAGAAGGAAATTCATTATACTACTAAGAAATCTACTAAATGATAAGATTAATGCTCTTCTTGTGGATGATTTATTTAACTTTGAAGATAATCTATTACAATTTATAGTGGACTGTACAAAATTCCAGTTTTTAAACAATTATGGATAAATATTGAGCGCCTGTCAAGCAGCTTATGTTTTGGTCTACATCAGAAGAGAACTAGTTTATTACTATAAAGACTGTCTGTATAGCTTTCCAAGTTAAAAAAGACATATAGTGCAATATTTCATTTTTTTTTGAGTGTGGTATAGTTATCAAAGGTACCAGGACTATAATTTAGTACGCCAGACGTATAGATGATAATGATATCTTAAGATTTAAACTGATTGTTAATAAAATTGAGAATGGAAATGGGGAATGTGTCAAAGAGACAACAACCCGACCAAATAAAAACAACAGCAGAGGGTCACCAACAGGTCTTCAATGTAGCGAGAAATTCCCGCATCCGGAGGCGTCCTTCAGCTGGCCCCTTCACAAAAATATACTAGTCCAGTGATAATGAACGCCATACTAATTTCCAAATTGTACACAAGAAACTAAAATTAAAATAATACAAGACTAACAAAGGCCAGAGGCTCATGACTTGGGACAGGCGCAAAAATGCGGCGGGGTTAAACATGTTTGTGAGATCTCAACCCTCCCCCTATACCTCTAACCAATGTAGTAAAGTAAACGCATAACAATACGCACATTAAAATTCAGTTCAAGAGAAATCCGAGTCTGATGTCAGAAGATGTAACCAAAGAAAATAAACAAAATGACAATAATACATAAATAACAACAGACTACTAGCAGTTAACTGACATGCCAGCTCCAGACTTCAATTAAACTGACTGAAAGATTATGATTTCATCATATGAACATCAGGCACAATCCTTCCCGTTAGGGATTTAGTATCATACCATCATAACATATATGAGAAGAACATAACCCGTGTCATGCCAACAACTGTTTTTAGAATAAATGTGTTTAGTTCCGATGCAAAGACCTTATCAGTGACTCAATATTAACGCCAAAATATGCAATCTTTAATGACTTGACAACAGTATCGTAATTATATCCCTTCTTAATAAGTCTATTCAAAGGTTTTGTAAGTTTCTGAGGTGAATACTGACACCTTTGTGCTTTATAAAGAATATTACCATAAAAAATTGGATGTGAAATAAATATAGTTTACTATATTTTAAACAAATCAGTTAGGCGGTTTTTCTTAACGCCTATATGATAGGTGGTAATTTTACACCTTCTTTTTAGATTTTAAATGTTTACGTGATATAGATACAATGGATAAGCGTTGATTCTTGAAAAAGAAACCATGAGCCCGGAGGCATAAGTACAATTAACAGTGAAATTTTGGGAGAGATCCGTTTGCGCCAAAAATGCATCCTTTTGCGCCACAACTTTTTTTCTCTAATGCTACGTTTGCGCCACCTGTTTTAAAAATCACATGGTATCATTTGCGCCAAAAATAAAATATACGATTGCGCCAATTTAAAGAAAAACATTCCTTAAACAAAGAAAACATTTTTCTATTACAGTTTCCTGATTTGGAAGGCAAAAGGCAATCTAAAAGTGGAATATAAATTAAATGTCCATTCCTGAATCCATGTATTGTATACAATTGCTGGAAATACTTCGGACAGCACTTAAATGTTCCATCAGCAAAAACATCTTTTGCCCCGCATACAAAGAAATTTCAAGTTAGCTTCACAACCGAGAATAACAATGCCACTTTCAATATCATTTACTAAAACAAACTCTTCTTCTTTATTTGTAATCACTCTACCTCACTTAAAATTTCTTGAAATTCTACTGAACTTTTTGGTTGGGCATGGTACAGTTATCTTCTCTCTCTGTACATAGACTGTCTTATGCATATCAAGCCATTTTTCTGTAGATGTTCCTCTTCATGATTCCACCTCCGATGATCTTAGCTGGTCTTTCGGATATATTTTCTGTAACTTTTCTTTTGCATGCTGTTCATAGTATTTGACGCTCTAACTTTTGTGGGTCTGTCTCATGTATATGTGAAAGATTTCCACTCAGACAAACATGATACTAAATATATATTAATCTTTAATATGTACGATCAATATGAGTTCAGGTAAATTGGCGCAAATGAGTTCCGAAAACTGGCGCAATTTATACTTTTGAAGAAAAAAAAATTGGCGCAAATGATACCCCTGAAAAACAGTAATTGGCGCAAAAGGAGTGTTGCCGAAATTTTTCATTACCATAAGTTTAAGAATTAATAATTCTGTAATACGGCTCTCTTGATAGGGGTATATACTACGTGTAAGTGCAAGGGTTAGGTCTTACAGTTCGCATTTTATGAGCTTGTTTAAGTATAAGGAATGTGAAATAGACATTTGCTGATCTGAGGAAGTTTTACAGTCAATGTGCGTTGTGGATACATGTGATGTATATATATTCTATTGATGAGGAGAGAGACACAAGTGAGATAATGGACAAAATGACAGTGGATGAATCTATCAAGTTTTAGATTTTAAAATATGACTGTATATACAGTTTGAATTCTTTTAAATAAGTGTGGTGGCGGTGTATATAAGTGTATATTACGGATTACAAATGTGTCGAGGTTTCTGATTGGATAACAACACAGAGATGTCAGTATATATTCAGGAAACTGCCGGGGTATATACGACGTTTTTATCCCCAATTGGAACCTCAAAAACGTCATCATAACACCGGTTACTATGTGACGTACTCATAAGCTTTCAGACTGTCAGAGGTTCACAGAGGGAAAATAATGACGTGCTTCAGTCAATAATACATTTTTGATACAAAATCACGCAATTAACACTTTTAATACTTTAATTTGATGCTAAAAGTGTTATTATAAATTATTACATACACGATAAAATTATGTTCACAGCAAATTAGAAAATCCTTCACGTATGCCGAACATATCAGGTTGGGTTTTTCAATATATATGTGTTGTCAACAAATACCTGCACTGGAAAATAACACTAAGTCAGGGGTAATCCGTAATATATGTGTAATTCAGGTCTCAGAACGGGTATATACTGTGACATTCCCGGCTTAGGGCTTATATCCCCTTCGCCTTCGGCTCAGGGGATATAAACTCTAAGCCGGGAATATCACAGTATATACCCTCGCCGTCGGCTTAGGGGATATAAACTCTAAGCCGGGAATGTCACAGTATATACCCTGTCTGAGACCTGAATAACATATAATATAGAAGATGTTTGTTCTATTATCAATATTACTTTTACTGTTGAATGGTTTCATGTGATATCCGTTTCACGTGGCTCGGTACTTATACATCTCGTCAATGTGTTTGTATTGGCTTTCATTATTTTTTTGTGGTTTGTTTTGTATTTGCGACTTTTTGTATTTCTTTTGTTCTTATAACGTGACTCTGTACTTTAAAAGATCCCGTCAGTATGATATTGTTCTATTATATGTCATTATGATATATTTCTATTATGAATTACAATATACGTTGAACCACAAACGTCAAAATCATTCAATCGCGTAGTGAAATTAACTATTTTTGGATTCTTATAAATTCTATATATAACTTTTGGACTAGTTTAAATCTCGGTCTATTTCTTAAATTTATTCTTACACACTTTTCATTTTTTAACCCTGTATGCTAACATTCCCATGAAAATTTTAAAATTGTTTGTACGCACATTGAACGACAAATTTATGTGACATATACAATTTTCTGACGTCAGACACTCAAATCAATAAATGTGTTCGTAGACAGTAGATGTTTTTGTGTTCTGTTAAATTGTTCCTTTTAAAATTGTTAAACGATGATGACTGATGTACCCATATTTTGACTATTATATTTATTGTGTCTGTTTATTTAACGCATCAATGTAAAAATATCGGAAATTGATGAGACTGTCATTAAAGTGAAAGGGTTAGCGCTATAGAACCAGGTTTAATCCACCATTTTCTACATTTGAAAATGACTGTATCAAGTCAGGAATGTGACAGTTCTTGTCCATTCGTTTTTGATGCGTTTTGTTATTTGATTTTGCCATGTGATTATGGACTTTCCCAATTGATCTTCCTCTAAGTTCAGTATTTTTGTGATTTTACTTTTTAATCCAATAGTGAATATTCAAGAATAAGGGATTCTACACTTCAAGAGGATTTTACAACTGAAGTGGTTCATCTAGTAAAGGTGGAAAATACAGAATAGGTAACAGGTAACAGGAAGCAATGCAATATTTTCTAATTCTCATAAATTGGTATGTTATAGTCCATGTTGCTTTTGTAATGGGAGAGTCCGACTCTTAAACTACTCAACTAGTCTTTGCTTTTTAGATGATGAAATAAAATTTACAATCTGCTTATTGTTTGACAAGCTCGTTCATCCTTTAAACTAAAAATAGGTAAACACCACAAATTTGTTTTTACAAGTTCGTTTCCGAAAATCGTACAATTAATTTCCTGTTATAAGTATTCTATGCAATCATTGACAAATATAAAAGAATAATTTTGTCTATAAATATATATCTGGAAAATCCCTCTTAACGATGTAAGACATAACGTTTGAAATGGATACCACAAATACATCTGTTGAAACTGAAATGAATACCACCAATGTCATCACTATACTGGGTCGTTCAACTTTGCAGACACTTCTAAACGCGACAGATAATGCTACAGTGCTGCCACCAACGAAATGCGTCGGATTGAGTCAGCGTGTTCCCATTGTGTCCGTAGTATCCTTTGTGCTTGGAGTAATTGGGAATATTCTTGCAATTTGCGTCATATTTCGATCTCGAAAACGCCGCAGGTTAGGTGTGTTTCATAGACTTGTAGTGACATTAGCCTTTACTGACTTGTTTGGAATATAACAACATCCCCTGTACTTTTTGCCGCCTTTTCTGGAAAAGTTTGTTTGAAAACGAGTGAATCATTATGCAACTACATGGCCTTCATGATGATATTTGCCGGACTAGCAACAGTTCTTATAGTTGGTGCCATGGTTTTGGACAGATATTTTGCGGTACTTCATCCATTCAAATATAATTCTGTTAAAAAAGACTTTATTGTTAATTTGGTTATATCTGGAATATGGCTTTTTTCTGTACTTATGTCTGTACTGCCTACAATGGGTCTAGGTGAAAACGTTGTACACTATCCCAAGTCGTGGTGCTTTTATAATTTCTTTGGTGACAGAGTAGAAGACAAAATATATGGATATCTTTATTCCATACTAGGACTTGGTATAATTTGTTTGACGGCTATAATGAATTTGCTGGTGATTGTAGGTATTATTTCTGGAAGAAGAAGTGTATCAAGACGTGGAAGTATATCGAACAAAAAATCACGATCCAGAAAAGACATTTCTATGTCCGTGTTTTTAGTTGCAATAGTTCTAGTGTTTGCCGTCTGCTGGGCGCCATTTATGGTAGGTTTAAAATCAAAAATTATATTTTAAGCTTTATATAAAGAAAGATTGAAGTCAACAGTAACTATTGAAAATCTAGTTGAGTTGTTACTGAAAAAAAATAACTCTGATGAAAAATAATCTTTTCTGTAACTGTTGCGTTGAAAGCCCATTCCAATTATAAAATTCACCGAAATATTCATAGAGCACAATCTCGCACCTACCGGCCTAATTTCCACTTTGCCTAAGGTTCGGTCTTGAATCAAACAAAATTTTTACATTATTTTCCTGGTGTTTAATGTTATTGTGTTTCGGGGAAAGTACATATATTTCATTTCTTAGAATAATGTAAAGCTTTGACGAAGTGTACAATCTTGAAATAATAGTATGACATAAAAATAAGATGTGATGTGGTTGTCTATTAGACAAACCTCCGACAGAAACCAAATGACATATAAGTAACAACTAAAGGTCACAATACGGCCTTCAACAAAGAGCAAAACCAATACCACTGAGTCAGCTTTCAAATCATACTACGAAATGACAAGTATAAAATAATTCAAACGACAAAACAAACGACCTGATTAATGTATAATTTTAAAACGACGTTATTATGCACCTCTAAGTATAACTAGCAAGTGTGTTTCTCTTTAAAATATATTTGTCATTATTTCTCTATTCAACCAAATGAACCATGCAAGGATTTACTTCCGTATGGCAGTTTCAAATGCCACTGATAAAACTAACATTCCGATGTTTTTTTGATGGACGAAAATGAAAACAATCGCAAAACATTAAACACAAACAACAACTCTTAAGAGAAACATTACAAAAATGACAAAACTGATGTGGTTCTGCAAATAATTTGCATATTCGATTTTGTAATGTCTGTTTCAAAAACCATACAAATTTAAAAGGTTTATACATATAAATAAAATTTGATCGAATTCTGTAGGAAAATAATGTCAAAACTTAAGAACATCAGTGACAATTCTGATAATGATACTGAAAAAGTAAAGAATACATTCAACGTCTGTTTTACATTTTTAGTTTCATCCAATTTACGCAGTACATATGGGCTTTGCATTTGGCACGGTATGTGAGTACTTCATGCATAGACTCCTTAAGCCAACAACGTAAATGGCTAATAAAGAAAACGATTTAGTAAAGTCGTCCACAGTCCTTTGTGACATGCGGCAATTGTTAGACAAAAGTACTAGATTTCACTACATTCCTTCATGGTCTACGAATAAACTTCCATTCTGTATTTTGGGGCATTTCTTTTTTGAAATTGCCCATTACAGTTTTTAAAAGGTAGCTTCTTAAATAGTTATAAAAGTTGCATAAATAGTAAATTCCATGTGAACTTATATGTGATAAAGTAGGTCACATTAATCCAGGTAAAGCATTAACCAGTCTTAGTGAGTATATTGTAGTTAGTTATGACCAACATGCTCATTGTGCATTTAGGAAAAAAAGCAACGATTATTTTATTATAATTACCGATGTAGCTTGTTTCCTTGGTAATGTATATTATTTCAAAATAAGCAAATCGTTTTGCAAGCAGGTAAATGAATTTCATGTTTACTAAAATGTGTTTTGGATTTTGTTATTAAAGTTAAATTTGTCTTGTAATAAGAAATATATTCTACGATTATACGTCATGTTAACAAGTTAATACTAAGGAAATAAATCAGGTCAGTTACAATACAAGATATCTTGAACAAGTGAGGTGCAGTTTCCTTTCGATAAGATGCTTCCGCAAGGATTAATATTACAAAGGTTTGACGAAAACAATTCTTTAACAATATAAGTTAAAAAACAGATAACGCAATTACATTTGTTAAAAGAACATGGGTGAAACAGTAACCCCGTTTACCTTGGATCCTTCCAATGTTACGCATTTTTTTAACACAACCGAAAATGGTACAACATCAACTCTCGGCAAAGGCGTCGGATGGATCCCGCGGATTCCACCCATGTCTGCAGTATCATTTACACTTGGTGTAATTGGCAACATCCTTGCAATTTGTGTATTATTTCGAGCTAAAAAACGACACAGATGGAGAGTGTTTTACAGATTTGTCATAGCCTTAGCTTTTACGGATCTATTTGGTATTATCACAACAACTCCTGTGGTTTTTGCCGTTTTTTCTGGAAAACTTAGATTATGGGAGAGTGTACCGTTATGCCATTACATGGCGTTCATGATGATATTTGCCGGACTAGCAACAGTTCTTTTGGTTGGTGCCATGGCTTTGGACAGATATTTTGCCATTATTCATCCATTCAAATATAATACTATTGATAGATATACCATAGTTAATTGTTCTATATTTGGAATATTGAGTTTTTCCGTTCTTATAGCTGTATTGCCTGTGTTTGGCCTTGGAGAAAACGTCGTGCACTATCCAACTTCATGGTGCTTTTTTAATTTCTTTGGTCACGAAGTTGAAGACCAAATATATGGATATTTTTATTCAGTACTAGGACTTTTTATCATTTTTGTGACGGCTCTTCTGAATTTCCGTGTAATTATAGGAATTATCTCCGGGAGAAGAAGTACTGCTAGACGCGGAAGTATAACGAGCCAAAAATCAAGATCTAGAAATGACATTTTTATAACTATTTTCTTAGTAGCGATATTTCTTGTATTTACCATTTGCTGGGCACCGTTTATGGTAAGGGTTTAATCACATTTATCTATAAGTTTTATTTTCAATTCAGATACAAAATATGTCGTTATATATATTGTGACACATTTCTGAAAACTGACCACAACATATAAGGATGAAATCTGATTTTCAGAGAATCATATACATGCATGTAACTATTTTTACATGCATTTAACCTTCATCTGGATCATCTCAAGGTTGAAAGGAATGAAAGGCGAAATTTAATAAAAAAAAAAAATGCAAATTAAAAGATACGTAATAGAATAAGTAAAACCGTTTCAAAATGAGGTATTGAATTCATAGATTGGTTGATGTAACTTAAACATATGGTTTGTGCATAGTTATTCAATCAAACAATATTAAAACGAAATTTCAACTTAAACTTGAAATCTATCGTTTGAATATTTTTTTTGAATGATAAATTGATTTTACAGTGTGAAGATTTCAGAGGTGTAACAAAAATAAAAGGTTGAATATATTTTGTCTTACTTTTTAAGCGAAAAAAACATATTCATTATCAAGTAAAATATTTGTTAAATATTATATGAAATCTACAACTTTTGACTAGATTCATTATATATGTATATATATATATAATTTCGTCGAATACATTACATCTAAAATTTATGTATTCCTCGTATTGTGGAAGCGAAATTTACTATTATATGAACAAGATATATATTACAATATTTCAATTTCAGATAAGACTAATCATTAACCAAAGCCGTACTGTTAAACGTAACAATAAAGCAGACTTGAATGCTTTAATCCTTGCAAGCTGGAACCAAGTCCTTGACCCCTGGGTTTATCTTTTATTCAGACATGAGATGCTCAAGCGATTTGTCCATTTGGTCGAAAAATCCCGAGGAGGATCGGCCTTGAGACGTCTAGTAAGCTTAACGGGAAGCTTTAGGAGCACATCATCTGGTTCCGAAATGACACAGAACACAGAATCACGACAAGTGCAAATTGATTCGTGTATGGGTGAAGAAATGAGTTCAAAAAATGGAAGAAAAACCGAGACTACTGATATCAGCGATGAAAGAAAACCCATGACTACTGATGTCAGCGATGAAAGAATGATACAAGACAAAGTTTCAATATCCGACGAAGTGTAAAACTGTTCTTTTTTTAAGTCACCTCACTTCAGCTAAGTACAGTATCTAAATGCAAAATGCATGCTTACGGTATTTGTATTGCTAACAGCCAGCAAAGACATGTTAAACGCGTACAATATTTTTTTGTTTTTACTTAATTTCTTTAAAGTTATATAATATTATGTAATTTTTTATTGAGACTTAAAGAAATTATGTGGGTATACAGAAAAATCACCATTTTATCTAGTAAAAAGTTTTTAATTACAGAAACAGTTAGATTTCTATATTTATAGTCTGGTTATACAGTGGCGGATCCAGCCATTTTTAAAGGGAGGGGTTCCAAATATATGTGCCCATTAAAATGTATTGATGGTCCCAAAAAGGGAGTTCTAACCCCGGAACACACTCCTAGATCCGCATCTCTTGCGTAACATTCTTTTTTTTAATTGTTGCCCAGAAATTACGACTTACATGCACGTTCAGACTGTTTACCAACTGAAACAACGGTACTTTTTGAAATCACATTTTACATGTTTATGAGGCAGTACATACATTAAAATTGTCAAGTAGGTAGTATTGAAGTTAAGTACATTAAGAGAACAATGTATGGAAATAAAGTTTAAATCTATATTAGGAAAGAAAAGACATTGTTTGATATCTGATTTTATTTTATTATTGTTTGCAAACATATTTTTGTTATTTCGTCTTCATTTTTATTTTGTTTGTTAGTAATGAGCCTTCATTGTTTAACAGGTCAGGAACACTACCTTAATATGGAAATGCATAAATTAGCATACTTATGTCCTCGCACATGTAATTGTTTATTTACGTGTGACGCAATATATTTTTACCTGGGTTTTTGACCAATCTACTAAATGAGCAACAATGCATGATGGACTACTACGTGTTTACAATCAACCAAAAAACGCGTGTTATTTACTGACGTACAACACATTTTTTCGTACAATTCGGGATTAACAATTTCACTAAGTCTTTCATTTTGTCCATCCATATTTATAGTTTGTGATATAAAGCATTCGTTCCATGCTCAGATTAACGAAGAGATGGTTCTATGCGAAGAAACAAACGTTTGAATTAACAGATATACAGCCATTTTAATTTATTATGTTTGACGATGACACGAAGATTTCGGGTATTTGTCCATCAGACAGCAGCGAAACAAACAGTGAAAAACATAATTCCCATCAGACAAACTTACTAGTGTAAAGTAAGCCGTCGATGATAGCCGGGGCTAATATTCATGAAGGCAGCAACTTGTGTATACTAGTAGAAAAAATGTATGATCCTTGAGTTTTGTTTTCGTAAAAAGCCGAAGACTTATAGTTTATCAAATATATGATGAGGTCACTAAACTTTCTAAATTTTAACCTTTTTTTATGATTAAAATTAGAACACTGAGTAAAATTTTCGTATTGAGAATTTAAAAGGTATAGAACATGAACAAAACCTATATCATCCATCATATTTCATCAAAACTGCACAAAACCTTTTAAGATAGATAGTTTATTCTCGTAAAACCATGCAAATACAAAGGTTACAAAGAAGTTAAAAATAATATACATAAAGAATATACATGTATATACTTATATACAGTCAAATATAAATTTAAAATTGTATGAAGAAATACTTTCTCAAAGTATAAGTATGGTAAATTATTGTCTGACAGTGTTAACAAAATTTATAGGTGTAATTGATTTTTTAACATATTTCAGTATTTGGGACCTTCAAACTGTTCCAAAGATAGTGAAGCAGCAACTATAGTTTCACTTATTTTTTTTTCGATTTTGCAAAGTCTGATTTTTTCTAATGGAGATATTGTTGGTTTCTTTTTAACGGACCCGGATATTTGGATTGTTTTACACAAGTAATTGTTGGTCCCTTTATAGAATTGAGAATGGAAATGGGGAATGTGTCAAAGAGACAACGACCCGACCATATGACAGACAACAGCAGGAGGTTACCAATAGGTTTGCAATAGCTTACTTTTCAGCATTGAACGCACGTTTTAGAAAAAAATACTGAATAGGCAATATAGATAAGAGATATATTCTGAGAAAAAAATTAGCAACAGACGGGCTTTATCGATGGATGCAACTATACAAAGTATGTTTACCGATATACCGACCCCGCTTTTACAACGCTTCTTTTTAGAATACATGTACTTCAAATATTATAGTGCTCTTACTTTCAGTACAGATCCTGAAAAAAAGTTTACCTATCCAGAACAGATACATGTAGAAGTGTTTCAGTGCCAGTTTGCATGTTTTTCGAGGCAGAAATCTTTTTGGAAAGACATTATTCAGGTTTAACAGAGTTAAAAAAAAATCATACTAGACAGTGGTTAATTCATCTAAAATATCACTGTTTCACGCCTGTTTCACGCCGTGAAATTACTGCACAGGTACAATTATACATTGGGAAAAAAAGTGTTCAACTACTTTAACAAAGCGATAAAGAAAGTCGAATCGTGAAGCCCGTAAACAATACTTTTTTAATCTGTGCATGCAAATTGAAGATTGTGTTATACAATAAACATATTCGCAGATCAAATATTTTGAGAGTCCCAGACACTATATTTGTTGACACTTTCCCACTAATTCCACGTATTTTCAAGTGATAGTAAATTCGTAGTAGCCTACAATGCATTGTAGTTCATTGAGTCGATTGGTCAGTTTTTCAAGGTCGTGTGTTTTGGAAATTACTATGCAAATATATTCTGACAGGAAATCTAGAGTTCTCGACCTGTTTAACAAGTAGTTAGATTGTTGATGTCGTCATTGTTTAAATTTTTTTTATAATACAATTCTAAGTTAATGTGCTTTTTGCAGATGTTCATTGCATATCACTAACAAATTGAAAAATGTTTTCTTCACATTCATGATCACATTTTCGTCATTGAAATGAATAGATATGAGCTCTACGTCTATATTGTAAAAAGTGTTATTATGTCCATGATTCAGATTCATGGTATTTCTCTGATAAAGGCACTATCGGAAAATCTTTGATCAATGTTTCGTATTTAAAATGTGATACAAAATAATCTTAAACACTTTCATGTTGCATGTGTTTGTTTATTTGTAGGTATAATTTGCTTTTGTCCACATATGGATTGCTTTCAACTCAAACACGTTCTTGTGGAGACAAACATAATTTGTTGATTCCTTATTTAATATAGGGAATGTTTTTACTGTTTCAAGATTTTTGAGGGGCTTTTTCCATGTAAATTTTTCTTATACACATTCGACCCGCATTGCCACTTTTGAAAAAGGGAGGCAACAGATACCCATATGATATTCGACCCCATAAACTGAAAACAAACTAAAAAAAGTCCGGACTAAAAAACAAAAAAGCTTAACATTCAGGAACTAAAGACTTGGGTTGATGTTAGGTGCTCCTGTAGAAAAAAAGCATATTGAGGTTAATGGAACTATGATACAGATAAACATGTTTAACCCCGATGAAATTTTGCGCCTGTCCCAAGTCAGGAGCCTCCGGCCTTTGTTAGTCTTGTATGATTTTTAATTTTAGTTTCTTGTGTATAATTCGGACTTTGGTATGACGTCCGTTATCACTGTACTAGTATACATATTTTTTAAGGGGCCAGCTGAAGGACGCCTACGGGTGCGGGAGTTTCTCGCTACATTGAAGATCCTTTGGTGGCCTTCGGCTGTTGTCTGCTCTATGGTCGGGTTGTTGTCGCTTTGACATATTCCCCATTTCCTTTCTCAATTTTATATTATATACCTTTGATACCTTGTCGATGCACCTTTTATAGTTTTTCCGTTTTTTGTATTCACTACCTGATAGATTAACAAATTGTAAAGAAACTCAAGTTTCAACTCCCTCAATGAAAGTTTGTCTGAGATGAATGTTGGCTATCTAATATGTCTTTCGTATTTATATATAACTCTTCAACTGTTCATCCTTGACTTCAAATATTCGGCTTTGAGAGTTCCTGATGAATGTTAATCCAGAAAAGCGCCTAGGGTGCATGACGTTTATTTCATTTCAACATGGACAAACTACTGCCGCCTAGTTTATTATATACCCAAAGTAAACGCTTTTACACGACATGACACCATTCATAAACAAAAAAGTAAAATCACAAAATTACTGAACTCGGAGGAAAAATAAAAACAGAAAGTCCCTAGTCAAACGGCAAAATATAGAACTAATAGTTATCAAAGGTACCAGGATTATAATTTAATACGCCAGAAGCGCTTTTCGTCTACATAAGACTCATCAGTGACGCTCAGATCAAAATAGTTATAAAGCCAAACAAGTACAAAGTTGAAGAGCATTGAGGACCCAAAATTCCAAAAAGTTGTGTCAAATACGGCTAAGGTAATCTATTCTAATACTAAAACACATCAAACGAATGAATAAAAACTGCCATATTCCTGACTTGGTACAAGCATTTTCTTATGTAGAAAATTGTAGATTAAATCGGGTTTAAAAGCTGGGCCATGTGAGGGGCCAAATTAAACCTTTGGAAATGCGACTTGAATCAATTACATGAAGTCATAAAAATTGATGAAGTCTGCAACCGGGCTGATATCGATAACATCAAAGAAGGCCGATATAACATGAGATTGCAATTGATTTAATTAAATCTAGAATTAACTATTTATTTCTAGGTGTATAATATAATATTGTTTACAATAAAAAATGAAATAAAATTAGCAAAAAATATAATTACGCGTATACATAGCTTTGTGAGAGTTGTTCGGTTTTGAGAATGACGTCAAGTGCATGAGGGTAATTTCGTTACGAATAATGATAAAAAAAAGTCTTGCCAAATGACGTTAACGGTTAACACATTACAGATTAATGAAAATATCAACTGATGTAAATATGTTTATAACCCTTTGTTTTTCTCTTTTTTAATGCTTATATTATATATGTATTTTTGTATGCTTATTTTCTGTGCATTAAAGTAAAAAAAAAGTACTCTGATATTTTGTCAATGTTTTGCCGTGCCTTCGACTAACCGAATCAACGTTTTTTCTCTATATATATAACTAGTAGGAAGGGAATTTAGTTGGAGGATAGCCTTTTTATTGAAATGTATACTGCAGTCTTTCTAAAACACAGTCTAGATGCTTTGTAATATACAGTAACTGTCCTAATATGCTTTAAGCCACTCCTACCACATTAAAAAAATCGTTATCAAGTGAAAACACTTCTAAGAGAAGTTCATAAAGATTTAAACTTATCTCTTTACATTCATACTAAAAACATAGAACAAAAAATATTAACAGTAAACAGTAACCTTTCCATGAAAATTTTGGTGTTAAAATATTGTTTTTCAAATTTTTGCTAATTTATGATAAAATGAATAAATTTTCTTGATTTGGTAACAAAAGAAGTTTTGCCTATTTACTTTTCATATCTCCAGGACCTTGTGTTCTCAAAAATAGGGAGTGCATTTGTCTGGTTTAATATTATTTTTTTTTAAAGCAAATGGGGCAGTTTTGAATTAGAATGCTTAAAATACTATGAATGCGATGTGTTACAAATCAAATATTCTGAAACACAGTGGTAAATTTCTCAATGAATTTGATAAATTCCATCCTGATACTTAAAACAAAAACCTTAGTATTGTGAAGACAAGTAAATGGTTGTCAAATTGGCAATTAAAAAATAAGACAATTAGGTGCCATTTTGAACCGATTCTGAACCGATTTTATAAATGAACTTGTCCACATACTCCCCAGCTAAGTATTAATCGTCTCGATAATTCAAATATCTAAATTAAATGCAAATATCTATATCCACATACTCCCTTTACTATCATAATAAATAACAAAAAAAAATAAGTCACAAAAATAGGACACAAAAATTAGAGACAAAAATAAGACACATCAAAAATAAGACAAAACCATGTACAACAAATGTCCTGAATGAATTTACATAGAAAGAATAGAATTTGGAAGTCTATTTGGATTTGTATGTTTCCCGGCAGTTGTTCTTGTTGTTCGTCTTGGTATAAACATATCATCTGAACTGTCTGATTCACTGCTGTTATCATCCCCAGATTGTTGTATATTACATTTAATGACATCACGACGATTCAAAGTTCTTGAAACACCAGCGCCATCATTAGGTTCTACAGTGACGGTGTTTTCTGACAAACGCACTACACGATAAACAATTGAGCTCCAAGTGTCTTGTATCTAGTTTCTTCCATGTACACCACGGTTTCTAATATAAACTTTGTCATCGACACAAATTTCAGGATTGAAACGTTTCTCATCATGTTTAGTCTTGCGGTATTCAGCACGATCTTTTGTCTGCTCCCCAGCTTTTTCGTAAGCATATCGTAAACGATTCTGATGCGCAATAATCCATTCATCTAACGATTGATCGGTTTCATCAGTCTGATTTGTTCCAAGTAAAAAGTCAATTGGCAAGTTAGGACTACGACCAAACAATAAATAATAAGGACTATAACCTGTTGTTGAGTTCTGTGACACATTGTACGAAAAGGCAAGTTCCGGTAAATATTTTGGCCAATGTTTCTTCTTATCTGGAGAGAGTGATTTCAGAAGATTGTGTAGTGTTCTATTAAAGCGTTCACTTTGTGCGTTTCCTTCGGGATGATAAGGTGTAGTTCGAGATCTACTGATTTGGTACAGTTTACAAAGCTGACAGATCACATCAGATTCAAAGTTCCGACCTTGATCGGAGTGTAGACGTTCTGGTACTCCATATACACAAAACCATTCAGTCAACAATACATTCGCAACAGTGTCTGCTTTCGGATCTTTCGTAGGTACTGCACGAGTAAACTTTGTAAAAATATCCGTCATAACTAATACGTTTTCTTTCCCGTGTGCTAGTTCAAGAACAGTAAAGTCAATTGCAAGTATTTGTAACGGTCTGTTAGCTATCAAATGGCCCATTGCTGGTCTTATGGCAGGTTGTGGCATCTTTGAAACAATGCAACGTTCACATGATTTACAATAATCCTTGATATGCCTAAACATTCCCGGCCAATAACACCTGATTCTAATACTGCAGAAAGTGCGCTCAATTCCTTGATGCCCTAATTTATCATGACAGTTCTTCAATACTTTGTCCCGTAACACGGCTGGTAAAATTAATTGTTTCAATTGTCCCTGATTTGGATCAATGATTACCCTATAAACTAAACCATCTACAACTTCAATACGGTCCCACTGACGTAATAATGTTACTGACGGCCTATCAAATTTCCGTTGCTCCGATCTCAATGGTTTACGTTAGTGTTCCATGTTTCAATAAATTTACCGACCACTGTAGCCCGTTCTTGTAAATCTTTAATTTCCTGTCTATCTTAAGTAGGTAATGTCACGAATGCTTCCTCTGTATACACTGATTTCCTTGAAACAGACTGTATATTTGATGCTAAGTTATTTGGTACAACAGTTCCTGCAGCAAATATTTGAAGTAGATTTTTAACATCCTCAGATTTCGAAAGTTCAATTTTATCGTGCATACGTGATAACGCGTCGGCATTGTTATTATGTTTGGCTTGTCTCTATTTTACCTCAAAATTAAAAACTGCTAATTTTGACAACCATCTCTGCTCATGTGCACTTAGTTTTGATGTTTGTAAATAACACAATGGATTATTGTCTGTAAACACTGTAAATTTTGATCCAAGTAAATAATCTCTAAATTTTTCAGTTATTGCCCAAGTTAAAGCTAGGAGTTCTAATTTTCTGGAACTATAATTATCCATATTGCGTTCATTTGGCCTCAAAGCACGACTAGCATACGCAACAACACGCAATTGTCCATCGACAAATTGTGATAAAACAGCACCTAATCCTTGCATACTTGCATCAGTTTCTAAAGTAAACGGTTCATCAAACTTCGCATAACTCAATATTGGAGCAGTAACTAAGTGTTCTTTCAGAGTATCGAAAGCAGTCTGACAATCAGTAGTCCATTCCTTACCAAATAATTGTCTTGGATGAGGTGTAAATTTTTGAGCCAATTTGTGTAAAGGTCCTGCAATTTTACTAAATCCCTGTGTAAATCGACGGTAATATCCTGCTAAACCCAAGGAAGACTTTAACTTCTTAACAGTTGTAGGTATTTCAAAATCTTGGACTGCACTGATTTTATGTGGGTCTGTATGAATTCCTTCATCTGAAACGACGTGGCCCAAATAGCGAAGTTTTCGTTTAAAAAAATGACATTTCGAAGGCTTCAGTTTCAAACCATGTTCTCTTAATCTTTTGAATACAACTTCTAAACGTTTCAACAAACGTTGAAATGTTGCAGGTGCATTGCATAATCCGAACGGCATTCGTAGATATTCGTAAAGTCCAAACGGTGTTGTGAAAGCAGTTTTCTCTATATCATCTTCATGCATCGCCACGACATTGTAACCACTAGTTAAATCCATTGTTGAAAACAATTTAGCTCCACTCAAAGCATCAAAGGATTCCTCAACACGAGGTAATGGATAAGCATCTTTGTAAGACTTCTGGTTCATTTTTCTAAAGTCCACGCACATGCGCAGAGAATTGTCTTTCTTTCTCACTAGAACAATAGGTGAAGCGTAAGGACTTGTGCTTTCACGAATAATCTTGTTTTCAACTAGCTTCTGTATATGCTGCTTTACCTCTTCATACTGGTTAGGCTGAATTCGTCTATACGGTTGAACAATCGGTTCATCATCTACAGTGCGAATTTTATGTTTAACTGTCTTTGTATATCCAACATCAGTATCACTTTTCGAAAAAAATATCACTATAGTTATAAAACAATGTTTTTATTTCATCTCTTTGCTTTCTTGTTGTTGACAAATGACTAATATCTACATGTATTTCAAAATCTTCTATCTTTGACAAATTCACATCAGTTTCTGCACAATAAGCAATATCATGAATATAAATTTTCTCTGTATGTCCAGTTCGTATAAATTCAACATGTCCTTTATCATGATTTTCTACATCACCTTTCAATAAAATACCAACTCTAGTTCTTAGAGCAAGCCATATATCATCATCTCCAACATTAGCAACTCTAAAAGTTAATCGTCCATTTCGAACAGTAACAAACGTATGTACAACAATAAAAGTAGAAGGCAAGTGTCCACTAGTGTGTAAAGGTTCAACCACAGCATTATACAATCTTGGTAAATTCGGCCGAGTTCCATTTAAAATAATCACATAATTTGCAGGAATCCGAACTGGTGAATTACAACAAAGTTTAATAAATCCAATAGTATTACAATGTTCATTTTTGTCACAAGCTTTAAAAAGTTCTCTAAGTTTAAAATTTTCGGCTATTTCGGTAACTTGTTCTGAATACTGGTTCCCGTAATCTTCCTGCAAAAGTGTTTTACATAAGCTAATAACGTTCATTCCCAAAAGTCCAGGGACATTTTCTTTTCTCATACGGGTATAACTGTCAATAGGATCCTTCACAATCAAAACACCTCTGTTTGGCAAACGTTGGCCCATAATGTCAATATCTACTTCAACATATCCTATATACGGTATACAAGTTCCATTTGCACCTTTCAGATTGAACGTAATATCAGTTTGTAGATCAGTACACCTCCTTAGAAAACGGTTATAAAACGACTCTGTAACTGTTGTAACAGTTGACCCAGTATCTACTAGACAGTTAACTTTGAATCCAGCAACGTAAGCACTAACGGTTGGACATTTACCTCCTAAACGATCAGCTTGAATTGAGTCCATATGGCTATCATCTACAACGGGACTCTTCACAGTAGACACTACCCGTTTCCCGACTTCTTGGAATTCACAACTGGACAGTCTGCAATCTTGTGCCCTGGCTCATTACATCCAAAACATAACAAAGTACGTCGTTGTGGGTCAAACCTATTGTATTTACTGTTATAATTTGTTGACTGTTGCTTTGTATTAACGATCTTTGTTAATGTTTCAATCTGTTCACTTTGTTTGTGTACAATACCCAATAACTGATTGAATTTATCGGATTGTTCACTACTGTCAGTTTTATCTTTACTAGCGCAAACATCAGCTGTAGGTTCTTCTGGTACAGTATCGGTTGTTTCACTTTTCATCTTTGTGTTGTATCTTTTATCTTTATATTCTTCCTCTTCAGACCACATAATAGTTTCTTCACGTAAATCCAAAAATGGTATTTGAGATTGTGCACGAACTATTTGTTTCAGATGTTTTCTTAAGAAACTGTCTTGTACATTTTGTGAAAATTGGTCGCACAATGTTTTCTCTTTATTAGGCATCCAAGTAGAATCTTTATTGGTAATTTTACTCAATGAATCCATTAACACATACGAATATTCCCTGAGTGATTCATTTGGCTTTTGCACACGATCCAAAAAATTCTTCTGTAGTTTAGTAATGTTATCCTTTACACCAAAGGCATCTTGTAAAATTTCTAAAATTTGATCTGGACTTTGTCGAACTAGATGAGAACGGTATGTCACTTCATCTTTAGCAGAACCGTCAAGTTGTAAATATATAAAATCCACTCGTTCTTGACGGGACATTTCACGTGCATGTAACACTGTATTAACATCTTCAATCCAATCTTCAACGGGAAAATTATACCCAGAAAACTTCGGAACCTTTCTATCTTTCTGCACATATACAACATTCTTTTCATTCGCCGGTGCCCTTTTCACTTCATTTTCAACACTAGGTTCCAAGATAATTCTTTAATTCTATTCTGCAATTCAGTCACTTGCTTTTGTAAAGACTTACAAGTAGGATTATTTGCCGTTATGAACTTTCAAAACTATTAAAAATTACCACAAAAATATATACAAAAAATTGCAAAAATACACAATATATAACTCCACTCTATATTCACAAAAAGTGAATCAATGCATAACTATCATCCAGCATGAATAATACACATAATCCAAAATGAATGAAACACATAATCCAAATTGAAAAAATAATTAACATATTTCATCATATGTCACTATGTATCACAATATCACATATATTCCAAATACAGAAAACAGTTACTTCATTTGTAAACGGTTTCGGCACTGTTATACATCTCCGTCAATGTTCGTCTTCAATCGTAACCTCCGACAATGTTCGGTTAAGTCCGTATATATTCGGATAACAAATATAATCTCCGTCACTGGTCGGCTCTTCCCGTGGATTTCCGGTCTGGTAGAAACTCCGTCAAAGTCCGTTCATCTCCGTAGATAGTCAGATGACACACACATCAACTTCGTAAAAGTTCGGCTTCCTCCGTGGATACCCCTCTCAGCCGTCTGATGGAATGCCAGCAGTCATTGCCTTCTGGTTTGTCGACGACGCCATTTGTGACCAGGTGGAATAAGGCTCAGATAAATTGAATGCAGAACGTTCATATATTTTAATATAATATAGAATAGAAGGCAACGACAGATCTGAAATATACAGATAATGACAAATAAATACAACTTTACATATAAATGCATATGAATATATCATTTTATAGCAAATAATGTATATTATGTTTAATTACACAATTGCAAATAAATAATAATGCAAAATACAGTTAAAACTCTGAATGTAAACAATTTGGTAATCAATGCTAATAAAAACTGTTCACTAAAGTAAGTTGACCATACTACTATATAAAATACTATACGACATTGAAAGTAAATAAGAAAATATAAAGTTTGAAATACAATTAGCAAAGTAAATGAAACTAAATAAAATATTTAAGTCAAAAACATTTAACCATCAACTAATTTGAAAAACCCTTAAATGTAAATACCTTATAATGCTGGCTACGGCTCTTGGTGTTGTTTCTAGTGTTTCTTATTCTGCATTAACAATATAGTTAAAAAGTACAATATATATAGTCAATAGGTGAACTGTTAAACTAGATAGAACCAGATAAAACAACTATTAAGTAAGGTAGTTTGTCCAATAGCCAGTGGTGAGTAAATATCAAAGAGCCCAAATAGAGTATTTTGGATTCATTGAGCCATATAATACAAAATATGTTCAATATAGTAAGATCATTATAGTATAGGGTAAAATAGATATAAACTAAGTACAAAGTTGGAAATAATATCAAATAGATAATATGTATATAAATGAACTTGTCCACATAGTTAACGTGTAAAATTTTCGTAGTTTTCATATTATAATTAGTTCTTAAGGTTCATCATAACAAACGGACAAATATGGCTGTATTTACATGCCAAAAATTACTCTGAGTACAGACTTACCTGTGAAGTTTGAAAAGTTTTAATGCCTGGCATCCACTAGATATAATAAAGTTAATTGCATTTTTTGTTTCAGAAAGATAAAATTTCTTTTGAATTTTTATGGGCATTTCTTTCCTTCATGCAAAAGTTGTGAACATTAACTAAGTTGTGGTACAACTATGAGATGCTCCCTCAGGTAAAAAACCTGTTTGTATTGTTTTGATTGTCCTTAATTGACATGGACAACAGGTATCTTCACAACTATAGGTAAGTTAAGGAGTTTATCTGAGTCAGTGAGTGGACAGTATCAAAGTAATTCAGGTGTTTGTTTATTTTTACACCTTCTGCAGAAAGAAAAAAAATGCCCGTCGAAAACCAAGAAAGATTTTATCTTTCTTAAACACAAAATGCATTTAACTTTTATATATCTAGTGGATGCTAGGCATTAAAACATTCCAAACAGCACAGGTAAGTCTGTACACAGAGTAGTTTTTGAGGTAAAAATACGGCCATATTTGTCCATTTGTTATGATGAACCTTAAATGATTTTGAAATTAGTTTTATTATTCAATTAATCTATTTCGATCATTGCAGCAGAAGGTTTTTTTATGATAGAAGAAGGGAGCTGAGATTTCATATCGAGTGATAAATTGGAATTTTCCGTCATATTTTTTTTTCTAGAAATGCATTCTAGAAAGTAAAATTAAAAAAAAAAGATTAATCAGTATTCACTATTCGGTTGCCAATGAAAAAAAATCATTCCTTGAATCAATGAATGTAATTGACTAGAATAATTTTCATATGACTATACTAACGACTTATTAAAATATAATTGAACTGACATTTGTGTCCAATGAATATTTTATTACAAAAAATTAAAATGGAAATTGGGAATACGTCAAAGAGACAACAACCCGACCAAAGAGCAGATATCATCCGAAGGGCACCAAAGGGTCTTCAATGCAGTGAGACAATCCCGCATTCGGAGGTGGACATCAGCTGGCCCCCGAAAAAAAATGTGTACTAGTTTAGTGAAAATGGACGTCATACGATATATACTCTAAAACATATAAATGAACTAAAATTTAAAAAAAATACAAGACTAACAAAGGCTTCGGTCTTGGGAGGACTGATTATTTGATCCCTTATTCGTACCTTTAACGCTAGTAAAATTTCTCATACGTGTGAATTTTGACGAATTTCAGAAAAATATAAGAATTGGATTATAGATAATGAATTCGAACAACTAAAATAAACCTACAATACTAAATTCTATCATAAAATGCAAAGAAGTCCTTCTGATTATTTATTACAAACAAGTAAGTTGATCTCCGATTTTATATGCTATCGTGCTTATCACATAGATTAAAATATGTTGAAGATGGAGACCCATTATACAGTAAGTGGTCCTTTATATAGCGACCAGAGATAAATATTATTGTATATAGTCAACAGTTTTTGTACTAATTGTAAATAATTACCTAATGATAAAACATATGGCTGGCTGTTCAAAAATAAGCATTTACCAACTTTTAAGTGCCTAGGAAATGATATTTTCAGTGTGTAGATATGAGATCCAAAAGGAAACAAAATACATAAATGATATTTGATTATTAAGAGATATGTTGTAATAGTTATATGAGACAGACGATGCTCTGATCCTGTCCATAACATGAAAGAAATATTTTAGGTTCTTGTTTTTATTTTTTCCAATGATATTGTGCGTATTGTTGTGGAATGATGCCCCTCGTGGGTTGTAGATTTGTTTCTTAAGTCTCGTATCTCATCCATACATCTTGCTACCGACTTCCTACGTCGTGTGTTTGTTCATATATTTATACTTAAAGATTTGAAACGCCATGTAAAAAGTGAGCGTCAAAAGTAACGAAAACGTTTTTTTTTAATTAACTGTTAACATTATATATTTTTTTAAACTTGAGCACCCCACCACACTGTAAATATCTGTGTAAATATTTTTAAACCATATATCCCCACGTGGAAGTGCTCCGATATATAATGGAGTAAACTACCTGAACAGAACAGAATAAGGTCAATTTTGTATTTCAAAATAGCTCTTTTTTATTATTTTTTTTCTAAAAGCCTACCCCTGAAAAATGCTAATTATTTTATTTTAAACTATTATATCAGTCTAACAGGCAAACATAAGATAAAGTATGAATGTACATTTTGTTTAGCTTCTTTTTGCTGATGCAATTTCAGTGGAAATAAATCAATCTAAATATACAACTGTTTGTTGCAACGGTTACTTGCAACGGTTTGTTGAAAGCATAATCGAGTACACTCAATATTGTTTGATATGAATAGGTAACATATCTATATGAATGTTATACCAAGCTGTATCTAAAAATCATCTAAATACGCTTAATAATAATTCATGAAACATACATCGACATAAAGGGCATATATTAATTAATTTCAAAACTTCAATGACGGCTCCCAGTTCGTACTACGGTTGGTACTGTATCAAATCGGGAAACCTCTATTAAACCGATTCGACCTCAGTAAAGGTATACCCTCTAATTACGGACTATCAAAAATAAATCGGATTCGATTAAAAAGTAAAATAACAAAAATACCGAGCTCCAAGGAAAATTCAAAACGGAAAGTCCCTTAACAAAATGGCAAAATCATAAGATCAAACACATCAAACGATTCTACACTTGGCCAAAAAATATGTTTGAAATTTTTGCTAAAATGTTCTATGCCCTGTTGAATATCTGTTTAATAAAATACAGTATTAAAATACCCCTCAAAAAAATTCCACATTAGTTATATTATTATAAAGGTAATCTTTGCATCTAGAGTAGTGAAATTGTATATGATTATCACAAAACGAAATATAACAAACGTGTTTATTCTCGAAGTTATAGAAAATTAAATATCCAACAAATAAAAGCTCGAATAGATCGTTTACGTAGATCGTTCAAAAATCAAATTTCTATATTTTTATCGAAATCCTTTCTACAACTTTTGAAAATCAGATATGTAGCTGAACTGTAAATTCGTTTATTGATTTATAATCGTTTACCGAGAATGCTTGTGCAGTCTAAAATATTCCCAGTAAATGCAAAAGTTGACATCGTGTAACCAAATATGTTGTTTGATATTGGACGGGGTGACGAGAAAATATTATTCAATGTCTTATTATTGAAATTTTGCGATATCATATGCATATTAAACCTTTGTACATTCATCTTTAGAATACTTTATTTGTTATATTGCAGAAGGTATAAAAGTTACATATGTCATATTTCGATACACGTAACAAATAAGCCATGATCTAGTCGCTTGGAAAAGATCAATGTAGTCTAAAGATATTACCTTTATTTACTGGGATCAAAATATGCAATACTTATTACAAGAATTTTGACATACTGTTCATTATGGGTTTTTAAACCCTTAATGAATGCATTTTGTATTTAAAAAATAATTGAAAGTCAGCTTGCATGATGTGAGTACTTTCTGGAAATTCGTAAAATTCAGATTTTTGTTTTCAAAGACTGAGGTTTGTTAAATAAAATGTGATGATATCATAATTTTTATACGCATTTAATCTGATTCAGCATGTTTTTCTATAACTCCTATCGTAGAAAAGTATTATTCTTGTACCATTGAAAATCAAAGACGCACAAAGTTTGCTTAATAGTGAACAATTTAGATTAAAACCTGAGACACAGTGTAGCAGTAAAAGTTCTACATGCAGTATAGAGAAGAAAAACTCGAAAAATCTAATATAATCACTCTTTTCTAGAACTATCTTCTATATAAACTCTGATTCTAATATTGGAATTAAGGATTGGAATAAAACACTAGACAGTATTACATACTGGTAAAGGGGAGAGGAGATGGAAACTTGTCCAAATGATTTGGAAATTTAAAAAAAAACTAAAAAGTGTTTCAAGACGTAGAAGTATATCGAACAAAAAATTAAGATCAAGAAAAGACATTTCTATGACTGTGTTTTTAGTTGCAATAATTCTAGTTTTTGCCATCTGCTGGGCGCCATTTAATTATGGCTGGTTCAAAATCAAATATTATATTTCAAGCTTTATATTAAGGAAAATTGAAACCAACAGTAACTTTTGAAAATCTAGCTGAGCTGTTCCTGAAAAAAAGTCTATTAGACAAACCTCCGGAAGAAACAAAATGACGTATAAGTTAACAACTATACGACTTTCAACAAAGAGCAAAACCAATACCACAGAGTCAGCTTTCAAATCATGCTACGAAATGACAAATATAAAATAATTCAAACGGAAAAACAAACGACCTGATTAATGTATCAATTTATAACGACGTTCTTATGTACCTGTAAGTGATCTAACAAGGGTGTTTCTCTTTAAAATGTATTTGTCATAACTTCTCAAAATGTGCCATACAAGGATTTACTTCCGTATGTACTCATTTAACTATATATGTTGTTATATTGTTATTGCAATGGTGTGGACACTTGTGTTATCTGACGGACGATTTTTTTTATAATAACTTTCCGTAATTGATTGTACGGGCTACCAGGTTCTAATGCCACTGAAAAATTTAACATTCTGATGGTTTTTTTTTGATGGACGAAAATGAAAAAAATCATTTACCATGAAGATCAACTCTTAAGAGAAACATTAAAAAAAATACCATAACTGATGTGGTTCTGCAAATATATTGCATATTCGATTTTGTCATGTCTGTTACAAAAACCATACAAACTTAAATAGTTACATATCAAAATAAAATTTGATCGAATTCTGCAGGAAAATAATGTCAAAACTTCAGAACATTAGTGCAAATTCTCTGATAATAATACTAAAAAAGTAAAGAATAAACTCAACGTCTGTTTTACATTTTTAGTTTCATCCAATTTACTCACTAGTATATATGGTTTGCATTTGGCACGGTATGTGATTACTTCATGCATAGACTCCTTAAGCCAATAACTTTTGGCTAATAAGGAAAACTATTTAGTAAAGTCGTCCACAGTCCTATGTGACATGCGCCAATTGTTAAGACAAGAGTTGATTTCACTACATTCATTCATGGTCTACGAATAAACTTTCATTCTGTCTTTTTGGAAATTGCCCATTACAGTTTTTAAAAGGTAGCTTTTTAAATAGTTATAAAAGTTGCATAAATAGTAAATTCCATGTGAACTTATATGTGATAAAGTAGATCACATTAATCGAGGTAAAGCATTAACCAGTGAGTATACTGTAGTTATTTCTGACAAACATGCTCATTGTGCATTTAGGAAAATAAGCAACGATTATTTTATAAGAATTACTAATGTAGCTTGTTACCTTGGTAATGTATATTATTTCAAAATAAGCAAATCGTTTTGCAAGCCGTAAATTAATTTCATGTTTACTTTGTGTTTGGGATTTTGTTAAGTTATTTGTCTAGAAATAAGAAATCTGTTCTTAGATTATACGTCATGTAAACAAGTTAATACTGAGGAAGTGAACCAGGTCAGTAACAATACAAGATATCTTAAACAAGTGAGGTGCAGTTTCCTTTTGATAACTTAAAGATGCTTCTATAATTTGTTGTAATATTACAATAGTAGCACGAAAACTATTCTTTAACAATATAAGTAAAATAGTTATCAAAGGTACCAGGATTATAATTTTGTACGCCAGACGCGCGTTTCGTCTACATAAGACTCATCAGTGACGCTCATATCAAAATATTTATAAAGCCAAACAAGTACAAAGTTGAAGAGCATTGAGGATCCAAAATTCCAAAAAGTTGTGCCAAAAACGGCTAAGGTAATCTATGCCTGGAATAAGAAAATCCTTAGTTTTTTCAAAAATTTAAAGTTTGTGAAACAGAAAATTTATAAAAATGACCACATTATTGATATTCATGTCAACACCGAAGTGTTGACTACTGAGCTGGTGATACCCTCGGGGACGAAACGTCCACCAGCAGTGGCATCGACCCAGTGGTGTAAATAGTTATCAAAGGTACCAGGATTATAATTTTGTACGCCAGACGCGCGTTTCGTCTACATAAGACTCATCAGTGACGCTCATATCAAAATATTTATAAAGCCAAACAAGTACAAAGTTGAAGAGCATTGAGGATCCAAAATTCCAAAAAGTTGTGCCAAAAACGACTAAGGTAATCTATGCCTGGAATAAGAAAAAACAGTTAACGCAATTACATTTGTTAAAAGAACATGGGTAAAACAGTAGCCCCGTTTACATTGGATCCTTCAAATGTTACGCATTCTTATAACACAACAGAAAATGGTACAACATCGACTCTCGGCAAAGGCTTGCGGATTCCACCCATGTCCGTAGTATCATTTCAATTGGAGTAATTGGCAACAACCTTGCAATATGTGTATCATTTCGAGCTAAAAACGACACAGATGGGGAGTGTTTTACAGATTTGTCAAAGCCTTAGCTTTTACGGATCTATTTGGTATTAACACAACAACCCCTGTAGTTTTTCGTCTTTGCTGGAAAAATTAGTTTAGGGGCGAGTGTATCGTTATGCCATTACATGTCGTTCATGATGATATTTTACGGACTAGCAACAGTTCTCTTAGTTGGTGCCATGGCTTTGGCCATTATTCATCCATTCAAATATAATACCATTGACAGATATACTATAGTCAATTTTTCTATATTTGTAATATGAAGTTTTTCCGTTGTTATAGCTGTATTGCCTGTGTTTGGCCTTGGAGAAAACGTCGTACACTTTCCGACTTCATGGTGCCTTTTTGATTTCTTTGGTAACAAAGTTGAAGACCAGATATATGGATATTTTTATTCAGTACAAGGACTTTTTATCATTTTTGTGACGGCTATACTGTATTGCCGTGTAATTGTAGGAATTATCTCCGGGAGAAGAAGTACTGATAGACGCGGAAGTATAACGAGCAAAAAATCAAGATCTCGAAAATATATTTTTATAACTATTTTCTTAGTAGCGATATTTCTTGTATTTTCCATTTGCTGGGCACCGTTTATGGTACGGGTTTACTCACATTTATCTACAAGTTTTATTTTCAATTCAGATACAAAATATTTCATTATAAATATTGTGACACATTTCTGAAAACTGACCACATGTAAGAATGAAATCTGATTTTCAGAAATCATATACATGCATGTAATTATTTTTACATACATGTCACCTTCATCTGGATCATCTCAATTAAACAATATGAAAACGAAATTTCAACTTAAACTTGAAATTTAACCTCGATTTCCCCCTTCGAAATGGTGTAATTGCCACTTAAATGTCACTATCGTTTGCATTTTTTTCAATGATAAATTGATTTTACAGCGTGAAGATTTCAGAGGTGTAATAAAAATAAAAGGTTGAAAATATTTTGTTTTCACTTTTTAAGCGAAAAAAAAACATATTCATTATCAAGTAAAATATTTGTAAAATATTATATGAAATCGACAACTTTTGAGTAGATTTATTACATATATATATATATATATATATATATATATATATATATATATATATATTATAATCTTGGCGAGTGCATTACATTTAAAATTTATGTATTCCTCGGATTTTGTAAGGGAAATTTACTACTTATATTTTGCATAGCACTGAACAAGATATATATTACAATATTTCAATTTCAGATAAGACTAATCATAAACCAAGGCCGTACTGTTAAACGTAACAATAAAGCAGACTTGAATGACTTAATCCTTGCAAGCTGGAACCAAGTCCTTGACCCCTGAGTTTATCTTTTATTCAAACATGAGACGCACAAGCGATTTGTGCATTTGGTCGAAAAATCCCGAGGAGGATCGGCCTTGAGACGTCTAGTAAGCTTAACGTGGAGCTTTATGAGCACATCATCTGGTTCCGAAATGACACATAACACAGAATCACGACAAGTGCAAATTGATTCGTGTGTTGGTGAACAAATGGGTTCAAAAAATGGAAGAAAAAACCGAGACTACTGATGTCAGCGATGAAAAAAAACATGACTTCTGATGTCAACGATGAAAGAATGATACAAGACAAAGTTTCAATATCCGACAAAGTGTAAAACTGTTCTTGTTTTAAGTCACCTTACTTCAGCTAAGTACAGTATATAAAAGTAAACAGCCAGCAAATACATGTTAAATGCGTAAACTCTATTTTTGGTTTTACTAATTTTCTTCAAAGTTATACTGTATTATGTAATTTTTTATTGAGAATTAAAGAAATTATTTGGGTGTACAGAAAAATCAAAATTGCATCAAGTAAAGAATCTTTAATTACAGTAACAGTTAGATTTCTATATTTATAGTCTTATTATACAGGGGCGGATTCAGCTATTTTTAAAGGGAGGGGTTCCAACTATATGTCCTCATTCAGATATATTGATGGTCCCTAAAAGGGAGTTCCAACCCCCGGAACACACTCCTAGATCCGCATCTCTTGCGTTACATTCATTTTTGTAATTATTACCCAGAAATTAAGACTTACGTGCACGTTCAGACTGTTTAGCAATGTTACTTTTTACAATCACATTATACATGTTTAGGAGGCACTTACATACATTAAAATTGTCAAGTAGGTAGTATTGAAGTTAAGTGCATTAAGAGAACAATGTATGGAAATAAAGTTTAAATCTATATTAGGAAAGAAAAGACATTGTTTGATATCTGATTTTATTTTATTATTGTTTGCAAACAAATGTTTGTTGTTTCTTCTTCATTTTTATTTTGTTTGTTGTTAATGAGCCTTTTTTGTTTAACAAGTAGGTTAGATTGTTTATGTTCGACTGATAATATTACGTCATCTTTGTTTAATTTTTTTTTATACAATTCTAAGTTAATGTGTTTTTTGCAGATGTTCATTGAATATCACTGACGTATCGAAAAATATTTTCGTCACATTCAGGATTATATTTTCAGCATTGAAATGAATAGATATTAACTCTACGTCTATATTGTAAAAAGTTTTATTATGTCCATGATTCATATTCATTGTATTTTTCTGATAAAAGGCACTATCGGAAAATCTTTGATCAATGTTTCGTATTTAATGAGGTACAAGATATTTGCAGGTTTAATTTGCTCTTGTCTCTTTGCATATGGATTGCTTTTAACTCAAACACGTGCTTGTGGAGACAAAAATAATTTGTTTAGTCCTTATTTAATATAGGGAATGTTTTTACTGTTACTCCCCAAGATTTTTTTTTTTTTTGGGGGGGGGGGGGGGGGGGGGCTTTTTCCATGTTAATTTATCTTAAATACATTCGATACGCATTGACACTTTTGAAAAAGGTAGACAAAAGATACCCTTATGATATTCGACCTTACAAATTAAGAAAGCCAGGACGAAAAAACGAAAAAGGACGAAGAGACGAACAACAATATACAGAAAGCTCAACATTCAGGAACTAAAGACTTGGGTTGCTTATAGGTGCTCCAGGCTCCAGACGAAAAAAGCATATTGAGATTAATGGAACTATGATAAAGATTATTATATACCTTTGATACCCAGCCGACGCACCTTTTATAGTTTTTTTGTTTTTCGTATTCACTACCTAATGTATTAACAAATTGTAAAGAAACTAAGGTTTCAACTCCTTCAATCAAAGTTGGTCTCAGATGAATGTTGGCTATTTATTACGTCTTTCTTAGTTATATAACTGTTCAACTATTCATCCTTGACTTCAAATATTAGGCTTTAAGAGTTCCTGGTAAAGGTTAATCCAGAAAAACGCCTAAGATATATGAAGTTATTTGATTTGAACATGGATAAACTACTGCCGCCTAAGTTTATTATATATGTCGTGTACATGTTATTATTTTGTACAGGTTATTACTTGTACAAAATTTTCATACAAGTAATTACTTGTATGATGCCATCATACAGGTTATTACTTGTATAAATATAATTGTACAAGTAATAACCTTTCCAAATTTGTGGAGAAAAAGATAATAACTTGTACAAATCATTATTTTACCTTGGTTTATTTGAAGTCCACAACAAATTGTTTCCCTTTTAACATATAATTCATTATTTTGTCTAAAGGTATAAACTCTCAATATGTGAGTACATTTAATATATCAAATATATGAACAAAACTGTTCATTTAAGTAGTCAAAACTAAAGTGTTAAGATGGAAAACATTATAGAAAAGAAATTTCATGATGATATAATTAAATTGTGTGATGACAATAAATCTTCTAATAATTCAATATTTACACGTGAAAGATACAGAAAGATTATTGGGAATGTAAAGGAAGCAAAATTAAGTTCCAAAAAGACTGCTCTTCAAAGATATTTCTTAAGGCAATATGATGTTTTGAGTGTAGCAGGCATTGAAAAACTCATTCGCAAAGGTGACTAAATGTTTTACTATTGTACAGTAGATGAACTTTATCCGTTGATTAGAACTGCACATTCTGGAGTTGGCCATGGGGGCATCCACAAGACATATAAGGAGTTAAAAAAACAATTTGCCAATATCAGCAGAGAAATTATCAGAATTTTCATTCAGATGTGTGAACAGTGTATTTTGAAGAAAAGTCGTACTGAAACCACAAAATTAGTTGTTCTTCCTATCACTTCTACAGACTTTAATTCCCGTTGTCAAGTAGACCTTGTTGACTATCAGTCATGTCCAGATGGAGAATACAAGTGGATCATGCACTACCAGGACCACTTAACCAAATTCAGTGTACTGCGCCCTTTAAAGACAAAAAGAGCAGCTGAAGTGGCTTACCAACTCACTGACATTTTTCTGCTTTTGGGAGCTCCACATATACTGCAAAGTGATAATGGAAGGGAATTTACGGCTAATGTAATTACAGAACTTAAACTCCTTTGGCCAGAGCTTAAATTAGTGCATGGTAGACCACGTCACCCTCAAAGTCAGGGGTCTGTCGAAAGAGCAAACGCTGACATAAAGAGTATGATGATTTCTTGGACACACGATCGGTTTCATGAGTCGAAATCAAATTGAAAAGATTCAGAGAAAGGAATTGACAATATTGGACATACCAGAGAACACAGAGGTTAACGTCAGAAAAGCAGTACAATTGCTTTCTTTAAGTGGTGGTCAAGGTCATGTTCACTGCAGCTGTCGGGGTGGCTGTAAAACAGGCAAATGTAAATGCAAAAAAATGAACTTATTGTGTAATTCAAGATTCCATGCTTCCTTGTCTTGTGCAAACAAATAGGTTTTTTAATCCATTAAGCTTGACTTATATTTCCAATGTATGATATTATGTATGCAATGTTTCGTCATGATGTATGTTTAAACATCAATGAATGGAGGGTACCAATTTATTTTTGCTTTTAACGACCATGTCACTTTGTACCAGAAGTCCGTATTTACGTGGCATCTAGCTGTTTAGCTAAATTTGCACAAGGTGTCAAGTTAGCTTATATTATTACTTTGCGTCCTTCGTTCATCTGTAAACTTCTAACATTTCAAAAATATACTGATAAACACTTGAAAATAAGAACAGAAAAACAAACACAATATAAATTTAAAAAAATACGAAAGATAGTGAGTTGTACAAGTTATTATCTTTTTCTCCACAAAATTTGTACAGGTTATTACTTGTACAATTATATTTATACAAGTAATAACCTGTATGATGGCATCATACGAGTAATTACTTGTATGAAAATTTTGTACAAGTAATAACCTGTACAAAATAATAAAATGTACACGACATATACACAAAGTAAACGTTTTTATACGACATGACGCCATACATAAACAAAAAAGTAAAATCACAAAAATATTGAACTCGGAGGAAAATTCAAAATAGAAAGTCCCCAGTCAAACGGCAAAATATAGAACTAATAGTTATCAAAGGTACCAGGATTATAATTTAATACGCCAGAAGCGCGTTTCGTCTACATAAGACTCATCAGTGACGCTCAGATTTAAATAGTTATAAAGCCAAACAAGTACAAAGTTGAAGAGTATTGAGGACCAAAAATTCCAAAAAGTTGTGTCAAATACGGCTAAGGTAATCTATTCTAATACTAAAACACATCAAAACGAATGAATAAAAACTGCCATATTCTTGACTTGGTACAAGCATTTTCTTATGTAGAAAATTGTGGATTAAATCTGGTTAAAAAGCTGGGCCATATGAGGGCCAAATAAAACCGTTGGAACCGCGATTTGAATCAATTAAATGACGTCATAAAAATTGATGAAGTCTGCAACCGGGCTGATATCGATAGCATCAAAGAAGGCCGATATAACATGAGATTGCTATTGATTTCATTAAACCTAGAATTAACTATTTATTTCTAGGTGTATAATATAATATTTCCATTTCATTGTTTAAAATAAGAAATGAAATAAAATTAGCAAAAAAATATCATTACGCGTATACATAGCTTTGTGAGAGTTGTTCGGTTTTGAGAATGACGTCAAGTACATGAGGGTGGTAATGAGGTTACTTTCATTACGAATAATGGTAAAAAAGGTCTTGCCAAATGACGTAAACGGTTAACACATTACAGATTAATGAAAATATTAAGTGATGTAAATATGGTATTACCCTTTGTTTTTCTCTTTTTAATGCTTATATTATATATATATTTTTGTATGCTTATTTTCTGTGCATTAAAGTAAAACAAAAGTACTCTGATATTTTGTCAATGTTTCGCCGTGCCTTAGACTAATCAAATCAATGTTCTTTCTCTTATATAACTAGTGGGAAGGGAATTTAGTTGGAGGATTGCCTTTTTATTGAAATCTATACTGCAGTCGTTCTAAAACACAGTCTTGGTGATTTGTAATATACAGTCACTGTCCTAATATGCTTTAAGCCACTCCTACCACATTAAAACAAATCGTTCATAAATTTACACTTACTTCTTTAAATTCATACTACAATCATAGAACAAAAAATATTGTTCTTGTATTTATTTGTTAGTAAAATTGTATAAATAAAGGCAACAGTTCGCGGTTCGAAGGTCATTAATCGAAAGAGAGAAAACAAACCAGGTTACAAACTTAAACTGAAGGAAACACATAAACTATCAGAGAAAAACAACGAAACAAAAGAAACTCTGAAGTACAACAAAAAACCACTCGACAATGTAACACACAGAGAAACGAACAATAAGATAACAACTGCCATTTTCCTGACTTGGTACAGAACATTTTAAGAAAAAGTTGCGAGTTTAACCTGGTATTGGGGTTAGCCAAATCTCGTGCTTTTATGGCAATGTTAAATATAACACTAAAATAACAACATTACATGACAGGACTACAGTACAAATAAATGCAACAAAATTCAGGACGGAGACAAACACAAATAAACAATATAATAGTACATTTTAAAATGCTAAGACAGGCTTTTCGTCTACATAAGACACTCAGTGACGCTCAGATCAAAATACTAGTAGTTAGCCAAGCAAGTACGAAGTTGAGTATTGATGATCTAAAATTTCTAAAAAATTGTGCTTATACAAACTTGCGCTCATTCCTCGTTGTTTAATTTCATTAAGAAGTCGGCTTACTGATTTCAACCACACACATTTTGAAGCGTTAAATACATCTCCAGAGTAAGAGGTTCATTCATGAAGAACCTTCGACAGCAGTTTTAAAAGATATTTATAAAAAAACAAAAGTTTACACATACTTTCCAAACCAATTGATGTAACTTCCAATATTCTTTATAGACAATACTCCTTGGTATTTTCTGCCTCTGTCTTATAAAGCTTTGGTTACCTTAAGACCCATTGGTCTCTATATTTCTTTTAAAGGTTTGAATTTTTTATGGTAATATTTAATTGAAGAAAGACTCAAATGGACATTTTTTCATAGAAACTAATGTGTTATTACGTTTGAAAAGCTAGAAATCACGAATGAATGTTTAAATGTAACCTTGAGAATATCTTTTTACGTTTCGAAAACACATTTCATTTACAGATGGTTCATAAAAACAACTAACCAATGATACCCTTCTTTTTTTATAGCCAGTAGCGTTTCTTCTAAAGAGCTAAAAATTGTACGAAGAGCATTGAAGATCGCAAAAATTCCAAAATGGTTTGCCTTCAAAGCTATGATTATCTTTCTTTAGTTCAGAAAATCTGAAGCATTTAGTAAATATTGCATAAAAGTCTAGCAAGTAAAAAACAACTGTCACATTTCCGACTTAGTGCATGCAAGGTTAAAATACCATATTCACCACAAAATGCAGGCAAAGTCATGACTATGAGAGTTGTTCTCCACTTGTTTAGTTGGCAGAGACAGTCTAACGTTTGATATTGTAATGTTTTAAGGACCCCACCCCTTTTTCAATTTACCCTGGAGTTCTGTATTTATTGTTTTATTTATCTGATGATCCTCACTCCTATCGATACTGTTTTTGCATTGTACTAGGACATGCTAAATCCTCTTGTTGTTAGTTGTTTTTCATGTTTGCATTTCATATGCTAGAAAAATCGACTACTCGACATCTGTGTGTACAAGAACAACGTCTTGTCTAAAATGTGTGGATTGTAGTCAGTATTTTGATGAAACTTGTTCGTGTTTTGTGTCATTCCATATATGATGTTACACCATGCAGACCGTTACATTTGAGACCCATTAATGAAAATTTATGACACTGTTTAATCTTTGATCTTTTATTTGAAAAAAGATAAAGCAATGAAGAAAAGCTGTCATAAAGTAAAACACGGACATATGAGTCCCTCCGGCAGATATGTGTGTAATGATTCATCATTTGCTAAAAATGTTTGTTCTGATGTTATTTTGTTACACCACCAGCCCTTTTTAATCGCTTGCATGTTTTTATTGATGATACTGTCATGATAGCCGTTGAGGCCTTTTCTGTATTAATCTATTATATTCTACATTTTTGTATGTAGGGGTCTATCTTTTTTCATACCATTCTTTGAAATGAAAAAATAGGGTTAAAATCCCAAAATCTAGTTTAATGTCGTTACATGCTCAGTTATATTCAATGTGGAAAACGTAAGCAATTATAGGTCAAAGTTAGGATTTAACACGAAGCCTTCGGTCACATCGAACAATAAGCTCTAAAGGGCACCAAACGAACTAGTGTAAAACAATTCGAACAGGAAAATCAACGGTCTAATTTGTATCAAAACTGAGAAACCCTTATGAACTACATCAACAACAACAACAGGGCCATACACTGTACATCAGACAACTATTATACGAGACGGGACATAATATGACAATGTTGGAAGAAATTGTTCAGCTAAATTCACAAAATTCTGCTTCGTCTTTTTTCGTTATTCTTAGGATATTTTCAAAGTGAATGTTTTCATCAAGCTGATCAAACACAAAACGTACTTAACAACCTGATCAATCAACCTAAAAAGTTCCCTTTTCAACAATTGAATGACAGTTTAATAACGTTTAATACGAATATTAAAGTTTTTTTTAAGGTAGCACAATACAAAGATTTTTCATCCCCAATCAGACATTTTTAAATTGATGTAATTCCATTCATCTTTCTTTAAATTTTATAAATGAGGTACCAAAAGAAAGAAGAAGGATTAATCTTTCAAATTGTGATAATTTCATTATGACATAATTATTACATCATTAATTGTTATGTAATTAGTTGCCATATTATGATGTTTATACTTGAATGAATTTAGCTTCTTATTACTAGACACAGTTTTGGAGGTCAAGCTGTGTTGTACAAGAATCTATAAAATATTTTGGGATGCTATGAAGAACAAAGAAGCTAAATTCATTCAAGTGTGGACATCACAATATAGCAACTAATTACATAATAATTAATTATGTAATAATTATGTCATAATGACATTATCACAATTTGAAAGATTAATCGTTTTTCTTTCTTTTGGTATCTCATTTATAAAATATAAAGAAGGATGAAATGAATTACATCAGTTTAAAGTTGTCTGATTGGGAGTGATAAAATCTTTGCAACCTTAAATGGGTATTAGACGTATATATTTTTTTTCATCCCAATAATCACCAAGTCAGTCAAAATGTAGTAAATGTGGTAAATCTCAGTTACTGTACTATTATTTCGGCAAGGAAAAGACCGAGAAAACGCCAAAAGATATATAATTTGAAATAATCACATATAATTATACAAGAATAACACAACTGCAATCCTATTTTTTTAATTGATTTGTTGTTGTCTTAAAAAAAAGTCATGATTTTTACTTTTATAATAGGCAACACCCTTTAAGAATTGTACGACTCTTAAACTGTGTCACATGATGAATTATTCCCCTTTAAGATATGTACGACTCTTAATCCGTATCACCTGATGAATTATTTCATTTATCAACTAAAAGCTTGAATCAGATCAATCAATTAATTATATGTTATAGAAATCTCCTGTTTTGATCTACATATCTGAATCGATTGAAGTGTCACGTTACAAGAATCGGATGTTTTTATGGTATACACTAAGAAGATCACGAGATATGCAATACTGC
Source organism: Mytilus galloprovincialis (assembly GCF_965363235.1). Classification (NCBI taxonomy): domain Eukaryota; kingdom Metazoa; phylum Mollusca; class Bivalvia; order Mytilida; family Mytilidae; genus Mytilus; species Mytilus galloprovincialis. The sequence goes on from NC_134843.1 coordinate 89,401,847, forward strand.
AGTTCGGTAAACCCAAAACCACGATTCGGAGAAAGGTAAATTTATTATAGCAAACATTTGGAAATGTTTTAAAACTTGATAACCTGCAACTGTTACCTAATGCTGATGGATTCGAGTCGTATGATCTAAGAGTTATTTTACAAGAGACATTTCGATTAAGACCATGTATGTCCAACTTAATCAGTATACAACTGATCACTGCTAAAACTAGTAATTGAGTCTATAAACCTGATGTTCGTGTTGCTTATTCTTTTCTATAATTTGGCATGTGTACTATTATTGGTCTGTTTGTCTTTTTCATTTTTAGCCATGGCGTTGTCAGTTTATTTTCGATTTATGAGTTTGACTTTCCCTCTGGTATCTTTGGTCCCTCTTTTAAATGCATAATTGATACTCTTTCTAACCATCATCACAAGCCAGATAATAAATATTTCTGCCATTCAAATTGTTTACTGTTTTTGTAAACAAACTACTAGTAATAAATTCTCAACTTAAATGAGACAATGATTAGTTTAAAAAAAAACATCTGAGATTGATGCAACGGGCATGGAAGGAGATGCCTATTCTATCGACGCAATTGTTACATTCTTACATATTATGTCATTTTGTTTTATTCACGCATCATTGTCAATATAATGGAATTTGGTGCGACTGTCGTGCAAGTGAGAGGTTCATCAAGCTATAAAACCAGGTTTAATCCAGCGTTTTCTATATAAGAAAATGCCTGTATCAAGTCAGGAATGTGACAGTTTTTATCCATTCGTTTGATGAATTTGAGCTTCTGATTTTGCCATTTGATTAGGGCCTTTCCGTTTTGAATTTGTCTCAGAGTTCAGTTTTTTTGTGATTTTACTGTTCACACCTTTTAGAGGACTATAAAAAGAGACACCATATGTATAAACATCTGATTTGTAACACGACATAATGTTTAAGATACATTCCATTTCCTTATGATACTAATATATGCATTATAATATGGGTGCCTTATAGTAAACATATTTTCCTTACACCACAAAATGTATCAACACAATCCGATTGGGTTATGCTTTCTGTACTGCAACCAATCAACAAATCAATCATGACAACTGCAAAACATTATTGTAAATGTCATAGGAGAATCACATTTTTCTGCACCAATTATGTTAAAATGAGTGTGTTGAAAAATTCTTTTTTTGAAGACATGACAACAAATAAATACGCAAAAGACGATTTAATATAGCAATACTTTCGTACAATAGTTGTCATCAGACCAACAAACCGCAAGTGACAGTAACACTACAGTATCACAGAAGTTTTAAAACATATACGTATAACATTTGTTTATTAAAATATATCAAATTGATATCAGAAGTGAAATCTTATAAATAAATATATAATATATCTGTTTTGTACAATATAAGTTATAATATATTCTTTTCTAATTTACAATTAATCTCAATTATGCAGTCGTATTTTCGATTTTTTTTTATTGCTACGGTTCACATCGCTGGATAATTGTCCCGTCTTCATATCGAAATGTGTTCTTGTACAAAAAGAACATTTTCTGAACATCAGTGTTTTGTGTATCAACGTAAGCACACATTTGTAAACGAGAGACAGGGCAATACAGATAAAAGCACAAATAAGTTACATCCAAAAGTTTTTAAAGTCAGAAATCGCTGCTTAAAGATGTGTATATGGCAGTTTTCAATGAAATGTTCTAAGTGATTGGCTCCTCCTTCCAGATATTATCGAAAATGTCCTTTGAACGTTCCCATCTCAGTATCTCACACTCTGATAAAACAGGAGGATATTATTAAGACATTGAAAATCAATATGTTAAATTTATTTTGATGTCTTACAGTGAAAAAAAAAAACCATGCATATGATGAATACTGAAAATTTTAAATATACTTGTTAAAAATTTGAATTTGAACTATTAATGAATTGATATACAGTTAAAGACTACATTATTGCAGTAAGAAAATAGATATATACTTTCAGTGGATTTGTTACTCCTATATCATATTTAAAAGAAACAAATCATAGATTAATGATGTATGCATAAACAGTTATAATTTATCCTAAATATGTACATTCATTAGAAGCTATATAGAGTAAATACAAAATGTCACTTAAGAATATGATATTATATCTATTTGCATGCAGTTTACATGGAAAAGAGGATTTATATATCCACATGTGATTACACAATGAGACGTTACAATGAGTGAACACAGCAATGATCTAGTGAAGACACAACAATCACATTCTAATAATGTCCTTAATCCTAATGGGTAATCTGATAATCTTAACGGGTAATATGATAATCTTAATGGGTAATCTGATCAGTGAAATTTGTCATTCCTAATGAAAAAGGTCTGGAAAACCCTGCTTATTTTTCTTGCAGCATAAAGGATGTTAATTCATATTTTCATAATTCAAAATAATATTTGGACCGAAAATGAGGTTTTAAACCTCTATGGTATGATTTTAATTGAAGGTACATCGATTTGTGCATTTGTACAATTATGGTTAAACATCTGTTACATTTCATGGTGGGGTCCGTGTTGCTTAATCTTTAGCTTTTTTATGTTGTGTCTTGTGTACTATTATTGTTTGTTTGTCTATATCTTTTTAAGCCATGACGGTGTTAGTTTATTTTCGAACTATGAGTTTGAATGTCCCTCTGGTATCTTTCGCCCCTCTCTTCTAACCATTTACGAGACATTCCAATATGCAAATTTTAAATCTAGTTTTAAATCATTTTGAAAAATATTCAATATTAATTCATAATATATTAAGAAATGCATTAGACGTTGTCGCAACTGTAAACCTAGGTTAAAATTTTAAACAATTTTTGAAAATCATCTTTCGAGTTCCATAAGTGAAGGTGTAAAAGTAATATTTTGCCACTATCTAATCAAGTACGTGAGAAACACTACATCATGCAAATATGCATTGAAAAAGTGATTGAAATATAAATGATGTATATGCCTGCACCATATCAATCAAATTAAGGGTTCATAATTCAAAATTGTCTTTTTTATATCTTTTTTTTGTGAATAATTTCTTTTTTAAAATGACCATAAACTGTATGCAAACAGAACAAAAAACACAATTTAATCATATATATTGTCAAAACCATATTTTATCATCCTTGTTATCTATATGAAATGAAAGCAAATTGCAAAGTGCTCTTTCATCGCTTTGGGTTACTGTTGGTGTTACCATTATCCTTTTATCTCTTCTGAGATTCTTCAATTTTGACGATTATTATGACTGCAATGGCAGAAAAGGCTTTGCAATCTTCTCCTTTAATAAATGATTTCTATCAAAACTCATTATAATTTGACCTAAATGTATAGGTGTAGCCAAAATGTGCGTCAATCTGTTGCTAGGATGAACACTCTGTAACTAAAATTGAGACGTGCAATATTGCTTAATGTTGAAGTTGCACGGTGACTTTTAGATAAAAAGCAACAACAAAGCTATGTTCCATCGATTTGGTCTTAATTTAGTGCATGTATAGATTGGTGTCTTCTTATCATTTACAATGTTCATCCTTGATAAATTGTCATTTTACTTGAATGTATTAGTAGTCAAAAGATATGAGAGATACATGCAGTGTTCACAGAACACTTAAGTATTTTACCAGAATATGGGATCATATAACTTAAAATGTTACTAAGAAGATATAAGATTGAGGATAAGAAGTGCTTATTAAGGTGAAATTAAAGGTCACTTCAGGTACAGGAAATACAAAATCTTAATTTTCACGTTGGAAAGATAACGATGAGTGCATGAGACAAACAATATCGGCCGTGAATGTTAGGAATAACAGTTTCGATTGCATTGGTCTAATCGGGAAAATACAACTGTTCTTCACTCCAGAAATAAGAGGGTTCCAACTCAATGCAGAAACTATAGAGTATAGAATATAATTGTTAGGTATTAAACTATCTGAATATATGGGTATATGGAGTTCTATAGTCTACAGGTGCAAGATTCCTCTATATTACTGTAGCACCCGTACCAACAACAATGTTCAGTCAGTCTTGAAAAAGCGTGGATTTCCTCTATTCTTACAAATGACCCTTCTTACTCGTCGACGGACATCGGACATTGGCTGATAACCATCTGAAGGTTTTAGCGTTGCAGTAGGCTGCACTGACTGCATTGAAAAGAACCAAATAAGGCTTATTACATTCTTAAGGTATGAATTATGTGCAAAAACTTTTAAAACGATTAATCAAAATATTGTTCATGGAAATTTCAGCTTCAATTAACACTTAACTTAATTCTATAATTCAAGCAACAATGAAAAGCAAAGTATGGTATTAAGAACAACATTTAAAATATGTTAGTGGAATGAAAAATGTAATTAGTGATTTTGATAATGAAAATGACATCAAATGTGTTGATTTCAATATATCAACGAAAGCACTTGTATCTGACAGCTTATACCATTAACCTAGCGCATAAATGTTGATCTGTGTTGCGTCACAGTGTCTACTTGTACTAATACAGTATACAAACATATAGAAAGGGCGTCTTGGTCACAATTTTTAATAATAAAGTACTTTTTGAATATATTACATGCAATCATTCGTATTTGGAAAATGTGATAAGACGCCCTTTACGACAAACAGAGACATAACTTACGGCAGCCCTACGTGGCGTTGGAGATCGAAGAATGCTACTGGGTGGAGAATTTTCACATGATTTGGTTGTTAATAAACCTTCCCTTCCTCTGAAAAGACTACACATCAAGAAAAATGTCTTAATGCCATGCAATAAAGCAGTTTAGTTCCAATCTGATGACTTTGAAGTAGATGACACATGACTGATGGTTATAAAATATTAAAAAATAGAGTTCTTAAGACATATTCAGTTTAACTATAATATCTTTTATACAGAAGAAAAATCCTTCTTTATATATCGTCTTATTAATTGAAGGTGTTTAAATATCCAAATAATTTGACTCATTAACACTTTACATATTAAGCATTATGTTTAAAACAATGGCTACTCTAACAATTAATTAAATGCATCATTTTACCCTTTAGATTCTAGTCTAAACATTCAGATCTACGCTACAACTCAGAATTTAACTAGCAATTACAATATTGCTAAAATTGTATCTTATTTTACCATTTCAGATGACAATAATATGCAAAGGACAAATAATAGATATTTAAGAGAAGTATCATTTCAATTTAATGTTTAAGTATTTTGAATCTATGAAGAAAAAAAAGAAATTAGGAATCAACGTACTGTAAAAAAGAGATGAAAAAAGAGGATAAAACAGTAAATTGAGAAGGATTACTTTGTATAATGGAGGAATTGTTAAAAAAAATATAGTGTTTTACCACTTCAGATTGAAAACACATCGGTATAAATTTAAAGGAGGGCATTCACCATTGGTATTGTGTTTAATGGGTTCACTCTGTGTACCTGAATCGGACACGCTTCTTGCAACGTTCATTGTTGTCCTAAAACCAGAAATAAAACGACCCTTTATTTGATGAATAACATAATGAGGAATAGCTTTGTCTACAAGCTTCAAAGCAAAACATTCAGCTATCTAAGCAGCAAAATCAGAGAAACCACACAAGCATTCGCTCTAGCTACATTTCACTCCAAACCTGAGACTGCATCAGTTCACTTTGATGCATAACACTTACTAAGGATTATGTTGTTCCATATCTACATACATATTCATTATTTTTGTTTTTACGTCAGTATCTGTGTCATCGTTAGGTAGATATCTATCCATTAGTTGTTTATGGCGGTCCATCTGTTCCTTAACGTGAAGAAGCTTGTCTCGTACATGACCTATCGTCTTTATGGGGAAAAAGTAATCACCAGGAGGAACACGGGATTCAATGCGATACTGGAAACATTGAACAAAGCTGGATCATACTATCATGCCTTGTGTTTTAAAAGCTGTGCATGGAATTACTTAAATTCAATTTTATATTGAGATTTTCGTATAAAGAAAATTATTTAACGTAATTTAGTATATTTACTGAAACACAAATATCTTTTAAAAAGTAGTCCTCAAGAAATTTAAAAAAATAAAACAATCAATAATTGTTTGTTTTTCTTTCACAAAGCAAAATATTTTGGAAGAAAGAATAAGTAAATAAAATTTATTACTATAAGAAATTTGGGTCATGCACACACCACCACTCGGTATAAAATCTGTTAATTAATTATTGACTATTATTTTTCTAAGGACTTTAATTAGGTAAGATTAATATGGGATTTAAGGACTTGTTTATATACATAGCGACTCAAGGTGAATCAAGATAGATTTTCACATTGTCACACAGAAACATTTTGATGGCCGAAAATCCGAAATAAAAAAACCCTTGTAAAAAGTGTAACAGCAGCTGAAGTACCTTGAACTAGCTTTCTGTAAATTGAGTATTGCTTTCGTGTATGTATATGTTATTGTTATTTCTATCAAATCTACTTATGTACGTTCATCTGTGTATATTCTGTTATTCAATTCCAATGATTTTTTTTTTCGAGGATTGCTACCCCTTTTACGATCTAATGTTTAAATGGCATGCTTATTACGTGAAGAAGGACAATCCTGCATAGGTTGAAGAGATACAGAAAGGAGATTAATGTTAAATTGTATATGTCTTCCTGTTTAGTAGATTAAAATAATACATTTGTTTATGTGTTCACAGATCATAAAAAACGTCAAATTTTTCTCAAAAACAACAAACATCTGTTATTTCATGACGTTAAAAATATTAAACTGGCTTAGTATCGGCGATAGAAGGGGTAGTTGTCTCGATCGTAGATTCCTTAACCGAGTTTTTATATAGAAATTTATAATCATAAAAAGATGTTGATAAATAGAAAAACTCGACTTAACAAAACATTATCCTTAAATTTTGATAATTTAAAAAGGAAAACATACACAATGAGCATAAAAGGATATAAAAGCTAAGCATCTAAGCATCTAACAAGCTGCCGTTTGAACTGATAAGGGTTTTTAATGAGACATGTTAAATTCGACAGGTTCAAACTATTTGCAACATATTTTTTTATAATCTTTATAAGGTAGTTCTAAGTAATATGTCACTAAATAACCCTTAACTACAAGGCAGTTTATTAATTTTCATAAAGGTACCTGGTTATGTTTAATAAAAGTTAAAAAAAAAAAAAAAAAAACAATATGTTACATCTATTTTTTTTTAAATGTAATCGTCTCAAATTTAGATCAAGGCAACAGTAGTATACCGCTGTTCAAAACAGCATCATTTAATAACTAGGGTACCTTTATAAAAAAAAAGAAGCTTCAAAGCAACTACTCTGCAAGGAGATAAAGAAAATGTTTAAAATAAAAATTCTACAAACCTTCCATGACATGAGGTTTTTTGGTTTTGTAACGTGGCCCTCTTCATCCCAGTGCGACTTTCCACCGTAGAGTGGCTGAAACATTTGGAGTTAAAGGTATTGACTGCCACTTGTTGTGCATCAATTCTTCTTCAATAAACAAATCACATGCGGCAAGCAAACACGACAAGATATATGATAATATGTTTTTGCCCCCGTGTCATTTAACGGGGTCATGTGGAAAGACAATTGCATTGTAAACAAGCGCATCTCATGGGTTTGGCAACATATTGCATTGCCAAAAGCCGTTAAACGCATAAAGCCATGCTGATAGTCAGAAACAAGTGCTTTCGTTTTTATAATGATTACACTTAGATGATAATGATGATAAAAAAAAAACATAGAAAAAAAATAAAAACAGATTATTTGTCAGAAAATTACAAATTATCGTCAAAATAATCACTTTCTATTTAAGCTTTAAAACTAATCATTACTTGTTTAGAAATAAATTATATTAATTTTAAATGTTATATAAAAATCGGCGGGGCGTGATATGTGACAGAAATCATCTGTAACATAAAAATAGGGAAAATTTAAGCTACAAAAAAAAAAAATAAATAGATAAATAAAAGATATCTTCATTAATAAATAATCCAATAAATTTGTAATATTCTGACTTGAATCGTTTCAACTGCAATGACACTGATTGAATACTCACTGACACTGTAGTAGCTTTTAATCCTGTTGTGATTTGTGTTGGAATAGCTTCTACCTGAAAAATTCCTCCTCCAGTTAATATGTACACTAAAGGGCAATGCTATTACCTTTTCATGCTACACTGGTCTCTTTTCAAGTAGTTTATAAACACATAGATGTATTACTAGCGAATGAAACACAATTCTGTTTCTCTTTAAAATTTTCTGGTTTTACCCTTATCATGAGTATCCAAATGTACATATCATGAAAAATATACGCAGAAACGTTGGGAGATTTGTCGCCCTAGACATACATATAATAGCCACTTGCAACTAAGGTCATATTTATCTTAGGGAGTTAGAACCTTAATTTTTGGAACTGTCTACATTTCAGAATTGCAAAATAAAACATCGAACCATAAAAAAAAATACCAAATTGGCTGATGATTGTTATTTTGTTTGATCTAGAAGATATTTAAACGTTTTAAGTTTGGAGTTCCTTATCTATTTTTGAAATCAGTAAAAACAGTCATAAATTTCAAACTTTTGTCATGGATGTTTACAAAATAATAAATTTATTTGAATTGATTCGTTAACTTTTTCTGAAATTTGGAATAAAAATATGGTTTTTCAGATTATTATTTACTGATTTTAAATAACAACGAAAAAGAGAAGTTTTGCTTATTTACATTTCAAATCGCTACCTTGTGTTCTCGACTATCGGGAGTGTATTTATCTGGTATATTAGAAAATTTTGAAATTACAAATGGGGCCCATTTAATTAAAATGAGTAAAATACTGTGAATGCGATGTGTTTCAAATAAAATATTCTTAGACACAGTGGTCATTTCTCAATTAATTTGCTGAATTTAATGCATGATATTTGAAATAAAAAACTTTGTATTGAGAAGATTGCTTGTTAAGTAAATGATTGTCAAATCGGCAGAGGACATTTAAGCGAATTGGTAGGAACATTTTCGCGGGAAAATAAGACAACTTGGTGACATTTTTAACCGATTTTAGAAAGACCATATTAGCGTTCTTTATCAATTTACAATATAAAAAAGTAGAATGACCAATTGCAATGTCAAAACTAGACAATATAAGATTGTTTTATTAATCTAAATACAAGAAATCTAAGTACATTAAAACCAATTATGTATTTTAAAAAACCAATAATTACAAAACCGTTCTAGTCGGGAATGTATATTTAATTGATTGTACATAATGGAATCTTTACTAATTTTCTACAAAATATTGCCCATATAATTAAATTAAGAACAGTTCCTTCTCCTAATCGTATTGCATTTCTTAGTATTTATAATCTGTGTCGATGTCGATTCGATGAAGGGATTCGTCCTTGAATCTTCTTTTTATTTGTTTGAACATCATTTATGTCCATGTTAAACCAAACCAATTTAAGTAAAATTATACCCTGTAATTACGGACTATCAAAAATAAATCGGAATCGATTAAAAAGTAAAATAACAAAAATACCGAACCCCAAGGAAAATTCAAAACGGAAAGTCCCTTAACAAAATGGCAAAATCAAAAGATTAAAAACATTTAAACGATTCTACAAATGGCAAAAAAAAAATGTTTAAAATTTTCGCTAAAATGTTCTACGCTTTGTTTAATATCTGTGTGGAATACTGAATTAAAATACCACAAAAGATAATTCCATATCAGTTATATTATTATAAAAGTAACCTTTGCATCTAGAGCAAGTGAAACTGTATATGAATACCGCAAAACGATATATAACAAACGTGTATACTCTGGAAGTTATAGAAAATTAAATATCCAACAAATAAAAGTACAAATAGATCGTTTACGTAGATCTTCCAAAAATCAAATTTCTATGTTTTTATCAAAATCCTTCCTACAACTTTTGAAAAGCAGATATGTTGCTGCACTGTAATTTTCGGTTATAGATTTTTAATCGTTTACTGAGAAGGCTTTTTTTTAATTTTGTGTGCAGTCTGAAAAATTCCCAGTAAATGCAAAAGTTGGCATCGTATAACCAAATGTGTTGTTTGATATTGGATGGGGTGACGAGAAAATATTATTCAATGTCTTATTATTGAAATTTTGCGATATTCACCTCCACTATAAACATTTGTACCTCTATATTCAGAATACTTTATTTGTTATATTTCAGAAAGTATAAAATTTACATATGTCATATTTCGATACACGTAACAAATCAGCCATGATCTAGTCGCTTGGAAACGATCAATAAAGTCTGAAAGATATTACCTTCATTCACTGGGGATCAAAATATCCAAAACTTATTACAAGAATATTGACATACTGTTCATAATGGATTTTAAAACCCTTAATAAATGCATTTTTTTATTTAAAAAATAATTGAAACTCAGGTTGCATGATATGAGTACTTTCTGGATATTCGTAAAATTCAGATTTTTGTTTTCAAAGACTAAGGTTTGTTAAATAAAATGTGATGATATCATATTTTTTATACGCATTCAATCTGACCAGCATGTTTTTCTTTAACTCCTATCGTAGAAAAGCATTTTTCTTGTACCATTAAAAATCAATGACGCACAAATTCTGCTAAACAGTGAACAATTTAGATTAGAAACATGAGACACAGTGTAGCAGTAAAAGTTCTACATGCAGTATAGAGAAGAAAAACTCGGAAAGTCTAATATAGTCACTCTTTTCTAGAACTATCTTCTATATAAAATATGATGCTAATATTGGAATTAAGGATTGGAATAAAATACTAGACAGTCGTATATACTAGTAAAGGGAAGAAGAGATGGAAACTTGTCCAAATGATTTGGAAATTTAAAAAAAAAGTGGCCTTCATCTTTACTTGAGGTAATTTTTACACCCTCAAACCTGGGAATCTTAAATATCTCGCACCTCATAAGGCTATATCTTGACGATAGGGAAGATAGGGATAATTGACATGCATTGAACTGCCTTGCGTGTAAAGACAACTTCTGTTCAAACATGAGTTAATGAAAATTCCATGAAAATGAAATGGAAATTTAACTGGGTTTTTAGGTAGAATCATTTATATCTGAAATTATTGTCTTTTTCGTTGTTTAAAAACGGGACACTAATTTACCTCATATTCACGTTCCTCTCTTTTCAGCTCCCTCATTTTATTAGCAGCGTAGTTGGACTTTGGCCTTCTTCGGTGTGGGGTTGAAATCTCGACTTTATTTCCGACAAGTGCAGCCTGTTTATAATGATATAATTGTGAGGGTAAGGGTAGATAACCAAGGAAGGAAAGTGTTTCTGTCTCTTTACTGTTTAAGATGTTCGCTACATATTTTTCTTACTCTAATTTTACATTCTTCATTTAAAGTTCTACGCGTAAAACATAAACACTAAGCGATGACATTAAAGGTCGTGTTTTTTTTATTATATGCAAACGCATTTTCAAAAATAACACTTTGCAAGTAATGTCTATTGATATATTATATGTAACGTATATCCTGATATTGAAATGTTAAATTATACAATATTATTTAAAAAATAACTGATCTGTATGTTATATTCATTTTGATTTAAATTATATAGGGATCACTTAAAACTTATTAAAATGCTTTGATAACGTAAAACCAGCACAGTTACAAGATTCGAGTAGCGAACATCCTTGAAACATTTATCTTATCCTGTAGAAAAAAACATCTTTGTAAATAATTATCAAATTATAATACATAATTATTGTTTTACTCCATTAAACATTAAAAGATAAACAAATAATACTTGAGTAATACTATATTTTCGATATATGAGGTTATAATTGAATATCAATGACAAGTGATCACTTTTAAAACTTCAGATTTATTCCCTTTTCTTTGATTCAAATGTTTGTAATTCAAATAAGTGAAAGAGACAGATAGAAGAATAAAAATTACATGCAACAAAATTATCATGCCATACCAAAATATAACAGCAATGTCATGTTCAGCAGTAATCCCATCATGCTTTGCTTTTTTCAGCAGTGACAACACGCATGCTTATCTGAAAATGAAGAATCTAACAGGGTGAGTTAGTTGGCTTGAATAAGCAATGCAAAACACGCGCGCATGTCTTTCCCATGAGAATCAACTGTAGCAATACGTTTAAAGCATTTGACAAAAGACAGAAATTATTACTTTTTAAAATTGAATTCACATGACAACAAGGAATTGCTCAACACAAAAAAGCCAGAAAGCCACGGCTGAATGGGTCTGCAGTTCTGGAAAAGGCTGGTTTGACTTGCTCCATAACAAACTTACAAGTCAAGTCCACCCTTTAAATATTGATGTATTTACGTTGACAAATATAACAATAATTCCAAAAAACAATCGAATGCAGGTGAAAATATTTTTTTTATCACCTTTCTATATTTTTTGCGTTTTAAAGATGATGACAAGCCCTCGCTTGGGTATCTGCTTGGTATAACATCTTTTAAAGTAGCAAGGTACCGACGCATGTTCGTAGGTCGATAACTTGATATATAAGGCTGGTACATTGACTGGTAAGGTTGGTACTTTGGAAGCAAAAATGAACCAGTGACTGTATTGATGACTCTTCTGGCAGCAACTCGTCCTCTTAGTTCTTCCATAGGGGAAATAACTATGTTTCGGGCGAAATTAATCGGTGGCATTGACTGCTCCCTTACAGCCGGGGCTCGTGACTTGGCATAGAAGACACGGGAGCGTCCTTGAAAAGCAGGCCTATTTAGAATTACAACTACCTGGTTGGAACGTCGGGAAGTAGGAGGGCAGGATACAGCTCGGCTTGTCAGTGGCGCGGGTCTGGCGACAACCGATGTTGCACGTACCCGGTTTGAAGTCACTGAAGATCTAGGTGATACATATGTCTCTGTGTCAACCTGTTACCAAAGGAGGGAAAATATAAAAAATACTAGTAACCATGGTAGCATTCAGATACTGAAAAAATATACCTTACCGTAAAATCAATGAATTTTTGTACACATTTATGGCAGGTTTTGAAACACGGACCCAGTCAACCGTTCTTTCAGTGAAAATAAACCGAAATATGTTCATTCTCATGGGCGTTTATTGATTTTGCTTATTCAAGCAACCTTCTGTTCGAATTAGAATAAGCAGCACGAAACAAAACTAGTTAGACATACATTCAGATCGACTACTCCATATTCTAATTTTAACAAATATTTTTTGATACATTTTAGAAATTTTTCGCCAAAAAGAACACAATGAATTCAAATTCGAAAGATGAACTCATTACTATTGATGGGAATATTTTGGTACTAACATATATATATGTGTGTTAACAGATAAAGGGAATTAAAATAAGGTCCGCCAACGTTCTAGGGAACTCTCTAGGTAATTTGGAACTCATACGAGGTTATACTTTAAAACTATCTGGGAGATTTGGTAACTCATTCGAGGTTATGCGTGCTCTATGAAAAAAGGTGGAGTAAAAACACTCAAAACCTGAATATTATACACATCGTGCTTTATACTATTTCTAGTTAGAAATGCAAATATAAATGGTATAAACAAGGCAATGGTCTGGTCATTCCCAGTTACCTTGATGTTGATTTTTTCCAAAGTTGACAGTTCCGTGCCTTTTGCACTTCCTTGATACAGTTCTACGGTGTTAGCGTGACCAGGTAAGTGGTCATTGAGAGCCTTCATGCCTTCTTTTTGTGATACAGGGAATACCACTAATGAATCAGTTATGTCCGTGTCTAGGCGTTTTCCATACCCGCTTGCTTTAAATCTGTTTTCAATGTCCTCTAGGCGTTTTCGGAGATTACTGATTGGTAAAGACTCAGATGAATATCGCACAGGTGATGAAGATCTAGGAATATATGACGAACCTCGTACCGGCGATAAAGCACGTGAAAAATTTCTATGAGACGATGTAATGATTGGATATGAATGACCCTTATATTTTGATGTAATCTCGCTTAAGGTTTTATAACCAGTCTCAAGTCTATTTCTTACTTCTGCTCTGAATGCTCTCGAGTCATCCATATACCTACTGAATGCAGAGTCAGATGCAGTTGATGCATATGTGGCCGGACCGGCAAGCATTGGACCCTTTAGTGTAAGTGGACGTGCTATGTAGTGAAATCCCATATTTTCTCCTTTAATGGGATCTTTATATTCACCTTCCACGCTTATTACCAAACTAGCATTATCATACTGATCTAAATCTACGTGTTTTAATGCTTCGCGAGCCTTGTGGGCTGTATGTGCGACCACGTCGTGAAATACAAGGTCGTCTTTTATTCGGGATTTGTCCGGATCAAAATCTGGTTCCTTTTTGGACGGATGATAATGTGATACAGCATAATCGGTCATACTTGGAACTTGACATTTATAATCATCACTATCAAAATTCATTCTACTGCGTGGACCAAAGGGAATATATTCGATTGGAGAAGGTGATCTTTCTCTATTTACATAATAATAATCACCATCCCCGCCATCAGTGACACTTTGGTAGTCTTGGTAGTCGTCGTCGTCGTCATCACGATACTCACCGTTAGATACGAGGTCATCATTTGATGCAATAGATTCAACATCTAAATAGGGATAATATCTTGGGTTTGTTCCAGGGCGTACCGCTCGCCTTTGTACTAATTGCTTATAGTAGTTACCAACTTTTCTATGTGGTAATCTTCGTGTTTTATATCTGCGTGACCCAGTCCCGTCGTCTCTTTCAGGGGAGGATCTTTCGCTCTGAGTTGGTGTCGTGTATGATGAAATTTCCGACTCATCGTCTCCGTTATATAGCTCGGGAATTTGATACTTTCTTAATGGGGACGTCCAATCAAGCTTTGTTAATATGCCCAACGGTTGAACGTTAGTTGTTCCTCTATATATCGGCGGGGCAAGTCGTGGATAAGCAGTTGGTTTCTTTGTAAAAGATGGTGTTATCGAAGACGTCGAGCGGGGTGAAAAACGCCTAGCTGGAGTGAGAGAAGTAGTCTTCTTATCTTTGATAGCAGGCATCGTTGAAGGCTGCATGAATATGTGATTGATTCCATATAAATTTAATATTCATGTTTAGTGTTTTGTGGTTGGCCTATGAGTTAGAAAATGCAGTCTAAATAGTATACTGTGATGTTTGAGATGTGTTAACTCTAAGTAATATTATTTTTGCGAACTAGTAACAATTGTCTTAACAAAGTCAGCATATCTAGTATGGGAATATAAGTAAACTAAGTTCCTATCCGTACCTAATGACATTGATATTGTACTATTTTGAAGCATTTTGTAGTCTAAAACTAAAGATTAGACACCGGTGCTTCAAGATAGTATAATGTCAATGTCAAAGAGAGCAGGCCCCGACTTTGGCTTTGTACGTCTAAGCTTTTAAAAGTTGTTGACATATGATGAAAATGATTGTTACATATATACACTTTTCATAGACAATGCCTTCATAAAGTGTTTTTTTTAAGATTGCAGAGGGCAAATAGTATAGAATTTTCATACCAAAGTGGAACTGAAATTTTGCGTAAGAAAGAGATGTCATATTTTAAAAATGGAATTCCACCAAAAGAACCATCTTGAGTACAGGTTGATAGAAGTTTCCAAACAATCAATAGTTAATAAAAAAAGCAAGAATATATATAGTACAGGGTTGAAAAGTATTTCGCTGATATATATTGGTTTGATTTTTGCCACTTTAAAGGAGGTAAGGGGTTTCAACATGTATGTCAACAGCAATCAAATACTTGACTTTTTTTTTTACAAAGTCGGAGACAATAACCTCATTCTTTTAAAGATTTTTTTCTAGAAATATGATTTTATTCAAACATCCGATCAACTTTTAAAACAGATTTGTTGTAATGTTACAATTTTGGTTTTTTTTCTAAATAAACAAAACAAATCATAGGCCAACTCTTAATTTTAAACTAATTTTATTTACTACGGAGGAAAAACAACAAACATAATCAGGGATTTGATTGAACTGGGTCCATGAAACAATAAAACGGCCTGCCATATTGTCCGTTAGATATAATTGAAAAATAAAAATAAAAACTATAGGATAATATACATTTGTATCTTTTATAAACACTTTGTGTCAGAACTATGTGTAAGAGTCTCTTTTTATTTTGTGTAATATTTAAATAGTTTTCAACCTATGATAGAAAAGTCTGATATGAGATATGTAAAACAGACACATTTTTGTAAATTAATCTGATGTATCAATTCATGTTGGTGGCAGATTGCCATTGATATTACATACTCAGCAGGTTGTAAATGTTGACTATACACACAGATCCGATAGATCGATGTATTCTGCCAATTTTAAGTAAAAAACAAATAATCATGAATTGCAGTTTTGCCAAATATTATTAAACAATAACCCCAGAACATCTTGTGAACACGGTTTTCATTTAAGTGTTTCCATGACAACACACTTTATAATTTGTATTAGTATCTTTCATATATCTTTCTTGATATAAACTACATTTCTAAACAAAATTTAAATAGTTTTTAGTGAACCCCACGCTTATTTCCTGCAAGAGTTTGATTTTTTTTCGAAGGTTGTAAAATTATATTGATAATGTGGGATTTTTTGTTGAAAATTATTTTAGACTTGCATCGAGTAGAAGTACTACAATGCCTATTCGAATCTTCAGGTAAAGATGAAAATAATTAGGCTTCAATTTTAATCAAACAATAAAAAAGAATTTCGTTTCAATAATGACATACCGGGGTTATTGTTTGTTTCTTCTATACAAAAATATATAAGAATTGTTTGAACTACACAATTATGGTGTGAATCGTATTTTTTTTTAAATTTTGAACTATGGTCTTGACGACATTGGTCCAAGGGTAACCAGAACCGACAATTATGCATTTGAAAAATATCGAAATTATACTAAAATAGTTTAACCAGTCAAATGTGAATTGTAACTGGGTCATTTAAAAACATAATATAATTTGTCAATACGACACCACTCGCCGGCGCTAAATCTCAATTTAATGTTCTTTGAACGGAAAAATCTGATTCAAAATCCTAATATGTATATTGAAAAATATAAAAGATATAAATCAAAATGAACATATTTCATGTTTCAAGTGGATGTGACCACAACTTTATAATAGTGACCTGTACCTGAAACCAAAAATTAGACGTGATAATGTACGTACGAGCGTACCGTACCGTCGGTCGCACAAACCCGAAAACATAAAATTTTAAAATCCACATTGGTCTGGTTAAATTATAAAGTTTCAAAATGTATGGTAGTTTTCTATAAAATTTTAACAATAATCATATATCATATTTCATTAATTAAAAAATAAATTGAGAAAAGTGCAAACTTACAAGTGCCCTTGCGGCGTCCCTCAACAGCATTTGGTCTCTACTGCGTGATTTGGCTGCTACATCGTAGGTGTCATCCATTAAATTTGATGTGTAAACCAGCTCATCGTTGACACCTCGTCTAATATCGTTCTCCTCTCTAGATGTGTCTGATAAGAAAAGAAAATGTTTTGTTGACCATTTTATTCAAAAATTCAATCTTAAAATTGTAATATAAATTCTTCGTTTAAACTCTACTTCAAGTATTTAATAATTAACTCGAGTAAAACATAGGAGTACAATGTGCGATACTTAATGCGCAATTCTTATGTTTAAGTTGATAAGAATTTTATATTAAAATGATTGCTAATTTAAGCTACGATAATGAAAACACCTAAAGTTTCCTATTCTAATGCGAATTTACATAAATCATAAATCAAGTTTAATATGAGTAAAAATTAAATTAATGAATGATTTATTGTTGTTCGCTTAACCTCAAGTGACAACTATTTTATCATTATTAAGAACAAGAACAAATTAATAGTTTGAGTGGGAGTCAACCAGATGGGGGAAAGACATTTCGATGGCAGCAAGTAAAGCATAGCATGCTAGACAGGGGCATACATGTTTTCTGCCAACATACAATCTGTGGACCTCTGAAAGAGTTCGTGCAAGGGTTGTCCAACGTGCAGAGAGTTTATGTATATAAAAAAGATGTGGTATGATTGTTAATGAGATAACTCTCCACAAGAGACCAAATGACACAGAAATCAACAGATAATGATCACCGTACGGCCTTCAACAATGCGCAAAGCCCATTCCGAATTGTCGACCTACACAAGGCATCGGAATTAGTGTTATTATATTTCGACCGTTTCGTCGGAGTTCAATATTTATATTTACCCCACACAAACATGCAGTTGCTCCTTTCTAGCATGTGTTTTATTGTAGGGTGCGGTAAACCACACATGACCATACTTTTATACATTTTAAAACAGAACGATAATAAATAATAAAAAAAAAACAAACAAACAAACAAAAAGGGAGTTCTGCAAAATTGATCGACCGGAGTAAAGAGCGGGACATTGGACAGCCTTTGGAGAAATGTACACGGAATGAGTGTTACTCTCCAGGTGCATGCGGCATCGGACGTCTGTGGGTATGAAATACAAGCATCCGGATTAGCTAGCAAACTATTAAAACACCCAACCCCCTCCCTCTAGGTATGTGGTTTTATTGTCGATCGGAGAAGTCCATTTAACTATGTTTCTTAAAAGTCTATTCTTGGTGTCAATAACTGCAGGATAACAAATAAAAATTTTAAATCTAAATAATAATGATAATAATAACAAAAAGATTACAGTTTGCAGTTGTTCGAATATATCAATTGACAAAAAAAAACTTTTATTTTAAGATTTTCATATTTTTTAAAAATTTTTGATGGGGTAAAAGGGGGCATCATGTCAGTTTCACGTTAATTGATATTGATACCTACGGTTGACATTTTAGGAAACAAAGTAGACTAATTATTTCACTTTGTCTTTAGTAGAATAATTCGGGGCCTTTTATAGCTGACTATGTTGTATGGGCTTTGCTCATTGTCGAAGGTCGTACAGTGACCAATAGTTGTTAATTTCTGTGTCATTTGGTCTGTAAGTTGTTGAGAGTTGTCTCATTGGCAATCATGCCACATGTACTTTTTTATATAAACGTTACAAATTGTCAATGCCTTGGCAAAGCCGGATGATGTTGCAATACACTGTTAAACTTACCATAATATGATCTTGGTCTGATGACCTCGGGGATATAGGTATCCTCGTATAGGGCAGATCTTGATTGTGGGGCATATGACCATCTCTTGAGTGCTGAATGTCCTTTTGTGCTCTGTTCAAAGTTGAAAAACAAAAAAGCTATTTTTATACTTTGAAAATTAACCTGTTGATCAATTGACTTGTTTACATACACTGAAATAATTTTAAGGTGCTTTTAAAATATAAAAGGATATAAATAATTAAAATTCAGTGTGTAGCTTAATAACACTGTTTTAATTAAAAAGAATGACCATTGAAATCCAGAAAAAAATATTAACAGTTTGAGTTCGGTCGAATTTTTCACTCATAAATTGTCCTAACATATCTTATCCCTTTAAAATCTGCCATATCACCGTATGAAAAGAAGGTTTGAAGATATCAAAGTCAAACTTTTTTAAAAAGTTAAAGATTGGATAGCAAATATAGTTGTCGGCAAGGGCTGATAGGCTCGTGTATAAATTATATTCAACTTTCTATAATCTTAATATTAAACAACCACGCCTAGCTGTAGATTTAATCAGTTTAACAAAACTGTAAAATGTGTATGTTGTACATTCACTTGTCTGTACTAATAATTGATAGCCTGTTTACGTACTGCTGATGCCAGTAATTACATAGAAGCTATTTCACCTTGAATATTTGGCAAGGCCGTGGTTGTTTCTACTTATAGTAATTGGTAATCGGATACTTCTCGCGCGAGCGGCATGTGATTGAGATAAAAACAAAACTGTACAATAAAGCTATTGATATTATCTATTTATTATTTGTTTCATCTTGATAATAGTTATCATATGTTTCCAATAATAAAGGCTTAATTTATTGATTTTGATAATTGATTGTGTAATCTTCTGTATATATGTCATTATTGTGATAAAGAAAATATGATGAAGTGTGTGGTTTGATAGCAGAATTGCATAAACTTGTATATGATGACGTGCAGACATCATATAAAGATAACATTCTTCTACAAAAGTAGCAATAAAGATAATTGAAAAAAGTTCTATATGTTATATTTTCTGATGATTAAAAAATAATATTGACAATTATATAGATAAACTGTATAGTTATAAAATACTAAAATTTAAATCATTGATATTTTTATGCTAAAGTTAAAATTGAAGAAAACCGAAAACAAAAATTTCTAATACAATTCAGCGAATGTAAAAACTATACTGGATCTCCTTTACATCAGCAAATTATAAATCTCTATAAACTTCTGGATTTGTTTCGCTTATTATCTACATCAGATACACCGATGAGGGTGTAAGCACGATATAATGTATCAAAATATTATTGTTAATGTAAACTAAAATAGCTTTCAAAGATTATGGAGGGAATCTTTCATCTAGTTCCATTATACAGCAAAGATAAATACAGTTTATTCAATCACCCGGGTGATTCAATAACATTTAATTTCATTTTGGTGTCAATACAATTTTAAATACAAATGCATTTATAATTACATTTAGAATGAAAAAAAAAACTTTTTGTTTTCTAAAAGTTCACCGGCTAATATTACATGTCAAAACCAGTAAAGATATAATGTTCTCTAGCATCAATTAGCTTATAAAAAAAAAAAGAAAATTAATGTACACATTATAATACAATCATGAAAAAAATGCACATTCACTTCAGTTACCCTGCACTAAAAAAAATAGACAAAAATATGCTGGTACGAATTTTAATGTATAATGTATGTTGAGCGGACCAAAAATACACAGGGACGAAAGGAAGACTTACGCAAAAGTGATAATGTTACACCATTAAGATGGTAACTAATGCTTAAATGAAAGTAAGCATTCCGGTAAAATCTTGTGTTTACTTGGTAAAGATTTGTTCAAATAAGATTAACTCAAATAATAGCCGTTATATAATTTCTGCTGCTTTACTGGCTCTTCAAGTAGGAGAAATCGATCACGGAAGGGGGTTTGAATTATTCGGTTTAAACTTAGATGGAATCAAAACAAATTTCGAAGGAACCGATATTTTATGAAACTAACCAATTAAAAAAAGTCTATAGACCGGATTTACATTTTTGGAATGAACATTATGTATACAGAGCCTCATTTTTAACCGTGATTTTAAATTAACACCAGAGGTGTTGCTTTGATTTATTGTATATCAAAATGTTTAAATAGCAAACAATTAAGCATACATACTCAAGAAAAAGCATAATAATAAAAAATGACTTACAGCGAAGTATCCTGGTGGCACCGATGAATACCTGCTCCTCCTGACAGTCATTTCGTTTGTTGAACTTGATGAACGATCTGAGGGTCCTGCCTGCCAACAATAAAGAATACACATTAGAAAGAAAAATAAACAAACTAGCTGTCGAAAACAAATCAAGCAAGCACATTTATTCAATTTTTATCAAGCAAAAGCAATGTTTCAATACTGAACTAATCCTTTTTCCCACTAAATTCGAAGACTGTTCCTATACGAATCCAAAAAGTATCCGGAAGTCAGGAAATGTAACGTACCAAGTATTTGTTCCATCTGGAGTTTCCTGGGAATAACATCTTGCCCCTTATGCTTTCTGACTATACAAGAAAGAGAAGTAATATTTCCTTGAAAAGATCCTAAAAGCAGGAAATAATAGTTAAAATCCACAGAAAAAGAGAGGAGAAAACTGCCACTCCAGCTAGGCTTTTAGTCGAATCTAGCACTTCATACTCCAAGGAACTTGTGTTCTTTATAAGGTGTGCGCGATACACACATAAGAATGCCTGAGTATATACATTCTAAAACATCATCTTTTATCATGAAAACACGTACTGATGCACGTGGGCAGGTAACGGTTAACGAATAGCAAAGCAGAAGACTTATTTACTGCTGATGATTCCAATAGATATATTTGAAGACATATCATAAAATTCCTGTTAGCATAGCTATGATAATCCGCTAATTTAATTTGTCAGCACATACATGTCAGTCGCGTACACACAAAAAATAACATGCTACAAAATAATGAACACAGCAAGAATCCAAGTTCTATAAAACAGAACTTCAGATGGTATCACTGATGATAAGAATAAGCAACAATAACAAAGCAATATAGCAATACAATGCAAACTTACTTTTAGGGGTGAAAATCGAAATGCTAAAACTACGACTGTTCAGAGTAACAAAATTATAGAAAGATCCAAAGCCGAGAGTAAGTTCGATGCCACAAGGAAAATGTACTCGGTTACCATGTACATCAATACATGGCCCCATCCATTTGAAAGAGGGTAATATCCGGTACAAAGATCATGCCTACCTTTCCAATCTATCAATACTAATTAAAAATATTAATTGATATTAAAATTGCTTTTGTCATAAATTATTTAATATGAGTCACGTGTTATCATATTACAATAAGAAAAAAGAGGGATGACTAAGACAATTGCAATTAGCGCATAATTAATAAAAACTTAAAACATTTATTGTTGTGAATGCACACCCCTGAAGATGGACTGATCCATTTAAGATTCCTCGACAATCGTCAGCATCTGCCTAAAAATGGAGAGTGATACTGAACGTGTTCAGGTATCTCTCTTTGATGTAGATGTGCTTAGTTACTAGTATACATCGATAGCAACCAAAGACGTAATGCTAATGTTTTCTATCATTTGCACACGTTAATTGATTGCAAAGTATATATATGTGCACAGCAGTCGGAGTTTTTTGTTAATTAAGTGATAAATTTTATATGAATTAACTAGTTTCGTACTAATTTTACAAGACTCGAAGCTCACATTGATTGATCTTGTTTCATTACGTATAGAAACTAGAGCAAAGTGGAACATGAAATAAAACCATTCAGTAAGCTCGGACCTAAAAGTTTACGGAAATAATGATCGAGATGGTTACATGACTTAATATTTATATTTTTTTATAAAATGTTATTGTAAAACTTCGAATGAGTTTATACGGAAGCGTATTAGCGCCACACATTTTTTTTTCTTCCTATGTTTGCGTTAAACGCAAACTTGACATTTTTTTTACATAGGTTTATTTCTTATAGCTACATGTACAAGGTTAAATGCAAAAAAAAAAAATATTATTCATTCGATTATGACAAATTACATAATAAACACGAACAGAAAGGTAAATATTAAGATAAGATTGAAAGCTCTGATGGTGCTGTAATAATGTGTTCCAGTCATATTTTTATATATATATTTTCCAAGATATTAAATTCCACCTTATGATATATTTAGTTTAATGATTATATATATATTACAGACTGCAAATTCATATCATCTGGTTCCATCACATTCATCTATTATTCCAAGATATCTTGGTTTTCAATCATTTATCTTAATCGCACTGGCGTAAAACAAATTTTAAAAATACTTTTTAACATTTATAATAGAAATACAAAGATATGGATTTCCATTTTTGACATAAAGTCAGTACATGCAGAGCAAAAACACATACAACGCTTGTATTGCTGTTCTTCATCAGTCAAATTGAGGGCCTTCAAAATGGAGCCCCGAAAAATCGCCTCACTGCATATTATTTTCGATTTGTGCATGTGTTTTGGAGTTCTTAAAAACTGTTTAGGTCTTTACATTTAAACCAATTATCAAATAATTCGTAATAAGATAAAGATTTAAAAACAAAACAAGTGATATTGAAAGCTAAAACACAAATGAAAGTGTATCTATGAATTGATCTTCATTCCAAATCCTTCAATTCGAAAATAATATAAAGTAGTATAAATTAATTGAATAGCATACTTCAAATACCCATAATTCCAAGTAATAAATTCTGTCTGACTAACCGTATTACTTTTTTGAATCTTGTATTACAAATGCATAAACAACATTATTTACATTTATAATCAAAACTAAAAAGAAATTTTAAATAATTAATCTTATTCTTGACACACCCTTGAAAGTCATAAGTTTTTGATTATATTTATTTTATGATTTTTTATTGGCAATCATACCACATCTCCTTATCGTTAAATCTATATCGACTTTTAACGTTTTGTTAAGAGATACTTCGAGAGTCCGTTTTTAACCTTGATTTCTTTATCCTTTAGTTTATATGATATTTCTTAATTAATATATGTATATATGTTCTGGTCGCTGCAATTCTTCATTAGTAAAGAATTGTAAAGAAATTAATGATAAGATTCATCTGCTTTTGCTTGATTGAAATTTCCATGACTGATACTGACATTGTAAATGTGTCCCTCTTACCGCAAATTGTTCCATTTGATTCCTTCAAGGACAAAACAAAACACCATTTGTTGTTAATTTTTGTTCCGACACATTTTGTCAGGAAATTTATTAACAAACATTCTCTAGTTGCCTAAAAACTATTTTTTAAATATAGAAGAAAACATTATTTTCTAATAGAATCATATTCAAAACAGTGTAGCTGTGGCCCATGATTGACGACCTTAAATTATCCCATTGACTGGGGCAGATTAGGTGAACGTTTGTCTGTAACGACCACTGCTCACTATGTACTTGTTAAAGACACTTAAAATGTGGGGTCACAAAAGGTTCTCAACACCTAAATAAAGTAATTAGAAAATCTAATCAGGAATAACACGACGTTTTGATTTGTATCAATAATATAAATCAAAACATAAAGTTATTTCTGATTCATTTTTCGAATTATTTTAATATTAAAGGCGTTAAGAACCTCTGGTGACCCCACAGTTTAAATTCTATAATAAGTAAGTAGGAAGCAGTGGTCATTACAGACAAACGTTCACAGACAATGGGATAATTTAAGGTCGTCAATCAATGGCCACAGCTACACTGTTTTGAATATGATTCTAAATGGAGTTCAATCGTCATAGAAATCTGAAGGACTGTTTGTTAAAGAGTTATTTCATTTTGTAAGCAGGTGTACATTAGCATTCATTGTACAGTAACATTTGAAACACAATCTGATAAAATTCAGATCTATCGTCACTCGCTTTCTCGTATAAGCATAGCAAACCTCCAAAGAATCCATATTCGCGTTTGAATTTCAAACAAACTTTTTAAATCTTTCCAGCCAAGGTCATTTGTATAGTTGAATGGAAGTGAAGCAGATTTTCACTAGCATTTTACTATCGTTTTAATAGACGGCCGACTGACTGGTGAGTTAACTTGGACTATCTATAAAGTCAGCTTAAGAAATAATATACACTTTTACAATAGGGCCTTTACAGAATGATTCATTTATTGCATCATCTGATATTTTTCGCTTGCAGCGGAATGGTCGTCATCTATTAGTATAACTTTTTTCTGATGGCAGCAATTGAAACATTTTTAAAAAAACGTGACGCATCTTTTTGAAACCAATCTAAAAGGATAAGGGTAATTTTTGTGTCCCCTCTCAGAACCAGTTCATATTTATACTATCAATAGCCCTTGAGCAGGTACTTTAAAAAATACCAACTTTTATTTGTTCCCGTGATTTATTGGTTGCCTAGCAACCAATTTCTAATATAAAACTTGCATTGTCTGTTTTTCGTCAAAAAATCTCTTTTTTAATGATTTTTTATGGTTTATTTTGTTGAACTTTATTATATTGATAATCTGTTTCAGTTTTTTTTATTCCTTTTATAGTTTATTCATAGCATCATTTATAATTGATTTTCTGCATAACCTTTAAAAACAAGTTTATTTCAACAAAATTCAAGACTTTGATAAGTTTTAATGGTCATTTTGGCCCCAGATATTGTTGTTCAATTTTTTTGGCATACAAAGGGGCCAAATACTGCACTTATCATACATCGTCCTTTACAGCTAATAAAATGGAAAAAAAAAGACGTTTTATATTCTTTCATAAACCAAGGAGTGATAGTGCTTCGCCCTTGACATGATATTAACAAAGTTTTCCCGTAAACTGATAATTACCTTTCGGTTCAAACGTTCTAGTGCAAAGGTCAAAGGTGGATACAGCTCCTTTAAAGTTTTTTTCAAAAAGAGTAAATGGCTTCAATCTAATTGAAATTAGTTCTCCGCACTTGCTCATCGTTGTTTATGTGTCGCGCGATCTAATTAAAATTAGTTCTCCGCACTTGCTCCTCGTTGTTTATGTGTCGCGCGATCTAATTAAAATTAGTTCTCCGCACTTGCTCCTCGTTGTTTATGTGTCGCGCGATCTAATTAAAATTAGTTCTCCGCACTCGTTCCTCGTTGTTTTTATGTCGCGCGACATATAAACCTAACTTAATTTGCTGTTTACAGTTTATCTCTATCAATTATATATAGTATTCAAGATAATAACCTAAAACTTCAAAGTTTCCTAAAAATTACCCATTTAGGGGCAGTAACCCGACAACCGGTTGTCTGATGCGTCTGAAATTACTAGGAAGATAGATCTTGAACTAGTGCACATTTAACCCCATGTCATATTTGCCCTAAATGCTTTAGTTATAGGGATATAAGCCAAAAACTGAATTTCACCCCATGTTATATTGTTAGCCATGGCGGCCATCTTGGTTGATGAGCGGGGTCATCGGATATATCTTTAAACAAGATACCCTTATGATGATTTAGGCCAATTCTGGTTTTATTTTGCTAAGCAGTTTCAGAGGAGCAGATTTTTGTAAAAGTTTACGGACGACGACGGACGTCAAGTGATGCCAGGTGAGCTAAAAAGTGGTCTTCCGAAATCCCCACCTCCCCAACTTGAATTTTAAAGGTAACATTTGACACCGTAGCAACATCGGTGTTGAAACAATTTCAATCTAATTCCCGGCCGGGCTGTATACAAATACACAAATTCTGCACAAATACGTAACGAGAATGTAAAGTTACTGGTGCTTTATTTGCATTTTACTGAACCGTTCTACAAAAATTAAAACAAAACCGGAACGAATAGATTATGTAAAAAACACACATCTTCAATTATACACAGCCACAGTATATTAAAATGTATGCCAAATATGTGAGACTTCTTTGCACAGAGCGATTCATTTTCTACAGTATTATATAAGATATAACCGACGTGATTGACGTAAGGCTTGATTCACAGTGGCATACATCATAACTATCTACTATATAATGGTTATATTGTAAACTCATATCATCAAAATAGCATCTTTAGTATGCAAAGGCTTGATCATCTGGTATTGAAGATTATCAAGTACATTGTTTTTTTCTCGTTGTAGATGTATCATAAATACTAAGATTCCTCATACCTGGAAAAAATGTTTTAGAAATTTTAAAATATGTGTTTGTGGTTTGTTTAGAACTTTAGACCATCTTAAGGATGTCCGCTAATCTTTTCAAAATAACAAGCTTTTTTAAAGACTTTCAAATTTATAGCCTATAAACCGAAGGAACTAAAATAGCAGAAAAAAATATGGGTCTGTGGGCTTGTTTTCGAGATATAAGCCATCGACAAGTTGGCGGGAAAGGATTCTCTCTAGATTTTTCATACATTTAACCGTCTTCCTTTAAACGACAATGAAAAAAAGAACATGGATTTTGTAAATTTTTCAATACTATATTAAAGTAGCAAAATAATGAAAAAGTAGAGGTAAGCAAACTAATATAAAAATCCAGTTAATGAATCCAGAGGCATTTGGTTGGTTTCCGTCCCACTTGAAGTACTTTAAACGGTTATATAGAAATATTTTTAGGATTGCAGGCTTAATTCATACTAGCCTGGAATCCTGATTTAGCTTGCCAGTTTAGCATGTTTAGCCTGATGTCCATAATGCCGGCCCGATATCTAGCTGCGCGACTTCTTCTGACAAGATTAGCCAGGACCCCAGGATAAAATTTGTCTCCGACAAAACGTGTTTTTTTTACACGGAATCCATGCGCGTAGCTACGTTTACGTCAAAACGCCTGGGCGTACACTTGAATTTGGTAAAAAAAAATATATTTTCATCTAAATGAAATAAAAAGAATTGGTTCACAGTACATCAACCTTTCTTCAATGGCTTGTAATTGCAAATAAGAGTGACGAAATTTAGTATCATATTATACATTTTTTCATTTTCTGTCTCGTGAAATCTTTACTCACTTTCCTTTTTCAAGCAATTCATTATGTGCTAAGATTCGATATGTGGTTTACATTTTTTGTCGAGCCATTGAAATATGTCGCGAAAGCGAGACATTTCGATCCTAAACCTCGTCGGCAGTGCCAATATTACAACTATGTATGTACATATATGTTCAGTATGTGGTTAAAGTTTTAAGATATCAATAACTTTGTCAAACCTTCGTAAAATTTTACGCTAGCTGGACAAAAACTGTTCATGGTCATAATGACGAAATCCATATTTCATGGATAAAGGGG
This sequence comes from Mytilus galloprovincialis, assembly GCF_965363235.1. Taxonomy (NCBI): domain Eukaryota; kingdom Metazoa; phylum Mollusca; class Bivalvia; order Mytilida; family Mytilidae; genus Mytilus; species Mytilus galloprovincialis. The sequence goes on from NC_134843.1 coordinate 89,430,222, forward strand.
ATTTTTTTGCATTTACAGTTTTTGATTTAAGTTTAATTTTTTAAACGTTTGTTTCGGGCGACATCGATGTGTGTTTTGTAGACGAAACGCGCGTCTAGCGCAAGGGCGAAATTCAATCCTTGTATCTATGATGATTTAATTTACATGATAAATTTATAAACCTCCATATTTTGTCATGAAACTTGTGCAGAAATAAATATTCCAGACCAAGAAAAAATATCTAAAGAAAATATTGTATTCGTTTAAATCCTGTAATGGACTGATAAATGAAAATACTTTTCGCGGGGAGAAATTCCAGGCGAGACCCAGGGTTCCATTAAGAACTCTTCACAAAGGAGTAGGGTAAGGATCGATTTTGGCCTCAAAATGCAGGTTCATTTGATGAAAGATTTTGGACACTTTTTAAACACTTAAGTGTCTACTTCAGTCGATTAAATTAGTTTATGTGAAAGATTTGAACTGATTTAGCCATTGAAGACGCTTAAACTCAGGTTTAAATATGAAAAATCTATCAAATATTATAAAGAATGAACACAAATGCGGTCACTTCCATTTCAGACGGAAACCGTCTACAAAATAAACAAAATGTTAAGATTTCGAAGATTTCGGTTATTTAGCGCCATGACTTAATTATGCTAATATCCGATATATGTGCATTGTATTGTCAAAAACAGCCAAAATTATTGAACAGAATAAAATTGAGAATGGAAATGGGGAATGTGCCAAAGAGACAACAACCCGACCATAGAGCAGACAACAGCAGAAGGTCACCAACAGGTCTTCAATGCAACGAGAAATTCTCGCACCCGGAGGCGTCCTTCAGCTGGCCCCTAAACAAATATATACTGGTTCAGTGATAATGAACACCATACTAAACTCCAAATTGTACACAAAAAACTAAAAGTTAAAATAATACAAGACTAACAAAGGCCAGAGGCTCCTGACTTGGGACAGGCGCAAAAATGCGGCGGGGTTAAACATGTTTGTGAGATCTCAACCCTCCCCCTATACCTCTAGCCAATGCAGAAAAGTAAACGCATAACAATACGCACATTAAAATTCAGTTCAAGAGAAGTCCGAGAGAGAAGTATTCCACTTTCCATTAAACAGCTAAAAAAATTATATTTTAACTATTTTGTAAAACTGCTATATTTTGGGACCAAAAAGGGGTCTAACTGGGCCAGTATTGCACCTGAACAACTGAGAAAATTAATTATTTCATGTTCATTTACGATATTTGCACATAAAAATGTGCTTTGTGGATTGAGTGCTTTACCCCACGGTTCCCTTTAATCATTTTTTAAAGTAACTGGTTTGGACGTTTACTCCAAGTTAGCCAATGAGTTATTAGATTATAAATAAACACAATGAATAGATTAAACATAAAAAATAAACCATTTTGAATCTAAAGAATGTTGTTATTGATCAGTTTTCAATGAGAGGAATGCTATGTCATTCTCGATAACTCTTAAACTTCAGGAGGCTTCGCCTCCGCTAATCCACTACCAACAGGTTCTTTGGCCTGGACCCGCTTGGGCCTTCAGGCCCCGCACCGAGGTTCGGGCGTACACGTAAAAATGACCTAGCTACGCCACTGGAATCATGAATATTTAATGTCCTGGACACATGAACATGTAACTTAGAACAATTTAGAACAGTCCGACACTGCTAATATCAAATCATAAATTTCCCCTTAGCTGTCTCAGTCTCTCCCACATTATAGTTATATTTTATTAGATATAGGAAGATGTGATGTGAGTGCCAATGAGACAACTATCCATCCAAATAACAATTAATAAAAGTAAACCATTATAGGTCAATATACGGCCTTCAACACGGAGCCTTGGCTCACACCGAACAACAAGCTATAAAGGGCTGTACAAGACCAAGGAGGTTTATACGATCTCCTTGATTATATGTCGTCTAATTATATCAGAGGGACATTAGCACAGAAGATATGAGACGACTATACATCGATTTACATAGAATCAATGAATAAATAATTATTTAAACCTTTTCTCTTGTTTTATAAAGAGCAATTACTGGAATAGTGTCATTATCGTCCATTATCTCAAATGTTCAAGACGCAGTAACATTTTCTGAATATGTTTTGTAGTTTGAGATTTGGAATGAAACTTTAATTGCTTCTATTTTTGATAACAAATTGATACCTTTTTGTATGGCAATAAATGAATCACTTATACAGTAATATTATAACTAATATTATAACTACTGACTAGCATGGCTTTTCTTGTTTTTAAAATTGCAAAACATGAAAGTTTTGCTGATTATTGATAACACCTCTATGCAAATATATAAATCTGGATTATTTACAAATGGAGGAGGGCAAGTATTATTTTAATTTTCAGATAGGGTAAACAGAATATGGTATAGAGTGAATCGTTTACGGATTCGTTTAACGTGTTTTAGCAGTTTTTGACTGTTCCTTTTGTGTTTTAAAATCTAAGCGAAAATGGGAAAGCATAGTAAACCAGTTTATTTATATGGGTTAAGTAAGAATTAGAAAGTTTACACTTATCAGGAAACAAGATACACGCTAGCCTGACATCCCGGCCCATTCTAACTGCGCGTCGACAAGATTAGCCAGGACCCCAGGCTAGATTCAGGATTAAACGATAAGAAAAGAGTCATACAATACAACAAATTGAAATGCAAGTTATTTTGCCAATAAATATCTTCTGTCAAACACTGTCATTAGCTGCGAAAATACACAAAAAATACTCTAGGTTCTGTTACACTCTTACTCAGTTTCTCTTTAAGTCTCTTAGTCTACACTGTCATTATAATATAAAATAAATAAAATAACTCTAGCTTTGCACGTAGTTACGATAAACAGTTACAGGACTGGAATAGCTTACCAATAAGACTGTTAAAGATAGAAGGTACAGAGGCACTCAAGAACAGCCTCACATCTTATATAAATTTAATAGACTAGTCGAGCAACATGCCAACAGACACTAAATTTTAATTTCACATGTAAATATGCACCAAATTGAATGAAATAATCAAAACTTGCTTAATGGGTCTAAGACCTTTTTAAAAATAGCATTTGAACGATGTAGATGTAGATGGATGTCCTTTCTTTTATTTAAGGGCATACAATACAGTTACGGGGAGGTAATGACGTTGCTAGCGTAAATTGTTATTTTCGCGACATCAAACGGTGACTTATCGGGATAAGATGCAGTTTTCAGCTGATTTTTATCATTCAAACAGATTTAACTTAAAAAAGAGTTCATGGATCCCTCTTTTTTAAAATGACATTTGGTTTGATTACTTAAGAAGATTATGTGTACCAATTTTCATGAAAACATAAATAGTGTAATTTTAATATGATTAATATACAGCAAAAAATTACGGGTTTTTCCTACATTCCATCTTCGCTAGCCAAGGGTTACTATCCACTCCCGTTCTCTTCACCCTTGGCGGATTGAGCTAATATTGAAGAGAATGGGAGTGGATTGTAACCCTTGGCTAGCGAAAATCAAAGATGGATCATTTGATTAATTTGAGTTACATGTATTTGTAAAAATAAAATGTACAAATTCATGCAATATTTATATAACACATAAATTACAAATAATTTAAAAAAAAAAAAAACACAGATCATGTTTATCTTTTAAAGCAAAAAAGTTTGATTTCTATCATGTCTATAGAAAGGAAAAATATGTCCACAAATCCGTATTAATAGAAAATATCTTTTATTGCATATTTGATTTAATCAGGTAAAAAATAGCCTGGTACATGCAAATTCTTATCAAAATTTAAATATGGGATCAAAACTGTATCGTATGCCTTAAGGGGTCCCTGTACTTAATTGTCACTGTAAGGGTTTTATATCCTCTTTGAATTCTGAGTCTGCAACGCTCTTTATGAATCCTCAAAGGTATAATGTTATGGTCTGCACTTGTTTTATTCAATGTTAAAGGAGCTCTCCTACCTATGATAAGAACCAAAAGTTCAAGCACCCAAAATCATGTTGGCTCCTTTCACATTCGCACCCCTCATGATTGCACAAGGGGTATGTTTGTTACTTCGTACCCGACACATTGACACTCTTTTCAAAGGTTTTATTATAAATAATTTGTAATCATACATTACAGGTAGTAATTAAGTGCATTTTTATAGAATAATGATAATAAGTTTTTTCTATGGTTTTAAAATGAAATGTCAAATTACATTCTAAATATGAGCTGAGGCTTCTTAGTTGTTTTGTAAATTATGTTGTCGAAATGGATAATAAATATTGTCATAATCATCAAAGGCAAAGATTATTCATAAACACACATGAGATCAAAAGGGTCATGCTTTGAAAAACCTGTATTATAATGAAAATACCGGTATAGGATTGTGCAGGAAACAAACTTACTTATTAATAGATATAGGAAGATGTGGTGTAAGACCCCGTTCACACTAGGACATTTTTATCGATTTAAACTAGACCGGTTCACTTTAGATCGATTTAAGGGCCAATGTGAAAGCTTTGAATCGATCTTCAATCGGCTAAATTAAAACACCAAAAGAGGTAGTTTAGTTTGAATCGATCTAAAGTAAACCAATCTTACTTTAAATGTAAACGCAGAGATCGGTTTAAACTAGTACGATTGAATCGAAAATAACGTATGCGCATGTACAGCACCAAAACTATCTCAGAGGTTCGTAGTTTAACTCATATTTCTCTGTTTACAGACATTTAAAACAAACTGAAAACATTTTGTCTTCCCCATCGCATAGGTTTGCGAAATCTTTGTCTTCTTTTCTTATGATGATTTTTTTTTCTTTTCAGGAACTGCAATATTTCGTCGTGTTGTAACTTCGTTACTACAGATATTTTTTTCAAAATTAAAATAACGGCAATAACACCTGTACCAAAATGTTAACTTCTGATTCAGGAGAAACAATAACTTTTTCAAATTTTTTCAAGTGTGTGTGTCAGAGTATCAATAGATGAATTTAATAAATCAGTTCTATTTATACACAATGTTTAAAGTTTTACAGGTAAAAAGGTTAGATCAATTGCGTTTTTGATTGTAGTGTGAACGCAGTGGATCGGTTTAGACCAATAGAGATCGTTATGATTAAAGGTAATGAGAATGCTAACTGGTTTTATTTAGATCGATTCAAATTAGATCGATTAAAAAAAATGCTAGTGTGAACGGGGTCTCAGTCTGGATTTAATATTTTGATTTATTTAATGAATTTATTTATTTTTCAGAAACCATGTAGATGTATAATGTGAAGACTATATATAATGTTCCCTTTAAAGATCTGATGATAAAACTTCAATCAAAATGAGAAATCAAGGTTATGGAGCAATGAATGATCAGCAGGAATCTACTCCATTGAATCCTAAGGTGCAAAAACTAGGATTAAACATTAAAATAGAAATAAAAAATATGCTAAAACACTATGTAGTATCAAACTTACCAACACACATTAACACAAGACAAAACAGACACACAAAACCAAAAACACACAAGACAAAACAGATACACAAGACGAAACAGACACTCAAGACAAAACAGACACACAATTCATTGTTTATTTTTTTTTATATAAATAAGGCTGTTTGTTTTCTCGTTCGAATTGTTTTACATTGTCTTTTTGGGGCCTTTATAGCTGACTATGCGGTATGGGCTTTGCTCATTGTTGAAGGCCATACAGTGACCTATAGTTGTTAATTCTGTATCATGTTGGTCTCTTGTGGACAGTTGTCTCATTGGCAATCATACCACATCTTTTTTTATATACACAAGAGGAAACAGACACACGAGACAAAATAGACACACAAAACTTTAGACATATAAGATGAAACAGACACACAAAACTTTACAGACACACAAGACGAAACAGACACACAAAACTTTACAGACACACAAGACAAAACAGACACACGAAACTTTACAGACACACAAAACTTTACAGACACACAAGACGAAACAGACACACAAAACTTTACAGACACACAAGACGAAACAGACACACACAACTTTACAGACACACAAGACAAAAAAGACACAAGAAACTTTACAGACACACAAAACTTTACAGACACACAAGACGAAACAGACACACAAAACTTTACAGACACACAAGACAAAACAGACACACAAAACTTTACAGACACACAAGACGAAACAGACACACAAAACTTTACAGACACACAAGACAAAACAGACACACGAAACTTTACAGACACACAAGACGAAACAGACACACACAACTTTACAGACACACAAGACAAAACAGACACAAGAAACTTTACAGACACACAAAACTTAACAGACACAGTAGACGAAACAGACACACAAAACTTTACAGACACACAAGACAAAACAGACACACAAAACTTTACAGACACACAAGACGAAACAGACACACAAAACTTTACAGACACACAAGATGAAACAGACACACAAAACTTTACAGACACACAAGACGAAACAGACACACAAAACTTTACAGACACACAAGACAAAACAGACACACGAAACTTTACAGACACACAAAACTTTACAGACACACAAGACGAAACAGACACACAAAACTTTACAGACACACAAGACAAAACAGACACACGAAACTTTACAGACACACAAAACTTTACAGACACACAAGACGAAACAGACACACAAAACTTTACAGACACACAAAACTTTACAGACACACAAAACTTTACAGACACACAAGATGAAACAGACACACAAAACTTTACAGACACACAAGACAAAAAAGACACAAGAAACTTTACAGACACACAAAACTTTACAGACACACAAGACGAAACAGACACACAAAACTTTACAGACACACAAAACTTTACAGACACACAAGACGAAACAGACACACAAAACTTTACAGACACACAAGACAAAAAAGACACAAGAAACTTTACAGACACACAAAACTTTACAGACACACAAGATGAAACAGACACACAAAACTTTACAGACACACAAAACTTAACAGACACACAAACAAAGACATCACCATGGTCTAAATAGCCTGATTTGATACAAGCACACAATATGGATTGGTCAAATCAGTTTTATGTACACACAGATCTTCCTTTTGCCTATCTAGCCTAAATGTTATAAAAATAAAAATATACAATAAAAAAATCCTGCACGATGAAGTCACCAACAGGATTACCACTTACTGGAACAAGGAAATAAACTGCAAAATTTAAAAGTTTCTTCAAAAGCACTTGCTTTGCACTGGTCTCTTTTCTAGATAATAAAAAAGTAAAAAACCAATATTACTAAGTGGTTTCATGCCTTCAAGTCTCACCACAAACATTCATTTGAAATCTGCCGTATTTATTAGAGGGCAGTAAGTATTTATGTTGTTCGACCATCTGAGAGTTCTGGAATATTTGCTGTGTCAATGTGGAGATTGAAAAAGTCTTATCATGTGTCATTTTTATTCCCCCTCTGAATTTAGCCATTTTGAACCAAAATGAACTATGTACACTTCAATGGAGAAAAAAATAAGACTAGAGAATAATAAAATTTCTACAACACATATGATTGACAATATATATGCTACAGAACTTAGTGCTTGATATAAGTAAGTCATAAATTGACACAAAGACATTTTGTTTTTGTATTTTTACTTTAAAAAAATAGTGCATACCATATTCAAACTATTTTTTTTTATTATACAGGGTTCTGGACTAGCTCCAACAGTTGCCTTTGTTAGACGACAACCAAAGGACTATAAATTTGGTTCTATATTAGTTTCAGTCTTTTGTTTCTTTCCAGTAGGTCTAATTGCATTGTACTTTTCATATCAGGTAAGCTAGAATTTAAGAACATGTATTATATGTTAGCACTATCAAAACATCGGGTGTATTTTTCCTTTGATCTTTTTTTGTGATAATTTTTCATCTTTTGCTTCTTGCTTCAGATTGAAAGTTATTGTTAAAACTATGGATAATCTATAAGTCATGATGGTATTTAATTCCTGTCAAAAAGAAAACTTTCCTATGAAAAAATTGAAACATAGAAAAAACTTTTTGTCAGATACTACTTTTATTACAGTGGAAAAGCCAACTTGCATAATGTCAGTAGTTTAATTTAGCTTTATTCAGTTATATCTCCAACTGCTTTCTGAGCACCTTCACTTGCCAAGGGTTAGTTTCAATCAGATTAATTATTTGAGTTGTGGAAAAGCTGGATTATTTTACTTCAAACAAAGACAATGATAGTGTCTAAATAAGATAATGTTGCTATCTCTGGAAAAGTTTGCCATTTGAAACATAATAGAACTTGACATGCATCATGTGTTACTTTTTAATATAATTGTGTGAAGAATTAGGTTTTAATATACAACATATGTCCCTTGACTTATACCATGATCAAACAGTTTTAATTCCAAACCTTAGCAGGTATATTCTTATAGTGTTAGAAAACACTCTATGATATAAACTTGATTTATTGACATTTATTGAAAAAAAATATATATTCTGACTAATGCGAAGATACTTCCAGTTAACCAACTAAGATATCTGTGAAGTCTATGGTATATTTTTTAATTATTTTGTACCCTGATCTTAAGGAGTAACAATGTTTTCTAATATTTCAGGTTAATAAATTCTATATCAGAGGAGACCTAAATAGATCTGTGACATCATCAGAAAGAACAAAGTTTTTAATACAGATAACTGTTGTGATAGGCTGTTTGATATGGTTTGGGGCTATTTTTGGACTCTTATACACTACATATTGATACAATTTTGGAAATTGTTAGGTTTTTGTTTTCTCAAACACTAAAGGGACATAAAATTCTTTTAAGTAACAATGTTCCAAAAACAATAAAAGTCTTCTACATTTACATGTATACATGTGCTTGTAAAAGGTCTATTTCTATCGGACGTCGCTCATGTATTGATATATTGTTCAAGTCTTTCAATTTTTATATGAGGTATAACATAAAATTGTTTGTTGTTTTACATACGACTTTGCTAGATATGATCATATTGTATGTTAACCATATTTCTCATTTGTTCCATCTTTAGTTGATCTTGCCATACATGTATACTCATTTCTTGAATTTAATGGTTTAGATGTTGCAGATGTGAATATGGATTGCGTTTATAAATTTTCTGTTTACAAAATTTTTAATTTTTCGAAAAACTAAGGATTAATTTTTCTTATCCCAGGCATAGATTACCTTAGCGGTATTTGGTACAACTTTTTGGAATTTTGGATCCTCAATGCTCTTTATCTTTGTACTTGTTTGACTTTATAACGTTTTTGATATGAGTGTCACTGATGAGTCTTATGTAGGCGAAATGCGCGTCTGGCGTACTAAATTATAATCCTGGTACCTTTGATATTAAATACAAAAAAAAAGTCTTTTTTTTGCAGTATAGCTGTAGGACATATGAGATAGTCATAGTAGAGTAGAGCAGTGCATGTGTCCCTATAAAAGTTGCCTTTTTATGCCGACTTTTGCTCCTTTCTGAAACATATATTTTTAAATATAAAGCTTATCTGCTTCTATAAAAGTTATTTTGATACTGTAACATTCAGCATATTTAAGAATTTTAACAGAACACACAAAAGAAAAAAAATATGTGCTTCTTTAATACTTATAGTACATATATTATTGATAAAAAACATCTTCATTTTTCATTTCTCTTTTATAAAAAATAAAGGAAATATACCATATATTCTTCTTCTCTTTTTCACTGAATCTGAAAACAGGATGACAGAAGTCATATGCAGTCCCTTCTCCATAGGAAAATCAAAATTATTTAAGTTCTGAAAATTATGAAGAATGAAGCCTTCTTTCTTATTAAATTGATTTTGTGATTATGTTAAGAAATAACTCATAGTCAGGAATTTAACTCTCAAGATCTCAGGGACTACTGACAATCAGATCTTTTCATGTTGTACTGTTCAATTCAATAGCAATCATTTGTTGTTTTGTAAAATTACTTTTTAGCTTACCAACCCTGAAGGTGACTTTGAATCAATTAGCAATGTTGTGCGTCCATCAGTAGTTGCAGATCCAGAAATTTTAAGAAAAAGTGGGGGAGAGGGGGGAAGGGGGTGACTACCAAAGAGGCGGTCGCTCCAGTCATGTTTTAGTGATTCGTTTACAGAAGGGGGACAGGGTTGTCTTTTTTCATATTTTCTATTGAATAACTTCAATCCTACTGATACCAGATCTATATAAATAAAGTGTTACTATTAATCCATCTTTTTTCCCCTGAAGAAGGTTGGTGGAGGAGCCAGTCAGTTTATGAATCATTATCAGACTCTGTTAATTATGTGTTTTGGTATATCTTATATTTAATATGCTACATATTTAAAGACAGTAGTTTATAAGAAGATAAAGCAGTATGACATTTCAATAGATGATATGTTCATTCAAATGTAAAACAGTGTTTACTTTGAAATTGCTTGACTCATATTGTTATTGGTTTAGTTAGACTTGTTTTATATCTATTGGTGTGTTTAACACTGTTAACAAGGCATTTAAAGATTGTTTACTGCATAAGCAACATTAGATAGAAATACATTTGTTTCATATATATATATATATATTTATATATACAACTCGTCTAAACATCAACCCAACAATGTTAGATCTGTAAATTTGCTTTCGCAAATTTTTGGTTCTTCCCTCGCCGGGATTCGAACCCATGCTACTGTGATATCGTGCACTGCAGCCGTCCCGCTAGACCACACGACCACCTGGGCTCTCGTAAAAAGAGCTTTCGCTGGCTGGGTGTTACCTTTCCTCGTCAGTTTTAATCTATATATATATATTGAGTAAAGAAATAAGTTTAGATATTTATTTTTGTTAAACTGTGATCATATAAGATAAGTTTTTGATGATATAAATATGTACAGCTTTAAGTGTCCGTAGGTATATTCTGTTATCTGGTAAAAGATAATTAATGTACATCCTGAACATCTATACAAACCTATCAGTTATAATTTTTTAATTCATATACTTTTTAAAGTATTGAGTTAATCCCTGGATAAACATAACATGAAAAAAAACAAGTGATGCCACAAATGTGAAAAATGAAAATGTTCTTTTTTAGTAATGGTAACCTTGAACTTTAATGTCTTAGACCTATTGTAATTTGACCAAAATCCATAGATTATTCCCCTTCCCTATATCTTCAATCTATAAAAGATGCACTCCTACCAAGCAAAGGGAACTCTTTATATTATAAGCACATTATCCATTAACCTAAGGATAGCAAAAGTAATCTTGAACTTTGAGTCTGAATTTTTGACACTAACATCAATAGCTTCTTTCACTTCCCTTAGTCTGTCAAACTAATCTTATAAGCATTAGTGATTTGTCAGTGACTGACAATCATCAGTGAAATACTTTTCGATTGTTGAAATCTTGGATAAGTCAACGTTTTTTAGCTCACCTGTCCCGAAGGGACAAGTGAGCTTATGCCATCACTTGGCGTCCGTCGTCGTCCGTCGTCTGTCGTCGTCGTCTGTCGTCGTCGTCTGTCGTCGTAAACTATTTCAAGAATCTTCTCCTCTGAAACTACTGGGCCAAATACTTTCAAACTTTAACTGAATGTTCCTTAGGGTATCTAATTTATAAATTGTATCCGAAGTTTTGATCTATCAACAAACATGGTCGCCATTGCTAAAAATAGAACATAGGGGTCAAATGCAGTTTTTGGCTTATAACTCAAAAACCAAAGCATTTAGAGCAAATCTGACAGGGGTAATATTGTTTATCAGGTCAAGATCTATCTGCCCTGAAATTTTCAGATGAATCAGACAACCTGTTGTTGGGTTGCTGCCCCTGAATTGGTAATTTTAAGGAAATTTTGCTGTTTTTGGTTATTATCTTGAATATTATTATAGATAGAGATAAACTGTAAACAGGAATAATGTTCAGCAAAGTAAGATTTACAAATAAGTCAACATGACGGAAATGGTCAGTTGACCCCTTTAGGAGTTATTGCCCTTTATAGTCAATTTTTAACCATTTTTCGTAAATCTTAGTAATCTTTTACAAAAATCTTCTCCTCTGAAACTACTGGGCCAAATACTTCCAAACTTTAACTGAATGTTTCTTAGGGTATCTAGTTTGTAAATTGTATCCGAAGTTGTGATCTATCAACAAACATGGTCGCCATTGCTAAAAATAGAACATAGGGGTCAAATGCAGTTTTTGGCTTATAACTCAAAAACCAAAGCATTTAGAGCAAATCTGACAGGAATAATATTGTTTATCAGTTCAAGATCTATCTGCCCTGAAATTTTCAGATGAATCAGACAACCTGTTGTTGGGTTACTGCCCCTGAATTGGTAATTTTAAAGAAATTTTGCTGTTTTTGGTTATTATCTTGAATATTATTATAGATAGAGATAAACTGTAAACAGGAATAATGTTCAGCAAAGTAAGATTTACAAATAAGTCAACATGACGGAAATGGTCAGTTGACCCCTTTAGGAGTTATTGCCCTTTATAGTCAATTTTTAACCATTTTTCGTAAATCTTAGTAATCTTTTACAAAAATCTTCTCCTCTGAAACTACTGGGCCAAATACTTCCAAACTTTAACTGAATGTTTCTTAGGGTATCTAGTTTGTAAATTGTATCCGAAGTTGTGATCTATCAACAAACATGGTCGCCATTGCTAAAAATAGAACATAGGGGTCAAATGCAGTTTTTGGCTTATAACTCAAAAACCAAAGCATTTAGAGCAAATCTGACATGGAATAATATTGTTTATCAGTTCAAGATCTATCTGCCCTGAAATTTTCAGATGAATCAGACAACCTGTTGTTGGGTTACTGCCCCTGAATTGGTAATTTTAAAGAAATTTTGCTGTTTTTGGTTATTATCTTGAATATTATTATAGATAGAGATAAACTGTAAACAGCAATAATGTTCAGCAAAGTAAGATTTACAAATAAGTCAACATGACGGAAATGGTCAGTTGACCCCTTTAGGAGTTATTGCCCTTTATAGTCAATTTTTAACCATTTTTCGTAAATCTTTGTAATCTTTTACAAAAATCTTCTCCTCTGAAACTACTGGGCCAAATACTTCCAAACTTTAACTGCATGTTTCTTAGGGTATCTAGTTTGTAAATTGTATCCGAAGTTATGATCTATCAACAAACATGGTCGCCATTGCTAAAAATAGAACATAGGGGTCAAATGCAGTTTTTGGCTTATAACTCAAAAACCAAAGCATTTAGAGCAAATCTGACGTGGGTAATATTGTTTATCAGGTCAAGATCTATCTGCCCTGAAATTTTCAGATGAATCAGACAACCTGTTGTTGGGTTGATGCCCCTGATTTGATAATTTTAAGGAAATTTTGCTGTTTTTGTTTATTATCTTGAATATAATTATAGATAGAAATAAACTGTAAACAGCAATAATGTTCAGCAAAGTAAGATCTTCAATTAAGTCAATTTGACCAAAATTGTCAATTGACCCCTTAAGGAGTTATTGCCCTTTAAAGACTTTTTTCACAATTTGTTCATCATGTTGACTTACTTTAAAAAAATCTTCTCCTTTGAAACTGCTGTATCAATTTCAGCCAAAATCAGGCTAAATGAGTTTCAGAGTATCTAGTATAAATTTTATATTTTATTTCCTTGTATGTCAAGAAACATAGCTCCTATGGCTAAAATAGAACATAGGAGAAAATGATTATTTTTTTTGGCTTTTGAAGAAAATAGGACGATCCAAAAAACATTTAAATAAATTGAAAAGCCAAAATAATCATTGATGAGAGATTTAACCAAAAGAATTAAGGTGAGCGATTCAGGCTCTTGAGAGCCTCTTGTTTCATTGACTTTTAATGTAAATTTAGAAGAAATAGCTGGGAACAAATGTTTTTCTTTAGGTTCTTACTTCGTTTTGACAATCACATCATATCATTGTATGACGTCAGAGGGGTGAAACTACAGGATTAATTTCATATGTAAAATATAGTTGTTTAATTTGTCTCAGACTTTCATTGCAACAGATGTAATACACAATATACCTGTAATATAAAGAAACACATTTTCAACTTGATTTATCTCATTTAACTTGAATAGATTTTAAATCAGTTATTCAATGTATGTTATGTGGATCTGGTACACTAATTTTAGTTTTTGATATTACTCTGTCTATTTTACTGCAAAGACTAATGACAGAATTTTGTAGAAACAATCTTTACAGTGATGTTTAGTCTTTAGTTTTCTTTGTTGTGTCTTGTTATAACATTAACGGTTCCAATTTTTCTGCAACAGATGCGCATTTCAACAATACATGTCTCTTCAGTGATGCTCGTGGCCAAAATATTCGAAATCCAAAGCTTAGCTAAAAGATGAAGAGCTATAATCTAAAAGGTCCAAAAAGTTTAGCCAAATCCGTGAAAGGAATCAGAGCTTTGCATGAGGGAGTTACATTCCTTAATTTTTATAATTTCTAAATTTAGTAGTGTTAACTATTATTTGTCTGTCTGTCTGTTTTTTCTTTTTCTTTTTTAGCCATGTCGTTGTCAGTTTATATTCGATCTATGAGTTTAACTGTACCTCTGGTATCTTTCACCACTCTTTTATACCTTATTTTGTTTTTGTCTATTGTATAGTAAATGATTGAAGTAACTTGATGAAAAAATATTTTAAAACATTCCTTGCCTATTTTAAATTCTCATGGTTTACCTTTAATAAATCATGTATATACATATCAGAATAAATGAAGTTAAAGTTTATTTATTATCTTTTCTATTTTGATAACATTGTTGTCAGAAATTATGTTAAACTCAGTAATTAAGTAATATATGCATGATAAAAAGAACCAACAGTAGATTTAATGAAAAATTGCTTGAATTGGAAAAAACATTTATGTTAATCTATGAATGTTGTCAGTTTATTAGTTTAACTATCCCTCTGTTACTAGTATCTTTCACCACTCTTTTGTACGTTATTTTCTTTATGTCTATTGTATATAGTAAATGATTGACGTAACTTGGTGAAAAAATATTAACATTCTAGCCTATTTTTAATCCTCATGTTATACCTTTAATATATCATGTATATACATATCAGGATAAATGAAGTTTATTATTTATCTTTTCTATTTTGGTAACATTATTGTCAGAGATTATCTCATACTGAGTAATAAGTTAATCTATGCATGATAAAAAAATATCTGTAGACTTCAAATAAAAATGCATGAACTGAAAAAAATTATCTTACCCAATCTATGACTGTTTTAAATGAATTCAAGAAAATTTATTCATAAGCTTTGTTTTTTTGTTTTAAGTTCTACAGTCCCTACCTAGCAAAAAACACTTGCTAAATTATTGAAAATGATAGCATAAAAATTAATTTATTTAAAAGGCTTGTGCACGTATATGAGTTTTCAGTATTGAGATATTACGTTTGCCTTACGACATTGTTTGTGTATAATTTTGGGAGTGATCAAATTATACTACATTATTTCATCAAAGAGTTTCTAGTCTTGTTTAAAAGTTATTGAATTTGAATTTGAATTTTCGTTCATTAATTCACATGCACATCTTTTTCTAAACAAAATAGTAAACAGTCCTTTAGCGTACATATGTGCTTTGTATTCTTTTTGTTGTTTTGATTCGTTCATCGTCTCTTTTCTAGGTTCTTTGTTGTCACTATATGAATGTATATCAATTATATGGTCATTTTTAAACTGTTTGCAAAAGTATGAATTATTGTAAATACTAAGGATTTTCTTATCCCAGGCTGATAACCTTGGCCTTATTTGACAACTTTTTGGAATTTGTGGTCATCAATGCTCTACATTTTTGTTTGGCTTTCTTTACCTTTGGACCTGAGCGTCACTGATGAGTCTTATGAAGACGAAACACGCGTCTGGTGTATTAAATTATGAGCCTGGTACCTTTATGTCGTTATTTTCTATTGTAATGTTAATTTGTGTATTTCTCTGTCCAGAATGTTCTTCCTTTTATTTGTATTTTAGTCATGTAATATTGTCATTTTAGTGTTATTTAATGGCATTTTTATTAACATTGCCATAAAAGCTGAAGGTTTCGCTAGCTACAAAACAGACAAGTCAGGAAAATGGCAATTGCTATCTTATAAATAAAGGCAACAGTAGTATACCGCTGTTTGAAATTCATAAATCAATTGAGATAAAAAGCAAACTAAAACTGAGGGAAATGCATCAAATATAAGAGGAGAAATACGACACAACAGAAACACAGCATTAAAATGTAACACACACAGAAACGAACTATAATATAACAATTGCCATTTTCCTTACTTGGACAGGGCATTTTAAGACAAAAAATGGTAGGCTGAACCCGGTTTTATCTTGTAGTTCGTTTCTATGTATGTTGCATTGTCGTTTGGTTTTTTGTTGCACTTTAGTGTTTCTGTGGTTTCGTTGTTTTCCTCTTATATTTGACGTGTTTCCCTCAGTTTAAGTTTTCAACCCGGATTTATTTTACTTAATCGATTTATGGCTTTCGAACAACGGTATACTACTGTTGCCTTTATTTAGAGAAATGAAGTATAGTAATACCAAGTACTTAATAATTTACCTGAAGGCAGGATTTTTGCTGAACTATCATATTTTCTAGCGAGAAATGAGAAATGAGTTTTGTATCGTTTTCGTGTATTTTTAACAAAACAATTATAAGAAGACATAAATACACCTATGTTAATTTATGATCACATTAGTACTCATGCATGATAAACCGTTACAATAGGAAGTATCCAAGATACATGTTGAAATTATAATTTGAATTTTGCCTTGCATGGTGTTAAGGACGGAATTTCCACTGCAGTAACACTTAGTTCAGTATTTCCAAAGTGAAACTCCACGGCCAATTGGTGTTCTGAAGGGGATGGGTTAGGTACAGTTACGTCCAATTCGCCAAGAAGAGTACACCCATCATCATCAACATATTTTGGATCTTCGAGTGATGTACAGTACACACGCAATCCCATTTGTGTTTGAAAGGGTGTGGAAGTGGCATAGCCCTTAATAATCTTTTGACCTGCTAGTACAGACGTGTCAGCTTTCATGAAACTACTAAAAATGTCATTACAATGTGCAACATTTCCCATTCTGATCATTTTTCTTTCATCGTGTTTCGCTGGATCGAATTCTTCCGCAATCTTAACACCGTATGTATATCTTGCAATACGAGACGAGATGAAATCTGGTCTGTGACCAAACAAAACAGCTCCTTTCAGAACGGAAATACCCGAATCTTCTGGTACGATTACTCGTGTATTCGGAAATGCTTTTCGGATTGCTTCTTGTATCATTGGTGATTCGGAAAATCCGCCAACAAGCAGAAAAATGTCAACATCGCCTGATTCTTTCTTTCGAAGGACATCCTTGACATGCGTTATGATGTTATCGATTGTTGGTTTGTAAAGGGATTTCATAAATTCAGCATCGAAACGTATCTTATCGCCGAGAATAGATAACTTGTCTGCAAGTGTTGATGCCTTTACTGTTTTTGGAAAATCTTCGTCCAAATTTTCTTTACATATTTGATCCAAAACAACGTATGGAACTGTAAAATTCACTTTCCCCGATGTGCTATTTTTAATAGTTCGTTTCAATGTCTCAAACTCTCTAAATAGATCCATATAAGACGATGTGTACTCTTTCTGTAGTATTCTCATTACTGGACCACCAAGAATTTTCACAAATGTTTGGGAGAATGCATTGTCAACTGATGTCCCTCCACAGGCATCTCCTGAGGCTTTACATAATTCCTTCAGTCTTGTTCCATCAAGTTTTTCATGGACAGTTATGTCAGCAGTTCCACCTACAAGAAAACAATGTCGTTGATTTGTAATAATTGGGAAAACATCGAAAAAATGTACAAGAAAAGATTGAAATCACAGTTGTTCTCTGGAAAAAAAACAACATTAAACTATGTTAGTGTACAAAAAGAGATACAATATTTGCTTAACCTACTAGACAAAGACGGTATGTAATGCAAGTTTTAGCATATCGTTACATTAATCAGATAAAGATTGTATTAAAAACAGCTACTTCTATTTTTTAATGGAACGGTGATACTTATCCAATCTTTGTAGAGTTACTTTTGATACAAATTTCATAAGTTAAACATACCGCCTAAATCAATTATCATGAATTTTGTTCCTTTTTTGGTCATTGAAAATCCAGTTCTTGCCCCTTGAAGTTTCTCTATAGGAAGATGTTGACAATATATAGATGCGGCCTCTGGTTCTAATGCTATCAACAGTCGTTCTCCTGGAATTTCTGCCTATAAATATAATGCGTAATAGCTATTAACAACTGTGAATCGTTCATTATAAACGACATAAAATAGTTTTTCGTTTCGACATTTTCCGTAAACATTTTAAACATGTTATATGTAAACAACAAATTAAATTTAAAAGTAGCTGATCAGTGACATATTCTGTACTTCAAAGAGTAAAACCTACCTAAAATATTACCCATAAGGTTCAAGCGTCCGTAAGATATATGTTTAAACACGAATGTGTCCACAGTACACGGATGGCCCATCCGCACTATCATTTCTATGTTCAGTGGACCGTGAAAATGGGGTAAAATCTCTAATTTGGCATTAAGATTAAAAAGATCATATAATAAGGATCATGTGTATTAAGTTTCAAGTTGATTCGACTTCAACTTGATCAAAAACTACCTCGATCAAAAACTTTAACCTGAAGCGGGACAGACGGACGAACGAACGCACAGACCAGAAAACATAATGTCCATAAATGGGGCATAAAGTTTTTAACACCAATTGCACCCAATCTCTAATAGTTTTATCATTAGGGGAAACTGACTTTCGGGTATAACAGAGGCAGATGTTTAATGAATAAAATCCAAATCCTGCTTATTTACAGACAACATAACTGATTAAGATAAATTTACCGCACAATTTCTATGATTACAAATGACTAGAACATCACGCCATTTTTTTTTAACAATATACCTTTTCAGCACTGGCACGCATGAATTGCTTTGCTGAATCCGACCAAATTGCAGGTACTGTAAGGACCCATTTTATTTCATCAACCTTCAATCCTGTTCCTTGCTTCTCTAGTTCCTCAAGTAAGTGGTCCTTTAATGCTCTGATAGACAGAGAGAATACATCAATTGCTGGTAATGTTCTTCCAGTTATATCTTCCACAGCCATGTCGCTGGTAATATGCTAAAAAGAGTTATCAACTTTTCAATCAATTAAATATTTGTTTTTCAGTTCCCCATTCAGGATTCAGTGTTTTTAGAGGAGGGGTTGCATGAGAATTAGGATTGATATTGACACAAAATTAGCTGTATTTTTATCTGGATTTCATATTTTTTCATATTGAATGAAGAGTTTGCTGGGTGCGTCCCATTTGAAAATATATATATGCTGGATTTTTATTAAAATAATCCACATTAATAGAAAACCTACAAGCATACAACTACATTTTTTTTACAAAAAAAATATATTCAACCTGGGGAAACTAAGTTATTCCTTTATTTGTATAAATAACCTTAACTTCAACCATTAATTTATCAACCGCCAAAATATGTTCATCAATTTTACCTTATTTTTATGTTGTTTCATCTTATTTCTTTAAATGACCTTAGGTTCAACCATTAATTAATCATTCGTAAGAATAAGTTCATCAATTTTACCTTCTTATTATGGAGTTTCATCTTATTTGTATAAATGACCTTCGCAGTGTATATAAAGTGCGAATCCAGCTAGTTCATTTTTACTGTTATATGCGGGTATGTCTATTGTAGAATAAAGGATCATGGGAAAACTGTATTTGTTTACGTTTTGAAAATATCAAGTTAAAGGATTTTAAGTTAAGTTTTAACATATTTTCATTGTGATATGTCTTTATAATATACAAACATAGCATTAAACTTCAAATAAGTGTTATATATAAAAGCATCATAATATAGCATATCGATTATTGAAAGCGATCCATTTTAACTATAGATGCGACGAATTATCACTGTTAGTGCAGTCATTATTAATGTAGAATTTTCAAAGATGCGAGGAATTTTTATTGTAGAATTATGTGATAAATGCATTTGCAACAAATGAAAAAAAACTTAGTTGATGACTTTAGGATTTATGATACATGTATTTTCCAATTGAAATACAAACTCCTCATTCATTCTTCATCAAATATATAGCTTTTCAAACTTGTAACAAAAGCGATTCTCAAAATGTCATATTGTATTCTTCAGATTACGTTTCTCCTTGATTTTAACTTATATAGTGAATCACTGGAGCGTGACAGCAGCGGGCCCTCTTAAGCAGTCAGTGGGCCCCTACTTATGAAAAATTCTAGATCCGCGAATGGATACTACCACAGAGGTAAAACCATGCACATTTGGGTTATTGTACACGAAATGCATGCTACAATTCATTTTTGTTGATTTTAGACCCTTTGGAACTCTATGTGGGCTATTTCAGCAACTAGGCAAAAAATCCCCAAACTTGATACATGGTCAGATTCAGCATGTCAACGAATTCCAAATATCTATATTAAAGGACTTTTGTCTATAAATTTGGACCCCACAAAATTGAAAAAGGGACCAAAAATATGAAAAAATGAATGCATCGGATACTTTTGTTATTGAAGGCATGACTGTAACAATAAGATGAATATACAAAAATATCTTTTTCTGGGGTCTCCTTGGGGGGTTCTGATCCCGGATCCCGCTTACTGTTTGGGCAGATTCCCGTATTCCGCTTATTGTTTTGTCAGATTCCCGTATCCCGCTTATACTATGCAGTTCTAATTTTTTGTAATTATCCGTGTCCCGCTAGACTTCATTTCCCGTTTTTCTCTACACAATCATTTGACTTTCACCTGTCACGCTTGCAAAAAATCGGCAATCCGGCGTGACGCTTATACCCAAATGCGACCCACTATTTTACTCTATTTTGACTCATATAAAGCCCATTATAAATATATTAAAAAAGTAGCGTAGATTTTTTCATCCCTTTTTATCCCGTCTCGTTTCGTTTTTGAGCCATATAGATGTCGTATGTGACAATGAGACAACTCTCCATCCGAGTCACAATTTATAAAAGTAGACCATTATACGTTAAAATACGGTCTTCAACATGGAGTCTTGGCTCACACCGAACAGCAAGTTATAAAGGGCTCCAGTGTAAAACCTTTTAAACGGGAAAACAAAGGTGCAATCTATATCAAGATGTACGTAATTAGTGGTGAAGTGTCATGGAAATGGATAAAAAAATAAGGATAAAGATCTCTATACGCTTTATAAGAAACTAAATGGAATACATTTGAAATAAATGTTATTTCTATTGAATTTAGTAGAGTGTTTTAAAACCAAACTTTTATCATTAAGTTAAATTTTATCAAATCTTTCTCTTACTTTATCTATTATTTGAGCAAGTCGGCTAAATTAAGGCTTTACAGCTAATTTCCTACTGCATGTAAAGCAAAACTTTGGTTGGCTTGCTTGCTTTGTTTGTATAATTGTTTATACAAACTTTGTAAATAAGATTGACATTTTTAAACAATATGAATAGGCATAGTTTAACCTGTATTTTTAATATTTGAATTAAATTGGGTGTTATCATAATGATTATCCAATAAAAAAAGCAAGCAAATCAACTAAAGTCTTGCTCTACATGCTTAAAGAAATGAGCTGTAATAGATAAAAAAAAAATAATAATTATACAGTGAAAATGCACCGCATATACAATACTAATGATTCGCTCCACAGTTAAAATGAAAGAATAGTATCATTATTCGACAGTAAACATGACTAGCATTACGAAATCATCATAGTGGAATTTAGTTAAATATGAAGAAACTGAATGACAAAACATATTCTACGTTAGACATTTATGGCATATACAGTAAAAATGATATTTTAGGATCCGCACTTTACATACACTGCTTCGGTTCAACCAATTATTAATCAACCGCCAGAATAAGTTCATCAATTTTACCTTATTATTATGAAGTTTCATTTTAAATCTGTAGAAATAGTAATATTTGTCCTGATCTCCGTCCATTGCCAGGTTAGCGTATTCATTTTCTGCCTCGTATCCAAACGATACAAACTTTTTATTGTTGTCTAGCAGAAGACATGTCGGTGTTTTCAATGACAAAAGCTGCCGACCACCGGCATTCCAAGCCTGGTTTGCATGGATTTTCAGAGGGTCTTTCTCGTACGTGTGTCGTAGTGAAAATGCGTAGCCAGAATAAGTGGTGCCAAAATCTATTGCTGCGACTAACATAGTCTTGTCTGAAGCCATATTGAATATAACTAGAAATGAAAAAAGATAAAATCATAAATGATAAAAGAAAGCTGTTGCATTATCTTACTCGTGCTTGCGCGTTTGCTTTCTATTGAACTGGTATGTTATAGTTAAACTGATTTTCTGAACTGTATGTTTTCATTAAACATTCGTCTTCCTTGAAGTAAAAGATGGGGGGGGGGGGGGGGGGGGGAGGAGGGGGGGGGCAGAGTCTTCAAAAACTAGTTCAACATCAGTCTCTGAATTGTCATATGAATGTCCAACATCAGTCTCTGTATTGTCATATGAATGTCCAACATCAGTCTCTGTATTGTCATATGAATGTCAAAGTCAGTTGGAGTAGTTATATTTTAAAAAAATAATAACATTTTATTTTAAGGAATTATTTAGTCTATATTAAAACCCATCTGAACTTGTCTACAACATTGTGATTTAGAGCACTGTTTTATTCAAGAATTTAGACCGTACGTTGACCTCTATTATATATTTTTTATGTTTTAAAAAAATAATATTTAGATGATGTGTACAGTGTTTCTAGTCGTTTAAATACATGACGATTCTTTGTTGTGTTTTATAGGTAATAAATGAAGTAAGCTTAGATATGCCCTGAAATAAACAAATAATTTAAATATTCAATTCATGCATTTTTTTATGCAGTTATGAATGGCTAACCAAATGCATCATTCTATAAAACGATATAATGTTGCTTTTAATCAAAAAGGTTTGAAATTTTGATTCCATATCTACCAATCGAACCTTACAGAACACGGTCGTTGCCAATGACACAAATATAAAGGGAAGTTTATACAAAGGCATCCAAGTAATACTGTAACATGTGTAAGGGGTGTCTACACATTTTATACGTAAACTGAAAGTACCAAGTGTCAATACTGTCATATCCAACTTATCTTGTACGTTATTACATGTTGACTGCCAATAATTAGCGTTTGTTATACTAGTTAGTTGAATATGTAAATGTCAACTGAGGCAATGGATGAGAAAAACAATCAGACTTCGGTAAACCTACCTTAACTTGTTTACAGTTAACCAGGAAGTTAAATACCTGTTATCATAGTTGATTTACTTTATCATTCATATGTGACGACTGACTGATCAAATATAAATTTACAGGTGGTAGAAACACGTCTGACTGGTCAAAATTAAAACAAAATTCGCAGGAGAAGGGACTCCTGAGCAATAGACAAGCCCTTTTCACTTTCAAAAGGGAGAGGGACTATGTAAGTTACAAAAATAATATTGTATTATATAAAAAAGAAGATGTGGTATGATTGCCAATGAGACAACTGTCCACAAGAGAACGAAATGACACATACATTAACAACTATAGGTCACCGTACGGCCTTCAACAATGAGCAAAGCCCATACCGCATAGTAAGCTATAAAAGGTCCCGATAAGATAATTTAATGTAAAGCAATTCAAACGAGAAAACTAACGGCCTTATTTATATAAAAAAAAAAATGAACGAAAAAGAAATATGTAACATATAAACAAACGACAACCACTGAATTACAGGCTCCTGACTTGGGACAGGCACATACTTAAATAATGTGGCGGGGTTAAACATGTAAGCGGGATCCCAACCCTCCCCTAACCTAGGACAGTGGTATAACAGTACAACATAAGAGCAAACTATAAAAATCAGTTGAAAAAGGCTTAACTCATCAGATGGAGAAAATAACCTACCAAAATAATGTGTATAACTTAAAATGCTTGCTTCTTTTAAGACTGGTAAACATTCTCTTCAAACTCAAAAGTATCTGCCATTGCCATGGAATAAAATAAAGAAAATATATATATTCTGCCAAAAAGTCAGAACCCTCAAGCTGCAGTTAAAGATGTGGGAAAAGTTATATTTTTAGTTGTATGGTGTATAATGGACAGAAAAAAAATTCTAATAGTTTCAAATAAAAATGTTTCATTGTATATTGTATAAGAAGAAATGGATATATACATTATACAATTATTGCCTTTGTATGAGGTCGATACAAGGATATATTGACATGAATGAAGTATATTGACTGAGGACGAAGTCGACATACTTTTTTAGTTCGATATATACTGTATTGACCTCATAAATAGGGTATAATTGTTATATCAATTATTTCCAACCATATTTGTATCAAAATCGTCATTGAAAGGGTGTTTTGTGTTTTTTGTGTGTCTTTTTCAGTCAAGTTTGTTCATGATGTCAACCAGACGAGTCAATCCATTTCCAACTTTTTTTTTACAGTGTGTATCTGTATCTGTATCTCTATGGGTACGTCGTAGTTACCAATTCTTTTATACAACTGGAGTGAAGGCGCCGTCGTTTTACTGACGTTCCGCGAGAGCATATTTCAAGCTCCCTACACTTGTTGCGCGAACAATAGTGTCTTCTAGGTGGTTTCAGTTTATTATTGTGGATACAAAGAATGAATTTGAATGTTGCGGTGTTTTACTGATAGGAATGTCAAAACATATAGTATTGTTCCTCGCTTGTTTTTCAACTATGTATATTGACTGATTATTGTCAAACTTTTTAGCTGTGATTGTTCGTCTTGCTCTTGTTGATTTAAGGAAGTTGTCTGGATCAATAGCAGGGACCAGCCCCCCCCCCCCCCCCCCAACAACAACAACAACCTTGTACAAAAAAATAAGGTTTTGGCTTCTGCGTCTCAGTTGTAGTTCATGTAGCTCTAATTTTGTAAGCATGTTTGTTATGCAGGCATCTTCTCAAATTCTGTAATCGCCTGTTATAAAGCATGCTGCTTGTCGTTGTATTCGTTCCAGCTTGTATGAGTCTGCTATACTGTAGAGGTCTCACACTGTTGCTGCATATTCCATTGTTGATCTTACTGAGGAAATGTAAGGGGTTTTCCTACATTCCTGTTGACAGTATCGTAAATTCCTTCTGAGGAAGCCTACGCTTGATTTTGCCTTTTTTCAACGTTTGTAACGTGCGTGCTCCACTTCCGGTCTTCTGATATCTGCACCACTCCTAGGTATGGGTTACTCTGCACGTGTTGGAGTATGTGGCTTTTGTTTTTAATGCTTAGTATGTAGCATCTTTTTAGTGTTAAATGGCATAACCCATTTATTTGCCCAATCTTCTAGGCTAGCTAGGTCTTCTTGTAGCAGTTTGTGATCTTTCTCTGTTTTGATGGTTCTGTATATCTTCCGCTGTTATACAACTCTGTCCTAGCTCTGGGTTTGGGGTAGTGGGAGGGTATACGCGTAAAAAAACGTTGAATCCTGTACATTCTTTTTGTGACTGTCCCAAATTAGGAGCCTTTAATGGTCATTGATTTGTTGATTTTAAATGATAATAAATAAGAAAAGCGTATTTAGGTCTCTAGTTTTGTCGTTTGAATTGATTCACAATTTATCTATCTATGCCTTATGTGTTATTCACTGTGGAAGTAGAACGGACGGAATTCTGACGGTTTAAGTTGTGTCCTTATGTGATCTTCAATATATCGACCAGATAATACACCAATATTGTCCGTGTGACTGTATTGGGTTGTCATTTTTATAGACGGTCAGAGTTGTTTCAAGCCTAGTTTTCTTGTACTCGGGCCCGACTGGGTTGGATTTTTTTTAAAATTGAGTTCCACAGGGTTGTATACACAATTAGTGGCAAGACACATAAAACTTATTCCTGAATAGCCTCAATATTTGGCGGAACATGATGTGTATACATATTTGTAAATTGTTCCTGTATATAACGTGAAATGAATTGAAGTTGTGCATATTAAATACAATTTTTAACGACAACTCTCAAATGATTTTTACTTTATATAGTATTTAGAAGGTGTTATCGTAATTTGGAAGATATACAGATAGGGTTGTTTTTTTTCATGAAAAAAAACTTCGATAAAAGATGCTCGTAATAATGTTATACTGAAATGTCGATGACTTACGAGTTTTCATTTTTTGTAATTTTTATAGGAGAAAAGCAAAAAACTCTAGCATCTCAATAGATCACTAAAGAAAACGGGGAAGGGCTATCAAAAACAAAAGTCGAAAGTCAATACAAGGACAAATTATAAAACAATTGTGCTTGCACCGACAAATTACAGAAATCACATAAAATCTTCAAAAAAAATGATGAGCAATACGACCTTAACTTTGTCAAGATAAATGGATGATAATTACTTGCTATCTAAAAAATGGCGTACATCTGAACTTTTTCTATATATAACTGGAAAAAAGTTTACTTCTCAGCGCCCCGTTAGTTTACTACATTTTTGTATCCGTGTTATTTTTATTTAATTCTAAATTATATACTTAAGTTTTGTAAATGTTTTTGTAAAAATTATATGTTTTTTTATTGTCTTGCCCGTGACAAAAGTTGCAGTATGCGAGACAAAGGGATTACTATCCGGCGGCGTCGACGTCCACGTAAACTATTTGTATAAAGCTGAATACATTTATGAAGTTAGACCTGTTTGTTTCACAACTTGTATGCAGATACCTTGTATCACCAAGTTTCTGTCTGTAATTAATTTGTTCATTGTCAATAACCTCATGGTTCAGCGATGCTTGAAAAAAATACAGTTTGTGTTAGTCATGTGAATTTTTCACTTATTATAACTAACAGGATAATCATATTTGTTATATTGGTTCCTTGCAAAGTCTACCTGTCCGTCAGATAGAGTTCATCTGACCTCGACCTCCTTTCATGGATCAATGGTCAAGATTAAAGTTACGCGATTCAGTCCTTTTCTATGATACTATTAGAATTCTTAAATTAAGGAATACTTTTTACAAACAACAAAGTCGAGAGACGATAAACATTTAAAAGGGGTCGTCTCGAAAGACAATTTGATTTTTTCAATCGTTAAAATAATGCATTATGTGAAGTCAAATGAAACATGATAAAGTAAAGATTTCATTATTTTCAGCTAGAAGTCAGTTAAATTATGCACTCTTTCTACCAAACCTGCGCAAAGTTTAACACATTAATTTTTTAACATTTAAAACTGCGACATTAACTCGCATTGGATAACAAAAACATATATATTATCCAAATTATAAGTCTAGTACCTTTGATAACTATTATCCGCTAATATAAAAATGTTCTCTATGAAATCAAGTTGAAGTCCGTGTCCTGTTTCTGGCATCGAGTTGAATTGTTGTGCATCATTGTGGAAACCACAGCATACAAGTCGAATGTGGTTTAAATTCGGTTGTCAATTAAAACCTGTTCGGTATCGATCTGATGTGTTGTCAACTTATTTTTATAGTTTGTTCTTATGTTGTGTTGGTACCCCTGTCCAATGTTAAGGAAGGGTTGAGCACTCACAAACATGTATAACTCCACCACATTCTTTATGTGCTTGTTCTAAGTCAGGAGCCTGTAGTGCAGTGGTTGTCGTTGGTTCATGTCTGTCATGTTTGTTTTTCGTTTATTGTTTAGTTATAAATTAGACCGTTAGTTTCCCCACTTGAATTGTTTCAGGTTGAGGCTTTTTATAGACGGCTATACGGTATGGGTTTTTCTTTCATTGTTGAAGGCCCTACGGTTGCCTAGAATTACTTACATTTACTTTATTTGAACTTTGGTGGATAGTTGTCTCATTGACAATCATACGTCATCTCGTTATTTTTCTACTGGGTGTGAATAGAGTTAATGTCTGTGTACGGAATTAAACTGTTCCTTTGGCTCATTTTGTGGGCGATAAATTACATGAGCTGTACCGTCTACTGCCATCACTGCCTTTTGCAGTCCTGGCCATCAGACTTGCAAGGACAACCACTCGTTATACGACGGTCAATCCAATGGAGAATATATTTGCCCCAACAACGGTACTACACATATACCGTCAATTGTATATGACATAGTGAATGGAGAAATACCAAACAACATAGACAAAATCGAATAACACGACTAATATTAAGTTCTTAGCCACAAAATTACCATCAAAAGGCGATTTCTTTTAGACCGGTTTCATATATGACTGATTCGTCAGTAGGAAATTTCCAAAATGTTGATAGGCTTTTGGTATTGACCAAGAATATGATTCTGATACATATTAAAATAAACAGAATATCCTAGTATATGAGTTATTTATATTTGATAATATATCGCTATTTCTAAAAAAATATATATAAATATAAATACAGACGTTCTTATTCATAAATGTATTTTGACTCTGTTCTTTGAACTGCAAAAAATTATCGTCGAGTGAGGTGTGGCAGATCCAGGGGCGTGTTCCGGTGTTAGAACACCCTTTTACCTTCCAATTTCTTTTCAATTATGTGAACGTTTCATGGTGTTCCGGGTATTTTTTAAAATGGCTGGATCCGCGTCTGTGTAGCAATGTTAAAAAATTATTATTGAACCGAGTAAATAAATAATTAGTTCTACGCTTTTGAGATGGACCCTCATTTAAATGTCTCAATAATAGACTCTCGACCATCTATTGTAAACAATAGTTATTTATCTAAGATGTCTATAAGCAGTAGGTCAACTACATGTGGTGTATTGAATTATTGTAATGAGGGTATCATATAATACAGATATTCTAGTAAATAAAACAATTGAAAAATTTATCAAAAATTGAGATCAGCACATATTCTTCTTCCTGCTAGAACATTAAAGCTAGCAAATATATTGAATTTTGATAATTTGAAATTTTAAGAGGTTAGAAACTGATCTATGTGCATTGTAACAATCAGAAGACATTTCAAATCTAGATAAGAATGGTTGATACTCTGTTTTTTATCATGTGTACAGGTACACAGAGAAACAAGTAGTCAGTATGCTTAAGTTTCTTATTGACAAAATATTTGTTGAATTTGGAGGTTCAATTTTTTAACAAATTATCGGCATTCCTATCGGCACGAGCGGTATGCCTCTCCTTGCCGACCTATTCTTATTTTCATATGAATCGGAGTTCCTTCAGACACTTGTAAAAAAGAAACCAGGTCATTTAACTTCTTATTCAAATATATGTTGTTCTTTCCATTCTTTCAAACTTTTCTGATGTGTTCCATTAATATATCCCCAGAACAAGAAATGAAGGAAACAACAGACACAGCTTCTTATGCCTTATTCTTAAACTAATATCTCGAATATACACGGTCATCTCAGTTCCAGAATCTATGACAAACGAGACGATTTAATTTTGAAATTATCAATTGCCCACACCATAGTAGCAATATACCAGCTTCACCTTCATATGGGTTAAACATTTCCCAACTTATTCGGCATTGAAGAGCCTGATGCTCCTACTCAGTCTTTGTGAAACGTCACCGGTGTCTGAGCAGAAGGTTGATGAACCAGAAGTATATCGAAGAAGTTTATCGGAAGGTCCCAAGACCTTGTTGATAAATATTCAGTATCAACATCACAAATAATACATGATGGTCTTGAAGTATAGATTCTGGATACTGACGTTATTTACCATCTAATTAATTTGTATTTATATTCTTTTTTAAAATGTCTTCATGGATATTACTTTTCATGTTGAGTCTGTTTTTGGTGATATCCATTTGACTTGGCTCTGTACTTCGCCATCTTTCCAATGTTATTTTTCTATGATGATTTTTGTAAACTTGTTTTTGATATCTGTTAATCTGCTTTGTATGTACACCTTTTTGTGTTTCTTTGTTATATATGGCTTGGCTATGTAGTTATACATCCCGCCAGTGTGTTATTGCGCTATGGTACATTTTTGTATTCTTGTCTTTCATTTTTGATAATGTGCTATGTTTAAATGCCTTTTTTATGTTCTTTGTTTCATATTTGTTTTTTAGTGATTAAAATTATACCACATTATTGACTTCTGTACCCCTATTTTTGACATTTTCCACTATTGTGTCTAGTTATTTTGTTCACACATCGTTGTCAATATATAATGGACTTTTATGCGACTGTCCTTCAAGTGAAAAGTTTAACTAGCTAAATCAGGTTTTTGCCACAATTTCTACATAAGAATATGCCGGACACAGGTAAAGAATATCCCAGTTGTTATCCGTTTGTTTGATGTGTTTGAGCTTTTGATTTTGCCATTTGATTAGAGACTTTCCGTTTTGAATTTTCCTCGGAGTTCAGATTTTTGTAATTTTACTTTTTATACTCTTTTCAATTAAAAATACGTTTTATCAATACGTGCTCCCATAAAGCCAGGAGCTCTGAAAGGGTTCGCACATATTTTTTACTTCAAAAACAAATCAGTAAACATAGTAAAAAATCAGCTAAAATAAAATTACCTAATAGGAAAGGGAACCAAATCAGAACTTATACATAAGTTGGCATTTGAAATCAATAAGAATATAAACCAAATAGATCTTTTTTTTATTGCACTCTGTTTCCTTGTAGAATAACTAAATAATTAATATACAATATACAGTTTTATAGTGATATAATTGAGACTGATATAGCAAATTACTATAATTGCAGTCCCGTTAGATAATCTAGTAACATACTACAAATTGTATTCTAAACATCATTTTCAATAAGAACTTTTTAAAAAATCTTGTCTTAGAGTACGTCTAAGTATTTTTCCACTCGGTGTTTTTGGAATAGCTTCTGTAAATCGAATTCCTCCCCTAAACAACTTAAAGTCGGCAACATGATCTACAAAGGAACCACATTAAGTTTTTTTTTTCAAATGAAGCTATGCAATTTCATCTATAGTTCATCTAAACGTGCATGCATTATGTGAAAACAGATTTCCGAATAAACTGCATCTTTTTAAACAGAACCCAAGGTTTTCCAAATCATGAAATAATCTCTTCAAGATGACACTGCTTTTAACATGAAAGTTACATAGGAAACAGAAATTAATTGGTGTCTCACGCTAAAGTGCGATCGTTGTTTGTTTGCTAAAGTATGATGGTCTATCATGCTAAAGTGCGATGCACCAAAAGGGCTTAAAACTTTTAAAAACACGGATGTTAATAAATATTCTTTTTGCAAAAGCTAGTATGCTAAGGTTTTATAACATATGTGATAGGCTGTAATAACAATAACGGTACCATTTTTTCTGCACCAGATGCGCATTTCGACAATAAATGTCTCTTCAGTGATGCTCGTGGCTAAAATATGTGAAATCCAAAGCTTATATAAAAGATGAAGAGCTATAATCCAAAAGTTCCAAAAAGTATAGCCAAATCCGTGAAAGGAATCAGAGCTTTGCATGAGGGAGATACATTCCTTAATTTATAATAATTTCTAACATTTTGTAACAGCAAATTTTAATGAAACAAAAAATCTGTATTTTCATGCCAGTACCGGAGGACTGGCTACTGGGCTAGTGATACCCTCGGGGACTAACAGTCCACCAGCAAAGGCATCGACCCAGTGGTAGTAATAACAATAACGGTTCCATTTTTTCTGCACCATATGCGCATTTCGACAATACATGTCTCTCAAATGTATCGGCAGGCTTAAGTCATTGTTTCTGAATTGAAAAGACCGACCACGTGATTATTGTTAAAATGGTAACTTAGGTGTGATAACAAATTATATATCCTGTGTATGATTTTTTTTTAAATTCGGGCGTATCACATATTTTGATAATTAGTGTAGCTTATTGTTTACATGTAGTCTATCCCTTAAGTGAACATCTCCCTTTAAAGTCGTCAACGAAAATTACAAATACAAAATTCGTTCATTGTGTAACATTTATTTGTTTAAATCTTAGTTAAAATGAGGGAGAAATGCAATAATCTCCTAGCTTTCTCCTTTTCAGCAGCGAGTACAAATACAGGTTGTATTTTCCTACAAGGTACAAAATAATGTTTTAGCGGACAATTTATGATTTCGCATGAAAACATGTACCTTTATTTTACCGACTTTTATTTTCAATAAATTGACGATATTTTAACGGGGACCGCAAAGTAAACTACAATATAAACAATGATTGCAATGTATCCGTTAGGTTCTAATAGAAACAAAACAAAGGATACCTATGCTTATAATTTTGCATCTTTATAGTAAAATGGTCGACTGCAGGACACAAGTCCTTCTTCCAGCATCCGAAAAAAAAACAACATTTGCCTTAGCCGACAAATAGATATAGGAAGATGTGGTGTGAGTGCCAATCAGACAACTCTCCATCCAAATAACAATTTATAAAAAAGCATTGTTAGGTTTAGATTAAGTAAGTCATGGACATTTGGTTTAAAATTGTTAATCAAATATTCTACATTTATCTTTCGGCATGTTCATTTTTTTTGAGTGTATAAACGACTGTTCCCGTCATAATCCATAGTACGTTTATTTCGTCTATACATTCGCGGACCATCGCACTCTTGCATGTGTAAGCATCGCACTTTAGCGTATACCATCGCACTTTAGCGTGACCATCGTACTTTAGCGTCCCCATCGCACTTTTGAGTCCTACATATATATGTGCAAAAAATAACTGATTATGGGTATGAACGTATATATTAAGAACAAGAGTTTTATTTAGTTGAGCATGTTCATTAAAATTCTTAAATCAGAATTAATTGTACGAAAATGAAATATGTTAGTTGTTCTTAGTGTCGTTCCTATGTCGTGCTGTTATACTACAATCAATGATAGGGAAAGGTTTAACACTTGTCATCATTTTAAATTAGACATTGGCTATTAGAGGAGACATTTATAGTTTTGTCACTCGCTGAAGTAAACTGCTCCCTTCCACAAAAAGAAACCCCACTCGAAATACAGTCTGTCAAAATCTTGTGGGTGTATGCTATCTGCCATTATAAGTTTCATGACATTTTCCCGTCCTAGATTAAATCTGGCATTTCAAGTGGATTTATTTCTTTCTGATGGATTCATATTTTCATAGTAGGTCCTTTTCAGTACAGAGTTTTTAACAAGTATTACTTTTGTTTACTCGCAAGGAGTGATACCACCATTGGTTTCCCCCTATTAAATCTTACTAAATTTACATTTCTCAAAAACTTGTGCAAAATTTATCTTTGTTTTGAATAAGTTTCAGATAAAACTTCACTGCATATTACTTACAAGTAATAAACATTACAAGTTTGAAGTAAATTATTCAGAATTGATGTTCAGCTCTTTTTTCTTTCGTACAAGTTTTAAACCCATGTTATATCAAGTTTCCAAAATATTCCATAGAAACAAAATAAAAAATAAAAACCATCTCCGAGAAATGTCCTTCACCGAAAAAATCGTTAATTATTCATTTACCAGATAGATGGGATCGCCTGTTTCTATGCACTTTCAACGTTCATCAATCGCCTAAGTGATCATTTTGTGCAGGATAAACTAGAATTAATGTTTGTTACGTATGAACTTATTCTAATGACAGCCGGGCTGATTGTCAATGAAAAGAATTTAATTTGCCGAATAATTCGTTTTATATAGCATCATATTTTTCCAACCACTCGCTCAATATTATTACGTAAGTGGCAATGCCCCTAAACGCCCGAATGCTGTTCACTAAAAGTTGAGTTTTGAAGGAAATGAATCGAACTCAAAAGTTGTATTTTGTTTCTTTGAAACATCAATTAAAGATATATGTTTTTGACTTTGACAAAACTATTTGTTCTTCAAAGAAATCATGCAGGGTTCATTTCGTACTACTGTCAAATCCAAGGGAATATTATATTTTTTTGTCCTAGTTTTTCGTATGAAACCGGATATGTCGCGCTATGATTTGGTGGTATTACACCTTGAAGATTCAACTACATTTCGCGAAGTACTACGAGTTTATGAGCCTCGGTATTCGCTTGGAAGCTGTTTTTACGATGGCATGTTGTTGTTAACAGCCAAGTCCGTTGGTGGATAATTGACTTGTTGGTTATCATACCACAACTATCTTCTTTACAGTAAGATCTAACAAAGAAGTCTTGATAAAAAGAAACACTATGTTAAAATATTGATATTATACCTTTCATGAACCTCCGTATTTGGTCTTCTTCAACATGACAATTTGGTTTTCGCACTACATATGCTCTCGGTACCTCTCCAGATCTTTCATCAGGAATACCTATTACAGCTGCATCCTGAACTTCGGGATGCTTTAATAAAACGTCTTCCAGTTCAGCAGGAGCAATCTAATATCAATGAACTATTACTACTTATTAAAGAAATATATTCTCTATAAAATCTCGCTGTTGCTTCACACGTTAAGATAGTCTGTAAGATAAATTCGTTACATAGTGTGCTAGTGACGTAATACGGTATATATTGGGTCAGTAAATTCCATATGGAATTTTCTGACCCCATATATATCGTATTAGGTCACTAGCACACTATGTAACTTATATTATTTGATATTCAGATACATTTGATCAAATCCTAAATGTACAAAAAAATTATAAAAATCCGAATAATAAGCTTCCCAAATAATTATTGCTTAAAACAGAACAGCAAAGTTGTATAATAGTATCAAACAACAGCACCTTTTGCCGAAGAAGATATGTCCTAGTGAAAGAAAAAATAAAGTATGTTATGCATAATCTTCTAAATGACTATTTCCTAATCTTGATGAATTTCAACAGGTTAAAATTAGATGCGTAACAGTTTCCAAAACATGCCATAAAGTCATTTTTCTGGACAATTATACTAACAATACTTGTCGAATACGATGCTGTCATTGAACTGTGGTCGCCAGAGGTCATTTGCTATTTTTCCGCTGCGCATGCGACATTGAAGAGGAAACCAAAGATTTAATGGTCGGAATAACTGTTACCGTATGAATTGTTGCAGCATAATTAAGCACTATAAAATCTTACTGAACGTGTCAGATTTAGTACAAATAGAGTATGATATACATATATCGTCAACATGTCCTTGTCATAAAGTGCATGCAATATTTGCCTCTGGACTTTTAACACCAAAACATCAACCCATGATAATTAAGACTTATATATGTTGACGAAACTTGTAAATAGACTTTATTGTCGGCCACGGAATAAGGCTTTCGTTGTTCCCCAAAACGCCAAACTTTAAATAGTAATTAATGCTATGCATTGACTGATGGTATTCATATGTGCAGGTTTCATCATAAAGTAGGTGAGAAAAAATGAAAATCAAATGCAAAACATCCTTTATAAATGTTATGCGCGTCCAAAACGTTTTTTTGGATTTACCTTTATATAGAACGTTCAAAGCCAAATATTTGAAAACCTAGGATGTACAAGGAATAAAAGAGTTAGCTAGCTATATAACCAAAAAAGACCTTAAAGTGATAGGCAAATTGATCCAATATCAACTTTGTCTGATTGTTTGATACCTTAGTTTCTTTCTTAATAATTAATAAATTCATAAACGGACAATTCAAAAATCGCATAAGGGTTCATCTGTTGGTGAACAACGAATCATAATTTTAAGGAATTGTTTCAGGACTATTCCTTTTACTTGTAAAAGCTTATATATTTTATTAGATCCTTAGAACCTCGGTCACACATTAACGGATAGCTCGAATGGATGCCTAACGAATAACTTTTTTCAATCCGTTCATGTCCGTTAGACGTCCGTTCTTATCCGTTAGACGTCCGTCCATATCTGTTGCATGTCCGTTTAGCGTTTGTTTTATCCGTCGACGTCCGTTCTGTCCGGTGGAATATTTTGAGCATGTTCAAAACTTTGAACGGACATCCAACGGATAAAAAGTCCTTTGAACGTTCGGTATGCGTCCGTTTTGTACAGAGTTCGTCCTTTTCGTTTCCGTTATACATCGGTTGGAGGTCTGGCAGATAAATTCACCGACGGACTTCTAGCGGATAAAACGAATGTTGAACGAATGTGAAACGGACTTCTACCGGATGTATAACGGATAAAACGGATGATGAACGGATTGGTCCGAATACACAGTTATTGTCCTTTGATATTCGTTGTCCGGGACAAATATAGTCCCTAGTGTGGACAGTTTGTTACTTGTCAATTTTTGTAAACCCCTTCCAAATTTATTTTTTCATGTTTTATACCTTAAATAGCAAGTAGGGGGATGAAATTACACTGTAAATAAATTTGGGTCATGAATTTGAAAGTCAAGTAGTGATTTGGTCCAGCTAAAAAACGTTACAAAATAGCATTTCTGAAGCTGTCAAAAGATTTCAAGACCCCTTAACATAAAATTGTCCATATTTTGAGTTAGAGCTGATGAAGTTTTCTATAATTTTAATTTGTTTGTCCCAAAAGTACTACAACATACTGTGAAAATATTTTTTAGAAAGCGCAGGTGGGATTTTTTTTAATTTTTCATTTATTGTCTAAAGAAAATGCACTACGAAATGACTGTGGTCTTGGACCTGCCAATTGAAAATTTCGCGTCAGAAATGCCAATTAGATTTCTTAAAGTTCATGAATTCTTATTATTCATAATTGATCTTAGAGTAAGGGCACGTCTTCACAATCAAGCTCGTATTCAGGCCAGACAGTGCCCTTTGGTGACATTTTAAAGAACAAACCAAAACCAGTTACACAGAAACATTTTAAATATTCATACGATTTACATGACTTATTATTGTCGCTTTTAATTTTTCCGTATATCTTGTTCATCCGTTTTATCCAGTACGCTTCCGTTATGGGTCCGTTTTATGCCGTAATAGTCCGTTGGATGTACGTTCGGCATCCGTCCTGTCCGGCACGTTTCCTTTTCTCGTACGTTGCATATCCATTGCGAGTTCGTTATGCATTCGTTATGCGTCCGTTTTATTTGGTCAATATATCAACGGACTCCCTACGGATAACAATTTTGTCAACGGACAACTTTTATTTTCCTCTGTTAGTCGTCTGTTCGTGCTATCCGGTAAGTTTTGACCGAGGATTTACTCTTGTAAAAAAAGTGGCATAAAGACGAAGCACAAATTAATAAAAAATGAATGGTTACAAAATGACCACAGCACAACAACACATTAGTGAAATGCATAGGTAATGAACTACACTAAAAGGATATTTCCAACTATGAACTAAACAGTAAAGATGAATAGTTTACAAAGGCAAACAAAAGAACACTATAACACGTAATTAACATGACAAAAAAAACGCCAAAGCCTAACATCAAAAGATAATAATGTAGCATTCGCGAAGTTGATGCGAAATATTAACCAACAAGGCTTTGGTAATAAGCGCTTCTGTGTTGACATGATTATTATTGATATTGTCATAGTTATAATTTACCGGCACCAGGGGCGGTTAGATTAACATTAACCCTGGCGTAGAATTGCGCGTTTGACGACATACAGGTAGATTTAAAAATAATTGTGTCGATAGAACATCATTAATATATCTGAATGTGAAATTAAATGATCTCGCATCTTTGATCCTCTGTTTTGACAAGTGTCTGAATGAACTTTGACTCATATAAAAATAAGAAAAAGTCGACAAGAAGAGGCAAACAATTCGTTTTCACAGGAATGCCGACAACTTGTTGATACAGTCTACCTCCGAATTCAATAAATATGTTGTCAATAAGAATTTCAATATCCTAGTCACTTGTATTTTTTGTGTTGCAAGTTTTACCTTTTTGTTCACTATTAACAAGGTATGCCGTCTGGTATACCAAAATAATAAATTGATAGCATATGCTTTGTATAGAAAATCATTCATGAACATTGTGAATTATTTTCTTATAGAATATTTCTATAATTTCACATAGGGATTGGTGGTACAGGGTTGAAAAAGATCAAACGTTTTGACAGAATTGATTTATGAGAAAGATCGTAATTAAAAACTATCTAGAGGGTTTTTTTCAGAATTCACATATGGCATTACCACTACGCGAAGAAACAGTTTCACATTATTACTGAAAACCTCTTTTACTTTTTGTCTATCTAATAGACAGTTCATTTGTAGAACACACATATTAGCCGGCAATGTACCTTGGTTGTTCGTAATGTTGTGAAGTCCATGTATCAAATACAAACAAGTTAATAAAACTTTTCCCTTTACATCTTTGTACCTGAAAAGCCTTATATTTGATCAGGTCTTTTACTCTATCTGTTATAACCACGTTACCATCTTTTCTTATATAACCGATATCCCCTAAACATAAGAGACAGAAAACGTATGTCATTATGAATAAATAGAAGCAAGCAATGCATGGATACATAAATGATTGTTCGCTTGTATGATCTATATCAATAGTTAATACGGCCGACGTTGACACAGAAAAACCACTCGCATAAGACTGTTACTTTTAGGCTAAGAGTCGATTCAGTAAAACAAAGATGTTAAGATTACAAGATATTCTCAAACTCATAATTATTTGGTGTACCAGTGCTATATTTGACTTTATTAAGTTAAGATTTGATGAACTTTGCATTGGTTTGACCTGGTATCATCTTTATTGTTAAAGAGACATCTTACATGCTAAATTGATATTGCATACTCTAGCAGTTGAATTAAAAGAGGACTCCAAACATATACAACATAAATTATCAAGCTTGAATGAGTCTAATTATATAAATCTTCATTTGCTAATTCAATAAATATTTTCATAGATTATCAAAACCGCTACGTGCAAAAGACTAAGTGAAAATAACAGGAACTTGTAGCCTGTGATTTTTTTTTTCTATTTTTTTTTTCTTTTCTTTTAATATTTGTTACCAAGTTAGGAATATGGCAGTTGATATTAAATAGTTCGTTTCTATGTATGTTTAATTGGCGTTTGATTTTGTTGCACTTCAGTGTTTCTGTTGTTCCGTTGTTTCCTACGTATGGTTGATGCGTTTCTCTCGGTTTTAGTTTGAAACCCGGATTTGTTTTCTCTTTAATCGATTTAAGACTGTTGAACGGTGCTATACTATGATACTACTGTTGCCAAATTATGACGTCTTGAAAGGCTATTACAATACTCACCTGTGTGTATCCAACCTTCTTTGACAATCTCATTTGTAGCCTCTTGGTTGTGTAAATATCCTTTCATTAACTGTGGTCCCTTATGGCATATCTCACCTGATTCGCCAACATTTGTGATTAAGTTGGTAGTTCCTGGGTGAACTATCTTAGAAAATCAAAGTCATTAGTTTAATGTTTGATTTTTTTCTCGGAATATATTCTGTTGTATTTAGTGTATAAAACAGTTGCATTGAGTGAAGACTTTATACTTCATAGCCTAATAATTAGACTCATTTGTATATCTGTGAAAGTAATCGGTATAAATTTCTCTGTTTCTTTTTCTTATGCAGATATGACTAACTGTGATATATCCACAGTCTGTATTGAATGTTGAAAAACTGTAAAATTAGGTTTGAATTTCCATAGAGTTAACCTCCGTTTACGTTTGGCCGTAACAATTTCGTGAAAGAAAAAACCATGTTTTATTGTACTTTCTCCAGCAAAACAGAGGACAAGGAGACATTTTCACGTTCTCAAAATTGGAGGAATATATGACATAGCCCTCTTAAGTTCTCACTGTTGTTAATTTGTAGTTTAAAATGATAAAGTATACCATCCATATAATGGTGTTTATAACCTTACACACTTTCTTATAATATCACTTTGAAGAGTAAAATCACTGCTAACCCTATTTTCCGGCTTGTTAAAACATGTCCTATGTTTCTTCCCAATACGTCTCATGAATATTTGACCATTATTGCATACACGCGAACTAAATGTAAAATTAATATCTCTTACTTATATACAAGAAGACTAACCGAAATAAAAGGTTTGCAAATGGCAAATAAATGAAATGTCAGTAAATTAGCAAGAGAAAGTGAATATAAAGTATAAAAACCAAACGAGACGATTCCTAGTACCCCGAAGAATAAAGGACAAGAATGTCAACATCTGTATATTACTGTTGGACTTTCAACAG
Source organism: Mytilus galloprovincialis (assembly GCF_965363235.1). Taxonomy (NCBI): domain Eukaryota; kingdom Metazoa; phylum Mollusca; class Bivalvia; order Mytilida; family Mytilidae; genus Mytilus; species Mytilus galloprovincialis. Next base: position 89,470,244 of record NC_134843.1, read on the forward strand.
TATACTTTAAACCAATGTATTTTCGCGAATATTTTATTTCGTGTTTAGCCCGTTTAAGACGTGAAAATCTCAAAAATAAGTTGGTTTACAGTAGTTGACATAAGTTTGCACTATTGTATCAAAACCTTTGACCATGTTTTATATTTTTACCATGTAAGAGAGCTATATAAGCAATGAAGATTTAAAATGCCAATATTCAAACATATCTAACATCAATCATGTTTAACTGAATTACAAATAGGGTTTATAAAATTCAAATCGAATATGTTACCTTGCACAAAGTATTGGGTACTGGTTTTCCTACTGTGCCGATGTTTGATGGAATTTCATCACAAAGGGCAGCTGGTCCAAATTCAGTCATGCCATAACCTGAAACACCATCATCAACATCATCGTCAAAATCTCATTTCACTATGGTTAATAATTTTACAATATAAATTGTAATTCCGGTAGACAGCTTCTTAATTCATCATTGAAACATTGTAGTTTACAGGGTTATCAATCTTTTAAAAAAAAATTCTAAAACAGTTCAACATAAAGAAAATGTACTGTTTTGATAAATTATAAGTGTGTTTTCATATTTTCTTTGTAATATTGACAAACATTCGCAAATAATAAAATAATAAAAAATCAAAACCAATTACACTACAAGTTATTACATTTGAATACCTTGAAATAAATTTATATTTAACTTTGACACAAATTCTTCATGAACAGTTTCGCCAAGGGGTGCAGCGCCACATATGGCTCTTTGAACTCTGGATAAGTTGAAATCATTCACCATTGGATGTTTAACCATGAAAACTGCCATTGGTGGTACCAAATGAAGGAGTGATATCTAAACAAATACGAAAAAGTGAAATGTACATAATTGGTTTTCATTGTTAGTTATCAATTTTATTTAGCCATGTAAGTGACCAAAATGTTTTAAACAAACATGCGATTCTGAAACTGATATAATTGAACACGTTCAATGTCTTTTAATTTTTCAGCAATTTAAAAATATTTTGAAATGTCTGTAAACATGTTAAAAGAATGAAATAATGCCTTTACCTTTTCATTTTGAATTGCTTGAAGAAATAAACCTGGATCAAACCTAGGAAGTGTCACCAGTTTATTACCACCAGCAAAAGCGTAGTATGTTAAGACAGTTATGCCATATACATGGAACATTGGTAAAACTGCAAGAAAGCTATCATCAGGAGTCGTTTGCAGTGCACAACTGCAATAATAATAAGTGTCGTTAAATGGACTTTCAAATCATTGTACTGCATTCTTGGAACATATATTTTTTAAACATAATTGAAATCAAACAAATTGCTCAACATTTCTTATGTTGTTAATATACAAAAATATGTTTACCCACAATTTGTCAGATTTTGAAAATTTTATAACAGGACAAGACGTATAATGTCGGTGTAATTGTCAATTAAAAGACAGGCGAAAGATACCAAAGGTACAAATACCTAACCTAAGTCATATTTGAAAATTTGAAATATGAGAGCAGAAACATATCAGAAGTCTACTACTATAACCCTTTTTTTGGATTCCAGCGTCACTGATGAGTTTTTGTGGACGAAGCGCGCGTCTGGCGTAAGTACATAATGTTGCCCTGGTGTCTGTGGTGAGTTTTTGTTACTAGAGGACCTGTGAACAGAGTTAAACATTGGCGCACGTACCTATCACATAACTCAAAAATATATTAATAAACGAGTGCCTTATTTCAAGTATAGAATATTTTACATTGAATATATATATAGACGGTTAAAATTAAAAATCCTCGAATCAATGAATGAAAAAAATCGCTTTTAAATACGTCAACAGAAGGAGAAAAATAAACCTTAGTTGTTGAAGGTTTGCAACCAGACACCGATGATTCAACATAACTGCCTTTGGGAATCCTGTGGTTCCACTGGAAAACGGCAAGACAACGATATCGTTTTCACAATCAACTTGTAGATCTTCAGGGAAAGCAGTGCCATCATCTTCCATTAATGTATTTATAGATTTGTAACCGGACACGTGACCCAGAGTGATGATATCCTACATGAAGAAAAAGAAATGCTATTTTTTTTCTTCATTAATTATAATGTAGTGTAGTCACCTTCTCTCTATTTAACATATGGATTTCAATATTTATTTAGACTCTTGACTTTCTAACTTGTAGTTATTAAAATCATAGACTGATCAAAATCATTTACACAAAACTTATAAAACTTCAGATATCTATTTATTATTTTTGTATCGGTTGATTTCTATCTAGTAGGTGTTTTTTATACATATTTAAATATTAATTGTCTCTGGGAGATGAATGTCATCTGTCGCAACATATCAATACAATGCCAATTTCAACAGAGATTATATAATATGACAATTACAGATATGATCTCAATGAAGCATATTTAGGTAACAGGTACGTAAGAAGGAAAGATGTTCCAGAAATTTTGCCTTTTCGTTTGATATATAAATATCATATATATATTTAATTATATTCATGCGGAATGTATAAAAAATTTATAACTCGTGTTTAGAATTTGATCAAAATGGAAATATTGCAAACAAAAATCAATGATTTGAACGTTACGATACCTTGATGTTGGTCTGTATTTTAACATTGATTCTAAATGCCTCCATCACTATAGGTAAAAGTGTTGGTGTCGTCACGACGCATGAGGCTTCTGTTAAGTCTAACTTTTTGGCAAGCTCCTCTTCAAATAATTGGTAAAGAAATTAATTATCAAAACATAATGTTGAATTATTGACTAAAGTAAAGCTAGCAAAAAAAACCACCATATAACCGACAAGTAATTGTGTAACCCCCTCCCTCCTTTTTATCAAAACTTTCTTGTCATCTAATTATACAATATGATGAATACAGATGCATGTAGAACAAATACATGGTAGGTAAATTGAAAACACAAGGGATTCAAACCATTTTGAATTCAAACGGAGTGAGAACGAAACTTACTTACATATATTGAACCCTAACAATTATAATATAACTGACAAGAAGACAATATTACATCATACAAACACGAACTGAAAATGCTTGAATTCATGAACTCTATACTGTGTGCGACAGAGTGTGCCAACAGGACAATATGCATGAGGACTTATCTAACTGTCCTAACACAGAAACGAATGATTTACACATTAAAAATATGTAGGAATTATCTAGTTGTCAGTTTTCTTTTTTAAAATCCATATAAGAGTATCTTTAAAAACTCAAACTTCTTATATACCATACACAGAGAACATCTGATCAAAATGTATCGACCTCAGCAGTTATTCCTTTGTTTGATTGCCAAACGTTTATTGATATTTCTACCGAAACATACCAGCTGTGAAAGAGGAATTCGATGTTGTCATTGTGATTCCAGCTGCAGGCAGAGCAAGCAGTAATATAGCATATTCTGGACTGTTTGTAGCATGTATTGCAATAATATCTCCTTTTTTGTAACCAAGCTTTCTTAGAGCACTGGCTATCCGAACAGCATACTCTTTAAGTTGGCTATATGTATAAGATCTTCCACTCTCAAAATCTACCTATAATTCGAAATATATATTCAATTATTGATTTTGAATGTAACTATTCTTTAATGTTTTTATTAATTGATAATTAAAAGTAACAAACACATTTAGTTTTTTTTTCTATTAAAATTGGTTATACCCTGATATAATTTCCTTTTAAATTATTTCACTTGATGCCAAATTTTAGAAAAATGAGTAACAACCAGTCTAATGCTTCTCGCTAAAATGTTCCCTTTGAAATACTTTTATTCTTGGGGTAATTTTGTTTTAGAAATAAGAGTCATAATTCTTCGTTTACGCTCAAATGTTTTTGGATACTAACTTATATCAAATCCATTGCTTTTTATTAGTGATGAGTTGTGATAGATCAATGATATATAGGATATTCAACCGTTCGCTCAACAAGGAAAGGACGTGCAGATGCCCCTAAATGCACTAATGATGAACTCGAAAGAGGTTAATTCACTTGTGCATCAACAACAGACTTTAAACGTCGCCACACTACACATTTATATCCTATTTAAATGTATTAAACCGCTTTTATTGTATGCATTGTTGTCTACTAAGTACAAAATAAAAACATTTTATTATATCTAGTGATGCATAAATAGATTATTCATGTATAATATAAACAGCAGCATACAGCTATATTCATTTGCAAAATTAACATCTAGACAAAATAAAATGATCCGAGCAGTAAAGCAGTAATTTTACATCTTGTTTACTTTCAATTATATTAAAAATTGAATAAACCACACATAAGTTATACTAGTGTCTTTCGTGACATCTTCTGCATCCTCAGTTTTATGGTTGAAGGTATTTGTATCTGTATTTTCACACGAACACAACATCTCCCACTGTTCCAAATATTGAACATACGATGAGTAAGAAGGGATGTAATGACTAATCTATCTTATCAAAGTATGGAAATGTCCAAGAAACCAATGTCCAAAATTTGACCTCATTTATCTCTCAAAGTAGCACACGAAGGTATACTTTTTATTACACATTTGAACTGAATAAGTAAAACATATCGTCCCAATCTCACCGTCGGATAAAAACGTATGCTGTTAACGTATTTTTGTTTGTTATTTTCTACAAGTGACATACTTACTAGCGCTGTCCTATGCGAGTGTTCATCAACCTTTGAAAACAGATATTCTGGAAGTGACTGTTTTCTTATGTCGAGATCTGGATGTGGACTTCCAATAATTGTTTGTAGTCTCGTCGATATGCTGAGTTGTCGATGACAAGTTGTTCCGTCTGCTATCTTCCATGTTGATCTTACTAAACTTCTTACAAAACGAGACGCCATTACGTAAAAGTTGATTAGACCAGGAAGTTCAATTAACTTGTTATTTAAATAAAATAGTTACATCCGATGTTAAAAATCCATCTATTAAAAGTTACAATTTAAACATATAACATTTTGTGTTCGGTTTAACTGGCGGATACAGAAATTTTCATTGGAGGGGGCCGATTCACTGCCTAAGAGGAGACCCGCTTCAGTCATATTTCAGTGATTCCCTATACAATCAACCAAATTTTTCCCACAAAAGGTCAGGCGGGCAACCTGTGGCCCCTTTGAATTTGTATGGGTTATCATATTGTCATATTAATTTCAATTTTAAGAGACGTAACTGTATTTATCATATTCATGAATACAATACAAACCAATATTTTATTAATGTACTTATTTAGTACATATATACCATTATTCTTTTCATCAAACATATAAATAATTGTAATAATTTCAGCATGTGCATTATATATAAGGTTTTATATGACGAATCAACATACAAAGAAAAAGGAATTACTCCAATTAATAGATAAATGAAGAAAAGGGGTGAAAAAATGCCCCGACTTAAAAGATAACACTTGCAACTTAGTGAGAACTCCTTTTTTGTTGACATTACTCATTAATTAATACCTCCGACAGGTAGTTTTTAAACAATACTCCATATTACAGAGTAGACGAACAACCGGATACAGACAATGGAAATGGGGAATGTGTCAAAGAGACAAGCTAGTCACATATTTTAAAAGAGCGGCGAAAGATACCAGAAGGACATTCAAACTCATAGATCGAAAATAAACTGATAACGCACTGGCTAAAAAAGACAAATAATAGTACATAAGACACAATATAAAAAACTATTAAAGACTAAGCAACACAATCCCCATCAAAAACATCTATTGCTACATTCATTTGTATACATCAATAAGACAAAATAAAACCAACTAAAAGGTTCTTTTTCATCTATTACGGCTACGATTAGAATTTAAAGAATAAGGTATTCTTGTCATTGCATAATCTACGAGTTTGTATATCTCGATAGTTTTGTGTTATAATACTTCTAGGTGCCATGGAAAAAAACCCACCATAATTGCTCTAAGCACGTATGTGTGTTTAAGTCATCAAATTCAATTTATTAATTTTACTAGTTGCATTCGCTTTTATTATTATGTCTATCTAAAAATAACTAGTTAGATATCCGATCTCTGTTACGGTAAAGGTTATATATCGCCCATGATGCAAGTTTCATGCTTTGAATACTGTAAAAACAACAGACTTTTTTCTTATGCATTTCTGTTTTCTTAATTTTATTTTCATTGATTACATATACCATATCATCTTCAAGTGTTTGAATAGATTTTTCAGCACGTTTAGGATTAGAGCAAAAAGTGTATGACCAATGCTTGGAACAGAATTAAAACCGTATTATACTGCCAAGACATTTTATTATAAATATGAAATCAAGAGATATGATATGATTATAACTACAGCTATCCAACAAAGACCAACAAAGACCAAGAGAAAGGGCTGTGAAATACTACAGGTCGTCAAAATAGTGAGTAAACACATAGCGTTAAGTTAGCTATACAAAGCTACGGGATGAAACAAACGTCAAACTATTCAAAAAGAGAAAATCAACAACCGAAATTAACTTGAAAAATAAAATAAAAATGACGGATTACAAACAACGTATTTATCCATTGGATACAGGCGATTTGTCTTGTACAGGAACATAACCAATAAGACGGAGTTAAAAGTTTGTGAGCGCTCAGGTTGATGCATGTGAAATACTTCCTCTTATTTTCTTTTTGTTATACTAACTTTTCTTGGTTTGTAAAACTTAAGAAATTTGAAGACAGAAGAAAAAATATCAAAATGCAATGTTTATATTGGGACCCCCCATTTCAAGGTTTCATTCATCTTCTCCAAACCTTATGTTCCTAACATAGCATCACTTCTACCAATAGACAACTAAAACACAAACGTATGGTTGTCGACTAGCTTGCTTCTTGTATATTTTCTGACCTGCCGATTTTATTAAACAAATATGTACAAATATGTCACATCAATACACATTAAAAATTTAAAAATTGTGGCAATTATAATGACTTCTCATATCTTCTACTTATACCTGTGTCCTTTTGTCAATGCCAGGCGAAACCCAAAGTGTTGGACTGCACCTGATATAAGAATGTTAAAAAACATTAAAAAACATTTAAATGCAAAACATCTGCTATCAGTCAAAAGACTGCGGCTAAATGAAAATAATTTGAAGACAGAAATGAGTCTGAATAAACAAATCCGATAACGTTGTATAGCTATATCGCCTATATATGGGTCATTTAAAAAGATGTCGAATTTTGAAATTAAAACATTTATTAAAAGTTACTTATTCAAACAACCCTCTACATAAGCAAATCAAAACAAACAGTACTTTAAGAACAACATATTAAAAGATGCAACCTCAATGATGTCCTACAAGAATACCTTGAAACATTTTTTGATCGGTGGTACAATATTTTGTCTATCCTGTTATCATTTTCAAAAGAAATTTTTGGTTATTAAAAAAAGGTTTAGATAAAATGTTAAGCTTGTTTTACGTAGCAAATTATATGGTTTTCAAGAGAATAAACTTCTATATATATTCATTCTGTAAAATAATAGATTATTTGCCAATTAATGGTTGTACTGAAAAAATGCCTCTAAAAATTGGTTTTCAAAGGTTGTTAACACCAGTAATGCAAGTCTAAGATAGCAATTTATACTGTTCGGCATTTCTTCCCCCTTTCAAATAAACCCAACATCAAGTTAATCCCTCATAAGTTAGTTTACTTTATTTCATTGGTAACAGGAACGTACGTTTCTGATATATCACTATATAAAAGTCTATCCTGTTACCTTTTTTGTCTACCCTGTTACCGATATCAGTATTGCACCTGCAAATGCTTAATTGGGAAGATTAGGACGTATGACCTTAAGATGAGTTCAAACTACGAACTATTTCATTCGTTTTGCACCTATATGTTAAGATAAATATATTAATGACGTTTTTGTCTACAATTGTCTATCCTGTTACTGTAACCATAGCAACAATAGTGACAGGATAGACATAACAGGATAGACAAATTTCTTCGTTTTTGATTGCTGTTGTGAAGTAACTACTCCCTTTGGTGAAGTGATTATGGTTTTCTATTTTGAATTTGGTTTCAAACACGTTATTGCACTTTTTACAAGCATACTGTTGGTGTAATTAATCAAAATCGGTGGTTACAGCATAGACATGAAAAAAATACACTCTATTTTTTTCACTAAATGTCTTGAAATTTCTTTTCTCTACACTGTCTTTCAAGAAACGAGGCGTTTTAAATGTAAAGATTACTTTGCACTTTTGAAATCAACACTGACTAATTTAATATTCACAGGGAGAATAATTTAACGGCTGATTTAAGTAGCGGTAACAGGATGGACATGTACGTTGATTGAATTTAGTTTGTAGATAATGTTTTATTGCAATTTTGTGCATTTTTCGATTGATCTTTTTTTTTGTGATAATTTGCATATCATGCTACTCGCTTGAGATGGAAAATTATCGCTAGAAACTAAGCATGCCCCTGGCGTTGCTAACGAAATTGACATGAATAAAGGCAACAGTAGTATACCGCTGTTCAAAACTCATAAATCCATGGACAAAAAACAAAATCGGGGTAACAAACCAAAACCGAGCGAAACGCATTAAATATAAGAGGAGAACAACGACACAACATCGAAACGCAACACACACAGAAACAGACCAATCATCAGACAAAACACCACGAGAATAACAAATGTAACATGAAAACCAAATACATGAATTTGGGATAGACAAGTACCGTGCCACGTCTTATCTCAATATCTCAAAAATAAGAGAAAACACAAACGACTCAACGTTAAAATGCAACACAAAGAGAAACGAACAATATATAACAATGACCATCTTCCTGACTTGGTACAGGACACTTTTAAAGGGGAATAAAAGGGGTGGGTTGAACCTGGTTTTAAGGCATGCCAAACCTCGCACTTTAATGGCAAAGTTAAATATAACATTGAAATGACAACATAATATTACAGGACTACAATACAAATAAATAGGAGAACATATTAGACACAGAAAAACATGATTAATAGATAACAAAAAGCATCAGGTTTAAAATTCAATACGTCAAAAACATGAAATTGACATGAAATTGTCAACGTCGTCATAGGTAAAATAGCGATAAAAAGATTATCATTGTTCATCTCAACTCGATTGCCTTTCTCGTTTTCGCCGTCCCGGCTCGAGCGAGAAAATCAATCTGGTTGAGATGATCACCGATAATCTATAAATATACAATGATAAAGAAGCTACGATTTTTCGTTATTGTAATATTTCACGTTTTTAAAAAGTCCCTTTTGCAGATATCAAGGCGCTCAGAAAATCGGAAAACAATCATTTGAAATGTGTCTTTTGCTGACACTGTACGCACACAAATACCCCAAAATCGGACTTAAATGCAGTTTAATTTTATCAAAATAGATGTAAGGTGTGTTTATTATTAATGTTCTGAATCACAAATCCGACAAGCTTTCATTTAAACCATTACAACTGAAATTTCCATTAGAAATAAAAATTTTAGCATGGGTATACTAAAAATTCGACATGTTTTGAAAATGACCCATATAACAAAAAGTTTTTTAATTTAATGCTAATTTGAACATACTCATATACAAAATATTTTAAAAAACGTTTCTTAACGTACATGTTGGGATCACCCTAGTTTTTTGGTGGGGTTCGTGTTGTTTATTCTTTAGTTTTCTATGTTGTGTCGTGTGTGCTGTTGTTTGTTTGGCCTTTTCATTTTTAGCCATGGTGTTGTCAGTTTCGTTAACCTCAGAATTAGCCGCAGAGGTGGCCCCACCAAACCAAGATTTAACTCTAGAGCAACTAATATCAAACACTTCAGTGTGCATTCTCTAGCTGCGCTGTAGCTGATCGGTTTATTTACCTGGATTAAACCAGCCATTTTCTTAGATTTTTACAATGGACAAAACAAATACTTGTCTGAAAAAGTATCTAAATGCGCCATACCAACATATATGTTAATAACATGTCAAATGGACAAGCCATCGATTGACCTTTAGAAACTAAAACTTCATCTCCAACTCTATATTGGTCAGTTTTGCTCTTTTTAATCTTTACCATGAAATAGTTTTCGACATCGCGATTTCGCGTTTTCGCCCTATAGAATATGAAGGGCGAACAAGCGAAAACACCAAATGACATTAACCGGCCACCATACTAACTACTGTTAAATCATTCGTCCCTTGAAACATAGAACATAAACTTATCAAATTATCATTGGAGACAGGATCTTTCTTTACAACTGGAGCTTTAGCAGGACGTTTAGCCGACTCAACTATATTTAACAAAAAAACATTCTCTGTAGGATCAAACTGACTTGACATGTCATGAGCCATTTAATTGAATAAAACACACTTTTGATTGTACTGTGTGTAGCACCTGAATCAAGTAAATGAACTAAATATAAGGAAACATGAATAGGCGATGCTGGCAAATAAGTCAAATTATGTTCTTTCGAAAATGTTTTCCATTTTTTAAAAGCATAGTTATATTTTCTAACAGTACTGTCACTTCTGGCATCAAGCAGTCTCGACGAAAAACTATCCACCAAATCGTGAAAAGAATGATCCTCTCCGATACCACTATCCTCAACGGCTTCTGTTACAAAACGTCCAAGCGTTAACCCTGTACAAAAATACAAAATAAAATCAATCAAATCTGATCTTAAATGCAATCAAGGAAAATTTCATATATTTCCCAAATACACCATTAGTTCCCCTTCTTGGAACAACAGGACTAATGCTCATTACATGATGCTTGTCTGTTATGAAATGTTTCAAATTTCCAAAAATATCATGTAACATCAACTAATAAGGTGAAGACTACCATAATGGATACAACAATGTACTACTTTCCTCAGCACTACACAATTTTCTTATAACTTTACAAACAACATTTGGTAATGGTACTAACCAATAGTTTTCACCAAACCAGTTTTGTAAGAACGCATCAATTACTTCTGTATTCTTACACCAACACTTATAATTGAATCTCGAACATTTAGCGTTGTAATCTGTAGCAAATCTGTCTAGTGTATGTCCACCCCATAACTTATCAAACATTTGATGTGTTAATACCCCAGTCGTCGCAATCTGAATATCTACTCAAACCATCAGCAATTTTATTTTGTTCTCTTGGAATCCAATGGGGTTTAATTTTTATATTGTTCTCTGAACATAAATAATTGAGCTCACAAGCAATATTTTGCAGTTCCGATTTTTTGCTACCATTTTTAACCATACTAGTTACATTCTTATTATCTGTATTCAATTTTAAACAATGGTTTTCTGAACATCTTAACGAACTTTTCACTGTGCTGCTTACTGCTTCAAGCTCACGCCATGTTGAACTTTCATCACTTTCCAATACTGTCCAACTTCCTACTACAGTATTCAAATTGTTACCTGGTAATTCTAGACCACAGTCAGTTAGATTTCTAACGAGTCACAGACCGACTCGGCACATATGCCATCAACTGCGGGCACAATATAGCCCAAAACCTACTTCTGCGGCATCAATGAACGCGACTAAATCACATGCATCTGACTCATGCAGATCCTTTAACATTGCTCATTTAACTGCGTTACTGAAATGAACCAGTATCTGAGCTGCTCGACAGCCGGAGCTGTCAGAGCGACAAGTGACTTCCAACTTGCCTTTAACAGTGATCAGTTATACAATTCTCTAGTTCGAAGCCTAACTAAATTACCTAACACAGCTCGAATTCCTGTAGTTTTATTGAAAACATCCCTTCAATTTGTGACAATAAATCATTCTGTGGTTTTCGAATTTCTTCCCCGACAACCCGCTTAACACTATTCTCGATGTCCGGATCCATCGTGGCACTCAGAACAAATTTGAAATTCACTCAAGTAAGGCAGGTCTATAAATGACCATATATACACCTATCATTTAACACAATGATTTTTCACGCCCAAAAAAATCATACGCCTTCGAACTACCACGTAAGAAGACAATTAATTCCCGTTACACTACGTGCCACGGAAATTAGGTATTCTTCGTTTGTATGAAATATATTTTTTCGAATGATTTGTTAAATTTTAACGGCCTTTGTCAGCTGGGGATGAACTATTCTCAATACAAGGGTGACACATTGTTTCTATGATATAAACCATCAATGTCATACAAGTGAGAGGTTTATAGCTAGCTTTAAAACCAGGGTAGATCAACCATTGTCTACACAAGAAAATGTTTGTACTAAGTCAGGAATATGACAGTTGTTCTCCATTCATTTGATGTGTTTGAGCTTCTGGTTTTGCCACTTGATTAGCAACTTTCCGTTATGAGTTTTCCTCGGAGTTCTGAATTGTGCAATAAACTTGAATTTTATCAAAATTGCTGATTGCACAGGAAAAATAGTTAAATTATCAAAGTTACCTAGTTTCGTTGTCGGTTGTACTTTACTGAATTCAATCAGATGAAAAATTAATCGCTCAGAATTGATGTCAATATAACCAAATCAAGATAAAGCAGCAAATGACACGTTTGTTATGCTCTATTAGGTTTGAATGGGTGATAAGGACACGTTTGTTATGCTTTATTAGGTTTGCATGGGTGATAATAATCATGTGCATACACACGAACGAAACAAATACAAAAAAGAACAACAAAGAAAAGATTAAAAACCAATTCTTCAGAGAACAATTGAAGGTCTTTCCACCTCGATAATAAGAATGAAATTTAAAAAACGATGTTAGAAAATGTCACTCCTTGTTGAAGTAATTTGGTTCTTCAAATTGATATAAAAAATAAGTTTAATAGGTATATGCAGAAGACTTAATTGTTTTCAACTGATTTCAAATACATAAGGGGAGAAAACTCCTATAAGGGTTAACCAAAACACTTCGACTGAAATAGGTTGAAGTTGCGCCTTTTTGTAAATAGTAATTTGGCAAACACATCATATGATTTACTGTCACAGTTTCTGTGGAATAATGATAACAAGCAAAATTCAAAATTTAGAACATGAGCTTGACCTTTGACCTTGACCTCAATTTCCTTCAAATGGACCAAGGTCTTCCATATCAAAAGAGTGTAGGCCTCTACGACTTATAACGTATGAAATTATCCAACAAATAGCCTATCTTAAATTTTCAAAGGGAAATAACTCCCATAAGATGTCCTCCGATCCCTCAAGTCAAAATAAACCAAATCATTCCCAAAAGTAGACGAACAATTTGGTGAAAACAGTTTGCTAAAATCTTTTTTGGTTTTAGAGATATAGCGATAACAAGAAAAAAGGGGACGCGGGGAGATAACTCCTATAAGAATAAGTGTTTGGTCACACAGGGTGAGTTTTGAAACCCCCATTACTGTACAACATCATTGGCCAAAAAATCCATTCGATATGTTGTAAGACAAAAAAGCATCTCAGAAGGCAGAAGAAGAAGAAAAATAATCAGAAGAAAAACAAAAGGTCTTTCCACGAAAATTGGAAAGATCTAATGACACATGAAAGTTTTAGTAAAAAGTTTCCCAAACAAATTATTTTTCCATCAAAACATAAAAGATAAATGCGAATGCAAAGATATCCTATCAATTACAAATTTCTCTATTTTAGTACCGCCATGCTTCAGCACCGCAACTACAAATATTGTTTATAATTCAAATCCAACAAGAAAAAATCCCATCAATTTTTCGTCCATAAATTGAAATAAGACGGGTCGGAGTTGATGAGACGTCATTAAAATTCTAACGGACGGGAGACAATTCTGGTGAATAAATAAAATCAAATGATCTTAAAATTAATTATTCAAGGATTTGAATCCTCTCTTCCACCTTAATATATACTTTTTAATTTTCAAATATTATGGTCTCTAGCATAACAAAAGTGACATTAACTGCCAACATGTTCGTCTAGTGAAGAGTTACATTGGTGCCGTTAATGTTTTATGTACATGTATATGCACATTTGAAATCTAATGTTACTGTTATGAAACGGTGTTTCTTGAGGGAAATACGAGGAACAATTGAAAACGAATTGGTAAGCGGAAAATGTAACTTTACAAACAAGAATCAAGATATAAATTCTTTATTTCTTAACTTGAAATGTTTTGTACTCATTGAAAAAAGCATTTGAACAAAACCAAATGCAAGGATTATAAATTTTCAAAACATAATATGAATGTTTTTTGTGTTTCCTTTCAAATTCTAAATGCATTTGTATTCCACTTCTAAGTACTTGGTTGTTCCATAGCAAGGATCCCCATAGAGATGATGGTTTGCTGCTACTCTACAAATTCTTTTGCCATTGCATTGCCTTTTGACCATCCGATCTGAACTTGCTGATCGGCAATGAGTTGTTCTGATTGCTCCAGGGCAAATAGATGCATCAGTGGACCGCCCATATATTGCTGACGTCACCAATATTCTCGACGCATATGGACATTTGATGTATCAAGACCTAGCTTCACATACAATTAGGTCACACCCAGAGACTAAAATATAAAAAGGTAACAGTCATATTCAAATATCTTAGAAATTCCTGGATCTGAAACTCTAATCCTCCTCTGGCGGCCAATTAGATTACTCCAGTGTAGTGATCTCTTAATATTTTTGCATTGATAACAGAATAAGAGATGTGTGCTGCATTTTGCCAAAGAGACAGGGACGCACCAATGCGAAACGTTTTGTTTTATTATGTTGATTCTCGTTTGACTCTCATTTATTCATTTTTGTCATAATTGTTTTGTCACCTCTGAAGTTGTTCTCTTATTTTTAGTATTTTATTTTTAATAGAACCGGAAAACTAATGTACAAAAAAACATGAATGAATAAAAAAAAATAAACCTTACCATGTTTAACCAGTACTGCAAAAACAACACAAGTAGCAAAAGTCACAAGCTGCATCCTGAAAAATAACCCCAATGAAACAAACTATTAATAACAAGTCGAATTAAACTGAAGATGTGTACTATAATTGTACATACAGTTATTGATAATAGTTCTTCTATGTGCTTTACAGAACCACAACTACATGTTTGGGTTAAGGATTATTCAGATTGAAAGTTATTGATGTGTAAACTGGACCGTTGATTCACAAAATTCAAAGTCCTTTAGACTTAATGTTTTTGAGGTAATCGACCGAGTTTATAATACGTCATTAATTCTGGGGGGTGTTTAAGCCCTATATTCATGCAAACGTATCTTCAAATGGATATATATCTCAACTTATTAAAACATTTGCCACAAAAGCAGTTTATCCTTCGATTTTCACATTTGACTGAAGCTAGAGTGGGGTGCTCATTTTCGCCATATCTTTCCATGTTTTCTTCAGTTTATGTTCAGGTCTTCATGTTTTCGAAGTGTACTGATATTTCTATATGAAGATAACTTCAAATGCAAAATATTCTTAGCTTGAAAACGTGTTTGTTTTGAGAAAAATCATCTGAAAAGTTGGATTAAAGGGTGTTTGAAATTTCCTGAGTTTTTGTCAACGGGGACACATTTTCGCCGTTTTTACACATCTATTTAAAACCAAATAACTGCAGATTTAAACAATATTTATCAAATAAATGTCATTATAGATAAATAGCAGACATTTGAAAGGTGTAAATAAACTGAAATTTAGGTCAATCAGTCAAAGAATTACTAAGAAATACTTCTTTGAAATCTTTTTTTTTCATTCAGGAAATTGGCTGAAAATCGTAGTCCGGTTTTCGGTCCTTTGCGGTAAATGCCGAAATTTGGTCTCATTTTCAAAAATAATCATATTTGTTATAAAAATATCATTTATCGGCATATTTCTGCCATTTCAGCAATCCTTTGAAGTTTTTACACCTCAAAATCATAAAACGGCGAAATTGGGTCCACGGCGAATATGAGCGCCCCACTCTAGGTGTTTTGTTCCTTCAATCTAGAAACATCACTATTTGCTATATGTTTTTTTTTACTAAGATTTTGGTGAATAAAGATAGAAGAGTTTAATTCATTTCACCAATGCAAAATAAAAAAAATCAAAAATTTATGAAGAGAAAATTTAATAAAGGTTTATCTTAAATAATGTCAGTACCGACGTACTGACTACTGAGCTGATGATACTCTCTGGGACTGATAGTCAACGTTGAGAGGTATCACTCAAATGCCGTAAAGAAAAAAAAGTGCTTTCTAAGGAGTTTTCTGAATTAATCTTCATCAGGAACGCACAAACCCGAATACTTTAAAACCACGGATGTATGAAAACCGAAACAGTTGAAAAGCTGTATGACTATAAAGGACTTAAAAATTACAAATACTTCTAAGGTCGTCTGTGCCTAAGGGAATTAGTTTCCTCATAATTTCAAAAATTTTAAACGGAAAATATGAATAGGTTTGTTATAAATCATGTCAGAACCGAATTACTAACTTCATTGTTGGTGTTACACTCCGGGACTAATAGTCCACTAGTTGAACTACCGATCCAAAACTGTAAAAAGAGAAAACAACACGTTATAAGTATTGCATGCTGTCCGAGGCGTTTTTCTAGATTAACCTCCATCAGGAACGCTCAAAGCCGAAAATTTGAAAGCCAAGGATGTAAAAGAACCGAAACAGTTGACGAGTTTATGACCATGAAAAACATAAAAATATAGTCGATACATTGCTTTCCCACTAAATAGATTAAAGATTATTTTCACTTTTTATTTATTTTCTTTCAGACTTACAGTCAATTTGCACAAGATGTTTAACCTAAATCATTTTCTAAAATATTTTTCATGTCTATTGTGACAAATGTTATGAAAAAGTTAAGTATTAAACACAGTGATATTTCTATATTTTTACCTTAAATCGACTCCACAAGCTTCAAGGAAATGAGAACAATCAACGTAGATATGTCACTTTTATTCAGTAAACATTACCAATTAAAAGTAATCTTTCCTCAGGAAACGGATGTTTTTTTCAGATATAGGGTTTCCTTATATTTCCGGCATAAATAGGTCGGATACAACCTAATTTTTAGAATTGCTACATTTTTTTTTTGATACTTTGTCAATCTTCCTGAAGATTTCCTATCCAGTCATCTTCTGTGTTTGTATGGTTTAAATTTAGAACAAAACTCGTTATAAAATTTAGCTACTGACGAAGTTCAAAATGTTATCAAAATGGATCAAAGGGAAGTTTGAGGACATTTTATGTAACATATTTTATTCAAATAAATCAAAACATATTATACAATAATTGTATCACATGAAATAGATAGTATTCAGAAGAAAGAAAAAAAAACTTTGCTTTTATTAATCTGTCTCCAGGTATACAGATTAATTTCTTATATGATCTAAATAAAAATGCAGGACAGGGATTACAACTAAAAAAATGCACAAACTTTTCATCCTAGCCCCCACCCCAATTACAATCAAATGGTAGCTCTTTATTAATCAAGTCCACTTCCAACTGAATCGGGCATTGTGTTTCTTAAGATGGTGTTTTGTTATATACAATTTTGTGAAAAAGTATTAATCTTTTTGATTGCATCTTCTTTCTGACATTTTTTTTACAATTAAGTTTGAATATACAATTTATTGATGCTAGTTAGTTTCACGTCTCCTCTCTAACAATTCGAGCTGCATCGAGTTGAACGTTCTCAATTTTATTGATTAAACTGATTTTTTTAAAATTCCACACAACGTCTGTATATTCTAACACAGGTCGAATAAATGATACATAAATTCTTTCGAGAAAAGACCTGTCATAAATATTTTGCACTTACCTCATTTTGTTTATGTTTTTGTGTGATTTTGTAGAGATATAATATTCAAAATGATAATTCCAGCTTCCATTATTTCAAGAAAAGCTAGATACCAAGATGTTTATGCTTTTCAACATTTTTAACTCTTCAGTATTTATGTATAGTGATTTGGGGGGGGGGGGGGGGGTATGGGTAGGAGGTATCATTATGTTGGTTTTTTTTTTAAATTATCATAGTTTCACTCTTTAGTTCGTTGAAATTCACAAGCCATTGCTTGGACCATTTGTGCATTTTGTACAGGTCAATATTCAAAGTAGAACCTGATTGTTATGGAATAACAATAACATTTTAAGAAATGTCATCTGCACAGAGTTTGATTTTAGCTTTGCTATCTTTAACTATCTGGTAGCCATTCAGAGTTTGAACCGTTAAATAGCACTCTTTGGACTCTTCCAGTGGGATAATTTTCAAACTATTTTGATAAGAAACACCTGCTTCTCCAAGTTTGAATAAAAACAATTGTACCAAACACGGTCTAAGGCTTTAATTATATCACAAAATACCACCCGTATCTCCTTACCCCTGTCTTAAGCTTTCCCAAATTTATATATTTCAAATATTTATCAATTGGCTATGATATCAGTAGAGTCCCCCGTGTAAACCCAGACTGATTTTTGTTAGACTGTTATGATATTTATCAATTGGTTATGATATCAGTAGAGTCCCCCGTGTAAACCCAGACTGATTTTTTGTTAGACTGTTATGATATTTATCAATTTTTGGTTATGATATCAGTAGAGTCCCCCGTGTAAACCCAGACTGATTTTTTGTTATAAAAAAGAAGATGTGGTATGATTGCCAATGAGACAACTATCCACAAAAGACTAGAATAAGTAGACAGCACTCTCACAAGCAAAAAAACCCTAACTGTAAAAATATAAGGGCATACACTACAGGCACAGGGACACATTCTACTGAATCCACACAGTACGAGTAACAAACCCTGCAGAAAATATAAAAAATGTTAGACTGTTATGATATTTATCAATTGGTTATGATATCACTAGAGTCCCCCGTGTAAACCCAGACTGATTTTTTGTTAGACTGTTATGATATTTATCAATTGGTTATGATATCAGTAGAGTCCCCCGTGTAAACCCAGACTGATTTTTTGTTAGAGTGTTATGATATTTATCAATTGGT
Organism: Mytilus galloprovincialis; assembly: GCF_965363235.1. Taxonomy (NCBI): domain Eukaryota; kingdom Metazoa; phylum Mollusca; class Bivalvia; order Mytilida; family Mytilidae; genus Mytilus; species Mytilus galloprovincialis. The sequence continues at coordinate 89,489,117 of NC_134843.1, forward strand.
TATGATATCACTAGAGTCCCCCGTGTAAACCCAGACTGATTTTTTGTTAGACTGTTATGATATTTATCAATTGGTTATGATATCAGTAGAGTCCCCCGTGTAAACCCAGACTGATTTTTTGTTAGACTGTTATGATATTTATCAATTGGTTATGATATCAGTGGAGTCCACAGTGTAAACCCAGACTGATTTTTTTGTTAGACTGTTATGGTTTTGTAAATGGTTGTATATGTCGTGTACAAGTTGCGATTTTGTACAGGTTATAACATGTACAAAAATATTGTACATGTTATAACTTGTATAATGCAAAAATACAAGTTATAACCTGTAAAAAAATATCTCATACATGTTATAACCTGTACAAAATATTGCTTAAAACTGATTTTAACTTGTACAAAATTTAAAATTAATCTTAATGAAGTAAAATATACATTTAAATTTACCAATGCATAAGGAACAACAATAAATAGGCCAAAACGTGCCTTTTTCTGTAGAGGACAATGATCATAAAGTTTCAGAAATATATGTTTCATGACTTATGTTGGCAAAATGTGGTTTCATGTAATTGTATGTGTTATGCAGTCCATCATGGCTTAAATAAGTGTGAAACTATTTACTAAAAGCTTGCATTCCTCAATGACAATTACATAAGATACAAGTAACTAAATTCCTCCAAAAAATTTAAGAACGATTCCTAATAACTTTTTGAATTACTCCTCCCTCTCGTTTTTATAAAGTAAAGACTAAAACAATGTCTTATTATGCTTACTCTGTAAAAGTAAGAGAGAGCTGAAATAGTTTTCATTGGACCACGCTTCATTATCAATATCTTTGGATCTACTCTTCAACATTTTTGGCCTTCTGCATGACTTATGTAAATTTATAACTCAATTTTGTTTATAAACTATAAAATCTTTGCATGAGGCGAAAGTCATTTTGATGTTTTAAATATATATCCTCTACTTTGAAAGCATGTATTTGTGGCCTTTGGATGTTGTCTGCTCCAATGGCGGGTTGTTGTCTTTTAGACACAATAAAGTCATACCCCATTTCAATTCCCAATTTTAGTTGTAGACACATCTATCCTGGCTATCCTCTTATGTCTTTTAGTGTCAACTAGAAAGAAAGTATTTTACTATTGCCTTCAAAGTGGACACTCACAATTATAATTCATCAAATAACGATATGTCCATAGATAGTCATAAGAGGATCATAAGACATGTCCTAAGATATATTTTATGACAGGTCTTAGGAATGCTTCGTTACCGACCCCTGGACATTAATTGTATCAAAAAAGGACAAAACACACTAACATGAAGGAATAATACAAAAGTTATGAAAATGTTATTGAGGTCAATATCATCTGTTGCGATATTAGAAAAATATCCTGATTTTTCGATTTTGTACAAGTTAAAACCATTTTTAAGCAATATTCTGTACAGGTTATAACATGTATGAGGTACTTTTGTACATGTTATAACTCGTATTTTTGCATTATACAAGTTATAACATGTACAATATTTTTGTACATGTTATAACCTGTACAAACTCGCAACTTGTACACGACATATACATATATACAGTAACACATCGTTCCATGTATTTTGATACTACACTAAAAAGAAAAACAAGCCTATGGTTTTTCTATTCGTTTTATTTATAACTTTTGAAAATAAAATTAACATTTTCTCGTTTCCATTGGTCTGGGTAAATTCATTTATGTAATGACAAGTTAGATAGCTTACATAGGGGGAATTTTAAAACAGAGGATGCTATATTTATCCCAGACACTAATGATGGATTTATAATGTTAATATAAAAAAGAAGATGTGGTATGATTGCCAATAAGACACCGCTCCACAAGAGACCAAATGACCCAGAAATTAACAACTATAGCTCACCGTTCGGCCCATACCGTATAGTCAGCTATAAAAGGTTCCGAAATGACATATGTAAAACAGTTCAAACTTAAAAACAAAAAACCTAATTTATGTACAAAAAAAAAAAAAAAAAAATGAACGAAAAACAAATATGTAACACATTTTAATAGGAACATTTGTTTTGTTAAATGTTATAATATTACACACACTTAAAAAAAAAATGCCAGCCTCTCTGAAATTAAGATTAATAAGTTTCAACCTTATTCTCTGTAGTTTTTGATTTTGAATAAAATTCATAAGTATGTTTTAATGAAATTTTGCAAAGAAAATATTTAGAAGCAGATAAATGCTTAATAATGTATCATGATTCCAGCCCCTGTCTAAAATGCTAATATCATCATTAAAGTTTAATTTTCCCCACATAAGTTACTGGTATATTGATGCTGAGTTCACACGTAATTAGCGAATTCGATTCGCATTCGATTCGGATTCAATTCGAATTAAAAGTCCGTGTGAACGAGGCTTTAGGTATGTTGACTTTAAAAAAAAAGAAGATGTGGTATGATTGCCAATGAGACAACTCTCAACAAGAGACCAAAATGACCCAGAAATTAACAACTATAGCCATATATATAATGTGCAGAAAATATTGGTAAATAATTTAACTTTGGATTTAACACATCTTCCGATTGGCTGACGTTGTTTTGTTTATCAGCCCAAAGACATAATTTTGTCATGTGACCGTGACGTCATAAACGGTTTTTCATGGTTTACTCCTGTTTAAAACTGTTTAAAATGGAATTTAGAATTAAATTATAAGAAATGACTGTAATATTTTTCTGTCTATTCGAAATAACATAAATAATGTGGTGTACACTTCAAAATAACCCGCTCCACATCTTTGATATTATTTCTTCAAAGACAGAAAACATATTACAGTCATTTCTTAATAAAAAAATGTACTTCAGTACTGGATCATTAAATGCCATGGATTGATTGTAAAAAAAACAATTCATTATTATGTCTTTATATAAATACATATCACATACTACTGTGAATTCAGAATTTACTGATTATTTATTATTGCAATTTTACATGACCAACCAAAACTTGGGATTAGTTGAAACGATTTCAGGAATGCAATGCATACAGATACATGTAAATTAGAAATCAAAATGTCAGTTCTTATTATTGCAAAACTCCCCGAGTTGTATTATTCCAATAAAAAACTTACAGTAATATGTATAATTGTGTATGTATTATATGACATGGCCTTCCAACAGATTTAGGAACATTAAGATTGTCTAATCGTGTTGTGTCGATGTCATCAGAGGTATCAACGTGCGTCAAGAAAGTACAAATAGTCTTACAGTGGTATGTGTAATATTCTTACAGACCTTTTGTGTAATTCTTGTAAGCTTTCTTATGTAACTTGTACACAATTACTGAATAAACATAAAAAAAAATGAAAACTTGACAGATTGAGACAAAAATGAATCATATCAAAAATATTTATGAGATTTGGAATGTTTTTTCTATATATCTTCTACTATTAAATTTCTTAAAGATAAAACAATCATGAAAATAAAATTGTTTATGGAAGACAACCAATTGCTTGATTTTTGTGTTGAAGTGTTTTTATTCATTGCAAGAACTACAAGACATAGATATTTGGAAAACTTGAAATTATTGATTTTCTATTGCAAGTGTCATTAAAATAGATATGAAGAATAGGTATTATGAGTACATTCCATATGCCAAATTATCAGGCTTAGGGATACTTAATTTCTATTAAGAAATGTGAATATTATTTTTAATTACTTTGCAGCCTGTGAAAAAGATGAACTACTTCATGGAACATAGTCAGTCCTCCCCATCCATTCCACCAGTAAATAACTATGGAAATACATATACAGGGATGGCACTGGAAAATAAACAAAGTGCTACTGTGTATACTCTGGTAAATAAATCTAATATAGTTTAATTAAATTTGGAAGGGGAGACATTACTGTATGTATAATCTGTTCTATAAAGATTGTTCACCAGAAGCATGTATTTATCATTTGAATAATGATATTGAAAAGTTCCACAAAGTAGAAAGGAATTATTATAAGTTGCAAAACTTGTTTCCCAATCCACTATAAATAAATATGTTTAAACTAACTAAAATAAAAACATTATTGTGACAGCATGTTTTCAAACGTTTTAGTACAAAGATTTGAACTATCAGTACAGATTGTATTCCAAAAGTCAAAATAAGATTAAATACAATGGTTTATATAGATAAGACACAAAATCTCTACACACTCACATAAAAAATACCAAAAAGCAAAAGATTGTTTCTCATTTTAACATCAGAGTGAGGCCTTCAACTTAGAGCAAACAATATCACAACAAGTTCAATATTGCTCCTAGCACTGTTTTTAAGTAAACTATGTGCTATATCTGTTCTTTCAAGTACACAGCTTCAGAATAATATAACAAAGATGAATACTTTTTCTCTAAAACAGTTTATCTGGTCTAAACTTAACCCTTACCCAAGAATCTGTCCTAATTGAACTGATTTATCATAATTAACACACTCAATTTGTTATATTAAACTCTATCGGTATTAGGCACCTATAGTAAAATGTTTTCTTTATTTCAATTCATTATATAAATCCTCCCAGCTCTAACATGTCAAACGACACATTGAAACCAGTCACACCTCCATTTCTACCACCACCCAGCTTTGCTCTAGATACAGTGGGTTCCACCAGGAAACCAGTCAGTGCTAGAGGGCCGGGTTCATCTAGTTCAGTGGTGAGTAACAAAATCAGATGTGAATTGAGTTTCAAATATAAAACATGGTCTTATGATATAGTTTAGGTTTATTGGTAGCCATACAGTTATATTTAAGCTAAAAAATCCGGACCTACTCCTTTACTATTATTTATTACTAGAACACACCCGCGAAATCGCGGGCATATACAGCTTGTGAACTGTTGTAGGATGATATTTTGTAAAAGATATTATGTACGGAGAATTTCATAAAAGGTATCAAAAGCCTCTCCCTTTTTCCAAAGTCCGATATTTGTTTCCTTTTTGTTAAATTCAATTATTTTTTGTGTTTCTGGCCCCAGACTACAATTATTCTTCTCCTTTGCTACAATGCATCGTTTGTTAAATGTCAAATTAAATTAAAAATTTGCATCGCTTCAAACATGAAATAAATGTAACTGCTTATATATAGACCATTTTTAGTCTAATAAAATATGCTTCTAGAACAATCCATCAGTACTTTTTCTTTTGAGAGCCTTATTAACATGCCAATGGTTGGATATGAATCTTGTATAAATGACTGAGACCGACTAAGGCTAATTTGAGGGTGGTCGGAGGGGTTCTGATCCCGAAATCTCGAAATGCAGAATTTAAAGAAATTCATATCCCAAAATCCCGAAATCGAAAAATATATTGAATTTCCCGGATTCCGTAAGGATCAATCCCCAAATCCCGAGCTTAAAAACACCCGATCCCGACGTCCCGAAACAGACCCAGCCTCCCACTAATCTTTACCCTACTTTCATTTTTTGCCAAATCACTACTTTCACTTTCATCCGTGTACTATGAACATATTCTTGTTTCCACATGTTTTACTTATTTTAATATATATGCAACTGGTATGACCTTTAAATAATAAACATTTCAAAGAAAAAAGTAGACAGAATACAGAGAGTGTCTATATATTAAAGTAGTATAATCGTAGTTTACATGTATATAAACGCGAAAAATAATTGCCCTCTCTAAAGAGGTATAAAATAATAAATGCAAATTAGCCACAAATATACATATTTTGAGTGGTATATGATTTTAAATGGTATATTTTAAAGATGTAAATTGTATTATCTGGTTCTGTCCTGGCCTCTTATAGCATTTTTAATAGTATTAAACAATGTTGTTTTCTTATATTATTTGACTCTAATTTATGTCTAATCTTACGTACTTGTATGTAATGTCATGAAAGCTCTTTATAGGGCCCTTTAATTGGAAATAAAAATATTCTTATTCTTATAATAGTTGTGGTTTTTGCGATCTAAACACCATGACATGGAAAACGCTCTGATTGGCTTATTTATTTTTCATTTTTGTTATATATCATACGATTGGTTGTACTTGTGCTATTTCAAACCAGAAGTCTTATATTTGACTAAAAGTCAGTCTGATGACGGAATCAATATCCGGACACCTTTTTTGTCGTTTTTCTCCAAAAATAACTCAATCTGAATAATCATAAGAATGGATGACAAATGCAACCATGCATGTTACCTATAGAACACAGAGGCACGATGATTAATTTATCTGGGAAGGAAGAGAAGCGACACACAAAAAGAGGTCTTCTCGTTTAATAGTATAAATGTTATGACAGTTGTATTTATCATATGATGATTATTTACTCAATAGCTATGTCATGCAAGTATAAGCTTTAAAATCTGACTATTTAAAATTTCAGACTTCACTGCTAGGAGGCAGGTCTCACACCCACATGAGTGCTAGTCCAATGATCCATGCAAGGTCTTCGTCAAGGCTTACTAATGGTACCACAAGTAGTTCGGGTAATTTAATTATCATTAAGAAATAACATGTATTACAGTATAAACTTCTCATTGCTGTGGTCAATGAAATTAACATCGTTGTCATTGGTACAATAGCAATAAATCGATTATCATTGTTCACCTCAACTATCTTGCTTTTCTCAATTTCGCCGTACCGGCTCATATGATACATTTTTTTTGTAAATGCTCAGAACAAATTTAAATGGTGAAAAATTGTCTAGAGCAAACTGCACAACAATTTTACCATGCAGTTGAGTCTGTAAACCACACAGAACTAGTTGAAGGCATAGTTAGTTAAAGAGCATTGCTTACCTTTGCATACAGAAGTAGACGAATATTGTTTGTCTTTTGCAGAAAGCACCATCATCATATATACATGTACATATCATATGAGACATGAAAACTAGAAGTAGACATTTATAGTTTCATTGCATCTATTTCCTAACTACATTTTCATGTGAAAGTTAAATTCATGTATCTGTTGTCTATGTGTACATGTACATGTATTTATATTTTCTGCATGTTTATATTGTCTTTGTTTTACAGCTGACTATCATACTAGTTTGTTTTCATCAGAGTCTTCCAGCACTCCAAACAGACCAACACCAATATTTGTACAACCATACACACCGACTAGACAAAACCTGATGACAAGGTAGGGGGAGCAGTTATACTTAATGTTCATTACAATTTATAAGATACTGATTTTCCAGGGATTCTTTGATTAAGGAAGTAAATTGCAATATCATGTTGCGTTAATTCAGAAATTATTGTGATGTTTTTAATATTGCGAAAAATGCAACAGAGTTATAATTGCAATAATAATTTTATATGAATTACACGGTATTTTTCTCAATATCGCAAAATTTAAAATCGAATTTTAGATTGAAATGACAAAATTGCAATAAATTCTAAATTCACAGTAATTAAAACAAACGACAACCACTCAATTACAGGCTCCTGACTTGGGACAGGTACATGCATACAGAATTTCAGGGTTAACATGTTAGCGGGATCCCAAATCCTATCCCTAACCTGGGACAGCGGTGTAACATAACGAACTATAAAAATAGTTGAAAAAGGCTTAACTCATCAGATGGATATAAATAGAAATACATCTAACAAAAACAGGTGGACGTGGCCGGGTACTTGTATATCCCAAAAACCAAAAGACACTAAGTTCTGATCTGAGAGTACTCGCAGTTACTGACAGCCAGATAAAAGCCACTAACTACTAATAAAAAAAATCATGCATTTAAGACTAAATCATAAATCAGTACACATCCTATATATAATGTTTTTAGAGCCGTCATAAACAGTCAGAGAAAAAAATGACTTTGTGCAAGATGCTAGCTTTTGATTATAAACAAGATTCTGTTCAAGTTTGGTACAAGAATAGTTAAAGAAATCTAATAAGTTTTAAAAACTTTAACCACAGAGTGAAAGTAAAGTTTCCTGGCAAAAAAATTGTCAGTAAAATACGAAGAAGAAAGTCTTTTTTTTTTTTACTAAATTTACTTCTGGATACTATCTTATGATTATAAACAAGCTTCTTTCCAAGTTTGGTACAAATTCAAGATAGTTTAAGAAAATTATTAAAATTTTATTAAATTTAACCACTGAATGAATGTTATGTTTACTGGCATAAAACTAAGTCCATTTATAAGTAAAACACGGAAAACAGAATTTTTTTTTACAAATCAAGGATAGTTTAAGAAAGTTATTAAAATTTCAAAAAGCTTTAACAGAGTGAATATTTGTGGACGCCGCCGCCGACGACAACAACGACGACGACGAGGAATGAAGGATGTACCTTTCCAAAGCACATGAGATCCCCCCCTCCCCCAGTTTTTGGTGGGGTTCGCGTTCATTAGTCTATTTTTCTATTTTTGACTGTCCATCTTGTATCTTTCGCGCCTCTTCTCTAAATGCACGCGATTTCGCGGGTGTGTTCTAGTTACTTATTATTTTATGAAAGTTTTTGATAATTGAGCACTCGATTTATCAATATTTGACTGTGAAGCAAAATACATATTGAATTCGTTTGACTTTTAGTATCACCAAATATAAAAATATTCAAACAGGACACTTGTTTGATTAATTTAACCAATCGGTAATAGAAGATTTGCTGTTTTAATTTAATTTCAACAAACATGATAATGGAATTGGGAAAATGTCAAAGAAATAGCAACCCGACCTAAGAGCAGATAACAGTCGTAGGCCACCCGACCTATGAGCAGATAACAGCCGTAGGCCACCCGACCTATGAGCAGACAACAGCCGTAGGCCACCATCCCGACATAAGAGCAGATAACAAAGAAACAGCAACCCGAAATAAGAGCAGATAACAGCCGTAGGCCACCAACCTGACATAAGAGCAGATAACAAAGAAATAGCAACCCGACATAAGAGCAGATAACAAAGAAATAGCAACCCGAAATAAGAGCAGATAACAGCCGTAGGCCACCAACCTGACATAAGAGCAGATAACAAAGAAATAGCAACCCGACATAAGAGCAGATAACAAAGAAATAGCAACCCGACATAAGAGCAGATAACAAAGAAATAGCAACCCGACCTAAGAGCAGATAACAGCCGTAGGCCAACAATCCTACCTAAGAGCAGATAACAAAGAAATAGCAACCCGACATAAGAGCAGATAACAGCCGTAGGCCATCATCCCGATATAAGAGCAGATAACAAAGAAATAGCAACCTGACATAAGAGCAGATAACAGCCGTAGGCCAACAATTGGTATTTAATGCAGCAAAAAAATCCCACATCCGGAGGTATGCTTTAGCTGTCCCCTTAATAAAGATGCGTATTAGTTTAGTGAAAAATGGACGTCAGACAAAACTCCAAAACATATAAATTAACTAAAATCCAAAAACATTTGAGACTAACAAAGGCCAGGGGCTCTTGACTTGGGACAGGGGCAAAATGCAGCGGTTGACACATGTTTTTTTCAGAACTCCCCCATACCTCCAAGTTATTATAAAAATTTTCCTTAGATTTATAATAGTTTAATTGAATAGAATAAAGTCTTTCTGAATTTAACATGCAAATATACATTCCATGACGACACAAGTCAGATATTCATTAAATTTGTCCTTGTCGCTTTACGTTTGCTTTGTTGTTTAATAACTTTTAGATAATTTATTAAATCATGTATTGGTCAGTTGAAACAATTTGAAATATAATATTTTTGTTTCTATTAAAAGTACTGTAGACTTACAAAGCTTACGTGCATACATTGATTTACATTTGTAAATTTACTTAATGATTAGTTATATTGTCTTTTTTTTAAACTAAAAATAGGGGATCGCCCATTTAGGATAGAGCGTGCTAAAGTTATGGGCTCTTCCGGTGATAAATGTTTGTAATCAATTTTTTGATCAGTGTGTAAAAACTACAAAAAAAAATGAAAACAATGAATGTCGAATGCATCTAATTGTGTTACTACATGGTTGAAATGTTATGGGTTCAGTATAGGAATTTCATGTCAATGTACATAAAGAGTGTTAGAAACCAATGGCACAAAAATGCAGCATGGCTCTAAGTTTCTAATGTTATGTTGTAAAAGATGGGGCTATATTTTTACTTACATTTATGTTATATGAATGCTTGGGTTATGTTCTTCTCATATATCTTATGATGGTATGATACTAAACCCCTCAAGGGGAGGATTGTGCTTGATATTCATATAATGAAGACATAATTTTTCAATCAGTTTAATTGAAGTCCGGAGCTGGCATGTCAGTTAACTGCTAGTAGTCTGATGTTATTTATGTATTATTGTCATTTTGTTTATTTTCTTTGGTTACATCTTCTGACATCAGACTCGGACTTCTCTTGAACTGAATTTTAATGTGCGTATTGTTATGCGTTTACTTTTCTGCATTGGCTAGAGATGTAGGGGGAGGGTTGATATCTCACAAACATGTTTAACCCCGCCGCATTTTTGCGCCTGTCCCAAGTCAGGAGCCTCTGGCCTTTGTTAGTCTTGTATTATTTTAACTTTTAGTTTCTTGTGTACAATTTGGAGTTTAACCCCGCCGCATTTTTGCGCCTGTCCCAAGTCAGGAGCCTCTGGCCTTTGTTAGTCTTGTATTATTTTAACTTTTAGTTTCTTGTGTACAATTTGTTTAGGGGCCAGCTGAAGGACGCCTCTGGGTGCGAGAATTTCTCGTTGCATTGAAGACCTGTTGGTGACCTTCTGCTGTTGTCTGCTCTATGGTCGGGTTGTTGTCTCTTTGACACATTCCCCATTTCCATTCTCAATTTTATTCTGATTTCTAAAGGTAAACCAGGTACGAATTAAAGGATTATGTACCCTTCTGTTGATTCAATGCTAAACATATGGAAATTTTATAGAAAATCCACAGCCTTTCTCCTTGTACTATCATATTTGGCAATTTGATGACTGATAGATATAGGATAATTGCATGCAACTGCTAGTGTTGATTTCCTTAAAGCAATTTTAATGTAGTTATTGGTTAAAACAAATAAAAATATGGACCAATTCAAGTACACCTTTTAGGGTGCGCTCAACTTTAGTGACTCAACACAAGGTATTTTAGAATTTACAGGTTGGTTAGAACTTTTTTGTAAAAAATTAACACTAGCACATCATAGAAAAGCAAGTGAGAAATCGGTGTTTCAAATTTTGTATCAAAAATATCTGTATTAAAGGCTGTGAATTTTCTATAAAAATCTTGGTTTATTTGCCACAAACTACTCTTTTTCTTTTAAATGCATGAAACAGTAAATTATAAGTTTTCCCCCTAGTATATGTACAAAATGGCTTGTCTCTATTATTCATTATATCTGTAGTTTTGATACAATTGATGTTTGAAAAATTCGTACAAAAAGGGCTACTGAAGGGGTCATAAACCTTAAGGTTCCACTAAAGTAAAAATATAGGACACTTCAATAACAGCTAAACTTTGTCTGTATTTTTCAACCTATAATGAATAAAGTAAAAAACTATGGGAAAATATGTTCATTTAAGCATACTTTAACTTGTATTTTTGTCCATCTGATGAGTTAACCTTTTTCAACTGATTTTTATAGTTCGTTCTTCTGTTGTACTGTTATACCACTGTCCCAGGTTAGGGGGAGGGTTGGGATCCCGCTAACATGTTTAACCCCGCCACATTATTTATGTATGTGCCTGTCCCAAGTCAGGAGCCTGTAATTCAGTGGTTGTCGTTTGTTTATGTGTTACATATTTGTTTTTCGTTAATTTTCTTTACATAAATAAGGCCGTTAGTTTTCTCGTTTGAATTGTTTCACATTGTCTTATCGGGGCCTTTTATACCTGACTATGCGGTATTGGCTTTGCTCATTGTTGAAGGCCGTACGGTGACCTATAGTTGTTAATGTCTGTGTCATTTTGGTCTTTTGTGGATAGTTGTCTCATTGGCAATCATACCACATCTTCTTTTTATATTAACATATACACACTGTGAAAATTAGTATAAAACTTCAAATTTTTATCTTGTTGCCAAACCGGTTATGGGGGTGAACACTTCATTTTCAAAAAATCTAGAAGCTTGCGAGATGACTTAATTTGTTTAAAAATGGTATGAATGAAAACTGTAACATATAATGCAGTACAAGCTAGTGTTGATTTTTAAGAAAATGTATTGATTTACGAGTTTCAGTTAATTTCGTGTATCTAAGTGAACGAATATCGAAGGTACAATACAGAAATTGGACAAAAATGTCATTGAAACATATTTATTTGACAAATAAACAATAGTTTGTACTGCATTACATGTAACAGTATTCGTCCATACCAATTTTAAACAAATTAAGTCATCTCACAGGCCTCCAGGTGTTCACCCCCAAAACCGGTTTGGCCACAACATAAAAATTTCAAGTTTATTTACAATTTTCACAGTGTGTATATGTTAAGAATGTTTACATGAACATATGTTCCCATAGTGTAGTACTTTATTCATTATAGATTGAAAAATACAGGCAAAGTTTGTATATTTCTGTAGTGTCTTATATTTTGACTTTAGTGGAACCATAATAGATTTGATTTGATTTTTGGTGTTTTAACGCCAATTTCAAGTATCGCATTTAGGGCCACAATTAAAAATATTTTGGTTTGCCCAAACCCTACCCAAGGTTAAGACAGTGGGTAGGTAGGTAGGCATTTTCTTTTTTTTTTTCTCCTAAAGAAATTGAAGTAGCGGATGTTAATTAGACTTCATAACTATCTGGGTAAAAAAAAAGAATTTGAGTAGGCAGCTTTTTTCGGGGTAGGTAGGGTTTGGGCAAACAAACTTATTCTTTTTTATGGCCTAGGCTATTTCGTGGCTGTCAGTTTTTATTGGTGGAGGAAGCCAAAGTGCACGGAGAAAACCACCGACCTTCGATAGGAAATAACAATCCTAGTCAATTGAGATTGGAGTCGAGTGCACCCGCACCAGCGGGGTTTGAACTAACATCATCCGTGTTGACTGGCAACTGATTACAGTAGTAACTACTTAGACTACTTGGCCGACGAGGCCCCTTAATTTAATTGAAGTATTACTAAGTAAATAGATTTGCATTAAATTCATTTGGGAATTCTTTCCTGAATATACTCCCTCAATGATATCCGTATATCTTAACATTTTAGATTTTAAGAATATAATTAATAACCAGATTATTCAACGATATTTTACCATTTTATCAATAATCTACATTCAAAGTTTTATGGAACAAGACTTTAGTCTCCAATTTTACAAATTACAATGATAAGTAACCGTTTCATGATGTATGGAGCGCTTTCAAATATACATGTAGGTGTAAAATACTAGTAGCTGATAAATTTGATGTTAATAATTTAGAAAGAAGTTTTGTGAAGGACCTGAAAGATCCAGCAGTTTACCGATGTCTGTAAATGCACTTATATAGTTTTGATATCAAATACAGTGATGGAAGATCCAAAGGAACATAGAACATATCTATTATCTAGGATTTCCTCTTTAGTAAATGTCGTGAGGTTATATGTTGCATTTCCAAGTGAATTGTCAATACCTAATTCTTTTATCAAGCAGTTTATGTAATGTGATTAACCGGTAATAACTTGGCCAGCTAGATTATATATGAAAGGGGAACTAGCACAGGTGCAATCAGGTGGTTTAGACTTGAAGTCGCCAGTTTTGGGATCCTGCAAAACGTTTTGTGATTGAGAATTTTAGTTGCAATTGATTTGGTACATTAAGGATAAGAAATGATTGGAACACACATATCTGTAAAAAAGGGAGGCATTTTCGATTGAACTATTTTGTCATGAAGGATATTGCCCAAGTTGCCGTAATGGAGACATTTGTTGTCATTTTGTCATCTTTTGGTAAAATTATTAGGAATATGCTGAGTCATCAGTTATAGTTTTTTTTTCTGGGTAAATGGAATTATTATAACGATTGTTTTAAGATATTTCAGTAGTTTCCAGGCCACGAACTGTTCCTGTGGTATACACTGTTATTTGTCTGACATTTCCTTGTCAAAAGGAGCTGACTGTTTTTCTAGCAATGGCAAGCTTTAACTTTGCCAAAATCATCCATGCACAGACAAATAATTAAAATTTCATCAAAGATACCACGTTTAGTACTCGGGTTTTTGATGCTGTAATCAATCAACTGAAAATTAATCGGCCTTTAATTAATAAAGGGGATTACGCGCGAGGATAAGTTAAACAATTTGTTTGAAGACTAAACACATCAATAGTCGGATAGACAATTGTGTCAGCATAAACCTACCTTCCGCAAATAACATAAATGGTACTAATTGTACCGCAGCAAATGATCAAGTTAGAATTTCAATAAATAATGTTTATTAATGCTGCTCGAGGGCAACAGCGTTCCTGGTGAATATAAGTCGAGACAATCGCTTCGGACGCATGGAATTCATCTAGGGTTTTTGTCGTGTTTTTCCCCAAATAATGTTTGATTGAGGTTAACAATTTGATATAAAGACAAAACAAAGAAAAATACAACATTAAATAAGATATTAAAACATGTTTGTAGCAAGCCTGTCTCCATACATATTATAGATAATCAAAAGTTAGATTTAAAAACAAGTATCAAATGTTAAATATTTTTTCTTGAAATGTTGGATACACATTGAAAAAAAAAGCAGTTTGCCAAAACTAAACGCATGGATTATATATGTTCAACACACTAACGGCGTGCGACAATAAAGGTGTTACGCAAACCATAAATGCACTTGTATTCCACTTCTAGGTACTTATATGTTCCACGGCAAGGGTCTCCATATTGACGATTGGTTGGCTTCAATAAACAAATTCTTTTGCCATTGCATTGCGCTTTGACCTTACTGTTTGATCTTGAAGATCGGCAATGAGTTGTTTTGACTTTTCCAGGGCATACAGATGAATCAGTGGACCGCCCATATATTGCTGATCGTACGGATATTGTCAACGGATATGGACATTTGATGTACGCGGACTTGTTCTCACATACAATGAAGCCACACCCATTTACTGAAATATACAAAGGTATGTCATTTTCAAACATCATTAAAAATTGTAGATTTAGTGTTTGGAATGGATGATGAAAATTAAGTTGAAAGTAAAATATTTATATCATATAGATATAGGTATGAGTGCCAATGAGACAACTCTCATTTCAATTTATAAAAGTAAACCATTATAGATCAATGTCCGGCCTTCAAAACGGAGCCTTGGCTCATGGTCTTAAAAGGGAAAGAATAAAAAAAAAACAATTGTATATTGAATGTAAGTCGATTTAAAATATGTTTACAATGTATTGGTTTTCAACAACCTTTTTTACTAAAAATAATAAGAGTTATGCTTGTGTCGCTACTGGATCACAAACTGATGCATAGGTTTCTATGTCACATGAATGAACTCTAATTTTGTTCTTGTATTTTTGTGTTTGTGATCGATTAATTTTCTTATAAATATTATATGGCAATGGGAGATGTGGTTTTATTAGTCAAATAGACAGGAACGCAACAACTTAACATATTTTCTTGTCTTATCTTGTTTGTAGTGAGTCTGTCGTTTCGTATTCTTTCTCATTCGTTGTATTATAAATTTGATTTTTAACATCTGAATTTTCCCCTCTTATTTAATTCTAATTTATATTGACTAAAAAATCAAACCCTATGTTTTATTTTTATTTTTCTGTAATTCAGATTTTATTGAATTTTCAAATATTTTGCCTCGAGCACCACTGAAGATTCATCTATTGCCTAAAAGCGTATCTTGTGCAGTAAAGTTAATAGTGTTAATGCTATTAGATATTGTGTCCTAATTGAATAAAGCTGTAAAAGCGAGAAGAAGCATTAAAAATACACAAAAAAAAAAAAACCAACACAGTAATAAAAAGATGATGAAAAACTTACCATGTGTAACAAAAACTGCCAAAACAAAGAAACCTGCGAAAAACGTCATCTGCATCCTTAAAAACATTGAAATAAAACAATTTAAAGTTGTATTAGAAAGAACATACATACAACCTGATTTCTAAATAGTTCTTATATTATATGATGTGCGTATGACTTGTTTGTGATTTTTTTTTTCATTTTCACTTGCCATACATTCAAAAAGAGCTTTTAGCCGATACGCAATATCACTGACATAGAACGTTTCTCTCCCCCTTTTTTTCTTTCTTTAAAACGTTTATTTGCGATACATGTGAATGGAATCTCTGGTGTTCCAGAAACCATCAAATAGAAAAATTAAAAATAACGAACTGTTTGGGTTGAGAATTACAAAATTTATCAAATTTTTTCCTAAGGTCAAATGTGTGAAATTAAGCCACAGACACATGCAATTTGCATAAAAGTCCCGTTGGACTGTTATTATTAAGTTTTGCGATGAAGATTATAGATCAATAATCTAAGGAAAAAATGCTTGTAATACTATATTGCCGTAAAATATCTAACAAAAAAATATATAATTTTCTATATATGGAAATATCTTTAAAAAAATCGGTCGATTTTCATATCTTACATAAGTTGACTTGTATCTTCACACTCCCGAAATGATACGTTTTTCAATTTTATTCTTATTAAAAAAAGAAATTTGAATAGAAGAAAGATATTCGGTATACTAAGAAGGCGATACAATGTTTTTCCAATTAATAAATTATTTTGTTTGTATTTTTTTTTTTTTATTTTGTAAGTAAGAATATGTTGTTTTTTTTATTCAGTTAAACTATAATTTCACGGACTGTCTTATGTATACCTTGTCACGTAATAAAAGATGGTTTTCGGAATATATATTTTGAAATCTAATATAAACAAAGTAAAACGATCCAAACAAACTCAGTTAGGTTGTTTGTAAATATTATTTTTGTATTATATCAAACTCGTGACATTTACAAAGCATTGCTTTCATTTGTTATGTATGAAGAATGCCATTCAAACCACCAATAAATCAATACCTTATAAAAAAGAAGATGTGGTATGATTGCCAATGAGACAACTGTTCGCAAGAGACCAAAATGACACAACTATAGGTCACCGTACGGCCTTCAACAATGAGCAGAGCCCATACCGCATAGTCAGATATAAAAGGCCCTATATGACAATGTAAAGAAAACTAACGGCCTTATTTATCCAGGAAAAATGAACGAACAACAAATATGTAACACATAAACAAACGACAACCACTGAATTACAGGCTCTTGACTTGGGACAGGCACATACATTCATAATGTGACGGGGTTAAACATGTTAGCGGGATCCCAACCCTCCCCCTAACCTGGGACAGTGGTACATGTATAACAGTACAACATAAGAACGAACTATAAATATCAGTTGTTTTCCAATGTATACATTGTTGACTACTTTAATACATTTATTTCTTAATTCTGTTACACTTTTTTAATTAAATTCAAAATACTTTTACTTTAACTATCTCTCGTGTCAAAAATATATTGATATATTTTTTTTTAAATTTATTTTTAAGTACACAATAAATTAAGTTATTTAATTAAATTTTTCCTATACTCTTACCTTAAATCGACCTCAAAAGCTTCAATTAAATGATGAAAACCAACAGAGATCTAGCTGCTGATTTTATAAAATGAACACTACCAATGAACTGCAAGCATTGCACAGTCAAGGGCGTTTGTTGCAATCATTTTCAAAACATATAAAGGATTTCCTAACATTCCCGGTTTGAATATAATCGGAAACAATTTTATGTTTGTTGTTCATCCCAGGACTTGTTTTTGTTTGTCATTCTTCCTGATCATGTCCTTTACAGATAAACAGTCTTCCTCTGTTTCCGTCAGTTGATTGATTTGTACTAATTTTGGTGCAAATTATAGAAAAATTATAGAAAAATCTATCGACTCTTACTCAAAATATGGACAATTTTATGTTACGGACCTCTGTAATTCAGTTTCACAGCTTAAAAAATACAAACTTTTAACCTTTTTCAAACTGGACCAAATAACCACTAGTACTTACCTACAAAATCATGCCTGAAATTTTACATGTAATTTTATTTCCTACTTTATGCATAAGATATACAGAAATAAATTTCTAAGGTGTTTTAACAAAATGTGTTAAAGACTGTTTATACTAGGGACTCTATTTGAAGACAACGAAAATCAAAAGACGATAATGGTCCCCAGACCTTAAATTTTGCATGTTTAAATGTGATGTCAATTTTATTCAAGAGAGTTTAATTTTGCAAAATTGTTCCTATTGAAATTTGTATTTTTGTGTGTTTGACGAATAAAACATGAAAGAGGGGCAAAAGATACCAGAGTGACAATCAAACTCATAGATTATAGCTTAGTTTAGTGCTGTGATTCAAAGAATCATTATCTAGATTTAACATTTATATTTCAATTGATATTATTAACTTGTAAATACTAATGTTTGCACCTTGATAATTGAATTGGTTGTTAATACCATTATGCCTATCAGTTCATAATGTGCTTTTGAATATAGTAAGTAAGTAAGTAAATTATTTATTATAGTGACATGTGTTTTTCACAAAATATTATATAATACAGTGAGATATAAAAACAATAATTAGAACACCTGACCCGCTGGGTCTATAAGTCACTTTAAACATAAATGGCAATGGTACGACGAACACAAATAAATATATTTTATCAAAAATTTTGATAGAAAAAGTGTTTTCTCTTACTGAAAGCTTGCAATAGATATTTAGAAGTTTTTCTCTGATGTTGACATAATAAATATTTAAACTGTTCTTCATTTGATAGTATACATAAATTGTCTATTTGTGAGAAATGTTGCAGTCGCAGATTGTTATAAAAGTTACAGTTGATAATGAAATGAAATTCGTTTTCCACACAGTTATCGCTACACATTTTACACAAACAGTCACATTCGTCTTCACCTACAAAACAACCAGTTTCTAACCAGTGGCAGAATGCCACACCTGAGCTGTGGTATTATGGATCTTTCAGTACGGTTAAGATTAAGTTCAATGTATTGTTAACAGCAGTATTAAGATTTTATGAGCCTGTATGTTCGTAGTTTCGGAAAGTTTGTTAAACCTTTCTGCCAATCTTCGGAGCATTTATCTTTGAGCAATGTTTTACACATCAATAAATCGCACGTTTTTTGTATTAAAATTGCTCTCTAGTCCTACAATTGGAATAATGTTTTTCACTTCAGATGACCAATTGTTCGTGCATTTTTTGTAGTCCCAATTGAATACTCGTTTACATATGCGAGTGTCGTCCATTGATGTAGGTTTGTTCCAATACCTTATCATATTGCACCATCGTCGTTCCTTTGCGTTCACCCAACCAACTTCACTGTTTATTGCCAATGTCGGTGCAAATTTATGGACGCCAAGAAAATATCGAATTGCTTTGTTCTGTATTTGATTCAAGCAAGCGAAGTCTTTGTATCCCCAGATCGAAGAGCTGTAGTCAAGCACTGGTACTACACACAAGATAAAACGTTTCTCAAAAGTTTAAATTCCGAAGTCTTTTAGATGATGAATCTTGGAGATAACTCCTCATAAAGCTCTACCTGCAGCTTCCGATAGTCTATTTGCATTATCTTTAAAGTCCTTTAGGTCGTGAAAAGTTACACCGAGGTATTTGTATGTGTCAGTTATTTGAAGTAGATTGTCCCCGATTTTGAACTGGAATTCACTTCTTTTACATCGAGACGAACGAAAATGCTTTTGATTTCTCTGTATTTATCAAAACACGCCATCGCTTGCACCACTCATGGACTTTATCCAGCATACACTGCATGTCAGTTTCGGATGATGCCAATAAGACTGTGTCGTCCGCATATAAAAGTAACGAAAACGTAGAGTCGCCAATATTAACACCAAGTCCGAAACTGTTTACTTCCTCTACCAGATCGTTAATAAAAATGAAAAATAACGTCGGGGATAAATTATCCCTATATTTAACCCCAGAACTGCATACAAACCACTGTGAAAGTCTGTTGTTTACACGAACACAAACAGAAGTACTAGGGTAAATGTTTTTAATCGAGTTGTAAATTTTCCTATCAATGTTATTTAACAAAAGCCTATATAACAGCAAATCTCGGTCAACAAAAATCAAACGCTTTCTTAAGATCAATAAAAGTTGCAAATGAAGTCTTAAGGTTTCTCGATACAGCATTAAGAGTGAACACATGATACTAACACGATCGATCGGATCCCGGAGCGAAAACCATTTTGTTCGTCTGCTAAAATATCGTTGAACTATATAGAGAGAATAATACATGGCAAAATCCATATCATATGTCGTATCATCCCGAGACACCAATATAAGCCTAAGGTCCTTTAGGCCCGAGGGATGATATTGGTCGAGGGTGATACGGCATGTGATACGGATTTTGCCATGTGTTATAAGCTTTATCATATATTTCAACAGAAGAGTATTATATAATATCAACTGTTTTCTGATCCATAGCACTGGGTTACCTTGAGTTCTACTTTTGTCTTGTTTCAAAGGCCTTAAAAGAACAACTCAATCACTTATCTGAAGCACCTGGGTTACCTTACAATTTGCAAGCTGTTGTTTTAAAAATATTTTGTTTATTATTGCATAGCAATATAATATTTCCCACAGAACGTAACCAAAAGTTAGCGTGCAATAAATTCTAATATTGCACTAGTGCAATAAATCTTCAAAATTCATGACGTCATCAACGACAAAATCTTAGTTTAAACCACTTTTTACTCTCAAATATTATATTGCTATACAATAAAAGGGTTATTGCATGAATATTTGGGAATATTGTCCCTCGTAGAACATATATTGCACTCGCAAGCTCGTGCAATATAAAATTCTACTCGGAACAATATTCCCCAATATTCATGCAATAACCCTATATTATTGTATTTTTTTGTGTGTTTTGTATTTTTTATAGTTCCATTTTGTGTGCCAAAATATATGAAAACTTGACGTTCGTGACGTCACATATCAAACAATGACGTCATTCAATAATTTGCGTTACACCCGAATGACCGTTCTATTGGACCTATTTTGAGGGGAAATTTTCTTAACCAAAAAAAAAAATGACTTTATGTAATGAAGGGTATGCGATAAAGGGTAGGGGTGTGATAAAGGGTATGCGATAAAGGGTGCGCATCAAATTTGCGCGATATGGATTCAACAGCAGGTTATTTATCACATATGCAAAACTACTGTATTTACTACTAAACATATGATAAATGATGCTAATCGACTGATTATCAATGCACTGTACAGTTTTGATATACAAGAAAGTAAACTAATTCCTCGGTTATCGAGAGGTACACGTGGATTTGAAGATTTGTCACTTAGAATTGGACAAAGTATTAACTGTCTTCAAACAGACGGAATGATACCGGTTTCAAAAATTATTTGGAACAATGAATGAATCATGGCCACTATAGGTTCATACTTCAGTACTTCGTATGGAATACTATCTATACCACAACTCTTGCCGTTTTTTTTTGTACACAAGCCGTCTAATTTCTTCTATGGTTATAGTCGTATTTATTTCTTGATTTTCATTATAAAGCGGGTCAAGCATTTTGTCCTCTAATGACTATTTGTGTGTTGACACTTGTCTATAAAACTCATCGTCAAAATTTGAAGCGACCATACACAAGAATTGCGGACAGCTCAGCTGGATGGTCTTATCAACTATCCCACAGGGAGCAGTTATCATTAATTTTTTAACGTTATTGTCTATGGGGAATTTTGACCACTAGCTAGATAAACGAATACTTTGCCTATACTATAGATATCATATAAAATTAATAAACTATATAGATTGCACCAATTTTAAAGCTTTAAAATGGTGTAATAAAATTCACTTTATCTTGAAATTTACTGGTGTCCTCATCGTGTTGAACGTTGGGGCATCTTCTTGTTGAATATAGCAAATACGAAGTATACATGTCTAATAAAAAAAAATCATATTTAATTAAAGTTTTATTGTAATTTAAATTAATGAATTATACAGTATTGACGAAAAGTTTTCCTTCCAAATGGTATAAAAATCATCATTTTAAAATAATGTTTACTGTTGTCCCTATGCTTTTAAAAGTGGAACTTCATAATTTTTGTTATGCATTACAACATAAATTCAGACAACTAAGATTGACCGTATTCAAAGACAAATTTTGGTTGGTGTTGTGTAGTTGAATTCTCCTTTTTATGATGTGAATTTTCTCTTTTTTTGGCATCCATTATTAAATAATAAATATATCTATTTAGGTTTTAAGCAATACATTAATTTCTGTCATACCAAAGAGGTCTTTAAAGTAACATCAAAATTAAGTTGTGTGGTTCTGTCGACATTTTTGAGAAAAGTACAGAAAAGGGATGAGGTTTTTTTTTCAAAAAAGAGGCTCTATCTAATTTAACTTGTATAGTTTCGAGTAATATTAGCATTGCTCTGTAATCAATTAATTGAATACACGATTGTTTTGTTGAAAAAAAATGGTTACATAATCTGAAAAAGTAAATTGAAATAGAGTATAATAGATGGCAACGTGAAATTTTACTGTTATTCAAAACATAAAAAAAATATATTCGTTGTGTATAATGAAAAGGTAGCCTGTTAATTTTTTAGGGGTATTGTTGTTGTTATTATATGAAAGAGCTCAATGAGGTAAATGCAAGTATTTTGAATGTAAACAGTAAGATAGTATAGCGTCAAAATCATTGGTACATGTAGGATATGCTATCTTTATGTTCTCATTCGTTCATTGTTTAATTGTTTAGTAAATTCATAAAATGTCTGATTATAAAAATGATAAAATACATTGAAAATCCTTTTTAAGAAAAGCTACATAATTATCGATCTAATATGAAAGTATTATGTAATACTTCCATGATCTAAACTGCCATATAAACATGAATGTGTCAATATTTACATAGTATATAAGCGTTCCATGGGGCCACGAGAAATCCTTTTCAGTGCTGTATCACAAATCAATACCATATGTTACTACTTTATCTTATCATGGAAGTATTATATTGAAAATGAAGTATTTCACACACAGGCTCTTGTTGAGTGTCACCCCTTTTTTCATTTTATTTTGGTTACGCTTTATTTGAAAATATTCTTTTTATATTTCTTTTTTTTTCTTTTTTGTAAAACCCTTATTCTGGCGAGTTAACCATACTTATTTATATTTGTTGTCCTCTATTCTTTTGTATAAGAGTATTTTTATTTCTATACACATAAGAATATACAGAGGGTTATACATAAAAAACGAATTTTATTAAGTGAAAATAAATTGAGAAACGTTGAAAAATGAACGAATATTTTCAAAAATTAATTAAACAAACAATAAAAAAGGGGTTAACTAAACGAGCACCTAACTTTCATGTGTCATGACATTTCTCATTGACAAATATTTTGTGCTTTTAGATATTTTGTTTCTGTTTGGAATTATTTTCGTGTGATTGCTTACAGACAGCTAGTTGAGTTTCGAATATTTGTGAATAAATTAATGAAAATGGACGTCATACTAAACTCAAAAAATTAAACACATAAATGAACTAAAATTTAAAAAAAACACACAAGACTAACAAAGACAGACCAGGAGCTCCTGACTTGGGATAGGCGTAAAAATGCGGCGTAGATAAACATGTTTTGTGAGAATTCAACCCTCCCCTCTATACATTGTACCTCTGGCAAATCAAGGATTTGTATACTAAATCCTTGGGCAAATGTAGAATAAACGAATCAAAACTTGTTGATACATTTGTCTTAAAAAAAGTATACAAAAATAACAATAAATACATATTTAATCAAATAATTTTCACATTCAATGACAAAATCAGACTTTACAGCGTTTTTCTATTCCACAACTTTGGTTTTACACCGTTACTTTTCAAATCGAATTTTAGCCTGAGAATGGTCTGTATCATATAACCTCCTTGTTCAATTTTATAAAATCAAAAGATAATTTATTATTGATCTCTGCTTCGGAAATTTCTTCTAAAATCAAGAATCATTAAGCTTTATTTCGCTGACCTAGAGTTTTTAAGGTCATTTGTAAACTTTTCATTAGCCTTATTTCCGTTTCTTATTATTAGTATGTCCAGAGTCATATATATGTGTATGTATGGCTCTCGTATGTCCATCGTAAAGGTCTCTGTAGCAAAACTTGATTTTTTAAAAAAATATTTCTTTTCTGTCGGCAGTTTCTCGACATTCATCTGTTTATAGTCATAGCGGGGATTCCTTCTAAAGTATGTTGTATCATGTATTATCGTATACATGCTAATATCATTAATTACGCAACGGCAAAGCGACATCTATTGGTGGAGTGTTCGTTTAGGGGAGTTATCTTTTTTTCTTATCTTCTGGTCACCAGACGATGAGAACAAGAATAGAAAATTCATACGAGTTATCTCGCCTTGAAATGTCCGTAATTCTTGTACATGATTATCCGCATTGTATATGTTCTGAAATTCCGTTTTCCATTTATTCAATATAGTTTTATCATCCGTGAGAATTGTTGCATCTTCGCCATATAGCTCCATCGGGATTCTCTGGGGTTTACGAGGTCCGAGTTTTTTAAATTTTTTTCCCAAAATTCATTAGGGTTCAATGTTTTCATGTTTTCAACTTCAACACAAAACGAATGTCATTGTCGTTCACATCGCTTTAAAGTGCGGTCAAATATATTTTTGGCAGTATGAAATTCTTCACAGAGTTTACGTTTAACGAACAAGTTACCTCTGAGTTTAAGAAATCATTTTTCTTAATTACGCATTGAATGACACAGTGAGCCAAGATGGTCATTCCAATAAGGTTTTCCCACTTTAAAACGTTTACTTGTCCTTTTACTATTGTCGAAAACTGGAATTTTAGCGTTCATTTCGACAATGATTATATTACACAAATCTGAATATATATTATCCATATTAGTCTGATAACATATATTCATATAATTGACACAAAATGTGCTATGAAATTATTGAATAAATTATAGTTATTCAATATAAACTATTCGTTTTCTTTATTTTCCAGATGATTTACCTGGATTTTAATTAGTTCATTAGTTAAGTGTTTTTACAAAATAATCCTACATAATCCCATTGTTTCAAAAAAATGTCTTGGAAATCTAACGTAAAATTTTACTATTTTACCTATAAAATTCAAAATTTAAGAATAGCCAGACTAAACCAATTGACATTACAGAGAACAATAGCTATTGTATTTATTCAATGGGACAATAGAACAAACAAAAGTTTAAATACCCTGAACAAGAGGAGATGACTCTGTGGAAAAATTCAATAAATACGAAGTTTATTAGGAATCAATTACTAATTCAGAGCTCCAATACTTCTATGTTAATTTCTACAATTCCAAAACTCATAAATAAAATTGAGAACGGTAATGGGGGACGTGTCAAAGAAACAACAACCCGACCATAGAACAGACAACAGCAGAAAGTCAACAATAGGTCTTCAATGCTGCGACAAACTCCCGCAACCGGAGGCGTCTTTCAGCTAGCCCCTTAACAAATATCTATGCCAGTTCAGTGATAATGGACGTCATACTATAGGTTGTGTCTTAATTTCATATAACATGACAGTCACATCATGTCAAAATTATACCTTATCCTGACTTGTGCTTAAAAATTCAACAGACTTTTAATTGCATTTTAGAATGCACTGGTTCTAGGAAGTTTGTTCATAAAAAACCGCTGAACAACAGGGCAAATATGCCCTCCTGTCTTTATTTCGTATATTGTTTTTATCCTAGATAACAAACTTTCTAGAAGGGCTCCACAAGCTTCAGTTCATACCAAACCTACCCAAGTATTTGACTTATTGACAAAAATACAGCTATGCGTAGTAGCAATTTTTAAAAATTTATTCTTCTTCTTCTCACAAGTAAGGAACCGTATTCATGCTGAATGTTTTTGGTCCCGCGACAACTTAGCGCATTGCCGGGCAAGGCAGCAAGTCCTCTCAAAGTTATATACAATTAAAACATTCGCCAATTTACAATTAAAATTATGTATACTCTATGCTGTTCACTTCCTTCCAGAGCCTGCTTTCAGAGCAGCTCTGAAACCCTCTATCGAGTCGGCTGATGTTGTTTTAGCTGGTAGTTGATTCCAATCCCTGACGGTCTTTGGGAAGAATGATTGTCCATAAATTTCAGATTTTGTTCTTTCTTGGTAAAAGCGGCCTATACCTCTGGTCCGGCTGTCATTGGGTATTAGATATTGTTGTCTATCTATATCAATAAGCCCATGGTGGATTTTAAATAGCATTCATAGTCTGTTGGTTTTTCTACGTTCTTCCAGGCTTTCCCATTGCAATTGTTTAACCATGTGTGTTACACAGCCAGGTGTTCGGTCTGAGTAGTTATTATGAACGAATCTTGCTGCTCTTTTTTGAACTTGTTCCAATGATTTGATCTTTTTTTGGCTCGATGGATCCCAAACTGTGCAGGCATATTCCACTGAAGGTCTTACCATGGCTGTATATGCTGCTGCTTTTACTGGTTTTGTGCAGTCTTTTAGGTTTCTTCAGGTAAATCCCAATGTTTTATTTCCTTTGCCTACAATATTGTCAATGTGTCTATCCCAAGATAGGTTGTTGCAGATTATTACGCCTAAGTATTTGCTTGCATCAACATTGTCTAGTGTATTATTCTTATAACTATGCATTTTTTTGGCGTTAAAACTCATTTGCCATTTGTTCTCCCATTCTTTAAATGATGTTTAGTCTTTTGTAAAAGGTCGCTGTTTGCCTGGTTGTTAACTGTTCTAAAAAGTAGGCTATCGTCTGCAAATAGTTTTGTTTCAGATGATGTTGATGTTTCTGGCATGTCATTTATGTAGGTCAGAAACAGTAGCGGTCCAAGAACTGTGCCTTGGGGAACGCCTGAAAGTACCGGGACTTTAATATATATGTTCTAACTGGCTGGGCTCAAACATGTGGTTCGGTACCTATAAGAGCTTCATCAACTGAAAATTTTGAAAAATTGTGCAAACTACGTCTAAGTGCAATCTATGTTTTAACATTTTATAAACAC
Source organism: Mytilus galloprovincialis (assembly GCF_965363235.1). Taxonomy (NCBI): domain Eukaryota; kingdom Metazoa; phylum Mollusca; class Bivalvia; order Mytilida; family Mytilidae; genus Mytilus; species Mytilus galloprovincialis. The sequence continues at coordinate 89,516,103 of NC_134843.1, forward strand.
TAACATCTAAGAAAATTAACACATACTAAAGTGGTAAATACTTGAATGGTGTCACCTTCGAAGACGAAACATCCATTAGTTGTACATGTGTTATTGAGTCAGTTGTTGTAAGTATACATGTGTTATCAGTAATATTAGCCCTCGAGCACCACTGACGAAGAATCAATTTTCCGAAAGCACACATGTGGCAACAAATGAATTAAAGTATCTTTTTTAGGTTTTGTTAACATCGGTTAGTTCAAATATTTACGATTTAACATTGAGGATTATTTTTCCACTAATGATAATTATATAAATACTGCTGATGCCCCAAAATAATTCATAAAATAAGACTCGGTAGCTCCTGAAACAAGAAGTGCAATATTGCCTCAACCTCTTAATATAATTGAGTATATAAGTCAGGTCTTACTGGTCCGGTTAAATTGAATAATAGACCATTTATTAAGATAAAGAATTATTAGTTGATAAGAAGTGCATTATACAGATATGAATGTATTGATATACATATTAAATATAACACATTTTGTTAACAAGACTGTATACACCCACTTGATAAGCTGTACATACAATACACATAGATTATTTTTGTTGATTTATCTTATCGATTGAACTTAGTGATGTTTTAATCTGGCTTTACGATGGATCTACAAATTATAAAAAATCGAAAGGCATAATAAGTTGTATTTGAAAACAATTGATCAAAGCTGCACAACACCATGCCAAAATTAGTTTCTACAAATACAGAAAGTGTGTTCATATGATATATATAATGTGTCTATAAAAACAAAGGAGCATTGTTCACAAACAACATTCTTTTTTATTCTGTAAATTAATGATGAAACTGACTTTCTATAATTTGGGAAATTTTAAGAAATTGTGTTGAACACATTAAATGACATAACATTACACTGAACTATGATGATAGTACGTTTCCTATTTGTTTCTAAAAATTCATCATAATATGATTTAAGTGATGCATTATCTTCATAAAATTTTGCTTTTTACAGTTCAATTCAAAAGATAATCTAAATATCTGTTTGAATTTTATTCGGAATATTGGAAATCTATATTCTTACCAACCACAAATACAGTAATCTTAATTCTGATAAGCGCATTAGTTTAAAATTGAGGTAGATATATATAATTTTAAATGTGTACTCCTCTTTCTGGTTTCTTTCGATATTGCTTATTCTGTTTAGTAATTTTATTTATATTCACATTAACAATTGCCAGTAAACTTCAACTTATTTTGATGTTTTTTGTTGTTTCTTAAAGTTTAGGTCCGTTTCAATCATAAATTATTATACGCTTATTTATGTTCTTCGGGCCAGTTTATAGCTTAGTACTGTAGATCATTTAATACATTCGTTGTTTTTAGCAGTCTGCAGTAAAAAGAAGTAGGCCTCAATAAAAGTATATTAATTCCCTTTTTAAAACATGACTTCAATTCGTTCGTATCTTTTCACACAGTGTAGATACTATACTGTACGCTATCCGGAAGTCGCGATTTTTCGAAGCGAGAACTTTTTGGATCACATTTTAAATTTGATGGATATACTGAATTAAACGGTAAGTTGATCAGCTGTACATTGCTTAATGATTAATTCAGCCGACATCGATATTCTCAAATGGTTTAGAATTAAATTCCGCACATTCAATATTCGTATCTTTGCCTTAATCAAGAGATTTTCAAGTGCATCACTAAGAAAAAACAGTCGGCGAACCTAAAATCAATCTTTTTACCCTCTTAGTCTACAAATTAACGTAAAAACCAGACTTAATTAACTTAATGAAGTATATTTCAAGTGGTGGTAAAAGTTTCGATCAGATCTTTGAAGCCAGAAATAAGAAAATTACACTTGTTTGAATTTCTCACTGTACATACGATCAGTCTCGCTTGTTTTTTTTTAAACTGTATGATCAGTCTTTATGTCACTGTATTCTAGCGGTGATTTCAAAGTTATTTACGATACATTAGAAGGTGGCATTTTTCTAAATAACACAAATATATTTCAATACATTCACATCCTGAAAACTTATGAAACATGTTTTAGCTTGATAGGGTGTACTCGACTTACTACATTAAGTATAAGGATGTTTAAGGTTCATCATAACCTTTTGGCTAATATGGCCGTATTTACACCACAAATGTTACTCTGAGTACAGACAAACCTATTCACCTGCAAAAATTTTCAGGTACTTCATATAAATTTTATCTATCTAGTTCCTGCCATGCCTTAAAACTTTCCTAGATGTACCAGTTTCTCTGTACTCATAGTAAATTTTGAGGGGTAAACACGGCCCTATTTTTTGACACTCAATTGTACACCACTTTGTCAAGCGGGGGTTATAGTGATAAAGAAGTCCGTCTTTCCGTTCGTCCGTTGGACCGATACAATATGTTTCGCCGGTTTTGTAAGCGCATCTCCTCATAAACCACTTAATATACATTGGAGGTTCCGGCCATTTTTAAATGGAGAGGGGTCCAATCCAGGAGAAAAGGGGATTCCAAATATATGTTCCCATAAAAATGCATTATAGGAGTAAACAAATGATGAGAAAAGTTACCGTAGGCAAAACCGTCCTGTTAGCCAGTTGGAAATCATCGCTTCGAAAATCGCGACTTCCGGATAGCGTACAGAATAACATCTACACTGTGTTTCATAAACAGCAAAGCTTAAAATTTCATTAGTCGAGATCACTATTATCCGAGAGTCTCTGATGAGTCTTTTAGAGACAGGCGAAACGCACGTTTGACATATAAAAGAATACGCCTGGTGACTTTGATGGTCTGACATCATGCAACTTGCCTAAACAGTGTCTGACCTCTTTTCAAAATTTCGTATTATCGTGAATAAATATTTAATCCGAAATCTGATTGCATTAATATGAATAACCTACATTGTTATCTTTTGATAAACGACAAATTTGTGCTTTTCTGCGAACACGTATTGAGTTCATTTTTGTGTTCATGAGTTTGAATTTTGGTGTGTTCTGCTCTGGGTGTTTGCTAGATGACAGAACATCGCCTTCTCAACCTACTGGTCAGAGTATGTCTGGTCCGAGACCACCATTGTCGTTCCTTGATTTTCGTTGTTCACAAATATAGTCCCTAGTGTTGACAGTGGGTTACTTGCCAATAATTTTTATACCCCTTCCAAATTTATTTCTCCATGTTCTATGCCTCAAATTGCAAGTAGGGGGATGAAATTACACTGTGAAAAAATTTGGGTCCAGAATTTTAAAGGAAAGTAGTGATTTGGTCCAGCTGAAAACGGTTTAAAATTAGCACTTCGGAAGCTTTGAAACTTTGTAAGCAGTGTTATAATTCATTACACTTTGATCATTCCAAGTTTTTTTAAAGATTTGTCAACTCTTTCTACCCTATTAGGTCCGAGATCACCATTGTCGTCCCTTGATTTTCGTTGTTCACAAATATAGTCCCTAGTGTTAACGTTGACAGTGGGTTACTTGCCATTAATTTTTATACCCCCTTCAAATTTATTTCTCCATGTTTAATGCCTCAAATTGCAAGTAGGGGGATGAAATTACACTGTAAAAAAATTTGGGTCCAGAATTTTAAAGGAAAGTAGGGAATTGGTCCAGCTGAAAACGGTTTAAAATTAGCACTTCGGAAGCTGTCAAAAGATTTTAAGACGCCCTAAACATAAAATTGTCCATATTTTGAGTTAGAGACGATGAAGTTTTCTATAATTTTGATATAATTTGTCCCAAAAGTAGTACAACACACTGTAAAAGTCTCTTTGAGAAAGCGCAGATGGGATTTTTCTATTTTCATTTATATTCTAAAAGAAATGAACTACGAAATAATTGTGATCTCGGACCAGAAGTGTAGACGTTTGCTTTTGAAGTACATGTATGATAAATCATTTAAAAAAATTAACTAAAGGTTCGAAAAGTTGGGGAAGCAAGTTTTGAAAACTTGGTATCGTTTTGCGATAAATTGAAATTATTTTTCTACCCGACATTTTCAGTCAGTTATTTTGATTTGAACATAATTGAATAATTGTTTTAAATAATGAGATAGAAAGAAAATTGTACATACCCCTAAATGTGCATTTGTTAAAGTTTATATACCCAGCCTTTTTAATATCTTGCTGACAAGTCAAGGCATGCCAAAGTTGACCACCGGTCAATTAATTGAATGTTTTGTTATGTATTTATTTTCTCTTGTTAACTTATGCCGTCAATTAAGGTATCCTTAATTAGTTCCTTTAACACACATGTTTTTTTAGAAACCAAAACAATATATATTTAATTAAATTTGTAAAATTACAGAGTATAATAATGTCACAACTGAATCAAAATATGTCACGAAGTCTAAAAAATACATTTTTCTTGAAAGTATTCTTTTTGGCCTATATTGTCAGACTTCCATGAAATTTTCACTCAATTCCCGAATTTTTCTGGTTAAATAAAAAATATCGCAACGAAATAACAAGTAATAATTAGAACTGTGGTAGAAATTTGTATCATTGGCAATGCTAACACATCTCTATATTTTTATAGAAAGTCCATGAGAATCATTAGAAATCTTTTCCATTATCTGTGAACGTTAATATAAAAAGAAGATGTATGATTACCAATGAGACAACTGTCCACAAGAGACCAAAATGATACAGACATTAACAACTATAGGTCACCGTACGGGTTAACTTCTTATAAAGATAGACTTGTTGTGAAAAAATCCACGTTTTTTCTGTTTAATTTTAAGTTTGTTACTTTTGAAAATCTTGATATTTTGCTTTTATAAACTCAAAGTTTTTATTTTTCATCTCTCGAAATTTCCCGTTAAGAAAGTCAAAATATCGGGTTAAAATCAAAATTTCAAGATATAACAAATTTAAAGTTCGGCTTTCTTTTAATCTTGTCTTGTGTGCAGATTTGCACCTGGCGAGTGTGAGAAGCGAAGAAAGATTTGTTATTCCGTGTAGGAATCTGGGTCCTCAATGCTCTTTATCTTCGTACTTTATTTGGCCTTTGAAACTTTTTTTTAGATTCGAGCATCACTGATAGAGTCTTTTGTAGACGAAACACGCGTCTGGCGTATATACAAAGTATAATCCTGGTATCTATGATGATTTATTTACAACCGCTGGGTCGATGCCACTGCTGGTGGAGTTTTTAATCCCCGAGGGTATCACTAGTACCCATGCAGCAGCAGTAAGAAGATATCTTTCAGAAAAAGAAACATTTGCCGTGTAAACTACCGGTTCCAAGTCCGAATAAAGGAGTAGGGAAGTCAGTTTTCATCTAATTGGCGCAATCGTATGTTTTATTTTTGGCGCAAATGATACCATGTAATTTTAAAACATGTGGCGCAAACGTAGCATTGGAGAAAAAAAGTTGTGGCGCAAACGGATCTCTCCCATCACTAGCCCAGTAGATAGCACTTATGTGCTGGCATGAATCATCATTGATATGGTCATATTTATTTAAAATTGGCGCAATTAGATGATTATTTTATTGGGGCAATTGATACTTATAGTTTTGAAAATAAGGTGGCACAAAAGAAGTATTGGCGCAATTAAATTGAATGTTTACAAAACTTTTGAGTTTTTGAAGTACAAAGGCTTTTCAGGCATAGATTACCTTAGCTGTGTTTGGCAAAACTTTTAGGACTTTTGGTTCTAAATGCTCTTCAACTTCGAACTTTATTTGGCCTTTTCAACTTTTGTGGATTCGAGCGTCACTGATGAGTCTTTTGAAGACGAAACGCGTCAATACAAAATTTAATCCATGAATCTTTGATGAGTTTATTTCAAGATTTCACATGGAGTTTTAAATTGATGTGTGATAGGTTGGTAAACAGACAGTTTTTGATTTTATATGTTTGTCTAAAATCATCAGTCCAACCGAGAGAAAAGTTCATAGTTTTGAAAAAATAAACAAACAAGAATGTATCCCAAGTACACGGATGCCCGATCCGCACTATCATTTTCTATGTTCAGTGGACCGTGAAAATGAAATAAAATCTCTAATTTGGCATTAAAATTAGAAATATCATATCATAGGGAACAGGTTTACTATGTTTCAAATTGATTTGACTTCAAATCATCAAAAACTGCCACGACCAAAAACTTTAACCTGAAGCGGGACGGACGAACGGAGGACGAGAGGAAGCACAGACCAGAAAACATAATGCCCATAAATGGGGCATAAAAAGTAATTTGCACTGTAATTAATTTATCAAAAAGGTAACATAAACAGTATGAACCATATTATGATGATCCATTTTGGATGTCAAGTTGAGCTTCTCCTGTTTCTGCCTTTTTGTCATTGTATTTGGAATCCTCTAGTTTTATCCTTTTTGTCATTGTATTTGGAATCCTCTAGTTTTATCCATGTATAGTGCCATTGAAAATATTCCACACTAATCCTAATTTTCTTTTCATAATTTTATTACATATAGTTTAAAAGGCATTTTTGAAAATCTTATTCATAAAATCTTTGTAAGTTTTTGAGAGAGTTGAAAGATAAACGGTCCAGATGCTAAATGTGTGAAATATCTTGAGGGAATCGCTTTCCGCCAAAGTTTCTATTTCTATATTAAAAAAAACATGTACCTTTCATTTTTTCTGTTTTCTAAGTTCCATAATATATAAACTAACAATTTAAAATAGCCAATTAAAAAGCTTCATATTTTTAGACAGAGGAGTGACCATCCTTGAAACTGGGTTTCAAGATGAAATAAGTCGCATAAAAAGCTTAATGCAACGAAAGAAGCTAAACATATAATTATTTGTATCTAGTCTGTTTATTAAATATCAAATCAGTTTCCTTTTCTTCAGACCAAGAACTACTGTGAAGACGTCTATTCATCACTATTGCAAGGTCTGAAAAATATTCAATATAATAAAATTAATAGTTATACATTATTTGCAGCGAAACCGTTAATCCAAAAAATCATTAACCGATTCATTCATTCACTACTTCTTGTGCTTTTTTTTACAATAAAAAGTGCTTGCATCTCACATATTCCAGTAAATTAAATAGATATTAAGGATACTACTCACAATAGAAAACTCTGTGTTATATATTGACCATGTGTTTCAACTCACTGCCAATGTGTTACAACTCACTGCCAATGTGTTTTAGCTCACTGCCAATGTGTTTTAGCTCACTGCCAATGTGTTTTAGCTCACTGCCAACGTGTTACAACTCACTGCCAATGTGTTACAACTCGCTGTCAATGTGTTTAAGCTCACTGTCAATGTGTTACAACTCACTGACAATGTGTTTTAGCTCACTGCCAATGTGTTATAACCCACTGCCAATGTGTTACAACTCACTGTCAATGTGTTACAACTCACTGGTAATGTGTTACAACTCACTGACAATGTGTTTTAGCTCACTGGCAATGTGTTACAACTCACTGGCAATGTGTTTTAGCTCACTTGCCATGTGTTTTAGATCACTGGCAATGTGTTACAACTCACTGGCAATGTGTTTTAGCTCACTTGCAATGTGTTTTAGCTCACTGGCAAGGTGTTATAACTCACTGGTAATATGTTTTTGCAGCCATAAATATTTAGGTACTAAAATAGTCGTCTAACCTGTACTTTTACCGATTGTGACATTTTGACCGAGTGTAGATTCGTACGCGTAATGCATGCAAAGCAGGAGACGTTTACCCTGTCGACGTACTTTCGAGTCAGTTATTTGTACTCGAAAAAAACATTAGTTTGTGTTTGTTTATACATTGATTTTTTTCTTTTTTTTTTTTAAAGATTTATGATATAAGAACAAATGTACATTATTTTTGCTTTAAATTTATAACATGAAGTAAGTATCTGTAAACAAAAACATAAACGCCGTAACGTTAAAAAGTTTTCAAAACTTGTTTCCGAATCCAATATTTGAATGTCATGTAACATTGTACTACTTCGTTGTTATAATTTTTTATTAATAAATACTGCTTAAACTAAAACAATACCTGAGTCTGAAAGTTCTCGTTACATTATCACTTCTTTCTCTCGCACTTATCTCTCTCACATTGATTAATGCTTTACAAAGCGTTACTTACTTTCTCTGACAAATGTAATTTCGTTGATATGTGCACCAAAGATCATCCCAGCGATATGATTTGTCGTCCCATAGCTGGAGGCAGTCTTGGCTAGAACCGTTTCCATTGTCTGGTTGCCCATATGCCCAGTCAGAATACCCGATCTGATTTCCTAATGTCCATGTCCACGTTCCTTCTTGACCAAGATCTGTTGCTCCCAACCACCAACCTGATTGGTATACGTAAGGGATATTTCAAATTATTTTGCTTGAAAAAACATGTTATTTATAGATGTTTTTTTTTTATTTGCTATAATTTAGCAAAGTAGATGATATCTAGCAAAAAGAAGGCGATGCATTTACTGCTCAAAATTAGTTCCAATGGTGCAGGAATTCGGCCAACAAAATTAATTGAATAGAATAAAGGAAGGGAACATAATTTTGGAATCAGCTCACAGATGACGATTTATTCATTTTCCAAAGATGGAGGCAACATTTTGGAATTATAAAAATGTTGCCTCCATCTTTGGAAAATAATATTATCAAATTATATTACATGGTATCTTTCATATGGTGTATAATATGCCCAATGTTCGATACCATGAGCCGAAGACTCGAGGCCTGATAATACATCTGGTACGAGAAACGCTCTTGGGCTGAGAATATCAAGTTATGATATATTTATCATATGCTTCAGCAATAAAGAACAATAACAGTTTAATATATTGATCCTTTTAAGTGGTTCTCAAGTTGAAGTTCAAAAGTGAAAAGTTGACGGATGTCGGAGCCACAAATGTAAATCTTTCTATCAAATGCCTCAACAGAGGAGAAAACAACAGTAGAGTCTATTATTATATTGACAATAATTTTTGACATCCATATGCATGCCACGATGCAGGGGCGGATCCAGCCATTTTAAAAAGGGGGTGTGTCTAACCCAGGACATAGGGGTGGGGTCAACTACATGTCCCCATTCAAATGCATTGATCGTCAAAAAAGGGGGTTGCAACCTCCGGACCCCCCCCCTGGATCCGCGCCTGACGATGTATCTCAAACGTATAAACCTTGTGTGTTTAAACTATAGCCATTGGTTTATATATATACTAGAACACACCCGCGAAATCGCGGGCATTCAGAGCGTAGTTTAAAGTATGTAAAGTGTTGTTAGAAGAATTTTGTAAACAATGAATGACTGGAGAATTTCAGCAAACGTGTCATAAGTCATAGGTTATTGGGGACAGGAACATTTTTTTTTATCCCTCCACCTTTATTTCCAAAGTTCCCATTTTTTGGTTTTCTATCAATTTCAATATGAACATATATTTAGTATATTATGAACATTTAAGTAAGGAGCCTGTAAGTCAGTGGTTGTCGTTTGTTTATGTGTTACATATTTGTTTTTCGTTCATTTTTTGTACATAAATAAGGCCGCTAATTTTTTCGTTTGAATTGTTTTACATTGTCATTTCGGGACCTTTTAAAGCTGAGTATGCGGTATGGGCTTTGCTCGTTTTTGAAGGTCGTACGTTGTTAATCTCTGTGTCATTTTGGTCTCTTGTGGAGAGTTATCTCAACATGGCAATCATGCTACATCTTCTTATTTTTTGTAATCAATGAATTTTGTAAAAGATTTAATGCTTGGAGAATTTCAGAGAAGGTATCAAAAGTTCACATGAATAATTTAAGCGCTTATCTGTATATTATGAACATTCATTGCTATATAAATAAAGTGTATTTACTTTCAATTCTAAGTTTACTAATCGATCCATGGTGGTCATTGATATAGTATACAGACCCCTCTATTTAATAAACTCTGTGACCGCCGTGGGTAGTGAACTTGAAAATGATAGCAGATAAAATTCTGAAAATACGCTTTATTCGTAGTATGTGTATGTTCAAAGTATACAGAAAAACGCAAACCGGAAGTCTAATCTGACTTAAAATTTCGTCCAATGACGGAACAATATCCGGATGCCATTTTTTTTCGTTTTTCTCCCCAAATAACTCAATCTGAATAATCATATGAATTGATGATCAATGCGACTATGCACTGTACCTATAGGACACAGAGGCGTGTTGATTAATTTATTGTGGAAAGCAGAGAAGCGCGAACAAAATGAGGTCTTCTCGTTTAATAGTATAGATATACATTATATATAATTATCTGAGTTACTATTATGTCCATCGTATATATACTAATTGCTTGTTCACAACAAACTGTATTTACCTCCACCTCTCTGCCTGGCTTGCCTTTTTAACCAGGCTCCAACATTCTCACAATTAACTTCAGCCAATCTTCCACCACGTGACAGACAGTCTTGCTTCAAATAAAAAGTTTAATTGATTTTCACTTAATGAAAAAGTCTGTTACATATACAAAATTGAAATGTTCTGAAAGTAGAATTTAAAAGCTTTAAAATGATATATAACACTTTAGAAGATCACTTTTAATGTTTATTAATTAATGACTTCAATGTGTCTTGTCCGCGATTTCACTAAAATAACACCAGTATCGTGCGACGTTTCATAGTTTTTATTTATAATTATTCCAAAAAATACTCGCAATAGAATGTACTCATCTGTTATAAATTAAAAAAAAAAACAATTAAAGAATAGAGAATACCAAAGTGGTTTGCACAAGGATATATAAAAAGTTATGTTATATTTCCACAAAGTACCTTAAATATCGTACTATGTCTAAAATTATTTACCTGAGCAGTGTTCCAGTTTGTCGCGTTTTTAACGAACATGTAATACTTTCCATCATAAAGTGTCCAATCTGCGGAAATTGAACAAACTAAAAATTGAAGAAGTAAGTATTATTTACATCATATTATTTTCCTCTGGAAAGTTCAAACATGTCATTTTAATTCATTCCTGAAACAAGACATTGTAAAAATGTACAAAATATCATTACCCATCAAATGAAAAGTAACACCTTATTCAATATACACTGTCAAGGTATAGTTGTTCCGCCTAACATAAGTCTCTTTGGAAACTTTGTTATAATCTGTTCCTGTTATAAAAATAGTCAATACCCTTCACTTCGTTAGGATCAAATACTGTACTATTTGTTACAGTGGAAATAATATTCCAGAATAATCATATTCGACAATTATAAATTAACACGTAGGAATGATTTAAAGATAAATTTTATTTTACTGTATATGGGAGACCGTCCGTTCTGGACACTGGTCCAGACAGACTTTTATAAACTACTATTCCAAATAACCATGTGTTGTGTTACAGTATTGGCTTTCAGCAACCTTTTTTACTAAAAATAATTAGAGTTATGCTTGTGTTGCATTTTGATCACAAACTCATGCATAGCTTCCTATGTCACATGAGTGAACTCTAATTTTGTTTTTGTATTTTTGTGTTTGTGATAGATTAATTTTTCTATAAAAATTATATGGAAATGGGAGATGTGGTTTTATTAGTCAAATAGACAGGAACGCAACAGCTCGACATATTTTCTTGTCTTAGCTTGTTTGTAGTTAGTCTGTCGTTTCGTATTCTTTCTCATTCGTTGTATTATAAATTTGATTTTTAACATATAAAAAATCAAACCCGACGTTTTATTTTTATTTTTCTGTAATTCAGATTTTATTGAATTTTTTGCCTCGAGCACCACCGAAGATCCATCTATTGCCGAAAAGCGTATCTTGTGCAGTAATTTAAAAGTTAATAGCGTTAATGTTATTTAATGAATGGCTGTTATTTATTTTTAATTTATTGAACCATAAAATTAATTTTTGACTCTTCACATTGAATAATCCGCGAAGCGGATTATGTTAAATGTGAAGAGTCAAAAATTAATTTTATGGTTCAATAAATTCAAAATAAATAACAGCCATTCATTAAATAAAATTATTTAATTTTCTATATATGGAAATATCTTTAAAAAAATCGGTCGATTTTCATATCTTACATTAGTTGACTTGTATCTTCACACTCCCGAAATGATACGTTTTTCAATTTTATTCTTATTATAAAAAAAAATTGAATAGAAGGAAGATATTCGGTATACTTAGAAGGCAATACAATGTTTTTCCAATAAATATTTTTTTATTTTTTTTCATCAATTTTGTAAGCAAGAATATATTTTTTTTTCATCAATTTTGTTAGCAAGAATATATTTTTTTTTCATCAATTTTGTAAGCAAGAATATATTTTTTTGATCTGTTAGACTCTAATTTCACGGACTGTCTTATGTATACATTATCACCCTATAAAATATGTTTTTTGATCTATTTTGAAATCCGATATAAAGAAAGTAAAATGATGAAAAGAAACTCAAATATGTTGTTTGTAAATATTTTTTTTTTTATTGAATTCAACTCATGACATTTACAAAGCATTGTTTTCATTTGTTATGAATGATGAATGTTTCAAATGATTATTTTAAGCAATTATACATTTATTTCTGTTACACTTTAAGTAAATTAAAAATGCTTTTACTTAACATATCTCTCGTGTCAAAAATATATTGATATGTTTTTTTTTCTTCATTTTTTTTTAAGAATACAATAAATTAAGTTATCTAATAAAATTATTCCTATACTGTTACCTTAAATTGGCTTCAAAACTTCAATTAAATGATGAAAACCAACAGAGAAGTGTTGATTTTATATAGTTAACATCACCAATGAAAAATGCAAGCATTGCACAGGAAAAGACGTTTGTCTTTATCATTTTCAAAACATGTAAAGGATTTCTTAACATTCCCGGTTTGAATATAGTCGGAAACAATTTTATGTTTGTTGTTCATCCCAGGACTTGTTTTTGTTTGTCATTCTTCCTGATCATGTCCTTTACAGATAAACAGTCTTCTTCTGTTTCCGTCAGTGTATTGATTTGTACTAATTTTGGTGCAAATTATATCAATATTATAGAAAAATCTATCGACTCTTACTCAAAATATGGACAATTTTATGTTACGGACCTCTGTAATTCAGTTTGACAGCTTAAAAAATACAAACTTTTAATCTTTTTCAAACTGGACCAAATAACCACTAATTCTTTACCTACAAAATCATGCCTGAAATTTTACATGTAATTTTATTTCCTACTTTATGCATAAAATATACAGAAATAAATTTCTAAGGTGCATTAACAAAATTTGTTAAAGACTGTTTATACTAGGGACTCTCTTTGAAGACAACGGAAATCAAAAGACGATAATGGTCCCCAGACCTTAAATTTTGCATGTTTAGATGTGATGTCAATTTTATTCAAGAGAGTTTAATTTTGCAAAATTGTTCCTATTGAAATTTGTATTTTTGTGTGTTTGACGAAGTTCATAATGTGCTTTTGAATATAGTAAGTAAGTAAGTAAATTATTTATTATAGTGACAAAATATTATATAATTATTTAAACTGTTGTTCATTTGATAGTATACATAAATTGTCAATTTGTGAGAAATGTTGCAGTCGCAGATTGTTATAAAAGTTACAGTTGATAATGAAATGAAATTCGTTTTCCACACAGTTATCGCTACACATTTTACACAAACGGTCACATTCGTCTTCACCTACCAGTTTCTAACCTGAGTGGCAGAATGCCACACCTGAGCTGCGGTGTTATGGATCTTTCAGTACGGTTAAGATTAAGTTCAATAAAATTGAGAATGGAAATGGGGAATGTGCCAAAGAGACAACAATCCGACCATAGAGCAGACGACAGCAGAAGGTCACCAACAGGTCTTCAATGCAACGAGAAATTCTCGCTCCCGGAGGCGTCCTTCAGCTGGCCCCTAAACAAATATATACTGGTTCAGTGATAATGAACACCATACTAAACTCCAAATTGTACACAAGAAACTAAAAGTTAAAATAATACAAGACTAACAAAGGCCAGAGGCTCCTGACTTGGGACAGGCGCAAAAATGCGGCGGGGTTAAACATGTTTGTAAGATCTCAATCCTCCCCCTATACCTCTAGCCAATGCAGAAAAGTAAACGCAAAACAATACGCACATTAAAATTCAGTTCAAGAGAAGTCCGAGTCTGATGTCAGAAGATGTAACCAACGAAAATAAACAAAATGACAATAATACATAAATAACATCAGACTACTAGCAGTTAACTGACATGCCAGCTCCGAACTTCAATTAAACTGATTGAAAAATTATGTCTTCATTATATGAATATCAGGCACAATCCTCCCCATGAGGGGTTTAGTATCATACCATCATAACAAAAAATGAGAAGAACATAACCCGTGTCATGCCAACAACTGGTTTATTAATAATAAATGTGTTTAGTTCCGATGCAAAGACCCTATAAGTGAATCAATATTAACGCCAAAATATGCAATCTTTAATGACCTGACAACAGTATCGTAACTATATCCCTTTTTAATAAGTCTATTTAAAGGTTTTGTTAGCTTCTGAGGTGAATACTGACATTTTTGTGCTTTATATAGAATATTTCTTTAAAATATTGGATGTGAAATACCTGAACGTATAAGAAGTCTGCATGTTGAGCTATATTTACGAATGATGTCCTTATCCGATGATAAAATTTAGTAAATGTTTTAACTAGTTTGTGATATCGAAAACCCTGGTGTAATTATTTTTCAGTAATACATAAATTTCTCTCGTTAAAATCTAAAACATTGTTACATACACGAGCGAATCGTACAAGTTGAGATATATAAACACCGTAAGATGGTGACAAGGGAACGTCACCATCTAAAAATGGATAATTAACGATAGGAAATGAGAAATCATCTCTTTTATCATAAATTTTAGTATTAAGCTTTCCGTTAATGATATATATATCAAGATCGAGGAAAGGACAGTGGTCATTGTTAGTATTAGCTTTATTTAAAGTAAGTTCAACAGGAGAAATTTCTTTAGTATACATACTGAAGTCGTCATTATTGAGAGCTAAAATATCATCCAAATATCTAAAAGTATTATTAAATTTGTGTATCAGATGTTGTTTCGATGGGTCTTTACTGAATTTTGTCATAAATTGTAACACATAGCAATACAAAAACAGGTCCGCAATAAGTGGTGCACAGTTAGTCCCCATTGGAATTCCGATAACCTGACGATATACGGAATCTCCAAAGCGAACAAAAATGTTATTTAGTAAAAATTCAAGGGCAGATATAGTATTAAAGCATGTCCAATTGACATACATTTTTTGTTTATTGCTACTAAAAAATGACCTAAAAGAGTTTGAACATATATATTCACATTCTGACTTTTTAGATGCCCATTTAATTAGGTGTGTGAATTTTTTCTTAATGAGAATGTGAGGCAATGTGGTATATAGGGTAGAAAAATCGAAACTTTGAACAGATTCAAAATCACCAGTATAAGCATGCAATTTATCAAGTACTTCCAACGAGTTTTTGACACTGCAAAAGTAATTAATTCCACTATTTTCGAAGGCCTTATTTCAACAATTTATTATCAGGTTTTTCATTGTACCAAGTGTACTGGTAAGAAGAATAGATAATTTAGTAGTGGAACAATGGCTTGACTTGAGACGAAATCAATCTATATTTGTAAGGTGTTTTGTGTAGTTTCGGAAGCTAATACATAGTTGGGACTTTCATTGTTTTTGGTTCTGCTTGTAAAGCAGTAGCTAAAAGTTTATGTTTGTTACAGATGTCGTTTTCTGAAAATGGAGTCAGTTGGAATGGTGGTGAATTGGTGATTTCTTTTTGTAGAACCTCAATGTAAAATTTACGTCAAACAATAATAATAGTATTAGCAGCTTTATCGGCCGGGACAAAAACAAATTTCTTGGCTAGTTCTTTTAGTTTATGTTTGATACGAGAAATAGGTTTATTATGGCACCCTCAACGGAGTTGGGGTGACGTATTGTTATTCTACGTTTCTTTTTTTTCTTATTATGGCACCCTAAACGGAGTTTGGGTGACATATTGTTATTCTACGTTTCTTTTTGTTTTCTTTATTTTTATTATTATTTTTCTTCCACACTTTTTTGTCCACTCTGGAACTCTAATATAAATGGACCAAAGACGTTGGAACTATACCATAATGTTGACCACCATGTGAAGATTTGCTTTTTGGGGTTGGCACTTTCAAAATGTCCGCCGTTACCATGGAAACGGAACAACTGTAAAAAAATCCACTTTTTGGTTTTGGTGAATAATTTGGAGATGCTTAAACTCAGAATCCTTATATTTTAATACAATGCAGGTGCCAGCCATATATAGGTTTTGGATGATTTTGGCAATCATTGGAACTACTATGTTGCCATGGAAACTGCACCAAAAATTTCCAAAATATGAAAATGCTCCAAATTTTTTGAAACTTCATGGTAACGATGAGCAACATTGGTAGATGTAGAATTTGACGTTGGAATTTCCAAAATGTCTGCTGTTACCATGGAAACAATGCAAAAAGGTCAAAATGCTCTAAAACCTTCAGGGTTTGGTGAATAATTTTGGTATGCTTGAATATAAAATCCTCAAATTTTTATACAATGTAGTTGTCCACTTTATACCGGTTTTGAATGATTTTGACAATCATTGGAACTACTATGTTACCATGGATACATGATCAAATATTTCAAAAATTTCAAAATGCTCCAAAATTGATGAAACTTGATATTATTGTTAACTGGCAAGTAAAGATGAGACTTTTGACTTTGAAATTTTCAAAATGGCTGCCGTTGCCATGGAAACAGTAGAAATGTGAAAATTTTTGAAATGCTCTGAATGTACTGAAAATTTTCAGAAACATGTATTGCCATGCATATATGTGCGATCACTGTACAACAATTTTCTAAATTGGCTGCCACTCGCCTGGCAATACGGGAAGGGTGCCATCCGCTATTGCTTGCAATGGCAAATCTAGTTATTATTATTTTTCTTGCAACAAATTTTGTCCAGGCGATTTCTCCAAAGTTAAAGTACCAAAGTTGATAGAACTTTACTATATTAAGGACCCCCATGTGCAGAGTTGCAGGAAGCATGGAATGGTTCAAGATGGCTGCCGTTACCATGAAAACGGAACAAACGTGAAAAAAACCAGTTTTTGTTTTTGGTGAACTGTTTGGATATGCCTTAACTCAGAATCATTATATTTTAACACAATGGAGGTGCCCACTATATACAGGTGTTGGGTGATTTTGGCACTTATTGGAACTACTATGTTGCCATGGAAACTACACCAAAAATTTCAAAAATATCAAAATGCTCAAAACTTCATGAAACTTCACAGTAACGATGAGCAACATCGGAAGATGTGGCATTTGGAGTTAGAATTTCCAAAATATCTGTTGTTACCATGGAAACAATGCAAAAAGGTCAAAATTTTCAAAAAAAAAATAAAAATGCTGCAAACTGGAGGAAAGTTTACAGGAATGGTCACTGGCATAAGCAGAGTTGACTTTTGAAGTTGGAATTTTCAAAATGGCCGCCGTAACCATGGAAACAGCAAAAATGTCAAAAATTTCAAAATGCTCCCATCTTAATGAAACTTTTCAAAAATGATAATTTGCATGTGTAGATGCACTCTTTGACTTTGGAATTTTCAAAATGGCTGCCACTCACCTGGCAATGGGGGAAGGGTGCCATCCGCTATTGCTCGCAATGGCAAATCTAGTTGTATTTATTGTTAAGAGTAAAATGTTCTTTAAAATGTTGAATACGTATATCAACAATGTTTATTACTGAATTAAAAAAAGAGTCCAAAGATTTTTTGTCAGCTTTTTCCCGTTTTATCCATTTCAAACAGTAAGCACGGAGTGAGTCGTGGATGATATCACGACACTCATTCCAATAAATAGTTGAAGGGGGACGATATTTAGGTCCTTTACTGAGGAATGATTTCAACTCTCGGTCTTGAACGATGTTAAGATCTCCTGTTATAACATGGGAAATGGGTCCATAAATGTATTCGGAATTACTGCAATTACATGAAATAGGTGTATTTTCACTGATATTAACATCTTTACACAATTGGCTATAATTAAACACAAATTACCGGGTAGATTTCTTGTAAATATAACAAATAAGAGGGAGCTCAGTATTATCAAAATATCCAGGAATTTGTTCTTTATCAGAATGGTCGTTAAAAATACCAGCAATATTAACAAAATCAAAACCTTTATTGACATACTTTATTTTAATAAAATGTTTTTTATGATCTTCAGGACGATCAATTTTAGGAAACAGTTTAGAATAACAATATGCCATTATATTTTGAACGATTTCATACTTGGGACTGCTATATGAAATTGTATTGCAATCCTCTAAAACTATATTTAACTTATTAATCGGTAATGAACAGAGCTTTGTTAAATGTATTGTTAACAGCAGTATTCAGATTTTATGAGCCTGTATGTTCGTAGTTTCGGAAAATTGTTAAACCTCTCTGCCAATCTGCGGAGCATTTATCTTTGAGCAATGTTTTACACATCAATAAATCGCACGTTTTTTGTAATAAAATTGCTCTCTAGTCTTACAACTGGAATAATGTTTTTCACTTCAGATGACCAATTGTTCGTGCATTTTTCGTAGTTTCAATTGAAGACTCGTTTACATATATGAGTGTCGTCCATTGATATAGGTTTGTTCCAATACCTTATCATATTTCACCATCGTCGTTCCTTTGCGTTCACTCAACCAACTTCACCGTTTATTGCCAATGTCGGTGCAAATTTATTGACGCCAAGAAAATATCGAATTGCTTTGTTCTGTATTTGATTCAAGCAAGCGAAGTCTTTGTATCCCCAGATCGAAGAGCTGTAGTCAAGCACTGGTACTACACACAAGATAAAACGTTTCTCAAATATTTAAATTCCGAAGTCTTTTAGATGATGAATCTTGGAGATAACTCCTCCAAAAACTCTACCTGCAGCTTACGATAGTCTATTTGCATTATCTTTAAAGTCCTTTAGGTCGTGAAAAGTTATACCGAGGTATTTGTATGTGTCAGTTATTTGAAGTAGATTGTCACCGATTTTAAAGTGGAATTCACTTCTTTTAGATCGAGACGAACGAAAATGCATAACTTGATTTCTCTGTATTTATCAAAACACGCCATCGCTTGCACCACTCATGGACTTTATCCAGCATACATTGCATGTCAGTTTCGGATGATGCCAATAAGACTATGTCGTCCGCATATAAAAGTAACGAAAGCGTAGAGTCGCCAATATTAACACCAAGTCTGAGACTGTTTACTTTCTCTACCAGATCGTTGATAAAAATAAAAAATAACGTCGGGGATAAATTATCCCTATGTTTAACCCAAGAACTGCATACAAACCACTGTGAAAGTCTGTTGTTCACATGAACACAGGCAGAAGTACTAGGGTAAATGTTTTTAATCGAGTTGTAAATTTTCCTATCAATGTTATTTAACAAAAGCCTATATAACAGAAATCTCGGTCAACAAAATCGAACGCTTTCTTTAGATCAATAAAAGTTGCAAATGAAGTCTTAAGGTTTCTCGATACAGCATTAAGAGTTAACACATGATACTCACACGATCGATCGGAGCGAAAACCATTTTGTTCGTCTGCTAAAATATCGTTGAACTCTATATATAGAGAATAATACATGGCAAAATCCATATTATATGCAGATCTGGCATATGTGATACGGATTTTGCCATATTTTATACGCTTTATCATATATTTCAACAGAAGAGTATTATATAATATGAACTGTTTTCTGATCCATAGCACTGGGTTACCTTGAGTTCTACTTTTGTCTTTTTTCAAAGGCCTTAAAAGAACTGCTCAATCGCTTTTCCGAAGCACCTGGGTAACCTTACAATTTGCATGCTGTTGTTTAAAAAATATTTTGTTTATTATTGTATTTTTTTGTGTGTTTTGTATTTTTTAAAGTTCCATTTTGTGTGCCAAAAAATATGAAAACTTGACGTTCGTGACGTCACATACCAAACAATGACGTCATTCAATCAATTGCGTCACGCCCGAATGACCGTTCTATTGGACCTATTTTGAGGAAAAATTTTCTTAACCAAAAAAAACCCCCCAAAAAATGACTTTATGTAATAAAGGGTATGCGATAAAGGGTGCGCATCAAATTTGCGCGATATGAATTCAACAGCAGTCTTTTCATCACATATGCAAAACTACTGTATTTACTACTTAACATATGATAAATGATGGTAATCGACTGTTTATGAATGCACTGTACAGTTTTGATATACAAGAAAGTAAACTAATTCCTCGGTTATTGAGAGGTACACGTGGATTTGAAGATTTGTCACTTAGAATTGGACAAAGTATTAACTGTCTTCAAACAGACGGAATGATACCTGTTTCAAAAATCAGTTGGAACAATGAATGAATCACGGCCACTATAGGTTCATACTTCAGTACTTCGTATGGAATACTATCTATACCACAACTTTTGCCTTTTTTTTTTTGTACACAAGCCGTCTAATTTCTCATATTGTCCTGCTCGGAAGCCAGATCTGCTTATAAATCTACGAGTTTGTAATCTAGGTAATCACGGAACAAATGAAAAGCGTCTGCTATATCAGAATGTGGTGCAGGGGGCTGTGACTCACCTCTAGGTTGGGCATAAGTTGCGGCGTGGTCCGTATCAATATCCGACATAACTTATAAACAATTAATCCAACTTCACTGCACTAAGACGGAGCTTCGAATGGTCAAGCTATGAAAATGTATTTTCAATGTTAACTTTTACCGCGAATGACCAGTCCGTGCTATCATACAAAGAACTTTAAACTCTTAACTTTGTTAAGGTGACTTATTGTTATGCTAAAATAATTTAAATATTATTGTAAACATAAACACATGTTCCCAATATAACAACAAAACCATGTGATATCCATAGTTAATAAATACATTCATATTTCAAATTGTTTCAATTGACCAAATACATAATTGAAAAAATTCAATAAATTATCTAAAAGTTATTAAACAACAAAGCAAACGTAGAGTGACAAGGACAAATTTAATGAATATCTGACTTGTGTCGTCATGGAATGTATATTTGCATGTTAAATTCAGAAAGACTTTATTCTATTCAATTAAACTATTATAAATCGAAGGAAAATTTTAATAACAACAGTCCAAAAACATATGAGACTAACAAGGCCAGGGGCTCTTGACTTGGGACAGGGGCAAAATGCGGCAGGTGACACATGAGACTTAACTGCACGACTTTCAGCTTGTCTAATCTTCTTTTCATCGTCAGAGTTATCAGCGATGGTATTTGACTGATATTAACTTTGATAATCCTCTTTAGATTCTCCCACTAACAGTATTGTGTCTGAGCTTATTACTAAAGTTAAAGCTAGGAATAAGTCGATAAGGATCGCCGACAGCTCTGCAGGGGGCTGGACTGCAGTGTGCGAATATGAGTCAAATACCATCGCTGATAACTCTGACAATGAAAAGAAGATTAGACAAGCTAAAAGTCGTGCAGTTAAGTAAATTAAAGAGAGAACCAAACCCCGCCCTTCTCCTTACAACATTAGCAACAGAGCAACCAATATGCTAGACCAGCTGAAACTGTGCCTAATCCTGCTTATTCTAAGTCTTACAGTCGTTATTCTCAAACTCCACAGCCCTTTCTTGCAGGCTACGGTCGGCGTGAGCCGGCCCAGTATGACATGTGTCACCAGTGTAAACAGTTTGGACATTGGCGTAAGAACTGCCCACTTAACAGGGTCCAGACATTTCAACACAGCGCTCAAGGACAAGGCGCCCAACGATCTTAAACCGGTATTTAATGATAAGAATTTAAATTGTAAATCACATTTTTCTAAATGGGGTAATGAAAACAATGTTAATGACTATTCTGTTTTTCTTTAACAAGTAAAGTTTTTGGAAAATGCAGAACATAACAGCACTTTTCACGGTGTAAAGGGGAGTTTGAATAAACATATCGAATTTTGAAAAAATATTGGCTCTAGTGATTTCGTCATAAACACTATGAAAGGCGGTTACATTATACCTTTTTTAGAAACGCTTAAACAGATGCACAGTAAGAACAACAAATCTGCATTTGTGAATGAGAAATTTGTTGATGAAGCTATTTCTGAATTAGTAGATACTTGGTATGCTTAGTTGGTCCCTTTTAAGCCCTTCGTCGTGAATCCTTTGAGTGTAGCGCTAAATTCATCTTCAAAGCCTAGGTTAATATTAGATCTTAGTATTTTGAATCAAAGTGTCAGGAAAGACAAGTTCAAGTTTGAAGACTGGAAAGTTGCAATACAATATTTTGCGAATGATTACTCACTTTATAAGTTTGATTTAAAATCGGGGTATCATCATTTTGATATTTGTCCCAAACAGCACACCTTTTTAGGGTTTTCGTGGAAACAACAGTCTTCTGCTTCACAGTCTTACCTTTTGGCTTATCAACAGCTCCTTTCATTTTTTCAAAATGTCTACGTGAAATGGTGAAATACCGGAGAAGAAATTATATAAAGATAGTTTTATATCTAGACGATGGTTTTGGCATGGCTCCTACTTTTGAAGAATGTAATAAAGATGCCATTTTTGTTAGAAAAAGACTTTTGTCAACCGGGTTTTTGATAAACGAGAAAAAATCTATTTTTACTCCTGTTTAGGAGCTAGAATGGCTCGGAATCATTTGGAATTCAATTGAATTTTGTGTTACTATATCTGATAGGCGTATTAATGATTTGATACGTTCCTTGTCAGATGCTTTGACTAATTTAAACACATTGTCAGCCAGACGATTAGCCCAGGTAGTGGGAAAAATTATATCTATGTCTCCTGTAATTGGCAATATTTCTAGACTTAAAACTAGATATAGTTACATGTGTATGGAAAGCAGGTTATCTTGGGATACGGTATTGAATATGGAAATACCAGTCCAAGTTAAGGACGAATTACTGTTTTGGCTTGATAACATTAAGAGAGTTAATGTAAACAGGCTAAATTTTTATAGCAAATCTACGGTAATGGTGTATTCAGATGTAAGAAATGTTGTTTGTGGTGCTTATACAGTTGAAGTAAATAGTAAGATTTTTCATCAAATGTGGAATCGTTCAGAAATGCAACTGAGCTCTACTTGGAGAGAAATGAAGGCAATTGAGCAGTCCCTGATTTCTTTTAAAAATGTTTTCAAAGGGAGAACATTGAAATGGTTCACAGACAAACAAAATTGTGTAAGAATTGTTAGATCTGGAAGCATGAAATTTGAGTTACAAAATTTGGCAAATTCTATATTTTCTATTTGTTCTCATATCAATCCATGTACAATGGATTCCACGTTCTGAAAACACTTTGGCTGATTATGTTAGTAAAATGGTTGAAGATTGGGGTGTCTCCTTCGATTTTTTCAATTTTATAGATGAAATGTGGGGTCCACATACGATCGATCGCTTTGCTAGTCATTTAAATGCTAAGTTACCTCGTTACAATTCCTTGTTTTGGAATGCAACTGCTGAAGCTATTGACGCGTTTACACAAGACTGGTCTCAAGAGAACAATTGGCTTGTTCCTCCAATTTATGTGGTTCTAAGAGTTATCAAACATGTTATAGCTTAAAGCTTGCAAGGCAGGTGGTACATTGATTGTCCCTAAATGGACGTTTGCAGTGTTTTAGCTATACATTTTTAAGAAAGATATGATATATCAGGATTATGTCGTTGATGTTTTATAATTTCAAAAAACAGAAGGAATTTTTATGCAAGGTTCGAATGAAAAATTAATTTCGGTTCGGAACGGTTTAATTCGTCAGTGTTGGCAATTAGAAAGAAAGCTTGATGCTATACTGTATAACATAGATTTTTGTTATAATGATCATTTCGTTGATACTTGTGTACCCATTGTATATTCTGACATGATTGGTTGCTGTCATGGTAAGCGAAAAGCATGGTCCTACAGAAGTATATTTGACATGGCTTGAATATTGTTATGGTCTCAGAAGAACATGGTCCTTTAGCATTATAGTTGACAAGGCTTTTATATTGATTACAATTATTTGTGTGTTCATTGTATATTCTGACATGATTGGTTGTTGCCATGGTCAGAGAAAAGCATGGTCCTACAGAAGTATAGTTGACATGGCTTGAAGATTGTTATTTATTTTATGTGTTTTTAACTAAGCTGACATAGCCACTTGTTGGCATGATTCAGGAAAGCATAGTCCTATATAACTTATAGTAGACAGGGCTTATTGATTATCATCATACATCAGTATTCTCATTTTAATATGTATTACGATCTATACGTTTTTCAGCTATTTTTCATACTGGTAGATGGGAAGTATTACCACAGAATTCTTTCAACAGTAACCTTTCACAGTTGTCAACAAAGTGCCAAAGTTTTGCCTTTCTTCTAGATCAGAGAATACAACAAAAAACTACAAATGTGCTTTTGAAGCTTGGACTAAATGGTGTGTATTTAATGGAATTTGCTATTTACCGGGTTCTGACACTCATGTTTCATTGTATTTAATAGATTTAACCGAATCTGCTAAGTCACATAGCAAGATTAATGACATGTTTTACGCTATTAGTTGAACTTACCGGCTGGCCGGGTTACCTGATCCATGTAAATCAGATTTAGTTTTATCTGTCAAAGAAGGTGCTTTAAGATTAATAGGTTACACTGTAAACAAAAAAGAGCCAATTACTCCGAAAATTTTGAAACTTATTGTATTGTTATATGGCAATGAAAAGTCCTCTGTAAAAGATTTGAGAATAGCATGTATGTGCTTAATGTGTTTTTCGGGTTTTTTAACGTTTTTCATAATTGTCAACTTTGAAAAGAAATAACATAATTTTTTTATGATTCATATGTGAAACTTTTTCTTGAAAAGAGTAAAATAGATGTATACAGAGAGGTTAACGATGTTCTCATTTCTAAGACTTATAACATCACTCGTCCAGTCAATATGCTACACCGGTATTTAAGTTTGGCAAATATTTCTTCCAGTAGTACGAATATATACACATGGAAAAAAGTATTGCAACACCTTGATTTTTTAAAATTTGAAAAATCAGCCTCTTTTTTCGGATGAAATATGATAAAATATTTGTATAATATTATTGAAACATAGTTTATGATAACATTGGCATTGAAACGAACAAAAATGTTTGAAAAAAAAATGATTTATATAACCACAATTTTAATAACAAAATGAAGTGTTTTTTGTACAAAAAAATGCATTTTACAACTTTTACTGTAGTCGAACTTTACAATGTCAGACATTTCAAAATTAATCTTCAGATGACTGTTCACATCATGGTTGATCGTTACACACCAAAGAATTAGTACTTTGTGCGCAGCCTCCATTCAAACGGATAACCCATCTAAACGTCTTCTGATTCCTGCCAAAAATCGACTAATTTGTTGCTAAGGTAGCAGCAACCATTTCTGATGAAGGGCATTGTTTATTTCATGATGTGTTTGAACTTGGGTGTCCTTTCGCGCACATTTCGCCCAATAGTGTCCCATATATGCTCGATATGGTTCAAATCCGGCCTACGATCCGTCCATGGAAGATAAACCGAATTCCATTGGAACAATTGATCTTCCTCCACGATGATAATTTTCAACTTTAGCGAGCTCTGCACTACATTGGATACGGAAAACTGTGTGTCTGTTCGTAAGCAAAGGTCTCCGAAATGGTCTTATCGCACGATAACCAGTAGCGATGAGTCGATCTCGAACAGTTCTTGTTAAAAGGCTCCTGTATGCCCACCACTCTTTTTTTAGGATTGTATTGTATGCAATGGGTTTCCTTCTGACCAACCTTCATTATGCTTGATTTCCCCTAGCAAATGGTATAGAGGGTCTTCTTTATCTCGGAAGGTCTTTAACATCGTTTAGTGCCTTATTTTTATTTTCAAAACGACTTATAGTGGAATGGTGATGACCAAAAATACGTGCAGACGTTTCAGCGACATCTCTGCTTTTCTCATGCTGATAATCTGCCATCTTGCTGCAGTTTAAAGTTGTCGAAAACCCATTACAAGGTGTCAATCACATAACTTTAAAAACTTGGTTATTTAAAGTGTTGAAAACAATGAGGATGAAAACATCTGTTTTGCTGTTTACGGGTACAGTAGCTGCATGTGCAGATAAAAACTTATCGAGTCGATATTTATTGATTAAACTCAGGTGATACTTAAATAATGTTAAATTAGTTCTATTTTACCAAAATTATATCACAAAAAAAATAAGAAGTGTTTTTGTAATTTCAATTTCAATTTGGTGTTGCAATACTTTTTTCCATATGTATATATTCCGAGGTTTAAGCTATTGTAAAAGTATCAACAGTTATTAGCTCACCTGGCCTAAAAAGCCATGTGAGCTTTTCTCATCACTTGGCGTCCGTCGTCGTCGTCGTCGTCTGTCGTCGTTAACAATTTTTCAAACATCTTCTCCTCTGAAACTACTGAATAGATTTGAATGAAACTTAAAATGATTGTTCCTTAGATTATCCTGCACAAAGTGTGTGCTTCGATTTTTGATCCGTCAAAAAACATGGCCGCCGTTACTAAAAATAGAACATAGGGGTCAAATGCAGTTTTTGGCTTATATCTCAAAAAAACGGAAGCATTTAGAGCAAATCTGACGGGGTAAAAATGTTCATTAGGTCAAGATCTATCAGCCCTGAAATTTTCAGATGAATCAAACAAACCATTGTTGGGTTGCTGCCACATAATTGGTAATTTTAAGGAAATTTTTTAGTTTTTGGTCATTATCTTGAATATTATTATAGATAAAGATAAACTGTAAACAGCAAAAATGATCAGCAAAGTAAGATCTACAAATAAGTTAATATCACCAAAATTGTCAATTGACCCCTTAAGGAGTTATTGTCCTTTAATGACAATTTTTCACAATTTGTTCATCACATTTGCTAACTTTAAAAAATCTTCTCCTCTGAAACTACTAAATGGATTTGGATGAAACTTAGCATGATTGTTCCTTAGATTATCCTGCACAAAGTGTGTGCTTCGATTTTTGATCCGTCAAAAACATGGCCGCCGTTACTTAAAATAGAACATAGGGGTCAAATGCAGTTTTTGGCTTATATCTCAAAAACGAAAGCATTTAGAGCAAATCTGACGAGGTAAAAATGTTCATTAGGTCAAGATCTATCAGCCCTGAAATTTTCAGATGAATCAAACAAACCATTGTTGGGTTGCTGCCACTTACTTGGTAATTTTAAGGAAATTTTGCAGTTTTTGGTCATTATCTTGAATAATATTATAGATAAAGATAAACTGTAAACAGCAAAAATGATCAGCAAAGTAAGATCTACAAATAAGTTAATATGAATAAAATTGTCAATTGACCCCTTAAGGGGTTATTGTCCTTTAATGACAATTTTTCATAATTTGTTCATCATATTTGCTAACTTTAAAAAATCTTCTCCTCTAAAACTACTAAACCAAATTCAACCAAACTTCAACTGAATGATCAGTAGGGTGTATAAAATAAAGTTTGTGCTTTATTTTTTATTTCGTCAAAAAACATGGCCGTCATGGCTAAAAATAGAACACAGGGTAAAATGCAGTTTTTGGCTTATATCTCAAAAACTCCAGCATTTAGAGCAAATAAGACAAGAAGTTAAAGTATTTATTAGGTCAATGTCTACCTGTCCTGAAATTTTCAGCCGAATTGGGTAACTGGTTTTTCAGGTATTATGCCCCTGAATTGATGATTTTAAAGAAATTTTGCAGTTTTTGGTTATTATCTTGAATATTATTATAGATACAGATAAACTGTTAATAGCAAAAATGTTAAGCAAAGTAAGATCTACAAATAAGTCAATTTGACCAAAATTGTCAATTGATCCCTTAAGGAGTTATTGCCCTTTAAAGACTTTTTTCACAATTTGTTCATCATGTTGACTTACTTTAAAAAATCTTCTCCTTTGAAACTGCTGTATCAATTTCAGCCAAACTTAGGCTAAATGAGTTTCAGAGTATCTAGTATAAATTTTATATTTCATTCCCTTGTATGTCAGAAACATAGCTCCTATGGCTAAAATAGAACATAGGAGAAAATGATTTTTTTTTTTGCTTTTGAAGAAAATAGGACGATTCAAAGAACATTTAAATAAATTGAAAAGCCAAAATAATCATTGATGAGAGATTTAACCAAAAAAATTAAGGTGAGCGATTCAGGCTCTTGAGAGCCTCTTGTATACTTCGTAAGTCAGGAAAAATATCGTATTCCTCCGCTAGAGACATTTTATTCTCCGCTCTTCATAAGTTAGGTTTAGACAACACAAAATTTGGTCTTCATAGTTTGAGATCTGGCGGAGCTACGGCAGCTGCCGCATCAAAAATTGAAGATACTATTTTCAATAAATACGGTAGATGGAAAAGTGATCGTGCTAAAGATGGCTATGTTAAAGAAAGAAGAAGTTTAGAAGAAAGGTAGTCAGTTACAAAAAATCTTGGTGTTTGATATTTAATCAATGAGTCTATGTTTTGCCCATCCTTTGTTTTTTTTCGAAACTTTGCTGCACTCGTCTAGGCGAGCTGTTTCCCATAGATATGTGTTTGAGTTTTTATTCATAAATACTTTATTTGCGTTTGATGCCACGAATAAGAAAATAAATGTATTTATTAACTATCAATAGCACATGGGTTTGTTGTTTATTGGGATCATGTGTTTATGTTTACAACAATATTTAAATTATTTTAGCATAACAATAAGTCATCTTAACAAAGTTAAGAGTTTAAAGTTCTTTGTATAATAGCACGGACTGGTCATTCGCGGTAAAAGTTAACATTGAAAATACATTTTCATAGCTTGACCATTTGAAGCTCCGTCTTAGTGCAGTGATCAATCTACATAAAGAGTGTTAGAAACCAAGGCCATGTGAATGGCACAAAAATGCTGTATGGCTCTATGTTTCTAATGTTATGTTGCAAAAGATGGGGCTATATTTTTACTTACATTTATGTTATATGAATGCTTGGGTTATGTTCTTCTCATATATGTTATGATGGTATGATATTAAACCCCTCACGGGGAGGATTGTGCCTGATATTCATATAATGAAGACATAATGTTTCAATCAGTTTAATTGAAGTCCGGAGCTGGCATGTCAGTTAACTGCTAGTAGTCTGATGTTATTTATGTATTATTGTCATTTTGTTTATTTTCTTTGGTTACATCTTCTGACATCAGACTCGGACTTCTCTTGAACTGAATTTTAATGTGCGTATTGTTATGCGTTTACTTTTCTGCATTGGCTAGAGGTATAGGGGGAGGGTTGAGATCTTACAAACATGTTTAACCCCGCCGCATTTTTGCGCCTGTCCCAAGTCAGGAGCCTCTGGCCTTTGTTAGTCTTGTATTATTTTAACTTTTAGTTTCTTGTGTACAATTTGGAGTTTAGTATGGTGTTCATTATCACTGAACCAATATATATTTGTTTAGGGGCCAACTGAAGGACGCCTCGGGGTGCGAGAATTTCTCGTTGCATTGAAGACCTGTTGGTGACCTTCTGCTGTTGCCTTCTCTATGGTCGGGTTGTTGTCTCTTTGACACATTCCCCATTTCCATTCTCAATTTTATTCTGATTTCTAAAGGTAAACCAGGTACGAATTAAAGGATTATGTACCCTTCTATTGATTCAATGCTAAACATATGGAAATTTTATAGAAAATCCACAGCCTTTCTCCTTGTACTATCATATTTGGCAATTTGATGACTGATAGATATAGGATAATTGCATGCAGTGCTAGTGTTGATTTCCTTAAAGCAATTTTAATGTAGTTATTGGTTAAAACAAATAAAAATATGGACCAATTCAAGTACACCTTTTAGGGTGCGCTCAACTTTAGTGACTCAACACGAGGTATTTTGGAATTTACAGGTTGGTTAGAACTTTTTGTAAAAAATAAACACTAGCACATCATAGAAAAGCAAGTGAGTAATCGGTGTTTCAAATTTTATAACAAAAATATCTGTATTAAAGGCTGTGGATTTTCTATCAAAATCTTGGTTTATTTGCCACAAAGTACTCTTTTTCTTTTAAATTATTAAATTATTAGGAATACGCTGTGTCACCAGCAATAGTTTTTTTTCTGGGAAAATGAAATTGGTATAACGATGTTTTAAGATATTTAAGTAGTTTCCAGGCTACGAACTGTTCCTGTGGTATACACTGTTATTTGTCTGACATTTCCTTGTCAATGAGAGCCGACTGTTTTTCTAGCAATGGCAAACTTTAACTTTGCCAAAATCATCCATGCACAGACAAATAATTAAAATTTCATCAAAGATACCACGTTTAGTAGTCGGTTTTTCGATGCTGTAATCAATCAACTGAGAATTAATCGGTCTACAGTGACACCAATTAAGCCTAATAAAGGGGATTACGAGCGAGGATAAGTTAAACAATTTGTTTGAAGACTAAACACATCAATAGTCGGATAGACAATTGTGTCAGCATAAACCTACCTTCTACAAATAACATAAATGGTACTAATTGTACCGCAGCAAATTATCAAGTTAGAATTTCAATATATAATGTTTATTAATGCTGCTCGAGGGCAACAGCGTTCCTGATGAATATAAGTCGAGAAAATCGCTTTGGACGCATGTAATTCATCTAGGGTTTTTGTCGTGTTTTTACCCAAATAATGTTTGATTGAGGTTAACAATTTGATATAAAGACAAAACAAAGAAAAATACAACATTAAATAAGATATTAAAACATGTTTGTAGCAAGCCTGTCTCCATACATATTATAGATATTAGATTTAAAAACAAGTATCTAATGTTAAATAATTTTTCTTGAAATGTTGGGTACACATTGAAAAAAAAAAGCAGTTTGCCAAAACAAAACGCATTGATTATATATGTTCAACACACTAACGGCGTGCGACAACGAAAATGTTACGCAAACCATAAATGCACTTGTATTCCACTTCTAGGTACTTATATGTTCCACGGCAAGGGTCTCCATATTGACGATTGGTTGGTTTCAATAAACAAATTCTTTTGCCATTGCATTGCGCTTTGACCTTACTGTTTGATCTTGAAGATCGGCAATGAGTTGTTTTGACTTTTCCAGGGCATACAGATGAATCAGTGGACCGCCCATATATTGCTGATCGTACGGATATTGTCAACGGATATGGACATTTGATGTACGCGGACTTGTTCTCACATACAATGAAGCCACACCCATTTACTGAAATATACAAAGGTATGTCATTTTCAAACATCATTAAAAATTGTAGATTTAGTGTTTGGAATGGATGATGAAAATTAAGTTAAAAGTAAAATATTTATATCATATAGATATAGGAAGATGTGGTATAAGTGCCAATGAGACAACTCTCATTCCAATTTATAAAAGTAAACCATTATAGATCAATGTACGGCCTTCAACACGGAGCCTTGGCTCATGGTCCTAAAAGGGAAAGCATAAAAAAAGCAATTGTATATTGAATGTAAGTCGATTTAAAATATGTCTACAATGTGTTGGTTTTCAACAACCTTTTTTACTAAAAATAATAAGAGTTATGCTTGTGTCGCTACTGGATCACAAACTGATGCATAGGTTTCTACGTCACATGAATGAACTCTAATTTTGTTCTTGTATTTTTGTGTTTGTGATCGATTAATTTTCTTATAAAAATTATATGACAATGGGAGATGTGGTTTTATTAGTCAAATAGACAGGAACGCAACAACTTAACATATTTTCTTGTCTTATCTTGTTTGTAGTGAGTCTGTCGTTTCGTATTCTTTCTCATGCGTTGTATTATTAATTTGATTTTTAACATCTGAATTATCCCCTCTTATTTAATTCTAATTTATATTTACTAAAAAATCAAACCCGACGTTTTATTTTTATTTTTCTGTAATTCAGATTTTATTGAATTTTCAAATATTTTGCCTCGATCACCACCGAAGATTCATCTATTGCCTAAAAGCGTATTTTGTGCAGTAAAGTTAATAGTGTTAATGCTATTAGATATTGTGTCCTAATTGAATAAAGCTGTAAAAACGAGAAGAAGCATTAAAAATACACAAAAAAAAACAACACAGTAATAAAAAGATGACGAAAAACTTACCATGTGTAACAAAAACTGCCAAAACAAAGAAACCTGCGAAAAACGTCATCTGCATCCTTAAAAACATTGAAATAAAACAATTTAAAATTGTATTAGAAAGAACATACATACAACCTGATTTCTAAATAGTTCTTATATTATATGATGTGCGTAGGACTTGTTTGTTATTTTGTTTTTTTTTTTTCATTTTCACTTGCCATACATTCAAAAAGAGCTTTTAGCCGATATGCAATATCACTGACATAGAACGTTTCTCTCCCCCCTTTTTTTCTTTCTTTAAAACGTTTATTTGCGATACATGTGAATGGAATCTCTGGTGTTCCAGAAACCATCAAATAGAAAAATTAAAAATAACGAACTGTTTGGGTTGAGAATTACAAAATTTATCACATTTTTTCCTAAGGTCAAATATGTGAAATTAAGCCACAGACACATGCAATTTGCACAAAAGTCCTGTTGGACTGTTATTATTAAGTTTTGCGATGAAGATTATAGATCAATAATCTAAAGAAAAAATGCTTGTAATACTATATTGCCGTAAAATATCTCAAAAAAATATATAATTTTCTATATATGGAAATATCTTTAAAAAAATCGGCCGTTTTTCATATCTTACATAAGTTACCTTGTATCTTCACACTCCCGAAATGATACGTTTTTCAATTTTATTCTTATTAAAAAAAGAAATTTGAATAGAGCAAGATATTCGGTAAACTTAGAAGGCGATACAATGTTTTTCCGATGAATAAATAAATTTGTTTGTATTTTTTTTTATTTTGTAAGTAAGAATATGTTTTTTTTTTATTCAGTTAAACTTTAATTTCACGGACTGTCTTATGTATACCTTGTCACGTAATAAAAGATGGTTTTCGGAATATATATTTTGAAATCTAATATAGACAAAGTAAAATGATCAAAACAAACCGAGTTAGGTTGTTTGTAAATATTATTTTTGTATTATATCAAACTCATGACATTTACAAAGCGTTGCTTTCATTTGTTATGTATGAAGAATGCCATTCAAACCACCAATAAAGCGATGCCTTATAAAAAAAGAAGATGTAGTATGATTGCCAATGAGACAACTGTTCACAAGAGACCAAAATGACACAACTATAGGTCACCGTACGGCCTTCAACAATGAGCAGAGCCCATACCACATAGTCAGCTATAAAAGGCCCTATATGACAATGTAAAGAAAACTAACGGCCTTATTTATATAAGAAAATGAACGAATAACAAATATGTAACACATAAACAAACGACAACCACTGAATTACAGGCTCTTGACTTGGGACAGGCACATACATACATAATGTGGCGGGGTTAAACATGTTAGCGGGATCCCAACCCTCCCCCTAACCTGGGACAGTGGTATAACAGTACAACATAAGAACGAACTATAAAAATCAGTTGTTTTCCAATGACAACGCCGCCGTCGTAATGTAGGATTGACATGTCTCGTTTTTCCGACTAAAAACGAAGTCAAGGCTCGACAAAAATAAACAAACAAATGAATAAATACGAGAAAGCAGTTAAAGAAAAATAATACTCCACAATTGAGAACATAATCCCAGACTTATAAACTCAAAGAAAGGTGTTCCTCAATGAAACATTTTGTTTAAAGCAAAAGAAGAAGAACATACAAGTTGAAGATATTGTGTTGTACAAGTTATTATCTTTTTCCAACAAAAATTGTACAAGTAATTACTGGTACAATTATATTTGTACAGGTAATAACTTGTATGATGGCATCATACAAGTAATTACTCATGCAAAGTTTTTGTACAAGTAATAACCTGTACAAAATAATAAAATGTACACGACATATACATTGTTGACTACTGCATGTCAGTTTACTGCTAGTAGTCTGTAGTTATTTATGTATTATTGTCATTTTGTTTATTTTCTTTGGTTACATCTTCTGACATCAGACTCGGACTTCTTTTGAACTGAATTTTAATGTGCGTATTGTTATGCGTTTACTTTTCTACATTGGCTATAGGTATAGGGGGAGGGTTGAGATCTCACAAACATGTTTAACCCCGCCGCATTTTTGCGCCTGTCCCAAGTCAGGAGCCTCTGGCCTTTGTTAGTCTTGGATTATTTTAATTTTAGTTTCTTGTGTACAATTTGGAAATAAGTATGGCGTTCATTATCACTGAACTAGTATATATTTGTTTAGGGGCCAGTTGAAGGACGCCTCCGGGTGCGGGAATTTCTCGCTACATTGAAGACCTGTTGGTGACCTTCTGCTGTTGTTTTTTTTTCTATGGTCGGGTTGTTGTCTCTTTGGCACATTCCCCATTTCCATTCTCAATTTTAACTATAGGTCATCGGACGACCTGTTTCTTTACTGGGTTTGCTTTTTTCTTTAAGCGTGTTATTAGTACTAACACGAACATAAATTGAGTACATGCATATTGGTTTGCATTTCACATTTTTTTTAATTTAAAGTAAGACTAACCCTTGCACTACAGAGGTTGCACATTTAGATGTAGGTTTACACAATATTAGATCAAAAACGAAATAATGAAGTAATTAGTAAAATTTAATCTCATTACTGATTTAAAGTTACTGTTAAAAAAACACGTATACTAATTATGTTTCTTTAAGATCCTGCCCCGAACTCTAATCAATTTTATGTTTTTAGGATTAACAATAGCAATCAATATACTGGACAATTGATCTGTCAAATTAATTACCACGACGACATTTTCTATGATTTCAATACAGATTTATATCGAATCTATCAAAATTGAAAAAAGTCCGGTTAACCGGTTAGCGGTTTTGGTATTCGGTATTCGGTCGTTCGACCGATTAACCGGTTAACCGGTGACAACACTAAAATTAAGTTATTTAATTAAATTTTTCCTATACTCTTACCTTAAATCGACCTCAAAAGCTTCAATTAAAAGATGAAAAATCAACAGAGATCTGCTGCTTTTATAAAATGAACATCACTAATGAAATGCAATCATTGCACAGTCAAGGGCGTTTGTCGAAAACATTTTCAAAACATATAAAGGATTTCCTAACATTCCCGGTTTGAATATAATCGGAAACAATTTTATGTTTGTTGTGCATCCCAGGACTTGTTTTGTTTGTCATTCTTCCTGATCATGTCCTTTACAGATAAACAGTCTTCTTCTGTTTCCGTCAGTGTATTGATTTGTACTAATTTTGGTGCAAATTATATCAATATTATAGAAAAATCTATCGACTCTTACTCAAAATATGGACAATTTTATGTTACGGACCTCTGTAATTCAGTTTGACAGCTTAAAAATACAAACTTTTAATCTTTTTCAAACTGGACCAAATAACCACTAATACTTTACCTACAAAATCATGCCTGAAATTTTACATGTAATTTTATTTCCTACTTTATGCATTAGATATACAGAAATAAATTTCTAAGGTGCATTAACAAAATTTGTTAAAGACTGTTTATACTAGGGACTCTATTTGAAGACAACGAAAATCAAAAGACGATAATGGACCCCAGACCTTAAATTTTGCAATTTTAGATGTGATGTCAATTTTATTCAAGAGAGTTTAATTTCGCAAAAGTGTTCCTATTGAAATTTGTATTTTTGTGTGTTTGATGAAGTTCATAATGTGCTTTTGAATATAGTAAGTAAGTAAGTAAATTATTTATTATAGTGACATGTGTTTTTCACAAAATATTATATAATTATTTAAACTGTTGTTTATTTGATAATATACATAAATTGTCTATTTGTGAGAAATGTTGCAGTCGAAGATTGTTATAAAAGTTACAGTTGATAATGAAATGAAATTCGTTTTCCACACAGTTATCGCTACACATTTTACACAAACGGTCACATTCGTCTTCACCTACCAGTTTCTAACCTGAGTGGCAGAATGCCACACCTGAGCTGCGGTTTTATGGATCTTTCAGTACGGTTAAGATTAAGTTCAATAAATTTGAGAATGGAAATGGGGAATGTGCCAAAAAGACAACAACCCGACCATAGAGCAGACGACAGCAGAAGATCACCAACAGGTCTTCAATGTAACGAGAAATTCTCGCTCCCGGAGGCGTCCTTCAGCTGGCCCATTAACAAATATATACTGGTTCAGTGATAATGAACACCATACTAAACTCCAAATTGTACACAAGAAACTAAAAGTTAAAATAACACAAGACTAACAAAGGCCAGAGGCTCCTGACTTGGGACAGGCGCAAAAATGCGGCAGGGTTAAACATGTTTGTAAGATCTCAACCCTCCCCCTATACCTCTAGCCAATGTAGAAAAGTAAACGCATAACGATACGCACATTAAAATTCAGTTCAAGAGAAGTACGAGTCTGATGTCAGAAGATGTAACCAAAGAAAATAAACAAAATGACAATAATACATAAATAACATCAGACTACTAGCAGTTAACTGACATGCCAGCTCCGGACTTCAATTAAACTGATTGATTATGTCTTCATCATATCAATATCAGGCACAGTCCTCCCCATGAGGGGTTTAGTATCATACCATCATAACAAAAATGAGAAGAACATAACCCGTGTCATGCCAACAACTGGTTTATTAATAATAAATGTGTTTAGTTCCGATGCAAAGACCCTATAAGTGAATCAATATTAAAGCCAAAATATGCAATCTTTCATGACCTGACAACAGTATCGTAACTATATCTCTTTTTAATAAGTTTATATAAAGGTTTTGTTAGCTTCTGAGGTGAATACTGACATTTTTGTGCTTTATAAAGAATATTTTCATAAAATATTGGATGTGAAATACCTGAACGTATAAGAAGTCTGCATGTTGAGCTATATTTACGAATGATGTCCTTATCCGATAAAAAAATTTAGTAAATGTTTTAACTAGTTTGTGATATCGAAAACCCTGGTGTAATTATTTTTCAGTAATACATAAATTTCTCTCGTTAAAATCTAAAACATTGTTACATACACGAGCGAATCGTACAAGTTGAGATACATAAACACCGTAAGATGGTGACAAGGGAACGTCACCATCTACAAATGGATAATTAGCAATAGGAAATGAGAAATCATCTCTTTTATCATAAATTTTAGTATTAAGCTTTCCTTTAATGATATATATATATATCAAGATCGAGGAAAGGGCAGTGGTCATTGTTAGTATAAGCTTTATTTAAAGTAAGTTCAACAGGATAAATTTCTTTAGTATACATATTGAAGTCGTCATTATTGAGAGCTAAAATATCATCCAAATATCTAAAAGTATTATTAAATTTGTGTATCAGATGTTGTTTCGATGGGTCTTTGCTGATTTTTGTCATAAATTGTAACACATAGCAATACAAAAACAGGTCCGCAATAAGTGGTGCACAGTTAGTCCCCATTGGAATTCCGATAACCTGACGATATACGGAATCTCCAAAGCGAACAAAAATGTTATCTAGTAAAAATTCAAGGGCAGATATAGTATCAAAGCATGTCCAATTGACATAGATTTTTTGTTTATTGCTACTAAAAAATGACCTAAAAGAGTTTGAACATATATATTCACATTCTGACTTTTCAATGCCCATTTAATTAGGTGTGTGAATTTTTTCTTAATGAGAATGTGAGGCAATGTGGTATATAGGGTACAAAAATCGAAACTTTGAACAGATTCAAAATCACCAATATAAGCATGCAATTTATCAAGTACTTCCAACGAGTTTTTGACACTGCAAAAGTAATTAATTCCACTATTTTCGAAGGCCTTATTTGAACAATTTATTATCAGGTTTTTCATTGTACCAAGTGTACTGGTAAGAAGAATAGATAATTACGTAGTGGAACAATGGCTTGACTTGAGACGAAATAAATCTATATTTGTAAGGTGTTTTGTGTAGTTTCGGAAGCTAATACATAGTTATAGTTGGGACTTTCATTGTTTTTGGTTCTGCTTGTAAAGCAGTAGCTAAAAGTTTATGTTTGTTACAGATGTGGTTTTCTGAAAATGGAGTCAGTTAGAATGTTGGTGAATTGGTGATTTCTTTTTGTAGAACCTCAATGTAAAATTTGCGTCTAACAATAATAATAGTATTAGCAGCTTTATCGCCCGGGACAAAAACAAATTTCTTGGCTAGTTCTTTTAGTTTATGTTTGATACGAGAAATAGGTTTGTTGTGTTTATTGTTAAGAGTAAAATGTTCTTTAAAATGTTGAATACGTATATCAACAATGTTTATTACTGAATTTAAAAAAAGAATCCAAAGTTTTTTTGTCAGCTTTTTCCCGTTTTATCCATTTCAAACAGTAAGTACGGAGTGAGTCGTGGATGATATCACGACACTCATTCCAATAAATAGTTGAAGGGGGACGATATGTAGGTCCTTTACTGAGGAATGATTTCAACTCTCGGTCTTGAACGATGTTAAGATCTCCTGTTATAACATGGGAAATGGGTCCTTAAATGTATTTGGAATTACTGCAATTACATGAAATAGGTGTATTTTCACTGATATTAACATCTTTACACAATTGGCTATAATTAAACACAAATTACCGGGTAGATTTCTTGTAAATATAACAAATAAGAGGGAGCTCAGTATTATCAAAATATCCAGGAATTTGTTCTTTATCAGAATGGTCGTTAAAAATACCAGCAATATTAACAAAATCAAAACCTTTATTGACATACTTTATTTTAATAAAATGTTTTTTATGATCTTCAGGACGATCAATTTTAGGAAACAGTTTAGAATAACAATATGCCATTATAATTTGAACGATTTCATACTTAGGACTGCTATATGAAATTGTGTAGCAATCCTCTAAAATTATATTTAACTTATTAATCGGTAATGAACAGAGCTTTGTTAAATGTATCGTTAACAGCAGTATTCAGATTTTATGATCCTGTATGTTCGTAGTTTCGGAAAGTTTGTTACACCTTTCTGCCAATCTGCGGAGCATTTATCTTTGAGCAATGTTTTACACATCAATAAATCGCACGTTTTTTGTAATAGAATTGTGTCTTACAACTGGAATAATGTTTTTCACTTCAGATGACCAATTGTTCGTGCATTTTTCGTAGTCCCAATTGAATACTCGTTTACATATATGAGTGTCGTCCATTGATATAGGTTTGTTCCAATACCTTATCATATTGCACCATCGTCGTTCCTTTGCGTTCACTCAACCAACTTCACTGTTTATTGCCAATGTCGGTGCAAATTTATTGACGCCAAGAAAATATCGAATTGCTTTGTTCTGGATTTGATTCAAGCAAGCGAAGTCTTTGTATCCCCAGATCGAAGAGCTGTAGTCAAGCACTGGTACTACACACAAGATAAAACGTTTCTCAAAAGTTTAAATTCCGAAGTCTTTTAGATGACGAATCTTGGAGATAACTCCTCCAAAAACTCTACCTGCAGCTTCCGATAGTCTATTTGCATTATCTTTAAAGTCCTTTAGGTCGTGAAAAGTTATACCGAGATATTTGTATGTGTCAGTTATTTGAAGTAGATTGTCACCGATTTTAAACTGGAATTCACTTCTTTTAGATGGAGACGAACGAAAATGCATAACTTGATTTCTCTGTATTTATCAAAACACGCCATCGCTTGCACCACTCATGGACTTTATCCAGCATACATTCAGCATACATTCAGCATACATTCAGACTAGCATACATTCAGAGCATACATTCAGACTAGCTGAAGGACGCCTCCGGGTGCGGGAATTTAATTCTCGCTAAATTGAAGACCTGTTGGTGACCTTCTGCTGTTGTTTTTTTCTATGGTCGGGTTGTTGTCTCTTTGGCATAATCCCCATTTCCATTCTCAATTTTATTTTTTACAGGGTTTGTCTTTAGTGCCGTGTGGAGGCAGTAGAGGGCCTCCCCGTGCTTCAGGTTTATGCTCTTATAATATACTAGATTATGGAGTGTGTGTCCGAGCGAGAACTGCTCTTGTTCATTACTTTAGGAATATTTATCTAAAAGTAGTTTTCAATATTCAGCCCCATTCTACTATTTAGTCAGCCATCAGTCCTACCCTGATATACCCTATCTTTTTCGGGTAATTAATATTGATAGCGTTTGACAATTTTAGCCGAACAGATTTATCAATTTTACATAACTCAAATTATTGTATGCTGGTTCATATTCTGGACGCCAGTCTTTGCTCCTTTATAATATAATTCACTACCAAAAACAATTATGAAGCTTAGGAATGGAAAAATACTAAATACTAAACTTGTTCAAAGGGTATCTACACGTCTCAATCTTCAAAATCGGTTATCTAAAAATACTACCATCGCTAACATGTTTAACAATAAAAATCGTGGTTACCCTTCTATCGATAAGTGTCATCCCAAAAAATGACTTACATGTCCCCGTCTTTCCACCAAAAATACGGTAAGGTCCACGTTTAATGGTCGCACATTTTCTTTGAATTTTGAAACTGATATAACTTGAAAAACAAACAGTATTATTTATTTACTCACATGAAACAAACCGGGATGTGGTATTCAGTACGTAGGAAAAACTGGACGATATTTATCTAAACGCACTCAAGAACATCTGTATCGTTTTAAAAGACCCAATAAATTCAAAAGTATCATTTACCAACACCTTAAGAAGCACAACCATTCTTTTAAATATTTAGCAGTTCAACCTTTAGAAGTAGTAAATAAGCAGCCTGGTGAATCTCATTCATTGTACGATCACGGAAAATAATTGAATTAAATTGGATTAAAAAATTACAGTCTACCCTCTCGGTCTTAATGATAATATCATGGGAATTGGTAATATATCTAGAACCGATTCCTTTAACATTTTGGATATAGTTTCTAAAACTGTTCGTAAAAACCGTTCTCACGGCCGTAGAACAAATCGCAATCAAAGAAAATTTCGGACTAATCATACCAATATTTCGGACCTAATTTCTATTTCAAAAAACAACGGAAGACATTATCTGTTAACAAACCTCTGTTCATTACCGGTTAATAAGTTAAATAAAATTTTGGAGGATTGCAACACAATTTCATATAGCAGTCCTCAGTATGAAATTGTTCAAATTATTATGGCATATTGTTATTCTAAACTATTTCCCAAAATTGATCGCCCTGAAGATCATAAAAAACATTTTATTAAAATAAAGTATGTCAATAAAGGTTTTGATTTTATAAATATTGCCGGTATATTTAACGACCATTCTGTTAAAGAACAAATTCCTGGATATTTTGACAATACTGAGCTACCTCTTATTTGTTATATTTACAAGAAATCTACCCGGAAATATGTGTTTAATTATAGTCAACTGTGTAAAGATGTTAATATCAGTGAAAATACACCTACTTCATGTAATTGTAGTACCTCCGAATATATTTATGGACCCATTTCCCATGTTATAACAGGAGATCTTAACATCGTTCAAGACCGAGAGTTAAAATCATTCCTCAGTAAAGGACCTAAATATCGTCCCCCGTCAATTATTAATTGGAATGAGTGTCGTAATATTATCCACGACTCACTTCATGCTTACTGTATGAAATGGATAAAACAGGAAAAAGCTGACAAAAAATCTTTGGACTCTTTTTTTAATTCAGTAATGAAGATAGTTGATATACGTATTCAACATTTTAAAGAACATTTTACTATTAACAATAACCACAAAAAACCTATTTCTCGTATCAAACATAAACTAAAAGAACTAGCCATGAAATTTGTTTTTGTCCCGGCCGATAAAGCTGCTAATAACATTATTATTGTTTGACGTAAATTTTACATTGAGGTTCTGAAAAAAGAAATCACCAATTCACCAACATTCCAACTGATTCCATTTTCAGAAAATGACATCTGTAACAAACATAAACTTTAAGCTACCGCTTTACAAGCAGAGCCAAATACAATGAAAGTCCCAACTATGTACTGGCTTCCGAAGCTACACAAAACACCTTACAAATATAGATTTATTTCGTCTTCAAGCCATTGTTCCACTACTAAATTGTCTATTCTTTTTACCAGCACACTTGGTACAATTAAAAATCTGATAATAAATTGTTCAAATAAGGCCTTCAAAAATAGTGGAATTAATTACTTTTGGAGTGTCAAGAACTCAGTGGAAGTACTTGATAAATTGCATGCTTATATTGGTCATTTTGAATCTGTTCAAAGTTTTGATTTTTCTACCCTGTATACCACATTGCCTCACATTCTCATTAAGAAAAAATTCACACACCTAATTAAATGAGCATTTAAAAAGTCAGAATGTGAATATATATGTTCAAACTCTTTTAGGTCATTTTTTAGTAGCAATAAACAAAAAAACTATGTCAATTGGACATGCTTTGATACTATATATGCCCTTGAATTTTTACTAGATAACTTTTTTGTTCGCTTTGGTAATTCCGTATATCGTCAGATTATCGGAATTCCAATGGGGACTAACTGTGCACCACTTATTGCGGACCTGGTTTTGTATTGCTATGAGTTACAATTTATGACAAAAATAAGCAAAGACCCATCGAAACAACATCTGATAAACAAATTTAATAATACTTTTAGATATTTGGATGATATTTTGGCTCTCAATAATGACGACTTCAGTATGTATATTAAAGAAATTTATCCTGCTGAACTTACTTTAAATAAAGCTAATACTAACAATGACCACTGTCCTTTCCTCGATCTTGATATCTATATCACTAACGGAAAGCTGAATACTAAAATTTATTATAAAAAAGATGATTTTTCATTTCTTATCGTTAATTATCCATTTTTTGATGGTGACGTTCCCTTGTCACGTTCCCATCTTACGGTGTTTATATATCTCAACTTGCACGATTCGCTCGTGTATGTAACAATGTTTTAGATTTTAACGAGAGAAATTTATGTATTACTGAAAAATTATTACACCAGGGTTTTCGATATCACAAACTAGTCAAAACATTTACTAAATTTTATCATCGGTATAAGGACATCATTCGTAAATATAGCTCAACATGCAGATTTCTTATACGTTCAGGTATTTCACATCCAATTTTTTATGGAAATATTCTTTATAAAGCACAAAGGTGTCAGTATTCACCTCAAAAACTAACAAAACATTTGAATAGACTTATTAAGAAGGGATATAGGTACGATACTGTTGTCAGGTCATTAAAGATTGCATATTTTGGCGTTAATATTGATTCACTTATAGGGTCTTTGCATCGGAACTAAACACATTTATTCAAAAACCAGTTGTTGTCATGACACGGGTTATGTTCTTCTCATATATGTTATGATGGTATGATACTA
Organism: Mytilus galloprovincialis; assembly: GCF_965363235.1. Taxonomy (NCBI): domain Eukaryota; kingdom Metazoa; phylum Mollusca; class Bivalvia; order Mytilida; family Mytilidae; genus Mytilus; species Mytilus galloprovincialis. The sequence continues at coordinate 89,559,419 of NC_134843.1, forward strand.
AACCCCTAACGGGAAGGATTGTGCCTGATGGTCATATGATGAAATCATAATCTTTCAGTCAGTTTGATTGAAGTTTGGAGCTGGCATGTCAGTTAACTGCTAGTAGTCTGTTGTTATTTATGTATTATTGTCATTTTGTTTATTTTCTTTGGTTACATCTTCTGACATTAGACTCGGACTTCTCTTGGACTGAATTTTAATGTGCGTATTGTTATGCGTTTACTTTTCTACATTGGCTAGAGGTATAGGGGGAGGGTTGAGATCTCACAAACATGTTTAACCCCGCCGCATTTTTGCGCCTGTCCCAAGTCAGGAGCCTCTGGCCTTTGTTAGTCTTGTATTATTTTAATTTTAGTTTCTTGTGTACAACTTGGAAATTAGTATGGCGTTCATTATCACTGCACTAGTATATATTTGTTTAGAGGCCAGCTGAAGGACGCCTCCGGGTGCGGGAATTTCTCGCTATATTGAAGACCCGTTGGTGACCTTCTGCTGTTGTTTTTTTCTATGGTCGGGTTGTTGTCTCTTTGTCACATTCCCCATTTCCATTCTCAATTTTATTGCATGTCAGTTTCGGATGATGCCAATAAGACTGTGTCGTCCGCATATAAAAGTAACGAAAATGTAGAGTCGCCAATATTAACACCAAGTCCGAGACTGTTTACTTCCTCTACCAGATCGTTGATAAAAATTAAAAATAACGTCGGGGATAAATTAGCCCTATATTTAACCCCAGAACTGCATACAAACCACTGTGAAAGTCTGTTGTTCACACGAACACAAGCAGAAGTACTAGGGTAAATGTTTTTAATCGAGTTGTAAATTTTCATATCAATGTTATTTAACAAAAGCCTATATAACAGCAAATCTCGGTCAACAAAAATCAAATGCTTTCTTTAGATCAATAAAAGTTGCAAATGAAGTCTTAAGGTTTCTCGATACAGCATTAAGAGTGAACACATGATACTCACACGATCGATCGGATCCCGGAGCGAAAACCATTTTGTTCGTCTGCTAAAATATCGTTGAACTCTATATATAGAGAATAATACATGGCAAAATCCATATCATATGTCGCATCATCCCGAGACACAAATATCAGCCTAAGGTCCTTTAGGCCCGAGGGATGATATTGGTCGAGGGTGATACGGCATGTGATACGGATTTTGCCATGTGTTATACGCTTTATCATATATTTCAACAGAAGAGTATTATATAATATGAACTTTTTTCTGATCCATAGCACTGGGTTACCTTGAGTTCTGCTTTTGTCTTGTTTCAAAGGCCTTAAAAGAACAGCTCAATCACTTATCTGAAGCACGTGGGTTACCTTACAATTTGCATGCTGTTGTTTTAAAAATATTTTGTTTATTATTGTATTTTTTTGTGTGTTTTGTATTTTTTATAGTTCCATTTTGTGTGCCAAAAAATATGAAAACTTGACGTTCGTGACGTCACATATCAAACAATGACGTCAATCAATAAATTGAGTCACACCCGAATGACCGTTCTATAGGACCTATTTTGAGAGAAAATTTTCTTAACCAAAAAAAAATAACTTTATGTAATAAAGAGTATGCGATAAAGGGTAGGGGTGTGATAAAGGGTATGAGATAAAGGGTGCGCATCAAATTTGCGCGATATGGATTCAACAGCAGGTTATTTATCACATATGCAAAACTACTGTATTTACTACTAAACATATGATAAATGATGCTAATCGACTTTTTATCAATGCACTGTACAGTTTTGATATACAAGAAAGTAAACTAATTCCTCAGTTATTGAGAGGTACACGTGGATTTGAAGATTTTTCACTTAGAATTGGACAAAGTATTAACTGTCTTCAAACAGACGGAATGATACCGGTTTCAAAAATTATTTGGAACAATGAATGAATCATGGCCACTATAGGTTCATACTTCAGTACTTCGTATGGAATATTATCTATACCACAACTTTTGCCGTTTTTTTGTACACAAGCCGTCTAATTTCTTCTATGGTTATAGTCGTATTTATTTCTTGATTTTCATTATAAAGCGGATCAAGCATTTTGTCCTCTAATGACGATTTGTGTGTTGACACTTGTCTATAAAACGCATCGTCAAAATTTGAAGCGACCATACACAAGAATTGCGGACAGCTCAGCTGCATGGCCTTATCAACTATCCCACAGAGAGCAGTTATCATTATTTTTTTTAACGTTATTGTCTATGGGGAATTATGACCACTAGCTAGATAAACGAATACTTTGCCTATACTATAGATATCATATAAAATTAACAAATTATATAGATTGCACCAATTTTAAAGCTTTAAAATGGTGTAATAAAATTCACTTTATCTTGAAATTTACTGGTGTCCTCATCGTGTTGAACGTTGGGGCATCTTCTGGTTGAATATAGCAAATACGAAGTATACATGTCTAATAAAAAAAATCATATTTAATTTAAGTTTTATTGTAATTTAAATTAATGAATTATACAATATTAACAAAAAGTTTTCCTTTCAAATGGTATAAAAATCATCATTTTAAAATAATGTTTACTGTTGTACCTATGCTTTTAAAAGTGACAACTAAGATTGACCGTATTCAAAGACAAATTTTGGTTGGTGTTATGTAGTTGAATTCTCCTTTTTATGATGTGAATTTTCTTTTTTTTTTTACATCCCTTATTAAATAATAAATATATCTATTTAGGTTTTAAGCAATACATTAATTTCTGTCATACCAAAGAGGTCTTTAAAGTAACATCAAAATTAAGTTGTGTGGTTCTGTCGACATTTTTGAGAAAAGTACAGAAAAGGGATGAGTTTTTTTTTCTAAAAAGAGGTTCTATCTAATTTAACTTGTATAGTTTCGAGTAATATTAGCATTGCTTTGTAATCAATTAATTGAATACACGATTGTTTTGTTGAAAAAAAATGGTTACATAATCTGAAAAAGTAAATTGAAATAGAGTATAATAGATGGCAACGTGAAATTTTACTGTTATTCAAAACATAAAAAAAATATATTCGTTGTGTATAATGAAAAGGTAGCCTGTTATTTTTTTAGGGGTATTGTTGTTGTTATTATATGAAAGAGCTCAATGAGGTAAATGCAAGTATTTTGAATGTAAACAGTAAGATAGTATAGCGTCAAAATCATTGGTACATGTAGGATATGCTATCTTTATGTTCTCATTCGTTCATTGATTTAATTGTATAGTAAATTCATAAAATGTCGTCTGATTATAAAAATGATAAAATACATTGAAAATCCTTTTTAAGAAAAGCTACATAATTATCGATCTAATATGAAAGTATTATGTAATACTTCCATGATCTAAACTGCCATATAAACACGAATGTGTCAATATTTACATAGTATATAAGCGTTCCATGGGGCCACGACAAATCCTTTTCAGTGCTGTATCACAAATCAATACCATATGTTACTACTTTATCTTATCATGGAAGTATTATATTGCAAATGAAGTATTTCACACACAGGCTCTTGTTGAGTGTCACCCCTTTTTTCATTTTATTTTGGTTACGCTTTATTTGAAAATATTCTTTTTATATTTCTTTTTTTTTCTTTTTTGTAAAACCCTTATTCTGGCGAGTTAACCATACTTATTTATATTTGTTGTCCTCTATTCTTTTGTATAAGAGAATTCTTATTTCTATACACATAAGAATATACAGAGGGTTATACATAAAAAACGAATTTTATTAAGTGAAAATAAATTGAGAAACGTTGAAATATGAACGAATATTTTCAAAAATTAATTAAACAAACAATAAAAAAGGGGCTAACTAAACGAGCACCTAACTTTCATGTGTCATGACATTTCTCATTGACAAATGTTTTGCGCTTTTAGATATTTTGTTTCTGTTTGGAATTATTTTCGTGTGATTGCTTACAGACAGCTAGTTGAGTTTTGAATATTTGTGAATAAATTAATGAAAATGGACGTCATACTAAACTCAAAAAATTAAACACATAAATTAACTAAAATTAAAAAAAAACCACACAAGACTAACAAAGACAGACCAGGAGCTCCTGACTTGGGATAGGCGTAAAAATGCGGCGGAGATAAACATGTTTTGTGAGAATTCAACCCTCCCCTCTTTACATTGTACCTCTGGCAAATCAAGGATTTGTATACTAAATCCTTGGGCAAATGTAGAATAAACGAATCAAAACTTGTTGATACATTTGTCTTAAATAAAGTATACAGAAATAACAATAAATACACATTTAATCAAATAATTTTCACATTCAATGACAAAATCAGACTTTACAGCGTTTTTCTATTCCACAACTTTGGTTTTACACCGTTACTTTTCAAATAGAATTTTAGCCTGAGAATGGTCTGTATCATATAACCTCCTTGTTCAATTTTATAAAATCAAAAGATAATTTATTATTGATCTCTGCTTCGGAAATTTCTTCTAAAATCAAGAATCATTAAGCTTTATTTCGCTGACCTAGAGTTTTTAAGGTCATTTGTAAACTTTTCATTAGCCTTATTTCCCTTTCTTATTATTAGTATGTCCAGAGTCATATATATGTGTATGTATGGCTCTCGTATGTCCATCGTAAAGGTCTCTGTAGCAAAACTTGATTTTTTAAAAAATTATTTCTTTTCTGTCGGCAGTTTCTCGACATTCATCTGTTTATAGTCATAGTGGGGGTTCCTTCTAAAATATGTTGTATCTTGCATTATCGTATACATGCTAATATCATTAATTACGCAACGGCAAAGCGACATCTATTGGTGGAGTGTTCGTTTAGGGGAGTTATCTTTTCTTATCTTCTGGTCACCAGACGATGAGAACAAGAATAGAAAATTCATACGAGTTATCTCGCCTTGAAATGTCCGTAATTCTTGTACATGATTATCCGCATTGTATATGTTCTGAAATTCCGTTTTCCATTTATTCAATATAGTTTTATCATCCGTGAGAATTGTTGCATCTTCTCCATATAGCTCCATCGGGATTCTCTGGGGTTTACGAGGTCCGAGTTTTTTAATTTTTTTCCCAAAATTCATCAGGGTTCAATGTTTTCATGTTTTCAACTTCAACACAAAACGAATGTCATTGTCGTTCACATCGCATTAAAGTGCGGTCAAATATATTTTGGGCAGTATGAAATTCTTCACGGAGTTTACGTTTAACGAACAAGTTACCTCTGAGTTTAAGAAATCCTTTTTCTTAATTACGCATTGAATGACACAGTGAGCCAAGATGGTCATTCCAATAAGGTTTTCCCACTTTAAAACGTTTACTTGTCCTTCTACTATTGTCGAAAACTGGAATTTTAGCGTTCATTTCGTCAATGATTGTATTACACAAATCTGAATATATATTATCCATATTAGTCTGATAACATATATTCATATAATTGACACAAAATGTGCTATGAAATTATTGAATAAATTATAGATATTCAATATAAACTATTCGTTTTCTTTATTTTCCAAAAGATTTACCTGGATTTTAATTAGTTCATTAGTTAAGTGTTTTTACAAAATAATCCTAGATAATCCCATTGTTTCAAAAAAATGTCTTGGAACTCCAACATAAAATTTTACTATTTTACCTATAAAATACAAAATTTAAGTTTAGCCAGACTAAACCAATTGAACTATACAGAGAACAATAGCTATTGTATTTATTCAATTGGACAATAGAACAAACAAAAGTTTAAATACCCTGAACAAGAGGAGATGACTCTGTGGAAAAATTCAATAAATACGAAGTTTATTAGGAATCAATTACTAATTCAGAGCTCCAGTACTTCTATTTTAATTTCTACAATTTCAAACACTCATAAATAAAATTTAGAACGGAAATGGGGGACGTGTCAAAGAAACAACAACCCGACCATAGAACAGACAACAGCAGAAGGTCAACAATAGGTATTTAATGCTGCGACAAACTCCCGCAACCGGAGGCGTCTTTCAGCTAGCCCCTAAACAAATATCTATGCCAGTTCAGTGATAATGGACGTCATACTATAAGTTTTGTCTTAATTTCATATAAAATGACAGTCACATCATGTCAAAATTATACCTTATCCTGACTTGTGCTTAAAAATTCAACAGACTTTTAATTGCATTTTAGAATGCACTGGTTCTAGAAAGTTTGTTCATAAAAACACCCAGAACTTCCAATCTGAACAACAGGGCAAATATGCCCTCCTGTCTTTATTGTTTTTATCATAGATAACAAACTTTCTACAAGGGCTTCACAAGTTTCAGTTCATAACAAACCTACCCAAGTATTGGACCTATTGACAAAAATACAGCTATGCGTAGTAGCTATTTTTAAAAATGTATTTTTCTTCTTCTCACAAATAAGGAACCGTATTCATGCTGAATGGTTTTGGTCCCGCGACAACTTAGCGCATTGCCAGGCAAGGCAGCAAGTCCTCTCAAAGTTATATACATTTAAAACATTCGCCAATTTACAATTAAAATTATGTACACTCTATGCTGTTCACTTCCTTCCAGAGCCTGCTTTCAGAGCAGCTCTGAAACCCTCTATCGAGTCGGCTGATGTTGTTTTAGCTGGTAGTTGATTCCAATTCCTGATAGTCTTTGGGAAGAATGACTGTCCATAGGTTTCAGATTTTGTTCTTTCTTGGTAAAAGCGGCCTATACCTCTGGTCCGGCTGTCATTGGGTATTATATATTGTTGTCTATCTATATCAATAAGTCAATGCTGGATTTTAAATAACATACATAGTCTGTTGGTTTTTCTACGTTCTTCCATGCTTTTCCATTGTAATTGTTTTACCATGTGTGTTACACAGCCAGGTGTTCGGTCTGAGTAGTTATTATGAACGAATCTTGCTGCTCTTTTTTGAACTACAGATGGGTGCACTCCTAACCTGTACAGCAAGTTAACTTGATAACCAGTCATTTGGACTGGTCAAAGTTAACCTGTGACCGAATGTAGGACTGCTCTGACCAGTCCTAGGACCAAAATCTTGTTAACTTGAAAAGCGGACTTGGACCTAGGACTGTTTTTATGTCTGCCAAAAAGTTAACTTGGAAACAGGTCCGCTATTGATATAAGTTAACTTCGAACCAGTCCTGTCATAAGTTAACATAAGTTAACTTCGGAACCAGTCCTGTCATAAAGTTAACCTAAGTTAACTTGGAAACCGGTCCTGCCACAAAGTTAACTTCTGCTTGAACAAATCCGATCAAAACCAGACCTGTTCCCAAGTTAACTTTTGACTGGTCTGGTCAACACTAAGTTAACTTGTAACCAGGACCGCTCTTCGTTGATTTAAAAAAAAATATTTTTAATATCTTTGTTTCGTAGTAGAAACATCGAAAATAAAGTAATTTGAAAATTAATACTTCCGTTTTATGAACAGGATTAAACACAAATAATTGAAAATAAGTACGCACAGAACGTAACACAAATGTATCTGTGATCTGACAATCTATCTATTATAAAAACGATCTCGGTTACAATGATAACAGGCACTGAATATATATATATATTCCGAGATCAAATTCAATCATATTATGTATATTTTTGAAAAGAAGTATATTTGATGTTAGGTGTATACGTCCTTGTTAGTTATACATCCTTGAACTATGCAGCCACAATCAGCAATAGTTTAATTCATTTAAATAATGACTACAAATTTTTGTTCGCCTAAATTAAGGGTGCCAGCATGTCTTCTTTTTACTCAAAATACTGATACGTAACAAAATTTCAGTAGTTTTGATGCCTCCAGTTGACTTGTACAACAAAATTATTTGACCGCATCCACCAAAACTGACCATATATGCACTTTAATTTGTAAATCTATATACCCGCATAGTAAATCAGCAATATTTTTTATGTCAGGATTCAATGTATAATACAATCCTGACAATGGACAGCAAAATTGCAATGTAATAACAAAAAATTTTGGTTCGCATAAATTTAGGATACCAGCATGTCCTCATTTTATTCAAAATTTTGATACGTAACAAAATTTCAGTAGTTTTGATACCTCCAGCTGACTTGTACAACAAAATTATTTGACCGCATTACCAAAACTGACCATATGTGAACTTTAAATTGTAAATCTATATACCAGCATAGTAAATCAGCCTTATTTTTAATGTCAGGATTCAATGTATAATACAATCATGACAATGGACAGCAATATTGCAATATATTATTACAACAAATTTTTGTTCGCCTAAATTAAGGGTACCAGCATGTCCTCTTTTTACTTAAAATACTGATACGTAACAAAATTTTAGTAGTTTTGATGCCTCCAGTTGACTTGTACAACAAAATTATTTGACCGCATCCACCAAAACTGACCATATATGCACTTTAATTTGTAAATCTATATACCCGCATAGTAAATCAGCCATATTTTTTTTGTCAGGATTCAATGTATAAATCAATCATGACAATGGACAGCAATATTGCAATATAATAACAACAAATTTTTGTTCGCATAAATTTAGGATACCAGCATGTCCTCATTTTATTCAAAATATTGAAACGTAACAAAATTTCAGTAGTTTTGATACCTCCAGTTGACTTGTACAACAAAATTATTTGACCGCATCCACCAAAACTGACCATATGTGCACTTTAATTTGTAAATCTATATACCCGCATAGTTAATCAGCCATATTTTTTATGTCAGGATTCAATGTATAATACAATCATGACAATGGACAGCAAAATTGCAATATAATAACAAAAAATTTTGGTTCGCATAAATTTAGGATGCCAGCATGTCCTCATTTTATTCAAAATATTGATACGTAACAAAATTTCAGTAATTTTGATACCTCCAGCTGACTTGTACAACAAAATTATTTGACCACATTACCAAAACTGACCATATGTGAACTTTAAATTGTAAATCTATATACCAGCATAGTAAATCAGCCTTATTTTCAATGTCAGGATTCAATGTATAATACAATCATGACAATGGACAGCAATATTGCAATATAATAACAACAAATTTTTGTTCACCTAAATTAAGGGTGCCAGCATGTCCTCTTTTTACTTAAAATACTGATACGTAACAAAATTTCAGAAGTTTTAATGCCTCCAGTTGACTTGTACAACAAAATTATTGGACCGCATCCACCAAAACTTACCATATATGCACTTTAATTTGTAAATCTATATACCCGCATAGTAAATCAGCCATATTTTTTTATGTCAGGATTCAATGTATAATACAATCATGACAATGGACAGCAATATTGCAATATAATAACAACAAATTTTTGTTCGCATAAATTTAGGATACCAGCATGTCCTGATTTTATTCAAAATATTGATCATAACAAAATTTTAGTAGTTTTGATACCTCCAGTTGACTTGTACAACAAAATTATTTGACCGCCTCCACCAAAACTGACCATTTGTGCACTTTAATTTGTAAATCTATATACCCGCATAGTAAATCAGCAATATTTTTTATGCTAGGATTCAATGTATAATACAATCCTGACAATGGACAGCAAAATTGCAATATAATAACAAAAAATTTTGGTTCGCATAAATTTAGGATACCAGCATGTCCTCATTTTATTCAAAATTTTGATACGTAACAAAATTTCAGTAGTTTTGATACCTCCAGCTGACTTGTACAACAAAATTATTTGACCGCATTACCAAAACTGACCATTTGTGCACTTTAATTTGTAAATCTATATACCCGCATAGTAAATCAGCAATATTTTTTATGTCAGGATTCAATGTATAATACAATCCTGACAATGGACAGCAAAATTGCAATATAATAACAAAAAATTTGGTTCGCATAAATTTAGGATACCAGCATGTCCTCATTTTATTCAAAATTTTGATACGTAACAAAATTTCAGTAGTTTTGATACCTCCAGCTGACTTGTACAACAAAATTATTTGACCGCATTACCAAAACTGACCATTTGTGCACTTTAATTTGTAAATCTATATACCCGCATAGTAAATCAGCAATATTTTTTATGCTAGGATTCAATGTATAATACAATCCTGACAATGGACAGCAAAATTGCAATATAATAACAAAAAATTTTGGTTCGCATAAATTTAGGATACCAGCATGTCCTCATTTTATTCAAAATTTTGATACGTAACAAAATTTCAGTAGTTTTGATACCTCCAGCTGACTTGTACAACAAAATTATTTGACCGCATTACCAAAACTGACCATTTGTGCACTTTAATTTGTAAATCTATATACCCGCATAGTAAATCAGCAATATTTTTTATGTCAGGATTCAATGTATAATACAATCCTGACAATGGACAGCAAAATTGCAATATAATAACAAACAATTTTGGTTCGCATAAATTTAGGATACCAGCATGTCCTCATTTTATTCAAAATTTTGATACGTAACAAAATTTCAGTAGTTTTGATACCTCCAGCTGACTTGTACAACAAAATTATTTGACCGCATCCACCAAAACTGACCATATGGGAACTTTAAATTGTAAATCTATATACCAGCATAGTAAATCAGCCTTATTTTTAATGTCAGGATTCAATGTATAATACAATCATGACAATGGACAGCAATATTGCAATATAATAACAACAAATTTTTGTTCACCTAAATTAAGGGTGCCAGCATGTCCTCTTTTTACTTAAAATACTGATACGTAACAAAATTTCAGTAGTTTTGATGCCTCCAGTTGACTTGTACAACAAAATTATTTGACCGCATCCACCAAAACTGACCATTTGTGCACTTTAATTTGTAAATCTATATACCCGCATAGTAAATCAGCAATATTTTTTATGTCAGGATTCAATGTATAATACAATCCTGACAATGGACAGCAAAATTGCAATATAATAACAAAAAATTTTGGTTCGCATAAATTTAGGATACCAGCATGTCCTCATTTTATTCAAAATATTGATACGTAACAAAATTTCAGTAGTTTTGATACCTCCAGCTGACTTGTACAACAAAATTATTTGACCGCATTACCAAAACTGACCATATGTGCACTTTAATTTGTAAATCTATATACACCATGACATACCCGCATAGTATTAATCAGCCATATTTTTTATGTCAGGAATCATTGTATAATATAATCATGACAATGGACAGCAATATTGCAATTTAATAACAACAAATTTTTGTTCCCATAAATTTAGGATACCAGCGTGTCCTCCTTTTATTCAAAATATTGATACGTAACAAAATTTCAGTAGTTTTAATACCTCATGCTGACTTGGAAAACAAAACTATTTGACCAAAACTGATCATATGTGCACTTTTATTTGCAAATCTATATACCCGAATACCATTGTACCGAGCGCTTTAATGTCTTCTCCTGGCGCTCCTGTTCACATTTTAGTAGGACCGTAAATGTACACGTAATCAATAATATTGGAAAACCATTAATGCAAAAAATATTCTGAATAAATTGAGAATGTCAGAATTTCATCTCTTTATTTATAATAACAGTCACATCATATATAGGAGTTCATGATGGTGTATGTGTAAAACAAAACTATTATGCCACATCATCAAAGTACCAACACTGACATGTCTGAATTCATTTGTACTATTTACAATGATTTAATAAAAAAAAAGTATACGAGGTTCTCTTCTTGGAATCTATTATGTCGGTTGATTGATTTTGTTTATAGTTAAACGTCAAGTGGCAACTATTTCATTAAAGTGCGCATTGAGTATAATTTTAGGACGTCCCATATAAATATCGGCAATGACAAATCTCTCGATAAATCTGACGAATTTGACGAGATTGTTGATAGTTTTACCACATCGTATGCTTACGGACACTGTACAATTTCTGTTAGAATATTCTGCGGGAAATAGAATAGTAAATCCAATGCAAACAAGTTGAATATCAATGAAATATCCATGCAAGTATAAATTTATGCATAAAGTAAAATTTAGGAAGGGACAGGTAAACAACGGGGAACGAAGTAACGTAGACAATGTTGTCGATATCCCGTGATATAAGAATATTGTTCCGATGCGTTGGATAACCTTTCTATCCGCCTTCTAATAAAAAAAAACTCTGTGTGATCGTATAGCCATTTTTTATTTATATAAAAATACATGTATATCAAATAAAAGATAGCATTTGTATAATATCTAGTAGAGTCTAGCGAGTAAATAATAAATGATATCTGTGGAAAAACAATGCGAATGTTGTTTACATATTTTAATGAAAGCTCAAGTCTGATATGAAAACTCTTATAACGATAATCTGTCATAAGCAGACCTGTCCTCAGGTCTGGTCAATATCAGACTTGTCCACAGGTCTGGTCAAAAGCAGACCTGTCCTCAGGTCTGGTCAGGAGCAGACCTGTCCACAGGTCTGGTCTGAGGCAGACCTGTCCTTAGGACTGGTCAAAAGCAGACTTGTCCACAGGTCTGGTCTGGGGCAGACCTGTCCTCAGGACTGGTCAAAAGCAGACTTGTCCACAGGTCTGGTCTGGAGCAGACTTGTCGATAGGTCTGCAGCAGTCCTAAAAAAGCAGACCGTAGGTCTGGTCCACCAACGACGAAGTTAACTTGCTTGACTGCTTAAAAATTCTCAAGTTAACTTAGAAAGCAGTCAACAAGTTAACTCTAAGTTAACTTTTGTCAAGGTTAGGACCGCACCCATCTGTAGTTCCAATGATTTGATCTTTTTTTTTTTTTGGCTCGATGGATCCCAAACTGTGCAGGCATATTCCACTGAAGGTCTTACCATGGCTTTATTTGCTGCTGCTTTTACTGGTTTTGTGCAGTCTTTTAGGTTTCTTCGGGTAAATCCCAATGTTTTATTTCCTTTGCCTACAATATTGTCAATGTGTCTATCCCAAGATAGGTTGTTGCTGATTATTACGCCTTAGTATTTGCTTGCATCAACATTGTCTAGTGTATGTCCGTGGAGTTTATATGATGTATCTCTCACTTCTTTGTTCTTCTGAGTTATTCTTATAACTATGCATTTTTTTGGCGTTAAAACTCATTTGCCATTTGTTCTCCCATTCTTTCAATGATGTTAAGTCTTTTTGTAAAAGGTCGCTGTTTGCCTGGTTGTTAACTGTTCTAAAAAGTAGGCTATCGTCTGCAAATAGTTTTGTTTCAGATGATGTTAATGTTTCTTGCATGTCATTTATGTAGGTCAGAAACAGTAGCGGTCCAAGAACTGTGCCTTGGGGAACGTCTGAAAGTACCTGGACTTTCATATATGTTGTAACTGGCCGGGCTCAAACATGTGGTTCGGTACCTATAAGAGCTTCATCAACTGAAAATTTTGAAAAATTGTGCAAACTACGTCTAAGTGCAATCTATTTTTTAACATTTTATAAACACTAACATCTAAGAAAATTAACACATACTAAAGTGGTGAATACTTGAAGACTCGAAGACGAAACATCCATTAGTTGTACATGTGTTATTGAGTCAGTTGTTGTAAGTATACATGTGTTACCAGTAATATTAGCCCTCGAACACCACTGACGAGGAATCAATTTTCCGAAAGTACACATGTGACAACAAATGAATTAAAGTATCTTTTTAGGTTTTGTTAACATCGGTTAGTTCAAATATTTACGATTTAACATTGAGGATTACTTTTCCACTAATGATAATTATATGAATACTGCTGATGCCCCAAAATAATTCATAAAATAAGACTCGGTAGCTCCTTAAACAAGAAGTGCAATATTGCCTCAACCTCTTAATATAATTGAGTATATAAGTCAGGTCTTACTGGTCCGGTTAAATTGAATAATAGACCATTTATTAAGATAAAGAATTATTAGTTGATAAGAAGTGCATTATACAGATATGAATGTATTGATATGCATATTGAATATAACACATTTTGTTAACAAGACTGTATAAACCCACTTGATAAGCTGTACATACAATACACATAAATTATTTTTGTTGATTTATCTTATCGATGGAACTTAGTGTTGTTTTAATCTGGCTTTACGATGGATCTACAAATTGTAAATATTTGAAAGGCATAATAAGTTGTATTTGAAAACATTTGATCAAAGCTTCACAACAGCATGTCAAAATTAATTTATACAAATACAGAAAGTGTGTTCATATGATATATATAATTTGTCTATAAAAACAAAGGAGCATTATTCACAAACAACATTCTTTCTTATTCTGTAAATTAATGATGAAACTGACTTTCTATAATTTGGGAAATTTTAAGAAATTGTGTTTAACACATTAAATGACATAACATTACACTGAACTATGATGATAGTACGTTTCCTATTTGTTTCTAAAAACTCATCATAATATGATTTAAGTGATGCATTATCTTCATAAAATTTTGCTTTTTACAGTTCAATTCAAAAGATAATCTAAATATCTGTTTGAATTTTATTCGGAATATTGGAAATCTATATTCTTACCAACCACAAATACAGTAATCTTAATTCTGATAAGCGCATTAGTTAAATATTGAGGTAGATATATATAATATTAAATGTGTACTCCTCTTTCTGGTTTCTTTCGATATTGCTTATTCTGTTTAGTAATTTTATTTATATTCACATTAACAATTGCCAGTAAACTTCAACTTATTTTGATGTTTTTGTTGTTTCTTAAAGTTTGAGTCCGTTTCAATCATAAATTATTATACGCTTATTTATGTTCTTCGGGCCAGATTATAGCTTAATACATTCGTTGTTTTTAGCAGTCTGTAGTAAAAAAAAAGTAGGCCTCAATAAAAGTATATTAATTCCCTTTTTAAAACATGACTTCAATTCGTTCGTATCTTTTCACACAGTGTAGATACTATTCTGTACGCTATCCGGAAGTCGCGATTTTCGAAGCGAGAACTTTTTGGATCACATTTTAAATTTGATTGGTATACTGAATTAAACGGTAAGTTGATCATCTGTACATTGCTTAATGATTAATTCAGCCGACATCGATATTCTCAAATGGTTTAGAATTAAATTACGCACATTCAATATTCGTATCTTTGCCTTAATCAAGAGATTTTCAAGTGCATCACTAAGAAAAAACAGTCGGCGAACCTAAAATCAATCTTTTTACCTTCTTAGTCTACAAATTAACGTCAAAACCAGACTTAATTAACTAAATGAAGTATATTTCAAGTGTAGGTAAAAGTTTCAACCAGATCTTTGAAGCCAGAAATAAGAAAATTACACTTGTTTGAATTTCTCACTCGCTTGTTTATTTTAAAACTGTATGATCAGTCTTTATGTCACTGTATTCTAGCGGTGATTTCAAAGTTATTTACGACACATTAGAAGGTGGCATTTTTTTTAAATAACACAAATATATTTCAATACATTCACATCCTTATGAAACATGTTTTAGCTTGATAGGGTGTACTCGACTTACTACATTAAGTATAAGGATGTTTAAGGTTCATCATAACCTTTTGGCTAATATGGCCGTATTTACACCACAAATGTTACTCTGAGTACAGACAAACCTATTCACCTGCAAACATTTTCAGGTACTTCATATAAATTTTATATATCTAGTTCCTGCCATGCCTTAAAACGTTCCTAGATGTACCAGTTTCTCTGTACTCATAGTAAATTTTGAGGGGTAAACACGGCCATATTTTTAAATTCCTTATGATGAACCTTAAATGTTGCTAAAATAAGAGGAAGGTTTGATGTATACTAGTATATAAGTTTCAGAAATGTCCTCCGTTATACTTAAAATTGTACAAACACACAGATTTAGTTGTTATATAAAAATGCATGTATTTACACACATTCGAGGCCGTACTGTAGCCTATAATTGATCACAGTTCCTTCACTTTGTTTAAGATGTAGAGCTGTCTCTTTGACACTCAATTGTATACCACTTTGTCAAGCGGGGGTTATAGTGATAAAGAAGTTCGTCTTTCCGTTCGTCCGTTGGACCGATACAATATGTTTCGCCGGTTTTGTAAGCGCATCTCCTCATAAACCACTTAATATACATTGGAGGTTCCGGCCATTTTTAAATGGAGAGGGGGTCCAATCCAGAAGAAAAGGGATTCCAAATATATGTTCCCATAAAAATGCATTGATAGTTAAAAAAGGGTTTTAAACTGCCGGATCTCCTTTTTTTGAATCCGTCACTGATATAACTATTAATTAATCTTATTCGGATTCCTTATCATAAATGATAATGACTGTATTGTGCACCGTCTATTTCGAATTTTAGTAAAAATATTTTATGGGGTTACTTTATATAAGATACGGACTTGAACATTTATACATTATATTGGGGCACCCATCAGGTATTTCAAACACCTCCAAAACCAATCATTAAAGTTTTCTGAAATTGATCCATTTTTACTCGATTAATGCATTATGGACCTTCTATTTCTGTGAACTTACCAAAATTATATCATATGAATTATCCCCCTACACAAAGCTGTCTTTATCCATTTTGTGTTATTTTAAAAGACAAGCTTGATTTATGTTATCATCAATTGGTCAACGGCGGACGGTGTAAATAATCTTTAAAAATATAATAGCTAAACAGATAACTGTAACGATACAGTATTACAAAGTCCACAAGCGAATCATGTCAGATTACTTTTTAGGAATTTGATTTAAAATAAGACTGAAGGAACAAAAATACAATTATTTTGCCGTCTACAAAATTCATCAGAAATATATTTGTATTGTCTGATGAAAGTAATTACACGTTAAAGTTCCCTGGATAATTCATTATATCACATATACACGTATATACCTTCAAATTGTTGTTGTTTGTTCTTCAAAATCACGACTGGTCATACAGTCAAAAAATCTGAAATCGCTTCTAGAATACAGTCAGTTCTTGACTGATCGTACAGTAATTGATTTTGGGATCCTCAAGGAAAACATATTTTTTTATGGGAAATACGAATATTCTACTTAAATACGAAAAGAATATTGAAACAGTATATATTTAACTGTAAACTGATGCAAATATTTGCTATAAAAGATTATTTGCTTTGTACTACGAGAGCAAAATTGTCCATCGATTTCACTTTTTTCTACCAAGTTGATGTGATGCACTCGTATATTTTATATTCTAATGCATGTTTTTGTTAGTTACTCATATTTATGATGCTATATATACCTTGAAGATGTTCAAAGCACTTTGTAGATATAGGAGTAAACAAATGATGAGAAAAGTTACCGTAGGCAAAACCGTCCTGTTAGCCAGTTGGAAATCATCGCTTCGAAAATCGCGACTTCTGGATAGCGTACAGAATAACATCTACACTGTGTTTCATAAACAGCAAAGCTTAAAATTTTATTAGTCGAGAGCACTATTATCTGAGAGTCTCTGATGAGTCTTTTAGAGACAGGCAAAACGCACGTTTGACATACAAAAGAATACGACTGGTGACTTTGATGATCTGACATCATACAACTTGCCTAAAAAGTGTCTGACCTCTTTTCAAAATTTCGTATTATCGTGAATAAATATTTAATCTGAAATCTGATTGCATTTATATGAATAACCTACATGGTTATCTTTTGATAAACGACAATTTTGTGCTTTTCTGCGAACACGTATTGAGTTCATTTTTGTGTTCATGAGTTTGAATTTTGGTGTGTTCTGCTCTGGGTGTTTGCTAGATGACAGAACATCGCCTTCTCAACCTACTGGTCAGAGTATGTCTGGTCCGAGACCACCATTGTCGTTCCTTGATTTTCGTTGTTCACAAATATAGTCCCTAGTGTTGACAGTGGGTTACTTGCCAATAATTTTTATACCCCTTCCAAATTTATTTCTCCATCTTTAATGCCTCAAATTGCAAGTAAGGGGATGAAATTACACTGTAAAAACATTTGGGTCCAGAATTTTAAAGGAAAGTAGTGATTTGGTCCAACTGAAAACGGTTTAAAATTAGCACTTCGGAAGCTGTCAAAAGATTTCAAGACGCACTTAACATAAAATTGTCCATATTTTGAGTTAAAGACGATGAAGTTTTCTATAATTTTGATATAATTTGTCCCAAAAGTAGTACAACACACTGTAAAAGTCTCTTTGAGAAAGCGCAGGTGGGATTTTTCTATTTTAATTTATATTCTAAAAGAAATGCACTACGAAATAATTGTGGTCTCGGACCAGAAGTGTAGACGTTTGCTTTTGAAGTACATGTATGATAAATCATTTAAAAAAATTAACTAAAGGTTCGAAAAGTTGGGGAAGCAAGTTTTGAAAACTTGGTATCGTTTTGCGATAAATTGAAATTATTTTTCTACCCGACACTTTCAGTCAGTTATTTTGATTTGAACATAATTGAATAATTGTTTTAAATAATGAGATAGAAAGAAAATTGTACATACCCCTAAATTTGCATTGATTTCATTTGGATCTCTCTCAACCAAATCTATATCACTACCGATTGTCTTCATTCTGTCAACTTGTGTGTCTTTTCTGGTATAATATTATTGAACAATCAACATTTGTTAAAGTTTATATACCCAGCCTTTTTAATATCTTGCTGACAAGTCAAGGCATGCCAAAGTTGACCACCGGTCAATTAATTGAATGTTTTGTTATGTATTTATTTTCTCTTGTTAACTTATGCCGTCAATTAAGGTATCCTTAATTAGTTCCTTTAACACATATATTTTTTTTGAAACCAAAACAATATATATTTAATTAAATTTGTAAAATTACAGAGTATAGTAATGTCACAACTGGATCAAAATATGTCACGAAGTCTAAAAATACATTTTTCTTGAAAGTATTCTTTTTGGCCTATATTATCAGACTTCCATGAAATTTTCACTCAATTCCCGAATTGTTCTGGTTGAATAAAAAATATCGCAACGAAATAACAAGTAATAATTAGAACTGTGGTAGAAATTTGTATCATTGGCAATACTAACACATCTCTATACTTTTATAGAAAGTCCATGAGAATCATTAGAAATCATTCTCATTATCTGTGAACATTAATATAAAAATGAAGATGTATGATTACCAATGAGACAACTGAAAGATAGACTTGTCTTGAAAAAATCCACGCTTTTTCTGTTTAATTTTAAATTTAAGAATAAACAAGTCAAGTTTGTTACTTTTGAAAATCTTGATATTTTGCTTTTATAAACTCAAAGTTTTTATTTTTCATCTCTCGAAATTTCCCGTTAAGAAAGTCAAAATATCGGGTTAAAATCAAAATTTCAAGATATAACAAATTTAAAGTTCGGCTTTCTTTTAATCTTGTCTTGTGTGCAGATTTGCACCTGGCGAGTGTGAGAAGCGAAGAAAGATTTGTTATTCCGTGTAGGAATCTGGGTCCTCAATGCTCTTCATCTTTGTACTTTATTTGGCCTTTTAAACTTTTTTTGGATTCGAGCATCACTGAAAGAGTCTTTTGTAGACGAAACACGCGTCTAGCGTAAATCCAAATATAATCCTGGTATCTATGATGATTTATTTACAACCACTGGGTCGATGCCACTGCTGGTGGCGTTTTTAATTCCCCGAGGATATCACTAGTACCCATGCAGCAGCAGTAAGAAGATATCTTTCAGAAAAAGAAACATTTGCCGTGTAAACTGCCGGTTCCAAGTCCGAATAAAGGAGTAGGAAAGTCAGTTTTCATCTAATTGGCGCAATCGTATGTTTTATTTTTAGCGCAAATGATACCATGTAATTTTAAAACAAGTGGCGCAAACGTAGCATTGGAGAAAAAATGTTGTTGCGCAAACGGATCTCTCCTATCACTAGCCCAGTAGATAGCACTTATGTGCTGACATGAATCATCATTGATATGGTCATATATATTTAAAATTGGCGCAATTAGATGATTATTTTATTGGTGCAATTGATACCTATAGTTTTGAAAATTAGATGGCACAAAAGAAGTATTGGCGCAAATGAGTTACTTTTTGGCGCAAAAAGATATCGCCCTAAAAATTAACTGTTTACAAAAACTTTTGAGTTTTTGAAATACAAAGGCTTTTCTACCTCAGGCATAGATTACCTTAGCTGTGTTTGGCAAAACGTTTAGGAATTTAGGTTCTAAATCGCTCTTCAACTTCGTACTTTATTTTGCCTTTTCAACTTTTGTGGATTCGAACGTCACTGATGAGTCTTATGTAGACGAAACGCGTCAATACAAAATTTAATCCATGAATCTTTGACGAGTTTATTTCCAGGTTTCACGTGGAGTTTTAAATTGATGTGTGATAGGTTGGTAAACATTTTGTAATTTGCATTTTGTTTTGGTTTTTAATATTCACAGTTTTCGATTTTATATGTTTGTCTAAAATCATCAGTCCAACTGAGAGAAAAGTTCATAGTTTTGAAAAGATACACAAACAAGAATATGTTCAAGTACACGGATGCCCGATCCGCACTATCATTTTCTATGTTCAGTGGACCGTGAAAATGAAATAAAATCTCTAATTTGGCATTAAAATTAGAAATATCATATCATAGGGAACAGGTTTATTATGTTTCAAATTGATTTGACTTCAAATCATCAAAAACTGCCACGACCAAAAACTTTAACCTGTAGCGGGACGGACGAACGGACGGACGAACGGAAGCACAGACCAGAAAACATAATGCCCATAAATGGGGCATAAAAAGTAATTTGCACTGTAATTAAGAATTGATCAAAAAGGTAACATAGACAATATGAACCAAATTATGATGATCCATTAAGGATGTCAAGTTGAGCTTCTCCTGTTTCTGCCTTTTTGTCATTGTATTTGGAATCCTCTAGTTTTATCCATGTAGGGCCATTGAAAATATTCCACACTAATCCTACTTTTCTTTTCATAATTTTGTTACATATAGTTTAAAAGGCATTTTTGAAAATCTTATTCATAAAATCCTTGTTAGTTTTTGAGAGAGAGTTGAAAGATAAACGGTCCAGATACTAAATGTGTGAAATATCTTAAGGGAATCGCTTTCCGCCAAAGTTTCTATTTCTATATTAAAAAAACATGGACCTTTCATTTTTTCTGCTTTCTAAGTTCCATAATATATAAACTAACAATTTTAAATAGCCAATTAAAAAGCTTCATATTTTTAGACAGAGGAGTGACCATCCTTGAAACTGGTTTTCAAGATGAAATAAGTCGCATAGAAAGCTTAATGCCACGAAAGAAGCTAAACATATAATTATTTGTATCTAGTCTGTTTATTAAATATCAAATCAGTTTCCTTTTTCTTCAGACCAAGAACTACTGTGAAGACGTCTATTCATCACTATTGCAAGGTCTGAAAAATATTCAATATAATAAAATTAATAGTTATACATTATTTACAGCGAAACTGTTAATCCAAAAAATCATTAACCGATTCATTCATTCACTACTTCTTGTGCTTTCTTTACAATAAAAAGTGCTTGCATCTCACATATTCCAGTGAATTAAATAGATATTAAGGATACTACTCACACTAGAAACGTCTGTGTTATATATTGACCATGTGTTTCAACTCACTGCCAATGTGTTACAACTCACTGCCAATGTGTTTTAGCTCACTGCCAATGTGTTACAGCTCACTGCCAATGTGTTACAATTCACTGCCAATGTGTTTTAGCTCACTGCCAATGTGTTTTAGCTCACTGCCAATGTGTTACAATTCACTGCCAATGTGTTTTAGCTCACTGCCAACGTGTTACAATTCACTGGTAATGTGTTACAACACACTGCCAATGTGTTACAACTCACTGCCAATGTGTTTAAGCTCACTGCCAATGTGTTTAGCTCACTGCCAACGTGTTACAATTCACTGCCAATATGTGTTACAACACACTGCCAATGTGTTACAACTCACTGCCAATGTGTTTAAGCTCACTGCCAATGTGTTTTAGCTCACTGCCAATGTGTTTTAGCTCACTGCCAATGTGTTTTAGCTCACTGCCAACGTGTTACAACTCACTGCCAATGTGTTACAACTCACTGCCAATGTGTTTAAGCTTTCACCGATTGTGAAATTTTGACCGAGTGTAGATTCGTATGGGTAATGCATGCAAAGCAGGAGACGTTTACACTGCCGACGTACTTTCGAGTCAGTTATTTGTACTCGAAAAAAACATTAGTTTGTGTTTGTTAATATACTGATTTATTTCTTTTTTTTTTTTAAAGATTTATGATATTAGAACAAATGTACATTAGTTTTGCTTTAAATTTATAACATGAAGTAAGTATCTGTAAACAAAAACATAAACGCCGTAACGGATTTATAAAAGTTTTCCAAACTTGTTTCCGAATCCAATATTTGAATGTCATGTAACATTGTACTACTTCGTTGTTATAATTTTTCATTAATAAATACTGTTTAAACTAAAATAATACCTGAGTCTGAAAGTTCTCGTAACATTATCACTTCTTTCTCTCGCACTTATCTCTCTCACATTGATTAGTGCTTTACAAAGCGTAACTGACTTTCTCTGACAAATGTAATTTCGTTGACATGTGCACCAAAGATCATCCCAGCGATATGATTTATCGTCCCATAGCTGGAGGCAGCCTTGGCTAGAACCGTTTCCATTGTCTGGTTGCCCATATGCCCAGTCAGAATACCCGATCTGATTTCCTGATGTCCATTTCCACGTTCCTTCTTGATCCAGATCTGTTGCTCCCAACCACCAACCTGATTGGTATACGTAAGGGATATTTCAAATTATTTTGCTAGAAAAAACATGTTATTTATAGATTTTTTTTTTATTTGCTATAACTTAGCAAAGTAGATGATATCTAGCAAAAAAACGGCGATGTTTTACTGCTCAAAATTAGTTCCAATGGTGCAGGAATTTTATTCGGCCAACAAATTTAATTGAATAGAATAAAGGAAGGGAACATAATTTGAGAATCAGCTCACAGATGACGATTTATTCATTTTCCAAAGATGGAGGCAACATTTTTATAATTCCAAAATGTTGCAATATTATCAAATTATATTCATATGGTGTATAATATGCCCAATGTTCAATACCATGAACCGAAGACTCGAGGCCTGATAATACATCTGGTACGAGAAACGCTCTTGGGCTGAGAATATCAAGTTATGATCTATTTATCATATGCTTCAGCAATAAAGAAAAATAACAGTTAAATATATTGATCCTTTTAAGTGGTTCTCAAGTTGAAGTTCAAAAGTGAAAAGTTGACGGATGTCGGACCCACAAATATAAATTTTTCTATCAAATGCCTCAACAGAGGAGAAAACAACAGAAGAATCTATTTTTATGTTGACAAAAAAATTTTGACGATGCAGGGGCGGATCCAGCCATTTTAAAAAGGGGGTGTGCCTAACGCAGGACATAGGGGTGGGGTTAACTACATGTCCCCATTCAAATGCATTGATCGTCAAAAAAGGGGGTTGCAACCCCCGGACCCTCCTCCCTCCTGGATCCGCGCCTGACGATGTATCTCAAACGTATAAACCTTGTGTGTTTAAACTATAGCCATTGATTTATATATATATACTAGAACACACCCTCGAAATCGTGGGCATTCAGAGCGTAGTTTAAAGTATGTAAAGTGTTGTTTTGTGAAATACTGAATGACTGGAGAATTTCAGCAAAAGTATCATAAGTCATAGGTTATTGGGGACAGGAAATTTTTTTTCATTCCTCCACCTTTACTTCCAAAGTTCCCAATTTTTGGTTTTCTATCAATTTCAATATGAACATACATTTAGTATGTTATGAACATTTAAGTAAGGAGCCTGTAATTCAGTGGTTATCGTTTGTTTATGTGTTACATATTTGTTTTTCGTTCATTTTTTGTACAAAAATAAGGCCGCCAATTTTCTCGTTTGAATTGTTTTACATTGTCATTTCGGGGCCTTTTAAAGCTGAGTATGCGGTATGGGCTTTGCTCGTTTTTGAAGGCCGTACGGTGACCTATAGTTGTTAATCTCTCACTGTGTCATTTTGGTCTCTTATGGAGAGTTGTCTCAACATGGCAATCATACCAGATCTTCTTATTTTTTGTAATCAATGAATTTTGTAAAATATTCAATGACTGGAGAATTTCAGAAAAGGTATCAAAAGTTCACATGAATAATTTAAGTGCTTAACTGTATATTATAAACATTTATTAGGCCACACCAATTTGATTCCTTGTTCGACGGACCCGCCCGCACCTATTTTTTTCAAATCAGAATTTTTTTATTTTTTTTTATATTCCCGCTTCCCGCATCCGGAAATGTAATCATGTCCATTTCCCGCACCGTTTTTTTTTTGTAAATATTATAAAAAGATATCAACATTTGTTTTTAAAATCACAGTCTATTAACCTGTATATAACGATTTTAAACATCAAAGCACCCCACCACACTGTGTAAATATCTGTGGTGAGAATATTTGTTTCAGCATGAAACCTATTCATTCAAAGTGGGAGTGCTCCGATTTAAATTTATAACAGCGTAAAATACCTGTAAAGAACAAAAGATTGGTTTCTTTCCCCCTTCCTTATATTCCCTATCAAAAAATGTTCGTTGTTAGAATAAAGTACAAAGAACTTCTGAAGGATTTGCCTAACCTTCAACTGCAATTATATTGTATGCTGGTGAAACAAAACTATCCATAGCCGCTGCATGTTTATGCACCTGTCCTGATTGATTCAGGGGCCTGTCGTTCAGCAGTAATCGTTTGTTGATGCTGTTCATTGGTATTTTCCCGTTTGGATATATAAATTAGATCGTTGGTTTTCCTCTTCGAATTGTGTACGCTAATAATTTTAGGGTCCTTTATAGCTTGCTGTTTGGTCTGTATCAAAGCCCTGTGTAAAAGGCTGTACTTTGACCTGTGTTTGTTATTATCAGGTTGAGAACAACCCTCCCTCAGACAAGGGGTCATTTTACTGATGTAGAAAAGAAACTAGAAATACCAAGGATTTGTATAGTTCTTCTATACAAAACCTTTGAAAACTTAGAATGTTGTACTCAAAAAGAGGAGAGTTACATCATATTTTAAACAACTTTTTCTAAAAGAGAGGTCCACCACTTACATGACTTATTTTGAATAATATTAAACTGTTAAAGTAAATGTGTTAATTTAACATGGTTAAAGTCCAGGAATATTACAAAATTCTTGGACATGTTTTGACCGTTTAATACCAGATAGATATATAGTTCTTTGAGAAAATATGAGCCCTTTTGTACAAACAAATATATTATAACTTATATCGATCCCTCATAAAACATGTAAAAGGGATATTTATAACTTTAAGGGGTTGCCCCCAAACTGATTATGACTTGGATTGAGAATTAATGTCTCATTGTCAGTCACACATACATAGACCTGATTTAATTATTTCTTGGTGAACATGATGAACAGGGAAAAAATACTTCAAAAATTAAAGAAATGTCAAAGTACAAGTGATAAATCAAGTTTTAATATTGTCAAAACCTACTATTTTATGTTTACAAAAAAATATTATAATCGCTCGCCTTTACTTTTCAAGCTTCGCCTCAAAAATTTGCAAATTAAATATTTTTTTTATTAAAATTTTCAAATCGCTCGCTCGCCCCAAATTTTGGAGTCCAAAAATCCGTAGAACAAGAAATTAAATTGGTGTGGCCTTACTATATAAATAAAGTGTATTTACTTTCAATTCTAAGTTTACTAAGAGATCCATGGTGTTCATTGATATAGTATACAGACTCCTCTATTTAATAAACTCTGTGACCGTCGGGGGTAGTGAACTTGAAAATGATAGCAGATAAAATTCTGAAAATACTCTTTATTCGTAGTATGTGTATGTTCAAAGTATACAGAAAAACGCAAACCGGAAGTCTAATCTGACTTAAAATTTCGTCCAATGACGGGACAATATCCGGATGCCTTTTTTCTCGTTTTTCTTTCAAAATAACTCAATCTGAATAATCATATGAATGGATGATAAATGCGACTATGCACTGTACCTAGGACACAGATGCGTGTTGATTAATTTATTGTGTAATGAAGAGAAGCGATACACAAAATGAGTTCTTCTCGTTTGATAGTATAGATGTGCTTTATATATAATTATCTGAATTACTATAATGTCCATCGTATATATACTAATTGCTTGTTCACAACAAACTGTATTTACCTCCACCTCTCTGCCTGGCTTGCCTTTTTAATCAGGCTCCAACATTCTGGCAATTAACTTCAGCCAATCTTCCACCATGTGACAGACAGTCTTGTTTCAAATAAAAAGTTTAATTGATTTTCACTTAATGAAAAAGTCTGTTACATATACAAAATTGAAATGTTCTGAAAGTAGAATTTAAAAGCTTTAAAATGATATATAACACTTTAGAAGATCACTTTTAATGTTTATTAATTAATGACTTCAATGTGTCTTGTCCGCGATATCACTAAAATAACACCAGTATCGTGCGACGTTTCATAGTTTTTTTTATAATTATTCCAAAAAATACTCGCAATAGAATGTACTCATCTGTTATAAATTAAAAAAAAAAACAATTAAAGAATAAAGAATACCAAAGTGGTTTGCACAAGGATATATAAAAAGTTATGTTATATTTCCACAAAGTACCTTAAATTTCGTACTATGTCAAAAATTATTTACCTGAGCAGTGTTCCAGTTTGTCGCGTTTTTAACGAACATGTAATACTTTCCATCATAAAGTGTCCAATCTGCGGAAATTGAACAAACTAAAAATTGAAGAAGTAAGTATTATTTACATCATATTATTTTCCTCACATAACATATAAAAACTTACGTTTATTTGCGTAAGACAGGAACGCAACAGCTCTACATATTTTCTTGTCTTAGCTTGTTTGTAGTTAGTCTGTCGTTTCGTATTCTTTCTCATTCGTTGTATTATAAATTTGATTTTTAACATATAAAAAATCAAACCCGACGTTTTATTTTTATTTTTCTGTAATTCAGATTTTATTGAATTTTTTGCCTCGAGCACCACCGAAGATCCATCTATTGCCGAAAAGCGTATCTTGTGCAGTAATTTAAAAGTTAATAGCGTTAATGTTATTAGATATTGTTTCCTAATTGAATAAAGCTGTAAAAACGAAAAGAAGCATTAAAAATACACACAAAAAAAAACCAACACAGTAATAAAAAGATGATGAAAAAACTTACCATGTGTAACAAAAACTGCCAAAACAAAGAAACCTGCGAAAAACGTGAACTGCATCCTTAAAAACATTGAAATAAAACAATTTAAAGTTGTATTAGAAAGAACATACATACAACCTGATTTCTAAATAGTTCTTATATTATATGGTGTGCGTAAGACTTGTTTGTGATTTTGTTTTTTTTCATTTTCACTTGCCATACATTCAAAAAGAGCTTTTAGCCGATACGCAATATCACTGACATAGAACGTTTCTCTCCCCCCTTTTTTTTCTTTCTTTAAAACGTTTATTTGCGATACATGTGAATGGAATCTCTGGGGTTCCAGGAACCATCAAATAGAAAAATTAAAAATAACGAACTGTTTGGGTTGAGAATTAGAAAATTTATCACATTTTTCCTGAGGTATCTATGAAAATGTGTGAAATTAAGCCACAGACACATACAATTTGCACAAAAGTCCTGTTGGACTGTTATTATTAAGTTTTGCGATGAAGATTAAAGATCAATAATCTAAGGAAAAAAATACTTGTAATACTATATTGCCGTTAAATATCTCAAAAAATTATATAATTTTCTATATATGGAAATATCTTTTAAAAAATCGGTCGATTTTCATATCTTACATTAGTTGACTTGTATCTTCACACTCCCGAAATGATACGTTTTTCAATTTTATTCTTATTATAAAAAAAAATTGAATTGAAGGAAGATATTCGGTATACTTAGAAGGCGATACAATGTTTTTCCAATAAATATTTTTTTATTTTTTTTCATCAATTTTGTAAGCAAGAATATATTTTTATTTCATCAATTTTGTAAGCAAGAATATATTTTTTTGATCTGTTAGACTCTAATTTCACGGACTGTCTTATGTATACATTATCACCCAATAAAATATGTTTTTTGATCTATTTTGAAATCCGATATAAAGAAAGTAAAATGATGAAAAGAAACTCATATATGTTGTTTGTAAATATTTTTTTTTTATTGAATTCAACTCATGACAAAACAAAGCATTGCTTTCATTTTTTATGAATGATGAATGTTTCAAATGATTATTTTAAGCAATTATACATTTATTTCTGTTACACTTTAAATAAATTCAAAATGCTTTTACTTAACATATCTCTCGTGTCAAAAATATATTGATATGTTTTTTTTTTCTTCATTTTTTTTTAAGAATTCAATAAATTAAGTTATCTAATAAAATTATTCCTATACTGTTACCTTAAATTGGCTTCAAAAGCTTCAATTAAATGATGAAAACCAACAGAGAAGTGTTGATTTTATATAGTTAACATCACCTATGAAAAATGCAAGCATTGCACAGGAAAAGACGTTTGTCTTTATCATTTTCAAAACATGTAAAGGATTTCCTAACATTCCCGGTTTGAATATAGTCGGAAACAATTTTATGTTCATTGTGCATCCCATGACTTGTTATTTATTTTTATTTTTCCTGACCATGTCGTGTACAGATAAACAGTCTTCCTCTGTTTCCGCCAGTGTATTGATTTGTACTAATTTTGGTGCAAATTATATCAAAATTATAGAAAAGTCTATCGACTCTTACTCAAAATATGGACAATTTTATGTTACGGACCTCTTTAATTCAGTTTGACAGCTTAAGACATACAAACTTTTAACCTTTTTCAAACTGGACCAAATAACCACTAGTACTTTACCTACAAAATCATGCCCGAAATTTTACATGTTTTTTTATTTCCTACTTTATGCATAAGATATACAGAAATAAATTTCTAAGGTGTATTAACAAAATTTGTTAAAGACTGTTTATACTAGGGACCATATTTGAAGACAACGAAAATCAAAAGACGATAATGGTTCCCAGACCTTAAATTTTGCATGTTTAAATGTGATGTCAATTCTATTCAAGAGAGTTTAATTTTGCAAAATTGTTCTTATTGAAATTTGATTTTTGTGTGTTTGACGAATAAAAACTGGAAGAGGGGCAAAAGATACCAGAGTGACAATTAAACTCATAGATTATAGCTAAATTTAGTGCTGTGATTCAAAGAATAATTATCAAGATTTAACATTTATATTTCAATTGATATTATTAACGTGTACATATTAATGTTTGCACCTTGATAAATGAATTGGTTGTGAATACCATTATGCCTATCAGTTCATAATGTGCTTTTGAATATAGTAAGTAAGTAAGTAAACTATTTATTATAGTGACATGTCTTTTTCACAAAATATTATATAATACAGTGAGATATAAAAACAATAATTAGAGCATATGGCCCTTTGGGTCTATAAGTCACTTTAAACATAAATTTAAATGGTACGACGAACAAAAATAAATAAATTTTATCGAAAATTTTCATATAAAAAGTTTTTTCTGTTAATACTGAAAGCTTGCAATAGATATTTAGCAGTTTTTTTATGGAACGCCGGAACTGTCTTATAGTCTAAATATTTCATGAGTTTTGTCGATTTGCCTTTACGTCCTATCATTTCTTCTTTACGTTATGTGCAGATGCCTTTATTTTCTGACACGGTATCTCTTTGTTATGTTAAATTAGTAATTTGTTTGGTCAAACAATTGTATGATATGTCATTGCTAAACTTTGTTGTGTAAAATATGCATTACATTATGCTGTAACTATTTTATATTCTGTGAATACTTCGAAACTTTATGATCAACCACCTTTACATTCTCTCGTATTTTATCTATGCTGTGTCTATTCTTCTTTTTTCTAATTGTGTCCTGTCTCAAGTGGTATTGTTATGTCAAATGTTCTAAAGGTTTTGTTTTGATACACCTTTGTTCTATGTAAATCTCATGATATTATAGTCTTTTGGCGTTATGTTGTGTTATACATATGTATCTCCAGTGAAAAACACAATACATCATGGTATTATTCATATGCGTTTTGCCGAACAATTGATACTCTCTGTGAGCATGCATTACGTCGTGTGCAAATGCCTTTTACATTATGTGCAAACAACGGATATGTTTTGTGCAAACCTCGTTTACCTTATGTGCAAACATCGTTCACCCTGTGTGCAAACATCGTTTACCTTACACGGTGTATATTCGGAACGCTTGCTTTCAGATTCGATCGACGGTAACGCTTGCTTTCCAATGTGCAAATACATGTTAAGTTATGTATAAAAACTACATCATTATGTGCAAACACTATTACGTTATGTGCAAATACCGCTTACATTATGTGCAAACACCATGTAAGTTATTTGCAAATGCCTATTACATTATGTCCAAACATCTATTACGTTATGTTCAAACACCTATTACGTTATGTGCAAGCACCTATTACGTTCTGGCAAACGCTTTTTTGACACAGATTAAAACAAAACGCATCAATGATATGCATTTTGAAAATGAAGAAAATTAAAAGTTTGACCTTTCTAAAAAAAACTGTGGTAGAAGGGTGTAACAAAAAGCTGCAATTTCTCCAAAAAAACCTATTTTTTTTCATATTAAAAACTGCATTATCCTGTAATCCACAAAAATGACGCATACACATATTTTTTTTTCTGAATGAAAGGGTTATCAGCCTTGTTTCACCTTCACTGGCCATACTCTAAATTAAATCCCGCAACTTTCATTTATCCGTGTTTGGTCCGGTAACTTTTCAAACAGTGTCACCAAGAACGATACAAAAAAATACATATTCTAGTAAATTGTAATTGTTTTTTTCTATTACTTTTTTGTATAAGTGATATGCATATCGTTTATTTTGTTGTCTATAAGAATAAATAAATAATTTCGTTGCTAAAATGGTCATCATAACATAATTTTCCATTTGAATTTCAGAAAAAACTGACCATCTATAAAAAAGATGTGGTATGAATGCCAATGAGACAATTCTCCACGATAGACCAAATGACAAAGAAATAAATAACAATAGATCTTCTTATGGCCTTTAACAAAAAAAAAAAACCATACCGCATAGTCATCTTATCTTTATTTTTCTACCCCATTTAATTTTTCACCAGTTTTATAAAAATGGTTACAGTTAAGTAATTCGCTTTTATCCTGCGATTAGCCAGTTATTGTATACAAATAACAGGTAAACAACTTTTTTTTTGCTTTGTTTTTACATGTACAAATAAATTTTCCTGCTACCCGTTTCCATGTTGATCAATCGGTAATATGGATATTTCTTTCTGGGTAATAGTTCATTTGGGGGTTTTCTTCGAGTCCGTGTTTCAATAATTGTAAAAATCAAAGACAATGGTTAAGATTTTAACAACTTATGCTCAAATACCAGGTGTAAATTGTAAACAATATATGTACATTGTCAGTAATATAAAATGTATTAGTTCTCGCTGCGAAACAGAAGAAAATTCGGTAAGCCTCGCTTTTCGTCCTGTTTCTAAAGCTCGTACAAATAAATTTCACGTTTACCGACAAAGTACATTTATAATCAATAAATACACCATTCCACAGTTGTTAATATTAATTTATCTTTTTGTTCAATATTTCAACGAATATCGTCGTATAAATTAGAAACATCAACCTATTTTCCGAACGGAGAGTCATAAATTCAATGAATATCATTGCGGGATATACGGTATAAACGGTAAGCTTCGATGCGTTTAGTTATGAAAGCGAATAGTTCGATAAATATAGCTAAATACACAATTTAGCCAAATGTTCATAAAAGGGATTTGCTGCACATCATTGTTTTGAGAAATCTTATTTTAAAAAATATAAAATTTCATACAAATATATTCTTTTGGATCTAAATGTTATCCTTCTAAAATATGTTTTGACAGTTTCCATTAAATATTGCCATTTTTAGATATATCGGTCCCCCTTTTCTCGGCTACTGTTAAAGCGAGACGTTTTTTTTTTTATTATTATTAATAGCTAGCGAGGCATGAAGTTCATATGATTCAATCAAAATTATCCTCAAAGTGCGGAAACAATCTTGAATTGATGCAATCTTGTTCGCCTTGAAATCGACATAACATATTTAGTCAAAAAAATCACCCAAAAAACGAAAAGAAAACTGTGACAGACTTTAACACGAAAGGGAAGGCTTAAATTCTTCTGTAATTTTCCTGCTACTGATTATAAATTAAGAAAGTTCACTTGTCATGTTTTGTATTGTTGGAATTTCGGAACCCTCTTGTGCATCCGTTTAAAGCACCATGAAACAATTGCCAGCTAACTCCCAGTTTTCAAAAATCTTTAAATGTGCAGTATGTCATTGATACGATTTGAGTTCTCAAAATGAATCAAGATAAAATAAGGTTAATAAGACATTTGTAAAAAATATAAAACCCTTGTTATGTTTAGCTTTTATTAATTTTTGAGAACATCTTAATGTTAGAGATATTAATTAAAGTACTGAAGTACTGAACAACGGATGACCGCAAGTTCTTGTAGACGGTCACAAGCACTTGTCTCAGAAAACCAAATCACATCTCTTTACCTGAAAGTGACGTTAAAGTAAAGATATATATTTTTTCTGTGCGTTGATGGTAAATTCAACCTCATCGTAGAAGTGATACAAAACTCTGGTTTTTTTTTGTTATACATTATTTTAATATTTGTAAATTACAGTTACATGTATATATAATTTTTATCCATTTGTATATCATTCTATTACACTATATTAATTATAGTGCTGTGCAAGTGCATGGTGGACACTCTTCTTTAATAATTCGATTTTTCTGAAAGATTGAATTTTAGTGGTCATTCATATTTTCCAGCAAAAATTCAATGTCCCACGAAGAGAGGGGGAGCAAAGACAGATAACTCTGCATGAGAGATTGCAAACGTTTTTAAGATATTCTTCCGCATGCGGTAACACACTTTTTTGTACGTGTGTATAAATATTAAAGATTTGTTTACTTTATTTATGTTTCTAACGAGTTTAAAGACATTTTCATATAATTAATTTATGTTAAAAAAATATATTTTTAGGAGTATCCATTTGAAATGAATTAAGAACAAATGATAAGGAATGTAATTTTGCACTCGATAATATTTATTATATCCGCGTATTTATCATTATCATGTTTATAGATCGGTTACAATCTCAAAACGAAGGTTACGTAATGGAAATTTAGGCGACAGCAATACACATGAATGCCCTAACGGTCATCCGATAAAATGAATAGAGAAGTTTTGCATTAAGATATCAGTAGATAAACAAACACACGGACCTAATTTTTTTTCTCTTTTTGATTTCTCATTCAATGACCAGTGGCGGAACCAGAATTTTTAAAAATGATGGAGCTGCGTTTGTTGGTTCTATGAGCTGTTTGATTAAGAGGGGTCTCTGAACTCAGTTTTGCCAAAACTCCCTGTTATTCAAAAAACAAATACAAGATAAGAGGTGGCGGGAAAATATCTTTGTCCTTGGTCAATATAATCTGAATAGACGCATATATATTGTGTTGACCTTGTCAAAAGTCTATAATTCATAAATATAATTCGGCGCCTTCCAAAACCATATGTTATGATTATGTATGCAAGATATGGCGACCTATGAAATGACCTGCTTGGTGCAGACGAAAGAGAACATTACATAAATAAGGCCGTTAGTGCTCTCGTTTGAATTGTTTTACATAATCTTTTCGGGGCCTTTTATTGTTGACTATGCGGTTTGGGCTTTGCTCATTATTGAAGGCCGTACGGTGACCTAAAGTTGTTAATTTCTGTGTCATTTTGGTCTCTTGTGGAGAGTTGTCTCATTGGCAATAATACCACGTCTTCTTTTTTATATCAACTTATTTTCCGTTCACATTTTCGGTAAAGAAATGAGGTTGCATTTAGTTTTTTACATGTAGCTTTTTTTGCTTCGAATAACAGGGCAAAGCTTTTAGTTTCAGTCGATATACACGCCCTCTTGAAATAATAACTTGTCACATATAAATTCTGTTTGTTTGCTTCATGATGTGGCTCATATTCAGCAACAACTACTGGCTTAAATGAGATAAATAATTACAGACTGTTTTCATCTGAGGATATAAAGCCATCAAATGCCGGAAAATTAACTATGTGTATTACATTTCAGATCAAATGTTATTAATTCATGGTCGTTTTATTATGCATATATTACACACTGAAATTGAAAATTGAAATATCAATCATTAATAAGTCTTTATTTGCATTGCTAATCTGCAATATGCACGATTTGTTTGCTAAAAAATGTTCCTGTACAATGATTTCAAAAATGCATTAAATGTATTTTATGACTTTTGTCAATCTAGGCATAGTAAATATTTAAACTGTTTTTCATTTGATAGTATACATAAATTGTCTAGTGTCAGATTGTTATAAAAGTTACAGTTGATAATGAATGAAATTCGTTTTCCACACAGTTATCGCTACACATTTTACCCAAACGGTCACATTCGTCTTCACCTATAACACAATCAGTTTCTAACCTGAGTGGCAGAATGACACACCTGAGCTGCGGTTTAATGGATATTTCAGTACAGTTAAGATTAAGTTCAATGTATTGTTAATAGCAGTATTCAGATTTTATGAGCCTGTATGTTTATAGTTTCGGAAAGTTTGTTTAACCTTTCTGCCAATCTGCGGAGCATTTATCTTTGAGCAATGTTTTACACATCAATAAATCGCATGTTTTTGTAATAAAATTTCTCTCTAGTCCTACAACTGGAATATTGTTTTTCACTTCAAATGACCAATTGTTCGTGCATTTTTCGTAGTCCCAATTGAAGACTCGTTTACATATACATATACGAGTGTCGTCCATTGATATAGGTTTGTTCCAATACCTTATCATATTGCACCATCGTCGTTTCTTTGCGTTCACCCAACCAACTTCACCGTTTACTGCCAATGTCGGTTCAAATTTATGAACGCCAAGAAAATATCGAATTGCTTTGTTCTGGATGTGATTCAAGCAAGCGAAGTCTTTGTATCCCCAGATTGAAGAGCTGTAGTCAAGCACTGGTACTACACACAATATAAAACGTTTCTCAAAAGTTTTAATTCCGAAGTCTTTTAGATGATGGATCTTGGAGATAACGCCTCCTAAAGGTCTATCAGCAGCTTCCGATAGTCTATTTGCATTATCCTTAAAGTCCTTTAGGTCGTGAAAAGTTATACCGATGTATTTGTATGTGTCAGTTATTTGAAGTAGATTGTCACCAATTTTGAACAGAAATTCACTTCTTTTAGATCGAGACGAACGAAAATTCATAACTTTTGATTTCTCTGTATTTATCAAAACACGCCTTCGCTTGCACCACTCATGGATTTTTATCCAGCATACATTGCATGTCAGTTTCCGATGATGCCAATAAGACTATGTCGTCCACATATAAAAGTAACGAAAGCGTAGAGTCGCCAATATTAACACCAAGTCCGAGACTGTTTACTTCCTCTACCAGATCGTTGATAAAAATGAAAAATAATGTCGGGGATAAATTATCTCCTTGTTTAACCCCAGAACTGAATACAAGCCACTGTGAAAGTCTGTTGTTCACACGAACACATGAAGAAGTACTAGGGTACATGTTTTTGATCGAGTTGTAAATTTTTTTCATCAATGTTATTTAACAAAATATAAAAAAGAAGATGTGGTATGATTGCCAATGAGACAACTATCCACAAAAGACCAAAATTACACAGACATTAATAACTATAGGTCACCATACGGCTTTCAACAATGAGCAAAGCCCATACCGCATCGTCAGCTATAAAAGGCCCCGATAAGACAATGTAAAACAATTCATAAGAGAAAATTAACGGCCTCATTTATGTAAAAAACAAAATGAACGAAAAACAAATATGTAACACATAAACAAACGACAACCACTGAATTACAGGCTCCTGACTTGGAACAGGCACATACATAAATAATGTGGCGGGGTTAAACGTGCTAGCGGGATCCCAACCCTCCCCTTACCTGGGACAGTGGTATAACAGTACAACATAAGAACGAACTATAAAAATCAGTTGAAAAATGGACAAAAATACAAGTGGACGTGGCCCGGTACTTATACATCCCGACACAAAAAGACACAATGAACAGATCTGAGAGTACTCGCAGTTATCTGACAGCTAGTTCAAAGCCAGTAACAACTAATAAAAAAATCATGCAACTAAGACTAAACTGTCAATCCGTACACATCCAACATCCAAAGGATTTAGTGTAAACAGCCAGAGAAAAACATGACCTATATAACAGCAACTCTCGGTCAACAAAATCGAACGCTTTCTTAAGATCAATAAAAGTTGCAAATGAAGTCTTAAGGTTTCTCGATACAGCATTAAGAGTAAAAACATAATACTCACACGATCGATCAGAGCGAAAACCAATTTGTTCGTCTGCTAAAATATCGTTGGACTCTATTTATGATGATAATCGACTGTTTATGAATGCACTGTACAGTTTTGATATACAAGAAAGTAAATTAATTCCTCGGTAATTGAGAGGTACACGTGGATTTGAAGATTTGTTATTTAGAATTGGACAAAGTATTAGCTGCCTTCAAACAGACGGAATGATACCGGTTTCAAAAATCAGTTGGAATAATGAATGAATCACGGCCACTATAGGTTCATACTTCAGTAATTCGTATGGAATACTATCTATACCACAACTTTTGCCGTTTTTTTGTTTTGTACACAAGCCGTCTAATTTCTTCTATGGTTATAGTCGTATTTGTTTCTTGATTTTCATTATAAAGCGGGTCAAGCATTTTGTCCTCTAATGACGATTTGTGTGTTGACACTTGTCTATAAAACTCATCGTCGAAATTTGAAGCGTCATTATCCGTATTGTATATGTTCTGAAATTCCGTTTTCCATTTATTCAATATAGTTTTATCATCCGTGAGAATTGTTCCATCTTCGCCACATAGCTCCATCGGCATTCTCTGGGATTTACGAGGGTTCAACGTTGTCATGTTTTCATCTTCAACACAAAACGAATGTCATTTTCGTTCACATCGCTTTAAAGTGCTGTCAAATATATTTTGGGCAGTATGAAATTCTTCACGGAGTTTACGTTTAACGGACAAGTTACCTCTGAATTTAAGAAATCCTTTTTCTTAATTACGCATTGAATTCCACAGTGTCCCAAGATGGTCATTCCAATAAGGTTTTCCCACTTTAAAACGTTTACTTGTCCTTCTACTAGTGTCGAAAACTGGAATTTTAGCGTTCATTTCGACAATGATTATATTACACAAATCTGAATATATATTATCCATATTAGTCTGATAATATATATTTATATAACTGACACAAAATCTGCTATGAAATTATTGAATAAATTATAGTTATTCAATATAAACTATTCGTTTTCTTTATTTTCCAGAAGATTTACCTGGATTTAAATTAGTTCATTAGTTTAGTGTTTTTACAAAAAAATCCTACATAATCCCATTGTTTCAAAAAAAATGTCTTTGAATTCCAACATAAAATTTTACTATTTTACCTATAAAATTCAAAATTTAAGAATAGCCAGACTAAACCAGTTGAACTATACAGAGAACAATAGCCATTGTATTTATTCAATGGGACAATAGAACAAACAAAAATTTGAATACCCTAAACAAGAGGAGATGACTCTGTGGAAAAATTCAATAAATACGAAGTTTATTAGGAATCAATTACTAATTCAGAGCTTCAGTACTTCTATGTTAATTTCTACAATTTAAAGCACTCATAAATAAAAGTGAGAATGGAAATGGGGAACGTGTAAAAAAAAAACCCCGGCTATAGAACAGACAACAGAAGAAGGTCACCAATAGGTCGTCAATGCTGCGACAAACTCCCGCAACCGGAGGCGTCCTTCAGCAGGCCCCTAAACGAATATCTATACCAGTTCAGTGATAATGGACATCATACTATAGGGTTTGTCTTAATTTCATATTAAATGACTATCACATCATGTCAAAACTATACCTTATCCTGACTTGTGCTTAAAAATTCAACAGACTTTTAATTACATTTTAGAATGCACTGGTTCTAGAAAGTTTGTTCATAAAAACACCCAGAACTTCCAATCTGAACAACAGGGCAAATATGACCTCCTGTCTTTATTTCGCATATTGTTTTTATCATAGATAACAAACTTTCTACAAGGGCTTCACAAGTTTCAGTTCATAACAAACCTATCCAAGTATTTGACCTATTGACAAAAATACAGCTATGCGTAGGAGCTATTTTAAAAAATGTATTACTTTCATATATGTTCTAACTGGCCTGGCTTCACATATGTAGTTCTGTACCTTTAAGAGCTTCATCAACTGAAATATCTGAAAAGTTGTGCAAACTACATTGTACGTCTACGTACAATCTATGTTTTAACATATTATAAACACTAACATCTACGAAAATGAACATATCTATGATAGTTAGTTTCTACTAAAGCATGAATGGTGTCACCTTCGAAGACGAAACATCCATTAGTTGTGTTATTGAGTCAGTCGTTGTAAGTATACATGTGTTACCAGTAATATTAGCCTTCGAGCACCACTGACGAGAAATCAATTTTTCGAAATGTACACATGTGGTAACACATGAATTAAAGTATTTTTAAGGTTTTGTTAACATCGGTTAGTTCAAATATTTACGATTTAACATTGAGGATTACTTTACCACTATGATAAATATATACTATATTAAGTACTGCTGATGCCCAAAAATAATTCATAAAATAAGACTCGGTAGCTTCTGAAACAAGACGTGCAATATTGCCTCAACCTTTTAATATAATTGAGTATATGTCAGGTCTTACTGGTTCTGTTAAGCTGGATAATAGACCATTTATTAAGATAAAGAATCAGTTGATAAGAAGTGCATTATACAGATATGAATGTATTGATATACATATTAAATATAACATATTTTGTTGACAAGACTGTATAATTTAATTTTGGATGTAACGCGTCTTCTGATTGGCTGATGTTATTTTGTTATGAGCCCATAGACATAATTTAGTCATGTGACCGTGACGTCATGAACGTTTTTTCATGGTTTTCTACGGTTTAAAGTGGAATTTAGAATTAAATTATAAGAAATGACTGTAATATGTTTTCTTTCTATTCGAAATAACATAAAAAAAAAATGTGGTGCACACTTGAATAACCCGCTACGCGCGTTATTCAGTGTGCACCAAATTTTTTATATTATTTCTTCATAGACAGAAAAAATATTACAGTTATTCCTTAAATAAACCCACTTGATAAGCTGTACATACAATACACATAAATTATGTTTGCTGATTTATCTTGTCGATTGAACTTAGTGTTGTTTTAATCTGGCTTTACGATGGATCTACAAATTGTAAATATTTGAAAGGCATAATAAGTTGTATTTGA
Source organism: Mytilus galloprovincialis (assembly GCF_965363235.1). Classification (NCBI taxonomy): domain Eukaryota; kingdom Metazoa; phylum Mollusca; class Bivalvia; order Mytilida; family Mytilidae; genus Mytilus; species Mytilus galloprovincialis. The sequence goes on from NC_134843.1 coordinate 89,598,789, forward strand.
AAACAATTGATCAAAGCTGCACAACACCGTGTCAAAATTAATTTATACAAATACAGAAAGTGTGTTCATATGATATATATTATTTGTCAATAAAAAACAAAGGAGCGTTGTTTACAAACAGCATTGTTTTTTATTCTGTAAATTAATGATAAAACTGATCTTCTATCATTTGGGAAATTTTAAGAAATTGTGTTTAACACATTAAAATACACAACATTACTATGAACTATAATGATAGTACGTTTTCTATTTGTTACTAAAACTCATCATAATGGAATTTAAGTAAATAGACTTAATTTAGTTATCGCTGGGGCCACTGACGGATTGTGTTTAATGTTTTAGATTTACCTAACACGAGTGACGTTATATTCTGTGACGTAATTTAATCCTTTTTAGAATTTCATCGCAGCAAGCAAGCTGTTTAAATTTCGTAAGCTGTAAAATTGAAATATTAAAGTAGACAGTGTTAGTATGGTTATGCGTCCAAGCGTCCAATGTTTATTAGAAGTAATCTTAGAAAGAATTCATTCAAAGTTATCGATCGTCATTTTTTAACCATATTTCATCGCCACGTGGAGAGCACATGCAAAGACTGAAAGAAATTGGTCTCATTATTCGTTTCATTTTTATAATTATTTAATTTTTACAAATATGAGTAATTAGATGCAATATTGTCCTAAGATTTGCAGATTATGATAATGATTTCGTCATTCTATTTCTACATCAAAAATTCGATGCATCATCATGTATTCGTGTGTATATATATCGATGACGAAGAGTTTAATTTTTTTTTATATGACTTTTTTCCCATATCTTAATACTATTGAAATTGAGTATAAACAGATCGTCTAGTTCCTATGGGTAAGCCGAACAAATTGTATTTGCGCTGTAACAGATCATGCAGGTTAGTAACGTGTCTTTAACTATTATGTGTTGTGGGGCAGGCGTTATCTGATGAACTCCCGAATTATATTAAAAGTAAATTTTCCTTAAAAGGGTATACATCGGTAATTGTGTATCTAGATCTTTCATAGCACATATACAGCTTGAGATAATTATGATAAAATGACATCACAAATCGAACAGAACCAGAATCAACCAACATATATATTTGTTTGTTTGTTTGTTTGTTTGTTTGTTTGTTTATATAAAAACCAAATAAAACTTGCAAAAATTAATCGAAGTCAAAAACCCTGTTCGACGCCGCATTTTTTAAGGGAACATCGTGCCCAACGTTTGAAAGTAGAAATATTGAGCAATAAATACTTCAATTCACCCTTATTTTAAGAAGGCATGTAATTTGCACTTATTTATAAGGAGGTAGAAAACTTGGCTTGCCTTGATAGGACTGAATGTCAGTCCTCACATAATTCAACGTACTATTCTTCCAATAAGTTGTAGAAAATAATATATCAATTTTGGACGGCTAACTGATAAATGATTATTGCAATGAAGAGATTGGCCAAACTATGCATAAAGCACAGCTTGGTAACCAGGTACAGAAGTATGTCGAGGACAATAATTTAATTCGCAAAAAGGTTATTTATTCTGAAGTAAATGGCACGGAAAACGTTTTAGATTTTCCTAAACTTACTCTCCAACAAATCAGAGATATTACAATGGGAGTATATCAACTGAAGCAAGCCCGAAGATATACAGAAAGCCATGTATCTGATGACAATTACATGCTCCAGACTTGCCGTGACCGTCCTAATCTATTACGAGTAAAACTAACATCCAGACATTCGTCCTCAAGAGTGTACAGTCTATGGATTAAATTTAGTTGAGATGAAGTCACTGGTTGGTATTGCATCTGTAAAGTTGGCGCCCGGGTGGTTGGTTGTTGTCCGCATATTGCATTTACCATGTGGTACCTTGGTTATAGCAGGTGGGAACTAGAGACACCAAGCACGTGTAAATATGCAGATTCAATTTTGAATGCAAAAGATGTGCCACTTGAAACAGCAGGGGCGGATCCAGGAAATTGGAAAAGGGGGGAGGCGAAGTTATCATCCATATTCTTAAATAACTGAAAACTACGGTTACGGTATAAGGTACTAAGAAAAATAAAACAAATGTGATACATAAGTTACCATGGCAACAAATCATGACTTAATTTGCATATTATGTTAAAGTTCGTGATTTTCCTTGTTTTTTCATCAAATTTTAAGTCTATTTTAGATTGAAAAAGTATGTGCGCACCAAAGAAACAACTTTATATTTAGTGAGACTATGCCAATAACAGAAATAAAGATAGAAAACTGCATAAATTCTGTATTTTTTCATCATTTTTGTGAAAACAGTTCATATTATGACGTAATTGTGACGTCATCAGATAAAAATCTTTATGTTTTTCATTTAGATTTCTTGACCCGATGCATTTCTAAACAGTGTGTGCCAATTTGAAATGGTTATCAAACATTTTATTTTCTTGGGCCAAAGGAGGGACGAAAGATACAAAGGGACAGTCAAACTCATAAATCTAAAACAAACTGACAACGCCATGGCTAAAAATGAAAAAGACAAACAAACAACAGCACACACGACAAAACATAGAAACTAAAGAATTAACAACACGAACCCCACCAAAAAACTAGAGGTGATCTCAGGTGCTCCGGAAGGGTAAGAAGATCCTGCTCCACATGTGGCACCCGTCGTGTTTTTTATGTGATAACAAATCCGGTAAATAGTCTAAATCGGTAGGTCACATTCATGAAAGGGAAGGGAAAAACTAGGCCTTAATGTCTCTACTCTTTTGGAGTTTTACCAAGGGAGCTAATAATTAATTGATAATACTGTCTGCCACACAGCATTTCGGGACTCTCCCTCTGGTATCTTTCGTCCCCCTTTTAAAGCTGACTATGCGGGGGCTTTTCTAATTATTGGGGACATATAGTTGTTAATTTCTGTGTCATTTGGTCTCTTGGCAATCATAGTACATATTCTTTTATATATATAACGACATGTTATGTCGTAATTACGACAATTTTTTTTTGTATGGCCCTTATCGGCTTCCGTACCATTGTACAATCTTTGTTGACTTTAAAAAACATGTATTACATTATCTTAAAATTATTTCTTTTTTTCTACAATACATTTACGCCCTTTTTTCTTTCCATACTAATTTTATATTTCACTTACATACCTACATAACTTACTTACCTACATATATGCATACACACTTACATATGCATACATTCATACATATACGATAGTCACATTCATTCATATACACACATATATATATATATAACTGATATTTGATTATGATTTTTTAAGCAATTTTAAGTTAAAAAGATAAACTATAATTTTATCTACAGACCCATTATACTAAAAAAAAAAGAATCTTTAGTGAGCATTTGAAATTATTGTAAAAAGTTTATGTCCTTGGTTTTATTTTCAATGAACAGTGAAGAATGTTTTTTTTCATAACATACATTTATTTTCAATTACAGCATGTTTGTATAAACTACTATTTGAGAATTTATTTCTTTAAACATTTAGTTTGAACTAATCTGAAAGACTTTAAACATGTTATTTTGTTACGATCAATACAGCTGGCGATACAATTTAAGCGTGTCGTCCACTCGTATGGTTTATTCTTAATGTCACTGTTTTGTCTTCAAAAATAGACTTTGGAAGATGGATATTTGATAAGAAAGAATATTTAAAGACTTATCAATATAATGTCTGTGAGTAAACTAAAGTTAAATATGTATATTAAATTATTGATTTTCATGCTCGAATGTTTCCTAATTTCGTGATTAGAGAAAAGCTGGATTAAGGCGTCCATAATCGTCAATATTTTTCATTATCCTGTTTTTCCAACTAATTTTCAATCAAATTTAGAATATCAAGTAAATATTGAAATATTTATTATTATTAAAAACACCATCGAGTACGGGCATGTGTTACAACTATTTACTGGTCTTTATAACAAGTGTTTTACAATTCCTTAAATACCAAAATTTTCCGTTAAAGATTATGAATTTGTCGATTGTTTTCGAGTAAAATTGGTGATAATTTGGAATAAAATTAATGATAATTATTAAAAGATATTCACAAATACATGAGAAAAGCCTCACTACAACATGTCAATAGATGGTTCACATAATTGACGTTTGATCGGGGGGGGGGGGAGTAAAAGAATATAATACTCGCTATTTTCACTGTTTTTTTCAACGAACACGAAATAGTCCTTTATTTTCTTTTAGTATGTAGGTTTACATGTTTTGATTACAATAAAATCTGTGTTAAACAATTATTTGTTTTATATGACGTATATAATTTGTCTCACAAATGTAAAGTTGCCCGATCTGCGTTATACAAGCTGATATGGATATTTCTTGAAATGAAAGATAAAACGTTATATCGAAGCAAATACAACTTTAAGGCATTGAAATCGTCCTGCCTTCTTCTTCAAGTCTGCTGTTCGTCTTCCGTAGTTTGTAGTTGATTTGTAATATTATCTGATGCATTATCTCTGTATATCTGACATCCGGAAGAAATTCGAACAGACGGTTGTTTTCGTCGTTTCCTTTTTTTACCTATATAAAAGTAGACACAACTATTAATTCAGATTTTGTTTAAGAGTTCGAATAATGAGCAAACTAGCTGGGATAATTTAACAGATAACATCAAGCAGTGATTTATCAGTATAATTATCATTTCCTTTGAAAACCTACAATTTAACGTCCCACGCGTAAAAATCAGAGGCAATCATAATTAATATAAACTTTTCATCTACCTAATCTCAAAAGAAATCATTTGATTTTCAAAGGTCAGAGTGGGAAATACATTACAGACGCGGTGTTTATAAAGGAAACATATTTAATGGCTGAATTTACTTTCAGGAGGAATTCAATAAGAAGACTATATCATTTTACTAGCAGTCCCTCAATGCTATGTTGACTACCATTTAAATCTTAATAATTGCAATCATGTTTGGTTGGAATTTATGAGAGGTTTGAAATGAGGTAACAAAAAATGCAGTAAAATTCATCTAATAGATCAGTGTTATAACTGAATTGTATACGCAAGACGTTTTTTGTCTACAAACGATTCCCCGGATTTAAAACATTTTAAGGCCTAGTCAATTTAAAAGTTTGTGAGTATTGAAAGCAATAAGCTCCAAAACATATGTGTTAAATATATTAAGGGGAATCCACGTCCACTTGTACTTTTATCCATCTGATGAGTTAAGCCTTTTTTCAACTGAGTTTTATAGTTCGTTCTTATGTTGTACTGTTATACCACTGTCCCAGGTTAAGGGGAGGGTTGGGATCCCGCTAACATGTTTAACCCCGCCACATTATGTATGTATGTGCCTGTCCCAAGTCAGGAGACTGTAATTCAGTGGTTGTCGTTTGTGTATGTGTTACATATTTATTTTTCGATCATTTTCTTTACATAGATAAGGCCGTTAGTTTTCTCGTTTGAATTATATTGCATTGTCTTATCGGGGCCTTTTATAGCTGACTATGCGGTATGGGCTTTGCTCATTGTTGAAGGCCGTACGGTGACCTATAATTGTTAATGTCTGTGTCATTTTGTCATCTTTTATATCTGGGCGTTATGTATTCGGGTTTAGTTTTCTGTAATTAGTTAATACTTCAGTTTCTTTATGTATATCTCTTTCATATTCATTTGATAAAATTTACTGTTTGCAATAGCATGAATTGTTCTAAACCTGATGCTTTTTGTTATCTATTAATCATGTTTTTCTTTGTCTAATATGTTCTCCTATTTATTTGTATTGTAGTCCTGTAATATTATGTTGTCATTTCAATGTTATATTTAACTTTGCCATTAAAGTGCGAGGTTTGGCATGCCACAAAACCAGGTTCAACCCACCACTTTTATTCCCCTTTAAAAGTGTCCTGTACCAAGTCAGGAAGATGGCCATTGTTATATTATTGTTCGTTTCTGTGTGTGTTGCATTTTAACGTTGAGTCGTTTGTGTTTTCTCTTATTTTTGAGATATTGAGATCAGACGTGGCACGGTACTTGTCTATCCCAAATTCATGTATTTGGTTTTCATGTTATATTTGTTATTCTCGTGGTGTTTTGTCTGATGCTTGGTCCGTTTCTGTGTGTGTTACGTTTCGGTGTTATGTCGTTGTTCTCCTCTAATATTTAATGCGTTTCCCTCGGTTTTAGTTTTGTTACCCCGATTTTGTTTTTTGTCCCTGGATTTATGAGTTTTGAACAGCGGTATACTACTGTTGCCTTTATTTGGTCTTTTGTGGATAGTTGTCTCATTGGCAATCATACCACATATTCTTTTTTTATAGGATAAGAACTATCTTACATTTTAAACTAATTCTCCCGACAGGCAGCTTTTACCGAAAAATGAACATATCAATGACATATTTTTTCAGACAAGAATTGCCACCTCAAAAATACGTGTTCCGCGTGTACTATGGATTCAATTATTAACCCTCTTTATATGTAGCTAAATACATAAATTAGGCCGTTAGTGTTTATTGTTTTACATTGTCATTTCGGGGCCTTTTATAGCTGACTATGCGTTATGGGCTTTGCTCATTGTTGGAAGCCGTACGTTGACCTATAATTGTTAATTCAGTTTGGTCTCTTGTGAAGAATTTTTCCATTGGCAATCATACCATATCTTCGTTTTTATATATATACATAAAGAACTGTACAAAGTTACCATTTTGTGAAATTTAAATGTAGGTTCGATCGATAGTATCGTTAAACATGTTGGCTGATATTAATATTAACATACTGTTATAGACAGTTACTGTTCCGTATGCTAAATTCGTTTCAGATTTGAAACATTTGATGATAAACTTTTAATGGTAACACAAACACTGGGGCATTGGGTATCAGGTGATTTTGACACAATATGTTCAACAATGATTGCTGCACCCTGTTTCATGATGTTTATAGTCTTTTTTTGTTGTGCAGGCTGTTTATTTATTTATTTATTTTTCGATAAGTATATCATAATCAATGGATGTTTACTTATGTTATTTACTTGCCTGATTTTACAATGAAGCATATAGCAAAAACGAAAACAACAAAGAAGGCACAAACAACAATGGCAATGGACGTGCTATCAATCCTGTGTAAAACTGAAAAAGATCAATTGTCGAAATACAGATTGAATTTTGTCTAATAATTACCATTTATCAGTTGTTGGGTTTACAATTAAATGAATACAATAAATGATAAATTATAAGATCCATATCTATATATATTTATAGCAAAATACGTTGTTTTGTTGTTTTTTTTTTTTTGTAAACGAGTTTAAGTGAGTCATACAAGTGAGAGGTTTAGCGCTTTAAAACCAGGTTCAATCCACCATTTTCTACATTCGAAAATGCATGTTCCAAGTCAGGAATATGACAGTTGTTGTCCATTCGTATGATGTGTTTTATCATTTGATTTTGCCATTTGATTACGGAATTTCCGTTTTGAATTTTCCTCGGAGTTCATAATTTTTGTGATTTTACTTTTTTGTTTTAACCCCTCTCTATTGTTTTGACTCCTTAACTATGACTCTTGACATTACAGTGACAACTGCTCACTACTTCACACTTTTATTCAGTCACAGTTTTCTTTATAGACAGGTGTATTGTATATAGGTGTATTGTATATATTTCTTTTGGTTGATATTGGTACCGTTGTTTGATATAGGCAATCGTTTGATTTAGTCAAGTATAATTTTAATTTACCTTGGCGGTATGTCCGTAAATACTTTATTTTATGAATATCAAAGGTTATTGATTATATCGTTTCATTGTACACCGATACCTTTATAGACCACCGTCAAACATAGTTGAAGACCTTCGAGCAAATGTCTTCGGTATTGACGTGGTTTATATAAAACACATTAAATGTCTTCGGTATTGACGTGGTTTATATAAAACACATTAACTGTCTTCGGTATTGACGTGGTTTGAATCATACATCCCATATATAGGGATATCCGAACTCATGAGTCATAAAACAAACTAGCAATGGCATAGAAAAAACAACAAACGACGAAAATAATAACACATGTGCTTAGGGAGCATATCCTGTTTCAAAGGTTGCACCCGTCGAATTTTTCGTTTATGCCTACGTCACACATTTACGGAATACACTGCCGGATTTCACTACGGATTTAATCTCACGGATGATCCCGGAAATGATGTTTCCGTAGTCTGAAACGAATCCGATACGGATGGAAAACGGTATGACTACGAGTTTTGACGTTATTACTACGGATAATTACTGATTGGGTTCATTTTGGCGACATGAGTGATACGGGTTCTTACGGTAAGATGCGGTATAATACGGAAATGACACAGTTTAGTACGCAACACGTACCATGACGTATGTACTGCGGATAAACAACGGTTTGCTACGGTATAAGTAAGGGTTATTACGATTGAGAACAGTCTGAAACGGAATATTACGAACCGTCACATTTCTGTAATTTACTTGTTATTCGTCATTTCTATATGGCAGTTAATCGTAGATTATTTTTCGTTGTTGTTAAATAAATTATGTATCTGTCTGTATGTACTATGAGGTGTTATTCGTAATCCTTGAACGACATGTAGCAGTTCTTGAAACATATTTAAGACTTTTCTTTCAAAGTTCTTAAATGTAGTTTAATTTTCCGCACACAATTTAGTATTGAGGGACCCAAACTGGCCATGGATAGGGAAGTCAGTCCCTAGTCCGCCATTTTCTCTGCCTCCTGTCACCTCCAGGTCAGTAATCAAGAATACCGACCCTGCCCTGTCATTATGTGCCATATCAATATTTAATTCCAGCCAATTTATTGCAAGCAGCAGTTGTTGATTATTGATGATGGATAATCATTATATATACCTCAACGTCAAGACACAAAATAAGTAGGGCCCTATAAGTATGGAATATTTATACAGAAGCCTTATGTCAGTTTGTCATCGTTATACTGATGATTCATTATTATTGGTCGGATACCCATATGCGTGGTCTTCGTGGGTTTTGTGGGTACAGGTGAATTACGAATTTAAGTATTAAATAAAAAAAACAAATTACTATAAAGTTGTATCCAGACTTTTGGCAGAACCATGAAATCAAATATCCAAGAAAATGCAAGTTTTCAGCAATCCACGAACATTGGTACCAACTAAAATAAAAGAATCCACAGTATTCCGTATTTTGTCGTGTTGTAACGTAGTAAACCGTAATAGACTTTCAGAACCCTGGCTGCAACCTAGCTATCCGTATTGCAACGTAATGAAATCGTGCCGTTACATGACACATTCGTAAAATATCGTATTGTATCCTTACTAATACGTGGTGTAACCGTACCAGTACGTAGTTCTCCGAAACTAGCCGTAGAAATCATTCTAGCCTGAGAATATGTACGGATTAATACGGTTTTTATAAGGACTAAAACGGACCAGTATGGTCTCATACAGTTTAGTAAGTAGTTACTACGGTCGTTTGATCCGTTATCAAATTTTGAACATGTTTAAAGATTGTCAGGGATATACAGGTACTGCTACGTATGACTACGGCAACAATACGGATATCTAAGGACTAATATAGATTGGATTGCCACGAATGATGCCGGATCGTATCCGTAGCTAATCCGGCGTCAAATCCGTGAATGTGTGACCTAGGCATTAAGTACAAACCTGATGGAATGTTTAATTCGGTAGATCACATTGGGGACGGGATTGGGGTTTCAACAATTTGAATATATCCGCCGTCCAGAGCTCTCAAGTATATTGATGAAAGTTATTTCAAATACAAGTTTCCTAAAAAGGGCACAAATACTTCTTACGCTATCAAATCGTAGTGATATCCACAAGATGACGTGGTTTACTGCTATGTAATAAATTAGTCGCTCTGTTATCATTCGGATAGATTTTAGTCGTGAAAAAGTTGATTAACATTGTTCATTTGAGTTCGTAATATTAATTTCCGAAATGATATGCATGAGTTGAAAAAATAATTTGATAATGTTTGTGAACTGATGTTACTAAGAATACTTTGGTCAAAATTTCAAATTGGTCTTTTAATAAACCATTTAATATAAAATTGCAATCTTATCAAAACGCTCATAACATAACAAAAAATACCTGAATTATGAAGACAATCATCAGCTGGAAAACAGTTTTCTTTCTTAGCACATTTATGTTTATCCCAAGTAAGAAATGACTTTCCTGGAAAATCTGTCATACACGAATGGAGATCAGAACCCAAACTCCATGGTTCTTCACATCGATCTAAATCAAACCAATGATTTGATATAACATGATTGCAATGAAATCAAATGTTTTAGTCATTTTAGTCGTTTTAAGTGTATGTATTGCCGTAAATGTAGGACATCGAACTTAACCGATACGAGCTTAATAGCATGGGTCTTTTGTATTTTTGTTTTTAAACCAACTCATTTTTGCACATTGTTTGATAGGCCGATGACAATTAAACAATGAACATATTATGATTTGTTACAACAAATACAAAAAACTTCAATATAAATCAATTTTGTTTAGAGTAAGGTTTATTTTATTTATCAATCTAATCAATCTCGAACGATACCAATTATACTGCATCAGATCCGCATTTCAAAAATCAATGTCACTCCAATGAGGTTCGAGGCTAAATATTTGCAGCTTTTTAAAAAGATGAAGAGCTTTAAACCAAAAGGAATATATAAAAAAGTAGAACCAAAAACGAGAAGGAAGAAGAGCTTTGCATGAGGGAGAAATATTTCTTAATTTGAAATAATTACCTATTTTAATTAACAGTTACCCAAGAGACGCTTTTATGAAGGCCGCACAGCAAAATTTAATCACTTGTCCATTGGTTTCCAATAATATTTGTCTCATTTGCAACAAAACTACTTCGCTTCAATTTTTATATAAAACGCTAAATGTATTATATACATAAAAACGTTTTTGGAACATTGTTTGTGCCTTCCGCTGACCCTAAATACATTTAAAACTATACTTGCCTTCCTGTTCATCACTACCGTCTTTACAGTGTTTAAACCCATCACAGATATACCAAAACGGTTTCCCCCAATTATAGTGATATCGTGGTAACGTTGGGGATATACATTTCCCGTCTTCACATAGAAAACACCTGTCTGAGTCATCAGAATCTGAAATAAGATTTCAAATATCTTTGTTATAACAGTTATGCATGAGAACAAAAAGTAATCAACACTTCATAAGATGCTTAAAGTGGTATCAAACACTTTGACAAAAACTCGTTGTGACTTGTTTATTTTTCGTAAACATTTTGACAACATACATACTTTGACCTATTGACAATAATTTAAAATGCAGTATAAATACGAATATTCTTTATTGAACAAATTACCGTTTAATAACATTTTATGCTTATGATTATAAGGATTTGCGGTATGATTCCAACCTTACGTTTATTTTAACGCATTTGTACATACGGACAAAGTGTCAAATTTTACTCTTTTCAGTCTAATTAAAATCTTCCTACCATTAAGAGCTTAGCTTTTAAACTAAATTAAAAAGTATTCGAAGGTTATTGAAAAACAGTTTGTCAATATAAATGTAGCTAAATGTTTCGAAAATAATCAAAAATGTCTAAAACTTTCTTTGACAAACATTCATTCACGAATAATTTCATAAAAATAGGTTGCTTTTGAATTCTCCATTTTAAGCGTGGGATGTTGTAATTTCTCCATAGAGGAATTTCTTGATCCCATTAAGCAAATTTAACACGAATCACACATTTCACTTCATTTAGAAATGTTTAAATTGACATTTGAAAACTGTATTGATTTTACCAATTATCAACCTAACTTTAATTTATTCCAGATTAGAATATGAAGAGTTACAACATTGTGCATTCCCTTGTTGATTTCACTCATAAGAAAATACATACCTAAATCGTTTGCTGTTGTTGTATTTGTTTTTGCATTATTCGATTAAAACAAAATACGAAAATGCAGTGTTGTGAAATAAATACAAATTAATGGTTAAACAAGTGCTTTTTAAAAACTCATCACTTATCAAAGCTATCAGTCGTATAAATGTTTAGTCAGACGCGCGTCTACTTATTCTTAATTAAATTAAAACTTCTGATCATTATTTATTAACATAAGTTTGTTATGTTTAAGTTTCCCAAATCTTTTAGTTAATCTTAATTAAGGGACGTAATCCTTTTAGAAATTTAGATGTGATTTCCTTTCGCATTTTTCTCCAATACATCTGCCGTTCTTATTAGAATAATACTAGATTTTTATTGAAATTATTATTTTTAGTAGAATATAATTTTTTTTTTTTTTTTAATTTCTACGGCCAAGTAAACTGGACATTTGAAGTCAACAAATAAAATGATTTGTTATAACATTGACTGAACTTTGACCACTTACCACAGTATTCATCTTTACCATTATCACAGTCTTTGACATTGTCACACAATGACGTCATAGGTATACATTGTATCGGAGAACACTCAAACTGAGAAGAATGGCAAAAAGCTGAAAAAAATGTTTTTTTTCTTCAAAAAATTATTCATAAATAGAAATGTAACATGGTTGAATAAGCTCAATTTGAAAAAAAAACTTAATGTGAAAGTTAATAACTGTGAACCAAAAACATTGGAAACAACAACGTGCTTTATCATTTACATATGAGCCAGTCCATGCGAAAAGGTACAAAAAGTCCTTTTGGTAAACTTTAAAGGACATGTTATCAAAGTTTGTTATAGTATTTTTGAAAAACGATTTTATCCGAAAAAAAATTACATTAATGTAAACATTCATAAGATTGTCAATTCTATCCCGAATTTGTCAACTAAAACCGAAAAAGACGTAGAAATATCTGAATTTTTTATATTTGAGCAAGTGTAAAATCATTTGTTCCCCGGACTAATGCTATACCGACCAGAAACTACAAAAAATTATGACACTACAGAGACAAAAGTCAATAATTTCCGTCAGTTCTACAGGTTTAAAGAAAGAAAGACAACATTAAAACATGAGGGAAAATGCAAAAACTATGACATCTTGTGTTTTAGAAATTGAAATTTAAGTTAAGTTAAGTTAAGTTATTTTAAGTTAAGTTATTTAATATTATATAAATCAACCTTAGTTGCACGGGATTCGAACCGTTGCCCGGTTTCATTGCATTGATATCCAAGTTAAGTTAAGGTAAGTTATTTTAAGTTAAGTTATTTAATATTATATAAATCAACCTTAGTTGCACGGGATTCGAACCGTTGCCCGGTTTCATTGCATTGATATCCGCATCGTAAGCGAGAGCCTTACCCCCACTGCTACCAGGTTTAACGTTATCAATTGGCAAATCAAGCCATTTAAACTGTACTTTGAAAATGATTGAAATATATGAAATAATTCACTAAAAATCTTGATAAAACTAGGGGGGGGTCTCAACACTCGCAGGTGCGTGTAGCTCACAGCTTGATGATATGAGGGAAAGTAAATGTGTTTTATAAATCACAAGTCTACTACCAATAATTATGCACACTTTTTAGAATTTCGTAAATTTTTCGTTTTTGTACCTTTTCGCATGGACTGGCTCATATAAAGTCAAATCAATGATTTAAAAAATATTAAACACACAATATGAAAAACAAACCGGCTAAATATTATGACTTGGCACAATCACAAATGTAACTGATAAATACTAGACTTTACTCTCTCGGAAATACAACTTCCCCCTTTTATCAATCTACATCACAGGTTAAAAAAAGTACACAACGCATTATAAAACTGTATATTGTCAATATACACATAGGAGAACCATTATGAGAGCAAAAAAAAAGTCGGTAAACCAGAGCAAATCATTTTTTTTAAATTTTTTTTTTAGATAATATCTTTATTGCACATTTCGTTGCTGTTCTGGCAAATTATTCGAGCTACAGCAGTTGGCCGAATATCCCTGTGTATTAGTCACTTGATAACCAGAGAATTCATTCAGTGAATTCATATTTATAGATAGTTTGTTAGTTTTACAGTTCATGGTTATTACATACATTTTGCAAAATATATTGTTTCATGATTACGGAAAGTATACAGTATTGTCCGGTTCTGTTTCTAAAAATTAAACCTTTATGATCAATGACCTTAACCTTATTAAAGGAGAACCGTTAAAGCTGGTTGATCAATTGTCCGGATTAATTTATACGTTGTATTGATTCTCACGAACAACTTAAACTTAAGTTAAAAATTATATGTGGTATAAGTCTCGACATTGTAATTGAAAATTCATTTGATCAAGTGTGCATAATGTGTTTGGAGACAAAATTCTGTACATTTTCACGAAGCATGCTGTTTTGGTTTATTACCACGTGTTCAGATATATTGTCAACTTTGGCTAAAACAATTCCATACATGAAAATATATTATATCCAGCTATTCATGATCATATGTATCTTTTTACATTTTTTAAAAATTTGCTGTTTTTAGCATTAATATACATTTGTAATTGTTAATTTCGTATGTGTTTAAAAATTCATTTCTGAAAACTGCATAAGCGTCTAAGCCTTTTTGTTTATAATTTGATATATGATTATTTGTTGAATTGAATATATTAACACAGTTAGGAAGAGATTTATATCATTAAGCATAGGATCATGTATTTTATAGCCCAGTACGGAAGTTTTAAAATTAAAAATATGTGACCCAATTTTAAATTTGCTTACAAGTACATATATTTTCTTCCAAAATTCATGAAAGAATTGACATTTGAGAAAAAAGTGTTCGTAATCTTCAGTCAAGTCACACAAGTCACACATACTTGTTTCTTGTATGTGCCATTGTAGTAATAATTGTTTACATGGAAGGATGTAATGGAGTAATTTCCATCTTAACATTTGATATTTGTTATTAATTAAATAGCTAAAAGTAAATTGTAGCACATTATTTATTGGAGTGATTGATCCTAGATTGAAGATGGTTTTCCATTTGGAGAATCCTATTGGTCTCTCATCATTTTTGTTATCTAAATGGTTATATATATATATATATCTTTGGATGACATATTTTCAATTAATTCTGTTATTTTGTTAACAGTCAAGGACAAGTTTAATTTTGTTTTTACAAAAGTTTTCAAAGATTTGTCAGATTTTAATGTACAAACCCATTCTTTCGAAATGCAATTTTTCAATTCTAAAAGTTCAGCGATCCAATTAGTTTTTGAGGTTAGTTTCTCCAATATAACTTTTTGTGATATGTGCCCTTTTTGATCAATTATATCATTAATGAAAATTATACCATCTTTTATCTAATTTAGGTAAACTAAACATTTTCCTTTAAATTTTATATTTTTTATTACCCCACAACATTTGCTGCCTAATATTTCTAAAATTTATGATTGTTTGTATTACTTGTTGGTGTATTATTTTCTTTGTAACAGCTCTTTAAATGTTCAAGTAAAATGAGGGTATTACATTACTTAAGGTGGTGCCCAACACCTTTACAAAAATTAATTTGGCTCGTTTAATTTTCATGAAATTTTGACAAAGTATTTACTTTGACCCTTTGGCAAAAATATGAAAGTTTCCAATCTTTTGAACCAATCGCTTTATCAGAAAAATTATACTGGTTATATAGCAGTTTGACAAATAGTAATTTTGATCATTGAGAAGCTTAATATTGCCTTCACAAAGCAAAGTAATTAAAACGTTTAGCTGATTTTACAGAGTTATCTCCCTGTAGTGTTAGGTACCACCTTAAATTAGGTAATGATTATATGTTGTCTGGCATCATATAAAATATAAGGTTGTTTTTACCAAATTTATTGAAATTATATGTTGGAATGACTTTCCAATTAGCAAATTCCTTTGCCGTTAATCGTTTAACCCATGAAATTTGTAATGCATTTAAGCAGTAATCAATGTCTGTCATTTTCAGACCTCCATTTGTGTAATCTTTGTTATGCGTTTACTTTTCTGCATTGGCTAGAGGTACAGGGGGAGGGTTGAGATCTCTCAAACATGTTTAACCCCGCCGCATTTTTGTGCCTGTCCCAAGTCAGGAGCCTCTGGCCTTTGTTAGTCTTGTATTATTTTAACTTTTAGTTTCTTGTGTACAATTTGGAGTTTAGTATGGTGTTCATTATCACTGAACCAGTATTTTTTTGTTTAGGGGCCAGCTGAGGGACGCCTCCGGGTGCGAGAATTTCTCGTTGCATTGAAGACCTGTTGGTGACCTTCTGCTGTTGTCTGCTCTCTGGTCGGGTTGTTGTCTCTTTGGCACATTCCCCATTTCCATTCTCAATTTTATTTGGTAAGTGTTGAACGTTTTACCTTTTCTTGTTTATTATTCCATATAAAGTAGTTGTATATAAGTTTTTTTAAATTTTTTATGTACATTTGGGGTATTGAAATAAACGAAGCTAAAAAAGTAAGATTAGGTAAAATAAGCAATTTAACAACTGTTATTCGAACTATCATTGTTAAATTTCTTTTTTCCCAATCAAGTATTAATTTTTTTGACTTTCATTGTTTTTTTTTCCATATTTAATTTGTCACATTCACTTTTATTTAATCCAAAGTAGACACCTAAACTTTTATTTGGTTCTTTGCTCCTGTGTATATTTTCAATTTTTTCTTTACAATGTTTAAGTCTACCTAACCATATACCTTCTGTTTAAGATTTATTCAGTTTTAAACCAGAAAGTGATCCAAATATTTCTATTAGGTTCAATGCTTGGTGTATTTTATTTTTTGAACTGAGAAAGAGTGTTGTGTCATCAGCCAATTGGGAAATTTTTTAAACTATGCGTTTTTTCATCAAGTTTAATTTGAAACCCTTTAATGTTTGAATCTTGTCTCTACAGGCCAGGATTTCAACTGCTAATACAAAAATAAGACAACTTAACGGACATCCTTGTTTTATACCACGGTGAAGACTATAGGTTTCTGAGATCCAGCCGTTATTAGACAGGCATCCTTTAGTATCATTAAATAACGTTTTAACCCATTTTAAGAAGGAATGTGGTATTCCAAATTTTAGTGGAGATTCATACATGAAGGGCCATTCTAAAGAATCAAAGGCTTTAGAAAAGTCTATGAACAATAAAACCCCATCTATATTAATTTTTTCTGAGTAGTCTATTATATCTTGAATCTGGCGAATGTTAAAACCTATGTACCGATTTTTTTGTATATCCATTATGATCACTATGAATAATTTTGGACAATACCACCTTTAATCTTTGCACTAAGGCATAGGCCATAATCTTAGTGTCTACATTTAATAAGGTGATTGGCCTGTAGTTATCTAATGATAATGAATCATTTTTTTAATATAGTTAGGAGATAACACCTATTTTTTGGAGAGTTGTCATTTCTTCTTTTTCATAACATGTATTAAATACTTTCACTGCAGATTCTTTTAGGTATGACCAATATGTACGATAAAATTCTACACTAAGACCATCTAGTCCAGGGGATTTATTCAGTTTCATATTAAATATAGCATTTGTACATTATTCTAATGTTAGGTTGCCGCCCAATAGGTCACTATCATTATTGGATAGTGAGTGATCTATCTTTGTTTGACTTATATATTTTTTTTATTTCTGAAGGGTCCGGTTTAGTTCTTTTATACTAATTTTGGTAGTAGTTTTTCCCAAGAATAAGAATATCTGATGCGTCTGTAACGATATTACCTAAGGGCGGAAATAGTTTTCTTGGTTTGTCTTGATTTTTCATGACCCAAAAAATATTTTGTGTGTTTTCCCCTTTCTTCTACCCATCTGACTCGGGATCTGGTTTGTGCACCTCTAGTTTTTTTATATATCAATTTTGTAAATTGTTTTCTACATTATTTATTTCTATTTTAAACTGTTGAGAATTACTTGATTTTTCATATAAGAATTTTAACTTATTTTCTAAATGTTTAATTTCATTTTTACTTTCAGAAGCCTTTTGTTGGCAGTATGCAATGGTTGAACTCCCTTACTTCAGTTTTAAAAATGTCCCAAGTAACTCGAGGATCATTATTTTTGGTGAGTATGTTTTCTTTATGAGTGTCAATTACTTCAATTATTATTTCTTTGTATTTTGTGTCATTCAGTATACTGTTATTTATCTTAAAGAATCCACTATTTTATTTATTGTGTCTGTTTAGTTAACGCATCAATGTAAATATAACTGAATTTGATAAGACTGTCATCAAAGTGAGAGAGTTAGCGCTATAAAACCAGGTTTAATCCACCATTTTCTACATTTGAAAATGCCTGTACCAAGTCAGAAATATGACAGTTCTTGTCCATTCTTTTTTTATGCGTTTTGTTATTTGATTTTGCCATGTGATTATGGACTTTCCGAATTGATGTTCCTCTAAGTTCAGTAATTTTGTGATTTTACTTTTTGCCTTTATTTTGAGCTTTAAGTCTTATTTGTAAAGAGATTGCTTGATGATCTGTATGTGATATTAGTGCAGGTCTTATGTCTGCTGATATAAGGTGAGGTCTTATATCTAGGCCTATTAGAAAAAAATCAATTCTGCTTGCAACACTTCTATTTTTTTATCTTCTCCATGTAAATTGACTGCTGTTTTGATTTAGTTCTCTCCAAATATCAATAAGTTTATATTTTTTTTATTAGTTCCTTTAAACTGTTAACATGTTTATTTTGATTATTAGGGCTAATACTTTTTCTATCAAATGAAGTTAAACTGTGTCATATCACCCCCCATTATTAATATTCCTAAGCGGTTGTTATTAATTATATTGTTTACTTTTTTGAAAAATGAGTTTCTATTTCGACGAATGTTTGGAGCATATACGTTCAGTAGTGTAAAGATATATCCACCAAGTTCTATATTAATGAGTATTATTCTTCCGTCATTATCTCTAGTTTCATTAATAATTTTCTTTTATAAGAATTGTTATGCCTCTTGATTGTGAATTTCCGGAACTATGGTAAAGTTCCCCTTTTATCTCATTGTTTATATCATTCTTGTGATTCTTGTATGAATAAAATATTACACTTTTGGTTTTTGCACCATAGGTTTAATCTTTCTCTCTTTTCTTTTTGTCCTAAGCCTTGACAATTTATTAGTTTTTCACTCATTATAGAGATAATTCATTTCTATATTACACATATCTTCAGAATCATACAACAGAGACAGGTTGAGCTTAAAAAGTAAATAAGTTGATGTCATATTGTTGATATACACACTGAAATTGTTTACATACATATATAAATTATACACATCTAAATCATATAGATAAGGGTTGATTTCTAAATTGCACAGTATCATGTATCTAAAACCAACATTAATGACGATGAATTTTATGTTGTGGGTGAAAATCATATACTTGTTTACATGTATGTTTAAAGAAAAAGAAAAAAATCAATCTTATCAATGTTACGAAAATCATTTTCAGATAAGAAATAAATTGAAAATTAGGGGCAACTCGTCACACTAGGCACTACCAAGTCTACCTCGGATAAAGAATCTAGAAAAAAAATAATGTAACATTTAATTGTCCCAAGTGTGCAAGTGTGCTTTATTGTATAACATGGATTCTCAAAGACAAAAAAAAAGAATTCCAAATACTTAAAACAAAACTATTTATTCAGAAAACAAGAGTTTTAAATTGTATATATTCGGAACGTTTTATTTGTAAAAAGAAGAAGACGAAGAAGAAGATAATGAAAAACAATTATAAAAGAACATACTAAAACAGTATAGCAAAAGAAATCAGCTCTAAATTATGGTATAACAGATAAAACAACACATACTAAAAAATCAAACAATACTACAGTAGTATAGAATGCTCGCAGTGACTGAAAACCAGTAGAAATAAACTGATGATAAGGCCTTATGACGTTCTAAGCTCAATATCGGTTCCGTATGTCATGGAAGATTTCCTTAAGTAAATGAATAAAGAATACAGAAATATATACAATGACTACAATATGAATATAGAAAAAATAAAGGTACGGTTAAAGTATAGCTTCAGACTATGAATTAACGAATTATTATTTATCTCTAATAATGCCAGACACATTAATTGAACAACTGCAATATATCAATAAGTCTTATAAGTAAACAGTTTGATGACCGTATGATGACATATATATACTACAGCTAATGCATTTGCCGTATAATCATTTGTAAAATAGAGTCACTGACCGTTTATCGCCTAGTTTATGACGTAAACAATGCGTTTCCGCAGAGTATTATTAATGACTGCATTAATAGTACAGGTTCGTGGAATTTCATGTCGTTGGCTCCAAATAAAAAAAAAAATCATTTGAAACAGTTGTAGACGTTGCAGTAAAGAATAGCCATACGACAAAGCCTTGTTCATATAAAATCAATATTTCGACACAATGCATGATTATTCTAAGATGAAGATGTCAACAATGTGCAATCAGTGATTTGAATCGTAAGAACATGATAAGATACGATATTTATTAACCCAATACGGTTCCCACAACTCTGAGCAACACAATAGAATGAAATATTACCAAAAAAAGGTAAAGTATGATACTGTAAACCAACTTATTTTTGCGAGCAATTTATTTTCGCGAATTTTGCGAGTAGAAAAATAATGCGAAAATATTTCGTCGCGAAAATGTAAAACTCGGGTGTTTCCTCATTAAAACACACCAAGTAATCTAGAAAATTGCGAAATTAAATAGCTGCGTAGTGGACTAAAAAGGGAAATACGCGAAATAAAGTATCCGCGAAAATATGTTGGTAAGCATAAGAGTAATTGTATATTATAAAAAAAAGCATGTATACA
The DNA here is from genome assembly GCF_965363235.1 of Mytilus galloprovincialis. Classification (NCBI taxonomy): domain Eukaryota; kingdom Metazoa; phylum Mollusca; class Bivalvia; order Mytilida; family Mytilidae; genus Mytilus; species Mytilus galloprovincialis. Next base: position 89,619,521 of record NC_134843.1, read on the forward strand.
AATTCAAATAATGTCATTGATATATCTTTTTTTAAGCCACTGTGACCTTGAGAAAATACGTTTTCTTATTAAATTTATAGACCTAGGCAAAAGGAAGACAAGTCCTTGTCGTTTTTGTCTTTTTCAAACTACATTGATATATTCCAGAAGTTTCTTTTGTTCTTCAAATAGGGAGTGTATAAATTGAGATAAGTTTAAAGTAACAAATAAATTTCCAAGCACATTGCATACCTCTGCTGGTGGACTATCAGTCCCCGAGTGTATCATCAGCTCAGTAGTAAGGACTTCGGTACTGTCATGATTTAACAAACTTTACTAAAATTGTCCATTTATAATTTTTGAAATTATTAAGAAACTAAGGTTTCAACTCCCTTAGGCTTTAGATGAATTTGGCTATTTATTTTAGATATTTTTGACATATATCTCTTCAACGGTTTCAGTACTTACACATCTTCGGATTTCAAATGTTTGGCTTTGAGCGTTCCTGATAAAGGTAAATCCAGAAAAGTGCTTCGGACGCATAGAACTATTAAACGTGTTGTTTTCATTTTTTTTTTCATCTTATCAGATAACTTTGAACAGATTTTAAAATTTAGAAATTAAAGTAGACAGACTTTAAGATCTTGTGTCGTTCAGAAGAAGACATTCAAAAAGAAATGTATTTCACCTTCAACCGCGTTCTAACATAGCTAACACTTTCTGTCTTCAGCTAGTACACCCTCTTTCATTTTTTAGTTCATAACAGCTACTTTTTAATCTTGTAATTATTTTGCCTATGGTTTTTATATAAGGGAGTTCGCTTCTCAGTTTCAAAGTAATTAACTTTTCAAAACACTAGGTTATATTGATAGGGGATAAAATAGGAACCCAAAGAGCAAAATAAATTAATAGGTCGAGATATTTTCGAGATATTAGCAAATGAAATTTTGGCGGGAAAATATTCTCTCTTGACTTTTCATAGCTTTATCATTGACAAGTTTTAGTTCTCAAAAACTATTAAAAAATATTTAAAATTTCATAAGACTTTTAATACAAGTAAAAGAGTTACAAAGAGAAAAATGGGGGTCACCGGGCAAATATTTCAAGGCATTCCAATAGATAAAACCAGAGGATTCCGAAAATCTGACAAAACATCCAAAACATCACAAGCCAGCTTCCTTAAATTAATGTTGAATATGGTTCAAACATAAACAAAAATCAAGTTTTTATAAAATTTCTCTATTTATTGCCTGTATTTGATACTCTTCCTTGGGTTGCTTTCTTAAATAGTTACCCAATTTCTTATAAATTTAGTGTTACAGAATTAATTATTTTGTTATATAATTTATGTTTTGTTTAGAATTTTACTGGTTTACAAATAGATCATTCTGCATTGTGAAATTTGAATATTTGTCTTATGTTTTCTATTCAAGAGTCCATGCAGTTTTCGATGCTCATAGACGTTACTGTCCTGTTTTTGTTTATAATTTTTTTGATTTTCCCATGACAACAAAGTGAAAAGAACTAAAATACCGAACTCAAAAATTAATATCATAATTTCATTTATAGCATTCTTATAAAGTTACATATTATACACATCAACTTTGAAATATGCATAAAGCAGTATATACCTACGTAACATATATGACTGTGACCCACTATTCAAAATATAATGTCAAACTATGAAAATAGTTAACCTCATGAGAAAATATTTGAAGACACATTTTTAAGGGGCCAGCTAAAGGAAGCCTCCGGGTGCCGGAGTTGCTCGCTACATTGAAGACCCATTGGTGGCCTTCGGCTGTTGTCTACTATATGGTCGGGTTGTTGTCGCTTTGACACATTCCCCATTTTCTTTCTCAATTTTACAACTTCATAAACAATATTTGTGAAAATTATAACTTTAATCGTATAGCAGTAGAGACTGTTAAACATAAATATTTGCTGCTATTTGACCTGTGTTTAAAAAAAAGTTTCTACATTATAACAGAGACAATACAAGTACATTCATTGTCTGGTTATTATAAGTATGTTTTTGTGATGTTCATGTGGCTCAGCCTTTAGTTTTCCATTATCTACTTTGCAGATCGTCAATTGTCTCTCAATTGTGTTTTTTCAATATTGTCATAGTTTCTTATACTCATTATTTTAAGTTAGTGAGGCGGTTTTCAAGAAAAAATTTGATTAGATATTAGTCGATAATTTTAGTGACAGATCGGTAACATAGTAAAATATCAAACGAACGTTTGTCAACTGAATGAGTGATGCCCTGAACGGATACTTTCCGTAAAATTTTAATCTGATTTTTTAGCGCAGTGAATTTGTTAGTACCGATAATCTAATTTGGAGCATAGATATAGACTAAAGTCGCTCGTTGATTATCGTTTACGAATCCACTACTTCTTATCAATTCTCTACTACAGAACCCATCGACATAATATATCAAAGACATACGTTTAACACTTAATAAGAGTCCATACCTAATGTCGAGCTCTAAATCACATGAAAAGGCGAAAATAACTTAATAATAGTGATTGTCAACTTTGCAATAATTTGTGTAAGACCATAACCGAAATATATACTCTATTTCAATGATCTAGCAAAGGACGATGATCGCTGCTATAATAAATTAAGTAGATGTTGACTTGTTTTGAAATATTTCGAAATCTCTGTTGCTGGCAGCTGAGACTACTATAACACACATTATGTGTTATAGTAGTGCAGCCAGACACTAAATATGTCAGTCATCGATTAGTAAGGTTATTGATGTACGTTTGTTTTTAGAAATAATTATTTCGATTATATCTTCCCATACTTTTATACTTTTTGGCTATTTTTACTTTGAGAGTTGAAGCATCATTAAAGGCAACAAATTCATGCACTTACAATTTCCCAAAATTAGCGGCCATATTAGTTTTGTCGATTAAAAACCAACAAATCTGCAAGTTATTAAAGATATTTTTCGTTGTATTTGGTTTGATCTACCATGTTTTCATAAAATGCCCTATACAAAGTCAGGAAAATGGCCATTGTTACATAATTCGTTTCTGTGTGTGTAACATTTCGGTGTTGTGTCGTAGTTCTCTTATATTTGATACGTTTCCCTCAGTTTTAGTTTGTTACCCGGATTTTTTTTTTCTCTATCGATTTATGAATTTTGAATAGCGGTATACTACTGTTGTCTTTATTTATCTACATAAGAATATGTCCGTAGTAAGTCAGGAATATGACGGATGTCATCCAGTCGTTTGACTTGTTTGATTTGTTTGAGCTTTTGATTTTGCTATTTGTTAAGGAACTTTCTGTTTTGAACTATCCTCGGTGTTTAGTATTGTTGTTAATTATACTTCTACCTTGAATGATTCATAACAGAAAATGCAAACATTGAATTCCTCCTGTGGTAGCAATACTTGTTGGATGCTGTACACACGAGATATAAACAAAGCCTTTGTTTTTCTAATATCTTAGTCCATTTGGCGCCAATATTTATTAGTTTGGATCGACAATTTACCTGTTGATAAAAACTGACCGCTCAGATAGAGTCATAAGTACTGAAAGTGATGTTAAACACCAAACATCAAACAATCAATCAATCAATCCATCTCGTTGGTATCTTCATGCTGAAAGTTCCCACAAACAGGACGATTTTGTTCTATTTTTAATGTAAATTGGTGACATTTTTGTTGTTAAAAGTCCATACTGTCATTGATTCGAAACGAATAGAAAGTGTTTTGCCATTACACACTAACTTGAACCGTCATGAATTCTTAACAACAACTTTCAATGGACATGAAGGCAGCGTCGACATAAACTTCCAACGATTCAGAATTCCGTAAATATGAAGAACAGTTATTGCTGTTTTAAAAAACCGTAAATCATGAATAGATGTAAATTATAGGCATCAGAATGTCATCAATACGATTCTAAAATAGTATACGTATATATAATTGTAAATATTTCTTGAAATACAATTTTTTTGTTACTTCTAATGCCTGTCTATACAAGACCCTCTAGCATCCACGGTAAAAGTACTGACTGCACTCTGATTATAAAAGATATAAACAATCCCACAGAAACGACTGGTATATGCAAAATAAATTGAAAGTAATATGTCCTTTGGGAATGCGAAATACACATTTAAAATTGATTTTGCATAAAACGACTACAAGTAATTATCATAACTAGCATCCACAGTAAAAGTACTGACTGCACTTTGATTATAAAAGATATAAATAATCCCAGAGAAACGACTGGTATATGCAAAATAAATTGAAAGAAATATGTCCTTCGGGAATGTGAAATACGCATTTAAAATGGATTTTGCATAAAACGACTCCAAGTAATTATTATAACTAGCATCCACGGTACAAGTACTGACTGCACTCTGATTATAAAAGATATAAACAATCCCACAGAAACGACTGGTATATGCAAAATAAATTGAAAGTAATATGTCCTTCGGGAATGTGAAATACGCATTTAAAATGGATTTTGCATAAAACGACTCCAAGTAATTATTATAACTTGCAAGTGGAGGCGATTCTTCCATTTTAATCAAAATGCTTTCGATTATAATATGAAAATACATAAACATATGATCGTAGATTTATGTCAAATAAATAGGTATGTATTTAGACTGGTTAATCGAAAGCTTTCAAGCGCTGTCACATTATGCAGTTATTGAATTCAACTACTGTTGAGGGAGAAAGCGCAAAACTGCAAGTTTAACATTAATGGACTCAAATATCGAAAGGAACAAATATTAAATTGCGACGATATGATACAGTCATGTTTGTAATCTTGCCCTCAAAGGGCCTTAAAAAAATCTAAAAGAAAAATATTATATCACATAGTTTTGAAAACGTTTTTCGTCTCTGAATATTTATAATTGATCAATATTGAAAATTTCCGTATTGTGATCTATACCTCACAGTTGTAAAATATTTCAAATTAGTGTATGTATAATGTTTAGTTTTGGGTTAATAATTTACAATTCAACAGTATTCAAATTGCAAACGGCAGCAAACCAGAACTAAAAGAATGTGACTTAAATTAAAAAAAAAAAGTTCATTGTGGATTTCGAACCAAGATAGTGAAAATAGCTATCGTAAATTTAATAAATAAACGTATTTACCTTTTTTTTTATTTACAATGATTTTATTTGTCGCTTTTCATTTTTTTTTTATTATATAATATGTCTGAGTTGCACGTTTAATCGACACTTTATGAAGTTTTAAGTTTTTGAACAACATGTTTATTACATATATGTTAATAGAAAAAGAACACTACTAAGTCCCTTAACATGGTAACTAGTATAAATATTCTTGTTCGCCTTTAAAAAGACATGCCAATTATTAAATGAATAATTGACACGTCTGGTGGTGCTCTCCCGCCTTTTTTTTTATTTTCATTGGAATTTACTTACCTGGTTTGCTCGATTGTATTTCAATATGACCTTCAACTGTTTGATCAAAACGTCTTTTGATCATGACCCATAACACGTTTGACCTTGACACTATTTCGACATTCTCTGTGTGATCACAAAATTGATATGAAGTTAATGAAGCTCTATCTGGACGATATTTGTCATTTCCGACGCTTAGATACCCATGTTGACAGCCTCTTTTGGTTGGTTTATAAACGATTGTTGCTCGCAAACGCAGTCCAGGATATGTAATAAACATCTTGCAGGAAGATGAAAATTGATGTGTGAAAATTGTTGATGCATGATCAAAAGTCGCCGATGTGAATGTAATTACAAATTTCCCTTCGTCTATAAATTCCTGGTCATCACATGACTTCAAGATTCCTAAAAACAGAATCAAAATTGCTTGTTTGTAGGGGAAACTGTTAACACCAACACATTTTTTTCTTGTCTGATGAAGTCATGTTTTTAATTTGCCAATGTTCGATAAAACAACCTACATTTAATAATTCAAAATACACGCTTGAATGCAATAGTTAGCTGATCCCTTGTATTTCAATAAATGTCTTTAATACACAATATATATGTTTTCAAAGAGTTTCTACAGATAGCTATCTGTGATTTCATGCCTTTTTCGTCACATGAGGTCTAGAAATGGACAAACTTGTCCCTTTGTGTTTGTTTTATAAATGGATAGGGGCCTGCGTATACAGTTATTGTAAGGTTGAATAAATAACAATAACACATCCTTTTGAATAAAGTGTAGAGGCTCCGAATGAACCGTTCATTATTGTATTAAAGGAACAATAACACATCCGTTTGAATAAATTGTAAAAGCCGGGACATGAACCGTTCATTTGTGTATTAAGGGAACAATAACACATCCGTTTGAATAAATTGTAAAAGCCGGGACATGAACCGTTCATTTGTGTATTAAAGGAACAATAACACATCCGTTTGAATAAATTGTAAAAGCCGGGACATGAACCGTTCATTTGTGTATTAAGGGAACAATAACACATCCGTTTGAATAAATTGTAAAAGCCGGGACATGAACCGTTCATTTGTGTATTAAAGGAACAATAACACATCCGTTTGAATAAATTGTAAAAGCCGGGACATGAACCGTTCATTTGTGTATTAAGGGAACAATAACACATCCGTTTGAATAAATTGTAAAAGCCGGGACATGAACCGTTCATTTGTGTATTAAAGGAACAATAACACATCCGTTTGAATAAATTGCAGAGGCCGGGACATGAACCGTTCATTTGTGTATTAAAGGAACAATAACACATCCGTTTGGATAAATTGTAGAAGCCGGGACATGAACCGTTCATTTGTGTATTAAAGGAACAATAACACATCCATTTGAATAAATTGTAAAGGCCGGGACATGAACCGTTCATTTGTGTATTAAAGGAACAATAACACATCCGTTTGGATAAATTGTAGAGGCCGGGACATGAACCGTACATTTGTGTACTAAAAGTGTCAGAAGAAACAAAATGATATCAGAAATGGCACTGTTCGATGTGCATTACATAGCAGCACAACGAGTGAGTCACGCTGATTATTACATAGCAGCACAACGAGTGAGTCGCGCTGATTATTACATAGCAGCACACCGAGTGAGTCACGCTGATTATTACATAGCAGCACACCGAGTGAGTCACGCTGATTATTACATCGTAGCATTCCGAGTGAGTCACGCTGATTATTACATAGCAGCACACCGAATGAGTCACGCTGATTATTACATAGCAGCACACCGAGTGAGTCACGCTGATTATTATATAGCAGCACAACGAGTGAGTCACGCTGATTATTACAAAGAAGCACACCGAGTGAGTCACACTGATTATTACAAAGCAGCACATCGAATGAGTCACGCTGATTATTACATAGCGGCACAACGAGTGAGTCGCGCTGATTATTACATAGCAGCACACCGAGTGAGTCACGCTGATTATTACATAGCAGCACACCGAGTGAGTCACGCTGATTATTACATAGCAGCACACCGAGTGAGTCACGCTGATTATTACATAGCAGCACAACGAGTGAGTCACGCTGATTATCTCCTTTCTTCCTGAAAACAATTTCTTGTAAAATGCATAATATCAAACATGCCTTAATCCAATAAATAAATGTCATTAATACTAACTTACCTCTATTATCAAAATTTAAAACTCCATCAATGAATATTACTACGAATACTACAAAGGAAAAGGAATTAGTCATTTCAACCTGGTTCAATTTTGGTAAGACGCGTTGTCACCATCCCGAAGTCATATACCAATTTATCAACTATGTTATCACAATAATATCAATGATCTAAAATATGTTTTGATAAATCCATCCAATAATTAATGAAATTATTCCTATGCAATCACCACAAGGCGTTTTGTGATGTGAAAAATCATGTTATCATACACTTCTTGAATCAACTTAAGACACAGTAAATAAACGAATGACAACCTCTAATGAATAAAACTAGAAAGTGAATTCAATCAATCTGTAAAAAATCGAACTAGGAACATTTATAATTGCGTGTAGGAGTATGAAATAAAGTTACAGACCAAAATACATAAAATTACAGCTTCTAGCATCTTTTTGATCAAACCTATTACATATTATTTATCCAGGGAAAACTAAACAGAGAAAAATTATGGAATAGCTAACCTATAATAAAGTATCATCAGTCATGTCAAATCCGCAGAATTAAAACGACAAGAAACAAATTACAATGGATTTGACGCGAAAATTTCATTCAACATCTTTTGTTGTATCATTAACTTTGAGTCGGATTTTGTACATTTAAGATTCATACTTTATTTTCTTCTTTTGAAAAAATAAATGATTAAGATTTGCCTACCACTCTAAAGTACGTAAATGCATTATTCATTTTTCATTTCTCAGATTTCAATAATTGATTTTCCTAATAGCATCTGACATTAATAATATATTATTTTGCATTATGACTGATAAATATGGCAAGCCGTTTTGCTATTTATTCGAACTTCAAGATATCTAATATAGTTTATGAGATATCTTATATAATTTATGATATATCTTATGTAGTTTATGAGATATCTAATAAAACTTATGAAATACCCCGAAACCAGGTTCAACCCACCATTCTAAATGTCGGGTATAAAGTCAGGAAATTGGCAGTTGTTATCTTATAGTTCGTTTCTGTGTGTTACATTGTCGATTATTTTTATTGTACTTCAGTGTTTCTGTTGTTACGTTGTTTTCCTTTTATAGTTGATGTGTTTTGCTCGGTTCTAGTTTTTAACCCGGATTTGTTTTCTCTCATTCGATTTATGACTGTCGAACAGCGGTATACAACTGTTGCCTTTATTTATAAAGTTTATAAGATATGTCATATAATTTTCTTTACGAGATATATCATCTTAAATTATATGAGAAATCTTATAAACTATAAAAGATATTTTTGACATTTCATATATTATATAAAGAAGAAGATGTGGTATGTCTGGTTGTTTTGTTTACACATTAAGATCTAATTTTATTCGACTGTCATACAAATGAGAGGTTTAGCAAGCTATAAAACAGCTTGATCCACCATTTTCTACATGATAAAATGTAGGTTCCAAATCAGGAAAATGACAGTTGTTATCTGTTTGTTTGATGTGTTTGAGTTTTTGATTTTGCCATTTGATTATGGACTTTTCGTTTTGAATTTTGTTGCAGTTTTGTATAGAGTTTTGAATATTCCCGTGCTTACATTTCCTATCATGATTTTCTTGATAGAGGGTTGCTGCTCAAAAGGCAGCTATCAAACCAAGAGTTCCAAATGGTGAAGTTGAAATCATCCCTTCGTAAATTTAACGGACGCCATCACGAGTTGGTTGAACGTTATGGAATAACCGTTTCACAAATGATATCGGATATGTTCCTAACGTCGTAATTAAGGTCTTTCCTTTTACTAAAGGGAAAGACCTTACTGTATTTCTTCTGATTATTATTCTTCTTGTTCCGCCAAACTTTGACAAAATTTCCCTCCGTAACCGTAAACCATGTCGCTTTCATGTTCACACTTTGTATCGGTGTCATAAATACCTATCCGGAACTCACCCTGTGAGTCGAAATATTTTGTCGGTTCGGAGTAATCCCTCCGAAACCCCAAAACCTTGTTATCGTTCCAACACCGTAACCGTAATAGGTAGAAAAATAATGAAGGGTGAAATTTGTTCAGGACCAGACCCCGGTTCTTCGTTACATTTGGATCGAAAAGATTCAACGACTCATTGGTAGGGTTATGCCCCTATGAAAATTAACCGGTGTCGGTTGGCCACCAAAACTCAGAAACCGTAAGTCGTAGACACCTAGGATCTTCACCAATCATCATCAATTCATGTATCTTTAAAAAATACCTCAAGGTCAAATTTGTATGTTGACCTTGACCTTTGACCTAACACCTTGTTATGGGATAATCTCAGAAACCATTATACTTACAGAAGTTTTAAATAGTGGAAAATGTTTGGGTCATTACGGCGCAACTTTGTTACATTTTGACCAAAGAGATTTGACCTTTCTTTAAGGGGCATAACCCCTGTTTTAGGTTTCTGAAAAGACAAAATCAGCTTTTACTATTTAACCAAAGGTCCTAGACCCTTGGGGTCTTCAGTAATGGCATTGGGAACTAATGACCTTGACAAAGGTCAAAAGGTCAAAGGTCAAGGTCATGTCCCAGATAGCGAAATTAGTGTTTTTAACCTTATATAAAGGATTTTTAGTGTGTTTTCGAGCTTTTTAAGGTTGACCCGACCTTTTCGATACATTCTACGTCTGTTGGAACATGCATTTTACATTACAAAAGGAAAGACCTCTCAATTGTTCAAGAACAATTGACAGTTTAATTACAATCCCCTTCCCTTTCATGAATGTGACCTACCGAATTAGACTATTTACCGGATTTGTTATTACATGAGCAACACGACGGGTCCCACATGTAAAGGATCTGCTTACCCTTCTGGAGCACCTGAAATCACCCCTAGTTTTTGGTGGGGTTCGTGTTGTTTATTCTTTAGTTTTCTATGTTGTGTCATGTGTACTATTGTTTGTCTGTTTGTCCTTTTTTATTTTTAGCCATGGCGTTGTCAGTTTTTTTTCTATTATGAGTTTGACTGTCCCTCTGGTATCTTTTGTCCCTCTTTTGTATTTTTGTGATTTTACTTTTCCCTAATCAAATAGCAAAATTTAAAGCTCACGCACATCAAACAAATGGCTAACAACTGTCATATTTCTCACTTTAGGAGATTTACATTTTGTATGATTATAAGTTTCTTGTTTCGGACTGGATATTGACCATTAAATATTTTGTTTTCCATTTTAAGATTGCTGTCTTATTTACGTAATTAGCACATATCCTTGAATTCGTACCAACAGGAGTCTCAATGCCTTTTGTGCTTTTATTGTAGTATTGGATTGATGTCTGAATGACCTTAGCAATGGCTTTCATTGATAATAACCAGTTAATAAATAGAAACCGCTATCAAATAACAGAATAAACCAATAAAAAGGACATCAGGCCCAAGATCACAATTAATGACCCCGTTTTTCGCTGTCCACGAATATAGTTCCCTTTAATTATAGTGTATTTTTTCTTTATTTTTTCTTTCCCTTTCTCATACATTTCTTAGTTTTTCTGGGGTGGAAATAAGAGAAGAGAGCTGAAATAAATCTTTGGATTGTTTTATTTTAACTAATTTTGATAAGGAAAGATTGATTCGGCCAGGTGCATAAAGGTAATATTCACACTTTTCGGAACATCTCTTGACTTGCCTATAGGGGTAAGGATGTGTATTGGCCAAATTTGTATGATGTAAACATGCAATTTGTCTGAAAATTGCACATATGTTTGGATCTGAACTGTACATTACACATACAAAAAATTAGACAAAAAGAATAGGCATTTTTTTAATGCGACAAAACGTTATAAAGAACTGATAGAGGAATTAATTGTGGTCGCGGGCCATCAACAGTGAGTCAATCTTTTTTCCGGAAATGTAAAATGAATATTCTCGATAAATGTATATATAAAAAAAAGTTGAATAGCAATCTGATACTGTATGTTCGATATGTTTCTGACTTTAATATGTTTTTCATTTTTCGTTTTTGCAATATAGCTGTTGATCAAGAATCTGCTATTTTTTCCCAATATTATAATCATTTTCTCGTTATAGACTTCACGCCTCGATTGAAAAAAGGCGTGCTTTTGAATGACATGGAATGAACTCTGTTTTTTCGACAAATAATCAACTGAGTTAATCAATACATAACATTAACAAATTAATGAAAACGTTTTAGCCAGAGGCAAGTACATGAGAATCGCTATATTGAAAAATGTATATTAAAGTTGTATTTCAGTTTTTAAAGACAGGATAGTTATAAATGAAACATTTTTTTTATCATATTGATATTAATTGATTTAATAATCGAGGGAAAATCTAGTGCACGTTAAAGCAACTATGTATTTGTTCTTTTCCGTTTCAGATGCATACATGTCAATGTGTATAGCCAATCATGGTATTAAGTGGAAAATGAAAATGTCTGATCTTTACAAAGATCATACTTAATGGTATTGATCATGTCAGTGATAAAGACGTATTTCTACACGTTCACATCAAAATTGATTTCATGATATTTGATTTGCAAGAAATGAAGATAACAGTTAAAGAAGCTTCAACATTGCTTACGCAATACAATGTTTTATTGTAATTGAATACCAATATATAATTCTGAAATAAGTCATTTCTCTATATGTCCTCATACAGTTTATATATACTTCTTTCATATTCGGTAATAAAAGTTTAAGGCAGTATCGTGTTAAGAATACTCCCACTCGTAATTCGAGAAGGTGTCATTACATAATTGTCCTATTGATAAAGTTAGACAGTATAAATCCTTATGGATAAACTTCAGTACCTCTGGAAGATTTACAGAGGCAAAACATGATCGTTATAAAATCGGACTCAAGCCCTTTTTAAAATTCATATTTAAAGGTCATAAACCCAAAAATAAAACTTTACTACATATATTTGACCACACAGTGAAACCAATTTTATCTTGTGGAAGTGAAATTTGGAACACTTCAGATTCAAAAAAGTTAATTGAAAAAGGAGATTGTTATTTTGAAAAATTATGCAAAGAACTGCAAACTGAATCAGTTTATTTAAAACTCTGTAAATTTTCTCTGGGAGTATGAAAGAGAAGCACAAATATGGCAGTGATAGGTGAGCTAGGGAGATATCCTTTGTTTATTGAAGTTATAGTTAACATGGTTTCATACTTATCATGTTTAACAAATACAGAGGACAAATTATTAGCAAAATACTTAGACATAGGTTTATCACAAGTTTTTAACATGAAATCAAAGTTGAAAAGATTTATTTCATCATAAAATTTAAGAAGAATAAGTTGTGGTGTTCATCTTTAAAAGATGACAGAAAAAAAAATATGTCATTTGAAAATAAAGTAAGAACATACAGACTTTTTAAGAAAAATGTAAGTTTTGAACCTTATCTGTCTATAGGCAATTTGAATCTGAGAATTCAGATGACAAAATTCAGAATAAGTAAACATACTCTGGAAATAGAGAGAGGTGGATACAGGGGGCTTTAGGCAATATAATTTGTAATCGTTATAAAAAGGAAGTAGAAAATGAACCCCCACTTTCTTCTAAAATGTTCATCTTTAGAAAGTGAGAGAGTTTCCATTATTTCAAACATAGTTAAAAGTTACAAAACTTTTCACAATTTAGATTTTTAATCACAATTTATTTGGCTAATGTCCAATACAGATAGTAACATGTTTAATCAAGGGAGCAATTTAATCAATAATTTAAATGTTGTTCGAAAACAACTATTAGAAACTAACTTATATTTTACTCTTAAAAGACAGAGGCATAATTCAGATATTTATAAGTGTGCTTGTTATTGTAGGCTTATAAAAGCAACAAGGGGAAACCAGAATAGTTTTCTATAATTTTTAGGATCACTGTATTTATCAATGTAAATTTAATTTTTATAAATAAACATTAATGTCTGTCTTTTTTTCTCTTCATTGTAATCATAGATTTGATTGTATTCAAATCATTGTAATAATAGATTTAATTGTATTCAAATCATTGTAATAATAGATTTAATTGTATTCAAATCATTATAATCATTGTAATCACAGATTTAATTGTATTCAAATCATTGTAATCATTGTAATCATAGATTTAATTGTATTCAAATCATTGTAATCATAGATTTAATTGTATTCAAATCATTGTAATCATTGTAATCATAGATTTAATTGTATTCAAATCATTGTAATCATTGTAATCATTTGTACCAAATTTCACTTCATTATTCTGCCTGTACTGGGCGTCTTCACTTGACAATAAAATATATTTGATTTGATTTCTAGATCCAAGAAGAGATTATATTCCATCAACTCAAGTAATGTAAAACCCGAAGTAGGTGTCATCCATCCGGTGAGTGCATGTCCGTTAAAGGTCATCTCTTGCAAGCCCATGATCATATTAAAAGTCATTCTGTTCAGTAGTAATGAAGAAATACTTGCCGAAAATTATCAAAATATAATGAAAATCAGGAAGTTTTTGATTGGTAGATTCCAAGACTTCTTGTACAACACATCATTGTCAAGCTGCAGACAAAATACGATCTTCATTTCAGAGGGTACGGTTTATTTATTTACATGCTTTATCTTATTTTATTTGTTTATTCATACTTACATATATATATATTTACATATTTAGATTGGTATCATTTATCTGCGATATAATGTAAAAAGTATGCATATAGAATTTTAAACTATGATAGGTCACTTTACTTATTTTCAAAAAATATTGGGTCCACAAGTTAACAATTTAACATAAATGGGCATTGGTATTTTGAAAAGTGTTTCGTTTGCGCGATTTACTAGCAATTAAGCTGAGATTTTATTTGCAATTCTTATGTGAACGAACTGTGCGCCTCTCCTAGCCAACCTCTTCTTATTTTCATATAAATCGGAGTTCTTCCAGACACTTGTTAAAACAAAGAAGATCAAAGAAGCCAGATTATTTAATTTCACTTTCAGAAATATTGATGGTGTTCTTTGAATTAATTATCCAAACTTTTCTGGTTGGGTTCCATTAATATATCCCCTAGAACTAGAAAATTAAGGAAACAACAAACATGACTTCCACCGCCTCATTTTTAGACATACCTGGAATATGGCATACACAGTCATCTCAGTACCAGAATCTATGACAAACGAGACGATTTTAATTTTAAAATTATCAATTTGCCCCACCTTAGTAGCAATATACCAACTTCACCTGCATATGGGATAAATATTTCCCAACTAATTCGGTATGCAAGAGCTAGCAGCTGCTAATCAGACTTTGTAAAACGTCACCAGTATATGGGCCGAAAATTTATGAACCAGGGGAATGCTTAAACAAAATTTCATCGGAAGGTACTAAGATCTTGTTGATGAATAACCTGCTATTTCAAGATATTTTGTTTTCCAATATAAAAACTTCATGGGTTCGAATGACATGATTTGCACTATGTTTCTTCGAAATATAATCAGCAAATTTCAAATGGAAATAATCAATACATAACATAAACCAAAAAATGTAAACTTTTGATCCAGAAACAAGTACATGACATTCACTGTATTGAAAATTTTATATCAGAGTTTTATTTCAAGTTTTAAAGACTGGAGAGTTATAATTTAAACAATATTCGTGATCATAGCGATACTAATGGATTTAAGACCCCAGAGAAAAGCTAATTCACGTAAAAGCAACTATGTATCTGTTCTTTTCTGTTTCAGATGCATATATGTCAATGTGTAATATTATAAATAGCCAATCATGGTATTAAGTGGAAATGAAAATGTCTGGTCTTTACAAAGATCATACTTAATGGTATTTAGATTGATCGTGTCGATGATAATGACTACTTCCATACGTTCACTATGTGCATTATATGTGGCGACATCAAAATTGGTTTCATGATATTTTTTTTTAAATACAGTAAAAGACGCCATCAATCTTGCTTACGCAATACAATGTTTTATTGTAATCCAATACCAATATATAATTATGGAATAAGTCATTTATCTCATGTCTTGATATAAATTATATTTATATGCTTCTTTCATCATCGGTAATGGAAATTTAAGGCGTTATTGTGTAAAGAATACACCTACTCGTAATTCAAAGTAGCGAAAAATAAAGAGAATTTGTCATGTGGATTCAAAAAGAGATTAACGCACCACCTTAAGCTGACGGCCAAATGAAGTTATTCTGTTTAACGTGGTGCAGATTGTGAGACGAAAAAAATAAGGTAAATCAACATATTGAAAAGTTTGAAGTAACGGCAAACACGAAGTGTCAACGGATCCCAAAAGTGCTTGTCCCTCACAGGTCATCGTTGTCAACCCAATGATCATATTGAAAATCGTTCTGTTAAGTAGTAATGGAGAAATGGGTGCCGATTATGATAAGATGTTTCACTTATTAAAAAAAAATAATATATTTAAAAACAGGCAATTTGTGACTGACAGATTCCACAACTGATTGCGCATTACTCATCACTGTCACACTGTCATGAAAGGGAAGGGGATTGTAGTTACGACGTATGGAATATATCCGATATCATTTGTGAAATGGTTAAGCTGCTGACAGAATATGAAGCTATCTTGTTCATTACATGTAGTACCTAATTCAAATAATTTTAAGATTTATTAGTAAAAGTAAAAGTAAAAGATCAAATATATTATCTTACACCACCACATGATGCTTTATAGAAACAGCATGTATTGTTTGCGATTTTGACTTTGCAAATTTACTTGGTTTTTTTTTGTTACCCGTTCAAAGTTTTAGTATATTATAAGATCATTTGTCTGATTTTAAAATGACTTTTTTAAGAAGAATATTGGTCATGTCTCTCCCTGCGACTTTTTGGTGACTATGCAGTGTAAAGCAAACACTAATCAATCCATCAATCAATCAAAGAATATCCTTACAATCCATCCAATATAGTGTTTGATGTACTCAAAGTATTATATACAATTGTCTGGAATTATGAAATCGATATGAAATTGCAAGACTATTGTGTCACCTGATATATTTCATAAACACAGGTCAGCAAAAGACAATTTAATGACTTTAAATAAATAGAAACTTACTTACGATCTTCATTTCAATGGGTATGGTTTATTTGTGTACATGCATTATCTTTTTGTATTTGTTTATTTATACTTACATGTATATATATATTTACATATGTAGATTGGTGTCAATTATCTGCGATACAATGTAAACTGAATGTATAAAAAAAATACGGGGTACACAGTTTAATAATTTTACATACCATATTTGATTTTAAGTTACATCAGCTTTTCTATGACTTAAAATGGGGACCTTCATTAGTTGTAATTTGAACTTTGACAAGTATTTCGTTTGCGCAATTTACTAGAAAGTAAGCTGACATTTTATTCATCCTACAATAAATAACATGCACAATTTGTTATTGCTGGCCCACAAAGTTCGGCAATCAACCTAGTTCTGCTGAGAGTAAAGAAATAAATATATAAATAATATATAAATACGAAAGACCTTCAAATTGAAGACTTGGTAAAGTATTGAATACTTTTCTGTTTCCTGATCTTTAAAAGTGTTCAGTTGTTGTACAATTACAAAATCGTCGTCCCCAAATACATGTTTTTTTTTCAATTAAAACTCCGATGATTGAAAGAGGACTGTATAAATCTGAAAAATGTATAGCAAAGTGAACGAAAAGTTTGTTTTATGCTAAAGCATAATCCGTAAATAATTGCACTTATTAGAAAATATTTGGTTCTTTGCAAATAAGTATATACTGTTAACTTCATGCTTATATTTATGTCGACGATTAACGGTGTGTTGAGGTCATTCTACGATTTTTTAGTGTACATTTGTTACGTATGAAGTTATTCATTTACCGTCTTAAATATCATGAATGAGCTGGGTGTTGTATGACCTTTATATTTTGTGGTGTTTTGGTAAATATTTCTCATCATTGTATATGATTTTTTGAGGCATCTAGACAAGACAAGACAAGACAAATACTTTATCTAAGTCTCACCACGTGTTACATATAAGATATACAGATTTTCAAAACACACGTTAACAACAAGAGCTACTCTTTAAAGAGTTATGAGAGACTAGAATAACTCTCAGAGAGTGATTGTCAATTTCTACAGAAATGAATTTTTTGTACACAAAAATCTGGACAGGAACCTGTATATAAAAATCTGGATTTGAGTCAATCTTAACATCTGATTTAAATATAGCCACCATAAACCATAATTTTTCGGAATTATCCATCTTTAACACTCATCAAAGAAACCAGTGGTTGATTTAACCAAGCTGTCATAAGACCTCTCATAAGATATTAAATATGACATGTCGTATGATTTTCTAATGACTGTGTTGGAACATATCTTAGACCTCGCCTCGTAGCTGTCTTCTGATGATCTTGGCAAAAGTATCCATGATCTGTCACAAGTTCAAAAAAATTTCAAATACTAACATGGATATATGGAAAAATGAAACCCACTTACTACTAAGATATGGCGTAAGAAAATCCTAAGACATTTGAAGACAGCTTTATGAAACTGGCTGAAGGTTTATAATTTGATGCACTTTTACCTTTTGTGACTGTTTAGTTTGTTCACACATCGTTGTTAATATAATGGAATTGTATGCAACTGTCATAAGTCTCGCTTGCTATAAAACCACATCAGAAAGTTGTTATCCATTTGTTTGATGTGTTTGAGCTTTTGATTTTGCCATTTGATAAAAGAGGGACGAAAGATACCAAAGGGACAGTCAAACTCATAAATCTAAAACAAACTGACAACGCCATGGCTAAAAATGAAAAAGACAAACAAACAACAGCACACACGACACAACATAGAAAACTAAAGAAAAAACAACACGAACCCCACCAAAAAACTATTGGGTGATCTCAGGTGCTCCGGAAGGATAAGCAGATCCTGCTCCACATGCGGCACCCGTCGTGTTGCTTATGTGATAACAAATCCGGTAAATAGTCTAATTCGGTAGGTCACATTCATGAAAGGGAAGGGGATTGTAGTTACGACGTAAGGAACATATCCAATATCATTTTTGAAACGGTTATTCCATAACGTTCAACCAACTCGTGATGGCGTCCGTAAAATTTACGAAGGGATGATTTCAACTTCACCAAAAGGTATTTATAGGACTTTCCGTGTTGAATTTTCCTCAGAGTTCAGTACTTTAATGATTTTACTTTTTACACCAGACTCAACACTCGAAATAAAAAAGTAGAAAGCTCACCCAAACACAAATTTAAAGAGCATTGCAAGCCAAGCATTGAATTAAAGTAAAGTATAGCTTAATTGATCTTGAAATTTTAATGTATTTTATAATAAACAACAAATAACATAATAATACAGGTCAAAAAATTATGTTATTCGCATATTATACATGATGAATAGAAAATTTGGAAAATCCATCACAAATTATATTATTTTGAATATTATAGAATGGCATTTTAATTTCAGTATAAAGGTATTCAATCACTAATTAAATCATGTCTGGAATATTATGGCCCCATGATTTTGAAAGTATAAACGATCAAAAGTTGTAAATGGGTAGATTTCATTGACAGTTACATAGTACAGCTGTGAATATAAACTCTTGAGTAGTATGTCCAATTGACTTTATCTAAAGAAACAAAAAAATGATGGTATCGATTTAAATTTGAGCAACGTAAAAACTTTTTATTCAAATATAAAACAAATACTAGTATCAGAAACGACGACAGGAAGTTTTTGAATAAAACATCCTTTGAAACAATGTATTAGACTGTGTACACAGAAAAGCGAACACATTATCTTGCCAAAATAATATCTTAAAATTCAATGAAAATAATACTGTTTATGTATTTATAGAAAACAAATTATATGGGTTTTGAACTTCTAATTGTTAATGATAAGTTATCTACTAGTGTTCCTGAATAAAGGAAGAGGGATTGATTGGCTCAACCTACAAAATGAGTCAATGATCGGGAATATAAACAAAGATCACGCAATAACAACGCTTCGTACTTTCAATTCGTCATAATATTATTAACAATTCAAAGTCAGTGTAGATGCGAAAAATATTTCAAATTTATAGTCACATCATTCCGAACCCGATCACAAACATGCATCGTTTAATTTAAAAAAAAATTTTGAATAACCTTATCATGCTTATGACATTGGAATATACATTTTCATTTTAGTTATATAATTCTTTTTAGAATTTTGCAAATCTATTGAGATAAATGTTGATTTTGATGAATAATGATTTGAATGTATATATATATGCAAGACGCATTTGAATGGTTATCTGTGTGAAAGTATATTGGAAGGGTTTGGAGGGGTCCGGGACCTTTATCGGGACTCCGAGATCGGGTGTTTTTAAGGCCGATATCTTGGGATTCATCCTTTTGGGATCTGGGAATTCTTTTTTCGAATTTCGGGATGTCGGGATTTAAATTTCTTTACATTCGGGACATCGCTTTTTAATGTTTTTAAGCCAAGGAATTTCGGGATCAGGACCCCTCCGGATAATTGAGTCAAATAGAACGTTAACACTTTCATTTTGTGTTTGGTATGATATAGATAATAATTATCATGTAGAAATATAATCCTCAGTGTAATCTTATCTATAATAAAAAAAAAAAGAAATTAATAATGGAAATGGGGAACATGTCAAAGAGAACACAACCCGACCTAAGTGCAGACATCAGTCGAAGGTAACCAATGGGTCTTCAACGAGAAAATTCCAGAGGTGGTCCTCAGCTGGCACCTAAATTAAAATGTGTACTAGTTCAGTAAAAAGTTAAAAACATATAAATGAATTGAAACAAAAAAAACATACATGACTTAATCAATGCCAGAGGCTCCTGATTTGGGACAGGCGCAAACATGCGGCGGGGTTAAACATGTTTTGAGAGATCTCAACCCTCCCCTATACCTTTAGGCAATGTAGAATAAAGAAACTCATAGTACTACGCACATTTAAACCCAGTTTAAGATAAGTCCGAGTAACAAAAGAAACTAAGCAAAATGACAATGATACATAAATTAACAAAGTACTACTAGCAGTTACTGACATGCAAGCTCCAGGCCTCGTTTAAATTGATTGAAATATTATTTCTTCATCATATGAACAGTACAACCCCTCCCGTTGGGGGATTAGTATCGTATCATCATAAAATATACGAGAAGAACATAACCCGTATCGTGCCAACAATCTATAATACTAAAATTACGAGGTCCAATTTGTCAGCCGTCATCACGTAAAAACGATGAATCAAAGAATTCAACTTTATATATATCTATAATACTAAAATTACGAGGTCCAATTTGTCAGCCGTCATCACGTAAAAACGATGAATCAAAGAATTCAACTTTATATATATCTATAATACTAAAATTACGAGGTCCAATTTGTCAGCGGTCATCACGTAAAAACCATGAATCAAAGAATTCAACTTTATATATAACTAATATAGTACAATAGTGTTGATTAAAAATTACACCACTCTAGGCACGTTTGTTTTCCACGTAATTAATATTGCCAATAATTAAGAAGTTCCGGATCGAGTCCGACACCGATACCAATAGTATATTCACCTGTTACCTATTACCTTATCTGTACGTTCCGCATCTGACAGGCGCACCACCAAACAGTGTATTTAGAATTTTGCTGTATACTGTTGAGTAAAAAATACTCCATTCCAGGCCCTTTTGTTTTCCAAATTATTAATATTACCAATAATTGATAGGTTCCAGGTCGACGGGTTCAAACAGAAAGATTTTGAAAGCAGAGAAAACTGTGCACCTTATACATGTTATAATCGGCATGACTTTATCAGATGACAATACCAATACTAAAATAAGGCATACGCATAGTTATATATCAGTCACGGACCCGTGATATCACGGGTGTGTTCTAGTTGGTTTTGAAATAAATTTGTTTATTTACGACCCTATGAGTGAATCAATATTAATACCAAAATGTGCAATCTCTAATGACTTGACAACAGTATCGTAACTATATACTTTCCGAATAGTCTGTTTGAAGGTTTGGTTAGCTTTTGAGGTGAATACCCACATTTTTGTGCTTTGTAAAGAATATTACCAAAAAATATTGGATGTGCAATACGTGAACATATAAGATGTCTGCTTGTTGATCAATATTTATGAAAGATGTCCTTGTACTGATTATAAAATCTAGTAAACATTATGTCCACACTTGAATATGAAGGAAAAATAATAGCATTGGCCTATCAATATTAAACAGATAATGTTACTAAATTTTTCAGACATTTCCTGTCATTCTTTCAAACATATGGAAAAGACAAACGTATAAGATTACGGGTCAATATATCTACATACTGCAGATTTCCCAGTCTTAAATAATAAAATGAATAATTGAAAGGATATTATCCGTACATAAGAATGGAAGGAATCAATAAGAAAATGGATAAAAAGCTTGTTTATTATGGTTCCCATTTAGCGTGGGCATCAACTTTCACGCAAAATAATCTAAAATTGATAACATTAGCACTTTACGGTATTTATATGATCAGTTTTCCTTCAGAATAATTCTGTTTTATGTTGTTTAGTCTCTAAGAGAGATTTTTATAGTGATGGTTACATTTCCTTAAGTAATACATTTATTCTGTATGACAATCGGTAACTCCATTACATAATATAAAACTCCGTCTTTATTGAGGACGTTTTTCCAACAACAAATATAAATGGTTACACTAGAACAGACAATGTTACATGTAGGTGTATCCGTTTATTTCAAAACATGATATTGTGTGAATGTTGGATGTTTATGGACACCATATGAAGGAAAAAGATGTTAGTATTTGATATTTTATAGGCTGTGCCTGTTGCTTAATCCTTTCCATAAACTATTGTAAAAATAACTTTATTCATACAACTGTAACCGGGAAGCATATTTTTATTAGAAAATTACAACGCCTCCTCAATGACCGACTGTGTTTCAAGTCAGCTCTCTAACCTTCTGAGCTAAAGAAGGACTTTACGTGATTTTATAAGATATTACCATTTGTCAGTTGTGAGGGCCTTCATGGGGTTTTTGATTATGTGATTACTTGGCCGTTTTTTTAATGATTATTTGATTATTAAGCCAAATATTTCATGATTATTTGATTACCTAGGACTGTATTTTTAGTTTATGATTATTTGATTACTAAAGATAAGCAAATATTTAATGATTATGTGATTATATTGGCAAAAAAAGGGTGATTATGTGATTACTAGGACCCCCCATGAGGGGCCTCAGTTGTATATATAAACCACAATCCTATTGTATAATTTTAATTTTGTCAAATAACATAAACAAAGATTTCTTCGGTTTATCCAAAACACGTCCAACGATCCTCGCCATTTTCATGACTTCCTGAAGTTATGTCACTTTCTTGTTCGCTTGAAGTCATGTGTTATAAAAACCTAAAAACTATTTTCAACCGTACGGTATTAGAACAAGAGCTAAATTGGTTTTTGTAACGCAGGATGTATGAATATGCAGTCTCGTCCGGTCAGAGTTGAGATTCTATTTCTAATACTGCCATTCTAGATAAACCGAAAGACGACATGAAGTATATTTTATTTACATCAGGCCATACAAGAAACAACAATATCAATAGATACATGAAACAATAAAATGTAATGTAAATGATATAAAAAAAATAGTACTTTTCTGTGATTATTTTTTTAAGTCATTCTTAATGTTCTTGATTTAAAAAAAAAACAAATTATATTTTAAACGTTAACATCTAACAAATTCATTAGGATATTTTATTGCACTATGGCTCATAAAATCTAAACGTTTAGTTGTCAAAGCTTGAGTTGTAATTTACAAACCTGAGTCGATAATAAACTGAAAACGCCATGACTAAAACAAAAATAGGCCAAAAGACAAACCGTAGACAAACCACAACAAAGAAAACGAAAGACTGAGCAACAAGTACCCCATCAAAAGCTTGTGTGATCTCGGGTGCTCCAGAGGGGTATGCAGATCCTTCTCAACATGTGTCAAACCCAGTAATAAGTCAAATTCGGTAGTTCACATTCGTGGAAAACGGAACGGAATTATAGCTACAACAATTGACCATATGCTTCGTGGTCTTTGGAACAATTATTCCATAACGGTCAGTGAGCTCTTGATGGCGTACTTCAAATTAAAAAAAAAGGGATGAATTGGACTTCACTTCGACTCTTGCCAGTCTTGGTTTAATAGCTTCCATGTGAGCAGCATCCCTCTTGCAAGGAAATCAAACTAGGAAAAACAATCTCTGGAATATCAACTAGAAGGCATATACCCTCTATGCAGACGCTGCTTGAATGTTTTTTATACAGAATTGAAGAGTTCATATTCACTTTGTGGTTAAAGCTTTTGAAATTTTAATAATTTTCTTAACCTATCCTGGATTTCTACCAAACTTAAACAGAAGCTTGTTTATGATCATAAGATAGTATTCAAAAGTAAGTTTTGTTAAAAGAAAATCCATTTTTTCCGACTTAGTTTTTCTTCCAGTTAACATTAAAGACAGTTTGCAGTTAAAGTTTTTAAATAATTTATTAGATTCATAAACTATCCTGGGTTTACATCAAACTTGGACAGAAGCTTCTTACAATCAAAAGGTAGTATCGTACGGAAGCCGATAAGGGCCATTCAAAAAAAATAATTTATGTCGTAATTTCGACATAACATGTCGTTATTACGACATAACATGTCGTTATTACGACATAACATGTCGTTATTACGACATAACATGTCGTTATAACGACATCTCTATGTCGTAATTTCGACATGGTGATGTCGTTATTACGACATATATGTCGAAATTTATAACGACATCGCTATGTCGTTATTTCGACATATATGTCGTAATAACGACATCGCTTTATATAAAAGAATATGTATTATGATTGCCAAGAGACTAAATGAAACAGAAATTACCAACTATAGGTCATCATAATGCCCCCAATATTTAGAAAAGCCCCCGCATATTCAGCTATAAAAGAGGTAGGAAATATACAAGAGGGAGAGTCCCCGTAATGCTGTGTGGCAGACAGTGGTATTAATTACTTATTACCTCCCTTGATTAAACTCCAAATTTCATATTTAATGTATTTCATTGTTAAATAATTTACATGAAGCTGAATAATTATATATTTGTTTTAAAATTGCATAACTTTTGCTATTTGAATTCATTGGTTAAAGATATTTATTTATATTGTAAAGTTTAATATTTGCATGGTCGCAAAATCTTTGGTTACCCTCTTTGGTAAGAAACTTATATATTTTATAGATCGCATTTAAGTTGAACATTGACCGTGCAAGGGCTGTATAGTCAGTCAAGGCCGTTGAAAACTGCCGTTTGTTATAACATTTGGCCGTGGAAGAGCTGCAGACAAAGTTGATATGCGGAAATATATGAGGACTGACATTGCAAGCCCAACATTCCCTCTTTCTTTAAATACGCAAAATACATGCCTTCTAGTAATTAGGGTGAATTGAAGTATTGATTGCTCTTTTTCTACTAATTAAATGCGGCGTCGTAGAGGGTTTTGATTAATTTTTGCAAGTTTTATTCAGTGTTTTATATTTTTGGTTGTTCTGTTCTTTTTGTGATCAAAAATTACCTCGAGTTGTGGAAATCGATTTAATAATGTTTGCCCTTAAGTAGTTTCAACTAAAAATGCTGTACTGTCGCAGAATAATGTAGGAAGGAAAGGTGGGATTGAAGTACATGTGTACGTTTTTGCATATTTTTTTTATCATAGGATGTTTAACTTTCAAGTTGCATATCATCTGTCATTGTAAAATTTCTATATCTTAATTCATTCCCAATACAAATATATCTGACAATCTGCAAGTAAATCGAACATTTTTACCCTTGGGTAAATTTGAATAAAATTGTATTTTCCCTGACACATAAGTTGTCGAAATACACCCCTTCAATTACTTGAACCTTGGCTTGAGAATTATTTCCCAAGTCATCTTCAGATATATACATTTTAAAATATAGTAATCTACTCCTGGGTGGTCCGCGAAAACGGCAAATAAAAATATAATCCCGTTTTTTTTTTAATTCGATGAAACGGTTTTCGTTGCTGTTTGGGATTCGTCTTTTAAGTACCTCCATTTCATGCACAAGTTTATATTGACGAAAAGTTCCGGCTTCGCTAGTACAGGAATTACTTTCATCACGAAATAGCAGGACAAATCGCGAAGTAAAACATTCCGTGAACTGGTATTAAGTGTTTTGATATTGGTGATTGCACCTAACTGAAGTGACGACTTTAAATGATCTATTTCGGAGTACTTCCGTAACATAAATTTCAATTTATTTATTAAAATGGGATTTTTCCCCCATTTCCAAATTCTTTTAAATAAATCGTTAAAAGCTATACAATAAATAAAAATTGCAAAATTTAACCTATGTCGAACCTATTTCCCCGGGCGGAGTCTTAAGCAACATGCACTATTTTTTTTCGGCAGCAATCATTAACATCTTTCTCCAAATTTCGTAACACGATTTGTTTTAATTATCATAAACATTTAATTGAAACTTTAGCACATTTAACGTCGGAAATTAGCGTCTTTAGGATTTTAGACGTTTTCAGACATTTGGAAAAATTGGCTACCGTTTTGCAATGTATGGAAGCATTTTATTCCTTTAAGACCCAAATATGTAGTTAATAAGGAAAGAATCTTGGCATTTTTTACTCTTCGTATATCTAACTTTTGTTTTGATCAATTAGAAAAAAATACGCCTTAACTGCTTTGAAAAATGAAATATCAACTTGGACAAATGGCTACCGTTTGAAAAACGACTGTGTAGAGAAGATTTTATTGAATCAGCAATATTTGAACTCACATGAGGCAAATATTTGTACTTTTGTTAGATATTATTATTGTCTTACTATTTTTATTCATTTTCTACTATAATATGCAGTTGAGTCAAATGAAATTTGGTAAAATAACGGTTTTAACGCCACAAAGAACCGACACATGTCGTTGTTCCTGTCAAGAGTCAAGAAGATCAGAGAATAAGAATTCTAATGCAATTTGGATGTAACAATTTTTTTCATTGGCTAAAAGTTGCCGTCAAATCCACAGTTGACCTGGCGTAACTAAGGAGGGACCCGCCATTTTGAATTGATGAATCAAGAAATGTTCGAATACTACTATATAATCGAAAATAAAACAACACATACCTCGAATTCGCCGTTTTAATGTAATTTTATCCGAATTTGAAGCGTACAGGTAACGTAATGACGTCCAGTTTGTAAGTTTTCATTTCTATGACGTCACGTTTAGCCATGACGTCTTTGTGCCAAAATCATTCATGAAGTTTCGCGGATTTTTTTTTTATTTGACATATTTAGACATTTTTTCAAGTTTTATCGTATTTTTTCTTTTTGTAATGCATTAGAATCGGAATAACAGTACTGTAGTTGAAGAGTTGCCACCGTCAATTTTGATTTGACGGTCGCAAATCTCCGTTTTACTGTCTCCGCTACGCGTCGCCAGTAAAACTGCATTTGCGACCGTCAATTCTACAATTGACGGTGGCAACTCTTCAACTACAGTACTGTTATTCCTTAAATAGGATCACTATACATAAGAGTTAAAACAGTTTTTCATAAATGTAACGTTGGGTGGGGACATCCGTTTTTTTCACATAGCTTTCTTTTTTTAATCCTCAAATATACTAGATATTACTTAGGAGATGATCAAGAGCTGTAAAAACATAATTCAAAACATATATTGAATTTGTTTTGATATTGGTTCGTGTTTTCTAACATATTTATTTTGTTATGCGGATGAAATTTCGAAGATTCTGTTTTAAATCCTAGGGGTTGTAGGAACATCGCGCGTGCCCAACGTTTGAAAGTAGAAAAAGAGCTATCAATACTTCAATACACCCTTATACCAAGAAGCCATGTAGTTTGCGCTTATTTAAAGGGAGATGGAAAGCTTGGCTTGACTTGGTTGTACAATTTCAGTTCTCTAATAATTCCACATTTCATTCTTCCAACATGTGTGACTGCATAGCTATTCTACGACCGGTAACTTGTTAATCTAAACGACGTTGTCTGACTGTACAGGCCTAGCACTATGAGCCATGTTAATCTAAATTGGTATCTATAACATATATAAGTTTCTCACTGAAGGTATCCAAAGAAGGTAACCAAAGATTTTGCGACGATGCAAATATTAAACTTTACAATATAAATAAATATCTTTAACCAATGAATTCAAATAGCAAAAGCTATGCAATTAACAAATATTTACTTATTGACCTTCATGTAAATTATTTAACAATAGAATACGTTAAATATGAAATTTGGACTATATACATTTTGTTTCTCTTGTTATAAGCTTTCGAATGAGGTATAAAGTTTATCTATAATAAGGGGCTAAAAGGTCACGGCAGTCCATTCCATTATTCAAAATATCCATTTCATTATTCAAAATTTGCTATTTCTTTATTTTCACGCGTATTTCGACATTTAAGTCCTCTAATATGCGTTGCGGAACATGTTGACTATAAACCTTTTGTTCCTCTCGTTATAAGCTTTCGAATTAGGTATAAAGTTAATCTATAATTAGGGGCTAAAGGGTCGCAGCAGTCCATTCCATTATTCAAAATATCCATTTCATTATTCAAAAATGGCTATTTCTTAATTTTCAGGCGTATTTCGACATTTAAGTCCTCTAAATATGCGTTGCGGAACATGTTGACTATATACATGTTGTTACGCTCATTATAAGCTTTCGAATGAGGTATAAAGTTTATCTATAGTTAGGGGCTTAAGGGTCGCACTAGTCCATTCCATTATTCAAAATATCCATTTCATTATTCAAAATTGGCTATTTCTTAACTTTCACACGTATTTCGACATTTTAGTCCTGTAATATGCGTTGCAGAACATGTTGACTATACACATTTTATTTCTCTCGTTATAAGCTTTCGAATGAGGTATAAAGTTTATCTATAATTAGGGGCTAAAGGGTCGCAGCAGTCCATTCCATTATTCAAAATAACCCTTTCATTATTCAAAATTGACTGTTTCTTATCTTTCACGCGTATTTCGACATTTAAGTCCTCTAATATGTGTTGAGGAACATGTTGACTATATACATTTTGTTCCTCTCGTTATAAGCTTTCGAATGAGGTATACAGTTTGTCTATAATTAGGGGCTAAAAGGTAGCAGCAGTCCATTCAATTATTCAAAATATCCATTTCATTATTCAAAATTGGCTATTTCTTTATTTTCACGCGTATTTCGACATTTAAGTCCTCTAATATGCGTTGCGGAACATGTTGACAATATACCTTTTGTTCCTCTCGTTATAAGCTTTCGAATTAGGTATAAAGTTTATCTATAATTAGGGGCTAAAGGGTCGCAGCAGTCCATTCCATTATTCAAAATATCCATTTCATTATTCAAAATTGACTGTTTCTTATCTTTCACGCGTATTTCGACATTTAAGTCCTCTAATATGTGTTGCGGAACATGTTGACTATATACATTTTGTTCCTCTCGTTATAAGCTGTCGAATGAGGTATAAAGTTTGTCTATAATTAGGGGCTAAAAAGTTGCAGCAGTCCATTCCATTATTCAAAATATCCATTTAATTATTCAAAATTGACTATTTCTTAATTTTCACGCGTATTTCGACATTTAAGTCCTCTAATATGCGTTGCGGAACATGTTGACCATAAACATTTCGTTCCACTCGTTATAAGCTTTCGAATGAGGTATGAAGTTTATCTATAATTAGAGGCTAAAGGGTCGCAGCAGTCCATTCCATTATTCAAAATATCCATTTCATTATTCAAAATTGGCTATTTCTTTACTTTCACGCGTAATTCGAAATTTAAGTCCTGTAATATGCATTGCGGAACATGTTGACTTTATACATTTTGTTCCTATCGTTATAAGCTTATGAATGAGGTATAAGGTTTATCTATAATAAGGGGCTAAAAGGTCGCGGCAGTCCATTCCATTATTCAAAATATCCATTTCATTATTTAAAATTGGCTATTTCTTTATTTTCACGCGTATTTCGACATTTAAGTCCTCTAATATGCGTTGCGGAACATGTTGACTATATACCTTTTGTTCCTCTCCTTATAAGCTTTCGAATTAGGTATAAAGTTAATCTATAATTAGGGGCTAAAGGGTCGCAGCAGTCCATTCCATTATTCAAAATATCCATTTCATTATTCAAAAATGGCTATTTCTTAATTTTCAGGCGTATTTCGACATTTAAGTCCTCTAATATGCGTTGCGGAACATGTTGACTATATACATGTTGTTACGCTCATTATAAGCTTTCGAATGAGGTATAAAGTTTATCTATAATTAGGGGCTTAAGGGTCGCCGCAGTGCATTCCATTATTCAAAATATCCATTTCATTATTCAAAATTGGCTATTTCTTAACTTTCACACGTATTTCGACATTTTAGTCCTGTAATATGCGTTGCAGAACATGTTGACTATACACATTTTATTTCTCTCGTTATAAGCTTTCGAATGAGGTATAAAGTTTATCTATAATTAGGGGCTAAAGGATCGCAGCAGTCCATTCCATTATTCAAAATACCCATTTCATTATTCAAAATTGGCTACTTCTTAATTTTCACGCGTATTTCGACATTTAAGTCCTCTAATATCCGTTGCGGAACATGTTGTCTATATTCATTTTGTTCCTCTTGTTATAAGCTTTCGAATGAGGTATAAAGTTTATCTATAGTTAGGGGCTTAAAGGTCGCAGCAGTCCATTCCATTATTCGAAATATCCATTTCATTATTCAAAATTGGCTATTTCTTAACTTTCACGCGTATTTCGACATTTAAGTCCTCTAATATGCGTTGCGGAACATTTTGACTATATACATTTTGTATCTCTCGTAATAAGCTTTCGAATGAGGTATAAGGTTCATCTACAATCAGGGGCTAAAGGGTCGCAGCAGTCCATTCCATTATTCAATATATCCATTTCATTATTCAAAATTGGCTTTTTCTTAATTTTCACGCGTATTTCGACATTTAAGTACTCTAATATGAGTTACGGAACATGTTTACTATATACATTTTGATCCTCTTGTAAAAAGCTTTCGAATGAGGTATAAGGTTCATCTATAATTACGGGTTAAAGGGTCGCAGCATTCCATTCCATTATTCAAAATATCCATTTCATTATTCAAAATTGGCTATTTCTTAACTTTGACGCGTATTTCGACATGTAAGTCCTCTAATATGCGTTGCGGAACATGTTGACTATATACATTGTGATCCTCTCGAAATTAGCTTTCAAATGAGGTATAAGGTTTATCTATTATTAGGGGCTAAAGGGTCGCAGCAGTTCATTTTTTTATTATTCAAAATATCCATTTCATTATTCAAAATTGGCTATTTCGTAATTTTCACGCGTATTTCGACATTTTAGTCCTCTAATATGCGTTGCGGAACATGTTGACTATATAAATTTTGTTCCTCTCGTAATTAGCTTTCGATTGAGATAGAAGGTTTATCTATAAGAAGGGGCTAAAGGTTCGCAGCAGTCCATTCCATTGTTCAAAATATTCATTTCATTATTCAAAACTGTTTAACCCCGTCGAATTATTTATGTATGTGTCTGTCTCAATTCAGGAGTCTGTAATTTAGTGGTTGTCGTTTGTCTATGTGTTACATATTTGTTTTTCGTTCATTTTTTAAAATAAATAAGGCCGTTAGTTGTCTTGTTTAAATTGTTTTACATTGTCTTATTGGGGCCTTTTATAGCTGACTGTGCGGTATGGGCTTTGCTCATTGTTGTAGGCTGTACGGTGAGCTATAAATGTTAATGTCTGTGTCATTTTGGTCTTTTAAGGATGTTTGTCTCATTGACAATAATATCACATCTTCTTTTTTATATTTCCTCATTTTTATGCATATTGTGGCATTTAGGTCGTCCGTAAATCCTCTAATGGTCATTGCGAATCAAAATATAGCTATAGTATCACGGTCAAATTTTTTTATATTTTTTTCACTATTCACCGCTTCAATTTGAATAATGAAACATAAACCATTTCATTATTCATTATTCATTTTTCAATATTGAATAGTGAATAATGAACTATTTCATTATTCATTATTGAATAATGAATAATGAAATATGAATAATGGACGTACTTCAGCCCGGTCTATAAAGGGCCCCAAAAAATTACTAGTGTAAAACCATTCAGTCAAGAACGGTTAAGACCAGCAAAAAGTATAATCCCAGCATTTTAAAAAAATAATCAGTGTTTAATGTTGTTTTTTTTTTATCGATGAATGCTAATATATAAAATATAACCAAAATTGGTCTTGAAAGTGCTATGATATAAGTTGATGTTTACCAGGACAAGATTTTCAAATGGAAGATTTAATATGAGTCCTTGGAAACTTTTAAGGTTTACGGACAACACCATGATATGGTTAACCGTTATAAAACAAAATGACCATTGAAATGTTCACTTATCAATTGCCCCATATTTTCCGCGATGATGACAAACGTCCTAGGTGATCTCGTGGTAGATGTTCACCTTGAGTGCGACAGATTGTAGATTTGATCTCCAGTAGCAGTGCGCGAACGTCCTAGGTGATCTCGTGGTAGATGTTCACCTGGATAATTATAGATTAACTTTATACCTAATTCGAAAGCTTATAACGAGAGGAACAAAAGGTATATAGTCAACATGTTCCGCAACGCATATTAGAGGACTTAAATGTCGAAATACGCGTGAAAATAAAGAAATAGCCAATTTTAAATAATGAAATGGATATTTTGAATAATGGAATGGACTGCCGCGACCTTTTAGCCCCTTATTATAGAAAAACCTTATACCTCATTCATAAGCTTATAACGATAGGAACAAAATGTATAAAGTCAACATGTTCCGCAATGCATATTACAGGACTTAAATTTCGAATTACGCGTGAAAGTAAAGAAATAGCCAATTTTGAATAATGAAATGGATATTTTGAATAATGGAATGGACTGCTGCGACCCTTTAGCCTCTAATTATAGATAAACTTCATACCTCATTCGAAAGCTTATAACGAGTGGAACGAAATGTTTATGGTCAACATGTTCCGCAACGCATATTAGAGGACTTAAATGTCGAAATACGCGTGAAAATTAAGAAATAGTCAATTTTGAATAATGAAATGGATATTTTGAATAATGGAATGGACTGCTGCAACTTTTTAGCCCCTTATTATAGACAAACGTTATACCTCATTCGACAGCTTATAACGAGAGGAACAAAATGTATGTAGTCAACATGTTCCGCAACACATATTAGAGGACTTAAATGTCGAAATACGCGTGAAAGATAAGAAACAGTCAATTTTGAATAATGAAATTGATATTTTGAATAATGGAATGGACTGCTGCGACCCTTTAGCCCCTAATTATAGATAAACTTTATACCTAATTCGAAAGCTTATAACGAGAGGAACAAAAGGTATATTGTCAACATGTTCCGCAACGCATATTAGAGGACTTAAATGTCGAAATACGCGTGAAAATAAAGAAATAGCCAATTTTGAATAATGAAATGGATATTTTGAATAATGGAATGGACTGCCGCGACCTTTTATCCCCTAATTATAGATAAACCTTATTCCTCATTCGAAAGCTTATAACGAGAGGAACAAAATGTATATAGTCAACATGTTCCGCAACGCATATTACAGGACTTAAATGTCGAATTACGCGTGAAAGTAAAGAAGTAGCCAATTTTGAATAATGAAATGGATATTTTGAATAATGGAATGGACTGCTGCGACCCTTTAGTCCCTAATTATAGATAAACTTTATACCTCATTCGAAAGCTTATAACAAGAGGAACAAAATGTATATAGTCAACATGTTCCGCAACGCATATTACAGGACTAAAATGTCGAAATACGCGTAAAAGTTAAAAAAATAGCCAATTTTGAATAATGAAATGGATATTTTGAATAATGGAATGGACTGCGGCGACCCTTTAGCCCCTAATTATAGATTAACTTTATACCTCATTCGAAAGCTTATAATGAGAGGAACAAAATGTATATTTACCAAGGGAGCTAATAATTGAATAAAACTACGGTCTGCCACACAGCATTTCGGGGACTCTCCCTCTGGTAGCTTTCTTCCCTCTTTTATAGCTGACCATGCGGGGGCTTTTATAATTATCGGGGACATTATGATGACGTATAATTGTTAATTTCTTTGTCATTAAGTCACTTGCCAATCACAATACATATTCTTTTAAATATAGCGATGTCGTTATTAGTACATAGCTATGTCGTTATAACGACATAGTGATGTCGTTATTACGACATGATATGTCGAAATTACGACATAGCGATGTCGTTATAACGGCATGTTATGTCGAAATTACGACATAGCGATGTCGTAATAACGACATGTTATGTCGAAATTACGACATGCTATGTCGTTATAACGACATAATTTTTTTTTTTGAATGGCCCTTATCGGCTTCCGTAGTATCGAGAGGAATATTTTTTAAAAAAATTTCCTGATTTTTGTTAAGCCTGTGATTAACAGCAATAGTAGGTGAGACACTGGGTTCCGCGGAACCCTTACAAATTTTATTAATATTCACGCACTAAGGTTTACGTGTGTCATGGACATACACATATCTTGTTCTAAATTCCTATCATTCGACTTTGATCTTTATGTTGTAAACAATTTAAGGATTGAAACTAAGAGTTTTATTAAATCAAAGAAGCTTTTGAATTCCTATATTAAAGGAAAAGTACAAATGATGTCTTTATAATAGCATTTATTTGTGTCTGGTATAAATAAATCATAATACAGTTTCGTTGAAAAATGTCCTTACAGTGAAAGGCCTTTTGGCAAAATCTTAATGATCTGCAATTATATCTCTTGTAACAAGACACACTTAGATTCATTTATTGGACTGTATACTTTATCTTATTTTAAAATATCCTAGATTAGTGATTTCTCTATTGCATTATATATTGAAAATATAATTGCTTTATGGAAATTAGTAACAAAATTCAATTCAAATATTTCGTATTGTAAAAGCTGTAAGGTTACAATTATTAATTTAGAACCACAATTCAGAGTAACATCTTGTTTTTGCAATGGTAATAAGATTATATCTTGATTTATACACAGAAACTAGTCTCACTTCTGCACTAGCAAATACAATTTCTAGTGGCCTTTAGTTTTGATAATGTTATGTAAATGCCTAGCAGACAATTCTGCGCCCATGCATGTTCGGGACAGGCACTCTAAATACAGTGGTAAATTTTAAGAGAAGTATAAAGAACATAATAGTCTAAACGATTTCACTCACTGCAAACATTGGCCAAAACCTGCTTTTAATTTGGCATGCTGCGTGTGAGAATAGCAAATATCGATTGGAAATGACATTGGAGAATGTTTTGATTTTTTTTTCAAAACAGAATATATTGTAATTGATATGCCTGGAAGAATGGTCATCATGAGTTTCCCCATAGGTAACAAATGTTAGGCAGAAAAGAAAAACAACCACAAAAGAGTAAATCACTAGCTCAACTGGAGGCTCACCTGAATTAATGTGCGTTTTCAACAATTACAACTTTCCAACAGTGTACACCAGAATACAATTCATAACTTACCTAATTGTTTTAATCTTGTATTTTTGATAATGTTTTTTATGTTTAAGATTTTTCTTTATATACTTTCGTTTTGCAAAAACACAACTAGAGGCTCTAAAGAGCCTGTGTTGCTCACCTTGGTCTATGTGAATATTAAACAAAGGAAGCAGGTGGGTTCATGACAAAATTGTGTTTTGGTGATGTAGATGTGTTTTTACATCTTACTTTACTGAACATTCTTACTGCTTACAATTATCTCTATCTATGATGAACTTGGCCCAGTAGTTTCAGTGGAAAATGTTAGTAAAAATTTACAAATTTTATGAAAATTGTTAAAAATTGACTATAAAGGACAATAACTCCTTAGGGGGTCAATTGACCATTTTGGTCAGTTGACTTAATTTTGGGTCTTACTTTGCTGTACATTATTGCTGTTTACAGTTTGTCTTTATCTATAAAAATATTCAAGATAATAAAAAAACGGCAAAATTTCCTTAAAATTACCAATTCAGGGGCAGCAACCCAACAACCGGTTGTCCAATCCATCTGAAAATTTCAGGGCAGATAGATCTTGACCTGATAAACAATTAAACCCCGTCAGATATGCTCTAAATGCTTTGGTTTTTGAGTTATAAGCCAAAAAACTGCATTTCACCCCTATGTTCTATTTTTAGCCGTGGCAGTCATCTTGGTTGAATGGGCGGGTTACCAGACGCATTTTTTTAAACTAGATACCCCAAAGATGATTGTGGCCAAGTTTGGATTAATTTGGCCCAGTAGTTTCAGAGGAGAAGATTTTTGTAAAAGATAACTAAGACTCATGAAAAATGGTTAAAAATTTACTATAAAGGGCAATAATTCCTAAAGGGGTCAACTGACCATTTCGGTCATTTCGACTTATTTGTAAATCTTACTTTGCTAAACTATTGCAGCTTACTTACAGTTTATCTCTATCTATAATAATATTCAAGATGATAACCAAAAACAGCAAAATTTCCTTAAAATTACCAATTCAGGGGTAGCAAACCAACAGGTTGTCCGATTCATCTGAAAATTTCAGGGAAGATAGATCTTGACCTGATAAACAATTTTACCCCCATGTCAGTTTTGCTCTAAATGCTTTGGTGTTTGAGTTATAAGCCAAAAACTGCACTTTACCTCTATGTTCTATTTTTAGCCATGGCGGCTATCTTGGTTGGTTGGCCGGGTCACCGGACACATTTTTTAAACTAGATACCCCAATAATGATTGTGGCCAAGTTTAGTTTAACTTGACCCTGTAGTTTCAGAGGAGAAGATTTTTGTAAAAGTTATCAGACGACGTCGGACGACGACGACGACGACGGGCGCAAAGTGATGAGAAAAGCTCACTTGGCCTTTCGGGCCAGGTGAGCTAAAAATGGGTACAGATCATCATTCAGGGGCAATAGCTCCTATCACAATTTTCTCAGATTTTATAGACCTAAATTTTGGTAGTGTCTGCAGATAAACTCATCATATATATCAGCATTAAATTTTGTATTTACGCCAGACGCGCGTTTCGTCTACAAAAGACTCATCAGTTAAAAGGCCAAATAACCTACGAAGCAAAAGAGAATTTGAGGACCAAAATTCCTAAAAGTTTTGCCAAATACAGGCTAAGGTTGATTTAACTGCTTATTTTTTTCCTTCCAAAACGCAAAACAAGTAAATATCGTTTTAAACGGCAATAACTCCAGTATTGTTTGATAATTTTGGCTCTGTTGACCTAATTGTAGATCTTGATTTGCTGCTCAGAAGATGCTGTTTTTATCCTCAAAGGCAATAACTCATACAAGGTGTCGACTGACAATTTTAGCTATGTTGATCTAGTCCTACTGATAATTTTTGCTTTTTTCGTCGTTTATCTTATCTCGTATTACAGTAAGTTTTGAAAATAAAAGGCCAATAATGCTATTTATTTGTTTAAATTCTCATTGAGGTCAAGAATTCCTACAAAGGAGTCGAATGATGATTTGACCTTTGGATTTGTTATCAGATCTTGTCTAATGCATGCTTTTTGGCATTCAAAGTTCCTATCTATCTGTCATAATTTTCAAGAACTCATAAGTTAATGCAAGTTTCATGTTCAAATTTTGAATTTCCTAAAGATTTCCTCATCTAAAGCAAATCATTGTATCAAAATAATGTCATCCGAAATGAAATTGACAATATAAAAAAAACATGAACCTCCGGTTATGTCCATTTTGTTGATGATATAACAACAGTGAAAGCTGTCTAATAATATTAAAACTGTATATTGTTGAAGGCTGTTGGTATATAGATAGATGTTATTTATCCTTGTCTGTGGGTTGTTCATATGTAATACGTATACATTATATTCCTCCTTTTATTTATGCTTTTTAGCTATGTTTGTATAGATCTGCATCATTGCTAATAACAGCGTCTAATATCATAGCCATTGACTGTAATTTGAACGTTTCCATTTATAAGTGAATGAAGTTAGAAAAATGTAAACATTTTCCCTGAAAAGCTTCCTTTATACAGTAAAAGTCCTTTAAACAAATCTTAATGAACTACTATGAAGTAATTCAATTGTCCGAGATACAATTAGATCTCTTGTTACGAGATACCACCAGACTATTTATTTGTCTGTATGCTTTATCTAATTTTGTTAATGACCTGCTTCTGTCATATATTGGAAATTTAATTGTATTATGGAAGATTAGAAACATAATTCGGTATCAATTTAAAGCATCAAATTTGAAACACAGCTCAGAGTAAAATATTGTTTTGGTAATGACTGTATACTGGAGGGTATCCGGTCGTTCCGGCCCCAAACCGATCCGGCCCCAAGTCAATCCGG
Source organism: Mytilus galloprovincialis (assembly GCF_965363235.1). NCBI lineage: Eukaryota > Metazoa > Mollusca > Bivalvia > Mytilida > Mytilidae > Mytilus > Mytilus galloprovincialis. Next base: position 89,657,588 of record NC_134843.1, read on the forward strand.
CCCCAAGTCGATCCGGCCCAAGTCGATCCGTCCCACGTCGATCCGGCCCCAAGTCGATCCGGCCCCATAATAAAATATGAATAAACTGTATTGATTTTGGAGGAATTTGTGACACATTTCAACAGTATAAATGGAATTTTTAAAAAGTGTCCGATGATGAGTGACAAAAGGTAAGTGAAGTATTGAAGTACCAGTTAAAGAACTATTTTAAATCGATACGAAAATGAGAGTTAATGTGTCGTTGGTTGTATAGCACTTTCAACATATTTTAAAATATGAAGTTATTTTCAATGATAACTTTAACTTTGAATGTCTTGGCGATTTCATTTTGTTTAGTTCATACACAGAATATCTAAATACATATTTACTTGAACCTATAAAAATTAACTCATCATAATGACTTGATGGTTAATCAAATCATTAGTCTATAATTGGTTTGTTTATTCAACAATTGTCTGATGATTGTGAACTAAGGTAATGCCACTTGTAATCACTTAATTAAATCAAATCCTGATTAATTAAAGTTACGTAATCAACAAGGTCTTTCTAGTTTGATATAGGTTGGTTTATATAATAATAATTAATTGTATTTTTTTCAGGTAACATCATAGACTTCTATAGCACTTGGTTTTTATTTTTGTAATATTGAATATTGTCAATTAGACCGTTGGTTTTCCCGTTTGAATGTGTGTAGAAAAAAAACCAAGTTATATGAGTATCCATTATTCTTTATTGCAAGAAAATAACAAAACAATGACACTGAATGCACGTTTTCACTCTCTAAAATATAATATCAGCACTACTAAAACATAACAATAACTTCATACATACTAACAAACACACTATCTCTGACACTCACATAAATATATATAACTTTTAAATCGTTGGTGGTACTGTTAGCTGTCTGTAAGCTGGGATGATGTGTCCTGCTGGCAGGTATGGTAAGGCTAACACTTTCTTGATGAAGACGTTGACGGCTTTGTCTGCAGAGTAGGCTGTCTTTAATCCAAGGTTGGCGACTTTCCGCATCACTGCCTGACCCCAGTGGAAGGCACATCCCTTGATGTCGGCGTTGGGAAACACGGACTTTACAGCTGACCAGGCTCCTACAAGATAATCGATTATTATTTATCATGATAATAGATACATATTATTAAATAAAAATCATTCACATACACCTCTATTTAGTCGCAAAGCAATTACTATTTTGTGAATATTCATACTTATTTATAATGGTGTGTTCATATTGTGACTTGGATGTAGAGTTGTCTCATTGGCAATCATATCACATCTTGTATTTTGTATCTAATAATTTGTATATATACTTACCAGCTTCAAAATCTAGGCAAAAGGCTTGCACTCTGTGCTGAGGGATCAATTCAACCAGTCTGGTGAATACCTATAAAAAAAGAATTAAAATTATATACATATAATTTTACTGTTATACATCATAATCATATATATAAACATGTGATAAATTAACAAATAGTTGTCTCATTGACATGTACCCAATAAATTTTAATACATGTACTACATTGTATGTTTTCATGATCTTATTGACATATACTCCATATTTAAAACACAATCGTTGTCTCATTGACATATACTCAATAAATTTTGGTACTATAATGTTCTCGTGATGTTATTGACATATACCCTGTATAAAACACAAAAATGGTTATATACTCACTGCTTTGTAATCTTTCTTCTCTCTGCGAGACATCAAGACGAAGAGTAGAGGTATCTGCTTCATACAGTTGTCTTTCTGGATGAAGGCATGGATGGAGAACAGCTGATAGAAAGGCTTCTTCACTACTTTAAAAGTACCATCCAGGTACCACTTCTTTGCAGTTTGTAGTAGTTGCAGCTGCTCTTGTGTGGCAAACATGATGTGACGCTTGTCTCTGACTGTAATATCACCAACAACAAACCCATCACACTTAAGATATGCTGTGTTGATCTGAAAGAGGTTTACATAGTTTAAAATATTTATTGTGATATGAAAAATGATGAAACCCATAATAATACAATAGTAAACTGAAGACAATATATAGCAGTACAACATTATTACTGATGAAGTATTGGTTATGCTCTCAATGTCAAAGGCAGTACAGTGTTATTTATATAATATTAAATTTATGAATTGTTCTACATTTCATAGCTTACTATGCGGTATTGGTTATGCTCAATGTCAAAGGCAGTCATATTATATATAATAATTAAATATATTAAATTTATGAATTGTTCTACATATAACGATTTTGCTTGATGTTTTCTTTTTTATATAAATAATTCTTACCTCAAAAGTCAGATCTTTAGGTTCCTCTGGACGCAATTTCTCTCGAAGTCTGTTTACTGAACGCTCCACATAGCCTGGGTTGGGTAGGTTGAAGTCGTCGTCGCTTACTACTTCCATTGCTGTGTCGACGATGTCACCAGCTGATACATACGGCTGTTCTTCTGCTGCTTTAAGAGCCTAAAATATAAACATAGAATATAATATTTACCTAAAAACGAACTATTAATCTGTATCTATTTTTTATCATTCTATTACTTTTCCCAACTTAATATGTAATCAATACTTTTTTTTGATCTGAGCGTCACTGATATAGTCACATGAACTAAAAAATTAAACCTCTTTAAATTCGCCTCTTATGGATGATTATAGTAACCATTATATTAATGTGTTGTTATATACCTTTGCTCTGACTACAGTCTTCTTGGTAAGACCTGGATCACATGGATGCACATGTTGAATCACCCCAGGAATAAACATGCCACCACGTTGTGCGACTGTTGCCTTACACCAGAGGGACTTGCTACGAACACTACAACGCCAGTGGGTGACTGTGGTACTTGATCTCTGTAAAAATAAACATGAATTATAAAACAATGACGATATTAAAAAAAATTTCGACTGATGTCTGCTCTTATTGATGTCTCTTTGACATATTCTCCAATTTCATGCTCAATTAATATTAAAGAAATATAAGCCCAGTTATGTTCATTGTTGAAGACCGTACATTATCTAAATGTTACAATCTTGATAGTCATTTGTCTCATTGGCACTCAAACCATATTTTTTTTTAAATTATTTTGCGCTCTAAACAATGAATTAGATTATAGTACAGTATTTACTTACCTTGACTGTATAAGCAAAACCGTCACTGCTAACTAGTTTCTTGAATCTTCTCTTACTACCCTGCTCTTCTATGTGGTATGTTACTGGTAGGTTACCGACAACGTTGTCTGGAAGTTCTGGGTCTTCTATGTCACTACAAAATTAATTGAATATCATAATTAGTTTGTATATCGAATAAATGTTTTTGAATATTTGGATTATCAAGATTACAAGATTTTATTCATAACCTCAGACCCATACTTGTGTACAATATATACAAACATATTAATACATAGCAAAACAGAACAAACGAAACACAAATACTTAGTATATTATAAAAGACAATTGGTATAATTAGATTAAGTAATCAATCTGGTTCAACAAACGTTAATTAATATTTGGACAAAGGATGAATATTTGTTTTAATCATTAGCATAGTCTTTCACATCTTTCGAATCTTATCTTTAAGAAACTTACCTTTCTACTATTTCTTCTACTTCTTCAATAGCCAATGAAATATTGAAGGACTGGTCTGGTATAACCTATAAAATGAACACAAATGAACATAAGACTATTGTTTTATTAAATTACACATTAATTAGTTAATTAGATATTATTGAATTATCACCTTGATAGGTGTGATTGAATCATTATATATATCAATAACTAATAAAACATACAACCCCACTTAATTTCACAATTTTAACACATTTAGGATTCATTATCAAATAATAATAATAATTAAATTATTTCCTTGCTACATGCGATTAAATAATATTACTAATAAAGATGTTAAAAAAAAAATTCTTTTCATGGAGAATAGTTTACTAAATACATAAGCAAATATTTAATGATTATGTGATTATATTGGCAAAAAAATGGTGATTATGTGATTACTAGGACCCCCCCATGAGGGGCCTCAGAAGTATTTTCTAACACAATTCTATTAACTTACAGCTTCAGGTTCAGGTGCTGCTTCAGGTTCAGCTTCAGGTTCAGGTTCTGGTTCAGGAGCTACATCTGGTTCAGCTGGCATACACTCGATGCACCTGAAGATTACATCTATTTCTGCATTTACCATGCGTCTGTATTCCAGTTGAGATACTCCTATAAATGAAATAAAGGATAATAAAAATCTGTCTTTATAATGTAGAATGAAAATAATACAAATTCATGATGCAAAAATGTAACATAAATATTTCATGCAAACATATAATACAAATATATGATGTAAATATATAATTCAAATATTTGAACTAATTGAACTAATTGAACTAATTGAACTCTTTTTCTATTCAGCTTTTTACCATTTTACACATGAAAAACACGCAAATTAACATTCCGAAATTTGAAACAAAACTATATAGTATACTGTCTCATATATAAAAACTTATATACAAAATTACAGTTTGATGATATTAAAGAAAAAAGGCAAATTAGAAACTTACCAGTATTGCATAGACGGTGTTGCCACTTTGAACATCCCTCACACTGAAGTGCATGCTGTCGAGGTCTAACATGTTGGAGACAAACCACACAAGGAAACGCCATTGTGATATTAAAAATACAAGCATTCTGTCTTCTCTTTTATAGATAGGATTCGGCAAATCAAACAAAATTTCTCAATTTGAGAAATTTTAAGAACTTAAAAGAAAAACAAAGTTTGTATGTATCAGCTTGGGGATCGGCTTGTACCGTTGTGTATGTAACTATTTGTTATTACACAAGATGAAAGACTTGTTAGAATCAAAGTCAATTGAAAGAAATTGCTAATTACTGCTGATTAATGTTGATGTTTGAATTGTTTTAATCATAATTATACACAATAATCTTGAAAACTTGTAATAAAAACATAATCAATCTAGTTGTTTTATACTCATCTGAAGATTTTTCTTTTTTTACCGTAGTCTACAACTATTACATTATAATAAAAATCATAAATATTTATTAATTACATCATTTATATATCTTTTATTCTGTTCCCTATAAATATATTTTTTATTGGGGCCGGATCGACTTTACATATGGGCCGGATCGACGTGGGGCCGGATCGACGTGGGACGGATCGACTTGGGCCGGATCGACGTGGGGCCGGATCGACCCGAAAGCTACTGGAGATCGGTTTTTGGTTGTGTTTGTGTTGATCAGTCTTTCTATGTTTTGTGTACTGTTTTGTCTGTGGTTTATTTTTAAGCCATGGAGTTATTACTTCTGAGTTTGATTATTCCTATGGTATCTTTTGCCTCTCGTTTTGATAAAAATAAGTTAACCTGCATTTTGACTCGTACATATCTAGAAAGCAGCCACCACATACAATTGTCTCAATACTCAACAAGTTACTCTAATTTCCAGTACCTCATATTTTGATGTTATTGTGTCCAATTTCAAGTTGACATTTATGTACCCTTGTCCAGGACAAGAATATTTTTCTAATTTTTCTCAGTGTGAACAAGAAAAAGGCCAATATTTTTTCATTGAATTAAGAATACTGTGTGTCTGGATAGCACCAAAAAAACATAAGAGTTTAAAAAAATATCAGAAGCAAAAATTCCTCATACTGGTAAGTCAACAGCATAGGTTTCCCTTCAAGTAATAAATATTAGCTAGAATGGAAACACAATAACAAGAGCTTAGCAAAAACTACACTTGAGGTTATAAAGAGCTAGTGTCGCACGACTGAAACATTGTCTATTTCAACAATGGCCTCTCTCCAAATTGATAAAATTTATGAACTAAAACTTTTATTGTTGATCTTGTTTTTCTGATATTAATTTTCGTTTAAAATATTTCTCTTTCTCTGCCACAATTTTTGCCCCCGAAAAATAGTATGTTAGTGTAATAAAATCAAATAACTTGACGATTTCGGCTATATTGATCTATTTGTAGATCTTAACTGCTGATAATAAGTTTTCTTTATCTTCTAGTATCTATTCTATCCACCTTTCAATTTCTATTAATGTCTATTGATATATTCCCTACGTTTCCTGTTGATCAACAAACCATGAATGTATTCAGCAGCAAATATTACACAAAATATTCATTAAGATAATATGTCAAAATATGAAAATACCCTGCTTTATGAAGTTTATACTAGACTACTACACTAAGGCAGTCTTACAAATAAAAAATGTTATTACAGAGATATGTCTTGCTTTTTTTTTTTAAATTCGACAATGCAAATGTTGAAATTAAAATAGCAACACTTTATCATACAAATTTTGCAAGTATTCAAAGACTGAAGGTACATGGCTAAACAATGAGAAATGAGATGTGCCTATGCTAATACAACTGCATACCAAGTACCATTGACTTATCATAAGTAGTTCCCTTTAAACCGACCTAATCACAAACTTATACATAAAAACTAAGCAAAAGTTTCAAAGTCAATAGATCATAACTGAGGGGGTGGGGCCAAATAATCTCCATGGTAATGAGATGTGCCAATGCTAATACAACTGCATACTAAATATCTCGACCTGCCACTAGTGGTTCCCCATAAACCGACCTAATCACAAACTAATACATAAAAACTAAGCAAAAGTTTCAAAGTCAATAGATCATAACTGAGAGGGTGGGGCCAAATAATCTCCATGGTAATGAGATGTGCCAATGCTAATACAACTGCATACTAAATATCTCGACCTGCCACTAGTGGTTCCCCATAAACCGACCTAATCACAAACTAATACATAAAAACTAAGCAAAAGTTTCAAAGTCAATAAGCCATAACTGAAGGGTGGGGCCAAATAATCTCCATGGTAAAGAGATGTGCAAATGCTAATACAACTGCATAACAAATATTTTGACCTGCCACTAGTGGTTCCCCATAAACCACCCTAATCACAAACTTATACATGAAAACTAAGCAAAAGTTTCAAAGTCAACAGAGCATAACTGAGGGGGTGGGACCAAATAATCTCCATGGTAATGAGATGTGCCAATACTAATACAACTGCATACCAAATATCTTTGACTTACCACTAGAAGTTCACCATAAACTAGACCTAACCACAAACTAATAATATATCTCGCTTTTTTACTACGTCAAGCGAGACAAAAAATAATGGGGCAAAATGGAGAAACTGATTTCAATCAGATCACAACAATTATAAAAAAGAGAGCGCATATCCAGTATAGATTATTTATTTCATCCTAGATGCATTGCATTATCAATTCAATTCATCTCATTTGCTCTGTTTTGTCAAAGTGGTTATTTGAAATGTATGAAATAACATAAATAACACCACACAAACTTATTACTCTTTTATTATCTCCTCATTCTTTTGACAACAATTAAGATAACAGCCATTATTTTCTCTTTCTTGTTGACAGCACCATTCATCTTTCATTCTGCAACATCATATTCCAATAACATACTGTGAAAGTACTTTTATTCGTGGGGTACCAATTTTCGTGGTTTTCGTGGATGATTTTATCCACGAATTTAAGTGTCCAACGAAATAAAACAACCATTGTCCAAATCAAGACATGGAAAGATCCCCATCGGTAGGTTTGACCGCTGATATGATCTACAGAATATATTGAATAATGCAGGATTATACCCATTTAATCTTTAATAACCTAAACTGTACAACTTTTGATCTTTTTATTCTCATAAAAAATATTGTTGATCGACAAAAGTCAGATTTCCGGTATTGTTTTGCTAGTATGATAAAGTGTTCATTTTATATCCTCATAGTTCTCCTACATATGGGAAATAATAATTTCATGCTGGGCTTGATTTTGATAAGAATTATTTGACAATTCAAGATACGTTTAAACCATTTATTTATGTTATTGTTTTCTTTAGGTGACATGTTTATGGCCTAATCAACACCTTTGATGGTCTTTAATCTGTTGATCACTTTATCATAGGTTAATTAGTGTTATCACTACGATTTACACGGTCAATGTTTACTTTGCAATTTCCTTCAATCAAGACTATTTGTAACCTTCGTTTCTAAAGGCTTTAATTTTTCAATTATTTTTTTATATTAGAAAACTAAAATCCACGAATTCAAAACTCCACGAACATGTTAATATTACTCAAACCACGAAAATTGATACCCACGAATTAAAGTACTTTCACAGTAACTGACAGCTGTAGTGACTAGCCCTACAAGAAATTTCAAGTTTTATCAGATTTCAGTTTGGGCCAGCCGAGGTCGTCTACCAGACTCTCTGATGGGTCCTCTAACACCTGTGGCCCAGGACCAGGTTTGGTGTGGATTACATATTTTACAGACCCATTCTGTTTACTCAATTTTAACTTCTGGATTTCCTCCTGTAAAATAAAATTTAAAATTACAATCTTTTGTTATAAATTACCAACAGATATAATGCACCATATGTTACTTTTATGAAAAAATTAGGAAAAAGAAACAATTCTTAAAATTATGTGTACAGTACGTTGTATTATTATATACTTCAGTCAAAACTTTGAATATTATCATATGATTTGAAATGAAGAACCTGTATGTACTATAAATTATTTCAATAAAAAGACAAAAAAAGTCATATATATCAATGATTTAGTAATAAGGATCTGACACAGGGCTAAACTAAGAAAAAATCAATAATTTACTATTGTATGATGAGTCTTCTCCATCAACATATTTTAACAAATGTCACTAGTGTAGCAAACACTGTAGAGCAATCAATTGTCCCCTTGTATTTGGTGTGTTTTTTATGCTCAATAATTAATTTTCTGTATAGTTATTTGGAGACAATTGTTTGTCATTTACTATTTTTGCGCAATGTATCGCCCGTTTTTCTTTGACTTATGCTTTTTGGCTGTCCCTTAAAATCTTTTCCTCCTTTTTTGTATTTACATCAACTACTTCTATATAAAAAGTTGCACTCCTTACAAAATATTTAGGTAAGTTTGGATAATATCAGAACACTAGTTCAAATGGCATTTCATTGAAAATACAGTTATCAATTTCTGAGCAGATAATGACTGATCAAAAATCTACTATAAATTCAGAAATTATTGGGAGGTTTTTATTGATGCGAATAATGTGACTGGGTGAGTATCAAAATATCAAAACTCAGATTCTTATATCTTATACATATATTTGTAGAGTGGGGTGCGCATATTCGCCGGGGACACAATTTCGCCGTTTTATAATTTTGAGTAGTAAATACTTCAAAAGATGGCTGAAATGGAAGAAATATGCCGGTAACTAAGATTTTTATAACAAATATGATTTTATTTTAAACTACGACAAAATTGCGGCACTTACCGCAAAAGACCGAAAAACGGATAACGATTTTCGGCCCATTTCCTAAATGAATAACACGATTTCAAAGAAGTATTTCTTAGTAAATCTTTGACTGATTGCCCTAAATTTCAATTCTGTACACCTTTAAAATGTCTGCTATTGCCATCTATGATGAAATTGATTTGAAAAATATTGTTTAAAGCTGCAGTTATTTGGGTTTAAATAGATGTAAAAAACGGCGAATATGTGTCCCCCATTGACAAAACATCAGGCAGTTTCAAACACCCTTTAATCTAACTTTTCAGATGATTATTTTCAAACAAACACGTTTTCAAGCTTAAGAATATTTTGCATTTGAAGTTATCTTCATATAGAAATATCAGTATACTTCAAAAACATATAGACCTGAACATAAACTGTGGAAAACATGGAAAGATATGGCGAAAATGAGCACCCCACTCTATTCAGATTTTCCTGAAATCCCATTAATTAATATAGTATAATTGTTTATTTCTCAAAAATCGCAATCATAAATGCACACAATAATTTCTTAATTTACAGTTCTTACTGTGTGTAAAGTGTGTTCTGTTATAGGTAAACCCTGTATTGTGGTGTGTCCATTCTCAGGCAGGAAAAAGTGTTTCACCAGTGAATAAAATCTGGGTACTTCTGAATCTAACATGAACAAGCAGGCATTAGGACCAGCATCAAATGTGTATGATACCTAAAAAAATATGGCTACAATAAATAAACTCTGTGTTATCATGTATACTACTATATCTTCATACATAACTAACACATAACAAGCTAACATACATCACAATCATATGATGATCTGGTTTATTGGTCTTTTAGACATTTATATATTAAAATGAGATCCAATCTGAAAAATAATTGTTTATTATGATAAATGGTTTAAATTGAGGATAAGTGGTGAGTGTACACATACAGGCCAAATGAAGACTTTTCACCAAACTGTTGATTTCCACTCAAATCCTACATGCAACATTATTTAGATAAATAAAATTAATCTTTTAAAGATATCAAAGTGAAAATATTTTGTTTATTTATAATTATCTCCCTTAATCCAAAATACTATAATTGTAAAACCAACCTTTACATCCTCATGGATATTATTATACTGATGAACTAATCTAATGATCTTGTGTGATGTGTCTGTCATGTACGAAATGGGAGGATATGTATCTAAACACACTGCATGGAGCTGGTTACTCTCCTGAAAACACAAAACACGATAAAGATTGATTTAGAGAATATGTACATAGTAACATAATATGGCATTGTTTTCTCCCCTCCCCCAGACCCCTAATCACAGTCACAAAGTAGCAGAATCTGGGAAATTGGAAGATATGCAAATAACTATCACTTTCCTTAAAGAACAATGTAATTTCAAAAAGCAATTGGATGCCTAGGTTTACAGTAGATTGTAATGATAAGTTACTAAATACTAAACATGTTTAGCAACACTCATTTTCAGGTTCATATTAGTGCTAATAGATCTCATTTTTAGCAGCACTTTGTTCAGGCTCAAATTAGTACTAATAGATCTCATTTTCACCAGCACTCATTTTCAGGCTGATATTAGTGCTAATAGATCTCATTTTTAGCAGCACTCATTTTCAGGCTCATATTAGTGCTAATCTATCTCATTTTTAGCAGCACTCATTTTCAGGCTCATATTAGTGCTTATCTATCTCATTTTAAGCAGCACTCATTTTCAGGCTCAAATTAGTACTAATACATCTCATTTTCAGCAGCACTCATTTTCAGGCTGATATTAGTGCTAATCTATCTCATTTTTAGCAGCACTCATTTTCAGGCTCATATTAGTGCTAATAGATCTCATTTTTAGCAGAACTCATTTTCAGGCTCATATTAGTGCTTATCTATCTCATTTTTAGCAGCACTCATTTTCAGGCTCATATTAGTGCTAATCCATCTCATTTTTAGCAGCACTCATTTTCAAGCTCAAATTAGTGCTAATAGATCTCATTTTCAGCAGCACTCATTTTCAGGTTCAAATTAGTGCTAATAGATCTCATTTTAGCAACACTAATTTTCAGGCTCATATTAGTGCTAATAGATATGATTTTTAGCAGCACTCATTTTCAGGCTCATATTAGTGCTAATCTATCTCATTTTTAGCAGCACTCATTTTCAAGCTCATATTAGTGCTATTCTATTTTACTTTTTAGCAGCACTCATTTTCAGGCTCAAATTAGTGCTAATAGATCTCATTTTTAGCAGCACTCATTTTCAGGCTCATATTAGTGCTAATCTATCTCATTTTCAGCAGCACTCATTTTCAGGCTCAAATTAGTGCTAATAGATCTCATTTTAGCAGCACTTATTTTCAGGCTCATATTAGTGCTAATCTATCTCATTTTTAGCAGAACTCATTTTCAGGCTCATATTAGTGCTAATACATCTCATTTTAGCAGCACTTATTTTCAGGCTCATATTAGTGCTAATAGATCTCATTTTCAGCAGCACTCATTTTCAGGCTCATATTAGTGCTAATAGATCTCATTTTAGCAGCACTTATTTTCAGGCTCATATTAGTGCTAATCTATCTCATTTTTAGCAGCACTTATTTTTAGGCTCATATTAGTGCTAATAGATCTCATTTTCAGCAGCACTCATTTTCAAGCTCATATTAGTGCTAATCTATCTCATTTTTAGCAGCACTCATTTTCAGGCTCATATTAGTGCTAATAGATCTCATTTTTAGCAGCACTCATTTTCAGGCTCAAATTAGTGCTAATAGATCTCATTTTCAGCAGCACTCATTTTCAGGCTCATATTAGTGCTAATAGATCTCATTTTAGCAGCACTTATTTTCAGGCTCATATTAGTGCTAATCTATCTCATTTTTAGCAGCACTTATTTTTAGGCTCATATTAGTGCTAATAGATCTCATTTTCAGCAGCACTCATTTTCAAGCTCATATTAGTGCTAATCTATCTCATTTTTAGCAGCACTCATTTTCAGGCTCATATTAGTGCTAATAGATCTCATTTTTAGCAGCACTCATTTTCAGGCTCAAATTAGTGCTAATAGATCTCATTTTAAGCAGCACTCATTTTCAGGCTCATATTAGTGCTAATAGATCTCATTTTCAGCAGCACTCATTTTCAGGCTCAAATTAGTGCTAATAGATCTCATTTTAAGCAGCACTTATTTTCAGGCTCATATTAGTGCTAATAGATCTCATTTTCAGCAGCACTCATTTTCAGGCTCATATTAGTGCTAATCTATCTCATTTTCAGCAGCACTCATTTTCAGGCTCAAATTAGTGCTAATAGATCTCATTTTAGCAGCACTTATTTTCAGGCTCATATTAGTGCTAATAGATCTCATTTTTAGCAGCACTCATTTTCAGGTTCATATTAGTGCTAATAGATCTCATTTTTAGCAGCACTCATTTTCAAGCTCATATTAGTGCTAATAGATCTCATTTTCAGCAGCACTCATTTTCAGGCTCAAATTAGGGCTAATAGATCTCATTTTCAGCAGCACTCATTTTAGGCTCAAATTAGTGCTAATAGATCTCATTTTTAGCAACACTTATTTTCAGGCTCATATTAGTGCTAATAGATCTCATTTTAAGCAGCACTCATTTTCAGGCTCATATTAGTGCTAATAGATCTCATTTTCAGCAGCACTCATTTTCAGGCTCATATTAGTGCTAATAGATCTCATTTTTAGCAGCACTCATTTTCGAGCTCATATTAGTGCTAATAGATCTCATTTTAGACTCATATTAGTGCTAATCAATCAAACTAACATTTGAAAAGTATTTAGGGGTCTACAATCCAGAAGGCTGTAGAGACACTGACAAACACACTCATGGTTGCCTCATATTTATTTTTGCTCCATAATATAGAAACAGAACTTGATAGAAAGCATCTGTGCATGTAAGTATTAGTTAAAACAAAAAATTATACCTCACAGCAATTTTTTTTTATTTATCTAAAATTGAAGACAATTATTTTACCTTCATTGTTATCTCAGCAAATGTTTTAAAATCTTTGTTCATTATAGCATCTGTCATTTGATCTTCCTTGGTTTGAAGACCAGACAGCCTCTGTTTGAGTAGCTCACTGGTTTCCACTGTTGTCTGCATCCCTGCTGTACTACTGGTATGTTTTGTCTGGTCACTTACCTGAAAATAAAAATTCATGGGAGATAATCAAGACAACTCCTTAAAACTTTTGCTTTATATTATGCAAACTTATCTCAGTGATTTACAATATATGAACAATGGTTTTCAACAATCAATAGACTTAAACATACTCACACTCATTCTAAAAATATAGAAAATTAGAAATAGTGACATTTATAGTATATAATCTGTAAATATTGTTTTTTGTTTTTTTGCACATCTGATGAAAAATTCTTTATTGCACTAACATGTTGTTAACAACTGCCTTTTATAGTACAACTATTCAATATAGGTTCACTCCTGTGTGACAATCATCAAATTAACCAGGGGACTGACTTGAATAAAATGTGTAGTCTTCTTTGTTCGAAAATATATATTAGTATTTTTACATTTATTTTGTGGATATCTGTTATCTCCTTTATTTTTTTTTGTTTACAGAAGTTCAGTAAATTTACTTATATTTTTGTTTATAAACATCAGAAACTATCGATTCTTACCACTAAAATAAGCACAGAAAGTTCTGGCCAGTGAGTATGTGGTGCTATCTGTCTGGCTTTAGAATCAGAACCATCCTCATTTGTTCCTTTATCCCAGGTTACAAATCCTCCATATATACTTCTACAGGCACTGCCTGAACCTTGTCTGCAACAAATGATAAGCAAATCAATTTAATCTGAAAATATCAACTATAGATTAAGTCTTATTTGTGGGGAACTGACTTTCAAAGATTTGTGGGTAACAGTTAAATTTATAAAGTGTTTTTTATGGTTTGTTTGGAGAACTTGTATGGACCTTGATATGGCCTTAATCTGTTGAAACCTGCATTTTTTAATCTAATCTTTACACAAAATACATTTGGATGTAAGACGTGTACGGATTGATACTTTAGACATCCTCAAAGATACTTGATTATTTTACTAGTTGGTATTGACTTTCAGTAACAGTGAGTGCCCTCAGATCTATACCTTGTGTCTTTCTTGTCAGCGACTAATAAATTAATGGTTGTTACTTGCTCATATCTGTCATATTTGTTATAAATTATCTATATTATGTTTCTATGTTCAGTAGACCATGGGTTCAAAACTCTTATTTAAAATTAGAAAGATCATATCATAGGGAACATGTTTTATTCTATTTCAAGATGACTGAACTTCAACTTCATTAAAATCTACTGTTTTTGGTAAAGGATGAATGAATGAACAAACACACTGACAGAAAAACGTAATGTCCCTAGGTGGGGCATGTAAATTTAAACTTCTATATCAAATGAACAAGACTGGAACATAATGTTTTTGCTCTAATCACTGGATATCTTAAACAAACAACAAAATTTATTTGATTTGTGATAGAATTACATGTAAAATCAATGGACTTATTTAAATAATTTACCTTGCAATGTCTGATAATTCTCCTTTTACATTGAGTAATTTTGCTAATGTATAAACTGAAATGAAAACAAACACACAATATAGTCATAATACATTGAACCATTTACTATATTATAGGTAATTCTTAAGTGGAGGTGTAATCACGTTGATTTTTTTTTTTTTACCTATATTGATGTGAGTTCCCAAAACAACTGATTTTACATGTGAAAAAAAAATAATTTTCAGGTTTCAGTCCGCTACAAAACAAGTGGTTTCCATAAATACAACTACATATTGAAGTTGTAGCTTTTAATACTTTTGCAAGTAGTAGAATGCTTTCAAAGGGAGAATATTGTAAGGCAATAAAATAACTATCAGTTATTCAGATGAAGTGTGACAATTTGACAGATATATAGTTTTGCTTGTTTGCCAAAAGCATGGATTATAAAAGCACCCTGTGAAATTCTTAAATCTTTAAAGTTTAGACATTATTCTAATATGACTTATTTTTGTGACCAACATTGAAATTTTTTTCTCAAATTGGGTGCTAAACTAAAAATTGATTTGAATTAGGGAATAAAATTATCCATCTTGTTCACAAACAGTTTGGAAACACTGGACCAAAGTTTTTATCAACATAAACTACATAAAAACATAAATTCTAGTCACAGGCCAATTTATCAAAAATTCATTCAAAATAGATTTTCCCCAATTTTGAGGCATATTTATAAAGATCTACTAACCTAAGCACCCGTAACCTGCAGCAGAAGAAGCCAAGCCTGCAGCCGTAGGGAAATTATTCTCTGACACAATGTGCAGTTTCCAGTTCAATCTCGGATTTGTCTCTCCATCACTTTTTCTTTTTCTAGCTCTTCTTTTTACTGTAAGCACATAACTCAATAAATTGCTGAGCATGGAAATTATCAAGACTTACCCAATTTTAAAATTAAGGTGGTACCAAACACCTTGACTAAATGTAATTTGGCTTGTTTAATTTTCAGAAAAATTGACAAAATATTAACTTTGCCCCTATAACATGTATAACAAAAATATAAAAATTTCAAAAAAAACTAAACCACATACTTTATGGAAAAAATCTCATTGGATATACAGCAGTTTTACAAACACTAATTGTGATCATTGAAAAGCTATATATTTCTTTAACAATATAATGTGATTAAAACAGAGTTATCTCCCTGTAGTGTTATCCATAAATAATTAAGAATTATATACTGAATGAACATCTTAAATTCCCCAGAACTCTTATGAACATGTTGAAGTTAACAATTGTTTTACAGTCATTAGGGCAAAAAAACATAGCAATAGCAGCTAATAAAGCAAATGTTAAGGAGAAAATGCTTGGGTCAGAGCTTAAAATGATAATAGGAATCACAAATAAAAACATACTTTTTTCTGCCAAACATTAAAAAAAAAAAATACAAAGTCTTACCTGCACTGATGACTGCTTGTAATCTGCTGTTGTTTATGTCCTCTTCTCTAGAATAAAAAATATATATTCTTAAAATTGAATACAAGATTGCTACACAGTAGGAAAATGTCTGCACTGCTGTAATCATGTGAAGCTGATCATACTTAACTGTCATTTGTGTACGACATATTCTGCTGGATTAATTGGACTTTGCCTATCATATGCTTATTACATGTATTACAGCATACTCAGACCTTTTAGGGGTATTACATGCTAAAAATGTCATATCCAAATGACACTTTAAAAGTATGGTCAACTACACATGATGTTCAATAATCTAACCATGTATGAAAGGTTTTGACTTAATAATCTTTGTGAGGTGTCAAAAATATCTCCAACAGAATAATAATAATGATGTGAACACATTTTTTTTATCTGATATATATATCAGAAATACAATATCAGTTAACATGGTAAAGTGTGTGTTTCCAGAAGTAGACATGGTAGACAAGCATTGTTAAAATATAACATAAAAACAAGCTATATGTAGACTGTTTAACATGATGTTTTCGATCATATAACTTTTGATATGAAGATAAGAAGATTATTGGGTGAGGTCTTTCTGAAGTTTACCAGAGCTTTGCCTACTTTTAATACTACTTAACTAAGGTTCTGCAATGCTGGTATAAATTTCTGAAGATAAATAAATAAATTAAGCTTTATAAAATAACTTCTATAAAGACTTACACACCATTCAGCCAGATCTGATCGTTTGTAAAGTTTGGACAGGCAGCTATTGTAGTTTTAGTCCTCAGCTGAAAATAAAGTGTAAAATATACATGTTGATTACTGTGGATTCATTTATTTTCGTGGGTACCAATTTTCGTGGTTTGAGGAAAATTTGCATATTTGTGGATATTTAATTTCGTGGTTTTGGCAAAGTCTGCACACATTACTTTAGAAAATTTGTAATTCGTTGAATATTTAAATTCATGGTTCTCCTGTACCCACAAAACCATAAAAATTAGTATACAACGAATATAAATGAATTCACAGTATTTTTTTTACTATTCATGAAAATACTATTTTCAAAAAATCTTTCACAAATTTTATAATTTATTTCCTGCCAAAGACCATATGAGTATTTTCAACAGATGTAAATTACCAACAGTTGATAGTGTTGTGCTATAAGTATTACATGCACATTTTTTTTTTATTTCAAGCATTGACATTCATTTTTTTAATTTTTAAAATGTTAGATTTTCATATTCATGCATCATGTGCATCAGTCAGGGGTGGTACTTAAACAAGTGATTTCAAAATCACTTCTTTGAGTGATTTTTGCTGTGAAATATTTAAAATTTTCGCACAAACTTTTCAAAATCACTGAAACAGGTAATTTGAGAAGTTAAAATTTAATCACTTCAATAAGTGTTTATAACATTTTTTGGATATTTTTCCCACAAGCTTGATTTTTTTATTAATAAAAAGACCAAAATTCCATTGAAAAAACAACTATGTACATGCAGAAATTGTCATTTGCTTGATAAGCCTGCCAGTTTTTACAGTTTATTTGAATATGCAAAAACTGGAATAATTTGTAGATCAGGACATAACCTTAAAATAAATCATTCTAATTCTAAAGAAAACAAGTCAGGTCACCTTATATTGTTGACCTTTGTCTGATAGTAAGAGTAGTTAATGAATATTTGATTACAGAACAATTCCCAAGGGTACTTTTAAAACCTTTAGCGCACTAACTTACTGCCCAAGCGCACTGGTGAAATTGATATCCAAAGATAAAGGGATAATTGATTTATGTAGGAAAATTATAGAAAAGTTTGTGAAAATATGGAAAATCAATGAAATTAGCATTTGAAGATCAAAGAAAACACCAAAATCACTTAAATAGGTGATAACTGAATATACAATTTCACTGAAATAGGTGATCATGAAATCACTTGTTTAAGTAGCACCCCTGACTGTGCATAGAAACAGGAAAAGACTTTCTATGAAATGGAAATAGCATTATAATCATGATACAACATAGTAATAAGACTATGATTCTGGTTCATTTTCCGATACCAATATTTTTGGGGATTAAAAATAAATAGCATTTTCACGGATATCATATGGATATCATGGTTTTGCCTGCAGTCTGTATACAAATCCTATAAAAAAAAACTTTGTTTAATATTAAAGAAGTTGTTTTTCTATATTACCCATGATATCAATGAATATAGGCAACCCACCAAATCATTATTGAAAAATAATTTGACATAAAAAAAATTGTCAAGAGGAACACAGCCTGCATTCATGTGAGAAAATGACCCATATTTTCATGAAAAATATTCTGATTAACGGTCATGCAGGTTTGATATGAAAAAAAACAACTAACTGAGCGAAAGCTGTTGATGTGGAAGATGCTAGATTTGTTCATTTATTAGGTTTATATATTCAACCAATAAGTTAAGGAGACAGGTCTATTTGGACAGAAGCTTATAAGAGGGTTTAAAGGGTTATTTTCATGCAACTTTTTTGCCATTTTTATTTCACGTGCAGCTCTGAAAAAGGTTCGTTGTTCAATGTGTTTCATGAAATCAGTAAAAAGATCAACCTGCAACCATTTTTCAATTGTTCGTTCATCGTGAAATGGCTATTTTGTTGGTCTCATTGGGGTCTAAGTGTGACGTGGGATTGCTGATTTTTTTTGTAAGAGTGACACGTGAAAGTCAAATTATTGTGCCGTGAAAACGGGAAATGAAGTCTGGCGGGACACTGGAAATTACAAACTAGAGGCTCTAAAGAGCCTGTGTCGCTCACCTTGGTCTATGTGCATATTAAACAAAGGAGTCAAAAATGGATTCATGACAAAATTGTATTTTGGTGATGGTGATGTGTTTGAAGTTCTTACTTTACTGAACATTCTTGCTTCTTACAATTATATCTATAATGAACTTTGCCCATTAGTAACAGAGAAAAATATTTGGTAAAAATTTACATAAATTTACCAAATTAATGAAAATTGTTAAAAATTGACTATAAAGGGCAATAACTCCTTAAGGGGTCAATTGACCATTTAGGTCATGTGGACTTATTTGTAGATCTTACTTTGATGAACATTATCGCTGTTTACAGTTTATCGCTATCTATAATAGTATTCAAGATAATAACCAAAAACAGCAAAATTTCTTTAAAAATTACCAATTGGAGGGCAGCAACCCAACAACCGGTTGTCCAATTCATTTGAATATTTCAGGGCAGATATATATTGACTTGATTAACAATTTAATTCCTTGTCAGATTTCCTCTAAATGATTTGGTTTCAGAGTTATAAGCAAAAAACCACATTTTACCCCTGTTCTATTTTTAGCCGTGGTGGCCATCTTGGTTGGATGGCCAGGTCATCGGACACATTTTTCAAACAAGGTACCTCAAAGATAATTGTGGTTAAGTTTGAATTAATTTGGCCCAGTAGTTTCAGAGGAGAAGATTTTTGTAAATGATAACTAAGATTTACGAAAAATGGTTAAAAATTGACTATAAAGGGCAATAACTCCTAAAGGGGTCAACTGACCATTTCGGTCATGTTGACTTATTTGTAAATCTAACTTTGCTGAACATTATTGCTGTTTACAGTTTATCTCTATCTATAATAATATTCAAGATAATAACCAAAAACGGCAAAATTTCCTCAAAATTACCAATTCAGGGGCAGCAACCCAACAACAGGTTGACCGATTCATCTGAAAATTTCAGGGCAGATAGATCTTGACCTGATAAACATTTTTACCCCACATCAGATTTCCTCTAAATGCTTTGGTTTTTGAGTTATAAGCCAAAAACTGCATTTTACCCCTATGTTCTATTTTTAGCAGGGCGGCCATCTTGGTTGGTTGACCGGGTCACGCCACACATTTTTTAAACTAGATACCCCAAAGATGATTGTGGCCAAGTTTGGATTAATTTGGCCCAGTAGTTTCAGAGGAGAAGATTTTTGTAAAAGATTACTTAGATTTATGAAAAATGGTTAAAAATTGACTATAAAGGGCAATAACTCCTAAAGGGGTCAACTGACCATTTCGGTCATGTTGACTTATTTGTAAATCTAACTTTGCCGAACATTATTGCTGGTTACAGTTTATCTCTATCTATAATAATATTCAAGATAATAACCAAAAACAGCAAAATTTCCTCAAAATGACCAATTCAGGGGCAGGAACCCAACAATGGGTTGACCGATTCATCTGAAAATTTCAGGGCAGATAGATCTTGACCTGATAAACATATTTACCCCATGTCAGATTTCCTCTAAATGCTTTGGTTTTTGAGTTATAAGCCAAAAACTGCATTTTACCCCTATGTTCTATTTTTAGCCGTGGCGGCCATCTTGGTTGGTTGACCGGGTCACGCCACACATTTTTTAAACTAGATACCCCAATGATGATTGTGGCCAAGTTTGGTTCAATTTGGCCCAGTAGTTTCAGAGGAGAAGATTTTTGTAAAAGTTAACGACGACGGACGACGACGGACGACAGACGACGGACGACGACGACGACGACGGACGCCGGACGCAAAGTGATGGGAAAAGCTCACTTGGCCCTTCGGGCCAGGTGAGCTAAAAAATGAGAATTTCTTACGTACTTAGTGTAAGCAGGATACGGGAATCTGACACAACAATAAGCGGGATCCAGGATCAGAACCCCCCCAATGAGACCCCCTATTTTATTTTGCGTTCTTCTGTGCACATACCCCCCTTTACACCCCTCTTATAACCATGCCAAATAAATAAACATTAGCTGCATATTCACCATGTTCACAATACCTCATTCTGATGAAGTGTCACACTAACTGAAGAGTTCAATGGCAGTATCAATTTCTCATTTCTCTTTCCCCCTGAAATTTAGAAAAAAAAAATATTCATTACATTTTGAATTATAGGTCATTTTTAAATTATAATTCATTTCCTATTGCATATATTGTAATGTCTTAAAAACAGGCGACCATGTCTAATGATGTCACATGAAAAGAACACAATTTTCCACAAATCTTTGAAAAGGAATGATATTTTTTTAGATATCGTCTACAAATCATTAGAGAATTAGATTTTACCACTATCATGACTATATCATGTGTATAACAATACCTCTCAACTCTCAACAGTAAAATTTTACATATATTCAAAACGCATGACAAGACTCAAAAAATACTGCAACACACTTGATGCAGTTGTGGAATCTATATATCATGTATATAAATATAAGAAGATGCTGTTTTTTTTAAAGCAATTCTCTATTCCTGATTTTTTCATAAGCTGTATATTGTTAACATAATTATAACATGTCTAGTGTGTTTATGAAGTTATACATACATGTATGAAACACAAGTGTGCACAAACTGAAATGTATCACCTGCTTTTATAACTGTGTTTGATATTTTGTTGGTACATGTAGTCATACATTTTTACTACAAATATCACATAAACTTAAGTCTTCACATATTCATAATCCATGAAATGAGTCAAGGTCAGATAAACCATTTACCAATAGTGAATACAGACAGACATGTAGTTATTGTATTTCATATATATACTAAATATAGTTTACATATTACATATAGTCATGATACATGTAGTATTAAAACAAGAAAAAGACCAGTGAAACCATGAAATTGTAATATTGAACAAAGAACATGAAGAACAATGAAAAAGAGGTATAACTGTATAATCATGTTTTTATTTCAATTTGAATTATTAACATGATTAATGTATTTTACATTTACATGATTAAATTGATTGATTGGTGGTTACTTAACGTCCAGTGGCAAATATTTCATGC
Organism: Mytilus galloprovincialis; assembly: GCF_965363235.1. Taxonomy (NCBI): domain Eukaryota; kingdom Metazoa; phylum Mollusca; class Bivalvia; order Mytilida; family Mytilidae; genus Mytilus; species Mytilus galloprovincialis. Next base: position 89,679,752 of record NC_134843.1, read on the forward strand.
ATGTTTTACATGGTTAACATGGTTTAAGGACATGAACTAATTAACAATTAATAAAATAGGTAGGCCCTGTCACAGCCTCACAGGTGCTTGAGGATAGGATCCTGTATGAGCCCCATATAGTACTTCCCCCTTATTATCATAAATCTCAGATTTTTCGATACATATCACTTATATGTACCATATATATACTAATATATCATATTTTTACTATAAATATGCATGTTTACTATCAACGTGAATCTCAACTATAGCGCTCCTGTCCTCAAGCATCTGTGGGCCCTGTAATATAGGCAATCCATGATGATGGTTTAATAAGCCATTGGAAAGTGAGGGTACATGTATATTGGATAGGGATAAACATTTTGCTAAAATGGCTGCAACAGACCTACATACGAGGGGGAGGACAGGGGTAAGGGAGACAGGGAGAAAGGGGGTAGAAGAAAGGAGAGGAAGGCTGGGAGAAAGGAGAAAATGTTGGAGAAAAAAATAAAATATGAAAAAATAAAATATCTCTCTTTTTTCCGGTAAATTAAAAAAAAAAAATAAGGAGAAGAGGGGTAGGAGAAAGGAGAAGAGGGGTGGGAGAAGGGAGAAGGGAGAAGGGAGAAGGGTACCCCCTGTCCCCCCCCTCACCTATACCCCTAAAGGATCTGAATTTTCAAGGTAAATGGCTACTTATACGACCTTTACTGCTTTTGAATAGTAGCACCTGGCCCTTACATTTACATTAAAATTGCCATTGACACTGTAGTTCCTTACAATATTTAATAACAGCAATATTTACAGGTCCTGTGCAGGTGGCACACTGCATTTCCTGGCTTGTGTAAGATGAAGGAAAACTACTGAAAGCTTCCGAAAGTAAATATTATTGACCGTGGCCTGTATTCTATATTTTTTTTTTTTTTTTCAATCATATGGTTTTTCGAGATAACTAGTTGCAGATAACCACTTACGAATTGGTCTCCTCTTGCAGCTGTTTCTGTTTTATTTAATTAATGTCCGTCGTTGTCTTTCTATTTAAATTTTCTTTTATGAAATATTAGACAAAACTTGACTTTCGGTTTTTTCTAGGGTTTTCTCTCCATTCAACTTAGAAAAATGGCAGCCCCCATGCACAGGGCAAGAGTTTCTTCTTGGAAACTGTTTTCTCGACAATATAGAAAAAAATCGACCAAAATCATACACCCATCAGAGGTAAATCATCCGTTTCAAATTTTTTTTCACCAACCACGTTAATTTTTTTTTTTTTTGCCACCTTACCTTGGACTGACATTCGGTTACACAATCATGACATGAGGGTCAGGTAATGGGGGACCTTCATGACGAATAACGGTAAAAATTCTTGTCAAATGATGTTAATGGTAATTTCTGGCGCATGACACTTTCTTTTAGACGATAAAAAAAAAATCAGCTAATTTTAACCAATCACAGTAATTTTTTCCCTAAAAATATTGATAATGATAATTATTTGAAACCTCTAACGAATCACGATAAGGATAATTTGATGTATCATGGTAAAATTTTAACCAATTTGACGCTAACGGTAGCCGAAAATGACCGTTTGACGCCTGACGGTAAAGGGCATTACTACCCTCAATCATGTCATGATGTCCAGCTGAATTTTAATATGAGGCAGGCATAACCTGTGAATGGGGACGAACTCTGTATGCATTATTTTTTTTTAATTCAAACATATTGATAAAAGAAACAGAAATACCGTAACGTTCCGATTTTGGTTCGGTTGATAGGGATTTAGCTGTGACGTAGTCTAGCTGTGACGTTCTTAAAGTTAATATGAGGCAGGCATTACCTGTGAATGGGGACGAAGTCTGTATTAATTTTTTTTTTAATTCAAACATGTTGATAAAAGAAACGGAAATACCGTAACGTTTCCGATATTGGTTCTGTTGTTAGGGATTTAGTTGTGACGTTTTTTTATGACGTCATATTCAATGTAAACAAAGAAACGCTGTTATCCAGGTAACGTATTTTTCATATCAAACAATTATTAAAAATGATTGGGTGTTAAATTCCTTTCTATATTTGTTGATATGTTGATAAATATACATTTTATTCGAAGTCTCATGCAAACAAGACCGGAAAAGGAAGAAGACTGGAACGGAAGTAGATCTGAAAAAAAAAGTTAACGATTTTGAGTTCATTAGTAGAATATCAAACAATTATTAAAAATTAATTTGTATTGAGTTCCAATCTTATATTTTACTAGACTGATAAATATATCAGTATATATTTTATTCAAAGTCTCATGCAAACAAGACCAGAAAAGGAAGTAGATTTTTTGCGCGAATGCGGGGAATACTGGAACAGGAAGTAGATCTGAAAAAAAAGTTAACGATTTTGAGTTCATTAGTAGAATGAAAAATTCGGGAAATTTTCCCTAATTTTTTTTTCTCTTTTTAAAAAAAAAATTTTCTACCATATTTGGGGACCTCTCCCCATACAAGTTTTCCTCCATACTTGTTATCTCAATATCTGTATTATCCATACCCCAACACTCCTGGTTGAATATTCAGACCTCCCCAATAAATTATCAAACGACTCAAGGATTAACAATTGACAAATGATTGGTATATGGACCATAATTTGCTATTGGGCTCTGTTTCCAGGGGCGGATGCAGGAATTTTCGAAAGGGGGGGTGCTAACCCAGGGCACCCAGGGCAAAGGGGGGGTGCAAAACATATGTCCCGATACAAATGCATTGATCGGCAAAAATAAAGGGGGGGTGCGCACCCCCGGAACCCCCCCCTGGATTCGCCACTGGTTTCCTATAACTATAGAAAAGTGATAAAATTTGAATTACTGTAAGAAAAGTTGTAACTACATCTAAAGATGCCATTATTTTTATTAACATACAAGTGTATGCTACTCTTCCCTAGAAAAAAAATTGAAATATACGAATTTCAAAGATTCTACAACCGTATTTTTGTGTCGTTTCTCGCGTTACTTTTTGCTTCCGAAGAGCATAACGCTGACTGATTTATAGATAATCGTCACCGGCAAATTCGTAACTTTTGCTTTCAAATAACAAAGAACATCGACCAATAAGAATAGTGAGAAGAAAATGCCGAGAACTATAAGTATTTATGTAGCAGATGTAAGAACAGTGGCGTGATTTTTGTGTCCGATTTCGTAACGCAAATTTTAGATGATGTAATCTGCTTTGTTGTAATAGAATTCTTAAAAACAATATGCAAATATGAACTCTCGCGAGATGTTCAAACAGGTAAATCAGAGATGATTTACATTCTTGTTTTGATCTTCGTAATAATTAAGTAAGAAAATGACGTTATCGTTATGCGTTACATTTCACACGAAACAGAAGTCCAGTTATTTATTAAAATTGTTTTTGTCCTTAAGTTCTAATCATTTCTGGTCATACATGAAACATGTGACTAACATGTGATCACGCCCTTACAGCCGGACATACGATATACTAGTTCTAAACATTGTTTTTGTTTCCAACGGGATGTTAGCAAACATAATCTGTAGACTTGTTTCGACTTGTTTAAAAAAGGAAATTACAATTTTCAAAGAGATTGCGCCGGGGGTCTATTATTATTCCTATGTGCATAATGTTACATACGATCTTGTGTGAAAATAAATGCCCAATGACTTGACAAAATCGATTTCAAATTTGACCGACGTTTAAACACACTACGTTTCCCAATAACGATGTAAAGGGTCCTTGGAAAATTCAATCAAAATTACGTCTCTTATCATGGTGCCGATGTTCGTTGGATTGATTCTGCTTCAGCAGTAAATATTACTGGATATTTTAGGTGAATAAAGATAATTAAATGAAAAATGCATGTTAATATACCGTTACACTAGGAATGTACAAAGTTGGTAACTTTGTCACAATTTTTAATTATTTTTTTTTATTCATGTTCTGCAAACACTTTTCAGAAACGCAATAAACTTGTCAAAGGAAAAGTAAACTTTTACCAGGCATGACTTGAAAGGAAGTACTTTATTGATTTTAGCCCACTAAAGTAGGTTAAAATGTGGAAACCATGTAGATGGTGTACAGGTCACAAATATCACATGGTGCCTATTTTAAAGATTTTAAATCCAAGTTAAAAGATTTTTTCTTTACTGGATTTAAAGAATTTTACATTGCCAATGATTTGGAATAAATTTTATATAACTGGAATTTCAAAACCAAATATAAATATATTTTTTTGGCCAAAACATCAAGATACAACGATTATGGTATCCTGTATCAATGAAGAAAATATGGAAAATTCTGAATAAATTGTACTAATTGTTTTCAAAACAAGCACATATTTAGGAGTTTTTTAATACTGTTACATTTAAGATGGATTTTAAGAAAAAGTATACTGTTCAGATTATTTTAAGCAGATTTTGCAATAAAATAAAACTAAAAAAATGCTTTCGGTTTCTTATGGTTTCCTGTCACGTTTAAAAAAAACTTTAATATAACATTGAAAATAGATTTTAAATATTAACATGAAGCAAGTAACACTAGTAATGGTGTTTATTTATGCCTTTTGAATTATATTGTGCAAAATAAAGAAAATAAAGATTGGTTTCCTGTTTGGTTTCCTGTCACGTAAACGGTGAATCAAAATGTATTAATTTTTTCTCGAAAAACTCAATTGTTCCATTCATACTATTCTAACACCAACACAACCCACAAAATAAAAGTTAAAATTTTAGAACTTATAAAAAAGGATACAAAAAGAAACCAAAGTCCGAATACCAAATTATGGTCCATATATGTAATAGAACCTTGAAAAGAATTAACTTTGACCAGGAGATCAATCTACTGATATCTCTTAGGTTTGTCTATTCCTGCTGAGCAACCCTGTGGTTCTCTCCAAGTACTTTGGCTTCCTCCACCACAATAACAGACTGCCCAGTGTCCTAGTACAGGTTCGTTTTGAGGTGTGGATTGTCCTTGTCGAATGCAGGACAACTCGGCCCAAATGTCCTTGTCAAATGCAGGACAACTTGGCCCAAAGACAGGTCGGACCACGTCCACTCTGACCATCTAAAAAAACCAATTCAGACCGTATAAGAAGACAACTCAGACTGTCAATAAGACAACTCGGATCGTCTATAAGGATTACACAGCCAAAGTGTTAAAGGAGGATTTAAACTATACATGAATTATTATAAATTATTAAACAATATATTTTAGATTGCAACATCATTTCGCCATGTTACTGACTTTGCAAAAATAAAAAACCCCAACTCGGATCATCTACAACACTCAACATGCTAAATTGTCTATACAGTCAGAGCTCAGACATAAACAAGTCGATTTTTGTTTTCGACTTAAAGAAGTCAAAACATGTATTCATCATAAAAATGTGTTTTCAATTTTAGACTTATCTAAGTCAGAAAATGACAGACTTGTTTAGGTCTATTTATGTTGATGAAAAAACTTAATTTCACTTGGTGGCCAAACAACACCACCTATGACAGCAAAAACCTGTCTGAGAGTTCACAAGGACTTGAGCTATCTATATGTAATTGTCTAATAGAACATCCTCCCTAAACACAGATGTTTTACCTCATTAAGTGTGGTTCCAGGTGGTTGCATTGTAAGGTTAATTAACATTATCTCCGATTTTTTAGACTCTCATTCATATTTTTCTTTAGAAGACAAAGCATTGTCTTTCAATGTTGTCATTATTTGATTTAGATGCATGACCTCCTTATAAATATGCGTGGGTCTTGAAGTTAACCAATTTTGATCACTTATCGACTTGTAGAAGTCGATATTTGCAACTTTTTGATTCTGGTCAATTATTTCTTGCTTAACAATATTTGACTTATTAAAGTCGTATTTTGTCTTGCATTAAAGGGAGACAAATCTTAAAACTTACAAATTTAGACCTCTGTGAGTCAAAAGCAGATTCAGACTTATTTATGTCTGAGCTCTGACTGCTATATAGGCATCGCTTCATAGAAAGTGCGAGTTATTGTTATTTATATAAATTGACTGTAAAACTTTCATCAGACATATAGCTTTCACCCTTAAATCATTTATTTCATCAAAAGTCTTATTTTATACTTAGTCTGAGTTGTTATTATAGACGGTCCCAGTTGTCTAATTGACGGTCCACGTTTTCTTATTGACGGTCCGAGTTGTCTTCATAGACTGTCCCAGTAGACTTTAATGAAGACGGTCTTAGTTGTCTCCTGGCCAACTTGTCTTGCACCTGTCCTTGTAAACATTGACTTTTTTGTTGTAATAAAGTTAATCAAGATAGGGCATGTAGGGAGTGTACACAGATTCTACTGTACCTTCGCAGCTCCTAAACATGTGCCTAAAAGTGGCTTTAAAACACAAAAAATCTTATATCTATGACATTTATAAACAAACATACATTTTTCGCTGCTTTGAAGACCCATTGGTTGTCTTTGGCTGTTGTCTGCTGAGCTATGGTCAGGTTGTTTTCTCTTTGACAAATTCCCCATTTCCTCAATTTTATACAATGTAGGTAACTTCACAGTTAGTTCGGCCATATTGAATAGGGGAGCAAATTTGTTTTCGAAAGAGGTGGAAATAGTATGATACATGTAGTATGGGAAACCCTAAGCCTGTTTCCAAGCAACTGCTCTGTTTACATGGTTTAACAATAATTAAATGATGTTTTCCTGTATTTTTTAGACCATTTTTACCTTCCTTTAAGAAAATCTGCCCCTTATTCAATATTGCCAAATTAACCATGTTAACAGTGAAGAGGCTTTTCTAGTTACTTTAGCACCTGTTCAAATCAGCATTTGGTATGTTAGCAATACACACTTAGCATGGCTAGAAATTCAGTTTCCCATTTTGGTAATGGTGAATTTTTTAAATATGAAAGTTTTTGAACAATGAAATTGATTTTTAGATAGTTGAATAATAATTTATATGTAGCCTTCCTTAAGTGGGTTTATACGAACATCAAGATTGTTTTTATCATGTGCATGTTAAACATGTAGTCTTATAGAGGTCATTTATCTGTTTTATTTTTTTCATTTGTTCAGCCCAAATGTCCAGAAATGTTTGTAGTATTTTCCAATAAATATGATAAAGATTTAGAATTAACCCTTTAACTTTTTAATTCAATTTTATGAAGAAAAAAAAACAAGCAGAAATGCATATATGAATTTTTTTTTACCTTTTGATAGATAAATGCCTATGGTTTCAGGAAAGGTATCATTCTAATGTATTGAAATTTTCCTTTGGACCAAAGGCCACACTAAAAAATATTTTGGTTTGTCCAAACCCTACCCAAACATGGAGACAGTTAGGTAGGTAGGCATTTTCTTTTTCTTTTTTTGACAAAGAGAAATTTAAGTATTGGACATCATGGACATGTTGGATGTTTAGAAGTCTTCATCATATTCATGCATATCTGATTAAAAAATCACATCAGGTCAATAAAAGATTTTGAGTCTGCAGCTATTTTTTGGGTAGGTAGGGCAAACAAACCTATTCTTTTGTTTGACCCAATTATGGGGACTTTTGTGACATTTTCACACCCTTTTAATTATTTTTGCAATATTTTGTATCAAATAAATGCAGATTGTTACTATATTTACACCAAAAAGAGAATTTTTCACCATTATCACTCTTGCTCTTTCAATAAATATACACATATATATAAAGCCTTATTTTTCAGAAAAGAAGGAAAAGAATAGTGGTTAAAAATTATGAGTGTCAATTTATAGTTTTTTTCCTAACTGTGTATTACTAATTTTATGACTGGTCAAACCGAAACGTGGTAAATCATCATGATCATGATTAACATTCATTGACACTATGTTGCTAGTAACCTACTGAAGGCTTTTTTTTATGGCCCCGCAACAAAGTTGTCGGGGACATTTAGTTTTACCCTTGTCCGAAATTCTGTAATTCCGAAATTCCGTAATTCCATAATTCTGAAATTCCGTAATTCCGTAATTCCGAAATTCCGTAATATTGAAATTCCGTCATTCCGCAACAAACCATTATACAGGTTTTTTTCTAAACAGCTTTAGATATTGGACTTATTTTTGGTATGTGAGTTAACCATGATGAGTTACAGATCAAGTTTGAGTTTCGTTCCGCTTCACTAGTTTTTGTCGAAATTACGGGCTTTGGACTTTGATAATTGTTGAAAATCACAGTTATACAGACTTTTTTTCAAAACGCTTTCAGATATTGGACTGATTTTTGGTACATGTATGTAAGTTAACCATGATGAGTTACAGATCAAGTTTAAGTTTCCTTCCGCTTCACTAATTTTTGTCCAAATTACGGGCTTTGGACTGAGAAACTGTTGAAAATCTCAGCTATATGGTTTTTTTTAAGGCCTTTAGATTTTGAGCAGATTTTGTATATGTGAGACTACCATCTTGTTAGTGTCCGCATGTGTTGTTGAAATTGCAGATTTTTCAAATTTTTGGAACGAGGCCATTCGTGTCGTTTTGACACATCTAGTTTAATTTTAGATATTTTCACCTGAGGTTTCAAAATATTTTTGTCAGCAAAACAGAAGTTCCAATACATAATTAATCAATAATGAGAATGTCCTAGTGGAACTAAAATTATAAAAGAACTTCTATTTCATGACAACTACACAGTGCTATTAAACATTACAAATTGGTGCCAAAGGCCCATCATTATTTATGTTATTCCTTTTAGATATATAATATATATAAAATTTGATGAATGAATTTAGTTTAACATCAATAATAAAATAGTGAGAGTATTAAGTACAGCAAACCAACTGACAATGACTGTTTTATTGTGTATTTTAATTGCTTAATAACATTTACATTGTACATAATATTTAATGATGTACATATGTATGAAATGTATCATTTTGATTAATCTCTGAGATAATAAGTTTTCTCCAAAATTATGTGAATACATGAAACAAAAAATAGAATTATATTTGGTGCCGAAACGACCAACCGATTGCTGAAGTGCTAATAAAAAAACTGTCTTCTTTTATTTTTTTGCAGGATGTAAGAAGTGTAAAAGAAAACGAACTTCCAATGGATCCCGCTATATTAAACAGGATGAAAGATGGTGAAATGAAAGCTCGGAAAAATCCGGGGATAATGAGATTAAAGACTGTTGTTGTACCGATAAGACTGGAGAAAGCTGTGGATTTATTAGTTAAAAGTATATTATTAAATTTCGTAATTATGTTTGAATAGTTTTGAAGGGACAGCATGGACAGAGAACAAATACACAAAACTAATAAGGACAACAATGATTTTGTTTCTCAACGAATTTAAAATGTAGACAATTTAAACATGTTAACAGGGAACCAGGTTATCGTTTGAGTTATAATTTTACAATCCATTGGAATAACATTAACACTGATTACGTAAACAATCAGTTGTTTGTTTATATTTTTTTAATTTATACTATTTGTTTGGTTGACATGGTTGAGTAGTAAGATTTAGTGTGAATTTACAACGGCTTTGATTCTGTTGTTATCTATAAGATTGAAGTTACTGATTATATATAGTTGAGATAGTTTGATTAGTACAAAAAATCAACAAACTTCAAAGAAAAACAAAATATCACAGAATTAGATAGAGAGAAAAAAATGAATGAATCACAAGAATATGTAGGGTTAATCTTGCTTTATACATGATATACAAATCCTTGAATAGTCTAATACATTTTGTACAGTTATGGGCCAAGGAAGCTTTGATTGGTATTATAAACATGTGAGATCTAAAAGGTTATCATGGTAATTGGCACTTCTTTTGTGCATCTAAAAGTAATGCTTATGCTCTTGGTCTTGTAAAGTCCATTATCACAACACATCCTTAGACAATCAGCTGCATTGATCTTATATTTAAGTTTATAACTGGAGTTATTGATTTATATGAAATTGTTGCACTATCAACATGATCAAGATTCAATCTATTGTCTAAGTCTAGAAGCCAATGTGCTAAGGGTTCCCTCTGAGAGAAAAAAAAATTACCCTGCCTATTTCAAAAGCTGCATGAAACACTAATTGATTGTATAATTGTTGCATTTGAAGAAAGATAATGCATTAATTTAGATCAGCTTTCAGATTAGGTACTTCTACCATGTCTACATTACATGTTTGTCCTCAGTAACTGCCAGCATGTATTGTTTATATATGTATAACTGCTTTTAAGTAGGCAAATTAAAAAAAATAATTGATGTGGGAGGTTGCCATTAGCAGATTAGGACTTCTAGGTTTAAGATTTAAATTTTAGCAGTTTTTTCTTGTTTATGATACTGGTTTCTATAAAGTCTATATTTTCATAGACGGTTAACATGGTTAACGTTATTTTCACAATTTTCAATTTTTAGTTTTTTATCATTTTAATGGTTCATATATATTGTATGTTTTGTAAAAGAAATTTCACTTAATTGTTATATAGCAGTATGTTCTATTTGATGAAATTTCAAGTGTTAGAGTGCATGAATAAAACCCCTAATTTAACATATTTTCAGAGTATGGAACGCAAAGTATTATTAGTGACTCAAGAAAGTTAAATACTAGTTTAATAACACGACAAATGCCAATGGAAAGAACCGGTGTAATGGAAAGAAAGAATATTATTAGACAAAAAATCTTGGAAAAAGGTAAGAACAATTACAAAAAGATGTATTTTATTGCATTTTAATAACTGAAATTGAAATTATAGGCACTAAGATGAATCTCTTTTTTAATCAGTTTGATTTTGTTTATTCGTTCTGTTTGTATTAAAGATTAATAAGCTGAAGTATGAGAACAATTGATATGTTCACAGAAAACATGTCATGCATGCGGTTATATAGAGTACTGCAAATTCAGAAATAATTGCGTGTGTGATTTTGTCATTTTAGACAAAAATGTGATTTAAATTTTTGTGATATTGAGAAAAACCCTGTTAAGTTCATATAAAAATTCTCAAAATGTGAGTTTGAATTATTGTGATTACTGTAAATTCAGAAATTATTGCGGTGTTTTTATTATTGCGAAAAATATCAAAATAATTTAAACTTGCATTTTTTGAAATTTTTTATATGAATTAAACCGGACTTTTCTCAATACACATAAAAGTGACAAAATTACAATAATAAATGCAGGCAATAATTTCTGAATTTACAGTATAACCATGTCGCATTTTTCACAGTAATAAACTTATGGCAATAATTTCTGAATTTACAGTATAACCATGTCGCATTTTTCACAGTAATAAACTTATGGCAATAATTTCTGAATTTACAGTATAACCATGTCGCATTTTTCACAGTAATAAACTTATGGCAATAATTTCTGAATTTACAGTATAACCATGTCGCATTTTTCACAGTAATAAACTTATGGCAATAATTTCTGAATTTACAGTATAACCATGTCGCATTTTTCACAGTAATAAACTTATGGCAATAATTTCTGAATTTACAGTATAACCATGTCGCATTTTTCACAGTAATAAACTTATAGCAATAATTTCTGAATTTACAATATAACCATGTCGCATTTTTCACAGTAATAAACTTATGGCAATAATTTCTGAATTTACAATATAACCATGTCACATTTTTCACAGTAATAAACACATGGCAATAATTTCTGAATTTACAATAAGCAAACCAACTTTATTTTAAGCTTTCTTCACATAATACTATAAATAGACAAGAAATGATATAAGTCTTCCATTATGTTGTAGATTATAAATTAAATACTGTTATACAATAAATATCTTAATAGCAATATTTTATCATGTTTATGATACAGATAAAAATAAACATGGCTCCATTTCATCTGACAAAGAAACAGACTATATGAATGAACTAGAGAGAAGAGTTGAAGTGGAATTAAAACTAAAACATTTGTCCCATTGGAAAAGTAAACAGTAAGTACATAAAGTCTGAATTCTTGTTTCATGTAGCATACTTAATTCACATTATTAATATTAGGCCATCATTACTGGACACAACAAAGGTTCCCATCAAATTTTTACGTCATTATACACCTTATCACTATTTGTCTACCCTTTCTGGATATCACACAGGTTCTCGTAAAATTTTGACGTTATAAAACAAAATATCTGATTCCACAATGAAAAAGTGATTGTTGTATGAAGTCAAAAGTTCAAGCAGCTGGGACAGTCGGGATTAGCGATAAGGTGTATGGAAAATATCTGACACCAGAATGGAAAAATGATTGTTACAGTCAATAACTCAAGTAGTGCATATTCTGGGGGTCAAGCAGCACAGATTTCCAAATAGTGATAAGGTATTTATCACTTTTTGTGGCCATTTATTTGTCAATATCAACATTGGTAATACTGTTAAAGATTCTTTGTAAAATACCTTTCTGTGTATTCTCTAGGTAATATATGATAAGGTTTTAAATAAGTAAATCACCAGCAATTCTCTTGTTACATAGAGATTTACTTATAACCTTGTGTGTACTGTTAAAAATGTTGGTTTTTATATTGATCTGAGAGAACAAATCATCTTTGGTTATACATTAATAAAGTTAAAATGTAGATTGATAAGCATTGGGTGTTCAAAGTAGACATTTGATTTCAGACTAAGGACTTTAAATCATATCTGTGTGTGTGAGTAGTTTTTAAACTGAAATCAGAACCAACCATAAAACAATATAATATTCTAGGGCATGTGACCAATTTTTCAGTACTTTCCTTTGGTTCAATATTTATATGTTTATTTTAAGGTTGAAGTTCGTATTATTTTGTTTGCAAATAACCATAATGAATTTCAATAAACTTGTTTTGACTGTTGTAATTTGTTTTATTTTGAGTATAGGTATGATGCTAAAAGTGGTATGAAATATATGGTGGCTAGAATGGCACAGAATTATGCTGTTTTATTACAAGTCTTGAATGAAGTAAGTGTACTAATATAATACTTGATTTCTTTTGTAATATTTATATACAATGAGAATTTCAAATGAACTGGGCTATTTTTATGCATAAGAAGAACATGCAATGGAATGCAATTCCTAAACAAAAAATGTTTTCAAATCAGCAAATATTTTTGAAAATTGATAAAGATATATTTTAATTAAAAAAAAAATTAAACAAATTTAGAAATTTAGTACAATTAAATGATCATACTTATTTGAATAATTCTTCATATTAAAAAAACCCCAAAAAAACAACATTAAGTTACAAAAAAGATACATGCGTTTACTGTAACTTGATGACAAAATCAGTATGGGTAATGAAGGAGGTTTTTTTATTTTTTTTATGTTGAGTCTTGAGTGAGAGACGTTTTGACTTTGATTATTGCTAAACCAAAAATTGTTGAAAATATTAGTTAGGGGGTAAATAGTGTACATTGGGTGACATTAAATACTCAGAATTTTTCTTAGGGCCTTTGGAGTAAAAGTACAAAGTCAAGTTATTTTTTTTTTAACTCAAAACTAAAACTGACAATAGAATTTTTTTTTTTTTTTTTTTTTTATTTCAGATTTGGACAAGAGATCCTAATTACATACCAAAAAGTTTATATAATTATGGATCAGGGCTAGGATCAGTTATATGGTAACAATAGAATTTTTTTTTTTTTTTTTTTATTTCAGATTTGGACAAGAGATCCTAATTACATACCAAAAAGTTTATATAATTATGGATCAGGGCTAGGATCAGTTATATGGTAAGTTCAAATGTACCAGAAATACACTGTTCACTCTTTCAATTAATAAGTGATAGAATTAGAATTAGATTATTCACTTATTTTGTGGGTATCAATTTTCTTGAATCAAGGAAAACTTGCATGTTCATGGATATTCAATTCTGTTGTTTTGCTGAAATTTGCATAAAAGTCTACATGAAATATGCCATTCGTTGTACATTTAATTTTGTGGTTACCTTTAACCCATGAAATCCACGAAAGTTAGTATCCAACCAATAATAATGGATCCACAGAAAAAAATGTTTACCATGTTAACATTTTTGTGTGCATCAATTACACTTCTGAGTGTAAATACAATTATTGAAAGTCATAAATTCATTGAAGAAATGCTTAATTCATTTTGTAGTTAATTGACATACTTTAAAGTTTCATTGACTTTGTTATTTTATTGCCATAATTTAGTCAAGAATTTTAATTTACATACTAATACTAACTATATATAGAGTATGACTGTCTATGATATGGAGTATCTCATTATTAATAGGGCTATCTTTATAAAATTACCACAATCTATGAAATTCTAATTGAAGTTATTCCTATCCCCTCATACAGTTTTATCCTACAATTGCATTGTCATTGAACATTAACAATCAATATATCAGAGGTACCCTGTAATTGTATTGTACAGGAGCTAAAATGATCCTAGTAGGTTGCATTTCTGTAAATATTGACAATGCATTTTCCCATAGGAACTCCTTTTATGGCTAAAACTGTAACACGTTTACTATGAACAGTGATTTTGCTAGCGCTCGTCACTTTCGTATTTTACGAAAGGGTTTTCTCATTGACGAAAGAATTTCAAATCAATTTCGTCACTTTAATTTTAAAAGTGTAAAAAAAGAATTCGCAATAAAAACTATAAATCTACCTGTCTTCATGTTTTTGACAAGTTTATGACCTCCAGGTAATTAACATTTTCAACAGGTGTTACAAGTTGTGATTACAACTAATCCGCTTATCGCCATCAGATGGGTCACTTATCCGTAATTTAGTAATTAACCCCATAATTGAATGACCATCATAATTATTTCCCCAGGAAAATCAGTCAGTCGGCATTTCAACAACCAGGAGTATAATTTTGTCATTTAATCAAAAATGTAACAACCTGGACAGTTCGCAATATTTCCCAAACGATCACAATCTGAAGTTAGTTTGTCGTAGATTCGTCATTCGAAGGCATTTTCGTCATATTTGATTTAAATTTTCATCAAAAATTTTCGACAATTTCCATTTAAAATAAAGAACTTTAATGTGTTTATTCAAAAAGTTCACGAGAAATGTTGGACAGGTGCTTCCTGTATTGTGTTCTACGCATGCGTGAAAGTATTCCTTTGACTATTTATAGACATTAAAACGTAAAATACGAAATCATTTAGAATCAATTAAACGAGAGAGACAAATATATATATCTCTTACTAAAGGAATTTAAATCGAAAAATGATAATTTCCTGATTAATCTGGACTCGTTTTGAATTTATTATCCACGTGTCACTTCCCATTTTCGTTTCATTTTAAAACCGAAAGTAGTAAACGTGATCTATTGTTGATTTGTTTACAACCTCCTTTCAGTCATTATAATCGTTCCAAAAAGGATTTTATACATTTCCAACTTAATAGAAATGATTTCCAAATATCGACTTAGACGTTTTATAAGGATAATGATAATGCAGTGAAATAATCACTGCAAATTAATTTCTGCTGTGATTCCTTGTTTAAAAAAATAGAATCCAACTTTATCAGGAATGACCCCTGGAACAAACTGAAGAGAAATTGTGAACTAAATTTCTGGATTCCATGTCAGAATCTTTCATGATAATGGCCAATACAGTCAAATCATACAATAACTGCCAATCATGCTGGTGCCTCAATCCCTTAAAATCTGACTAAGTCAAAAGACGAAGCTATACATCATTGGTCCATTGCTTTGACACAAAATAAGGTTGATTTTATTAGCGCGTAAAAGTGACTAAAGCCCTCAAAATCCTAGCTTAAACCCTGACTATGAAGTTTGAAAAAAATAATATCCTAGAATGGTAAGTTTATATGCACTACTATTTTTTTCAAAGGTCAAAATATAGGGCTGTGCAGCATATTTTCAATGTTTATATGCCCCGAACTTCTAAGAGTTTAAACTAAAAATAAATTTCTTAACTACCCCAGCCTCGACTGTAGGGTTACCACAGATTTCAATATAAACAATATTCACATGTATATTTACTGGTAACATTCCTAAGTTATGTCACTATGAGATGCAATCTACAGATCAGAACTGGGAACCAGTATGTTAACAAAATTAATTATCTATGAATATTCTAAATCTCCCCAAAAGAGGTGTGGTGTGAGAAACAGCTGCATTTGCAAAGTGCAACCTAGTAGGCAGAAACTAGCTAGAAAGAGATGTCAAAGATATATCCCAATGTACATGTATACATACCTGCCAACTTTTCAAAATTCCAATGGGGGTTTTGCGTGCAAGATGGCTGTCATAGTCCTAAAAAACCTTCAAGGGGGCCTGCAAATACATTTTAATGTTGTTGTTTTTTAGCTTCTTCATACTTTTATAAGCCCAAGGTCATTGTAAAATTAATTGTTTTGTTTAAATTGTGGACACAATTGCTCTTTCAAAATTTCAATTTGGGAGCCTCCATGGGGGAAATCCCCCGCGAATGTTGGACAGAAAGTCACAGGACAAAAAGTCACAGACAAAAAGTCACGGACAAAAAGTCACAGGACAAAAAGTCACAATTAATTTTTTCTGATTATTTTCTTTGAATAAAAAACGTTTATTTCTACAAAAGTATTTTTGTATTTTTCTTGAACAATTGTATATAAACCAACTTTGTAAACAAAATTTATCAAAAAAATATCAAAGATGATCAAATAATTGTTGAATAAACAAAATGTCAAAGGGGCTTGGCACTTAAATGGCTTCATGGTGCCAAGAAATATATCCTTTGCATGATTAAAATTATATAAATCTTCATTTTTCAAGAATAATGACATATTTCCTAAACTTTAATATGAATATATGTATTAAAAAGTAAATATTTCAAGATATTTCTCTTATATATTAAAACAATTGTCAACAAATAAATTGTGACTTTTTGTCCTGTGACTTTCTGTCCATTTACCATCCCCCGCAAATAGTGACAGTTGGCAGGTATGTGTATATTCCTTGTTTCTGAATAATGTATATTTAGCAGTTACTCTTATATTTAAATTGTAGGGCAGCTCAGAATAATCCTGATTGGCAAAGAGACATATCTCAGTATTATTGTGTGGATCCTTCTGTTGATATTAATACTATTGCAAGATTACTGTTACAAGGTAAAGTAGGATTGAAGTAAAAGTGGTAATTGGCTCTTAGATAAAATCTGCCAAATTGTCAATACTTTGCCAATATACAGTTTGTATCATGTACCATTCGAAAATTATTAGGAAAAGCACCCAAAATACACTTAAGCTTATCATTTTGTAAGCCAGACACATGTTTGGTCTACAATTAAAGACTCATCAGTGACACTCTTCTTCAAATAGTTAAAAAGTCCAATTAAAGTACAAGTTGAATGGCATTGAGGGCCCAATATTTCAAAAGGTTTTAAAAATCTTATTTTTACAAATGAGATTAAGAATAAGACCCTATTTACACTAGCAAAAAAGATCGATCTTTACTAAGATTGATCTTTTTAAGATCGATCTTTGGTCTAATGTAAACGGGAAAGGTTGATCTTCCAAAGGACTTAAAAGGCTACCTCCAGAGGTGGCTTTAAAAAGGTTGATCATCCAAAGGACTTAAAAGGCTACCTCCAGAGGTGGCTTTAAAAAGATTGATCTTCCAAAGGACTTAAAAGGCTACCTTCAGAGGTGGCTTTAAAAAGGTTGATCATCCAAAGGACTTAAAAGGCTACCTCCAGAGGTGGCTTTAAAAAGGTTGATCTTCCAAAGGACTTAAAAGGCTACCTCCAGAGTTGGCTTTAAAAAGATTGATCTTCCAAAGGACTTAAAAGGCTACCTCCAGAGTTGGCTTTAAAAAGATTGATCTTCCAAAGGACTTAAAAGGCTACCTTCAGAGGTGGCTTTAAAAAGGTTGATCATCCAAAGGACTTAAAAGGCTACCTCCAGAGGTGGCTTTAAAAAGATTGATCATCCAAAGGACTTAAAAGTCTACCTCCAGAGGTGGCTTTAAAAAGGTTGATCATCCAAAGGACTTAAAAGGCTACCTCCA
Organism: Mytilus galloprovincialis; assembly: GCF_965363235.1. Classification (NCBI taxonomy): domain Eukaryota; kingdom Metazoa; phylum Mollusca; class Bivalvia; order Mytilida; family Mytilidae; genus Mytilus; species Mytilus galloprovincialis. Next base: position 89,697,650 of record NC_134843.1, read on the forward strand.
GAGGTGGCTTTAAAAAGGTTGATCATCCAAAGGACTTAAAAGGCTACCTCCAGAGGTGGCTTTAAAAAGATTGATCATCCAAAGGACTTAAAAGGCTACCTCCAGAGGTGGCTTTAAAAAGGTTGATCATCCAAAGGACTTAAAAGGCTACCTCCAGAGGTGACTTTAACAAGGTTGATCTTCCAAAGGACTTAAAAGTCTACCTCCAGAGGTGGCTTTAAAAAGATTGATCTTCCAAAGGACTTAAAAGGCTACCTCCAGAGGTGGCTTTAAAATGGTTGATCTTCTGAAGGACTTAAAAGGCTACCTCCAGAGGTGGCTTTAAAAAGGTTGATCTTCCAAAGGACTTAAAAGGCTACCTCCAGAGTTGGCTTTAAAAAGATTGATCATCCAAAGGACTTAAAAGGCTACCTCCAGAGGTGACTTTAACAAGGTTGATCTTCCAAAGGACTTAAAAGTCTACCTCCAGAGGTGGCTTTAAAAAGATTGATCATCCAAAGGACTTAAAAGGCTACCTCCAGAGGTGGCTTTAAAAAGGTTGATCATCCAAAGGACTTAAAAGGCTACCTCCAGAGTTGGCTTTAAAAAGGTTGATCATCCAAAGGACTTAAAAGGCTACCTCCAGAGGTGGCTTTAAAAAGGTTGATCATCCAAAGGACTTAAAAGGCTACCTCCAGAGGTGGCTTTAAAAAGATTGATCATCCAAAGGACTTAAAAGGCTACCTCCAGAGGTGGCTTTAAAAAGGTTGATCTTCCAAAGGACTTAAAAGGCTACCTCCAGAGTTGGCTTTAAAAAGATTGATCTTCCAAAGGACTTAAAAGTCTACCTCCAGAGGTGGTTTTAAAGTGGTTGATCTTATTTGAATTGATCTTTCTTTTAATTGAAACGCTTAGATCAATCTGGATCAATTTTTTTTATGTAAATATTATATTCACTTATTATTCAGATATGAAAATAAATCTGCCCATGTTCAGCGGCCAAAAATACACGTGTTTCAAAATGATGGATGGAATAGGAAAAGTAAACATAGATTCCACTTTGGATTATCTTCTAAATAGATAAGTTCCATTTCTTTGCTGCAAATACTCACCTTCAAATGATTGACTTCTTTTTTTAGTGAGAGTGGTCTACACATATATCTTTGTTTTATGACTTGTGATGTATTAACCAATATAAGAAATTAATAAATCCATACCAAATCCCAAAGAGCAAACTATTTTCTACATCATTTTGTATCATATATGTGTGAGATGCAAAATTTCCTTTAATATTCTATTTTTAGGATTTTTTGTTTACGAAATATATGGTAAAAAGGTCAGACCGGTCCTTTTTATGTTGTAGTGTAAATGCACTGGATTAAATAAGATTGATCTCGATCGATCTTTCTTGTGCAATTTAAAAGTGAACTGATCTTTTTAAGATCGATTCAACATGTTCAATTTTGTACAAGTGTAAACGGGGTCTAAGAGAACTGTAAATGAAAAGTTGCTGCAGTCAGTTGTTATCTGACATTTACAGATATTTGTTTTAGTGTTTCTGTTAGAATAAGAATAAGAATATTTATTAATTTATTAAATACAATAAAAATTATATATTATCATCCATTATGTGTCACCAGTTAATGAACATTTGCAATTGTCAAATTGCCTATTTAAGGTAGCAGCTCTTCAACTGCGATACTGTTTGAGTTTTAGTTATTTTTAAAGACCATACAACAACTATAGTTCTTTACATTCATGATCTTTGATCTTCTATTGATAATTGTCTCATTGGTAATCCTATCTCATCTCTTTAAATTTATATGTTATATGTAACTAGTTTGGTATAAAGCAGTAATTTTGACAATGAACAAAAATGAATTGATTATGTAACTTGACTATTTTCTTTATTATAGATGGACATGAAGAGAAAGATATGCATGTAAATGGAGTATTCTTTAAGAAGTTCCAACCATCACCATCTACAGTAAGTAATGATCAGAATGAGGTTCTAACCTTGACCCTCCACATTGGCGTAGGTAAATGGAGTATTCTTTGAGAAGTTCCAACCATCACCATCCATGGTAAGTAATGATCAGAATGAGGTTCCAACCTGGACCCTCCACATTGGTGTAGGTAAATGGAGTACATTCTTTAAGAAGTTCCCACCATCACCACCCACGGTAAGTAATGATCAGAATGAGGTTCCAACCTTGACCTTCCTCTTTGGTTTAAGCAAATGGTGTATATATAGTAACTTTAAGTATAGTCTATGAAAAGAAATAGCATAGGCATTAGGTATATGATTTAAAAAGTTCTATTCTTACTGTTTGGGTGAGTATTGTTCATCATGAAGAAAAAAGTATTGTTTAAAAAGAAAGATTCCACCCTTGCCGTCCACAATATTAATCAGAGGCGGATTTAGGGGGAGTCAAGTGGCCTGGTCTTTCATATTCATATAAATTTATTTCTAAAATTGTTTGAAGATGATGTGTTGTCTAATTTTTTTTTGACGAATCACCAAATATTTTATATATTTTTTTTCAGAATTCCTTTTCCACAGTTGTGAGTGCCTATACATTAATAGAATGTGAAAGTAAAGAAGCTAGACAGAAAATGGTGCAGTCTCTATGGGATATGACAGAAGACTATCTGGTATTAAATTATCACTGATATATTAACTCTTTTAATAGAAACATAAAATTTAAATGGAAATGGGGAATATGTCAAAGAGACAACAACCTGACCAAAGAGCAGACAACAGCCGAAAGGCCACCAATGGTTCTTCAATGCAGCCAGAAAATCCAGCACCCAGAGGCATCAGGCTTCAGCTGGCCCCTAAACAAAAATGTATACTAGTTCAGTGATAATGGACATAACACTACTAAACTCAAAAATATATATATATATATATAATTTTTTTTTTTTAAATTCAAAAATCATACAAGACTAATTATATATATAATAAAGGCCAGAGGCTATTGATCTATTGATTGATGTCTTGAACACATAGTAATACTCTGGTACCATTATTCAACTACTTGCAATGCTACTAAAACAGTCCAATTCTTATTTCCACATTTTTTTTTATCTGTCAAATTTAAAGGTCTGAAAAACTTTACTGTGTTAAGTGTTAAATGACACATGACTCTCTCACAGAAATAAATTCCATTTTCATTAACGTTATAGATTGACATGTTTAAAAGAAAAATATTAGCTAAAGTTATTATAAATAAATTATATATAAGTATACGATGAATTATTGGCACTCAATGATGTGAGGGCGAACTAGCACGATATGTAACAAAGGAGTAGGTACGGTAAGGGCAGATTATGGCTTCAAATTTCATTTCATCTTACTAAAGATTTTGAACACTTTTTAAACACTTAAGTGTCTATTTCAGTTGATTCAATTAGTTAATGTGCAAGATTTTTACTGATTTAGTCATTAAAGCGCTCTGATTCAACCTTAAATATGAAAAATCAATCAAATATGACAAAAAAATGTCACTTTTCAAATGGTTTTTGTCAAAAATGAAAGTGGCCGCATCCGTGTTCATCCTCAATCTGTATGTATTATCATCATATACAACTTACATTTCAATATTAAGAATGAACACAAATGGTCACTTTCATTTAAGATGGAAACCGTCAATATTTTAACTAAAATGCTAAAATTGTGAAGATTTCAGTAATTCAGCATGAGTTAATGATGCTAGTACCCATTATATTGTCAAAAAACAGCCCATATTGTAGCAGAAGCATTCTACTTTCAAATAAATAACTAACAGTTTACATTTTAACACTTTTGTAAACCTGCTATATTTTGGGGCCAAAAAGGGGTCTTACCGGACCTACTCCTTTATCTTACCAACTATTTTAAATTGTAATATTTAGACTAGTGGCCTAGAGAAGTGATCAACCCTTCAATACTGTTAGTATTAAGAACCTACTTCCAATGGACTAAAACAAATGCCAACAATAAGAACTTGTTATTTTTAAATGTGTTTTAATAATTTATTCAACCATTCATCATCATGATTGCGTAGTCTGTTGAAACCTTTAAAGATTTTTCCTCAACACTGTGTTGTTTTTATAAAGGGACGAAGCACCACTACTAATAGTGTATTGAAATAAGCTCAGACTCCTTACCTAATATTGAACCCCTACTAACCTCATATGGAATATACATTGTCAAAAACAACTCTGTGGAGACTTTGTATATTCCATATGAGGTTAGTAGGGTTTCATATTAGGTCTCCATGCAGTTGCTTTTGACTAATCATATTCCTACTTTCCTAAACATTTATAGGAGGTAAGATAATATGAAATGTCTTATGAGTTTTATGAACAGAATGAACCTGAACATTATTAACACATAGCTTTTTTTTGGCTGATCCACGAATATAAATCTGTGATATTTTACAAATTTACCATGCCTTGTATCAGAATATAATGTAAGGAACATATTAGTTTTTAACATACATTGTTATTTTTTCAGGTGCTAGTAGAAATTGGTACATTTGTAGGACACAGGTTAATACAGGAAGCTAAAGAATTTATCTTAAGTGTAAGATATTACACTTTTGTAGTTTAAAGTGGCAAATAACTTGTTTATAGATAAAAATATTTTGAATCTCTCATTTAAAATTAGCATAATCTGAATTGAGAAGCCTGTCACATATGTATCCTGACCAATGCATCTTTTACAGTTTTCTTTCATATTTATAAGCAGTATTTAGATATCTAGCTTATAAGTAAACTATTAACAATGGATTTCTCAGCAGAAACGAGAGTACTTAAGCTGCATGTTCTTAGGCTAATTAAGGAATAACAGTACTGTAGTTGAAGAGTTGCCACCGTCAATTGTCGATTTGACGGTTGCAAATGCAGTTTTACTGGCGACGCATAGCGAAGACAGTAAAACGGAGATTTGCAACTGTCAAATCAAAATTGATGGTGGCAACTCTTCAACTACAGTACTGTAATTCCGATTGTAATGCATCACAAAAAGAAGTAATGCGTTAAAGCTTGAAAAAAATAATAAATTTGGCATACAAAAAAAAATCTGAAACTTCATGAATGATCTTGGCGCTAAGACGTCATAGCTAAACGTGACGCAATACAAATGAAAACTTACAAACTGGAGGTTATTATGTTACCTCAACGATTCCAATTCGGATAAAATCACATTAAAACAGCGAATTCGAGGTAGGTGGTGTTTTATTTTTGATAATATTACAGTAATAGAATATTTGTTGATCCAATCATTTCAAAATGGTTGTCCATCCTTAGTTATGTCTGGTCAACTGTGGATTTGACGGTAACTTTTAGCCAATGAAAAAAATTGTTACATTAAGATTGCATAAGAATATACATTTATTCTAGAAAATAATGTGATGGTTATTATTGAACAGTAACAAAACAAATTTGACCCAATGTACATAGAAATAAAAAACATATTTTAATTTTTGCTAAAAGTATTATACCATATTGTGTACATGAATTAAGATAATTTTTTATCACTTGTTATTGTTGGAGATTTCCATTGATAATAGCATGCCTTAAATGTCGAACTTACACTATACACTTTAATATATGTAACAGTCGTACCATCTATAAACATTTTCAAGAATGTGTTTTGTTGCTATTGGTTGTCATTCTTTGAAGTGTAGAAAAACAAATATATATATTTTAAATATACATTTATGTATGTATAAGCAAACATGTTCTCTGATTCAAATATGAAATAAATTCTACATTTCAAGTGCACTCAAGGGTATCAGTTATGATTCTATGTAGAAAAATCCTGACAACAAATTAACAAATTTTGTTTAGAGTATATGTTATGATTGTTTAACCTTTGACATTAATGTTATTTTAAAATATAGATTCCCACTGAAGAAGAAACAGATAAAAAAGCCACCGTGTTTGCACCTGTAAGTTTTTAATACTGACTACATATATAACCTCAATATTTAAATCATTAATTTGAGATATAAATAAATATACAATATTAGGTCAATATCAGAAAAATATAAACTTTTTTGTATGAGGCTAAGAAACTGGGGAAGGGCCAGGTTCTACCGAGACCTTCCCCAGTTTTGTGCCGAATACAAAAAAAGTTTATATTTTTATAACTTTGACATAATATTGTTTTTTATACTGCAACTTAAATTAATACATTGCCAGCTTTTTAACTAGTAACAATGTCAAATTTATTTGTATCCCTTAATGAACCCCTGACTGTGTAGAAAATCATAGCCGTGTTGCTATATTTAGGAAATAAACACAACTAGTTACTGTATAAATGATATGACTTTTTTTAAATTAACTGTGAACCAAGGGACTTTCTATGAAATATATAATTTCTAGAAGGTACATTAATAATTTTTATCATTGAATTTAAATTTGAGCTTTTGAAAATAAAAAAAATATTTGTAAATAAGTTTTGTCATATTGATTGTAAAACGTAATGAAAATGCATAATACAAGTAAAAATTTATTGAAGAAAGAAAATAAGTTATGTGCATTTGAAATTTATGATCATATAGGTAAGGGAATAAACTGTCTTTTAAAATAAACAATCAGTTTGTAAATAACTGTTGGCAATTATTGTAGAGAACAGTGTTAAATTGATACAATATTTATGTTTTAGTGTCCACATGATATGCCATGTCCCAAATTCAAACTAGCACACAAAGTACCATGCTATTTTGTTGCAGACTTTAAACCTCTAGAGCAAGTTGCGGTAAGTTTACTTATGTAGTAAAAAATTCAGAAAATGTCAAACAAACAAGTAAATAATGAAATAACCAGTTGTGTTCCAAATCTGCAGCATTTGTCAATATTAAAATTTATAGTTTTGGTGACCTTGAAAAAAGCTTAAGGTATCATGTAACGAAAAGTCTGCCTCAGTGGAATGATAATTTGTACATATTATTTACATCTAATGTTGTTTATTGATTCTTTTTTTCTTCAGAAAAAGGTAGATAAAACTAGTGAAAGATATACCTTTGTGATATTAAAAAAGACCAAAGAACATGTAGAAAGCAAGTATTCTATAAAGAGTAGTATATACATATATATAGTGCCTAGAAAATTAAATTAAAGAGATCTGATTATTCACTTGCTCCCCATACAGGGCTTGAAACTGTACCTATACTACTTATTTCTACTACAACATTGCCTAGCATTGCACCTTATCTCCTTCTCCTATAGCTGATTACAATTAGTTTTCATTTTATGAAATGTTACCTTCATGTAGGTATTAAACAAGGACTATCACAATTAATCACTGGTCTTTCCACCAGTTAATATCTATTTTGATATTAAAATATAAAAAATCAGTCTAAAATGTCAGTTCATATGGCTTTATGATGTATAGATATGAATTTAAAGCAAAGGTCAAAATCTAGAACGTCAAATTAACCTATGACCTTGACCTCAATTTCAAGGTCACAAACTGAGGATTTCAAATCAAAAGACCCTAGTCTCTAATATGTATGGTTAATAAGTTATATCACTTTAAACATAATTTAAGATATGATAGGGGCTAAAACTCCCATTCATTGTTTACGCACCCTTTCAACTAAAACTATTTAGTTACCACATGTCGCAACTAACAATTTATACAAAATAATTTGTCGATATCTTATAAGGTTAATGAAAATGAGTGAAAATAAGACAAATTCAAAAATTAGAATATGACCTTGACCTTTGACCTTGATCTAATTTTCATATTTTTGGACCAAGGACCTCAAATCAAAAGATCCTAGGTCTCTATCACTTATAGTGTTCCAGTTTAAAATACATTTTAAAATTTCGAATACAAAAAGGGAAATAACTCTCATATGGAGCGTTCATATTGCTTCGGTCGAAATTGGACAAATCATGCGAAGGATATAACGAGCAATTTTATAAAATAAATTTGTAGTAATCTTTTACGGTTGCGAAGGAGTTGTGGACACAAGGAAAACAGTGTTTGGGGAGATAACTTCTACAAAGAAAAGTATTCGGTTACGCAGGGTAAATTTCAAAAGCGCATAAACTGTTCGATATCATATACCAAATATCTAAGCGACATATTGCGAAACAAATGTTTATCGCAAGAACAAAATTTGGTGGAAGAAAAAAAAAAAAAAAATCAGAAGAAGAAAAACAATAGGTCTTTCCACAGAAAAGTGGAAAGACTTAATTATAGTATAATTTAATTTATGTACCTGATAATTCAGTTTTCAGTAATGACAGGTTGTATTTATTTTAGAAAAATAGTAGTTGAACCCCCCATAATTCTCAAATAAATAGTATTGAATGTTATCAACGTCCACTGAAAAATTTACACTGTGAAATGTTAAACCCAAACTAGCAATTTAGATGGATAAATTGTTAGGGCCCAGCCACATTGTGATCAGTCTGTCTGTATCTCCTATGGTAAAGATAGAAAGTTTTTTAAAAAAGTTATTCACAGGGATTGTTTCCATATGCATCCCAATTATATGTAGTGAAGTCACTTTCAATTGTTAAAATAAAAATTAATTTGCTAGTAAGGATCAGTAAAAGAAGCTTGAAATAAATAAAAACAAATATTGATTTATTAAAATGGTATAGATGTTCACAAAACAATAATATATGGAAAAACAAACAATATGTCAAAGAACACATCTAGATCTAATCAGTCAATAATCAGTTAAGAAATGTCTCATTGAAAATGTGAATGAAAATTTGTAGTAAAATGGCATTGCTGGCAGTTGTTTGTTTAATATATTTAGAAAAATGTTTTAAACCTAATTGTTAAAATTGAAAAATATTATACATCCTTTCTTAAGAAAATTCTTTATACAGAAAAAGAATATTCATAGAAACAACAAATATATATGAAGTTGTATAAAAGAGGGGCAAAAGATACCAGAGGGACATTTCAAGCACATACATCAAAAATAAATCGACAAACCCACTTTCTACACAAATCACAACATGGATAACTAAAGACTGAGCAACACTAAACCCCACAAGAAAAAAGGGGGAGGGGTCTCAGGTGCTCCAGAAGGGTTAGATGTTTAAGATGCAGATTAAAAAAATGATTTACTGTAATTTACAATAAAAAGTACTTGTTTGGATATTATATTGACATCCTTCCTTTATTTTCAGGTGTACGATGGCCTCGTCTTGTTGCTAACTCTACCTTTGCCAATAAACATATACACTGTAGAATTTGTTGTCCAACAGGACAGTTGGATCATATAATAGTTACAAAGAAAAAACACTCAAAGTATGTATAAAAACCTGTTAGAAACGTTTAGATTAGATTTTTTTTTAAATCAGAACTTTGGACACTTTTCATATTGTCTAAGGGAGAAAGATGTGGTTAGTATATGTTAAGGTGAAAATTGATAAGACAGCAACCTAATAACAGAAATATCCAAAATGCAGTTACGACATCAATTGTCTTGTGTGCACTATGTTGTCTGCTCTATGGTAGGGTTGTTGTCTCTTTGACGCATTGCCCATTTCCATTCTCAAAGTGCAAGAGGTTGTGGGTTCAAAGCAAAGACTTTAGAATTGATTAAGTTAATGGAATACTATCATTTCTTTCACATAGATCAATTTTCAGCCAATGCCATTTGTATGCCTTTGTAGGAAATATTAAAAGGGGTTTAGTTTTATATTACCTTCCTGAACCAAATTGCAAAAACATTTAAACAAAGTAATAAAAATAAGAAGGATATTAATGTTATTATATTTTAGACATTTCGTTATAACACGTAGTATTCCTAAAATTGCTTATGTCCGTTGAGAAATTATTCATTGAAGCATAAGTTTTACTGTGATCTTTTTTTTAATTATTCATGATAATATGTTGAAAAGTCTAAAAAAAACTACATTTTAATTGCTACTTTTAGGGAATTATACGCCTGTGTCAAGAATTCAAAGTTAGGAGATTGTCTCCCTGTGATATATACAAATGAATCAACTAAAAAGCATCAAAGATTGATGAAATACAAACAATTATTGTCAGAAGGGGATGAGAATGAATTAGGAAACTTACGAGATTCACAAACAAAGAGAGATAACCCAGAAAATGTATCATCAGAAGAAATCACCAGCTCCAGTGAAGTGACCGAATCAGTTGGAGATATGGAAGGACATGAAAGTGATTCTGAGTTAGAGGAACATAGTGATACTGGAAATTTTTCCACAAAACCAAACAACATTTTAACATGATTAAAATTCAAGTTGAAAAATACCTGATTGTTTATTTGCAGTATGGAAGTGTTAAAAAGTAAATGTGCACTTGTTTCTAATGAGTTGAAGTAACAAAAATTATTGAACAGGTATTTTTGTTGCTGTTCTTCTTCTGAATATTCCCCAGTTTAGAAGGAGGTGGGTATTCTGGTTTATATCTGTCTGGTACCTTCATACATCAATCCTTGCTTCAATCCATCCCTCAAAATGTTTATCAAAAATGTTTATCAAAAATGTTTATCAAAAATGTTTATCAAAAATTTCTAATCAGAGCTTGCTGTAATTTGATATTAAGTTTTTTGTGAGGTTGCTTTACTGTTTGATACATTTGTTTGTTCATTGGTCATCAGTTATTAGTTAACAGAATACTTGATATAAACTCTTACACAGTAACTCAATTTATTAAATGTTGGTCACATTTTTCTCAATTACTACAAATCAAGGCCATTTTAAATGTCTAATGAAGCTTTATGTCAGTGTGCTATACTATATTGTATAGGAGTTTTTTTGGCATCTATCACTCATCAACTTTCTATTTACTGAAAACTTGTAGCTTGTATTAGGGTATAATTAGTTAGCAATATCTGATAGTTTTTTTCACAAGGTTACTATTGATAAAACGTCGCCCTTATTACAACCTCTATTGTATATAGCATATGTTTGAGTCATAACTTTTCATATCTCATGATGACAGTTACGTTACAGTATTTGCATTATTCAAACCAATGGTGTTGCCAAAAATGTAGAAGAAAAAGACTATGATTTATATCTAGTGGCAGACATTTCTATGAGGCAGACTTAAATACATACAACAAACTTTAAGGTAAAATTAGAAAAATAGGAAAGGTTGTCAAAAACAAGACCCAAAGATTTAAAGTGAAAACACCTGAGTGACCTGATTTTAAAATAGTTGTGTTGAGAAAGGCTAGTAAGTTAAAAGGGCTAGATAAATAATATAATACCATATGAAATGATAGGGTCAAAAATAGGGGAGGAAAGAAAGAAAAAAGTAATTTGCAGAAGCTAAGAAAAAACAAAAGGGGGTGGGGATTGAGTACACTTTCAAAGTAAGTGGCCCAAGATGCTCTATGAATCTGTGAATACTACAGGTGCAATAAGAACTCAAAAACATCAGAAAAGAAATTTTAAAATGTAGATAAGGATGTAAATATGCTTCATGGTCTATATAGTTTGCACTGTTTGTATATGAATGCTGAACAATTTAGAAATTATTTTGTTAAATTCAAACTAGAATTTTAGTTCTTGTCCAAAGATAATTGGTATTAATCAAGTTAAATCGAAGTACAGTGTATAGAAATTGAACCCGTCAGAGTTAGATTCAGTTTGATAGACACTTACAATCTTTTTATTTTTAACAGGGACATGGGATGAGGTATCATATTATATGCACAGAAATCACTAAGTGCTACAGAAACAAATATGGAAATAAGCTTCTTTTTTTTAAATTGTGCTAAAGATTAATGACCTTCTACCAGGTTACTGTAAAAGTCTCTGTCAGAACTGTTTTTTTTTTCTGTAGTCAGGCTTTTACAATCCCCATGCATCACCAAATGGTGTAGAGGGGTTGTTGATATATTAAACAAAAATTCTCTTTTTTTTTCTTCTACTGTGAATATATATTGGAAAGATTAGAACTTGTTCTAAATCTTTACTTAGGCACCAGCCTCCCTTACAATAGGACAGGTTAGCTACTGTTACTATATGTATTCACACTGAAATATAGTTCCCTATGGTTCTGATATATGTGCACATAATACACATATAAACTGAAAAAAAACTGGGTATATTATTGGAGCAGTTCATTCAAGAATGTATGTCATTAAGATGTGTTGATGTGCAGGCTTTTAAAAAACATTTTGATTAGGTAACTGGGTATTGATTCAACTAGTATGATTGACAACTGTCATTATCACTAAACAATCAGAGACAAGGTGAACCTTTAATTACAATGCCCCACCTCCTAAACTGCCAATCAAATTGACCACATTACCTATCAACCTCAGTCTTACATAATTATACAGACCACTCAATATAATTCTTTATACACAAGTATTTGACCTCATAATTGAATACACAAATGTGTATATTAGATGTTTGATATTTATAAGGATGATAGATTTATGTATTGCCAATTACTTTTGATCTACATTACATAAAGTGATTCTGTAAATTATATCTGAAAGATAAATGATTAATGGATTAACATGATCTTAAAAAAATGAAATATGAATATAAATATGAATAAATAAAAGGTATTCAAGTAAGGCCTATAATTTACTTGATAAATTTCCAATAATCATCTGTAATTAATCAACAATTAAATTAGTACACTTTTTTTATCAGGAATTGGCTTGAAACAGTTTAAAAATTTTAAAACTTTTAATTATAACAAACCATTGTTTATTAGTTTATTTCCCATCAATCATTATGTCTATTTTAGTCATTTGAATTTTTATTAGAAGTGAATACATATGTTTGCAATCAAGAAAGAATCCACATTTCAATAAGATAAGTTTTTTTAATTGGTTGCGTTGAAAAAGTACATTTTCAATGCCCTGTGTTGAAAAATACTTTAAAAATTGATCAAAAGGCACTCTTAAACTTTTAATCTTCAATGCCCTATAACCTCTGTTTCAACTTACAAAATGCCCCATAACAACATTTTTCAATTTTGTTTGTTGACACTTTAAAGTTTTAAGCTGTTGGTCCAGATTTATGTCTTACAAGGATAGTTGGTAACATTTACTAGAAGAATTTTTGCATTTTTTTTGTTTTTTTGAAACATGTTCAGAACCAGCAACATAATTTCGATAAGATATAAACTGCAGTTTAAATAAAATTGTGCAAATTAAGAGACCCATATTATTTAATTTGAGCTCATTTTATCTTCATACTGGAAAAGCAAATTTCCTTCTAAAGACCTGCTGTAAATGCAATTTTCAGCAATAGTGCTTTATAAATGTTCATTTTTCCCCACCATACTTTAATATGAAATAATTCAAACTACTCTTCTAATCTTTCCATGAGTGATTTCCATCACTTTGATTATATTAATATCAACATTATGATAAAAAGTGGAAAAGAAAACAATCACATACACATGCACACACTCTTGCACTTGCGTTAACATAGCATATATCAACTTGTGTATTGCAAAGAAAAATGTTATCTTTGTAAAGATCTACTCTTTATAAACCAAGTTTCATTTTTTTGGGCCCCGCAACGAAGTTGTCAGTGCCATATAGTTTTGGAAAATGAATATAATTTGGTTAAGGCAGAATTGAACGAGTTGGAGTTAAATCATTCTCGGACAAATCAATACTTTCCATGAGTCTTTTGGAGCATTCTTTTGGAGCAGGAATTGTCCCCTGTTAAGCAACTGAAAAGTGTGGCCAACCTACAGACTATCTTAAACTTAAACTGATGATGCGAAACGCTTAGAACACGAATAACAAAATGAATTCTATCGCTAATGACGTCAATGCTAGGAAGCAGGATTTTATTGCTCTTTTTAATAATTTAAAAGCTGAATTAACAGAACGAAGCTTAGATCTAGCATTGAAACAATTGAAACTAACTTAAGTTCAGTAACCCAACACATGGACAATTCTTTAAATACATCATTTTCGTATTATGAAACGCGATTACAAATGTTGAAAAGTATGCAGAACGTTTCCACAAGAAAACTAGAAAAGGAGATACATTCAATGTCTGACAGATATGGAACGCGGAAAGCACATTAATAGATAATCACAATTTGTCGGGGATAATGATGGATTATCGGTCGACCATTATAGATGTACGGCGTAAAGTATACTTTACGGTCGACCATCATAGATGGTCTAATTAATGTGACTCGCGCGCAGACAATGATAGTTACTTCTTGGATAATGCATTAACAGTGGATAAGGTGAATTGTTTCGAAAATGATAGTTAACCTAGCTAGGCCTCAACCAAGTGAATTAAAACACAAGTCGTAAATTCGATAATTTTAGATAAAACCGGAAATGCTAGCCAATTGTAAAGTAAAGACTCTTTGCCGATGACTGCGTCTTGTACAGGGAAATAAAAAACACCAAAGATGCAGAACTACTACAAGAAGATCTGGAAACCCTACAAGAATGGGAGAAGGATTGGCTCATGGAATTTCATCCCAAAAAGTGCCAAGTCATCCACATTACCAACAAGAGGAAACCAATTAGACAGCCATATATCATCCATGGTCATGTCTTAGAGGAAGTAGAATGTGCAAAATATCTGGGGGCCAACATCCACCACAAACTAAACTGGACTACTCACATAGACCAAGTAGTAAGAAAAGCCAACAACACCAGGGCTTTTCTACAGAGAAATATATCCCAATGCCCACGAAAGACCAAGGAACTCTGCTACAAGACCCTTGTAAGACCACAGATGGAGTATGCAAGCATCATTTGGGATCCACACACAGCAAACAATATCCACAACCTGGAAATGGTACAACGTAGGGCAGCAAGATTTGTTACTGGTGACTACCACCGAACCACTAGTGTAACAAACCTACTACACCAGCTGCAATGGCCAACCCTACAAGAGCGTAGAGCTACGAACAAAGTTATAATGATGTACCGCATAGTTAACCAGCTGGTTGCAATACCAACATCTTGCTCAATTCCAACAGCAGCAACATTAAGAGGACACAACCAACGATTCCTTGTTCCATTCGCAAGAACGCAGCTATACCAGTACTCGTTCTTCCCAGACGCCATCAGATTATGGAACAGTCTGCCACCAACTACTGTAGCCTGCAACTCAATTGACACATTCAAGTGTGAGTTGCAGAAGACCAAGATGTATTAAGGACTGTGCGAAATTTTTAACTGTACATACTATTTTTTAACTGCACTGTAAATATTGGTTTGTCTGCACCACGCATCAGTTCGATAATACACCAGATGGTGGTATGAACTGTATATGGAAGAAGAAGAAGAAGAAGATTGTAAAATCGATTTTGATTGGCGGTCAACTTTTTCTTTGGAATTTAATTCCTTGAAGTTAATTCCTTAAAGCAAAAGTTACCCTTTCTAAAACATGTTCAACAGGTGTTTTAAAAAAATAAATTTCGGACTTCACAAATTAAGACATCCTTGTATTAACTATGATGGTAAAGTGCATCGGACTATTCGTGCAACAGAATGGACACAAGAGGAACATAGTTTCCAATTTTCAATCCACGAATATTGAAGCTTCTTGTAAAATTTAAAAGTCCAACACATAAATAAAGTTTTGTTTTAGTCAGATATTTTGCTACCATCAATTACGCGTTTACTAAATTCTTTGAAAGATACAAATATTTATACAGTAAATTGGGTTGTTCCTGTAGAAAACGATTTAAAAACGGTATTTCACATGATACGTTTTACCGCAAAAGTGTTATAAAAGCACAGAATCACTATGTAATCCGTGTAAACTAATCGAATCTTTAAACAAACTTACTGGTTAATGTTACCTTATTAATGCACACAACAAATTAAAACATAACTGTATTCTTTTGAATGTTTTTTTTTTTATGTATGAATAATTTAAGATACACAAATACACATCCACGTATATTTTCTATTATCTGTATAGAACATTATACATATTTATTATAAGGTTAAACCCTAACTTTCCATGTTCATATTTTTATTTTGGCATTGCAAAAGTAATGTCTTCTTTGACTGTCCATGGTGTTATAAAACTTAAACTCTGAAATGTGTTTTTAGAATGATTTTTGTATCAGATGGATGATTTTTTTTATTATCAACTGTTTTTGGCTTTTAACTAGCTTTCAGTAACTGTGAGTACTCTAATATAGAACTTTCGTGTTACAATTTGTAACATACAATTATTTTTATTCAATGATGTGTTTGGTATTACGATAAATAATATACAATTTTATCTTACCTCCTATACATTTCCAGGAATATGATTGGTTAAAAGCGTCCGCGTGCAAACCGTGTATATTTGATATTAGGTTAGTAGGGAGGCGGGGTTTATCTCATACACGGTTAGTAGTGGAGTTACGTCCCTTTATATTCCTTATTTGGTAAGAAGGGGGCGGGCCTTATTTAATACACGGTTAGTAATGGTGTTATGTCCCTTTGTAAAAAAACAAAACGGTACTGAGAAAAAATCTTAAAAGTTCCAACAGACGAAGAAATTGATGATTCAGATTGAAACAAATTCATAAAACACATTTAAACCTTACAAGTCGTTATTGTTGGCATCTGTTTTTGTAGGATTAATGGAAGTATTTTCCTAGTGCTAACAGTATTGAAGACTTGCTCGTTTTAAGAATCACTCTTAATTTCACACGTGAAGATAGTCGGTAAGATAAATTCGTTACATAGTGTGCTAGTGACGTAATACGGTATATATGGGGTCAGTAAATTCCATATGGGGATTCGAGCTTCGCTCTCACCCCATATGGAATTTACTGACCCCATATATACCGTATTAGGTCACTAGCACACTATGTAACTAATAATAGCCCGTTGAAAAGGTGAATTTCAAAAATTGTCAACACGAGAAGGTTATTTCAATGAGGGTGCAGCTGAACCTTATCTGAAGGACATGTATGTAGACGTTCTAAAAAAACCCTATACCAAATTTAGTTATCATATTACTCATAATAAGTGAGAAATTCACATGACAAACAAAAATATTTTTTTCTTTAGAAATGAACCATGGAAAGATGGTCAAGGACAATTGACATATGAGTTACGAAACATAAGGTATCTCTAACAAAGTATGAAGCATCCGATGCAATTGATAATAGTAATGACCACGTCAATAGTTTGCGTACATATGCATGAACGGTAAATTTGTGTTTTTGAAGATTTTATTAAAACTTTTATATTAATTCATATTTTTCTCCTTTACCACCTTGTTTTTGTATTTATATTTATGTGGTTTGTTTGTTTTTGCAATTACAACTATAGGGGTCATCGTATGGTCTTTTAAAATGATTAAATTCAATACCGCATATTAATCAATTAAAGGCCCCGAATTCGCAACTGCAAAACTTATGTACGGAAAAATTAACGGCCTGATATATGTTCAACGAATAATCAACGAAACCAAATATGATATGCAGCAACAAACAACAACCACTGAATTACAGGCTCCTGGCTTGAAACATGCATATACCTACTTTGACAGGGTTAAATTAGTTACGCCCATAACCTAAGACTGTGATGTAACAGTACAACATAGAAAAATACATTAACATCATTTGAAAAGGGCTTAACTCATAAGATCGATATAAAGCCAAAATACATCTAACAATAAAAACAAAGCGGACGTGGCAGGGTATTTTGACATCCCCAAAACAACTACAAAAAGACAATAGTCGCCTCCGGCTGCATTTAGCTTTTTTGGTCGGGTTGTGTCTCTTTGACGCATTCCCAATTTCCGTTCTCAATCTTACAAAGTACAGATCTAAAAGAAATCGAGAGATATCTTATCTAATTAAGTTTCATATTAAGATATTTTACTAGATAAATAATAATATGATATATCTTTTTTAAAAACAATATCAGATATTTTTAAAACTATGTAAGATTATTTCAATATAAACTATATAAGATACCTTATAACAGGGATGGGGTAATCGTAATCGATTGTAATTGATTACATTTTTCCAGTAATCGACAGTAATCTGTAATCGAAGACATTTTCGATTACATGTAATCGTAATTTAATCGATTACAGCAAAAACTGTGATGTAATCATCGATTACTTTTCGATTACATTTCGATTACTTTAGTAAAATAGTTTGATGAAATATAACCTATTCTAAATGAAAGTATGTATGTTTTCATCACTTTAAAGTACAGATAAAACAGAATGTATTAATATGACTTAATAGTTTATCAACTGCTTTATATCTATCTATTGTCTCAAGCTACATTATGATCAACCAGATCCCCGCCCAAATTTTACTTTATATCTAGCTTTTGAAAAAAATGGATTTAAGTGCTTGTCAATAATTCAAGACCTTTTATATTAAAATAAGAACATAGATTTGAAATAAAAAAATAGATTTAATATAAGAAAATAGATTTAAAATAAGAAAATAGATTTAATAATAAAATAGATTTAAAATAAGAAATGGGTTTTAAGTTAAGTACTGTACTACATTAAAGTAGTAAGCTTATTTGTAGTAATATTCCTTAAAGAATAATTTTAAATAAGAGTTGGAATTTTAGATAAGAATAGATAATCAGTTGATTCCTTATAATGTTATGATATAAAAAATTAAGAAAGTACACAAAATCCTTTCGACAATGAACCATTGGCTATGCACTGAAATTCTTTTGGAGAAATAGATACATATATCCCATTTTGACACTATAAATATATATTGTTTATAACTTAGAGAATAAAAAAAGCTAAATAAAATTCTTGTCTATACTAATCAGATGATAAAAGACTTCTAATAAATCAGATGTTGACTTTGTTTTCATTTCAATTATGTCTATAATTAAGAGGGAGATTTACATTATTTTGCCCCAGGTTATAAATTGTACTCCATTGGCAGTTTTATAACCTGTAATTAGGGTGGTTATCCAAACAAAAGGATTAATTCATGCATGTCATTATAATTAAATTTTGATCTTTGAAATTAGCTGAACTAATTAACTATTCTACTTTTTTTTCAGAGGAAAACTTCCAACATTGCAATTAACTATGTTAAATAAATATATCTGTTTTTTATGAGTTAAAAAAAGTCAGTATAAAAATAATAGTTTTGAAAAAAAAACTTGCAATATCAATAAGTGATTGATGCAATGCGATGTCATCTGTCGTTCATGTTGAAAGCCAAAATTTCAAGAATGTTTGAATTAACTGATCCTCAGTAAGAGATTCCATCTAGAAAACAACTGTCAACTTAAAATTTGAAAACAATGCTCTAAATGCTGTTTTTAGTAAAGTTCTAAATTTCCACTATACAAACGTTGAGCAACATAATTGTGTTTAACTTATTTTTTTGCAATTTTGTAGCATGTAATTGACAGTAATCGAAAAAGCAATGTAATTACTTTTGATAAAGTAATCAATTGCAATCGATTACATACAAAAATCGGAGTAATAGATTATTAATCGATTACACAAAAATCCTTTATGTAATCGATTATTAATCAATTACATTTGTCAGTAATCGTGCCCATCCCTGCCTTATAAACTATTTAAAATGTCTTATAATATATCTATAACAATATTCTTAGATGATTCAGATAATTTACACACTGTTGATTGACAATACTTTGTTACGTTTGGAGTACGTGTTTTTCAACGGATTTTCGGCATTCAAATGGGAACCGATTGCCCCTCTTCTTGTCGACTTGTTCCTATATTATTATGAGGCTGACTTCATACAGGAACTTCTTAGGAAGAAAGATAAGAATTTAGCAGAATCCTTTGACATTACTTTCCGCTTTATAGATGATGTTCTCTCACTAAATAACTCAAACGTTGGTAACTAGGTTGATAATAAACTCATCATAGATACCAGGATTAAATTTTGTATTTAAGTTTTAAAAAAAAGGCCAAATAAAGTACGTAAGTTGAAGGGCATCATTCTATCCCATCGTACGAGAGATAAAGGACACAACAGATAGCTTTATATCATTCTTGACTTACATCGAGAAATTGGCAAGGAGGGTTGATTGAAACGACATTAGAGTTGATTTCATCTTCCTATTTTTGAAATTTTCCATTATATGTAGCAACATTCCAGCAGAGCCTGCATACGGAGTATATATCTCCTAACTCATACGAAATCCCGGGTTGTAATTCCTATCATGATCTCCTTGATAGAGGGTTGCTGATCTCAAGGAGGCTATTAAGCCTTAAATTCCCAAAGGTGAAGTTGGAGATCATTCCCTCTTAAATTTAACGGACAAAATTTTACGAGTTGATTGACCTTTATGGAATAACCGTTCCACAGATGATACCGGATATGTTCCTTTTGTCGTAACTACAGTCCACTTCCCTTTTCACGAATGTGACCTACCGAATAAGACTACTTACAGGATGTGTGATAACATGAGCAAGACGACGAGTGTCATATGTGAAGCAGGATATGCTTACCCTTCGGGAGCACCTGAGATCACCCCCAGTTTTTGGTGGGGTTCATGTCGCTTTCGTGTTGTGTTTTTTGTTCTATTGAGTATGTGTCTGTTTGTCTTTTTCTTTTTGTAACCCTGGCGTTGTCAGTTTATTTTCGATCTGTGAGTTTGACTGTCTCTCTGGTATCTTCCGCCCCTCTTTCATAGAATTATGAGATATCATGTACAAGTATATCTTAAAAACTTGATTTTATAAGACATCTTATATATAATATGAGAAATCTTGAAGTTAGAATTAATAGTCAAACGGCATCCCACACCTTGGTTTGTCAAAAAGACTACGAAATCTACTTTTAGGACTGATAACCAAAGCCCGTTTTCAGAGTTGTTTTTAATTCATATTTATTGTTTATCAAACAAGTTATGTTATATTAAAGTAAACAAATAAACGGACTGAAAATAAAATAAAATTGATTCCACCATTCTTTATATTTTGCAACATGACATTGAAGATACCACAGTTGGGTTTGAACATGACAGATGCTTATCCGAATTTTATTTACGTGGGTTGCGCTTATCTTTCACATTGTAATATTCAACGCAATCCTACGATACACAGTGTTTGCAAATCACGTAAGATAAAGTATGCCGTTCAAACTTCTGGTGGTCAATTTCTTACTTTGTCTAACAGCTAATGGATTTTTACTTGATGACAGAACTCATCCTCCAACTTTAAATGGACAAACTATGACAGACGCTCAGTTCAATATGCTGATGGATTTATTAACCGAGGAGAGACATGCTCGTCTTAAACTGAACATAAAAATTTCGCAATTAGAGAACGAGTTGATTGCCACTCAACAGGGCGTAACGACTAACTTCCATGCTTCACACAGTGGTAACGATACTGTGAAAACAGTATTGGATATTGTGGAGGGAAATATGAGAAAAATGGTTTCAAACTATTCCAATTTGCAGAATGAATATAATTTGGTTAAGGCAGAATTGAACGAGTTGAAGTTAAATGTGACAAGAACAAATCAATACGCTAGTCTTTTGGAACAGGAATTATCAAATGTTCAGCAGCTAAAACATGTTGCCAACCTACAAACTGTCGTGAACTTAACTGATGATGCGAAACGATTTGAGCACGAACTACAAATTACGAATAACAAGATGAGTTCAATTGCTAACGATGTCAGTGCTAGGAAACAGGATTTTATTGCCCTTTTTAATAAAGCCGAATTAACAGAACACAGCCTAAATCTAGCATTGAAAACAATAGAAACCAATTTTAGTTCACTAACCCAATATACGGACGATTCATTAAACAAATCAATTTCGTATATTGAAACGCAATTACAAATGCAGAAAAGTATGCAGACAGTATCCACAGAAAAACTAGAAAAGGAGATACATTCCATGTCTGATAGAGGTAATAATACATGAGCATTTTACAATAGTACTATTCTTTAACGTTGTCATTTATTAAGTCTCCCAAACAAAGTTTGGAGACTTATTGTTTTTGGTCAGTTCTTATTATTTTTATTATTCTTCCTCTTCCTCTTCTTCCTCTTCTTCTTCTTCCGCCACTTTAAAAATGAACTTGTCCGCAGCGGTTCTCCTAAACAGCTTGTCAGATTTACTTAGGATTTTACAATATGTTAGACTAACATGTCTAGGTGAGCCATCAATCTTTCGTTTGTGCATTGGGGTCTGTTAAGGGGTATTTTGGGGGGTAGAAAGGAGGGAGGGGTTTACTATGGAACCCTATGGGATTTTATTTTCTAAAATTTTCAAATGAATATAACTTGAAAACTGTAGGTGATAGATACATGCAGTCTTCAGAAATGATTATAGGACAATAAAACAAATCACATGAAATATAAGGGGAGTCCCTGGGGGGTCATCCCCACCCCCTTCAATTTGAGAATGTGCTTTTATCTTGTAAACAGTCCAAATCCCCACCCCTAAACCATATATATTCTTGTAGGGGACAATAAAACAAATGAAATGAAATAAAAGTGATGTCCCTAGGGGCTCACCCCTTCCCCTCTTGTTTGAAAACTTGTAAAGGGTCAACATCCCCACCCCTCAACCATATCTATTCTTGTATGGGACAATAAAACTAATCAAATGAAATTAAATGGAAGTTCCTGGGGGTCACCCCCACCCCATTCAATATGAGAATGTACTATTATCTTGTAAACGGTCCAGATCCCCACCCCTAAACCATATATATTCTTCAATGGGACGATAAAACAAATCAAATGAAATTAAAGGGAAGTCCCCGTGGGTCATCCCCACCCCGTTCAATTTGAGAATGTACTATTATCTTGTAAACGATCCAGATCCCCACCCCTAAACCATATATATTCTTGTATGGGACAATAAAACAAATCAAATGAAATAAAAGGAAAGTCCCTGGGGGTCACTCTCACCCCTCTTGTATGAGAACTTGTAAACGGTCCAGATCCCCACCCCTAAACCATATATATTCTTGTATGGGACAATAAAACTAATCAAATGAAATAAAGTCCCTGGGGGTCATCCCCACCCCTTCAAATTGAGAACTTGTAAACGGTCCAGATCCCCACCCCTTAACCATATATATTCTTGTATGGGACAATAAATCAATTCAAATGAAATAAAAGTAAAGTCCCTGGGGGTCACCCCACTCCTCTTGTTTGAAAACTTGTAAACGGTCAACATCCCCACCCCTAAATCATATATATTCTCGTAGGAGACAATAAAACAACTCAAATGAAATGTTGGTCAAGTCCTTGGGGGGTCACCACCACCCCCTCCTTTTTGAAAACTTGTAAATGGTGGAGATCCCTACTCGTAAGGCATATATATATTCTTGTATGGGACAAAAAATCAAATCAAATGAACATGGGACCATATGAATGCGGAGTTGTGGGAGCTTTGTTTGGGAGACTTCGTAACAGCATCCTGTTACAATTACTTCTTGTTAATTTTCTATTTTTCTATTTTTTTTAATTCTCAAAACGAAAAGACGCAAATGTGCACCGATCATTGAAATGAAATGAATAAAAAGAATCAATCAATCAATAAAATTGAGAATGGAAATGGGGAATGTGCCAAAGAGACAACAACCCGACCATAGAAAAAAACAACAGCAGAAGGTCACCAACAGGTCTTCAATGTAGCGAGAAATTCCCGCACCCGGAGGCGTCCTTCAACTGGCCCCTAAACAAATATATACTAGTTCAGTGATAATGAACGCCATACTAATTTCCAAATTGTACTCAAGAAACTAAAATTAAAATAATACAAGACTAACAAAGGCCAGAGGGTCCTGACTTTGGACAGGCGCAAAAATGCGGCGGGGTTAAACATGTTTGTGAGATCTCAACCCTCCCCCTTTACCTCTAGCCAATGTAGAAAAGTAAACGCATAACAATACGCACATTAAAATTCAGTTCAAGAGAAGTCCGAGTCTGATGTCAGAAGATGTAACCAAAGAAAATAAACAAAATGACAATAATACATAAATAACAACAGACTACTAGCAGTTAACTGACATGCCAGCTCCAGACTTCAATTAAACTGACTGAAAGATTATGATTTCATCATATGAACATCAGGCACAATCCTTCTCGTTAGGGGTTTAGTATCATACCATCATAACATATATGAGAAGAACATAACCCGTGTCATGCCAACAACTGGTTTTTGAATAAATGTGTTTAGTTCCGATGCAAAGACCCTATAAGTGAATCAATATTAACGCCAAAATATGCAATCTTTAATGACCTGTCAACAGTATCGTAACTATATCCCTTCTTAATAAGTCTATTCAAAGGTTTTGTTAGTTTTTGAGGTGAATACTGACACCTTTGTGCTTTATAAAGAATATTTCCATAAAAAATTGGATGTTAAATACCTGAACGTATAAGAAGTCTGCATGTTGAGCTATATTTACGAATGATGTCCTTATACCGATGATAAAATTTAGTAAATGTTTTGACTAGTTTGTGATATCGAAAACCCTGGTGTAATAACTTTTCAGTAATACATAAATTTCCCTCGTTAAAATCTAAAACATGGTTACATACACGAGCGAATCGTACAAGTTGAGATATATAAACACCGTAAGATGGTGACAAGGGAACGTCACCATCTAAAAATGGATAATTAACGATAGGAAATGAAAAATCATCTCTTTTATCATAAATTTTAGTATTCAGCTTTCCGTTAGTGATATAGATATCACGATCGAGGAAAGGGCAGTGGTCATTGTTAGTATTAGCTTTATTTAAAGTAAGTTCAACAGGATAAATTTCTTTAATATACATACTGAAGTCGTCATTATTGAGAGCCAAAATATCATCCAAATATCTAAAAGTATTATTAAATTTGTTTATCAGATGTTGTTTCGATGGGTCTTTGCTTATTTTTGTCATAAATTGTAACTCATAGCAATACAAAAACAGGTCCGCAATAAGTGGTGCACAGTTAGTCCCCATTGGAATTCCGATAATCTGACGATATACGGAATCCCTAAAGCGAACAAAAAAGTTATCTAGTAAAAATTCAAGGGCATATATAGTATCAAAGCATGTCCAATTGACATAGTCTTTTTGTTTATTGCTACTAAAAAATGACCTAAAAGAGTTTGAACATATATATTCACATTCTGACTTTTTAAATGCCCATTTAATTAGGTGTGTGAATTTTTTCTTAATGAGAATGTGAGGCAATGTGGTATACAGGGTAGAAAAATCAAAACTTTGAACAGATTTAAAATCACCAATATAAGCATGCAATTTATCAAGTACTTCCAACGAGTTCTTGACACTCCAAAAGTAATTAATTCCACTATTTTCGAAGGCCTTATTTGAACAATTTATTATCAGGTTTTTGATTGTACCAAGTGTGCTGGTAAGAAGAATAGACAATTTAGTAGTGGAACAATGGCTTGAAGACGAAATAAATCTATATTTGTAAGGTGTTTTGTGTAGCTCCATATCTGAAATAAATATACACTGTGTACACAATGGCCAGCATATCCTGATACATTGGAAGTTTTCATTGCAAATGCACGATAACAAAAATAACAGACACACAAAAAACAAAAGTCAATTTGATACTGATACAATTAAGGTGATTTTGATGCAAGAAAAAGGTTAACAAAGAATGTTTCGATTAACTGATTAGCATCTTTTAAACTTGGTAAAGTTAAGAATCCTCTCATCTTCTATAGACTTTTAATGTAAACTTATATAAAGTGTAGGTGTATCAAATACATGAATATTTAAAAGGTCTTTGATATTCAAGTGTGTTGATACATTTGTTAGATATGTATTAAATGTAATGTGCATACCATTTTATTTATCTAGTTGCAGTAACAGCTTGTGCCGCAGACAAAACCTACTCGACTGGTGGGAAAATACTGTTTCCTTACGTGCAGACAAATCTTGGAGTTACAGATTCTGTGACATCATCTATGAAGTCTACTGGAATTTTTAAATGCGAAAAACCAGGACTTTACTTTGTATCCTCATTCATCTTGACAAACACCAATGGGTACTATTATCTATTGAAAAACAGCAGTAGAATTGCGTATGGCTATTTTTCTCTTAATGGTAATCACCAGACAAGTACTATTGTGCAACTAGTAAACTTGAGTGTAAATGATCATTTAGCAATAGTCAACATGGGCAGCAGCAAGCGCATAGTAGGATCTGCTGCTTCATGTATATCTATACTACAACTAACCGGATAATATTCATTATCATGCAGAATGAGATCAAGTACTCCTATAACTCTGAAGTATTGAAAAGTGAATCCAATGAATAAAAATAAAAAGGTGTATTGATTTTGTGTTTTGTAGATATACAATTTGCAATTCCGATATCCTACACAGAAAAATGTCATTTTGTTATTCTTTGATACAGGTTGATACTTAAAAAGTCTCATGGACGTCAAGTTGGTTACTTATTCCTTGTTCCCTATTCGTTACTTATTCGTTACCTATTCGTTACTTATTTCTTATTCCTTATTCGTTAACTATTCGTTACTTATTCCTTATCCTTATTCGTTAACTATTCGTTACTTATTCCTTATTCCTTATTCGTTACCTATTCGTTACTTATTCCTTATTCGTTACTTATTCGATTTTTTATATCCTTCCCCTTTTAATTGTTTATATTCTTATCTCTGGTACTAGTTCTAAATTTGCTGAGGTAAAATTACCTTTTTATCACCTATTTATACGTGTGTGTGCTTAACCGATCCTGTTACTTTATGTTCGATACTTATTTGTTCCTTATTTGATTTTGATAAGTTCTACCTTTTCATTGCTTTATATTCGTATGTTTGAAGATGGTTCTTGGTTCATAGAGGTGAAATCACCCTTTTAGCGCTTGTATAAAAAATACAGATCAATGATACAACTCTCCACAAAACTGACACAGAAATTAACAGCTATAGGTCACGGTACGGCCTTCAACAATGATCAAAGCCCATACCGCATAGTCAGTTATAAAAGGCCAAGACATGACAATGTAAAACAATTCAAACGAGATAACTAACGGCCTTATTTATTTACAAAAAAATAAACGAAAAACAAATATGTAACACAAAAACAAACGACAACCACTTAATTGTAGGCTCTTGACTTGGGACAGGTACATACTTACATACTGTGGCAGGGTTAAACATGTTAGCAGGGTGTACATCGTTTCGGAGCTAGATTAATACCTTGTTTAATTCGTTTCGTACTGGCTAACAATACGTGTATTATACGTTGCACCTTTAAAAATAGATTTTCAATTGTTTTCTTGTCTCTGGTGGTAGATTTAGGTTCTAAAAGGTGATATAACCCTTTTAGCGCGTATGTAGGCGTCTCAGCGCTCGACTGATATCCTGTTACTTATTCGTTCCTTATTCGCTTTTAATACGCGTGGTATACGTTGCACCTTGATATAAATCGATTTTCAAATGTTTTCATGTATCTGGTGGTTAATATGTGTTCTTAGAGGTGAAATAACCCTATTAGCGCGTATGTACCCGTTTCAGCGCCTGACTGATACCCAGTTACTTATTCGTTCCTTATTCGCTTATAATACGTGTGTTAAACGTTGTACTTTTAAAAAGAAATATTTTCTTGTCTCTGGTGTTAACTTTGGGTTCTTATAGGTGATATAACCCTATCAGAACTTATGTACCCGTTTCAGCGCTCGGTTGATACCTTGTTACTTATTCGTTACTTATTCGATTTTAATATGCGTGGTATACGTTGTACTTTGATATAAATCGATTTTCAATTGTTTTCATGTCTCTGGTGGTAACTATGTGCTCTTAGAGGTGAATTAATCCTATTAGCGCGTATGTACCCGTTTCAGCGCCTGACTGATACCCTGTTACTTATTCGTTCCTTATTCGCTTATAATACGTTTTTATACGCTGTACTTTTTAAAAGAAATATTGTCGTGTCTTTGGTGGTAAATATGTGTTCTAAGGAGTGAAATAAGCCTATTTGCGCGTATTTATCCGTTCCAACGCTCGGTAAATACCCTGTTTCTTATTCGTTCCTTATTCGCTTAATATACGCGTGCTACACGTTGCACTTTAAACCAAAAAAAAAAAAGATTTTCGTGTCTCTGGGTAACTAGGGGTTCTTAGAGGTGAAATAACCCTATTAGAGCACATGTATCCGTTCTAGCGCTCGACTGGTATTAGGTTGATTTGTAAAAGCTATACTTTAGTTACCGTTGTACTGTTCATTACTTTCCACTGCATTAAATTGTACGAATATAGTGCCTTTTAATTAGAGTTTATTTGTCCTTAATTTTTTTTCTTTCCCTTCCTCACTCATTTCTTAGATTGTTTTTGGTGGAAATGTGTCCTGAAAATAATACACAATAGTAAATATTAGGATCTAGGAAAATAGTGATCCCTTATATAAAATATAACATATTAAAGACTGATATAATAAAATCAAGCTATTACACAGAATAACCATATATGACAATATGAATGCAATTGTCAATGTGACGTCATAGATCCATAACTGAAAGGTCAAGGTCACTTTCAAAATCATTCGTAAATCTCCCTTTCTACATTCAAACTACAGATTCAAATCATATATTCTCAGATTAATACATCAACTATCTTACTCCTATCATATCTATGGTCTATGGGCATACTTACTTATAAACGGGCATACACCACAAAGAACATTAAATCTACTTACCAGATATAAAGAATGTAATTTCCAATAAATACAGTTGTTCCAAAGTATGGAAACTTCAATGAATAATCACAAGTTCTAAATATACTGTTTCTATATAAGTTTCATCATTATATACGGTTTACATAAAAAGTATATATTAAATATGTTTGTCTCCAATTTTCAATAGTTAACCACAACTACTTCTTTTTCAAAATCTGAGGTGTGTCCAGAATTACCAATAAGAACTGACCATAAAGGTAAACAAGGTGTGACAATTAATTTACTAATGAGTTGGACAGGTAGATACTATTACAACTATGCCCAATGAAGTATGACTGACTAGAACTTTCATACACTTTAAAGTGTGAAGAGATAATAGACTATAAACCAAAAGATCAAATAATCAGAGTGAAGTAATAAAGTCTAATATCCGGCATATCATAAAATGTAAAATACTAATAAATGAAATACGTAAAAATATACTCTGTCACATTCTCCCCCTGCTGCGAGAATCTTTTCCAGGACATAACTGGAATCATGGTGACAATAAACAAAAATGTATAACAATGATCTTCCCCCTGTGTGACGAAAAGACGTCCTTGTCTTATACTGGACAAAACTGAAATACAAAAATCATCTAATCATCTGGCTTAGTGATCAGCTTCAACATCGCTCTAGAAACTTCATCAGCCATGTTGATAAACCTTCCAGAGGATGCTGCAGTCCTAAGGTAGTCAGCACGAACCATCCATTCTGGTTGTGTACTCTTGGAGACTGGTGGTACAACAAAATCCTTTTACTTGGTTGTAGCTGTTGATATCTTAGTTCTGGTAGATCGTCTTTGTTGTGGTTCCGGTGTATCATCATCGTCTTTTTCATCATCATCAATGTTCTCATCTTCCGTGCTATCATCATCTGTTACATCATGTAAAGCATCTGTTGCCAAATCATGTACTTGATCATCCAGTGATGTTTCGTGCTCTGAACCTCCTGACTCCTCAGGCAAAGAAGCGTCCTCCTTTAATTAAGAATGTTCCACGGTGCGGTCCTGATCGTCATCAGCGTTACAGGGAACAGAAGCCTCCTCCTCAACCGATGCTATTTCATCATCTGCTTGAATAACGTCATCCGGCTGAATATCTTGTTGAACTTCTTGTTGAGGCTCTTCAACCACAACATACACCATTGATTCATCCTCACTCTCTGTGTTGGAGTCTGTTAAAACTTCTACTGGAGCAGGTTTCTTCTTTGGTGATGCTGGTTTTCGTTTACTTCTTCTTGGCAAAGGAACTGGCATCTGGTGAGTTGTGTTTTCTTCCACAAGTTCCTCGTTGATGCTTCCGATGGGTAATAGATGGTTCCTGTGAAGCGTTCGGTTTCTTCTATGACCATTCTCTTTCCTAACTATATAGACAGGCAGTTCTATATTAGGCTGATCGAGGATATGGTTCTTCTTCCCATTTATCCTGTAACTTGTGGGTTCCATCGAAGGCAAGAATCTTCACAAGTACTCGATCGTCTTTATGTAAAATGTAAAATCGCTCCTTTAACTCTGATGTCATAAGCTTGCTTCTGTTTACCATGTGATTTTACTGCAGCTGATTATGCAAGTTCATAAGATTTCTTCAATTTCTGTCTCGGATCTTCAACATATTTTGTCATACTTTTAGGTTCTCTATCGCTATCAATCCCGAAAGTTAAATCTACTGGTAGCTTCGGCTGTCGACCAAACATCAGGTGGAACGGTGTGAAGCCTGTAGTGTCATGCTTAATCGAGTTGTAGGCATGGACAATAGGACCAATGTAAGACTTCCAGTCTGCTTTTTTTTTTTATCTTTCTCCAGAGTTCCCAGCATGTTTATGAGTGTCCTGTTGAATCTCTCGCATTGTCCGTTGCCTTGTGGATTGTATGGCGTTGTACGAGACTTCTTGATGCCAGTAATATCGCATAAATCTTTGACTAGACGACTCTCAAAATTAGCACCTTGGTCGCTGTGTATTCTTTCTGGAAGTCCATAATGTACCACGTAATTCTTGAAGAAAGCTTCAGCAGTAGTTCGGGCTGTCATGTTTTTCGTTAGAATGGCCTGTGCGTATCGAGTAAAATGATCTGTGATCACCAATACGTACTGGTATCCGCCCCTGGAAACTTCTAACTTCAGAAAGTCCATACAGACTATCTCCATGGGTTGAGTAGTTCTTATACTGGTCAATGGAGCTCTGTTGTTGGTTGGAGTCTTACGCGATATACATCTTGGACATCTCTGGATCCACTGCTCAATATCTCTAGTCATACCATACCAGAAGAAGCGATCTTTGACTAATGATGTTGTCCTGTCTCTTCCTTGGTGTCCCATATTGTTGTGCAGTGATCTGAGTACTGTTGAAATCTGAGAGAATGGTATTACAAGTTGATCTTTCGTAGCGTCGTTGTCAGTAGTTGTTCTGTATTATATACCACGCTTGATCTTCAACTTGTCAAAATTGTTATACAGCATGTTGTGGAATGGTAATGACGGTACATCATGCTTTTTGGGTTTTATATTACTACTGACTTTGTCTATCCAGTATCTTATTGTAGAGTCGTTCATCTGCTCAACTCTGATGTTGATTTGATGGTCTTTGAGAATATCAGGTATGTTGTCTAAAGCATCTGATTGGTGTGATAAAGCCTCTACGTATGCAACAGGTTGTACTAAGCTGCAAATGGTCTTGACAGATTCTTCTGAGATGTTATCTGGTTTGGTATGAATACCAGGAAGACGTGACAATCCATCAGCATCTGCATTGTTTTTGCCTGGTCGATACACAATATTGAAAACGAAGGATGCTAACGCTGCAAGCCAACGATGTCTTGTGGCATCTGACTTCGCTGTGGTAAGTGCGTACGTCAGAGGGTTGTTATCTGTGTAGACTGTAAACTTCTGGCCATATAGGTATTCCTTAAATTTCTCTGTGACGGCCCATTTTAACGCCAGTAATTCTTGTTTGTGTACTGGATAATTTCTCTCTGATTTTGACAAGCCTCTGCTGGCATAAGCTAACACTCGCTGTTTTCCTTCCTGTGTCTGATAAAGAACAGCTCCAAGTCCATTAATACAAGCGTCGGTGACTAGCTCAAATGAATGTTCGGAGTCGGGAAAGCTTGATATCGGCGGTGATGCAAGATGACTTTTCAACTGTTGAAAGGCTTTCTCTTGTTCTTTATTCTATTGCCATGGTTGTTGCTTGAGGTCTTTCGTCGGTTTCTTTCCTC
Organism: Mytilus galloprovincialis; assembly: GCF_965363235.1. Classification (NCBI taxonomy): domain Eukaryota; kingdom Metazoa; phylum Mollusca; class Bivalvia; order Mytilida; family Mytilidae; genus Mytilus; species Mytilus galloprovincialis. The sequence goes on from NC_134843.1 coordinate 89,729,448, forward strand.
TAATCTTTTTCCCTGTTGTTGGCATCAAATCCGTCAAAGGACGAGCAATCTTTGAGAAGTCTTTGATGAACTTTCTGTAGTAGCCAGCAAAGCCTAGGAATTGACGAACTTCTTCAGGTGTAGTTGGTCTTGGCCAATTAGTGACTTTGCTGATCTTATCTGGGTCTGGCTCAACTCCTTTCTCTGATACGATGTGACCAATGTATTTCACCTTTCCTTGAAAGAAGGAACACTTCTTCGGAGAAAACTTTAAGCCTACATCTCTGAGACGTTGGAAAACTCTCTCGAGGCGATCTAGATGTTCGTCCAAGGTTTTCGAAAAGATGATTAGATCGTCTAAGTAGATGAAGCAAATTCTTGCATGTAGATCACCATGGCATTCTTCCATCAATCGTTGATATGTAGCTGGTGAATTTGCTAACCCAAATGGCAATCGGTTGAATTCGAAGAAACCAAGTGGTCCTACTGTAAAAGCTGTTCGTTTCTTGTGTTACTCCTCTAACTCCACTTGATGATAACCTGACTTCATATCAAGCACTGTAAATATCTTATTGCCACCTAGCGAGTCAAGGATTTCTTCAATTCTCGGAAGTGCGTAGACATCTTTGATGGACAGATTGTTCAGTTGTCGATAATCCACGCACATGCGCAGTTTTCCATCTTTCTTCCGTACTAAGACGACGTTAGACGACCATGGTGAATGTGAACGCCTAATGATACCTGCTGATAATAATTGCTGAAGAATATCTCTGACTTCTTCTAGCATTGACGGTGGAATTCGTCGGTGTCGTTGCTTAAATGGAGTGTTATCAGTTAAATCTATCCGGTGTTTCACTACCGATGTATAACTTATGTCTGTATCGCTCTTGGAGAATATTATTAGTTACATAGTGTGCTAGTGACCTAATACGGTATATATGGGGTCAGTAAATTCCATATGGGGTGAGAGCGAAGCTCGAATCCCCATATGGAATTTACTGACCCCATATATACCGTATTACGTCACTAGCACACTATGTTACGAATTTATCTTACCGACTATCTGAACGTGTGAAATTAAGACTAGTGATTCTTAAAATGAGCAAGTCTTCAATACTGTCAGCATTAAGAAAATACTTCCATTGATCCTACAAAAACAGATGCCAACAATAACGACTTGTAAGGTTTAAATGTGTTTTATGAATTTATTTCAATCTTAATCATCAATTTCTTCGTCTGTTGGAACTTTTAACATTTTTTCTCAGTACCGTTTTGTTTTCATAAAGGGACATAACACCATTACTAACCGTGTATGAAATAAGCCCCGCCTCCTTTTTACCTAATATGGAATATAAAGGGACGTAACTCCACTACTAACCGTGTATGAGATAAGCCCCGCCTCCCTACTAACCTAATATCAAATATACACGGTTTGCACGCGGACGCTTTTAACCAATCATATTCCTGGAAATGTATAGGAGGTAAGATAAATTGTTGTATCGGTTTATCAATTTCTTTCCTCGTTTAAGTTCATCTGGTTTCATATAGTCTGGTATGTGTATATCCTTGAAAATATCTATCTGATTGTTGTCATCTGGTTTTACTTGTTCTGTTGTTATCGTTACTGGTTGAAGTTCACATAAAAGAGCTCTAGGTGCAACGGTTACGGTTCTTGTAGAAATGTTCGAAATGTGAACTGGAATATCATCTCGTTGATTCTGGTCGTATGTGATAATAGCTTGTACAATATCTAGGTAGTAAGGTATTACTGAGTTTGAAGTTGCATGAAGCATGGAAACGGTTGATGGATACGGTACCATCTTGTCCATATAGCCTTTGATAACTACTTCGGTGTTAGGGTGTATGATAATCGGCCTTGTTTCTGCTGATTTCACCAGTGCTAAACGGTTATGTTGTCTTTCAAGTTCTTTCTCTCTTAAGGTCATACATCTGAAGGCTAAATAGTATGGTGTTATCAGAGTAGCATCTTGTAGAAAACGTGTACCATGTTCTTGTTTGATGTCTTTCATAACTTCAGATAAGATATTTGTTCCGATTAGCAGTGGTACTTCTTGATGATATTCGCTATCTGGTATGATGAGAAATAAACCAGGTTGTATCTTGTTGTTAGCTGCTCCTTGAAGTTGCAAGTCAGCTTCAATGTATCCTTTGTAAGGTAAACGTTGTCCATCGGCGCATTCTATTTTCAAAAGAAAACTGAGTGACTGTAATGGTGTCGAATAAAGATGCTGATTGTAAAAACTCTCGCTTATTGTTGATACAGTTGAACCTGTGTCGAGAAGTGTTGTTGTGTTTATTCCATTAACAGTAATAGGAACTTCATTCGATGAACCAAGTAATCCTGATATAGGTGATTTCTGTTTAGTTTGTCGTGTTGATTGTTTCATGATGAATGATTGTTGGAGGTTCAGAGGCCGCTGTGTCCTTCTTGAATGATCAAGTCGTACATTGCAGTCTATAGCGTAGTGTTCTGGCTGTCTGCATCGCCAACATGTGAAATCATTCTGTTTGCGTCTTCTATATTGTTCTACTGGTCTATATATAGTTGTTTCATCTGAATGATATAGTGTCCATGATGTATCTCTTCTTGACCATTGAATGTTAGCAGATGGTTTGTCACAATTTCTATCTTCCTTCAAAGCCTTAACATCTTGTGAGAGTTGCAATGGTAAATCAATATACTGAAATCAAAACTCTGATTACTATATGTATACAAAAAAAAATGGATCTGAGAAAACACTATATATAAGTATAATGAACACAGTGGCTAAAAATACTCACAACTGAAAACCCAATAAGTATGTATAATGAAAACAAATATGTCTAGTATCAATATACACGTACGTACCTTTCTTAAAGTTCCTACCCAGCTATGTCTCTGCAAATCACACACACCTATAATACTCACCAATATGTGTAATTTATTTCTCAATGAGTACGACTAACTGCTACATATAATCAAAAATATATATAACTATATAGGCAAATATATATAATACAATATAATGTAAAGTAGAAACTGGTACTACTGCTGCTGTAAATAATATCAATGTATCATCAATGAAAACGCTAAATCCTGAAACTTAAAATTTATTAAAGAATCAGTAAGTCAACAACAAGAACCGAAGCAACAGATCTACCTATACAACACAATGTAGACACATATTAAGTACCCTTAATAACCAGAACCTATCAATCAAACAACACGTATACTTACTTAACTATAGATGTATACTTCTAGTTCTTCAATGAGCTTTATACTTACTTCTTCTAATGTACAAATTACTCCAGTCGGTTTCTTCTGTACTTATAGTCTTTACTTACCCTCAATTTTTATAGGTAAATATCTGCGACAGCAAAATTCTGTGGAACTTTACGAGTAAAAGAGTATTTGTCGTGTCTCTAGTCTTTGCAATAATCCTAACTGACAGGTGTGGGGATTGGGCAGTTATGAATCTATTTAATATGTACAGAATAATATGCAAATTATTTCAATGTACAAGTATCAACACAATATATGTATTTACAAAGTCAAATATTATATATCAATTACAAACAGTAGCAACTGTTTACTCTTATACCTATGTGTCACACTTTTTAAAATTCTAATGTAAATTAACTAACTGTAAATGAGTTCAAAAGCTAATTATATAATCAAATGCTAAATGAAAGTTTTCAAGTAATTTCAACAAAAATTTACAACAAAAATTAAAATCCAAATACAGCTACTATGTATCAAATAATTTCAAATAATTTCCGAAAAAAATCAAAGAAATTTATTTTAAAAAAAAATTAAGTGACACAATCAAAATATGTATTACAATTCAAATACAAATAAACAAATACATTCAATGTCAATCAACTAATGAGTATATATCAAAAGTTTTACTAAATGATGTTTATTTATAAAGTCAAAACACACACAGTGTATAAATACAACTCAGTTTAAAAATATTATCTATAGTCAATCGGTAATTCATGAAGTTTACTGACATCTACGGGTATCGTGTATTACCAAAATACGATCAATTCGTCATAGTCTACATTATCCACCAAAAACGTCTGATCTACCAGAAAAACTACGTTGGGCGCCATTGTGATAGTATCTTTCTAAATAGAAATACATGCTTTTGATAAGTCGTATCAAATAGTATATCATTATAATCAACCAAACGTATTATAAACAAGTCGAATGTATCGTACTTCATAAACAAGTGTCATTCATAAAACCTTTAGCATACAAAGGTTATGTTCACTATAGTATTCTATTAAGTTTGTATGCACTACTGTAATGTGAAATATCTATGTAGGTACAATATAATATGACCCTTACCAATCTGTGGAACCAGGTTATATATCTAACATCTACAGTACAACCAGTATGTTACAGGGACATAATAATCTATGTGTCCTGAAAATAATACACAATAGTAAATACTAGGATCTAGGAAAATAGTGATCCCTCATATAAAATACAACATATTAAAGACTGATATAATAAAATCAAGCTATTACACAGAATAACCATATATAACAATATGAATGCAATTGTCAATATGACGTCATAGATCCATAACTGAAAGGTCAAAGTCACTTTCAAAATCATTCGTAAATCTCCCTTTCTACATTCAAACTACAGATTTCAATTATATATTCTCAGATTAATACATCAACTTTCTTACTCCTATCACATCGAAGGTCTATGGGCATACTTACTTATAAACGGGCAGAATTGTATAGCATGCACTGCATACGCCTTTCATACACCACAAAGAACATAAAATCTACTTACCAGATATAAAGAATGTAATTTCCAATAACTACAGTTGTTCCAAAGTATGGAAACTTCAGTGAATAATCACGAGTACTAAATATACTGTTTCTATATAAGTTTCATCATTATATACGGTTTACATAAGAAGTATATATTAAATATGTTTGTTCCCAATTTTCAATAGTTAACCAAAATCTGAGGTGTGTCTAGAATGACCAATAAGAACTGACCATAAAGGTAAACAAGGTGTGACAATTAATTTACTAATGAGTTGGACAGGTAGATACTATTACAACTATGCCCAATGAAGTACGACTGACTAGAACTTTCATACACTTTAAAGTGTGAAGAGATAATAGACTATAAACCAAAAGATCAAATAATCAGAGTGAAGTAAGTTTTAGATAAAATACAAAGGTAACAAAGAAACAGGCCGGTAACAACCGTTGCAGGATAGTTTTTCTGCACGAGTAGTCAGGTCAAGGTCCGAGTCGATAGCAGAGGACCTTGACCTGACTACAAGTGTAGAAAAACTATTCGGCTGGTTGTAACTGGCCTGTTTCTTTTGTTACTTTTGTTTTTTATCTGACTTGTACGACGTTTCAAGTAATAATACTTTAAGCAAGACTAAACATTTGAGAAACTTGGATAGCCCTAAAGCAGTGAATGTAAGTTATGGTATAAACACATTTGTTTTTTCATTTCCCTTCAACTGAGATTTTTTTTCAAGAATCTAATAATTTGATAAAAAAAAAAGAACCATTTCAAGTAAAAGATAAATGTTCTACACATTTAAGACTTTTTAAAATGCAACTTCGTAAAAAAGTAATATATTAAAGCGGGAGGGGGAAGGGGGGCTAATTCATTTTAAAATACACAGGCTGTGATCTTTGATTTTGATGAAAAAATGCAGGATGAGCCATTCAATCCCCCCATTCCCCCTTAAAAAAATCGCGTTTGTTGCCAAATACATTCCAATTTGCAGAATGAATATAATTTGGTTAAGGCAGAATTGAACGAGTTGAAGTTAAATGTAACAAGAACAAATCAATACGCTAGTCTTTTGGAACAGGAATTATCAAATGTTAAGCAGCTAAAACATGTTGCCAACCTACAAACTGTCGTGAACTTAACTGATGATGCGAAACGATTTGAGCACGAACTACAAATTACGAATAACAAGATGAGTTCAATTGCTAGCGATGTCAGTGCTAGGAAACAGGATTTTATTGCCCTTTTTAATGAAGCCGAATTAACAGAACACAGCCTAGATCTAGCATTGAAAACAATAGAAACTAATTTTAGTTCACTAACCCAATATACGGACGATTCATTAAACAAATCAATTTCGTATATTGAAACGCAATTACAAATGCTGAAAAGTATGCAGCCAGTATCCACAGCCCTTTCCTCGATCTTGATATCTATATCATAAACGGGAAGCTTAATACAAAAATTTATGATAAAAGAGATGATTTTTCATTTCCTATTGTTAATTATCCATTTTTAGATGGTGACGTTCCCTTGTCACCATCTTATGGTGTTTATATATCTCAACTTGTACGATTCGCTCGTGTATGTAACAATGTATTAGATTTTAGCGAGAGAAATTTATGTATTACTGAAAAATTATTACACCAGGGTTTTCGATATCACAAACTGGTCAAAACATTTACTAAATTTTATCACCGGTATAAGGAAATAATTCGTAAATATAACTCAACATGCAGACATCTTATACGTTCAGGTATTTCACATCCAAAATTTTATGGAAATATTCTTTATAAAGCACAAAAATGTCAGTATTCTCCTCAGAAACTAACAAAACCTTTAAATAGACTTATTAAAAGGGGATATAGTTACGATACTGTTGTCAGGTCATTAAAGATTGCATATTTTGGCTTTAACATTGATTCACTGATAGGGTCTTTGCATCGGAACTAAACAAATTTATTTCTAAAAAAACAGTTGTTGGCATGACACGGGTTATGTTCTTCTCATATATTTTATGATAGTATGATACTAAACCCCTAACGGGAGGGATTGTACCTGATATTCATATGATGAAGACATAATCTTTCAATCAGTTTAATTGAGGTCTGGAGCTGGCATGTCAGTTAACTGCTAGTAGTCTGTTGTTATTTATGTATTATTGTCATTTTATTTATTTTCTTTTGTTACATCTTTTGACATCAGACTCGGACTTCTCTTGAACTGAATTTTAATGTGCGTATTGTTATTGTTTTACTTTTCTACATTGGCTAGAGGTATAGGGGGAGGGTTGAGATCTCATAAACATGTTTAACCCCGCCGCAATTTTGCGCCTGTCCCAAGTCAGGAGCCTCTGGCCTTTGTTAGTCTTGTATGATTTTAAATTTTAGTTTCTTGTGTATAATTCGGAGTTTAGTATGACGTCCATTATCACTGTACTATTATCCATATTTTAGGGGCCAGCTGAAGGACACCTACGGGTGCGGGAATTCTCGCTACATTGAAGACCCATTGGTTGCCTTCGGCTGTTGTTTGCTCTATGGTCGGGTGGTTGTCGCTTTGACATATTCACCATTTCCTTTCTCAATTTTATACTGAAGTCGTCATTATTGAGAGCCAAAATATCATCCAAATATCTAAAAGTATTATTAAATTTGTTTATCAGATGTTGTTTCGATGGGTCTTTGCTTATTTTTGTCATAAATTGTAACTCATAGCAATACAAAAACAGGTCCGCAATAAGTGGTGCACAGTTAGTCCCCATTGGAATTCCGATAATCTGACGATATACGGAATCCCTAAAGCGAACAAAAAAGTTATCTAGTAAAAATTCAAGGGCATATATAGTATCAAAGCATGTCCAATTGACATAGTGTTTTTGTTTATTGCTACTAAAAAATGACCTAAAAGAGTTTGAACATATATATTCACATTCTGACTTTTTAAATGCCCATTTAATTAGGTGTGTGAATTTTTTCTTAATGAGAATGTGAGGCAATGTGGTATACAGGGTAGAAAAATCAAAACTTTGAACAGACTTAAAATCACCAATATAAGCATGCAATTTATCAAGTACTTCCAACGAGTTCTTGACACTCCAAAAGTAATTAATTCCACTATTTTCGAAGGCCTTATTTGAACAATTTATTATCAGGTTTTTGATTGTACCAAGTGTGCTGGTAAGAAGAATAGACAATTTAGTAGTGGAACAATGGCTTGAAGACGAAATAAATCTATATTTGTAAGGTGTTTTGTGTAGCTCCATATCTGAAATAAATATACACTGTGTACACAATGGCCAGCATATCCTGATACATTGGAAGTTTTCATTGCAAATGCACGATAACAAAAATAACAGACACACAAAAAACAAAAGTCAATTTGATACTGATACAATTAAGGTGATTTTGATGCAAGAAAAAGGTTAACAAAGAATGTTTCGATTAACTGATTAGCATCTTTTAAACTTGGTAAAGTTAAGAATCCTCTCATCTTCTATAGACTTTTAATGTAAACTTATATAAAGTGTAGGTGTATCAAATACATGAATATTTAAAAGGTCTTTGATATTCAAGTGTGTTGATACATTTGTTAGATATGTATTAAATGTAATGTGCATACCATTTTATTTATCTAGTTGCAGTAACAGCTTGTGCCGCAGACAAAACCTACTCGACTGGTGGGAAAATACTGTTTCCTTACGTGCAGACAAATCTTGGAGTTACAGATTCTGTGACATCATCTATGAAGTCTACTGGAATTTTTAAATGCGAAAAACCAGGACTTTACTTTGTATCCTCATTCATCTTGACAAACACCAATGGGTACTATTATCTATTGAAAAACAGCAGTAGAATTGCGTATGGCTATTTTTCTCTTAATGGTAATCACCAGACAAGTACTATTGTGCAACTAGTAAACTTGAGTGTAAATGATCATTTAGCAATAGTCAACATGGGCAGCAGCAAGCGCATAGTAGGATCTGCTGCTTCATGTATATCTATACTACAACTAACCGGATAATATTCATTATCATGCAGAATGAGATCAAGTACTCCTATAACTCTGAAGTATTGAAAAGTGAATCCAATGAATAAAAATAAAAAGGTGTATTGATTTTGTGTTTTGTAGATATACAATTTGCAATTCCGATATCCTACACAGAAAAATGTCATTTTGTTATTCTTTGATACAGGTTGATACTTAAAAAGTCTCATGGACGTCAAGTTGGTTACTTATTCCTTGTTCCCTATTCGTTACTTATTCGTTACCTATTCGTTACTTATTTCTTATTCCTTATTCGTTAACTATTCGTTACTTATTCCTTATCCTTATTCGTTAACTATTCGTTACTTATTCCTTATTCCTTATTCGTTACCTATTCGTTACTTATTCCTTATTCGTTACTTATTCGATTTTTTATATCCTTCCCCTTTTAATTGTTTATATTCTTATCTCTGGTACTAGTTCTAAATTTGCTGAGGTAAAATTACCTTTTTATCACCTATTTATACGTGTGTGTGCTTAACCGATCCTGTTACTTTATGTTCGATACTTATTTGTTCCTTATTTGATTAAGTTCTACCTTTTCATTGCTTTATATTCGTATGTTTGAAGATGGTTCTTGGTTCATAGAGGTGAAATCACCCTTTTAGCGCTTGTATAAAAAATACAGATCAATGATACAACTCTCCACAAAAATGACACAGAAATTAACAACTATAGGTCACGGTACGGCCTTCAACAATGATCAAAGTCCATACCGCATAGTCAGTTATAAAAGGCCAAGACATGACAATGTAAAACAATTCAAACGAGATAACTAACGGCCTTATTTATTTACAAAAAATAAACGAAAAACAAATATGTAACACAAAAACAAACGACAACCACTTAATTGTAGGCTCTTGACTTGGGACAGGTACATACTTACATACTATGGCAGGGTTAAACATGTTAGCAGGGTGTACATCGTTTCGGAGCTAGATTAATACCTTGTTTAATTCGTTTCGTACTCGCTAACAATACGTGTATTATACGTTGCACCTTTAAAAATAGATTTTCCATTGTTTTCTTGTCTCTGGTGGTAGATTTAGGTTCTAAAAGGTGATATAACCCTTTAAGCGCGTATGTAGGCGTCTCAGCGCTCGACTGATATCCTGTTACTTATTCGTTCCTTATTCGCTTTTAATACGCGTGGTATACGTTGCACCTTGATATAAATCGATTTTCAAATGTTTTCATGTATCTGGTGGTTAATATGTGTTCTTAGAGGTGAAATAACCCTATTAGCGCGTATGTACCCGTTTCATCGCCTGACTGATACCCAGTTACTTATTCGTTCCTTATTCGCTTATAATACGTGTGTTAAACGTTGTACTTTTAAAAAGAAATATTTTCTTGTCTCTGGTGTTAACTTTGGGTTCTTATAGGTGAAATAACCCTATCAGAACTTATGTACCCGTTTCAGCGCTCGGTTGATACCTTGTTACTTATTCGTTACTTATTCGATTTTAATATGCGTGGTATACGTTGTACTTTGATATAAATCGATTTTCAATTGTTTTCATGTCTCTGGTGGTAACTATGTGTTCTTAGAGGTGAATTAATCCTATTAGCGCGTATGTACACGTTTCAGCGCCTGACTGATACCCTGTTACTTATTCGTTCCTTATTCACTTATAATACGTGTGTTATACGCTGTACTTATTAAAAGAAATATTTTCGTGTCTTTGGTGGTAAATATGTGTTCTAAGGAGTGAAATAAGCCTTTTTGCGCGTATGTATCCGTTCCAACGCTCGGTAAATACGCTGTTTCTTATTCGTTCCTTATTCGCTTAATATACGCGTGCTACACGTTGCACTTTAAACCAAAAAAAAAAAAGAAGATTTTCGTGTCTCTGGGTAACTAGGGGTTCTTAGAGGTGAAATAACCCTATTAGAGCACATGTATCCGTTCTAGCGCTCGACTGGTATTAGGTTGATTTGTAAAAGCTATACTTTAGTTACCGTTGTACTGTTCATTACTTTCCACTGCATTAAATTGTACGAATATAGTGCCTTTTAATTAGAGTTTATTTTTCCTTAATTTTTTTTCTTTCCCTTCCTCACTCATTTCTTAGATTGTTTTTGGTGGAAATGTGTCCTGAAAATAATACACAATAGTAAATACTAGGATCTAGGAAAATAGTGATCCCTTATATAAAATACAACATATTAAAGACTGATATAATAAAATCAAGCTATTACACAGAATAACCATATATGACAATATGAATGCAATTGTCAATGTGACGTCATAGATCCATAACTGAAAGGTCAAGGTCACTTTCAAAATCATTCGTAAATCTCCCTTTCTACATTCAAACTACAGATTCAAATCATATATTCTCAGATTAATACATCAACTATCTTACTCCTATCATATCTATGGTCTATGGGCATACTTACTTATAAACGGGCATACACCACAAAGAACATAAAATCTACTTACCAGATATAAAGAATGTAATTTCCAATAAATACAGTTGTTCCAAAGTATGGAAACTTCAGTGAATAATCACGAATTCTAAATATACTGTTTCTATATAAGTTTCAGCATTATATACGGTTTACATAAGAAGTATATATTAAATATGTTTGTCTCCAATTTTCAATAGTTAACCACCATTACTTCTTTTCCAAAATCTGAGGTGTGTCCAGAATGACCAATAAGAACTGACCATAAAGGTAAACAAGGTGTGACAACTAATTTACTAATGAGTTGGACAGGTAGATACTATTACAACTATGCCCAATGAAGTATGACTGACTAGAACTTTCATACACTTTAAAGTGTGAAGAGATAATAGACTATAAACCAAAAGATCAAATAATCAGAGTGAAGTAATAAAGTCTAATATCCGGCATATCATAAAATGTAAAATACTAATAAATGAAATACGTAAAAATATACTCTGTCACATTCTCCCCCTGCTGCGAGAATCTTTTCCAGGACATAACTGGAATCATGGTGACAATAAACAAAAATGTATAACAATGATCTTCCCCCTGTGTGAGGAAAAGACGTCCTCGTCTTATACTGGACAAAACTGAAATACAAAAATCATCTAATCATCTGGCTTAGTGAATAGCTTCAACATCGCTCTAGAAACTTCATCAGCCATGTTGATAAACATTCCAGAGGATGCTGCAGTCCTAAGGTAGTCAGCACGAACCATCCATTCTGGTTGTGCACTCTTGGAGACTGGTGGTACAACAAAATCCTTTTACTTGGTTGTAGCTGTTGATATCTTAGTTCTGGTAGATCGTCTTTGTTGTGGTTCCGGTGTATCATCATCGTCTTTTTCATCATCATCAATGTTCTCATCTTCCGTGCTATCATCATCTGTTACATCATGTAAAGCATCTGTTGCCAAATCATGTACTTGATCATCCAGTGATGTTTCGTGCTCTGAACCTCCTGATTCCTCAGGCAAAGAAGCGTCCTCCTTTAATTAAGAATGTTCCACGGTGCGGTCCTGATCGTCATCAGCGTTACAGGGAACAGAAGCCTCCTCCTCAACCGATGCTATTTCATCATCTGCTTGAATAACGTCATCCGGCTGAATATCTTGTTGAACTTCTTGTTGAGGCTCTTCAACCACAACATACACCATTGATTCATCCTCACTCTCTGTGTTGGAGTCTGTTAAAACTTCTACTGGAGCAGGTTTCTTCTTTGGTGATGCTGGTTTTCGTTTACTTCTTCTTGGCAAAGGAACTGGCATCTGGTGAGTTGTGTTTTCTTCCACAAGTTCCTCGTTGATGCTTCCGATGGGTAATAGATGGTTCCTGTGAAGCGTTCGCTTTCTTCCATGACCATTCTCTTTCCTAACTATATAGACAGGCAGTTCTATACTAGGCTGATCGAGGATATGGTTCTTCTTCCCATTTATCCTGTAACTTGTGGGTTCCATCGAAGGCAAGAATCTTCACAAGTACTCGATCGTCTTTATGTAAAATGTAAAATTGCTCCTTTAACTCTGATGTCATAAGCTTGCTTCTGTTTACCCTGTGATTTTACTGCAGCTGATTTTGCAAGTTCATAAGATTTCTTCAATTTCTGTCTCAGATCTTCAACATATTTTGTCATACTTTTAGGTTCTCTATCGCTATCAATCCCGAAAGTTAAATCTACTGGTAGCTTCGGCTGTCGACCAAACATCAGGTGGAACGGTGTGAAGCCTGTAGTGTCATGCTTAATCGAGTTGTACATGTAGGCATGGACAATAGGACCAATGTAAGACTTCCAGTCTGCTTTCTTATCTTTCTCCAGAGTTCCCAGCATGTTTATGAGTGTCCTGTTGAATCTCTCGCATTGTCCGTTGCCTTGTGGATGGTATGGCGTTGTACGAGACTTCTTGATGCCAGTAATATCGCATAAATCTTTGACTAGACGACTCTCAAAGTTAGCACCTTGGTCGCTGTGTATTTTTTCTGGAAGTCCATAATGTATCACGTAATTCTTGAAGAAAGCTTCAGCAGTAGTTCGGGCTGTCATGTTTTTCGTTAGAATGGCCTGTGCGTATCGAGTAAAATGATCTGTGATCACCAATACGTACTGGTATCCGCCCCTGGAAACTTCTAACTTCAGAAAGTCCATACAGACTATCTCCATGGGTTGAGTAGTTCTTATACTGGTCAATGGAGCTCTGTTGTTGGTTGGAGTCTTACGCTATATACATCTTGGACATCTCTGGATCCACTGCTCAATATCTCTAGTCATACCATACCAGAAGAAGCGATCTTTGACTAATGATGTTGTCCTGTCTCTTCCTTGGTGTCCCATATTGTTGTGCAGTGATCTGAGTACTGTTGAGATCTGAGAGAATGGTAGTACAAGTTGATCTTTCGTAGCGTCGTTGTCAGTAGTTGTTCTGTATAATATACCACGCTTGATCTTCAACTTGTCAAAATTGTTATACAGCATGTTGTGGAATGGTAATGACGGTACATCATGCTTTTTGGGTTTTATATTACTACTGACTTTGTCTATCCAGTATCTTATTGTAGAGTCGTTCATCTGCTCATCTCTGATGTTGATTTGATGTTCTTTGAGCATATCAGGTATGTTGTCTAAAGCATCTGATTGGTGTGATAAAGCCTCTACGTATGCAACAGGTTGTACTAAGCTGCAAATGGTCTTGACAGATTCTTCTGAGATGTTATCTGGTTTGGTATGAATACCAGGAAGACGTGACAATCCATCAGCATCTGCATTGTTTTTGCCTGGTCGATACACAATGTTGAAATCGAAGGATGCTAACGCTGCAAGCCAACGATGTCTTGTGGCATCTGACTTCGCTGTGGTAAGTGCGTGCGTCAGAGGGTTGTTATCTGTGTAGACTGTAAACTTCTGGCCATATAGGTATTCCTTAAATTTCTCTGTGACGGCCCATTTTAACGCCAGTAATTCTTGTTTGTGTACTGGATAGTTTCTCTCTGATTTTGACAAGCCTCTGCTGGCATAAGCTAACACTCGCTGTTTTCCTTCCTGTGTCTGATAAAGAACAGCTCCAAGTCCATTTATACAAGCGTCGGTGACTAGCTCAAATGAATGTTCGGAGTCGGGAAAGCTTAATAGCGGCGGTGATGCAAGATGACTTTTCAACTGTTGAAAGGCTTTCTCCTGTTCTTTATTCCATTGCCACGGTTGTTGCTTGTGGTCTTTCGTCGGTTTCTTTCCTCTAATCTTTTTCCCTGTTGTTGGCATCAAATCCGTCAAAGGACGAGCAATCTTTGAGAAGTCTTTGATGAACTTTCTGTAGTAGCCAACAAAGCCTAGGAATTGACGAACTTCTTCAGGTGTAGTTGGTCTTGGTTAATTAGTGACTTTGCTGATCTTATCTGGGTCTGGCTCAACTCCTTTCTCTGATACGATGTGACCAATGTATTTCACCTTTCTTTGAAAGAAGGAACACTTCTTCGGAGAAAACTTTAAGCCTACTTCTCTGAGACATTGGTAAACTCTCTCGAGGCGATCTAGATGTTCGTCCAAGGTTTTCGAAAAGATGATTAGATCGTCTAAGTAGATGAAGCAAATTCTTGCATGTAGATCACCAAGGCATTCTTCCATCAATCGTTGATATGTAGCTGGTGAATTTGCTACCCAAATGTCAATCGGTTGAATTCGAAGAAACCAAGTGGTCCTACTGTAAAAGTTGTTCGTTTCTTGTGTTACTCCTCTAACTCCACTTGATGATAACCTGACTTCATATCAAGCACTGTAAATATCTTATTGCCACCTAGCGAGTCAAGGATTTCTTCAATTCTCGGAAGTGCGTAGACATCTGTGATGGACAGATTGTTCAGTTGTCTATAATCCACGCACATGCGCAGTTTTCCATCTTTCTTCCGTACTAAGACGACGTTAGACGACCATGGTGAATGTGAAAGCCTAATGATACCTGCTGATAATAATTGCTGAAGAATATCTCTGACTTCTTCTAGCATTGACAGTGGAATTCGTCGGTGTCGTTGCTTAAATGGAGTGTTATCAGTTAAATCTATCCGGTGATCACTAACGATGTATAACTAATGTCTGTATCGCTCTTGGAGAATATATTGTTGTATCGGTTTATCAATTTCTGTCCTCGTTTAAACTGCACATATACATATTATAGTTAAATGCTATTAATAAGTATTGCAATATGCATTGTGTTTAAATGCAATATCAGTATTTAGTTCTATTTTAATCTTTAATCAATCCTAATTCTATCTTACTTTTGAGATTTAGTTTTTCATATGTGACGTAATTTTTCTGCTGTTTCAGAAATTTTATATGTTCAAATTTTTAATGCCTTTTCACCATCGTATGTGACGTAATTTTTAATGCCTTTTTACCGTCGTATGTGACGTCATTTTCATAATTTACTGCGTTGAGGCCTGGACTGAGTCGGGTGTGTCTATTCTGTGTTGGTCATTCATTATGTATTCGTGTTTGTTTTATGTAATGAGTTAATACTTCAGTTTCATTATGTATATCTGTTATATTCATTTGATAAAATTTACTGTTTGCAATAGCATTAATTGTTCTAAATAATTAGGATGTTCTTATTCCAAGCATACAAACTTAGCCGTATTTGACACAACCTTTTTCAACTTTTGATCTTCAGTGCTGTACAACTTTTTACTTTTTTTCGCTTTCGATCTTTTATATCTGGGCGTCACTGGTGAGTCTTGTGTGGACAAGGTGCGTTTTTGGCGTATTAAATTTTTAACCTGATGCTTTTTGTTATTCATTAATCATGTGTTTCTTTGTCTAATACGTTTTCCTATTTATTTGTATTGTAGTTCTGTAGTATTATGTTGGCATTTCTATGTTATATCTAACATTGCCATTAAAGTGCGAGGTTTGGCATGCCACAAAACCAGGTTCAACCCACCATTTTTTCCTTTAAAAATGTCCTGTACCAAGTCAGGAATATGGCCATTGTTATATTATAGTTCGTTTCTGTGTGTGTTACAGTTTTAGTTTGTTACCCCGATTTTGTTTTTTGTCCATGGATTTATGAGTTTGAACAGCGGTATACTACTGTTGCCTTTATTTAAGTTCATGTGGTTTCATATCGTCTGGTATGTGTATATCCTTGAAAATATCTATCTGATTGTTGTCATCTGGTTTTACTTGTTCTGTTGTTATCGTTACTGGTTGAAGTTCACATAAAAGAGCTCTAGGTGCAATGGTTACGGTTCTTGTAGAAATGTTCGAAATGTGAACTGGAATATCATCTCGTTGATTCTGGTCGTATGTGATAATAGCTTGTACAATATCTAGGTCGTAAGGTATTACTGAGTTTGAAGTTGCATGAAGCATGGAAACGGTTGATGGATACGGTACCATCTTGTCCATATAGCCTTTGATAACTACTTCGGTGTTAGGGTGTATGATAATCGGCCTTGTTTCTGCTGATTTCACCAGTGCTAAACGGTTATGTTGTCTTTCAAGTTCTTTCTCTCTTAAGGTCATACATCTGAAGGCTAAATAGTATGGTGTTATCAGAGTAGTATCTTGTAGAAAACGTGTACCATGTTCTTGTTTGATGTAACTTCAGATAAGATATTTGTTCCGATTAGCAGTGGTACTTCTTGATGATATTCGCTATCTGGTATGATGAGAAATAAACCAGGTTGTATCTTGTTGTAAGCTGCTCCTTGATTTTGCAAGTCAGCTTCAATGTATCCTTTGTAAGGTAAACGTTGTCCATCGGCGCATTCTATTTTCAAAAGAAAACTGAGTGACTGTAATGGTGTCGAATAAAGATGCTGATTGTAAAAACTCTCGCTTATTGTTGATACAGTTGAACCTGTGTCGAGAAGTGCTGGTGTGTTTATTCCATTAACAGTAATAGGAACTTCATTCGATGAACCAAGTAATCCTGATATAGGTGATTTCTGTTTAGTTTGTCGTGTTGATTGTTTCATGATGAATGATCGTTGGAGGTTCAGAGACCGCTGTGTCCTTCTTGAATGATCAAGTCGTACAGTGCAGTCTATATCGTAGTGTTCTGGCTGTCTGCATCGCCAACATGTGAAATTATTCTGTTTGCGTCTTCTATATTGTTCTACTGGTCTATATATAGTTGTTTCATCTGGATGATATGGTGTCCATGATGTATCTCTTCTTGACCATTGAATGTTAGTAGATGGTTTGTCACAATTTCTATCTTCCTTCAAAGCCTTAACATCTTGTGAGAGTTGCAATGGTAAATCAATATACTGAAATCAAAACTCTGATTACTATATGTATACAAAAAAGTGGATCTGAGAAAACACTATATATAAGTATAATGTACACAGTGGCTAACAATACTCACAACTGAAAACCAATAAGTATGTATAATGAAAACAAATATGTCTAGTATCAATATACACGTACGTACCTTTCTTAAAGTTCCTACCAAGCTATGTCTCTGCAAATCACACACACCTATAATACTCACCAATATGTGTAATTTATTCCTCACTGTGTACGACTAACTGCTACATATAATCAAAAATATATATAACTATATAGGCAAATATATATAATACAATATGATGTAAAGTAGAAACTGGTACCTCTGCTGCTGTAAATAATATCAATGTATCATCAATGAAAACGCTGAAAATCCTGAAACTTAAAATGTATTAAAGAATCAGTCAGTCAACAACAAGAACCGAAGCAACAGATCTACCTATACAACACAATGTAGACACCTATCAAGTACCCTTAATAACCAGAACCTATCAATCAAACAACACGTATACTTACTTAACTATAGATGTATACTTCTAGTTCTTCAATGAGCTTTATACTTACTTCTTCTAATGTACAAATTACTCCAGTCGGTTTCTTCTGTACTTATATTCTTTACTTACCCTCAATTTTTTATAGGTAAATATCTGCGACAGCAAAATTCTGTGGAACTTTACGAGTAAAAGAGTATTTGTCGTGTCTCTAGTCTTTGCAATAATTCTAACTGACAGGTGTGGGGATTGGGCAGTTATGAATCTATTTAATATGTACAGAATAATATGCAAATTATTTCAATGTACAAGTATCAACACAATATATGTATTTACAAAGTCAAATATTATATATCAATTACAAAAAGTAGCAACTGTTTACTCTTACACCTATGTGTCACACTTTTAAAATTCTAATGTAAATTAACTAACTGTAAATGAGTTCAAAAGCTAATTATATAATCAAATTCTAAATGAAAGTTTTCAAGTAATTTCAACAAAAATTGACAACAAAAATTTAAATCCAAATACAGCTACTATGTATCAAATAATTTCAAATAATTTCCGAAAAAAATCAAAGACATTTATTTAAAAAAAAAATTAAGTGACACAATCAAAATATGTATTACAATTCAAGTACAAATAAACAAATACATTCAATGTCAATCAACTAATGAGTATATATCAAAAGTTTTACTAAATGATGTTTATTTATAAAGTCAAAACACACACAGTGTATAAATACAACTCAGTTTAAAAATATTATCTATAGTCAATCGGTAATTCATGAAGTTTACTGACATCTACGGGTATCGTGTATTACCAAAATACGATCAATTCGTCATAGTCTACATTATCCACCAAAAACGTCTGATCTACCAGAAAAACTACGTTGGGCGCCATTGTGATAGTATCTTTCTAAATAGAAATACATGCTTTTGATAAGTCGTATCAAATAGTATATCATTATAATCAACCAAACGTATTATAAACAAGTCGAATGTATCGTACTTCATAAACAAGTGTCATTCATAAAACCTTTAGCATACAAAGGTTATTATATGTTCACTATAGTATTCTATTAAGTTTGTATGCACTACTGTAATGTGAAATATCTATGTAGGTACAATATAATATGACCCTTACCAATCTGTGGAACCAGGTTATATATCTAACATCTATAGTACAACCAGTATGTTACAGGGACATCATAATCTATGTGTCCTGAAAATAATACACAATAGTAAATACTAGGATCTAGGAAAATAGTGATCCCTCATATAAAATACAACATATTAAAGACTGATATAATAAAATCAAGCTATTACACAGAATAACCATAGATAACAATATGAATGCAATTGTCAATATGACGTCATAGGTCACTTTCAAAATCATTCGTAGCTCTCCCTTTCTACATTCAAACTACAGATTTCAATCATATATTCTCAGATTAATACATCAACTATCTTACTCCTATCATATCTATGGTCTATGGGCATACTTACTTATAAACGGGCATACACCACAAAGAACATAAAATCTACTTACCAGATATAAAGAATGTAATTTCCAATAAATACAGTTGTTCCAAAGTATGGAAACTTCAGTGAATAATCACGAGTACTAAATATACTGTTTCTATATAAGTTTCATCATTATATACGGTTTACATAAGAAGTATATATTAAATATGTTTGTCCCCAATTTTCAATAGTTAACCACCATTACTTCTTTTCCAAAATCTGAGGTGTGTCCAGAATGACCAATAAGAACTGACCATAAAGGTAAACAAGGTGTGACAATTAATTTACTAATGAGTTGGACAGGTAGATACTATTACAACTATGCCCAATGAAGTACGACTGACTAGAACTTTCATACACTTTAAAGTGTGAAGAGATAATAGACAATAAACCAAAAGATCAAATAATCAGAGTGAAGTAAGTATTAGATAAAATACAAAGGTAACAAAGAAACAGGCCGGTTACAACCGTTGCAGGATAGTTTTTCTGCACGAGTAGTCTACAAGTGTAGAAAAACTATTCGGCTTGTTGTAACTGGCCTGTTTCTTTTGTTACTTTTGTTTTTTTATCTGACTTGTACGACGTTTCAAGTAATAATACTTTAAGCAAGACTAAACATTTGAGAAACTTGGATAGCCCTAAAGCAGTGAATGTAAGTTATGGTATAAACACATTTGTTTTTTCATTTCCCTTCAACTGAGATTTTTTTTCAAGAAAAAAAATCGGGAATCTAATAATTTGATAAAAAAAAAAGAACCATTTCAAGTAAAAGATAAATGTTGTACACATTTAAGACTTTTTAAAATGCAACTTCGTAAAAAAGTAATATATTACGGAATATTTTAGTGGTAAGTTAGATAACGTTTGATTTTTATGAATAAAACGGAAAGCGGGGAGGGGAAAGGGGGGCTAATTCGTTTTAAAATACACAGGCTGTGATCTTTGTTTTTGATGAAAAAATGCAGGATGAGCCATTCAATCTCCCCATTCCCCCTTAAAAAAATCGCGCGTTTGTTGCCAAATACATGAATTTAATATTCAGTGGGGGGGAACCCTTTTTTGGACGATCAATGCAGTTACATTGGGACATAAAGTTGCCCCCCTCCCCCTGTTTTGTCCTGGATTTGGACCTGGATCCGCCACTGATATAAATTCGATAACATAAATGTATCAAAATAATGAATTTCCTACTTCATTAGTGAATGAAATGTTTATGAAAAAATGGATTTAGTGTCCTAATATTATATATATTCGGGCATACTTTATTTTTTTTTTAGAATTCATGCTCGTCTCTAGATCTGCAAGTGTTGATCGGGATTAAACACGTGTTACATTATGATCCAATCGCAGCTTACCGC
Organism: Mytilus galloprovincialis; assembly: GCF_965363235.1. Classification (NCBI taxonomy): domain Eukaryota; kingdom Metazoa; phylum Mollusca; class Bivalvia; order Mytilida; family Mytilidae; genus Mytilus; species Mytilus galloprovincialis. The sequence goes on from NC_134843.1 coordinate 89,750,366, forward strand.
CCAAAATTGATGACATTATAAGTTGAATGATTTTCTTTTAGGTTTGATGCTTATTTGGACGTGTATTACATGAACAGTTTTTGTTTGTAGGATCAATCGTGCATTGGTGAGTTGATAGGGATTTTATCTTTTGATAAGATTTGATTTTTATTTACTTATTTCCTGTCTTACTTTTATTGAAATATACACGTCAGTATCATCATTTCTTTACTTTCAGCATTGTCCAAAATACTATTCATGTCCATATATTGAAGAAAACATTTATTGGCCGAATATTTTGCTTCACAAAGGGGGCGGTATGTTCTTTTTTTAGTATATTATTTAACTATTTACTTTTCAACGCCATCACCCAAATGTTTTTGTTTAAATTAACACTATTTACCATGTTTACGGTATTCGGAAAATCAGGAATCGAGCAAAACATTAATTTGTCATTTGCTTGACCATAATAATTTTTTTCTCATTAAATTCGGGATCAAAATATCTATTTTAGGAGAAAATTAAACCAAATCCCCCTTTTTGAAGTTAAATGTGTTATTCCTTAGTGTACTGATATGAATAGTATATTTTACTGGAAATGTTTGAACAAAGATATTGATGCTAACGTAAATATTTTGTTCAATAAAAAGACAGAAAATAAGTCGGTGAACCAAAAAGTTCATATCTAATTGAAAGTGCCCATGAACTCACTGATCATGCACAAGTGATTCTATTCATAAAAAGTGTCCGTGTAACAACTAAAAAGAGTCCGTGTATCATCCAAAAAGAGTCCGTGTAACACCCGTTAATGTACTGTTTTTCTATAGGTCTGCGGGGGGAAAAGTCGTACAATAAAGTCTTATATCTGGCATATCATAAAATGTAAAATACTAATAAATGAAATACGTAAAAATATACTCTGTCACATAAGTATGCGTCTGTCCCAAGCCAAGAGCCTGAAATTAAGTGGTTCTCGTTTGTTTTTGTGTTACATATTTATTTTTCGTTTATTTTTTGTATATAAATAAGGCCGTTAGTTTTTTCGTTTGAATTGTTTTACAGTGTCATGTCTTGGCTTTTTATAGCTGACTATGCGCTATGGGATTTGCTCATTGTTTAAGGCCGTACCGTGACCTAAAGTTGTTAATTTCTGTGTCATTTTGGTCTATTGTGTAGAGTTGTTTATTTGGCAATCATACCACATCTTCTTTTTTTATACAAGCGCTAAAAGGGTGATTTCCCCTCTTCGAACCATCTTCAAACATATGACTATGAAGCAGTTAGAAACGTATTAAAATCAAATATGTAACAAATAAGTATCGAAACATAAAGTAACAGGATATGGTGAGCATACACACGTATAAATAGGTGATAAAAGGGTCATTTTGCCTCAACAAATTTAGAACTTATACCAGAGATAAGAATATAAACAATTAAAAAGGGGGAAGGATATTAAAAATCGACTAAGTAACGAATAGGTAACGAATAAGGAATAAGAAATAAGTAACGAATAGGTAACGAATAAGGAATAAGGAATAAGTAACAAATAAGTAACGAATAAGGAGTAAGGAATAACTAACGACTAAGGAATAAGAAATAAGTAACGAATAAGGAATAAGGAACAAGGAATAAGTAACCAACTTGACGTCCATAAAAGTCTCCTTTTTTACGGATTGTGACTATCATATTGGTATCAAATACAACAGCAATAAAGAAACATAAGGATTAAAAATTAAATGCTGCGTTTAAAAAGGAAAAATACCTATCACGCTAAAATGTTAAAATAACACACTAAGATTTGTGTGCACATATTTTGTAAGCATACTCAGGCGTAGGATGCATTTATAAAATTAATAAGTTTGTAAAGTTATAACTATGGGTGAGAATTGAAGAGATACATATGACTTTAGTTCACACTTGCATCTAATTTAGCTATTGCCAATAGGTAATCTAGCCTCCTCACACTTTCTACATAAGAAAATGCCTGTTCCAAGTCAGGAATATAACAATTTTTGTAATTCGTTTGATGTGTTTGAGTTTTTGATTTCGCGATTTGATTAGGGACTTTCCGTTAGATATTTCCTCGGAGTTCAGTATTTTCCTTTATTTTACTTTTTTTAAGCGTAATTAATTAATCGGCTTATAAAGTTATACGAATTTTTAACAGCAGTGGATAAAGTAATATCTACCTCAGCAATTTGCCATAAGCTAACTCTCTAGTGGGGATACAAAATGATAAATGTAGGCGTTTTCATCCGAAAAATAGTTCTTGTATCATTTATTTTTTAGGTGCGTCAAACATTCCTTCAATTTAGCGCATACATCTCATAGTGTGAATTTTAATTCTTCATGTGTGTGTTTTTTTATATTTCAGTGTGTAAAATGTTCGTTAAATGTCTAGAACACAGTTTTGGCCAGACCACTATGCCGTACTAGAGATCTAGTTATAGTAGTGAGCATTTGCAATCGTCTATTATCTCAAATGATATCGTGCATGAAAAATGTGGTAGCGTATCATGACACAGTATTTACATGAGTACTCAACACCCTCCCAATTACCAGAAATAATTCAAAAGTAACGAAAAAATGATAATTTCTATTGTCCAATAGGAATAAGAAGATATGGTATGAGTGCCAACGAGAAAACTCTCCTTCCAAGTCACAAATTGGTAAAGACTACCATTATAGGTCAAATTACGATCTTCAACACGGAACCATGGCTCACACCGAACAGCAATATATAACGGGCCACACAAATGACTAGTGTAAACCATTCAAAACGGAAAACCAACGGTCTAACATATATAACAAAAAAAAGAAACACTTATGAACCAACAAACGTCAATCACTGAATATCTTATTTCTGACTTAGAACATGATCATATAAGTCTGTATTTTCAAAGCACGGTTGTGCTCCATATAGCACTTGTATTGTCGGAATGTAAAATGCTCAACTAAACCTTTACACTGATTATTAACAAAACATTTTGATCGTTAAAACTTATGCTGATAGTTTCTTCCACTGTCTACGTATCTTCTGTTAACCATACTGATGCCCTATGGTACATAAATAAAAGACTGATAGCATATACTTTCAATGTAAATTTGTATATAGTGTACGTGTATCAAATACATGTATATTTTAGATCTTTTATATACAAGTGTGTGGATGCATTTGTTAGATCTGTATGAAATGTAAGGTGTATACCATTATATTTATCAAGTTGCAGTAACAGCGTGTGTCTAGACAACACCTACTCATTTATGGAGAAAATATTGTTTCCTAACGTCCATACAAAAGTTGGAGTTTCAGATTCTGTGATATCAGCTCTGAAAACTACTGGAATTTTAAATGTGACAAACCAGGATTTTACTTTGTTTCCTCATTCATCACCACAAACAACACTGGTGGCTAAAACGATGATGGTGTTGTGAATGCCTATTTTTCTTTTAAAAGTGGCTACCAGACAACTACCATTGAGCGTCCTATATACAAAAATGATAAAGTATCTATAGTCAATAGTTATCAAAGGTACCAGGATTATAATTTAGTACGCCAGACGCGCGTTTCGTCTACATAAGACTCAACGTGGGAAGCAAACGCATAGAAGGAAATCAAAATTCCTGTATTACTATTTATCATATATTTAGTAGTAAATACAGTAGTCTTGAATATTTGTTAATACGTATCGCCTATAGGGAAAACGGTACTATTTATTCTGCCATAGGCGACAATATTAACATTTTCTAAATTTTCCACTTTTGAAGAAAATAACCTGGATAAAACAGTTATATGTTGTGTTAGTACTTTATTATTCTGTTTTAAAAATTAAAGCCAAATAGTATCATGACCAACTTCCAACAGAGCTTGATTATGTTATCCATGTCCACCGTCATTTTGGACCAAATTTATAAAATGTTTTTAAATAATTATCTCAAAAATATTTCAATAGGTTTCAAATTTAATATTGTAAATATACACACTGCAGTTATTCATAGATAAATAAAAAAAAATATATTGTACCCTTACATCCAATCACAGCGCTCCTAATTTGACTTCCTTCATCTGCCTTTAATACTACAGTTTTCCCTATACTGTGATATAAAGATGTAAAGAATTTTAATGACATTATTAATGCAATACTGGGCTATTGTGAAAACCTTGGCTTTGATAAATACTTGTATGTCCACATTACTTAAAGAAACATATATCATTTTATGTCCCAACCCCTAAATGCTGGTTTACCTTATTTTCTTCTTCTTTCGGAAAAGCCTTAATAAACAACCTATATCCAATCATATCTTATCTTATTTAAAAAGAATGATAAATAGTCCCATTTAAACAGATAAAATGGACAGTTCCATTCAATTTGTATTCATTGTATCAAAAATTTACAACAAATGCACAAATTCAAGATTTTTCATACTAATCTCCATTCCATGCTTTAGTTTATGCCATATTGTGGTTAAAAATTTCAGAACTTGTTATAAAAGCCATTATTCTGTCTTGAGATGATGAAAACAAAGATATTAGACACTTTAAACATTAAATATGTAAAACGCAGCTGTAAAGTTGCCTTTGATGCCTGTATTTATCAAAGAAAAAGCTGAATTATGTCTCTTGGGAGTATGAACAATTCTAACACTGAAAATGCTTCTAGTGTGACCAAATATTGCCCAATTCCATAAAAAGTACAAACTAAACCAGACAATTTCCCATTTTAATAGATTATGTTTACAGAAATACCCAAGTGATACATTGAGGGAATTACGCAGCAAAAAAGGCAAACATTTCAGTAAAAAATATTTGTCGCGACTTGAATTCTGGTGTTTCCAATTGAAAAAATCATTGCGAAAGGTGAAATAAAATATAAAAGAACTATAATATGGTGCATTTTATACAATATAGTTAATATTGACATCCTAGAATAAAGTTTTATATCATTACCAATCAATTTGACTTATCATGATGACTCAGCACTTTTCTCAACACAGTATTGTTCTCAGTGAAAATTTCTATTCTTTGTGATAAAAATCAAATGTGCTAATCCAAAGCTTCAAAATAGTATAAAAGAATTGAAGTTTGGTGGACTTTCATTTCCCTTGATATCTTCAGTATAGGGAAAACGATACTATGTATTGTGCAATAGGCGACAATATTAACATTTTCTAAATTTACCACTTTTTAAGATAAAAACCTGAATAAAACAGTTATATGTTGTGTTAGTACTTTATTATTCTGTTTTAAAAATTAAAGCCAAATAGTATCATGACCAACTTCCAACAGAGCTTGTTTATGTTATCCATGCCCACCGTCATTTTGTACCAAATTTATAAAATTTTGGAAGTCTTTTCCAATACATTTGTAATTATCTAGAAAATATTTCAATAGGTTTTAAATTTAATATTGTAAATATACACACTGCAGTTGTTCATAGATAAATAAAAAATATATATTGTACTCTTACATCCAATCGCAGCGCTATCAATCCTAATTTGACTTCCTTCACCTGCTTTGGGTACACAAAAGGCCAACCTAATGCTGGGAAAATTTAATACTACCGTTTTCCCTAAATGCCCTCTGGCTGATATTGGTATATCGAGATGATACGGCATATGATACGGAATTGCCATGTATTATTATCTATATTCCAACTTACCGGATAATGCTTATTCATCATACAGAAGGAAACCAATGACTTTTTTGACTCTGATGTATTTAAAAGTTTGTTCAAATAATACAATTTGAAGTTTACCGATCTTGCAAGGGTTGTATAGCCATTCAAGGTCGTTTAAAACTTCCATTTGTTGTCAATTTGAAAAAAGGTGAATTAATTTTGAACTCATTTTCGTCCATGTTGAAAAAAACATAACCAACTGTATATTTTTTAATTGTATCTCAAAACAATAGCAATCAAAGTAAAAAAACTAACGGGTTTATAAAGGTCAAGAGGACAAGCTTTACCTTCTGTGAAATTTAAGATAAATTTGTAAACCTAATGTTGAGTTACCTGTGTTGCCCCTTACACGTTGATTCCAACTTAATTGGTAATTATTGGGTATTGACTTGAAACTTGAAAAAAAATGACCAGTGCTACATGATTTATTAACTCATCAACATTGAATAAGTCGGAAAAGTCTGACCACCATATAGGGAGTTATTGTGCTTGAAAGGTAAGATTCTATATATAATCACATTTTTTTTTATCATTACCAGAAAACTATATAAGCTTGTTAATAATTGTAAATTGCAAAATTGATGAACATCCGTGCAAGACCGTCAGTGGTAGTCAAGAGTGATAAAAACCATCCTCGTCATGATAGGAGCTAGACTGCAACTGTGTATTGCAAATCTTATCTATAGTATGTATACTAGACTATTATTGTTTCCTTTTGCTATTCATTTTATTGTCTTATTAATGCCTTATATTCACTTTGATCATCCCTATTTCATTAATTTTTATATTGCAATCAGTGCTACTGTTGTCGGACATGATATAAAAGATAAAATACTAGCACAGGACAAAGGAGATACACTATACGGTTTTATGATTACCTTAGCCGTATTTGGCACAACTTTTTGGAATTTTGGATCCTCAATGCTTTTCAAATTTGTACTTGTTTGGCTTTATAAATATTTTGATATGAGCGTCACTGATGAGTCTTATGTAGACGAAACGCGCGTCTGGCGTACTAAATTATAATCCTGGTACCTCTAATAACTGTTATCAGTTACTTTTAAGCTGACTAGTATCTTGTAATTCTATTATCCATTTGATTGTAAACTATTTGTCTTGAAACATGCTGCAGTTCAAAATATTGGTGATCATTTTCTGTCTTTTTCTTAACTCTGACGGGTTTTTACTAGATGGCAGAACGCAACCTCCAACAATTGTAACTGGAAAAGTTATGACAGACAATCATTTGTATATGTTGATGGATCTTGTAACCGATGAGAGAAATGCTCGTTTGAAACAGAGCATCGAAATTGCCCATTTAAAGAGTGAGTTAATTGCCACTCAACAAAGTGTAACGACTAATTTCCATTCCAGTAACAGTGTTAACGATACTTTGAAAACAGAACTGCATATTTTTTAAAGGGGATATGAGAAAACATATTTCCAGCCATTCAAATATGCAAAACGAATTTAATTTGGTAAACGCAGAGTTAAACGAATTGAAGTTAAATATTTCTCGAAGAAATCAATACGACAGTCTTTTGGAACAGGAATTATTAAATGTTAAGCAGATGAAAAAAGTAGCCATCCTACAGACGATCTTGAACATAAATGATGATGCTTAGATCAAGAACTACAAATTACGAATAACGAAATAAGTTCTATTGGTAACGATGTCAACGCGAGGAAGCAGGATTTTATTGCTCTGCAAAATAAAGCTGAACTTACAGAACGAAGCTCAGAGGAAACGTTGAAAACAATAGAAACTAACTTTACCTCAATTACCCAACAAATGGAGGATTCTTCAAATAAATTACAGATGCTGGAAAACGCACAGAATCTATCTGTAAGGAAACTAGATCAGGGAATACGTTCAATGTCTGATAGAGGTTATTATGATCATGAACATTTCACAGTAGTCTAATTTGACGTTGTCCATATATTCATTTTTTTTCGTTTTTTTTTAATTTCTCAACACAACATTGGAATTGACACGGACCATTATATCCAAATGATTTCAATTAAAACAAAATATTCATCATGAAAGAACTTATCAAAAATTGCAGTAATCCAGGTCAAACAAAAAAAATAGGTATTTCGTTAAACATGTTACATTGTCATTTCGGGGGCATTTATAGCTGACTATGCGGTATGGGCTTTGCTCATTGTTGAAGGCCGTACAGTGACGACCTATAGTTGTTTTTTCTGTGTCATTTTTGGTCTCTTGTGGAGAGTTGTCTCATTGGCAATCATACCACATCTTCTTTTTTTATATATACATTGGAAAAATAGTTTGACACTGAACGATGCCAAAAACAGACAAACAAAAACAAACACTCTATTGAAAACAAAAAAGATATGTACGTCAGATATGATTTCCACCAAGGACTATTTAAATATGTATCACATGTAATGTTCATATCATTTATTTATTTAGTTGCAGTAACAGCATGTGCCGCAGACAAAGACTACTCTAATCATGAGAAAATACTGTTTCCCTACATTCACACAAATCTTGGAGTCACATATTCTGTGATATCATCTATGAAAACTACTGGAATTTTTAAATGCGAGAAACCTGGACTTTACTTTATCTCATCAGATATAGCTACAAGCACAAATGGGAACTACTATCTTGAGATAAACGGCATTAGGTATGGCTTATATTCTCCAGACGGTTATTATCAGTCAGGTACAGTTGTACATCTAATACTCTTACGTAAAAATGATACACTATCAATAGGCACAGTTTCTATAGGCTCGGACAGCAAACGCATAATTGGAAATATTCGTTCCTGTATATCGCTTTTACAACTTACCGGATAATGGATATTCATCATGAAGATGAGTTCAAGTACTCAAGTTATTTAAAAGTTAGTTAGATAAATAAAAATTACTATTATTTATGTTTTTAAGATCTCTCAAATTTCTTCAAATCAACTCATTATAGATATAAGGATTGCAATTTATATTTGCGCAGACGCGCGTTTCTTCTTCAAAAGACTCATCAGTGACACTTAAATTACAAATATGTTAAGGGCCAGATAAAGTACGAAGTGGAAGAGCATTAAGGACCAAACTTCCTGAAGGTTTTGCCAAATGTGCGAACAAATCTCTGTGTGTAATTTGAAGTTCTTAATGAGTAAATTGTAATTTTCAGTTCGTGTTTTTAAGTATTTTAATTTTCAGTTCGTGTTTTTAAGTATTTTAATTTTTAGTTCGTGTTTTTAAGTATTTCAATTTCGGTATGTTTTTCTAAAATCTTAGTGTGTAAAATAGTTTTTACCAGAATACCGTGTCGTACCAGGGATTGTGATGTAATAATTGTGTATACACTGTAGGTTGATATATCACAAAAATAAATGGAATCGATTAATACATTGATAAAAGCAGTTGCATTTGAAAATCGCAATTAAAAAAACACAGGAAAAACGTAACTATAACGAAAAAAGGACCAAAAGGTATTACTAAGCCGTTCTTGGGAATCATACAGTCATTATTCATTGACATGGAGACACTGTGGCCACCTTTTAGCGTCCGCTAGTTGCATCCGATTTATAAAAATAATAATATTCATATATGTACAAAAGGGCTCTTAAAGGGGCACTAGCTACGATATATATAAAAAAATAAAGTATGATTTTTTTTAGATCAATCATTAATCAAATTGGAATAATGAAATAATAATTTGCTTTTAGCAATCAATTTCCTTTAATTTTGTTGAAATAAGCGATTAAACATAATTTTTGACTGATTCTTTTGCAAGTGAAAACGTCATCATCATTCTAACCGGTATTCATGTGAACTTCAAGTTAACCCCTAGCTAGAGATTGACAACGCATGCATTGTACGTGTACTGGTTATTTAAAGAAAAAGAATGTCAACAATGAAAGTGAAACTACGGTAAATCATTTGATTACTAATTCGATGCACATAAAATCATTCTTATACGGTTAAAAACAATGAGAAACATCTATTTTTAATCTATAAAATAAAATCAAACAGACCTATAAAATGCAATTGCACGTGTTGGTTTAATCTATTCGTTTCTTTATTTTTGTTTACATCGCTTATATGGTCATCTGAGGTCAAATCGATAGTTAATTAGATGGCGTCTGGACTAAAATACACACGAAACGAACCTATATATTATCTACCCCATGCTCTGTAAACTGTTTATTTTAGACTTTTGATAGTTTGGATAAATGTTTTACATTGTTATAAACCAAATATGAGAATTTGAGTCAAATCGGTTACAATGAATTTGACAGCTAGTGCCCCTTTAATGAACAGATCAATTAATATCTTTGAAGGCAGATAATTAGTTTATAATTTAAAACAATATCCTGGTTGAATTTGTATTAGTCCCGGTTTACTTCTTTATCAAATGCGGGTAAAACACGAAAAATTTACAGTACTGACACGAAACACGGAAAATCAATAAGGGGGAATACGAACATCTAACTAAACACGGGAAAACGAGAAATAAATTGACAAATATGAAAACACGAGAAATAAAAAGTCCGAACACGTTGCACGAATATATACCTTTACCACCCTTTTTAAGAATTATCCTTGGTCGACCATAAAGTATTCATCCATAACGTTACTGATATAAAACGTTGAAATGCAGGTTGTTAGTAGAGATAAAACCTGTACCAATGTACAACGTAAGTGTGAAGAAATAAACCAAAAGCAGAAACCCTTGTGTGCTCAATGATTACAAATACCTTTTTTACGAAATGTGCAAGTAACTGATTTGCCATCACGGACTAAAAAAGCTTTATATTATATCATTTAATCAAGTAAGGAGGATAATGAAATAAAGGCAGCTTTTAGATGCCTAGTGTATTTCTTTCTTATAATACATACAATGCTACTCAACAATCAGTAAGTCTTACCTTGCACTTAAAATGTTGATCGAAGCATTCAGTCAGACTGAATGTGAGAACACAAAAGACACGATATTAGTTATCAGTGTGTGTATTTGTTTAAACAGTTCGGCCGAATAGTTCCCTACGGAGGTGCAAAAAGTACTAATTAAGGCAAATTATTTAATATCAGATTCAGAATGATGTATAAATTTTAAACGTGAGAGCTTCAACAATTAAAATTACCCCGCGAGAGATCCTGGTAAATGCCAGCATAGACACGTAAAAACGAAAATGTTTACAATTCAAATTCAATACCTTCAACAGGAGTTACATTGATTTTAAACTGAAATCTTCAGAATCAGTATATATCGTATTAGGGCAATAGAACATTATGGAACGAATATATCTTACTGACTATCTTAACATGTGGTTCGCATATGTGACCTATATCACGCAGGCCTATCAAAATGATAAGTCTTTAATACCGTTAGTAATAAGAACCTACTCCCATTGGTCTATACAAAAACAAATGCCAACATTAACAACTTAAACGACGTAAATAAAAATAATCAATCCTTGTATTATGATGAGTTTAGTAATGAATTTATTTCAATCCCTCATCATCAATTTCGTCGTCTGTTGAAACCTTTAAGATTTAATTTCAACACCGAATGGTTTTTATAAAGGGGCATTATACCGCGTGTATTGAATTAAGACCCACTTAATAACCGAATATTGAACCTTACTTACCTAATATGGAATATACCGGGTCTACACGCGGTGGTTTTTAACCAATTATGTTCCTATAACAGGAGCCGCCGTGGTGTAGTGGTTAGTGCATCGGACTACTAACACAAAGGTTCCTGGTTCGATTCCTGTCTGGGATGAAAATTTCAGGGACTGAATTTTCGGCGCCCCCTTGACACCATTTGCGAGTATGGTCTTGGGGAAACGATGGTAGTCCGTCGGAAGGGGACGATAAATGGCTGACCCGTGTTAAGAGAGAGCCATATCTCTTGCACGTTAAAGACACCCCTGTAGATTTCGAAAAAGAGCAGGCTAATGCTTCAAATTTATTTAAAACTGTTTGTAATCCTTTATGCGGACGACACAGTTCTATTGACAGAAAGTGCTGATGATTTACAGAAACAGCTGGATTTTTTCATAGAATACTGAAATGTTTGGCAGCTTAAAGTTAACGTCACGAAAAGTGATGATTTCTTTCTAGAGTCAGAATGCCGTCAAATTGTTAAAGAATTTAAATATTTGGGCATATTATTATGTAGAACTGGTAATACTAAAATAGCACAGAAACACTTAACAGAAAAAGCAACAAAAGCTGTGTTTAATGTGTTGAAAGCAGGCCGCATACATAATCTTTTTATCCAATGTCACTTAGATCTTTTCGATAAAGTTGTGAAACACATACTTTTGTATGGATGTGAAATATGGGGGCATGGTAATGTTGAAATTATAGAAAGAATCCATCTGAAATTCAAAAATCCATCTGAAATTCTATAAACATCTTTTGAAACTGAAAAATTCCACATCTAACTATATGGTATACGTTGAACTTGGTAGATATCTTTTGGAAATTGATATTAAATTAAAAATAGTGTCTTATTGGTGTAAATTATTATCTGCTAAAGAGACTAAGCTATCTTCTATCGAATATAAACTATTAAAAACACTATTTACTGTCAATAATGTATGTACATTTTTTGTGAGTAAAGTTAAAAATATATTGGATGAATGTGGTTTTTCAAATATTTGGATTTCTCAATGTTTTGGGAATGATATATGGTTAAAAAATGCACTTTAGTTGCAATTACAAGACCAATATAAACAGTTGTTAATTAAATTTTGAAAAAATATTTCGATATCTTGGATATACACGAAAGTATTATTTTATGTAGATAAAGAACCACAAACCACACACAGACTCCCAATAGAGACAGGGAGGTGGAATAATGATAATAGAAATGATAGAAAATGTCATCTTTGTAATATTGGTAGCATTGGAGACGAATTGCATTATCTGCTAGAATGTCCATTCTTTAACGACAGCAGAAAACTACCCCTGGATAAGTACTAGTTGGCTCGTGTTAATACACTAAAATTTGAAAAACTGATGAGCAAACTAAACAAAAAGTCAGAGTTAAAAAGATAATGTATAGATAAACATGTGGGTCCTCCTGGCTAAAATGTATATTGTTTTGAAACCACTGTTTTTTTATATGTTTTGTAAATAGATGCACATTCATAGATATAGGAAGATGTGGTGTGAGTGCCAATGAGACAACTCTCCATCCAAATAACAATTTTAAAAAAGTAAACCATTATAGGTTAATGTACGGCCTTCAACACGGAGCCTTGGCTCACACCGAACAACAAGCTATAAAGGGCCCCAAAATTACTAGTGTAAAACCATTCAAACGGGAAAACCAACGGTCTAATCTATATGAAATAAAAAAAACGAGAAACGAGAAACACGTATAAATTACATAAACCAACGACAACTACTGTACATCAGATTTCTGACTTAGGACAGGTGCAAACATTTGCAGCGGGATTAAACGATTTAATGGATCCAAACCTTCTCCCTTTTTCTGAAACAATACCATAACATCACAACATAGAAAAACAGACGGATAAAATATCAATTGGCAGGCTTAACTCAATCAGGAAACGTACATTAATACACTATAAACGAATAAATTTGATCTGCGATATCTGAATGCAAATGCACAGTTAATAGAATATTAGGGACAAACATGTAAGGCCAAAGAGCAAACAAACAAGTCCAAACAAAGCCATGTCAAGACACCACTGCGAAATATTTAACCCTTCGAAAATATTCAGTGTACATATTTTGCACTTTCTCTGTACCTATGTTTCTGCAATGTATAGGAGGTAAGATAATTTCATATACATTGCATGATCTGATTTGAATGTCAGTAAATTTCAATGCGTCCTTAAGAATGAAGAATCTAATTGTAATTTTTTTCTTCAGAATTTTAATTTTCGTACTTTGATTGTTGGAGCTATGTTCCATGAGGTTTTATATAATTAAAATATATCAAGATGTTTCTTCGTACATTTTCATTTCTTTATATTTGTTTAAAGTCACTCAAATGTTTAATGTTAAATAAACTTACTCTATTTTATTTTCAAAGTTCTGTTGTATAAAACAAGTGATTTCTACACAATAACAACGACATTTGTCTTCAATTTACATAAACTATTTAAAGGAGTAGATTCGGTAAGACCCCTTTTTGACCCCAAAATATAGCAGTTTTAGAAAATTGTGAAAATGTAATCTTTAAGCTATATTTTGGAAAGTAAAATGCTTCTGCTACATAAATATGAGCTGTTTTTGACAATACAATGCACAAATATCGCGTTCTAGCATCATAAAGTCATTCTCAATTACTGAAATCTTCAAAATTTTAGCATTTTGGTTAATTTTTAGACGGTTTCTGTCTAAAAGGAAAGTGGCCGCATTCGTGTTCATTCATAATATTGAAATGAAAGTTGTATTTGATGAAAATACAAAACATATATAGAGGTTGAGGATGAACACGGATGCGGCCATTTTCATTTTTGACAAAAACCATCTGAAAAATGACGTTTTTTGGCATATTTGATAGATTTTTCATAATTCAAGCTTGAATCAGAGCGTTTTTAATGACTAAATCAGTTAAAAATTTTCACATACATTTATCGAATCAATCGAAATAGACACTTAATTGTTTAAAAAGTGTCCAAAACTTTCGTTAGATGAACCTGAAATTTGAGGCCAAAATCGGCCCTTACCGGACCTACTCCCTTCCAGTTGGTTAGAATCTGACAATTTTATATTATGATTTAGGCTAATTTTTAACACACAGGAAGTTTTCTGCAATATTTTTCGCTTTTTGCGTTCTTTGATGAAAGAAATAGAATGTTCCCAGTCAGAGTGTTGGCTCCAACTTTCCTTTATCGTCCAGCTTTAAAATTAACTTTATGAACACGGGCTTCTTTGTGCAATATTGGCAAGTTCTAGTATCCACTCATTGGTCACTGAGGTCCAGAGGTAGTTTGATCTTAGGTCCAAATACACTGGTTTAGCCCAGTGATATCCAGGAAAATTGGAAGATCAATCAGTCCAAATTTTTCCCTTCCAGTCATCGCTATACTAAGAGAGACAAAATGACAAAGAAATGAACAACTATTGGCACTCCGTACGGCCTTCAATAATAAGCAAAGCCCATACCGCATAGTCAGCTAAAAGAAGCACCGAAATGACAATGTAAAACAATTCAAACGCGAAAACTAACGGACTAATTTATGCACAAAAAAAATGAACGAAAAACAAATATGTAACAAATCAACAAACAAACGACAACCACTCATCACATGCTTCTGGCATGGAACAGGCACATACATACGGAATGTGGCGGGTTAACAGTGTAAGCGGGATCCCAACCCTCTCTTAACCTGAGAAAGTGGTGTAACAGTACAACATAAGACCGAACTATAGTTAATGCCGTATTTTGACTGTATATCCAACCCTTCCAAAGATAAAGAAAGATAGTGATTCCAACTTTTGAACTCATAACTTCACCAAAGCGAAAATGTCTTTAATCTTTGCACTGAATCATTCTCTCACTACAAAGAAACAGAAGTCACGTATAAAGAATGGAAATGTGGTCAAATTATTACCGACACCAAGCAAATGGTTATCTCTGTCAAACCTCTTTTCAATTTTGATTTCATCAAAAATTTAATTATTAGGGTTCCTTGATATGCCGAATCTAACCGTGTATTTAGAATCTTACTGACAATCAGACCCCAGTTTCAAAATTATTGTTAGATTACACTTTTTTGTGGGAAGTTCCAACTAAGTCATATTATAAGAATTAAAAACGTAAATAAAATAATAATCAACCATTCTTCTTTCTTTTGCATTTACAATACTCGTGCATGTCAATCAAAATAGAACAGTTGGATTTGTACCTGATTGAAGAACGTGCTTATAGAGAAGAATTGTCTCTGTGTAGGTTGATCTTATCTTTGAAAAATTCCCCACTAGTGTAAGTTTACGGTACGCATTTCCTTGCACATTATTTAACAATAATCATGCAGTTTAGAATACTGATGGTCAATTTCTTATTTATTCTTAACTCTGATGGATTTTTGTTTGACGATAGAACGCAGCATCCAATTGTAACTGGACAAGTTATGACAGACAAACATTTTTATATATTGATGCATCTTGTTACCGAGGAGAGAGATGCACGTTTGAAACAGAGTATAGAAATTTCCCAATTAAAGCAAGAATTGTTTACCACTCAACAAGTTGTAACGACTTATTTCCATTCTAGTCACAGTAGCAATGATACTTTGAAAACGGTACTGGACATAATGGAAGGGAATATACGAAAATGGTTGTGAATTATTCCAGTTTACAAAATGAATTTAATTTGGTTCAAGCAGAGTTAAACGAGTTAAAGTTAAATATTTCTAGAACAAATCAATACGCCAGTCTTTTGGAAAATTTATCTAGAAGGTTCAATACCAAAAACAAGAAGGTTGAGATTGATTTTAGGTGTTATGAAACCTACAGTTTTTGAATAAGGGGTCAAAAACAAGCCAATCTTTTAACCAATTCCAATGGGAGTAATTTAAAGTCTTTTTCTGGGGGGGGGGGGGGGGTTCTAATCTTGTTTTATCATTTCATATATTGGGCCTCATTTTTTTATTGGTCTACATTGAGGTCCAAAGGGTCCAAATTTAAAATTTGTTTGTTTTTTATTTCATCAAAATCTAATTATTTTGGCTCTATTGTATAGTGCATCGTATTATGCATTTAAATTTTATATTGTTGGCCCTGTTTTCAAATTAGCCCATACTAAGGTATGAAGGGTCTAATATTAAAGTTTATTAGATTTCAACTAAAAAAAATTTTGATGTTTTTTTTATATGCTAAATATTGCCATGTTATTCGATTTTGGCAATCAGACCATACTAGGTAAATCAAATATCCCATTTTATTTTTTTAAAGATGTTTGACCACATTTATTTTGTGTCAGAAACTTATATTATGTAAAAAAAATGATTACAAACCAAATTCAGAAAGTACCAAGCTGGAACATTGCGTCCAAAATTGTCTCAACTGTTTGACCTCTGCAGTAAAATCAGGCTGCGCTCGCCAAAGCATTTTATTGTGGATTATTCTTATCTCAGATATTGTAAGCAATAGGTCAATCATAATTAAGTATATAAAACAAGTGTGAGTTGTTTATATCTGTCTAGCAGGGTTCATGTGATCCTGACCTCATTATCATAGTTGATTGGTTTATATTAATAAGTTTCATAATTATGTCAGTTTATAACATACTATTTGCAATAGGGTAATTATATTTGGTGTATGCATGCAGCAATTGTTGGTTGTACTTATCCGTCTGGCCGGGACATATATATATATGGCATCATGATTGTTTTTTTCACCTCAATTCATCGAACATTGGTTTTGTTAAATTTGTGTGATACTTGTAGTAAAATCTTGATTTTAAAGACATTCAACATGACCTCAAAGATAACTAAAGCAGACAAGACATTTCAGGGTGTGCAATCTTTCTAGGAATTAGAATTATGCTGTGTACATGCAGAGCTTGTCTTAATGTTTGATATAAAATACACTGCTAATTAATGGCTTATTAAAGGGGAAAACATTAAGACAAGTTGTTAATATTATGCAAAGAAATTATTGAAAAAATTCCAATGCCAGAATATATGACATATGTTTTGGCTGTTGACACTGTCAATTGAGGATTGCTCAAGTGGAAATGATAAAAGTGAAATGATAGATTATCTTTAGTGTTGAAAACAAGAGGGTGTTTCTTGGCTATGGTCTCATCAGGATGATATACCAAAAGGGAGGTAACTATTAGATGAGATGAGTCAAAGAAAGTTCCTTGAATTTGAAAGATCACACCTGACTGCTTTTTATCTTTATAAAACTTAGTTCATAGTCTATTTGAGCGTATGCCATCGATTTACGTGTTTCAAGTCTGTGGTCTGTTGTCCATCGTCCGTTAGTTTGTCGGAAAAGTTATTTTATCTGTTACCTCTCAATGGATAGAAACTGTAGTCAAAGTCTTCATCTGCAGGATGCCCACTTTGAATGTCCATGTTAAAAAAAAACCATGACTAACTGTATTTTTTTTATTGTATCTCAAACAATAGTAGTAAGAGTACAAAAATTAACAGGGTAAAAATGGTCAAGAGGACTAGCTCTACCTTTTGTGCAATTTAAGGTAAATATGTCAACCTAATGTTAAGTTACCTGTGTTGCCCCGTAAATTCATCTCAATTGTTAGGTTTGGGGAATTGACTTGAAATTTGCAAAAAAAAAAAAAAATACCAGTACTACAAGAACCAGAAAAACTATATAAGCTACTAGTAGTTTATAATTGTAAATTGCAAAAATTATTAACATCCAAAGAATTATCCAACCTTGATTTTTGAGAAACTTCCAACAACATATTTGCAACTTATTATTCATGAAATATACATTATCACAGATGTTTGAGTATGTGATTATCTTGAAAAAACCATACCCATGATTGGAATGACCGTACATGACCTTCATTGGTAGTCAAGGTTGATAAAACCAACCTCATCGTCATGATAGGACTGAAACTGTGTACTGCAAGTCTAATCTAGAATATTATTGCTTCCTTTTGTTATTCATGTTATTGTCCTATTAATGTCATATAGTGTACTATGCTCTTTGTGAGCCCATTTAATAGAAATAAACCATCATCATCTTCTTCTTCTTCTTCTTCTGCTTCTTCTATTATCCCTATTTCATTAATTTAAATATTGCAATCAGTGTTACTGTTTATGGACATGATATAAAAGATAAAATACAAGCACATGACAAAGAAGATAACACTGCTGAGATAAAATATACGGTTTTATCAGTTACTTTTAAGTTGACTAGTATTTTGTAATTCTGTTATCCCTTTGATTGTAAACTGTTTGCCTGTAAACATGCTGCAGTTCAAAATATTGATGGTACTTTTCTGTCTTTTTCTTAACTCTAACGGGTTTTTACTCGATGGCAGAACGCAGCCTCCTACTATAACTGGTCAAGTTATGACAGACAAACATTTTTATATGTTGATGGATCTTGTTACCGAGGAGAGAAATGCACGTTTGAAACAGAGCATCGAAATTGCCCATTTAAAGAGCGAGTTAATTGCCACTCAACAAGGTGTAACGACTAATTTCCATTCTTGTCACAGCGGAAATGATACTTTGACAACGGCACTGGACAAAATGGAGGGGAATATACGCAAAATGGTTGCAAATTATTCAAGTTTACAAAATGAATTTAATTTGGTAAAAGCAGAGTTAAACGAGTTGAAGTTAAATAATTCTCGAACAAATCAATACGCCAGTCTATAGAACAAGAATTATCAAATGTAAAGCAGCTGAAAAATGTAGCCAACCTACAGACTATCTTGAACTTAACTGGCGATGTGACACGATGGGAATACGAACTACAAATTACGAATAGCAGAATGAGCTCTATTGCTAACGATGTCAGTGCTAGAAAGCAGGATTTTATTGCCCTTTTCAATAAAGCTGAATTAACAGAACGCAACCTAGATCTTGAATTGAAAATTATAGAAACTAACTTTACCTCACTTACCAAACAAATGAAAGATTCTTCAAATAAATCATTTTCGTATTTTGAAACTCGATTACAGATGCTGGAACACGCACAGAATTTATCTGCAGGGAAACTAGATAAGGAAATACGTTCAATGTCTGATAGAGGTAATAATGATAATGAGCATTGCACACTAGTCTTTTGTGGCGTTGTCAATATATTGATTTTTATTCGTTTTTGTTGAGCATTCGACTTTAGTCGCAGAAAGCTCGACATAGGGATAGTAATCCAGCTTCGGCGGCATAAGCTAACGTATAAAAAGCTTAATATTCCAGAAGGTAGAAGACCCGGATCCTTCATACTTTGTACATAAAGGCCTCATGTTATAAATGTTCTGTCTGTCATATGTCCATTGACCTCTTTTTCCTGGTTCAATGGATACTTGAAAAAAAGTTACGGTTCTTTGTATTCTTAATTTCTCTCTTAGTATGAGTAATAGGTTAACTACATTTGGTATGTGCGTACCTTGTAAGGTCCTAATGCCCATCAGACAGTTTTCACTTGACTTCTGTCTCCTTTCATGGATTAGCGAACAAGGTTAGGTTTCCGTGATTAATTCAAAATCTTTTAAAAATACTCTGGCAGGTTTCATCTGACCTTGACCTCATGTTCATGATTCAGATTGTTAAGTTAAGTTTTTGTGTTTTGGATTGTTGTTGTAATACTGAATGCAAAAGATCAACTATATTTGGTGTATGGTCGATGCCACTGCTGGTGAACGTTTCGTCCCCGAGGGTACCAACGCATTTGAATGGGGACATGTAATTGGACCCCCCCATTTGTCCTGGGTAAGGAACCCCCCTTTTTAAAATGGCTGGATCCGCCCCTGAGCCCAGTAGTCAGCACTTCGGTGTTGACTTGAATATCATTTTTATAAATTTTCTGTTTACATACAAAACTTTGAATTGCTCGAAAAACTAAGGATTTTCTTATCCAAAGCATATATTACCTAAGCCGTATTTGACACAACTTTTTGGAATTTTTTACCCTCCATGCTCTTCAACTTTTTTGGCTTGATAACTATTTTGATATGAGTGTCACTGATGAGTCTTATGTAGACGAAACGCGCGTCTGACGTACTAAATTATAATCCTGGTACCATTGATTACTATTTACACCACTGGGTCGATGCTACTGCTGGTGGACGTTTCGTCCCCTAGGGTATCACTAGGCCAGAAGTCAACACTTCGGTGTTGACATGAATATCAATAATGTGGTCATTTTCATAAATTTCCTGTTTACATATCAAAATTTGAATTCTTCGAAAAACTAAGGATTTTCTAATCCCAGGCATAGATTACCTTAGCCGTATTTGACACAACTTTTGGGAATTTTTTTATCCTCAATGCTCTTCAATTTTGTACTTTTTTGGCTTTATAACTATTTTGATATGAGCGTCACTGATGAGTCTTATGTAAACGAAACGCGCGTCTGGCGTACTAAATTAAAATCCTGGTATCATTGATAACTATATGGTCATGTCAGTCTGGTATGATTTAACCTTGACCTCATTTTTATGGTTCATTGCTCAATGTTTAATTTTTTAATTTGGTCTGTTTTTCTAACATGTTTAGCAATATGACAATTATTTGGTGTATGGGATGGTTGTAAGGTGTATATCATTTGACAATTATCATGACTTCATATTCATGTTTCATTTGTCAATCTGAAATTTTCCTGGTTTAGTTTGTTTCTAAGATACTTTATGCAAAATTTTTAAAACATGTAATGATAATTAGGTGTACATGTCTGTCTGGCAGCGTTCATCTGACCTTGGCCACATTTTCATGGTTCAGTGATCAATGTTAAGTTTCCTGGTTTGGTTTGTTTCTTTGCTGTGCAATAGGTCAACTATATTTAAAGCATATTTGGTGTATGGAATGATTGTAAGGTGTACATGTATTACCAGTTTGCTTTATCTGACCTTGACCCATTTCTTGATAAATTGATGTGATAGTTGTAGGAAAGCTTTATATTTAGGACTATCAGTGTTATTGCAATGGTTTGTTAAGAAGGCGAGACATTTCAAAGTGTGTACTCTTGTTTAATTTCTCAAAACGAAAAATATAATGGACACGGACCATTATATCAAATCGAGTTCAATTACAAACAAACCTAAACCAAAAATTGAACAAGAAAGAATTTCTCAATTGTTGCAGCAACCCTGGCTGAACAAGATATTCACAAAAAAACAGCGTTTTTCGCTACATTGGAAAATTTGTTTGACAACAAACGATGCAAATCAACTGACCAACAAAAACAATTACTCAATTGATTATGATAGATATCAAATACAATAAGGCGAATTTTGACGTAAGAAAAACAGTAAAAAGATAAGTTGTCAGAAAATGTCAAAATTAACTGATTTAAACCATTTAACTTGATTTAATTAAGAATCACCACAGCTTAAATTGGCTTTTACTGGAAACTTAGATATAGTTTGCATGAAGGACTTGTTGATATGAATCACAATGTACATACCATTTATTGATCTAGTTGCAGTGACAGCATGTGCCAGAGACAAAACCTACTCGAGTTCTGAGAAAATACTATTTCCTAACGTTCACACAAATATTGGAGTTACCAATACTGTGATATCATCTATGACATCAACCGGAATTTTTAAATGCGAGAAACCAGGACTTTACCTAGTATCATCATTCATTCTAACAAACATCGAAGGAACTTATTCTCTTAGAAAAAACGACGGTATTATTGCGTATGGCTATTTTTCCGTGAATAATTACTACCAGACAAGCACCATTGTGCATCTATTTCTTTTGAGTGAAAATGATACATTATCTGTAGTAAACGGGGGCCAGAAGCGCATAGTTGGAAATACCCAGTCATGTATATCAATATTACAACTAACCGGATGATGTTATTCGTCATACAGAATGTAATCAAGTACTCGTTTTAAAATGAAGTATTCAAAAGTTAGTCAAAATAATAAAATTTAAAAAAAAATGTATTGGTTTTGTGTATTGAGTTTTGAAAATATACACTTCGAGAATTCGATAGAACATTTCTTCGGACTGTCTATAAAGAAAACGAAAACATAAAATTGTTATCTAATATACGACGAATAAAAGTTTTGATAAGTCTTGGAATAAGTTATACTTATACACTGGCAATGAGGACAAGAACAAGTTTAATATTTCTCCCCGAGACATCGACTATTTAACGACGCGAAGCTATTGTCCGAATAGCCAAAAACTAAGTGTTTTATAATTAGGAATCTTGAACATACTTCAAGACCATGTATGATTACTATCCGTATACTGCAACTCTTACAACTGTTCCACATGAAACACTTTGGGTAAAGCACCATTTTTTCATTTTGTAGCGGACGACGTAAACGTTCCGAAAATATCTATTTTTATTGTGTCACAAATGAAATTATTTAACTCAGTGTGTATTTTCTTTATAGAATTATACTATTATGGCGGAATTGTCTAACATAGACTATGTACCGGTTAATAGCAGAGAATTCCACATACACGCCAAGGAAGAAAATCTCCGTATTTTTTTACGGTTTTTGTTGTCTCGGTTTTTTTTCGCAGTATGCGAGACATATATGGATTACTACAAGTATATGGGGTGGCTGCGGCGTAAACTGTTTGTATAAAAGTTTATATTTCAGAAGGTAGATGACCTGGATGTTAAAAAACTTTTATGCAGATACTTAATGTTACGAAGTTGCCGTCTGGCATATGTCATTGTCCCTGACCTCATTTCAAGGATTCAAAGCTTAAGATTTCCTAAAATCGCTTTTGTTAATTTCTTACTAATTATTAGTAATAGGATATCTATGTTTGTGTGTGGGTTCCCTGAAATGTTTACAGTCAGACAGATAAAATTGAGAATGGAAATGGGGAATGTGTCAAAGAGACAACAACCCGACCATAGAACAGAAGGTCATCAATAGGTCTTCAATGAAGCGAGAAACTCCCGCAACCGGAGGCGTCCTTCAACTGGCCCCTATAAGCAAATATATAATATACTAGTTCAGTGATAATGGACGTCATACTAAACTCCAAATTATAGAGTTCACCTGACCTCGACCTCATTTCATTGATCAGTGATCAAGGTAAAGTTACATGATTATGTTCTTTTCTCAGAGACTTTAAGCAGTAGGTCTACTGTTATGTATGGTATGGTTGTAAGTGCAACATGTCCGTCTGGCAGGTTTCATCTGACCTTGACATCATTTTCAAGGTTCAATGGTTAGTGTTAAGTTTTGGGTTTTGGTTTGTTTTTCATGTACTATAACCAAAAGCTCAACTATATTTGGTGTATGGAACAATTGTTAATTGAACAAGTCTGTCTGGCAGCTGCATTTGACCGTGACCTCATTTTCATTTTTTATGGTTCATTGGTCAATGATAAGTTTTTGTGTGTTGGGCTGTTTTTAAAATACAAAAACCAGTTACTGTAGGTCGTCCATATTTGGTGCATGGAATAATGGTAAGGTGTGCATGACTATGTGGTGTGGGTTTCGCTCTTTGTTGAAGGCCGTACAGTGAGCTATATTTTTCAATTTCTGTGTCATTTGGTCTCTTGTGGAGATCGTCTAATTGACAATCATACCGCACCTTCTTATTTTCAAATGTCTGTCTGACGTGGTTACATTGTTATGGATCATTAGAAATGTTAAGTTTATGTGATATGTGCAGTGCAACTTTTATCATTAAAACTTTCAATGTAAAATCCATGGTCAGTAAAGCAGGCAGGATATGTCAGCGTGTGCACACTTGTCTTCAAATGTGCGTACTAATGATCTGTGTGATCTCAGTGGGTTTAATTTGTAATTCTCAGTGTGACGATTTTGTATCGTAGCTTAATAGTTTACATTAGAAACAGTTCGATAGAAGCCTTATTTTGTACATTGATATAATAAAACTTAGAAAGGAATCAGGTGTTTCGCGGGTAAACCTTGGTCAGGTCAAATGTTAAGGGGTATTGCAGTGAAAACAATTTTACAAGTAATAAGGCACTTTGGTAGATTACCCCTCATTCAAGAATCGTACTGCTACCATTGTGATATATAAGTAGTGAGTGTTTGCGATTGTCTTTACACAGTAGGAGGATAAAGTACAAAGATAAAGGAAATAAACAAATAAATAGTTCACTGCATTAAACTACGTCATTCTATTAAAACAAATTATAAAGAACAATATATGGATAAGATAAAAATGATTTCATACAGGAACAAATGTCACTGATGTAAACATAGAAGGGCATTTTGTCAGTACCCTGAGAGAACCTCCGACCTTCGGCAGGAAAATTGGGCAATCCTAGTAAGAAATAATGAGACACCTATTCACCAGAGACCAAATGACGTAGATAAACGCAACTAGAGGTCACTGTATGGACTTAAGCAATTGATAAAAACACAACGCCGTATAGCATGCAGGACTGGTCCTGAAACGATAAAATGTAAAACAATTTAAACAAAACAATATATGAAATGCATTTAATATGATAGAATATAGCAACCAAAGACAACTACTTTTGACAGGCGCATTCAGATTTTCCAGATCCCATGGAAAGTTTCGACTGTATTGGCATTTTTGTAGTTTCTATTTTTTTCTGTAGTTTCTACCTACCTACCTACCTATACTAGTTTTTGTTTGTAATTCAAGGTTAAAACACTAAAATTGGTGGTAAAAAAAACGCCAATAAGGGACAACAACTCCTAAAGGAGTCTTTCAATGTCTTCACTTATTTTGTCAATTTTTTGTGGATCTTGTATTGCTGATATTTTTTGCCCTTAATTGTTTCTTAAATTAAATAGTTTCTGAGTGGCTATGCAAACACATGAACATTAATTTAGCTCACACAAAACGGTAGATTTGTATTTTGGGAATGTCTTGCTAAAGATTGTATTTCAAGGGCAATAACTCATAAAACGGGTCATCAATGACGTTTTTGACTTTGGTAGGTCATCGGTTGATCTTGTTTTGCTATCCATCCAAGCTTAAACCAATTATGTTTGTGTTGCTCACACAACGTTGTCAATAAACATATCTATAAACAACATTGGTAACATTTGGCTGTATAGTTTCAGAAAGTGAATTTTTTATAAAGTTTATGATAATGAAAGGACACTAGGTTACAATTGACGTTTGACATGTGATGGGCCAAATAAGTTAAAAAGAGGAAAATGAAAACTTTTATTTCCTTTTTGTCTAAAAACCTTTATTTGTACTTTATCTAAAGAGAATGCTGTTAATGAGAGTGATGGTTGTTAAACATCAAGCAGGCGAATTAAATGCATTTTCAGAACAAGAATTTGAAAATGGATATGAATATGAACCATGCTTTGTTCTAGATTTCCATCTGTAAAGGAGCATAACTCTAGAACGGTTAGAGTGATCTGTATTTTGTGGTAATACACATTGTGTATAAGTTTGATAACATTTGGTTGAGGTAAACAAAAACCAATTTTGGGACGTACATATGTACATACGTACGGACAGACAGACAAGGGTAAAACCTAATGTCCCCTCTGCTATGACAGGAGCATAAAAATTGCAATTTTTCCATTTATAAAAGGACATAACTCTAAAACGGTTAAAGAGACACCACCAAAATTCAAAATTGATCTGTGTTTTGTGGTAATAAGCATTGTGAATAAGTTTCATAAGATTGGAATGAGGCAAACTTAAGTTAGAGAACAGAAACTAAATTTTTTTGCTATTTTTCTACTTATAAAGTTGCATAACTCTAGAACAGTTGAAGTGAAGCCACCAAAATTCAAACCTGATTTTTGGAAATAAGCATTGTGTCTAATTTCATAATATTTGGCAGATGCAAACTCAAGTTAGAGAACAGAAACCAATTTTGGGACAATCTCTCCACTACGTTAGGGCATAAAAAACATACCAATCTAACAGCACCACAGTTCCAAAAGAGGCCCAAATATCTCAAAGATTTTCATTGCATGGTATGTTGTCTATTTTTATGTGTAGAGACTGTAGAAAGGTTACCCGTGCTGATGGATTATGCTTAAATATTTGAAATATATTGTTGTATTCACACTTCTCTCATGTACTTTTTTTCTTCAGTTTTTACATTGTTAGAATCTGTTTGTCCTATTCATTTATTATTTCCAGCCAAATAATCTGAACAAATATCTGCACGTGCTTATTGGTTGTTTAAATGTATGATTTGTGGGTATGTTTGTTACAATAGGGTTTTTTGGGCAAATTATGACAGTAATTATGGGATTTCTGTTCATATTATAGTCTGTAACTTGCTTATATTACCAGCAATAAATAAACTAAATTCAGAGAGGTTTTCATTAATGTGAATAGCGCAACTTCTTGAGTATCACCATAATGAGAACTTGCATTCTTATATCAAATAGGAAAATGCAACAATTTAACTTGCCTAAATGTTAATTTTTCAAAGCAATAATAAATGCACACAATAATTTCTAAATTTACAGTATACATTGTGTTATGTAAAATGTAATTATTGTTTTAAATCATTAAATTTTCTGTACTAGAACCTACATCGACCAAAATATCCTGCTGATTATAATATACATATATAAATATCCACATCAGCCAGTTGAAATTCTCAAAAATAAATTTTACTTTAGAAGTGGACTAGTATAATATTTAAATGAGTAAATAGGTATAATTCACTTCTTTTATGTTGAAATAAATACCTGTAGTATAATTTCCATATAGATTTGGCAGGAAAAATCACATGTGACAATTTAAACATGAGGCTTATTCAACAGATCAAAACCTGTTTAAATAAAGAAAAAGAGAAATGTAAATATTTATTGATAAACAATGATGAATTCCTCATTTATAACAAACATTCTGACATCAATAACATCTCAAAACATACTTATCAATCACACAGCATTCAAAGGTTGAAATAGACTTAAAATGGTTGAAATAATCTTAAAATAAAGTGTTTTATGGCGAACCACAATATACTCATATGTAGATGAAATACTAGTAAAAGGCTGTGTTGAGAAGTATTATCTTGACCTGTTTAGAATGGTTTATAATGCTATTTAAGTTTCTATTGAGAAGTGGCATATGTCACCTCAAAATTTCTCTTTATTACAGTAATCTGTTCTACTTTCCATGACAAATATAACATCAAATTATAATTTTAGAGCTGAATAAATGTTTCTGAAGTACACTACATACAGTAAATACATCCTGCAGTAATGGTAACTTTTGACTGGCTGTCCTTAATTTTATATCATTTATATTTATATTTATAAGTCCTATTTCAAAGTTTTATTGCAACAACAACCTTTAAAATGGAGTAGGGTATGATTATGAGAAAGTATAGTTGAAGGAGGAAATTAAAATAAGAGGCATCAAAAGCTTTAAATATTTTTAAGCATATGATATCAGAGGAAACCATGTGAAAATACATTGTTTCCTAATATTTTCATAAAAATATTTTCCAAGCTGTGTATAAGACACAAAAATTACTGTCATGTCACAAATACGAAACATAATATATATATATATTTTTGATTATCACAATTCTAAAATACATGTATATGTTATAAATACCCTGCTTTACAAGACATATCAGAAGCTTTTCATGATATCAAATAAATCATAAATACTGCAAATAATATTCTTGCCTTTCCTCTCAGTTGAAAACATTTTGTATCTACTAATTCACTAAACACAAACATTGAACTGCTAAGGATATTTCAAATTCTGTTGGTGAACCAATTTAAAATGCAAGAAAATAACAACCATAATTTGTGATCTTTGCTACTAATTATCACTGACAACTTTTGGTCAGGTAAAGAAATAAACCTATTTATTATAAAATTGTTACTGTTTAATAAATAATTTCCACAAAAGTGATGCTCAAAGTTTATATGACTTATCATAGTGGAAAAAATTGCATTTCACATACATGTACAGTTATTGGTTTCAGATGTAATAAAACAATGCATTACTTAAATGTTTAAATTATTTATATTAAAAGTTAAACAGGAAGTAAAATCCAATACAGGTATAACATTTGAAAAATGCAATGCATATATAAACAGTTTGTGAGGAATTAGAATGGTGAACTATAAACAGAAATAAAGACATGGTTTCTACAAAAATGATACAATCAATCTTTATTATAACTGACAGCATGTATATACTATTATATCAATTAAAACTTACATTGCAGAACTAATGGACAGCATAAATATTGGATTTCATAACATAATACAAAATATTATCAATGGGACAATATATAATTACCTTTTTGAGAATGCATTGAAATTGATATTTCCTCACCTATTAACTGTTCTAAATTAAGGTTGTTAAAAGTAAAATGAAATTAAAATCTGAATAAGAATTTCCTTTGTAAGATTGCTGTCAGACAGATATGATACTTTAAAACCAAATACTGATCTAAAAATAAATAAAATTTGAGAGAAAACAATTTAAATCATATGGCACGTAATGAAAATCAATAAGTAACACTACATTGAAGTTGCACTCTATTTTAAAGGAGGAGAATCCTTAGGTCAGACATCAGAATGATAGTATTTCAGTCAACATATGTAATGATATAAAATACAGTAACCTTTTTATGCAGAAAATACACAAGAAATGAAAATTACTTTGAATTAATTTTGTCATCTATTCACAAATTGAATAAAGAGTGCATACATTTAGAAAATATTGTTATTGTTCTCTTTACAATAGAACTTTTTATATACTTAATGCATTATACAATTGTTTGGTTATAATTTGATCTTACTTATTAAAGGTTTTAATAGTTAGAGTATGGAGGTGTCGTATCTCCTTTACTATATAGAAGAATGCATAACTCTGTCAGTTACAGAATTATGTGTTTACTTGTAGAACAAGAAATTTGTTATATTAAAATTTGTTATAAACATGATAAAGTTTAAATAAAGAACAAAAATAAGGTGTAATACTTGTTAAAACAACCAAAAAAAATTTTAAAGTTCCTGTAAAAATGAATGTCATAAAATTTGCTGGAAGCTCAAAAAAAATATACTTTTTACAAATAAAACAGTAGCAAAAGCATGGACGGCAACAATCTGAATAGAAATAAAAAATTCAAAAACTTGGGACGGACCAGACATTCACAACTTTTGGATTAATTTGTGTCTTTTAATGACCCAATATTATGTATGCTTATTCTAATAAAAACCCATGGTGATACAAAAGGTATAAATTGAAAGTATATATACTGAATAGAAAGCAATTAAGATATCATTTTCTTATAATTAAATGATGTCTAGTTGTAGTTCTAACAGGAAGGATGATTATGTTGCAAAGACAAAAGATTATTTGTCTACAGGATGCATTAATATATATTGTTCCTCATACTTTTACATTTTTAAATGAAGTTAACTGTAAAATCATAATTTAATACCATAATTTGTTTAAAAGTTCACATCACATCACATTGAATATATATACTATGTTTGAAGTTGAAGTGACCATACTTTCATGGTAATCAAACATAAACCAAAATCTTAGCTCTCCATAGTATGAACATTTCAGCATGGTTCATATTTAACATTTGAAATACAAGTATAGCACTAAGATATTGCAACTAGGAGTATGTGCCTAAAACTATTGAGCAAGAAATCACCACAAAAATTTTGAAATTGCTTTCTTGTATCGACACCCCCTTTTAAGAATGCATTCCATTGGTTCAATGAATTATACATTGTATAAACTTTAATATTAACTCTCATTGTACAAGTTTTCCAAAATAGAAATGGAAAGAAAAAATACTGAAATAATTATATCTAAAATATTTAAAAAAACAGCAGTTCAATTAAATACAATACTATAACAAAAATATCACAATGCATTAACAAAATTATTATATAACTTTCTCATGATCTTATAGACTAGAGTTGTCATGATTTATGTGCATAGATATAGTCTCTATATTTCTGAGATTCCTATTGGTTGATCTTAGCACTGTGATCACATGATTAACATGTCAAAGATCACATCAAATCTCTCAAGGTTTTATTTTCATTAATAAATTTGTTACTTCGAAAGTGAAAATAAAAAACTTTGTATCATAATAGCCTGTGACATTGTTTAAAGATTACAGCCCTTTTATCAAATCTGCAGTTCATTGGATACACATAGGTAGAATAAAGTCTCTTTTTTACACTTCAGCAAACCAATGAATAGTTTATATTTAACTTAATTATAGATCAAGCACTGCATCAGTTAATGATATAACAAAATTCATATGACTGAAGGTGTTTATATCAAATGGAATCACATGTGCGTTATAATTTCAGGTTTTGTGTATTAATGGTCTAAATATTATATGTTTGCTTTTAAATCAATGACAACTGAAGATATTACATTTCAAAATTTCCTATTCTGTCAGCGTAGACTGAAACATTTTAATCTCTAACAACAATAACACAAAAATGTCATTTTCATAATGTTCTATATACATTATCTATAAATACATCAAGAACACATTAACAAGTCTCTAGTCCTGTGATTACATATTTATCACAGGGAATGTTTCAAACATTACTTTGGCACCATATAAATATATATATAGCAAATAGCAGTGACAATTTCTTCACAACCTTAATCATAAAAATCACAACTTCACATAAATACAACAAGTATGATCACTAACAAACAAACAGCTTTCACAATCATAATTCAGAATACAGATAACTTTAGCTTTAAGCAAACATCTGTCATGGGCTGTTTTCTAGCTTTACTTTTTGCAATGGGCCAGATTTCCACTCAGTTTAAAGTATGGTTGTTGGTATATCGATGGGCCATATTTTCAATCAGTTTCAATTATGTCTATTGGTATATCAATGGGCCATATTTCCGATAAGTTTCAAGTATGATTGCTGGTATATCAATGGGCCATATTCTCAATCAGTTTCAGGTATGGTTATTGGTACATCAGTGGGCCATATTTCCAATCAGTTTTAAGTATGGTTATTGGTATATCTAAGTCCATAATAAAATGAGTCTATGATCACATGATATAAGTACTTGAAGTTTGTCTTATCTCTCTGTCAGGAGTAATCCAATCTCCTTGTATGGGACTGTAACCACATCATTCTATAAAAAAATATATAACAGTGTTTTATGACTTACATACATGTTAAAATGTCTTTTAAAGGCAGATTCTTAACAAAAATCTGACAAAATAAGTCAAATAAATATATAAAATATCCCCACCTTCACTTTTGTACTACTATTGGAATTGAGAATTGAACTAGGTAAAATAACAAAGGACTAAAGAGCAGAAAACATCCAAGGCTATCAGTTGGTCTTCAGCAAAGCTAGAAGTGGTGAATTAATATGTCCCCTTTAGCACATAAGACAAGAGATAATATTCCTTCATCTACAACTGCATCATCAGGTAGTGTTTATCATATGTAAAGTTTTATTTATATCCAAGCTGTTAAGGAGGGGTTAGTGAGACTATTACACTATTGTAAATTATACTCAGGGACTCTATCGAAATGATTCACACAGGTGTTGGTTCACCTCATGGAATTTAATTTACTATTGTAAATTGTAATATTGAAGATTATGTCCCGTTTTAATACCTAGGACAGAGATAAGATTCCTTCATGAACCTCATCAGGTAGTATTCTACAAATGTGTGAGCTTTAATCAATATCTCTCCAGTCTGTTAATTGTCCTTAAATGGCACATGGACAGACAGGATGATTCCTATATGCCTGTAAAACTTGGTTCATGGGAGTAGTATTAGAGCAACTTGTACTTTAAAATTCTAAATTTCCTAATCAAATTTAGATAGTTATGAAATTATTAGACCTCCTATAAGAACATAGTTATCATAATCCTTCAAGATTTTCACCAGTTTTGAAGCAACTCTTAAACCAATTATAAGTTAATGTAAAGTTTTATATAAAATTTTTGAGTTATAATAATATAGGGTTATTACATGAATATTGGGGAATATTGTCCCGAGTAGAATTTTATATTGCACGAGCTTGCGAGTGCAATATATGTCCTACGGGTGACAATATCATATTTGAAAGTAAAAATTGGTTTAAACTAAGATTTAAACGTTGATGACGTCATGAATTTTGAAGATTTATTGCACGCTAACTTTTGGTTACGTTCTGTGGGAAATATTATATTGCTATACAATAATAATAATTATAATAATTAATAACTTATATGTAATAGAAGTGATAATACTGAATTACCCATTAAGATTAGAAGGCTCTGATGCCACCTTAGCTTTGAGGGTTGTCTGGAAAGATGTCATAGTATCTATCAGCTGTTGACGTTCTTTTCCCTGTAATTGGAAAAAAATATTAAGATGTTAAATTATCTAGCATAACTATATTTTATTATACGGTGCAGTTCAGTGTATACATATAGGTGCACCTAAGACTTATGACTCTGCTTTGTTCAAGTGATAAAACCAATAATTGGATAATATTGTGTGAAGACATTCATAACATAGTTTTATTTCATAAAATCTCCTGTTTGTATGGTTTCATTCTCACTATTTTGTGAAATGTGTGTCCAAAATTAGGGAAACCCCTGTTTTGAAAGTTACTCAAATGTCCATTTATTTCGCTCATGCCTTCCTAAAATAGCTTATTTTGAATAAGAGAAAGATTTAATACAACGCATAGATGCCAAACTCCTTTTGATGCAAAACTTTAGAAGGAACTATAGATCATGAATTATATATAAATCTATTCATACTAGTGTTTTATAAATGACTTTCAAATATCAAAAGTTCACTTTAAAATTATTGTAACTTCATAATATCATGTCCACATTTCCTAAAATGGTATAGTTACTTATCCACAACTTTGTTTTTATTGTTCTGAGAGATACAAGTAATCAATTGTTATAGTGTAATACTATAAAATGCTCTATGCATACATAATATTCCATCAAACTTGACCTTAATTGAAAACAATATTAATTTTTCAAACAAAATAAGCCAGCCTAAATTGAAAGATTAACCTTGAAATGTTGAGACAAACCTTTCCGGTGCTGAGTTTATTGATTGCTGTAAGGATCTGTGATCGAGACTGTGTATTTGATATGCCCAATTCTTTTAGATCTTGGTCAGTTAATGTAAGAAACGCTTCCATATCAACCTAAAAATAAAATAAATAAAACTGAGAGAAAAGAAATATATATCCCAGCATTTCATAAAATAGAAAACATTAACTTGGCATATTTTTACAAATGACATAAGGATAAAAACAGTGTTACAAACTTCAATTCTAACTTGAATATGGTACTTTTCAACTTTCCCAACATTAAAATGATTTGGTTAAAGATGACAAACTAAAATTAATGAATTAACACCAATATCATATGAGAACATGCATTTAAGGCCAAGGCTCTGTGTTGAAGGCCGTACATTGACCTATAATGGTTTACTTTTATAAATTGTATATTGGATGGAGAGTTGTCTCATTGGCACTCATACCACATCTTCCTATATCTATATAAGATACATTTTATGGCCTTCCTTGGTGTTATCATTTTATTTTTTTATATAGTGTAATAAAAAATTTTTTAAAATACCTCTTGTTCTTCAAATATTGGCTGGTATTTTTCTAATGACAGTTTCGATAGAATTCCTGACAACTCTAAAAAATAAATTTAATGAATCATAATGAAAAAGTAGCATAAAGTGTAGACATATTGTATAGACGCCTGTCTATTGTTTATATGTTAAGCTCAGTCTTTTTTGTTACTTTGTTGCCGTCTCACTGACATGTAACTGACATCTTTTAGATATAGAGAAAGCGAATTACTCTTTATTCAGGCAAATATTCAAAACAAGAATGTAAAAGAAAGAAGAAGAAACACTGAAAAACCAGATGCTTTAGAGCCTGTGTCGCTCACCTTTGTCTATGTGCATATCATAAACAAACGACACAGATGGATTAATGAAAAAAAAAATTTTTTGGTGCTGGCAATGTCTTAGTAGATCTTAATTTACTGAACATTCTTGCTGGTTACAATTATCTCTATCTATAATGAACTTGGCCCAGCAGTTAAAATATTTGGTAAAAATTTACAAAATTTACAAAATTTATGAAAATTGTTAACCAGGTGCTCCGCAGGGCGCAGCTTTATACGACCGCAGAGGTCGAACCCTGAACAGTTGGGGCAAGTATGGACAAAACATTCAAGCGTGATACAGCTCTGAATTTGGATTGTGATCAAATTTTTGACATTACATGGGTTTTTTTTACACAAAACAAATGTCAAGATTTTACAAATCAATTAAAGATTTCTTCTTCAAACTTTTTAAATCTAAAATTAAATAGTTGACACAGCATAGGTTTCTGACACAGAATGAATGTGGTCTAATGAACTTTAAAGTTTTTTTTTGCCTTTGAGCAATTCACTATGCTGTTGAATATTAATCCTCTCAAAAAAATGTTTGAAGAAATTTTCTTTTTATTTATGAAATCTGAAATGAGAAAAATTTAACCCCCCCCCCCTTTTTTTTCACATCCCTGTTTTCCTTTTTCCAAAACTGATATCAATTCAAATTTCTAATGGAGTTTGCAACAATAACTACTCTTTTAAATACATCATAAAATATTAAAATGTAAAATAAAGTGCTTGTTATCACTGAATGGTAAAGATTGGTTGGTAGTAAAAGTGAATATACATTGTTTATTGTATAAAACAATAAAAATGAACCCTGAACGGTTGGGGCAAGTATGGACACAACATTCAAGCTGGATTCAGCTCTAAATTTGGATTGTGATTAAATAGTTGACACAGAATGAATGTGTTCTAATGAACTTAAAATTTTTGTTTTCTCTTAGAGCAATTCACTATGCTGTTGAATATTAATCCTCTCAAAAAAATGTTTGAAGAAATTTTCTTTTTTATTTATGAAATTTCAAATGAGAAAAATTGAACCCAATTTTTTTAATCACATCCCCCTTTCCCTTATTCCAAAACTAATCTCAATTAAAATTTCTAATGTAGTTTGCAACAATAACTGTTCATTTAAATACATCATAAAATATTAAGATGTAAAAAAACTGCTTGTTATCACTGAATGGTAAAGATTATTTTAATTTATCAGTTGGTAGTAAAAAGTGAATATACATTGTATATTGTATATAACAAAGATTTAAGTTGATTCTGGACAAAGAAAGATAACTCCAATTAAAAAAAAATCTTGCTATTGCACAATATTTTGCAATTAGATATTTCTTGCTTACTATTCTGGACAAAGAAAGATAACTCTAATTAAAAAAAAATTTGCTATTTCACAATATTGTGCAATTAGATATTTCTTGCCATTGCGCAATACTGTGCAATTGAAAAGACTTGCTATTGCACAATACTTAATATAATAATTTTAGATCCTGATTTGGACCAACTTGAAAACTGGGCCCATAATAAAAAATCTAAGTACATTTTTGGATTCAGCATATCAAAGAACCCCAAGATTTCAATTTTTGTTAAAATCAGACTAAATTTAATTTTGGACCCTTTGGACTTTAGTGTAGACCAACCAAAAATGATGAATCTACATACACAGTTAGATTTGGTATATCAAAGAACCCCATTTATTCAATTTTTGATGAAATCAAACAAAGTTTAATTTTGGACCCCGATTTGGACCAACTTGAAAACTGGGCCAATAATCAAGAATCTAAGTACATTTTTAGATTCAGCATATCAAAGAACCTAACTGATTCATTTTTTGTCAAAATCAAACTAAGTTTAATTTTGGACCCTTTGGACCTTAATGTAGACCAATTTGAAAACGGGATTAAAAGTTAAGAATCTACATACACAGTCATGACAGTTAGATTCGGCATATCAAAGAACCCCAATTATTCAATTTTGATAAAATCAAACAAAGTTTAATTTTGGACCCTTTGGGCCCCTTATTCTGTTGGGACCAAAACTCCCAAAATCAATACCAACCTTCCTTTTATGGTCATAAACCTTGTGTTTAAATATCATAGATTTCTATTTACTTATACTAACGTTATGGTGCGAAAACCAAGAATAATGCTTATTTGGGCCCTTTTTTGGCCCCTAATTCCTAAACTGTTGAAACCAAAACTCCCAAAATCAATCCCAACAGTTCTTTTGTGGTCATAAACCTTGTGTCAAAATTTCATAGATTTCTATTAACTTAAACTAAAGTTATAGTGCGAAAACCAAGAAAATGCTTAATTGGGTCCCTTTTTGGCCCCTAATTCCTAAACTGTTGGGACCTAAACTCCCAAAATCAATACCAACCTTCCTTTTGTAGTCATTAACATTGTGTTTAAATTTCATTGATTTCTATTTACTTAAACTAAAGTTATTGTGCGAAAACCAAGAATAATGCTTATTTGGGCCCTTTTTTGGCCCCTAATTCCTAAACTGTTGAAACCAAAACTCCCAAAATCAATCCCAACCGTTCTTTTGTGGTCATAAACCTTGTGTCAAAATTTCATAGATTTCTATTAACTTAAACTAAAGTTATAGTGCGAAAACCAAGAAAATGCTTATTTGGGCCCTTTTTGGCCCCTAATTCCTAAAATGTTGGGACCAAAACTCCCAAAATCAATACCAACCTTCCTTTTGTGGTCATAAACCTTGTGTTAAAATTTCATAGATTTCCATTCACTTTTACTAAAGTTAGAGTGCGAAAACTAAAAGTATTCGGACGACGACGACGACGACGACGACGCCGACGCCGACGCCGACGCCAACGTGATAGCAATATACGACGAAAAATTTTTCAAATTTTGCGGTCGTATAAAAATTGACTATAAAGGGTGATATCTCCTTAAGGGGCCTATTGACCATTTTGATTATGCTGACTTATTTGTAGGTCTTACTTTGCTGTACATTATTGCTGTTTACAGTTTATCTGTATCTATAATTAAAATTTAAGATAATGACCAAAAGCTGCAAAATTTTCTTAAAATTACCAATTCAGGGGCAGCAACCCAACAATGGGTTGCCTGATTGGTCTACAAATTTCAAAGCAGATAGATCATGACCTGATAAACAATTTTCTCTAGTGTCAGCTTTGCTCTAAATGCTTTAGTTTTAGAGATATAAGCCACAATCTATATTTTAACCCTATGTTCTCTTTTTGGCCATGGCGGCCATCTTGGTTGGTTGGCCGTGTCACGTGACACATT
Source organism: Mytilus galloprovincialis (assembly GCF_965363235.1). Classification (NCBI taxonomy): domain Eukaryota; kingdom Metazoa; phylum Mollusca; class Bivalvia; order Mytilida; family Mytilidae; genus Mytilus; species Mytilus galloprovincialis. Next base: position 89,787,794 of record NC_134843.1, read on the forward strand.
TTTGAACAAGATACCCCAATGTTGATTGTGGCCAAGTTTGGTTAAATTTGGCCTAGTAGTTTCAGAGAAGATTTTTGTAAAAGTTACGAACTACTGATGCAGGAGGACGAATGGCAAGTGACAAGAAAAGCTCACTTGGAGCTAAAAATATGAATTTAAGTAAAAGTTGGAATAATGCATTGAAAATAATGTTCTTATTTCTTCTCTAGTAGTGGTTTTATTTAATATATCGTTGACTGGATTGGCAAGTTGGCCTACGAAGTTAAACCAATGTATCACTAGCCTGTTAACAATTAGGTTGTGAGTTGAGTCCTGCACATGGCAGGTGCATTGGAATCCAATCTTACTTGACTAGGACTGTCATTTATTTTACTAAAGGTTGGTGGTTCTTGGCACTCTTGCTTCCACCCTTTATAAAATCTGGTTGACACAAAATAACAAACAAATCAATTAATTATTGAACAAAAAAATATCAATTCTGATAACAAAGTTAATCCACATAGGATTTATACTGACAATAGACTACAGATATTTTTGTCTATGTCCTTTTATTTTAGAAATACGTACCAGCTTGTGAATCATGTTCTTCTAATGAACCTAATAATGGGTGGTGGTCATCTGGATACTGTAAAGGTATAAAATATATTGGTTAGAATATCAAAAATCTGGATATTGTTTATCACTGAACTGTCAACTATGTATATGTAATGTTAAAATATTTTTTCAGAGATTGGACTAAAGCAAATATTATTAACTTTTAAAACATCCATTAAAAGTTGGTTGTCATTTCATAAATATAATTATATACAGAGTAGATGTTCACATATGTCACTTTAGAATTCACAATTCAAGTAGAACTGATTCTCCAAATCCATTTCAATCTTTCCTTGAAAGAAGTACCAAGGGACCTAGGTTTTAACTTTCCTAGTATAGGTTATCTTATGATAGTTAATTTTAGTGTCTTGGTGAACATGTGATTTTATAAATGGAAGATTTCTTACCTTTCCTGGTGTAGGTGAAGGTGAGGGTGTTAGTGTCGATGTTGTACTCTCTTTAGAGGATGTACTGCGACCATGTGATCTTATTGGTGTGACAGAAGAACTACCACTTGTTGAACTGTTTGGGGACGTAGTATTAGACGTGAACACAGCAGATATAGGTGGTTTCCTGAAATTATCAAAAAGTCAATTTAAAAAAATAAGAAGATGTGGTATGATTGCCAATGAGACAACTCTCCACAAGATAACAAATGAAACAAAAATACCTTTTGATGTTAACATGTTTTGGCCTTTTTCAAGGTGTTGTTAACTGTTATCTGAGATAAATTCAAACTGTTAACTGTTTCCACACCACTGTGTTAACTGTTATCAGCAGTTTTGCATTAGTTTTTAACTGTTTTTGTCAAAATTGAGGTGTTGTTGACATGTTAATGGACCCCTCATGATATTGCAATTTACTGCATAAATCAAGGAATTCCTGGAAAATCAATATCTTTTAAATTGTAATGAACATTTTATAAGTATAACTGCTGCTCCTACCTTGGCATCAGGTTTTGTCTAGTCGGTGTGTATGGTTGTACAAATATTGGTGTTGGTCTGTTGGGAGTGCTGGAAGACTCTGATGAAAACAAACCATTATGAAAGTCAGCTGTAAAAATAAAGACAATATATACATGTAGAAAGATATAAATAGATGTTCATATAGACAACAGATACATTTATCATTCACATAAAAATGTAGTACAGAGATAGGTGAAATGAAACCAGGGGTCGAAATTGGCGCTGGTCTGTTGGTCCAAGACCATTAGAATTTGCCTTGGACCAGTATATTTTGTCAATTGGTGGTCTGGCTGACCAGTAGAAATTTGTCAATAAAACTCACTAATTGCATCGCAATATTGTTTTTTTTGGCAAACAAATGAACCTGCGAAATCAATTACAGGGTACTGTCCTCCAAACGACCTAGTCAGACACCCTATGGGCATCATGAGGATGTGATAATGTGGAAGACAATGTTGACATTTTTTCTGTCCTCGATTTTGATAAAGAAAATCATCAAGATAACAAAGCCTTATCAAAATCAGGATTGAGACTCTTCTCTTTTTCTTATCTAACATATGTCTGAGATAGCATGAAAATAAAAGTAAAAATCTAACATTTATATTAGTGTTTGTCAAATGAATGTCTATTTAACAGGATCAGTTTAGTATTTGTCATATTAATGTCATTTTTATAGGACCAGTAGATTTGCAGCCGGACCAGTAGATTTTTCAGTCCACTGGTTCGGCTGGCCAGTACACAAAAAAGCTTAAATTCCACCCCTGAATGAAACTATAAATTTTTACTTTTAGTTCGCATATCTGATATGATATGTACATGTATATATGATGATGATGCTTTCTGCCAGGGACAAACGAGATTAGTCTAATTCTGTATGCAAAGGTAAGCGATGCTCTCTAGCTTACTATGTCTTCAACTAGTTCTGTGTGGTTTACAGACTCAACTGCATTGTAAAATTGTTGTGCAGTTTGCTATAGATATATACATGATATACAATATTTTTTTTTACTTTCAAGTTCCATCTCCTTTTTTCACCATCTAAATTGTTCTTAGCAGGACCATTTATTATATGGATATTTATAGATTATCGTTGGTCATCTCAACGAGATTTATTTTCTCGCTTGAGCCAGTACAGTAAAAGTGAGAAAAGCAAGCGAGTTGAGATAACCATTCTAATGCAACATCGTTTATAACGTTCATTTTGATTGGATTAAGTCAACAATTTTCATGGCATTAATTCACAATTGATACTATGAAAACATATGCGCAATTGCAGACGACGTATGACAGATTTCAAATGTAAGATTTTATAACGTTGTTTTCTGTCAGTTTCATTAGAATGAAGATAACAATATTATATTTCAAGGTTGGACGGTATCAATTTGTGATTTGATGGTGGCAAATACCTGTTTACTGAATCCGCTTAGGCGTCACCAGTAAACTCAATATGGACCATCAAATCACCAATTGATGTCGTCAGAGCTTAAAATTCAATACAGTTATCTCCTAAATGATAATCTGTTTATCATGTTTATCGCTTTTTTACCTATGACGATGATGTTAATTTCATTGACAATGGCACATGAACCCTTAGTTTCTACCAGGCCACAATTAAAAATATTTCAGTTTGCCCAAACCCGACCCATGATGACTGGGTGTGGGTAGGTAGGTAGGCAAATTCTTTTTTTTTTTTTAGAATTTGCATGAAAATATTAAAAGATCTTTTTTTTCCGTCAAACTTTTGTAGAGAAAACCAAAAGCCATGAATTTAAAACCTCTATAAATAAATTAGTCTACTCAGGAACATATATATTAAGATATACTGTTCCCAGGTCTACTATATGATTTGTATCCTGAGATGTTTATAACACTGACAATTGCTAGCTTTGTGAAAGGGCTGGTGGATTTATGAAGTGATTTTCAATAGTTCCATCAACACGATGTTTGTGTAAAAAAAATATCAGCTGATTATGTAATGATTAAATTTGTTTGCAGTTTTTAAATCCTATTTCTATTAAAATAGATTAAATGTCCTAAAATATTTATATGAATTATTATCTACCATCCTTAGTTTGTGTCTTTTTTGTTTTGAAAACAAATTTGTATTTACATTATCACACAGGTAAACTAATTTGGCTATAAATAGATCAAAGCATGTTCTGTAGAATCTCCAAACTAAAAACGTATTTGTTATAATTTTATTTCTTTAAATAATCAAGTTTAAATTTTTGAAAATAATCATTATCGATAAAATATAATTGCACAAAGTTAACGTTTTCTGAAGACCATTTATTTTTAGGTCATGGTTCTAGAGGCTTCCTCACAAATATGTATAAAAATCCAATATGGCGTCCATAACATGTTTTTACTTTTGCACATGTGAAAAAAATATTTCTGTCAAAAGTCAGATTTCTCTTGTCAAAAGGGATTTATATTGCAATAAATTATTCAGAGGGAGTTACATTCAGTTAAGATTATATTTCTGATTCTGTGAACAATTATAGTTTTATCAAATTCTCCCAAACAGCAACGTACTGATCTTGTCTAATGAGACTTGTAAATTTCAACTATTTGAATAAAAGGGCATCTAATTTACATGATAAAGAAAGATTATAATTAAAGACAACAATTTATCAAGAAATAATTCCTTTTTATTCAGTAAAAACAAAATCTTCTTGCAAGATTGTAAATTCGCAACTTCCGGATCCATTTCCTGTCAGAATAACATTGAAAATATTCGATTGCACATGGTTTTGAACAAATCTACCTGAATATTCTTATCAGATATTCGATAACACGATGAAATTAACATTGAGCATATAGGTAAGGGTTTGGTAGTACAGACAACTACAGCGTAAAAAAAACTGTGCCACTTCACATGTTTTACTTCTTTACGTTCGTTAAATCAGAAGATAAAAACAGAGAACATCGAATATCGATTAACTGCGTCTTTTATACGCTTTCTTTAAATCTTATTCACAGTTACTTTCAAACGCAAAGACGACAAACATTAAGTTTTGTACGATGACGGAGCGGACCCAAAAAAAATCCGAAAAAAAAAATTCTTCAAAAAAAACGTCAAAAAAAGAATTTGAGTCGGCGGTTTTATTTTGGGTCGGTCGCGTTTGGGCAAACATACAATCTTTTTATTTTGGCCCCAATAATTTTTTCATATCACTCTTCTGTGCTGAGAAAGGAAATTATCAGTCAGTAATATCAAAGTTAAATTCGTAAAAAGAGCGATAACTGAACATTATCAAAGTTTTTCAAACAAGATGGTGTTGCTCAGCTGCAATCTCATTGAATGGGAACAAACCTGAGAAGAATTTTGGCAGCAAGTTTGAACCAGATGCTCCGCAGGGCGTAGCTTTATACGACCGCAGAGGTTGAACCCTGAACGGTTAGGGCAAGTATGGACACAACATTCAAGCTGGATTCAGCTCTAAATTTGGATTGTGATTAAATAGTTGACACAGCATAGGTTTCTGACACAGAATGAATGTGTTCTAATGAACTTAAAATTTTTGTTTCTCTTAGAGCAATTCACTATGCTGTTGAATATTAATCCTCTCAAAAAAATGTTTGAAGAAATTTTCTTTTTTATTTATGAAATTTCAAATGAGAAAAATTGAACCCAATTTTTTTAATCACATCCCCCTTTCCCTTATTCCAAAACTAATCTCAATTAAAATTTCTAATGGAGTTTGCAACAATAACTACTCATTTAAATACATCATAAAATATTAAGATGTAAAAAAACTGCTTGTTATCACTGAATGGTAAAGATTATTTTAATTTATCAGTTGGTAGTAAAAAGTGAATATACATTGTATATTGTATATAACAAAGATTTAAGTTGATTCTGGACAAAGAAAGATAACTCCAATTAAAAAAAAATCTTGCTATTGCACAATATTTTGCAATTAGATATTTCTTGCTTACTATTCTGGACAAAGAAAGATAACTCTAATTAAAAAAAAAATTGATATTTCACAATATTGTGCAATTAGATATTTCTTGCCATTGCGCAATACTGTGCAATTGAAAAGACTTGCTATTGCACAATACTTAATATAATAATTTTAGATCCTGATTTGGACCAACTTGAAAACAGGGCCCATAATAAAAAATCTAAGTACATTTTTGGATTCAGCATATCAAAGAACTTCAAGATTTCAATTTTTGTTAAAATCAGACTAAGTTTAATTTTGGACCCTTTGGACTTTAGTGTAGACCAATTTGAAAACAGGACCAAAAATGAAGAATCTACATACACAGTTAGATTTGGTATATCAAAGAACCCCATTTATTCAATTTTTGATGAAATCAAACAAAGTTTAATTTTGGACCCCGATTTGGACCAACTTGAAAACTGGGCCAATAATCAAGAATCTAAGTACATTTTTAGATTCAGCATATCAAAGAACCTAACTGATTCATTTTTTGTCAAAATCAAACTAAGTTTAATTTTGGACCCTTTGGACCTTAATGTAGACCAATTTGAAAACGGGACCAAAAGTTAAGAATCTACATACACAGTCATGACAGTTAGATTCAGCATATCAAAGAACCCCAATTATTCAATTTTGATGAAATCAAACAAAAGTTTAATTTTGGACCCTTTGGGCCCCTTATTATGTTGGGACCAAAACTCCCAAAATCAAACCCAACCTTTCTTTTATGGTCATAAACCTTGTGTTTAAATTTCATAGATTTCTATTTACTTATACTAACGTTATGGTGCGAAAACCAAGAAAAATGCTTATTTGGGTCCCTTTTTGGCCCCTAATTCCTAAACTGTTGGGACCTAAACTCCCAAAATCAATACCAACCTTCCTTTTGTAGTCATTAACATTGTGTTTAAATTTCATTGATTTCTATTTACTTAAACTAATGTTATTGTGCGAAAACCAAGAATAATGCTTATTTGGGCCCTTTTTTGGCCCCTAATTCCTAAACTGTTGAGACCAAAACTCCCAAAATCAATCCCAACCGTTCTTTTGTGGTCATAAACCTTGTGTCAAAATTTCATAGATTTCTATTAACTTAAACTAAAGTTATAGTGCGAAAACCAAGAAAATGCTTATTTGGGCCCTTTTTGGCCCCTAATTCCTAAAATGTTGGGACCAAAACTCCCAAAATCAATACCAACCTTCCTTTTGTGGTCATAAACCTTGTGTTAAAATTTCATAGATTTCCATTCACTTTTACTAAAGTTAGAGTGCGAAAACTAAAAGTATTCGGACGCCGGACGACGACGACGACGACGACGACGACGACGACGCCGCCGACGACGCCGACGCCAACGTGATAGCAATATACGACGAAAATTTTTTCAAAATTTGCGGTCGTATAAAGACCATTGATAATATGTTTATTGCTACTGTTCCTAAGACATCCTTGATATTAACATTGACAACGGCACATGTGTTTGTAGTTTCTAGCAATGATTTCCTATCTCAAGCAAGTAGCATGATATGAAAAATTATTACAAAAAAAAGGTTTATTTTGACTCACATCATTATTTCATTATTGAAGATATCACCTGAATATCAGTACACAAACTGTATAATAAACGTTGTCATACCAACCAGACAAAGTCAGCAGCTTCAGCGGTAGGCTTATGAGAGATATATACTGTATTACATGTTATTTCTTAATAATAATAAAATCACCTGAACTACTTGTGGTACCATTAGTAAGCCTTGACGAAGATCTGGCATGGATCATTGGACTAGCACTCATATGTGTGTGAGACCTGCCTCCTAGTAGTGAAGTCTGAAATTTCAAATTAGTCAAACTTTAAAGCTTATAACATGATTATTGAGTACTGTAAATTCAGAAATTATTGCAATGTTTTTATTATTGCGAAAAAAGCTACAGGTTAATAAACACCATAATTTAAAATTGATAATTTAAAATTGATAATTTTTTATATGAATTTAGCAGGACTTTATTCAATATTGCAAAAATTAAAATCGCATTTAGGCTCAAATGACAAAATCACAACAATAAATGCACCCAATAATTTCTTAATTTACAGAGAATGATTATCATTTGACAAATGCAACTGTCATAAAATACTAAACTTCCACTTAAACATGATGTTAAAGATGCTATTATTTTCTAAAGGTTTATCTATTTATTTACTGAGTAAATGCTATTGTAACATATCTATTTATTTCATTGTTTTGTCCATAAAAGTTTACCTATTATGTCAAATAAAATATTCACATTTTGGATTAACTATTTTTGGCTAACATGGCTAAGGGATAATGTTGAAAAATGGATTTTTTAGCTTAAATATTACTTAATGGCTACTTATAAACTTAACTATAATTATCACGAGGCCATGTTTTATATTTGAAACTCAATTCAAATCTTAATTTGTTACTTACCACTGAACTAGATGAACCAGGCCCTCTAGCACTGACTGGTTTCCTGGTGGAACCCACTGTATCTAGAGCAAAGCTAGGTGGTGGTAGAAATGGAGGTATGACTGGTTTCAAAGTGTCATTTGACATGTTAGAGCTGGGAGGATTTATATCCTAAATAGAAATAAAGAAAACATTTAACAAAAGCTAGTACAGATAGAGTACACTGAAACAAATGTAGTGTATTTAATTATGATATAGCAGTTCAATTGGGACAGATTATTGGGTACAGGTTAAATTTGGAACAGATAAACTGTTTTAAGATAAAAAGTATTCATCTTTGTGATATTACTCTAAAGATGTATTACCACCAACATTTAGCACAGAATTCACCCTTATAACAGTGCTAGGAGCATGCAGAGAAATCTTGAACTTTTAGGCAAGTGTGCCATTAAAATGAGGAACATGTTTTGCTCTGATAATTTTTATGTGAATGTGTAGTGATTTTGTGTCTTGTATCTATAAACTATGCCCTTTTTTCCCTTGTACTTTAAACTTCTTTCTTAATTTGGAACACAATCTGTACTGATAATCTAAATCTTTGTACTCAAAGATTGAAAATATGCAGTCACAATATTGTTTTTCAAATGATCAAAACATGCATCTGGTGAACAATCTTTATAGAACAGATTATACACACAGTAATGTTCCCCCTCCCAAATTTAATTAAACTATATTAGATTTATTTACCAGAGTATACACAGTAGCACTTTGTTTATTTTCCAGTGCCATCCCTGTATATGTATTTCCATAGTTATTTACTGATGGAATGGATGGGGAGGACTGACTATGTTCCATGAAGTTGTTCATCTTTTTTACAGGCTGCAAAGTAATTAAAAATATAGTATCGCTAAGCCTGACAATTTGGCATATGGATTGTACTCATAATACTTATTCTTCATGTTTATTTTTGAGACAGCCTGCAATTGAATATCAATAATTTCAAATTTCCTATTCGATGTCTAATTTAGTTCTTGCAGTAAAGAAAAACACTTTAACAAAAAAATCAATCAAGCAATGGCTTGCCCTACATGAAACAAGTTTTTGTAAATATTATTATTCATGTTCAATACAATCTGAATAAATTTTCCAATCTGACTAATATTTTTTGTATGATCAAATTTTTGTCATAAACTGTCCTGGCAGTTACAACCTTTTTGAATGTTTATTCAGTCGTGGTGTGTTACAAAAGAAAGGTAACATGAACTGTACAAAAAGTCTATACAAATATATGACATACCACTTTAGGACTATTTGTACTTTTTAATGTGAGATCCTGGACGGACGTTGATTTCTCTGATGACATCGACACAACACGATTAGACAAGTTTAATGTTCTACCAATCTTAATGTTCCGAAATCTGTTGGAAAGTCTGTTTAACCACCCCTGCACAAAAAAACATTTAAAAACTCTTATACATCAAAAGCCATGAATGTATTAACATGATTAAAGGTCACTTAATGCATACACAATTATACTTTTAATTCAGCTATTATTGAAGTTTTTTTATGGGAATAAAACATCTGGGCAAGTTTTGCAATATTAAGAACAAACATTTTGATTCCTTATTTACATGTATCTGTTTGCAGCTTTTCCTGAAATCGTTTCAACTAATCTCAAATTTGGTTCATCATGTCAAATATCCCTATTGAAGATTACAAAGAGGAATGTGTTCATTGGTGTTCATGGAACACAGATGTCCTTGCTTGTTCACATGCAAGAGTCAATGTACTAACTCAAAACTTCTTTTTTGTGTGAATCTTTCATTATTCAGTGACAAACAGTAATTGGGTAACTCCAGAAGGGTGAAAGTGGTGTCACATACAAGCTTGATCTGTGTTTGGTTGTAATAAGCATGGTGTATACATATATATACATGTAATTTACAACTGGTACCATCTGGTTGTGTCAAACTTAAGTTAGAGAATAGAAACCAGTCTGGACCTATGAACCCTGTGGCAATTTTGCACCTGTACCAAGTCAGAAACCTCTAAACCTTTGTTAATCTTGTATAATTTTCAATTTTAAGGAAGAGTAACACCTATGTCCCTTTACCTAACAGTGGGGACATTAAAATATTGTAGTCAAAAGCACATTTGTTTGTGCAATCAAATAGAATCTATTCAAACTTACCTTAAGTCCACTCTTTGGTGGTTCTTCCATGCTATTAATTAAATATAAAGATATGTTAATCAAGCACTTTATTTCTTTTCAAATTATATTATTAATTGCTTGTTTAAGACTAGGCAACCTTGATAAACTAATAACTTCCCAATGGCTAATTATGTTGCTTCTTTCAAGTAAAGTACTATAACCTATGTTTTTTGGAATGAGTGTGAAAAAAGCTATACTTTGATGTTTAAAGTGATATTTATAATAATTTATTTTTCATCCCAAAATTTTTCATTAAAAGTTAATTTGAGGATGATGCAGACTTAATTTTTCAATTGTTCTACGCACAATAGTTTTTGGAATATTTGTGTGCGTGTGTGTACCATTATCATGATTATCAGTTGAAACCATTTCATTGGTAAATAGTGACAAATATTACCTTGGTAACAATCTGGTGAAATTGCAGAATAAAAACAAGATACATTGTACATTTAATATAAGAACTCATTTCTATCCCTTACATGTTCTAAGAGACATGAGAAAAGAGCCCCACATTTTTTTTACTGTTATCTAAGCTCATACACCTAATTCTATGTTTTCAGTACCTTACCTGATATCAGTGAGTGATGAGGCAACACCATTTTGTTTTGCAGTGACTTTCTTGCCTCCTTTCTCTGGACTACCAGGAACAGCTATAGTTTTACTGGCTAACTTTCTGACTAGTTCTGTGTCTACATCGTCTATTAATTGAAACGAAAAAATCTGGTTATTCCTACCTTCTCAAATTTCATTTAAAGTAAATTCAGAATTCTTTGTGTACATTTAACATAACAATCGTTAAACAATTGATAAAAAAATTAGGAAATTTTGCATACAATTGTGCTAACAGTGTTAAAATGTAAGTTGTTTTTTTATCCTCTCACAGTTTTGACATACAAAATTTCAGTATTTACAGTACTTTTACATTTGATTTCATTGATATTAAATTGTCTCTGCAGATAGTATCCTATATAATGCATTTCATATTCAAAATTATAGGTTCTTGATAATCATCTACATATTACTTTAAGAACTTGTTTTTTTTTGTTTTCTATCTCATTGTTTGTGTTGTATAGTGAAAATTATTGACATAAAATTTATTCCCTTTAAATAGGGGTTGATAATTGGAAATGAAATCTTCTTCTTCTTAAACACTTATCAATTCAATATTCTGAAATTTGTAGCTGGATGTTTAACGACGTTTTACCTTATGTAGTCTGCATTTAGATACAGATTAACTTATACGACACTAAGAATTGAAAACATTAATGTGAAATAATTGTCTCAATGTCTTTAGCAACTGTTTACATGTAGGTCTTGGTCTTTGCTGCTGTTTTGCTTACCTATTGGTCGTCACTGGTGTTTTACATACCTATTAATGATGCCATATCAAACGCTGTACAACCATTGTTAGCCTGAATCCGCACATCAGCTCCCTTGTCCAGTAAAAACATTGCTATGGATTTCTTCCTATAAAGGCAAACACAGTATAATTATATTTTAAAACTTATATTTAATTTTTACTTGAACACATTTATTATTTAATACTATCCCAGCACATATATCATACCTTTAGATTAAATCATGATTTTCTTTAGTACAAAACAGACTTACAAACAATCAAAGTCAAAGTTTCAACAATATTAAGCCTATGTCTGAGATTAATTCATTATGAAACAGATTCAGATTCTATAAACAAATCAAACAATGTCTGAAACTACTATTTTTTCTGTCAGATGTTAAACATATTTCAGGAAGCTAACATTCATAGTTTTGTATGGTATACAAATTTCAAATATTGCCATAATGTGTAAGACTGATTGTTCAGTCAAATGCAATTTAATTACTCACTTTATAGGCGAGTGACTTATTTCAAAAAGACGCTTAGTTAACGACTTTAATGCACCCACCTAACACACGGCTGTATTATATATCATTCGAAAGCTGTTAATCTGTACTTTCTGTTTTGCCCGGTCGTAAAAAAATCGTACGGTGCAATTTTTGTTAAATCAAGGTCAAAGGTCATGAAAAAACATTCTAATTTTTGCGATTACTAAATAAAACGCCATTTTCTAATTCTTGTACCATAAAATTTTCCAAAAGATCATATGAACTTTATGGAACATGATACATAATTTCCAAATCAAACAAAAAATAAGAGATTCGATGCGCAAAATTTTCCGAAAATTGAAATTTATCACAAATCCTAAAAAAATGAAAAATTATCCAAAAAGCAAAATATATCTTGGGGAATCGACATTTGTATGCTAAAAAAATTGATAAATGTATATGTTTTAGGTCAAGGAATATTTGTTTTGTAATTTTAAGATGCAATTATTAATTAATGTTCATGGAACAGCCTTCTATTGAAGTGTTTGCAGTTGCCCAAAAATCTGCCATCTGCAAATAGCGATCATTTTGTTAATCTATGTTAAAATAGCACATCGCTAATTGTGAATATCAGGGAGAAGAATGATTTTCCATATTAAAAGAAAGGGTACTTAAAGTAAGAAAAGAATATTTGTGAGGTAATTGAGGTTAAAATATGTTTTTTACGAAGTCAAACTTTTTTACTTTTTGTAATCATGTTTAAATGCAAACATTACTTTGCGACTAAATCGTAGGCAACATTGAAATAAGTAACCTTGTTTAGAAACACTTGGTTATCTAAAGTGGGATGTAAACGAACTAAATAAAATGCGGCTGCTTCTTGTTTAGTTTAAAATCGTGTTATAGTAAGTCATATTAAATGTGTTTAGAAGTTTAATCGCTTTAATTATTTGAATAAAAGATGCTTTGAGCATTTTCTACATAAGCTTTAAAAATACCAATGCATGTCATTGTGTATGTAAAACACTATAAGCAGTTGTGAAATAACAAAATAAAAAAGTTAAATACCCTTCCTGACCTCATAAGATCATTCGCTGTTTTAGGAGTGTTCGTTTTCATGGTATGCTGTGTTTTTTGGACTGTTGTTCGTCTCTTGGACTTAAATTTTATTTTGCTCATGGTTTTAATTAACTTTATTTGATTCATGGTTTGAGATGTTGATTGTCCCTTTGGTATTATTTTACTTTAAAGACATTAACTTGCAGTAATGAAAATCGGCCAAAAAATCACCTCAAAGTAAAGTGAAGAAGATTAACGCAATAAGACAAATATCCGCGAAAATAACTTAATTTGCTCACGGTGATATATATATATAGAACAAAATGGTTATAATGATACATTTAGCTACACTGATCTATAATTTTGAAACCTTTTACTACTTGAATAGTGACGAAATATATCAAAGGGACATCAAACTCATAATTAAAAACAAACTGAAAAAGCCGGGCAAAAAACGAACAAGACAAGCAACAGTATACAAAACACAACATATAAAACTACAGATTGAGTTACACAAACCCCTAAAAACAAATTTGAGTGAACTCAGGGGCTCCCAAAGGGTAGGCAGATCATGTTCCACATGTGACACCCGTCTTAGTTTAAACATATTTATTTATAGTGGATTGGGAAACAAGTTTTGCAACTTAAATTAATCGCTTTCCACTTTGCGGGTGCGAGTGCTACCTTGTAGCGGCATTAGCCTGCTCTTTTTTGAAATCTACAAAGGTGTGTTTAACGTGCAAGAGATATGGCTCTCTCCCAATTGATACGATATTCCCGTGCTTGCATTTCCTATCATGATTTTCTTGATAGAGGGTTACTGCTCACAAGTAAGCTATTAAACCAAGAGTTCCAAATGGTGAAGTTGAAATCATCCCTTCGTAAATTTTACGGACGCCATCACGAGTTGGTTGACCGTTATGGAATAACCGTTTCACAAATGATATCGGATATGTTCCTTACGTCGTAACTACAATCCCCTTCCCTTTCATGAATGTGACCTACCGAATTAGACTATTTACCGGATTTGTAATCACATAAGCAACACGACGGGTGCCACATGTGGAGCAGGATCTGCTTACCCTTCCGGAGCACCTGAGATCACCCCTAGTTTTTGGTGGGGTTCGTGTTGTTTATTCTTTAGTTTTCTATGTTGTGTCATGTGTACTATTGTTTTTCTGTTTGTCTTTTTCATTTTTAGCCATGGCGTTGTCAGTTTGTTTTAGATTTATGAGTTTGACTGTCCCTTTGGTATCTTTCGTCCCTCTTTTTTTAACGCGGGTCAGCCATTTATCGTCCCCTTCCGACGGACTTTCATCGTTTCCGCAAGACCATACTCACAAATGGTGTCAAGGAAGAGCCGAAAATTCAGTCCCTGAAATTTTCATCACGGAACGGGAATCGAACCAGGAACCGTAAGTTTGTGTTAGTAGTATGTTGGCGTTTGTTTTTGTAGCAGTTCTGTGTTTCTGTTATATCGTTGTGTTCCTCTTATAGTTGATGCGTTTTCCTAGTTTTTGCTTTGTGACCCGGATTTATTTCAGTTACTAGTAAATCGATTGATGACTATTGAATAGCGGTATACTATAGTTGCCTTTATGCCTTTATTTCAGAGGAGTTGAGGCTCAATGAAATCGGTCTCCTCCTTTAGTAGTATAGATATCTAGATATGCAGGCGTTGCTATAATGTTGTTACATAGAAATGAAAAGTTTATAATTTGGTAGTAAGGGGTGTTTTTATGGGTTGTTTTATGCTCATCTCTTTTGTCGTAAAACTTGTTCTCAACCAACCCTCATCATCGATTTCAAGATACGTGATAGAGTAAACTATATCTGTTGAGTCTTTTATTTTCAATTTCAATGGAAAATACGAGTCCAACATTGTCACAAATTTTGCACTTTTCAGTGAGATGACATCATCTATATAATGGAAAGTGAAGTTTCAAGATAATGATAGCTTCTTTTCAGTCGTCATCAGAAACTCTTGCTTGAAGTCATCCTCGTATGAAAAATGAACTAGTCATTCAAACTATTCAGAAAGTCTAGTTGTAACTAGAATCGTTGCGTATTAATGGATATTTTTTCTTCAAAATTATTCTTATTTGATGAATTAATGCATGTAAACAATGAACAACGCAATTTAAGCAATCAAGTAGTCAAGTTTTATAATGTGTTTACTAGTTTTTGAAATTCTTTGAAATTTCAATTTTCATCAATTTATTTTCTATTTATTTTGGTCTAAAGTTTCAATTCACATTAAATAAATAAAATGTCTTTTCACTACATCAATATTTATGAAAGCTTCGCAACAAACAATTAGAAAAGTCGAAATATCTTTATTTCAGTCTGGTAGTTACAATGCAGATTGGAAACTCTTAGTTTCACCCCCTTTATTTCAAGCAATAAGATGATTCGCGCACATATTTTTTTACTCTAAATTTTTCAGATTCTTCAGAATTTGTTTATTAAATCTTATATTGACCACATACAATGTTTAAATAGGAAGAAATGCTTAAAAGCTGTTTTTTTCGCAGATGGCGGTATTTTGGGCAACTGTATGCGTTGTTATGATTTGCTGTTTGATTAGAAGTAAGCATAATTTTAGGGAATTTTATGATGTCAAAAACTTCTTTGATAGTCATTACAGGGTTTTACTTAGTTTTAATTGATCAGCATTTGCACCAGAAAGAAAAATTTGGGTTTTCACACATTTTGTTAACTTTTACTCGAATTTCAGGAAACATGTGCTCTCTGTCAAAAACACGCTTTAAATATTAAAAAATGCATTTGAATAATGACTGTTAATCTCTCTGCTAAAAGTTTAAATTGTTTGCATATGTGAATTTAGTATATAAAAGTCATATTATGCAATCAGGCTGAAATCTTAGAAAATATGCACTTATTCGTCCTTGGCCTTTGATCTTGATTTGACGGAAATTGCACCGTACGATTTTTTTACGACCGGGCAAAACAGATAGTACAGATGGGTAGCTTTCAAATGATATATAATTTAGCTGTGTGTTAGGTAGGTGCATTAAAAATTTAATTTTATGGTTAAAGTCACTCGCCTATTATAACATGTTCTCAAAAAGCTTGATTTTGATACCAAATGTCGGGAATCTCTGATTTGTATTTCCTGAGTTAATTCAATCAAAATTTCACACATGACCATCACGTTTAAGAAGTATTTGGTAATAGAAAATAAACATGATAAAAGAGCAAGAAAAATCTGTAAAAATCATTAAATAGTTCCTGAATTCGAATTTTCTTTATCTGCCTCAAGGTTACTAGTACTGCAGTCATTTTCTAAAATAATATTTTCCATACAGAATAATTGAATTAACACTTTCAGTTTCCCAGTACTGACCCATGATATGTGGCCTGCATTAATGCTGTCCAACCACTAATTGTATCTTGTTTGTTGATATCACATCCCCTTTCCACCAGTAACTGAGCTATCTCTAACTGACCAGTCATGGCAGCAAACATTACAGACGTAGCACCGTCATGTGGAGAACAAGCATCTAACTGACTAGGATCTAGATCTAGTATAGATCTCACTTTTCTTAAATCACCTAAAAATCAAATTAATTAATTACTATTCAATATAATAAATAATATTGCCAGTGTAGAATAGATAAACTTATATTCAGCAACTGAAATGTAGGATTTCAATAGTAACAGCATTTTTTTTTAAAGTGTTTCATTCAAAGAATAAATAAAATGAAAATGTATTGAACAATATACATGATATACACTTTGCCTTTTAATTTTGTAAGGCTGTTGATAATACTTTTTTGGTTTTGAAATAATGAGTTCCAGCTGATTTTCTTGTGTCCATAGTTCTGTGTCTGTCATGTAAATAGTTCCGTTCTAAATCGTCTAATTTGGGAGATGGAATAGAATGAACTTTTATTGATAACACTGAATTAGTAAAATAATAAGAATAATATATGGCATATATCTATAAATACAAACACATTTACACTTAAATCTTTGTACTATCAATCCAATATCACATATCCGTATTTTATAATCTAATACATGTATGTAAAGGCTTTGATTATTGTTGAAGGACTGTCTCATTGGCAATCATACCACATCTACCACATATCCCTAATTTATAATCTTATACATGTATGTAAAGGCTTTGATTATTGTTGAAGGACTGGTGGATAGCTGTCTCATTGGCAATCATACCACATCTACCACATCTCCCTAATTTATAATCTTATACATGTATGTAAAGGCTTTGATTATTGTTGAAGGACTGGTGATAGCTGTCTCATTGGCAATCATACCACATCTCCTTAATTTATAATCTTATACATATATATATAAAGGCTTTAGTTATTTGTACCTTTTTTGGTTGCATCTATTATGTCTGGTTTCTTCTCATCAGATTCTGAAATACAAAACATGTATTTATGAATTGATGTATTGTTATCTGTTAAAGACCAAAAGTGCACTAAGATGACATCAATACATAGAAATGGTAAGCTCACCCTTCTATAATTACTATAGTGACTAATCGTATACAATGAATTCAGTATCATTTGTTGAATAACTACTTTGGTAGATTTCTTCGTTACAGATGAATGAAAAATTTTCAATTTTTAAAGAAATCCACATTTTATTTAGTTTTATTTGTCATGTATATATATGTTTTGAATGCAGACTTAAGAAAAACAATGAAATCAGAAGTACATGAAACATTTGTGTGAAAGGAAATTCCTCTTCCCCACAAAAATTAGTATATTTTTTTTTTATCAAAGTAATCAGACATACATAACCAATTGTTGTGAAGGAGAGTTTTCAACAGAACCTGGCCAGGAAAGATTTCATAAATATATATAATTTCCACAGTCTGCACGGTTAGCAAATGGTCCGATGCCCCAGACTAGTGAAATTTTCTATGGACTAGTAAGTTATTGCAGTTCTTTGTTTGGATCAATAAAAATAATGTTGGAATATTGGTCTTCGGACTAGTAGTTGAAAAAGTTTTTGGTGCAGACCGTTTCCAGTCGTCACAAATCTGGATGCTGGAATACATGCATGTTAGACAAGTTATACTACTGGTATTTTATCTTCTTTGTCTTTAAATGACTATTTCAATTGGACATGTTGGAAGTGAAGATAATTCTGTAGAAATTTGTATATTTATTGAAAACAACAGGAAAGACATAATGTTTTTTCCTTCAAAATAACACCCATGTACAACGTACAATCATATTGATCATAACACCATTGTTTGTTTAGATCTAGTAAGGGTATATTGAGTGGAATGAACTGTTAGGTGTTTGAATTAACTTAACAAACTGTCAATACCTTCTGACCACAAAAATGATAGGGAGTGTCAACCGATTTTTTTTCTGTCATCAAAGAATAACAAACATCTACTTGCTTTCCAACACTTAGTTTAAATTCTCTATAAAACAAATACTTCTATGGTCATCTGCAATGAGCCATAATAATAAACAGGGCTAACACTGGTGCAGTAGAGTTGTGTCTGTTATGTCATGCATGGTAGTAAGTACAATACATGGTAACAATAGAAAGAAAAATACAACCATGCAATTTCTTTTTTCTCATATTAGCAATTCCAAAAGCTTCGATAGTCAGATAAAACCCATCATCTTCTATATAATATATGCATACCCTCATGTGTTACTATGTCTATGTATGTAACAGAGAACTCCAAAAACTACTTTCAGATTTAATTATTTTATTACACCAATGCACCATTTATATTTTCGGCTATTTATTTTATGAAATAAATGTGACAACATCAAACTTCTTTCAAAATTAATTTCCTATGATTCAGAGATTGTGAGTTGATCATTTTTTTAATATCCTAATATTTCTTCACAGTAAATTTAACCTGGGTGTATTTATAACATAGTCTCATTTGAACTGTTTGACTTATAAAATATTAATTAGAAAATCATGGTGTTCAAATTTTTACTCTAATTTGAAACAGTGAACAATAGATGTATATATATATATATGTTCCCTACCAAGAATGATTAAATTGTGTTAAGAGTGAAATCAAAACTAATTTAGTTTAAATAAAGCCGTCATCAAAAACTGAGTGTACTGTACACAGTATATAATATATAGATAATAAAGTGTATTGAATTTTGATCTTTATCAATATATAGCATTGTCTGTTTAAATCCATTACAAAATGTGATTTGTGTCAACAGTGAGGTCAAAATGTTTACCCATTTAAATCTTATTAACATGTAATCCAAGTAGTTTTTCATCAAATCTCTTAGTTTTGACGGTTTTCTTTATTTTCAAGTCTAAATCAAATTTTTCAGTCTATCTCAAAAGATTACAAATTTTCCAAACTTTGGACTATTTGTGAATGGTCTAACAACTAAAGTGTTACCACATAAATATATTTTTAACATCAAATTGAACAAATGATACAATACTATATCATATAAAACAATTGGATATAAAACTACATGTACATATAAGTACCCATTGGGACTCACCCTACATTTATATATCATTTAATTCATTTCCGATGACGATTAAGAAATTCTAAATATATATATCATTGTAAAAGGAATTTTTTTTGTGACATTGAGATTTGGCCTTTATTTTTGTAAGAATTCTGGACTTTCACTTAACTGGATTCAGGAATTATTTATTAAATATTGAATTGGTATATATAGGAAAGAATGTTATATTTCTTGGGGAATAGGGTTGACCTATAGAGGGTTTGGGATCTCAACCATTCATAATAAGAGTACTGAATAAGAGCAAAAAGTAGAACTAGTTATACCATTATAATGATCCTGACATTTTCTAACATAATTAAATTCAAATTTTGAATGAGTTCAATGAAATGGTATAAGGTAATTTGATTGACAATAAAAAGTATTCTAATTTGACAAATGCAGACAATACAGTTACACATGTACATATATTTACATAAACAAATATATTTAATACATACATAACTGACATATATATTTGTGTACATGTATGATTTTTTTTGTTTTCTGAAGTGGACTGTTTGTTTTCAATTCATAATTTTGAATTGTACAGTAAGGAAAATTTTAAATAAATATTTTAATTGGGCAAAGTAAAAAAAAATGGTCCAAATTTATTTTTTTTTTGTCAAATTTCAACATTGTTTTAGTCCATTTTCTTTCATAGTATCTTGATACATATACATTTAAGTTAATAATCCAAAAGGATATAAAAAAGTATAAAGAAACAAAAAAGTTCTGAAACTTTATTGACATAAACCAATTGAAAAAAAATAAATCAAGTATACCTTTTGGGAATATGATTCCAAACAAATACTATCAAATATTAATATTTTTTTCACCCCATTTGATTGCAGAAATCCAAACATGACTTTTAATGCAAAAATTAATAATCTCATCTTTGATTATAATTTTTTTTAATGTTTTTGGCTATTTTTTGTATCAATTCATTTAAAGTTGATTGAAAAAGTTTTAATTAAAAAATAATTCATCAATAAGTTGATAAAAAACCTTCTCATTATCAAAATTAACCCTTTTTTAAATTCACTGACGAAAAAAAATGATAGATAAATCTTTTAATAAAAAAGATGTATCAAACAGAAAATACATCCAATTTCCCCTGTTTTTGTTGCACTCCTGACATATTATACACCAAACTAAAATACAGAAACTAGAACAAAATGCTCATGATTTTTTAAATTTTTTTAATCATTGCTGGTTTATAAAGACCTAAATCTGTCATTTGAATGTAATTTCTGTTTTACCTTATGCATCTTATGCACTTCAGACCATATTTAAATTCATTTTTCTGACACATTCTTATACAATTGAGGGTAAGTTACCAAACTATGAACTAAATTCCATTAAATATCCATCAGAATTGTTGTTTAACAGCTTAAAAAGAGATCTGCAATCTTCAAAATTTTTCTGAACTCTTATTTTTTTTTTAAATTATTACCTATATAAGGTACTTTATTTCCCCTATCTTGTTGCACTCCTGACATTCAATATATATCATAACAAAATAGTTTATACATCATCAAAACATACCATGATTTCCAGATTAAGTGTTTATATACATTTATGCCTTTCAGATTTGACATTTTATTTTCATTTAGACAATATTTTTTTGAGCTATATCAAACATATCACTTTTTGTATACATAAATTCACATCTCATCACATTTCGCTACTATTTTTTTAAAATGGCAGTGATTGCAATGTTAAAATGGGCTGAATGTTGTGGCTTAATGTGTAGAATAATCCTCCTAAATATCTTTGGAAAATTTCAAGCATTAGAAAAATTACATTAAAAAAGATGCAAAAATTGTCAGGAGTGCAACACTTTTTCTTGACATTTAAAAAAAAAAGTTTTATTTGAAAGACACAGCAACTTGTAATATGATGACATGTGCCATAGATTCTTATGTATATTACAACTAGTATATATGTCTTAGGGATGATTTCAGCTCAGAATGAAGCTTTTCCATTGAACCGTTTTGATACATATGTGTTTTGAAAAAAAGGTGTGCCATGTCAGGAGTGCAACACAAAAAATAATATTACTGAGGAATAGAATGATTTTTGCTTTGACGGCTCACACATAAATATAAACAAAAGTCAATCCTGTATAACAAACATATTCTTTTAGAATTTCAAAGCAGGACTTATAAATTTATTTATTTAAATATATTTGTCCCAATCAAAAATTCTTGAATGACAATTTTTTATATAATTTTAGAATTTAGGAAGCTGATTCTCATAAACTGTGCATTTTTATGAGAAATAACCATATTTCAGTTTCAAAAGTTTTATAATGGTTTCATGAAATACTAATTAAATTATTATAACTGTAATAACAAACAGTTAATTTTGTTGAGCTCCTGACATGAATTTACCACAACAAAAAGTTTTTGCACATATTCAATATTTTTATCATAGAAAGTTTCACAAATTTTGAGTTCATCTTGCTTATCCAACCTTAAAATAAATAAAAGATGGGAAAATTATTTGATGAAACTAAACTTACTAAACTTACTTGAGAATAAAATCAGACAGACTAATAAGGGACCAAAACACACCATCAAAGTCAACATCGACTATAACTTTGATGAGCAGAAAATTGAGAAAAAATATGAAAGAAGATCCACCTCAAGGACACACTAGACATTAAATAACCAAAGAAAGAACAAGAAATGTAAACTTAATTACAAAGACTTAAACATGAAAACAAAAACATAGATATGAAAAATGAAAAAAAAACCCAGAGAGATTGGCAACAGAAGAGAAAAATAAATTTACACAAGCCAAAAAAAAAATCCATACCCACAGAAGAATATCCAGTCGATAAGTGAAAGTACAGGTACAGATACATCATATAGAGAAATCAGAAAGAGAAGACTAATTCGTCCTCACAAACCCAAATATTACCCTAAAACAATTGAATACATCATATCCACAGCTAAACCAAGGTAGTTGTAAGAACTAATCAGTACTGGTGGAAGTGTGCTAGATATTGATGGGTGCTGAAGTGGAAACAAAGTTGAGAGACCCTTAATAGATCTGGAAACTTGAAAAGAAACTGGCATTTTCAAAAAGAATAGAGGCTACCTAAAAAACTTAGACTTAGAACTAAGGAACTCTTTGAAAATGTCATTTTCTTTTCAACAGTTTTCAGATCTTTATGGGGTTCCTCATCTTTGTTTATACTTCAACATATTTAAGACTCGTCAATTTCTGGTACACAGCTGCCATCAGTTCTCATTAACTCTGACAACCACCTTGGTGTAGCTGTGGATATGATGTACTCAATTGTTTTACCACAAGATTTGGAATGGTTAGACAGATAATGTCTTTTTCTTTGACTTCTCTTTCTGATTTCTCCAGGTATTGTTAGTGCATCTGTACTTTTGCTACATGACTGGACAATTTTCTGCTGGTTTGCAACTTTTTCAGCTTGTGTCAATTTTCTTCTTCTCTTTTGTTGCCACTTTCTCTGTTTTGTTTTCCTTTTCTCATATGTGTTTTAATTCTGGTCAAAGTCTTTTGAATTAAGTGTTACATTGTTTTGTTTTCTTTATTCTTTCTTTGTTTATATTTGTCTACTGAGTGATTGTCCTTCAGATTAGGATCTTATTTCATTGTTTTTCTCAATTTTCTACTCCTCAAAATTGAAGTTGTTGTTGACTTTGTATGCACTTAGCCTGTCTGATATTACTCTAAAGCTTAGTTTCACAACCATCTTTCCCATCTTTCATTCATTGAAAGGTTGGGTCTTAAAATTGAACTCAAAATGTGATAAATGGTTTGTTATGGTAAATCCATGTCAGGAGTGCAACACAATTAATAGTTTGTTATAACAATTATAATAATTTAATAAGTGTTACATGAAACCATTCTAAAACTTGTAAAATGAAATATGGTTATTTCCTAATCAAATGACAAAGTTTAAGACAATTACCTTCCATAATTTGAAAATTATATGAATATTTAGCATTAAAATATGTTTGCCTGTGACAAAAAACAATTCTTGGATCTAAGTCCTGCTTTGAAACCTACCTTTAAGAATTTATTATACCTCATACATGTAACCTAACTAGTTAGAAAACATGTTTAGATGCAAATAAGTCACTAGGAGGTGAGATTATCTTAAAATGTAAGTCCAAGAAAATGTCATTTTAAAAGTGTTGCACTCCTGACATAAAAGAAATGGTTCTAAAAGAAAAGTTCCGTGTCTATCAGACTACTCTTTGGGTGCAATCTTGTATCTAGTATAGTATCTTTTGAAAAATAAAACAGAACCATATATTTGCTTTTGTATTTTTTAAGTGTGAGTCTTTAAACCTCAAAGTTGCACTCCTGACACTCATAGGGAGGCCTTATTTACTTGACTCTCACACATTATTTATATCAATAATCAGGTAAATAAACTATTTATTCTAGAAAGGACATATTTATTTAACAGTATTGACTTTTGTTTATGTTGAGGTGTGAGTCATTTGAGCAAAATTCATTCTATTCCTCAGTAATACTATTTTTTGTGTTGCACTCCTGACATGGCACAACTTTTTTTCAAAACACATCTGTATCAAAACGGTTCAATGGAAAAGCTTCATTTTGAGCTAAAATCATTACTAAGATATAACAGTTTTCAAAGAAATAAGAATTTATGGCATATCACTCCATAAAACAATTTGCTGTGTCTTGAAAAAAAAGTATTTTTTCAAAATGTCACAAAAAAGTGTTGCACTCCTGACAATTTTAGCATCTTTTTTTAACATAATTTTTTTAATACTTGAGATTTCCCAAAGAAATTTTGCAGGAATATTCTACACATTAAGCCACATCATTTGAAATCAAATTATCCAATCAAATTATCAGCATGGTTGATAATTATTGCTATAGATGCAAGGAACCATTTATTTTGACTTTGCCCAATTCTTTTATATTTTTTTGATAATAGTACTACATGTATTGTATTGTCCAATTTATATTATGACTTGATTTATATTTATATAATGGGATAAGAGTTCATAGTCTAGTACATAGAGTTCAGAACGTGTTTCTTAGATGTTTTTTTTCAATTTATTATTTTTTTAAAGCATACAATCACCAAATGCACATGATGCATGGCAGTCTAATTTTTCACTCTTTCCAAAAACTTTCCAGAAGATCACATTTCATCAATGCACAATCATAATGGATTTATGACAGGTTCAATTTCATTTCTGTTCAACAATGCCAACAAAAAGGTTCAGATTTTTGTAAG
This sequence comes from Mytilus galloprovincialis, assembly GCF_965363235.1. NCBI lineage: Eukaryota > Metazoa > Mollusca > Bivalvia > Mytilida > Mytilidae > Mytilus > Mytilus galloprovincialis. The sequence goes on from NC_134843.1 coordinate 89,812,603, forward strand.
ATATACATAAAATCTGACATTTTTTCACCTTAAACTTATGCCTGTGAAATGTCAACACACATATTTTGGCTAACCGACTATGTTAAATTACCAGATCTTGATCGTTGATATGAAATGCATTGATTGGCTGTGAACCATACTACACTGATTATTTACGTTGAGTAGATATATAGAATCACAACTCCACAAATAAGGAACTGAACAATATAAAATTTTTGCACTATTATTGCAGTGCATTGAACATGTTGAATATAAACAATTATGTCACATTTTTATGAATAATTTACCAGGTGTGTAGTCATCATCTAAAAACTTTATTGTCTATAAGATATATTTTATTTTGTTCATTTTGAAACTCCTTACTGGAATAATTGCTTCCTAATTATCAAAGACTGATAGAGACAATCTACTATTTTTCTATGTCTTATTGTTTAAATATCAAAAAAATAAGATGTGGTACAATGTATGATTGCTAATGAGACAACTCTCCACAAGAGACCAAATGACACAGAAATTTAACAACTACAGGTCGTTGTACAATTTTCAACAATGAGCAAAGCCCATACCACATAGTCAGCTACAAAAGACCCCGAAATGACAATGAATTGCATTAAAGTCCAAAAATTTGAAGAGAATAGACCAAATGATTGAATAAGACTCAAAAACAGCTAAAGTTTTCATGTTTAAACTGAAAACTGAACAAAAAATAAATTTGTAATATATCTATTCTTAAATTTCTCAAGAGTCAAGGTAAAATTCTTGCCAAGTTTGGTTCAATTTGTAATGGTTGCTTCAAAGATCAAAAGAAAGTGAAAAGTTCACTATTAGAGGATTAGAGACTATAGAGTAGACAGGACGTTATGGTCAGGTATTATTACCTACATTTTTTTGTACATAAATAAACTGACTCTTTTCTTCAACTGCTGGTCCAATGACTTTAATTTTAAAGGGTAATTTTCAGGAGAAAATACAAATTCAATAAATTGTACTTTTAATCCTGTCTAAACAATTACAAAATCATGTTTGTAGTTTCCTGGTGGAAGTACTTTTACAAATTAAAACAAATATTGACAATACTGATCTAATTGTACAACAGACATTTAAACATGTATGCATGTGGCTACTATCAATCATGTACATCGGGTGTGGATATCGGTGTCCTGTAAACACCAGGGCTAGATGTACTTTTAAATATAAATGGAGGACAGTTATCACATACGTCAGAAACACCATAAATTAATATCTATTCTTTGTTCTTTATTTACAATGTTTGTCTTGAAGCCAATTAAAGGGCCGAGACTAAATTTGCAGAGTTGATTTGAAGAGGTTTTCTATAGACATATTTAACAAATAAGTGGACATTAATTCTTTAGCATACATTGTACATGTACATTTGGTTATTTCCTTTTCTACACTTTTACTGATTACTGATTACAGTTTTTTAAAATTCAAAGGAATTAATTATCTGAAAATACCCTGATACCAGGTAGAACACAGCAGTCCCCCCCCCTTTTCATACAAGAGAATACTATATACTAAATTCATTAAAATGTTATTGACCAAGTAACAAAACAAACTTGGTTCAACTGATATATGAATAAACAATAAAATCACAAATGGATAAATTGTTTAAGTTTCAGTTGTATGTACATGATGTAATATGCAACAAATGCATACATTAATGTATAGGAAAGTTATATTTATATAAAGTGAAATATTTTGTGTATTTTTCATGTACATGTATTCCTGGTTATATGTTCTAATTCTTGTTTCCAGATCTAATAAACTTGTTTTGGTCTCTTGTTGACAGTTGTCTCAATGGCAATCATACCACATCTTCTTTTTTATAGTGTATAAAATTACACTTAAATGTATGTCCTTTTCCTAATCATCACAAACTTAACCAAAAACAGACCCAGTCATTGCCAGTATTGACCGACTATCCAAAAATACCTGGGAGTATCTTGTTAATCAATACAGTTATTAATTCTTTATACTGTTACCTTAGGTATATTAAAAAGAGAACACAGGTAAACAATGAAGCTGCAAATATCACAAGATACTATCACATATTCTGTTTCTATAGATTTACTGTTGTCCCTATCTTATTGTTCAAGTCTATTTAAATGTACCCATTATGTAAAAAGTAATTCAATACTACAAATCAAATTCTTATACGCTAAACTGAGTTTAATGTTTCAAATCTAAATAAGAACTTATGCAGTCTAGAGATTTTTAAAACTTTAAAGCGTGAAATTGGGAAATGGGTCGTATATTGACAGTTATTCTTTAACATCCAGTATGAATGCACCATTTACTTCACTGGAACAATATGTGATGAGCCTTATCTTACTAACAAAAAATTATACATTGTACATGTACATGTTATACAGGTTATAGATCATATAAATCTAATAAAATATTAAATAATCATCATAATAATTTCAATACAAATGTCACCACCTCATGTTACATGTAACTCTGTAACTCACATGTATTACATGTATCTAAATTACGAATGTGCCCAATCATATGCTCACAATTTCTAGCTAGAACAGTGGTGAGTAGAATACTGTCATGCATGTGTAGAATTCAATCTATAGACAAAATATTTGATCACAACCTAAAACTATCTTTTTTTATCAAATCCCAGTGGTGGATCCAGAACTTTTCAAAAGGGGGGGCCCGCTGACTGATCTAATGGGGGCCCCTCCAGTCATGCTTCAGTGATTCCCTATATAATCAACCAAATTTTGCCCACCAAAGGGAGCCAGGCCCTTCCCTGGATCCACCTATGAATCCATGAAAGCAAATTATATAGCATGGACATAAATAGAACTTATTAGAAGTACAATGTGTACTTGGAGAGATTTAACATCTGTCTTTAGCAGTGTATGGTTAAAGCTTTTGTATGTACATACATGTACATGTACATTAATTATAGGCAATCATTATACCCTTACCTTTAAAAGTTTTATTTGTTGTTTTCCTGTCAAGGTAACTGGCAACCTCACTTTTCCCCATAGCTGTTGCCATATCTAAAGCAGTTCTATTATTTATAGATGTGAGGTTAGCATCAGCACCACTTTCTATGAGAATCTGAGCAGTTTTAAGGTGTCCATTAACAGCAGCTAGCATTAGTGGTGTTAGCCCTGTAGATGCTGTTTTGTTATTCACATCACATCCACGGTCCAAAAGGAAACGCAATACTGCATCATGTCCATGTTCAACAGCAACTAAAAGAGGTGTGAATTCACACATGCATCCATTCCCTGAGTTATTCAAATCAATGCCAGCCTCAACTAGCTTTCTGACCACCTGTATGTGACCACCTCTGGCTGCAAGTGTAACTGCTGAAATGCCATACCTAGTTTTTACACTGATATCTGCCTGTCTTTGAAGCAGTGTTACTACTACTTCATTGTGGCCATTGCGACAAGCATGCATCAGTGGCGTCCAACCAAAATTATTTGGTTGATCTAATGCTGCCCCTTTCATTAACAGAAGCCTTACAATGTGGTCGTGGCCATTAGCTGCAGCAATCTACAAAATCAATAATCATTAATTAATGTATTTGAATTAAAAAGATAAATAAATGGGGAATGTGTCAAAAATGGACACAGAATGAGATGATGCCTTTGCTTGTGTATATATATCATATAAAGTTACATGTATAAAGCGGACATAACTAATGAACGGTAAAGTTGACACTACCCAAATTTGTACTTGATCTGGGTTTTGCTGTAATAAATATAATATTGTGTCTTAAGCTCACAACATTTGGTTGAGGTAAACTTAAGTCACAGAGCGAAAACAAAAAATTAAGCAATTTTTCAATTTATAAAGGGGCATAACTCTAGAACTGTTAAAGTGACACTATCAAAACTGACTTGTACCTGATCTGTGGTTTGTGGTAATAAGCATTTAGTATATAGGTTTCAAAACATTTGGTTGAGGCAAACTAAACAGTGTTCCAGCTAGGAACTTTAACAACAGAGTGAATGTAATGTTTCCCCGCAGCAAAACTAAGACAATTTAAAAGAAAACTGCGGAAAAAATAGAATTTTATTTTTACAAAATTCACTTCTGGATACTATTTATGATCATAAACAAGCTTCTATCCAAGTTTGGTAGAAATCCAGTATACATCATGTACATGGTATAGTTTATCATGTTTATGGTATAGTTTAAGAAATTTATTAAAATTTTCGTAAACTTTAACATCAGAGTGAATATTTGTAGACACCCCTGCCGATGACAACGGAATGTAGGATTGCTACATGTATGTCTCGCTTTTTCGACTAAAGTCAAAGACTCGACAACAATGTTATAAAACATATTCGTCTCTCTGGTTAATTTGATACTAACAGTTAGTATCAAATTAAATTTACTTTAAACGATTTCGTATTTTCGTTTACACATGTTACATGAATACATGTAATAAGTGTCTATTAAATTTATAAAGATACATTCATGCATGTGCCACACATGCATGAATGTATCTTTGTAAAGGAGTAGGTTCAGTAAGACCCCTTTTTGGCTCCAAAATATAGCAGTTTTACAAAAGTGTGAAAATGTAATCTTTTAGCTTTTTACTGGAAAGTAGAATGCTTCTGCTACATAAATATGGACTGTTTTTGACAAAACAATGCACATATACATGTATAAAGATTGAGGATGAACATGGATTCGGCAACTTTCATTTTTGACAAACACCATCTGAAAAGTGACGTTTGATTGGCATATAATTGATAGAGTTTTCATATTTAAGCTTAAATCGGAGCGTTTTTAATGACTACAGCTAAATCAGTTGAAATCTTTTACATAAACTAATTGAATCAATTTAAATAGACACGTAAGTGTTTAATCAAAGAGCATATTGCCATTGTTTTCATTGACACATGTATACATGTAGCTGGATAATATTATTTTCAAAACTAATTCAACTGCAAATGTAAAATGTAATTTACGTTATCTGAATAGTTACAAAATAGCCAATCCCGGTTAAAAGTGTATGAACAATGTACTTAGGCCTATTGTGTTTTATTTTTGTACTATCAATTCCAAGTTTACTTTCCATAGCAGTCATTGAGACTCAGAGTGAGAGAAGTATTTCACTTCGTATCTTACCACCTATTTTCCTACATTAATTCTAGGAGGAACCCCATTCCTAACTCTTTAAATATTTAATTTCCTTTTGGTCAGTGATCATGACTCCTTTCTGTGTACATTCCTCGGTTTAAATTGCGATCTTTTTTAATATAATACGAAGTTTATCGACAGAACGAGTTAATTTTTCTCAACATTTTGTTTTGATTCATGATCAGAATTCACGGAAGTGACTTCCGGAAGAGAGACAACTCAAAAACATAATATTGAAGACTCCATTTCGCCTTAATTGTTGTAACTGCTCATGTTAATGACAGTGACATGACTAGGGTGTAGGTGCCTTGTAACTTGTGTAAACGGACTACTCATATTTATTATAGTCGCTGTCAGCTGAAATTCGTAGCAGTTATCGGTAAAAATTATCTAAACTATCAATCGCGTTCACTCGAGATATAGTTTTTCACATTCCATTCATAAATCTCAAAAACAAAAGGCACTACTGACCTACCTTTTAAGTGATTGCACTGTGATAATCATGATAATCCTGACCTTCACATTTTCCAAGACGATTTTGAATGTCATATGTAAACAAATGATCCTCATAGAAACGAAGATGGCGGAATTACAATGGAAAACATTCTGGAAAATGTGAAGGTCAAGATTATTACTGTGCGATTACTTAAAAGGTAGGGCAGTAGTGTTTTTTCGTTTTGCGATTTATGAATGGAATGTGAAAAACTATATCTCGAGTGAACACGATTGATAGTTTAGATTATTTTTACCGATAACCCCTACGAATTTCAGCTGACGGCGACTATAGCGTGATTATTAGTCATTTAGTTATCCTTCAGCTTAACAGACGTATGGTATCACACTCACAGAAAAACTTCACTCAAAAAGAGGAAGAGTGTAGTAACTGAGATGGTGGTAAGATTAATATCATTTTAATCATACATGAAAATTGACATATCTTTAATATACTATATAGGCAAATGATTTTCACTAGTGCCAGTACTAGTGGCATTCGGACAGTTTTGCATGGTTTCTGGCAGATTGGCTCTTATTTTGGGCTAATGATTTTCACTGGAAATAATTGTATACCTGTAGGGGCGTAGTTTCATCGTCGTCAGTGCTATCAACCCCCACTCCTTCGTCGAGCAAAGCCTGAACTGAATGGCCATCACCGTGTTCGCAGGCATGGAGCAACTGACGGACGCGATCCATAACTATATCACGTCATCTTGGTTTATTTATGTTAGTTCCTTAACTTATTATAAATATAATTTAACTCCATTTTGTAAATATATTCATCCTTTTCGAAATAATGATTGTTTTTTCTCACTCAAAGAAAATTACGATCACCAAGTCCACCATCTTGGTTCCGCTCATTACGTCACAAGATTTCTTTGCTATGCTTGAATCACTTTTAGATTGTAGAACTATCACGGGCTTACTTTTTAAAAATACTTATTTCTTAGTTTCAACTTTGCATTTTCATTCTGAACATGCATATGAGAATATTAACGTCAGTGATAAAAATAGACACAAAAATCATGTTAACTGTATGAAAAAATATAATGTGCAGTTCGCTCTCCTGTGGATTCGTATGGTTAAATGACAGATACAATATGCAAAATTTTGACAAATGCACGTGATTAGTTTATTAAATTTTGATCTGAATGAATAAAATAAATATGTACATATTATCATAAACCTGTTTTTACAAATTCTGTAGTTTTCTTTTCTTGGATAAATTTTTCTTCAATCTATCCATTTAGGGGGGAGATAACTCAGAAAACTGTATAACGTACAATAACCATATATATATAATTGATATCACTGTTAAAAAAATACCCAGTGTGCCTACTTTGGGACTAAAAAATGGACTCATGATGACTTCGTTATTGTAAATGATACAATCCTAGACAGCCTGCTGATTGACGAGAATTTTAGAAAATATATGAACAGTATTAATGCCTTGTATGAATTGGGTATCCCGATTAAGCGTTCTTCGAAGGACACTTCGAATATACACACTTATTGATTATGCAATAGTGTCACCTATGTTATTTGAATGTATTTCATACTTCGATATTGCAGATTTTGAACCAATTTTGAGTGATATTCATGTCCAGTTGTCATAAATTTTGATACTTCTGTAATACTTGAATCTATTGATACTCTGTCACATGATGATAATAGCAATGTTCAATGTTGTATACAAATCAAAATGGAAGAATAATAATGCAAATGTATTTTTTAGAAAATTTGAATGATGAAAATATTCATGATTTAGTTGAAAAACTTGAAAATTTTCAACAATGTAGTATTGAATTGTAATTCAATTATTAAAAATGCTGCTGATAAAGCTGACATATATATCTTTATTCTCATAAACCAAAATCCATGGTACAGAGATATTACACACATTAATAATATAACATATAGTCAGAATTAATACAAATGTATGATCTACAACTGGAAAAATATTTCCAGCTACATGTAATATAAAAAAACACATTATGCGTCTATACAATATTATATTAAAGTTATAAAACAATGTTGCCCCTAAAAGTCCAGCTGTTTATTAATCAGTCTGATAAATTTGCACAAATACTGAGGTTTATAGTATTGATCACATCATGAAATTTCAATTAATATGTTTGGTCTATTAATATTATATTTAAATTCTATATTTGATAACGGTCTACCTTTTGAAAAAAAACTATAATTTTGCTTTTATTACATAAACCTTCAATTTCCAAAGTTCACAATAGTTATACAAAGAGTCAAGCTGCTTTTGTAAGTCATTTTTTGACTCTGCCAAAAGAGCTGTGTCATCTGCATACAGAATCAGAAACAATTTTAAATAGTAGTCTAACTCAACTTCTATATCGATCATCGGATACTGTTTTAACGCTTCTACACTACATCTTGTTCTTTTAAAAAATGTTCAAGATCATTAATGTACAAAGAAAATAATAAAGGTGAGAGGCTTTCGCCTTGACGTACACCAACAGTACAAGGAAAATACTCTGAAAATACACTACCATCAAAAATTCTAGATTTAATGTTACTATACATATTTACAATTGTATCATACATTTTACCACTGATAACATTCTCTAGAAGTTTTTGCCATAAACCAGATCGCCAAACTGTGTCAAAGGCTTTTGCAAAGTCTATAAAGCACAACAAAGTTTTTTCTTTCGAATCTTCAATAGTTCAAAAAGAATATGCAGGACAATACTATCTATGGTTGAATAGCCTTTTCTAAATCCTGATTGATTTTCATTTAACAATAAGTAATTTTCCAAAAAAGTGGACAGTCTTGAATTCAGAACTAGTGAAGTAAATAGCTTTACCATGCAGCTAAGAATTGTGATAGGTCTATAATTTTCTGGGTTTTTTGTATCACCTTTATTTTTATAGAAAGGAATAATGTTACCAACTAACCATGCTTCTAGAATTTTACCGGAATCGAAAAGCAATATTGAAAAATTGAACATATATAGGCATAAACATATGGCATGTGCTTTGAATATATTCGTTAAAAATTTTGTCATTTCAACAAGCCTTTCCATTTTTAAATCTTTAATACAATTAAATATTTCTTTTTCTGTTATGATGCTATTAAGAATTTCATTGAACTGGTTTGGTACTTGCGAAACAGTGATATCGTCGACTGAATCCGACGAATTTAAAACGAAAAAAGTCCTTAAAGAAATCAAAGAGAACATCTATGGAAATTTTTGTAGTACTTTTTTTTTCTCTTTTTTGATTTAATATTATCCAGAACTCCTTAGGGTAAGTGTTTTTTTTAATTTTGTATTTTTTTTCTAAAAATCTTTCTATACTTTCTCTCTGCATCTTTCATTTGAACTTGATTAACTGTTGTTTTGTTGTTTTTATATCGTCGTTTTGCAATTCGTGAGCTTTTCTTTGCTCCCAGCATTTTTTGTTAAATCATGGTTTGCTTTCCTTTGTGTTCTTTTTAACCTTCGTGTTCTAAGACAATAGACAATAGACAATATTTATTAGCACAAACACATTTACATTAAATGGTTATGGCATACAAAATTAAGACAATAAATTGACAATAGTTAAATTGATTATAATTATATTAGAGTGACAGTGGTATTCACAGCGAAGAAGAAAAAGACTATAAATATCAACAGTTAACACATTATTAATGTTCATGAACAATTAAAAAAAGAACACAAACAAAAATTAGGTTGCATATTAAAAGAAATACAAGTTATACAGATGTTCTCAATAAAAACAATCATTAATATACTTTATGGTGATTTTTATAATGACTGGTAGACTGCTATTTAAAAGTGCAGTCAAATGCTTTAGTGTTATAGCGGGCTGCAATTTAATAAAATTGAAATTAAGATTTTTATCAATATTTTCTATATAGGTATCCCTCAATGATTTATAGCATGGAAAGATTGAGAAGAAATGGTATTCATCCTCAATTTCGTGTCTGTTACAGGATAAGCAAATGCGTTTACTTCTTTCAATGTTGGTATAACGCCCTCTTTGTATAAGTAATGACTGTAGAATTCAAACCCAAGAACAGAGCTGGTGTCAGGTCAAAAAATGTAAACCTTATTTTAATCAAGATTGTTATTTAAAACGTAAAGCATATCGTAAATGTAAAAATCTCCACTGGAGATAACAAAGGGCTGAAACAAAAGAAAATCTCATTGCTAGTAGAAGGGAGTATAAACTTACGCTTAAACAAGCAGTTTAGAGAATATCAGAAGTCTGTTATCAGGAAAACTTGCGTAAATCTGATTCGAAAGCATACTGGTCTCTTTTGAACAAATGTGATACAAAGGTAACAAAGCTGTAAATAAAATTGCTATGGATGTATTACATGATCATTTTAAAAATCCTAATGCTCTCGATGAGCAGGATAATAACGATATAATTGTATTACCTAATAATATTACTGATTACAATATTGAATTAAATCAAGATATCACTGAAGACGAAGTATTATATGCTGTCAAATCATTGAAAAATAATAAAGCATGTGGCGGTGATCCTATATTAAATGAGTTTTTTGAAATATGCTACAGTAAAAGTAATGTCTGTTTTTGTAAGAATATTTAATATTGTATTTCGCAGTGGTATTGCACCTGATAGTTGGTCAGAAGGTTATATATAATATTTTAGAATAAAGGTAATCCAAATGATGTGGATAATTATCGAGGTATTACTATTTTAAGTTGTTATGGTAAATTATATACTTGCATTTTGAATAATAGGCTTCACATATATTTAGAAAATTCTGTTTTATTGTGTAAAGAACAAGTAGGGTTCAGAAAAGGTTATAGTACGACAGATCATATTTTTAATTTGAAATGCTTGATCGATTTATACTTACATAGAGGTAGAAAATTGTATTGTGTATTTGTTGACTATCAAAAAGCTTTTGACTCTGTCAGAAGAGTATATTTATGGCAAACACTGTTAAAATGTACCATTGATGGCAAAATGTTTAAGATTATAAATAATATGAATAACAATGCAAAGTCTTGTGTGAGACAAGGCAACTCTTGTTCAAACTTTTTTAAATCCAATGTTGGTGTACGCCAAGGAGAAAATCTGTCTCCTGAATTGTTTGCCATTTTTCTTAAATGATTTGGACGAATTTATGTCACATTCATATAATGGTTTAGTTGATATGAATGTTGTAACACGTCTTGAAGTCGCTGTATATTTTTGTTTATATTTGTTATTGTATACAGATGATACCGTAATTTTAGCCGAATCGGCAGCAGAGTTACAAGCCTCATTAAATGCCATGTATTTATATTGTCAAACCTGGAAAATGCAAATAAACATATCGTCGCTGTTATGCAAAAACTTCGTATCTCAATTTTTAGCGGAGATCTTTTTATCGATGATTTTGAATTAAATATGTATGTTCCACTGTATGCGATAATGTCTGATCTTCTAACCAATCATTAACCCGAATTCTGACATGTGACGAAAAAGTGTAGTCGGATTGGTGAGAAATTTGCTGTGCGAAAATATCGTATCTCAAAAGAAAAACACACGGCACGACAGCTGACATTATAACAGGTACAGTTTTATCAATTGTAGGTTCTCAAAGCTAATATAGCTTAGAAATAATGAAAAGCTTTGAAAATACAATATATATTTAAACTTTGTATGCATGTTTTGAAAGATAAACAAACCAAATAAAAAGTAGTAGTACCAATGACATTTTGGACGGAACATACAGGTTCTAAATCGTTGCTGACATACATTTACTAGTTATTTTCAATAAAAGTACCAATAAAGTGGTAGCTGTGTTAATATGAGTTGCAATTCGTTCTTTTGAAGATTTTTTTTGTCCGACATTTTAGCTCTAACGGTGAATTAAGACACGATGTTTTAGACCGAATCATAAATAATGATTGGTGCTTTGATGATCTCTGCAATAAATCAGATAAATAGATAAAACTAACATAAGAAAAAGAACTCCTTTTGGAAAAAAGTAAAGATGATTACAGGACAAAGAATCTAAACCAAAATTCATCATGATTCATGGTAATGGAAAAAAAACTTGCATTTAATTCAAGATTGATTTACTCAAAGTAATATGTAAATTAGTCATGAGCTGATCATAAAATGCTTAAAAAATACAAATGAATGCATTTTCTTTCTTAGGTTGATCGAAAAATGTCTAAACAAGATGTCGGAAAATTCAGACTCTACTGAATATGAAGAGGAATGGACATGTTGTGTCTGTAACATCATATCTAAATTAAGATAGATTCTCTTTAGAAACTGAACTACTTAGTGCTTCATGTGTTATATTGATTGAGTCAAATGGAACCAGATGGTTAAACTATGCTGGATGTGATAGAAGATACCACATGAATTGTGTCACAAATATACCTAAAACATAACTGACGTCGAATTTCCTGAGGATGTTTATTTATGTGACGAATGTGGATGGTTTGTATCCGGAGCTTATGATTCTGACAACAATTTAAATTGATCATGTCAAAATATGAATGGCAGAGAAACACTCCTTTAGACACTGATTATCGTGTATATAAAGATACAAATATATTGCAAACATTTTTAAAGAGAGAACGTAGACATTATTCTTTAAAAGGACGACATTTTGAATTCATTCCGACAATATATTACACTTGGTTTAAAGTAAATTCCCCTCGATATCAGATCATCGATAGAAGACCAAATAATTTTGACCAGTACCAGACCATAGAGTGGAAATTTCACCCGATGCTAATAGATTATCACGTGGTCAACAGTTAGTTTAACTTGCATTGAAAAACAAAGATATCGAAAACAGAACTTTGGATTCTTCTCAGTATACTTCTATGTTAAATGCAAGGAAAAACACTTCAACATTATCGTCAGATCAAAGAAAAAGACTTGGAATGTGGTGAATCTGACAGTTTTGATTCAGATAAAGAATTTTCTCAACAAGATTTAGATGATTCCACAAAAGACCCAGACTGGAGGACAGAAAAGGATGCAAATAATAATATTCAACTTATTCAGAAAATGACGATTCAGACTTGGAAAAGAACAGTCTACAATCAGAGAAATCAGTTCTGGAGCAAGAGAATAACAATATCCAAACAGAGGATACAGGCCTTGAAAACACAAGACACACTAGGAACAAAAGAAAGAAAAAGGCACCAGCAGTGTGGATGAAGAATACAAATAAAAAACTAAGAATGGAAGGCAAAAAATATAAAGGAGTCCTTAAAAATGAGGAAGGAATAAGAACCTACTGTGTTGACCGAGAGCAGAGAATGGTGGCTCCTAGTGGATGTACAAACAATTGTAAGAAATCGGAGAAAAGAGAGTGTAAAATATTTGAAGAAAAAGAAAGTGAAGAAATATTTAACAGTTTCTGGCAACTCATATGGGAGGAAAAGAAAGTATTTGTGTGTAATCTAGTTGAAAAACATGACGTGAAACAAAGAACAACTATCGACGCAAGCAGAAGGAAATTTTCGTACTCATATTTCTTGACCAAAAACGGTTCAAAACTTCCTGTGTACAAAAGCATGTTCCTAAGTACAGTAGGTATCGGAGAAAAGATGATGTATGAATGGATTTTGAACTCAAAGAATGGAATTCCCATTAAGTCAAATGTCAAAAGACGTGCCAAACAGTACACAATATGCAAAATCATTCATTCATTCATAGCACGCCTACCTAAACTTCCTAGCCACTATTGTCGTGGGTCTAAAGTTTACCTGGAACCTGTGTTCCAATCAATATCAGATTTGCATAGAGAATACAGAAAAGAGGCCCAAAAAGATAACAGTCCCGTGATAAGTCGAACTCTTTTCCGCAACATACTTGACGATTTAAACATTTCATTGTTTCAGCATAGAAAGGACCAATGTGACACTTGTTGTGGGTATGAAGCTGGGAACATTGATAAAGTCATTTATGACCAACACATAGCTAAAAAGGAAGAAGCCAGGACGGAAAAGAATAAAGACAAAGAAGCGACATTGGCAAACGATGACATGAAAGTCATAACCTTAGATCTACAGGCTCTTTTAATGTGCCCTTTATTAAAAGCGAGCGCTATGTATTACAAGACAAAACTGTCCTGTCATAACTTTACAATTTTTAGCATGAAAACTAAAGATGTTATTTGTTATTTTTGGACAGAAGTCGAAGGTGACCTAACATCAAATTTCAGCATGTGTTGTTGATTACATCATGAGTTTGGACAATAACATCAAAACTTTGATAATATACAGTGACGGTTGCACATACCAAAATAGGAACGTTACTTTGTCAAATGCACTATTGAAAGTTGCTTACGATAAAAATATTACTATTTTTCAAAAGTACCTAGAAAGGGGTCATACCCAATTGGAGGTTGATAGTGTTCACAGTGTCATAGAACGTAAACTGAAAAACAAGCCAATTTATGTGCCGCAGAATTATGTTGATATTTTTAAGGTATCCCGCCTTGAACGCCCATACGACGTATACCAAAGGGACAGTCAAACTCATAAATCTAAAACAAACTGACAACGCCATGGCTAAAAATGAAAGACAAACAAACAACAGCACACATGACACAACATAGAAAACTTAAGAATAAACAACACGAACCCCACCAAAAAACTAGGGGTGATCTCAAATGCTCCGGACGGGTAAGCAGATCCTGCTCCACATGTGGCACCCGTCGTGTTGCTTAGGTAGCACTCCACAGTTAGAAAATAAAATTAAAAATGAGCCACAAAATGTTTTATCATCTCCTATTCCTGGATTTCTAATACATTAACCTAACTGTTTGTGTTGTACATGTGCATATGTATGTAATCAGTATATTCCATAGATTTGATTTTCAAAAGTTAAAAGAGTGAAAATAAATTCCTTTTATGTGTATCCATGGCAACATTCTGCATTTATTTACCATAAAATATTGCAAAAAGGGGGGTGGACATGTCACATATCCCCCCAAAATTTGGATCAAACTAGAATTTCAATGCCTTTGAGTAATACCTTTTTAGAAACTGTTTTCATAAATCTTCCTAATGATCAAATAAAAAGTGGGTGTCTTTCGCCTCATTTTTTAGTAAAATCCAATCACAAAGTTCGTGCGATAAAAAGTTGGAAAAAAACATTACAATAATTGCCGGACCAATGTATGGTAGGGACATGCAAATACGGACTGTCATACAGAAAACAGCCTATATTACATACATTACATACTCTTGATGTTCATTTAAACCCAATACAAAGGCTATTTTAATACTCAGCTATCCAAAAATGAATTTTATTGCACACTAGCTCTCATATTTGAAAAATCCACAGGGGCCAAAATGCGAAACTACACACCTAACTGTGGAGTGCTACCTTAAGGTGAAATTTTTCCCCTCCTGCCTCAATTTTTATTATATTTTCTGTGTTCTACTAGCTGTTACGATGAAAATGGTACCTTAGTTTTTAGAATTGGTTCAGTAATAAAGATTTTATGAAGGTTAGCAGTTGATGTTGAAACGCGACAAAAAGTGATTTAAAAATAAATGCTGGATCATAGTGAAAAACTTCAAGTCTGTCTCATTTTTGGGTAAATTTCTAAAACTTTTCCCATTATCTTAATTTAAAATCATAAAATTAGCTTAAAAGAGGACAAATTGTACAATTTTTAGGTATTTGAAAGCACTTATAGGTCAATTTTGCTGTAAATAGCATACCTAACCATGGTTTAGAAGCTCTCAAGCAGGGTATGATTTTCTAGCAGTACTGGCATCATTAAATTTAATTAATGCCAAATTATAATATAAAATCCTGCTAAAAATGTTTATTTGACTTATTCGTATTCAGAAATATAAAGCGATACATTCTGAGGATATCATATAAAGCGCAATCTTTGGTAACAATGGTGAAGCTAATGGAGTACAAATTTAAGACCGCAACATGTCTAAGTGTCAAAATGTGTATATTTGGTTGCTAAGGACAGTAAACAATAAAATAAACATAAATTGCATTCCCAGCAGATTTTTTACCTTCAGAACTAAAACAAGAACATAAAAGACTAAAGATTTGTGGTCAATTTTATCTTAAAAAGTGCATTTCTGTGCTTTCTGATGTGCCATAAGGTAGCACTCCACAGTTAGAAAATAAAATTAAAAATGAGCCACAAAATGTTTTATCATCTCCTATTCCTGGATTTCTAATACATTAACCTAACTGTTTGTGTTGTACATGTGCATATGTATGTAATCAGTATATTCCATAGATTTGATTTTCAAAAGTTAAAAGAGTGAAAATAAATTCCTTTTATGTGTATCCATGGCAACATTCTGCATTTATTTACCATAAAATATTGCAAAAAGGGGGGTGGACATGTCACATATCCCCCCAAAATTTGGATCAAACTAGAATTTCAATGCCTTTGAGTAATACCTTTTTAGAAACTGTTTTCATAAATCTTCCTAATGATCAAATAAAAAGTGGGTGTCTTTCGCCTCATTTTTTAGTAAAATCCAATCACAAAGTTCGTGCGATAAAAAGTTGGAAAAAAACATTACAATAATTGCCGGACCAATGTATGGTAGGGACATGCAAATACGGACTGTCATACAGAAAACAGCCTTAGGTAGCACTCCACAGTTAGGTGTGTAGTTTCGCATTTTGGCCCCTGTGGATTTTTTAAATATGAGAGCTAGTGTGCAATAAAATTCATTTTTGGATAGCTGAGTATTAAAATAGCCTTTGTATTGGGTTTATATGAACATCAAGGTTATGTAATGTATGTAATATAGGCTGTTTTCTGTATGACAGTCCGTATTTTTGGGGCATATATGACATGTTCACCCCCTTTTTGCAATATTTTATGGTAAATAAATGCTGAATGTTGCCATGGATACACATAAAAGGAATTAATTTTCACCCTTTTAACTTTGGAAAATTGAATCTATGGAAGATACTGATTACATACATATGCACATGTACAACACAAACAGTTAGGTTAATGTATTAGAAATCCAGGAATAGGAGATGATAAAACATTTTGGGGCTCATTTTTAATTTTATTTTCCAACTGTGGAGTGCTACCTTATGGCACATCAGAAAGCACAGAAATGCACTTTTAAAGTTAAAATTGACCACAAATTTTTAGTCTTTTATGTTCTTGTTTTAGTTCTGAAGGTAAAAAAACTGCTAGGAATGCAATTTATGTTAATTTTATTGTTTACTGTCCTTAGCAACCAAATATACACATTTTGACACTTAGACATGTTGCGGTCTTAAATTTGTACCCCGTTAGCTTTGCCCTTGTAACCAAAGATTGCGCTTTATATGATAATCTCAGAATGTATCGCTTTATATTTTTGAATGCGAATAAGTCAAATAAACATTTTTAGCAGGATTTTATATCATAATTTGGCATTAATTAAATTAAATGATGCCAGTACTGTTAGAAATTTATACCCTGCTTGAGAGCTTCTAAACCAAGGTTAGGTATGCTATTTACAGCAAAAATTACCTATAAGTGCTTTCAAACACCTAAAACTTGTACAATTTGTCCTCTTTTAAGGTAGTTTTATAATTTCAAATAAAAAAAAGGGAAAAGTTTTAGAAATTTACCCCAAAAATGAGACAGACTTGAAGTTTTTCACTATGCTCCAGCATTTATTTTAAAATCACTTTTTGTCGCGTTTCAACACCAACTGCTAACCTTCATAAAATCTTTATTACTGAACCAATTTTAAAAACTAAGGTACCATTTTCATTGTAACAACTAGTAGAACACAGAAAACATAAAAAAAGTTGAGGCAGGAGGGGAAAAATTTTACCTTAAGGTAGCACTCCACAGTTAGGTGTGTAGTTTCGCATTTTGGCCCCTGTGGATTTTTTAAATATGAGAGCTAGTGTGCAATAAAATTCATTTTTGGATAGCTGAGTATTAAAATAGCCTTTGTATTGGGTTTATATGAACATCAAGGTTATGTAATGTATGTAATATAGGCTGTTTTCTGTATGACAGTCCGTATTTGCATGTCCCTACCATACATTGGTCCGGCAATTATTGTAATGTTTTTTTCCAACTTTTTATCGCACGAACTTTGTGATTGGATTTTACGAAAAAATGAGGCGAAAGACACCCATTTTTTATTTGATCATTAGGAAGATTTAAGAAAACAGTTTCTAAAAAGGTATCACTCAAAGGCATTGAAATTCTAGTTTGATCCAAATTTTGGGGGATATATGACATGTTCACCCCCCTTTTTGCAATATTTTATGGTAAATAAATGCTGAATGTTGCCATGGATACACATAAAAGGAATTAATTTTCACCCTTTTAACTTTGGAAAATTGAATCTATGGAAGATACTGATTACATACATATGCACATGTACAACACAAACAGTTAGGTTAATGTATTAGAAATCCAGGAATAGGAGATGATAAAACATTTTGGGGCTCATTTTTAATTTTATTTTCCAACTGTGGAGTGCTACCTTATGTGATAACAAATCCGGCAAATAGTCTAATTCGGTAGGCCACATTCATGAAAGGGAAGGGGATTGTAGTTACGACGTAAGGCACATATCCAATATCATTTGTGAAACGGTTATTCCATAACGGTCAACCAACTCGTGATGGCGTCCGTAAAATTTACGAAGGGATGATTTCAACTTCACCATCTGGAACTCTTGGTTTAATAGCTTCCTTGTAAATATCTCTCACATCAGTTTTAAAGAAGTATTCTGATCTAAATTATTCCAACTCTATTCGGCCAGGTTCTCAGGTGGGTGATAATGTTGTGACTGATATCCGTGCTCTTATGTACTTACTTGATGGAGAAATAAAGTATAAACTGGAATTTTCAGGGGATTTCAAGACGAGCAAAAGTTTCAGCACCTAGAGATACGGATCAAGTGGCTAATCTTTATAATTCTTCTTTATCTATCAAAGCCTCGAAGTATAAGCACCTCTAAGAACTGAAAAGTGTTGTTCCTACAGATTTCCACGCATTCTATGATAACTTACTACATGCATAACAATGCCTGATATGTTTTATGTACATGCATACACATGTATACAGAAAGGATATTTTGTTTTCTGATGTTCTTTAACTTTTGCGTGTATTCATTTAATAATACAAAAGAATACTAAATGACTTAGGAAAAGTATTTTTTTGTTTAAAAAATATTATTTTACATTTCAATTGTAAATGAGTTATTCTTTATTATCATAATTTAGATACAATATCAAAAGATCGGTGTTGAAAAACGGTTTTGGAAATAGACTGACGTTCTGGGTTTTGCGTTTTGTTGACAGTTTTATATGGTCTATTTTTTCTGCAATCATTCTATATATTACCACTTTTATCTTAGATATCGTGGCTGTTATGAAAAAACCTCGTATATAAGCTTTTGATAATTTTACACCAGGCAGTAAAAACTGACTCAGATCGGTCTCTTTAATCATATAAACCTTAAATTTGAAATATGATTGTAAATTTAATCAAGTATTGATAATGTATGTAATTTTTTTTTCCTGCTGCAATCTCATTGGTTGTCAGCCGAGATACGATATTTTTTCTTTATTTATCCACGGACCATAAAAATCTACGATATTTTAGACTTATATTGAATATAAAATAGAGCTTCATATAGGACATACTCTTTAGATTTAAAGACAGCTTATGATTTGTAGATGCACAAAAGGTAATTTTGACATTTATATAGGTGACCTTTGCTATGGTTGATGCACATTATGTTTTGCTATTGTTTAAATAAACAAATAAAAACATAGATAACACATAATCTTAATGTTTATTCTTCAAACTGTAAAAAAAGTCATCACAAAATCAAACGCACATACGCAATTCTAACAGTTCTCAATACCGATAATATGAACTTTAAATATAGTGGTGAAAGCCTTAATATTGTTACAAATTTAAATACCTTGGTATTATATTTTCATGTAAGGGTAATTTTAATGGCACCAAAGCACATCTTGTACAGCAAGCAAGAAAAGCCATGTTTATAGTCTTAAGAAAGGCTAGGAAGTTCAATTTAACAATTGATGTGTAACTAGAGCTATTTGATACAATGGTTGTACATATTTTGTTATATGGTGCAGAAGTATGGGGTTTTGAAAATTGTAATATTATAGCAAACTTGCATATGCAATTTTGTAAAACAATTTGTGAAGGTTGATCATTGTATGATTCATGGAGAATTGGGTAGAATACTATTACATATTCTTATTAAAGCTAGAATGGTTGGTGTCTGGCAACGTATCATGTGTGGTAAAAGAGAAAAAAAATCATATACATGTACACTGTATTCTATATTGTATCAGCTTATAAAAGGGGTATCTACCACTCTAAATGGTTGTTAGAAATTAAAAATACTTTATATGAATGTGGATTTAATTTGATGTGGGATGATCAAATAATTGATAATATTAGTAAGAATGTCAAGAAATGTTTGAGTGATAAATTTATGTTGAACTGGAGTAATAATGTTATGAATTCTGCAAAATGTCTTATTACCCAATATCCAAATGAACTTGGTGATGAGTTTCATTACTTATTCAAATGTACCTTTTTCAACAATTTAAGAGCTACACTTTTACCTTTAAATATATATAATAACCCAAATGTTTTAAAATTCAAAGAATTGATGAATACATCAAATTTATTGACACTTACTGGAATAGCAAAAGTTTGCAAAAGTGTTATTAAAACCTTTTAATACATGTGCTTAACCATGTTACTACAATTTGTACTTCTGGTCAAATATCTGTATTAAATATATATATATATATACTATTATCGGTAATTTGTACATTTAAGAGATAACTGTATTGTATTTGAAGCTTTGCGGACGTCCATCGGTAGTTTTACTGTCGCAAATTTAGTTTACCTGGCGACGCGTAGCAAAACAAGTTTATAATTAAATTTTAATCATTATTTCAGTGTAAAATCTTCATTATAGAAATTTCCGCGAAAAGAAGTTATCTTCTTTGGTCCCTACACTAGGTGACGTCATAGGTATGCTTCCGGCGTCGAACATAAACACCAGGCGTTTTCAGGCTTCTGTGCCGCTTCAAAATGTAATAAAATTTGATAAAAAGAAGATTTTTATGTGCAACATGTGAGTATTTTGGCTTATCATTGTAGAAATTACATGTCAATACATTCAGCAATTCAAAATGTCGGCTTCCTTAGTTACAGACAAGGAGATAGAGAATTTTACGCTTACTGTCATCCAATCAGAACCATTGATACAAAATAATTGCATTAGAATTTTCCTTTGATGTGTACTCGCTGATAATATCAGTGGACTGGCCGTGATATAAAAATTATTGGGTTAGTACGCAAATGACATGCGCGAATGCAACGCGTAAGAATCTACTTTCCCCTTTCATTCACAAAATTGCGCGTGATTTTTATCACAGAAACGCACGAGATTTTTGGCGAATGAAACACTTGACATTGATTATAACTTTCACAAAGTTAGTTTAGCCTTTTTTGTTGTGAAAATGTGAACAGAAAATGCATGAAAAAGCCGACAGACTTCAAAAAAATGCGTTATCTATAATTTATATATGAAGCACAACTAACACATGGTCCATGGTGTTCCAATCCGAGTTTTTATTCATACAATACCAATATACATTCCCCTAGCCTGGTGCTGTTCCAAGTAGTATTCTTTTTCTGTTTCTTGAGAAGTATTTGTTTTACCTGTTCAGTCACTATAAAGTGTTACAATTCATATTTAAACGCAACACATAAATAGCCTAGTGACCAAAAAGGTACCGCTATCGCATGAGTGAAGCTAGAAAAAAATGAAATTTACGCATTTTCGACATTTTTGTGGGACCATCATATACAATTTTAAAAGATGTGGTTTCATTGTCAATTTAAAGACAGATATTCATAGAACAAAGAACAAAAAAGTGAACTTATTCTGCGGATCTAGGATAAATTTTAAAAACGGGGTAACCGGGGCACCATCTATTAAAATGTTTGAAATAATTATGAAGTAGACAAGAAATGAGCTTGTTCAGATAATTTACAAATCAGTCAGCTTTAAGTTAGCTGCGGAACCGTAGCTCTTACAGGTCCTTATGCTAATTTTTGACTATTTGCGGACCATAGATGCGGAACCGTAGCTCTTAGATTCCGCAGCTACAGAGTGTGGCCAAAAGTATTCGTCACTTGAGATTTTTTCCTATATATTGTATATAAAACTAATTTTTTTCCAAAAAATATTTTGGGGTCATTTTTGGTCTGATTTTAAGCAACTTGGTACCAATAAAAGTAGAATTGTCACAGGTTTATTTGTTTATTTGGTTATATATTGTTTTGTGGATCATTTTTATTTTTTCACAAGATAAACACAAAATATTTTTTTCTGTTCAAAAATTCGCTATATATTCAACCAAATTAAATTATAAAAATTTAGTATATGTGTTTATATCAAGAGAAAACAAAAACACCTGAGGACAAAACTATAACCAAATAAACAAACATACTTTAGACATTATTCTACGTCTTTTAAGGCCTTGTTGATCAAAACCCAACCATAAATGCCCTCAAAACAATTTTTTGAAAAAAACGTGTTTTTATATAAATAGATAGCAAAAAAATGAAGGTGACGAATACTTTTGGCCAGGTAGCTTTAAGTATAATTATATTACTTGACGTCGTTGAACTTAAAAAAGATGATCGGTGAAATTCTGCTGATTCATATCGTTACTCGTATCATTCTAATGTTCTGATGTAGCTTTAAGTATAATTATATTACTTGACGTCGTTGAACTTAAAAAAGATGATCGGTGAAATTCTGCTGATTCATATCGTTACTCGTATCATTCTAATGTTCTGACTTACTATGCTCGAAAAGGGGGGGGGGGTAGCGGACCTTCATTGGGACTGCGGGATCGGGTGTCTTTAAGCTCGTGATTTCGGGATACCGGGGTTTACTTTATTTAAAAATCACGGGAGTTTGAAATTACCAAATTCGACTATCACAGTACTCAGTAGAGCTACTCTCGAAGAGCTCTCTTCGAGAGAATATACCAAAGTCGACTATCACAATTAAATCACAGGAGTTTGAAATCCTATCAATAAGGGGTTAAAAATATACCAAAGTCGACTATCACAGTAGAGCTTCTCTCGAAGAGCTACCAAAGTCGACTATCACAGTAGAGTTTCTCTAGAAGAGCTCCTCTTCGAGAGAAGCTCTACTGTGATAGTCGACTTTGGTATATTTTTAACCCCTTATTGATAGGATTTCAAACTCCCGTGATTTAAATTCGGGACCTCGTGATTTCGTGTTTTTAAACCCGGGATTTCGGGATCAGGACCCTCCTATCCCCCCTGTATGTTGATGCTTTGTGAAAAATAAGAAATCTGACTTACCGGTATGCTACCATTATATTTGCCATTGTTAGAATCATGTCCAAAGCAGAATATTAATGGAACACATGCAATAATTCCTTTTCAATACTTTGTGCAAGAGAACGCCATGTTTACTGCACTGTGACAAAATTTCAAATGACGTAATGCAGCCTGTGACGTCAAGTGTGATTCGCCGTGATTCGACGCGAAAACGAAGTTCGTTTGTTATTTTCTCTATTATTGTAGTAATTTTTATTTTTTTTTTAATTACCGATAAACAGAATAAAGGACTTTTTGTTTTTGATACTGACTTTATCACAGAAAATATCAGGCTCGCCCTTCGGGCTCATCTGATATTTTACTGTGATAAAGTCAGTATCAAAAACAAAAAGTCCTTTATTCTATATTTATTGCACCTGTTTACCATGTTGTTCTAATGTAAATATGTTCACCCTTTTATTGTTTGTTAAAAAAATGTTGTACTAACATACCCCATGTGAGGGCTTTAGTGAAATAAAATGTTTTATATCTTATGTCATATCTTCCCTAGTACCAAGTGTCTATCAAGAAATAAATCCCGTGCTTTATATAAAACCGAGGGCAATGAAGAAACCAATGTGAAAAACTATACACTGAATATCACAAAGACATACAAAAAGCTTGAAGCACTAAAAGAAATCTTAATTAGTACAGAATATAGACATACAGCTGGTGGAATTGTATTAACAGAAGATGCAGTAACATTTGCATTACTTCTACTTCTACTATATAATGACTGCCTTCATCACGTTGAAGTTTACGTCACTTGTACTGCGCATTGCTTTGTGAAGACATATATACAGTGAAATAAAACAAATTTGTGATAAAAAACATTTTTTTTTAACATAGTGGTAGTGCATATTTTGAATATATTATGTTTAATATTAAGATAAAACTATTTACACATGATGAATTTACTGACTGTAGGTGTAGGTTGAGACGGCTACTTTGAAGACTCTTTGGGTCGCTCATCACATTACTCTATTTTGTTAATATCCTCAGTAAAGTAAGATTAGGGTCCCAAACAGAACAGGCATATTCTAGTGATGGTCTGACTAAAGATTTATATGCCTGTTCTTTTACTGAGGTGGAACTGATGTTAAGATTCCTTCAAAGAAAACCTAGTGTGCTGTTGGCTTTATTGCAGATGTTGTTTATGTGACTGTGCCATTTTAAGTCTGATTGAATTGTCACACCTAGGTGTTTTGACTTTTCAGCATGTTCAAGAATGTGGTCATGTAAAGTGTAATTATATGCGAACAGATTTTTATTTCGGCTGATGGAAATGACATTACACTTGTCAGGATGGAAAGCCATTTTCCATGTATTTTCCCAAATGCCTAGTGCATTGAGGTATTTTTGAAGGGTTTCACAATCACTGTTTGATTTTATTACAGGTATGTAATGGTGTCCTCTGCAAATAGGCGTATGGTGGAATTTAGCCCAACTGGTATGTCGTTTATGTAAAATAAAAACAGACTTGGGCCCAGAACTGATCCTTGAGGCACGCCGGACTTTACAGGGACATAGCCTGAAGTCTCACCCTCTAGGATAACTGCTTGGGTACGACATGATAAGAACCCCTGTATCCATGCATTTGTTTTCCCCTGTATCCCATAGTAATTTAATTTGTGAGTTAACAAGTTATGGCTGACTTTATCAAAAGCTTTGGAGAAGTTCATTATAAGCACATCTGTTTGTTTTGAGTTTTCAATATTTTTAGTAACATATAAATTCCAAAAGTTGAGTTTTTACTAAGATCTGTTTTTTTCGAAATCCGTGTTGTAGGGATACAGGATGTTATGTTTGTCTACATGTGTCATGATTGCGCTAACTACAACATGTTCCATAATTTTACAACATATGCATGTCAAAGAAATAGGTCTATAATTCTCTGGATTATATTTAGAACCTTTTTTGTAGATGGGGGAAACATGTGCAGTACGCCAGTCAGTAGTGACATCGCCAGTGTCTAATGGTTTTTGATATATATAAGGCATAGTATTGGTGAAATTTCCTGTGCTAAATCCCTAAGGAGACGTTGCTTAAGTTCGTATGGACCACTTGCCTTGGATTGATTAAAATTTAGAAGTAGTTTTGAGATACCTTGATGGTTATATTTATGTCGGCATGGTAGGGTAACCTGTTTTCTGTTGCATGTATTGATTGTTTTCAAATTTAGTAGCAGTGATTTTGGTTGGTTCCGAGAAAACTGATTGAAACTGCCTGTTGAGTGTATCAGATTTTTGTTTGGTGTCAGTTATAAGTTTTCCATTCTGTTTAAGTGATGTTATTCCACTGTAGTCAGTTGTTTAGCTTTTATTATATGACAAACATTTTTTCTTGTTGGAAAATTTATTTTCATCTGGTTTTGGTGTTACAATATTTTCTATGTATTGTACTAAGTACTCCTTTCCGCAAAGATTTAGAAAATTTCTGGATAAGGAGTTAGGGACTGCAATGCCATATGATTGCAATGACAACATTAAAGGAGTAGGAAATTTGTCAAGTCCTGCCTGCAGTGATGTCAATGTAATGAGTGTATTTAATACTACCTTACGACAACAACGTAGTCATGGGCAGAAACATTACCATCGGCCTAATGTAAAAAAGTCTTCCAAATCTAGATCACCCTCTGGGAGCTTTGATGACCTTCTTTCACATCTACATCATCCACTAGGGTTACATTACATAAGAACTATTCTCTTTTCACTGCCAGTTAATTTTCTAAAACGTTTGAGAGATTATGCACTTGACAAAGGAGGCACCAATAAATTTTTCTGCAGTATACAGACTAGTCAGTATTATTTGTGATGTAGCTCTTTTCCGTCTTTTCAAACCAGCAAGATCGGAACCTTCACATGAGGAAAAAAGGAAATTCCTTCCTGTTGATTTTGCCAATAGAGGAATTGATGCAATCAATATCAGCAACGTTCTACATCACAAGGAGGTAACATCTAAAATTCCTATTTATTTTCAAAATCAGTCTGTTCCTATTGTATCCTACAGTTACACCAAAACCATTGCACCTAAAATATTTAAATATAAACAAGCATTGCAGGACCTTGACTTAGAACAATACCTAAAAAAAAACCTCCGACATGTGACTGTTCACACTCGCCTTATAATTACAGCCCCTCTGGTCATGTTATAACTGGAGATCTAAACATAATTCAACACGAAAATCTCCGAGAGGTGATTTCTCATGGTCCTAAGTTTAGAGAACCCCAACACATCAATTGGAACCATCACTTCAAAATAGTTATGGATTCCATTGAGGACTACGCCAGAGCATGGGCTAAGCGAGAAGAAGTTGAACTGGAAACTTTGTCAGAATTGGTTAAAACTATCAGGTCTCTGATAAAACGTCGCATTCACAAGTTGAAAAATTGTGTGAACGATCGACCAAAGTCCGTTTTCAGAGACTAAGAGGCCATGAAATGTCTATCATCTCTTCATGATAAGTATGTAGTTGTTCCTGCGGACAAAGCTTCAAATAATATTGTCTTTGTATGTAAATCGTATTACTACGAATGTCTTGTAGAATAATTGGATATAAAGGAGCACTCAGGTAATTCCACATACAAAGACATATCATTTGACAAGGATGAGATTTTAGCAAATCATAAGTCCTTCATGGCTTCAATAAACATTACATTGAACACCAAATCGGAGGACTTACCTTGTTTGTATTGGATACCAAAGTTTCATAAAATTTCGTACAAACAACGGTATATTGCTGGCTCATCTTCCACTAAAGAATTGTCCATTAGATTGACTTAAATTCTATCCGCAGTGAAAGAGGGTCTTCAGAAATACTATGATACTGTTTACTCGCGTAGTGGTATTAACCATATGTGGATTCTTAAAAATTCTAAAGAACTTCTAAACAATTTTAAATCTCGGTCTTTTTCTGAAATTAGTTCTATCAAAACTTTTGATTTTTCAACCCTGTATACCACCATTCCCCATGTGAAATTGAAAAATCGCCTAAAAGAAATAATCCACAATGCCTTTCAACATAAAAATGGTACCATACGCTATAAATTTATTACTTTGGGATTTCACAAGGCATATTTCGTTAATAGTGACAAACAAAAAGGTAAAACATGCTACACAGAAGAACAAGTCGTCAGTATGCTGGAGTTTCTTATCGACAACATATTTGTTGAGTTTGGAGGTAGATTTTTCAACAAATTGTCGGCATTCCTATGGGAACGAACTGCGCGCCTCTCCTTGCTGACCTCTTCTTATTTTCATATGAATCGGAGTTCCTTCAGACACTTCTCAAAAACAAGAAGATCAAAGAAGCCAGGTTATTTAATTTCACTTTCAGATATATTGATGATGTTCTTTCCATTAACAATCCGAACTTTTCTGATTGGGTTCCATTAATATATCCACCAGAACTAGAAATTAAACAGACAACAGACACGGCTTCCTCCTCAGTTTTAGACTTATACCTCGAATTTGACATACACAGTCATCTCAGTACCAGAATCTATGACAAACGAGACGATTTTGATTTTGAAATTATCAATTTCTCCCACCTCAGTAGCAATATACCAACTTCACCTGCATATGGAATATACATTTCCACTTATTCGGTATTCAAGAGCTTGCAGCTCCTACCGGGACTTTGTTAAACGTCACCAGTGTCTGAGCAGAAAGTTGATGAACCAGGGGTATGTCAAAGAACGTCTCGTCCTTTTTCTAAAAAAAGTTCATCGGAAGGTACCAAGAACTTGTTGATAAATATTCCGTATCAACTTCACAAATAATACACGATGGTCTTGAAGTATAGATTTTGCGTACTGACGTTGTTTATCATCTTAGTAACGTGTTATATTATTCTTTTATTTGTCTTTATTAATAATACTTTTAATGTTAAGTCTGTTTTTTGAGATATCCTTTTGACGTAACTCTGTGCTTATGTATCCCATCATACTTTGAACGTCACATTATTTTAAGATGTGACTCTGTACCTATGTATCTTGTCATACTTTGAATGACAAAATTATTTAACTTATTAATATTACTTTTACTGTTAACCCCCATTTTTGTGATATACATTTGACGTGACTCTGTACTTATGTATCCCGTCATACTTTGAACCACACCATTATTTTATTTATTATAATTACTTTAACTGTTAAGTAAGTTTTTGTGATATCTATTTTACGTGACTGTATTTATGTATCCCGTCATACTCTGAACGACAAAATTATTTCATGTCTACCTGTGCGAATTTCAAACGCGCAATTTTACACCAGTACTCAAAACCCTCCATCCTTGATGGGTGCATTTTACATAGACAAATAATATCGTATAATATAAGCAATTATATGTTAATTTGATGTATGCTGTTTTGTTCTTCTTCGCAGCATTTGTTGTTTTGATAGTGAGATGATAACACAATGTTGACTGCTGTACCCTATTTTTGACATGTTTACCTATTGTGTCTGTTTGTTTTGTTCACGCATCGGTGACAATATAATGGAATTTGATGCGAGGATGTTAATTTGATGTATGCTGTTTTGTTCTTCTTCGCAGCATTTGTTGTTTTGATAGTGATTAAGATGATAACACAATGTTGACTGCTGTACCCTATTTTTGACATGTTTACCTATTGTGTCTGTTTGTTTTGTTCACGCATCGGTGACAATATAATGGAATTTGATGCGACTGTCATACAAGTGAGAGGTTTAGCTAGCTATAAAACCAGGTTCAATCCACTATTTTCTACATTTGAAAATGCCTGTACTAAGTCAGGAATGTGACAGTTCTTGTCCATTCGTTTTTGATGCGTTTTGTTATTTGATTTTGCCATGTGATTATGGACTTTCCGAATTGATTTTCCTCCGAGTTCAGTATTTTTTGTGATTTTACTTTTAGCCAGTATGATTGTCTGAGTTGTTTTTGTACCTGATGTTTAATTTGCTTATACTTGTTTCTCATGTTGTCATTTCCAGACTTTTTCACCTTTTACTGAGGGGGTCTCTCTTTTTCGGTAATTTTCTTGTTTAAAATGTAACCCATGTGGTTTTATTTTTTGTAGCTGGCTTTTAGTGTGGAATATGCTGACTGACTAGTTCATTAAGTTTTGTTTTAGATTCTCGCAGTTCATCAACAGTATGTGTATTAACCTTTTCCTGTATAGTATGTTGTAAGTTAATTGCTTCTTTTTTTCATTGTTTCCCAGTTGTTGTAAATCAGCACATTTCTTGGTGTTTATTTTAGCTTAGATGGTGTTATTTTGAAATCCATAAAGACAATGTAATTTAATTCTACTGGCAACTTTAAAGTGCTTTGAAAACCTTCCTGAGATCAAAGGAAAAGTAAATATAATTAAAATAATTGATAAATCGCAAACAACAATAGTGCAGCATATAAAAACGGTCGCTCTGAACAGTACTAGCTTCACAATTAACGTATGTAACACAACCAGTCTTCTTCTAATAAATGGAACGGATGCTAACCAATTATAAGCCAACGATATCAACAGCATACACGAGATTATTCTCAAGGGGCTACAAGAACAAGGTGTGAAAGGACTGAACACTGAAGAATTAATTATACAGGCAACTATAGGCAACTAACTTTAAAATCTCATAGACAACAACGACCTTGCCAAAGGAAAAAGGATGAATGAACAACTAAACACGGATAGCAATCATCGAAACTTAATGAAAACATAAACTACGTGTATATATAGGCAAGGGGATTTATATCAATGATCCGTTATTACCTATATGTATGCTTCGAGGATACGGAGGAGTAGCCATCCTATGGAAGAAAAAAAATGATCACAAAAAGTCATCATCAGATAAAACCAATAGACCTAGGTTCAGACAGAATACAGTGTATAGAAATCAAAGAAAACTCTAACTCCAACATACTCTTAACATCAGTATACCTGCCAGCAAAAGGGAGAACAATCCATCTATCAGAATACCAAGACGTAATCGATCAATTATATGAGCTCTACCACAAATATCCATGAAACCCATAAAATTAAGGATATACAAATGATGATCGATCTGAATGTGCAAACAGGCAAACACCGCATGCAAATTATACCTGCAAGATTTCATAAGTGAATGCAGCTTAAAATATGACAAGGAAAAAACTTTCGCTATCTCATTAGGACAAGAATCCTCAGATATTGATTATTTTATGCATAACCTTCCGGGTAAATACTTTCAAGCAAAACAAGTCCTGAACGAACTGATAGAAAATATATCAGACCAAAATCCTATCTGTATGAGCATCAATTCAAGTACAAAAATTTAGAATTTAATTATAAGAAAAACAACAGCGTGATAAAAAAGAAAGTGAATTGGGACAGACACTTTCTATACTATAAATAGAATGTCCCTAACTGGGATATAAGGTCGACAAGAATGGTACTCTGCTCACATTGATACATATATTGACAAATAAACGAAAATATGGAAGTAACAGCAGTAGAGGAAGCCATACTAAAAATTATGTGAACTACTAAGGGAAACAACCGACCTAACCTCATCATCAAAGGCAATATGCAATGCCAAACCTAATTGAAAGTGTGGACACCAGAATTCCAAGTAGCACTAAAACAGCGAGGAAATAATATAAAGTATGGAAAAATCATGGAAACAAAAATAATATATTGTTATGGAGAAAAACCAATCTAAAAAGGACTTCAAATGTGCAGTTGAACTACCTAAACAAAGAAAGAAACTATCCTTGAAACAAGGACAAAAGATGCTTCATAAATTTGTCCGTAACAACAGGAAAAAAGGAAATGATGCGATCATGGAATTAGAAGTGAATGGGAAAGTAATATGTTGAGAGCGATAATATTATCAATGGATTTCAAGAACACTTTAACGGTTTGGCAACATTCAAAGAGAAACCACGTATAGACAGTCATTATCATAATTTAGTTGAATAGGATGTTCAATCAATAAACAAGCACAACAAACTAACACCAAAAACGTAACATCTGAAGAAATAACAAAAGCTATCCGTTCTATAAATAAAGGAAAATCGGCAGACTACCACGGTATAACACTACAGCATAAATATATGCAGGATCTGATACAGAAAAAAATCTAGTTCCGCTAGAACAATGCATATTCTAACATGGGAGCATATCAGAAACACTTAAGATGTGCCAGCATTACCAATAGAAGAAAGCCACAGAGAATCAAAAGACAACAATATAACTCTCTACCTTCTGCTCCTAGATGTAAAAGCAGCATTTGAAACAGTTATACATAGCCACATGCTTCGAAGGGTATTCTTAGCAAGGATTGAGTATAGACATTGGGGACTGATTTAAGACTTACACGACCACGCCAAAAGTGTAGTCAAATGGGAATGAAATATCTCTCAACCATTTCAAGTTAGCCAAGAAGTAGAAAAAGAGGTATACTCAGCACTAACCTGTATAAACTCTACACATGTACGAAACAACTGGAGCTGGCTATAAAATAATAGATATTAGTGTTAATAGTACAGCATTTGCAGATGATATCGAACTAATCAGTCAAGACACTGACCAAGCATAAATAATCATTAATATAGCTTATGTATATATGGAAGGCTACAAACTACAACCAACAACAAGTGTAGTCTTGAACATCTCCCATAAACAGCGAAAACAGGAATCTAACAAACAGACCTTTAAAATAGGATCAAATGATATGCCGTCAATTGAAAAAGCCACACATGTAGGAATCATTAGAACTTCATCGCTCAAGGACAACATGATAGCAAATGTGGAAGAAAACTTTAAAGGATTACATGGCCACAACGGTCTTGACGTAGAGACAATGGTGCACCTGTACAAAATTTACATATCTCCAGTACTACTCTATGGACTAGAGCTTATACTTCCTACAAAAAGCTCACTTACATTTCGTGAAAAAGTCTAGAAGAAACTTCTAAAGCAAACTCATGTAGAAGACATAACTGTTAACATCCTAACAGGAATACTACCTATTGAGGCACAAGTACACATCCGAGCATCAAGCTTATTAAATAACATCTGCAACCAGCTTGGCGACAGCGTAGACATCACGTGCAAAACACCAATTTCTTATAAAACACGATGAAAGTTCTTGCTGGTTCATTCCTATTAAGCATATTCTACGAAAGTATGACCTGCAGGAGTCAAGCTGGTATTTGAACAACCCAGTTAAGAAGAACGTGTGGACCTCATATCTAGGTTTTTTTTTTACAGTTTTACAGAGACAGTCATGCTAGATGGAAACAATTAGAAACAAG
Source organism: Mytilus galloprovincialis (assembly GCF_965363235.1). Taxonomy (NCBI): domain Eukaryota; kingdom Metazoa; phylum Mollusca; class Bivalvia; order Mytilida; family Mytilidae; genus Mytilus; species Mytilus galloprovincialis. Next base: position 89,844,926 of record NC_134843.1, read on the forward strand.
CGGGATTACATCTAGAGTGCCACAGGACACAGTCCTTGGCCCAATCCCCCGTCATATATGCCTATATTAATGATTTCCCGGAATACTTACAACATAGCACCTTTAAGGCTATTTGCTGATGAAATTACCAATTATAGAGGCATCAAAAACAAAGATTTTTTGTTGTGAGGGTCCCAATAGCAGACACAATAGATCTTAACGCATAATCATATATAAAGGCAACAGTAGTATACCGCTGTTCAAACTCATAAATCCATGGACAAAAAACAAAATCGGGGTAACAAACTAAAACTGAGGGAAACGCATTAAATATAAGAGGAGAACAACGACACAACACTACAATGTAACACACACAGAAACGGACCAAGCATCAGACAAAATCCCACGAGAAAAAAAAAAAAAAAAACAAATATAACATCAAAACCAAATACATGAATTTGGGATAGACAAGTACCGTGACACGTCTTATCGCAATGTGAATTTACACTCAAAATTAAGAGAAAACATACGACGCAACGTTAAAATGTAACACACACAGAAACGAACTATAATATAACAGAAACGAACTATAATATAACAATTTTCTATAAAATTATACATCAACATAAGGAAAGATGCGTTAAGATACATGTCGTTAGTTAAACCTAAGCATGCGTTAAGATCTATTGTGTCTGCTAGTTCATAATCATGCGATAAGATACATGTCGTTAGTTAAACCTAAGCATGCGTTAAGATCTATTGTGTCTGTTAGTGGGACCCTCACAACAAAAATCAAATCAACAATTGAGATGGTCAAGCGAACAGCTGTTTGCTAATACATGTAATAATAACTACAATTTCAATTCTGTGTAAAATATGCTCGCTCACCTACAGTGGCCTACTTTACAATTGAGACGAATACAAACAAAACAAGAGGGTTTCTATAAATTATACATCAACATTTAGCAATCCACCCTTGAGATCTTCTCATTAAATCAGACAGCAAAACAAGACATAAGCATACCAACACCTATAAGCAAATTCAAACCAATAAAGATTCTTACAAATTTCAAAAAACATCTTTCTATATCTGCTATTTCTTAAATATTGTAAACACTGCAATATGTAAATAGCTTTACAAAGAAATAAACATGGGATAACCATCCACAAAAAAAATAATTAATTTACTGTGATAAATTTATTTTATTTTTTCTGTTCACCAAAGCAACGTGATATTACGTTCTTTTAGAAGGCAAATAAGCCACACATGTAACGGCACGCACTAGTCAAAGTTGTGAGTTCATGTGTAAGGAAACACGAAGATAGATAGTAATGCAGCAATAAAGCAATATGCCCCAGACAAATTCACGACAAAGGCAGCAAGTGTACCTGGAAAGAACTTTTGTTATCTCATTGAAAGCATTAAGACCCAATTTACCGTGCAGAATCTATTACCAAAGATGTATTAACAACAAATAATGCCTTATTAGGACTTATTGCCTTACTTAATTCGTCGGGTTATTGTACTGACCAAATGGTGAACTTGTGCAAGACAAAGTTCTTTGTTGCACTGAAAGCACTACGGCAGGTACATTTTACAATAAATTTACCAGAAACAGAACATGTGCCAACTCATTTGTTAAAATAAAGGACAGACGAAAGGCTAAACCTACGGAAGACTGTCAAAGTAACCGAGAGTAGAGCATACATTAGGTATTGATAGACTTAAAACTCAAAAGGAAACATCCCAATACAGAAACAATCGAAAAGAGAAATAAGCAGATGGCGATGAAACATGGTACAGAAAATGAAATTCATGCTCTGGCGACACTGCATTCGAAAGTTGTGCTTGCTTTATTTACACAGCTTACATACTATGAGGAAGGTATACACATGCTTACGGCCAATGATCGAAACATCATAGGTGTTTCCCCAGACGGCAGTCTTCGATGTTTCGAAAATTTATCTGGTGTGATTGAAAACATTGAATATGCAGTAGAATGTAAATGTCCGTATCTTGACTTACATCTAGAAATTGACAATGAGGGTCGGTTGAAAACAAAACTTTACAACAAAAGAGATGATTTCAGTTTTCCAATTGTGAACTTTCCATTTCTAAGTAGCAACATTCCAGCAGCACCTGCATACGGGGTATATATATCTCCCAATTGATACGATATTCCCGTGCTTGTATTTCCTATCATGATTTTCTTGATAGAGGGTTGCTGCTCACAAGGAAGCTATTAAACCAAGAGTTCCAAATGGTGAAGTTGAAATCATCCCTTCGTAAATTTTACGGACGCCATCACGAGTTGGTTGACCGTTATGGAATAACTGTTTCACAAATGATATCGGATATGTTCCTTACGTCGTAACTACAATCCCCTTCCCTTTCATGAATGTGACCTACCGAATTAGACTATTTACCGGATTTGTTATCACATAAGCAACACGACGGGTGCCACATGTGGAGCAGGAACTGCTTCCCCTTCCGGAAGTTGTATGTTGTATCATGTGCACTGTTGTTTGTTTGTCTTTTTCATTTTTAGCCAAGGCGTTGTCAATTTGTTTTAGATTTATGAGTTTGACTGTCCCTTTGGTATCTTTCGTCCCTTTTTTTTCGTACAAAATTAAAAACTTCTGTGTAATATAAAATACCTACACGTTACACATGTCAGACTATGTTAAAAATGCGTTCAATGTGATGCCAGGAATAGATCTGTCTATTTTGGACAGAAGAAAGCACGACGGTCTTCAAACTTAGACGTAACCAACAGACGTAACCAACGTCTTATAGCGTTAAGAATCAATGAATATGTTGATGTTTATTACAGTGACAATGGCACACCTCCATCAAAATTGTCTTCGGGAGCAAAGGAAATAAAAGAGCTAAGCAAAGATATCTCCAACAGTCCTACTTTCATTGGAGAATTTCTTTCTATACATGGAACATTGCACACAACCGAACTGGTTATTGGTCAGAATAAATTACCTTGCCTGACTTCCTAGACAACAACCTCAAGAATGAAGATAGAAAGATATTTGCGAAAAAATCATATCTACTTTGGTCTCAGCATCAACGGTTGTAAAAGAATCCTACAAACCTAACCGAAAAAAGACATCGGAGGTTATTCCAATTATGCTATCAAGTGTCGACCGGATTTCAAATCCAGAGACTGGTCATGCATAACTGATATTATGAGACATATTTCCGAAGAATTTATACAAGCTTGCTTTATAAATAAGATCCAGGTTCCTGTACAAACCTTTGATGGCCAGTGGAATAACTTAGTAGTGAGGGATCAGAAGGGGAAACTACAGACAAAACTACAACTTCAGGTTGATGTATGCAAAATGCCAAAGAAAGACATTGTCCGAGAAATTAAGAAATTGAATATAAGCAAAAACGTTTTGAGCCAACCTGATGGAAGAACAAGTAGATCAAGACATGACTTCCAAGGACGAGCCATTTAGTTACATCTGCCCTATCAGAGATCACCTCTGAAGTATCAGAAGTAAATGATAGTATAGAAACTATAATTGCAAGATACTGTCATGACTGAAGATATCAGTAGGTCTGAAATTATTGATAAATCCGTTTCTAACGAAAACACTCAAGACTAAGGTTAAAAAGACAATGCATATCCGAAAACGCATGGAATTTAACCAGCTGCTTATCAACACATAACAGATTCATAGATGTTGCAGGCTTTGAACAGACACACAAAAATAAGGCGATTTTTTATTTTAGATTATGCATATTTGTTATTTTGATATGAGCGTCACTGATGAGTCTTATGTAGACGAAACGCGCGTCTGGCGTACTAAATAATAATCCTGGTACCTTTGATAACTGTTTATAGTGGATTGGGAGACAAGTTTTGCAACTTATATTAATCCCTATTGTAGAGTTGTTATCATTTGTTGGTCCTGTAATCACTTGCCTGTATTTTAATCTACCAACCATTAAAGTTCTCAGTTCTTCTTGTTGGGCAGATTGTTTTTGCCAGTCAACATTGAAATCCCCAAGAATAATTGCCTCTGAATCTTTCACATATTGATGGTGCAGTGACATCAGCACATGGCAAAGATCTTTCACGTCTGTTTTTGGTGGTTTGTATACGTACACAACCAGAATTACAACATTTGGTAGCAGTTCTGTCTTCACAACAGTCACCTCTATGGTTTTGTAAGTTTTATTCAAAGGATACTCTTTTACAAGTCGTCTTTACTGTAAACAGCTAAACCATGCACCGGTCGAGTAGCTTTACCAGATGCATTTTCCTTTTGTTTGTTGTTCTGAATGCAAGCCCATTTGTATTATTAGTTACATCAGAAGAATTTTCATCTTGTCTATACTGTTTAAAACCTGGCAGACTTGTTTCATTGATAGAATCTTTTTTGTGAAATCTTGTTTCAGAGAAACAAGCAATATTTGTGGCCAAAACACAACGTATGTCACAACGTATGTCATCAATATGCCTGCTCATGGATGATGCATTTAAGAAACATAGCTTCATGTCAGATTGTTCAATCTTGAATAGTAACTGAAGAGATGGTTGAACCGGGTTTTCTCTGAGTCGTTCCATTTCTTTCCGAACAGACTCATCTATGCCAATTTTGTCTTCTTGCAAGTTTGTTAAATGCATACCATTTAGAGTTTGTACACGACTGATAGCAACATAGTGAATATGGTCAACCTTTCTTTGGGTTGTTAAATCAACAACAGCTCTCTACATAGTATCTCCTTGACAGCGATGAATTGTTTTGGCATGAGCAGCTCTCAATTGGAACTGATATCTCTGAATCTGCACTTGGCCTTTTGTGCCTGCACAGAAAGTCTTACCAATAGGTTCTAAAGGGGTCCATTCTTTTTTGTGACAAGACTTGTAAAATAATCTGCTGTCTTTACGAAGTTGCTTGTCAATTTCTGGATCATTAAACTGAACCCAAAGTTTGCCAGAAGCAAAGAATGAGGCATCTGTAAGTTCCACTTTAACCATTTTACAAGAAGCCTCATTTATTAATCCATCAGATGTGTCCAAGTTAACTGTTATTTCATAATGAACACCAACTGACACTTCAAGAATTGTGCTGAGCTGTTTTGTTTGATTTTTGCTATTTTTGAATGTCTCCAATATTTTTGTCTTTATTGAAGGTGGTGCAGACCCAACGAACTTATCCTTAGCCTTTATGGAGTAAACTGGATTAGGACTTCTGTGAATGATAGTACAGTTGTAGGAATCAACTCGCTCATTAGTTGTGAAAAGATGAGGAGCATCCCATGGATAATCTTCTGAATCCACAGATATACCTTAACCTCTAAGTTCATCTATAAATTGTAATATCTTTTCGGACTTCTTCTTAAACTTCCTCATGATAAATAGTGCGATTTCACAAAGTATTATGTCAATATAATTTGAGTTGCCACTATATTCTGTTATTTTGCACCAATCAATTCCATACTTCTGGATTTAGTCATGAAAATATCACTGGGTTAAACAACATTATTACTATTAAATACATAAATTTTACAAAGTACATTCTTTGTGTACAAGTATATAAATTAACAACACATCAAATACATAAATTTTGCAAAGTACATTCTTTGTGTACAAGTATATTAATTAACAACACAAAAAGTAAAGTTTGCAATGTCAGCTCTGTAACTAAGTTTTTTCTATTAATTATTTGTCTTTGGTCTTTCCATCAACATTCTTTGTGACTGCACTCATACAGGCTTCATAATCTTTCTTTGTGACGGCACATGTAGATGCTTCATCAGAATTCTTTGTGATGGCACTTGTAGAGGCTTGATCATCATTCTTTGTGATTGCACTCGTAGAGGCTAAATCATTTTTCTTCATTGGTGTTCTTGTAAAAGAATACTCTTCAAGTTTTATATTATTTTCTTTTATTGAGTCATCCAAGAGTGACATTTCCAGTTCAAATTGTTGCTCTCTTTCATATCTTTCACATTTTCTCTTCATGTCAAATTTTTCTTTCTTCAAACTGGAGAGTTCAGTTCTAATTTTTTTTTCATTTTCTGCCATTGTCTTCTTTAGGTTTGAAGGTTCGTTATTCAGGTTCATGGCTTTTTTCCTAACTTCATTCCCTAGCTTTCTAATCTTGTCTGTTAATGAGTTCATAAACCTCCCATGTTCATCATTTGATCTTGATACCTCTCCAAAGCATCCATTTATTTGATATGATACAGTAATTATATCATCAGCAATTTTGTTAATCTTGTCCATTTTTACCTACATAAAAAAACAAGTATGGAACATTAAGTTGTACCCTGTCACTTACCGATGGAAAAGGGGTGGATGACAATAAAATGAAAAAATGGCATAACTCAAAAACTATATTTTGGATTAAGCCATTGATACTTTCTCTAAGTTATCATCTGGAACCTGCCATGAGAGGACAGATCAACGGCAATGTTTTTTTTACATGTACTTGAGTAATGGTATATCATTGAAAAGGCTGACGCACAGACACAATGAGAGTGATTACTGTAGGAGGTTGACGTTCTCACAAGACCCTAATAATGATCCAAGCCACTGATGCTGATGTCAATGCCACCAGGCAAAGCCATGGTCACTTCAAAACTAGAATATTAGCGAATATCCCAAACTTAAACTTAATTGTACTAGTATGCGAATATATTTAAAGATAGGCATGCAATTTATAGAAAAGCATGATGTATCTTACAACATTTAAATGATACATTGGTAAGAGTTAAAGCTACAAAACATGCATAAACTATGTTTTATTTGTGATGAAGCATACTAATGATTAAGTGTGGAAGGTCCGGCAACACTATGAGGGAGCGGACCATGGAAAGGGTTAAATTACAGGCAATTTTTGTTTGTTAATCAGAATAATAATTGATACCCAATGAAATTGATCTGTATATGTAAAAGTGACATAATTTAGCAGCATTAGCCAAACATCAGATGTAATGACACCCTTTTTCAAACCAAATGTTTTGTCTTTAGTGAAGGAATGTTTGCTGAATTTTTACAGTTTTGACACTGCTATTTAAAAAAAAAATTAATAGTGAAAAAAACATTTGATTTGAATGTTGCCATATGAAAGCTGTGCAAAGATTTATTTTACTAAAGGATTTTAATCAATATTTACCTTTTTTTCAAGCTGCAATATACTCCATTCTAGCACATCTGAAATGCTGACTGCAATCCCCTATATTTAATGGAGTTGCTAGTGGGATGTTGAAAACTCGACAAAACATAAGCGTGTAAACTTGTAAGGTCAATAAAAGTTCAATAACTTAAAATAAAAAAATAAAGAATTATCATGAAAAAGAAAGTGTTACGTGAAATAATCATTAATAGTTTCTGAGATACAGTGTGACATGTGACCCCCTTTATAAAAAAAACTGACACCCCTCCCCCCTTTATTCTTATAAAAACTCAATAACTGTAAAATAAAATTTTGAATCATCACCAAAAAGTATACAGATCTGTAGATTTATATCACTAAGAAGTAGGTAAAGTTTGAAGCAATAATCATAAATTGTTTTTCAGATTTGGCGCGACGTGAAAAACACCCCCCCCTTTTTTTTTTATAAAAAACTCAATAACTCTAAAATAAAATTTTAAATCATCAACAAAAAGTATACAGATTGTTTGACCATCATAACAAACATCTATTTAAAGTTTCATGAAATTTGGATAAGTCGTTCTTATTTTACGGTGCGACATGTTTACGCCGGACAGACAGACAGACGGACACCGGACATTTGTATACCATCATACGTCCCGTCAAAAAATTGACGGGCGTATAAAAAGTAAGTTCTGATAGTACATGCTTTCATTTTGGAACGTGCCGAAAATTTGAAAGCAATTGCCTTAAGAAATGTTAACTTCTTTATCCTGGTATATTCTGATTTACTAAGGCCGTTAGTTTTCTCGTTTGAATTGTTTTACATTGTCTTATCGGGGCCTTTTATAGCTGACTATGCGGTATGGGCTTTGCTCATTGTTGAAGGCCGTACGGTACCCTATATTTGTTAATGTCTGTGTCATTTTGGTCTTTTGTGGATAGTTGTCTCATTAGCAATCATACGACATCTTCTTTTTTATACCATGTACTATACAGTAAGCACATTGTCAGTCAGGTTATGTTGTAGATTGAATCAGCTTATTCTATGATCATTTTGAGGAAACTCTTGATGTAACTAAACACAATGTGATTAGTGAGTACAACCAATACAAAGGTATCATCATGGGTACTTATACAGACGTATCACTTAGCAGGTAGGTAGCATTTTTACCAGCAAGTATGTAATCATTGTATCTGTAATTGTAGTGTTATTAAAAATTGCTATTGTTATACCAGTTTCTAGTGTAATTACGCGCATTTATTTTGCAGGTAAACTCGGGTAAAAATAAAGATAATATAAATATAAAAAATATAAATATGACTCTAATTTCTGATTAACAAATCGGGGGAAAATCATTAGTATACGATGGATTTACTTTCGGTATATATAGAACAGGGAATCAAGGGATATATTTCGGCGATGCACTGTTAAGGATTCTTAAAGGCAGAATAAAAATTTACCAACATTCAATAGCCATTCTTAAGGGTAACTGGGAACATGAGCACGAACCAAATGCTAGAAAACTTGAGATGTAGAATAACCGCGTAGTGGTTAAGTAACAGTGATAGAATAAAAAAACTGTTTTACCTATAACAGTAGAGAGTAGTGATCTAATTAATATAAAAGAAGGAAAACATTGGGAATGACCTGACAATGGCTTTATAACGAGAAATGCGCAAGGAATACCAAACTTTACCAAATTAAATAGATGAAATTCAAAAACACCATGGACGGATTAGAACTGCAACCCAACACAAAGGAATCGTGTTGTCTTATAAACGGCAAAGAGCATGATCTTGCAATTCTAATATCGAGGCATTGTGCACAAAAGCTTCAGAAATTTTCACAGACGGAGCTTTTAGTTACTGTCCAAAATATTTTGAACAAATGAATACTTTAAATATATAAAAACTGGAACATTATGTACCACTAGTAATTGCTCTCTTGCCATCTAAATCAGAGGATATTCTCCTCGACATGATATCTTAGTTTTGTATATTGTGTTTAAACCAAGGCTCGTTCTTATTGATTTTCTAAAATTGAAATGCATATTGCATTTAGTTCTGTATTTCCAACTACACGAATAAAAAAGCTGTCGTTTTTATTTGGACCAAAGATGTCTCGCACCATTCAGAAAGTTGAGCTCAGTCTTGAATATAAGAATAAATGATGCGAAATTGGATTGTAGTTTTATGAAATTATTTGGTGTGGAATTTCTTGATCCTTAAACAGTTTGTGATTGTTTTGCAGTGAAAATGTTAAGAGACGTTCCAAATGATCAGCGTCGTGAGAAGTTTGCAGATTATCTCGTCAAAACTTATATTTCACCAGAGTCCCCATTACCCCCAAATTTTAACTAAGAAGAGCTATATAACCAATCCATCCTTTCCAATGAATCACAAGAACGTGTTTCAACTCCAATGGTGCTAACAACTACATACTTTTAATATAGTGTTAATAGATTTAAATATTTAGGGATAGTCTTTACTTTTAGTGGTCTTCTTTTCAACCGGAGAAAGAAGAGCAATTTAAAAATCATAAAAGGCAAAATTTAAATTACAAAAATCCATGTCAGCTTGTTATTCAAGTATTGATACTGCAATTAATTTATATGATCACACAATAAAACCAATTTATTATATTTGTAATGAAATTTGTTGTTCATTTAAGATTAACTCTGCTGCTTGCAAGAAAAAAGTGAATATCTATTTGAATTAATCTCTATAAATTATTATTTGGAAAACTCACATTAAATTTTCAGATATCTAAAGTATATTCTTGGTGTAAATTAAAAAATCCGCAAATTTAGCAGTGTTATCAGAGGTTGCAAGATTTCCTCTTTATTTTTCTGTCATATCTATCGTAAAATATGTACACAGACTTAACAAATTGGACGAAGGGTTACATTATGATGCTTATGTTTGTAATAAAATTTTAGATGCAGGAAACATTAATTGATATGAAATATTTACATCAATCACTTGATATACAAAATTTGAATACAAAGCTCAATAAATTAATTGTAAAATGTAAACTTTGTAACAGTTTTAAATAATTATGTGGTCATTTTTATAAATTTCCTGTTTACAAAACTTTGAATTTATTGGAAAACTAAGGATTTTCTTATCCCAGGAATAAACTACCTTAGCCGTATTTGGCACAACTTTTTGGAATTTTGGACCCTCAATGCTCTGCAACTTCCTACTTATTTGGCTTTATAAATATTTTGATATGAGCGTCACCGATGAGTCTTATGTAGACGCGCGTCTGGCGTACTAAATTATAATCCTGGTACCTTTGATAACTATTAAAACATTTTGGTTGTTCAAAAGATCTGATACCTTATCACATGGTAATAGTAAATTGGAAAATTATGTCAGCCTCAAGACTGACTTCGTAAAGGAGGCTTATTTATCAATTCAAGATTTTAATATAAGAAGAGCTATTTGTAAAATGAGAATAAGTGCTCACGATTTTAGAATTGAGAAAGATAGTATAAAAATACATAGAGAGAACTCAGCGTCTATGTCATCACTGCTAATCACTTGGATCAAATTTTATTGAAGATGAGACCCATTTTACAGTAAATTTTCCTTTGTATAATGAACAAGGGGGGACATTATTATTTGATAAAGTAAACACTTTTTGTATTAATTTTAAAGAACTACCTAAGGATAAGAAATATTTCTGGCTGTTTACAAATGATCATTTACCAAGTCTCATGTGCCTAGGAAATTACATTATTAAAGGTTTAGAATAAGATCCAGATGTATTCAAAATATATGAAATAATATTTTATTAATTTGAGATTTGATGTAATAGTTATGTAAGACATATGCTGAGCTTTGCTCTAATCCTGTACATAACGTTATAGTATGGTATTAAGTTTCTGTTTTGATTTTTTCAAATCATATTGTGCATACTATTGTTGAACCTTCATGGGTTCTTGATAAGATTAATAAAATTCTTATCTTATCTTATTTTTAATCAAGTTGGGCATCACTTCCATCAGTAGAATACATACGTACTTCAAACGGCCCGGTATTATTTCATGCTAAGTACATTGAGAAATTTTGTTCTGCACATCAATTTAGTTTTGGGTTTCTTGACACTATTTTCAAATTTCCGATCACCACATACATCAAACTAAAGTGCTTGATACACCCGCAGTAGTGAGTATAGTACGGTGACCAGACCCAATATTTTTTATATTTAATCGTCAAACATACTATATGGCTATATTATATATCATTGGATTCGGAAAAATGAGTACTTTTATAATATCGATGTCGTCAAAAAGAAATGTGGTAACAGTTTTGCATGAAATAAGGTAAAAGATCAAATTCTGTGTTTTGTTTCTTCCATACTTTTAAAATTTGAAGATATATACACCAATTTAGGTTAAATGTCAGATACAGACATATTTTTCAAATCAATTAACATGAATGATCTCGAAAATATATAAAAAAAAATGAATTAGGAAATCGATTTATTCTTGTAATTGGCGTTTTTCAAACACTTGATCTGTTCTACGCAATTTCTGTTAAAGTTACAGTAGTTACCTTGCCGGCTGACATTCAACCTCAGCAATAAAAGATAAATATTATCATTTTACCTGAGGAAGCCTTCTATGATGAAGGCGTATTTTGCCTAAGCTCATTCATATAATTCATTAAAACCAAAAAGCACCCAATACCTCGAAAACAGTTACAATTAAAAAATCTAATCAAAGAGATCCACACAACAGAATTATACCAGGAGTATCTTCTGGTTCATCTGTCAAGGAACATGATTTAAAATTTCTATATAATGCTGACCCTTTACAGTAGCAAAGCTCCGGACATGTATGGTTTTGTTGTGAACAAACACCTGACTTTTTAACATGGAGATTTTTCCTTCAATGAAAACACAAGATTTTGCAGGAATCTGCTGGCATATGCTCTTTAAAATACACGGGGTGTAATGAATCATATAACTTTCACCAACCGTATTGTAAAATTGACGGGACAGAGTTTTAGCATATGTAATGCGGTTCAATTTTTTAGTTTGAAACGAAGTACGTGAAACATGCTGTTTCACTGCCTCCTCACAGGGAGGTGACCCGAATAAACTTACATCTTTACTGGTGGCAAGTTTTAAAAGTTTTCTTATCATAGAGCTTTGAAATTAACGTTCATGCCCAAGCAGGGGGTTTATCTTTGTCAATATTATCGAAACTCTAAAAAACACTGAAATCGTCGTGCGTGTCCTTCAAAATCTTGTAAACAGTGTGTTTACCTACTCCAAGCAGAGACAAAGTTGTGTCTCATCCGGTAACTGCATGTACAGCAGTTAATAGTTTTTAACAAATTGTTGGGGAAAACAGACATAGAGTTACTGAATAGGTGAAAATCTCCGCCCATCCTTTACACTGCTAATGTTCCCCATCTGCAATTACAACTCGCTTGAATGTGTCATATATTTAATGTAGTGAGCACACAGACCAATCACATTTGTATTAGAGGTCCGTATGATTGTTCTTCCGCTCTTTCCCGTGTCTCTAAACTTCGTGTCAAAGTTTAAGGCAGTGAGTATCCTATTGAGTGCTAAACAAGTTACGACAGCCATTAACAGTGTAAGTATAAATGCCTTTGACAATTTCACATCAGGTGGAATCATATAGGGGATATTTCAAAGTTTTGCAGTCAGGAATACTTCTCCCCTCAATAATCTAACTCACTTTGGTGGAAGCTTAATATCAATACATTGAACCAATGTCATACCATCTCTAATGTAAGTTGAGAGAGATGGTACAAAGGAAGGTAAGGAAAGTGCACAAGAGACTTCAGATTTTTATTGCTTCACCAAATCAGACTTGCATGATTTTCTCATGATGGCGTCATCTTGAAAAAAAAAAGAAATTCTAATGGGACTTACAGGGTGCGACAGAACATATACGGTAACATCATCTCTACATTTGGCCAAAATCAGTGCACGTCCAAATACAAGTTATGGATTTATTTGACCTAAAAGTATTTCCCCCGATTTATATTTAAGGTATGTTTTTGTGGTCATGTGTTAAAACGTTTTTAGTTTTGACTTTGATATTGGACTATATACTGTAAACTCCTTGACTGGATCTAAAAAAAAGAGCACTAGTGATACAATGTTTAGACATGTTCAAGCCTTCATCTACAGCTGTGAGCAAAGAAATCGAATATCTCTTGTAGCATGCATTCTAGAAGAGATAGTAGTAAGACATGGAAAAGATGTCAAACGGATCAGTCATGGAACTAGTTCACAATGGCAATAGCATGTTCTTCATCTCTTTTCATTGCTGTTGGTTTTGTTTCCTCTTGTGAATTCGCATTATCTGCAGCAATTCCAGCCCTTTTCAGTATTTTTTACGACTAAGGGATTCTTAGAAATGTCTAGTAGGGGTCAATCTAACAAGCGCGGACTTTTGATTTGTTATGCCTACAGTGCCACCTGATCCCCTTTGGCTTTTATAACGGTCTTTTATGTTGCCATGTCGGCCCATGTACCGTTAAAATGTCCAGGAGTCTGTCTTAAAGCAAAGTAGTCATCTATATAGATAAAATTCTCAGAACGTTGAAGCATATCGAGTATGTAAACTGGCATCCACCTTCAGTAATTGGTACGTTTGGTTACACAAATTATAAGGATACATTTGGGATGACGATCTGAAGGAATTGATCATTTCCCTCTCGTTCTGCACTAATTTTTGAAAGCAAAGTGTCTACTGCTTCAGTCAAAACAGCTTAGTATTTGAATGTAAGTGTTACAGCACACCCCATTGCTGATATGTATCTTCAAATAGCTCCGTCATATGAGCATTATGACTTGTGTCTGGCTTGAATTGCTGAAATATGCTTCTGAGATAAATGAATTTAATATTATTGACTAATAAAGGTATGAAATATCATATAAATGTTAATTATTTTACATTTTGCGTTAGAAAATAAAGAAGAAATTAAATTGATACATACTCTATTAAATGCAAAATATTCGTAGTGGTAATCTTTTACATAAACTCTTTAATAACGGATTAATTTTGCTAAACTTATTTTAAATCGTTAAAATAAGGTGTAACAACAATGTATATAACAAAAGAAATCATAACACGGATGTTCTTTTACAATGTAGACCTCAAAACTTTTCTAAGTTGATTTTTCGTTCAAGTAAACTAACATACTTCAAAGTCCATTTTACGAAAATTGCACCGTACGATTTTTTGACGACAAGTCAAAATGTTAACTTTAACCTTTGAACTACCAATAGTGTGATTTATAGCCATATAGTCCGAATGACAATTAAACTCCTTAAATAAGCGACCTTTCCTTACTCGGTCACCGTACTAGTAGAAGTGAAAAAGAGAAAACATTCTGACCAAATGTCAACTTTGCTAATACACACTCGATGTTAGCAATATCTAAATTACTATCCCTTGATTTTCTGTTCTCATTTGCAAAATATAAATGCCTTGTAATTAGGTTTGTGACATTGCCCATAACTGGAGACATAGAATTAATTCTACCTGTGAACTGTACTAAATGACGAGAACTTATAATGGGATTTTTTTCTTCAAAATATTGTCAAACGATTCTTTTGCATCATTTAATTTATGTTCAGACACGGTTGAACTAAAGCTTACCGAATCCCAAATTAATCCGAGCCATTCCAAGCGTTGAACTGGATCAAAAGATATTTTTGTTCATTTATCAAAAATCCAGACTTTACGAATTAAAAATATATTTTGACATTTTAAATACCCTTCTGATATACCTAAACCATTATCTAGATAAAGCACTATATCTACACCTTTTCACGCCAGTATTTAACCATAGGTCGTTGAAAAAATGTTAGGCGCTGAACTCAAACCAGAAGCTTAAACTAAAATCAATAAAACATTCCGTTCCAAGAGAACCCTAAATATGTATGTTGCTCTTTGCAGATATCCAGATGAAAATATCCAGATTTAAATCATATTTTATTAGGTATATATATATACATCTTTCTTAAAAAACTGTTGAGGAACTTTCCAATCTTCTAATTTTATTTTATTTTTCAAGACCTATAAATTCAATTAAGATAGATCTAATATCAATCTCTTTTTCCCGGAATTTTGAATGGGAACACTTAATGGATTTACTACAAAAAGCTGGAATGGTACTTCGTGTGCGCATCTGTTTTTCGAAAATTCGAGAACAGCTTCGTTTACAAAATCAGTATTATCAGCTGCAAATTTATTATTGCGGAATTTCATAGGGGGTGGTAAACTCACATAAAGAATCTTATAACCTTATATTATAGTACTGATTAAAAATTTGCTTGCTCCAATGTGCTCCCAAAAAGCTACATTTTTAGATAAAACTACTTTTGACGCCTTTGGCGAATTTTGAAAAATCAACCGCATCAAAATATTTTGTATGTTCGAAAAGTATATTCATGTGCCCATGCAACAAATATCCGTGTAAAATTGAGAATAAAATGGGGAACATGTCAGAAACCACAACCCGACCAAACAGAATATCGCCAATGGGTCTTCAATACAGCGAGAAACTTCCATACCCGCAGTTGTGCTTCAGCTGGCCCCTTAACAAAAAAGTATACTAGTTCAGTGATAATGGACGTCATACTGAACTCCAAAATATACACAAAAATAGCATGTTCTTAGTTTTTTGTTTTGTCCACTATTACTATACTTTTTGGACCTTTTGGATTATAGCTCTTTATCCTCTATATAAGCTTTGGATTTCAAATATTTTGGCCACGAGCATCACTGAAGAGACATTTATTGCCGAAATGCGCATCTGGTGCAGGAAAATTGGTACCGTTAATGTTATTAACAACATATAACATATGGTGTTCCATAGTAAAAAATGTATAGCGTATGCTACCAATTTTATTGATCCTGCTATACTGTGACTCATCTATAAAACAAGATAGTAGCTGACGTCGTGAAATCTTGAAAATGTGTACAAAAAGGAGAAAGCTTTCAGGACAGGCATTAGAAACGAAGAAATTAGCAAGAAGCATAATGAAAGTAATAACATAATTAACAAGTGAAACTGCGAGCTACTGCTCACTGATGATACCCCCGCCGCAAGTGGATAATATTAATAGTGTAAAAATATGCAAGTGTTCGGTAAACAGGAAGTTGTCGAGTGATGAATCTGAAAACGCACCACACGGTATAGCTGACTTATATAAATCCTGAAACCAAATTTCAGAAATCCTTGTATTGTAGTTCCTGAGAAAAATGTGACGAAAATTTTCAAGTTGGCTATCATGTGTAAAATCATACAAGTGTTCCGTAAACAGGAAGTTGTCAAATGATGAATCTGAAAACGCATCACACGGTATAGCTGACATATATAAATGTTGATACCAAATTACAGAAAGGGTGGATGTGTAGTTCCTGAGAAAAATGTGACGAAAGTTTCATGGGACGGACTGACTGACGGACAGACAGAGGTAAAACAGTATACCCCCCCTTTTTTAAAGCGGGGTATAAAAAGTCAATTGTTCATGAACAATTGAAAGGTCTTTCCTTCTTAGTTAAAAAAATATATGGTTTCTAAGGACATTTATGTTCATAACAAGTGGTTGCTTAGGACAAAAATCATTCCTAAGGATAAAAATATTACTACCAGTATTAAAAATGTCATATATACTATTCATAGTATTTAAAGATAAAAAAAAATAAGTGATTGCTAAGGACTTAAATGTCGTTGTTAGGGATAAAAATGTCATTTCCAGTATTAAAAATTTCATATTTATATTATTCATAGCCTTCTAAGTTCAAAATTATATGGGTGCTAAGGTGTTTTATGTCGTTGCTAGGGACCTTGACCTAATTTTATAGATCTTATTATCACCACACAAATAGCACTGCACTAAGTACTCCTTTCCGTAAAGAGAGTAAAATTCTGAATAAGGGAAATAGGGACTGCAATGCCATATGGTTGCAATAATAACATCAAAGGAGTAGGAAATTTGTCAATTCCTGCCTGCAGTGATTGAAATGTTAATACTACCTTACGACAACAACGTAGTCATGGGCAAAAACATTACCATCGGCCTAATGTAAAATAATGTAAAATAAATTCTTCCAAGTCTAGATCGCCCTCTGAGAGCTTTGATTACCTTCTTTCATATTTGCCAACATCCACAAGGGTTATATTACAATAATTTAATTTTTAATGTAACGCGTCTTCTGATTGGCTGACGTTATTTTGTTATCAGCCCATAGACAGTATGTAGTCAAGTAACCGTTACGCGTGTTATTCAGTGTGCACCAATTTTTTTTATGTTATTTCTTCATAGAAAGAAAAAATATAAGTCATTCCTTAATTAGAGCTATTCTTTTTTCGCTGCCTGTTAATTTTCTTAAATATCCACTTGACAAAGGATGTATCAATACATGTATTGCAAAATACAGACTTGTCAGTATTATTTGTGATGTAGCTCTTTTCCGTCTTTTCAACCCGTAAGATCGGAACCTTTACATAAGGAAAAGAGGAAATTCCCTCCTGTCCACTTTACCAATAATCCACAATGCCTTTCAACATAAAATGGTAGCTAGTATACGCTATAAATTTATAACTTTGGGAGACCATAAGGCATATTTTTGTTAATAGTGAACAAAAGGGTAAAACATGCAAAACAAAAGAACAAGTGATCAGTATGCTGGAATTTCTTATCGACAACATATTTGTTGAATTATGAGGTAAACTTTTCAAAAAATTGTCGGCATTCCTAAGGAAACGAACTGTGCGCCTCTCCTTGCCGACCTCTTCTTATTTTCAAATGAATCGGAGTTCCTTCAGATTATTGTCAAAAACAAGAAGACAAAAGAAACCAGATTATTTAATTTCACTTTCAGATATATTGATGATATTCTTTCAATTACCAATCCGAACTTTTCTAATTGGGTTCCATTAATATGTCCCCTAACCAAGAAGAAACAACAGACACGGCTTCTTCTGCCTGATTTTTATACTTATATCTCGAATTTGACATACACAGTCATCTCAATACCAGAATCTATGACAAACGAGATGATTTAACTTTTCAAATTATAAATCTCCCCTCCCACTTTAGTAGAAATTTACCAACTTCACCTGCATATTGGATATATATTTCTCAACTTAATCCATATTCAAGAGCTTGCTAAACGTCACCAGTGTATGAGCAGAAGGATGATGAACCCCAGGTATGTCAAATAACGTCTCGTCCTTTTTCTAAAAGAGTTCATCACAAGGTACCAAGACCTTGTTGATCAATATTCCGTATCAACTTTACAAAAAAATACATGATTGTCTTGATGTATAGATTTTGCGTACTGACGTTGTTTATCATCTTAACGTATTATATTGTTCTTTTATTTTTTTACATTACTTTTACTGTTTGGTTTGTTTTCTCCGATATTCATATGACGTGGCTCGGTACTTATACATCCCGTGAATGTGTTTGTATAATCCATCCTTTTACTGGTGTTTTGTATACTAGTATGCGACTTTTAAAGTTTCTTAGGTTCGTATAACGTGACTCTGTTACTAGTATGCGACTTTTTAAGTTTCTTCGGTTCGTATAACGTGACTGTTTATTAAAAGATCCCGTCATTATGTTATTGTTCCATTATAAGTTCCTAAATCCGCTCCTGTTAAAAGTAATTTTGGATAATTCTAACATAACTTTTGATAATTTAACCCTGTATACCACCATTCCCCATGTGAAATTATATATATTTTTTAATATACATTGAACGACATAATTTCTTCCCATGTCACGTTTACATTTTCTGAGGTCAGACACCCGAAGCAATGATGACTGCTGTATACCCATATTTTGACTATTTTACTTGTGTCTGTTCCCGCATCGTTGTAAATAAAACGGAATTTGATGCGACTATCATAAGTGAGAGGTTAAGCGCTATAAAACCAGGTTCAATTTACCATTTTCTACATTTGAAAATGTCTGTGCCAGGTCAGGAATATGACAGTTGTTGTCTATTTATTTGATGTGTTTTGTCATTTGATTGCGGACTTTCCGTCTTGAATTTTCCTCGGAGTGCAGTATTTTTGTGATTTTTACTTTTTTTTTTTTTTTAATAATAATCGACTGGAACCAACACTTCAACAAACTAGCAGTTTCTTCTTTATGTACCAACACTTAACTCTATGTGAAATATGACTGAACATTGTGTTACCAAACGCGTAGACCCATTTATTATTGAGAAAGCCATAAAAAGAAGAAAGATATATGTGGAATATCGGTTGTAAACTTCTTATTTGATGGGCATCAATTGTTTTTTTTTAGAGTAATCAAAATCACTTTATTGTCACCCTTATTTAAAAACAACGGAGAAAAAATGATGCAAAATAGTTCTTACATGTAGCATACTACTGAAAATCCGTGAATTCATCTTACGAAAAGACTTAAGAAAAGGTTATTAAAAGCTACAGTCAACCCTTCAAAAAGACTTCAAGATTAAGTCCAGCCATCATTTTCGAAGTATATCACAAAATATCACCTGTTTGTTTATACCTATTTGATGTAGTCTTACTAAAAATGCTGCTAAGAAATGTATCAGGCAATGGTAAACTGAAATCTCAGAAAACATTTTCCAGTTCTACAAGGCGTTAAACAGGGAGGATAATTACGCGCTGATCTATGTAACGTATATATTAAAGATCTGCTCAATACATTACGTATACTTTTGTCTAGTGAATATAGCTGAACGGTACATTGATTACCACCAATACCTTTAACAACCTCCGAAAAGTGTAGTCCTATACGTACAGCCTTCAAATCGCATTAAACAAAAACTACAGACGGTCTAGTTTCGGATATTTATAAAAATGTATCAATATCAATACAACGCAGTTACCGAAAAATCTCCACACTTGGGTATCCTAAGATTAACCTACGGAGTTAAAATCCACAATATAATACTTTCAAAGTATCACAAAATTAAGAAGAGCTGTCGACAGTTGAATGTCACCTGGTATGCATGGACAGACAACCTTGATCCTAAAACTACTATACAACTAGTAAGAACTTTTATACAACCTATCCTAACATATGGTCTACCAACATCACAAAACCTATAATTGGGAAATGTCAGGAGACAACGTTAAAACCAAAATTATCTGAATAAATCTCTGCTCCAGATCCTAATATTTGCATGTGTCTGTAGAAGATCAAATTTAGATCTATTAAAGACCAAACTCAGAAAACGAAATACCATCAACAATCAAACTCATGAATGTCATATATTGTCAATCGATTATTAAGCTTCATAAAATGTTTGTCGTTACTATCAAATGTGGTCATTAAACAGCCTTAACTGACGTTAACCAACTTGCAACGAATATCCCACTGCTGAATCGATAGATAAATCTCATTGCTAATACAGTTACTCCTGAACTTCATACACTATTATGTCCTATCTCCTAAAAAGCACAGCATTATTTGCACGTGCAGTTATTATAAAGTATTATAAAGGTACAGCACTTCAATCGACCCAATTTGTTTTTGAGTCAATTCGTAGGAATATGGATGTTTGGCTAAATATATGCTATTTATCCGGATTTCGAGTCCGGATATTTGTCACTTATTAATTGTCACTCCTGTGGTTTTTAGTTGCCCACATTAGGTGATTTAACGAAAGTCATTTGTAGTCATTATCAAGCTTATTTCTTGTTCATTTCAAAATTTTGGAAGTCTTATATTGTCTGGTTTTGTTGTTTGTTCGTTGTTTTGTTGAATTTTAGCGAGACAGTGAATAGCATTGTAGTGTTCGTTTGGGTTCAGGTGTGTTTGATTTATTTTGTATTCATGACGAGTAAATGAACAATTGCAGGGTCTTGTTTAAACTTGCTCCGCTCGATGCCATGAAAAGGCGAGTCGAAGTAGCCATATTACTATAAACATGGTAATAGCTGGGCACAGTCTAAACTCACCAGCATACTGTCAATGAGTTTATTTGGTGTGCAGCCAAAACAGATGAGTCAGTCACGAATAGTTCCATGGTTTCTCTGTAATTTTGAGTCAATGGAGACATGGTCATGAGATTTTCTTTTCACAGAGTAAATAAAATTGCATATATACACAGTCAGACATGACTATTTTCTGCGTAAATAGACCAGACGCACGTTTCGTCTACAAAAGACTTATCAGTGACGCTCGAATTAAAAAATGTTAAAAAGGCCAAATAAAGTACAAACTTGAAGAGCTTTAAGGACCAACATATCTAAAAGTTTTAAGGTAATCCATTCCCGGGGTAGAGAAAAGCCTTAGTATTTCAAAAATTCAAAAGTTTGTAAACATTTAATTTATAAATATAACCAAATTAAAGATTCATGTCGACACAGAAGTGATGACTACTTGGCTGGTGATACTCTCGGGAAATTAAAACGCCACCAGCAGTGGCATCTACCCAGTGGTTGTAAATAAAACTCATCATAGATACCCGGAATAAATTTTGTATTTACGCCAGACGCGTGTGTCTTCTAGTTCGATTAGTTGTTATTAGTTCTGTTATTTTGTTCATTACTGCATATTCAAATAGTTCTCGTTCGGAATATTCATGAAATATATGCCACTGGACGATAAGCAACCAACAATCAATTAATCATATTCATATTCAAATATTTTTTCTGATGGCAGATGTTACTGTAATTCCTCTGTAGTTAGTTGGTAATATGGAGTCTTTGCCTCTATTGTTCATATAAGTGTATCATCATTCTCGTCTGGAATTTCACCGTCTTCATTATGTTGGTAAACAGAGACAGTATGTTTTGGTCAGCAATGGAGTCGGCAAAACAGTCTGCATGTGTAACTTTGTCGACGTGGTTGGTATCGGTGAACATATATGCTATAGATAGATTTGGTGAAACGGATCTATGCTTCTGCTTGTCAAAAGGGGTCTCACTGTGTATGGTAAATGTCATAACGGCCATCATAACATATCTCTTAGAGCTGCAGTTTCCTGGTTTTGGCCTTTGGAACTGGGTTGGCACCATTTGAAGTCAGTTTTCCAAGAATTATTGAACTTTGTCAAATATTTCTGTTATTTTGCCACTGGTGTCAATGAAGACAGAGATGACTATCGTTTTGGCATTTTGAAAACATAATGGTATGAAAACCAAACATTTTGCTGATATGATTTTTTTGTCGGCGCGTGTAGCAATTGCTCACATTTAGCTGAACCCATTCCTTTTACCAGTATTTTCATCTACGATAAATGTTTTCTTCGGCATCAGAACCTTCCGGTAAATGTTTTGACAACAGCATTTCACTTTTCTATCAATGCCGGTATTTACCGGTATCATCCTTGGCGTGTGTCATAAACAGAAGCCACATCGAGTAATTAATATACAAACACCTTTGGTCAATCAAACTATTATCACTTGTTAATTAGCCTTGGGTAATGATTAAAATCTCCACATGTGTCGCAATTTAGAAATGTCAGTTTCACCGGATACGTTCGATAAACTCAGGTTTTTCCGACCTCAAAACAAATTTTGTAAACAAAATCGTAAAAAAGGCACGGGAGTTTTTTGTCTTTAACGGGTGGTCAGGAGGGACCCCATAAAAACCGGATTACTGTACTCCTGTTCGGAGATTCATATGTATGGCCATAGCTTGTTCTATCATTTCTTTGTCTGGTAATGATTTTTTTTTATTCAGGTCCATGTTATTCGCTTACCACTTTCTGGTGGTCATGGTGGTTGATAAACTAGTGGTTGGCGAATCAAATCACTTAAATCAAATGCAGTTTAGTTTTTAAAACTACCCCAAGGGTGACTGGGGAAACGAAATATGGTCACTTGGTCTTCTCGCAGTAAAACGCTTGCCGAAGTGGGGCGTCCGTATGGCTGTGCGGGGTGTATCAAGTTCGCAGTCATGTCCGGTCAACAACTCTTTAAGGGGTCTGTAAGTGGTCTGTTACAAAGCAAAATTTCTGTCCCTATCCAATAAACCATAATTTTTTCAGTGGCATTCCAAATTTCCCCGACCAACATCCTGGATGGCATTAATAACAAGACCTACCTATTGTATTTATTGTTAACTTGTTCTCGTCCTGAAAGGCATGCAATTTATGCTACTGGACGTTAAGCAACCAACAATCAATCAATCAATTTTACAAAACCTGGCCCCTAGACCAATGTACTTTTATAAATTCACAATTTATATCAAATACAGCTAATAATAACATACATTAAACGATACAAACCCAACATATTACTCACATATATATATATATATATATATATATATATATATATATATATATATATATATATATATATGTAATAAATTAATTTCTTTATCAATATAAAAAAAGATGTGATATGATTGCAAATAGGACATATCTCCACAGGAGACCACATGACATAGAATTTATTTACTATAGGTCATGGTACGGTCTTCAACAATGAGCAAAGCCCATACCGCATAGCAAGTTATAAAAGGCCATGAAGTAGCAATGAAAAACAATTCAAACGAGAAAACTAACAGTCTAATTTAAGTATAAAATTTAACGAAAAACAAATGACTTGTGTAAAACATAAACTAACGACAACCACTGCATTACAGGCTTCTGTACATGCATCCAGAATGGGACGGGTTTAAACATGTTAGCTGGAACAGTGGTGTAACGGTACAACACAAGAACGAATTATAAAATCAGTTGAAAAAGTCTAAATTCATCAGATAGGCTAAAATACATGTAGACGTAGCCGTGTACTTGCACATCCAAACAACAAAAGACAATGGGTACATATCTGAGAGTAACTGACAGCTAGTTCAAAGCCACTAACAACATATAAAAAACATTCAGACTTATTTATCAAATCGTACACGTCCAACATCCAATAGATTTAGTGTAAAGACGTTTTGAACATTCAGAGAAAAACATGACCTCGTGCAATGCCAAGATATGTTCAGACTATGTTAAGGGTGATCTTTTGGGTATCACAAACAGTTACCTGAAGCCCACGGACAATTAAATTCTACTTCCTTCCCCACACCTCCAATTTAAGACTTTCATTTGCCTCCTCCGCTATTTGAGCCTTTATGTTTGATTTTTGGAGTTATGAATGTCGTGCAGCTCACCGTTTGCAAACTCGGCCTGGTTTTCAAGTATTTTAACTCGATCATCAATCTGTTCTAGGTTCACTTTTAGTATTTCTACTTCAGTGTCGGTATAAACATGTTGTTTCTGAAAACATTTGCCAATGTCGGCAAAATCTTTACACTAGCTAGCCATTGTTATTGTTTAAGAACAGGTAGACCATGTTTTTTTCTTTTCAATCTTGTCAATAGACTGTAGCGTATCAGGAATAAATGATATGCCACAACCAGATAAAAATTCATTTTCATCTTTAATTGACTCTTCCATACTATCCTCTGTGGATTCCTGCCCTCTCGCGCTTGTCTTGCAGGAACCCATACTAACATCATCCTGCCACCTCCCGCGCTCGTCTTGCGGGAGAACATATTGTCTTCCTCTTACCCCTTCTCGTGATTGTCGCGGGAACCCATTACAACTTAGTCTTTTTATACAGATTCAGGATCCAGTTCGCTCTCACGTTAACTAGGAGAGTTTTCTTTATCATATGAACTATCTCTTGGCTGGTAACAGGAAAAACGTCTTCACCATATCCATCATTCAGTTTGTCTTGTGGGGGAACCGTTGTACAACTCGAATCAGCTGGAACTTGACAATTTATAACGACAGCTGACCTGCGACATCGATCAGCATCTGAGTAGGAACCTGGACGATTTTTTGAGTCGTTACTACTTTGGCAATCTAATCTGCAGTGACAAAAGTTTAGTGATTTTAATTGTTCTGTGCGGTATGTCGAACTGAGTTCCCTCTTTGACGTCCATCTCAATCTGATGAGCGCCAGTTCCGTACCCAGCTCAAAGAGAAGTATGGGTCTGTGTATCCTTATAGCAACTTGATACCATTATATACGTCCCAAGAAGGAAACGAAGTTTTATATATGTAAGTCGTTCTACATAGTTCACAGGCAAAGGCTTTCCCTCTCTGACGTCCATCTCAACATGACGAACGCCAGTTCCGTACCCAGCTCAAAGAGTAGTATGACTCTGTGTCTCCTCATAGCAACTTTCATACCATTCCATACGTCTCAAAAAAGGAAACCAAGTTGAGAGTAGGCATCCTCGAAATTTTCAACTTTATCGTTTTTACAAGCAGTCGAGAGTCGACGTTTCACAAAATTCATTCTGCGCAGCAAAGATTTCCCTCAGTTTTTAGTTATTTCAATGGAACTTCCGTTTTCAACTAAGTCTTAATGGGTTCCTTTCATTATTACCATTGCGACAGCGATAACTATATGAGAGTTTATAACATGCCTTTGGTAGTTAGTTTTATATGTGTAAGTTTATCTGCATAGTTCACATACAAAGGCTTTCCCATTGTGTTCACTTCTTATGTGCTGCATTAGCCCTTTTTGAAACGTACATGTCCTGTTGCACATAATCACACTTGAAATTATACTGTTCATGTTTCGCTACCTGATCCTGGTACAGCTTCCTGGACATGCATACTCCATAATAGATCTTACTATGCTGTTGTAAAATTGGAGTAGTTTTGTTTTTGATAATCCTCCCAATGCATGCCTTTTATATCTCTTATTACTGATATTGCGTTATTTGCAATACGTTGTTAAAAGCTCCTGTGCCATAGCAAACTTAAATATTTGCAGGATTTGCCAGCTCTTGTTATGATCTGTTAAAATATTAAACAACATTACTATCTCACATGAGAAACAAATCATCTAAAAAATATCAACAAAAACAATTCAAAGTATAAACTTTTTTTTTTTATTTAAATTTATCTAAAAAAGCTATTTCCTTTTGTATTTTTGTTTTTTTCTGAAATTGAAATTATAAAGAAAAAACAACATTTCTAAAAGTTAATTTTTATTTTCAAAAAGTTCGATTCAAGCTGGTAAGTAACTTTAAATGTTTATCAACTACTAGTTGCACCTTGGAACGCTTGTAGGGCTTTAATGGATACAAATCCTAACATCTTTGCTAGGTCTATGAGCCCGACAACCCAGAGCTTTGACCATATTTATTTCATAATGACCTGGGCCTGTAACAGAAAAATAATCTTTTTAACTATCAAAATGAAATAAGAAGATGTTGTATGAATGTCGATGAAACCAAATTCATTCAAGACAAAATGTAGTTTAAGTAAGCCATTAGAGGTTACAGTCTTCAACGTGATGCTTTGGCAAACAGCGAACAGTTGAATAATAAAAAAAAACTTACCAGGAAGTAATAAGATATTGTTGTACTCTCTGCAGTTTTCAATTGGAGTAGTTTGACAATGATCTCTCTTTAATATGCTAAAGGAACTCTTCCTCTTCCTCAAATTTCATTTCACAATCACGACAAACCATGTGATTGTCAATGACTTTGTTCCCTATTGTGTAAGGCAGGGCTTCGCAGCCAAGACTTGTCCATTTTCTGTTTGATAGTGTCAAATTTTCAATGTGATCAAATACCTAAAATACAAATTTAAAGGTAATTTAAGGTATACTATTAATGTTCTTGTTTTTAAATAGTTTTATTTGAGAAATGAAATTATCAAAGAGTGATAAACGAAGTATCAACCAACTGTACGAACTATTTCGACGTATTCAAAAGATCATGGGATTCTCAAAGCATAGGTCTCCCATTACCACTTGGATTTTTTCATCTGGATAGCCACTTATATAAAGTTGTTTCTTAAATATATAATGGCACACATTAAATATATGATATCAGTGGCGGACCCAGAAATTATCATAAGCCCCCTATTTTTACCATAAAAGGTGGGCCTGGGCGCCCTAAAAAACTCTCTAAATACGCCTCTTGATGATATGAATCATTTGTATAAGATTTGGTGGATAAAAACAAAATAATTAATCAATTATAGCAAGTTCAGTCATTAATTCCAACTTTTTTTAAAACATACATCACATATCTAAGTTTAACTCAACATCCTACATCCCAAAAATGTTTTAATATCATAAAGACTATAATCGGACGATATGTATATTTATCATGTGGGTTGCAATCCCCATCCATGTTTCCATCTTCAAATGCTAATCCATCACACATAACTTTTAGTTGCTCCTCTATAAACTGGTTACTGAAAATATTATAATTCAATTTTTTTCTAAATATATATACATTTATCGCTATTTATTTTGTGCATTTGTCCTTAGATCTTTTTTTGTGATAATTTTCATATCATTCTCGCCTGAGATGGAAAATTATCGCTAGAAACTACGCATGCACGTCGCGTCGGTAACGAAATTGACATGAAATTGACAACGTCGTCATAGGTAAAATAGCGATCAAAAGATTATCATTGTTCATCTCAACTCGATTGCCTTTCTCGCTTTCGCCGTCCCGGCTCGAGAAAAGCAATCTCGTTGAGATTATCACCGATAATCTATAAGTATATGACATTAGTAGACTCCCTTGTATTTGTTACATCGTCCTGAATATGCATGAAATATTTGCCACTGGACGTTAAGCAACCAACAATCAATCAATGTATTTGTTACAATCCCCAAGGGTGACTGGGGTATAGAAATATGGTCATTTGGTCTTCTCCCGACAGGCAGTAAAACGCTTGCCGAAGTGGGGGTCCGTAGGTGGCCTGTTGCAAAGCAAAATATCGGTCCCTATCCAATATACCCTCCTTTTCCAGTGGCTGTCTAAATTTCCCCGACCTTCATCCCAGATAGCCTCTATCGTATCAACCTACCTATTGTATTTATTGTGAACTTGTTCTCGTCCTGAATATGCATGAAATATTTGCCACTGGACGTTAAGCAACCAACAATCAATCAATCAATGTATTTGTTACAGCCGATTTTGACGAGTGTGTAGGCTTAGGTTATATCTTTGGTTAGCTTGCTTGCTAGTTGAACCGTGAATTCATTGTTAGGTAAGGTATACACCCCTCCTTTCCAAGTAGCCTAGTCCTAGGAAGAAACAATAAATCAAATAAGCAATAACATCGTTTTATAGGAGGATTATTTACCTATATTATGAGATACTTTACTTACAATAAATCAAATAAGCAAGAACATTGTTTTCATCCTATCGTAATCATAATTATTCATAACTTACCTGTAACGCTGAAAGATTCCAGGTATTCATCATCCGCTTCTTCTGACAAATCAATCTTGATTTTTTTCTTGGCATATGCCTATCGTCAAGGAAGTTCGTCTCGGTAAACTTCACACAGCCTTGTCAGAGGTAAATGCTGTGGGTAAACAAGTCGCCGTGGTCAATGGGCACATCTACAACAGCCTTTCTTATTTTCTTTGCCTTAAGGTGGTATGGGTGTCTTCCTCCATCTTGGATTGTAAAAAACAGAGAACCAAAGGTGCAGATTTTCTATCAAGTTAGCAAAATTTGATGCAGGAATGAAAATTTTAAATGTGAATGTTCATTTAAAAGAACCAATTTATAAGAATATAACTTATAATTATTAAATATTTTTGCAAATATTGATTATTTTTTATTGTTTTTAATTTTTTTTAAATTGGCATTTTAAGGGGAAGTAACTCCGAAACCGTGCATTTTCTGAAGGATTGTACATGGAATTTTCCTATTTTGTATTTTAGCTGGAAAAAACGTACGGTGACCCTATCTTTTCTTTTGATATTCTCAAAGCATTGTCTGAAAGCTATCTTTTCCTTAAGTATTTAACAATTCTATCATTTTGTTTAGTTTCTAATAACAAAATGGTGTTTTTCCCTGTATAATCCATACAAAATGTGTCATTTTGTCACGTCCTGTAGCTTGAGAAAATGCACGGTGACCTATCATTTTTATTATATTTTTCAACATATATCAATAGATACTACGTTTTGGCAAAGTATGAACAAATTCTATCATTTTTATTTTAGACTCCCATACCACCTTAAGGTGGCTCGGTCCTGTTATCGGTTTTTATCAGAAGTGCCGTATTTTTTGTTATTTTAAGAAATGATGGGGGAAAATAGAGGTGTTGACATAACAAAAACCGTCCTAAGACACTTGGTTCAAAACTGTAATAGAAAAAGCTGAAATAATAAGCAAATAAAAAACATAGGTAACCGAAATGGGGGAAAAAAATTGGCCTTAAACCCAAACTTTTAACGGGAAAATAGTGAAATTTCATTTTGAGTCTTTCACAGATACACATAATAACGATAATGAAATTTTTAATCAATCAAAATATTCAAAAAAATAATAGTCCACTTTTCGTGTGCATGGCAATTCATGCGTAAAATTATGCGCAGTCGAATAGTCTTGATCCATCTTAATATAAATGAGGGTGCCAATAGTGCTTACCCTGGTGTAGTTGTGGCTTTTATAGCTGCATTTTTATATGATACCATGACGACTATAAAAGTAGTAATTTGAATTAATAAATAATTGTTCTATTTAAAAATATCTTTTGTTTTGGAATAAATATGAATATGCTTCAGATTTAGAATTAAGATACATTTGCTGTCTTTCTCCAGATTGTAGAATAAAAGTACGCAGTCGGTATACATAGTATAGTTTTTAAATTTGATTTTTAAAATTAATAGATAATGTGGAGTTCATACATACAATAAAGTACTCTATTGTAATATTTAGACCATTTTAACCAAAGAATACTAATTATTTATGTTTGATTGTTGTTTACTTATAAGCGTATAAGGGGAGATAAATTGTAGTAATCTTTTATGTTCGTTCAGCGTGTATTCTAAAAAAAATTCTCATACCCAAATTTTTGACGGAGTTTTTGATTGAGAATAATGAAATCTGATAATATAACATGTTATCCTTGTTGATCTATCTTAAAATCTATTATCTATCTTTAAATATCATATATTACAACAATTCATTAATATTTAGGTGTTGAAAAATGAACAAACTTAATTCTGGTAAATGTGTCGTCCAGTCGTCTTAATTAGGCATCTGAATGAGAAGTTATCCACCAGTTTATATACACTGAGTTAGTCAAAATAACCGCCAATCCACGAGAAAATGCACTTTCACGAAATATGACAGTTGCAGAACAGATTCTAAAGCTACCCCAGTTTTATGTAAATTTTTATTCCCATGTTTTGAAAGTTACCCCAGTTTCACCAGACAGTCACACTACAAAGGCTAGAATGGTACTTCGTGTACGCATCCGTTTTTCGAAAGTTCTAAAACAGCTTCGTTTACAAAATCAGTATTATCAACTGCAGATTTATTATTGCGGGGTGGTAAACTCACAAAAGGAATCCATCATATAACCTGATTTTACTTGCTCAAATGTACTCTCAAAAGCTACATTTTTAGATAAACTACTTTTGACGCCTTTGGCGAATTTTGAAAAATCAAAATACTGAACATGTTCGAAAGGTACATTTATGTGCCCATGCAACATATCTTTTATCTTATGTTGCTGGGTTGTTCCGTGGTGTAAATTGCTTGCTGCTTCTATTGGAACAGCTTGTCCTTCATTGTCAAAATTGGTGGCATTCGCAACACATTTCATAGGAAGTCGACTCACGGCGACTGTTTCTCCGAAAGGGCGGCTGGATGTACTTTGGTGAGTCATATCTGCAGTATTAATAGGTCTAGAAACAGTAACTAAAGGCTTAGCATAAGCTTTAGTACGACTCTTCTCCTTCATCGTTATGAGTGCTCTGCTTTCAGCTTGGCGTAGTCTTTTCTTGCCATCTGAATCTATGCTATTCGTCACTCTCGTATTTACGAACTGTTGTCCAACTTTATCGGCTATTCTGATGAGGTTCTTTTCTTGCCATCTGAATCTATGCTATTCGTCACTCTCGTATTTACGAACTGTTGTCCAACTTTATCGGCTATTCTGATGAGGTTATTTCTTTTGTTCAACTTTAATAAGATGTCCAGAAACTAAATATATAGAAGCAAAATCTTCTGTCGAAAAACGTTTTGCAGCTTATGTAGGTCAGCAACGACTTCTGAGTTGAGTTGAAAGTACAATGGATTTTATTACCATCACTCCTTATTTCCACTGACGCCTCCCTTTTCAACTAAATGGCTAAGGAGTCGTTGCCCGACACTTAACTGTTTCTCCAGTGCAAATATTTTAGAATCGAAGTACTACTTGAACAGTTGAAAGGGCTGTCACTTATTTGTGGCTGTAACGTTCTATGTTTGATTGCTGTCGACGGTATTGATGCAGGCAAACTAGGAAATGCAGCTTCTCTGTTAAAAACTAAGAGAGCTATGACATCGTGTAGTAGTAATTCGTCTTCGAAACGGTGGTCTGTCATGGTTATAATACAGGCAAGGCAGTAGTACGGAGTAAGTTACCCAGAGTAAAGCAGAACTGAGAAAAATAACATTTTAAATTGTATTTTAATTGATAGCTAACAGCAAGCACAGAGAAACACGAGCCAAAATCATACGATACATAGAATACTTTTTTTAAAATTTGCAGTGCGACAAATTCTCTTCAATGAAATACATTGTTAATGTAAACAAAAACCCGTGTTTTACCAAAACAAATACATGTGCTTCTGTAAAAAGAATATTTACCATGTTCAATAGATATTGAGTTATTTAATAAATAATTAATAATGAATATATAAAATAATCCCTCTGAGATAAACAAATCAAATGAATGGATTACAACTCTTCCTCACTTAATAGTCATTTAGAAAGTGGTTTATAAAATCTGGTTTTATAGCTAGACATACCTCTCACTTGTATTACAGCTGCATACACTTTCGTTGCATTGACAACAATCTGTGAAAAAACAGACATAATATGTAATGCAATCGATACAACAGATAACATTGTGTTGTAATGTCAGTAACTTTAAAAACAATCAAAGAAGCACAAAAATGCATATTGTTATAGCACATAACCAATAAATGAAAGACAATGACACAAAATTAACGATAACTAAATTACGGGATATATAAGTACATAGACACGTCAGATGAATAGCAGAAAACATTGATTAGTCAATTGACTGATTTTCAAAAAGACACGTTTTAAAGATGATAAACAAGGTCAGAACCAAGAATCTCTACTTCAATACCATTGTGTATTATTTGTGAAGTCTTGAGTAACAGCTGCAAGATCTAACATACCGAATAATTTGGGAAATGTATATCCCATATGCAGGTGAAGATGGTATAGTGCTACTAAAGTGGGGGTGATAATTTAAAATTAAAATCGTCTCGTTTGTGACAGATTCTTTTACTGACCGTGTATGTCAAATTCGAAGATTAAAAATAAGACAGATATAAAGTTTCGAGTTCTGAGGGATTGATTAATGAAACCCAATCAGAAAATACAAGATTTTAAAATGAAAGTAACATCATATGTATATCTGAATGTGAAATTGAATTAACTAGTGGCGCTTCAGCTGGCCCTTCAACACAAATGCATACTAGTTCAGTGAGACTAAACTTCAAAATATACACAAAATAGCATGTTTTAGCGTTTTGTTTTGTCCACTAATAACAAAATATGCTGTATGGTAACCCAAAGTAATAAATCTTTAGCGTATGCTTTCATTTTTTATATCGAAAAGCTACTTTTCCTGCTATACTGTGACTCATCTCTAAAAAAGAAATTGTAGCTGTCGTCGTTAAATCTCGACAAATCTGTACAAACAGGAGAAGAAACTCACCCGTAATTCTATCAGGACAGGGCTGGGAAACGAAGAAATTATAAAAGAAGCACAATGAAAGAAATTGAACAAATACAATCAGAATGTCAAACAGAAAATTTTCAAACACAAACAAATTGGGAACAAACTCATGAATATCTATAATGTTAACAACGAAGTATTTGAAAGATATAATTTAATAAACGCCTGGAATCAACACAACACCTCAACAAACTAACAGTTTTTTTCAGAACACCCGGACTGTATGTACCAACACTTAACTCAATGTGAACTTGATTATAACTCTTCAAACAAGATGACTGAACATTGTGTTACCAAACACGTAGATCTAGATATTATTGAGAAAGCCATAAAAAGAAGAAAGCAGAAGATACATTTGCAATATCGGTTGAAAACTTTTTATGGGCATCAATTATCTTTTTTTAGAGTAATCATCAATAAAACGATTACTACCAGACATAAATCAAAATCGGTTTATTGTCACCCTTACATGTATTTAAAATCAAAGGAGAACAAAAATGATGCAAAATAGTTCTCATCAAATTACTGGAAAGAAACAATTCATCTTACGAATAGACTCAAGATAAGGTTAATAAAAGCTAAAGTCAATCCTACAAAAAGACTTTACGGCAAATACTTTAAGATTAAGTCAAGCCATCATTTTCGAAGAAGTATTTTAGGGAGTATATGACAAAAATCACCTATTTGTATATTTTTGAGTTTTTTTTTAAATTATTTAATTTAATGCAAAACCATCATTCGATGTAGTCGTACTGAAAATGCTGCTGAGAAAAGTATATATGTAACAGGCACGGATCCATCTACATAGTTCCTTATTGATGAAATTCTCGGAACACAGAACCACGCATAAATGGTACACTGAAAACTCGGGGAAAAAATTTCAGTCTTACAAGGCGTTAAACAGGGCGGATAATTACGCGCCGATCTATGTAACGCATATATTGAAGATCTGCTCAATACATAAAATATAATTTTTAAAATGCAGTATCATGCGCTGACGATGTAGCTATTGTAAATTGTAGTTTTAACATGGGTAGGCATTATTATGCTCTAATTATTTTAGCCCTCACTAACGCTCGGACAAAAATAATCACGAATATAATGCCATGTTAAAACTACAATTTACAATAGCTTGCATCAATTATTTCTTAATTATAAAATCCTCATGAATGAATCACAATATCTAGTGAATATAGCGAATATAGCTGTACGGTACATTGAATACCACCAAAACCTTTTATGAGTTTATTTACTCCGAAAGGTGCGAAAAGTGTAGCCCCTTAAGTACAGCCTTCAAAATCACAAAAAAAAACAAAAAAACCTCAAAATAAACCAGAACCAGACGGCCCAGTTCGCATATGTATAAACATGTATCAATATCAATACAACGCTAGTTACCAAAAAATCTCCACATTTAAGAAAACCCAACTAATTACAAGCTACTTTCGAACAAAAAATCTCCACATTTAAAAAAAAACCCAACTAACTACAAGCTACTTTCGAACAAAATATCAAAATCAAGAACGAGCTGTCTACAGTTAAATGTCAGCTGGTATGCATCATGGAGTGACTGACCTAAGGGGGTGCCCATTCAAGTCACGCATCAGTGATTCCCTATATAATCAACCAAATTTTCCAACGAAAAGAGGGGACGCTGGATCCGCCTATGGCATTGACAAATAACCTTGATATCAATACTGCTATTCAACTAGTCAGAACTTTTATACATCCTATTCTAACATATGGTCTCGAGTTTATACTACCAACAACTCAGAACCGACTTCAACTGGAAAAATATCTGAATCAATATCTGCTCCAGATCCTAGTTTTTGAATTCAACCTGGTATCCTAACTGTAAAATCTATTTAAAAACCAAAATAATGAACATTTGGAAAAGAAAATTGCAAGAAGGCAACTATTTTTTAAAAGAAAGGAAACTTACAGCTGATCTTTAGCGATCAATACAGTTCAATTACCACCCACAATCCTACTATTGAATGGTCCATCAACGAATCATTCATTACATTGTGTCATAGATCAAATTTATCGTTCAGTGTATGTTCACTTGTGTCAATGTCTTTTAATTGAGTTAATTATAATTTCCAACGGTTCGATAGTATAGTGGG
Organism: Mytilus galloprovincialis; assembly: GCF_965363235.1. Taxonomy (NCBI): domain Eukaryota; kingdom Metazoa; phylum Mollusca; class Bivalvia; order Mytilida; family Mytilidae; genus Mytilus; species Mytilus galloprovincialis. The sequence goes on from NC_134843.1 coordinate 89,879,883, forward strand.
AAATTATTGTAATAACGGTACTAGTGAATACTATTAATACGGGTACTTCTGATGTATACGTATATACATACATGTATCACGTGATACTGATATTTAGCGGGAATATTTTCCCTTGTTGGTCACTTCTAGCCAAGCATCAGACTGGACAACAGTGAAATATGACGGACCCCGGTTTAGATAATTCCGTAAAGCAAGTAATTGTCCAAGAAGTACAAAATGCAGTATCTGCTTCACAACAAGATACCCTTAACCAAATCACAGCTTTGATAGATAACAGACTATCCACATTCCAGGGAAATATCCAGCAGTCTCAGCGAGATATCAGTCAATCCCAGATGTCCAAGATTGAAGAGACTTTGTCGGAGAACTATACTTTCCAACGGAAGGGGAACGAAAACCAGTACAAACATGAGGTTAAAGTCCTGACGAAGTTAACGGAAGCAAAAGCACAGTTAGACGGACCAGATTTATCCGTAGATTCTATTCATCAAGCTAGAGACAAGATTGTTGAAGGTATGACAATTGTAAGAGACAGACAGAAACTCATTAAACTCGCTGATTCATCCGAATTGGGTTGGAGAGTCGTGAAGGAGTACACAACTAATCCAATTGCCGACGACTCCGAAGATGAAAAGAAGATGATAAGAGCGCAAAATAGAGCTGAACGTAGGAACAAGTCAGATAAGATAAAGAAGTCAACGAAGACGGCCAAGAAAGTGCCCTATTCCACCAAAGAGAGAGATCCAACCCCTACTTGGAGAACAGGGAGATGTTTCAATTGTGGCAACAGGGGCCATTGGGAAAATGATTGTCCTGAAAAGAAAGATAAGATAAGTATATTTACAACTTTTGAATGTACTAATTTGTATAATAATATGAACAAATGTTATATTGGTCAAGCTGAAAATTCATTCAGTTCAAATGTAAACAAAGCAGAAGATAAACATACGATAGAAATTACTCAATCGAAACCAAGTGTTATTGGTGGTCACTTTTTACTAGAAGTTGATATACCTGTCTCACCTGTAGGTAAATTGAGGTCAAAATTACATGAATGGAAAGCTATTACTACTAGTACACATATTATTGATGTTATTGAAAACGGGTATAAGTTACCGTTAAAAACGGAACCAGAGGTTAAACATTTGAAAAATAACAGATCATCTTTAAACAATGCAGAATTTGTTGTTGAAGAGATTTACAAATTTCTTCAAAAAAGGTGCATTTCTGAGGTTTATTCTAAACCAACTGTAGTAAATCCACTTACAGTGGCATTTAACAAAAAATAAACCAAGATTAGTACTAGATTGTAGGCATTTGAATTCACATCTGTTTAAATTTAGGTACAAATACGAAGATACTAAGATAGCAAGAGATCTCTTTCAAAAAGGAGATTATTTATTTAGTTTCGATATTCGATCTGCTTATCATCATTTGGAAATCTCAGATATACACAGAACTTTCTTAGGTTTTGCTTGGAATTTTGATGGAAATACGAGATATTTCGTTTTCAATGTTCTTCCTTTCGGTATTTCAACTGCAGGGTACATATTTACAAAAGTACTTAGAGAAGAAGTTAAGCATTTGCGATCAGAAGGCAAAAGGATAATAATGTTTCTAGACGATGGGTTGGGTGACGATAGCAATTTTGAAAAATGCATTGAGAGCAGTCAAATAGTTAAATTTAAACTAGAAAATTTGGGATTTTTGATAGCACATGAGAAGTGTTTTTGGTTACCAAGCCAGAGATTAAAATGGCTAGGGTATACTTGGGATACAAATATAGGTAAAATATTTGTTAATGAAGATAGAATTATGAAAACTGAGAAAAAGATTAGATTTTTAATAGACGAAACAAACGAAGGGGTGGAATTTTTTGGATCTAGAGTTTTGGCTAGCATTGTAGGTCAGTTGATATCTATGCAGATAGTCATTGGTGACTTAGTTATATTGAACACTAGATACCTTTATGATTGTATCATGGGTAGAGCAAGTTGGGATGCACCAGTCAAAATTTGCAAAAAGGCAATTAATGAAATGCATTTTTGGTCTATTTCATTGCAAAAGCTCAATGATGCTGGAGTCGACATTTGTAAAATCGATCAGCTTGATATTGTTGATATAGAAATGTTTTGTGACGCCTCAGATGTAGGCTTTGGTGGTTATTTAACCTCAGATTTGAATGCAAAACTTGTTTGCAAGGAAATATCCGGTAACTGGACATTACGAGAAAGGAACGAAAGTTCCACATGGCGCGAATTAGAATGCGTTAATAGGTTTGTACAAACTTTTGATAATACATTTAGTGATAAAACCGTCAAAATTTATACAGACAATCAAAACGTACCTCACATATTGAGAGTAGGAAGTAAGAAACAGAAATTACAGGATATAGCTATTGACATTAAACAAACTTGTGTTGATAGCAATATAAACATAATTACACAATGGGTTCCGAGAGAGAACAACACACACGCAGACAAGCTCAGTCGACACACTGATCACGATGATTGGGCTATACATTCTGATATATTTGATGAAATCAATAGCTTATTGGGTCCATATACAATAGACAGATTCGCCACACACTATAATACAGTGTGAACGATTTAACTCTAAAATATGGTATCCCGGTACGGAAGCAGTTGACGCATTTAGTCAAAACTGGAACACAGAAACAAATTGGTTAGTTCCACCACCATCACTCATTTCCATGGTCGTACGCAAAGTAGAAAACGACAAAGCCAACAGCACGCTTGTTATACCGGAATGGAAATCAGCTCCATTTTGGCCGTTGCTATTCGCATCGAACAATCTCACCAAATTTATTAAAGGTACAAAGTTTTTACCAAAAGAGCACTCAGTCGTTAAAGGAAGTTGTAAAAATGGCGTATTTGGTGAACGTATTCTGAGATTTCATATGTTAGCAATCAAACCAGAATTTTAATGTAATCAATATTATTTGCAGGTTTAAGATTGGAACAAAACGTCCAGGCTGCCATAAACAACAGTGGTATATCCCCGGACAACAAACTTAGGAATTTAGCCAACAAGATGTCTAGCTTTATTGTGGACTCCAAAGCCGAAAATACCAGTAAAAAGTACTTTTTAGTTTCAAACGATGAAAAACTTTTATTACTGAACACAACATGTCAGATTTACCTGCTAACCCAGTTCATGTCGCGCTTTATTTGACATATCTTATTGACAAACATTTTCCTCCCAGTGTAATAGACTCCGCTGTATATTCTATCAAATGGGCCCATGAGCTTAATAGCTTCAATGATCCTACTAACAATTCGTATGTTAAAAATAAATCACTGACCGAATCTGTAAAACGTTTGAACGGTAGACCAGTAGTCAAAAAGGATCCAATTAACAATAATATTCTTATTGATTTATGTTCATTGTATGATAGTTCAGAAGATTTATTGATAGTTCGTGATTTGACCATGATTTTGATAGGTTATTCAGGGTTTTTGCGATGATTATTTAGAGATACACATTTCACGTAGTAAAACTGATCAATACCGACAGGGTAATAAAAAAATTTATTTCAAAAGGTAGCACTTTAGCTTGTCCACTCAAAATGTACAATAGATATATTAAGTTAGCTAGTCTAGATGAGAAATCTGATTTATTTGTTTTAGACCTATATTTAGATCTAAGGGTATAGCAAAATTGATACATAAGAATAAGAAGATGAGTTACACATTAGCTAAAGAAAATATTGTAAAAAGGATTAGAATTGTCGCCCCTAATCATAATCTAGGTTTACATTCTCTTCGTTCGGGCGGTGCTACTGCTGCTGCCCAGTCTGATGTGAACGAAAGGTGCATTAAGAGACACGGGAGGTGGATGTCCGACACAAGTAAGGACGGGTACATAAAGGATACATTTGAAAAGAGAATGTCAGTTTCACAAACACTTGGCTTGTAAACTGAACTTTGCCCGCCCTTTCTTTGTGGTTCTAGTATTGCTGGGCTATCGGCTATATATAGTATTTCAGTATTTATTGATATGCCTAGAAATAGTATTTAGTAAAGTTGATACTTATAATTTCCAACGGTTCGATAGTATAGTGGGAAATTATTGTAATAACGGTACTAGTGAATACTATTAATACGGGTACTTCTGATGTATACGTATATACATACATGTATCACGTGATACTGATATTTAGCGGGAATATTTTCCCTTGTTGGTCACTTCTAGCCAAGCATCAGACTGGAGAACAGTGAAATAAATTTCATTTTCAATTGAATTGTTATTCTAATTTGTATTTAGTAGGGATTTATAAAGTAACTTGATTTATTATTTACTCCTTATGGTATATTTATTCAGTTATACACAGTCCAAGTGTACCTCTCGAGACGGTCTTCCGAGCATTTGGGTTTGGACACAGGTTTCCAAAATTTTCCACTTAATTTAAAATGTAGTCTTTTGACTGCAGTTTAAATGGAGTTTGAACCGAGGTATCTCGTTTTGATTGGTTTTTCCTGACCGGCGGGATCGTTTATGACAGAGCCCATATTTTTGAACACAATTTACTCGTTTTTCTAAAGAATTCCTTATGAAAGTTTATTTAGAGTGCATTGATACTTATGCTTCATGTATATTGTGTATATTTATTATATTTATATTAATAAAATATGGGGTCCACCAGTATTGCTGGGCTATCGGCTATATATAGTATTTTAGTATTTATTGATATGCCTAGAAATAGTATTTAGTAAAGTTGATACGCCATATTTTAAAGTGTCTTATTTTAAATATGTTGTAATGTTATACTCTTAGTGGAGGGGAGAATATTGAAAAACACACAAATTAACCGAGTTTATAGGACCCAAATACCTCATGGAATTTTATGTCAATCGATTATACAGCTTCAGAAAAATGTGTGTCGTAAATATCAAATGTAGTACAATTGACGTTAACAACAACAACTTGCGACAAATACCCAACTGCTGAATCGATAGACAAATACCGTAACTAGACGCTTCTCAAAATAATTTGTGAAAGAAATCGATAAATCCTGAATTTCATACATTGTATTAAAGGGCACTTTTCAAGTAGTCATATATGTAAAGTACAGCATTATTTGCACGTGCAGTTAGGGTGTATGTTTTAAATGCTACAATAGTAAAGCCGCAGTACAATACTTCAATCGACCCGATTATTTTTTTTTAAAGTTAATTCGAGGGAAGATAAATATTTGGCTAAATATCAGCTTTTTCTGAGGATTGCAAGTCCGGATATGTGACTCTAATCTGGCATTTGGATATAGGCTCACATTAGGTGATTTAGCGAATGTCATTTTGTAGTCATTGTCAAGTTTATTTCTTGTTCATTTTCGAAGTATTATGATCTCTCTATGTAGATTGGTATTGTTGTTTATTCGTTTTTGTTTTGTGGAATTTAACGGGGAAAGTGAATAAATATATCATTCGTTCAGTTCAGTTCTGTTTCAGGTGTGTTTGATTTGTTTTGGATTCAAGTAAATGGACAATGTCAGGTTCTCGTTAAAGTTAAAACTGGTTCCGCCAAGAAAAGGCGAGCAGAAGTTGCCATATTACTTTAAACATGACAATACCTGGGCACGGTCTAAACACGCTATCGTATGGTCAACGAGTTTATTTGGTGTGCAGCCAATACAGATGAGACATTCACAAATATTTTAATGGTTCTCTGTGGTTTTTGGTCAATGGCTATGTGATTTTCTTTTCACAGCGTAAGTAAAACTGTTAACAAGAGAGCAGTATACTTACAAACAATTTATTACAATGGTTATTGTTAATTCTTAATGGTATACAATGACAAAATATAGAAAAGAGAAAATCAACACAAAAGCAAAATTAAAACCGCAGATATTTATATATTCAACATGTAAACATTGTTATTAAACTGTTTATGGATACCATAGGGCCATACAATTTAAATTTGGTCTATGAATGATTCACTTGCTCAGCAAATTAGCATCATTTACATTTTTTATCAAATTATCCCTCTCAGTCCAGAGACTGATGATTAAATTACATAGGTGTTTTAGAACTTCTAGATTCTCACAACCCATTAGCCATGATCATATATAGTTTTCAATAATTCATAGTTATGATATGATTAAGCTTCTTAAATTTGAATTTGAAAAAACATTCCATATTAAAAGCCCTTAATTTTATGATTAAAAAGAAATATGAAATTATATAGTAAAATAATAAAAAGGGTTGTAAAAGCCTTTCATTAATATTAATGTCCGAACAGTATACATACAGAAATGTAATAAATATGATTATGTTCACCAACTATATTTGCACCTAATAGTGCTAGTGATTTATTAACGATACAGCATATCATATTTTTAGACATATAGATTCTCGATTTAATCCCTGTATTTCTTTGGTTTGTCATTATAAACATTAATTATATAGTCTATAGGTTTTAAATTATAATTTTCATTTCATGTCTATAGGTTTTGAATTATATTTTTCATTTCATGTCTATAGGTTTTGAATTATATTTTTCATTTCATGTCAATAATTTTTAAATTATCTTTGCCCTTTCATGTTAAAGTCTATTAAATATATATTTAAGGTTTACAGAATAAGTAAAACTTTTTAATTTTTTTATGGAAATATACTTTATAAAGCACAAAAATGTCAGTGTTTACCACAGAAGCTAACAAAACCTTTAAATAGACTTATTAAGAAGGGATATAGTTACGATACTGTTGTCAGGTCATTAAAGATGGCATATTTTGGCTTTAATATTGATTCATTTATAGGGTCTTTGCATCGGAACTAAACACATTCATTTAAAAAACAGTTGTTGGCATGACACGGGTTATGTTCTTCTCATAAATTTCATGATGGTATGATACTAGACCCCTAACGGGAAGGATTGTTCCTGATATTCATATGATGAAGATATAATCTTTCAATCAGTTTAATTGAAGTCTTTGCTGGCATGTCAGTTAAATGCTAGCAGAGGCGGATTTAGGGGGGATTTGGTTGCTTATATAGGAAATCACTGAAGCGTGACTGGAGCGGCCCCTTTTAGGCAGTCAGTGGGCCCCTACTTATGATAATTTCTGAATCCGTCACTGGTTAGTAGTCTGTTGTTATTCATGTATTATTGTCATTTTGTTTATTTTCTATGGTTACACCTTCTGACACCAGACTCGGACTTCTCTGGAACTGAATTTTAATTTGCGTATTGTTATGCGTTTACTTTTCTACATTGGCTAGAGGTATTTGGGGAGGGTTGAGATCTCTTAAACATGTTTAAACCCGTCGCATTTTTGCGCCTTTCCCAAGTCAGGAGCCTCTTGCCTTTGTTAGTCGTATTATTTTTAGTTTTAGTTTCTTGTGTACAATTTAGAGTATAGTATGGCGTTCTTAATCACTAGTATATATATTTGTTTAGGGGCCAGCTGAAGAACGCCTCCGGGTGCGGGAAATTCTCGCTGCATTGAAGACCTGTTGGTGACCTTCTGCTGTTGTCTGCTCTATGGTCGGGTTGTGGTCTCTTTGACTCATTCCCCATTCCATTCTTAATTTTATTTGACCATCTAATTTATCGTATTTTGTTTTACATTTTGTTTCCTTTACGGGATACAATTTCTAATACACGAAACAATCTGTTTTAACCATATTGACAGGGGTATTTGTAGGCAATATCTAACATTGCTTGAATTTCTTTTTCATCAGTGGTCATCAGTACAATATCGTCAGCACATAGTGGACTTCCACAACACTCAACTCCTATGTTAAGTACTAGTTCTCTCTTTTCTGATAAGTCGTTTATATATAGTGTTTTGCGAATTGGAAATTGCTTGTTTATATAATTATTTCATTATTCCCATTAGTTGTTTGATGACGTATTACTTTTCACCCCAAGGGTGACTGGGGTATAGAAATATGGTCACTTGGTCTTCTCCCGACCGGCAGTAAAACGCTTGCCGAAGTGGGGCGTCCGTTTGGCTGTGCGGGATGTATCAAGTTCGCAGTCACGTCCGTTCAGAAGGGGGACGTTAAATCCGATGCCTCGTGTAAGGAGAGTGCCACGCTTTTTGCACGTTAAGAACCCTTGCAACAACTCTTTGAGGGGTCCGTAGGTGACCTGTTGCAAGGCAAAATTTCTGTCCCTATCCAATATACCCTCATTTTCCAGTGGCAGTCCAAATTTCCCTGACCATCAGCCCAGATGGCCTCTGTTGGATCAACCTACCTATTGTATTTATTGTGAACTTGTTCTGGTCCTGAATATGCATGAAATATTTGCCACTGGACGTTAAGCAACCAACAATCAATCAATCAAAACGTATTACTTTTTGTGTTATTCACAATTTTCCATATGTCGGGGGGCACTACAGAAAACAGCTGTTTAAAAAGAGTTATGTCATTAACTACGTCAAAAGCTTTCTGGGTGTCTAGTGTAGCCAGATTCATATTTCGCTGCTTTGCATGGACTACTCATTCCGAGACCAGTAGTGCTGACATGAAGGGAGGCAACCCTTGTGTAAATGCAAATTGCAGGTATGATTGGTTGTTATTAGATCTGTCATTTTGTTCAGTTCAGTGTTGCATATTTGTGTAATGCTCTTCTACCTGCATATTTGAAATGGTCTGCTGTCGGCGAGTATCTGTTTTTTTTCCTAAATTAAGCTTGGCTATTGCTATCAAAATTTCTTTTTCTTATAATGTTGTGATGCTGGATTGCTGTCTTGTATTTTTAATAAGTTGTTCATTAAATAGTTATCAATGGTACCAGGATTATAATTTGATACGCCAGACGCGCGTTTCATGTACATGAGACTCGTCAGTGACGCGCATATAATAAAAAAAAAATAGAAAGCAAAGCCAGTCTAAACTTGCTCTCTTCTTAAAATGTATATATGTGCTCTTCGTCATAGTGCTCATCATTTGACAGGACTACTAGTTTGTCATAATTATCTGCAAATTGTTAGTGATTGTTCCTCTGGATTGTTTTACTTATTCATTGTTTTCACCTGTAATTGATATGGATTTTGTATCTTCAGATTTATGTAGATTTGCATATCAATGGAAATTATGATACAATTTCTTTTCTTACAGTTATTTTAATTGTCCCGTGACAATATGGGGGCGTGGGATATGTGAGCGCGCTCACTAAGGTTATTTAATTTGGAGTAGTTTTGCTCTCTCCCAAAATATATTGCTCTTTTCTGCATTAGGCTTATGTGGATATCATCATAAGTTATAACGAGAAGCTTGCGTGTAGGAATGTATCTAAATTTAAAGCATTTGACGATGGACGATTATTGTTTTGCACAGCATCTGTGTTGTCTTTTGATAATAAACGGAGTTCACATTTTCCCATGTTTACATTAATTCTTGTGTCCACTTTAATATTGTTTTGACATCTTGTGTTTTGGAACGGATGATGATGATGGCGACTGAGAATTAATAGCTGTTGATGGTTCAGGTATGGATGATGACTGATCAGGCTTTGAATTACTGTTGAAAAAGCTGGTAATGGTGATGATGGGTTGTCATGGTTAGTTGATGTGCCACTCAAATTGATATCTTCATCTACTTCCATTGGAACTATGGCGTCCTCAAGATTTGTTATTTTGTTCTCTTCGTCCATCACATAAATAAAATAAAATCTGTAATTGTTGTATATCTAAATTACTTCAACTTGTCTTTTTAATTCTGCAACTACTGAATATAGCTGTTCATTTCAAATTCATTTTCCACCCTCCGCCCAATTTTGTCAATTTGGTTAATTTCATCTTATAAATGTTGTTCCGATTTTTTCAATTTTGCCTCTTTTTCTTCAATTCTTCCTTTTAGAGTTTATCTTCTTTCCTGCTCTATTTCTATGTTTTCTAGAATAGATTTTTCTTTTAAAATTTCAGCATCTTTTCTTGCCTAGGCCATAATTATCCTCCTCATTTTCTTCCTCTAGCCATGCCATTGTCGTGTTGTTTTTCAACATCATCTTTGCATTTATTGTCGTCAAACTTATGTTGGGTGAAATGGTTTTTTGTCTGACAAGTTGTCCCATCATCATCTCAAATCAAGTAGTATTTGATGGACTAGTAATGACTCGTGTATTGTTTTTTTAAAGATGGACAATGACATTTTCCTCCTGGAAGATAATTTGTAAAAAAATTGTATTTACTTAAAATAGACAATGTCATTTGTCCAAGACATTCTATAACAGAGAATATGCTACCAGTGGTTTTAAAACTGCCATATTAAAAATAGAAATTTCAGTAGTATGACCTGGAAACATTATATTCTGAGTCTAAAAAAGGAGCCGGATTTTTAACTATCTTTTGTAATCCATCAACCCAAGTGTTAAAAGCTGTTGTCATATCCAGCACAGGTTAATTTTGAGATGCCAAAGAAAAATAAGGAGCGGTAATTTTGATGTGAAGAATTCCAATTGATTGTATTATTGCTGTGATGACTTCATTCTCAAATAGTTACAGAAGTAATGTGTGATGCCAGAAGATCTTTAAGGCAGAAAGTTCCACATGCATTATAAAAAAGAGTGTTGAAGCGATTAACCACAAAGTCTAATATAGGGACATGTACTATATCATTTTCCAGTGAAAAAGTTTGTCAATATAGGGGGTCTTCAACTTTGTCACTGTGAAATAATTTAAAAACACACTGTCACTGTGAAATAATTTAAAAACACACCGTATCAAATTATGAGAATATGATTAACCTTTGTTTCGGAATAAATTCCTAAACTAAACATACTTTTTTTCAATTTCCTTTACAACTTTTTCAACTTTTTCAACTTCATCCGCAAATTGTAACAACGGGTGTACGGAGCACTGAAACTCATTGATTTCACTGTCATTTTGGCAGTTCCTCTGTTTTTGGTTCGCTAAGTAACTTGCTTGATTTCAACTCGGTCGCGCTCCCGTCTTTCGTATAGTTCGTTAATTTTCAAACAAATTCAGTAGTGGTTGAAGCATCATTGACCATATCTAATGTCACTTTTACATATTTGTCTGCCGCCCCACTTAATATATCTTTAGTATTTTTTCTTTTGATCTTTTTCTTCTCATTTGCCAATTGTAAGTATAAAATAGATACTTTCTTCTTCAGGGAGATGAGTTTTTACTGATTGTTCGAACTTGTGCTTGTTGGTTTAATATTAAATCTCTTTGGAATTCAGAATAATTGTTTTTCAAATGCATCTGCTTCTTCATATCGTCGTGTGGTTTTTAATTTTCTTTGATTGGCAATCACAGATTTTATTCTTTTGAATAAACTGCTCAAATGTATCTCATCTTCATTTTCAATCAACTCGTTATGAATTAAGGGTGACAACTAGGTTTTGAATTACTATCTACCTCTCCCCTTTTTCGATATCAAAGATTTTATATAATGATTGGAAAACAGGATTTCATCATTGAATCATATTCTTCATGAAAACCTTTTGGGCAAACTTAATTAGGAAAAATATATCTAGGCGACCAGACTTTTATCTTTGAATATTTTTTTTTCACATGCTAACGCACCATTTTTTTGTCAAAAGTATTACATCAAATAATAAATGGTCCATAAATATACGAATAATACTCGTACCTTTAGGTAAAATCAATTCTTTATTACAATTTTTGAACTTCGTACTTTCTTTCGCAAAAACTGTCCATCAAAATGCTCTTTTTCGCAAATAACATGCTTCAAAAATAAATTTTACCTGCATTTATAATAAATGTAATATATTCTCTGCATGCAATATCCTCTTAAGTCAAAATATGTTGTTTGATAACTAATATAGATATATCCAACCGTCGTGCTTCCCGTGCGTAATAAGAGTGATGACCTTAGCAATTTCATAATAAAAAAAAAATCTGGAGTTATCTGCCCTATCCTTTGCTCTCTACAAGAGGTCGTTTTCTGATGTATCTAAAAGGCCAAGTGAGCTTTTCTCATCATCCGTCGTCGTCGTCTGTCGTCGTTAACTTTTACAAAAATCTTCTCTGAAACTACTGGGCCAAATTTAACCAAACTTGGCCACAATCATCATAGGGGTATCTAGTTTATAAAGTGTGTCCGGTGACCCGGCCAACCAACCAAGATGGCCGCCATGGCTAAAAATAGAACATAGGGGTAAAATGCAGTTTTTAGCTGATAACTCAAAAACAAAAGCATTTAGAGCAAATTTGACGGGGTAAAATTGTTTATCAGGTCAAGATCTATCTGCCCTGAAATTTTCAGATGAATTGGGCAACCCGTTGTTGGGTTGCTGCCCCTAGATTGGTAATTTTAAGGAAATTTTAATGTATTTTGTTATTATCTTGAATATTATTATAGATAGAGATAAACTGTAAATAGCAATAATGTTCAGCAAAGTAGTATTTACAAATAAGTCAACATGACCGAAATGGTCAGTTGACCCCTTTAGGAGTCATTGCCCTTTATAGTCATTTTTTAACCATTTTTCGTAAATCTTAGTAATCTTTTACAAAAATCTTCTCCTCTGAAACTTCTGGGCCAAATTAATCCAAACTTTGCCACAATCATCATTGGGGTATCTAGTTTAAGAAATGTGTGGCGTGACCCTGCCAACGAACCAAGATGGCCGCCATGGCTAAAAATAGAACATAGGGGTAAAATGTAGATTTTGGCTTATAACTCTAAACAATAGCATATAGAGCAAATCTGACAAGGGGTAAAATAATCTATTAGGCCAAGATTATATGCCCTGAAATTTTCAGACAAATCGGACGACCCGTTGTTGGGTTGCTGCCCTGAATTAGTAATTTTAAGGAAATTTTGCAGTTTTTGGTTATTATCTTGAATATTATAATAGATAGAGATAAACTGTTAACAGCAATAATGTTCAACAAAATAAAATCTACAATTAAGTCAACATGACCAAAATTGTCAGTTGACCCATTAAGGAGTTTTTGCCCTTTATAGTTAATTTTTAATCATTTTTTTTTAAATTTTAGTATTCTTTTTAAAAAATCTTCTGCTCTGAAACTACTGGGCCAAATTTAACCAAACTTGGCCACAATCCTCATTTGGGTATCTAGTTTTGAAAATGTGTGGCGTGACCCTGCTAACCAACCAAGATGGCCGCCATGGCTAAAAATAGTACATACAGGCGAAATGTAGATTTTGGCTTATATCTCTGAAACCAAAGCATTTAGAGCAAATCTGACAGGGGATAAATTGTTTATCAGGTCAATTTCTATCTGCCCTGAAATTTTCAGACAAAACAGACAACCTGTTGTTGGGTTGCTGCCCAAGAATTAGTAATTTTAAGGAAATTTTGCAGTTTTTTGTCGAGTCTGCAACTTTTGTTGCAGAAAGCTCGACATAGGGCGGCGTTAGCTCACTTCTTAAAAGCTTTATATTTTAGAAGGTGGAAGACCTGGATGCTTTATACTTTGTATATAGATGCTTCATGTTACGAAGTTTCCGTCAGTCACATGTCCAATGTCCTTGACTTCATTTTCATGGTTCAGTGACCACTTGAAAAAAAAAGTTAAATTTTTTTGTAATGTTGAATTCTCTCTTATTATAAGTAATAGGATAACTATATTTGATATGTGCGTACCTTGCAAGGTCCTCATGTCTGTCAGACAGTTTTCACTTGACCTCGACCTCATTTCATGGATCAGTGAACAAGGTTAAGTTTTGGTGGTCAAGTCCATATCTCAGATACTATAAGCAATAGGGCTAGTATATTAGGTGTATGGAAGGACTGTAAGGTGTACATGTCCAACTGGCAGGTGTCATCTGACCTTGACCTCATTTTCATGGTTCAGTGGTTATAGTTAAATTTTTGTGTTTTGGTCTGTTTTTCTCATACTATATGCAATAGTACTACTATATTTGTTGTATGGAATGATTGTAAAGTGTACATGTCTAGCGGGTAGATGTCATGTGACCTTGACCTCATTTTCATGGTTCAGTGGTCAAAGTTAAGTTTTTGAGTTTTGGTCTTTTTATCTAATATTATATGCCATAGGTCAACTATATTTGGTGTATGGACATATTTTATGATCTTCATGTCAGTCGCGCAGGTTTTATTTGACCGTGACCTCATTTTCACGGTTCATTGCAAAGTTTTTGCGTTTTGAAACTATAAGTAATGGGTCAACTATATAATATCTTGTATAAAAGCATTGTTAGCTGTACATCTCTGCCTGGCATGGTTCATCTGACCTTGACCTCATTTTTAAGGTTCATTGGTCTTTGTTTAGTTATCTTGGTTAATGTTAAGTTTATGTGACAGTTGTAATAAAGCTTAGCTTTATACTTAGGACTATCAACATAATATCAATGATTAGTTTAGAAGGCGAGACATTTCAGCGTGTGCACTCTTGTGGTTATTATCTTGAATATTATAATAGATAGAGATAAACTGTAAACAGTAATAATGTTCAGCAAAGTAAGATCTACAAATAAGTCAACATGACCAAAATTGTCAGTTTACCCCTTAAGGAGTTATTGCCCTTATTTTTTAACAGTTTTCATTAAATTTTTGTAAATTTTTTGTAAATTTTTAGAATATATTTTCCACTGTAATTACTGGGCCAAGTTTATTATAGATAGAGATAATTGTAGCAAGAAGAATGTCCAGTAAAGTAAGATCTACAAACACATCATGATCACCAAAACACAATGTTGTCATGAATTTATCTGTGTCCATTGTTTAATATGCACATAGACCAAGGTGAGCGACACAGGCTCTTGAGAGCCTCTAGTTTAGGTCCGCTAGCCATGCCAGTATTGATTCGTCCTCATTGAAACCCTCAGCTTTTGTTTAAATTAATCGAAGTTCATCATTCAGTTTGTCCTGCCCACTTTTGTCTTGTGGGGGAACCATTGTACAACTGGTCTGAAACGTGATCATTTATAACTACAGCTGACCTTAGACTTCAAAGAGCATCTGAGTAGGAACTGGACGATTTTTTTTAGTAGTTACTACTTTGACAATCTGATCTGTAGTGACCATAACCTTCAGGGTGGCCTTCCAGGAATTGTAATTAAGCACTGTCTGTTGGTTATTGTAGTTCTGTACGGTATGTCGAACTGAGTACCCTCTCTGACGTCCATCTCTACATGACGGACGCAAGTTCTGTACCCAGCTTAAAGAGTAGTATGGATGTGTGTGTTAAACTGATTATCGTAATTGCAGTTACAGTGATCCCAAGATGGCGGAGCCCATGACGGGTTAAATCGTCTTTTTGGTAATTTCTCCGTGTACACGCGTTGTTTTAAAGATTTTCTCAGCCGCTAGTTTGACATGTCCAGTATTGTATGTGTGTGTTCCTGATATTTTATGTGACCACATTACCGAAATAATAGCATTTGAAAATTTAGAGAAGATCATCGTAACTCAAAAAAAAAAAAGATAGTCTTAACTTAGGAATAACTTAAAAGATAATCGTAACTGTATAAAACATGGCTATTGTTACTGATTTTGTCAGAACCGGAGAAAATATCTAACTTTGGTACACCTGCATGGGGAGGGGATCAGAAGAAGCAAGAGCATTTCATAAATTTAAGGAAGATTTTGTTTTACCCCTCAGATTTTTCGGAATACCAGATGAAGATTTATTTAATTCATTAATTTTTGCTGCATAATTAAATAATATGACAATATTTAATTATCTCCACTGGTTTGGTTTGTCCGATATTCCGGTCAACAAAGTAATAAAAAAATCAGATTTTGTTTTTGTTTTAATGATTTTAAAACAGTCAATGTTTATGTTTTACGTTCCTTTGGTAGTTAGTTTTATATGTGTAAGTTGTTCTGCATAGTTCACAGACGAAGGCTTTTCCGGTGTGTTACTTGTGTGCTGCATTAGACCTTGTTTGTACGTATATGTCTTGTTGCACTTGTCATGATCACACTTGAAATTATGCTGTTCTGTTTCGAAACCTGATGTTCCTGGTAAGCAAAGGCATTGTGACAGGCGTTTTCTTTGCACAAATTCCTGCTTTCATAAGCCTGGTACCTTTGATAACTATTGTCATATTGTCTGCCCCCCCAAGGGTGACTGGGGAATAGAAATATGGTCACTTGGTCTTCTCCCGACCGGCAGTAAAACGCTTACCGAAGTGGGGCGTCCGTTTGGCTGTGCGGGATGTATTACGTTCGCAATCACGTCCGGTCAGAATAAGGACGTTAAATCCGATGTCTCGTGTAAAGAGAGTGACACGCTCTTTGCACGTTAAGAACCCTTGCAACAACTCTTTGATGGCCAGTAGGTGGCCTGTTACAAGGCCAAATTTCTGTCCCTATCCAATATACCCTCATTTTCCAGTGGCAGTTCATCCCAAATGGCCTCTTTTATGACAAGACCTACCTGTTGTATTTATTGTGAACTTGTTCTTGCCAGACTTGCCAGACTAGATATGCATACTCCATAATAGATTTTACCATGCTGTTGTAAAATTGGAGTAGTTTTGCTTTTGATATTCTTACCATGCCCTTTATATCTCTTATTACTGATTTTGCGTTCTTTCCGCTTTTCGGCATTAGGCTGATGATGGTGTCATCAAGAGATATAACGAGTAGTTGGGTGTAGGACTATTTAAAGGATTTTACGATTTATCTTTTTTGTTCTGCATCTGTGTTGTCTTTTAATAATAGATAGACTTCACATTTTTCATCTTTTCATGTTTTCCTTCTCCAAATATTGTTTTGACATCCTCTGCAGTTTTTTTTTTCGTCTAGTTTATTTTCCCTCGTGTCTAAATGAGCCATCTGCAAACTTGCAGGTTTTCCCTTTGGTGTTATCAATCAATCAAACTATGAAGAAGTAAACTAGGGTTGATGATAGTACTGACCCTTGTGGTAAGCCGATTGCAGTATCAAATTGTTCATCAGTAATGTATTAACTTAGCAGTATTTGGCAAAACTTTCGGAAATTTTGATGCTTGATGTTCTTCGACATCGTATTTTATTTGACCTTTTTAACTTTTTTGAATTCGAGCGTCACTGATGCGTCTTTTGTAGACTAAACGCGCGTCTGGCGTAAATACAAAATTTAATATCTTGGCATCTATGGTGAGTTTATATGCATCTGTCTGTTGTATTTGGGAGGAAGCTGACTTATCCATACCCAGTTTTTTTTTTCTTTATATCGAGCTTATGTAGCTTGATCATTAACACCTCACGCTATATTGAGTCGTACGCCTTTTCTAGGTCCACTAGCCATGCCAATATTGAGTCGTACGCCTTTTCTAGGTCCAATAGCCCTGCCAGTATTGAGTCGTACGCCTTTTCTAGATCAACTAGCCATGCCAGTATTAAGTCGTCATCATTGAAACCATCAGCTTTTGTTTAGATTAATCGAAGAAACGCATGTATTATTGAGGTTGGTTTTATTTCTTAACCCTTCTTTGGTTAAATAAAGAAATATGTGACCTTCAATATTAGCAACAATGTATTCTAGGATGATGCTCTACATTAGTTTGCATGTCATGCCTGTTAAGTTGATTGACCTTGACCTGTATGAAGAGGAAGAGAAATGGCTGGTTTTTCCAGGTTTTCTTAGTATCTTTACATTTACAATGTTGTTGGTATTTCACCTTTCTGCCATATGATATTCATCATTGTTTCTAAAGCTTTTGTAAAATAATTACCTGCATGTTTGAAAAATTCTGGAAAATATCAGCACGTGGTAATGAAAAGGATATTAAACCATTACAGATTTGCTAACATAAGTTTTGAAAAACACGCGTACAATCAACGTCTTGATTTTTCTGACAAATCTTAATTTTATAATCTTAATCAAAACTTAAATTGTAAATATTGTTTTTGTTTTTAGACCATGAACTGAATAGTCAAGGTTATAGTCAACGATGGACATCAAAGACAGACATCGCATGTAAAATGCTGGAACTTGATCAGTAAAGAAAGGCCAATCCAAAGAATAGGTAAATTTTGCATCGCAATAATTTGTGGGATATGTCTCATCTGAAAAGACGTCATTTATCTCAAACTGTGTTAACTTATTTAACAAGCCATTGGTATTTAATGTTGACGTTAACGTAACGCCATTTTAATAATTTATGAAATAACTTGCATAGTAATTTTGCATCAACAAATATATTCAATTTTTATAAAAAAAAAATAACCGCTATATATAGTAATAATCAAAATCATATACATATGGAAAAAAGTATTGCAACACCAAATTGAAATTGAAATTACAAAAACACTTTTTATTTTTTTGTTATATAATTTGGTAAAATAGAACTAATTTAACATTATTTAAGTATCACCTGAGTTTAATCAATAAATATCGACTCGATAAGTTTTTATCTGCACATGCAGCTACTGTACCCGTAAACAGCAAAACAGATGTTTTCATCCTCATTGTTTTCAACACTTTAAATAACCAAGTTTTTAAAGTTATGTGATTGACACCTTGTAATGGATCCTCGACAACTTTAAACTGCAGCAAGATGGCAGATTATCAGCATGAGAGAAGCAGAGATGTCGCTGAAACAACTGCACGTATTTTTGGTCATCACCATTCCACTATAAGTCGTTTTGAAAATAAAAATAAGGCACTAAACGATGTTAAAGACCTTCCGAGATAAAGAAGACCCTCTATACCATTTGCTAGGGGAAATCAAGCATAATGAAGGTTGGTCAGAAGGAAACCCATTGCATACAATACAATCCTAAAAAAAGAGTGGTGGGCATACAGGAGCCTTTTAACAAGAACTGTTCGAGATCGACTCATCGCTACTGGTTATCGTGCGATAAGACCATTTCGGAGACCTTTGCTTACGAACAGACACACAGTTTTCAGTATCCAATGTAGTGCAGAGCTCGCTAAAGTTGAAAATTATCATCGTGGAGGAAGATCCATTGTTCCAATGGAATTCGGTTTATCTTCCATGGACGGATCGTAGCCCGGATTTGAACCATATCGAGCATATATGGGACACTATTTGGCGAAATGTGCGCGAAAGGACACCCAAGTTCAAACACATCATGAAATAAACAATGCCCTTCATCAGAAATGGTTGCTGCTACCTTAGCAACAAATTAGTCGATTTTTGGCAGGAATCAGAAGACGTTTAGATGGGTTATCCGTTTGAATGGAGGCTGCGCACAAAGTACTAATTCTTTTGTGTGTAACGATCAACCATGATGTGAACAGTCATCTGAAGATTAATTTTGAAATGTCTGACATTGTAAAGTTCGACTACAGTAAAAGTTGTAAAATGCATTTTTTTGTACAAAAAACACTTCATTTTGTTATTAAAATTGTGGTTATATAAATCATTTTTTTTCAAACATTTTTTGTTCGTTTCAATGCCAATGTTATCATAAACTATGTTTCAATAATATTATACAAATATTTTATTATATTTCATCCGAAAAAAGAGGCTGATTTTTCAAATTTTAAAAAATCAAGGTGTTGCAATACTTTTTTCCATGTGTATATAACGGAGCAAAAGCTCTTAGGAAAAAGATACCATCCACTGATACCATCGTTCTATTTGCCAAGTCCATATTTCGATCCATGTTTGTGATTTTAAAAGAGAACATAATTATCAATTCAGTAAGTGACAATTAAATATTCAACTGACTGCTGTGTTTCTGGACTAAAAGAAATACAGCATCCTGATTCTACCTCTATATCTTCTTCTTTATGGTCAGAATCCTCACTAGTAACCTGCTCCCTTGTGCGCTTGTCTTGCAGTGGGCATATATACAACCTCCTGTACCCTTCCGCGCTTGTCTTGCAGGTGCCCATTATCTTTTCAGCTTTCGCTACAAAATTCAGGTTCATTTTCCGTCTCACCATTAACTTGAGAGACGTTAACTGAACCGTCTAAAACTATCTCTAAATCCTACCCCCTCCCGCTCTTGCGGGAAGCCCTTAATTTCAACACGATTATCCTCTGATTGGATACTACTAAGATGGCTGTCCTCCCCATTTACAGCGTTATTGTCCGGTTCACTCCCCTGTTTGCTTTGAAAGGGGTCCTTCTCCTCAGATACTTCAGGTGCCTTCTCGGTTCTTTCTACAGCACCAAAATAGGGTGTTTTACCTCTTGTGGAAAGGCGATCACAATCTGACAGGTAGTGTCCGATACCAACACACATGAGACACAACGGTGGCCTGCCTGAAATGGTTATCAGTCATTGTCGTGGGTCATCTTTAACATCCATCTCAATATGTCGTACTCCAGTTCAATATCCAGCCTTTAAGGTGATGTGGCTCTTGTGTCTCCTCGTAACAACCGGTCACTCTCCCGAAATTTCGAAAAAGGAGACTACTTCAGGAGTCATCCATTGTGGTTACCAGTGCACTCGCAGGTGCAAACGCCTTCTATTTTGAAACTCATATATTCAACCTGTGATGGCCTTTACCTGTTCAATATATTCGCCAGCATTAGATTGCTCATATTTTTGTAATGTATAATATTCACGTTCATATTTATGTAAAATTCTACGTTTTATCTTCTTCTTATGTTTACAATAATAAATAACAAATCACTTAATACTATCTTTACAAATTGACCGAAAATCTTGGAACACTTTTTTTCGGATTACCTCCCATTTTATCCAACTTGGCATTCTTACTACATTTGAAATCCCCAGCGAATATTATTTTTCTATTACATACAAAAGAAGGATGAATATGAATTAAAATTCTACTTTCTTTTTTATCAATTGGACAATATACAATAATAAATCTGAACCCATTTCACATATTCTAATTCGTTACCTCAAATTAGTATAAAGTTTTATAAAAATAAAAACAAATAATGCTTTCATAGGAATAGATCGCCAGCATGTGCACCTAACTGTGATAATTTTATTAAACACAAATTAAATTTGATGTCATCATGATACCGGCAACACCGCTGCCTAGTACACGACATCCTACAAAATGGAAAATCAAAATAAGAAATCATATATACATATATAGATCATAATGATCTTTTTTTCTTTCTCAACACTCAGATTGTTGTGAACTGGCCAATGCCTTGTCTATTTGAAAAAAAAAAAATGAATTTGATCTTAATACAATATACAACCATAGGGGTTGAGAACGTTAGTTTGAAGTCTGCTTGCATACTGTTTAGAAAAACAAAAAAAAATAAACAACATTTCCTATTTGTAAAAATCGAAATATATAATTTGAAATTATTTTTTATTTTCTCATCTATCATCTACCGTAATTTTTATGGCTGATTGATAGATGGCTTTTGTTCACTTGATCATCACCGTGTTTTTATATTCTTCAACATTTTGTTTCCTGAAGGAAAACCTATGATTAATTTCATCTTATTATTAACACAATTAACAATAGTTTGACAAATAAATTTAAATAAATAAACTGTTGTTCTTATTATTGTTTTGTTTTTCTGTTGTCTTTGTTGATCTCTCTTCTGTTTTGTAGTTTAGGATGGCAAAACGCACAATGACTACTCTATGTCGTGTCATTTCTGTCTGCGTGTGTAGTTTGGTTATTTCCAAGTGGACTATGGGTATTGTGGAGACACAGCGGGTATATCACCCTATTAGAGTTTAGCAAAGTAGTCAGTTTATCGTTTTCGAATTTATTTTTCTATTATTATTTGTATTGCTTTTATTTTCTGTTCTTGCTATCCTTAAAATTTGAGTAATTACTCTTGGGAATGGCCCTTTTTCTTGTGTATTCTAATTATATTTCTCATAAATTTCTTTATCTTTGTTATATTTCATTTGTAGTTTGTATAAATTTAGTTCGTCTTCAAAATGTCTACAAGCCCATACTGTATGTGAAACCGGGTGGAAATGGGCATCATCATAAACTCGGTTGTAACTAGACATGTTACGAAAAGATATGTTCTCGACGCTGAGGTTGACAAATTAGACTTTAAATTTGGGGACGGTGTCCAAAGATTAATTATAGGTAAATTTAAACCCTATGCGTCTTGTTAATTCAAATCACATTTATCTAGAACATCATTATGTCACATCCTATATGAAAATTGCTTTTGTGATATTGCTAACTATCACAAGACATGAAAGGTGTACGCGTGCATGAGTGGTGGGTTGGAAAAAGGGAGGCTGAGAGTTATACAAGTTCATTCGATTCTAGATTGGTAATATACATATATAAAAAGCCAGTTCGATATTAGTTTTATTGTTGTATTACAGTTCCTTTAAAAGTTCAATTTGTCGCTGCCCTAATCCCACACAAAGCTCTACAGTCTGGTTGATTTTTCTCTCGGGTGTCTCCATAAGCTTCCAATGACTCTGAGAGATTTTAAGCGTGTTCGACATATACCCGACACTCTGATATATATTTACATTTTCTTCTTTCTGCTCTTTGTTTAGCTCTCAGTTGATGGCGTCTGTAGAGGGTAACAAGGGTTGATCGACATGGATAAATTTTTTCCGCTAATATGACAAAATTCTAAGGGGTAAAAAACTGGCGAGTAGTAAGTCATAATTTACACAAACCTCATATCGTTCTGAACAGGCATGAATGACATATTTGCCACTGGACGTTAAGTAACCAACAATTAATCAATCACAAACCCCTTATATAGATAATGCAAATTGAGCTAAAACTGTAAAAATTGGAAAAATCCATGCCATCGAAGCCATATGGCCGGGTATGAATTTTCTAAAACTATAATGCAACATGTTTCAAGTTGAAATTATATCAAAATCGTGTTAAGGTTTTTTTTTAAACAGACCCCGTTGGATAAAACCTTTAGGTGGCAAACAGCTGGATAGAAATACATACGCTCCTTTGTTTGCACCTGTAACAGGAATCTAATGTTTAGTGGTTGTCGTCTGTTTATATGGTTAATAAGTGTTTCTCGTTTTTCGTTTTTTTTTATAGATTAGACCGTTGATTTTCCGTTTCAATAGTTTTACACTAGTAATTTTTGGGGCCCTTTATAGTTTGCTGTTCGGTATGAGCTAAAGCTTCGTGTTGAAGGCCGTACCTTCACCTATAATGGTTTACTTTTATAAATTGTTACTTGGATGGTGAGTTGTCTCATTGGCACTCATGCCACATCTTCCTATATCTACTCTTTTGTTTGCTTTTCTTTAATATAAAAAAAAAGACCGTTACATATATTTTCACTAGTAGGTATAACACAGATTATAATACTTAAGATTATATGCAAGGTCTAATAAGGGCTCGCAAAAGAATGCACACACATATGTACCCTGTGACTCGTACATCTACTGCATTTGCATGACCCCTCCCTTTTTTACATTATATTTTCTTAAAAAATATTATGGAATTTATTAATACCTATTTTTTATATTTCTTTCGGGTGTCTCCATAAGCTTGTTATTGAATAACGATCCATACTGAATTGCATCCAAAAGGATCCATGCAGTTTTTAAATAATATTTAATGTATTCATAGGTAATATATTTTGTGTTTTGACACAGTCCCCGCATTTAAAGTGTAATTTGTCAACCTCAGCGTCGTGAATATACCTTTTCGTAACATGTCTAATATAAGGATTCTTTATTAAAGGTCTTAGGATAACAATAGTCTCATATAAAGCAGAATTATAAAATACTATAAATACTGGTGCAAAAACAGATAACTCGGACATGTTTATTAGCAAGTACATACACTGTATAACATTCTAAGTTAAAAAATAATATTGTCATTCTCTTTTACATATACATTTCTGTCTCAAAGACTCAACTTAAACTTGTGTCTTACATGTATTAGTTTATGCATCTCATTAACTTAATTGCGATAAATATTCTGTAACCATGTAAATAATATAGTCTACATGAATTCCATAATTGGTAATAAACTAAGCAAAACAGTAAAGCATTAAAATATCTACATGTAGTAATTAAGCAAAGTAAAATAAGCAAAATAAGCAAATTATTAACTAAATTATAAAACAAAACAATACAAATCTGCTTACCTCAAGTGCTAATTTGAAGGTCACAAGACTAATATCATATGTTTATGGCTACATCAAATAATAACCTGAACATAAATATGAATTAATAACTAGTGTGTTCCATGTCTACAGTAAATCTTCATAATATGAACACATACCAACACTAAGAAAACCTGTTCCCTTAGATACAAAAACATAATAAAGGTTTAAAATGAATATTTAACTATTTAATTACTTCTTATTTATACACACAAGAAAACTCTTTCTATTTAATATCATTTCACTCCAATGCTCCATTATAATTTAGGATTATTTAATATGTTAATCTTTATCAATCTTTAATGATTTGAAGCATGGTATGGTTAATTAATTGTATTTATCATTCATAAAGGTCAGATTCACACTACAGATTCATTTCTCTTTTCAATCAATCAATCAATCTACCCAAATCTTGCATATTTTGTTGAAAACTCTACGACTATAAAAATAATTTGAGAAAAGTATATACAAGTGACCTGTATAGTAGTAATTCAGATTCTCAAAGATTCAGCATTAAATATAAAAAGTCAAAGGTTCTATAAAGAGAGCATATATTGTCTTATTGATCTTTCTACTTTGATCTCTTTTGTTAGGGGCCATTAACTTGTATTTTACTTTAAATGTCTTTATATATAATCGCTATCCACATTATAATGCCCTAGGGGAAAATTCATTCTTTTTAGTACTTCTATAATATAGTTGTGTTCTACTCTGTTAAATGCCTTTTCCTAAACAACAGATACAGGATAGCCATTGCAATCATTTATTTCCATTAATTCCATTATTGCATCAATTCCATGTATGTTTTCTGTATGTTTTTTTTTTTTTTTTTTATTCGGCCTTGTCCCTGTCTGATTTACATCAATTAAAAGTTTCATTACTTTTGTCATTTGTTTTTTTAAAGGTTTCGTCATTATTTTGGAATCCAAGAATAACAGACTTATTGGTCGCCATTGTTTGAGATCCCTAATAGCTATCAAAGGTACCAGGATTATAATTTAATACGCCAGACGCGCCGTTCGTCTACATAAGACTCATCAGTGACGCTCAGATCAAAATAAGTATAGAGCCAAAAAGGTAAAAAGTTAAAGAGCGTTGAGGACCAAAATTCCAAAAAGTTGTGCCAAATACGGCTAAGGTATAAATCTATTCCTGGGATAAATTTCCTTTATTTTTGTTATAATTCCTATCTTTCATTGTTTCTCTAATTTCCCCCGTTAAATATATATTATTTATAACTTCTGTCAGATCTTCTCCTATACTATCCCTAAACTTCACATAAAGGCTTTCCCTAAACCATGCTATGGGTTTGGTTATTTTGAAAGTGTATTGTATATTTATAGCATTCTTCATTTGTCATAATTCTGGGCTTAGATGTACCAAATCGGCCTACTCAAATTTGTTCAGTTTGACACCATCAATTTAGAATAGTCATATTTAATTTCTCATTTCCCTATGATTTCCCAAAATGTCTTATTAGTTTTACATATTTCTCCTGTTGTAATATTGGCTCATTTAATATCCAGAATCCTGATCCCCATTTTATATGACCCTTTCTGATTATTAATCGAAAACCTTTATGGTCGGATCTTGCAAAGGGTATATATGTTGTTTCCTTAATTTTATTGCATATATGTTTGGACGTACACACTAACAGAAATATTTGCCACTGGTCTTTATACTCAAACAACGATTCACTCATAAATGCATTACTGAAAAAAAAGGATGAGGTTGATTGTTTTTTTTTTTGTTTTTTTGTGTAGTATCTTAGATCCGTTAAAATACAATTAGAAATAAAAAAAAAAAACATTACCCCCTCCCTTTTCCAAATACTCCTTGGAGAAAAAAAAATACCATTTGAAACAAACAAAAAAGATAGAAATGTAGTGATCCTTAACATCGCAATTCTTTTTTTTCGCACGCTGATGGCGAGCCTACGTTTTTAATGCGTAATCGAGACATCTTAAAACTACTGCAAAACTTTAAGGAGCAACCACTTTACTTTGAAAAGAACAAAAAAAAAAGGGGGGGGGGTCTAAGTCAGAATTTTTTCTCGGACGAAAGTTTATAATTAGGTTTCTTTTTCGCTGGAACCAATTAGATATTTAACATTATAATGTATGGGGAAACTTTAGATTCAGGATATTTGTTCATTCTTATCATCTGAATGACCCAATTTTTTTAATCAAATTGTTGAAAAATCCATCCCCCCTTTTTTTAAAGTCAAATGGTCGTTCCCGAACTGCTAGAAAAGTTGTTCGAAATTTTGAATTCGGTTCTACGTAATGAACAATTAATGACATATAGTTTACAAGTGTGAACAAATCTTATGTACAGGTAGCTAATTGGTTATCAAAGGTACCAGGATTATAATTTAGTATGCCAGACGCGCGTTTCGTCTACATAAGACTCATCAGTAACGCTCGTATCAAAATATTTATAAAGCTAAACAAGTACAAAGTTGAAGAGCATTGAGGATCCAAAATTCCAAAAAGTTGTGCCAAATACGGCTAAGGTAATCTATGCCTGGGATATGAAAATCCTTAGTTTTTCGAAAAATTCAAAGTTTTGTAAACAGGAAATTCATACAAATGACCACATTATGACATGAAGTGTTGACTACTGGGCTGGTGATACCCTCGGGGACGAAACGTCCACCAGCAGTGGCATCGACCCAGTGGTGTAAATAGTTATCAAAGCTAAACAAGGTGTAAAGATGAAAACAAATTTAATGTGAAACTAGTGTACATTACATTAAACCAAATGTAACATGTTTACTGTACACAGCGTTTGATGTGAAAACGGTCTAAATGTATCTTTTTATGTTCAGTTTTGCGATTATACTATTAAACGCATCTATTGTCTCTCTACTTGTTCTTATTTTCTCTACCTGTTCTTATTCTTCCTAATTTTTAAATCGTTTTCTGCTGTTATAAGATTAAATTCTAAAAAAAATAGTACACCTGTGTTTGCATTTATTCGTTTAGTGCATTCATCTATCTATTTATAGAAATCTGTGTGTGGTCTTGTAAAATTAGCTTGACCATATATATTTAAAATATAATATATTTTTTTAATTTTAAATCTTAATTGTATTAAATTTCCTTTTAGTGACACAGGAACTTGATGTTCTAGTATTTCTTTTGTGTCTTTTGATATGAGGATACATACACCTCTTGCCCTATTTTTCTCCCTCTTAGATATATATTTTAGATTTGTCGTTGCTTCTATGTCTATTTGGATTGGTCTTTGTAATACCTCTGTTTCTTGCAAACATACATTACTTGCGTCCTGGTATAATTTTTGATATCTTTTTAAGTGTGCTCATGTGTGTTAATAAGAGAAGGTAATTTGGTGCACCTGTACTATTACACCTTTAGGGAAAGGTATGGTTTTTCTTTTAAATACAACGTAGGGTGGAAGCTTTCCCCGTCTCCTGTGCATGCTAACATTACGGTTAACCGATTTTTTTTATTGCCAGTTGTTCTAATATTTGCGGTTGATGTACCCTTATGGTCAAAAGTTGTATCCGTCGATAAATCAAACGTGAGAGGAGTTTGATCTGCATTGTCTATCTGAGACAAAAAAGATAATTATTTTGCTTCCGTACTTTTATTATATATTTCTGAAGTTCTAGAAGTTTATTTTCGTAGTCAGCTGGAAGTTTTTGAGATATATGGGTACGACGACGGATCGGTAAATCATGACGACGTAAAAACCCATAACACCAGTCTAAGGAGCATCTGAAGATCTTGTGATCAGGCAGTGATTTTGACAAATGAATTGTTTCGTTAAGACGCAACTCTGTTGTAGATAGGGCAAATCCTTGCTGTGTATGATCTGTTGTTCAGGGCATTAGGGCCTTTTCTAGATCAGGGAAGTGAGGGGCACTACCCCTATTAGTTTTTTTTTTAATTTTGGCATTATTTGTTAACATTATTTAAGTTTTCTCCAATTACGGACATTTTTCTCGACCAGTGGCACGGTTGCCGTGGGCTTCAGCATAGTCGACAACTTTAAGTTTTTCTTTAACGGTGAAAGACTCACGTATTTTATCCATCGTCTGGTAATGACAATTCGAAGGTATGATAGTGATGATGATGTGTGTGTTTTACGGTCCGGCAATCCTGTCTGAATATTGCGGTCTAATATACCTATTTACAGATTTGGGTCTGTCTGTCGTTTGGTTTTCATCTTACTCCGACTGCGATGTTGTGGCTGGTACGGAGTATCCGGCCGTTCTGCCAAGATGGCTGCTTGCATTGCCTCTTGATTTTGAGTTGATGTGCGATGTATGTTGTTGTGTTCGCAGTAGGTCTGGGTCGTTGATGTCAAACCCTACATCGTAGTCGATCCTACTGCGCTTGCCCCTGTCATGACGGGCCTTGTGGTTGTAAGGACTGGTGACAATATCCCTGTTTATTACAACTCTAACTGGTTCCTTTTTGTACTTTGTTGGTGTTAGTACTTTACCTTCTATGGTGTCTCTAGCTTCGGTCTGAGTGTTTTTTGTGTGGTCTCCGCTGGTGGTTTGTTGTTGTTCTGCAGCGGGTACAACGGCTGTGTTTTTTTTTTTTTTGTAGCCAGCCACTGGGCGTAACGGTTAGTTTTGCGTCGCCTGGTATATGGTTGCTTGTTCTTACTTCTTTCCAGGCCGGCTCAGATTTCCTTGATGAAGTATCTGGTTCCTTGACCTTGATCCAAGTAAGCTGAACCGAGACTTAGTCAGAACTGGGTGTATTTTTAAACCGGCTCTTTTCCATCCAACTTCATTGTTACCGATAGGGCTTTCAGTTCATTAGGTAGTTCTGTCTGTCAATGATGTTTTCGATTCTAAGTTTACACCCAATTTACAATAACCTTGTCAAATATCACTACTAGCCTTGTTAATAGTCTGCTCGACTATCTTCTCTACTGCTTGATAGCCTATTATTGTCCTTTGTGTC
This sequence comes from Mytilus galloprovincialis, assembly GCF_965363235.1. NCBI lineage: Eukaryota > Metazoa > Mollusca > Bivalvia > Mytilida > Mytilidae > Mytilus > Mytilus galloprovincialis. Next base: position 89,908,753 of record NC_134843.1, read on the forward strand.
CGAATGAATTCTTTAGAAAACTATTTAGTAACGCTTCGAATACCAGATGATTAGTTGGCTTGGTCGTATTAACTCGTCATTGAGTTGATAAGTCATTGGTATATCATAAATAGCCTATAGCTAAATTTCATTTGTCACACTAGGCGGGGTATCCATCATATGTCCGATTTATAAAGAAACAATCATTTGAATAACATAAAGAAGATGTGGTACGATTGCTAATGACATACCTCTCGACAAGAGACCAAATGACACAGAACTTAACAACTGTAGGTCACCATACGGTCCTCAACAATAAGCAAAGTCTATACAGCATAGTCAGCAAACATAATACTTCGTTAAGTCACACTGCTACGCAGCTCTCCATCAATTTGTACACTAGGGTCAACAACTGTTCATGATTGAGATATCAATGACATCATAGATGGATTAACACTACTGTCTGACAACTCTTTTAATACATTGGCACTTGCTTTCAGTTTCTTCTTTTTAAGCTTTTTCTTCTTTTTTGATAGTATCTTTTTGAACGATTCAACGTTAACAGACTGCTGTGTTTCAGGGCTAAAAGAAATACAGCAGTCAGCGTCTACCTCAATGTCTTCTTCCTCGTCATCCCCATCCACTGAATCCTCACTAGTCATCTGCCCCCTTCCGCGCTCATGCGGGGGGCCCATATACATTGTAGTCTATATTTTGCCCTTCCTGCGCTTAGCTTGCAGGGGGCACATTATGTTCTTCTTTGCTATCTCCACGTGTTCAGGTTCCTGCCCAGTCTCACCATTGTCTTGAGAGACATCAACTGAACTCTCATCAACAATCTCTGGATCCTGTCCCCTCCCGCGCTTTTCTTGCGGGGTCCATAATACCAACAGGGTTAACCTCTGTCAGGATACTGCTAGGATAAATGCCACCTCCAGTTACTGCACAATTATCCGGCTCACCCCCCCTGTTTGTTTTGAGGGAGATCCTTTTCGCCAGGTACTTCAGGTGTCTTCTTAGACCTTCGTACAGCACCAGAATCGGATGTTGGATGCCTTTTGGAAAGGCAATCACAATCAGACCGGTAATGACCAACAACATTGGTAATACTAAGAACCGGACAGTTACAACATTCCTCCCCTTTCTCTCTGAAAAGATTATCGTTTTTTTATCAGTACAAAGAGACGTAACACCACTACTAATCGTGTATGAAAAAAGCCCCGCCTCCCTACTAACCTAAGATGGAATTTACAAGGTATCCACGCGGACGCTTTTAACCTATCATATTCTTAGAAATGTATAGGAGATAAGATAACAGTTACACACGCATTTAGTTATTTACATTAAAAAATATATATACAAATAAAGGTACACTATTCAAACTTGTATAGCTGCTGAACATTTCTGGTTTTGATCTCAGCGATTTCTCTTCCTGCAGTATTGAACATGATGGACAATCTCTGTATTATAGTCTTAATCAATACAGGAGAATTGTCCTCGCAATTTGTCGGTTGAATGTATGGCGAATCACTCTCCAGGATGATATCTTCACAGCTCATTTCACAAATCTGCGATATTTGTCCTCCGTTAACAGTAACAGTGAAATACCAAATTTGTTGTTTGGGAAGCGCCGCTGTATGTTTTCATACTTTCTTTTATCCTTAGAGAAACAATACTACCTGGCCCCATGTTTCCATTTAAGTAACTCTGTCATAATGTACAGACATCTAGCAGTTATATTCTCACCTCTACAATGGATCTCAACAGACAAATTACTATCTCTGGCTAAATTCAACTGCACCCGTAGAAGCTTGAATTGCTCCATGAAATCCTTCTCCCTCTTACTAACATCCAATCCACATTCCCTATTGCAATGAATTAACCTGGAATATATATTCTTCTCTTTAATTCTCTCAAATGTTGGTCCATCTGGTTCCCTGCTATTTTAGGATGGATGCAAAATTCTCTTGACTTTGCTTAACAGGTTACAATATAGGCAAGCTTTCCATCAAGCCAGAGATTTTGTCTCAATATTAATGAGTATCGATAAATGTGTGAATTGGATATGAACTGATTTTGCAAAAAGACATTTTACAGTTGTATGGCAGTAGATCTTCGGAATCTTTAGTAATGCCAAAATATTCCAATGTAAAAGAAAATCGATGTAATTTGGTGCAAAACGGCATAAGCTGATGATGAGTGAAAATGATTAATCGTCTTGAAATTTTGCAAAAACGGTAGGTCAGCTCGATGAAAAGAGGCCTTGCTACACTGTTTTAGAGTTGACATCTCTATGGCAAAGGTTACCAGTTTATCCAAAGTAGAAACCTGGAATTGACGCCAAAGTCCCATGTGGAAACCATTGATCATCTCCACCCAGTCAACCAAAAAACTCATCTTAATATCCGCGTGTCTTTGTTCCTAGTTATGTTAGACATTGCAATGTACCGTTAGTGCACCTTGTTGGCCAAGTTCAAGTTGGTTGGTCTAACATGCCAACGGAGGTGCAGTATACCAGATTACATTAGCCCGGAGCACATGGCTTCTAACGTTTATAAACCGCCTGGTCTATATACAGCATGGTCTTGACCTTTATCTATCGTTACTGCTACTTTTAATTTTTGCTCTTTCACCAGACGTAGTTCCTCTACTTCTGGCTTATCATATCTGGCATTTTCTTCTGCAGATAGATGCTCGATAAGGAATGTTATACTGTGTGCCCTCTTTGACATCCATCACAATATGTCGTACACCAGTACCATTACCAGCTTTTAAGGTGGTGTGGCGAAACATGCTACATACCGAAAATGTGGAAAGGCAGTTGTTTCATACCTATATTCAAAGGGGATACAAATCAAAGTCTTGATCCGAATTCATATCGGGAAATTTCACCTCTATGTAGCATACCAAAACTGTTCCAAAAGGCATTATATACTCGTGTACCATCGCTTCATCACAACTTTCCATACCAATCATAAGTTGCCCACCAGAAGACATTATCAAGCACATATGCAAGTTTTAACATGCAAGAAGTCGTACACCATAACTTAGAGCGTCATAGCAATATTATCGTCATACGTCTGGACAGCATGAAAGCATTTGATACTCTATGGCACAAAGGACTATTAGTTAAGTTGTATATATATATATATGGTGTTCAATGTTTAACTTGGCTGTTGATCTTTGAAATGTACCTGCACATGCGAAGCTGTGTGCAATTTAAAGGAAAGTTTCAAAATATTTCAAACTCAATAGAGGCGTAAGACAAAGAGGGGTACTGTCTGCTGTTTTTTTATTTAGTGTTAATGAATGATCTTCTTAGACAATTGTCCCTATGGAAGTATGCTATTCAATCTTCGTGTAAGCAGTACCGTAAAAGCGGACGACATTGCTCTTATATCTACAACATCAAAAGGTATGGAAACTTTAATAGACATTTTCCAAACATACAGTAAAAATTGGGGCTTCAGATTCTCATCAGTAAAAAGCGAAATACTGAAATTTTGTTCTTCAAAATTTGCTACCATCAGTCAACCATTGAAACTTTACGGAGCGGACATTCCAGTAGTGACATCAACCAAGCATGTTTGAATTATATTGAATGCCGAATATAAGAGCATGTCAAGACCTTTAAATGCATGCCGAATTTTGCGTTTAACTGCGTTACCTGTTATGAAACCCGGAATACACCCATCATACCTTAATCCTTTAACGTGCTCCAAAATAGTATTTCAGATGTGTTATCCAAAGGCAATGTTTGTGTGTGAGTTTTGGTATGGTCTTTCAAATACTGAATTAACAATGCTAGAACGTTCTCACAAATATATATGTAAAATAATTCCCGCACAAACACGATCCGACAAGTTCACAAGCCTACTTATAGCTTCCTGTGGAGTGCTATATTGACAAATATAACGTCGCTGGACTTCCAATATGTTGTATACGGGGTTTGGAAAATTTTACAGGACAAGCAAAAATATTTCTTATTTTTTTTACTTTTGATATTTTAACAGAGAAAATTAGAATTAACCTTCTGTGAATAGTATTGATCTTAGAAAAATATTACTTGGACCTCTGACTTTATGGTCAGAGCAAGAAGTTGACTTACGACATTTTAATCCTTCGCGTCTGGCGTATATACTAAATTTAGTCCTGGTATCTATGATGAGTTTATTTACAACCACTGGGTCGATGCCACTGCTGGTGGAGATTCATTTCCCCGAGGGTATTACAAGCCGTTAGTAATCATCAAAAATCTGATGGATAACTGGATACCATAAGAAGAAAGAAGAAGAAGCCCAGTAGTCAGCACTTTTTGTGCTGACATGAATTGTCATTGATATGGTTATATTTATAAATTTACTGTTTACAAATTTTTGAATTTTTTGAAATACTAAGGCTTTTCTACCTGAGGCATAGATTACCTTAGCTGTATTTGGCAAAACTTTTAGGAATTTTGGTCCTCAATGCTCTTCAACTTCGTACTTTATTTGGCATTTTAAACTTTTTTTGGATTCGAGCGTCACTGATGAGTCTTTGGTAGACGAAACGCGCGTCTAGCGTATATACTAAATTTAGTCCTGGTATCTATGGTGAGTTTATTTTCAGTGTGTGTCAATTTTTATAGTTTCAATAAATTACATCAAATCTTTAGAGAAGTCTTTTTCAAGCAAACTATTAGGTTTCAATGAAGTGAACAATCTTTCCTAAACATTTACAGCAGGTTCTATTGAGTGTGTAGGCAAATGTAATATCTTTGAATAGCTTGCCTGCTATCATGTACCAATATGAGAAACACAATAAAACTAATTTTCTCACTATCAAGAAAGTTAGACTTGATGATTATTTTACCAACGTTTTGTTGAAAGATAAAAAAAAAAAAAAACTATTTCAAGTCAAGTTTGATTTGAATTTTCCTTATAGTTTCAGAAGTGATTTTTATAGAACAGTTTAAGACGGCTGACGCTGACGACGGTTGCAAGACGACTCGGACACGTTATGGCAATTTAGCATGGCGATACAAAAATTCACATGAATTTTAATTAATGGACATCCCATCCGTTTTTAAACAAATTGTAAAAAAATAAAACAAAACAAAAACCACAAAAAACAAAACGTTTTAAGCTATTAAGGAGAGTCGCATCTTTTGTAGCCTCATTGTTTGTCTCTCCTCGTAGCAACTCTACTAAACCATACCTCTCGAAAAAGGAATCTACGTCGGTAGTAGGAGTCCACAAAGGCAGCCAGTGGACACGTCCATGTAGACGTCTTCTGTTACATGGGGTAAAAACAGAGAGTACTCCTCTCCAACTACACCCCTCTTTTCAACCAGGGATTCGTCCTCTTCTGGACTATCTACGGTAGCAAACCAAACTGGTCCGGCTTCTGTATATATTCAACATTGAACGAAGGTGGGTCTTGTTCCCAAGTTGTCCAACCAAATTGGTAATGATCGTCTCTCTGGTAACCTTGGTTCTTCCAGGCTCGGAAATTGTTACTTTCAAGCACCTTTTTAAAACTGCAGGCTCCATCTTTATAACACGTCCAAATCCCCGAAGGGATGTTCTTCTTAGCTTCTACACGTCAGGAATCTTCTGAAGGATTTATTCGTTTTGGGGGGGGGGGTTCTTTCAAAAACTCAGATTGGTTGTGACCATATTCATGTGAACATACTTATTTAACTTCCTATAATGTACAAACCTAGTGGTTAAAATATTAGTATTGTGTGCTCAAAGTGTGCTTACATAAAAGAAGGACGAAAGATACGAAAGGGACAGTCAAACTCACAAATCTAAAACAAAATGATAACGCCATGGCTAAAAATGAAAAAGACAACCAGACAAACAATAGTACACATGACACAACATAGAAAACTAAAGAATAAACAACACGAACCCCACCAAAAACTAGGGGTGATCTCAGGTGCTCCAGAAGGGTAAGCAGATCCTGCTCCACATGTGGCACACGTGGTGTTGCTTATGTGATAACAAATCCGGTAAATAGTCTTAATTCGGTAGGTCATATTCATGAAAGGGAAGGGGATTGTAGTTACGACGTAAGGAACATATCCGATATCATTTTTGAAACGGTTATTCCATAACGGCCAACCAACTCGTGATGGCGTCCGTAAAATTTACGAAGGGATGATTTCAACTTCACCATTTCAAACTCTTGGTTTAATAGCTTCCTTGTGAGTAGCAACCCTCTATCAAGAAAATCATGATAGGAAATGCAAGCACGGGAGTATCGTATCAGTTGGGAGATATATATCCCGTAAGCAGGTGCTGCTACTTAGAAATGGAAGTTAACAATTGGAAAGCTGAAATCATCTTTTTTGTCGTAAAGTTTTGTTTTCAACCGACCCTCATTGTCAATTTCTAGATGCAAGTCAAGATATGAGGCCGACTTAAATGTATCTGCAGTATCCTTTATCTCTAGTTCGATGGGATAGATGCGTTCCACATAGTCACCAAGTTTTGAATTATTTAGTGAAAGAACATCATCTCTATAGCGGAAGGTAGACTTAAAGGATATTACTAATTTCTTATCTTTCTTCCTTAGAAGTTCCTGCATCAAGTCAGCCTCATAATAATGAAGAAACAAGTCGGCAAGTAGAGGGACACAGTTTGTTCCCATTGGAATACAGACAGTTTGTTGAAAAACACGTCCTCTGAACGTAAAAAAACATGTTGTCAATCAAGAAATCTAGCATCTTGATAATATCAGTTTCAGAGAATTTTTTGTTTGAATCAGAGTGATCCTTCACAAAGTAGGATTTATCCCTCCCTAAGACAAGATACTTGTATCTACGTTGGCCATTCTTTTTTATGAAGCAAAGTAATACCAACTCTTTCAATTTGTCGTTTAGTTGAAATGTGGAATACTTGTGTAAATAGTAGAAAAGTCAAATGTTTTAATACCGTTACAAGATGAAAGACAGTTATATTGTATGTACTCTAAAAGATCTTTGGAATTTTTAAGTATCCACATCTGATTCACGCCACCTCTAGAATAGACAGTTTCACAATACCTTTGAAGCCTGTCTTTGATTGCTGATAAAATAGATGTTAATAATTTAGAAAGAGGTTTCGTGGAGCACTTGGAAGACCCAGCAATATACCGTTGTTTGTAAGGACACTTATTTAGTTTAGATATCCAATACAGTGATGGAAGATCCAGTTCTTCATCTTTGGTTGACATTCCAAAGGAACATATAACATACCTATGATTATCCAGGATTTCCTCTTTAGTAAGTGTCGTGAGGGTATAAGTTGAGTTTCCGAGTTAATTTTCAAAACCTAATTCGTTTATCAAGCAGTTAATGTAATGAGTTTTACACACAAAAACGATGTTGTTTGGGGCTTTATCTGCAGGGACAACAACATATTTGTCATGGAGGTAGGATAGGTGTTTTGCAACATTTGGGTCTTTGAAGATTGACGTAGCATGGGCATTGATAGACCCATTCAGTTTCTTAATTCTGATTTGTATCAACGACCTCACTACCTTAATCCATTCGGAAAGAGTGTCTATGTCTTCCTTCTCGCGCTTAGCCCATTGCCTGGCATAATCCTCGACTGAATCCATCAAAATTTTAAAGTTGTATTTCCAATTGATGGATTTAGGCTCACGATATTTCGGACCTTTCGATACCACATTTCGTAGAGAAGTGTTATTAACACTGTTGATGTCACCGGTAATAACGCGGCCAGCCAGCAGGATTATATGTGAATTGGGAACTAGCACAAGTGCAAACAGGAGGTTTAGACTTGAGGTTGTCAATATCGAGATCCTGCAAAACGTGTTTGTAATTGAACATTTTAGTTGCAATAGGTTTGGTATAGGTATAAGAATTGATTGGTACAGACTGGTCTTTGAAATAAGGAGGTATTTTCGATTGAACTAATTTATGATGAAGGATATTACCTAAGTTGACGCCATCGAGACCTTTGTTGGCAAAGGAAAGATTAAGGAAAGATTTTTTCTCTTTTTTCATCTTTTCCAATTAATGCGGACTGGCTTGAAAAGTCTGTGACTTCCAATATCCGAAATTATAGCTTCAAGTTTATATTGGTTTGAATGAGGGTTTGTAACTGTGGATTCCAAACATAAATTGAACAAAGAATGAAGTTTTGAAAGGGGTAATGAATAAAGTTTCGTGCGAATGTGATGAATACCTAACGGCTTTTGTATAAATGGCATTAATAGAGACATCATGCAGAGAAGGTGATGTATAATGACGATGACCATGACTGCATCTACGTCGAGGAGTCGAGTTGAAAATATTCATCCCATTCACCGAGTTACACGAAGGACTAAATAGAATACCTTTACCATCAATTTTGTCATTGAAACCATAAGGTGTCGCAGTTCCCAATTGTCTAATCCAGTAGTCTTCTTTTTGTCTACGGAGAGTCGTTGAAAGATTATAATTGTTAGAGCTATGGTATGTCTTTTCTATAATGCGAACTGTCATAGAAACGATGGAATGATCGTGCTGATTGAAATGCTGGTATAGAATGTCGATAGCATTGAGGTTAATGTCTGATCTATGACTGCACATAAGTTCAGCCTTCCTTTTGTTTCACCGACGTATACCAATCCGCAAAGTTTGCACTCTAATCCGTAGACGACATTTATCGATTTACAATATAGATCACCGTAACTTCTGGTAAAATATGACTTCTTGGTCAAATTGCTTATGAATTCAGCATCTGTAGTTAAAATTGCACAAGTTTTGCAGTCTCACATTTCGAAATGCGACAGTTGTACTGTGTCATCAAAAACCAAAATGTCTTGACGGAGAACTGAACATGGCTGTGTATGTGTAATATTGCTATTGTCACTAGGACGATGATCTGAATGAATCATGTTTGAGATATTTTTCATGTCTAGTGATGAGGGGACACCTTCCGTATCAGACGACACCGTGTTCATGGTGACGTCTGTTTCGGACCTTTTTATACTGGGCGACGTCCGAGCCAATTTCCTGTTTGATCCTCGTAAATTCATGAAATTGTAGTTTTGCTACTGGGCGAATGATGTCCTTGAGGCTGATTAGAAGGATATAGAGAATAAACCAAAAAAAATCGTATTTGCAAAAGTCAAAAATTTTATAAAATGCAAAAAAAAAGTAAAAAGTTTTCTCATCTATCATCTAGCCTACGTTTTAATGGCTGAATGATAGATTGCTTTTGTTATCTTCATCATCATCGTGTTATTGCGAGAGGTAAATTTTCAATATTGATTTCTGAAATGAAAACATATATGATTATTTTCATTATATCAATAACAAAACAATATTTTTACAAATAAATTAAATTAATATGAATTTTAAATTAACTATTGTTCATTATAATGTTTATAGTCTTCACTTAGTCTCGTTTTCTTTTCTGCTTTTAACTTGATTGTTTTTTAAATAAGACTATGGTCATTGTGGAGACCCTTAGAATTAATTTATCTAGTTTTGTGTTTATTAGGTCTTTCCACTTTTCTGTGGAAAGACCTATTGTTTTTCTTCTGATTATTTTTTTTTTTTTTTTTTTTTCTTCCGCCTAATTTTGTTCTTGCGATAAACATTTGTTTCGCAATATGTCGCTTAGATATTTGGTATATGATATCAAACAGTTTATGCACTTTTGAAATTTACCCTGCGTAAACGAATACTTTTCTTTGTAGGAGTTATCTCCCCAAACACTGTTTTCCTTGTTAGCGCATCTCCTTCGCAACCGTAAAAGATTATGACAAATTTATTTTACAAAATTGCTCGTTATATCCTTCGCATGATTTGTCCTATTTTGACTGAAGCGATATGACCGCTCCATATGAGAGTTATTTCCCCTTATGCATCTGATATAAGTGATATGAATTTCTATCTTATAAATCATAAGTGATAGAGACCTAGGATCTTTTGATTTGAGGTCCTTGGTCCCAAAAAATGAAAATTAGGTCAAGGTCAAAGGTCAAGGTCATATTCTAATATTTGAATTTGGCTTATTTTCACTTATATCCAAAGACTGTATAAGATATCAACAAATTATTTTTACTAAATTGTTAGTTGCGACATGTCGTAAGATGTAAATTTTGATTGCAAGCGTACGTTGAATGTAAAAGGGAGTTTTCTCCCCTCTTGTATTTAAAAATACGCGTTTGGTGATATAACTCATTAACTAAATATAATAAAGACCTATGGTCTTTTGATTTGAGGTCCTTGGTTTATGACCTTGAAACTGATCTCAAGGTCATAGCTTAATTTGACGTTCTAGATTTTGACCTTTGTTTTTATTCTATATGTATACATGATAAAGATATACAACTTTTAGAAAAAGATATCAAACAATTTAACCTTGTAAAAAACAACCGGAAGTGACCTTTTGTAAACCGGAAATAGCTATTTTTTTGTACTTTTTAATATAAAAGTATATAGAACCAGATATTTTTGGAATCAGTGTCAAGTAAATATTCAAATATAATCGGAAGTAACATTTTTCAAACCGGAAGTAACAAATTATCTCCCTTATTTAAAAAAAATGTATGGAAACAATATATTTTTGGAATCAGCTTACTAGGAGCTATCATTTGACGATTGAAATGACATTTTAAACTTAGTTTCACAACTTTTCATATCAAAATACATTGTTTTGATGGAAAGACCTTCAATTGTTCTCTGAACAATTGGTTTTTAATTATCTTTGAAATTATTTTTTTCTAATTTTTATTTTAATTATATTTCCGTTATATTTCTTTATCTTTATGGTACTTCATTTGTAGTTTGTACATATTTAGTGTGTCTTCAAAATGTCTACAGGCCCATACTGTATGTGTGTATTCATAAATAAAAGGTATTAACTGCGTCTTTATATCTACCAGTAGAAGTGTTTTTTTTTATTTATTTATTTTAAAGTTTGAGTCTTCTGACTGTCCGTTTTCTATCACATAAGATCTATTCTTTTTTAGTTCTCGACTGTCTATAAATAGATGTTCAAAAGTTTCAAACTGTTTATTACAGTATTTGCATTGGGGATCTATATCTCTTAGTCCTCTTTCTATGTTTTTCATCCGTTAATACAGCTCTGTGTATTATTTTATATAAAAACTGTCTGTGTACATCATTCTTAATGTTAGCTACTATTGTCCAGTATATGTAAATTCTATTTCTTTATTTTCTTCCTCAACTGTTACTGATTTTTTCCTTTGTATAATGATTTCATATTAAATATCTTTTAGAGTTATGTTCTCTGTTTATTTGATTTTATTTCTGTATTGTATATATAATTCTTTTAATTTTTTGGCATTTTTCCAAAATTGTTCTGAATGGCTATATTTATTGTCAGCTAGTTCCGGCATTAATTCTCTTGTTGTTATCTCTAAGAAATATGATATGGTTTTCCAAATTGTTGGTTTTCCTGTGATCATGTCACTTAATTTTCGTAGCCAAAGGGCATTAATCTTTTCCTCAAAATCAGGCATTTGAATTCCACACTTTTTTTAATGTTGTTTTTTTATTATTTCCTGACCATTCCACATAATTTATATAACGCTCTATTCATCCTTCTTTTTATTTCCTGTGTTGGTAATATTATTCTTGCCACAAACTATGCATTGCTCAGCATATATGTATTTATTAGTTTTACTTATATATCTATGTTTGTTTTTCCATTCCATACATATTTTTGCTATTGCTTCTACTAATGGATTCCAGTTTTTTTTCCATTTTGTTTTCTCCAAATTTTATCCCTAGCACTTTTCCCCAACTACTTCACCAAATCTTTTTAATTCTTTTACCAAATGATCCTAATCCGAAATTTCTGTTTTAATGGTGGAGCAGTTATCTGCGTGTTGGAATAATGCGCATTTTTCTTTCCTATTTGGCAGGTTTATTCCTTTTATGTCTTTAGAATATCTAATGTTTGAGGACAAATGTTCTATAATTAGTGCATAGATTGTCATGGATAATGATCACCCTTGTCTTTTTGATCTATCTATGCTAATCTCTTTTATAAGATGACCATTGACCTGTATCTTACTCTTAATGTCTTTATATATAACCCCAATCCACCTAATTATGCCCGGGGGAAATTCTATTTCTTTGTTTAGTAGTTATGCTCTACTCTATCAAATGCCTTTTTCTGGTCTAAGGATACAATATAGCCATTCCAATCATTTATTTCCATAAGTTCTATTATTGCATCATTCCATATATTTTTTCTGTAACTTTTATATTCGGCCCTTCTCCTTTCTGATTCCTTTCTTTTTGCCATTGTTTGTTGTTAAAAGTCTTCGTTCTTATTTTGTAATAGAAGCATAACAGACTTATTGGTCGCCATTGTTTGGGATCCCTAAAATTTCCTTTAGTTCTGTATGAAGAGTTATAGTTCCAATATTTATTGTTTATGACTTCTGTCAGATCTTCTATAATATCCCAAAATTTCGAAGAAAAGGCTATCCCAAAATCTATGCCTAGAGTTTTTTCATTTTGAAAGTCTATTGAATTTTTGTAGCATGTCATATTTGGACTCAGATGTACCCAATCAGCCTCCTCCAATTTATTCAGTTTGACACCTCCGATATTTTAATATTTCCTATATTTTTACTACTTTATAAATCTTTGTAAAAATCTCTGTTTATTATCTCTTCTGTATTTTCTAATAATTTTCCATTTTTGTAGTAAAGTTCTCTTATATCTTTTTTATGTCCCTTTTCTCTATTTCTATTTCAAAAATTTCCACATTTTCCAGATCTCCATTATAATATTTTCCCCTTGATCTTATTTTTACAACTTTTTTCCTTTAATTCCCCAGAGGGTGACGGAGGAATAGAAATATGGTCACTTGAGTTTCTCCCGACCGGCAGTAAAACGCTTGCTGAAGTGGGGCGTCCGTTTGGCTGTGCGGGATATATCAAGTTCGCAGTCACGTCCGGTCAGAATGGGGACGTTAAATCCGATGTCTCGTGTAGAGAGAGTGCCACGCTCTTTGCACGTTAAGAACCCTTGCAACAACTCGGGGGAGGGGGGGGTCCGTGGGTGGCCTGTTGCAATGCAAAATTTCTTTCCCTATCCAATAAACCCTCCTTTTCTAGTGGCAGTTCAAATTTCCCCGACCTTCATCCCAGATGGCCTCTATTGTGACAAGACCTACCTATTGTATTTATTGTGAATTTGTTCTCGTCCTGAATATGCATGAAATATTTGCCACTGGACGTTAAGCAAACAACAATCAATCAATCAATTTGTTTCCTTTTATCATCTAAATTTTCAATTTCTTTTTTATTCTTTCATTGGATATATCATTTTTGTTTTTATTTACTTATTTTTATTGTTGTATCAAACCATTATACTTATACTTTTTTTCTGTTGCCATTACGTTACTGTATTTTGTTGTAATATCCTTTATAGACCTTTTTTCCATTCTGCCATCAATTTAGAATATATATATTTAATTTTTCATTTTCAAGAAATTTCTTGTATGTTCTACATATTTCTCCTGTAATATTGACTAATTCAATTTCTAGAATCCTGATCCCCATTTTACACGACCGTTTGTTATATATTATCAATTGAAAACCTTTATGGTCGGATCTTGCAAAGGGTATTAGTGTTGTAGTTTTTTTTAATTTTATTTTATTGCATATGTGTGTTTGGAGATATAAATTCTGTCTATTCTTGAGACAAAGCTATTATCAGTATTTATCCATGAGTAAACTCTTTTATTTTGATAATTAATTTACAAAACTAAATTTTGATTCTAAAAAAATTGATTTTTATTACATTAAATACCTCACCTTCATAAATTTAGATAACAGAATTTAACGAAGCGCCGAACCCCCATCACTAGGAGGGGGAAAACAACCTTTTGCGCAGCAACTAAAGGTCCTAAAGAATAGAGGTTGTCACAATGAAGAGGCACCGTAAATAATGGTTATAAAAGGCACTATCAGACCTCCAAAAACCAGCTGACATGATTTCCGACATAGAGGAGGAATTAAAAATGTTCCAAGAAGAGGCTAAAGTTCTTACTTCATAGCCTCAACTGACTAGCACCAGGAGTGAACGGCAAAGTCCTGTTCCATACCAACACCTGAAACACCTGGAATAAGTTCCAAACTCCTATCCCAAAAGTTATCAGAATGGGTGGCCGAACGCCAAGGGGACAACAAATTACTATTGGAAGTGTGTATTTGACTGTCACTTACCTCTTGGGTAGCCGAAGCTGGAATTTTATCCATGATATTTAGATAAAATGATGATAAATTTATCTAAATATACTTATAATAAACAAAAATATCAATTTAAATAAATATATATATATATATAAATAAACAACTTCTTTGCAAAACATAAACTTTTTCCTCCTCCACAAAAGCGTGCAGCATGCGATGATGAACCGGAAAAAATGATGAAGGTTTAGGACGCACAGGTGTCAGAGGTTGTCACGGGGTCATGGTTCTTTTTCTGGCTGGTTTCCGGTTGAATAATGCAGCGAATGGACTGATTTCTAAATTTAGATTTATGAAGGTGAGGTAATTAATGTAATAAAATTGATAATTAATTTTTCTTTCTTACAGTTATATAATTTAATGACTAATGTTTAATTGTTCTCTTAAGAGGTAGTATCAAAACTACTAGTTTGTGGCACTTTCAGTGTTTCGTTTAATCGGTGGATCTCTTCCTCTATATCATCGGAGTTTTTGAAAGTTGTCTCCTGTGAGTCTTGAGAAGAGTGCAAATACATTTTATAAAGATCAAATTGTAGACCTGAAAATGTCAAGATTATGAAAATTTTCTTGTAAAATGTCATATATTTTAAAGGAATAAAAGCACGCGGAATTACAGTTGTAAATATTGTTTTCAATAATTTAAGAATATAATTCACTAAATTGTTCTGCCTAAAAGAAGAGATAAGTCCGATTTCCTTTGATTGAGAACGATGTCGTAATTTTCAAATTTTGAAGTAATTTCTGAAATTAATGTCAATTTTACAAAAACTGCACCATACGATTTTGTGACGCCCGGGCAAATATCCAAGTTAAATCATTATTCTTTCATTTAAAAAAATAGCCGTATGTTAGGTGGGTGCATTAAAGTCATTAACTAGACGTCTTTTTCAAACATTACACTCGCCTAGTATGTCCTCTGTTATACTGTTTGCTACAATTATGACTACCTCCCTTGTGATGTATGGGAAATTTTGATGGTATACTTTATTTCAGCAATACAGATTTACTTTTGCAGTTTATTTCTTGTATATTCGGGTTTAAGTTCATATGGTATACCAAATAATTTTTTACCGGACTTTTGTGTCAAAAATGTCGGTTATTGATTTGGGGATGTACGGCGGGCGGCAACCAAATGTTGTCCGTGTATTTACTCATGAAGTGTTCAACCAAACCTTTTAAAATTTTAATATGTTGTTACTGACAACAAAATGGAGGTCAAGTTCAATAATGACGATTTTGACTTTTACCGTTCAGGAGTTACGGTTCTTGAAAGTTTAAAAAATGTTGTGTCCGTGCATTTACTCATGAACCGTTCAACCAAACCTTTTAAAATTTTAATATGTTGTTACTGACAACATAACGGAGGTCAAGTTCAATAATGACGGTTTTTACTTTTACCGTTCAGGAGTTACGGTTCTTGAAAGTTTATTTTTTTTTAGATATTTTCAAAATCCTAGGTAGGTGGACTTAGTAATTTTTTCTTACTTTATGCATTAAGGGCACACAGTTTGTCCTGCTAGAGGGTCATTTTCTATCTAGTTTATATGTTGTTATTGTTGACAACATGGAAGTCAAGTTTGATATTGATAATCATAAATTTTACTTGTTAGGAGTTTTGGTCCTTGTAATATTGATAAATGCCAGAACACAAATAAATGTTAAAGAATCCGGTTTACTGTCATTTTGACAGCTCTTGTATGTCGATTGTTTTCCCCTATTATAGAGGTCCTGTTTGTATCATGTTACAATCAGGCCCATGAGCAGTGAAATGCTCTCTAAATAGGCCTTGGAATATCTCTTTTAAGTGTTCATCTCTGAACACTTATTATGGCCTGTGCATTGAAAGTGTCCTATGAGGGCAGATACATCTAATTGGATTTCACCATTTATGAAGTGTAGCATTTTTGCTGATGGTATTTTAGGTGTTTCGTACTCTGATTGGTTTGTGAGGTTACATGGCCTAGGGATTTGATTTTTCAATTCTGATCCCTTCTGCGTCGTCTGAGGTGGTTCTATAATATATATTATTTACACTGTACAACTTGAATGTGATGTGGAAAAAGGAGAGGAAAGTGCAGATGCAGGTGTGCTACGTATACTTAGGTCACGTTTTGCCTTTTAACTCAGTGAGCACTGGAAACAACCCCTTCCTGTCTCATTGATTCGTTGTCAACCCCAATATTGTCTTTCACACAAAGTTATTATATAAACACATGCCAAAACATAAGTTAGTCAAATCTAATGATGGATGGCAAATAACTGATTTAAATATCAAAAAAGGTCGAGACATATTCTAGGTGTAAAGAGAAACCAGAGTAAATTGACCAGAACAAACAATAAATATACTAAATTATACATAAATCATGTAAATATTACCTTATACAAGGTGTTTACCAAATCATACTTTCTGCAAAGATCACTTATTATTTCTCAATACATCTACATATGGTACATTTATGTCGTAGGATCAAGAACCGTGGATGCTGGTGACATGCTAAATGAAGGTATAGTGTTATTGTCAAGTACTTCTCTCAGTCTATAAGCATCAGCTTTTAGTTTCCTTTTCTTCAGTTTCTTTTCAATCTTGTCATTAGATTGTGGCGTATCAAGACTAACGGATATATCATTTTCATCTTCTTCGTCTATGGACTCCTCCATACTGTCCTCAGTGGATTCATGCCCCTCCATCGCTTGTCTTCTGGGGGCCCATAATAACTTCATCATCCCCACCTGCGCTTATCTTACGGGGAGAAGATTATACTGTCCTCCTGTCTGAGCTTGTCTTGTCTTTTTTGTACATGATCTGGATCTTGCCCGCTCTCACCTTGACTTTGAGAAGTATCTGATCATCAAAGTATCTGATCATCATTCTCTTGACTGGTGTAAGAGGAAACATCTCTATCATGTCCATCAATCACTTTGTCCTACCCACTGTTGTCTTGTAGGGGACCTGTTGTACCACTTGCATCTGGAACTGGAACATCACTTACTGCAGCTGACATAAGACTTCAAAGAGCATCTGAGTAGGGACCTGGACTATGTTTGGAATAGTAACAATTTTGACAATCTGACCTGTAGTAACCATAACCTCCATAATTGAAACATAAACGTGGCCAACCAGTATTATTGTTATTGTTAACGAACAGTGTATTTTTTGTATGTCTCGATTGAGAGGTTCGCCACTAATTCCACAATTTAAGATGAAAAAAAAAATCACCGTTTTAACATGTATTCTATCATTTATAATACATCATACATATAGTTCAAATATTCTAGTCCAATTCATAAGTAAATCAGATAATTTTTTCCATTCTTATTTATTGGAAAAAATAAAGCATAAAGCACAAGATATAAGTAAATATAAAAGTTGTAAAATAATAGAACGAGTTCCTATAACAATTAACGGAGATAATCAATTATACTCAACGGAGAAACATATAACAATTAAAGATGTTGATTCACGGAGACAAAAAATATGATAATAGGAGCAAGTTTCATGTACAACAAAATATCAAAGGAGAAAAAAACGTTTAGACAATAATAATGTTAATCAGAATGTGCGACACTCCCAAACAGACATTGAAACAAAAAGTTCGCTAAATCCTGGTAGCAATGGTTTCCATGACTGTTTCAACCCCGTCGACATAGTAGATCTTTTTTTTTCACATGTAAGGGTTAAGTTGTGTGTTCTTGTTCTTAGATTTGAAGTTTCCAAAGCGGTATTAACATTATCTTCATCATTATCATCACTTATTATTACAATGTCACTTGAAATCTCCTAGTCTTCAACATTATTTCTAGGTTTAATTTGTTTCTACAGTCTTGGTGCTGTTGTTAATATCGAAAATGTCAAGTGAATCACTGATTTCACTGATATCACTTAGCAGTTCATCAACATCAAAGTTTTCCAGTTGGTCATCATTATTAATCGGATACATTCCGGTTGGTCATCATTATTAATCTGATCCAAATCTTCCATAAGATCGAATACAGTGTCATCGTCAGATATGTCCTCCAAGTCATCTTTGTATTTATCCCTGTTTGAGACATCAAATGCTGCCTTTATTGCATCTGCTTTGTCATATTGGTGAATATTCTGTAAATGCTTGCACAAGTAATCCCTTCTGATAAACTTTCTTTTACAACCTTTTGCAATGCAAGTAAATAAAATTGAGAAAGGAAATGAGAAATGTGTCAAAGCGACAACAACCAACCCAACCATAGAGCAGACAACAGCTGAAGGCCACCAATGGGTCTTCAATGTAGCGAGAATTCCCGCACCAATAGGTGTCCTTCAGCTGGCCCCTAAAAAATATGTATACTGGTACAGTGATAATGGACGTCATAATAAACTCCGAATTATACACAAGAAACTTAAATTAAAAATCATGCAAGACTAACAAAGGCCAGAGGCTTCTAACTTGGGACAGGCGCAAAATTGCGGCGGGGTAAAACATGTTTATGAGATCTCAACCCTCCCCCTATACCTCTAGCCAATGTAGAAAATTAAACGCATAACAATACGCACATTAAAATTCAGTTCAAGAGAAGCCCGAGTCCGATGTCAAAAGATGTAACAAAAGAAAATTAATAAAATGACAATAATACATAAATAACAACAGACTACTAGCAGTTAACTGACATGCCAGCTCCAGACCTCAATTAAACTGATTGAAAGATTATGTCTTTATCATACATGTATGAATATCAGGCACAATCCCTCCCGTTAGGGGTTTAGTATCATACTATCATAAAATATATGAGAAGAACATAACCCGTGTCATGCCAACAACTGTTTATTTTTAAATAAATGTGTTTAGTTCCGATGCAAAGACCCTATAAGTGAATCAATATTAAAGCCAAAATATGCAATCTTTAATGACCTGACAACAGTATCGTAACTATATCCCTTCTTAATAATTCTGTTTAAAGGTTTTGTAAGCTTTTAATGTGAATACTGACATTTTTGTGCTTTGTAAAGAATATTACCATAAAAGATTGGATGTGAAATACCCGAACGTATAAGATGTCTCCATGTTGAGTTATATTTACGAATTATTTCCTTATACCGGTGATAAAATTTAGTAAATGTTTTGACCAGTTTGTGATATCAAAAACCCTGGTGTAATAATTTTTCAGTAATACATAAATTTCTCTCGCTAAAATCTAATACGTTAGTTTAAACATATTTATTTATAGTGGATTGGGAAACAAGTTTTGCAACTTATATTAATCCCTTTCCACTTTGCGGGTGCGAGTGCTGCCTTGTAGCGGCATTGGCCTACTCTTTTTCGAAATCTACAAAGGTGTCTTTAACGTGCTAGAGATATGGCTTTCGTAACACGGGTCAGTCATTTATCGTCTCCTTCTGACGGACTATCATCGTTTCCTTAAGACCATACTCCCAGATGGTGTCAAGGGAGAGCCGAAAATTGAGTTCCTGAAATTTTCATCCCAAACGGGAATCGAACCAGGAACCTTTGTGTTAGTAGTCCGATGCACTAACCACTACACCACGGCTCTCTACGTTGTTACATACACGAGCGAATCGTACAAGTTGGGATATATAAACACCATAAGATGGTGACAAGGGAACATCACCATCTAAAAATGGATAATTAACGATAGGAAATGAAAAATCATCTCTTTTATCATAATGTTTTGTATTAAGCTTCCCGTTAATGATATAGATATCAAGATCGAGGTAAGGGCAGTGGTCATTGTTAGTATTAGCTTTATTTAAAGTAAGTTCAACAGGATAAATTTCTTTAGTATACATACTGAAGTCGTCATTATTGAGAGCCAATATATCATCCAAATATCTAAAAGTATTGTTAAATTTTTGTATCAAATGTTGTTTCGATGGGTCTTTGCTAATTTTAGTCATAAATTGTAACTCATAACAATACAAAAACAGGTCCGCAATAAGTGGTGCACAGTTAGTCCCCATTGGAATTCCAATAACTTGACGATATACGGAATCTCCAAAGCGAACAAAAAATACTATCAAGTAAAAGCGCATATATAGTATCAAAGCATGTCCAATTGACATAGTTCTTTTGTTTATTGCTACTAAAAAATGACCTAAAAGAGTTTGAACATATGTACTCGCATTCTGACTTTTTAAATGCCCATTTAATTAGGGATGTGATTTTTTTCTTAATAAGAATATGAGGCAAAGTGGTATATAGGGTATAAAAATCAAAACTTTGAACAGATTCAAAATCACCAATATATGCATGCAATTTATCAAGTACTTCCAACGAGTTTTTGACACTCCAAAAGTAGTTAATTCTACTATTTTCAAAGGCCTTATTTGAACAATTTATTATCAGGTTTTTTATTGTACTAAGTGTACTAGTAAGTAAAACAGACAAGTAAAACAGACAATTTAGTAGTGGAACAATGGCTAGAAGATGAAATAAATCTGTTTTTGTAAGGTTTTTTGTGTAGCTTCGGAAGCCAGTACATAGTTGGGACTTTCATATTGTATTTTGTGCTGCTTTTTAAGAAGTAGCTAAAAGTTTGTGTTTGTTACATATGTCGTTTTCTGAAAATGAAGTCAGTTGGAATGTTGGTGAATTCGTGATTTCCCTTTGCAGAACATCTATATAACATTTACGTCAAACAATAATGATATTATTAGATATAGATATCAAGATCGAGGAAAGGTCAGTGGTCATTGTAAGTATTATCTTTGTTTAAAGTAAGTTAACAGGATAAATTTCTTAGTATACATACTGAAGTCGTCATTATTGAGAGCCAATATATCATCCAAATATCTAAAAGTATGGTTAAAATTTTGTATCAAATGTTTTTTCGATGGGTCTTTGCATATTTTGTCATAAATTGCAACTCATAACAATACAAAACAGGTCCGCAATAAGTGGTGCACAGTTAGTTCCATAGGAATTCCAATAACTTGACGATATACGGAATCTCCAAAGCTAACAAAAATGTTATCAAGTAAAAATTCAAGCGCATATATAGTATCAAAGCATGTCCAATTGACATAGTTCTTTAGTTTATTGCTACTAAAAAATTACCTAAAAGAATTTGAACGTATGTACTCGCATTCTGACTTTTTAAATGCCCATTTAATTAGGGATGTGATTTTTTTCTTAATAAGAATATGAGGCAAAGTGGTAAATAGGGTAGAAAAATCAAAACTTTGAACAGATTCAAAAGCATCAATATATGCATGCAATTTATCAAGTACTTCCAACGAGTTTTTGACACTCCAAAAGTAATTAATTCCACTTTTTTCAAAGGCCTTATTTGAACAATTTATTATCAGGTTTTTTATTGTACCAAGTGTACTAGTAAGTAAAACAGACAATTTAGTAGTGGAACAATGGCTAGAAGATGAAATAAAAGTTTTATCAGCCAGGACAAAAACAAATTCCATGGTTAGTTCTTTTAGTTTAAGTTTGATATGCGAAATAGGATTTTTATCGTTGTTGTTAAGAGTAAAATGTTCTTTAAATTGTTGTATTCGAATATCAACTATCTTCATTACTGAATTAAAAAAAGAGTCCAAAGATTTTTTGTCAGCTTTTTCCCGTTTTTCCCATTTCAAACAGTAGGTACGGAGTGAGTCGTGGATGATATTACGACACTCATTCCAATTAATAATTGACGGGGGACGATATTTAGGTCATTTACTGAGGAACGATTTTAATCTGGGTCGCGAACGATGTTAAGGTCTCCTGTTATGACATGGGAAATGGGGCCATAGGTGTATTCGGAATTTCTGCAATTACACAACATAGGTGTATTTTCAATGATATTTACATCTTTACACAATTGGCTGTAATAATTAAACACATATTTCCGGGTAGATTTCTTGTAAATTTAACAAATAAGAGGGAGTTCAGTATTATCAAAATATCCAGGAATTTGGTCTTTAACAGAATGGTCGTTAAAAATACCTGCAATATTAACAAAATCAAAACCTTTTTTGACATACTTTATTTTAATAAAATGTTTTTTATGATCTTCAGGGCGTTCAGTTTTTAGAAACAGTCTAGAATAACAATATGCCATTTTAATTTAAACAATTTCATACGTAGGACTGTAATTTGAAATTGTGTTGCAATCCTCTAAAATTTTATTTAATTTATTTATAGGTAAAGAACAAAGCTTGGTTAACAGATAATGTCTGTCGTTGTTTTTTGAAATAGAAATTAGGTCCGAAATATTTGTATGGTTGGTCCGAAATTGTCTTTGATTGCGATTTTTTCTGCGTCCATGAGAACGATTTTTACGAACAGTTTTAGAAACTATATCTAAAAGCTGGTATAACTCGGATCATGTTTTCCCTTTTATGCATGATGAGCATGACTTCATATATTTGTAAACTCTGTTGCCGGTATCACATGGTAACGTTACAAATAATACAATGCTTTCACTTTTCTTTAATGTACCTTTCATATGTAAATTTTGAAGAATATTTACACGAATTGCAATGAGGTTTCGTTGCATTATTTTGAACGTCCCCGTTGAATATGTTTAAAAAAGAGGGACAAGAGATACCAGAGGTGTCAACGTATATTTGTTTCGCTCCGTTAGATTTAATTAAATACAGGTAGATAAAAATAAAACCAGTAAGGTCGTGTTCACGTTGACCTAAACTCGGTGTTGTGTAAGTGTAACTCACACGTAAACTAAACAAAATTACGTTCCCATTGATAAAATTCAAAGTTTACATGTAGTGTAAATCAAGTTTTGTCTACATGCAGTCAATACTCGATGTAGGCCTTGTGTAGATTAAGTGTACACAAAACTAGGCATTTAAAACATTAGTTTCACAGTATATTTAAGGAAGAAACAATTTTTGAATAAAATTGATATTTATAACAACTATTAAGAAAGTTCTTTACAGAAATATTTGTCTAAACTTGATATATTTATTTAGTTTTTTTTTTTACTTTTTTAAACTTAACGTAGCTTTATTAAGCCCTTATCAAGACTCAAAGCAGCATCATTGCCGAACACATAATTCATTTGAAAATTAAGGTCTTTCCGAATCGACTTGACTTGCACAGAAATGTTTGCCACTGGTCTTTACTCAAACAACGATTCACTATAAATGCATTACTTAAAAAGTGTAAGGTAAATGTATTGTTTGTCTAGTACATGTATCTCGGATCCGTTAAATTACCCTTAAAACTAAAAAAAAAAAAACATATCCCCCTACCTTTGCCAAATACTCCTTGAAGAAGAAATACCATTTGAAACAAACAGAAAAGATAGGAATATAGTGATCCCTAATATATTATTCTTTCTTCTCCTTCAATCTCTGTACGGATGTAATACATTGGCTTTATGAGAATAAAAATATATATTCTTCGCCTGTAAGCACGCCGGTACAGCCTACGTTTTTTAATGCTTAATGGCGACATCTTTGTTATTTTTAAACTAATGCAAATCATCAAAATGGCTTTCATAAAGAAGCAACCACTTAACTTAAAAGGGGGGTATTTTGTTAATTTATCTGAGCCAGAAATTTTGCCGCGCTAACGTTTTATTCTGGTTTTTTTTTTCGATGCTGGTAATCATTTTTTTTTTCAACATTTAACACTATAATGTACGGAAGCGTATTAGGGACATAGAAAAAATAAAATTGGCAGTGAACCTTTTTTTCAAAGTCGAAATTTTGACATTTCAAATCTTAAAATTTCGACTTTAACTCGAAATTTTAACTTTTCTTATCTTAAAATTTTGACTTTCTAAAAAGATAATGTATGGGGAAACTCTTGATTTAGAATATTTTTGTATCATCTATAGGACCTTTTTTTTTTTTTTTTTTTTTATCCAATTTGGGGTTCGGAATATTTCCATCGATACACCCATTTGAGTTAACTCCAATCTCAATTGGATATAGTAAATTCAGCGGTCTACCAACCACTTTTCCTGAAGATAGTTGGACTTTTGACTGAAGATAGTCTCCACTCTACGATGTAGTATTGGATATTTCGCTCCTTCTGGAAGATCTGTATCCTCTAATCTTTCTCTACATCTAAAAAAACTATCATCACCTAGGAAAACACCAAGTTGATGTTGGAAATTGTTTTTTTGTCCTTGAGGAAAGGGCAATGAAACATCAGTGTAACGTTTCTTCTGAATACGTTTGATACATTGCTTTATTGCACACTGTAATTCTGCATTAGTTAATTCTTGTCTTGACTCTGTCGATGTCTTAGTCTATCTATAAAAAAAGAAAAATCACAAAAATACTGACCTCAGAGGAATATTCAAAACGGAAACTCCCTAACCATATGTCAAAATCAAAAGCTCAAACACATCAAACAAATTCAATGTTCGTTGGAACGAATGAACAACTGCCAAATAAGGACTTGGTACAGGTATTTTCTCGTGTAAAAAATGGGGTATTGAACCTAGTTTTATAGCTATCTAAACCTCTCACTTGTATTAGAGTCGCATCAAATTCCATTATATATTGACAACGGCGCGTGAACAAAACAAACATACATAAAAGCTAAAAATGTCAATAATAAAGAAGTCAACATTGTGCTATAATCCCAATCACTACATAAACATACAAACATGTAACAAAGAAGCACAACATGGCATACAGACCAAGCTTACTAGTAAAAATTAAAGACAAGAATACACAAATTTACCATAGTACAATATCTCAATGACGGGATGTATAAGTACAGAGCCACGTCATATATGCAACGAAGAAACATAAAAGGGCATAAGACAACAAAAAAAAAGACAAAAATGAACGACGAGCAACAAACAAGTAAAACGTGTAATCCATGCTGTACTACGAATTAATACAAACACAGTTAGATGTTTGTGTGATGAAATCCACTTTAATAAACATTGTGAATCCGACTTCAATAACTTCCTTTCAATTGGTATTTTTATTTCACTTTCAACGAATTTCAGACCTGCCATTAATTCTAGTCTTGGAATTGTCAATACCTTTACCAGCGTAGGGCTAGTCTTAGAAAACACAAGATTGCATTTTGAAACGAATTAACTCCATTACTAACTTGATGAAGATAAATAGCGGCAGCATACGCACTTGCACAGCCGTCACAAAACAAATTAGTTTATACCTCCTTAATTGTGGCAAACAATCCATTGCAATACTTCCAGGAATCTCACAATCAGGTATCTAAAGTTTACTCTTTCCTACACTCGGGTTAATAGTGCACCACATACTGACTAACGGCTAACTTTCCCCCGTGTGCACACTTCTCTTTTGGCATTTATTCCGCCACCGTTCCAGATGTACTAGTTTCCTATATTCCCTTGGCTGAACAGATGGGGCATTAACTCCTTCGACAGCAGTGAGGCGAAGACAGAAGGTGCTCTCTCCTTAAGAGTACCAAGTCAGTGTGGTAGTATTGTCATATCTTCAGGAATTGAGTCCTCGTAATCGCTGTCGCAATCGCTAGAAGTCCTGATGTTTCCTGCCTTCTCTTCTGCTGGCAATATCTGCTCTAACTTGGTTTGCTTTGCGTTTAACTTGTCTTGCTTTATTTCCATTGTGGGAACTTTCTTTTTAAAGTTGGTCATCATCTAAAATAGTCCAGATTGGTCTGTTATCATGGCATTAAATAATCATGCAGTAGATTTGGTGGACATTAGGGAAAATGTTGTTTGGTAGTGCAGTTAGGGAAGTTGTTGGTGCTGGAGCTGCGAGAGAAGTAGTGATCTATGGAGCACGTGTAGCTGCTTCTAGTCTGAGGGGTTAATATTTCTGAGGCTGGTGGTGGCTGTTCCTCGTCTGATAACTGCGGCGAAGGACATTTTAGCGAAAATAAAAATCGGTCGTTTTAGCGACAAAGTAGAACTCATTTTAGCACCTGATTTTTACCCCATTTTAGCGAAAATTAAAATTGTCAATGTCCATTTTAGCAAAATATTCGCAACCAATTAAAATGAATAATATATAATAAATGAAAAAAAAAAAAAACCTTTTAATTGACTCAAGACAGCACAGTCAATATAAAACATATCTTGTCCATTAAATTACAGCAAGTTTAAAAGATTGAATCTAATGTTAAAAGTCAGTTCTTATCTGGAATCTATATCTTATAGATAAAATACAGCACTAAAAGTCTGAAAGGTTAAATAAATTCTTAAAATCCGTTTTAGCCTTGAATTTATATTCTAGAGAACGCAATAGGTTCTTGATGTATAATACTGCTCATAGAATTGCGTCAGTAACGGTTTTTCTCTTTATTTTGTCTAAATTGTGGTGTACATACGGGAACGGACTAATCCGGCGCTAAAATGGGCTCTAATGTCGGCGCTAAAATGTCCTCTAGTTAAATATTTTTCGCTCAAATGTCCTGCGCCCGATGCCGGAGGAAATTACATTTCCAGATGTTGATTTCTAAAAATAAAATAAAAGTTTTACTGAAATACATGTTATCTGACCTCTGGACTTTTAAATCTTTTTTGCTAGACACTTTTTAAAAAAAAAAAAGAATAAATAAAATGCAGGGACTGAAGGAGTGAAGGACAGAAAGTCACAGCACAAAAAATCACAATAAAAATTTAAATTATTTAACTTGAACATTTAAACAAATATATTTTGGTGTTTTTGAACTATTGAATGAATATTTCGAATGAATATTTTATTTGCAAAAGCTTATAGAACATGCTATGGCAATACATAATATACACATAATGTGACAAAAGACTGCTAACAATACAATGATAGCATACATGTTGTAACTTACCAATAATATCAGATCTAGCTTTCCATGCACTCTTCAAATAGTTACATAGCTTAATTGTTAGAGATCTAAAATTAGCTTTCAACAAACAACTGAAGATAGTTTACAAATAGTAGGCCATGAACAATAATAGCGTGGCAAAAACAATATTCTAATTGCCCTATATGCTGGACATACCAATACAAAATGGAATTCAATCTCAACACATTGCATGTTACAACGTACACAAAGACGCATTTCTCTTGGTATATCAGAGAAGCAACCAACTTCAACATTATGTTTAAATGTACCACTTCGTAGTTTTGTAAGAATGTTAATTATACCCCACGCAACGGGTTGCGGAGGGTATAATGTTTTTGACCCGTCCGTCCGTCCGTCAGTCCGTCCGTCCGTCCGTCAGTCCTGTTTCTTGTCATCGCAACTCCTCTCAAACCACACAACAGAATTTCACGAAACCTTTTCAGATAATAAGGACATGCTCTGTAGTTGTGCATATCGACGGGAAATTGCGATTCAATTTTTTTTCTAGGAGTTACGCCCCTTTGAACTTATTTACTTTAATGTACTACTGCAACAGTTTGTCATCGCAACTCCTCTCAAACCACACAACAGAATTTCACGAAACCTTTTCAGATAATAAGGACATACTATGTAGTTGTGCATATCGACGGGAAATTGCGATTCAATTTTTTTTCTAGGAGTTACGCCCCTTTGAACTTATTTACTTTAATGTACTACTACAACAGTTTGTCATCGCAACTCCTCTCAAACCACACAACAGAATTTCACGAAACCTTTTCAGATAATAAGGACATACTATGTAGTTGTGCATATCGACGGGAAATTGCGATTCAATTTTTTTTCTAGGAGTTACGCCCCTTTGAACTTATTTACTTTAATGTACTACTGCAACAGTTTGTCATCGCAACTCCTCTCAAACCACACTACAGAATTTCACGAAACCTTTTCAGATAATAAGGATATACTATGTAGTTGTGCATATCGACGGGAAATTGCGATTCAATATTTTTTCTAGGAGTTACGCCCCTTTGAACTTATTTACTTTAATGTACTACTGCAACAGTTTGTCATCGCAACTCCTTTGAAACCACACAACAGAATTTCATGAAACTCTGTACATAATAAGGACATACTACGTAGATGTGCATATCGACAGGATATTATTATTCAATTTTTTTTCCAGGAGTTACACCCCTTTGAACTTATTTGCTTTAATGTACTACTTGCAACAGTTCGTCATTGCAATTTCTCTGAAACCATACAATAGAATTTCATGAAACTTTGTAGATAATAAGGACATGCTATGTAAATGTGCAAATTGATAGGAAATTACGATTTTTTTTTTCTTTCTAGGAGTTATGCTCCTTTGAACTTATTTGCTTCAATGTACTTCTGCAACAGTTTGTAATCGCAACTCCTCTGAAACCACACAACAGAATTTCATGAAACTTTGTAGATAATAAGGACATACTATGTAGATGTGCATATTGACAGAAAATTATGATTCAATTTTTTTTTCTTATACAATTTTCTTTTCTTACACTTATTTCATTTCTCCAATGACAATGTGGGGACGGTGGGGTATGTGAGCGCGCTCACTAAGGTTCTTTAATATTATTATTGTAGCTAAAGTAATTCTCAAGACAAAGATCAAACTTTATACTTCTATACACACTTAATTTCTCACAATCTGCTGACCATTTTTGTAGATATTGGTCTTTAATGTGTGTCTTTATAACATCAAACGATATATCAATATTATTCTGATCAATCCAAATATGGTTCATCCCAAGACTAAATAAAAAATCACGCATATTAGATGCCCAATTAATTTTACCTTGATTTGCATCATCATATAAAATTGTATATACAAAGGTACATCATATACAAAAGCTGGTTTATATATAACAATACGTAACCAATATTTTAAGATTAAGGATGATTGCTGCTCAAACTCAAAATAAATAGGATCCTTCTTTTTCAGGTTTTTTACATTCAGTATAGATAGATGTTCAAAAAAAATGTAAAAAAACATATGGGTTCATGCGCTCTTTTTTTCGGTATACTAGTACTCATTTTAAATATACCCATATATGGCATAGTTGTGAAAAGCTAGAGAAACAGTTTTCTCATAAAAAGTGATGCACAATATATTTACAGTGTACAAATATTTTTATTGGTGGCAAAACTATTAGAATACATATCAGTGTTACATTTTTCAATATTTTTATGCCCCTCCTACGATAGTAGAGGGGCATTATGTTTTCTGGTCTGTGGCTCCGTCCGTCCGTCTGTGGTTCCGTTCGTCCGTCCAGGTTAAAGTTTTTGGTCAAGGTAGTTTTTGATGAAGCTGAAGTCCAATCAACTTGAAACTTAGTACACTTGTTACTTATGAGATGATCTTTCTAATTTTTAAGCCAAATTAGACTTTTGACCCCACTTTCACGGTCCACTGAACATAGAAAATGAAAGTGGGAGTTGCAGGTTAAAGTTTTTGGTCAAGGTAGTTTTTGATGAAGCTGAAGTCCAATCAACTTGAAACTTAGTACACTTGTTGCTTATGATATGATCTTTCTAATTTTAATGCCAAATTAGATAATTACCCAATTTCACGGTCCATGGAACATGGAAAAGGATAGTGCGAGTGTGGCATCCGTGTACTTTGGACACATTCTTGTTTTCTATAAAACCAATCAACAAATTGTGTTATTTTAGCAGTTTAGTTAAAATTTGAAAAAGTACGGGAAAACTCATGTTTTCTTGTTATTTTCTTAAAACAAACATCTTTGTAATAAATACATCCCCACAATATTTTCAGAATATATTCCTCATACATTTGTCCTTAATTTCCACTGAAAAAAATATATCATCATGCGTTTTATTTTTAGCTACAAAGCTGAAACCTACCAAAAGTACGGGAAAATGCCTGATTTTTCTCTATTTTCTTAGAATAAACTGTTATTTTATAAATACAATTTCACAAACTTTTCAGAAAATCTTATTCATACATTTGTCCTTAATTTCCAAGAAAAAAAATATACCAGCATGCCCTTTATTTACAAATAGATGCAAAACAAAACCCAAAAAGAAATAGCCGGGTGAAATGGCTATTGGACTATATGTAAAATCAAGAAGGAAGAATTCGCTCCTAAAACTTTTATTTTAGCAGTCCGGCGAGACCGAACAACAAAGTCCAAACTAAATGTCCACTAACATACAAATAATAACAATATATATAAGCACAAGCAATTAAAGGATTAAACAGATTAACGGATGACAAATTAGAAATAACAATAGATTAAAAGAGTAATTAGTGTCCGACACATATTTGTAAATTATAGTCTAAACTGACACAGAGAATAAATAATGAGATAAATAGAGTAAATGCATTTAAGACCTTTGTCCAAGATTATGACACATAATCCGTGTAAAACACTTATGCCTAAATTTACGACAAAGTCTAGAATAATAAAATAAAAGCAAAACCTAAATATACATTAAAACAATTGAAATACTAAATACTAATTGCATTGCACTGTCCAAATAGTCCGGTCATAAAGGTACAGAAAAATGAATGCTTGATTTTTCTCTATTTTCTTAAAATATACCTTTTGATTTTATTTCAATTTTAAAAAAATTTCACAAAATCTTTCTTAGTGCATTTTCCCTAAAATTTGAACAAGATGAATAGATCATCATGTGCTATTTTTTTTAAGCTAGAACTAAAATAACACAGAAAGTGAAGAAAAATCTATAATTATTCATGTATTCTCAACTGCATGTATCTATTTCAAAGTTTGTTACATCAACTTGTTATAACTTTTATCAGCAAAGGCAACCAAATTTTCTAACTATCTGGAAGCACATGCATCAAACAGATTCACAAGAGTGCATACAATGAATTCCATACACCTAACAAGAAAAAAAATATTGCTTATAGTATCTGAAGATTGGAAATTCCTGAAAAGTTCACATGATCAATGAATTGTGAAATAGAAGTCAGTGTCAGCTGACAGGCGTCCGACACACATTAATGTAATCCTTCAAATGAATGTAGACCAAATTTAACGTTTGGACCATGCAAATGGGGTCATGGTTGGATGACATGTGTACACAAGACTGACAAGTACACATCTGGATGAATCCATTGACTAAGTATCATTGGCCTACCATATATGGTTACTGAGGAAACAGACGTTATCAAAAAAACTTATCTTTGTCACTCCTTAGAATTTAAGACATGGTCAGTTACAGATGTCAGACTGACATGTTCACCTCCAATTGATTGCATAGATCAAATAGCATTGACCTACCATGTTAAGTTAATAATAAATAGATCTTATAACAATAACTTAATCTGATCTCCATCCAAGTCATAATTTATATAAATAAACTATTAGGGGTAAAAGTACGGTCTTCAACTAGGAGCCTTAGCTCACACCAAATAGCATGGTCTGATTAAGTCAATATACTTGTATGAAAAGCATAAACACTTTCAAGGTAAATTAATAATAAATTGATCCAATATAATTGCACAAGATTCAATAACAATGCACTGATCACAACATAATAATAAGGGTTAACTGGGTATGAAGAATATGACAGATATTCCAAGTAAATATTCAAGCAATAACAAATAAAAATTTGTAAACTAACAGTTTTGCTAAAATTGCAAAAACTGGTCGTTCTGTATTGGTATAGTTTTCAGATCATTCATTTGCATAACTACTTTAAGGCGATAAAAAGTTTGGGCTTGAAAAGTACACATACTTATTCACTTTGTATAGAAAATTTGTCCCTATAATGTACCACAAATAATACTTGATTTCAAAGTAAAATCATTTCCTAAAATTTCCTTCTGATTGATATATGGTATTGTCAAAAATTGATTTGAATGAGAAGAGTGGTATAGCAAACATTGAATTCCCTTACACAAAATGTTATCGTACAGTATAAACATGTGATAATACATTATACGAAAAAGCTTCTCTACATTTTTTTAAAAAAAATCTGATGCACTTGAAATAAGTTTAGATGATTTTGTAAATCTTACACACTTTTCTGTGAAAATATATTTAATTCCAGATATACCATTTCTTGTAAAAGCTAACTTTAAATGATAAAAATTAAGCCCACTCTTAGCTATGGCTGTGGCTGTTCTTAAGGTTATGACTTTAGTATTAATAAGTAATTTCAATGATGGAAGGTTTTGATGTAGTTTTTTCAAACAAGAATATTGATACAAAATACATTTTTTTGAATAAAAAGCAGTTTTCATTTGACATGTATTATGAATTTTTTCTTTGACAAACTTTTGCAATGCAGTTACATCCTCCTCAGTATTGTTAGCACCATAAGTAAAATCAAGAAGTGTTTGACATAATTTAAATTGAGAGTATGAATGCAGACCTGGATATACATTTTTAAACAATTTCAAAGTATCAACCAAACCTAAAATATTGCTTTCAAATCTAGAAAGTAAATTACAATTATCTAAAGCATTATACAACACAGGACAGTCATAATTGAAAATATTGTGTCCAAATAGAACATTTTTTTCAGATTTTTCTAAAAATTGGATAAATTTAATAAGACCTGCTTTTATTTTTAATGCTGGCACAGTTTTATTATGAAGAAATAAATAATTGTTTTGAAAAGTTAATCCTGTTGTTTCTGCTGCTTTTGAGGTAATTTCACAAGATGGCAACACATATGTAGAAACACATTTCTTCTTCTCTAATCGCTGATAGCTGAGTAATATGTGATGTTCGACCTGTAAAAAAAAAATCAAAGAATAAATTTTGGACCACGTTTACCTAATTTTAAAACAAACCTACAAAAACGGTTATGGATAATCTCTAATGTCGTTGGCATGGTGAAACCCAATATTTCGGAAGACTAGTTCATTACCGATCCAACCATTGTAAAAATGTAAATATTATATCTAAGCATTTTAATATATATTATATATAAAGGAACTTTTTAATTAAAATTTGTTCAATGAATATCAATAATGATCAAATAATTGTTATGAAAACAAAATGTCACCGTGGCTTGATTCTTACATGGGGACAAGAAAAAATATTCTACAAAGGATCTTTATTCTCACAAACCAAATAACAGAAAGGTAAAGAGATAATTTTACATATTTCAATACAATTACATAAATATATAATGTACGAAAGTAGATAGAGGCATTCACAATTGTTCACCCAGAAAAGTTCAATTTGTTATTGATCTCCTTTATAAGTTTACAAAGTTCGTTCAGTTCTGTACATTTTGGGGAATTCATTAAGTCATAAAACTTCAATGTGTTTGTTCTATTTCTATTGTAAAATGCAATACATTGTTTTCTACAATTATCGAAAGCTGAACAATTAAAAATGTAATGGTATTCATCACCAATGGCATCTGAATATTAACACAATACACATTTTCTGTTTTCTCTTTCTATGTTTTGCCATCTTCCAGTTTCTATTGGAGATTTCATGTTCAAAGTTCCAAATTTAAGAAATAAGGATATCTGCCATTCATCCAAAATAAATATTTCTCAAACTCCAAAGTAACTTTAAATTAACGATAATTTAATGCTTTTGGTGATTCCTGTTGGCTTAAGATGTGGAATAAAAGTATACTTTAAAACATAATTACTTGGACCAATAATCAAAGATATAAAATAATGGGTGAAAACTGTTAACTTTACTTCATTATTTATTTTGTTTAAAAAAAAACAGAATTCATACAGATGCAAAAATAACTTATTACCTGTTCTAATAAAAAAAACACTGGTCAATTAACAGTTGATTAAAAAATGTTTGTACAGTATAATCCTTTGTTTGCACAAGTTTTCCTTCTATTCCCACATGAAATTTTACCTTTTCTTACCAGATTTATAAAAAGTGGGAATAGAGGGAATGAACCGCTCCGTCTTCTTGAAACAATATGGCGGGCTAGACAGAAGTGGGTAATTGGCGCTCTTATATGAATGTCTTATATTGTGTCCTTAATGCAAATTCATAAGGAATGAGTACTTCGAGTTGAACTTTATTGATATCATACGTGCCAACTGTCACTATTTGCGTGGAATTTCCCCCATGGAGGCTCCCAAATTAAAATTTTGAAAGAGCAATTGTGTCCACAATTTTAAACAAAACAATTAATTTTACAATGACTGTAGGCTTATAAAAGTATGAAGAAGCCAAAAAACAACATTAAAATGTATTTGAAGACCTCCTTAAAGGTTTTTAGGACTATGACAGCCATCTCGCACGCAAAACCCCCATTGGCATTTTGAAAAGTTGGCAGGTATGTGATATGGATACAATATTTCACCTGTAAATAGCAAGCATATACAAAATCGTGATAAATATTGATGAACTGAAACTCTCTATTTTGTCACAAAATGGCGGAGCCACCAAATCATGGTGTAAACAATAGACCTGCCACATGTCATACACCTGTAGGGAATAGTATTCAACAGGCCCGACAGTATTATATGGTCATACATCACAATATAACGTCCCATGTAACACACCAGAAGTCATGGCTTCAAATGTACAACAAAAACTGTCTTTCTCTGACCAGCCCTCCCCTGCGACTCGAGACAGTATTAAATGATATATACTCAAAATTGCAAAACACAGACACTCTCCCAAACTTATTACAATCATTACCATCGATTGACGCAAGACTTGGTGGCATAGAAAATAGATTATTTAGAATGGAGAATGAAATAATGCAAATGAGAAATGATTTTAACAGACTTGAAAATAGGGTTAAGGGGACCGAATGTAATAATTTAAAACTTAATGAAAGATTAAACTATATTGAAATGGAACCAGATAACATTAAACAAGAAAACTTTGATTTAAAAGAAAGGGTTGTGGAGATGCAAGCACGATCTATGAGGGAGAATCTTTTATTCGGGGGTATTGAGGAAGATACATGTAAAAAAGAGGACCCTGAAAATATTCAAACTGAGAAAGTTCTCCAAAAATTCATAAAGGAAAAGCTAAATATCCCTGACAATATCAACTTTCATGTGGTACATTTTTACATCGGCTACACGACAAGATGGTTATTCACGCACCATTGTTGCAAAGTTTAAGCGTAGGAAGGATTGTGATACGGTATTGAAGGCTGCACGCGACAATTTAAAAGACACTCATTATAGCATCTATGAGCAATTTCCGAATGAAATTATGTAGCGAAGAAATATATTGTGGCCCATATTTGAGAGGGAACAACGAGCAGGTAGACGAGTCCGATTCAAGGAGGACAAGCTTTATGTCGACGGACGAATGGTTTTTCCACAAGATGTAGCATATCAAAACAACAGTCAAAATCATTTGGCTCCTAAAAAACAGATCCACAGAAATGATCAGCAAGACCCCCCCCCCCCCCCCCCCCCCGCCCTTTCTACTTAAACACTTTGGACCTCCTACTGGTGTAAATCAGCAACCAATTGTAAAGAATGGATAGGACAGGCATACAAGAGGACAGTTATCTCAGATTAAGTTATCTTGTCTAAATGTATGTGGACTTAAAAAAACTTAATTACCCTGAATTTCAGGAACTCATTAAATCTTATGATATTTTTGTAATTTGTGAATCAAAAACTGATGATTTAGATATCTTAAATGTTACGAAAGGGTATGAATATTTTTCCAAAAACCGTACAAAATATGACAGAAAATCTGGGGAGATAGTAGTTGTGTTTAAAAATTCATTAAAATCACACTTAAGTTTCTTGTCTAGTGATTCGGAGTTTCTTGTCTAGTGATTCGGAGTAAGTTTCTTGTCTAGTGATTTGGAGTAAGTTTCTTGTCTAGTGATTCGGAGTACTACGTTCTTTGGCTGAAATTTAACATAAGACATGGACCAAATGTTCTACTTGGTTGTGTCTATATACCTCCTGAAAACTCGAGGTATTCCTCTGTAGACGCATTTGATGAAGTAGAAAATGAGCTCATTTTTTTTCAAGAGGAAAATATTCATACTATCCTTATTGTTGACTTTAATGCCAGTTGGGCTCAGGTAGAGACTTTATATTTCCTAATGATGATTTAGCACAAATTTTGAACTTTGATGGTGCAGATGTAATAGATAACTATTTTCATAGCTTCCAAAAACTGATAATGTATGATAACCCATTAGACAGATCTAGAGCTAATGAGGATACAGGTAGCTGTAGTACATTTGGATCAAAACTATTAAGTTTTTGCAAAAATAATAACATGTTCATTTGCAATGGACGAGTGGGTTAAGATTAGGTGGTTGGTCGTGTTACGAGTGGTCAGAAGAGTCTTATTGATTATTGTATTGTATCGCCAGATCTATTTCCACTTTTGTCGGAATTCTAGGTCATTGATTTTGATTTGGTGATAAGGTATTTCGATATAGCCAGCCGAATAGGCAAAACAAAGGGTTTCAACTCTGGTTTGATAACATTTGTCATCAAAAGACATCTGAATTTCACAAGGCAAAGGGAAAACATTATCTCTCTAAAACAGACGAATCTTGATCTGATTTGTAGTATCGCTCTAAGGCTCATAAGAGGCTTTTAATGACTTTCAGTTTAAGGCAGATTTGCGCAGTGCATCTGAAGGCGAACCACGAGAATTCTGGAATATTTTAAATAATTTGAATAAATCTACGTCAAAAAGAGATGAAATTGATCTCGATAACTTGTATGAGTATTTTAAGATTTTGAACATTGATAACCATCCAGATGATGATGTTGACGAATTTATTTTGCCGAACTGTAATTATGATTTTTTAAATAATATACTCAATGGTGAAGTTTCAAACGAAGAAATTTTTAATGCTGTGAAAATTTTTAAAACCAGCAAACCCTGGGTTTGATAAGGTCATTTATGAGTATATCAAATCAACCATTAATGCTTCTTTGCCTATGTACAGAGATATTTTTAAGATGATTTTGAATACTGGTGTAGTTCCTCAAATCTTGACGGTTCGAATAATTATTGCTATATATAAAAACAAGGGCGACCCGAACAAGCCAGATTCGTATTGAGGTATTACACTAGTGTCCTCACTTGGTAAACTTTTTACAGCAATACTTTATAGTAGGTTTACAAAGTATGCTGAACTGATAGAAACTATACCAAAGACACAAGCCGGATCTAGAAAAGGATATAGTACAAATGACAATATAATTATACTGCATGTTTTGATAGAATTATATTTTTATAACAATAACAAACTTTTCTGTACTTTTGTAGATTTCAAGAAGGCTTTTGATACTGTTTGGAGGGTGGGACTTTGGAAAACAGTTATAAATAGTAATATCACGGGAAAGATATTTAAAGTTATTTATAGTATGTATGGCAATATCAAGTCTTGTATCAAAAAGGGGGTGAGCTATCAGGGTTTTTTCCTTGTGAAGTTGGTGTTCGTCAAGGGGAAAATTTATCTCCTTTCTTATTTTCTGTATTTCTCTCGGACCTTGAGATTTTTTTCAGTGAAAATGATATATCTGGACTCCAAACCGTATCACAAAAAAACTCTTGAACACCTAAATACGTTTTTGTTGTTATTTATACTATTGTATGTTGATGATACAATAATTTTAGAAAAGTCAGCAGCAGCATTGCAAAAGTGTTTACATGTATTAAATCAATATTGAAAGGCGAAAGATATATTAGTTTTTTTTTTTTTTTTATCTTCGCGAAAGATATATTAGTGGTTTGAAGAGAAATCAGAGTAACTCGACATGCACAAACATGGAATATACAAAATAATGTTAATGTTTTCTGAGAGAAGGTGTTTGCGAAAATGAAATTTTTGCAAATATCCTTCAATTCTACTCAATAAGTATCTACAAATGACACATTTATGCCGTAGAACTATGTTGGCAAATTATGAATTTGATAGATTTTTCATGTTTTGTTCCGTAACAACGTGATCACATTACAACCGAATGGAGCCACGGCGATGTACATACATGCAGAACGAAAATACAACGTATGCATAATGAAACCATGTATTTCACTTTGTCAAAACACGCTAAGCTACAGAAAATTAATGATTGGATGGAAAAACATGCTCTTAAACTAAACGCTACTTTTCCGTAAATAAACTAAAGCTGAAACGATACAGAGAAGAGAAGCGTCATGGCGCATGGCGCACGCAAAGAGATATAATCCGTAAATCATTCTCTTTATATTGGACTTGACAAAATTCTGCAACTGCCTATTTACCTCTAAGAACGAACTAGAAGCAAGTCTATACTAGTCAGTTTTTTTTTAATTTTGTTTTTACGTGTGATCTTTTTCTAGATAATGCTACGTTTGATGAAGTGCGATAGAAAATTGATAGCGAGGAAAAGGGGGGACCATGCTGCATATTTCATTTTGTTTATGTTACCCACATAAAGTGGGTGTAGAGAAATTGTCTATAGACTCATTAAGTGTTCCTCTCCACGGATATCTTTAGTAAAAGGCGAAAGATATATTCGTGGTTTGAAGAGAAACCAGAGTAACTCGACATAATTATTATATTGATATTTTGGGAAGCGACTTTCCTGATATGGAACTTGCGCCCTATTTACACTTATCGTGATTGTTTTTTGGGGAAAAAAATTAAAAAAGATCTTAGTGTTTCGTGTTTTGTTTACTACACGTGAGTTCTTAAGTTGTGAGTGGTTTTTTTTCAAAGTCTTTAATGTATTGTGGTTTTACTTTTGTAAAAAAATGTTTATTTTGTCGTTCTTGCTTTTGTTTCGTTGCATTGCTAATTACATAGTTGATTGCTTTGATATATAAGGTAGTAGTAGCTAATAAATATACACAAGTGTATAAATGAATCTTAATGTCCATCGCTGAAGATAGAGATTAGATACTGCTTCCTGATAGCCCGGTGTCAATTATTTAATGAAAAATTGCCAAAAATATGTATGCGCCAGAAAAAAAGACTGTCGCATACTTCTGTCACCTACATTGGGATTAATAAAAGAAACAAAATATTCTATATGAAATTCTCACAGATACCAAGAGACCAGTTTGAGTCATGGTCCCTTTGTTCAGTGAGGATTGTTGTGGTGTGTGTATTGACCCCGACTGCCCTCACTGACCATGAGACCACCGAATAATCAATCTGGTAATCAAATTTTGAACTGTATCCCATTATTGACACCGTGACTTCGGGAACTACTAATACCATATGTTTTGGACCCAGAGATTGGCGTCCTGATGCAAATGAGGCATATTGTGTTTAACTTTGTAGTATAATGAAAGATACATATGCGACCAGCAGTATTATTTTCATTAATCTTGCTGCATTGTATTTTTTAAAATCTAAAATAAGTTTAACAAACATTTTATCCATTAACAAGTTTTCTTGGGTTTTTTTTTGTGGGGACAGATCTCAATGAGTTCTTCCTAATGTAGGTAGACCCCTTTTATTTTATGTAAAAAAATAAA
Organism: Mytilus galloprovincialis; assembly: GCF_965363235.1. NCBI lineage: Eukaryota > Metazoa > Mollusca > Bivalvia > Mytilida > Mytilidae > Mytilus > Mytilus galloprovincialis. The sequence goes on from NC_134843.1 coordinate 89,948,138, forward strand.
ATCAAGTTATTGTACAAGTATTATAAAAGTAATACTTTTAGAGTATCATTCTATTCGTGCTTTTTACGTATGTATCAATTGGTAAAAAATTATATCCAGTTAGGATATTTTTTAATTGAAAATTTTGTATTTGTAATTTTCTTAAACTGTCAAATAAAATAGATCGTTCTGCATTATATAATTTGCAGTGTAATAAGAAATGTTCTACTGTTTCTTCAACATGACACTCCTCACACAATTGAGTGTGAGATATGCCTATTTTATGCAGATGTTTGTTCAATGGTATATAACCAGTTCTTAATTTAAAAATCAGTCTTTCTTTGTATCTGGACATTTTTGGTATTTTTATGTCAAAATTAATTTTTGGACTTATTTGATACAATGCTCTATCTTTCTCTTTATCCCATTCTTCTTGCCACATATTTTTCATTAAATTTTTGCACAATGTTTTAAAATCATCTTTGAACAACGGTACAAAGATATAAATATTTTGAAAACTTAATGCCTGTTTAGCATGGAAATCAGCCAACTCATTGCCTTGTATTCCTACATGACTCGGTATCCATTCAAAAGTTATATTTGTACCTGACTGATACAATGATCTTAGTAAAAAATGAATGTCTAGTAAGAATTGGTTTCTTATCTTGTATAAAGGTATCTTCAGTGCTTGAAGCGCTGATAGAGAGTCTACAAAAATCACAACGTTAAAAGGTAAAAAGTCTTGTAACCATGATATACATAAATAAATTGCTGTCAATTCACACATAAAAATAGAAAGGTGATTGTACAACAGTCGATTTGTGCAGATTTTTGACAAAATTGCTCAGATTGTGGTAAAAGCATGAAACTTGGCATAGTAGTAGTATATGTCATTGACAACATTTTAAGCTATGGACCCAATCTGAAAATAAAAATTGGCGGAAGAGGCGGCCATTTTAAAATGGCGGCCGTTTGATCTCAATAGATTATTAATAGAAAATCATGAAAATGATATTAGAGAAGATATTGACATGAAATCTGGTTGATAGAATAACAGTGCTGAATCCAATTGTCTTGTAGAACAAAAATTTTGGAAATATTACCCATATTGAATGGCGGCCATCTTGAATATATTTTTTTAAGCCAAAATATGTAGTCATTATTCGATATAATAATAAAAAAATGCATTGTGGAAGATATATACAAATTTATTTGTTTGAGCTATATAAACAGGACAAAAAGATAGCCTTTCCCCCTCCCCCGAGTGTTTCTTCTGTTTTGTGTACAAAAGCTAGAAAACGCGGACACGAAGAGGATGATAAAATGAGCTATTACTCTGAAAGCAATATTCGTGCACCCGCTTGTTCGACATAGAACAGGAGAATTTATTTTATACGTAGAAATAAAGCAAGAAAATATTTGTATACCTGTCGTTTATAATAGTTGGCTGATTACTGGATAATTCGTTTTGTTGATATTGTTCATTTGAAACAACTTTCAAAAACCTTGATTGCAGACATAATGAATTTTATATCATACAAGTAATGTTATAAGAACATCAACTGCTCAAATGTTCTCAATTGACGTTAAAAATATCTAACAATAAGGAAATGTACATGTACGTTTTGTCAAACCACACTCTGTTTATCATATTCTATCACATTGACCTCCACATCAACATAGAGTAGAACAACTTAATACTGCCTTTACACATTTGCATTTCCTTAGTAACCGTGTTCACTTTGACTTATAAGTTAAGCGATTGCTTCAGGAAATTATTATATAGTCATATGGTATATTCATCACAATTGACAAGGACTGTCATCGGAGGACTTCATATATATTGATTTTTTGGTAGCCATCTTGAATGATGGCCATTTTGAAAACATGAATTTCCAATATATAATTATTCGCTAGTCTTATTAATTAACTGTTTGCATTCATACTTTTTTTACTAATTTATATTGGATATTCACAGGTCAGATAAGGCATGCACATGTTTACAAAATTAAGATTAGTAAAACAGAAACTACGTATATATTATATAATTTATGACCGAAAGTTTTTTTTTTTTTTTTTGGAAAAGATCAAAATTGTAGATTTCGAAAACACTGGAACTAGATATAAGAAAAACATAATGGGCAATAAGACTGGAAGGAATGTGTGAAACGGCAAGAGAGGGCATGTAAGGGTTTGCAATGCCAATCAGTTACAAACAGAACAGTCATAGACATTTGAGCTGGCAATCACTCTTTTGATGCAAGCATACGAAGATGTTCTGACAATTCGAACCAGTTGAATGAGGGCTATGGAACTGCAGAAGCACTCCAGAATCACAAGGCAAAATGGCACAAATCATGTCAAACAAATTTTCAGACCTCAAAATTTTTCATCAGCAAAAGGGAAAACATACTTCTGATGTTGAAGATAAGTTGCCAATTGAAAGGAAACAATAAGTGACCAGACACTGTAAAGTGGAACTGGATAAAAAAGAACAATGACTGCAATGTATTTTTTCTGTGGTGATGTATCTGAAGATCTCCATGATACATCGACATTTTCAAATCAACAAAAATAGGGCATGACTGTGCACTTGTACTACAAGACATACTCCCTTAGCCAAAGAAAGAGAGCTGGAGATGTCAAATCACTAGTATTATGCTTGATTATTGATGAAACTTGACAACATAGCAAATAGGCAGAATAAAAGACACATAAAGAAAGCCAGGAATCTTTTATCCTTGGAGTTGTGCTTTCCTAAATAATGAAATACATTGATGGCACACGGTCTGAAAGAAGTATTGTACCAATCTCCAAGCTTGCAGATCACGCCTGGAAGATCTTGGAGTTATCATGGAAAGAAGAATTGATACAACGCAGTTAACAAAATTGGAATGTAGCTGCCATAGGATATCTATAAGCATACAAGCAAGATAAATAGTGCTCTTGATTTTTAACAAATGTAATCGTGAAGCTCTGAAACAGACCTAATAATAAAAGGGTAAAAATGAAGGCTTCACAATAGCCATAGCAGGCAAATATATATGCTTGATACTAAGAATAACTTTACAGTGACACTCAATAACAGCTGTTGACACGAATCAGTTCAACAGACATAAGTTTCCTTAGTAAGAATGGGCAAACATCAAGACACAGTCCAGAAATATCGTTAAGTGGCAGACAAGACTTACCATTTCTCAGCTATAATAGTTCAATTGTGCAACTCGTCGTTGATGGGATACAACTGCAACTTATCAGTCCTCAGATACAGAGTAAGATGTCTTAAAGATTGTGGAATTGATTCATTTGGAAAGCCTAGATTGAATGTCCCTTAACCCTTTTTATAGTAACAAGCTTAACTCTTAAAACTATTCTAGTTACTTTGACTATGAAGAGGCCTTCATCATCACGACCAAAAGACATGGCCTGTTTCAGAACTTTCCCAACATATTCGTTGAAAATCCGGAGAAAGACGCAACCTTTCATGTGTACTTGCATATCATCTATGGCAGCTAGTATTCAATTTTTCAGAAGTGTTGTATTAATAAATCCTTCCATGACAACTCATATTTACGAAGAACGTTTACTGTACAATTTACCAATATCATCAATTTCAAATATTAAAACAATATCTGTTCCAGAGTGTGAGCTGTCACTGTTTTCTATCAATTTGGCAGCCCCATTCCATGGATAACAGACTCTTGACTTTTTTTTCTGTGTCTCGAATTCTGTCTAATTGCCCTATCGTGCAGTTTTAACAAACATTTAGCATGATATCTGCTCCTGAAATATTAATCTCCAGCACTGAGTCTTGCTAAAAGAACAATGGTTAGTAGTTCAAGTGACAGTTATATACTCTATTGTCGATCATAATTGTCGAGGCTTAATGATGATAGTCAGATACATCATCACAATGAAAGAAAAAAATCCCTGCAGTCATATTGTTCTTGTTTATTCATCACAACCATGGCTGGTTATTTTACTGGTATTTTCAATCCGTGACTCATCTTAGACTTTTTTCCTGACAAAATATGTTATGGTCTTAAGATTTGCTTTGACATGATAAGTACCTTTTGCCTTGTGATTCTGGAGTGTTTCTCCCATTACATGGCCTTTGTCAACTTGGAACAGTTGTATGCTTACAAAAATGACTGATTACCAGCTCAAATGTCTATGTCTGCTCTTTTTGTATTTGATTGGCATTGTAAATCCTCATGTGTCCTCTCTTGGCGTTACGGAATTCTTTCCAGTCTATTTATTATTTTTTCAGCTCCATTGACTTAATAAATACGTATTATTTCTTTTCAACATACAGTGGTCATAACTTATATTGTATATACGCATTTTTTGGTGGTAAAAAAGTAACTAAGCCCTACATGCTAAACTTCAATTAAAAGAATTTACGCGTATTTTTTAAATACATTTATTTGTTAACATATGCATGCCTTATTTGAGCACTTGGTGAATATATCCTATATGAATAGCAACAGTCATATAAATAAATGATAAGAAAAACTAGTTGTAAATGCATATAAAACTTAGTATTAATTCAAAAAACAATTTAGGATGGCGAATACTGATATATTTGAAATTTACGTTTCCAAAATGGCCACCATTCAAGATGGCCACCTAATACTTCAAAAGTCATCCGTTGATATTCTTTGTCATAAGATATACGAAAGTTTATCAAAATTGGTAATGTAATATATTTTTCATATTTTTAATAATAATTTTTATTAATATTTTTGACATGATTTCAAAATGGCCGCCCAGAGCCGCCATTTTGATTTTCTGAATTGGGTCCATAGCAATAAATGTTAGTTAAGACCTCAACTAACACTCTGCAAAATTTTATGCTTTTACCACAATCTGAGCAATTGTTTCACAAATCGACTGGACTATTTTAACTCTGGAATGACAAAGGCACAACTAGCATTGCTATTTGGATCTTTTGACCCGTCAGTGAATACTTTTAAATGGTGTTTATATTGAGTTTCTATCATAATATTGGCTTCACTTTTAATTAGATGTGGTAAATCCTTTTTAGAAATGTAATCTTTTAAATACATGTTTACTATAGGTAATGTAAAAATGCCATGGGGGAATTTGACTTTCTCTATATATAACTACGTTATTTTCTGAGAAATTATTTCCTTTTAAAGTCTCTTTTGCAATTAATGTAAATGGTTTACGTTTAATATCTTTACTATAAAATTCAAAAGTAGCTGTATCTTGAATTGATTTTTAGCTGGATGGTTGTTTTCGAATGTAGAAATATTTAAATATGATTTTGCGATTAACGCTTTTCTTCTGATTTCGTAAGGAGGGTCTCCCATTTCCACCTGAAGTGATTTTAACGATGCTGACTTCATGGAGCCTGTACATAAACGTAAAGATTGTGTTTGTATTTTATCTAATATTTTCTTAATAGATGCAGAGACTGTATTGTATACCTCACAACCATAGTCTATTTTTGATCTGATTAAAGCAATATAAATTTTTCTTAGAGTATAACTTGTTGCACCCCATTTCGTTCCCGTTAAAAGTTTCATACAGTTTAAAATTGTTGTACATCTTGTATTAATATACTGAACATGACTATTCCAAGTAAGATGTCTATCAAAAAAAATTCCAAGAAATTTAACTTCTTTAACAACTTCTAAAATGTGATTTTCTATTTTTAATACAATATTATTACAATTAGATTTCCTAACAAAAATAACTGTAACTGTTTTTGCAGGTGAAAGTAAAAAGCCCCAATTTGAGCACCATTTGCTTATACTATTCAAGTCTTCTTGAATTTTTTTCTGTAAAAATTTCAATGATGGTCCAGATTTCCAAATTGCCCCATCATCTGCAAATTGTGACATTTCACAATTTTTTAAACAATCTGATATGTATTAAAAAGCGTTGGACTTATACAACTTCCCTGGCGGGTACCATTTTCTAAAACAAAAATATCTGAAAAAGTGTTGTTTATCTTAAACTGTAATACTCTATCTGAGAGAAAATTATTAATATAAGCAAGCATGTTGCCTTTAAGACCCATTTTTTTCATTTGTTTTAATAAACCATGTTTCCATAGCATGTCAAAAGCTTTTTGGAAATCAATAAATATTCCAACTGTTATGTGTTTTTTAGCAAAAGATTTCTGTATTGCATTTTCTAGACGTATACATTGCTGTATCGTACTTTTATTTTTTCTATAACCGTTTTGATTCGGGTTAAATATATTATTTTTTTCCAGAAACCACGTTAATCTGTTGTTAACCATTTTTTCCATTATCTTATTAAAATTAGAAGTTAATGCAATAGGTCTATATGATAATGGATCACTGGGATCTTTACCATGTTTAAAACTAGGAATAATTGTTGAATGTTTCCATTCCTTTGGAAGCTCTTGTAACATCCAAATTTTATTAATAAATAGTAAAAATATGCTTAAGGTTTTATTAGATAAATGGCGAAACATACTATAAGTTGTTCTATCCTTTCCCGGAGAGCATTCATTAGTATCAGCTATTGCATCTTTAAATTCTTGCAATGTAAATTTTTCATTAAAACAATCTGTATTAATTTTGTAATATTCAATAAAATCATTTATCTCTTCTTTTTCTGTTTTAGTCTTAAATTCTTTGAAGTCGTTATTGTAATTTGATGTACTACTGACTTTGCAGTAATTTTCTTTTTCTTTCGTGTCTGTAACAAATCTATTAAAATATTTCAAAATAGGAATGTTTGTCCTAGTACTTATCTTCCCTAACATCTTTTTTACATTATGCCATAGATCTGAAATGTTATTATTACAATTAAGACTAGTACAGTAATTTGACCAATGGTTGTCCTGTGTATCTTTCAATACTTCTTTACAAAATCTTTCTTTATCTTTATAAATTTTAAAATCATTCCCATTTCCAGTATGTCTTGCTCTATTTCTAGCTTTGTTTCTAGCTTTTATAGCTGAAGTACATTCCTTTGTCCACCAGGGAACACAAGGTTTGTTTGTTTTATGAAATTTCTTAATAGGAATATGGGTACATGCTATATTAATCAATTCAGTGGTTAATGTATTGTTAGATTGCTGTATATCGTCTGTAATTAAATTCTCTGTAAATTTAATGTCACATTCTTTCGTGAAGCTTTTCCAATTTGCTCTCTTAAAATTCCATTTGGGGGAGAAATCACTGTTGTAATCTCCAATATATATATTAGAGTCAATGTACACACAAAAATGATCACTTCCAAAGGTGGAATGTTGATCTACCAACCAATTAATTTTTTGTCCAATATTAGGACTACAAAAAGTTAAATCTAAACATGATGTTTCTAAATTGATCGGATTCAGTCTAGTTCCTGATCCTTTGTTTTTAAGACACATATTATTATTTTGAATATACTTAAAAAGTTCTCTACCTTTAGGATCGATTTTTCCCCCCATAATGTATGGTGAGCATTAAAGTCACCACACAATATGTATTCTGTTGTAATTTGACTTAAGAAGAGTATCATAGTCTTCATATTTAGTGTCTAATTTAGGGTCATATAAATTAAGTATCAGAAATTTCTTACTGTTATGTATAATATAAATTCCAGAAGTTTCAAATGTACTCTGAAAATCAACTGTACTATAATTAATATATTGTTTAACATAAATAGCTGTTCCACCTCTGTTAACACCTCGACTTGAGAATGTTGCGAGTGTGTAACCTGGTATTTCAGGGTAATCTTTTTCGAGAATACAAAAAGTTTCTTGAAAACATAAAATATTTGGCGTATCTTTAATATTGTTTAAGTGCCATATAAATTCCGGTATATGTGACCGAATTCCTTGACAATTCCAATGTGCAAAACTAAGTTGTCAAGCCATAAATATGATAAAAGTATACATTATAATTGACATGAATGTAGACAGTATATATTTCATTATTAAATACAAGTATAAACAAAAACTTAGTTTATTAATGTAAGTTTATCTAGTATATATTCTTGGTTAACGTGTATGTTCCAGACCGTATGAGTATTTGGACCGTACGCGTACGGTCTGGACCGTATGCGTACTTTTTCAAAATACGTATACGGTCGGACCGTACGCGTACGGTCTGACTAATATTAAGAAGTTGGTCAAGTTTATTAGATACAAATGTATATAACAGATCAACATAACTTATATCTCAAATTAATATAAAAAGTTCAATAGTAATTGAAATAAAAACTTAATATTTTAACTATTTAAAAAAATCACGCTTATTAAAATCTGTTAATCTCCTGTATTTAGCATGTCAGTAATTCATTAATTGCAGCCCAGTATGCTCATTGAAATTGAAGTTATCGGAAGTAAACATAATGTGGGAGGACAATTGTTATAGAATATTTAGGAACTTTACAAAAAAATGCATATGCAAAGGAACATGCATGAACAAAACATGTTAATGTAAAAAAAAATATGACGTTCCTTGTGGTAGCAAGACTAGTGTCACCTTGGGCCAGAGTAACAAAATAGGATTCAGATATACAATTAAACAAATATTTAATGTCAATTGTGTTCGCTTATTCACTTCATCCATCTATTTGTAATAATAACAATTTGTATAACTAAAAATAAAGATTTTGATAAATGTTTGTTTAAAGTGTAACCCATATGATCTCAAAACATGTCTGGTCAGCTGGACGGTATGCGTATACTCATACGGTCCGACCGTACGCGTATGGTCGGACCGTACGAGTATACGCATACGGTCCGGACCGTACGCGTACGGTCCAAATACTCATATGGTCTGGAACATGTACACCAAGCAATTCTAAAACCATGTTAGCTACAACACTGACGTTTTGTACATTATCAGGTAATGTTGAAACAAGCCCTTTGTTAGTGAAATCTTTTCATGCTCTTTAGGAATTTTTTCCTTTTTACCCTGTAATGGATTTTGTTTTGATTCTTTAAGAACATGTGTTCTTGCTTCTTTCACTGAGCACACCCGTTTTATTATTTGTACATTTTGTATTTTCTTTGGGCAATCTTTACTCGTAACTCGACATGCACAAACATGGAATATACAGAATAATGTAAATGTTTTCTGAGAGAAGGTGTTTGCGAAAATGAACTTTTTGCAAACATCCTTAAATTCTACACAATAAGTATCTACACATGGCACATTTATGCCGTAGAACCATGTTGGCAATTATGAATTTGATAGATTTTTCATATTTTTGTTGTGTAACAACGTGATCATATCACAACCGAATGGAGCCACGGCAATGCACATACACACATTATAAGAACGAATATACAACGTATGCGTAATGAAATCATGTATTTCACTTTGTCAAAACACACTAAGCTATAGAAAACAACTTATTGGATGGAAAAACATGCTCTTAAACTAATCGCTACTTTGCCGTGAATAAACTCAAACTGAAACGCTACAGAGAAGAGTAGCGTCATGGCGCATGGCGTACGCAAAGAAATCTCCGTAAATCACTCTCTTTATATTGGGCATGACAAACTTCTGCAACTGCTTCTTTCTAATTTCTTTGCTTCCCCTCTAAGCACGAACTAGAAATAAGTCTATAATAGTCAGTGTTTTCGATTTTTTTTTACATGTGGTCTTTTTTCTAGGTAATGCTACATTTGATGGAGAGAGATAAAAAAAAAAATTAATAGCGAGGAAAAGGGGGGACCAAACTGCATATTTCGTGTTGTTTATGTTACCCACGTAAAGTGGGTGTAGAGAAATTGTCTATAGACTCATTAATTGTTCCTCTCCACGGATATCTTTAGTAAAAGGCGAAAGATATATACGTGGTTTGAAGAGAAACCAGAGTAACTCGACTTGCACAAACATTGAATATACAGAATAATGTAAATGTTTTCTGAGAGAAGGTGTTTGCGAAAATGAACTTTTTGCAAACATCCTTAAATTCTACACAATAAGTATCTACACATGGCACATTTATGCCGTAGAACCATGTTGGCAATTTATGAATTTGATAGATTTTTCATATTTTTGTTGTGTAACAACGTGATCATATTACAACCGAATGGAGCCACGGCAATGCACATACACACAGTATAAGAACGAATATACAACGTATGCGTAATGAAATCATGTATTTCACTTTGTCAAAACACGCTAAGCTATAGAAAACAACTTATTGGATGGAAAAACATGCTCTTAAACTAATCGCTACTTTGCCGTGAATAAACTCAAACTGAAACGCTACAGAGAAGAGTAGCGTCATGGCGCATGGCGCACGCAAAGAAATCTCCGTAAATCACTCTCTTTATATTGGGCATGACAAACTTCTGCAACTGCTTCTTTCTAATTTCTTTGCTTCCCCTCTAAGCACGAACTAGAAATAAGTCTATAATAGTCAGTGTTTTCGATTTTTTTTTACATGTGGTCTTTTTTCTAGGTAATGCTACATTTGATGGAGAGAGATAAAAAAAAATTAATAGCGAGGAAAAGGGGGGACCAAGCTGCATATTTCATGTTGTTTATGTTACCCACGTAAAGTGGGTGTAGAGAAATTGTCTATAGACTCATTAATTGTTCCTCTCCACGGATATCTTTAGTAAAAGGCGAAAGATATATTCGTGGTTTGAAGAGAAACCAGAGTAACTCGACTTGCACAAACATTGAATATACAGAATAATGTAAATATTTTCTGAGAGAAGGTGTTTGCGAAAATGAACTTTTTGCAAACATCCTTAAATTCTACACAATAAGTATCTACACATGGCACATTTATGCCGTAGAACCATGTTGGCAATTATGAATTTGATAGATTTTTCATATTTTTGTTGTGTAACAACGTGATCATATTACAACCGAATGGAGCCACGGCAATGCACATACACACAGTATAAGAACGAATATACAACGTATGCGTAATGAAATCATGTATTTCACTTTGTCAAAACACGCTAAGCTATAGAAAACAACTTATTGGATGGAAAAACATGCTCTTAAACTAATCGCTACTTTGCCGTGAATAAACTCAAACTGAAACGCTACAGAGAAGAGTAGCGTCATGGCGCATGGCGCACGCAAAGAAATCTCCGTAAATCACTCTCTTTATATTGGGCATGACAAACTTCTGCAACTGCTTCTTTCTAATTTCTTTGCTTCCCCTCTAAGCACGAACTAGAAATAAGTCTATAATAGTCAGTGTTTTCGATTTTTTTTTACATGTGGTCTTTTTTCTAGGTAATGCTACATTTGATGGAGAGAGATAAAAAAAAAATTAATAGCGAGGAAAAGGGGGGACCAAGCTGCATATTTCATGTTGTTTATGTTACCCACGTAAAGTGGGTGTAGAGAAATTGTCTATAGACTCATTAATTGTTCCTCTCCACGGATATCTTTAGTAAAAGGCGAAAGATATATTCGTGGTTTGAAGAGAAACCAGAGTAACTCGACTTGCACAAACATTGAATATACAGAATAATGTAAATATTTTCTGAGAGAAGGTGTTTGCGAAAATGAACTTTTTGCAAACATCCTTAAATTCTACACAATAAGTATCTACACATGGCACATTTATGCCGTAGAACCATGTTGGCAATTTATGAATTTGATAGATTTTTCATATTTTTGTTGTGTAACAACGTGATCATATTACAACCGAATGGAGCCACGGCAATGCACATACACACAGTATAAGAACGAATATACAACGTATGCGTAATGAAATCATGTATTTCACTTTGTCAAAACACGCTAAGCTATAGAAAACAACTTATTGGATGGAAAAACATGCTCTTAAACTAATCGCTACTTTGCCGTGAATAAACTCAAACTGAAACGCTACAGAGAAGAGTAGCGTCATGGCGCATGGCGCACGCAAAGAAATCTCCGTAAATCACTCTCTTTATATTGGGCATGACAAACTTCTGCAACTGCTTCTTTCTAATTTCTTTGCTTCCCCTCTAAGCACGAACTAGAAATAAGTCTATAATAGTCAGTGTTTTCGATTTTTTTTTACATGTGGTCTTTTTTCTAGGTAATGCTACATTTGATGGAGAGAGATAAAAAAAAAAAAAAATAGCGAGGAAAAGGGGGGACCAAGCTGCATATTTCATGTTGTTTATGTTACCCACGTAAAGTGGGTGTAGAGAAATTGTCTATAGACTCATTAATTGTTCCTCTCCACGGATATCTTTAGTAAAAGGCGAAAGATATATTTGTGGTTTGAAGAGAAACCAGAGTAACTCGACTTGCACAAACATTGAATATACAGAAAATGTAAATGTTTTCTGAGAGAAGGTGTTTGCGAAAATGAACTTTTTGCAAACATCCTTAAATTCTACACAATAAGTATCTACACATGGCACATTTATGCCGTAGAACCATGTTGGCAATTTATGAATTTGATAGATTTTTCATATTTTTGTTGTGTAACAACGTGATCATATTACAACCGAATGGAGCCACGGCAATGCACATACACACAGTATAAGAACGAATATACAACGTATGCGTAATGAAATCATGTATTTCACTTTGTCAAAACACGCTAAGCTATAGAAAACAACTTATTGGATGGAAAAACATGCTCTTAAACTAATCGCTACTTTGCCGTGAATAAACTCAAACTGAAACGCTACAGAGAAGAGTAGCGTCATGGCGCATGGCGCACGCAAAGAAATCTCCGTAAATCACTCTCTTTATATTGGGCATGACAAACTTCTGCAACTGCTTCTTTCTAATTTCTTTGCTTCCCCTCTAAGCACGAACTAGAAATAAGTCTATAATAGTCAGTGTTTTTTGATTTTTTTTTTACATGTGGTCTTTTTTCTAGGTAATGCTACATTTGATGGAGAGAGATAAAAAAAAAATTAATAGCGAGGAAAAGGGGGGACCAAGCTGCATATTTCATGTTGTTTATGTTACCCACGTAAAGTGGGTGTAGAGGAATTGTCTATAGACTCATTAATTGTTCCTCTCCACGGATATCTTTAGTTTTTTTTTATTTTTAATAAAAGGTAAAGGTAACAAAATATATACAAGTAAAAATACATGGGAATAAGCCCATATAACAATAACAATATATTACACATATTACATATGATGTTAAACCTTTGAATAATTGACGTTGTCAGAAAAATATAATTACTATCAAAATATTATTGCTTTTTGTCAAAAAAGAAGAAACGGACTTTAACACGTCATATCTTTGCAGGTACATCAAAGACGAAAGTACACAAAGAAATAGACTATAGATTAATTGACCGATCAACAAGGTAGACCATGTGCTCAAAGAAACTTGGGATCTCTTCCAAAATAATCAGGGTTACTGATAGTCCAAATAATTATGACGTCTTGAAAGGCTATTATAATTTTTTTCTTTGACGCCTTACTTCAAGCGTCAAAGAAAAAAATTATAATAGCCTTTCAAGACGTCATAATTATTTGGACTAGGTTACTGATAGATTTTTCAGGAAAAACAGTTGGTAAGTTGTTTCCCTGGCAATAATAATTATTTTAGAGAAAATTTATAACTTTGTAAAACTGTTATTGTACAAAAATTCACCACATGGTAAATTCAACAAAAAAAGGGGGGGGGTGTCAACCCATGAAAGATATGATGACTCGGTCACCCACAACACGACAAAACATATTGTTGCAGGTGCACCATGTCTCTACAAACTCCAATAAAGGCATACGATGAAAATCAGCAAGAATTCTGACACGAATGCGACCTAAAAACCTCATAATCAAAGACTGACCAGAAAAAGGAACATGGTCAAACTTGACCAGGTTCCTATAACACCAAATAACATATACAAAATCACTAATAAGAAATAAAGCAATCTGCAAAGATTTTCCATGTAAAGCAGGCAAATCACGAAAGCGAATATGATCCAAAGTAAACTGACTACCCTGAGTAAGTGAAACAAACCAGGTGTTCAAAATAGTTTTCAAAGGTTTAACATGTACACAATCATAAAATAAATGTTGAATAGTTTCAACATGAAAATGTTTACAAAAGGTACATTTATCGGTTTTATATATATGTCTCTTATACATATAAAAATTAACAGGAATCACATCGTGAACAATTTTAAACATGATATCTCTAGCACATTTGTCAATAAATTTGTTACATAAATTTTGAAATACATGTGTATAATTAATATGTGGATTTTTCTCACAAATCTTAACTTTATAATCTAAATCAAAACTTAAATTATAAATATCTTTTGTTTTTAGACCATCAAGTGAAATGTCTGGATTCTTGTCAGTAAAGGACCTCAAAGACTTTAGACATGACAAGTAAAATAGTGGAACTTGATCGGTATGAGGAATAGAATTTCTGGCTAACTGCGAATTCAAATGACGCAAAGAAAGACCGATCCAATAAATAGAAAAAAAGGTAAATTTAGCATCACAGTTAGCAATGATTTTTTGAATATGTCTTATCTGGAAAGACGTCATTTTTTGGCGAATATTAACAACGTTTAATCCTCCAAAAAACTTATGTAAATATAAAGTATGCCTTGAAACAGGCTCACAGTTATACGGCCAAAGAAAGGAAAATATTTTCTTCTCAAAAAGTTTCACGTAATGATCTGGCATTAGATATATTGACCCAACGTACCATAGTTTACCACATGCTACTGAATTTATAATCATACTTTTTTCTAATAATGATAAATTTCTATTTAATAACCAAGTATTTAAAACTTTACAAAATCTTATATATATAGAATGCCATATGTCATCAGCAGTAACATTATTACCAAACATTATACCAATAATTTTTATCTTTTCAGCCCAAGATATACCAAAAGGATGATCAGACCTGGACTTCCATTTACCAAGAAATAAACCTTTCGTCTTTGATTTATTTAACTTGGCACCAGAAGCCCTACCATATAATTCGCACCAGTATAAAAGTTTACCAATGGATTTATCATCAGTGCATATACCATTAGAGTCATCAGCATATAATGATATTTTAACCTGTTCCATAGATCCTGGTAATCGGACACCAGAAATATCTTCATCAGCTCTAACTTTTCTCGCAAAAGGTTCAAGAGCTAGGACGTATAACAAGGGAGATAAACTGCACCCCTGTTTTACGCCTCGAGTCAACGGAAAAGGATCCGATATATAATTATTAACAATAACGGAAGAAGAAATATCAGTGTATAAAATTTTGATCCATTTTATAATATTAGGACCAAAATTGTACTTCTCTAAAGCTTCAAAAAGAAAATCGTACTCTTCACGGTCGTAGGCCTTCTCTTGATCAAGACCAACAAAAGCACAAGGAATGTTTTTCTGTTCGACATAATCAGAGATGTTCCTAAAAAGATGAGCATTATCAAGAATAGATCTATCACGAACCGCACATGTTTGATCGGGATGTATCAAAACATGCATGACAGCCATAAATCTGTTAGTGATAATTTTGGATATAATCTTGACGTCAACGTTCAAAAGTGATATCGGTCGATACATCTTCAATAAGTGAGATTTTTCTAGATCTTTACATATAAGTGTTATATATGATAATTTCTGATCATCAGACAATGTACCTTCTTTAAATATATTATTATACATATCAAGTAAAAAATCTGACATAATATCAAAAAATGTTACATAAAATTCTTTTGAAAGGCCATCTGGACCAGGAGATTTATTATTCTCCATACCTTTGAGAGCTTTTAAAATTTCATCTTTTGTAAAAGGTTCATCAATAATATTTTTGTCTATTTCACTTAATTTTGGTAAATCATCCAAAAAATAATCACAAAGTTTATTATCAATACCTTCTGTGGTGAATAAATTTGTATAAAAATTCCGAAACTGATCTAAAATATCGCCAGAAGTAGAAAAATGTTTTGAATTTTCCTCTTTTTTCGTAATTAATTTCTTCCGTCCTCTATTAGCTTCTAACTGAAAAAAGAATTTGGACGGTTTTTCAGAATTATCTAAAACTTTAGCTCTCGAACGAATTTTTGAACCTTGAAAACTATCTTTTTGAAACTCATATATTAAATCTTTGATGGCCTTTACCTGTTCAATATATTCGCCAGGATTAGATTGCTCATGTTTTTGTAATGTATGATATTTATGTTCATATTCATGTAAAATTCTACGTTTTATTTTGTTTTTACGTTTACAATACTCAATAACAAATAACTTAATATTATCTTTACAAATTGACCAAAAATCTTGGTCACCATCCATTTCATCTATCAAATTTAACCAGAATATCTTAAAAGAATCTCTAAATGGTTTATCTTGTAAAACAGTATTATTTATTTTCCAATAACCAGAACCAGTGGATAAATCAGTGTTATTTTCAAAAGTTAAAATAACTGCATCATGATCACTACAACCAACAGGATTAACAGTAACATTATGTATATATTGTTTACAAGTACTACTTATATATATTCTATCTAAACGACATGAAACATTTTGAGCAAAAGAAAGCCAAGTTGTTGAAATTTTACTAGGAAAAAGATATCTAAATGAATCGCATAAATTATAATCAGAAACTAATGCTCTAATCTGATCAGCCCCTTTTTGCCCTGAATTTGGATTACCTCCCCTTTTATCCAACTTGGCATTCATAATACAATTAAAATCCCCGGCGAATATTATTTTCCTATTACATACAAAATAAGGATGAATATGAATTAAAAAATCTACCCTTTCTTTTTCATCATTTGGACAATATACATTAATAAATCTAAATCCGTTTCCATTGATATCACAATCAACATACATAAATCTTCCATCAAGATCAAATTTAAAATTTTCAGGAATAATAGCTTTATTGAAAATTAATATACCAACACCTCTTGATCTATTAGTTCCATATGAAAAATATGTTTTACAGTTAAATAAAATTTCTAAATTAGCTTCCAGTTTCTTATTATAAATATGTGTTTCTTGCAAAAATAAAATGTCAATTTTGTTAGAATAAATAAAATCTTTTATCTCATATTGCTTTAACTTGTCTGTTAAAAGACCATTACAATTTAATGTTGCAACTTTATATTTATTCATTTTAATGACTTATGTTATATGAAAAAACAACTTGTAAACATAAAATTGAGAAAGGAAATGGTGAATATGTCAAAGCGACAACCACCCGACCATAGAGCAAACAACAGCCGAAGGCAACCAATGGGTCTTCAATGTAGCGAGAATTCCCGCACCCGTAGGTGTCCTTCAGCTGGCCCCTAAAATATGCATAATAGTACAGTGATAATGGACGTCATACTAAACTCCGAATTATACACAAGAAACTAAAATTTAAAATCATACAAGACTAACAAAGGCCAGAGGCTCCTGACTTGGGACAGGCGCAAAATTGCGGCGGGGTTAAACATGTTTATGAGATCTCAACCCTCCCCCTATACCTCTAGCCAATGTAGAAAAGTAAAAGAATAACAATACGCACATTAAAATTCAGTTCAAGAGAAGTCCGAGTCCGATGTCAAAAGATGTAACAAAAGAAAATAAATAAAATGACAATAATACATAAATAACAACAGACTACTAGCAGTTAACTGACATGCCAGCTCCAGACCTCAATTAAACTGATTGAAAGATTATGTCTTCATCATATGAATATCAGGTACAATCCCTCCCGTTAGGGGTTTAGTATCATACTATCATAAAATATATGAGAAGAACATAACCCGTGTCATGCCAACAACTGTTTTTTATAGAAAAAATGTGTTTAGTTCAGATGCAAAGACCCTATCAGTGAATCAATGTTAAAGCCAAAATATGCAATCTTTAATGACCTGACAACAGTATCGTAACTATATCCCCTTTTAATAAGTCTATTTAAAGGTTTTGTTAGTTTCTGAGGAGAATACTGACATTTTTGTGCTTTATAAAGAATATTTCCATAAAATTTTGGATGTGAAATACTATACATGTACAAATACAATTATTAAACAACAATATGATTTATTATTATCAAAAAATATTTGTAATATGAATTCAACAATGAAACGGAGCAAAGCTCTTGGAAATATTATGCCAGTGTTCTTATATTCAAAGTCCGTATTTCGATCCATGTTCAAACTGAATTATTTATAACACATAGAAAAAATTAAAATCTAGGTAACACTGTTACTTGTACTCTCTGTGCCACTTCTGAGTTCTTCGTGTATCTCAATGCTTGGATCGAGAACTGTTGAAGCTGGTGACAATAAGGACATCAAAGAAGGCACAGTGTTATTGTCTAAAGCTTCACGTAATCTATTTGCCTCAGCTTTAAGTTTCTTTTGTTTCAGTTTTTTCTGTTTCTTTTTAATGTCACTTGACTGTGGTGTATCTGGACTGAAAGATATACCACAATCAGATAGAAAGTTAACTTCATCATGATCATACTCATCTTCTTCATCCATTGACTCCTCCACAGCACTATCTTCAGTGGATTCCCGCCCCCTCCCGCGCTTGTCTTGCGGGGGGCCCATATTTTCTTCTTCATCCTGCCCCCTCCTGCGCTTGTCTTGCAGGGGGCCCATATTCTCTTCATCATCATGACCTCTCCCCCGCTTGTCATGCTGGGGGCCAATTACTACTTCATCCTCTTTAGAAATCGGATCCGGATCTTGAACACTCTCACCTTGACTATGAGAGTGTTCTTGATCCTCGGTACCATTCTCTTGACTGACGTCAGGGGTAACATTAATATCTCCAACATTTCCACGCTGCCCACTTTTATCGTGTGGGGGACCTGCTGGACCACTGGTTTCTGGAACAGGGACATCACCCGCTGCTGCTGATCTAAGATTCTTCAGAGCATCAGAGTAGGAGCCTGGACGATTCAGGTTTCCACCTTGACAATCTGACCTGTAATGGCCATACCCTCCACACTTCAGACATAAAGGTGGTCTTCCAGGAATCGTAATCAAACACTGTCTATTATTAATAGTCGTACGATATGAAATATCGAACTGAGTACCCTCTCTGACGTCCATCTCAACGTGACGAACACCAGTACCATACCCAGCTTTCAGAGTGGTATGGCTCTGTGTCTCCTCATAGCAACTCTGAATCGTACCATACCTCTCAAAAAAAAAAACTACGTCAGGAGTAGGAGTCCACAAAGGTAGCCAGTGGACACGTACATGCAAACGTCTTCTGTTGCATGGGGTAAAAACCAGGGAGTACTCCTCTCCAACTACACCCCTCTTTACAACCAGGGAGTCGGCCTCTTCTGGAGTCTCCACAGTGGCAAACCAAACTGGTCCTGCTTCTGTCCTCCAAAGGGAACGAAGGTGGGTCTTGTTCCCAAGTAGACCAACCAGTTTCGTAATTATCATCTCTCGGGTAACCTTGCTTCTTCCAGGACCGGAAATGGTGACTTTTACTGACCTCTTTAGAATAGCAACCTCCATCTTCTACCAAGTCCAAATCCCCGAAGGGATATTCTTCTAAGCTTCTATACGTCTTCTAGGATATATTCGTGGTTTGAAGAGAAACCAGAGTAACTCGACTTGCACAAACATTGAATATACAGAATAATGTAAATGTTTTCTGAGAGAAGGTGTTTGCGAAAATGAACTTTTTGCAAACATCCTTAAATTCTACACAATAAGTATCTACACATGGCACATTTATGCCGTAGAACCATGTTGGCAATTTATGAATTTGATAGATTTTTCATATTTTTGTTGTGTAACAACGTGATCATATTACAACCGAATGGAGCCACGGCAATGCACATACACACAGTATAAGAACGAATATACAACGTATGCGTAATGAAATCATGTATTTCACTTTGTCAAAACACGCTAAGCTATAGAAAACAACTTATTGGATGGAAAAACATGCTCTTAAACTAATCGCTACTTTGCCGTGAATAAACTCAAACTGAAACGCTACAGAGAAGAGTAGCGTCATGGCGCATGGCGCACGCAAAAAAATCTCCGTAAATCACTCTCTTTATATTGGGCATGACAAACTTCTGCAACTGCTTCTTTCTAATTTCTTTGCTTCCCCTCTAAGCACGAACTAGAAATAAGTCTATAATAGTCAGTGTTTTCGATTTTTTTTTTTACATGTGGTCTTTTTTCTAGGTAATGCTACATTTGATGGAGAGAGATAAAAAAAAAATTAATAGCGAGGAAAAGGGGGGACCAAGCTGCATATTTCATGTTGTTTATGTTTATGTAGAGAAATTGTCTATAGACTCATTAATTGTTCCTCTCCACGGATATCTTTAGTAAAAGGCGAAAGATATATTCGTGGTTTGAAGAGAAACCAGAGTAACTCGACTTGCACAAACATTGAATATACAGAATAATGTAAATGTTTTCTGAGAGAAGGTGTTTGCGAAAATGAACTTTTTGCAAACATCCTTAAATTCTACACAATAAGTATCTACACATGGCACATTTATGCCGTAGAACCATGTTGGCAATTTATGAATTTGATAGATTTTTCATATTTTTGTTGTGTAACAACGTGATCATATTACAACCGAATGGAGCCACGGCAATGCACATACACACAGTATAAGAACGAATATACAACGTATGCGTAATGAAATCATGTATTTCACTTTGTCAAAACACGCTAAGCTATAGAAAACAACTTATTGGATGGAAAAACATGCTCTTAAACTAATCGCTACTTTGCCGTGAATAAACTCAAACTGAAACGCTACAGAGAAGAGTAGCGTCATGGCGCATGGCGCACGCAAAAAAATCTCCGTAAATCACTCTCTTTATATTGGGCATGACAAACTTCTGCAACTGCTTCTTTCTAATTTCTTTGCTTCCCCTCTAAGCACGAACTAGAAATAAGTCTATAATAGTCAGTGTTTTCGATTTTTTTTTTTACATGTGGTCTTTTTTCTAGGTAATGCTACATTTGATGGAGAGAGATAAAAAAAAAATTAATAGCGAGGAAAAGGGGGGACCAAGCTGCATATTTCATGTTGTTTATGTTACCCACGTAAAGTGGGTGTAGAGAAATTGTCTATAGACTCATTAAT
This sequence comes from Mytilus galloprovincialis, assembly GCF_965363235.1. Lineage (NCBI taxonomy): Eukaryota > Metazoa > Mollusca > Bivalvia > Mytilida > Mytilidae > Mytilus > Mytilus galloprovincialis. The sequence goes on from NC_134843.1 coordinate 89,969,102, forward strand.
TGTTCCTCTCCACGGATATCTTTAGTAAAAGGCGAAAGATATATTCGTGGTTTGAAGAGAAACCAGAGTAACTCGACTTGCACAAACATTGAATATACAGAATAATGTAAATGTTTTCTGAGAGAAGGTGTTTGCGAAAATGAACTTTTTGCAAACATCCTTAAATTCTACACAATAAGTATCTACACATGGCACATTTATGCCGTAGAACCATGTTGGCAATTTATGAATTTGATAGATTTTTCATATTTTTGTTGTGTAACAACGTGATCATATTACAACCGAATGGAGCCACGGCAATGCACATACACACAGTATAAGAACGAATATACAACGTATGCGTAATGAAATCATGTATTTCACTTTGTCAAAACACGCTAAGCTATAGAAAACAACTTATTGGATGGAAAAACATGCTCTTAAACTAATCGCTACTTTGCCGTGAATAAACTCAAACTGAAACGCTACAGAGAAGAGTAGCGTCATGGCGCATGGCGCATGGCGCACGCAAAGAAATCTCCGTAAATCACTCTCTTTATATTGGGCATGACAAACTTCTGCAACTGCTTCTTTCTAATTTCTTTGCTTCCCCTCTAAGCACGAACTAGAAATAAGTCTATAATAGTCAGTGTTTTCGATTTTTTTTTACATGTGGTCTTTTTTCTAGGTAATGCTACATTTGATGGAGAGAGATAAAAAAAAAAATTAATGGCGAGGAAAAGGGGGGACCAAGCTGCATATTTCATGTTGTTTATGTTTATGTAGAGAAATTGTCTATAGACTCATTAATTGTTCCTCTCCACGGATATCTTTAGTAAAAGGCGAAAGATATATTCGTGGTTTGAAGAGAAACCAGAGTAACTCGACTTGCACAAACATTGAATATACAGAATAATGTAAATGTTTTCTGAGAGAAGGTGTTTGCGAAAATGAACTTTTTGCAAACATCCTTAAATTCTACACAATAAGTATCTACACATGGCACATTTATGCCGTAGAACCATGTTGGCAATTTATGAATTTGATAGATTTTTTATATTTTTGTTGTGTAACAACGTGATCATATTACAACCGAATGGAGCCACGGCAATGCACATACACACAGTATAAGAACGAATATACAACGTATGCGTAATGAAATCATGTATTTCACTTTGTCAAAACACGCTAAGCTATAGAAAACAACTTATTGGATGGAAAAACATGCTCTTAAACTAATCGCTACTTTGCCGTGAATAAACTCAAACTGAAACGCTACAGAGAAGAGTAGCGTCATGGCGCATGGCGCACGCAAAGAAATCTCCGTAAATCACTCTCTTTATATTGGGCATGACAAACTTCTGCAACTGCTTCTTTCTAATTTCTTTGCTTCCCCTCTAAGCACGAACTAGAAATAAGTCTATAATAGTCAGTGTTTTCGATTTTTTTTTACATGTGGTCTTTTTTCTAGGTAATGCTACATTTGATGGAGAGAGATAAAAAAAAAATTAATAGCGAGGAAAAGGGGGGACCAAGCTGCATATTTCATGTTGTTTATGTTACCCACGTAAAGTGGGTGTAGAGAAATTGTCTATAGACTCATTAATTGTTCCTCTCCACGGATATCTTTAGTAAAAGGCGAAAGATATATTCGTGGTTTGAAGAGAAACCAGAGTAACTCGACTTGCACAAACATTGAATATACAGAATAATGTAAATGTTTTCTGAGAGAAGGTGTTTGCGAAAATGAACTTTTTGCAAACATCCTTAAATTCTACACAATAAGTATCTACACATGGCACATTTATGCCGTAGAACCATGTTGGCAATTTATGAATTTGATAGATTTTTCATATTTTTGTTGTGTAACAACGTGATCATATTACAACCGAATGGAGCCACGGCAATGCACATACACACAGTATAAGAACGAATATACAACGTATGCGTAATGAAATCATGTATTTCACTTTGTCAAAACACGCTAAGCTATAGAAAACAACTTATTGGATGGAAAAACATGCTCTTAAACTAATCGCTACTTTGCCGTGAATAAACTCAAACTGAAACGCTACAGAGAAGAGTAGCGTCATGGCGCATGGCGCACGCAAAGAAATCTCCGTAAATCACTCTCTTTATATTGGGCATGACAAACTTCTGCAACTGCTTCTTTCTAATTTCTTTGCTTCCCCTCTAAGCACGAACTAGAAATAAGTCTATAATAGTCAGTGTTTTCGATTTTTTTTACATGTGGTCTTTTTTCTAGGTAATGCTACATTTGATGGAGAGAGATAAAAAAAAAATTAATAGCGAGGAAAAGGGGGGACCAAGCTGCATATTTCATGTTGTTTATGTTACCCACGTAAAGTGGGTGTAGAGAAATTGTCTATAGACTCATTAATTGTTCCTCTCCACGGATATCTTTAGTAAAAGGCGAAAGATATATTCGTGGTTTGAAGAGAAACCAGAGTAACTCGACTTGCACAAACATTGAATATACAGAATAATGTAAATGTTTTCTGAGAGAAGGTGTTTGCGAAAATGAACTTTTTGCAAACATCCTTAAATTCTACACAATAAGTATCTACACATGGCACATTTATGCCGTAGAACCATGTTGGCAATTTATGAATTTGATAGATTTTTCATATTTTTGTTGTGTAACAACGTGATCATATTACAACCGAATGGAGCCACGGCAATGCACATACACACAGTATAAGAACGAATATACAACGTATGCGTAATGAAATCATGTATTTCACTTTGTCAAAACACGCTAAGCTATAGAAAACAACTTATTGGATGGAAAAACATGCTCTTAAACTAATCGCTACTTTGCCGTGAATAAACTCAAACTGAAACGCTACAGAGAAGAGTAGCGTCATGGCGCATGGCGCACGCAAAGAAATCTCCGTAAATCACTCTCTTTATATTGGGCATGACAAACTTCTGCAACTGCTTCTTTCTAATTTCTTTGCTTCCCCTCTAAGCACGAACTAGAAATAAGTCTATAATAGTCAGTGTTTTCGATTTTTTTTTACATGTGGTCTTTTTTCTAGGTAATGCTACATTTGATGGAGAGAGATAAAAAAAAAATTAATAGCGAGGAAAAGGGGGGACCAAGCTGCATATTTCATGTTGTTTATGTTACCCACGTAAAGTGGGTGTAGAGAAATTGTCTATAGACTCATTAATTGTTCCTCTCCACGGATATCTTTAGTAAAAGGCGAAAGATATATTCGTGGTTTGAAGAGAAACCAGAGTAACTCGACTTGCACAAACATTGAATATACAGAATAATGTAAATGTTTTCTGAGAGAAGGTGTTTGCGAAAATGAACTTTTTGCAAACATCCTTAAATTCTACACAATAAGTATCTACACATGGCACATTTATGCCGTAGAACCATGTTGGCAATTTATGAATTTGATAGATTTTTCATATTTTTGTTGTGTAACAACGTGATCATATTACAACCGAATGGAGCCACGGCAATGCACATACACACAGTATAAGAACGAATATACAACGTATGCGTAATGAAATCATGTATTTCACTTTGTCAAAACACGCTAAGCTATAGAAAACAACTTATTGGATGGAAAAACATGCTCTTAAACTAATCGCTACTTTGCCGTGAATAAACTCAAACTGAAACGCTACAGAGAAGAGTAGCGTCATGGCGCATGGCGCACGCAAAGAAATCTCCGTAAATCACTCTCTTTATATTGGGCATGACAAACTTCTGCAACTGCTTCTTTCTAATTTCTTTGCTTCCCCTCTAAGCACGAACTAGAAATAAGTCTATAATAGTCAGTGTTTTCGATTTTTTTTTACATGTGGTCTTTTTTCTAGGTAATGCTACATTTGATGGAGAGAGATAAAAAAAAAATTAATAGCGAGGAAAAGGGGGGACCAAGCTGCATATTTCATGTTGTTTATGTTACCCACGTAAAGTGGGTGTAGAGAAATTGTCTATAGACTCATTAATTGTTCCTCTCCACGGATATCTTTAGTAAAAGGCGAAAGATATATTCGTGGTTTGAAGAGAAATCAGAGTAACTCGACTTGCACAAACATTGAATATACAGAATAATGTAAATGTTTTCTGAGAGAAGGTGTTTGCGAAAATGAACTTTTTGCAAACATCCTTAAATTCTACACAATAAGTATCTACACATGGCACATTTATGCCGTAGAACCATGTTGGCAATTTATGAATTTGATAGATTTTTCATATTTTTGTTGTGTAACAACGTGATCATATTACAACCGAATGGAGCCACGGCAATGCACATACACACAGTATAAGAACGAATATACAACGTATGCGTAATGAAATCATGTATTTCACTTTGTCAAAACACGCTAAGCTATAGAAAACAACTTATTGGATGGAAAAACATGCTCTTAAACTAATCGCTACTTTGCCGTGAATAAACTCAAACTGAAACGCTACAGAGAAGAGTAGCGTCATGGCGCATGGCGCACGCAAAGAAATCTCCGTAAATCACTCTCTTTATATTGGGCATGACAAACTTCTGCAACTGCTTCTTTCTAATTTCTTTGCTTCCCCTCTAAGCACGAACTAGAAATAAGTCTATAATAGTCAGTGTTTTCGATTTTTTTTTACATGTGGTCTTTTTTCTAGGTAATGCTACATTTGATGGAGAGAGATAAAAAAAAAATTAATAGCGAGGAAAAGGGGGGACCAAGCTGCATATTTCATGTTGTTTATGTTACCCACGTAAAGTGGGTGTAGAGAAATTGTCTATAGACTCATTAATTGTTCCTCTCCACGGATATCTTTAGTAAAAGGCGAAAGATATATTCGTGGTTTGAAGAGAAACCAGAGTAACTCGACTTGCACAAACATTGAATATACAGAATAATGTAAATGTTTTCTGAGAGAAGGTGTTTGCGAAAATGAACTTTTTGCAAACATCCTTAAATTCTACACAATAAGTATCTACACATGGCACATTTATGCCGTAGAACCATGTTGGCAATTTATGAATTTGATAGATTTTTCATATTTTTGTTGTGTAACAACGTGATCATATTACAACCGAATGGAGCCACGGCAATGCACATACACACAGTATAAGAACGAATATACAACGTATGCGTAATGAAATCATGTATTTCACTTTGTCAAAACACGCTAAGCTATAGAAAACAACTTATTGGATGGAAAAACATGCTCTTAAACTAATCGCTACTTTGCCGTGAATAAACTCAAACTGAAACGCTACAGAGAAGAGTAGCGTCATGGCGCATGGCGCACGCAAAGAAATCTCCGTAAATCACTCTCTTTATATTGGGCATGACAAACTTCTGCAACTGCTTCTTTCTAATTTCTTTGCTTCCCCTCTAAGCACGAACTAGAAATAAGTCTATAATAGTCAGTGTTTTCGATTTTTTTTTACATGTGGTCTTTTTTCTAGGTAATGCTACATTTGATGGAGAGAGATAAAAAAAAAAATTAATAGCGAGGAAAAGGGGGGACCAAGCTGCATATTTCATGTTGTTTATGTTACCCACGTAAAGTGGGTGTAGAGAAATTGTCTATAGACTCATTAATTGTTCCTCTCCACGGATATCTTTAGTAAAAGGCGAAAGATATATTCGTGGTTTGAAGAGAAACCAGAGTAACTCGACTTGCACAAACATTGAATATACAGAATAATGTAAATGTTTTCTGAGAGAAGGTGTTTGCGAAAATGAACTTTTTGCAAACATCCTTAAATTCTACACAATAAGTATCTACACATGGCACATTTATGCCGTAGAACCATGTTGGCAATTAATGAATTTGATAGATTTTTCATATTTTTGTTGTGTAACAACGTGATCATATTACAACCGAATGGAGCCACGGCAATGCACATACACACAGTATAAGAACGAATATACAACGTATGCGTAATGAAATCATGTATTTCACTTTGTCAAAACACGCTAAGCTATAGAAAACAACTTATTGGATGGAAAAACATGCTCTTAAACTAATCGCTACTTTGCCGTGAATAAACTCAAACTGAAACGCTACAGAGAAGAGTAGCGTCATGGCGCATGGCGCACGCAAAGAAATCTCCGTAAATCACTCTCTTTATATTGGGCATGACAAACTTCTGCAAGTGCTTCTTTCTAATTTCTTTGCTTCCCCTCTAAGCACGAACTAGAAATAAGTCTATAATAGTCAGTGTTTTCGATTTTTTTTTACATGTGGTCTTTTTTCTAGGTAATGCTACATTTGATGGAGAGAGATAAAAAAAAAATTAATAGCGAGGAAAAGGGGGGACCAAGCTGCATATTTCATGTTGTTTATGTTACCCACGTAAAGTGGGTGTAGAGAAATTGTCTATAGACTCATTAATTGTTCCTCTCCACGGATATCTTTAGTAAAAGGCGAAAGATATATTTTTTTTTTATCTTTATTAAGGCGAAAGATATATTCGTGGTTTGAAGAGAAACCAGAGTAACTCGACTTGCACAAACATTGAATATACAGAATAATGTAAATGTTTTCTGAGAGAAGGTGTTTGCGAAAATGAACTTTTTGCAAACATCCTTAAATTCTACACAATAAGTATCTACACATGGCACATTTATGCCGTAGAACCATGTTGGCAATTTATGAATTTGATAGATTTTTCATATTTTTGTTGTGTAACAACGTGATCATATTACAACCGAATGGAGCCACGGCAATGCACATACACACAGTATAAGAACGAATATACAACGTATGCGTAATGAAATCATGTATTTCACTTTGTCAAAACACGCTAAGCTATAGAAAACAACTTATTGGATGGAAAAACATGCTCTTAAACTAATCGCTACTTTGCCGTGAATAAACTCAAACTGAAACGCTACAGAGAAGAGTAGCGTCATGGCGCATGGCGCACGCAAAGAAATCTCCGTAAATCACTCTCTTTATATTGGGCATGACAAACTTCTGCAAGTGCTTCTTTCTAATTTCTTTGCTTCCCCTCTAAGCACGAACTAGAAATAAGTCTATAATAGTCAGTGTTTTCGATTTTTTTTTACATGTGGTCTTTTTTCTAGGTAATGCTACATTTGATGGAGAGAGATAAAAAAAAAATTAATAGCGAGGAAAAGGGGGGACCAAGCTGCATATTTCATGTTGTTTATGTTACCCACGTAAAGTGGGTGTAGAGAAATTGTCTATAGACTCATTAATTGTTCCTCTCCACGGATATCTTTAGTAAAAGGCGAAAGATATATTCGTGGTTTGAAGAGAAACCAGAGTAACTCGACTTGCACAAACATTGAATATACAGAATAATGTAAATGTTTTCTGAGAGAAGGTGTTTGCGAAACTGAACTTTTTGCAAACATCCTTAAATTCTACACAATAAGTATCTACACATGGCACATTTATGCCGTAGAACCATGTTGGCAATTTATGAATTTGATAGATTTTTCATATTTTTGTTGTGTAACAACGTGATCATATTACAACCGAATGGAGCCACGGCAATGCACATACACACAGTATAAGAACGAATATACAACGTATGCGTAATGAAATCATGTATTTCACTTTGTCAAAACACGCTAAGCTATAGAAAACAACTTATTGGATGGAAAAACATGCTCTTAAACTAATCGCTACTTTGCCGTGAATAAACTCAAACTGAAACGCTACAGAGAAGAGTAGCGTCATGGCGCATGGCGCACGCAAAGAAATCTCCGTAAATCACTCTCTTTATATTGGGCATGACAAACTTCTGCAACTGCTTCTTTCTAATTTCTTTGCTTCCCCTCTAAGCACGAACTAGAAATAAGTCTATAATAGTCAGTGTTTTCGATTTTTTTTTACATGTGGTCTTTTTTCTAGGTAATGCTACATTTGATGGAGAGAGATAAAAAAAAAATTAATAGCGAGGAAAAGGGGGGACCAAGCTGCATATTTCATGTTGTTTATGTTACCCACGTAAAGTGGGTGTAGAGAAATTGTCTATAGACTCATTAATTGTTCCTCTCCACGGATATCTTTAGTAAAAGGCGAAAGATATATTCGTGGTTTGAAGAGAAACCAGAGTAACTCGACTTGCACACACATTGAATATACAGAATAATGTAAATGTTTTCTGAGAGAAGGTGTTTGCGAAAATGAACTTTTTGCAAACATCCTTAAATTCTACACAATAAGTATCTACACATGGCACATTTATGCCGTAGAACCATGTTGGCAATTTATGAATTTGATAGATTTTTCATATTTTTGTTGTGTAACAACGTGATCATATTACAACCGAATGGAGCCACGGCAATGCACATACACACAGTATAAGAACGAATATACAACGTATGCGTAATGAAATCATGTATTTCACTTTGTCAAAACACGCTAAGCTATAGAAAACAACTTATTGGATGGAAAAACATGCTCTTAAACTAATCGCTACTTTGCCGTGAATAAACTCAAACTGAAACGCTACAGAGAAGAGTAGCGTCATGGCGCATGGCGCACGCAAAGAAATCTCCGTAAATCACTCTCTTTATATTGGGCATGACAAACTTCTGCAAGTGCTTCTTTCTAATTTCTTTGCTTCCCCTCTAAGCACGAACTAGAAATAAGTCTATAATAGTCAGTGTTTTCGATTTTTTTTTACATGTGGTCTTTTTTCTAGGTAATGCTACATTTGATGGAGAGAGATAAAAAAAAAATTAATAGCGAGGAAAAGGGGGGACCAAGCTGCATATTTCATGTTGTTTATGTTACCCACGTAAAGTGGGTGTAGAGAAATTGTCTATAGACTCATTAATTGTTCCTCTCCACGGATATCTTTAGTAAAAGGCGAAAGATATATTCGTGGTTTGAAGAGAAACCAGAGTAACTCGACTTGCACAAACATTGAATATACAGAATAATGTAAATGTTTTCTGAGAGAAGGTGTTTGCGAAAATGAACTTTTTGCAAACATCCTTAAATTCTACACAATAAGTATCTACACATGGCACATTTATGCCGTAGAACCATGTTGGCAATTTATGAATTTGATAGATTTTTCATATTTTTGTTGTGTAACAACGTGATCATATTACAACCGAATGGAGCCACGGCAATGCACATACACACAGTATAAGAACGAATATACAACGTATGCGTAATGAAATCATGTATTTCACTTTGTCAAAACACGCTAAGCTATAGAAAACAACTTATTGGATGGAAAAACATGCTCTTAAACTAATCGCTACTTTGCCGTGAATAAACTCAAACTGAAACGCTACAGAGAAGAGTAGCGTCATGGCGCATGGCGCACGCAAAGAAATCTCCGTAAATCACTCTCTTTATATTGGGCATGACAAACTTCTGCAAGTGCTTCTTTCTAATTTCTTTGCTTCCCCTCTAAGCACGAACTAGAAATAAGTCTATAATAGTCAGTGTTTTCGATTTTTTTTTACATGTGGTCTTTTTTCTAGGTAATGCTACATTTGATGGAGAGAGATAAAAAAAAAATTAATAGCGAGGAAAAGGGGGGACCAAGCTGCATATTTCATGTTGTTTATGTTACCCACGTAAAGTGGGTGTAGAGAAATTGTCTATAGACTCATTAATTGTTCCTCTCCACGGATATCTTTAGTAAAAGGCGAAAGATATATGCGTGGTTTGAAGAGAAACCAGAGTAACTCGACTTGCACAAACATTGAATATACAGAATAATGTAAATGTTTTCTGAGAGAAGGTGTTTGCGAAAATGAACTTTTTGCAAACATCCTTAAATTCTACACAATAAGTATCTACACATGGCACATTTATGCCGTAGAACCATGTTGGCAATTTATGAATTTGATAGATTTTTCATATTTTTGTTGTGTAACAACGTGATCATATTACAACCGAATGGAGCCACGGCAATGCACATACACACAGTATAAGAACGAATATACAACGTATGCGTAATGAAATCATGTATTTCACTTTGTCAAAACACGCTAAGCTATAGAAAACAACTTATTGGATGGAAAAACATGCTCTTAAACTAATCGCTACTTTGCCGTGAATAAACTCAAACTGAAACGCTACAGAGAAGAGTAGCGTCATGGCGCATGGCGCACGCAAAGAAATCTCCGTAAATCACTCTCTTTATATTGGGCATGACAAACTTCTGCAAGTGCTTCTTTCTAATTTCTTTGCTTCCCCTCTAAGCACGAACTAGAAATAAGTCTATAATAGTCAGTGTTTTCGATTTTTTTTTACATGTGGTCTTTTTTCTAGGTAATGCTACATTTGATGGAGAGAGATAAAAAAAAAATTAATAGCGAGGAAAAGGGGGGACCAAGCTGCATATTTCATGTTGTTTATGTTACCCACGTAAAGTGGGTGTAGAGAAATTGTCTATAGACTCATTAATTGTTCCTCTCCACGGATATCTTTAGTAAAAGGCGAAAGATATATTCGTGGTTTGAAGAGAAACCAGAGTAACTCGACTTGCACAAACATTGAATATACAGAATAATGTAAATGTTTTCTGAGAGAAGGTGTTTGCGAAAATGAACTTTTTGCAAACATCCTTAAATTCTACACAATAAGTATCTACACATGGCACATTTATGCCGTAGAACCATGTTGGCAATTTATGAATTTGATAGATTTTTCATATTTTTGTTGTGTAACAACGTGATCATATTACAACCGAATGGAGCCACGGCAATGCACATTAATTGTTCCTCTCCACGGATATCTTTAGTAAAAGGCGAAAGATATATTCGTGGTTTGAAGAGAAACCAGAGTAACTCGACTTGCACAAACATTGAATATACAGAATAATGTAAATGTTTTCTGAGAGAAGGTGTTTGCGAAAATGAACTTTTTGCAAACATCCTTAAATTCTACACAATAAGTATCTACACATGGCACATTTATGCCGTAGAACCATGTTGGCAATTTATGAATTTGATAGATTTTTCATATTTTTGTTGTGTAACAACGTGATCATATTACAACCGAATGGAGCCACGGCAATGCACATACACACAGTATAAGAACGAATATACAACGTATGCGTAATGAAATCATGTATTTCACTTTGTCAAAACACGCTAAGCTATAGAAAACAACTTATTGGATGGAAAAACATGCTCTTAAACTAATCGCTACTTTGCCGTGAATAAACTCAAACTGAAACGCTACAGAGAAGAGTAGCGTCATGGCGCATGGCGCACGCAAAGAAATCTCCGTAAATCACTCTCTTTATATTGGGCATGACAAACTTCTGCAAGTGCTTCTTTCTAATTTCTTTGCTTCCCCTCTAAGCACGAACTAGAAATAAGTCTATAATAGTCAGTGTTTTCGATTTTTTTTTACATGTGGTCTTTTTTCTAGGTAATGCTACATTTGATGGAGAGAGATAAAAAAAAAATTAATAGCGAGGAAAAGGGGGGACCAAGCTGCATATTTCATGTTGTTTATGTTACCCACGTAAAGTGGGTGTAGAGAAATTGTCTATAGACTCATTAATTGTTCCTCTCCACGGATATCTTTAGTAAAAGGCGAAAGATATATTCGTGGTTTGAAGAGAAACCAGAGTAACTCGACTTGCACAAACATTGAATATACAGAATAATGTAAATGTTTTCTGAGAGAAGGTGTTTGCGAAAATGAACTTTTTGCAAACATCCTTAAATTCTACACAATAAGTATCTACACATGGCACATTTATGCCGTAGAACCATGTTGGCAATTTATGAATTTGATAGATTTTTCATATTTTTGTTGTGTAACAACGTGATCATATTACAACCGAATGGAGCCACGGCAATGCACATACACACAGTATAAGAACGAATATACAACGTATGCGTAATGAAATCATGTATTTCACTTTGTCAAAACACGCTAAGCTATAGAAAACAACTTATTGGATGGAAAAACATGCTCTTAAACTAATCGCTACTTTGCCGTGAATAAACTCAAACTGAAACGCTACAGAGAAGAGTAGCGTCATGGCGCATGGCGCACGCAAAGAAATCTCCGTAAATCACTCTCTTTATATTGGGCATGACAAACTTCTGCAAGTGCTTCTTTCTAATTTCTTTGCTTCCCCTCTAAGCACGAACTAGAAATAAGTCTATAATAGTCAGTGTTTTCGATTTTTTTTTACATGTGGTCTTTTTTCTAGGTAATGCTACATTTGATGGAGAGAGATAAAAAAAAAATTAATAGCGAGGAAAAGGGGGGACCAAGCTGCATATTTCATGTTGTTTATGTTACCCACGTAAAGTGGGTGTAGAGAAATTGTCTATAGACTCATTAATTGTTCCTCTCCACGGATATCTTTAGTAAAAGGCGAAAGATATATTCGTGGTTTGAAGAGAAACCAGAGTAACTCGACTTGCACAAACATTGAATATACAGAATAATGTAAATGTTTTCTGAGAGAAGGTGTTTGCGAAAATGAACTTTTTGCAAACATCCTTAAATTCTACACAATAAGTATCTACACATGGCACATTTATGCCGTAGAACCATGTTGGCAATTTATGAATTTGATAGATTTTTCATATTTTTGTTGTGTAACAACGTGATCATATTACAACCGAATGGAGCCACGGCAATGCACATACACACAGTATAAGAACGAATATACAACGTATGCGTAATGAAATCATGTATTTCACTTTGTCAAAACACGCTAAGCTATAGAAAACAACTTATTGGATGGAAAAACATGCTCTTAAACTAATCGCTACTTTGCCGTGAATAAACTCAAACTGAAACGCTACAGAGAAGAGTAGCGTCATGGCGCATGGCGCACGCAAAGAAATCTCCGTAAATCACTCTCTTTATATTGGGCATGACAAACTTCTGCAAGTGCTTCTTTCTAATTTCTTTGCTTCCCCTCTAAGCACGAACTAGAAATAAGTCTATAATAGTCAGTGTTTTCGATTTTTTTTTACATGTGGTCTTTTTTCTAGGTAATGCTACATTTGATGGAGAGAGATAAAAAAAAAATTAATAGCGAGGAAAAGGGGGGACCAAGCTGCATATTTCATGTTGTTTATGTTACCCACGTAAAGTGGGTGTAGAGAAATTGTCTATAGACTCATTAATTGTTCCTCTCCACGGATATCTTTAGTAAAAGGCGAAAGATATATTCGTGGTTTGAAGAGAAACCAGAGTAACTCGACTTGCACAAACATTGAATATACAGAATAATGTAAATGTTTTCTGAGAGAAGGTGTTTGCGAAAATGAACTTTTTGCAAACATCCTTAAATTCTACACAATAAGTATCTACACATGGCACATTTATGCCGTAGAACCATGTTGGCAATTTATGAATTTGATAGATTTTTCATATTTTTGTTGTGTAACAACGTGATCATATTACAACCGAATGGAGCCACGGCAATGCACATACACACAGTATAAGAACGAATATACAACGTATGCGTAATGAAATCATGTATTTCACTTTGTCAAAACACGCTAAGCTATAGAAAACAACTTATTGGATGGAAAAACATGCTCTTAAACTAATCGCTACTTTGCCGTGAATAAACTCAAACTGAAACGCTACAGAGAAGAGTAGCGTCATGGCGCATGGCGCACGCAAAGAAATCTCCGTAAATCACTCTCTTTATATTGGGCATGACAAACTTCTGCAAGTGCTTCTTTCTAATTTCTTTGCTTCCCCTCTAAGCACGAACTAGAAATAAGTCTATAATAGTCAGTGTTTTCGATTTTTTTTTACATGTGGTCTTTTTTCTAGGTAATGCTACATTTGATGGAGAGAGATAAAAAAAAAATTAATAGCGAGGAAAAGGGGGGACCAAGCTGCATATTTCATGTTGTTTATGTTACCCACGTAAAGTGGGTGTAGAGAAATTGTCTATAGACTCATTAATTGTTCCTCTCCACGGATATCTTTAGTAAAAGGCGAAAGATATATTCGTGGTTTGAAGAGAAACCAGAGTAACTCGACTTGCACAAACATTGAATATACAGAATAATGTAAATGTTTTCTGAGAGAAGGTGTTTGCGAAAATGAACTTTTTGCAAACATCCTTAAATTCTACACAATAAGTATCTACACATGGCACATTTATGCCGTAGAACCATGTTGGCAATTTATGAATTTGATAGATTTTTCATATTTTTGTTGTGTAACAACGTGATCATATTACAACCGAATGGAGCCACGGCAATGCACATACACACAGTATAAGAACGAATATACAACGTATGCGTAATGAAATCATGTATTTCACTTTGTCAAAACACGCTAAGCTATAGAAAACAACTTATTGGATGGAAAAACATGCTCTTAAACTAATCGCTACTTTGCCGTGAATAAACTCAAACTGAAACGCTACAGAGAAGAGTAGCGTCATGGCGCATGGCGCACGCAAAGAAATCTCCGTAAATCACTCTCTTTATATTGGGCATGACAAACTTCTGCAAGTGCTTCTTTCTAATTTCTTTGCTTCCCCTCTAAGCACGAACTAGAAATAAGTCTATAATAGTCAGTGTTTTCGATTTTTTTTTACATGTGGTCTTTTTTCTAGGTAATGCTACATTTGATGGAGAGAGATAAAAAAAAAATTAATAGCGAGGAAAAGGGGGGACCAAGCTGCATATTTCATGTTGTTTATGTTACCCACGTAAAGTGGGTGTAGAGAAATTGTCTATAGACTCATTAATTGTTCCTCTCCACGGATATCTTTAGTAAAAGGCGAAAGATATATTCGTGGTTTGAAGAGAAACCAGAGTAACTCGACTTGCACAAACATTGAATATACAGAATAATGTAAATGTTTTCTGAGAGAAGGTGTTTGCGAAAATGAACTTTTTGCAAACATCCTTAAATTCTACACAATAAGTATCTACACATGGCACATTTATGCCGTAGAACCATGTTGGCAATTTATGAATTTGATAGATTTTTCATATTTTTGTTGTGTAACAACGTGATCATATTACAACCGAATGGAGCCACGGCAATGCACATACACACAGTATAAGAACGAATATACAACGTATGCGTAATGAAATCATGTATTTCACTTTGTCAAAACACGCTAAGCTATAGAAAACAACTTATTGGATGGAAAAACATGCTCTTAAACTAATCGCTACTTTGCCGTGAATAAACTCAAACTGAAACGCTACAGAGAAGAGTAGCGTCATGGCGCATGGCGCACGCAAAGAAATCTCCGTAAATCACTCTCTTTATATTGGGCATGACAAACTTCTGCAAGTGCTTCTTTCTAATTTCTTTGCTTCCCCTCTAAGCACGAACTAGAAATAAGTCTATAATAGTCAGTGTTTTCGATTTTTTTTTTACATGTGGTCTTTTTTCTAGGTAATGCTACATTTGATGGAGAGAGATAAAAAAAAAATTAATAGCGAGGAAAAGGGGGGACCAAGCTGCATATTTCATGTTGTTTATGTTACCCACGTAAAGTGGGTGTAGAGAAATTGTCTATAGACTCATTAATTGTTCCTCTCCACGGATATCTTTAGTAAAAGGCGAAAGATATATTCGTGGTTTGAAGAGAAACCAGAGTAACTCGACTTGCACAAACATTGAATATACAGAATAATGTAAATGTTTTCTGAGAGAAGGTGTTTGCGAAAATGAACTTTTTGCAAACATCCTTAAATTCTACACAATAAGTATCTACACATGGCACATTTATGCCGTAGAACCATGTTGGCAATTTATGAATTTGATAGATTTTTCATATTTTTGTTGTGTAACAACGTGATCATATTACAACCGAATGGAGCCACGGCAATGCACATACACACAGTATAAGAACGAATATACAACGTATGCGTAATGAAATCATGTATTTCACTTTGTCAAAACACGCTAAGCTATAGAAAACAACTTATTGGATGGAAAAACATGCTCTTAAACTAATCGCTACTTTGCCGTGAATAAACTCAAACTGAAACGCTACAGAGAAGAGTAGCGTCATGGCGCATGGCGCACGCAAAGAAATCTCCGTAAATCACTCTCTTTATATTGGGCATGACAAACTTCTGCAAGTGCTTCTTTCTAATTTCTTTGCTTCCCCTCTAAGCACGAACTAGAAATAAGTCTATAATAGTCAGTGTTTTCGATTTTTTTTTACATGTGGTCTTTTTTCTAGGTAATGCTACATTTGATGGAGAGAGATAAAAAAAAAATTAATAGCGAGGAAAAGGGGGGACCAAGCTGCATATTTCATGTTGTTTATGTTACCCACGTAAAGTGGGTGTAGAGAAATTGTCTATAGACTCATTAATTGTTCCTCTCCACGGATATCTTTAGTAAAAGGCGAAAGATATATTCGTGGTTTGAAGAGAAACCAGAGTAACTCGACTTGCACAAACATTGAATATACAGAATAATGTAAATGTTTTCTGAGAGAAGGTGTTTGCGAAAATGAACTTTTTGCAAACATCCTTAAATTCTACACAATAAGTATCTACACATGGCACATTTATGCCGTAGAACCATGTTGGCAATTTATGAATTTGATAGATTTTTCATATTTTTGTTGTGTAACAACGTGATCATATTACAACCGAATGGAGCCACGGCAATGCACATACACACAGTATAAGAACGAATATACAACGTATGCGTAATGAAATCATGTATTTCACTTTGTCAAAACACGCTAAGCTATAGAAAACAACTTATTGGATGGAAAAACATGCTCTTAAACTAATCGCTACTTTGCCGTGAATAAACTCAAACTGAAACGCTACAGAGAAGAGTAGCGTCATGGCGCATGGCGCACGCAAAGAAATCTCCGTAAATCACTCTCTTTATATTGGGCATGACAAACTTCTGCAAGTGCTTCTTTCTAATTTCTTTGCTTCCCCTCTAAGCACGAACTAGAAATAAGTCTATAATAGTCAGTGTTTTCGATTTTTTTTTACATGTGGTCTTTTTTCTAGGTAATGCTACATTTGATGGAGAGAGATAAAAAAAAAATTAATAGCGAGGAAAAGGGGGGACCAAGCTGCATATTTCATGTTGTTTATGTTACCCACGTAAAGTGGGTGTAGAGAAATTGTCTATAGACTCATTAATTGTTCCTCTCCACGGATATCTTTAGTAAAAGGCGAAAGATATATTCGTGGTTTGAAGAGAAACCAGAGTAACTCGACTTGCACAAACATTGAATATACAGAATAATGTAAATGTTTTCTGAGAGAAGGTGTTTGCGAAAATGAACTTTTTGCAAACATCCTTAAATTCTACACAATAAGTATCTACACATGGCACATTTATGCCGTAGAACCATGTTGGCAATTTATGAATTTGATAGATTTTTCATATTTTTGTTGTGTAACAACGTGATCATATTACAACCGAATGGAGCCACGGCAATGCACATACACACAGTATAAGAACGAATATACAACGTATGCGTAATGAAATCATGTATTTCACTTTGTCAAAACACGCTAAGCTATAGAAAACAACTTATTGGATGGAAAAACATGCTCTTAAACTAATCGCTACTTTGCCGTGAATAAACTCAAACTGAAACGCTACAGAGAAGAGTAGCGTCATGGCGCATGGCGCACGCAAAGAAATCTCCGTAAATCACTCTCTTTATATTGGGCATGACAAACTTCTGCAAGTGCTTCTTTCTAATTTCTTTGCTTCCCCTCTAAGCACGAACTAGAAATAAGTCTATAATAGTCAGTGTTTTCGATTTTTTTTTACATGTGGTCTTTTTTCTAGGTAATGCTACATTTGATGGAGAGAGATAAAAAAAAAATTAATAGCGAGGAAAAGGGGGGACCAAGCTGCATATTTCATGTTGTTTATGTTACCCACGTAAAGTGGGTGTAGAGAAATTGTCTATAGACTCATTAATTGTTCCTCTCCACGGATATCTTTAGTAAAAGGCGAAAGATATATTCGTGGTTTGAAGAGAAACCAGAGTAACTCGACTTGCACAAACATTGAATATACAGAATAATGTAAATGTTTTCTGAGAGAAGGTGTTTGCGAAAATGAACTTTTTGCAAACATCCTTAAATTCTACACAATAAGTATCTACACATGGCACATTTATGCCGTAGAACCATGTTGGCAATTTATGAATTTGATAGATTTTTCATATTTTTGTTGTGTAACAACGTGATCATATTACAACCGAATGGAGCCACGGCAATGCACATACACACAGTATAAGAACGAATATACAACGTATGCGTAATGAAATCATGTATTTCACTTTGTCAAAACACGCTAAGCTATAGAAAACAACTTATTGGATGGAAAAACATGCTCTTAAACTAATCGCTACTTTGCCGTGAATAAACTCAAACTGAAACGCTACAGAGAAGAGTAGCGTCATGGCGCATGGCGCACGCAAAGAAATCTCCGTAAATCACTCTCTTTATATTGGGCATGACAAACTTCTGCAAGTGCTTCTTTCTAATTTCTTTGCTTCCCCTCTAAGCACGAACTAGAAATAAGTCTATAATAGTCAGTGTTTTCGATTTTTTTTTACATGTGGTCTTTTTTCTAGGTAATGCTACATTTGATGGAGAGAGATAAAAAAAAAAATTAATAGCGAGGAAAAGGGGGGACCAAGCTGCATATTTCATGTTGTTTATGTTACCCACGTAAAGTGGGTGTAGAGAAATTGTCTATAGACTCATTAATTGTTCCTCTCCACGGATATCTTTAGTAAAAGGCGAAAGATATATTCGTGGTTTGAAGAGAAACCAGAGTAACTCGACTTGCACAAACATTGAATATACAGAATAATGTAAATGTTTTCTGAGAGAAGGTGTTTGCGAAAATGAACTTTTTGCAAACATCCTTAAATTCTACACAATAAGTATCTACACATGGCACATTTATGCCGTAGAACCATGTTGGCATTTTATGAATTTGATAGATTTTTCATATTTTTGTTGTGTAACAACGTGATCATATTACAACCGAATGGAGCCACGGCAATGCACATACACACAGTATAAGAACGAATATACAACGTATGCGTAATGAAATCATGTATTTCACTTTGTCAAAACACGCTAAGCTATAGAAAACAACTTATTGGATGGAAAAACATGCTCTTAAACTAATCGCTACTTTGCCGTGAATAAACTCAAACTGAAACGCTACAGAGAAGAGTAGCGTCATGGCGCATGGCGCACGCAAAGAAATCTCCGTAAATCACTCTCTTTATATTGGGCATGACAAACTTCTGCAAGTGCTTCTTTCTAATTTCTTTGCTTCCCCTCTAAGCACGAACTAGAAATAAGTCTATAATAGTCAGTGTTTTCGATTTTTTTTACATGTGGTCTTTTTTCTAGGTAATGCTACATTTGATGGAGAGAGATAAAAAAAAAATTAATAGCGAGGAAAAGGGGGGACCAAGCTGCATATTTCATGTTGTTTATGTTACCCACGTAAAGTGGGTGTAGAGAAATTGTCTATAGACTCATTAATTGTTCCTCTCCACGGATATCTTTAGTAAAAGGCGAAAGATATATTCGTGGTTTGAAGAGAAACCAGAGTAACTCGACTTGCACAAACATTGAATATACAGAATAATGTAAATGTTTTCTGAGAGAAGGTGTTTGCGAAAATGAACTTTTTGCAAACATCCTTAAATTCTACACAATAAGTATCTACACATGGCACATTTATGCCGTAGAACCATGTTGGCAATTTATGAATTTGATAGATTTTTCATATTTTTGTTGTGTAACAACGTGATCATATTACAACCGAATGGAGCCACGGCAATGCACATACACACAGTATAAGAACGAATATACAACGTATGCGTAATGAAATCATGTATTTCACTTTGTCAAAACACGCTAAGCTATAGAAAACAACTTATTGGATGGAAAAACATGCTCTTAAACTAATCGCTACTTTGCCGTGAATAAACTCAAACTGAAACGCTACAGAGAAGAGTAGCGTCATGGCGCATGGCGCACGCAAAGAAATCTCCGTAAATCACTCTCTTTATATTGGGCATGACAAACTTCTGCAAGTGCTTCTTTCTAATTTCTTTGCTTCCCCTCTAAGTACGAACTAGAAATAAGTCTATAATAGTCAGTGTTTTCGATTTTTTTTTACATGTGGTATTTTTTCTAGGTAATGCTACATTTGATGGAGAGAGATAAAAAAAAAAATTAATAGCGAGGAAAAGGGGGGACCAAGCTGCATATTTCATGTTGTTTATGTTACCCACGTAAAGTGGGTGTAGAGAAATTGTCTATAGACTCATTAATTGTTCCTCTCCACGGATATCTTTAGTAAAAGGCGAAAGATATATTCGTGGTTTGAAGAGAAACCAGAGTAACTCGACTTGCACAAACATTGAATATACAGAATAATGTAAATGTTTTCTGAGAGAAGGTGTTTGCGAAAATGAACTTTTTGCAAACATCCTTAAATTCTACACAATAAGTATCTACACATGGCACATTTATGCCGTAGAACCATGTTGGCAATTTATGAATTTGATAGATTTTTCATATTTTTGTTGTGTAACAACGTGATCATATTACAACCGAATGGAGCCACGGCAATGCACATACACACAGTATAAGAACGAATATACAACGTATGCGTAATGAAATCATGTATTTCACTTTGTCAAAACACGCTAAGCTATAGAAAACAACTTATTGGATGGAAAAACATGCTCTTAAACTAATCGCTACTTTGCCGTGAATAAACTCAAACTGAAACGCTACAGAGAAGAGTAGCGTCATGGCGCATGGCGCACGCAAAGAAATCTCCGTAAATCACTCTCTTTATATTGGGCATGACAAACTTCTGCAAGTGCTTCTTTCTAATTTCTTTGCTTCCCCTCTAAGCACGAACTAGAAATAAGTCTATAATAGTCAGTGTTTTCGATTTTTTTTTACATGTGGTCTTTTTTCTAGGTAATGCTACATTTGATGGAGAGAGATAAAAAAAAAATTAATAGCGAGGAAAAGGGGGGACCAAGCTGCATATTTCATGTTGTTTATGTTACCCACGTAAAGTGGGTGTAGAGAAATTGTCTATAGACTCATTAATTGTTCCTCTCCACGGATATCTTTAGTAAAAGGCGAAAGATATATTCGTGGTTTGAAGAGAAACCAGAGTAACTCGACTTGCACAAACATTGAATATACAGAATAATGTAAATGTTTTCTGAGAGAAGGTGTTTGCGAAAATGAACTTTTTGCAAACATCCTTAAATTCTACACAATAAGTATCTACACATGGCACATTTATGCCGTAGAACCATGTTGGCAATTTATGAATTTGATAGATTTTTCATATTTTTGTTGTGTAACAACGTGATCATATTACAACCGAATGGAGCCACGGCAATGCACATACACACAGTATAAGAACGAATATACAACGTATGCGTAATGAAATCATGTATTTCACTTTGTCAAAACACGCTAAGCTATAGAAAACAACTTATTGGATGGAAAAACATGCTCTTAAACTAATCGCTACTTTGCCGTGAATAAACTCAAACTGAAACGCTACAGAGAAGAGTAGCGTCATGGCGCATGGCGCACGCAAAGAAATCTCCGTAAATCACTCTCTTTATATTGGGCATGACAAACTTCTGCAAGTGCTTCTTTCTAATTTCTTTGCTTCCCCTCTAAGCACGAACTAGAAATAAGTCTATAATAGTCAGTGTTTTCGATTTTTTTTTACATGTGGTCTTTTTTCTAGGTAATGCTACATTTGATGGAGAGAGATAAAAAAAAAATTAATAGCGAGGAAAAGGGGGGACCAAGCTGCATATTTCATGTTGTTTATGTTACCCACGTAAAGTGGGTGTAGAGAAATTGTCTATAGACTCATTAATTGTTCCTCTCCACGGATATCTTTAGTAAAAGGCGAAAGATATATTCGTGGTTTGAAGAGAAACCAGAGTAACTCGACTTGCACAAACATTGAATATACAGAATAATGTAAATGTTTTCTGAGAGAAGGTGTTTGCGAAAATGAACTTTTTGCAAACATCCTTAAATTCTACACAATAAGTATCTACACATGGCACATTTATGCCGTAGAACCATGTTGGCAATTTATGAATTTGATAGATTTTTCATATTTTTGTTGTGTAACAACGTGATCATATTACAACCGAATGGAGCCACGGCAATGCACATACACACAGTATAAGAACGAATATACAACGTATGCGTAATGAAATCATGTATTTCACTTTGTCAAAACACGCTAAGCTATAGAAAACAACTTATTGGATGGAAAAACATGCTCTTAAACTAATCGCTACTTTGCCGTGAATAAACTCAAACTGAAACGCTACAGAGAAGAGTAGCGTCATGGCGCATGGCGCACGCAAAGAAATCTCCGTAAATCACTCTCTTTATATTGGGCATGACAAACTTCTGCAAGTGCTTCTTTCTAATTTCTTTGCTTCCCCTCTAAGCACGAACTAGAAATAAGTCTATAATAGTCAGTGTTTTCGATTTTTTTTACATGTGGTCTTTTTTCTAGGTAATGCTACATTTGATGGAGAGAGATAAAAAAAAAATTAATAGCGAGGAAAAGGGGGGACCAAGCTGCATATTTCATGTTGTTTATGTTACCCACGTAAAGTGGGTGTAGAGAAATTGTCTATAGACTCATTAATTGTTCCTCTCCACGGATATCTTTAGTAAAAGGCGAAAGATATATTCGTGGTTTGAAGAGAAACCAGAGTAACTCGACTTGCACAAACATTGAATATACAGAATAATGTAAATGTTTTCTGAGAGAAGGTGTTTGCGAAAATGAACTTTTTGCAAACATCCTTAAATTCTACACAATAAGTATCTACACATGGCACATTTATGCCGTAGAACCATGTTGGCAATTTATGAATTTGATAGATTTTTCATATTTTTGTTGTGTAACAACGTGATCATATTACAACCGAATGGAGCCACGGCAATGCACATACACACAGTATAAGAACGAATATACAACGTATGCGTAATGAAATCATGTATTTCACTTTGTCAAAACACGCTAAGCTATAGAAAACAACTTATTGGATGGAAAAACATGCTCTTAAACTAATCGCTACTTTGCCGTGAATAAACTCAAACTGAAACGCTACAGAGAAGAGTAGCGTCATGGCGCATGGCGCACGCAAAGAAATCTCCGTAAATCACTCTCTTTATATTGGGCATGACAAACTTCTGCAAGTGCTTCTTTCTAATTTCTTTGCTTCCCCTCTAAGCACGAACTAGAAATAAGTCTATAATAGTCAGTGTTTTCGATTTTTTTTTACATGTGGTCTTTTTTCTAGGTAATGCTACATTTGATGGAGAGAGATAAAAAAAAATTAATAGCGAGGAAAAGGGGGGACCAAGCTGCATATTTCATGTTGTTTATGTTACCCACGTAAAGTGGGTGTAGAGAAATTGTCTATAGACTCATTAATTGTTCCTCTCCACGGATATCTTTAGTAAAAGGCGAAAGATATATTCGTGGTTTGAAGAGAAACCAGAGTAACTCGACTTGCACAAACATTGAATATACAGAATAATGTAAATGTTTTCTGAGAGAAGGTGTTTGCGAATATGAACTTTTTGCAAACATCCTTAAATTCTACACAATAAGTATCTACACATGGCACATTTATGCCGTAGAACCATGTTGGCAATTTATGAATTTGATAGATTTTTCATATTTTTGTTGTGTAACAACGTGATCATATTACAACCGAATGGAGCCACGGCAATGCACATACACACAGTATAAGAACGAATATACAACGTATGCGTAATGAAATCATGTATTTCACTTTGTCAAAACACGCTAAGCTATAGAAAACAACTTATTGGATGGAAAAACATGCTCTTAAACTAATCGCTACTTTGCCGTGAATAAACTCAAACTGAAACGCTACAGAGAAGAGTAGCGTCATGGCGCATGGCGCACGCAAAGAAATCTCCGTAAATCACTCTCTTTATATTGGGCATGACAAACTTCTGCAAGTGCTTCTTTCTAATTTCTTTGCTTCCCCTCTAAGCACGAACTAGAAATAAGTCTATAATAGTCAGTGTTTTCGATTTTTTTTTACATGTGGTCTTTTTTCTAGGTAATGCTACATTTGATGGAGAGAGATAAAAAAAAAAAATTAATAGCGAGGAAAAGGGGGGACCAAGCTGCATATTTCATGTTGTTTATGTTACCCACGTAAAGTGGGTGTAGAGAAATTGTCTATAGACTCATTAATTGTTCCTCTCCACGGATATCTTTAGTAAAAGGCGAAAGATATATTCGTGGTTTGAAGAGAAACCAGAGTAACTCGACTTGCACAAACATTGAATATACAGAATAATGTAAATGTTTTCTGAGAGAAGGTGTTTGCGAAAATGAACTTTTTGCAAACATCCTTAAATTCTACACAATAAGTATCTACACATGGCACATTTATGCCGTAGAACCATGTTGGCAATTTATGAATTTGATAGATTTTTCATATTTTTGTTGTGTAACAACGTGATCATATTACAACCGAATGGAGCCACGGCAATGCACATACACACAGTATAAGAACGAATATACAACGTATGCGTAATGAAATCAT
Organism: Mytilus galloprovincialis; assembly: GCF_965363235.1. Classification (NCBI taxonomy): domain Eukaryota; kingdom Metazoa; phylum Mollusca; class Bivalvia; order Mytilida; family Mytilidae; genus Mytilus; species Mytilus galloprovincialis. The sequence continues at coordinate 89,993,677 of NC_134843.1, forward strand.
GTATTTCACTTTGTCAAAACACGCTAAGCTATAGAAAACAACTTATTGGATGGAAAAACATGCTCTTAAACTAATCGCTACTTTGCCGTGAATAAACTCAAACTGAAACGCTACAGAGAAGAGTAGCGTCATGGCGCATGGCGCACGCAAAGAAATCTCCGTAAATCACTCTCTTTATATTGGGCATGACAAACTTCTGCAAGTGCTTCTTTCTAATTTCTTTGCTTCCCCTCTAAGCACGAACTAGAAATAAGTCTATAATAGTCAGTGTTTTCGATTTTTTTTTACATGTGGTCTTTTTTCCAGGTAATGCTACATTTGATGGAGAGAGATAAAAAAAAAATTAATAGCGAGGAAAAGGGGGGACCAAGCTGCATATTTCATGTTGTTTATGTTACCCACGTAAAGTGGGTGTAGAGAAATTGTCTATAGACTCATTAATTGTTCCTCTCCACGGATATCTTTAGTAAAAGGCGAAAGATATATTCGTGGTTTGAAGAGAAACCAGAGTAACTCGATTTGCACAAACATTGAATATACAGAATAATGTAAATGTTTTCTGAGAGAAGGTGTTTGCGAAAATGAACTTTTTGCAAACATCCTTAAATTCTACACAATAAGTATCTACACATGGCACATTTATGCCGTAGAACCATGTTGGCAATTTATGAATTTGATAGATTTTTCATATTTTTGTTGTGTAACAACGTGATCATATTACAACCGAATGGAGCCACGGCAATGCACATACACACAGTATAAGAACGAATATACAACGTATGCGTAATGAAATCATGTATTTCACTTTGTCAAAACACGCTAAGCTATAGAAAACAACTTATTGGATGGAAAAACATGCTCTTAAACTAATCGCTACTTTGCCGTGAATAAACTCAAACTGAAACGCTACAGAGAAGAGTAGCGTCATGGCGCATGGCGCACGCAAAGAAATCTCCGTAAATCACTCTCTTTATATTGGGCATGACAAACTTCTGCAAGTGCTTCTTTCTAATTTCTTTGCTTCCCCTCTAAGCACGAACTAGAAATAAGTCTATAATAGTCAGTGTTTTCGATTTTTTTTTACATGTGGTCTTTTTTCTAGGTAATGCTACATTTGATGGAGAGAGATAAAAACAAAATTAATAGCGAGGAAAAGGGGGGACCAAGCTGCATATTTCATGTTGTTTATGTTACCCACGTAAAGTGGGTGTAGAGAAATTGTCTATAGACTCATTAATTGTTCCTCTCCACGGATATCTTTAGTAAAAGGCGAAAGATATATTCGTGGTTTGAAGAGAAACCAGAGTAACTCGACTTGCACAAACATTGAATATACAGAATAATGTAAATGTTTTCTGAGAGAAGGTGTTTGCGAAAATGAACTTTTTGCAAACATCCTTAAATTCTACACAATAAGTATCTACACATGGCACATTTATGCCGTAGAACCATGTTGGCAATTTATGAATTTGATAGATTTTTCATATTTTTGTTGTGTAACAACGTGATCATATTACAACCGAATGGAGCCACGGCAATGCACATACACACAGTATAAGAACGAATATACAACGTATGCGTAATGAAATCATGTATTTCACTTTGTCAAAACACGCTAAGCTATAGAAAACAACTTATTGGATGGAAAAACATGCTCTTAAACTAATCGCTACTTTGCCGTGAATAAACTCAAACTGAAACGCTACAGAGAAGAGTAGCGTCATGGCGCATGGCGCACGCAAAGAAATCTCCGTAAATCACTCTCTTTATATTGGGCATGACAAACTTCTGCAAGTGCTTCTTTCTAATTTCTTTGCTTCCCCTCTAAGCACGAACTAGAAATAAGTCTATAATAGTCAGTGTTTTCGATTTTTTTTTACATGTGGTCTTTTTTCTAGGTAATGCTACATTTGATGGAGAGAGATAAAAAAAAAATTAATAGCGAGGAAAAGGGGGGACCAAGCTGCATATTTCATGTTGTTTATGTTACCCACGTAAAGTGGGTGTAGAGAAATTGTCTATAGACTCATTAATTGTTCCTCTCCACGGATATCTTTAGTAAAAGGCGAAAGATATATTCGTGGTTTGAAGAGAAACCAGAGTAACTCGACTTGCACAAACATTGAATATACAGAATAATGTAAATGTTTTCTGAGAGAAGGTGTTTGCGAAAATGAACTTTTTGCAAACATCCTTAAATTCTACACAATAAGTATCTACACATGGCACATTTATGCCGTAGAACCATGTTGGCAATTTATGAATTTGATAGATTTTTCATATTTTTGTTGTGTAACAACGTGATCATATTACAACCGAATGGAGCCACGGCAATGCACATACACACAGTATAAGAACGAATATACAACGTATGCGTAATGAAATCATGTATTTCACTTTGTCAAAACACGCTAAGCTATAGAAAACAACTTATTGGATGGAAAAACATGCTCTTAAACTAATCGCTACTTTGCCGTGAATAAACTCAAACTGAAACGCTACAGAGAAGAGTAGCGTCATGGCGCATGGCGCACGCAAAGAAATCTCCGTAAATCACTCTCTTTATATTGGGCATGACAAACTTCTGCAAGTGCTTCTTTCTAATTTCTTTGCTTCCCCTCTAAGCACGAACTAGAAATAAGTCTATAATAGTCAGTGTTTTCGATTTTTTTTTACATGTGGTCTTTTTTCTAGGTAATGCTACATTTGATGGAGAGAGATAAAAAAAAAATTAATAGCGAGGAAAAGGGGGGACCAAGCTGCATATTTCATGTTGTTTATGTTACCCACGTAAAGTGGGTGTAGAGAAATTGTCTATAGACTCATTAATTGTTCCTCTCCACGGATATCTTTAGTAAAAGGCGAAAGATATATTCGTGGTTTGAAGAGAAACCAGAGTAACTCGACTTGCACAAACATTGAATATACAGAATAATGTAAATGTTTTCTGAGAGAAGGTGTTTGCGAAAATGAACTTTTTGCAAACATCCTTAAATTCTACACAATAAGTATCTACACATGGCACATTTATGCCGTAGAACCATGTTGGCAATTTATGAATTTGATAGATTTTTCATATTTTTGTTGTGTAACAACGTGATCATATTACAACCGAATGGAGCCACGGCAATGCACATACACACAGTATAAGAACGAATATACAACGTATGCGTAATGAAATCATGTATTTCACTTTGTCAAAACACGCTAAGCTATAGAAAACAACTTATTGGATGGAAAAACATGCTCTTAAACTAATCGCTACTTTGCCGTGAATAAACTCAAACTGAAACGCTACAGAGAAGAGTAGCGTCATGGCGCATGGCGCACGCAAAGAAATCTCCGTAAATCACTCTCTTTATATTGGGCATGACAAACTTCTGCAAGTGCTTCTTTCTAATTTCTTTGCTTCCCCTCTAAGCACGAACTAGAAATAAGTCTATAATAGTCAGTGTTTTCGATTTTTTTTTACATGTGGTCTTTTTTCCAGGTAATGCTACATTTGATGGAGAGAGATAAAAAAAAAATTAATAGCGAGGAAAAGGGGGGACCAAGCTGCATATTTCATGTTGTTTATGTTACCCACGTAAAGTGGGTGTAGAGAAATTGTCTATACACTCATTAATTGTTCCTCTCCACGGATATCTTTAGTAAAAGGCGAAAGATATATTCGTGGTTTGAAGAGAAACCAGAGTAACTCGATTTGCACAAACATTGAATATACAGAATAATGTAAATGTTTTCTGAGAGAAGGTGTTTGCGAAAATGAACTTTTTGCAAACATCCTTAAATTCTACACAATAAGTATCTACACATGGCACATTTATGCCGTAGAACCATGTTGGCAATTTATGAATTTGATAGATTTTTCATATTTTTGTTGTGTAACAACGTGATCATATTACAACCGAATGGAGCCACGGCAATGCACATACACACAGTATAAGAACGAATATACAACGTATGCGTAATGAAATCATGTATTTCACTTTGTCAAAACACGCTAAGCTATAGAAAACAACTTATTGGATGGAAAAACATGCTCTTAAACTAATCGCTACTTTGCCGTGAATAAACTCAAACTGAAACGCTACAGAGAAGAGTAGCGTCATGGCGCATGGCGCACGCAAAGAAATCTCCGTAAATCACTCTCTTTATATTGGGCATGACAAACTTCTGCAAGTGCTTCTTTCTAATTTCTTTGCTTCCCCTCTAAGCACGAACTAGAAATAAGTCTATAATAGTCAGTGTTTTCGATTTTTTTTTACATGTGGTCTTTTTTCTAGGTAATGCTACATTTGATGGAGAGAGATAAAAACAAAATTAATAGCGAGGAAAAGGGGGGACCAAGCTGCATATTTCATGTTGTTTATGTTACCCACGTAAAGTGGGTGTAGAGAAATTGTCTATAGACTCATTAATTGTTCCTCTCCACGGATATCTTTAGTAAAAGGCGAAAGATATATTCGTGGTTTGAAGAGAAACCAGAGTAACTCGACTTGCACAAACATTGAATATACAGAATAATGTAAATGTTTTCTGAGAGAAGGTGTTTGCGAAAATGAACTTTTTGCAAACATCCTTAAATTCTACACAATAAGTATCTACACATGGCACATTTATGCCGTAGAACCATGTTGGCAATTTATGAATTTGATAGATTTTTCATATTTTTGTTGTGTAACAACGTGATCATATTACAACCGAATGGAGCCACGGCAATGCACATACACACAGTATAAGAACGAATATACAACGTATGCGTAATGAAATCATGTATTTCACTTTGTCAAAACACGCTAAGCTATAGAAAACAACTTATTGGATGGAAAAACATGCTCTTAAACTAATCGCTACTTTGCCGTGAATAAACTCAAACTGAAACGCTACAGAGAAGAGTAGCGTCATGGCGCATGGCGCACGCAAAGAAATCTCCGTAAATCACTCTCTTTATATTGGGCATGACAAACTTCTGCAAGTGCTTCTTTCTAATTTCTTTGCTTCCCCTCTAAGCACGAACTAGAAATAAGTCTATAATAGTCAGTGTTTTCGATTTTTTTTTACATGTGGTCTTTTTTCTAGGTAATGCTACATTTGATGGAGAGAGATAAAAAAAAAATTAATAGCGAGGAAAAGGGGGGACCAAGCTGCATATTTCATGTTGTTTATGTTACCCACGTAAAGTGGGTGTAGAGAAATTGTCTATAGACTCATTAATTGTTCCTCTCCACGGATATCTTTAGTAAAAGGCGAAAGATATATTCGTGGTTTGAAGAGAAACCAGAGTAACTCGACTTGCACAAACATTGAATATACAGAATAATGTAAATGTTTTCTGAGAGAAGGTGTTTGCGAAAATGAACTTTTTGCAAACATCCTTAAATTCTACACAATAAGTATCTACACATGGCACATTTATGCCGTAGAACCATGTTGGCAATTTATGAATTTGATAGATTTTTCATATTTTTGTTGTGTAACAACGTGATCATATTACAACCGAATGGAGCCACGGCAATGCACATACACACAGTATAAGAACGAATATACAACGTATGCGTAATGAAATCATGTATTTCACTTTGTCAAAACACGCTAAGCTATAGAAAACAACTTATTGGATGGAAAAACATGCTCTTAAACTAATCGCTACTTTGCCGTGAATAAACTCAAACTGAAACGCTACAGAGAAGAGTAGCGTCATGGCGCATGGCGCACGCAAAGAAATCTCCGTAAATCACTCTCTTTATATTGGGCATGACAAACTTCTGCAAGTGCTTCTTTCTAATTTCTTTGCTTCCCCTCTAAGCACGAACTAGAAATAAGTCTATAATAGTCAGTGTTTTCGATTTTTTTTTACATGTGGTCTTTTTTCTAGGTAATGCTACATTTGATGGAGAGAGATAAAAAAAAAATTAATAGCGAGGAAAAGGGGGGACCAAGCTGCATATTTCATGTTGTTTATGTTACCCACGTAAAGTGGGTGTAGAGAAATTGTCTATAGACTCATTAATTGTTCCTCTCCACGGATATCTTTAGTAAAAGGCGAAAGATATATTTGTGGTTTGAAGAGAAACCAGAGTAACTCGACTTGCACAAACATTGAATATACAGAATAATGTAAATGTTTTCTGAGAGAAGGTGTTTGCGAAAATGAACTTTTTGCAAACATCCTTAAATTCTACACAATAAGTATCTACACATGGCACATTTATGCCGTAGAACCATGTTGGCAATTTATGAATTTGATAGATTTTTCATATTTTTGTTGTGTAACAACGTGATCATATTACAACCGAATGGAGCCACGGCAATGCACATACACACAGTATAAGAACGAATATACAACGTATGCGTAATGAAATCATGTATTTCACTTTGTCAAAACACGCTAAGCTATAGAAAACAACTTATTGGATGGAAAAACATGCTCTTAAACTAATCGCTACTTTGCCGTGAATAAACTCAAACTGAAACGCTACAGAGAAGAGTAGCGTCATGGCGCATGGCGCACGCAAAGAAATCTCCGTAAATCACTCTCTTTATATTGGGCATGACAAACTTCTGCAAGTGCTTCTTTCTAATTTCTTTGCTTCCCCTCTAAGCACGAACTAGAAATAAGTCTATAATAGTCAGTGTTTTCGATTTTTTTTTACATGTGGTCTTTTTTCTAGGTAATGCTACATTTGATGGAGAGAGATAAAAAAAAAATTAATAGCGAGGAAAAGGGGGGACCAAGCTGCATATTTCATGTTGTTTATGTTACCCACGTAAAGTGGGTGTAGAGAAATTGTCTATAGACTCATTAATTGTTCCTCTCCACGGATATCTTTAGTAAAAGGCGAAAGATATATTCGTGGTTTGAAGAGAAACCAGAGTAACTCGACTTGCACAAACATTGAATATACAGAATAATGTAAATGTTTTCTGAGAGAAGGTGTTTGCGAAAATGAACTTTTTGCAAACATCCTTAAATTCTACACAATAAGTATCTACACATGGCACATTTATGCCGTAGAACCATGTTGGCAATTTATGAATTTGATAGATTTTTCATATTTTTGTTGTGTAACAACGTGATCATATTACAACCGAATGGAGCCACGGCAATGCACATACACACAGTATAAGAACGAATATACAACGTATGCGTAATGAAATCATGTATTTCACTTTGTCAAAACACGCTAAGCTATAGAAAACAACTTATTGGATGGAAAAACATGCTCTTAAACTAATCGCTACTTTGCCGTGAATAAACTCAAACTGAAACGCTACAGAGAAGAGTAGCGTCATGGCGCATGGCGCACGCAAAGAAATCTCCGTAAATCACTCTCTTTATATTGGGCATGACAAACTTCTGCAAGTGCTTCTTTCTAATTTCTTTGCTTCCCCTCTAAGCACGAACTAGAAATAAGTCTATAATAGTCAGTGTTTTCGATTTTTTTTTACATGTGGTCTTTTTTCTAGGTAATGCTACATTTGATGGAGAGAGATAAAAAAAAAAATTAATAGCGAGGAAAAGGGGGGACCAAGCTGCATATTTCATGTTGTTTATGTTACCCACGTAAAGTGGGTGTAGAGAAATTGTCTATAGACTCATTAATTGTTCCTCTCCACGGATATCTTTAGTAAAAGGCGAAAGATATATTCGTGGTTTGAAGAGAAACCAGAGTAACTCGTCTTGCACAAACATTGAATATACAGAATAATGTAAATGTTTTCTGAGAGAAGGTGTTTGCGAAAATGAACTTTTTGCAAACATCCTTAAATTCTACACAATAAGTATCTACACATGGCACATTTATGCCGTAGAACCATGTTGGCAATTTATGAATTTGATAGATTTTTCATATTTTTGTTGTGTAACAACGTGATCATATTACAACCGAATGGAGCCACGGCAATGCACATACACACAGTATAAGAACGAATATACAACGTATGCGTAATGAAATCATGTATTTCACTTTGTCAAAACACGCTAAGCTATAGAAAACAACTTATTGGATGGAAAAACATGCTCTTAAACTAATCGCTACTTTGCCGTGAATAAACTCAAACTGAAACGCTACAGAGAAGAGTAGCGTCATGGCGCATGGCGCACGCAAAGAAATCTCCGTAAATCACTCTCTTTATATTGGGCATGACAAACTTCTGCAAGTGCTTCTTTCTAATTTCTTTGCTTCCCCTCTAAGCACGAACTAGAAATAAGTCTATAATAGTCAGTGTTTTCGATTTTTTTTTACATGTGGTCTTTTTTCTAGGTAATGCTACATTTGATGGAGAGAGATAAAAAAAAAATTAATAGCGAGGAAAAGGGGGGACCAAGCTGCATATTTCATGTTGTTTATGTTACCCACGTAAAGTGGGTGTAGAGAAATTGTCTATAGACTCATTAATTGTTCCTCTCCACGGATATCTTTAGTAAAAGGCGAAAGATATATTCGTGGTTTGAAGAGAAACCAGAGTAACTCGACTTGCACAAACATTGAATATACAGAATAATGTAAATGTTTTCTGAGAGAAGGTGTTTGCGAAAATGAACTTTTTGCAAACATCCTTAAATTCTACACAATAAGTATCTACACATGGCACATTTATGCCGTAGAACCATGTTGGCAATTTATGAATTTGATAGATTTTTCATATTTTTGTTGTGTAACAACGTGATCATATTACAACCGAATGGAGCCACGGCAATGCACATACACACAGTATAAGAACGAATATACAACGTATGCGTAATGAAATCATGTATTTCACTTTGTCAAAACACGCTAAGCTATAGAAAACAACTTATTGGATGGAAAAACATGCTCTTAAACTAATCGCTACTTTGCCGTGAATAAACTCAAACTGAAACGCTACAGAGAAGAGTAGCGTCATGGCGCATGGCGCACGCAAAGAAATCTCCGTAAATCACTCTCTTTATATTGGGCATGACAAACTTCTGCAACTGCTTCTTTCTAATTTCTTTGCTTCCCCTCTAAGCACGAACTAGAAATAAGTCTATAATAGTCAGTGTTTTCGATTTTTTTTTACATGTGGTCTTTTTTCTAGGTAATGCTACATTTGATGGAGAGAGATAAAAAAAAAATTAATAGCGAGGAAAAGGGGGGACCAAGCTGCATATTTCATGTTGTTTATGTTACCCACGTAAAGTGGGTGTAGAGAAATTGTCTATAGACTCATTAATTGTTCCTCTCCACGGATATCTTTAGTAAAAGGCGAAAGATATATTCGTGGTTTGAAGAGAAACCAGAGTAACTCGACTTGCACAAACATTGAATATACAGAATAATGTAAATGTTTTCTGAGAGAAGGTGTTTGCGAAAATGAACTTTTTGCAAACATCCTTAAATTCTACACAATAAGTATCTACACATGGCACATTTATGCCGTAGAACCATGTTGGCAATTTATGAATTTGATAGATTTTTCATATTTTTGTTGTGTAACAACGTGATCATATTACAACCGAATGGAGCCACGGCAATGCACATACACACAGTATAAGAACGAATATACAACGTATGCGTAATGAAATCATGTATTTCACTTTGTCAAAACACGCTAAGCTATAGAAAACAACTTATTGGATGGAAAAACATGCTCTTAAACTAATCGCTACTTTGCCGTGAATAAACTCAAACTGAAACGCTACAGAGAAGAGTAGCGTCATGGCGCATGGCGCACGCAAAGAAATCTCCGTAAATCACTCTCTTTATATTGGGCATGACAAACTTCTGCAAGTGCTTCTTTCTAATTTCTTTGCTTCCCCTCTAAGCACGAACTAGAAATAAGTCTATAATAGTCAGTGTTTTCGATTTTTTTTTACATGTGGTCTTTTTTCTAGGTAATGCTACATTTGATGGAGAGAGATAAAAAAAAAATTAATAGCGAGGAAAAGGGGGGACCAAGCTGCATATTTCATGTTGTTTATGTTACCCACGTAAAGTGGGTGTAGAGAAATTGTCTATAGACTCATTAATTGTTCCTCTCCACGGATATCTTTAGTTTTTTTTTTTTATTTTTAATAAAAGGTAAAGGTAACAAAATATATACAAGTAAAAATACATGGGAATAAGCCCATATAACAATAACAATATATTACACATATTACATATGATGTTAAACCTTTGAATAATTGACGTTGTCAGAAAAATATAATTACTATCAAAATATTATTGATTTTTGTCAAAAAAGAAGAAACGGACTTTAACACGTCATATCTTTGCAGGTACATCAAAGACGAAAGTACCCAAAGAAATAGACTATAGATTAATTGACCGATCAACAAGGTAGACCATGTGCTCAAAGAAACTTGGGATCTCTTCCAAAATAATCAGGGTTACTGATAGATTTTTCAGGAAAAACAGTTGGTAAGTTGTTTCCCTGGCAATAATAATTATTTTAGAGAAAATTTATAACTTTGTAAAACTGTTATTGTACAAAAATTCACCACATGGTAAATTCAACAAAAAAGGGGGGGGGGGGGGGTGTCAACCCATGAAAGATATGATGACTCGGTCACCCACAACACGACAAAACATATTGTTGCAGGTGCACCATGTCTCTACAAACTCCAATAAAGGCATACGATGAAAATCAGCAAGAATTCTGACACGAATGCGACCTAAAAACCTCATAATCAGAGACTGACCAGAAAAAGGAACATGGTCAAACTTGACCAGGTTCCTATAACACCAAATAACATATACAAAATCACTAATAAGAAATAAAGCAATCTGCAAAGATTTTCCATGTAAAGCAGGCAAATCACGAAAGCGAATATGATCTAAAGTAAACTGACTACCCTGAGTAAGTGAAACAAACCAGGTGTTCAAAATAGTTTTCAAAGGTTTAACATGTACACAATCATAAAATAAATGTTGAATAGTTTCAACATGAAAATGTTTACAAAAGGTACATTTATCGGTTTTATATATATGTCTCTTATACATATAAAAATTAACAGGAATCACATCGTGAACAATTTTAAACATGATATCTCTAGCACATTTGTCAATAAATTTGTTACATAAATTTTGAAATACATGTGTATAATTAATATGTGGATTTTTCTCACAAATCTTAACTTTATAATCTAAATCAAAAATTAAATTATAAATATCTTTTGTTTTTAGACCATCAAGTGAAATGTCTGGATTCTTGTCAGTAAAGGACCTCAAAGACTTTAGACATGACAAGTAAAATAGTGGAACTTGATCGGTATGAGGAATAGAATTTCTGGCTAACTGCGAATTCAAATGACGCAAAGAAAGACCGATCCAATAAATAGAAAAAAAGGTAAATTTAGCATCACAGTTAGCAATGATTTTTTGAATATGTCTTATCTGGAAAGACGTCATTTTTTGGCGAATATTAACAACGTTTAATCCGCCAAAAAACTTATGTAAATATAAAGTATGCCTTGAAACAGGCTCACAGTTATACGGCCAAATAAAGGAAAATATTTTCTTCTCAAAAAGTTTCACGTAATGATCTGGCATTAGATATATTGACCCAACGTACCATAGTTTACCACATGCTACTGAATTTATAATCATACTTTTTTCTAATAATGATAAATTTCTATTTAATAACCAAGTATTTAAAACTTTACAAAATCTTATATATATAGAATGCCATATGTCATCAGCAGTAACATTATTACCAAACATTATACCAATAATTTTTATCTTTTCAGCCCAAGATATACCAAAAGGATGATCAGACCTGGACTTCCATTTACCAAGAAATAAACCTTTCGTCTTTGATTTATTTAACTTGGCACCAGAAGCCTTACCATATAATTCGCACCAGTATAAAAGTTTACCAATGGATTTATCATCAGTGCATATACCATTAGAGTCATCAGCATATAATGATATTTTAACCTGTTCCATAGATCCTGGTAATCGGACACCAGAAATATCTTCATCAGCTCTAACTTTTCTCGCAAAAGGTTCAAGAGCTAGGACGTATAACAAGGGAGATAAACTGCACCCCTGTTTTACGCCTCGAGTCAACGGAAAAGGATCCGATATATAATTATTAACAATAACGGAAGAAGAAATATCAGTGTATAAAATTTTGATCCATTTTATAATATTAGGACCAAAATTGTACTTCTCTAAAGCTTCAAAAAGAAAATCGTACTCTACACGGTCGTAGGCCTTCTCTTGATCAAGACCAACAAAAGCACAAGGAATGTTTTTCTGTTCGACATAATCAGAGATGTTCCTAAAAAGATGAGCGTTATCAAGAATAGATCTATCACGAACCGCACATGTTTGATCGGGATGTATCAAAACATGCATGACAGCCATAAATCTGTTAGTGATAATTTTGGATATAATCTTGACGTCAACGTTCAAAAGTGATATCGGTCGATACATCTTCAATAAGTGAGATTTTTCTGGATCTTTACATATAAGTGTTATATATGATAATTTCTGATCATCAGACAATGTACCTTCTTTAAATATATTATTATACATATCAAGTAAAAAATCTGACATAATATCAAAAAATGTTACATAAAATTCTTTTGAAAGGCCATCTGGACCAGGAGATTTATTATTCTCCATACCTTTGAGAGCTTTTAAAATTTCATCTTTTGTAAAAGGTTCATCAATAATATTTTTGTCTATTTCACTTAATTTTGGTAAATCATCCAAAAAATAATCACAAAGTTTATTATCAATACCTTCTGTGGTGAATAAATTTGTATAAAAATTCCGAAACTGATCTAAAATATCGCCAGAAGTAGAAAAATGTTTTGAATTTTCCTCTATTTTCGTAATTAATTTCTTCCGTCCTCTATTAGCTTCTAACTGAAAAAAGAATTTGGACGGTTTTTCAGAATTATCTAAAACTTTAGCTCTCGAACGAATTTTTGAACCTTGAAAACTATCTTTTTGAAACTCATATATTAAATCTTTGATGGCCTTTACCTGTTCAATATATTCGCCAGGATTAGATTGCTCATGTTTTTGTAATGTATGATATTTATGTTCATATTCATGTAAAATTCTACGTTTTATTTTGTTTTTACGTTTACAATACTCAATAACAAATAACTTAATATTATCTTTACAAATTGACCAAAAATCTTGGTCACCATCCATTTCATCTATCAAATTTAACCAGAATATCTTAAAAGAATCTCTAAATGGTTTATCTTGTAAAACAGTATTATTTATTTTCCAATAACCAGAACCAGTGGATAAATCAGTGTTATTTTCAAACGTTAAAATAACTGCATCATGATCACTACAACCAACAGGATTAACAGTAACATTATGTATATATTGTTTACAAGTACTACTTATATATATTCTATCTAAACGACATGAAACATTTTGAGCAAAAGAAAGCCAAGTTGTTGAAATTTTACTAGGAAAAAGATATCTAAATGAATCGCATAAATTATAATCAGAAACTAATGCTCTAATCTGATCAGCCCCTTTTTGCCCTGAATTTGGATTACCTCCCCTTTTATCCAACTTGGCATTCATAATACAATTAAAATCTCCGGCGAATATTATTTTCCTATTACATACAAAATAAGGATGAATATGAATTAAAAAATCTACCCTTTCTTTTTCATCATTTGGACAATATACATTAATAAATCTAAATCCGTTTCCATTGATATCACAATCAACATACATAAATCTTCCATCAAGATCAAATTTAAAATTTTCAGGAATAATAGCTTTATTGAAAATTAATATACCAACACCTCTTGATCTATTAGTTCCATATGAAAAATATGTTTTACAGTTAAATAAAATTTCTAAATTAGCTTCCAGTTTCTTATTATAAATATGTGTTTCTTGCAAAAATAAAATGTCAATTTTGTTAGAATAAATAAAATCTTTTATCTCATATTGCTTTAACTTGTCTGTTAAAAGACCATTACAATTTAATGTTGCAACTTTATATTTATCCATTTTAATGACTTATGTTATATGAAAAAACAACTTGTAAACATACATGTACAAATACAATTATTAAACAACAATATGATTTATTATTATCAAAAAATATTTGTAATATGAATTCAACAATGAAACGGAGCAAAGCTCTTGGAAATATTATGCCAGTGTTCTTATATTCAAAGTCCGTATTTCGATCCATGTTCAAACTGAATTATTTATAACACATAGAAAAAATTAAAATCTAGGTAACACTGTTACTTGTACTCTCTGTGCCACTTCTGAGTTCTTCGTGTATCTCAATGCTTGGATCGAGAACTGTTGAAGCTGGTGACAATAAGGACATCAAAGAAGGCACAGTGTTATTGTCTAAAGCTTCACGTAATCTATTTGCCTCAGCTTTAAGTTTCTTTTGTTTCAGTTTTTTCTGTTTCTTTTTCTGTTTCTTTTTAATGTCACTTGACTGTGGTGTATCTGGACTGAAAGATATACCACAATCAGATAGAAAGTTAACTTCATCATGATCATACTCATCTTCTTCATCCATTGACTCCTCCACAGCACTATCTTCAGTGGATTCCCGCCCCCTCCCGCGCTTGTCTTGCAGGGGGCCCATATTTTCTTCTTCATCCTGCCCCCTCCTGCGCTTGTCTTGCAGGGGGCCCATATTCTCTTCATCATCATGACCTCTCCCCCGCTTGTCATGCTGGGGGCCAATTACTACTTCATCCTCTTTAGAAATCGGATCCGGATCTTGAACACTCTCACCTTGACTATGAGAGTGTTCTTGATCCTTGGTACCATTCTCTTGACTGACGTCAGGGGTAACATTAATATCTCCAACATTTCCACGCTGCCCACTTTTATCGTGTGGGGGACCTGCTGGACCACTGGTTTCTGGAACAGGGACATCACCCGCTGCTGCTGATCTAAGATTCTTCAGAGCATCAGAGTAGGAGCCTGGACGATTCCGGTTTCCACCTTGGCAATCTGACCTGTAATGGCCATACCCTCCACACTTCAGACATAAAGGTGGTCTTCCAGGAATCGTAATCAAACACTGTCTATTATTAATAGTCGTACGATATGGAATATCGAACTGGGTACCCTCTCTGACGTCCATCTCGACGTGACGAACACCAGTACCATACCCAGCTTTCAGAGTGGTATGGCTCTGTGTCTCCTCATAGCAACTCTGAATCGTACCATACCTCTCAAAAAAAGAAACTACGTCAGGAGTAGGAGTCCACAAAGGTAGCCAGTGGACACGTACATGCAAACGTCTTCTGTTGCATGGGGTAAAAACCAGGGAGTACTCCTCTCCAATTACACCCCTCTTTACAACCAGGGAGTCGGCCTCTTCTGGAGTCTCCACAGTGGCAAACCAAACTGGTCCTGCTTCTGTCCTCCAAAGGGAACGAAGGTGGGTCTTGTTCCCAAGTAGACCAACCAGTTTCGTAATTATCATCTCTCGGGTAACCTTGCTTCTTCCAGGACCGGAAATGGTGACTTTTACTGACCTCTTTAGAATAGCAACCTCCATCTTCTACCAAGTCCAAATCCCCGAAGGGATATTCTTCTAAGCTTCTATACGTCTTCTAGGATATATTCGTGGTTTGAAGAGAAACCAGAGTAACTCGACTTGCACAAACATTGAATATACAGAATAATGTAAATGTTTTCTGAGAGAAGGTGTTTGCGAAAATGAACTTTTTGCAAACATCCTTAAATTCTACACAATAAGTATCTACACATGGCACATTTATGCCGTAGAACCATGTTGGCAATTTATGAATTTGATAGATTTTTCATATTTTTGTTGTGTAACAACGTGATCATATTACAACCGAATGGAGCCACGGCAATGCACATACACACAGTATAAGAACGAATATACAACGTATGCGTAATGAAATCATGTATTTCACTTTGTCAAAACACGCTAAGCTATAGAAAACAACTTATTGGATGGAAAAACATGCTCTTAAACTAATCGCTACTTTGCCGTGAATAAACTCAAACTGAAACGCTACAGAGAAGAGTAGCGTCATGGCGCATGGCGCACGCAAAGAAATCTCCGTAAATCACTCTCTTTATATTGGGCATGACAAACTTCTGCAAGTGCTTCTTTCTAATTTCTTTGCTTCCCCTCTAAGCACGAACTAGAAATAAGTCTATAATAGTCAGTGTTTTCGATTTTTTTTTACATGTGGTCTTTTTTCTAGGTAATGCTACATTTGATGGAGAGAGATAAAAAAAAAATTAATAGCGAGGAAAAGGGGGGACCAAGCTGCATATTTCATGTTGTTTATGTTACCCACGTAAAGTGGGTGTAGAGAAATTGTCTATAGACTCATTAATTGTTCCTCTCCACGGATATCTTTAGTAAAAGGCGAAAGATATATTCGTGGTTTGAAGAGAAACCAGAGTAACTCGACTTGCACAAACATTGAATATACAGAATAATGTAAATGTTTTCTGAGAGAAGGTGTTTGCGAAAATGAACTTTTTGCAAACATCCTTAAATTCTACACAATAAGTATCTACACATGGCACATTTATGCCGTAGAACCATGTTGGCAATTTATGAATTTGATAGATTTTTCATATTTTTGTTGTGTAACAACGTGATCATATTACAACCGAATGGAGCCACGGCAATGCACATACACACAGTATAAGAACGAATATACAACGTATGCGTAATGAAATCATGTATTTCACTTTGTCAAAACACGCTAAGCTATAGAAAACAACTTATTGGATGGAAAAACATGCTCTTAAACTAATCGCTACTTTGCCGTGAATAAACTCAAACTGAAACGCTACAGAGAAGAGTAGCGTCATGGCGCATGGCGCACGCAAAGAAATCTCCGTAAATCACTCTCTTTATATTGGGCATGACAAACTTCTGCAAGTGCTTCTTTCTAATTTCTTTGCTTCCCCTCTAAGCACGAACTAGAAATAAGTCTATAATAGTCAGTGTTTTCGATTTTTTTTTACATGTGGTCTTTTTTCTAGGTAATGCTACATTTGATGGAGAGAGATAAAAAAAAAATTAATAGCGAGGAAAAGGGGGGACCAAGCTGCATATTTCATGTTGTTTATGTTACCCACGTAAAGTGGGTGTAGAGAAATTGTCTATAGACTCATTAATTGTTCCTCTCCACGGATATCTTTAGTAAAAGGCGAAAGATATATTCGTGGTTTGAAGAGAAACCAGAGTAACTCGACTTGCACAAACATTGAATATACAGAATAATGTAAATGTTTTCTGAGAGAAGGTGTTTGCGAAAATGAACTTTTTGCAAACATCCTTAAATTCTACACAATAAGTATCTACACATGGCACATTTATGCCGTAGAACCATGTTGGCAATTTATGAATTTGATAGATTTTTCATATTTTTGTTGTGTAACAACGTGATCATATTACAACCGAATGGAGCCACGGCAATGCACATACACACAGTATAAGAACGAATATACAACGTATGCGTAATGAAATCATGTATTTCACTTTGTCAAAACACGCTAAGCTATAGAAAACAACTTATTGGATGGAAAAACATGCTCTTAAACTAATCGCTACTTTGCCGTGAATAAACTCAAACTGAAACGCTACAGAGAAGAGTAGCGTCATGGCGCATGGCGCACGCAAAGAAATCTCCGTAAATCACTCTCTTTATATTGGGCATGACAAACTTCTGCAAGTGCTTCTTTCTAATTTCTTTGCTTCCCCTCTAAGCACGAACTAGAAATAAGTCTATAATAGTCAGTGTTTTCGATTTTTTTTTACATGTGGTCTTTTTTCTAGGTAATGCTACATTTGATGGAGAGAGATAAAAAAAAAAATTAATAGCGAGGAAAAGGGGGGACCAAGCTGCATATTTCATGTTGTTTATGTTACCCACGTAAAGTGGGTGTAGAGAAATTGTCTATAGACTCATTAATTGTTCCTCTCCACGGATATCTTTAGTAAAAGGCGAAAGATATATTCGTGGTTTGAAGAGAAACCAGAGTAACTCGTCTTGCACAAACATTGAATATACAGAATAATGTAAATGTTTTCTGAGAGAAGGTGTTTGCGAAAATGAACTTTTTGCAAACATCCTTAAATTCTACACAATAAGTATCTACACATGGCACATTTATGCCGTAGAACCATGTTGGCAATTTATGAATTTGATAGATTTTTCATATTTTTGTTGTGTAACAACGTGATCATATTACAACCGAATGGAGCCACGGCAATGCACATACACACAGTATAAGAACGAATATACAACGTATGCGTAATGAAATCATGTATTTCACTTTGTCAAAACACGCTAAGCTATAGAAAACAACTTATTGGATGGAAAAACATGCTCTTAAACTAATCGCTACTTTGCCGTGAATAAACTCAAACTGAAACGCTACAGAGAAGAGTAGCGTCATGGCGCATGGCGCACGCAAAGAAATCTCCGTAAATCACTCTCTTTATATTGGGCATGACAAACTTCTGCAAGTGCTTCTTTCTAATTTCTTTGCTTCCCCTCTAAGCACGAACTAGAAATAAGTCTATAATAGTCAGTGTTTTCGATTTTTTTTTACATGTGGTCTTTTTTCTAGGTAATGCTACATTTGATGGAGAGAGATAAAAAAAAAATTAATAGCGAGGAAAAGGGGGGACCAAGCTGCATATTTCATGTTGTTTATGTTACCCACGTAAAGTGGGTGTAGAGAAATTGTCTATAGACTCATTAATTGTTCCTCTCCACGGATATCTTTAGTAAAAGGCGAAAGATATATTCGTGGTTTGAAGAGAAACCAGAGTAACTCGACTTGCACAAACATTGAATATACAGAATAATGTAAATGTTTTCTGAGAGAAGGTGTTTGCGAAAATGAACTTTTTGCAAACATCCTTAAATTCTACACAATAAGTATCTACACATGGCACATTTATGCCGTAGAACCATGTTGGCAATTTATGAATTTGATAGATTTTTCATATTTTTGTTGTGTAACAACGTGATCATATTACAACCGAATGGAGCCACGGCAATGCACATACACACAGTATAAGAACGAATATACAACGTATGCGTAATGAAATCATGTATTTCACTTTGTCAAAACACGCTAAGCTATAGAAAACAACTTATTGGATGGAAAAACATGCTCTTAAACTAATCGCTACTTTGCCGTGAATAAACTCAAACTGAAACGCTACAGAGAAGAGTAGCGTCATGGCGCATGGCGCACGCAAAGAAATCTCCGTAAATCACTCTCTTTATATTGGGCATGACAAACTTCTGCAAGTGCTTCTTTCTAATTTCTTTGCTTCCCCTCTAAGCACGAACTAGAAATAAGTCTATAATAGTCAGTGTTTTCGATTTTTTTTTACATGTGGTCTTTTTTCTAGGTAATGCTACATTTGATGGAGAGAGATAAAAAAAAAATTAATAGCGAGGAAAAGGGGGAACCAAGCTGCATATTTCATGTTGTTTATGTTACCCACGTAAAGTGGGTGTAGAGAAATTGTCTATAGACTCATTAATTGTTCCTCTCCACGGATATCTTTAGTAAAAGGCGAAAGATATATTCGTGGTTTGAAGAGAAACCAGAGTAACTCGACTTGCACAAACATTGAATATACAGAATAATGTAAATGTTTTCTGAGAGAAGGTGTTTGCGAAAATGAACTTTTTGCAAACATCCTTAAATTCTACACAATAAGTATCTACACATGGCACATTTATGCCGTAGAACCATGTTGGCAATTTATGAATTTGATAGATTTTTCATATTTTTGTTGTGTAACAACGTGATCATATTACAACCGAATGGAGCCACGGCAATGCACATACACACAGTATAAGAACGAATATACAACGTATGCGTAATGAAATCATGTATTTCACTTTGTCAAAACACGCTAAGCTATAGAAAACAACTTATTGGATGGAAAAACATGCTCTTAAACTAATCGCTACTTTGCCGTGAATAAACTCAAACTGAAACGCTACAGAGAAGAGTAGCGTCATGGCGCATGGCGCACGCAAAGAAATCTCCGTAAATCACTCTCTTTATATTGGGCATGACAAACTTCTGCAAGTGCTTCTTTCTAATTTCTTTGCTTCCCCTCTAAGCACGAACTAGAAATAAGTCTATAATAGTCAGTGTTTTCGATTTTTTTTTACATGTGGTCTTTTTTCTAGGTAATGCTACATTTGATGGAGAGAGATAAAAAAAAAAATTAATAGCGAGGAAAAGGGGGGACCAAGCTGCATATTTCATGTTGTTTATGTTACCCACGTAAAGTGGGTGTAGAGAAATTGTCTATAGACTCATTAATTGTTCCTCTCCACGGATATCTTTAGTAAAAGGCGAAAGATATATTCGTGGTTTGAAGAGAAACCAGAGTAACTCGTCTTGCACAAACATTGAATATACAGAATAATGTAAATGTTTTCTGAGAGAAGGTGTTTGCGAAAATGAACTTTTTGCAAACATCCTTAAATTCTACACAATAAGTATCTACACATGGCACATTTATGCCGTAGAACCATGTTGGCAATTTATGAATTTGATAGATTTTTCATATTTTTGTTGTGTAACAACGTGATCATATTACAACCGAATGGAGCCACGGCAATGCACATACACACAGTATAAGAACGAATATACAACGTATGCGTAATGAAATCATGTATTTCACTTTGTCAAAACACGCTAAGCTATAGAAAACAACTTATTGGATGGAAAAACATGCTCTTAAACTAATCGCTACTTTGCCGTGAATAAACTCAAACTGAAACGCTACAGAGAAGAGTAGCGTCATGGCGCATGGCGCACGCAAAGAAATCTCCGTAAATCACTCTCTTTATATTGGGCATGACAAACTTCTGCAAGTGCTTCTTTCTAATTTCTTTGCTTCCCCTCTAAGCACGAACTAGAAATAAGTCTATAATAGTCAGTGTTTTCGATTTTTTTTTACATGTGGTCTTTTTTCTAGGTAATGCTACATTTGATGGAGAGAGATAAAAAAAAAATTAATAGCGAGGAAAAGGGGGGACCAAGCTGCATATTTCATGTTGTTTATGTTACCCACGTAAAGTGGGTGTAGAGAAATTGTCTATAGACTCATTAATTGTTCCTCTCCACGGATATCTTTAGTAAAAGGCGAAAGATATATTCGTGGTTTGAAGAGAAACCAGAGTAACTCGACTTGCACAAACATTGAATATACAGAATAATGTAAATGTTTTCTGAGAGAAGGTGTTTGCGAAAATGAACTTTTTGCAAACATCCTTAAATTCTACACAATAAGTATCTACACATGGCACATTTATGCCGTAGAACCATGTTGGCAATTTATGAATTTGATAGATTTTTCATATTTTTGTTGTGTAACAACGTGATCATATTACAACCGAATGGAGCCACGGCAATGCACATACACACAGTATAAGAACGAATATACAACGTATGCGTAATGAAATCATGTATTTCACTTTGTCAAAACACGCTAAGCTATAGAAAACAACTTATTGGATGGAAAAACATGCTCTTAAACTAATCGCTACTTTGCCGTGAATAAACTCAAACTGAAACGCTACAGAGAAGAGTAGCGTCATGGCGCATGGCGCACGCAAAGAAATCTCCGTAAATCACTCTCTTTATATTGGGCATGACAAACTTCTGCAAGTGCTTCTTTCTAATTTCTTTGCTTCCCCTCTAAGCACGAACTAGAAATAAGTCTATAATAGTCAGTGTTTTCGATTTTTTTTTACATGTGGTCTTTTTTCTAGGTAATGCTACATTTGATGGAGAGAGATAAAAAAAAAATTAATAGCGAGGAAAAGGGGGGACCAAGCTGCATATTTCATGTTGTTTATGTTACCCACGTAAAGTGGGTGTAGAGAAATTGTCTATAGACTCATTAATTGTTCCTCTCCACGGATATCTTTAGTAAAAGGCGAAAGATATATTCGTGGTTTGAAGAGAAACCAGAGTAACTCGACTTGCACAAACATTGAATATACAGAATAATGTAAATGTTTTCTGAGAGAAGGTGTTTGCGAAAATGAACTTTTTGCAAACATCCTTAAATTCTACACAATAAGTATCTACACATGGCACATTTATGCCGTAGAACCATGTTGGCAATTTATGAATTTGATAGATTTTTCATATTTTTGTTGTGTAACAACGTGATCATATTACAACCGAATGGAGCCACGGCAATGCACATACACACAGTATAAGAACGAATATACAACGTATGCGTAATGAAATCATGTATTTCACTTTGTCAAAACACGCTAAGCTATAGAAAACAACTTATTGGATGGAAAAACATGCTCTTAAACTAATCGCTACTTTGCCGTGAATAAACTCAAACTGAAACGCTACAGAGAAGAGTAGCGTCATGGCGCATGGCGCACGCAAAGAAATCTCCGTAAATCACTCTCTTTATATTGGGCATGACAAACTTCTGCAAGTGCTTCTTTCTAATTTCTTTGCTTCCCCTCTAAGCACGAACTAGAAATAAGTCTATAATAGTCAGTGTTTTCGATTTTTTTTTACATGTGGTCTTTTTTCTAGGTAATGCTACATTTGATGGAGAGAGATAAAAAAAAAATTAATAGCGAGGAAAAGGGGGGACCAAGCTGCATATTTCATGTTGTTTATGTTACCCACGTAAAGTGGGTGTAGAGAAATTGTCTATAGACTCATTAATTGTTCCTCTCCACGGATATCTTTAGTAAAAGGCGAAAGATATATTCGTGGTTAGAAGAGAAACCAGAGTAACTCGACTTGCACAAACATTGAATATACAGAATAATGTAAATGTTTTCTGAGAGAAGGTGTTTGCGAAAATGAACTTTTTGCAAACATCCTTAAATTCTACACAATAAGTATCTACACATGGCACATTTATGCCGTAGAACCATGTTGGCAATTTATGAATTTGATAGATTTTTCATATTTTTGTTGTGTAACAACGTGATCATATTACAACCGAATGGAGCCACGGCAATGCACATACACACAGTATAAGAACGAATATACAACGTATGCGTAATGAAATCATGTATTTCACTTTGTCAAAACACGCTAAGCTATAGAAAACAACTTATTGGATGGAAAAACATGCTCTTAAACTAATCGCTACTTTGCCGTGAATAAACTCAAACTGAAACGCTACAGAGAAGAGTAGCGTCATGGCGCATGGCGCACGCAAAGAAATCTCCGTAAATCACTCTCTTTATATTGGGCATGACAAACTTCTGCAAGTGCTTCTTTCTAATTTCTTTGCTTCCCCTCTAAGCACGAACTAGAAATAAGTCTATAATAGTCAGTGTTTTCGATTTTTTTTTACATGTGGTCTTTTTTCTAGGTAATGCTACATTTGATGGAGAGAGATAAAAAAAAAATTAATAGCGAGGAAAAGGGGGGACCAAGCTGCATATTTCATGTTGTTTATGTTACCCACGTAAAGTGGGTGTAGAGAAATTGTCTATAGACTCATTAATTGTTCCTCTCCACGGATATCTTTAGTAAAAGGCGAAAGATATATTCGTGGTTTGAAGAGAAACCAGAGTAACTCGACTTGCACAAACATTGAATATACAGAATAATGTAAATGTTTTCTGAGAGAAGGTGTTTGCGAAAATGAACTTTTTGCAAACATCCTTAAATTCTACACAATAAGTATCTACACATGGCACATTTATGCCGTAGAACCATGTTGGCAATTTATGAATTTGATAGATTTTTCATATTTTTGTTGTGTAACAACGTGATCATATTACAACCGAATGGAGCCACGGCAATGCACATACACACAGTATAAGAACGAATATACAACGTATGCGTAATGAAATCATGTATTTCACTTTGTCAAAACACGCTAAGCTATAGAAAACAACTTATTGGATGGAAAAACATGCTCTTAAACTAATCGCTACTTTGCCGTGAATAAACTCAAACTGAAACGCTACAGAGAAGAGTAGCGTCATGGCGCATGGCGCACGCAAAGAAATCTCCGTAAATCACTCTCTTTATATTGGGCATGACAAACTTCTGCAAGTGCTTCTTTCTAATTTCTTTGCTTCCCCTCTAAGCACGAACTAGAAATAAGTCTATAATAGTCAGTGTTTTCGATTTTTTTTTACATGTGGTCTTTTTTCTAGGTAATGCTACATTTGATGGAGAGAGATAAAAAAAAAATTAATAGCGAGGAAAAGGGGGGACCAAGCTGCATATTTCATGTTGTTTATGTTACCCACGTAAAGTGGGTGTAGAGAAATTGTCTATAGACTCATTAATTGTTCCTCACCACGGATATCTTTAGTAAAAGGCGAAAGATATATTCGTGGTTTGAAGAGAAACCAGAGTAACTCGACTTGCACAAACATTGAATATACAGAATAATGTAAATGTTTTCTGAGAGAAGGTGTTTGCGAAAATGAACTTTTTGCAAACATCCTTAAATTCTACACAATAAGTATCTACACATGGCACATTTATGCCGTAGAACCATGTTGGCAATTTATGAATTTGATAGATTTTTCATATTTTTGTTGTGTAACAACGTGATCATATTACAACCGAATGGAGCCACGGCAATGCACATACACACAGTATAAGAACGAATATACAACGTATGCGTAATGAAATCATGTATTTCACTTTGTCAAAACACGCTAAGCTATAGAAAACAACTTATTGGATGGAAAAACATGCTCTTAAACTAATCGCTACTTTGCCGTGAATAAACTCAAACTGAAACGCTACAGAGAAGAGTAGCGTCATGGCGCATGGCGCACGCAAAGAAATCTCCGTAAATCACTCTCTTTATATTGGGCATGACAAACTTCTGCAAGTGCTTCTTTCTAATTTCTTTGCTTCCCCTCTAAGCACGAACTAGAAATAAGTCTATAATAGTCAGTGTTTTCGATTTTTTTTTACATGTGGTCTTTTTTCTAGGTAATGCTACATTTGATGGAGAGAGATAAAAAAAAAATTAATAGCGAGGAAAAGGGGGGACCAAGCTGCATATTTCATGTTGTTTATGTTACCCACGTAAAGTGGGTGTAGAGAAATTGTCTATAGACTCATTAATTGTTCCTCTCCACGGATATCTTTAGTAAAAGGCGAAAGATATATTCGTGGTTTGAAGAGAAACCAGAGTAACTCGTCTTGCACAAACATTGAATATACAGAATAATGTAAATGTTTTCTGAGAGAAGGTGTTTGCGAAAATGAACTTTTTGCAAACATCCTTAAATTCTACACAATAAGTATCTACACATGGCACATTTATGCCGTAGAACCATGTTGGCAATTTATGAATTTGATAGATTTTTCATATTTTTGTTGTGTAACAACGTGATCATATTACAACCGAATGGAGCCACGGCAATGCACATACACACAGTATAAGAACGAATATACAACGTATGCGTAATGAAATCATGTATTTCACTTTGTCAAAACACGCTAAGCTATAGAAAACAACTTATTGGATGGAAAAACATGCTCTTAAACTAATCGCTACTTTGCCGTGAATAAACTCAAACTGAAACGCTACAGAGAAGAGTAGCGTCATGGCGCATGGCGCACGCAAAGAAATCTCCGTAAATCACTCTCTTTATATTGGGCATGACAAACTTCTGCAAGTGCTTCTTTCTAATTTCTTTGCTTCCCCTCTAAGCACGAACTAGAAATAAGTCTATAATAGTCAGTGTTTTCGATTTTTTTTTTACATGTGGTCTTTTTTCTAGGTAATGCTACATTTGATGGAGAGAGATAAAAAAAAAATTAATAGCGAGGAAAAGGGGGGACCAAGCTGCATATTTCATGTTGTTTATGTTACCCACGTAAAGTGGGTGTAGAGAAATTGTCTATAGACTCATTAATTGTTCCTCTCCACGGATATCTTTAGTAAAAGGCGAAAGATATATTCGTGGTTTGAAGAGAAACCAGAGTAACTCGACTTGCACAAACATTGAATATACAGAATAATGTAAATGTTTTCTGAGAGAAGGTGTTTGCGAAAATGAACTTTTTGCAAACATCCTTAAATTCTACACAATAAGTATCTACACATGGCACATTTATGCCGTAGAACCATGTTGGCAATTTATGAATTTGATAGATTTTTCATATTTTTGTTGTGTAACAACGTGATCATATTACAACCGAATGGAGCCACGGCAATGCACATACACACAGTATAAGAACGAATATACAACGTATGCGTAATGAAATCATGTATTTCACTTTGTCAAAACACGCTAAGCTATAGAAAACAACTTATTGGATGGAAAAACATGCTCTTAAACTAATCGCTACTTTGCCGTGAATAAACTCAAACTGAAACGCTACAGAGAAGAGTAGCGTCATGGCGCATGGCGCACGCAAAGAAATCTCCGTAAATCACTCTCTTTATATTGGGCATGACAAACTTCTGCAAGTGCTTCTTTCTAATTTCTTTGCTTCCCCTCTAAGCACGAACTAGAAATAAGTCTATAATAGTCAGTGTTTTCGATTTTTTTTTACATGTGGTCTTTTTTCTAGGTAATGCTACATTTGATGGAGAGAGATAAAAAAAAAATTAATAGCGAGGAAAAGGGGGGACCAAGCTGCATATTTCATGTTGTTTATGTTACCCACGTAAAGTGGGTGTAGAGAAATTGTCTATAGACTCATTAATTGTTCCTCTCCACGGATATCTTTAGTAAAAGGCGAAAGATATATTCGTGGTTTGAAGAGAAACCAGAGTAACTCGACTTGCACAAACATTGAATATACAGAATAATGTAAATGTTTTCTGAGAGAAGGTGTTTGCGAAAATGAACTTTTTGCAAACATCCTTAAATTCTACACAATAAGTATCTACACATGGCACATTTATGCCGTAGAACCATGTTGGCAATTTATGAATTTGATAGATTTTTCATATTTTTGTTGTGTAACAACGTGATCATATTACAAACGAATGGAGCCACGGCAATGCACATACACACAGTATAAGAACGAATATACAACGTATGCGTAATGAAATCATGTATTTCACTTTGTCAAAACACGCTAAGCTATAGAAAACAACTTATTGGATGGAAAAACATGCTCTTAAACTAATCGCTACTTTGCCGTGAATAAACTCAAACTGAAACGCTACAGAGAAGAGTAGCGTCATGGCGCATGGCGCACGCAAAGAAATCTCCGTAAATCACTCTCTTTATATTGGGCATGACAAACTTCTGCAAGTGCTTCTTTCTAATTTCTTTGCTTCCCCTCTAAGCACGAACTAGAAATAAGTCTATAATAGTCAGTGTTTTCGATTTTTTTTTACATGTGGTCTTTTTTCTAGGTAATGCTACATTTGATGGAGAGAGATAAAAAAAAAATTAATAGCGAGGAAAAGGGGGGACCAAGCTGCATATTTCATGTTGTTTATGTTACCCACGTAAAGTGGGTGTAGAGAAATTGTCTATAGACTCATTAATTGTTCCTCTCCACGGATATCTTTAGTAAAAGGCGAAAGATATATTCGTGGTTTGAAGAGAAACCAGAGTAACTCGACTTGCACAAACATTGAATATACAGAATAATGTAAATGTTTTCTGAGAGAAGGTGTTTGCGAAAATGAACTTTTTGCAAACATCCTTAAATTCTACACAATAAGTATCTACACATGGCACATTTATGCCGTAGAACCATGTTGGCAATTTATGAATTTGATAGATTTTTCATATTTTTGTTGTGTAACAACGTGATCATATTACAACCGAATGGAGCCACGGCAATGCACATACACACAGTATAAGAACGAATATACAACGTATGCGTAATGAAATCATGTATTTCACTTTGTCAAAACACGCTAAGCTATAGAAAACAACTTATTGGATGGAAAAACATGCTCTTAAACTAATCGCTACTTTGCCGTGAATAAACTCAAACTGAAACGCTACAGAGAAGAGTAGCGTCATGGCGCATGGCGCATGGCGCACGCAAAGAAATCTCCGTAAATCACTCTCTTTATATTGGGCATGACAAACTTCTGCAAGTGCTTCTTTCTAATTTCTTTGCTTCCCCTCTAAGCACGAACTAGAAATAAGTCTATAATAGTCAGTGTTTTCGATTTTTTTTTACATGTGGTCTTTTTTCTAGGTAATGCTACATTTGATGGAGAGAGATAAAAAAAAATTAATAGCGAGGAAAAGGGGGGACCAAGCTGCATATTTCATGTTGTTTATGTTACCCACGTAAAGTGGGTGTAGAGAAATTGTCTATAGACTCATTAATTGTTCCTCTCCACGGATATCTTTAGTAAAAGGCGAAAGATATATTCGTGGTTTGAAGAGAAACCAGAGTAACTCGACTTGCACAAACATTGAATATACAGAATAATGTAAATGTTTTCTGAGAGAAGGTGTTTGCGAAAATGAACTTTTTGCAAACATCCTTAAATTCTACACAATAAGTATCTACACATGGCACATTTATGCCGTAGAACCATGTTGGCAATTTATGAATTTGATAGATTTTTCATATTTTTGTTGTGTAACAACGTGATCATATTACAACCGAATGGAGCCACGGCAATGCACATACACACAGTATAAGAACGAATATACAACGTATGCGTAATGAAATCATGTATTTCACTTTGTCAAAACACGCTAAGCTATAGAAAACAACTTATTGGATGGAAAAACATGCTCTTAAACTAATCGCTACTTTGCCGTGAATAAACTCAAACTGAAACGCTACAGAGAAGAGTAGCGTCATGGCGCATGGCGCACGCAAAGAAATCTCCGTAAATCACTCTCTTTATATTGGGCATGACAAACTTCTGCAAGTGCTTCTTTCTAATTTCTTTGCTTCCCCTCTAAGCACGAACTAGAAATAAGTCTATAATAGTCAGTGTTTTCGATTTTTTTTTACATGTGGTCTTTTTTCTAGGTAATGCTACATTTGATGGAGAGAGATAAAAAAAAAATTAATAGCGAGGAAAAGGGGGGACCAAGCTGCATATTTCATGTTGTTTATGTTACCCACGTAAAGTGGGTGTAGAGAAATTGTCTATAGACTCATTAATTGTTCCTCTCCACGGATATCTTTAGTAAAAGGCGAAAGATATATTCGTGGTTTGAAGAGAAACCAGAGTAACTCGACTTGCACAAACATTGAATATACAGAATAATGTAAATGTTTTCTGAGAGAAGGTGTTTGCGAAAATGAACTTTTTGCAAACATCCTTAAATTCTACACAATAAGTATCTACACATGGCACATTTATGCCGTAGAACCATGTTGGCAATTTATGAATTTGATAGATTTTTCATATTTTTGTTGTGTAACAACGTGATCATATTACAACCGAATGGAGCCACGGCAATGCACATACACACAGTATAAGAACGAATATACAACGTATGCGTAATGAAATCATGTATTTCACTTTGTCAAAACACGCTAAGCTATAGAAAACAACTTATTGGATGGAAAAACATGCTCTTAAACTAATCGCTACTTTGCCGTGAATAAACTCAAACTGAAACGCTACAGAGAAGAGTAGCGTCATGGCGCATGGCGCACGCAAAGAAATCTCCGTAAATCACTCTCTTTATATTGGGCATGACAAACTTCTGCAAGTGCTTCTTTCTAATTTCTTTGCTTCCCCTCTAAGCACGAACTAGAAATAAGTCTATAATAGTCAGTGTTTTCGATTTTTTTTTACATGTGGTCTTTTTTCTAGGTAATGCTACATTTGATGGAGAGAGATAAAAAAAAAATTAATAGCGAGGAAAAGGGGGGACCAAGCTGCATATTTCATGTTGTTTATGTTACCCACGTAAAGTGGGTGTAGAGAAATTGTCTATAGACTCATTAATTGTTCCTCTCCACGGATATCTTTAGTAAAAGGCGAAAGATATATTCGTGGTTTGAAGAGAAACCAGAGTAACTCGACTTGCACAAACATTGAATATACAGAATAATGTAAATGTTTTCTGAGAGAAGGTGTTTGCGAAAATGAACTTTTTGCAAACATCCTTAAATTCTACACAATAAGTATCTACACATGGCACATTTATGCCGTAGAACCATGTTGGCAATTTATGAATTTGATAGATTTTTCATATTTTTGTTGTGTAACAACGTGATCATATTACAACCGAATGGAGCCACGGCAATGCACATACACACAGTATAAGAACGAATATACAACGTATGCGTAATGAAATCATGTATTTCACTTTGTCAAAACACGCTAAGCTATAGAAAACAACTTATTGGATGGAAAAACATGCTCTTAAACTAATCGCTACTTTGCCGTGAATAAACTCAAACTGAAACGCTACAGAGAAGAGTAGCGTCATGGCGCATGGCGCACGCAAAGAAATCTCCGTAAATCACTCTCTTTATATTGGGCATGACAAACTTCTGCAAGTGCTTCTTTCTAATTTCTTTGCTTCCCCTCTAAGCACGAACTAGAAATAAGTCTATAATAGTCAGTGTTTTCGATTTTTTTTTACATGTGGTCTTTTTTCTAGGTAATGCTACATTTGATGGAGAGAGATAAAAAAAAAATTAATAGCGAGGAAAAGGGGGGACCAAGCTGCATATTTCATGTTGTTTATGTTACCCACGTAAAGTGGGTGTAGAGAAATTGTCTATAGACTCATTAATTGTTCCTCTCCACGGATATCTTTAGTAAAAGGCGAAAGATATATTCGTGGTTTGAAGAGAAACCAGAGTAACTCGACTTGCACAAACATTGAATATACAGAATAATGTAAATGTTTTCTGAGAGAAGGTGTTTGCGAAAATGAACTTTTTGCAAACATCCTTAAATTCTACACAATAAGTATCTACACATGGCACATTTATGCCGTAGAACCATGTTGGCAATTTATGAATTTGATAGATTTTTCATATTTTTGTTGTGTAACAACGTGATCATATTACAACCGAATGGAGCCACGGCAATGCACATACACACAGTATAAGAACGAATATACAACGTATGCGTAATGAAATCATGTATTTCACTTTGTCAAAACACGCTAAGCTATAGAAAACAACTTATTGGATGGAAAAACATGCTCTTAAACTAATCGCTACTTTGCCGTGAATAAACTCAAACTGAAACGCTACAGAGAAGAGTAGCGTCATGGCGCATGGCGCACGCAAAGAAATCTCCGTAAATCACTCTCTTTATATTGGGCATGACAAACTTCTGCAAGTGCTTCTTTCTAATTTCTTTGCTTCCCCTCTAAGCACGAACTAGAAATAAGTCTATAATAGTCAGTGTTTTCGATTTTTTTTTACATGTGGTCTTTTTTCTAGGTAATGCTACATTTGATGGAGAGAGATAAAAAAAAAATTAATAGCGAGGAAAAGGGGGGACCAAGCTGCATATTTCATGTTGTTTATGTTACCCACGTAAAGTGGGTGTAGAGAAATTGTCTATAGACTCATTAATTGTTCCTCTCCACGGATATCTTTAGTAAAAGGCGAAAGATATATTCGTGGTTTGAAGAGAAACCAGAGTAACTCGACTTGCACAAACATTGAATATACAGAATAATGTAAATGTTTTCTGAGAGAAGGTGTTTGCGAAAATGAACTTTTTGCAAACATCCTTAAATTCTACACAATAAGTATCTACACATGGCACATTTATGCCGTAGAACCATGTTGGCAATTTATGAATTTGATAGATTTTTCATATTTTTGTTGTGTAACAACGTGATCATATTACAACCGAATGGAGCCACGGCAATGCACATACACACAGTATAAGAACGAATATACAACGTATGCGTAATGAAATCATGTATTTCACTTTGTCAAAACACGCTAAGCTATAGAAAACAACTTATTGGATGGAAAAACATGCTCTTAAACTTATCGCTACTTTGCCGTGAATAAACTCAAACTGAAACGCTACAGAGAAGAGTAGCGTCATGGCGCATGGCGCACGCAAAGAAATCTCCGTAAATCACTCTCTTTATATTGGGCATGACAAACTTCTGCAAGTGCTTCTTTCTAATTTCTTTGCTTCCCCTCTAAGCACGAACTAGAAATAAGTCTATAATAGTCAGTGTTTTCGATTTTTTTTTACATGTGGTCTTTTTTCTAGGTAATGCTACATTTGATGGAGAGAGATAAAAAAAAAATTAATAGCGAGGAAAAGGGGGGACCAAGCTGCATATTTCATGTTGTTTATGTTACCCACGTAAAGTGGGTGTAGAGAAATTGTCTATAGACTCATTAATTGTTCCTCTCCACGGATATCTTTAGTAAAAGGCGAAAGATATATTCGTGGTTTGAAGAGAAACCAGAGTAACTCGACTTGCACAAACATTGAATATACAGAATAATGTAAATGTTTTCTGAGAGAAGGTGTTTGCGAAAATGAACTTTTTGCAAACATCCTTAAATTCTACACAATAAGTATCTACACATGGCACATTTATGCCGTAGAACCATGTTGGCAATTTATGAATTTGATAGATTTTTCATATTTTTGTTGTGTAACAACGTGATCATATTACAACCGAATGGAGCCACGGCAATGCACATACACACAGTATAAGAACGAATATACAACGTATGCGTAATGAAATCATGTATTTCACTTTGTCAAAACACGCTAAGCTATAGAAAACAACTTATTGGATGGAAAAACATGCTCTTAAACTAATCGCTACTTTGCCGTGAATAAACTCAAACTGAAACGCTACAGAGAAGAGTAGCGTCATGGCGCATGGCGCACGCAAAGAAATCTCCGTAAATCACTCTCTTTATATTGGGCATGACAAACTTCTGCAAGTGCTTCTTTCTAATTTCTTTGCTTCCCCTCTAAGCACGAACTAGAAATAAGTCTATAATAGTCAGTGTTTTCGATTTTTTTTTACATGTGGTCTTTTTTCTAGGTAATGCTACATTTGATGGAGAGAGATAAAAAAAAAATTAATAGCGAGGAAAAGGGGGGACCAAGCTGCATATTTCATGTTGTTTATGTTACCCACGTAAAGTGGGTGTAGAGAAATTGTCTATAGACTCATTAATTGTTCCTCTCCACGGATATCTTTAGTAAAAGGCGAAAGATATATTCGTGGTTTGAAGAGAAACCAGAGTAACTCGACTTGCACAAACATTGAATATACAGAATAATGTAAATGTTTTCTGAGAGAAGGTGTTTGCGAAAATGAACTTTTTGCAAACATCCTTAAATTCTACACAATAAGTATCTACACATGGCACATTTATGCCGTAGAACCATGTTGGCAATTTATGAATTTGATAGATTTTTCATATTTTTGTTGTGTAACAACGTGATCATATTACAACCGAATGGAGCCACGGCAATGCACATACACACAGTATAAGAACGAATATACAACGTATGCGTAATGAAATCATGTATTTCACTTTGTCAAAACACGCTAAGCTATAGAAAACAACTTATTGGATGGAAAAACATGCTCTTAAACTAATCGCTACTTTGCCGTGAATAAACTCAAACTGAAACGCTACAGAGAAGAGTAGCGTCATGGCGCATGGCGCACGCAAAGAAATCTCCGTAAATCACTCTCTTTATATTGGGCATGACAAACTTCTGCAAGTGCTTCTTTCTAATTTCTTTGCTTCCCCTCTAAGCACGAACTAGAAATAAGTCTATAATAGTCAGTGTTTTCGATTTTTTTTTACATGTGGTCTTTTTTCTAGGTAATGCTACATTTGATGGAGAGAGATAAAAAAAAAATTAATAGCGAGGAAAAGGGGGGACCAAGCTGCATATTTCATGTTGTTTATGTTACCCACGTAAAGTGGGTGTAGAGAAATTGTCTATAGACTCATTAATTGTTCCTCTCCACGGATATCTTTAGTAAAAGGCGAAAGATATATTCGTGGTTTGAAGAGAAACCAGAGTAACTCGACTTGCACAAACATTGAATATACAGAATAATGTAAATGTTTTCTGAGAGAAGGTGTTTGCGAAAATGAACTTTTTGCAAACATCCTTAAATTCTACACAATAAGTATCTACACATGGCACATTTATGCCGTAGAACCATGTTGGCAATTTATGAATTTGATAGATTTTTCATATTTTTGTTGTGTAACAACGTGATCATATTACAACCGAATGGAGCCACGGCAATGCACATACACACAGTATAAGAACGAATATACAACGTATGCGTAATGAAATCATGTATTTCACTTTGTCAAAACACGCTAAGCTATAGAAAACAACTTATTGGATGGAAAAACATGCTCTTAAACTAATCGCTACTTTGCCGTGAATAAACTCAAACTGAAACGCTACAGAGAAGAGTAGCGTCATGGCGCATGGCGCACGCAAAGAAATCTCCGTAAATCACTCTCTTTATATTGGGCATGACAAACTTCTGCAAGTGCTTCTTTCTAATTTCTTTGCTTCCCCTCTAAGCACGAACTAGAAATAAGTCTATAATAGTCAGTGTTTTCGATTTTTTTTTACATGTGGTCTTTTTTCTAGGTAATGCTACATTTGATGGAGAGAGATAAAAAAAAAATTAATAGCGAGGAAAAGGGGGGACCAAGCTGCATATTTCATGTTGTTTATGTTACCCACGTAAAGTGGGTGTAGAGAAATTGTCTATAGACTCATTAATTGTTCCTCTCCACGGATATCTTTAGTAAAAGGCGAAAGATATATTCGTGGTTTGAAGAGAAACCAGAGTAACTCGACTTGCACAAACATTGAATATACAGAATAATGTAAATGTTTTCTGAGAGAAGGTGTTTGCGAAAATGAACTTTTTGCAAACATCCTTAAATTCTACACAATAAGTATCTACACATGGCACATTTATGCCGTAGAACCATGTTGGCAATTTATGAATTTGATAGATTTTTCATATTTTTGTTGTGTAACAACGTGATCATATTACAACCGAATGGAGCCACGGCAATGCACATACACACAGTATAAGAACGAATATACAACGTATGCGTAATGAAATCATGTATTTCACTTTGTCAAAACACGCTAAGCTATAGAAAACAACTTATTGGATGGAAAAACATGCTCTTAAACTAATCGCTACTTTGCCGTGAATAAACTCAAACTGAAACGCTACAGAGAAGAGTAGCGTCATGGCGCATGGCGCATGGCGCACGCAAAGAAATCTCCGTAAATCACTCTCTTTATATTGGGCATGACAAACTTCTGCAAGTGCTTCTTTCTAATTTCTTTGCTTCCCCTCTAAGCACGAACTAGAAATAAGTCTATAATAGTCAGTGTTTTCGATTTTTTTTTACATGTGGTCTTTTTTCTAGGTAATGCTACATTTGATGGAGAGAGATAAAAAAAAAATTAATAGCGAGGAAAAGGGGGGACCAAGCTGCATATTTCATGTTGTTTATGTTACCCACGTAAAGTGGGTGTAGAGAAATTGTCTATAGACTCATTAATTGTTCCTCTCCACGGATATCTTTAGTAAAAGGCGAAAGATATATTCGTGGTTTGAAGAGAAACCAGAGTAACTCGACTTGCACAAACATTGAATATACAGAATAATGTAAATGTTTTCTGAGAGAAGGTGTTTGCGAAAATGAACTTTTTGCAAACATCCTTAAATTCTACACAATAAGTATCTACACATGGCACATTTATGCCGTAGAACCATGTTTGCAATTTATGAATTTGATAGATTTTTCATATTTTTGTTGTGTAACAACGTGATCATATTACAACCGAATGGAGCCACGGCAATGCACATACACACAGTATAAGAACGAATATACAACGTATGCGTAATGAAATCATGTATTTCACTTTGTCAAAACACGCTAAGCTATAGAAAACAACTTATTGGATGGAAAAACATGCTCTTAAACTAATCGCTACTTTGCCGTGAATAAACTCAAACTGAAACGCTACAGAGAAGAGTAGCGTCATGGCGCATGGCGCACGCAAAGAAATCTCCGTAAATCACTCTCTTTATATTGGGCATGACAAACTTCTGCAAGTGCTTCTTTCTAATTTCTTTGCTTCCCCTCTAAGCACGAACTAGAAATAAGTCTATAATAGTCAGTGTTTTCGATTTTTTTTTACATGTGGTCTTTTTTCTAGGTAATGCTACATTTGATGGAGAGAGATAAAAAAAAAATTAATAGCGAGGAAAAGGGGGGACCAAGCTGCATATTTCATGTTGTTTATGTTACCCACGTAAAGTGGGTGTAGAGAAATTGTCTATAGACTCATTAATTGTTCCTCTCCACGGATATCTTTAGTAAAAGGCGAAAGATATATTCGTGGTTTGAAGAGAAACCAGAGTAACTCGACTTGCACAAACATTGAATATACAGAATAATGTAAATGTTTTCTGAGAGAAGGTGTTTGCGAAAATGAACTTTTTGCAAACATCCTTAAATTCTACACAATAAGTATCTACACATGGCACATTTATGCCGTAGAACCATGTTGGCAATTTATGAATTTGATAGATTTTTCATATTTTTGTTGTGTAACAACGTGATCATATTACAACCGAATGGAGCCACGGCAATGCACATACACACAGTATAAGAACGAATATACAACGTATGCGTAATGAAATCATGTATTTCACTTTGTCAAAACACGCTAAGCTATAGAAAACAACTTATTGGATGGAAAAACATGCTCTTAAACTAATCGCTACTTTGCCGTGAATAAACTCAAACTGAAACGCTACAGAGAAGAGTAGCGTCATGGCGCATGGCGCACGCAAAGAAATCTCCGTAAATCACTCTCTTTATATTGGGCATGACAAACTTCTGCAAGTGCTTCTTTCTAATTTCTTTGCTTCCCCTCTAAGCACGAACTAGAAATAAGTCTATAATAGTCAGTGTTTTCGATTTTTTTTTACATGTGGTCTTTTTTCTAGGTAATGCTACATTTGATGGAGAGAGATAAAAAAAAAATTAATAGCGAGGAAAAGGGGGGACCAAGCTGCATATTTCATGTTGTTTATGTTACCCACGTAAAGTGGGTGTAGAGAAATTGTCTATAGACTCATTAATTGTTCCTCTCCACGGATATCTTTAGTAAAAGGCGAAAGATATATTCGTGGTTTGAAGAGAAACCAGAGTAACTCGACTTGCACAAACATTGAATATACAGAATAATGTAAATGTTTTCTGAGAGAAGGTGTTTGCGAAAATGAACTTTTTGCAAACATCCTTAAATTCTACACAATAAGTATCTACACATGGCACATTTATGCCGTAGAACCATGTTGGCAATTTATGAATTTGATAGATTTTTCATATTTTTGTTGTGTAACAACGTGATCATATTACAACCGAATGGAGCCACGGCAATGCACATACACACAGTATAAGAACGAATATACAACGTATGCGTAATGAAATAATCATGTATTTCACTTTGTCAAAACACGCTAAGCTATAGAAAACAACTTATTGGATGGAAAAACATGCTCTTAAACTAATCGCTACTTTGCCGTGAATAAACTCAAACTGAAACGCTACAGAGAAGAGTAGCGTCATGGCGCATGGCGCACGCAAAGAAATCTCCGTAAATCACTCTCTTTATATTGGGCATGACAAACTTCTGCAAGTGCTTCTTTCTAATTTCTTTGCTTCCCCTCTAAGCACGAACTAGAAATAAGTCTATAATAGTCAGTGTTTTCGATTTTTTTTTACATGTGGTCTTTTTTCTAGGTAATGCTACATTTGATGGAGAGAGATAAAAAAAAAATTAATAGCGAGGAAAAGGGGGGACCAAGCTGCATATTTCATGTTGTTTATGTTACCCACGTAAAGTGGGTGTAGAGAAATTGTCTATAGACTCATTAATTGTTCCTCTCCACGGATATCTTTAGTAAAAGGCGAAAGATATATTCGTGGTTTGAAGAGAAACCAGAGTAACTCGACTTGCACAAACATTGAATATACAGAATAATGTAAATGTTTTCTGAGAGAAGGTGTTTGCGAAAATGAACTTTTTGCAAACATCCTTAAATTCTACACAATAAGTATCTACACATGGCACATTTATGCCGTAGAACCATGTTGGCAATTTATGAATTTGATAGATTTTTCATATTTTTGTTGTGTAACAACGTGATCATATTACAACCGAATGGAGCCACGGCAATGTACATACACACAGTATAAGAACGAATATACAACGTATGCGTAATGAAATCATGTATTTCACTTTGTCAAAACACGCTAAGCTATAGAAAACAACTTATTGGATGGAAAAACATGCTCTTAAACTAATCGCTACTTTGCCGTGAATAAACTCAAACTGAAACGCTACAGAGAAGAGTAGCGTCATGGCGCATGGCGCACGCAAAGAAATCTCCGTAAATCACTCTCTTTATATTGGGCATGACAAACTTCTGCAAGTGCTTCTTTCTAATTTCTTTGCTTCCCCTCTAAGCACGAACTAGAAATAAGTCTATAATAGTCAGTGTTTTCGATTTTTTTTTACATGTGGTCTTTTTTCTAGGTAATGCTACATTTGATGGAGAGAGATAAAAAAAAAATTAATAGCGAGGAAAAGGGGGGACCAAGCTGCATATTTCATGTTGTTTATGTTACCCACGTAAAGTGGGTGTAGAGAAATTGTCTATAGACTCATTAATTGTTCCTCTCCACGGATATCTTTAGTAAAAGGCGAAAGATATATTCGTGGTTTGAAGAGAAACCAGAGTAACTCGACTTGCACAAACATTGAATATACAGAATAATGTAAATGTTTTCTGAGAGAAGGTGTTTGCGAAAATGAACTTTTTGCAAACATCCTTAAGTTCTACACAATAAGTATCTACACATGGCACATTTATGCCGTAGAACCATGTTGGCAATTTATGAATTTGATAGATTTTTCATATTTTTGTTGTGTAACAACGTGATCATATTACAACCGAATGGAGCCACGGCAATGCACATACACACAGTATAAGAACGAATATACAACGTATGCGTAATGAAATCATGTATTTCACTTTGTCAAAACACGCTAAGCTATAGAAAACAACTTATTGGATGGAAAAACATGCTCTTAAACTAATCGCTACTTTGCCGTGAATAAACTCAAACTGAAACGCTACAGAGAAGAGTAGCGTCATGGCGCATGGCGCACGCAAAGAAATCTCCGTAAATCACTCTCTTTATATTGGGCATGACAAACTTCTGCAAGTGCTTCTTTCTAATTTCTTTGCTTCCCCTCTAAGCACGAACTAGAAATAAGTCTATAATAGTCAGTGTTTTCGATTTTTTTTTACATGTGGTCTTTTTTCTAGGTAATGCTACATTTGATGGAGAGAGATAAAAAAAAAATTAATAGCGAGGAAAAGGGGGGACCAAGCTGCATATTTCATGTTGTTTATGTTACCCACGTAAAGTGGGTGTAGAGAAATTGTCTATAGACTCATTAATTGTTCCTCTCCACGGATATCTTTAGTAAAAGGCGAAAGATATATTCGTGGTTTGAAGAGAAACCAGAGTAACTCGACTTGCACAAACATTGAATATACAGAATAATGTAAATGTTTTCTGAGAGAAGGTGTTTGCGAAAATGAACTTTTTGCAAACATCCTTAAATTCTACACAATAAGTATCTACACATGGCACATTTATGCCGTAGAACCATGTTGGCAATTTATGAATTTGATAGATTTTTCATATTTTTGTTGTGTAACAACGTGATCATATTACAACCGAATGGAGCCACGGCAATGCACATACACACAGTATAAGAACGAATATACAACGTATGCGTAATGAAATCATGTATTTCACTTTGTCAAAACACGCTAAGCTATAGAAAACAACTTATTGGATGGAAAAACATGCTCTTAAACTAATCGCTACTTTGCCGTGAATAAACTCAAACTGAAACGCTACAGAGAAGAGTAGCGTCATGGCGCATGGCGCACGCAAAGAAATCTCCGTAAATCACTCTCTTTATATTGGGCATGACAAACTTCTGCAAGTGCTTCTTTCTAATTTCTTTGCTTCCCCTCTAAGCACGAACTAGAAATAAGTCTATAATAGTCAGTGTTTTCGATTTTTTTTTACATGTGGTCTTTTTTCTAGGTAATGCTACATTTGATGGAGAGAGATAAAAAAAAAATTAATAGCGAGGAAAAGGGGGGACCAAGCTGCATATTTCATGTTGTTTATGTTACCCACGTAAAGTGGGTGTAGAGAAATTGTCTATAGACTCATTAATTGTTCCTCTCCACGGATATCTTTAGTAAAAGGCGAAAGATATATTCGTGGTTTGAAGAGAAACCAGAGTAACTCGACTTGCACAAACATTGAATATACAGAATAATGTAAATGTTTTCTGAGAGAAGGTGTTTGCGAAAATGAACTTTTTGCAAACATCCTTAAATTCTACACAATAAGTATCTACACATGGCACATTTATGCCGTAGAACCATGTTGGCAATTTATGAATTTGATAGATTTTTCATATTTTTGTTGTGTAACAACGTGATCATATTACAACCGAATGGAGCCACGGCAATGCACATACACACAGTATAAGAACGAATATACAACGTATGCGTAATGAAATCATGTATTTCACTTTGTCAAAACACGCTAAGCTATAGAAAACAACTTATTGGATGGAAAAACATGCTCTTAAACTAATCGCTACTTTGCCGTGAATAAACTCAAACTGAAACGCTACAGAGAAGAGTAGCGTCATGGCGCATGGCGCACGCAAAGAAATCTCCGTAAATCACTCTCTTTATATTGGGCATGACAAACTTCTGCAAGTGCTTCTTTCTAATTTCTTTGCTTCCCCTCTAAGCACGAACTAGAAATAAGTCTATAATAGTCAGTGTTTTCGATTTTTTTTTACATGTGGTCTTTTTTCTAGGTAATGCTACATTTGATGGAGAGAGATAAAAAAAAAATTAATAGCGAGGAAAAGGGGGGACCAAGCTGCATATTTCATGTTGTTTATGTTACCCACGTAAAGTGGGTGTAGAGAAATTGTCTATAGACTCATTAATTGTTCCTCTCCACGGATATCTTTAGTAAAAGGCGAAAGATATATTCGTGGTTTGAAGAGAAACCAGAGTAACTCGACTTGCACAAACATTGAATATACAGAATAATGTAAATGTTTTCTGAGAGAAGGTGTTTGCGAAAATGAACTTTTTGCAAACATCCTTAAATTCTACACAATAAGTATCTACACATGGCACATTTATGCCGTAGAACCATGTTGGCAATTTATGAATTTGATAGATTTTTCATATTTTTGTTGTGTAACAACGTGATCATATTACAACCGAATGGAGCCACGGCAATGCACATACACACAGTATAAGAACGAATATACAACGTATGCGTAATGAAATCATGTATTTCACTTTGTCAAAACACGCTAAGCTATAGAAAACAACTTATTGGATGGAAAAACATGCTCTTAAACTAATCGCTACTTTGCCGTGAATAAACTCAAACTGAAACGCTACAGAGAAGAGTAGCGTCATGGCGCATGGCGCACGCAAAGAAATCTCCGTAAATCACTCTCTTTATATTGGGCATGACAAACTTCTGCAAGTGCTTCTTTCTAATTTCTTTGCTTCCCCTCTAAGCACGAACTAGAAATAAGTCTATAATAGTCAGTGTTTTCGATTTTTTTTTACATGTGGTCTTTTTTCTAGGTAATGCTACATTTGATGGAGAGAGATAAAAAAAAAATTAATAGCGAGGAAAAGGGGGGACCAAGCTGCATATTTCATGTTGTTTATGTTACCCACGTAAAGTGGGTGTAGAGAAATTGTCTATAGACTCATTAATTGTTCCTCTCCACGGATATCTTTAGTAAAAGGCGAAAGATATATTCGTGGTTTGAAGAGAAACCAGAGTAACTCGACTTGCACAAACATTGAATATACAGAATAATGTAAATGTTTTCTGAGAGAAGGTGTTTGCGAAAATGAACTTTTTGCAAACATCCTTAAATTCTACACAATAAGTATCTACACATGGCACATTTATGCCGTAGAACCATGTTGGCAATTTATGAATTTGATAGATTTTTCATATTTTTGTTGTGTAACAACGTGATCATATTACAACCGAATGGAGCCACGGCAATGCACATACACACAGTATAAGAACGAATATACAACGTATGCGTAATGAAATCATGTATTTCACTTTGTCAAAACACGCTAAGCTATAGAAAACAACTTATTGGATGGAAAAACATGCTCTTAAACTAATCGCTACTTTGCCGTGAATAAACTCAAACTGAAACGCTACAGAGAAGAGTAGCGTCATGGCGCATGGCGCACGCAAAGAAATCTCCGTAAATCACTCTCTTTATATTGGGCATGACAAACTTCTGCAAGTGCTTCTTTCTAATTTCTTTGCTTCCCCTCTAAGCACGAACTAGAAATAAGTCTATAATAGTCAGTGTTTTCGATTTTTTTTTACATGTGGTCTTTTTTCTAGGTAATGCTACATTTGATGGAGAGAGATAAAAAAAAAATTAATAGCGAGGAAAAGGGGGGACCAAGCTGCATATTTCATGTTGTTTATGTTACCCACGTAAAGTGGGTGTAGAGAAATTGTCTATAGACTCATTAATTGTTCCTCTCCACGGATATCTTTAGTAAAAGGCGAAAGATATATTCGTGGTTTGAAGAGAAACCAGAGTAACTCGACTTGCACAAACATTGAATATACAGAATAATGTAAATGTTTTCTGAGAGAAGGTGTTTGCGAAAATGAACTTTTTGCAAACATCCTTAAATTCTACACAATAAGTATCTACACATGGCACATTTATGCCGTAGAACCATGTTGGCAATTTATGAATTTGATAGATTTTTCATATTTTTGTTGTGTAACAACGTGATCATATTACAACCGAATGGAGCCACGGCAATGCACATACACACAGTATAAGAACGAATATACAACGTATGCGTAATGAAATCATGTATTTCACTTTGTCAAAACACGCTAAGCTATAGAAAACAACTTATTGGATGGAAAAACATGCTCTTAAACTAATCGCTACTTTGCCGTGAATAAACTCAAACTGAAACGCTACAGAGAAGAGTAGCGTCATGGCGCATGGCGCACGCAAAGAAATCTCCGTAAATCACTCTCTTTATATTGGGCATGACAAACTTCTGCAAGTGCTTCTTTCTAATTTCTTTGCTTCCCCTCTAAGCACGAACTAGAAATAAGTCTATAATAGTCAGTGTTTTCGATTTTTTTTTACATGTGGTCTTTTTTCTAGGTAATGCTACATTTGATGGAGAGAGATAAAAAAAAAATTAATAGCGAGGAAAAGGGGGGACCAAGCTGCATATTTCATGTTGTTTATGTTACCCACGTAAAGTGGGTGTAGAGAAATTGTCTATAGACTCATTAATTGTTCCTCTCCACGGATATCTTTAGTAAAAGGCGAAAGATATATTCGTGGTTTGAAGAGAAACCAGAGTAACTCGACTTGCACAAACATTGAATATACAGAATAATGTAAATGTTTTCTGAGAGAAGGTGTTTGCGAAAATGAACTTTTTGCAAACATCCTTAAATTCTACACAATAAGTATCTACACATGGCACATTTATGCCGTAGAACCATGTTGGCAATTTATGAATTTGATAGATTTTTCATATTTTTGTTGTGTAACAACGTGATCATATTACAACCGAATGGAGCCACGGCAATGCACATACACACAGTATAAGAACGAATATACAACGTATGCGTAATGAAATCATGTATTTCACTTTGTCAAAACACGCTAAGCTATAGAAAACAACTTATTGGATGGAAAAACATGCTCTTAAACTAATCGCTACTTTGCCGTGAATAAACTCAAACTGAAACGCTACAGAGAAGAGTAGCGTCATGGCGCATGGCGCACGCAAAGAAATCTCCGTAAATCACTCTCTTTATATTGGGCATGACAAACTTCTGCAAGTGCTTCTTTCTAATTTCTTTGCTTCCCCTCTAAGCACGAACTAGAAATAAGTCTATAATAGTCAGTGTTTTCGATTTTTTTTTACATGTGGTCTT
The DNA here is from genome assembly GCF_965363235.1 of Mytilus galloprovincialis. Classification (NCBI taxonomy): domain Eukaryota; kingdom Metazoa; phylum Mollusca; class Bivalvia; order Mytilida; family Mytilidae; genus Mytilus; species Mytilus galloprovincialis. The sequence continues at coordinate 90,037,722 of NC_134843.1, forward strand.
TTTTCTAGGTAATGCTACATTTGATGGAGAGAGATAAAAAAAAAATTAATAGCGAGGAAAAGGGGGGACCAAGCTGCATATTTCATGTTGTTTATGTTACCCACGTAAAGTGGGTGTAGAGAAATTGTCTATAGACTCATTAATTGTTCCTCTCCACGGATATCTTTAGTAAAAGGCGAAAGATATATTCGTGGTTTGAAGAGAAACCAGAGTAACTCGACTTGCACAAACATTGAATATACAGAATAATGTAAATGTTTTCTGAGAGAAGGTGTTTGCGAAAATGAACTTTTTGCAAACATCCTTAAATTCTACACAATAAGTATCTACACATGGCACATTTATGCCGTAGAACCATGTTGGCAATTTATGAATTTGATAGATTTTTCATATTTTTGTTGTGTAACAACGTGATCATATTACAACCGAATGGAGCCACGGCAATGCACATACACACAGTATAAGAACGAATATACAACGTATGCGTAATGAAATCATGTATTTCACTTTGTCAAAACACGCTAAGCTATAGAAAACAACTTATTGGATGGAAAAACATGCTCTTAAACTAATCGCTACTTTGCCGTGAATAAACTCAAACTGAAACGCTACAGAGAAGAGTAGCGTCATGGCGCATGGCGCACGCAAAGAAATCTCCGTAAATCACTCTCTTTATATTGGGCATGACAAACTTCTGCAAGTGCTTCTTTCTAATTTCTTTGCTTCCCCTCTAAGCACGAACTAGAAATAAGTCTATAATAGTCAGTGTTTTCGATTTTTTTTTACATGTGGTCTTTTTTCTAGGTAATGCTACATTTGATGGAGAGAGATAAAAAAAAAATTAATAGCGAGGAAAAGGGGGGACCAAGCTGCATATTTCATGTTGTTTATGTTACCCACGTAAAGTGGGTGTAGAGAAATTGTCTATAGACTCATTAATTGTTCCTCTCCACGGATATCTTTAGTAAAAGGCGAAAGATATATTCGTGGTTTGAAGAGAAACCAGAGTAACTCGACTTGCACAAACATTGAATATACAGAATAATGTAAATGTTTTCTGAGAGAAGGTGTTTGCGAAAATGAACTTTTTGCAAACATCCTTAAATTCTACACAATAAGTATCTACACATGGCATTTTTGGGCATTGACATGGCCTTGTTTACAAACACTATAGATTCGCCCTTCATTCCTTTACTGACCCCATTACTTTTTAATCATGTAGTAAAAAAAGGTACATTCAGCATTCATTTTTAAGATTTTTTTTGGGTCCCTTTTTTTGACTCTTATGTTGATCAATCTATCAAAAATTATTTATTACAAAATTATCTGCCAATCAGAAGAGCACAGGACTTCAGTTCTATACAGAAAGCTCTCCCCCAAATGGGCGGTCCCAGATGACGTATATTTCTCTCCGAATTTACCCCTATACATAAATAAAGAAGGAATGAATTGGGATAGTGAATGAAAAAATAAGAAAAACAGTGTTTGAACAGGGACTTTATGTGTAGACAACGAAATCAAAGGGGGATAATTATGTTTTTGGAGTTTAGTACGCCAGGAACGTCGTGAAGATACATATACTTGTATAAAGCAAATCGAAATTATTGAAAATAAATTAATGTAACTGTTATAAGACAAAATAGAATATTAGGCAAAATCGGGTTTTTATTTGTTAATAGAATTAATTGATAAGGATTGCCTTTTCAACGGTAGATTATCGTACAGACTTCAGCAATGAGGGAAAAAACATACAGTATAGTATGTAATAAAAGACTCGAAATGTGTCACACTCAAACGAAAAAACTAAGGTGAAATTTTGAGGTTGCGTCGCATGGTTTTTCTCACTTTGCATTTAAATAAGTATAGAAACAGATCAGTGTGGATAGTATGTTTTGATGTTTGACAGTGTTTTTTGAAAATTATTTGTTTGAAGAAGAGGTCTTATTTAACAAAATATTATTTGCCCCTTCGTAAAAGCAAAACACTTGCATCTTCGTTGGTATTTTTTATAAAACAATATGAAAGTTAAACTATTTTTTTTCTATCTGTCTTTAATACGTTTAGATAGAGGAGTTCTTTGATTGTTAATACATATGATGTAGTAATCAAGCAGATCGTTTGAATTTTTAGACTACACATATGATCAACACCGCCTCCGGAGTAACTGTTTTCCTCTTGAGAACACACATTCAGTAAAAGGTCCCACGAGAACACATGATAAAAGTTACTTATTAGTTACGTTTTATTAACCGTGGAATATAGGTTAACAATTTTGAAAGAGGTTTCGTCGAGCATTTGGCAGTTCAAGCAATGATACTTTGATTTTTTTTACTATATTGGCCACAACTCGAGTATCCATTTAGGGGAAGCAACCCAACTTCTTCATATTTAGTTTGAAATCCAAAGGAACATAAAACATGATATAAATTTACTGTAACAGTTGTTTGAAATTTTTAGATTTCAATTTTCTTTAACGTCAGCTTATAAAAGACCATATACTGACATGTAAATTATAACATATTCAAGTAAAAGTAAAATAAATATCATAATAAATGTTCTTTTAAATTACTATCTATTATCCTAAGTAATGTTTGTGTTTTCCAAAATTCTTTTTTGAAAGTCCTTGTTATCGTTGTACAGTTTTTAACTTTAACTACATGTATACAGTGATACGTGTTTTATTTTAATTCATATGTTATAACCAAAATTAGTTTTCGGTAGTTTTGTAATAAGTGTCCATCTGATGAGTTAAGCCTTTTTCAACTGATTTTTATAGTTCGTTTTTATGTTGTACTAGCTGTTATACCACTGTTCCAGGTTAGGGGGAAGATTGGGATCCCGCTAACATGTTTAACCCCGCCATAATATTATTTATGTATGTACCTGTCCCAAGTCAGGAGCCTGTAATTCAGTGGTTGTCGTTTGTTTATGTGTTACATATTTGTTTTTCGTTCATTTTTTTTTATACATAAATGAGGTTAGTTTTCTCGTTTGAATTGTTTTACATTGTCTTATCGGGGCCTTTTATAGCTGACTTTAGCCGTATGGTGACCTATAGTTGTTAATGTCTGTGTCATTTTGGTCTCTTGTGGACAGTTGTCTCATTGGAAATCATACCACATCTTCTTTTTTTATATGTATAGGTTTAAATTGTCTAACAAAAAAATATGTGCCATGACCCCTTTTTTAAGGAGAGTAAATCTATCATATTAAACTTATCTTTTGAAACAGGGTACACATAGATCGATCCTCAAGTACACCACATAATTAAAAGTGTAGTATTGTCGCAAAAATAATGATTTAATCTATATCAGAGTGAATACAACATGTCTAAAATTTTATTATATAAAGATCACAATTTAAAAAAATTTGATTTAACAAAAGATTGAGCATTAAACACACGCTTAGGTTCAGTTTCATAACCGAATAACAAACAATCATTTTCAACAACTTGTTTTAACCTCATCAATGTCTGTCTTGGAACTGTTGAATATGCTTCGCTAAAAGCATCTTGTTTATTATTTTTTTTAGAAACATCAGATTTTGATGATTTGTATGCCTCTAACACGGTCTTGATGAATTTACTTTTTGTCAATTTGACAACAGTGTCTGGTTTAAATGGTATTACTATTTGACGACTAAGTATTCCCTTTATTTGTAATTGTCTCCATATTCTTAGTACTGCATCATACATAGTCATACATTTTAAAATTTTAGTTTTGAATTGAAACAGTCTATTTGCAATGTTTATTATTTCATTAATTGATGAGTTTGAAAGCATATATTCAAACTGGTTTCTAATGTTGTTGTCCATTTTAAGAGTATCTAAAATGAATTTAGAATCATTTCGGAACGTCTCCATTTTTCCGATATAATCAATTTTGTGTTCACAAGGTGCACAGTGTTCATACATTGAGAAAAAATGACGGTCTCGTCTGTCCGGTGTCTTTTCCAATGCAATTATGTAATTGATAAATTCGGCAAATGTGACGTCATGGCCACACGACCTTTTAGCTTCAGGGTAACTGAGGCGTTTTGCAGGAATACCGACAGCCTTCCAATACATAACATTTGGATTAAATAATTTATCTATATATCCAGAAAACAGTCGATTATAAGGATCTCGAACAAACAAGAATTTAAAATAATGTTTGAATTTGTCTTCTGCTACCCCAAGATTGGTAATGCTTGGTAGTCCCCTTGTTCCTGGTGTTGTCTGGTTGAATATGATCCTTTTCCAGAACGTTGAAGCTGCCTTTTGAATTTGACAGAATATTAAATTATGACGATCACTAACAAATGTGTTGAAAATGTAAGGATTCCTCTTCGACTTATGTTTGAAGGTATTTGGTTTCTGTTTACAAATTCTCGACAGCCTATCTAGTCTTTGTTTATTATTATCTAGATTGATAAGCTCCGTATTCAATACCTGTAATACAGTATACACTTTTTAATAATATGATAAAAATTCAAATAGTTTTTAACCAGTGTTTAGAACATATAAAAAAATATGAAGATAACGAAATCAGACCATAAAGCTAGTTAAAAAGCTGTCCCTGTATGACATAAGTAAAAACAACTTGTGGAGAGTTGTCTCATTGGCAATCATGTCACATCTTCTTTTTTTATATTCAAACAAGAAATTGACGGGCTAAATTAATTTCAAAACAATAAACGTAAAACAAATATGTTATGCAGGAAAAAAATTACAACCACAAATTACAAGCTCCTTGATAGGAACACACAGGATGTGGCGGGGTTAAACCTGTTTACTGGTGCCAAACCCATTCCTTAACCGTGGACAAAGAGGCACAGAAAACAATCTATATAGAAATCTGTTGAAAATTGCTTGTCTCATTATATCGAAACAAAACACACAAAAAACTACTCACAAAAGGACTTAAGGCATAGAGCACACATAGCTCAAATTCAAGTCAAGCTCTAATGATATTAGTTAATGTTCTCATCAATGATCGAAAGATCAAAAGGAGGATTAAAGTTATAACGATAACAAGAAGCAATCACACATTCCGAACAGAACATGCCGTTTTTGTTGAAGACCGTACTTTAACCTATAATGATTTACTTTTTACAAACCAATGATATGTGTTGTTTTTCAATTCCAACTATGATAACAAATAACTTTCACACGTTACTGTATAATACACAGCCACTCACGGTCGAAATAGGGACGTTAGAATCTGATGTTGCGCGTAGAGAAAGTGACACAATCTCCGACCTTGATAAACCCTAGAAAGTTTAACAATACAAAAGGGTTCCGTAGCTGGCCAGTTGTAAAACGCAATTTTGTCACTATCTAAAACACCTCCATTAAGGAACATGTGATGATTGTAAAAGACTCACCTTTGTGGCTGTGGTACTGTAGTCGTCGTTTTTGCAACTACCACATTCGGTAGTGGATGCCTGAAATACAAGAAATTTGAAACAATGCTTTTGGTACCAAAAGTATGATTTGTTTCAAGATCGACCCTGAATGTCTAGAGCTAAAATGTATAAACTCATCTATGCAAGTCATCAATTGACACTTTAAATTTGTAAATTTTGTACATTTTTCAAACCAGATTTCACGCAAATTAAAAAAAAAAACCGCATAATTTAAATCAATTTTACATTGTTATCTTTATCATTGGCTTTGTAGCCAGTGCATGCACGTGGACTCAACATGACCAATTGTACCATTGACTCTATGGCCAGTGCTCGTGAACTACAAATGACCGATTGAACAATTAAATCGGTAACAAGTGATCTCGAACTACAAATGGTCAAAGATATCCTTAGGCTGATAGCTGTAGCATTAGTCGTTAGCCCGTCAGCAATTTGTTGTGCTTTGAAATGATTTTCTATTTGACTTTATTGCTCAGCAAAGCCTGAGACTTTATTGTTTTTTGTTTCGAGCACCCCTCATGAGAAGTTATTAGCCTGCGCATGTGATACATGTACATATCGAAATATCTAGAACCAAAAAGTGGTAAACAGTTGATGTTGCTGAGTCATTAGTTTTTCATGTAGTGGTCGTCTTTTCGTCATATTTCGTTTATGACTAATATTTGTCGGTCTCTCTCACACTTATGACTAATATTTGTCGGTCTCTCTCACACTTATGACTAATATTTGTCGGTCTCTCTCACACTTATGACTAATATTTGTCGGTCTCTCTCCCACTTATGAGTTCTGGTTCTCCCTTTGATACATTTGTACATCTTTAATATGTCAATGTTTGTATCTTGTCAGTTTGTTTTAGTACGTAGTGAAAGTGTTCTCAAAGAATTCGATTGTACATGTACCAGAATATCTAAAGCATTTCAACTGATGTATGCAAATGACTAAACTGCTTTTAATTTAAACGGAAGGAGTTATTATATTAGTCAAATTTGATACACATCTAAAATGGTTATATGTTCAAAATATCAACTTGCTCAATTCCACCTCTTTTCTTAAATATCTCTTTGGGTTGTGATTTGATCATAATGTGATGCTAGGACAAATACTAGTACACATCGCGTCTTACATATGTTTGCGCCTGTCCCAAGTCAGGAGCCTCTGGCCTGTGCTAGCCTTTCGTGTTCTTTTTTTTTTTAATTTTAGTTCATTTATATGTTTTTGAGTTTAGTATAAGGTTCATTTTCACTTTATAGAGCAGGATTTTCTCGCTGTGTTGAAGAAACATTGGGGATCTTGGGCTTTTTCTGCTCTATGGTCGGGTTGTTGTCTTTTTGACAGATTCCCCATTTCTATTTTCATCTTCCTATGTTTCTTTACACCATTGAACAGGCCAGAACACCAAACACACACCAGCAATCTAGACTATTATAGGGAAATACTTGAAGTATACTTACATTTATTTTAATCATGGGTTCTGTAATAGATTTCATTTTTTTGAAATCAAGGTAAAGTCTTCTTTCTTGCGTGTGATGCCAATTGGTCAATTCTGAGTAGGAAACTGGTAATTGGATAATTATACAATTATTTTCTATGACGTATTACAGAGACATCTGCGTAGCGTTTTTGACAGTTAAAAGTAAATTACAACATGCATTGTATAGTAGCATGTTTATGTTTCACAAAAAAAAAAAAAAACTTTTGACAGGATAAAAGGTTTTCATTCATAAGAAGAGATGTGATGTTATGTAATACCGTTTTAAAAATATTTGCCGAGAGTAACACTAACATGTGGTTTTTCAAATGTAAATTAAACGAAAAATCTTGTTTTACATCCACTATTTTTCAAATAAGAACCACTTAGATTCGCGTCAAGTAAATTTTAACATTTAATATTTTTCCGGATCATAAACGCACTTTATTTCATTTTGGTTAATTCCTAGTTTAAGATAATAACATACCCTTTTCTCTGAGAAGAAGACATATGGCCATCCCTGAAAAAACTGCCATGTAAATTTTAATTCGGCAGCGACACATCTTCATCTTTTGTTGATTTACGACACTAGCAGTATATTGCATTTTATATCGCTTTGTTTACATGTGTTTGATAAATATTGAATAATGCATATGCCATATATAATATTTAAGGCCATACAGAGGAAATTATCTTTAACATACTATAGATGGTGAACAAGTCGTTACTATTAATAAGTCTGTATTTTAAAACTGACGTAGTTTTAAATGAAAAAAAAACCAAACTTATTTATTAAGTACTTTCGAAGTGCTTGTCTCTGGATTTACCTTCACAAAAACCCCCAAAATCTAGAAAGCCAAAGATGTATAAACGTTTGACTAGCAAAGAAATTACAAGTTCAAAGAAGGGACATACAAAATAGTAAAAATAATGTAACAGTTGTAATATTCTTAAAGTATTAATAACTGTTACAATATATCTTACTAAACTTTATTTATTTAGTACTTCCGAAGTGCTTGTCTCTGGATTTACCTTCACAAAGAACCCAAAAATCTAGAAAGCCAAAGATGTATTAACATTAATTTTGACTAGGAAAGAAGTTATATGTTCAAACAAGGGACATACAAAAAATAGTAAAAATAATGTAACAGTTGTAATATTCTTAATTTATGAATAACAGTCACAACATATCTTACTAAACTTTAAATTGATCCCGTTTACTTTTAATAAATCACCGATAAGTATTAAAGTCATAAGCGTTAAAACAAAATGACTCATTAAGCATCTTTTAAGGCATAGATATATATATACCATAGCCGTATTTGGCACAACTTTTTGGAATTTTGGATCCCCAATGCTCTTAAACTTTGTACTGTTTAGCCTTATAAATATTTTGATGTGAGCGTCACTGATGAGTCTTATGTAGACGAAACGAGCGTCTGACGTACTATATTATAATCCTGGTACCTTTGATAACTAATCAAATCATTTTCCTTACGTAGGATTTTTGATTGATTGTGAATTTTTGCATTTTGTAGTTTGATTTAACGTGTTCTGTTATGTTCTGAATGGCTAGTTTTATTTGATGAATGCCATCAGTGGAGCAGAACATGGTTACCCTTTCGGAGCACCTGAGTTCTCCGGGTTTTAATTTGATTCGTCTTGCATATTTTCAAGTTTCAACTGTTGTGTTTAATTGACAGCTTTTTGTGTAAATTTTCTTTTTTGTTGTCGCTTTTTCTTTCCATATTTTTTTACTGTCAACTTTCTGTCTGTTCTTTAATTTTATACGACTGTCATACAAGTGAGAGGTTTAGCTAGCTATAAAACCAGGTTTAATCCACCATTTTCTACATAAGGACATCGACCTGTCAGAAATATGACAGTTGTTGTCCATTCGTTTGATGTGTTAGATCTTTTGATTTTGCCATTTGATTGGGGACTTTCTGTGTTGAATTTTCCTCGGAGTTCAGTATTTTTGTGATTTTCCTTTTTTCTCCTTTATACTCAATTGTCATCAAAACGCAATGTTAGTCACTAGCTGATATAAAAACAATCAGGTTTTGCTTTCAGAAAAAAACATATCTTTTTATAAGTAAAAAGTTAAGCTGTTCTAGTAAGGCATTACGTATATAATTGATTGGTTGTTGATGGCTAAAGGTCCAGTGGCAAATAGTGCATTCATGTTCTGGCTGAATTTCGTATAGTAATATAGTACACACTATAGGGGGAAAAGTCACATAATGACAATTTGTGCCAAATGTTGAATTTCTGAATCTAAAACCGCCTAAGGAAACTGAAAATACAATACTTAAGGTCTAACTATTATAATCATTTGTTCGTAATCTTTATTGATTGACTTTGAAATAACACACTGCTTACGGATTGATATGCAAACATATGGTTCAGATAAATACAAAATGTCTTTTTAAAGAATATTTCCTGTACATACAACGGACATAATGCAACGAGGACGTTGACGCATGTTTTCAAAGTTATTCTACCATGAACTGATTTTTTTTTGATTTCACTATTGATTTGTGTATATGACTAAATACGACGTTGTTTTATCAACAAACATTAGAGCAATCTTATATAATAATAATGCAGCGTTTAATGATCATAAGATATCAAAACTGCTTTCAAGGTTAGACTGAATCCAAGGTGCCAAATTGTTTGAAAATGTATGCTGCTCATCGTTTTCCACTTGCAACTGTAACTCTTTATGGAGTCCCGTTTAATACCTGTTGTTTTTAAGTGTTAACACTAAATTATCTATAATTATCAACTACTTTTTGGTCACTTCTGAAATACGTCCAAATGTTATTGACTTAAATCATTATTGGATGTTAAACAAAATGAAATAGTTATTGGATGTTAAACAAAATGAAATAGTTATTGGATGTTAAACAAAATGAAATAGTTATTGGATGTTAAACGAAATCAATGTCGTTGTACAGTTGAACAGTTGAATCTGCTTAACAATTTATCCGATATATTTGCATAACCACGAATTAAAGCACTTTCATAGTATTTGTACGCAAAACCCTTTGGTAATTCGATGTAAGATAATCCGTTTACACAGTAAATATGCATTTTATAATGTAACATACTTTGAGTAGATAAACGTTGTACTTTGAAGTGAAAGACTTATATCAATATACATGTAATGTGTAACTTCTAAGGCATTTATATCAATATACATGTAATGTGTAACTTCTGAGGCATTTATATCAATATACATGTAATGTGTAACTTCTGAGGCATTTATATCAATATACATGTAATGTGTAACTTCTGAGGCATTTATATCAATATACATGTAATGTGTAACTTCTGAGGCATTTATATCAATATACATGTAATGTGTAACTTCTGAGGCATTTATATCATTAAAGGGGCATTAGCTGTCAAAGTCATGTTCCCCGATTAGAACTAAATTCTAATATAAGATTTATAACATACTAAAACGAATGCATATATTCAAATTACAAAAAGTTCCAAGGAAACATTAAAGGATGGATAGAAAATTATGATATTGAATCATTATTTCATAGATAGATATAGGAAGATGTGGTATGAGTGCCTATGAGACAATTCTCCATTCAAGTAACAATTTATAAAAGTAAACCATTATAGGTCAAGGTACGGCCTTCAACACAGAGCTTTGGCTCACACCGAACAGCAAGCTAAAAAGCTTATTTCAGACTGGACTCTATCTAGTTATTCATCGAGATGACGTACGAAGACTGCCGACAGCCATATAACCCTATATAAACATCAATATAAATATAAAAAGACGAACAGGTACGTGCAATCGTATAAGAACAATGTTTCTTGATCTGTTTGATTCATGATATAGATTTAAAAATGTGCATTAAATCATCATCGTTATACTATTTTAAAAAGATTTTTGAGGATCAGGATAAGTTAACGAAATAATTTTTCATGTCATCCCCTTTCTTACAAAATTGACATTCTATTTTTACGAATGAATTTTATGCTGAACATGCATCTCTACTGAAGGTAAAAAACAAAGTTTGCATGAATTAGGATGCAAATGAGCTCGAGGTTGAAATATTGACTTGCAAATCAAATTATACACGAGTGATTTTTTTTATGTATTATGATTTCTGGTCTTTGCGTCCGTCCGTCCGTCCGTTCGTTCGTTCGTTCGTTCTGGTCTGTCCCGCCTCAGGTTAAAGTTTTTGGTTAAAGCTTTTTATCAATGTAGTTATTCATGACGTTTAAGTCCAATCAAGTTGAAACTTAGTACACATGTTCCCTATGATATGATCTTTCTAATTCTAATGCCAATTTAGAGTTTTGATCCCCCATTTCACGGTCCACTGCACATAAAAATTAAAGTGCTGTTGGGGCATTCGTGTACTATGGACACATTCTTGTTTTTATCTCATTTTGTCGAAAAGGAACCAAACTGACTGCTGTTGCAGTGTTCCGCTTAATATTTGAAATAAAAAACTATCAGAGTATTTTTAATTTTCTGTCTAATTCATAGCTAATGTCCTATCAACGGCTTGATTCAATAAACCCTTGGTTTCACGATTTCCGTGAACAATACGTAATATTAAAATATCTTAATTATATATTTACACAATTCCACGATGATATACAATGTGTATGAAAAATAATTATAAGGTTCCAACTACATCTGGCAAAGTTCACCATAGATAAATTTAGCTATTCATTTTAGGTTCCTTTTAGTAATATAGCGCCTAATGTTTCGATGTATTTATATATCCCTTTCTTACAAATGTTCAGCTTTTCAAAGCTTTCCAGATGGTAAGGTAAATATAGAAAAGAGTTTTTAAGTAAACAAATAGTAAATGGCAAATATGTCATGCCATGTTCAGAACGAGAATAAATCAACAATAAATACAAAAGGTACAATGTAGGGATGAAGGTCGGTGAAATTTTGACTGCCACTTGAAAATGAGTGTATATTGGATAGTGATAGAAACTTGGGCTTGCAACAGGCCACCTATGGACCCCTCATTGAGTTGTTTCAATGATTCTAAAGTGCAGACAGCATGGCACTCACTCTACACGAGGCATTGGATTTATCATTCCAAATCTAATATAACCGGATGGGGCTGCGAACTTGATAAACATCATCTGAGTTTTATTTATTTCATGAGTTGATGTCAAGTGTCGTAAAAGTATAGGAACTACATAATTTGCAATTGGTATATGCACAATGTTAATATATTTATCGAAACAACTCCTACATTATATATATATATATATATATATATATATATATATATATATATATGGTGTTTATATATCTCAACTTGTACGATTCGCTCGTGTATGTAACAATGTATTAGATTTTAGCGAGAGAAATTTATGTATTACTGAAAAATTATTACACCAGGGTTTTCGATATCACAAACTGGTCAAAACATTTACTAAATTTTATCACCGGTATAAGGAAATAATTCGTAAATATAACTCAACATGCAGACATCTTATACGTTCAGGTATTTCACATCCAAAATTTTATGGAAATATTCTTTATAAAGCACAAAAATGTCAGTATTCTCCTCAGAAACTAACAAAACCTTTAAATAGACTTATTAAAAGGGGATATAGTTACGATACTGTTGTCAGGTCATTAAAGATTGCATATTTTGGCTTTAACATTGATTCACTGATAGGGTCTTTGCATCGGAACTAAACACATTTATTTCTAAAAAAACAGTTGTTGGCATGACACGGGTTATGTTCTTCTCATATATTTTATGATAGTATGATACTAAACCCCTAACGGGAGGGATTGTACCTGATATTCATATGATGAAGACATAATCTTTCAATCAGTTTAATTGAGGTCTGGAGCTGGCATGTCAGTTAACTGCTAGTAGTCTGTTGTTATTTATGTATTATTGTCATTTTATTTATTTTCTTTTGTTACATCTTTTGACATCAGACTCGGACTTCTCTTGAACTGAATTTTAATGTGCGTATTGTTATTCTTTTACTTTTCTACATTGGCTAGAGGTATAGGGGGAGGGTTGAGATCTCATAAACATGTTTAACCCCGCCGCAATTTTGCGCCTGTCCCAAGTCAGGAGCCTCTGGCCTTTGTTAGTCTTGTATGATTTTAAATTTTGGTTTCTTGTGTATAATTCGGAGTTTAGTATGACGTCCATTATCACTGTACTATTATGCATATTTTAGGGGCCAGCTGAAGGACACCTACGGGTGCGGGAATTCTCGCTACATTGAAGACCCATTGGTTGCCTTCGGCTGTTGTTTGCTCTATGGTCGGGTGGTTGTCGCTTTGACATATTCACCATTTCCTTTCTCAATTTTAATATATATATATTGTTCATGGTTTTCCGTATTACACGTGACCCACACGTGTTGTAATACCTGGGAACAGCCTCAACTTGATGTAAAACAATGACATGCTTCCTTAGACAACTCAATAATATATTTTCCTATCTTTATTGTCGTAAAGCATAAGTACAGATTTTGACAAACAAAATACAAATTACATAAAACATAAGATATAAAATACATTTTACAGCAGTTAGCTAATTCAAATTATCCTTCATATATCTATTAATAGTATATTTCACCCATATCTTGAGTTTTCCCTATCTCTTCGATAGCCCGAGTTTCTATACGAATTCTTTCTCGCTCCTCCACCGCCATCAGATTTTTTATGACTGCGATAGGTTCTTGGGTCTATCATGGATTCTTTGGTCTGAAATCGTTTCTTAATATTAGGTGCAGGTGAGTCCATGATCTTTTGAATAATCCTTTGATAATCTGGTTCCTGAACGTCTGGATATCGACGTTTGAGATAGGACTTTAAGTTTTTGAGATTCACCGGATGGTCCCTAGAATAGTTAGATGATCTATTATGCGTTCTTCGATCTGTTAAATTCCAATGAATTTTGAAAGGCTTCTTAATAACAGGTGCAGGTGAATCTAAGATCTCTTTGATAATCTTCTTTAGATCGGAGTCTGGCAATTCTGATGGTGTATATTGTTTACGTCCGTATCCACGACCATATCCATATCTCCTCGACCTTTTTACTCTTCGCTTTATCAAATCCTGCAACATAAAGTTGAATCTAACTGATATATTTTCAATTGAAGCGCATAAATAAGACCTACCATACTGAAAGAATGTTTTATGTTAATTGTCTTTTAAGTCACAGATCAATCATAATTTGTTAAGAGCATATTTTATATGAATTACCAAATAAACCTAGGTTCACACTGTCGATCAGATCAACTCGATGATCCCGATTGTCCAAATTTCCACGACCAACCTCAACCAAATTCTTGATCGGGCCTGTTTACAACTTCTACCCGACCGCCATCCGACTGTACACGACCTTAAATCAACCAATTACGACTCCTTAATGACTCCATCCCGACAACAAAATCAATTCACGATCTTTACATGATCTTTACTCGACTAGCTAGACCAAATCAACTATTCTCGATTTCACCCTGATCTTGACCAGACCAGATTGACTTGATAGTATATGGGTTGTAGGGATAATCGGGAATTGGTCGGGTATGCACATTTTTAGTATAAAACGTCCGATTTTTTTAATTCCTAACCGCTTCGGAGTGGGCATTTTAAGTGTTACCCTCGTCCGTCCATGCGCACGTACGTTGATTTAATGTTAAAGTTAGAAAGAAATGCATCGTTTGAACTAACAAACGACGAACGACAAACTGTAGACGCATTTGCAGCGTGTATAGTTTGTCAAAGTTTATTCAAACTTGCAAAAGTATGTTAGAAACAAATGATCAGAACTTGTGCTCGCTGAACATTTTGTATCGTTACTGTTAGAAAGAATTTCGCGCTAAATGAAAAAAAAAAAATATTTGTCTTTCGTCTCATTTTTGTGTGAAATTACATCAAAAAGTTCGAATGAAAAAAAAAATGACTGTTAGATGACCTATAGTTGTTATTGATAATTTCTGTGTCATTTGGTGTTCTGAGGAGAGCTGTCGCGACCACATTCGACCACTCTTCGATCTTTACTCGGCCATACACAAGACACATGACTACTACACGATTCTCTGAAAGTGTGTGCAGATCTGATTAACTCTTATAACTCTGCTTCCGCAAAAATATATTGCCAACATTATTTTTAACTGTACGAAAATTCCTCCATGTACAGTACGTGTCTTTACTTTTGCAAGGAGAGGTAACATTTTAAAAGATAGGCAAAAGACACCAAAGGAACGATCGATCTCAAAGGTCGAAAACAAACCGAAACAGCCATAGTGAAAAACTGTAACCGACGAGAAGACAAACAGCAGTCCACAAAACATAGAAAACTAGAAAATTAGCAACAGGTAACCCAACAAAACCTGGGATGGCTTCAGATGTTCCGGAAGAGAAGAAAATCTTGCAACTGTGGCACCGGCGGATTTTTCAAATTTTCAAGTAATTGTGCATTACTATTCATTGTTGGCCTGCTGATGACTAAATTATCTTTCAAAGTTGGTTTATAAGATCATCAAGATTATATTCTACCTGTTTTATGGGCTATTTTCTGTTTTGTCTGTCCGTATTTTCCGTTTGTCCACAAATGTTTGTAGCATAAAAAAAAGAAGATGTGGTACAATTGCCAATGATAGAGCTTTTCACAGAACACCAAATGACACAGAAATTGTCAATAACAACTATATATAGGTCCCCTTACAGTCAGTTATGTTTTCATTCGAAGTTTTTGGCAAAATTTCACACAAAAATGAGACGAAAGACAAATATTTTTTATTTGGTGCGAATGTCTTTCTAACAGTAACGATGCAAATAAATTGTTCAGCGAGCACACGTTGTGATCATTTGTTTCTAACATTCTTTTGCAAGTTTACATAAACTTTGACAAACTATACACGCTGAAAATGCGTCTACAGTTTGTCGTTCGTCGTTTGTTAGTTCAAACGATGCATTTCTGTCTAACTTTAACATTAAATCAATTATCTAAACGTGTACTTGCTTGTCATAACTCAAAACATTTTCTAAAATTATTCAAAATACCAATCCCCTCTAACCAAACGATGCATTTATTTCTACTTCTGTAACGTTTAACTACCTATAACAAACGGCACACAACGTTTACCAAACTTTGGTTAGAAAGAAGTGCACTCTTGATCTCTTGATAGATATATGTAAAGTTGTAAACTGTTTCAGATAAGGGATCACTCCAGGGATTGAAATTCTACTTTGGGTCAAATTTTGGGGAAATATGTGACATTTTTGCCCTCTTTTTGCAATATTTTTTGGCAAATACATAGAGGTTGTTCCAATACAGCAAAAAGAAAATAACTATCTTTAACCATTCAACTACTGGATATCAAATCTAAGAAAAATACTGATTACATACATGTGCATATATATTTGACAAACAGTATACGCTTTATTTGTAAGAAAGCAAGGAAATGGGGATTGCTATCTAACATAAGTACTAATCTAGTGTCAAATCTCATTTTGTGGTGTCATTTCCAAAAAAGAGTAATACAACTACCATTACATATCAGTGTCCACTATGAGGAAAGGTTTTTATAAGCATTGGGTTACTCTTTGTTGAATTAGTGCAAGTCTCTCATACTGTCAACACGTGCAGTGGTCGTTGTGTTAGCCACTGTCTCACCTAGATTTCGCGGCGCCCGTTGCTGTCTAAACCTTCTTGTTCGTATTCTTTGCACTCTACAAGCTCCGTCACAGCTATTTACCTGTCTCTCTGAGCTCTGACCAAATTGCCTCATCTTTGCTAGCCAAGGGTTACGATCCAATCCCCTCTGGAGAAGAGAGAAGTGTATCGTAACCCGGATAGCGAAGATGCACCTTGCCTACAAATCCAATTGCTTTATTTCTATGTAGATATTTTAAATGTATGATTTTACTCGGACCTTCTACTGAAAATAACCAAAAAAACTGAGAATGTGTCCATAAGACACTGATAATGCCCCAGCTATATATAATATTATAAAGGGTCATATTTGGACGTACATGTACATGCGTACGGATGGGCAAGGGTAACACTTGATTCCCATTCCAAAGCGGCAGGGAATACAAAATTCAGACGTTTTTATTCCAAAATGTGCATACCGACCAATTCCCGATTATCCCTGCGACTCATGTACGATCAGGTCGATCTGGTCCGATCAAGATCAGGCTGAGATCGTGAATAGTTGAGTTGGTTTAGCCAGTCGAGTAAAGATGTTGTAAAGATCGTGAATTGGTCGGAATTATGGAATAAGTATTTATTTTGTTGTCGGGATGGAATCGTGATGGAGTCATTAAAGAGTCGTGAATGATCGAATTAAGGTCGTGTACAGTCGGATTGCGGTCTGGTAGAAGTCGTAAACATGCCTGATCAAGAATTTGGTTGCGCTTGGTCGTGGAAATTTGGACTATCGGGATCATCAAGTTGATCTGATCGGCAGTGTGAACCTAGGTTAAGGCACAGAACGTTCATATTTCGTAAAATGTTTCATCTGAATTGTTTGAGTTACTACCTAATTGATTAGGCCTTAATTGTACGAAAGTTTCCCACTTGTTGCTTCGGTTGTTTTAGCAGGTGGTTTTAGGCAAGAGAGCTTGTTCCAAGGAAATTTTATTATGTACTATAGACTTTCTTCTTTTTCTTTTTTGTTTCTAATCAATTTTTCTTATAACCCAGTCTGGTTCAGGTGCTTACATGCATGCTGCCATTTTTTCTCCTCAATGTAGTTTATTGATACCATATTTGATGAAATTATTATAATACAGCACCGCTCGCCAAACACTATAAGTCGTCAATTTATACCAATAAACCAACGTTATTTGATTCTTTACTAAAACTACTTTCCAAAGCATATTCCTATTGCTTACGCTATAATACTGTTTTCCAGTTGTCCTATAGCTTGATTTTCTATAAGGTTTTCCTCTCGTTCCTGGGTAACGATTGGTTTATGGGTCTATCAAGGAGATACGGGTGTGAAATCGTTTCCTTAATATAGGAAGTGCATAGTGTTTACGCGCATATCTAAATCTCCCCGACCTTTTGACTCTTTCTTTTATCAAATCCTTCAACATAAATTTGAAGCTCGTTAATACATTTTCTATTGACGTGGATACTTTACAGTTTTTGTAGTTATGGGCATGTTTGTGTTATTGTTCCTCAATGTTATCAAAATACATCGCTTTCCTGGAAACCCCCCCCCCCCCAAAAAAAAACAAAAAAAAAACAAAAAACAAAAACAACACAATTACATACTTCCATTTATTCAAAAAGTTATTCAAAGCTGAGGCGTTTTGGTCTACCAAATTGCACATTTTACATGTTTTTGTCATCGAACGACACCGATAACCTGTATGAGACTTATACCCATAGCTTTACTTTCCACATAACTTAGGTCGTGTTAACCATGTCCTTATACATTTCTGGGTTAAATTCTCAAAGTTGTGTAAATCTATCAAAATTACGTTTCTTGTCATTTTTAGGCGTAAACAATTATATATAACATGTTTAGGGGTAATTTAAAGCTAAAGTATGTACACAAACGGCTTTGAAAATTTACATTTAAGTACGTTTACATTGAAAATGGCCTTGGTGTAAAATTAATTCAGGGGAAATTGGCACTCCTTCTTTTAAAATATCCAGAAATCTTTCCCACATTAGGATTTTTTTATTTTTTTTACACCATTTAATCCATTAACTGTTATAAGAATCCAAGCATGTTTCCATATTCTCTCAAATGAGATCTAAAACCATGATATATCTTACAAGTGAAACATTCGAGAAAGTATTGTCTTCCTTGGTGAAAGAGGTGTTGTCGTATCACGTCAATAGAACTAGTGATATGCAAATGTGATTCCTGAATACGAAGAGTTCCAAAAGCCTAAACTGAATTTTTAACTTTATTGATCGCCTTTAGATCTGGTATTTTTGCACTACTTTATATATCTATAATACTAAAATTACGAGGTCCAATTTGTCAGCCGTCATCACGTAAAAACGACGAATCAAAGAATTCAACTTTATATAATAGCTAATATAGTACAAAGGTGTAGATTAAAAATTACACCACTCCAGGCCCTTTTGTTTTCCACGTAATTAATATTGCCAATAATTAAGAAGTTCCGGGTCGAGTCCGATACCGGTACCAATAGTATATTCACCTGTACTGATTACTAATCTGTACGTTCCGCATCTGACTGGCGCACCACCAAACGGTGTATTCAGGATTAATATGCGATATAGTACTACACGGGTCATAATCACAGGGTTGACACTACTTAATTGTCAAATTGTTACCTATTGTAGTATTTTAATCAGTTAAACTTTCCAAGATAACAATACAAATACTAAAAATCTGGACTAAAGTAAGGCGTATAGGTACAGTTTTCAATTTGTTAGCGGGCATGACGTAAAACAGCGAATCAAAGAATTCAATATTTATAACTAATATACAATGCTGTTGATTAAAAAATACTCCATTCCAGGACCTTTTGTTTTCCAAATAAGTTCCAGTTCGACGGGTTCAAACAGAAAGATTTGAAAGCAGAGAAAACTGTGTATCTTATAATCAGCATGTCTTGACTTTATCAGATGACAATACTTATACTAAAATAAGGCTTGCGCATAGTTATATACTTTAATTCAGTCACGGACCCGCCATATACGGGTGTGTTCTAGTAACTATAAAAAATCTTTACTTTATGTTGGGAGAAGCTTGGTGCAGACAGTAAAAATATTAAAAGCTTTTTTAAAAAGAGCCGATATTGCAATTACAAAAGAGAATGGAACGAAAACAGTCACACGATGCATCTGAAAACACCCGTTTTTCTGTTATAAGTTCTTCCATCTTTTAACATTGTCGGTATATCTTATGCACTTCAGAATGTAAAAATAAGGAGATGTGTTATACAGCTATCCACCAAGTTTTTTTTTATTCTGTTGACCTTTTAGCTCTGAGTCCTACTGATGACGATAAAACAAGATATGTTCATTTAAATCATCAAAATCTTTTTAACTTGCTTAAATTTCTCACAGCTTGAGTGTAAATTTCTATTTAAACGCATTTGTATGCCTATAAGAATACTTTGTCAAATGCCCTTCTCGTATATTACCTAAATTGAAAACATTTCTGACGGATGTGGTTATATATTCCGGTAATTTTGTATGCTACATGACCTTTTGTCATGTTTTAAGGTTATTATTATTGCGCATCAAGTAAGGATGTAACCATGTTTGAATGTTTTCAAAATGCCTCATCGACTCTTCCCGGTTAAAAATCACAGGGGAAGGGTCAACCGATTTACATAAGTTTTAAATTAAAGAACGTGGAATGAGTGATTAGGCCAGTAAAAACTCGCATATATTATTTGACTTAGGCTGTTCTCTACATAGAAAATGGCTTGAAAGACGTCAATGGTACACGTTCAATGGTATATATGTATGCAATAATATCATAAGGATAGTGAAGGTCGTGTGTAGTTTTGTGGCGAGATAAAACAATACTTTTATAAGTTTTTTGTTTCAGTAATGCTATTTGCACGACGATACTCCTAGAAGATGTTCATCCTGTTAGGAAGATATTGTATAATGAAAAAAATCTAAGAACCATCGTTATTTCTCGTATATCTAACACGGTACAAAAAGGTGTAGTATGCATAATTATGATTGCAATGATTTTTTACATTATATCATACTTTTGTAAAAACAATTATTAAAAGTGTTTTGTATTGAACTTTTTCTTTCGAATCTTTGTTTGATTTTTAAAATGACCAGAAAGAAGTCACATGTAAATTAAAAGATTTTGTTTAAATAACACAGATTTCATTTGATTCACCATCACAACAACGTTATAAACAGGAACAAATACACTTTCAAAAAACAATACCCAAACGGCATGTTCAATCTATTCACATTGCTTGTCATTCCAGAAGACACCGGATAATTACATGTAACCAGAAAAATGTCTACAATAAGCAAATCAGTACACGGCATCAGTACCCGCCCTTTTCCTGATCCCCTCCAGCTTGTACGGAACCACATTCTTCGTATAGATGGCCGCCACTTCAGTGGCTTAAACAACGCGATCAGTCATAAAATACAATCTATCACAACAAAAGAAGACCTGGGTTGGTGTTCTCGAAGCTATCTTTGGACTAGGACGTGTCCTAAGACCATCTTATGACAAGTCTTTGTCCTTAGTCGTGTTCTCGAAGATCTCTTAACTTAGGATATATTACATTTTCGTCCTAATATTAGGACACCTAATTAGGTGTCTTAAGATCATCATATCTTCATCCTAACTTTGTGGATGCTTTTTTTTTTTTATTTTTTTTTAACGTGAAGATGAACATGAAATGAAACGCACCATCGATTATTAATTCGTATAAAGAAATTGTGCATGATTCGTGTTTTTGACACTACGAATTCAATATTCTCATTTCACAACAATTTGTTTTCCAGTTAAAATCACAATCCTTTTTGATATCATTTTATAATTACATTTGAAATCATGCATGTAATTATGAAATTTCGTAAACTATTTTATTAATTGGTTTCGTCTTTAATAAATGTTAGATATCAAACAACTACTTTAACTATTTCACACATAGGATATGTATAGGACGTCCTTAGATATCAAACAACTACTTTTACTATTTCACACATAGGATATGTATAGGACGTCCTAACACAAGATGCGTCTAAGATAGCTTCGAGACACAACTTAAGAGTGTCCTAAACTGATCATAAGTCCATCCTAAAATTGGTCTTATCTATGACTTGGAACGAATCTTATGATACTTTCGAGAACACCACCCCTGCTCTGTAAATAAGAAAAAATGGACCGAACTATCGATTAATTTGAAAGTGAAAATATTGAGAACTTGAATATTCGAATAAAAAAAAAAATAAATTGGTATTGGAAACCTTACTTCCTACTAAATTAACTGAAATTAAAAATACATGCGATTTTCATAATATAAAGATGTGTTATGTGAAGAGCAAAATTATATGTGCACAGCTTTTGACGCTGATGTGTCCCGTAGTACAGAGAGAACTTCCGGTACGTTGTTGAGGAAGCAGCACGCAAAATTTGCTCTTGAACAAAATCGCTACAAGATTGACTATAATCAGCCGAACAACTAAAATATACGATTTAAAACGGTAAGAAGATTTCGTTTGATATTAACTCTGATCTTATGTGATTTATTTGGCCATATTCTCTTAAAACCGTTTTCTACAAAAAAACTTAGGCAAAACAAGAAGGCATTTGTATCTATAGTCATAACGTCACTATACGTCGGAACAATTGAAAACAATCGGATAACCAAAGCAACGTCAAAATGGCCGCAAATATCCAACGAACCGACGATGAATTATCGGGAAACCTCTTATATGACAAAGATGCTAGAGTTATCCTTATGGAAATCCTGAAGTCGCTACGAGTTCTAACGGATAGGATCGAGAAAATACAGAAAGAAGTACAGAAAATCGATGGTATAAAGGAAGGCCTGTCAAATTTGTCTACAAGAGTACAGACAAATGAGGAAACAATTGTCGAAATTCAAGACCGAAATAGGAAAGTTGAAGAAAGTGTTGAAAAAATGGGTCAGATCGTTCATACTATAGTTGACAAATATTCAGCAAATGCTGAAGAGATATCTCAGATAAATCTCAGGATGGAGACGATAGGAGAGGATAATGGAACATTCTCAAAGCCATTAAGGAATTAAAAGCCGATATGTTAGATCTAAAATGCAGAAGCATCAGCGATAACCTAGTATTCTCCGGGTTAGCGTTTCAGCGGGAAGAATCGTGCCAATTGAAAATTCAGAACTTTTTATTAAACGAACTGGACATACCGTATAAAGTAAATCTCGGTGGCGTTCATCGATTTGGAAAACCCGGACTGAACGGAGCCCGTCCTATTGTAGCCAAATTTATCCACAGAGATGAGCTGGAAGATATACTTAAAAATACATTCAAGCTGAAAGGGAAACAATTAAGGATAAGCGAACAATTTCCCGATTGAAATTGAAAGTAAACGGAAAGAACTC
The DNA here is from genome assembly GCF_965363235.1 of Mytilus galloprovincialis. Lineage (NCBI taxonomy): Eukaryota > Metazoa > Mollusca > Bivalvia > Mytilida > Mytilidae > Mytilus > Mytilus galloprovincialis. The sequence goes on from NC_134843.1 coordinate 90,060,659, forward strand.
TACCCTGTAATGAAGAAGGCTAAGAAGGAGGGTAAAAAAGTTAAACTGGTAAGAGATAAATTATACATCAATGGGAAACCGCATGTATCACTCGACACAACACCAAACGGCACAGAATATAGGGATGTTCTACTACGTCAAACCCAACAAAATTCGTATAGAAACAAAACTGTAAATGAACGCCCTTTTAAAAGGTCCCGACAGGAATCTGGAAACAATGACGCCATTAATGAGGAAACCATAACCACGCCGATATAGGACGGGTCGAGAGAGTCCTCAGAAAACCAGAATGATCAGTTAAATTATTTAAATCTTACTTGTATTAATTGTTGTGGAATTAAATCAAAACTCAAATATCCTGAATTTACGGAACTGCTGTATAAAACGGATATTGCTGGCATTGTAGAAACAAAACTAGACGATATTGATGATATACAATTACAGGGATATGAATTGATTTATAAAAACAGAAATAAAATTGGCAAAATAAGGTCGGGGGTTTAGCTGTAGCGTACAAAAATCATCTCAAAGATAATATTGAATATATCAAAACTGAAATTAAATTTGTTTTGTGGTGTAAAATATCGAAAGTAATAAATAGATCAGATGACATTCTTTTGGGAATTATTTACATCCCGCCTGAATATACTTCATATTCATCCATTGATGCAATAAACGAAATTGAGATGGAATTATTTGAACTATCACATAAGTTTTCAAAATGTTTACTCGTTGGTGATTTTAACGCAAGAACCGGGTCCGAGGATGATTTTACATTTGTTCCCGGTAGTGAATCTCATGTCGTAGATATCGAAAATATACAAGTAAATACTGTTTGCAATTTATACCAGTTTGACTTCTCTCGCAAAAGGAACAGTAGAGATAAAAACAAGAATAGGTTTGGAAATCAACTACTAAATTTTTGCAAGGGAAATAACTTCTTCATCATGAATGGGAGAACTCTAGGTGACATAGATGGAAAGTTCACATGCCGTAATTCAAGCATTGTTGATTATTGCCTATGCAGTGCAGAACTTATTCAAAAATTTAACGATTTTAAAGTACTTGATTTTTCAAGTCTCTATTCAGATGTTCATTCCCCAATCGAGATATCGCTGAAACAAACAGATCAAGAAGTCAGCACCAAATGTAGCGATGATACTAGAACAAATGAACAAAAAATAAACAATTGGACTAATGAAAAATCACACAAATTCTTAGAATGCTTGAACCTTACAGAAATAGAAAATATTAATTCTGAAATTGATGGCACAACAGTAGTGACGCAAGAAACAGTAGATATGATAATCAGTAAAATAGGCAAAGTGTTAATAAATTCAGCGGAAACACTTTTGGGTTTAAAGTCAGTACAGGAAAGAAGTCAGAACATAGAAAAAATAAACCATGGTTTGACCATGACTGCAAAGCCGCTAGGTCAGAATTCCGTAAGATGAAACGAAATAAAAATAAGTCACCGTTCCACAGAGCACTTGTGTCAGATGCCGAGAAGAGATATAAAAATACAATGAACAAAGCTCATAAGAAATACAGAAGCGATTTCCGAAAGAAAATGGATGATCTAAAGCAAAAGGATGCTAAGGAATTTTGGCGACTTCTTAATGAAAACAAAAGTACAGCTCAGCCTAAGATTGATTTCGACAAATTGGTCTCATATTTCAAAGAGTTAAACAGTGATCTGAGAGATGATACAGAAAAACAACTAATTGAAAGTAATATTTCCCACGAAGAAATAAACGATGAGTTAAATAGCAAAATTACAAAACATGAAATTCTTAAAGCGTTGAAAAATCTGAAAAATAACAAAGCATGCGCCGAAGACAAACTGATTAATGAATATTTAAAAACATCCGCTCATGTTCTTATAGACATATATGTGAAAATTTTCAACCTTGTTTTCGACTCCGGAAAAATCCCAAAACAATGGGTCCAAGGAATGATAAAACCTGTCTACAAGAACAAAGGTGACAAACGCAACCCCAAAAATTACAGACCAATAACTATTGTGAGCTGTTTCGGAAAAGTCTTTACAGCGGTATTAAATGAACGCCTTAAAAAATTCTCAGAACAAATATCTCTTCTTAAAGAAAATCAAAATGGTTTCCGAGAAAAATACTCAACAATTGATTGCGCGTTTCTTCTGAACTCTCTAATTGAAGTTTTACAACACTCAAAAAAGAAACTATTTAGCGCATTTGTAGACTTTGAAAAGGCCTTCGATACGGTTAATCGTAATTTCTTATGGTTTAAAATGTTGAACAACAATATAAAGGGGAAATGTTTAATACCATTTTTAGCATGTACCAGAATATTAAATCCAGCTTGAGCTATAATGGTCAAATTTGTGAACCTTTCGCTTGTGAAATCGGTGTCAGACAAGGAGAAAATCTGTCACCGTTTTTATTTTCTTTATACTTGAATGACCTAGAAGACTATCTCATCTCGGAAAATGTTTTAGGTATGAACACAATAAGTAAAGATATAGAAGAAAAACTTGGAACTTTAATGAAATCATTCATAATTCTCTACGCAGATGACACTGTAATCATGGCAGAATCACCTGACCAACTGCAACATGCACTTAACAAATTTAAAAAGTATTGCGAAACCTGGAAGATGCGAGTAAATGTTGCTAAAACTAAAATTTTAATTTTTTCAAAAGGAAGAACTACAAACCCTCCACTTTTCCGATTCAACAATCATCATATTGAAACTGTAAAACACTTTAACTACTTAGGAATTATTTTCAGCAAAACAGGCAGCTTTAAACATTGCAAACAACATATAAAGGACAAAGCAACAAGTACAATGTACGAAGTTTTAAGGAAGGGAAGAATTCACAATTTATCAATTAAATGCCATGTAGATTTGTTTGACTTACTGGTAAAACCTTTTCTGCTATATGGATGCGAAATATGTGGTTACGAAAACTTAGATTTACTAGAAAGAGTTCAAACTAAATTTTTTAAGCTACTTTTACATCTTAAGCCATCTACTCAAAACGACTTCATTTATGGAGAACTGGGTCTGTATCCCCTAGAAATAGATATAAAAACTAGAATTATATCTTATTGGACAATGTTAATTACCGGTAAAGAAAGTAAGCTCGCTGCTGTAATGTTTAGATACCTTTTCAAGTTAGCACAAGAAACAACATTTCGATCGCGATCGTTAGACAAGATGAAAAGTATTCTAGACAATTGTGGATTCTCTTACTTATGGTCATTCCAAAACACATCACCTAACATTAAATCGATAATTAAACAAAGACTAGAAGATCAGTTTACACAGTCGTGGTCAGGAAAGGTAAACGATTCGCCGAAAGCCCTGAATTATCGCCTATACAAGATATCACACAATTTCGAACACTACCTTAACGTACTTGATGATAAAGATGTAATAACAATGTATCGGTTTAGGACAATGAACCATAAACTGCCGATTGAAAATGGTAGATGGCAAAACATTCCCCGAGAACAGAGAAAGTGTCCGTTGTGCAGAGTTGCTATAGGTGACGAATACCACTATGTAATGGAATGCAGCAGTCTCTTGACAGATAGGACACTACTTATTGACAAGAAATACCTAACGAACTGTAATGTTTTAAAATTTAATGCTATTATGAACCAAAAACAGAAATCTAAACTTCGAAAATTGTGCCAATTTATTAGAATTATAAATGATAAACTGGATTCTCTCTGATGTTAACCTGTCGGCTATACTGATCACACCGTTGTTAAAAACTCATATGTAATGCTTCCTCAACAAATGTACATATATATGCAATGTAATGTAAACTAATGTGTTTTTCTGTATACCTTTGTCCTTTTGTCCCGCTCCAGGTTAAAGTTTTTGGTCGAGGTAATTTTCTAAGAAGTTGAAGTCCAATCAACTTAAAACTTAGTAAACATGTTCCCTATGATATGATCTTTCTAATTTCAATGCCAAGTTAGAGATTTAATCCCATTTTCACGGTCCACTGAACACAGAAAAGGATAATGGGGATGGGGCATCCGTGTACTTGGGACACATTCTTATTTTTTTAAATTCCCCGCAACGGGTCGCGTGGGTTACAATTTAATACATCTTATTAAGTATAAGTAACTGTTGACCGACTCAAAAACATAAATTATGGTTTATATATATATATATACTGAAAGTCAAAAGTAAAAAATTAGCACATAAACCATTAAAAAGTAATGTTAGGAAGACATATTATATATGTCAACGATTAACAAAGTACAGTTAAGGTCAGTATATAGTATTTATCTTACCGATAGGCGAACAGGTGCTTTTGGAAGAAGATCAAACGTTTTCTTCTCGATGATCGGTGGTATGTCCAGAGTTAGGGGCCCACCATTCTTTAAATGCGTCATGCTGATATGGATTCGAAGCAAATCGATTGGGTTGAGTCGGAAATTAGGGTCATTTTTTAAGATAAGATGCGTCATACACTTCATCTGTTCTAGTGTCCCCATGGTTAAGGCATTGTCATTATTTTCGTACGAATAGCAATCTTTTAAAACAATATTAATAAACTCATCCCGAAGTTGTACAGCCGCCAACAAGGGCAAAAAGGTCAGAATACAGAATTTATCCAACAGCATCTAGGAAAAAAAAAAAACAAAAATACAAAATGGAGTTAATTGGTGTATAAAGACAAAAGTTGAGTATATTTTGTATAACAGCTAGTTTTATTTTCGTACATCTAAATGCTAACATTGAATAACTATTGCAGTTAGCGCAAAATATAAATAAGTACCATGTGAAAACCAAAGTATGTCTATTAAATGTTTTTTTCTTTTACTGATGAATATTTAAAAAACATGTTTTCATGACTTGTATAAAACGTAACAAATTGAAATCAACTACATTGTATATACCGTAGAGGTGAGGTAACATATATTCGAATTCGAATGAATATATGAAAGAAGCATAACTTAAATATTGAAGATCAAAAAAATATTTGAAATATAAAAAAAATGTATTAGGAAAACATATTACCTTTTTCGTTGAAGGTTACTTTCTTATCTCACAAGAATAAAAATTGTGTCTTGTTTATATTACTGATAGCTGCAGGATGTTGGGACTATCATGGGCTACTAGAATCATTAAATAACACCACATGATGCTTTTAGCAAATGATAAATAAATGTATTATGTCACATGTAAAGACAATTTACACCAGGTAAAATGTAATTACCGACAGTGATGTCCCTTAAAGCTCAAGAAAAGGTCAAGAATATGCATTTACATAACAATCTGGTTAAATATTATGTTGTTTATTTCCTTGTCAAAGATGCATAGTTAAACCTAAATCCGTAAAAGTACATATATCCTTACTTTATGACATATTATGATTACTTTAATTGACTAACTAATATACACGGCTTACTTGCACCCAAATGTCTTAATAAATGCGAACATTAATCAGTCATACGAGATTTTCTTTACTTTGAAGTTCGTGTATCTTCTTGTAGCATAGCTTCTTTATAAAAAAATATATAACTTGTTGCTTATTCAATTATAAACCATTAGATATGCAGATATAGATTGGTTCAATTATAAACCATTAGATATGCAGATATACATTGGTTCAATTATAAACCATTAGATATGCATATATACATTGGTTCAATTATAAATCATTATATATGCAGATATGCATTGGTTCAATTTTTAACCATTAGATATGCAGATATGCATTGATTCAATTATAAACCATTATATATGCAGATATACATTGGTTCAATTATAAACCATTAGATATGCAGATATACATTGATTCAATTATAAACCATTAGGTATGCAGATATGCATTGACTCAATTATAAACCATTATATATGCAGATATGCATTGGTTCAATTTTTAACCATTAGATATGCAGATATGCATTAATTCAATTATAAACCATTATATATGCAGATATACATTGGTTCAATTATAAACCATTAAATATGCAGATATGCATTGGTTCAATTATAAACCATTAGATATGCAGATATGCATTGATTCAATTATAAACCATTAGATATGCAGATATGCATTGATTCAATTATAAACCATTAGATATGCAGATATGCATTGATACAAGTATAAATCATTAGATATGCAGATATACATTGGTTCAATCATAAACCATTAGATATGCAGATATGCATTGACTAAATTATAAACCATTAAATATGCAGATATGCATTGGTTCAATTATAAACCGTTAGATATGCAGATATACATTGATTCAATCATAAACCATTAGATATACAGATATACATTGGTTCAATTATAAACCATTAAATATGCAGATATGCATTGGTTCAATTATAAACCATTAGATATGCAGATATACATTGATTCAATTATAAACCATTAGGTATGCAGATATGCATTGACTCAATTATAAACCATTAGATATGCAGATATGCATTGATTCAATCATAAACCGTTAGATATGCAGATATACATTGATTCAATCATAAACCATTAGATATACAGATATACATTGGTTCAATTATAAACCATTAAATATGCAGATATGCATTGGTTCAATTATAAACCATTAGATATGCAGATATGCATTGATTCAATTATAAACCATTAGATATGCAGATATACATTGATTCAATCATAAACCATTAGATATGCAGATATGCATTGACTAAATTATAAACATTAAATATGCAGATATGCATTGGTTCAATTATAAACCATTAGATATGCAGATATGCATTGATTCAATCATAAACCGTTAGATATGCAGATATACATTGATTCAATCATAAACCATTAGATATACAGATATGCATTGACTAAATTATAAACCATTAAATATGCAGATATGCATTGGTTCAATTATAAACCATTAGATATGCAGATATGCATTAATTCAATTATAAACCATTATATATGCAGATATACATTGGTTCAATTATAAACCATTAAATATGCAGATATGCATTGATTCAATCATAAACCGTTAGATATGCAGATATACATTGATTCAATCATAAACCATTAGATATACAGATATGCATTGACTAAATTATAAACCATTAAATATGCAGATATGCATTGGTTCAATTATAAACCATTATATATGCAGATATACATTGGTTCAATTATAAACCATTATATATGCAGATATACATTGGTTCAATTATAAACCATTAAATATGCAGATATGCATTAATTCAATTATAAACCATTATATATGCAGAAATACATTGATACAAGTATAAACCATTAGATATGCAGATATACAGTGATTCAATCATAAACCGTTAGATATGCAGATATACATTGATTCAATCATAAACCATTATATATGCAGATATACATTGGTTCAATTATAAACCATTAAATATGCAGATATGCATTGGTTCAATTATAAACCATTAGATATGCAGATATGCATTGATTCAATTATAAACCATTAGATATGCAGATATGCATTGATACAAGTATAAATCATTAGATATGCAGATATACATTGGTTCAATCATAAACCATTAGATATGCAGATATGCATTGACTAAATTATAAACCATTAAATATGCAGATATGCATTGGTTCAATTATAAACCATTAGATATGCAGAAATACATTGATACAAGTATAAACCATTAGATATGCAGATATACAGTGATTCAATCATAAACCGTTAGATATGCAGATATACATTGATTCAATCATAAACCATTAGATATACAGATATACATTGGTTCAATTATAAACCATTTGATATGCAGATATACATTGTAACAATTATAAATCATTAGATATACAGATATACACTGATTCAATATTTTTGAACCCCCATTTGGTGTATTTGATATTTTTGTTTCAAAAGTGATTTCGACTGGTAACATTTATAACTGCATGAAGATATAATGATCCTTGATTCACCAACATCAAGTTAGGGATAGTATGGTTAAGGATTAGGTTCAGGGAACGAAGGCCGTACTTTGATCTATGTTATTGCTAACTTTTTATACATTTTGACTTGGATTGAGAGTTGTCTCATTCACACTCATACCACATCTTCTAATTTATATTATGTTTGTTATTTTATTGAATTCTAATAAATACATTCTGACATAAACTTCCATAGAGCTACGGATTTTACAATGTTTTACTTTCTAATTGATCCCATCAAAGATAAAATCTTGTGCAGTGCATCACTCGTTATATGTCTATGAACAATACATTCATGGCAATAATTACATAACTTTTGTAAGTAATCTCAATCATTTCGAATTATTATTTTTATTAATTCGTTTTTCATAATCTTTGTTTATAAGTGAATGAGTTTAAAATTGTATTCTTTTTCTTTTGCCTTTTGAAATAATCAACGAACAGCCAATTGTGACTTCCGTAAATCTGCAGATATCCGTTCGTTTTTATCAGAGGTTATAAACAATATCAAGTTACTACTAAATTTGACCGAAGTTTCCTGGATTTTCAAGGCCTGTTATAACATGTAGAAGTAAAGCGAGGACATGAATTATTATTATTTGTTTTTAACTGAAACTTGCCAGTTTTACTTTACCGTGGACCAATCATTCTTGTGTAAAATGCAGCATCATTATCGCAATTGAGGAAACATAGTTACCTTGTCGGAAAAAACATTTCATGAATTACAATTGTTTTCCATTTTCCATCTTCTTGTTTTTGAATTTAATTTATTCTGTCCAGTTTTAATTCGGGAAACCGTGGAAGGCAGTAATGCATGCTACAGGGATATAAATATCGGTGAAAACCGACCATGTTCCTGTAAATAGTAATAGTGATATATGCAATTACTAATTTGTTCCGTCTGCTCTAGTTTTTCCTTACTAATTACCAGAAGATTTGACCTTGAACTTGTATAACTAGCTTTATTTATTACTTCTTGTTTTCATATAAACAGCAATGCATCATTTAAATATATAACATTTGTATGCAATTCAACCAGTTATAACCGGTTTGTATCATAATTTGATATAACCACAAGTTTATTTATTTGTTTCTTGTAATTTCCCCGCCATAATTCATCACAACTAACTTAAGGTTTATGTGGTCGACCCTTTAGCTTAAATGGCTGCATTTTCACCACATAATTAACTTCCGAGTACAGACAAACCTGTGTATCCGGAACTTTTTCAAGGCAAACTCTGCCTTACTATCGGATAAATAAAATCCAAATATTATGTTTTAGAAAATAAAATAATTAACAGGATTTTGCAGCGCACCTTTTTTACTACAAAAGGTGCAAAACTAAATTAAGTGGTGAAAGAAGTTTGAGAACTTCCCCACAGTGAACTGTATTACATTGTAATTAACATGGACAAAAGATGGACATTAGATACTTGGTGAACTGAGTGGATCAAGTGAACCATAAATGTTTTTCTTTTCATCTTCTGCATGTACGAAAAACCAAAAAAATGCACGGCAAAATCCAGTTTAGTTTTGATTTTTCTGAAACATAAAATGCATTGAATTTTATTTATCTAGGCCGTAAAAAAATATCCAGATGTACAGGTTTATCTGTACTTACAGTACATTTTGAGGCGAAAAGGCAGTCATTTTAGTCAAAGGGCTCACATGAACCTTAAATATCGACAATGGTATAGTTAGAGGTTTTACAGTAACCAATACCTTTTCTATCCTAACAGAAGGTATTTTAAAAGACAGGTTAGAACCCAAACTACTGAAAATTCAAATCAAGCTACAAAGAGGCATCACGGAAAAAAACATCGTCATTAAATACTGCCGTTATTGTATCTGCTGCTGCAGATTTTTTCAAAGAGATCTTGGAAGAACTCATATTACTTAAATTAGATGCTCAAAAGGCTTTCAATACACTACATCACGAAATCAGGTTATTGCTAAGAAATATGTGCAGGAATGTTACTGTTAAATTCAAGTGGAATTATAGCTTTTCAGATAAATTTACACAAAAAATAGGTTTTAGAAAAGGTGCAAAGTTATCGACTGTTCTATATAAACGCCATAACAACAATATCTTAGAGGCATTAGAAAGATCAAACATAGGTGCACGAATAGGCAACATTATAATGTTGTCGCTCCAACGTGTCTAGATGACATTGCTATAATGGCCAGCAAAGAGCATGAGGTTCATGCTCTACTAGATATAGTCCATGATATGACAAACAAAGACTTTGTGTCAATCAATCCTACAAATTGTGTCGTTAACAAAAGATCAGCAACAGCTAAAGGTTTATCTAGGAAACAATAAAATTGATGAAAAGAAAGAGGTTAAATATATTGGTCTTATAAGAACTATGAAGAATAAAGTGAGTATAGAAGACTGTTTAAAAGTTGTCCGACATACCATATATGCTATACTGTATGCTTGGTCCTGGACTTAGTACCAGAAAGGGAATGTCGCCAACTGTCTCGGCAAAACTCTGGAAAACTTACGCCTTGCCAAGGAGCCTGTATGGCATTGAGGTCATAAACTACACAAAGTCGGCCATAACAAAATTTGAGAGACAACAACTACAAATATGCCGACAGATACAAGGACTGCCAGAAAGAACTATTTTTTACTTGGTATAGAACCAATACAGTCAACTGTGGACCGACTGCTACTCACTTTCTTTGGAGGCATTATTCAAGACAACACCAGCATAGAATACATAATTATAGAAAGTCAACTTATAAAGTCAAAATAAAATACTAATACATTCATTAGTAGATTAGAAACTGCTTTATTAAAAAACAGAAACTGCTATATCAAAATACAAACTACCAAAAGCTCAGGGACAGTTTATTAGTCAAGCCAACCAGGGAAAATGAAAAACAACTGTCAAGTGTGGCATTCAGCAATATTGGGCAGAGAAATGGGAGATAGAAAAATCAGAAAAATGCACAATGAAATACATTAATATTAAAACAAGGCCAAATGGAAATTCTCACCAAATATGGAAATTCACCTAAAATAATACTTTAGAAGTAAAAAAAAAAAAAAAGCAGAAATAAAAGCAAAGCTTTTAAGTAGTACTTATTCACTTCAAGCACACCGTGCCAAGTTTAGCAGAAATGTGGAGCAGGATATATTCGTATAATGTAATTCATATATAGAAGATACAGAACATTTTTTTTGCTAGATTTCAATGCACTGAAAACCGAAAGAGATAAAAACATTTAACAAAACATTGTGACATGTTTTTTTTTTATAATCAAAGAAATGTATAGTATTATTTTCTTTATGATTTATATGACGTCACACCGCTTACAATCAACCAATACAAAAAATTCAAATCACAAAAATACCGAAAAAACTCCGCGGGAAATTCAAAAAGGAAAGTTTCTAATCAAATGGCAAAATCAAAAGCTCAAACATGTCGAACCAATATATAACAACTGTCATAACCCTGACTAGACACAGACATTTTCATATGTTGGAAATAAGAGAATTAAACCTGGTTTTAAAGCAAGCTAAACCTCTCATTTGTATGACAGTCGCATCAAATTCCATTATATAGACAACGATGTGTGAACAAAACAAACAGACTTAATAGGTAAACATGTCAAAAATGGGGGTGCAGCAGTCAAACGTATATGCTATAATCATCATCACTATTAAATCAAACAAATATATATCAAAGAAGTACAAAATGGTATAAAGACTAAGCAAAAATTAAAAACAAAGAATACACTAATTTACCATTGTACAATAACACAAAAACGGGATACATAAGTACCGAGCCAAGTCATATGTGCATGAAAAAAGCACATTAGCACAAATGACAGACAATGCAAAAATGTTTTACAATAAAGGGATTTATAAGTACAGAGACACGTCATATGTATCATTGAAACACCAAAAATCATGTAGACAAAGCGCATTAGCAAAAATGTAAGACAAGAATTATTATAGAACAATAACGTAATGACGGGATCTTCAAGTACCAAGCCACGTCAAATGGATATCAATAAAAACAGACTAAACCGTACAAGAAATATTTATGAAGACACATAAAAGAAAGTATAACACGTTCATGGCGTTATTAAGATGATAAACAACGTCAGTACCCAGACTATATACTTCAAGACCATGGTACCCTCCGATAAACTTTCTTTTTTTAAGAAAAATTCCGAGACGTTTTTGGACATACCTCTGGTTCGTCAACTTTCTGTTGCACCGACTTCGCTGAGTATTTGAATGCCACGCACCAAGTAGATCTTCTTGCACCGAGCGCTAGCAGAATTGTTTTATTAAACTTGGTGTAATGAATTCACCTGGCTGTATTACTTATTGTATATAATAATTAACGTATAAATATTTTGTTTCACGAACCGCAGTATTTGATATTTTGTTTAAAAAGAAATAATACAATTTTATGAACTTCCATTATGATTTTATTATTACTTCCTTCACTGGAGGCCCACAAAAGTAACTACGGGTGTATATCCTGACAAGAGAACCCCAGAACGTTACAAGATATTAATAAAACGTAAGCAAATATATTCAAATTTTCATGTTGATAAAAGGCGGGTTGTAAACAATCAAGTATACATAGATTACCTTAGCCGTCTTTGGCACAACCTTTTGGAATTTTGAATCCTCAATGCTCTTCAACTTTTTACTTGTTTGGCTTTATAAATATTTTGATATGAGCGTCACTGATGGGTCTTATGTAGACGAAGCGCGCGTCTTGCGTACTAAATTTGAACTCTGGTACCTTTGATAACCATACCATACGAAATTCTACTGGCAGGGTGAACACATTAGCCGTGTATTATTTGGGGGGATTAACCTCGAAATTTAAACAACATTTTACACTTCTGTCACCGCACTATGACTTTATCTACAAGGTAAAATGAAGAATGGGTTTTATTCATGTTATCATCTTTTAAACCCATTTTGGCAAATGTAAAATGCAATAAATCTTTGATTGTAAGGTTACATAATAATAACTACAATAGGCAAGATGTTTTGGTTGAGTCGTCGCATTTGTCCTTTTATTAAACAAAAGTCCACCGGAAGATACCAAGTCCTATTATAACATTTACTGCTTAGTACATTTTAGGCAAATAAAGTTAATATCATTGTGGCGTGGCTGTTTTTTTTTTGTACAAAATTCCCCGCTATTGTGTCATTCTGCTATGGTAACTTTTGTTTTTAATTTTTTGATTATGAGCGTTGTTAATAGAGTATCTATATGCAATTTAGTTGTTCTTTGTTGGCAATTTTTTTTATAGCGATTCATATTATTTATCAATTACGGACTTTGACGAGGTCAATACGTTATACATGGACTTGTTCAGATTATTTTGACCAAGGACGAACTCCGAGTGTCAATATAATATAACAGGTCCATATAATACGTATTGACTGAGTGGAAGTCCTTAACTTCTATATTACATATGTAACTAATGTATAACGAAAGTGACCATCAATGTTCTGTCTTTGTATTTTTATTCATATTTTGCAAGAATTTTAACATGTTTTTAAAAATATTATTAAACTTGTTCCATTAGTATTCTTTTATTCTTATTGTCTGCATTAAACATTACATTCTTTAAATCTCATTATAAACTTGCAAATTTATTTTTCTGATGCGGCGCTTCCTCTGTGGTTTTTGTGTGTGACGTCATGACTTCATAAATCTAAGTTTAGTAACCACCAATATATGTATAAATAGAAACATAGCGTCAATATACGTATAAATAGAAACAAGGCGTCAGATAAGTTTAAAAAAACAATGAAGCACGTGATCGTCATATCCAATGAAAACAGTAGAATGCTACACCATATCTAATATAACACAATACTGACGACTGTAACCCAATTTTTGACATTTTTACCTATAATGTCTGTTTTTTTTGTAGCTCACACATTGTTGTCAATATAATGGAATGCTATGCGACTGTCATACGAGTGAAAGATTAAGAAAGCTCTAAAACCATGAAAACCAGGTTAATTCCACTTTTTTCTACTTAAGGAATTGTCTGTACAATTTTGATGCTTAATCCATTTTCGGTGATAACCTCTTAACGTGGCTGGGTGTTTATATATCTTACTATTTTGTTTTGCATTCTTGTCTATCGTTTTTTATTTATGTGCGTCGTCTATAGAGTGTCCATATGTCATATTGTGTTTTTTTTTTGTTGACAAAGTTGTTTGTCTTTTTTATAATGATTGGGAATATAACACAATATTGACGGCTGAACATAGATTTTTGACATTTTTACATATTATGTTACTATAGGTTTAGTTTTGCTAACACATTGTTGTCAATATAATGGAATTCCATACCAATAAGAGGTTTAGCTAACTATAAACATAGGTTTAATCAACCATTTTCTATATAAGGAAATGCAAGTACCAAGTCAGGAATGTAGCAATTATTTTCCATTTGTTTTGATGTGTATGTAATGAGCTTTTGAATTAGCAGTTTGATAAGGGATTTTCGTTTTGAAATTTGCTTGGAGTTCTTTCACCTTTTGCTATGTTTTTTTTAATGCATAACACATTGTCAATATGTTGTAGTTAGTGTATTATGGCATAATCTATGTCATGGCTGATAAAAAATTCATCAAAGATATCATACATACTCCTGATCATCAGTGTCAGTTAAATTATATAATCGTCAACCGAGATATGATGGTGTCCGTAAAATTTCAGCTGTCTTTAAAGTAACATCACACCATCAAGAAACCAATGCTTGAGACATTATAATAGAACATTATAACTGACTGCGGACCGAGTTCTTTTTTTCTATGTTGCTTTCTAAACGAAGCATTTTTTTTATTTTAAAATATTTGTTTTGTTATTTATATATGAGTTGCGACGGTTAAAAAAAAAGACCTATGAAATTGAATATAAATACTTATTTCTGGTTGAAAAATTTCAATGCAAACGCCATGAAGTCTTTAACATTGTTAGCACCGATTCATTATTTATTCTGTATTTGAATAATCGAAACAAACACCTAAATCTATTTTTATAAGGATAGAGCCTGCTCTACAAAATGTGATGTTCGTCGAGCAAAGCGACATAACTCAGTTTTCACTACTATGACAAACGTGCTGTTTGTTAGATGTAAAAAAAGAAATAATAAACGAAACAGTGGATGCCGTTATCATGTTCAAATGACGAAAAAGGGAAGAGAATAATACAGTTTGAAATGATATTTGGTATTTTGCAGATATCTACGCATTGACACCATCTTTATAAAACATTTGGTCATTCAGTTGAAGGGTTTAGATGTTTAGATTACACTATTTGTATAGAATACTTGCAAAGCACTTTATTCAGATACTTGTTCATTGGTATCATCGGTATCTGATGAAAGTCGTCTCGTTTACGATCACACCACATCTTCTTTGTTGTATTAACTAGTGTTGGCAACGGATAACCGATTAACTGGTTAACCGCTTGAACGACCGAATACCAAATACCAAAAACGCTAACCGGTTAACCGGATTTTTTTCCCAATTTTAATAGATTTGATATAAGTTTGTATGTAAATCATTAAATACTTATGACTTATTTAAAAAATGTCGTCGTGGTAATTAATTTGACCAATTTATTCTCCGAGATAAAACTAGCTAAGTAGTAATTTCCTCCTTACTTGTACATTTATACGATGTAAAACTTTCATCTCGGAAATTTAAGGCTAATATATGTTAGACATTACATTATTTACTGATCATTGAAATGCCATGTATGAGACTGTTACGTAGTTTGAATGTCAGGATCATTAAACTTGATACAATTAGATCAAATCTGTGAAGTAAGAACTTTGGAAATGCAGTGAAAACAATAAGCATTTTCGTTTCTTTTCTTTTTATTTGTGACAAATAATTTTCATCGCACAGTGAAACAACTATTTTTTTGTTTTAAAGATTTTACTGAAATTGATTGAAAATTCAAGATTAACTTAATTTACACAAATAAACTTTAAAAATGGTTTCATATTTGAATCAGAGTTACCATTATATGAATCAAAGTACATACGAGGATAATCAGATGTAACTTTTATCATCCCCGAACATTCCTTATACGTTGATTGTGATACCAGACAACTGGGCTGACACAATTTACCATAGGAGTCATATGCTCTAACATAGGCTTTTGTTTCTCCAGACACTGGCTTCTCAAAGCCAATACTACCAACTGATTCAGAAGTGAGTGTTCGTTCGTCTACAATAATGTATTCCATATGTCTACCACGATAGGAGAATCCATCAGTTTGAAAAGTAATATTGAATGTTCCTTTGTTTTTAAGTCGAGAATGTTCTGGGGTACCATTTCTCGCCTTTTTAGTTATTATCGCTATTGGGGAAATAGCCCAATTGTCTAAATCATTTGGAATCCAATTGGATGAACTGTAACTTTTCATCTCTTGTCTTGGGTGCAAATTTATATCAAAGACAATTTTGACATTATTGCCAACGAAACTGGAATCAATTGATCTGCGCTGACGACCCCTAGTTCTAGGATCTACGAGTCGTGCCGTAAACTTTCGCGTAATTGTTGGAGCCCTGTTAGCGGTAGATTGCTGTTTGTTTTCTTTTAAATCAAATCCGGAGGCTCCATCTGACCCGATGCCATCATTTAATGTCACCCCGGCAGAGGATTTTGCTAGAGTTTTAACACTTTCTGGTATTTTTGTCTTTGTCCCCATGTACCAGTTTCTGACACTTGTGAAACCATTTTGACGCCTAAAATCATACCTTGATCTTGCAACACATGCATTTTTCTTACTATCACAAAATAAAAATCCTTTATGCGCTCTTCCACATTTGTTTTTACAAGTTGGGGCGTCTGCATACCTGTAAATTCTACTAAATGAGTTACTATACCCATCAATATTAGTGTGTAGTCCCAAACCATCCATAGGTCTATTTGGTAAATGGTATGGGTCAGTAGTTGGAGGATAGTCAGTTTCTGAATTTATTCCAAACCTTTTTTGTCGTTGCCTAAATTTTTCCCAAAGATAATCTATAAAACAATGGTGGAGAAAGAAAACGGGGTCCATTGGACTAGTATAGACGCCACCCATATGTCCATCCGCACCTCCAACCCACACGTGAACACCATCATGGTGTGCCTCAAGATTTGCCTCGTCTGATCCAGCTGTCGGTGTTAAAATTTCTCTGTGATATTTCTTTTTAAAAACTTGTTGTAATGTTTGCGGATTGATAAGTGAACTGAAGGCTCCTGGAATGTCACGTCTTAAAAGGGATTGCGGTTTTGTAGGTGTTTTCCAGAACGCAAATGGACCAGAAAATACCACGCCTTTTGGGTTTCCCAAAAAGATTTTCGTGAATAAGATAGAATCCTCTGGTTTTTTCATCAAGAATTCTAGTGTTGAATCCCAGTATGGAAGAGTAACGCCTCTTTTCTTTTTTCGAAGAGCATCTTCGAACCTGTAAATTCAAAGTTTGATATCTAAACAATATACCTATAATGATTTACTTTAATAAATTTTTATTTGGATAGAGAGTTGTCTCATTGGCACTCATACCACATCTTCCTTTATCTAATAAATGGATGCTACTATTACTAATAATAAATTAATAGGTTATATATATTAAATTATTATAAATGCTATGTAACTTTAATTTCTTGTTCATGCTATTTTACTACAGTTGGAAATGATCTTAAAATACATAATGTATCTCCCTCATGCATAGCTTTGATTCACTGTACGGGTCAATCTTTCAGACAGATTTTTTATGTTACGATTATAACACGTTATCACAATTTCTCTTCAGGGGATTTTGATAACTGCCGATGACTACGTTAGGAGAAAGAAAGAAGACGGAAAAACAAGAAGCACTAGATCTGTCATTTCAGGCATGTTCGGTGTGAGCTGAGGCTCCGTGTTCAAGACTGTACTTTGACCTATAATGGTTTACCTTTGATGGAAAGCTGTCTCACTGGTACTCATACCACATCTTACTATATCTAATATTAACCTGCTACCTCGAACATGTAGTATCCATGATATTGACTCTATGTTGATAATTCCAAACACTTACACTTATCTTCATTTGTTTTTTATGACAGTTGTTTTTTGAGTTTGTGATTTACAATTTTCATTGTTTTTTCTTATATTGTGACATTACAATACTGTCTGAAGTAAGAAAGTCGGCATCTTTAACTACCACAGATTTTATTTGTCTATCCCACGTAAAAAGGCTGTTAGTAAGTGATTGTCGTTGGCTGCTATTTCTTATACTTGGTTAGCTCGTTTAGGTTGTTATTTGTTTTATTTATTTCATAGTATATCATTTCGAGGCCTCTATACGTTTTATGTTTCTCTCACATTATTAAAGGCGTTTACATTCAAGTAGAAGAAGGTAATAAGTTGTATAATTGTCAATTAAATAAAATCTTCAAATTGTGGTCAAATCTATGTTAATTCTATTAATATTTCTAATCAAATCGCTATGGATTAGCAAGTGAAACAATGTTTATGAAACGTACGTTATCAAACATCATATATTATAGTAGTCTTTTATCTATATGACGTATTTATGCATTTAAATCAGGTTTAGGAATTTCTGTCAGATGTTCGAACTTCTTGTTTTTCCCTACGATAAAGGGTAAAATAGTTTGACCTTTAAAACCCTTTTTTCTTTACATATCAGACTTTAATAGCTCATAAAGTTTTATTTACCAAAATTTAAGCAGATTCTTGATTTGTTTTGTTCCGAGTTGAGACCCTAATAATATTTGAAAAAAAAACATTTGTCTCAAAGATGAGCTCCATAATATTTCAATATTTTTATTATGCTCTTCTGGCTTATACTATCAATATTAAGTTCTAGATTTCACCTAAATATATCCTTAAAACAGATATTAATTTGAAACACTTCTAAATATAAAGATGCGAAGGTATCAATACAAGTTATAAATAGACGAAACAACGAATATGGGAAATGGAAAAACGACAAGAAGACATACAACAAACAATAATCACCGTACGGAAACATTTGAACAAAACAAACCCGAAAAGAAAAAAAAATAGCTTGATTGAAAGCAGGCGCTCCGAAAAAATAATCATTTACTAGCATAAATTAACAATAATATATATCTTACATTAGGCAGTAATATCGATGCCAGCTGACAAAATTTGGACCTCCATGTGCAGAATATTCTGTGTCTCCCTGATGAATCAATGCAATCACATCATATTGGTTTGGTGATACCGACTATAACATATATCGTATTATTTGGAGGTCAATTAGCAAAATTCAAGAACATGAATGTATACAGTATTTGTATTTGAAAAAAAAACAACATCACTTTTTTTCATTTTAAGCAATTAACATCAACTGTAAATATCTTAAATGGTTTTAGTTTGAAACTTTTGTTTTCTGATATTTTTCTACGTAAATAAATTGCGCACATGGATATGTAGTATAAGGAACTATGATATACAAAAGATGTAGTTTACCAATGTCTCAATTTTGTAATTTAGTATAAAAGGTGTTATCAAATTAACAGAAAAAGTATATATATATAAAATAAAATATATAAATATGTATTTATCATATAAAATAGTGCATATTTGATGCTAATATTTTAAGTATGGAAAACAAGCGTGTTAAACTTACTTTATCGTTTTTCAGTGCTCTTACTGCGTCTAAAAAATCTTCCCTTTCATTTTCACTTAATGCTCGTATTTCTTTGCGTACACGCAATCTATTGTTCCCCTTAGATTGTCGTCTCAGTCGAATGTGTAATTCCCTACCAATAGTATCTAACCAGGCAAAGGCTTCCTTCCCTAGACGTATCGTGCTACTATTTTTGTACATTTGTCCTAAAAAAAATTCTAAACAGCTAGTCTGAACGTCATAGGCAGTGACATTTTTAGCAACTTGTGCAGAGTAGCATTCCTCTAACATTGGTGGAACTATGTCCTCCATAATGAGAGCTGAAGCCGGAATAAGAAACAGCAAAAGGAAATAAGACGCCATTGTCTGAAAAAAAAAATAAACAAAATATATCAAGGCGGCAATAGGATACACATTTGAATGTTTTTCAGTTATGCCAAATTTATAGAAAAAAAATATTTTACAAACATTGTTTCACAAATTAGAAAGAAAGTTTCACGATACGAATTTACGAAGTGAATTTTTATGTGTTCATTTTAATTTCATGGTTTGTATCCTTCAAACGTCTTTTTAATTCACCACGAGATGTGAGTTCTTTATATACGGAAATACTTAATAAAACATATTGAAATTTTAGATAACGTTTTCAACTGGATTTGAATATTCACGGATGTTTTTAATTGTTTTAAAAAAATCACTTTTCAAATTTAAAAGAAAAAAAAATAAGAGCATATATGTTTTCTTATTATAATTTACCTTAATTCCAGGTTGTCTATTCACGAAAGTGCCGACTGCAACCTTTTATATAGTAAGAGCTATATAAAACGCAAGTGGTCCATGTGCTTTAAATCGTAAAAAAAAAAACATAACTTATTCTTGAAAATGTTTATTTTTTGTTGACATTTATATGATATTCGTACCAGTAAGAAACATGTAATATGGCAGGTACAAAGTAGGTTTATTAAGAATCCCGGATGCTGTCTAGGCGTAACACACTGCTCATATAGAGTTTAAATATATGATATAAGTTAAAGAAAAAAAATTAGAAAATGTTTTCCTGTTTCTTATTTAGAAAAACAAATTCAGATTTGAATTATAGAAATGGTTGATGAAAAGTTCAGGGGTTCAACTACAAACCCGAGGCAGAACTAATCGATGATTGCTAACCTTCCATGTCATTGGTCTCTTGCGTAGAGCTGCCTCATTCGTAATGAATGGTTCTCGTCTTTATATAACATCCTGGTGTGTTCTTATATCCTAAAATGTTGTATCTAAAAAAATCTTTCTTCTGCGTTTTAACTACTACTATACATGAATTATTGTGTATATAACTACTTAAAAAAAAACTTTTAAAAAGTTTATGTTGATTTTGTTGACAAAATGGGTGTTTTATTTTTTGTAAGTCTGGTTGGATATTGTGTTATATCTTAACGTATGTGGTTTGAACTAGTTTTTGTATATTCTATATGTATACTAACGTTACGATAATTAATCAGATATTTTCAGATTACAGCAACTATATGCAATAGATTTTTTTGTTATTACACAGTTTTGATTTAGAATAAAAACCGACATGGTCATGGTGTTAAGACAATAGAAATTACACTATTACAAGCACAATTCTATATCAATATTACTCAAATGGTTAGAAAATGAATAAAATAAAACAATTACAAACTCTATCCCAATTTTATACTATGTTTTTAGAAATTCACATTCGATAAAATAAATATCACACATAATACGTCACTTTTTATTGCTTTGATACATTCGTGTGACGCACAATTCATAATTCTATTG
This sequence comes from Mytilus galloprovincialis, assembly GCF_965363235.1. Classification (NCBI taxonomy): domain Eukaryota; kingdom Metazoa; phylum Mollusca; class Bivalvia; order Mytilida; family Mytilidae; genus Mytilus; species Mytilus galloprovincialis. Next base: position 90,082,059 of record NC_134843.1, read on the forward strand.
AGGTGTAATAGTGTACTGTTGTAAATTTAATGTGCGGTGTCCATTACTTTTCTGTGGTTTACATGCTGCTATGTACTAATATTCTATTTAGTGATGTATTTTTCTTGCCTGAATGTTCTCGTTTGTATTTTTACTGTATACCTGTAACGTTAGGTTGTCATTTAAGCGGTATTTTTTTATATTGCCATATAAGCGGGAGGTTTGGGTAACCATAAAACCAGGTTCAACAAATTATTCTTCCTTAAAATGTCCCGTATCAGTCAGAAATATGTCATTTGTTATCAAATAGTCCGTGTCTATGTATGTTGGCCTTTATAAAAGTGTTTCTGTTGTTCCGTTATTTTCCTCTTATAATTGATGTGTTTGTGACTCTGATTCGGATTCGCTTTATCGATTGATGTCTATTGTACAGCAGTATACTACTGTTGCCTTTATTCGGTACGTTTATTCAGTACGTTGTAGACTTTATTGTGTAAACTTTCTTTACATATAAATAAAATCTATTATGATATATGCGAAAGATGCCTCATCGATACATTGTCGGAATAAACTTGCTTTGTAACTACTTATCTCTTCCTTATATTATTTTGATTTGAATTTAAGTTAGTTTAAATTTTTTTTACTCAAAATGTTAACCGAAAACTTCGACGATCGACAAAAGAACGAGATATTTTAGATTGTGATTATGTTGAAAAGAATGCTACACTTCGTGACATATGGATGGACAAACAATGTTGTGACATACAATCATTACCTTTTCTTCATGCTTTTTACTTATGTTTCTATTATAAAAGATACCAGTGTGCGGATGTGTGCACATTTATGTTGGGTTTTCGGGTTCATTACACTTTTGTATAAAATGGTTTGACACATGGCATTACCAGTATGCATAGACTTTTGATATTCGGCACACAGGATCAATATACCGGGTAAATGTGTTGCCCATCATTACAAAAAAATGATATAAATGTAAGTGCGTCGACAGATTACGTATCTTTTGGCATTCATCTCTGGTCACATCAAGTACTTTGCTAGAAATATGGAAAACATCAATCATACCAAAGAATTTTCGATCTGCACGTGTTTGGAATATATTGGAATTTGATGTGACTGTCATACAAGTGAGAGGTTTAGCTACATGTAACTACTTGTATACAATCAGGTTGAATCCACCATTATCTACATATGAAAATCCCTGTACCAAGTCAAGAATATGACAGTTATTATCCATTCGTTCGATGTGTTTGAGCTTTTGATTTTGCCATTCGATAAGGGACTTTTCGTTTTGAAATACTCGGAGTTAATTTTTTTTGTGATTTTACTTTTTGAAGTCAATTCCAAGATGCATATAGGCGATATTCATTTAAATAGTTTTGCGATACTGGATACATTTTGATAAACACACACTTTCGCATAGGAACTGTCATGCAATATTTTCATTAATCCTATCAATATTATTGCTTTAAGCATTTTTGACACACACGGTTTAATTAGGATCGTTTTTGTTATGGCCACCAGTTTTATCTATACGGTACGACATACAGCTATATCATTGCATGTAGATACATTCCACCAATATTTTTTTCAAAAGTAAATTGTTATAAGTGTCCTAAATTTCAAGGTTATCACTGAACTGATAACTACAATGAAGAGAAGATTTGTTTGAGGCATTACGATCGCTATGTTTGTTATACACGCTGTAACTTTCCGGGATATGTCGTAGTAAGTGTATTATGTAAGATGGACGTAATTGGGGTCGTTGCAAATTGAAAATATTCATGATCATCAGTGTAAGGTAACTCGTATTACCTTTGACCGAGTCATGGTGGGTTGCATGGAACACTATAACTGAATTATTTGAAGCAACCTTCTATAAAGAAAGATTTAAACATTGCAATAAAAACTGTACGATGTCCTTTTGTTTTCCTGTGTCATTTCAAATGGTTAAGTATGTAATAGTGTTGTTTAAGTGTTGTTAACAAACGATAATTGTCGGCACAGGCAACATAATGTGTGTAATTGTCTATTATTTATAAGTTGAGCTGCAAAAAGTGATTTTTTTAGAAAAAAACGACATAACTCAGTTGTTTATTTAGTTGGTTCACTTGCTGTTTTGTTAGTTGTGTAACTATAAAACAAATGTTAGAATAAAACATGAAACAGTGGAAGCCTTTATTTCATTCAAATCACCTCCAAAGGGAGATAATAAAACAGTTCAAGTATACATTTAGTATTTTGGAAATTATACACTTATATACCTGTCACACTGAGGATTTCATCCGGTCAGTAGTCAGTTATTCGGTACTTATACAATTTATATCATAAATTCGTTAATTATCCTTTAATAAATAAAAAAAAATATGAGAAACTTAAGTTCAAATTTCCGCAGACATTCTTGACGTTAGATGTTTGAGGCTATTATTTTAAACTTCCTCTAGTATAGTCAATACATCTCCTCTTGTTTATAAAATCTTCGCCTTTTGGATTGAGCATGAGGGTCAATCCAGAATTCGGTCCGATCAAAATGAAGTCTTTAATTGTCCATTGTTTATAAGTTTAGTCGTACAAATGTGTTTTACCCAAACTCTTGTTAACGCACTGAGTTTTAGTTATGTAACCATAAGACAAAAATTGGAATAAAAAATATGAAACAGTGAATGCCTTCATTATATTCAAATCACCGAAAACTGGGGATTATAATAGAGTTACTTTACTTTAATCCCAACATTCTGTATGTGACTGTTCTAAAGGACGTACGGTGGCGTAAATTTGTTAATTTTTATAAGGCAATCGAATTCAATCTTTGCCTGTACGAGTCAGAAATGTGACATTTCCATTCGTTTAAAGTGTGTGAGCGTTTAATTTTACCATTTGACTACGGAAGTTCCGTTTTGAATATTCCTCGGAGGTCGGTATTTTTTTTTATTTTACTTTTTTCAGAAAAACAGTGTTAACTGTAGCGAAATAATGTTTCTTTCTCCCTTCCAATTTTTATTTTTTGATAGAAATTTTATCTTATACTAGAATAATTAGTACATTATATTGAAATATTTTGTATGGTCTGACAGAAATATAACAAAAGTCTAAAATTTACTTAATTTACACAAATAAACTTTAAAAATGGTTTCATATTTGAATCAAAAGCACCGTTATATGATTCAAAGTACATACGAGGATAATCAGATGTAACTTTTATCATCCCAGAACATTCCTTATACATTGATTGTGATACCAGACAACTGGGTTGACACAATTTACCATAGGAGTCATATGCTCTAACATAGGCTTTTGTTTCTCCAGACACTGGCTTCTCAAAGGCAATACTACCAACTGATTCAGAAGTGAGTGTACGTTCGTCTACAGTAATGTATTCCATATGTCTACCACGATAAGAGAATCCATCAGTTTGAAATGTTATGTTGAATGTTCTTTGATTTTTAAGGTGATCTTGGCCTGGGGTATGAAGTCTGTCATGTGTGTTTGTAATTGCAATTGGGGCCACAGCCCAATTGTCTAAGTTATATGGGATCCAATTTAATGAATTATTATTTCCATTCTCCTGTCTCAGATGCATATTTATATCAAAAGCAATTCTGACATTACTACTTGCAAAACTTTGATCAATTGATCTACGTTGACGACTCTTAGTTCTAGGATCTACAATACGTGCTTTGAATTTTCGTGTCATTTTAGGAGCCTTATTAGCTCTAGTTTGCCGTGCGTCTACTTTTGAAACAAAACCTGAGGTATCCGCTGCAACAGAATTAACCCCAATATTGCGCGAATTACCCAATGGTCCAATTTGTGGACTGGAATTCTTAACACTTTGTGGTATGATTTTCTTTCCCCCTCCCCGATACCAGTTTTTAACACTTTTGAAACCATCTTCCTTCCTAAATTCATTCCTCGATCTGGAAACACATGCCTTTTTCTTTCTATCACAAAATAAGAATCCTCTTTTCGCTCTTCCACATTTGTTTTTACAAGTCGGAGCAGGTGCATATCTGTATATGTTACGTGTAAATGAGTTACTGTACCCGTCACTATTTTTTTTTGGTGGTTTCAAATTATCCATTATTCTACTTGGCGAATGGTACGTGTCAGTAGTTGGTGGATAATCAGTTTCTGAATTTATTCCAAACTTTTTTTGTCGTTGTCTGAATTGTTCCCAAAGATAATCTATATAGCAATGGTGGAGAAAGAAAGTGGGGTCCATTGGACTAGTATAGACGCCACCCATATGTCCATCCTCACCTCCAACCCACACGTGAACACCATCATGGTGGTACTCAAGATTGGCATCATCCTCTACATTTGTTGGTGTAAGAATTTCTCTGTGATATTTCTTTTTAAAAACTTGTTGTAATGTTTGCGGATTGATAAGAGAACTGAAGGCTCCTGGAATGTCGCGTCTCAAAATTGTTGGCGGATCTGTTGGGGTATTCCATAGTGCAAACGGACCTGAATACACCACGCCTTTTGGGTTCCCCAAAAATATTTCTGTAAATAAGATAGTATCCTCTGGTTTATCCATCAAGTAATCTAGAGTTGAATCCCAGTATGGAAGAGTCACTCGTCTTTTTTTCGTCCGGAGAGCATTTTCGAACCTGTATTTTCAAAATGTTATATTTAAACGATAAGTTCTTTTAAAAAATAACAAAACAACTTAATAGATATCGTATATAACAGTTTAGTTTAAACATATTTTATTTGCTGAATTAAAGCAGAGTGGATCAGACACAAGAAAATAATACTAATTAAGTCTTCTCCATAATACAATATAAAATTACAATAATAGTATAATATAATTGACATGCATATAAAGCAAACAGTTTTTAGAATATAATACTAGCTTTCATAGGTATAAAGAGGAAAGAGAGAAACAAGGAGAAAAAGAAAGTTTGAAAAGTCATATAATTCTGTGACGATGAAGCGTGTATAATTGTTGATGGCGATGATGCTCTGTGCCAGTAACAATAACGCTTTATCAAGGCATAAGAAATCTGTTTGATCTTATTATGAAATTTTGAACAAGTATAACAGTGGCAGTGCTATATCAAATTTATAACATTTCGAGATGTTATTATGAAATGTGTCTCCCTGATTAATAGCTCTGACTCCTTATTCGGGCCAGGCTTAATGTTTTGGTCAAATTTGGTTTTATCCGTTTTGGCATTTGTGTTAGGTTTCTAGAAATCTTTACTTCACTGAATAGACGGTAAGTAACGAAATTCGCATCTCCTACAGTAAAATTGGTACAGTTTATGTTATCGAACTTATGTTTATTTGTTAGAAATAAGATAAGGAGGAACCTTAGAAATAAGATAATAAGGAACCTTAGAAATAAGATAATGAGGAACCTTAGAAATAAGATAAGGAGGAACCTTAGAAATAAGATAAGGAGAAACCTTAGAAATAAGATAATGAAGAACCTTAGAAATAGGATAATGAGGAACCTTAGAAATAGGATAATGAGGAACCTTAAAAATAGGATAATGAGGAACCTTAGAAATAAGATAATGAGGAACCTTAGAAATAGGATAATGAGGAATCTTAGAAATAGGATAATGAGGAACCTTAGAAATAAGATAATGAGGAACCTTAGAAATTGGATAATGAGGACCTATCACAACGTATCTCATACACACAAAATGCCAGTTTTTTGCCTCAATAAATATGAAGACATGTTGTACATCCACGAGATTGATTTCTTCGTTTTTTATGGCGGGGTTCGAATTGCTCATTCTGAGGTTTTGTGGTCTAGTATTTTGTTATCGCATTATCGACCGAGTAATCAAGTACTGTACACGTAAACGTAATGCCTCCCTGATATATGGAATTTGTTTTTAATTTAATCCTCAAAGATCGGACATCAATTGACCTCTTGTCGAAGTATTGGGACATATTTTGCTATGTGATTATTTTGTGTTGATTCTTTACTGAAATTTACTAATTGAGACAATCAGTTACTTTAAGATTAAACACATAATATCTAGATGGTGTATAAACTCGCGTAAATAGTTGCAATGCTTTTATGTAAACTTTGTGAGTCAACGGCACAGTTTGCAAACAAATAACCTCTAGAAAAAATATGTTGATTCTTTTATTTTTTAACCCGAATATTTGGAACTTACGATCAACATTTGATTTTCATTGGCTTTTATTTATCGTAAAACTAAATGTTGTCATGTCGTGACATAAGAACAATATTGACTGGTCGGAATCTAAAAATGGTCCATTCATACAATACAATTGAAAACGAAACTATACCGATGCATGAATATCGCGCATGAATAGATCGTAGTATTCACATAAGTTACGAAAGAAATTTCGGCAACATCGTTTATCGAGGTGTGAACTAAGCGACAGCATTCAAACGGAACAATCTCATTACAGAATATTTGATATGCAAATCATATAAGAATTATTAGTATATGTAATAAGAAATAATGTACAACTTACAATAAGAGGTAATATCTATGCCAACTGACAAAGTTGGGGCCTCCATGTGCAGAATCGACAGCGTCTCCTTGGTGCATCAATGCAAGCACATCATATTGGTTTGGAGCAACCGACTAAAACATACATTATAGAAAAGTTAGCAAACTATAACGCGCGTAATTATTCCAATTTGTTAAATCTAAGTTTATAACAAAGAGTATATTACATATAAATAGTTATGCTAAAATATACTTTTTCACCTTTTCGGTCTTTTGGATAATGTGTCTAAATTGGAAACAAAGTTCAAATCATGATTGCGTTGGAAAAAATGGGCATATATTTATTCTTATATTAGATGGTACTGTACGAAGAGTGTGTTTTTTTAGTGTCAAATTCAAATAAATACTAGTTGCTGAATTAAAAAAAATACAATCAATAATAGTTTAATTTGAAATTATTGTTTTTTCCGAAATCTTGCAGATCATTAAACAAGAATTATTAACATAGTTCAAGCATCTATAACCAGTGTCATAAACGTACTTTATCTGCCTTCAGTGCTCTAACTGCGTCAAAGAAATCTTCCCTTTCGTCTTCACTTAATGTTCGTATTTCTTTCCGTACGCGCATTCTGTTTGTGTAATACTGGTTATTCCTCCTTCTTGACTGTCGTCTCAGCCGAATTTGTATATCTCTACCAAGAGAATCTAACCAGGCAAAGGCTTCCTTCCCTAGACGTAAAGTACTAGTATTGTTGTACATTTGTCCTAAAAAACTTTCTAAACAGCTTGTTTGAACCTCATATGGGGTTATGTTTTTGTCAACTTGTCCAGAGTAGCATTCCTCTAACATTGGTGGAACCGTGTCCTCCATAATAATTGCTGACGCCGGAATAAGAAACATCAAAAGGATATAAGACGCCATTGTCTGAAAAAATATAAAAAAAATCATTGGGCGGCGATTGAATACATATTTGGATGTTTTCTAGTTATGATACATTTAACTGATCATAAAGATAACCTTAAAAGTAAAGGATTCACTTTTGAATCTAATCAAGGATACCAATAAGATGTACTCCAGACATGCCTGTCATCAGTGGCGTTAAATCAAATCATTTAAAAAAAACGAAAAGTCACAACAATGTGTCAAATCTCGCTTAGGCCATCCATGCGTCGCAAATAAAAAACCCTACTTCTTGTTTCTAATAATTTAAAAATATTTCATCAACATAATATGTTCAAACGTAATCGAATCCAAAATATTTAATTTCAAAATAATCGTCGCATGATAATTGAACATTCTAAGATTTTATAATTCAACATCGGTACATTATAATAAATATTTTTTTCAACGTCTATTGTATTGTCGGCGACGCTGAAAATCCTAATGAATAAAACGTGGAAGTTGATGACTATGGATTTCAATGAAATATTGAGGTCTGCATTAATTTGCTTAAGTTAAACATAAGTTTTTTTTTTTAAATTAAACATTTTTGTATTATAGAAACAATTGCTTCCATTACAAGATGAAGTTGAATTATATAAAAAGTAAAAACACAAAAATACTGAACTCCGAGGAAAATTCAAAAAGGAAAGTCCAAAATCAAAAGGCAAAATCAAAAGTCCAAACACATCAAACGAATGGATAACAACTGTCATATTCAGATTAAGATTTATTTTTTCATATCATGCTTTTGCTCATTCTAACATAGCTCAGTATTATATTTGTCAAATTGTACACTGCAGTCCCCCTCGTTATCAAGAAATTGACATATATAACATCTCTAAATGTTAACATTAGCATGGAGCATACCACGAAAGAAATATTTCAATCATCGTCATTATGCTGAACTACTGTATGCAATAGTTTAATAGAAATGTACGTAGACGCTAGTGTTACAGGAACCTAATTTACCCCCAACAAGTAGCTATCTTTTACAAATCTTGTATTAGCATACAAGAAATCACGAAATCCTAACGTTTTTTTTTCTAATTAAAATTTTTTATGTAGATTCCAATTTAACTTGAGCTGAGTGCTCTTTTCAAAAACATCAATTTGAAAAATACGTAAAACATAATGCAATTCCGTTTCACTTTCATATTAAAAAACCGAGGAAATATCTATCTTATTTAATACTTCACCTCACTTCCAGGTTATGTGATCACGGAAGCGCTCACTGCAACCTTTTATATAGTAAGAGCTTTACGAAACGCAAGGTGGTCCATGTGCCTTTAATCGTCTAAAAAAGTACCCAATTTATTCCTAAAAATATTCATACTATTGTGACATTTTAATGATATGTTTACCAGTAAGGAACATGTAATCTGGCAGGTACGAAATAGTATATATCCCGGACACTGACCTAACGTAACACACAGTTTTTGTTTTAATATATGACAGAAGTTAAGGAAAACACAAATTTCGCAAATTATATCCTGCTTTTGTTAATTAAAGGTTCAGGGGATCAACCACAAAAGTAAGACGGAATTAATCAAGGGTTACGTCAAGGTTGTCCTGAACATGGTATAGTATAACACTACTATAAAAAACTTGTTCGAAACGTAAGGGTATTTTTTTATTTTAACCTTGACAAAAATACACTCAGTATTATTGTTAACTTGAGTATGTTAAAAATTAAAATAAATATTAATACGAAAGTTGCGAAACCAATACTGTCGGAGTTCAACTTGTTTTGTGAGTACTAATTTTGCTAATCCAAATTGGTTTCAATGTGGATTGTTAACGAGTGTGATCATTTTATCTTTAATAGAGTTCTGTCAATCTATAACCATTATAACGTATCCAAACGTATCTTTACGTTAATGTTTTTAAGTATCAGGAGATATACAAAATCAATATATGAGTATAAGTATCAAGATATATATCAAAAACAATATATGAGTCTTTAATGCGTATCAGAAATCTTAATTTCATATGATCTTATAATAATATTCTTTTTAAATTTAGAAAGGCTATAGAGACGGTTAGTGAAAAAGAAGGGTTCTGTCACTTGGTTACACAGGCGGGGTATTTGCTCAATGACATTACAAAATCATCCAATAAAATAAACAATAAAAAAGGTATGTCTGTCATTGCTTGTGCACAGTTAGAAAAATACATTTGATTTACACACAGGGTCCGAGTCAGTGTATCCCTGTTACGTATACGTCAACGATCCATCTGATCAGTTAAGCCTTTTTCAACTGATTTTTATAGTTCGTTCTTATGTTGTACTGTTATACCACTGTCCCAGGTTAGGGAGAGGGCTGGGATCCCGCTAGCATGTTTAACCCCGCCACATTAATTATGTATGTGCCTGTCCCAAGTCAGGAGCCTGTAATTCAATGGTTGTCGTTTGTTTATGTGTTACATATTTGTTTTTCGTTCATTTTTTTACATAAATAAGGCCGTTAGTTTTCTCGTTTGAATTGTTTTACATTGTCTTATCGGGGCCTATTATAGCTGACTATGCGGTATGGGCTTTGCTCATTGTTGAAGGCCGTACGGTAACCTATAGTTGTTAATGTCTGTGTCATTTTGGTCTTTTGTGGATAGTTGTCTCATTGGCAATCATACCACATCTTCTTTTTTATAGATGCGATTGAAGATGATCAGTGATGTTCAGTAAAAGTCCATTTCGCGTCAAATAAAGGTTTATTGCCACAAATTCCAAAAGTATGTACCTCAAATTTATATAAAGGTAAATACAATGACAGTTCAGATGCTCATATTTCGTGTGTGTTTTAGTCTAGACGCTATATAATCAATCGTCGAGATGACCCTCGAGGACTGCCTAACCGATACAAACATGATATCAATTATTGTTTTTAAAGAAAAAGCGAGCTAATGAAATTGTGTTTATTTACGTATGTCTGATTTCATGCAATAGGTTACAGAAATATGTGAAACATTGTTTTTATTTATATAAGACAATAACAATCAAAACCAAGGAGTAAACAAAGACTCACAAAACCAAAGGACATTTACATAAAAAGTTATAAATAATAATTAAGAAACAACACGAACTCCATTATAAGATTTACATTTTTGGATCAAATCAGTCAACAAAAATATTGATGTTCAAAATATTTGACGAAACACTTGAAAAAAGTATTCCGGTTGACTATTTTCTTAAGTGAGTTGTCTCCAAACCGATTGCAAAAGATCTCATTTTTTGAACATTAACATGCGTCACATGGTTACCCAATTAATCATAATTCAATACACCTAGGACGTAAACTCTAATAGATGTCATTATATTGGTTTAAAACCAAATGTAATAAATCTTTATCGTAATGTTCCAAACCTTTATCCATTTTTTTGTCTTATCTCTTACAATTTCAGAGAAGTGACAAAAAGAAGCAAAGGTCATATTTCAAGAATCGAAGACCTGAATCCCCCCAAAAAATCCCGCTGTCTCTAATATGTTCTACGCCAAACATTCAAATATATCAGGGAGACAACTGGTATATATAAAAGATATAAGCTAACTTAGATTCAATGTATTTACTAAGTTAAGTCATGCTGTAACTAACATTATCTTACCTCCTATACATTTCTAGGAATATGATTGTTTAAAATCAACCCCGTGGAGTCCGTTTTTATTCCATATTAGGTTAGTAGGCTGTGCTTGTTTCAGTATACGGTTAATAGTGGTCGTATTCCCTTTATACAAGCAACACGGTGTTGAGGAAAAATCTTAGAGGTTTCGACAGATGATGAAATTGATAATGAACGATTTATATAAAATCATAAAATACATTTAAAGCTAACACAATGTTATTGTTGGCATTTGTTTTTGCATAGACCAATGGAAGTAGGTTATTGATACTAACAGTATTGAAGACTTGATCACTTTTATGGTACACTAGTCTAAATACCACATGTTACGATAGTCGGTAAGATAAATTCGTCACATAGTGAGCTAGTGACCTAATACGCTATATATCGGGTCAGTAAATTCCATATGGGGATTCGAAGTTCGCTCTCATCCCATATGGAATTTACAGACCCTATATATATCATATTAGGTCACTGATACACTATGTAACTAATCATATTACTACTTGCTTTCTTACAAATAAGGTTTCCTGTTAAAGTCATGTATGTGCAAATGTACGGAAAATCTATCTTCCAAAGATATGATTTTCCAAATTTAGAATGGGGAAATCAATTCTATGTGTTGTAAACTCATGGCAACAAGCTCTGCATTTATTTGATACAAAGCATTGCGAAAACAGTAAATATGTTACAAATGCACTCAGTTTTGGTCCAAAGTAGAATTTCATTTTTTTGTTATAAACCTTTTCTGAAGTTGGAGCTTAAATATATATGTATGAAAACATTGCCGTAACTAACGATCTAAAGCAAGTACGGATGTAAAAATGCAGACAGGCAAACTGAAAAAAAGTCTTATAAAACATGCCGAAAAAAATCATCGGGTTTAAGTGTGAAACCAAACTGCGTATTGCTACGCAAGCTATTGTTACGCACAATAATGTGGTTATTCTAAATCCTGAATCCCGTTTGTTAATTAATTGTATCCACATTTTTGTCCTTCAAAGAAGAAATAACAGATCTTAAGTAGACTAATATGTTTGTTTCAAGCAAAACCTAACCGTCTAAACTCGAATCAATATATAATGAAACAAAAGTAAAGCCTCGTTTCTGTTTGAAAATTGAGAGTAATCTATTGATGTCCTTCTGGTTTTATTCTTATTGGGTTACTCTCTCATGATCTTGTACCCCAAATATCCTTTTGCTCATTGTAAATGCTTAGTACCTTTTCAGAGAAAACACGAATTAAGACCCTCAGCCCTTGACATTTGTATAAATCAAATAATAAACTTTTTAAGTCATTGCCTGACACAACACATCTTAGCGGTCAATGACAAGGAAACAGAAAAAAAAACATGTTGGCAATTTGATATATTTTCCCATAATTTCATAACGACTACATGTTATAAAATAGCTATTACGTTTTTGTTGATCTGTAAAGGAAACAACAATTGCATTAAAGGTCATAATAAATTCTACTGTTAAGATTAATTAGTTTTCTGTTTTACGCTTGACAATGCTCCGTCTGATTTAGTTTAAATAACCCCGAACATTAAGTTAAGATAACCACAAATAGATAGCTACAATGTAGTTGAATCAATATACAATTATGGCCCGCTCAGGTGAATATTCAAAATGGTCAACCCGCGGAGTAAGGGTTATTCCACGAGGACTTTAGCCCGAGGGATATAACCCTCACTCGGGTTGACCGTTTTGGATATTCACCGACTCAATGGGCCATAATTGTTTTATTATACCGAACAAACATTTTTCTAATAAAAGTAAAATGTTGTAACAGATTGTCAAAACACTTACGTTTGAAAACAATTCTGTGTCTATTGGCATGTGAATGTACAACAAAGGTCGACTCTTTCTGTAAAATTTAGATGGCCCCGAAAAAATGCTGTTTACACTAGATATCATCGACACTTGATGAATTTCCTGGTATTGTATGGTGTTACTACGCGTTATTTGATCGACTTTTAACTTGGTCGTTGCCATTTTATTTTTGTTTCTCTGACGTCATACGTTAAAGGGAATCAAATCTTGATCATTTTGTATTCACCGGTGAAGAATAGGGTTGTTCGAAAGATGCTTCAATTAATCGGGGTTATTCACCGGGGAATAATAGGGTTGGTTGTACGATAGAGACTTCGGGTTTTGTGTATTTCCCTGTCTTGAATGTTTTTGCATTTATTTGTAAGGTAGTTCTGTCATGTAATGTTGTCATTTAAGTGTTACATTAAACATTGCCATTAAAGCGAGAGGTTTGGCTAGCAACAAAACCAATTTCAACTCACCATTTTTAAACAGATATATCATGTTAAGGAGGGGTATTTGCGAAAAATACCAGTGACAGAATGTTTAATTTCGTGAGCCGTAAGGCGAGGGAAACTCATTCTCAATACTGGTATTTTTCGCAAATACCCCTCAAGAACATGCTATATCTGTTTAATTACACCGAATGTTAATGTTCAGAAACGCATTGATGATCGTGACGTTACAAGCGTCCAGTCGGATAGAGTAATTTTATTTCGGGCAAATACCACCGCAGAGCGGGTAAAAAAGGGCATATCCTTTTTAAAAATACCCCGGCGGCGTTAAAAATGAACGATATTCATTTGATAACAGTAAATTGGTGAAAAATACACTGGCTACCAACCAATCATAACCCAGTAAGGTGTAATTATTCTTAAAATGTTCTGTATAAAGTTAGGAAAATGGCAGTTGTTATCTTATAGTTCGATTCTGTGTATGTTGCATTGTCGATTTGGTTTTTTTGTTGTCCTTCTGTGTTTCTGTTGTTTCGTTGTTTTCTTCTTATAGTTGATTTGTTTACCTTCGTTTTAGATTGTAACCCGGATTTGTTTTCTCTTAATCTCGATGACTTTCGAACAGCGATATACTACTGTTGCCTTTATTTATTCATTGATCCTGTCAATTTTTGGGAAAAAAAATCGAAATTAAACTCTGACACGTGATTCCGTATTGACTAAACAAGTATTTTCTATATAATGAAAGGTATAATAATGAATGTTAATAAATGAAGTACATGTACTTGTGGGGTTAATATGTCATTTTTAAGATATTCATCTTACATAGGGTCAACAAAGTCGAAATGGTGATCACCATTCTGACAATTCCGTTCGGGAAGTTTGTGTTTCCTCATTCGGTTCTGTCCCATCCGTTTTAGTGTGTTTTGCAAATATATGGTTTAACTAGAATACAATAATATGGTTCTATGTAGTGGATTCTGCTGCATTTCAGTTTAAATATAACGTATTGGCATAAATCTGTCTACTACGACGACTTCGTTTGTGACGGACACTGCAGTTGTAAATCTGATTTGCGAATGTCGTTGCGGAAAGCTGTATGATTGACATGACATTGTCACCTCAGGTCGGCCGGTCATTGTTGCTTTATATAATTTCTCAGTCATTCCAACAGGGAACGCAACATTGTGGAACTGATTTGGTAGGGATTCAAAGAAATATTTCTCGGCGGAAAGAAAAAGAAACAATGCAGCTTTCGATTCAACACCTAGCATCAAGACATTCGCCCCGTTGGTAATAATCCCGTATGTCCAATGACATCAGTAATAAGTCAGGTTTTTTGTGGGGAGATAAATAATGATTTGGTGTAAAAAATCAACAAAAATATGATTTTCTTTTTCAAAGTTCCTCATTTTATTGAGAAGACTGTTATTCTAGGGGTTATCATCAGGTCAGTGTCCAAGGCTTTGTAAATGACATGATAATTAACATGATTTTCTTATATTTCATGCTGATCAAATCAGAAATTCTTCAGAAACTAAAGTTCAAACTCATTCAGTCAAAGTTGCCATAAGATAAAGATAACCATGCTTTACGACATGTTTTGGTCATCAAGCGTCTTTCATTTCTACATATTTATTAATCCCTGGCCTTCAAGTGTTCAGTTCTGTATTTTCACTCATAGCATGTAATTTTATTTCGATTATGAAATGAATGAAACTGCCGCAGAATTTATATTCATATGATTTACTGTATGCGATAACACGAGTTCTAGTTAATCAATCCCTTTTATTGTCTATTATATATTTAAGTAAATTATGTCATTTTCATGAAAACCTATATGTGCCAGTGGAAGAACATACCTTTTATTTTTTTTTAAATTTTTACAACATTTTCATTGTATTATGTATGAAGGCAGACATTTGAGCATAGGCTCCGTGTTGAAAACCTTGACCTATAATGGTTCACTTTTATAAATTGTGACTTGGATGGAGAGGTGTCTCATTGGCACTCACACCACATCTATTTGATTTCAACATTATCTTATACAATTATAATGTCTATTTGGAGCTTAAATTATGCTTAGCATCTTAATTGTTTTCTTTGTCACTATATTTTTTATTTTAGATATTATAATCTTTAACTGAATGGTGGTGTTTTGTACCATATATTGAATTGCTGTTCAGTATTATCTGCAAGTATTACCTTCTGGCCACAGTGTGAGGGTCTCTTTATCATACTACAATATAACTTTGTACCATAATAAAACTATTCTAAACCTTAAATATGACTTTGTGGTTCAATTAGACAGGTTCTCTACCTTTCAGCACACACACACATCTAATTATAAAAAAGTAATCCTTGTTGCCAGAAGAACTCAGATATAGGACAGAGTGCCAGTCTATGATTTCTTGTAATACCACTGGATTATTGTGATACCGAAAGAATATTTGTGTGTTTAACTTTCAGTAAGTGTATAAAAAAAGATTGTCAAATCATTTTACCTGAACCTTTAAACGGTGAATCAATTATGAAATGCTATCACTATATACAGATGACGTACTAGTATTCGCATTTGCGTTTTAGTACAGACACAATTCTAATGGAGATGCGATAAACGTAAACAATATGAATAATAAACATATAACATGGTACGGAAGCGTATTAGGGACATAGAAAAAATAAAATTAGCAGTGAACTTTTTTTTCAAAGTCGAAATTTTGACATTTCAAATCTTAAAATTTCGACTTTAACTCGAAATTTTAACTTTTCTTATCTTGAATTTTTGACTTTCAAAAATCTTGAAATTTCGACTTTTCAAAAAGTCGAAATTTTGACTTTTTCAGCATACAAAATTTTGCCTTTATAAAAAGTCGAAATTTCGCCTTTTTTAAAACTCGAAATTTCGACTTCTTTTAAACTTAAAATTTCTACTTTTTTTAAACTCAAGCATATTTAAATAAACTAAACCATTTTAAAGAGGTTATTTTAGATAGAAAATCTTGTTCTTGCCTAAGGAGAAATAAAATGAAATGTTTCACGTTCAAATACATAATTCAAGTCTGGACTTCAGATATGTGTATCAAGACAATCCCGTTATTTAGACACACCTATATTACGACATACTTTTATTCAACAGTCTAGTATATAAAGACAAGGGTTAATAGTTGTGTCATAAGAATGTCAACTTGTAGAGTTTAATCAATGTTCCAGGAAAAAGAACCATTATTTCAAAATTCCAAAACTAGAAAACCGAGCAGTTCATTTGTCATCCTGAATATGCATGGCATTTTGGCTACTTGATTTACCATTGTTTAAGTCAGTGACTTGCTATTGGGAAACCAAAACTTTGAAATTGCGATGCTAAATGTTCTCAGATCTGACAATTCTATGACAGTGTCGTGGGAACTAAAACATGGAATATGGGAAAACATTTTTTTTTTCTGTCAACATGCATGTTCTTTCCGAATTCAATATTAAATGCTAATCCATATCTTAATTTAAGAACAAAACTAATTTCAAAATATAAATTGCCAAAATGTGTGGATGACGCTTTAATAATTTGCGTCCATGTCTACTCCTGCTAAAATTGTAATAACTGTGTTTTAATACTAACATAAAAGTTTTAAAAGTACTTGGAAAAAATCAAAATTTCGAGATTTCAACAGCCGAAATTTTGAGATCAAAGTCAAAATTTTGAGTTTTCAAAAAGTCGAAATTTTGAGTTTAAATAAGTTGAAATTTCGAGTTTTAGATAAGTCGAAATTTCGAGTTTTAAAAAAGTTGAAATTTCGACTTTTTGTAAGTCGAGATTTTAGAAAGTCAAAATTTGAAGTTTAAGTCAAAATTTCGGGATTTGAACAGTAAAAATTTCAAGTTAAAGTCAAAATTTCGAAATTTGAAAAGTCAAAATTTCGACTTGGAAAAAAAAGTTCACTGTCAGTTTTATTTTTTCTATGTCCATAATACGCTTCCGTAACATGGTGTAGTATATAATGTTTAGGCGCAGAAGGAATTTGTTTGACAAAAGGTTATAAGAACCTCGAATTTGAATTAAAGTTCGCACAAATAGTGAACCCTGCACAAATTCAAAACAGAAAGTCCCTAATCAAATGGCAAAATCAAACATATCGAACGAATGGACAACAACTGTCATATTCCTGACTTGGTACAGACATTTTCTAATGTAAACAATGATGGATTAAACGTGATTTGATGGCTAGCCAAACATCTCACTTTGTATTAAAGTTGTGTAAAATTCTACTATATTGACAACGATGCGTGAACAAAAGAAACCGACATGAAAGGTACAGATGTCAAATATAGGAGAATGACAGTCAGCGTTGTGTTATTGTTTTAATCGCCATGATATCAAACAGATATATAAACAACATTTGTATGACACAATAACACGGGATGTATAAGTACAGAGCCACGTTACTTGCCAGAAAGAAACACTAAAAGGCATACAGACAAAGCACACAAAAAAAAACGAAAGACAAGAAAACAAAAGTTGTCATAGAACAATAACACAATGACGGAATGTATTAGTACAGAGCCACGTCAAATGGAAAACTCGGAAAGAACAGACAAATCAGTAACAATAATATTCATGAAGACAAATTAAAGTATACTTTGATACGATTTTAAGATGATAAACAACGTCGAGATCATCGTGTATTATTAGTTGACTTGTATGCCAGGATATATCATTCTAGATAGAGTCCTTTGTAAAATTGTACTCTCAAAGTCGTGGCGTCCTAACTACCTCAATTTACAATCGTATTGATCACTTTTCAAAATAAGCATTAAATTAATTTCCAGGAAAGGTTTTAAATTGCTCAGCTGTTTAAACTTTTAAATAGTACTAGTTAAAGCGATATTTGAAAACTGTAAAAGTAATAAAATATTCGTTACGAATCAAGTATATTATAAGGTCTGAAAATAAATTGAAAATTATTTATTCATTTTATGTAATTATATAACCACCATCACCAAATATTTCAAGGTTTTTAAGACTGAAAGAAATTTAACAGCATAATTATAACGAAATTTTTATTTTTCGTTTACTTATTTCAAATTAAACAGTTTGCACTAGCTGATTGCAGTTAAAACTATAAAATGTCGATATATTATTAATCTGATTTATATCAAATGTGGGTTGCTTGGCCTTGATTGTGAAAATTGAATAAACTTAAGCAATATTTGTATTTATAGATTTTGACACATGAAACCTATAATTCATGAACTTTAACAAAAAATAAACATTGGTATACGCAAACCAATTAAAACCAATCGAACACCAAAATTCGAGCATGCATTGTATCTAAAGTTTTATTGTAGAATTCAATTACAAAATAAAAAAAAAACTACATTTTTATGCTAACTGAAATAAAAATTGATATACTTAATAGATAATTTATCCGAAAAAAATGAAGTATTGGGACTTCTTCTGTTAATGCAAAGTACTCTTATATTTTTTTTAATTCATAATCAAATTATTAACATGTTGGGAGATGTCTACTTTGGAAAAGATATCTTCATACGCCAATACTCGATATATATGACATATTATAGCTGATTCAGTGTCACCTGAAAATTTCAGCTTTAATTTCACTGTTTTGCCGAAGTTTTGTTTTAATTTTACTTGCAGAATCTGAAAATATAAGCATTGAAGGCTGTGATACTGAAAATGTATACGAAAAAAAAGCCAGTGACTTATCACAATAACAAGCAAAACCAAGGAGTAAACAAAGACTAAAAAAACCAAAGGACATTAACACTTATAAATAATAAATAAGAAACAACACCAACTCCACTAAAAACCAGGAGTGAAATCAGGTGCTCCGGAAGGGTAAGCATTTCTGGCACCGTATACGGCATTCGTCGTATTATTTCTTTGTTCTATTCGATAATGATGAAAGGTTATTGTGACTGATGAAGAATATCAGATATGATTTCCGACACACTTTTGTCATAATGGTCAGTCAGCTCATGATGGCGATAATACTTTAAAATCAAGAAGCGCTAACGCGTTTCAAGCAAAAAATGACGATTACTTGCTTAATTTCGTTTTTAAAATTTTCAGAAAAATATATCTGGTGGAGAGTTGTCTCACTGGCAACAATGCCACCTCTTGTTATTTTAATATTCAACTCCATAATCAGCTATGATGTATAACTTACTTCGCGATGAATGATACTCAACTTGTTAGCAATCATGATTATTAATTGAAAGATATTTTTTTTTTAAGAAAATGCCAGTTTGGATGCAGATTACTGTTCAAATTGTGTCATATTTATAGCTTAGCTACTGAACAGATGCCTTTATATTCTAATTGTTAGAATAAACTGGGTATTTTTTATATTAAATTTCAGAACAGTGTATTTTATTAAAATTTAAAAAAAACAATTAAGTTGAATAAAGTCAGTCAAAGATATTCAAATGAGATTTATTCTAATAAATCTTTAGTTTCATTCTTTTACTTTTGTTGATAAATTGGAATAACAATTCATTGTAAGTGCACATTTTTTCCTAATTTTTTTTATAAATAAGTATACATTTTCCTACCAAAGATATATAAAATACAGAAAAGTTTTTCACATTTTCCTTGATTTAATAGCAGAATATAATATTCTTTAAAAAATTTACAATAAAATAAAAGGTAAAAAATATGACTATAATTCAGGAATAACCATAACTATAATTGTTAAAACATCAATTCCCTCTATGTTTACATATACAAGTAATTAAAAGTGGGCAAATCAGGATGACACCAAATAAAGGCAACAGTAGTATACCGCTGTTCAAAACTCATAAATCTATGGACAAAAAACAAAATCGGGGTAACAAACTAAAACTGAGGGAACCGCATTAAATATTAGAGGAGAACAACGACACAACATTAAAATGTAACACACACAGCAACGGACTAAGCATTAGACAACATCCGATGAGAATAACCAATATAACATCAAAACCAAATACATGAATTTGGGGATAGAAAAGTACCGTGACACGTCTTATAGTAATGTGAATTCACACTCAAAAATAGGAGAAAACAAACGACACAACGTAAAAATATTACACACACAGAAACGAACTATGATATAACAATGGCCATTTTCCTGACTTGGTACAGGACATTTTTAAAGAAAAAAATGGTGGGTTGAACCTGGTTTTGTGGCATGTCAAACCTCGCACTTTGATGGCATTGTTAAATATAACATTAAAATGACAACATAATAATACAGGACTATAGAATACAAATAAATAGCAGAACGTATTAGGCATAAAACACATGAATAATAGATAACAACAGGCATCAGGTTTAAAATTCATTACGTAAAAAACGCGCCTCGTCCAAACAAGACTCACCAGTGACGCCCAGATATAAAAGTTCGAAAGTCAAAAAAAAAGAGGGACAAAGTTGTACAGCTCTGAGGATCAAAAGTTGAAAAAGGTTGTGCCAAATACGCCTAGGGTTTTTTGCTTGTGATAAGAACATCCTTTTTATATAGAACAATTTATGCTATTGCAAACAGTAAATTTTATCAAATGAATATAAAAGATTTACATGATCAAACTGACGTTAACTAATTACAGAAAACAAAACCATAATACATAATGCATTGAAGACCAACAAATCATCGAACCCGTTTAAATTATGAATTTGAACAGTAATAATGTATCATAAAACAATAACGTACAATATCATGTCATGGATGACCAACTCGCATTATCATTTTCTTTGTTTAATGAACCATGTAATTGGAACCAAAACTCTAGATGTATGTTGGAATTAAATTTCCAGATCACCGGGAACATGTCTAATAAGTGTCAAATTGATAGAACTTCATAAAAAACTACATTGAACTAAAACCGTAAATTAAAACGGGAACAGGGCATAAAAGAATATGATATACCCGTGTCCAAGATGTCTTAAGTGTACTGGAAATACAATTGGAGAGTCAAAGATAATTTTTGAAACTTTATGGAGAGCACAGCAACAAACTAAAAATAAAACTATTTACGGTTAATAACGCACGGGAGAGCTACAATTTTAGCCCAAGAAAAATCACATTGACATTGACATTAAGTCATGGAAATTATGGAAAAGTAAAAAAATAAAATTATTTTCAATAAATTTATGACGACAATGAATTGAAATGAAAGTTATAAAATAGGTCAAGTTTGTTATTCTCTGTTGCATTATGTAACAGAAATAAAATCGGTTTAATAATAGCATTCAAATGAACTTTAGAATACGCTAATGCAGATAATGAAATCACAGAGGAATAATAAAACTTTACCATGTATTACTGTGGGGGTGGTTATTTCGTTATTAAGTAATTTGAAAAATATAAAAGATGTCTAATTTCATTTGTAAAAATGATTAACATTTACTGAAATTGATGATGTTTACATGAAAAACATAATTCGTTTAATTTATACATAGAACGATGCTAAATTATTCATAAATAAAACATGCCCACATTTAAATGTTTATAAAAATTGTGCATATTTTCTAAACTATAATTGGTCTAAGATATCAGAAAATCGTAATAAGCAACCGATTACTTTTGGGTGCAATTGTGTGCCCTGTACAAGAAGAACTGCCTGCTTCATACCGTGATCATTTCTACAACATTGACACAGATGAACGACTTCAAACTTAAAACTATGACACATGGCATCATCATTGTCACATGGGATGATTTCAACTCCCCAATTAATTATTGACCATTTCTCAGCAGAAACATACCTTCTTCTCCGTCGTATGGTATTACAATATCTCAATTAATAACGTAAAGTTCGTGCATGTTCAAACTACACAAAATGTATACGCATTTCATTTACAGGAGTGTGCTGCTAAACTGCTCCACAGGAATTATGGGGGGGGGGGGGTAAAAATTGTACGGACAACGTCACAAATTAGTTGATATATACGATGTGTCTGTATCTAATCTTATGACATTTTTACCACGTCTTAGGCCGTGTTCACATTGACCTAAACTCGGTGTTGTGTTAGTGTAATTCACACGTAAACTAAACGCAGTTACGTTCCCATTGATAAAACTCAATGTTTACATGTTGTTTAAATCATGTTTTGTCTACATTTAGTCGATGGCCAATGTAGGCCTTGTGTGAGTTAAGTGTACACAAAACTAGATATTTAGGATATGAATTTTACCATGTTTCTTTGAAGAAAAAAAACGTTTTTTGAATGAAATTGATATTTATAATAACTATTAATTAAGTTATCTGCATACCTATTTGGCTAAACTTGATATCTTGCTTTGTTACTTAAGGTAGCTCAAAGCTTCATCATTGCCAAACACGTAAATAAAGGCAACAGTAGTATACCGCTGTTCAAACTCATAAATCCATGGACAAAAAACAAAATCGGGGTAACAAACTAAAACTGAGGGAAACGCATTAAATATAATAGGAGAACAACGACACAACACTACAATGTAACACACACATAAACGGACCAAGCATCAGACAAAATCCCACGAGAATAACAAATATAACATCAAAACCAAATACATGAATTTGGGATAGACAAGTACCGTGACACGTCTTATCGCAATGTGAATTTACACTAAATCATATGAAAATATCTTCCCGAATCAAATGGATGTACACATAAATATTTGCCACTGGTCTTTACTCTATCAACGATTCACTCATATATGCATTATTTAAAGGAGCATGCGGTATCTCAGATCCGGTAAAATGAACTTTGAAAAAAAACCCCAAAAAAAACATAAATAATGTACGAACTGTTATTTTAAAGCAAAAGTTGTAGTTGTTAAGAAGTATCTACATGGTAGTATTTGGTCATTGCTCTTGATTCAAACTCGTGACCGTTTTATTCAAGCAAAACTAATGAAATTAGAAAATGTGATTTTTTTTCTCACCAAATCATCAACTCGCTATAATATATATCTTTTTAAATATCGAGTCTACGCAAATGTATGCGTACACATACGAAATTTGTCCGGCCTACTTGTGAAAAACCGTTGGTGGCGGTATATTCCGGAAAGTTTCTTTTTTCATTTTTTTCGACACTAACCATCAATTAGTTTTTCAGTATTGAACATAAGGTATGGGGGAAATTTTTATTCACTTTTTTTTCTGTCATCTGCTTGATCAGAAAAATCATAGCCCCCGTTTTTAAAGTCAAATCATAGTTTTCTAATTGCTAGAAAAGTGTCCGAGAAATTTGAATTCGCTTTTATGTAATGAACATTTAAATGACATATAGTTTACAAGTTTGAACAAATCTAATGTTCAGGTAATTAAACCTGGTGTTTTGATGGGAACAGATTTAATGTGAAACCAATTTACATTACACTAAACTAATTGTAAACATGTTTACTGTACACGACGTTTGATGTGAATACGGCCTTAGACGTGTCTTGGTATTTAAACATCCAACATTCATGTATTTGGTTATAATGTTCCTTTGTTGATACTGTTTGATATTGTATTATGTGTTATCATTTGTAGTTTTAATACTGTTGTACATTTCACGTTACTACTTAATTGTCAGTATTGTCGAGTAAATTACATTTCCCCATAGATAAGGTATTGTGTTAGACCAAATAGTTATGACGTCGTCACAGCATTTATTTAAATTAGCCTTCGTTATTATGCTGAACTGTTACATCACTGTCCCAGGTTAGGGGAAAGGTTGGGATCCTGATAACATGTTTAACCCCGCCACATTCTGTATGTATATCTGTGGCTGTCCAAAGTCATGAGCCTGTAATTCAGTGGTTGTTGTTTGTTGATGTGTTACATATTTGTTTTTCGTTCATTTTTTGTACATAAATAAGAGCGTTAGTTTTCTCGTTTGAATTGTTTTACATTTGTAATTTCCATAACCTTTAATTTATAGCTGACTATGCGTAATGGGCTTTGCTTAGTGTAGAAGCCTTGCGGTGACCTATATTTGTTAATTTCTATGTTATTTGGTCTCTTGTGGAGAGTTGTCTCATTGACAATCATACTACATTTTCTTATTCATATTTTTATACCGTAATACTCATAATAATTATTAAGACTCATATTGTTTTGGATCTCGCTCCATTTAATTGTATGAATCTTAAGATTGTCTATACATTTCAAAACAGACATCGGTGTTTGTGGTGTCCTGTGCTGCCGTTAATGAAATATGGTCATTGTTATTTGGCGGTAAACATGCAATAATGTACTATTATATTATTTATTTTTACATTTCTCTGTGCTGAATGTTCTCGCAATTGTTTGTACTGTATCCTTGTCACCTAACATGCCTTATGTCGTCATTTTAGCAATAATTATTTAAGTTGTTATATAAGCGGGAGGTTTGGCTAGATATAAAAATAGGCTCACCCACCATTTTATCTTAAAATGTCCTATAACAAGTAAACAATATGATTTTTTAATGTATGTTGGCGTTTGTATTGTTGCACTTCAGTGTTTCTGGTGTTCGTGGTTGTTTTCCTTTTAAAGTTGATGTGTTTCCCTCGGTTTTAGTTTGTAACCCGGATGTGTTTTCTCTCAATCAATTGATGACTTTTGAACAGCGGTAAACTACTGTGACCCTTATTTGTAACAGATGTTGCAAGAACTTTTACTGGAGAAAACCAGACAAACGATAAAATTGAGTTACTTAAAAAAAAAACACTTAAAGAAGAGACAGATTTGCAAATAGAAATTAATTTTGAAATCTACATTTTCTGATAAACATTATGAAGGTAGCGATTATCACTAAGAACATTAAAAAGATTTTACAGCCGTTAAATGGCAGACGTATAGAACAATCCATTTTACGGACCTAATAGATTTTTAAAAAGTTTTAAGATTGAAAATTAAAATGATTGAAAAAAGTATAAATTGATATAGTATTTTCACTTCATTAAATTCAGTTGAATAATGTTCAATTGAACGTGCTTATCTGCAGAATATGTTGATTTGACTTCACTTTTCAAAACCATTAGAATGTTTTAGCAATTATTTTCTTGTAAAACCGTTGCATTGCAAATGATTATTTTATCTGATGTGGTTTTATTTTATGTTTTCTTTTAATTATGTTTACAGCTCTAATACGTCAGGTCATTTAAAACAATATTTGCATCTCGTAATGAGTTTTTTTTTTATACCTAACTGTTTTAAGATAGATAAGGCTTTTGAAAATCACTTTTATTTTTACAGTTAAATCAATAGAATGAAGATAGAAAGACATAAAATACATAAGGGGTAATAAAAACAGAAACAGTAGGAAATATATTACTACGGACAAAGAGAACAACAAAAATAAAGGCAGACAACAAAAGATCACAAATTGCAGGCATGATCTACATAAAAGCACCCAAACAACAACACACATACAAAGATGATCTACACAAAAGCACCCATACAACATCACACATACAAAAATGATCTACACAAAAGCACCCATACAACATCACACATACAAAGATGATCTACACAAAAGCACCCATAAAACATCACACATACAAAGATGATCTACACAAAAGCACCCACACAACATCACACATACAAAGATGATCTACAAAAAAGCACCTATACAACATCACACATACGAAGATCATCTACACAAAAGCACACATACAACATCACACATACAAAGATGATCTACACAAAAGCACCCATACAACATCACAGATACAAAGATAATCTACACAAAAGCACCCACACAACATCACACATACAAAGATGATCTACACAAAAGCACACACACAACATCACACATACAAAAATGATCTACACCAAAGCACCAACATAACATCACACATACAAAGATGATCTACATAAAAGCACCCACACAACATCACACATACAAAGATGATCTACACAAAAGCACCCACACAACATCACACATGCAAAGATGATCTACACCAAAGCACCAACACAACACCACACTTACAAAGATGATCTACACAAAAGCACCCAAACAACATCACATATACAAAGATGATCTACACAAAAGCACCCATACAACTTCACACATACAAAGATGATCTACACAAAACATCAGACATCCAGATTGTTATGGGCAACTATTTTCTCCATAGGCGGTAATGATAGCTTTTTTCCAAATATAGACTATAGAAAGTTGATTTTTTTCACAAAACCTTGCGAGAGTTAAAAAAACAAATATTCGAACAGAATTTTAGGTCCAAACAATATAGTTGCTTATACTAAACGTTATTTGTACTTATCTCCCATGTATGCCTATCAATTATGCACTTGAAATTCGAGCTCATCCTATCGGTGACAAGACATCTCAGTTCCGTTAGGGCTAAGGAAAATAATTTATTTTGTCTTTAGTATAATGCAGAGTGCACGAAACATCTATAAATAAAAAAAATAACGGGCGCACATGTCGACCAATCAGGATTAGCCATAAACCACCAAACATAACTTCTCCAACTTAGAACATATAGTTTTGCGAAAGTTTTAAAACATATAGAATGATATTGCATTGCTGGATTTAATACGGGGTAATGAATTAAGGCGTTAACAAACCTCAATTTAACCAATATTCAAAATCCTTTTATCAACATTGGCCATATTTCGAGTTTCAACTTACATTAACCATGGTATATTGATTCAACGTTGAAAGCTGACGTTTATTCAATATCGAATCAACGTTACTGTGCCTGCTGGGTACACTCTTAATTCTGAATGTTCCTGTAATGTAAATTGAGTTATGTTCATAAAATGGCTGCGCCCATAAAATTTAAAAGTTTATTGTAACCTAGAAGCTAGGCTTATCTACAAAAAAAAAAAAAACACCATAAACCGAGATGGTGAATTATGGTGCTCCGCTCCGGAAAGGTCAGCAGATGAATCTCCACTTGTCATATCCGTCACGTTATTCCACATGAAACATACTGATAAGATCAAGCTAGTGATCAAGCATTATACAACAGCAAACTATGTGTTTTAGACATATGTACGAGATAAAAATAACATTATGATTAATTAAATTAATTAAAAATGAACACAGAATTAAAGACTATTATTTAAGAAGCAGAAAGTCAAACATCATTTTACATTTAATTTGTTTTCTTCTGGTTATAAGAACATTCGTACCACTAGACCCTATATATACTAAATACTGCAAGAGCCGAGTGCTATCTGTGTTTTCATTTAAATGATTCTACAGTATCCGATGTAACATATTTCACGGAAACCATAGACGTGCAATTTGCAAGAAAATAAATATAAGTACTTGTCTAAGAGATAAATCATCACAATTATCGCATTTCAAAAGTAAATAAATACTATGATCTTTTTCGACATCTGGTATCAAAATCTTACTTAACAAAACGTTAAGAAGGAATGTATAAGTAAAATCGGTGGTCTGACTTTTTGCTAAGTTTCATTCAAACATAAGGTGCAGGTATTTGAGAACTTTTGTCTAAAACATAAATGAAGAGAAGATGGGTTTAAACCTTTTGTGTAATTGACACACCTTATCATATATTAACATGTTGTGTAATTTGCTATATCTTCAGAGCGGACATATTGTCTACCATGACGAAAGTCATTCCATTTGGATTGTACAGGTCTCTTAAATGAATAAGTAAAATGACAAAACTTCATTACCCAATGAAAAATTCAAATCAGAGAGTCCATTATTAAACGGCAATATCAAAACCTCAAACGCATCAAAGAAAAACTACTGGCAAATCCCCGACTTGTTGCTGCTATGTCCTTGTGTGAAAAATGTGGTTCAAATCTGTCTCATAGCCAGCACGATAGTTGCATTAACATCACATCAAGTCAGACAAACAAACAGACCCAGTAGGGAAAAATGTTTTTAAAAAGTGGTACAGCAGTCAATATTGGCTTATAGTCTTTATCACTATGACAACAAACACATATGCCAGCATAGAAAATCAAAATGGCATATAGACGAAGTACATATGTAAAAATGAAAGACAAGAAGACACAAAATGGGAAAAGCACAAAAACACATTGGCGGTATGCATAAATACCGAGCCTTGCCTAAAGAATATTAACAAAATGGACTTAACACATGTAACAGTAACAGTTGTTATTTTACATAGACAAACAAAATAGCACTATAACACGTAATTATTATAACAAACAACGTCAGTATTTAGAATCTATACTCTTTATATATCTATACTATAACCATCATATATAATTTGTGATGTTGATACAAAATATATATCAATTAGGTCTTGATATCTGCCGATGACGTATTTTTTGAAAAGAAAACTAAACGTTCTTTGACATAAACCTATGTCTCAACCTTTCATACACTGTTGATGTATACCAAGTTCTGATCAGCATCAACAATCTGTCTGCATATATCTGAATTATACATTTTCGTTGCCTTTAGTTCGTATAGATATAAACCGTGACAATTTCTAAAACGTGTTGTCATTTAAACTTGAAAATTTGAAGATAACCGTGGTATAATTCCTATTTGAAATACCGAAATTTGCAAACAAAATCTAATAAAACAGTGGGGTAATATGAAACAGTGGGGGTAAAATAAAACAGTGGGGGTAATATGAAACATAACAGATGTGATTACCCTTCATCATACTAATATATTCCTGACAATAAAAGTGACCGAATGTTAACGTTGGGAGTGATAACACTGCCTTTAGGACAAATAATAGACTACACTTTCACCGTTAGAAACAATGCAGGCATGAATTAAAATAGCTATATATATAGCACACACATGAAAACAACAAAGAAAATACATCAACAGCAAACATTAGATTGAGCAACACAAACTCATTAAGGTTGTATATTGGGGGTTTTGAATGGTACGCCCCACTTGTGGCAGCTGTTGAGTTAACAATTTTAATGATGAATACGACACATGGATTGTGTCCATGGCTATCTGCAGCCCATGTGTTTCAAACCAGGCATACAAATATAAGACAGCATCTGTAAAACTTTCGAAGAAGTGACTTTGAAACCTTTCCTTCGACAGCTTCATTGTTAGAATACTATCAGGGAAATCAAGATATGTAAAGCAACACATGGATAACATATCAACTGGGTGCTTCTGGAATGTACGTACATTCACAAAAAATGAAAGGGCACAAATTGAAAACTGAAATAGATCCTAGTTCTTAAATAAGCCCTATTGTCAATTAAAAGATTAAATCAAGGTCTGGAGTTGACTGAACTGTATCCCTTATGTCATTGTGTCAAGTTCATTTGGTTGGATCCTGTCCTGCAACAGTTACTCAATCATTCATGGTAGGTCATCATCTTAATATACTTTTTAAAAAGAAGAATAAAGAAAAGTTTCGAAAATTAGTGTCACTCTTTGTTTACTGGTAGGAGAATATTGATTGTAACTACCAAAACATTTGCAAAAATAAATCAAACGATTTTGTATTAATTAATATTATATCAAGAAGATTTAGCTTTCATTGAGGGTTTTGTTTGAATCAGTGTGGTCTTAACAAAGAGCAGTTTGTCGTTATCAGTTTACTTTCGATTTATGAGTTTGACTGTCCCTTTGGTATCTTTCGTCCCTCTGTTGTCTCCTCCCAAAAAAATGTGTTTGCCTTTCTTTTTTATAAACAGATTTGTACTAATTATTAGAATTAGAATAATTAGAACAAGGAATACGGGTGTAAATGGTATGAAACAGAACTGTTTTAAACCAAAAAAAAAATAACTTTAGTGAATGTAGATCATCGGTGTATATTGCCTCAGATACAAGTGTCTTATACTTTGCCAAAAGGAAGATGTTACTTTTCTTTCTTTCGAAATATAATAAAAAGTATGGGTCACCGTGCTATTCTTCAACCTACATGGCGTTCAAAATTGCACAAATTTACAGTACGTATCTTTGACGCCCAGTTTTGATATATGTAAATAAAAATTTGAAAGATAATTCGTTGAGCATTTTGCAGATCTAGTAATATACAATTGTTTTTAAAAAACTTCTATAATTTGGATATCCAGAAGAGTGAATTAAGAATTAGTTTTTCATATTTAGTTGCAATTCTGAGAGAAAATCAAAACAACTTTTTCAGAATTTTACTCCCCAGTGTGGCTGGCTATGCGGTATGGGCTTTGCTCATTATTAAAGCCCGTACGGTGACCAATAGTTGTTTGGTCTCTTGTGGAGAGTTGTCTCATTGGCAATCATACCATATATTCATTTATATTCATACGTACATAATATTGCGGGGTTAAACATGTTTGAGGGATCCAAACCCTTACCTAATTTGGGACAGTGGTGTAACAGTACAACAAAAGAACGAACTATAAAAATCCATTGAAAACGGCTTTAATCATTAGATGGATACAAATAGAAATACAAATACCAAAAACAATGAGTGTACGTGACCGCGTACTTGTACGTCCCAACAACTAAAAAGACACTTAATACAGACTTGAGAGTACTTGCAGTTATTTACAGTTAGTTGAAAGCCAATAACAACTAAAAAAACATTCATTTAATACCAGACCCATTTTTCTTTTGTTAATTCTTATTAATCGAGAAAATAAAATATATTGTTAACGCCTTAATTCCATATTTGTATCTACGTGTTCTTTTTCAGGTATGAGGGATGCCTGATATATTCATCGACTGACTCAATTAATTGTATCTGTGTTTTTGTATGTGATTGGTTATGGTTTCAACCAAATCTGCCCTTTAAGACTTACAAAATGTAAGGATGTACTTAGGTGAAATTAAGAAAATCAAGAAATCAAAATTGATACCATAAATGAGTATAGGAAATAGTTAAGGAAAAAAAATAAGTTAAAAACATTGATAGGTCATGGAGCTCCTTTTCAAGATATTTGATTTTTTAAATATGGCGGGAAAGGGCTGACTCGGACTTGTACCTTATATTTGCATTGGTATTATTTGGGTCGCAAATCAAAAGAAAAAAAATCAAGAATCTGCTTACATTTTGACAAATGACCTTTTATGAGCTATTAAGTCTGATATGAAAATATAAATGGATGTTATTGGGCAAACTATTTAACCTTATAATATATGAAAAAACAAGGAGTCCGAATATTTGACACAAACTCCAAAACCTAACCTAATTACATCCTTAAAGTGCACGATTGTGGTCTCAATAGGCCCAGTATACAATATTGATTAGTAAGGAAAAAATTCAAACAAAGTTACCAGCAAACAAGCGAGAAGGGATAAATAGTTAGCATTATTATGTAATGCTGCTATAATATTTCAGAGTTAAAGGTTGTCTGCATTCAAAACCATAAGATCACGTGTTTATATATCCAAGTTAATACAGAATGTCATAGTATGGGTTTCAAATCAGGATCTTTGTACTTGATATACTGTTTCTGGGAAAGTTGTAGAACTAAGGGTTACTAAACGTAAAATGCCATTGCTGACATTTATACTAACGGATGAGTGTGAAAATTGATTAGTAATGAATTTATTGCTATCTATTTCGTGAATCAAGAAAATCTTACATGTTCGTGGGTATTTAATTTCGTGGTTTTGCCAAAGTCTGCATACAAGCCTAAAGAAAATGTTTGTTATTTAATTTCGTGGTTTGCCGGTATCAACGAAATCAACGAAAATTGCTATCCAACGAATAATTATTAATCCACAGTATTATTCGTGTGTTTTCTGTCCTATATATTCTCCAATTTATCTGTTTTGTAGTCCTGTCATGTAATGTTGTCATTTTAATGTTATATTTAACATTGTCATAAACGCGGGAGGTTTGGCTAGCCACAAAACCAGGTACAATCCACCATTTTTATTCTTAAAAATGTCCTGTACCAAGTCAGGAAAATGGTAAATTTTATATTATAGCTCGTTTCTATGTGTGTTACATTTTAGTGTTGTGTTTCTGTTGTGTCGTAGTAGATTTGATGTGCTTCACTCAGTTTTGGTTTGTGCCCCGGATTTGTTTTTTCTCAATCGATTTGTGAATTTCAAACAGCGGTATATACTATTGTTGATTTTATTTAGAAGTTTGATCAAAATATGAGTCATTTTAGCTCTGCTTATACACGTTCAGCATTTCTAGTAGAAGCTGTTAAAATACTAAAAATTAAAGAATAAATATAGACTTTCAAAATTAAAATAATATTGAAGCATCCGAGTCCTTTTAGCTCTGCTTACAATTTTCAAAAGTTTCAATGAAAGCTCTTCGAAGTACGGAACACAGCAGATCCTATTCAATTTTTGTTCAATCGTTTGTTTCTGTGTTTAACGTTTAATTCATTTAAAATGACGTGATATTGTCTAATAGAAGTGAGTGATACTATAAATAAAGCTACGTTTACTTCCTTATAAATACAAGGAATTCAATTACAACAGAAGCTATCAATGTTCTAAAATAATAAAAGTCGTTTAACTCTAGCAATAAAAGCAAATGGAAATCAGACATCTTTACACAACCGGGCATTGTAATTGTATCCATACACTGATTAATACGACTACAATACCCATGTTACAACATCATTTCACTACCATTGAATGATGTGAATTCTCTGGAAAGGAAATTAATTAGAACGTAGAAGTTACTGACTATTTATCCAAGTCATATAATAGATAGCACGAAGGAATAATATAACATTAACACAACTCAATATTAAAAATATGAACCATTTAGAATATATTGTGATATTTGCGATTCAAAATTTGAAAGTCAAGGTCAATATCATTAGAAGCCTTATCTAACCTTCATTAAAAATAAAATAGCAAAAATACCGAACTCCAGTAAAAATTTAAATTGGTAAGTCCTTATCAAATTGCAAACGATAAAGCTGAAACACATCAAACGAACGAAACACAAGTGTCATATTCCTGACTTGGTACAGGCATTCCTCGATGAAGAAAAAGATTTTATAGTTACCTAAACCTCTCACTTGTATGAAAGTCGCCTAAAATTGCATTATATTGACAGCAATATGTGAACAAAACAACCCGACGGGCATCTGGCCTTTGTAAGTCTTGTAAGATTTTTAATTTTAGTTCATGTTTTGGAGTTAATAGTTATCAAAGATAAGTATGACATCCATTTTCACTGAACTAGTACAATTTTTTTTTCGAGGGCCACATGGTGCTTCCTCTGGGTGCAGATTTTCTCGCAGCGGTGAAGAACCTTTGGTGGCCTTCGGCTGGTAACTGCCCTTTGGTCTTGATGTTGTCTCTGTGACATATTCCCAATTTCAAAACTTAATTTTATTAAAGGTAAAAAAAGGTCATAAATAGGAGTTCAGCAGCAAATATTGTGTTGTAACATTAATCAATAATTTAATTTTGGATGTAACGCGTCTTCTGATTGGCTGACGTTGTTTTGGTTTATCACCCCAAAGACATAATTTTGTCATGTGACCGTGACGTCATCAACGTTTTTCATGGTTTACTCCGGTTTAAAATGGAATTTAGAATTTCAATTCCTTAAATATAAAAACAAATAATAATGTAAACGAAGAAAAACAAAAAGTCATGGCGACAAAACACAAAACCTTGGTAAAGATCCTATCCTCTGCATATACCTCTTGACATTTACATCAGTCTCGTGAAAATGCACCGAATTTCGCCTTTATAATCACGCATGCAAGTGGTTGTTATTGGAACAGTCGTGTGCGAAAATGAATGCTTGGATTTATAATTGTCAAGACAATATTTGTCTTGCAACTTAAAGACTTGTTTCAGATTCAATGTTGATTAGTATTCATATGGCAATTAAAGATCATTGTCCCACTGCTACCGTTTTCAGTAATTAACGTCACTTAACCGTTAATAAAAACAAACACGAAATTAATTCGAAAAATGAAAATTCATTTTTACACTATTTTTCAATGTAACAAGATGTTCAGTTTCTTTATTTTGTCTGTAGCATTTTTTTTTTCTGATTTCAGAATTTGATACACACATTGTCAAAATTTTACAAATTTTCGATTGGAATATCTGCAAGGACTCTAAGGTGACATTTGTGACCTTATATTCATAGAGGCCATGTTTTAAAAGTTGTTTTTTTTAATTAAAACGGCTAATCAAAGTTTATTCGAAATGTACTATCAAATCAGATTAAGGTATTCAAAATAATACAAAACCATCATTCTGAATGAAGGAAGGGAAGATTGGATATCAGGGTTATATAATGGAAAAAAAGACTGATAATACGTGACAATGAATGTTATCGGTAATGTACATTGACCACGACTTTAAAATGCAACATAATTTGCAATTTCCTCTTAAAATGCAGTTTTAAATATTGATACTCTAATAATTATCTATGGGGATATCTTTTAATTTATTAACTATTAGATAAATTATATTACTTACTGTCCTAACGCTTTGGTAATTGAATACATCAATAATTTAGAAAGAACCTTAACAAATTATATTTTACTTTACGATAAAGGAGGGGATGAAACATTTCATTTTGGCAAATCTCCTTAAAGTTTTTATCAAAACAGTTTGTGTAGAGATAATAAACAAATAAAGGATAATATTAAATTAATTGATAACATAAACGGTACCCATTGTACTGCCCAAGACCCATTGTACAACATAAATGTCTCACACGTTCTTTGAAATGTTAAAAATAAACATTTAAAGCATGTGGGTAAATCGATTTTATTAACACATTTTTAATTATTTAATTAATAGATGTTATGTTAAACATTTTCTTTTAGACATAATGTTTTTTGACTGAGTACATCTTTTATCAATTAGTGCTCTGTCAAACAATCGACATGTTAACTTATAGATACTAAAATAATCTTGATGAGGTAAATGTTGCATCAAACAAAGAGTCTATCAATAAATCTTTATTCAATGTTAGGTTATAAAAACAATTTGAAGGTCACAAAAATATATTGATAATATTCTTATTATTCTTAATCAAAGTAAATTTATCTCTGAAAATATCTTAATTTTGTTTACTCGTTAAAGCATCAATAAATAAATTAGAACTGATAGTATCTCTAACTATTGTGAGAACAGTGCCGTAATACATATTAATATATAAACTATTCGTCTTATTTTGATAAGCTTTTGTAGAGGGTTAGGATGTTTCGTTCAATTATAGAAGTTCACCTTATCTTGATAGAGACAATTACACTTTTATATATTTCTTGTCACGAGCACATATGTTTGAATATGTTAACTTTTGACAACTATTGCAACGATAAAGTTTGATGGATTACTCAAAACTGTGGGTAAAAGTTTTGGCTTTATGCATTATCAATAAGCACAGACATATATAAAATTGAGAATGGAAATGGGGAATGTGCCAAAGAGACAACAACCCAACCAAATAAAAAACAACAGCAGAGGGTCACCAACAGGTCTTCAATGTAGCGAGAAATTCCCGCACCCGGAGGCGTCCTTCAGCTGGCCCCTAAACAAATATATACCAGTCCAGTGATAATGAACGCCATACTAATTTCCAAATTGTACACAAGAAACTAAAATTAAAATAATACAATACTAACAAAGGCCAGAGGCTCCTGACTTGGGACAGGCGCAAAAATGCGGCGGGGTTAAACATGTTTGTGAGATCTCAACCCTCCCCCTATACCTCTAACCAATGTAGAAAAGTAAACGCATAACAATACGCACATTAAAATTCAGTTCAAGAGAAGTCCGAGTCTGATGTCAGAAGATGTAACCAAAGAAAATAAACAAAATGACAATAATACATAAATAACAACAGACTACTAGCAGTTAACTGACATGCCAGCTCCAGACTTCAATTAAACTGACTAAAAGATTATGATTTCATCATATGAACATCAGGCACAATCCTTCCCGTTAGGGGTTTAGTATCATACCATCATAATATATGCACTGCTTGTAAGCCAAATCACCAAATCATTTTTTCAACATATACGTGTCTTCATTTTGACATTCATTATATAAATAATGACAAATAATTATTTTTGCAGTAACTAAGTTAATTGTGTATATATTATCAAACTTGTGGCAATATTGCTTGAAAAATAACTGTTACTATACATGTTGAAGGCCGTACGGTGACCTATAGTTGTTAATGTCTGTGTCATTTTGGTCTTTTGTGGATAGTTGTCTCATTGGCAATCATACCAAATCTTCTTTTTTATATGACTATTTGTAAATTCTGTATTATGGTGAATAAGGAATATAATAGGATAAAAAGCAATACAGGACTGTATGTAAATCTAAAAATACTTATTAGATTAGATAAAAATACATTTAATAAATGACTGAGTCAAGTGAACAAACACCGTCTGACTTTACAAGCAGGTAGAGTAATCTTGATAATACCGAAGTATGATGCGGTAGCCTTCATAAATCCAGGCTATAAAATGGTAGTAACATCCTGGTTACAGCATTGACATTATTGTATTGTGGTCAGCATGTTTCGACACTTATACACCTCTGCCTTCATCAAGTTTTGTTTTGTTTTGAAAAAGACAAATAATAGAAATTTATTTTAAAAAAATGAATCAATTCAGATTTCCAATATAAAATGTTTGAAGAGATTTGAGTTTGACAAAAGATTAGACTTTTTGATTCATTTTATTTACAACTTATGAAATAACAAAAACGGTGCAAATTTAAAGACACCAAATACGTGTGTTGTTAAATTTAGCTTCAAAACGAACGCAATTCTAAGCAAATTAGAGGTTTACATTAGAAGTATTGAACTGCATATACTTTGAAAGAAATTTAGTTTGTCGATTGATCAGCAATATATTGTTACAAAATAGGGGTAAAGGGTTAAGGATGATAAGCATATTTATGTAAAGCTTTATGTAAAGCTATGATTATTCTTTTCTCATTATCCAGACTGCACTTTCTCTGTTTTACTTCGTCCGCGGCCGTTTAAGTCTGGATAATTGTGTGACTGATATTATATGTACGAACACTATTCTATTTCAGGTATCGTGTCCGAATTATATTATTATTGTATGTATTTATTGTTATATTTATTGGGAATGATAGGATATAGAGTTCGTCTCACTGTTTGTCCAAAAGGGGGGTCCCGACATGTTCCCAGCCTTATTTCTTCCCGGGTTATCATTGTCACGCTTTCTTACCTTTATCGTATATTTATATAAGGGTTATATATTGTAACTGGGCATATCATTTGTTAATGCTAAGCTTCCATCGTCCCCTTTTTCTATATTGTTCTATATATCTCCTACGTTTACTGGAGGCCGCCATTTATTTACCTTTATTGCGCATGTGCTTGCCGTGGGAAAAGAAGACGACACACGACCTATAACCCCGTGGGCAAACCAACCAATGAAGTGCCGTAGAATTGCCCACGGATACCATGGGGATGTGGGTTGTGGGCACTTGGTATATAAAGGTCATCTTCTGTGGGCTCTGGTTCTAACGTTGCAACCCGATACCAGGGACCTTTTAATATTATACCATGTAAATTATACCTGAGAAATTAACATCTGCAAATGTTCAACATCGTTACCAGATCATATATTGAGTAGGTTTCCCCATTTAAGATAGACTGGCCTCTGACCTAGATCGCTTTACTACTACTACGGAATTTACAACCGAAACATTTATGATTGACGCTTGACGTTCCACGGTGGGTCTCTGAATCGTTTTATTCTCTGGGGATTATTATATTTGTATGAAATATTTCTATTAACTGTGTATTAAATTGATTAGGACTTGATTTTGACTCTGTTTTTATTTTAAAGTGTTTTATTATATATACAAACCAGTGCCTTAACTTAGCCATGCTACCAATGGTTGAAAACCAGTAAAGTAACCTACTACCAAGGTTGACTTAAACTGTATAGAGTGTAACATAAAACAGTTTGAGGTCTACAGACCCGAACCGTAACAATATTACAAATACTTTATGGATACGTTTCATAAACCTCAGAACTAATGAATTTGTGTGTTTCAATAATGAAATGTCCTTTTACTTACACTTAAGAAAAAAATATATAAGTTGCTTCGATAGGGTGTATTATATTAATCATGTAACCAGCCAATAAATAACATAGAAAACATTCAATTCTTCACAAAGAA
This sequence comes from Mytilus galloprovincialis, assembly GCF_965363235.1. Classification (NCBI taxonomy): domain Eukaryota; kingdom Metazoa; phylum Mollusca; class Bivalvia; order Mytilida; family Mytilidae; genus Mytilus; species Mytilus galloprovincialis. The sequence goes on from NC_134843.1 coordinate 90,120,354, forward strand.
ACCTCTGTATCAAGAATACTTAATTAAATTGTTCTTATAAGACATAGTAATATCAAAAGTAAGGATTTTCAAACAAGCAGAAAAAAACATCTTCTTGTTTTGAAAACATTTTTCGATAAATTCAAAGTGTTCAAATAGTGTGCTACTGATAGTTCCTAAATGAACACTTATTTATTGCGTTAGTAAGGAGTTGTTTTCAAAATGTTGGCTTATTTAATAATGGGATTGAGATTGTTTGTTTATAAATTTGGAAATCAGAGTTGACTTTGTATTTGTTAAATTTACGAAAATGTGTGATCATCATACAGAATTAAACTTCCAAATTTATAATATTTAAATTTTTAAACCATCCTGTTTCTCTGTTATTATACACAGTAAATGTCAATACCAAACAATATATATGAAATAGCAATCGATATTTCACTTGTTAAGGTCGTAGATGATGCAGATTCTTGATCTTTGATATTTTGTGAACCCTATATAAAGGCAACAGTATTATACAGCTGTTCGAAATTCATAAATCGATTGAGAAAAAAAAATCCGGGTTATAAACTAAAACTGAGGGATAGTGAATAACCGATCTCTTCATAAACATTGTAAGTAGTGGTCAAGGTTAGATTATAGGTCTGAATATATCAATTAAAGAAAGATTATAGACGTTTCCCAATGAAATTGCTTCCTCAGTTGTCTAATTCACTGACGCCGAATAATTGGGAAGGTTTTAAGATATTGGACAATTTATACAATGTTGTACAAAAGGAACACAGAACAAAACCAATCCAATTCAATTCTTTTTATAGATAAAAAAGCAGAGATGTTTGTTATCCATGTTCTATTAATATAAAAATGTCCACTCCTTTTTTCTATCTCTAGTCAGATTTTATGTACGCAGTAAATATACGACAAATTTTCATTGGGCCACTGCGGAAAATTTTTTAACAAACACACAAACTTCCTTTAGAAATTGATTTAGGTTTGCAACAAATGAAGTAACTAGAAATACGAATAAATTGATGTGTTGGGTATACGTCAATCAGACAGTAATACAAACATGCAATTAAAAGACAACAACAAGTTTCAATTGAAAACAATAGATTACCTATTTTAGTTTAACAATCAAATGACAAGGAAAAAAAGTAAATATACGTTTCGAAGGATTTAGTTTATTGTTTTCAAATTCTTTGCCAAGTTGTGCTACGATACAATTGTTGTTGGATTGTAATCTCTAGAGGTCTGTATATATCAAGCGTTTTATACACCTATTTACCAACTGTTGAAACAATTTTAAAACATGTTATTCTTTAGTTTTCTATGTTGTGTCATGTATACTGGTGTGTGTTTGTCTTTTTCATTTTTAGCCTTGGCGTTGTCAGTTTGTTTTAGATTTATGAGTTTGATTGTCCCTTTGATATCTTTCGTTCTCTTTTAGATCACCCCTAGTTTTTGGTGGGGTTCGTGTTGTTTATTCTTTAGTTTTCTATGTTGTGTCATGTGTACTATTGTTTGTCTGTTTGTCTTTTTCATTTTTCGCCATGACGTTGTCAGTTTATTTTCAATTTATGAGTTTGACTGTCTCTTTGGTATCTTTCGTCCCTCTTTTTAGAATTATACTGATCAGCATATCAGTGAGTACTATTGCAAAGTGATCATTCTAAAATATACATTTTTTTGTTATAGGGGCATTAGCTACGAGGTATACAAAAAATAGATATGACAGTTTTTGTTGTAACATCAATAATTTATCTCAAGAAAAATTCTTTAATTTCGCCGATATGTTTTCCGTTTGCTGTGAACTCAGTATGACCTCTCCTAATAATTTGGTGGTCGTTATACGGATGGATCGGATCTATCATTGAAATAAACCATTATCTTATTGTACATGTTATGCACGTGCTCAATATTCATAATTCTTTGTTGATTGTTTGCTTTAATGTTATAATCGGTAAAGTAAGGCTTCAAAACACGACAAGTAATTAGGTGCCATATTTATACATCATAACAGACCCATGCATGGGATATATGCAGGCACACCAAAAGTATTAGCAATTGCTTCTCGACTTCTAATACCCATTGCGTTTAATAAAAAAGAGTGAATACACTTTTTGAATATTGTTACAACAAAGTGATACTTCCGTGGTAATCTGTGACACAGATGATAAAAAATGGTCACACAGTCATACGTATATAAGTTTATATCTGAATATACAAAATAAAGAGCTGAGATCGATGACAGTTTCCCTAGGATAAATAGCTGATACAATATATCTATTGTTTGAGACATACACGCCTTGAAGTACGGTGACCGAGTAAGGAAAAGTCGCTTATTGAAGGAGTTTAATTGTCATTCGGACTATACGGCTATAAATCGCAGTATTGTTAGTTCAAAGATTAAACTTAACATTTTGACCTGTCGTAAAAAAATCGTACGGTGCAATTTTTGTAAAATGGCCTTTGAAGTACGCTTATTTTTTTGAAAGAAAAATCGTCTTTGATACGTTTTGAGGTCTAAATTGTAAAAACACATTCATGATATGATTTCTGTTATTATATACATTGTTGTTACACCTTATTTTAACAATTAAAAATAACGTTTAGCAAAATAAATCCGTCATGAAAGAGTTTTTGTAAAAGACTAACACTACGAATAGTTTGTATTCATATTACGTTTCAATTCAATTTCACCATATTTGTAAAATAATCAACATTTATATTATATTTCAGACCTTTAATAATCAATAATTTCAAATTTATTTGTCTCAGAAACATTATTTAAGTAATTCAAGCCAGACCCAAGTACTTACGCTCATATGTCGGAGCTATTCGAAGCCAATAAACTGCCTTTTATAGATACACATAAGCAATGGGGATGTGTTTTATCACTTACATTAAAATACTGGGACATTTTTTAAAGCAGTAGAAATTTTGCTGTCAAATATAAGTGCAGAATAAGAGGGTAATTTGTAACTTCTTTGAGATCGTCATCTCAAATTTAACCTTATTTTTTTGCAATCAATTGTACCAATCACTGAAGGGGGCTGCCAATTAATATTAACGGTATTTGGACCGAAATAGAAACAGAAAAGACCGTTATAAAAGCCCCAAGGTGATCAGGTGAAACTGTAGGCATAACAAATCAAAGGTCTGCATTTGTTGGATGGACCCTTACAAGACATTTCCTTAAATCCATTTGTTGTGTTATACTGGAAAGGGCTGGAATTGCTGCAAATAATTCAAATTCACACAAGGAAACAGAACCAACAACAATAAAAAGAGATGAAGAACATGCTATTGACATTGTGAACCATGACTCATCCCTTGAATGTGGATCCCATCCTTCATCTCTTATCAATATCTCTTCTGAAATGCATGCTTAAAGAGATGTTCAAAATTCGTTGATTACAGCTGTCGAAGAAGGCGTGAACATGTCTAGACATTTCATCACTAGTGCTCTTTCTTTAGGTCAGTCAAAGAGTTTTTATAGTCCAATACCAATGTTAAAACTTAAACCCCTCATTCCTAAACTGTTAGAAATAAAATTCCCAAAATTATTCCAAACCTTTTAAGGTCATAAACCTTGTGTTAAAATTTCATACATTTATATTTACTTATACTAAAGTTATTGCGCGAAAACCAAGAAAAGGCTTATTTGGGCCCTTTTTGGATGTTCTGGTACCTAACAGAAACCTCTGGCCGTATTTGGCACATCTTTTTTGAACTTTTGGTCCTCGATGCTGTCCAACTTTGTACTTGTTTCGGCTTTCAAACTTTTGTATCTGGACGTCACTAGTAAGTCTTGTGTGGACAAAATGCACTTCTGGCGTATTAAATTTTAAACCTGTTGTCTTTTGTTAGCTATTATTCGTGTGTTGCTTTGTCAATTGTGTTTTCCTATTTATTTGTATTGTAGTCCTGTAATGTTGTGTTGTCATTTTAATGTTATATTTCACATGGCCATAAAAGAAGGAGGTTTGGCATGCCACAAAACCAGGTTCAACCCCTCCCCATTTTTTTCTTTAAAAAATGTCCTGTACCAAGTCAGGAATATGGTCATTGTTATATTATAGTTCGTTTCTGTGTGTGTTACATTTTAACGTTGCGTTTCTTTTGAGTCGTTTGTTTCCTCTTATATTTGAGTGTGAATTCACATTACTATAAGACGTGGGACGGTACTTTTCTATCCCAAATTTATGTATTTAGTTTTGATGTTATATTTGTTATTCGCATCGCATTTTGTCTTATGTTTAGTTCGTGTCTGTGTGTGTTACATTTTAATGATGTTTCGTAATTTTCTTGTATTTAATGCGTTTCCCTCGGTTTTGGTTTATGACCCGGATTTGTTTTTTTTCCATTGATGTATGAGTTTTGAACATCGGTATACTACTGTTGCCTTTATTTGGGCCCTTAATTCCAAAAAATAATCACAACCTTCTTATTGTGGTCATTAACCTTGTGTTAAAATTTCATAAATTTCTATTTCCTTAACTTAAGTTATTGTGCAAAAACCAAGACAAATGCTCATTTGAGCCCTTTTTTTTTATTTTCTTATCCCAGTCATAGATTACATTAACCGTATTCGGAACAACTTTTTGGAATTTTGAATTCTCAATGCTCTTCAAATTTGTACTAGTTTGGCTTTATAAATATTTTGAGCGTCACTAATGAATCTTATGTAGACGAAACGCGCGTCTGGTGTACTAAATTATAATCCATGTACCTTTGACAACTATTTACACCACTGGCTCCATGCCAATGCTGTTGGATGTTTTGTCCCAAAGGGTATCACCAGCCCAGTAGTCAACACTTAAGAGGATTAACTGTTGACATAAATATCAATAATGTGGTCATTTATAAAAATTTTTATCTTTTTAAAATTAAGGATTTTCTTATCCCAGGCATAGATTACCTTAGCCGTATTTGGCACAAATTTTGGGAATTTTGGATACTCAATGCTTTTCAAATTGTACTTGTTTGGCTTTATAAATATGTTAACCTAAAAGAGTTTGTATATATCTTCAAAAATTTTGCGGTCCTATAAAAATATGTTCCAAAGAATTTATATAGCGCACACAGAAGCAGATGTGTTTGACCGCTACGACATGAACAACTCTTATCTAAAATATACCGAAAGGGAACAACGCACAAAGACTGTAGCTTCCACCAAAGTGTATCAGATTATTGAGGGAGAAGTATTCCCGTTTCGAAAAATAGAAAAAACAGGCTCTCCTTCATTTCCTTTGTAGTTTTATTCTTCAAAAATCCACTTTGATTCCACCTGATGTGAGCTTCACTTAGCCGACACAATTGTAAATCCCGAAATTGTCAAAGTTCTTTATACAAACACTTTAAAAGACTGTCGTAACTTGTTAAGCACTCAAGAGGCGGTCGATACTCATATGATACTCAATGCCTTAAACTTTGACACGAAGTTTAGAGAAATGGGAAAGCAGAAGAACAATCATACTGACCTCTAATACAAATGTGATTGTTCTGTGTGTTCACTATTAAAAACATATGACACATATAAGCGAGTTGTGGGTGCATATAGGGAACATAAGCAGTGTAAAGAATGGACGACGATTTTTTTTCTTTTACATGCTCGAGATATTTCATTGTTTATTAATTTTAAAAAAAATGTCTGTATCTGAATTTTAACCTAAAAGTGTTGTATATATCTTCAAATTTTGAAAATAAATGATAACAGAATTTGATTTTTGACCTTATTTTAGGCAAAACTGTTACCACATTTCTTTTTTCCGAATCTAATGATATATATAATATAGCCATATAGTATGTTTGACGATTAAATCTAAAAAATATTGTGTCTGGGCACCGTTCTATTGATGATAATATGAATATTATATTCAAGTTATTATGCATTTGTTCAAGTGGTGTTTATATGTAATTACGTATTAGCTATATATAGTTGTAGCATTTATTATTGACAATATAATGCAACTGATGTAACTTCAAAAATGATCAATTGTATAGTTCTTCTAACGTATGGGAAACAGATTAAATGACAGTATCAAAGACAACCGATCCTGCAAGCTTTGCAATTATACATTTACAGTAAGAACATCCATTCACTATGTATCTTCTTAGTTGCTAAAAACATTTTTATGGTTACCGCTTGAAATAATCATTTAGAAACATATATTCATTAATCGTTTGATTGAAAATTGTTCAATAATACTGAAATTTTACCTGTGAACAAATTTATGTCCTGTTTTCTTTTTTTTAAACATCTTTTTAAATGCTTTTCTTATTATCAAAAAGTTGGCAGTAAACAGACCGTGTATATTTACGCCAAACATTTTTCATTTTAAGCTGAACAAATAGATTTTGAAAATACTCTACTAATTTTCAAATTAATTGGTTTGATAAATGTAACAAAAATCTGTTGAAGTCACTTCTGAAAAATCATTTTCGTTATGAGAATTGAAATTTGTAATTTTCATGACATTACATTATTTGATTTCACGAGGATAATATTTAAAGTAATGATAAGTTTGTCTTAAAAAGATTTCATCTTATCAACAGTTTGAATAAATTAAAACATTTGAATTTGATTGTTTTAGAAAAGAAACAAATTTCAATCTCCTTCTTAAGGACAAAATATTGAAATTGCTAACCTTAAGCATTTTTCAATTTGCCATAAAATATTGAAAAATGAAAAATGCTAAAAAGTGGAGCATTTTTCAATTTGCCTCTAAAAATTGAAAAATGAAAAATGCTCCAACGTGGAGCATTTTTCAATTTGCCTTCAAAAATCAAAAAATGAAAAATGCTCCAACTTGGAGCATTTTTCAATTTGCCTTTAAAAATTGATAAATGAAAAATGCTCCAATGTGGAGCATTTTTCAATTTGCTTTGAAATATTGAAAAATGAAAAATGTTGAATTTTCATCTTTAATTTTTTTTCTCAAAAATGAAAATGTTTTTTTTTTTTGTGTTGAGGATTTTTCAATTTGTTTAATCAAAGTTTTGTTTTTATGCTTTAAATATAATACACATATGTGTATGTGTGAACCCGTGTATACACATTTATTACCTTACCCCGAAAAGATAGGAGAACAACAACGCACCAGCAAAATTTTGTGATGTGGCGCAGGATTATTATGCAAAAAATTATTGTTATTTCCCTTGCTTAAAACCCTTAACTTTATATTTCCCTATTTTTTTATTCACATTCAGGTTAACTACATATTCTCTTTATATCTGTTAAATCAAATGGATATTGGTTTGTTTAATTCATTGATAGAGATATTTATTTTTACTCCAAAGTTGAGTATTTGCATCGTTGCAAAACATTTGTAAACTTCTTTACAAGTTAATATACATTTAAGATAACATCTGAGCAATACGGACACGCATAGATCAAGGCATATATTACCCTGCTCGTAACAACACGGTTCGGTTATTGCCATTAAAGGATTTAGCATAGCGGAAAGCAATTACAATATGCCCTATAAAACCCTCAACGACAGAATAGCTTCACCAAAGCTGAGAGCTATTCATCAATAAATAGTAATTGAAAAATATTGTAACATAAGATTTCGTACTTTCATGCAATGGCTACGGATTTGGTGATACCCTCGTTGACAACCTAGAAAATATGTAAAGATAAAAACAACACCTAGGAAAGCTGTTCTGTTCCCAGTCTCTCTGTATAAGGTTGATTAATATGCCATTTTCCTTCTAAATACAGCTCATTTTGGAAGTCATTGAATGCTGCCTTTCTTAACTAGATAAATTAATTAAATAATTTGTTCACTGGTTGTTTTTTTTTGGGGGGGGGGGGGGTAGTATTACTTAGCTATTTTAATACCAATAGTGCTTTAACATTTGGCATCTATCGTCTCTGTTTACAACTAGAACAAGTTGTGGTTTACATCTCCGAATCTCAATCAGAATTACTAATGCTAAATGTTGGTCCCGCGAGGTTGATGTTGAATTTTACAGCGATTTTTCTGTTTTTAACTGAAATACATTATTTTGGGAAAACTAATCAGAAATGAAGCAGACAGTGCTCGGTGGAATTAGATACGACTGTCTTAAGGAGACAAGTTTTGAAAATGTAGGCGTGTAATTGAGCCCGTGGTCTTTTATTTGTATAGTATCGTTTATTTGGTACATTTTGTGTCAATGTATAGTCAAAATATGTTTAATGTTGTCAAGACTGATATTGCTGATTACTTAAAGTTTGTTCATTTTGAGACAGATTTTCTTTTATTTGGAATGAATGTGCGGTGGCATTTTAGCTAAACATTAACTTCAAATGTGAAGCTAGTTTACATTTCTCTAGATATAAGAAGATGTGGTATGAGTGCCAATGAGACAGTTTGCCTTCTAAGTCACAATTTTTAAAATAAAAACCATATAGGTCAAAGTACGGACTTCAACACAGAGTCATGGTTCACATAAAACAATAAGCTATAAATTGTTCCCAAACTGACTAGTGTAAAACGATTCAAGCGAGAAAAACAACGGTATAATCTATATACAGAACGAGAAACACTTATGAATCACATCAACTAACGACAACAAGGAACATTATAGAAAAAACCTGTTGGTCAAGGTTTGATAAGCACAACCATGCTTGGCACATCTATATCATTTCCTCTATTGTTCAATAAAATATCGTCATTTGATCTCGATGGATCAGCATCGCGTTGTGACTCAGGTTGGATTGTTTGATCTGACATGCATATATGTCTACTGGATCAGAATTCGTATCAGACTGAGGCTCCTCTGATTCTACCTCTATCTCTACCATCACGCCCACTAGTTCTGGTATATTTTGGTGGTATGCCTGTGTTGTTTGCGAGAATTCTACTTATTTTAAATGACAATTAGAAGAATTAAAGGGAACAGTATTTATATGCAATATGATGTTGATGATAATGACGAAAGCGTAGTCAAATTACGTTTTGATAGTCTAGTCTGTCTACAGAATCAATCTAAACAAATTGCAACAGAAAAGATTTTTTAAATATCATATGAGATTATCATAGCACATTACCGTTAAAAAAGTCTAATAAAATCGTACGGTCAGAAATCGGCGAAAATTGAAAATAAAAATATCGGTGATGTGCCTACCGATTCATGTCAGAAATGGTCCGCCATATTGACAAAGGGAGAAGACTCTTACATATGTGAATTTATAGAAACCAACTGAGAAGATGATATCACTGAAAGAATCGCTAACATAAATTAATGTTATTATAAAAGTATGCTGGTAAGTGTTTTTTTAACATACACTTATGTTTACGTGTATTTAGATATTCGGAAATGCGTCAAGAAATGAATTAGACATACGAAAGTTCTTGACGCAGGTCAAACGACAAAGATCGCTATATTTTTGTTTATTTCAAAGAAAATAAATAAAATCAACTACTTTTACATAAAATCAATTAAATTTAAACCAATAAAGTCCTAAATATAGCAATAAAAATGATTTCAAGGAACGTAGTAAGACTCGTCCCTAACGAAAACAAAAAAGTATGGAACGCCAAATTAACAAAAATGGATAGTCATAATTGCAATTTTGTCGATTTTGAACTAATTACTATAGCCAAAGCATTTATTCTTACCTACTATTGCATTTTCTTCTAATAAATAATTTAAATAATTATTTTCTTCCTTTTTTAATGAATAATAATAATTGTCGAAAATAAAATATTTTGTAATTTTATTTCAGCTTTCACTTGAAGAAACCTATGTCCGATTCAGCGTCATGATTTTATTGGAGCTAACCACAGTCACTGTGCTAATTGTTTAGCACACGGATAATTTCTATGTCAGGTACTATATTATATTTTTCTGCATTTCCTATTTCAATGAAAATATTTTATCACAGTGGAGTCAAAAATATTTGATTGCGTATCTTGTACTATCAAAAGTCAATTCAAACCATCAAAATGAATGGTCAACTACACAAATGTACGGAATATGCTACAGTAAAACACAATCGAAAGTTTCCAAGTAGGGAAAACATCGAACATAGTATACTTTTTTTAATGCTTTATAATAAATATTGTACTTAAGTTCAAGCTGCTCGTTTCTGTGTGTACTTTGTATTGTTTGTTTTGTTTGTCTTAATGTTCTTTTCGTTTTCTCGGACGCGATTTAAGCCTATTGATTCACCTTCTCTTGTCACCCTTTTTGACATTTTTCTAATAATTCATTATCTTCAGTAGTGCTAGAATTCATAAGAAATTGAGAAATGGACAAATGAATTACAGTGTTTAGACACACTAAAAAAGAAACATCACACGAACAAGAAAACATTATTCATTTAGAGTCGATGTTGTTTATTCTTGTTGTTCTGGATAATATTTTAATGTGTATTGATATGTTATATGACATATATATAATGATTAAAATATACAACAACAAATGATTTGTGTACTAATTCTTTTCAGCTACATCTATACCATAGAGAAATGTATTGTGTGCCTAAAAGATGACCACCCAACAACGCTGATCAAATTGCGACAAAAAGGATGTCTTGGAATCATCAAAGCTAGCCAGGAAAGAGGAGACTGTTTGTCCGCATTAGAGGGTAATTTTGTCCATCAACTCTGCAGGAAAACATATACCAATCCAAATGACATAAAGAAATACAAAAAAGAAAAACTTGTTCTAACAGAAATAAATACAACAATCCAAAATTACGATCAAAGTCCCATTTTGATTTTAAACATCATTGTTTATTCTGTGGAAATGAAGCAACGGACTCCAAGAAAAAAGACAAAAATGTCTTTCAGGTTCGAACTGATGATTTTGAGAGTCGCATACAAGATGCATGTGATCTTCGAAATGATGATTGGGCAGCCGAGGTTCGCGGAAGACTGGAGAGCGTAAGCGACCTCCATGCAGCGGATGCTGTTTATCACCAGGCATGTAGTGTAAACTTCCGCACGTGCAAAAATACTCCTGTATTCCGTTCTCCCATATCACCAGACGCAAAACCTGAAAACAAAAGAGGAAGGCCAGCTTTGCAAGAAGACGGCTTCTACAAAATAGTCGACTTCCTTAAACATCATGACGACGAACAGATTTCTATATCAGATCTTGTTGAAAAAATGGACGAGATGTGTGATGGGAATGCTTATAGCCAGATGTATTTAAAGAAAAGATTGAAGCAACATTTTGGAAACGAAATCATTATTACAGACATACCAGGTAGAAAAAGTGTGACTTGTATTCTCCAGGACTATTACCAGAGACCAAGCAATTTAAATCCAGATAAACGAAAAGAGAGCTTTGATCAGAGCAGCTGCCAAACTGATAAAAAGCGACATCCGATCTGTAGATACCACAAAGTCTATCTATCCAACTCCAGCCAACATTGCATCAGTTGATAATAATCTACCATACTTACCCGAAAGCCTGCTGTTATTCCTTTCTAATATATTTTCTGAGAAAGACCCATCAGTGAAAATAGCTTCCATAGGACAAGCAGTAATGCAAGCCTCACGACCTCGAGCACTTATAACACCGCTTCAACTCGGTCTAGGAGTACAGGTGCATCACAACTTCGCTTCACGATTTCTTGTGTCCACATTGAACAGCTTAGGATTTTGTTCCTCATACTATGAAGTCCAGAAGTTTGAATCAAGTGCTGCAGCTGTACAAGGAGTTGACCTTCCAGGTGATATAAGCAACAGCTTTGTACAATTTGTAGCAGCTAACGTTGACCACAACACAAGAACGATAGATGGCCTCAACACTTTTCATGGCATGGGCATAATAGCTGGAATTACGCCTTGTACGAAGAGAACACAACCCATTCCTAGAATAGCTTTTTCTACTGATGAAATAAAGGCATTAACAAAGATAGAGATCAAATATTACAAACCTCAATAAGATCGTATGGCTGAATTAAGTAATGCTGAGTTGAAAAACCTAAAAACATTGGATAAGACTTTCCGTCTTGATCTGCTGTCGGTTATTGTTTGGCCTTTAAAGTATCCAATACCAATGTGGTCTGGCTTCATGCAGATGGTTCAGACGGGAGACTACCCAGGAAAATCATCAGTTTCATTCATGCCTATGATAGATTTGAATGCTTCGGACATGACATGTATTTATTCTACATTGAACTTCGTCGCCAACCAAGCAAAGCGTTATGACATAACAGCGATCTTTACTTTTGATCAACCTCTGTATTGGAAAGCCTTATCAATTGTTGAAAACGAAAATCCAGGAAGCACCTTGAAGTGTATGGTTTTACGATTAGGACCATTCCACACAGAGATGAGCTTCCTCGGCTCAATAGGGAATCTTATGAGTAATACTGGTTTGAAAGAGATGTTAGAACTCATATACGCTCCGAATGCCGTCACGCATATCCTTAGCGGAAAAGCTGTAGCTAGAGCTTTTAGAGGTCACATGTTGGTGGATACAGCACTTTATTGTTTGTTGATTGCAGATATATTTAATATTGACGTATCTAAACTTTTGGAAGAACCCAATTCAACCCTTGAAACAACTGAAATGAAGGAAATTGATGAATTATATTCTCAATTATCCTCTGGAGAGCTGTCAGCTTCAGAAGCGGGTGAATCGGACGTCTTGAAAAACATAGAAGCAACGGTCCGGAGAAAAACTGAAATTTTAAAGCAAAGTCGTACAGCAAAGTTGTGGCTGCAATATTCAGAAATGGTCCAGGTTTTAAGACAATTTATCAAAGCAGAGAGAACCGGTAACTGGCCTCTTCATTTGCAAAGCATCCAAGAAATGTTGCCTTTTTTGGCAGCATCTGGACATAATCTGTACACGAAAACTGCATACGTCTACTTAATGACAATGCATTCTTTAGACGAAGACCATCCTGATGTTTATGTTAATTTTATCAATGGGAATCATGTCCTCAGACGCAGCAATAGGTACTGGGCTGGAATATCTTCAGATTTATTTATAGAACAAGTTCTAATGAGAAGTGTGAAAACAGCGGGTGGATTGACGAGAGGTCGAGGAATGACTGAAAGCCAGCGTTCCCTTTGGCTTATGTCCATGCCAGCATGTGCTGAGATCAATCAAGCTATGCAGGATTTGTCCGGAGTAGGATACTTTTCTAGTGAACAACACAAAGACGAAACACATGCAAGACAAAAAAAGGACACTAACGACATTCAAACTCTTCTCACGTTCATTGATTCAGAGGTAGACCGTTCACTACGAAACACTGAGACAGGAGTAGTAGCTGATAAAACCGTGAATGTGGATGATGCCAAAAAGGTTGGGACTTCCATTCTACAAGAACTAGTAGGAAAGAATATAGCTGACCACACGTTTAGGAGAAAGAAACAAGCCATTACGCTTGGCAACAAAGTTCAGGCAAAACTTGACGGCGAACCTCTTACAATAGATTCACAGCTCCTTTTTCAGAGATGCACCACTGCTGCACATGGTATTTTCGAAGATATTTCAGAGATATTTCAATTTGAATTATGTGGAGTTCCTTCATCAATATTTGAAACCACTGGCCTTCCAAGAGAGCCTCAAAAATCAACCCTTGCCGAATATATGTGGAATTTGATTGGACTTAAACCAACGGCACCAACAGAAACCCACTTTGTACTTGATGGTGGTTCTCTTATACACCGTTTACCATGGACAAAAGGAGCTACAGTTGACACCATATGTATGACTTACGTCAATTATGTTAACAATCACTATACAGATGCAACTGTTGTGTTTGACGGATATCCATCAGTTCCAACTACAAAAGACGTAACTCGTTTCAGACGTACTAAAGGAATCATATCTCCAAAAGTCAATTTTAACAATGACACACCAATCAAAACAAAAAAAGACGAATTTCTTTCAAATTCAGAAAATAAACAGCACTTTATCAATACCCTTGGAGAAAAACTTAAGGACGGAGATGTTCAAGTTATCCATGCAGAAGATGATGCTGATCTAAAGATTGTGCTTACAGCAATAGAAAAGTCGAAACAACATACAACTACCGTCATAGGAGAGGACACTGACCTACTCACACTGCTCTGTTATCACTCAAAAGATGCTATAAACAAGATTTACTTAAAATCAGAAGCCAAGCAAAACACTCACAAAATGAAGATTTGGGACATAACAGAGACAAGGAGAAAAATTGGACCACTTTTTGCAATATTTTGCCATTCATTCACGCCTTTAGCGGATGCGACACAACATCTCGAATTTTTGGTCAAGGCAAGGGCACTGTTTTCAAGAAAATTAGTACTAACATTAAATTACAAGATCATGCAGCTGTCTTTTGCCAGGAGTCCAATGTTGAGAGCATTCATAAAGCAGGAGAACAAATCTTTGTTGCATTATATAGAGGGTTACAAGATGTTGAAACATTAGATATGCTGCGTTACAGAATATTCGCCTCCAAAGTTTGCGTTGGAAATATATATGTACAAGTGCACACTCTCCCACCAACATCTGACGCTGCTAAGCTACATTGTATGAGAGTTTATCATCAAACCCAAGTTTGGATTGGGAAAGGTGATAAATTAGATCCAAAGGACTGGGGTTGGCATGTTGAGGACAATAAATTGCTTCCAATGAGAGCAATACTACCACTGGCTCCCGAAAAGCTTCTTAGGATAATCATATGTAATTGCAAATTGAATTGTGACACAAAACGATGTTCCTGTCGTAAACACGGAATAGACTGTTCCCCAGCATGTGGGGAATGTCGGGGAATGAATTGTTCAAATACAAGTAACATTACAGAAGCCGATGAACTTGACGACATGTGAATGCATCAATATGCATGTACATTGCAGAAACATTAAACCATTAAACTATACGTTAGGAAGACCTATATCAAAATTGTCTGTTTTATGGTTAAATTAAAACAAAATCAAATATTTTCAAAGATAAATTTTTCAGAAATTGTATTTACCATTCTAATACTTTTACATGAAAACAAAAGTAACCCAAGTAAAAACAAAGTAATCAATTATTGAACAGTTTAGGCAATTAATAATATTAATTCAATGAATGTTGTAACAAATCTAAAATTAATACATTTTATTTAAAAATTTATTTCATTTTTTTTTTGGGGGGGGGGGGGGTAAGTTTTGGCTAATTTCGATGATAGATAAATAGATTTCCTTAAAACAACTGTTTGTTTTCTTTTTTCTATTCGCAAATAATTGTAAATAATTGTGTTTAATGTTTTTACTTTAAAGCTGCCTTCAAAATAAAACGTTTGAAAACAGCCATATATGAATCTCAAATATATCGTTTTTTCTTGAATTTTTTTGTGATTTTATCGTTAAAAGGGATAATTCTACCAATAAATTCTAACTATGGATTGTAAATTTTACATTGGAAATGTTCTACGTAGTTATTTTAGTCATCTTAATTCGTTTTTGACATTTGATTGGCTAACATAGTGCCAAAATTTCGATTTTCAAAATTTTTTCACAATTTTCCTCGATTTTTGGTTAAAATCAATGTTTTTAGCCCAAAATGGTGATTTCCGATCGTACGATTTTTCTAGACTTTTCACATATGATTGTGTCATGCTTTGGTATTATAAAACTGTTGAAACCATTTCTGTTGCAATTTGTTTAGATTTATGCAATATTTGCCGTAGACAGACTAGACTATGAAAGTGGAAAGGACTTAGACTGGTCGATGTAAGAGCGGTCTATAATCGCAGAAAAAGCGTGTTAAGATCGTGTTGCAATCAAATAAATCGTGCATGTATTGTCGTTATGAAAACGTGATTAGCGTAATAAATCGTGATTATCGTATTGAAGACTCAGAATAGGCGTGATGAGAACGTGACCCGTAGCGGGACCGTAGTAGCATCGTGAAAACAATGAAAATCCAAACTTTCATCCTGCTCGTACCGGGACCTCGCCTTTTAGATCGCGGTGAGCGTGGTGCAATAGTGGTCTAGAGTGAATTGGGCATAAAACATGCTCCTTGTTTCTCTACCTTTCCTACTGATCAAAATGAGCAACTGGTTCTTGTCTTGAATTGTTGATACCGTACGTTTCCTGCTTTCATCGTGTCAGAATACATTTTTTAATAATCGTGAAATATACATGTATATCACTTATTGCTCAGTAATTTCAACTGTTGTTATTATTGTTATTGGTCGTAACGTAATCAATAAACATAATCAATACCGAAGAAACTGTGCTATCTTATTTTTTCTTAGTTTCCCAGGTAGCAAGTACAAAAAACATCACCAATTGATACATGTACATTAAAAATTCATATATGTATAGCATGTATGGCACATGAAAATAAATAACGCTGCGCTCTCCATGTATTCATTTACTCAATTCGTGAATGGAATGCTCTGTAACTAAACTGACGAATACTAGTGATAAACTTTGTTTTATTCATAATTTCACAAAAAAAAAGATGTGGTATGATTGCGAAAGAAACAGTTTTATCCACCAGACATTAAATGATGATGAATTGAACAAGTATAATTCATAGTACAGTCTTCAACATTGATGAAAACCATTACCGCACAACAAGCTATAAGAGAATTCAAAAAGAAAAATTTAAAAACAATTCAATTCATTCGAGAAGAATTAGTTTTACGGCGCATATATAGGACTCTTAGTGATTAAACTCGTTTTATGTGCACAACCATCCCCTTAACATTGAACAGTGATAAAAAGCATATTATAAAAACAGTTGAATCGTTTCACAAATGATATCGGATATGTTCCTTACGTCGTAACTACAATCCTCTTCCCTTTCATGAATGTGACCTACCGAATTAGACTATATTTACCGGATTTGTTATCACATTGGCAACACGACGGTATCCACATGTGAAGTAGGATCTGCTTACCCTTTCGAAGCACCTGAGATCAACCCTAGTTTTTGGTGGGGTTCGTGTTGTTTATTCTTTAGTTTTCCATGTTGTGCCATGTGTACTATTGTTTGTTCGTTTGTTTTCTTCATTTTTAGCCATGGCGTTGTCAGTTTATTTTAGATTTATGAGTTTTACTGTCCCTTTGGTATCTTTCGTCCCTCTTTTGAAAAGACTTTTCAAATAAATAAATAAAGAACTCTGCTGTAAACGCATGGTACTCCTCTTGTCTTTATGCTTTAAGGGCATACGATACAATAGAGATCCCTCGTTGATTTTTTCTTAATATTTTGATAGAAGGTCAATTTCAATGTGTACTTTTTAAATATGCAAAGAAAAAAGTACCTTCATGACTTACTTTTAGAGATAATTTGGTTCGAAATTTTCATATTTGGAAGAAAATCCCTGATATTTAATAAATTATGACTTTTAAAGAAAGTAACAATACTTTTGAACGAAAAGTCATTACTTAACCGGGTTTTTGTAAAATATTCCCTTGATCCATGACATCAACATGCTGAAACAAGTTTAAGGTTAAACCAAATCATCATGATCCGGATTTAGATTGCTATATCCGAAATAAAAAATTGACCATACTTTTGCGTCTTTTGAAGTGCAGACAAAATTTGATCGTTGTTTTTTTTCCTGAAATTTTGGCGGAATGTTCTTGAAACAGTACTTGATTGATTGCAAAAGAAAACAATTGGGGTCCATGTGCTTGTTTTTTCAATAAAAGCCATACATCTTTATTTTTTACGACGTCTGTCAGTATGGCGCTAAATTACGTTAAATTAAGTTTTAATCGCAACAACGTCGTGTAATCATTCCCGCCGTACACGAGTTCGCTGTCAACTTTATGCAGGTGTTTTTCAAAGCGTTGATACTTAATATAAATGAAGGATTCTAGCAGATTGCTTTGTCAGATGTAGATCTGCTAGAAGTATAAAGGTGCATCTCCGTCCGACATTAGTTCAAAATTGCCTGATGCACTGTAGGATGACAGACAACATTATTGACAAGACAAAATGTGAACCAACTATAAATTAAGTGAGGCGATCATACCATATAACCGTCAACAATGACAAAACCGATACCGTATCGTCAACTTTAAAAGGTTCCGACGTACTTTGATTTTATTTATTTTTTTTACACTCAAAAGATAATTATCTTTCAAATTTAAATTATGAGCAGTACTTCTTGTTTTATAATAAGAGCTGTTTTGTGCAATTTAACTCATGCCATTATTGCATCAATTCGACCGAAAATGAAGTTGTAATATAATATTTCATAGGAAGTACTGCAGCCGGTATAAGAGAATGATATTGAACGATGTCTTTATCAATAGATAAGTTACAAATCATTTTTTACGGCGTATACGTTTGAATATTTGCATACTTGTTTGTCTAGAAGAAGAGCTATATTGAAAACACTTTGTTCGTCTGTCTGATCGTCTAACTATACGACGAGTTTTAACGTGTGTACACTTTCTGATCTGTCTGTCTGCAGTTAGTGTACATTTGCCGATACTTCAATTTTTATCTCTCAATACATTGAAGCAAAAAATGTACAATAGGGACATGCTTATACAAATAAGAAGACAAATGACTAAACGACTATTATGACATCGGACGGCCTTCAACAAAGAGTAAAACCCATACCGCATAGTAAGCTATGAAAGGCACCTACATGAAAAATGCAAATAAACTCAAACTTACGGCCTGATTTAAGTACAAAACAATGAACAACATACAAATATGATGAACAATAGCAAAAGACACCGTTAATTACAAGCCCTTTTAACAACATGTGAACGGGCGTTTCCTTGTTTTGGTCTATTACATCCAGTTTCATATACAAAAAGAATACATGTACAACCAATTAAACAAACTAACGTGTGACAATGCTGCATCTTTTGGTAATATTTTGCTTAAATTCAAACCAAAAACGACACCAAATATATTTTTTGAAATCTTTTTAACGGATTTTTATTGACAGTTTTTCTTCATACACATACACTATTATATGTTGTTAAAATATCAATTAAAATCGGCTTTTTTATGTGCCAATTTCAAGTCCAGAATAGGATGAGACACTGAGGCTCTCTTTACTTATTATTCTATTTACGAATAGAGGTGTTATACGACCTTGTCCACCAATGAGAGTCTCGCACATGCAGTCGGTTTTGTTATTTCATTGATAGTCTGTTAAATTTGGCCTTACAATGACAATTCTCCGTAAAATTTGGAGGCTGCCAAATGCTAAACAAGAAAAGAATTCAAGATAGTATTATTTACTTCTAATTCATTATCAATAAATGAAAATAACTGTTCTCGTCATGAAAAATATTGCACAGCTGTACAACACGCCGTAGTAATGACTTTTGTGCATGGATTTCAACACCAGACCAGATTCGGCTACCCTACGCGCCATAGATTTTGTTAAATTTTTCTCATTAATTACGGGTTCATACGTTTTCTCATTTCTTTAAGTTTCATTAAAATAACATTTGGATGTCATTAATGTGCAAAAAATATTTGCCGCTGTACGTTAAGCAGCTACCAATACTCATAATTAGCTATTGCAGGTCGTTTTGTTCCGAATTTTGTTTTTCAGCATGTTACAGTTTAAGCAACGAATAGTAAGATAGATCCCAATTCCTTGAAATATTTCTTTCTCTACGCTGAGCAGATTCCGCTGGGAATTGCAGCGTTTTGCAGTTATTCAGTGCCAGACTTAAAAGCTCCACAATTCTTGTTCCGTCTTTCCATGTTATACTGTCAGTATTCTCTTTTGTGTCTATCACCATTTCTTCAATTTCGTCATGCAAAATTTCCTTGACCGTTTCCGACATTTTGTCAGAAGAAAAAATCCCCAAAACTGTACAACATCAAATCAGAAATTATATAAAAATCAAAAGGGTACTTAGTTTAATAGATATATTAACTAGTCACCATAGTCTAATCATTAAATGCTGAAAGCATTTTTATGATTTATTATCCGAAAAACTGGAAAAAAGCCTAATTTTTTTATGAATAAAAACTCCATAACTCCAAAAATGTAAAAGTTTCATAAAAGTTGGTAAAAGCGTGTTTGAGTTATTGTCCAAAAAACTGGAAAAAATCCCCTTTTTTCAATATAAAAATTCATAACTAAAAAACGTAAAATCTGAAATTTAAAAAAAAATTGAAAGGTAGCTTAAGTCAACAGATTTAAACAGTTCACTAAACTGTCATAAAATTTTGTTTAAGTGTTTATGAGTGATTGTCCGAAAACTGGAAAATCCCCCCCTTTTTTAAGCATAAAAATTCATGACACGGAAACGTAAAATCTGAAATTTATAAAAATCAGAGCATACGTCAATAGATTTAAACAATTCACCAAAGTCTCATTAAGATGATGGAAGCATTTTAGAATTAGTCTCCGAAAACTGGAAAACTCCCCCCCTCCTTTTAAGGAAAAAAAATTCAAAACATGGGAAACGAAAAATTTGAATTTTATAAAAATCGAAAGAGAGCTTACGTCAATAAATATAAACAATTCGATAAAGTTCCATAAAAGTTGGTGGAAGCGTTTTTTATTAATTGTCCGAAGTGTGGACGACGGACGGACAACGGTATACCATAATGTGTCCCGTTTTAGACGGGGTATACAAACAAAGTAACAAGTTATAAAAAATGCTAAACATATAGTACAGATAAAAGCGTGCTCGATGTTTGTGATAGAGGGGGAGGGGTGTGAAATTGCTGCGAGTTTTGTTTATCCAAAATCGAAGTTACATATGTCCGTTTTTTACAATCAATATTTCACAAATTAAGTTAAGAATAAGGAATCAGTGAAAAAACTATGTAAATTAAGTATTTTTTTATTATCCTACATTGAACTTTTGATGTTGTCCCTTACTTTGGCTTTGTGGAAGCGTCGACCATGTGCATTATACGCTGTAATCATTGCAGAAGTTGAAACACTATGTATTTCCGTTGGTGCCCCCACCCTTTTGTGGGAAAAATTTGGTTGATTATATAGGAAATCGCCGAAGCATGACTGGACCCCCTTAAGGTCAGTCAGTGCCACCCCTTATGAAAAGTTCTGGATCAACCACTGCTGCTGTCGTAAATGATGGTAGCGAGGGATTAACTGTCGCTAATGCTTTACCAACTCTAGCTTCACACACATCGATTCCTTTGCTTGATAACTGTAACTACTAGTATTTGTTTCATGTACATGATGCATACGTTTGAAATTCGATCATTTGTGTCGATCTGTTATTTTTTCCTTTTTGTATTTCAAAAGAAGATTGTGTCGACATATTTGTCCTATAATACTCGTTTTGCTTTCACATATTGAAGATGTAAAATCATATTAAAGACATGATAATAGAATGTACATAATACAGAACCTCGGGGGAACTGTTTCATGTTTGTTGAAATACTATTCACATAATTATTATATATTCTTTGCTACATTTTGTTTTTCGGTAAAAGCAAATATAAGAAGTCTTTCATTCTTCGAAATATACATTTACCACACATATATGCATGCAAGTTAATTTCATATTTTCTTTTATAAGATGATTGCTTATTTGAAATTCTGCGAATGAAATTGTGAATATCATAAGCTTGGGAAAAACAAGTTTGTATTAAACAGATTCAAAATTAGGAAACGCTGTACAATGTAGAAAAATACAAAATTGAAAACATATACTAGCACAGTGATCAGAATAATTTAACATCTACACCCATCCCTCCCCATCCCTTTCGAATCGCGAACTCTGCTCCTTGAGCATGTACAGAAACTGACATGGACAATATCTAATATTCTAATATTTTCTCTTCTTTTCTAACATGTTTGACACATTCAGCCACTATATGGTTCAATGCTACTTCGTCTACTTCGCATCTCCTAGTAATTCCACTTTCAGAACAAAAACGTCTTACGGAAAGAAAAGACAAAGAAAAACAAAAGTCAGATAGATAGAAATTCCATTTTCATAACAAAAACGACTTACGGAAAGAAAAGACAAAGAAAAACAAAAGTCAGATAGATAGACAGATAGCAAGATATATACAATGAAGGACAGATTTATAGATCGAAAGATAGATATAAACACGTAGCTACAAAGACAGCTATATACATTGTATATAGATAAAACGAAAGAATGATTTTTTGTGGTCATTATCGTACTTGTCAGTGTACCATTCTTGTTCGGAATTTGTTGATACCACACATAGTTCACACACACACACAAACACGACTTAAAAAGATCTTCAAGACATATTGCGCTTAAAATAAGACAAAAAAATCGGAAATAGTAAAACATTTAATAAAAAGGGACAACAATTTAAACATTTAAAACGCCTACATTGAAACAAATTACATTTCGTTCCCATTATGAGACATTTAGATAATGAACATTTTTCAAATTTGAATATTGCACAGTAAAATGAAAATTGAAAAATTGGAGCATTTTTCGTTTTTCAATATTAAACGTCAAATTGAAAAATGCTCCACGTTGGAGCATTTTTCATTTTTCAATATTTGAAGACAAATTGAAAAATGCTCCACGCTTGAGCATTTTTCATTTTTCAATATTGTAAGTCAAATTGAAAAATGCTCCACGTTAGATCATTTTCCATTTGTCAATATTGTAAACTAAATTGAAAAATGCTAAAGGTCAGTATCTTCAATATTTGCTTTTAAGAATGAGATTGAAACATGTTTTGTTTTCTACAGCAAGCAAATACAAATGTTTTAATAATTTTAAACTTTTGACAAAATAAAATCATTTTTAACAGAAAGTTATTGTTATTTGTTTCAATATCTTCGTTAAATCAAAAATATAATTTCATGAAAATAGCAAATTTCAAATCTCATAGAGAAAATGGTTTTTCGAAAGTGATTTCTATGGGTTTTTGTTACATTTTTCAAACCAACTACCTTTAAGATTTGCAGAGCAATTTGAAAATTTATTTTTCATTTGAAAATGAAAAATGTTTGGCGTAAATGTACACGGACGGTAAACGTCCCAAAGAAAAGATTTTGAGAGAAAAACAATATTATATTACTCAAATTAGGAGATGGTTTAATGTCAATATAATTGGATCCTTTCGAAATAATAAACAGTTTTTTTGATAATTCTAAAGCTTTTTTTTTTATTATTCAGATTCCTAATAAATAAATAATACAACGGTCTAAACATTATTTATGATTTAATTATGATGACGAAAACAAACAGTATATAGTATATAGTCTACAGTTGTTATGTCAGAATTTGTTATTTAAGGATCATGTATCTCATAGTTTTATTATATCCTATAAAAGATCACGATCCTGATTTTAACAGAGTTTGCTTTGTCTCTTTATTACCAGACAATACAAGACAACAGCAGCTTTAACTGTCAGACATCTCTTAAATGACATAATCTTAAGGACGTGATGTAATTGAAGATAGTAATACTTCATTGTATGTCTACTTGAATGCATATGTACATTTTATTGGTAATTAATGACAATAATTAAACGATAATTTTAACAGAAGACGCCAAACCTTCTAGAACTAGTTCAAATACATCATGGGCACTTTGAGTTATTGAAATGAAGATGCCAAAATGTTGATGAGCCAGGAATATGTCAAAGAACATCTTGTCCTTTTTCTAAAAATGTTCTTTGAAAAATACCAAGACTTTGTCAATTAATATTCCGTATCAACTTCACAAATAGTACAGGATGGCTTTGAAGTATAGGTTCTAGGAACTGACGTTGTTTGTCATCTCAATAGTTGTTGGTGGGGTTCGTGGTTCATAGTCTTTATTTGTCTATGTTGTGTTTTGCGTACTATTGTTTGTCTTTTTCTTGTTTAGCCATGGCGTGTCTGTTATGTTTGTTTTATGAGTTTGTATTTATATCTGGTATCTTTCACCCCGTCTTTAATAAAGTGTTAAAGTAATCTTTTATTTGTCTTCGTAAAAAATTACTTTTACTCTGTAGTCTATTTGTGGTAATGTCCATTTGACGTTGCTCGGTACTTATACAACCCATCATTGTGATAATGCAAAATGGTATTTTATTTGTCTTCTTGTCTGTTGTTTTTGATTATGTGATGGTGTATATGTCTTTTTTTTTCTTTGTTGACATATATGTTTGTTTTAAATTTATTTAGATTATAGCACAATGTGAACTGCTGTACCCCTTTTTGACATTTGTTTTACCTTATGTCAGTTTGTTTTGTTCACATATCGTTGTCAATATGATGGGATTTTACGCGAAGTCATACAAGTGAGAAGTGAGAGGTTTAGATAGCTTTAAAACCATGTTTAACCTACAGTTTTCCACATCAGAAAATGTCTCTACCATGTCCGGAATATAACGGTTGTTATCCATTCGTTTGATGTGTTTAAGCTTTTCATTTTGCCATTTAATGAGACGCTTCCGTTTAGAATTTCCTACGATGTTCAGTATTTTTGTGATTTTACCTTTAGTTTTGGTTTAAATTTCTACTTTTTTAAAAACCTTGCCATATCTTTTGTTCTTTTCTTTTTACCTTTTTTTCTGTGTCATTGCAGTAATTCATTTTCGTGAGAATAAATGAATCTGTTTTCATTCCATTAAGTATTATATATGTTATCATAAGAGTTTAACAAAAGTTTTGATAAGTTTAAAGTAGATTTGAAATTATTTAAATATCAATCCTTAATTCTTCGTAGCAGACATATAGCTTTTATTTATAACATATATATGTAATGACTATTGAGAAAGTATCAAGTAAAATTGAGAATGGAAATGGGGAATGTGTCAAGAGACAACAACCCGACCATAGAACAGACAACAGAAGAAGGTCACCAAGTCTGCAATGCAGCGAGAAATTTACGCATCCGGAGGCGCCCTTCAGCTGGCTCCTAAACAAATATATATAATAGTTCAGTGATAATGAACGCCATACTAAACTCCAAATTGTACACAAGAAACTGAAACTAAAAATAATACAAGCTTAACAAAGGCCAGAGGCTCCTGACTTGAGAAAGGCGCAAAAATGCGGCGGGGTTAATCATGTTTATGAGATATCAACCTTCCCTCTATATTTCTAGCAAATGTAGATAAGTAAATGCATAACAATACGCACATTGAAATTCAATTCAAAAGAAGTCCAAGTCTGATGTCAGTAGATGTAACTAAACAAAATGACAATAATGCATAAATTAAAACAGTCTACTAGCAGTTAAGATTAAGATATACTTCACAGTCTAACGACGTTCTACTTTGACTTTTATTGCATAAACAATAAAGTAATTTCCATATTTTTTTTAGACTTACTATATTTCATCTATTAAGACGGCAGTGTAGAATGATTATCAAAATATAAGATTTACAAATACTATGAATCAAACTTCAGGTGATGAATCAATATCTATATCGAAAGATCGAAACACGTGAAATTACAAAACTACTGAACTCCGAGGAAAATTCAAAAAGGAAAGTCCCTAATCAAAAGGCAAAATCAAATGATAAAACAACTTTCATATTCCTGACTTCGTTGAGGCATTTTCGAAAAGATCATGAAAGCCAAGATATATAAACAAATGCTCAAAATCTATAATTTAATAAAAAAAAAATCTATACTTAAATAATTTACAAATGTTTACAACGGCCATGTGTATTTAGATACTTATTTTGCTATTATTTCACAGACTGCGTACAGAACCAGTTAATATAGAACATCAATACAAAGGCGATTAAATTGCAGACTATTATATAAAATCTAATACTAGTTTCAATATGGTTTCCGTTATCTATTCTTTCAAATGTTAAGTATAAAGAAGATACATAACTATCTCTTAAAATAGTACAGATACATCGATTTAAGCTTCCGCTTGACTTAGTTATCAGAACAAAACACTACAATGATAGCCTTTATCAAACAAAATTGGTAAAATGCAGTGAGTAATTGTTTGTTATTTACATTTTAAACTAATATTTTGTTGTCAATTGTCAAATCTTTTTTATTTGTTATTTGTTCAGTGATTTTCTAACTATTTATTTTGCGTAGGCCTAGACAATGATTTAAAAGTTAGTGGTTGTCATGAATAAACGATGATACCAACATTAGACTTTCAAAAATAAAAAAAAGGTAATAAACCCTTTTTGAATAATATCACTGGTAAAACAATTTATGTCATATCCTATTATTATTTTAGAACAATCAATTTCAAGATAACATGTTTTAGTAGTTTTACCTATTTCTAGCTACATTATACCCACTCTAGTGAGTAAAAACAGTAACCGCACAATGTGCACGTGAAAGCAGGCCATAGAGAGTAAATAAGCACAGGAAGTTACCATTTGTCAAAAAGCTATTATTTGAAGATGCTGACTAGAAAATTGCATAATTTTTTATATATGATACAAAGTCAAGATAATACACACATAAGGTAAATACGCAGATAAGTGACATATTTGAAAATGTGTCATATGCAACCAGCTAACCTCGGTTAATTCTTTTTCTCTTGGAGGTATGGAATCCACCGAGTTGGGACGAAGGATGTCATACGACATAGTTTATCAATATCCAGTATCATATATCCAGAAACAAGAATCAAGGATTTGTGATTTGATGAGAAATAATTTAACAATATTTTCTATATGTGCATCAATGTATATCAATATCCAGTATTATATACCTAGAAACAAGAATCAAGGATTTGTTATTTGATGATGAATAAGTAACAATATTTTTTATATGTGCATCAATGTAAAGAACATAGTCTTCATAGATTTATACTTATTTATTTATTTACAGATATGCATAGGAACAAGTTTCTTTTAAATATGAACCTTTTTTTTCACTATGTCCTCATTTGACCGCGACTAATTTGGTGGTGCAACTTTACATTTTTTTTAAAATAATTTCGATAAAATTGGTGCTCACGCCTGTCTTAGTTTTTAAGTGATGTTCCTTTGCTTTTTGTCTGTTGTTTTGTTGTACATATACTAATATTGTGTCATGGAATGATACCACTTATCTTTTATTTATTTTGTATTCGTGTATATGGAAGCAGGATATAAACAAAGGTTGGGTCTGTAAGTGTACCACATGGTATACGTGAACATTATAAATCTCGAAACTAAATATCAAAAGAATGAAGGCCAGAAAGACAAAGTTCAACCGGTATGACAAAGTTTTAAAAGGAGTAGGAATTTATTTGAAATCAAATTTGTTAAACGTGACGTAATGGGTTAAAAAAAAACAAATGTTCCTGGTATATCCTAATTTAATATCTTTGTTTTATAAGATAGTATTTAGCCTATCACAATGGCATTTTTCTATTAAGAATATCCAGCTATCACATACTTTACGGACAAGAGAATTTTTCTGTTCAACGTCATTTAGAACTGTCCTAACCAAGAACATATTCTGACAGTTCATTCTAAAAACAGATTTTGACTGTTCTATCCAAGAACAGATTTTGACAGTTCTATACAAGAACACATTTTGACAGTTCTATCAAGAACACCTTTTGACAGTTCTATACAAGCACACATTTTGACAGTTATATACAAAAACACATTGACAGTTCTATACAAGAACACGTTTTGACAGTTCTATACAAGAACACATTTTGACAGTTCTATCTGTTCTGTTTTGAGACCTTGGTTTGTTTTTTAAGACGCATATTCTAAACCTAGTACATATAAGAAGCTACTTCCATTTGTCTATACAAAAAATAAATGCAAACAATATATATATATATAACAAAGTGTTAGCTTTAAATTTGTTTTATGAATGTATTTCAATGGTCATTATTAGTTTCGTCGTCTGATTGTCTATTAAAGGGGGTAGACCTAGTATATGGGATACAACTCTAATATATGTATTGAAAGTCATTAGTGCGTTTTAACATAGCAGTAAATTAAGCAGTGATCAAGCATTTATGTTGTTTACATCTGGCTGTGAGAAGATGCAGACAGATCTAGTAAGCTGTACATGTTTGACACCACCAAACATTAAACTAAAGAACCATTTGTTTTAATGAAAAGGTAGAAAATTACTATTCATACATGAAATGCTTTAAAAAACACCAATGAACTGAGTCTGAGGAGTACTGGAGCAACTGTACTGAGTGACTATAAGTTATAATGGACCTTGTGGCATCATTTGGGAAAAAATCTTGGATGTTTTGGGAAATTCGATTTGAACATATGAATTATACAGTCTTAGTACTAAGTCATTGATACAGAGTTTGCACTTAATGTTTGTGTTTGTTTTTTTTTCCCAATATAAAAGGCACAATTCTTGAAGATATGATCTAAACATCAATCCTAGTACAAGCATACCCTAATAGATAATCTACATTGACACAAAGATAGCACTTAGATAGTGACAGACTGTCAAAACGATGAACTCTGAAAGCGTCTCCTATTGATGACAGGGGCATTTTGTTGTCTGGGGAGAGAAACCAATAAATAGTTGTGATAAAAAAATATACAAACTCGTCCCAAGGATACTCGTCCCATACTGAATATTATTGATTTTCTTTATAAAATTAATTACAATTATTATTGGGACAGTTATCTTTTGACTATTGCACATTAAATGAATGCAAAGACTGTCTGTGGGAGGTTTTGTAAGGGGGAAATTAATTTGGTCTCAAAATTTTACTTTTCTCGTGTGCCTTGTGAGCCAACTTTTGAAAATTTCAAAAGTTCAACTTCAATAAAATTTTGTGATTTTAAAGATTTATAACCAATAAATGTTTAAACAATTTTTTGCACGAATTACAAGACAAAAAATTTTGCCGGCTAAAATTGAAAAAATGAGTTATCTGAGCTGGCCAGACTTTTCGCGGTATCAAATATTAAAAACAGACTTTTTTTACATTCAGGCTATTTGTATTCCCACGATTTTTTTTCAGATTTACTTTTAAATATGTATCTTCTATGCGTTTTAACAGTCGGGGGTATTTCTAATGACAACATGTGCAGAAACATTCAATAATTTTTACCTACTAGTGTTTTCGATCGTTTTTAGGATACCCCAAAACTGGTCATATACAATATACCCTAAACATAAAATGAAACGGTGAATTTCCTTAAGACTTTGGCAGATGATGCATGGACCCCTACCTTTTAAATGATGTAAATATAAGAAAAATTAAACGAGAGGAAAATTTTGGTGTTACCAAGGCCTACCCCCTTAAACTTTTCCAAAATTTCTTTTTTGGTTTGAAAAGAAAGTAACTCATTACTAACCCAATCTGGTTGCTAACCCTTTATGGTAACTAACCATGTATTTTCAGGGCACCCTATACCAAATATATATAGTCACCACGTGTAGTCCGTTAACCAATCATATGAACATAAATCTATAGGAGGTAAGATAATTCGCAATATGTTCGCTTATTGAAATTCACTTGTATATGCAAGATAAACAAAGCGTGTATGCAGTGGCAGAACAGAATAGGCTTTTAAGCGTGATCGGTCGATACGATATTGTCTCTTTTCTATGCTAGAATTTATACAAAATGAATACATTATTGGCGATGTGTTTGAAAAATCCGTTCGTTATTTGTAAGTTGACAGAAAGATGATAACTAAATCAAGACTTTATTGACAAGGTCATTTTTGGGCTTTGTTATGCTCTATATTTCTTGTTCTACGCAGTCGATAAGTTCAGATAGTAAATGAACATTATAGTGCATTCTACTTCATTATAAATGTTATATGTCTCATGGGATATCTTTGCAAATGGATCATTTAAGCACATTACATACAAAACATATGATTAGCTAATCTTATAGGTTTACTCTCAGTCTTGTGAAATAAGTTATTTCATAACATTGGTCCATACGTGAAAACTGTTGTTACGGATTATAATGTTCAACTTTATTGACTTGATTGTTATCCTATTAACTATATGTAAAGATTCTTTACATATCTTATTTTCCGAAACTTTTCTAAATTGTCATAAAGACCTACTTGAATTGTTTACTGTATAGAATCAACTCAATTTTACGTAGATTAAAAGGAGTAGGTCCAGTAAGACCCATTTTGCTCACAAAATATAGCAGTTTTACAAAATTGTCAAAATGTAAACTTTGCTCATTGTTGAAGGCCATACGGTGACCTACAGTCGTAAATTTCTGTATCATTTTGGTCATTTGTGGAGAGTTGTCTCATTGGCGATCATACCACATCTTTTTTTTTTATATTTGAGCTATATATTGGAAAGAAGAATACTTCTGTTACATAAATACAGGCTGTTTTTGACAATACAATGCACATGTATCGGGTACTACCATCTACAAGTCATTCTAAATTACTGAAATCTTCACAATTTTAGCATTTGAGTTAATTTTAAGACGTTTGTCATCTGAAATTGAAGTGGCCGCATTTGTGTTCATTCATAATATTTAAATGTAAGTTGTATTGATGATAATACATAAATAAAGGCAACAGTAGTATACCGCTGTTTAAAACTCATAAATCCATAGACAAAAAACAAAATCGGGGTAACAAACTAAAACCGAGGGAAACGTGGTGACTACATAACATATATAAAGGTTGAGGATAAACACGGTTGCAGCCACTTTCATTTTGGAAAAAAACCATCTATAAGAGACATATTATGGCACATTTGATAGATTTATATATTTTAACTTAAATTTGAGCGTCTTTAATAACTAAATCTTTCACATAAACTAATTGAATCTACTAAAGAAGACACGTTAGTGTTTAAAAAATGTGTTCAAAATCTTTCAAAAGACGAACCGGAAGTTTTAGGCCAAAATCGGTCCTTACCGGACCTATTCCTTTGTATTTAAATCAGACGCGCGTGTCGTCTATAAATTAGAGGACTCTTCAATTACGGTCGAATCAAAAAAAGTAAAACAAAAAAGGCCAAATAAAATACGAAGTCGAAGAGCATTGAGGACCAAAAATTCCTAAACGTTTTCAAAAATACAGCTTTAATATCAGGGAATCTATTCCTGTGGAAGCAAAGCCATGGTAATTTTGTAAACAGTTTATTTATAATTATGCCATATCAATGATAATAATGCCATATCAATGATAATTCATGCCAACATAGAAGATATTCAGATTGGTATACTCTTAAAATACAATTGATTATTATGACTTCATTCTTATATTTAACACAATTACTCAGTTGGCAAATTTATTAGATTAATTTTATTTTTTTTTTTAAATTAAAATTTGTAATACATATATTTCTCTCTGAGTATTAACCAGTTTTTGTTTGTCACTCACGGTGGACTGTGAGGTATTCAACTGAGGATTTGTGCACATGTAATGCAGCACAACCAAGTCACTTTTAGTTACTACCAGAGTGTCGATCAAACAGCTTTACCAAGTCCAAAGTAGAACGATTTTGAAAACTAGGAGTTTAACTCCTTCTGAAAAAGTTCCCATTTGGATTATTTATGCTTTTTTTAAATACAAATTGCCAACTTACATATTCCAAATATGGAAATGTGTTTTTAATAATTCAGAGAACAAGGTGAAAGTGACTTGTTGTATATGAAATATATCTACGTTCAAATGATTCCAATGTGCTTGTGTGTTTGATTTTCCTTTTGATACTAGGAAAGGATTTTACGTTTTAAATTTTCATTGGAGCTAGGTTTGTTTGTTATTTCACTTTTGATAATTCAAACTGTTTAATATTTTAACAAAGCTGAGTGTTCAAATCTAGAAACATCCATGTTGCAGGATTACTTATCGTTTGATTATAAATATCATTTATTACAAAAACACTTCCATTGGGACATGAATATTTGTTTCAACTACATCATACGCTTCATATGATGTCATTAACAAAACACGTAACTGCAACATATTCTCCTGTCAAGTATTCGCTGGAGAAAACAGTTAGACATTGAAAAACTGATAAGAAAAACCTAATTACACAGAAAAGAAAATTTAATCACAAAGAAAAGCATTAACTTATGTAAGTTTAGCTAGCTATAACACCAGAACATTGAATGTCCCTCTGGTATCTTTCGACCCTTTTTTATGTATTAAATGGATATCTATGAGAAAACCATGCAGATGGTGCTCCATGCAAAGTTGTTTGATTTTGATAAAACTTTGCTGACATGTTCCGGTTGACCTTATATGAAAGTCATGCAAGTTTGAAGCCCTTACACTGCTGGTAACCATGGCAACGATAGAGATTTAGGGTATTTCCGAGTTTATTTATAGATGCATATACTGAAATGCATAGATTTCATAGATTTCTCAAATAAAAATAAATACTATAAAACTTCTGAGTGTTTAAATACTTTAATAGCACAGATAGGATGTGTATGAATTAAAAATCACATAATTTTATTAAACATAATGATATATATAGAAAATAAGGGCGTGGCAAAACACATAAAGTGATAAAAAATATGGCCTTTTCATCAAATCACACTAAAACAGACACTACAGCCCAAAAGTCGCTTTAATTTACCCTAAATGTCAGACTTACATTGCATTTTCTTTGGTTCAAAATATGTTGAAGGGATTTCGGTTGCAAATTAATTTTATAGATTTTATTGATCATTTAGATAGCCTCCCCCCTTTTTTTTTGTGTATTTTCGCAATAAATTGAGGAAAGTCTCATATTTCAATTAAACCAAGCATTCAAAAATAAATACTTGAATTATACAGATTGTATTATGCAAAATAGGTAATTCAAATAGAAAAATCAAAGTGAAATGGATTTTTGTGTCACAAACAATAGTAAGCATCAGGCTTAAAAAAGGGGGGAGCTGCCAAAAACAATTTTTTTTTGGTATTTTTTTTATTACACATTCCTTCAGTACACTTGTCCTTATTACTTTAAAGAGTAAAATCCTTTCATTTCTTCCTAGTAATCCTATTTTATTTATTGCAGCTTGCTAATTACTAAAGTTTTATTCTGGTTACTCAAAAATGATATGAAATTTAATGTCAAGTTCATCATTTTGAAAAATCTTAAGTATTGACATTCATAATATGTGTTCTACAGGTAAACAAAGTTAATATTTTGTTTATATAGATTAGACCGTTGGTTTTCCCGTTTGAATGGTTTTACACTAGTAATTTTGGGGCCCTTTATAGCTTGTTGTTCGGTGTGAGCCAAAGCTCCGTGTTGAAGGCCGTACTTAACCTATAATGGTTTACTTTTTAAATTGTTATTTGTATGGAGAGTTGTCTCATTGGCACTCACACCACATCTTCCTATATCTATTTTAAGAAAGTTGCAACCTTTTACTTGCATGCTGGGAACAATATAAGTCATTTTGATCATGAGTATCTGAGACAGTGATGATAAAATCTGAATTTCTATTGTACAAAGGGAGATAATCCAATAAAAATGTCGTTTTTTAAAACCTTAAAATTGCATGTACATATTTATTTAAACTAACATAAGCTTCATCAATTTAATAAAATATAAACATATCTCTATTTGGTTATCTGGTGAAAAGATAATAGTGCATTTGAGCATATACTATTGGTTTGCTTTTGTTGTAGTACTTTTTAAAATTCTCCTCGAGAAATGTCTAAATTGATAAATTCCTTTTAGCATTGATATATTTTTAAATATTTCAATCTGTTTAAATGATCATCAATGTTATTTTTTTTTATAGCATTAGTATTATATTTAACAATCAATGAAGATGATACAATAACACAAAATGATGCTTAAATGCAAGAATAAGATTACTATAAACATACAAAGTAACATAAAAGTTAATTCAAATTGACTTAGCAGCACAAGACAATTGTTGCATTATGTATGGAATTTAGGGACATATTAAATTGTTTTCATACTATCTGAAAAAAAATTACATACATGTAACTACATGAACTACGAAAGGTAATTTACTAATAATTCAATCAATAAAACTAGTTTGTCAATCTAAGTAACAATTTCTGACAAATGAAAATATTTTAATATTTATCAAATGGCCAAGTACAACCGTAATCTTCTTGATTGTCTTCAATATTGATGACCTTTTTATACAGAAGTAATTTTAGACTTCTTTTCTGATGAGAAAGCCATTCTGGTGGTGAGACAGTGAGAACACTCTAAGTCCTTGCAAATGTCTCTCTCTTCTCATTTGTGTTGCAACTGTGTGTTGACTTGGTTGTTGTTAAGACTTCGGCAAGATTCACATTGCTGTTTCTTTCTTTTTTTCAAAGCATATTTATGAGTTCCATTTCAATTTGTTTTTATTTGAGCTTGCAATTTGTTCACAGCAACAGGAAAAATCAAAGACAGATCAGAGCCATATTCAAGTATCCGTAATCAGTCTTGTTACATGAACTCTAGTTATTTTTGGATCACCCAATGTCTGTAAAGAATAATAAGAAAACAATTGTTATCCATTAAATGATTGAAATTTCCTAAAAAGAAATTAATTATTAACTTGGTCTTAGTGTAAATGTGTTTCGATTATCACAACTCTGACATTCCAGTACATAGAATAAGAAATAAAGTATACTAGCTAAAAATGGACCTAAATTTGATTTTTTTCTTATTCCAAGCTGCAGCAAACTTAATTTTAATGAAGATAAATTTGCAGATTTCATCTTGTATTTAATTAATGACATTATGACAGCACAAAAATAGGGAGATGAGTATTGATTACAAATGAGACAAATATCCACAAAAGATCAAATGAAATGAATGTAAGTCCCCTGTACAACCTTCAACAATGAGATTTAAACAGCTCAAGTACATTCTATTACAACGCAGAGATTGCACCTTAATGAGGTTGGTGGTGTTGGGGTGGGGGGGTGGGGGGGGGGGGGGGGGGGGGGCTAGTATAGACACTACATTCAAACTTAATCCACATGATACAGTTCAAAATTTGATTGTGGTATAAGAACTTATGATTTTAAAATTGGACTTGTGCCAATATCCAAATTCTAAAGTCTAAAAGACATGATTAGATTTGTCATATCAAAGAACCCCATATATTCCATTTTTAATGAATTTAGACAAAGTTTAAGTTAATCTGAATCAACTTGAAAACTGAGCCCAAATTATAAATCTAAACATGCTAAATGCATGATAACATTTAGCATAGAAAAAAACACCTTTAATAATATTTTAATAAACTAACAAAGGGTGTTTTGCCCCTTTGATCTTTTTTTCAATTTGAAAACAAATATTAAAAATCTAAACATATTTATAAATAGCTTTTAACCCAAAAAAGTACTTTTAAACAAGAGTGCACACGCTGAAATGTCTCGCCTTCCTACTAATCATTGCTATTATGTTGATAGACCTAACTATAAAGCTTTATTACAACTGTCACTTAAACTCAACATTAACCAAAGAAAAGGAAACATTGATCAATGAACCATGAAAATGAGGTCAAGGTCAGATGAACCATGCCAGGCAGACATGTACAGCTAACATTTCTTCAATACAACAAATACAGTTGATGTATTGCTTATAAATTAAAAAAACAGACCAAATCACAAACACTTAATACTTATTAATGGACCATGAAAATGAGGTCAAATAAAACCTGTGTAACAGACATATAGATCATAATATTATTTCCATACACCAAATATAGTTGACTAATGCATAAAGTATTAGAAAAATAGACCAAAACTCAAAACTTAACTTTGACCACTGAATCATGAAAATGAGGTCAAGGTCAGATGACACCTGTCAGCTAGACATGTACACCTTACAATAATTCCATACAACAAATATAGTAGACCTATTGCATATAGAATAAGAAACACACATCAAAACACAAAAACTTAACTATAACCACTGAACCATGAAAATGAGGTCAAGGTCAGATGACACCTGCCAGTTGGACATGTACACCTTACAGTCCTTCCATACACAGAATATACTAGCCCTATTGCTTATAGTATCTGAGATATGGACTTGACGCCAAAACTTAACCTTGTTCACTGACCATGAAATGAGGTCGAGGTCAAGTGAAAACTGTATGATGGGCATGAGTACCTTGCAAGGTACAAAAAAAAAAAAAAGAATGTACGCACATACCAAATATAGTTATCCAATTACTTATAATAAGAGAGAATTTAACATTGCAAAAATTCTTAACTTTTTTTTCAAGTGGTCTCTGAACCGTGAAAATGAGGTCAAGGACATTGGACATGTGACTGACGGAAAGTTCGTAACATGAGGCATCTGTATACAAAGTATGAAGCATCCAGGTTTTTTACCTTCTAAAATATAAAGCTTTTAAGCAGTTAGCTAACGCCGCCGGCGCCATAGCCACACCACCGCCGGATCACTATCCCTATGTCAAGCTTTCTACAACAAAAGTTGCAGGCTCGACAAAAAAATCAAATTAAGTTTAGTTCTGAATCCCTTATACCTTGATGTGGTTCAATTTAAAGATTTGAAGACATGCCCGAAATTAGAAAAAATATGACTATAATGCACTGTTTAATTTTGCATAATATCAAAGAACACCAATTATTCCATTGTTTTATCAAATCAAGTTTAACTTTATTTAGATTTTAACATATTTTATTTGCTCAAAGCAAAAAAGGATTAGACACAAGTAAAACATACCTAAAGTTTAACTTTGGAAGCTTTTGACCCTAGCTGATATGGATCATTTAAAAACAAGCCAAAACATTTGAAATTGGTAAAACAATAAGCATTGAAAACAAATATATAATTAATTTTACAGCTAAATTCCTACGGCATGTAAATCTAAGACTTCGGTTAGCTTGCATGGTTTGTTTGTATATTGTACAATTGCAATTGGCATAACGTCTAATCAAATTTAAAAGTACTCTACAAGAAGATATCAACATTAATTACAAAGCTTGAATTAATATTTATACAACGGAGCAAGCAAACCTTCCAAAGTTTTACTCTACATTTAGTAGGGAAAAAGCTGTAATAATGCTCAAAGTGCTTTTTCAAAAATGAAAAATACAAATGTAGTCTTCGGGTTTACAATATATGCATGTATACTATAAATGAGGATCTGTCAAGCTGACAAGAACACATATATTTTTTTTCTAGGTTTAATTCTTATAAAAAAAACAATTTCAATTTGATGAGTAATGAAAATTTTGTTGTGTAAATTGTAACGATATGGCCCTTAATTGATCATAAAATAAGAATTTGAGTGTTCTGTTTGTTATTTTTACTTTTTGTTTACCAGATTCAACTTTTCAAAATTGAAGGGTTAATCTTATTTACTGAACATTTATCATGTTTTTACAATAATAAATCTAACTGGTCAATATCAAATTTCTATATATGATTATATTTCACAAATAATGCCACAACACAGGTCTTATTTGCTGTCTATTTAGTAGTCTCTTGTTATGACTTGTTTGATTCATATTTTTATCAATTATATCATATATTTACCTATATGATCTCCTATCATATCTGCTTTCATTTTCACATTTTTTTTTGTGCTTTTCCATCTTCAACATTAACCTGTTGATAAGAAATAAAATATTGTATATGTGTGCATTTGCATGATCAGTACAGTGAGTTACATCTACATGTACATTGTACATTGAGTTGGCTTTATAAAATAATGCATTGGATCATTGAAAAAAAGGTTTGTAGATAAGATAATTAATCTGTGTAAATGTCATAAATACTACGATATCAATCACATCATCAAGTAATTTATTTCTTCAGTATTGTTATTTTGAATTTGTTTTATCTGAGTAATCTGTAATGTTATAATCTCATGTTGCCCCTTCTGTGCCCTTTAATTTGGAATACATTTGTAAGCATATTCTATTCTGATTCTATTTTATTAACTGATAGAAGTAAATACATGTACAAGTTCTCTTTCCATGTTTATAACTGTGATACATGACCTTCACTTAGGAAATATAAAGAAAAAGTCTCACAGTAACAAATATTTAGAGAGAAAAAAACCAAGCTCATAGTCTGTAAAACATGTTTTTGAGTTCCTGTTCAAAGGGTTTTACACTAGTTATTTTGGGGTCCTTTATCATTTTCATAGCTTGTTGTTCCGTGTGAGCCAAGGCTCTGTGTTGAAGGCCGTACATTGACCTATAATGGTTTACTTTTTTTAATTGTTATTTGGATGAATAGGCACTCATACCACATCTTCCTATATCTATCTACTGAATGTTTTCTATTTCAATGGGTTATATTTAAAAACAGGGATTTGAAGCAACCATTAATTTTGAATTAGGAGAAAAAAACAGAGTCAACGGACTCTTTAATATTGACAATTTTGAAAACAAACTCAGGGCGAACTTTGTAATCAAATATATATTTTATCATGATTATTATAGATTTCTTGAGAGAAAGAAAAAAGTCTTTCTCTTAAAATTAAGAAGGCAAACACATCAATCTTTTAGTTTCAGAAGAATCCTGAATCATTATAAATGTATGTCAATGAAAATTAAATCAGTGTTTGCTTCAAGAAAATTATGAAAATACCCCCCCCCTTTCTTTTTCTCCCAAAGACAAATGGTCAATGCTCTTCTTCCTATATTTATGAGTTGATGTGATGTTTCTATAGTAGGTCTTTTTATGGTGTCAAATTGCTTTTTCTAACCAAAAGAAATAAATAACAAACTTACCAGAACCAAATGTAACTGAACGTTTTGCCTTCGAATTTCCGTTGCTAGATTTGCAAGGGTCATGAAAGGATGACAGCAACTCATTTTGTCTTTTTGTCCAATGCAATCCAACTCCTGTCCATGTTTGCAGCATATGCATTTAAAATTATGTTATGTGAGTCTGAAACCTAGACATGATAGTGATCAGGTGATAGTCTAGCCTCATAAGTCATGTCTAGACTATCTGATCAGGATCAGACTTATCCCAATGGCAGTGGGAATGTCTTAGCCACATGGTTTACTATGTCTTTGTTACACTCTTTCAATGAAAATAAGTTTTTGGCTACACCATTTTCATAAAAAATACCATTATTTTCTATCCTTCTGCACATTTGTTGATTTCCCTCCTTCTGTTATTGACATTAAATCTACCTTTTATTGTGAAGAGTTTTACAAAGGGAGATAATTTTAGGTATATTTTTCAGTTTTTCAACTTTTATTCAAATAAGCTTATATCAATTTGCAACGAAAATCCCGTTAAGGAATAGTAGTTTGTAGTGAACCATAACGTTTAACAAAATATTGTTTCAATTTGAGTGACTTTTGAGGTTTTATGGACATTTTCAGTAAAGGCTGAATTCAAATTTTAGAAAAACACATTTATGTCAATAAAAATAAAAACAAAAATAAAGGTTGAAATAAGATCAAAATTACAGTTAATTTTAGTAGAAAGTCCGAATTTTAAGGTTAAACTATTTTTTTTGTCATTTTTAAATACTTTGAACTTTTCAATAAAAAAAAACCAAAAATGTCCATTTTCAACAACATTTTTCAGCAAATTTGGTACTAAAATAGAATTGCCCTGTATTCACATATTTTGAGATAAATTGTAATTTTTTATACATAGAACTATTAGATGTACTTAATACTTTACTAGGAACCCAAAATCAGCTGAAAACTCCACAACCCCTTTCATAATTTTTTTTTGATTTTGCATGGTTTTCTCGTAGACATCCATTTAATGACAAAACAGTTTTTGACCAAAAAACATAACAAAAAATGCCATGACTTTCTTTATGAGTATAAAATAAAAGTTTCTTGTAAAGATACAATAAATAAAAGAATTTCAAAATCTGATACTAAATCTGAATGGCTTCTAACTCAAGTAGACAAAATATATCACTTTTAAATGATGGAGTGGTGATTAAATTCGTTTGTTCTAAAATAGAATAACAAAATCAATAGTTGTTTAACCTTAAACTGTAAACAATTTCTTGATAGAAAGTTAAACTAACACTTTGTTCAACAATACTTTTGATTTATCTAATTGTAAAAGTTTTTAAAATGCATAAATGTAAATCAAAGCACTTTTGAGTACTCTTCAAAGAGTTTAAGCTTGGGATAAAAAAAACATTTTGACACTCTTATCTTCCTTATTTATAAATTGAATACCAAAAAGAGTCATGAGTGATACAGTATACAAACACAATTTCGTATATGATAAAACAACTCTAGTGTAAATTCAGAAATATTCATTAATTGTTTCGTGAATTTATAACTGGGAATTTTTTCAGACTAGAACAAAATTCGAGATAAGTTTTTGCGATTTGAGGAAATTCTAAATACTTGTGATATATATATAAGATATCAGAATGCAAGTTCCTTTTGTTGCGATACCCAGCTTTTCGCATTATTCGCAATAATAAAAAAACCTCGCTATGATATCTAAATTTGCGTTTCTTATATCTATGCATAAAATGTTATGTATTATGATGTATAGTAAAAGAATATTCGGAAGAATTATGCATTTTCCTCTTCGCGTGAATGGTAATTTAAACATACACATGTATCAGTATTTTCTGCACATTTTGGAAGCAGGTCACCCAAATAGCGAACACAATTATACAGAATTATTATTATTCGTAAATTGTGATAGGCAAAATTTTGGATGTAGGTCACAAAGATATCAATCGTTATTCGTAATCAAGGATTTTGCATGGAAAAATTAATGATAAATATCGATACTTTGTTACTAGTTTGTATGTTTTGCATTCTATTTGGCGTTATTGGTGTGTGAAAACTTCTGATGTAAATGAAACAATGGTACTTAATTATTTAATGTCTCTTTTATAAATGAGAATGAGAAAACATGTCTACTGTTTTGTATTATTTCATGTTTGTTTCATTTAAATTATAAGTAAAAATTTCTAAAATATTCATGGCCGAGCCTGCATGCGTGGGTTTCTCTCGTTATGATTAGTATCGTAGGGTTAAAAAAGAAAGACACAGTTATTCTAGCTCCAGGCCCCCTTGAGTTCTCCTTCTGGTTTTTGTAGTTTTTCTATGTAGAGTTTTACTATAGACTGTTGGTAGTCATGTATTTTTTTTTTTTTCTATGTTTAATCAGAACATAATTCTTTCGTATTGCACTCAAGATTTGTGTACTAGCCTGTTGGAACATTTTCCCCCGTTCGTTTAAAACACTTATTTAAGCGAGTTAACTGATTTGCGAAAAAAAACAAATGACGATAAATGTCTTGTAAAATGCCCCACTACATGAAGTGTGTTTGAAATTTGGCGAATTAAAAAAAAATAATGCTTAATCAGCGTGTTAATTTAAGAAGTCTTTTTTATTAATCTTAAATGAATAAAATTGAATATGAAAATGAGATCTTTATGTTTTTTCTGTGTTT
The DNA here is from genome assembly GCF_965363235.1 of Mytilus galloprovincialis. Taxonomy (NCBI): domain Eukaryota; kingdom Metazoa; phylum Mollusca; class Bivalvia; order Mytilida; family Mytilidae; genus Mytilus; species Mytilus galloprovincialis. The sequence goes on from NC_134843.1 coordinate 90,161,451, forward strand.
TTTTGTTGTTGTCAGAATTGTTGTTATTAGAAGTGCATTCTGATTTCACGTTTATGGGCATCTGATGCAGTATCACGTCGGATTATTATTTTTACAATTATGAAATATGTTTTAAGCCTAGGCGAGTTATTTAAAAAATCATCATATACAAAATATGTTAGCAAGTTTTTTTTTTCAAACGAAAAAACATCCTACATAAGATAAATCAAGCCAAGCTTAAAATCTTAGAATGATATGATCAAATTTGTAAATTGAAATGCGGAAATCATGCTGTTCTTATAACATCAGTTTCTTTTTTTTAATAACATTAATTGCCTTTTGTCATGGTTTCCTGAGATAGCAAATAAAAAAATATAAGTCTGGATTGTTGTCTATGAATTATCATTTCACTTTCACAATGCATGTTCACAACCTATGTAACCCGTAGAATGCATTTAGTTCCAAATAAAACCATTGATATACTTTACAAGATATCTCCCAACAATATGGGAATATAATATCTGAATAAGAAAATACTTGTTTTCTATTTATTTGTTTCTCTTTGAATATAGTAACGGGTTTTCATGTAAAATAACTATTGATAAAACGCTCATTATGAACGCTGAATTTACTTCGTGTCTAATTTGGTCGCGCGGAGTCGTGATTTTGCTTGAAATTGCAGCTTTGAAAGGGAAAGGCATATATTTTAATCTTAGCTGATAAATATAATTCACCAACTATGGCAGCAATACCTAAATAACTAGAAATGTTGTGTTTCTAAACGCTTTTTCATATTAACTTATATCAGGAATGCTCATCCATCTATATTTGAAAGCCAGGGATGTGTAAATACATTGCATCTTTAGAAGCAATTAATACTTCAAAAATAGTATCAACATTGTTCTATAGTAAATAGTAAAATTTCAAAAATACTGAACGCCGCAGAAAATTCAAAACGGAAAGTAACTTATCAAATGACGAAATAAAAAGCTCAAACACATCAAACAAATTAACAACAACTGTCATATTCATGACTTGGTATAGGCATTTTCTTATGTAGAACTGTTCCTAATGGAGGAGATTTCTTAATTTTTCAATAACTTCTGAACTTTATGAACGGATTTGTTTTTTTTATATTAATATATAGTATGAAATATGTCAGTACCGAAAACACGCACTACTGAGCTGATGATTCTCCCACATAATAATAAACATCCATATATGAACAGGCTAGTAAATAATATACACTCTTTAATTGTGGTGAGTCTGAAGGACTTTTCTGTAATAACCTTCACAAGGCACGCTCTAACCTAAACATTCAAATGCCAGGGATGCTTCGACATAGCTAAGGTATCATGTGCCTATGAGACATGAAACCAAATATTCCTAATAATTAATAATCTATAAACGTGGGAAGTTTCCTCTGACAAACATCATTGAATATCATGAAGATTTGACGGAAAATTCAAACGGATAAAATTCTCAGAAAAATCCAATTTAGTTCGAACACTTTACTAAATTTTTAATTTTAGGGGTCTATTTTTTTCTTAAATGTTTTCATATTTAGTAATTGTTTGTACCTATTTAAATTCCAATGTACTTTTCTTACTTAAATTGTTACTACGAAATTATAGTAGCATGCACTCTTCATTAAACTAACACGATTTTTTTCTATGATTAAAGATCATATACTGGATAATTTGAACAAATTGGTCAAGTAATATAAGTTATTTCATTATCACTTATTTACGACTTCGACTTCGTACAATTTATATAATTTCAAAGTAGATAATTGGACCTTTTTTCTCTTATAAATGATGATATAGGAAATTTTTCAGACGGTTTGGGTAAAATAAATATCGAAATTTGTCATTAGTTTTTATCAGATTTTCTATATAAAGGACATATACCTTATTAGTCCAAATGTCCTTACAGTTTTTCACGATATCTGCATTTTATATGATTTCTTAAGAATAAAGAAGTAATTCGAAATGACAAAACCATACAACAAGGACAACACAAATTCTTTTATATCAATGATACAAAATAACAGAGAAGAAAATAGGAAAATGACATTATTGTATTTTACAGGAACCTGTCTATTGACACTACTTTCAATTATCGAGATTCTTTTTATTATTTACCTACTTTTTTGGTAAATGTCGTTTACCTTTGACCTTGATACTGAATTCATAATAACTTTATATAAACCTTAATGTTATACATTATATAACGTTCTCATTATCATTTGATGAATCTACATCATAACTTTGATTTGCTAGAAGTATCTCCAAATCAATTTTAAAGCCTATTCCTGGTGTTTTCAGTGTGTTTGAAATTACTAACCTAATTTTATATTAATATTTTTGTAATAAAATACATCAAAAAACATTATTACAAAGTTAACTTAATCGCAATTTTTATCCAATGTTTAGAAATTTACCTGTGACGTCCCTTTTTGTGGCGTTCATGCATTAATGTGACACACAGTTCGTTATATTGTTATGCTGGGTTTTTTTTGTTGTACTGTCCTAAATTAATTTTAGCTACACGTGGTTATTTTGTGATTAACATGTCGAAATGTATTATTATTTCATTTCTTTGTGTATCTTTATGATGAGTATCTTGCATTTATTTGTACGGTATTTGTATCACGTACTGTTGTCATTTTAGCAGTATATTTAACATTGCCATAAAGCACAAGACACAGAAAAAGGTTCAACTCACATTTTATTTTTTCACAAAAAGTACTGTTTTTGAAGAACAAATAAAACATACAAATCTAGGTAAATATGTGTGTTATCACTGTCCCGTTACCTGAAAAAAAACCTAGCAAATGCACTTGAAATTATCAAAACAAGCGTATCTTTAAAAAAAAGTTTAATTTTGTCAGGTATTTTCTTTCACAATTTGAAAAAGAGATGGTGTGCAACTTTATGCTCTGGTTTCATTACATTTACATTGTATGACGTAGGCACTCTGGTAGTGTAGGATTGACAAAATTTATCAGATGAAGGTACCTAATCATTTTTCACATTGTAAAATTAAAAACGTATGTGTAAAAAAAGCAATAGTTATGCTAACAATACATTAATATATTGATATGAAGATGAAGGTGTGACAGGTTGGCATTTTCTAAAAAAAATCAAAACCGATAATCTTTAACCAAATGGAAAAATAAAAAGCTAAAACACATCAGAACTCGGTGTTGAATTTCAACCACTATATTTTCATTAGAAATGTAAACAATATCATACTCAATGATGCAATAAATAGTTAAAATTACTTTCCGAGAACGATATGCGAGTTATCTTTCAGTGTTTTTGTCTCTGATTCTGATAAACCTTAACAACAAAAGTATTCTATATGGCGTTCATTATCACTGGACTAGTATATATTTGTTTAGGGGCCAGCTGAAGGACGCCTCCGGGTGCGGGAATTTCTCGCTACATTGAAGACCTGTTGGTGACCCTCTGCTGTTGTTTTTTATTTGGTCGGGTTGTTGTCTCTTTGACACATTCCCCATTTCCATTCTCAATTTTATGCTCTGGTTTCATCACATCAATTGTCATTTATTTCTTTTGAGCAATGGTAAAATGGTCAATTTCAATACGTATATTACATCATTGATATCACATGTAACCTTTCTGCACTAAAGTATCAAACTGAATTTAACTTGTTCATTTATGGATGAAATTTACATAATAAGATTTACAATTTCCGGGTCCAAGGGAATACTTTCACTTATTTTCAATAACGTAATAGCAAAATGACGGCGTAGAATAAAACCATGAAACATTTTCTTTCTTTTCATTTTATAAAGTAATTTGTATGAAATACATCAAATATTTTGCTGTTTTTGCAAATATGTTGTTTTATTCATAATGAATTTTGTTATAGGCCAATGACCTTGGTAAGGAATTGATCTTACATTTTTGTGGGCATTCAACCTTTGTGAATTATACATGTCTTTCTTGTTACCAAGGCATGACTTGCGTTCTTTATGATTTGGAAATTCCCCGGGGAATATTTGTATAGCCTGAACTACTAAAAACTCTGTCATTTTTGTTTGACTCTGTCTTAGATATGCTGTCGTGTTAGAATATCATATTATTAAAGACGAAGAGCCGACAAAAATGTTTGATAAGATCGTATTCGGTCGTTTTTTTGCATAATATTGTTAATATCAGATGGCAGTATTTATAAGTGAACAAACGTAAACAACTTTAAATGTATTTGAAAAAAAAAATGACCAAATGTGGCTACTACAGTATAATAACTTGAATATGATGTAGGAAATATGGAATCGTTTGAAGAAATTCCTTAAAATTATATACAGTCATATCAACAAACATGTGTTTTGTGTAATTAGAATATATCAATCATAGAATAGACATAAATAATCTTAAAAAGTGATTGCTCGATATCTGTAATAAAAAGCAAATACATGTCTCCTCATACTCATACTCAGTTCTCATACTTGATAAATTGTTCCTATTTTTATCTGTCGTGCGTTTGTTTCACTAACAAATGGCAAACATCTGGATTTTCAATAATTTGGATGTTTGATTATCACACACAGTAAAAACATGTGTTTATTTCTCTTCATGATCACACATATCTTGTGATTCTAACTAGTAATTTTTTTTACATATAGCGTTCAAATATCTATATTTATATGCTATTTCTATTTCAAGCTCTTTAGACATTTCTGTTCTGGTTCGTCATTGACCTTCAAATATTCATCTTTGAGCATCTATAATGAAGGTGAACACAGCTTTCGAAGGCATGGAGCTTATAAAATGTTTCATTATCGATTAATTACACATTCAGCTATTGAAAAGGTTTTTGTTTCAATTATAAAAAACATTTTGTTACAGAGAATTACTTAAGGTAGATAGGGTGTCTTCCTCCATCTTTTATTTGAAAATACCAGAAACCAAGGTCTAAATCTTTAATAGAATGTGCAAATTTTTAGAGTAGTAGGCAATTCATGTGTAAGAACTTCCACTTCGATATAGAAAATGACATGTTTTATCATATTTATGGTTGTATTTTACAAAAAACAGAAAAAATTTGTTTAATCAATTTTTTTCCAACTTTGCAACATAAGGGGAGGCAACTCAAATACAAGGGCAGATAATTCAGATTAAGGTACTTTTACTATAGAATGTGTTAGGAATTTACCTATTTTATAATGTAGCAAGAAAACGGGTCCGGTGACCCCATTGTTTCTTTTTCTTAACTGAAAGCATACTATTAAAGCCATCTTCTCATATGTTATCTCAAAATTCTATAGTGTAGATTACGCTTTATTGCAGAAAATTGGGTTTTCCATGCATAATCTATACAAAATTTGTCAATTTTGAACACCGTGTAGCGGTTTTTATTAAAAAAAAGCATGATATAAACTACATTTTGGCAAATTATTAAAAAATTCTATGGATTATAATTTAGACACCCCATCTACCTTAAACATTAAAATTATAGTACTATTTTTGTACACGCAGAAGTTCATTTTACTTAAGAGAAGAAGTGCGGAAGCGCTTTATTCTAAAATGTCGGTCGAGGCTTGTGCAACCCTATGTAAATTCAAAAAGAAGCATTCAATACTTATAATTACATTTTTTGGCTAGGATCATGAAAACACGATTTCTATCACGTTTTTCATTAATTTACCTGTGCCTTTTGTTGTAGGACCTAGTGCCATCATGAATGTTACATTTCATTATGTGATGAATGTAACTTTCAGAAGGACACGAGATTTCTGTTACCCAATCAACATAACGTATCATAATGAAATGTACATGCAGTGTAATTATCATAAAAGTAATTGTTAGATGAATTAAGGAAGACGTTTCTAAAAATATATTTTAATAATTATGAATTTAATAAAACATTTAAATCGTCAATCAGGTGTCGAGGAGCCATGGTCTTGATTTCTTATTTTTGTATGTGAAAAAAAAAATATCTAAAAAATTGATAACATTTACAGTTGCCTGAAATCGCTTACATAATAACCTGCTTCTATCAAATAAGTAGCTACGGCTATGATTTAGACAGAGTGTCAACCTTTTGACCTAAATATGAAATAGTATTGATGCATGGTCGTTTAAGCGAGATAAATATTCTCAGAAATATATATTTTGGTTACAATTAGTAATGTATGTCCCTCTGGTATCACCCGCCCCTCTTTTAATGTAAATTATCTTTTTCATGACTCCCTCGTGTTTCAAGAGATAATTGAAAATCAATACTGCTTAAGGAATCAATTTTGTTTCAGTTAAAAGTTTTAAGATGTTATTGACCTTTTGTCTTGTAATTGTTTTGTTTTGTTTTGATATACTAGAATGGATATATTGCTTTTGGTACATATTTCGTATGGACATAGTCTTACGTTATAGGTTGCACTTTGTAAATACAGCTGTTTCTGACAACACGCCTCTTTTGGGGAGAAATTGAATATTCATAGAAAATTAATTTTGTTTACATACTGGTTCCCAGTTATGCTCTCTGTGTTCCATATCGCAGAGACAGAACTTGGGAATGTTACCAGTAAATAAACACATGCATATTGTTTACATTGAAATCTGTGGTAACCTTTCATTCGAGGTAGGAGTAGTTAAGAAAATTAGTGTAAGTTTAAACTCTGAGAAGTTCAGGGCATATAAACGTTGAAAATATGCCGCACAGCCCTATATTTTGACCTTTGAAAAAAATTGTGGTGCAAATGAACTTTCAATTCTAGGATAAGATTTTTTTCAAAACTTCATAGTAAAAGTGGTGCAGTTTTAGCCGTAAAAGGAGTTAATATGGGAAATTGCATTGTCAATATTTACAGAAATGCAACCTATAAGAAGTCAATCAGTTAATATATTGTTTTTTACCGTCATAAAAGAAAAGATATCGTAAGCGCTTCGGCTGCACCAAATGTATTTGGTGTATATCGTATTTAATAGCACTAATAGTAGTTGCGGCGCGCTGCTGATGGACCACCAAAAGTAGCGACAAATCCTCTGTAGTCCAAGCATCATGTTACGGGGTTTTTATGATTCCAGTGCTTTAAAATCTTACGATGAGTGTTCCAGATAAAAACCAATTAATGATTGTGTTTCGGACGCACGATAGTTAAGAAATGTTTTTATCAACATTATACACAAAACAGAACACATAAAAAATTATATGAAATGATCAAAACAGTAACATACTACATTGTAAAGATCAAGAAATAAATAATTTAACACAGTTTAGTTCCATGAAAGTAAGATGCTATTTTGTAATCAACAAATATGATATAGCATTAATGCAATCATTCGATCAAGTTGTTGTAATACTTAACAAACGCATACGTACTTTGTTGCAATGTATCTTACGTTTAGAATTTTAACCAATATGAAAATAATGTTATGAAAAGTAGGAAACATCCGCTCTGAAATAACTTTTACAGTCACCATAACGTATTGTTTTACCGATATCAACTGTGGGTATATCAACTAACTAGCGATATTATATTTTAAGATACTTATTAAATATTTAGTAGTATTTGATATTTAGTTTTTATGGTACTATTTTCGATAAAGTATATATGCTTAATTGTTTTTTTTTAAATCATTCTTTTTGCATAATAGTATGAATAGAATTATTATGAAAGGCTTGTATTATATATTTATATTATATGGATGTTTAATTGCTTTATCTTGCACGTCTGGCAGTTTTGGATGTTATATACAATGGAAAAAATTAAAATCTTTTGTTTATTTTTAGTATCTTTTCTCTACTAGTATTCATTGCAAGATCTTTATTGTACCTTTTTGTTAGTGCAAATATTAAAAAAAATACCGATAACTATGGTTAGATTTAATAAATAAACAAACTATAAGTTTAATTCCGTCAAATATTCATGTTCCTATCCAATGTCTGTAACATTGTCAGTGGTTGTTAGATTTCATATCTCCAAGCTTTTCGATACTTTTTGAAAGTTTGGAATCGTGAGAAGGACAGACCATTGATTGTGATGAATAAGAGAGGGAACTGTAACTGTTTGCCTCGATACCATTGCTATTTGACTGTTTGTCACGTCACAGAGTCTATCATTGGTTTAGAAGACAGATCATCAACTTATGATGTGAACATATTTATATCGTGTACACAACTTATTTCAATTTTGATATGGAGTTTTGTCACACTAATTTGCTATGTAAATATTCCTAGAATTTCAGAAGTTTTGTTGAATTACTAAAATGAGTAAGGACATATTGTAAAGTCTTTGATTTTAACTGGTAATTTCACAAACTCACGAAAATCTTTGGAATTCATTTAACAGATATTCAGGGAACTTGGTATCAAAATTAACACCCTGGTTACTAGATATTTGGACTTGGTATAATTTTAATGATGCACGAACGTCAGCCAGTATAGGATATGAAATCTGTAATGAAAATTTAACGAAGTCTCAATGAATTATTCTACCATTATGTAACATCCACTTAATGCTGAGTGCTTTGATTATGTTTATTCAAATATTAGTTAAAATCAAGCTACATGTGTCTTCAATGAATTTATTCTCACCGAAATTTCAGCATGAAGCACTTTAATGATATTGCTGTTTATTGAATTTCGTAACCTTTGTATTTTACCATCATAACATATAATAACGACGTGGCTGTTTAAACATTTATGTTTCTTTAATCAGAGACTTGCATTATATTTCGAGTTCATATGTATCATAAAACAACATGATTAAAGGAAACATAAGCATTTTTATAGAAAACAACTGTATTTAAACAAACTATTGAATAGTTAGGTCTATGCAAATGTTTAACCTAACGAAAGAATTTCTATAACTGTTAAAACTAATGAAAATTAAACGTTGCAAAGATTATTGGATTGCAATATTTGCATATTTCAGAAATTTTGTTTATTTGTCATACTAACCTGCATAGTAAATTGGTGTTTATCTGTGTAAATTATGTACATGAGTATCAATGGGTCTTCGAAAGTCAATTTTAATTTTGGAATTATGATGAATTCTCCACCAGGCAGAGATGACCTAAAATGAATAAGGTAATACCTATTATGCCCTTTCCATGATATAGTTTATGGCATCTTAATGATGTATTCATACATCATTGGCTGACGCGCTAGCCGTACTACATTTATAATTGATATTTTCTTTTTCACGAGATAAATAACCAGATTGATAGAGAGCCGTACGCAAAACAAACCTATGATTAAGAAACCTGCAATAGTTTTAATACTTTAAAAATATAATGTGTTAAGTGAAAGTGATAACATTAAATTTCTGAATAAACACTTTTACCATATTAGGGGCCACAACCAATAAAAAAAAAACAATAATTTTCTTTCAATTATATGCATATTCAAAAACAAAACATTGCAAACTTAAGAAAAATTTAATACATTTGAATTGCAATCAACAAAGATAGGAAAAATATAGATTGTTGAATAAAATCTTTGTAAAATTAACACTATCTGATGTCAATCTATAATTCGCAAATTGTGCTTGATTTTCCTATGAAATAAACACAAATATTTGCAAGAGTTCAAAGTACATAATTATTCCACTCATATTAAATACAGCATAGTGAGATCAGTTATTTTTTTAAGAAATCGCAGGACATGGTTCTGAATGTTTAAGATGCATATTTTGAAACATCCCAACTATCAAAGTGTCATTTTCAAAATACATCAATTATAGATTTATTAAATATAATTTAAAAACGATTATACCTAAGATTATAGATTTATTAAATATTATTTAAAAACGATTATACCTAAGATTTTAGTACGCACAGTTAAAACATAAAAGTGGATGATCGTCAACACATTATGACTACTGTAATTTTATTTCCCTGTCTGTTGATCAAAATACGTGTTCAAATCTACTTACACTGTTAATGACGAAAACACACTGGTGTTGCCATTTTTAATAAATGTACCAATACTTGCTTGCTGTGCATGTATGTGGTTTGCTAATTGTTGAAAACCGTACAGAGACCTTAGTTGATTGCTTATATGTCATTTGGTCTCAGGTGTAGATTTTGGCATTGGCAATTATACCACATCTTCATATTTTAATATACCCAAAACGTACTATAAAATCTAACAGTATTAAAATAATAGCGTAGAGATAAAGCGATCGAATACACCATTGTTTCGTGTAAACACTCATACAAAGCAGGATATGTCTCCCATATCGAAACACCAGATCTTCCTCTGTTTAGAACTCATGTTGTCACGCAGTTTGTTTTTTCATTTGACATTTATTGCAACTTCTCATTTATCTTTCCTTCACTATGATTTTTAAAACGTGTGTAATTCGCATATAATATTAAAGGGTTTGGTTTTGCTTTTTCATCTAAATAGTGTTTGGTTTGTCATAGATATGTTTTCATTATCCGTTAGGTTGTAGTACCATTACATCTACATCGTATATCTATTATCAAGGACTTACATCCCTAAAAAAGACTGCAGTTTACTTCTGAATTTTAGAACATCGAATATTTATCTTATTTATAAACAAGAAGGGCATTTCTATAACAAAATGAAAATTAAATTTTATTAGAAATATTGCCATGCATAGTTCTCTTCTCGATACAAAAGTATAATGGTATTCTAGATACAGCAGAGGTAAAATGTTATTCTAATAAAATTGAGAAAGGAAATGGTGAATATGTCAAAGCGACAACCACCCGACCATAGAGCAAACAACAGCCGAAGGCAACCAATGGGTCTTCAATGTAGCGAGAATTCCCGCACCCGTAGGTGTCCTTCAGCTGGCCCCTAAAATATGCATAATAGTACAGTGATAATGGACGTCATACTAAACTCCGAATTATACACAAGAAACTAAAAATTAAAATCATACAAGACTAACAAAGGCCAGAGGCTCCTGACTTGGGACAGGCGCAAAATTGCGGCGGGGTTAAACATGTTTATGAGATCTCAACCCTCCCCCTATACCTCTAGCCAATGTAGAAAAGTAAAAGAATAACAATACGCACATTAAAATTCAGTTCAAGAGAAGTCCGAGTCTGATGTCAAAAGATGTAACAAAAGAAAATAAATAAAATGACAATAATACATAAATAACAACAGACTACTAGCAGTTAACTGACATGCCAGCTCCAGACCTCAATTAAACTGATTGAAAGATTATGTCTTCATCATATGAATATCAGGTACAATCCCTCTCGTTAGGGGTTTAGTATCATACTATCATAAAATATATGAGAAGAACATAACCCGTGTCATGCCAACAACTGTTTTTTTTAAGAAATAAATGTGTTTAGTTCCGATGCAAAGACCCTATCAGTGAATCAATGTTAAAGCCAAAATATGCAATCTTTAATGACCTGACAACAGTATCGTAACTATATCCCCTTTTAATAAGTCTATTTAAAGGTTTTGTTAGTTTCTGAGGAGAATACTGACATTTTTGTGCTTTATAAAGAATATTTCCATAAAATTTTGGATGTGAAATACCTGAACGTATAAGATGTCTGCATGTTGAGTTATATTTACGAATTATTTCCTTATACCGGTGATAAAATTTAGTAAATGTTTCTGTATACCAGAACTACAATGGTTTTCTAGGTATAGCAGAAGTAAAATGATTTTCTAGGTATAGCAGAGGTAAAATGGTCTTATATGTATAGCAGAGGTAAAATGGTCTTCTAGATACATCAGAGGTAAAATGTTCTAATATGTATAGCAGAAGTAAAACGGTCTTCTAGGTATAGCAGAGGTAAAATGGTCTTCTAGGTATGAATTTGATGTACAGTAGTTGTCGTTTGTTTATGTTATTTATACGTGTTTCTCGTTTCTCGTTTTTTTATTTTATATAGATTAGACCGTTGGTTTTCCCGTTTGAATGGTTTTACACTAGTAATTTTGGCTAGATTGTTGTTCGGTGTGAGCCAAGGCTCCGTGTTGAAGGCCGTGCATTGACCTATAATGGTTTACTTTTTTTTAATTGTTATTTTGATGGAGAGTTGTCACATTTGCACATCTTCCTATATCTATAGAAGAAGTAAAATGGTCTTCTAGGTATAGCAGAAGTAAAATGGTCTTCTAGGTATAGCAGAAGTACAATGGTCTTCTAGGTATAGCAGAAGTAAAATGGTCTTCTAGGTATAGCAGAAGTAAAATGGTTATCTTGAGGGTTATTCACTTTTGTTGTGGAAAAAAATAACGTCTTGCTAGTTGAGATGATTTATGATCGTAAGATAAATAGATACGGAACAATAACGTTACGTTACATTAACAATAGTGTGCGCGAAAGTTCGGGAAACAATTACATAAGATAACGTCCTAAAGTCTCTTGGCCTATATTCACGACATTCTGGGGGCCTCAAAATGCATAAGAAATAAAATTATTTTAAAATGATAAATAATCAAAACTTTAAAGTTCTATAAATGGATCACATTGAAAGTTTTTTGTAATTTCACTTTACGTTAACTGTCCTTCACCAAAATCCTATAACAGTTACTATAGTTCTAATGGATATAACTTCACAATTGGTCGTGTGGTAACTAGTCCTCTAGAAGTCCGTACTTTTGTTGCTCGAATAAGTCCATCTCCTCCTTTAATGACGTCTTCTATTGTTCCTAATCTCCATAAAAGTCGTGGCGATTCACTTCCTAGTTGAACTACATCACCGATGTTAACTTGTCCGGTATGTTTTCCAGAGGCTCGATGATATTCACGTAATCCGGTAAGATATTCATTAGACCAGCGTTTTGCGAAATGGTCTAATAAGAGTCCTTTTCTCTCAAATAGTTTGTTTGCTGTGATCGTATCAAGTTCTTGAATATTCGCGTTGTGTTTGTCGTTGTGCATCTCTGTGGTCGTAATAATCCTTCCGTATAAAAGATGAGATGGCGTCAAGGGTTCGGGATCTCTTATATCTGAAGATATATATGTAAGTGGGCGATTGTTTATAATAGTTTCAATCTCAGTGAGTATTGTTGTCAAAGATTGTTCGCTGACGAGTGCTTTACCAAATACTTTCTTTAATGTCATTTTCGTTAAGCCTATTAGACGTTCCCACCATCCGCCATACCACGGCGCTCCTTTCGGAATGAATTTCCAGTTGATATGTAAATTCGACTTTGAAGTGCATTTGATGCGGCTACAAATGTAGGCGCGTTATCAGAATAAATAGTTTGTGGCGTTCCTTTTTGACTGATAAAACTGATAAAACGTCTAAATGCTAGGATAAAAGTGTTCAATGAAAAATCAGGAACAAGTTCCAAATGTATCGCTCGTATACATGCACATGTGAATAAACATATATATACCTTCCGCTGTTGTGTTGATGTATCCTTGATGTGTAAAGGTCCGGCAAAATCTATCCCAGTTGTGCAAAATGGTATGGTGTCTTTTACTCGATCCTTTGGTAGTGGTGGTGGTTCCGGGCTGTTATACGGTTTACCAATTATTTTTTGGCACTGTATGCATTTACGTAAGACACTATTCACACATTGTCTAATTGCCGGTATCCAATATGATTGCCTTATATGTGTTATTGTCTGTCCGACTCCTGCATGTAAATTTCCTAGATGTGCGTCCATAATAACAAAATCTGTAAGTCTGTGGTTCTTTGGTAGTAAAATAGGAAACTTTGCGTTTTCTTCTATAGATGAATTTTGTATTTTGCCTTTACATCGTATGATTCCATTTTCATCCAAATATAAACGAAACTGTTGTACAAGCGGTAGTGATTTAACTTTCGGATTTACAGAAATATGTTCTAGCTCTTTCACGAACCTGTCTTGCTGTGTATCTTTGATCCATAAATTCATAGCTAATGAAATTTCTTCTTTTGTTAGAATTGTCTTGAGCTTTCTGTCACTTTGTGAACTCCTTAGTCGATATGGACGTTTTTCCTGACAGTTCTTAATGAATTTTAAGACATATCCAGTTACAGTTAATAGTTTATGTAGATAAGAATACCTTGGCATATCTATGATCTGTGATATTCGCTGCGGATCACTTGGTATTTTATCGTCAATTCTCTGTGTCTTTGGTCCTGTGATATTGGATAGCTGAGTACTTATTTCCACATGTCCTGTCCACTTAGGCCATTTACGCTCGTCTGTTATCCACTGGGGTCCATTCATCCATAATGTCGAATCTTCAAATTGCGATGCAGTCAATCCACGTGTTTGTAGATCAGCTGGGTTCATTTCTGTGGGTACATATTTCCATTCATGAGTTTCAGTTAATTCTTTAATTTCACTAACACGATTTTTTACAAACTTGTTTAACGATTTCGATGAGGTGAGCCAGTGTAGAACTATTTGGCTGTCGCTCCAAAATACTGCTCTTTTAACTCCTAAGTTTTCGATTACATCTTTTGAGAGTCGTGCTCCGATCACTGCAGCCATTAATTCTAATTTTGGTAGAGTTATCAATTTTAACGGTGCAACACGGTTCTTCGCGATAACAAGTGTCGACTCTGTGCCTTTACTCAAGTAAACTGAAGCTCCGTATGCTTTCTGACTTGCATCAACAAAAATGTGTAGAGTAGTGTCGCTGGTTCCTCGTCATGGTTTGCAAAATAGTATCTCTGTATTTTAAGTTTCGTAGTTATCTGTAAGATGTCATTCTTCACATCGGTCCATTCGTTTTCAATTTCTTTCGGTGGTGTCTCGTCCCATGCATATCCTTTTTTCCAAAGATCTTGAATAAGTGTTTTTGCTCTAATTGTTATCGGTCCGAGTAGTCCCAACGGGTCATATATAGCAGAAGACTGTCTCAAAAGTTCACGTTGTTCAACTGTGTGTCCATCTTTAATTGTTTTGTTTCGGCAAAACTGAGTGTATCTGAGTTTGCATCCCAGCGCATTTCCAATATTTTTGTCACCTTGTCTGCATCCAGTACTTTTTCCGATAAGGCTAAAATTTGTCGCTGTTCGACATCCATGAATGTAAGTTGAAGCCTCCCTGTTTTAGCAACTCTCTGGATTCATGGAAGTATTTAATTGCGGCTTCTTCCGAGTCCATGCTAGATAGTATATTGTCAACATATAGATCTTCTTGTAGAATAGAAGCTACTTTGCTCGGATTCATGGATAAATGTTTCAGTAATGTTGCGTTTAAAATAAACGGCGAACACGTTGCTCCAAAAAGAACAACTTTGAATCTGTACATAATCAACTCACTTGTTGGGTCAGTTGAATCGGACAACCAAAAGAAATTTGTATCCAAGAGGCCGCTAACGCCAATCCTATTGAAACCGATATTATCCCCACCGCATCGTTCGTGACAGAAACTACAAATAAAAGATGGAAGTCAACAGGGTCTAAAGATAGTAACAACAATAGTTCCGTTAAGACTAAAAGGCCGTGTTTGTTTTGTCAAAACCCGCATCACCCAAATGAATGTACAAAGATCACCGATATAAACGCCCGCATCCAAATTGTAAAGGAAAAACGAGTTTGCTTTAACTATTTCGGTAATCACAAGGTTTCGGAATGCAAGTCAAAATACAGTTGCCGAAATTGCAGTAAGAAACATCACAGTACTTTCTTTATTGCTTTGCGTAAACTTGAAATATCCCAATCATCATTACCGTGGTCTCGAGTAATGTTTTGTCTGACAAAACATGGAAGTTTGTTGAGTATTAGTGGTATTAATAGGCTTCCGTACGATTCCTGATATCGACCCATTCCTTCTGGTTCACGTATATTACTTTCTATTGTGTCACTGAACGATTTCAGTCCCCTAATTCCGGGCGTCGGTGCAGGCAAATTTAGCAAATTTTGCATGTATGCGTTTACTATTTTGTGTTGTTGGCCAAATCTCTCGTGTAGAATTTGTATTGCTTGATTATAGTTTGTATTAGTCATTTGCATTCCCGAAATACATTGGCTAGCTTCTCCATAAAGTTGCGATTTTAAATAATTAAATCGTTGCACGTCACTCAATGAAGGATTTTCATGTACGGAATTATTATAGGAATCCCAAAAGGCTGACCATTCTAGTAGATTTCCGCCAAAAGTTGGCAAGTTGAGTTTAGACAATTTGTTATAATGACTTGACACTGTGGAGGTGGGCATGCTTGACTGGCTTAGGCTTGTTTGCTCTGAGTTGAAAATTATCTGGTTAGAATGTTCTTGCACGCTGGGGTTATTGCATATAAAATCTGATGCATTAGGGTTAAGAGCTGATTGATTTTTAGACTGACTTACTTCTTTTATGAACTTCTCAATTTTCTTTATTCCAATTTGAATCTCTAACTCGTATCTGTCAACTTCTTCAATTTCTTTGTCGAGGTCTTCTTCTTCTTCAATAGATTCTAGAATCTTCTCATTGAGGTCGGACAATGTCTTCTGCTTGGTTTTGATAAGCTCCACCATGGATCTGAGGTTGACAACATCTTGTTGCGGTTCTTCTGTCGGGTCTGCTTTTTTTCAGTAGCTTTATTACTGCTCGTCGATGTGCGGCTCGTACTGTTTTGAGTTTCGAACTCATCTCTAGTTTTGGTTTTGAGGGATATTCACTTTTGTTGTGGAAGAAAATAACGTCTTGCTAGTTGAGATGCTTTATGATCGTAAGATAAATAAATACGTAACAATAACGTTACGTTACATTAACAATAACAATAGTGTGCGCGAAAGTTCGGGAAACTATTACATAAGATAACGTCCTAAAGTCTCTTGGCCTATATTCACGACAATGGTCTTCTAGGTATAGCAGAACTACAATGGTTTTCTAGGTATAGCAGAAGTAACATGGTCTTCTAGGTATATCTGAAGTAGAATGGTCTTCTAGGAATAGCAGAGGTAAAATGGTTTTCTAGGTATAGCAGAAGTACAATGTTCTCTTAAGTATAGCAGAACTATAATGGTTTTCTATGTATAGCAGAGGTAAAATGGTTTTCTAGGTATAGCAGAAGTAAAATGGTCTTCTAGGTATAGCAGAAGAACAATGCATTATAAATTGTTTTTAAAATCCTTTAGGTATATTGATTAAACTTGTTGATAAAGAAATGGAACTAAGTTTCAACCACTTTCGGATTTGTACCCTGTAGTGAAACAAATTCAGGTGATTTGGACCCTTCTCTTCAAGTTGTAGTGCGGATGCGATTCATACTCAATATAAACATGATCAATGGATTTACAACCATATAAAACAAAATAAGAAAAGAATGACAAAATGACAATGACAGATTAATGTTTGAATATCACCTTGACTGCCTCCTCTCTTTTAAACGACGCATGATTGGGCATATAGTCTGTACATTTCAACCCTTTTTTTGGGGGGGGGGATTACGCATTTGGCCAGTGCATATGTTTTCCTTAAAATCATTTTCATCTGTATTGAAACTGGTTGTAAATATTTGTATCTGGGTTTTTTTTAGCGTAGGAATTGATCACCAATCACAATTTCTTTTTAATGTTGTAAAAAACAATCAACAGCTTCACATATTTTATTGGTACACACTCCTTTTTGAAAGGTGTAGTGTGCAGTATTGACGTAGCTGCAAACGATACATTAACGACTTCGTAATTAATCAGTTGTCGAATGAGTGGAATATACACACCTAAATGTCTAGCTCTTCCTACAAATAGCAATAATGTAAATCTCGAGTGAATCAATTACCTTTCCTATTGTTTTCAATTTAGACAAAACATTTCAACAACTTTGTCAAGGTGTGGTGTATTTGGTGCTGTTTTGTCGTTGTGATAGATCCCTCATCTTATTTTCAAAGGCTTCGGGTACAAAACTTTTGTCGTTCTCTATCACTTCTGATAAAATATTCAAAAGAATACCTTCATTATACTTAACTGTCTAATAGAAGCAATAACAGATCACCTAACAATATGATATAACTTTGTATGAGTCGATATGCATACACTTCACCACACAGTTGTCATTTTGTTGTTCACTTATGGGTAGAACTGTACATAGATTTGTTTACGCATTCTCATGAAACAGGAATCCCCCGAATGATATCTACGTGACAAGGAAAATACAACTCTCCAGGTGTTCAACTTTAAAATCCTCTATATTGATGCTGTTCTGTATCAAAGTTATGTCATATGCATAACTCATCAACGTGTCGATTGATAGAAAAAAAAGTTATCAACGGACGTTTTTGCAGTCTTGTTCATATTGTTTTCAAAAAGAGTCTTTTTACTCCATTATTAACTGTTTATTATATGTCGGTTTAAAGGGTTATGACAAACACTTAAAGATGGATGTTCTTTTAAAATAAAATTACATTTCTATAAATGATAAAAAATGTATACTAAATTTCGATAAAAAAATGACAAGCCTCCTTTTTAAACAAATTCAACTTAAAATGTTTTGTCAGACTATTGTCTCATGATTAGAAATCTAAGTGGTGTGGGGATGGGATTCGTGGGAACGGACAGGAATCAGTGACAAACCTGATTGAGAATATCTTAGAATTAATAACATTTTCAAATCTTTCACATGAAATATCTCCGACATGTAAGATTAAAAACAAAATGCATTGCTTAGAAAAACGTTTAAATTTGTAGCCTATACAATGAATTAAAAGATATCCTACATTCAGAATAGTTTTGTCTCTTTTTTTAACAGGCCTGATGGTCACAGAAACACAGTTCCTTAGTTGCAACATATTTCAAATGCAGGCATAACAATTATAGCCTAGTCCATTTAGCTCTAAAATCACTCAACCTCCAACTAATTGCGGCACAAGCTTTTTTTTACTGCAAATCATAATATAGACTTGTACTAACAACAGACTAAAACTATATATTGATATAATGTGCGGAAAAGGTTATTTTGGGTGAAATATGTTGTTTTTAGAGAAAAAATGCTGAAAACTGGAAAAGAAGAAATATTATTATTTGTTGTTGCATTTTTAGACCTACAGCTTGTGGAAGACAGGAAACCATATCTTGATAGACTATTATGTAGTCCTTTAGCTATTATTGTTCATATTGAAGTAATTTTGAGGGTAAATGAGTAATTTTTGGTAAAAAAAACGTCGAAAACGTGAAACACAGAATATCTCCGTTGTAAATGGTTAATACTTTTGAAGTTTGATCTATTTATTAAAAAGAACATAATACTTATGTTTATTTTGTGAAGTCCTTAAGTTATCAGTATTAACATTTTGGGTAATTTAGTTGAATATATGTTTTAAGACAGAAAACCCAATAATGGAAATGAAGAAAAATCTTGGTTATTCGAATTGGGACGTTAATAGAAAATATTATCTGATGTTTATCTTAAGAAGTCCTATAGAAACTGGTATTAAAAAAAAGCAATTCTTGTGTAAAATATGATGTGTACAGAAAAATTGTGAAAATGGAAACAAAAAGCTCTGTTATTCATGGTAATTCATGGTTAAAACCTTTAACATAGGATCTTTATAGTCAGACTTTATTATTTTTTGTTTATATGCATATTATGGATATCAATAATAACCAGTTTGTTGTGTATAATATTTTGTTTTATTAACTAATTACTAAATCAGAATGTGTACATGGGTGCCCACCGCACTATCATTTTCTATGTCCAGTGGACTGTGAAATTGGGGTCAAAACTGTAATTTGGCATTATAATTAGAAAGATCACAGGGAGCATATGTACAAGTTTATTGGACTTCAACTTCATAAAAAACTACCTTGACCAAAAACTTTAATAGAAGCAGGACAGACGGACGAACGATTGAACGGACGCACAGATTGAAAAACATAATACACCTAGATGAGGGGCATAACAAATGAAAAATTTAAAATCTTGGTTACTTCCAGCTTGATTTTTAAAAACGTAAAATTGAGAATGGAAACAGGAAATGTGTCAAAGAGAAAACAAGGCCCCTATAATCAGTCTTCAACATAGCCACTAAATCCGGCACACGAACGTGAGTTTCAGCTGACCTCCTTAATTATTGTGTACACTAGTTCAGCGAAATGGAAACCAACGTTGAAACTCCAATACATACACATGAACCAATATTATCAACAACAAAAACCATAAATGCAAGACAAACTAAGGCTAGAGGTTCCCGACCTGGGCCGTGATAAGTGCAATAATGTGACTGGGAGAAAAACATGTTGTATGAGAACTCAACTCTCCCATAATTTGTCTTGACAATGTAGAATAAATAAAAACACAGTAAAACTCAGTTTTAAAGAAGTGCATTTTGTGGAAGTTTGAAATTGTTATCTTATGTAACTGTTACGTATTTATAGTAATTAGATATGGTTTGATTTCTCAATTCAATTTGTTTCTAATATATCCGTTAACTACAAGTTATTGGTTGTGCTTTCTGTCGTCCGTCCTTTCGTTTGTATGTTTTTCTTTGATTAGATTATCGTTCCATAGTTATGCGCTTAAACGATTAAATGAGTTTATTAACTAGTTTTTATTTATTTTTGATATACATTTTTTTAAGAAAAACATATGGATATAGTATTCATATTCAAGTTATAAGTTCTGAAGTACAACATTTGAAATATAAGTTTCTAATTCTTTTGGAATACTGTTTATCTTACCTCCTATAAATTTCTAAGAATATGATTGGTTTAAAGCGTCCACGTGGAGACCGTGTATATTGCATACTGTAAACCAACTTATTTTCGCGGATACTTAATTTCGTGTTTAGTCCACTTTGCGGCTTTTTAATTTCACGAGTTTCTATTTTACTTAAGGTGGTTTAATAAGAAAAGAACAAAGTTATACATATTCGCGACGATTAAAATTCGCGTTATTATTCTACTCGCGAAAGTCGCAAAAATAAATCGCTCGCGAAAATAAGTTGGATTATAGTATTAGATTAGTAGAGATGCGGGGCTTATTTCAATACACGGTTTGTAGTGGTTTTACGTCACTTTATAAAAACAAAACGGTGCCGAGTAAAATCTTAAAGGTTTCAACAGACTTGATTGAATTGATGAAAATTGTAATAAATTCATAAAACACATTTAATGCAAATAAGTTGTTATTGTTTGCATCTCTTTTTGTATGAGCAATGGAAGAAGTTTCTAAAAAAGACTTGCTCATTTTGATAGGTCACTAGTCTTAATATGACACATCAAGATAGTCAGTAAGATACTATTAGTTACATAGTTTGCTAGTGTCCTAATACTCTCACCCCTTATGCAATTTACTGACCCCATATATACCGAATTAAGTCACTTGCACACTATGTAACTAATAGTATTCAACGATAACTAAAAAGTTAAATCATCAGTGTTGAAACCATTGTCTATGTGTACCTAATAATGTAACTTTATGAGCCAATTCTCTGACTTTCTTTCAAGACTGTTTGTGTTTTTAAAGCATACTGACACCCATCATAGTTTACTAGATTAACCAGTTTTAGTAGGTTAAAACAGCACGACTACATTTTTATCATAACGCCTGGTGTTTTCAAGGATGGAAAGGAAATCCAATATTCGAAAATTAAAAAAAAAACAAATAATAAAGATAATTACATCCCGGAATAATTGTATCCTATGTCTCTGTTTCCTTAGCTGCCTTATTTTTAAAAATATCATCAGTTCATTTTGTTTGATATTAAAATCTGACAGTTTCGTACTTCAACTGTTTTTGAGATCCGCCTTTACCACAAAATATTTGCAATGTTTTGCGAATCAATGGAGCTTGAATGTAAAAAGACAATAATCATTTTAGGAAGTGCAATGAGAAATGGCAAAAGCATGTAATTTTATATATAAAATGTACGGAAATGTAACGGTGAAAAGGGTACTTGCCGTAATTAGTTATATAAATTAATGTTTCGTCACATTATTTTATTTTCTAAAAACTGTTTTCCTTTGATATGACAAGATTGACTCTTGACAATTTACATTTCTTGTACTTTCTAAAGACAAAATACAAAAAAAAGAAGGTCACAGTCTATGGGTCATATTTGAAATTAGATTTGTCATAGCTTTAACCTACATAAATTGAGATGTATTTTCTATGGCACAGCGCGATTTGAAATGTATTTTCAATTTATACCAAATCAAACAATAAATAGTTTTTAAAAACTGTTGGGAGTGACACTCTATTGTGTTTGTTTCTCAGTTATGCAAATGTCTTGACGGATGTTATTATCAACAGTAGAACCTTCTATATCAATACAATGGCAGTGATTACGTCTTACCTTCTTACAGATATCATTGTCATGTATTCTATGAATACATTACCTTTTGAGAAATTGGAATTAGGCAAATTGACAGGAAGTTATTTCGTATGAAAATACAATTGTTTTTAGTTTATAATCTAAAACCTCTGAATCATTACGTTGAGAGTAAAGAGCAATTAATATTTAATTTTTCTGTGTAAAACAGCGATTGTTGAATCTTTCAATGTATTGAAACAAAAAGATCATTTGCAGATTTATAATTGATATTTCAATTGTGTTCATTCATATGTTCAAATTAATAGATCAGAAAAAAGTAAATTAAAAACAAAACTGAACTCCAAGGAAAATTCAAAGTGGAAAGTCCCTAATCAAATGCCAAAATCAAAAGTTCAAACTTATCAAACGAATGGTTAACAATTTTCATATTCCTGAGTTTGCACAGGCATATTCTTATAAAGAAAATGGTGGATTGAACCTGGTTTTGTAGCTATCTAAACCTCTCCCTTGTATGACAGTCCCATCAAATTCCATTATATTGACAAGGGTGCTTGAACAAATAAAACAGATATAATATGTAAAAAATGAGGTACAGCAGTTAACATTGTGTTTTAATCTTAATCAGTATAAAAACAAACAAATATGTAATAAAGGAGCACCAAAAGGCATATATCAAATTTGACAACCTCATTCAGTGCTTTTTTTATTAAACACTTTTATTTATCTATGTTAAATCCACCAATAAAGGATCAAAGGATTTTAAGTACTAGGCCGAATCCTTACCCTATCAGGCACATGGTTAGGTTAATATTAACTCTGACGCAGAGTTGCTCGTTTGACGTATCAGCATGTCAACATCACACGTACAGGTAGATTTAAAATATTTTTTTTTTGTTCAAAGTATGAACAGAATATAGTCTATAGTTCTGTTAGGCATATCCTCTGCAGATTCTAAACTAGAAGTTTCCTGGTCATTCTTGCCGCTTGTCTATATACTTATTGTGAATTTCTTGTAAAAAAGAGCAAAAAACAGAAAAGGGATTCTTGGCGAATAATTATTAAGGTTTAATCATTCATCATGATGGTAAATTCAGGAAAAAAAACACTATGATTGGTCAAATTTACAAAGTGTTATTTTGATTTTTTTTACTATAAATGACTATTAATTACGCGTTGACTCATTTATAATTCCAAATATATAAAACAATGCATCAGTCCGATGCGCTTTTCTTGATTAACATTCACCAGGAACGCTCAGATTCAAATATTGAAAGCCAAATATGTATAAGAACCGCAACAGTTGAAGCGCAATATAATCAAAAGGATATATCAAAATTGCAAAATCCGTACCAGGGCAACTTTGTCTGATAGAGCTGAAACATCGGTTTTGTATTATTTCAAAATCTATTTGCGGAAAATCTTAGAAATGTTTGTTATAAAATCATGTCAGTATTTATTTACTTACTGCTGATCAATTTGATGATACTTTCTGGGATCGATACTTCATCGGCAGAGGTACAAACCCAAGGCTGTAAAAGATAAAAACAAAGCGATGTTAGTTGCATTCATACAACGATAGATACAAATTACATTAAAACTCATGAATCGAAAAAAAAACAAGGTAAGAATGAAATAGACAACACAAAAAAACCAACAAGAGTATATTAAATACAACACAGAAATTTTAAGATTAACGAACTCCACTAAAAACCAGGGTTTAACTCATTTGTAAAGCATAGAGCATCCTGAACTAGTCGAGAAAATCATTGCATATTTAAGTTCAAAAAAACTATTGTATTACATCTAAATAAGCTGTTTATTGATTAATGAAGCAACTTTGAAATCATGTTATTTAAATTTTTTGAACGATTTTCCAAGACTTTATTTTATTATTAGTATAATCCACCCTTTTTGTACTTACTAAATATATATGTTTAACATTATATTTTCTATGCCAATATTATTTAATCAAATAATTCTTTGGCTTAAAAATCAGATTCTGTTTTAACTTTTTTTAACAGCTGCAACAGTTTCGTGTTGTAATTTTGTTTTTGTTTCCATTTTATTTCTAGTTATGTTTGATATTCCGTAATGTGTTATCTTCAAACACTGATTTAAAGAGTATAATAATCAAATAACTCTTCGTCTTAAGATATTCGGCTTTTATTAAATGCTAGACAAATCTGAATTGAAATGATTAATATTGATAATCTTATTATAAAGTAGATATTCCTACCATCTTCACGTAAGAAAGTTTAAGGTAAATATACTTTTACATTTTTTATGACGAGCAGGACACTAGTTAAATGTATTTGCGTAGATAAAGCAAACTTGAATATAAAATATTTGATATTACTAATAAACGTGTTTGGCATGCCACAAAACCAGGTTCAACCAACCATTTTTTTCTTTCTTTAAAAATGTCCTGTACCAAGTCAGGAAAATGGCCATTGTTATATCATAGTTCGTTTCTGTGTGTGTAACATTTTTACGTTGTGTTTCCGTTGTGTCGTTAGTTTTCTCTTACATTTTAGTGTGAATTCACATTACTATAAGACGTGTCACAGTACTTTTATGTATTTGGTTTTGATGTTATATTTGTTATTCTCATCGGATTTTGTCTAATGCTTAGTCCGTTTCTGTGTGTGATACATTTTAATGTTGTGTCGTTGTTCTCCTCTAATATTTAATGCGTTTCCCTCAGTTTTGGTTTGTTACCCCGATTTTGTTTTTTTGTCGATTTACGAGTTTTAAACAGCGGTATACTACTGCTGCCTTTATTTACACCACGACACGTGGCACAGGATCTGATTACCCTTACGGAGCACTTGTGATTAACCCATTTTTTGGTGAGGTTCGTCTTGGTCAGTATAACATTATTCAGTATGTGTTTTAGAGCTTAGAGCTTTTGTTTGTTTAATAGTTAAGTTTTTAACATAACTGTGACAGTTATTCATCAACGTATGATTTAGAATACGCTTAGTTATATTCCGCCGATCTCAAATTCAAATACTCCACTAATACCTGTCAATTTCATATTTTGAACCACTTAATAAAATGTGTTGCATTGTATTTTAAATTAATTGATATTATTAACTTATTAGTTTTACTGTACATAGACAAGACAAGACATTTCCCGACCTGCTTACATGAAGCAAAATTTTACTCAAACGTGTCAAAGACAAGGAAAAATTAAAAAAATTGTCTTGCAAAATAATTTAACCAATTTTAACCTCACTTTCAAATATATTGATTAAAATATTATACTTTAACATTCTCGTTTAATGAGCGCTTGCATCTCATATAGCCTAGTAACTTACCATTGAGGATATTACCACATCAATAAGGTATGCTTGATTTTGATCTTTTCATCGATAGTGACACAAATAGATGACTTCAAACTACAATCTATGGCAAACGAAAATGATCTTTCGATGGAAATAAGATGGACCAAAACTTTTCAATTGCTCCACTTCTCAGCCGTAAAATACCCTCCACTCTGTCGTATGACGTTTACGTGTCTTAATTGAAATATTGGGCTCGATTATGTTCCTTATATGGATTTCAGCCTCAGGGGTATGCCCATTGCACAAAAACTTTTACTTTAAATTATGCATCCCGTCGTTGTGTTATAATTATTTTTGTATTCTTATCCGCAGAAGATTGCGTAACAGGAGAATTTTGTACACAATATTAATTACAACATAGTTCATAATACAAACAGTATACATTTCTAAATTATTCATCTTCAGAAGTAAGTCTGTGTTTATTACAGTTTTAAATTAGACAAGCATATTTTCTACCTTTAGAATAAAAATTGACAGCTTAGACAACACCTTACTATTACAATATTTAAGCATGCCAAGTACTTTTTTTTTCATTTGGATATTTTAAGTATGAACTTCTCCCTTAAATCCTTAACTTCACAATTGGTACATTTACATATATAGTGGTATACATCCCCAAGACCAGCTGTACAAAGAGGACAAATTCTCTCATTTCGTGGTGTTCCTCTCCATCTTCCTGTTTCGATGGGACACTTTGTATTAATACAAACCCTTTATTAACATATTTACTCTATGCCCTGCCTTAATTCTAACAGATATGGTTCTAAGAAAAACGTTTCTTTAAAGTGTAAATAAAATCCCCCATTTGATGAGTTGTTTATATCAGAGAACCATTTTTTAATAAACTGGTCCTGAAGACGCTGCCTTACATTAATTTTATAATAATTAAAATCAACTTGCTCCGGAATATTATATAGTTCACAAAAGCCACAGTCATTGAACACAGATTTTACATAGTTAAACAACTTGAAATTATAACCGTCATGCTCATGCATGTACCAAAGTAATTTATACAGTTTACCCGATAGTTTTTTTTATCATTTGTTGCTAGCTTGTGCCAAAAACATACCATTGTTAACTTGATCTGCAGTTCAAGTGGAAATCTTCCAAGTTCCCCATACACCATAAAATTTGGCGTAGATGCACTCCCAAACTGCGCTAACAAAAATGTTGATGTAATTTTTCAGTACTATTTTTTTTCAAACCCCCATATTTCCAAGGAATAGGTCAAAATAGGAACCACCAATGCATCAAATAATTTGAACTGTAAATCAATTGGAAGTGAGACATTTTGTATCTTCTTGTAAAGAGCATAAAATGCTTTTTGAGCTTGGTCTATCAATTTTTTTCGAGCTTGAAAGACATTTTCGTTGTAATTAAACAGCAGACCAAGATAAACCTATGCATCTTTAATTTCAATAATTTCATTACATAGTTTAAGAGTAACATCCTTATTAAACTTACTCTTTGAAAAAATTACAATCTTTGTTTTTTATACATTAACAATGAGTCTCCACTCAAAACAATATTGCTCAGAAACATCCAGAGCTTTTTGTACCCCTTCTGCCGACTCCGCCAAAATAATTGTGTCATCGGCGTACAGAAGAATAATTAACTTGGTATACAAATCAATATTCTCTGTAAATTTTTCATTCATAAATTTTAGACCATCCACAGAGTTTTCATCCAGATATTTCTCCAAGTCATTCAGGAATAAGGCCAAGAGAAAAGGTGGCATTTTTTCTCCCTGTCTTACACTTACCTCACACGGGAAAAATCTATCTTTAGTTCTCCATTTTTAACACAAGACTTAATATCTCTATATGCCCTTTTGTGTTTGTTTGATACATAATGATGTGGCTCTTTTTAAGAAGAAATTCAAAATAAGCATTCGGACAAGGGAAACTTCTAATTAATATTCTGCAGAAGATATGCCTGAAAGAACTATTATGGATAGTTGTCTCATTAGCACTCGTAAAACATCTTCTTATATCTAAATAGACTATATTATGTTCATACTTTGAACGACAAAACTATTGTATATGTACGGTGCAGTCCGGTGCATCCGATGACTTCACCTCATTCAACTGATAAAACCTATAATTGGATAATTTTGTGTGAACACATTCATAATATACTTTTAATTCATAAAATCTTCTGTTTGTATGGTTTCATCCTTTAGATTTTGTGTAATATGTGTTCAAAATTAGGGAAACCCCTGTTCTGAGAGTTCCTCCAATGTCCGGTGATTTCGCGCATGCCTTCCAGAAATAGCTTTTTTGGAATAAAGGACAGATTTTATACTAGTAAATATAGCTGAGTTTTTACCAAACACACTTTCAAGGATGCAGAGGAAAAATTATTTCAATCTGATATTAATTTGACTTAAATAAAACTAATTTTAACTGATGATGTAATTTTAAAATGGAAATTAGCCAAATACGGTAAATCACGGGATTTCAGTTATTAATAAATTCTTGAGCTTATCAATTTTATTTTTTTTATCCCTTCAGGAGACTAATACAATAACAAGAACGATTTTGTATCTGTTACTGTGTTGATTTGACGAAATCAGTTAATGCGCGATAACACGGGCCGCGCGGACACCGGGGACTCCACTGTAATAGTTATACACCGAGGGTAAGTTGTGTCTGGATAAAAAAAACCCGGAGGCCGGAGGGGTTTCTTATCCAGACACGCCGTATCCCGAGGTGTATAACTAACTTACACCCCATTCTAAACTCTATATTGTTAACATTGATTATTAAATGAAAAAAAAACCGATAGCATATATTTTATTGACAATATCAAGCCATGATTTATAAGATTTTTCTTTTATTACATGAAACCCCACTGGTAATCTTTTTTGGAGATCTTCGTTCAAACTTTGGCAAGTGAGTATATTTTACCAATGTCAATGCTGTTTTGCATATTCCAATTAAATTCTTGGGTTAATATGGATCAGCAGGTCAAGGTTGACCGTATCGTGTATTCATATTACAAACAGAAATACTTCATGCTCCTTGTATGCAGTTGTCAATATGGAAGAGTACGAGTCGGACGACATTTTTTGACAAGCGTTGGATTTGGTAGAAGAGGCTAAAGATAAAGGCAAAGATATTATAACCCAAAGTACTTACCTGTATCAGTTAATAAAGGTAATCATAACTATATTTTTTATATTACGGTTTTATAGAAAGAAAAAGCCCCCCTCCTCTCGAGAATAAATAAACATTCATATTCGGACCTACAAAGGGATAATTGTGTCTGCAATAGAAACCCGACTACCAGACACGCTCATCATACAAAGATACAGATCTTATAATTATATTCGTAACTCTCTCTTTTGAGGAGAGGGGCTGATCAAGCTAGGGATTCCCAACTCAACACAAAGGGGATTGGATTCCAATTAGTCAAATACACTGATCTTTTAAATCGGGTCCAACACGCGGAACCCCTACCCCGGATCGGCCACTGGATAATGACGGGAGGGGGGGTCCGAGAGTTAGAATCCCCCTTTTTTAAATAGAAACATATATGACTGGGATACAAATAGTATTACTTTCAGCAAAGGAGTAATTAAAGGATTTTTTTGGTATTCAAAACAGATAGTTAATTTTGTTTTCGCTATTGGAATTTCCTAAAATCTTTTTTTAATATCTTGAAACAATTTGTAGTGAACACTATTAGTAAGTTTTTCATGCTATTTAAAGAATAATCAATTTCTAGTGTTACGATTAACAATGGAATTTGTTCGCGGGATGTAGAAGCAGGGGTTTCCAGAAACCCCGCTTGTCACACTATGAACTATGAAGTATAACAATAGAACTGGGGTGTATCTACCTGTTTACATGTTGATCAACTGATGTACTTTAAATGC
This sequence comes from Mytilus galloprovincialis, assembly GCF_965363235.1. Taxonomy (NCBI): domain Eukaryota; kingdom Metazoa; phylum Mollusca; class Bivalvia; order Mytilida; family Mytilidae; genus Mytilus; species Mytilus galloprovincialis. The sequence goes on from NC_134843.1 coordinate 90,190,777, forward strand.
ATGCTTCTACATGAGAGTCAATGTTAACCTTACTATGTGCCTGTAGTGTAGGGATTCGGTAACAGTTCTTAAAATCTTTCAATCATTTATTAGTCATATTTATAAACTAGCTGTTTACAAAACTTCAATTTTTGAAACACTAAGGATTTTCTACCTCAGGAATAGATTACCTTAGCTGTATTTGACAAAACTTTTAGAAATTTAGATACTCACTGCTCTTCAACTTCTTACTTTATTTGGCTTTTTTTTTTTTTTTTTTTTTTTTTTTTTTTGTAGATTCGAGCGTCACTGATGAGTCTTTTGTAGACGAAACGCGCGTCTGGCGTTAATACAAATTTAATCCTGATATCTATGTTTTTAATATGTGGATTTTATTTAACATAAATGCCTTTTTGCGCTTGATTGTTACATATTTATTTGTATTTATAGTGATTAAGATTATAACACAATGTTGACTGCTTCACCCCAATTTTTGAATTTTTACCTATTATAAAATTGAGAAAGGAATGTCTGTTTGTTTTGTTCACCCATCAATGTCAAAATAATTAAATTTGATGCGACTGTAATACAAGTGAGAGGTTTAGCTAGCAATTAAACAAGGTTCAATTCGCCATTTTTATACAAAAGAAAATGCCTGTAACAAGTTAGGAGTATGACAGTTGTTATCCATTCTTTTGATGTGATTAAGTTTTTGATTTTGCCATTTGATATAAGACTTTTCAATTTGAATTTTTCTCGAGGTTCTGTATTTTTGTGATGTTACTTTCTATTAGAAGTAAGACTGAAATCGTACAACTTGTTTATGGTCACAATAACAAATTTATTAGTCTTTACTTTCTCTTTGTGTCTAAACGCTTTAGCGGAAAGATTTTACAGTCTTATAATATTAGATTCTAGGATTGTCGTCAAATCTAATATGTAACCGATTCAATGTTACTAACGGTTATGATAATTCATGCTAACTGAATTGGATTCGTACGGCGAATGATGCATGCATTACACAAGGGGGCGAAAGATACCTGCGGGACAGTCAAACACATAAATCGAAAATAAAACTGACAATGCCATGGCTTAAAAAGAAAAAAGACAGACACAGAATAGTACACAAATACAATATAGAAAACTAAGTCAAACAGTTAAACACATAAACACATAAATCGAAAATAAAATTGACAATGCCATTGCATAAAAAGACACAAGACAGACACACAATCGTACACAAATACAACATAGAAAACTAACGACTTAGCAACACGAATCCTCCACAAACTAGGGGTGATCTCAGTTGATCTAGATTTGGAAGGGTGATCAGGTTTACTAGATGATGGTCCACATGTAGCACCTGTCGTGTTACAGGAGACACTTACTCTGACGACGCAACATGACTTGCTTCTATTTGATTTTATGCAATATCCTGAGGAATTAATGTTGGTTTGATAAGCCTTTATAGTTTTTTTTTAAATGCGATTTGAACATCACAACTTGTAAACTACTGTTTAAACGTACATTGATCTTCACCAGTGTAGTTTTTGTACATCGATGATTATTGCTAAAGCAGTTTATTAAAAACTCGGTTATGCTGAAATATAAGATAAAAGTTTCGAAATATTTTATGTGCACTAGTATCAAAACGGCTGTGCTTGGCATTAGCTTAACCCCAACAAATAGACATATTTCAGACTTGGGTCAACTATAATTGAAGGTCCAAGTACATATACATTATTGCAAACTATGTTCTGATGTAATTTTCCAATTGATATGTTTGCAACATATTGTCAATAAATCTATCATTTAGGGTGTATAAAACGTGAACCTCACAAATGTCTACTGTAGAATTTACACTTAATTGTAACTCACTTATCTATTTATGTATGACGTACGACTTCATAAAAACGTAATTCTCATAACGACCTACGTGTTAGTCAAATGTATGGCCACACAAACTACAGTTGTTCTAATGCGATCTGCATCAAACAGGAATGTGCAACTGGAGTTTTAAAAGCTACTTCATTTACTTTGCTTTAAAATTACTTTATTACAATCTGGTTTTAGTCAACTTGTTTCTCCTTTGAAAGAATTTTATGCAACTTTTAAAAAAAATCATATTCATTGGAACAAACTTGGCATTTGTTAAATGTTCTATAGTCCTTTCAGTATCTATCCTCATAGCAAACTTTCTATAGATATATGAAGATGTGAAATGAGTGCCAATGAGACAACTAGCCATCCAAGTCAAAACTACTTTTATTCCTAATTGCGGGATTTTTTTGTCTTTTTTCTTCAAAAACTTCTGCTATTTTGATTTCATAATCAATGCTGCGATGGATGTAAGGGTACAATATATTCTTATTCATTTGTCTATGTATTGTTACAGGTAAAAATTTACAATATACATTTTAAGAGAATTTTTGTTAAGAATAATTCGAAAACACTCCAAAAAATTTATAAATTTGATGTAAAATGACGATTGTAAGACTAATATTCACCAGCTTCGTTGGAAGATGGTCAAGATGCTATTTGACTTCAATTTCCAAAAAAAAAAATTAAAGTACCAATACTACACATAAACAGTGGTTAGAAAATTTTAGTATTGTTGCCTTTAGCAGAATGAAAACTACCATTTTCCCTCAAAACATGTTTCGTCAGCTTTTGCTGTTATAGACTTGTTGTGTATTTACTTTACACTGATCAGATTTTCCGTTGTATAATTTACTTTCACATAATTTTAATTTACATTTTACTACGAACTGATAGAGAGTTTTAACTTGTATCAATTAGACGAAAATTACTTCTTATAAAAAACATTAATCAAGACTCAATAATAATTTAAGAAATATATATATATTGATTTTTTTCGTATTGAAATGTCTCATCATTATAAATTTCAGGCGATTTGATTATTTCTAATATCTTTTAAAAATTCAATTAATATATTTTAGTGGTGGAAAGGTGTCGAGTACATAATGTGAGACATAAAAGTTACAAATACTTTTACAACAAAATAGATCAGACATATTCTTCTTTTAGATGATGACGTTCAATTTATATTATTTTATGCCACTTTTATGCATGACACGTACTAATTTATTTCTTAGTTCCAATAATCTGATTTTCGATTGAATTAACTATTTCAACAACTGTCATAATGATAAATTTCTCAATATAAAACCACTCGTTCTCCCTGTGATAAAGGGTAAGAGGCACTTACGAATACTTAACGTCTTCATGTGACGTATTCCATAAAAAAATAATGTTTTACTATCAAATTCGTCTCCTTAAATTTCTACTGTATGTGCTAATACTAGCTATTTTGTAATTTATGCTGCCATCTATGTACCGTTTAATCCAAACAAAATTTAACTAAAATCTGAAAAAACCGTTTGCTTTGTTTAAATAAAGATAGCATACATTAAATCTTTAAATTAGAAAAATATGCGTATTTCGATATTGTTGGCTTTTTCAAAATACAATAATATATATAAGTTTTATATTGTGGCTGTGCAGTAAGTATGTGGAAATATAAAAAGTAAACTAATCACCTGCCTAACGGGTTTTGTATTAATATACAAAATTATATTAGGTAAGAGAATTTTGTTAGGGAAACTTTGTATTTAACGAGGAAATTATAATACTATGCTTAAAACACAATGACTGTAGTTCATTCAACTTATAATTATATTTACAAGAAGATGCACGCAAAATCTCGATACAAATGGAAAAGAGTTGAAACAAAAAGTGTTTATATGTCGCAGGCAGTATGTCGACTGAATATACACGAAAGTATGTAAGATACGGATAGATAACGGACCCCGAATTTGGATATTTTTGCTTCAAAGACAAATTTTGGAAGTACAAAACATTTCATTTTGTATGTTATATTTTAAATAATTTCGACTTGGAATGGGTTAAGAAGAGTTGCGACTCAATGAAATTGGGACTGTTTCTTTAGTGGTATAGATAAAGAGGAGGACTTCATAAAATTAGGGAAACAAGTTCTTTCTGATGAATTTGATAATAACACTGCCTGGTTGTATACGTACCATTGCGAAGTATGTAATTTAGTGGTTGTCGTTTGTTGTTGTATGTTCTATTTGTTTCATATCGTTTATTGTTTTTGTCATACATCAGGTCGTTAGTTTATTAGTTTGAATTGTTGAAGCGCTCTTTACATCTGACTATACTGATTCTGTATTTGTTATTTCATTGTTGATTGTCGTGCACTAACAGATATATAATCCTCCATATTGTTGTTTCATTGCAATCATACCAAAGGTCTTTTTTATACTGATAATAAACTGACGAATCGGAAGGATTCACCTACTGAATGAATCTTATGTCATTATTCAAATATTTTTTACCAAAACTTACGGGGTTTTGCCCATCGGTGCACAATTTATATCTGAAACATATTCTTGAATGAAATAATATGTGATTATCACAGAATAAGAATGAAATGCAATATCAAAAAATGATTATTCACGTTTCTAAAACAAATTTATCATTATTATACTTAAACAAAACCAATACGTTTTCCATTCTCAATTTTACGTGTAGTAAGAGTATCCTCTTAAGGACTAGTATCTTAATATTTACATGTAATTCAACTGTAACATTACTTAAATGAAATAGTGTAAAAATATATTTTATTGTAAAACTTTAACAAAAAATTACAGTTTACTTTTCATATTTTAAAAGAAGAAGAAAAATAGATTCCTTAGATTTTTCAAAACATATATATAGCACAGTGATATAATGTTACTTTGTTTTCATATTTTTTTTCCAATAAAAATGTATATATATATATATATATATAATACACCAATCCATTTCTTATCTATGATAAATATATCAGCCAATCATATCAGTTACAAGATGCACGTGAATCATTGTTATGATAACAACACGTGTGTCAGCCATAACCTCGGACAAGCTATAGATATAAACACTTGGTCAATTAGAAGATTTCAACTTATTTTTGAGAAAAATGGTAAAAAGATGCTCATGGGGAACATGTAATTCTGATACAAGGTATCCAGAGAGGATAATTAATGTATCCTTCCTGCCATTTCCTAAACCAAAGACAAATTATGATGCTTGTTTAAGATGGATTAAGGCATGTGGGAGGCCTGTGGAACAACTAAATGTTAATAAAATAACAAGAGACACATATGTTTGTTCAAAGGTATGTAATATTTTTGTTAATATTTGTAAACAATTATTTACATAATTAATATCTGTTTTCACTTAAAAATAAAAAGCTAATTTAACATGATTAACTGATAGATGGATCTGAATGATATAGAGTAATTTAATAACTAATACAAATAAAGGAAAACTTAAGTCTCCAGACACATTTGATAAGCTTAATTGTAAATCAAACATTATAGATAACCAGTTATCAATCATCTATTTTTATTTTCGTAATAATAAAACAGAATAAACATGATTTTTTCAGCACTTTGTTGGTGGTTTTCCATCAGAAAAGAATCCAGATCCCTTTCCTGCAACTGGTGGCCAGATATATGAAGCCAGAGTAAAATCCAGGAAAAGAAAATATGTTGAATTGGAACACAATAGTGCAGAACCCTCCTGTAGTGTACCAGAAGTCCCATGTATTGATCATGTTAATCCAATAATACTGTCTAGAAATGAAAATGACAAAGATACTCAAACTGATGAAATTGGTAAGTCTTTTTCTATTTTTTCAAGATAAGGCATGGCATGTGATTTATAAAATTCACATAGTTTACTGAACATTTCCATTTGAAATTCGTAGTCTGGAAGTACTTTTACCACTGACATATCTGATTTTGTATATACAATAAATTCACAAAAAGGTGCACCAGTTAAAAGTAACTGTCCTTGAACCTGATAGTAATAGTCGTGTCCTTTGTTCATAACTAAAACATCTCCATTTTTTTGCAAACAAAAATTAGCTGTAACAACTGCCTCTTCAATTTTAAGGTCTCTAACAGCATAAGGGCATTTTATTTCAATAATTCCTGTGGTACCATTGGAGCACAGTTTTCCATCAGGTGTAGCACCAAGAAAACTAAATCCAGGATTGACCACTAAACCACAATCGTGAAGATGGTTGTCCTTATACTTTTCAGCATATTGTTCCTTTGCCACAGTTTCATTGGCAGTTCCATATGAGGTTGCTGCACTTGAAAATTTCTTTGGATCAAACAAAGATTGTAAAAATTTTTCATTCACTTGTTTTTTTCGTTTAGCAACCCTGGCAAATTGTGAAGCTGTTATTCTTTTCTTTCTTTGATTGAACCACTCTGTACAGTCAAACTGGCGAACAGTAACATTTTCTAAGTTCATGGCTTCTTCAATACTTATTGGTATAAACTCATTACAACATTTATACAAGTCATCTATAATATTTGTAACTTGAATGGGAAATTTTGTATTTCCACAAGCTGTGACATCTACTGATTGTGGCTCTTCATAGTGCTGTAACTGAAAAAAAAAAAAAAGGAATTTCATGATTCATAATTTTTCATATTTTTCTATTTTCTTTTTTCAGTTTACACAAACTTGGACTTGGTCGCACATAATTTATCAATAAAGAATTTGGAAGAAGAAAAAAATGCACTCATTAAGCAAAATGAAGACCTAAAGATGCAATTAGCCAGTTGTGTTGAACAGGATTTCAAACTAAAAAGCAAAAGATCGCCAGCAAAGAAACACAAACAAGTTGTCAACAATAAAAAGTTTTCTGCAGAAACAGTGGCAAATTCAAACATAAAGAAACTTTTTGAGTATTACACTGGATTAACATATGTAAGATTCATTTTGTTGGTAAACTTCTTATTTCCAGAAGAAGGAATTAATCCAGTAAATTACAAAGAAAAAAGAAAAGAAGTCAAAGCAATGCTGCTCACTGACCAGCTATTCTTAGTGTTGTGTCGTTTGAGAAATGGACTTCATATAAAGGACTTAGCATACAGATTCAACATCAAACCCCAAAGTGTTAGTGTTATATTTAAGAGTGTTATCCATTATATGTACCTTAAATTAGGATATTTGTCATACTGGCCTCACAGAGATACTATTATACAGAATATGCCACAACAATACAAACAAGAGTTTCCAACATGCCTTGCAATTATAGACTGTACAGAATTAAAAACAGAGAAACCTTCATCACTAAAGTCACAGAGTCAGTGCTATTCAGACTACAAGTCATCAACAACCTTGAAATCTTTGGTGGTTACAGATCCGAGAGGTTCTGTAATATTTGTATCCGATTTATTTTCGGGATCTATCTCAGACAATGAAATTTGCAAGGAAAGTGGATTTTATAAACTACTACAGCAACTTAAGGATCAGGGTTATCTTCAAGACAATGATGGAATAATGGCAGACAAAGGATTTCGTATAGAAAAAGATCTTGGTGAATTAAATTTGAGACTAAATATTCCACCTTTTGCATCAACTGCTACGCAAATGTCTTCTGGTGATGTTGCACTTACCCGTAAAATTGCAGCTCATAGAATTCACATTGAACGTTCAATTAATCAAATTAAAAATTTCAAAATTGTTAATAGAAGAATTCCAGGAACTTTATTTTATAACATTAATGAAATATGGACTGTATGTTCCTTATTAACAAATTTTCAGGACACTCTTGTCAAAATGTAATGAATATCTTATTTTCAGGTAAAGAAAATTAAAATATGTATGAACTTTCGATTATATTTTACTTACATGAAAATACAGTAAGGACCCTGTCTGAACTTTGCCAAGCCTTGTGTCGATTGTGGTTGCATTTTCTTGCAGTAAATAACTCAGTGGAATTTCATCATCCTCCTTCAGTTTTAAAATTGCACTTGATGATGAACCTGGTAAATCAACCTGCGGAATTTCGGTAAACACTGGTTTTCTTTTTCTCTCTGAAGTAGGTGTTGTTGGATTAGCAAGAGTCATTGAAACTACTGGTTGCGCTTTTATTTTTCTCCCTCTTGGTTTGTGCCATTGTTGTGGCAAACTTGTTGCAGATAGCTCTGATGGTACCTCTTTTAAGTTTAAATTTTGGTAGTGACAAATTGTATGCACTAATCCAACAACATGGGAACAAGTACCAGATAAACTAAAAATGAAGAAAGAAGTTTTTTATAATTCTGATATATATATCTTATATTTTTTTCATATTTATCTTTTTAATTTCATGATAGAACGGATAGATTATACAATTATTAAATAAATATAAATGTAATCAAAACTTAGCTAATTATCAAAACACAAATAAAACAAGTGTTTCATTGAGCGTAAATTGGCCAGTTTACATGCTGTGCCATAAATCTTTGATATGTATCTTATCTAAAAACTTTCTTATCTGACCATACGATCATGCCGAGTATGACACCACATGCAATCATGTATATTTTAATTAATTACTTACCCTGCTACACATGTACAATTGCTGTCTGATATTATCTTCTCATCTTTCATCACTGTAATGTTTACTTTGTGTGGAGCTTCATTTTTCCTCATTGACCGATAACATTTGGCTTTAATATCCACTTCATTTGCATTAATTTCACACAAATTTATGCTATGAATGTAACCAAGAGTAAAATAATTATAACCTTGGTCTTTTGATCTCCCTGTTAATGTCTTATCCTTAAAATAATCAAGATTAATATTGTGTAGCAACACATCTAACTTCGTAGTAACCGCCATTTTGTAGATAAGCTTGTCCGAGGATGCTGGGTTGCCATGTGTTGCTAATGATGGGCGGGCTTATCTCAGATTAGTGGATAGGTGTATTGCTGTTTTGTATAATATTTTTTGTGGGGACATTCGGATGACATTGGTGTTATACATTAAATGAAAATTCATATAACTAAAATTTAAATTTAGGCAAAAGTTACAGTGGGCATTTTTTTACATCATGTATTCAAGCTACTGTAGATGTAATAAAACACATGGAATTATATTATGCAGACAACAATGTGTTTTGAAGTTCATATAAATATGTCACAAATCATAGATAATTTAATACCGAGCAAATCATACGCAAACACTTATTTGTAATACGGTAAAAAAATAATAGGTGACGATATCTGTAATCCTTACTACAAGTATATAACTCCCCATGATGTAACACTCAGGATCCCTTATCGTAAATTACTGTATATACATCTTTAACTACTTCAACTTTTGAAGATTTTGCAGATGCTAATAATTCATCAATCATTTGTCTACTGTTTACGGTTATCGTAATGTCATATTGAGCTTTCAGATGATTACATTTTTATTATTTTGTAATTCGAGTGCCTTCATAAAGATAACGTATAATTGAGCAATAAGTATAAAAAAGTTATTTTCGCATATTCATTAATAAAATGCATACATTACAGAATACATAAAAAGCATCACACATGCAATGTGTCAAATGAATTTAGAGACGAACACATTATATTCTAAAAAATGATATACTATCAGTCATTATCAAAATTAATGGATTTTTTACAAATTCATCAATGAATATATAAATACTTATCAGTAGTTTTAAATGATCATCTTGTATACATTAAAGTTAGTAGTATTAGTATCAATAATATTACAAAATGTGCGACATTTTATGGAATACGTAATGAAAGTGCCATATGTTTTGAGGGTCATAAATGAATATCAACAATTATTATATCTAAAACGAAAACCTTATTCAACAGATTAAAGAGGTTTTGATTAAATCGGTATTGATTAAACGTTGGGCAATAAATAAACATTCGTACACTTTAAACATTTTATTCTGAAATAGTTTGTATGCACAAGTCTTTTGGTTAATTGATTGATATTTGGTTTCGTCAGGTCCAGTGGAAAATATGTCATACATGGTCAGGATGAGAACATATTTATAAAAATACTATAGGTAGGTCTTTCAAAGGAGGGTTGACCGAGATGATTGTCAGACAATTTTGAGGTTGCATTTCTGTAAATATTGACAATGCAATTTTCCAAAGGAACTCCTTTTATGGCTAAAACTGTACCACTTTTACTATGAAGTTTTGAAAAAAATCTTATCCTAGAACTGAAAGTTCATTTGCACCACAATTTTTTTTTTCAAAGGTCAAAATATAGGGCTCTGCGGCATATTTCAACGTTTATATGCCCTGAACTTCTCAGAGTTTAAACTTACACTTATTTTCTTAACTACCCCTACCTCGAATGAAAGGTTACCACAGATTGCAATGTAAACAATATGCACGTGTTTATTTACTGGTAACATTCCCCAGTACTGTCTCTGCGATATTGAATACAGAGAGCATAACTGGGAACCAGTATGTAAACAAAATTAATTTTCTATGAATATTCAATTTCTCCCCAAAAGAGGCGTGTTGTCAGAAACAGCTGTATTTACAAAGTACAACCTATATAGACATTTATTCAAATAGAAAACTCTCTAAAATCAGTTTTTCTCACATTAATACTCATTTATCAGAATTATAGTCTTAAAGAAATCACTGTGTATACTCTAAGTTTTTCTTTACTATACATTTTATACCCCCTCCCCTGTTTCAATTTTTTTTTAAATTTGAAAACAAGACTTTAATTATTGCCAGCTTACCCTATTTGCATATTTTCTGATAAAAAATGCCTAGAACCTGTTAAAAACTGTTTTGATAACATATTGAAAGCTTATCAGAATATTATAAATGTAATGTTTAGCAGTCAATCATCACAACATTCAAGATTATATACAGTATCCAATCCAGCCTCTGTCTCCAGTCCACATCTTACTGTATGCCTATTTGTCAATTAAAGAACACATTTTCTGCCTCAAATGGTCAATTTAGAATTCTTGTCACAACAGTATCATCTGTAACCATATATCTGACACAATTTAGCTACTATATATACTAGAAGTGTTCAAACAAAGCCATATTTGTAATAGTTGTATGTATGCAGATACCAGTCTGAGATATAAATTCACTTAAAATGTTGTAGAGATGACTGCTAACATCTGATTTTTGCATAACTTCCAAGCATAGTTATTGTTTTCTATATCAAGAACTTTAAAATCATAAAATCATAGCATTTACAAGTTAAATTATTTGTTTTATGACCCAGGGGGTAGGCAATTTTCTATGTTTTTTGGCCCTGGGGCCTCAAATTTCCTAAATCATTCTGCTGTTTCTAGCAATTTGAAATATTTAGTACATATTCAGGATAGAACACATTATTGTAAGTTTTCTTGAGATATTTTTGTTTTTCTAGCTTGTATTTGTTATGCCGTGGTGACAAAAAAGAAGAATTAGGTGTTGCGGCTTAATTTTGGGTTATCGAAAGGACACAAATACTCCATAAATAATATTCAGGAAGGATCTATGAGTTTCAATGACTGCGAAGAGTAAATAAAAGCACTTTTTAACAATTTAAATTACAATGTTATGAATTAATTTTGTATCCAGGACTTTAAGTAAACTATTCATACTGTAAATTGTAAATTTATGCTGAGTCATCATATCTAAGGCCCAGGATTCTATCAATCTTCATTAAATATTTATAAAACTTCATATTTGAGTTAATTTCTTTAAAATCTGTGAAATAAAGCAAATTTGGTTAAATTCTGAATGTTCCCCTTTTTCACCCTATATAGGTTGCATTTCTGTAAATATTGACAATACAATTTCCCATAGGAACTCCTTTAACGGCTAAAACTGTACCACTTTTACTATGAAGTTTTGAAAAAAATCTTATCCTAGAATTGAAAGTTCATTTGCACCACAATTTTTTTCAAAGGTCAAAATATAGGGCTGTGTGGCATATTTTCAACGTTTATATGCCCTGAACTTCTCAGAGTTTAAACTTACACTAATTTTCTTAACTACCCCTACCTCGAATGAAAGGTTACCACAGATTTCAATGTAAACAATATGCACGTGTTTATTTACTGGTAACATTCCGCAGTTCTGTCTCTGCGGTATGGAACACAGAGAGCATAACTGGGAACCAGTATGTTAACAAAATTAATTTTCTATGAATATTCAATTTCTCCCCAAAAGAGGCGTGTTGTCAGAAACAGCTGTATTTACAAAGTGCAACCTTGAATGATACTAGAAAATATGGAAAAATAGATAGGGAAAAGAAAAATGTTAAACAATAGAATAAGCAGCTTCAATGAAAATTCAAATCGTACATTTCCGAATCGAATGGCAAAATCATAAGCTCAAACACATCAAACGATTAGAAAACAACTGTCATATTCCAGACTTGGTACAGGTATTTTCTAATGTAGAATATGGGGAATTAACCTGCTTTCATAGCTAGCTAAAGATCTTATTTGCATGACAATTTTGCCTTGCAACAGTTTAAATACGGACACCGCAAAGTTGTACGGGTTTGTTGCGTTCAGATAGCGAGACTCTGACTAAACGTGCCGTTTTATTTTGTTTTATGTTTGTGCTCGTTCTATACTCATAACTTTTAAATTGTATAATATTAAAGTCAACAATTGTGTTTGACAAATAAATATCACCAAATAGTAGCCAGTTCCTTAGTATTTGCATGATTAATTGCGAAACTATGAAAATTAATGTGTACATGTGGGTAAAAAAATAGTACATCGATTCGTATTTGTTATCGTTATGTGTAATGAATTCCTGCAGAAATTTAACTTATTGTGTCTTATTGCTAAAATAATAATTTTTAGTTTTCTTTAAGCGACGAGTTTATAAAAATGTGTGTATATAATACTGACGTCATATGATTATTGAGTGTCAAAAATCGCAAAAATCTTGACATCCAAAAGAACCCAAGGACAGCAATTCTGAACTCATTAACGAAACCGAACAACATCCAAATTTACAGTACGGAACACCAGTGTTTGCTTTGTCATATACAATGATATCAGCAAAAACATCTTTTGTTTTGTTACGATTAGTCCCATGCTGATTATCAGGTTTCCGTTACATAATTATGTGATCAAGCGGAAATAGAAACTTTAATTCAATTATGTTTAATAATAGTTACTGTATAACGGTACACTAAGTCATCATGAAACCCCTGCAATGATAACATTGCTAATTACAAAATATGCAGATTTCACAAATGTTGTATTCTTTAATATAAATAATCATGACTTTAGAGAAAAACCAATTAACAGAGACATTTTCCTAAAGGGTTTATGTATGATGAAATATAAATAACATTATTATTAAGAAATGGAAAACTCATGTTGCGGAAATGTTTTTGTTTCTTTTGTAAAACACTTTATAAAAAAACATTTTTAAACGAATCTTTTGAATTTGACAGCCTAGGCATAACCAACAATGAAGAGAAATAAAAAGTAAATTTATATCACTTGTGTGCAAACATAAACTTGAACCAAACAGAAAGTTCACCTTGTTTGAAGAAGTTGCACCATTCAACATAATAAATAACAAATGATTTACTTATACCAAACTAGCATAGCAGTAGTATTATTAAACGTAATAAACTCGACATGAAATGTTAATTGAATTGACAAATTGCGAAACAGCACATACATTGTACCAGCCTATCTTTGTAAATTACTGGCCAATTATACAGCACCTATAATAGGGTACCGAGATGTCTGGCACATTTTTTAAATATAATTAAATACCTTAATGAAAGATAAACAATGATAAGCTTACAGAAAATGTTAACTTTTTTCTTTTCAAGTTTCAAGTTTGGAAAAGATTATTAATACACTTAGGCACACAAGTTCAGCAAGAGCGACATGATATCGTATACGAAACAATAAATGAGTCAATAAATATGACAAAGAAAACAAAACGCCACCCTTTCTTAGAATTAATGTTTCAGTGTTTATGGTCAAGGTAGCAATCAAACATGTTAATATGAAATTAAAAGTGTGATCAAGGGTTTCTTATAGTTGGTAAAGATTGAGTCAATATTACAAATAGTGTGTGTTTACTTTTCTACATTGGTTAGAGGTATAGGGGGAGGGTTGAGATCTCATAAACTTGTTTAACCCCGCCGCATTTTTGCGCCTGTCCCAAGTCAGGATCCTCTGGCCTTTGTTAGTCTTGTATTATTTTTAACTTTAGTTTCTTGTGTATAATTTGGAGTTTAGTATGGCGTTCATTTTCGCTGAACAGGTATATATATATTTATTTAGGGGCCAGCCGAAGTACGCCTCCGGGTGCGGGAATTCTCGCTGCATTGAAGACCTATTGGTGACCTTCTGTTGTTGTCTCTTATATGGTCGGTTTGTTGTCTCTTTGACACATTCCCCATTTCCGTTCTGAATTTTATTGTAAAATTTTTCAAAGAAAGACATATTTAACACTAACGAAATCACATGCATCTGAATAACAGCATCAAATTTAGTTAAAACATATTGACTTTGAACCAGCTGTCAGTTATTGCAGGTACTCTCAGATCTGTACTTCATGTCTTTTTGTCGTTGGTATGTACAAGAACCTTCCCATATCCTCTCTGTGTTTTTCTAAGTTATATATTTTATTTGTATCTATCTAATGCGTTAAGTATCTTTCACATGAATTTTATACTCTGTTCTCATAGTATGGTGTACCGTTACAACATTGTCTCACGAAGAGGGGAGGGTTAGTCGCTAGCTGACATGTTTCACCCCGGCCCGTCGTATTCTGTATGTGCCTGGCCGAAGTAAGGCGCCTGTAATTCATGGGTTGTCGTTTGTTGCTGTATCACGTGTTTTATTTTCGTTGATTATTTTGTAAATAAAGTAGGCCGTTAGATGTTTCGTTTAATATGTTTTACATTTGTTATTTCGGGGCATTTTATAGCTGACTATGCTGTTTGGATCTTGCTTATTGTTGAATGCCGTACGGTGACTTTTAGTGTATGATTTCTTAGTCATTTTTGTCTCTTGTTGAGGGTTGTCATATTCGGAATCATATCACATCTTTTTTTGTTATATTGACTTTTAGGAATAAATATTCCACTTCATCTATAACTTTCCAAATACTACATATATGCTGATACATATTACAACTTCAGTTTTGTGAAACATGCAATTAAGCATTTAGTCTTTTTGGTTTAATCTTTCGATATAATGCTTAATACTGCTAGAACCCTAAACACTGTGAAAGTTAAGATCAAGAAACTGTACTAAATCTCAATGAAGCTTGCACTATCTCTTTGAAAAAGTAAACCACTAAAAGCACACATTTAAGTATCAAAAATATTTCAACTTATTAACACAAGTTACAGAAAAATCAACATTAAAATGGATTTATAGTTAAAATGGTTGAATTAATGAGGATGATATATTTAATTGGAATATGCGGCTAATTTATCCATAGGTAATTGTTCGTCCGTACAAGTAGTTACAGTAACAAATGAATTGTATATTGTCTACGTCAATGTTTATGGATTGTTATTCATCTAGTTGTGCTTGAACTAAAAATAAGCTTCTTAGATTTAACAAGAGGATACGTTTTAATTCATACTTTTAATCATAATAATTACAAGTACACAATGGTTATTTACAATCCGTCTTCCGAATAATGTTTTCTTCCACACGGATAACTGGTATTTCAAAGGGATTCAGGTAGCATTTCTAATTGATAAATTTGATTACGCGGCATACAGGTACGTCTCCATATCCAAATGTTAATATTGCATATGTTGGATTTCTAAATGCTATTCGAATACATAGTGATTACTTTCTTATACGAGTTTTTGCCCAAAATACAAAAGTCTAAACTCTGAGTTTCATAAATAAAGATTAAATAGCAAATTCTTTAAAACTGCAATAACATTAAGGGAACCAGTGATACTGCACCCGATGCGGATTTCGACATTTTATCTCTCGTCAGTGGTGTTCAAAATAAAACAAATTGAAAGTTTATAACATTGAACAAACTCTGAAAGCTGATGAAACCAAAAAGTACAAAATCAAAAAGTCCAACATGGACGAGGAAATAACGTAAACAGTTCCTTTTTACCAATTATTTCGAACTTTTATTGTAGGAAATTTTAATAAACAATATTCGTATTTTCATGTCAGTACCGTAGTACGCGATACTGTACTGTTCATACACTCACGAACTATTAATCAAACATAGAGGTATCATTCAATGCAGTAATAACATTAACGGTACCAATTTCATTGTACCTGTAGTTTTACTTTTCGGCAAGTTATGTCATATATATCAGTGATGATCAAAGTAACATTTTAGATTGCAAACAACCATGACCACCGCCTTCATTTATTAGTTTTGATTTTGTTCAACGTAATCTGTACGATTTTTATGTTTGAAGTTAGATTCAAAACAAACCGGACATATATATAACACTAGAACACACCAGTGATATCGCAGGTTCGTGACTGAATTAAAGTATATAACTATGCGCAAGCCTTATCTTAGTATTAGTACTGTCATCTGATAAAGTCATGCCGATTATAAGATACACAATTTCTTTCAAATCTTTCTGTTTGAACCCGTCGAACTTGAACTTATCAATTATTGGTATTATTAAATATTTGGAAAACAAAAGGTCCTGGAATGGAGTATATTTTAATCAACAGCATTGTCCTATATTAGTTATAAATAAAGTTGAATTCTTTGATTCGCTGTTTTACGTCATGCCCGCTAACAAATTGAAACTTATTTTTAGTCCAGATTTTTAGTATTCGTATTGTTATCTTAGAAAGTCTTACGGATTAAAATACTACAATAGGTAACAATTTGACAATTTAGTAGTGTCAACCCTGTGATTATGACCCGTTTATATAGCATATTAATCCTGAATACACCGTTTGGTGGTGCGCCTGTCAGATGCGGAACGTACAGATAAGGTAATAGGTAACAGGTGATTATACTATTGGTATCGGTATCGGACTCGACCCGGAACTTCCTAATTATTGGCGATATTAATTACGTGGAAAACAAAGGGGCCTGGAGTGGTGTAATTTTTAATCTATACGTTTGTACTATATTAGTTGTATATAAAGTTGAATTCTTTGATTCGTCGTTTTTACGTGATGACGGATGACAAATTGGACCTCGTAATTTTAGTATTATAGATATTTAATTGCTATTGATTAGTATTGCAATGTGCATTGTGTTTAAATGTAATATCAGTATTTAGTTCTATTATAATCTTAATTCAATCCTATTTCTATCTTATTTTTTAGAAATAATTTTTCAAATATGACGTCATATTTGTGCTGTTTCAGAAATTCAAATGTCTGCATGACGTAATATTGTACCTTTTCAACACTTCGTATGTGACGTCATGGTTATGACTTTTTGCGTTCAGGCCTGGTTTGTCACTGAGTCGGGTGTGTCTATTTTCTGTGTTGGTCTTCAATGCATTATGTATTATGGTTTTGTTTTCTGTAATTAGTTAACGTCAGTTTGATCATGTAAATCTTTTATATTCATTTGATAAAATTTACTGTTTGCAATAGCATAAATTGTTCTATATAATAAGGATGTTCTTATCACAAGCAAAAAACCCTAGCCGTATTTGGCACAACCTTTTTCAACTTTTGATCCTCAGAGCTGTACAACTTTGTCCCATTTTTTTTGACTTTCGAACTTTTATATCTGGGCGTCACTGGTAAGTCTTGTTTGGACGAGGCGCGTTTTTGACGTAATGAATTTTAAACCTGATGCCTTTTGTTATCTATTATTTATGTGTTTCTATGCCTAATACGTTCTGCTATTTATTTGTATTGTAGTCCTGTATTATTATGTTGTCATAATAATGTTATATTTAACAATGCCATCAAAGTGCGAGGTTTGGCATGCCACAAAACCAGGTTCAACACACCATTTTTCTTTAAAAATGTCCTGAACCAAGTCAGGAAAATGGCCATTGTTATATCATAGTTCGTTTCTGTGTGTGTAACATTTTTACGTTGTGTTTCCGTTATGGCGTTTGTTTTCTCCTATTTTTGAGTGTGAATTCACATTACTATGAGACGTGTCACGGTACTTTTCTATCCCGAATTCATGTATTTGGTTTTGATGCTATATTGGTTATTCTCATCGGATGTTGTCTAATGCTTAGTCCGTTGCTGTGTGTGTTACATTTTAATGTTGTGTCGTTGTTCTCCTCTAATATTTAATGCGTTTCCCTCAGTTTTAGTTTGTTACCCCGATTTTGTTTTTTGTCCATAGATTTATGAGTTTTGAACAGCGGTATACTACTGTTGCCTTTATTTAAGAGGTGATTTAATTCAAAAATGACTTTAAAAAGAGAGCATACAATGCTTTTATTTGCACATGCCAATGTGAGATACAAATAAGTCTTTTGAAACAGAAGGGTAGTAAAAAACGCTCATTTTCACATACATTCAGTTATATCACTAAGTATATTAAGGCACTTGTCAACATTCTTCGTCCTCTCGTCTGTCGGTCACTCGTTGTAGATTTCACAAACTTTAAAAGAAGTTGACAATTTACAGCAAAACTATCAATTTCGTATGAAGACAAGGGTTGGACACAAAAATTGATTGGTAAGCAAACCCGGCAACTCATTAAGTTGGTGGTAATGCGAAATCCATACTAGGAAAATAAATTTCAATAGTACAAATTTAGATAAATTATGATCGAAGAATTCTGTATTAAGATATTAAAGAACCGTTTTTAATAACTATTTGGCATCGATCCCGATTTCGACGGTATAATATGACAAACTATTAGAATCATAAGGGCTACGTAAATATGCTTAAAAAGTAAAACAAAACAATTATTGAACAAATCTTATGTAAGATAAAAAAAAAAAAATGTAAAATCAAAAAAAAATACTGAACTCCGAAGAAAATTCAAAACGAAATGACGAAAAGTCACTAATCAAAAGGCAAAATCAAAAACTCAAACACATCAAAAGAATGGATGACTACTGTAATATTCCTGACTTGGTACAGACATTTTCATGTGTTATAGTTATAGCTAAACCTCTCGTATGTATGACAGTCGCATCAAATTCCATTATATTGAAAGTTTACCAATTTGAGACAATCATAATTCGAATGCCATGCAAAAAAAGTATATAAATATTCCCATGAGCCTCGAACAAATTTACTTCGAACACGTGTTTCTAGATATACGATACGTTGGGTATAAGGCATTTTTACATCTATTCTTGGGCTTTCAATAACGTTTGACTTTGTAGACAATGCTTGAAACAACAAATGGTGACACACCCTACATGAAAACTGGCAAATACCTCCAATGTCCATGTTACAAGGAAAAATTAACATTACAATTTATTCCAGGCAATGAGTATAAGAAAATCTATATAAATGAACATCGACATGAGGACAAGAATGAGAGTAAACATAGATTTATATTTCTTTTCTAAATTTGAAACTTGGTGAATCTGAATTGGTAATTGATAATATCAGTTTATATGTCATGAACTTTAATGTTCATCTGCTAATACAATAACAGACGATGCTTCCTATGACGAAGGCGGTCCAATTAGGAACAAACAGTGAAATATATGATATTTTATCTTCAAGCGTTTCATTTTAACCATTTGGAGCCTATATTAAATATTGTTTCAAATCACAACAAAGAACACATTTTAAACGCTTTAAAAGATAATAAAAACATTTCTTTTAAAAATTAGATATTCTGCACCGAAAACAACTGTTTTCAAAATGTTTTTTTTTCCGGTTCCGACAAAATAGAGGAAAAAGTGTCAATATTACAACTATTGATTTCATAGTTCCATGCATGGTTAATAACACAGCAATATTTAAACAGTAAGATAAAGTAAATACGGATTTCCGAGCAAATTCAAAACGGAAAGTTCTTAACAAAATTGCAAAATCAAAAGCTCAAACACATCAAACGAATGGATAACAAATTTTATACTTGCGAATACGTAATTTCAGATATTATACTTTTCTTGACGTTCTTGATTACAGAATGTTTAAGTTTATCAAATTCAACTCTAACATGGCTTTTTAAGGTACATATATAGGTATGATGCACATGGGTTAATATTTTGTTCCTTGCGTGAAAATTGGTTTAGTTTGGTAGTATCCATACGTTGAAAGAGAGAGAAAGGGATTACTTCCAAACTAATCGGTGCGATGAATTCAGAGAGAGACAAAAACATGATTATACGAAATGACAAGTTAATGTTAAAACCACTACACATCACAACAGAAGGTCAATAGACCCGAAACCATTAAATTCATTCATTTTGAGCAATAACCTTTCGTCAACTAATCCATGTTTACTTTGCATCCGCGTAGGACGTATACGCAGAGAGAGTATGACGACTTGCTTTCTTCCATAACAGTAGAGGTGATTGATATACCAAAATTCTGAGAAATCTTTGATCCTAAATGGACAAATCTTTTAAACATAATAATCGTTCTCCTTTCCTTCTATCTTAGGTTTTTTTAAGCAGCGTGATAGCAATAACTGGTTTGCCAAAACTGATAGGAAAAACGATATATATAATATGTGTATGTCAGAATTGATGTGAATAAAAGCAGGAAAATCTACATAGGTTACAAATCAGCTCATGGTATTGTGTCAGTGAAATCCCTTTTGACTTCGATCAATGTGATTGAAGTTCGAGACATGATAGACAAAACAAAAGTAAAAGAATTAGAGGGCGAAAGTCAGGTCATTATCCGTTACGAACAACACAGTAAACAACAAAGTCAGGTCATTAACCGGTACGAACAACAAAATAAACAACTTGGATCACATGGTCTTAGTAGACTGAGACGACTAATTGTTAACCGGAAAACAACGGATAGAAAAATGAACTGTTGCTAAGTAAAACAAGTATATCAACAAACTTGCGAGTTCAAATAAGATGTAGAAGGATGAATGGGTAGAGTGATTACCTCATTTCTTAAAACAAAATACAACATAAATAATGATGATGTCAAGAACCCATGTCAGTTAGACGAGCATTATGTCTACATCAGACTTTTCAGTCACGCTAGATTAAAAACAGTTGGAAGACAAAAAGAACAGAAAATTCCGACAAGTTGATTGTACGCTTATTATTCAAAGATCGAACTTATTTTGTTTCTCTCCTTTTATCTAAAAAATCTTTAATTTTGATTCCTTTTTTTATAAATGTTACTTGTAAATCATACCAATTTGTGAAAATGTTTAGTTTACGTGTTACAGATCTAGAATGGGATCGGTGTCATTCCTACCTGTATGATGAGACAAATACGAGGAAAAACACCTCAATTCGTTTTGAAACTTAATTTCATTGTTATAACAACAGGTCTTTAAATAACAAGATAATATAGTATAAGTTCTCTTATGACCAATTTCGGTTATTGTTAATGAATGCTGGATGCTAGTACCTGACGGATTTGCATTGTATTGCCAATATTTATATAGCAAAATTATCTTTTTTAATAGCGTTAAGTTTTCATTTGCATATATTTGAACAAATGCTTAACAAAAATTAGCCCAAAAGAGGGTCTTACCGAGCCTCCTTTATAATATTATAGTCAAGTTTCAATGTTTAAACTATGTTTGATCATAATCAAAATGTGACAATCTGGATATTTAATGTCACTTTTGATGCTAAAGCTCCTTTTAAAAGTATTCATATTTTATCATTTCCAATAGTTTCGTTAAGTAAAATCCAGTTAAGTACTCCAGATTAACCGAGTGTGGAATAGCTGTGTGGTGTGTATTTACTATCATTTGGTCAATATAGCTGATGATGGCCAAATTAATAAAAGAGGGACGAAAGATACCAAAGGGACAGTCAAACTCGTAAATCTAAAACAACTGACAACGCCATGGCTAAAATGAAAAAGACAAACAAACAAGTGTTATTTACTACAGAAATTGAAGTTCCTTTTTTGATATCCGAAAGATGAAAACCATAGGCTACATGTACAAGGGTTGATGTCAGAAAGTGTGAAGGTACCGTCATCTATTCTTACTTTAGCAAACACTACTGATAAAAAAAAAAAAACACACACACAATGAGCATATGCCAGTTAAAGTATGATAAATCGGATCGAATTGCAATCATATCATTATTCAATCTATCCATTACTTTTCAAATATGGTTGATTATGGAAATATACCAGAAAGATAAGATTCCCAAAGCTAAGAATTTATTAATATGTCAACATAAAAGAAAACTAAAACCATAACAAAATGATTGAATAAAAATATAAAATTGTTTGAGATGCACTGATAGATCTTAAAATGTAACAGCCTACTATAGTAATAATAGTTATCAAAGGTACCAGGCTTATAATTAAGTACGCCAGACGCGCGTTTCGTCTAAAGTAAAAATCATCAGTGACGCTCATATTAATTTGTTTTATAAAACCAAAAATGTACAAAATTGAATTGAGGATTCAAAATTCCAAAAACTTGTGTAAAATACGGCTAAAGTAATCTATGCCTGGGATAAGAAAACGCTTTGTTTTTTTTTGAAATATTCAAAGTTTTGTTAACAGGAAATTTATAATTATGACCACAGTATTGATATTGATAATAAAACAGGCAATCATTTTATTATTTGTTATAAGATTTGGATAATGACATTCCATACAAGAATTATTATTTATGTCAGAAATTATGTGTTCGTCGGTGTTGTTTACATTTTCGATAAAGCTGTATAATTTGAATTATTAATAAATAAAGATAGATAAGCATAAACATCGACAGCTAAATATCAACTGCTGCATCATACGCAGCTGCATGTAAGTCTACATAAATGTGGAATTCGATCTTATATTGTACAGAGACAAGTGACAAGCAATTAACATACAAAAACAACCGTATTGCAAATAAAATAAATATTAAAATGTAAACAAGAAATCGACAATTCTTTGTTTAGTTTCTAGAAATGAAAATATTTTATATATTTCTTTATCTACATCACGTCATTCCTTCATCAGATCATATCAATCTCCATTTGTCTATAATTGTTAATGAAATACTGGCGTTTAGTTTTTCTGATGTTCGTTGTTTTACTCTTAAAGTTGATTTGTTTCCCTCGGTTTAAGTTCGTAACACGATTATTCTTTTCTTAATCGATTGAAAATTTTTGAACAGCTGTATATTACTTCATTCACGTAAATACTGATTGAACTGGTTAAAAGATAACAACTGAATTGGTTATTATTTTTCATGATTATTTTATAATTTTCATGTCAAAGCCGACTATACGGTATATGTTTTACTCATTGTTGAAGTTCGCACAATTGCATTTAATTGCTCACATCCTCTTCATTTGAATTTTTGTGAAAAGTTGGGTAAGGATAAGGAGTTCATTTCAAGCATGCGATTATGGTAGCTTTTTCCTTCATTCCTCTCCCCATATCGTTAAGATTTATTGTAATTGATTTCTTAGTGTACGAAGTGAGAATGATTTTTTTCACAAATCCCAAAAGACCCCACGTGATTCCGTTTCAGCATGTGAATTCCCTTTTTTAAAACAGGTTAATTTTATAAAAATAATTTTGTGTTTTAAACTTTCAATAACTCAACTTAAAGTTGAGTACCTACTTTGAGACGCATTATGGATAATGACTTAGTTGTCTCATTTGCAATCATACCACTTTAAGCAAAATAAACGGAGTGTTTCATATGATAATACACAACTCATGTTTGACTGATATAGATTGCAAAGATGAACACGGTGACTCCATATTTCCATACGAATGAAAAAGACATTTTCACAGCAATAACATATTATTCGCAAAACAGAAATCTAAGACATTAAATTGATAATGGAAACGTCTCAAAGAGACAAAAACCGAGCATCCAGAGGCCACCAATGTGTCTTCAACACATTTAAACTTCTAATAACATTTGACAGAAAAAAACTTTTGCTATCTTTCTTCTGTATTCATTTCGTAGACAAAATGAAAATAGGAAATTCGATGTGTGTTTTTTTAAATTTTTATTCAAAATTAAAGACTGCGACTCATTTTTCTAAACAAATCTTTCAATAAATTCTCTAAAAATAATTAAACTATAAATGTTTACCTATAGAAATTGTGACTTGGATGGAGAGTTGTTTCATTGGCACTAACAAAGGGAAACTGCGACGGGAAACAGACTTTTATAGTGTAAAACATAAATATCTTAATTAACTGTTGACGCACATTCTATAGCTATATCTGACATTTCTTGAATCATAGATAATGAATATACCATTTGTTTGATATTTAGATGCAGTTTCTACCAGCCCAGTAGCCAGTACTCCGGTACTGGCATGAACATACTGATTTTTTGTGTTATTAAATTTGCTGTTACAAAATATTAAAAATTATTATACATTAAGGAAGGTATCTCCCTCATGCAAAGCTCTGATTCCTTTCACGGATTTGGCTATACTTTTTGGAACTCTTTGATTATAGCTCTTCATCTTTTATATAAGCTTTGGATTTTACATATTTTGGCCACGAACATCACTGAAGAGACATGTATTGTCGATTGGTACCGTTAATGTTATTCTGCAAATCCTTAATGTGGTACCAAACACTTTCACGTAAATTAATTTGGTTCTTTAATTTTTGTAAAATTTTGTCAAAGCATTTACTTTGACCCTTTAACAAAAATATAAAAATTTCTAAAATTTTGAACCAACCGTTTTTTCAGAAAAATTTATTGTGATTACTGCTGGCTAAGCGTCCATTGTCAAATATTGCATGCGTATTTAAACTTAGACATACAACATATTGGTAGTGGAAAGGGATCCGTATTAACTTTTCAAAGTGTTTTATTCACAGATAATAGAGTAGGCCACTAATATATCGATTCGATACGTAATATATTGACATAATATAGCGGGCTCTTACATTTTTGATTAGAAAAATAGGGGTATGTGGTATTTAACTAAAACACAAAAAACAGTACACGCACAGAATAAAAGTAAGTGCTTTTATTGTTATTTTCTATCTTGAAAAGACAGCTGGGCATTCAACACGGAACACAAAAATAACGATTCACTGCAAGTTTAAAATGGCAACTAGCACCGACTTGAGTTGGGTTCTTTTTGGGAAAGATTTGGATAGTCTAAGATTGAAAATGACACTCCGTAAAATTTATGGACACCATCACGAATTGGTTGATCCATATAATGCGTCTATGTCTAAACTAACTAAGGACATCTTACCACGTCTTATATAGTTGTTTTCCATTTACGTCGCCTGGTCTTTTAAGTACCAAACGTGGCCTATTCCCGAATTTGACTGTTTTGCTGAGTGTGGTTTAACATTACTATACGACGTGTCAGCTGGGTACTTTGTTATCCAACATCATTAATGTATTTAGTTATGGTGTTGTATTCGTAATTCTGATTGAATATTGTTAGATGTATTATTGTCTGTAGTTGTAATTCTATTTTTTAATATTCTGTTCGTATGTAAAAGTAAAGAAAATTAATCACCCAGTTCATTTATAAGATTTTAATTTTATGGTCTATCAACGGGTACTTAACGTACACGATCTATTTGTTTGATAGTTTGATTTAGAAAAAATACCGACACACCTAACCAATACAATTATGTATCTAATTACTAACACAATTATATATTAATTAAATTGTGATTGTTATATTATACATCAATTACCATCATTACACACCTGATTAACTATTTCAAAATTTTCGAAATTTACCTGTGATGTCACTTTTTTAGCGTATTCTGTCGGTTACAATGCATGGTTCTTTTGTGCTGTTTGATGTGCTGTCCTATTTTATTTTACGTGGGGATCGTTTTTATTCTTTGGTTAGTCACCACTTCGGTGTTGACATGAACATCAATTATATGGTCATTTTTATAAATTTACTACTTGCAAAAGTAAGAGTTATTCTAAATACTAAGGATTATCCCAGGCAAAGATAACCTCGGCCGTATTTGGCACAACCTTTTAGAATATTGGGTCATAAATGCTGTTCAACTTTGAACTTGTTTGACTTTCTTTACTATTTTGATCTTGGAGTCACTGGTGAGTCTTATATAGACGAAACGCACATATGGTGTATTAAGTTATAAGCCTTTTTTTTTATAACTATATAAGTATGTCGAAATTTCCTATTGTAATGTTTATTTGTGTATTTCTGTGTCCTGAATGTTCTTGCATTTATTTGTACTGTATTCCTGTCATGTAATGTTATCATTTTAGTGTTATATTTAACATTGCCTTAAAAGTGCGAGGTTTTGCTAGCCTCAAAACCAGGTTCAACCCACTATTTTGTCCTGTGTCAAGTCGTTAAAATGGCAGTTGTTATCCTATAGTTCGTTTCTGTGTTTGTTGCATTGACGTTTTGGTTTTTTGTTGCATTTCAGTGTTTCTGTTGTTTCGTTGTTTTCCTTTTATAATAGATGTGTTTATCTCAGTTTTAGATTGTAATCCGGATTTGTTTTCTCTTAATCGATTTATGAGTTTCGAACAGTTGTATACTACTGTTGCCTTTAATAAGTAAGTTTAACAAAACTAAAAGTATTTTCTATTCATACTTTCTATTAATAACTATTGTGTGGGCGTAAGATCGAGGTTACCGTCACTGTGTATTAGCTCATTTTATGAAATATACTCTGAAATACAGCTGGCAGTGTGAGATCTGTGTATCAATGTCAGTAGATAAAACACTTGTGTTTGCTTTAATTAATGGCAAGTATTTGTTAAAGAGTTCAATTTTAGTTTGCTTCTCCTTTTCCTGATGCCTCTGTGTTTGATGTTTTTTTTTTATTCGAGACACAGACCAGTCGTATCGATCAGCCGATCTGTTGATGAGGAGACTTTTTTAACGACTTTGACTACCCATGTTATGGTGATCATAAAACTTTTGTTGTGTCGATTTCAGTAGGTTTTCCTCAAAGTGTATTAAAGTAGTGTTTGTGTAAGGCGCAGTGACCTGCTAATGACATCCGTACGCGCGTATAGTGTAAGAGCGCAAACGTACTAATTGCGATATATAAATATCATATTATTGGACAGAATGTATGTCACTGCTGGGTAATTGGAAGTTGACGAGAGGATTAGAAAGTAAAAAATCATTACGTTTGTCTTAGCTTCTAACTTGAATTCGCCCGATTGTCGTGGAAAAGTTCAAGTAAAGAAACCAATCTTTAAGATTCAGTATCAAAAGTGTATTGGGCAATATATGAGATATAAGCATGCACTGAATTGTGGGTTATTAATTGACAGGTTATCTTATTTAAGTATTTTTGTTTGTTATCTGCCACACACGAGTTTAAAGGGTCAACTAGAAAGGGTTCACTATTATTAACATTTGAAATACGACGACTATCTGTGAAAAAAATCCACTACACTAGTTGATTAAAAAACATTTTGATCATATCACCAATGTCGTGTTCTTCGGCTTAAGCATGACTCTTGACATAGTTAGATTTTTCTTGACTTGAAACCAGACGAGTTCTGTTTTTCCTCGTTTCTCGTTTTTATATAGATAAGACTGTTGGTTTTCCCGTTTAAATGGTTGTACACTAGTAATTTTTGGGGCTCTTTATATTTTGCTGTTCGGTGTAAGCCAAAGCTCCATGTTAAAGACCGTACCTTTACCCATATATAATGGTTTACTTTTTTAAATTGTTGCTTGGATGTAGAGTTGTTTCAATGGCACTCATACCACATCTTCCTGTATCTATTGGTATCTACCAACTTATTTTTTACTAAAACATCTCTGTGTATTCGATTTTTTTAATTGAGCAT
This sequence comes from Mytilus galloprovincialis, assembly GCF_965363235.1. Classification (NCBI taxonomy): domain Eukaryota; kingdom Metazoa; phylum Mollusca; class Bivalvia; order Mytilida; family Mytilidae; genus Mytilus; species Mytilus galloprovincialis. The sequence continues at coordinate 90,218,421 of NC_134843.1, forward strand.
GTGGAATTGTCGTAATTTCAATGACTTAGATATAGGAAAATGTGGTGTGAGTGTCAAGGAGACAACTCTCCATTCAAATAACAATTTTAAAAAAAAGGTTGAACCATTATAGGTCAATGTACGGCATTCAACACGGAGCCTTGGATCACAACGAATAACAAGCTATAAAGGGCCCCAAAATTACTACTGTAAAACCAACGATCTAATCTATATAAAAAAATAAAATAAACCGAGATATGAGAAACACGTATAAATTACATAAACAAACGACAACTACTGTACATCAGATTCCTGACTTAGGACAGGTGCAAACATTTGCAGCGGGATTAGCAAGGTTAAAACTCCGATCTGACACCTCAGATAGTTTCCAAATCAAACTGTGGATTGTACAATATAAAGCGATTAATGCCAATAATTAGGTCCTGCAAAATAGAACCGATAGAAAAGATGTATTGGAAATTATAGTCGGAACTAATTTTTGTCTAAAAGCGTAAAGATATACATATTTGAACAAATGCTATATTTTTAGGCCGAAAGCGAATTCTACCGAGCCTACTCCTTTGTTATAGCATTATAGTCAAGTTTCCATGTCTAAATTTTATTTTATATCTTTTTTAAAAATGTCACAATCTGTATATTTTACAGTGTCGCCTTTTGATGCTGGAGCTCCTTTTGTAAGCATTATTCTTTGACTTCAAAAGTTTTGGTGAAGCTAAATTCTGGAAAGTACTTCAGACGAATCAAGTGTGCAATAGCTGTTTGTATTTACAGTGATTTTATCGATATCGCTGCTGACAGACTAATACTCTCAATGCCAATTAATAAAGTGTTATTTTACATACAGAAATACAATTCCTATTTTGATATTCGATAAATGAAAACTATAGGTTACATGTACACAGGTTGTTACCAGACAAAATGTGAAGGTACCGCTACATATTTTTTACATTCGCAAACACTTCTTATCTCCAAAATAACATAAGGATCATTGTGCAGGTTTAAGTATGATGAACGGATCGAATGTCAGTAATATCCTTATTATTATTTAAATATGGTTGATTATGGATATAAACCGGAAATATAATATGCCCAAAGCATAAGAATTTGTTTAATATGTCAACAGAAAAGAAGACTTAAACAATAACAAAATAATTAAATACAAATTGTATTTATATGTAACAACACATCATAATATTGTCTCAGATACACAGATAGATCTCAAAATGTAACAACCTGCCATAGTAATAAAACAGGCAATCGTTTTAATACTTGTTATAAAATATGGACAATAGCATTGCATTCAAGAATTATTATCAATGTCAGAAATTAATATGTTCATCAGTATTGTTTACCACTTGGAATACCATTATTTATGAAGGTGTATATTTTGAATTATAAATGAGTAAATTAATAAATAATGGTAGATAAGCACAAACATCAACAGTTAATTATCAACTTCTACATCCAAATGCAGATACATGTTAGTATACATAAAAGTGGAATTTGATCTTATATTTTACAGAGGCAAGTGACAGGCATTTAACATGCAAAAACAATCGTATTACAAAAAAAAAATATTAAAATGTAAACAAGAAATTGCCAATTCTTTGTTTAGTTTCTAGAGATAAAATTATTTTGGCTATAATTGTAATGAAATACTCGCGTTTGTTTTTGGTGTGATTCATTGTTTCTGCTGTTCCGTTGTTTTCCTATTATATTTGATGTGTTTCCCTCGGTTTTAATTTGTAACCCGGTTGTTCTTTTTTTAATCGATTGAAGATTTTTGAACAGCTGTATACTACTTCATTCACGTAAATACTGATTGAACTGGTTAAAAGATAACAACTGAATTGGATTTTATTTTTTATGATTGTTTTATATTTTTCATGTCAAAGCCTTTTTAAGCCGATTATTCGGTATTAGTTTAACTCATTGTTGGAGTTGGCAAAATTGAATAATTTGAATAAAAAAATATTTATAACATTGTAATTTTGACGCGAACAAAACTGACATTTTCTAAATCTTTGTAATGTTGTATTACTGTTTGCTAAACGTCCATTTGCAAATATTCCATGCTTATTCAAAATATTAAATACAACAGAATGGTAGCGGAAAGGGATCCGTATTATTCTAGTGTTTTATTTTACAGAAATTGTCCAATCATTGTGTCTAATAGTGTAGGCCACTGATGTACCGATTCTCTACGCAATAAATTGACATAATATACGAGGCTCTTACATCTTTAAATAGACAAACAGGTATATGTAGTATTTAATCAAAACATAAAATTAATACATGGTCAGAATAAACAAGTAAAGGAACAGCGCTTTTATTGTTATTCTCCATCTTAAAAAGACAACGAGGCCTTCAATACGGAACACAAAGATATCGCTTCACTGCAAGTTTAAGATGGCAACTAGCACCGACAAAGCGGGTTTATTTGCGAAAAGGTTTTTGATAGACTAATTAAGTTTAACAAAACCAAATATATTTTCTATTAATAACTATGGTATGTGCGTAAGATTGAGGTTATCTACACTGTTTAATAGCTAACTTGATGAAATATACCCTGCAATACAGCTGGTAGTGTTAGATCTGTGTATCAATGTCAGTAGGTAAAACACTTTTTTTTTGCTTAAATTAATAGCGAGTAGTCTATATCAGTTTTCTTTTCCTTTTCCTTATGCCTGAGTGTTTGTTATTTTTATGATTGAGACACAGACCAGTAGTATCGGTCATCCAATCTGCTGATTAGAAGGCTTTTTTAACGACCTTTTGTAGACGAAACGCGCGTCTGGCGTATATATAAAATAAGTTCTGGTATCTTTAATGAGTTTATTTACAACCACTGGGTCGATGCCACTGCTGGTTGAGATTTATTTCCCCGAGGGTATGACAAGCCTAGAAGTCAGCACATTTTGTGCTGACATGAATTATCATTGATATTGTTATATTTATAAATTAACTGTTTACAGAATTTTGAATTTTTTTAAATACTAAGGTTTTTCTACCTCGGGCATAGATAACCTTAGCTGCATTTGGCAACACTTTTATGAATTTTGGATCTCAATGCTGCTCAACTTCGTACTTTATTTGGCATTTTTAACTTTTTGTGATTCGAGCGTCACTGATGAGTCTTTTGTAGACGAAACGCGCGTCTGGCGTATATACAAAATTTAGTCCTGGTATCTTTAGTTTAATTAATTAGTTATTCTTTTTATTACATTGGCAAATGACTTTTTTTTTTAAATTAATGTAAAATTTGTAAGGATCTATATCTTATTTCTACGCATGCACAATTTGTTTTGATCCAATGTCGTCGACGTCTTGGCGACGCCTATTGTTGTATCACGTCAGAGGAGTGAAATAACCACGTTTATTTCACATGTGAAATTATCGGTTTTTATTTCACTGGGAAATCAATGTAATTCATTGCAACCAATGTAATAAATATTTTTATAACACCTCTCAGGAAAACAAGCACAACAATTGGAACATCGACTCTCTGCAAACAAAAATCTATGCATTTTAGAATAAAACGTTTCTTCTTCAGATAGTTGCTTCTTTTCAATCTGGTAAAAAAATTGATGTATGTAAAATTTAAAATTGTCTTTAAATAAATTAATGATCCGATAATGCAGTAAGCAACTTTGAAATTTTAATAATACTTGTATTGCTTCATAGAATTCAAACATACATTGTAAGTTAGAAGCGAAACAATAACGAGAATCTTCTCTGTATTATTGAAAATAAGTATGAAGATGATTATACATCTAAATTCATGCAGTGCATAACTCTTTGCAGATTCATACACATATAGTACAACTAACCCATTCACTTTATATCTTGACGTGATCAATGAATACTTTATTTTGAGAAAATCAAAAACAAATGTTACCCGCTTATAAAAGGAATTAAACAAAAGTCGAAAATGGACAGATAACAACTTAGAAACAACTTATCAGCAATCACAGTCGGGCTTCAAAGTTATTGTGAAACAGCCTATTCTAGAGGCCGCGTTAATGTGGATACTAAAGAAATTCTTAAGATCTTTTAGATCAAGACTCTATTTAAGACTCTTTAATCTTGCAATAGTATTAAAATATTTAAGACTTTTTCATATCACAACAGTTTTAAAACATTTGCAACTCTTTTATCTTGCAATAGTACATGTATTAGAAAATTTAACTTGTCTACACTTTACACAAGTATTCCCCATTCCGAAGTAAGAGAAAAGCGTTGGTATTGCTTTGTTCCATAAAAAAAAGAATGGCCAACGTAGATACCAGTATTGTGTCTTAGGGAGGGATACATCCTACTTTGTAAGGAATCAATCTGTTTCAAACAACAATTTCTCTGCAAATGACATCATCAAGATACTTGGTTTCTTGATTGACAACATATTTGTTACGTTTGGAGAACGTGCTTTTCAATAAACTATCGGCATTCCCATGGAAACCAATTGTGCTCCATTTCTTGCCGACTCGTTCCTTTATTCTTATGAGGTTAACTTCATATATAAAATTCTTAGGAAGAAAGATAAGAAGGAAGAAGTACCCTTTAACTTTACTTTCCGCTATATAATGATGTTCTCTCGCTAAATAATTAACAATTTGGAGACTATGTTGAACGCATCTTTTCCCATCGACCTAGAGATAAAGAATACCACAGATACAGTTAAGTCTGTCTTATACCTCGACTTACCACTAGGACTTGTCAATGAGATTCGGTTGGAAAATAACTTTATGACAAAAGAGGTGATTTCAGCTTCTAAATTTTAAACTTTCCATTTTTATGTAGCAACATTCTAGCAGCACGTGCATACAGAATGTATATCTCCCAATTAGAAAAATATCCCTGGGCTTGTATTTTCTAACCTGATTTCATTGAAAGAGGGTTTCTGCTCACAAAAAAACTATTAAATCAATAGTTCCAATAGGTGAAGTTGAAATCAACCCTTCGAAAATTTTACGGATGCCATCAGGAGTTGGTTACGGAATATCCATTCCACAAATGATATCGGATATGCTCCTTATGTCGTAACTGAAATCCCGTTCCCTTTTCAGGAATATGAACTAACGAATAAGACTATTTACCGGGTTTGTCACATATGGAGCAGGATCTGCTAACCCTCCTTCCGGACCACCTAAGATCACCACTAGCTTTTTGATGGGGTTCGTGTTGCATATTCTTTAGTTTTTTATGTTGTGTCCTGTGTAATATTATTTATTTGTCTGTTTATCTTTTTCTTTTTTAACCATTGCGTTGTCAGTTTGTTTTCGATCAATGAGTTTGAATGTACCTTTAGTATTTTTGCCCCTCTTTTTGCAATGACACAAAATGTGAGCAAACAAAAACCCGTCTAATATTCGGTTACAGGTCTGAATAAAATTAGTTTCTTTCATAATGCTTGTATGCGTCAAAAATAAGAAGGAGGTGTATTATCATAAAGACTGAAGAAGTCAAATGACTTGCTGTTGTATGTCAACAGAACATTGATTGTAATGTAATATATAATTGAGTCACAACCTGCCCAATAGTTGTTTACATAACATCTATAGATCTTGAGAATGAACTAGATATCTTTGACTTTGGTTTTGTTTTACAACCAGTAACTTCAAACCATTGGTGATGGGCGTTTAGTCGTCGAGATTATCACCAGCGTAGTAGACAGTACTAGTAAGCAATGTCATCACGTATCATTCATTTTCATTGATGTGATCATTATTGTTATTTTACTTTTTATAAATGTTAAATTCTGTCGGAACACTAAATTATGTCCAATCACTGTCAAAAATGTTTTTCGTCGGATTTGTTTTCTCTCAATCTATTTATGAATTTTGAACAGCGGTTAACTATTGCTGCCTTAATTTGGCACAACGTTTTGGAATGTTTGGTTTTTAATGTTCTTCGACGTTGTAATCTTCTAACTGTTTTGATAAGAGTGCTACTAAGTAATTATCAGTAGATACAACAATGGTTAGTTATATAAATGGCGTCATTCTTTTGTTTTAAAAAATGAAAACCGAACTGAAGGTAAATCCTATAAGGGAAGTCCCTAAAAACTAACACAATCAAACATAACACCTGACAAATCAATTAAACGAATGGAAGAACTGCCATATTCTTAACGCGGTACAGGCATTTACTGAACATAATTGAGGGCTAAACCTGTTTTGTTTTCGCTCACTACGACTCCAACTCTGTATAATAGAAACGAAAGATACCAACAGGCCACTCGAACTTATCAGTAGCAAAACAACATGGCAAATAAAGAAAACCCACTGTACACAAAATACAACCTCGATAACTAAAGACTCTGCTTTCAAACAATATTGGCGTGATCTAAGGTGCTCTGAGAGGATACACAGATCATGCTCCACCTGTGACATCAGTCCTGGTGCTCAAATTAGTACACATCCGGTGATAAGTTTAATTAAGTAGTTCAATTTCGAGACAACAGGACGGATTGTGGTTACGACAATTGGGACATATTTAATACGAAGGGATGAGTTCACCTTCACCAATCTATCAAAATGTCTTTACCACTTGGAGATTTTGTTTTAATAGCTACCAGTAACCCTCATACATCATAGTGTTTCGTTAGAGTAAACGGTATGCTACTTCTCAGATTCCTAAATTCAGTCAAAATCGTCCATCTTGCTTCTAGGAAACATCTATGTTGCAATTGAAAATGTATTAATTTCATAAAGTATATTATTACAATACATTTCGTCACCGAGGGTAACACCAGCCCAGTAGTCAACATTTCGGTGTTGACATGAATATCAATAATGTGGTCATTTTTAAGAATTTCCTGTTTACAAAACGTTGAACTTTTCGAAAAAAAACTAAGGATTTTCTTATTCCAGGCATAGATTACCTTAGCTGTATTTGGCACAACTTTTTTTGAATATTTTATCCTCAATGCTCGTCAACTTTGTACTTTATAACGTTTTTGATATGAGCGTAACTGATGAGTCTTATGTAGACGAAACGCGCTTCTGGCGTATCAAATTATAATCCTGGTACCTTTGATAACTATTACCTGCTATAATGTATACGCATCTATCATGATCCGTTACCTTAAAAAATTCGAACATGACATACAAATATATAAAATATAATTTTCCTTCTAACTATTTTACTAACATTTCAGTTTGTGTAAGGCGTTAGTTTGTATATAAATTCGTCTTAAGGAATATATGTCAAATGTATAGAAGCTTGTATGTATATGTTAGCGGCAATAAGTGAAATTAGGCATTAAGCTTAAATCCTAGTCAATAAGCTAACGCTACGTTTTCATTTCCAAACCTCTCGTGGGATCTTACATCACAGTATCCAGTAGCGGTAAATCTGATAGCATGTAATTGCTTTATTTCAAATTGTATACTTTTGAAAGTTATAAATTATTGAAACATGTTTATTTCTGCTTTTAAAAGCAATCAAACATTACCAAGAACAAAAACAGACGATATTTATGTGGTCATAACTGCAATTTTGAAACTGATAAAATTGAGAATGGAAATGGGGAATGTGCCAAAGAGACAACAACCCGACCATAGGAAAAAACAACAGCAGAAGGTCACCAACAGGTCTTCAATGTAGCGAGAAATTCCCGCACCCGGAGGCGTCCTTCAGCTAGCCCCTAAACAAATATATACTAGTGCAGTGATAATAAACGTCATACTAATTTCCAAATTGTACACAAGAAACTAAAATTAAAATAATACAAGACTAACAAAGGCCAGCGGCTCCTGACTTGGGACAGGCGCAAAAATGCGGCGGGGTTAAACATGTTTGTGAGATCTCAACCCTCCCCCTATACCTCTAGCCAATGTAGAAAAGTAAACGCATAACAATACGCACATTAAAATTCAATCCAAGAGAAGTCCGAGTCTGATGTCAGAAGATGTAACCAAAGAAAATAAACAAAATGACAATAATACATAAATAACAACAGACTACTAGCAGTTAACTGACATGCCAGCTCCAGACTTCAAATAAACTGACTGAAAGATTATGATTTCATCATATGAACATGAAGCACAAGTATGTTAACAATTTATTGTTAGACAAATTGTGTTTATACTATGAAAAAAATTTCAGAAGCTATAAATAAACTCATAAAACATTTACATGGTAAAACAAGACGTCAGTTTTACGTTTAATGCTAAGTAGACAACATTACTTCTTTGACATATGCTTGAGAACCGTTTAAATAACAATTAGATATGTGTTTTGTCTGTAGAGCTTATTTAACAGCAGTTAACATATATTTTGTGGTGTGATGAAATTTTTAATTGCAAGCTTTCAGACAATAGAACTTGATATGATATATAATGGCTGGAAATTTTTAACATGATGTTATTATCTTATCGGCCTTAGGCCTGCTATTATTGTTCGTGTGCTCAATTTCTAATGTTAGTTTTAACCTAAATAACTATGTGGATGTTGAACTGAAGGCTCATATACATATTCCTTTTAAACAGAGATTGTTTTTACAAAATTTTGAATTGTCGATACAAATTTTCGTTTTAGGTTTAACTCAGTTCAGAAACGTATACTCCGGTGATTTCATCAAAATACAACACATTTTTTTCTATCGCAACCGACAACTGGTAATTTAATTTGTACAAAGTATGTAACCCTAATGGACAGTTCTCTTCCGGGATATACATGTAAATTTCATATGTGTTATTGTTTAACTTTATGTTTCTTGTGCCCATATGAAGCAGAATAAATACATAACATTTTCTTAGACAAAAAGCAAAACACAATTTTGCAAATCCGTTAAAGTTAGATATAACTTTCAGATGTATTGACGCTGTCCCTGTCACTCAATATCCTACATTACAGGAATTGATTGCATCCTTTAAATCAGAGTGAACTTGATATTTATTTCTACCAAAACATGAAGGTCAGAAGTTTTAATCGATATTGGTACAGATGAATGACTTTAAAAATAAATCTATGTCAAAAATTGAGTCTAACTGTTCAATTGTCAGTTTTCTGTTTCTTAGCTTGAAAATACTTTCTATCATACCGGATGACAATACAAGAAGAGGTGAGGCTACACGAACTTCTTATTGTTCGTGAAGTCTCAATATATACGTAATTTATAAGAAGGGTTGGGATCCAGGTTTTGTCCACCATTTTCTACATAAGAAAATGCTGGTATCAAGTCAGGAAAATGACAGTTGTTATTCATTCGTTTGATATGTTTTAGCTTTTGATTTTTGGCATTTGATTGGACTGTTTGAACTTTCCCCGGCGTTCGGTATTTTTGGAGTTTTACTTTTTGTCCATACACGAATAAAAGCTCCATCAGACTTATGGGGATTTGCGATTGAAATCAAAACACTATAATTGTTGCAGTCAGGATCATACAAAACTTATTAATAGACCAATACGAACAGTTGGTGTTTCAACTCAATAGCGACATCCTTTCGTGAACCTTGGTCTTTAAATACCGTGATTAGTCGTCTGCACTGTGGTTTACCTATCTTTTTTTTCTATTCCAAAATGTGACATTTCGACATAGTGCGGATTCGCAGAGTGAGTGATTCATATATAGCGACATGCATAAACGCCCAGTCGACGCAGCCGATCTCGTTCTTTTTAGACTTACAGCGATTTCATGTTTTTATTGTTGTTTGGGTTACCTTCTCCTTTGCTGATTTGCTATACGACAAATTCGTTAAATTACTGCCGCCTTAATTTATGGTATGTTAAGTTTGAAAATTTCAGTTCAGCCAATAAATGGGTATGCCGTTTATATAAAAAAAAAACCTACAACGTGACGCTATATATGTGGTTTATTATTGGCTTTGTTCTTACAGAGATATGTGAATATTTTAATGTAAAGACTTTTATCTATGCTGTTTTGTTTTTACACATACTTTTTTTCAGTAAATATCAAAAGGATCCTATTTCAACCCTTCATAGAGTTATGAGATGATAAGTCATTTTTATGTCATTAATGCATAATTGCTATGAAAATTTCTGAAAACTCTTTCAGCCTGTCAAAACATTTGTTTAATTCCATGAACTAATCTCTCTCTTCTAGTATATTTATTTTTCGTATGTGGAAAAGTTTCACTATAAGTTTGAGAAGAAAAGTTCATTGAAATGTCACTTGTTGTCCATCGAATGTTTAATTGTTTCCTGAATATAACATGAAAATAACATGACATAAGTCTAGCAGGTATAATTACAATATAAATTAGTAACTACCTATATAGTTCTCTTTGCTTCATAAAGATACATGTATGCCATGGAGAAAACTTCCCGATCAGTGATGTATGTTGTCCATGACATAGAACTGCGATAACAATTATATATATAGTCGATGACTTACTGATACATGATTTTTCTCTCCGTACATTCTTTAGAAAATTGCTTTCTGAATTTGTTGGTTATAGCCTCAGGACGTTAACATTAAACCAAAATAGCCTTTGTTAACTGCATATGAGTTTACATGCATTGTTTTATTAAGCACATGATTTAAAAGGGGTTTGAATTGTTCTACTATAACGCATGCCTCAATGAATCACACCGATGGCATATATTTTACATGATGACGCCCGCAACCTTATATCTTAAGAATAAAATGATTTTGACGACTTTCGTTTTCTTTGCATGAAAAAAAAATTGATGAAAAAACATTTATAAGGAAAATATATCGAAAATTGTCATTTGCTTGGTTTTTCTGTTACCTATTGAACCATCAGACTAGGAGTGCGTTTAAACTTATGATATTTTCATCGGATTTTGTATAATGCGTTTTTACTCGCTGTGTTGGAGACCCATTGGTGACCTTCTGCTAGTAATTGCTCTTTGGTCTGATTGTTGTTTCTCTGACACATTCTTTTTTTTCCTTTCTTAATTAAAAGTATGTTCGTATGCTAAATGTATTAATCTTTTAATTCTGCGGCATCCTTATTAATATATTGCATGATTTAGTTTTAAAGGGGCACTAGATGTCAAATTCATGTTCATCAATTTGACTCAAATGCTGATAATTGATTTATAAAAATGTTATAACAATGACGGTACCAATTTTTCTATACCAGATGCGCATTTCGACAATACTTGTCTCTTCAGTGATGCTCGTAAAAGAGGGACGAAAGATACCAAAGGGACAGTCACGCACATAAATCTAAAATAAACTGACAACGCCATGGCTAGAAATGAAAACGACAAACAGACAAACAATAGTACACATGACACAACATAGCAAACTAAAGAATAAACGACACGAACCCAAACAAAAAACTAGGGGTGATCATTGGTGCTCTTGAAGGGTAAGCAAATCCACATGTGGCACCCGTCGTGTTGCCTATGTGATAACACATCCGGTAAATAGTCTCATTCGGTAGGTAACATTCTTTAAAAGGAAGGGGATTGTAGTTATGACGTAAGGAACATATCCGATATCATTTGTGAAACGATTATTCCATAACGGTCAACCAACTCGTGATGGCGTCCGTAAAATTTACGAAGGGATGATTTCAACTTCACCATTTGTAACTCTTTGTTTAATAGCTTCCTTGTGAGCAGCAATCCTTTATCAAGAAAATCATGATAGGAAATGCAAGCACGGGAATATCGTATCAATTGGGAGATATATACCCCGTATGCAGGTGCTGCTGGAATGTTGCTACTTAGAAATGGAAAGTTCACAATTGGAAAGCTGAAATCATCACTTTTGTCGTAAAGTTTTGTTTTCAACCGACCCTCATTGTCAATTTCTAGATGTAAGTCAAGATATGAGGCCGACTTAACTGTATCTGTAGTATCCTTTATCTCTAGTTCGATGGGATAGATGCGTTCCACATAGTCACCAAATTTTGAATTATTTAGTGAAAGAACATCATCTATATAGCGGAAAGTATAGTTAACGGATATTGCTAACTTCTTATCTTTCTTCCTAAGAAGTTCCTGCATGAAGTCAGCGTCATAATAATAAAGAAACAAGTCGGCAAGTAGAGGGGAACAGTTTGTTCGCATTGGAATGCCGACAGTCTGTTGAAAAACACATCAAGAAATCAAGCATCTTGATAATATCAGTTTTAGAGAAGTTTTTGTTTGAATCAGAGTGATCCTTTACAAAGTAGGATGTATCCCTCCCTAAGAACATCCCTCCCTAAAACATTCACCCAAGTTATAAAAAGACCAACAAAAACAATTTACAGGTCCTGGGATTGAGAATATGTAGCTTAGTTTCGTGTGTATTTTAGTCTAGACGCCATCTAATTAGCCATCCAGTTAGTATCCGAATACTTTCGATGACCATATAAATAAAGGCAACAGTAGTATACCGCTGTTCCACACTTATAAATCGATAGAAAAAAAACAAATCCTGGTTACAATTACAACTGAGGGAAACGCATTAAATATAAGAGGAGAACAACAACACAACATTAAAATGTAACACACAAGAAACGAACTAAGCATTATACAAAATCCGATGAAAATAACAAATATAACATGAACAGTAAATATGAATTTGGGATAAAAAAAGTACCGTGACACGTCTTATTGTAATGTGAATTCACACTCAAATATAAGAAGAAATACACGACACAACAGTAACACAACATTAAAATGTAACACACAGAAACGAACTATAATATGACAATTGATATATTCCTGACTTGGTACAGGAATTTTTTTGCAGAAAAAATGGTGGGTTTAACCGGGTTTTGTGGCATGCCAAACCTCTCGCTTTAATAACAATGTTCAATGTGACATTCAAATGACAACATAACATTACAGGACTACAATACAAATAAATAGGAGAATAATAGCTAACAAAAGGTACCAGGTTTAAAATTCAATACGCCAGAAGTGCGCTCCGTCCACACAAGACTAACCAGTGTCATATAAGTGACATAAATATAAATAAAGATATAAATAGATAAAGCATCTTGTGCAATTGGATTTTTCGTAGTCTGTTTTATTTCAGAATATAGATTAAAAATGTATATTAGTCATCGTTTTCACCTGTATAAAAATATTTGTTTTTGTGGATCCAACCGGTCTATTGAAAAATTTACCCTTGTTTCACATTCAATTTCGACATTCCTTTCCTTAAACATTTCTAAACCTCTCGTGGGATCTTACATCACAGTATCCAGTAGCGGTAAATCTGATAGCATGTAATTGCTTTATTTCAAATTGTATACTTTTGAAAGTTATAAATTATTGAAACATGTTTATTTCTGCTTTTAAAAGCAATCAAACATTACCAAGAACAAAAACAGACGATATTTATGTGGTCATAACTGCAATTTTGAAACTGATAAAATTGAGAATGGAAATGGGGAATGTGCCAAAGAGACAACAACCCGACCATAGGAAAAAACAACAGCAGAAGGTCACCAACAGGTCTTCAATGTAGCGAGAAATTCCCGCACCCGGAGGCGTCCTTCAGCTAGCCCCTAAACAAATATATACTAGTGCAGTGATAATAAACGTCATACTAATTTCCAAATTGTACACAAGAAACTAAAATTAAAATAATACAAGACTAACAAAGGCCAGCGGCTCCTGACTTGGGACAGGCGCAAAAATGCGGCGGGGTTAAACATGTTTGTGAGATCTCAACCCTCCCCCTATACCTCTAGCCAATGTAGAAAAGTAAACGCATAACAATACGCACATTAAAATTCAATCCAAGAGAAGTCCGAGTCTGATGTCAGAAGATGTAACCAAAGAAAATAAACAAAATGACAATAATACATAAATAACAACAGACTACTAGCAGTTAACTGACATGCCAGCTCCAGACTTCAAATAAACTGACTGAAAGATTATGATTTCACCATATGAACATGAAGCACAAGTATGTTAACAATTTATTGTTAGACAAATTGTGTTTATACTATGAAAAAAATTTCAGAAGCTATAAATAAACTCATAAAACATTTACATGGTAAAACAAGACGTCAGTTTTACGTTTAATGCTAAGTAGACAACATTACTTCTTTGACATATGCTTGAGAACCGTTTAAATAACAATTAGATATGTGTTTTGTCTGTAGAGCTTATTTAACAGCAGTTAACATATATTTTGTGGTGTGATGAAATTTTTAATTGCAAGCTTTCAGACAAAATGCAATAGAACTTGATATGATATATAATGGCTGGAAATTTTTAACATGATGTTATTATCTTATCGGCCTTAGGCCTGCTATTATTGTTCGTGTGCTCAATTTCTAATGTTAGTTTTAACCTAAATAACTATGTGGATGTTGAACTGAAGGCTCATATACATATTCCTTTTAAACAGAGATTGTTTTTACAAAATTTTGAATTGTCGATACAAATTTTCGTTTTAGGTTTAACTCAGTTCAGAAACGTATACTCCGGTGATTTCATCAAAATACAACACATTTTTTTCTATCGCAACCGACAACTGGTAATTTAATTTGTACAAAGTATGTAACCCTAATGGACAGTTCTCTTCCGGGATATACATGTAAATTTCATATGTGTTATTGTTTAACTTTATGTTTCTTGTGCCCATATGAAGCAGAATAAATACATAACATTTTCTTAGACAAAAAGCAAAACACAATTTTGCAAATCCGTTAAAGTTAGATATAACTTTCAGATGTATTGACGCTGTCCCTGTCACTCAATATCCTACATTACAGGAATTGATTGCATCCTTTAAATCAGAGTGAACTTGATATTTATTTCTACCAAAACATGAAGGTCAGAAGTTTTAATCGATATTGGTACAGATGAATGACTTTAAAAATAAATCTATGTCAAAAATTGAGTCTAACTGTTCAATTGTCAGTTTTCTGTTTCTTAGCTTGAAAATACTTTCTATCATACCGGATGACAATACAAGAAGAGGTGAGGCTACACGAACTTCTTATTGTTCGTGAAGTCTCAATATATACGTAATTTATAAGAAGGGTTGGGATCCAGGTTTTGTCCACCATTTTCTACATAAGAAAATGCTGGTATCAAGTCAGGAAAATGACAGTTGTTATTCATTCGTTTGATATGTTTTAGCTTTTGATTTTTGGCATTTGATTGGACTGTTTGAACTTTCCCCGGCGTTCGGTATTTTTGGAGTTTTACTTTTTGTCCATACACGAATAAAAGCTCCATCAGACTTATGGGGATTTGCGATTGAAATCAAAACACTATAATTGTTGCAGTCAGGATCATACAAAACTTATTAATAGACCAATACGAACAGTTGGTGTTTCAACTCAATAGCGACATCCTTTCGTGAACCTTGGTCTTTAAATACCGTGATTAGTCGTCTGCACTGTGGTTTACCTATCTTTTTTTTCTATTCCAAAATGTGACATTTCGACATAGTGCGGATTCGCAGAGTGAGTGATTCATATATAGCGACATGCATAAACGCCCAGTCGACGCAGCCGATCTCGTTCTTTTTAGACTTACAGCGATTTCATGTTTTTATTGTTGTTTGGGTTACCTTCTCCTTTGCTGATTTGCTATACGACAAATTCGTTAAATTACTGCCGCCTTAATTTATGGTATGTTAAGTTTGAAAATTTCAGTTCAGCCAATAAATGGGTATGCCGTTTATATAAAAAAAAAAACCTACAACGTGACGCTATATATATGGTTTATTATTGGCTTTGTTCTTACAGAGATATGTGAATATTTTAATGTAAAGACTTTTATCTATGCTGTTTTGTTTTTACACATACTTTTTTTCAGTAAATATCAAAAGGATCCTATTTCAACCCTTCATAGAGTTATGAGATGATAAGTCATTTTTATGTCATTATTGTGTTTAATATAACACGTATGTATCTTAACACTTACAACAGAAAGATTCCATAAATATGGTTAAAGAATGACACATGCATAATTGCTATGAAAATTTCTGAAAACTCTTTCAGCCTGTCAAAACATTTGTTTAATTCCATGAACTAATCTCTCTCTTCTAGTATATTTATTTTTCGTATGTGGAAAAGTTTCACTATAAGTTTGAGAAGAAAAGTTCATTGAAATGTCACTTGTTGTCCATCGAATGTTTAATTGTTTCCTGAATATAACATGAAAATAACATGACATAAGTCTAGCAGGTATAATTACAATATAAATTAGTAACTACCTATATAGTTCTCTTTGCTTCATAAAGATACATGTATGCCATGGAGAAAACTTCCCGATCAGTGATGTATGTTGTCCATGACATAGAACTGCGATAACAATTATATATATAGTCGATGACTTACTGATACATGATTTTTCTCTCCGTACATTCTTTAGAAAATTGCTTTCTGAATTTGTTGGTTATAGCCTCAGGACGTTAACATTAAACCAAAATAGCCTTTGTTAACTGCATATGAGTTTACATGCATTGTTTTATTAAGCACATGATTTAAAAGGGGTTTGAATTGTTCTACTATAACGCATGCCTCAATGAATCACACCGATGGCATATATTTTACATGATGACGCCCGCAACCTTATATCTTAAGAATAAAATGATTTTGACGACTTTCGTTTTCTTTGCATGAAAAAAAAATTGATGAAAAAACATTTATAAGGAAAATATATCGAAAATTGTCATTTGCTTGGTTTTTCTGTTACCTATTGAACCATCAGACTAGGAGTGCGTTTAAACTTATGATATTTTCATCGGATTTTGTATAATGCGTTTTTACTCGCTGTGTTGGAGACCCATTGGTGACCTTCTGCTAGTAATTGCTCTTTGGTCTGATTGTTGTTTCTCTGACACATTCTTTTTTTTCCTTTCTTAATTAAAAGTATGTTCGTATGCTAAATGTATTAATCTTTTAATTCTGCGGCATCCTTATTAATATATTGCATGATTTAGTTTTAAAGGGGCACTAGATGTCAAATTCATGTTCATCAATTTGACTCAAATGCTGATAATTGATTTATAAAAATGTTATAACAATGACGGTACCAATTTTTCTATACCAGATGCGCATTTCGACAATACTTGTCTCTTCAGTGATGCTCGTAAAAGAGGGACGAAAGATACCAAAGGGACAGTCACGCACATAAATCTAAAATAAACTGACAACGCCATGGCTAGAAATGAAAACGACAAACAGACAAACAATAGTACACATGACACAACATAGCAAACTAAAGAATAAACGACACGAACCCAAACAAAAAACTAGGGGTGATCATTGGTGCTCTTGAAGGGTAAGCAAATCCACATGTGGCACCCGTCGTGTTGCCTATGTGATAACACATCCGGTAAATAGTCTCATTCGGTAGGTAACATTCTTTAAAAGGAAGGGGATTGTAGTTATGACGTAAGGAACATATCCGATATCATTTGTGAAACGATTATTCCATAACGGTCAACCAACTCGTGATGGCGTCCGTAAAATTTACGAAGGGATGATTTCAACTTCACCATTTGTAACTCTTTGTTTAATAGCTTCCTTGTGAGCAGCAATCCTTTATCAAGAAAATCATGATAGGAAATGCAAGCACGGGAATATCGTATCAATTGGGAGATATATACCCCGTATGCAGGTGCTGCTGGAATGTTGCTACTTAGAAATGGAAAGTTCACAATTGGAAAGCTGAAATCATCACTTTTGTCGTAAAGTTTTGTTTTCAACCGACCCTCATTGTCAATTTCTAGATGTAAGTCAAGATATGAGGCCGACTTAACTGTATCTGTAGTATCCTTTATCTCTAGTTCGATGGGATAGATGCGTTCCACATAGTCACCAAATTTTGAATTATTTAGTGAAAGAACATCATCTATATAGCGGAAAGTATAGTTAACGGATATTGCTAACTTCTTATCTTTCTTCCTAAGAAGTTCCTGCATGAAGTCAGCGTCATAATAATAAAGAAACAAGTCGGCAAGTAGAGGGGAACAGTTTGTTCGCATTGGAATGCCGACAGTCTGTTGAAAAACACATCAAGAAATCAAGCATCTTGATAATATCAGTTTTAGAGAAGTTTTTGTTTGAATCAGAGTGATCCTTTACAAAGTAGGATGTATCCCTCCCTAAGAACATCCCTCCCTAAAACATTCACCCAAGTTATAAAAAGACCAACAAAAACAATTTACAGGTCCTGGGATTGAGAATATGTAGCTTAGTTTCGTGTGTATTTTAGTCTAGACGCCATCTAATTAGCCATCCAGTTAGTATCCGAATACTTTCGATGACCATATAAATAAAGGCAACAGTAGTATACCGCTGTTCCACACTTATAAATCGATAGAAAAAAAACAAATCCTGGTTACAATTACAACTGAGGGAAACGCATTAAATATAAGAGGAGAACAACAACACAACATTAAAATGTAACACACAAGAAACGAACTAAGCATTATACAAAATCCGATGAAAATAACAAATATAACATGAACAGTAAATATGAATTTGGGATAAAAAAAGTACCGTGACACGTCTTATTGTAATGTGAATTCACACTCAAATATAAGAAGAAATACACGACACAACAGTAACACAACATTAAAATGTAACACACAGAAACGAACTATAATATGACAATTGATATATTCCTGACTTGGTACAGGAATTTTTTTGCAGAAAAAATGGTGGGTTTAACCGGGTTTTGTGGCATGCCAAACCTCTCGCTTTAATAACAATGTTCAATGTGACATTCAAATGACAACATAACATTACAGGACTACAATACAAATAAATAGGAGAATAATAGCTAACAAAAGGTACCAGGTTTAAAATTCAATACGCCAGAAGTGCGCTCCGTCCACACAAGACTAACCAGTGTCATATAAGTGACATAAATATAAATAAAGATATAAATAGATAAAGCATCTTGTGCAATTGGATTTTTCGTAGTCTGTTTTATTTCAGAATATAGATTAAAAATGTATATTAGTCATCGTTTTCACCTGTATAAAAATATTTGTTTTTGTGGATCCAACCGGTCTATTGAAAAATTTACCCTTGTTTCACATTCAATTTCGACATTCCTTTCCTTAAACAAATTATACACACATAATTCACGTGTTTTCCATCTCTAGCTGAGGGTTTAAATTGAAGTACACATGAATGTGTATTCATTTGTAAGTGAATATTATATTTCCAGTTTCTTTCTGACAAAATTGAACCATACTAGATACTAGAAACGAATTATCATTTCACTGTTTCCTTTTCATAAATGATTGAACAAACAAAATCATATTTTAGATTGTTTATGTATCTCGTAGCTAGTGCCCCTTTAAATAGCAACTGACTTAATGTAATATCAACAAGTACTAACCTTACCACTGATAATCAATATATTCACGTTTACAAGGGGGATAAGGTAACTGTACTTCATGTTTCTCTAACAAATGTAAAATTCAAATAAAATATTATATCACTGAAAAAATAAAAAAACAAAATATTTAGTAGAAACTACGGGTGTTCCCTACAATTTTCCTGATTTAATTTTTAGATACGCATATCGTTTCATTTCAATAAATTATAAAATGCTACAAAAACGTAACTTTAAAGAAGGATGAAAATAATAACATGCATATGATGTATATGTTTATTTTACAATGATATTTAAGTGTTTTATTGGCTTATTAGGACTCATATCTAAGCGCAAATATATCCCTTAAAGTTTGTGTAACATCATTTAAGTAATACGTCTGCGGAAACAGCAAAACTAAGTAATATTACTTAATTTAGATGTAGGAAAACTGCAAAGAGATAATTTTAGAAATATCATATCTATCATGCTACTAGTAATATATATAAATATTGCTTTGTTTGAAAGGGAAGTAAAAATTGCTGCAGAAATAATTGAGGGTTGTTAACCATCGTACACTAATTTATAAATCATTTGCGTATGACTACGAATGCAAGCAGAATGATATTAACAGGTTATAGGATAGACAAAAGGAAATGAGAATTATTGTGGAACTCCTTTAATTTCAGTCTTCATACATATAAACATTGATTGCTGTCGGTGTATTGATGTTATTGGTAGTAAAAAATATTGTAAATAACAAACTGGAAATTACTAGCTCATAACTTAAAACTCGAATAATTTTAAATGTTCGCTATTTTTTTATGTCGACCAATTTGAAATAAAATCGGTAAATATATGTAATAATTTCTCAAGTTCTTTAAAGTCAATTGTTATATTAACGGCATAAGTATATGACAATGTCACGACATTCGTTATTGTTATGAATAAGATATTGTATCTAGATATAAGAAGATGAGGTATGAGTGCTAATGAGACAACTATCCATCCAAGTCACAAAAAGTAAACGATTATATTCAACATTGCTAGAAACAAAGGAATAACTTAGAAAATATGAGGATCAAGGGGAAAAAATCGGAGAAACCATACACATAGAAAACAGAAGATGTGGTATGAGTGCCAATGAGACAACTCTTCATCCAAGTCACAATTGGTAAAAGTAAACAATTAAATGTCAAAGTACGGGTTTCAACACGGAGTATGGTCTCACACCAAACAACAAGCTATAAAAGGCTAAAAAAAGACTTAGGTTAAACCATTCAAACTGAAAAACCATCGGTCTATAGATATAAGAAAATGTGGTATTCTCCATCCAAGTCACAATTTGTAAAAGTAAACCATAATAGGTCAATGTATGGTCTTCAACACGGAGCCTAGTCTATATAAAAAAGTGGGAAATCGAGAAATAGTCATGAGCCAAATCAACAAACGACAACTCTTGAACATCAGGTTCCTGACTTAGAAAAGAGAGGCGAAAAATACCGTAGGGACATTCAAATCCATAGATCAAAAATAAACAACGCAATGGATAAAAAAGAAACGATAAACAGACAATTAATAGTACACAGCATAGAAAACTAAAAACTAAAGATTACGCAACACGAACCCAACAAAAAACTAGGGATGGTCTCTGTAGCCATCCGTCGAGTTGATCATGTTATTACAAACCCAATTAATAGTATAATTCGCTAGGCCATTCGTGAAAGGAAACAGGATAGTACTTTCGACATAAGGAACATATCCGATATCATCTGTGAAACGGATATTCCATAACGGTCAACAGACTCGTGAAGGCGTTCGGGAATTTTTAGAAGGGATGATTTTTAAAGTCACCATTTGGTTTTTTTTAATAGCTTTGAAATAATTTCTTATGAGAAGCAACCCTCTATCAAGGAAATCATGATTGGAAATACAAATCAGGGAACATTGTAACAATTGTAAAAATTGGGAGATACATATTCCATATGCAGGCGCTGCTGGAATGTTGCTACATAGAAATGGTAAGTTACCTCATTGTCAATTTGTAGATATAAGTCAATATATGAGGCAGACTTAACTGTATCTGATATATCCATTATCTCTCGTTCGATTGATAGATGCTTTAAACATATTCACCACATTTTGAGTTATTAAGTGAGAGAATTCATCTATATAGCGGAAAGTAAAGTTAAAGGATAAGTTCATGTATGAAATCAGCATCATAACAATAAAGGACAAAGTTGGCAAGAAGAGGGACACAATTGGTTTTTTATGGGAATGCCGATATGTTATTGAAAAATTTTGTCCTTCAAACGAAACATATACATGTATGTTTTCATTTAAAAACTCAGACATCTTGATAATGTCAGTCTGTTTAAATCAGAGTGATTTGTTTACAAAGTAGGAATTATCCCTTTTTCAGACAGGAAACTAGTATTGCCAATGATACAACTCTCCACAAGATACCGAATGATAAAGAAATTAACAACTATTGATCATCGCATGGCCTTCAACAATGATCAAAGCCCATACCGCAAAGTATATTTATACACTTAACATGAACACATAACAAATATGTAACACATCAACAAACGACAACCACTAAATTTCTGGATCCTTGACAGGCACATACTAAAGAATGCGGCGGAGTAAAACTTTAAGCAGGATCAACCCCGCCCTCCTTTTTCATACCTGGGAAAGTGGTGTAACATTACAACATAAGAATGGACTAAACAATAACAGTTGAAAAAGGCTTAACTCATTTAATTTATATAAATAGAAATACATCTTACAAAAACACAGAGTGGACGTGGCTCGGTACTTGTATATCCCAGAAACAAAAAGACACTAAGTACTGATCTGAGATTACTTGCAGTAACTGACAGCTATTTCAAAGCAAAATAACAACAAAGAGAAAAATCATGCATCTAAGACTAAATTATCAATCAGATTATTTATGTTTTGGAATGGGAATACTTGTGTAAAGTATAAAAAAGTCAAATGTTGTAATACAAGCGCAAGATCAAAGAGTCTTATATTTTATGTATTCTAAAAAAATCTTCGGAATTTTTAAATATCCGCATCTAATTGACGCCATCTCTAGAATAGGCAGTGTTACAATAACTTTGAAGTCCGGCTTTGATTACTGACAACATTAATGCCAGGTGCAAACAAATGCAGTGGGTTTACCCGAAACAATAGCTACATAGAAAGATACACTATAAAATATAAAGTGAAATGGTTAGTTAACTCAATCAAAAGGCATATTAACAAAAATATTGATAAAAGATAAAACGTTTCCATTAATTCTTATCGATCCCGTTTATGCTTACAAACTTGATTATGAAATTAACATATCTATTCAACGATGCAAGTAAATGAGGTTGGTGGTAGGGTTATGGGAGCAGTGATAGTTTATTGGTGAAATTGCACGAAATCAGACCAATTAAAAAAAGGATTTACAAAAGTACCGTCCTTCAAGGTAAAATCATAAATTCGTACGTCCATTTAACCTGACACAATTAAATACTCAACTATATTAATCAGTGGAACGAATCGAAAAAAAAACGAGCACCAATCTTGTTGACAATTTTTTTTGTTTTATAGGGATAAAGATCAAAACACAATGTTGACTGCTGTTCCCCTATTTTTGCCATTTTTACCTTTCATGTCGATTTGCTTTATTAACACATTTTTGTCAATATTGTGCGACTGTCATACAAGCCAGATGTTTAGCTGGCTGCAGAACCAGGGTTAATCCCCCATTTTCTACATCAGAAAATGTCTGTACCAAGTCAGTAATATGACAGTTGTTTTCCATTCTTTTAAAGTGTTTTGGCTTTGGATTTTGCCATTTGATATGAGAACTTTCCATTTTGAATTTTCCCATAGGTAAAGACAACAACGACAAACCTTTCTGTGTACTTGATACAATAATCAAACACAGCGATGTTTGCTCTTACTTTTGATTATGTAAAATAGTGTCAACTCATTATATTTGAATATTATCTGATAGAAAATTGGGTCTTTAGATACGGTAAGTTAATTACGACACAATGTTTCCCCCATAAAATGGTTATATGAACGCGTAGTTAGTTTTTTTACACACATTTCAATTTATTCTGACGACAATTGTATTGCTTTTTTTTTAATTTGACACAAGTACTTCAGAATCTTTTGGGAACTAACTTACTGCTTCTGTTTGCAACTTAGTCGTGTATACGCCATTCAATAGTTTAGGATATTAAATCAGGAGTTTGATTAATTTTACATTCATGAATGCTGCCGATGGTATATCTCTCGAGAAAACGATAATCTATATTTTTTTAATTTTATTGATTTGCTTATTTGAGTAAATGATGAATAAAAAAGTGATGAGGGGCTTGATGGATTATTTCCGTTCTTCGTGATCGGCTCATTTTCGATATCGTGAACCGTTTTTCTACAGATTTTGATTTTTTTATATTTTCGTGATCCGTGATCATGGAAATTTATGTTCTGTGAATCGTGATGAGACCCCACATTCCATCCCCATCAGGCCCTTCAGTGATGTTTGTCTTATTTTAATGAATAATTGACTTTCGCAGAAAATACAAATCTTTGTCAGTCGGATTATTGTTTTTTTTTTTTACTGTTTTTTTCGACGTACAATTAAAAAGTAATTATTTTTTCTATTGCTTACTTTTCTAAATTTCATGTAACCCTCCTTGTGTGCGTATGTATATATTAACTCATCATATATACCAGGATTACCATTGTAAATGTCAGACGCGTTTTTCGTCTACAAGAGACTCATCAGACCAATTAGAATCCGAAGTTGTATATATAATACCGTCTATAGTTCAAACTGTCCATTTTTGCCTGCGTTCGTCTGGTATCTTTCCTTTACATCCTTGCTTTCCTCATTCATAAGTGAGACCTTTTATGGGGTAGCTGAGTAAGCATCAATAAAAAATTGTGTTCCAGTCCAATCACATAATATTTTTTGGTTTTGTTTAATTAAATCAAATAATCATGACATATTTGGTCTGGTAATCAAATAATTACTTATTAAAACGGCTCAGTAATTACATAATCAAAAATCCCATGAGGAGGCTCACTAGTTGTCCATCCATCATGATACAACATTAGCAACAACATTGCTTCAGCAGCATACAAGGTCTATACATATATTACAAATAAGGCAGAATACAGAGAAAGATGCAATGAATTAAATAATGCAGATATAACTTTAATCTCTATGTTGTGTCTTGTGCACTTTTTTCTCTTTTTATTTTTTAGCCATGGGGTTGTCAGTGTATTTTCGATCCAATAGTCTGAAAATCCCTATTGTATCTTTCGCTTTTCTTTGATATGAATACATACATGTTTACAGCATAATAACTGATAATTTGCGGTCGTAATGTCCATGCATAATATTAATCGCCGTGTTACATTCTTTCAGGTCTTATTCGTTTTCTGGTGTGTATTTTTATAACTGAAAATCTGTTTACTAATTAGTATGTTTGAATCAAAATTGTTTTGCTATAAAATAATATTTACTTTGTTAATATACTTATTCACTTCTTGATATGAATTCGAAATTTGAAAAGTTACCGTGTGACCCCTTTCTGTATTTTTTTGTTCCGCAGTTCTTTTAATATAATAAATAATTTCAAAAAATAACTAGAGTTTGGATTTGTGATTTCATCATAAACATTACATTCTTATAATTTTAATACGCTGGTTTTAATGTCTAAACCAGTTTAACTATTTAATGAAAATACTTCCAAAATTTCTGACATTCAACCTCATTCTGCAAAAATATATTAGGATTAAACGTCTTTTTAAAGGAATTTTTGTTGTATAAACTGGATCAAGTCACTCACAAACATATCATAAAAGTCCGAAGTGAGTGACTTGGTCAAGTTTATACACCAATAAATTCCTTTAATTGACGTTTAATCCTTATAATTTTTTAAAATTGGAGATAAGGAATATATTTTTTCAACACTGACAACCTCTATCACACGTTAATTGTAGATTTATGTCATTGAATTGACCTTGCGCATGAATATATTTGTTGGTTAACGCAAAAATATGAAATTTGCTATCTGATGATAAATAAACTACAAATAGTTATCAAATGTACAAGAATTATTATTTAATACGCCAGACGCGCGTTTCGTCTAAATAAGACTCATCAGTGACGCTAAGATCAAAATAGTTATAAAGCCAAACTATTACAAAGTTTAAAAGCAGTGAGGACCCAAAATTAAAAAAAGTGGTGCCAAATACAGCTAAAGTAATCTATTCCTGGGATAAGAAAATCCATAGTTTTTCGAAAAATTCAAAGTTTTGTTACAGGAAATTTATAAAAATGACCGTATAATTGATATTCATGTCAACATCGAAGTGCTGACTACTGGGCTGGTGATACCCTCGTGACAAAATGTCCACTCAAGTCAACACTGAATTGCTGACTACTGGGCTTGTGATACCCTCGGGACAAAACGGCCATTCCTGTCAACACCGAAGTGCTGACTACTTGGCTTGACTTCGGGACGAAAAACTCAAATGAGTTTTTTTGGTTCATTATTAACATGCAGCAAAATTAAATAATTTTAACGTCGGTGATATCATCACCGACACTTTTTTTACATTGGTTACGATGAGAAGTACGGTCAACGTCGTCTATCAAAAAATAAACAAAGTCAAAATCAACTACCGGACGTTCTCTCGACCAATCATATCAACGTATTCCATCATATGCAAATCACATAAGAATTATTCATAAAAAGAGTACTTGTAATTTGTTTGGTAAACGCAACGTATCAAAAAGGAATTATCAATTTTAGTTTTTAAATATACAAATACCTATATGTACTATTGTTTGTCTGTTTGTCTTTTTCATTTTTAGCCATGGCGTTGTTAGTTTATTTTCGATTTATGAGTTTGACTGTCCCTTTGAAATCTTTCGTACCTCTTTTTTAACTTTTTTTTAATTAATAAAATTGGTTGTTCTATTGTATTAGTGTTGTCTCTAATTAGTTTATAGGAAAAATAAAAAAAAATGTTTTGACAGCTGCAAGTTTATAAATCCAAAACAATACGGCAGATAATATTAATCACAATTCAACATAAAAAGTTACCTCATTGATTACGTTGTGTTACAGTAATCAGTTGATCTTGTAACCACGAATGATGATCAAACTTTAATAACATATGATGCACTGACACTGTTAATTGCATAATAAGTGGCATTGCTTTTGCTAATGAAATTGAATAATATATGTTTCAATTTATTTGTTAATTATAATCAATACAAATCATGTTTTTCTGAGTATTATAAAAAAAGTGCATATATCTTTTTCGTGTTTTGGTTAACGTTATATTTTGCTGTGTTGGAAATAAGTGTTAAACAGGAGTGCATACAAAAAAGTGCATGGTATGAAGTTTTCTAAACATTTTATCTTTCAAAACAAATTATTGACATTTCAAATAAATCAAATAAGTTTGTGACAAATACCAAAACAATATAGATAAACTTTCAGGCAGAGATACGACAGTTGTTTTCAATTCGTTTGAGGAGTTTGAGGTTTACCAATTTTGCCAATTGCTAAAGAATTTCCGTTTTAAATTTCCTTATAGAGGTTCGTATTTTTGTTATTTAACTTTTTTTGTAAGTAAATAAAATTTAATATCAGGCATAATATATATTAAGAAAAGTCGCAATGAAGTGTGACTTTCTGATTTATTTATTTTTCATCATCTAACAGAATTAATGAAAAGATTCTTTCCGATGATACTAACTCTTTCCGACGAATCAATAACACAATACATTCGAGTAAGTTGGTATCATTAACCATATTCACAAACATTCACCTGGATCACCATCGGAGTCTGGACAGAGAAGTGGGGCTATAAATATCGTTTAAGGTCTAATAAATATCGTTTCCGGGCCACGTCCACTGTATTTTTGTCCATCTGATGAGTTAAGCCTTTTTCAACTGATTTTTATAGTTCGTTCTTATGTTGTACTGTTATACCACTGTCCCAGGTTAGGGGGGGGGGTTAGGATCCCGTTAACATGTTTAATCCCGCCACATTATTTATGTATGTGCCTGTCCCAAGTCAGGAGCCTGTAATTCAGTGGTCGTCGTTTGTTTATGTGTTACATATTTGTTTTTCGTTCATTTTTTACATAAATAAGGCTGTTAGTTTTCTTGTTTGAATTGTTTTACATTGTCTTATCGGGGCCTTTTATAGCTCACTATGCGGTATGAGCTTTGCTCATTATTGAAGGCCGTACGGTGACCTATAGTTTTTAATGTCTGTGTTATTTTGGTCTTTTGTGGATAGTTGTTTCATTGGCAATCATACCACATCTTCTTTTTTATATAATATAGTTTTCTGGGTTTTTTTCAGTTACCATTGTTTTTCATACACAACTGTTTGTTGATTTCAAGTTATGTCATCAAACTTCTTAAGAAAGTTTGAGCGTTGAGAATATTGTTAGTATCACCGTTAAATCAATTTTGCAGCTGCCTTTATGTCATTGGCTAGAGATACCTCTCTAAACGTCCTCCAGTAGTCTCTCACTAAGCCAACTGATGAATCTTCTTTAGATGGAAATTGCATCTTGAGTATCAAAATTATGAGGCTAACAAACACTAGATTGCCGCTAATGCTGGCAAACTTTTAAATCCATTGTGTGCGAAAAATGTCCAGAAGCCAGCACTTTAATTTTGTGTCGACATGAAATATCATTGATATATGTACATTGTTTCATTTACTGAAAATTTATTAAACTTAACAACGAAACACTCATGTAGTTCTACCTTCAGCGTACATTGCCTTAGTCATATTCAGCCTAATTTTGTGTAAATGTTGGGTTTTTTATGATCGTTGTATTTGATTTTGTCATCCATTTTTATTTTTTATTCGCGCGTCACTGATCATGCTGATGAGTCTCGTGTGAATGAAATGCGTGTCGTCTGATGTTCCAAATTATAAGGTTTTTACCCACTGAGTCTTCTTCACTTCTAGTAGGCGTTTCCGTCCGAGGGTATCACAAGCACAAAGTCATCATGTGTTGTTATCACGAAATATCTTAACTATTTTCATTTTCTGAAAAATATACTGCTTATTAAATTTGAATTACTCGAACACTATTTTTTTTTTATTGTCATGATAGATTGCCTAGTTCGTATTTTGAACAATTATTTTGTTTTTAATACTCTCCAAATTCGTACCTCATTTTGCAAACCAACTATTTAGATTTAATTCATATCTAGAAAAAATGCTCGCATAGCTAAACATTAACAAACCATGCGGATTACTTGCATATAAATGTAATATAATCCTTTGAATATTTATAACTTTTAATAATTTTAACAAACTATAAAGGAAAACAAATTTCTATTTCGTTTCATTTCATTTCATTTTTGACATACTAGTAACTCATTTGAGATGTGTGATGCCCTTTAAATAAAGATCTGTTTTGCTGAGATTGGTGTAGAATACACAGCCATGATGTAACTGATTTAGGATGTGATGTACCCTTACCATGAATGTCCGTTCTGGTTACAGGAGTATAGATCATTTAAGGCCATGTTTGAACTGATTCAAGATGTGGTGTATCCTTACAATAAAAATTCGTTTGACTGATCTGGGTGTCTGAGAACACATGTTTTAGCTGATTCAAAAATGAATTGTTCCTGTACAATGAAGGTCTGTTTTAGTGAATTGTACTTTTCTATATGCAGTTTTTTGTATATTTGGGACGTTTGTGAAATCCATTTGTGTAAGTATAAAATACCATCATTTTGATTATTATGTTGCCGAGAAAATTTCAGTTGCATATAACTACTAGAGATATCGGTTACAATCTGTAGTTCAACAGCCAATTTCATTTCATGAGTGAGAACATATTTTAACAACCCTTTCACAAATTATGAGGGCATCGATTCTTAGATCTCACACTGAAAATACATGTTATTCTCTTTTAAGTTTTGATGGTTCTTGATGACATATGATTCAAATGACTAAAACAAAAACGTTGGATAGTTCGTGTGTGGGCATACATAAAATGTAATTCATCTAATTGATTATAAAAAAAACATAAGATGAATTTTTAACGTAGTTTTCCAGTAATATACATTATATGATGCGAATCACGCTTGTACAAAGCTATTTGAGTTTCACTTCAATGAAATTTTAAAAATTGTTAACTATGGAAAATATCACTACAATATCGCTTATATACAATACAACACATTTTACTCTTATTTTACGGCTTTCTGTCTCAGCTTAAATCTTGGAATTAATAGCTTTTACCATGATATTCAAGAACTATTTTTGCTAGATCTAGCTAGCTATACTTGCCTGTAACTTGCCTTTAATCCACCATTTTCTACACAAGGAAATGTCAAGTGAGGAATATGACAGTTGTTTCCATTCGTTTGATGTGTTTGACCTTGTTTTTGCCATTTGAAAAGAGATTTTTCGTTTTAAATTTTCCATTAAGTTCGGGTTTTTTGTTTTTGCATAACATTTAGTTATGATCAAAAACACAAACAAAATGCAATTTGAATAGTCGCCCATTTGATTCGATTTCTCTAACATAATAACGTATTGCTAAATATCATTTAATCAACACAGTTCCAATATTTTGTAGATCTTTGTAATGTGTAAAACAATTTCACAAAAAATCAATAAAACTCAAATGTGACCTAGATGTGGCTGCAAATTTTCCGGTGTTATTATTACAATGTAAGGTACCTCTTTAACACAAATCATATCAAAATTATAGAGCATTGTATATAATTTCTGAACCAAATATGTACTTATTTATGTTAATAGGTTCAAAATTCTTTAGACATCTTCAGTCATACTAACTTTTAAACTTTTTAAATGGACTAAATTACTACTTTAATTTCAATTTTTTGACTGTTTGTTTTACCCCCTTCTTGCCATTTGAGGCATACATGTAACACATAAATAAATAAAAGTTAGAAGGTGGGCAAACAAGGCAATATAGCCCTTTCGTATTTTCCATTGATCAGATCCGATAACAGGATAACGAGTCTAAATTGATATGGTTCCAATAGAAATGAAACCGCCTCTATGAAATATTTTGGCTTACATCTAGAAATTGACAATGAGGTTCGGTTGAATACAAAACTTTACGACATACGAGATGATTTCAGCTTCCCAATTGTTAACTTTCAATTTATATGTAGCAACATTCCAGCAGCACCTGCATACGAAGTGTACATCTCCCAATCGATACGATATTCCCGCGTTTATATTTCCTGTCATGATTTCCTTGATAGAGGGTTGCTGCTCAAAAAGAAGCTTTTAGACCAAGAGTTCCGAATGGTGAAGTTGACATCATCCCTTCGTAAATTTCACAGACGTCATCACGAGTAGGTTGACCGCTAGGGAATAACCGTTTCACAGATGATATCGAATATGTTTTTTACGTAACTACAATCCCGTTCCCTTTTTTATGAATGTGACCTACTAAATTAGACTATTTACCGAAGCACCTGAGAAAACCCCTAGTTTTTGGTGGGGTTCCTGTTGCTCAGTCTTAGTGTTCTTTGTTGTTTCTTGTGTACAATTATTTGTCTGTTTGTCTGTTTCATTTTCAGCCATGGCGTTGTCAGTTTATTTTCGATTTATGAGTTTGATGTGATGTGCAATAATACTTAAAGGCCTTCGCTGCGTCTGCTACTTTTTTTTCACAAAATGACGAAATAGAATTTCAATTCAATTTCCTTGGTTGTGACATTATCGAAACAGCCTATTCACCGAGTTTGTACTTCCGATTAGTAGCACGACGTTGGTAGTAATAGATCGGGGTTTGGTTTCTCTTCCGAAGTATTTGAGCCTCATTCCTATTTTGTATTGGGTTTTTGCTGATCATTCTTTACCTGCGTATAGACTGATCGGTACTAGCATGAAAATACGGATTTTTTGTGTTATTAAAATTTTCTGTTACTAAATGATAGAAATTATTATAAATTAAGGAATGTATCTCCCTCATGCCAAGCTCTGATTCCTTTCACGAATTTGGCTATACTTTTCGGACCTTTTGGATTATAGCTCTTCATCTTTTATATAAGCTTTGGATTTCGGATATTTAGGCCACGAGCATCACTGAAGAGACATGTATTGTCGAAATGCGCTCTGGTGCAAGAAAATTAGTACCGTTAATTTAATTGACTATGTATACCGCAGAAAAGTGAATTTCATCAAATTTGCATGCATTTCATATATTTCATTAACTTAAAACGCTTTCAAACTCTTAAATGATGCACATGTTGTTATATTATGACTACAATGTGCTACAATTTGCAATTCACTGATTTTACCTGGATACGACAACGTTCATGCTGGCTGTTCAAAACCCTTCCTTCTGATATAACAAACTTCCAGTCGATTGTTTACTAAAAGAAATCAGAGTCTACACAAACGCTCTTCACTTATACACATCGGAAATAGAAATTACCATAATTGTCTTAATCAGAATCGAAATAATTGATGCATCTATACTTTATTGTAATTTTAACATGGATAGGCATTATATTCGTGGTATTTTAGCCTTCACTTTCGCTCTGGCAAAAATAATCACGATTCTAATATGACGTTCTTCTAAAGCTTTGGGTACAAAGCCATGTTCTAATTCAAATAAAACATGGGCTGCACGTGATTGACGTCACAATTAAAATTGCAACGTCAAATGAATTTTGAACAACGCCAGAGATCAAAATGGACATTTGTGTTGGTGTTGCTCGCCAGGAAATTAAATGTAAACATTCTAAAAGTAAGTTTAAATGTTTCTGTTCTTTTTTATTGATAAACTGCTGATTTTCTATAACGTTTTTAAGGGCGACATTCCGAGCGTTTACTGTAGGTCCGCTTCGAAGTGAAAACGTTCAAATATTCCTATTAGAATCGATAGAATTCTATCCTGCCATGCTCTATGCTCATTTTAACATGGGTAGGCATATTTTCAAATATTGAATACCTCGCTAACGCTCGATATTAAGATATTAACAAATATAATGCCTACCCATGTTAAAATGAGCATTGAGCATGGCAGGATAGAATTATTTCTTAAATATAATACCTTTCTATGTTATAATGCAATAAAGTATAGCTTGCATCCATTATTTCCTAAATGTTTGGGAATAGTTGTTTTTATTTTCAACGATTTTAATTTTGGTCACAGTACGTTAATTTATTGCGTTTATTGATTAAGAATGTTCCCTCATTATTTTCTCTTCTTTGTACTCCTGTTACAAATCATACTATCGGGACGTTCATATCATGATACGTACCGATTTTCAGGTTATCTGCATGTTGATATCGTAAATTATCGTCCTTCCCTACCCCTATATCACCTTGCTCTGTCGCTCCGTAATTCTCGTATCAAGACTTCAAAACGAGATCAGGCATTATCAGCGATGTCACAATGTGAGAGGAGAAGTTATCAGCGACGTCACAATACGAGAGGAGAAGTTATCAAGATTGCTTCCGTCAAGCGTAAAACTGACTTGAGGAGAAAGAAAAGACCAGTAATAGAACGATAAAAAGATAATCGGGTGTTCTATGTATAGATATCGTAAAATATCAGCCGCTCAACACAATATGCAACTTTTTATCTCATCTCGTTCGCTGCGCTCACCGCCAAAAACGTTCACATTGTGGCTCGTGGCTGTCGATATCAATGTATAGAAAACCCGATAATCTATACATATCAGCTGTTAGACAAAATATGAAGCTTTATGTCAGTGAGAGTACGAGATCTTAGAGCCTTCATATTGTGTCAAGCAGAAGATATTTTACACAAAATCAATATGCAGATAACCTGATAATCGATTTATCGGGCTGTATTTATGTCTTTTGAAGGTGTTTTCTTTGTTTCATCAGTCACCGGAAGATGGCTGGATAAGTTCGCGTTAAACTTATCAACGTCAGTTCAATCATCATGATGTCGCTGATATGTCCGGGTCAAAATTATTAAGGTCGGGTCAACGTATTTGAAGATACGAAGCCGTGATATGCAATTTTATTAAGAGCTGAGCAGAGTGATATAGACAGTGGGACGACAGATAAATATAGTTTGTCCTCTAAAAGACCTCACAGTATTGACATTATTGATTCACTGTTTATAGCACTCTGCTCAGCTCTTCATAAAATTGCATATCATGGCTTTGTTCCAATCAAAAACGTTGATCCGGCCTTACTTTTTTATATAATGTTTAAACCGACGTTGATAAGTTTGACCCGAACTTATCAAGTCATATTCCAGTTGCTGGTGAAACTGAGAAGCACTTTCAAAAGACTCAAAAACAGCTCTATAAATCGATTATCCGGTTATCTGAATATTGATTTAAAGTTATCGGTACCTAACACTCTTAAGGACAGACACAATTGTAATATTTACAAACTGTGCTCATTGGACGAAAATTGTAATGATACAATTTGAAAAATTCTTTTTGAAACATTTATTAAGATAAGAATTGAAATAAGCAAGTAGATTAGTTCAGCGTGCCAAAAGAGTCACCTGAAATTCAAAGACGAGGATGTTACCAAATTCATACATAAAGGAGGCCTTCTTGTTTGTAGTGTGTATAATGGTTTCAATTTAACTGTGGTCAAATTAAACTTTCAACAATATCGTAATTTTCTGTTTAAAACACTGTAAATTAATATTGAGTTAGTATTTTCAACATGAAAAAAGGAAGATGAGTATTTTGATACATTTAGTCAATAAGACAAATGTCTAATATATATCAAATGACATTGAAGTTACAGTTACTCTTTCGTTCACATTACGGCCTGCAACAATACACAAAATCCATATCGCATATAAGTTATTAGGGCCTTAAATTTTAACAATCCAAACGAGAAAAATGACGGCCTAAACGATGTACAAAACAATAAACGATACACAAATATGAAACAGACGACAAACAATTTTTTCTTAGTACATGCACATACAGGCTAGTAACAGCCTGTGGTAGTGTTAAAAATGTTTGCTGGTGCCAAAACCTCCCCATAACGTGGGGCAGTGGCGTTAAAGTACGACATTCAAGAAGCAATTTAAATCAGGGATTACATTGTAACTCATCGATAAAAAGTACATAAGCATAATACCAAATACAAAAACGGCACACAGTACAGATCTGAAAGTTATTTCAAAGACAAAACAACTAATACATATCATGTGTCTAAGAAGTAATTTCATTGAAACCTTGCAATGATGTTGTTTTTTTTTTTTTTTTTCTTTTTAATTTGTATTTGTTGTTTGTTAATAAAATTTGTTTGTACTATTTCAATTCAAGCAACTATCGTTGAGTATAAAATCGTTATGATTTGATTGGGAATTGACATTGGCATATGTATTATCCTACTAGTATAAACTATTCAGCATTTAAATATGTTTGTGCAGAAAGCTTTTTATGTCAGTTTATAAATGTTGCAGTATCTGGAAAGACTTGGTTTTAACCTCATACAATTTAAAATTTTAGCGCAACTTGGCAGACTGTTTTCGATACTTAGATATAAATATTCCTCGTGTATTCATTTTCCCGGTCTCACTTATTAGATTGATCATGCCCTAAGAGTTCCTTGTAAATGTAAAACCAGTAAAGTGTTTGTAGAAATTGTATATCATAATAGTCTGCATTTTATAAGTCTTTCAAGAATCGAAGAAGAATCTGAAAACAACATTGGTCTGAAGCTTATTAATCAACATTTATAAAATCGAATTTTTATTTTTATTATACAACCAACCATACTTGAAATCAAAGTATCTAAATCAAACAAACGAAGGAATAGTTTTTCAACAACTGTCAGAAATTACACAAAAATAAATTAAAAAAATTAAAAGATACGAGTTTCTGATTTTTGACGCCTGAAATTGAAGCACTATCAAATGATTTATAACATTTACGATGCAGAAAATATTTATTTTGTTGCAATAAATTTCCCAACTTAACGACTAATAATGTGCATTTTATGAAGTTCTACGTCAACAATTCACTTAGGAATAATAACTATTTCCTGTTATTTGGAAATTGTTAACCGATTCATTTATTTTAATTAAGCTTTGTAGCTTTCTCGAATACATTTTCCCTGTGTTGTGGTAAAAGACGTTTAATTAAATATTTCTGATATTTTACTGTTTGGCATTTATATCGATTAGCACAAAGATGCACCGAATAAAACCAGCAACGGCTTTTTCCACTAAAAAAACCTGACTTTTAGTATTATATATAATCTGCTATTACCATATTTACTTTAAAGTTCATTTATTGCGTGACCAAACTTATAACGTATAATTAACTTAGCACTTCGTCTTTCTGGTCCATATCAATATAAACATCATCTTTAGACTACTTGATTATATACAAACCATGCAAATTACAGATATCAGTGTTCCGAAAAGTCAATATGATGATATTATATTGTTTTGGAGATGACATTTTGCTCTGTGGTTCGTGTTGCTCAATATTTAGTTTTTCGTGTGGTGTTTTGTTTAGACATAATTAATGTCTGCATTGTTTCGACTTAGAGTTGCTAATTTTTCTTTGGTATATATGTTGTTTTTTTTGTATTTCAATGAATTAATGAAAAATTAAAGACGTTTAACTGAATCTGTCTAAAACACATTCATGACTGATGCGGCTTGATAGCACTACTTATTGGTTCAGTCATAAACTTTTGTAGTTATGATAATATGTGGATGTTGCATATAACCAGCATTGGTTAGCGAAATCATCGGATGGATACTTTTTTTTAGCAACAAGCGAAATAATGAAGCATGCATCCTGAAAATAAAAAAAAAATAAGAACTTGTATTTCAAATATAAATTTTTATTATGTTTTTCCTTTGTTTCAGATATATTGATTTTTATGATATTTTTCCTTTGTCTACATATCAAATAGAGTTTTATGATCTTTTTCAAGAATAAAACTTGTTTTACTGCGTTTTTGGCTGAGCAGTTATAATGCATATAGAAAACAATAAATACATTGACTGTGATAACAGAAATCTCAATAATGTCAACAATTTACACACGAAATCAATTACCAACGCTCTACTTTAAATTCATATTTTGTACTCTAATCGGAACGTAAAGAGGAAATAAATTGAAACACTTAAATGATTAAAAAACTAATATATGCATCGTACACTATATTTCTCCGTACACCAAGTATTACTGTAAAAAGAAAAATCACAAAAATACTGCACTCCGAGGAAAATTCAAAACGGAAAGTCCCTAATCAATTAGATTTGTACTCAACCGAGCATTCACCAATGGAATTAAAATGACGTCATGAATTCAACGTAAACCATAGTTCAAATGAATATACTTATAAGAACCTGTCTTGTTATCTTTGTTAACCCCACGGTGAAAGACTACGGACAAAATATTAACTCTAAACTATATTCTCTTTTGTAATGATTTATCTTTTCAACAGTATTATCTGGAACAGGGATTTTTACCTTGATTTTTTTTAATACTCTTTGTATTACTACAGAATAATATGAGAATACTTACAAATGTTTACAGTAAACTTTTATGTGAGTCTCATTAGATAAACTCATATGAAAGGTGACAAAAACAAACTAAATTTGAATTATGTCATATTTACTATGTCATTGGTATTGAAGTGAAAGTTGTGGACATTCCAATATTTATTTTCTCCCGATATCCACACAGTTTTCGTCCACACAACAGTTTTAGCTCTCTCCTAAATTGACGACTTAGTGTAACATATATCCAGAAATTTATCAGATAAATGATAAATACAAGAAGATTCAGAACAATAGATAATATTTGAATCTGTTCTATATTGGATTCTAATAGCTCAGGATAAAACACAAATAAGGCAAATACAATACCATTCGGAATCTCCACGAATAAGAAAATTGAGACCAAAACAATGATCATCTGAGAGGTTCTCCGAATCTGTCTGAAATCTCGTCTTTCGGTCTCTGTATTTTCATGCTTATGAAGTTGAAGAATTCTCTTGGTTTCTAGTTTTAGTTTTCTAGACAAAAGTAGCGTTGTTAAGAATAATATGGCGCACGGCACAAGTTGTCCGAAAACACTTCTTAGTACGTTTTGAAGTTTATTAATTTGAAGGATCTCCTGTCCTCTCGTACAGTTGCAGACGGTAATTTCATTCCCACTTTCATCTAGAATTGTGACCGGATCAAACCGTCTTTGTAAGAAAGACGGAATATACATTAAAAAAGAAAGAACGTACGTACTTACTATTATAACAGTGCTCGTTCTTATTGAACAAAATCTAGGCCCCTGCATTGGAAAAGCAACAATGATAAATCTCTGAATTCCAAGTGCAGTTGTAATCCAAACGGATGTGGTGTGAAATGATGGTGCTAACTTTGCCGTTACATTGTAAATAATGCACATTGGATACGGCAGCGGTTTGGTAACGTCAAGAAATCCGTGAACGTAAACAAACGATATATTTATCACGTTGGCTGCTAGAATATCCGACACCGCTAACCCAATTAACAGCGCTGAAGTTGGAGACCGCATTTTTCGCTTAAGAAAAACTACAATTACTAGCATATTAAAAATCAGCGTAAAAGCAGATATAATCGGACAAATTACTCCATAAATCCAAAATCCAGCTGGATAATTGTTAGCCCTACAGAAAAAGTCACCTGTCGAATTATTCTCCATTTTGAATTACAATTATTATATTTCAAATGAAAGTTTGACAGATGTTTTCCTTAGAATAAAGTTGGGATTATCATTATTGGCGAAAACATTTCTGTCTGGTAAGACTATATTTACTAAATGAGTTATAAACAAATCAGCAATCCCAGTTATCGTACTCAAGGAATATAGTTTGTCACTTCTAAGTTTCAAATTATCGTCATTTAGAAAACAATATGTATATAATTACCATCAATCTGTTGCATCACGCTAGAATGTCATTTGCAATAAATCATTTTCCGTGATCTCTTAGAATCGACAGTTACCGTACAAAGTGATTAGATCGTAATGATAGCTTAAGTATCGCGCCATTCCTTTACACTTATCTTAGTTTATAACTTTAACACAAAGATCCGTTAATGAAGTTTTAGTCTGCCTACAAAAGACACTTATAGAAGTTTTAACTTCGTCCGAGCATGTCTCAACTACCAATCAAGAAAACGTAGTCATATTTTTTTAAAGTGATGAAATATATTGAAAACAAATTCTAATATCCTCAACGTGTTCATCGGTTAATAACTCACAGTAAAACATCAAATTATTTAAAGGATTCTCAACGTATGTCATTTATTATATTCCAAATTATCACCGTCCAGCAGTGAAAATGTTATTTTACCAATCACTAATAAAGAGTATTATGTCTGTATCTAATATTGGTTTAACTAATGATGATCAATACAAACAGGGTAGTTGTTTGAGAGGAGGCTGGTTTTGTCCAATACCAATCAAGCTTTAATTGTAAAGAAAGCTGACGTGCAGACTGATTGACACTATATTGTACTTAAGTATACTCTTTCCAACGTGCATATTGATTCATTTATAACGCTTTTTTATGAATGAAATTATTTTTTTTTTTACATATTTTATGGAAAAACATGTGAAAATTGTCAGTAGGTGAAATGCACATGTGTTAGGCCATGGGAATTATATGTCCTTTGTGTAAAATTCAACATGTTGTGTCATTTTATTTTTCTATGAATTCATTTGCATATTTTTTTTAGAAATTTCTATACAAATTATCTTGTGTGAAATTCACATAAGTATACAATATTCATAAACTTTTACTTACCTAAATCTTGTAATATGTACATTTGCATGGGCAATTTATTTTTCTGAGATCACTATTAGAAATATTGATATTATATGATCGTTATTTATCAACTATACGAGCCACCGGAAAATAAAAATTGGAGAAAAAAAATAATTGACACATTAAGTTTTGCATGTAAAAAAAGAGTTTTTTTATGTATAAATCGATCTAGTTAATTTAGGAAAAGGAAGAATACAGACTGATTAAATAAGCATGACTGAGAGCCATAACAATAAAAGTATTCTGCAATTCAACAAATTCCAACACTGGTGTAAATATAACGTATAGATAATGTTCATAGTCTCCTTGTACCTTGCGTCTGTTGTAAGCGGATAGTTCATTTTAATGTCTTCTTCACAGTTGTCGCTTTTACTTCTTTGGAATTTTGGACCCTCAATGCTCTTCAACACTGTACTTGTTTGGCTTTATAACTATTTTGATCTGAGAGCGTCACTGATTAGTCTTATGCAGACATAACGCGCGTTTGTCTTACTCAATTATAATCCTGGTATCTTTGATAACTATAAACAAAATGTCTTGATCTTTACTTTACCAGTTTATGCAACTTATGGTATTGAATTAATGTTAAGGTAGTGTTACCAAAAGAGTGGAAATTATAAAATACAAATAAACATATGAAAATTCAAGCATCCTTGTTATAACACAGGAAGGGTCTTGCATCCATTTTCTAAAACTCGTGCATGATTGTTTGTTTTTTTTTTTTTTTGTTTTTTTTTTTCATTGGTTTTTATTTATGACATTTTACATACTAATTAATTTCGGACAAGTACAAAACTAGTTCATAGTCAAAAAACATAAGGATGGTCTCGTCTGGTATACATGTACTATTTGCTACTGGGCGTTATTCACGAATCCGTCCATAATTTTTACAGGTATTATATGCGTATCATTTATTATAATTGCATAACTTCATCTCTAATTTTAAAATGACATAAATGACAGCTATTGATCTACATTTGTTAATTCAAATTAAAAACGCATAGCCATTCAAAGATTTCGTTTTGGTTTAAAAACTATATACTGATTGTTAATTAAGAAAAAAAAGCTTGACGTTTGTTTGGCCTTTTATATTTATATGATAGTTTTAGAAGTCTACAGTACATGTACGTATATAGGTACGTATGCACGTATACGATTGATCGTCCATATATTATAGAAAGTCAATTATCTGAAAGTATTTTGTTATAAACAAGTAATCATGGAAATTAGGGGAAGATTTAATGATATAATTTAGATAACTTTCGCACCTCGGGTAAAATCGTGACGATGTGATTGGGTTAACGCCATCTCGAGGTGACACCCTAAGGAATCGTAAGGGGACAGTAGGTTTCATCATAACCGTCGCGTCTAATCATTTTAGAGGGAGGTTTGGCATGCCACAAAACCAGGCTCAACCCACCATTTTTTCCTTTGAAAATATTTTGTACCAAGTCAGAAATATGGCCGTTGTTATATTATAGTTCATTTCTGTGTGTGTTACATTTTAACGTTGTGTTTCCATTGTGTCGTTTATTTTCTCTTATTGTTGAGTGTGAATTCACATTACTATAAGACGTGTCACGGTACTTATCTATCCCATTTTCATGTATTTGGTTTTGATGTTATATTTATTATTCTCATAGGGTTTTTTCTAATGCTTAGTCCGTTTCTGTGTGTGTGTTTGTTACATTTTAATGTTGTGTCGTTGTTCTCCTGTTATATTTAATGCGTTTCCCTCAGTTTTAGTTCCTTACCCTGATTTTGTTTTTGTCTATGGATTTATTAGTTTTGAACAGCGGTATACTACTGTTGCCTTTATTTAGCCATTGTATTATATAATAATTGGTTTTTTTTAACAAAACGTGGCAGGACAAGACCTGAATTGTACTAACCCTTTATCAGTTCTTAGGGGGTCACTAGCCGGTCACATATATAAATATAACTTATAACACTGTGGTGGTAGCAGATCTTCCTGTTATGAAACTTGAAAAATCATTATTTATATTTGAACAAAGATTTACTAGTAACTAAATCATTATCACACCAGATCTATAACAATAACATAACACATGTATCTGAATGAAATAGTATAATATATACAATATGATTAGAGTTCACAGTTAAGATTAAACAAATATTTACATTTGTATACGTCTGCATATCATTGAGCTAAAACACGAAAAATAACCATATGCTACAAAGCATAAACATATATGAGACATTTGACTAATTATATTTCACATGCAAAATAATTCTATTTATGTTGGAAGAAGAAAGAATATTATTGGAATTATAATGTGCATGTAATAATTAGAGTAGTATAGATTAATAAAACATGGCATGAAACGGAAATAACTTCAAATGAACAACTATTTCTTAATGAGCAGTATTATGATTACAAAGATATGTGTAACAATCTATGAAATATGTAGTAATATTGATTTAATCATAAATGCAATATGGAGATATGCAATTTCCAATGTACATTAATAACAAATTATTCAAATATTTCTGGTTAATTGGCAAACTAGACAAGGTTTAAAAATATATATATTTCAAAATTTCAATTTGCAAAGTAGAATAATGCAAAAAACAGAAAAGACCCATTGTTTTATTTCAAATTTTTTTGTTGTGCGTTTATTTATAGCTTAATAATGTTGATGATGTTAGATAAGTGCCTGGTATTCTGATAAACACCAATCATACATTCCTACTTCTCGGGGCTTATTTGATTTTACAGTTAAACATCCGTCTTGTACAAGCGAATATCAAGCATATTATTCTGTCCAAACATTTATATGTGTTAATTAACCCAAAGTTATCAACCAGAAGACATTTCTGTCTTATCTGACAAAAAACATGTTCGATGTCTTTGTCCGTTTTAAAATATGATTTTTTGGTCAATATTTAATGAAAGTGAAAAAAAAAAGAGTTAACAAAACGCTTTTAGCAATCAGTTTGATTCAGTTTTGTCAAAATAAGCTGAGAACATCGATGGTGAATTAGTCACTTGCAAGTTAGAATTAAAACCCATTGAATGTGTACTTATGTTACTTTAACTTACACCATTAGTCACATATGCATGAGGCGTAAATAAATTGTGTTCAGTTATTAAAAGGAAAAGCATTTTTTAAACATTCAAAGAGAATCAAGGGTAACTCATTTGATTGACTTATTCGATCTACAAAACCCCATTCGTATACCAAAAAAACACTGATTAACATATACGTTAAACTATGATATGAAATCAAACAGACCTAGAAAAATCCAATTGCAAAAGTTCGCTTTTTTATATATCTTTATGTATGTTTGTATTGGGTTATGAGACCATCGGCAGTCTTCGGAGGTCACTTCATTAGTAAATTAGATTGCGTCTGTAACTAAAATTCACACTAAATGCTGTTGCATATTATCGAACCTATGCATTATAAATTGTTTATTTTAGACATTTATATAATTTGGATATACGTTTTATTTTTTTTATAAATCAAATTTGAGAATTCGGGTCAAATCCATGAACATGAATTTTACAGCTAATGACTCTTTTAAGAGAGGAAAAGATATAAAAGGAACATTCAAACCTTCAGTCGAAAATAAACTAAAGATTTCATGGCGTAAAACGGCGAAACGACAAACAGTACACTAAACATAATATAGAAATCTATAAACACCGAGCAACCCCTCCAAAATCTTGGATAATAGATTTTGTCGCGACAGTGTTTATACCAATCGGCATACATTGTAGAATTCTGATCGCGATTGTGACTTTTTATGCCCCACCTACGATAGTAGAGGTGCATTATATTTTCTGGTCTGTCCCTCCGTCCGTCCGTCCGTGCGTCCGTTTGTCCGTCCGTGCGTCCGTTCGTCCGTTCGCTTCAGGTTAAAGTTTTTGGTCAAGGTAGTTTTTGATGAAGTTGAAGTCCAATCAACTTGAAACTTAGTACACATGTTCCCCATGATATGATCTTTCTAATTTAAATGCCAAATTATAGTTTTGACCCCAATTTCATGGTCCACTGAACATAGAAAATTATAGTGCAAAGTTCAGGTTAAAGTTTTTGGTCAAGGTCGTTTTTGATGAAGTTAAAGTTGCATCAACTTGAAACTTAGTACACATGTTCCCTATGATATGATCTTTCTAATTTTAATTCCAAATTAAAGTTTTGACCCCAATTTCACGGTCCACTAAACATAGAAAATGATAGTGCGAGTGGGGCATCCGTGTACTATTGACACATTCTTGTTCAAAATGGAAAAGGATGTTTTGGCTAAGCATCGTGAGACAAATCTAACTAAAGGATAGCATAGTACCGTCTTCAAGAATAACTATGCAAAGCAAAACAAAAAATGACTTTATGCAAGATTACCGCTTTTGTCGCTTCTGTCATTTATTACAGATTTGTACAACGTTGAACACAATGAGTAGTTTCGTTTCCCAATGTTTTTGGTATGTGCAATTGTTTTAGGTTTAATGCTTGCCTTTGAGGTTTTTTTAACACGGTATTGTAGTAAACCCTTGGTAACATGCAATGTCTCCACATGCTTGTATTTTCCTACTCATTATTTAGAATGACATCAAGTATAGAACAGGCAGTGGACGTTCGGTACCCCTGATATAATTGATGATAGTTCACACTTTATCTAGATATCATGAGATTGAAAATAATGTCGTCTGTCCATCCATTCTATAGAAAATTCTACGCTAAAGACGATAATGTTGTATATTGAAATGTCAAATATGATATAAACAACATTAGTATATTTGTAACTGGCAGAGAAGGGTCTCAGAAAAAAGACCCCCGGACTACCATTATTAATATGAAAGTTCCTTTCTAACTGAAAATGAAACTAGAATTTTCAAAGATTTGATTGATCACATTTATCAAAAAGAAATATATATGCGAGATATGAAATGAATATATATGAGAGTGTGGGTGAGACGTTTATCTCAGAAAAGAATTGCAGGTGTCCAAGTGGGGAATCAAGAACCGTGTGAATAATAAAACTGACAAACTCTGATGCTTTGCCCGGCTTTGGTTATACTTTGCTTTCCTATTTTGTTTATAGCTCTTCATCTTTTTAATAAACTTTTGATTTTCAAATACTTTTGCATTGAGCATCACGAAATGCTCATCTGGTACCGTTTATGTTATAAGTAGCATTAAAGTTTCGAAAGGGTTTGGAAAATATTTTTTTAAATGAATTCCTGTAAAGTTTTGTTAACAGTTTAGCAGAATTCTTTGATACATTCGTCGCTAACTGCTTACTATATTAAGTCAAAATCTTCCATGTTTTTTAATGTTCAAACATTTCTTAGTAAATAATAGTTTCTAACCATAAAAAAGCAAATATGATTTATTTTGGCACAATCAACATTTCTTAACACTTGCGTTTATAACGGGTTTTGTTGGGGCTTCGTTGATAAACCTTTAACCATTATGTTGTGTTTTGTTAACTTATTGTTTTCTATGAGCTATGTTTTGCCATCTGACGGCACTATTTGTAATTTGTCTTTTCTTCTTTGTTCACAGTACTAATCCGGAAGTCATTGATCTCTGTTGCGTTGTTA
Source organism: Mytilus galloprovincialis (assembly GCF_965363235.1). Taxonomy (NCBI): domain Eukaryota; kingdom Metazoa; phylum Mollusca; class Bivalvia; order Mytilida; family Mytilidae; genus Mytilus; species Mytilus galloprovincialis. The sequence goes on from NC_134843.1 coordinate 90,263,071, forward strand.
AATTGGTTTATTGAATGTCAGCTAATGATTTTTAAATCAGCACTTAGTGAGCATCGGTCAAATGTACGGAATTCGAGTGCCACTGGTAAATTTTAAGTAGACGAAGCTAGCGTCTGGTTGAAACAATTCGGCACAGCAGCGTCGAATCTCAGTTGAATTCTTACAGAAGTTACCTTTTAACTTCTATATGATGTTTTACTTATGACAACTATGAGAATTGTCAAGTTTATACAATGATAGACAATACATTTGAAAATCCGGAATTACATTTATAATAATAAGTTGATTAAAACGACAGAAAAAAAATTGCGTCGCAAATCTGATACCTATATGTCTCGACAGACAATGCTGATAAATAAATCTTTTAGCAAGGATGAAATCTCTCTTGAACATTGTATATAGATAGATGCGTTCACTCTATATCTTGAAAAACCATTATAGTTCTTCTTATATTGTCTGATCTGATAGTTTCCTAGCTAATTGGTCAAGTTTGAATTTATCAATATGAAAAACTAATCATACACTCATTCTGCGCACCATGAATAACCTACTTTGGAAAGCTGTTTATCAAAATAGGTCTTTGTGTCGACTGACGTAATACTGCATCGTACGATAAAAAAAACCTGCAACAACCGCATAAAGCCATTGACATTCTTAAATTTAATGAAATCTGTGGGATAAATACGCAATAACTGCTGTTACATAAGACAACAAATTTGATGACACCTTCAGAATCGGAAATTGTATGCTTACAATTTAGAATGTCAGACATGTAGAATGTTGCCATTCAATAATTTTCTGTTGATTGTTAACTACCAATCGTTTTATTTGCTAATGCGATCATTTTTTGATATTTTAATAGGGAGAATTGTTTACATTTGTATGTTTTGATAGGGATTACATTTTATTCTTTCGGTTCTTTTCATTTCATTAAAGATAGTAAATCTCATGTTCTTAGTTTCAAAATCACCGGAATGAAAAGACCTTCACGACTTAATTTTTTTTCTCGCATATTTTAATGATTTATTTTTAGATACTTTTGTCGGAGGCCGAAATTCAGATCACTGATTCATCTATCTAATAGTGCTTTGTCATATTTTCCTAGAAATTTCTATTGAATTTACTTTATTGGGATGCATCTTCAAGGTTGAAAATGATTACACGTTATCAATCCAGTTTGTTTTAATTATTCTGATGCATTTGTATTACGAATAGTGTTAAATTTAATGTCATTGCTTACGTACTGTTTTTATGGAATGTTTGGAAAACGTCCGATAAACGGGCAGGTATGGATTGCACTTTTCTTAGGTGTGATCCCTTTAGTTTCGTGATAGTAAGAGGATATCTTTATCTTTCTGGTTTGTGCGTTCGTTTGTTCATTCATCCCGTTCTAAAGTTTAAATTCTAAAATTATATCCAAATTAGGGTTTTGCTCGGACGAAATGTTACATCAAACACGGAAATGTATCAATGTTAGGGATATGGTGTCTTAATGACAGCTGTATTTCAAAAGTCAAATGTATCTGCTAGCTATAAAGCATCACTTTTTGTCTTTGTTTTCCATTCGTTTGATGTGTTTGAGTTTTTGATTTTGACATTTGATTATGGACGTTTTGAATTTTCCTCACAGAGTTCGATATTTTTGTTATCTGACCTTTGTGTATATCCTTTGTCAACTAACAACTATTATCTATTTGCTTGTCAAGGAATTTTCAAAAGTTAGAACAATCTTTTTTAGTAAGTTGTGGATTTAACAAGGGAGACTGAACATTTGTAATTTGATGTAACAATGTAATTTGATGGGATTGTCATACAAGTGAGAGGTTTAGCTAGCTATAAAACCAGGTTCAATCCACCATTTTCTACATTTGAAAATGCCTGTACCAAGTCAGGAATATGACAGTTCTTGTCCATTCGTTTTTGATGCGTTTTGTTATTTGATTTTGCCATGTGATTATGGACTTTCCGAATTGATTTTCCTCTGAGTTCAGTATTTTTGTGATTTTACTTTTTGCAGAGGTGAAGACTTACTATCCTAGATAATAAACACACAACGAGATGAGGATGGGTCGAGAAAGCATGTGTTGAGACCAGACTATACTATATAGTGCTGAATCAGACTTAAGTAAAGTTCAGATCAAAGTCGAGTACAGTTAAGTACATTTAGGTACTGTCGAGATTATTTCGAGTCTTATCAACTTGAAGTTAAATTTGTGCTCAACCTAACTAGTCGAGCACGAACTATGGTCTTCTCAGACTCTGAGCATATTGTATTGTGAAGTCCAACCAAAGTTTACAAGATTATTCATTCATTATATTTTTGACATTTTGATGCTGTCCTTTTCCTGTTGTCGTCCTTATAGGTTTCGGTGTTGGTATAAGTATCCGTCTAGTGAAGGAGGGGCAAAAGATACAACAGGGACAGTCAAACTCATAAATCGAAAATAAATTGAAAACGCCATGTATAAAAATGAAAAAGACAACAGACAAACAATAGTACACATGACATAACATTGAAAACTAAAGAACTAAATCAGCAACACGAACCCCATCAAAAACTAGGGGTGGTCTCAGGTGCTCCGGAAGGTAAGCAGATCCTGCTCCACATGTGGCACCCGTCGTGTTGCTCATGTGATAACAAATCCGGTAAATAGTCTAATTCTGTAGGTCACATTTATGAAAGGGAAGGGGATTGTAGTTATAAGTTTCTCGCTGATAACAAATGCACTTCAATGGTTTATGCAGTAAACACAAAGTCGGTTAAAATACTTAAGTTGATGTACTTCAAGGGTCATAAACTATTTTGTCTGGAAATGCCTTTTGTATATTTGTACTCTTAAACCATTTTAAACTGTCATCCCAGTCTGACAAAACAACATAGAACAGTCCTTAATCAAGCCCGCCTTCAATAATACAATTTTTAAAAGGGAAGGTTTTATCAATGAAAATTATAGTATCTTTTGTTTATTGATTTAAAATGACACGACAGTTTTTATCTCAATTTTCAAACTTGTATCAAATTGGTTCGTTAGTTTAAACAATATTTTATTTTCAAAAAATGCACAAAATATAATTATACAATATAAATACAGGGATTCGTAAACAAGAAAAACTTATATAAATCGGTCTCCCTTTAAAAAACAATGACAAAATTAGGAACATAGTATAAGAAACACGTATAATATAATTTTCAAGTCTTATTTAACATGTTTATTCTGTGGTTTGCCTGTTACTTAGAAGTGAGTTTGATGGGAAAATGTGATCAACTCGTTTTTTCATAATTATAGTCCATGTAGCTGAGAAATATGTAAATGTTTCGAAAATAAGGTTACATCAAATAAAGTTTCAACATCTTAATCGACATCGACATAAAAATAATTGTTACGGACCAAATCTCCCTGTTTGTTTTTTAAAATAAATCTTTGTACAACTTTAAAAATATTTTCGTTTTCCTCATCACTGGTACGTTCACTACCTGATATTAATATTTTTATATTATATATTTGTCTGTGTCCTGATGAGTCTATAATTATGACATTCTGGCAAATAGTGTTTGCTGCTCTCAACTTGCCCACATATACAAAGGCTGGAAAGAACAATATTTTTCTGGAAAAGGTGTTCATTTAAGCTACTGCAGTTCAACCGGAGTCTGGCGTGAAGTATTCGGCCTTTTCTACAACCAGCATTATAATATGTAGGGACTTTCTTAGTATCTCGATTTATATAATTTTTAAGTGTAAATTTTGAAGGATTACACCTAACATCTTTTGGAAGTCTGTTCAAATCACGAATATCAGATGGAAGGAAGGAATTTTGATAAAAGGTAGTTCTACAGTTTATATTTTGAACATTAAATGCACTTCTAGTGTTATAGTTATATACTTGATATAGTTGTTGAGGTACGAGACTACAAAGATAATTAAGAGTTTGATAATGAAACATTTCGTGAAATTTAATTATTTTATGTCTGGATCTTCTTTCACTCAGAGATACCCAACCAGTATCATTATAAAGATTAGATTTAGAGCAAAGCATAATGGCACCTGTGACTATACGAGCCGCTTCTATTTGAATGCTCTCTAGTTTGTCCTTCAAATAAATTGGTATGTTATCCCACACAAAATTCTCATATTCGAGAGAGGCCTGATGAAGCTGATATATATAACTTGTAGATTGTTACGCGATAGCTTAACTTTTAAACTCCTCATAAGATTAAAGCGAGGGTAACTTTTTCAATAATATAGTTTACATGACTTTCCCCACAACCGTTTTCTTGAAAAATTAACACTAAATGTTTATGTTCTTCAATCTCTTGTATCAATGTATCACTCATATAGATATTGGTGGATTATGGGGTTTTGCTCTTTTTCTAGATATGGTCATGGTTTCAGGCTTTCTTGGATTAAAATTAACAAGCCATTGTTGAGACCATAAGTTTTTTCTATATCAGAGTTCATTAAACTTGTAGCATACTCGTCCTCAACAACTATATTTAATGATTATCGTCAGCAAAAAGTCTGATGTTGCATGATATATCACATACAATATCGTTTATGAATATTAAAAATAATACAGGGCCTAAAATTGAGCCCTGGGGGACACCTGCTTTAATGCTATACACATCAGAGGTCTGTCCTATGACAACTCTTTGTCTTCTCTCGGATAAATAACTTTTAAACCATTTTAATAAGTCACCTCTTATTCCATATTTTTCTAGTTTATGAAAGAGGCATTCATGCCAGACCCGGTCAAATGCTTTACTGATATCACAAAACACAACTCTTATTTCCTTTCCAAAATCAAGGGCTTAAGCAATATCGTTGGTAATATAAAAAAGTTAATTAACAGTACTATCTCCAGGCATAAAACCTGATTGCAAGTTTGTAATTATTTTATAACGAGACAGAAAATTAAATAAATATTTAAAAACACATTCTTCCATCGTTTTACCAATAATAGATAACAGAGAGATTGGTCTATAGTTTGATAAAATTTCTTGAGAACCACTCTTGAAAACTGATATTACATTTGCTATTTTCCATTCATACGGATAAATGCATAATTGAAGTGATTTATTGAACAACAGAGCCAGGGGATAGCTTAATTCTTAAGCCGCATATTTAAGAAATCTTGGACTTATATTATCGGGCCTGTTGCCTAAGACACATCTAAAAAGAGAAGTTGGTCATAAACTTCCTCTTGCGTTATAATTATATTATCTAATGTATGTATGATTTCATCTAAATTCAGATCTGGGATATTTGCAGATGAGTCATCAAAACTCGATTGATCACAAAAATAACGATTAAAGGCATTTGCTTTATCCTTATTATCGTCTAATACTAATAATAATTATATTATCTAATGTATGTATGATTTCATCTAAATTTAGATCTAGGATATTTGCAGATGAGTCATCAACACTCGATTGATCACAAAAATAACGATTAAAGGCATTTTTTTATCCTTATTATCGTCTAAGTAGGTATCATTTAATAAAATAGGGGGTAGTCTGAGGATTTGGAAGGAAATCCAGCCAGGTTACGCAATTTTTCCACCAATTCTTAATGGAATCCACATGTGAATGTAATGATTCACATTGTTTTTCAAAATAATGGGTTTTTGCTAGTTTAATCATGTTTACGCATTCATTCCTAATTTACTAAAAGTTTACCCAAGACTCAGGAGTATTGTATTTTTTAGCTTTTTTGTGCGAACGTTTCCGTTTACGAATTTGTCTCATTATAAGTGACGTCATCCAAGGAGGATCTTTCGTGCGAACGACAATTAGTTTACTTGGTATATGCTTGTTAGCAGCATCTAGAATTTTTTTGGTAACAATGGAGACTGCATTATTTAAATTTGTATCAAGTACTATATCCCAGTTAAATTGTCTTAACTCCTCACAGGAGCGATTGTAGTCCCCTTTTTCAAAATCCCAAACCTTACGTTTAAATTTCGGTTTGTGCAAATTAAGTATTCCACTTACTGGACAATGGAACCTAGTATTTGCTTCTAAAATATTTTTACTCATTTCGTGATATGCAAGAATATGGATATCATTAACTATAAGGGGGTCGAGGAGTGATGAGTTTTCACAATAAAATGTTGGCTCGGTAATTGCTTGGTGCATACCATTATCTAATAATATGTTTTTTTTTAAATTATTACGGTTTGCCAGTAGTAAATTTTTTTCGAAGTCACCCATGACCATAATACTTTTTATACCGCTGTTTACTGCGTTTTCGATTGACTGGTTTATATGATTCCATATTATGGTGAATCCGGAGGTCTGTAAAATAGGACAAACAATACTTTACAATCCTTAACTACTACTTCAACCCATAAGCATTCGAGAGTATTGATTTCTAGATCATTTCGTCGCTTACTTGGGATATTTTGTTTTACATACATCAAGACTCCCCCTCCAAGCTTATCACCTTCTCTGTCGTTACGATAAGGAGCCTTAAAATTTGATAATACAACTGAATTGTCGGATATGTTCGGCTTTAACCAAGATTCTGTTAACATAATTATATCTCTATCCCCAAGCTCTGCCTCCAAAATATCAAGTTTTGATGTAACACTTTGGATATTAATGCAAGTAAATGTAATCAAATCGCGAAAATCTAAATTCGAAACTGAATCATTTGAGCTTAAATCATTTGCAAATGATGGCCCAGGATTTGTTTCAATATCACCAGAAAGCAGAATAATAAAAACTACAAGAAATATTAATTAACAAATAATCTCAGTTTTCACAAAAAGACATCTCAATACATCTTTAAAAACTTTGGAAGTTAATCATGTACTTAAAAATGGTGTTATTTGAAGTTGATCTCATTCAAAAATTACAGTATATAATAGAGCAATTGTGATCCCTAAATAACCATATCGAAGCATAAGTAATACAAGAACAACAGTATTCACGTCAATATATTTTTGACGATGCAGTCGAGTTGACCTCGAATAATTTAACCCCACCCTTATTCTGTAAGTAGTTATATCAGTAGACATATAAAGTTATATAAAAACAGTATACAAGGGTGGGGCTTCAACAATATAATAAACAATTTCAAACAGACATAAAGCATGGCAAACCAAATTCGTTCGTTGACAATAGCCGTTCCCATTAGGTAGGTACGTCTATTTACGTATGTATATCATTTTATTGAAAATCTCTTTTTGATTTCTTCGGTAAAACCCTGAATTTATTAAACCAGTTGGATATTGTTGTAGGTAATTATAATATATACATAAATATCCATAGTGAGAATGAACTCTTTCTTGAACATTTGATTTCGATGCGTTCAATTCATATCTTTATAAACCATTACAGTTCTTCTTATAATGTCACGTCTTATAACTGTTTAGTTAATTGGTCAGGATATAAAAAGTATTCATACATTCGAACACTGCATCATGAATAATCTACTTTTGAAAATTCTTCCTCAATGTAGATCTTTTTGGGGAATCAAGTATTACGATATCGATTTAAACCATACCTTTGAAACTGGAGAGCCATCAGTAAACACCTTAACTTCTTTAACCAAAGTGGCATTACTTTATACTCGACCTTTGAAATGGGAGTGCTTTCAGTAAACACCAAAACTTCTATGACCAGATTGTCATCACTAAACATTTGACCCGAAGTGCAATAATTAAAGTGCAATAATTAAATAAACCAACCTCTATAATCAGAATGTCCTTACAAAACACTCGACCTTTGAAGCCGGAGTGCACGCAGGAAACCCATGAACTTCTATCACCAGATTGTCATCACTTCACACTCGACATTTTTAAACCATATTATCATCGGTAAACACCTTATCTTTTTAAACCATATTATCATCGGTAAACAATTAATCTTTTTAAACCATATTATCATCGGTAAACAAGTAATCTTTTTAAACCATATTATCATCGGTAAACAAGTAATCTTTTTAAACCATATTATCATCGGTAAACAATTAATCTTTTTAAACCATATTATCATCGGTAAACAATTAATCTTGTTAAACCATATTATCATCGGTAAACAAGTAATCTTTTTAAACCATATTATCATCGGTAAACACCTTATCTTTTTAAACCATATTATCATTGGTAAACAATTAATCGTTTTAACCATATTATCATCGGTAAACACCTTATCTTTTTAAACCATATTATCATCGGTAAACAAGTAATCTTTTTAAACCATATTATCATCGGTAAACACCTTATCTTTTTAAACCATAATATCATCGGTAAACAAGTAATCTTTTTAAACCATATTATCATCGGTAAACAAGTAATCTTTTTAAACCATATTATCATCGGTAAACAATTAATCTTGTTAAACCATATTATCATTGGTAAACAATTAATCGTTTTAACCATATTATTATCGGTAAACAACTAATCTTTGAAAAACAGAATGTCATCGGTTTTTTACTGATGCTTAGAAACCACAGTGTTATCAGTAAACGTTAGATCATTAGAACCTAACCTGTTTTCGTAATCAACTGATTGCATGAAACCAGAGGGTCATCAATTTACAACCGATGTTAGGAAACCAGAGAGTCATTGATAAACAACATAGATTTTAAAATCTGAGTGTCATCGCTAAACAACCGATCTTAGGAAATTATAGTGTCTATGGTAATCAGATGATCTTTGGAATCCAGAGTGTCATCGATAAATAACCGATCTTTGGAAACAATAGTGTTGATGGTAAAAGTGTCGATGGTAAACAAATTATCTTAAACAACCGATCTTTGGAAATCATAGTGTTGATGGTAAACAAATGATCGTTAGAACCAAAGTGTTATTGAAAAACAACCGATCGTTAAAAGCCCTAGTGTCGATGGTAAACAAATGATCTTAAACAACCGACAACTTATCTTTGGAAACCAGAATGTCATCGGTAACCAACTTATCTTTGGAAACTAGAGTGTCATCAGGCAACAACTGAGCTCTTAAAACCAAAATGTCATCGATAAAGGGTACAAATCGCATTTTATATATATGTATGCGTTCACTCTATATCTTATAACACCATTGTAGTTCTTATAGTGTCTGATCTTCAATGTTCACCTTAATAGATCAATATTGCACTCATCTTTATGAAAAACGTATCGTACACTCTTTATGTGCATCATGAATAATTTACTTTCGAAATCTGTTTTTCAAAGTAAATCTTTGTGTCGAATGATTTATTACTTCGATAAACAAGAATGTGTCCCAAGTACACGGATGCCCCATCCGTACTATCATTTTCTATGTTCAGTGGACCGTGAAAATGGGAAAAAACGTTTAATTTTGCATTTAAGTTATAAAGATCATATCATAAGAAACATGTTTACTAAGTTTCAAGTTGATTGAACTTCAACTTCATCAAAAAAAACCTCGACCAAAAACTTTAACCTGAAACGGTACAGGCGGAATGACGAACGGACGGATGCACAGACCAAAAAACATAATGCCCATAAATAGGGCATAAAAATATAAGCGCATAAAGCTATGGTAATCCTTAAACAGAATGAAATGGTCATCCTTAAACAGAATGAAATCTGTGAAATAAATACGCAATTATTGCTGTTCTAAATACAACATAATTGATGACTTCCTCAGAATCGGAAGTCTTATGCTTACAATTTTGAATCTTTGATATGTTTATTGAGTAAACTCTGAATGATTTGTTTTTACATCAATACATAAATCAGTTGGTAATCAAATGCACCGATCATTACTAAGTCCTGGTCATTTCATATTACCGATTTATATGTTTCTCAAAGAATGACTTCTTAAAACAACTAAATCACAGACTTTATCCTTTGTTTTGGCATACTTTTATGATTTATTTCAAGAAACGTTTGTCAGTGATAGAAATTAAGATCAATGATAAATCTCTCTGATAATACTAAAACATATTTTGTTTAGTATTTAGATTTTGTTTTTGTAAAAAAAGAGCCGTTATTATTACAAAACACATAATTTGCTGTTTTAACATGAAAAGTCCTACACATAAACACATACTACCCTAGAAGTTTGCATATTTAATTCAAGATGTAGACCGAGTGTGATCTGCTATTCCAATTACCTAGAAGAAAGAGGACACCCTAGCTACGTATACATTAACATCGGTAAATTATTGTAGCCTGAACTCGTTTCCATTGTTATAGAAACGATTCTGCTACTCGTTTTTACGGAGTATGTATCTTCCAGTTGATACAATATTCCAGGGCTTAAATTTCGTGAATTTCCTGGATAGAGATATGCTACTCACAGGGAAGCTATCAAACCAAGCGATCCAAGTTGTGAAGCTGAAGTCGTCTCCTTGTAAGTTTTACGGCCGCCATCACGAGTTGGTTGGTCGTTATGGAATATCCGTTTCACAGGTGATAACGGATATGTTTTTAATGCCATAACTTCAATCTCGTACCCTTTTCCAGAATGTGACCTACAGATTCATACTTATTACCGGGCTTTAAATAACATGACAAACGACGGGTGCCACATATGGAGCAGGATCTGTTTACCCTTCTGTAGCACCTGAGATCACCCCCAGTTTTTGTGATGTTTGTGTTGCCCTGTCTTTAGTTTTCTATGTTTTGTTTTGTGTACTATTGTTTGTCTATTTGTCTTTTTCTTTTTTAGCCATGACGTTCTCTGGTTATATTCGATATATAAGTTCCTCTAGTATCTTTCGGCCCTCTTTTGTATCGTTTTCGATATTTTCTTAAGCTTTTTATATTGTTTTGTTATTTTCGAGCAATCATGATAATTGTTTAATATGCATAGAACATTAGTTTTATAAAATATCACTTATACATTGGAGTTAAATGACAATATATTGCAGCACATGCATTAAGTAAGATGATGAGTGTACATTGATGGAGAACCAACTGAAACGCAGAACTTTGAGTTTAGTTATATTCCTTAGTGAACAGTTATGCCACTCTGTCAAACGGGTGTTGGGACATTTATTTCATGGATTTATACTTTGATTATCGGTTTAGAAAACACACAAATTAAAATTTCCAAAGTAAATACATACTCGAAGCAAGATAACCATGATATTGAAATACAATGATTTTGTTTTAAAATGACCAGTCTGTATGAACAAATTGTCTGTAGACACAAGTATTGCTATCAGGTTTAAATAACATTCTCTGTAGTAACTCTTGACATTAGCTTGTTTATCTGGACAAAACAGCTGTAAACGTATGACATTTAAGATAATTACCTTGAAATTTTCCTCTGTATTTTGTAAGCGAACTTAAAATTTATCCCATAAAAAGTGAGAAGCAATGCTCATTCAATGGCAAGCTTTTCGTGTTAGGTTTATATTTCAACAAATATCTTCACCTGTAACAAAACGATTTTATCAACATTCTCAATATCTTGTTATGGAATTCATTAGAGGCACTACCGAATCTAAACATTTACCAGATAGAAACAATTAAATGTCACCATTGTAGCTGTTAATGATAATGATAAATAAGACTGTCAAAAAAAAAGACCAAATTCAAACTTTTTGTATCAAAGGTTCACAGATTCACTTAAATAGTAAACATTGTAAACCAGTGAATGTTACTTTGCACGAATATGAATCTGTTCCTTAAATCAGTATCATTTTTGACCAAATGACTTTCTCAAGCTCTTTATCAGATCTCTATATGTGATTGATATTGGTCGTTTCGGAGATAAATTAACTTAGTTTTTACATTAAGATTAAAGATATCTATTTATTTAAGAGCCTTGATGAGGATGTCGTGTTGAGACATTGATTTAAGCATCATGTGGAATTTATAACGATTATGAAGTTGGCACTAGCAGTATATCATACCATAAGAAGTTGTATACTAATTTACTATTTCAATCTCTTCCGCTATACCTTCTGAAGTTTCGGATAGATAAACTATTATTCTGTGTTTTGCATATAAATGTATCGACCATTGTTCTTGCATATTTTCTTTATTGAAATGTAAACATAAACTTGATATAGTATGATTGTTTCAAGATTAAAGAACAGGTTTTTTTTTATATAAATCAGTGACTAACAAATGTCGGATACAAGCGATGCGAGAATTCCACAAAAGACCTGTACACTTCAACATCAACAACTTGATATCACTTTGCTAAATAGTGCAGATGCTTTCTCGTGGATTGCTGCAAATTATTAAACAAAGTTTCTATATGTTTTGTGCCGGAATATTGATATTTGATAACATTTAGCGTAAAACAGTTAAGTCGGTTTCCAATGAACTATGTGGTACATTGTAGTTACTGAATGTGTTTATGTTTAAATGCAGATGTTTTCAAAATTTGATTTGATTTTAATATAAGAATCAAGTATTAAAGAATGTTTTTCCGCGTTTTTGCACTTAAAAAAGAAAACATTTATCAAACACCTGTCTATAAGCCATGTCTGGAATTCACACCGACATTTCTGTTATAGTTTTACATCAAAAGTGAAAATAATCAAACGATTCAGTGCAAAGGAGATTATATAGGTCTAGTAAACAAGAATTTTAACTAGCTCACTTTTGTCCATTTTGTATAACCTTTATCATGTCTACATTTATTATAATAGTTAACACTAAAACCCAAACATAAGTATCCGAAAATAAAATGAAAATATGTACATATTTTCAAACTAAGATTAAAAACGTCCTTTTTCTCTAAAATCGTGAAAAAAAAAACAATCACAAAAACTGTCATTAATTGACGATGCTGCGAAATGAAGGCAACAATAGTATATCGATGTTCAAACACGCTATACCTTTTTGGAAAAGTTAAACTTCTGAAGTTGACTCATATTTTTTTCTCATACAATTGGTTTGACCTAGTTGGTGATTAAGGATCTGATTTCCTATTCTTAAACATTCGATTACTCCAACGACTCTGTCGCAAGTGTTTAAAGAGTGCTGTATCTTTATAATATTATGTATTCTCTTTCAATTAATATTCGTTGTAGATTATGAAGTTACAGATCACCATTCATGTAATAGCATATTACTTTCAATCTTATCTTGTAAAATATAATTAAAAACGTGTTATAGAAGTCTAGTTCTTGTCTTGTGAAGTACGGGTGATTAATCTCATTTACAGAAACTGTCTCTTTGATTAGCCAGCCTTATCTCTGATGATCTGAACATGTTGAATATAAGTTTTCTTTGATAGATGCGCAAAGTACAGTAACGTTTGTTTTTTTTTTTTTTTTTATTGTCAAACCTTTAATTAACATTAAATTTCGGTATAGTTCGCAAACAAATTTGTGTATGCAAATAAAACGAAATAGTATGCATTTTAGTTTTATCACCGCATCGGTGGATGCAAAATGCGTAAACAATACTTTTAATTAAAAAAGTACCACTGTCAACATTGCGATTGTTGGTTCGTTCCATGTACACTCCGGATTCTAACACTCCAAAAACTCTCCGCCATGAAATTGCTTATATTTATGGTAGTGGTGTTAAAAAACTAAAAACCAATCAATCAGTTGCAAAGTTTTGAATGATCATATTATACATCAATTATGGAAATAACCATTATCCAAATGACTATCGTGCATCTGCTTTGTATTCCTTGAAAAAACTCTCTATCGGAAATTTGCGATTTTTTATTCAAAAATTGAAGACTTCTGATTAACATGTATAAATAACGTGCGTTGTCCGGTATAACAGAGGAATTAATTTCCGTGTGTATGGCAATTATCTCCTAAAGTATAAACTTCTGAAGACCGGTTATTACAATGAGGCAATTAGTATTAACGTTTGTCTGATTAATCTCTTTATAATTACGTTAATATAAGCAATTAAATAAATGGAAACATGAGTCCATAGCACTATACTTGATTCAGTTAACAGCCAAAGTGCAATAAATATTCTGTAAATAATTTAATCTCAATTACTTTTGATAGAACTATGTATTAAAGCCTAGGGATATAATTTTCTATATCAATATATATATATATATATATACTAAATAAAATGCAGCTAATCGCATAACCTTCAAAAAGGGAATTTGGTCAATACAATACAGTGAGCTTTAGAACTCTCCAGGGCCCTGATAAAGGTTCAAAGAAAACAACAACGAGTTTAATTGGATTCTATAAAAATCATATATATACTATTAGTAATATAAAAGCATAACCACTGGAATGCAGGCTATTATCCTTGTACAATCCAATGAAAAGCTAGCAAGCTTTTGTACTATTATTTGTCTGTTCGTCTTTTTATTTTTTAGCCATGGCGTTCTCATTTTTTACCGATTTACGAGTTTGACTGTCACTCTGGTAACTTTCGCCCTTCTCTTAAATAAACAAAACAATGACAGCTTTAACCTCCTCCTAGGTTGACTGTCCCTCTCTGGTATCTTTCGTCCCTCTCTAAAATAGAATAAACAATGACAGTTAAAACTACCTCCCAACCGACCTTATATATTATACATCATTCACTTTTTCAAAGTATTTAACAATAGCGAACAAAATGGCTTGGTTGAGCAATATATATGTTATTACTCTAAAACAAAACTGTTCAATTAATCCACAAATCAGTAAGACCTGGACTGAACTGATCAGCAGTTTAACAGTTCAGACACCAGTATCGTAATGCATAGAAATGACAAGAGAGGCGGCATATACCAAAGCTCATTAATCGGAACACAAACTAGCAATGCCACGTCAAATTTACGAAAAACGAAGAAAAGACAAAACACAACTTAGAAAAGATGGAACAACTCAAACCCCAACAAAAATTGTTGGTGATCTCAATTTTTGGAAGGGTAAGTAGATCCTGCCCCGTAATTCGTACCCGTCTTGTTGTTCGTGTTATAACAAATCCGTTCGTAGGTTTAATTTGGTTGGTCAGATTCGAGGAAAAGAGGACTCAGAAATACTCGCAATTACTGGAAGGTATTTCTAGCACAGAAAAATATTTAAAGAACTTTTTTATTCTTCTCGTACATGTCTGAACGGAATGTAAATGAATTATAAAATGTCAATGAAAATCCTTATCTCGCAATACAAACAAACGACGGTATTTACGACCAACGCTAGGCAAATCATGATATAGTTGTAGTAAATAACGTATCATACATTTAAGAGGTAGTAAAACTAATTTTGTAAGCAGCATGGCAATATTCTATAGCGATGATAAATGAAACTCTTTATGAATAAGTTGCTTTTATATAAACTTATTAGAACAAATCTACAAAGTTAACAATACACAGCTGCAATAATAGATGGATGTGATATCCTATATTTACATAGCTTCTAGAACGATGTTCACTTTAGAAAACCGAAACTTTCGTAAATAAAGTAGTGTTTTTGTTTGAATTTGGCGTAAAGAAAATTCATTAAATGATTTCCTGGTTATCCATGATTACGTCCATAGAAATCAAAAACATTACAGAAACAAGGAAATATTAAATGAGTTGGAAAATAGTCTCTTTGGATAGAAATTTAACATTGTGATTTTCTTGTGAAAAGAAAGGTATAATTCCGGATAAGACCAATATTCATTCACTGGTTGTGTTAGATTTATTCAGTGTCTATTTCCTAAGGTAAATTCCTGTAGTGTAATTGCAATAGTCAATGTAATTATAAGAAAACAGATCATAAAAGTAGCGGAACTACTATTAAATGTTTCTACTGGGAATTTAGATCGATATTTATTGCCTTGTTCAATATGCTGTGATTCAGAAGAACTCGTGATCATTATAATTTGTGTCTATTCTGTCTAAATCTTTCACTAGATGCAGCCATTTGGTAACATTGAAACTTTTGAAGTTTCCTTTTGGTAACATTGATATTTTGAATGTGTAGTTTCATTGTGGTAACATTGATAATTTTAATGTTTAGCTTCGTTGTGGTAACATTGATACTTTTGTAGTTTTGTTATGGTCACATTGATACTTTTAATTTTTGATTTCGTTGTGGCAACCTTGATACTTCTGCAGTTTTGTTGTGCTTTCATTGGTACTTTTGTAGTTTTGTTGTGGTAACATTTATACTATGAAAGTTTCGTTGTATGAATATTGATACTTGTGAAGTTTAGTTGTGTTTTTATTGAAAGTAAAATCACAAAAATACTGAAGCTTTTGTGCCTTCGTTAAACGTTTAATATTTTGTTTACATCATGCATTTACATTTAGACAAACATGCATATACATTAAGACAAAATACAATCATCTGCAAAAAATAATCAGACATCCCAGGTGATGTCTTCTGAAGAGGTATGTCCAAGACACGATGTAAGTCACCATCGATATTAAATCAATATCGAGTAGATATTATCGATATCGAGTCGACATGGTCAATTTTGAGTCGACATTGTCTATATCGAGTCGATATTATCGATATCAACTTCATGTTTTATCATTGATGTCGTCATTAAAATCTGCAGTCGATTAAGTAATGAGTGTATAATGTCATCGATATCGATTCGATATCATATATATAGGAAGATGTGGTATGAGTGGCAATGAGACAACTCTTCATCCAAATAACAATGTATAAAAGTTAACCATTATATGTCAAGATACGGCCTTCAACACGGAGTCTTTGCTCAAACCGAACAACAAGCTATAAAGGGCCCAAAATTACTAGTGTAAAACCATTCAAACGGGAAAATCAACGGTATAATCTATATATAAAAAACGAGAAACGAAAAACACGAATGAATTACATAAGCAAACGCCAACTACTGTACATCAGATTCCTATCTTAGGACAGGTGTTCGATATCGACGACATCGACATGTTGGGTATGTTTCGGACATGTGTGATTCTGGAAACGCAATCTTCTACGTCTTATGTAACGACACACAGACATTTTTTTTTGTGTAGAGTTTAGAGTTTAGAGTGTTTGTGAAAGTGCCACCGTTGTATTGTACCCATTTTTTAAAAAAATTTCTCCAAAAGCTTAATTCCCTGTTCCTTAAAAGAAACAAAACAATGAAAGAACTCGGTGTAGCCATTCATTACGCAGACAAGGTTATTTTCATTTTTTTTTTATTGTATTGAATTCTGGGACTTTTATTCATTAGAAAGAGAAATGAGCCATGAAGTACTTTTCTCTAACGAGTTGATGATCAGGTTTTTTAGTCGTTATTGTATAAATTTACAACATAATGTCGTGAAGCAGTTACACCTTTTAAAAAGCTTGTGTTGCAAATGGTTAATTGCAAGTTTTACTTTTACCCTACTTTACGCTTCGATAATTCGCAAGGGATTATATAAACGCGTTAGAAATTAACAGGGGATTTTCAGCGAACGAAAGAATTTTGGATTCACGCTTTAGTTTTCTCTTTTGTTGTATATTTTTTTCATTTTGATATCGATACGCTTTTGTATGTGTGATCACTCAATATTAGTCAGTATTAAAATAGCACTATATGTACTATTGCACTGGGTGTACTAATCTAATATGTGTACTATTGCACTATGTATACTTTTTAGTAACAAGGCTGATACAAAGTTGGCCTTACAAGGATTTTGCTATTATATTAGGTCATTTTTTTAATATTTAGAAGGTAAATCAAGAAAATCACTTAAGACGCATTAACTTTATAACGTGTTGTTTTAATTTTTTTATTTTATGCATACTGTTACTTCGGATATGAAATTGAGGGAAAATACGCAATTACACTAATGGTTTAGTTAGTATTGTATGTTACAACTACAAATGACATTTTAATGATAACGACCCTCCCTAATTGCAAGATCATCTGATCTATGTATATGTCTCTGTCCGTATCTTTTGTGTTCGTCTTTGATGTTTGATAGATTTTCATGATACATCTGTCAAAATTGTTTATTTGAAAACTAATCTAACAAATACATTCTATTGAGACATACATTAAAATCCGTATTAACAAAAGGAGTTAGAATTAAACAAAGCAAAAATTTTACCACTACCTTTTAAATACAGACTGATTATGTGTTCATTTTTAGGTGTATTCTTAATTCATTTTTTGTTCCAATTTTATATTGAAAGTGTCAAAGAGACAACAACCCGACCAAAGAGTGGAAAAACATCAGAAGGCCACCAGCGGTCTTCGATACAGGGGGAAATCCTGCAGTCCATATTTAATCATAGAAAAAATACGTTTGAACCTTGTATATTAACTGTATTGTTACTCTGTTTTTGTTTTGTTTTATCTATGATACCCCTAGAAGAGAAAAAAAAACAGCTCATGTGTGTTTAGTGTAAAGGAGGGCGAATGATACCAGAGTAACAGCCAAACTCATAGATTGAAAATAAACTTGCAACGCCATGGCTAAAAAAGGAAAAGACAAACTGACAAGTAATAGTACACAAGAAACAACATAGAAAATTAAAGAATAAGCAACACAAACCACACTTAAAACTTGGGGTGATTTCAGGTGCTCCGAAAGGGTAAGCATATCCTGCTCTAAATATGACACCTGTCGTGTTGCTAATGTTATTACAAACACGGTAAATAGTATAATTCGGTAGGTCACATTCGGAAAAGGGGGAGCTGGATTGTAGTTACGACGAAAAAAAACATATCCGATATAATCTGTGTAACGGATATTCCATAACAGTCAACAAACTCGTGATGACGTCCGTAAATTTTATACATATAAACACATATACAAACGGCTATCATGCCTAAGATAGTTAAGTATGCCTCATATCTTGACTTACATCTAGAAATTGATAATGAGGGTCGTTCAAAAACAAAACTTACAGACAAAAGAGATGATTTCAGCTTCCCAATTCTGAACTTCTATTTCTATGTAACAACATTCATGAATGTGACCTACCGAATTAGACTATTTACCGGATTTGTTATCACATAAGCAACACGACGGGTGCCACATATGGAGGAAGATCTGCTTACCCTTCCGGAGCACCTGAGATCACCCCTAGTTTTTTGTGGGGTTCGTGTTGCTTATTCTTTAGTTTTCTATGTTGTGGCATGTGTACTATTGTTTGTCTGTTTGTCCTTTTCGTTTTTAGCCATGGCGTTGTCAGTTTATTTTCGATTTATGAGTTTGAATGTCCCTCTGGTATCTTTCGTCCCTCTTGGGTCTATAACGATTGACGTAGCATGGGTATTAGTAGACCCATTCAGTCTAAAAATTCTGATTTGTATCAACGAACTTACAGCCTTACTCCATTCGGAGAGAGTATCTACGTCTTCTTTCTCGAGCTTAGCCCATTGCTTGGCATAATTATCGACTGTAACAGTGACTTTATCTTATCAGGCGAATATGGACTACGACTCCCGTTAATGTTAACGACAGTTATGTTGCAAAGCAACTTTTCTATCTTCAAGACAAATACGGTGTTGTTCAAATTGACAAGATACCTGGCAGTATCGATTCTTATGTCAAAAACAATTATATATTAACTGCGTAATAAAATAATATGACATTGGCAGTATAGTAAGAAAAATCTACATATACAAACGGTTATTATACCTAAGATAGTTAACAATCATATGTCCTCCTTTGATATTTCAATAAATGTCAATTTTGTCATTCTTCATTAATTCTGATTAGAAGAATTGGAACCGTTTCTATATGACATCCAAAAGTCACAATACTACGGAATAAAGTTTAACTAAATATCATATATATATATATATATATATATATAGTAAACTTAAACTAAATGTAGGTATACATCACGTAAATAGCAGGGCTTGAGTCATGCATAGACACCTGCCTATCCCAGGCATAGACACTTGAACAAAGAGTTGATCAGTCTTTTAAGCATATGCACACTTTTCATTACAAGCTAACGTGGGACCACATCACGATTTTCACGACTCTTTGTCCATTGAGAGAGTAATCACTGTTAATTGTAGTAATTATTGGGTCATTGTAATATTTATTCTAAATTGAAATCTTTAAACCGTTAATGCAGCATGGTTAATAAGCAATACGTGTCATATTCACTTTCACGAACCTGACATCAATCCAGTAATTTTAAGAAGATGTTGTATATTTGCTATTGAAATCACTATTCTCCAGAGTAAAAGACGTGGATGAAATCAACTGTAGGTCAATGTAAGACCCTTAACAACGGGTCGAAAAACATACCGTATAACTAGCCATAAAAGAAAAGCGAAAGATACCAGAGGGACAGTCAAACTCATAGATTGAAAATAAACTTACAACGTCATGACTAGAAAAGAGAAAAAAACGAACAGACAGACAGACAATAATAGGACCAAAGACACAACATATAAAAGGCGTCATGATAAAATGTGAAAAAAATCAAACGAGAAAACCAACAGTCTGATGAATGAGAAACAATACGGAAGTGAAAGACAAAATCCAGCGACTTGCACTGAATAACAGGCTCTTTACTCGGGGTAGATGCATAAAGAATGGTGAAAAACTGAAAATACAAATATAAATACAATTTTACAATGTGTTCAATGATAATTAAAGTCCATTAAAAATACGGATAAACAGTTAGTAGTTATATAAAGCTGTAAATATTCTTTATATTAATGGTAAGTAGATAAATATTCTTGCACACGTCGGGTTCTGTCTGAATTAAATTGTGTAATCGTAGATACGAACAGTTTGAACGGTTAAATGTTCATAGTTTCTTTATAGCATAGGAAAATATATTAAACAGTTCATAGCTGATGTAAATACATGATTTGTAATGTTTTAAAGGTAACTCACGCTGTGGTTAGCCACGAATTGTTCCTTTGGACAACGTGTCCGCTGAATGTTCTTTGTAGTTGTGCACACGGCCTACTGAGCAGTTTTCGTTATTCAGAAGAGAGGGGGGAGTAACGTGGATTCCTATGCTTCCTGTATAAAACTCCTTAAACTGGAGCACGTAAAGCAATGTACGCAATGAAACATTAACAGTATAAAATGATGATCAAATGAAGAACAAATGATGAATGAGTTACAGAACAACGTAACTGCGACAACGGTGTGGAAAACTCATTTGGTAATTGCTTAACAACAGATTAGTACTAAGTGCAAGATATAACCAACAGAGAAACGAAGTATAATAGACCTAAGTGAACTCGCAGGTACTGGAACCTTTTTTACAGGCAATAACAACTTTAAAATGAACCCGGTTATCGAAGTGCAAATAGTGTAAGATTAATAATACATAAATCCTATACGGGGAGATGGCCGAATATGATACGGGTTTGTGTCTTGGAAGCAAAAAAAAAATGCAGTAAGAAGTATAACCTAAAATATATTTTATGACTTATGTAATAGGCATTTATAAAACATAAACTCGTCTGTCATATCTTAATCATTTTCGTAATTTTCATCATTTTTTTTTAAGCATTCAATAAAGATAACACGCTGGTGTCGCAAGACATCCACCATTTACTCTACTTCGTACGTTTAACTTTCCGGGACTGTTAATTCATTTTAAACATAACATTTGATTTATGCATCTTCATTGGTTAAAATCATTGTAAATGTCAAATTTATCATATTATTTTCTAATGTTCTTATATTAAAACAAATAATTGAATGTACCAGTCTGATAATGCAACATTAAAAGAACACAAAACTTTTCTGCACTCTTTGTTGCTAAGTGATCAATTGTTGGGTTTTTACAATCTTTGATTAGTTTTGTACTTTTTCAAGTTTATATATTATATTCTTTTTAACTTTTCTTCTATTTATTTAATCATCGTTTTCTATATGATGTTCTATTTTTATTTTTATTTTTTTAATTTGATGATTTTTTTTCTTAAGATTCACTTATTATGATTGATGATGACACGGTTATGTTTTTTTAACCGGGAAAGACTCTTGAGCTCAGTTTATGTTAGAATTGTATTCAATAATATAATGTCATCTGAGTGTTCCCATTGGTTTTGATCTTTGTGAATAAACTAACTCCTTATCTCTTTTTTTTTTATTTTTATTCAACAACAAATTGCACTTTCTGCTGTTAACAATATACCTCACTAGTCCAGCATACCAGTGAAGAGTCCCTGTTTGTTAATACCAGAAATCCAGGGTTGTTTTCTGGTAAATATCATTATATATTAAATCAACATTATTTTTATAATCCAATAACTAAGTTATAAAATTATCATCAGCAATGAAATAATAAACAAGTAAATATCAGCGAGACTTATTTGTTTACCTATATATATATATATATATATATATATATATATATATATATATATATATATATATATAAAAGAAAGAAAAAAAATACTATGTAATATATATATATATATATTATATATATATATATATATATATATATATATATATATATATATATATATATATATCATCTAGCAAATTGTTTCCGGAAATGTTCCATATTTTCTCCGTTAACGTGTGCATTATTTTTCCTACCAAATAACTTCCTGGTTTGAAACAAAATTGTCACACCGGTTTATATTACTTTAGAAATAAAACACACAGAAGTGATGTAGCATTTTAACAGGTATGTCTAACTCAAAATGAATCAGTAGTATAAAGAAGATCAAGAATAAATACTTGTTTCTTTTTTAATCTTTTTTTATAACCGTAAATTGATCTAAATAGCTGTTATTATTCGTCACATGTGGCGGTGAACAGTAAAATTTATATTATTTAATCAGTTCCTGATTTGTAATTTGTAAAATTTATATCTTTAATTAACTTATTCATTCATTTAATTTTGCTAGATCATATAATTCTCAAACAAAGAAATTATTTTAACAATTTGACAGCTTTTTCTAGAAAACAATTGTATTGTGTAGTCTTACATTTTGCCTGTAATTTGTAGCTGTACATAAATTCTGCTTTAAATACAGCACACACATTTATAGCTTCTGTTTTCTGTCCAGACATGTAATAAGCTTTATATATACAAAACATTAATCAAATAATTTATTTCATAATATTGTTCATCATTAATTTTATAACCAAATACTAGATTCTTCAATGTTAGAATATTATTATCAATATTCAGTTTTCCAAAAAGATTTTTAATTTTACTAAAGAAGTCATCAAGAAAATGACATTTCAGAAACATATGATCATAATCTTCAGTAGTATTGCAATAATTACAATTTGAAGTATTGCAGATATTCCACTGTTTTAATAAAGTTTTACAAGGTAGAATAAAGTGTAACAATTTCCAACGAAACACTTTATACTTATTTTCTTTCAAATAATGATGAACAAATTTTAATATATTACATGCTGCACTCTTAATATACTCAATATGTAACACTGTTTTCCATCGGTTAAAACCAACAGGCATTTCAGTCTCATTCTGAATGAACATATTATAAATTTTTTTAGTTTCTAAATTTTCTAATGTTTTTGTATGATTACAATTTCTCTTAATATATAGAACATAGTCTGTTTTTACTTTAGTTTTCTTTGAATTTTCTTGTCTTAAAATGTTTAGCCATTCTTTTGGCAAAGCTTTCTTCAATTGAGAAAATTCTGACAACCAATTACATTTAATATTGAGTTTTTGTAAAATATATTTCTCCAATATGTTACCATTTTCATCTATAATGTCATTTACATATATAATTTTGCTATTTATCCAGTTTTGAAATAAAAGGCTTTTGTTTTTAATCTTGATAAATTGATTTCCCCAAATTACTTGTTGTCGAATAGTTCTAAAGTTTTCTGGTTGCTCTATTTTTTTGTTTTTTACCCATGTTTTTACTACATTCAAATAAAATTCTGGCAGCTTATTTAAACCAGGAATTGAGTTAATACCATCAATGTTCATATGAAAGATAAGGAAATTCTTGCCAAATTTATTAAAATAATATAATGGTATTACTTTCCAGTTGGCTAAATCTCCATATATTAATCTTTTAATCCATCCAATTTTTAAAGATTCTATGTATTTATCTATGTCAATCATTTTTAAACCACCATCTAGCAATTCATAGCTTAATACATTACGTTTAACCTTTTCTGTTTTGCTTTTCCATAAGAATTGAAATATAAGTTTTTTAAATTTATCAATATATTCTTTTTCTATGTGAGAAACAGATGCTAAAAAAGTAATATTGGGTAGAATCAGTGATTTGATAACTGTTATTTTTCCCAACAATGTTAGATTTCTTTTCTCCCAGTTTTTAATTATCTTTTCAGATTTTTCTAATTGTTTTTCAGCATTGAGCTTTTGACAATCATTTTTATTACAACCAAAAAAAAACCCTAAACATTTTACTGGTTTGTTTGTAAAGTTGATGTTTTCATATTTTTCTTTACAATGTTTGTGTTTTCCTAACCATATGCCTTCTGTTTTTGATCTGTTTAATTTAAGCCCTGATAACGTGCCAAAGATTTCAATCATATTTAAAACTTTTGAAATGTCTTTTTGTGTTTTTAGAAAAAAGTGTTGTATCGTCTGCAAGTTGGCTGATTTTTAATGAATGTGTTTTCCCATCTATTTTAATTTCAAAGCCTTTAATGTTATGGTCTTGCCTTATGTTACAGGCTAATATCTCTACTGCAATAACAAAAATTAATGCACTGCACGGACACCCTTGTCGTATTCCTCATTGAATGTTTATGGGTTCAGATATCCATCCATTATTTATTACTGAGCTTTTTATATCTGTATATAAAGTCTTAATCAATTTAAGCATAGAATTTTGAAATCCAAATTTTTTTAATGCTGAAAACATAAAATCCCATTCTAAAGAGTCGAATGCTTTCGAGAAATCTAAAAATAGTAATGCCCCCTCTATGTTAAATCTTTCTGCATAATCAATTATATCTTGGATTTGTCTAATATTATAACCTATATATCTATTTTTAACATAACCATTTTGATCTTTATGTATAATTTTTGGCAGTATATTTTTAATGCGTTGAGCCAATGAATATGCAATTAATTTTGTATCAATATTTAATAAAGTTATGGGTCTATAATTATTTAAGCAAAGTGGATCATTCTTTTTATGTATAAGAGAGATAACTCCTAGTTTTTGAGAACTTGTTAACTCCCCTTTTTTATATGAATAATTAAATGTAGATACAGCAAATTCTTTTAAATCATCCCAAAACGTCCTATAAAACTCAACACTAAGTCCATCAATTCCAGGTGATTTGTTAAGTTTCATCTTGAATAATGAACTCCTTATCTCTGTATCGAGTTATTTAAGAATTGAATGCTTCCATTTGTAACTTCATTGGGGTATAAAAGCGTTGACCGAAGTACATTTTGTATTCCGCGCTTCATTCTAAACATGTGCACACGGTCAACGCTTTTTCAACCCTATGAAGTTACAAAAAGAAGCATTCAATACTTATAATTACATTTTTTTAGCTAGGATCATGAAAACACGATCATTTTTTTTATTTAATTCACCTGTTCACTTTATTATGGAACCTCGTGTTATCATGAATGATAAGTTTTATTGGGTAAAGCAATTGCTTAAGGAATAACACGTGGTGTACAGTTAGCCAATCAGAATAACATATTACAATGAAACATACATCTAATGTAATTATTATGTTTTGAACTTTTGTCTGCACTAAATTGATTCACGTAAAACATGTAATGAATTCATCAGAAAAAAAAACAACAGTCGGAGATGTTTATCGACGGCATTTGCAAGTACGCTAAATATCATTAATTTAAAATAAATAGCAGACATTCTCATATTTTATATACGTCAATGTAACTTCTATATATTATTTTTTTTTTTAAATCACGTAATTGTAAAGAAGGACATGTGATAAGATTGCAATTGAGACAACTATCCCCCATAGACCAAAATGACGTAGATGTTAGTAGCTATTAGTGACCATACGACCATCAGCAATGAACAGGCATATTACCGTATAGTCAGCTATAAAATACCTACACATGACGAAATTTAAACAATTCAAACTAAAAATACAAATGGTCTGATCTATGATTAAACAATAAATTAATCATAAAAAAATATGAATCTACAAGAACAATTAAAAATACTAAGTTCATGATTTTTTTTTTTTTTTTGTTATAAAAAGCGTCGTCTATTCTTATTGTAAAACTAAAAAACTGAATATTTTATATCGGAATCAAACAAATAGAAAAGAAAGGAATACAAATGATTTATCACCCAGTCTTTACAAATTGCTTTATCGATCACTTACGATTGACAAGAGCATTGACATTGAATGCATTGTTTTTTTAATTTTTTTTTTTATGAAAGGCTGTTATTAGTTTGTTTGTTAACTGTATTTCAAAGACAATAACGCCAATCATATATAAACTCCTCTCAAATGATTCGTGTATTTGAACAACATGATTTCTCTAACTTTTTTGCAATGAAAGTAAAGTTTGCCGTATTATTTTATTTTTTTTGGACATATTTTTAAAACTCTGAGAACCTTCCAAACGAAAGATTACTGTAAGTTATTCTACTTACATTAACTTTACCTTTTTTACCGCATTTTGAATAGAAGACGGTACTGTGACCTATAATGGTTTACTGTTACCAATTTTGACTCGGATGGAGAGTTGTCTCATTGGCACTTCTTATATCTACTAGTATCATCTTTGCTAGCAAAGGGTTACGATCCACTTACCTCCTGTCCAAACTTGGAGGATTGAGATAGAATTTCGGAGACACACGGTAATTATTTTCATTGGTTGCAGTCGAAACTAGCTGCATCAAATCAAAAAGCGCGTGTAAATGTAGAAAGTGTGGGTAAACAATTGTCACGTGCTTATTATGCAACAAGTCATTACATCTCTAAAAATACCACTATATTTAGTGACAATTTGAATGTTTTTAATCAATTAATAGAAGTTCCTGTGTATGTTTCTTGCACAAATGCATGAATGTCAACGTATATTTTCGTTTCCTGCTTTACCAAGTGTTTAGAATCTAGACGCTTCCGAGTTCTACCTCCAATTTGAAGAGTTCAAATGCTACCATTGGTCAAGAATAATATATTCGGAATGGGCGTTACTTTAATCAACAGATAGATGGCGCAACATTGTTATCAAAAATGTTTGCTTAATCTCCCAAGGGTGAAGAGGAGGGAAATGGATCGTAACCCTTGGCTAGCGAAGATGTATTAACTATAACAAGATAACTATTGACACACGTAATATATAGGAACACTAATTACCTCCTTGTTTGAAATCTGAAAAAATTCAATGAGATGTGAATTAAAAAATATAACACTCATTTGTTATCTACATTTATACATGAACTTTTACAGAAGAAAAACAGCAGAGGCTATCTCAATCCTTAGATTTAACAGTCACTGAGCTATTTCCATCCTTATATTTCACGGTCACTGAACTGTTTCAATACTTAGATTTTACGTTAACTGATGATTTCTTTCCACTAAATAATTCAAAGATGAGTGGGTATCTTGAACGAATCTCCCATCTTATTTAAATCAAAGGATACCCGAACTTTTATAATCATTAAAATATGTTATTCAGTAACTTAACAGTATCACAGTTACCAACTAAAATATTCGTTCAAAATGTAAGTGTTCATTCACGATTATGATAATACCTAGTGCCTCTTATCTCTATGTATACTTGCCAAGGAAATCACAACGGGTGCCACTGGTAGAGTTTCCTATCTTATGGAGCATCTGAGATCCTCCAGTGTACATTTTTAGTCACAATCTGGTATCCAGTTGGACTTTTCAGAAAAAAAATTAAACTCTTGATTAGAGATGGCAATGATGACCAAGTTAGTATATTTAAATTGTTTACATCTGTTTCTATTGGCTTCACAGCTTAATATACGCGAATAATTTAGGTTGTGATGCATCTCATATCATACTTACATATAATTAATTTATAGTACGGAGCTTCGAGAGCAAACTAATGAATTGAAGCAAATGCATGTGGATCTTTTTTTTTGTTTATACGCATAAATGCCATCGAAAAAAGTTCCACAGAGCAATAATATACATGTAACATTACAATTCTTTTCTAATTAGTCATGAAAACAGAGTAGATGTGTTTTGATATCAACAACCAAAGCAATACCTTCGTGTAACTACAAATGTTACGATTCTTACTAGCATTCTATTTTAAAAATGATAAGGGGTAAACATCAATGTGAGACAGTTAACCAAAGATATCTGAAGGTAATTACTACTTCGCTATATTAATATTGCACCGTACATGGTACACACATAGGATTAAAAGTTTAAGTTGTTTTTCTGTAAAAGATTAATAACTGAATGTTTCCTTTAGGAAACAAATGATATCGACAACAAGTAAGACATGTGAAAATTAATGTCTCTTCATTTTATAGTTAGGTGTCTACTTTAACAGGGACTCTGTATCTTATCAGGAAAATAAGGAATACGACTCCCGTAAATCTTACAACGGTTGTGTTGTAATATATACCAATTCTATCAACTAGACAAATACGGTGTTGTTCCTTTCGACAAGATTCATGTCCGTATCGATTGGTATGTCCAAAACAATTATATATTAACTGCGTAATAAAATGATATGACATTGGCAGTATAGCTAGAACAATCTACATATACTCATATGACTATTATACCTAATATATTTAACAATCATATGTGTATCGTGCCCTCCTTTGGTGTTTCCATAATTGTCAATATTGTCATTCTTCATTAATTCTGATTAGAATAATTGTGACGAACATTCGTTTCTATATTAGACGATACTACACGATAAAGCTAAAAAAGGGGGCCTCGGTGGTCGATTGGTCTAAGTTGGTGTTACCATAATCTGTAATCACTAGCCAGTCACCTAGTTTTCCTATCGAAGGTCGGTGATTTTCTCCGGGCACTCCGGCTTCCTCAAACAATGAAAACTGGCTGTCATGTAAAAGCCCGAAAGCGGTGCTTAAAAGTGGCGTTAAATAAAGAAAAAACAATATAGCATTACAACAGTATGTTGTAATAAGCTATACTTGTGAGGACGATTTCTCACTATCTTACTCTAATAAATAAACAACAGCTTTGCATTTGACGTTTACTATAGTTACTAACCAAAGATAAGGTGACGTCGCCGGGTGACGTCGACCTTGGATACAATGTAACTTCCGAGACGTTGCCGGTTCCGCGGTCTTCTCGACATTCTCGGGGCCTCAAAAAAATTACTTTAAGTAGAAAAGAAAATTGAAATACAATATAAAAATGACATTAAATTAAGGTTAAAGTCTCTCAAGTGAAAAAAATGATTCACAGTTCTTTCATAGTTGAAATAACGTAGTTCACAAAACAAAATACGTTTATAGCGGGGCTTGATTTATACATAGACACCTGCCTATACCAAAAACTATAAAAGACAGTTCGACAAAAAAGTATAACAAAAATATGATAAGTTTGGTCCCAAATGATTGATCAGTCCTTTTAACAAATGACACACACTACAATAGTACAAGCTACCGTGTCACGCTTCTCACGACTCTTTGTCCATTGAGAAAGTAATTCACTGTTATAGTACTATCTTGGTCATTGTAATAGTCAGTTTAAATTGAAATCTTTAATATTGTTACAATTTCTACTGAATTATCAGGCGAGTGTGAAGCAAGTGGTTGTGGATCATTAATATAAACCGTTACTGCATCATTGTTAATAAGCAATAGTGTCATATTCACTTCACGAACGGGGCACATGGCATCAATCCGAAGAAGATGATGTATATTTGCCAATGAAATCCCTATACTCCAGAGTAAAATATGTGGATATGATCAACTATAGGTCAACGTATGACCTTCAACAACGGGTCAAACCAATACATTATAACCAGCTACATAAGAGTAGGGCGAAAGATACCAGAGCTTTGTTTACAGATTACAATTTATAAATAAATCTTGTTCTCTATGTGCAATCATTGCAACAATGATTATATATATATAGATCTCATACAGGGAGATGGTCATTTATTATACGGAACCGAACCTCAAAGTACAATGTATAACATAAAATATATATTGTGACTTATCATATAGGCATACATTAATATAAACATGTCTGTCATATATTTGTTTTTCGTAATTTTCGTTATTTTCGTGAATTTCTATTATTCATTTGAGGAATAAGATAATGATAAAACTTAAGTGTAGCAAAAAGACATCCACCATTTACTCTACTTCGTACTTTCAACTTTCCCGGACTGTTGATTCATTTAAAAAAAAGAACATTTGTTTTCATTGATTAAAATCATTGAAAATGTGTAATGTATCATTATCTTTCCTAACTGTTCTTATATTAAAGCAAATGACTGAATGTTAAAGTCTGATAATTAACATTAAAGGAAAACAAATCTTTTCGGCACTCTTTGTTGCTACAAAATGTAAGTGTTCAATTGTTGGGTAGGGTCGATTTTTTTCACAATCTCTAATCAGTTTTGTACTTTTTCAAGTTTATATTTATATTTTTTTAACTTTTCTTCTAATGAAGAATCATCGTTTTTTATATGAAGTTCTATTTTTATTACATTTTCTAAAATTTGATGATTCACTTATTATGATTGATGATAACAAGGTTGTGATATTTTAACTGGGAAGGACTCTTGAGATATGAATGACAAAGTATTTGAACGTATTGACAATTTAGAAAATACTTTTGCCAAAAACATTGTTGAAAATATTAACAAAATGATTGACAATAAAATAAATAAAGAGGTGAATAAAGTGAAAGACGATTTTAAAGCTCAAATGACCACAGTAAACAAAAGGATTGACGGCATCGTAAATAAACTAAAGAGTGATATTAAAAACATACATACCGAGGTCGCGGACAAAGTGCGCACAGATTTA
The DNA here is from genome assembly GCF_965363235.1 of Mytilus galloprovincialis. Taxonomy (NCBI): domain Eukaryota; kingdom Metazoa; phylum Mollusca; class Bivalvia; order Mytilida; family Mytilidae; genus Mytilus; species Mytilus galloprovincialis. The sequence goes on from NC_134843.1 coordinate 90,293,781, forward strand.
ATCAGTACACAGGCAGGTGCAATTACTCAACCGATACAGAGAGATACAAAATTTGTAGTAAAAATGCTCCCAGAAACCGAAGCGGAGAAGACAGACTCTGAGTTGACAAAAAATCGTGTATCCGCTATCATTAGAGATGGTCTTCGTTTACATGATGTTCCAGTTGTTGAAGCTACAAGAATAGAAAGCAAAGGAAGTCGCCCAGGGCTTGTAATAGTTTCCGTAGAAAATGAAGAACAGAAAGAGAAGTTGATGAAAAGTAAGATAAAGTTGAAATATTCACGGGACTATCAAAAAGTTTACATTGAAAATGAACTGACATCGGAAGCACGAGTACAATTGTCAAATATGATGACAGTGCTGAACGGTATTGGCCGCGAAAAAGACTTTGTGGTTGTAAACGGTAAAATACAGAAGAGAGCCAACAACACGAGAGGTAGAGACTATGACAATTTAAACGGACAAAGACGACCAGAAAGAGAGGAGCGGACACCAGTACAAGGACGACATTTCCGTTGTCAAGGTTGTAGAGGTAGACGCGGATATTAGGAATTAGCTCTTGGTGTTTGGAACATTAGAGGGTGGTCAACACGTCAAAATGATAATTCAAACTTTAGATGTCATGTTGTAAACGCATTAAATTTTTATATTCTATGTTTATGTGAAACTTTTTTGAGAGAAAGTGATAAAATACATGTAGAAGGTTATACTTGTTTTCAGAGAAACAGGGACAAAGTTTATGTTAATTCCAAAAGAGGTTCTGGTGGGGTTGCGGCTTTAGTTAAAAACGATCTATTGAAATATTATAATGTTGAAATTTTAAACAGTGGAGTACAAGATATTCTATGGATAAAATTGAGTAATGAAAATGATATAATATGTTTATGTGTATGTTACTTACCACCAGAAAATTCTGTATATAATGACTCACTAGTTTTTTATACTAAACTGCTAGAACAGGTGTATATGTATCAAAATATTGGTAAATTGTATATTTGTGGTGATTTTAATTCTAGATGTGGAGATGACCAAGATTTTATTGAAGGTGTTGATAATGTACAAATAAGAGAAATTGTTGATAGTGTATCAAATAGAAATGGTGATTTACTCATTGAGTTTTTGGTAGATTGTAACATGTGTATGGTAAATGGGCGAATTGGCTCGCAAGATTTTACTCATATTAAAGGTACAGGGAAATCTGTTGTAGACTATGTCCTTACTCCACATGAACAGTTAAATGAGGTAATTAATTTTAAAGTGATTACAATGTCAGACTTATTGACTGAGTTATCTCTTGTCGGATACGAATCGATTCCGGACCATTCTCTGTTAGAATGGGGCATACGAGTTAGAACCGATATGTCGGAAGTAGAACAAAACGAGAGCGGTATAGGAGCAAATCGGGTTAAAGGTCCAAGAAAGTTCAAGCTAGGTGAATTGAATAACGAACTTTTCTCTAGTGAAAATATGCAGAATGTATTACGAGATACTATATGTCGAATTGAAGTTGCTTTAAACCGTAGTAAAGACGTGAATAAGGCTTTTATCGAACTGAAACATTTACTTATTAAAGAATTGGAGCTAACATGTAAAGAATTGAAACCACCCGTTCCTAATATGCGAACTAACAAGTGTAAGCGGAAACCGTATTGGTCTGAGGAATTACAGGACTCGTGGAACAAAACGTGTGATGCTGAGAGGCAATGGAAGCGATGTAAATCAATTGGAAAATCTAAACTCCGCACTCAATTTATGCAATCACGATAATATTTCGACAAATTAAATCGTAAAGCGAAGCGAAATTATCAGCTAGAACAACAAAATAAACTTCAAAAACTTGGCGAACAAAATTCTTCTGAATTTTGGAAGTCTATAGGCAAATTAGGACTTGCCAATGATCGCAAATCGAGACAGACTCTTTTCAAATTCGATCGGAAACAGGAGAAATTATAAGTGACCTTGACTCTGTATTAGAAAAATGGAAAATAGACTATGAAAAGCTGTACAACAGTGCTGATATGAATGGTTCGTATGATGATGAATTTCTTAAGGACATTAAAAATAAACTTCAAAATAGGAATAATTTAGTCAATGACAATAATATTGATACAACTGAACTAAATAGATCTATAGAAAGAGATGAGGTACGCGATGCCGTTTTTCGAGCTAAGCAAGGTAAATCCGCAGGAATTGATGAGCTACCGAGTGAGATTTTGCGAAATGACACGTGTATAGACTTGCTATATAAAATTATTCAGTTTTAATTCATAGAAGAGCACGTTCCTAGTGAATGGTTAACGAGTATGATCTCTCCGATTCCGAAACCGAAAATGGATCCCCTTAATCCACTTGAATATCGTCCAATTTCATTAATATCAGTGCCGTGCAAAATATATGCGGATATTTTGAATAAAAGATTGACAAATTTGTTAGAACAAAATGACATGTTAGCAGAAGAGCAAAATGGATTTAGACGTAACCGAAGCTGTTTGGATCATTTATATATACTTACAACAATTATTAAAAATAGAAAGTTACAAAGGAAAGATTCTTCCGTGTGCTTTGTGGATGCTAAGAAGGCTTTTGATAATGTTAATCGGGACATGTTGTGGTATAAGCTGATCAAAATTGGTATTAACGGAACGTTTCTAAAAGCAATTCAGTCTCTTTACGATGCGACACAAAGTGCTGTAAAATTAGGAAACAATTTGACAGATATTTTCCCGGTTCAAAACGGTGTGAAACAAGGCTGTAAAATGTCTCCTACTTTGTATTCTGTATATGTTAACGATCTTGCGGATGATATTCGCTCGCTTAATGCTGGTGTTAATATTGGTGACTTAAATGTATCTATTCTTCTTTACGCTGATGATGTTGCGATGTTAGACTGTTTAAATACCTGGTGTAGGAAATGGAGAATGACTCTAAATACAGAAAAAACGAAGGTTATTCATTTTCGTAATAAAAACATTGATAGATCTGCCGTTAAATTTAAATGTGGAGATATTTCAGTTAATTATATTTCATCCTACAGATATTTGGGACTACATTTGAATGAATTTTTGGATTATAAACATACAGTACGAGAAATTACTAAATCAGCAAGCAGAGCACTTTCAGCCTTATATGCTAAATTTATATCGTGTGGTGGAATGACTTATGATGTGTTTACGAAACTATATAGGTCTGTAGTTGAGCCTGTTCTATACTATGGTTCTGGAATTTGGGGACATACACATTGGAGAGAGGTACAAGTTATACAGAACAAAGCATGTCGGTTATTCTTAGGAAGTGCTTCAAATGCGTCAAATATAGCCATTCAAGGTGATATGGGACTTACAAGTACGAAATCAGCACAAATGTTGGCTTTTCGTCTTTTTCTTAGTCAGCAAAACTTACGATACAAGACTTACATATAAGGTTCATGTGTGGAGTAAGGATTGTTCTAGGTCATGGGATAAAAATTGTATAAAGAAAGCACAAATTTGGGGTATTGAAAATGTTATTGATGATACTTTTTCTATCAAACATAAACTGCAAGAGATCAAATCTAAACTCTGAGAAAAAGATAAAAATGAGTGGGTTGAAAAATTGTTTAATGACAGAAATCAATGTAATGGTAATAAATTACGTATTTATAGGGAGTATAAACATGTTTTAGAATTTAGTTCTTATGTAAAATTAGTTCTTAACAGGCAGCATAAACGTGTTTTATCAAATTTTAGAAGTGGCTCTTTACCACTGGCAGTTGAAACGGGTAGATACACCAAGCCAAAGATTCCTTTAAATGAGCGTACTTGTATATATTGTACAGATAATTGTGTAGAGGATGAAAAACATTTTTTATTAGGGTGCGATTTTTATGCAGATTTAAGATATGATTTAATGAAAAAATCTGGTGATATTTGTGATTCTTTTAACGATCTTGATTTACAGGACAAATTCATTTTTTAATGTCAAATGATGCTATTCAACCATTTTTAGCTAAAACTTTGTATCAAATGTTTTATCGAAGAAGATATTGTGTACAGTAATATTTTAGTACATTAGTTTTAATTGTTTTATAATATGTGTTATATTTTTAAAGTGTCTCATAAGTCAGTAATTTGGCTGGGTACCGAAATTTTAATTGTAATATTTAATTTTTAATTGCGTATTATGTAATTATGTACTCATTGTGTTTATATTGGTATGTGACACTATAATAAATTATTCTGATTCTGATTCTTGAGCTCTCAATCAGTTTATTTTACCATTGTGGTCAATTATATAATTTCATCTGAGTATTGCTGTTCCCATTGGTTTTGATCTTTGTGAATTAACTACTTATCTTTATCGAGTTATAATGTTTAACCATTGTCTGCATTTAATATATTGATTAACGTAAAACATGTAATGAATCCATTGGAAAAAAATATAAAGTAAATAACAGTCGATGTTTATCTACTGCATTTGAATGCTAGATATCCTCAATTTAACATAAACAGTAGACATTCTTATATTTTCCTTACGCCAATGTAAAATATATACATATGATAAAGTTTTTTAACAAATTACTTAATTGTGAAGAAGGAAATGTGGTAAGATTGTATTTGAGACAACTATCCCCCAAAGACCAAACTGACATAGATGCATGTTAGCAGCTATTAGTCACCGCAAGCCCACCAACAATAAGCAAGCTCAATACGGTAGTCAGCTATAAAAGATCCCAACATGACAAAACGTATAACAATTTGAACGAGAAAACAAATGGTCTGATCTATGATAAAAAAAAATGATAACAAATATGAATCTACGGGAATAAATAAAAACTTTTAAGTTCATGATTTTATTTTGTTTATAAATGACGTATTTTTTCTTGTAAAATTAGAAAACATATTTAACCGATCGAAATCAAACAAATAAAAAGAAGGAAAAAATCTCAATTTATAGAAAAATACCATTCTCTCAACCATTCAAAATACAGCATTGATAATTAAAGTGGAATGTATGACAATATACGTATACTTGTAACCAATTGAACTGTCTTTGTAATTTGTGTCGTTGGATTGCCGTCTCCAATACTTATACCTTACATGTTTGTTACCTACATTTATTAGTTAGTTAACAGCAGTTCAAAGACCCCAACGCCAATTTATATAATTATATTCCTCTAAATTGGTTTGTGTATTTGAACATCATGTTTTCTCTAACTTTGAGTTTGCTGAAATAATAATCAGTGTTTTCTTTTTTGTACTGAAAGTAATGTTTGCCGCTTTATGTTATATCTTGCATATTCTTAAAACATTGAAAACCTTACAAACGAAAGATAACTGTACGTTGTTCTAATTACATTCACGTTACCAATTTACTGCACGTGATGTGCATTTCGACAAGATGAACAATTGACCCACGTAATACCGGTATATATAGGAACACTTTATACTTTCTTGTTTGAAATCTGAAAAGTTAAATAATAAGTGAATTAGATAATATAACACTTATCTGCTATATTGAACACTCGCAGATCATGAAATTAAATTTAAGAATTAACTTCCGTACCAAACACTTTATACAATGATTATTCTATTTAATCTTATAGGCAGATAAAACTTGAACTTTGCCGAATAAAAGTATACGACACAAGTACTAAATTTTGGAAATTAAACTATCAATAAAAAGGAAAAAACATTTTTTTGAAATTGATATATAAAATGAAGAGGTGGTATGATTGCAAATGACACAACTCTCCACAGGAGACCAAATGAAACATACGTTTACAACTATAGGTCACCGTACGGCCTTCAACAATGAACAAAGCCCGCATAGTCAGCTATAAAAGGCCCCGAAATGACAAATGTAAATCAATTCAAACGAGAAAACTTACGACCTTATTTATGAACACAATCAAGATATATTTTTCATATACAAATGTATCATGCTTACAAGGGATGTTTGTCAAAAATATCCGGTTTAGAGGTAAACAAATTTCCAGAGCCGTTTGGAAGTCGCATTATTTTTAGACATGGTATTTACCATCTGACAGCAAATATTTGGATTGTGGGTAAAAGTATCAGCGATGGCATGCCTTGTGGGAATATTATGGACTGGTTATAATGTCCGTCTTGGTGTTGACTCCTTCTGGTTCTTCGCGATAGTTTGTTGTTGTGAGTGGTATCAATAAGTGTGTCCTTGGATTGCGGCTGACAGATGTTGTCTGTGCCTGTATTGTTAATAGGTTCAGGCTAGCTGAGAATGCAACGACTTTTTTTTTAGAGTCCATCCACTGAGTGAAACTGGGGTCTTCTTTTTCCTTTGCAGGGCTGGCTTATTGTTCCTGGGTGAGGTGCCCGGGTCATTGGCTTTTAATATCTAAGTTAGATGATAGTTACCTGGTCAGACCTAGTGCTAAAATTCCTGCTAACTTTATGGTTGCTAAAATGGCTTTCAAAACATTTGGCAGAGGAAATCACTGGCAGAAGGAAAAAATCTCAATTTATAGAAAAATACCATTCTCTCAACCATTCAAAATACAGCATTGATAATTAAAGTGGAATGTATGACAATATACGTATACTTGTAACCAATTGAACTGTCTTTGTAATTTGTGTCGTTGGATTGCCGTCTCCAATACTTATACCTTACATGTTTGTTACCTACATTTATACCTAAACATGTACGTCTAGAGATGAAAAAATAGCAGAAACTATTTCAATCCTTAGATTTCATGGTCACTGAGCTGTTTTAATCTTTAGATTACATGGTCATTGAGCTATTGTAATTCTTAGATTTCAGGTTCACTGACGATGCCTTTTCACTAAATAATTCAAAGATGATTGGGAGTTTTGATTTAATCTTTCCCATTTTAATTAAAGATTCAGATTCAATAGTTTATTAAAGTCTCACCACATACAACATGATTAAAACAAGATACAATTATAAAATTAATTATACAGTAAACATAGTTAAAACAATTAAGTACATGTATGTGCCATTCTTAAAAGAATTATGAGAGACTATTAAAATACAAATAATACTTATTCATTTTATTAAATCAAAGTATACCAGAAGTCTTATAATCATTAAAAATCCGTTCTTCGGTAATTTAATACTTTGAATTAACCATCTAGAACATTAATTAAATTTGTAAGTTTCATCCATGATTATGATAATACATAATATTGCTTTCTTATCACCAAATTTGTACTTATGAGCAACAAGACAGGTCTCTCTAGTGGAGTTAGGATTTCTAACCTTATGAAGTATCTGAGAGTTAAGTGAGGTCCGTGTTGATTAGTCTTTATTTTTTCGTCACAGGTTTCTACGTGTTTGATGTTTGTTATTCATACATATTCCTGACCCCATCGAATCATAAGTTCGTGAATTTTGTCTCACCCGGGATTTTCAGTGAGGTCCACTTTGGGTGCAAGCGTTTTTTAAACGTTTTGCCGTTTTTCTGTTGACCATGATGACTGTTTTCAGCTCCTATTAACAATTTCAGATTCCATTTCATGTGATCTTAAAACGTTTTTCGTACTTTATATGTGCTGTATCAATATTATTTTTCTTATATCGTAAAGAACGATTTAGACTTCTTATAAAAATTAGGACGTTCTTTTGGCTTGTTATATTTATAATCTTCTGTACGAAGAGGTACTTATTTCACACTCGCAAATCCATTTTATTCCAGGAATGATATTGTCTCCTTTATGGACAATATTTATTTTAGTATAAACTAGCGGCTGCATTTATGAAATTACTCAAGCCAACTAGACTAGAATCTTTAATTGTATTCATTTTGAACATGTCTAGATTTTCTCATAATTTTGAAAGATGGAAATCTATTAATTATTCATTTCGGTCGTGCTGATGTATTATTTGTTGCCAATAAAAGTACATTTTCAAAATATAACGTTTTATTACGACCATTGCAGCTATGGTAACTAGATTAATAAAACTTTTACAACGTCTATACATTAGGTAGCGACAGTTAAAATGGATATCAATCTATGACAAATTACAAAAAAATATAATCAAAATTTCAAATCTATCTTTTATTTCTTTCAATTGATATCGTAGAATTTATATCTGAAGAAAATGTCGCTTGAATATGACAAACATGCAAATAGTTAACTTGCTGACGAAGGAATATGTTTAAAAGTCTTATAAATAAAATGAAAGTAAATCTATCAAAATCATTATATCATGAAGATATTTACTAAAAAAAATATTAACGAGGTTCTTGCTTTTGGACAGACAAATGTGCAATCAAATGTGGCGGGGTAAAATCGGCAAATAAAGGGCAATAACTCCATTAAGTAGTCTCTTGACGATTTCAGTCAATATACTTACTAGTACATCTTACATTTACTTACCGAATGTTTATGTTATATAAAATGTCTGTTTATCTATTATTGAAGTTTTTAAGACAATAGAGTCATAATAGGGAAACATGAAAACAATAGATAGAATTTGTCATTTAAGTGAAATAGTTAAAATTAAAATGTCAATTGTTCTTGAACAATTGAGAGGTCTTTCCTTTTCGAAATGTAAAGTACATGTTCCAATAGGCGTAGAATGCATTGAAAAGCTCTCAAACACACACAAAACCGTTAAAAAATGACAAAAACAACAAATTCGATAATTTGGACATGACCTTGGCTTTTGACCTTGTAACCTTTGTAAAGGTCATTGGTCCCCAATGTCATTGTAAAAGACCCCATGGCTCTAGGACTTTTCGTTCAAGGATTAAAGCTAATTTTACCTTTTCAGAAACCGTTAACGGGGGTTATGCCCCTTAAGAATATGTCAAATTTTTTTGGTCAAAATGTGAAAAAGTTGTGCCTCAGTCACCTAAACATTTTTCACTGTTTACTATTTCTGTAAGATTAACCGTTTTTGAGATATCGACTAACAAGTTGAAAGGTCAAAGGTCAAGGTCAACCTTAAAAACATTTAAAACACACTAAAAATCATCAAAATAAGGTCAAAAACACATAATTCGCTATCTGGGACATGACCTTGACCTTTTACCTTGTGACCTTTGTCAAGGTCATTAGTCCCCAATGTCATTGCTGAAGACCCCATGGGTCTAGGACCTTTGGTTATGTAGTAAAAGCTGATTTTGTCTTTTCAGAAACCTAAATCAGGGGTTATACCCCTTACAGAAAGGTCAAATCTCTTTGGTCAAATGTAACAAAGTTGCGCAATAATGACCCAAACATTTTCCACTATTCAAAACTTCTGTAAGTATAATGGTTTCTGAGATTATCCCATAACAAGGTGTTAGGTCAAAGGTCAAGGTCAACATACAAATTTGACCTTGAGATATTTTTCAAAGATACATGAATTGATGATGATTGGTGAAGATCCTAGGTGTCTACGATTTACGGTTTCTTAGTTTTGGTGGCCAACCGACACCGGTTAATTTTCATAGGGGCATAACCCTACCAATGAGTCATTGAATCTTTTCGATTCAAATGTAACGAAGAACCGGGGTCTGGTCCTGAACAAATTTCACCCTTCGGTTTTTTTCTACCTATTACGGTTACGGTGTTGGAACGATAACAAGGTTTTTGGGTTTCGGAGGGATTACTCCGAACCGACAAAATATTTCGACTCACAGGGTGAGTTCCGGATAGGTATTCATGACACCGATACAAAGTGTGAACATGAAAGCGACACGTCTTACGGTTAACGCGGATAAATTTGTCAAAGTTTGGCGGAAGAATAATAATAATAATAATAATAATAATAATAAACAGAAGAAATACAGTAAGGTCTTTCCTTATAGAAAAAGGAAAGACCTTAATTAAAATAAGAAGTCTTCTGACAGTTTTGATGAAAATAGACATTAGGTAGGTCTCATCATCAGATCATACTGAACATTTTTGTCCAGATGTTGTTTTGTTTCAAAATAACAACCGTCATATTCCTGACTTGATATAGGCATTTTTTATGCAGAAAAGGGTGAATTTTTCCTATTTTGACAACAATTTGTAAACAAAACATAAAGACATAATATGTCAAATTGTCAAAAATAGAGGTACTGCAGTCAACAATGTTTTATACAAAGAAGCACAAAAAGGCATATAGAAAAAGCACATTAAGTATCAAAAATAAAAGACAAGAATACAAAAGTGCCCCATGGCACAATAACATAATGACGGAATGTGTAAGAACATAGTCACGCCAAATGTAACAAAGAAACACAAAAAGGCGTAGTAAGAGACAAAGCGTATTAGCCAAAAAGAAAGACAAGAATACAAATATCATTATAGAACACTAACACAATGACGGGATGTATAAGTACAGAAATACGTCAAATGGATATCACCAAAAACACACTAAACAGTAAAAGTAATAATCATAAAGACAAATAAAAGAATACTATAACACGTTATTTAGATGATAAACAATGTCAAATGAAGATTGTGGGCAAGCTCGATTAGCCCAGTAGTTTTAGAGGAGAAGGTATTGTAAAAGTTAGCGAACGACGATGAATGACGATGACAAAGATAGGTGATGGGCAGCAAGTGATTGGAAAAAGCTTTGGACCATTTGAGGTAAAAAGTCATGAAGCTATAACTTAGCAAATGATGTTCACCGAATACAAAATAAAAACGGACGACACGATTTAACAATTATCATATGTTTATTGGCCTAAAATGATAAATCATCAATGTGTCAGCTTTATATATACAATATGTTACTGCTACATCAAGGTTGTGACAAACACTTTTAAATCAAAACAGTTGGAGCCATATGTCTTCAGAAATGACGATGTATTTTTTTAATTATTGAATTCTTAAAGGGACCTGCAAACAGTCTGAATCATTTGACAACTGAACCTACCATGAGAGGTAAACAACAGAATATTACTGACAGGAGAAGGAAAAACTAAATTCAAAATTTAAGGTTTATATTGTGTCGGGAAGATAACCACAATAAACTCTTAAACCAAGGTCATGACATATATATTGGTCACTATTAATAGGTTGTGGTCAAGGGAGCAGTACAAAGTGCCATTTGATAGGCGGAAACAGGGGGAAATCAGGGATCATTAAAATTTGAAAATTTAAAAGTGCTGACAGGAGAAAATATAGCATCCCACTCGATGGAGTTCATGGTAAATATAAGTGCTGAAAATATAGCATCACACTCGATGAAGTTCATGGTAAAAATAAGTGCCGAAAATATAGCATCCCCCTCGATGGAGTTCATGGTAAAAATAAGTGCTGAAAATATAGCATCACACTCAATGAAGTTCTAGTAACAATAAGTGCCGAAAATATAGCACCCACTCGATGAAGTTCATGGTAAAAACAAGGGCTGAAAATATAGTATTCCACTCGATGGAGTTCATGGTAAAAATAAGTGCTGAAAATATAGCATCACACTCGATGAAGTTCATGGTAAAAATAAGTGCCGAAAATATAGCATCCCACTCGATGGAGTTCATGGTGAAAATAAGTGCTGAAAATATAGCATCACACTCGATGAAGTTCATGGTAAAAATAAGTGCCGAAAATATAGCATCCCACTAGATGAAGTTCATGGTAAAAATAAGTGCTGAAAATATAGTATCACACTCGATGAAGTTCATGGTAAAAGTTGTATTCATCATTTTGAAGCTTTATGTTTGTATGGCTAAACACTGTGATTCTTGTTTTTTTTTTCATGCAAGTGCTAGCATTGTCAATGTTTATCTGCACTTACTTTATCTTACCCTTAACTGATTTAAGAGAAATACAAAAATAGAAAAAAATAATGACAAGCAAGAATCGAATCAATTATATTTTTTCTATCGAATTATAGAAATAGAAATCTTTAATTTACCAATGAAAGGTTTATTTACTTTTATAGGAAACAAATTCCATTTTTAGCTGATTATGCATATTCGTATACAACCCTCATATACAATTGACATTATGAACAATATACAATTGACATTATGAACAATATACAATTGACATTATGAACAATTGTGTCTTTTAAAGCTTGGTCTGTCACGTTCATGTTTTCTTAAATTGTGTAAGAAATCTTAATAAAGATATAATACCAATAACGTACTCCATTAAATAACTTAAACGAAAGAAATTACAATTAAAACAGAACTGTGGAATAGAAAATTGATCGCCTGATTCAACTTAACAGGTTGCGCGTGTTAGTGCATTATATTCTTAAATTGTCACTCTATCAATATAATATATTGACGACCTTAAGCTTTGTAGTTCAACAAAAAAAACAACATAATTTTCAATACTGATTTCGTCTTGATAGTAGAGGGTTAAATTATAATTCAATGCATTAGCTTAAACAATTTAAAAGTTTCCAGGAGATTTAATTTTGTAAGATGTTTTACAGGACTGCGGGGGTTGATTGTGCACTGGCCGTAATTTAACTTCCTGATTACTATTGCAAAATGTCGATCATTTCAAAATCTAATTATTCACTGAAGAGACAAAGTGTTTCAAGTATATTTTCAGTTAAAGGAGTACAAATACATACAAGTGTCAGCTCTCATTTAAAAAGGTGGTAAAGATATAAACATGATAACAGATTGTATTAATTTCTAAATTCTTCGCTATATCCATATTCTGCATATAATTAAATAGGAGATTTCATGCTTATATTTATTAACTTTGTATTTACATTGTTTATTCGTTCAGTGTAGGTTCATTTCAGTTACTGTACTACTTTTTTGATTGAGTTAAGCCATTCCAATTGATATTTTATAGTGTGTTGTGATGTTACACTATTATTTTAGGTAAGGGAGAAAGTTTGGTACCATTCAAACTTTTAATCCCGCTGCAATTGTTTGCAACTGTCCAAAGTCAGGAATCTGATGTTCAGTAACTGTCGTTTGTTGATGTGGTTCATAAGTATTTCTCTTTTTTTCTGTTTAAGTCTTTAACTCACAGTGCGGATTAATTAATAGGTTGAATGTGATAAAAGTTTAGAACAGTATTGTACACTATTGACGAAAAATTGACGCTTTAGACGTTACGCACGGTATTCGGTCTATGTTTCATTTGACCATTTCTTGATGCATTAGTATGGGAAAAAAAATCAAATCTACGCATTATTGAATAGTAAATTGTCTTGATTTTTCATTTGAATCGAAATTAATAAAACCTGATTTTAATAAATTTAATGTTATGTCTCATTATATGATTAAACAATGATTTTGTGTTCATAATTTGCCATATTTGCCGTGTAAGACGTAACAACAAGCGCCAACCATCAAAATACAAAACGAAGAAGAAATACTAACTACTGAATGGATTTCGATAAAATTTGTACAGATGGGAGATATGATCATATTGATTATGTTAAACGGTCACGATACATATCCTGTCAGTTCGCAATATAGCAGCCATTTTCGAAATTCCATAGAGCTGTAAGATTTGAAAATTCGAGTACACAAAAATGAAAGCTAACACTTCAATATTATAATATTTTCATATAAATAATAGGAAAGGTTCGCCACCTCTACATAAAAATGTGATTTTATTGAATTTTACAAAAATGTTTTTATTTTTAACATAGCTTCTCCCATTTTATTTTTTTCCAGTATTTTCCGTGTCTCCCATAAATGTTACCATAGAGCCATTGTTCAAGATTTTTGAGTGCGATGCTAATTTAGGGTATTTTAGATTTGTGACAGACAAATGAACTATGCAAACAAATGTTATTACTGAAATGTGATTTTTTTAAAGATTTGGTTAAGCCTTCAAGGTTAAGGACACGCCAAATTTTTCATCAATTTCCATCAAGTTGTCCGTGTCTCCCGTAAATGTAACCACGTCCAAATTGAACGATTTTTGCACGGAACGTGAATGTAACGTTATAATAATAATTATATAATTGTATTTCCCATTTTCTGAAAGTGTAGCATGTTGTGTCTTTAGCATTTGACACGGTCTGTGTGATGATATTATTTTGGGAGATATTTTTTTTGATAATTATTTAAATTCCATCAAAATTTTTAAGCCATTTGCTGATCATGCAAAAGATTAGGTATTTTTAATGCAAAAGAATTGCATTTTAAACCAAGTGACTCAGAAATTAACAACTGTAGGTCACCGTACGACCTTCAACAATGAGCAAAGCCCATACCGCATAGACAGCTCTTAAAGCATGATTCAATCAGGATTTTCTTGATATGATCCACCGATTTTTATGTGTTAATTTACATGTAAATTTATCCAAATATTACTCTAAATTTTCGGTTGAATATATATGTAGCACAAGCTTTAAACATGCCGAAGCTTTCGTTTTTGGATTCTAGTAACATAGATGCGTCTACTAGTACGATTGTATATGTTGTATACACTGAAAGTCATTTCCGCGCATCCGACAAACAGACGCATTTGAAATTACTAATTATATTTCAAGAACTGTAGATCACTTTTTAATTTTAAATAAAATCAACAATTCTAAACTGCCGTTTTCATTTTAAAATCTGAGGATGAAACTAGAATTATAGATAAAGTAAACAGAGGATAAATAGTAACTGTTGCTGCGATTGACCTGAACAAGGATTTTCATTATAATCTTCTTGAAAGACACATATTTAAGATGTTGATAATACACGGTGGGTATGGTTGTCCTGCGAGAGAACGTTCTGTGCTGGTGATTCGGTCCTGACGGGTGCTGGTGATCAATGAAAAAATGTAAACAAAGACGAAAATGATGATTTTTGACGTTTTCACTCATAAAAAATGGAAGAAAACAGTTGAGATTTTTCAATTTTGTTTCTTGTGGGTTCATATGTAAACCATTAAAAAGTTGACCCTCTAAACTGTTTCAGTAAGCGTAACACAAAAATGCTCATTTTCAGAAAATCTAGAACTGAAAAAATAAAACAAAAATGCTCATAGAGTCCGCTTTCTATACCGCAATCCACACGACAAAACTATTTTGTGAAAAAACATTGCAATTTATTAAAATTTAGCATTTTCTCAATTTATTCATGTCCTGATACTGTGCTGGTGGGTCCTGTCATTGTGCTGGTGGGTCCTGATACGGTGCTGGTGATTTTGGATAAGAAGTTGGTCATATTTGATACAAATGTTACAAAATCAATAAAATTGGGCAGATAATTGTTGCCAATATGATCTATGACTCCTATTTTAGCTCGTGTGCATCCATTTGGCTGTTTAATATGTGTTTTCAAATGATCGTAACTTGTATTACATAATTACATAAAAGGGCAACATCTTTCGTCCAATATCAGATAACAATATATAGTATCTAAAATAAGAATAGTTTTGTTAAGATATTAAATGCCCCTTACATTGATGCTTCAACAATGATCAAAGCCCATGCCGCATAGACATGTTTGTTAGCGCTCCGCATACCCCTCCCCACTTCCAACCAACCAACCCTCCTCATTTCCTCCTTCATTGTTACAGTGGTGTACCAACACAACAATTTATCACATAAAATAATAACACAAAGACACACGTTATTGAACAACGAATGCTCGCAGGTGCTGAAAGCTAGTTCAAAGCCGCATTTTCAACTAATAGATAAACCATGTTCTCATATACAAAAATCCCAATCGTGTCGATTAAAAAAGGTTCAAAACTTAAGTTCACATTTTAATGTTTGATGAAGCAGAACTTTAAAAGTGTGCAATGAATCTTGTGCTCACAACAGTTATTGTCATAATTATGTTTACATAAGACTTAAGGAATTAAGAAGGTACCAAGAAATAGTTTACAGTTCAATTTAATGATCATGAATGGAAGGAAATGGTACGGAAGTTTACATAAGACAAAAAGAAATTGATAGTATTTTTTGGCGAAAGACTTAAACGCTTCTTTGCATTATATAGTACAGCTCTTCTATAAAAGAATGCAAAAAAAAACTTTGATTGACTTGCTTGCTATGTTTGCTTGGATGTTTTCAAACAATAGGTAGGCGGAGTTTCAATACATACTGGGATTTGATTGGACAAATACAAACTGACAGGAATTGAAGTTAATGTTTATTGTCAAAACAAATTCTAGTATATAGTAAACAGACTACTTACCTGTCGTTTACAAACATCCAAACAATCATAGCAAGCAATTTGATCAATGGTTTGCTTTGCATATATTTATAGAAGAGCTGTAAATTCTAAAAAATTAAATTTTCGTGGACTTTTTAGCTTCCACCCTGACGAGGCATGTTAGCTGTTCGTATGCTGTTGCACCTGACGCACGGAAACTTTCATATTTTCATCTTCTTTTCTGAAATATTTTACCCAGCTAATACTTGACAGGATTGTTATCCTAGTAAAAGGTGTAACCAATGAATTGAACACAAGTTAAAAATTCCACAATACTATATAATTCATTTTATGTGTCAATTTGTTAGAAAAAAGTCGAAAAGAAGAGAGTTTTTTTAATGTCATGATTATCTGTCGCTTTCTAGATCTATGCTTAGCATTTATTTCAGATGACATGGACTCCTCACCCTGGTGACCCTGCTGCCTTTCATAACTTTATCCGTATACATATATTAATAGATAAACAAAAGGCTGCAACTGGTATTTTTGTATTTAACATGATTCGTTGTAACGAGAATATTTGTGGTGAATGGAAACTGTGAGGGTCAAAATCTTAAATTGCTTATAAATGTTGCTGGACCCAGTTTCGTTATCTGATCTGAATTTTCTGAAATGTGCAAGGTAGATAGACATTGGCCTTTTGATCTTTTTTACTCGGTAAGTTTTGCCCTAATTGCTTGAACTTTTGCAATATTAAAGCCGATTTCAATTAGTGTGTAGACAAAGGGAATATCTTTGGTTATCTTGCTTGCTGAACAGAAAAGTCATTGTTAGGTTATGTAAACTACCCTACTTTAAGAGTAGACTAGTCCGACAAATGACACAACTTTATGCCTGTAGGACCAGGCTACTTCGAAAGGAGGGTAGTATACCTTACCTAACAATGACTTCACGGTTTAGCTAACAATAGTGTTCTATCGAACTTTCGAAAAAAAATACCTAAAAACCGTCCAGACAAAAAAATGATGTTGAAAAAATCTTACAGATACACCAAGTGATTCTTAATAGCTATAAGATACATTTTTCTTTTAAAATACAACTTTTAAATCTTACGGGAAACTATTCCAAGCTTAAAACTTTCACTGTAACCTCGCTCTAACTCCCCCCCCCCCCCCCCCCAAAAAAAAAACCAAACAAACAAACAAACCCGCAATACTATTGTCATTCTTATAGTCAGCACTAAATTGTTCACAAACAAATGTGTTTTAAGCTGCTAAAGACATATGATTCAAACGCTCAGAAAGTCCTTTGTTCTATATTTTTGCTCTCTATTTTTATGCAAAACCTTTTACATTTTTATTTTATGGGTTATTGTTGAAGGTCGTACGATGACGTATGGTTGTTAACACATACTTCCTTTGGTTTCTTATGGAAATTTGTCCATTGACAACAAACATACCACATCAGTATTGTATAAATTACAACGTATTTTGGTGATCTTGCAAAATGATCGTAATCCCGAAAATCGTAAACATATTTTCTTATCTTAAAAGGGGGCAAGAAGGGTTCCATTAACAGGCCAATAAATAAGATTACAGTTAATTTAAAAAAAAATAGGGGTATTTTTTCTCTCATTATAACAGTAAACAGATTCACAACAATGTCAATTTCAAGAAAGCAGACAACAGTTAATTAGTCAATAACAGTACAGCATCAATGATCTTGAATATATGCCACTTTTAACTAAAATATAAAGGCACAGAACCAGGACATAGGAGCACAGAACCAGGACCGTTTTTCTTATCACCAGCACAGCGTCAGGACAATTCCGATTAACGAACTTGCACGACTTTTGCAATATAATATTGTTGTAATATACTTTGCATGGTACTTATGACGCATCAGAGAAAAATTAAGCAACAAAACAGTCGTTTTATTGCCGTTCTGATACAATGTAAACAAACCCACCAGCACAGAATCAGGACCCACCAGCACCTGACAGGACCAAATCACCAGCACAGAACGTTCTCTCGCAGGACAACCATACCCACCGTGTAATACGAATAAAAAGACCCTGAAATTATATTCGCGAACTGTAGTTAGAAAACTAGTTGAAGGTGGGTTAATAACATTTATACTCTTGAAGCACAAAAAGATTTGGTACTGGTTGTTTCCAATCGATATAAATGCCTAATCCTAGATACTTGTGATGACGGAATTCTGAGAATCATAGAGGATATATAAATGCATTTTGCAACAATTGACATGCTTGGGCAGTGACAAATATTTGAAATATACTTTTTCATTTTGTTAAAAATATGATGTCAAAAATATATACTAGTAATCAGTCATGTTATCATGTTGGTTTTTTTGTTTAAAAAAAATAGTTAAACATCAAAATGCAAGCCGTTGTATAAAAAGCTGCAAAGCTTTGACGTTTGATACAGAAGTAGGATGAAATAGTTGAAAAACGACGTCAACTAACGTTACCATTACTAAACCGAACACCGTGCGTAACGTCTTAAGGTGGCTCGGCCCTTTACCAATGCGCATATTTTAACGCATGTTTCTTACGACGAGTGCCTTGGAAACGGTCGCTTTAAGGGGTCTTCTCAAAAATAGCTTTGACGACCTTGGAACGCGGGCGTGTATGAAAGCACCCTTGACGATGTAAACAAGTGAGGCTAAACGTTCTTCAAAACAGGAAATACGAACGGTCAGAAATTCACAGTGCTTTCTTCATTTTTCGCATAAAAGTTTAAAAGGAGAAAAATATACATGATTTAAGCATATAACATTAAAAAAAAAGAATATATAAATACTGACAAAGTCACATGTATGACGTCGACGGTATTTGGTGCCGCTTCGCTCCCAAAACGCATTCTCATCTTACACGGTCGCCTCTTGGGTCCGTTCGTACCATATTTTGAATTCACTTAAATACCAGTTGAATTAAATGATGTCGTGGATATTTATTTTTGAAAATGTTTTGCCGATGACGCAATGATTAACTGTAAACAAATGATAGCGATGTAAACAACTTCATGTCATCGTACAGCTTTCAAAAACAGGTAAACTTGTGACCCGTATCAGAGACATGTATGTGTATATATGTCTCTGCCCGTATAGTATGGTTTAAAACATCGGGGCGGGTTTGTTATCATGATATAATCCGTTTGGCGTTTTATAACAGTTTGTTTCTGTCATAAATATATTTAAAACTTGAAATATCTTTATTTCCAAGTATTTTTAGGAGATTATTCCCGAGTATGCGATATATTTTTCCACTGCAAAATTTTGATAATTATAGTTATACCAAAACAAATTTGAACATGTCAATTTTCTAACAGACTTAATACTTAACATTTTCATTTAAAGATATGTTTACCTGCACGAAAATCATCTGATAATTTTTCTCGTATCACAATTCCATGATTTCCGGAACACTAGACTTAGTCCTATAATCTAAGACATCGGGACCAATGTTTTCTATTTTTATGATACTTTTCTATTACTTATTTTGTGAATTGTTATTTTGTTGATTTGCAATTTTCTGTTGTATCTATCAATATGTCAACCGAGTTCATATTAAAAAAAAAAAGAAATATCAGCATTTAAACTAAAATAATTGAATCAGAGCACTGAATGTTATTAAAATAGACTAATGGATCCAGCAACGATCAATCGGGCGGATCCAGCCATTTTAAAAGGGGGTTCCCAACCCAGGACAAAAAGGGGGTGTTCCAACTATATTTCCCCATTCAAAGGCATTGATCGTCCAAAAAAGGGGGAACCCGGAACCCTCCCCCTGGATCCATCACTGTCAAAAGTAAC
This sequence comes from Mytilus galloprovincialis, assembly GCF_965363235.1. Classification (NCBI taxonomy): domain Eukaryota; kingdom Metazoa; phylum Mollusca; class Bivalvia; order Mytilida; family Mytilidae; genus Mytilus; species Mytilus galloprovincialis. The sequence goes on from NC_134843.1 coordinate 90,313,594, forward strand.
CGGGACTGGCCTAGTATTCCGACCTTATATATCGGTCTATGATATAATTCCTAAATACTGCATGCTTTGCGGAGAACCGCAAAATTTTTGGTTTCACCATGTCGGGATTTTGCTAGGACATTCACCCGCATCGTGCCGGGCAGTCTCAAACACTACTAAAGACTTTATATATAAAAAAAATCTATACTACTACTAGGTTCAAGAAAAGTTTGGATTGTAATTTAAAAGCTACTCCCTGAAGAACGCTTTATTAGCCGGTGATGTTGGCAAACTTTAACTTTAATCTTAATTTTTGAAATGCTTTTTTAAAAGGTAAGCTAATAAGGAAAGTTCTTGATTAAAACAAATGATCACAAATATAGTTGAGTGATGTCAATGCGGCAAAAAATGTGAATGACAATTTTGTTTGTGAACACTGATTTGATCTTACCGTGGCAAAGAAATGCATAACTAATCATCGATCTATGCGTGATGATAAAAGGAGATAATGTTTTTTTTATTTATAATATTGAATTTTAAATATGAACTTTGGTGGATAGTTGTTTCATTGGCAATCATACCACATCTGCTTATTTTCATATCGTATGGTTAACATAGAAATATGACTAATCTGACAGATGACCCCTTGATTATACAGGGTGTTCAAATAGCTGGATGTATACATACGAAGCCTCGTAGGGTAAAAAGGGGGAATTTTGCCTACACATGCACCAAGCGTAATTGTCCATTCGTTTTTTTTTATGGCAGTCCATAAATCTAGCTCCCCAGTGGCGGATCCAGAGGGGGGGTTCCGGGGGTGCGCACCCCCCCTTTATTTTGGCCGATCAATGCATTTGAATCGGGACATATGTTTTGCACCCCCCCCCCCCCTTTTGCCCTGGGCTAGCACCCCCCCTTTCGAAAATTCCTGCATCCGCCACTGCTCCCGTCTTACTTTGCATAACTTTCATAATTGATACTTATCTGCATGTTCTCATCCGTATTATGCTTGAAATACTTGTCAGTATGCACAACTTTAATTTTCATTATGTGCAGTCATATAAAAAAAAAACGTAATTTCTGGGACTTTTATTTGTTTGACTATGTGGTATATCAGTTTATAGTAATTGTTGAAGTCCGTATGGGGACATAATTGTTATCTTCTATGTAAATTGGTCTCTGGTGAAGAGTTGCCTCATAAACAATGACACCCCATCTTCCTATTTTTATAACCTACACAAGGAAATGGCGCAGGGTATAACATTTTTGACCCGTCCGTCCGTCCATCAGCCAGTCTATCAGTCCTGTTTCTTGTCATCACAACTCCTCTCAAACCGCCCAACAAAATTTCAGGAAACCTTTTTAGATAATAAGGACATACTATGCAGATGTGCATATCGACAGGAAATTATGATTCAAACTTTTTCTAGGAGTTATGCCCCTTTGAACTTATTTGCTTCAATATACTACTGCAAGTTTGTCATCGCATCTCCTCTCAAACTGCACAATAGAATTTTATGAAACCTTTTTAGATAATAAGGACATACTATTTAGATATACATATTTTTTTTCTAGGAGTAAGGCCCCTTTGAACCTATTTGCTTCAATATACTACTGCAACAGTTTGTCACTGCATCTCCTCTCAAACCGCACAACAGAATTTCATAAAACCTTTTTAGATAATAAGGACATACCATGTAGATGTGCATATCGACAGGAAATTACGAATTATTTTTCTAGGAGTTATGCCCCTTTGAACTTATTTGTTGCAGTATACAACTGCAAACAGCTTGTCATTGAAACTCCTCTGAAACCACACAACAGAATTTCATGAAACTTTGTAGATAATAAGGACATACTATGTAGATGTGCATATCGACAGGAAATTATCGTGATTTAATTTTTTTTTCTTAGTTATTTTATTTCTCTAGTGGCAATGTGGGGACTGACTGCCAAAGCGGGGCTGGCTTCAGTTATTTGCAATATAATCCACCAATGAGCCCCCACCCTATGTCGGACTCTGTAACAATCATCCCATCAACCAAATATTTTGAAACATATTTAGAATTCAAGAAACAGACAAGTCCATGAAAATGAGGTTAAGTTCAGATAAACCCTGCAAGACAGACATATTTGTTATTCATTTATTATTTTGTACATAAATCACCCATTAGTTTTCTCATTTTAAATGTTTTAAATTGTTCATTTGTCATTTCGAGACCTTTAAAATCAACTATGCAGAATATGTTTTACTCATTATTGAAGTCCATATGGTGACCTACAGGTATAGTTATTTCTGTGTTATTTGGTCTGTTGTGTCTCATTTACAATCATATCACATCCTCTCATTTGATATTTTAATTTGTGATAAGACATTTAATAATCATTTCATACACCAAATATACATGAAGATGACCTATTGATTACACAATATTGACTACTACATGCACCTATTAGTATTTATTATTTTTGAGTATATGTCCGACATGCTGACGACGGACAGTCAATGGTATACCATAATATGTCCTGAAAACTGGTGTTAAAAAAAAGGCTCAACTAAATCAAATTTTTTCAAATTTGATTTTATTCCTCTAATATCTATGAGATCAAATTTATAAAACATCTATTAATATAATTAATTTCAATGTACTAGTATACATGTACGAATTGTTGCCATTTATACATCATGTACATGTACAATCATTACATGTAGCTGATCAGCTCTATATTTTCTTTATTTTAATTCTCCTTCACTGTTTTATTTATAAGAGTAGACTCATATATATGATCTGTATTCATCATTGGGACAGGTAGCTATATATATAGGTGAAGTAGGTCCTTTTGATTTGATTTGTTAAAGGATTTTGACAGCACTAAAGCATATACATGTAGTTCCAATTTATAGTTGATATTAGCTCCTTAAGTGGATTGTGGCAACATATATTGCATATATACATGTAGAATGTTGTTCTTAAGTTTCAGCACTTTACGCATAGTTTCCGGTTGCAAGACTAGAATATGATACTGGCTTCTCATGAAATTCTGTCAGTACTTTGCCAATAGTAAAGTTGAACATTCCAAGCTCACTCCTTCCATTTGCAATGTACATGTACAAATGTACTTGCAGCCTGAAATTAAATATAAGAGTAATTCTGTCAGAAAATCAACAATTATTGACATTCAAAAGCATATAGATGTAGACTAGTTCATAATGGTAATGTGTCCATGGGACACAGATGAGCAGCCGCTTGCATATAAAGGATGAAAAGGGTGACACCACCCAAATTTGTACTTGATCTGAGTGTTGTTGTAGTAAGCATTGCATATAAGTTTCAGAACATTTGGATGAAGCAAACCTGTGTTAAAGAAAGGAACAAAATTTCAGCATTTTTTTAATTTGTAAAGGGGCATAACTCTGGAAAAGTAAAAGCGACCCCACCAAAAATTCAAACTTCATGTGTGTTTGTTGGTACAATGTAGTAAGCATATATATATGCATTAATTGTGTATTAGTTTCATAACGTTGGTAGAGGCAAACTGAAGTTGGAGAACAGAAACCAAATTTGGGAGGTACATGCAAGTTTGATAAGACTGACAATGCAAGGGTAACCTTAAAAGAACTAAAATGGTCTAAATTAATATGTGTTTATTTAATAATAGGTTCGTTTTCATTTATTTTTGTTTTCCCTTGAGAAAACATAAAATATTTTTTTATAATTTAATTTGGTTGAATATACATGTATATCGAATTTCTGAACAGAAAATAATGAAAATGAGACACAATAAAAATATAACCAAAAAATAAACCTGTGATAATACTGCTTCTATTGGTACCAGGATGCTTAAAATCAATCCAAAATATTTTTTTTTTAAAAAATGTATACACCTATAGTTGTTTTAATGTCTGTGTCATTTTGGTCTTTTGTGGATAGTTGTCTCATTGGCAATCGTACCACATCTTCTTTTTTATATTATATACAATATATATATAAAAACAGCTAAAAATCTCAAGTGACAAATACTTATGGCCGCATTGTGTACATGTTTAACCCTGATACTTCTATTACTAGACCTTAAGACATTTTTGTATACCTAACAGAATTAGGGGGGGGGGTTAATGGTAAACAAATTGTGATTGATAAAGATGAATCCTTCGTTTGCCTCCTACTGTAGGGTTTATCATTTACAAATTAGGCCAATTATATCATATTCTCAAGAAAATAAAGAAGTCAATCAAACCCCAGACCTTAATAGAGGGGTGGACAGGGGTAAGGAGACAGGGGAATGAGGGATCAGGGAAAAGGGGGTATCTTTGAAATATATTTTGTCTTGGGGCAAGGAGATGGAAGAATTGAAGTAAAAAGGAGGGGGGGGGGGGGTTAGAGTAAAATGGGAAGAGAAATATAGTTGGGGTCAAGGAATAGAAACTGTCCCGATGGAAGTTATGGGGTACCCCACATACATATGACCCTAGTCCGAGATTTCTCTGACGTCCAACGGCTGTTTTGCCAGACAAGCTGGGGCTAATCTCGGACTAATATGAACCTAACTTGGCTACGAAATAAGTTATTAAAAATGATGATTAAAAAAGACTAATTCATTGACACTAACCATTGCTAACGGTAGCGTAAAAATGACAGTAGATGTCATCCCTTCCTCTTCGGCCGTTTGCACACGGATATTTTGCAAAACTGGCCAGACATGTTTACAACTTGTCTGTAAAAGGTAAAATAAACACATAAATAAGATACCAGCTATAACGATCTATAATATTAAACATGGAACAGAAATTGAGCCCGTGCAAGGTTTCAGCCGCAGTGATTAAAATTCAACAGTAGCGAGTATTTTGAGACAACCCCCAAGTTTGTATTTTTCGTTATACTGATAACATTTGGCTGCCTAATATATCGAAATCTATGTTTTCTTATGTAATAACTCTACCTTCATCGTTGTATATTCGCCACAATGTCTGTTATGCATGTACATGGTCGTATTCATCAATATAGTATGCTGCTCGGCAATGGCGACCTTGAAATTCCTCTGGTCCGATAATGGCGCCAAATTAGAGGGAAGCAACTCGCGCCAGACAAAATTACCGTATTTCACCAAAATAATCAAAATTTCACTTTTTGATAAGAAACAGTAATACGATAACCACATTTATATTCAGCAATCGTTTATTGATATAATTACAAACATTATTTTATTAAAGCCATCAATAAAGAATTCACAATTAAGTAATTAATGGAGTGCAATGAAATCAGACCTTATGGGGTAGAGGGGTTAAACAAAAGCTCGTAACTTTTTTAAAAGCCTGGTGACCCCCATTTTATTTTACCTTAAAATGTTCGAAAAGTTCATAGCTTTGACATATCTGTTTTTAAAAAAAATCTACCGGGGAAATTTTACGAAAAATCGATTAAACCAATATTTTTTGCCTTAAACTAAAATTAGAAAATGCAAAATTTAGACATTAATCTGAAAATAAAAGGATTTTTAAGTCAAAAACAACCAAGGGAAAGGTTTACATTTCAAATTCTAATGTTTTTTCACATAAAAATCATACTGACTTGGTTTTAAAAGTCTTTGAATTTGATGTAACGGTTATTGTTGAAAGGGTGGGCATGTTTGGAAATAGGGTCAAAATCGCACATTTCGCTTCAATTTGAGGAGAAAACGAGCCTGGTGACCCCCTTTTTTCTTTGCATTTTTGGATTCAGCATAAAAAAATCTACAGAATATGTGAAAATAAAAAAATTCTACCGGGGGTCACTATTGGGGTGAGCCACCTTAACTATGAGTGTCAGTAGAGTTTTAAATATTTAGAAGAGAAGAAATGTCCCATTCAGCTTCTCAGCTCTTATAAAAATTTACTTCTTTCACTATCATAATACATAACAGATGCAAGTGGCTTTTAATAAAATCAAAAATATAATACTTAAACATGAACTTTTTTTCTTAAGATTCTATCTAAAATCAACACTATATAACTTTGGTCTTACTTTAAAAACATCGTCAATTTTCCCGTGTCTAATAAAATGAACAGATAGACAAAATGATGATTATACATAAAATAATTTAGAGGCTGTTTATTAAATCAGTATTAAGTATGCAAAGTTATATTAAAAGCTACCCGTAATTTCTATTTTTATCCATAGACACTATGAAAATTAAAAAGGGAGTTCAGTAGTATACATATACCAACATATAAAATGTTTAGCCTTTTATTTGTAAATCTTTTTTAACATGAATTGTATGATTGGTTTATATAAGCCTACATATACTTAAGAAAATAAAGGCTATGCCAGAATCATGACAAAAACTCTTTTAAAAAAGTAAGTTGTCATCCTTGCATATTTCAATACATAGTTTCAAGAACATATCAACGAAATATAGTATGCCCTTCAAACACATCTACTGTGTACTACTTTACGATCAAGTTCATGGTATAATTTTATTAGATATGAAATATTAAATCGTTTATCTTCTGCTTTGCATTTAGTTTCATAAAATTCTTAATATTTTATTAGTTGATGAGAAGAAAGATTCGTGTATTCATTCATTCAGCAATGCCATGAACTTTCTTCGTTAAATGTGTTAATGCTAATGCTCTTGGCATTTAAAATCCTTGGGATTCAAGAAAGAAATACCTTAATCTTGCAAAATCTTTTTGTTCAACGTTTGATTGAGAAGAAAATAACTTATAATGTAATTTTTGAAATATTCTGGGACACAATCTTCATTAATTAAATATATTTGTTTGGAAAATTGCCTATTAGTTGCCATAACCCATCAATCAAATCAAATTATGTAAAAAGGAATTTACATGTCAAACCAGTATTTTTTTTAAGTTATGTTCTTTAAAAATAATGAAAAATTGAAAATAAACAGAAAAGTTAAGAAAATGTTCAGCATATTATATCGTCAATATATTTAGCTCTTTTAATCTCTACAATAAGCTTGGTTTTATATAAGGTATGGCTACATTAAAGTTGATACCAAAGGCAAATATCTGTTAGCATTAAATAATTCCCGAGGTGACTAAATTAAGGAACTTTATAGAATAAGTTATTTTTCTGGTCTATTTAATTCACTTATTGTATCTTGTTCTACTGATAAAAAAAAAAATAAGAGGAGCTGGTTTGAATACTACAAACAGAATAGTTTACCTCAAACTCGGACATATACTGTAGATGTCTTTTATTGTTAACTTTTGTCAATTTTCTATTACCATCTTCTGCATTGTGGAAGATAATTGTTCTTATACTTATCATATATAATTCACGTATTTAATCGTATCAACTTCAATTGTATATCACACAAATTCTTACTACAAAAATTGCATGTCAGCCATCAACATTTCAGTATGATACAGTTTGTTAGATGTTTTTATGAACGCAGGCCTGGTCAAAAGGTTTTGTAAACTAAGCTTTTAAGAATACATAATACAATTTCATCAAAAGTCATATCTTTAGATACCAAAACAATCATCCCTTTTCACATTTTATTGTTTTAGATAATTGTTGATGATATATGGTACAATGTTTATGAATAAGCTACGACATATCTTCCCCTATGTCGAATTATTAGTAATTTGAAGACAAATGAAATTGTCCCCTTGTCAGAAATGATTTATACTGCCGATCATTTTTCATTTTACATAGTTACACAGTTACATTTCCCTTCTTTGACTACCATTATTTCATAAAACGACTATAGACATTTCTCTCTTGTTTCCTGATCGGTTAGTGTCGATTACATTCTATGTCACACCGAGGGCAAGTTCGGAAAAACAACCATAAGTTTTCTTTAGGGAAATCTTACATTGAACCTTTTGTTTACTTTTAGAGTATAGTAATGTCGACTGACATGATAATGTCAACAGTTGTCTTAAAATAAACATTCGCATAAAGCGAACATGGTGTGACTTTATTTACGTATTGCGCTTATCTTACGAAAATATTGAACATAACATGCAAAGCTCTGTCTGGATTTGACATTACTTTCGGTCCTTTTTTATTAAATCTCTTTTCTATTAGGTTTTGACCTCAAATATTGCTCAACAAATTAAACATGGTATAATGTACACCCAACGCAGCAAAATTGGTACCGTAAAATGTGGTTACTACCACTATGGGAAACTCTGTTGGTTTTTGAAAGTCCCCAAGAGTATAACCAGCCAAGCAGCTCAGTATTTTGATTCTGTTATATTAATAGGTACATTTTATTATAAATTGTGCTTCAACATTGATAAAATTCATTTGAAATAAAGAAATGAATCTCTTACATACATAGCTCAAATGCCTTGTTTGAGTTTGGCAATACATTTGGTCGTCTTCAATTATATTAGCTTTTCAATTTTTCAATTAGTTATCGGTTTCCCAGTACTTTGACCTCGGACATCACTGAATAAACTGTGTCTCTAATTGTTGCAACGTGCATCTGGTGCAGTAACTTGATTCGTATAATGTGATTGTAATTGTTTTTGCTCTGAAGTTGTCATGCTTGCATCATGGAAAAATTATAAAACGTTCGTTTGACGTTTTCTAAAGAAATTTCTATTAACATTGGTTGTCAATTTATAATTTCGATTTCCAAATTATTTATCATTGCCAGGAATTTTTACAGGGTCCCAAATATGTTAAAATCCGCCAGAAACTGTTAATGTCTGTCCCAAGTAAAAGCTATCATGTCATATCGTCGTTGCCGGTTTATTGTCTATTGTTTATTGTTTATTGCATTTTGGGTTATGGTCAAAAGGAAGTAATTTAGGAGTACTGGCGCCACCTAGATTTTACTCCCAATATAAAAGGTAAAGGTTGATTTATTTTCTTTTGCCTTTGTAATTAGAAAACAAAATTGATATAGTGAGAAATAAGTGTTGGCCATTGGTGTAGATATAGCGAGAAATTTGGAGGAAACTGTCTGTGACGAGCAACAATTGCTTTGCAAAATTAAGCAAGGGGTGTTCCTCGTTCATACTTTTTAGACAATTTCAAAACCATGTTGTGTTCTGGTTAAAAGGGATCAATTAAAGAATACTGGCGCCACCAAGTTTTAACTCCAAAGATAGTAGGAAGAAGTTAATTCATAATATGCTGTCCTAGCCTGTTTATTGTAAAACAAATTTGAAATAGTGAGAAATAAGTGTTGACCATTGGTGTAGAAATAGCGAAAAATTTGGAGGAAACTATCTGTGACGAGCAACATTGTATGTGCAAATTAAGAAAGGGGTGTTCTGAGTACCCTAAAAAATGCCATTTTTCATTTTTATAGACAGATCTTTTATAGAGAAAATGCGAGAGAGACCCAAAAAGGTTACCATAGTCGCCTATGTAAATAATTCTGTTGGTTTTCGTGTTTGGATTGTTTTCGCATTTTTTCAGGCCAGAACCATTGCTCATTTTCTCCTTAACATTCCTATAAGTGTTTACTCATGCATTTAGTCTGTGTTGTAAAGTTGTCTCATTAACAATCATACCACATCTTCTTTATTAAATATAATGATATTAAATGACCTTTATCTCGCTGTAAATTGTGTTATGACGTATAGAGAAAAACCAACAATATCAATCTGACATTATCATGGCTATCTTTACTCCTGTATATCGTAGAACAATTCATTAATTACAAAAATGATATATGTTAGGGAACCTTTTGACAGACAGGGCAATACTGTCTATCTCAAAATTGATAATAAAGTGATTAACAACAGTTGCGTTACAACATCGCGAGTTGATTGTGTCTGTGTTTTTTGCAGAAACATGAACACCCTACTAAGAAGTTCTCTTTTCATTTATTTGCCTATTTCTTTCATTGTCCGACTTTTCGATGTCCAAATTACAATGGTCACTTTCAACGTACGTTGTTATTTTACTATATTGATAATGGCGAATAAGATGAGTTCAGGAAAATAAATTTCCTACTAAATCTAACCATCAGAATTATATACAGCATACACCACTGCGAGAAATATCGAAAAATACGAAACCAAATATTTTGATTTTGTGAAAGAATAAAGATATTAACAAGAAAATACAAACTATCCAATACAACGGTAAACAGAACAAACCCATACATGAAGAGGTGTAGTTCTATCTTCCTTTCTTTGGTTATAATGTACTGCCTAGGTTAACACCTTCCTTGGTGTACTGTGTTAATTTTTTCCAACTTCCGTTTGTTGTTGCTGGGTTTTTTTTATTGATGCACCTGTTTTATGATTTTTTTTTATCTTTGAACCCATATTTGTTTATATTTGTGGTGTCTTTATTGCTATTCTGTTAACCAATTTCGTTTTACATTTGCATATACATGTTTTACTATTGCTGATTTCTATAGGAAAAGTAACTTTTGCTTTAGAACGATGTGATGCAGAATGATTCTTTTGCATGTTATTTTCACATCGTGTAAAATTAATGTATATCTTGTCTGCTATAAACAATATTACTGTTGTCAAATCCCATGGAATACTTTCTTATTTTCATATTTTACAAGAAACTATTACTTAGACTGTCACAAAGAAGTAGACTCAAAAAATCAATTGAACCTCTGCTGCACAATAATTTGTTTTGACACGCAACTTCAAATTTTTACAGTTGTTGTAAGTTATTTGTAGTGACTTTTGATGTAGATGTGATCTTTTCGTATCTTTAATAATCTAAATTTGTATTCAATAATATTTACTGTACAAAAGTATGGATACAGTTTATTGAACTTTTTCAACACCGAAATATCTTTTGAATTGTAAAACCGTGATCAAAAAGGTTATAGACTTGTCGTCTGCTGTGAAACTTGTGACGTAATAATGGCTGCCATGTTTCGTGATTTATTCGGTCCATCGGAATTAAACCTTACGGATTATCTTTTCGCTAATGTGACATACAATAGGAATACTATTCAACGTAATTTCTGTCATGCTTTTGACTACCCTTATGGAGATACGGTAATATATGGATATAGCTTACCAATATTGTCTGTGGTGTCGCTTTTTCTCAATTCTCTGGCTATTTTGGTTTTCATGACAACCAACTGTAAGTCTCCAACCAATATGATTCTCGTCGCTCTGGCTTTATCAGACACTCTGGCGTTGTGTGCTATTGGTCCTATGTTATTTATAGTTTATGGTCTAGGAAACAAGGAAAAAATATTGAGATATCCATTTTGCATATATCATGATTATTCCTATTATGTTGCCAATATGTTTCATATTCTTTCAATATGGCTGACTACCCTGCTTGGATTTCAAAGATATAGTGTTGTCGCCTTTCCTTTGAGGGGTCCACGCTTATGGACAAGAAGAAACTCATTCTTGGGAATTTTCATTCTGTTTATACTTTCTTTTGTCATTAATTTTGTGCCATATCATCAAAAGACTTATTTCGGAGGAGCATTTTATGAAAAAGCCACGGGTGAAAAATATGAGAATTTGTGTGTTTGTGAATATGTAGAATCGGCGCGGACAATTGGAACAATTTATACATGCCTTAAGTTATTTCCGGGTACGATTGTTCCTTGTTTAATGTTGACAGTTACAACAGTTCTTCTTATTTCTGAACTGAAAAGAGACACTATTCAGATAATATTACTACATTCAGAGGGATATACCAGAGAGAGACGAGATCTCAAACAAATAGAACGGACATCAAGGACGATAATCGTCATAGCAGTTTGTTTTCTTTTCATAGAACTTCCATTTGTTACTATCTACATTTGGATCCTTATAGAACCGGATCCTAAATATTCGTCTCTGAATGAAGACTCCAGGTTTTACACTGCTATAAGTTTTAATTTTCTTGTGTACTTTGGAAGTATGATTAACTTTTTTGTCTTCATAACCATGAGTCACAATTTTCGAAAAAAGCTCAAATTCATTTTGTTACTTGGCTGGATAAGATTGCGTCCCTCTAAAGTGAGGAAATCGCCAATATTTCATACGCATGAAAGTAATATTATTCACAATGTCAAAGATACTGGGGTATAACTTTTTTTGAAAACACTATTTATTTTTAGACCCATATTAGATGTATGTTATGTTTAGAACATGTCCATTTCATATATTTGTACATCAGATCAAAATATTGTTTATTTGTAGTTCTGTTTTCATGCATATTTTAGATTTATCAGTGTTAATGTGTATTCTGTATGGCAAACGCTTGTTCTTTAAGGATGAAAACTGATGTTTTTTTTTCTTCAAATTCTTGATAGTGTTGTGTGCTTTAGTTGCTGTCTCATTGACGTATACTAAACGTTTATACACATTGTGATTTTTTTTCTCTCTAATAAGAACAAGTTCATTTAGCTTTTCTTTTATCATTTGTAATTTAATGTCGACTTTGTCTCACTTTTAAATTTTTTGACAAAGAGATATTTAAGCAATTCAAAACAGCTTAGCGTACATCCAAATATTGCACAAGGTTTGTAAAAAGGCAGGAGTAAAGAGCAACAAACCTTTGTTTATTTTAGCATTACTGTACTTTAAGTGAGTAAACCGAAGCCTTTTAAAACGGTATAACTCATATAGGAATATATTTTGGTGAGGTTTAGGAATTTGTGTCGGATGTTCGGACTCCTCGGTTTTTTGCCTACAATACAAGGTAAAATAGTTTGCCCATTAACATTTCATTTTTCTTTTCCAATAAGACTTTAATAGCTCTTAAAAGGTCATTTACCAAAATTTTAAGCAAATTCTAGATTATTTCTTTCGATTTGAGATCCAAACAATACCAATGCAATATATAATGTAAGAGTCTGAGTCAGCCTTTTCTCGCCATTAAAAAATAAATCAAATAACTCGAAAAGGAGCTCCATAACCTATCAATACTTTTAGCTTATTTTGTTCCTCTACTAAATAAAAGCTCTTCTGACATGTAGTATCAATTTTCAATTCTGGATTATTATTTGTCTATTTCACTTGGTAGATCGTTAACAGACATATTTCAGACAGTGAGTTTAAATTTTATGTACATTGTATCTTATTTTCATAACTGTAAAATGTCTTTTTTATCGAATAGTGCATGTTCTACTTTCTGTTCGTCTTTGTGTTCTATACATTTTAATAGCGTACTTATTTTCGTGACATAATATCAAGTTATGTAACTGTATTCAGGTTTATTCTGTAGAGACCAATAAAAGCTATAAAATAATCCATAATTTTCAATTTGCATTTGTTTTCTATAAGATTTTTCTACATTCTGGCACGTTGTAATTTTTTAATTTGTATGTTTGAATTATAACAGATACAATAAAACAATAAATACAGTTGCATAATACATTTCCCTATATGTAACATCACATAACAAACTATGAACATAACATTGTAATGATAAATATATATCTGACTTTTATTATGTAATGAAATATCCTCTTTCCTAATCTGAAGAGAGCCGAAAGACACGAAAGGGATATTCAAACTAATTAATCGAAAAAAATTGACAATAGCATGACAAAGAGTCTAAATTAAAAACGATCGAATGACAAAAAACAGTATAAAAACACAACATAAACCAAACCCAACACCGGGGTGACCAAATGCACTTGAGAAGGGCAAGCATATTCTGCTCCACGTGGTGCTAAATCCCTTTTGTTTATATACACACAAACTGGTTGACAAGTCTAATTCTGTAGGTCACGCTCGCGTATACAATGTCGATATAGGCCTATATGCAGGATGTTTTACTTTTTATAATACATTGTTAATTAGTTCCATGTAAATTCAATGAATAAAATTTAATAATTATTTTCTGCTAGAAATGTGACGGGACCTGTAAAAACACAATTCATTAAGCCCTTACATTGTGTAATTACATCTGAATAAATTGAAACAGCTTCATTGTAAGTCAAGCCAGGTTCGATGTGAGACATTAAATGTTATGGACACACATGATTTAAATGCCAATCGACAACAATATAAACAAGCTAAAATTATAATATCTTAAAAAAAAAATTGTGTTTTTCTAACCACCCTGTCCTCTTAATGAACATTTTCTTTCTCTAACCTCCCTCTTGTCTTTCCTTAACCTCCCTCTTTTCTCCAGTTATATCTTTAGTGATAAAAACTGTCGAGAAAATAAGAACGAAAGCCTAAAGCGCAAACATGTAAAAGCTAACTATCATTGTGATTGCTTAAACTACAATATAAGATATATGATGTTTATTTTAGACTGCATTCCTATCGATTAAGCAAAATTAGTATCATTTAATCAAATATTTATCTTTTTCATATATATTTGCTTTTCATTTTTCAATCTAACAATAGATCAGACTAAACTTGTTTTTAATTTGTCTTGCCATTCAATGTACCAACTAAATGCAGTTTATATTTCCATGTGATAAATGTATTTCTACGCAAACGTACAATGTACTGTCAATGGGCAGAACATTCAATATATAAATTGTATTTTTTTTCTATCAAATGCAGTATTAAAATAATCAAATTGGGTTTCTATGAAATTGATGTGTAATGTTTTAGTGCAAAATAGTTTATGTTATCTTTAAGTACATGCATACTTATATTTAATGTGTGTATGTAATACGACTAAATGAGATAAACCGATATACATGTACATAATGAAAAAGCAACCAAGAGCCAATTGACACATAGAAAGAGCAACATAAAGTCTTCAACAATCAACAAATAGTAAAAATCACAAAAATACTGAACTCCGAGGAAAATTCAAAACAAAAAGTCCCTAATCAAAATTGGCAAAATCAAAACTTCAAACACACCAAACGAATGGATAACAACTCTCATATTCCTAACTTGGTAAAGATATTTTCTTATGTAGAAAATGGTGGATTAAACCTGGTTTAAAGCTAGCTAAACCTCTCACTTGTATGACAGTCGCAACAAATTCCTTTATGTATAATAAAGGAATTTTATAGTGACAACGATATGTGAACAAAAGAAACAGACACAACAGGTAAAAATGTCACAAATAGGGGTACAACAGCAACACGACGAACCACACCAAAAACTGGGGGTGGTGTCAGTGTCCAAACAACATGTCGGACTTTAAATCGTGCAAACATGAAGACGTAGTCAGTGTTTGTCGTTTTATGTCATTTTTTTTTTTTTTTTTATTTCGATTATTGATTTTCACATAACTCGGCCTGTTTTCTCGTTTGAAATAATAAATTTAAATAATGTCATAACTTGCTGAACGGTTTAGGTTTTGGTCATTATTGAATGTCATACTTTGACCTATAGAAGGTACTAACTTTTGCGTCAGTTGGTCTCTGCTTGACAGATGTATATCATTTGCCATCATACAACCTTGTTTTATATTAATTTCATGTTGCTAAATTTTAAACATATTTTGGAGCACAAAATCCAATCAATAATTTCTACAGTCGACTAAAGGGTTTGGTTACTTTAGTTTTGCGTGGATTGTCTATTTAGAATTAAAACGTTCTTTTTTTAAAAGCAAATTGTATTCATAGAAATTATTTTAGAATCACATAGTTCTGAGAGCAGCTATGTTATTACATGGCAAGTTAAATTCAACAAGTGTTAGATACTCTAAAAGTGTTTCAATTTGACTGATTATATATTTTGTACCAAGTCGGGAATATGAGAGTAGTGTTCCAGTCGTTTTGTTGATGTATGTATTATATAAATGTAATTGGGCGTTTGACCTTGTGTGTGTGTTATTGACGTCCCCTTGTTGAATATACTTTAAACTTAGGTATTTTGTAATTAAATTTTTTCGTTATTTGTCTAAAAATTATCAAAACAAAAGGTCAACATTTTTTAAAAACATTTACAATTTAAAGAGACTTGGCCTTTGTCAAATTGTGTTAATAGACTCTAATAAATTTGTTGTTGTTGTTGTTGTTGTTGTTGTTGTTGTTGTTGTTGTTGTTGTTGTATTTCGAGTGAACTATCTCATAGTGCCTATATTGTAGTTTTTAAATGATATTTGAATCTACATGTTCACTGGATCTATAAAAAAAGAATTAGCCTGCTCATTTGTGTCTCAAAAGCGGTATTTTACGATCATAGACAAAGAGGTTTTTACATAATTATTGTGCCTCAAAAGAGATGTTATTGATAACATGACCATTGGGTCTACACAGATGTATTTACCTGATTATTGTGCCTCAAAAAAGGTGTTGTCATAACATGACCATTGGGTCTACACAGATGTATTTACCTGATTATTGTGCCTCAAAAAAGGTGTTGTCATAACATGACCATTGGGTCTGCACAGATGTATTTACCTGATTATTGTGCCTCAAAAGAGGTTGTCATAACATGACCATTGGGTCTACACAGATGTATTTACCTGATTATTGTGCCTGAAAAGAGGTGTTGTCAAAATATGACCATTAGATCTACACAGATGTATTTACCTGATTAGTGTGCCTCAAAAGAGGTGTTGTCATAACTTAAGTCTACACAGATGTATTTACCTGATTATTGTGCCTCAAAAGAGGTGTTGTCATAACATGACCATTAGGTCTACACAGATGTATTTACCTGATTATTGTGCATCAAAAGAGGTGTTGTCATAACATGACCATTGGGTCTACACAGATGTATTTACCTGATTATTGTGCCTCAAAAGAGGTGTTGTCATAATAATTGGGCCTCAAAATATCTGTTAGCCTTGTAATTAGGTCTCAAAAGAGATATTTTCATGATCATTGGGTCACAGCAGCAGTAAATGCTGGGTCTGGAGTAAGAATTTCATGACACAATTTAGTTTATGCTTAATAAAAGTAAAATCAAGCGTATTGTATTTAAAACTTGAATGCTTCTTTTTGTAAATGTATTAGGTTGTAAAAGCGTTGACCGAAGGTACAGTTTGTAAAAATGTGACCATTGTCAGCGCATTGTCAACTCATTTACATTGATACAATGTATAAAATTCCTTAATTTACATGTACCTGTGCTCTTTATTCGGAGCCTCGTGTCATTTTGCAAGGTAACGTTTATTTTGAAATGAGTTATTTTGCGCCTTTCCCAAGTCAGGAGCCTCTGGCCTTTATAAGCCTTGTGTGATTTTTAATTTTAGTTTCTTGTGTATAATTTCGGAGTTTTATAGTATGACGTCCATTATCACTGTACTAGTATAGATATTTTTAAGGGGCCAGCTGAAGGACACCTACGGGTGCGGGAGTTTCTCGCTACATTGAAGACCCATTGGTGGCCTTCGGCTGTTGTCTGCTCTATGGTCGGGTTGTTGTCGCATTGACACATTCCCCATTTCCTTTCTCAATTTTATTTCCAGAATGACACGAGATTGCTGTCATGAAATCAAAATAACGCATTGCAATGACACATACATGTAATGTAATAATATGTAATACATAATAATGGTACCGAGCTTTATTAGTCATCCGTAGTGATATCGATTTCAGTCAGAGAAGCGACAATGATGCGGGGTTAAACATGTAATATTTGTTTTATTAAACTCTGAATACAAAGACATGATAATTCCACCTGCAACTTCCTTTTCGTTTCAGAAACTCATCATCATTTAAAAAAAACATCATTAAAAGATAATTTCCAAATTTTCTAGTTCATTAAAGCCACTCTATTTGAATAATCTAATTCAGTTACATTTCGGTTTAGTAATATGAGCTAATATTTTATAAACTGAAGACTTCCTGGTTGTCTGTTTTACTTTAATAAATCCGGTGTAATTTCTTTTTAAGCGTAAATCAAAAATTATATTACAATACTTTCCATTTAACAATTAAGGTATATAAGTTCTTAAAGAAGGCGAAAAATATAGAAATGCTAGAAGTATAGTACATGTAACGATGGAAAACAGAATAAATGAGTCTGATTCAAGAAATCTACTAACTGATCACTATTATATGCTAAAAAGAATGATTGCCAATTGTATACATTAGGCGTTTTTTAAATGAATTTGGGGTGTAAAATTTCCATATTTCCCCGTTAAATGTGATTCAAGAAGATACAATATTACGACAGTACTTTTAAGTTATAATAGGCTTATTATCCGTATCAAGCAACATTTTATTCTGACATTATTTTCTTCCTTTTTCATGTGTTTTTTTCTCTCTTAAATAATATTGTTTTGTTAATTAATTGTTCGTTAACTCATTATAAATGATAGGTGCTAAGAAAAAAGTATATTTTATTCCGGTTCTGTCTGTTACGAATCTTCACTTCCTGCACTAATTTGAATATGCAATCAATATAAACAATATCGCACTTATCTGCGCATGAATAAGACCAGAATGTTCAAATCTTTTTTGAACTGGCTGCACGAATCATATAATGTCTTTTAAGTTTTTTTTAATTCTCTCGATATTTATTATTATCATCATCTTTAATTTTCTTTTTCTTTTTTCGTGGTATAGATGGATAAAATAAACAAAATGCACATCAGTAGTACGGTTCAGATCTTTTGTTTAAGATTCAGTTTAGGAGCAGGGTTGAGCGCTCTAAAAACCCTTCACATTCGTTATGTGTATGTCAGAATTCAGGACTCTGAAGTTGAGTGGTTCATGCCTGCCATATTCGAATTTTTTTGTTTTTCGTATTTGATTTGTTAAAAATTAGACAGCTAGTTTTCTCGTTTGAACGGTTTCACATTTTTCATGTTGTCTATGAGGCAGGCTTTTTTATATCCGAATATACGGTATGTGGTTTTCTCATTGTAGGCCCTAAGACGAAATTTAAATTACTTACAATCACGTCATTTTGAACTCTGGTCGATAGATTCTCGTTTGAGTTTGGGTTTTTTTTTGTGTTTTTTTTATGATGGCATGGTTTCTCTTGATGCATCCTTTATTTTCTTTTCCGGTTTGTTTTCTTAGTGGTCAATTCGATTAGTATGTTAACATTTCTGGCTTTGCTCTGATTTCTATATTGTGACGCGTAGAAAAAATATGATCATTTCTGAAAGTCATAAAGAAAGAAAACGATCTTATTTCTAGATCAACGAGAGAGAATGATTTATAATTGTTTGCTTATGTATCGTATAAAATCATTATATGAACAGATTTGAAAATTTAACTGTCTCATGAGGAAAAATATCGTATCACAGTCGATTAAGTGGTAAAATGTATTTATGTAATCTTTGGTCGATTAATAATTCAGTAACTGGTCCCTAACGGTATTAATTTTTTTTTTATAATCAACATGTGGTTCGCTTGATATTAGTTTTCCGATGTTTATGATTCAATTACAACGTCAAATTTTCTTGTTTTCTTCGGATGTTGCCATTGTGACGTCTCCAAAAGGGTCAATCATGCCTGTTTACGTCAATTATAACCAACAACTATCTGTTTGCAGATAATTGAAAAAGAAAGATATTGTTGGCCAACACATCGTCTAAAATCATTATATAGAGAGAGATTCATCAACGATATCTCGTGTGTTATTTCTCCAGCTTCGACAGTTAGATTTTACATAAATAAAATATGATAAGCTTCACATTTTTTGAATTAATAAATTCGACTGTCTCAGGAAAATACACTTTGAAGAGACATTAATGGTCGACATGCGTATCTGGTGCAGAACAATTAGTAACTTTTATGTCATTACTACCACTTGGTCGATTCCTCTCCTGGTGGACTGTTAGTCCCCATGGATATTCTAGCCTAGTAGCAAGTAGATTAAGTGTTACAAATTTTACAAATTATGTAAATTAACGAACATATCACCCCCGTGCAAAGCTCTTAGTCCTTGTCCGATTCAGGCTATACTTTTTATCTTTTTTCGTTTATAAGGTCTTCGTTTTTTAAATAAGTTTTGAATTGTCAATCATTATGGTTTGGGCTCTAGCATCACTGAATAGACATTAATTGTCGTAATGTGCATTTTGTACAGAAAATTATCGTTAAGGACCGAACAATATCGATCAACTCGATGAAGTCGAAGAATTTTCAGGGGGCACGGTAGTATTTCCTGGCCTATATGGATAATGATAGTCTATTTAGATTTTCAACAGTTTCTAACACTGCTAAAAATTCTGCATACACAGCTAACCGAAGTTCTTTCATTATGATACTCAAAAATGAATTTGAATATATATGTGTCATGACCAATTACTTTTTTGTTATCTTTATAAACTTAAAACCACTAGTGCATGTAGTGCTTTTAGGTCTTTTATCATGCAGTGAATACAAAATATTACAAAATTCTCAAAAAATCATTTTCACTTGCATGAAAAATTATTTCATATTTTAAACACCCGTTTCATCCCTCAGTTTGGAAAAGTATGATCAATAGAAACTGTATGTTTTGTCCAATCATACAATTCAAATACATTGAATTTTAACAGTACAAAAGAGCAACCTAAATTGCGGAATGCAGATACTACCGTGCCACCTTCACACGAGTCGTGCTTCTGGATAGATAAGTTGCACTCGATTAAAAGAAAATAAAAAGATTATCAAACAATTGAGAGCACAAAGACCATACAGTCCTAAAAAAAAAAGATACGCCATTTTGGTCGATTTCTACAGAAGAATCACTCGAGGGTCAAATAACATATCAATGTTACCATGATAATGCAATGTTACCTAGGCAATATGCCGTGTACATGTATAATACGCGTAACTACATGTAGCAATGTTGCTTTGCAGGTGTATCAGCCACTTACCGTCTTGTCATATTGTAATCATGGCTATTTTCTATTCTTTATTTATATAATTGACAAATTGATTTGACATTTATACTTTATATATCTCTTAATAACATGTACTTGAACGAGAAGCAAAGACTTCAGACAGATGTGTATTTGATCTTGAGAAAGATAAGCATGTCATTTGATAACTTCTAGTGGTTGTTATCAAGACAAAAATAGGTGAAAAAAACTCGTTCTTACATTGTAATAATGCATAATAACATAACAGAAATAACAAACGAAATGTGCATCAGAACAACAGACCACACATAAAACCGACTATCCAAAAACAGACGTTAATACAAAGTACAATGTAGCAAAAACAAAGAAGAACATATGTTCAAGAAAACACAACTTGGTCAATCCAAAGCCACAATGTGTGGTGCTTTTTAACAGTTTATCATGCACACAAGTATCCCCTTAAACGTGGTACCAAACATCGTGACTAAAGTTAATTAGGCTCGTTTAATTTTCATTATCTTCGACCCTTTGACAAAAATATAAAAATTCTAGATACTTGAACCACGCATTTTATCAGAAATACTTAATTGGATAAATAGCAGTTTGACAAACACTTATTTTGATATGTTGAGAAGCTTAATAATTTCTTAACCAAACGTTCAGTTGATTTTTACAGAGTTATCTCCCTGTAATGTTATGGACAACCTTATCTTTATAGGCCAAATGTCGTAAATGTTAATCACAGCATAACAAACCTTCATTGTCAAGCTATTATCTTAACATGATCTTATTTTTTCGAGCACATCCACTCAGAAATAAAGTAGAAAGAAAACAATTTTCGTGAAACCTATATAATGTCATTGCATAAAATGATTCATAGTCAAATGTTATGAAAATGGATCTGATAACGAATGACATTTAAACAAATACAATTGAAATGTGTATATAAGAAAAATAAATATCAAAAAAATAAAAGAAAACTAATTCTATTTAGAAGACGTTTCCACAACCATTACAGTTTTACCCCCAAGGGATGGATCGATCAAGAGGTAATATCCTTTAAATTGTGTTTTTCGATTTTCCCCAAATTTGTACTCGATTAACAAAATAATTTAAAGAAAAAATACATGGGTTCAACAACCAAACACAACAATCCATTATGCAAGAAAGTACAAAATATCTAGACCAAGTTTAATCATCTTTTTCAACGCAGAGGACGCTGAGATGTCATTAGAGCATTTCTTATTTTCCTGAAAGATCCCTCTAAAATAGATGTATATTTGTATTGAAAGCACTTAAAATCGAGGAAAAACGTTCTTCAAATTGTCATAAAATCCTCAAATCTCTAAACCAAATCTATGAATTTTCTTTAAAATAGAAATCATGTAGAAGTTTACCATGTTTAAAGACGTTTTTTTTTTTTGCTTCTCAGCCAAGCAGTTGGCATTATTTTACTTACCCTTCCTTACTGATATCTACCCCGGTTTTTTTCAAGGGCATTGTTAATTTGTATTCCACTTAAAAGTTTAAATATCCCTTTGTATCTTTCGACTCTTTTTGTTTATCAGTAACACATAGGTGGATCCTGTGGGGGGGGGGGGGGGGGGCTAGGGGCCCACCCCTTTTGTGGGAAAAAATAGTTGATTATATAGGAAATCACTGAAGCATGATTGGAGTGGCCCCCTTTTCATGTCAGTCAGCCCCCCCCCCCCCCTTTTCTGAAAAGGTTTGGATCCGCCACTGTTTAAAACAGCATTAAAAATTGCATGGGCGGCTCGGCGTTATAATAAATTGGGTTGGTATGAATACTTGTGCTAACTTTTAGGACTCTGACAGTTAAGTACATTGAGGGCGCATTACGTTTGCGCGCATTTGCGGATTTAACATGTATACGTTTGCGTGTTACTTTTCTTACAGGTAAACTCATGTAAGGTAACATAAATAAAAATAATACAAAATATAAACATGACTTCAATTTGTTAATTTTCATAATAGATATGACTATAAGTTTTTAATTTTGAAACCATTAGCGAATTCAAATTATATATTTTTCATATTGAATTCTAAATAGGTAAATAATTTAAGTGAACTTGTAAAATTGCGTGAAGGCACAAACAGAGAGACCTAACCCAACCCCCCTCCCCCCAACCCCCGTCATTGGGCATCAATACCTTCAGCTGAATCCAGGCGTCCTGCAAACAGCCCGGAATCATTCCATGATCACTATAATGAACAGTTTTATCATGCACATCCATGTATCATAGTGTTTCTTGACACTATTCTTGTGCATAATAAAACGGACTTGTCCTGCTTAAACTCCCCATCCACCTCCTTGTTATTGAACAATGGACTAACTCAGGGGATACTTGTTCTTCACGTATTAAATGAATTAACAAATAAATAGGTATTATAATTATAACCTATATTTACTTGAGTTTACCTGTCAAATAAATGCACGCAATCGTCATCAAAACCTGCGTGCAAACGTAATGATTTTTGCTCACAAATGTAAAGGTAATGCACACAAACGTACTGCATCGGTTCAGACAACATTTTCGCGTCTAGACATGCATGCTGTATGTTCAACCTAATCTCAAACACACAATCATCCATCCATTCCAAACTTTCATTTTTTTGTAAATCTGATATGTACTTGAATGATGAATATCTGAGTAAATTCCAATTCCGACTTTCCGTTTTATATATATATATATATATATAAGTCTGAAAATTACACCAAACAGTGTTAGAGTTAGATTTTATACTGACAAATTTTTGTCCGTCCCTCAGCGGGATTCGAACTCACACCTTTGATACACTACAGCACCAATCGCTTAGCCTCATGGCCAGCGCTCTAGACCACTCGACCACATCCGCTATATAAAAGATATAACTTCAATAGTCGTAGTGTTACCTTGTCACGGAAGGTGAATCTAGAGATAGACATGAGACACGTGTTTTTTTAAGTGTGTGTAGATGTTATATTATTATTTTCATACACAATGTATTTATTATTTGTCAGCAATCTAACTCAACAATTTTTATATATCATATAGGATCATGATTCATTTCATTATACAGTCACTAGAAATAAGTATATTTTACAAACAAGTCTAAACAAGTGACAAACCATACAATATAATAGATTAACAAAAAATTATAAAAGTATATCATTTTGTCACATAACTATAGATGTGCATATCTGTAAAAATGTCGACTATGAATTTTAAGGAATATTCTAAAACCAATGAACGAAATTACGGCTTTGAACTAGCCTTCAGTCAAGACGAGTACTCTTTATATCATCTAAGTGAGTGTTTATTAACTATTACCAAAACTTTGAATTTTTGAAATACCAAGGCTTTTCAACCTCAGGAATATATTACCTTAGCTGTATTTGACGACACTTTTAGGAATTTTGGGTCTTCAATGCTCTTCAACTTGATACTTATATGGCTCTTTTAACATTTTTTTATTTGAGCGTCACTGATGTGTCTTTTATAGATGAAACGCGGGTCTGGCTTAAATATAAAATTTTAATCCTGGTATCTAAATGAGTTTATTATTTTTTTGGGGTTGTTTTTTTGTTGTTTTTTTATTTATTTTTTTTTGGGGGGGGGGGATGGTGGTGGTGGAGGTATTCCGAAAGAGGGGGTATTTACAGTTTATTCTTATGTTGTGTTGACAAAGTCCGGAAAACGTTGAAAAAGGGCGTGTTGTGATCGCTCTTTTAAGAAAAGGCCTGTTGTAGTATTGTGTGCCTGTCAAAGACAAGAATCTCTAGTCCAATTTTCAAAATTTTACTCATATCGGCTTTAATGATAGTTGTTCTATAAGAAATCATTCCATATCTAATTTTCCGTTTGAATGGTTTGAATGGTTTTACACTAGTATTATTTTTGGGGTCCTTTATAGCTTGTGGTTCGGTGTGAGCCAAAACTCCGTGTTGAAGACCAAACCTTGAGCTATGAAAATTTACTTTTACAAATTGTGACGTGGATGGAGAGTTGTCTCATTGGCATTGATACCACAGCTTCCTATATCTATGTAACCTGTTTACCTTGGTCATATTCGTTTGTCAATATCTGAACAAAACTGTTATTTCATATCACTGGGGACCTGTATAAAAAAGGTAATTTAACGGTAACTATGGTCGTTAATAATAGTCATTATATGTTATCAGTACAAATAATCTGATGGTTTCTGTACACTGTCCTTTTCTCACCATATCTCCGTCAATAATAAGAAGACAACAATTGTTAATTTTCCTACTTAAATATTACATTTAAATACGTGAATCGCAATATGAAACATTCTGAAACCCGTGTCGTTTGCTTATCAAAATATCTCAATAATGACGTACCCTCAAAAAATAAAATACAAAAGATATATTGTACATATCTACGGGACGAAAACAAAAATGACACCAACAAGACGCATCAAAAACTACAAAAGCAGTAAATAATGCCTCTGAAGATATACCAATAAAAATAATAACATCAGAAGTCCAAAGAATACAGTAAGACTAGAGAATGGCAAGATATATTTGATGTGACAGCATTTCATATTATGCATACATAGTTCCATTAAATATATATGTGTCATAATGATCCTATGATATAGTGATTGGCAAGACAAAAATCCTAATATAGTATTTTGAAGTGCAAATAAGAAAAAACTTCCATGACTGAACATGGTAGATCCACGATAGCATTACAAGTAATCATAAGAAAGATTAAAACAAAACAAAGCAAACTCGTATTCTTAACTCGTACATGTATATAATAAATGGTTTAACATTAAATTGTTATCTTAAGAATAAAAGGATTGCGTTTCTATCTGCAGTTTTACACGTTCTAAAGGAAGCACTTCATATAAAATGTACTTCTGTTAATACTTTTAAGCCCAATTAAACTACACAAATAAGCAGTTAATATTCAACTATAGCATGCGAACAAGACAATCAAACTGTTTTTTGGTTTTTTTTTTGTAAATTTTCAAGAAAAGTCATGAAAGTTGTGTCAATAACTTTATTCAAATAATGGAGTTACATGTAGGAAAGTCAAAACGTTTACTGTTGCTGATTAAGAATACCACTAGCGGTTATATTATATTAGTATATATTAGAAGGGAAAAACTTTTGTTCCCATTACTGCTATAAAACCTGGCGATTTTATGATAAAAATAACAAGCTCGCAAACCGTGTCGAGCGTTTCACTCAATTTTAAACAAAAAATCAATCTGGATCTACACCTTAATCAAGTGTCTTTTGATAAGATATTTTATCTTGTTACGTTCCTAATTACCTTAGCATACTAAATATATCTTTCACAGAAACGGAATGTGAAAACATATTTTCAAATTTTAACTAAACAGAAAAAAGAAAACTAAAGTGATAGTGAAGACAACTAAACAAATAAATTCAAATAAAACTTTTATTTTCTGTCGTTTTTCTTATCCAGTAAATCAAATAAAATTGCCAAAATATGATATGTATAGATATCATGATTTTTGTATCTAACTTCACCAGTAAGTTAATATACACTAAACGATGGTTTATATTTTTTCTACATCTTTAAATATATAAAAGAAGATGTGGTATGATTGCCAATGAGACAACTATCCACTAAAGACCAAAATGACACAGACATTAACAACTATAGGTCACCGTACAGCCTTCAACAATGAGCAAAGCCCATACCGCATAGTCAGCTATAAAAGGCCCCGATAAGACAATGTCAATGTAAAACAATTCAAACGAGAAAACTAACGGCCTTATTTATGTAAAAAAAAAAATGAACGAAAAACAAATATGTAACACATAAACAAACGACAACCACTGAATTACAGGCTCTTGACTTGGGACAAGGACATACATAAATAATTTGGCGGGGTTAAACATGTTAGCGGGATCCCAACCCTCCCCCTAACCTGGGACAGTGGTATAACAGTACAACATAAGAACGAACTATAAAAATCAGTTGAAAAAGGCTTAACTCATCAGAAGGACAAAAATACAAGTGGACGTGGCCCGGTACTTATACATCCCGATACCAGAAGACACAATGAACAGATATGAGAGTACTCGCAGTTATCTGACAGCTAGTTCAAAGCCACTAACAACTAATAAAAAAAATCATGCAACTAAGACTAAACAATCAATCCGTACACATCCAACATCCAATGGATTTAGTGTAAAGACGTCATAAACAGCCAGAGAAAAACATGATTTTGTGCAATGCCAAGTTACAGGTATCGACAGATTAAAGTTTGTTTGTATAGCAAGATTTGGGTGACTGAATAATATAAGCTACATTGTTATGAAAGGATTTGTAAAAAGTAGTGGACGATAAAATCAGCATTTTTGCGCCTGTCCCAAGTCAGGAGCGTCTGGCCTTTGTTAGTCTTGTATTATATTAAGTTTTAGTTTCTTGTGTACAATTTGGAGTTTAGTATGGTGTTCATTATCACTGAACCAGTTTATATTTGTTTAGGGGCCAGCTGAAGGACGCCTTCGGGTGCGAGAATTTCTCGTTGCATTGAAGACCTGTTGGTGACCTTCTGCTGTAACAGTTGTCTGCTCTATGGTCGGGTTGTTGTCTCTTTGGCACATTCCCCATTTCCATTCTCAATTTTATCAAATTACAGTTGGTACACTCGTTTATATGTAAATGTTATCGTTGAAACTTTTTTGGTATAGCTCTTATTCTTCTGTTTTGGTTCTTATACACTCATGGCTTTTACACATATTTCACATATTCGGCTTTGAGCGTTCCTGGTGAAGTTGGATCCAAAAAACGCTCGGGCGCACAATATTCATAACGTTCTGTTTTCATTATTTTAGTTTTCAAAAGTAAACTGTGTTTTTGTATATTTGATAAACTTTATATGCATGTCAAACATTCCCTCGACATGGCAAATACGTTTTAATCATGCTAATTTATCAGATTCCAACGCAATGTTATGTTTTTGGGATAATAAACATTGATTTCAATCTTTAGAAAAACAGTAACAGTTGCTAAATGAGTAGTTGCATCAGAAGAAATCTATACAACAGCGATAAAGAACACTTTGGTTCATTTCTTTATTAACTGCGTGTTCCATAGTTATAATTCGTAAATCGGGAAATTTATTTTACAGATGAGGAAAACAAAACGATCGTAGTGGTTTTTCTTAAATATTTTCAAAGCAAATCTGCTTCCCAACTAGTAATTTTAAAATATCTTTCAACATATCATTCATCAGTTTTTCAAATTAGCAACTTTTTTTAAAATTAAGGTAGATAGAAACCCATCTTTATTTACGATAAAATCTCAAGAACAGGAGCAAAGTGCAACTACTTTCAAAATTCATTGTAATATAATTGTATTTTTTCTTGCATTGTCAATATGCCAGATGACTTAAAGTGTGAAATTAGTATCTAATAAAAGATCAACCCTTTGATCCCGTTCTTAAACTTGACATTTGCGAGAGGAGTTTTTAAAGGTGAATAAACAAACTTAACCCTTTTTACATTACACTCAAGACCAAAACAGCTGTAAGATATTTATGTTGACTTGTATTTGTGATCGTCAATGACTTACACAAATAAAAAAATAATAAATAAATAGCGAGTTCGTCTTACAATTATTGTCATCCATTGACCGACAATACACTAGTGTTAGAACAACCTTTGGGATAAAACGTATATACTATATTTGCTATAGCAGCAATGATCGTGTATAACAAATTAACAATAGAATATGGTGGAATGGACGTTTGAAATGGCTAGACCGGGTGAATAAATATATATTTTTTTAAACAATAAATGGAATAAAAGGTAATTGGGACGTTGTCCGTTTAATTTAATCGTTTCAATGTTAAATTACAATAATTCATACTAATATTAGGTTATACAAAAGATTCACCGGGTTTTCTCCTACAATATCCTTCATTTTTATCCAAAATATAGAAAAGCATCGTAATAATGTCTCCTCAGATAAACTATATCACCATCTGATCTGACATGTATAATATAGTTAGGCATAGCATGTAAACAGTAAAAAAGAAACTTGAAGTCTCTCACAGACAAGAAAGAACTCTACAACAGGTCACCTATAACCAAGAAGCATCATCCTGGCCAGATATAGTCTCATATTCAAATTGTTCTTGAACACTTAGAAGAGTAACTATAACTATACTGAGGTCGATTGTATGTGGATGTTTTTTTCAACCAATAAAGACACACGAAATATTTCAGTTTTTCCCGGAAATAGTGACTCATCAGTAGTAAAATAAAGAAATTTGCGGTACAAGCAATATAAACAAATAAATTACATATAATGGCCGATGTAAATCGGGCTTTGGAGTCAAGAGCTGAGTCATATGCATGTGGTTCTAAAATTATCCAGGTGAAGAAAAATGCATTCGGAAGTTCGGTTAGCAAGAAAAAGACAGTGATGACTATGATGAGTTTCGATGCTCTAGACATATGTTTTTGCTCCCTTCTTTCTTTCATATGCTGATCAAAATGAAGTTGTTGAATATTACGGTTATTTATTCTCAGTTCGATGATAAGAAGTACTGTTGTTACTAGCAATATTAAGCAAGGTACGGTTGTCCCAAGAATGTTTCTCAGCCAGTTATAAAGTTTATTGAACTCGAAATCAAAGGGTTCGTATGTGCATTCGCACACATCCACAGCAATGATGCTGTTACCCATGCTCGAGTTTACTTCCGATGTGTCTAAATGAGGTAGATCAGTAGAAGAGATATTCAATCTTGCTGAACTATAATGTTTACTCCACATATTAGGAAGAATCATAACTAGGAAAGACGAAATAAACATAACAATTACGGTCACAGCTGTGTTTCTCCGGTTGCAGAATCGCGGTCCAACCATTGGAAAAGCAACGACAATGTACCTCTCTACTCCAAGCAAGACTGTCAGCCATATAGAAAAACAATGAAACTTAGATGTAACATAGTATGCTGAATCATGATATACACTAAATGCACATCCGTAAATAAAATCCGCCTTTTTTATCCCATAAACAAAGAAAAACATCGGACTTATCGATCCGATTGAAAAAATATTCGAAAACGCAAGCACTGTCAGAACAATATTAGTCGGTGATTTGCGGTTTGTTGTAATAAAAATCAGAATTGCTAAGGAATTAGCACAAATTGTGATTATTGCTAAAGATGGTATTATGTATCCGTAAATTATGTCAGCCATTGGCGGGAACACATGAGGCACACATATTGTAACATTCCGTGTTTCATGCGATCCAAAATAAGCCTTTACCAATTTCATGTTGAAGTCTTGTGATCCTTTTAACTTTAAAGCATAACATTAAGTTTCTCTTTAAATCAATACTTTTTTCCAAAACACAGATTTGAAATGAATTAGTTTAACTTTTCAAGATATCAACGATGCTAAACAAAATAACGTATAGTTTGATAAAATCCAATTACCAATAGGAAGAATTCAGCTGCTTTGTCGCTTTGCCTTCCTACGCTAGAGTCTTTATCTCCAAGCTCAGGTGAATAATCTAGTACAATGTCGGTATTAATTGGGATGATAACTTAAATATTACGTATAAAGCCAATACACCTAAGTTAAGACGTCTAGGCAATCAGCTACATTCCCCGAAATAATTATAACATGTCCCTTTTAGTCAATGATATTGTTTATAAGAGTTTTTCCATCAAACTACCATCAAAATTCTAATTTGTTACTGTTTTTTTATTACGTAGAGTCCTGAAAAGCTGTAGAATTGAAATTTAAGTCGGAATTATAAACGAATAATTAAATGATGTCACGGCATTACATCCGATAAAAGCTCTTAATCTAAATAATGATGTTAAAACGTATACGTTTTGTGACTACTCAGATCGAAAGTATAGATTTTTCAGCCCAAATTGACGTTAATAAACATTTCATTCGCTAGTTTACGTCAAAACTCCATTTCATATATATTGATATATATAAATTTCTGAACAAGATCACATAGAACCTAAAACAAGAATGCGTACTTGGAATATAATGTTATTGTGAAATGTAAAGACGAACCCGTTTTGATGTAACACTATTTGGACCATTAAACAGTTATTTTTAACACCTTTTTTGTTAATGTGTCACACAATGACGCTCGGATATCTGGTTAAAACTTGTGTTTAGTAAGTGGTATCAGTCTGATGTATAAGTTTCCACATTTAGGTCGTTATCAATCAAGAGTTGTTGCTGACATTTTTTACGTATTGGTTGTTCACTTCTCTGTTTGCTACAGAACGACATGTCTTGGTTTGTACATTAAAAGTCTGGATCAACGACATTCTAATTAACCTATAGTTCTCTGATTTCGTTACATTGTAGACTCGTATGTATGAGCACGTGACATATTATAGGTCTGAACTTTAGTCAGATTAGATCCAGGACAACATAAAAAATCAGATTTCTGTAATTTGTATAATGATAAGAAGATGTGATATGATTCCCAATGAGACCACTCTTCAGAAAAGACTAATATGATATTATTGTTCCATTTTGCATACTTTGTCGTTCTACTGATCGTTTATTCCCAATACAATAAATGAATGGAATAAACTTGTTTTAGACATTCGCAGTGTGGACTCTATTTCTAAATTAAAGAAAGAATTGAAAAACGATAGTCTACCAAGTTAGTAAATTTGAAACGTTTTTTTTGTTCGGGCCGAGGAAGTTGAATATTATAGTAACGCAATTGCGATGTTTTTCTTCATTCTTGAATAAAATATGTTTAAAATAAACTAGAACAGACTAAATGAAATAGAAGTTTACAGGTAAAGGAGACCATACGACCTTCAGCAATAAGTAAAACAATACCGCTTAGTCAGCTAGCAAGGCCCCCGAAATTACAAATGTAAAACATTTCAAACAAAAGAACTAGCGGCCTGATTTAAATCTAAATGAGCGAAAAGAAAATATGATATATAGTATATTACAGGCTCCTGACATGGGACAGACACACATACAATGTGGCGGAGTTAAACTAGTTTGAAGGATTTATCCGTTCCCTAACCTGGGACAGTGGTTTAAACGTACAAAACAAGAACAAAATATAAAACAGTCTAAATGGGCTTAACTAATAACACGTTGTTTAAATGCGTCCGAAGCGCTTTTGTAGATTTACCTTCATCAGGAACGCTCACAGGTAAATATTTGAAAGCCAAGGATTTATAAGAACCGAAACAAATTAAGAGCTATTTGACCATAAAAAACCCCAAATATAACCAAAATGCATCAATGGTCAATTTTGACTGATGGAGTTAAAACCTTAGTTTCTTTATAATTTCAAAACTTATAAACGGACAATTTTAGAAGGAACTCATCAGATGGACACAAAGCAGAAAAAAAATCTAACAAAAACACAATTGCCGACAGTATGTTAATTCATGTCATATTAGAGAAAAAGAGGATAAGATTGAGGTAACGATACTTGAGACGTATTCGTCGTCATATATGACACATATGTTCCATAACGGTGAACCAACTGGTAAATTCAAATGGATGACTTTTAAAATAGTTTAAACATACTAGTATTTATTTATAGTGGATTGGGAAACAAGTTATTGCAACTTATATTAATCCCTTTCCACTTTGCGGGTGCGAGTGCTGTCTTGTAACGGCATTAGCCAGCTCTTTTTCGAAATCTATAAGGGTGTCTTTTACATGAAGGAGAAGTGGCTCTCTCTTAACACAGGTCAGTCATTTATCGCCACTTCCGACGGACTATCATCGGTTCTAAAGACCATACTCGCAAATGGTGTCAAGGGAGAGCCGAAAAGTAAATCCCTGAAGTTTTCTCCCAGGAGCGAGAATCGAAAAGGGAACTTTTGTGTTAGTAGTCCGATGCACTAACCACTACACCACTTCACCATTTGGAACTATTGGTTTGTGAGCTTCTTTGTTATCAGCAACCCTTTCCAAGAAAATCATAATTGGATTAAGCTCTCCAGTATCGTATTAACTGGAAAATATACTACAAATAAATGCGTTGCTGGAATGTTTCTACATAGAAAAGGACAGTTCACAATTGGGAAGCTGAACTCATATATTTCTGCTGCAAAGTGTGGTTTTCAACCTACCTTCTTTGTCAATTACTAGATATAATTTACGATGTGAAGCGAATTCAACCGTACCATCCGTATCCTTTCTTTAAGTTATATATGATAGAATTTTTCGAAAGGCTTCGTATTTTCCACTCCGGGCAATAGATAACCTTAGCTGTATTTGACAAAGCATTTCAGAATTTTGGGTCCTCAACATTCTTCACGGCTTACTTTATTTGACCTTTTTAAAGTTTTTGATTCGAGCGTCACTGACGAATCTTTGCAGAAGAAACCGCGTTTTGCATACACAAGTTTTTAATCCTGGTATCTATGAATTAGTTGAACATAGTCACCAAACTATGAATAACATTTTAGTGAGATGACACCATCTTTATAGCAGAACTTGAAGCCTAAGGATAATTCAAGCTTCTTTTAAATATAATCTTCTGTATGAAGTTTGCCTTATTTGACTAAATAAACAAGTTGGCCCGAGGAGGAGCCCAGTTTGTTCCTATGTGAATACCGATTGTTTATGGAAAACACATTCGTCAAACGTAACACATATGTTGTCAATCAAGAAGTCCA
Source organism: Mytilus galloprovincialis (assembly GCF_965363235.1). Taxonomy (NCBI): domain Eukaryota; kingdom Metazoa; phylum Mollusca; class Bivalvia; order Mytilida; family Mytilidae; genus Mytilus; species Mytilus galloprovincialis. Next base: position 90,346,797 of record NC_134843.1, read on the forward strand.
TCTCTTGATACTGTCAGTTTAAGAGGTTTTTTTTGTTTGAATCAGAATAGTTAGTTTAACAAAGTATGACCCCCCTTTTAAACAAGATATGTTTTTCTACTCTTTTAAATGAATAGAAGTAAGACATATTAATATTATGTTATTAGTAAAGACACTAATAATATTGAAGACATCAAATACAGTAAAGGCAGATTTGTTCTACATATTTGGTTGAAATCCAAAAGGGAAATAGAATAAAACCTGAAATTATCGGATTTCTTCTTTGATTATAGCATAAACGGTACCAATGTTAATACGACAGATGCGCATTTCGACAATTATGTCTCTTCAGAGATGTTCCAGGCCGCAATATTTAAATATCCAAAATATAATACAACAGTTGAAGAGAGTGTCAAACTGGAAATACCATAATGTATAGTCAAATCAGTTGAAGAGAGTGTCAAACTGGAAATACCATAGTGTATAGTCAAATCAGTTGAAGAGAGTGTCAAACTGGAAATACCATAATGTATAGTCAAATCAGGACAAGGAATCAGCACGAGGAAGATGTATTCCTTAATCTAAAAATATTTCCAAATTTTTATAACATCAAGTTTTAATCAAACAATATCCACATCTACATGGAAGTATCAACCTCTGGTTACTAGGCTTTTGATATCGGAACTGGTCTTAATAGTGTCGTAGGGTAATTTTGAGTTTCCAAATAAGTAGTTAATACCTAACTTTTATCGAGCAGTTTATGTAATGTGATTAACATACGCAAACGATGTTAATTGAATTTTTATCTTCTTTTATTTTCGAAGAAATCTTGCAAGATGCAGATAATTAGTTCTGTGGTATATTTTTTCGATGATGCGTACTATGGAAAGCATTGAATGCTCGGACTGATTATATATAGCCACACAGTGTAATTTGAATTATTGTTAATGTCTGACCTATTACTGAACATACATTCCTTAAGCCTTCCGTTTCTTTCACCATCATATATCAATCAGCAAAGATTAAAAAACTCTTCTCCGTAGACTGGATTTGTTGATTTACAATTAAGATCGTCGTGGCTCCTGGTGTTTCGAAATTTTCATTTAAATTTCAATGACACAGAACTAACGGCCTGATTTATGTGCAAAATAATGAACGAAAAACAAATATGATATACAATAAATTGCAGGCCCCTGACATGGAACAGCCAAATTTAGAATTTAGAATGTGGTGGGGTTAAACTAGTTTAAAGGATCCAATCCTCCCCCAACATGGTACAGTGGTGTAATAGTCAACATAAGAAAAAGTTGGAAAGGGCTTTTTTCATTAGATGGATACAAAGTAGAAAAAACACCTAACAGAAACACAGAGTGGACGTGTCAGGGTACTTATACGTCCCTCCAACCAATAAACAGTAATGTAACAGTACAACATAACACCAGACTATAAAACAGTTGGAAAGGGCTTAACAAATGGAAATAACAAGTCTAAAATTGCATGCCTTTGAAGCGCTTTTCTGGATTTACATTCATTAGGAACGACCAAAGCCGAATATTTGAAAGCCAAGGAGTTATAAGAACTGCAACAATTAAAGAGCTATTTGACCAAGATGAACCTAAAAAAATGCTAAGATTAATATAAGACCAACCTTGCCTGATGGAGTTTAAACCATAGTTTATTTATAATTTCAAAATTTATAAACGGACTAATTTAGATAAACACAAAGCAGAAAAACTTCTCACAAAAACACAGATTAGACGAATGAGGTAACGATAACTGGGACATATCCGTCATCATTTGTGATAACGGTCATGATCAACCAACCAACAAATATGTTGTCAATCAAGAAATCCAACAACTTATGATAATGTCAGAGTCAGAGTATGTTTTGTTTGAATCAGAATAGCTAGTATGATCCTCCTTAAACACGATCTGAGTTTCTACTCCTTTTAACGAAAAGAAGTCAGACATGTCAATATCATGTTATTTGTAAGGACACTTATAATACTGTAGACATCAAATAAAGTAAAGGTAGATTTGTTTTTATTTGGTTGAAATTCGAAAGGGAAGTAGATTAAACCTTAAGTTATCATGGATTTCCTCTTTGACAGACAAGGAAACAGACCTTTGCATGAGGAAGATGTAAAATCACAAAATTATGAACTCGGAGGAAAATTCAAGACCCTAATCAAATGGCATAATCAAAAGCTAAAACACATCAAACGAATAGATAACAACTGTCATATTCCTGACTTGGTACATGCATATTCTTATGTAGAAAATGGTGAATTAAACCTGGTTTTATAGCTAGCCAGACCTCTCACTTGTATGACAGTCGCATCAAATTACATTATATTGACAACAATGTTTGTACGACTTTGCCCCCCGCAGAGCTATAGAAAAACAGTACATTAACGGGTGTTACACGGACTCTTTTTAGATGATACACGGACTCTTTTTAGTTGTTACACGGACACTTTTTATGAATAGAATCACTCGTGCATGATCAGTGAGTTCATGGGCACTTTAACTTTCAATTAGATTTGAACTTTTTGGTTCACCGACTTATTTCCTGTCTTTTTATTGAACAAAATATTTACGTTAGCATCAATATCTTTTTTTAAACATTTATAAATAAATTTTTTCCAACATTTCCAGTAAAATACTATTCATATCAGTACACTAAGGGATTAGATATTTAACTTCAAAAAGGGGGGTATGGTTTTCTCCTAAAAAGATATTTTGATCCGAAATTTTATGAGAAAAAATTTATTATGGTCAAGCAGATGACAAATTAATGTTTTGCATGATTCCTGATTTTCCGAATACCGTAAGTAGTGCTAATTTAAACAAAAACATTTGGATGATGGCGTTGAAAAGTAAAAAATAAAAAAAAAAGAAAATACCGCCCCCTTTATGAAGCAAAATATTCGGTCAATAAATGTTTTCTTCAATATATTGATATGAATAGTATTTTGGACAATGCTGAAAGTAAAGAAATGATGACACTGACGTGTATATTTCAATAAAAATAAGACAGGAAATAGGTAAATAAAAATCAAATCTTACCAAAAGATAAAATCCCTATCAACTCACCAATGCACGATTGATCCTATAAACAAAAAGTGTTCATGAAAAACACGTCCAAATAAACAGCAAATCTAAAAGAAAATCATTCAACTTATGTCATCAATTGTGGGCGGTAAGCTGCGATTGGATCATAATGTAACACGTGTTTATTCCCGATCAACACTTGCAGATAAAGAGACGAGTATGAATTTAAAAAAAAACATAAAGTATATGCCTGAATATATATAATATTAAGACAAAATCCAGTTTTTCATAAACATTTCATTTACTAATGAAGTAGGGAATTCATTCTTTTGATACATTTATATTGTTATCGAATTTATATCAGTGGCGGATTCAGGTCCAAATCCAGGACAAAACAGGGGGGGGGGGGTGTTCCAACTTTATGTCCCCATTTAAAAAAGGGTTGTTCCAACTCCCGGGACCGCTGAATATTAAATTCATGTATTTGGCAACAAACGCGTGATTTTTACAATTTTTTTTTAAGGGGGAATGGGGGGATGGAATGGCACATCCTGCATTTTTTCATCAAAAATAAAGATTACAGCCTGTTTAATTTAAAATGAATTAGCCCCCCTCCCCCCCCCTCTTCCCCGCTTTCCGTTTCATCCATAAAAATCAAACGTTATTCTACCATTGTCTACTTACCACTAAAATATGTCTTTACTTTATTACTTTTTTACGAAGTTGCATTTCAAAACATTCATCTTTTACTTGAAATGGTTCTTTTTATCAAATTATTAGATTCCTGATTTTTTTTCTTGAAAAATTTCTTGAAAAAAATCTCGTTGAAAGGAAATGAAAAAAAAAATGTGTTTTTACTATAACTTACATTTACTGCTTTATGACTATCTAAGTTTCTCAAACGTTTAGTCTTGCAAAATGTATTATTACTTTCTTGAAACGTCGTACAATACAGATAAAAAACAAAAGTAACAAAAGAAACAGGCCGGTAACAACCAGCCGAATAGTTTTTCTGTACTTGTAGTCAGGTCAAGGTCCGAGGCTATCGCTAAGCGTTATTATCTATTGTTTCCTTACATTTAATAGAAAAGGGGAATTTTGTTCAAATAAAAACAAGACTATAATACAGATCCTTTTGTTATAAAATTTCAAACATAGAATACTCACTTATTTTTCTATGGTGTGCTGGCGTTTATATTGTTTACAAAAAGCACTACAATTCCCTAAAACTCTCGTGCTGAGTCACTAAAGTTGCACTCTAGAAGGTGTACTAGAATTGGTCCATATTTATTTTCTTTTAACCAATATCTAAATTTATAATAGTTATCAAAGGTACCAGGATTATAATTTAATACATCAGACGCACGTTTCGTCTACATAAGACTCACCAGTGACGCTAAAATCAAAATAGTTATAAAGCCAAACAGGTGCAAAGTTGAAGAGCATTGAGGACCCAAAATTCCAATATGTGTGCCAAATACGGCTAATGTAATCTATTTCTAGGATAAGAAATCCTTAGTTTTTAGAAAAATTTAAAGTTTTGTAACCGAAAATTAATTAAAATAAATGACCATATAATTGATATTCATGTCAACACCGAAGTGCCGACTAATGGGCTGGTGATATAAACTTGTTTTAAGGAAATCTTTGCTAGCACTGTATTCACTAATCCTGTATCTATCAAGCACATGCTTGCCAAAAATTAGGGTACAAGGGGAAAGGCTGTGGATTTTCTATAAAATTTCCATATGTTTAGCATTTAAATCAAAACAAGGGTACATAATCCTATGTTTAGTCTCGAATCAACACGAGGATTATGTACCTTTGTGTTGATTCAAATTTTATAGACAATCCACAGCCTTTCCCCTTGTACTCTCATATTTAGGAAATCGATGATTGATAGATAAAGGATTATTGCATGCAATGCTAGCAATGATTTCCTTAAAACAAGTTTATAAATTTAGATATTGGAATATGGACCAATTCAAGAACACCTTCTAGAGTGCGCTCGACTTAAGAGACTCAGCACGAGGTGTCTTGGAATTTGAAGGTTGTTTAGGACTTTTTGTAAACATTACACGCTAGCAAATCATAGAAAAACAAGTGCGTAATCTGTATTTAAGTCTGAGAATTTTCTACAAAAATCTTAAATTTATTTTCACCAAATTCGATTTTTCTACTCAATGCAATTAAACTACAAATTTATTATGTTTTGCACGAAGTTTCCCCTTGGGATATATACAAAATGGTCCATCTCTATTATTCATTATTTTTGCTGTTTTTTAATATTACTGCAGTTTGATAATTTTGTAATTCACAGGGCACAGAAGGGGTCATAAACCTTTAGCTTTCCGTTTCTTTGACAATCAAATATCAATCTGCAAAGATCACAAAAATCTTCACCGTAGACAAGATTTGTTGTTTTACAATTCAAATTTGGTGTTTTCAAATTTTTATCTAAATTGCTAACAAAATTAATTTATCATCAGTTATTACATTTCACCGGTGTTGCAGTTTTTGGTTTTACAGTTATAAATGAGACCGTGTTGTTTAAAGTCAATACATTCTATTTTTTGTATTGTAATTGTATTCGGTCTGGTGCGATGATTGTTTGTGTCATGTTCCAAGTCTTTGTCATGTCTTGTGATAAAGGGACACATGCTATTGTAGACAACACCATATCCCTAATTTAATCTAATCCGGATCTTTTTGTAATGTGACGATGTTCCAGCAAGTATTCTTTAAGATCTTCGTAGTTTCCTCCTGAACAGATGAAATATTCGTGAATATACCAAACAATTGGGCCGAATTCCAGTGGCCATCTCGTGAAATACATTAGGGTAACAGTATATTTACATATTTACAGATGTTCAAATGTCATGTTTGATAAAAAGACAGTTTAAGGTAGCACACAAAAAATGATTTTCGTGAATTCCAAATGGAGCATGACCGGATGGGTCAACAGGCCTCTCTAGCTATTTATGTAAAATGCACCACACAGATACTAATTCGGTCAAGATGACACCTTCGAGAATAGGGCACAATCGGACGTGAAGACTATTCTGGTATCTTCTGATCTAAGACTACAAAACATTTGGCCAGTAAGATATAAACACAGAAATTTCGTATCGATCATAAATTTGCTATGGCTACTGTAAGACTTATGTAGTATCTTTTTCAGGTGATCTTCCTCGTAAATCTGTTGGTGTCCTTCAGTGTAAGGAGCACAAAAACAAGTTGGTTAGTAGGGTTACAAATATACACCCATTCAACTACGACTGTTTGTTGAATTATCAATTACCAAGCTGCCATTGTAGGATGTCGATCAAATATTTTAGCTTTCTGATGATATCGTCCTTAAGCTTGGTGTATTTTGGGGAATCTTTGCAGTTTTTCACAAAATAGGATGTCTCGTGAAAATTTGTAGTAGAAAAGGTTCTTTTTATGAGATGATATTTCACTTAGCATGTCAATTGAACGTCGGCAAAAGTAATGTAAGACGTAGAAATATCAAAAGTGTACATATAGAAAGTAAATGAACATTTTACAGTAGATCTTTAAATTCTTTAAGCAACCCCATATGCATGACACTATTGACCGTTAACAGCTGATCACAATATTCACATTGAATATATGCATACTTACAAAGAACGTGTTCATCTATGTCGTAACTTTGAATGATAACTCTTTTAGAATGCAATAGGGCAATAAAGGTGCATCTTTTAGAATTAAACGTTAGTTTTTTCTAAATGAACATTGTTCTTATTATACAGTAAAAAACAAATCAATAATTGCACCAATTTACTAGACTGTTGGGATTATAGTATTTACTGTCAATTTATTCAAATTGCGTTTTTCTACTTAGAATTTTCGATTCAATAAGAAAACAAAATGTACCTCCCTACCTTAATCATCAAGAAAACAAGGTCGGTGAATTTTTCAGTAATTTCGACCACGATGATATGCCACTAGGAAACAGTAGTTTATAAATAGCATATACTCAAGTTCGGTTAAGCTCATTGTACGTACAAGGCTAAAAGTTTGATATGATACGGTTAAAAAAACGTAAATTGTGCAACTTTTTAAAATGAGTCGGGGGGGGTAAATTTTATTATCGATGAAAAATACTTATGATTTTTGATCCAGCCCACTTTTTATTGATTTCAAATAAAATAACCATATTGAAATAATTGAATATGTATTTGTCGTGCATTGATAATGAATTGAAATAAGTTCATAACTGCTTTAAGTGTTTGAAAAGAAATGTTGCACTCCTTTATCATTTTACAGATAAGCGAATAGAAATAGGAACCAAAATAACTGAATTCACTCCTACGTTTGAACATTAGATTACCTATTTCTGGTACAACTTAAGTTTGCATTTAAATTATACGTGTCCTGTGAATTGATTTTCTTGCATGCAACACATTAGAATAAAGATAAGAAATAACCGGTTCTGTTGCACTTAACTGATTATATTTATTAATGACTTTAAGCTTTCTGGAAATGAAATATTCTTAGAAAATTTGAACGAATTATTTATCCAACCAGAGTGAAAATAGTTCATTGAATTTCGTAGTCACGTGTTAATCAACCCTGCTTGTAAAAGTTGTGCAAGCCATAATGATTGAGTAAGCCACGTCATCTTGTTGATAGCTGTTTCATTGGAAATAATAGTTTCTTACGGTGGAGATCAATTCTAACCTCTCATCAAATCTGTCAGAATCTGTGAGGAAATCTGTTCAAGGATAGTATGTAGAACTTTATCCTAGTACCTGTTAGACAGTTCAAGTTAGAACAGTTCTAACCTAGAACTGATTTGGGTAGTTCTATCTAGATCTACAGACAGAACAGTTCTACGACAAGAATAATTCTACGATTATAACTGATTTGTTCAGTTCTACGGCTAGAATTGATAGTCAGTTCTATCCATAGAACAGTTTAAAGAACCTTTTGTTTTAAATAAGTTAAAAGAATATAACATGTTAAAAAAATCTCATCATAGCACTGTTTTAACATTCAGTGACGTCATTTAGAACTGTTCTACAATCCTGACAGGTTAAGTCAGTTCTACGGCTAGAACAGTTTTAGTCAGTTCTACTGAGAGTTCTCCGGTTAGAACTGATTTGGTCAGTTCTGCTGACAGTTCTACGACTAGAACTGATTTGGAGAGTTCTATCCTAGAACTGATCATGACAGTTCTACTTACAACAATTCTAGGACAGTTCATAACAATTCTATGACAGATTATTCTGACAGTTCTAATGACGGTTAGAAGTGATAACCACTGTATGTTTACATCAAAACTTAATTTCTTGAAAAATTAAAATTGCATACGTGTACTTATATTTAGATATGACAAAAATGTTTAGGATATGTTTCAATATGTTTTGTTTATATATTAATTAATATTATCAACTTCGTCTTGTACCAGTGTTTTAGAGAACTTTTGAGCATCTTGATCCTTAGGCCAGTCCCTTAAAATCACAATGTTTGATGGTGTCGTTTTCAAGTAGGAAAAGAACTGGAACGAGTAAATTCATTCAACTATCTTGGTAGTAGAGTGAATGCAGAAGGAAATATTGAAGAAGACGTCAACATCTGTATTGGTAAAGCAGCTACTGGATTAAAAAACCTGAACAACATATGAAAAAATAACAGAATTTCTAGAAAAACTAAGCTTAGATTGTAAGTGAGAAAGATTTATTCCATTCTGCTCTACAGTTTAGAAACATGGAAAACAGCTAAACAATTAGAAAGTCGAATTAGAAGATTGGAAGGATTCTCTTTGAGACGAATTGTTAACATCAGATGGCCAAATATAGTTTCAAGCAGTGAACTATCAAAAAGAAACAGGTGTAATGAGTTTAGTCAATGAGATCATCAGAAGGCGTTGAAAATATATTGTACTAATCTTGCGAATCTATAACAACCGACGTGTGAACAAAAGAGCTGACATGGACACCAAAGGGAACAAAAAAGCCTGGAAGACATAAAGGCACACGGAGAAGAGATATAACAGCAGAGATAAAAAGATATGATTACACCTGGAATCAGATAGAGAAAATTGCGAAAGTTAGAACGAGTTGGAGGTCCCTTGTTGATGACTTATATGTTAAAGAACATGAAGAGAATTAATTAAGTAAGTAAGGAGAAGTTTCACGAGGGGTTAAAATTGGCCCTGATTTTTTTATGTTTTTTAAATTGGGGCAAAAAATTACAAATGTCACATAGAAATACTTGTGATAATACTACTAAGACGAGAATATTTTTTCTGGCACTTTCCTTTACTATTTATGGAGCAATGACCCCTTAAATGAGCATAATTTGTATTAAAAGGTCAATTTTGGTACTTTTTGTTCATAATTTTAATTGTTTTTGGCATAATTAACCTTGGTCTCCATCTACGATCCAAAAAGTTTTTATATTGATGAAATCTATATCAAAATTGGAATCTTTTGGTCACAACACATTCTGGATCGTAGGTGGCGGCCAAGGTGTTTCAAAAGCTTTTAGGTGTGAAAAATGCACAAAATCATCATATTTTGACAAGATGTCTAAAATGGGCTTACTTTGGCGAATATCTTGTAGTCTTATGAAAAGAACTGACATATAAAGCATTTATACTTATGAAATAGACCCATTTACGAACCAAATTGAGACCTATTTGGTGTTTTATGCTAAAGTTGATATTTTAGGCCATTTTGTGCCATTAGTGAACCTTGTCCTTTCGTCTGTATACTTTAATTGAATTTATTTGATCAACTAGAACCAGTGGTACCCACCAAATATGAATAATTTTCTATAACTGTCCAAAGTTTAAAAAATGGAAATTTGTCACCAATTTTCATCGAATAAAGTTCTATAACACTGCAATGTCATATCAGAAATTCAAATGAAAAACTAAAGGGAGCTTATTTCAACAGATTAAGCAAGTCCTCAAAATTTCAATTTCTACTCAAACTGTTTTAGAGTTGATGTCCCAATACATTCAAATTACCCCTTTATATGAATTAAGTAAAAAATAACTCCAAACCGTAAAATCAGAAATTTAAAAAAATATCTTAATATCAAAATATATTAACAATTCAACAAAGTTTCATTAAGGTTGTTCAAAGCAATTTTGAGTTATAGAAAGAATACTTGAAAATTCCATATTGTCATAAATAAAAAAGCCGCAACTTGGAAACGTAAAATGTAAAAATTGTGAATGCGTTTTTTGAGTTCTTGACCGAAATGTTGATAACGGACGGACGGACAACAGTATACTATGGTACTTCACCTTAACATGAGTATAAAATAAATCATCAATATCATACGTAAGATACGTTTTATATTGAACTATTTGTGGAAATGGAGACGTTGGCATATTCAAATCGAAATAAACCAAAACGTTTGGTATTCCATGGGTACAATACTTATTAGTGGGCGCAAACTTATTACCGTCGAGCGATATAAAGACTTAATCACAGCAAAGTGGACATTAAATCAACTATACATTTGTTGATCCTTCTCAGGAGGTACAATGTAAAACAAGTTCAACTTATTTGAATAAAATGAGGGGGAGGGGTAGTTGGGACAGAAAAAGACAACGAGACAGCGACTAGACACAATAAAAAGACAAAAAAGGATATCTTGATTCAATACGTGGTCTACAATAAAAGTATGTATCCTAAGCACATACCAAGCTGGAAAAGGAATAAAATTTAAAATCCGTAGCTGGTAAAACGAATAGCAATATCTCTGTTATAACTCTGTCATAGCAGCTCATTCCTAAAATACTTCTTTGATCAAATATCCGTTTTCATACTGACAGCGATATTATTGCAACGCTGACGAAAACATTGTGCACATAATATGAACAATTCGTATGTAGCTTGACTTTCGTCTACATGATTTTTTCAATAAAGATCACAAACAATCAGCCTTCAGACTAATGGGATGTTTTCTACAAATAACCTCAATGACATATCTGACACATTCTTAGCTTTTGTTTGTACCGGCGATTCCTCACAGAGATATTGACAGATCATGGACATTTTGTAAATAAAACGTATTAGCTATGTATGAATTAACCTTGCTCCACCATTCAATTAGAAAAGAACATTTTGAATAGTTCTAAATCATGAGAGATTTCTTCTTTCGTAAAAATTGAAAGGATGCAGTATTTTTTATTCTATACCTCTATGTTTATTCATTATGTGTATAAGACAGCATCAATATTCATATTCGAAACTCGTATTGTAGAAATAAAAATGACAAGAATATGTTTTTTCTATAAATATATTTTATTCTTTTACAAAAGCTGTCAATAGGAAGTATAAATGATTCACCATAAACAATTATTATTATAATAAATCATATAAGATAAAAACAATATCAGGGAAATTGTTGAAAGACTCTGTATATAGAAAATAAATCACTCTCATTAAAAATTTATAAAAATTCTCAAAAACTGTTCACTTAAAAAATTACTGCCTTTTCCAAGATGTATCAAAAACAATTACATAGAAATAAAACTTCAAAATAAATTATAATAAGTAGTAATAAAAATCTCAATGAGTACAAAGTTCATGCAAGGACTATTCAAACCATAATGTTATACTTTTATTTCAATGTCAAAATTCGTTTCTTAAAAGAACGGTTTATAACAGGCTCGCTCTACTCGACAAGATGACTTTATAGCGGTGTAAACGGACATAAATAATGAAGGAAAGGTTGTGAGGAAATATTTGCATGGTTCGTCAATGATGTCTCTTGCCGTCTGTGAACTGAAACAAAAGCAGTTACAAATATGACAAACGAGAATTTTAGAAATTTCTTTTAAACAACATTGTAATTCTTTTCTAAATTAACGATGAAATTAAAAAATATATATTACACATTTCAAATAGGATAAATAAATAATGAAATATGTATAGAGATTAATAAATGAAACCTTTTAACATATTGGGTCCCCAATACTCTGAAACTTCGTACTTTTTTTTATTCCTTTTTTTTTAATTTAGCGTCACTGGTGAGTCTTTTGCAGACGAAACGCGCGTCTGGCATACAACATTTTAACTCTGGTATAATTGATGGGTTGATCTAAACGTACTGTTTTACTTCATTTGTATAAAAAGGTAACGAAAGATTCATGCTTAATTGTATGTTGACATCAATATCACAAAACGTATTCTAAATTATATACATCTGTGACGATTTTCCAGGAAATGATTTAGAAACTTTTAACAATCATTTGCTAATTCAATTTTTTCCAAATGTTAGTGTGAACAACATATTATGTCAGACATATTATATTGCCGGTAGAAAAATTCAGAATGTATAATATAAAAACTTACAGTTTGTCATAATGTAAGCAGCAGTTGTAAACAAACAAAACTAGTTCCACCAATGTGTTCTTGTACTGGCGGAAGGATCTCATCTCTTTCAAAACCACAAGATCAACAACTGACGTCTACAAAGTATTTTCAAACCAAAAAAATCAAATTAACGAGAGATCTGGTAGGAAATGTATTGAGCGCCGAAAAACAATTAAGCACGGTGTTATCTACTCGAACATCATAAACAGAAAAATTGATATACGAGAAGCAACTGCTTATATGATTACTATAATACAGGCAAGATAACATATTTTGTTTATGTACAGCTATAAATGTATTCAAATTTGTAATCGCTGCAAATATTCTTTCTGTAAACAAGTATCACAACTTTCACCAGTATTTTTCACCCCCTCCTCCCCCCTTCCATCTTTTTTTTAATCTTGAATGTTTTAGCAGGCTATGATGCAATATAAATCTCTAAACGGCTGAAATCTCCAAACATTAGACCAAATAATAACCATATTGAGAATAACAAAAAGTACAAAAGAAAACATTATTAGCTTGTTGTATACTTATTTAAAGGCATATAAAGAAATCCTTATAGATGTTCTAGTGCATAAGGACATATTTCAACATTGTATAGTGTAAGTTTAAATCAACATGAAGGTTTATATCTATAAATGTTTGCCATTGTAAACTTACCCATTCACAGAACATGGCATTTCTACAGGCATTGTTGATGATATCAATCATTATCCAGCCTGCCCCACCTGTCGTGGATGTACTGAAAAAGTAAATACACTATTAAAAGAAGATATATGTGTCCAGATTAGCATAGAAGGATTCTATACATATTTAAAAATTTGGTAATAATATTGGGATCGCGTCTTTTCATCCTCTTAATTTCCAGTGCTATTCGAGGTATTGCATACATGATTTTGAATAAATTTCAAAACAATAAATGTTATTTGAATAACTTTATTTTGAAAATTAGCGTACATTTCATTTAAGAATATATCATGTAAATTTTACGCGAGTTTCACAAGTCTTTCCCACACGTGTGCAATCACTTCGCGTGAGCTTCACACATTTTTTGTTAATTTTACACGAGATTCAAGTGAATATAGAGAGATTCACGTGAAGAAAGTCCCCTTGTACCAATTGATATTTATTCAATCGCTGTCTGTATTTTCTTAGTTCTATGTCGAATAAAAGGAAAGTCATACATAAATGAAATGAATACCCAATAACACATATATGTGTATGCGTGTTTTTATACAGTTATGATGAAGTGGTATTGTGGAGACATTCCCAAAATGAGTACCTCAAAAAACGGACCTCTCAGTGAATACACTCAAATACATATGAACTAATTTACCAAAACATTGATAGCATGTTGGATTCAAATACTGTAATTTCTTAGTTCAATATTACATTTGTGTTCACTCCTTTGGTAGCCAGCAGCTGTTTTCTAGATTAAAAAGTTGTGTACAATCGAAATGACGTATATTAAGGAAAAGACACCTACATCGTATTGTGTGTTGTTTTTTTTTTTTAGATTTCAAGTAAAAGTTATGAAATATATATCTTAATCCAAAAATTCCAAAATCTAAAAATATTTTCTGATTGACTAACGACTCAACAACAATAATTCATTGTTTTTATGTTCGTCTTTTTATGTATTGTTAAGTTCGATTGCTGAATATGTTTTTGACATTTGAATTCTCAGATAAGTTTTGCTACAGTATCACAATGTTTTGATATAATCCTCAAATTATTATCTGCAGAGCTCGAGCATGATTATGAAGGGAAAAAACATGTGATCACTTTAAAAAAATAGTTTACATATTGATTCTGTATCATGTCATTCTATCAAGTCCATATATATATCGTCATTATATGTGTTAATGGTCGCGCATGGGTATCTACAATTCGATTGTTTTCGGTTGATGCAGTTAAAACTTGAATCCAATGTTTTTCGAAATTCTAGTTTATTTTTACTTTACAATATTTTTATTATGTTTAATATTAATTCTAAGATATCGTTGTTGAAAAGGGATTGTGTCCGATCATCTGTTTTTACATTTATATAACTGATATGTTTTATTGGTATTTTAACTCTTTAAACTTTTTCTTAAGCAAGCTGACTTGATCGGATATCTCGAAATTGATGAAAATATATTAATGATCACTCAGTATTACGTGGTCAGCTAGAGGTATTTATTTGATTTAGAATCAGAGATTTATATTGGTCAGTCTAAATATGGCTTCATTAATAACACAGCTGGTTTATCATACAGACGGAATCAATTGTCCAATTTCCCCTTTACACTGTAACTAAAAGTTCTTTATGTTGATAAAGACTCTATAACTATGTAAATATAACTATAAAATACTGGAGTGATACCACGTATTTGACAGTTAACTTATCTGGAAACCATTTGTGGATCTAAAACTTCGTTTGGACAGAATGAAAACGTACATTAGCTAGCTCTTTTGCTGTTTATTAGTTTTGATTTGATTCATTCAAAATTGATTTGAGGTCAGGTTACAATTTTGGTAAAATTTGAATACAAATTGGTCTCGTTAAACTATAACTTAAAATCGAAGATGTGGTACATTTATCTTTTTTTATTTTCCGAAATATTATTGATTGAATTCTCTTAAAATAGAAGAACTTTTTTTTTTTATATAAAAAGCGTTAGTTTAAAATTGACATTATAAGTCAGAAAATCATAAGATAGTGAAAACAAACATAGGCTGGAGATATTGATAGAGTATGGAGCTCCTTTTTGAGATATTTAACATTTTTCTTTTAAATCGCGGTAAATGCTAACTTGGACTTTTATCTTACATTTGCTTTGGTATTATTTGGATTCCCAAATCGAAAGAAACAAAATTTATAATATGCTTCAATTTTTGTAAATGACCTTTGATGAGCTAATGAAAAGAAAGCTTTTAAGGAGCAACATATTATACTCTGTATGGTATGAGGAAAACAGGAGTCTGAACATCTTACAAAAGTTCCTAAGTCTGACCTAACTTCTTCTTAAATTTGTTTTAAAATAATCCAATCACCAATTTTAAGTCCATAAATAATTCTTCAAAAATGAAATGTTGTTAATTTTCGTTTTATTGATGTAAAATAATAAAAAGAACACTGAAATCCTTTATTACGTTATACCTGTTCAAATTGATATTCTAGTTAACATAATATCACAAAACGTTGAAAAAGCGTTATGTCATTGCTTTATTAGCCCTTAATCAACATTCAATTTTTAAAGAAAAATCTTTGTATCAGACATTGATACTTTGATGATTTGAGAACAAATTTAGGAAGTTTTTCCTTAATTAATGTGCTCCCTATACAAATGTTCCCCAATTTTAACAGAAGACAATCAGTGCAATATTTCAAAAAAGTGACGAGATGAATAAATGAGTTTTCGACTTTCGGTTATAGTTCAACAAGCCAAAGTTATATGTAAATGTTTACCTAAATTCGAAACATATACCGTTAATTGTTCCTTCGACTCAAATATTTTTGAACATCGGCATGACTTTTATATCGAATTCTACAACTGGTTCTAACTAATGTGCATATCAAATCTCAGAATCAAACAAAGGAATTTGTAATCCTTTATGATATGCCGGAATACGAAAATCTGATCCTGAATTTGACTACTTAAAACAGACTTTCGTATTTTTACAGAAATATTGATGATCACTCACCCTGATTTCATGTCACGCAGAACGTCGGATCCAGCAATCAACACAAACCGTAAACGTTTTTCATTGGCCCAGAAGTAAGGATGTCTGAAATAAAATGACGTCGATTATTTCCTACTTACATGCATGTATACTCTTCATATGGTAAGTTGAATATAGACCTTTCAAATAATACACAATATCGGTGGCATTCCGAGAAAAAAGAACACCTTGAAAACAGACGAATTACCGTATGACAAGTTATAAAATGTCTTGGAAAGTCTGTTTGCGAGAGAAAAAAGTCAAGACACATTAATATGAATGAAAGGAAATGAAACTCCCGAAAGAAAGCAACTTACTTTAAAATATGTTCCATTGATGGTCGTGTTGATGGTGGCATAACTAACATGTCATGTATAAGTCCGTTAACTTCATCACTTATATAAGTCATTTTAGGCCAGTTTTGCTGCAGACTAACTTGTATTTCGAGATTAATTTCTCCATATGGATGATGTCCACCCGACAAGATGTAATGTAGTATCATACCCGCGACCTACAATACAAGTAGCATATGATTATTACTCAACAACTATACTCTCCGTTGCATTTCAATTGAACAGAAAATGAACATAATTGAGCAAGTAATTTCATCACAGATTTGTTTTTAATTGTTTTTACTTATTGCAAACAGTAAGCACGCTTATACCGGAAAATATCCTTTAATTTTAGTATCAATTTTCAAAATTTAAAACAATTGCATTTTTGTTAACTTTATAAATGAAGAAAATTGTTTTCACCTGGATATCGGATTTCATGGAGTAAGGTTCAGTTTCTGTTATAACTTCCGAAGGACTCCAACATGCTCTATCATCTGTAAGAAAAAGTAAATGGCATACCACTAAAACTGATAAAACTGCAAACAATATTAGAAACCAAATGCAACATAACACGGTCAAATAAACGATATATTATTGTTATACTCAAAATACTTGTACTTAGTTAACGCTTAGGGAAACGTGGCTTCACAAAAGATTACATCCTCTCTTATGATGATTAAACACATACTATCTCTGATTCAAAGACACTTGATAAAATCTGTGAAATGGTTTTCTTAAACATTAGACTCCGATATAAAAAATAATGTTATTGATTCCACCATGCATTATGTATTTAAGAAAAAAACAAAACTTAAAATAAACATTTTATATATTTTGTCTATTTAATGATTTAGATACAATGAAATTAAATGAAAACTTGAAAAGAATTATCAGATATTTGCTTTTTCTAAAAGCTAAGACTCTTACGTTCCACTGCTATAAGACCCATGAACTTTGCTTTAGCTGTCTCTGGTTGTAGAAAGCTGTATTCACTCAACATTAGTTTACCCTCTACATCAATAACTATGTTAGAAGGCTGTAATGTAACAATAGATAATAAAGACTTTATAATGTAGCACTTTTTCAGGGTTTCAATATATAGACAATTGTAATTAAAGAAAAATTTGTGACAATATCGTTACAAAATCTTTTAGATAATGGCCATTTAAAACAAATAGTGTTGTACACATGGTTAATGTGAGGTGTACTTAATGAATATCAGTGAAACACATTCCTGTTGAAATCTATGTTTTGTCATTGAAGGGAGACCAGTCTTTTTCAATACAGAGTTATATAACATTGATTTACAAGAGCCAAAACTCAAAAACATTTCAAGGAACATGACGAATGCATTTTTTATGCTATCTTGGAAAAGAACGCGTTTGGTTAGCTATGTTACGTACGAAATCATTACTGGAAATCAATACTATATTTTTTTGTTCAATGTACAAATGTTATTTGAAATAACCATACCATCATGTTACCGTGCTGCAAGCCGAGTCCCTCGTGTAGAGATGAAAGGCCTTTTAGGAACTGCCAGGCGAGTTTGTTAACAACCATAGGATCTGATCGACTATCTGATTTCAGTATAGACAGGTATTCACTGAGAGAATACTCGGGCAAATTCATGGCCACATAGCAGCGACCACTTTCGAACGCAAATGTCTGTAAAAAAGATTTTTTAAAATAAGCCTGTTAATAATGATAAGAAAAATCGGTTTGTTAATTCATGATTCAATACTTAAATTTTATTTTAAAAAAGTGTTGATAGAACCAAAAGTAACACTTAGAGCTAATATTTATTTGAGGTTTCGCGGGGGAAAATATTAAATATAAATTGAACTGACACATTTTTAATGAGAAAAGTTATATTTTTAATTGGAAGAAAGTTGAGTAGTTGGGACGTTGTCGAGCCAGTTATTGTAAGTTCTATTAGATACCATTTTATAGTTTTCATATTGTTTAACAATCCTCAAATAATGGTTATGAGTGTGACTGGCAAAAGTTTGATACATAAAAGTGCTTCCGCTCGAAATAAGTATGTGTGAAGTTTCAATAACCATAAGATTCTTGATATTTTACTTTTGTTTTAGATTATTTTAGATGCTATTATCACACTCCAGTGAGGAGCCCATGAATTGAATGCCCATGTTATGTTACAATGGTATCATGATTTTTTTTAAATATATTTATAAACTATGTATATTTTCAGTCAAGTTTTATTGACTGATAAAAAATACTTTGTGATATTTTATGTATAACCACATAATCTTTTATTAAGACAATAACAATTTGTGCCTTTAGAATTTGTTGTTGACTTTACGAGTGAATTCTGATTTGTACTCCATATAATTCAATTAGTGGAGGTTAAAATATAACGGAAATTGTCATTGCGCTTATCGGATGTAAATTTCATTTGTACTACAATTGAAGCAGGCGAGAAATTCTTCTTAATCCTAGATTTTTGTATCGTTTCTGTGCCTCGTACAAATAAATGTCGATATTCCTGGGAATTGCATCACAATTTATATATATAGTAGTAAACTTTGTCACAAAGGATTTTCTTTTTCTTTTTTGTTAAATCATCTTATTTATACTATTTCTTTTTTTTTTATTATAATCATACATACCATTAAGTTATCAATAGCAGCGTCATAAATTTAACATAGTAAAACAACAAAAATAGCAAAAACAAATTCTTAAATGTTTAGGAAGTAATGAAATGAAAAACATGATTTAAGAGTCAAATACAAAATTAAAGGAACTAAGCATGCGCACAATGTCGTATTTGATCATCGAAGAATGCAGAAGTAATATCCTGTTCCTGAAAAACTAACAACTTTTTGATGAGTTAGTTTATAATACGTAAATCATCTTTCCTCTTACCTTTTTGTAATATTACAGAAAATATAGGACTAAAAATTTGTCTATAGCTTTAGTCAATGAAGAAAGCAGTAAGATAATTGGTATATCGGAAAGACTTTTTATAAATTAAAATGAAGTTAACTGTTCATGGCTAATTCGTATTATTAATCTAGTAAGTACCTCGTCACATCGAAATCATTTGCATTATTGTTTCACACTACGAACAAATGATTGCTTCCAAATTTAATTTGACACCACAGTTAATCTCTCATTAGTAAGTATTTTTAATATCAAAATATCAATGACGTGACAAAACGAACACTAAACTGACAAAAATACAATAAATAGCGCAACTGTCAAGCAACAATTTAAAAGAAAAAAAAAACAAACAACTTTTAAGTTGATTATCAATGAATCCATTGTTTGCAATATCGTTGTCTGTAAAATGCTCATCTTTTAATATGAATTTTAGTGCTTTTTATATAAATCATTTTTTTCTTTCCCTTTCTTGTAATATTTTAGGAAACATATGACTGGAAATATGTACTTTATGTTTAGCCAGTGAGAAAAGCAATTAGACACAATGGGAACATCCGAATGGCTTTTGGAAAATGGAATCAAAACAATGATGGATGGATTAATAACACGACAGTGTCCGGAGAGAGGTGAGGAAATGAAAGATGGCAATTTCTGAAACTCGATTACACTTTCAATTAGAAAATGAGACGTATGCTATCTAAATCGTGATCAAACGAGTTTACGTTTTGGCAGTAATTCATTTTAGCCTGGCATGATGTCATTTCGAGAAAACTTGCAAAATACATACATAAATAAAACAACAACAACAAAATATCCCTGTTTTGACATTCTTATTGTCAATTATCAAATAAAAGTTCTTAAATTAAAACACTAAACACAAAGTCAAATCCTTGTCAATGATTGTCCAATGTCCTGTTTAACTGTATTATTTTTGTTTCTGAAATATTTTGTATTCATAGCATAACTGTGATAAACTGTGTTCATTTTTTTTCTAAATTTTAATGATGTGCCGCTTGACATGTGGCCTAATGTTTAGATTAAAGATATGAACGTAAGTTGATTTGGTTGATAAGATAAATTTTCTTTCTTGCGTTTTACTAATTGTTTAGAATATATATTTACATATTACATTACAAACATTCGATGAAAGAGAACCGTATCAGACTTGCTTAATGTTTTAGTTTACCGATATCTAGACATACAGCGTATACCTAGTCTTAACCGGAATCGTCAATCAGTGACTATCATATTAATTAACAATATGTATAAATAAATGTTTTTGGATTTAATACAGAAAATGAAACTAAATTGTTACTCTTTTCCAAATATGTCAGATATATTACATCTTGAAAATTCACAAAAAGTCCTTGTTAGAAGTCAGCAGGATGCTACATACCTACTCTAACTGTTCTATGAGAGACGTGATGATAACTTCAAACAGACATTAAATTTTAATTCATTATTTGATTTGGAGTTTAGTGTGACATTTATTTTCGCTGAACAAGTACACATTTTGTCATTTAGGGGCCAGCTGTATCCCTCCTCCAGGTGCGGGATTTTCTCGCTGAGTTGAGGACCTAGTAGTGTCTTTGGGTTGTATTCTGACCTTTATTCGGGTTGTTGTCTCTTTGAAAGTGATTGCAATTTATGTTTAAATGCAAAAAAGCACTGATTAACTGTACAGTTTGATGTGATCGTCGGAGGTCGTATTAGTGGTTTTTTTCTGGACATTTGATTTTCAGAAAAAGTTTGGGCTTGATTGTTTTAATCTTACGAGACACTATCCTAAAATAACCTGAGAGGAGTCATTAGCCATTATCGAGCGTTATTATAAAAGTTTACTATATATTGACTTGTAACCCTTGATTTTTATGCAATGAACTTTGTTACATCAATTCAGATATTTGAAACTAATCAAAAAAAGGTTCAATAACTGCTTGGCCGTTGAATTTCCCTAACAGCTGATACCAAATAATATACCCCAGAAAATCTAAAGAACTGAAATAAAAAGGGTAGAGATTGTTTGTCCAAATAGAAAGTTTCAATGTCATTTAAGAGATAAGTCACAGTGATGTTTTTTGTCAGACTGCATGTTATATGCATATTAAACTATGGTTTAACCTACCCGATACTTCACTAAAAAGTAATGAGAGTTTCGAGGTGAAGTGATACATCTCAGAATGTCCGAGTTGATAGTCCGAGATGTCATATCTATAATATCAACAAGAACTTCAGATCCGTCTGTAAGAAAACCAAGTACTGCATTTGTATCCCTGGAACAGAAGTTAAGACAGCGTAAGTTTGAATATTAGAAGATGTGGTATGAGTGCTAATGAGACAACTCCCTATCACGTCAAGATTTGTAAAAATAAAAAATAAACCATTATAGTTCAAAGGACAGCCTTCAACACAGTGTATTGGCTCTCAACGAGATGTATAATCAGAGCAACTGTTATAACCTCAGACTGTCAACAAATCTAGTAGAGTTCTTCCTAAATCAAATTAGTTTGGAAATTAAAATAGTAAGTGTACTGCGTGTTAATCTATGGTTCAGTACGGTTTATTTGCAAGGATTTCAGTTCAAATCAACTCTTGAAACCGTGAAATTGGCAAACCGTTTATATGGGTTTTACTTGGCGGGACCCATTTCCTCACATGCTTAAATTTCCATTTTATTCTTATTGTGTATCATTTTTAAGCGTATAGAACACTCCAATATCTGATGCCTGCATATATCTGCCAAGTAAATCACTCACATTGAATAAATTACGAGAGAAAGAAAGACGAATTGAAATAACTGAGTATACTTAAACGGTTTAACCTAACTTCTTACTTTTCATAGTTTCTTTTTTGCTTAAAAGGTCTCATCATAATTCCCATTAATATATAAATCATTTTCTGATATAGATAAGAACGAAATGTTAACTGAATTCAATTTCAAGAATATCACCAATAACGTCTATGAATGTGTTAGAATTTGGACATGTGGCTCTAAGATTTTCCAGCAAATACATTTAACATTCATTTTAAAACTTGATTAATACTCTTTGGAAATGTTTTAGATTAAAGTTCTTTTACATCCATTTTTTTTTTTCTTTGGTTGCAATGTGGGATGTCTTTTGTGGTCAATAAACTAATTTCCTATCAAATGTTAGTCTGTCAAGAAAACATGTCTGATTAGAAAATGATATACATTTAGAAGGCAGGAAAAGGTATGACGATTTTGTCACGTTGTACTGTAAATGAAACATAACGTCATTTTAAGCCATATTAGTTTTAACAAATGGGTTGTTACCAGCATTAAACTTGACAGAGACAAACGCAGTTATACAGTTGATAAATCTTAAATTGTTTACAATATTTCAGCATGATAACGACAATATTAATCACACGTGACGGAATCCATTATAAACAATGAATTACAAACTTCCAATTAAGTCCCAAAATATATTGTGTTAAAATCCAAAAGTGAATTCAGTAAAAGGCAATTTTACCATAAACATGCAGTTAAAAAGAAACAAAAGACAAGCTGAATATTTGTCCTACAGCGTGGGTAATAGGTTTGATGTTTCAAGTTCAATTAAACTGTTACGCTATTTCTTCAACCGTTCTTTTTATCGTGGTGAATTTTTAATTTTACAAACAGTAGATAGAATATAACAATTATTCATGTTTAAAGATTTTTATGTTGACATTCACAATAAAGTGATGTTTTAAATGATAATGTAGAAATCAAATTATAAAAAAATGTAGAAACGTCCTTGTGTACCTAAATGAACGATTTTATGTTTGACACGTGTGGTTAAGATGTAAAATTTATACATGTATGCCTCTTTTGTTATTTATTTAATGTTTGAGCATAAAAATCAGACCGTTTATTTTTCTAGTTTGAACTGTTTTACATTCTGTCATGCCTGAGCCATTTATACAATGTCATATGTTGTTATTACTGTAAAAATAAAAGCAGTGATTTCGTTGGGGTGTCTTTCAGTGAAGTATTTCCAAACTATGAATGTTCTAACAAATAACTATCATACATACGAGTAAGGAAAAAGATATGTCTCGGTGTTAACCGGGATCAAAATGTTGTCTATCCGTTTCATGCTCGTTGCTGGTAGGTTTCTAATTTCCATCAACTTCTGTCGCCATCTCGTGCTCCTTTGAATCCATGGTTGAATGGTATTGTTGTTTGCCTGTGCATATTTGTGTGGAGGACAGATTCCATTATCTTGTACTCCTGTCTGGACTACATTTGGTGAAAGATTTTCTGTACTGGTACTCTGCATATGATTTTTGGTCTGGATATTCTGGATTTGTTGTGCTAATTGGTACCTGTATTTCTCACAGAGTGTTGGTTCATAAACTGGTTTCTTTGTGTGATTCATAGTGTCAATATCCATAGCATATTCTTGAGCCAGGAGGTAAGGGTGTGGTTCGTCGTTATCTGATCTCGCGATTACAGGGTGACCTGTAGCTTGTGTTGTACCTGATGTAAAATCATACAAATCAGGAATGTTGTTTTCTTGTAAATTGTTGGTGGCTATTCTAGCTGTTGCTGCATCATCATTTGCCACGTTAAATGTGTTTTCGTTCAATTGAACGATATCATCGACCATTTGTTGTTCATTTGTATGCTGGAAAATCGTTTTTAAATCCGACACGAATGATCGTTCTAGTTCATGCTCAGAAATTCCAAGACATGAAGCATAGTAGGGAATGTCATGGTAATATAACGATCCATATACCGGTCCTCTCTTTCGAACTTCATTGTATTGCTTTTGCCACTGGTAATTTGCCAGTTTCCTCATCTCTCTAAAGCCAAAGTCGACCGTATCACTGTCATTGTCTTCAGTTGAAGAGATATCATGAAAACCAGGGAATATATTAGTTTCATTGTAGCTAAATTGACGTGGTTGGTGTTCCTCAGGTTCTCCTCTAAGTCTAGATGGATACCATACGTTTTCATCAGCAATATCAAGATTCGCAACGTTTCTAAGAATACTTTCACCTAGATCACAGTTTTGATCTGAACAGGTGTTGTTACTGGTCATCATTGGGTTCTCATTGCTGCATCTTTTGGAAATTGCCCCTAGTGGTTTTACAACAGCAATGCTATTTACCTTGAATTCTTTCTCCTCGGTTTTTGATTTCGTTTCTGCCTTACTAAAAGTTGAACTTACAAACGAATTGTCTTTATCATTTGTATTGACCTGTCGATTTAAACTGTGTCTTAACGTCTTATAGCTTTCTGGTCTAGTACAATTCAAGTTATTTTCCGTTACCTCATGCAAATCTTGGTTGCCCGAGTCAACACGCATTTGGTCGCTCATGGTTTCATTCTGCGTGCTAGCCATTGCACAATTATCAAAGTTAATGTAGAATTGGGTAGCATTTGGTTGCGGGGTATTGTTGGTAGTATTGGCATTACTGACAGTGCTATTTATCACCGAAGCCTTTGTGTGATCACCTTTCTTTAAATTCCTATCGGATGCCTTCAATATTACGTTTGTTGGGGGTTTTATTTGTTGGCTTGGAATTGAACGATTCTGTATCAGTGTGTCAATATTGTTAGAATACTTCATGTTATCTAATAACACCAACGAAGCTGAACCTCCAATGAACTTGCTATTATTGAACATATGTGGTTCAGGTTTAGACATCATATTAAATGAATCGTTTCTCAGCCAGTTTTTAACAGCATCTGATTCTGTTTGTATATGATTTGATGGTTTCATATATTGATGAGCGTAATCAGAATTGGACTTTCCGTTATAAGTTTCATCAACCACTGGTTGAGCCTTATTAATATAACTGACATTTTTTAAATTCGGATTACAACATTCCTCCGTTTTTGTTTCAGTTCTAATGTTTCTCAGTCCATCATTTCCAGGTTTGATATTAGATATCAATTCATTTTGTTGAGGCTGTGCCGTATATGTACTTTTTCCTATGTCCGATTTCAAATTGGTTGTCTTAGTTATTGCTGTCATCACGTTTTGACTGGTCTTATCTACTTGCATCTTGGCTTGTTCGTCTTTATTTTCGTAAAGAAGGGGCACAAAGTCTCTGTTTTGCCAATACGTCATCTGTGTTTTTGAAAACGTATATTTTGCAGTGTCTAGCGCACATTCTATTGCCTTTTCTTTGTCGTCTGTAGTAGAGAACCCAAAGTCTATGCAGGTATTTGATAGACCGTTGCCATCTCTATGTATCTCCCCTGTGTTTTGAAATGACTCTGTCGACTGAGTACGGTCTGATGAATGTTGATAAGAAATACCTGGTGTATTTTCTACATGTAAATCCAGGGTCGTATTGTCGTCGATATTGCTTCCTGAATGATAACTGTACCTTTCCAGTTCAGTTGGTGTCGAACTAGTGCTTCTTGCTGTCCATTCATCTGGACATTCCTCAGGATACCATTCATCAAGCATAGGACTGTTAGATTCGTCTGATTTTCGCCTTTGTCCAATTGGTGAATTTCTTTTTGGCGACGTATTTGGATCTAGACTTGGAAAATCGTCTTCATAATCGCCTCGTTTGTATTTGTGTTTTTCTTTAAAACTGCCATGCACTTTCACGCTTTCTTCGCAGTTGTTTGCCAAACTGTTAACTGGTTCTTCGTTACTATGTTTAGGAATTATTTGGTTACTAGCTACATCAGCCCAACGCTTACCGCCTTTTTGTTGGTCGAATGTAACTGATTGAAGGTTCTTGCGGCCTGGATATCCGACTTGACTGTCAGTTTCCAATGTATCAGGTCGTAAATTAGCTTTTTTGTTTTGAACAGTAACCCACTTGTCATCTCGCGCTCCCCATTGAGTTTCACTTGTTCCGTAAGTTTTTTGAGCAGACACTTCATCCAAGAAGTTTTTTGACTTAGCATAACGACGCGATTTGGATGTTCTAGCATTTTCGGTTACATTTTCGTATTGCAGGTTCCCGTTTTCGTCTGTATGATAAAAGTCTTGAATTTTTTCTTTGAATTGAATCATTTCAATATCCATTAGCTTAGAACGGAGGATAACTCTCTGTTTTTCTTTTAATTGTTCTATATTTTCTTCTCCTATCTCATCGCAATTTATTTTTTCACTATCACCATCGGCTTTTGTTTTCACTTCTTGTAATTTATTACGTCGCTGCTTCTTTCTTTCACGTTTCTTTATTTTTTTATTTCTCTCTCTTTCTTCCTCTTCAAGAAGTTCTGCCATCTTTTTGTCGCGATGCTGTTTCTGTATATCATTAAAGGATTCCCAAAATTTGTTCCAAATTTCTCTTGCACCCTCAAATTCGACACACATCTTTTTGCTGAACTGATCCCGTAAGTGACTGTAACATGCAATTTTTGAGTGGTTCTTTTCAATCCATGTTTTACCATCCGATATCTGACTCGCACAGATTATTGGGAAAAAGCAAGAAATCAAAAGCTCATAGTTTTTCCTGTTAGTATCAGAATGCAGTTTTAATGCTTTCAAACAAAGCTCAAAACCACGTGACTTTATGTATTGCTGAACAAATCTGTCATCGATAAAATCTGGATCTCTGTGAAACATGCATTTGCAGGCAATATGAACCATAAGTAGAACTACTTCCTTCATCTTTAAATGTTTTTGAACGACTGACATCACACTTGGTAAAGTTTTCAGTTTATAAAGTACGTCTCTGTACTTAACAATTGCAGTAAGCTTTTGAAACACGTAAAGTACAGCAAGTAGCAATTCTTCCAGATCCTCTTCACCCATTTGACTTTTAATCCGATCCAATCGGTTCTAAAACATTTGTTCAGTGTAATATTACAAAAAATAGTAACAAAAATACAGGACTCCGAGGTATATTCAAACATACAAACATAAAAAACTGACAGACAAATTGAACGCATTCTACATATCGTGTAGGTAGTGTAAACAATCGCAAAATCAAGACGAGCGAGTTGTTTTCAGTTGAATTATGTAATCCCGCGCATTCCAAATAATGATAACAACAATAATATAAAGATCAGCATGACAATAAATTAAGAACTACTATGTAAAAGGGAGATTCTAAAATCATAACTCGATAAAGAAAATGTAACGTAATGGCTGACGGAAAAGACAATTGTATAGGATACACGTTAATACATGTATCCCCTTCGATATTACTAAACAAATATTGCAGAATTTCCTTAAAATTCGTGCTCCTATTTTTATTTCATTGCTGATAAAATTTCAGGTTTGCACATCGGTAAACTATTTTTGCCTCAGATGGAGCAAGCGTCTAAATTGTTAGAATTTTTAATAGTTTGCCAAAATGCAGATTTTTAAAGGATATGACATAAGTATGTGTTACATAGCTTTTTCAAAGATAGATTGGCAAAATTGTTAAATTTTGCATGGCAACCGAATTTTGTGAAATACAGAGAAAACTAGACGATCGATGTTTAAGATAAAGCATGAGTTGATACATGTAATTCTTAAAGTGATTTTTTCAAAAAAGAAAAATAAAAATTGCGGGACCGTCTTTTTCTTGCTACAAAAAAAATATCTAAATTCCTAAAACATTCAATAATACTTGTAATGTCAAGTGATTTATACAACATGGTTTCTCTCTCAATTTATAGGTGACAATTGTTGATAGAAGGGATAAAAATCAAATACACAATATCAATCAAGGAATGTATCTCTTTTTTTTTTTTTTTTTTTTTTTTATTAAATGTGATTTTGATTCTTTTACAAAATTTATATAATTTAATAAATGGAAAGATAAGATATATTTTAAAAATCATATTTGAAAATAGTTATGTCTTGAATGTCAGGATAAACACCATCAAAGAATATTTCTTAAATAACAATTAAACACAAGGGGGGGGGGGGTCAATTTCACATGTGCATGTCCTTCTTAACCATTTTATAATTGAGAGAAGATATGAAATTTTCACTTTCTTGGGTATGGATGTAGAACTGCAACGTCCGAAATACAAAAAACGACGAGAAGATAAACAAGATGAAATCGGAGATACATGTAAGTCTGGTAATTAAAGCTGATATCACCACAACGCCGTGATCTGCTATTTTATGAAGATCTGAGAAGGGATATATATATAATTCCCCAGAGGAAAGATCGATAACTAACCATATGAATGCTTGATTATGACGTTGATCCTTGATTATAACGTCGATACTTGTTTTTTTCTGTGACATCATGAAAGAATAGAAGTACCCCAATTAGTCAAATCTAAAAGATTTTTTTTTCTGCCATATCAAAAAAAGAGCATAGAATGTCACTGTTATTTCAATGTATTTTCCGTCTTTTTTGTTGTGTCGTTATGAAAAATGCTTTTAAGTGTACCTTTACAAAGTTCTCCCTAAGGTTCAGGTCGGAAATTTTAGCTAAGAGCGTATCTAGAACCGTGTCATGGTCTGGTTCGGCTGAAAGACATAGTGCAGTACATCCTTGCTGAAAAATATAGATAACTGTTACATATAATTAACAACGCAATATATCAACACAATTTCGGGTTACTTTTGAGTCTT
The DNA here is from genome assembly GCF_965363235.1 of Mytilus galloprovincialis. Classification (NCBI taxonomy): domain Eukaryota; kingdom Metazoa; phylum Mollusca; class Bivalvia; order Mytilida; family Mytilidae; genus Mytilus; species Mytilus galloprovincialis. The sequence goes on from NC_134843.1 coordinate 90,375,645, forward strand.
GTGTATTACTTTCTTTATTCAATTAAACGGCTCAGTGTCTCAAGTCCTTTAAAAAATGCCTAAAGATTGGTGCATATGACATGAATGTGATAAAGATTAAGTTAATTTTAATTGACTCATTACAAGGCGCGCCTATCGTCTTGAAAAAAATACATTGTTAACTTGAGGTCAGGTTTTAATGACTGGTGAGCAATCCTATGAACACTATTTTGTTCGTGTATCTGGTAATATATTAACTTCTTATTATGAATTCAAAAGAGTCCGCAGGTGTCAGCAACTACAGATAACCGTATGGCCTTCAACAACGCGTGCATTATGTCTGTTTGTTATTCAAGCTGTTGGTTGACACAACAACTATTGTTTGTATCAAATTTATGTTTTGTCTCATGATCATTTCTCTCTGCTCTCAGTTTTTCAACTTTGTGTCATAAGAGCGTCCCGGGCCCCATTGAACAATTATGTAATACATAAGCATTCTTGTGATACACTCTATCCAAAGTATATCGCTTCCTTGCATATAAACAATCGTGTGACCTGTACTCATTTTAATGCTTTAGTTCATTTGTTTTAGCCGATAGCAGTCACTTCACTATAGGATTACTAGACAGTTTCGTAAGATACTTACTATGTCTTCCTTTAGTAGATCTGCTCCAGACGACAAAAGTCGATTTAAAACTTTCATATCACCTTTCAACGATGCCACCATCAACGGCGTGTATCCATCCTATATGTTGAAATATTCATAAGTATTAAAAAAGATCTTGAATTTTTACACCCGTGTTTTACTTCTATTATGACGTTTGTTTCAAACTCTAATAATAAATGTATTATTTAATTTGAGGTCTGCATACGGACAACCTGTTGTGTGTTTTCGATTTGCCGTTTCAGAATCTAAAATGCATTCTGGGTAATATTTTCAAAAGCGTACATCATTGAAGTGCTGCGATTGCCTTCCAACGTCCCAATTAATTGAAGTTCAACCAATGGTTGATTTTATTTTTGAGTCATAACAATGAAACGTCGGTGAATTATCATTATGTCAATATAAGGCTCAATCGTTGATATATTGATATGTTTGTGTAACTGTGTAATGATTTTGATGTTCGATGCACGTGTAAGATCAAGAATAAAACTGACCAATGTCACTTCTGTTGATATCAATTCGCTGTTATATATAAATCTAATGCGTCTTGGTTCAAAGTTTCTAAAGAGGGACAAAATATACATGAGGGACAGTCAAACTCATAAATCGAAAATAAAATGACATTGCCATGGCCAAAATGAAAAAGACAAACAGACAAACAAAAGTACACGTGAGACAACATATAAAACTGAACAAGCAACACGAACCCCACCAAAAACTGGGGGTGATCTCGGTTGCTACGGAAGGGTAGGCCGATCCTACTCCACATGTGGCACCCGTCATGTTGCTCATGCTAGGAAAAAACCGGTATATAGTCTAATTCGGTAGGTTACATTCATGAAAGGGAAGGGGATTGTTGTTACGACGGTAGGAACATATGTGATATCATCTGTGAAACGGTTATTCCATAACGGTCAACCAACTCGTGATGGCGTCCGTAAAATTCACGAAAAGATGCAAAAGCGTACACCGTTTTGATTGGTTAAAACGTCAAAAACAATGTAAATTATACCAGTGACGTAGCGGGTTTTTTTTCATTCTTTGCTGGTTTACAAACATTGAGTTTACCCATGGTACTTAAGATTCTAAAATGCATTTAAATACCGGCCTCATAACGCGTTGTCAGTATGCGTTTGATTACATAATAGACAGACCGGAGTATCTGAATATAGATAGTTCATAATACTTGATCACTACAAAGGTCTTCCTCAAAGTCTATTGGTACATGTACTTTTCATTCTAACATTATATGTTAACACTTTTCTTATGCCAGTTCAGTTGACAACTTAACAACGTTCTAATGACTTGTTTGAATATGAAGACGAAGAAGGAAACCCGTTCTAGATTACGTTTTATCTTACCTCCTATACATTTCAAGAAATATGATTGGTTAAAAGCGTCTTCGTGGAAACCGTGTATGTCTAATATTAGGTTAGTTGGGAGGCGGGGCTTATTTCATACAAGGTTAGTAGTGGAGTTATGTCCCTTTATATTCCATATAAGGTAATAAGGAGACGGGGCTTATTTCATACACGGTTAGTAGTGGTGAACATAACGTCCCTTTAGAAACAAAAACAAAACAGTACTGAGAATAAATCTTAAAGGTTTTAACAGACGAAGAAAGTGATGATAAAGTGAAATAAATTCATAAAACACATTTTAATCTAACAAGTTGTCATTGTTGGCATCTGTTTTTGTAGGGCCAAAGGAAGTAGTTTCTTAATCATGTTAATGCTAACTGTATTGAAGACTTGCTCATTTTGATAGGTCACTAGTCTAAATTTTACACGTTAAGGATGTACTTAGGTGATGTTTTAGAATTTGTGTCAAATGTTCGGACTCCTTGGTGGCATTCCATACAATACAATGTAAAATATTTTGCCCCATAACACCCATTTATTTTTTCAAATAACACTTAAATAGCTCATGAAAGGTCATTTACCAAAATTTTAGAAGATTCTTGATTTTTTTCTTTTGTTTTGAGACCCAAATAATATAAATGCAAATATAAGGTAAAAATCCGAGTCAGCCTTTTCCTGCCATATTTTAAATCACAAATATCTCGAAAAGGAGGTCCATGACCTATCAATATTTTTAGCTTATCTTTATCCTTAATTGATGCTCTACCAGCTTATAATATCAATTTTAATTTCTTAATTTCTAAATTTTTACCTAACCTTACCTAAGTACATGGTAAGATAAAATCGTTACATAGTGTGCTAGTGACGTAATACGGTATGTATGGGGTCAGTAAAATCCATATGGGGATTCTTCGCTCTCACCCCATATGGAATTTACTGACCCCATATATACTGTATTAGGTCACTAGTACACTATGTATCTAATAACGTCTGTTTCACAGTTAATAATATAGAGTGGCTAATTTACAAACCGTATCTAAATGGAGTTTATTTCTGGTATTCTATTTCTTAAGATAAAATGCAGCTAATATAGCCGAGTTGATCACTTTGTTACACTGGCTGCGCTTGCCATTACCGAAAGCCAAGTGTCAAGAATTGATCACGACACGTCAACGTTCAATGGTATATGCGTGTATAGATGACTTACATTATTTTGCTCGTCGATTTTTGCACCACTAGATAACAGAAACTGTACACAGGCATCCCAGCACTTGTCTGTGGCAATATGGAGAGCAGTGTTACCTAGCTACAGAAAAGTTACATAATATGAACAGTTTATCGCCAATAATCGTCACGTCCTCGGGGCGTCTTGATTGACAAATAAAAATTGTTGTTGTTGTTGTCGTTCACTAATCATTGTGTACCTCTTTTCATGTTTGATTTCATATTTTAGTTTTATTCACAAAAAAGATGACAAAGTTTGTAGTATTTGTGATTTTAGTATTTATCGAGTGAATGTTTCATTATATATATATTATGCGACTGCCTCATTTCTTGTGTTGCGAATACTCTTCGTTATCAAAAAGAACTGTTTTAATGAATTACCACCACGTAGGCGAACAATTTTTATTTTGTTTCATTTTTTCTTTATATTTCAACGGTTTCGGTACTTACATCCTCGGACTTCAAATGTTTGGCTTTGAGCGTTCTTGATGGAGGTATTATATCCAAAAAAGGCGCTTCGGACGCATGAAATTAATAATTACATTACATATAGACGTTCGTTTCATTATAATACGTTTTATTCTGTTTGGCTACACTGCAATCACGTGTTATTCCTTAAGCAATTGCATTACACAATAAAATTTATCATTCATGACGACACGAGATCCCACAACAAAGTGCACAGGTAAATTAAATAAAGACTTGATAAAAATCGTGTTTTCATGATCCCAGCTAAAAAATGTAATTATAAGTTGAAAGCTTCTTTTTGTAACTTCATAGGGTTGAAAAAGCGTTGTCAGACCGTGTGCACATTTTTAGAATGAAGCGCTTCCGCTCTTTATACAAAATGTACTTCGGTCAACACCCCAATGAAGTTACAAACAGAAGCATTCAATTCTTAATTAAACGTGTTGTTTTCAGTTTTTCAACATAGAAATTTCCTTCCACTACTTACCTGGAGAAGACATGTCCGTTCAGTTTTATTACACAAACCTTTTTTTAATACTCACTTACGTGCTTTTGTTGTGTTGGTTTAAACTGCTTAGAAACTTACTTTCTTACTGTCCGATATGTTAATGACAAGTAGGGCAGCAGCAAAAGGTTCTTTTTTTGCATGATAACAAGTTATTCAAAGAGTTTAGTTTTAAAATGAATACTCAATGTTTATCTTCTTTGAAATGAAACCGGAATTTTACCCTATGTAATTGTGATCAAGAAGCTACGTTTTTTTTTATTCCATTGTGGTTCGATGCAAAATACCGAAAGCTATTCATGTACATATTCGACAAAAATGCCTCTTTTTGTTCTTGCTAGTTTATATACCACCGACATAAGAGGTCCCTGTTTTAAAAGAGACTTTGGCTTAACTTTGTACATTCATGACTGAGATTCGGAACGTCACCAGCCTATATTTGTTCGCATGTTACACGACTTAATATTTGAAGTTGGACAAAACAAAATCCAGTCATATCCCTTACAGTCACTGTTAGTGTTAATCTCGTGAAGGCGGTTATATTTAGGTATTCCATGCGTAATAGACTTACGTTGTTCTGATGGTTGATGTCTAAGTTTCCCCTGTATGGCCATATAGTGTTTACTAGTTTGGCATCTCCTGTCCTTATGGCCACCATGAAAGCATTACTATTCTCCTAAAATAGAATTAATCTCGATTTAAATCAAAGTTTTGTTTAGAGCCGATATTCAGTAAACTTTTTAAACAAGCTTTAGCAATTCTTTCTAAAATTGACTGTTTATAAATTTTGAAATTATAAAAACTACGGATTCATCAGGCAAAGTTTACCTTAGATAGATTTGGCCATTTTTTATGTTTCTTTTGGTCATATAGCTATTCGATTGTTTCGGTTTTTATAAATCCAAGACTTTCATCAAATATTTGGCTTTGAGCGTTCCTGACGAAGGTAAATCCAGAAAAGCGCTTTGGACGCATGAAATTAATATAACATGTTGTTTTCATTCTGTAAGTTTCAAAGTTGATACCATAATGGATCTCTTTTAGCTAAGTATTCATAACACTCAACGAAGTTTCATAGCTCGCGTTTTAAAATTGAAAATGTTGTGTTGATTGAAGAAATATCATAGCACAATCAATGCAGTTTTAGAATCTATATTTATTTTCAATTTAACTGCATTTTCCTTTGTATTTGTTGGAGTGTATAACACACAGTTTTGGACTATAGAAATACATCATGTATCATCGTGTAAAAAGCCTAAATAGAATTCTGCACGTACAACTACAGATACAGATACAGATGTATATATACTCACATTATTGACCGCCGTCACATCAGCACTGTGTTTCAGTAATAGTTCTACCACTTCTAAATGCTTATTTTGTGTGGCCAACATCAGCGGGGTACTTCCATCCTTTGTAATTAAAAAAATATATATATGCTACATCAGCGGGGTACTTCCATCCTTTGTAATCAAAAAAATATATATATGCTACATTGTATATGACTTTTTCAAGATCTTGGTCAGCTACATGCTTCACACAAGGTGGGATTAAATCAGCTTTGTGTTTATATTCACGTTTCAGTTACGAGAGACTTTGGCTTATATGTCAATAAACCTCAACGACAAAAATAACAAAAAGATAATGTAGAAGGCAATACACATACTTCAGCCATAGACATTTGTCTGCAAAATGTGTACCACTTTATTGTTCTAAATGTTTTCATATTTAATGTATATTTTATATGTATAAAGTTTGTGATTTCATTAAAAAATGTGGTAACAAGTTGACGTTTAGATGTTGTTGTGTGAGTTATGCGTCAATGAACCCCACCCCCTTTTTTTTGGACGATCAATGCATTTGAATGGGAACATATAGTTGGACCCCCCCCCCTTTTTTAGATGGCTGGATCCGCCACTGTAATGTTTAACGTTTCTGTTTTCACAAACATTCCCACTGCATTATGTTCCTTGACAAATACACTTTTATGGTACTGATGTAAAATAATCATGTTAGGAGGCTGTTGATTGTCTCTTCTGCATTGTTTAACATTATGATAATTATCCTGATTTATTACATTGGTTGCAATAAATTACATTGATTTCCCAGTTAAATAAAAACCGATAATTTCACATGTGAAATAAACGTGGTTATTTCACTCTCTGACGTCATACAACAGTAGGCGTTGTCAAGACGTCGATAACGTCGGATCAAAACAAATTGTAAATGCGTAGGAAAAACATATAGTCCCTGACATTTGCTACATTAATTTCATAAAAAAAAAGCCATTTGACAATGTAATAAAAAGTATAACTAATCGCCGTATTTGAATATCAAAAATAAGACAACTTGTGACCGAACGCCGCTGTGGATTAAACTCGTGCTGCGCACTCGTTTAATCCATGCGTCGTTCGGTCACGCGTTGTCTTATTTTTTGATATTCAAATACGGCGATTAGTTATACTATAAGTATTTTATAGCTTACAATACTATATTGCCGGTTTTGCTTATTGTTGCCAGAGACCTTAAAAGTAGCCCGTATCAGGCGTAGAGTAATTGTTTGGATCCTTATCTTAGGAGAAGGTTGACTCATTGACAGTGATACAACACATTCTTATTATTGTAATGCAATAATGTTTTGGTTTGTATGACTTTTTCTTAATTATCATCTTGTTTATGTGTTTTACTGTCCTATTGTTTCCCTTTATGTTGTGAGCTTAAGTTTGGTGAATTGAATAAAATCAACAGAAAGGGCAGTTATATACCGTTGATCTTTTATCATTTGAGTTAGTACCAGCCTCAACAAATCTTCGCATTCCGTCAAGATGTCCCATAGCTGCCACAATACAAATTGGATCCATCCCAAGTTGATACTAAAATAGAAACCTATAAGTTCTGTCATTTAATTAAAGAAAAACGTAATGCCTACCTTTTAAAAATATATTTTCACGTAGTAAGAAAGATAACTGCGTCCAACTAGCAATAATATTTTAGTATTACACTCAATTTCTTTGAATGTAAAAAGAATCTTTTTCCTCATTTAATTATTATTTTGGCCTATATTTAATTTAGATGACGCAACCCATATATATATATATATATGTGTGAAAGTAAACACTAGCCCTATCCTTTAAACCTTAGCTATACAAACTAACAAATCCTAACCTTAACCTAGAATCACCCCCCCCCCCCAAAAAAAAAAAACAAAAAAACAAAATAAAACAAAATAAAAACACATTGAAAAAAATACTCTTAAATCGTAAACATTTCAGTATAAGTTACGATCAACATTTTCCGTAAACTATTTTGTGAATGATCTCAGGACCCTTATTATTATAGGTAGAAGTAGTAATAGTTGTAGTATTATGATATGATCAAGTTTCCCAAAAAAGAAGTATTATTAATATTAATTATTAGATTAATTTGTGCTTCACTTACCATCTCCTCTTTGGTTGCTAGTTTGAAGATTTCCTCTGGGAGATCGTCTTTTTCTAGTAAACCGTTTCCTAAAATTTCCATACTCTTATCTGCTGGAGAACATTCATTTTCGGACTGTTTTTCTATTTCATCAGTAGGTTCGTCATTTTCACAAGGGTGTCCTTTACAAGGTCCTTTACACTGCTTACATTTTCGTGTCTTTTTGGTAACTTTTCCCTGCATTTCGATTCAAAACGTATTTCGAATTCTAAGGATTTGTTTTGCGTTTGTTTTCACTGGGAAACGTTTCTTAGAGAAAGAACGTAACGTCATAATGTAGGCGACGTCGTTTTACCGCTATATGCGCAAACCCAGGACGTTCCATATCTAAGCCTTTTTTTAACAATATAAATGCAGTGTTCTAATACATTATAACATAACGAATGAAACCAGATAGTGTGAACTATCTTCCGATCTCTTCTAATAGAAAATTGTTTTTACTATATTAATGTGGTGTGGACATGTAAAAACGTCACCGTTGTGTATTTATTTGCTTATTTCAGACCTGTTCAAATACGAAAATTATTTAGTATTTTTTAAGAACTTTGTAACAAATTCACAAGAGACATTATATAAAAGAGGAGCCTGTAATTAAGAGGTTGGAGTTTGTTGCTGTTGATTATATATGTGCGCTGTTTTTATTTTTTTTGTACAGTTCTTGTATTTTTCTGTTACACCACTGTCATATGATAAGGGTAGGATTGGGCGCCTACTAACAGGTTTAAACCTGCCATATTCTGTAGGTGCCTGGTCGTTTGTTTCTGTTTTACATAAAAAAAAATCGTTTTATACTTTTTTGTACATTAATTATGCCGTTAGTTTTCTAGCTTGAATTGTTTTACATTTCTTTTTTCTGAGCCTTTTATAGCTGACTAAAGGCCCTTGGGCTGATATTGATGTCTCGGGATGATACGACATATGATTCGGATTTTGCCATGCATTATTCTCTATATATCACATAGCGATATTGTCTAAAATCAATTGTAAATATGCAGACATTCCATGCGGAAAATGTTGTTTTCGGCAAAGAAAAATTAAGAAAATACTAACTTTAAAACTTATTGCTCAAATATAAACAACAATTGAGTCTAAATATACATTCAGAAGTTAGTTAGAAGCTAAAGTTTATGTCCGTGTAAAATTTGAAGTGCTGTGTTTTTCTTATATACAAAAATAAACAAATGCTATTAGTTCTTATATCAATGCGATACTTTTCAAATATCATAGCGGTGTTTTTGTTATATCAATATTTGTACTTATTTACTATTAGTATTAGACTGCTGTGTCCATATTGTGACAATTTTACCTTTTATGTCTGTTTTGTTCACGCATCGTTGTAAATATGACAGAATTTGACGAGACTGTCATACACGTGAGAGGTTAAGCGCTAAAAAAACAGGTTCTATCCACCATTTTCAAAATTTAAAAATGCCAGTACCGAATCAGAAATATGACAGTTGTTATCCATTCGTTTGGTGTGTTTTATCATTTGATTTTACCATTTGATAAGGGACTTTCTGTTTTGAATTTTCCTCGGAGTTCAGTATTTTTGAGATTTTACTTCTTAGTAGTATTGTATGTAAATAAGCAGTTTTAAGACCATTGCTTAAATTCAAATTGTTTTTGGTAACATCTTACAAATTTATCAATTGGTTTTAGAAGCAAAACTAATCAAATAAGGGTTTAATTAACAATGTCGTAATCAAATAGATAAGTATCAAAATTATTGTTCATAAATATAACATTTAGCAAATTTTAAAATGAACATACCGAAATATTATATATCCGATATGCTTTCAACGCACGCATGGAAGACTTTCTTTATTGATAACAATGAAACTAACTTGTGACAAAGAAGAATCGTTCAGATTGATTCGATAAATCTAACCTGTACTTTTGAATCTCCTTTTTTTATACAAATTAGACCGTTGTTTTTCCTGTTTGAATGGTTTAACACTAGTAATAATTTTGTTCCTACATAGCGTGGTGTTCGCTGTGAGCCAAGGCTCTGTGTTTAAGGCCCTACTTTGATCTATAATGCTTTACTTTAAACAAATTATTACTTTGATGGAAAGTTGTCTCATTCGAACTCATGCACCATCTTCTTATCTCTATAAATCTTTAAATTTCCCCTTATAAATAACTGCTTTCCAGTCTCACAACTGAACGATCTAAATTTATAGATATAGAAAAGATATGTGTTCTAAACATTTTGTTTTAGTACTCATTGAGGAAATGAATTTATAACAAGCGATACGGATTGTTATTTTGCACTAAGAAATGTTCGTGTATTTATACGATTGGCTACTAGTCAAAAACGAAAGTCAAATCTCTGTGGCAACAATACATCAGAATGCCCTCACGGTCATCGCGATGTAAAAGAGCGTCTACGCGGCGAGCTGATTATGTTCATAGAGATATCGATTTACCAACGGGAAAAGTCTTTGATATCCAAAAAGAACTGTTTTCCTTCTCTATATTTTTTTCTATGTTAATAATAAATACATTTTCTGTTTGACAAGATTTTTGATTTTCCTTGTATCTAAAGTTGTCCAATTTATGTGTCTGAGGCTACTCAATTGGTATCTTCAAAGTTCGGACATCAGCATTTGTACATTTTAATTTGTTTGAATTATCTATTTTACAATTTGAATATTCATTGTAATTTGGAGCTGTATTGGATTGGATTGTTTGAATGAATGTTTCTTTTAAGTAATAATATTTTTTGTCTATTTCGATATTACCAAGGTGGATAGGCTATAGCAGTGTGACCAGTATTTTAGAATCTAATAGGTCGGTAGACTATTTGCAACCGCATTTAAATTCCGCCATTGCATCATCACTTCAAATAGAATGAGTCGGTTAAACCATGTGATTGAAAACAATAGACTGAACAGGTTGTCAACACTTTCAACTATCAATAGGGTCAAGCAACATTTTCGAAATGATAAGTTCATGTAAGCGTTAATTTTGTTACAGTTACGAAATTTTAGTGATATTGATCCTAAAACATTAAACCGGTCATGATCTAAGTTTGCGAATTATGTTTGCAGTTTTCTTGAAATGCATTGTTGACGTGTAATCGTATTCATTTTATATTAGAAAACTATAGCAGTTATATTAGAAAAGTATCGCATTCATAAATTTTTGATATTAAAAAATCATCGCTATGATATAAGACAAATATCGCATTGATATAATAAAATATAGCAGTATCTTTGACTTAAAGGTGATTATGGCTTAGCAAACAATTGCATTCATCTCAATTGCATTCCACTGAATTTGCTACATGATATTTATAGAATGTGTACATCTACAAATGATAAATCGTCCATTTATGTTTCAATTGTTCAACAATTCAATTTTCTCGTTTAAATACACCTTGCTTGTTATTACATAAAATAATTCATGGAAATTATACACCAGACGTATGTCGTGTTAAATGTCACCCTGTTTTAAGAAAAGAGTCATAACTTTATACCGAGAAATCGGCCTTTCTTGGTACAAATGCTAACATTCGTCTGAAATTTCCCACAATGCAACTTGTTGATATGAGACAATATCGTGCGTTGATATAAGAAAAGTTTTTATCGAATCCAATCGCTTTTTCGAGGACTCAAAAGTTCGATGGGGACGCTAAAACACGATGGTCAGGCTAAAATACGATGTCCTACACTAAAGTGCGATGGTTTTTGGCATTATTTGAACACGCTAAAGTGCGTATTTTCAGTCAGCGAAAATGAGTATCGACGTATATTAGTTAGCTTTCTCGTTTCAATTGTTTTTCATTTGTCATTTCGGGGCTTTTTAAATCTGACTATACTGTATGGGCTTTTCTCATTGTTGAAGGTCGTACGGTGATCTATAGTTGTTAATTTCTGTGTCATTTGATCTCATGTGGAGAGTTTTCTTATTGGCAATCATATTAAATATTCTTTTTTATATATTTACTAAACCTTTCGTCTACCATCATACATAAATTGATCTTCCCATGAAAAACAGTTAATAAAAAAAGTTCTGCTCTTTTTTTATTAAAATACTCAGAGGCCCACATTGGATGTGAGGGCTTTTTTGTTCTTCTTTTCTGTGACATTACTAGAAAACTCTATAAATCTTCATTCATCGTGCTTCATGAAGCAAATCATATTGTTGTATACAATACAAAGGACAAACGAGATGGGGAGTAGTTAACCGAACACCGGAGCTCCTATACTGCTTCAGAAAACCGAAGAAAAAAAGTGTAATTCACCTTGTATCTACATTTAGGAAAAAACTCAAACAATATTTTGTTTTTATTTACTTTCCAACCTATCTAAACCACTTAGATATATCAAGGACAATGACATAAATAATTTATAGATTTCCGTAAAATTTGCCAACATGTTATAGATATTTCATATCTTTTGGACTGTTTTGTGGTGTATCGTAAATTATACCATAGCTTTTGTTGAAACCCCCGGCAATAACCTCACGAGACGAAGTCGAGTGAGGTTGCCGAGGGGTTTCAACAAAAACTATGGTATAATTTACGAAACAACACAAAACTTTCCAAAAAATATGAAATATCTGTTTTAACCTATTGTCTCTTTCGCTGTTTAAAATTGTGTATTTCATATATTTTTGTTTGTTTACTTCGAAATTATTTTAATAAGAATCTGTAAAATAACCCTTTTCGGACCTTACACTTAAGGCTCCGCCTACTTTTTAAAACTAGCACGGGCTTCAGAAACAGCGGGTAATCAGTTTGAAAAGATTTTTCGACAGCGATGGATGCATCTTTACATTGGTGATGAAAAAACCGTTTTAGATGTTCTGGATAAGGACACAAGAAACTTCTAGTACAGATATCTGATATTTTGGAAGATTGCTGCAATCCCAAACTTATGTACAATTGAACTGCAAAGGGTAGGTTTTTTTAATTTTATTATTTGTTTTCAAAATGTTCGAAATGTTTTAATTTTTTTATATTGATTAATGATTTTGAGGAAATTAATTTCACAAGAATCTGTCTGAGAGTTTGTATGAATTATTCCACGTTTACCTTGAAACCAGAAGCCCACGAGGGAGGGTAGGAGGGGTCCTGATCCCGCAATCCCGGGCTTAAAAACACGAAATCCCGAGGTCCTGAAATTCGAAAAAAAGAATTCCCAGATCCAGAAAGGGTCAATCCCGAAATCCCGAGCTTAAAAACACCCGATCCCGGAGTCCCGATAAAGGTCCTATCCCCCTCGCCCATGGCGTACATTAATTAAACGGGATTCCAAAATGTTCACCATTAAATTCATTGACATGCGACGATATAATTTTAAAAAAAGAAGAAATAGCTCATTTAGAGCTGGGAACAGTATATCTGACATATATATATATATTCCTGTTTAGTTATAAAACGCTATCTAATTTTAACGGTCAAACATAGAGTAGTCTCATTTAAAGTCTAGATGTCAGCAGTGTTTAATAAACCGGGTGTGGATCAAACACTTTTAAAGCGTGGGTGGGGGTAAAGCAATCCAACATTTGAAAATACTATTAAATAGGTTATTTGTTTACCATATTTAAAGTTCTTTAAGAGGGGCGTGCTTCCTGTCCCCTCCATCCCCTAAAAACTAACCCGCCTTGCCCACAGGCGCTTGGGTCTAGGATACATAAGTTTCTTAGTATGGATAGAAAAATTGGGTATTTTCTCTGGGTCGTTTAAATCACTCGAAACTAGGTGAGACATGCACAGAAGTGATAGATATGTATTATAAATATAGAAAATTGAATATTTTAATAAAAAAAAAAAAAAAAAAATCTGTATCCTAGACCCAAGCGCATGTGGCCTTGCCAAACAAACGGTTAGATGTGATTCATGTAAATGTAGCTGTACAGTGGAGCCTATAGAAAGTTTACCATTTAATAACCGAAAATCAACATATTTTTAAACTTTATTTGTTTGTTCTGGGAGCGAATCTTGGTTCATTTAAAATATAGGACAACAGAGTTGGTGTATGTGGGTTCGATTCCCACCCTAAGCAATCATTTATTTTAGCTGGTGCAAAGCGGGCAAATTAGCTTAGTGGCCCCACACTGACTTTGTTGTTTCTATCAAAAAATTCAGACGGCCGCGGCTAGGTCTTGACAATGTTTTTCTTTTGAATACCTGATACAACAAAACCATGGTATAATTGTGAAAATTATACCATGGATAGCTATGGTATAATTTTCGGTTATTGAGATTTATACTCGGGTTGCACTCCCATAGGTTACATTGAACAGCTATAGGTTAATTAGAAAATAAATTATGAATTGTTAAAAAGGTTACGTTCATTACAATAACAATAGTCAAATTTAAGGCACTCTGAAAGTGATTGTGTTTGTAACCGGCCAAAAAAGAGGCCAACAATTTGTGGTGGTTGTGGTAGATGTATAGCTTAGACAATACATGGTAGTGCTTTATAAAGCCCAAATGCTGTGTATTCAGCTTAAATCAGAAAATAGTACATGTGTAGTATCAATCAAAGAGAGGTTGCACGTGTAAAAACAATTTGTCAGAGTCAAGTAGTGCAACATATTCGAGTTCAAATTTTTCATTCCATCTATTCTCAATGACGATATATGGAAGATTACCACATGGTATTACTGTTACGTCAGCAACATTCGGATGAGAGATCAACTCATTCAGAAGTATCCCATTAGACGGCTCCTCTGATGTTTCGTGTACTACTTGTTTCCAACAATCTTGTGTTATCTGATTTCCATTTGAATTGGTACCGACGGTCAACAAACCTAAAGGCTTGATGAAAGTGTCCCAGATGCTACAGCAATACTTCAAGCCATTGCAGACCCAACACTTCCGGCAGACAAGCCTCCTATAAGAGCACCTGTGAAAGCACTTGCCGCAGTTTTAGTAGCAACAGCTCCAGCAATAGCTCCTGACGATGTACCGGCTCCCACAGCTGTTGCCATGGCAACCTTGAGAGGTTTAGATTGAACCAAAAGTTTTACACAGGTCCTGTTGCTATTATTCCTGCAGCGGAGCCCACAATTGCAGGTAAAGTATTCCCCTTAGAAGAAATTATAACAGCACACGAACCGGCTGTTAAGATCGTCATCTATAATATACAAAAAAAATATTTCAATAATTAAGCCGTCTTCAAAGCACTTTGGATCTAAATTCGCTGAATGGATTGCATACAAAGCATGTGATACATATATAGTATTATTATTAATATAACCCCGAACACTTGTCAAATTCATATTCTTAATTTGATCCAAAACGGTTAAATTTTGTATTTCACTCGTTGCAAGTTAAACATGGATTTTACTGTGGATCTTTTAGGATTCATTTGAAATCTTACCAATCACGACATACAAACAAACAAAAATCGGTTGATGTTTACACCGTTTACCAGTCACATTTTGTCATGCAAATTTTATGTGTCCGCGGTATTTATGAAGTTTGAAATAAATAAAAAAAAAAAGGCAATTTTTCTACTTTAATTTGGTCTTTGCTTAAAATATAGTGTACAACGAGAATATCCAAATTATAGAGAAAAGAAGCCATTTGTAGATGGAATCGAATATTATAAATTTAAGAAATCTATTCATTCATTCCTCTATTCAATAATGCACAGAATATACGAATAACCAAGATTATGTTAAAATTCCTACCTTGATGTTAAGTTATCAGTGTATTAACTCCATATGACAACTTAACAAGCAGTGGAAATTTTCAAAAATACCTGCATGTATGTCATGTATTATCGTGAACGAAAATGAAATCAAAATCCAAAAATACAGAACCATGATTAACCTATTTTCGAATCTAGTGATAAGAGATTTCAGAAATTTTATTTCGAGCTGGAAATTTTCATTTATACTTATAGAATAGAAAGCGGAAGCGCTTCATTCTAAAAATGTACGCACGGTCAACGCTTTTACAACCCTATAAATTTACAAAAAGAAGCATTCAATACTTATAATTACATTTTTTAGCTATGATCATGAAAACACGAATTTTATATATTTTATTATTTAATTCACCTGTGCACTTTATTGTTGGAGCACGTGTTATCATGAGTGAAAAGTTGTATTGAGCAATGCAACTGCTTACGGAATAACACTTGATGTGCAGTTAGCCAATCAGAATAAAATATTGTAATGAAACATACATCTAATGTAATTATATATTAGTATTAATGAACTTCTGTTATCAAAGATGGTTAGCATACTTAATATGCTTTCCTGTGGTCTTATTTTTTATCCATATTATCATGATAATCATTATTATTGTAATTAGTATTATCATCAACATCAGTATCATCATTATTAGTAGTACTTTAATTGTCACTGTGTGAAACTTTTAAAGAGTGTCCAATATTATAGTTCATCTATGATTAGTAAACTAACCTTTACAAGATAAAATGAGTTTTTTTTTTTTCTTTCAGAACTAAAATTGTCATTTCAACTCTTGCTTGTGTTGTAGCAATTAAACAATCCGGCTGCATCGCTATCTTTTATTAGACAAATTGCTGCCAGTGGGGGCGGTGCTGGTAGTATTGCAGGAATGGGTGCTGGTACTGCTTCAGCAATTGCAGATGCAATTGGTGCCGCAGCTTCTGCCGGTGCAATTGCAGAGGCAGCATACACTAGTACATATACAGGTGCCATGTATGGTGCTGCTGTTGGGGGACAGCAGCTGCGGGAGTTGGCGGGACTTCCGCTGGAATGGGTAATAATGTTGAAGTAATCATCAGTTACCTGAACTATTGCTGCCAAGTGATCTTATTCATTATGGATTTAAATACAGTAGTCAGTTTGACTCTTTAGCATAACTGACTCGTTCAATGTCAAGTCGTCAGAAAACATTACTGTTGACTGAGGGTGCAATCGTTGTTTTTTTTAAACTGGATTAGTATCTAGTTGGTTTGACAAACCTATTCCTTTTTTAGCTCACCTGGCCCGAAGGGCCAAGTGAGCTTTTCTCATCACTTGGCGTCCGGCGTCCGTCGTCCGTCGTCTGTCGTCGTCCGGCGTCGTTAACTTTTACAAAAATCTTCTCCTCTGAAACTACTGGACCAAATTTAACCAAACTTGGCCACAATCATCATTGGGGTATCTAGTTTAAAAAATGTGTCCGATGACCCGGTCAACCAACCAAGATGGCCGCTACAGCTAAAAATAGAACATAGGGGTAAAATGCAGTTTTTGGCTTATAACTCAAAAACCAAAGCATTAAGAGCAAAACTGACGGGGTAAAATTGTTCATCAGGTCAAGATCTATCTGCCCTGAAATTTTCAGATGAATTGGACATTTTGTTGTTGGGTTGCTGCCCCTGAAATGGTAATTTTAAGGAAATTTTGCTGTTTTTGGTTATTATCTTGAATATTATTATAGATAGAGATAAACTGTAAACAGCAATAATGTTCAGCAAAGTAAGATCTACAAATAAGTCAACATGACCAAAATGGTCAGTTGACCACTTTAGGAGTTATTGCCCTTTATAGTCAATTTTTAACCATTTTTCGTAAATCTTAGTAATCTTTTAGAAAAATCTTCTCCTCTGAAACTACTAGGCCAAATTTAACCAAACTTGGCCATAATCATCATTGGGGTATCTAGTTGAAAAAATGTGTCCGGTGACCCGCCCAACCAACCAAGATGGCCGCCATGGCTAAAAATAGAACATAGGGGTAAAATGCAGTTTTTGGCTTATAACTCAAAAACCAAAGCATTTAGAGCAAATCTGACATGAGTAAAATTGTTATTAGGTCAAGATCTATCTGCCCTGAAATTTTCAGATGAATCGGACATTTCGTTGTTGGGTTGCTGCCCCTGAAATGGTAATTTTAAGGAAATTTTGCTGTTTTTGGTTATTATCTTGAATATTATTATAGATAGAGATAAACTGTAAACAGCAATAATGTTCAGCAAAGTAAGATCTACAAATAAGTCAACATGACCAAAATGGTCAGTTGACCACTTTAGGAGTTATTGCCCTTTATTATCAATTTTTAACCATTTATCGTAAATGTTAGTAATCTTTTAGAAAAATCTTCTCCTCTGAAACTACTAGGCCAAATTTAACCAAACTTGGCCATAATCATCATTGGGGTATCTAGTTTAAAAAATGTGTCCGGTGATCCGCCCAACCAACCAAGATGGCCGCCATGGGTAAAAATAGAACATAGGGGTAAAATGCAGTTTTTGGCTTATAACTCAAAAACCAAAGCATTTAGAGCAAATCTGACATGGGGTAAAATTGTTATCAGGTCAAGTTCTATCTGCCCTGTAATTTTCAGATGAATTGGACATTTCGTTGTTGGATTGCTGCCCCTGAAATGGTAATTTTAAGGAAATTTTGCTGTTTTTGGTTATTATCTTGAATATTATTATAGATAGAGATAAACTGTAAACAGCAATAATGTTCAGCAAAGTAAGATCTACAAATAAGTCAACATGACCAAAATGGTCAGTTGACCACTTTAGGAGTTATTGCCCTTTATAGTCAATTTTTAACCATTTTTCGTAAATCTTAGTAATCTTTTAGAAAAATCTTCTCCTCTGAAACTACAGGGCCAAATTTAACCAAACTTAGCCATAATCATCATTGGGGTATCTAGTTGAAAAAATGTGTCCGGTAACTCGGCCAACAAACCAAGATGGCCACCATGGCTAAAAATAGAACATGGGGGTAAAATGCAGTTTTTGGCTTATAACTCAAAAACCAAAGCATTAAGAGCAAATCTGACAGGAAGTAAAATTGTTGATCAGGTCACGATCTATCTGCCCTGGAATTTTCAGATGAGTCGGATAATCGGTTATTAGGTTGCTGCCCCTGAATTGGTAATTTTGAGGAAATTTTGTGTTTTTTTGTTATTATCTTGAATATTATTATAGATAGAGATAAACTGTAAACAGCAATAATGTACAGCAAAGTAAGAACTAAAAATAAGTCAGTAATGACCAAAATAGTCAATTGACCCCCTAAGGAGTTATTGCCCTTCATAGTCAATTTTTAACAATTTTCTTAAAATTTGAAGATTTTCAATAACATTTTCCACAGAACGTACTGTTATAGATAGAGATAATTGTAAGCAGCAAGAATGTTTAGTAAAGTAAGATCTACAAACACATCACCATCACCAAAACACAATTTTGTCATGAATCCATCTGTGTCCATTTTTTAATATTCACATAGACCAAGGTGAGCGACACAGGCTCTTTAGAGCCTCTAGTTTAAACAACTATTAAAACCTTTAATATAGTATTTTTTAACATATAAAACGTATATCCCAGTTATAAAAAAATTAATAATTAATTAACCTCTGAAAATTGCCGTCGGTACTATAACCCGATATAATAAAACATAAGTATAGGTATACATAGATAGCGAAACGCGCAATTGAACTATTCTATGTCTGTTTGATTTTTTATTTTAGGTTACAAATATGTGTTAAAACCATTGAATTAAACTGTATAAGAATGTGTTTTTGTGGATCGTATCAGTCAATCAAATGGTTTACCTATATTAAGCTTTCAACGTTTACATACTTTACCTTTTTAAGATAAATGAACACGCATAAATCATGCGTAACCAAGTTTTTTTTCATGTGCCTGTTTGATTTCATGTTATAGGTTAAAAAAGTTTGTACGTATATAAGAACTTTGCATTTTTGTGAATCGAATAAGTCAACGAAATGGTTCACCTTTGTTTCACTTTCAATGTTGATGTTGATGTGTATTCGTGTCTTTTTAATGCCTGAACACAACTTATTAATGCGTAACCCATCTCTAGTGATGTTTCTTAGCTTCTTTTGACAAATTGATCCAAACTTGCTGCTAAAAGCGAATTATTATTTCACTGTTTCACTTTCATTAAATATATATAAAATTCGTGTTTTCATGATCATAGCTAAAAAATGTAATTATAAGTATTGAATGCTTCTTTTTGTAACTTTATAGGGTTGTAAAAGCGTTGACCGTGCGCCCATTTTTAGAATGAAGCGCTTCCGCTTCCGCGCTTCATACAAAATATACTTCGGTCAACGCTTTTACACCCCAATAAATTTACAAAAAGAAGCATTCAATTCTTAAAATAAATGTACTCGCTGTGTGGAAAACCCATCGCCTTCTGCTATTTCCTGCTCTTAATGTTTCTATGACATATATCCCCATTTCCATTGTCAAAGTTTATTTATGAAACATGAAAATTTATTTAAATTTTATTTATCCGATATAAATTACTTGGTGGTTTTAATACGGCTATATTTGCGAAAAGTTATGATGAATCTTAAAAGTCACCTAAACTTCTTTGTTTTGATTGAAAGAAGAATGATAGTAGCAAGATACAATGCTAGATACATGTAGTAGGATGTATGAATGATTGTAGAGCATAAATGTTAACGATCTTTCATGTTATATCATTTCTTAGTATTATTTTAGCTGCCATTGTCGCTGGAACGGGTGGTTGGTGGTTTTTGGTAGTAGGAACTTCTGCTAAACGAGAGGATGAACACATAACATAAGATTGCTGGAAGCCAGTAGTACATGACGTATCCGAGGAACCATCCAATGGGATGTATCTCAAGGACCTTCTCAGTCACCCAAACATACAAAGAGTAACAATGGCCACAGACTGTTCTACAAGTTTACCGAGCATTGTGATTGAACATATATGAAAAGAAGAATTCCAGATTGAGTACATGATGTTAAACACCACGAGGGAGATAGTGTGCCATGCAAAACAAATGTAAAATGATCGTTCGTTCAAATGACATTTTGTAGGCGCAAGACATTTGGGCTAAATCATAAGCGTGACCATGGCATCATTTCAACACAAAAAATAAGGTTATAAAGTTTCACATTTTGGATAATATAAATTGTCCTACCTTTACAAATAAATTGCAGATAAAATTTATCTATATCAATATTTGATATAGAATATAAAACAAAATATCACTTTATACAAAATAATTAAGAGAAAAAACTTACACGAAAATACAGCCATTTGAAAACCATTTTAGTTCTAAAAAAGAAAATAGTTTTACATAGTACACCATTTAATGGAAAAGAGTTGACAGTTTAGATCAGGCATTATCACAAGACTACATTTTTAGATGTTGTAGCTTTAAATGAGGGCCACAACACGAGAACAATCAATTGAATGTATTTTTATACGACCGCAAAAATTGAATTTTTTTTGGTCGTATATTGGTATCACGTTGGCATCGTCGTCTGCGTCGTCGTCGTCGTCGTCCGAATACTTTTAGTTTTCGCACTCTAACTTTAGTAAAAGTGAATAGAAACCTATGACATTTTGACACAAGGTTTATGACCACAAAAGGAAGGTTGGGATTGATTTTGGGAGTTTTGGTCCCAACATTTTAGGAATTAGGGGCCAAAAAGGGCCCAAATAAGCATTTTCTTGGTTTTTGCACTATAACTTTAGTTTATGTAAATAGAAATCTATGAAATTTTGACACAAGGTTTATGACCACAAAAGGGAAGGTTGGGATTGATTTTGGGAGTTTTGGTTCCAACAGTTTAGGAATTAGGGGTAAAAAAAGGGCCCAAATAAGCATTATTCTTGGTTTTCGCACAATAACTTTAGTATAAGAACATAGAAATCAATGAAATTTAAACACAAGGTTTATGGCTATAAAAGGAAGGTTTAGTTAGATTTTGGGAGTTTTGGTCCCAACAGTTTAGGAATAAGGGGCCCAAAGGGTCCGAAATTGAACTTTGTTTGGTTTCATCAAAAATTGAATAATTGGGGTTCTTTGATATGCCGAATCTAACTGTGTATGTAGATTCTTAATTTTTGGTCCTGTTTTCAAATTGGTCTACATTAAGGTCCAAAGGGTCTAAAATTAAACTTAGTTTGATTTTAACAAAAATTGAATCCTTGGGGTTCTTTGATATGCTGAATCTAAAAATGTACTTAGATTTTTGATTATTGGCCATGTTTTCAAGTTGGTCCTAATCAGGGTCCAAAATTAAACTTTGTTTGATTTCATCAAAAATTGAATAATTGGGGTTCTTTGATATGACAAATCTAACTGTGTATGTAGATTCTTAATTTTTGGTCCCCTTTTCAAATTTGTCTACATTAAAGTCCAAAGGGTCCAAAATTAAACTAAGTTTGATTTTAACAAAAATTGAACTCTTTGGCTTCTTTGATATGCTGAATCTAAACATATACTTAGATTTTTGATTATGGGCCCAGTTTTCAAGTTGGTTCAAATCAGGATCCAAAATTATTATATTAAGTATTGTGCAATAGCAAGAAATTTTCAATTGCACAGTATTGCACAATAGCAAGAAATCTTTAATTGCACAGTATTGTGCAATAGCAAATATTTTCAATTGCACAGCATTACACAATACCAAGAAATATCTAATTGCACAATATTGTGCAATAGCAAGAAATTTTCAATTGGAGTTATCTTTCTTTGTCCAGAATAGTAGTTGAATCAACTTAAATCATTGTTTTATACAATATACAATGTATATTCACTTTTACTACCAACTGATAAATTAAAACAATCTTTACCATCCAGTGATAACAAGCACTTTATTTTACATTTTAATATTTTATGATGTATTTAAATGAGTAGTTTGTTTTTGTTGCAAACTCCATTAGAAATTTAAATTGAGATCAGTTTTTGGAAAAGGGAAAGGGGGAAGTGAAATAAAAATGGGGGGGGGGGGGTTAATTTGTCTCATTTCAGATTTTATAAATAAAGAGAAAATTTCTTCAAACATTTTTTTGAGAGGATTAATATTCAACAGCATAGTGAAATGCTCAAAGGCAAAAAAAAATATTAAGTTCATTAGACCACATTCATTCTGTGTCAGAAACCTATGCAGTGTCAACTATTTAATCACAATCCAAATTTAGAGCTGAATCCAGCTTGAATGTTGTGTCCATACTTGCCCCAACCGTTCAGGGTTCAACCTCTGCAGTCGTATAAAGCTGCGCCCTGCGGAGCATCTGGTTTGTATCTTGACCAGTATAATAAAATGTGGTATG
Organism: Mytilus galloprovincialis; assembly: GCF_965363235.1. Classification (NCBI taxonomy): domain Eukaryota; kingdom Metazoa; phylum Mollusca; class Bivalvia; order Mytilida; family Mytilidae; genus Mytilus; species Mytilus galloprovincialis. The sequence continues at coordinate 90,398,337 of NC_134843.1, forward strand.
ATTGCCAAAGAGACGAATATCCACCAGAAACCAAATGACGTTGATCTTAGCAGCTATAAATGCGGTAAACCATCCGCAACTGAAATGTTACGGAACTTTCGCTTCGGAATTAATGCACAGTTTCAGAAAAAAAAACCTTAAACAAACCAGAGAAAATACCAAATTTTACTATCCATTCTTAGTATGGATATTTAAATTTGGTATTTTCTCTGAGTCGTTTAAATCACTCGAAACTAGGTGAGACATGCACAGAAGTGGTAGATATGTTTTATCAATATAGAAAATTGAATATTTTAATCAACAACAAAAAAAAAAAATAAAAAAAATATCTGTACCATATACCAAAGTGCCTGTGTCCCTGACGGGGTATAAAAATACACTTTACTTCAGATGCTATTTCTTAATCTTGAGAAGGCTTCGGCTCATGACATTTCCTTTCCCCATGTGTTAGCCTTTTTGTGCTGAGGCAGCGTAAAGAGGACTCCAATCAATAATAACATTATATAATAGCTTAACAAAGTTATTGGTGTCTTTGTATCTAAATGTTTACAGTACTGCAAAAGTAATGAAGTTCTTTTATCAGTTAAATTCAAGAAAGAAATGATTATTTTCCTAATGTTTGTTCTGGTCTTTTAATCATTAAAGCTTCTGTCATAAGTTTGAATAAAAATTAAGCAAAGGAGGCTGTGACTTCAACTTCAAGGTTTGACAGTTACTGATGTGTAAAAAGTTGACACTTCCATTGCCGACAAAATTTAAGAGGGCTGTGTCTTGCTTTGCATCAACATGTTGCAAGTTGACAAAATAAAGATGTGGTATGATTGAAAATGAGACAAATATCAACTAGAAACCAAATGATGCTTTTGTACTAATATGCCATCAATTTTCTCGTTTGAACTGTTTTACATTTGTCATTTCAGGCCCTTTATAGCAGACTATGTAGTGTGAGTTTTGTTCATTGTTGATCTATAATTGATGACCAATAATTGTTAATTTCTGAGTCATCTGGTATCTTATTGAGAGTTGTCTCATTGGTAATCATACCAGATTTTTTAAAATTTAACATGTAATATGTAACTACACACCAAAAATAAGGTAAACAAGTAGAAGAACCACATACAAACTAAAATATTTCCTTATTCTATGTCCACAAAATAGTCGCCATCATGGATAAGCAACAAGAAAATGTTACATAAATTTGAAGATTTTTTTTTAAGGATGAAGTGAGGTGAAATGAAAAAAATCTGGAATTTAAAAATACTATAAATGTGAAGAGTATTGTGGAAAACTTTTGTTTCACATTGAACATGAAGTCAAAGTGATGGTGATGGCTAAGAATAGAAATCTGGGAAAATAAGAGACAGCAAACCAAAAACATGAGAAGTCATCATACATTTTCTAATCATCTCCTGGTATATGTGTCAATATCCCTAAAATTGTGTGTAATCAAAAAATCTCTATGTAGTGATATTGGACATGTTTCTATTTTTTTTTACAAATAACCATTTGTGTTGATTTGGAAAGTAGATGAACATAGAATAAATGTGAAACAAGAGTGCACACACTGAAATGTCTCGCCTTCTTTACTAATCATTGATTTTATGTTGACAGTCCTAAGTATAAAGCTTGATTACAACTGTCACATAAACTTAACATTAACCAAGATAGCTAAACAAAGACCAATGAACCATGAAAAGTAGGTCAAGGTCAGATGAACCATGCCAGGCAGACATGTACAGCTAACAAAGCTTCCATACAACAAATATAGTTGACCTATTACTTAAAGTTTAAGAAAAATAGACCAAAACACAAAAACTTAACACTGTGCAATGAACCGTGCAATTGAGGTCATGGTCAAATAAAACCTGCGGGACTGACATATAGACCATAATATATTTCCATACACCAAATATAGTTGACCTTTGGCATATAATATTAGATAAAAAGACCAAAACTTAAAAACTTAACTTTGACCACTGAACCATGAAAATGAGGTCAAGGTCATATGACATCTGCCCGCTAGACATGTACACCTTACAACCATTCCATACAACAAATATAGTAGACCTATTGCATAAAGTATGAGAAAAACAGACCAAAACACAAAAACTTAACTATAACCACTGAACCACTATCCCTATGTCGAGCTTTCTGCAACAAAAGTTGCAGGCTCGACAAAAACTATGGAGCTATTAAACATGTTAAATGTGTTTAAAGTATTAAATTTTCAAAGAACTTATTGTGTTAAAAAAGGGATTTTTTTACCTCGAGGAACTGCATCACAAAAGGATTTTTGTGGTATGCTTATTTACTGAAAATGATCTCTTGTTGTTCCCTGAAAAATTTAACCACACATGTGAAAATGTCTCAGCTTCAAAAAAGTTATCATACATATCAAGTTTATCATTTGGTTTCAAATTTATTGATATTTATCCAAGATTTAGCCTATTCCAAAACATTCAATGACAAAATAACTTGATCAATTCAGAATAGCTTATGAAAACTCACACTGTTAGACCAATGGCCACATGTAGTCCTCATAGAAATAACAGCACATTTTATTTTTGAGTATTTTATTGATGATAGAATGAGACAGAAGTCGACATATTGCACATTAAATACATATACATCTATAACATACATATATAAGTCAAATCTCAAAAGTTTTCCTCAATGACTTTCAAATACAAAATAAAAGGAAAAATAAGAAATAACATTTTTACTATAAGGACTTGTTTACAATATCAAAAATATCACTGAGGGACAATTATTGAATATCAAATCAATTAATATCCTTTAGGTTTTTAAATTTATCGGGAAAGCAACTTACAATATATTGTAGAAAGATATTGTGAATATATTATTATTTGTGGGGTACTTATTTTTGTGGGTAACAAACGGTAAACCACAAATTAAACTATGCAACAAACTACAAAGGAGTAGGTCCGGTAAGGACCGATTTTGACCTCAAATTTCTGGTTTATTTGACGAAAGATTTTGACCACTTTTTAAACACTTAAGTGTCTATTTCATTTGATTCAATTAGTTTATGTGAAAGATTTTAACTTATTTAGTCATTAAAAACGCTCTGATTCAAGCTTAAATATGAAAAATCTATAAATTATATGCCAAAAAACGTCACTTTTCATATGGTTTTTGTCAAAAATGAAAGTGGCCGCATCCGTGTTCATCCTTAACCGTTATATATGATATGTATTATCATCAAATACAACTAATATTTAAATATTTAGGATGAACATGAATGTGGCCACTTTCGTTTTACACGAAAACCGTCTAAAATTAAACTAAAATATTAGAATTGTGAAGATTTCAGTAATGTAGCATGACTTAATGGTGCTAGTACCCGATATATGTTCATTGTATTGTTAAAAACAGCCTATATGTATGTAGCAGAAGCATACTACTGTCCAACAAATAACTAATAGTTTATATTTTAACAATTTTGAAAAACTGCTATATGTTGGGGCCAAAAAGGGGTCTTACTGGACCTACTCCTTTTCTATAGGCTTAGAATTTGAGAAAGCCACCAAATCAAGTACCTACAAAATCATATTTTTCCTGAATCTACGAAACATTGGTACCCACGAATATAAACAAATTCACAGTATGTAAATTCTCACCTTCAAAGCATTCATGAGCCCTTAAAACTAGTAATCTAGAGGAAGTATTTTTAACTAGACTATTTTCTTAAACTCATTCTTAATAGCTGCTATTTCCCCTCTTTTTAGGGGACATTTCCTGAGTGAATGGGACATTTTGGGTATAGTCAACCTTGTAGATGTCTATCAATATATTAAAATTAAAGTCCTGGTTACATAATTATTGTTGTGAAATGATTGTCAATATTCTACCTACATGCTGATTGCCTTACCGTTACTCTTTTGTCCTTAAAATAACTTGCAAAAGGATTACCTATTTCAAGAAAGGGAAAGCTTAATAATATATAACAATATAACATTAATTTCTGAAGTATGAAAAGAAAAAAAAAAACACTATCTCCTTTTCTTTGATTTGGATAAGAATATTTCCTAAACAAATAAACTTGGAAAAAAAATAAGAGTTGCCTCCCCTAGATTATGAAATGAATGAACAGAGTATACTAAATTGGCACAAAGGGACGATAAAATGAGTATGACATAAAAAGAAAAACAAATAAAGATAACAAAATAAATGCCAAAATATACATTTCAACCTCAAATATTACCCTGAAATATCCATAAATAGATGACATATGATATAGTAACAGCATATAAACAAAAGTCTTTAGAAATATTTTTATTTTTTTGGGTCCTCCTACATTTAAAGTACCTAGGCATATGGTTTCCAATTTGGCAGAAAAGCAAATCGCAATAAATATTATTAACAGATTACTTTGTATTAAACTTATTAACTAAAATTTAGTGAGCTTGAAATCTCTCTTTTTTTTCAACACTAAATCTCCAAAAATTTTATAAATATTCACAGAAAATCTTTCTCTTTTTTTTTAATATAAACAGGAATGACCAGGAAAATTTATAATCAACTGAAAGCCCTATAATGAAATTATCTATATTCTGACTCAAGAAAAAAGGATAAACAGTATTATCTCCCTTTGAAAATGTGTGTTCATGTTAATCATACACCATAAGCAGCGGAAAAATGAAACTACTGACAAATTTTCAGTATAATTGTAACTGTGACGTAGAAATACACAAAAAGAGAATTAAGATTTTAGAACTTTAATCATATATTTTTGCCATTACTTTTCCTTTACTAAGGATTTTTTTTTAACCCTTTCACCGATTGCTGCCCAGACTGAAGCTACTCTGAGACGATGGCTTTCCTGGCTACTACTACTCAAGTGGGAGATCTTCATAATAAATGTCAATAAAAACTTGTTTGTAGTTATTTGTGTATTTATTTCATTCACTAACACCATGTTCACAGTTTTGTTCATGTTTTAATAATTTTTTCTTCTTAAAATATTCAAATTTTCAAATTTTCGGCATTTTCTAGGTGAAATTCTCAAAATTCTGCTCTTTGACCCCAAATCGTAATTTTTTTAACCCAAAACAGCAAAATTTTGAAAAATTTTATGAGGCTGTATAAATTCCTCACACTGAACGATGTCCATTCCAAGTGTTTTGTACTTAAAACGACATTTTATGTCAAAAAAGTATACTAGTTTGGCTTCAATTCTTCCATATTCTTTCAAAAAAAATGTTCCCTCATTTCAAATTCTCGTAAATTCCGTAAATTTCCTCTGATTTTGACACGGTTTTCAACAAACGGAAGCGCCATGTTTACACTTTCATCTGGGTATTCATCAAAGAAAGATAACTCATGTTTGCACTGTTTTGAGCGGGAAACATAAAAGAGGTATTCCGATCCCGGTAAAACGGGACTCATTGTCAGCCGTCTGAAGCGTGAATCCCGGTAAACCGGCACTCATCGGCGAAAGGGTTAAAAACCCCATTTTAAATTTATGATAAACTATATTTCCTTTCAATGCATAAATACTGAAACTTGGAATTCTAGAAGTATCAATGAAACAAAATAAAAACTTGAGTCAGCACTATATCATCGTCAGAAACAAAAACTTAAAGCTTAATAAAGTAATCACAGATTTGCAAATAGTTATTATACATAAACATACAAACACAAAATGCTGTGCATTTTACAAATATAGAATCACAATATATACATATAATATGACTTAATATTATGCTATAAATGATTTAGTCAATAGTCATAAGCGAAGTTACTCTCAATAATAACCCAAACATACTTTGTTTACATTTCAAGCTAAAACCTCATTCAAGGAAAAAAATGATGAAAAAGATACGTTTTAAAAATCTTTCAATAAACATATCTTACTCTTGATCAATTCGCTATTTCAGAATCTAATGCATTCTGGGTTATTTTTTATTTAAGGGAACACCAAAGCGTTGTGATTGTGAAAAAACATTCTAAACAATTGAAATTCAACCAATGATGTAACATCATATTCACTTTGGTGTACATACAATGAGATTACCCATAGTCCTTCAGATTCTGAAAAGGCCAATTAGTTCCTACATTTTCCTTTTTAAATCCATGCCCATAAAGCACCTGCTGGATAATAATTCACCAAAAACCTAAATCATTTGCTTGTAGACATGACCCTGAATGATTCAATATCATAAATCACAATCACCTGATTTACTTCCTGTTTCAGCATGTTAAGCATGGTGCTAGAAGACAATTCATATTTCAAATGATAACAAAATGACAACAAATTTACTCCAGAAATGAAATATAATTCCAGTCATTGCAAAAACATAGAGCACTGTTTCTTATCTTCAAACTGTCAAGCAGGTACTGATCCAGTAACAAACACTTCAACAAATTCTTTGCAAGAAGTTCATTGATAACATCAACACATTTACATTATAAGCCAATAAATGCCATTTGTTTTTCTCATCTTGACACGTCACTTGTCTTTGGTTCTGACGGTGATCCGGTACTAGATCGTGGAGATACTGACAAACGTTCTACAGAGTTAACCGGACTAGGTTCTGGTTGTGTCACTACTTCTGGAGCTTCCTGAGGGGGACTACTGGGGGCAGACTTCTGTGAGTCTGGTCTGAGTGCGGGGCCTGTGGGTGCAGATGAGCGAGATTTGCCACAGACCAGGTGGTGATTTTCCCAGTCTTTGTGTTGACAGAATGATCCACAATATCGAGCTGTATTACATCCACTGCAGGTCTCACTTGCTTTTCGCCCACAATTCCAACAACTCTAAAAATAAAAATTAATTATTTTTAACTACTCAGCCAGTTGCGTAAATATTTTACTTAAAAAAATGACGAAATGACAAAAAATAATAAATGAAATCTGTTATCTACAAGATTTTGTTTTTTGAAGTTTTTTTTTATTATGGTTTTCAATATAATGATGGTTTTGTTATAAATATGATTAACCCCTTCCTTAATTCTAGACTCTGCATTGTTAAGTATCTCAATAGTATCATCCTACGGTTTTACAATTTTAAAATAAGACTTCTTCAATTTTAGACAGCTCTTTTCTTTAGCACCTCAGTAGTTTTTTTCTGGTATCAAACTTTTGGTACAATTTCTTTGTGTGTTTGTCCCTAGTTTAAGATGTAAGCTCTATCCCTCCCCTAATCTTAGATGTCCCTGTTTAGACTATAGCCTTTGTCCCTTTTTTTTTAAATCTTATTTCCCTCAATTATTAAGTACCTCACTGGATTCCTCCTGATGATTGACCTTTGTCATGACCTCTTCCTGTGCTTGTTTTCTAGCATCAGTTACTGCCCTTTCCATCTTAATTCTCTCTGTTGTAACAAGCTCATTAGCTTTCATCTCAGCAGCCTTGACAGCTTTCTGTAATTCCAACATGGCTTGTCTCTTCACCTCATTTACTGCTTCTTCTGAAATTAATTCAAACAATTTTTAAATACATTCTTCAAAATAATTGGTTATGTTTATAAGCCAAAATAAAATAATTACTTTTTATCGGTTTTTACTTTCTATATTAAAGTTGAAGAGGTTATCTAATTGTTTGGTAGTAAATTGTTAAAAAATGTATTTGAAGTAAAAAATTCCTTTTTAATAAGACATTGCAAGCTTCTACCTTAAAATATTTTGTTCAATCTTAAAAAACTAATAAAGTGAAAATACTGGTGTACAGTTGATTTTGAAGTTAATGCTTGGTTAGTATTGGCATTAAATGTGGAGATTTTTTAGTTTGATCTGTTTAATTAGCTTCTACATCTTTTGGTCTCCAGTTGAAAGTTGCCTCATTGGCAACCATACAACATCTTTTTATCTTTACATTACATTATTTTCTCGGAATGCAGTGTACAAAAACAAGAAGATAAACCATTACCCCAACCCTAACCATCAACATAAACTTACCAGCTCTTCTCCTGACATCTGCTACCCTGTCTTCAGTTTGTCTCATTGTATGTGACATCATATCTGATGATCGTTTTTTCAGGTCCTGATCCATACCCTCAGCTTGTCGCCTCATCCATAATGACAACTCTTCCCGATCTCGTAAACTTCTCTCCTGCAGCACTGCGAGAGCTCGTTTTGTTTTGTCTACCATACCAATTATACAGTTTAACATCTGAAATGAAGAAAATCATTTTATTATTGCTTTTGAATGATTGGTCTTGAGTTACCTCCCCTACATTGCAATGGATTGATCTGTTCCCATAACGATTCCTTGGAATGACTAATAACACTATAGTGTGGATTTTTTTTATATCCAATTATTGTGTATTGAGGACATATATATATATTTTCATTAATCTAGATTTTGTGGTTCTAGCAAAGTCTGTATTCAAGTCTATAGAAATCGTCAATCTTTTCTTAAAAAAATAAATCTCTATATGTATGAATTTCTTTAATTGCCTTTTCATCAACTTGGTAAAAATGGAAAATTTACAAAGGCACAAGCAATTGTAAACAACTACAATTGAAGATAAATTAATAATCATTATGTTTTTTTTTTAATTTTACTACTAAGTGTTTGACATTCAAAAACCTGATAGATTGAATTACATAGATTAATTATTTTTTTAACCAATAATCACAATCCAAATTTATAAAGAGTCAAATTTTACAACCAAGGTTAATTCTGATCTCCTTTTTTGTTTACTTTATTCATTCATTAGTACTTACAGTTTCTACATGTCTCCAATCATCATCCATTCTGTCTAAAGGGTCAAATGAATCAGATCTGGTGTAATCTGCAAATAATTATTGTAAGTTAGAAACACCTATTAACTGAAATTATTCCCCTCAAAATTCAATTCATTTAATTGTTTACTATGAACAAACGTTTTTGGTTCACTGTTGGTTTTCTCTTTTGAATTGTTAAAACATTTTTTCATGAAAGGGTCTTTTCAAGCTTACTTTACAGTATAATTTTTCTCATTTGTGGAAGGCTGTAGGGTAGCCTTTAACGGTTTACATCCTTCTCCTATCGTCTCTGGTATATAGTTGTCCCATTGGTAATCATACAACATCCCCTACTATATTTTGATATACCTTCTTTATCTACATTAAGGCTGCACAGATGAACAAACCTAGTTCCATTTTTCCTTAAAATGTAATTGATAAATGTAGTGGAAATGAAGATTTATTTTCTCTTGTACACTTACTGTTATATGAAGGGTAATGTTGTTGTTCTCTATCAAGTTTTCTATCTAAAGGATCATGTTCCAATCTTGCTCTCTCTTGTCGCTCATGCTCCCGTAATTCTCGTGACAGATTTACATCTTCCGATCTGAAAGGTCCTACGTTGAGATTGAGTATGCCATTAGGACTGACCCGAGAGCTGTGCAATCTTTTCACAGGATGGTCAGGATGTGAGTCTATACCGTTTTCTTTTGGTCTGAATAAAGAAAAAGTACATTTTGCTACATATTCAAGGTTAATTGTAAATTATATCCATGGTTAATGTAACGTTCACTCAGAGCTGTTCCATTTAACTAAAGTGTGAGGAGAATGTAACAACCAGATATTTTCGTACAATAAAATGTGACAGAGATTATACAGATAAGGGCAACTGGGATTCAAGTTCCTTTAAAACTTCAATCAAACTAGCCATGCTGATAAAAAGATAATGATGAGTTTACATTTCAGCTTAAATGAAAGAATATCAATTAATTTTTGTTAGGTTTATATTTTTTTTTAAAACTGCCTCTTTGTATGATTTTTCCAAAACAACATCATTTATTTGCCAGTAAACAGCTATCCCTCAATTTGTACACTTCATGTCAAACACATAGCTGATCATTTGATGACTGTAAAATATAGAAATCTTAATCAATATTTCTCCAAACTAAGCATAAACTTACTGCACACAAGATTATGCATAAAAATGTAAATGTACTATGCATGTTTTTATAACACAGAAAGGCAACAGATGTCAGTCAGTAGGAGGTATACAATTTATATTCTAAGGTCAATACAAGGCCAGAGCACACCTCAGATTTACGTTTGGAGGTTAAGTATAGAGATAAATCATAACACTGTTCATCAGAATGTGTATGTTATATAATATATTATGTAACCAACCTGTCAGGAGATCTTCTTTTGCCATTCTCATTAAATTCACTGGAGAAATCCTGGGGCTCATTAGGGGGAGATGTGTGATCAAAAAGTATCTGCTCGTGTTGTGATAAGTACTGTTGAGGTGTCTGTTTTGCCATTCTTGCACAGTGTAATAACTCCCTCTGTAGCAAAGGTAAATTGGCCTGAAAAGTTAAAAATTGGTTGAATATATACCTTTTAAATGCTGACAGTATCTATGATATTACAGATAACTTATGGTAGGATCACCTAAAAATACAAAGGATCCCTATGGTGTCTGATAAATAACCAATTAACTAGATCATAATGATATCTACCATTTATTTGACCCCAAACAACACTTTAGGTTTTTCATCAACAGGTAAATAAATTTGTAATATAAAATACATGATTTACTACTGCTACTTTACTTTGATAGCATTTCATATTTGAGAAAGGTAAATTATCCTACAGTTATCTCCCTTACCACACATCATAACTAAGTGAGTTGTTTATAATTGAAATAAACCAATACATTATGAACTGTCATGTCAGATTACAAGTCTATCATACAATTTGACAATGCAGAAGACTCCCTCAAATCTTCAAGTTTTTTTTTTGCCTTCATAGCTATTTTAAGTCAGCCTTGCATCAAAATAGCTTCTCAAAATAGCTTCTCAAAAGTGTAAATTTCAACCTAAAATCTTGTTTACTGAAATGTTTAATTTATAATCTATGTATACTTAATGTTGATTCATTTTATAATGCGATAAGATATTATATGCAGGTGAGATGTTGATTCATTTTATAATGTGATAAGATATTATATGCAGGTGAGATGTGAACTTTTTTCATAAGAATGCAATCATTTAAATATCCTACCTTCAAAAACGGTATCACAAATGGTCTTAATGGAAAATTGGTAGCTTCCTGAAGCTTGCTATGGAACTCCTCTATAGATAAATGGGAATTCTGAAGAAATAAACAACAGAACTATACATCTGTTATAAGCTATATGAATATTTTGGATTATGTTGAACCTGATGTATCATAGAATACAAAAAATCAAAATGTCTTCAAGTGTATGTGTTGTTTTCCATTCTTTTTTCTATACTTCTGAATTAATGTATTTCAGCAGAATATTTATCATGTAAAAATTGACGTATACTTATATTGTATTTACATTTATTTTCTTTTTCTGTAAGAATACCGGTATATGTAAGGTATGTCTTTTCCCTATCGTTTTGTTCTAACTTCTAACCTATGTAATTAAAGTTATAAACTGCAGAGAATGACTAGATAGAAATTCCCTTATTTCTTTTGAAGTGGTTGCATGTAGTGATGTATTAATGACCTTGTTTGCTAAATTTGAGTGCAGGAAATTAGTTAATCTAGTGACTAAACAGAATGAAATGCTCCAGAACCCATTTCTAGATCTATATCTCAATTCCTTCTCTAAAATTTTACTTACAACTAGTGCTAATACTAATGTCCGAACTCTCTCTCCAATCTCTGGTGAAATGTCTGACCCAAACTGTTGTAACGTTGTCAGGAACCTTTTCAGTTTACTCAGCTGACGTGCTCCACATGCAGGAGGAAGTTGCTGACTAACAGAAGAGTTGACAAGAAGATTTGGTGACATAGTTCCTCCATTTATACTGCCTATTGGTGAATGATTGCCAGATGCTACAAAGACAACAATATTGAACAAGTTATAAATTTATGCACCACTGTTATATTTGTGTTATAAACCTATCAAATTTTGCTTCATTCATTGCAGATCAGTGATCTTTATTTTATTTATTCAGATTTTCAAATATTCACATACAATCAGCCACAACAAAAAGTGGTGCTTACTGGATTGCATTACATCATCCATCTTGAATCACAGATAGCAGTATGTCTCTGGTATTACTCAAACCTCCATCATATTCCTCAGCTATTACTCAAACCGCCCTCTTTTAATTTTGTGCAAGTTAGGAAGTTATGTATATAATCTAATAATGTATGTGTTAACTCAAAAAAATGAAATTGCAATTATTTTTTTTACACTCAATTGGCCAATTTGAAGATAGTTATCACCTTAAATAACCTTTCGAGAGGATAAACTAGCATCAGGTGCTAAAAAATAGCTGACCATTTTGTTGCTGACTATATAAAAGGTCAAACAACATATGCAATTAAAACAGCTTAACACCTTGTGAATGATATCAATAAAGGTTATATAGCAATAATAAAAAAAATTGCTGACCACACTTGAAAGGTCAAATAACAATAACAAGTGAAACTGCGAGCTACTGCTCACTGATGATACCCCCGCCGCAAGTGGATAATATTAATAGTGTAAAAATATGCAAGTGTTCGGTAAACAGGAAGTTGTCGAGTGATGAATCTGAAAACACATCACACGGTATAGCTGACTTATAAAAATCCTGAAACCAAATTTCAGAAATCCTTGTATTGTAGTTCCTGAGAAAAATGTGACGAAAATTTTCAACTTGGCTATCATGTGTAAAATCATACAAGTGTTCGGTAAACAGGAAGTTGTCGAGTGATGAATCTGAAAACGCATCACACGGTATAGCTGACTTATATAAATCCTGAAACCAAATTTCAGAAATCCTTGTATTGTAGTTCCTGAGAAAAATGTGACGAAAATTTTCAACTTGGCTATCATGTGTAAAATCAGACAAGTGTTCGGTAAACAGGAAGTTGTCAAGTGATGAATCTGAAAACGCATCACACGGTATGGCTGACATATATAAATGTTGATACCAAATTACAGAAAGGGTGGATGTGTAGTTCCTGAGAAAAATGTGACGAAAGTTTCATGGGACGGACTGACTGACGGACTGATGGACGGACTGACGGACTGATGGACGGACGGACGGACAGACAGAGGTAAAACAGTATACTCCCCCTTTTTTAAAGCGGGGGTATAATAAACCAGGTGACAATCTTGTGGATGACCACATGTTAGTTTCACTAGACCATAATGTAAACAGGATGACCACATCTATTATCACCTGACCACTTATAATGTAAACAAGATGACCACAAATTCACCTCATATTATTATCACATGACCTGACTAATTATGTAAACAAGATGACCACATATTATTTTCACAAGACCACTTTACAAACAGGCTGACCACGTGGTATTATTACCTGACCACTTATTATGTAAACAAGATGACCACATGCTATCAGTAGACCACTATGTAAACAACTTATGAAGAGGAAAAAACAATTATTCCATTTTCAATTATTATCAGCTGTGCAGGAAGTCAACACCAGTATATATATAGTACTACAGTCTAAAGGTGACTAAGGTTATCCAGCAGCAGAAACCATGTGATTATAATGGTGTTTACCAGAGTTGTTTACTCAACCTACTTTTTCATCAAATTCAAATGTTTTATAAAATTCCTCTGTTTTTAACCGTTTGATAAACTACAGAACAATAAACTTTTAAGAATGGATAATTTAGGTTGGATGTCCTTTTTTCAGAGAGCTAGTACACTTTTTTGTTTTGGGGCCACCTGAAGCACGCCTCTAGGTGCCGGATTTTCTTGCTGTATTGCAGACCCATTGCTGGCCATGGGCTGATTTCTGCTCTTTGGTCAGATTGTTGTCTTTTTGACACATCCCCCTATTTCCATTCTCAATTTTATAAACATGATGATCTTCAATTACTTTTATTAATGAGAATCTTATTATCTATCACAGCCAGAATGAATTATATAAAGTGATTACCCACTGATAATAATCAGAGCCTATTTATACATAGTTAAACATTGATTAAATAATTACAGTGGAACCTGCTGTGCAAAAACAATTATATTTAACATCAAGCCATTCATATCTGGTAACATATTTAATAGATTTTCTTCAGATACTACTGTGATCTATAGTCTCAAATCTGCATTTTCAATTTGTTTCATATGAATTATACATTTATTTATTTATTCAGATATGCCATTGGAAAATATTCTATTTATTTTTTGTTATTTATCAAAAGTATACTTTTTGCTGCAAATTGTATCATTCACTGACAATCATTTCATCAACTGGTTTATTTCTTATTTTTGTGAAAGTACTTCCAATATATATCATGTACAGTAATTTGCTGTCAAAATAAATATTTGTGTATCAGCATGTCAAAGCCCAATCTAAACTTTCAATGGGTTTTAAATATTCAGATTCTTTTCCTCAAAATTCAGAGATATTTGAGTGAAGATGCACACATTCAATGAAAGAAATTCATTCTCCTTCTCATATTTTTTATAGAAAAATGAGACTATCAAAAAATAAAGATTTGTAAGCAATTTTTACTTTGAATAAGGTATTCTTCAAACCCTACCCCACAAAAATAAATAATGAAAAATAAACTAGATAAAAATCAACTCTAGAACTAAAACTGATATAAAAAATTCTACAAACTTACTAGGCCTTCTTATATAGCTTTTCAATCAGGATTTTTCTTATTGAATAGACAAACAACATGGTATAGCTACTGAAACATTTCTTACATGTACATGTAAATTTAGTATGTAAATTCATGATCAACCTGAGCTTGTTAAAAGTTTTATACAATATTAATTGTCTTGTAAACTAGAAGACATTTATTTATAAACAAATATTTTGTTTGCACAAAAGGATGGAAGGAAGAAGGGAGAGATGGACAAGGTGAATGGAACATAATGATCTGTATACCTGGCAGAGCTGTTCCCCCTGACTGTGGGCGTGGCACATCTCTAACTGTACTGCCCATACCTCCGGTCATATTAAGTGGTGATTGCTGTGTTGGTGTTTTAATGTCAGGTGACTCTGGCATAATGTTCTCACGATAATCTGTAAAGACAGAAAGAAACAATTAACAGATTATCTCCCCTGAGTGTAACACTGTATAATAGACTATAATCTGTAACAATAGAAAGAAACCATTGAGAGATAATCTCCCTTGAGTACTTTACTGTGGAATCATTAATAGATCATATCTGTTGTCTACTGTGGAATCATTAATACTTCTTGGATACCAATTTTCATGGATTTTGTGGGTACAGGCGACTCACAAATTTAAACATGTTAAATACTCATCGAAATACAAATTTCTAAAGGAATGTATGCACTTTGTCAAATTTAACTATCCACAATTATGCACGTTTTCATCAATACACGAAAATTGGTACTCACAAAAATAAATGAATCCAAAGAACTGAGTAAATTCAAATAAAACCTGATAGAGAAGCAGTATCTGTCCTACACCAAATCTGTGTCCCATGCGTTTTCAATGTGGATTTTCAAGCAGAATTAACACTGAAATATTGTTTTATTGTATTGCTAGGTAGAAAAGAACATCAGCATGTTACCAACAAAAGCCATATGCTTCAATGTAACACATGTAACTGTGTTGTTTTGTCTTATCATTACAAGTCAATAGGTGATTATATTGCCAGTTAACATGTTATAAATCTAGAAATAATTACATTGTAACTGCTAAACTATACACAAGCTTTTTAAAACAATTTCCACCCATTTTTCTTTGTCAAAATGAACACTTCAGTCAAGTTGAAAACTGACCCAAATATCTTGCCACTATTTCCGTGCCACCCAGATTTACTTGACTTTACCAGAGACATGTATACTATAAGGACCCTCCTACACATTACACCAGAGTGCAGTGTATTTCATATATTTGAAATCTGGTCTACAGTATATCTATGTCATATGTAATTTTATAGACTGCTCTGACCTTTAAGAAGTTTTTTTTCACAAAAACACATGGTTTGGAAATTCCAACATCAGAAAAAAAATTGGGAAACCAGATAGTTAGAGGATTTTTTCACCAAAATAAACTAAATACATCGGTGTACATTTAACTTTCGTATTCAAATACAATTTTGATTTAGCTATGGCTTAAAACCCATCTCTACCCCAAGTTTAAACATTTCGATTTATAAAATCCTGAAATGTTGGATCACAATGCACTTTGTTATAAAACTCAAATCTAAATATCCATGATCACTTGTCATAACTTCTCATTTACATTGGTGATTCACAAAACACTTTGCCACTTGTATAAAAACAGGATAATTACGATTGGTAAAACCGTTACTTTTCTAACAGTAAAAATCTCTTTGTTATTACATCTCTGTACTATTTAGGTGATGAATTTATAATGATTTAATAAAAATGAAACATTACAAATGTTTATCTCCATTTTTTTAAAACTAATACTATTGTTACTCCATCTGCTCAAATTTAGACTTCCAAAGACTACACATACTTATGTTAATGATATAAACAACTTTATAAAGAATATCCGATGCATGTATAAATGTACATACCCCATCCTTCTTGAACCATGATTGTTATTAAAATGACAACAATTTTTTAAATCCTTCTTTTCAGTTTTATTACAAACATTTTATGAATTACCCATCAAACAATTACTACCTGCATTGCTAAGAAGGGGGTGTGTTAGTTCCACTTCCTGAAACTATCAGACCATCAGATGGCTAATAAACAAGTAATCAAATCTGTTACAGCTTGTTTGACAAAGATAAATCAACCATAACAAGTACCTGCATCTACTGTCTGTTATAACAGATGACAGGAGGCGTGACCGACATGCTCCAGGGCATACATCACTTCTGTTTACCCTGCTGGGACACAGGTGGACCCCCATGATTTTAATCAGTGACAGATTTAATGACAGAATGGAGATAATCAACTGTGTATTTTATGACTGTATTCACTGCTGGCTTCAATCAGTTTGTTTTCCTTGTGGATTAATATAAACCATATTGTGCCCACATATCTCAGCAATTCTTTTTTGGTCATTGGAATAATTGTCCATAATTTTATTCATCTTTTGAGTTTTGAATATTTATACTCCTTTAATACGACTCTTAAATAATTGTCAACAATCAGAGGAAATTGCTCAAGGTTTGCCGGAAGAATGATATAATATGTTTTGATTTTACTTAATGACGTAGTTTTTTTTCATCAAGAATATATTTTAATTTAATATATTTCAAGAAATAAATGAATTCAATATCAGAAATGTGTTAAAATAGGGGGGATATAAAATAAGATGTGGTATGACTGTCAAAGTGACAACTCTCCACCAGAAAACCAAATGACATAGAAATTAGAAACTTTAGGTCATAGAATGGCCTTTGACAATGAGCAAAACCCATATAACAATTAGCATGCTATAAAAGGCCTTGCAATGACAAATGTAAAACAATTCAAACAAGAAAAACTAAGGGCTTCATTGCACTACAAAACATTACAATAAATAAAACATAATGATATACAGCGACAAAAGACTACAACCACGGAATACTAGAATACAGACTCGGGACAGAGGCAGTGTTAAACATGTTAGCGGACATCCAACCCTCTCCGTAAACATTGATGTCACTAAAAGAAACTGGATTCATGGAAATCATTAGTAATATTTAATTACCATGAGATATTCTATATCACTATGTTTATTTTAAACATTTTTTTGCAAATGCCAGTTACACATCAATACTTTCATATAATTTGAATATCAAACAAAATTAAAAATTGAAAAAAGCCACATCAATTGAGAGACATCTTGAGGATTTTAACGATTTATACATCTAGCTGATACTATATAATTCATCAGTTCAAATTTAATTGTATTTAGAAAACTAAACAATTATCCATATTTACAGCAAAAAAAATCCAAAATAAAGCATTAAACATTATCCCTCAAATAAAAGACCAATATTGGTTGATAATGCCTATCATTATTATTTTACTTAATCATACTCACAATTGGTCATTAGATTAACATCGCTTTAGAATATCAATGTGTATACACTAAATATTTCTAGGAAAAACACAATGTTATAAATCCACACACAAAAAAAAATCACTGTTTGTCAGTCAAAAATTTGATGATCCACCACAAAATGTCATCAATGTAAAAATACAAATATATCAATACACAGTACAAACTACATCCATCAATGAAAGAGAATGAAATTGGCAGAGCTACCAAATCAATGTGAAGTTGTTATCCATGTGTATTGCTTCCTCTTGGGAGTCAGATGTATCTTCTCATCAACCAATCAAAACAAACCTCTTAAAAATGACAAACAGTGGTGAGGCCCAGGTGGAGGGGACATGTGAGGTTATATCAGGTCACATATCTATTATCTTAACATAAGTAATTAAATAAATATTTGTTGTAACAAGTACATGCTCTTTGGAAACGTTAAGCATGTTATAAAAATACTTGGGTCCAAAGTATTGTATTTCATAGCTGCTGCTAATTAAAATGATCCTTCTTTTAATGCTTTTTTTTTTCATTGTAGCTTTTTAAACTTGATTATAGCCATTCATACGGTTACATTAATATCAACATTTTAATTATATGTTATTTTTTTAAGCAATTTTGCTTCCTTCGGGTGGAAATCTTGATTATTATACTTGTTTTCTTATATTTTCAATTTTTGTCCAAAATGATAAATTAATGATATAATAATACAAATAAATATAACATATCATTTTTCCATATATAAGTCACTCTACAAATTTCCTAAACTAAATGTCATCCATTATTGTTATTTATTTATTTGTACACACCCAAACCTTCCAAATTTAGACCTACTTTGTCAGGAGAGAAAAGTACATAAAACTTTCCTCATTCTTAGCCTGGGAGCCTCACAAATTAAAAACACAAGTAAAACAAACAAAAAACATATTTAATATGCAGTGGGAATTCAGTTGTTGGCCAAGAACCCAAGAATATAGACCAATTATCATTAATGAATAGCAGATGGCTTGATACTTTGTACGGCAGAGTCTGGCTTAGGTGTTAATGAGTTCCGCCTTCCACTGTCAGAGAAAATTTGTAGAAAATCTTCCAATCTGTTTCCTATTACACATCACATTTCTTTCATTACATTCTAATCATTTGTGTTTTTGAAGCTGGAGCCTGGTCATGTGGTTTTGCTTTTGTCTTCTCTTTGATAAGCAAATTCCAACCAATCAATTAATTTGTAGCTGGAAAACAGGTATTAAGGAATCCCTTGTTTCTAATGATTGCCAAACTAATTAATCAGTTATTTGTGCATATATACACAAATAATTTAGTAAATTAGCAAATTTATTTCTTCTGCAAACAATCTTTAGAAGGAAATTTGAAATATTTATACGTAATCTGTTACTGTTTGTTTTTATATTTACTTTTTGTGTTAATTTGACTTTGATGTTCTGTACAACAGTTTAAACTGGATAATGTACCCAATTAAGACCAATCTCCCAATATCTTATTTTTTTAATTGAGTTGGTATCAATTATTAATATTGGTTCACACTTGTGGTATTTTTGGTTTTGATCACTTAAAACATACTTAATTGATATTTCCCATTTGGATCCAATTACAAATACATCTAAGAATTATATCAAATACACTAATTTACCTTCCTAAAACTTTTATTTGGAAGGCTTAAATTATCATTTAATTCAATTTGTTTTTACTTTCAAAAATGTTCATTCTAAATATAATTTTATGTTCCCAATAGTCATATAACAATGATATTTGTTTTGCTTAATGTGATAATATACTCAGGAAGAAAACATCATTCAAATCTTAATTTTAATTTATTGATTTTTTTCCGACAAAAATCATTGTTTCAATTCATGGATGCAATTATGATATTCCCTTTTCAAGTCGGTTCTTCCATAATTTATACATTTCTGTAATTTTCCTGAATTCTCTGATGACTTTCATATAAGATTAAGAAGAATTTTGTGATTTTGGCTGGCATGCGCTTGATTTTATTTTGCTTAATAATACAAAGCTTAAAATCTTTGTGAAATTAGATTTTCTGGTCAGTAAATGGGTTTTTTATTGTACCATATGTCCATACATTTTTGGTGGGGATTTTTTTTTATTACATTTTACATGTTATAGGGAAAATTTAAAGAAGATCTCAATTACATTTTTTTGTACTATAGAAATATATGTGAATTACATTTTTTGTACTATAGAAATATATTTTTTGTACTATAGAAATATATATGAATTACATTTTTTTTGTCCTATAGAAATATATGTGAATTACATTTTTTTGTACTATAGAAATATATGTGAATTATATTTTTTTTGTACTATAGAAATATATGTGAGATTTTATTTTTGATTGTTATATGTATATATCTTATGAAATCTTTTAATGAGTATGTTTTAGTTGTCTTATATATTTTAATAAAGTATAATCATTGACTTAGTCCAGAGAATTTCTTTCAGACAATTACAAATAATTGTTTACGATACTGGACATCATTTATGTGAACCATGCAGAAACTTTGGAAACTCTGGATTAGCAGACAGACAACAATTGTAACAGGTAAGACCTGTAAAACCTATCTAATATCTGCCACTGGAAATGATAACCAACAATCCATGTGAATAAACTAGACCGAACAATATTTCTTAGCTATTAAAAAATATTAAAATACAAAATCCTCATGCTTTGAAATTTTTAATACTACTAAAAGACATCATTCCCCAAACATTAATTCCATTTTTAGAAGTATAATATATAAAACTTTGAGAAAAAAAAATTTGATCTTTCATGATAATCCGTTTGTAGTGAATAAAGATGTCTTCTGGTGATGATCCACTCATTACTGAGGATTACAGGGAAACAAGCTATAAAATCCAACAATAACGGATTTAATGTCTTCTCTCCATTATTCCTGTAGTTCATCTGTGACTCCATTTAGAACATTAATAATTTAATGAGGCTTTCCAGCATTTTCTCTCTAGGGCATAAAATTGCAGGTAAAATATTTATACTATGGACAGGTGACACATGGATAACATTAGAACAGGTGACATGCCTGTAGAACAACCATATGGGAATTAAAGACTTAAATTGAAAACTAAATGATTTAATGATTTATAACATTTTAACCATATGTTAACCTTTTCTATATTATATCAATTTTGCAACAATTATATAAAAACAGCTGCAATCCTTAAACAGGAGTCAATAAAACTAAGAGAGGACTCCTCTCAGGGACTCCTTGTAGCAGGATATGACAGACTTTATTGAATGAAATACTAAATATTTAATCAGTCTGCAAAATAAGCACTTAAGGTGAGGCTGACAATTGGTATAAGGCCTGTGAGTTTGTCTTCAATCTTACTAGTCTCTTTTGTTTACAATTTAGCAGTGTGTATGGCTCAAATATATTTAAATAAGTTTTTGAACAATAAGACCTTTCAAACACATTCCATTATATATATAATGATTGAGGTTGGATGAAAAGGTAGTAATGGATGGGGGTGGAGGATTTGAATGTAACTCCTTAGTTGTGCAGTTTAGAATTGATTGATATCTGACACTTAGTACAGGTCTCAAACATCAGTGTCTGTATTAAGACATCTTACATACAGTCACTTTGTTTTTGACTGATGACAGCAGTTAAAAGCTGAGGGTAAAGCAAACTATTTTAGTTACACATCAAGTAATGACACTCACAAAACTGAGACTGTCATTTAATTGTCACATGGAAAAACAATGTGTCCCTTCATTTCCTACTACATCCCCTCCTTCCCTCATAATCCTTACTTCTTACTCCCACTGGTGTCCCTCCATTTTTTACTACAGCCCCCTCTCTCAGAATCCTTACTACTTACTCCCATCGGTCTCTCTCCATTTCCTAATATATGCCCCTCCCTCAGAATCCTTTCTATTTACTCCTACCTGTGTAAAACAATGCATCCCTCCATTTCCTACTACATAACCCCCTCCCTCAGGATCATTACTACTTAATCCCACATGCTTTGGTTCATTTCCTACTACATCCCCCTTCTCTCAGAATCCTTAATACTTACCACCACCGGTGTCCCTCCATTTCCTACTACACCCCTCCCCCTTTTTCTTTCAGAATCCTTACTACTTAACTCCCACCTGTGCTAAACACATTACATAAAACATCTGTTAAACATTACAGCTGGCAGACAGACTGGTTCCAGCAAGGTATGTGAAATCATATACCACATGTTATCAATATCAGAACACTACACCATGCAGGGTTAGAGGTCAAACAAAACATAACAAATCTGGCAGAGTGATGAAACTGTTACATAACTCCCCTACTCTACACATGAATTTTACATTAATTTTCAAATTTGTCTGGATAAAAGATATTTTTATATTAATGTTGATTTGTAAGAGTTAAGACTTTTAATTTATCTTTTTGAGATCTAAAGATAATGATGCTATTTTAACAGATATGGTATTTTGCAATTATTTGTTTTCATTTAAAATTTACAAAAAAATATTACCGCACTGTGGGGTCAGTATAAATAGCATCTCTGACGATGACTTTGATAATATCAAAAAAAAATTTATATAACTGTTTTTGATTGTAAAAAGATGAATTAATAATGTTAAATAATTTATATTGACACCTATATAAGCTGTGATTTTTTCCACATACACAGCAATTATTCTGTAATTTAATGTTGTCTATTCATTTTACAATTCACCTGCTGTTATGAAACTGACTACAAAACAAACTTTGAACTGTCTTGAAAAAAACATTTTACAAAGATACTGAAAAAGCAATTGTCAATAAATTACATTTATTTTCAATTTACTACATTCCCAGGTTTGTCTTTAAAACAATTGCATACTTCAACAGCAACCTGAGGACACTGACAGAAAATTAATATGGAAGGAGGATGTTATTGCCCAAGGGAGATAATCAGGTGTAAAAGCAATGAACTGGTCTCCATGGGGACAAAGTCAGGTGGCAGTCATGTGATGATTCAATTAGTGGCAGATTATTTTCTAGAGAACTTGGGCCTGAAATGTGATGACAAATGAACAGAGATTACCTAGCCAGAATTTCTCAGAAATATTACTCTAAAGCAGCATGCTTAAAATAGACTTGCCTCTCTGTAATATATAGTCCTGTCAAAGTCTATCAATGAAACTATTAAAGTGTTCTGTATAAAAGACAATATGACTAAAGCAAGTTTAAATGCTTTTAAAAATAAGTGTAATAGTAATTTGTGATACACCTAAATGTGACAGAATCCTAACAAGACAAACATCTAAAACAGTTCAGAGGACAGGCATATCTTCTTCAATGAGAGACACACATCTTTGTATAATGTGTCCAGGACTTAATCAAAGCCCTCAATTTTTAATATACTGAAGATTCCATTTAAAAGAAAGCCAACAGAACTTCAAAGTTCTTAATTTCAAAAGCTTGTTATCTCAACTTAAATCAAATTCAACTTTCAACAAAAACAAGAGACAGCAACACAAAACACAACACAATAAAATTGACATACATATACCATTTCATATACCAGTTTTTGGTTTCTAAAAAAATATTCTTCATACATTATATAATAACATTATATCTGAAGTAACTTTGAAATAGACGTAAAATTAGAAAACTTCTGAATTTAACATTTTCTTTGGCAGAAATCTGACAAGTTCTATTGTCATTTATTACAGTCAGATGCAATATATATTTACATTTACCACTTAGGAGAATATTTTAAACTTCTAATGATGCTAAGCTTAGAATATTAAATATCTCATAAATTTCAAGACATTTAGCTCCAAAAATAATGAAACAATAAAGAATTTCTTTGCTTAGGAATACCATAAATTGCTACCTCTAAACATGATAGATATCAATGATACCAGGCCAATAGATGATAAACACTTCTGACCATTTTCTAAGTATGATTAAAAGTAATCATGTTGATGATGGTGACATGAGTATAAAACTCAAGGCTTCTTCAATATTCATTAACTAATTAACACATGTGTTGGACAGGCGTTTGCATGTCAGCTTTCAGATTTTTTCTCATTTCATATTCTTATTGCTTTCTTGATCAATAAAACATAGGATAAAAAATTAAGAGAAAATGACAGTACTGAGTTTTAATAACATGTCAACATGCAAAGGAATCTAATGGATTAATGAGATTTTGTGAAGTGGACAGGGTGTTAAATTGGTCTGAGTGTGGAGGGGGATAAGGCATCGAGAGGGACAGTACATGGACAGGGTGTCCTTTACAAGCACTTTTAACCAGAATTAAATACAGTATAGGTAAAATCTTTCTTTGATCTCCTTGAAAGAGAAGCTACAAAATTCTATATATAAGTATTAATTTTATGTTTTTAAGACAAAGTAATATTATGTTTCTTGATCATCATCATCATTACAAATGAGAAAATCTTATTGTAGCAATACATGTTTCACGACAGAGAGAGGATTGGATTGGTATAAACAGACCTGAAAGAGACAGACTGTGACCCACTCTAGGACAGAATGCATCAGCCACACTGCCTAATAGTGGTGACACACTGTCCTAGTGACCCAACCACAGAACATGCTGTTATTTATACATTATTGTTGGTTGTTGATTTATTGCCAATTGGGAGTTTTTTAAAATTCAATTTTATGACCAATTTGAAGCCAAATTAACCTTTATCTTTGCAAAACTGGAAAAAATTGTTTAACAGGAAGGTTCACTGCACAACAAATAAAAGAATGACTTGACAGTTATGACAAATAATGTTTCTAAAATGATTGAAAATTTTCAGCAGTTTTTACAAGTTTGTGGGCTTTTTAACACAAGACAATGATCTTTAAGAAATGTTATCCATTTATTCCATGTGGACTGTTCAAATATTATAAGGTAATAAGTGTTAAATATGGTGACTTCAATTTAAATACTGTAAATTCAGAAATTTTTGCGAGGGTTTTATTATTGCAAAAATTGCGACAGAGTTGTAAACTCAATAATTCAAACTCGCATTTTGAAATATTCTATATAAATTAAACAGGATTTTTCTCAAATCGTAAAAATTAAAATCGCAATAATAAATGCACCCAATAATTTGTGAATTTATAGTATATAAAGTTAATTGATAAGAATGAAACAATCCAACAATGAATGCCACTGTTACCACATTATGCAAGCAATCGAACAGAGAACCCTAGCTACAACTGTAAAACTTAAGATATGCATTGGCCACTGTAATTCACTGCCACAATCTGGTCACCTCTTGATCTTGAGGAGGAAGCACAATCCTAACCCTCAGCTAGTGAAGATGCTTATATAGATGCCACCATGATGGCTAGATGTGGTTTGAGACTGCTAGCACTGGACAAATATACCTACAGCTACAACTGTGAAATGTTCATGAGATTGGCCAGTTACAATGTCCATACCATACTGCTTCTGATTTACAGATGACCAGACACAGGGTAACTGTGATCTCAATACCAATAACATTGCAGAGGATATAATAACAGATTAATACTGATCCATAATTGACCTAAATTTTAATTAGACAATATTTTGATTGTGGTTTTTCCAAACCCAGCATTCGTCATCATACATTTAATCACACGTCTGTTTCAGTATATTAGCCAAATGTTACATGTCCTCTAGGAGTCAACTTAATAAAATTCAATATTTCATGCAGCATTTGGTCAAATTCAATCATTATATTTATATTTAGTAATATTCATGTTTATTGATTTTTTGTTGCAAAAGAGGTCTAGCAAATGTTAACTCTTTATTAAAAATAATTTTGGAAAAATCTGAAAACTTTACTTAAATTAAAACAAACAATGGTAATTGTTTGTGACAAAATTGTTATTGTTAAAACAGGTCCAACATACAAAAACGATAGGGAGATATTTTTCAAGGAGATAAACTGTATTTGTCCTAATTTTATACATCTTTCAAATGAGGCAAAATTTGTTTGGTTATTCACTAATGAAAATGTGTCTGTACTTAAATATTTAGGGAGCTATATTATTACATGTCTAGATGTTAGACGAAATGTTAATTAATGACAATTGTAATTATTTTGTGGTTCTAATCCTGCCTGGAATTAAATGTATATGATTTTTATAGAATGAAGATAATAACATCTGTTTGAACTTTTTTTTTTTTTTTTTTATTTAATGTTTAATTTTAGTTTATAAAATGTTTTTCTGTTACAAATCATGGTGTATGTTTTATGTGTACATGCTATACTGCCCATCAAGGACCCTTGATTGGAATAATAAATATTCTTATTTGGTACAAACTGGTATTTTTTTGCTTAATATTGTCAGCTAGTGAAGAAAGTTAAATTTTGTTTTGTGATATAATTCATTGTGGTTTGGGTTGTCATTCTCTGCATACTTTCACAAAAATATGCATGACTGTCCTATCTGCAACATTTTATCAAAACTATCTTCACTGGTTATGTGGATGGTTCAATATTGATTATAAAAATTTGTGAAATCATTTACAAATCTTTTACTGACTGATTGATTGCTGTTTAATTTTAATATTAAGCTAGTATGCTTTGTTCTAGACTGACATACTGATGCCTGTAAGCTCCCAATTAAGGCATCAGGCAACAGAAAAACACATTTTCAGACACATTATTCGGACTCTCATTGAAGATCTTAAAATGATAAAAAAAAACTCTGCAAATATTACAACTTTAAAGTCTTATCAAAAACCACTGCCTCCAATGAAACAACTGACCAGATGTCCAAAGATGTGTAATGTGACAGGGTTTAACTGGAAGGTCATAAAACAGTTTCAAAACAGAAACATTCCACCATATGGCAAACACATGGCATAATTCTCTTGATATAAGCCAGTGCCAAAAACCACTCTCACTTCTCACTGAAGATAGTAGATGACAAGTTTAGCATGTGTAACCATTTGAAAAGAAAACACAACTGGCGCCAGTTTGCTATTAACTCTTTCTAATGAGAAGTACAGACTGTTAACAGAAAAGCCAGACACAGCCAGGCACAAAGCAAGGGTTAGAGACCCTCTTATAATTAAGAACAATTGCAGATATTGAATTCTAATAAAAGTCATGTTGTGAGCTGCAATTAGGATTTAATGTTTTACTAATAGTTTCATTTTGTAAATATATATAAGACATTATAACTCAGTCTTTAAAGAGAACCATAGGTGCAGAGTCAATAATGCCAGAATTGAATATGTCAGATAAATAGAATAAAATCCAAAGGAAGTCAATTCTGATAAAAGTAAGATAAATGGCTGGACCAGGAGCATTGGCATGATGGGGACCTGGTTCCTTTAGGGTTGAAAATACTTATTTATTTTTGTTTCTTCCCTTTTTAGTGGTTCCTCTTAACCAGATATAGACTAGTTGAGATTTTTTTATGATGCAACCACAAAGTTAATGAAAGGCAACAAAGTTTTATTAAATTTTGACCAATGAATGCATGGCCCTGATCTAGGGAACAACAGGAAATAATCAACTCGTCTAGAAAGGCTTACCAAATAAAGATATTGAACTATCAATATGTCTTAGCATTTCAATATTAGCATCATTATTCTCATTGTGAATTCTTGCAGTTATCATAACAAATGAGGTAAACGTAAAATGTTCAAGGAGAGGGTATTTGATGTAAATAATTAATGTCCCAACTTTGTTTTACATTAATCAAATCTTGTCCATAAACATACACAAATGTTATATAATATCATTTTCATAACTTCTATACAAAATATAAATTTGTGCCCATTATTGAAGTGAAATTAAATACTTTTTTCAACAAAACTAAGATTGCATATGGCTATGGTAGTTACATGTATTATGTTACAGTAGTAATACACCACAACCTGTGGACAAGTACAGATTAACTTAGAATTTGACACATGAACACCTTACCAGCAATTACTGTTTTGAGCATCATCATAATACCAAAGATTATCCAAATCCAAATTAAACATTAATAAATATGGTGAATAATTATGATTAACTGTGAAATTGACATCATGTAATGGCCAAAGAGATAAGACTTTATTCTGTGGGAAGTTTAAGAGCTGACACAGGTAAAAGTTTGGTGACAGGTGTCCACGGCTGCATGTAAACAATTCAATCATTTTGTTCAACATGTAATTATTCTATCAGATGTTATTGATTCTTATAATAAGAAGGAAAAATGCTTTTTATTTATTTTCATAACCATTTATATCTGACTTTTTTATGTTTAATTAACCACCCACATATTGATGAATGTTAAAATACTTGAGCTAATGACTTCAATTTCGTTTAAATGATTATTCATTGTTTTATTGGGGGGGGGGGGGGGGAGGGGGGGGGGCTAATTGTTGCGTGTAAATATCATTAAAGGAATAAACTAATGAAAATTATATTTAAAGACAATATTGTGGTTCATTATATAATCAATATAAATACATGCAGTACATTTTTCAAGATCAGTACAAAGTTAAAAAATCCTTCTGGTTCAATTGTGTGTCATTGATTGACTCCTGGTTAAGAGAATTTAAACTGCACTATAATAATGTTTTATAACCTTAGGAATCACAATCCCTGCAACATATGTTGAACCAAAATTTTTATTTATCAATAATTTTCTTTATTATTTTCCTTACTCCAAATTGTATGAAAAAAAATGTAAATCATAATACAAGATGTTGCAAATTGAACAATTTAATGTTCTCTGATGCTTATAAGTTTACTGTGTGGCTGATGGCTGTAAAAAGAGGTTAAACATTGGTCTATCAAAAAGGCCTTATGCAATATTTGAAAACATATGTACCCTGTTTTTAAACTATATCTCCCAAATCCTTGAAACGAGATAATTTAAAAAGGTAAATTTTTCAAAGTTTGTCCACTTGAAGCATTTCTTGTTCAGCAGATTTACAGAATTTTCATATAATACAATTGAAAAAAGATAAATTTCTATTTCTTTTGACAATACATTTGAAATTATGCAGCTTATTTGTTTTGTTAATTAAAAAGTTGTTTGTATTGAGGAGGGTGCATGGACTCCAGACAGGCCTGTAGCCAGGAATTTCCAAGAGGGGTTCGTTGGACTCATGAACTCGACTTTAACAGTCACAATTTGAACAAAACGTTGACTTTAACAGTGCTTATTTGATTTCAAGGGGGGGTTGGTCCGAACCCCCCGAACCCCCCTGGCTACGGGTATGCCAGACCTGCAGAAGTATTTATATTGTATCTGAAGGAATTCTTACTATATGATACTGTCTATTCTAGGATTTTATGTGTTTTGTGTTATTTGTTTTGTTGTTAAGCCATCGACCCCTCAGGGTATAAATATAAATGCATTTATGATTAAACATAATGGTAGTTTTTTTCTCTCTTCAAAATGAGACCGCAAAGTCTAAACAAATTCTGAATTCAAAGAGCTGTACATGTCACCAGCAAAAACTAAAAGTAATTTATTTTCTTTAAATTTCTGCAACATCAAGTTTCTAAATTCTTCAATAATTAGTTCCCTACAAAATTGACTACTACCCACCGCCACCCCTTTCCATGTAAGTACTTATGGTTATTTATTTCTCCATATCAAAACTCATTAACCAAAGGTGTAATTGATAAAAAAATATTTACTCTGTGTTAGAGTGATAGTTGATTGATTCCAGGGAGGTATTGATTAATAGTGGTCAATACCAACTAGGCCAGATGGGAACTAGGCATATGGCTAGTGATACTGAACAGCTGGCCAATGCATACAGAGGATCCAATAAGGGGATTATACTTGTTATAAGGATCTCATAGGGGATATCACAAGTTTTCTACTTAATATCTGGGTATTGGTTATTCATCATGGTATGACCAAAGTGTTAATTTCTCAATGGAACACACACCAATTTTTTTGAAAAATAAATTCAGGACAAATAGAAAATATTTTTTTTTATCTAAACTAAGCAAATTTCAAATAGGTTAATAGCATTCTTCATTAATGTATGTTTAAGGAAAAAGAGAATTCACATTAATTTTGATCATTAACAATAAAAGAGACTACAATTGAGATAATCATTTAAAGGATATGACAATATAATAGTTTATAAATGTTGAAAATGTCAGGACAAATAGAGTAAAAATATGATGATGTATTTAAAGGAGTCACCATGCCCTAAATAAACTCTAACTATAATACTTGCATGATCAGTAAACTGTGTAATCTGGGTCAATTTGGTTAAAACACTCATTTAACATAAATATTAAAAAGGTCATTTCATAATAAATGTATTAAAGTTTCAAGTTGATTCTATACCAAAGCTTTAAACCAATATCAGACATTCAAAGATGACAGGAAAAGTACATTATCACATGAATTGCATGATGTCATCTCAACAGATTTTTGATAAATGTGAAAAAAATGCATTCCAAAACTTTTTAAGAATTAGCATGATCAGATTTCCAGGTTTCCTGTTAAAGTTGGGAATGGTACCCTGAATAAATAAGGATTACACTGACAACTTCACCTGTTTCCACAGCTGCAAAGTAAAATCTTCCATTTTTACATTCATAAATCAATTTCTGATAAAAACATGAGATAAAACTGGAATCATCTTCACCTGTCAAATTATATTGTCTCATGCATTATCATCATTAAATTACATGGCCTCAAAGCCGTTAATTAATTTTAATGTTCTCCTAAAAACAAAAAGAAACAAATTACTAGATTGCCCTTTGGCATCAGAACCTTTAGTGATGACGTGATCAGAAAAATACCATTATGTTCGTATAAAATCCAAAGAGAAAGATAAATATAATAGAATGCCCTGATATCAAAATTTTAAGAAATGACTAAAAACGAAATACACTTGGTAATTTCATACACCCATCTTTGATTTTCTCCAATGAAAAAAAAGATCATGCGGGGAGTTTGCATTTATATTTGTAGTTCCTTACCTTATGTTAGGATGTCACTTGGTCAGTGAAATAAGACTTAATATACTTGTCCAGTCAAAGATTGACCCTTGCAGTGGTATACTTGTCCAGTTAAAAAGGACACTGGTATACTCGTCAAGTACAATAGGATACTGCTATGCTATTGTAAAATAGGACCTAGTATCCTTGTCCAGAGAAATATACAAGAAGCTTTTTCTTATTGTCATTTTATTATATATACACCTTGTAAAAATTAACACCCTGAATGATACCTAATCTTGCGAAAATATTTTTTTTTTTTTAAATCTATACCCTGAAAGTGTCATTTGCTTTATATCAAAACATGTTTTCGTTGCACAATGTTAGTGATATATTACAGTTTCAGTTTAATATTATCTAATTAGCAAATCTTTCCAGGAGTTCATTTTGAATTTTTCGCACATATATTTGTTTTCCTTGATGTGACACTACCATATATATATATATATACTCATAAAATATGAACATGTGATTCCAACTTGATACATGCATGCAACATATGTCTGCAAATTAATACCTTTAAAAGGTATGCTTGTTATTCAATTTTTGGAAGCGACAAGAATAAAATTGAAGTTTTAAAGAATACTGAACAATCCAACAAGAAACAGTTAAGAAATCCTTTTTTCTTTGCTTATACAATATATGTTTATCCAAGTTCCCTACATTTATTTAAGTAGATCTATCTACAGTGGATTCATTATCATATGTTATATGTTGGATACCAGTTGGTGTGTTTAACCAGAAATTTAGATGTTGATGGACCAGGATTGTATGTTGACTAAATCAAATATCCCCAAAATATAGTGATAATCCACAGCAGGTCAAAACCAATATTTTCTTTTAACAGTAACGTAATTAAATTATCATTTATGAGCATACTTATTTGGTCATTCAATAATATTACTTATGACAACACTGATACAGACTGTTTCTCAACAATTTGAAAAGTTTCCATTTGATGAAAGAGTATAAACCCTAACTCAGATTCAATATGGAACAATCATTGGACCAAATCATGTTTTTTCATCGATATGAAAGTGGTATCAAAATATAACAGCATTAGTGCCCTCATGGCCTCATGTTTTCTCTGAAAAAAGCTGGATTATAGTCCTGCCAATTCTTTCCTTAACATATATGGATCTTCATCTGACTTTACAGCCACTAAATAGTTTTATTTATTAAATCACAAAGTGACATCTCCATAGAAATAGAAATAATTCATTAGCCATTTAAACTATAAAACAGTTTCTTTTTCTTTTATTGAACATTTACTAATTTTGCATCAGTTCACTTTTTTTTATTTTAAAAATATCTTAATTTCAAATTATAATTCCAAACTCCATTATAACAAATTGCTGATTAACCATGTTAACTAATATTGACTTGAAATACAAACTTATTGTTCCATTACTGAATTTAACACCTGCCTAAAAAGCTTTTTTTTTTTTTTTATTGTGAAAATAACAGTGACCCCACAGGAAAAAATATACATGTTTACAGTATAAGATTTGGAGAATAGTGGGAAAATATTTACAATTTGAAGTATTATGAGATGAAAAATATTTACAATCAAGAAGATAGTGGAAGAAATTTACAATTTTGAGCATAAGAGATTGTTCTCTACACACAATGTATATACAAGTACAGGGACACTTGATAAATTCACAATTCTGAGATTGGGGGACACACAGTACATATAAGTTCAGAGATAGCGGGACACTCAGCACCTACAAGTTCAGGGATTGTGGGACACACTGAAAGAACATACAAGTTCCTGAAAAGTGAGACAATTAGCACATACAAGATTTCAAATGTGGCTTTCAGGTCAGATACGGATACTGTACATACAAGGAAGGAAAATTACCTAACAGATGAATTTAACAGGTAATATTACAACAGATTATGAGTACATTGTACTAACAATAGGAGTATATCTAAGAACAAATTTACAAAAGTTATACATGTATATATGAATAAAAGGAGAACCACACTGAGATATATGGTATATTTTTAGACGTCAAAGATAAGGTATAAAAGATGTCTTTTGTCATATCATTTAATAGCTTATATTATGATTCTTACTAAAATAGAACAATTAATTATTCAAATAGAATAGTATTGTATTGATATTTTCATCATAAAGCTGCCAAGTGTGTATTTTATATTCAATAACTCTATTATTACAACTCTATGAAACGGAAACAGCTTTCTATTAGCTCTTTATATAATGCTGTATTGTCATCTATTCACATTTTCAATACTAATTTACACAAATATTCCGAAAAATTTCAAAAGTTATCAAGTTATTTTGTTTCTGTCTACCAGTAGTTATATTGTCCCATATTTGTCTTAAAACAGCAATTTGACTGAGTTTTATTTGTGAAAATACCAAAGATTTTTCTAGTGGATTATATCAAAACCAACGAAACAACATTATTACAAATTTTTTTTTATCACTGCTGCTTTTTTCATGATGTCATTATTTTGGCCTACAAATGGTAAAATCTGAAACTCTTGTATATCATTTCTCGACGCAGAAAAAAAATCCAGTACAAAAAAGGTAGCTTTTAATTCAATGTTTTTTAATTTAGTGAGCCCTTAAAATTACAAGTCATGTGTCTGAAACTCTAAAACAAGAGTGCACACACTGAAATGTCTCGCCTTCTTTACTAATCATTGATATTATGTTGAAAGTCCTAAGTATAAAGCTTTATTACAACTGTCACATAAACTTAACATTAACGAAGATAGCTAAACAAAGACCAATGAACCATGAAAATGAGGTCAAGGTCAGATGAACCATGCCAGGCAGACATGTACAGCTAACAAAGCTTCCATACAACAAATATAGTTGACCTATTACTTACAGTTTAAGAAAAATAGACCAAAACACAAAAAACTTAACACTAAGCAATGAACCGTGCAATTGAGGTCATGGTCAAATAAACCTGCGTGACTGACATATAGATCATAACATATTTCCATGCACCAAATATAGCTGACCTTTGGCATATAATATTAGATAAAAAGACCAAAACTTAAAAACTTAACTTTGACCACTGAACCATGAAAATGAGGTCAAGGTCAGATGACATCTGCCCGCTAGACATGCATACCTTACAATCATTCCATACACCAAATATACTAGCCCTATTGCTTATAGTATCTGAGATATGGACTTGACCACCAAAACTTAACCTTGTTCACTGATCCATGAAATGAGGTCGAGGTCAAGTGAAAACTGTCTGACGGGCATGAGGACCTTGCAAGGTACGCACATACCAAATATAGTTATCCTATTACTTATAATAAGAGAGAATTCAACATTACAAAAATTCTGAACTTTTTTTTCAAGTGGTCACTGAACCATGAAAATGAGGTCAAAGACATTGGACATGTGACTGACGGAAACTTCGTAACATGAGGCATCTATATACAAAGTATGAAGCATCCAGATCTTTCACCTTCTAAAATATAAACCTTTTAAGAAGTTAGCTAACGCCGCCGCCGTAGCCGCCGCCGGATTACTATCCCTATGTCGAGCTTTCTGCAACAAAAGTTGCAGGCTCGACAATAAAACAACTTTTGATGAAAAAAAAATATGAAAAATTAAAATGAAAAGTCTTATTATTAGTTATATTAGAGAAAAAGTTAAAGGTCAAGTCAATTAAAAGAAAATCTTATATATACCTGTTTCCGATAAACTGTCTGTATTGTCTGGAGTCTGCATGCTTAATAAACTACAAAGACATTTTTATTCCATAATTTATAAATATGAGAAATAATTTGACAAACAGCAGATGGCCCAATAATACTGTATGCTGAATTCTATATTAGATCAAATATTAGCTCTGGCAAAATCATTGTTTTATTGGAAGGAGCAGGCAAAAAATTGACCAAAACTTTTTTTCTTGGGAATGGAACAGGACTGAGAAATCTCACTCTGTTCCAAAATTGATTTTGGTTCAATAATTCTATTTCAAAATATATTGTATTGTGTTTTAATTTGGAAATATTGCAAAACCTGCAATTGATCATAAGCTTGGGAACCTGCCATTTGAAAAAAAATATTGAAACGATAATTTCCCACTTTTAAATCAATTTCAATTGAAAATAAATACCATTAATTACCTTTAAATTATTAATTGAAAGTCTGTGTTTTATATCACTTACATTTAATTGTTTTCCTAATTGAAATATTGCATAAAGTATCTCAGATATATAACAGGACCATACTATATTGTATTTAAGTCTTTCTTAATGCAAATTTTATCTCTACATGTATTACTGATTTCCACTTTGAAAAAAAAAATCTTTCAATTTTAAATCATACAAGATAGATTGATTGTTATTTGTTTTCAGCAATAATCACGCAAGATAATCAGTCTGATTTTAATCAAGATTTTGTTATAGAGACAATGAATTTATTTTAAACCAGATTTATCATTTCTGATTTTTTTTTAAATATTCATTTCAATTATAAGTACTACACAGATAACTTCATGTATATGTTTATCTCTTTACTGTTTTTACTAATATTTCCACTTTTAAAAATTATCTTTTAATTTTAAATTATACAAGCTGAGAACGATTGTTGTTTGCTTCAAGTCCAGTAGTAAATCAATCAAAATATCTGAGTCTCCATTTTTAGTCAAGATTTTGTAAGGGAGACAACAATTTCATCGTAAACTAGACATATTTCTTTGGTTTTTCAATATCTATTTCAATAGTACTTACTACTACAGATACTTTGAATAAATGACTGAGGACGTTTATTCATCAATGTCAATTATGAATTTTAAATGAACATTGTTGTCCTACCATCAGGATCCTCTTTGTTTTAAGTCAAGGAGAGTTATCAATGCCTTACAGAGAAGACATTTCTATAGTGTTTTAACATTATCAATTGGTACCATGTTTAAACTGATACTTTTCTTCATAGGTATGTAATTAAATTCTATACTGTCTTATCATTCTTTATGAAGTCCTTACATAGACTGCAAAGTTAAGATAGCCAAAGAAAATCAGCTTTTCTCCAATTTTGTCAAATATCAGGCCAGACTCCATCCAGATGTTTTCCTATCTGTGGAATTAGTTCATTGATTAATTACAGTTTTCTCTAAAAAAAAATCTCCCTGATTTAATAACAAGTCTGGTATCATCTGGATACTGGTAGTGTAATTAATAAATTTTGGAATAAAGTCATATAAAACTTTGTTATTTTTTGTTTGATACAAATATTAAAAGGTTCTCTTGGTCAATGAGATAGAGAGAAGGTTAACAGAATTATATTTGTTTTGCTTTGTTAAAATGTACAATGTCGGAAATTATTAGTTTTCAATATCAGATGTCAAATATTGTTTTTTTCTGTCATTCGATTGCTTTTTCATTCTTACAAAGAACAACCTATTTGCAATGTTTTGTCCTTTCTGCACTTCAAATACGACCTTATTCAACTTTATTCTCCCTGGTCTTTGGAATGAACAAACATACTCACTATGTCCTTAATGTAATCTATAAATGGTAATTAAATTTTCCAAATACAGAAATGGTGATCTGGATTTTATAATTGTCTTGTATTCTGTTTTATATCTGTATACGATCTGAAGTAATTGTGACAATATCAAAGATATATTGTTTTATAAATAAAATTAGAAACAGAACAAAATATTTGAACAAATCGTAATCTTGCTAAATTACTAAATTTCTACCCTTAAATCTGTAACAATAGAACTTAAGAAACAGAACAAAATATTTGTACATGTATATTGTAATCTTGCTAGATTACAATAAATTTCTACCCTCAAATCTTTTACAATTTTATAAGTGATGAATAAATTATTTTTACAGCTTTCCATCAATTAGTTACAGTTATCATAATACACATTATCACTTAACAAACTATTTCTTTAGTCTGATTTAATGTACAGTTTATTACCTTTAAACATATTTTAAAGTCAACCAGGTGAAATTCTCTTTGATCTTGGCCAGGTATGACTCTCCAGGTGTATCAATATGATAATCTGTGAGACAGGTGTAAATACATTAGGTCAGGTGTAATAATAACAAGGTATTGATCAGTTAACACTATGTAATAGTTTGATCAGGTGAAAATAATGGAAGTGTCATCTTTTATCTTTTAATCTTTTATATTTGGTTACTGTATAACAATTCCTGCAGATTTCTATTTCTGACAAAGGGGGTGGAGTGTGGTTAATTGTTTGATTTTTATTGCTATTTAGGCATCCATGACACAAGTTTATTTGTAAACTAAAAGAAGTGTTACTAGAGAATCAATGTAAGCCATATTTTGGATAGAAACCTTACCAACACACTCTTAATTTAAAATGATTATTTTTTTTCAACTCCAAATTTCTAAATACAAAGAGTAAAAGCTACTAATAAACTCATCATACTCACTGATACCAGGACCGAAATTTTATATTGATGCAAGACACACGTTTCGTCTACAAAAGACTCATCAGTGACGCTCGAAATCTAAATTTAACCAACCAACATCTAGAGGACCACATAGTCTTCAATATGTATATGTCAATCTAAATATTCCCCAAATTTAAAAAATTTGTAACAGCAGAAACAAAGATCTGCTATCAATTTTACACCCAGTATTATATCTCTTAATCAAAACTTTCTGTTACTTTAGACATTTCAAAACTGAGTTAATAATTCACTGATTCTTAAGTAAATCGTGTTGCCAAAAAGCTTACATGTACTTTAAAAGAGCATGCTATACATTATCTGATTTCTTGATTGTTGCATGCACAAATAGGTGTATACCATAAAGTGAGTGCTGCATTTACACTCATTGTATGTCCAGTATTAAAGTCTAAATTCAGTTAGATAGTATCAGGAACGAAAGACTACAAATTATTCTAAAATATATTTCAACAAAAACGTTATTGTCACACAAATTCAAATCTGTTTAAAGGTTGCATTAATTTTTGTAAGACCTCATCTGGTTAGTTTGACTCAATGAATTAAGAACAATTCATAAGCTCTTCTCTCCATAATTTATCTTTACATAAAATGCCTGTGATCAGCTGGCATAGCCATGCTTGACTTTGTCAACAGTAACAAAAGAAATTTGACTAATAAAAACCTCTATCCATTAAATAATATCTTGAAAATAACCATCAATTTTTTATTTTACATTAAGAAAATCTTAAAATTTTAGAAATTAAAGCAGGTCTATATTTTAACATTAAGAAAGAGATACATTTTTCAAAGGGAGGAAACAAATTTTCTGCCAAAGCCTCTACCCAAGTCAGGAATATATGTCAGTTGTTTTTCACTTGTTCTATTGGTTGATAATGTTAGATTTTGATTGACATGACAACTTGTAACCAGCATGTTTATGTCAACCAAACTTGAAAGAAAATGAATAAATAATGGAGATTCAAAGAAAATGCCTTTGTGACAGCAATACAACAACACGGAAAACAAGACAAAATATCTCGATTCCACACAACACAAATACAAGGGTCTAATTTCAATGGTATGATTCAAAATTTTATTTTGCAATTATAATTTTTAATAGATTGATTATTGTCTCTTAATGTCATAACAACCTTGTCCAAACAATGACCAAAAAATACAGCATTAAATGTTACCCCAGCAGTGACCATTTAAACTGAAAACCATGTGGTACCAGAAAGCGGTAACAATACAATATCCTGTAGGTTTAATATCAAATGGTATTATATATATATAGGCAACACGCTGTACATTATTATTTTATAAATAATCAAATCCAAAGTAGACAAAATTAGAATATATACAGCTGTTTCAGTCTATGGAAATCATGTAAGATTTAATACATATATATGTATTTATGTATGTTGTATATATACCAATATAATGTGGAAAATTATTGAAAATGAAAAAAATAAAAAAATGACAATAAGTCACACGTGTTAAGAATGTAAAAATTAAGGGCTGCCATGCATACTACAAATAAATCTCTTTAAATTCTTATAGCCTTGTTTTTTCCTTATCTTTATCAAGGAATTGTATATTTAAAAGGAATGGAAACGCGGCCGACTTCAAAGAAAATATTATGATGCATCTCTTGCTTTGACCGGGTGTTAATTACACCCCATCGCTCTAACTGGCTCATTACTTATCTGGTAGAAGTTATCGAACGTGGTCATTTAATCTGACACTAGTTATCTAACTTGATAATGATAATTTTTTCTTCTTGGGCATGTTTCTGTAATAAAAAATAATGACTAAAACATCATTCTAAGGGGAATTCTGTTTCAATTTGCTTGGCGTAAAATAAATCATATTATTGTTATTTTTGAAGATAATTCGAAATACACATTCTATTGTAGAGTAACGGTACTTACATTGTGTAGTACGAACGTGGTAAAGTAGCTAAGTGATAAATCATGAAACGAAAAATAAATTAATCCAAGAAAAAAATAATATAACAATACAACCACATGCAAAGTTAGTAATAAAAA
Organism: Mytilus galloprovincialis; assembly: GCF_965363235.1. NCBI lineage: Eukaryota > Metazoa > Mollusca > Bivalvia > Mytilida > Mytilidae > Mytilus > Mytilus galloprovincialis. The sequence goes on from NC_134843.1 coordinate 90,437,699, forward strand.
ACTTATTATTCAATTTTTTTTTATCGTATTATTTCATGAAGGTATGTCATAATCAGATGATATCGGACATTTTACGAGTGTTAAAAAGTTTTCATGCCAAATAAAGAACATTTTTAAAATGTAACTAAATGACTGTTAAAGAAAGAAGTTAATAAATTATTATGAAGGAAGGAAAATTTTAACAACTTCAGTATATTATCTAGATAAAAGAACTCAGATTACAGGTGTTATAATAAACAACGGCATGCAGGATGTTCCAATTTGCAGGTATAATATATCATATGAATCAATGATAAGCTAATTTGTCTCTGGTCTTACATACTTTTAAGATGTTAAAAATTAATAATGTCGAGCTCACCTGTTAATTAATGCTAAATTATGCAGAGATGCAATAAATTTTCTAATTAGAAACAGTTAAAACTTTCCCACATTCGCATTTTATTTATTTTAACAGCAAAGGAATACTTTTGCGGCCTATAGACTACTGCTCTGGGAGAAAAAGGAAGGAACAGTTTTGCTGTTTCGTATGGTAATTTGCGGCAACGCTATATAATGGCAAACTGCATTCTAAACAACGATTTAGTATCTAAAGCAGCATTTGACAAAAAAAAATGCATATCATCGTACATGGTATATAAAAAGGCACAATAAATCCCAATCGTGTGTCTTCTGTATATATCTTGTCTGTTATTTCAAACAAAATGGCGTCAATGTGAACTATAAACATGGGATTTTGAAAAATCATAGCTAATTCGTTTTTATCACCATTTTCATAAAACCAACACTATGCGATAGAAAAAAGACTAAGCTTTTAAATTATATGTCAATGTCACATCTATTTCAAGTAGTTATTTAACTTATACCAAAATACAAAGTGTCGATGTATTTGTTGACGCACAACTTCAAATTTTCAACATGTTTCGAAATAAAATCATATATATTGTACCAATTACATTTAGCATTCGTAATTTAGATCAAACTGTAGAAAAATATTCCTTCTTTAAAATGATATCTCATTTTCTCACTTTTTTCTTTCTACTTTCCAATATAATAAAGAAATCGTAGTGCACTCCCAGATTGATAGTCATATTTTGACAGAATATTGAAACTCAAAACTGAAATTTCGAAAAATCGTAGAAAATTCTTAAAAGTTACAAGAAACTTCAAAAAGAGCCTAAGCGATAGAATAAGGTTTCAGCTTCATAATGATATCAACTGTTTTGTTTTGCACTTCGCAGTTTTCAAGTTTTTAGAAAAAAATCAAAACACAGTATTTTTTGTTTAGTAATCCGGATGAAACTCCCTCAATTTTCAAGACCGAGGTCTATTCTAATGAGAATTTACTCAATACAATATTACAAACGTATGTTTGATGAGGCATTAAAATGATACCTAAGGCCTTACTTTTTGCTAGGAATAAAAGTTTATTCTTGATTTCGGGTTTCTCTCTCATTTATATCGTCTCAAGCAAGATGACCCAGTGAATTAAAAGACCGATTTATATGACAGGAAATGGAACTCCGTCATGGTTTTTTATATTATTCATCATGCTTCCGCCTGAGCCAGACATGGTTTATAGCTCTGCGGGTGCGCTGTTGGTATCCCGATTGATCTCGAGCCGCGTTTCCATTCCTTTTAAATATACAATTCCTTGTCTTTATTGGGAAAAAATATTACTTAAAAAGTTAAGAAAATAATTATAATAACATTTAAATTGATTTCCAATGAACATAGAAACACCATGTAATTGAATAAGAATAAAAATATAATTGTCAAACATTAGCACCAACTTAATAATGATATGGATCTTTCTTTTGTGTAAACTTGTAACCATATGTCAGATATTTCAAAATTTCATCATTAGCTTGTCACCTTTGAATCAATGCAACAAATTATAACTTCTCAATTCAAGCGACAATTACAAGCAATTCAAGTGTTAATCTGCTTATTCAAGATACCTTTAATAGGGTCTATTTACTTGACTCTATCGACACCTCGGTTACCAGCACTGATCCAATGGTATTGTTACGCTGGAGGACAGGGTGTAGCGTTCAATGGCTGACAGATTGTCACATATGGTTTGACATATGTCCGTGTATAACATGGTCTTAGAAGTTAATGAAGACAATTCTAATAATACCTGCATCGCATCAATACAATTTTCTGTTATTACGGGAAAATCCAGCAGTATTTACAAAGTTCAAAAGAAAACACAATAACGTTCTTGGAGGCCAAATTAAAACAGTTTTTTGTCGACATGAGGGTTTAATTATCTATAAAAACAAGATATTTATTCAACTTCATGTCCTGCAGTAGAAACTGCATGGAAAAGATTATCAGCAGGATATTAATTATTGCACAAGTCTGAGAAATGATATCATAACATTTCTTAATTTCCTTTCAAATTTTCAGTCTGAGTAAATGTCAGTTGAAGTATATATTTATTTATTTCGTTTTATTTATACATTTGTTTTTCCATCATTATTATTTATTCATAAAAATGTTTGTTTGAGAAATGATATAACATTTCTTAACTTCCTTTAAAATTTTAAGCCTGAGTAAATGTTAGTTGTGAAGTTTTTATCTATTTATCTATCTGTTTTATTTATCTATTTGTTTTCCATCATTATTATCTATTTATACAATTTTTGTTTGAAAATTATCAAAGTTTAAAAAGATGTTGCTTTTTCCCAGTTTTTCAAGAACAAAACTTGTTAGTAAGAACTTGGCTGTAACAACCATTAGAATAATTTGTATGACAGAAAAGGGCCCATTAAATACCACTCTATCATTATAACCCCACAATAAGTAACAATCTGTATCCCTGTTCAAATCACTTTTAATACACTGGTTCAAAGATATCAATTTCTCTTTCACCAGTCAATAGAATCAGCTATGTAAATACTTCAAATCGTTATTTATGGATGCTAATTTTTGTGCAGTCCAATAAAGAATTTTTCAAATCAGTTAAACTGCATTCAAACAAACAATTATTTATATTTAATATCTGAATTTGATAACGTCACCAATGTTCACATTTTAAAAGTTGAAATTTCAAATAAAAAACAAGTAAAGGTTTCAATATTATCAGCATTTTGCCATTTAATGAAATTATTAGCAGTTATACAAGTGATTGCTGACGAAATCCTTGACAGAACATTATAACTGCTATTTTGTTAATAACATTAAATGCCATACAATTATAAAGCATTTTTAACATAAAAATAAGATGAGATATGATTCCCAATAAGAGTTCAGAGTTACAAATAAACTATCTGAGCTTTACTTCTTTTTTTTAAATCATGCAATATTATTTATCAGATTGAACATTTAACTTTCAGCAGCATATTTTTCTCTAAAATTGACAGATTTTTAAATTAAAAAAAAAATGTTTTGACTGAAGTGATGACTGATCTGAAATAAACAAAAAATATTCTAACCTTGAAATTTTTTTGATTCAGATCATATATATATATTTAAAAGATGAACACAATTAATTCTTCAACTGTGCTAGTTGTGCATTCACAATGCATTAACAGTATCAAATGTTGGCAATATACAGTCACTGACCTTATAAAGCTTTGTTTGTGACCATGATAATATGTTTCACCCACATCAAATTCAAAATTGTTGAATTTTATCTAAAATATTTCAATTTGAACAGTTGTACTTAGAGTTGCAATTAAAGGGAACAGTGGTTCAACAACCATTCATTGTCGTAAAATAACATATTTTTTGTACTTTGGCAAAGCTGAGATTCTGTCTTGTTCAAAAGCCTTTATAATAGTAAAAATCACATTCAGTAAAAAAAAAAGAAAAAGCCTCTATATTATAGTCTCTCCTCTACAAACTGGTATTAATTAGTTAGCCTTATTCCTCAATTACACATTAAACTTTTTATCTGAAAAATGAAGTGGCACTTCAAAGGTACAAAAGTCATTAAGTTTAAAATATCTATGTCAGAATGCCTTATAATATATGGTGGGAACTGTCATACTTTAATATAAACTAAATACATCTTGATATCACTGTTATGATTGTCCTTGACCTATGTTACTGATCTCAGGTGTGAAACAACCAAGATCAATGAAACATGAGATGTAGGTCAAAGTGACCTAATTTTTGTGGGATTCCAGAATTTTTCTCATGTATCTTTGCACTTCTTTATACTACAAGTCTCTTCATATTTGTGCACCAAATATGAACAATAACCTAAGTCAATGAACATTAAACTGGAGGTCAGAGTGATCCATTTAATTGAGCAGGAGGCTTTTATTAAGTTCCTTTAGAAACTGTTCACTGCTGCAATGCTGTACATCAATACACCAAATATAATTGACCTATTGCTTATTGTTTCTTAGAAAATGACTCAACCAGGAAAGGTAAACATAGAACAAATGAACCATGAAAAAGAGGTCAAGGTCAGATGAACTATGCCAGGCAGATATGTTCACCTTACAATCAATTAATGCTTTAAAAATAGTTGACCTATTTCATGCTGTATCTAAGAAACAGTTTACTTAACCATGAAAACTTAAGATTTACCAATGAGCCATGAAAAGGAGGTCAAGGTCAGATGATACCTGCCAACAGACAATCACCTTACAATCATTTAATAAAACAACTATTCAAAATCCCACAGCTTTTGGCACTATTTCTGACTGACAATATCCCACACATGAAACAAATTTTCAGGTCAGACTAACTGTGACAGCTATGACACCATTCTTTTCTGACAAAATCCAGTCAACCATTACTTGTTAGTGTTGACAATATCTATTACAAAACTGTCAAAATATACACAGACATAATAGTATCACATTTTCTGACAAAATTTCTAGACTATTACTTCATTGTTAGTGTATATTACCAAACTGTCAAAACATTGCCATAGTATAGGTGTTGTCTTACATCTGTATCAACACCAATGTTTCACACTATCAGTTTATTTAAGCTAGAGATAGATATTAACAACTATCAACATTATACAAGTGCACTTGTTGATGTAAACCTGGCTTCTTATCATCAGAGAAAACTAACAGATGTTAAAATCATTACTTGTATAGTATTTTAAGCATTAGATCCGCATTGCAATATCATATGTTTTGAGTAGTTCTTTTGGCTGGGGTCAAAATAATTGATTTTGCAGATTTGGCTGCGACAGGCTGGCGCCAGACAACATGTGCAAAATGACTGCAGAGATACTAGCGGATGGTAGATGTTAAACACATGCATTTTTATAATTTATATACCAGAAACCATCAAGCCTTGTCAAAAGATTACTCAAGATAATTACAAAAACATATTTTTGCCACTTCTCTGATACTTAAAAAGGCTATATAAACAGTCTTATAGGCACTCAGAATACTTTATAATTGTTTCATTGGCCCTTTTGTGATGCATATAAATGTAATGCTTACATAGGAAGCCTTTTGTTATAATACTAGAGGTAACTTAGACATAACAGGTTCAGACTGCAGGATAAGTTGACACAAGTCTGATAAAAAACAAGTAAAAAAACATACATCATTTTATCTTACTATAATGTTTGTGTTTTTTTTTCACTTGTTTACTTTTTCACTGTTTTTTTATTCTTTTTTCCTCTTGATACTTATAACTTAACTTTAAGTTAACAGCTTAAAGTATTACATTTTTTTATACTTCTTATTCTCTCTAAGTTTATGCAAAACATTCTTTGTCTATTCATTCCTTTTTTCATATTTTCTTGACTTCCAACATCGTGGATTGACAACTTGAAAAACAAAAGTCTAGTTCACCACTTCCAGTGAGCAATTAAAAAATACTTTCCATGATGAAAAAGTGTTTATGTCAATTTGAATTAATATATAAAAAGTATTAACCATATTGAAGTTCTTACTAGCTCTGAACCCAGGGTGATCTAATTTCTCATAAAAATGACTTTAACATTTGTGTAGGCCCAAAAAGAATGATTTGGTTACTCAGGAAAAGCATAAGTACTTTGTGATATTCTAACAGATTCACGGAAATGTACATATGTTATGTAAACAAGCTACTATTAAGGTAGTATGGGTGTCTTTTGCCATCTTTGATTGTAAAAAACAGAGAACCTAAGGTCCACATTTTCGATCAAGTTAGCACAATTTGAGACAGGAATGCAGATAACTATATATAATATGAATTTTTAATTTAAAGAACTAATTTATAAAATTATAACTTATAAATACTAATATTTTTACAATTGTAAATTATTTTTGGTTGAATTTTAATGTTTTTAAATTGGCATTTTAAGGGGAGGTAAATCTGAAACAGTACATTTTCTGAAGGAATATACATGGAATTTTCCTATTTTGTATTTTAGCCAGAAAAAAAACATACAGTGACCCTATCTTTTCTAGCATTGTCTAAAAGCTATAATTTAGTATTTATTTTACAATTCTATCATTTAGTTTAACATCTAATCATCATAATGATGTTTTTACCTGTATATGATCCCAAAGTATGAACAATTTAATTCTATCATTTTTATTTTAGACTTCCATTGATACTACCTTAAGTAAAACCCAGTATAAAAATAAACAGACTAGGAGTACAACTAGGAAGCATATCCATAACCATAGGTCAAATGAGGTGTCCTGGAAGGATTTCCTACTCGTGCATGGTACCTGTATGTCCCTTCAATTAACCAAGTCCCAACCACAAAAGCAGTTTGACTTTTTACCTTATATCTATTGAGGGTTGATAAATCTGTTTGACTTTATGACAATTCAAGTCAAAGTCCTGTAATGACCAATAACTTGCTTAAATAAGTGGCTTTCTTAAAAATCACAAAGTTTCCGCCATTACAATTATACAACTTAAATATAGCTGAAAATAATGTAATGTAAATCTAATCTAATAAGTCCTGTAATGAACGATGACCTGCCTAAAAAAAGTGGTCAAAACTTTAAAACAACAAAATCTTCTATAAATTTTGAAAAAAAAACAGCCTTCACTGCCTTCAGTTTCATTAATTGACAGCAATATTTGGAGTACACTAATGAACTCAAAACAGGAACGCCAGCCTTCTTTAAGCTCAAATGGTCATTTTATATTTTTTCTGAAATTCACAATATAGTCATGAAGTTTACAAATGTAATTCATGTGCATACATTAGTTAACATATGATAATAATTTTAAGAAATTCAAAGAAATTTCTTTCATTTATAATGCAAATTTTAAGAGTTTAATTTAAAAATGAAGGTTACTCCAATAATGTAATTATATAACAAATTATGTTGTAGATTTTTCAGCAAGAGAAAGAGGATGGTGATCTGAAGGGTTTTCTTTCTATTTTTTACATTTTGCTGAGAAAAAAAACTACCTCCCTATAAATTCCTATAGCTATTTTTCTCAAAATGAAAAATAATCTTTAGGAATGAGAAGAATTTTGTCCTTTCTGGTTGGACACTGATTTTGTTTGTTTTTTTTTACTCAAGAAAATTAAATAATAAAAAAATATTTTGTGGTATGGCATAATCTAATTAAGTTGATATTAGTTTGAAGCACTTGAAATGAAACCACATTTATTTTGCATGCAACAGCTACTGGGCTATGTTATGACAAATAAACATGTAAAGTGAATAGTCCCACAAAAAAACTAAAGTCACAAAACTTTTTTCTAAAGAATGTTACAAAAGTTCATACAGAAGTTAACTTTCTCATATTGACTACATACCTTAGTAACAAAATTAGACCTACTTTAGATCTTAGTTACTGTTATAAACTTACATAAAAAGAATAAATATAAAATAAATATCTACTAGTAAATTGACCAAATAAATAAATAAATATTGTAAGATTAAATAAAATTTTAATAAGAGAAAATTATTTGCCATTCACCATAAAATTTGAAAAACATGCTTCAAATTGAAAGAATTTTTTTACATACGTCTTGGATGAAAAATGTCCATTGAGAAAATACTGTGGTATCGGTGAGGATTTAACTTCATTAGTTTGTATAGGCTGATTGGTTTAATCTCCTTTTCTTCATCCATATCTAGTTAAAATGTCTTAGTCAAATAAAATAACCTACAGTCACTTCATAATTCAATTTGTCAATTTTCCGTACAGAAACCATCATCGTTTTAAGGTTTCAAAGTCCTTCAAACATTGTTATGATTTTCTACCACATTTGTTCTTCACAAAAACTAGCATCTGATCAAAGTTTATTCAATCATCAATGCTAAAAAGTGAAGTTGTTGGGTTATTGAGGAAAAAGTTTTTATGACTTCACACAAACATCAAACATTCAGTCTCAATGACAAATATAAACTTAAGAATGTCAGCTTATTGCATCTATCTGGAATACAGATTACTAAATTCTTTTCCCAATTAGCTTTTCTCAACAGGTAAACAGAGATTTATATAATACTCAGGTATGGTGTCTTTAACAATCTACCTTTATGTTAAACGTAAGTCAATTAGCGCTACTTTTTACATCAGCACGGAAGGCATCTGGTTAAACAATTGCAGAAAAACTAACGGAGTACAAATAGCATTGATAGATGTCGACTACAGGTATTTTAAGGTCTGAACAATCACCACTTACAAACACACACATTTTCTATGTAGTGTTATCATATCAATTAGATGGTTCCAATCACCCTCATGTGGCGATGATAGCAGTAGCAGATGGTTAAGAAAACTGATGGCGCCAACATAGATACAGAGATAGATATTCCTGCAGTACTGGCTTCAGTCTGTGAAGTATCACAGAGAAAAACAGCTGTTCATATCAAACACATGTTACACCTGGTCTTAAAAATAATGTCAATAAGTAATCAATGATATATAGAGAAGTTACAAGGGGGAGGGGATTAGACAACTTAGGAGTGAGTGACATAGGGGGGATAGGGGGGTAGATACTACATACTAAGTTACAAGGGGGAGGGGATTATACAACTTAGGAGTGAGTGACAGAGGGGATAGAGGGGTAGACAGTACATACTGAAGTTAAGGGGGAGGGGATTAGACAACTTAGGAGTGAGTGACATAGACAGGGTATGGGGGGAGACAATACATACTGAAATTACAAGGGGGAGGGGATTAAACAACTAAGAAGTGACATAGATGGTGATAGGGGGAGACAGTATATACTGAAGTTACAAGGGGGAGGGGATTAGACAACTTAGGAGTGAGTGACACAGAGGGGGTATGGGGGAAGATATTACATACTGAGTTACAAGGGTAAGGAGATTAGACAACTTAGGAGTGGGTTGTATGGGGGGGGGACTGTACATCCTGAAGTTACAGGGGGAGGGGATAAGCCAACTTGGGAGTGAGTCACATAATGGGGATAGGGATAATATAGTACATATTGAAGTTACAAGAGGGAGGGGATTAGGAAACTTAGGAGTGAGTGACATAGAGGGGGATTAGGGGAAGACAATATATACTGAAGTTACAAGGGGGAGGGAATTAGACAACTTAGGAGTGAGCGACATAGCGGGGTATTAGGGAGGAGACAGTACATACTTAGTTACAAGGGGGAGGGGATAAGACAATTTAGGAGTGAGTAACACAACAGAGGGGGTATGGGGGAAGATATCATACAGTGGTAAGGATGAAAGAGGGAAAGTCTCTTAACAATTTTTGGAACTACTACTTTAATACAGTAGATTGATGATATGTCTTATAGCTACAGTAATTTTGGTGTTTTAATACCACTTTTAAGCACCCCATTTAGGCTATTTCGTGCCGGACAGTTTTTATTGGTGAAGGAAGCTGGAGTGCCCGGAGAAAACCACCAACCTTCGATAGGAAAACTGACAAACCTAGTCAATTAAGATTGGAGCCAAGTGCACTCGAATTAGCGGGGTTCGAAACTTACAACCTCAGTGTTGGCTGGCTAGTGATTGCAGTAGTAACTACTTAGACCACTCAGCCTCCGAGGCCCCTATATATCTTAGCTACAAGAAGATCAAACATAGGAATATGAGTTTATAAAGGTCTTCGAGTCAATTGCACCCTCTTTTTTAAGTTAGTTATCACAGCTCTTAAAGCATAAGAAGTAAATGGACTTTCATCTGATAAGGTAATAAATAAAATGTAATAGATAACTAACCTGCTAGTGCTATCATATTGGTGTGAGCAAATTAGGTGTACCATTTAAACATTGGTCAGTTCAAACTCTAAATGGACAAGTGGAGGACTTGATGATAGGTACATATTCTTTTGATAATGTCATAAGAACAGGTAATCAATAATTACAGCAAGTATTAGACTATTTACTGCTGATTAATATCACAGCAATATGACAGACAGGGTCATTTCTACTGGAATAAATGATCCCACCAAAAAGAAACGGAGGTAACTATAAAATTTAATCCAAAGTTTCATGGTTATACTTTGACAAACTTCTTATATATAATATGATTGGTATATGTACATGCAGAATTTCTATTCATGCATCTGATTAGATTGGAAAAAAGTCCAACTCTCAAAATTACCTCTAAATCTTTCATAATCTTTAAACCATAAAACTTGCACTACACTTTATCAAATAAACTTTAATTTTTACTTAAAACATTTAAAAGCTTTCAAATATAATCGTGCTAAGATCATGCAGGAAAACAAGTAACTTCAAGCGCATGAACAATATATTCTTCATTATAATGTATATTTAATACATATGCAAGAAAGTGTGATCGTCAATAAGACAGCAATCTAACAACATTAAGGTTAAACTTCATATTTACCTAGTGGTCATGAAACATTTTTTATTAATAAGGAAATAATTAATCAAACCAAAGGTTAGGTAAAGAAACGTTCTGATCTAATAGATATACGCTATCAACTATTATAAACAATTATCTATAACATCATATTAGTAATATCTAATTAGTAAAGATAATATAATAATAAAATAATAGGATGTGTATTACAGATAGATCAAGGTCAATGTTTTATTCAACGATTGCACTCACACAAGGAAGCTTTGATCTACCAAAGACATCAGTATTAGATACATATTGAAGGTGTTATGAATGGGTGTGTCTATAATTTACACTAAGATATTATTTTCCATGCAGAATGACAGAGGGGTATGGGGGAAGATAGTACCGTGATCAGGTCAATGTTTTATTTTGTTCAATTGCATGCACTCACACATGGAAGCTATGATTTACCGAAGACATAATAAGTATTAGATACATCTGAATGGGTGTAATATCTAACTTACACCAAGGTTTTTTTGTCATTGCAGAATGATAGTGTTAATAAAGGAGGGGGACTTTCTGCGATTTAATCATACGGTGCATAGCTGATAACAATATCTTACATGAAAATATTATAATTGGCTACATATAAGAATCTGTATATTATTGGATCTGATGATCATACACAAAAGAGTGTGGGGGGAGAGGGTTGGGTGGGTGCAGGGGAGGGGGGATTGAAATGAAACAACCTAAAAAATACAATAAAGTTTCTTGTGTACAATTTGGAAATTAGTATGGCGTTCATTATCACTGAACTAGTATATATTTGTTTAGGGGCCAGCTGAAGGACGCCTCCGGGTGCGGGAATTTCTCGCTACATTGAAGACCTGTTGGTGACCTTCTGCTGTTGTGTTTTTTTATTTTGGTCGGGTTGTTGTCTCTTTGACACATTCCCCATTTCCATTCTCAATTTTATAATAAACCTCAAAATGAGTAAAATTTTCGAAAAAAAAATTGCCATCAAGCCTTAATTTACACTTTCCCTTAAGTATCCAAAGAAAGAAGTAACACTAAAATAACTATGAAAGTTAATAGATGGATCTTTTAATTTACAAAGGAGGAAATTCCCATATAACAACCAAATTACTGAAGATGTGATAAACAAGTTTGTCATGTGACATCTCATTAACTTAATTACGGCTAAACAAAAGGAAAATTGTACTACCGAGATAAATAATGAGGAAGGAACACTTGAATGAGATTTCCTTCCAAAGTGAGAACATACTTCCGTGACTCTTGTACCTAATTATACTCATACTACGCTTTTCCAAATTTCCAATTTAATGTCATTTCTTATGTTCTCCTTTGAATGTTTTTGAAAAATATCAGTTGATGATTATAATTGTACAATAAAAAACCTCCCTAATCCTTGGTGTTTTGAAGAATCGCCAAGAGACTTACACACGGAAGTATGGAAGTAGACATACACCCACTCCACCACTTAATGTTTTAATAGAGCTGGTTTCATATTTTATAATATGGATATTGTTGGAAGAATTAGCAGACAAAATTAAAATATTAAGCAGGAAACAATAAACAATTATAGAATTAAACAATAACAGTATTAAACAGTTACTGAAATAATTGTCAGAAATTAGATTACAAATTCAATAGTGACCTTATTTCTAACATACTGAAAATTTCCACAACTATGGCAATAAGAAGTACATTGTTGTATAATTTTGAAATTAAAACATAGTCTTTCAGGACTGTCAAACTTTAGTACTTATAATAATAGTGTAAGTAGTCATTCCAAATATCATTTTATTGAAGCACTAATTCTTACCAACTTTTAAAAATGTGTTAAAATTAAAAAAAAAAAACTCTTTGTCTCTAAATGGTAACACAATTTTGTAAAATATTTCAAATATAATATATACTATATCTAAAACATACACAAAGTATCATGCCCCAGTCCACAGATCATTTTCAAAAAATTATAAAACATGTTTTCCAAAAGTCAATGCCCTTTTTTCTGAAAGTCACCCTTTTAAAAAATGATGCTGTAAAACAACTGTTAACTGCTCCATTTATAGGTTAAAAGGTCGTTGAAAATAGTTGACCTTTTGACCTCATATGATCCTTGCTTTTAATTAACACTATTTTTAAATGAAAAATACCCATGCCAAAGCCATACTTAGTTATTGTCCCCATACAATTATTGTTTATAGTACATGACCAAAAAAAACTGTTTTAGACAGAAAACCTCAAATAATTTGTCAGAATCAGAACTGACATGACAGTCACCAACATACACTGATGACACTTAATTTTCTACTGCTAATTCAAACAACATATGCATGTGCCAAGAAATCCTGTCAAACAAACCAACTGTTTTCAAAATATGGAAATATAACCATTTAACCTGTACTGGCGATCTATCCTAACGAATTTGTCTTTTCATAGATATTTTAGAACTGTACGTCTGTGTCTGACACATAAGAGAATACTTATTGAGAAATATCACGAACAGGACAAAATTGACATATTGGCTTTGACAGCATTAGTTAAGCTTTTATACACCATGCCAAATACTGGAATTTATTGAAAAAAATATACTGTAAATCATTATCATAAATAATATATTTTCCCCCACCTGTTTCAAATTGGAATAAATGCTCGCTCTTATTAAGGTTCTTTTGTAATTGGAAATATATGGACAATATCAGATGTCAAATAGAATAAAGAACTTCCACAAAACTTTAACCCTCCCTTACAGAAAATATCAAAGAGTTTTTTCTAATCTTATACCAGCTAGAACTTAAATTACATGTCTGATTCATAACTTTTAAGTTATTCTTCAGTATGGAGTGATAAATGGAATTTAATCTGAAGTTCTATTTCACTGATTGTGCTGATACTCACATATATATATACAGAGTAAAAGACCTGATTTTGTAAGCTCACTAACTTTTGCTCCATAGCCATAGATATTTTACAGCGAAATCCAGAGTTTAATGTTCTACATTCAGTATTCAATTAATGATATCCCAAAAATTTTAAAATCATAAATGATTTTTATGCATTTTGATTCCATATATGTTATCTCACAACACCAATAGTATTCCTTATTAATAATTAAAGTACAGTCCAACCTGTTTATAAAAGTCACACTAGGCCAGAGAGAACTGACCTTATAAGAGGGTTGACCTTTGAACAAACATTCAAAACTACAGCATATAAAAGGTTGACCTGAAGACAGGTTTTCTCTTTGAAACTCTGGATGACTATATGTCTCTAGATAGAGGACGCCCATCGGTAGTTTTACTGTCGCAAATTTAGTTTACCTGGCGACGCGGAGCGCAGACAGGTAAACGGGTATTTGAGACAGTAAAACTACTGATGGACGTCCTTAAAGCTTCAAATACAATACAGTTATCTCTTTTCTAATGTAAAACAAGTTCATAATTAAATTTCAATCATTATTTCAGTGTAAAATCTTCATTAAAGAAAATTCCGCGAAATGATGTTATCTTCTTAGGTCCTTACACTAGGTGACGTCATAGGTATGCTTCCGGCCTCAAACATTAATACCGGACGTTTTCTGGCTTCTGTGCCGCTTCAGAATGTCATAAAATTTGATAAAAAGAAGATATTTAGGTGCAACATGTGAGTTTTTTGGCTTATCATTGTAGAAATTGCATGTCAATACATTCAGCAATTCAAAATGTCGGCTTCCTTAGTTACAGACAAGGAGATAGAGAATTTTACGCTAACTGTCAGCCAATCAGAACCATTGATACAAAATAATTGCATTAGAATTGATAAATATACTGTGTGGTGTTTTGTATACTGATGTTTGTCATGTTGGTCATTTTTTTCATTTTTGGCCTTGGTATTTTTAGTTTTTGTCTTATGAGTACTACTTTGATACTTGAGATGGACAAATTTGAAATATATGTATAAGTTTTTAACAGTTCCCTATTTCATTGAGAATAATTTGAGACTTGCTATATACTGACTGATTCACTAGAATCAAAACAATGGTCCCAGTGAGAATTATTCTTGGACGAAGTGTAGAATGTCTGTACAAGTCTAATTTCCTTCATTTATAGATTTAACTGTATTTACTTACAATTCTTTCAAACTTTCTAATTTTCTAATCTTCACTTTCATTTACAGCTACAACTGCAAATATATAAGAAATGTAATTTTGTATCAGATCTCATGTGGGCTTTTAAATGATGAAATATTGGAGATTTGTAGAAATTCTGTGACATCTGTGTGTATGATTACTGTCATGATAGAACAAGCCAAGACAATTACAGGGAATTAGATCATTTGTACAATTGTCCTATCATTTGCCCAATTATACAAACATTCCTCCGTCTGTTTCCCAGATGTTCCAAAAATGTTATTATCTAAAGAGATAAGAGATTTTAATGACTAATTTTGGCTATTGTTCTAAATATGGCAATGTAAGTATAAATTAACCAACACTAAGTTAATCTATTGTATTGAAACCTGCCTTAATCCCCCTCATTCTGACTATTCAGTGGGCAAATTGTTAAATTCCCCTTCTGTTTTTTTTTTTTTAATGGGACAGATAGATTGAAAGAATAGTAGCAATGCAGTTGTCTTTTAAATTGAATTGACAATTAAAGCTGTTAAGCTTTAAAAACATTACAAAAAAGTACTTATTTTCTAAACTATCATACTAATATCAACTAGAACTAGAGGCAAATTCAGTATATATTTAGCATTTTGCACAGAAGTCTTTTGTAGCATGATAATAAACAAACCCACATCTTTCATTTGACAAACTCATTCTGTCAACAAAAGCATACATTGCGGTAATGTAGTTTTTCAAAATGTCACAAATGGTTTAACAATATTTCTACTAATTCCAATAACGCTGGGTGCAGGTGGCACTTTACCAAATTTCATTAAAACAAAATGGAATTGGTCCATCTTAATCCTGCTATTCTGTAGAAAACCATATAATAAACTTATATGGATATTTTTATCCAATTTCTCCTAAAATGTGCACATCTGCAAGCATTGCCATTCTTGGTAATGAGATTGGTAAATTTGATTTGATAATGTCACGTAACATACGCTCTTGTTTATGAAGGGTTTCAATATGTATCATCTTGCAAAAAGGATATTGAAAAATTCTACGTTCAATTGGTATTTTATTAGAAGAACTGATTCAATAAATAAGTTATTGTCTTCTGTGATTCTCAAATTTATAAAAAGGTCTCATGCTTTTCTAATTAAAAAAATACATTAAACATAGTGTTCAAGAGATAACAATTCCACAATTAAATATCGGCTGATGTTGAAGAGATTGCAAAGAGAACAAGAATGTGTCCACAGTACACGGATGCCCCACTCACACTATCATTTTCTATGTTTAAAGGACTGTGGAATTGGAATAAATTCTCTAATTTGGCATTTAAATTAGAATGATCTTATCAAAGGGAACATGTATACTAAGTTTCAAGTTGATTGGACTTCTACTTTATCAAAAACTACCTTGACCAAAAACTTTAACCTGAAATTTGCACTATCATTTTCTATGTTCAGTGAACCGTAAAATTGGGGTCAAAACTCTAATTTGGCATTTATATTAGAAAGATCATATCATAGGGCACATGTATACTAAGTTTCAAGTTGATTGGACTTCAACTTCATCAAAAACTACCTTGACCAAAAACTTTAACCTGAAGCCAAAAACTTTAACCTGAAATTTGCACTATCATTTTCTATGTTCAGTGAACCGTAAAATTGGGGTCAAAACTCTAATTTGGCATTTAAATTAGAAAGATCATATCATAGGGCACATGTATACTAAGTTTCAAGTTGATTGGACTTCAACTTCATCAAAAACTACCTTGACCAAAAACTTTAACCTGAAATTTGCACTATCATTTTCTATGTTCAGTGAACCGTAAAATTGGGGTCAAAACTCTAATTTGGCATTTAAATTAGAAAGATCATATCATAGGGCACATGTATACTAAGTTGCAAGTTGATTGGACTTCAACTTCATCAAAAACTACCTTGACCAAAAACTTTAACCTGAAGCCAAAAACTTTAACCTGAAATTTGCACTATCATTTTCTATGTTCAGTGAACCGTAAAATTGGGGTCAAAACTCTAATTTGGCATTTAAATTAGAAAGATCATATCATAGGGCACATGTTTACTAAGTTTCAAGTTGATTGGACTTCAACTTCATCAAAAACTACCTTGACCAAAAACTTTAACCTGAAGCCAAAAACTTTAACCTGAAATTTGCACTATCATTTTCTATGTTCAGTGAACCGTAAAATTGGGGTCAAAACTCTAATTTGGCATTTAAATTAGAAAGATCATATCATAGGGCACATGTATACTAAGTTTCAAGTTGATTGGACTTCAACTTCATCAAAAACTACCTTGACCAAAAACTTTAACCTGAAGCCAAAAACTTTAACCTGAAATTTGCACTATCATTTTCTATCAGTGAACCGTAAAATTGGGGTCAAAACTCTAATTTGGCATTTAAATTAGAAAGATCATATCATACAGAACATGTGTACTAAGTTTCAAGTTGATTAGACTTCAACTTCATCAAAAACTACCTCGACCAAAAACTTTAACCTGAAGCGGGACAGACGGACGAACGGACGAACGAACGGACGAACGGACGCACAGACCAGAAAACATAATGCCCATAAATGGGGCATAAAAACAAAAGACATAATGCCAGACAATGCCAAACACAATGAGGTTTTGAGGCTGTTGTATTGTTAGTTTGCTGGCCACTTGACATATACTCCATCTCCATTTATATCTAGATTTAAACATCATACCACAAATTGTTTACAGTCCTGCATTTTCATGCTAACATGCTTCATAAATACCATAATTTTTTTAATAATTCATGATGAAGAAGCTAAAAGTGTTATTTGTGTGTTAATGATAACATGAAAAGGGCCTATCATAAAGAGACTTAAATATCTCGTTTTTCTTTGGGTACCTGTTTATGCAGTAGTCATCATATATTATCTGCTTGGTCCTTCACATGGGGTTGAAGTTTCTCAGTTAGTTCAATGTTACAAGTGACACCTCACATATCAAAGCATGTATTGTATTTTACTGACAAGAAAATATTTACAATCGGAATACAGATATCATAAATTGGTAAACAATTTTATTAAATTTTATCACAAATACAAAGATTTGTTGTTGAATTATTATTCCTTGAACTTTTGGGAGGTTCATGAAATTATTATAACACTAACAGTTATAACAAATGTCAAACATATAATTCATCAGTAAAAAGATTAAAATTGCTCAGGTCTGTATTGCTTAAGATACAGAGTCTGTGTCAACACTTAGCTTACAACAATCTGATGACACTCCATTCAACTTTCTGTTTAGAGATCTACTGGTTACAAGAGCACAATTATTTGTAATGCATTTTCCAAAGGGTATCTGAGTAGTGTTCGGTTTTTTTTTCTTGAACTATACAAGACTTGCACAAACTAGTCTAAAAAACATGTAGCAGTTCCTGTTATTAGAAATGCCAATGTTGCATTACAACCAAAAAATATGAATGGTCATGTGGCAAAAAATTACTTAAAATTCAGTTGAAAAATATTGCCTTTTTTTTTTCGCTTAATGAAAAAGGCATATTATCAATGGTCCCGACATGCAGAAATTGAAGATATTTTCTATACTTAGTAAAATGTGAATATGATTTTCAGCATTTTTTAAAACCTAATTCGATGAGATTTTGATTAAAATTAATTGCAGTACAGGATTTTATTCTGAGTACCATTTTGAGGTAAAAAAACTTGCCGTCAAAATGTAAACACATAAAAATAATTGCGCTCTTGTAACATATAGTGTAAGTTTTGTTGGTGTACTTTCTGGTTAAAAGACCTTCAGTGATCTACTTGTTTTTTCCTAATGTCTTACACACCTGAAAAATTGTAAGGCAGGAATTTATCCTTTTATGTAATAATTACCAAAACAGAAAATATTCAGATATGTGTGAGCAAGTTACACATATCTTTTTAGTCAGATTGTAAGTGTGAATTAATGCATTATTTATTGATGGGTGTTTATTGTCCTTTGATCAGTCCTACCAAAAAGCGCATGGGAGTGCACGAGAGCGCCCAGGAAAAGAAAAGTACCAGGAGAAAAGAAAAAGCCCCCGGGAGAGAAAATAAAGCGCCTGGGAGAAGAAAATGATAATATTTTATAACAATAAATGTTTTCCTGAATAAAAAAATTTAAAAAAATCATTGCTTGTTTTGTCTAAAGTGTGTAGATAGTGTTGTTACACTTTTACATTTTAGATTTCAAAATTGTATATAACATGTATAAGTCAGTAAGCCGTAAATATAAACAAGAGGAAATAGAAGAATCATGAACGACATTGTCCTCCAATCAAAACGTATAATATTTCGATTGTTATTAAAAAAAAATCAGTGCCCAAGGTCTAATTTTCGCAACTGCATGGTGAACCCTCACTCAAAAGTTTTGTATTTTATTAAACACACTTGAATTGACATTGGAAGATCGTGGAAGGGTTTCAACATGCCTGATACTAAGAAAAGTTAACGCCACTGCTAAAGCAAATATGATATTCTGGCCTTGTGGAATATGCCGTAAAAATTGTAAATTCTATTATAATTTTTTTTATAAAACCAAAACTGTTTATCGGTGATTCAATATTATTTGTTTTATACCAAACACCTGCTTTTAACATGCATAGTATAATTGTTCTATTTGCTGATGCTGATATACATGTGCGTGTCACTTTAATCATTCTTAAATAATAATGTGTAACTCTTCTAATTTTATAAAATTAATATTTATCTGTGAAATTTAAGTTGTTCTGGCATTTTTCATTTTAATATCGTGCTTTATTACAAATGTCTTCTATTTGAATTTGCAAAATACTTGTCTAAAATTTAAAAAAAAAATCAATGTGCATAACTTATTTCATCAACACAAAGTTGTCTCATGCCAATACAATTTCTATATATTTTCCCCAAGCGCTTTTTCTTTTCCCTTGGCGTTTCTTTTTTCTTCCCCAGGCGCTTTTTCGTAGGATACCCTTTTAATGATTGATTTTGGTTATCCAAAGTTTAGGTCAACATATACTTTTCAATTATTACTATCTTCTTATCTTTTTATATTCAACTGTATTAAAATTATGAAAAACAAATAAATGTGTGTTTTCCAGTATGTTGTGTTTCCTTTTATGAAATTGGTGAAAAATGACATGATATCTTGGAGTTTCTGAGTCTTTAATATGATCTAAACATCATGCCTTGCTCTTTTTAACATATCACTTAAAGAACTTGTATGTCCTTTAATGAATTACGTAACCTCAACATCATTATTTGGTGTTTTATGACCTTTAATGAACTTGGTGACCATGACATTATGTCTTGGTGTTTAATGACCTTTAAAAAACTTGGTAACCATGACATCATGTCTTGGTGTTTAATGACCTTTAAAAAACTTGGTAACCATGACATCATGTCTTGGTGTTTTATGACCTTTAATGAACTTGGTGACCATGACATCATGTCTTGGTGTTTTATAACCTTTAATGAACTTGGTGACCATGATATCATGTCTTGGTGTTTTATGACCTTTAATGAACTTGGAGACCATGATATCATGTCTTGGTGTTTAATGACCTTTAATGAACTTGGTGACCATGACATTATGTCTTGGTGTTCAATGACCTTTAAACAACTTGGTAACCATGACATCATGTCTTGGTGTTTTATGACCTTTAATGAACTTGGTGACCATGACATCATGTCTTGGTGTTTTATAACCTTTAATGAACTTGGTGACCATGACATCATGTCTTGGTGTTTTATGACCTTTAATGAACTTGGTGACCATGACATCATGTCTTGGTGTTTTATGACCTTTAATGAACTTGGTGACCATGACATCATGTCTTGGTGTTTTATGACCTTTAATGAACTTGGTGACCATGACATCATGTCTTTGTGTTTTATGACTTTTAATGAACTTGGTGACCATGACATCATGTCTTGGTGTTTTATGACCTTTAAAAAACTTGGTAACCATGCATGACATCATGTCTTGGTGTTTTATGACCTTTAACGAACATGGTGACCATGACATCATGTCTTGGTGTTTTATGACCTTTAATGAACTTGGTAACCATGAGATCATGTCTTGGTGTTTTATGTCCTTTAATGAACTTGGTGACCATGACATCATGATTAGGTGATTTATGTCCTTTCTTGAATTTGGTGACCATGATATCATGTCTTAGTGTTTATGACCTTTAATGAACTTGGTGACCATGACATCATGTCTTGGTGTTTTATAACCTTTAATGAACTTGGTGACCATGACATCATGTCTTGGTGTTTTATGACCTTTAAAAAACTTGGTAACCATGACATCATGTCTTGGTGTTTTATGACCTTTAAAGTCATAAGAAACCTCAAATTTAAAAAAAATAATGCATGTGTTTTTTTATAACTCAATGGATAGTTTACATTATAAAACTTATGTACATATACTTTTTTCTGAAGAAAATTCTTTAATTTATTCATATTTAGAAGACGTTTACTTTATTTTAATTGCTTCCTTCCAGGAAGCAATTCCCCCCACATATTTTCCGTATGCAAAGTGACCTCAGTGTGACCCATCTCGTAAAAATCCGGTGATCGCAATACGCATGGATGTCCTAAATAAACTATTATCTGAATTTACATGTTAAACACATGCTCAATTTCCATGCTTTTTTGTTGATTTTTTGTTGATTGTTGACCAACATGTGACAATCTTTAAACTTCGGCTTCAAAACACGAACTTTAATTACCTGCCATATTTTCACAACAACACTGACCGACTGAAAAAAAAGTTGACGATTATACGAAATTTATGCGAAAAAAATGAAAAATTCTTGAACAGAAGACTAAGTTTATGATGTTTGTATGCATTGGTTCAAGAGTTGGAAGAACATTATTTTTCACCGGTCACTCGTTTCTTATGACTTTAATGAACTTGGTGACCATGACATTATGTCTTGGTGTTTTATGACCTTTAATGAATTTGGTAACCATTACATCATGTCTTGGTGTTTTATGTCCTTTCTTGAACTTGGTGACTATGACATCATGATTTGGTGATTTATGTCCTTTAATGAACTTGGTGACCATGACATCATGATTTGGTGATTTATGTCCTTTCTTGAACTTGGTGACCATGACATCATGATTTGGTGATTTATGTCCTTTCTTGAACTTGGTGACCATGACATCATGATTTGGTGATTTATGTCCTTTCTTGAACTTGGTGACTATGACATCATGATTTGGTGATTTATGTCCTTTCTTGAACTTGGTGACTATGACATCATGATTTGGTGATTTATGTCCTTTAATGAACTTGGTGACTATGACATCATGATTTGGTGATTTATGTCCTTTCTTGAACTTGGTAACCATGACATCATGATTTGGTGATTTATGTTCTTTCTTGAATTTGGTGACTATGACATCATGATTTGGTGATTTATGTCCTTTCTTGAACTTGGTGACTATGACATCATGTCTTGGTGATTTATGTTCTTTCTTGAATTTGGTGACTATGACATCATGATTTGGTGATTTATGTCCTTTCTTGAACTTGGTGACTATGACATCATGTCTTGGTGATTTATGACCTTTAATGAACTCATACCTGTCAACTGACCCGTATTCTGCGGGTGTGACCCGAGATTTTCACAATTCTGAGGGATCACCCGGGACACCCGCCAGGTCATTGAAATAACCCGGGAATTCCGAAAATGACCCGATTTCACCCGTATTTCTTAGCCTTGAGATGATTTCATAAGTAATATTCCTTTGAAATACCGGCAAATTCGTAATTCTTCCATGAACAGGAAGTTCATCTAGCTATGTAATCTGTCAAATTAAGTGACCCATTAAGTGCATGGCTTCATCTGACAGCTTTGGTGTCAAACACACTGTTAATTAACACCAATTACCTTAGCTTTAGGTCGTAAATTACAAATAAATTGCACTTTTGGTTTACAAACATATTTTATCTAAGAGTTATTTCCCCTTATTTGTCACATTCAAAATTATTCCTTATATTAACGTTTTATGGGTGAAAAAGATTAAATCATAAAAATATAAAATTCAAATACATATTGAAAAATAACTTTTCATTATTTTTATACCTTTATACAATTTTTAAAAAAAAGTTGAAAATTATTTTTTACATTTATACTTCTTTTAACTGTATAACTATATTTTATCATAGTCTAATTTCCTTATAAGTTGAAAGATGTTACGTTTAATGGCAATATATGCAGTAGTCATAAAGATAAAAAAAAAGCCAGTATTCTCAAACAAAGAACATAAGACTGTGTTACACAAATTTATAAAAATCTCTAAAGTGCAATGAAATAATAATTAATAAGATTTAAAATGACTTAACCAAGTGAACATGCATTCATGTTTTGGTATCTTTCATATACATTATAAGAAAATGTACCATAAATACTGAAATTCAGCTCGAAAAAGTTTGTACGCGTTATGACCTGAGATTTGATTCTTCAATGCAGGTCATGACCTGAATTTTCATTGTCACAGGTTGACAGGTATGTGAACTTGGTGACTATGACATCATAACTTGGTGTTTTATGACCTTTAATGCACTTGCATGTTCACTTGTGTTAATATGTCTTTTGATTGAGTTAAGCCATTTCAATTGATATTTTACAGTGTCTTTCCATGTTGTGTTGTTACACTACTGTTTCAGATAAGGGTGAAGGTTGGTACCTATTAAAATGTTCAAACCCCCTGCATTTGGTTGGAATCTTAGGAATCTGATGTTCAGTAGTTGTTGTTTGTTGATGTGGTTCATTAGAGTTTCCTTGTTTTTTATATATATAATACCATTGGTTTTCCATTTGAATGGTTATACACTAGTAATTTTTGGGCCCTTTATAGCTAATTGTTAGATGTGAGCCAAGGCTCCGTGTTGAAGGCTTTGACCTATAATGGTTTACTTTTACAAATTGTGACTTGGATGGAGAGTTATCTCATTGGCACTAATTCTACAGCTTCTTATATCTATTGGTGAGCATGACATCATGACTTTGTGTTTTATGTCTTTTAATGACCTTATTGACCTTGACATCATGCCTAGGTGTTTTATGTCCTTAACTTATTTTGGAGACCATGGGATAATGCCTTAGTTTTTTTTATGTCCTTTTGAAATATAATTTGGTGAACATGAAATCATGTTTTGGTCTTCTTTGTCTTTCTGTAAAAAAATAGTATAATATGGAGACCATGAAATCATTGCTTGATGGTTTTTGTCTTAAAAAAGAATTGTGTGAGCATGTCATTATGTCTTGGTGATCAGGACATCATGCTTTGGTATTTTCTGTCCTTAAGAGAACTTGGTAACCATGACATCAAGCTTTGGTATTTTCTGTCCTTAAGAGAACTTTTTTTTTTTTTTTTTTTTTTTTTTTCTATGGTCGGGTTGTTGTCTCTTTGGCACATTCCCCATTTCCATTCTCAATTTTATTGGTAACCATGACATCAAGTTTCGGTATTTCATGTCCTTAAAAGAACTTGGTAACCATGACATCTTAATTTGGTATTTTATGTCCTTAAAAAAACTCGGTAACCATGACATCATGCCTTAGTATTTTATGTCCTTTAAAGATTAAAACTTGGTAGACATGACATCATGTCTTTATATTTTATATCCTGAAAAAAAATTTGGTAACCATGACATCATGCCTTTGCCCTAATGTTCTTAAAAGACTTTTGTAATTGTAACCATCATGTCTTGGTATTCAAGGACCTTAAAAGAATTTGGTAGTCATGACATCATGTCTTGGTGTTTATGGAGGGTTTTTTTTCTGGAACATGTACATTTGTTTGTAACTATCCTTTTATTATTTTTTATTATTATGTTGTAAGTTCCTTTTCATATTAAACTGTCATGGTTTCATCCATTTCATCCATTTCTAAAGATTTTTTAATTTTTATCAACATAAACATATGAATATTCAATGAATATACATAAATTATAGTTTCCAAATAGTACTAAATTGATGGCAGTTATATATATTAATATAATAAAAGTTGAGACTTAACAATAATTCCCCATGTTATATCCAAATCAACTTTAATATCTCCCACTGAACCTAACTTGACAATACATATTTTGACATGTTTGCATTCGTATATATTTAATGGTTTATAACAGTATACATTTCCTACCATAAAGTGCTGATGTTAAATTTAAGCTCAGGTGTTCCATACCAAATTTATGATTGTTAAAATATATATTGTCTATTTGGAATAGCTTGGTTCAGGTGTAGAGAATTCTGGGTGGAATCGCTAACGACAAGAAACACAAGGCTCACACATGTGCATATACAGTTGTACTCAGGTGGGATCTGTATTAAAACAACGGTTTTATGACTTAATCCAAAGTATGACAAATGTCAAACATTGAGTCAACTTCTGTTTATTCTTTGCAAAAATTTTTTTTAATACATTTGGAATATGTAACAATCCACAATTATTATAATCATCATCATCATCATGATCACTTTGTCAAATATAGTCTTTAATGATATTTGGAATTATTAAAGATAAAATTACCATCATCAATTTTAAACATTCATAGGAATTATGGATTTGTTAATCAAAATATGTATGCTTTAACAAATCTTCCTATTACAATATTTGAAGTAGTAAAAGCCAAAATAATTAATTATCATCATCTACAGCAATCAATTATTTACAATATGGATTTGCTAATCACAATATGTTAGCCTTAATAATTCTGAATTTCATGTTAATTTTAAATATATGCAGCTACCAGCTTTTGCTGTAGGTCCCCCCCCCCCCTAAAAAAAAAGCCAATTTTGTTTATTTAGTTTAACCTCTTCCTTAGTGAATAACAAAAAAATTAGTCTGGGAGAACATGATTTATTTGTTAGTTGAAATTTGTTTTGAACTAGCTGTCAGTAATTACAAGTACTCTAATATTTGTGCTTTGTTTTAACACATCTTGTTTCTGTACCTTATTGTACCGGTAGCTGTCAGTATTTACAAGTACTCTAATATTTGTGCTTTGTTTTAACACATCTTGTTTCTGTACCTTATTGTACCGGTAGCTGTCAGTATTTACAAGTACTCTAATATTTGTGCTTTGTTTTAACACATCTTGTTTCTGTACCTTATTGTACCGGTAGCTGTCAGTATTTACAAGTACTCTAATATTTGTGCTTTGTTTTAACACATCTTGTTTCTGTACCTTATTGTACCGGTAGCTGTCAGTATTTACAAGTACTCTAATATTTGTGCTTTGTTTTAACACATCTTGTTTCTGTACCTTATTGTTTTAACACATCTTGTTTCTGTACCTTATTGTTTTAACACATCTTGTTTCTGTACCTTATTGTTTTAACACATCTTGTTTCTGTACCTTATTGTTTTAACACATCTTGTTTCTGTACCTTATTGTTTTAACACATCTTGTTTCTGTACCTTATTGTTTTAACACATCTTGTTTCTGTACCTTATTGTTTTAACACATCTTGTTTCTGTACCTTATTGTTTCAAGCTATCTCCAGTTTGTTCTAATATTGTTTTGTTATACCAATGTCCAAGGTAAGGAGAGGGTTGAGCACTCACAAATATGTCTGCCATATTCTTGATGTGACTGTCCCAAGTGAGGAGCATGTCTGACATTATTGCTTTTTTTTTTTGTAAATTGTATTGTTAAAAATAAGAGTTTAGTTTCTTCTTTAAATTAGATTGTTTCACATTTTGTTTTTATGTTGAGGCCTTTAATAGCTGTCTATACAATATATGTTTTCTCATTGTTGAAGGTTGTTTAGTGACCTTTAAAAGCTGTCTATACAATATATGTTTTCTCATTGTTGAAGGTTGTTTAGTGACCTTTAATTGCTTATTTTTCTTCATTTGAACTTGTGTGAAAAGTTGTGTTGCTTCTTTTTGGTCATATTCGTTGGGATTATGGTTGCTTAGTGGTTTTTGCGCTTCATATCGATTTGATATTATATCAAGCCCGTTCTACCTGATTTTATCATGATTTTACTTTTCTTTTGAATTGTTTCAAATTTATTATAGCATGAGAACCTTTTTCTTCCTGAAAAGGATTTTCCATGAAACTTTATGGTAAAAGTTAAGCAATTTCAGGGTTAAAAGGAGTTCCTATTGGGAATAGCAATACCTTTTTCACAACTAACAAGCAGGACCAACTAACATGATACAGTAATTTTTCCTCTTATATTATTTTTTTGTATTTTCAATTAACATTTTATCTATAAATAAATCAATACTTTTTTTTACAATTTCAAGTAAACACACCTAGAATAAGTTTTTGTACTATTATAGGTATTACTGATGCTTACGAGTCTGGCAGTAACTCTAGAGACACGATATATTAAGGCTATGATATCAACAAGCACCTGCTCGAACCAATTTCCTTCGGCATAATTAATTTAGTTTTTTGTGAAATTAACAAAATCACCTGCCTCCGTGTTTGAACAGTGGTGTAACGTGACATTTGTGAAATTATTTATATGGTCCACTTCAGCCGAACAGATGCAAAAATCAATCAAAAGAAAATTGGTCTTAAAATAATCATAGATAAGATAAATACATGGATTTTACTTCCCTATTATTGGTGATAAATGTGAATTCAAAATGTTGCTGAATTTAACAGAACAATAAATAAAGCTCCTAAAATTTTCAAATAGATTCATTTCTTTTCATATGTAGCAATTAAGGTTTTTGGATTGAGGAAAACATTGTATGTTTGTGGATATTGTATTTTTTCTATAATTTTTGCATTAAGCCAAAAGATGTATACTAGTATACATGGTCTATTTTTATCTTCAAATTCATCAATAGGATTTTTTTGATGAAATAAATCTTTCTTTGAAATTTTCTCAAAACTGTGTAGTGTGAGCCTATAGTTAGCATACATGTAGGAGAAAAGGGAAAAGAGATCAAAACATGTACCAGTATTTTGGATGATCATTGTATATTGATTATATATATATATATATATACATTTTTTGGTACAAATTTATTAGGATCAATCACACATAAAAAAGAAAGCCATCAATGAATATGTAATATTATTTTTTACAAAATTACCCTAGTCAAGCCCTCCTTAACAATCACTTAATATGAGAGTTTTGATTGAAGTAATGAAGCCATATGTGGTCACTTTAAACAAAGCCGAACATTGATTCTAAGATTGATCTGGCACATGTGTCACAAAAATACATGTAACATTTCGTTTCTACGTCAATATATCCAATGTTTATTACATTAAACCAACAACAAAACATATATCTATGAGTCAGGCCTTGCCATATGTTCCCCGACTGACCTCCCGAAATATAGGACAAACAAAACCATACAATATTTCCCCATTCCTCGGGCAAATTTTTCTTGTATCTTTTGTTTTCTGTAAGCTTAAGGCCATTGAGTAATTGCTTCCCATTTTAGGATAACTTACTATAAATAATAAAAGAGGTTTTGAACCTAAGCAAATATACTGACTTATATGTCAATTAGACTGAAACAAATGGTTTTACTCACGATTGTTTTATTTTGATCCTTTTAATTTAGCATTTATTCCATTTATAGATGTATTAGAAATAAATTATATATAATTACATGTAAAGTTCAAATTTCAGTAGGATTACTCTAAGCTTTCCCTTAGAAAACGAAAAAAATCCCACATGGGCTTTAGCCTTTTCTTCTATAATTCTATATATTATAACCAGATGCTCTGCAGGGCACAGCTTTATACGACCACAGAGGTTGAACCCTGAACGGTTGGGGCAAGTATGGACACAACATTCAAGCTGGATTCAGCTCTAAATTTGGATTATCATGATTATGATTAAATAGTTGACACAGCATAGGTTTCTGACACAGAATGAATGTGGTCTAATGAACTTAAAATATTTTTTTTGCCCTTGAGCAATTCACTATGCTATTGAATATTAATCCTCTCAAAAAAATGTTTGAAGAAATTTTCTTTTTATTTATGAAATTTGAAATGAGAAAAATTTAACCCCCCCCCCCCCCCCCCCATTTTTTTCACATCCCCCTTTCCCTTTTTCCAAAACTGATCTCAATTCAAATTTCTAATGGAGTTTGCAACAATAACTACTCATTTAAATACATCATAAAATATTAAAATGTAAAATAAAGTGCTTGTTATCACTGAATGGTAAAAATTGTTTTAATTTATCAGTTGGTAGTAAAAGTGAATATACATTGTATTGTATAAAACAATGATTTAAGTTGATTCAACTACTATTCTGGACACAGAAAGATAACTCCAATTGAAAATTTCTTGCTACTGCACAATATTGTGCAATTAGATATTTCTTGCTATTGCACAATACTGTGCAATTGAAAATATTTGCTATTGCACAATACTGTGCAATTGAAGATTTCTTGGTATTGTGCAATTGAAAATTTCTTGCTATTGCACAATACTGTGCAATTGAAGATTTCTTGCTATTGCTGAATACTGTGCAATTGAAAATTTTTTGCTATTGCACAATACTTAATATAATAATTTTGGATCCTGATTTGAACCAACTTGAAAACTGGGCCCATAATCAAAAATCTAAGTACATGTTTAGATTCAGCATATCAAAAAAGCCCAAGAATTCAATTTTTGTTAAAATCAAACTTAGTTTAATTTTGGACCCTTTGGACTTTAATGTAGACCAATTTGAAAACGGAACCAAAAATTAAGAATCTACATACACAGTTAGATTTGGCATATCAAAGAACCCCAATTATTCAATTTTTTATGAAATCAAACAAAGTTTAATTTTGGACCCCGATTTGGACCAACTTGAAAACTGGGCCAATAATCAAGAATCTAAGTACATTTTTAGATTCAGCATATCAAAGAACCCCCAGGATTCATTTTTTGTAAAATCAAACTAAGTTTAATTTTGGACCCTTTGGACCGTAATGTAGACCAATTTGAAAAGTGGACCAAAAATTAAGAATCTACATACACAGTTAGATTCGGTATATCAAAGAACCCCAATTTTTGATGAAATCAAACAAAGTTCAATTTTGGACCCTTTGGGCCCTTTATTCCTAAACTGTTGGGACCAAAACTCCCAAAATCAAACCCATTGGCAACCTTCCTTTTATGATGATAAACCTTGTGTCAAAATTTCATAGATTTCTATTTACTTAAACTAAAGTTATAGTGCGAAAACTAAAAGTATTTCGGACGACGAAGACGACGCTGCCGCCGACGCCGCCGACGCCGCCAGACGACGCCAAAGTGATACCAATATACGAACAAAAAATTTTCAATTTTTGCAGTCCTATAAAAACCAGTGCAGCTTTGATTGTTTGTGTGTCATAGTGTTTATGCAGGAACATATTAAAACGCCATGTAATTTTATAATTTCTGGTTAGCAAAATTACCTTTTCTTATAGATTTTTCAGGATATTGTAACACGTTAGGAAAAATAAGTTGCAATTTAACCTAGCTTTTGTCAATTGTAAACTAAGTAATGGATCAAAAATATTGTTCTTCCAAAGGGACATTTGTTACAAGAGAAATCTTTAAGTAACCAAAATGATAACAAATGATAACACACAGAGCGTTGCAAGGGACTTGCACTCCTAAACAACCAAAGACACCAAGCACAATCCCAGAGCACTGGAAGCCACCAACAGCCAGCCCATAGCCAACAACTAACAGAAAAACATGCATCCAAGACCAAACCATCATTCAGCACACATCCAACATCCAATGGATTCAGTGCAGATGACACAAATAGTCAGAGAAAAACCAGACCCTGCATAATTACAGGACATGGGCATTGACAGACTGACATGCTAATGTATGCAGTACATTAGACCTACTAGTATGACCTAGCCTTAACACTGAATAAACAGGAAGAGAGCAGACTTGTGATATGGTAAACTGTGCAGTAAGATGGCTAAAATCAACTCAAATGACAGGTTTCATGTCTTAAATTTGTTTTACAAAAGAATGTAGCTTCATGAGACCATTAGGCTTTCAGACTATGGAATTACTGGTACATTTGTAGTAGAAAATTATCTGAATAGCCTGA
The DNA here is from genome assembly GCF_965363235.1 of Mytilus galloprovincialis. Classification (NCBI taxonomy): domain Eukaryota; kingdom Metazoa; phylum Mollusca; class Bivalvia; order Mytilida; family Mytilidae; genus Mytilus; species Mytilus galloprovincialis. The sequence continues at coordinate 90,468,584 of NC_134843.1, forward strand.
CTTTTTATATATTACGAGTACTTACAGTTTCAAAAGTCTTTTTCTTTTCTCTCTTTTCTTAACTTCAGTCTATAAAACAGAATAAACTACATGAAATATCAAAATATTACATAAATTCCTAATAGTATCATATTATTCAACATGCATGCCATAAATGTGGGTTTCCCAATTTGAAACTTTCTAATCTTTAGCATTAAATGTTCAGAAGTAAATTTTCATTAATTTTCAAATACAACACAGACAAAGAATGTAAACAATAAGACCACAATGAAAGGACATATAACAGTAATGACAGTCAATAGTAACACATATTGGTCCTTTTACCTACAGTGTGGAGTTACAATAAAGAATGTAAACAATAAGACCACAATGAAAGGACATATAACAGTAATGACAGTCAATGGTAACACATATTGGTCCTTTTACCTACAGTGTGGAGTTACAATAAAGAATGTAAACAATAAGACCACAATGAAAGGACATATAACAGTAATGACAGTCAATAGTAACACATATTGGTCCTTTTACCTACAGTGTGGAGTTACAATAAAGAATGTAAACAATAAGACCACAATGAAAGGACATATAACAGTAATGACAGTCAATAGTAACACATATTGGTCCTTTTACCTACAGTGTGGAGTTACAATAAAGAATGTAAACAATAAGACCACAATGAAAGGACATATAACAGTAATGACAGTCAATAGTAACACATATTGGTCCTTTTACCTACAGTGTGGAGTTACAATAAAGAATGTAAACAATAAGACCACAATGAAAGGACATATAACAGTAATGACAGTCAATGGTAACACATATTGGTCCTTTTACCTACAGTGTGGAGTTACAATAAAGAATGTAAACAATAAGACCACAATGAAAGGACATATAACAGTAATGACAGTCAATGGTAACACATATTGGTCCTTTTACCTACAGTGTGGAGTTACAATAAAGAATGTAAACAATAAGACCACAATGAAAGGACATATAACAGTAATGACAGTCAATGGTAACACATATTGGTCCTTTTACCTACAGTGTGGAGTTACAATAAAGAATGTAAACAATAAGACCACAATGAAAGGACATATAACAGTAATGACAGTCAATAGTAACACATATTGGTCCTTTTACCTACAGTGTGGAGTTACAATAAAGAATGTAAACAATAAGACCACAATGAAAGGACATATAACAGTAATGACAGTCAATAGTAACACATATTGGTCCTTTTACCTACAGTGTGGAGTTACAATAAAGAATGTAAACAATAAGACCACAATGAAAGGACATATAACAGTAATGACAGTCAATAGTAACACATATTGGTCCTTTTACCTACAGTGTGGAGTTACAATAAAGAATGTAAACAATAAGACCACAATGAAAGGACATATAACAGTAATGACAGTCAATAGTAACACATATTGGTCCTTTTACCTACAGTGTGGAGTTACAATAAAGAATGTAAACAATAAGACCACAATGAAAGGACATATAACAGTAATGACAGTCAATAGTAACACATATTGGTCCTTTTACCTACAGTGTGGAGTTACAATAAAGAATGTAAACAATAAGACCACAATGAAAGGACATATAACAGTAATGACAGTCAATAGTAACACATATTGGTCCTTTTACCTACAGTGTGGAGTTACAATAAAGAATGTAAACAATAAGACCACAATGAAAGGACATATAACAGTAATGACAGTCAATAGTAACACATATTGGTCCTTTTACCTACAGTGTGGAGTTACAATAAAGAATGTAAACAATAAGACCACAATGAAAGGACATATAACAGTAATGACAGTCAATAGTAACACATATTGGTCCTTTTACCTACAGTGTGGAGTTACAATAAAGAATGTAAACAATAAGACCACAATGAAAGGACATATAACAGTAATGACAGTCAATAGTAACACATATTGGTCCTTTTACCTACAGTGTGGAGTTACAATAAAGAATGTAAACAATAAGACCACAATGAAAGGACATATAACAGTAATGACAGTCAATAGTAACACATATTGGTCCTTTTACCTACAGTGTGGAGTTACAATAAAGAATGTAAACAATAAGACCACAATGAAAGGACATATAACAGTAATGACAGTCAATAGTAACACATATTGGTCCTTTTACCTACAGTGTGGAGTTACAATAAAGAATGTAAACAATAAGACCACAATGAAAGGACATATAACAGTAATGACAGTCAATAGTAACACATATTGGTCCTTTTACCTACAGTGTGGAGTTACAATAAAGAATGTAAACAATAAGACCACAATGAAAGGACATATAACAGTAATGACAGTCAATAGTAACACATATTGGTCCTTTTACCTACAGTGTGGAGTTACAATAAAGAATGTAAACAATAAGACCACAATGAAAGGACATATAACAGTAATGACAGTCAATAGTAACACATATTGGTCCTTTTACCTACAGTGTGGAGTTACAATAAAGAATGTAAACAATAAGACCACAATGAAAGGACATATAACAGTAATGACAGTCAATGGTAACACATATTGGTCCTTTTACCTACAGTGTGGAGTTACAATAAAGAATGTAAACAATAAGACCACAATGAAAGGACATATAACAGTAATGACAGTCAATGGTAACACATATTGGTCCTTTTACCTACAGTGTGGAGTTACAATAAAGAATGTAAACAATAAGACCACAATGAAAGGACATATAACAGTAATGACAGTCAATAGTAACACATATTGGTCCTTTTACCTACAGTGTGGAGTTACAATAAAGAATGTAAACAATAAGACCACAATGAAAGGACATATAACAGTAATGACAGTCAATAGTAACACATATTGGTCCTTTTACCTACAGTGTGGAGTTACAATAAAGAATGTAAACAATAAGACCACAATGAAAGGACATATAACAGTAATGACAGTCAATAGTAACACATATTGGTCCTTTTACCTACAGTGTGGAGTTACAATAAAGAATGTAAATAATAAGACCACAATGAAAGGACATATAACAGTAATGACAGTCAATAGTAACACATATTGGTCCTTTTACCTACAGTGTGGAGTTACAATAAAGAATGTAAACAATAAGACCACAATGAAAGGACATATAACAGTAATGACAGTCAATAGTAACACATATTGGTCCTTTTACCTACAGTGTGGAGTTACAATAAAGAATGTAAACAATAAGACCACAATGAAAGGACATATAACAGTAATGACAGTCAATAGTAACACATATTGGTCCTTTTACCTACAGTGTGGAGTTACAATAAAGAATGTAAACAATAAGACCACAATGAAAGGACATATAACAGTAATGACAGTCAATAGTAACACATATTGGTCCTTTTACCTACAGTGTGGAGTTACAATAAAGAATGTAAACAATAAGACCACAATGAAAGGACATATAACAGTAATGACAGTCAATAGTAACACATATTGGTCCTTTTACCTACAGTGTGGAGTTACAATAAAGAATGTAAACAATAAGACCACAATGAAAGGACATATAACAGTAATGACAGTCAATAGTAACACATATTGGTCCTTTTACCTACAGTGTGGAGTTACAATAAAGAATGTAAACAATAAGACCACAATGAAAGGACATATAACAGTAATGACAGTCAATAGTAACACATATTGGTCCTTTTACCTACAGTGTGGAGTTACAATAAAGAATGTAAACAATAAGACCACAATGAAAGGACATATAACAGTAATGACAGTCAATAGTAACACATATTGGTCCTTTTACCTACAGTGTGGAGTTACAATAAAGAATGTAAACAATAAGACCACAATGAAAGGACATATAACAGTAATGACAGTCAATAGTAACACATATTGGTCCTTTTACCTACAGTGTGGAGTTACAATAAAGAATGTAAACAATAAGACCACAATGAAAGGACATATAACAGTAATGACAGTCAATAGTAACACATATTGGTCCTTTTACCTACAGTGTGGAGTTACAATAAAGAATGTAAACAATAAGACCACAATGAAAGGACATATAACAGTAATGACAGTCAATAGTAACACATATTGGTCCTTTTACCTACAGTGTGGAGTTACAATAAAGAATGTAAACAATAAGACCACAATGAAAGGACATATAACAGTAATGACAGTCAATAGTAACACATATTGGTCCTTTTACCTACAGTGTGGAGTTACAATAAAGAATGTAAACAATAAGACCACAATGAAAGGACATATAACAGTAATGACAGTCAATAGTAACACATATTGGTCCTTTTACCTACAGTGTGGAGTTACAATAAAGAATGTAAACAATAAGACCACAATGAAAGGACATATAACAGTAATGACAGTCAATAGTAACACATATTGGTCCTTTTACCTACAGTGTGGAGTTACAATAAAGAATGTAAACAATAAGACCACAATGAAAGGACATATAACAGTAATGACAGTCAATAGTAACACATATTGGTCCTTTTACCTACAGTGTGGAGTTACAATAAAGAATGTAAACAATAAGACCACAATGAAAGGACATATAACAGTAATGACAGTCAATAGTAACACATATTGGTCCTTTTACCTACAGTGTGGAGTTACAATAAAGAATGTAAACAATAAGACCACAATGAAAGGACATATAACAGTAATGACAGTCAATAGTAACACATATTGGTCCTTTTACCTACAGTGTGGAGTTACAATAAAGAATGTAAACAATAAGACCACAATGAAAGGACATATAACAGTAATGACAGTCAATAGTAACACATATTGGTCCTTTTACCTACAGTGTGGAGTTACAATAAAGAATGTAAACAATAAGACCACAATGAAAGGACATATAACAGTAATGACAGTCAATAGTAACACATATTGGTCCTTTTACCTACAGTGTGGAGTTACAATAAAGAATGTAAACAATAAGACCACAATGAAAGGACATATAACAGTAATGACAGTCAATAGTAACACATATTGGTCCTTTTACCTACAGTGTGGAGTTACAATAAAGAATGTAAACAATAAGACCACAATGAAAGGACATATAACAGTAATGACAGTCAATAGTAACACATATTGGTCCTTTTACCTACAGTGTGGAGTTACAATAAAGAATGTAAACAATAAGACCACAATGAAAGGACATATAACAGTAATGACAGTCAATGGTAACACATATTGGTCCTTTTACCTACAGTGTGGAGTTACAATAAAGAATGTAAACAATAAGACCACAATGAAAGGACATATAACAGTAATGACAGTCAATAGTAACACATATTGGTCCTTTTACCTACAGTGTGGAGTTACAATCAGATGATGCTTTCAATTACAAAATGTAGAAAGTACTTTGTTGTTTAATTTTATGAATATAACACAAAGTGTTCTCAATTATAGTGCTATTAGAAAAGATTTTTTTATAATAGAATGTGCTGGTACTATAAATGTTGTGCTATTATTTTTGGATAACAGTCATAGGCAGATCCAGGGGGGATGTGTGGCCTGGGCCCCAACTCTACAAACACTGATGCTGTTCACTAATCACTACCTCAATCTAAACTTGACTAACTCTCAAATCTCTTTTATTTTCTAAGTGTTGGTTGTTGGTGTGGTCCTTCCTTCCTGATCTTTTTCAGCATTATAAAAAAAACTGCCATACATGTGGGAGCTTTAGCTAGCTATAAAACAGGTTTAACCTATCATTTTTTCTTTAAAAAAAAAAGGCCTGTCCCAAGTCAGGAATATCACAGTTGTTTTTCAATTGTTCTGTTGCTTGTTAAGAGTTTGATTTTTTAAAGTTTTTCACCTTTTTGAATTTGCCATTTAGTTTGGTATTTTTTATACAATTCTACTGACATATTCTTAACTCAATGACAAATATTAGAACGTCAAATAAAAAGTAAATATAAATGTGACAGATGCTGTGATCTTTAATTGAGTCTCTGAGTATATTAAATGTAGTCCTTCAAAAATTACAATTTCTTACTTTACATTGCAACAAAAGAAAATCAATTTTACAAGAAATAGTGGTATTATAGGGTCTATGCAGACTCCAACCAATTTTCCTAATAATTACAAATAAAATGATTTAGATTTATGGTGTTAGTAATAATTTATTTTGATGCTGAAATAAATAAAAAATCAAACAGACAATATGTTACACACAGTACGTGGCGTAAACAATGCACTGGGGAAACAGATTTTTGCTGGTATCCATAAATTAAATTTTTACTTACTTAAATCAATACAAATATAAATTTCAAGCAGTATTATACTAGATCAACTAATGTAATCTGTACTCCATCTGCTGATCTTGCTCGACAGATGGTATAAGTAACTTAGCCCGTCAGCTGTCCCCAAAAACAATCATTATCGTGCTTGTGATAAAACTATATTGGACTTTAAACACAGATGTAGCAAATATATTTTTCAGATCGTTTAAACAGCATATGTTTTATAATATTGACTAATCTATAGAGATATTTTACTTATATTTCTTTGTAGCATTAGAATCAATATGCCACACTGTGTTTTTGCAATTGAATATTTCATTATTGTTATTACACAAACTGCTTCAAAAGTCCTTGGGTTCATTGCATTTAACATAAAAAAGGATTTTTCTTTATAACGGACAATTATTTCCATTTGTAGTCAACAAAAAACTTGACATAAATATCTTTAATATGAAAAGGATTGCTAATGCTGAATTACCAGTCCTACTGTACTTATTATGACTTAATTTCCTGTTTGAAGTCTTTAATATCAATGTCTTGCTACTAGTTTAAAAGAATATTGACATCATCAAGAATCAATGATCCTTGAAAATGAGGTCAGGTTCAGATAAACCCTGCCAGACAGACATGTTCTCAACACAATCATGTCATACAAAAAATAAAGCTGTCCTTTTGCCTTAATAAAATATCTGCGAAAGTGACCTTTCTATGTGCCATGGGTTTTGCTCATTGTATGGTGACCTATAGTTGAGATATCTCATTGGCAATAATACCACATCATCTTATTTTTGTAATTTAAAAAAAATTAGACCATGAAAATGTCAAAGTCAAATGAATCCTACAGACACATGCACCTTATAATATACAATACTCCAGATACAGTTGAGAAATGGATACACTCAACAAACTAAAGGTTAACCAGTGAACCATAAAAATGAGGTCACTGTCAGATCATCATTGCGAGACTGATATGAACACCTTACAATCATTCCATAAACCAAATGTATTGCTTATAGTACCTTTCAATAAGACATGATGATTTAAGCTTAAGATTGATAACTGAGCCATGGCATGAGGTCAAGAGTAACCAATTTGATGGACATGTATACCTTGCAGCTAGTCTATATATATACCAAATATACTGTGGAATCAGGATATCATTATTATTTGTTGGATACCAATTTTCATGGATCTCTTGGGTACAGGTGAACCAAGAATTGAAATGTTCAACAAATGACAAATTTTCTATGACTATAGGCTCTAAAGCAGCTAACTATAACAAAATCACGAAATTGTTTTTTTCTTAATTTAGAAAATTGGTACCCGCAAAAATAATTGGATGCACAATAGTTGTCCTCACATTACCAGGTAACTGAAATATTTCATAAGTTGTTTTAAAGTTGTTGCTGAACCATTAAAGCTCAAGCGATACAACAAAATAAGACGTGGGACATTGTGCTGAAGAGAAATAAAACTTAATGCATGGAATGTAACATTTGTAAATCTACCCTACCTCCAACTAAAATATGTCATTCAAGCTGTCACAATGGCCTGCTAAGATTACAATAAATTCCCTTGAATGTATCTAAATACCAATATAAGGCACAGCTGGTTACTTAGTATATGAGAAATTTCCTAAAAAAAAAATGGTTCTCATTAAATAATCATTCCAAATAAGTCAAAGTGACTCTTAAAAATATATTCCCTGTAGGTCCCTCAACACTTTAGATTGGGTTGATTGATTGTTTGGTGTTTAGCACCACTCTCAGCACTATTTTGCTACTTCCTGGCATTCAGTTTTACTGGTGAAGGAAGTCAGAGTGCACTGAGAGAACTAACCCCCTCGGTTGGAAAACTAACAGGACTAGAATCTCACACACATGTACAGGGTTCAGCCTTACAATCTCAGTGTTGACAGGCTAGTGATACAGTACACCAACTTATAAGTTCTTACCGAAATAAAACTTGTCCAGGCTTTAGATTTGATTCATTGTTAGTTGCTTCAAGTCCAGTGGCAAATGTTTCATGCATTTTCAGGAAAACTTACAAATTAAGACATCATTATACTTTAATACTTTATTTCAAAAGTAATACAGCTTATATGACACCATCAAAAACACTTTTCTTAGTTGTCTCAGTACCTATTCTGACCTCTAGATAGATTTTATCTTGTTTGTGTTGTTATGTTCCTGTCTAGTTGATGCATATCTGTACATGTGACATTATGAACTTTTTCAAAAGGTTTTAATTATCATACAAAAGTACATAATAGTTAATAAGGTGTTAAGAAATATGAGCTCTTATATAAAAAATATAAGCAAACCTGTCATACTTGAGTCGTTTGAACTTTTAATTTCCAAAAGATAAGAAATCACAGACAATTAGTATCTTAAGTTAAAGAACTTATTTCTGTATTTATTTTTATGAGCATATATGTGTAAATTCATAATCCCAATAAACAATGTTTTTTTACACTTTCTTTTTGTGCATAAAAAAGGAGATGTGATAATTGGAGCAATTTGGGTCATTTCAATCAAAGTGTTTTATAAAGACAGTAAAAATTTGCTTTGTTTTCTAGTTTGTGTCTATTACTGAAAATATGAATAACTTCAATTTTCTAGCTTTCTATATTTTTTTATATATATGTTAATTTACGTTTTTTGCCTTTTCTTTATATCATGCTTATAAAAATATTTATCCTTCAGTTGATATTTACCTTACAATACATTACACATTTAACACAATTCAACATAAATATTGATCCAGAGCTAGGAATTATTTATTAAAGAGGTATTTGTTTAGCTTCTATGATAGAATCCATGCGTATCTGGAAAACATCTTCGCAGAGAAATTTTTTGAAAACTGCCAAATTTTGAGAATTTCTATTCTATTTGCAAATGTACTTCATCTTTATCCTTGTCAAAATTAATAAAATTTATCAAAAAATGAATAGTTAATCTAATTTTTTTCCAGCATATGTTTCCAATGTGAATTAATTGCCTCCCTTTGATGGTGAACAGGTGGCTTGATTAGATTAAGTGTGGTAGCTCAAGGGGGCATCTGGGATGTGTATTCCGGTAACCATCTTATAATGTTTGAAAACATGGTCTCCGACTGCTTATATAATCACGACCAGTGATGTTATCCAGATATGTGAATCTCATGGCGATGGGGGAAAATGGCTACAGTAAATATTAATAATATTTATAAATATAAATCTTAAATCTCTTTGTATAGCTATAAATCATCTAACAAAAACCAGAAGGCCCTGCCACAAGTTTGTTTATTTGATTACAGCTCCTCTGTATTGAGATTTTCTGGGTAAATAAGGTCACACAGTACATTTTTCAATTGAATTTATATTGTCTTCCAATAAACTAAAATATGGAAAGAGGAATGTTGTCTTAAAAATGGGAATATTTGTAGTTGTGATCTTTCAACTATAACAATGTAAATTCAGAAATGTTTGTGTCCACTTTCTAAAAGACAAAAAATATTGCAATTTCAGGAATTTCTATAGTTAATCAATGTTATTATCAAAATTAAGATGCAATTTTATTTCATTTTTGAGAAAACTATTCTGCTGCAACTTTTCATAGTACTAAAAAATCATCAAAAGACTTTCAGAATTTACAGTTCATGCATTAGAATGCAAATGGCTACAACACTTCAAAACATAAAAATCAAAATGAAAAAAATTAAGTTTGTGTCAGAATGATTCTAGCAATTTTTAATTCTCAAAATCTCAAGTTCTTTCTGATATTTAAAAGGAGTCAGAAACCTGAATTATAAACTATTAAAAATGCAAAAATAGTAATTTATGACTGGCTGTTTTAACAAATTCAAAGAAAGAAATGCAGCATTGTTTATAAAACTACAAATACAATTGACTTATTATTATATAAGTAGTTCTTGTTAAACAGATCAAATAAGTAAACCCACACTTCAACATGATAAGACACATTTGTTTTTAAATCAAGGGAACATTACTAAATACCAAGTTAAAGAAAAGTTAATTGAAATGAAAAGTACTTGAAGTAAAAAACCTGAATAAAAACATTGAATTTAAGTAAGTGGTTCTGCAATCTTTCAACTACATGTGATGCTAATGCTGTCAATGATTGAAAGACAAAATCTATGACAAGAAACTTTAAGCCATTGTTTGTATCAGAAAATACAGGGAAAAAAAACTTTTGTATTAATCAACAGTCAGTTATGCTAAATTGTCAAAAAAAAATTAATAAAACAAACAAGACTACATGTGATAGAATGTCTCACATATGGTAAAAGGGTGAACAAATAAACAAAAGTGCATGTGGTAGAATGTCTCACTACAGATAGAATGTATAGTGGTATGAAGAAAAAATGACAGAATTTTTCATACTTTGCCAATATATAGTTTATGACCTGCTTATGCCAAGTACATAACAAAGTATAAAGCTCATCACTCATTTTCTGAGGCTACAAGTGGTGAAATATTTACTTTTAGATAGCATGGCACAGGGTAAAAGAATGTGTGTATGGAAGGAGACCAAATGACAGAATTTTGAAATAAAATATAAAAAGATAGCTTTTAAAAAAAAATTGAGAAAAAAATGTTACCATACTTTTTTGGGCTAAAATACAGAAAGAAAAAAAATATTTTTGATGAAAAGCACTGTTGAGGCAAGAAATTCATAAAATGTTAATTATTACGTGTCTAATAGTCTCAAAAATAACTTAAATCATCATTCAGCCCCTGAGTTCCTTCTTTAATGCATCATTTAACTTTAACAAACTTAGTTGTGAAATTGTTTTTGTGTTCAATCAAAGGGAGATAACTTATATTGTATTTCACTAAAGATAGAGTCTGTTGGGGAGGTCCCAAGGTTTCTTTCTATATCCACAATCTCTAGACAAACTCATTTAACTGTAACATATATTTGCAGTCATAACAGCCATTTTATTGATAACACTGACTTCAAGAAGGCATTTCTCTGACTGCTGGTTTCACTTTTTTTTTAATAGAATCACTTTTATAGCATTATTTGTGTTAACATTTAAACAAGAGGCTCCCATTGCTTGAATTGCTCACTGAAATATGCCATTTAGACCTTTATTTTCACCTTAGCTTAGTTGTATATCTTATTTAGTTGTATTTGTTGTTCTTTCATAAATGCTCATGGTTATTGTTGACAGTTTCTACCTTTCAATTAAAACATTTTGAAACAACTCGAAGTTAGAATCTTTATTTTAAATCCTATAAAGAGATTCTGACTTTTTCTGACATATTGCCTAACATAGACATCTTACTTTGCTGATCCTGTTTGTTTTAAGATTTATCTCTACTATCTACGAGATTATATTTAAACCCACAAAGTTTAGTCATTTCTGACTTTAAAGTATAGTCATTTTTAACTTTAAAGTACAGTCATTTCTAACTTTAAAGTATAGTCATTTCGAACTTTAAAGTAGTCATTTCTAACTTTAAAGTATAGTCATGTCTGACTTTTAAGTATAGTCATGTCTGACTTTTAAGTATAGTCATGTCTGACTTTTAAGTATAGTCATTTCTAACTTTTAAGTATAGTCATGTCTGACTTTTAAGTATAGTCATTTCTGACTTTAAAGTATAGTCATTTCTAACTTTTAAGTATAGTCATGTCTGACTTTAAAGTCTAGTCATTTCTGACTTTAAAGTATGGTCATTTGTGACTTTAAAAGTCATTTCTAACTTTAAAGTATAGTCATTTCATGTAGTAAAAAGACTTGGATATGCATTCCTATAGTACAGCAAATAAGATTACGTTTACACATATTTCACTTTAAATCCACATCAAGTTAGTTTAAATGCATTCAACACTATTTCTAAAGGTGTTCTAGCATCATATTTATACTTCATCAAATGTTAGAAAAAAAGAACCTGGATTTCAATTCAGAATAATTTAATTTTGGATGTAACGCGTCTTCTGATTGGCTGACGTTATTTTGTTATGAGCCCATAGACATAATTTAGTCATGTGACCGTGACATCATCAACGTTTTTTCGTGGTTTTCTACGGTTTAAAATGGATTTTAGAATTAAATTATAAGAAATGACTGTAATATTTTTTCTGTCTATTCGAAATAACATAAAAAATGTGGTGCACACTGTTAAATAACCCGCTACGCGCGTTATTCAGTGTGCACCAAATTTTTTATGTTATTTCTTCATAGACAGAAAAAATATTAGTCATTCCTTAATTATCAAATACTTTAAATGTTATGTAAAGAATATTCATATACATCAGATTATAACATCCAATCTATATCTATCACACCTCCATTAAATATCTGATAAAAAGATCTAACAAACATAAGAAAATTGGAAATTGGTTAGTCTTGCATATTAGTAGAATGTGTGAGACTAAACAACTTCAAACCATGTGCTTCTGTATCAAGATCTAAAAGTATCTGGATGTTAAAATCATGAATTTTATCAAGATGAATAAAACATATTATCTGATAGATTATATCCAAATAATACATGAAAATCCACTGTGGTTCCTTTAAAGTTTTAACTTGCCAATCCACAAAGTGTGAATATCAAAATATTTAGATATTTCTACTATTAAATTGACACTTGTACTACAAAAATTGAACAGAAGTATATAATTGACAATATAAATGCAAAAATTCCAATAATTTGATACAATTTATGTATGGAGTTTCATATTTTCAGTAATAAAAGAACATTAAATAAATAAAATAACTTACCTGACTTAAAAACATATATATATATGCCACAAAATTATCTTCTTTTTCAAGTATATAAACTATATGCTACAAAATGATCTTCTTTTTCAAGTATATAAACTATAACTATATAAAGCAGTATTCAAAACTGTCTTCCAATAAGTATATAAACAGGTGAACAATACTGGACATTAATTAGATAATCATAATCTATTCAGGTGTTTTCACTTACCTGGTGAAATATTCCTCGATCTTTGCTCCAGGGGGACAGGATTACTGAGATACCTCTCCTAATTTAAAATTAAACATACAATGATTAATAAGATTTAATTATCATCAGAAAAGCTGAACAAATCTTTAATTTATTTTGTTAGAAGCCTATTGTGTAGAAACTCACTACCAATTATAGTTTATCAAATAAAACGAGTATTTAAGATTTGGCTGTGTCAACATTGTGTTTTATTGTTGTACAAGTTTTAACAACCATTTCAACACTGGATTAGGGACAATTGAAGACATTGAATCATTCACCCATATTGACACAAGTTTGAAACATCTCACTTTTAATATAAAGATGTGCAGAGAGTAAATATATAAAGTACCTCCTATAACGTCAAACAATGTAAAATGTGCCATCCTGCAATTTTGAATAATACAAAATTGTAAAGATTTAAAAAAAGTGTCAAATTAAAAAAGATATTTAAAGTCTTCTTAATTAGTGAAAGAGAAAGTTACAATTTACCAATCTACCAAAGAAAAGGCTCTTAACTGATCTGATAAAAAAGTAACATGCATATTTTGACATTTTTTTTTGTATTGTGGGAATAATTTGTTCAGGTATACAAATATTCTATGACATTTGTGCTGATTTAAAAAATTTCCATTCTTTTATTGGGCCGATTTCATTTTTTCATTTGCACCAATTTCGTTTTTTCATTTGCACCGATTTAACATTTGCTCATAATTGCATTTACAGTTCAACATAGGTGAGTAAATACTGGTCATACATATCGAAATGTCAGTGCAAATGATTGCAAGAAAGGTTTGGGTTTTTTTTACACACCTCAATCTTGAATGTCTTTGCAAAAATATGTCTGCAATATTTAAAGATGGAACATTTAAGTGCTGTCTGAAACACTTTTATCAGTTATATACTTTACACGGATGTAAAAATGGAAACTACGTTCCTCTAATTTACGTCCTCTTACCAGCGAAAGATGAATAGTGCAGTGCTATAAAGTTATGTGGAAAATAATTTTCGATCTCTGCCGTCAAAAACAACTTTCCTTTGTGGCTGAGGTTATGCATATTGACTTTGAACAAGCAATGCATAAAGCAATTTTGGATGCTTTTCCAAAATGTAGAATAGATTGTTGTCGTTTTCATCTTGCTCAGAACTGGCGGAGATTAATCCAATCTGTCGGGCTGAGCAGAGTATAAAGTCTATGATGATCATTGAAAAATAACATTGTCATTCACCTGTTATTCATGTGTAATTTACCTGTAAAAAAAAAAAAGGCGCAAATGAATACAAAATTCGGTGCAAATGAAATGCAGATTGGGGCAAATGCAAAACGCTGTTCTACTCTTGAGAGAGTAACATTAAGTGGAAAGAGTTCTTGTGGTTTGGTAGAAACTAAGTGCTCTTCCATCTCCCTAATCATAATATCTTATTTAGAAGATTAACAAAAGGTAAAAATAACTTGAATTAGGTGATCTTAGTATTTAACAAATCCCTCCCATCCCCCGTTGCAGCATAATTCTTGAACAGCATATTTCTACTGTCAAGATCTGACTTGACCTTAATATATTGGTTCATTTTGATTAAATTTTCAAAATGATTGTTAGTGGAACAGCTTCTATCATATAGAAATCCACAACACACCTTATTATATGAAAGCTATAGAAATAACTTTAATTTAACTGATAGTCTGGTCAATCTAGCATAAATTTGACCCTAACCTTAAAGTAATTGCAACAGAAGAAATTTATGTTTTAATCTTTAGCATTATACCTCAAATATACTCAGAACAAGTCCAACAAAACATAACTTGAGGAAGACTAAAATATTACTATCTTTAAATTCCTATGGAGATTTGCATTGGAATGGGAGATAACTCTGCAAAAAAGGCAGAAATATCAATAAAAATTTATACAAAATTATAACTGTACCGCTTCTATTCAGCAGAATCTATTGATTCTGGATATTTTAGCCATCTTTAGAGTATAACAAACAACTCTAAAGGTATTTTTATATCTTTAATCAAGCTACAACCTAGATTTCATAATTCATCAGTTGACCATTTATTAAAATTTCCAACATGTCAAAATTAAGGTTAAGAATCTCAAATTTAATAAAAAAAATCTTTAAACAAGGTACATGTGTAGATGCTGAACAAATATAATTTACAGATATAACTAATACCAAATTTTACATTATTTTTTCAAAATGGTCACAAAGCCACAAATTTGCAATTTCTTTTTTAATGAAAATTGTATGAAAAAAAATTAAAAATTACCATAACACTTCGGGTTTGTACATTTCATGCGCAGAAGATGATATAATATAGTCAAACACGAACTTAAAAGCCCATCAAAGTATCATGCCTTATATGAATTTTAAGAAAATCTACCAAAAACTGAGAAAAAAAGATAAAATTTTGTGGAGATATCTTCCCTTTACTATGCTAATACCATAGAAAAGCAGCATTAGATATACTCCACAAGTGTTTTATTGCCTTCTAGATAAACTAAGTTTACTATGTTAATTCCATAGAAAAGCAGCATCAGAGATACTCCACAAGTGTTTTATCGCCTACTAGACAAACTAAGTTTTCTATGCTAATTCCATAGAGAGAGTCTGCAAGACATTGACGTCATGGGAAAATTCGTAACTTATTAGACATACCACAAACAACACTTGTTAGATTTTTTTCACGGTATATTATACAATTTTACTAACTGTATGATAAGTTCTATTCATACGAAAACTAAGTTTTTTTTAAAACCATTTTTATAATAAATCATTTACTGCGGACATGTATTGCCAATTCTTCGGCGGTTTGCAAAATTATTACGATTGACATACTTGGGTAGGATTGTTACGGATGATTCCGACAACAAATGTAGTCATGTTATACACCATTGTAAAGATAAATAAATTTTGATTTACGATATAACAAGTTTTAGTGGGGTTGACAGCCTATAAAGCAGCATATAACGGAACTTCGTCACCACTGACATTTTTCTAAAATGCAAGTGTTCATTATCACTGGACTAGTATATATTTGTTTAGGGGCCAGCTGAAGGACGCCTCCGGTTGCGGAAATTTCTCGCTACATTGAAGACCTGTTGGTGACCCTCTGCTGTTGTTTTTTATTTGGTCGGGTTGTTGTCTCTTTGACACATTCCCCATTTCCATTCTCAATTTTAAGTTAAGTACCTTGTGTTATAATAAGGTATATAGGAATTTTTTTTCTGAGACAAGTGCCTGTGCAGGCGCACCATAACATTGAGAAATATTTTCATAATGTTTGCCAATTTGCTCCTTAAATTTTAATAAAAAAGTACTAAGTGTCCTTCTTTGTTTGGAATTACACGACGTTTAAAGAAAAAAATGATTGTTGATTTATTTTACCACATATTGTTTCTGCAGACACTTCCTTCTTCGATGATTACCAAGTTCTGTCGAAGACTCTGATGAATAGATATTTTCTTTGTCAATCTTAATACTAGAGGCCTCCATCATATCCATCACTTAAAGTTCTCTGAAAATCAAAATGATCATTTTTATAACAAATTCAAGACAAGGCATTTAAAAATGCATATAGTAGTAAAATTTGTAAAAATAAATAGAATTCATGTATGACACAATTCAAGTGACCTGCCTTATGAAGGCATATGAAAATGTAGCAAGGTCAAGTTTGTTGGCAATCAATTCTTCCCATTTTAATCTATGAAAAAAAAGGTCACAAAAAAAACCCCTCTATATTGTATTTTACAGAAAAAATGCTTTATGCATTTGTTTTAAATTTTTCCATTGTAGGCAATGGGAGATAACTCAATTTATTTATTTTTAAAATCTGAGTGTTCATGTAATTTAAACACTGCTCTGTAATCAAATATTGTCTTCTGGTTAAAAGCTTTTGGTCCAATTTTTGAATAAGTTTAATGGCCTATGATACATGGTTGAAAGACATTGGGTGAGTGATCATAAAATTATGATAGAACACTAGAACAATTATAAATGGTCAATGTGACAGTGAGGTGAATCATGCCAAGAGACATGAACATATTTAGCAAAGTTGTTTTCCCTAAGGCTATACATTTTGTATGTGTCGATAACAGACCTATTCAAGATACTGCATTTGAAGGTGGCATACCTGCCAACTTTCACGATTTAGGCGTGTACTACACGATTTTAACCCTCTGTCCCGATTACATGATCGTGATCGTGAAAATAGCCAAAAAACACGATTTTAGTAAAATTTACACAAAAAATATTTTTGTTCCCGATTTTGAACTTTTGAAATTTATCCCAAGGGAGACAAATCGTGTCTGACAAATTTCATCCAATCAAAATTTAGTGATCACGCATTCACCAGTTGATTAATGTCGGCATAGTAAACAATCAAAGAATCGAAATTTTGAGTTGTTTTTTTTTTAGCTTGCGTGTTAAATTTATAAAAATTGGAATCATAATGGGCGAGAGAAAATAGTTCTGTCACCACCTAAGAAAAAAAAGCGTGTTGCTTTGTGCAAATACTTAGAGAAATGGGAGAATGCTGTCAAGTACAGGGGCTGGTTGTCTAAATCAACGTTAGGATTGTCACATGCCTTTTGTAAAGTTTGCAACAGAAACTTTAAAGTTGACCACGGTGGCCTTAATGATGTCTCCAAACATTCTAGTACTGCTTGTGATATTGATCTATATAATATATGAGGGTTTGGATGGGGTTAAATGATTAAAGAATATAATGCCCTTAAAAAATGAAGAGATAAGGGAATAACGGGCAAAAAAAATGAAAATTGGAGAAATGCGTGGTCAAATGTTTTGAAGATTAGAGAAAAAAGAGGTAAATTCTTTGAAGATTAGAGAAAAAAGGGGTGAAAATAAAACAGACCCCCCCCCCCCCCCCCCCCATTCCAGACCCTCATATATTGTTGTTTTTTTTGTTATTAAATTATTAAAATTATTACTTTTTTTTTAATTTCTTGACAATGTATCAGACAAACATAAAGTCATCTTACTGGTGTTTATCTTAACAAAAAGAATACAACAATCAAACAATTTAAAAAAAGATAGGTTATAATAGCATCTTCAACTATCACCCTCCAAAAAAAGAAGTATGTGACTGTCAGACACTTTTAGGAGCCAAATCATCACACGAAAAAATGCCGCGAAAAATTCTACCCTCAAAAATGGTGCCGCGCACAAAAACCCCCATGGCCATTTTCAAAAGTTGGCAGGTATGAGGTGGATTTTCAAAAGAATCCTTGGTATTTTCTCTCAAAGATGTTGCTCTGTTTCTTTTTTTTATTTCTTTAGTTATCTCCCTTGTCAATTAATTCTGCATCTCTAGTCACTTGTTAAATTCTTAGTTCTCTAGCATGTTTTTGGGCAACATTTTATTTTCCTTTAATAAATGGAAGATTCAAGAAGTAATAAATAAATATCAGGTGGAGCCAACAACTAATCATGATTTGTTATACTTTTTAAAAACTCTGACAGCATATATATATTATATTATATGTATATATTGATTCAATAGCTACATCCCAGTTTACTGTTCGATGACTCTAGGAACCAAAACTAAAAGTTCATTTCAAACTGACTATGCGTTATAGGCTTAGCTCATTGTTGAAGGCTGTACGGTGTCCTATAGTTGTTAATGTCTGTGTCATTTTGGTCTCTTGTGGACAGTTGTCTCATTGGCAATTATACCACATCTTCTTTTTTAAATTCGACAAAAAGAATTCCCGGATCCCGAAAAGGTCAATCCCGAAATCCCGAGCTTAAAAACACCTGATCCCAGAGTCTCGATAAAGGTCCTATCCCCCATCATCAATGATAACTCAAGTCAACACAAAAGTGTTGACTACTGGGCTGGTGATATCCTCGGGGAAATAAATCTCCACCAGCAGTCTGCACAGTTAGCCACTAGTCCGATGCCCCAGACTAGTTAAATTTCATTTGGACTTGAAAGTTTTTGCAAAATTTTGTTTGGCCCAATAAGAAAAATGTCAGAATATTGGTCTTCGGACTAGTAGTTGAAAAATTTTTGGTGCAGACTGCCAGCAGTGGCATCGACCCAGTGGTAGCTGCGGAACCGTAGCTCTAAGTTCCTTATGTTACTTTTTGACTATTTGCGGATGGTCCCTAAGAGCTATGGTTCCGCAGCTAACCCAGTGGTTGCAAATAAACTTATTAAAATTAGTCTGAGATTACTCTGACGTCCAACGGCTGTTTTGCCAGACAAGCTGGGGCAGTGGGACGTCAGAGCTCGTCCCATATAAAAAAGTGGATATTTGCCCACCCAAAATAGATGCGCTGCTCAGTCATTCCCAAAAAATTGGTACAATTCGAATGTATACACGGTTAAAAAATAAATTTCAACTGAGCAGAGAGAGAGTGTTGTTTTCTTCTGTGTCTATATCTAGTCTGTCATTTTTTTAATTTTTACTTACACCATTTTAGTTGTTTTCTAGTTTTAGCATTTTTTGTAAGACAAGGTAAGTATGAACGTATCGGAGGTTAGTGTTGTATAAAGTCATCTTAAAAATTGCATTAGAGAAAAACACAAGATTTAAATCCAGGCTCATGTGAAATGGGTTACATTTACCACCATAGCAAACTGATTTATACGTATTATTCTGTATATATTGAAAGCAAATACCAATTTTAAGGTCTGAATTAATATAGTGTTTAAAAAATAATTCAAATAAGTAGTTTTCACAACTTATTTAGTAATAAATTTAAAATAATGAAATGTTATGCTGTATAATATTTTAGTTTCATAATACAGCTTTCCAGGAAAAACCCTATTATTTATGTTTTGAATCACTTGTATGTATTTTTTATGCTTGTATTAATCCACACCCCCATCTTTGTTACGGAGGTTGATATCAAACCAGTATCTGAATGCTGATACATAGTAACACATTAACTCTTTAATGCTAGCTTTTCTAAACAATTTATTGACATTATAAACTAAAAAACTGTTTTCTATCAAGTTATGTTTCTTTTAGTCAAATGGACTTGTTCTTGTCAAAATCTCTGTAACGATTCATGAACTTTCACTCAAAAATATGTTTTACCTAAACCGAATACTGTTCAACTTAATTTTATTAGCTCTATACAGATAATGTCATCTTCCTTCATACCATAATGTATTTATTATACTGAACTATGAAGTTTTGGAGTCAAAATAGTTCATTTCGAAAATTTCTATCCTCCGTAACGACATTTAAAACCTCCATAACGGACAATTCCAGTTCTTACCAACAGCAAACATATAAATGAATGTAAATATTGGAAAATAATGACAAACAAGACAACAGAATTAAACATTTTTCTTAGTAAATCGTTATCTAAAAAGAGTAAAGTCCTGTTAGAGAAAAAAAAAAACTTTTTTTCCTTAAATTTCTATCCTCCGTAACGTAAATCAATGATTGACATCACCTTTTGATTTTTATTAGTGATAATTGATGAACTGATTTGGTATCTATAACAATGTACAAGAATTTCAATTAGTATGATAGTGTTTACATGCATCTTTAGATTTTTTTTATTTGCATAACCTCCGTTACATTGATGAGTCCTAAATAATCTTGAAAATGTTTGCCATAAACCGCTGTTAAAGTTATGATTTTCGTCGTAATTACACAAGTTGTGTTGTAGACTATTTTAAATCTAAGAAAATGGCTGATATAACGTTTACTAAACGTTATAATGTTGCTCACATAATAGGGAAAAAAACAAGTTGACCTACATTTCTCAAAACAACATTTTTTTTCTCAAAATCTGTATTTTGTTTGTCTGTTTTCTTTATAATAAATTTAAATGATGTCTGCTACAAAAATGACTTTCGGTAGTGTCGGCAGCCGCTGATACTGATAAAAAAGTCTGACAACTTAACTGTAAATAACTGCGTCTTGGAGGTTATTTAAACGGATGTTAGTTTTATTTACATTATACATGGAAATATGTAACAATATTGTTGAGTTTCTTTCTCAAAACTGATTATTGAGAAGCTTTATGGGTGCTTTCAATGAGATAATCATCATTTTGATTTGTTCTTGGTTAGTGCGTTCCAAAATACCCGTTACGTAGGTTGGATTCTTATATGTGACAATCGAAAAAAAGAGAAAGAGAAGATTTTTTTTTATTTTTCGTTTCATTGCAATAAAAGTTAAAGGCAGGATTTTAAAATTTGATGTATCAACTTTGCTTAAAGTCACATTGGGCATGATTTCCAATCATATAAATATGTTTTGACTGTACCTAAAGATACGTTACGGTAGGTTATACGTTTATCGGCGACATTGGTTTAATGGGTAAATCAAAGTGTATATTATAACTTTTGATTCTATAATATTTTTGTGGATAAAAATCAATATAGTGTCAAATAAAAAAAAGCAAATCTAATCATGATTTAGATGAAATAAAGTATTTTAATTCACACCAATATTTGGAGTTTTTCTTGGCGACATTCGGAATTCGTGTGATTTCCGTATATTGAATAGAAAATCACACAAATATATTTACGATAAACATCACAAAAGAATATAATTTTATTTTAGTATACATATTAATCACTTAGAACACAAAAAAAGATTATCTGTGACATATGTTAAGCTTGCATTTTGTGGTTATTTGCCGGCGACACTGAAATTTTGTAATTGTACCCATTTTTTGGGAATGACTGTTCTTCGTCGCTTCTGGTGCCGATTGAAAGCCTTGAAATTATATAAATCGGGCATCAATCTGTTCATTTTTCATTTATCTCTTCATTTATGTACGTTTAACCTACTTGCCAACGTTTATTTTTCCATATTTTAACAGTTTTCACAGAGACCCATCGATTTCTGCATTTAGTCAGAGTAATCTTGGACTAATTAATTTTTTTTGTTTTTTTGCGGGAACTTAAGGATTTGAGTGTTTAGCCAAATAAATAATAAATTTGCAGATTTAGCGAGAAGTGGAAAAAGCAAGTAATAACAACCTAAATATCTTCAAAATGTGAACAAAAGAATTTGTTCTACATACGTTCTATTGTCCTAATATTTGATCATATTTTGCAAAACTTGATGCTGGTTGTGGCTGCAGACTTACTGGAACCGTCGAGCTCAGTTTCTCATTTAGAGCAAGGGAAAGGTCATCGAAGTAACGCAAACCAGTATGACATCGGTTTGACCATTTACCGAAAAGAGATATTGAAACACCAACTTCCAAGCAAGGACTGAAGCTCATAAACTCAACAATCAATCCTGTGTTAAACGCAGGACTTCGGGAATGTTCGGAGAGCCGACAACCTTGCTTCGGAAGTTGATTGAAACACAAGACTGTCGAAAGAACATATTAACATTATTAGAAAATAGAATTTTACCAGAAACACTGTTGGCAGTGGCTATTTTGGCCGTCACCGGCTCTGATTAAGGATCTAAATTCAAGCCGGCAATATAGCATATTTCTAAAGATGTGTCTATTTTACTGGCACCAGCAATACAGTGTTATTTTTCAGTCAGGTTCTTCAGTGTGCCAGTGAAAGAGCAGTGGCAGATCCAGAACTTTTCCTAAAAGGGGGGGGGGGGGCGCGCTGACTGACCTAAGGGGGGGCCTCTCCAGTCATGCTTCAATAATTCCCTATATAATCAACCAAATTTTTCACACGAGGCCCCCCCCCCCCCCCTTGATCCGCCTATGAAGAGTTAAATTTAAAATTTACATTTGAAAAGTACTATAAAAATGTGCACTGTCAACATTAAAGAATCAAATAAGTACTGATATACCAGTACTTATTTAAAGAAAACAGATAACAATATTTGAGACACATATAACCGTTAATAGATGTTATAGTTCATTTACACTTTAACTGATAAATGTTTTTTTTAGAGTTCACAACAAGAAAAAACTGAAACAAATTAACAATATTGAAAATCCATTTGTTGTAATGAAATCAGATTTAAACATGAAGTTGAATTATTTCTAAAATCAGTCAGTCTAATGCATAAGACTAAAATCTCATTGCATCATAAATTTGTTAACACCGATTATAACAAAGTCAAGCACATACTAGCTTCAAACTGAATCGAAAATGTTTAAATTGAAATGTGCTTTTGGAATAATAGTCAGTTATTTGAATTGCATATGTGTAAACAAAAACATAGCTTTTAACTTTGCTTCGAACTTGCGCTTACTTATTGCCAGCATATATTTTATTTTAGTTTTTCCACCGACAGCAAAGAAATCACTATATATCGATGGTGCCGGTAAAATAATCATTTCTATAGACTAAATAGGCTATTTTGCCGGCTTGAATTAAAATATTTTAATCCGAGCCATTAAACTAGCAAATTTGATGCCGGCAAAATAGCCACTGCCTTTATTGGTATTTTATAAGACCTTAAATGTCTCACGAAATTTTCACATACAAAACATACAAAAAAAAATATACAAATAGAAACTATATAACATCAAGATGCCGTCGTACAAAAATGAATCAGAAAATTGACACAACGGCATGATTAAGAATAGACCGTGATCCAGCCATTTTTGAAAGGGGGTTCCAACCCAGGAGAAAAGAGTGGGTGGTTTTTTTTTTTGGAGGGGGGTTCAACCATATGTCGCCATGTGAATGCATTAATCATCCAAAAAAGGGGTTTCCAACCCCAGAACCCCTCCCTTTTGGATCCGCCACTGTATGCATAATTGGGTTTTAATATAAATATAATAGCAAACAATGGACAAACATATTTGAAAAATAGATACAAATGGCAAAGGAATTACAGGAAAACAGAAATAACGTCACTTTATCAGACCCCATATGCCACTGAATATTCAAAATCGGCACTCATGGGACATCGACATTTTGTTTTTAAAATGTTGTTATTGCGTTTGCTATAGTTTTAAAGTGTTGTTCTTTTTGTGTTATTTTATTTTTAATGTCTGTTTGTCGTCTGCTGGGTTTTTTTCATTTTGAAACCCAGATGTCATAAACATGATCACTGGATAAGACCAGACAATTTTTATTCCAATTTGTAGGCACACGAAGAACAAAGTAATTCACTATAATGCTCAGTTTTGATAATTGACACAATAATTTTGATTAATATTTCTTTAGATCCTAAACCACAGCCAGACCAGAGCCATAAGCATACACACAAAAGCATAACAAGATATGACTCATCCATGTGTTTCGACAACTGGGTAACTCGGCGAGTCACAAGTGGAGCAGTAACTGCGGATCATAACGGTGCACATGAATTCACAGCCAATTCGTTGGCTGACGGTAATGTCAGTGTTGAACAATCTTTAGTTTCCTGTAAAGTGTTCTATGTACGTTGCAAACCTCTTTTCTAACTTGTGTCTTTATTCAAACAGGTTTGATGACTATGGGTAGCGCATCTATCATCAGAACTTGAAATAAATGGTGTCAAATCCTGGTATCTATGATGAGTTTAATTACACCAACTGGGTCGATGCCACTGCATGCTGGTGGAGATTTATTTCCCCGAGGGTATCACCAGCCCAGTAGTCAACACTTTTGTGTTGACTTGAGTTATCATTGATATGTTCATAATTATGAATTTACTGTTAACTAGACTTTGAATTCTTGAAATACTAAGGTTTTAGTACCTCTGGAATAGATTACCTTAGCTGTATTTGGCAAAACTTTCAAGAATTTTGGGTCCTCAATGCTCTTCAACTTCGTAATTTATTTGGCCTTTTTAACATTTTTTTATTCGAGCGTCACTGATGAGTCTTTTGAAGACGAAACGCGCGTCTGGCGTATATATATAAAATTTTGATCCTGGTATCTATGATAAGTTTATTTAAATACATACATGGCAGAACAGAGGCGGACCCAGAACTTTTTTAAAGGGGGAGGGGGCGCTGACTGACCTAAAAGGGGGTGCGCTCAAGTCACGCTTCAGTGATTCCCTATATAATCAACCAAATTTTTCCCACGAAAGGTAGGGCCTGGGCGACCGTCGACTGATAACCCAAAACACGTCGTATAGGTGTGTATTTCTTTCCAATATACAAATATTTCACTGTCTTTTACTGCATGTTACATGTAGATCTTAACAATTTGATATCAATTTTATATTATGATCTTAAAGGGTAACTCGCTTATATTGACACACAGACACACACACAAACACCGGCTTACTATTTTTAGTTAAAGTTTATCAACGACCTACTAATCGCATCATTGATTATTTACGGGTATGTCACCGAGTCATAAACTTTTAAAAATGGAAACCTATGATCTTACCTTTAAATTTAACTTTTGGAAGATACATGTATCTATCGATTAAACGTAAGTACAACATATAGATTAATTGAACTACATATATCTTATTCAATTCAATATATTTTAATTCAACTGACAATTCACGCATTTAATACACATGTAAGTTTCATTTATTCCGAATTTAACGGATAACTTTGTTCCTGGTTCACAAAGTAAAGACAAACATTGTTGTCCGTACTGTGACCTAGGCTATAGTGACCTAGATAGTGACCTATACTTGTTAATTTCTGTGTCATTTGTTGTCTTGTGTAGAGTTGTTTTATTGGCAATCATACAACATCTTTTTTATAAACAGTGAATGCTCATAGCAAAATTCATCTAGATACTAATAATGAAACCACACCCCAAAATAATCCTTACATTCAGTCTGTATACCAAACTGTTTTAGGAGTTTGTCTGACCGAAAAAGAATTTGACGTTTTTCTGCTATATTTTCAACTAAACTATCTGACAGAGTTTGGGATACTATCAGAATTGGTTTTCTGGGTTATAGGGTCTGTTGTTTGACTGTTATGGTTGGACTTAACAAACAGCACACCTTACGGACTTAGGGGAATGAGTAAAGACCTGAAAACAGTAATAACAAACACAGTGAATATAAAAAAGAAGATGTGGTATGATTGCCAAATGAGACAACTATCCACAAGAGACCAAAATGACACAGACATTAACAACTGTAGGTCACCGTACGGCGTCAACAATGAACAAAGCCCATACCGCATAGTCAGCTATAAAAGGCCCCGATAATACAATGTAAAACAATGCAAACGAGAAAACTATAACGGTCTTATTTGTATAAAAAAAAATGAACGAAAAACTAATATGTAACCCATAAACAAACGACAACCACTGAATTACAGGCTCCTGACTTGGGACAGGCACATACACAAATAATGTGGCGGGGTTAAACATGTTAGCGGGATCCCCTAACCTGGGACAGTGGAATAAAAGTACAACATAAGAACGAAATATAAAAATCAGTTGAACAAGGGTAGGTTTTATATCTTGTATCTTCAAAAGCGCATGAGAAATTCATATATAATCAATAACAATATAATACCATATAATGCAAATAATAGAAACCAACTTTACGTAAATGCGTGAGGATATGTATTTAAACTGACGAAAACGTATATATGCTTATAACATTTCTTTAAAAAAAGAAGCTTATTTAGCATTCAAATATATGAGCAATATGTAGACTAAATCTTAAATGTATGAGCATAATGCGAGCTAATATTTGAACTTAACGGGCTGAACAGCTTATTCCTTTTTTTTTAAATTTTTGCTGAAAATTAAATGTTCACAAAAATATAAAATGAGGCCTAAAATGAATCTATGACAATACACTGAACATTTATATTTTCTAAGCAGTTTTAGATTTTTGCCGGTTTAAAACTTTTATTGCTTGGTATTGAATACATTCACAGTGATGAATCTTCCTACCTGAAAAAAAAAACTGGGCGAAAATGTTGCTTTCAATTCTTTTTGCTGTCTGCACGGTGTAGAGTAAAATAAAATTGAGAAAGGAAATTGGGAATGTGTCAAAGCGACAACAACCCGACCATAGAGCAGACAACAGCCGAAGGCCACCAATGGGTCTTCAATGTAGTGTACATTTATCAGTATGCACATGTTTGCACTAATGTTCCACAAATGGTATAAAAGTGCACGGAATATTTGCCACTAAGTGTCAAGAAAAAATCAACGAATAAATCAATCAATTGTAGTAAACTTTATACTTTCAGCACTAAATACTTTCAAGAATGAATAAAAAGCAAAACCTAAATTGGTCAAATGAAAATGTTTACTAAATATTTATCACTTATGGATAGAGTTATTTTGAAAACATGATCCCAAGTACACGAAACTAATGATGTAATTGTATTTCAGGACCATCATTTTATAACATTAGTAACGGGACACATTTAAGAATTGTCCTTCAAATCTGACATTTCTGCATGTTTTATAGAATAATTGATAAAGAAAATGTACGTCATACTATTGTTATGCATTTTGTATTTATACGAGGATTCGAACTTAATTCTGTATTTTCTTTAACCGTCTTGCAGTTTTATACATGTCGTTAAAAAAATTAAAAAAAGACCGAAGATGCTCATCACGGATTTCTTATTACTAAGTACTTTATTTAGTATAATAATAAATCTGCAAAAACTTTTTATCAAATTTCACACCACGAAACTCACATATGATCATTACAAATTGTTGAGAAATCAAGCGTAAGGTTACAAAGTTTAGAAATCCGTGGTAAGATTTTTAAAATCATAATGATTTTTTATAATGATTTTTGGAATTTGTAGAGTAAAATTGTAGAAATTGTTTTTAAGATTTCATGCAAACCAATCAAATATAGACTGACGAATTTTAAATCAGACAGCAGATATTCTAGGGACAAAAGAAATCTCAAGTCGAAGAAAACCAGACAAAAAACGACGAAAGACAAGAAGAAACAGTCCACAAAACACTAAGAAAATTAACAATTGAGCAACAAGAGCCTAAGTTGAACCCTAAACCTGGGTTGGTCTCAGGTGTTCCAGAGGTCAAGCAAATCCTGCTCAAAGTGTGGTTTTCGTAGTGTTGCTTGTCGTTATATCAAAATCATAATAATGCAGTGTCCCCAAAAGTACCAAGCTCCACCGGTTCTAAAAAATTATTAAGGATATTCGCTACTCTGTTTAAAAATAACAAGCTTTTTAAAACAATGGTATGAACTGATAGTATATAGATAAAGAAACAATTAAAGCAGAAAAAATTGGAGGGTCTATGCGCTTGTTTTCGAGGTATAAGCCATAGAATATTTGGCGGGAAATAATTCTTTTTTGATTTTCCTTTAATTTTAATTGGCACCTTTTTGGTTTCAAAAACTATGAAAAAATAACAGGGATTTTATAAGATTTTGAAGTATGGCTTTTTGAACTTTATGTAATAAAAGTATGAAAAAAGTAGGGGTTACTGGGCATTTTTTTATGGCAATACATGGATAAAACCAGAGGATTCCGAAAATGTGGCAAAAGTTTTAAAAAAAATAGATGAGCAAACATTCTTAAACAAACCTGCAGTATAAACATAATGATAAACTTGGACGGTTGCAAAAGTGATAGCAGTTTATTTGATGAGCTTAACAGAGCTTTCAAAATTTATGCGATTCTCGGAGTTTTTGTTGGTATCTATAATATTAACGTAAATGTAGTTAGATTTAAACATCGGTTAACTTCTTTCTCCTTAATTTATTCAACTTTTACATGAAACTGAAACTCAGGTGAAAGATAATTTTGCATATACAATTAGGGTATAGAAACTGGTAATTTACAATCATTTACAAAATCAACGATAAATATGTATTCAAATGGTCAGTGAAATTGGCTTCAGTGGCGGATCCAGGGGGGGGGGGGGTTCCGGGGGTGCGCACCCCCCCCTTTATTTTTGCCGATCAATGCATTTGTATCGGGACATATGTTTTGCACCCCCCCTTTGCCCTGGGTGCCCTGGGTTAGCACCACCCCCCCTTTCGAAAATTCCTGCATCCGCCCCTGGGCTTTCTTCAATCTGTATTTTAAAGATACATGTTATTTGATAACTGAATATATAAGTGTACCTGATAAAAGATGCAATCCAATTAGAGTCTTAATCAGAATATAAAAGTTTTATAATGACATATGCATTTATTTAATTTATATAAAGTATTTAGAGGATTGCAGTGAATAATGGCAGCTAAGTACGAAGATGATGAGATGCCATATGCCGAAGTTGGATCACCGACTCGTCACCTTTATATTAATATTCCTGCGCGACAAGAAAGAAATTCTGTCGCACCACCCTTGCCACCTAGAAGAAGACAAACCACACTGCCAAAGTCACCAGAAGACACCAGATACAACAATACAACCAGTATACTTCGAGACCGGCATGATGCCAGAGGTCATTTAGCTGAT
Source organism: Mytilus galloprovincialis (assembly GCF_965363235.1). Lineage (NCBI taxonomy): Eukaryota > Metazoa > Mollusca > Bivalvia > Mytilida > Mytilidae > Mytilus > Mytilus galloprovincialis. The sequence continues at coordinate 90,498,052 of NC_134843.1, forward strand.
TCTCAGCCAAATCTGCATAGCAACAATTTAAGTTTAAATCGCTCTCTCGGGTCAACGGCTTCCTTAAACGACACATCCACTTTTCCAAGGAGAGGGTTTCAAAGCAATGGTCGATCTCCAGAAACAGACTCTAACCGTATATATTATAGCATTAATTCTTCATCTGGGGGATTGAATCGCGTTCCTTCAGAATATCAACTGTTTACAGATCTACCGATATCAAGGGGATTTCAAAATACCACAGCCAACCATTTTGTGTCAACAAAAAGGTTAGAACCAGATGAAAATAGTTCTGGGATATTCGTGAAAGATTCATTGCACTTCCCATCCGGTAAGCCTATTAAATGAAAAACGAATAGTTTTTATGTGTGTAATGTCCTGACTTTCAAAGTTGCTTTTGAATAAAACTCAAGAGCTTATCAGACTAAACATATGGACGATTTGTGCATGTATAAAGCTCACATGATTTTACAAAGTTGCGATTGTATGCACTTCTGTATTATTTTTACAGAGATTAACATTGGATATAAAAACTATACGTCAATGCGACAGAAACTAAACTACACAAAAAAATCAAAAAGTTGTCGATCAGTCAACCGACAATAGTGGTTTTTTATTTGAAATGTTACAGAATATTCGTTATACATGGCAATCATTATTTTCAAAGTTCAAAACGAACTTAATTTCCATCTTTGTAACAGTTTTCTTTGATTTTTTCAATAATATTCCAACAACTTGCATGTCAAATAAAGGATGTTTGCTACACTGTTTCAAAATAACAAGCTTTTTAAAAGACCATTCTTAAATTGTGATAGTATAAATAAAGGAACTAAATAGTAAATAGTAGACCAAAGGATTTGAAATCTAGTTGATATAATTCTGAATTGGCACTTAGACAAATTAAGAAGTTATGCAAGTAGATAGACTTTGTTTCTGCAATATGTGATTAAAATAATGATGACTGAAGTGCTAAACAAATTTAACCTGTGAATACATGAAAAAATAAAATTACGAAAATACTAAACTCGAAGGAAAATTAAAAACGGAAAATCCCTTATCAAATGGCAAAATCAAGATCTCTATGCTTAACCATACTGAGTGTTCCTTCCAAATATATATAATTTTCTGATCAAAGGGTAAACCCGTTAGTACATTCGTGACATTATAGATGGTTTGCTATTTATTAATACAGTTTTTAGGTCTTAACCACCTACGGTCTTGTCAATCTTTCAATAAACAGCATGACCATGATAATTTCTGGAGAAAAAAGTAATAAAACTCCGACGAAACTTCTAAAAAAAAAAGTCCATTATCAAATGGAAAAATCCGAAAGCTCAAAAACATCAAACGAATGGTTAACAATTGCCATACTTCTGATTTGTTACAGACATATTCGTATGTAGATAAATGGTGGATTTATATATAAAAAAGAAGATGTGGTATGATTGCCAATGAGACAACTGTCAACAAGAGACCAAAATGACACAATATTTATAGCTAACCAAAACCTCTCACTTGTATGACAGTCACATGAAATTGTATTATAATAACAACGATGTATGAACAAAACAAAGAGACATAATAGGTAAAAATGTCAAACATAGGGGTACAGCAGACAACATTGTGTTGTATAAAACAAATAAATATGTAAAAAAGAAACACAAAAAGGCATATAGACAAAGCACACTAGTAAAAATGAAGAACAAGAACATGATAATTTACCATAGCACAAAGCATACATATGAAAAATGCTTTCTTATTTCAGAAAACTGGCAACAAACAATTGACGAATTGATTGCCCTATACATAGAACTTGAAATGGAAGATCCCCGTAAACAGGACCTCAAAAGGCATATTATAACTCGAGTTTTGCCGCGACTGAGACGCACTGATATTGCAGGAATTGCGAAACTTTTGCACATAGGTAGTAAAAACATCACGGAAATTGTAGTTCCTGTATTAATTGAAGAAACGATAGAGGTAGATTTACGATATGTAAATGTAGTAGCGTTGTATCAAGCATTTGATTCAGTGGTCGAAGTCTTCACCGGTTCATCTCTCGATCTTCTTTTGGTTTTATTTAATCTAGCAACAATTATTCGAATGAAGTATAATGAAAATCAAAAGCCCATGAGGAAAAGTATTTGCAAAAAATGTCTAGACAGGTGTAAATCTCTTGGATCGTCCAAACTGTGCAATGTGTTGAATGTAGTGAAGTCATTTACTGAACAGTTTAAGACATCAACGAAATGGGAACTTCCCAGGAGTAAAACAGAAGAAGGACAAAGTTTTCCGACGAAGTTTATAGACCAGTATTCATATTTGTTTGGACTCTTAAATAAGGTAAGATCTGCCTTTGTTTGGGGCCATTATTTGTTATCAACTTATTACTATTTAAGGTCTTTCCTTTTTCTATAAGGATATATATTTAAACTAATAAAGAAAGACCTGACTGTATTTCTTCTGATTATTATTATTATTCTTTCCGCCAAACTTTAACGACATTTCCCCAAAAAAGTACGCGACAAAAATGATATTAGGTATCTAGTATCGGTTGATATCAACGAACCCACATTATATCCATAACTCATATGCACAAAGTATTGTTATGGAAAATAAGTGCAAACAGGACAAGTCCTCTCGGAAATTCTACAAGTGTGTTATGCATTTCGATACAATTTGTGTTAAATATTATATAATTAATCTAAATCAATCAGCATATCAATGCAAAATTTGACGAATCGTCAATCAGACAAACTTTTAGGCCCTTATCCTTTATTTTTGTCGAGGTTGGGGTGCGAATGCACGGATGCAAAAGGTTGGGTTTGTTGTTTTTATTGGACAAAAACTTTATTCTGTTTCAGTTGAAAACAATTGCGTTTCAGTCACATACAGTTTTTGTTTTAATTGAAAACTGAGAGTTAAATTGATTCCCTAATTTTCAATGAAAACAAAGTTCTCTTTTCAATTTAACTTCTAAAATATTTTTTCGAGACATTTAATACCAGCCAATTCATTACTACAAAATTAGAATGGACGGTGCGCCTATATCTTCATTTTAATATTTATAAAAATACTAGTATGGAAGTCAATCGTTTAATCTTCACTCAGAGAACAAAGATGAAATACAGGATTTACATTTTTTATCTATGAAATAAACTGAAAAACGCTATCCAGTCCTAATATTATCAAAAACTTACGAATTAAATTTCGTTGATAATTAAAGCGATGTTTTTTAAGATTTGAAATTCAGTTTTGGTGGATAGTCTGATTGGCAATCATACCACGTCTCTTTATCTTTATATTTAGATGGTCATATTCATTTAAGAACTACAGTGTGGAAGTAAAAAGATTAAATTAAATAAAGTACTGCATAAAAAATGTTATCCATTATCATGATTTTATGCATAAGAAATCTAAAAGATATGTTAGTAAAAGTGGTAACACAGGATAGAAGGACGGACTGTCAATTGAAAAAAAGATAAGACAGATATTGGTGCATATTTTAATTTACAACAGGCCACTTACGGACAACTCAAAGAAGTTTTGAAGTTGCAAGACTTTCTAAAGTGCATGAATCTTCCTTTGGGAGTTATCGGTTTTGTGTCCATATTTATACATTCGGTCAACACCGTGGACTGAAAGGACAGATTGATATTGGACCTATGCTTATATTTTATCACAATATGACACTTATGTATAGTAGAAAAGTCCATGAGCCCGGTAGCAGAACTCTGAACAACGGCTGATTTTCTTTCCAAGTCAGCTTGCGAAGTTCGCAGGGCACTGCGAATTATCTATGACGTCAAGGAACAACGTCACAGCGGAAAACAACATCGGCTGTGTTGAAAGGTACTGTTTCTGCATCGGCCCTATGGCAGAAAGAAGGTTAAAACTATTGAAAGTTGACATTTCACTTGGAAACTGAACATATACTCAAAGGACACTTACCAAGGAAGAATGTTTCATTAGAATTTAATCCCAAGATCAGGAATACCAGAATTACCAAAAGTGACCTTACAAATACCGTTGTATTGCTTGGTTTGCCAAATGCTCCCAAAATCAGTATCCAAATGATTTACTATCTGCAATTCAAGTCAGGTATCAGAAGTACGATGGGATTTATGATGAGAACAAATTTTTACGACAAAAGAAAAAATGAATCGTAACCTAAATACATCTTTGCTATATATTGGATATAAACTAGCGTTAAAAAAATATGTTTAAGGCGTTAATGGTTGGATATTTTTTTTTAAACAAACCATGTTTAAAAGACTGAAGTATATATATTTGTTTATCTAGTCATAAATATTTCCTTATTTTTGTTTTGTTTTCAACTGAAAAATATATATTTTTACAATTCAGTATTGTTGATTACTATAGCAAATTGCCTGACAAAAGATTAAAATGGTGTTACTATGATCAGAAAATGAAAACTCTCCACAAATTCATATTATAGCTAATTTAGTAAATACAGTAGATTTTGTATTTACTGTATTTTCTATAGAGGTATAACGCCAACACTTGATGTCATGTAACATATACTGCTAGATATTTTATTTCATAACGGTTCGTATATTTCGAAGTCTAAGGTAAAAGCTTTTTTTCTATTTGCATTTTTCGTGAATAATCTAACCAATCATTAATTATGTTTTAGATATTCCTTTGTGTTAAGACTACAGATAACACGTATGTTGATGCATTGAAGCGTTCTACTGAACATCTTGTTGAAAAGAAACACAAGCCTCAATCAGAGAGTACTATACAGGAAATAACATTGAGATTAATAACAACTGCTTGTTTTCTTCTTCTAAAAAATGGTAAGAAAGGGGTACTATATAGAAAATAATTTTAAGATTACTAACTAGCGTTTGTTAACTTCTTCTCAAAAATCATCTGTTGGTTATGTTTTAGGTTACAAACACTCATTGTAACATAAATTGGATTTTTTCCTTTGATGTTGTTATGAAATAATTTGCTTAAAAAGTGTGGTGAGGGAAAACCATGGTATATTATATGCAAATTTATGTTGTACCATACTTTGCTAATTACATCATGCAACTCGACTAGAATCCAAAGGAAAAAAGGCGCAGCTTCAGCCATGGTATAACATATTCATTTTCATGTTATTCTATGACTGAAGCTCCACATTTTTTTTAAATGTATCCGCCTCTAAAATATTTAGGAAACTGTAAAACGTACCAAAAGGTCAAGATCTTCATTTGTTTTCATTTTATAAGAAAAAGCACAAACTATAGGATTGTTACGAATTCCCTTAATTTTGGAAACAATTACTAAATGTTTCTTCTTTCAGTTTTGAAAAAAATAAAATGTAAAACTATCATTTCCTTTGCGAAAATTCAATTAAATTTCGATTCAAAAAGGGGGTACCTATACAAAAAGGAATAAATATCGGCTACAAATATCTGTGAAAAAAACATGATTAGGGGACGTACACTATCTTCGCCCCTGGATCCGCCACTATTAAAATATTGTTTTATCATTAAAATTGTGTTTTAATAAATAATCTAATAAAATAATGGAAAAAGGCATTTTTCAATTAGATGAAAATTCTGTAAAATATGATTAATTTGTATGATACATTGAAAAAAAAAATAATTCTTACCGTCACTAGAATAATTATTTAATCCTTGTCGCTAGAATCCGACATTTTTGTTTACCTCAGTCTGATGACATTATGAAATTACCTGCGCCTACAATCATACACGCGGCGCAAAACTAAAAAAAAAAAAATCGGGAAAATCCGACATTTTCTTTACTTTCTGCAAATTCAGGGGTTCTATTACATGAAATACACAGACAATCATACACGAAGCGCAAAAGTGACTTGCGCGAGCTTCCATTTCATTGGATAAAACTGTAACGTTATTAGTTGAAGGTCTTGAAGCTGTCAATCATTTTATTTATATTACAAATTTTATATACCATGTGTCTTACTCATTAACATATTTAAACAAACTCATCCTTCGGATTCGTTTGTTTAAATATGTTAACTCGTAAAAACCATGGTACTTAATTTTAATCACTTTGTCCTTATGTAAATATTTTCAATTCGTCTGTGTGTTTAAAACGAATATTTTCGTTACGCTTATCTCAGGACACGTTCAGTAGAGGATTCAGAACTTCAGGGGGCCCAACTGACTGCCCAGTCATGCTTCAGTGATTCCCTATATAATCAACAAAATTTTTCCCACAAAAGGGAGTCCGGGTCCCCCCCCCCCCCCCCCCCCCCCCCTTGGATCTGCCTATAACGTCGAACATAGTGGCTTGTTATATCAGCTGATTTAGAACATAATGAGCTGTTTCGTGTAATATCATATTCCCAAGGACAATTCAGAACGGATAGCCCCTTTTAAAGGGGAGGTATATGCACGAAAGAATGCGAAATGAAGTTGCCATTTCACGACGAACGAACAGTTAGAAATATTTTGCCCATCATTTTACCAATTACACGAAACACGGTGAATAACGAACATTTTTCATGGCTGAGCGTGAAATAAAAATGGCAAAACACGTTGCACGAAAATAACCCTTTACCATTCTCATGAATGGCAAAATCCAAAACTCAAACGAATCAAACGAATGGAAGACAATTGTCATATTCCTATCTTATACCAGTATATATTGTATTATATATCATGCAAAATATTTGTTTAGAGTAGTACAATTAAATCAACTCTAAACCTGAATAAATATATTTCTCCCCAATGTTGATTAACTCTGTATAAAGAAGTTATGCCACTATGTGATATGTACGTCCGTCTGTTTGTGTTTACACGTGGACAGATACGAGGAAATTTAGAAATCATTTTTACACATTTTTATCAAAGTCACCCATTTCTGTTCTATATGAATACCCATACTAGATGTTGCATTCGTTCATATTTAACATACACCTACTACTTAACCAGCCCAGATGTATGAGATTTCTTTGCTCCAGAACAAAAAATGAAGCTTCATTTCAGCATGTAACGTTCTATAATAAGACATGAAAACAAAATCACAGGTTGATCTTATTCATGCTAGAGTTTTAATGTGATCGTTGGGATAACAGTTTCATAATAATAAAAATAATACATTGCTGTCGTGTTTTGAATATTTTCTTCTTCAGAATTTTCAGTAATTGTCAAAAGAGAGATAAAATATCTGTACTTATATTACCCAGATATGTATGACTTAAAAAGTGTAACTATTTTGATGAACTGATGTGAATAGCTTCAATTTTCATTTACCATAACAAAATATAGATAAATACTTTTAAAAATTTCAGTGAAACGGCAACGTCTAAAGAATTTGTTTTAAATACTTCGTTAAAGTAATCAAATACGTTTACGTCCACCCTTTCCCCTAATAAAAACCATACAAATTAAAAAAAAATATCCTGTAAAAACTTAAAAATAAAGTAAAAAATACCTTAACAAATTATTTACAAATGTATCAGTATTTTATACTTCTCTCTTTTCAGATGCTTACTTGGAATTGCAATCAGAAGAAACAATCAAAGGATTGTTTACTGTTTTAGAATCAATTTTGATGAATTCGAAAGTTTTACAAGAAACAAGAATGTCATTGATGACAGTTTTAGAACCTTTGTTGTTAGTTGAAAACCCCAAAACTGTAAAACGAATTTTGCAATTATTTATCAAAAATCACCAAACATCAGTCCCTATCTCCAGACTTGTGCAACAATACATTAGCAAGGAGCTTTTACATACAGGAATTAAATTTTTAAATTATTCCTGTTTAAACGAAATAGTCCCAACATGGTTAACTACAAAAGGAGTACTGAGTTATAATGAAAAAGAAATACTTCTCCATTGTTTGATGCCAACACTGTCATGCTTGTGTAATGGAGAAATTACTGAATACAAAACAGCAGACCAACAGAAAAGAAATATTCATTTTAACAATTTGCGGATACTGACATATCTGCAAGATGGTAAAACTCATAAATCTGTAATACAACTATTGGCATATCAGTTTCAACCACTACCATTATTTTACATCACAGAACGAATGTCCTCATTAACTCTTAACGACTTTCTTTTACGAAAAAGGAAAAAATCAAATTGGCAGCCCAACAAAATGTTAACGTCATTGGTGTTGGAAATTGTTGATGTGGTTATTTTCCTTAAAGACAGAGGTATCATTCACCGGGATCTCACAAGTCATGCGTTTAGAATATGTGATGGTGGCCAAAGAATCGTTTTACACGATTTCTCCATAGCATTAATGCTTGAAGACAAAGATTTCATACAAGGCAAGAGCTTAGTCATTAGTTTATTGATAATTTTATCTTAATAATTGACAAAAATAAAATAAAATATTCAAGTTTCCTTGATTCTGTTGAAATGCCCTGCACAATTAAAACTGAAATTTAAATTTATAACAGTTTTTTTTATTAATATTATTGAACAGCTGACGACAACCATTTAATTCCCACTTTGTGGTCAGCTCCGGAGAGCATATTGGAAGACAAATACAATGTAAAGTCAGACGCATGGATGGTTGGTCATTTACTGTATGAAGTGTTTACACATGGATGTCAGCCGTATACAGAGATGTACACCTTTGGTATTGACAAGGTCCTCTCCTATGTGAGTAAATGTAGCAAATGACAAATATATTCAAATAAAAAGTAAATTAACAAAAAATACCGAACTTCAAGGAAAATTCAATTCGGGAATATATATTAAAAAAAGATGTTTTATGGTTGCCAATGAGTCAACTCACCACAAGAGACCAAATGACACATATTTGAACAACTGTAGATCGCCATACGGTATTTAACAATGAGCAAAGCCCATACCGCATAGTCAGCAATAAAAGGCCCCGAAAATGTAAAACAAATCATACGAGAACTAACGGCCTAATGTATGTGCAAAAAATGAACGAAAAACATGTATGTAACACACCAACAAACGACAAACACTGTGTTACAGGCTCCTGACTTGGGACAGACACATACATAAATAAAGCCCTTTATAAAAGGGTAAATCAAAAGCTCAAGCACATCAATCAAATGGAAAACATCTCTTATAATTCAGACTTGAAAGTTTTTGGCACAACTTTTTTGAACTTTTGGTCCTCGATGCCTTTTGTTAGCTATTATTCTTTGTCAAATATGTTCTCCTATTTATTTGTATTGTAGTCCTGTAATGTTGTGTTGTCATTTAAAGTTATGTCTAACATGGCCATTAAAGCGGGAGGTTTGGCACGCCAAAAAACCAGGTTCAACCCATCATTTTTTTCTTTCAAAAAATGTCCTGAACCAAGTCAGGAATATGATCATTGTTATATTATAGTTCGTTTCTGTGTGTGTTACATTTTAACGTTGTGTTTCTTTTGTGTCGTTTGTTTCCTCTTATATTTGAATGTGAATTCACATTAATATGCGGCGTGTCACGGTACTTTTCTATCCCAAATTCATGTATTTAGTTTGGATGTTATATTTGTTATTCTCATCGGATTTTGTCTAATGCTTAGTTCGTTTTTGTGTGTGTGTGTGTGTTACATTTTAATGTTGTGTCGTCACTCTCCTCTTATATTTAATGCGTTTCCCTCGGTTTTGGTTTGTGATCCGGATTTGTTTTTTTTCTATCCATTTATGAGTTTTGAACATCGGTATACTACTGTTGCCTTTATTGATAGGCATTTCTGCGTGTAGGTTAAGTTGACAGTCGCGCGTCTGGCGTAAATACAACATTTGATAATTGTATCTATAATGAGTTTATTTATGTATTCTAAATGATTTTGTGATTGAATAAGTAGTCATATGTTAATCGAAGTATCGGTCCACAATCAAAAATATATTATATATTTTTACCTTCGCACCATTTAAAAACTGAAAACCCGATTTGAAAGTAAAGACACACATTCGATTTCACATTTTAGGTTGTTTTCCATAATCTTCAACCAAAGCAGTGGCAATGCATTCCTAAGTGCATCTTTGAATTAATCACCGCATTGTTACAACGGAACCCAGACGACAGATGCGATCTTTCTGAGATACATAATAAACTGAAAGAGACGATAGATATGTATAGCAGTCAAGGTAATAATTCAGTTTTGGGAAACAAAGAAAGTCATTGCTCTACATAGAAACTTGATGAAGTTAAATTAACAAAAATTAATAGCCACATTGACAAAACTATTAAAAGTAAAAAAAAATAAAAAAAAAATACTGAACTCCAAAGAAAATTCAAAAACAAAATCGTTAATCAATTAGCAAACCAACATCTCCTTTAATACACATGCGTTGTCAGTTTGTTTTAGATTTATGAGTTTGACTATCCCTTTGGTATCTTTCGTCCCTCTTTTACAATGTCAAAACACACTTCGCTAAAAACAAGATTTAGGGGACGATAGGATTAAATGTGATGCATTGAAAACTAAACAACAATTGACAATTTGGAGTGTCTGCTAGAAGAAAAATGAATAAAGCAGATTAATGTACGTGTATATAATAGTCAGTATACGTGTTATTCTATTTATCAGGAATTTAAGTCACGAATACAACTGTCTAGAACAACGATGTAAGTCTTGCATGGCATGCCATCTTTTTTGTAATCCTATTTGTATGGCATGGTTTAGTGTTTGCATGTTTTGTTAGACTTAGCCATTTTCATTTTTTTTATATATTTTACTAGTATGTGTGAACTGCTATCTAGGGTTTTTGCAACACATATTGTTATTTGTTTAAAGCATCAAACAAATTTCAAAATAGAAAAATATAGTAAAAGGTTTGCTACATAAAACAAAACGTTGGGTTTTAAGCATACGATTCCTGCAGAAATGAAAAATTCTTCTTTATGAAAAAGATTTTTTTTCCCATGAGTAGATTTTTCAACTCTTAAAATAGAATCCCAGAAATGTTTAAAATGTCAGGCTATGATGATTTTATACTTTATTTGTGGGTAGCAAGTGGTTTTATTGCCATCGGGATATATTCTTTTTAAATGTTGCTAGATTAGATTTTGATGTTTTGACAGGCATTTTATTATGCAGAATATTTGATTAGAATACTTTCATAGGTAAGACGTGTTTCAGTTCTAATCAGACCATAATATTCAATTTCAAAATTGTCCTTAACAAATGAAATGAACTTGTCATCCCTAATGGACAGAAGAGCACGGATCTGTCGCGTCTTTTTAGTAAAACAAGATGTAAAAATAATAATCATGCAACACGTAAATGTTATAATATTTCTTTTACAAGGTTTTCTAGTCATCGAGATTTCAAAACGTTTCTGTCGAACCTAGTGATAGAACATCATCTATATACTAGTAGCAGATAGTGTTGTGAATCACTTCGTCGTCTTCTATCGTAATCCATGTCATACTGGGTTTATCTCTTATATCTCTAATTCATTGCAAACGGATTTAAAAACATGAGGTTTCATACCTGATATCACATTTTATACTTTTAAATTTTGGTAACTTTCCATGCCAAAACATGAAGCGAAGTCATTTCTTTTAAATCAATTCGTGACTTTATACTTATATTTGTTTTTACTAATTATCATATTTCGATTCTTGTTATTGTATTGTATTTTGTTTAAAATAAGTTTCAATCATTACAGTAGGATCGAAACGCAGACATCCTTCATTCCGACATGAAGAGGATACATTATATCCCAGTATAGATCCTAAACAGGACGTTCCAATGAGGGTAAGTTCTATTTTGTAGTTTAGTTAGACATGTTCGTTGACAGGTCTAAAGCAATGTCACCATAAATTGTGTTGCAACCCAAACCAACAAATTATGTTTGCTTACACTCGTATGTATGAAAAAAATATATTACATTATAACCCCAAAAGTTAACCGTTTAAATCAGGTATTGTGCTTAACACATCCATATGCTACATTTATTTTCTTCACTACAAAAATACAAAGTAGATAACTTAGGGACCGTTCAATATTTATCAGATGGATGGGCCGGTGCAAAATGGGGCGGGGCAAGCACTTTTTTGTGGAAATATTTGGATGGGCAAGAACTTTTTTTTAAATATTTAGTGGATGGGCCAGAACATATTTTATAGGAAAAAGTTTGCTATCAATTTTATTGGTTTGTAGGAAATTTCTTTTGCGGGCACCCAAAACATGTCGCAACAAACTGGTAGCTTGGCTCATTTCTGTCAATTTTAAGGATTTAATTAAGGAATAAAAAGCTAGAATTTTCTGTTCAGACTATCTTTTGAATTATTTTGACCTTATCGAATACCAAATTGTTTAATAGTCTGGTGTATTGCGGTAAAATTTATGGATTTAAGTAATAGGTAAGAAAAAAAAGCTCAAATTTTTAGATAAGGCTAAATTCAGATAGTAAACTTTAGATTTTTTTCTAACTTTTTCAAATCAACTTGGATTTTCCTAAAACTCTACAGCTATCTCATTTATATATTGATCTTATAGAAAGCCAGGTTGCTTGGTAGTTAGGTGTATTGCTGTTAAATTTATAGATTTAATTAAAAGGTAAGAAAAAAAAGCTCAAATTTTAAGTTTAGGCTGAATCTAGATAGTCATCTTTGATTTTTTTTTATTTTATAACTTTTTTAAATCAACATGGACTTTCATAAAACTCTACAGCTATTTCATTTATATATTGATCTTACAGAATGCCAGGTTGATTGGTAGTTTGGTGTATTGCTGTCATTCTTATGGATTTAATAAAAAGGTTAAAAAAAAAAGCTCAAATTTTCAGTTTAGGCTAAATCCAGATACAGGTAGTCATCTTTAAATTTTTTATAACTTTTTCAAATCAACATGGATTTTCATAAAAATTTACAGCTATTTCATTTATATATTGATCTTATAGAATGCCAGGTTGATTGGTAGTTTGGTGTATTGCTGTCATTCTTATGGATTCAATAAAAAGGTTAAAAAAAAAAGCTCAAATTTTCAGTTTAGGCTAAATCCAGATACAGGTAGTCATCTTTAAAAAAAATTATTACTTTTTCAAATCAACATGGATTTTCATAAAACTTTACAGCTATTTTATTTATATATTGATCTTATAGAATGCCTAGTTGTTTGGTAGTTTGATGTGTTGCTGCCATTCTTATGGATTTAATAAAAAGGTTTAAGAAAAAGCTTAAATTTTCAGTTTTTGGTTATTTCAAGATAGTCATCTTTAATTTTTTTCATAACTTTTTCAAATCAACTTGCATTTTCATAAAACTCTACTGCTATATCATTTGTATATTGATCTTACTGAATGCCAGGCTGTTTAGTACTTTGGGTTTTTGCTGTCATTTTATGGATTTAGTTAATAGGTTGAAAAAAGCTACAATTTTAAGTTTAGACTAAGTTCAGATGGTCACCTTTCATTTTTTTTATAACTTTTTCAAATCAACTTAGATTTTCATATAACTGTACAGCTATCTCATTTATATATTGATCTTAAAGAATGCCAGGTTGTTTTTATAGTTTTGTGTTAAGCTGTCAAATTTGGGGAATTAATTAATAGGCGAAAAAGGCTGCAGCATTAAAGTCAAAAACATGTCTGCCTATATTTGCTTAAAAAGACCATATTAAATTTCTTTTTTGAAAAGTAGAATAGATAAAGGGACATTGATATTTGAACTATAAACAAGTTCTGTTATTAGGACAATAATTAGTAATTCAGTATAGGATAATATTTTTACTAGTCCAAGAGTTATTGTCCCTTAATTTAAATTATTTCCTTTATTTTAAATCAATATTGTATTTGAGGCTGTACATATAAAATCAAATCTGTACATGTATATTCATACTGATTTTGAAAATCAATAAAATGTATGGTTCTGATACACACATAGAAATATACATATAGAATTAACTAGCACATTTTAAATTTTGTATAAAGTCTATTCTTTGACTTTGATTTCAAGACATAAAAATTTAAAAACTTAAAAATAGAAAAAGAACATAAATAATTTTTGATTGTCTTTATAGAGTTTTAGAGGGACAAGGACTTTTTTTATAGATTTTTTTAGATGGGCAAGGACTTTTTTTCAGAATTTAAAAGGATGGGCAATAACTTTTTTAATGAAACAATATTAAGAATGCACCGGCCCATCCATCTGATAAATATTGAACGGTCCCTTATAATATACTAGATAACTTGTAATATACTAGATTATGGAGTGTGTGTCCGAGCGAGAACTGCTCTAGTTCATTACTTTAGGAATATTTATCAAAAAGTAGTATTTCAATATTCAGCCCCATTCTACTATATAGTCAGCCATCAGTCCTACCCTGATATATCCTATCTTTTTCGGGTAATTAATACTGATAGCGTTTGACATTTTCAGCCGAATAAATTTATCCATTTTATATAACTTAAATTATTGTATGCTGGTTCATATTCTGGACGCCAATATTTGCTCCTTTATTATATAATTCACTAACAAAACAATTATGAAGCTTAGAAATGGAAAATTACTAATTAACATACTAAACTTGTTCAAAGGGTATCTACACGTCTCAATCTTCAAAATCGGTTATCTAAAAATACTACCATCGCTAACATTTTTAACAATAAAAATCGTGGTTACCCTTCTATCGATAAGTGTCATGCCAAAAAATGACTTACATGTCCCCGTCTTTCCACCAACAATACGGTAAGGTCCACGTTTAATGGTCGCACCTTTTCTTTAAATTTTGAAACTGATATAACTTGAAAAACAAACAGTATTATTTATTTACTCACATGAAACAAACCGGGGTGTGGTATTCAGTACGTAGGAGAAACTGGACGATATTTATCTAAACGCACTCAAGAACATCTGTATCGTTTTAAAAGACCCAATAAATTCAAAAGTATCATTTACAAACACCTTAAGAAGCACAACCATCCTTTTAAATATTTAGCAGTTCAACCTTTAGAAGTGTAAATAAGCAGCCTGGTGAATCGCATTCAAAGTTTGTACGATCACGGAAAATAACTGAATTAAATTGGATTAAAAAATTACAGACAGTTAACCCTCTCGGTCTAAATGATAATATCATGGGAATTGGTAATATATCTAGAACCAATTCCGTTAACATTTTGGATATAGTTTCTAAAACTGTTCGTAAAAAACGTTCTCACGGTCGTAGGACAAATCGCAATCAAAGAAAATTTCGGGCCAATCATACCAATATTTCGGACCTAATTTCTATTTCAAAAAACAACGGCAGACATTATCTTTTAACAAAACTCTGTTCGTTACCGGTTAATAAGTTAAATAAAATTTTGGAGGATTGCAACACAATTTCATATAGCAGTCCTAAGTATGAAATTGTTCAAATTATTATGGCATATTGTTATTCTAAATTATTTCCCAAAATTGATCGCCCTGAAGATCATAAAAAACATTTTATTAAAATTAAATATGTCAATAAAGGCTTTGATTTTGTAAATATTGCCGGTATATTTAACGACCATTCTGTTAAAGAACAAATTCCTGGATATTTTGACAATACTGAGCTACTTCTTATTTGTTATATTTACAAGAAATCTACCCGGAAATTTGTGTTTAATTATAGTCAATTGTGTAAAGATGTTAATATCAGTGAAAATACACCTAATTCATGTAATTGCAGTAATTCCGAATATATTTATGGACCCATTTCCCATGTTATAACAGGAGATCTTAACATCGTTCAAGACCGAAAGTTAAAATCATTCCTCAGTAAAGGACCTAAATATCGCCCCCCGTCAATTATTAATTGGAATGAGTGTCGTAATAGCATCCACGACTCACTCCATACTTACTGTTTGAAATGGATAAAACGGGAAAAAGCTGACAAAAAATCTTTGGACTCTTTTTTTAATTCAGTAATGAAGATAGTTGATATACGTATTCAACATTTTAAAGAACATTTTACTATAAACAATAACCACAATAAACCTATGTCTCGTATCAAACATAAACTAAAAGAACTAGCCAAGGAATTTGTTTTTGTTCCGGCCGATAAAGCTGCTAATAATATTATTGTTTGACGTAAATTTTACATTGAGGTTCTGAAAAAGGAAATCACCAATTCACCAACATTCCAACTGACTCCATTTTCAGAAAACGAAATCTGTAACAAACATAAACTTTTAGCCACCGCTTTACAAGCAGAGCCAAATACAATGAAAGTCCCAACTATGTATTGGCTTCCGAAGCTACACAAAACCCCTTACAAATATAGATTTATTTCGTCTTCAAGCCATTGTTCAACTACTAAATTGTCTATTCTTCTTACCAGCACACTTGGTACAATTAAAAACCTGATAATAAATTGTTCAAATAAGGCCTTCGAAAATAGTGGAATAAATTACTTTTGGAGTGTCAAGAACTCGTTGGAAGTACTTAATAAATTGCATGCTTATATTGGTGATTTTGGATCTGTTCAAAGTTTTGATTTTTCTACCCTGTATACCACATTGCCTCACATTCTCATTAAGAAAAAATTCACACACCTAATTAAATGGGCATTAAAAAATCAGAATGTGAATATATATGTTCAAACTCTTTTAGGTCATTTTTTAGTAGCAGTAAACAAAAAAACTATGTTAATTGGACATGCTTTGATTCTATATATGCCCTTGAATTTTTACTAGATAACATTTTTGTTCGCTTTGGGGATTCCGTATATCGTCAGATTATCGGAATTCCAATGGGGACTAACTGTGCATCACTTATTGCGGACCTGTTTTTGTATTGTTATTAGTTACAATTTATGACAAAAATAAGCAAAGACCCATCGAAACAACATCTGATAAACAAATTTAATAATACTTTTAGATATTTGGATGATATTTTGGCTCTCAATAATGACGACTTCAGTATGTATATTAATGAAATTTATCCTGTTGAACTTACTTTAAATAAAGCTAATACTACCAATGACCACTGCCCTTTTCTCGATCTTGATATCTATATCACTAATGGAAAGCTGAATACTAAAATTTATGATAAAAGGGATGATTTTTCATTTCCTGTCGTTAATTATCCGTTTTTAGATGGTGACGTTCCCTTGTCACCATCTTACGGTGTTTATATATCTCAACTTGTACGATTCGCTCGTGTATGTAACAATGTTTTAGATTTTAACGAGAGAAATTTATGTATTACTGAAAATTATTACACCAGGGTTTTCGATATCACAAACTAGTCAAAACATTTACTAAATTTTATCATCGGTATAAAGACATCATTCGTAAATATAGCTCAACATGCAGACTTCTAATAAGTTCAGGTATTTCACATCCAATTTTTTATGGAAATATTCTTTATAAAGCACAAAGGTGTCAGTATTCACCTCAGAAACTTACAAAACCTTTGAATAGACTTATTAAGAAGGGATATAATTACGATACTGTTGTCAAGTCATTAAAGATTGCATATTTTGGCGTTAATATTGAGTCACTGATAAGGTCTTTACATCGGAACTAAACACATTTATTCTAAAAACAGTTGTTGGCATGACACGGGTTATGTTCTTCTCATATATGTTATGATGGTATGATACTAAACCCCTAACCGGAAGGATTGTTCCTGATGTTCATATGATGAAATCATAATCTTTCAGTCAGTTTAATTGAAGTCTGGAGCTGGCATGTCAGTTAACTGCTAGTAGTCTGTTGTTATTTATGTATTATTGTCATTTTGTTTATTTTCTTTGGTTACATCTTCTGACATCAGACTCGGACTTCTCTTGAACTGAATTTTAATGTGCGTATTGTTATGCGTTAACTTTCTACATTGGTTAGAGGTATAGGGGGAAGGTTGAGATCTCACAAACATGTTTAACCCCGCCGCATTTTGCGCCTGTCCCAAGTCAGGAGCCTCTGACCTTTGTTAGTCTTGTATTATTTTAATTTTAGTTTCTTGTGTACAATTTGGAAATTAGTATGGCGTTCATTATCACTGGACTAGTATATATTTGTTTAGGGGCCAGCTGAAGGACGCCTCCGGGTGCGGGAATTTCTCTCTACATTGAAGACCTGTTGGTGACCCTCTGCTGTTGTTTTTTATTTGGTCGGGTTGTTGTCTCTTTGACACATTCCCCATTTCCATTCTCAATTTTATACAAGTAAAAGTGTGGTCCTTTGTGAAGAGTAACCAAATACCCCAAAAAGGTTTGACCTCCGTTAAAACAAAAATCAAAAATTAAACATTAAGTTGCAAGTATGATATGCATGAATAAATATACCTTTCCGTATGCAGACCACGCACAGTAAGTAAGTAAATATTCTATGATGTAAATATTCTATGATAACTTATGAATTCTTTTAAATAAAGGCAACAGTAGTATACCGCTGTTCAAAACTCATAAATCCATGGACAAAAAACAAAATCGGGGTAACAAACTAAAACCGAGGGAAACGCATTAAATATAAGAGGAGAACAACGACACAACACCGAAAAGCAACACACAAAACACCACGAGAATAACAAATATAACATCAAAACCAAATACAAGAATTTGGGATAGATAAGTACCGTGCCACGTCTTATCTAAAAAATAAGAGAAAACACAAACGACTCAACGTTAAAATGCAACACACACAGAAACGAACAATATTATAACAATGGCCATCTTCCTGACTTGGTACAGGACACTTTTAAAGGGGAATAAAAGTGGTGGGTTGAACCTGGTTTTATGGCATGCCAAACCTCGCACTTTAATGGCAAAGTTAAATATAACATTGAAATGACAACATAATATTACAGGACTACAATACAAATAAAAAGGAGACCATATTAGACAAAGAAAAGCATGATTAATAGATAACAAAAAGCATCAGGTTTAAAATTCAATACGCCAAAAACGCGTCTTGTCCACACAAGACTCAATAGTGACGCACAGATTTAAAAGATCGAAAGTGAAAAAAGTACAAAGTTGTACAGCACTGAAGATCAAAAGTTGAAAAGGTTTTGCCAAATACGGCATTGTTTGTATGCCCGGGATAAGAACATTCTTATTATATAGAACAATTCATGCTATTGCAAACAGTAAATTTTATCAAATGAATATGAAAGAGATATACATAATCGATCATAATCATGATAACGAAACTGAAGTATTAACTAATTACAGAAAACTAAACCCGAATACATAACGCCCAGATATAAAAGATCGAAAGTGAAAAAAGTACAAAGTTGTACAGCACTGAAGATCAAAAGTTGAAAAGGTTTTGCCAAATACGGCATTGTTTTTATGCCCGGGATAAGAACACTTTTATATAGAACGATTCATGCTATTGCAAACAGTAAATTTTAACAAATGAATGTGAAAGATATATTCATAATGAAACTGAAGTATTAACTTATTACAGAAAACTAAACCCGAATACATGATGCCAAGTTCAATACAGCATAGACACACCCGAATCAATCCAGGCGTCAACGCAATTAAAAAAAAAAAAAAAAAAAAAAAAAATGACGTCACATACGATGGTGAAAAGGCAAACGTTATGCTACATTTGAATTTATGAAATTTAGAAACAGCATGACGTCACACATGAAAAACTATAATTCAAAAGTGAGATAGAATTAGAATTTAACACTTAAATTGTGTGTTTTAGGGAATACCTCAACTTTTTCTGCAGATGAAAAAACAGACCATAAGCAGATCCGGTAAATATATTTAAAGAATAAAATGTCAATCGAACATTTGATGAGTTTTTTTTTATCAAATGGAACTGGATATCAAATTTCTTGCTATTACATTTTAAAGAAATTTTATATTTATAACAAAGTTACAAAAAAGTACCTACCTCCAAGGTAAATAAAAAAAGAGTTGATCATAGACCTGAGAAAGTAAACGAATGCTTTGTAAGTAGAAATATTGATACTTATAATAATGGGGCGCAATGGAATATATACGTCACCTATAATCAGGGGTTTGCACTTCCTTTCGGAGCAGCAATTCCGTCCCTTATCCCTGATCTTCAAATTTATAGCATTACGGGTACCACTATTGTTAAAAACATGTATTGCTTACCCTCCAGCTAAAGTGAACTTCGATATACTGTGTGGCTGATTTTGCTCAATCTATAGATTTCTGCAAAGGGTTTGTTGGCTGTTTAAGATAACTAATCTGGAAAATCGGGTTATATTTGTTCACGTATTTCGACTCTTTAATAATATGAAATTGATTTTAAATGAGACTGTCATATCTGCACTTAAATGTAAAGTTCAATATATCCTTTTCAGCTCTCAATACAATTAACACAATGGCAAGGAGAATTCTTTGTTTTTTCGTCTCTATGTGTTGTGCCGGGTACCTTTAGCTGTTGAATTGCCATGGGGTAGCCTGTCCAACATTAATAACTGTGATTGATTTAACCTTTAGTACCTTTCTATTTTTTTTAAAACAACATTTTCACCTAAATCAAAGTCTAAAACGCTTGCCTTTAAACATGATTTTTTTTCTATTGAAGATCACTTATACAACGCATACACAAACCTTAAAATTGAAGAAAGAAGAAGCCAAATAACACAAATACAGATTCAGATCTCTGAGCTAACGGCACCAGACAGACCACGTGTCGACATTGAGGTAAATAACTTTTACTGTTGCCTAAAGATAAAAAATGTACAGTTGTTATTTCATTTTGTGTATTTTGAAAGCAAAATTAATTGTTAGTAGATTTATATTTTGATGAACTTAAATTATAATGTCTTCCACTTTCCGTGTATCTTTTTCTTGCTTTGTTTTCCCCCCTCGTAATATGTCGCTTAGATATTTGTTATCGAATAGTTTATACGTTTTTAAAACTGACACCTCTTAAATGAACACTTTTATTTGTCCCCGATGACGTTTTTTCTTGTCTATACTACTCATTCGCAAAACTATTAATATGTCATCAAATTGCTCTTAATATTCTCAGGATCATCAGAATTATTTTGACCGAAGTGATTTGGATATTCAAAAGAGAATTGTTTCCGTTTTCATATACGACATTAGTGAAATGTTATCGTTTTTCATAAACCACAGGTGATAGGTATATGAAAGCCATATATTTTTTGGAATCTGTGTTAATCGAGAGCTATCAATTGACTCAAGAATTGACAGTTAAAACCGTCAGTGAACATTTTCCAACCGAAATATCTGCATTTGGAGTGGAAAGATCATCAATTGGTCTCTTTAAGGTTGCAAAGGAGTAGCAAACACAAGAACACAGTGTTTTGAAAGATAGCTTTTTTTGCATCGTAAGGTGTTGGCTGGAGTAGTGTCAGTTGCAAAAGTATATACACTGTTCAAAATCATTAACCAACTATATAAGTGACATCTTGCTAAACAACCAAACAGTGAGACAAAAGAAATTGGTTTCAATTGAATTCGTTTTTCTTAATATTTTTCAGTCATCATGTCTTCAATCTTAAATATCGGCAATATCTTATTTATATCGTTTGAATAAGTATCGATCGGAAAAGGGTCATATGGTCAAACTTTATATGTCAAATAAAGAATAAAAACAAAAATGTTGAAAAGATAAACATCAGTCCACAAACACTGCACAGAAAACTAACAATTGGGTAAAACGAATAACATCAAAAACGAGGAGGACATCAGATGTTCCCGAATCATAAGTAGTTCCTGCTTTGTAAAGAGCACCCGTTTTGTAAATCAAATGCTGAATTGTCTCGTAAGTCAGGTTAATATGATTTCTCATTTTTATTTGATTAATTATCTTGTTTGAGTTGCATGACACGGTATATCATATAATACAGATAAAATTCATCCTTATGTATCCAAATTCTATAAACAGAATGACCATATACATGTTCGGGAGCCTGTAACAACTGCGCTGATAGACAGAATTAGATCACATTTGGAATCAGATACATTTATCAACGTACTGAAAATGAAAAGTTGTCCAACATGGACAAAAACAGATGGACAAAGTGACACATACCTTCTTGTAAGTTTGGCCAGCATGGTATTTTTCATTTTGATAGTTTAAAATTAAATTATTTTTTTTCAATATTCGAACTATAAATTTAAACGTTTTTGTACGAAAAAAATCATTTTTTTTAAATTTTACCAAAAGTATATATATCAATGTCAAAGAATCAAGTTCGTTTGCTTATTTTTAACACGACATCATTTATCTATGACAGACTCGATATTGACACTCGATTGAAATAAAAGTTAAAAAGTATGAACACGAAAAGAATAATTGACATATAATTAAGAATGGTTTTGTCAAATAAAGCTAAAGTTATCTTTTTATGGACTATTCAGATAGAAAGAAAAGTCAAGGGTAAACCATACAAAGTCTTCTATACTCAGATATATACATATATGCATTCAAATTTAATTTGTTTTGTTTTCGCAACGTTGTGTATGTTTAGTATATAAAAAAATCAGAGAACATTATTAACCGATTAAGACTTTTATCTTTTCATGCATTAATCAGTTGAAATTTATGACTGAAATTTTGAACGTTTTCATGTCTGGTGTCAAAAGTCTAACTTTTTTGCAATAGTTATACGTTGCGACGTAATTTTGGACAAAAAGTGCTAGAAAATAGTCCAAAACATTCTCTTAATAATTGATATATCAGTTAGCTAAAAAATGGATTCAGCCATCATTTTTGGACGCACGTTGCGAAAACTCGAGTGAAATAACAACTCTCCGTTAAAGAATCGATTTTTTTCTTTTGGAATAATATGTAAACCTGAAATTCTGTGTTAATAAAAAGAACTTGTTAAATCCAAATAAGATATAAACTATTTTTCGAGAGTGCATATCAATTATGACATTGTGACTAAATTTCATGAAGAATCAATGTAAGATATAATTTGTATTGCGAAAACTATGCAGAAAAAAACGAAATGACGTGAATGAATGCAATAAGTAATAATTCAGAAATTTGTCTGTGCATTTATAATTGCAATTTTGAAAAACGAAAAAAATCGATATAAATTCGAGATCAATTTTTTGAGATTTCAGCGTATGCAGCGTACAAATAATGCTATACGAGTTTTTATATCTCTTCCGTCGGAAATATTGCAACAAAAGCATTACATAAAACATTTTATGCATGAAACAATAATTCATATTCTTTCATAATAAATGTGTGATCAATGTATGTTTATAAAAAATTTTGACCGACACAAGATATGGTCACAAAGATAGTCATTAATAAACCAAGAAAAAAGTAAAATCACAAAAAGACTGAACTCCGAGGAAAATTCAAGACGGAAAGTCCCTAATCAAATAGCAAAATCAAATGATAAAACACATCAAACGAATAGACAACAAGAATTTTGTGCTTTATTTTAGTCTATTTTGAAATAACCAAGTATAAACCATAGACCATATTACCTAAATTTGTTGTGGCTTGAAACATTTAGAAGTGTTAGATACTAATTGTAATGATTTTTTGACATGACGTCTAGGATTATAGTATGGACTGCAGAACAAGTGTTATGGAAATAGCAAATTCAAGACATTTCGGGGATCCCTTTATTGATATTGTTAAGAAGAAAAACATTGACTTAGTTCTGAAAATGGTGAAGTTCGTTATGGAAATGAATCGTTGTTCGTGGATTCTTGGATCAGTACGATGTGCCGATATGTACCTGTGTAATGAAAATGATCAGGTAAGTAGGCTACAATGGATACTTTTCGAAGGTTTTTTTTATATCTTCTTAATAAAGCTTATATCGATTTATGATATACTGAGGATTTTTCTATTTTAGTGGGTACCAATATTCGTGACTCGAGAAAATCTTGTAATTTCGTGGATATTTGATTTCATGGTTATGCACACGTCTAAATACTTAGTCTAGCATAATATGGAATATGTGAATTTCATTCAGCATTTAAATAAAGGCGACAGTAGTGTACCGATGTTCAAAACTCATAAATCGATAGAAAAAAAAACAAATCCGGGTCACAAACCAAAACCGAGGAAACGCATTAAATATAAGAGGAGAATGACGACACAACATTAAAATGTAACATACACAGAAACGAACTAGGCATTAGACAAAATCCGATGAGAATAACAAATATAACATCAAAACTAAATACATGAATTTGGGATAGAAAAGTGTATGTTTACCTGTACCAAACAAATCCTGGAAAACTGGTATCCCACGAATATTGATGAATCCACAGTATTGGTATTTTAAAAAGTTATTTACTATCTCTATTGCTATCTTAACTATTTTATGTCTTAATATATACTTAAAAGTTTTCTATTCCATTTTTGTTTTGTTTTGTTTTGATTTGAATATTTTCTTTTCTTAAACGATGCGCCTGAATGTACAAAAACATCTCATAACATATATCAACTAAGTAGTTATCACACATTTTTGTAAAAGAAGAAATTGATATATCGCTGGTGAAATGATAAAACCGTGTCAGTTACATTTTACCAATTCATAATTAAGTAATAATGGATAATTGAATTGAAATTAGAAAAATATTAATCAAAAACTTTTATAAGATTTTCATAATTGTCATGACAATATTAATGATTGAAACATAATTATAACATTGGGATACCTGAATATGTTTGGGTGATTTTGTATTACCCAATCTAAAGAGTTAACTGTACATTTCTCATGGACTGTTGTTTTTCTTTCTGTAGTATTCTTTGCAATTGTTTACTGATTTACCCTCCTTATCATCATACAGTTTTAATTAAATATTTACTTTTCTTATACGTTTTGATACGACACGAATGGCACTATGTACATAAGTACATCATATTTTTATGTTTAACTAAAGGTTGTGATGGCTAGATTAGGAAGAATGTTATGGTTTGACCGCTCAGGATTAGAAGATGATTATGTTATTGCTAGTCAAGATTGTACAGATGATATGAGATGGTTTGTTAAATTTAGTTTATTAATGATTGATTTTGAAGTATGCATTTTACACTTATTCAGCGACCAAAACCTTCAAACTTGTGCGTGTCTTATAAACAGAGGTACTTGTTTTAAAAAAAACCACTCATTATAATATGTTGATAATACCCTGCGACTGTGATCTTCAATGCAAAATGGTAGCGTGATTGACATTAAGCACAAATCTACTCAAACAGGTGGTGCTGGAAGTTGTCTTGATATTGAGGTGAGGTAAAAATTACTTTAGAAAGAAGACAAAACAATAAAAGTTATATTACAATGCATATTTATGTTGGTATGTTAAAAACAATTATTTGTGTCAATGGTTGCTACACAATATTCTTTCTTTTTCTTTACATCATATTTCTGCAAGACTTGATTAATCGTACTAAAAAAAATTAATTAAATAGACATTTTAAAGTGAAATAAAATATTTTTTAATACACAGGTGCCCAATAGAAGTGTTGCAATTCAAACAGTACTCATTTGCTTCAGACGTGTACTCACTAGCTATGACAATCTATGAGTTTTTCATGACTTTGTCTGTTAATCAAAAAGATCCAATGGCAGGAGAATTGGAATCAGCACCATTTCCAAACGTGGCTTTGGAGGATGTAAGTTTATGTCAAACTGTGGCTAAAGTGTGTCTGTGTGTAAATTGAATAACATAGGAAACATTTGACGGATATGCAATTGTGATTTTATCAGTGTATTTCTTCCTAAATTATTTCAGTCGTTGGTCATTTGGCATGAAAATAATCTTATTCTAATATAAAAAAAAAGAACATGTGGTATGATTGTCAATAAGACAACTCTCCACAAGAGACCAACATAACACGGGAATTAACAACTATAGGTCACCATATGCCCTTCAACAATGAGCAATGCCCATACCGCATAGTCAGCTATAAAAAGGCCCCGAAATGACAATGTAAAATAATTCAAAAGAGAAAACTAGCGGCCTAATTTATGTACAAAAAAATGAACGAAATACAAATATGTAACAGATAAACAAACTACAACCACATAATTAGTTTTGTAAAGAATCTAGCTGTTTTTGTTTTTAGTTTTAACATTTTATGCGTAGAATAAAATGACTAGTATCATAAGAAAATTATATTTTTACGAATAAACGTGAAATGGTAATCCAGTTTAATTACAATTCAAGATGGAGGCATTTTGCTGTAAAAATATCAATCTTGCCAACATATGTTATTACCCTATCACGTAATGGGCGAACTTATGATCAGTGTAGTAACAGTTTAGATTTAAATACACCTATTCTCAGTCGAAGATCTATATGGTTACTAAAAATGACTGTAAATGCATAGAAAATTAATTTGAAAGTCAATTGTATATTTAAAAAAAAAGCCACATTGCCACCTGCTGTTATTTTTTATAAGTTATTGCATTAAGCCTTGTCATTAGGAAGATAAAAAAGCTGATCTCTTAAATTTATTGTCTCACCCTTTTTCTATCTGTACAACAGTATTCATTGTCGTCTATTTAGTTGCGTGACAACCTATTCAGAGATTGCAAGCCAGATCAGCCAGAGGCCTGCCCAGAGTGGTTGTATGAACAAATGTGTCGATGTTGGAGTAAGGACAAGGACAAACGTCCTACCTGTGGAGAACTTTACACAATCATAGAAAAACATTTACGGTAAATATACAAAATCTTTTTATTCCAGCAATTTCTAAATTAATAGTTTCATATTTTTTTACACGATTGACCTGCCGATACTTTTGGAACAGCTGAATTCAGTCACAATTTTTTGACAAGGTTTGTAATACTGAATGTTCCATTTTCTATGTCTTTTATTGTATTTATTGATTTATCGTCGTTTTTCTATTTTTCCCCATGATGCTTTTTGTTAACATTTTCAATTCATGATGCAACATGTCATATTCTCTCTCTTTTGTTATTGGTGTAAATAAAGGCAACAGTAGTATACCGCTGTTCGAAACTCATAAATCGATAGAGACAAAAAAAAAACAAATCCGGGTAACAAACAAAAACTTAGGGAACAGTGTAATAGTAATATTACCTTATTACTGTTTGACTAGAATATGAATCATGTTCTTTGTTTCTATGATTTTCAGAACGGAAGAAAATGTTTCTGAACAAGATCAGTATGATAAGATAACCGAACAGACAGACAATAATGATCAGTACGATGACATCCTAGAAAATGGAGCCAAAAATAATCTTAGTGTTAGTGAAATGGAAGGGGATTACGAAAGTATTCCTTTTGATTGTGTTAATAGTGACAGTGATTCTGAGGATAATGAAATTTTGTTACGAAAACAACAGCAAAGAAAAACTAAAGGAATACTATTAGATACGAACGCTGATGCAAACTCAACAGATAGCATGGAATATGGTTTTGTTACAAATACGGATAACGAGTTGGAATCTCCCAGGGCAAATAGTGTTGTATTCTCATTGGACATATAAATCTTCATTTTACTTTGTATTTGTTGAAATTTAGGTTTATGGAAGTCATATCTGAAAGAAAACCGCATGGCTCCTGTTTTGTCAGAGAATTTTCGAGTTCGTCCTATCTTACTTTATTATGGATTATAAGTTGTTTTAATCAATATTATTTTGTCTTGATCTCAAATTTTATTTTTTACAGCTATAACAATTGTGTTTAACATTTTTTATTAAGAATTATCTTCGCATTAAATTATACACACACGCACCAACGAAAATCTCCAGAATTACAACAAAAATCAGGATCTATTGACATATATAATCTTTATATTTTATCTGTTCCCAAGGAAGATGAAGAGAAGT
Source organism: Mytilus galloprovincialis (assembly GCF_965363235.1). Taxonomy (NCBI): domain Eukaryota; kingdom Metazoa; phylum Mollusca; class Bivalvia; order Mytilida; family Mytilidae; genus Mytilus; species Mytilus galloprovincialis. The sequence goes on from NC_134843.1 coordinate 90,525,699, forward strand.
GTTTCTTCTACACACAGCTCATATTCATGAAACTGAAAGCGTTTACTCGTTAAAAAAAACCCCACAACACACATTTCTTTAACAAATCTAAATGATGATACAAATACAACACTGTGAAATGGAATTCTTTAATGTCTAGTACTTATTTGTCCGAACTCTAATGATCAAAAGTTCACAAGAATCCTTTATTAAATGGCAAATTCAAACGCTCAACAAAAGCACATCAAACGAATCGAAAACAGCTGTCATGTTTCCGACTTTGTACAGACATTTTTTTATGTAGAAATTGGTGGATAAAATCTGGTTTTATAGCTAGCTAAGCTATTCATTTCTATGGCAGTCGCATAAAATTTCATTATATTGACAATGATGTGTGAACAAACCAAACAGACGTAATAGGTAAAAGCGGCAATAATTGAAAGACAGCAGTCAACATTGAAATGTAATTTTAATCACTATAAAAATAATAACTGTTTCAATAAAGAAACGCAAAATGTCACATAGATGAGGTACATCAGCAAAAATAAAAAAAAAAACATTATTCCAAATTGACCATAGCACAATACAACAATAGCGGGATGTATAAGTATTAAGCCATGTCATTAGAATATACTTTTTTTTTCTTAATATAAAAGGTGAAAAGAAGAACAATACAAGACAATGTTAACACGTAATTAAGATGATGCACAATGCCAGTACCTTGAACCTATACTTCAAGACCTTCATGTATTCTGTTTAAAGTTGATACGGAATTTTTAGCCAAATGGTTGTGGTTTCTTACAAAAATGAAAAATAACGAGATGTTCTTTTGTGTAACATTGTCTCATCAATTTTCTGCTTAGACACTCGAGTACATACACATATTAATACATGTAAATACATGTGATCAAAAGAGTGAGATAATCATATTGCGAACCTGTATTAGAAAATAGAATTCCTGTTTTACGGGTTCCACGTGCAAGGCAGGATTTCAGTATCTTATTATTTTAAAGTTAACTTCTTGCTGACCATAGATAAATTTGCGGGTGTCACGTGCGAGGCAGGATTTCATTATCTATTTTCTTTTAAAGTTAACCTCATTGCTGAACTTAGATATATTTGACCTTTATGTCATATAGGTCTTTCCAATGCTACGTATTTATACATGCCTTGCTTTTAAATGTTTCGGTTGTTGATGAAGATAAATCAGAAAAACGTATAGAACGCACGAAATTTATTAAATGTTGTTGTTACTTTAATTTACCAGCACTGGTTTGATACCAAGTTATTCAACAAGGTGTTATCAACTTTGTAGTTGACATCATTTGTATTATACATTATTTTCCATCAAACTTAAAATATAGGATACAACAGATACAATGAAGTTACCATCTTATCTTGACTTACATTTAGAAATGGGTTGAAAACAATACTTTACGAAAAAGGAGATAATTACAGCTTTCCAATTTTAAATAGTTATCAAAGGTACCAGGATTATAATTTAGTACGCCAAACGCGCGTTTCATCTCCATAAGACTCATCAGTGACGTTCATATCAAAATATTTATAAAGCCAAACAAGTACAAAGTTGAAGAGCATGGAATATTTCATTTCTATGTAGGAACATTACAGCAGCAACTGCAAATGGAGAATACATCTCGAATTTGATATGATATTCCAGAGATTGTATTTCCTGTCATGATTTCCATGATATATCATTGTTGCATCTAAATAAGCTATATATATTACTCAAACAGTTCCATCCTTTCACAAACTATACGAATGTTATCACTATATCATTGACCGTTATGGAACATCTGTTTCATAGATGACCACGGGTTTGTTCCAAAATTGTCGTAACCAAAATGCCTTATATTGTTCTTCAAATGTGACCTATTGAATAAGACTTTTCACCTGATTTTTACTTGGATGAACGACGGGTACCACATGGAAACCAGGATCTCCTTACTCTATCGGAAGACCTGAAATCACGACGGTTATTGTAGTGGGCTTCGTTTTGATCAGTCTTTTGGTTTTTTCGTTGTCTTTTGAGTACTAATATTTTTGTCGGTTTTTTTTACCATAAAATGGTCGTTTTTCTTTCTTTTTTTTACTATATAATGGTCGTTTCTCTTCATACATAATAAATTATTTAGAAACTTAACTCAAATGCATTTAGACAACGTTTTCTTTAAAAAGAATTTTTCTGCTCTTTGTATGTTCCTTATGGACACATAAAATGCTTCACTGGCTACGTGTTATCGCATGTCTACCCGTTCTTATTGAGGTTTGAGTGTTCCTGATGAAGATAAATTCTGGACAGCGGTTCAGACGCACGCAATGTATCAAAATGAATATAAACATCTTTATAATTCTTATAAGAACAGGGTATCTAGATTTACATTAAGTGAAACATAAATTAAGCAACGACAGAGTCAGATAGAACACATTCAATTACGAATAAATGTAGGCTGTTAAACAAAAGAGATGTTTGCTAAATGAGTAAATATTGTCAAACATGCAAAAACTTTCATTCAAAACAAACAGCAACTTTTATATCTGTGTTATTGAAATGAGACGTTTTTAATTGGCAGACTATTTGTTTAATCATTTAGTTGTATTTAGGGTAAGAGTTATGAAAAACAATTTTCTTCTTCACATCCTCTATGAAAAAAAAAAATAAAAAGAACTAATATTTTTTAATAGATTTGGTAAAAAAATTTGCAGATTAATATACAGCTGAATGAAAAGGCTGTAATTGGGACATGGTTATTTTCTACCTGATGAGTTGTCTTTATTTCAAAGTCATGAATGTCACAACACTCAAATACTAGTTACTCATTTAAGTTTAAAGCCTATACACGGCGTGTGAGACAAACACATTTAATATTAAGCTAAAGAGCGCATGAGATGTGTCAATTTCACACTAAACCACATTGTTAACGTGAAATATCCAATGGCAATGAAACAGTATTTTTATTGCTATTCTTTATAACAAATTCACATAGAATATTCAATATATAGTAAAAACGCTCACTTCACTGCAAGTTCACGAGAGCCCGTAGTAAATATATTTATTATCGTTCATTTCACTTAAGAATGTTTATCTATTCAGGAAAAAAAGGATAATCTAAGAAAATCGCTTAATGTATTTGTCTAACAAAACATTCATTAAATTAAAATGGTGTGTGCATTTTATAAGTATCATAATATACTTTATATTATCAATAAAAGGCCAAAGCAAGTAAATTAGTTAGGGATATATAAATTGTTGAGTAGTCACTGAAAAAAATTTCACCCACAAAACAAGTTTTATTTACATATTTACATTTGATAATAGATGTATCAAGTATATATCGGTACCTTCTTCCGGCTTCGATGTCATAAAACAAGTAAACTAAGCAATATAACAATGATAGATAAACTAACAAAGGACTACTAGCAGTTATTTGAGTTGAATACCGACATTTTTGTAGTTTGCAAATAATATTATCATAAAAAATTGGATGTGAAATACCTGATGGTATAAGATGTCTGCATTTACGAATGATGTCCTTGTACCGATGATAAAATATAGTATATGTTTTGAATAGTTTGTGATATCGAAAATCCTAATGTAACAATTTTTCAGTTATACAGAGATTTCCTTCGTTAAATCAAATACATTGTTACATAAACGAGCGAATCGACCACGTCCAGATACATAAACACCATGAGATAGTGACAAGAGAAAAATGGATAATAAACAATAGGAAATGAAAAGTCAACTCTTCTGTCACAAATTTTGGTATTAAGCTTTCCGTTAAAGATATAACTGTCAAGATCCAGGAAAGGGCAGTGTTTTTTTTCTTCAATCAGTCAGTTCAGTAAGACAAATGTCTTTAATGTACATACTGAAGTTGTCTTTATTGAGAACCAATATATCGTCCAAATATCAAAATTATCAACTTTTTGTATCAGATGGTGTTTTCATTGGTCTGTGGTGATTGAATCATAAGTTGTAACTCATTACATCACAGAAATAGGTCTGCATTAAGTGGTGCTCAGTTAGTTTCCATAAATATTCCGATCAATTGAAGATATACGAAATCTAAAAAGCGTACAAATATGTTATCTAGCAAAATTCAAGGGCAGTTATAGTATCAAAGCAGGTCATATCGGCATAGTTCTTTTGTTTGATATCATTAAAAAAATGACCTAAAAGAGTTGGAATATATATATATTCACATTCTGACTTTTTTAATGCCCGTTTTATTACATGTCTGAAATTTTTCTTAATAGGGTTATGAGATAAAGTCGTATATAGGGTATAAAAGTCAAATATTTTTACACTCCAAAAGTAATTGATTCCACTATTTTCAAAGGCTTTACTTAAACAATTTATTACAAGGTGTTTGATTGTACCAAGTGTACTAGTAAGTAGAATAAAAAGGTAAGTAGTGGAACAATGTTTTGAACACGAAATAAACAACATTTCTAAGGTGTAAACAGCAGGTTAAATAGCTAGTACATATTTGGAAATTTCATTATATTTGGCTTTGTTTGTAAAGAATTAGTTTAAAGACAGATGTCATTTGCCGAAAATGGAGTCAGTTGAAATGTTTAAACGTCAAATAATAGTGATAAATATAACATTTTATCATAGAGATTATGACTCTTTATGGTAACCTTTTTATTTTTATACATAATACAAAATTTGCTAACAATAAACATTTAAAGTTCGTTATTCCGTTATTTCGTTATTTTGTGGATATTTGTATTTAATTCAAGAAAAGATTCAAGCCAAAGAAAAATAAATATTATATTTTGTAAGTGTTTCAATTTTTTTTTATTGTTTTATACTTCAAAGGTGGAAGATAAGGCTTGTCATGTTCCTTGTGTAGAAGAGGAAAATTAATGAAAAACAAAACATGTATAACAATTTGTTAAAATAGCTTTTATTTGAGATCTTATAATGAGTCTAAAGTTGTAAAATATATCTTCCCAAAAAGAAACCCCAGATTAACACAGGTATCTTCAATGTTACTTATGATCTAAATGGTTTCAAACGGTGCTCTATAAGCCAAACAGTTCACCAACAGCAGTTTTGACCCCAATTCCTTATGTAAATTTTAGAAGCAAATCAAATCAGACAAATGAAATAGGTAAACCACTTTGGAACATATATTAATAAATTTGTTCATATCCTGGCAGAGAAAGTGAAGAAAATTGGACGTCATCCACAAGTGTTTTTTGGATAGTTCAAAATTAAATGATAAAAAATGTTATCCGCAATCGTTAAATACAAGGTATACCAATTTACAAACATTTAGTAATCTTACCTGTCTATTTTGTAGATTTCCAAATAGAGAAAATGGAAACATAACATTGATGTATTAGTATGATATCTTATCATTTATAACTAATTCATAATTAAACAGAAAGTATAAAAACATATGTAACCATTAGCATTGTGAATTCGTTAACTTTTATGAAGGCTTGTCAGGTTACTTTTTCAAAATGTTCTTTATATATGTATTAAGGTTATATGCATTTCTTTATTGTGCTAAGAAGGAAAATGTTGTTATTAGGTTTATGGACATAACACATTTTAATTAGTTTATTCAATGGATATATAGGTAGGCATTGAAATGTTTTTGACTTCCTTCGTGATAAATTTTCAACTAAGTGCACATACAAACACGATTTTGTTTTACTTCTATTGAATCTGTAGCATTCATATAGTTTATTTTAAGTTCAACAATTAGGTAAATGTGAAGTGTAATTATTTAAAGAAAATATCTGTTAGGCCTACAAATGGTATACATTTATTTGAAGTAAATGCTGGAAAAAAAGAGTTTAAAGTGTTTAGTTTTAATAATATAATTCTAACCATCAAGCCCATATTCAATATGTTGTAACTGCCTCAGTAACAAAAGTATTATAACTAAATAATTGTTTAAAGATAACCGTACGTACCAATAAATAAATTAATGTCTTTATAGGTTGCTCTTCTGTAAATATAGACAATGCAATCTCCCGTAGGAACTCCCTTTGCGGCTTAAACGGTGACACTTTTACTATGAAGTTTCGTGAAAAATTATATCCTATGATATAGAAGGTTGATATGCACTACTGTTTTATTCAAACGTCAAAACGTGTGCGGCATATTTCAACATTTATATGTCTGAAATTGTTAGTGTTTAAACTTCTGTTTGGTCATACAGTTCTTCCACTGTAGGGTAAAACATAAGTGTCATTCTATAATGAATTATAAAAGACTATAAATGTTTTAACTATACATATATCATGTCTATAAACCATTTCAGTTCTGTTAAAAAATATCACTTTTTTATAATGTCTATACCATATTTCATTTCTGTACAAGCATATCTATCAATCAAGCAAATAAAAAACATTCCATTTTAGACGATACTTTAGACACAACATGATAAAACAACAATGTAATTAGCACATAGAACACTTTAAAGATCGATAGATAGATAAACAAAAAAACATTTACGAATGTTAAAATTTCCATAATCCATTCAACATTTTCTAATCTGATTAAATTTGGACGTTAAAAACTACCAACGTATTACGATAGTCTGCGATTAGATTTAAATTGACAATGGAAATGGGGATTGTGTCAAAAAGACAAGAACCCGACAAAAGAGACAGCCACCAACGGGTCTTCAACGCAGCGAAAAAATATATCACTCAAAAGTGGGCCTCATCTGGCACCTAATATATCAATAACACATAGCTGAGAGGGTGATAGAGCAGGTTGGTACCCCGAGAAAAAATTGTCAACCGCGGCGAAGCCAAGGTTGAAAATGCTTTTTAGAGGGGTACCAATCTACTGTATCACCCTCTCAGCTATGTGTCATTTAATTTATTATACTAAATGTCCTATCATTATTGTCTTTTAAAGATACATTTTATTTTAAAAGTATTTTCTGTTGACGTCACGTACATAGCAACGTTACGGGTACTAGAAAAAAAAAGCAAACGTTAAGCAAGCTGTTTTTTTTTCTTTATTTATTTTTACCGTCAAAATTAATAATGATAATCTGAGCCAAAATAGAGAACTTAAGCAATGTAAATTATTTATTATCCTTTAAATGATCGATTTTTATTTGTCTGGACGAGAGGGTAACATTAAAAAATTTGTCACCCGCTCAGCCATGTGATAGAGTAAATTAACAGCCGTGTATTAGCCAATCAAAACATGGTTTTAACGTAAAGTATAATAAATGAAAATGTGAAATAGTTCAGTGAAAATTCCAAAACATATAAATGAAATAAAATTATATAATGATGCAAGGCTAACGAAGACTAGAGGCGTCTCACTTTGGGGTTCGTGTTGTTTATTCTATAGTTTTCTACGTTGTGCCATGTGTCCTATTGTTTGTCTGTTTGTCTTTTTCATTTTTAGCCATGGCGTTGTCAGTTTATTTTCGACTTATGACTGTCCCTTTGGTATCTTTCGTCTTTTTTAATAGGCGCAAACATGCGATGGGTTTAAACATTTTTTGTGAGATTTCAACCCTCCCCTGATACCTATAGCCAACGTAGAATAAAGAAACACACAGCAATACGCGCAGTAAAACTCAGTTTGATAGATATTAATTTATTTCAGTGGCTTCAGAAAAACTAGTTTCAATTTCCAAACCAAGCTTTGAAAGTGAATGGTACAGCATACAGGCTCAAAATTACTCTTATCGATTTCTTAAAATACAACATGATCTCGGCGAATATCCAGTTAAAGTTGACGTCCAAATTAAAATCCTGGAAAATGGAACAAACTTCATTTTCACTGGAATTGGATCCGCACACAGAGATGCACACAGAGATGACGACTGGAATCGCCCTTACGGAGGAGTAGTTTACATATACATTACAAAAGAAGTTATTTTGACATTTCCAATAAAGGACAACGATTTCGCTACGGGAGGAGTTGCATTCGCAGGTAAAAAATATCCTAACCAGACTTACAATCTTGCACGGTACTAGACTCGAGTTTTCATGGAAAATCGTCATTGACACTGGGAACAGAACAGTTAAGGCGAATTCAAATGAGAAGTTGAATAGCATTGAAAACCACTAATTTCTGTTAAGTGTTTAATACAGCGCTACGGTAACCTATGTCTGGGTTGAAATCCGTAGTGTTTTGAACAATGAAACTGCTGAATGATACAGAAAACGAACGTATCATTTGGTCGCTTGTGGCGCGTTGTTTAATTGGTATTCATAATTCATCTTCTTTTTTTATATTGAAAAACGAAATATCCACCCACCTTTTTTGAGCGCCAAAGTGGTTAGTAAACTAATCATATAAACCCGTATATAATTTGGTGACACCTATCAACTAGAACATGTTTTCCTGTTCCTAAGGTGTAAACAGTTTTTAAGTAATAGTTCTCTTTGTTGAACTTAGTGTTGTGTCTGTTTATTTAACGCATCACTGTAAATATAACGGAATTTGATGAGACTGTCATTAAAGTGAGAGGGTTAGCGCTATAGAACCAGGTTTAATCCACCATTATCTACATTTGAAAATGCCTTTACCAAGTCAGGAATATGACAGTTCTTGTCCATTCGTTTTTGATACGTTTTGTTATTTGATTTTGCCATGTGATTATGGACTTTCCGAATTGATTTTCCTCTAAGTTCAGTATTTTTGTGATTTTCTTTTTATGCAGAGGTGCTAAATTTATTAACGAACGTATTTTGTTTTAAAGCAGTACGCAATGATCACGGTGTCCTTTAAATAATTAGTAAAGATGATTAGAGAAGTTTCGTTGAGAGTAACATAACAATACATTTGAGAATGAAAATGGGGAATGTGTCATGAACTTGAAATTAAGGATACCACTGATACCAGAAGGACTGCTTCATACCTTGATCTTTTCATCAATATTGACGTAGATGGACGACTTCACACGAAAATCTATGATAAACGGGGGACGATTTCAACTTCCCAATTATCAATTTCCCATTTCTCAGCAGTAACATACCCTCTGCCCCTTCGTATCGTGTTTACATATCACAATTGATACGTTATTCTCGTGCTTGTTCACACTATACGGACTTTATATACAGGAGTGTGCTCCTTACGCAGAAACTGCTCCAACAAAGTTATGAGGAGGACAGATTAAAATTGACACTCCGTAAATTTTATGGACACCATCACGATTTGGTGGATCCATACGATGTGTCGTTGACCAAACTAGCTAAGGACATTTTTACCACATGGTAGATTGTGGTTTGTCATAATGTCGTCTAATCTTTTAATTAATTACCAAACGTGACTTATTCCCGATTGTGACTGTTTTGCCGAGTGTGAACTCGCATTACTATAAGACGTGGTACGGTACTTGTCTATCCCAAATTCATGTATTTAGTTTAAATGTTTAATGTTATATTTGTAATTGTCATTGGATTTCGTCAAATGTGTTGACGTATTTTCTATTATATTTATGTGTTATGACAAAGAAAATTAATCACCGCCTTCATTTATTAGATTTGATTTCGTTCAACGTAATCAGTACGATATTTTACGTTTGAAGTTAGATTCAAAACAAACCGGACATAGTTTTATAATATAGTTAATTGCTACCTTAGTTTGATATTGATAAGTATTAAAATGTGCTTTGTTATTAAATGCAATATCAGTATTTAGTTCAAATATATAATCTTAAATCAATCCTAATTCTATCTTATTCATTCTTATTTGACATGTTTGACGTCATTTTTCATTTTTTGATGATCTGTTTTACAAATTCAAATGACGTCATTTTTTCGTCATTTTTCAGTTTCAAATAGGACGTCACTTGGCGTTGAGGTTTAAACTTATTCGGATGTGTCTACTTTTGTGTTTCAAATGTCTGGTTATGTAAATGTACATCTTTTGAATATTCATTTTATAAAATTTACTGTTTGCAAAAGTATAAATTATTCTAAATTATAGGGATTTTTTGGTAACTAACAGAAAACCCTTGCCGTTTTTGGCACAAACTTTTTGATCTTTTGGTCCTCGATGCTGTTCATCTTTGTACTCGTTTCGGCTTTCAAACTTTTGTATGTGGGCGTCACACGTAGGTCTTGTGTGGACAAAATACACTTCTGGCGTATTAAAATTTTGAACTTGTTACCTTTTGTTGGCTGTTGTTCGTGTGATTCTTTGTCAATTGTGTTCTCCAATTTATTTATATTGTAGTCCTGTGTTGTCATTTTGATGTTATATTTCACATGGCCATAAAAGTGCGAGGTTTGGCATGCCACAAAACCAGGTTCAACCCACCATTTTTTCCTTTAAAAATGCCCTGTACCAAGTCAGGAATATGGCCATTGTTATATTATAGTTCGTTTCTGTGTGTGTTGCATTATAACGTTGTGTCGTTTGTTTTCTCTTGTTTTTGAGTGTAGATTCACATTGCGATAAGACGTGTCACGGTACTTGTCTATCCCAAATTCATGTGTTTGGTTTTGATGTTATATATATATGTTATATTTGTTGTTCTCGTGGGATTTTGTCTATGTGTGTTACATTTTAGTGTAATGTCGTTGTTCTCCTCTTATATTTAATGCGTTCCCCTCGGTTTTAGTTTGTTACCCCGATTTTGTTTTTTGTCCATGGATTTATGATTTTTGAACAGCGGTATACTACTGTTGCCTTTATTCAAAGAGATAACAAACCGACCAAAGAACAGATACCAGCCTGTTTACTGGCCAGTCACATGTTAGGAACTATTTCTTGGTCATTAGTCATAGAGATGAAAATCAGACCAAATGGTGAAATATAAAGCAGGAAAACAATAAATGACAATGTATTGTGGCATATGTTTTCATAAACGAAATAAATATATTATAGGGTCTCGCAACGACTATAAAGGACCACAAAATGTTCATTTAAATGGACCTTACATGAATGGTGCTGCCAAAGTAAGAGTGTGGCTTGCAAAAGACTTTCCATTGGCAGCTGTTAATAAAACTGTTTATATTAACATGATTAATAGTAAGTACAATGAGGTATAATTAACAGCCATTGCTGGTGATAGAACCAAGCGATACATCAAATCAAAATTTATATTTCTTTTTAATCCAACAAATTCAAAATATGAGAAGCATTAACTCATGGAAAGAAGGAAGAAGGAATAATCTAAATTCTTCATTTTTGGACACAGTGATGAAACAAGCTATAATTTAAGTTTTAAAATTTTTCCGGATATCAATTATCTTTTATTGGCATTCAAACTGATGCATATTACGATAAAAAAGAAGATGTGGTATGATTAACAATGAGACAACTCTTCACAAGACTGACACAATTTATTACTTTAGGTTATCGTAAGGCCTTTAACTATTGAACAAGACCATATTGCATACTCAGCTATAAAAGGCCTCGAAATGATATATGTAAAACAATTGAAACAAAACCATTCAAATTAAAATAAAAAAATCAATCGGAAAGTCCTTTATCAAATGGCAAAATCAAATGACAAAACACAGCAAACGAATAGACATCAACTGTCATATTCCTGACTTGGTACAGGCATTTCCAAATGTATAAAATGGTGGATTAAATCTGGTTTTATAGCGCTTAACCTCTCACTTGTATTACAGTCGCATCACATTCCGTTATATCTACAACGATGTGTGTACAAAACATACATGATAGGTAAAATATGCAAAATATGGATATAGCAGTCATCACTGTGTTACAATCTCAAAACAAACAATCATTTACAAAAAAGCACAAAAGCATCTATCAAATTAAAAAACACATTCATTGCTTCGCGTGTCTGACGTCAGAAAACGCAAACGTCACATAGGAAGAAATTTTGTCGTTCAATGTTTATTAAAACAAATGATAATTTCACATGGGAAATGGTGGTTTAAAGAATTAAAAAAACAAAAGTTATGTTAGAATTAATTTTAGAAACAGACCGAGATTTAAAGTTGTCCAGAAGTTATCTAGAATTTATATGAGTCCACATATGGTCAATAACACTACACGAGTAAAATGATTTTTTCGTTTGTCGTTCAAAGTATTTTTAAATTTATAATATAACAATAACATAATGATATATAATAGAACAATAACATAATGATATATAATAGAACAATAACATACTGATATATAATAGAACAACAACATACTGATATATAATAGAACAATAACATAATGACGGTATCTTTTAAAGTACAGAGTCACGTTATAAGAACCAAAAAACACAAAAAGCCGAGTAATTCATGTACATTTGACTATTTACTAGTATTGCTTTGTAGGCTGTATTTCTTGCGTTTTCGTCTTTTATCAATCTGCGTGTACACTGTGTGGATCTCTCTTTGACTTATATGTAATGGTTGTCACTTACCTAATTTCCGCATTTGTTATAATATAAAAAGAATAGCAAAAATACCACGCTTCTAGTAAGATTTAAAAGAGGAAGTCCATTAAAATGACAAATAAAATGTTTTCAAACAATGGAATTAGTGGAAAACAACTGTCTGTTCTTAAAATGGTACATGCGCTTTTCGACATAAAATAAGGATTAAACCTGATATAGGTTTTAAACATTCAATTTGTATACCAGATGGTGACATTTCCGATATATTGACAAAATTGGGTGATATACTATAGTTCTATTAGAATTATAACAATTAAGATAAGAGCACGATTTTTTACTTATAACTACATGACCGACAAGGAATCATTAATTTGTAATGGTTTTTTTTTATTTGTATTGTTCAACCTCCAAAATAACAATTGATTCATTTTTAGCATCGCTAAACTTCAAAGAAATACACCATGGCTTGGGAATGTATCCTGACATATTGTCTGTTCAAATAATGCTGAGTGATGGAAATATATCTGACGCCCAAGGTATGCATTGATAATAATAATACGAAGAATTTTCGTTCAAGGAACCTATGAGTATACATGCTTATATAGTTGATAAGTATAGATTATCGGGTTTTCTACACATTGATATCGTAAAATATCAGCCGCGAGCCACAATTTGAACCGTTTTGGCGAGTGAGCGTAGCGAACGAGCTAAACAGTTTCACTTTGTGTCGAGCGGCTGATATTTTACGATATTGATACGATGAAAACCCGATTATCTGTTCTATTACTGTTCTTTTTCCCTATTCCTAAGACAGGGTTACGCTTGACAAAAGCAAGCTGATAACTTCTCCTCTCACATTGTGACGTCGCTGATAATGCCTGGTCTTGTTATGAAGTCTTGATACGAGAATTACTGAACGAAAGAGCAGGGTGATATAGGCGTAGGGAAGAACGATAAGAAGTTTTATGAGTAAAAATTATTGTTAAGAATACACCGAATGAAGTTATATCAAGTCTTTTTCAACTAATTACAATTTCAGACGATTATTATTTTGCTAAAATTCTTTGTTTTCAAACAAGCAAATTGTCTAATGATTATTATATATTATTTTTGAAGGATCGGTTTTAGAAGAAAATAATAATAGTGGCACACGAGGAGTGGTGTACGGATATGATGATCATAAAATACGAATATGGGGTGAGGATATTTGTTCAAATCTTTGATAGTTACATTCATCTATTTTTTACATCTTTATCAAGCTGTTGTTGAGTGACAATTAGTTAATTACACACTCACAAATGGCAGAACGTTCTTTCATTTAGGAATATATAATAATGTACGTATTATATTGTCCTGAACTAGGGTGGTTCTCTCCGTAGAATATTCACTATGCCTTCGAAACATGCAAGGTCAACATAATATAGAATGGCATAGATTTTGTTTGAAACAAAGTTAAAAACCAAGTAATTGCATTGATGAAATCCATTTAGACCGTTTTCAACGACCCAGTGAAAAACTGCAGACGTAATAGTAACTCTTGAGCAATTGAATTAGCAATATTGCGTCAAACTACCGGTATATTTTTGTCAAATACAGGTCTTCATTTTTACATTAAAGGGAGCAAATATGCTGTATTTGGAGCATCAGACGGCTGGGGTTATTCAAGGACGATACAGAAGGAACAGCTCGCATTCTAGCGTGGAAAACCAATAAACGGGGTCGTATTTTTCACAAAAAATTCACAGTTAGTAAATCCTCCAAAGAAGAATCTGTATTGAGATTTCCACGTTACTACGATCTGTCAAATTATCTGATTAAAGTACAGGTAAGGGATCAACCCTGATTGTTGCTGATTGTTAACGTTCTACATAGACTTTCCTTAGTTTTAGCTGGTGTTTTTATCTGAAAATTTGGAATTAATTATTACAAGTTGATTTGGTTATATTCAACAACCCATGAGGATTGTAACACGTCAATACAGACAAGTATAAGTAACACTTTAGATAACAGGAAAAAATGAAAACAGCCATTAGAACTTGTTCACTGGTGTATGTTCTTCTATTAACCAGTAGTTCTGTATTTTGTTATATTCCTTCAAGATAGCTTAAACGATAAAGGGAAATGAAATAACAAAAGATAATAAAAGAATGAAAACAATCATCTAGTGTAAAACATTCTACATTTCAGATTAAAGTACCTGATGGTGACAACAAAAATATGATATTTCAGTCGGTAGGATCGTCTATTGCAAGTGGTATCAAACTGTTTAGTGGAATTGTATATGTATATACTACAACGGAAATTTTGTTCTGGAAACCAATTAGTTATAACGGGCATATGTTTTTTTATTGGAGATGTTTTTGGTTCAGAACATCATAGGCAGATATGCGATACAGTTGAATTACACATAGAAGTCTATTATCTGAAATCAAAAGGTATTTATCCATACATGTATAAGAGTTGAAAAAGATAAAATGCATTTGACAAATCAAGAACTAGGAAAGATAAATCAAAATAAGAAATTGAATGTATTATTTAGTAATGATACTTAGTACTTTGAATTTGTTTCCTCATTTACCTCAAAACAAAATAGAATGATAAGGATATTCTTCTAAATAGTCAGACTGTCACTGCAAAGTTTCATTTTAACTATCATATCAAGGATAGAATAATATGTCAAAACTATAGTGTGTGGAATAATGCCTGTTCATTCAACTAAGATAATATAATATGTGTTATATTCATAATTTATTTATGAACGAAATACCCAAGTATAATTAAGGTCAAATATCATTTAGAACAAACAGACAGTATGATTCTTCCCTTGGTATCTTCTGTATCTCAAACAAAAATAAAACACTACTGAACACTACTTGGTAATTATTTACAAACCGTCTCTTATATAATAATTTCGGATTATATGTCTAAATATCTTTAGAATTTATACAGTTTTTATTTCCTTGTCTGAAATATAAAACACTTAAAAAGATAGTGTAACTCTTGTCCAAATAATTATGACGTCTGTCAAGGCTATTTTAATGTTTGTCTGGGACGCCTTCCTACGACGTCATAACGCTGAAGCCATTTTTTACGTCTGGAGTTGGAGAGCAAGTTTTGGGGGGAACTTTTACACCTAATTTTGACAAAAACTTTCATTGCCGGTTAGAAGTTTTTACATAGTTACAAAGTCCTACCGTTTTTGTGCTTAAACATCATACAAGACTAACAAAGGCCAGAGGCTCCTGACTTGGGACAGTCGCAAAATTGCAGCATGTTTATGAGATCGCAGCCCTTCCCCTATACCTCTACCCAATGTAGAAAAGCGAGTCATACCAACATTAATAAATGTGTTTATATCCTATACGAAGACTCTATGAGTGAATCAATATCAATACTAAGATATGTCATCTTTAATGACATGACAACATTATCGTAGCTATATCCCTTCTCAATAAATCTCTTTAAAGGTTTGGTTAAATTTTGAGGTGAATGTCGACGTTTTTGTTGTTTGCTAAGAATATTACAATTAAAGATTGGATGTGAAAAACCTGAAGGTATAAGATGCCTGCATTTAGGAATGATGTCCTTGTACCGATGATAAAAATTAGTAAAAGTTTTGACTAGTTTGTGATATCAAAAACCCTGATGGAACAATTTTTCAGTAAAACAGACATTTGTTTCGTTCAAATCAAATACACTGTTACATACACGAGCGAATCGAACAAGTTCAGATACATAATCATCATGAGATGGTGATAAGGGAAAAATGAATAATTAACAATAGAAAATGACAAATCATCTATTTTGTCACACATTTTGATATTAAGCCTTTCGTTAAAGATATAGATGTCAAGATCCAGGAAAGGGTTCTTTGTTATTATTAGTATTATTGAAATTTAACCCCGCCACATTATTTATGTATGTTCTGTCCCAAGTCAGGAGCCTGTTATTCAGTGGTTGTCGTTTGTTTATGTGTTACATATTTGTTTTTCGTTCATTTTTTTTACATAAATAAGGCCGTTAGTTTTCTCGTTTGAATTGTTTTACATTGTTTTATCGGGGCCTTTTATAGCTGACTATGCGGTATGGGCTTTGCTCATTGTTGAAGGCCGTACGGTGACCTATAGTTGTTAATGTCTGTGTCAATTTGGTCTTTTGTGGATAGTTGTCTCATTGGCAATCATACCACATCTTCTTTTTTATACAGTTTAGTAAGATGGCTCTCTTTACTGTATATACTGAAGGTATCTTTATTGAGAACCAATTATCATCCAAATATCTAAATTATTAATATTTTGTATCAGATGTTGTTTCCATTGGTCTGTGCTGATTGAATCACAAATTGTAACTCATATCAATACAAAAACAGGTCCACAACGAGTGGTGCACAGTAAGTCCCCATAATAATTCCGATAACTTGAAGATATACGGAATCTCAAAAGCGAACAAAAATGGTATTTAGCAAAAATTCAAGGGCAGTTATAATATCAAAGCAGGTCATATTGGCATAATTCTTTTGTTTGATATTACTAAAACATGACATAAAAGAGTTGGAATATATATAATGGCATTCTGGCTTTTTTAATGCCTATTGAATTATGTATGTGATTTTTGTCTTAATCGGATTATGAGGCAAAGTCGTATATAGGGTATACAAATCAAATATTTTAACACTCTAAAAGTAATTAATTCCACTCAAAGGTTTCATTTGATTTATTATTACCAGTTTTTTTTATTGTACCAAGTGTACAAGTAAGTAGAATAAAATATTAAGCAGTGGGACAATATCTTGAAGAAGAAATAAATATATATGTGTAAGGTGTTTTGTGCAACTTCGTTAGCCAGTTTATATTTTGTTCTGTGTGTAGATAGGTAGCTCAAAGTTTATGTTTATTACAGATGTAACTTTCCGAACATGCCAATTAAAATGTTGAAACGACAAATAATAAATATGAAAAAAATAAAAATTTAAAGTTCTTTATTCCGTTATTTCGTTATTTTGAGGATAATTTGTAGGTCCTTCAAGAAAACATCAAGTCAAAGAAAAAAGATATCATATTTTGAAAGTATTCAATTTCATCGTTTGATACTTTATGGGTCGAAGATAAGGCTTGAAATGTAGAAGAGGATAATTAATGAATAACAAAACATGTATGAAAATTTGTTAAAATAGCTTTTATTTGAGATCTTATTATGAGTCTACAGTTGTCAAAAATATCTTCCGAAAATAAACCCTTAGAATAACACATGTATCTTCAATGATAACTATTAATGAATGGTTTCAAATGTGCTTCATCAGCCAGCAACTCACCAACAGCGGGTTTGAGCCTCGTGCTTTATGCATATATTAGAACAACATCAAATCAGACAAATAAAATAGGTAAACGACTTTGTAACAAGTATGAATAAACCTGTTGATATACTGTCAGAGAAGGTAAAAAAAAAATTGGAAGTCATCCACATGTATTTTTTATAGTATAATTAATTAAACGCTAAAAATTGTTATCAACAATCGTTAAATAGAAGGTAAACCAATTTATAAACTATCTGTAATCTTACATGCCTATTTCGTAAATTTCCAAATAGACAAATTGGAAACTTAACATCGGTGTATTATTATGATATCTTATCATTGATAACCAATTCATAATTAAACAGAAAATATAAATGCATATGAAACTATTATCATTGTTAAATCGTTAACTTTTCTGAAGGCTTGTCAGGTGACTTTTTCAAAATGTTTTTTATATATGTACTAAGATTTTGTTCATTTCTTAATTGCAGAAAGAAGGAAAATGTTGTTTTTATGTCTATGGACATTACATATTCTAATTAATTTAGTCAGTGGAAATATAGGTAGGCTTTGAAATATTTTTAACTCCTTTCGTGATAAATTTTCAATTAAGTGCACATAAAAATACAACTTTGTTAAATTTATTTACGTAACATCTATAACATTCATATAATTCATTTTAAATTAAACAATGAGGTACATGTAAAAAATGTAAATACTTAAAGAAAATACATGTTTTGCATTTAAATGCTTAAAATTTATGTTATGTAAATTCTGGAAATTAGAGGTCAAATTAATTAATTTTCATAATATAATTTTTACCAGAAAGCTCATATCCATTATATTGTTACTGTTTCAGTATCAAAAGGATCATCACTTGCTTATAATTCAAAAATAACCATACGGTATCAATAAATGAATTTATGTCTCTGTAAACATTTATAAATGTAATAAAATCAGTTATTTATGTGTCTTCGAGTAGAGATAGGGTGTAAATTGGTCGAATAAAAAAGTTATCGATAATTTAACGAAATTAACGAAATTATGCCATGCTCTTACATTTGTACTGACTGATAATTTCCTTTCATCAATTTTTGTGTTATTTTCATATTTCTTGATCGGTGTAAGAAAACATAATTTCCATCACTATTGAAATATCTGTTCTTCGTAGTTTCTTCTGAATTTCATATTGTGACGTCACGAAACAAGCGACCATGTCGGATGGGTTTCACATGAAAATAACACAACTTTATGAAAAAGAATGATAAAATTTATAAGAGATTTCTCTACTCTCAACAGTTGAATTTCAATTATACAAAAAAAACTCGGCAAACCTCGCGCTTTCTAAATAATATTTTTTTTACTGTCTCCAGTGGAGAAATATCGTAACACACTTGTTGCAGTTTAGGAATGAAGATTTCTCAGCACAGTAGAGTGATATGAAAATTATCGCTAGCACATGCCCATTGTAAATGAAATTAACAACGTCGTCAAAGTTAAAAAAGCGATAAACAGATTATCACTTTATGTCACTGGCTCAAGTGATAAAATCAATATCTTTGAGATGATCAACGATAATCTATCATTATATATCTTTATTCTCACAAACCAAATTACAAAGGTATAGAGACAATTATACATATTTCAATACAATTACATAAATAAATAACGTACGAAAGTAGATAGAGGCATTCACAATTGTTCACCCAGAAAAGTTCAATTTGTCATTGATCTCCTTAAATAAGTTTACATAGTTCGTTCAGTTCTGTACATTATTTTGAATTCATTAAGTCATAAAACTTCAATGTGTTTGGTCTATTTCTATAGTAAAATGCAATACATTGTTTTTTACAGTTATCAAAAGCTGAGCAATTAAAAATGTAATGGTATTCATCACCAATGGCGTCTGAATTACACAATACGCATTTTCTGTTTTTTCTTTCTATGTTTTGCCATCTTCCAGTTTTTATTGGAAATGTCATGTTCAAAGTTCGAAATTTAAGAAATAAGGATATTTACCTGTCATCCAAAATATTGAAATATTTCTCAAACTCCAAAGTATCTTTAAATAAACGATAAATTAATGTTTTTTGGTAATTCCTGTAGGCTTGCTAGTCATTTTTGATTGAATTGATCGATTAAATTCTGTTTGATGGTTACATGTAGCCATGTTTTATTTACAAAAAAGATATTGTTCCATACATATGACAAGCCACACGTGTCTAAAATTGATTTGACTTGTTTTAACCATAAACTATTTGTACCATATTTGGCAGTTGCTAAGTTATACAAAATAAAAGGCTATTTGTCAGGTTTTCCGGTTACCAACTTGAACCAAAAATTTATCATTCGTAACTTAATTGCAATATCTAATGGATATCTTCCCAATTCACCATAAATCATAAAATCAGGGGTAGAATTTTTTACTCCAAGTAATATTTTACAAAATTTAATATGTACCCTCTCGATTATTGAATTATTTCCCAAACCCCAGACTTCACACCCATACAGAAGTATTGGTTTAACAATTTTATCGAATAGATTAAGTTGGCATTCAATTGACAGATTATGTACTCTACCTTTTCGAATAATATCGTACATAGCATGTGTTGCTTTTTCACATTGCTTTGTTTTAGCTCTTGAAAAATTTCCTGACCTAGACAGTAATACACCAATTTAGTAAATTCACTCACAATATCTAGTATTATATTATCATACTTAAAAACAATACTCTGCAGTAGTCTACCTTGTGAAAAAATTACAATCTTATTTTTTTCCACATTTACTCTTAGTTTCCATAACTCACAATATTTATAAAAAGAGTCCATCCCATTACAGATGATACTTTAGACATAACATGATAAAACAATCATATAAATAGCACCTAGAACACTTTAAAATTTAAATTAAAGATAAACAGAAGAGATATCCTATTTATCGGCATAATGTTTTATGATCTGTGTGTCCGTCCGTTCGTCCGTCTATTCGTTCGTTAGTCTGTCCCGCTTCAGGTTAAAGTTTTTGGTCAAGGTAGTTTTTTTTATTAAGTCGAAGTTCAATGAACTTGAAGCTTAGTACACATGTTCCCTATGTTATGATCTTTCTGATTTAAATGCCAAATTAGATTTTTGATTCCATTGTCACTTTCCACTCTGAACATAGAAAATGATATTGCGGATATGGCATCCGTGTACTAGGAACACATTCTTGTTTTACCAATGATTAAATTTCATTAATTCAATCAAAATATACTATATAGGAGTCTGGACGCTAAAAACACAAACTTATTAAAATAGTCTACGATTATATTGTTCAATAGAGATAGTTATTTATTTCAGTGGCTTCAGATAAACCTGGTCCAATTTCAAAACCAAGCTTTGAAAGTGTATGGTACAGCATACAGGCTCAAAATATTTCTTGTCGTTTTCTCAAAATACGTCATGATCTGGGCGAATATCCAGTTAAGGTTGACGTCCAAGTTAAAATCCGGGAAAATGGAACGAACTTCATTTTCACTGGCATTGGATCTGCACACAGAGATGACGATTTCAATTACCCATACGGAGGAGTAGTTTACATTTACAATACAAAAGAAGTTATTTTGACATTTCCGCTAAAGAACAACGATTTCGCTACGGGAGGAGTTGCATTCACAGGTATTTTCTAATATAGAAAATAGTGGATTGAACCTGGTTTTATAGCTCTAAACCTCTCACTTATATGACAGTTGCATCAAATTCTGTTATTTTTACAACGATGCGTGAACAAAACAGACATAATCGGTAAAATAGTCAAACTATGGTAACAGCAGTCATCACTGTGTTACAATCTCAAAACAAACAAACAATAACAGAAAGCATCTATCAAATTAGAAAAACTCATTCATTGTTTCACATGTTTGGCGTCATAAAATGTATATATACAGAAGTGCTTACTAATAGGTTGGTGATTTATGTGTCATTTGGTCTCTTGTACAGAGTTGTCTCATTTGCAATCATAGCATATCTTTTTTTTTTTATATTGTAGACGAATATCCTTCGTTTTTGTAAGCGCCAAAGTGGCTGGACAACCAATCAACGATTCCCGCTTATAATTTGTTGCACTAGACATGCATCAGTCGCTCTCGAATCGTAGCTCTTTAAGGGTCAAATGTAACTCAAAATTAAGGAGCGTTGTATAAACCACAAATTCAGAACTGCAATGCATTTGTTTGGTTTTTAAAAGAAAGAACAAATACAAAAGATGATGTTTTAAATGCTGTAATCATATGAGGACACAATCGTTAACTTTGTAGTTGATGTGTCTTATATATTTGTTTGAATCAAGCGCAACTTATGAGTTTAACGTGATGAAACGGTCGTCTATCATACCCAATTATAATTGTTAGTGAGTGTAAGTGTTAGTTGGAATATAATATTAGTTCTGACGCTGTCATATTACTATAAATTTGTTTCTGAAAACTAGTTTGATATCAGTACAAACTTCCCTTTTTTGTTAGTTTATCCCAAAATTTAAGCGATTAAATCGACCACGTCTCACTGAATTGAACAGTTTGATCATTATCTCTCCATTTTGTATATTCATTTGTTCATTACACAGGCAACAGAGTCTTACCATGCTGAATTCTCATTTAGATATTGTAATCAGTTTTGTTCTGAATAATTCGTTTTAATATTCAATATTGCTAAAATCGCTGTTGGGTGGTATCAAATTTTGTTAAGTACATTATATATACTGTGGTTTCATTATTATTCGGTTGATACTAATTTTCGTGGATTTCGTTGGTACAGGTAAACCACGAAATTTAATGTTTAATTTTTTTCAAAGGCTTGTATGCAGACTTCGAAAAAAACACGAAATTAAATATCCATGATTATGTACGTTTTCTTTAATCAACAAAAAAAAAAAATGAATTCACTGTAGACAAATTTTTGAAATTGTGAATCGAGATTTCATTATTTCATGTAATATATTTTATACAGATAAAGAAAACGTGAGTCCTTTCAACTAGCTCAAAACTTTTATTCTGTTATTAAATTTAAATTTTCTTCAATTGTAAACTTTGATGGATTAAGAAATGATTCTATTTGTTCAACTTATGTAGAGGTACTAAATTGATTGCCGAACGTATTTCGGTTAAAGCAGTACGAAATGATCACGATGTCTTTTAATTAATTAGCCAAGGTGATGAAAAAAGTTTCATAGAGAGTAACATCTGAAGACTATTTACGGGTCATTCACATGTCAGGAACTATTTCCTGGTCAATTGTCATAAAGATTAAATTCACAACAAAGGATGAAATATAAAGGCAGTGAAACAACCAATAACATAACTTATTGTGGAATAGGGATTCATAAACGATATCAAATATATTAAAGGTTCTCGCGAAAACTATAAAGGACCACAACATGTTCATTTAAAGGGACCTTACATGAATGGTGCAGCCAAAGTCAGAGTGTGGCTTGCTAAAGACTTTCCATTGGCAGTTGTTAATATGACTGTTGGTATAAATAGTAAGTACAATGAGGTCTAATAAACGGCTATTACTGGTGATAGAACTAAGTGATAATTTAAATCAAAATTTCTTTTGGTTATTAATCCAACGAAATCTGAGTATGAAGATTTACTCTTTGTAACAAAAAGAAAACAAAAAAAAGGTGTTTGTTTCAATGATGCATAAATAATTATATCTGAAACGATTATTAGAATTAAACAAGACATAAGAAATCACAGAACTGTTCAGACGCTTCATTTGTAGATGAACAAAATATATGCGGTATGTTTTCATGACACGAGATATGTAAATGCACAACAGAAAAAAAAAAACTAAAGAAAAAAACACAACAACAAAGAGCAAAGGAACCGGGCTTTTATTGCTTTTCTTCATTTCGAAGTCACAGTGATGTTTTGTGATTTATGATTTGAGCTGTAAGCTTTTTCTTGATATTTATTATCTTTTATAGACATTAAAATTAATGCATTTGACTATAAACAAAACATGTGGTATGATTGCAAATGAGACAGCTCTTCACATGAAAAACACGGACATTCACGACTTTAGGTTATCGTTAGGCCTTCAATAATGATCATGGCCCATATCGCATAGTCCACTATCAAGAGGCCCGAAATAATAAATTCAAAACAAGAAAACAAGAAAACTACCAACCTAATTTAAAAGAAATGAACGAAATACAAATATGTTATACAGCAACAAACGACAACCACTAAATTACAGGGTCCTGACTTGGGACAGGCACATTCAAACATAATGTGGCGGGATTTAACATGTGAGTGGGGTCCCAACCATCCCTTCTAACCTGGGTCAGTGATATAACAGTACAACATAAGAAAGAAATATAAAAATCAGTTGAAAAAAGTCTTAACTCATCAGATGGATACAAATAGAAAAAATCTAACAAAAAACAAAAGAAAACGTGGCTGGGTACTTGTACGTACCAACAACATTAAGATACTAAGAACATATCTGAGAGTACTGTCATGTAGTTCAAAGCCAATAACAAATAGTAACCAACAAAACTAGTGGAAATCAACTGTCTGTTCCTAACTTGGTGCATGCATGCATGCGCTTTCCGACATAAAAGATGGATTAAACCTGGTTTTATAGCTAGCTTAACATTCAATTTTATGCAAAATGTTGATAGTTCCGTTATATTGACTGGATGAAATACCATAGTACTATTATAATGATTACAATTAAGAAGAGAGCACGATTTATAAGTTACAACTAACTGTCTCACACGGAAACAATAATTTGCACACAGTTTCATTACGTGTACTGTTCAACCTCCAATAAAACAATTGATTCATTTTAAGCATTGCTAAACTTCCAAGAAATATACCATGGCTTGGGATCGTATCCTGATATAATGTCAGTTCAAATAATGTTGAGCGATGGAAATATATCTGATGCACAAGGTATGTAATGATAATGATGATAAGAAACAAAATAATAAGTTCTTTCATGGAATTGTTGATTATACAAATGTGCTTAATCTCTATTTTTTCGATAATAAGTTGTATGCATAAAAATCCTGGAAAAGAATACACCGAATGAAGTTTTATCATGTTTTTGGGACTCGTAAGAGTTTTTTCTTTCAACTAATTACAATTTCAGACGAATATTAATTTTTTTAAATTCTTATTGGTTTGCAATCATTAATGAAAATTGCCTAATGATTATTCCTGTATTATAACATTTTTGAAGGATCGGTTTTAGAAAGCAGAAATAGTGGCACAAGAGGAGTGGTTTACGGATATGATGATCTCAAAGTACGAATATGGGGTACGGAGGTTTATTCAAACATTTAATATTTATATTTATTTATTGTTTTCATCTTTTACAAGCAGTTGTTGGGCGTCATGTTTTGTAGTACACAATCACAAATGGAAACACGCGGTTTCCTTTAGGAAGATATCACAATATACTTGTAATGTTGTCCTGAACATGCATATTTGACACTAGGCGTTAAACAATCAGCAATCAATTCATCAATCAGTTGTATAATAATTACTTTTTGCAATTTATAAAATTTAGTTCTCTTTAAAATCAGTTTTATATAATATATAAATTAACTAAAATAGGGAAAAGCGTTTCGAACACATGCAATGATTCAACGTGATGTTTCCGTTTTGAACAGCACGTTGACGTTATACCAGACCGTTAAAATATTTGAAAAGTTTGCCGTTGATAGGTCATACCTGTGGTACTGATACATTTGTCTAGTCAAAGTTATTATCTAGCGTCATCAGGTACACTAGACCAATATTGGTATCTACCAGAATACCATAACACAAGCTCACTGTAATATAGACTGGCAACGATTTCGTTGAAATAAAGGTTACAGAAAATTAATGTGATTGATAAGATCCCTTAAGAACGTTTCCAACGATGGGAAACAAATTAGCAATATTACGTCAGACTACGGTATTTTTGTCTAGTTTTTTTTTTAATTAAAGGTAGCAATATAGCTGTATTTGGAGCATCCGACGGCTGGGGATTATATACGGAAGATACAAAAGGAACAGCTCGCATTCTAGCTTGGAAAACAAACAAACAGGGTCGTATTTTTTACAAAAAAATCACAGTTAGTAAATCATCAAAAGAAGAATCTGTGTTGCGGTTTCCACGTTACTTCGATCTGTCAAATTATCTGATTAAAGTACAGGTAATGGATTTTCTTCCTGAATTCAACCCTAACTATTGCTGCTAGTATCAGTTCCGATATCAACATATATACAGACGGTAGCTTTTTGGTCTCCTCTCTCTAGCTATGTTTTTCTAACGAAAGTGAGTTTGCTGTTATATTGTCACATCGCTAGATTACAATTGATCATCTTAACAAGATTGATTTTCTTGCTTTTGTTGTAAAATAGCGATTATCTAAAATTCACTATTTCAAGCTTAAGTTTACTTTGTTATATCCAATAACCAAATAACCAATTAAGATTGCGACACTTCAGCTAAGGAGAGGTACACTTTAAATAACAAAAATAGAAAACCAAAATAGAACATGTTCATTGTTGTTTTTTCATCTATTCACTAATAGTTCTGTTTTTTTTATATACATTCTTGAGATCAGCGACAAGATTCTGAGATACTAGTAATTTCTTCTTTAGATCTATGACATTTGAATTTTTGGTTCGTATAAACGCTCAAGAAAAAGAAAGAATTAACTAGACAATATAAAAAGAAAACAATTATCTAGTTGTAAAATATTCTATATTTTAGGTAAAAGTACCTAATGGTGACAACAGAAATATGATATTTCAGTCGGTGGGGTCGTCAGTTGCAACCGGTATCAATCTGTTTAGTGGAATTGTCTATGTATATACTACAACGGAAATATTATTCTGGAAACCAGTTAGTTATAACGGACATATGTTTTTTATTGGAGATGTTTTTGGTTCAGGTCATCATAGCCAGATATGCGATACAGTAGATTTACATGTCGAAGTCTATTATCTGAAACCAAAAGGTATTTTGTGTACTCTTCTGATATATAATTGAAAAAGGTGAAATTAATTTGACAAATCAAGAACAAGATAATAATAACACAATACAAGAAATCGAATGTTTTATTTTGCTATGATACTAAAGTACTTTTAATTTGTTGTCACATTTACCCCAGAACCATATAGTATGATAACGATTCTGAATAGGCAGGCTGTCATTGCAACGCCCAAAGTGACGTCACATAAACTCGAAAACATATAAATAAACTTTAAAAAAATCATACGAAGACTAATACGGGCCAGAAGCTTGTGACCTTTGATAGGCGCAAAAAAAAAAAAAAAAAACGGCGGGGTTAAACATTTTTGTGAGATCTCAATACTCCCACTATACTTGAAGTCAATGTAGAAAAACAAACTCACAGCTATACGTACAGTAAGTTTAAAAGATGTCTGAGTCCTTTGTCAGTATTGGTAAGAAAAAACGAAGCAAAGTTACAGTAAAACATAGATTAACTAAGGTCTCTCAGCTGTAATGGACATGCCATCTCAAGACCTCAACTCAACTGATTGAAAAATTGTGCCGTCGTCATATTAAAATCAAGCACAATCCATCATAAACCTTATGAGAAGAGCATTACCCGTACTATGCCTGCAACTTTCGTTAGAATAATTGTGTTTATTTCCGATGCAAAGATCCTATAAGTAAATGAATTTTAATACTAACTTTTTAATGAAAGAGGGGCGAAAGATACCAAAGGAACAGTTCAAACTCATAGATCGAAAACAAACTGACAACGCCATGGCTAAAGAAAAAAAGAAAAACAGACTATAATAGTACACGTATTATTATAGAAAGCACATGCCATGAACAAACAAAAAAGTCTTCAATTTCTCTTAAATCATAAAAACTATATGTTGTTGATACATGAATTTCCGTTTTGATGATGTAAATAATCATGCAGTCACCGACTTCATTTTTATAGTATTTACTAATCCGGTAACTAGCTTGACGTTTTACGGTTGACAACGCGATGACATTATGCCTATATCGACGTTTCTTTGTATTTTTTTTACCTAGAACAATAAATGTAATACCATTCGGTTTACCGAACAACATTCTTCTGCCACTCTCCGTGTCGGACGATAAACACTACCAACTCTAGTCTGCTATTAGATTGTTCAATAATCAGATAATTTCTTTCAGTGGCTTTAGAGAAACCTGGTTCAATTTCAAAACCAAGCTTTGAAAGTGTTTGGTGCAACATACAAGCTCAAAACAGCTCATTTCCATATCTTAAGATACAACATGATCTGGGCGAATATCCAGTAAAAGTGGACGTCCAAATTAAAATAACACTGAATGGAACGAACTTCATATTCACTGGATTCGGATCTGCACACAGAGATGACGATTTTAACGAACGATACGGAGGAGTAGTTTATCTTTACAATACACATGAAGTCATTCTGACGTTTCCTTTAAGGTTCAACAATTTCGCCAAGGGTGGTGTTGCGTTCACAGGTAAGAAACACAAAACTTATTTGGTACCTTTATCCTCGCGCATTTCGTAGTAATAAGAATCTCCATTGGCACTTGGATAAAAAATCATCAACGATACAAATTGATATTTTGATACACCAGACGTGTGCTTTGTCTACATATATAAGTAACTATCTAATCAGATTGCCATTGAAATCAATTTAAAACTCGTAATTGATGTGCATTTTATAAACTACAATTTTGAAAACAAAGGAATTGCGTGAAATAATGTTTAAATGTAACGTTGAATTACAATAAAAATCAATGTTCCTAACGCTTTGTTCATTTGAAAATAAAATTGATCATCATTGTTTTGAAACCCTCAGTCAATATTTAGAATTTAAAAAAAATAATGGTTTTATTTGTCAGGGTGCATAGTTTTGATAAAGTTACAGTTTCGAAAAGATAGCAGGAATGTTGATAATCAGGCAACCAATTGTACTTGAATTTGTGATGATTTTAGAAAGATTAAATTTTCAGGTTCAAGAAAAAAGGAAATTCTCGATTACGAAATCTCATCAACGTTGTGTTTGATGTTTCTTTTAAACTCTTTTATTCGAACGTTATTTATGTGTATTATAGAGAAGAAACACACGTCTGCTGTAACAAATTATCAGCCTGGTATCTTTTAGTTAATAGAAGTGTACACGGTGTGAGCCAAGGCTCCGTGTTGAAGGCCGTATATTGACCTATGATGGTTACTTCTATAAATTTTATTTGAATGGAGAGTTGTCTCATTGGCACTCACACCACATCTTCCTATATCTACTAGTTCAGAAGTATATACATTACAATATTTTTTTCTGTAATCAAATTTAAAACAGTGCAAACAGTAAATCCTTCTGAGTGTATTCCAAGCTTTAACCGGTCAAATCGATCGAGTCACATTGACTTACATAGTTCCATAATTGACTGTCCGTTGTATTTATGTTTGATACACATCTGTTTGGTATACATGTTATACTAAGAAGTGTGTCCTTTCCCCCAAACGTGTCCGAATCCCCTAAACGTGCCAACATCGACGTCACTGAACTGCAAAACATGTCTAGTTTTTAAGGGCCCCATAGCTTGTCATTTGTATAAACACCTAAATGTGTCCATTTTTAATAAATACACAAACGTGTCCGATACCCCTAAACATGGCTATGAAGCTTATTTTTGTATTTATGAAGGCAACATTTTTTTTACAATTTCCTCACATTTTATTTAAAATGTTATCGTATTACATAACGGAGATTGAAGTAATTTCTTACTGAATTCCTTTTTTTACGTGAAAACCCCTACTAGTGTTTAATCCTGAACAACCGTAAAACTTTAGGCCCAATTCCAAATTCCCGGTATGATAATACTTTTGTAGAACCTACCTACAGTATATGTATGGTTAACATGATGTCGTTCAAATAATACATGAAATATTTGACACTGGACGTTATGTCTTTTGATCGTTTTCCTTTAGTGTTGCTAGAAACCTAAAATTTATTTTTAAAAAATCTGATAATCCGTTTATGGTTTGAAGAGCTTTTAAAGTAATAGAGCTGTTGACAAAAAGAACGTCAATTCTGCTAAAACCCCGCCGTGCCATATTCGAATTGTTATAAAAGGCATTATCAGAGTTTATTAATGCAAAGTGATTTACATAGTTAACGATTAAGTCAACTCTGGAATTATT
Organism: Mytilus galloprovincialis; assembly: GCF_965363235.1. Classification (NCBI taxonomy): domain Eukaryota; kingdom Metazoa; phylum Mollusca; class Bivalvia; order Mytilida; family Mytilidae; genus Mytilus; species Mytilus galloprovincialis. The sequence continues at coordinate 90,555,489 of NC_134843.1, forward strand.
TGTATGTTCGCTCTAAACGCGTATGAAACACTTGCAACTGGATAACAAGCAATTTCAGTCAAAGTTAATTTATATGTTACAGATAAAAGCAATAATGATAATCATTAAAAACCGACATTGATATAACTAGATTTAACTAATGTTAACAAATGACAACTTCATGACCTGTGTCCGCCCATCATAGAGATCCGTAAACGTTATCTTTTTTTCTTTAGGACATGCGTGTAATAGCGCTAAAAGACGTGTGACGTTCTGGCGTTAAATAGTGGACACGTTTTGGTGAATTATAATTATTGAACACGTTTGGGGGAATAGACACGTTTGGGGTAATCGGACACGTTTGAGGGGAAGGACCCGTTTGTGTTACATACATACACCAGAGTATATTGAAAATGAAATCTCAATTTCATATTCTAACAGTTTATAACATATTTTAAAAATCCATGTTTGATGGTTTTAAATTTAAAGCACTACATATATAGACAAATATTTCTTCATTGTGAATTTAGATTTTATTTCTTTATGTCATGCCTTTTAATATGGAATTTCGAGGATACGTTTTGTATTTTCAGCTTTTTTTATTTGATTTCTATGTCGCTTAGTTTTGTCACCATCAAAGACTCAAATAACGATATATGCATTCATGAAGCTCGATTCTGAATTTGTATCACAAGAAACGCAAAAACCTAAATAGGTCAAGGGAAAGACATATTAATACCAGACATCGCTGTTTAATTACAAAGTAATTAGTACTGTTCAACATTTTCAATAAAAATAAGAGTATGAGAAATTCGGAAGATATCAAAAGAATATAGTTTTATAAGTAGTACAAAACCGAAAATGTCATAGCAAAAACAAAACCCACTAAATGACATATTAAAAGAGTATATTAAACACTTAAATGACAAATTTGAAAAAACAATGACGACTTTTATATACACATGACGATGTGAGCTATCACTTATAATGTCTTCTGTTGTCACTCTGACAACGACATTACTTTAACCAAATCATAGAAACTAGAGTTTTTCGTTAATGAAAATGATTATTTTCTTTTCACCATGCCAATAAAATCATATTGCATTCATTAACGATAATTTTGTGAGGTTGTAACAAAACTCCTGAAATTGAACTAGGTATCTTTAAAAATGATGTTAAAACTTTGCCTAATAAACAAGTAGTTTGATTAAATAAACTTTAAGTAGGACGTAATGTCACCACAATCTAAATCAGACAAGTGTGCATATTTTATAATTACACTGAATATGATATTCCTGAAAACTTGAACAATTTTATCGTTTGTCAAATGAAAGTGTATTTTGAGAGATGTGACTTTTTTTAACATAATCATAGATAACTAAAGCTGATGTCATTTCACTGTTTTATGTATAGAGGTGCTAAACGTATTTGAAAACGTCCTACGAGTATGTTAAAATCAATAACAGTACTAAGCAATCAAGATGCCCGATTAACAATTAGCAAAGGTAATGAGAACAAATGTCAAGAAATGTTGTCTAGACAAAAGTCATAACGATTTTTAAAAAAGTGAAATATAATAAAAAAGAAAGAAGAAATGACATAATTAGTTGAGCATATTGAGCGACAATATTTCTTAAGTTATATTAAATATATTAAAGGATTAAGCAACGACTACAAAGGGCCACAAAATATTCATTTAAAGGGACCTTACATGAATGGCGCTGCCAAAGTGAGAGTGTGGCTTGCAAAAGACTTTCCATCGGCAGCTGTTAATAAAACTGTTTATATTAATAGTAAGTACAATGATGTCTTATTAACAACCTATCATGACAATTGAACCACATCATCCTTTAAGTTGAAATCATAAAGCTTCCAAAATCAATTCAAACAGGAAGCCAACAGTCACATCCATAGAAAAAAGAGAAACGGGAACTCATTAACCATATATCAACAAACGACACCTTTTAGAAAAAGGTTCCTGACTTAGAACAGTTGCAAACAAATGCTGTGGGTTTTAACGATTTAACAGGCGACAACCTTCACCCTTAGTAGTATAGCATTACAGCATAGAAAGAACACTATAAAATATCAATTGAAATGGCTTAATCGATAAATAAATGTATTATAAAAGACAAGTTAAAATACACTGATTGAATTTTAATATGACACATCGTACATACAAACATTTGAAACATATGTCAAAAAGAAAACTTTAATCGGGTACATAATTTCGGTTAATAAAAATACGCACACAGGTAACTTAAAATGAAATTTTTTTTCATAAGGAGCACGGTAATATTAGGTCCGTTATATACACACAAGTGTAATTTTTGTCAAAGAAAACTAAATAGCCATTAATTATTCATTTGTATGGGACATATTTGCAGTATTGTGTTTACTGGTCAACTTCCAAAATAAGCATTGTTTCTTTTTTAGCATCTCTAAACTTTCAAGAATTATACCACGGCTTGGGATCTTATCCTGACATATTGTACGTTCAAATAATGCTAAGCGATGGCAATATATCTGATGCACAAGGTATGTACTTATAGTAACCAGAATAATAATAATACGAAGAACAACCTTTTCGTTTGGTGAATATCTGATTATACAAAACTGTGTCCTCCTTTTAAGAGAAAAGGTGTCTGCGTAACATTCTTTGGCAGGAATATACTATTATTTTTGTTTTTGTTTTAAGTCTGTTATAAAACCATGCGTTTTTTTTAAGCAATTGCAATTTCAGTTCTAGCACATTTTTTAAACAATGAATTTGAATGTTTTACAATCATAAATTTTTTATTACATGTAGTTTAAGCAGGTTTATGCATTATGTCATTTTTGAAGGATCAGTTTTTGAAGAAAACAATAATGATGGTACAAGAGGAGTAATTTACGGATATGATGATCATAAAGTACGAATATGGGGTGAGAACATGTATTTATATCTTCTATTGTTTTAGTTATCTATTGATTTTATCTTTTTTAAACAGTTATTGAGATTTGTTTTGTTTACAAAAATATTTTAAAAAGGAAAACGTTATTTTTCTCCGGATAATATACTAGTGTACTCATTATGCCGTAAAGAATATACACTTTATATATTCTACTGAAGTTACATGAAAACATCCAATAGTCAATCAATTATGTTTCTTACAAATTTTTTAATCAATTTTAAAAAGTATTTGTCCTACAACTCAATGGTATTTAAGTGAACTTGCCACACATTTGCGTTATGGAAGGCAGCTAACACATTTAGAAACGTATTCCGTCGAACTTATAGCGCGATTTTTAAAATTTAACGGAACTTTCGTTCAGTTCTGTATTTTTACATTATGAATTCAAAGTAATTACCCATGCGGTCATATGCATTACAACGTTAGAGTTTTCGGGTGAAAAATACAGTTTTGAAGGTAGCGGGTTGTTGTTATTTTCAACGTACATGAAGGGGATCTAATTCGCAGAACCTTCGAATTGTCTGTTACATAATTGATGTATACTCAATCCATTATACTACGTTGGAATTCAATAATTTAATCCCGGAGAAGCATGGGATACATTATATTTTTCCCTCGTCTTTACCAGTTAATAAACCGATATTTTAACATGACTTAAAACAATACACAATTCTCACCATGATAAAGATTGTCATCGATTTCCATAAAGATAAAGTTGACAAAACACTTATATCATTTACATGATCCTTTTATAACGTTTTATAACAACCCAGTGTAAAAGCATGGACGTAATCGTAACCAATATTTAGAATTTGTACTCCGTTATGGTGCCAGGTTGTTTGGTTTTCCATCATTGATTTTAGCAATATACGTTATACTAAGGAAACATGTTTTGTCGAAGGCAGTCGTTTTAAAAAACTTAATTACAGGGAGCAATATAGCTGTATTTGGCGCATCAGACGGCTGGGGACTGTTAACGGAAGATACAGAAGGAACAGCTCGAATTATTGCCTGGAAAACCAATAAACAGGGTCGTGTTTTTCACAAAAGTTTGACAGTTAGTAAATCCTCAAAAGAAGAATCTGTATTGAGGTTTCCACGTTACTACGGTCTATCAAATTATCTGATCCAAGTGAAGGTAATAGATATTTTGTCTTCCATAAAGCAAATCATGACTTAGCTTGTTTGCATAGGATATCTTAACTTCACAAAATTCTGTACAAACAACGATACATTTCCGGCTCATCTGAATCTTTCACTAAACAATTGTCCATTAGATTGACTTGAATTTTGCCCGCAATGAAAGAGGGTCTTCAGAAATACTGTGAAACTGTTTACTCGCGTAGTGGTATTAACCATATGTTGTTTCTTAAAAATTCTAAAGAACTTCTGGATAATTTTAAATTTCGGTCTTTTTCTGAGATTAGTTTAAACTTTTGATTTTTCAACACTGTAAACCACCATTCCGCATGTGAAATTGAAAAATCGCTTCAAAGAAATAATCCACAATGACTTTCAACATAAAAATTGTACTATACGCTATAAATTTATTACTTTTGGATATCATAAGGGATATTTTGTTAATAGTGAACAAAAGGATAACTAATGCTACACAGAGGAACAAGTGATCAGTATGCTGGAGTTTCTTATCGACAACATATTGGAGGTAGACTTTTTCAACAAACTGTCGGCATTTCTATGGGAACGAAATGTGTTCCTCTCCTTGCCGATCTCCTTCTTATTTTCATATGAATCGGAGTTGCTTCAAACATTTGTCAAAAACAAGAAGATCAAAGAAGCAAAATTATTAAATTTTACTTTTTTGATTAGGTTCCATTAACATATCCCCCCAGAACTAAGAAATTAAAGAAACAACAGACAAGGCTTCCTTCGCCTTAGTTTTAGACTTATACCTCGAATTCGACATACACAGTCATTTCAGTACCAGAATCTATGACAAACGAGACAATTTTAATTTTGAAATTATAAATTTGCCCCACCTTAGTAACAATATATCAACTTAACCTGCATATGGGCTATACATTTTCAAACTTATTTAAAATTCAACAACGTGCAGCTACTACCCAGACTTTTTAAAACGTCACAAGTGTCTAAGCATAAGGTTTGATGAACCAGGCGTATGTCAAAGAACGTCTCGTCCTTTTTCTAAAAGAGTTCATCGGAAGGTACCAAGACCTTGTAGATAAATATTTCTTTCACTGTTTGGTCTGTTTTGGTGATATCCATTTGACGTGGCACGGTACTTATACATCCCGTCAATGTGTTCCTTGTAACATTTTTCATTTTTGCTGGTTTGTTTGTACGTGTGACCTTTTGGTACATATAACGTGGTTCTGTTCTTTTAAACATCCCGCCATTATGTTATTTTTCTATTATATTGCCATGATGTTATTTTTCTTTTATTATTATTTGACAAATCTTTGAACGACAAAATTATTTTTTATCTCTACACTAAAATTGATGTGGACCTTGCCCTTCAGTCAAAAATATTTCAATCCCTTATTGGTTTATAATATATAAGCAATGAATGTGGTTGTTATATTTGATGGATGTTTTTTGTGTGCTTCTTTGTTGAATATTTTTTTTTTTTTTTGTTTTAATTGAGATTGCAACACGGTGATGACTGCTGTACTCATATTTTGACAATTATACCTATTATGTCTGTTTTGTTCATGTATTGTTGTAAATATAATGTAATTTGTTGCAACCTTCATGCAAGTGAGAGGTTAAGCGCTATAAAACCTGGTTCAATTTACCATTTTCTACAATTGAAAATGGCTGTACCAAGTCAGATATATGACAGGTGTTGTCCATTCGTTTGATGTGTTTCATCATTTTATTATGCCATTTGATTCAGGACTTTCCGTTTTGAATTTTCCTCGGAGTTCAGTATTTGTGTGATTTTACTTTTGTCTTGTCAGTACCTTCTACATAAGCTCTCATCAGTGCACAAAACATGGTCAATGTATGTTTGTATTTTGGGTTTTCTGCACATTGATATAGCAAACACACCCCTATGTGAAACGTTTTATCGAGCGGGTGAAATGTAACGATATCGACACTCATAAAATTGGCAACCTTTTCATATATACTTTCTGTTCTTTTCTCATAAGCTAGGTTATCGTAACAACAAAATAAAAAGCCTGATAAGATGTATTCTTATATGTTGACGTCGTTAATAACATCTCTTTAAATATTGTGACATGGCAACAATAGAAAAAATGGTCATTATTTGTTTCTTTTGGTCAGTTTTGTCTTTTCATATTTTCTATAAAGATTGAGAATAGGGTTCCAGAAGCACTTTTACTATTGCCCTATGATATTTAGGGTTAAATTTAGCATTAAAGATAACTGAAAACAAAACAAAATTTAACGAAAGAACATATAAGAATTGAAACAATCATGTAATTGTCGATTTTGTTTTTACATTTTAGATTAAAGTACCAAATGGTAATAACACAGATATGATATTTCAGTCGGTGGGATCGTCAGTTGCAAGCGGTCTCAAACTGTTTAGTGGAATTGTCTATGTATATACTACAACTGAAATATTTTTCTGGAAACCAATTAGTTACAAAGGACATATGTTTTTTATTGGAGATGTTTTTGGTTCAGAACACTATAGCCAGATATGCGATACAGTTGATTTACATGTAGAAGTCTATCATCTAGAATCTAAAGGTATAAATATATATAAGTATAGGTAGTTGTGTACTCTTCTGATATAGAATTGAAAAAGGTGAAATGCATAAGACAAATAAAAAACAACGAAAGAATAAGACAGTTCATGGAATTGAATGCATGTTTTTTCATGTTTTCTCCGAACAATATAGATAAGGATAGGCTTTTTATGGAACGCCACAGCTGTCTTATGTGGAACTCTGATATTACGTTACGTTTTTCTATTATTACTTGATGACAGTTTGACTTCACATAATACGGTTATGACATTACGTAATGATGTTTTGATATAACTCAATATGGAATAGTCATTACTTAATGATATTCCGATATTACATGATATGGTTTTGTATTGGCTTGATATAGTTTTTTTTGTCATTACTTAATATGGTTTTGTCATTACTCGATGTGGTTTCACCATTATTTAAAGTGGTAATGCTATTAGGCAATGTGGTTTTAACATTACTTGATGTGTATGTGACATAACGTAATGTAGTTGTTTCATTACATTATGTGGTTTTGTTATTTGTAATGATGATTTGCCATTACTTTATATGGCTTTAACATTTCGTAATGATGTTTCAAAATTTGACGATGTTACACTACATGATGTGTTTGTTCAGTATTTGATGTGATCATGTCATTCTTTGATATGGTTATCCCATTAATACTACGAGGTAAAACCACGTGACCATTTTTGAAAAAAATATGTTCTATTTATAGACCGATTTCCATATGTCATTTGTGTAATGCGCTTCGAATGAGTACCACTATTCATTAAGTTAAAGTTCAAATTAAAGTTCAAGTTATTGTTCATAGTTAATTGGTATGAAAAAGAGGAATGACCGACAAAAATAAGAAAAAAAGTACTAAAAAATCAACACACCGTATAGTCGGCTACAAAAAACCACAACGTGAAAAAGTGAAGCAATTCAAACGAGAAAACCAACGGTCTAATTTATAGCTAAACAATTTACGAAAAACAAATATGACACACATAAAACAACGGCAACCATTGAGCTACAGACTCCTGCCTTGGGACAGGCATATAAAAAAAGTGCACGCGGCGGAGTGCATATAAAAAAGAAGATGTGGTATGATTGCCAATGAGATAACTGTCCACAAGAGACCAAATTGACACAGAAATTAACAACTAAAGGTAACCGTACGGACTTCAACAATGAGCAAAGCCCATACCGCATAGTCAGCTATAAAAAGCCCCGAAATTACAATGTTAAACAATTCAAACGAGAGAACTAACGGCCTTATTTATGTACAAAAAAATGAACGAAAAACAAATATGCAACACATAAACAAACGACAACCACTGAATTACAGGCTCCTGACTTGGGACAGGCACATAATACATAATGTGGCGGGGTTAAACATGTAAGCAGGATCCCAACCCTCCCCTAACCTGGGACACTGGTATAACAGTACAACATAAGAACGGACTATAAAAATCAGCTGAAAAAGGTTTAACTCATCAGATGGACAAAAATACAAGTGGACGTGACCGGGTACTTGTACATCCCAACAACAAAAGGACACTAGGAACAGATCTGAGAGTACTCGCAGTTATCTGACAGCTAGTTCAGAGCCAATAACAACTAATAAAAAAAATCATGCATCTAAGACTTAATTATCAATCCGTTAACTTGTATGTAAGCGCTAAACCCTAACCTAACCTAGTGTATAATCATGATAATAGCAAAGTGATCTCGGGTGCTTCGGAAGGGTTAGCGAATTCTGCTCAACTTGTTACTCCCGTCGTGTTATTCGTGAAAGTACAAACCCAGTGATTTTGTTTTATTTGGTAGTTTACATTCGAGGAAAAAATAACGGGATTGTGGTTACGACGACTGGAACCTATCCGTCGTCACCTGGGAAACAGATATTTCAAAAATATTTTTTTTCAATTAGAGCGTGGTATATCAAAAACGGTAATTAATAAAGATAAAAGTTTAATATTAAAATGTTCAAATAAACATACACGCTAAAATAAAACCCGGAGAACTCTTACTTTATAGATATGATGCTTTGTCGCTTAGTCCCCCCTCCCCCATTTCCCTTTAACTTTAGTGCGAGTTGATTTAAAGTGTCTGATTTGTTAAAAATACAGTACAAGTCTTTTGATTCGTGTCGTACCTGCGAAACTAATGTAGCGACAGTGAGATACAACAAACATATATGCCGGCGTCTTTAGTATCGTCGGCGTCTTCATCATTACGATCGTAAGGATTCTAGTTTGATTTTTTTTTTATATTTTTCATTTCGAGACCTTTTTAAGCTTACTATGTAGTATGAGTTTTGCTCATTCTTAAAGACCATACAGTCACACACATATATTAACTTCTACGTCATTTGGTAAGTGGTTGAGAGTTGTCTCATTGGCAATCATACCACATGTATTTTTTCTTAAATTTTCATATAAGGTTTTTGTTTTGCATTGAATATTACCGAGTTAAACTATTTTGACATGATGAATTTGTAAACCTCCAATTTATAAAACTTGTATAGGAGTTATTCTTCAAGACAAAGACAAAGCAGTGTTCTTTGGATCATTTACGAACTTATTATAATACTGCTTCCATTTGAGAACAATGGAAAACCGGCAAGTGGTTTTTGGATATCCCGCTAATAGATATAGGAAGATGTGGTGTGAGTGCCAATGAGACAACTCTCCATACAAATAACAATTTAAAAAGTAAACCATTATAGGTTAAAGTACGGCCTTCAACATGGAGCCTTGGCTCACACCGAACAACAAGCTATAAAGGGCCCCAAAATTACTAGTGTAAAACCATTCAAACGGGAAAACCAACGGTCTAATCTATATAAACAAAACGAGAAACGAGAAACACGTATATATTACATAAACAAACGACAACTACTGTACATCAGATTCCTGAATTACTGTAAATGTCTAAGCACTTGTTTCTTAATTTTGTCTGTCGTTCCCCTTTTTCATACCAAATAACTACAAATGTATGAACAAAAACGTTAATTTGAACTTTAACTTAATGGATAGCAGTACTCATCCAAAGCGCACTACACAAACGACATATGGAAAACGGTCTAAACTTAGAACATATTTTTTTCCAAAACGGTCACGTGGTTTACCTCGTAGTAGTAAAGGGATAACCACATCAAAGAATGACATGACCACATCAAAATCTGAAACAAACACATCATGTCGTGTAAAATCGTCAAATTTTGAAACATCATCATTACGTAATGTCAAAGCCATATTATGTTAAGACAAACTATCATCAAGTAATTATAGAACAATATAACGTAATATAAGAGTTCCACATAAGACAGCCGTGGCGTTGCATAACTTTTGCATGATTGGACTGCGACTACAAAGTTTCATTTGGAATACCATAACAAAATTAATGTAATATGGCCAAGTTATAATGAAAAAATATGACTGTAAATCTGATAGAATCATTAAATATGTGTATTATTGATTTTTCTTCAATGAAAAAAATACCCTCTTGTATTGAAGGTCAAATATTATTTAGATCAAAACGAATGTTTGATTGTTCCCTTTGTATTTTTTGCATCTTTAAAAAATAAAAACACTAATGTACTCTATGTGGTATATATTTTTTGGTTATACTTAGAACATGGAACATGATCCACGCTGGTACATGTAATTTGTTACACTAGACTATCCTTTCCCCTTCATAAAACTCACCAGTGACGCTACAGGTTAACAATTCAAAAGGTCAAATAACATACCGGTATACAAAGTTGAACAAGTGAGTAAAGACACAGACCATAGCATTCAATATGTATTGTATTGACTAAAATATGGACATCGTAATAAAATAAATTTGAAAACTGAAAACTTTTAATATTTTTGTTTTCTATGTAAAAATGTTGCAACTGCAAAACTAAATTATTTTTAGAATTTAACTACCAATATTTAGTTGTTTGCCTTGTTACTACAGCAACTGGTACTAGTTCAAAATTATATTATAGGAACCAAAAAGGAACCACCACTGCCGAAACCTGTCATTAAAGTCTCTACATACAATGTAAACGACAGTAGTGTAGATAGAGTACAGTTTGAGTGTTACTTGAACTTAAGTACACTTAATTTTGCATACTATGAAGTGACATGGAGATGGGCTGATTCAATCCTTTCATTTAAGAATGAGTCCAGTCAGTTTCCAAATCTAAGACTAACTGATAAACATTTTAAAACGCTTGGAGTATATGTAAGTTCATTGTGGATCGACATAAGAAATATACTGCAAGGGTGTTGTAAAAATATTTTTTTAATGTCATGTATTAAGTCAGGAATATGACAGTTGTGACGTGGATTACCTAAAACAGCATTAAATTTAAAAAAAACGAAAGAAAAACTGTTAATCAATAAACCAAAAATACAAATGTTTACTTTAAATTCCACGTATATTGCAATAGGGGTTAATGAAGGTACTCAATAAATATGTTTTGGGCTCGGATCATTAATTGATTTTTGATATGTACAGTCAAATAACTATAATTGCATGCCTAAACAAGAATCTTTTTTTTTATTTATTGTTAAATGTAATAACAAACTGAAATGCATGTAATATTTATAGAGGATGAGACTCGTTGCAGATAAATTGCTTTGTGAGAACAATGTTCAACAACATTCTATAACTATTCCTCTCATAAACTTTTCTTTTATTTAAAATGTTATTTTCAAAATTAAGGAATAATTTCAAGACTTTTAGATGGAAAATTTCTCATTATAAATTGCGTGTGTTTTTATTGCAGGTTACATGCACTGTAACAGCATTTCACTCTAAACACGACACCATAGGCTCTAATGTCACTAGTGACAAATTTTATGCTGGCCTTATGGTATGTCAATAGTATAGTGTTATTGGAATAGTGTTTTTAGCCCATGGAAAACTTCGACTTATATTTCATTTTAATAAGATAAGTTTGAAATGTACAAATGTTTCTCTAAGAAATCTATACTTTATTATTTGTGATATGTTTCAAAAACTGATGCTTGAGGAGAAAAGTCAAAAACGCATTTTATTTCTTGAATCGGGTGTCAATTAAAAAAAATATGATACCAAATTCTGACGATGTTTTGGCACAATTGACTATTTCATTAACGTTAACTTATTACGATAAAAAACAAAATACGTCAGAATAATTTGAACTCGTTCGTCGGTGTAAATGTAGAATGACACTTTATTTATGTCTTTTAAAAAAAATTGTATAAATTCAAATATATATAAATAGAACATCAAGCGGCTAGCAGGAGTATGAAACTATTACCCATTTAAATGACGACGTTCCGCTTAAAGTCATAAGAAAACTCAAATTAAAAAAAAATATGCATATGTTTTTTTATAACTAAATGGAAAGTTTTCATTATACAACTTATGTACATATACTTTTTTTCTGAGGAAAATTCTTTAATTTGTCCATATTTAGAAGAAGTTGACTTATTTTTAATTGCTTGCTTCCAGGAAGCAATTCGCCGACACATTTTCCGTATGCATAGTGACCTGAGCGTAACCCTCCTCGTAAAATTCCGATGATCACAATACGCATGGATCTGTCATTAAGCTAAACAATTGTCTGTTTGTACATGTTAAACACGTGCTCAATACCCATGGTTTTGTTATTTGTTTACTATATGGTGACAATCGGTCAACTTCGGCTTCAAAACACGGCATTTAATGAGCAGCCATATTTGTTTTAAAAATCATAACAGACAGAGAGAAAAAAAATGACGATTATACGATATATTTGCGTAAAAAATGATAAAATCGTGCACAGAGGACTAAGTTTATGATATATAGTTACATGCATTGGTTCAAGAATTGGATAAACATTATTTTTCACCACTCACTCGTTTCATATGACTTTAATATCGATAAATGAATCTCGAACCGTTTGTCGATGAAAACCCCGGCATTTTGAAATTTGTTTTATTCGATGTATTTGTTGTATATTTGTTTATTTAAATACAAAACTACAATACACATGTTTGTAGAAGAATTCTTTACGATACAATAACTCAATTAGCTAGCAATATCCGTTAACTCTTCTTTCCGCTATATAGATGACGTTCTTTCACTAAATAATTCAAAATTTGGTGACTATGTTGAACGCATCTATCCCATCGAACTAGAGATAAGGATAACCGGCCTCATATCTTGACTTACATCTAGAAATTGACAATGAGGGTCGGTTGAAAACAAAGTTTTACGACAAAAGATATGATTTCAGCTTTCCAGTTGTGAACTTTCCTTTCTAAGTAGCAACATTCCAACAGCATATGCATGCGTGGTATATATCTCCAAATGGATACGATATTCTGGTGCATTTCCTATCATGATTTTCTTGATATAGGGTTGCTGCTCACAAGGAAGCTATTAAACTAAGAGTTCCAAATGGTGAAGTTGAAATCATTTCTTCGTAAATTTTCACGAATTAGTTGACCGTTTTCCAATCGATATCGGATATGTTTCTAACGTCGTAACTACAATCGCCTTCCCTTTAAAGAATGTGACAAACCGAATAAGACTATTTACTGGATTTGTTATAACATGAGCAACACGACGGGTGCCATATTTGGAGCAGGATCTGCTCACCTTTCCGGAACATCTAAGATCACCCCTAGTTTTTGATGGGGTTCGTGTTGCTAATTCTTAGTTTCTATGTTGTGTCATGTGTTCTAATGTTTGTCTGTATGTCTTTTTCATTTTTAGCCAGTCGTTGTTAGTTTGTTTTCTCTTTATGAGTTCGACTGTCCCTCTAGTATCTGTCGTCCCTCTTTTATAGTTCTGGTCAAATATATCGCGTAAACACTGTTTTAACATTAAAGGAAATAGGACAATTTAAACTTTGGAAGAGGTACAAAGTCGTCCTTAAGAAATAAATGTACAAGGTAATTTATCGTACATTCAGTTATATTAGATAAATAGTAACACACAATAAAATCTACGTTTAAAAAAAACTAGAACCAAGAGTTTCATTTTACTTGATCAATTTATTTTATCACGTTTTTATTAATATTCCATTCACTTTCAATAAATCAAAAAATCGTAGATTTTATATTGTATTTTAGTCTGTTTTAATTTTGTTTTGAATAAATAGTCATCATTTATTATGTAAACAAAACAACCAACATCTATATGGCTACATTGATGTACCAATATTGATGTATGATTTTGATTTGCACGGTCGGTTCATACCTTTATTTGCAATTCCTATTGTAGATTGCAAAACATGCAACGGTTGCAAAAGGTGGGACAGTATATGTTCCGTACTATATGACAATTCCAATTGGTTGTACTACAGACGAAATATGTGGACTTAACATCAATGTCATGCAAATAGAAGGCAATAGTAAAAAAGCATGTACTGGACATCTTTTTAGTATTCCTAGGGTCAATGAAACAGTAGAAATTGGGTCGCAAGTATGGAACATTTCGAATTATTTTGAATTGAAACACGTTGGAAGAACGATTTATGGTGTGGAACCGTCTAGTTTTACCATTATACTGCATATAGATCTATCAAAAACAATATTCACTAAGTACATGAATATACCGAATATACATGTAAGTACGAATAAAGGTTTGAATAAATGAAAAATTCTTAGAATAATTTTAATTGAAGCATAATATATACTTATGATATTGATTTTATGTCTTAAAATTAGACTCATTGATGACAATATACATAACGAGTAAAATCACAAAAATACTAAACTCTAAGGAAAATTCAAAACGGAATGTTCATAATTAGATAGCCAAATTCATCTGAAGCCAACTTTGCCTGAGGGAGTTGAAACCTTAGTTTCTTTAAAATTTCTAAATTTATAAACGGACAGTTTTAGTAAAGTTTGTTAAATCATGTCAGTGCCGAAATAATGACTACACTAACTGATGATGAAAATGCTGTATTAAACCTGGTTTATAGCTAGATTTACCTCTCACTTGTATGCTTGATTTTTGGTATTTTAACGCCATTTTTAAGTATCGCATTTATGCTATTTCGTTGCGGCCAGTTTTTATTAGTGGGGGATGCCAAAGTGCCAGGAGAAAACCACCGACCTTCGATAGGAAAACTGACAATCCTAGTCAATTAGGATTGGAGTCGAGTGTAACCACACGAGCGAAGTTTAAACTCACAACCTCATAATTGATAGGCTAGTGATTTCAGTAGTAACTATTAAGACCACACGGTCACCCAGGCTTCTCTCACTTTTATGACAGTCGTATGAAATTCCATTATATTAACAACGAATTGTGAACAAAACAAACCGACATAATAGGTAAAAATGTCAATAAAAGGGGTACAGCAGTCAATATTGTATTAGAACCTTAATAACTATAAAAACAAACAAATTTGTAATAAAGCAACACAAAGAGGCATACAGACAAAGCAATTAGAAAAAGAAATATTTAAAAATTCAAAGCAAGAATACAAAAATGTTGCAAATGTATAATAACACAAAACGGGATGCCTAAGTACAAAGTCACCTCATATGAATCAAAGTAACAAAAAAAAAACATATAGACAAAGAACATTCGAAAATATGAAAGTGAAAGATACAAAAATGTTCATAGAACAATAATACAATGACGCGATGTATAAATACAGAGTCAAAGTACAAAATAGAAAAATTCAAAACCTGAAACATAAAAGAAATGACTTTAAAAAAACAATAATCATGAACTCTTATGGTCAGATTTTAATTGTCAGAAGATTTAAATGAAATGGGTTGATTCCTGTTTGGAACTGATCAATATTCTTATATAATAAATCTTTGAAGATGTTGTAGATAAGCGTTCGTGATTCGCCATGGGACCGTAAGATGTGTTCTGCACATAACGATCCACACATGACAACATTTGATGGTTTGTAAGTACTTCTCAATGTACATGTTATTTCGAAGATATTAAAAGATGATCATAGTTGTTCAAGTAATGAAATATATAATAAAAGTCTATTATGATATATTGGCTACCCTGATTTCCCTTAAACAGGAACGTTCATATTAAGAAAAATCAAATGATTTATGAAATTGAGAATAGGGTATGTGTGAAAGAGAAAACCACCATACAAAAGAGCAAAAGACTACCACCAAGTGAAAAATTTAATTGTAGGTTGACATTTTAATAAATTTTTTAACATGGACGCTTTGACGGGATTAAGGGTATGACAAATGTCACATTTTCAAAACAGTTCATAGAAAACTAAAGACTAAGAAACCCAAAACCCAAAAAAACAGAGGCCGATCTCAAACGCTCTGGAATGTAAGCAAAATCTGCCCCAGTGTGTCACCCGTCGTGTTGGTAGATATGGAGCCACTCGCTTACCGATGGGCTTTCAAATTAACTTGTATAATATGGGACTTAAAATGCATTATAAGATAAAATCTATAAAAATTCCCAAAGAAGATAAATTTTGTAACTTAAAAACAGACTGTAAGTTTTGCATGAGGTATTATCTGTTTTTTGCATAAAAGGAGGTATGAACATCAGCAACCAGGAACGTACATAATGTATGAACATGCAATCAGTGAAAGACATATGCAAGTAAGTATAAATTTATTTTGAATAACTCACAATTCTACATCATTATTTACAACTACTGGTTACAACACTATATTCAATATGTTGTGCTGATGAAAACAACACCTTTCGTTCCATTAATCGTTGATCGTACAAATCTTAAATCAAAGAAAGGCAAAACTTAATACTATATAAAAAGAAATAAGGAATACTTTAATTTATTTTTTTCAAATTGTTTTCAACAATAAAATGTTTTACAATCAAGAATTTTCAATATAGCCTATGATATAATTTCAGGTACAAATAGAATTGACTCCTTGTGGCAGTACAGTATTTTGTATATGTGGCCTGGCTGTACGTGCTGGTGCAGATATATTTATAATACACTTGTGTAGCGGAAAGGTCATTATAAAATATGCATCATGTATAGATAACATCCTTGTTGTTAAACGTGCCAAACGAAACACAAAACGTTATAAGGTATGTACCGAAATATCTTTAGGAAAAACAAACAATTAATACGTCAAAGTTTGCATTAATTAGTCCTAGTACACCAATGATAAGCTGTCTTTGAACACAACTCTTATTTTCATATTTAGTATGTTCAGAGAAAAATAAAATGTAAATTTGGAAACATGATTGAGATACCTATGGGGTTATATATTTTTTTATGAATAATTGTAGATAAAGTTTCCAACTGGAACTGAAATATTCACTGATATATTTTATGGTACAACAATGAACGTAGACATTAAAGCATCAGGTGACGACGAAGGACAATCTCAGGGTCTGTGTGGTCGAATGTCTGGAGATATGTCGCGAAATTTGCTGATACGAGAAACTTCTAAAACATGTCAAACAAGTGGTAACCACAGGCAGAAATATCCTATATTTTCTAATTCATGGAAGTATGTTCACTTTTTGTCATCATAATCATAAATGCTACGGACCGATGATTAATAGTTGTGTCTGTTCGAACGACCATACACAGTGTATTGTTAACAATATTCTCAAGAAGGTCAAAAGGTGTGTGTGTATTTACCCGAAGCCAACCTCCCGTTGCGGGATTTTCACACTGTGTTGAAGACCCATTGTTGGCTTTCGGCTGTTTTATGCTCATTGGTAGACTTGTTGTCTCTTCTATACATTCTCCATTTCCATTCTCATTTTTTTTTATTTCTATAACCCATGCATTAAAAATAAGGAATATCGCAACTTAAGGTAAGTCTGCCTCAAATTCAACTTGTGTCAATAAATTATCAATCAATTTCGGTCGAGAACTTAATTTTACGACAAAAGAAATTATCACAATCAACTGTGATCGTTCCATTTCTAGTTAGTAACATTCCAACTGTGTCTCCTTGTGTTTTTGTGGTACATTTCTCCCAGGTGATACGATATCACGGAGCTTACGTTTCATATGACTAATGAGTCTACAATGGAGCTATTAAACCTAGATTTCCAAGTTTTTATGCTGAAGTTCTCCTTTCGTTACTTCACGAAGACCTGTTTGAACTTTTTCACCGTCATGAAATATGTGTTTATCAGATGACAATGAATATGTTCCAGTTGTCGTAACCACAATTTTGTTCTTGAATGAGACACCACAGAATGAGACCTCACAGACGAATATGTATAGTCACGAATAACACAACGGTTGTCAGGTGTGAATAAGTTTCTGCTTACACTTTCGGAATCCTTCATTGCAACGCCTTTTTTCTGTAATATTCTTATTTATCAGTCTTAAGCCTTTCATTTGTGTTTTGCAGATTGGTGTTTGTCTTTTTTGTCGTTATATATTTGCAATAGCATACTCTGTTAGTCTTTGATTAATTAATTTGAATATGGTATACCATATTTGGAACACAGATCGGTGAAATACACTTACTTAAATCTGTGTTATATCCTTTTTCCCCCAATTTAATATCATACTTGCAATTTCTTGTTAGCAAAACTATTTAAAAATAAAAACATTCAAAATAGTAAAAACAAAGACCATGCTTTTATTAACCTTTCTTATGCAACACGTCTAGCGACAAAACAGATAAATTGTCTCTTGATTTTAATTCGCATCATTCCTTGTTTTGTATGTTTATTATTCAATTTAGATGATATAGTACCTTGGATATGTTTGTAGGGTTGAAAACAATGAAAATTTATTTCATTTGCATAAAGACCAAGATGTTGAAAGATGGAAAGATGTTAATGTTATTCCGCATGAAAATAAAATCAACGATTGTAACGATGATAGAAATTTTAAAATAGTAACTGGTAGTAATACTTGTGCGACCAAATATACACCGATAATACCAATCAGCTATGTTCGATCTCCGTTAGTAAGTATATCTAACTATAGAACTTATAATCGTATGTGATTCTCAAGTACCATATAATATCAATATTGTACAGACTAGCTTTCTATACTCCAATCAATACTATTTCCTATGTTCATCAATAGTTTGCAAGATTGAATGATGGGCATGAACTTGTCTGGTTATGTTTTTGTCGATAATGAACCTAAACAGTAAACCAGGTTTATAGTTTCATTTATTGTTTTGTGGACAGTTGACTTCATTGCTGTGAAGTTGTCGTCAGATATCTTTCACTGATGATTTTGAATATCTCTTTGGTATCTTCCTTTACTTAATACAATTGTTCCAACTTTCTCAGTAACGTTTCTCAACCTGACTTCAACATTTTGATTAACATAATATTTGGTTACTGAATTGTTAACCAGATTCTTATTTATGCTATACTAAAAGCTGAAACAAACAGACGACATATATATGTTAATAACCTCTAACAAAAGTATAGTAATACTTATAGTTTTCAATCCGAATGATTCAACTGACATTGAAAACTAGGATTCCATTCATTTGTTAAGAAATTTATCATGGTGTCAAAATATCACAATAGTTACAGGGTAAATTGCTACAACAATATGATTTGAGAAAACAAACGACCTTTATTACAGCAAAACAATTAACGACAAATAGCTATGACATACATGAACCAAAGTCAAAGGCCATAACTGAACTAAAGGCCCTTGACATGCATATACAGAATGTGGCAGGTTTAGACATGTTCGCTGGAACAAACCTGTCCAGTGATTTAACAGTACAACTTAAGGACAATTAATATAAATCAGTTGAAACGGCTTAAATAATGCAGAAAAACTGAAACAAAAAACAGACCGGATCTTGCAGGCTATTTTGCCAACCCTCATTCAAGATAACAAAAATGACATCAAGAACATTTCTGCGGGTACTCACAGTTACATTACTAACAGCTAGTTCTTTACTTTAAAATTAGTCGAAAAGGAGCTACCATGTAATTCATCAGATCGATACATAGCAGAAAAAACAACTAATGAATGCACATACCGGCCGTGGAAGGGTATCTTTACACATCTAAAAAACGACACCAGGTATTTGGTACACACAGTTACTCAGAGCATGTTCAAAGCCAATAATAAATATTAAAAATATTAAAAAAACATTGATGGAAGATTGAAAAACAGCAGTACATATCCATTATACAATTAGACTTTATAAACAAACGGTGAAAATTATCAACGTGTCCACAGCCAAAGGTATTTACAGATTGTAGTACCGTTAATATGAATATGATATTCACTTTTGTTTTATTATACTTCTAAAACAATCAAAATTATTACCAACTTAAACAATATTCAATGATATATATTATAGCGTTGCATTGGCAACCTTTTAGAAAATGTATTTAGATGATTGATTAGTTAATTCATACGTATATTATCAACATTTCGGGGCTTACAATGTAGTAAACAGTAAATATATATGTCTCTCATTTAAGCCAACTTTGACTGGAACTGAAGTTAACTGGAACAAAACTGCTGCTCAGAAATACTGTACCAACAAAATAAGGGACACCGATGCTTTTAAAGAATGCTCGACAATTAAAGGTGTTGACTGGAATAATTTTTACGACATGTGCTGGAATGATATTCTGGTTAGTCAATGTAAATTGCATCGATCACAGGCATGAATATCAATTTAAAAGAATCATATTAGTCCGCCCTGATAGGAGATTGTCATCAACTGAATTAGATTGTTCTGGAAGTGCATCGTTCCATTTTGCTGATCACAAGAAAGCTATTCGACCAAGAGTTCCAAGTGGTGAAGTTGAGATCATCCCTTCATAAATTTTACGGTTGTCATTACAAGTGTGTTTTCCGTTTTAGAATTGAATAACCGTTTTACAGATTATATCGGATATGTTCCTTATGTCGTAACTAAAATCCTTTTCCGTTTTAACGAATATGACCCACCGAATCAAACAATTTACTGGCTTTGTAATAACATGAACAACAAGACGAGTGCCACATGTAGAGAAGGATCTGATTAAACTTCTTTTCTTAAACACCTGAGATCACCTTCTCTCGGTTTTGGCGGTGTTCGTGTTGCTTAGTTTTTAGTTTTCCATGTTATGTCTTGTTTACTATCATTTTTCTGTGTGTCTTTTTCTTAACTCTTGGGTTGTCAGTTTATTTTCGATCCATGAGTTTGGCTGTCCCTCTGGAATCTTTCGCTTCTCTTTTACTTAAATGATTTGTGTATTCGATATTTGAAAATTGCTGTATGTAGCAAGTGACCGATAACGAGCTTCAAGACGTAAACTTACCGAGACTATAGAAGGAAGTGCCAATATAAAAAAGAAATGACGCAAAATCGAGAAAAAAACATTTAACATATCAATATAAAATATATATCAATACAAACACAAGGTCGAGAAAAGGCAAACAATTAAAATATGCATTGTATTCATACAAAATATGGTTAACGTTTCAATTTTAAAAAGTGTCATTCATTTAAGGACACTGGTAGCACGATGTGGACTAAGCCAACATATTATTCTCAGCTAAATATGTGTGCACACGCACCTCACGGTAACAATACATCGATCTTAGAGCGTTTATGTCCTGACAACTGCTCTTCTCATGGAGAATGCATTGAAGGTACGTTTTTTTACATGAAATTCCTCAGTTCTATTATTTTAATTTTGATAACGTTATAAAATTTGATTATATGATTGCTGAGCCAACGATATGTAAAAGAAACGAAATAGATGCAAATGAGTCTATCAAAACATAATCAGTCGACAAATATTATATCTTAACATAAGGGGACGACCATTTAATATTCGGGGGGGGGGGGGGGGCAGGAGGTTTTCTGTTTGATCAATTGTGTATTTTTGTAAACTATGAGGACAGGTTATCTATTTTCTGCACTATTGAAGCAAAATTTTTCATTTTCATTAAAGCAAGGGACTGATTATTTATTTTCACAACTATATTTATAATATTCTAAAACATACAATCTTTAAATTATTTGTTTATTATAAATGATACATGTATAGGCAAGTCATTTCTGTACCATTTAATCAGAATTAATCACCATTCTCTGCAGAAATTATTCTTCTATATCCCCAACTGCATATACATGTATTACATAAATACACAGTATTAAAGTTTGGTTGTACCTATCCTTTGTTAATAGTATTAGGAAACATTTTTTAGGAAGGTTCTGAAGCCATTAAAGGCTCAAGAAGCTATAGAACAAATGATGCAAAAGCATGCTTTCTGGGTGTTTCCCAGACCCTTTCTTAATCCGAAAATGTAAGTTCTGTTTTAATAATTTTTTGACAATATTTTGGTCTAAAAGCAAAATGTATAGATTCAGTGTAAGACTTAAGTTTCTAGGGACAACATCGAAAGATCAATATGCATGATAAAGCGAAAATGTAAATCACATAGTTAAGTTTCAGCTGGCTTCTATCTTTTTTTAAATTCATGATCAAAATAATAACAAAATTACAAAAATTACAAAAAGAATGCAACACTAACGGAATACAGGAGGGCAATCAATGAACAATAGACAAATAAATAAGAAACATTAATCCCAAGAATAGAACTTGCTTCTTGCAAGGCACTCGCCGTAAACACAATTTGATATGGAGACGAGCGTTTGATTTTTAAATTTCCTACATGAGGCATTTGCCTCAATGTAGTTATGGCCCTCTAAAAAAGTGAGGTAAGTGTTCATGAGAAAATATACCTGAAGTTAAATGAAACCAATTTTCAGACATTTCAAGTATACTAAATTATTGTATTTGAACTTTTATTATTAAAAGATTTGGGAAGTGTTTCCCGATTTGTTTGGGGAAAAAAGATGAATTTATGAAGAATCTAGTGCAATCTCATACTTTCGATTAGACCTGTTGAGTTATTTATTTTCAATATATTGCAAGTCAGGTAATTTATTTTCAAACTACCACAGAACAAACCATATATTTTTGTGATTATTAATGCTGAGTTATTTATTTTCAAAATCCTCCTGCCCCCGCCACCCACAGAATATCAAATTTTCGTCCCCTAGGTAGAAATAGAACGACAATCGTACTACCGTTAACACCATATTATCACCGGTTGTAAATAATCACCGAATACCTACTTGTCATGACGACGAGTAGCACTTGTTAAATACGTGATTTGATCTCAATAGCGTAGGCTGCAGTGTCGGTTTTGTCGACCACTTTTTTTGTATCTTGTTGTCCCCTTTTAAAATTGAAACACATGAGCCTAAACCAAGTTCAGATGAAATCTAAAATAGTAGTTTTTTAATCCGGGTTTTTGTCTTTTCTGGCCATCTTCTTGATATACGTACATAGTCAAACTATTGTGACTATGATTGTATTCAAAACTTCAACCCATCATTGGTTCGTAAAAATATCATGTTCCAATCCAAGTTATCAAATTGTTCGTTTCTATGTATGTTGCTTTGGCGTTTAATTTTTTTGCACTTCAGTATTCTTTTTTCCCCGTTGTTTTCGTCTTAAAGTTAATGTGTTATTCTCGATTTTAGTTTGTAATCCGTGTTTGTTTCTCTTAATAAAATATCATCGGTGCATAACTTCTGAAAATCGGTATACTACTTTTTTTACACACTATATAGTATGCTTATATTATGTATCATTTAGCCTACTGTATATGCAACGATCAGTTTCTTGGAGTTGATTGTTCAGTTAGCATTTACACCCCACCAATGATTACAAACATTTTTGGGATTGAACATGATGGTCGGACGTGGTGCAACAAGGCGAACACCAACTGCAAAATGTCTATTCTATTTGGATATGAAATTGAACAGGCTCCGGGAATCACATGCAAGATAACAAAGTTTTTGGTTAGTATCAACATGTTTATGTATTCAGGCCCATTTCGCACTTTAATTGTCATATTTGAACAGAAATGTATTCATATTTTTTTTCTCCAAATTTTAATGTATGCACAGACTAAGAAAAAGAGGTATAAGAATTCGCTTTATTCAAATAAAGTGACGTTAGGGTACACTATTATAATTATTATTACATACCTAGTCTGTTGTAATAGAATAAATACTAGTATATAAACGTTTTCAAATTAGTTTACAAACGTCATGTCATTCTTGCAAAACGATTGTTTTGTAGTATAAAGATCATTGTCAGTATCTGTAATGCAACTCAAATATATTTTTTTAATGAAGACTAAAACTTTTTTAGGAAATGATGGCTACTTGTATCATAATATTTTTTTTATTGTTGATATGTTCTTAACACATCATATATTGGCTCACCCGAACGTTACACATTTGGATAAGCTTTTACATGCATGCCAAACTGTTTAAGTCCTTTGTGCATTTCCGAGTAAATCGAAACTTCACTATCATCTATATTTTCTTTTAATCATATAACAGGTTTTTGTCTGATATATTCCAGGTTCTATCAAACAACACCTATATACATATATCTGAAAATGTTGTTAATGCAACTGTGCAGTCATTTGCTGAAATGCGATGCCCTTTGATCGATGAGAAAACAGTAAATATGAGCGGCCTATATGTAGAAGAGTTTAGCGTGTCTGTCAGCTATAACAGATACAATTATAGCCAGCACATGAGGCTGAATGTATTTGATGGTAATTGTCATAACATTAACCAGGTCTCTGTAGATAATGTGGTTGAATTAATGGTAAGTATCTTGTTATTTTGTTATCTTTCGTAGACAAAATTATACGTTTATTTATAAGAATTGACAGTAACTTTCAATTGAAATTCAAATCACATCAATCCAATCAAACAATACAAGTCAAGGATAAAACAATGCATTGGGGAATTTCATCAATTTCAAATAAAACAAGATCGAATGCATCGATATAAGTTTAGCATGCAAAATCCATACTTAGTCCACATGTAAATGCCACAATAGGTTAATTTACTCATCTTAGACACCAGACTTACAATGTTGTCCGCCAGACGCGCGTTGTGTATTGAAAAGCCTCGTCAAGTACACTTGATGTTAAAGGCAAAACATAGCACAAAGTGGAAGAGTATTGAGTAACCGGATTCTGAACGGTTTTGCCAAATATAGTAAACGTTATCTATTCTTGGGGAAGAAAACCCTTAGTATTACGAGTTTTGTAAACAGTTAATATATAATTATGCCTATATCAATGATGATTCTTGTCAACTAGGAAATTACGCATAAAAGTGTAGAATTAAATTTATCTCAGGTCAATTGTACCGCAGAGCTTTGAAACCTTTCTTAATTAAATTTAATTTTATCAACGCAGAAATATTTGTAAGAAATCATGACAGTGCCATTCACTGTCTTTTGTGGTTTTATTCTAATAGAACAGAACTAACTAAATCATATGTTATGATAGAAATGTATCCTCGTACATTCACGTGTACAGAGGTATATGCGCCCTGCTTGAATTATTCAGTATGCGTATGGTGTTGTTTAGTACCTATTACAGGACAGATTTTCGTTTAATATGACCAGTCGGGTTCTGTAGCATAACGTAATGCTAAATTATTTTATATATAAGAAATCATAAGTTAATATCATTTTTAATTCAACATTGCAACGACAATCAGTCCTATCTTTCCGTGAAATGTTTACCTCTGGAAATTAACAGCAATCATATATTGACAATTAATTGGTAGAGTGTCTTTAATTCTACAATTAACTAATGCATGTTATCTAGGGTTATTATTAAATGATCTACAGTCAAGTATTAAACTTTCATGTGTCTTTATTTGTGTCTAATGTATCTAATTTGTTACTTCACACAATATATAATTAATCAGTTAAGGTCAGCATACTGATCTTCAAGGATTGTTTTCACTTTTTTGACCTATTTGTTGTGTTTATGATCAATTTCATGTTATTTTTAACGTATGAAGAATATTGGAAAAAACTTTTATCTTTTGAATAACTACAGTATGTTTCTTGATTTGTAGGAAGATACATGCTTTATCGATAATCAGTGCTATTTGAATGAGGAAACACATCCACAAAATATAAATCTCTATTGCAATGCTCCAATTTCTCCATTTGAATGGACGTTTCATGATGTTGATAATTGTATCATAGAAGATCATTATTTTAGCAGAAACGACTTAGTTTTTGGCAAAGAATGTTTGTTTTGTGATCCAGACGTAACCTCGTACAACTGGACACTTTCAGAGGTATATATATTATCAAAGTATACCAGCTACATATGAATCTAACTTTACTTACTTCAGCCCTGTATCATTTGAATTATAATACCACTGAAAAGAACCATTTAAATTTGAATTTACAGTCTTTGACGGCAGGATATATTCATATTTTGGCTTTAATTATTCTAAATATTTAACGTTTCTATTTCCTGTATTCCAAGCTTGTCACTCACGAACATTTGAAATATTTAGAGTTTCTCTTTTTTTGTATTTTAACCTTGGCAATGACAAGTAGTTGTAATATTAAGAGTTTTCATGTCTTTTATTTAAAGCTTTTTCTTAGTCAATATTTGTATAAATCAAAAATCAAAGAACAGTGATTGAAGTACTTTACTAACTGTCGATTTTTTTTAAATGTTATATATTTTCACAGAATTATTGCATTATCGATGGTAAATGTGTAAAACATGGTGACAAGAATAATGCTGATGAATGT
The DNA here is from genome assembly GCF_965363235.1 of Mytilus galloprovincialis. Lineage (NCBI taxonomy): Eukaryota > Metazoa > Mollusca > Bivalvia > Mytilida > Mytilidae > Mytilus > Mytilus galloprovincialis. Next base: position 90,581,689 of record NC_134843.1, read on the forward strand.
TTGCTATGCAACACAAAACTTAACCGTTTTGGATGGACAAAGCCTGATAAAGGTATTCATAGTGATGAACAACGCTTGTAAATTCAATGATTAAGAGTTGACTCCCTTTAAAGTATGACGTCACTTATTAATGACAGTTGTTGTGCATTCGTTTGATGTGATTTATCTTTTGACTTTGGCATAAGAATAGGGACTTTCTTTTTGAATTTTTCTCGGAGTTTAGTATTTTTGTGATTTTACTTTTAACGTCAGATGAACAAAAACAAATACGGTAATGGCCGGGTTAGAAGTCCATCAAGTAACGAAGAACAAAACCATACAAAATGCATCTAGTATCGAAAATATATATTGTGAGTGGCCTTTTTCAGGGCCATCTATACTTTAGATAAAGAATCTACCGTTGCTGCACATACTCGAAATTTCAATAGACACAAAACAATTTTCTTATGTAAGTGTTTTGATAATCTGTAACCATATTTTAATGTTAATAGTTATATGTTCGTTCGGTATGATAAAACAAATATGGCCTATTGAGTCGGCGGATATCCAAAATGGTCAATCCCAGTATGTGTTATTCCCCTCGGGCTAAAGCGCTCGTGGAATAATCCTTACTCGGGTTGACCATTTCGAATATTCACCTCATTAGTGGGCCATACTTATATAATGTTTATTTTGTCTAATGCTCAAAAACCGATACTTTCAGGTTTTATTAGTCTTTTTATATAAGTTTTATTGTAAATTATTCGACAGTTTTGTAAATGTTGTATTGTGATCGTATCTAAAAAGAAGTTTGTATATGAGTAAAAATAAAAATATTGCTATCATATTTAGATTTTGAAATTACAAATACATAAATATATCTTTTTATTTCTTAAATAACAAAGACTGCTTAGGGAGTTCCAATATATTTTGCTTAGCAGTAGACTATCAACAAGTATATATCTCATATAATTTTAATCATTCAACAAACGATATATATTATTATATTTTATTTTACACACTGCCGTGCAATATTATTGATTCTATGGGTCAAATTTTCTCAGTATTATTGCAGTACCCCTAGACAATATCAATGTGTTTTACAGTGTGTACAATACAAGTATCCAAACCATCTGATGCTCATGAATCGTCGAGTGAACTTGGTTTGATACTTATTGGATCTATTGGCAGTCTGATTGTTCTTTTGATTGTTGGTTTTGTTGCTAACTCGTATGTGAAATACAAGAGAAGACCGTAAGTACCTATACATTTATATATATATATATATATATATAGAGTTTGAAAAATCCGCATTTAAGTAAAAGAAGGTAAAGTTAAAAAATAATGAGTCAAATAAGAACAGAATGAAATTTAAAAAAAATAAAATAAACGAAAGGAAAGGAAAGGAAAGGAAAAATAACATTAATCAACATAAAAAACTACAAGACGGAACAACACAAACCTTACATAAAAAACTGGCCGTGTACGCTGATGCTCCTGAAGAATTATCTGTTCCTGTACATACATGAGAACACTCTATAAACGTTGTATGGTTGTTTGATTTGAATTGTGTACCTTATCTTTTCTGTGTAATATTTCTTTATAGATCTTTGTCCTTTGGTAGTTTGAATTTCTTTACATTGTTTTGTCTTTTTTTATTACACTATCAAAATATTGTCTTTCCTTTTACTCAAAGATCATTTACTCAGCATTGGAATCTCTTATATCGTGAAATTTCTTTTCGTGTTTAGACGCACCTTCATAATCATATTGTTTGGTCACTGGGGAATACTATAACCGTCCTTCGTGTTGTATTTTTATAGTTCTTTAACGAACGACGGTTATAGTATTCCCCAGTAACCAGAGAATATGATATCGAAAAAAGCCAGAGAATAAGATATCGAAAACAAACCCGATGTTGGTTATGACAAAACATTCACTTTAGGTATATATCCTTTGGTCCTTAATGCTCTTCAACTTCGTATTTTATTTGGCCATTTAAACTTTTTTGGATTCGAGCGTCACTGATGAGTCTTTTGTAGACAAAACACGCGTCTGGCGTATATACAAAATTTAGTTTAGAGTTTATTTTCAATTTGAGTATATGCTGCTGTCCAAACGTGTTTTTATTTTATATTTGCTAAGTTTGCATTTTTGATTATATTTTCAAATGTATAATATATATTTCAGTCTTAATGAGAAAACTGTATCATCCTATGATTTGTATGACACGAGAAGGTTACCACGGTCGAACACATAGCACTGAGGGTAGCATGTATGCAGCTCTGTACAATCTCACTAGATTAAGATGTGAAATATATGTAGTCACTGCTTAAATAAAATGCATGAATGGATTTTAACATTGGTATAGATTCTTTATTATTTCAACCCTATCATAAATACTGTTCCAAAAGGAGATCGCTAAAGGCTGCAAATTTTTTTTTTATATGAAATTCGTTTTCAATATGATATTAACCTTGGTGCTTGTTCATCGCCAGATCACTCAAAATGATTAAAATAAATTTAAGATTGTGAAGTTCTACCACTTATGCCTGACAATTGTGTTATATTGCTTTTATGGGACAGTCAGTATATTCAGATTTTGATACCCGCAAAACAAACCCTCGTAGTTGGCAGTATTGACCGTGAACAGAGTTAGCCATGCTTTTGATTTGATCATTTGTACGTAAGTGATCGGACTTTGAATCTGATTATATCTTTGTATCGCAATAATAGTTCACATGCGTAGGTTTATTTAAACACATTTGTTGTTGACCATATTTATTTCTCATTTTGAAATAAGAAATTTTGACTTGCCAATAAAAAAATTACTTCTGCAATTTATTTTGTAACCCTGTTAATTTGTTCAACGTTTAGATTTTGTTTATTGGTGTCGATTATCAATAATATCTAATGATATTATTGGTGTGCATATGATACAGATTGAGCATTTAGAAATACTCAAAGGATTAAAGAAATTTTAGTTAAGATGTACCCCTAGTTTATTGCAATAGAGATGATTTCAGTATTGTCAGAAATACGGCATATTATAACCGACAATATAACCCTTCATAAACTTACTCACCCTACAAAAAACAGACAAAAAAAAAAGAAATTGCCAATAAACAGTAAGTGTTAAAAAAAGTAGGACTTCATAAACAAAATCTGCTAATAATACAATAATTACTGTAGAAGTGTTATGCGTTTGATACATAAATAAAGTAGCTTATCCTCAAAAAACGTTTTAAACTTAAAAATGTCAACTATCAGTAGTAAGTAATGAAAACGATATCAGTACTATAAGAACACACAAGATATGATCATGAGTCCGCGTTTGAAATTCGATGCGTTTAACAACAAAATAACCCTATGATGTGATATCAAAGATTGTTTTTCAAGATTTTATGTTTCAGCGTTCTTGATGAATGTTTATTTATCCAACAAACTTCGAACTCAGTGACAGAGTGGCATAGAAAACATTTTTTTTAGTTTCAAGCACATTCAGACGTTCGATATCGCTAGGGGTAGAATGATAGTATACCACTAGTACAGTTATAAGGGTCAAATGCTGATGGCTTTGTATATTTTTGAATATCCTTGTTATGTCCTTTATAGTTGTAGGTTCCTCAAACATTTCAGTAGATACGAATTCCTGACTTTCTATTTTTGTTTTGAGGATAACTGATGAAGACCAATTAAATTATCGTGTGCTTTTTAATATCTTCAATATTGTTCGTCTAGTTTTAATAACAAAACATCTGCCGAAAAATAGATGATCTAAAATTAATGATCATTCAGGATGATAAAATCAAGAGAATAATAAACAATATACAAAACCAAAATTACATCTCGTTTTGCTCATTTGGTATTATGATGATACCTTCATGCACTTCAATGTTCCTGCCCAATGCCAAAAAAAGTATTTTTCTGTGGTCTTAATGTATGATGCATACACATTTAACAATATCTGTCGAGAAATGAGAGTTGTTAGGAATAAATAACAATAGTAATTCATTTATAAGCAGTAAGAAAGATTTGCTTAATGTTTTCAGCAAGTTGATTTCACAGTATTGTTGCAATGTGCTATTAAAAGTGTCTATTATAATATAAGTCCTTACTAGGACTTTGAAATGAATAACAGCTTTTATTGCTTTTCTGCAGTGCATATATAAATCTTGCATCATGTCCTTTTTTATCGGGTGCATCTACATAAAACATGTAAGCTTCACCTACTATTCACGCAACACTCCCCATGTTAATCTGTATTCAGGAAAATTGCCCATATAAAGTACTAGAGAAATTTATCGATCAATGTTTTTGCAAAATGCATGTTCCTCACATCTATCAACTCTATTTAAATTAAGATAAGTTAAGTAATTCTTTACAGCCTGTTTTTTTTTTATTGAGACTTTTTTCTTTCGTTTGTTTGTTCGTTTGTATGGTTATTAGTTAGTTGTTTTTAGTAAGTAAGTTAAACATTGATCGATAAATTTCTCTAGAAAGGTAATGTCCTATGTTTTGTTTGGTTTTGTCATGGTGCATTTAGTCTTGAGATGTCATTATTTGTGTTCACTCCAGGAATTTTTCTCGATCGCTATGTTTTTATGCCCCACCTACGATAGTAGAGGGGCATTATGTTTTCTGGTCTGTGGCTCCGTTCGTTCGTTCGTTCGTTCGTTCGTCCGTCCGTCCGTCCGTTCGTTCGTCCCGCTTTAGGTTAAAGTTTTTGGTCGAGGTAGTTTTTGATGAAGTTGAAGTCCAATCAAATTGAAACTTAGTATATATGTTCCTTATTATATGATCTTTCTAATTTTAATGTCAAATTAGAGTTCTGACCCCAATTTCACGGTCCACTGAACATAGAAAATGATAGTGCGAGTGGGGCATCCGTGTACTGGGGACACATTCTTGTTTATCATACTTTGCGAGTTCTCCATATGAACTATTTACATTATTCATATTATTGCGTTCAGATGTATTCAATATAGAAAATGTGTGTATGGCCCGCCCTTAATTATTTAAAGATATGTGACAATTAACTTTCATAAGAAGATACCCCAATGGTTTTTAGTCTTTTTATATTATCAAGCATACGTTGATAAAGCGTTACCGACACGTAACCATGAACAGTCACCAAGGGCTTTTTTTTTTAACTTGCAGTGAGAATAGAAGTCTGGACTTGTGAAGAACAGCATAAACATCACTGCTTTATTTTGTTTTTTTTTTTGGGGGGGGGGGGGGGGTACTATCATTTGCATATAATGATTTTATATCATGAATTAAACACCTGAATAAATCTTGTAAGTGAAATATTTAATTATTAAGTGTTATTGGGTAATAAAAGAGGGACGAAAGATACCCAAGGGACAGTCAAACTCATAAATCTAAAATAAACTGACAACGCCAAGGCTAAAAATGAAAAGACAAACAGACAAATAATAGTACACATGACACAACATAGCAAAGTAAAGAATAAACAATACGAACCCCACCAAAAACTAGGGGTGATCTCATGAGCTTCGGAAGGGTAAGCAGATCCTGCTCCACATGTGGCACCCGTCGTGTTGTTTATGTGATAACTTATCCGGTAAGTAGTCTAATTCAGTAGGTCAGATTCATGAAAGGGAATTCTGCCTCATAATAATAAAGAAACAAGTCGACAAGTAGAGGGGCACAGTTTTTTCCCATTGGAATGCCGACAGTCTGTTGAAAAAACACGTCCTCCGAACGTAACAAATATGTTGTTAATCAAGAAATCAAGTATCTTGATAATATCTGTTTCACAGAATTTTTTGTTTGAATCAGAGTGATCCTTTACTAAGAAGAATTTATTCCTCCCTAAGACAAGATACTTGTTTCTACGTTGGCCATTTTTTTTTATGAAGCAAAGCAATACCAACTCTTTCAATTTGTCTTTTAGTTTGGAATGTGGAATACTTGTGCAAAGAGTAGAATGTCAAATGTTTTAATACTGTTACAAGATGAAAGTGAGTTAGATTGTATCTACTCTAAAAACATAGTCTTCTTTGGTTAGATATGGGCAATAAGACACAAAATTAGTTCTATAGATTTTATTCTGAATATAAAGTTGTCTTTCATTCTTTTGTTGGTGCCAGTTTTCTTTTTCTTTTGTTCAATGTTATTAAAGGTCAACGAAATCGTTTGTGATAGATGAATGTTAAGGAGTATATATATGCATGTTGCATCAAATTTGCTTCAATATCATGTTATTTGTTCTTGTGATCCAAGCTTCTGCATGACGTTCGCAGTAGTGGTTCGCACAAGAAGTGAAAATTAAGATACCTGGTTATATTGTGTTCGTCAAATTTAATCTCAAAATTATATCAATTTGATTTGACCCTGTTACAATGTATAAGAGATTGATAACTTTAGTCGTTACCTTAATGTCTCTCTCAATTCAAGCATTTATTTATAAAGATAATGCATAGGTGTAGAATAGTTTTGTATTATTCATTGTGGACTATTTTAATCACTTTGACCAAAGATGTAGAAGGTAATTTTTCGAACTTAAATAAAAGCCTGTACATACATCAGTACTTATCCTTGTCCAAAAAGCTTAACATTGCCATATTCAAGTTATACAGATATGTGATATCAAAATGCAATTTAATATAAAAAAAACTATTTATACACCAGATCTTCATATACGTTACCATAGGTCAACATGTGATTTTAAGACTAACAAACATTTTTGAAGCTATGAAATCTCAAATCTAAATAAAGGCAACAGTAGTATACCGCTGTTCAAAACTCGCATTAAATATAAGGGAACAACGACACAACATTTAAATCTTGATAGAATGTGATAATTTTAATACAGTCTCATTCAGTAAATTTTTATATAATCGGTGTGTCTTAGGTTAAGACGTTCGTCAGTCTGTTTAATTCAACATATGTTAATTTCCAATAGACAGGCCAAATTTTCTGCTCGGTCTCCCTTTTAGAACATACATATGATAATAATTAGTAATTCAATAGGTCCGTAATATGCATTAATAATTTCCACGTTAGGTTAAGCAAGCAACCACCAATCAATCAATTAACTTCAATTAATCCGTTGTCGTACCGTGTCAGTTTTGTGTCCTTAGTATATATATGATAAAATGATAAAATGTCCCCTTTTGATGCATTGTATTCTAGTCAATGTGTTATACTCTCGAAATTCTTTAGCTGTTACAAATTAATTATTTCCCATAAATCAGGTATATTTTTGATATATTTGAATGGATAATAACTGCATGTCATATTCCAGACTTTGTACAGGCATTTTCTGTGTAGAACATTGTGAATTAAACCAGATAGTTTTGAGCTAGCTGAAGTTCTCACTTGTATCACAGTCGCATTAAAAAAATTCTTGAAAAGACTTGTTTTAATGCCCGTCTTTGGCTATACTGTTTATAATGTTTGGTGTTTTCAGCTCTCTATATTTTTTTCCAATATGTTGGCCTGGGGGGGTCCCTCAAGATATATTTATTTGTCGAAAAGCAAATCTAGTGCTGTATCGGTAATTTTATCAACAAAAACAAACAAAGTATAGACTTTGTCAGTTAAAGTATTTACAACTAGATATAGGAAGATGTGATGTGAGTGCCAATGAGACAACTGTCCATCAAAATAACAATTTATAAAAGTAAACCATTATAATTCGATGTACGGCCTTGAACATGGAGCCTTGTCTCACACCAAACAAAAAGCTATAAAGGGCCCCAAAATTACTAGTGTAAAACCTTTCAAACGGGAAAACCAATGTTTCTCAAAACGAAATATACTCACTTATGATTAGCAAATATCATAATGCTTTTCCAAAATTATATCTGTATCAACCCGAGATACCAAAATAATCCAAAACAAACACTCTTTTCGAAGGATTAAATTCGTTGAGCAGGGTTTCCGCTGGGTCTTTTTCGTCTACTCTTTCGCTAAAACAATTGTTTTGCCAACGAATATGCATCTTTTAAATAAATTTCAGTTTTCCCTATTGTTGTGTATGATAATTCTACGAATCTTTTTGTAATCTTGTTGGTAATGATAAAACCCTTCACATATTTTTTTCAAATACTTTCAAATGGTAATTAAGATCATGAATTCATACTTTTTTTTTTACTTATGGAAAGACGAGATGCATTTCGATAAGTTGCTGGACTTTTTGATCGACAATATATTTGTTGAGTTTGGAGGATTTATATTTCAACAGACATTTGGTATTCCAATGGGTACTAATTGTGCACCCATGCTGGCCGATTTGTTTTTGTATTCGTATGAAGCAGAATTCATTCAGAACCTTTTAAAAGACAAAAAGAAAAATTACCTTGCGAAATTCTTTAATTTTACTTTCCGATATATTGATGATGTTCTATCATTGAATAACCCATATTTCAGCCAATACTTACATCTCATATATCCCAGTGAACTTGAAATTAAGGTAGTACTGATACTAGAAGGACTGCTTCATACCTTGATCTTATCTTCAAATTGACGCATATGGACGACTTCACACGAAAATCTATGATAAACGGGACGATTTCAACTTCCCAATTATCAATTTCCCATTTCTCAGCAGTAACATACCCTCTGCCCCTTCGTATGGTGTTGACATATCACAATTGATACGTTATTCTCGTGCTTGTTCACATTATACGGAGTTCATATACAGGAGTGTGCTCCTTACGCAGAAACCGCTCCAACAAAGTTATGAGGAGGACAGATTAAAATTGACACTCCGTAAATTTTATGAACACCATCACGAATTGGTGGATCCATACGATGTGTCTTTGACCAAACTAGTTAAGGACATTTTTACCACATGGAAGATTATGGTTTGTCATTACGTCATCCAATCTTTTAATTACCAAACGTGACTTATTCCCGATTGTGACTGTTTTGCTGAGTGTGAATTCGCATTATCATAAGACGTGTAACGGTACTTATCTATCCCAAATTCATGTATTTAGTTTAAATGTTTAATGTTATATTTGTAATTCTCATCGGATTTTGTCAAATGCTTAGTCCGTTTCTGTGTGTGTCACATTTTAATGTTGTGTCGTTGTTCTCCTCTTATATTTGATGCGTTTCCCTCGGTTTTAGTTTGTTACCCCGATTCTGTTTTTTGTCCATGGATTTATGAGTTTTGAACAGCGGTATACTACTGGTGCCTTTACATATATTTATCTGTCTAGTTGAAAGAATCATTGATAAAGACTAGGTTTAAGATTTGTCTTTCTTTTGATTTTTTTTCTTTTCACCAAAAGTCGTGACGTAAAATAATATATACATATAACTTGAAACACGTGCGTCGCCAAAACGGTTGTAAAGTACTGATATCCACTTCAAAACAATCATTTACGTCAAATTTAGTTAAAGGATAAAGTTTGAAGTCAAAGATTTGTCTTGCTTTTACACATTTGGTCATAACATCAGTTTCTTTATTTGGAGCATCAGACGGCTGGGGGTTATTCAAGGAAGATACAGAAGGAACAGCTCGCATTCTAGCGTGGAAAACCAATAAACGGGGTCGTATTTTTCACAAAAATTTCATAGTTAGTAAATCCTCCAAAGAAGAATCTGTATTGAGATTTCCACGTTACTACGATCTGTCAAATTATCTGATTAAAGTACAGGTAAGGGATCATTTGTCTTCATGAAGTTTACCCTGATTGTTGCTGATTGTTAACGTTCTACATAGACTTTCCTTAGTTTTTGCTTGTGTTTTTATCTGAAAATTTGGAATTAATTATTACAAGCTGATTTGGTTATATTCAATAACCAATGAGGATTGTAACACGTCAATACAGACAAGTATAAGTAACACTTTAGATAACAGAAAAAAAAATGAAAACAGTCATTAGAACTTGTTCACTGGTGTATTTTCTTCTATTAACCAGTAGTTCTATATTTTGTTATATTCCTTCAAGAAAGCTTAAACGATAAAGTGAAATGAAATAACAAACAATAATAAAAGAATGAAAACAATCATCTAGTGTAAAACATTCTACATTTCAGATAAAAGTACCTGATGGTGACAACAAATATATGATATTTCAGTCGATAGGATCGTCTATTTCAAGTGGTATCAAACTGTTTAGTGGAATTGTATATGTATATACTACAACGGAAATTTTATTCTGGAAACCAATTAGTTAGAACGGGCATAAGTTTTTTATTGGAGATGTTTTTGGTTCAGAACATCATAGGCAAATATGCGATACAGTTGAATTACACATAGAAGTCTATTATCTGGAATCAAAAGGTATTTAACCATATAAGAGTTGAAAAAGATAAAATGCATTTGACAAATCAAGAACTAGGAATGATAAATCAAAATAAGAAATTGAATGTAGTGGAATTAACTATTTTTGGATTCTTATAAATTCTATATATAACTTTTGGACTAGTTTAAATCTCGGTCTATTTCTTAAATTTATTCTTACATACTTTTGATTTTTTAACCCTGTATGCTAACATTCCCATGAAAATTTTAAAATTGTTTGTACGTACATTGAACGACAAATTATGTGACGTATAAAATTTTCTGACGTCAGACACTCAAATCAATAAATGTGTTCGTAGATAGTAGATGTTTTTGTGTTCTGTTAAATTTTTCCTTTTAAAATTGTTAAACGATGATGACTGATGTACCCATATTTTGACTATTATATTTATTGTGTCTGTTTATTTAACGCATCAATGTAAAAATATCGGAAATTGATGAGACTGTCATTAAAGTGAGAGGGTTAGCGCTATAGAAACAGGTTTAATCCACCATTTTCTACATTTGAAAATGCCTGTACCAAGTCGGGAATATGACAGTTTTTGTCCATTCGTTTTTTATGCGTTTTGTTATTTGATTTTGCCATGTGATTATGGACTTTCCCAATTGATCTTCCTCTAAGTTCAGTAATTTTGTGATTTTACTTTTTAGTAATGATACTGTAGTACTTTGAATTTGTTCCCTCATTTACCTCATAACAAAATAGAGTGATAAGTATATTCTTCTAAATAGTCAGACTGTCACTGCAAAGTTTCATTTTAACGATCATATCAAGGTGTGAAAAATGCCTGTTCATCCAACTAAGATAATATAATATGTGTTATATTCATTTATGAACGAAATACCCAAGTATAATTAAGGTCAAATATCATTTAGAACAAACAGAAAGTATGATTGTTCCCGTGGTATCTTCTGTATCTTAAACAATAATAAAACACTACTGTACACTACTTGGTAATTATTTACAAACCGTCTCTTATATAATAATTTCGGATTATATGTCTAAATATCTTTAGAATTTATACAGTTTTTATTTCCTTGTCTGAAATATAAAACACTTAAAAGATAGAGTAACTCATGGTTAAATGTAATTCTAATACTCGTTGTCATGAACTTTATATTCGTTAACTATAGTTTTCAGATGATGTCGTACATAAAAACTGCGAAGGATCTCAATTCTGTACTAATTTTACGATTTCATTAGTAAAATACGAAAATAAGAACACGTGATATGATTGCTTATGAGATTATTGTCTGAGCATTGAGTAGATCTTAGTCCCTGACGTTCCCAGTGGTAAGTCTACGAGCAGGAAGTGAAAACAAAACATATCTGGCAATATTGTCCGAACTAGATTATATCTTCAAATACTATCTGTTAGTATTGACCTTGAAAGAAGAGCTTGATAAGTTAAATCTCGACACAAATCTGTCTCTTAATTCAAGTATCTATCTGAAAAGATAAGATTGATAACTTAAATCTTAACATAAATTTCTTCCTCTCGATTCAAGCATTTATTTGAACAGAAAATGCGCATTAGGTGTAACGTCGTTTGGCTTTGTGCGTTTTGGACCATTATAATTATTTTGACGAAAGATGTAGAAGGTAATCTTTAGATCTTTGATCATATATATATATATATCATCTCATTAAAAAAAGTTGTTTTTGAAAATATTCAATCATATTGAGATTTCTGGTTTTCGTTTGTACAAAACACAATATATCGACAGATGAACATAACTTCAAGGAATATATAAATGAGGTTTTAAACAAGAAGTCAATTCATATTCTTGCTTTGATTTTGTTAAATTACTCTTTAGATTTTATTTAATTTTTTTTTTTTAAATATTTCAAAACTGTCTTATTTGATATGTTCGGGTTCCTATATATACTATCTGAAAAATAAACACATTATTTAAATCAAAATAAGTTGAGTTGAGAAAATAGTTTCTGAAATAATAAATCGAACACTATGAAAAAAGAAAAAAAGGTCTATACTAAAGACCTGTTGCATCATTTGCGGACACAAAATCGTCACGATAATACGCCCTTAATTTATTCTTACGTATGCAAGATAATAGATGCACATATGTTCAGAAAATATGTAAAGATAAAAGATACATGAAGGAAGCTCGCTACTCAGTTTCCAAATAACAAGCTCTTCATAACACTAGTATGCATTGATAGGGGTTTAATAAAGTAATCAATAGACCAAAAACAAAAGGTCAATTTTCTTGTTTTCGTTATATAAGCCATTGACATTTAGGAGGGAAAATGTTCTCTTGTGATTTTTCATAGCTTTGCCATTGACAGTTGTAGGTGCTCAAAAGGTATTAAAAATAACAACGATTTTATAAAACTTCTACAGAAGGTTTAAAATAATACATGTAAAAGATTTATAAAAAGAAAAATAGGGGTCAATGGGCAAAACTTTCTAAGGCATTCGAATGGATAAAACCAGAGGATTCCGAAAATCTGACAAAAATTCCAAATGAAACATTAAATTTAATTTCACTATGTAGATTTAAGGCAGAAACGATTTTTGATTTTTGATAATTATTAATAAAGATCTTTACAGAAATATTTGTCTAAACTTGATATATTAATTTGTTATAAAAAAATAACTTTAGGTAGCTTTATTAACTCCTTGCCAAGACTCAAAGCATCATCATTGCCGAACACGTAATTCATTTGAAAAGGTCTTCCCGAATCGACTGGACTCACACAGAAATATTTGCCACTTGTCTTTACTCAACCAACGATTCACTCATAAATGCATTAACTAAAAAAGTGTGAAGTAAACTGTAGTGTGTGTCTAGTTATATCAGATCCATTAACATACACTTAGAAATAAAAAAAAAAAAGACATTACCCCCTCCCATTGCTAAATACACCTAATAGAAGAAATACCATTCGAACCAAACAGAAAAGATAGAAATGTAGTAATCCTTAACATCTCAATCCTTTTTCTTCGCCTGTAAGCATGCTGCTGCTGCCCACGTTTTCTAATGTGCAATCGAGACAACGTTAGTACCTTTAAACTACTGCTTTCATAAAGGATCAACCACTTCATTTAAAAAGAAGGGGGGGGGTATATTTTTTTTTCTGAGTCCGAATTTTGGTCACGCGAACGTTTTTATTCAGTTTTTTCTCTGCTAGCAATCAAATATTTTCCCCCCAATATTTAACACTATAATGGATGTGGAAACTCTGGATTCAGATTTTTATTTATCTGTATGTCCAGAATACTTTTATTTGTCAAATTGGGTCAGAATATTTTTGTAGTAAAAACCCATCCCCCCTTTTTTTTAAAGTCAAATGGTCGTTCCCTAACTGCTAGAAAAGTTGTCCGAAACTTTTGCATTTAGTTCTACGTAATGAACATTTAAATGACCTATAGTTTAAAAGTGTTAACAAATCGTATGTACAGGTAATAAAACAAGGTGTATAGATGTGAACAAATTTAATGTGAAACCAGTGTACAGTTCTTTTAACTAATTGTAGACATGTTCATCGTTCATGGCGTTTGGTGTGAACACGGCCTTAGTCTGTTGTTTTATTTCCATACGTAAACTTTTACGAAATCAGCTCATTAATCAATGATAAACTGAATATCTTTCTTATTTTCATGCTATTATGTAGTTACGTCTAATCGGAAAAAAATATCTTAACAATATATATTCGATTTGAAGAACTTTGTATGCATATTGATTACAACGAAAAGATACAACATAATTTTAATCATCTATTTTATCTTGGTCACCTAGAAAATCATTGTTAGTCTTTAAGTTTGTCAATCTGTTCTTTCCGTTTATAGAATACATGTCTAAAGACAAATATTTGTTCAAACCTTCATTAATTTTTTGTGATGTAGATAATAAACTCATCATAGATACCAGGATAAAATTTTGTATCCAATATGAATTGCCAAGATGTCTACACATGTATAACTAAACGCGCATATAGCGGACGAAATTATACGCTTGGTATCTTTGTTGAGTTGTGTCTGCTTGGTAATAATTCAAACAACATTGCAGATTAAATTTTAAAGCAATACTACTTAAATTATGACGAAATTGTTTTGTTGGTTGCTAATTGATACGAAACAACAGTAACACTCTTTATCACGTGCAAAGTTCAGCCTACACATACTGTATTTGCACTATTTAAAAGGCATGATCATTTATCTTATGATGTATATTAACTGTCATCATATCTTTTGAAACAAATATTAATATTCTTTAACCTGAACTTGCAATGTATGTGAGGACAATCAACATCTATATACTATTTATTGGATTACTTTTTAGTGGTTCTGTATTGAAAACATCAATAGGTAACGATATTTATTATACCAATAGAAGTCTCCAAAACTTTTTTGTCTTTTTTACGTATAAACGTATAACACATAATATACACCAAAGTCGACTATAGAACACCATCTACACTGCTACTTAGAATCTGTAGTACTGGAAATTTACTTTTAATTTTAGTACTATGTCTTTACTTTAAAATTATTATAATATGTAGGTACCTATATTTTACAGTACTTAATTTGTGCTTAAAATTTTGGTTAAAAAATAATTCCAACAGGGATTAAAATATTTCTTGTTTGAACACCATAACTTTAAGGGATTTGAAATAGACAAATTAAAAAAATTCTGAAAATGTAACGGTGTTACCAAACATATAAAGTACTTAAATTTCAAGTACAGATCAAGTTCTTTAAAATACAGGTACCTAAATATTACAATAATTTCAAAAGTCAATTTTCAGTACTACATATTTTTGGTACAGAAATAGTACCTATGCAAAAGTAGCTGTGTTTCGTTCTTATGTTGTACTGTAATACCACTGGCCAGGTTAGGTGAGGGTTGGGATCCCGCTTACATGTATGTATGTATGTGTCTGTCCCAAGTCAGGAGCCTGGAATTCAGTGGTTGTCGTTTGTTTATATGTTACATATTTGTTTTTCGTTAATTTTTTGTACTTAAATAAGGCCGTTAGTTTTCTCGTTTGAATTGTTTTACATTGTAATTTAGGGGACTTTTATAGCTGACTATTCGGTATTGGCTTTGCTCATTGTTGAAGGCCGTACGATGACATATAGTTGTTAATTTCTGTGTCATTTTGGTCTCTTGTGGAGAGTTGTCTCATTGGCAATCATACCACATTTTTATGTGTAGCATCTTTTGTAAGAAGGATAATATGAATATATATTTGTAAATTTATCAGAGCCATTCTTTATATTGTTTTTAATTTGATTAAGAGTGGATAAATTATCAAGAAAGTACGATTTGAGAGTACTTTCAGTGACTGAAAGCTTGTTAAAAGCTAAAAACCAATAAGAATAATATAAATAAAGCATCAGAGACAAAAATAAGTATAAACACATCCCAGGGATTTACTTTTTAACACAATGGAAATTCAAAGAAGACATAAGATTTGTGCAATGACAAAATAAAAGTATCGACAGGCAGTTGGATAGTTAGGCTTAAAACTTAGAATAACTATGTATCATGTTATATATAGTTAAAACAATCTTTCTATAGAAAATAATCATAAATGTTTATTATTAATACATTGCAAAAAAAAAAAACATTCGAAAAGAAAACAAATTTAGTGATGTTTTAATTTGCTGATGACAAAATCGACATTGGTGCCAATGCAAACAATATTCAAAGATCTTAATACAATAGTTATAAGATTACCTTTACAAATAAGTTTGTTTAAAGTTTCGATGAGTTTACACGGATTACAAAGTGATTTCCGCGCTTTTAGTACAATATTACTGTAAAATATTGGATGTGTTATACCGTTTTTAACACCCAAATTTACTTATCAAATCAATGAAAGAAAAAGAAAAAACAACAATGTTTTCTTTTAAGTTAAAAAAAAATAGAACTAAATGGAAGTTCACTATAAATTGCATGGGGAAAAGCCTCAGGGACCTATTATTTTGTAGCGTTTTTGTTTTAAACATCATTTCGCATGTTTTATAAGATGGACTTTCCCACTTGTATCTTTCGTCCCTCTCTGATAAGTAATTCAATTTTGGAATTTGTATCGAAAACACGTCAGGTACGTGTACAAAGGTTGATTACATTTGTTTTTCATTCTGAGAAATATTTGGTTTTTGCAAATAAAAATTAATAAATATCATCCTATTGTACCACGCATACTATAAAACGACTACCTATCCTAGCAACAAATAGCTATAATACCAAATCACTGTCTTTAAAGTAAATACTATAGAATAACATCCCCTACAAGGAAGCCTTTAACACATCTATCTAATCAACACGAGATAACGTAACAACAATGTTATTTCTTACTTTGATAAGTGTTATTATCCGTATTCTTAATGAGGTAAAATAGTCATACCATATTATTTGAAAATTGAATATGAGTTTGAAAATAAGGCTGTGCACATATATAAATTATTGATTAAATTTGATTGATTGACTACCAAAGAATTAAACAGTGCCTTTAATACATGTATTAAATTATTCCTTAATGTACACTGTGAAAATTATTCAAAACATATATATCATGCACACAGAGAAATTTTTATCAGGCGTATGTTTACATAATTCAACATTAAAATCTCTGCACCTTTAATATTGACATTTTTATTTGAAATTTCTCATATCTATATGCGCTCATATATTCTTTAAGCATGTTCACTCTAATGCCTCAGTTTATTAAAATATTTGTTTTTCATAGTAACAATTTTTTTTTCTCAACAATGGTTAATCTTATTTTGCAATGTTTTACGTGTTTTAAACTGTTGTTAGACAAATTACACAAATTAACTAACATTTTCGAAAATGTGAAAATCGTATTAAAATAATAGAACAAGAAGATATGAGTGCCAATGTTGTTGTCCATTCGTTTGATGTTTTTTATCATTTGATTTTGCCATTTGATAAGGGACTTTCCGTTTTTTTATTTTCCTCGGAGCTCAGTATTTTTGTGATTTAACTTTTTTTTTTTTAAATACTAAGAATTCACAAGGGACCAAATAACACAATGTAAGCAACTTAAAGTCACGTACGGCATTCAACAATGAAAAAAATAATCCCATGCCGTATACATGGTATAATACGTAATAAAGGGACTCGACATGGTTAAACATATTTAAAAAAAAGGACACACGAGAAAATCCAAAGGCATGATTTTATCTAAAACAATATACGAAAAACAAATTTGACAAACTGAAAAAAACGACTATCTTTAAAACACATGCTTCTTACTTTGCACAGGCACATACATTTGATATGCTCAAAGCTAAAATATTTGAAAACTCAGGAAGGTTTATAACCAAAACAGTTGAAGAGCATTATAATCAAGGAGGATCAGATGCTTTGATAGATTATTTGTTTATGTTTTAGGAAAGTCTGTTGATCCATGCGAAGATGACAGTGAAAGACATCTCCATGATATGCATAGGAGGTTTAAGAACTATAAGACAATGTTCCAAAGGAGACACGAGGAGATGGTGTGTGATAAATACCTGATACCACAACACGGGGCATGGTTTATGTCTTACAATGATATGCCAACAGTACCTCCAACATTTCTGGATTGTGGAACAACACATCCTATATGGCTGAACGGTATGACATGAATATAAGAGCAACAATACTCTCAAACGATTAAATAGAACTAGGATTAGGATGACAGTCGTTTATCTTTACGAAAGTACACACGTCATTTGTAAGCTATTATTTCAATACCTAAACTCGTAACATATCAAATTCAGAGAAATTCAGAGAAAATCTGATACAAAATGACTTTTGAATGATATAAGAAATAATTTTAGAAATTTACATATATCAGATTAATTCTATTTTTTCCTTATGATATTTTCTTTTCATTTGAATTTGTATGATCCATGTTTTGTCTAGGAACAATACCAACCATATCAGAAGGTGTAGTAGACAGAACAGCATGTAAAGTGGGATTTATGTCTTACTGTGACGAGGAAATACCTGTCAGAATCAAACGATGTGAGAAGTACACGGCTTACTTTCTACTACCAACAAAGCATTGTCCAGAAGCTTATTGTTTTGGTAAGAATTGTGTTAATCACTGGTGTGCTTATAAGTGATAGAAAAGGGGCAAAAGATACCAGAGGGAAAGTCAAACTCATAGATTGAAAATAAACTGATAGCGCCATGGCCAAAAATAAACAGACAAGCAATAGTACATTAGACACAACATAGAAAATTAAAGACTAAGAAACACGAACCCCACCAAAAAAACTGGGATGATCTCAGGTGCTCCAGAAGAGTAAGCAGATCCTGCTTCACATGTGGCACCCGTCGTGTTGCTAATGTTATTATAAATTCGGTAAATAGTCTAATTCGGTAGGTCACATTCGTGAAAAGGGAAGGGTACTTTAGTTACGACATGAGGAACATATCCGATATAATCTGTGAAACGGTTGTTCCATAACGGTCAAACAACTCGTGATGGCGTCCGTAAAATTAATAGCTCCATTTTGAGCAGCAATCCTCTATCAAGGAAATCATGAAAGAAAAAACAAGCCAAGGAATATCGTATCAATTTGGAGAAATATACTCCGTATGCAGGCGCTGCTGGAATGTTGCTACATACAAATGGAAAATTCACAATTAGGAAGCTGAAATCATCTCTTTTGTCGTAAAGTTTTGTTTTCCACCGACTGACATTGTCAATTTCTAGATGTAAGTCAAGATATCAGGCAAACATATGAGATAGTTTTTACGGGTTTTGATTACAGAAGAAAATTGTATGTATAGGCGAGTTATATTTTTGTTCTGAACGGGTAATTAGATACGAACAAGACAAAAATGAAAGTATGATTTTTTTTATTCAATTGGAATACTTAGATGTAACAAGTTTGGTTTGCTATTAGCAGTGAGTTTGGTTAAATGATGTCAATATAAACTAAAAAAAAATCTTCATTAAATATTAGCTTGCGATAAAATAATTTAACCTCATTTAAATTCGTTTTCAAGTAACCTTTCATTTGAGCTTTATTTGATTTAGGTAGAGTGTAGTCAACGTGTTAATTCGTTAAAAAAATATAAAAATTTAAATGTGAAACAAGGAAGACACCAGGAATAACAATCCCGTGTTCTAAACTTCCTAAAAAAATCATGTTTGTACAGATAAAATGATAATTTATATTATCATATCTTACTGACCTAGTACAGTCACCATTATACGATTACACGTGCTTGTTTGATTAATATTTGATATATTTTTGTCTTTGTATTTATTGGAATATATGCCAGACGGCGGTCTTCGGATGTCACCTTAATGAATAATAAGGTGGCGTTTAGTTAAAAAATGCCAAAATGTGCAAACATTTTAACGAGTCTGCACATTGTTAATTGTTTCTCTTGGAGAAAAAAGTAAAAACCCCAAAAAACTGAACTTAGAGGAAAATCTAATCGGAAAGTCCATAATCACATGGCAAAACCAAATAACAAAACACATCAAAAACGAATAGAACTGTCATATTCCTGACTTGGAGATGTGTGAAATCAGCATTTGAAAAGTAATAAAAAAAAACTTGCCATGTGCTAAAATAGCAAAACATAGGTTTTAGCTTGAAACATGTATTGTTTTTCATAGGAATTAAAAAGGACCCACCACTTCCACAGCCAGTAGTCAAGCCTTCGATCTACAACGAAAATGAAAGCAGAGTTGACCGACTACAGTTTGAATGTTATTTGAATATCAGTTCTCTTAACTTTGCTTATTACGAAGTCACTTGGAAATGGGGGACGTCCAGCCTGACACTAAAGAATGAATCCAGTCAGTTTTCAAGTCTTAGATTGACTGATGAACACTTTAAAACACTTGGAGTACATGTAAGGTCAAATGAAGAGTGTTCTCTGTTTAGATATATTTATTTCTAGTTTTATTTCAATCAAAGACATTTTGCAGTAGGAGTTTGGGAGAAATCAATTATTGGATAACATCTTATTAAGCATTTTTCACCCTTTACACTTGGTCGAAATAAGGAAAGATAGTAAAGAATTTCGCAGAATCCTATACATCAGAAGGAGATTATTTTCATGTATTTGTAAATGAAAGTTGTGGGAAATGCATAAAGCATAGGATACTCTTATAACAAGCTAGGCCCAAATGAAACCCCCCAATTTAACCAGTACACATATCAAGAGCAAGCACTATGTAAAAACCCGTTTTATAATCAAACAATTTCCAGAAAGAAAATCGGTGTAATATAAATGTAATATCAAAGTTGTAGTTTTACCAAAATATTTTTGAATATAAAATAATATGTAAAATGATCATCTAAAATTCTGTAATAAAAGTTCAATGTACATACAACTAATAAAAACTGTTTGGGGATTTTATAGATTACCTGCACAATGAAGGCACTTCATTTTGAACATGATGTATTAGGCTTAAGTGCAACAAGTAACAAATTCTATGCTGGACTGAAGGTAAGATAATATGTTTTAATCATCGGTGTTTATGTTTTAATTACTAAAAACAAAATTGCGAATCGAAATGGGGAATGTGTTAAAGAGACAACAACCCGACCATAGAACAGACAACAGCAGACGGTCATCAACAGGTCTTCAATGCAGCAATAAATTCCCGCACCCGGAGGCGTCCTTCAGCTGGCCTTTAAACAAATATATATACTAGTTCAGTAATAATGAACGCCATACTTAACTCCAAATTGTACACAAGAAACTAAAATTTAAAAAAAATACAAGACTAGCAAAGGCCAGGGGCTCCTGACTTGGGACAGGCGCAAAAATGCTGCGGGGTTAAACATGTTTATGAGATCTATACCCTCCCCCTATACCTCTAGCCAATGTAGAAAAGTAAACGCATAACAATACGCATGATCTAGCATGATACTTAGATCTGGGACTATTAAACTAACATATTATAACAAACCCATATGTATTCCTTTTAAAAGCGCGTACTTTATTGCAGTTTCCAGAACAGATCATCACAATTCAAAAAGGAGAAGTAGTAGTGATCCCGTACCAGCTGACTGTTCCATTAAGTTGTCAGATGGATACGTGTGGAATCAATGTGAATGTCATCCTAAAGGGAACAACTAAACTTAACACATGTGATGGGCAACTTTATGCTATCCTACGAGAAAACAATACTATTGATTTAATGCCAAACGATTGGAATTCCACACACAATATTGAAATGAAGCATATTGGTAGAAAGGGCTATGGTGTTAAACCTTCTACTTTTACTGTCGAAATCCAAGTTGATTTGTCTAATTCGAATTTCATTCACCACGAACACATTCCAGAACTTCATGTAAGTACATTTTAACGTCATTTATAAAAAATATAAAGATATTTTATTGTCCAAAAAATTGATAATTTACAAATGCATATCGATCAAAGTGCAGGTTCAAAAGATACGCTCATATCGTTGATATGACAGTTGTTGTCCATTTGTTTGATGTGTTTTAGCTTTTGATTTTGCCATTTGACTTTCCGTTTTGAATTTTCCTTGGAGTTCAGTATTTTTGTGATTTAACTTTTTATTTGAAGACTAATAGTTATTTTTGATTTTCAATATGCGAACAGGTAATCAAAATCAAAAGTATATTGAATAAATGCTTATAAAACAATACACAAAACAAAATTAGAATCTAAACTCATAAAGATAACAGAAAGTGTAAATTAAAAAAAAAACATGAGACCCCGCCACATTCTTTATGTGCCTGTTCAAAGTTCAAAGCATGTAATTCAGTGGTTGCAGATTTATGCTGCATATCAACTCGATGCATTCAGAGATAACGAAAACTGAAAACGGTATTTCCAGTAGAGAACTGACAACAAAATCCATAAGGTCAATATTTTTATTCTATTGCAAAAGTCTAAAACGGTAACAGATGAAATCTAGCAAACCATGTTGTTAGATTACTAGATATAAAAAAAAGTCTTCGCATATTAAATGTTGACTTTTTATAAATTCAACCTTCGTATTTTCAACTCATTACGTGTCTCTGCAAATACTTGGCGACTGCATTCGTTGGAGGGCTTTGAACATTCTTAAAAGGTTTCCTCACCTTACACTTCTTACTTTACCAGGGAAGAAAAAAAAACACATCACAGACTTGTCAACTACAGTGACCAGTTTGCAGTTTCTTTAATAATTTTATGTTTATTCTAAATAATGACATAATTGGCTTAAAAAATCAGGAAAAATGTAGGTAATTGTGTTAAATCTAGAAAGCCATAAATTGTCAAATCTACAATAACACATTTAGAAGCGATCAACTAATACAAGTCTTTGGCATGTACCTTTTATTGACGCGATCATATGTGCTCACAAGAAATAAAATAAGAAAAAAAAGAAACTTTAGCATGGTATAGTAATTATAGTTGATAATTGCATTATTTATTGCTATCTAAAGGTACATGTGCAAGATTCAGACTCAAACCGTAAAGTATGTTCAGCTTATAATGATCCACATATGAAGACGTTTGATGGACTGTAAGTATTTACAAAAAACATTCGTACAAAGAATTGATACATAAACAAGAGAGCTCTTTTGTCAATACTTTGGTTTTGAATCACAGGTGATATGAGGTAAATAATAAGACCATTACTCAACAACACACATTACTAAAAGACTTATTTGTTATTTTATTGCAGAATATGTTTTGTTAAAGATGCATTAAAATTTATCATATACATAAAATGTACACACCGTATGGTAATCCTCATGTTTTATAAATAACGAGTCGCTTTTAAAATCAGACAAACACTAGGAAAATTATACTGCTGTCGTCCAATAATCCATTCTAGCAAATTTATTAGATATAAAGAATTGTTAAAAAATCCTTGTGTTTTGAATAAAGATGACATATCAGATTTAATCACATTTTTGCACTTAGTATTAATTTCATAACAAATAAATAAATGCAATAGTAGTATGACACTGTTCAACAAACAACACCTTTTTTTAAAATTTCAGATCATATGAACATCAGCAAGCAGGCACATACATTTTGTACGAGCATAACATATTAGAGAGACATATGCAAGTGAGTAATTTTAGTATCTGTGTGAGTGCTTAATCGATTATTGATTGATTGTGGGTTTTTGTTTGGAACTAATTACAAAAAAATGCACCAGATAACTTTGAATTTTGTTGAGGTTTGTGTTGGTATAAGTTTTAATCTTTTTGACGCTTTGTTCTTTTGCTATGTAATTATCTTCATTTGAATTGGCCAACCAATCCAAATTGAAAAGATAGGAAACATTTCACTGAATTTTATACATTTATGTCAATCGCCCAGCCACGAATTCTATAGACGGGTAAAATTATCCATTTCATAACTGCTTTACCTTAAAAAAAATTAACATTTAAGTTATTCTAATAGAAATGGTCAGCTCTTATATATGATAAAACACTTCAAATAAACTTTTTTATTTAATGTTCAAAAAGCTGACAAATGCCGTTTAAATAATTTAATACAGTAAATACATTAATATAAGAGAGAACAAACAAAATAGACTACAAACACCGCTATTACCATACTCCAAATCAAATTAGACGTATGCATAAAGATAATTACAAACAAACAACACAGTCAAGACAGCCTGAATTGGTAAATGAAACTTAAAACTAGTACTTAAGGCCGCGTACAAAACAATTTTCTGATATTTTGACTTATAGAGCAGAAATTAAGTATTTTGTTACAACTTTATGTTACCGTTTTAGGTTCAGATGGAACTAACACCATGTAATAGCAATGTTGCGTACTGTATATGTGGCTTGGCTGTACGTGCTGGGGGAGATATATTTGTTATCTACTTGTGTGGCGGTAAAACCATAATAAAGTACGGAACTTGTTACGACAAGATTTTAAAGGTTAAACGTGCAAAAAAAACCACAAAGCAATACAAGGTAAGTGCAAATAGCAATTAAGAGTTTACAAGTGCAATTACAAAATTATCTTTACTGGACAAATATGTTACACGTAGAAATTAGATTTTTGATAGTATTTGCAAATGCTGAAAAACAACTTGAATTAAATTAAAGTTATGGTTAAGATCTTACAACTCCTTTAACAGCACACCATGCTAAGGTGTCTGTCTTTTATTAATCTTTCTATGCGATCTATAATTGTATATTTAAGTTAGTTAGTTTTTGTTTTATTGACGTATACTGCATATGACTTTTTGAATAACAAAAACATACTGTTTTGTTATTAGAGTCACCCTTAAATCACATATAAGAACGAATTATCTGCTGTTTTGGAATAAATATAATGTAAATTTAAATACTAGGTCAAACAATATGGTGTTCGAAAAGTTACACAAAGTCCAATAGATCCATCTTCTAACAGCAAAAGTGTCATTTTTGATGTTCCGTTTCTTAAACAAACATTTGCTTTTGAGTAGTTAACTTTCAGGGTTTGTAACGAATATCGAAAAATGCTTTAGACGCATGTAATTTATAGAAGTTGTCTCCCTTTTAAACAAAGTTTGCCACATTCATTTTAAAAATCGAATATATTTTCAAATAACAATGAAGTTATTATCGTTTAAAAATATTTAATTAGTTACTTTACATACATGTAAATTTATCGAAAACGATTTCGTATACTTGAATCACTAATAAGACATATGAACTGTTCTTACAAATACATAGTCAGTCGTTTAATTTAATGATACAACTCGTTAATAAAACAAATGTTTTTTTAATTAATTGACCGTTCTATCATGAAATAAAATTATTACCAATGACGATAAATAAATTGGGAATACCTTCATTTGTATAGATTACGTTTCCAACTGGAACTGAAATATCTGCAAATATATTTCTGCATGGTGGTTACGGTGGAACCATGAATGTTGAAGTTAGAGGTTCAGGTGATGATAAAGGACACACTCAAGGTCTTTGTGGACGAATGACTGGAGACACAGCAGATAACATGCTCATTAGAGGAACAAATACAACTGACAATTCAGGAGGAAGCTGGAGAAGATACCAAGCATTTTCTGATTCATGGAGGAAAGTATAACTTTACCAATGGGTTTTATATGTTTGGTTTTTTTTTTTATAAAGAATTGATATCTAGATTATTAATACATGTACTAAGAAATCATGCTATATCATTATCACTAAACTAGTATATATTTGTTTAGGGGTCAGCTGAAGGACGCTTCCGGGTGCAGGAATTTCTCGTTGCATTGAAGACCTGTTGGTGACCTTCTGCTGTTGTCTGCTCTATGGTCGGGTTGTTGTCTCTTTGGCACATTCCCCATTTCCATTCTCGATTTTATATCAAATAAAAAAAAATAATACAAAAGTCATTTGAAATTAAAAGTTTTGTTCACAGATCTATAAACAAAATCCTTTTTATAGTGAGTTATTGTTATCAAAGCACAAACATTTAAAACAATAACATATACCGTTCGACCAATTTTTACTGCATCTGCAATCAATTAAGAACGATAGTTTTTAGTGAACGCAGTAATGTAAAATTTATTAACTTTTTCAAATGTGCACTTCTCTAAAAAAAAATAGATTACGGTTGTATAAAATTTTTTGTTGATATAATCGAAATGATCTTTTTTCAATCTGAATTAAACTTAAATTGTAAAAAACATGAAGGCATATATTTCTTATTGTTAGCATCTTAAACCTTCATTTTTTATAGTTTGTCATACGCAGTCGTAGATTTTTATATTTAGAAATTGACTTGTAAAATAATATCACATGCCATATTTTACACAAGTGCAGAACTTTTTTTTTTGTTACTCTTTATTATGTAACGGGATTTTGTTCTTAAAGCAACTGCTTCTGAATCATAATGATCTTTAGTCGTTTTGGGATTTTTTAGGGTAAAGGATTCTGAAAATTTGTTTCATTGGCCTGACAATAATTCCGTCGACAAATGGATGGATTTTAAACTAAACCCAGAAACCAGTAACGTCTTGACATGTGAAAATGATAACAGTTATGAAACTGTTCAACCAGCATTGTGTGGTGGAAACTATTCACTTAGTATCCCTGTAATTGTTAATAAAACTCTACCGGTAAGTTAAAATAATATATTTGAAATAGGACAACAATTCAATTATCTGGAATGAATGTGCAGTTGCAAACATGTAAATAAATTCAAAAGCACAATATTGCTGTTCATGTATATTGATTAAGAGAACACACATCAGGGTACAGACAAAAGCAGAGGAAAACACATTACATATAAAAGGAAAGCAATGGAACAACAAAAACGCTGACGTGCAACAAAAACAAAAGCTAATACAACAAACATAGAAACGAACTATTTGATAACAACTGCAATATTCCGGACTTGGTATAGAACATTTGAAGTCAAATGATTGGTTGAACCTGTTGTTACATTTGTATGGATAGTTAAAACCTCCCGCTTATATGAAAATGTTAAATATCTCTAAAATGACAACATTACGTGACAGAAATACAGTAAAAATAAACAAAGGTGACATCTTTGGTTAATTCCTAAAAATTACTATATCATTGAAATTTAGTTTGTAACAGTGTTATTTGATGCATTTTCTCTCGATTACAAAAATATTGGTATAGAATTGTGTTAGTAATTATGTAATAAATTTTAATATCTAACCATGTTGGTTTTTTCCATGTGCATACAGTTGCTTAAAACTAAAACGCATATAAATGAACTAGGTGTTGAATTATCTTTACTTTTACATAAATATAGAAAATAAAAATAGAATTAAAACAAAGAACGAAACAATATCCAATCAGAATTACAAATTAAATATAACATCAAAACTAAATACACGAATGTTGGATGAAAAGTACCAAGACACGTGCAATAACAATGCGAATTAAGGCGGCGTTCACACATTGCCGATTACTGCTCCCGTTTGAGATCACACAGCGATAAGACACGAAAAGTGAAAAATCGGATTACTATCCTCAATTATCTGGAATGTCCTATCATTGTCTGAACGCAGTCGTTCGTAACAGATTCCTACGGGTCGGGAATGGTCATGGTAGTTCGTCGAAGCACCCCGACAGTTATGTGCGTCCTGTAACGTTCGGGGAAACTCAACCGATTTTGACTAGTCGGATTACACACGTGACTATGTCGTGACAGATTCTGCTGTATCGGATCAAAATCCTAACAATGTTCTGTGGTTTTTTTACGGTGTCCTGTGGAACGGGAATGATCTGGAGAAATTTGCATTGCTGTTTTTCTGCCGATTGAGTCCAGATTGCATCCAGATCTGGTCGATTGCGAACCGTCTTTGCCGAAACCGTTCCGGAACAGTCCCGTTATGAATACGAAATTCGTCAATGATACCCATGCCAGAGTCCCGACAATTACTGAAAGCTATACGACTGAAACCAGACAAAGCCGTTTGCAATGCGATAGAGCAGACCATGATAGGATTAGGTTCCAATAATACCTGATTATCCCGAATATGCCGACAGTTTTCTAACGGCTAACTTCTGTCAGCGTCGGTTCACTGTTTGGTCACTGTCTGAACTCTGTCGGATTGCATTCGGTAGAATCCAGTCGTGACAGACTCGGTTGACTTTTACCATGCAAAAGATACAAATCGGATCAGAATCGGATTGAGAACGGCATTATCGAGACAAATTCGCTTGGAAACAGTTGAATATCGACGCTTGCTGAACAATATCTGATTGTTGTCGTGATTAAAAAAATAAATAATAATAATTAAAGTTTGAATTTCCATCCACGATTTACAGGATCTTAATCTCTTCGTACAATATTTAACGTGGCATCGTTTATAATATAAAAAAAAAGTCTATTGCATCAATGATACAGTATGAGACAAAGGATACTCAATATAATTGGACACAAACGATTATTTTCCAACATAAACAAAAAGTTTATAGGATCAAACTATATATCCTATTCCATATTTAAAAAAGCATAAAACAAACAAATCTCGAGAATTCCTTTTGTTTTATTTTCTAGAACTCGTTATGAACATAGACATGAAATTAACCAGCATTCTGTATTCAGGCAAAATAATTTCATCTTTAAAATAACAATACTCTTAGATCTGTAAGGAGAATATGTCATAGACAGGATCTTAAAAATATTTAGTAGAACATTTAAACTATAGAAAGAAGGAAATGTTTACGGAACTACTGTTAGTCAAACCCTAATATATCTTTAAAGTTGATCAACATTTTCACTCTTCAAATATTGTAATATAAGAAAAACTATGTAAAAAATATAAATGTGAAAGTCAGCTCTCCATGTTAATTTAATTGTATCGTTTACACATGCATGTAATAATTTTACCTTATACTTATGTTTATGTATGTTCTTGATAACTAGTAATTGAAGTTTTATGAGAAATAAAGTATTCGTATTCCTTTAAACCATAAATTACAGTACACGGAGACAGCCTAAGGGTAAAGTACAAGTGAATATATCATAAATATTATATTTAATCCTCATCCGTACACGTCCTTGTAAATGCAAAACTCTGGATTTTACTTGGTTCAATGTTCAGTGGTAGGTATTTCATATATGCGCAAAAATAACGATTGCGGGATGATGGACAGGAAGACTTCAAGCGTAAGAGTGTGAACTAGCTGTCAGTAACTTAAGTACTCTCAGATCTTTTCTTGCTAGTGTCTTTTTGTTGTTCTGGTACACAAGTGAATTTTTCATTGTTGAAGACCCTTTAGCGACTATAAAAGATGAACAGGAATAAAAACGCTGACCATTGATAATTTGTATTTTTGTTAAACATTGACTTTGTGTGCGATTACTGTCCAGTGTATGTTTACTCCATATTCCTTTATTTTCTATAAAAGCGTTTGTCTTGACAGTAAGTTGACACGACTTATGACGTTACGCCACGAGTTATCGTTCCTGACGTTATCGAATAACGTTCACACAAACAAGTCAATGCAGCCGGTTTTGCAATCACAAAGTGATTAAATAATTAAAAAAAATATTTTTGGAAACTATTTGACATTTTTATGGTAACTTTTTCTAGATGCAGAGTGTCGAAAGTTTGTTTGCAATACGTAACGCTAAACGTTTTGACATAGGTTGCTTTATCGTGTTCCAGCAATTCTTCTGCTCATTTTTAACCTTTAAAAATGAATTACTATATACTTTAAATTTATATTCTCCTTTTTTTAATATTTAAGCATCTGCACGATTTATCTGTATGTTCTTATGAAAAATAGACTGGGATTTATCACTTTATTTCATTCTTAGTTTATTTTGCAATAAATACTTTTCATGATGCACGCTGTATCCTCATGAAATTTTGTTTTGAAAATAAAAATCTTACATGTATCTATAGAAACTTAGGATGATGTGTAAAAAAACGGGAATTTGTACAACTATTAATTCGTGTTAAAATGGTCGTCAAAATCACCGCTTGGACAAAATGGAAAAAGGAAATTGATTTGGATGAGAATACGGATAGAATAAGTCGAAAAAGTACAATACAAGCAGACTTTGAAACTCAAACAGATAATTTTCGATGTAATATGGTCTGTGGTTGAGAGTTATATATCGTAATTATAACACATGCTCTATAATCTTATATTCCCTCAGCTTTGGTGCAACTAATACGATTTGAACAAATATTGTAGCTTGAACTTGGTTTCAATTAAAGAGGTTTAATTTTAGCTAAATCGCTGATTTTTTCGAGGTTAGAAGTAAGAAGAATTTACACTACATTAGTCGTCCGACTGCTATCCTCAAATTTCTTAGTAAATTGCATGTAAATTTGAAATTACACTATTGTAGACATCATCTCCTGGAACCCACGTTACTTTCAATACAGTTCAAGCACAGGAGTTTTGTAAAAGAAAGATACAAGAAACAAATGCATATAGAGAATGTGCCGCAGGTCTGCCAGGTATAGACTGGCCACATTTCTATGACATGTGCTGGCATGATATTGAGGTGGGTTTGTTTTTTTGAGATAGGATTCAAACCGTAGTTAGATTTAAATTGTTTAGTAAAATGAATCATGAATTTAAGTTCTTAATCTAGCAGATAATAATAAAAAAAAAATTAAGTTCGTCTTTTTGTGTTTCTCTTGTGTTAAACTACTTAAAGTTCGTTTTAAACACTCATTTCCCGTGGGTTATAACTGTAATTAAGCTTTAATGCAAACTAAATACCTTCTTAGCTGACAGACAGCACAATGTGGGCTAAACAAACTGTCCATGCAGTATTAGAAAGATGCGTTGTGGAAGTTAAGAATAAAGATAAAGAGGAGTCTCATAACACATCAACTGTCAATCCAATTAAACTCCCGGATCTAGATAAACTTTGTCCAGAAGACTGTAACGATCATGGAACCTGTAATAACGGTATGACCTTTTACTTTGATATTCTATTTATATGTGTCTATGTTATAACTGTGATGATAATAAAAGTGATGAAAAATGTTGTATATAATTACTTGTTTTTTTATATTTTTTTATTTACTGATATTAAACTAAATTTTAATCTTTTCTGACTAAAGTTTGATATATGTATAATCCTTACAAACGGCAAATTACAATTTGGAAAAAAACTTGGCTTATGTGATATTTATGTCCCGTTTTAATTTGAACGTTATTTTTTAGCTATATGCACATGTAATCATCAGTTTCTTGGAGTTGATTGTTCAATCAGTGTTACGACTCCACCTACAATAACAGAAATTTCCGGATTAAAAAGCGGAGGACATATTTGGTGTGATCATAATAAAGCTAAATGTTACTCCTTTGTTTTGTACGGACATGAAATAGAACATTCTGGGACATTAACATGCAAGATAGAAAAATACCTAGTAAGTCATTTGAATGAAAATTAATTGAATATCGAATTAAATATGAATAAAACAAAAATCCAATTTTTAATACATGCAAAGTATGGAGTATTTGTTGAATTTTTATCAGAATGATAATATATAATACACCATACATTTCCAGATATAAACGAACACGTATTAAAAATGATCACACTTAAATTGCAAATCTCTCAGTCACAATAAATACATAGATATGGAGAAGAAATGTCTGTGAAAAAAAATACCGAATGAAAAATACATATTGGATTCACAAAAGCCTCGGTTTTTGGCGGGGTCCATGTTGCTCAGTCTTTTGTTTTCTATGTTGTTTTGTGAACTTATTTTGTCTTTTCGTCGTTTTTATTTTTTTCCATGGCGTTGCCAGTTTGTTTCTGATTTATGATTTTGAATATTAATTTGGTATCTTTTGCCTTTTAATACAATGTAGCTTTTAAGATTAAATGCTGAAAAAAAAGACACGAAGGACTTATGCGAGATTAAATGACAATAACTCGGTTATGTTTTGTTTGCTAATTACCCTTTTCATCTTTTTACTTTGGGTCATTATATTGTATGTTTTTAATGATCTCATTGAATCTTTGCCACGATATGGGACTCGAACTGTCTGAAATTTGCTTTTAATAATGTGTATCTAAGTTCACTTTAAAATCCTTTGTTTAATTAAATCGACTTTACAATGTTATATTTTGTTTTTTGAAATGGTTTTTTTTTTTCTTATTGAAATTGATCATAAATAATACATTAAATACTCAACAGACAATACTTTCGATATATATATCTTGACTGCACAATTCAATAAAACAAAAGTCTTAAATCTAGATCATGATTGATATTTTTCATTTCAAAAATAATGATACTGGCATGTCTAATTGGCAAGCATATCACATCTCAACAGTTTTATCATGCTTGCAAATACAATGAAAATTGATTTAACCTAAACTAATCAATAATTTTTATTCTAATTGTCGAAACCACGATCTATTTTTTTATAATTTGTGAAATTACCGAATAAGACTTAACCAAATATTTGAATTAACTTCTGACACGTTCTTAATCTTTCTAGGCTCCGTATATCAACCCCATTGGTGTGTGGTTCGTATTGATAAGTAATTTGTTTTTCTAAGCAGTTTCTTTGTTGACTTATGTGTGTCCTTTCGTTGTTAATCTTGTTTGTTTTCTCAAGGTGTTTTTGTCTTTTATAGTATTAGTTGTGCTTGTTAATTCGATATCTTCTACTTCTTTTTCACAAATACATATAATAGCATTCACAATATATATCACGTACTTCGTGATTATAGTTTAATTTTTTATTTTGTTACATAAAACAGTCAAGCAATCACTAACCACGTATATACGAACCAGCTATTCAGGAAGATCCAAATTTCAGCTGTAATTTCATGTTCATGTTGAACATAACTATATCTTTCAAAACATCGTTTCCTTTTTTCAAAGTACAAATGATGCTGAAAATAAGTTGAGTATTTTGAATAAACACCGATTTAAAATATACCGATTGTAAATACAGGTTTCTAAAATGTATTTTGGAATGGGGTTTGACTGTCAATGAGATAAGGCTCAAACAGGGTCCAAAACTAGGATTGATCAAGTGTAATAATTCATCAAATGACCTTCTGCATAAGGTGACACTCATACAGTAGAGTTAAATATGAAAAAAAGAGGACATGACATTAGAACGGGAAAACGTTTTAAATATTCTTAGATTTTTGTTTATTTCATTCAGTCACCAGATAATGTTTTATGTACGATATACATTTTTTTCTAAATGTAACTGAAACAGTCTCGTTCAAGAATTGCAATACTTCGACCATTTTGATTAATGTGTTTTTATATTCTAGGCAATGTCAAATAGCACAGTCATCAATTTGTCAACTCATGTGGTAAATGCAACAGTTGAATCTTTGTCAGAAGTGCATTGTTCTTTGACCAATAGGCAGACTCTCGAAGTGACATTTAATCATACAGGACTTTATGTAGTAGAATATCGAGTGGCACTTAGCTATAATAATCTTAATTATGGCCATCATTTGACATTGAGAGTATTCAATGGTGAATGCCAAGATATTTACCATCCAAATACAAACAATGGAGTCGGTTTGATGGTAAGCATAGTGTTTAAGTAGATATAACAGACATGGAAAGGACTACCTTTTCTTTTCATTTGTTCCTGATTATCTTCCGAATTGCATATAAATATATAAAAAAAAACAAAGAAAAAAACGTGATTTAACTGTCAATGAGACCACTATCCCGAAGAGACAACACGACAC
The DNA here is from genome assembly GCF_965363235.1 of Mytilus galloprovincialis. Taxonomy (NCBI): domain Eukaryota; kingdom Metazoa; phylum Mollusca; class Bivalvia; order Mytilida; family Mytilidae; genus Mytilus; species Mytilus galloprovincialis. The sequence goes on from NC_134843.1 coordinate 90,615,086, forward strand.
AGAAATTCACAACCATATATAGGTCACCTTACGGCCTTAAACAATGTAACTGGAATAATTCAATTCCTCTCCGTGTCCGATTTCTTTCCACGGGAGTTAATGTAGACATCGTAGATCAGCTGAATATAACGACTGAATTATTTGGGTATCAACAATGAGAAAAATAACATACAGCATTGTCAGCTATGAAAGACCCCGAATTGACAAATGTAAAACAATTTAAATGACAAAAATAATGGCCTGATTTATGTACAAAACATGAACGAAAAAACAAATATGTAACACATCAACAGACGACAACCACTGAATTACAGGCTCTTGACAGGCACATGCATAAAGAATGTGGCTGGGTTAAACATGGTAGCGGGATCTGAACCCTCCCATAACCTTGGACAGTGGCGTAACATAACAACATAACAACGAACTATAACAATCAGCTGAAAAAGGCTTAATTCATCAGACGGATACACATAGAAATGCTACACAGAGTGAACGTGGCCGGATAATTGTATATCCGAACGACTAAAAGACATTACTTTTAATAAAAATATGAGAGTACTGGCAGTTATTGACAGCTAGTTCAAAACAGCTAATATAAAAATTATGCATCTCAGACCAAATTATCAATCAGTACACATCCAACATCCAGTTGGTTAAAAAAATCCAATTGATAGAAATTCATAGTGAGGTTCGGTTGAAAATTTTACGACAAACGAGATGATTTCAACTTTCCGATTGTGCACTTTCCAATTCTATGTAGCAACATTCCAGCAGCGCCTGTATACGGAGTATATATCTCCAAATAGATTCGATATTCCCGTGCTAGTATTTCCTATCATGATTACCTGGATAGAGGGTTGCTACTCATAAGGAAGCTATTAAACCAAAAGTTCCGAATGGTCAATCTGAAATCAACCCTTCATAAATTTTAGCGAAGCTATTACGAGTTGGTTGACCGTTATGGAATAATCGTTTCACAGATTATATCGGATATGTTTCTTACGTCGTTATTACAACCCCTTTCACGTTTTATGAATGTGACCTACCGAATTTGACTATTTACCGGCGTTGTAATAACATGAGCATCACGACGGGTGCCACATGGAGCAGGATGTGCTTACTCTTCTGGAGCTCCTGATACCATGTGTACTATTATTTTTCTATTTGTCTTTTTCATTTTTAGCTATGGTGTTGTCAGTTTATTTTCGATTTATGAGATTGACTGTGACTCTGGTATCTTTCGCACCTCTTTTAGAGTAAAGACGTCATAAACATAGAAAAACATGAACTATTATGTCTGTTAAAACTGTTTGCATATTATTGCGAATATTATGAAATGTTATGCGACTGTCATACAAGTGAGAAGTATAACTAGCTACAAAACTAGGTATAAGACACCATTTTCTACATGCCTGTACCAAGTCAGGAATGTGACAGTTGTTTTTCAATCGTTTTATGTGTTTGGAGTTTTGGTTGTGCTATATGACAACGGACTTTCCGTTCTTAACTTTCCTTATAGTTCTGTATTTATTTCTCTCTGTCCTTAATATATTAATTGGCTTAGTTGTCATGAAAACAAGTAGGAAATTATGAAACAATTGTTTTACAAATAATGAATACAAAGAGTTCTATATTCATACAAAAACTGTTTTGTTCTTCCTCTATCATTCTTAAAAGTCATAGCTGGTTTTTTTTTACATATACGTAGCAGAATGGAGATTATTTAGCAATGCGTGTCATGCATTATTGAATCGATATCATATTGTTTTAGCTGCAACTCAGTATTTGTTTTTATTGCTGAATTATAAACTAATCAAGCAGTATCACATGTAGCGAATTAACCGTAGACGCTGGAGATTGAGCGGTTTTCAAACTTTTTTTATGTTCTCAAAGGGTATATTTTTTACATTCGCATCATAGCCATATCATTATCATTATCATTATTTTCATTACAATGGGGGTTTTGTTTATGAATATAAGCTTTATGATTGTCATTTCAGAAAAATACTTGTTTCATCAACGGAAGATGTGAAGGAGTTAATAATACACATAATGATTTCATGGTTTGCAATCCAGACATTGACCCACTCAAGTGGACGTTTGATTCTAAAGTAAAATATTGTATATAAATCTTCCACTTATTAAATGAAAGGGAATTATGGGAATTACGTGAATGACACAGCAAACAAGAAACTAAACACATAAGAAAAAAATACCTGTTAGTTTTTTTTTCAAATTATCTCATTTCAAATATTCTCTATACCACCCTTACAACATATTTACGAAATTTTACACATCTAAAAAGTAGCTCGAAAACAAGCTAATTAACATGTAGGTGGAAGTGTATATTTTCTTTTATATTTGGATAATTATAAATTAAATTTGGGAAAACAACAACAGTTTACTTTAAAAAAAAAATGTATGTGTACTGTTATGTTTTCTTTCATTACAAATAATATAACTTTGTACATGTCTGTTTTTATCACTTCTGCATTTTTATTAAGTTCACGTTGACTACTTGAAGGCGATTGTTAAGATGTTTACTATCACGCAGATATCAAGTACACATTCAAGATAAAACTTTTTAAACATTTTCAATGAGACAAACAATCGTAGTAAGAAATTGATAACCTTATTATGTTTTTGATAAACTCTGAGCCATTCCAAAATATGAAATGTTTATTAAATGAGATAAAAATGATTTTCATATTTACATAACCCCAGGGGAGATTTGAGATAACTTCATTCAAATATGTACATTCCACTAAAAGAGACAAGATGTTCGGATAATTTTTTTTAAATTTGTTTTTTTTTGTTTTTTGTTTTTTTGTTTGTTGCAATTCACAAAAAAATCATTTTGAACTAGGTGGAATCTACAATGAAACGTATTATAAAAACTTTATTCAAAGCAACACGTATTATAAAAACTTTAATCAAAGCAACACATGTTAAAGGCTTAATTTTTTTTATTTCTAGCACAACTGCAAAATAAATGGAACTTTCTATCACCACAAACATAAAAATGCAGCTTTACAATGTCTTTCATGTAACCCGGAGGTGTCATCAACTAACTGGACACTCGTGGTAAGTGATTCTAAAGATTAACAAAAAAACACAATGTATAGCATAGACTGCTTCCAATTCGATCTATATGTTGTGTACAAGTTGTCATGTTGTACAAATTATAATTTGTACAGACGTTTTGTACAAGTAATCAAGGTTTTATGAACCGCTTTACACAAATGGATGATGCAAGCAAACAGTCTTTTGTTTCGCATATTTTAGTCATATTTCCACAACTACATGATACAGTCTAATACTGAGCATTTATATAAAAAACAGTTTTAGAACATAAAAAGACTTATTATGGATATAATTTTGGTATATGGAGAAAAATAAAACTAGAATTTAAACCATTCAGGTATCCTTATTTCCAGATTTAGGACAATGAGAATGGCACTAAATGTTAAGTTGAAGTATATAGATTTGAATTTAAGACATTTAACTGAAATATTTTAGAAGATAAACTTGTATCACCTGTTGTAAGAAGGTAGGTGTCAAAAAACATATAACTTGTACAAAAACCCTGTACAAATTAAAATTATAATTTGTACAAACTTACATCTTCTGAACATGTAATATTTTATCAGTACCGATCCAAAGAATATTTCTTCATATGTTCTCATTATTAAAACATATGTATCTATGTACATATATTTATGATTTGATGCACTATGTTTAAACAAACAAAACATAATATGTATATACTATGATGATCCAGGCATTTAAAAACAATGTGTACATAACAGTGCACATGCAATAATATACACTAAATAGTAAGACTTGTTGTAAAATATTTAATCAAATAAACGTAATGGTGGGGTACTGAATGGCGGACTGATGACATAAACACTTGTTGTCGGGTACAAACTTTCCCCTCTTCGTCGAAGTACACCAAACTAAGCATATCACCCCAAAAGACACAAAATGGCGGAATATAGCGCTTGTGAATTTTTAACCAAAAAATCTACATAATGTAACGAACACGTTTTACAATACGGTAACCGAAATCACAAATCATTTTTTGTAAACTATTAAATTCCTTACAATAACTAAGTCGGCAATTTCTAACCAATGTTCAAATAATAATATTTTGATTATTCATCGTTTTATCAACTTGTGATAACATCAGAAACCAAGCAACTCCCAATAGTCACGCTTTTCTTCCACATAGGAATACCATTGGAACTCGAATGAAATCGGTTGATATGCTAAATCAAATCATATCGGGCTATGCATGCATCATAAGGCGTGAGAATTCATACTCGGCGAAAATGTAATATTCGTGAGTAAGACTCAATTGTTAAATTTTTCAAATACTATTTTTGAACCCAAAGATCAAAAACCGCGAAAGCAAAAAAACCTATCGTATGGAACGACTAATTTGTTTTAGTGACGACAACGTAATGTACTGTCTAGTTCGGTCAGCTGATTGCGCTCCTTTAAATTTCGCGTTGGTTAACATAAAGTTCTTCTTATTCCCTACAACGAATGAATTTCAAACTTCATGAAATTTAAAAAAAAAAAGTGTCTGGAGAACTGAACGTCTAAATTTCTTTTAAAAGTTGTCTAAGGGCAGACGATTGTCATTTCGGAACACCTATTGTACATTATACCTTGCAAGTAGCTAAACGATTGTTTCAATTTGCAGCAAATTGTACAGGGAGATGAACAAAGTATTTTCTCCACTCCAAATACAAATAAACCCCTCAATATCATTCGTTTTCGACTCATCATCAATTTTAATATCTGAGATAGATTTTTTGTCTGAGTATCTTTTATGCCACCCTTACAGTACCAAACTTTAACAGGCTGCCTTTTATAGTTTTGAAGTTATTGAATTGATCCCGTTTGCTACTTACATATGGTGTATACATATATATATATATAAAACATTCATTTTTTTATTTCATAAAAATTAGCTTGTATATCTTTGTATATGTATGCAATTACAGAACAATTGCACATTTCTAACTTTCTTTAAGGGAGAGTGTCTAATAAACGGTGTCTGTTATACTGATTTGTCCAAAAGTTCCATTGATGAAATGTACATTTGTAACTCATCATATTCAACATCAGAATGGAGCATGAATCGTAAGTTTATCTATACCGAAACGTACTAAGTATAGTTTTTGTTTACATAAATATTTTGTGAAAAGACAGGGCCAATAATTAATATAAACAAATGAAACATAACTCACAAGTTATATTCGTCCTCAATAATAATTTTTACACAATTTATACTTGTCGATACTTTAAGATTTAAAAAAACAATATACTCATAATAGGATTAAAATTGTGAACGATATACGTGCGATTCAGTTACAAAAGATTTATCAGTAGTGATCAATGTGAAAAACTTAAACAGGATAAAATTAAGTACGAAGTGGATGAGAAATTAGGACCAATAATTCCGATAGGTTTTGTCAAATATAGCTATCATAATCTATAATCTACTATGGGAATATGACAGTTGTTATATATGTTTAATGTGTTAGAGCTCTTGATTTTGACATTTACTCAGGGACTTTCCGTTTAAAATATTCCTCGGTGTTCGGTATTTTGTTATTTTACTTTTTCCTATAGGTTAGAAAAGCCTTATACACCCGAAAACAAATATGTTTATTCATATAGTTATAATGACCATATCGGTGATTAATCATGTGGACCTAAAAGTCTGAATGGTTTTGTCAAGTGAGCTAAATTTATGTGCGATGTCAATTTTTATGCTGTCCTTTAAATCTTCTATCGTATCATCAAAAACAACCATTGCTAATGACTTCAAATAGAAAGAACACATCTTTTTGCAGATAAAAAAAAATGCATTTACTTATGGTCTAAAGATAAAAAAACAACAAAGAAACAGATTCACCACTGAATCACTTGAAATACGATATTTCACTACTCTCGATATTAAAATTTTCGAAATTACAACAAACTCACCTAGACTGGCGATTGAATTTGAAACTATAACTGTGTTGAATATTAACTGTTGTTACCTACTTGTAATGCAGTCGTTAAATTTATATTTACTTTACAATGCACTTTATCATATGACTTCCTCGTCAATGAAACAATTTACCTTCAAAAGTTTTGATTTAAATATATTGCAAACAAATGTAAGTGACATAAAAGTATGGTAGTGGTTCTTGGTTTAAGTTGCGTTTTATTACTATTAGATAAATAGATGGCCATGTTTTATTTTCTTAGAAACAATCCCGGTTCCTGACATAAGAATCCATGTATCACCAAATTCGTTGAATGAGGAGTACGAACTGGAATGCCATTTAGATACAAGAAGAATGAATTACACGCATTTTAACATAACGTGGTTGTGGGGAAATAACAGTCAAGTATTTCAGGACACGCCTGATAATCTACATTTAATGCGTTTGTCGGGTTATTCCATAACTGACCTAGGAATAAACGTAAGTATATGTTACCAATGACTGTATTGTCAGTCAAAACAAGAGGGTTATCAGTAGTAAGAATAAGAAGTATTAAGGTGTTTAAACAAAGATGAAAAAAATCTGAACAAAATAAATAAAAAAACTTCTGGAGTGCTTAAATCGAAAGGACAGAAAATAATGAACAAAATATATAAAGAAGAGAGTCAATTGACGTAAAGAACGAAAGATTAAAAACAATCGCGGAAGTACATATATCTCCCTTAGACTAATGGTATAATAGTATGAACACATGAGTTTTAAAACATTTACAACTTGCTTTGAATAAGTTACAGGCAATATGAGAAAGGTATAACAAATATCTCGCAAATATATTTTTTCTACACTTTGGAATATTCAATTCAAAATTTCTAATCTATGGACCTACAATTTCTCAGCGTTTTTATTATTATGCAAATTTCATGACAGTTGAAGGTTGTATAATTTTAAAAAGAGGAATTTTAAATATACATGACACATACACGAACACAAAAATAAAATCAATAATCAAACCGATGAGTTATTTTAAAATTTACTATTTTTATGATTTGGAACCACACATTATACAGAAAACTGTATATTGACACAACCTTCACTTTTATTTAAAGGTATCTTGCCGGATTGAAGGACAATATCAACTTAATAAAGTGGCAACAACTTTTAGAAGCAATGAGTTTTATGTTGGAATAAAGGTACTAAATTGGAGTAAATTTGGAAACAGTTTCCAAATTATACTTTCAAACATACATTTCATACAATAACAAATAGTTAATTTCCTTTTGTATTATTGCTTTAACTTATATGAAAGAACTGATTGTTCATTAGTTTCCAAATATTATATTTAAGAGGGGAAAATGTATTCAAATAAAATGATCCGAAAAAAAAAAGATATATCTTGCTCTTTCAGAAATACTGATTTTTTTCAAATATGTATTTTAATACTTTCGTTAATTTAACGTTTAATCAAGCTTCTCAAATATTTGACAAAACCAATTCAGCTGTTGAATACATGTATAGCTTATGAACAGTGTTATAGACAATGACAACCATGAATATCTGACACGCCTACAAAATGACGACGAATTGGAAAATAATAACACCGGACAATACGCGGTACCGGTAGTCTTCAATTGGTACAGGCACAAAAGGTTGTGGATATACAACAATGCACATAAACCGCCACTTCGTCTATCTATACTTTTTGTCATGTATCACTAAGATAAGTTTTCATAAACATGAACACTTTAAACAAAAACAGAAAATTATCCGTTCAAAAGAAAACGAAGAACATTGAAGAACATATGGTCCAGGAAGCCTGATTTGATGAAAAAATATATTTGGTAAACTAGTTTTACAAGCTCTTGAAACCTCTAACTCACTACTATCTAAACTATTTGTTAATCTAAACCACTTATCGTAGAGTGGTTGTATCGGACACAATTTAGGGCTTGTAAATAAGACCTTCTGCTTGCAATGATACTTGTATTGGAACTCTGAATAGTATTCGGCTTCTACGAGTACTGAGACTTAAAATTTTTCGTTCGTAGTAACTGGATGAGCGAGTTCTATTCCTGATAAGTACGGTGATTTGGTAGCTTTACGGATGTAAGTTTTGAGCGGTGCGGCGATTTCATTACTCTGATCGGCAATTGTCCTTCATCAGTAAGCAAATAAATAACACTAGTTTTTAAGTGTCTAATTCTTGTACTTTCTGCACTGTCCCCAAATCCGGATAAGTTTTGAGTCTCTGTGCCAGTTATTGATAACTGTAATTTAGCGGCTAGGTCTTCTGTGATGAACGACCTCTGTGCTCCTTCACCAAAAAGAATGTTGGCATCTGAACATTGTCGTCCCGATCTTACAGGATTAATTGTAGTTTCGAGCAAAACATTTGTGGTTGCCTGTGATGTGAAATTGTATCCTTGTCTCGGCACCAATATCGTAGAGTGGTTGTATCGGACACAAATTAAGGCTTATAAAAAAGAACGTCTACTTGCAATGATACTTGTAAAGGAACTCTGAATAGATAACATCACAACAACGGTGACGTCGTGTACATAGTGAGCGGTAGCTGGAACACCTCATGTGCAATTCTTAACACCACTCAATAACAAAATTGCACAATCTTTGACGGGATGACTTATAATATAATAGTCTCAATATTTGGAAACTTATCAAATGCAACCACAGTTTTTTCGTTAGCTGTTGCAGTAAGTACCTTAATTAATGGTGTTCGACAAATCATTGACAAGAGCTAAGCTTACTTATATTAAAACAATAAATGATGTATTCTCAATATATCAATCAACAAACACGTTAGCGTTCGCATAAACTAATTTTCCGATTGAAAGAAAAGCAGAAATGTATAAAAAAGCAAATAAACTATTTGCAATTTCACAACGTATATAAAATAGACTTACGTTTGATTCATGTCTTGTTTCAGACAAACAGTCCTGTTGAAATTGAAAAAGGTGGTACAGCTAAGTTAAGATACTGGTTAACCGTTCCTTTGTCATGCAGCAATTGCAGTTTTCATCTCACGATAAGGGATACTGTAGCATTTGGTGTGGCTAATTATAACGGTTGTAATGGTGACATTGTGACACTGACTAGGGGGAATGGGTGTGATTTTGAAACAAATAATGCAAACTGGAATGCATCAAAGACTCTATCTATAAAACACAGACCAAATAGACAATACGGAGTTCAATTAGACACATTCCTGATTACGTTGGAGGCGGTTGTGTCGGAAAACATTTGGACCGTTCTTGAAGTGCCAGATATAAAGGTTAGAATAGCTAGTGTCATGTTAACAAAAGAGATAACAGTATTTTAACGCGTGCAAAAAAGATGCATGTTGTTTCTACATACATTCATGCTGGAATTGATATATTGTCTTTAAATTGTTCAACGTCAGTGGATATGAAAGTGTGAACTTAACACTTGACAAAGGGAATGTTTGTATTTAGATAATATAATATAAGAATCATGTATATCTTTAATTGTGTGGTATTTTTTTTAATTTTTTTTGTTTATTGATTGGCACTTTGAGTATTAGCAATAGTTTGAAAATAAGGCGAATTGGTGATATTGCTATTGCGATGGCTATTTATAAACCAAAGGACAAATATTTGAACAATAACAGACACCATATGACGTTTATCATGTTTGTGATCGCCCAACAATGATGCGCCTAACATTAGAGTGTTTTAAATCGTAACATAGAAATGATATAATCAACTATAAAATTATGTTTGAAAAAAGCTCCTTTATTCAAACAAGCAAAGAAAAACAACAAAAACACAATTGACACAAGGCACTAAATCTTTTGCATTTACTGGAAGATCGTTCATTTGCTAGTTATTTTTTTCAATCACGACACTTTAATTTAGAAAATCAAACCCTTTTCAAACTCATAACACACTTGATATGATTTAGTAAAGCATGTAGGCAAACTTTGTTTACACTAATTTGGTGTGCTTCTTTCTTTTAGGTCAAAGTCGTGCAACATTATACAGAATGGCATTCTAAAGTATGTTCTGCATATAGCGATCCTCATATGACAACGTTTGACGGCTTGTGAGTATTTATAGTTATTAAAGGTACCAGGATTTTAGTTTAGTACGCCCAAAGCGCATTTCGTCGACATAAACTCACCAGTGACGCTCCGATCAAAATATTTATAAATCCAAACAAGTACAACGTTGAAGAGCATAGAGGACCAAAAATTCCAAAAAGTTGTGCCAAATACTGCTGAGGTAATCAATGCCTGGGATAAGAAAATCCTTAGTGTTTCGAAAAATTAAAAGTTTTATAAACAGGAAATTTATAAACATGACCATATAATTGATATTCATGTCAACACCGGAGTGTTGACTACTGGTCTGGTGATATCCTCGTGGATGAAACGTCCACCATTAGTGGCATCGACCCAGTGGTGTAAATACTTATCAAAGGTACCTGGATTCTTATTTCAATTCGCAAAACGCGCGTTTCGTCTACTAAAGACTCATAGGTGACGCTCAGATCAAGATAGTTATATAGCCAAACAAGTACAAAGTTGAAGAGCATAAAAAACCATAGCATCCAAAAAGTTGTGCCAAGTACGGCTAAGGTAATCAATGCCTGGAATAAGAAAATCCTTACTTTTTCAAAAAATTCAAAGTTTTATATATAGGAAATTTATAAATATGACCATATAATTGATATTCATGTCAACACCGGAGTGTTGACTACTTGGCTGGTGATATCCTCGGGGACGAAACCCAGTGGTGTAAATAGTTATCAAAGGTACCAGGATTATAATTTAGTATGCCAGACGCGCGTTTCGTCAACATAAAACTCATCAGTGACGCTCAGATCGAAAAAGAATATAAAGCCAAACAAGTGCAAAGTTGAAGAGCATAGAAGACCAAAAATTCCAAAAAATTGTGCCAATTATGGATAAGGTAAGTAATGCCTGGGATAAGAAAATCCTTAGTTTTTCGAAAAATTCAAAGTTTTATAAATCGGAAATTTATACAAATGACCATAGAATTGATATTCATGTCAACACCAGAGGGCTGACTTCTGGGTTGGTGATGTCCACCCCTAGTGTCATCGACCCAGTGGTGTAAATACCAGGATTATGGTTTAGTACGCAAGACGCACGTTTCGTCTACATTAAAAGCAATTACAAAAGTATGCTATTTAGCGTGTTTAACTGTCATAGACAATTATAAAATTTATCCTGTATATTCTGTTTTCGATTTTTTGCAAATTTTGTTCTACATACGACTTATTTATAACGCTATTCGTTTTTTCGTATTCTGATTTACGCATTATTATACTGATGTTGATATTTTAGGCACTATGAACATCAGTATAAAGGAAAGTATACAATGTATCGCAATAAACAACGAAATATGGAGGTACGTAAGAAGTAGCTATAACATAAATGCAGATGTTGACTATTGTTATGATGAGTTAAAATGCTGAAACGAAAAAAGTTAAATAACAACAATACCGACCAAAAACGGATAGTCCATTTATAATCAAAAAGCAAAATCAAAACCTCAAACAAATCAAACGAATGGATAACAATTGTTATATTTATAACTTGCTACAGACATTTTTTTTATGTAGAAAATGATGAATTAAACCTGGTATTATATCTAGCTTAACCTCTCACTTGTATGACATTCGCATACAATTTCATTATATTGAAAATGATGTGTGAACAAAAAAAACAGTTATACTAGGTAAAAACGAGTAAAGTACAGCAAAACATAAATTCAAAAATTTATTTTAAATTTTGTACTTTCAAATTGAAATACAATGACAAATTAAATATTGCTCTGTTAATTTTCTTATCCAATGACACTTCTGTTGTTGGTGTCATTTTAGTTTGGTCTTATTTTTAGTTTTCTTTAATTATATTTTCTTTCATATATTTTAATATCCGTAGGTTCAAATTCAGCTGACATCTTGTTACAACGACAATGTCTTCTGTGCATGTGGCATCGCTGTCAGAGCTGGAGCCGATGTGTTTATTATCAATTTTTGTGACGGATGGTCTGTCATACAATATGTTGCTTGTGAACATTCCCCTGTTCTACAAGTGTCAAAGATGAAACAAAACAATCAGCACTACAGAGTATGTTAGCAAGAAAACATTATAATTGTCTTAGAAATTGTATATGAGTTTTAAAGCATTCTGATTTACTGTAAAATGTGTTGATTGAATTTAACAGTTACTGCAGGAAATTGCGTATTACATCAGTGATCAGTAATTTATTAACTTCAGTAAAATTGATGATCGAGATAAATAGCACTTCCTCAATTCAAACTGTATTTCTCACCAGATTAACGAAGGTTTTTTTCACGTAGACTTTTGAAGAGCATTTCTTTTGCAGTGGATTACAAAGCAGACATGTGTAGTCAGTTTTTATAATATCATTTTTTATGAATTATTTTTTTTTTTTCATATGTATCAGCTTATTTAGTATGTCGTCTTCAGCATACCATTTCAAAGCATAGAAAACATTTCAGGTTTTGATCGTAAATACTTGTGTCATCAGTCGTTTTATAGACAATGGTAGGTACAATTGATGATCAAATCAATTTTAAAATTGATGCCAGCATCGCAATGCTCTGATATCCAAAACAAAGTGTTTTTTTCCTTTTTGTTGTTTTGTACAAAATTGTGAATAGATTTAAACATCGATGTCGAAATAAATTCATTCACTTCAGTATATTTTGCTGATCTGCTAATTACTTTTAATTCAACATTTAAATGACAAAAATCTTGTTACTTGAGAAAACAAACAGAGGTTAACTGTCTTGGTTCGTATACTATTTAAATATGTGCTTTACCGATTTCAATCATTAATAGCAACGATTGCATTGTAGATCACATTCCCTACTGGTACATCGATTAATGTAAGAATAGCTCGTGTAAATCCAGTAAACTTCTTGGACATAGAAATCAGACCTTCAGCTGATGACTTCAATAATACAGACGGTCTGTGTGGAACTCTGACCAACAGTTGTGATGATGACTTTCCATTACGGAATGGAAATTCCAAATCGACAGCTACTAGTTGCCATAACAGACTATACTCCTTAGCTAACCTAGAATTTTCTAATTCATGGAAGTAAGAAACCGCATACTGATACTTACAAATTGTTGTCTTTAAGTATGATGATATGATATTTCAAGTAACTTTGAGATCACCACAATCTGAATTGCCAATATACTACCATGAGTACTCTGTCTGAAGCATAGTTTACAATTTTGGAACTTTTAATAATTAGTGCATTTATGTTTTCCTTCTAAATCTATGTTAATCTTAATTTTTTGTCTAGCATTTTAAGATTAACTGTGGCATTAAGTTTATTCGAATATATCTATTGATTTTAAAACTCGCTTCGGTGCTTTACACAGTCAATTTTATTGATGACACAACTTATAACTTCCTTATTCCCTAAAATTCGTTCAAAAATAGCTCAAAGACAAGCTTAAAATTGAGAATGGAAATGGGAAATGTGTCAAAGAGACAACAACCCCTATACCCCTAGCCAATGTAGAAAAGTAAACGCATAACAATATGCACATTAAAATTCAGTTCAAGAGAAGTCCGAGTCTGATATCAGAAAATGTAACCAAAGAAAATAAACAAAATGACAATAATACATAAATAACCACAGACTACTAGCAGTTAACTGACAGGCCAGCTCCTGACATCAATTACACTGATTGAAAGATTATGTCTTCATCATATGAATATCAGGCACAGTCTTTCCCGTTAAGTGTTTAGTATCATACCATCATATCATATATGAGAAGAACATAACCCGTTAACACATATGTATAGCATATATATATTTCAATAATGCAAGTTATTATGTTTAATTAACATTAAATGATTTAAATAAAAACGAATATTCTAAATATTTATGTTTACGAAATGAGAAAATTGTGACTGTGACTGGCAAAATAAGAGTAAGACAGAGTGGACCATTAAAATTCCGAAAACACGTAACAACATGCTGATCTATCAATCTAGGGTATCGTTAAGCTATTTAATATCTATATCAAACCTTCAACAAACATCCTTCTTAAATGCGTTTACTAATGAACATAATGGCATAATACTTTGATTTATATACGCAGTACATAATTAGATTGTGAATGGGAATTAGAAATGTGTCACAAGGAAACCAAAGAGTCTTCAACAAAGCGACAAAATTGCGCACCCTAAGGCGGGCGTCAATTGGCCCCTAAGTAAAAATACGTATTACTTTAGTGAATGTGGATGTCACACTAAGCTCCGAAACATATAAATGAATCAAAATGAAATAAAAGAGGGGAACTAACAAACAAACAAAGGTCAGATGTCCATCAATTATATTTGTGAAATATTGTTGCACATGTCTTTTTTAGAGTTTCATCAGGAATCGACTTATTTTCACTTCACGAAAAAAATAAGTTGTCCCTTTGGACAAACACTGAAAATTACTGCAAATGTACTTCAAGAGAAAATGGTAAATCAAATGACAAATGTGGAAACAGTTTATTCCCGAGCGTGTACTGCACTGATTCTGGGTTCGAGCCTATTGAAACGACATGCAGAAACAATGCTTTAGCTGGAACGTATACTATAGCCATACCAAAGATAAAGGGAGAGAATCATATAACAAAAGTATAAATTTCTTTTATACATGTATTTTATGGAAAAAACATAAAGCAACAGAAAGTAAATGGAAAACAAACCAATAATAAAATCAATATTTTTCATTACTAAGAAAACATCCGTTACCTTCAACGACTCTATTTATACTATTAATCATGTTCAACAATGTTTTAGTCTTGTCAAAGATTGACTTTTTATCATTCCATGTTACTTATTCGTACATACAACTATTCATAACAACATATAAATTGTATCATTTCTACTTTTGTTTTGAGGACATAAAGTATGTAAAATGTTATCTCAGTTTGAGTTCATTTCAAAACAACAATTTAAGGGAGGTTTGGCTATCCATAAAATCATGTTCAATCCAACCATTTTTTTTAACCGCCATGTACCAGGTCATGAATATGACAGCTATTATACAGTTCGTTTCTGTCTTTGTTGTGTTGGCGTTTGATTTTGTAAAACTGCAGTGTTTCTGTTCTTCTGATGTTATCCCCTTATGTCAAATGTGTTTCCCTCGGTTTTAGTTTGTACCCTGATTTTTTTTCTCTCAGTCGATGTATGACTTTTGATCAGCGATATATTACTGTTGCCTTTATTTGATATTTAATTGGCATTATCGCATACAATACAAGAGCTCGTGTATATACGAACGCTAGTGTTTGAAATGTGTATATTTGATATCATGCATCCAAATATCTGAAAAACGATGACTCCTTCAAATAGTTGGCATAAATATAAACAAGCATGTAATCTATTGAAGCAAGTTGGTTTGCTGTACATATTAGAACTGCGCCCTTCTGTAACTTCTGCGGAACTATCAGTTACAAAAAAAGATATGTTTTGGTCTGTTGTGAATGTTTTGTATATCAACTAAATGTTCAAACACTTACTGACTTTGCATAGATGTTGTTTTCTTTGCATATTTCAACCCAGAGTAAACAATCTTTAGTATTGATATGCATATGCATAAGGTCGATTTCTATCCGACACATCTCAAATGGTCTAGCAATCCTATTTATTCAAGTATTTCTAATAACTGCAATGTTTGTATACTATTGCCATAATCAACTATCAACATTCCTTAATAAAGTAAACGATCAAAGTGTTTATTGTTGCAAGACAATTGTTTTCAACTTTCCGTTACTAATAATTGCCATTTTTTTTAATCACGTTCAACTTGGTATGTACCATAAAGTTGTTGTCATATTCTGGTGACTTATGATTTTATATTACCCCGTTAGTTTCTCGCACCTTTTTAAAAAATGCAATAATATATAGTTTTGATAACATTTTGTTTTTTGAAAAGATATTAAGGTTTATAAATGTTATCTTTCATCTGCAACAAACACATATTTATTATCCTATTATTTGCTTCTTCTTGCAATTTAAATAATTCGATATTTGGAATAAACTTGTTTAAAAAACATCATATTCTTATCAATTTCTAAAAAAAAGTCTTTTTGCATGTATAAATTTGTTAGTTATAGTACAATTTTATTGATTGGGAGTTACTTAAAGTCTAATATTTCAACTATGTATAAACTTCAGATTTTTGTTTTAATGAAAATGTTATGGAAGGTTCGTGGTGCTTATTTTCTAGTTTTCTATGTTGTGTCATGTGTACTATTGTTTGTCTGTCCCTTTGGTATCTTTCGTCCCTCGTTTTACCTTTCCATCTACAGTATTTTTCCAAGAAAAATAGTTTCTTGGGCAGACATTTTTTGCAGTTCAAAACCATTTTCAACCACATGCTCATGCACAATTCGACGAGAAAAAGCATATTCATTCTATCTATTCTATGTATGTATGATAACAATGTATGTTACAGATATTATTCATTTTACCGACCAACAAATATAATTGTTCTCAATTCAGTATGAAATTGAAACTGCCGGTTGAATTTATTTAAATTCTAATTGCTTTATATTTCAGCCAGGCAACGCTTTCATACGTGAATATAACAAGACTATGAATGAATCTTTAAAATACTGCAAAAAGGAGTTGGTTAGTAAAGACGCTTTTCAGTTGTGTTCGCAAATAGATAACATACCAAGTCAACACTTTGAAGAAATTTGTGCAATCGATATTCATGTAAGTTATACCAACTTGATTAGTGAAATTAATCAGTAAAACATGAATATAAATATACACATGGAAAAAAGTATTGCAACACCAAATTGAAATTGAAATTAAAAAAAACACTTTTTAGTTTTTGTGATATAATTTGGTAAAATAGAACAACTTAAACATTATTCAAGTATCACCTGAGCTTAATCAATAAATATCGAATCGATAAGTTTTTATCTGCACATGCAGCTACTGTACCCGTAAACAGCAAAACAGATGTTTTCATCCTCATTGTGTTCAACACCTTAAATAACCAAGTTTTTAAAGTTATGTGATTGACACCTTGTAATGGGTCCTCGACAACTCAAAACTGCAGCAAGATGGCATATTATCAGCATGAGAGAAGCAGGGATGTCGCTGAAACAACTGCACGTATAGTTGGTCATCACCATTCCACTATAAGTCGTTTTGAGTTAAAAAATAAGGCACTAAACGATGTTCAAGACCTTCCGAGATAAAGAAGACCCCCTATACCATTTGCTAGGGAAAATCAATTATAATGAAGGTTGGTCAGAAGGAAACCCATTGCATACAATACAATCCTAAAAAGAGAGTGGTGGGCATACAGGAGCTTTTTAACAAGAACTGTTCGTGATTGACTCATCACTACTGGTTATCGTGCGATAAGACCATTTCAGAGACCTTTGCTTACAAACAGACACACAGTTTTCCGTATCCAATGTAGTGCAGAGATCGCTAAAGTTGAAAATAAGCATCGTGGAGGAAGATCCATTGTTCCAATGGAACTCGGTTCATTTTCCTTGGACGGATCGTAGCCCGGATTTGAACCATATCGAGCATATATGGAACACTATTGGGCGGAACGTGCGCGAAAGGACACCCCAGTTCAAACACATCAGGAAATAAACAATGCTCTTCATCAGAAATGGTTGCTGCTACCTTAGCAACAAATTACTCGATTTTTGGCAGGAATCAGAAGACGTTTAGATGCGGTTATCCGTTTGAATGGAGATTGCGCACAAAGTACTAATTCTTTGGCGTATAACGATCAACCATGATGTGAACAGTCATCTGAAGATTAATTTTGAAATGTCTGACATTGTAAGGTTCGACTACAGTAAAAGTTGTAAAATGCATTTTTTTGTACAAAAAACACTTCATTTTGTTATTAAAATTGTGGTTATATAAATCATTTTTTTTCAAACATTTTTTGTTCATTTCAATGCCAATGTTATCATAAACTATGTTTCAATAATATTATACAAATATTTTATTATATTCCATCCAAAAAAAGAGGCTGATTTTTCAAATTTTAAAAAAATCAAGGTGTTGCAATACTTTTTTCCATGTGTATATATTTATTTTATGTACTCTCGCTGGTGTATTTATGAACATGAAAAAATGCATATTATTCCGGTACAATTCTTATAAATAGAGGGACATCAAAACCTCATTTTTTGCGTTAATTTTGTTCACTTACCAATAAATTAATATATTAATAGTCGTGTTTAGTATAAACGTAGTTAAGAAGTGATCGGTTTCTATTGATTATATCAAAGTATAGTATAATATTAACCTAAAATGATTTAGAGAATCAACACGAATCTCGTACCTTCGTTGTATGGCGACCGCACGTTTAATCATTTATGATAATTATTGATAATTTAATATTTAATTATAATAGTTTTATTTAATCTATTAACTACATTGCGTTACAGTTGTCACATACCCTCATATGGATAGCTCAGACATATGAAACGATGATTTCTAGATGTATACATGAACTACATTTAAATCCAGTGCTACAAACTAGCCATACAAAGGAAGGGCAGTCATTCACAGAGATTATGAGGCACAAACTTTGTCCAGGATTCACACGTCAATGCTCTCGAAATGGTGCATGTAGAAATGGTAAATACTTTCCAATGTTCTTAAACGATGCCTTCGAAAAGAGGTATACATACATTGTATGTGATTAAGCGTTTACCTTGTTGGTAGGAAATTTAAAGAACATTTTGCTGCAACATAACTGTTTTTCAGAAAATTTCTACAATGTACGTTCATCGATTTCAATGCATTATTTGTTTTTAGCTTTTTTCACAAGCGGCCATTTAAGGATGTTTTTTTATGGACATATTTTATATAGTAATACTGGTTTTAGTCACACTTTTTTTAAACATATTGTATCAATAACGTCATGTTATTTAATACATAAAAACGGGTGTACTACAAGGTCCTCTGTTATTTTTTTATACATCAATGTTTTGCCACTAAATACAGAAAATTCATAAATAGTTTATATGCAGATGAATCTACTTTACAGAATGCTAACCTTTAAAAAGATAGTTTATATGATTGAAAATTGGTGTTCGGAAAATTGTATGTAGCTAAATATCCTATTAAACGTAAATCAATGATTATTGGTACAAAATAGACACTGTATTCAACTAGGAGCAGTTTAGATGTCATTTGTAAATGAACAATTAGATAATGAAGATAGTGAACATCTTATTGGTTTTCATATCGCTAATAACTTAACTTAGATTGAGCAAATATATAAAACGTACAATATAAAAAAAATCAACTTATTACAAAAGCTACGAAAGTATTGTCGTTGCTTATACGTATTAATTTATTGTAATGCTTATATTCAATAATCATATGAACTTGGTAAACACATCAACTTAAAGAGGAATGCAACTGAACAACAGACACACTGTAGTGAACAAAAAACAAACAAATTAGATAGCAACTGTCATTTTCCTGACTTGTTACAGGACATTTAAACATTTCTTGATACAAGATTTTTGTTTATGTTCTGGTTCACAAATTTAAAACAATTTACCAAATAATATAAAGATAAGTAATACACTTGTACTTTTCAAAAACAATGTCACAACTCAAAAAAGTAGATAAATGCTTTTCATTGATATCTACTAGCCTATCAAATTATATGTTGTGTGTGTATCATTATGATATAATTATGACATATAATTATGACTTAATTATTAGTTTTTTAATGACTCTCAGGAAGATTAGTTTTAACTTTTTGGATTGTCGTCTTGAACAATGTTGAAATCAGATTATTTATTTATTTATATTTATTTATCTTTATTTTATTTATTTTGATTTTATTTATTTAGATTTTATTTATTCATTTATATTTGGAATAAATACATACGGCAAACAAAATCATGTAGGAATTTGACAAATAAAGTTCATTTATGTTTTGCTTTACATTTTCAACAAAAAGTCAACATTATAGACTTAAACCTAAAGGTTACAATTCTGTAAATATAGCCAATGCAATTTCCCGCAGGAACTCCTTTTTTGCCTAAATCTTTAACACTTTGACTTTGAAGTTTCGTGAAAAATTGTATCACAGAACGAAAAGTTAAAATGAACTACTATTTTTTTCAAAGGTGAAAATATAGCTCTGCGGCATATTTTCAATATTTATTTGCCTTGAATTTCTAAGAGTTAAATCTGATACTTAAATACTATACTACCCTACCTAAACTATTGGACTTTCTAAAAATTAAATTGTATGCGCTACCCTGTTTTTTTTTATATTGATAACATTCCCAAGTTGTGTCTCTCTGAGATGAGATACAGAGATCACAATATCTAGGAAGCAGTACATTGAAAATACACATATCTATGAATATTATATATCACCCCAAAAGAGGCGTGACTTGTGAAACAGCTGTATTTAAAAGCTACAATCTAAACATTTAATTTGAACAGTTTATATTTATCATACATGTCATATGACTATACTTTTTCTGTTTTCACATTGGCTAAAAGCATAGGAAACCCTCTTTGATAAAACGGTATAATTACAGCGGTAAAAATCATGAGAGGTTTATTTTAGATATGGAACAGCGCCGTCCGTGTATCAAAATATAGATACTTTAATATTTTTTCTCATTTCTTGTTTTTCCCGTTTTTTCTTGGTCTACTTGTTTTTAGTTTATAACGTTATTAAATATTTCAACTTATGAAAATTGGCAACTGCAAAAGCTCATAATATATTTAGTATGAAAAAAAACCAGGGAGCAGTTTTAAATATATCTTCAGCAAATACCCCAAAAAGGGAGAAGGATAAAAAGTCATATTATAAAACAGTTGTTGACTTTTGATTTTAGTTTATACCATGATTTATCAACCCCAAATATATGATATTCACCCTTGGTCGTTTGCCTCGGTGAATACCATATCTTTTGGGTTGATACATCATGGTATACGTACCAACCTCACCAAACGTCAATAAATGTATAATGTCGTGACGGAACTAGTCCTCTAAATTTATGGTTTAACTATCTGAGCAGTCTGACATTTTAAATCATTTGCATGGTTGATTTTTACAATTTATCGCATAGCGTGTTTCAGATGTCAAAAAATGATTTTTGTTTGCCACAGAACAAAACCTCTATGCTATACCTGTACTTATGTAGATACTTCATATTAAAAAATATAATTTCAGGCATTTGTGTTTGTGATCACGGTTTTATGTCCCCAGACTGTTCCATCAGTATATCAACCGTTCCCACTGTCGACCATATTCAGAATCATGGACTTTGTGATATGTCTAAAGAAGCATGCCGTACTGTTCAGGTTTACGGACGTATCATTTACGAGGTTAAAATGATGTTTTGTAGAATTCAAACTTTTTATGTAGGTATATTTGATAGATATTATTTGTATAAATAAACTATATATATATGTTATCCAATCATCGGTCAGTCGCTATGAGCTGAGTATGTAATTTTTGTATGACTGTTTTTCATCTGTAAAACTAATTGCAATTGAAATAACGGATGTCAAGTTAGTTCAATATTCGACACTCAACATTCGATTTCAACATTCAACAATTAAAAAAAAATGTTTGGAAAACCTTTTTTGTAATACAATTTTTTTTTCAACAATCATCATTCGTTTTTATAATTCCATTTTCAGCATTCAATATTCGTTTTCAACAGTCAATATTCGTTTTCAACAGTCAATATTCGTTTTCAACAGTCAATATTCGTTTTCAACATTCAATATTCAATGTTCATTTCAGGATTCAATACTGGTTTTTAACATTCGATTTTTAACTTTCAACATTTGTTTTCAACTTTCAACATTTGTTTTCAACTTTCAACAATTGTTTTCAACTTTCGGAAAAAAATGGCACCTTTTGTTCGCTATTAATCGTGAGTTTCTCTGTTCTATATGTTCACCCATTTATTTATATTGTAGTATTGTTATTTTTAATGTGATATTAAGTATTTTCATAAAAGCGAGTGGTTTGGCATGCCCACCATGTTTTCTTCTTCTTAAAATGTCCTGTACGAAGTCAGTATCGTTGTTCTCCTCATATATTTGGTGTATTTTCCTCATTTATAGTTTGTAACCCGGAATTGTTTTATCACAATCGATAATTGAATTTCAAACAGCAATATACTACGGTGACCTTTATTTTTCAACTTTCAACAATCGTTTTCAACCTTCAATATTCGTTTTTAACTTTCAACATACGTTTTACAAATTAGATATTCAACATTCAACATTCGTTTTCAAAAATCGATTTATCAACTTTCAACATTTGTTTTCAGCATTAGATTTAAATTTTTAAAACGAATGTTGAATGTTAAAAACGTTTTTAATTTTGTAACAAATGTTGAATGTTAAAATTCGAGATTGAAAACCAATTTTGAAAGTAGAAAACGAATGTTAAATGCTGAAATCGAGCGTTGAAAGTTGAAAAATAATGTTGAAAACGAATGTTGAATGTTGAAAACGAAAGATGAATGTTGAAAATTGAATGTTGTATGTTGAAATCCAAATTGGGAAAACGAATGAACGTTGAATGTTGAAAACGAATGTTGAAAGTTGAAAAGAATATTTGGATATTGAAAACGAATTTTGAAAGTTGAAAACAAATGTTAAATGTTGAAAACGAATGTTGAAAGTTGAAAATCGATTGTTCAAAACTAATGCTAAATATTGAAATTGCAAGTTGACAAAAGTAAAATTATTGAACTTTCAACATCCGTTATCAAAGTCGATTTTCAACATTAAACATTCGTTTTCAAAATTCTATTTTCAACATTCAACATTCATTTTCAAAATTCATTCTCAACATTTAACATTCGTTTTCATCATTCAATTTTCAACATTCGACATTCAAAATTCGTTTTCAACAAATTGACAACTTGTTCAAATGCATATTCATCAGAAATGTGTCCATTTTAATTTTTTCTGATAAAGTAACAATAGACTGTCGTACATACAGAAAATAGTCTATTTGCATATCACAGTAACATTATTCAAACATAGTTTGTACAGTAGTTGTCGTTTGTTTATGTAATTTATACGTGTTTCTCGTTTCTCGTTTTTCTTTATATAGATAAGACCGTTACTTTTCCCGTTTGAATGGTTTTACACTAGTAATTTTTGGGCCCTTTATAGCTTGTTGTTCGGTGTGAGCCAAGGCTCCGTGTTGAAGGCCGTACATTGACCTATAATGGTGTACTTTTTTAAATTGTTATTTGGATGGAGAGATGTGTCATTGGCACTCAAACCGCATCTTCCTATATCTATTTATTTATATTTTTTATATACTTGTTTTAGATGTTTGAGGATAAATCATTTCAATATGGAAGTGTCAACATCGTGACAGGAAAAATAAATTCATTGGTAGAGATTCGATGCAACATCTCTGCAGAACTATTGATAGAACAAAAATTCACATCTTACATTGCTAGAGGAGTTACTGTCAGCGTTGGGCATAATGGTCATTTGTTCAGTACAAAGTCATTCAAATATTTTGAATTTGAACCAAAATGTCAGATACCTAGAGGAACAGAAGCAGATAGATTCTTCGAAATAGCTGTAAGTTCAAACAATATTGTTTCATTTCTATAAACCATATATATTCAATGTCAATATGTTCCAGCATGTCTAGCAATTTTCGATAAATGTGTTCGTAATATTTCAGATTAATTAAAATGAACGAAACGATATTCCCGATATAAGTACTTTGTTTTCGTGAATTTCACAAGAATGATTCAGATTTTTTTTAAACAGCTGAATAAATTTTGCTTTAAATTAAATCTTCGTTTATGAAACGTATTTTCGTTAAGAACCGGATTATGATTTTTTTCAGAATGGCACATGCTTTGTTAATGGTAGATGTTATAACGACATGGAATTCAACCCAATCAACATCTTTGAGTATTGTGATTCCAAAATAAAACAACAAGAGTGGAGCTTTAACAAAACGGTGTGTAGGAATTGCTTTATCGACGCTAAGCATTTATATTTTTCTGTTATCTCGAAAATTAAAATAAAAATGTTTTAGTTCAATCATTTTGAAAAGGGTCAAATTTGTTTCTAACGGTCATTCCAGATAGTATTTAAATTAGTTCGACTAAGCGTTTTATTGGTTTTCTGTTTGTTACAGTGTAGAACTTCATCAAATCGCGAGCAGCAAATATATTAAAACTATAACATTGGAAGATTTGGTATGAATCCAAAAGATCAATAAAACAATATGCAAATGCAAAGCATGTTGAAACAAAGATGGTACCGAAAAGCCTTCAACAGCAGTAACCCAACGACCAAATGTGTGCTAAACTTTATAGCAATAGGCAAATATTACCGACATTAACCAAGCAAGACAACTAAATTTGTGAGAGATAAGTAAGAATGTCAAAAAATCCGATTTGAAACAAATGAAATACAGACCTGTTTTTAAAACAATCACATCATTAAGCGCTTCATTTACTCATCTAATTTGTTCTTTGTTTGCGACATGGTTTTACGTGACACATGATATATCGCCGTATCAACATAGCGACATAATTATTGAATATTACATGAAAGTAGAAAAACAATGCTTTGAAACAAACAATCTTAATATTTTCCTTTCTGTTTTTTGTTATAACGTGTGGAAATTTTAACAGATGCATGTGGAAGTTAAATATATATATATATATATATATATATTTTAAAAATCTTTTCATTCATAGAGCGTTTGTAAAATAGATGGAATATACGTACCAAAGAGTAATTTGACAAGTAACAGTGAATGTCAAAGCTGTAATCCTGAAAAGTCTGTTTACAATTGGACAGTTGTTGATGTAAGTACTGTGTCGTTTCACATTTGCAAAAATTCAAAGCACAAATAAAGGCAACAGTAGTATACCGCTGTTCAAAACTCATAAATCCATGGACAAAAAACAAAATCGGGGTAACAAACTAAAACGGAGGGAAACGCATTAAATATAAAAGGAGAACAACGACACAACACTAAAATGTAACACACACAGAAACGGACCAAGCTTCAGACAAATTCCCACGAGAAAAACAAATATAACATCAAAACCAAATACATGAATTTGGGATAGACAAGTACCGTGACACGTCTTATCGCAATGTGAAATTACACTCAAAAATAAGAGAAAACATTCGAAACTAAAATTGGTATTAAGGGCATCCGATACAGTTTCTCGATATAATGTCATTTTTATAATTTTGAAATGTGTTGTAGGCCTTGGCGAGTTATAAAATAAAACACAAAATAAAACATAGGTCACCGTGCTTGTTTTCGAGAAAATTGAGGCTGACAATTGGGGATTTGTGCAATTTTGTAAAAAAATTAGGCAATGTTATAACTTTTTTGTAGCAGATATTCTTCGTCGTAAATTATTAAGATCGGGTTCAATCTGAAGCTGTGATAAGTGGCAATAAGGAAAAAAATAAATCACTATACGAATAACTATAAAATTATTCAAGTCTTGCTTGACATTGCGGACCAGATGCTCAAAGTGGTATTTTTCTAAACCTAAAAAAATGGAAAAAAACTGTTTCTGAAAATGTCATTTTTATCATTTTTGTACATATCTGCATTTTGTCATGCTTTCTCCAAATCTCAAATAAAAAATATAGGTCACCGTGCTGGATTCCATGATAATCACGATTTATCCTAAAAAATTGCGTCACCCCTTTGTAACCTCAACGTTAGCACTAAAGTGCACGACGTCGCTGGCAGACAATTTCGACGTTATCGCTTCAAATTACCGGCGACATTTTTCAGATGTATTTATAAATATTACTTGTAAAGTACTATCTATAAATTGGTAATATTGTTTTCGGAAGTAAAATCATGTGAATAACAAATACCTCTCTGTGTTTGTGGTCTAAGTGAGAAACTTCCCAAGAAAAGTTATTACGGACTGTTGATAATTTTTACGGCTTTCAAAAATTTAGGACTCGGCAATTTAGAACATGACATACAGGTACATTTACTGTACACACTCGTATATTATTTCATACTGTATGATGACCTCTAGATGTTGTTCTTTGTTTTGTTTTGTTTGGTTGGCTGCTGTTTCATTACACATACCCCTAATATCCTTTAATTCACGTTTTTATCACTGAGAAAATCCGTTTATGTTGATACGAATTTTAAAAAAGTTAGCGTCGTTTGGACAGTAATCAAATTTGCCGTTACTTTTCTCGTTTGAGTTGTTTTACCTTGTCATTTCGGGACCTTTTATAGCTGACTATGCGGTATGGGCTTTGCTCATTGTTGAAGACCTATAGTTGTTCATTTCTGTGTCATATTTGTCTCTTGGTGAGAGTTGTCTAATTGGCAATTATACCACATCTTTTGTTTTATGTGTTCAGAAAACAGACGCAAAATGTTAAAAAGGAAAATCTTCAATTTGCTAATGGATGCTTTTGTCCAGACAGAGAAACTATAATTTTGAAATTTTTGATTTTTCGCAAAAAAATGATTGAATTAATAGCGAGCGGACTGGATATATTACGATTAGTTGCAATTAAAACCATTCTCTCATAGCGTAATTTTATTGGTAAATAACTATATATTTTTTTCACCACAGCGCGTACATAAAATACCGCATGTCCATTCCCCTGTCTGTCCTTCCGGACTTCTGGTTAATTAGATTTTTCAAGTGTACAATTCTTACCAACTTTCTATAAAACTGATATCGTATGGACACGTTCAAAAATCAGTGCATATCAACTATTCTTCAAAAGAGTTATGCCATTTGGAAATATTAATTATATTGAAAATTGCATTGTATTTTCTGTCATTCCGTCATTTCTCTTATATATCTATAAAAAAAAAATAAAAAAAAAATAAACAGCTGCGCTTCGAGCGCATGACACGCCCTTCGTCTCATGAAAAAAAAACCAACATAATATATTTTTTTAAAATAACACGGGGGTCGTACGGAAGTCATGCTAGGTATATCCTAACTCATTAATTATTCTTGCTCAATAATAAGTTTATATATCACAACATGTTTAATACGATCCTCAAATTGAAGCTCAATAAAAATTCAAGACCTCAAAAATGAATTAAAGAATCATTACGAAAAAGTATACAGATCTTAAGAATAATTTAACTAAAAAGTATGTGAAGTACTATGCAATTATTATAGATAGTTTCTGAGATACGACGCGACATGTGAACCCCAGCCCCTTTTTGTCATAAACTCAATAACTCTAAAATCAAGTTCTGAATCATTCTCAAAAGTATATACAAGTTCTTCAGAATTATATAACAAAGAAGTGCGTAAAGTTTAGAGCAATAGTCATAAACGTTTTCTAGATGCAGCGCGAACTGTAAAAAAAACCTGTTCTAGTTACAAAGTCTTGTAACTTATAAAGTTCACCAAAAATGATACAGACCGTTTGACCATCATGACTGAAAAAACAACCATGTTCAGTTTAATGATAATATGCTGTACCATATTTACGACGGACAGACGGACGCGGGCATTTCTATACCATTTTACGGATGCATAAACATATTGTTTGCTATTGCCTTTTGTTAGATAAACTACGTGCAACGTGGAGGAAATAGAAACTTTGTTCTTTTATTAAAGTTGTATCATTGTTTGTATTAGCGGCATACCATTTTTTGTTTACATAAATAAATTAAATACATTTTTCAGAAAGGAAATTGACTTCTTCGTGTACATACATTTTCGGTATTAGTTTTTAAATATCATTGGTTTTCTGTGCTGTAATGAAAAATCGGATCCGGACCAAATCGTGGATAATAAAATTTTAATTGACATGCATGATATTAGTAACACCAAAAGGGTCAGTCGTCTTGAGATTGCTCACTATACGATATTTGTTGAAGATCTCAAAGAAACAGTAATATGTTTTATTTCTTATTATGTTATTAGACTGTTATCCTGGTATAATCAAATGCACTGACTAATATTAATGGCGTAGAAATAAGAATGCGGGAGAAACAGAAATTGGAGCATGGAAATTCCACATTACGTTTCGTATTACGGAAAATGACACGCATTACGTCCCGCAAAAAGTGACGTTTTGCGGGAATTCAAACGCTTAACGTCGCGCCAAGAGTTAACTCCCTTGAATAGAATTTCGCAATGTGTTTGTATAAATAAACTTTATCTTATACTTAATGGAAAATTTAAATAAAAATATAGGGTCACTGGTCATTTAAGCTCACAATCTGCCTTCGAAAGAAGCATGCACTTTTTCTGTTAAACTAATAGGAGAAAAAAAGGTAAAATCGAAATTAAAAATTGCTTAAACTTTACAAAAGTTAAGTTTTAGTACAGTTCATTTGAAAAAAAATAATAAAAAATATAGGTCACCGATGAATTATTTCAATTTTTATGCAAAAAAGGAATTTTTTTTAACAAAAGGGAGATAATTTAAAGCTTTTTCAATGATATAAACATTTTAAAAGTCATCTTGGGCTAAAATGAATTGATTTTTTTGGTCGATTTTTGTACCATATCATAAAGTAACAACTTATAGTGTAATAAATAAAATTTGAAATGAAAAAAAACAAATGTTTCAATTTTTGCTGATTTTTTGTACCCTCGAGCCTCCTTAAGTGAAGATTCCAATTTGAACAAAACTTCAAAATACAAGTTAAAATTATAAGTATCAAATCTGTAATAAAAAATCTAAAGTATTGAAAGGAAGGGCGAAAGATACCAAAGGGACAGTCAAACTCATTGATAAAATAAAATAACATCAATTGACAACGTAATGGTGAAAAAAGAAAAAGACAAACAGACAAATAATAGTACACAAAACACAACATCGGAAACTAATTTAGACTAAGCAACACGAACCTCACTAAAATGTGGGTGTGATATGAGTTGCTCCGGCAGGGTATGCAGATTCCGCTTCACAAATGGCACCCGTCGTGTTGCTTATATGCTATTACGAATCCGGTGAATAGTCTAATTCGATAGGTCACATTCGAGAAATGGGAATAGGATTGTTGTAACGACATAAGGAACATATCCAATATCATCTGTGAAACGGTTATTCCCTAACGGTCAACCAACTCGGGTTGGCGTCCGTAAAACTTACGAAGGTATGATTTCAGCATTATAGGTTTAAACTTTATTCCTTAATATTTTCAATGTATAAAAAGATCACTGATGTACTAAATAATAACAGAAAAACAAAAAAAATGTTACATATTTCGCTGTCGTCTAATTCAAACAAATAAAAACTATTTTTATCGAACTAAAAAGTAGCAAAAGCGATCTATCCACCAGGAGATAACAAAATTCTTAAATGCATAAGCTGAAAGGTAAAAATTGTTTGAGGTAACCTTTTCATGATAATATTTCTTTTTTGGAAAATGTATTTAAGTCATATAAATCTTGTGCGATGTAAGTTTCTGAAATTGTTTAACCTACAGCTCCTTGTTCCTAACATGGTGGTCTTCATTGAGACAAACATGTTGAACACAAACAAAAACACCATCGAGAAGTCCACTTACTGAGTCCAACATTACACATGCAATTTGGTTATGACGATCTTTTAAGGGAGTTAGCAAGGTCGGATTATAGTTTTGTGATTATGAGAGCTAATGCCACTAAAAAAAAAGCTGGGTACATATGACTTGAATTACACTATTGCTGCTTAAACTATACATGATTTCAATTTTACTTTTCTAATTTTCAGAATGAATGTTTCATAAACTACACATGCTACAGCAATAATGATCGCAATCCCAAACATGCTGATGAATATTGTGATCCTCTAAATAGTCAAATAAGATGGACATTTAACGGTATTTTTATGTTTTATATATTCTATTGTATACTTATGATTATGTAAGGAAAGTTAAATAATTTTTTGTTACATGTCAATTTATTTGTTGAAGTTACGATTTAATTTTAACTGCTTTCCTCTATGTTAAAATTTACATTTTCAGAACAGAAGTAGAATAAAATAATAAAAAAAAAAGAAATCATTTTGTGTCTTTTATTGCGTACTTAACAATACTGAGCCTACTTACTCGAACGTTAAAAAGAGCATGAAAATACATTTTTACTTACTATTTTTCAAAATAGCGGTATATGATATAAATAAATATTTTCTTGAACAATACATATTAATTTTAAAGAAAAAATTCAAGACGATAATTGCAATTAAAAACATCTGAACACCAAATACATTTTAAAATTTTCAACTCACTTAAGCTTAGTTAGACTTATGTTTTGGTTTTCTTTTTAGATCTGCCAATGCCTTGTAGTTGTGAAGTTTTAAAATGTTATAATTATTTAATTTCCAAAACCTCCGTTTTGGTAGGGCTCTAGAAAACATTAATGGGCACATTGAAAACGGTATCTCACGTATCATTTGCAATTGCTTTGATATAGTCAGGACTTTAATGATTCAATTAGAATGATGTTTCAATACGTACAAAAATATATTTCTAGTAAGACTTTTGTTGTAATTTCGAAATGACACAAAAGATCTGATTTATGCGTCAACGTCCTACATGTATTTCGTTACATATTTCTATTTAGTATGAATTTCGAAAAAAAACCAAATGCGATACAGTGCTCTGACCTTAGTATACTCTTACCAGCAAGGTCATTGCTATTAGTAAGATATGTATTTCACACTCGAGATATGATCGCGAGTATGGTAGACTTAACGAAAGATCGTAGCTCACCTTATTTGCTATCAGTGGTTATTTTTTTATACATTATGTGTAACATTGGATTTCATTAGATTTGATTTTTTTTTATATTTTCGCAAGGTTCAACCATTAAATTATCTATATTAAAAACGTATTCGTCACAGCAACTATGATTATGAACAATCTTCCTTATTTAAAGTTTAGATTACAAACCCTCAGAAATGCAGATCTGGGTATTCCTTTTAAGTGTTTAAAAAGATATTGTTCTTTTTCTTTTGGTTTTCAAACGTAACGTTCTAGAAAAAGGTTTAAATATCCTGCGCATGCAATCAGTCGTAATTAATGTTCATCTGTATAAGGAAATGATATTTTATTATACATTTATTTTAAGTATTGAAATCTATTATTTTTAGAATCAGTTTTAGTTCCTGATGTCCGACCCGCTCTTCTGAAAGTACACCAGACAATTATGAATGTTGACGTAGAACGTTTATACTTTGAATGCGCCATGGAGCTTAACAGACTTTTCTACAAGATTTATGAAGTGACATGGACTTGGGGAAGTAATCAGTCTTTAATACTGGAAAGTGATGTACACAATATGCAGAACCTTTGGTTAACAGAGACTCATTTTCAAACTCTTGGAACAAATGCAAGTACACAATGAATAAACATGAATCATTATTTCTCAGGTTCTAAATTTGTCTTTGGAAAACAAAATTTGTGCTTATTTACCTGGCAGATAAGAAATGATATTCATGTCCGCCAATCTGTCAACTAATTGTTCGTCATTGAGTCCATTGATTCCACAGATTGAGACCTTTGACTCAATGACGGCCAGTTAGTTGACAGATTGGATTCAGAACACCAACTGAATCTATTGTATTCAAACATTTGAAAAATGATATGGATAACTATCTACATAATCATTTTAATTTAACCCCGATATTGTCGTATGGTTTCTGTTTAAATTTTGAATTAATATCTGGAGAAAAATAAGCTACTATTTTCTCACCAAAGAAATATAGAAAACCATTGAACTAAATGGATTGAAACTACACAGAATACAATAGAACATAAGGACAGGTTCGATTGATAAGTTTGCTTTTGCTTTGTTTTTGTTTGTTATGCCCTGTTTATGGGTATTAGGTTTTCTGCTCTGTTTGTCTGTTCATCCGCCCGTTCGTTCGTCTGTCCCGCTTCAGGTTTATAAGTTGAAGTCCAATCAACTTGAAACTTAGTACACATGTTTCCAATGACATGATCTTTCTAATTTAAATGCCAAATTAAAAATTTTAACCCATTTTATACGGTCCACTGAACATAGAAAATTATAGTGCGAATCGGGCATTCGTGTACTTTGGACACATTCTTGTTCTCTTCTGTTTTGTAATATTTTACTTCTTGTTTTTAGATTGTTTTTTTTGTGGTAATGACTTATATTTTTTGTCAAAATATAAGGTTACCAAATGGTTTTTTTCCCTAGATTATCAAAAAATCTGAACTCCGAGGAAAATTAAAAACGAAAATTCCCTAAGCCAATGGAAAATAAAAAGCTCAAATACATCAAACGAATGGATAACATCTGTGAGATGTAAAATCAAATTGGTTGAGATTTTAATTAAATCAACGTCACAGTCGTTGACTACATAATGCAGATCATGATGGATTTACGATTTTTCTAACATAATTCAAAATTTACAGTTCTGTAGTATTCATATTTTACAAAACTGTGATAATATTTGAAAGAGCACTACCTTTTGTATTTGATATAAATCGTTAATTCCAGCAAATATAGAGACGAAAAAGTCTTTTATTTTTAAATTAAACCATTTTACTTCACTAAGCCTAAGCATGAATAACCTGCCCTTTAAATTATATTTTTCATTATTTGAATTTTTTCAATTTCAAATGTTTTTATTTTCGTCTTCATTATTCTAAAATTATAACTCAAAAGTTCAAACAAGATAAATCTGAACAGTATTTTAGGTCAGTAATATTATGATAATTTCGGCAATGAGCTCATTCAAACAGCTACAGTGTGTGCTTTATACAAATGTTTTGTGTTATTCAATACATGCTACTAGGATTTATGCCCGTTTTATTGTACATTGAAGGGTAAATGTTTTTTGTTTAATATTTTAATTTAATATGAAACGTTAGCTAACATTAGTTATATATTGATCGTTCATATTTTGACAGATTTCATGCACTCTTCGAGGAAAACATTCTAACGAAGATCAGGATGGCACTGTGTTTAGCAGCGAACCATTCTTTGCCGGTATTTACGTAAGTTGATGTTTACCAAAAAACTTCAATAGGTACTCATATTGAATTTGGAAGTTTGGTTTTACTTGTAGAAACGTGATCTCATCTCAAGATTCAAAGGTATTTTATTTAAAGACCTTTTATTCCTGTACTGTTTATGCAACAAGATGCATGGGGATCAGAGTTTTGTCATCGCATTTTGTTTTACCTTGCTAACTGATCACTGGATGTAATTATTCGAAGGTGAGCTAAAGCTGGTTTGACGTTGCATGAACATTTTGTGGAAACCGACCATCATGTTTAGTGCATATCTTGCTGCATATGCATTGCTTCCTTTCAAACAATAATGGAAATTGCTGAATTAAGACGTTTTTGGATTCGGATTTCGGTGCACTTCTATCTGGATTAAAGATATTATAAAACTAGGTTGTGCGTCTATTCAATTGTTTTTAAAGGTGGTGGATACTAAAGGGACACTCAAAACTTATAAGTCAAAGACATACCGAGTTAACCATGGCAAAACAAAACGTGATGAAAGTACAAACAACATTTTACAAAACAATACATAGAAAAAAATGACTTTTGAACATAAAATTAATTCTTGTAGATAACTGAACTAATGACTGTGGAGAAAGGAGGTTCAGCAGACCTCAGTTATAACCTAACAGTTCCTTTTGGATGTCTATCATTTAATAACAGAACTCTACCATGTTTCATTGAACTGAATATGCTTTCTCCCGACTATACGACAAGCGATCAATGTTACGGAGATATAGTTAACTTGGAACACTGTAGAGTGAAGATATGGAGAGATTCATGGAGTACGCCCAGGAAACTGGCCATCAAACATAGGGGAAGACAAATGTATGGTGTGTTTCCAGAAAAAATATCAATGAAACTTAAAACTTCAAGTGCAGATCATCCCTTATGGGATACAACTAAAATTCCGGAAATTAAAGTGAGTACTATCCTTAAACAACTTCGAAAAGCAAACTGTATTTGAAAATAATTTCTTCAAATCATTACCGACTTGTGTGTGTTTATTTAGTTGTTGGTTGTCAATTCAATGATCTAAAATATTTAAAAGCAATCAATAAGATTTGTTTCTGATTTATTGAAATATTATTTTTTATACATAAAAAAATATAAACTAGAGTGAGAAAAAATGGTCTAGTTGACAAGTACCGATTTGATTCTGTTATTACACACTTTTCACATAAAATGTTTCCAATTGCCAATATTAGGTGTAGACTGGTTAATCGTTTACCTGTCATAATGGAAAGCTGTCCCTGACGAGCATATATAGTCGATGGTGATAAACAGGCCAGTTTAGCTAATTTACACACTGTATAGCCTTACTGAAGATTTAACATAATTCAAAGATTGGGGGAACAAATACAGATTAAGAACATAGAACTTACAGATTAATTTTCTATTTCCGATAGCTTCGTGATGAAAATTGATTATGGGAAATAAATTAAGTTTTTATAAAGTTATTGGAAAACATATTTTAATCATCTGAATCGAAAATAATAACTGAGATGTTGATAACAAACATTCAAAACAATGAAAACAATGTTGAAGAAAATATAATTAAAGAAAAGACAAAATATTTCATAAACATTCGCATTTTTATTTTTGTTGTAGGTGCACGTCCACGATAGTAAAGTTGAACTGCAGGACAGAGTTTGCTCGGCATATAATGTCCATATTACAACGTTTGACGGATTGTATGTAAAATTCTTTTATAAATAAATATTTCATCAGTTATAGTTACCGATAAATTTTGAAAGACGAAAGTGTATTTACATACTTAACCTGATGATGGTATTTGAAAATTTCCGGGTTCTATTTACGATTATTTGGGTTAAAAAAAAAGCTATGACAAAAAATATATTGACATTGCTATTTATAAATCATATGACTTTAGTATGAATTTAATCTTTTATATAAATTAACTCTGTTCTGCATGAACAAATGCATCGGATTCCTTTATATAATGCTTGAATACTAATTATTGAAAATATTTTTATCCTTATATCATAGGCATTATGTTCAACCAAACCAAGGAACATTTACCTTGTACAATAATAGACTAAAAGAAAGAAATATGATGGTAAGATATTATCTTGTCCTTAAAATGAACAAAATATGTATGAACTTTATATACTAAAAGACATTTGCAGTTTGACCATTAATGTAGTCTTGGATTGCTAGAAAAAGTCTCCGTCAAGTTAAACTGGATACTTGTATGTTACCTATTCTGACAACGGACTCGGATTTCTTTTGAACCGACTTTTACTGTGCGTATTGTTCTGTGTTTGTTTTTCTACATTTGCTAGAGGTATAGGGGAGGGTTGAGATCTCAAAACACATGTTTGTCTTTTTCATTTTTAGCCATGGCGTTGTCAGTTTGTTTTAGATTTATGAGTTTGACTGTCCCTTTGGTATCTTTCGTCCCTCTTTTAAACACCGCCGTATGTAGGCGCGTGACCCAAGTCGGGAGCTTTGTTAGTCTTGTATAATTTTTATTTTAGTTTCTTGTGTATATTTCATAAGTTTGGTGTGAAGTCCATTATCACTTTATTTGATATACTATGAAAGTGAAATTAGCACATTTATTAGCATGATTTTCGTTTTACTATTATATGAATATATAAAATTTATGAACTTTTATTCATTCCACAGAAATGTTTGAATTGATTGATTAATCGATTGTTGTTTACATTACGTCCAGCGATAATTTGTTCATTAATGACTTCTGGTATGCCTAAAACGGTCAGCAATTTTGCCCTGCAACAGGCCTAGGGAAACGCAGACATCAAAAAAGAGTTGTTGTAATGAACAGAGAACCAAAATCTCTTTACGAAATGCATTGGATTATACACTCTTTCTGAACGAACCTAGGTTTAAATTTTAAAAACATTCCACTTAATTTGTCAATATTTCATCATCCACATCATCCAGTAGAAAGAAAACCTAGTAGGTTTTCATATTTTTTTAACCCAATCATCCTTTTAGAAAATATGTTTTAAATACGTATAGCTGTTACAAATTTAACATTTATGCGAATTTACACTCTGATACTCTCACTTGTCTTTTTGGTGTTCGAAATATCGTCAACGGTCGGCTTTTGGGTTTTTTTTCAAAATAAAAATAGATCTGTATATTACGGATTAATGTAAAAAGCCTGTCTAAACTCTTCAGTCGTGTTGTTGCTGTCCATTGAACGGATATTTTATTCTTATGTTTACACTGAAAATTAAAAGTAAACCAGTTTGCTCTATGGTTCTATTCTACCTAATAGTTATCAACGGTATCAGGATTATAATTTATTACGCCAGACGCGTGTTTCGTCTACATAACACTGATCAGTGATCAGTGACGCTCGAATCAAAAAGGTTCTAGAGACAACACGTACATAGAAGAAGAGAGTTGAGAACTAAAATTTCCAAAACGTTGTGCCAAACACGGTTAAAGTAATTTACGCCTGAGATTATAAAATCCTTTATTTTTCCGAAAAATCAAAGTTTTGTAAACAGGAAATTTATAAAAGTTACCATATACAATGTAGTTTATATTCATGTCTACAACGCAGTGCGGACTACTGCCTGGTGATACCCTTGAGGACACCAGCAGTGGCATCGACCTAGTAGTGTAAATAGTTATCAAAGGTACCAGGATTATACTTGTGTTTTTATTTAATCAAATTGTTTTTATTGTTTTTATAGCATTATAGATTCTTCGAATTTAATGACTTATGTAACAAATATATTCATTTTATAATAATTTTTGCTGCATTCCCTTAAATATGTATAGGTACAAGTTAAGCTTACACAATGCGACGACATCAGCGGAGTTCATTGTATTTGTGGTGTTGCTGTCAGGGCTGGAGGAGATGTTTATGTGTTCGACTTCTGTGATGGGAAAAGCATTATACAGTATATGTCTTGTCAGCAAAAACTTTTAGATGTTACCACTCGTTCTAAAGACAATAAAAAGTATAAGGTACGCTATTAGTGCTTACTAAAGATTACAACATTGTCAACATGTATTTTGATGATTGATTGAGTATTGAAACAACATTTCTTATTAGTTAGATAGTTTTTTTTAGCAAATAAGTACACATATTGCATCAAAACTAGCAATTTTGTGAGGTTGCTATCGATTTGTACGAATAACTGAATAGTTTATAAATCAAAAATTAAAAGTCTGTATCAAAAAGAAATCAACGTGTTACTTGGAAAATCAAATGTTTGCTTGAATCTTATCCAACGCTTTCGTAATATATGCTTGTAATTGGATCTCGCATTTTTATATTAATATATACATATGATTGAATAATTCATGCTGCAACCAATATGTATTTACAAACATCTATAGACAGGTTTATGTAAAATGAGATTTCAGTTTAGACTAATTTATTTAAAAGCTTATTTGGTTTGTTAAAGATTACCTTTCCAACTGGTACGGAGGTAGCCGTTAATATCCAGTACATTGGCGCAAACACTTTCATGAATGTTGAAATCAGAGCATCAGAAACTGACTTTAACATGACAGAAGGTCTTTGTGGTACTCTCAACGACCAATGCGTTGATGATTTAGCTGAAACTGATGGCAAGTTCTCACCTGTAAAATGTAATTCCAATGAAATACTGAATACGATCTCACAACAGTTTTCGGATTTCTGGAGGTTTGTGGTTTAAGATAAAAATTGAAAGTATTCTATATATATTTTTATTTATTTATCATAATATTTTGTCTAATGTGGAATAATTTCTACACTAAAAAGCATATTTATTTGAATTACTTATTAAGGTAGATAGGATGTCTTCCTCCTTCTTGCATTTGTAATATAAATACCAAAAAACATCGGTCTAGATCTTTGATAGATGTTTAAATTTTGAGAGTAGTAGGTAATTCATGTGTAAGATTTTTCATTTGAATATAGAAAATGAGATGTTTTATCATATTCATGATTGTATTTTATAAAAACACAGAAAATTTTGCTTGATTCATTTTTTTCGATCTTTGCAACATATAGGGAGGCAACTCAAATGTAAGGGCAGATAATTCAGATAAAGATACTTTTACAATAGAATGTGTTAGGAAATTCTCTATTTTATTATGTAGCGAGAAAACGGGTTCAGTGGCCTCATTTTTTCTTTTTCTTATCTGAAAGCATACTACTAAAGCTATCTTCTCGAATTTTATCTCAAATTTTATGGTGCAGTTTTTGTTTTATGGCAGAAAATTGGATTTTCCATGCATAATCTATACAAAATCTGTCAATTTTGAACAACCTGTACCATGAAAATAAGCCCCGTGACCCATTCTTTTTTTTTTTTTTTGAAAAGCATTATATAAACTACATTTTGGCAAATTATTAGAAAATTCTATGGATTATAATTTAGACACCCCATCTACCTTAAGCCGTATTTTGTATTGAGAGCAGTGACATTGATTGCCTGAAATGGTACTCATACTTTCATTAATATTCTGAGTGAACACCAAAAGCCTAATATTTGCAAACTGAATGGTTTTTTTTTTCTATTATGAATAATGTTAATATAAAAAGTAAAATAACAAAAATTCCGGACTCTGAAATTCTAAACGGAAAGTCCCTAGACAAATGGCAAAATCAAAAGCTCAAACTCATCAAACGATTGGTTAACACCTGTCATATTCCTGACTTGGTACAGACGTTTTCTTATGTAGAAATTAGTCGATCAAACCTGGTTTTTTTAGCTAGCTGAACCTCTCTCTAGTGTAAAAGTCGCATTACATTCCATTATATTGACAACGATTTGTATGTAGTGTCTTTTTATTGTTGTGATGTACAAGTACCCGGTGATGTCCACTCTGTGTTTGACTTTT
Source organism: Mytilus galloprovincialis (assembly GCF_965363235.1). NCBI lineage: Eukaryota > Metazoa > Mollusca > Bivalvia > Mytilida > Mytilidae > Mytilus > Mytilus galloprovincialis. The sequence continues at coordinate 90,653,968 of NC_134843.1, forward strand.
TTATGTGTTTATCTATTTGTATCCTTCTGATAAGTTAAGCCCTTTGAAACTGACTTTTATAGTCTAATTTTATGTTGCACTGTTACACCTGTGTCTCAGGTTAGAAGTAAAGCTTGTATCTCGCTAACATGTTTAGCCCCGCCTCAATCTGAATGTATGTGTCTGCAATGTAGTGGTTGTCGTTTGTTTCTGTGGTACATTTTCTGTCATTTTCTGTATGAATAAATTAAACCGTTTGTTTCCTCGTTTGTCGTTTCGGTGCTCTATATAGCTGACTATGCAATATAGGCTTACCTCATTGTTAACTCCCGTACGGTGACCTATAGTTGTTAATTTCTGTGTCATTTGTGAAGAGTTGTCTCATTGGCGATCATATCATAACTTTTTTCTTATAAAGATAGGTAAAATGTCAAAAACAGGGGTACAGAAGTCACATTATGTTATAACCTTAATCACTAAAAAAAAAATATAATGCTTTTTATATTTGGCGCATAAAAGGAATCATCTTATTTTTTAATGATGAACACCTCTAGTGCAAGCACGACGGAAAATGAAAAAGAAAGATAACATCAATGAATAATGAAAATATTATCTAGAAAAACCAAATATACATGTATATTACTGAAATCGCACAGACAGCTATACAAATGTTTTTTTTTATTCCAAGCAGCTCTATGTTAAAATAAGACATATCAAACGAACCTTTTTTTTTTTAGAGTTTCCAGTAGTAATGACCTATTTAATATATCAAATGGTGCACCGATTGCTTTATGGACTGACCATGATGAGTATTGCAGTTGTCCTTCAGCAGAGATCTCCGATAAATTTGAATGTTCAGCAAGAGCAATCGTACCATGTAACAGAAAAAACGATTATAAAACGATAGGACAGTTAACATGCAAGCTTAGTCCTATAGACAATTTCAATCTTCACACCAAAAATAGAACCCACCAAAATCCCACAACATTTGTAAGTAACTCTTGTTTTATTTCGTTTTAGCGTTGAATCTAAATCTTTCTTTTTGCTTGTATTAACGTATAGTTTTATTTCGTTTTAGCGTTGACATAAATCTTTCTTTTTGCTTGTAATAACGTGTATATATTTTTTTTAAATCGAGTACATTTATACATAAGACATGAGTGTTATTTATGGAATGAGATATTCCGTCTTTTAAATTTTTTTTTTTTTCAAAATCAAGTGTTTTATCACATAAGTGTGATTAAAATTACACTTTTTGGAATTGTGTTCTTGGTTTTTGTTCCTAAAATACCAGTAAGGCCAACTGTTCACAAAATAACACTTATTAGGGTATTTGAAGAGATGGATAGAACGCTTTTGTGTTTGTGGTTGTATGAACAGGTACATAAATAGAGGGGTATCTTGAAAACAAAGAAAAATACGTGGGTGGTGTCTTGAAGCTTAAAGGGGTACTAGCTACGAGATAGATATTGCTCACACCAAATAGAAAGCTACAAATGACACCAAAGTACTAATGTAAACCATTTAAACGGACAACCAACGGTCTAATCTATAAACAAAATCGAGAAACGAGAAACACGTATGAACCATATCTACAAATGACAACTACTGAACATCAGTATGGTTCAATTTTTTCAAAATAAGCTCAGATTGCGTAAATTGTTTATTTTAAACAGTTTATAATTTGGATAAAAGTTGTGCATGGTTGTAAATCAAATATGATAATTTGAGTCAAATCAGTGAACATGAATTTGACAGCTAGTGTCCCTTTAAAACATCTTTTTTTTAAAGTATTTCGAAAATGTTGTTTTTATTCTTTTTTTTCTTATAGAAACCTGAACTCGTAAATATTACGGTACTTGATGCTCAGTCTCTTTGTCGTAAAGCTATTGAAAATAATACAGCATTCAAAGCTTGTTCAGTAGTACCAAACATGCCAAGTGAATACTTTATACATATGTGTGGTTTTGAAGTTGCGGTATGTATTAGTCATAGCTATTTAAAAAAAGACTTTTGTTTCTATATCTTATGTTTGGTACATTTTACATGTCTATGTCTTATTAGTCAGTAGAGCCAAGTTACTCGTGGTTCGTTTATAGGGGTTTTGTATAATGTTGTTTTATGATGTTTGTTTTCATGTTTACTTACTGTTTGGTCTCACATGACCTTACCTTATATAATAGCTCTTTTTTTCTATATGTATGTAAAAGTTAAGATAGAAAATCAGCTTTTTCAAGTATGTTGTTATCTTATATACAAACTTTAGATTTATAAAAAAAACGACATGGTAAGAAAGTACAATTATTTACCCATGACACACACAATTTCATTTCAATATTCTGTCATGTTTAAAAAAAACATAAATACACCGTTACAAACTCAATCCAAATTTGATATCCTTGAACGTGTCAATAAAACAAATCTATTTAATTTTTGAAATTTACCTGTGATAATTTCAACGTCACAAAAAATACGCTAACTTATTGTGACGTTGATCCATTCATATGACGTGCAATTTATATTTTGTTTGTTTGTGGTTTCCTGGCGAGCTAAACTCATGTGAGGTGTCCGTTGTTATTCTGCGGATTTCATGTTGTAAATGAATATTATATGGTGACCTGTTGGTGACCTTCTGCTGTTGTCTGTTCTATGGTTGGGTTGTTGTCTCTTTGACACATTCCCCATTTCCATTCTCAATTTTATATATTATATGGTTTATTTATTTACATGTATTTTTCTTGTCTGAGTGTTCTTCCTTTTGTGTACCTTATTCCTGTTACGTAGTGTTGTCATTTTAGCGGTAGTTTTAACATTGCCAATTTAACAGTTGTTGTTGGGTTTTTTTTATTCAGTTTTTAAATTTATTTCGATCTAGTATGTTATGGAGTAAACCCATGAACAAATTACATGAAAACTGATAGATGAGATTTATTACAAATAACAGGCCGGTGGTACTGTTTGTGAGGTGTTAATTTATTCTTATTTTGCTTTATTTCGTTTTTTACAGAAATCAAAATCTGTAGATTGGATAAGGCACACGGTTGATTCAATGAAAAGTCGTTGTCTGTCTGAAGTTCAGAAAAACGAGACATTAGATGATCAGCCGAGTGAAGATATACCGTCGATAACTGAAACAGTAATAATGGCTATTTGTCCAGGTCTTCCTGAATGTAGTGGTAATGGAAAATGCGATCATGGTATGCACTTCATCATAAAGATAATTATATACATTCTTATGTTATTTTAATGATTGAGTAACTGTTTTATGCTTTTAGCTAGGTGGCAACAGCAAAACGTATTCAGGTTAAGATTGAGATTTCGGTACCATATACAGACTGTAATTTCTATAGAATAACATTTACCATGCAGTGAAATTAAAAGCTACTTGGGCAAATTATTTTCCAGTAATGTTATCATTATAATCTTTTTATTATGTCCCTTTTCATATAAACCGAATTCCTTAAAAAGAAATGAACTACATATATATATGTTATCAATATAATCGAAATGGCTTAAATGTTTTTTTACTATTTTGTATCTTTAGAGGGAATTCTTCTAAACAGTGTAAGGAGACCCAGTAGCTATGTATATTATGATTTATAAAATGTTACCACAGACTTTTTAATTTAGTCTTCATAGTAATATAAAAACTATTGATTCTGATTTAATCTATAATTCAAGGTTTGTGCGTTTGCAATGACGGATTTATGTCACATGATTGTTCTATGACAAAGACAGTACCACCAGAAATATACGGAGTTAGAGGAAATGGTATATGTGATAGGAATGAAATCAATTGTGATACAGCCTTTGTTGTTGGAAATAGAATAGAAGAAAGTGACGACCTGTCTTGTAGAATATCTAAATATGTTGTAAGTCTTGAGACCTCTGATTTAAGTAACTATATTAATCCAAGTCTGCTGAATGTAAATAAAACACATGTATATGGAGAGTGATTGGTTTTTTTTTTAACTTGGTCGATGGCAATACGCATTTTGTGACACTTGTTTTTATAACTATTTCTTTCTTATATTTCTCAAAATAAATGTGTTGGTCGTTTTATATTCGCTGTCGAGAAGGCTATTTTGTATTTGCCAACGACCATATGTTTACAGAAATTTTAAATCGTTGTTAAATTTCTGTTTATTTGGTACATTTTTTTTTAAATAAAATCAATCAACAAGTGTCATTGGAATGAAGACTTATCACTAACAAAATAGTTAGACAAACAAAAAATACTATTTCTATATTAAGCCTCAATTGTCAAATATGCCTTTGAAATTTACAAACCAGATTCATCCAGATGGCAGTAAATCATTTGAGGGGACAACAATAGTACGCGGGAATGTAGAAACACTCGTAGAAGTACACTGTCCTTTAAAAACCACCAAACAAAAAAGAAGCGTCAGAAATACTGGTTCCATTTCTTTCGTTGAAGTGTTTGATGTCAGCGTCAGTTATAATATGGAAGATTTTAGCGACCCAGAAAGAGTGATTCTTATGAACTCTAAATGTCAGCAAAACAACGGGACCATCACTGAGCTTAATTTTGTTCTGAAGGTAACTCATTACTTATTTTATTATTGAGTTGTATATATATTTTGATTTGACCTTGAATTTAGATTTAATGAGATATTTTTTTATAGAATAAATATTCAAACTATAGTTATTTCAACATTTCGTGCAGTTAAATTTTTTACCTGCAAAAATTAGAAATCAAAGGTCTTGGAATTCACATTTTTCAGTAATTCTTTCAATTGATATGAACATATTTACCAAAGAAAATATTATGTAGTTGTATATGTCCTACCTACGATTTAAAGGGTCATACGTTTTCTAGTTTATATCTAGTACGTACGTCCTGCATAAGGTTAAGTTTGGGATTCTGTTACCATGCAGTTGTTGTTACATCGCCATAAGAATTAATACACTCTTTCATTATCATTTGATGTTTTTACAAACTAAATGCTAACTAAAGGTTGAGAACCAGTTTGTGCTGTTAACTAAACAAGTAAACGGTACAATTTGAGTGAGGCATAAACACATTTTTCTTATGTTTCAGGATGATACCTGTTTTATCGATAACCAGTGCCTCTTGGACCAGGAACCAAATTCACAACAAGAATATCTGTATTGTAATGCACAAACTGATCGATATAGGTGGACTTTTGATGATAGTAAATATTGTAAAGTAGAAGAGCAATATTTTAGCAGTAACAACATGATCTTTGACAAAGAATGCTTATTTTGTAACCCTGATTTTACGCCTTATAATTGGACTCTTAAAGAGGTATGTGTACAAGCTTAACTTAAAAAAAAACAGGTGCTCGATATGCATTTCTTTTTTTAAATTGTATTGACTAAATTATAAATATTATATAGTCAAAACATTTGTATGATGAAATAATTATATGTAAGGTTTAGTAAGTAGTTGATTACATGTTTTATGAATGCTACAATTTTTTAATTTTAATTTTTTCTATTTTCATTTTTCATAGAACTATTGTTTGATCGACGGTGATTGTGTTTCACATGATCAGAAGAATACGGTTGATGAGTGTTTGTTTTGCAACACCGAAAATAACTTATTTGAGTGGACAAAGCATGATGAAGGTATAAGTTATTTTTAGTTCTCTTGGCATTTTTCTCATCACTTGGCGTCCATTGTCCGTCGTCGTCGTCCGTTTACATTTACACAAATCTTCTCCCCTGAAACAAATGGGCCAAATAGAACCAAACTTGGCCAAAATCATTCTTAGATTATCTTGTTTGAATAATGTATCCGATAACCCTGCCCATCAACCATAATGACTGCAATGGCTATAAAAAGGTCATGGGGGGGGGGGTTAAATTCAGTGTTTGGCTTTTATCTCTGACACTAAAGCATTTAAAGCATATCTGACAGGGATAAAAAAATGTTCATCAGATCAAGTCCTACCTTCCCTGAAATTTTCAGACCCATCAAAAAACCAGTTGCTTGATTGCTGCGTCAGAATTGGTAATTCATAATAGATAGAGATGATTAACTGTAAACAGCAAACATGATAAACACTGAGAAAGTAAGATCTACAAATAAGTCAAATGATAAAAATGGTCAATAAACCCTTTAGGAGTTATTCTCTTTCATGGTAAATATTTTATAATTTTTTTTTAATCCTAAGCAAATTTAAAAAAGAGAAAAATTGTTATAGTTATTCTCGTCTACAGTGTTATAGAGTGTCCTTTGTTTGATATGCTGGTAGATCAAGGTGAGCGACACAGGCTCTTGATGGCCTCTAGTCTTAATTTCTTATTGGTTTACACAATGCAATTATCGGATATAAAGTCGATCATAGTCTTGCTCTTTTTTTTCTTAATCTTTAATTATTTATTGTATCTTGGAAATAATATAATATGTATTTATACCATAAAATTACTTTAAGCTTCTGTGCTTTGAATATACTAGTACTTTTTTTACAGAAACACATGTGCGCATGTGTATCACATAAGTTCTAGATATTTCTTAATATTCATTCTACGTTGTAAAAAGATGAAATCATAATTATAAACGAATAAAAGGATACGAAGAAGCAATCTAATACCATAATCAAATAGCGCGAAGCAACAGCTTACCAAATCAATGAATAACTAACAGTAGGCGGAATGCAGATACGACAAATGAGAACATCTATAATCTTTGAAAAAAATAACGTTTTTTCCAAATATCAATTAACATAACGTTCTAAAAATCTGTCAGCTTTTTGTTTAACGACTTGTTATCTGCTGAGATTTAAATTTATGAAACAAGTTAGTAAACGTGTTCTCAGAAAACATTGGTCTGACATAATCAGTAGTTAATTCAAAATTTTTATGCCATTGATTTCCTCATACAATTTCAACGTACCTACAAAGTACGTACTGTATGCCTTTGTAATCATTGTCTACTTACAGTGTGTATAACAAAGGTCGACAAACCATCTAATGCCGAGAAGTCGTCCAGTAAACTTGGTTTGATACTACTGGGATCTATTGGTAGTGTAGTTATCCTGTTCATTGTTGGTTTTATTGTTAATTGTTATGTGAAGAATAACAATAGTCGGTAAGTTATGTACAAAAAATAGATTTCAATGATTATTTCAATGAATATTTTTTTTTTTAGTATTGATTATTTTATAAATCTGTATTGAGATATTATAGAAAAGGACCCAAAACATTAAGTCTATGTTGTATTCAAACGGAGACGTCCATAAAAAAAATCAGACGTTATCACCAATGGAACTAGTAAAAATCAACTGTCATATACTGACGTGGTATATGTTTTCTTAACAGGTGGTTATGAACGCTCGGAAATAAACACTTGAACGCCAAATAAGTATAAATACTTGAGGATTTATATAAAACGTGTATGATGAATAAGATATATTATGGTTTGTAAGTAAAACAACCATCAATAGTACCAGACTTATCATCTGGTACGCAAGACTCATGTCTACATGACTGTATATCATATTCTGATCCAAAACATCCGTACAGCATATTAAGCTACTATTATAATTGTTTTTAATTTTGACATGTAGTGATGATGATGATTTTCGGTGTACAATTGAATATTAAAAGGTTATGGAATACACCAATGTGATCCCTATGTTTCAAGAGTATTTTATTTCAGCTAAAACCCTTATTTAAATACATCTTTGTCCCTTTATTGCCCATTATGCCATATATAATACCATCTTATATTTCTAACCATTTTAGGAATTAAAAAGAAATGTTTATTTGTTATTTTGAAAAATAAATACTTGAATCATGTACATAATTTCATAATAATATACATGTATACAGAGGAGTACTTCGACTGTAGGTGCACGCTTCTGTCCTTTAGACATGTATTATTTTTGTCTGTAATATATATTCGTATCTCTTTTTAAGTTTGAAGAGGAAAAGCACATACGAAGCTGATGATCATTATGCCATGAGGAGGCTTCCAAGGATGAAAGTAAATAACTGAAACTCACCATCAATATGAGTGTTTACTTCTTTAAAAAACACAAATGACAAGTGTACTGCTTTCAAACTTATAGTCTATAGTCTTTATTAAGGAATCATTGCCATAAGTATTGTATATATTACTCTATCATTATATGATCATGGAACCATTATATGTAAACTGTTCTGTATCTGAAGTAATTTAATCAGTGAGTAAGGCATAACATATCATACAGATGCTTTTGTATAATTTTTGATGATCTGATTTATTAATTGACGAAATTAATTCATTGTCTTACATTAAATTATGATTAATAAATATCTAAATAAAAGTGTTGAAACAATGTGACTTTTCATTGATGTGTAAAACATAAGTTTGTATTACGACAATATTAATAATATTTCTTATAAAACTATGAATGCATTGAGTTTATATTTGTTGGCCTTATCGGTTGATTAAATTGTCGCATTTCTTTTATTTGAACCGTGATGATCCGATTAGAACCTATGGAATATGTAGCTCCAAGTCGTGTTGACTACATTGCTTAATACGAAATAACTGTGGACAATACACCACCTCAACTTACCTAAATGGTATTCGTCTAAAATGTATGACAAACGAGACGATTATAGTTTTGAAATCATAAATTTTCTCCACTTGAGTAGCAATTTACCAACTTCACCTGCATAGTGGATATATATTTTCTATACTCATTCGTTATTAAAGAGCGTGCAGCTGATAATCAGTATGAAAAGCTAATTAACTACAGTAGGTCAAAGAACGTTTCGTCCATTTGGCCTTTAACAAAGTTCATCGGGAGATACCAACACTTTGTTGATAAATATTCCGTATAATCTTCACAAATACGTTGTTTATCATCTTACTAACGTGTTATAGTATTCTTTTTTTCTTTTTTTCTTTTTATATGTTATTATTTTTACTTTTTAGTGTATTTTGATAATATCAATTTGACACGACTCGGTACTAATACATCCCGTCATTGTGTTATTGTGCTATGGTAAAACAATTTACTCTCGTTTTTCGTTTTTGCTGATATTCTTTGTCTATCTGTCTTTTTGTGTTTCTTTGTTGACACATTTGTTTGATATTTCTGTGATTAAGATAACAAATGTACAAGTTTGACTGCTGTATCCCTAATTTTGAAATTTGTACCTCTCAATGTCTGTTTGTTTAGTTCACACATCGTTGTCAATAACATAGAATTTTATTCGACTGTAATATAAGTGAGAGGTTTAATACCTATAAAAGAAGGTTTGTCAAACCATTTTCTTTTTAAGAAAACGGTGTTCCAAGTCAGGAACATGACAGTTTTTATCTTTTCATTTCATATCTTTGAGCTTTTGGTTTTGCTATTGGATAATGGACTTTTCGTTTCGAATTTTCCTTGGAGTTCGATATTTTTTTATTTTACTTTTTTAAAGAGGTGACGAAGCTTTGCGTCCTTACCCAGCTGTATGAATTAGCGCCGGAGAAAGACATAAACTGAAACACTCGGTGATATGAATACTTAGATGCGTGTTAAATTTCATACCAAACTTAGCTTGGGAAAAACTAGTAGAGTAAGTAGACAGTATGTAAATATAACCTTCAATTCTTTTTTCACAAAAAACAAAAGTTGATGCATCAGTTTAAAATCTTCAAGGTAAGGCAAAGACTCTCAGATTGGCACTATGGTCATAATGATCTGTTGAAACAAGACGGCTTTCTGTTAAACGTGACCACACAATTGAAAAGTTAAACATTTTGAACGAATAGCTAAGAACGGCAATGCAAAGAATTTTACCTTATAAATAAAGAATAACTATGATTGCAAATTATATTATGAGAAAACTATGATAAGAAAATTCGTAAACGAAAACTTTAAGTCGCGGTCAAATCCAAACAAATATTTAAAAGCTAAATAATTTCGAAGTTGGAGAGCATCGAGATCATGAAGTTCCGAAATGTTTTGCCAAATGCATATAAGAAAGTCTTTCTTGTGTAGTAATCCTTAGCATTTTAAAGAATACAAAGTTTTGTTAACATATGATCATTTATAACTTTGATTATGAGACCTACCGAATTAGACTATTTGCCGGGTTTGTAATAACATGCATGAGCAACACGACGGGTGCCACATGTGGAGCAGGATCTGCTTAGCCTTCCGGAGAACCGGAGATTACCCCCAGTTTTTGGTAGTGTTCGTTTCACTTAGTCTTTTGTTTTCTATGTTGTGTGTTGTGTACGATTATTTGTCTGTTTGTCTTTTCATTTATTGCAACACAGAAGTGCTGAATATCCGAATAAAGAAAAATTAAGCAAACTATAAGTTACTGTATGATCTTCAACACTGAGCTTAACCCATACTGTAAACAAAGAATGGATTATCATATCCAATGATTATTACTTTAAATTGTCTAATTTTAATAGGAAAGTTAAGTTTTGTTTCCTAAATTTACATATTATATGAATAACGAATGAATGATTTGAAAATGGAAGGGAAATGTGTTAAAGAGACAACCAGGAAAATGTCTGTCATTGGTTTTAGAAATAGAAATTAGGTCCGAAATATTTGTATTGTTGGTACGAAATTCTAGTTGATTGCGATTTATTTAACGCCTTTGAGAACGGCTTTAACGAACAGTTTAAGAGACTGCATTCAAACTGTTAACCGAAACGGTTCTTGATTTTAACCGATTCCAATGATAGTATCATTCAGACCGAGAAGATCTGTAAGTTTTTGATCAAATGTTATTCACCTATTGTCCGTTATCGTACACATTAGAATGACATTCCCCTTGCTGAATATTTACTACTTTTAAAGTTTGAAAATTCATCATCTGGCGACCTAAATTTATGGTCTTGTATATTAATGGGGTTCGTGTTGCTCAGTCTTTAGTTTTCTTTCTTTTGTCTGGTGTATTATTATTTGTTTGTTAGTGTTTTTCTTTTTAAGCCACGGCGTTTTCAGTTTATTTTCTATTTATGAGTTTGACTGTTATTTTGGTATCTTTTTATGAGTTTTCTTATCCTTTCAATTTTATGTTTATTTTTGAACCCTGTTACGTTGATACATTCATATCAGGTCTGTCTGTTTTATTTATGAATATAGAAGTCGTATTGACTGAACATCGGTGTATAACCTTCAATTTTAATAACAAAGTGATGATGCGTAATAATAATGACAAAACATATCATCTCCTGAATAACTGCACTTACATATACAAACGAAAGTACATACATACAACTGATCTGCATGCCTAATTTCATGTCCGTTCAAAATGTCATAAAAAGGGCTTGTTAATAGTTCACATATGTGTTTCAAATACCAGATATTACAACAAATATTACATACTTTTTAACTGTAAGAGCTATGAATAAAGCAAATACTACTAGTGACCTGTCAAATATTGGAACCGTTCATTTTCTAACCGATTATGCGTGGTTCCAAGAAAAGGGATATAGACGATGAGAAAATAATAGGTATCGGATTTGTAATTGGAATATCGATTGGATCAGCATTAATTGTTATCATGTTTCTACTATGGGGTGTCTATTTGTTAAAGACTAGAAAAGTACCCTGACAGTCGAAAGGGTCCGTCATCTTAACATATATGCTAGATGAAACTTTGACACTATTATCTGTAAATAAATGTAGTGCATGATTTACTTAAAACTTTACGGTTTATTTAAGTTTTTCTTGATTGACTTAAACGCAAGTTATCAACTTTGAAATAAATAAACAAAATTATTCAGCATATTTTAGTCAGTTTCTGTAGTTATCTAACACTATTCATAAGGATATCAGATATAAAGCTTTCTTGAACATATCGACTCTGGTAGATTGTATACGGTGCATATTTTTTTAATTCTTACAAGTAATGACCAAAAGATTTCACATTCTAAGAAAACCAATTTAATCAAACCAATATGTAAAATTGTTACTGAATAGAAGTATTGCGATGTTTACGGTATAAAAGCAATAGTGTTTGTATCTGTGTTTATTCTATATCAAAGTATATACATGTAATCAGCTCTTTATTTCTAATACAACAATTACAGAAATTGCATTACCCCATATAACTTTTGTAAAATAAAGTCATGTCTAGGTATTTTTACGTTGTGACTGGTATGTGTGTCAAAAATACTTACTTTGTGCTTTTCATACTCAATACTGTTACAACCAGTTATGTTCACTCATCGGGAACACCCGAGCTCCCCAACTCCGTTTTTTTTTTTGTGTGTAAAATTATGCTATTCAAACTAAATTAGTTTAGTTTGAATGTGTAATGTTCTGTTGAGTGTTGTACAATGATAAATTATTGCCTATTTATTCATTGTGTAGTTGTTAATACATTTAGTTGTTGTTCATTATAATTGTTTCATTTGCGTATTTTCCTTTGGGTATCCGACACCTCTTGGTTTCAATTGATGGGTTGACTTAAAATATGTTTATAAACAGAATGAAAACAATTGAAAACAACACTTTTAAACTTTCGAAGAGTGAGAACGTGCGAGTCTGAATTCTGATATATTATACTAGTTCATATAAAGAAAAACATGATAACGCTTAAAGAAGTTCAGTTGTCAAAAGTATATGCAATGATTTGTTTTTAACTACACTCCCACCCTCCAAATTATAATTAGTTCGAGCCCCGTACGTGCATGTGTGTTCAACTTCAGTCTTCAGCAATCAGGATTACTAGTTTTCTTCCCGAAAGTCGATGGTTTTCTCCAGGGACTCCCTTAAAATAAAAAAAAATAAAATTTTGCATATTGAACGTAATTGAAGATAGATGAAGTACTAACAATCAATGCATGCAGTTATATATCTTAAAATAAAAATAAAGTAAGCCATAATTGATTATCTAGTGTTTATCATATCCTTGTATCCGATACGTAAGTACTAACATCCGTATCATTTTGATTGCTACATATTTCTGAAATAAGTTAGTAAAGAAAACCTCCTTGCCAGGTCAAGTAATTTTACCATCATGATTTCAGTTGATATTGCGTTATAATTTAGTCCACGGACAACGGACACGAAACAACGACAAAAGGTTGATATGATTTTAAGGTACAGTAGCTAAGGTTAACATTCGTTCAATATGCAAAAAGGCGTGGGAAAACATTTGTGTTGACGCCAGTGATAAATCTTGCAGTATGTCACGGTGATAATGCATCCCTCAAGTGAATATTACATATGGTATAAACATCACTGATGAGAATATCAATGAAAAATGACAATGAAATAAAAGTGCAAGAGTTAAACTACCGTCCTACTAATATTTGTACAGGTAATGATGTATTTACGTTACAAGAATTTAAACCACTGTATTAAGTGACCTTATTCAGTCAGGATCCTACTTCGTCAAAATTATCTCCCCATTACGCCAGTTCATTTTCACAATCGTAGAAATGGAAGCATTTGTAGGGATGACGCGCTACCAATTTTGCTCTTGGAAACCGATAAATTTATCAACATTGCACCAGTACGATCCTTACATGTCAGTTGCATTTTATAAGAGAAATGTATCAACTCGCTAATGAGCATCAGTTAATGATTTTGTCTGCATTGATTCAACTTAAAACTATTGTCTGATCGGTTGTCAGGTGGAATTTTCGAAAATTCATAAACATTTAAAAAAAATTCTAATTAAATATTTCGTGGAAGGGCAGACTAGATTTTTTTAGTGGTTGAAGACTATAAACCCTAGTTATCACACACACAAAATTATAATTTTTCGAAGATATGCATTTTCATCATCCAACTTGAAAGACTGTCGTCAAGTACTTTTAGTAAAATAATAGCTATTCGAACTTTGATTTTGTGATTCATTAGATAGGTATTTCATTTGACCCATATATTTCATCTTTTAGTACTGTGATTTTTATAAGTTATAAAGTCAACCTGTAGCTTTGATATATAAAAATGATAGAATCTGAAGCGAGACGGTGTATGAAATATTCTTGTTTTGTACGATATCAAGACAAATTATTCAACTCAAACACGCCCTAACATAAAAAGGTGCACTCGAGTTTCTCTTTTCGATACTATTGTTACCCATTTTTTGGAATTTTTTCTTGAGTCACAAAAAAAGAAGGTGAGACACGAAAATTACTGAACTAAAAGATTGATATGTTTTCCGTCCGTGGTAAAAAAAAAAAATAAGAAATTGGAGGATATGCATTTTATACATCCAACTTGAAAGATACCCATGTCGTCGACCTGATATCTAATTGTTCTGCTTAGCTATGTAGTCTACTAGATAAATTGAAAACTTATGCAAATGGTGTTTTTAAAATATAACACTTTGTTATTGAGAAGAAAATTGTAATTTTGTTTGTTTCTTTTAACTTTTAAATTTTTTGTCACTATAGTAAACATTACAGTACACATTTATTGCCTTCTCTAACAAAGAGCTTCAATTCTTTTGTTCTATTTCAACCGGGTTTCCGACTGTATTGTACCTGTTCGAATAGATACAAATATTTGTAAAAATTTACTCGACTTTTTTTACAAATCACGTCCAACAGAAGTATTGTTTATATTGTTTTTTCGTTAAAATAACTATTTATTGGATTTTGCAGTTTCGTGATTCCTTTCAAAACAAAAAATCATTTTTATTTTATTTATTCTATCCATTTTTGAAGGTTGGGGTTCTGAAAAGATGTTTTCTGCAACAACAAGTCAGTGTGCGTATTTTTCAACTTATTGATGGAAATCTAAAAATGGTTTTTGTAGGATGGACTGTACAATCATTCATCGTTAAAATTTTGAATTTCGAAAATAACCATTAAAACAAACAGAAAAAAAGATAGATTTGCCTAAAAAACACACTTTTTAACAAGACACACAAATAGATATATACCTATATGGCCTCACTCCCTGAACTGTTTATAACGTTCCTTTATGATTGTTTCCAGATGTACAGAGTTGATTTTATATTACAATGATAACATGACTTCAGTATGTGAATTGTGAGAACTTTAAAAACCGTATTTTGACTTATTAATAAACTCATCATAGATACCAGGACTGAAATTTTGTATTGTCGCCAGACGCGAGAAAATTAGTGTCAGTTGAAAACAAATCTTTACGACCAATGTAATGATTTCAGCCTCCAAATTGTGAACTTTCCATTTCTATGTAGCAACATTCCAGCAGCGCCTGCATACGGAGTATATATCTCCCAATTTATATTCCCACGCTTGTATTTCCTATCATGATTCCCTTGATCCCTACAGTCCCCTTCCCTTTATCCGAATATGACCTACCGAATTAGACTATTTACCGGATTTGTAATAACATGAGAAACACGACGGGTGCCATATGTGGATCAGGATCTGTTTACCCTTCCGGAGCACATGAGATCACCCCCAGGTTTTGATGGGGTTCGTGTTGTTCAGTTTTTAGTTTTCTATGTTGTTACTTGTGTACTATTATTTGTCTGTTTGTCCTTTTCATTTTTAGCCATGGTGTTGTCAGTTTATTTCTGATTTATGAGTTTGACTGTTCCTCTGGTATGTTTCGCCCCTCTTTTGTCTACGAAAAACTCGTCAATGAGCTTGAATAAAAATTAGTTAAAATTACCAAATAAAGATAGAATTTGAAAAGCATTGAGAACCAGAAATTCCTAAAAGTTTTGCCAAATATTTCTACGGTAATCTATTCCTGTGGCAGAAAATATCAAGTTTTGTCAACAGTTAATTTATAAATATGACCATATCAATAATAATTCATACCAGCACAGAAGTGCTGAATTTTGAGCTAAATGGCGAATTTATTTGTGACGTTGTACAGTTTTGTAGTAATTTTGGGGTAAAATTAAAAGTCCCAAAAACATTTTGAAATTTACTCACTACGAAATACATAATAAATCTGAATTGATATGACTTCAATTCATGAGGGAAGTTTGACCTGCTGTAAAACCATGATCAACCCATCACAAGTTCTTGATGTCTCAAAGATTTGAATATAATATGCGTAAAAAAGAAACTCTGAAACGTCATAATTAATTCGATTAAAAAACCTATTTAACAGCAGAAAAATCAGGTTGTTTATCGACAAAAAAAAACGAACGAGAAACCAACGTTTTTGAATTGGGCCATTCCAGTTAATTTCTGATAGGTGGGGATGGATGGGAAGATTTTTTTTATACGTATCAGAAAAAAACATCATGAAAAACTACTTATCAGATCTAGAAATGTAAGACCTATCAGATGTCGAGTTTCTGTTCATATTGAGTGGATGGGCTTTCTTGGGAAAAATGACCTATCAGAATTTTTTACTGCAAGGATTGTACCCATCAGAATTTTAAATACAATACCAGATAAAGAATGATACAAAACTGTCTACATTTCAAAGCACCCCTAAGATCTGACATAGGCATTTTTGTAACCCCTTAGATGTAATTATTTTTAATTATCTACTGATACAAGACCCTCAGAAGTTTTTTGCGTATAAGTGTACTTGTCAGAGGAAAAAAACCCAAAATTGCACCCTTAAGATGTATAAATTTTACACCCCTCAGAAAGGACCATCCATCCCCCTTTAGCAGATATTAACTGGAATGGCCCATTTGACAGCAGATAACTGAATTGGTACATTATAAGAACCTCTTTTATCTATTAAGTTCAGTAAGAGTATTTGATGCATAACCATTTATGATAATTCTTTATCAATGACATAATGAAGGGCAATATTTTAATGTAAAACGTTGTACACTTTAACTATCATAGTTTTTATTTTAAATGGTTCACCTGTTTATCTAAAAATACATGTATTTGAATATCAAAAAGGAATTCAAGATTTTGAATAAACTCATCAGAGATACCAGGATTAAATTTTGAATTAACGTCAGGCGCGCGATTCGTCTACAAAAGACTCATTAGTGAAGCTCGAATCCAAAAAAGTTAAAAAGGCCAAATAAAGTACGAAGTTGAAGAGCATTGAGGACCAAAATTCCTAAAAGTTTTGCCAAATACAATTTAATGTTAACTACAAACAACGAGCTGGTGCTTTATAAACTCGTCAAACATACTTTCATAAAATAATTATTCTATTATAATTTGATACGCCAGACATGCGATCCGTATACATCAAAGTGATCATCGATGTTCGAACTGAACGATTACAAGGTTACATCTATGTTCGAATTAAACCATTACAAGGTTATATCGGTGTTCGAATTAAACAATTAAACGGTTACATCGATGATTGAACTGAACAATTACACGGTTACATCGATGTTTGAACTAAACAATTACAAGGTTACATCGATGTTCGAATTTAACTATTACAGGGTTATATCGATGTTCGAATTAAACAATTACAAGGTTATATCGTTGTTCGAAATAAACATTTACAAGGTTATATCGATGTTCGTACTGACGAATTACATGTTGATATCAAAAACTACGGAAAAGTACTTCAAATCAACAATCCCCATAAGATTTTGTCACTGTGACATTTTCCAAAAGTTAAGTAAACCTGGGATTTGAAAAAATCTTAGTGCTTTGAATAATGTTAACATTTTATGAACACAAAAAAACATCAGTATCAACAAAAGTTAAATTTAGCACTAGAAACAAAGCGCATACAAGAATAAAACAGAAGAAAAGAAGAAGAAAATGGGGTATGAGTACCAATGAGACAACTCTCCATCTAAGTCACAATTTGAAAAAGTCGACCATTATAGGTCAAAGTACGACCTTCTATGAACAGCAAGCTATAAATGACCCAGAAAATGATAAGTATAAAACCATTCAAACAGGTAAATCAACGGTTTAATATGTACTAAAAAACGAAACACAATATGTTCCTGACTTAGGGCAGGTGCACACAAATGCAGCGGGTTTAAACATTTTATTAGGCGTCAAACTTTAGCCTTACCTAAAACAATAGTGTAATATTACAATATAAAAAGACGCATAATAAAATATCAATTGAAATGGCTTAATTAAACTTAACTTAATCAAAAGACATATTAACAAAACAAGTAAACATAAAACGTTTAATCCCGCTGCAATTGTTTACACCTGCTCTAAGTCAGAAATCTGATGTTCAGTGGTTGTCATCTGTTTATGTGGTTCATAAGTGTTTCTCGTTTCACGTTTTTGTATAGATAAGACCACTGGTTTTCCCGTTTGAATGGTTTTAAACTAGTAATTTTGGGGGCCTTTATAGCTTGCTATTCGGTGTGAACCAAAGCTCCGTGTTGACCTATGGTTTTCTTTTATAAATTATTACTTGGATGGAGAGTTGTCTCATTGGCACTCATCCCACAACTTCCTGGAATTATACACTGAACGAATAAGTTTGTTCTTATATGACACCATCTGAATATAAAAATAATAAAAAGGTGGGAGGAGGTGGTGAGATGTAAAACAATACTAGAAAGATAACTATAAAATCGGACAAAATACCGTTGAATAGATTTTAAAAGGAGGGACGAAAGATACCAAAGGGACAGTCAAACTCAAAAATCGAAAATAAACGGACAAGCCTTGCTAAAAATGAAAGAAGACAAACAGACAAACAATAAAACACATAAAGAATAAGCAACACGAACCCCCCCCCCCCCCCGCCAAAAAAAAATCTAGGGGTGATCTCAGGTGCTCCGGAAGGGTAAGCAGATCCTGCTCCACATGTGTCACCCGTCGTGTTGCTTATGTCATAACAAATCCGATAAATAATCTAAATCGGTAAGTCACATTCATGAAAGGGAAGGGGATTGTAGTTACGACGTAATGAACATATCCGATATCATTTGTAAAACGGTTATTCCATAACGGTCAACCAACTCGTGATGGCGTCCGTAAAATTTACGAAGGGATGATTTCAACTTCACCATTTAGAACGCTTGGTTTAATAGCTTCACAGTTAAATAAAAATATTTTATTGAAAGGGGTACATAAAATACGGAAATATTTTTTACAAAACGAATTAATGTGTTGTTCGTAGTGCGAGAACATAAGGGTAAATGTATCTTCATATAAAAAGGGTGACTAGCTACAAGATAAAAAAAAATATGATTTTTTTTTCAATCATTATTGAAAGTGAAATAGTGAAATGATAATTCGCTTTTAGCAGCCAGTACATTTATGGTCCAATTGAAGATTACTGGTGAACAATTGACCTAAATAAATCCGTATTTATTTGACCTTCAATTTAACCCCTACGCTAGAGATGGATTACGCATGCATTGTGCATGTTCAGTAATTATAAGAAAAAGAATGTCAATATTGAAAGTGAAACCAGGGTAAATCATTTATTGACCGATTCGATCAACAAAAACATTTAAAGGTAAAAACGATAGTTAACTGATTTGTTTCACCTATAAAATGAAATCAAGCAAACATAGTCAAATCAAGTTGCACGAGATAGCTATCAATTATTTCTTTTATGTTTTCTGTTCATATCATGTAAAATGACCGTCGTTATTTTTGGGAGATCATGTTGATAGGTAACTAGATGGCGTCTTAACAAAAATACACGTGACATTCTTATATATGTTATCTGATATATGCTTTGTTAACTGTTTACTTCAGACTAATTGTATATTGGATATGTGTTTAAGTATGTTAAAATGAATGTGATTTTAACAGATATTACCCTTTAGATACTTATGACTTCAGACCTTCTTTTCTTTTTTTCTGTTTATTCTTGCTACACAATTCAATTCTAACAAAATATGAAAACCACACTTAAATAATTTAATGCTCTCGGATTTATCTTCTTCGGGAAAACTTTGAGTCTAATATTTAAAAGACAATTGCAAAGATTATTAAAATCTAAACAGTTAAAGTGCTATAAACCTGGTACCTTTGATTCATCTGCATGTCTCTATTGAGTGTTTACACCACTGGACTGGGTCGATGCCACTGTTGGTGAACGTTTCGTCCCCGAGGGTATCACCAGCCCAGTAGTCAGCAGTTCGGTGTTGACATGAAAATTAATAATATGGTCATTTGATAAATTTCCTGTTTACAAAATTATGAATTTTTCTAAATACTAAGGATTTTCTTATCCCGGGCATAGATTACCTTAGACGTATTTGGCATAACTTTTCGGAATTGTAGGTCCTCAATGCTCTTCAACTTTGTACTGCTTTGGCTTTAAAACTATTTTGATCTGAGTGTCACTGATGAGTCTTGTTTAGACGAAACGCGCGTCTGGCATATTAAATTTGAAGCCTGGTACCTTTGACAACTAATATGACCAAAAAGGATCTTAAATAATAGCAAAATCTCTTGGTTGTAAAATTTCGTTCCTTTTTATTTGTAAGACAATTTAAAAGAAATGGCATGTTATTACAGAAGTATTGACTACTGAGCTGGTGATCCCATTGGGGACTGATAGTCCATTTGCAGCATTAATGACTCAGTATTGTTAAAATTGAATTCAACACTTAATAATTGCATCCGTCCGAAGCACTCTTCTGGATTTGTCTTTATTAGGAACGCTCAAAACAGATCATTTAAAACCCAAGAATGTACTAGAACATAACCAGTTGGAGAGCTAAACGATAAAAAAAAAACTAAAATAATAATCAAATCCATCTAAAGAGGACTTTCCATGAGGAAATCTTAACCTTAGTTTTTCAATAAACGGTTAAAAAAAAGGTTTTCAATTTGCTTTTTTTCACATAGAGATACGGATGAACATAACATAAATTTTCTTTATTCTAAAGTCACTATATTTTAATAACGCTAAAACTATCGTTTTCCTTACTTCAATGCCTACAGAATACTAAATTGATATTTATATTTTAAAATACATGTATATGATAAATGTCAAAAGAGTGTAATTTTAACATGTTTTTAATACATTTTTATTTACTTCATCTTACGCACTTCGGAAAAACCAAAACAATAATAAGTTCGTCTACACTGATAAAAAGTGTTTAAAGACAAATTAATTTGATATGATAAATTATTATGTTTTGTTATTCATGAACTTTGTGGTTGTTTTGATCAATTAAATCTGCACAATTAGCTATATATAGGAGTGCAAGTTTCAAAATTGTATTCCTAAAATTATAACGATATCAGGTAAGTTTATACATCTTCATACTGTATGTAAGGTTAGTGTGAGCATAATCGTCTTGTTTCCATAATCTCGCACTATACTGTTTCAAAACCTTTGTATAATAACCTTTATTGGTATATTTTGTTTCTGCATTAGATGCGCATTTCGCAATACAAGACTTTGCAATGATGTTCGAAGCCAAGATATTTAAAAATCAAGAACTTATTTAACAATTTTATTTAAAAAATGTTGTTTTTTATGAACAGCTGATAAGCCAAATAGGAAAATGACCTAAAGAAAAGCCAAAGACAGACTAGGAATGAGATCTTGCCATGATTGGCATATATTCTTGAAATGTATGTAATTTCAAGGCGCAAGTTCAGCAACATATTTTAAAAAAAACATGAAATCACCTTTTCGATGCCATATCGTCAAAATACATCGTTTTTTGTCTTTCAAATTTCATGTTTAGATATAGGAACACATGCATTGCTTGCTATATTTTGTAATGCATGTACCACCACTATTTTAAATTGGATGTAAAGGTTGAGAAAGGTTGGATATATTAATTGATATAGTGAATAATGTTCAAATCATACCAACTCATACCAGCCTTCACTTATTTTGTTGAAGGTGGGCAGGTTTAGTCTAAATCAGACATGTTTAACCATCAACTATTTAAACCTTTGTTGAATATCAGAATCCTTTATGTCGATGAAAATAGCTTGGTAGTTCAGCCTCACATTAATATAAGTTTGACCTAAACTAAAAGTGACCATATGCAAAAAGGTCAATATGAAATAAAGATTAATAGAATCTACTGTATGTTAAATGATCGTAATTGCTTATATGACCGTGAATGCTAAGTAACTCAATATTATGGAAAATCAAAATCTTTTATTGTCATGGTAAGTTAAATAAGTTTTCCGTTCTAATTACTTTTCCACGTGCAAAACGTTATCTGAGGATGTAATTTTCAATCTTTTACTTATGTGTAGATAGCAATATAGTATCGGTACGATCACAACCCAAGCACACCAGCTATTAATATAGGTCTTTACTTTCCTGTCATATCAGTTTTCAATGCAACCGGAAGTGGTTTACCCGAACGTGTGTTTCTAACAACACACTGTTTTCCCGGTTATGTAGGTTTGTTGTGCAAGTTATAAATTTAATCAGAATGTGGCTGTTTTTATATTCCTATTCATTCTGAGACGTTGTAAAAACAAAAACGCGCGTTTCTTCTACACAAGACTCATCAGTGACGCTCAAATCAAAATAGTTCGAAAGCCAAATAAGTAAAAGTTGAAGAGCATTGGGGACCCAAAGTTCCAAAATGTTGTGCCAAATACGGCTATGGTAATCTATGACTGGGATAAGAAAATTCATAGTATTTCAAATTATTAATACCTTTGCAAACAGTAAATTAAAAAAAATAACCATATAATTGATATTCATGTCAACACCGAAGTGCGTACTACTGGACTAGTGATACTCTCGGGGACGAAACGTCCACCAGCAGTGGCATCGACCCAGTGGTGTTAATACTAAATAGAGACATGCAGACGTTTTTTTATGTGAGTCATTTAACTTATTATTTTAGATCTCAAAACAACTACTTGGGCACAATCATATGTTGCAATAGAGATATCTAAAGTAATTGATAGAATATTGAAATACAGTCGGTCTGTGTGTACTTGTTGGTTGAGGTGTTACCAAAAATAATTCTACGATTATTCAACGAAAATTATTAGGACCGCTTCAAATTTTTCAATTGATGTACTTCTTGTTGATAATAAGTGTGTTTTGTAGGATGTGGTGTGTGTTTGCTTTGGTGTTATCTCTGCTTGTCTTCGGAAATGTTGACGCCAGAGGGGGTTGCAGATGTAAAGGAGAGGTACTCAACCATGAACAAGAATACTTTTGTAATGCTGATTTTGGTAAGGATTTAATCTAAACACATACATAAATACTTCTCAAATATGTAAACAATGTGTTGGGTAACCCTCAGTTCCACGAATGCACTTTGAAATCAAAATTAAACTTTCAACAGAACAACACAAGACCTTGAAATAATAGGGGAAAAACTTATCATATGGAAAACCCTATATTATCCTCAGTCTATAGCCAAATTTCAAAAATTCAAGGTCTAGTTATTGCAGAAAAAATTAAAAATCCATATGACTCAATCTAACTTCATTTTCTAACAAAAGGAAAACAACTTTACTGTGTCGTGCTTCTAAATGTGTTAACTTTAAAGTCATATGCATGGTGAAAGTTTGTATTTCTAACTTCTGAATCTTACGTCAGAACAGCCATGAAAAGTGTAACGACATCACAAATATATTCAAATTTTCTTCATGTTTAATGTATTTTTCACTGTTTATACTTGCTTAATTAAAATCAAAATGTCCTCTCAAATTTGTATTTAGTTATTCAATTCTATTAAATGTACATACACATCCTCATAAAAGCATAATAAATCATAGTTTTACAAACTAAAATTTTTGGCAAAACAAACAGAAGACGAAATATATGCTGTGTCACAAATTCTTATAATTTAATTTTCGATGTAACGCGTCTTCTGATTGGCTGACGTTGTTTTGTTTATCAGTTCAGAGACATAATTTTGTCTTGTGATCGTTACGTCATTAACGTTTTTTCATGGTTTACTCCGGTTTAAAATGGAATTTAGAATTAAATTGTAAGAAATGACTGTGATATCTTTTTCTGTCTATTCGGCAGTGGTTATTTAGTATTTTTTTTTATGTTATTTCTCGATAGACAGAAAAAAAATTACAGTTATTCCTTAAATATAAAATCCAGATTAAACAAATGATACATAGTATCTAGTAATGTTTTTTTTAAACAACTGTAATAGTTAAAACTTCACTGAATTTCTATCATTCAATTTTTTTTAATTCAAAATCCGATATTTAATAAATCACTTCGGTTTCCAAAAACTCATAATAGTGCTTTATTAATGCATTGTTAAAAATACTCCATACCAAATTAGATATCCTCAAACGTTCATAAACCGACTGGTTAAATAGCAATTGCCAAATGACTTACACTCAAAAATACATGACCGTAACTGGTAAAATACCCCATACAAAATGACTTAATGTACATAACCCCAACCTTTCCTAGTGCCTTCATTTCATGTCATGTCATGTTTCTTTTATATATTTTATGAATGTTGTGTTGTTTTTCTTTTACAGTATTTTACTCAAAAGCTCCTTAGATCTTGTGTTGCATATTTGTACTTAAATGCCGAATCAAAATAAAGTTTTCTTATCTTCTTATCTTATCTTATAGTAATTCGAGTGACTGTTCTGCGTCAAAAGAGATTGAATTACAATCGTGGTACCAAATATTTTGTGAGGGTTACTGAAGCCTTCAAGGTAAGTAATGTCTCCTAGTTATACATGCAACATGCGCAACAACAATTTTCTTGTATATTGTTGTATGATTATTCTTTAAAACCCCCTGTTGAAAAGACAACATGGTAGCTACTGGTAGAATCAACAAAACAAATCAAAGAAAAAATCCAAATATCCAGTTAATTGCTAATCGCTACTGAACTGGATAATACAGTTATGCTGTATCTAAGAATCATGAAAACCTTAACTGCCATCAACAATTAAAGAAAATGTACGAAGAAAGAACTCTGGTTGAAGACCTCCATCATCCTCAAATATAAACAGAATTAATGAGCATTACAAAATTTTATGCTTAAAATCTGCAAAAATCTAATTGCATTCAATCTTTTAGAAAATGATACAATGGTTTTCCCATATTTAAGATTATTACATCAAGCACTCAGTCTCAAGAAACCATGAAGAAAATCAGAGAGAGCAATTCTGAAAAATAGTTTACTCAATTATGACCCCCTATTACTAATGAGTATAAACAGGAAACAGATCAAGACATGGCTGCAACCATGACTTAATAAATTGTAGTAAACATAACAAATATTGATAATATATAAAGAAATCTAAAAAAAAAAAAAGGTAAATGCGTGTTATAGACTTTAAGCGTTTTTATATATTTTAGAGCAATCTTTATAAAGGAAAGGAAACTACTTTAATAACCGGCACTGCTGCTCAATGTGGTGTAGTCTTGGATGGAAAAGACTTCCTTGTAACAGGTACGCAGTTACAGCCTAAATGTCAAAACTGCAATATGATTGATTGCGTTGCATTAAATTCGGAATATGATTTCCTTACCTTTGTGCATATGTGGCTTTTTTATTACTTTTATTTTTTCCCCTTAAAAAATGTTTGGCAGCCATTTTATTGACACCCTATCCTCCTTTCACACAGGCCAATTTTCAAATTATCAACTTCAGCAGAAAGACAAAAACGTATTTCAATTGATCAATTGCAACTAAAGGAGAAATTTGTGAAGTATTCGTCAATAAAACAACCATAAACAACTTACATATATATATGAAAATTTTTAATATTTTCTGTAATGAAGACGATCACCCGTTTCTGTGGCTTCTTCTTTAATCATTAATTGTCTTAAAAATAGTATTGACTTATTGTAATTCAATCAATTTTTAATCGGATTGTCATTTTACTCTTTAATAGGAAACATTGAAAATGGACGAAATACATTATCTTCATGTAATAGCTGGATCGCAAGTTGGAATTCCTTGACCAAATTGGAAAGAAGGACTCTTAGAACTGGAGGTTATGCTAAAACATGTACTAACAACTGTGATGTAAGTCCTTAACTTAAGCTATGTAGGTGTACTTACAGAGTTAATAATACATATATCTTTCGAAATGTTCATTTGCAATTTTCTACTACATGTATAAGGAAGCAGTCTTTTATTAAACGGTAGTTCAAAAACAATACGTTTTATGTCATAGCATTTTCATATACTATTTTTTCTAAATCTAAGATTTTAATAAATAAACCTTGATATATATATAGGCAAATTTTAGTTATCATTTAGTTAATTCAAACCTAAAGACAAATCCGTCATTAGTCATTCTAGTAGGTTGACATCGGAAAAACAGAGAGGAGGGTTCCATTGAATAAATATTCATAATTGTCAATCATAATGTTAAAATAGCCTTTTTAAAAGCGTTATGTATTTCCGGTCCTTTGAAAAAATGGAAATTGTCAAGTTTCTTTGAATTCGGTAGAAAATTTACACTTTTCCTTGGTTGATTAGTTAGCCATAACTTTCTAGTTGTTGTTTATTCGTTCACATTTTTTGATTTCTGATTATTCTATTTCCATAAATGCGCATTGTTATTCAATTAATTTTTATTATTCATTTAGAAATTTCTTGAGTTTAAATTTGTAAAAATCTCAATTACTTCGCTGTTAGTTTTGTTTTAAATTTTTATATGCTTACTTAAAATGGATATTAAATATTCATTATATTAAAAACTTTCAATTAAAGAAATATTCCTTTTAATCCTATAGGTTGCAGTAAGATGCTCTAAAGGAAACATTAACTGCTGTGGTGTATCCCAAGCACCATGCCGAGGAACCACATGTAGCAGAATCTATGGCAGAAAATGCGGATGGACTTCCTGTTATTGACGTTACGGTTTTCCGTTAACGAAATAAAGCGTTAAGAACCAAATTAAAATCTTATTGTGAAATTATTTGCATTATGAAAAAAGATCATTATAACAAAAATGCAAATGTTTATCATAGGTATTGTTCTGACACTGCTTGGTTAATTATAGATCTATTAAGTTAATACATACAGTTTTCAACAATGAACAAAGAGCTACATATATATAGTAGTTAGTCGGCTCTAAATTACCCCGACTCTAGAAATGCTATGTAACAAAACTAATATATATATATATATATATATATATATATATATATATAGTGTCTAAAAATAGCAACAATCAACATTCAATCTATCTAGGTGTGGATCAGTTTGTAAATAAACTGATGCAGTTACTAAATTAAATTATATAAGTGTCTAAGAATGTAACTTTAACACACTAATGAGTGTTATAAAATTAGTTGTTATATTTTATATATTATTCACGCAATATTTCGCTAAACAAATTAGCTTCATCGGGCGTGTGCATCTATCTAGGTGAAATCGGATGCATGACAAAAAAATATCTTTGTAGCTTGACGTTTTTGTGTAAAAGTTTAAAATATTGATTGATGGGGTATATACAAGATATTTTTGCCGTTTATTGTACATAACAATTTTTAAATCTAAACAAATAGTTGTTTTAGTTAAATAGAATGAAATTCATGATTTATTCCTTTGGTTTTGGATAGAACTGCTTTTCATCCCTCTCATTAAGTCCATCAGGTTCAAGAGTACGTAGCTGATGCATCCAGAACCTTTCTCTCTGTTTTCTCCTTTCGGAGTCCCAATTTTGATTTACCTCAATTATTTGAAAGGTGATATTATCAAAAGTATGTCCTGTTCTTAAGAGGTGTCTCGTAATTGGACAGTTTCTTCCTTTTGTATAGAACGACCGGTGATTGTTAAGTCTGATGTTGAATGTAGTTTCTGTTTCACCAACATACTGCAGCGTGCAAGTTCCACAAGTAAGAATATAAATACTATTTTCCGTTTTGCAATTAGATCTTACATATATGTTGTATCGCTGCTTTGTTACTGTGCTGCTAAAAGAGTGGTCAGTGTTGGCGGCTTTACAGCACTTACAATTGCTTCTACCGCATTGTTTGTAACACCCAAATTTAGAAGTTTCTTGTTTCTTTACTTTTGATGTCACAAGTATGTCTTTGAGATTTTTGGGTCTGCAATAGCCAATAACAGGAGGTGATGGAAAAATTTCTTTTAAGGAAGAATCATTTTCGATAAGACGCCAGTGCTTTCGGATAGTAGATGAAATATTTGTCAAATCGGGATGGAAGGTTACAACAAACGGAATTCTATTTGCACGGGTCGTCTTATCTTTGTATTCCATGAGGCTAGCTCGATCTTTTTCTTGGGCTTTATCAAAAGCGTCTGTGATGTTTTTGGTTTTATATCCTCTTGATTTCAGCTGTGTTTTTAGTTGTCCCAAACGATAGTTAAGTTTGGATTCCGAGGAGCAAATTCGCTTTAGTCAGTTGGCTTGACTGTAAGGTATACTCCTGGAGCAGTGTTTCGGGTGACAACTTTTTGGAGAAAGGAACTGGTGTTTATCAGTTTTCTTTGTGTGGAGATCAGTTGTCATGATCCCGTTTTTTACAAATGTGGTGGTGTCGAGAAAAGCAATTTTCTCGCTTGAAAATTCAGATGTAAATTTAATTGAGTGATGGAACTGATTACAATGATCTAGGAAATCTTGCAAATGTTCTGCAGTATCGTTCCATTTCATGTCAATATCATTAATAAAACGGAGCCATGACAAGGGTTTGTATGGCACACTTAAAAGGATGCGTTCTTCGAGATCCCC
Source organism: Mytilus galloprovincialis (assembly GCF_965363235.1). Taxonomy (NCBI): domain Eukaryota; kingdom Metazoa; phylum Mollusca; class Bivalvia; order Mytilida; family Mytilidae; genus Mytilus; species Mytilus galloprovincialis. The sequence goes on from NC_134843.1 coordinate 90,682,355, forward strand.
CATAAAAATGTTGGCAAAAGAAGGTGCCATTTTTGTTCCCATACTAGTTCCGTCAATCTGTAAAAAGTGCTTGTCGTTGAAAATAAAGTTGTTATTTTCAAGTACTAGCTTGAGCAATTGAATTAGACAGTCAGTTTGGGGATGTTTATCCTTTCGAGTATTCCATACTTTTTCACACGCGGCAATTCCTTCATCTTTTGGAATATTTGTGTATAAAGAACACACATCCATTGAAACCAAAATTGTGTTGTTAGGTAAAGGACTTAAGGAATTCATTTTCTTCAAATAGTCAGTCGTATCTTGAATATGAGATGGTAGTTGTTTAACATGTGGTCTGAGGTGGTAATCAACAAATTCTGAAATTTTTTCGGAGGGATGGCCATTAGCTGATACTATAGTGTTCCCTGGGATTCCTTCTTTGTGGAGTTTTGGAAGTAAGTAAAATCGACCGGCTGTGCATGTTTCGTCTGGGCGTAGATAATCGTACGTATCGTCATCAATTTGTTTATCTTTATTCATTTCTGAGAGGACGTCATTAATTTTTTTGCTGATTTCTTTGGTTGGATCACATGCTAGTTCTTTATAAAATTTAGCGTTTGAGAGTTGACGATTTCCTTCTTCGATGTAGTCTGCCTTGTTCATCACTACAACGGCACTTCCTTTGTCAGCTTGTTTGATAACAATTTCGTCACGGTCTTTTAAGTTTATCATGGCTTGACTTTCTGACTTTGAAATATTTCTGACTTGTTTACCACTGATTGAAGATCTGACTTCAGCTTTGACTGATGTAATGAATGATTCCAAATTGTCGTTTTTGCTTTTTGGGGGATTCCATTTACTTTTCTTTTTAAATTTTGGAATGCATATGTCTCCTTCATCACTCTCATAATCAGATTCATTCATTCCGGCTTCTTTTAAATTTTTCTTCTGTTGTCTATTGAAATGTTCTTTCAACCGAAGACGCCTGGCAAATGCTTCTACATCTGTCTCAAGTTGTAAATTGTTGACGGTTGCTGGAGCTGGACAGAAATTAAGGCCTTTACTCAATAGTTTTTCTTCAGAGGTAGTTAGTTCTATTGATGACCGATTGCCCACTAACTTATCTTGAACCGTGTGTTTCTGTTTTTTAAAACGTCTTTTCCTCGGTTGTTTTGATTTACTCTCTTTTAACAAGTTTAAAATTTGATCTTCTTCAAAAACGGAACTTTGTTGGTTTAAACGGTCTCGTTTGAACTTTTTATTTTGTTTAGCTTTGAAATTTTGTTTCTCTATTCTTTGAATGTCGGTTAGTCTTCTTTGAATTACGTCCATGTCTTCTGGAGTAACAGACAGAGATGTTTTTATATACGTTTCATTTAATTCCGAATTAATTTGTTTGTAGCCGTAGATAGAAAAGGAGAGTAAGAGTTGAAAAAGTCGGAATGAACAATTATGGGAACAAAAATGGCACCTTCTTTTGCCAACATTTTTATGGGGGATCTCGAAGAACGCATCCTTTTAAGTGTGCCATACAAACCCTTGTCATGGCTCCGTTTTATTGATGATATTGACATGAAATGGAACGATACTGCAGAACATTTGCAAGATTTCCTAGATCATTGTAATCAGTTCCATCACTCAATTAAATTTACATCTGAATTTTCAAGCGAGAAAATTGCTTTTTTCGACACCACCACATTTGTAAAAAACGGGATCATGACAACTGATCTCCACACAAAGAAAACTGATAAACACCAGTTCCTTTCTCCAAAAAGTTGTCACCCGAAACACTGCTCCAGGAGTATACCTTACAGTCAAGCCATCAGACTAAAGCGAATTTGCTCCTCGGAATCCAAACTTAACTATCGTTTGGGACAACTAAAAACACAGCTGAAATCAAGAGGATATAAAACCAAAAACATCACAGACGCTTTTGATAAATCCCAAGAAAAAGATCGAGCTAGCCTCATGGAATACAAAGATAAGACGACCCGTGCAAATAGAATTCCGTTTGTTGTAACCTTCCATCCCGATTTGACAAATATTTCCTCTACTATCCGAAAGCACTGGCGTCTTATCGAAAATGACTCTTCCTTAAAAGAAATTTTTCCATCACCTCCTGTTATTGCCTATCGCAGACCCAAAAATCTCAAAGACATACTTGTGACATCAAAAGTAAAGAAACAAGAAACTTCTAAATTTGGGTGTTACAAACAATGCGGTAGAAGCAATTGTAAGTGCTGTAAAGCCGCCAACACTGACCACTCTTTTAGCAGCACAGTAACAAAGCAGCGATACAACATCTATGTAACATCTAATTGCAAAACGGAAAATAGTATTTATATTCTTACTTGTGGAACTTGCAAGCTGCAGTATGTTGGTGAAACAGAAACTACATTCAACATCAGACTTAACAATCACCGGTCGTTCTATACAAAAGGAAGAAACTGTCCAATTACGAGACACCTCTTAAGAACAGGACATACTTTTGATAATATCACCTTTCAAATAATTGAGGTAAATCAAAATTGGGACTCCGAAAGGAGAAAACAGAGAGAAAGGTTCTGGATGCATCAGCTACGTACTCTTGAACCTGATGGACTTAATGAGAGGGATGAAAAGCAGTTCTATCCAAAACCAAAGGAATAAATCATGAATTTCATTCTATTTAACTAAAACAACTATTTGTTTAGATTTAAAAATTGTTATGTACAATAAACGGCAAAAATATCTTGTATATACCCCATCAATCAATATTTTAAACTTTTACACAAAAACGTCAAGCTACAAAGATATTTTTTTGTCATGCATCCGATTTCACCTAGATAGATGCACACGCCCGATGAAGCTAATTTGTTTAGCGAAATATTGCGTGAATAATATATAAAATATAACAACTAATTTTATAACACTCATTAGTGTGTTAAAGTTACATTCTTAGACACTTATATATATATATATGAGAGCCCCAGGTGGTCGTGTGGTCTAGCGGGACGGCTGCAGTGCAGGCGATTTGGTGTCACGATATCACAGTAGCATGGGGTCGAATCCCGGCGAGGGAAGAACATAAAATTTGCGAAAGCAAATTTACAGATCTAACATTGTTGGGTTGATGTTTAGACGAGTTGTATATATATATATATATATATATTTATTAAGAAACTACCCCTTTACAACGGGGCACTTGTAGGCAGGGTATCCAAAATGCGTCTAAGAGCATATACAATGAATAATTTGCAATTAAATAAAATACACATAGGACAATATCAAAGTTGAAAATTAATTCTCTTTTAAAACAAGTCAACATTCATGTAAAACATAACAATATTATATATTAATATAAAATCTCAACATTTAGAGATCACACCGATTAAGCTGCACACGTAAATCCCAGTTAGCTTAATCTTCTAAAATTGAAGATCTGTAAGTGTACATTTCACTCAGCATCTTTTTACTAAAAGTGTCAACATGTTTACAAACATTTGGATCAACCTTATGAAAACATTCACCTAGCAGTATGTTTATTTTTTCGTAGGACGGTAACTCTGTGAAGCAAAAGTCGGGGAAGTTAGTACTTAGGTACTCATTTATATCGGCAAAATACTTACTTCGTATACATGGTATAGGAGAATATTCAGAACATCCGAGAACGAAATGTTCCACGGACACCTCAGATTTTCATGAACACATTTGACAAATGGTAGTCTCGGACATATTCATTCTATACAAAACTTGATATATGGGTAGACAATTTGTTCGTGCTCGTGAAATATTATTCGACATCATCTATTCTTATCTAGGTCATGAAATCTAGCAAAATAAGACACCCTTTGTCTGTCTAGGAAATCATTTATCGGTTCCCAACCCAAATCTACGAACAGAGCCGACTTAGGGATATTCAATTAGTACAAAAAAATGAATTTCGCCGATTTATATTGCTAAGTTTCAAGAATTTGTTTGCCTGAAGCTGACGACGGCAGCCATGCAGCACAATCATGTGCCATAGATGGCCGTATTACCGAGTTCCAGAGGGCATCTCCGAAGGATATGCGATTGAAAGATCAATGCTCATTTAGCAACTTTATCATATAATTGAGCTTGTGCTCGAAGTTATCTTTTAAGTAACAATTTATTTGGAAGGCAAAAGTCAATGAACGGGTAAAATAAACACCGAGATATTTGTATTCATTGGCTTCCTCCAGGAGCAGGTTACCCAATTGCCACTTCTTATCAATATCTAAACGCTTGCCTATTATCATAACCTTGGATTTGTTTTGGTTAAATTTTAGATTCCACTTTGAAGCAAAATTAGCTGTTATATCAAGCAGACGATGTAGTTCCGCCTCGGACTTCCTGATAAGGACTACAACATCAGCAACTCAAAGGCAATTCACTAGTTGTGAGGATAGTTCGGCACCAAAATTATTGGCTCTGAGCATACTTGTGAGGTCATTCATTAGAACAGAGAAAAAAGCTGGAGACAAGACATAACCTTGTTTCAAGCCAAATTCTTGATAGTCTGTTTCACAATCACCAAACACAACTTTGTTTGATACATTACTGTAAAGTGATTTTAGCAGTTTCCAACACTTACCTTGAATGCCACAAGTCTTCGTTAAATGTGTAACTTTCAACGTTGGGGCCACAACAATCATTACTACCAACTTGAATAATAATGTTTTAGCTCAGTATCTTTAGGAAGCGCCAATAGACGTTCAGTAATATCGTTGGTTTTATCTCCACGGACACATATAGGATTCGTATCTAGGAAAAATTTGTGCTTGTTAATATCCCGTATATTAATTAAACTACCTATCAGTAAATTTCCTGTAGATCTTTTTGACTCCTTTGGTTTGAGCGATCTGGATGATTGCGATGAACCAGGTTGGTCGTCGCAGGAGATCTCCACTAGGTCCTCATTGTCACTCACACGTTCTGTGGTCAGAATACTGTTGAATCGACTCATAACATCCTCGTCAATTGTCTTTTCGGGGACTTTCGAAGCAGTTTTTTGTTTTTCTGGATTTACCTTTACGTCGGCTATCACTCTTAGAAGAAGGCGAAACTTCGGATGTACTTGACTTGTTAAAAAGAGTCCGAAGGCGGTCCTTCTCTGCTTCAGTTCATGTATCTGCGTAATTCTGGAAGCTACGTCACGGATCATGTCCATATTTTTCAAAATTAACTGGTACTCGATACGTTTGATCGACATCGGGATGTCCCTACAAACCGAGCAAACCCAGAAACCAATCTTATCGTTCTTTTTTATGTTCATGCATTTCTCATGAAACCAATCTCGGCACCAGTCTATGAAAGGCCGATCATGTCAAAAACTCGATAAAGTAACGCGTTAACATTAACATTTAACGCGATAAAATCACATTTAACGCGATAAATACAGTTTTAACGCGTTAAAACAAGATTTTAACGCGTAAAGAAATCAATATATTTAACGCGTTAAACGTATCATATCGCCTTTTTTAGTAGCGTTACAAATGCATTTAGCCATTTCGTCGGCTCCGCTAGATTTGATAGGCTTTTGAGTTTTATTCGATCTTGGCAAAGGCGAGTCGGCCACACAGTCACCTGATTTGTCGATGCAATGACTTATTTCCATGCTTTGTGAAGTTTGTACGGCTTCTGTCAGTGCTGTAAAGCTGGTGTCTAGATTTTCCGAATCAGTAGCGTTGGTCACGTCATTTTCGCAATTGTCTATCGGTTCATTTTGCGTGAGACAGAGGTTAACCAACGAGTCAGATAGATCATTATGTATTTGATTTTCTAGGTCATCATTGGCTGTTGTTACTAACTTAGGTACAGTAATGTCTTGATCTCGGCTAACTTTGGTTTATATTGGAACTTGCTTGCGACTACGTTTTAATTCACCCAAGACCTTTTGACTTTCGTTGTTTAATGCGTTAGATACGTAGTGACAGGCTTCTGATATAATACTATCACTAAAGTCTGGTAATAAAGCTTTCATCTCATTTATCATAATTTTTTATGGAAATGTTTATTAAAAGCTCGAAGCTCTGCCATAGAGAGATTTTGAACCTTAATAAGGTGTCTATCCTTTATCATATTTTCCGAGACAAAAGTTGTGCTTGTTCCCTAGGCGGCAGATCAAAACGACCAATCTGATCTTTAGCACTCATTGTCGGTAAACACTTAATGCGTAAAGTCCAAAGTCCAACTTCGATGAACCGTTCGCCCGGAGGTTAATACAACGGTACTCTGGCTATATGGTGTTTTGAGTAGACGTTGTGTTGTGAGTTGTTTTACGAAAATGTAAAGAAACTTATTATACAAGATGCAAAAGCAACTTTCGTGAGCAAGTAAAGAAAATGTTCGTTCACTTACAGTCAGCTCATATTTTCCATATACACAAATTTCCAAAGAAAATACTCCTCTGGAAATGTTACAATTCTAGATAATTTCAAGAGCGAATATAAGACACTTCCGTCAATAAGGGGCTATAACTCTTCCTAAAAAAGACAATAGATATGCCATCTTCACCAAAAGTAAAAGCTTACAAGATTCCTGACTTGGAACAAGGAAATGTTTAATTATGTGGTTAAACTATGTTTTTTACATATCAACTCTCTATATAGATATAAGAAGATGTGGTATGAGTGCCAATGAGACAACTCTCCATCAAATAGCAAATGATCAAAATATCGAATCAAATAATGCTAATGGGTGCAATCTCAAATTACTTAATCTACGGGTGCGTGTTAAAATAATTCTGTCCTTAAAAACATAGCCTAATATCGGTATGAACAGGGTTTTTTTTTTATTATGTGTCCTCGTCCTTAACAAATTAAGGGTCTTCGCCACTCTAATTATTATGACACTACAATGATTAACGTATCTATAACTAGCATTTTTACTGATATCAGAATGTAGAATAGCTCAAAGATAAATGGAAGTTGCAATGTGTCCGTATGTGAAGAATTTAATGTACGTTTTTGCTTCCAGTTCTTTTACTCCTTACACAATGACTATTTTCGAATAACGAATCACTTGCCGAAATATATATGGTATGGTTGCATTAGTCTTATAACTGCATCAACACATATCAAATCGTATATAATATGAAATAGATGAATATTTTTCGTATCATTTATAACACAAACAAAATTCTATGACAAGGAGTTCGTGCTACAATTAAAAAACTTGAATAAAAGGTTTTTGAAATTTCAATTTTGTGGCTTTAAATGAAAAAAATATTAACATTCATAACATCTGAACAAAACAAATCGGAAAATGTAATATCACTTTAATATACTTCTTTTTTTTCGATGGTTCAAATTACGCTAAGGTATCTATCTTCCTACTTCAAACAATATAAAAACGAGGAGATGTGGTATGATTGCTCTCACCCCATATGGAATTTACTGACCCCATAAATATCGTTATAGGTCACTAGCACACTGTGTAACGAATTTATCTTACATACTATACTAGTGGCCTATCAAAATGATAAAGTCTTCAATATAAAGAACATACTTCTATTAGTCTTTACATAAAAAAAAAATGCCAACAATAACAACTTATAAAAAAGAAGATGCGGTATGATTGCCAATGAGATATCCACAAAAGATCAATATGACACAGACATTAACAACTATAGGTCACCGTACGGCCTTTAACAATGAGCAAAGCCCATACCGCATAGTGAGCTATAAAAGGCCCAAAATAAGACAATGTAAAACAATTCAAACGAGAAAACTAACGGCCTTATTTATGAAAAAAAAAATAACGAAAAACAAATATGTAACACATAAACAAACGACAACCACTGAATTACAGGCTCCTGACTTGGGACAGACTCATACATAAATAATGTGGCGGGGTTAAACATGTTAGCGGGATCCCAACCCTCCCCTAACCTGTGACAATGGTATAACAGTACAACATAAGAACGAACTATAAAAATCAGTTGAAAAAGGCTTAAGGTGGTACCTAACACTGCAGGGAGATAACTCTGTAAAATCAGCTAAACGTTTTAATTACGTTGTGTTGGTAAGGGAATATGAAGTTTCTCAATGATCAAAATTAGTGTTTGTCAAACTGCTATATAACCAGTGTAATTTTTCTGACAAAACGGTTGGTTCAAAGTTTTTGAATTTTTTATATTTTTGTTAAAAGGTCAAAGTAAATACTTTAACAAAATTTTATGAAAATTAAACGAGCCAAATTAATTTTAGTTAAAGTGTTGGGTACCACCTTAACTCCTTGACACAAAAAGACACAATGAACAGATCTGAGAGTACTCGCAGTTATCTGACAGCTAGTTCAAAGCCACTAACAACTAATAAAAAAAATCATGCAACTAAGACTAAATTATCAATCCGTACACATCCAACATCCAATGGATTAAGTGTAAAGACGTCATAAACAGCCAGAGAAAAACATGACCTTGTGCAATATACTAGTAAAATTTAGTTAGCTTTTAATTTACTGATAACAAAATCAATATTTATACCAAACTTGTTAGCTTTTAAAGTGTTTTCTGCATTTATTTCAATCGTTCATCAACAAATTCTTCATATGTTGTCCGGGCAAAACGTTTCAGATTTTCCTCATCGCCGTGTTGTTTTTATAAAAGGACGTAACACTACTACTAACCGTGTATTTTAAAATAAACACAGTTTACACGCGGTCGCTTTTAACCAATCATAATCCTAGAAATGTAATGGAGGTTAGATAAAAAAAATTATAGGTAACCGTATGGCCTTCGACAATGATAAAAACCCATACAGTATAGTAAAGTTCACTATATATTTTGTATTAACACGAGAGATACCTGCAGTGTATATAAAGTGCGAATCCAGCTAGTTCATTTTTACTGTTATATGCGGGTATGTCTATTGTAGAATAAAGGATCATGGGAAAACTGTATTTGTTTATGTTTTGAAAATATCAAGTTAAGTGATTTGAAGATAAGTGTTAACATATTTTCATTGCCATATGTCTTTATAATATACAAACATAGCATTAAAGTTCAAATAAGTGTTATAAAAGCATCATAATATAGCATATCGATTATTGAAAGCGATCCATTTTAGCTATAGATTCGATGAATTATCACTCTTAGTGCAGTCATTATTAATGTAGAATTTTCAAAGATGCGAGGAATTTCTATTGTAGAATTATGTGATAAATGCACTTGCAACAAACGAAAAAACTTAGTTGATGACTTTAGTATTTATGATACATGTATTTTCAAATTGAAATACAAACTCCTCATTCATTCTTCATCAAATATATAGCTTTTCAAACTTGTAACAAAAGCGATTCTCAAAATGAAAAATTCTAGATCCGCGAATGGATACTACCGCAGAGGTAAAACCATACACATTTGGGTTATTGAATTGTACACGAAATGATTGCTACAATTCATTTTTGTTGATTTTAGACCCTTTGGAACTCTATGTGGGCTGTTTCAGCAACTAGACAAAAAATCCCAAAACTAGATACACGGTTAGATTCAGCATGTCAACGAATCCCAAATATCTATATTAAAGGACTTTTGTCTTTAAATTTGGACCCCTCACAATTGAAAAAGGGACCAAAAAAATAAAAAAAAATACATGCATCGGATACATTTGTTATTGAAGGCATGACTGTAACAATAGGAATGATATACACAAATATCTTATTCTGGGGGTCTCATTGGGGGGGGGGGGGGTTCTGATCCCGGATCCCGCTTACTGTTTTGGCAGATTCCCGTATTCCGCTTATTGTTTTGTCAGATTCCTGTGTCCCGCTAGACTTCATTTCTCGTTTTTCACGACACAATCATTTGAATTTCACCTGTCACGCTTGCAAAAAATCGGCAATCCGGCGTCACGCTTATACCCAAATGCGACCCACTATTTTACTCTATTCTGAATCATATTAAGCCCATTATACATATATTAAAAAAGTAGTGTGGATTTTTTTATACCTTTTTATCCCGTCTCGTTTCGTTTTTGAGCCATATATAGATGTCGTATCTGACAATGAGACAACTCTCCATCCGAGTCACAATTTATAAAAGTAGACCATTATACGTAAACATACGGTCTTCAACATGGAGTCTTGGCTCACACCGAACAGCAAGTTATAAATGGCTCCAGTGTAAAACCTTTTAAACGGGAAAACAAAGATTCAATCTATATCAAGATGTACGTAATTAGTGGTGAAGTGTCATGGAAATGGATAAAAAAATAAGGATAAAGATCCCTATACGCTTTATAAGAAACTAAATGGAATACATTTGAAATAAATGTTATTTCTATTGAATTTATTAGAGTGTTTTAAAACCAAACTTTCCTCCGTAAGTTAAATTTTATCAAATCTTTCTCTTACTTTATCTATTGTTTGAGCAAGTCGGCTAAATTAAGGCCTTACAGCTAATTTCATAATGCATACAAAGCAAAACTTTGGTTGGCTTGCTTGCTTTGTTTGTTTATACACACTTTGAAAATAAGATTGACATTTTTAAACAATATGATTAGGCATATGATAGTTTAACCTGTATTTTTAATATTTGAATGAAATTGGGTGTTATCATAACGATTATCCAATAAAAGAAAAACAAGCAAGTCAACTAAAGTCTTTCTCTACATGCTTAAAGAAATGAGCTGTAATAGATAAAGAAAAAAAAAGAAAAAATTATACAGTGAAAATGCACCGCATATACAGTACTAATGATTCGCTCCACAGTAAAAATGAAAGAATAGTATCATTATTCGACAGTAAACATGACTAGCATTACGAAATCATCATAGTGGAATTTAGTTAAACATGAAGAAACTGAATGACAAAACATATTCTACGTTATACAACTTTATTAATTGTATTAAAATGAATATTTTGTACTGCAACAACATCTTACCTGTTAGTTATAAAGCACCTGCACGATCTGTTCGTGAAATGTCATAAATATTCACATATTTTGGTATATATTTCAAAGCTGGATGGCTTTAGGCGCGATAAAACCCCGCTCGCATCTCTTACTTTGTTTTATTAGTATTATGTATTTCTGAACATATACATTTTAACTAATTTTCTTCATTTTCTTCGAAAGTAAAAAAAAGTTCGTCTGTTTATTTATCATTCTACATTAGACATTTATGACATATACAGTAAAAATGATATTTTAGGATCCGCACTTTACATACACTGTACCTGTATGCCTACGTACTAATATCAACCAAGGATTGTTATAGCATGCAAAACAATGCATCATGGAAATAAGGGAATGTATTATGATTGTCAATGGAAAACAATCCGTCAAAGTTCTCATGCCGGTAATGTCTGCAACTATAGGTCATTGTTTTAAACCATTTGGTGTTCACTTTATCATATATTAAAACAAGATAATTCTAGAAGTATTTCAAACAGGGTTGTGATACAGGGTGTTTGAGAACCACACATAACGTACGTGTGTATAAGCCATACGGGGCGTGCGATAAATTGTATACGTTATAAGTTGAAAAAAGCAACTTATAAGACATTGATAGCAAGCCCTTGACTTCATAAATTAAACAAAAACAGAGGCTGATTACTTTTTTGGGGGAGAAGGGGGACAGGGCCCCCCCTTTTGTGCGAAAAATTTGGTTGATTATTTAGGGAATCACTGAAGCATGACTGGAGCAGGCCCCTCTTAGGCAGTCAGTCGGCCAGCACTAATGAAAGTTTCTGGATCCGCCACTGAAAAAATATGAGTTGATTTTTAAGTCAGATTCATAAATATACATTTATATGTATTTTAACTTTAAAGGAAAAACGAAATCAGACGAAATTTCGAGTGTACTACAAATTGTAAGAATTGGATTTAATAACCTTCTGGACATCAAACTTTTAATCTTTGTACAATAAGCATTCTAATCACTTTTATTATACATCTAAAGCAAAATTATTACGAATTGTAATGTTGATTTTTCTGCTGTACTTTCTGCCTACGTACGTTAGTGCATGTTAACGAAATGACATGGAAAGTATAACCAATTAAGGTGAAATAAATACCAATTTTGAATCAGCAGAACAAAACTGAAATTGATCAAAACGACAATCAACTGCAAAATGTATATATTCAGGAAGCCCACCAGTTGGTAACATACCATCTACATTTGTAATAACATACGGACAATTCTATTAACTTAGTATTTGTGTCTGCTGCAAACAACTAATCTGACAATAAATGTTATGATTTCCTATCTATCTATTAGCTTGACACCAATAATAGGCTGAAATATATCAAAGAAATCAATAAAATTTTACAAATTTTCATACTGTTGATAAAAAAATTATCGAACAATCCGCCTTTATCAGTGAATATATGTTATTTTATTAAGTAGATTATATTCTTGATTAGCGCTGTTAGCTAAATCTGAGTATAAATAATGTTATCGTACAGGCATGTTTTTTTTTAATTTACATATGAAGCCAAATAACTGAACAACTTATGTAATTTATATTAGTAAGAATTTCCGATTTCGAAGCCAAAACTGTAGCCTCACTTAACCATCAATACGAGTTTTTAAATTAGATAAATATATTGGCAACGATATGTTGTGTCCATTTCGTAGCTTTGTGAGTTAGAACATCCCTTTGGTATATTTCACCTATCTTTTGATATTAGTAATTTATCAGTAACCCTTAAGGTCTATCTAGCAAAATAATCATTGGCCGAATATAAAACCTCAAGATAAATTAAAACTTGTATAAGTGGTTAATTACGAATCAAAAATAAGTCATGCGTTGTAAAACGCATTTTTGAACGCATTTTTCAAGAGATATATTTTAATATCAGAATGAATATATTCAAATAACCAAAGTCAATCATTAAGAGTTTCACATGTGTTTTTGTAATCAACAGCCGTGTGTCTATACTACAAAGGTTGTGAAAAGAAACTGTCGAATGTCCTCAATCAATAGGTCCGAGACCACAGTTATTTCGTAGTGCATTTCTTTCAGAACATAGATAAAAATAAAAAAAAATCCCACCTCCGCTTTCTCAGTGAAATTTTTACAGTGTGTTGTACTACTTTTGGGACAAATTATATCATAATTATAGAAAACTTCATCCGCTCTAACTCAAAATATGGATAATTTTATGTTTAGGGCGTCTTGGAATCTTTTGACAGCTTCCGAAGTGCTAGTTTTTAACCATTTTCAACTGGACCAAATCACTACTTTCCTTTAAAATTCTGGACCCAAATTTTTTTACAGTGTAATTTCACCCCCCTTCTTGCCATTTGAGGCATAAAACATGGAGAAATCAATTTGGAAGGGGTATAAAAAATATTGGCAAGTAACCCACTGTAAACACTAGGGACTATATTTGTGGGACGACAATTGTGGTCTCGGTCCAATACCAAGTTCTTCAAATAATCCCACGCAATCAGATTTGACATTGAAATCCACTGAAGAAGTTTCTGCCTTTGGACAGGCAAATGTCACGTGATGACACAAATCTACAAAGTGTGTAAGACTAACACAAAATTCCTCTTGTAAACAAAAAACTACATAAGACAATTACGAAGGAAAAAACTAAAGATTTGACATAAGACAATCACTTAGGCTTGTGACTTAGGGCAGCTAGTATTTTAATATGTTGCTGTGTTAATTTTTTTTTTAAATATAACCCTCTCACTTTTAATCCTTTAATGCACTTAACTTTAAAATAACTATATAGTAGAGGATGAAGTCAAAAGTTCAAACAAATCAATATCTTGAACGATGCAAATTTATTTAAATAAGAAACCGATAAATTGGGCAGAGAGCGTAGTTTTACAAACAATTTTGCAGTTAACGATTGCCGTATTTTACATTTGATGTCTTTCTTATATAAAAACAAGGACGTGTTGTAAGATTGCTAATGACACAACTATCCACCACAGTTAATATGATGAAGATATATGACCAATAATAGGCACGGCCCTCAGTTAAGTCTCAGCTTTAAATACATGCAATAGTTTCCTTACTAAAATATCTTTACAATAAGGATATAGATATCATGAATTTGTTAAAGTGATTACAAAATTTTATTGAAAAAATGAAAGCAAAACGTTATAAATGGCATGCGTCTGAAGCGCTTTTCTGGATTTACCATCATCAGGAACGCTCAAAGCTGAATATGTAAAGGCCAATGATGTAGAAGAACTGAAACAGTTGAAGAGCTATAAAAAAAAGTAGCCAGATCAATCGTAGGTCAACTTTGCCTAAGGGAGCTGAAACTTTCAATATATAAACATTTATTATGAAAACTTGATTCTACTAGCAAGAGTTTCCTTAAAATTGATATCAAAACCTATCTTCTATGTTAATATGATATATAAAGCAAACAAGTTTGGGGACTGTCTCTAAATCTTTCTTCTATGCATTTAAAAGTTCTGTACATACTTGATATAATCCTTTCAAACAATCGTCTCTTTTCGCACTCTACTAGACGTTTCTAAGAACTGCTATCAGTAGTTAAGTGTAGATGCTTATGGTTTCTATATCAGCAGAATAAGAACCATGAGTTTCCTTTCTAGAATTGACAGTATATTTTTATACCGTGATACTTAATAACTTGTATCCTTGATTTTATTGTGTTCAATATACATATCATATCCGCAAAGTCAACTCAAATGATTTTTTAGCAAATCAAAAATAAACAACGAAAGGCTTAGTTGTTCTTTAGTTTAAGTCCGTCATATTTGTATTTCGTTCATTGTTGTAGCATACATGAAGCCGTTGTTTTACTCTTTTGATTTGTTTAACATTTTGTCCTCCCGTGGCCTAGCTTACTTATATATGAGTTTGTGCATGGTTTAAATCCGTACAGTGACCTGTTATTGTTCACATGTTTGTCCTTTGGTCTTTATTGATAGTTATCTCATCATCCCACTAATCATTATGTTTATATTAAGATGCAAATCATATTCGCAAATCCATAGTTTGTATTAACAGTTCAAAGTTACACCGAAACTAGCTAAACTGATAAGAGAATCTATAGATAAAGAAAGGGATATGCATATAGAACGTCTGCCGAAACCACTTAAGTTAACATATTATCCAATCGTAGTACTAATTTAAAGGACATGTAGAAAAATCCGTCCGTTCGGAACAAATCTTACCTTAAGTAGCTTTATGCATACGGGCCCGGGGTTACCTAATGAAAATCAATAAAATACGTAAATAACGATTTAAATATTTGCCCAAAATATATAAATCACCATACAAAAACACAATACTAAGAAGAATAGACGTTTTATCTTTATTTCTTTAAAAACAATAATCTAAGACATAAATTTCTTTACTTGCAATTTTTGTAAGTTTAGAGATTAATTAAGTTGGACCGATCGACTGAGTTTCAAAAGCAATCGCGTCACTATAACACATAGAACTCGTCCAAAAACATTCAGGTAACATAGTCGAAAACAGCGTATTTTAAACACTGCACTTGCATGTTGCTTTTTACCAATTTGTGTTATGGGGGAGTTGGTGTCTTCGAATTACACACACACGTATAATATTCAAATTTTATTATGGTTGGGTTAAATACTTTATATCTTTTCAATTTTCCATTTCTATTTTTGTTCTCGTTTTGCATAGTGTTTTAAATTTATTCGCAACAATATATATATGTATCGGTAACATAAACAAACTTTGCACGCTGCATAACAATTCAGAATATAGGAGAACAAACTTTCAACATTACTAAACTATCATGCATATGTCTATGTATTTTTTTGAAATTTTCATAAAAAATCACTGATTATAAGATTATAAATGAATCAAGATCATTATCATTTTTAGATTTTCATATGGATCACCGACTTTTAACTTTGAGTATGATACAACTATTTATCATTATCACATATTATCATATATGCAATTAAAGCAGATTACAGATGATGAGAACACGTTTTGTGTTTTCCAATACTTTTTCTGCCTACGTTCACAATTTTCCATAATCTAAGTTCATCCTCCTTTTAGACATGACTTCATCGATCAATACTAGGATCATATTTAGAGCTGAAGCACTGTGAATTCTGCCTAGTGATAAATTGTGCGATTTGACAAGGTTTATCGAAATTTCTTAGAAAATAGTATTGCAAAATGACATTATTTATTGTTTTCCTGTCTTTATGTTTCTTCACATGCTGTTTTACAGAGGATAATCATAAACATTCAGGCCACAATGAGAGTGACCCCTATAACACTATATTTGCTGTTGGATTACTTATTCCGAACTGTAAAGTACAACCAGTGGATCCTGAATTGAGGAGCAAATTAAACCTAATGTTAAGTGAAGGTAAGAAACTAATATTCATTCATCTTAAATTTGAGGATCACGTGAATCTGGAATCTAAAAGCCATCACGGGGATATTTATAAACCACTTGACTGGATTCGAACTTATGGAAGACATGGACGGAGCCTGCTTTATCTCCGTCCTCAGTTTGAACACTTATCTCTCACAACACTTTCCTTCAACACAGAACATATTGATGTTAAGTTGAAACAGACACCAACTCAGTGTCTTACCAGGCATAACTTCTCCACCATTGAAGACAATTTGCGAAGGCTACTGGTCATGGACTTTAAAATGAATCTTGAAGACGATCATGAAGTAGACAATGAAAAGATCTGTAATGTAGAGGTAAAAAACGAACAATCTGTTGTTGCTTTCAAATACATATGCTGCTGGCATGGTCACAGTAAAGCAAATGAACATTTAGAATGTAAGAATATATCGAGCGATTATTGGATGGAAATATTATTTACATGTATCTTCATAATCAAAATACTTGTGCTTATGTTCTGTCCGCTCCTCATACCGTCGTCCCTGTACAGAAAGAAATACACAGAAACTGTTTATGAACATATTCTGTCAAAACCGATTGAACTTCGAATAAAAAAAATAACAAAAGATGACAAATCCAAATTAGCTTATTTAAATGTACCGATCGTGGAAATGAACCAGATTAAAAACATGCAAGATTCTTTCGAGTGGAATAGAGTCTGTAAATTAAAGAAATTTTATGAAACAATGAAAACGGTCCCTGTTAACAAAGTTGTGACTGTATCCCTCCGAAAACTGGATATGGTTGTTAGATACGATAGACTGGTTCCGTCAAATTATGTACCAGTTGGTATTTTACAAGTAGTGTATTCTTTATTTGTTAAGTGTCACATTCGAAAATCTCCATCTTTCCAAAAGTGTTGTAGAAGCAGCATTTTTGGGTTTCAATGGTTATTTGATAAAAAGTCCCAGAAACTTAACATCGATGAAGAAACCGAAAAGATGCCCGAGGACGAGATGCAGACAAGTACGATTCAACCTGTTGACATAATAAAATACCCATGGCACAGATGTCTTCGACAAACAATGAGACTATTCCTGATTTTAGCAATATCCGTTCCTTGGGCGCTCAGAGTATATTTCTACTATGAATATGAAGATTTGGAAGCTTCAGATCAGAAACAAGCAGCGGAAATTCGGAATTTGACTTTACCAGCATTGAAATGGAGTTTGACATATACTCTTACACCTCTTCATCCTATGTTCTTACTTTGCTACGCCGTTATTATAACTGATGTGATAGTTTTTGCACTGGTCAACCCAAGAATTAAAAAGAAATTACAATCTTTGATGAGACGGTCAATGAGGGATATGCGTCAAATTTCGAAGATTGCCAAAATTAAAGGTTCAATTGTTCAACTGCTCATTCCATGCGAAATATGTGGGATAGCTGGGTTAATAATATACCCCTTTTATTTCATATTTGCTTTTCCAATAATTATGATATCTTTAGCCTTTTACTGTGTACCAACTATCAACGTTACTGTACGCTTACTAGCGCATTTCTTAGCCTATCTAACTCAATGGTCAGGAATGTGCAACAGAGAAGCTCTAATTTCCTGTAAAAAGAGATGTGGTTTCATGTTTGACCTATTTCATCTGCAAAACGTACCTGACAAAACACGAGAAACGGTGTCCTGTAAAAATAGACTCTTGCAACTTTTTGTGTTACCGATGTGTTTGATTACTATATTTGCCCTTGTTCTGTTAACAATGGAAACAATTATATTCTTCGTTGAAATGATTTTATACACAGTCATAGGCATTATAATGAATTCTTCTGACATGCTCAAGTACATTACACTAGTTTTTATGCTTGGTCTTTATGCGCGAAATTGTTTTAAAGGTATAGGTGAAAAATATCTCAAATTTAATCAAACAATAAATAGTTTGATAGTGGAAAACAATCGCTCGCAGGTTGAAGCAGTTGCTAGTGACAGTTTTGAAGAACAGAAAAATACTGCATTTCAGATAACTGCAAACGAAGATGGTCAATGTGATGAACAGAAAAATAAAAATGACGTAAATGTGAGATTGATTGTATCAAAAGATGGAATACCAAAATGGTCTATTCGAAAACTAATTCTATTTTTAGACCGACAAGATCAACCGTATTTAACAGAAAAGTTTTTCTTTTCAACTTGTTATATGGATACCGTCGGGGCACCTGGCCCTCTCATTCCGAATATCATACACGCCGTATGGCGATTTATGTGTATATGCGCATTCCTGATGTTCGTCGTACTTATTGTGTTAGCTTTTGGTGATGAATATAATATATCAGGTGCAAATCAAATGTTGGCAACCTTGGCTGGTGGACTTTTACCATGGGTGTTCGAAAATGTTTTATTCAGTGGAAGAGACCCGTTAGAGTTAGATACAAACAATCTTAGTTTTAAAAGTAATTTCAAAGCAAAAATTGACCAGTATATCCAATCTTGGGACATACATGATATTGATATCGACGAAAACCGAAATAGAAGTGATAATGTCGGCGAGTCACACAGCGTTACAGCTCGTCTTATCGACAAGGTCAACGATGCTGTCATGACAACATTAGAAAATGAATCGGGTGTACTGTTAGGGGAACAGCCGAAACAATCAATTGGTTTCTATCATGATAGTGATGACCAGGGAATTGATTTACTTGTCATAGAAAGAACAAGTAACATTTCTAATGTCTAATACACATCAATCAAAGTGATATACGATGAAAGCTTATTCTGTAGGATTCGTTTTTATATTTCAATTATATTGCTTCAAACATTGATATGAACATATATTTGTATAGTCAATATCCATTTTGACAGAGTTGCGGATCAGGTCATAGGACATGAACCAATCATTACTTTAAATGTTCTTATTTTCTATTTCATAAATACAGACAATTAAACATTCGTGACATGTTTGGTAAAAGATGTAAGTTATAGCCTGATGTACTAAATTAAAACCATGGTATCTTTGATAACTATTATTAACATTTTTCTTATTTCAAGGATTTTATTTAATAAACGTGTTTTTTTTTTTAAATTGATGTATTGAATGTACGTAAAATACTTCTATGTCTATCTAATCATAGTCAATTTGTGCTACACAAGCATCATTATTATTTGCAAAAGATGTTACCAGATTTCATTCAGAAAATGAACTACATTACAAATCAACACTATTGTTGAATAGAAAATCAAATAATTAGAATTTTTATGTGGTCGATCGCAGTGAGGGCTAAACATTGAAGAATCTAGAAATAGCCATCTTATCTTTGGCCGACTAATTTTTATACAGATATCGATTTTAGTGGTATGCTAGACAGAAGATAACACAATTCTACTGTAGGTCACCGTATATATATTTTTGTAGCATTTGTATTTATCTGGGTTTTTTTCATAATTCAAAATGGTAATTACTTCATTCCAGGGATTTTGAATGATCTAAACGGTGTGCATACTGACGTTTAACATTAATTTTACAACTATATATGTCATATACTGTTTTCAAATTCATGTGTTTTGATTTGAAAATCAAATAAATGTGCTTACTTGAAAACTACACGTTCAAAAGAAAACAAATCAATAAAAAACATAACGCCCTGTTTTAAGTTGAAACTATGCACGTATATCAATTTTCAGAGTTTGTGCCAAGTATGAAATATGGAACAAATATCTACATTGGACAAAATGATGTGTTCCTATGAACAAATGTAGTATGATAATAATTTTTGTAATCAGTATTCCGGTGATATGGTATTGTGCTATTGTATTTGCATAACTAATTGCTATTGTGAAATTAAAACATTATAGTATGATATGCTTTTGTAACTGCTCTTAAATGAACGTATCTCTATATTGATCCATATTTTTGTAAAGTTAAAACTGGCTATCAAAACATTTATAACTCAGTGTATGACTCTGATTTATGTTCTAATTAAACTGAATATGCTTATTTTTATTTAAAAATGTAAAATGATTTTAAAGAATTTAATAGTATTTAATAGCATTCTTTATTGTGTGTATGTATGATATGCTGACCTTATTGTAATTCTACTTTGTCATTACTGGTATTTCTGTTACTATTGTTTAGCTGGGTATTTTTTATTACCTTTATGGCGCCATTAGGAAATGATGATTTAAACAACATCAAAGCCATACACAGTGGAATAACCTATTTGAAACCTTATTTTAGCGGAAGGTGCTCTGGTATAGTGCATATCGTTAATGATTATACGATTTTGATCCCCATCGAATAGTGCTAAACAGTTTGTCATAATCTATTCAATATTTCTGTCGAAATAATAAAGAAACCTATACATTATATTATATGAATTCCATGCATCCGAAGCTCATTTCTGGATTTACCTTTATCCGGAACACTCTAAGCCGATTATGTGAAAGTAAAGAAAAATAATAAAAATATCAAACTCATATCTGAAAGTTCCTTATCGTATATCAAAATAAATAGCTTAAACACATTAAACGAATTTAAATCATCTGTCATATTTCTGACTAGCTTGATACAGGCATATTCTTATGTAGAAAATTGTGGATTAACGTGGTTTTTAAAGCTAACTAAACCTCATACTTATGAAAACCAATGATGTGTAGGGAATGAAAAAGGTGATGATCTTTATGACCAACAAGGACATAAAAATAAGCAACATCCATGTAAGGTAATGTTCGCCTATCACATTCACGAAGGCTTAATATCATACTTTACTTTTATGCGAGAGTATTTTGTTTTATTTTGAATGTCCATTAATTGACATATAATATTTCCGTGATCTGTTGCTAGTATCTATAAACCTTTAAAAATATGATTTTGAATTATGCATATGTTACATTAATTTCTTGTAGGTTCAAGATGATTATTGTGCTTTTCAATCAAAGATCAAATTTTTATCAATTAACAAACATACATTTCCGTCGATGGCAGTAAGAGCTAAGACTTAGAAAACCTATAAATGAACATCGTATCTTTAGCGTCTGATTTTTATATACAGATATCGATTTTTAGCTAAAGGCTAGACAAGAGATAACACAATTCTGCAGTAGGTCACATAGTGTCCATTTTGTCGCAATAATTACGAAATGTAAATTACTCCGTTCCAAGGAATGTCCATGATCCAAATCATGTGCATACTAACTTAAAGTAATAATTTTATATGCAAAAAACAATTCACACAAAACACAAAAAGAAACAAATCGTTAAGTTGAAGTTGATATAAAGACGCGTATATCAATATTTCAAGTATTTTTCTGTTCTTTGGTCTGGTTGTTGTCTCTTTGACAAATTTCGCATTCCCTTTCTCAATTTTGCCTGTTAATTTAATTCTTTATTTGAAATTAATGTCGAACTTCCTTCCCTGTCATTGGTACTTGTGTAGATTTACTTTCCCTTGTAAGTCTCAGTGCTTTTTGGGCAGTCAACATATAAATAAAGAATTGCCTCACCCACTTTGAACGATTTAGTATATTGGGGAACGTTCTATTTTACGAACCAAAAATCAAGATCATAAACCATTTGAGGCCTGCTTTGACCAAGGCCTTCAAAATGACACAGTTCTCATTAGCAAATGAGAAAACAATGTCTGTTGGTAGTGATTATTGACAACGTTGAAATATTTTCTTCCAGTTGGATGGTACCCTGGGGAACTAACAACCGGTTAGCTGTATTGTGACTCATTGTAAATCTCTTAATGAAACTAGCCAACTGATTTCCATACGAACTTTAAAAAACCTTAAAAAATATATTTCATTTTTTTATGAGTAACTAATTGTAAATAATTAACTTTATAATGTTCAAAAAATTGCGTTTATATAAATTTATTACCATTTAAGCATTTCAAAAGGCATTAACGATATAATTGTTTCATCATCATATATAATATCTCGTTGAAGTAATTCATTTTGATAGGTCACAAACTATTAACCTTTCATATATTTCATTATATTTCCTGAAATACATTTCAATTACTGATCCTCTCTGTATAAGACTTTCAATCTCTTCATGGTAAATTGCTTCATTATTGTCTGATGGTTTTAGCTATAAAAAATTTGTGTAACGTCGTTGTTGAATTGGTCAGATTTAATACACTAGGGTATGAAATATTGAAGAAATATGTACATTCAATATGGTGTTGTGTTTTTATAAACAAACATTTAATGTAGTATGATATCGATATGAGTAATCAGTATTCCTGTCACATGACATTGTGCTATTTGTTAGTATTACCAATTACTATTGTGAAATCAAAATATATTTGTATGATATGCTTTTGTATCTACTCAGTTCTCTATCATTTTATTAACCAACACTTTTGTACTGTTTGGAACTGACTATTATAACATTAGTGTTTGACTTTGATTTATAATATCCTACTTATCTATACTAAAGGTGCTTATTTCTATTTGAAATATAAATTTTTTTTTGTAAACACCATGAAAGCAATGCAGATCTACTGTACTATTTTTTGTCTGTTTGTCTTTTTATTTTTAGCCATGGCGTTGTCAGTTTATTTTCTATCTATGAGTTTGACTCTCCCTCTGGTATCTTTCGTCCCTCTTTTAAAGGACCCATTTGTAAAAATTAAAGAAAGTTTAATGTTCTTTGTATGGTTATTTACACTTTCACTAGAAAATGAACGATTAAGAGACTGTTAAACAGCTTAGACATTAGTCATAGCTATTTCTGTCACAAAAGATGAAAAAAAAATATTAAATCGCATGTTTCCGAAGCTGTTTTCTGTATTCATTTTCATCAGAAACGCTCAAAACTTCGGGGGGGGGGGGGGGGGCAAGAATGTATAAAAACTGGAAGAGCGAAACGGATATATAACAAAAAAATACCAAAAAGTAGCCAAATCCATCTAAAGTCAATTTTGCATTTCGCATTGACAAAAACTTTACTATATTTTACCTTAACAAAGGATATTTTGTTCGATTTACTCCTTAAATCTGCCAAATGAGTGTCTTGACGATTTCCCTGGTTCTGGTACCCAGTAAATAGATTTCAATAAAAAATAATTCAAATTATGTAAACATGAATATGGTTTTCTGTACAAATCTTCACTGAAAACACAAAAAAGAAACAAATCAGCAAGTAGAAGTTGATATAATAATGCGTATATCAATATTTTAAGTATTTTTCTGCTCTTTGGTCGGATTGTTGTCTCTTTGACAAATGTCGCATTTCCTTTCTCAATTTTATTTGTAAATTTAATTCTCTATTTCAAATAAATGTAGATCTTCATTCCCTGCCGTTGGTACTTATATAGATTTACTTTCCCTTGTAAGTCTCAGCGCTTTTTGGGCAGTCAACATATAAATAAAGAATTGCCTCACACACTTTGAACGAATTAGTATATTGGAGAACGTTCGTTTTTACGAACCAACATTAAGATCATTAACAATTTGAGGCCTGCTTTGAACAAGGCTTCAAAATGAGACAGGTCCCATTAGCAAATGAGAAAGGAATGTCTGTTAGTAGTGAATTATAACCAACGTTGAAATATTTTCTTCTAGTTGGATGGTAGCCTGGGAAACTGACAACCCGTTAGCTGTATTGTGACTCATTGTAAATCTCTTAATGAAACTAGCCAACTGATTTCCACACGAACTTTAAAAAACCTGAATAATATATTTCATTTTTTTTTATGAGTAACTAAGTGTAAATAGTTAACTTGATAATGTTCAAAAAATTGCGATTATATAAATGTATTACCATTAAAGCCATCAACAATATAATTGTTTCATCATTATATATAATATCTCGTTGTAGTAATTCATTTTGAAAGGTCACAAGCTATTTAAGTTTCATATATTTCATTATATTTCCAGAAAAAGCATGTTTAAAATAACTGATCCTCTCTGTATGAGACATTCAATCTCTTCATGCTAAATTGCTTCATGTCTGATGCTTTTAGCTATATAAATTTATTGTATAACGTCGTCGTTGAATTGATCAGATTTAATACACTAGGGTATGAAATATTGAAGAAATATGTACATTCAATATGGTGTTGTGTTTTTATAAACAAACATTTAATGTAGTATGATATCGATATGAGTAATCAGTATTTCTGTCACGTGATATTGTGATATTTGCTAGTATTACCAATTACTATTATGAAATCAAAATATATTTGTATGATATGCTTTTGTATCTGCTCAGTTCTTTATCACTATATTAACCCATACTGTTGTACTGTTTGTGACTGGCTATTATAACATTAGTGTTTGACTCTGATTTATAATATCCTACTTAATTATACTGAAGGTGCTTATTTCTATTTGAAATTTAAATTTTTATTTTCATGTAATTTTATATTATACGTTTGTATGATCTCCTGAACTTTCTGTAATTGTAATTTGCCAATATTGTTATAAAGTATTTGTGGTTTGCCACTTTTTTGCTTTTGTTCTTCACTAGTTTGGATTTCATAATCATTTTTATGGTCGACCGTAGCCATGGTTGATTTAAATAACATAAAAGCAATGCAGATTAAAGGACCCATTTGTAAACAATAAAGTAAGTCCAATGTTCTTTGGTATGGGTGTTTACACTTTCACTAGAAAATGGACGAAAAAAAAACATATTAAATAACATGTTTCCGAAGCTGTTTTCAGTATTCATTTTCATCAGGAACGCTCAAAACTTCGGAGCCAAGAATGTATGTTAGCTTAGAGAGTGGGAAAGATCCAAAAAGTACAAAAAAAAATAGATAAACCCATCTAAAATCAATTTTGCCTATCGCATTAACATATTAACGAAAGCTTAACCATATTTTATCTTAACATGGGACATTTTGTTTGATTTATTCTTAAAAGCTGCCAAATAAGTGTCTTGACGATTTTCCTTGCTCGTAACAGGTACCCAATAAGCAGATGTCAATAACAAGCAATCAAAGTATGTAAACATTTATATGGATTTCTATAAAATTGATAGATGATGATTTTATTTCATCAGAGATCACTCATTGATACAAATTGTTAATAATTATCCTTAACAATTCCGTTTAAGAAAACAATTATAACCGGTGTCTGTGTTCAATGAATATAAGTATTCTATGACTTAACAATGAATACGTATTACTTATGATGTGAGACCAATATGTTGTCGGTCAGATAATTGTGTTTTTTTATTTGATTCTGTCAGACACCAGTTCGGAAGCACCGGCAGCCAACTTGAGTAAAATTAATTTTAAATCTGTGTGTAGCAATCTGGTGATTGTTGAACCATATGGATTAATAAAATGGAAAAGAGAACGCAAATATATATCAGAATCAATTCTCTTCAACACTGTAGTTTTGATATCTACTAATAAATTAAACAGAAAATGGTTTAGTGGTTGTTTCCTAAATGACACAATTATTGATCTTCGTTCTTCTCGAATTACTGAAACTTTTGAAAGGTGTCCAGTATTATAAGCTCACATCTACTGTTTTGTCTGTTCGCTAAGAAAATGATATATGGCTTTATGTACACACATCTGTTATCTGTTATGAGTTATGTTATGAAATTAAGCAGATGAGATGCAGAAATTGGAATTATTCTATTTTAATGGAGATTAAACGTTAAAAAAACAGTTTCCTTAAGTAACAGACTGGGGTCCTGCTATGCATATGTACCTTGTTTTCTCTGAAGAATCAATTTAATGCCATGCACCATCAACAACTTTTACAAATGGTCGATTACGATTATACATGACTGAAATTTTGTCCTAATTGTCTCGGCAACCTCTTTCTTCAGGTACGATTTAAACGAAATGTAAATTACGTCAATAGGGCAGAAACCAAATACAAAAACAACATCTAGAGATAAACATACGATATTGAAAACTATTCGCAAATACGTCCAAAAATATGTGAAGATCGCAAGAACCAGAGAAACCATATATATTTGCTCACACATTGTTGTCAATTTTAAAAATGGAATTCGTATGCGACTGTCATACAAGGGAGAGATTTAGCTAGCTATAGAATCAGGTTTATTCCACCATTTTCTACATGAAGAACGATGTACCAAGTCAGGAATATGGCAGTTGTTTTCCATTTGTTGTATATGTTTGAGATTTTGATTTTGACATTTTATTCAGGACTCTCTGTTTGCAATATCCGTTGAAGTATTTTTATTATTTTCCATAATGTAGCACAAACATAATTAGATAATTCTGAAGTCAATCTCTACCAGAAGCACAAATAAAGTCTAGAAAGAGATAATGAATACAGGAATTCATATAAGTCCTTCAAAGCATGTTCTGTTGCACACGAGGTATATTTGCAGTACCATTGTGTTTCTCTGAAATCTCACATATTTTATATCATAAATGTGGTGTTATGACTATGAGATAGTACACCTTATTTGACAATGCTCTTTAAACCGCCCATCTTTCTTGTGGTTAC
Source organism: Mytilus galloprovincialis (assembly GCF_965363235.1). NCBI lineage: Eukaryota > Metazoa > Mollusca > Bivalvia > Mytilida > Mytilidae > Mytilus > Mytilus galloprovincialis. The sequence goes on from NC_134843.1 coordinate 90,709,078, forward strand.
TTTTATGATTAATTCAATGCTTTATTGTATGAGTCAACAATTGTCTATTTTGGTAAAGTTGCAATATGTTTGACGCGAATCAACATAGAAAAAAGACGGTTAATACCAATTATTTAAATCAAACAATACATTATACTATCATTATCTGCCTTTTATTTAAAATTCTTGAAATATTTTGATTTGGTAAAACATGTGTCACATCTATCATATCATACATTATACATATTTTAATCAAATTGTACTAAAGACTACTGTGCAAATAAGTAGTGTTAAGCTGAAAGTCACGGAATGACAATTATGATAACTTTAATCTTTTATGTGCTCTGTCGCAAAAATATGAAAACATTACTTTCTAAATTCCATGCGTTCATCGCCCTTTCTTGAATTCACTTTTATTTCAGAAACACACAAAGTCGAATATGTGAAAGCCCATGATTCATAAGAAACGGAACATATGAAGAGCTGTATGATAAAGACATACATATATTAGCTAACATCCGTCTAAGGTCAACTTGGCATTTCTAATTAAAGATAACTTATTTTTACAAGTACACATTTTTGTTAAGGAGCTTACTGAGGTCAGTCTTCAGGTGCTGGATCTCGAGACCCATTGGTTGACTTGAGCTGATTACTGCTCTTTCGTCGGGTTGTTATCTCTTTGACATATTCCCGATTTCCATTCTCAATTTTATCGGTATTTAATTTTACATGTACCTTTTTTTTACTTCTCTTGACTGTTCATTAAGTGCCTGGAACGATTTCCCTGATCCGTGTCAGCTATCTATAAACACAGATTTCAATCTATGCTTTTGAATTATGAATAGTATACATGATAAAATTGAGAAAGGGAATACGGAATGTGTTATAGCGACAACAACCCGACCATAGAGCAGTCAACAGCCTAAGGCCACCAATGGGTCTTAAATGAAGCGAGAAACGCCCGCACCGGAGGCGTCCTTCAGCTGGCCCCTTAAAATATGTATACTAGTTCAGTGATAATGAACGTCATACTGAACTCCGAGTTATACACAAGAAACGAAAATTTAAAAATCATACAAGACTTACAAAGGCCAGAGGCTCCTGACTTGGGACAGTCGCAAAATTGCGGCGGGGTTAAACATGTTTATGAGATCTCAACCCTCCCCCTATACATCTAGCCAATGTTGAAAAGTAAACGCATAACAATACGCACAGTAAAATTCAGTTCAAGAGAAGTTCGAGTCCGATGTCAGAAGATGTAACAAAAGAAAATAAACAAAATGACAATAATACAATAACAACAGACTACTAGCAGTTAACTGACATGCCAGCTCCAGACCTCAATTAAACTGATTTCAAATTGAAAGATGATTATGCTACTTCATCAATGAAAAAAAGAGATATATTTTTTTTTTTATCAATTACCAAACACAAAATTCCGTCGATCGCAGTATGAGCTAAGCTTGAAAGAACCTTTAAATAAGATTTCTTATCTTCTGTTTCTGATTTCTAATGTTTAACCGACTGATTTTCATACAGATATCGATTTAAGTGGTAGGCTAGACAAGAAATAACACAATTCTGCTGTAGGTCACCATGTGTCCACTTTTTTAGAATTTGTATGTATCTATTTTGATGGCAATAAATCAAAATAAACTTACTTCATTCTTGGAATTTTAAATAAAGCGAATTAAGTAACAAAATTACCGAACTAAATTCAAATCGGAAAGCTCCTTATCAAATGGAAATATCAAAAGCTCATACACATCAAACGATTGAAGAGCGACCGTCATATTCCTTACTTGATGCATGTTTTTCCTTAGAAGAAAAAAATGTGGATTCAACCTGGTTTCTACAGCTAGCTAAACCTCACACGTGTAAGACAACCGAAAGCCAATGATGTGTAAGAAACGAAACAGCTGGTGAGCTATATGACAAAAATTGACATTAAAATGATAGCATCTTCCATGTAAGCAATGTTCGACCGTTCACATTCAGGAAGGTTTAATATCATATTTTACTTTTAAATATGCTACTCTACTTAGTTTTCTTTATATCTTTTGAATGTCCATTAAGTGACACGAACAATTGCAATGATATACAGCTAGTATCTATAAACATAGATTTTAATATACGATTTTAAATTATGAATATGTACAGTTAAGATGCTTATCCTAGTTAATCAGGGATCAAACTTTTATCAGTTACCAAACACAACACTTTGTCGATCGCAGCAAAAGTTCAGACTTAGAAAACCTATAAATAGCCATCTGATCTTTAGTTTCTGATTTTGATACACAGATATCGATTTTAGGGCAAAGCTAGACAAGAAATAACGCAATTCTATTGTAGGTCACAGTGTGTCCATTTTTGTATGATTCTGATGTTGTATTGCTATCATTACAAAATAGATATTACTTTATGCCAAGGCGTTTTCATAATACAAGTCATGATCATACTGTGTCGGATTGTTGCTCTTTTACACATTCCGCATTTCCTTTCTCAATTTTGTCTGTTGATATAATTTTTAATTTGACATAAATTTAGATCTTCCAACACTACCATCGATACATATTTTTCCTTTTACTTTCCCCGGTAAATCTTAAAGCTTTATGGACGCCAGGCTTTCCTCTGGCGGTTGCCAATTTTGCATTTTGAGAAAAATGATAATTGTGGCGATTAAAAATTCAACATTTGCAAAAGAATTTGGCGAAAGAAATATATTTAACGATTTGATTTCATCCATCTTGTTTATAAATTATTGTTCGGGTTTCTCCGACTTTACCTGATGAGACAATACTTGGATTTCACTTTGAACTCGTAACAATTGTGACAGAAAAACAATAATCAGCTGATTGAATTGTATAGCTGTAGGCAACAAAGGACTAATTGATAAAGGTGTTGATTGTATTGTTTGACAAAATTATAAGGGTAAATTACGTCCATAAGATGTCACATAAAGGATTTATAAACCACTTTGCGATGCACGTGTTTGAAGCAAACTTTCCAAATCTCCTTTCCTTCCCTTAACGATGGTCCGGTAAGGAAAACTGTTATTATGACGGAAAATGTCCAAAAGTAAGAACAACCTCATACTAAAAACTTTATCCTTTAACTTTGATTAAGATAAATGATCTTTGTAATATTCAAGGACTTTAATATGTCTTCTTTTTTATTAAAAGTAAGTGAACCCCTCTTTTAAAATAATTTGTTAATCCCTTTTTAGAATTTCTTTTTACCATTCTACAACAGCAAAATGAGGGACATACCCTTATTTAAGGGATATCTCTCATTTGGGGTTAATTGTTCCAAACCTGTTCAAAAGGACGCTGCCTTTAGTCTTTATCCTTCAACTGGAAAGAATATATAAAGACTAAAAGATAGGTTTAACAGAAAAATCATAGAAAACAATGGGGATTATTTTTTGGGGGGAGGGTAGAAAAAAGAATCTTACACAAACAATATTTTTATAGTTCTTGGCGAAAAATAATTAAAGAGGCGAAAGAGGTGGCGAAAACAAATTGACCCAGGGGAAACCCTGTGGGCAACCAACCTATAAATAATAAATTGCCCAACCCACTTTGAACGATTTAGTATATTGGGGAACGTTCTTTCTTTGAAGAATAAAATGAATATCCTACATCAAATGATGCCAGCTTTGAACGAGGCGTACAACATTGTTCTCAATAAGAAATAAAAAAGAAGATGTGGTATGGTTGGCACTGAGACAACTCTCCTCAAGAGACCAAAATGACACAGAAATTAACAACTATAGGTCACCGTACGGCCTTCAACAATGAGCAAAGCCCATACCGCATAGTCAGCTATAAAAGGCCCTGAAATGACAATGTAAAACAATTCAAACGAGAAAACTAACGGCCTTATGTCTGTTCGTAGTGAATTACTGTCAATGCTGAATTATTTTCTGCTGGTTGGGTGATATCCTTTGGAACTAACTCACCGTTAGTTGTATTGTTAATCCTTTGTTTACTTCTTTCCTAATGAAACTAGCCAACTAATTTCGAAACGAATTTAAAAATCGTTAAAAGATTATTTCATTCTTTGTATGGGTCATTAAATGCATGTATTTAACCTTATAATATTGAAGAAAAAAAGGTGCGTTTTAAAAGTAATTTTATTATCATTGATGAATTTTAAAACCACTAACAAAAGGGATAATTGTTTCATATTTATAATTTCTCATTGATGTAATTAATTTTGACACAAACATAAATCATTTGAATTACTGATCCTTTCTGTATGCGACATTTAATCTGTCTGTTATGTTGATTGACTTTGTTATTGTCTGATGCTTTTAGCCATATACATTTATCGTGTTTAGTCGTTGAATTTATTGGATTAAATACGCCAGGGTATGAAATATTGAACAGATGAGTACATTGGATCAAGTGTTGTGTTTTAATAAACAAACATTTCATGTAGTATAATATCGATATTAGTAATCAGTATTCTGGTCATGTGATAATTTGCTTTATATTGTATTTGCATAACTATTGTGAAATCATTACATAATTGTGTAATATGTTTTTGTATCTGCTCTTCAATGGATTTTGCACTATTCCAACACATACTTTTGTACAGTTTCAGACTGGCTATCTAAACATAATTATGTTACGTTGAGTGATGACTTCGGTTCATACCTTAAGTTAACTGTAGTTGCTAATTTGTATTTCAAAATGCTTTTTTTTTAAAGGAAATCTTATATTGTTGGGTTTTTTTTATGATCAGCTGACCTTTCTGTAACTCTACTTTGTTATCATTGTCATAACGTCTTTGTGATTTGCCAATGTTTTCACTGTTATTTTGTTCTTCATTTATTTGGATTCCGTTAGAATTTTGACAGTAGGGATTCCCGGTTGATTTGAACAATACAAAAGCAATGCAGAGTACAGGATCTGATTCTTTGGTATGGTAATTTACCCTGGAATTAGACCTGGAATGATTAAAAGACTGTTACGCAGCTAAGACGCTAGTCAATAATTCTGCCACACAAGATTAAAAAACACTAAAAAAAACTTACATACATGTACGTCCGAAGCTTAATTGCTTTTCTTAAGAATGTGTAAAAACTGAAACAACGGAAGATATATATAACCAACAAGTACCAAAAATAATAGCCAAATCCATGTAAGGTCAATTTTTCCTTTTAAAGTGCTGAAAACATATTTTACCTATACATAGGTCATTTTGTTGGCTTTACTTTTTTCGCCTGCCCAAAAAGTGCCTTGTCGATTTTCCTGGCTAGTAACAGGTATCCAATAAACAATCATTCAAATTATGTAAGCATGTACATGGATTTCTATAAAATCGAAAAACGATTATTTTCTTTCACCAGGAATCACACAATGATACCAAAGTTATCAGTTATCCATAACAGTTCCAAGAAAAAAATGGTAAGTGGTTTTTGCTTTTAATAAATAAAAGTATGTTATGAATTACTAATGCAAATGTATTACTTATGATGTGAGACCAATATCAAGTCGGTCAGATAATTGTGTTTTTCCATTTGATTCTGTCAGACACCAGTTCGGAGGCACTCGAAGCCAACTTGAGTAATATTAATTGATAATCTGTCTGTAGCCATCTGATGACTGCTGCAACGATTTTGAATAATAAAAAGGAGAACAGAACACAAATATATAAATCAGAATCAATTATCCATAACACTACATTTTCAATATTTACTAACAAATTGAACTGAAAATGGTATAGTGGTGCTGTCGTATTGACACATTGATTGACCTTTGTTCTTCCCGAATTACTCAAAATTTTGTTATGTGTCCAGTGTAACAAGCCTACATCTAATTGTTTATCTATTCGCAAAGAAAATAATATACGGCTTTGTGTACACACATCTGTTTACAATTATTTTATTGCAATTCCTTTAAAACATGCATAACTTTGGCTTTCAGTTAGTAAAGGGTCTATAAACAATCTTACTGGAATCACACTGATTTGGTGCTGATATGAGATTAATTTTATTTCAATGAAGACTCTTTGTATCGTATATTGTTAATCCAGCTAAGGCCTACAATCAGAAATGTTTACTAAGTCGATTACGACAAAATATAAACGAAATGTTGTCTCAGCATCTTTCAGGTTGAGAAAAAGACATGAAGACGTTAATGACACAGCAACCCAAGAAAAGATATCTAGAAAAACAAAATACGTGTAGATCGCAAAATCATCAACAGATAAACCACAGACCTGTCATAGTTTGCTCACAATATAATGGAATTCTGTGTGACTGTCACTCAAGTGAGATGTTTTGCTAGCTAAATGTAGGTTTAATCACCATCTTCTTCATAAAGAAATGCCTGTACCAAATTTTAAAGAACATGACAGTTGTTTTCCATACATTATGTGTTTGAGCTTTTGTGAATTTCTGTTTTGAATATGATCCCTTATTTTTGCGATTTTACTTGTTTTCATAACGTTTGACAAACAAACTAGGATAATTCTGAAGCCAACCACTTCTAGAAGCAAATAAGTTATGAATGGAGAGTTGTCTCAATGACACTCATACCGCATCGTCTTATACTTGGATCGAGAGTTTTCTAAATGGCACGCATACAACTTCTTCTTAGAATTAAATAATATAAACAGGAATTGATATGAGTGCCTCAAAGCATACATGGTCTGTTGTACATGCAGTACTATTTGTAATACTATTGAATTCCCTGAATTCAAATCTAACATGTTCAATACTACTAATATTAGGTAAAGACTAAAGTAAACGTACAGTACAAATAATTAAATAAATTTAGTATTTAAACCCTCGAAAATAGCTAAGGTGACCGACATAGAAAAGAGACGGACTATACCAATTATTTAATTAATCAATAAATTATCAGCTGCATTCAAATTGTAAAACATAAAATGATTCGGTAATACACGTGCAACACTTTGAATTTCATACATAATACATATTTACATCGCATTGTACTAAAACCTATTATACAAATAAGTACAATGATAAACTTGGATTGCAACTGAAAGGGATGGAATTACAATTGTCAACACTTTACATTAGTATTACAATGTTGCATATGACCACAATACAAAGTCTAAACGACTACCTGTAAAACAAATTGGTTAATACATAAAGTGGACCAGCCAAAATCGTAATCTTGAACGAATTACAGTTAATGGTAAAAAAAATCACACTCAACTCGGAGAATTAAGAATGCTTCATTTACTGTTTATAAAAAGAGACGACAAGATATCCATATTTTACACAGACTAGACAGGATGGGCAACGGGAGTGGTATTTTTGTTATTATAACTATATATATCTATATCTATATCCATAAATTAACAACTAATGTGTCTCATGGCATGTGTTTATCTGTTACCTGGCGCAAACGAAGCACAATTATTGGCGTCAATGAGATAAAATTGCGCAAATGTAAAAAAAAAAAAAACATCGACGTAAATGCAATACGTCTAAAATCAGGTCACCAACAATTTTTACAAGAGAAACCGATATCACAATTCTGATTGTGTAAAAAATAATATATTTTTTATTTTACTCAACCAATAAATTTGACCATTATAAGCTGCATAAAACTCCACAAACAGATTATGAACAGGTAATACATATGCGCCACATTTTATATTTCATACATACAACATATTTTAATCACATTGTACTCAAAGTCATTTTGGTACTTTGATAACGGGCTTATACACGTGGTTTTCAATAAATTATGATTTGACCTATACATTTATGAATCTTATGCTCTGTTTTGTACAAAAAATATTTTAAAATGTATAATCGTTATTTCGGTTTATGTTTGGCCTATGTGTATTGCACAATTGTAGTCCGAACTAAATCAAACATTTTTTAATCGACTTGTTTTCCATTATGGGGAGTGGAGTTTGTTCTTCTTTAGTAGTTTACGGGATTCCATATAATTTTGTTATTTTAGTTTTTAAAAAATTCAAAATTTTGTAAACATGAAATTTATAAAAATGAAATTTCGGCCTTATTTAGGGACAGCATAATAATCGAAAATAAAGTATGATATATAGCAACAAACATCAACCACTGTTAAAAAGCTCCTGCAGAATTGGAAAAGGCATATACAAAATCTGGGTGGAATTCAACATGTTTGCTGGGACCAAACCCTTATCCTAACACGAGACAGTGGTGTAGCAGCACCACATAGAATTATAAAAAAAAAGTTTAAAGGGCTTATCTCAACATGGTGATATCAAAACCAGAATTAATATCAACAACGCCAAAAACACAAGATAGTGGTCCTTGAGTATTCGTAGTTAGTGAAAGCTAGTTCAAAAACGTTAACAACTAATAAAATTATGGCTTTAGTGAAAAACTGTCAGCCAAAGAACTCAATCTTGTGCAAAACATAAGCATGTTTACTGAAATGACAATATAATGTCGTTCATTTGTTGCAAAATTTAGATTTTGTATCAGACCTACCAAGACGTGAATTAAACATTACACCTGTAATAAACGAGGACGTACAGAATAACAAAACTGAAACAGTAGTTCGGATGAGTATATTTTAATAATTCAAAATTATCAAATGAAAACTGCTTAATATGTCCATATGTTTCTAAATGTTGACAATATTTCATTGTTTAAAATATATAAGGAGCATACATTAGCATAATTAAAACAAAATAGACTAATTTGATAGGATAGAGCACAGCACTCGCTACTCGTTACGATTTTTTAAGCTACCCACCTCCCAGCTGAATTCTCTGTCTCTAAAAAACAGATGCAACTATATGTAGGGGAAACGGTACTATTTATTCTGCCATAGGCGACAATACTAATAGTTATCAAAGGTACCAGGATTATAATTTAGTACGCCAGACGCGCGTTTCCTCTACACAAGACTCATCAGTGACGCCATATCGAAATATTTATAAAGCCAAACAAGAACAAAGTTGAAGAGCATTTAAAATCCCAAAATTCCAAAAAGTTGTGCCAAATACGTCTAAGGTAATCTATGCCTGGGATAAGAAAATCCTTAGTTTTTCTGGGATAAGAAAATCCTTAGTTTTTCGAAAAAAATCAAGGTTTTATAAACAGGAAATTTATAAAAATGACCATATCATTGATATTCATGTCAACACCGAAGTGTTGACTACTGGATGGTGATACCCTCAGTGGCATCGACCCAGTGGTGTAAATAGTTATCAAAGGTACCAGGATTATAATTTAGTTGCCTGGGATAAGAAAATCCTTAGTTCAAAAACGTTAACAACTAATTAAATTATGGCTTTAGTGAAAAACTGTCAGCCAGAGAACTCAATCTTGTGCAAAACATAAGCATGTTTACTGAAATGACAATATAATGTCGTTCATTTGTTGCAAAATTTAGATTTTGTATCAGACCTACCAAGACGTGAATTAAACATTACACCTGTAATAAACGAGGACGAACAGAATAACAAAACTAAAACAGTAGTTCGGATGAGTATATTTTAATAATTCAAAATTATCAAATGAAAACTGCTTAATATGTCCATATGTTTCTAAATGTTGACAATATTTCATTGTTTAAAATATATAAGGAGCATACATTAGCATATTTAAAAACAAAATAGACTAAATTAATAGGATAGAGCACAGCACTCGCTACTCGTTACGATTTTTCAATCTACACACCTCCCAGCTGAATTCTCTGTCTCTGAAAAAACAGAAGCAACTATATGTAGGGGAAACGGTACTATTTATTCTGCCATAGGCGACAACACTAATAGTTATCAAAGGTACCAGGATTATAATTTAGTACGCCAGACGCGCGTTTCCTCTACACTAGACTCATCAGTGACGCTCATATCAAAATATTTATAAAGCCAAACAAGAACAAAGTTGAAGAGCATTTAAAATCCCAATAATTCCAAAAAGTTGTGCCAAATACGTCTAAGAAAATCTATGCCTGGGATAAGAAAATCCTTAGTTTTTCTGGGATAAGAAAATCCTTAGTTTTTCTGGGATAAGAAAATCCTTAGTTTTTCTGGGATAAGAAAATCCTTAGTTTTTCGAAAAATTCAAGGTTTTATAAACAGGAAATTTATAAAAATGACCATATTATTGATATTCATGTCAACACCGAAGTGTTGACTACTGGGCTGGTGATACCCTCAGTGGCATCGACCCAGTGGTGAAAATAGTTATCAAAGGTACCAGGATTATAATTTAGTACGCCATAAAACAATACCTTATACATTTCAAGCATCCGAGGCGATTTTCTGGAACGCTCAAAGCCGATTATTTGAAGCCAAAGATGTACAAGAATGCTTATAGTTGGAGAGCCGTATTACAAAAACTGGACTTTGAAAAAGCCAGACTCGTCTTACACAGTATAGTTTTAATATTCTTGACCAGAAGCAGTTGATACCTTTGTTTCTTTATGATTTCAGAATGTATAATCAAACAATGCTTGTATTAACTTATACAAATCTATCCAGATTATTTAGTATTAAAACTCCAATTCGAAAGAGTATTATTGTGTTAATGAATGTTGCGTTCAAGATGATTTACAACAATAAAAAATATTTTTTGGAAGTCATTTTCCATCTTAAATAAAAAGAGTAAAATATAATGTACATTAAAAATAATTTACAATAACAAATTGCTCAGCTCATTTCAGAGTGTTTCTAGTATTTCATTTTCTCTTTTTGTATATTTACCAGAGGCTGAAAATATTTGACAATAGATTAGACCTCACCTAAATGATTTGACACTACTCCGTTCAAACCTTTTTATGCAGTATTGTCCACTTTGTCTTGCATTTTTGGTTGCTTGCCGATGTTTCTGTGAAAGCTACTTTTTGTTTTTCTATTTATTATTTTGTTGGTGATGCTACATAAATTTTACCAATCGTTGTGTGACTTTTATATATATTACATGATAGAAAGATGTTATTTTTAAACAAGCGCACGTATTTTCTTTTGAAGGAGTTAGTCAAGTATCTATACATACTCTCTGTGATTGTCGTGTGTACTTGTTACACCACGAAACACATAGTTCTCCTGAGCTGTTGCCGTAAAAGTAGCATCAAATGGGTTTGGATTAGTGAAGTAACATTCTGTAACATCCATTTCTACAAATGACAAACATTATAAATGTAACGATATACAATGAATATTCGAGAACATACAGAAGTGACAACACTTATGTAAAATGCAAACGATTTTAAAGCGGGAGGTTTGGCATGTCACAAAACCATGTTCAACCCCCCATTTTTTTTCATAAAATGTCCTGTACCAAGTCAGGAAAATGACCATTGTTACATTTTAGTTCGTGTCTGTGTGTGATACATTTCGGTGTTGTGTCTCTGTTGTGTCGTAGTTCTCTTATATTTGATACGTTTCCCCCAGTTTTAGCTTGTAACCCTGATTTGTTTTTCTTTTATCGATTTATGAATTTTGAACAGTGGTATACTACTGTCGCCTTTATTTATGTATATATTACGTTTGATTGTTCCTGATACTCAATTGTGTATGCTTTAAGCTTTAAAAATCTACTAATTTTTTTTATTAGAGTTACAACTAATTCACTTAATGTCAATGATTTGTTTTTTATCCTTAACATTTGTATAAACAATACCTTGGATTTCGCAACAGTGGAATTTGAATCTTCTGTCTTCACGACCATTGTCATGGTAACTTTGTATGCCAGTGATAAATCCATGATTAACACACTGGAAACTGAAAAACTGGTCAAAGGCATTGGCGTACTCTGTAAAATCATTTAATTCAGCATAGTTATTACTTATATTGTTCAGACTAGAGGCAGCTTCATATTGTTTAGTTGTTTCAATGCAAATATCCAACTTAATCAAGTCTTAGATTGTCTTTTATTTTGCTAAAACAAGGGATTGCAACAAATAGCTACATTGTAGGATAAGTAATCAGGTTACATTTGTAAATTTTTTTTAGATTCTTTGTCTTAAGAAAACTATACGTCAAACGCGTGTTTCGTCTTATAACACTAATCAGTATCATTACAACACATAATAAAGTCAAAATAAAAACAGACGTTAAAAGGCATTCAGTATCTAAAATTCCGAAACAACATTACCAAGTACAGTTAAGGTAATTTTGTCCTTCGAATTTCGAACAATTCAATTGTTTGTAAACATTTAATTTTTGTCCAAAGATATCAATACAAACTGCAATAATATTCATATAACAAGCCTGTAATCATCGTATTGAATAAAGTGTTTGCTGCTATATTGTAAACGTTAACGAATATTATTAGTTACATGGTGTGTTACTGACCCCATATATATCGTATTAGGTCACTAGCACACCGTGTAACGAATTTATCTTACCGACCATCTTCACATGTGGAATTTCGACTAGCGGCCTATCAAAGTGGTCAAGTCTGCAATACTTAGTATTGAGATCCTACTTCCATTTGTCTATACAGAAAATAGTAACAACTTTTTAGCTTTAATTTTGATTTATGAATTTATTTCAATCGTTCATTACATATGTATCAATTTCTTCGTCTATTGAATCCTTCAGATTTCTTTATTATTTTATTTTGGAAGGGAAGTAACTTCGTTATGCCAACAACAACAACTACTTGTTAGCTTCAATTTATGAACTTATTTCAACCTTTCATCTTCAATTTCTACGACTGCTGAAAACTCCTGAGATTTTTCCTCAACACTGTGTGCCTTATAAAAGGTTGTGGCATCTTTTTTGTTTTGAAAGGGAAGTAACTCTTCACTAACCCCATATTGTAACTAATCATGATTGGTAACTAATCTTATATTTTAAGGACACCTTATATCAAATATAAAAGTCCTGTTTTAGGGAAGTAATGCCTGTCTGCTAGATACTTCTCTGATTTGATTTTAAACTAAAAATAAAACTTACGTGACCAATTGCATAATGTGTGTTGTTGTATTTCAGTTACTCGACACTGGAATGCAAATATACGGTCCTCGTGATGATTGTCGTGTACACTGTGTATTTGAGAGATTGCTGTTCCGTCCTTACATAAAAACTCAAATGGTTGGTCGTACACATTTGCCCAAATATAACCATTGGTCGGTTGCAGCATAAATGTTATAATAAAAAGAGAAATTATAACTTCCTTTTTACTTTTCACGGACATTCTGTAACAGAATCACAAAATAAACTTATTTTACCTCGTACACTCTTACGATCTAGACGATAATATTTTCAAAATGAATAGGTGTTTCTAATTGCTTTTTACTTTGATTTGAGATTATTTATTCACCCTTTGAGAAACAATTAAATAAGTACATGAAGCACGTCCAATTGTTTTAATTACCATTAAATGATATCTCACCAATATGATTGTATATCTTGCTATGTATGAGACATTACTAAGGATATAACATCAGTAAAAAGCAGAATGCCAGTATCGGAGCAGATATTACTTCTACTTTGGGAGCAAATTTTAATATATTTTGTAAGTATGTCACTTTATCTAAGATACCAGTATTGCAATTTTAATCTTTTTTTTTCTATTTACTTATTCATGTATTTCATTTCAGTATTCGTTTGCATTGGCCATTTTAAAAAATGTAATCAGTTCGCAGGCTCGTGGTTCTTTATTTCCCCACTGATATACATTCTAACATATCTAACCTTATTATGTATGTAAACACTCATCAAGCAGTTTATGGTAGATAAGACTGCAGATTGATTTTATCCTATTCTTAATTGTAGAAATTTTGATTGAATCTGTTTTTTAGCATATATAACCGGTTTTGTACTGCTCAGAGCGCATGAAATTCCATAAGAGTTAGATCTTGGTATTTTTTTTTAAATGGAACATAGGTAATCCATTAATGATATCTTATTTGTCTTGATTAAACTGCTAAATTGGAAAATACAGCATATTTCGCATCGAATATGAATAATAAGTACCAGTACTATATTGAATATTTGAATAATTCAAATATTTTTTTAGGCATTCCAAAATATATACAAATATGCTGTACGGAAATCTGAGTTACAGGAACCAAATAATGGTAGAGATTCATTCTATGGTTTATTTTCATTATTGCCCTGTAGGGAAACTATTCCTAATTTTATAATTAAAAACCTTTTCCGAGTAAGTATGGCGGGCCTTGACCAATCATCGTTGTGGTCTATGAAAGGGATGATATGTTTTTTTAGATCTGCTAGAGCGTGCCCATGTCATCTCAAATGACGATTTACGGGGAGGTCGCGATTACAAGTGTAGTCACTTCGATGACCATTCATTCGTTTGTTGAATGGCTTTTTTGTCTCGCTAACATGCCCGAGTAGTATTGTAGTTGTGTTCATGGCCGGTAGGTTCGAATTCAAAAGTCCGTATTCAAATAGCAAAATCACAGGATCAAATACATCAAACGAATTGACAGCAACTGTCATTTTCTTGATTGGGTACATGAATGTAGAAAATGGTGAATTAAACCTAGTTTTATAGCTCCTTGAACCTCTCACTTGTATTACAGTAGCAAAAAAATCTATATATTGACCATGAGGTGTGAACAAAAATCAGTCATAATAGGTAAAATATATCAATAAAGAGGTACAGCAGTCATCTTTGTAAAAAAAAACTATAAAAATATACAAATAGTTAAACAAACATTGGCACAATAGCACAATGAAGAGATTTTGATTGACTTGCATTTTAAGTTTTCTACCAAAGGTCTTTTATTCTCTCTGTGAAATCCAGTTTCCGCCACGAAATAGTCAATTGTACAAAAAAGGTGTTAAACACTAGATAATATATCAAACAACCTCATGATTTCACAAAAATAATTTTTCATTTATATTATTCATTAAACAGTACTTACGTTATTCGGTAGATATAAGATAAAGTGCGAAAAAATATCTCTTTATCAAATTATTATATAATAATCATGAAGTGAACTTTATCCTGACGCAGTCAAGATGAAAAGACCAAAGTTTTTCGTGATAAAATGTTATCTTAAAAAACTTTTAACATCACATATTTTTAGAAGAGATTTGAGTACATTTTCACTGGGTTTGATTTGCATGACGAATGATCAATGCATAAAAAATCCTTACGATGTTGAAGCACCCGTTCTTAGCGGGCCGTTTGGATATAATAGTTTTCCCGCATTTTTGTATCTTAATTCGTATAGTAAAATTGGATTCACTTGATTAGATCATCGGTTTTCTACTGTTGCCTCTTCCTCTATCGAATCATGGTACAATCTTTAATATCATTGACAACATATGCCTTAAAGTTTAAGGTAGATGGGGTCTAAATGTTCAACGATATGTTTTCAAAAAGTTGTGTAAATGCTGTATATATATTTTCAAATTTGAAAATAAAAACGGATCTTGTTTGTTTTGGGTTGGGGTTTTTTAAATTGAAATTAATGCAGATTTCTTTTTTATGGATTATAAAGGGAATTTTATTTTATCATTATTGAGGAAGCATAAAACGATAGAATTTGTTAAAATTCAATTCGTGACTTTCCTTTAATAAAATTTAAAAAAAAAAAAACCATAGGTGAATTACCGCCTTCATTTCTTAAGAAATCAATTAAACAAAATGTCAAATCAATTCAATATAATGATCTGACCTTGGTTTTTAAACATTTTTTTCTTAAAATTTGAATACACTTAATTCAATACACAGTCAGGGCCGTAACTACATTGAGGCAAATGAGGCAAATGCCTCATGTTAGAAATTTCAAAAAAAAAAGATTGTCTTAATATCAAATTGTTTTCACAGAAAGTGTCTAGCAAGAAGCAAGTTCTCTTCACTCTCTGTTGTCGCCCCTGCATGTTTTTCGTGATCCATGATTTTATTTTTCTTTTAGTTTTCAGTGTTGATGGTCTATTGTTTGTACTTCTGTGTCCCGGATTTTGTCTTTTGTTCACTCGGTTATTGTCCTACTTTGTGACTAAAGTCTTAGTGTTGGTTTTCATTTGTAAACGTGTGGTTTTGCAATGTTGCATGCCCACCGATGTCCAGATATTGTGCGAGAAAATATTTTAAGAATATACGATGCTACAAGACACAGAAAAAAATGGTCGTTTCTACATGGAGAATTGAACTTGATATCAAAGAATACAAAACTGCCTTTTTTGGTAGATAAAACTAGATAGCTGACATGGTTTGAATTAAAGTAAGGTCACTAATTTCCCGGTATCAAATAATTTGAAAAAAAAACCGATAAAGTATTGCGATATGACCTTTTACATTGAAGGGTTAAACTTGCATTAAATCATGTTCAGACCCTTTAACAGAAAATAAAGAAAAATGGAGTAAATGTGCACGAACCCTAATCACACACAAAGTCAATGCATAGAAAAATACTAATGATCAATAATTTAATTTTGGATGTAACGCGTCTTCTGATTGGCTGACGTTATTGACATAATTTAGTCATGTGACTGTGATGTGATCAACGTTTTTTCATGGTTTTCTACGGTTTAAAATGGAATTTAGAATTAAATTATAAGAAATGACTAATATTTTTTCTGTCTATCCGAAATAACATAAAAAAAATGTGGTACACACTGTTAAATAACCCGCTACGCGCGTTATTCAGTGTGCACCAAATTTTTTTATGTTATTTCTTCATAGACAGAAAAAAATATTACAGTCATTCCTTAAATGGTTGCTGGAGGGTCTTCAACAATAAAAGAATCATTAGTACCGTAAAACAGGGGCAAGATAGTCCTTAGTGTCGACTTAAGCAGTACTAGTACTTAAAGTATAATTTGTACTGCACTGTCACTAAATTTAAATCTAATCATAAAAAAATCACCAAAAGTCTAAGCACAAGACAGACAGACAGACAGACAGACAGACAGATCCGGTATTAATGATTGTGAGAATTACAACTTTTGCTTTAACCTTCACTTCGGTCTTTTAATGTTGTCCATAAAACCTAAAAGTCTTGAATTACAATGAATCTATGTTTTTGCTTTGAAACCAAAATATTGTCGAAAAAATAGCTAAATATTAATTGCGTGTCTATGTCAGAAAGAGTTCGGGAAACGCTCAGAATGCACGATTTTGCGTTATTTTTCTCAGAGCTTCTGGCCGGCCTTCAGCGGCCCCCAGACCCCTCGCCAAAATTTTTTCGCCTCGTTCCGCTCGGCGAATATAGTTTGCCTCACTATTAGAAGTGGCTAGTTACGGCCCTGCAGTATGTGATCCCGTTGTCATACACTGTTACTAAAAGGGTTGTCGATATTTATAGCTTTTCAATGAAATGAAAATTTTAAATGTATTCAAAATTATGAATTACAGTTATTATTTTATAACACCGAAAAAATTCTGACTTTTTTTTTAAATGTTATGTCAACCAATCCCGTTGTCATTAACGGTGACTGTATAGCGTTGTCGATATTTATAGCTTTTCGATACAATGAATTTAAAATTATGAGATACATTTTTTTGTATTACACGGAAGACGTTTTGCTAAGTCTTTTTTTCTTTTGGGATTACGTCACATATTATGTCACGTATGCGTTTTCCTTCTCGATAAAACCTTTTAAACCAAAAAATCAAAAATTTGTACGTGTCAGTGTTACTCGAGACGACACTTGTATAGATCATTCTTTCTGTGTGTCTCACTTATTTTTTTAATTAAAGATGAGGTATTTTTGCTGCGTCCAAACCATTCAAATTATAGTTTTTGGTTTGTTCATAGATTCTGTCTTTATGACAATACACATTCAGCAAAATGGATACAAAGGAATTGTGGTTTCTATTTCTGACAAGGTTTCGGAAGATCAGCTTTTACTAAGTACAATACAGGTAATTATGAATAATTATGAGGCCATTGAATAATTATGAACAATTTATATTTAACGTCACGTTAATATTCCTGTTCTCTTTTTTGTCAACATGTAAAATATCAAATTTTTTAATATATATTTTTTTTTTAATTTCGTTCCATCCAATCTGAGTATCCTGGAAAAGACCAGAGATGACAATTGCGTTACTTATACTCAGGAAAGGTGTTAAGAACTAGTTTGAATATTTAATATATTGTCTTCATTAGAAGACGTGTGCCTACTTATCTGGTCAAATATTTAAGGGTTCACCGTTCTTGTCTTTCTATTTTTTAACAACATAATTTTATTCATCAAATACTATTTGTTTTATAATCTATCAAAATTCCAAGCTTCTCTTGACGTACCCTGTTACAATCCACTGACTACCCAGTGAATAATCAGCTGATTAAATTAATTGACATACATTTTGTTTACAAAACACTTTATTAACAATGCTAGAAAACAAATTCATTAATTATGGTTTTTTTAATTGTAATTAACATTGAAATTATTGTCTTATGTCCATTAATATTATTATCTACTCTCTTGGTGAATTCATTAACAAAAAATCTGTAGACGTCTATGTTTTTTTGGTTTTCTGCTCAGATACATAGTACGACTTATATATTGAAAAACTAACAATTTTAATCAAAAGATTTATTGAGTAATTCTTGTTGTCTTTAATTCTGTATCCAAATATCAGGTGTTGTAATTTTATTGAAAAATGTAAATTATTCTTTTTTGAGAGGTCGTTTATTTGTTGCCAAAATCTTGTCAAATAAGAACAATTGAAAAAATAATGAGCATATAGTCTTCTTCTATGTTACAAAAATTACACAAACTATTATTAGTTTTCCATTGAAATAAAAGATTTCTGGTTGGTACAATAAACTGTAGTAGTTTCCATCTGTATATTTTTAATTTATTTTCAGTTAAGTATTTGAAAATAAAGTTATATAATGAATTCATATTTGGAGCTTCTTGCATTGGTAGAATTTTCATCAACCTGTTTCCCTACTGACGGTTCTTTTGTACTATTCACTAGAGAGTCATCTAACACTTTATTTGAATAAAATGTAGTCTCAAAATAACGATCTTTCCATGTGATCTTATTTCTCTGGACATTTATTTTACTTTGGACAGAATTTTCTTGTTTAACTATATCAATCCAATTTGTGGAACAGATTGTTTGAATTTATGAAATTCAGCAATTCAGTTTACCTTACACTTTAATTTGTTCAAAATATAATTTTCTGATATTGACACAGTGTCATCTAGAATGTCATTTAAGTATATTATATCACTCTTAATCCAGTGAGTTAAAAAGATAATTGGTTTATTTTGAATGCAATAAATTTATTCCCCCATATTGCTTGTTATTTTATAACAAAATATGTCACTGGTTGTTTTGTTTATAAAATTCTGGAATATATTTAACATATATATTTTAAATGTTTTATATCATCTGAGGTATATCCAAGACAAGATGTTGTATCGATATCGACGATATCGATGATATCGATTCGAAATCAATACACGACTTTTTGTATGTATGTTGTTATGTCCACATGGCCTGAATCCTCTGTCTTGAATGTTGATATCAAATCGATATCGAGAAGCATTCCATATCCCTTAACCTCTGTCTTTGTTGTCGATATGGACGATATCGAATCGATATCGACAAAATCCTATAACCTGAACAACAGCTTGAAACCTCTGTCTTTGTTGTCGATAACGAATCGATATCGACAAACATCCCATAATTTCAACAACGACATGAAACCTCTATCCTAGTTGTCGATATCGACGATTTCGAATAGATGCCGACAAACATTCCTTAACTGAAACAACGGCCTTAAACCTCTGTCTAAGTTGTCGATATCGACAAACATCCCGTAACTTGAACAACGACCTCCAACCTCGGTCTTGGTTGTCAAACGGGAATACGAAATCGATTCGATATCGAACCGAAATTGTCGATATCGACTGTGTGTTTTGTCATGGTGTATTCGTTTGTCGATATCGATTCGATATCGTGTCGACATTGTCGATATCTTCGATATCGACAACTTGTTTGATCTTGGACATATATGGTACAGACCTTCTAAAATTCAAACTGACCACACGCACGATACACGCACGGTGAATGTACGATACACGATACACGGACGATGAGCGATGAGCGTTACACGGAGGATTAACGCAAAATGAATGTAAATGATGAACGCACGATACACGCACGATGCACGATGAATGATAAATACACGATACACGCACGATACACGCACGTTGAATGATTAATTGACGAATGAACAATGGACGCTTTTTACACGATTCTAAAAGCCATTTTATTTAGAATAGTATTTAAAATTGATATGCATTTAATTAAAGACAATACTTGTAGCTGTTTTGCCGATACCAGCATGATATATAATATGCTATTTTGCCAGCTCAGATTCTTAATAACTTAATTAAAGTCGGCTATTTTATAGGCACCGGAAATATTTGTGAACTTGGACAGAAGCTCCTAACAATCAAATATAGTGTCTTGATTTTGTTCAGCCTGAGAGTTCAAGTTTACGGCAAACGAAGGCGAGACATTGTGTTCCGCGGAACCCCTTACTAATTTTATTTCATACAGTTATAAATCTATTTTATTTGTATGCATACAATGTCGCATTATATCTACAGACAGTGACTGGTTCTAGAAAAAATTTCAACTACATGGTTGATATAATTGATTGCAATAAATGAATGATAAATGTATTTTTATTTTCATGTTTTATATTTTTTCACTTTGACGGATACATTTTATAAAAGATATATGAATATATCTATAAAAAAACATGGTTAGCTGTTTTCGTGTTCACTACAAGCATAGCGGAAATTATTTGATCCTCTTATGTTAACATGCAGTGCACATTTTTGTAGTTCTGTACATATATACTTATCAACAGGACATCTTAGGTTAATTTCACCAATAAATGAGTAGTTGAACAATATTTGGAACGTGTCGGTTTTCCTTGATTTTGCCAGAAATCAGTGATCCGACTGACACGAGTGAACTGACATAACAACTGATTAAACAATCATAATCTCTTTTTTTCTTACTTAAGTTACAATGTTCCTTATATTATCCATTGTTATCAGAATCGTATGTGTTAATTTAGATCAAAAGATATTATTTTGTCAGAAAAAAATGATTCGTACAAATTAATTAGAAAAAGTTAAGAAAAATGACATTTACCAAATAATTAGAAAATTCAAACATTTGTAATACCAAATACTTCATATATACTTCTGAAACGACTGGATAATCAATTAATCAAATTTTGCTCTCAGTAAAAATGAATTAAACAGGTGTCTGTTGTTTGTTTGTACAGTAAACATACTGAATTTGTTTGTATTCCTTATACAATTTCAAGTATGTAAGAAAATTCATACATATTTTCAAACATCCTGACACTTCAAATTTCTAGAAGGTGAGATTCTCGGGGTTTTACCTGAAATTCTTTGGGAAAATGCAGTTTTTAATTCCAATTTGAAAACAAACGGTAACAGATACTCCAAGGTTTTATAAAATACATGTCTAATTTGATAAGGAGATTTGAAAAATCGATCTCAATGGTAGTTGAATTATTCATTGCAATGATGTTGTGTCCGTCGTTGTCTTTCATACATATTAATTGGTGTATCCACTGTTTGCTGTTCGTTATCTGTTGTTTATGGCAGTCAGGCCTCTCGATCGGTCTCAAGATATTTAGGCCCCGACTTAGGTAAATAAATGATCATTTGGTATTCGATCATTTATAGGGGAGGGGCTATTTTTCTCAATGCAAACATTATTTCCTTCCTTAAAAACAGCTATTTTTTTTCATTTAATCATAAACCGATGTATTTTTTTTCATTTAATCATAAACCGATGCATATTAAATTTTTATTATTTTACCGAATTATCTGTTTAACATATTTTCGTTTATTGCATGAAATAATTTATAAAATAATAACTGTGTGGTATGTGCTTTACTCACTGTTTAAGGCCGTAGGGTGACTTATAGTTATTCATTTCTGTGTCATTTTGTCTCTTGTGAAGTGTTGTCTCATATCGCCAGTCATACCACATCTTCTTATTTATATTGGTTGCATGTAGTAAAATTTATTATCATATTAAACTCGTTTTTGTCAATAAATATATTGCTCAAACGTGTTCTTCATGTGATAATAAATTTAGAAAATGAACCATAGCAAACGCAAAAGATATAAACTCTGTCCAAATACGTCTGTTTACATGCTGCAGTAAATAAGTTTGGTTACACGTAGTAAATATTGTTTATCATATAGAATTCGTTTTGTCCTGAAATATATTGGTAAAACTTTTTCTTCATATGATATAATTTTTGAAAATGAACCATAGCAACCGCATGAGATAATTTCTGCCCAAACAGGCGATTAACAGGAAACCACAAAGTATACCATAACTTGTGAAAACGCTCTACGAACTAGTCAAGCTGGAGTTTGCCGACTTAAGACGAGCACTGTAGTCAAGGAAATTACCTGCTGTTTGGATACTTTAAGCGCCACCAATTGTTGTATCAATACCGGCTTACAAAAACATCTGATAAAAAAGATCGCCTTTTTCAAAAAGCTAATGAAAGACAGTGACAAGTCTAGTTTGACTTCAATAAAAGCAAAAACAGTGACAAGTACTCTGTTTGACTTTACCATGCCATTACCTCAGAGACTTGCGAAGAAACCATGTCAAACAAAAAGACCAATGATTGCTCGAACACAGACGCGATTTTGAACATCTGTATGTCTGATCTATGAAATGTAATTTAAATAACTGTATAATATATAATATAAGATTTAAAATATTTAAAATATATATATATTTCAGTCATTTATTAATATAAACATCAAATAAAAAACCCGACATTAGATATGTTGCTCTGATGGAAATATTATTTTCAAGAAATACAAAATACACTTGAGAAAATACTTCGTCATTCTGAAAAAATAAACATTATTAAAATTTCAGAATTAATTCATTTTTTAGAATCCAACTTTACCAATCTTGTCGATTAAACACAACAGATAGCAGGATTCCCGTGTAATCAGTTATGTAATTTAACACGTGTCAAACGGTTCATTGATTTTCGGCATATCAAAGAAAAACAGGCACGCGCATAAATAATGTTAAATATCTTATTTATCTATGATTATTTTTCTATAAAATTTGAAATTAATCATTAGACGCACCCAAAACCGGCACCGGTACGTCTAAACACTGCTAAGGACTCCTTAGTGCACTAAGGACTATACAATGCCACTAAGGACTAGAAGGAGAGCTGTTATATGTATTATGTTTACATATTATGGTAGAGATAGATATTTAATGCATAAATGTCAAATTTTATAGGAAAATAATCATAAATATATAAGATATTTAACATTATTTAGACACGTGCCTGTTTTTCTTTGATATGCCGAAAATCAATGAACCGATTGACACGTGCCAAATAACATAACAACAGTTACTGATGAAACAATCATGATCTTTTTATTTTAAGTAATTAACAATTGTATCGAAAAGATTTATGCTCAATAGTTATAATTAAACGTCTTATTCTTATTTAAATGATTTAAAGGCCAAATAAGTTTTCTTTATTTATTTCCCGACAAAGCTATTTGCCATAGGTGCACAACTTTGATGTGCGCCATCTAATAAGTTAGAGTGTGGTCAGTTTGTTAAAATGTTTATGTAAGACTAAAAAGGAATAAATATATTTATAAGTGTTTTGTTTTTATTTTAATTCAGACAAAGTTGCGAGTATGTGACACAATAATAAAATAAAATTTATTTATTATTTTATACAAATGGTTTCACTAAAAATATGAGTAAAAAAACTATAAATCATGATGATTGCTTTTCCACTTTTTAATTAATGCTTTATATATAATAAATAAATAAATAAAATAAATATTTAATTTAATTATACATAGTACGAATTACGATTGTATTGAAAAAAAAATCATGTGGCGTCCTTGGGATTTATCAAAACCACTAGTTTTCAACCAGTTTGATATCTGTTTACAACGGCCTCATATGGTACTAATTTGTTTGTAATTGTTCGACATTGGGTTTTTTTTCTAAAAGAATAAGAAGGTTAAAAGTTATTTAACGAACTTAAGTCAGATTAAGTTTCATTTTCAAAAAACTAAAAGAATCTTGTTTTTTTACCGAATTATCTGTTTAACATATTTTCGTTTATTGCATGAAATAATTTATAAAATAATAACTGTGTGGTATGTGCTTTTCTCACTGTTGAAGGCCGTAGGGTGACTTATGGTTATTTATTTCTGTAGTTAGTTTAAACATATTTTATTTTTCCAAAAAGAGACAAATGGATTAGACACAAGTTTTTCAACTTAGTAACGTCTTCTCCAAATTTATTTCTGTGTCATTTTGTCTCTTGTGAAGTGTTGTCTCATAACGCCAATCATACCACATCTTCTTATTTATATTGGTTGCATGTAGTAAAAATTTATTATCATATTGAACTCGTTTTTGTCAATAAATATATTGCTCAAACGTGTTCTTCATGTGATAATAAATTTAGAAAATGAGCCATAGCAAACGCAAAAGATATAAACTCTGTCCAAATACGTCTGTTTACATGCTGCAGTAAATAAGTTTGGTTACACGTAGTAAATATTGTTTATCATATGGAATTCGTTTTGTCCTGAAATATATTGGTAAAACATTTTCTTCATATGATATAATTTTTGAATATGAACCATAGCAACCGCATGAGATAATTTCTGCCCAAACAGGCGATTAACTGGAAACCACAAAGTATACCAGAACTTGTGAAAACGCTCTACGAACTAGTCAAGCTGGAGTTTGCCGACTTAAGACGAGCACTCGGTCTGTACAGCCAAGGAAATTACCAATTGTTGTATCAATGCTGGCTTACAAAAACATCTGATAAAAAAGATCGCCTTTTTTCAAAAAGCTAATGAAAGACAGTGACAAGTCTAGTTAGACTTCAATAAAAGCAAAAACAGTTACAAGTACTCTGTTTGACTTTACCATGCCATTACCTCAGAGACTTGCAAAGAAACCATGTCAAACAAAAAGACCAATGATTGCTCGAACACAGACGCGATTTTGAACATTTGTATGTCTGATCTATGAAATGTAATTTAAATAACTATATAATATATGAATTAAAATATTTAAAATATATATTTCAGTCATTTATTAATATAAACATCAAATAAAAAACCCGACATTAGATATGTTGCTCTGGTGGAAATATTATTTTCAAGAAACAATTCATTTTTTAGAATCCAACTTTACCAATCTTGTCGATACAACAGATAGCAGGATTACCGTGTAATCAGTTATGTAATTTGACACGTGTCAAAAGCTTTATTGGTTTTCGGCATATCAAAGAAAACAGGCACGTGCATAATATGAAAAGAAATTATATGTAACAGCACCCCATCTAGTCCTTAGTGGCATGTTATAAGTCCTTAGTGCACTAAGGAGTCCTTAGCAGTGTTTAGACGCACCCCTGTATTCTCGTTTCATTTCCCATTCAGTATAACCACCAGTTTTAATCGAATAAGAACACTGGTGATACATGTGATGACAACAGTTTACACAGAAACAAGACAATTCACTGATATTTGTCAATCCTTTAGCAGAATCACGAATAGCTCTTACTTGGTGAAAAGATCGAATGCTAGGCACCGGCTTAAAAGACAGTCTGTTGTCACGGTGAATCGTTTCCGCATATCGAAATATTCTTCTCTTACAATGTGACCTCGGTTGTGTTAGAAATAAACTCGCGTATTCATAGAGATCTTTTGCTGTCCTTATCTGAGTTTGTCCGCGTAAAATGGCACAGTCGGCTCGTCTCTTAATAATTCCTCCAGCAGCGTCTTGTGGTCCTGAAATGCACAGATAAGTTTTTTTATGTCAACTGCATGACATTGGACCTTACCATTTTACCGCGTTCAAGGTTTATGATTTTTATAATAGTAACAATACCAAAAGTCACGAGAAATATAAGAGATACATTCAATACCCTACAGCGACTGCCAACTGAGATGAAGAACAGAAATAAAAGCCCTGTTCCTTAATACAACGTATTTATTTTCGTGTCAGGTGTAATTTAGTTCGTTTATCAAAATACATATATTTCAAATTCGATATAATAAAAAAAAACATGTAAAGAAAAAAAAACTTTCTAGAATAATGTTTTCAAACATGAACCTATAATGTGACGGATTGAAAGAAAACAGTTTGCCGATAATGTTAATACCCGACTTATACTGCCAGCGGGCCGATCTTGTCCGATTGACGTTACCTTTAACTGCTAATGGGCCGATCGGGCCGATTGACGTTGTCTTTAACTACCAAAGGACCGATTGGGCCGATTTAGTTGTTCTTTAACTGCCAAAGGGCCGATATGGCCGATGGTTAAGGTTAATATGAGGCAGGCATTACCAGTGAATGGGGACGAAGTTTGTTTAATTTTTTGTAACTTAAATGTTTGAAGAAACGGAAATACCGTAACGTTTCCGATTTTGGTTCTGTTGTTAGGGATTTTACTTGTGACGTTATTTAGGTTATTTAAGTTATGACGTCATGTTCAATGTAAACAAAGAAACGCAATGCATCAGGTAACCTTTGTTCATACCAAAGACAAAGAATGATTAAAAATGAAATATATTGGTATTGTGTTCCTTGAGTTCCTATATTTTACTAGACTAATCAAAGTCTCACGACAACAAGACCGGAAGAAGGAAGTAGAGTTATGTGGTCTGCGCAGATTCGGAAATTAATAAACGCGAATGAATGAGTATTAGTTCCTTTCTCAGACTGAAAAATATACATTTTTTTCAAAGTCTCATGTAAACAAGACCGGAAACGGAAGTAGATTTCTGCGCACATCCGGAAATTCAAAAACGCGACAAAAAAAAAATTGAACGATTTTGAGTTCATTAGTACAATGAAAAATTCGGGAAATTTTTTTTTTTTTTTTATTGAATTTTCTACTGTTATAGGGGACTCCGTCCCCATAATAAAATAAATATTGATTTTAGCAATAAAACCATAATTTAATGATGTTCTGTCAATGCCATTTCATTCTCGTCTCATTTTTTCATTTTTCATGACGTCATTTAGCCATTCTTATGACGTTACAATTATGTCATGTATATTAAGCTATCATATCTGAATTTTGGGGTTCGTTAATCAATCCGTTGGGTTTTTTTTGGGTTTTTTTTGTTGTTGTTTTAAATGTTTCACACTTTGTCATTTCGGATCCTTACTGTACGATATGGGTTTTGCTCGTCATTGTTGAAGGTCCTGAAGGCCGTACGGTGGTTTACGATTTCATTCATCACGTCAAATGGTCTCAAAGAAGATGTTTGGTAATTGCTACATTGTTAATAATACCATATCTTCTTATGTTTATATTGTCGATAATTTCAATAAGACATATTAAGTTGACCGAAGACAGATTGGCCTTTTTTATCATTTGGTCCATAAGAATTCGTAACTTGTGATCTTTCACTTTATCATATATAACTACGTTTTTTCAAACAAATTTTAAATGTGCGGATTGTTATGCGTTTACTTTTCTATAGTGGCTAGAGGTATAGGGGGAGGGTTGAGATCTCATAAACATGTTTAACCCTGCCGCATTTTTGCGCCTGTCCCAAGTCAGGAGCCTCTCAGGCTTTTGTTAATCTTGTATTATTTTAATTTTAGTTTCTTGTGTACAATTTGGAAATTAGTATGGCGTTCATTATCACTGAACTAGTATATATTTGTTTAGGGGCCAGCTGAAGGACGCCTCCGGGTGCGGGAATTTCTCGCTACTTTGAAGACCTGTTGGTGACCTTCTGCTGTTGTTTTTTCTATGGTCGGGTTGTTGTCTCTTTGACACATTCCCCATTTCCATTCTCAATTTTATATTTATAATTTATGATATAAAGGACCCATTTTTCTTGTTAATTTTTTCCCGCTTTTAACATATATTCTGAAAGTATTTCTTTATCTTTTTTTGTAAACTTATGCAACATTAAGGTGCGGCCATAGGTAGCAATAAACAGTTAGGAAAATATATCAAAATTTGCCCTCATCAATTTTACAATCCCCTTTTCATTGCTTTCTTGCAATATTAAGCTTACTATTTGTGTCATATATGTGCATATGTATGTAATCAGAATCTTCCAAAGATTTTATATCCAGTATATAAAATGGTAAAATATAGTTTCTTTTGGGTGTATCCATGGCAACAATCTGCATTTATTTGCACTAAAATCTTGCATAAGTATGAATGAAAACAATTGTACTAGCAAAAAATGAAAAAAGAATATATATCCGGAAAACTGTCGCCCCTCCTCCTCAGAAGATCAAATAATCGCCTCTATACATATTTAACAAAATCCGCTTGGTAATGTACTTAGCCGTGACCACTAAAGATGAGCACCAAGTCTTGGTGAAGGGTCATGTCCTGAAGTCGTTTTGATTTGTTCATGTTTCTGACTATTCAAGAAACATCCCGAGACAGGAACGGACATTATGTAAAATATATTAAACAAAAAACAGAACAATCTTGTGATGCATTGATAAAAAGTTTTGCTAATTTGTTTGCGTTTGATAAAGATGTAGCTCGTGCAAGAATACATGTATAGTAATATCATGCCGATAAGACAACTGTATGTACAATTATATGATGCTTACCGGTATTTCAATCCGTCCGGAGTCCGCTCATTGGACTTAAAGGCACACGAAATTGCCGGACTTGAACTATATATACAAGCCAAGATTTTGGTCACCTCACACAAATACAAGAGCCACTCAAATATAATATTTTACCAGTTTACAAGTAACTTTCCATACAATATTCTAAACATGATTAGATCAAAGTATTCTCCATCAAATGGTTCCATTTTGTTATACCTATGTCAAAAAGATACCCTAGAATGGCTGTCTAAAATTTCTTATTCATTTCTGACATCAATTTAAGTCTTTTATCACTCACTCCCACAGACTAAACGTTTTTCTTTTTTTCAAATCTGCATGCAGTGTTAATTGTTTACCCGATGAAATTGACAAAAAGTTAAGTTCCCGAAAAAATGTAACTTAAAAGTATTTTTTTTAAATTTCCTCTGTTGTATTAGTCATAACAGTATACATATACATATGTATAGTTGCCGTCAGGTAAAATTGATACCATGGTTTTGGTCGAAATTTTTTAAACTACCAACCGCATTCATTCGAAATTACGTGTTTCAATTAGCGGAATCAAATATCTTTCCAAAATACCAGCACTGTCCTACCTTTTGTTGTGATTGCACTGTATAATCCTGACCTTCACATTATCGAAGATTATTTTCCATTGTGAATACGCCATCGTGGTTTCTATGAGGATCCTTTATTTGCATAACATTCATTACTCTCAAAAGGGCTGCATTCGTTTGCATGATTATTATTTCTTTCGAACGTGTCCCAATTTATAAATATTTCATAAATAAATTTGACCTGATTATGTATACTTTTTTTAAGGCAAATAATGCGTAATTGGACAATATCTTCTTGATTTATTTTTGAAATTAAACGCAACATTCAACACTCCTGTCTTTTTTTCTTTTTTTTTTTTGTGATGCACAGTTTTTATAAGAACATGAAGCAACAGTTCCATGAGAAAAAAACACAGACTCGGCAAAAAAAAGAAAAACCTGACTATCCAAGTAAATTAGGTTCGGAGTCGAGTTCACTTTCAAGCAAAATATTTCAGATTTTGTTGAAAATTAGTACGCATTTATATCATTCGTTGGAATCGTCAGCATGTTAAAAAAATCTATAAATAAGAAGATTTTATACTTCCAAGTTTATGCCGATTACGTGCAAAGGATTACTGAAGGAAAACGAGTCAGAGAATATGCTTTTCCCACTTTAAATTGAAATTTTCCGAAAATCTGTCCACAGAAGTCTATTCACAAATAATATTCTGTTGCTGTAAACATTTTCATTTTAACGATAGGAATATATTAGGGGGTCACCGGATTCATATTTGCTGTCTTCATCATTTATGTACGAGTGATAGAAATTTACGACGTTAATTTTTTCTTTTTACCTTTTCCACGCTACGAAAGTGAGACTGATTATTTTCAACTGAAAAAAAAAGGAATCCGGTGACCCCCTTATATTTTTACATAATTTTAACGGAAATGTTTAATAGCAACAACCCATAGGTTTTAATCAAAATTCTGTAGACGGATTCTCAGAAGGCTTTAACGGTAAATGCAAATCTCTTTCACTAATATTCGTAATCGTTACATTTCACTCATATTCAGGATATTGTAGCATTTAATTATAAAAATCTTATTTACCCTCGAATATAAAGAATTAAGTAGTTTGTACATTAGTATATGCCAAACAAAACTTGCATAAATTCAGTATATTTTGAACTTGATTTATTGAAGATGACAGATGTGTGCAGCGTAACGTTTATACTGCATTTGTACAAGGTTTTCAATGGCACTCGTCGACGTTGTAGTAAAATTTAGCAACGTCATAGGTGTAACGTTATTTTGGATTTTGAAAAATTTTAGCAGCGAAAAGGTTAAAGGCAATCATAGTAGTAAGTTCGAGGATAATAAACTAAATTATTATAAATACCTTTTGCATGGGAAGTTTCGAAGAAATTTCTTGTGAAATGTTGATATCCAAAGTCGTCGCTTGTTTGACTAATATCTCCGAAACAGTGTCTGCTCTTATTCTGGGCTGCACACCCGTCAGTAAACTCGTGAATTGTTTCTACTGAATATGAAATCGACTGTAAATATTCCGCTATATAATTTCGGACTTGGTGAACAAAGTATTGATCTGGGCTTATAACGAAAAATTGTTCCGTGATAATTTCAGGAAAGTCTTCTGAACTATCAACACCATCGTATTCTAGCAATGCATGTCTATGTAGGATAGTAACATGGACCGACACTTCGGTTTTTTGAAAGTAAGTACTTTGAATCTCAGTAAGCTCGGAACACCTGTAATTTTCACTAAAGTCATGCACACAACACATTGCTTTTCTTGGAGATTTCTAACAAGATTTTGAAATTGTTCATTTTGCCATGTAGCTCTGTGCTGATGCACTGGAAGAGTTTCAATTAGTTTTCTGAAATATGAAAACAATTCACCAACTTGACTTTCTTTTTTCACGAGCATTAGTTTCTTTATGGTTTTGTTCCCTTTAACATTAACTCTTACATTTTCAAAATTTTCCCACTTTACAAATTCCGCAGTGTCAGATACATCAAGTTCACAAGGCAGAAAATTCAAGATTTTAACTCCACAATCGGAACAGTTTCTTTTAAGGCAATGTAAATTGTGTGAACCATCAACTTTTTCGCATAATGCTGCATTAACGACATCAGATATTGAATCGTACACCGGAGTAGAATAGCATTCATTCGGGTCATTTTCTATCAAAAGTTTCTTTCGGAATTCATACACGATGTAAAGACAGTTTTAAATTCTACATGGTACTTGCAGCAACATGTTTGTCTATCCTTAGGTCGGACGGGTCGCATAAAGTAGGGTTTGCACCTTTCGAACATTCTTTTTTTCTAGTATGTGTGTCATGTGGCTTGAATAAGTTTTCGGACCAATGCGGACCCTTTTGATATCTGCCTTGTTACCAGTCGGACGAGAAATACCAAGCTTACACCAGAACTCATAAATACGTTTCTTCGTGTCAGGTGTTATTGCATCTGATCTAGTTTTTCTTTTTGTGTAAGTCCAGCTTGATTTTTCAGATTTAAGTATTCTTGTTCTAATTGCATTACCACGGCTAACTCTTCTTACCGGTAATCCCAATTTCCTAGCCAGTTTCTTTATGCAGTTATTGTTACTGATTTTTTTCACCACTTACTAATGAAATAATAACATTCATCGTTTTCAAAGAGTCATCCGATCTTTTCCTCTTACAGTTGGCAATAACTGCTTTTAAATATTCCGTCAAGGCTTTTGATGTTTTGTGTTCTTCTATTTCCTCCGGCGAAAAAATCACTTCAGAAGATTGCAGTTTTCTCACAGTCGGCGAGTTCGAATTTTGCAAGTATGCTACCATGGTTGTCACCCGCCTGTCTGGGCTCTTTGGTAGGACCAGTTTCAGTTTCTTCAATGCCCGATATTTTTCTGTTCTATTCTCGAAAGTATTTCGCATATTTAAATCCTCGTTTTGCCTTTGATCATTGATATTTTCTTCACGTTTTCTCTTTCTATATTTCCGTTTTCTCTCCGTTTCTTTGACCCGTCTCATTTGTTCTTTCTTTTGCTTCTCTCTGTGTTGTCTTTGGCGTACTGCCTCATCTGATAAAGCATACTCATTTTCCTTTAGATTTTTATTTCTGTAATAAGATTGAAGCCTTTGTTCTTGTCGCTTTTGAAGATTTTCTTGTTTGTACCGTGCAAGCCCTTCCTTAGATGACATCCTTTTTTTTTTTTCACTGAAACAATTATGAAAGTTTTATTATATAATTTATTTTAGATACGATTATATTAGGACAGATTTACGATGACAAAAAATAAATACAAATACAAACACTTGCAGATAATCTTGAATTGTTTAATAATAGCCGATTGATTTTCACAGATAATGTAATCTTCAAATTATTAGGAGCGAATTTGTTTCTCGCTTCTGAATAGACTAATTTATTTATTCAAATCAGGGGCCC
Organism: Mytilus galloprovincialis; assembly: GCF_965363235.1. Taxonomy (NCBI): domain Eukaryota; kingdom Metazoa; phylum Mollusca; class Bivalvia; order Mytilida; family Mytilidae; genus Mytilus; species Mytilus galloprovincialis. The sequence goes on from NC_134843.1 coordinate 90,741,625, forward strand.
TCGAAAGGCAATACAATGCATGATACATTAATAATTTTGACAATTATCAACAACAAAAAACGTCTGTAACGTTACGTGCAATTTAAGAGAGTAAAATCTCTTTGTTCTTACTGTGCTATAATCTGGATAATGCACGGCAAAGGTGTGCATTAACTACCTCAGATATACTGCAGAGTTCAAATCTATTTTTACCTTTAGGGGCGGTTCCTGGATTTTGAAAGGGGCGTTATTCTATCAATTAAAAAAAAATATCACCGAGTGTAGCGATACTAAAGACAATATTAACGATTTTAAGCTAAAACACGATATTTTGTCCAATCCAAGGGTTAACGACCTGTTCGCCCCCACCGCTGAATCCGCCATCTGCCTTGAAAGTACGACAAAGTTGAACTTCGTACAAACATCGTAGTTTCAAAATAGGAAAAAGAAAGGTTTCTCATTCCTTTATTTTTTTCTATCTTAGATGGGACATAAACTATTTTATTATATTTTGTGTACAAAATGTTTTAAAGTTAGAAAGATAGTTAAAACATTTTTTGGTAATTTCTGCCAAAAAAGAAATGTATCTAAGAATATCAGAATAAAAGAAATCTGATTTGGATCACTAGGTTCAGATTCAATGGAATCTATAACGACTTTTGGAATATCTATTCCTATAAAGGGACTATTTTTGGATCGAATTTAATGAGGACCATATTTAAGTTTGTCTTAAAACAGGGTGATAAGCTGGAGATCAATCAGACTTCATTTAGATGGATGTGTCTTAAAGTATTAAAAAGTTATACAATAAATAAAAAGAAATGGTGGGGGGGGGGTGCGGGGAGTAAAAGGTTTTGAAAGAGAAACGTATTTTTCTGTTTATTTAACATTTTAAATTTAGGTAATATAACATCTTCCTCGGTTCTTTTTTTCTCTAAGCATATCATTGAGGGAAAGAAATTCAAAAGCAATTAATCTAATTTAAACTCAACAACCCAAATTATCACGTAAATTGATTGCGTCATGTGTTAAAACAGTTATTGGCCAATCAAATCGGTATATGTCATTTAATTTGCACAGCATGAGATGACCCAATAACCCGAACTCCTACGTCGTTCGGGTTATTGGGTCATCTCGTGCTGTGCAGATTAAATGGCATATACCGACTTGCTTGGTCAATAACTATAACTTAACTTTCAAAAACGGAGTTCCATGTATGTGACATTTTATTGGACATGCGGTTTTGTTTGTAATTTGTGCAAACCTGGGCGCATTGTCATGTTTCAAGGCTCAAAATGCAAAGAAAGGTTTGTACTTTTTAAAGCAGTAAATAGAATTAAGGAAATATTCAATAAAACAAATTAATTTAATCTCATTCGACGGATTGGTGCCGGAAAATGTGTGAAAACTGTACTTGTGACAAATTCTTGGACATGAGAAAAATGCTGACCTGTGTAAACCGACGTAACAACAAAGAAAAAAAATAAATGATTTAAAAGGCGAGTCTTTGTACAAAATAATGATACCAATATTGATTAACTTACCAGTATTCTGTTCACAAATTAAGTAAAGATAGATACATATGCATGTTGAAGCAAGAATTTCCACATACAAAACATCAAATAGGACGATCTCTCAATTAGTACGCGGCAATTTTAACTATAATATCCATAAACAATAAGTTAACACTACAATAAATGTTTTATATACTGACATTGAAACAATTGTACTGCTCATAATAATTGCACATATGTAGACTTTAATTTAGGTATTCCACGTTATATAGACCATCGCACACCATTGAACAGCTCAGCACACTTCGGTGCAGACCAGCACACTTCACGTGTGACCATCAAAAAAAACTTCCTGGTCTCCATTGCACCTCCGAGCCATACACACACACACACATATATATATATATATATATATATATATATATATATATATATATATATATATATATATATATATATATATATATATATATATATATATATACACACTTCTTTTTACTCGATTTTAATAATTGCAAACACCTTTATTCCGATTTTCTGTTAATGGTTTTTATTAAACTTTAAGAATTCCTTTTTTTTAATTTAGATTTATTATGCATGTCTCTAAACATAGTATGCGACGCGTAACAGTTTATGAGGTGTTCTCATATATACATTTGATACGGTGAATTTATTATGGATATATTTCAGACTTCAATTAGAAAATCTTTAGAGCAGAGCATTTTTGTTTTGTTTGTAGCTCTATTTTAAAGCATGTAATTTAAACTTGTTGAAATATGTTTAAAATTTGAAATTTGTCAAAGTAAGCTTTAAGAACTCCTTTTTTTAAATTAGATTTATTATGCAGGTCTCTTTACATAGTATGCGACGCGTAACAGTTTATAAGTAGGTGTTCTCTTATATGCATTTGATAATGTGCATTTAATATGGATATATTTCAGACTTCATTTATGAAAGGAAATCTATAGAGCAGAATTATTTTTTTTTGTATCAATTTAAAATGTAGATTCAAATATTTTTCACTTCAAACGATAAACTAAAACTTCTTCAAAACTTATATATGATGTATAGTTCGGCGTCCGCAAAAAAGAAGCCAAGGAAAGTGTTTATCTCTTCTTCACAAATACGTATTTCATTGAATCTCGATATTTATCAAGTTTATAATTTTTCTAACAATGACTTTCTACCTCCATAAGCCTGAAAATTTCATGGCGGGTCACAATTATGTGAAAGTAAATCCAGAAAAGCGTTACGGATGCATGAAATTTATAAAGTGTTGTTTTGTGATGGGGTTCAAACGTAGGGATCGATGTTAATGTCTGTTTTATATGTGCAATAATATCGGCCTTCTAGCTTTGGTGAAAATCTGCAGTTGTTTCATGTATATATTTGATGTGCAAATTATCACAAAACTAAAAGGTTTTATAAGATGGATGAATTAATAGTTGATCGTTTAACGTCCAGTGGCATGTATTATAAATTCATTATAAGGGGAAGTACAAAACGTACATGTATGATATAATTATGAGCATTAGCGATCATACCACAACTTCTTTTTTATAAGAACGTACATGTGTAGATTTTCGTCTTTTACTTCAAGCGATAGTGTCCCCAGGAGTCATAGCCGAATAATACCGTTTTGAGCTATAAAACCAAGGCAACCCTTCATACTAGTCAAAAGTTGCTTGATCTTGATAGATGCATACGAAACTTTAATGAATTGTTTGTATTTTTCAATCTTTTATATCCGATAAAAATGAACAAAAACTACCGATTGTTCTATGAGACAAAATTTATCCTTATTGGAGTCTTTGTCATATCAATTCATAAAGGACAAAACATGTCCTCAGTAACAGAACAAAAATACCCCATGGTAAAAAAACATCCGTCATTCTTTAATAATCCTAGAAGGTTAACAACTAGTCTGTTTCCCGGCCGTTATTGAAATTCTTGACCATACCCTAATATTTGTATATTCCGAAGGCATACTGAATGTTTTACGGAGGGGACCAACCTAGTCAACAACGTACTATTGTGAATTATTTTTTCGGATATTAATCTTTTAGACATACATTAAAAACGGTGTCATTGATAGGCAACCATGATTGAACACAATGAAAAATGAATCCGTGAAAATGTTTATTCCCTTCAAATAAAGACTTGTTATGATAATACCATATATTAAACTATTCTATAAAAAAAAACAAAAAAAAAAACAAAAAAAAAAAAAAAAAACAAGATTATATTTTAAACTTGTAAATACAATTTCAAGTTTTAAAAGTTAAATTTAAAATCCTTCTTAAGGAATACATGATATATTTGCCTGATCTTATATTTGTTTAATTAAAAAAATGCCTCAAATACATTATAATGTTTATTTTTATTCAATTTTCCACAAAACATACTACAAACACCGTTGAAGAGAATATACATATTCGTGGTAAATTCGCCTCAGTTTCATTTGTTAATTCAAGATTTGACATCCACATCCACAATCTACATTTACCCGAAAATCTTGTGTATTGTATTTTCTCAATGAAATAACATTACAAACAAATGTACGTGCATGTGACCATCAGAAACTAAGACAAAAATGATATTTTTGTAATGGTATTTATCAAAACTTAAATATTTGAAAATATCTTAGAAGAATATGAATTTGCCAAATAAGCGAAGAATTATAGTCTAGCCTAGTTCAACATTGGAGAAATGACTTAAGTTGAACGTTAATACTGATTCAATATTTTATTATAGTCACCACATACAAACATAAAATGAGAATCACAGAAATAAACATAAAACATTAAAACATTTGCATTGTATGTACCAATTTTAAATAGATTAATGAGATACTTTTAAGACAATATAATTTACTTATTTACATTAAGTCCACCTGTACTACATGAAAATAAAACATTTATTTTCTTTGAGAACTAGGAAATAAAATTCCGTTTCTTTTCAATAAAATATTGTTGGTGTTTTGGGGAACTATAGCAGCAACATTGCCGTTATTAAATAACAATATAACATTTAGGCGAGTTTAATATTTGAAAAAGACGTCTAGTTAAGGACTTTAATGCACCCACCTAACACACGGCTAATTTCTTTTTTAAATGAAAGAATAATGATATAACTTTGTTTTTTGCCCGGTCGTCACAAAATCGTACGCTGGTGTTTTTGTAAAATTGACGTTTATTTCAGAAATTAAATGAAAATTATAAAATTACGACATGTTTTTCAAGCAAAGGAAATTAGTTGTATCTCTTCTTTTAGAAAGAATAATTAAGTGAATTAGATTCTTAAAATAATGAAAAACAATATTTACAACTGTAAGTCCGCATGCTTTTGCATTCCTTCTAAATAATTGACATTTTGTACGAAAATTTTCATAATCCTGACCTTTTCGGATCTACAATGAAATTTTTATTAAATGCTTTTGCACTCTATCCGTTTTAGAACACACCAAATTACTCACCAGTTATCGTTTTTTCATTCAAGATCAAGACTTTATCTCAACATTTCTTAAAATCACGAATTTCTGTAATTTTATGATGTTGGGTAAAATCACTATAGTTTCCGGAATCCCTTATCTATTTCGTTATCGTTTTTTTACTGAATATATTAGTCGATTTCCGTGTACTTAATAGTGCTATTAGAGTACGATAAATGAATCATATTTAAACGGTTCTATTTCTATCTTTAACTTCAGTGTAGCTTAAATAGATATAAAATCGTTCGAAATTAAGATCAAATCAAAGTAAAACATTGTTTTTGAGTTCTGTAGAATTCACCCCTTTCTAAATAAGGAATCGTATCGGAAAATTGTAGAAAATCTTCCGAGTCGTGTCAAATTTTCACAGTCCAGTTCACAATGAAACCCTTCCTATGCTAAAAAGCAACAACTATCCATTGATTGACCCATATGCATAGTATTTACTACATAGAAACTATGTAGTTAAACACTTTTAAAATGAAGATACAGTTGTATTGCCGCAGTGGGAAAACGAAAAGATGAAGTTAACAGAAGACTGGTCGATGAATATGAAAAAAATGAAAACATCCCATTTGAAAATAGAAAACATCATAAGATTTGCTATAAATATTTCAAAAGTAAGCACCACCTATCATCTTCTGTGTTGTCTGTAGAAAGACTTTGTACTACATGTACCAATTTTACCGACCAGTCTCTTCTCATATATCAACGAGGGCAGTAGATCTACAACTCATAAGGTATCCTCTGAGAAGCAAACTCAAGCTGTATTGAGCGTTACTACATATATCTCCTACAATGATCTGATTTACAGAATAAATCATGATAATTTTACTATTAAATCTTTATACCATCGAGCTTGCATCGATAAATATTTGCTACAAAATTTGAAATCAGAAAGTAGAGATCTATTTAATTCTGAACATTAAAACAGCTTTTACTAACATTTCGACGATTAAAGATGACGTGCCTGTACACAAGGAAGTATTCTGGTTAACAACTTTAATTACTTGATCAGTTAACCGGGCTTAATTTCTGCCCGAGGATCGCCGCCGAGAAAACTACACAACATATTATCAGCTGCTTCAACAAAAACTAAAAATATATGATCAATTTATATACATGTACACAGCCTCAACAAGGCCAAGGTACATCCAATATTGTATACAGTAGCTCTATAATTTTGTCTTATGCCGTAATGACGGAAAATTACCCGTTTAAAATGACTGTGATAAACACAAATTTAAAGATCTGAGCAGTGACTGCGAAACTGGTTGCAAGCACTTTATGCAGCTACTAGTATTTTACGGAAGCAGATATAGGGTAAAGTTGTAATCCAATCAGATGAATAGCCATTATCTAAAAACATTTCACTGAATTATTCAATTGAAATTATGCCACCTGCTTTAAAAACATTTCTGTATTGTCTTTTGGATGATGGCGCATCTGCGGCAGTTAATAAAACGTACGATATTCCTATTGACAAAGTTCTTAGATGTATGGCTTTGGTAGAATGTATATCATCTATAAATATTTGTTTTTAACTCTTTTTCATTTAGGGTTATCATTACAAATGCACCGTATTTATGGACACACCTTTGATTACTATTAACAAGTTTGACTGATCAGGAGATTAGAAAATGGGGCATACATTCTAGATGGCAATATTTTTCTTCTGGGGGTCAAAATTTTATCAAAGACAATGTCGACCTAACTACAGAAACAATAAAAGTTCTCCGTTTGACTTTGGTTGGCTAAAAGGCAACATCGGTCCGGTATGATGTCATCCAACTTTCTACAAGATTTGATCTGTTCACGCATTGGTATAGGTATAGGGGGAGGGTTGAGATTTCAAAAAACATGTTTAACCCCGCCGCAATTTTGTGCCTGTCCCAAGTCAGGAGCCTCTGGCCTTTCTTAGTTTTGTATGATTTTTTATTTTAATTTCTTGAGTATATTTCGAAGCTTAGTATCCATTATCATTTCAAACTAGTACATTTTTGGTTTAGGGGCCAGCTGAAGAACGCCTCCGGGATTGGGAGTTTCTTGCTGCATTGATGACCCATTGGTGGTCTTCGGCCGTTGCCTGCTTTTTGAACGGGTTGGTTTCTCTTTAACAAATCCCTCATGTCATTCCCAATTTTTAATTCAATCTGTATATAGTAGATCTTGTGTCCGCTTTGAGTAAAACCTCTGCTGTACTGATATATGCCCATGCCAAGGAAGTTGTCTTTGTATGGATATGTTGACCGATAAGAATGATGAGATCACAAGTTAAAACGAAGCTATAATATTCCGATATCGCAATATTCCGACACCTAAATGGTCCAACATCCCATTGGTCCGACGTTTCGATCATTTAGGTTATACGCTAACGGTTTTTTAACATAAGAAAGCCAAATAAAAAAGGTTCAACATTATTTTAACCTTGTCCTCCGTTTGAAGCGGTGAAACAAGATATAAAAAAGTAATACTTAGTGCCAAAGTAGCCGAACGTCATCACTAGCGTAATTTAAAAAAAGTGCAAACTACTTTGTCAAGTGATGTTTGATTAATTAGATATCTCAAGATATACGGCGGCCGACTAAAGTAAAATCAAACACAGTTTGACGTACAATGAGTGATCATATTTTCCTTGTGATGTTTTATATTAAAATTGTCAATTTGTTGATATAAATATACTAGTAGCACTTTACTCATTTTAGTAATGTTAGTTAGTACTCTTATCATATCTGATTTAGTGATGTAAATGAAATTGCGGCATGGTCCACACTCAACATATTGCACTACAATAATAAAAAAAAATCTGCCCTATGGTTGTCTGATCTTGAAGCGGTTGGCAGGCTTTCAAACTAACAGGAGACCATACGCTTCCTCAATTTTAATGTACAGCTCATCATGGGACTTTTCTAAACAATTAAAAATACGTCATATGTTATATTTTCCCCTTGCTTCAAATATTTTGTTTCGGATTATTTATATCAAATTTGCATATATTATATGTTTGTTAATACGTGCAATCAAATGATATGGAGGTATTATAAGATTTAGATAATGCAAGGGCGACTACAGATACATTTGTGTGATCTTCAAAGACTCCGAGAGAAAACGTTACGTAACATGCGTTACCGTTAAAATCAACCAAAATTAATTAATACTATGATAGAAATATATTTTCCCAACAGCAATACAGCATTCCTATAAAATTGTTTCGTTTTTGCATTTGTTTTGACTCGATTTTTCTACTGGAAGTATCCGTGAATTGAAATTGCACCCATGACCTTTGACCTCGATTTAAAAAAAATGCACCATAATTTCTTTTGACGACTGGGATATTTAGAAAGTACACATTCTTAGCTTTCCAGTGATATATAATTTAGCCGTGTGTTAGGTAGGTGCATTAAAAATGTAAATTTGGCTCTCATATCACTCGCCTAATTTTCGCTATCTGATAATTATAGGTTAAAATGTTCATTAGAATGTATAATATTTGTCTTAAATCTACATATAATGGGCATTTTAAAATGACACGAAGTTCATCTTCAAATAGTAGAGTTACAACACATGTCATCTCGTGGACTTCTTTTCTTTCATACTTTCCAGTTTCTATTTTTTAGTGGAGTACCCCACATCTAAATTTTGCAAAAGAACTTTTGTTTTTAATTGACAGAATATTTTTAACAAATAACAGTTTACCAACAGTATATATTTAAGTCCATTTCGCTCAGTTGAATAGAAATTCCAATTTTAACTGTTCTGTCGTAGACATTTCAATATCATGTTATTGTTTGTACGTACAACATGCATCATTATATCAATGTGTCAGCCCCAGCCAAGATTTACTGAATAACCACGAAATATTTACAGATGATAAAATATTTACAGAAACAGTCATGAATCTGTGTGAACGTTATGTACATTGTACGATGAAGTTAATTAAGTGTTCACAAGAAAGTAAGTATGAATGTAAATTTTATTTAAAGTCGGAACATATATTTATATAAACTTTAACCGTGAGAAAAAATATAAGTTTTGGTGAGCTCTATAACCGACTATCATATAAAAACCGCAATATGTGAACGTTACACGATAAGAGATAAACGTTTGACAAGTGCACGTTATCTGATGTACACAGTTATGCACGACTGACGAACGCACGATACACGGTTAAAAATGAATGATTGATGAACGCACGATACACCCACGATACATGGTTAAGAATGAATGATTGATGAGCGCACGATACACGCACGATACACGATTAAGAATACACGATGCACGCACGCTACACGGAAAATACACGGAACGATGAATGAAGAGCGCATGATTGGTACACGCCCGATATACGCACGATGCACGCACGCAACACGCACGATACACGATGAACGCACGGAATAATGGTCAGTTTGAATTTAAGAAGGTCTGTATGTCCAAGACACGATGTTGTGTCGATATCAATTCGATATCAATACACGACTTTTCGTATGTTTGATGTTATGTCCACATGGCCTGAATCTTCTGTCTTAAATGTTGATATCAAATCCATATCCCTAAACCTCTGTCTTTGTTGTCGATATCGACGATATCGACGATATCGACAAATATCCCACAACTTCAACAACGACCTGAAACCTCTGTCTTGGTTGTGAATATCGACGATATCGAATCGATATCGACAAACACCACGTAACTTGAACAACGACCTAAAACCTCTGTCTTGGTTGTCATACGGGTATACGGAAACCTCCGAACAAACATTTAATTATATTTCAAAATTCAAGCATGCAACAAAACATATGACATATAGAAGTTTATATATCTTTTTCATTTAACAATATGTGATATATAAAATGGCGAAAAATGCTAAACGAACAAAGTAAATTTGAAATATTTTAAGATGAATTGATAATTTGACACAATTGACATTTTGTCTATGATGTTGTTATATGTAAATTTCTATGTTGATTATTAAATATTAAAACTACATAGTATAAGATATTCAACACTATGAAGATCTTCATTTCACAACGTATGAGGGTAATTTGATTATTGATTGTATCATTCGAAAGGGGGTCTATGTGCGTTTATATTTTGTTTCCTCCGGTTAATGTTAATCCGTAAAGGAGTAGGTCCGACCGGTAAGGGTCCATTTTGGCTTCAAATTTCAGGTTCATCTATTTTAAGATTTTGTACACTTTATAAACACTTAAGTGTCTACTTCAGTCGATTCAATTAGTTTGTGTGAAAGATTTGAACTGATTTAGTTATTTCTGACGCTCATATTCAAGTTTAAATATGAAAAATCGAGGAAATATGCCATAATATGCCACTTTTCCGATATTTTTTGTCAAAAATGAAAGTGGCCGCATCCGTGTTCATCCTCAGTCTTTATATATGTTATGTATTATCATCAAATACAACTTACATTTAAATATTAAGAATGAACACGAATGCGGCCACTTCCATTTAAGACGAAAACCGTCCAAAATTTGACTCAAATGCTTAAATTGTGAAGATTTCAGTTATTTAGCATGTCTTAATGGAGCTGTCGCCCGATATATGTGCATTGTATTGTCAAAAACAGCCCATATTTATGTAGAAGAAGTATTCGATTTTCCAATAAATAGCTAAAAGTTTACATTATATCAGTTTTGTAAAACTGATATATTTTGGGGCCAAAAAAGGGTCTTACTGAACCTACTCCTTTTCTTTTTAAATCAAGTTTACATACAATGTTTGTCTTTGTTTGCAATGGATTTAAGAGATCATGTAAAATATCTTAACTTGACATTCATTCATACATACTTCTTAACGCAATAAGAATTTATGGTAACCTGCCAAAGTATTTCGGGGTCTGCGTTTTTCATTTGATTTTAGTTTCAATGTCAAATTTTGTTGTTTGTCCTTGTATGTCTTATTTGCTACCGGGTTTGTCTTTTGTCCTCTCCTCTATTTGCCCTCCTCCTTAGATAGTCCTGGGTTGTCAACACTTCTTTTAAGATTATGTTTTTTTTTCTCCTTTAATGTATATCCATAGAGTGGGGTGCTCATTTTCGCCGGGGACACAATTTCGCCGTTTAAGGATTTTGAGGTGTAAACACTTCAAAGGATGGCTGAAATGGAAGAAATGTACCCGTAAATTATATTTTTATAACAAATATAATATTTTTTTAAACTGAGACAAAATTGCGGCTCCTACCGAAAATGACCGAAAAACGGACAACGATTTTCGGACAATTTCCTGATTAAAAACACGATTTCAAAGAAGTATTTCTAAGTAAATATTTGACTGAATGCCCTAATTTTGAATTCTTTATACCTTTGAAATGTCTGCTATTCATCTATAATAATGCAATTGATTTGATAAAAATTGTTAAAAGCTGCGGTTATTTGGTTTTAAATAGATGTGTAAAAACGGCGAATATGTGTCCCCCATTGACAAAACATCCGGAAATTTCAAACACCCTTTAATCTAACTTTTCAGATGATTTTCTTAAAACAGACCGGTTTTCAAGCTTAAGTATATTTTGCATTTGAAGTTATCTTCATATAGAAATATCAGTATACTTCAAAAACATTTAGACCTGAACATAAACTGTAGAAAACATGGAAAGATGTGGCGAAAATGAGCACCCCACTCTATACCTTTTATTATCTTGGAGGTTTAAAATGATCTCTGTTGAGATCGAAACGATATCGACCTCTTGTTTTTCGTACATTTTTTATTAAAAATATTCGATATCGATTCGATATCGTGTTGTTATTGTCGATATCGACGATATCGAAAGTATGTATTTTCATGCATTCTTCATTCGTCAAAATCGATTCGATATCGACAGTGTGTTTTGTCACGGTTTATTCGTTTGTCGATATGGTTTTGATATCGTGTCGACATTGTCGATATCGTCGATATCGACATCTTGTTTGGTCTTGGACATGTATGTATCATCTGAATTCATATTTAATATAACAAAAATATTATTAGACACTTTTAGATATCTAAAAGGTATAAGCTTCCAGTTGGCAAATTTACCATTAACAAGTCTATATATCCATGATGCCTTCAGCGATATAAAATAACTTTTAAAATAAACCATTTGTTAGCCTCCTTTTTTTTATATGGAAGTGTTATCAGGTTTCTTTTTATTTTGTCTGTCTTCCCATCCCAAATATATTTAAAGCTTCGTGTTTCTAGTTCTGTAAGATAATTTTCAGGAGTTATACAAACACTTCCCAAGAATATAAATAAAGGCAAAATAAATGCTTAGAAAATTAGTTTTCCCTAAAATTGAAAGATTTCATTTTTCCCCATGTCTTGAACATTTTCATCATTTTCTCTATTTTACAATACAATCCCAATTTATTATTTTGTATTCCTCTTTATCATGTCCAAAAAACACCCTTAGTGCTTTAATAGGTTTATCTCCCCAATTAATCCCCGCAATTTTATCTTTACATGATTTCAATTTCCAGATCAATAATCCTTCTGTTTTATTTCTATTTACCAATAAACCTGAAAACGAGCCAAACATTTCTATTATATTTCTTGCAGATATTACATCGTTTTTATCTTTACAAAATAATGTTGTTTCGTCTGCTAGTTGAGAAATTTTAATGCTGTGACTTTTGCCATCTAACTCTTAATACTTAATAGTAAATGTTCTTGTCTTGTGTATAACAGAGATATAATGTATTGCCCTATTAAACATATTTGTGCATGTATTCATCTGAATATGACATACTTTTAAAAGTAATTTGTTTCTTCCTTCTTTTTGTCCTTTAAAATCGATTACATTGTCAATAAGATATGTATCAATTAAAGACCTAACGATGTAGAAAGAAACTAGTTTTGAGCAACACATAAGAATTAACATGATTAGCGAAATGTATCTTTAATTACCATTTAAATATTATAATTAACTTTCCTTTGAAGATAATTCTTCAGAAAAAGAAGAAATAGATTGTGCGTGATAATCTGCTTTAGAAATTGAAGCTAAAATTGCATTTCACTGACTAGTAGTTTTGAAATTTTGGTAATGAATATTGTTTGAACTAATGATACGAAGTTAAAAAGAGTTTCTTAGATAACAATTCAAAGATAGCAACGTTCCTTCCCTGCATATTATTGGACAGTTTGATAGAACAATTCCAATGTGCAGTATTTCATTTGTTTATAGACAGCATATTTTTTGACATCCCCATTAAGACATTGTTACACTTTTTCTAGTTTTTAATTGCACATTATGTTTAGCTGTGGCGCCTGTGTAGTTGAAATCTTACGAACACGACTGTGCTCTCCAGTTGTTGTGAAAACATAGCCATAGGTTGCATAAGATTGTATGTGTCTTTTCTTTTTCGTCAGGATTTGACGTTCTGACCTCTATTGGGGCTCTTCCCAAGCAGGTTTTCTATCAAATGAATAATCCAATAAGATGATTAAACCTCCTATGGGTTACAGTTTTCTTTTGAATTGTGAAGGAAAGGTGAAAACACACAACAAAAAGTCGTTGCAGTTGAATTAACCCGATGAACATGTTAAACAACAGGAAAGTCCCCATCTTCAATGCAAATGTATTCCGTATTAAGGATGTTCGCTTGTCAGGTTTTGGAATTTTTGTCAGATTTTCGGAATCCTCTGGTTTTATCCATTTGAATGCCTTCAAAATTTTTCCTATTGACCCCCCTTTTTTCTTTATAAATCTTTCACATATATAATTATAAGTCATTGGTAAAAGTCTTTTAAAATTTTAACTATTTTTTAATGGTTTTTGAGAACTTAAACTTGTCAATGATAAAGCTATAAAAGATCAAGAGAAAACATTTTCCCGCCGAAATTTCAATGGCTTATATCTCAAAAACAAGCACATTGACCTATATATTTTTTTGTTCCTGTGGTTCTTTTATTAATCCCCTATAAATATATACTAGTGTTATGAAAAGCTTATTATTTTGAAACAGAGCAGCGAACTCCCTTAAGTGTGGAATGAAAAGTTGATATTCATATCATTTTAAGAAAAAAATTAAAAACAACACTTTATAAAGCTCGTCCGTCCAAAGCCTGTTTCTGAAAACAATAAGTCACTGTCTTTTTTTTCATTGGCTATCTGCCTTTTTGACTTGCAATTACTATCTTCAATTTCATAGACATATAAAAACAAGATGACAATTTCGTACCATAAACTAAATTTTTTCAGTCATAATTTATTTAATTTTGCATCTGTTTGCAAGACTTGTCTGAACCCTGAATATATACTTTCATAACAAAATAAAAAATATACATGAGAACTAAATCTTTGTCTTCTATACTATGCAAAACTGAGAACTGACACTAAGGAGGGAATGAAAAGAAGTTATGTTTTAAAATGTCTTAAGATTATTTTGTAGTTAAAAGAAAACTTGAAACTCCATATATTTGAAATATGAATAAAAATCAAAAATTTTTATCACTTGACTGACCTTCGATTATGTTTTTATTTGTGTATTGTTACTAAATGTTGGGCTTTTATTTTGACAGACCTGGTTGACTGAGGCATCACACAAAATGTACATTGCTACAAAGTATCATGTATACCTAAAAGAGATAACTATTATCATTCCGTCTACATGGTCAAATAATGGCGCTTACAGCTATATCAGTTCGTCCATAGCCAAAAATGCCCATGTGAAAATTGGAGAATATCCAGACTATGAAAGTCCATTTGCAAGGACATATGGCAAATGTGGTAAAGAAGGACTGTATATTCATTTTACGACTGATGTGGTCAAAGAGGGAGACAGTGGTGGTTATGGAAATCTAGGTAAGTTATTTTCTCAATTTTGAAACATGGAGATTAATTCTTATATCAATTGCTCGAAAATAGGTTAGTAAGATGTGCTCATGATAGAGGGTATTCCATGTGTTACGAATTAAATAATCAAAACATGGAACACTCAATACATAAACTTTGAAATAAAAGCCGGGGATTAAAACAACATATTCCTTAAAAAATGGAAATACTTCAAAATGTCCATGAGACATTTTATCCATATTAAGGGATTAATTACATTCACTATACGATTCACATGTTTTGAACATTTGGGAAGTTTGGTTTTATTCGTAGAAAAACCTAGGTGCAAATGGGATATCACATTCTAAATTTTTCGGAGATGTTGTTTACCAAGCCCGGACGCTGAGGTGACGTACAAAATCGTGGTTTATTTACAAAATCGATTATTAACCTTTTATAACCATTCAAAACCACTGGATAGATAACATTGCTGGTGGGCGAACACCAGCCAATTAGTCAATACCTTTGTTTTGACATGAATATCAACTATATTGTTATTTTTATAAATTAACTGTTTGCAAACAGATGAATTATTCGAAATACTGAGGATTTTCTTATCCAGGCATAAATTACCATAGCCGTATCTGGCACAACTGTTTGGAATTTTAGGCCCTAATGTTCTTCAACTTTATACTTTTTTATCTGAGCGTCACTGATGAGTCTCATGTAGTCGACTCTGGAGTATCAAATAATAACCCTAGTACCTTTGATAACTAGTGCATGCGGATCTCTATCCAATGAGTAAATAAAGGCAAACATAGTATACCGCTGTTCGAAACTCATAAATCGATAGAAAAACAAACAAAGCTGGGTTACAAACTAAAAAGAGTCTCTTTCTATAAATGTGCCAACCTCTGTGCAAACAAAGATTCGGTAAACGATTTACGGCATTCACTTTATCAACCTACTCAACAAACACGTTTTCTTCATCATTTTGTTAAACTTGATCTTTGGTGTATTTGTTATTGAAATCAGTGTTATTGTACACAAAAAGAATTATCATGACAAGGAACTTAACTACGACTCTCTTTTTTGCAGAAAATGGTTTTGAAAATAAGTTAATATATTCGCTCATTTAAATTTTCAAAAGGACCAGTAATGTTAAATGTAACATTTTGTTATGACTTCGTTTAACATTACAGGCATAGTATTTACCCACGAATGGGGGCACTACAGATGGGGCATTTTTGATGAATATCCAACTGTAAGAGAAAAAGGCCAGTTAGTGAAGTTTTATCAATACGATGGAAAATATGAACCTGTAAGGTAAAGTTATATTTAAAACAGAAGCTATGAAATAGGCAAACAATTTGAAATAGTCTATCATATGGCCGTTTTCATTTTCTTTTCTTTGAATTGTATTACATGTTATTTGCATGGTTTCATGCTATATTATCGTTTTGAATAGGTTTGAATCGTCATCTCCCGGGCAAGAGTTTTTGCAGAAGTGAAGCATTTACATTATATGTGTATTTGGTCTGAGAATGATTCGATGTAATCGGTCTTTCCATTTTACACAGGGAACAGCAGTGACTTTGGAACATATTTTGACAGTACTTTTAAATGATCAATCTTGTTTTTCTTACTTTAAGGATTATTGTGTCATTAACAACCCATTAGTTTCAAATACATTTCTAATTAATTTTTTTATTTTGTCATTTAACAAAGTCGTGATTTTTGACGTTTGTGTTTGATATCTGAAATATAATACAGCTATCTATATAAGTGTATCGCGTAGTATAAAATGCAAAATTGATCATGCTAACTAACACAAACCAGCGTAACGTCGCAGTCAAGGTTAGTTACACAATTTATTAACTTCGCTACTTAATGATTGGGAATCTTCTCAAAGTTGTCTATGTTTTTATGCTGTTATTTTGTTAACGAATTATGTCTTCAAGGTAACATGTTTGTCATTAATTGAAATATTTTGGAATAACCATTATATTAACGTTTTATTCACAAATGTTCTTACTATTTTATGTATATATTTATATGCGTTTGTTCAGTGATGAAATCAATAAAAAAATATTGCATTTATCATGTTGGATATAACTACCGTATTTACGTTATCTCTTTCAACAGAGGATTAAAAAGAGACTTATTACACAAATTATCATTGAAACTGTTTTTCTCCCAATAAGAAAATACAATAAATCAAATACAGCAACTTCTCGTACATTATTAACTGCATGAAGATTATCTTCTCAAGTAATATATAAAAAACAAATTGTCAACGATTTTTTTTATTTGTATTTAAGTAAATAACAGGAGCAATGGTTTATCTTCTGAATATGAACTGCAACTACAAGATAATTCCTCCATATAAACATGATAAAGTATGTTTTATGTCTAATCTACGGTAAACATTAAAATGAAAGCTGATATTTTGAACAAATGCATTTGACATTATACAACTCTCCTTGAGATTTAATTTCGTAATTGGTTAATCAAACGTTTGTTACTTTACGTGTCTGTTGAAATTGAATTATAAAAAAGAACATTTAGTGCATATAAAGTTTAAATCATTTCACTTGGCTAACTACTATGATTTATATACTTCTGTCGTTGAAGTATTATTCCGAACATCAAGGGCTTTATTCACCCAGTAGTAAAGTTTTGAATGAAACATATTTTATTCTTAATGTCAAAGTACAGTTCGTAATTTCTTGAATTTACAATGACTATGACGGTATGAAAATGCCTAAAAAATGCCATTCTAGGTTTATTTTTACACTTTTTTTATCCTTTTCATACCCCTTTTGTAAAACAGCACCCCTGATTATTCCTCATTGACTAAATATTCAGTTACTTGATGATTTTAGTCATGTTTGTTAGCTTGGTTTGATAGTCATGATTCTTACTGTTCTTCTATACTATTATAACACTCTATAGATGGGGTTTGTATCGCAATGTCTTTTGATATCTAATTTTCGTTTTGTGATTTTTTAAATTTTTTTTATTGATTTTTTTTTATTTTTAGCCTATGCATTGTTTGTTTATATTCGACTTGTAAGTTTAAAAGTCCCTTTGAAGTCCTTCGGAACTCTTATACTACTCAGAATAATAGCTAAGAATGTGGAAATTTCCAAGTATGGCAATTGAGAGTCAAAGTTCGATTGTTGAAATATTAAAAAAGTGATCATCTCAAACGTAATTTTAAGCTGGTATATCGGATAGCGCTTTAAATGCTCTAGAAACGTTGTAAAAGTTTTACAACAAATTGAATCATTAGAATATATGAGGAGTCACGCATCAACGAGTCACGTTACCTAATATTTCAAGATAAAATCTAGACGAATTAAGGTAGAACTTGAACGAAGTATAATATTCCTCGAACGATTTAAAGATATTGCTTATTTTTTAAGGATATAAATAACAGGTGGCATTCTTGGATATCAAATATTGAAAATGTCCTAAATAATTTAATTGGGTCCTCTATTATATCATCAATTAGGTTTTGATGATAGTATGATATCATAATAGCATAATTAATTATATACTTTACTGAAAACATAATATCCCCGTACGATTAATTAAATCGATAGATTATATTGCTAAGAAAATCGTAAAATTATTCAAAGTTTTTATTTTCTATTATATAAATAACATTTTCTAATAAATAGTTTATATCAATATATGAAATACGGATATCAATAGTTAAGTAAGAATTGGCAATGTCCTTAATGATAATTGTTTTAAATTTCAATGTTCATCCGCTACCTCAATTAACATATTCGATACATGTAACATACCTTTATGTATTGTTAATTTATTCTCGTACAATACATGCATGTATTATTTACATCTGTACGTTAACCAATAAACAATTACTCAATTGATAATTTATTATGGATATCCTCGTTCATAACTAATATCATTTAATCATTTAGGTAAAACAATGTCGAAATATTGGTACCCTTTTTATTTAGAGATATCCATAAATCATTTCAATAATATATCTATAGATATAATTAAAAAGAAAATATTGATGCTAATTCATGTGAATAAACTCATCATGGATACCAGGTTGACATATCGCGACACTCGACTCTCGACTTTCAGTTTTAAAGTATCCACATTTATCAAAAATGTCTGCATATTGAATACGTTTATTTAAGATGCGTAACAAGTATGGAAGGTGATATATATGACTTGAAACACAGAGGAAAATGTTCTGTTGACGAAAACGGTAAACCCGATCATAACTGCCACTTCAGTCCCCATTCTGACCATAGAGCAACAGCAAAGGCATCCATTATGGGACATGCATATGTAAAAACTGTAAGTATTATATCTTTTTAACAAGAATTAGGTATAAAACATTTATTTTATATAAAAAATATATTATATTTACCTCTTATAAATTTCTAGAAATAT
This sequence comes from Mytilus galloprovincialis, assembly GCF_965363235.1. NCBI lineage: Eukaryota > Metazoa > Mollusca > Bivalvia > Mytilida > Mytilidae > Mytilus > Mytilus galloprovincialis. The sequence continues at coordinate 90,760,815 of NC_134843.1, forward strand.
GATTGGTTAAAAGCGTCCGCGTGGAGACCGGGTAAATTCCATAATAGGTTAGTAGGGAGGCGGGGCTTATTTAAATACACGGTTAGAAGTGTGGTATCCCTTTATAAAAACAAAACGGTACTGAGAAAAATTTAAAAGGTTTCAACAGACGAAGAAATTGATGAAGAGAATTAAAATAAATTCATAAAAGACCTTTTAAGCTAAGTTTTTTGTGTATGATCAATAAACTGATGAGTTGCTTAACGGTATTAAAGACCTGCTCCTTTTGATAGGTAACTAGTCTAAATATCACACGTTAAAATAGTCTGTAATATAAATTCGTTACATAGTGTGCTGGTGACGTAATACGGTATATATTGGGTCAGTAAATTAAATATGGGGATTCTGAATTTATTGACCCCATATATACCGTATTAGGTCACTAACACACTTTGTAACTAACAATACTTCCTTAAAATTACCTTAAAGGAAATGATATTCTGCTTTTTTTCCAATCAATTGACCAATCAATGTGAACGCTTTTAAAATAATGTAATATTCAAAAATTGATTTTAATATTTCTCTCATGGATTTCCTTGATAAAGGTTTGACACTTCAAAAGTTGATACGAAAAAAAAATGGTAAAAATAAGGTGCACAGCCTCTTTTATAACTTTATTATCTTATATATAATATTTAGTCATACTTAAGTCTTCTGTCTTAATTCACTTCTCACTTGAAAGTCAACGAATATGAATTATGGAATTTGAATGGCATGGAAATCAGATAAAGTGACACGGTTCTTCTGTTTGTCTTCCTTGTTTTGTTGGTTTTTAATCATTGTGATTTTATGTCGAAACACCTTTATTCATTCCAGTTTTGTTTTATTGTTTTGTTGATGAAGATACTATGCCATATAACTGTTTATATTCTCGTTCCTTTGTTTCTGGCGGATAGCTGTCTCAATATTTTCATAAAAAACATAAATTTTAACTTAATACGGGACTTACAAACGAACAGACGCTTACATAAACCGACCGAACACAATATGTCCTTGATACATGCAGACGGGGCTTAGAAATACGAAATTTGGCCAGTGAGACAGCTATCTAATTTCACAATATTAATTTGCGTTCAGAGTTCTTCACAATTTTATACGTGTGTTGCTTCTTGGGAGTCAATTACGAGTTTAGATCTTTAAAAACCATACTTCCGCATAAATGCATGCAAAGATGCGTTTTTTATAGCTATCAATATGTAAGCGCCCTTTTTCCTGATACGGTTGAGTTATTAGAGTAAGATGATCAAAATAAGAATTTTGATAAAAAAAAATCAACTCAAATTTCTTATGGTTCTTTTATTTAAGATGTCATTGTTTTGTGATGGGGAAAGTTCTGATCCAACAACATACCACAATCGCTTTGCACCTAATAACCAGAATTCCAGGTGTAAGGGCAAAAGTGCATGGGAAGTAATGCGGCAGCATAGCGACTTTAGAAGTAAGTTATTTTTTTCTGTAGGGCTTGACCATTAAAAAAATCTACAAAGTTATGTATACGCGTTTACTTTGTTAATACGGTTATACATGATACAATGTAACCAAATCGTTTGAAAATTATGAGTAGTGCATACATCTGAACATGTCTAATTGGTCAATTACACATATGCCACCGTATGTATTTGAAAGTATGATTTAAAGGAGATCGGTTAATATATACAACGCCACAAATGAGATTATTTCGGCAATAATTCTGTCTGGTTAAACTATGAACTATTTTAAATCAAGAATCAAGAACAGAGAAAGTATAATGCTTAATTAACCAGAGATATCAGTTTGCCGTTGCTGAACATTCCAATATGTTTTCAAAGAGACTAATTAGGAGTCTAATATGTCGGGTTTTTAAATAAATCTTCTTAAAAGTATCGATGAGGCTATTGCAACCAAATCTGATAGATATATCACTTTGGCGTGATGTTACTTTGATGTCAATCAAAAATTACAAAGGCGGACAGTGGTGGTCAAAGTTAAAATTAAAACTCTAATGGGCATTAAAGTATGCTTATCTTTTCAAAAACAAACGAAATAGAAAGAGACCTGTTCCATACGAAATGTTAAACTAATTTTCTGATTACACCTTTATGGTATCAAGGGTTGCAAAGGGGTGATAAAAAAGCCATGCCAGATATGACCATACGTTAATACTTCGGTTTTGAAGAAACGTCTATGTTTTGTATTGAAGCAAAATAAAGCGGCTTTAACGTATTTAACTGCATTCTGGCATTTCAGACACATTCGTATGTTAACTGAAACAATATCCTTAAATATTTCTTAAACACAGATGCAAAATATACTTTAACTTTTGTTTTTCAGACACTGTACCTAGAAGTGCAACAGCGGATACTGTTCCAACTTTCCGTATTTTACAAGTTACTCAACAACACAAAATATGCCTTGTAGTTGACGTTTCAGGAAGTATGGGGGTTAGTGTCTAAACTGACTAATTTGTCAACTCATGATATTTGCTTCTATAAAACACATACTCAGATGTTGATTTCTAAAATTTAAAATGTATCTACCCTTTCTCAGCACATCATATTCTAGACCAATAAACTCAAGACTTAGATTGTAAGTTAGTATTTTATCTACCTTATAATTGTGATATTACTGTCTTTTTTATGTAACCTGTCAACTAATGAATAATAAATGTTTCCTTTCGGCTCCATCATATGGCGTTAATACATCCCAACTCGTCCGTTATGCCCGTGTGTGTAATGATGAAATACATTTTAACAAACGTTATCAGTACAACACTGTTAATTTTTTAAATTCAGGAATATCTCTACCATGAATTACTAAAAACTTTTACTATATCCTTTCAAAGATACAAAGATTTGATCAGTAAATTTGACTGTATCTGCAGTAAACTTATTAAATACGGTAACTATTAAATTTTGCATCCCAAATGTTACGATAAATTAATATATAATAAAAGCACGGAAATCACTATGTGTAAACTCAACGAACCTTTTAACAAATTCATTAGTAAAGGTTATCTTACCATTGCTGTAACTAGATCTTTGAATATAGTTTACATTGGCATAATATCATTTTTTTCATCAGCAAATTAAAACATAGCTAAATGTGTATTCTTTACGAACAGGATGTACTGACTGTCGATACTTTTATATTCACATTACACATTTCATGTATTCTTTGACTGCCCATGACGTTAAATCACTTAATCCCTGTGATGTGTTTAGTTGATGTAAGTGTCTGATTTATGATTTTTTTTTATTATTAATTGATTTTGGCTTTTTTACTAACTTTGAGTAACTGCGAGTACTCTCAAATCGTACTTTTGTGTTAATTTGACCGGTTGATACAAGTTGTTATTTATTTAGTGTTATATCTCGTCTCTTTATTCTTTAATATATACCAGCTTTGATAAGTGTTTGGTATGGTTATAAATGTTCATTCTGTTCTCGTACTATACACAACAAAATTATTCATCTTGTAAAAAATATTTCAAATCTCCATTTATACTGTATACCTTACAACAAAATTATTTTCATTTACCTGTTGAAATTATTCTATTTGGCGGCATTTTGTTTAAATGGGCACTAGCTACGAGATAAATATAAAATCTAAAATAGTATTTGTATTTGTTCAATCATTAATGAAAGTGAAATAGTGAAAAGATATTCGCGTTATGCAGTCATTCTGATTCAATATAGTCAAAATAAGGTAAAAAAAACATTGACAATGAATTATTCACTTGTAAAAAAATAATGTGACCTCATTGAATCCGTATTCATTTTAACTTCAATTTAACCCTTTAGCTAGAAATTGATTACAAATGCATCGTGCTTGTTGAGTTTTTTAAAGGAAAAGAATGTCAACATTGAAAGTGACACAAAGGTCAATCATTTCATTGACTGATCCGATACACACAAAAATCACTCGTTTTCAGGTCAATGTTTAACATATATTTTTTATCTATAGAATGAAATTAAACAGACCTAAAATATTAAATTGCAAGATTTCGACATCTATTCATATCTATATCTATGTTTATATCGCGCATATATTCATTAGAAGTCATCGGAGGTCAACTCGATAGTTAATTGTATGGCGTCTCGACTAAAATACACACGAAACGAAGCTATATATAATCGAGCCCATGCCCTGTAAATTGTTTATTTGAAACTTATCCGTTTGAATGTACTTCTGGTATCTTTCGTCCCTCTTGTTTGGTTGTCGCCTGTTATCAAAGCCCTGAATGAAGAGGTATTTCGAGTATCATACTGATCGGAGTTTGATATGATAAGTGATACAAAAATTAAATATTTTGATTGAAGTGTCTTAAAAGCTTAAAATCGTCTGCTATTAACAATAGTCTACGCGTGTGACAAACTATTTGCAATACAAAGAGCGGAATTATATTTACATTGAAGCTTGCGCAACAAAAACATTTCACCGGGACAAAAATAATTTGAAAATAAGAGAAATAAATTTACCATCTCGCGATTATTTGATGATAATCATAACAAGCGAAAAGCTCGTTTATTTTTGTTTTGATATTAAACTCTTTGAGTTGATATCAATCGATGATATATCCAATTCTTACCCGTTATGGAACCTTTTATTAACAGCACATTGCAAATTAGTGTTCGATTTCACAGTTTGTATTACACAGAGTTACAATTTGTCGCGCGTTTACAAAATGAAATTACCAACATCCCGGCATCGAATCCTCAGAACATAAACTCACATAGTCAGGAAAAGTAAATCTTTTGTCATGTCTTCGAACAATTAGAAACAAAAAATAATCCTTTAAACTTGTGCACTTGAAATATTGGTATGAAAAAAGGCGTATAATACTAAAAGTAGAATAAAGACTTCACATCAGGATTTATGTTAACACTGGACCTACTAACTTGGTATTTTATTTTTTTGCATTTATGAAATGTATATAAAAGAAATTAAAAAAAAATCAATGCAAATGACTAGAACAAGGTTGCTTTTCTCATTCAAAGATAAAACAACTAAAATAACTGTACATGCTTTGGAGTTTAGGTTTCTTTTGTCGAGATAGCAATAAATATGCTTTACTTAGTGACCCCAGAGGAAAATGTTAAAATAAATTATATGACATACAGTTTATATGCGTTTTTATTTTTATTTTTTTGTTTGTTCTGGGAATGCTTTGTGCTTCCTTTTTTCAAGTAATTGAAATTGTCTTCCTTGCTACATATGTCAACCAGTTTCTACAATAGTGTTTATAAAATAAATAAAAATGGTACCCTATTCTAAAAATTTCATATAAAAGACTTCGCAATTCGATTTCTTTTTTTTTTTATTTTTTCACTTTTGCATTTATGCTTGTACAGATCGATTCTTCATAGCAGATTCGTTTAACTTAGAAACATTTACACTATGGTATTGTCGTTTTCATAAAAACTGAGATGTCAGGATGTTAACCAATACATATTTTTATCTGTAATTTAGTCAATTGATAATAAAATAAATGTGTCCTTTCTTTAGTCGTATTTCAACTAATGCTTCTGTGACATCGTAGAAACTTCACCTACAATACGTGCTGCACCATAGCAAAGCTTTGCTGATTGATTGTTTACAAATTTATTTCGAATGAAAATTCAAAACTAAAAGTCTTTTATCGAATGAAAAAATATATAGTTCAAACACATTAAATGAATAGAAACACACCGTCTTATGACATCGTACAGGCAATTTCTCAAATGTAGAAAATTGTGGATTAAACCTATTGTAATATATAGCTAAACCTTTCACTTGTTTAACGTTTGCCTAGAATTGTATTATATGGCAACGATGTGTTGGCCACATAAAGAGACATATTAGGAACAAAATGTCAAAAATGGGGAAAACAGACTGTTGAAGATGAAATAGGAAAAGTGTCCAATTTATAAAGTGGTGTTTTCATTTTTAATAGTTTTCGCCCTTCTTTATGTTTTTGATAGGTCGTAGTGGATAATTAAACAAAAAAAAATTAAAAAAAGACACGTTAACAATGTTATTCGTTTGAAGCGCTTTTCTAGATATACCTTCATCAGTAATGCTCAAAAACGAATATTTGAAACACATGAATGTATTACAACATAAATAGTTGAAGAGTGATAACCGAAAAGAAATCAAACAATAGCCATAATGGAAGGTAAATTTTGCTAAAGGGGATTTAAAACAGCTTATAATTTTTAAATATTTGAACGTTCAATATATAAATAAATTACCATTTAGTTAAATTGATGAGTGAATTTTTATTATAAATACTACTATTATACGATAACATTGGACCATCAAGGGTGTTAAAAACTAAACACCTTAACCTATTTTAGTTTGTTCATCTGCATGTATAATAAATGGTGAATTGATTTAAAATAATTATCAGTTAACGTAACATTTTATCATCACATGGTGCGAGAGGTATTTGGTTAAATTCTGTTCTTGGTTCAACAAGCTTCCCACTAATGAAAACCACGCAACGTTTTTTGTAAGAATGAAAACGCTTTGATGGACTGGTATCACAAATTATTTGCACACTTATATCATGTTAACAAGCTCTAGTCGCAATATAATAGACAATAACCTGCTGGACGTTAAATATGTATTGATTCTACCACTGTATCGAGTGTGATATCATATCTATCTAGTCGAAACAGTTAAATGTTCAAATTTAAAACGTGACGCGTGCCAAACTTTGCAATTATTTAAAATTTAACTACGACAGTACTAGGGTAAAACGTACATTACACTTAAGACGAAATTTTGACTTTCCTTGAAATCGCTCTAAAAAGTCAGGAATTGTATTTGGATACAAACTGAAGGAATATTACTTTATACTTTAATCTCAGGAGTAGCACAAAGAAATCTGGAAAACATAACATTTAAATTGTTGTGAGCATAAAACGAGCCGACACACTGGCTATCTTCAAGTGTTTTTAAGTTTACTATTTAAAAAACGAGATGAACACATTAAGCATGTGTATTTATGTTCCACTTAACTCATTGAAACTAAACAAAACAAATACTTTACTATTTAATACACAATTTATTTTTTGTTTAAAAGAGTGACATACGACAAACAAGGGATAGTATGGCTTCATTAATTAAGTATGGACTTCCAAATAACAGTTATGTGGGTATTGTTAAGTTCAGTAGTACTGCAACTTTATTGAAAGGACTTACTTTAATATCAACTGATGGTGACAGGTCTACTCTCGTGTCATATTTACCAACCACAACAGGCGGATCAACATCGATAGGCGCAGGTCTACAAACAGCATATCAGGTAATTACATCTTTCTCTATAGTCTTATGTACTGTATAATTAAACCAAAACGCAGGATTTGATATTCCAACAACAGATAATATCTTATCATGCTTATAGCGACGATAGAGTCACAAGCTAGTTTCTGTTCACAAAACATGTTTATGGTATTCTTACAATTATCTAGAGGGTATCTGATAGCCAAGAATTGATTTTGTTATTTTGTGTTTCTTTTTTAAAGAACTTGATATAGTTGTAATTTCACTTCCATTAACATCTTTTAAGCTCAAAAGCTGATGGGGAATATTCTTGAATAAGATAAGTCTTCATTGGAATGGTGATAACTAACAGATTTAGTATAAATAACGTTGACGACATAAACGTTTTCCATGTCCATAACACTGGTTTTGAGATGTATAACACTGATACTCAAACTCACTAGTAGTTAATTTTATTTCTAACAGTCTTTTATTAACATTGGCTATGTGACCAGCACAACTTCAAAAATAACAAAAAACAAAAGAGAACAAAAAATTAAAAAGGCGATTTTGTATCAGCAAATACTGTGAATACTTGCCAGCAAAGGCTTTGGTTAAAAGACAAGTGCACAGAATACACTGTTAAAAGTTGTGAATCGTGTGTCTAAATATGCAGACTTGTTGATTTGGAACCAGCTTATTCCTTAAGAGTTCACTCGTAATATACCCTTTATAAATAATAAAATCACAAAAGTGCCTAGCGCCGAGGAAATTTTAAATGGAAATTCCTCTATGAAATGGCAAAATCAAAAGCATAAACACATCAAACTAATGGACAACCACTTTCATGTTCCTAACTTTGTACATATTATAGTTCTGATATTTTAGGCTCTGTCAAGCAATGGTAATGTAAATGGCTCAATCATCTACCTTGCTACAGATGGTCAAGAGAATAGAGCTCCGTATATAGCGGATGTGCAACCAACGTTGTTATCGAATGGAATAACTGTTCATAGCTTAGCAATAAGTAATGCTGCAGATCCAAAAATTCAAGACCTCGCCTCTGCAAGTGGTGGAAAGAGTTACTTTTATTCAGCATCATCTGCTAATTCAACTGCACTTTTAGATGCATTAACAGAGCCGTTTAAGGATTTGTCGAGTGATGCTTTAATACGGGTATTTATGAAATAACTTCGATGTTTTGATTTATCTAAATGGGGTTTAAAAGCGATTCGAAAGGTTTCTGTCTATTCGGATATGTTATGTCCATAGCCGCAGACCGAAACGAGGACAAATAAATGCTAAGCTGACCTTTATTGACCACTTTTTCTTACAGTATATGTGAATTTTGAAGACAAAACACTAAGGAGGTTTATATCTACAATATATCAACAAAATTCAAAAGCAACTGCCAATCGATAACAAATATGAGGTTATGCTTTATCGAACCATATACCAAGCGCTATAAACTATTATATATTATATTTTTTGTGGGATTTTGATAATATTTATATCAATAATATCTCGATCTAGAATGAAACCAGTGGTTATCAAGAATTTATTGTAATTTATATCCTTCAAAATATTGTTGAGTGTAAAATGCCATGGAAGCGCACTCGTTGTTTCAATTCATTACAGATTTCGCTAAAGTGTGAAAATGTTTATATAAAAAATGTCTTCATCAAGCTGGAAAACCAAGTTGAATTTTACCTTTATATGAAATGCTATTATACATGGTGACATTATCTTAACCTTGTTGAAAGAGCCTGAGCTTTTGGTGAATTCGAAAGAGTTTTTACAAAACCGGAAAGTTCAACTAACAAGCTCATGTGTTTTGGACACATAAAGTTTGAAAATAATCTAGTAATTTTCTAAAATTATCTAGTAATTTTCTAGTTAATTAATAAAAAAAAACTACGAATGTGTTCATTGTCAATTATTACTGATTTAGAATACAAAACACTCTGGACCAGTTTCGGTTGCAGACTAAATAACGATTTAACACAACTATTACGTCTTTAAATATATAAAGTATCTAGCATTAATATTGTGCCGTCGTTGATTTTCAAAAGCATATGAATTGGAGAATTTACTTTTTTTTTAAAATGATTGCAAATTAAAACATAACAGATCTATGATTGTAAAAGAGGGACGAAATATACTAGAGGGACAATCAAACTCATAAATCGAAAATAAACTGACAAAGCCTGGCTAAAAATGAAAGAAGACAAACAGAAAAACAATAGAACACATGACACAACATAGAAAACTTAAGAATAAGCAACACGAACTCCACCAAAAACTAGGGGTGATCTCAGGTGCTCCGTAAAGGTAAGAGTTTATATGCTAATGTGAGAACAACTTGTATAATCTTTATCTTTTTCTCTTTGATCCACGCGTTATCCTGCAAAATTGTTTAACCGTACCTTCGGTAACTATCTGTTTGGTACAGAAGCCACTGCTGATTGAAATTTCATATGGGTATATGTGAGAAGGTACCATTCTTATAGTATGAGAGTTTAAACAAAACAGAATTGAAATGTTTAATCATTCGAATTTGGTAATGGAAACGGGGAATTGAAATGTTAATGAGACAATAACCCGACCAAAGAGCAGAAAACAAGACAAGGCTACCAATGAGTCATTAAGTAAACGCAGTTAGAAAATCCCGTATCGGAAGAGTGCTTCAGCTGGACCGAAACACAATGTGTACTTGTTCATTGGAAATGGACGGCCTACTTAACTCCAAAACATATAAATGAACTAGATTAAAAAAACAACATACGACGCAAAAATGCAATGGTTTAATGCCCTTGTCGTAAGACTTAATACAAAAATCCTTGATCTTACTGATATTTATTTTTCATATACCCACAAATTCCTTAATTGCAATCTCTGTCGCAGAGTTTATATCAGTTCCTTACATGCTCTGCGCTGGATATTGCTTTAATTCATAGGAAGAAAAAAGTAGTTAAGATGAATTTCTTTTTTTTAAATAATAAAAATTGCAATCAAGTGATTACATAATAAGATTTTCTTCTTAGATCAAAAGTGTTCATGTTGACACAAAAGACCAAAATGGCGTTTTTGAGGAAAAGTTTTATATTGATGGAACAGTAGGTCGTGAAACCGTAGCTCAGCTGATTGCCGAGAACTTACGTGATGTAAATCTGACAGTTTCCCATGAGGATGACGTATACACAATTATAGGTGCCTCTTCAGATGTAGGTGGTATTGCCGTCAAGATTCCTGGCATTGCAGGGGTATGCATTTATCCAGATTTATACGTTTAAAAATAATAACAACAAAAGCAAATACTTATTAAATTGCTGTTTGTGTTTCATATATGATAAACTTACATCTTGTTTAAATGCTAAATTTTTCTTTAAATCTTAGGCTTTCTGTTCCTTCCAAAATGTGACACGAAAAGAGTTAATTCATCCATACTAACTTTTATCTTGAATATTGATTCCGGCTTCAACATTGTAGTATTCCAAAACCTCGACTTTGATTTTGTATGGGTAAATGGACTGCTCATTTTTTTTAAATTTAACTCTGTTTATTCTTACAGTTAGTATGTATTGGGTTCAAAAGTTAGTTGTTCCAACTAGTACAGTGAACCAATCGCATAACTGCATTTATTCAATTGCATTAGTTTAGAGTGAGTAAAAATCAATTATAAGAGACTTTTTTCAGATTGGTGAATATATGATATGGATTACATCTAGCATCAACAGAGTTGTCGGAACTATAAGTATTCAATCAAGGGCACGGACTATAAATGCAGATGTTATACAAACAGACGTAATGACTGAAATTTCAAACTTTAATTTCACATCAAACCTACCGTTCCCTTTATATGTATCTGTATTAAGAGGAGCTAACCCAGTCATAAGAGCCACGGTTATTGCTTACATTGAAAATCAGAATGGGCAATCATCGTCTTTGCTGTTGAAGGATAATGCTGTTGGTGAGTTTTCGAACTAAAAACCAGCATAAGAAATAACAAATATATTCAAATAAACTCATCATAAATTCGTTCACTGTATTTACACTTGTGTTGTTAAAAAGAAAATGTTGTATGATTGCCAATGAGACAACTCTCCACGAGGACCAAATGATACATAAAATAACAACTATAGGTCATCGTACGGACCGCAACAATGAGCAAAGCTCATACCGCATAGTCAGCTATAAAAGGCCTTGAAATTACAAATGTAAACACGAGAAAACTAACGGCCTTATTCATGTAAAGAAAAATTAACGAAAAACAAATATTCAACACATCAACAAATGACACTGAATTACAGGCTCCTGACTCGGAGAGGCCCATACAAGCAGAATATGGCGGATTAAACATGATAGTAGTATCCAAACCCTCCCCTAACATGGGACAGTGCTGTAACAGTACCACATAAGAAAGAACTACAAAAATCAGTTGAAATAGGCTTAAATCATCAGATGGATAGACATAGAAATACATCTCACAAAAACAGAGTGGACGTGGGAGGGTACTGTATATCTCAACAACAAAAAGACACTAATTACTGATAATGTGTCTTTTGATATAGTTAAGCCTTTTTTAGTTGATATTTTCTATGATGTGATGTTACACTATTGTTTCAGATAAGGATGAAGGTTGGTACCTAATAAAACGGTTAACTTCGCTGCATTTGCTTTCATCTGTCCTAAGTCACCAGTCTGATGTACAGTACTTGTCTTTTGTCGTTGTGGTTCATAAGTGTTTCCCGTTCCCAATTTGAGAAAAATAGTAACGAATCAAATCATTTAAGTAAACACAGATATGATGCTACTAATCATCTTATTAAACGAAGACATAACTATGAAATCGAGTTAATAGGCCATAGGCTCTTGGACAGGTACCAGGTCTTAGAGCTGACGTGGCATTTGATATAAAACTGTCATGCATTGATCATATTCTATAAAAAAAAAATCCTTGTCTTGATATCAGATTTAGGTTTTAATAGAATTTAGAATGAAAACGGAGTGTTTTATATTGCATTCTATATTGAAGGTTTGTTCATCCTATTATAGAATTTCTTACGATTTTTTTTTATAGGTGCAGATGTTGAAGCTGGAGATGGTATTTATTCTGGATACATTCTACCCAATCTTATCACAGCGAACGGTCGACATAGCATTAAAGTAATTATAGCAGGATATAATGCAGCTGTCGTAATATCTAAACCTGTATCGACGGCTCTCTCAGAGGCTTATGGAGAAGGTTTGATTTTGTTCTATGTTCCTTTGCAATTTTAAGTCCATTTCAAAATTGAATTTGTAATTGATATTAGACAATGTGTAAAAATAAACCATCATAAGTCAAAGTACGGACTTCAACACAGAGTCTTGGCTCACATCGAACAACAATCTATAAAAGGCCTAAAATGACTAGTGTGAAGCAATTCAAACGGGAAACCCAAAAATATAAAAATATTAAAAAAAAACAGAAACCAGAAACACTTACATGTAACAATATGAACAAACAACAATCACTGAAATAGTTTCTGGCTAAGGACTGGTGAAAACAAATGCACATGTTGAAACGTTTTAACAGGCGCAGACCTTCACCCTAATCTGAATTCTAATATGAAGTTCTCATTTCGCTTTGTGGTCAAAGCCGTCTTCTGATAAGCACAAAATATGTTTGACACAGGCGCAGAAACTTGTTTATAGTCTCGTTATTTTCCTTTTTTCTTGGTAAATTATATAAATTTCAATGCTCACATAAAAGTTAATTAAAAATAATTACTTAAAACTCCTACATTTTCCTTATTATCAGTTTTCAAACTAATTAAATATAAAAATTTAAAGGTACATACTTCATGAGGAGGAAAAAGAAACAGACAAATATTCCTACGATATTTTTGTACGCTTTGACCTATAAATCATATAAGAATTGAAATAATTCCGTCATGTCATGCTCTATGCTCATTTTAAAAAAGGTAGGCATTACATTTGACCATATCTTAAATTAATTATAGAAATATATCGACACATTTAATGCCTTCCCATGTTAAAATGAGCATAGAGCATGACATGAAGGATTTTTTTTCTTAAACAGAAGTATAACATATCAACATAAAAACACACTATAATGTATTAATTGAAACGGCTTGCCTCGATTAAAATGAATTACTAAACAAGTAAACATACACTAAATAAAAAAAAAATGATCTATGACATAGTATAAACATGCAATATGCAAAACAATGTCAATAAGAAAATTATAACCTGGAACAAAATGGCGTTCAATAAAAGAAGGTTCACAGGTAACTTTAAATAACATTATTGAAAGGATAATGGAAATATTAATTAGAAAATAAATTGTTTGTCCATTGTCCACGAACAGACATGAACATTTATCTGAAAATAAATACTCATTCAAGGTTTTACATATAAAAATAGCGAGACGATATATAACACAAAAAAGGAAACACTGAATAACAAAAATGCATTACAAATTGTGTCAACAACTCAAATTAACAAAGTAAAGTACGATTTTAGAGTATTCGCAGTTACTGAAAGCTAGTGACTAAAATTAAGACTAGAGACTAGGATTTTTTCTCAAACATAGTTGTGCAATATTTTTGGTAAACAGGAGTATTTTTGTCTTTCTTTAGTGGAACTACAAGAGGAGTCGATTGGTCAATTTATGCGAGTAAATTTGGCAAATGAAGTTGTTGTCTCCAACTATGTCCAATCTGACAGCGATGTTGATGTCATCCCACCATCGCCAATACTGACGTTACATCTCAGAAAAGTAGACACAGATAATAACACGTTCACATTAGGATGGACGGCAGTTGGGGATGATTTCGATACTGGGACAGGTATTTTTGATGAATCATTGCCCCTAAAACCATTTAATTCCCGTTTTTATTATTGTGATTAGATAATTTTTATACTGTTGTATAAATAAACTCATCATAGATACCAGGACTGAATTTTGTATATACGCCAGACGCGCGTTTCGTCTACAAAAGACTCATCAGTGACGCTCGAATCCAAAAAAGTTAAAAAGGCCAAATAAAGTACAAAGTTGAAGAGCATTGAGGACCAAATTCCTAAAAGTTTTACCAAATCCAGCTAAGGTAATCTATGCCTGAGGTAGAAAAGCCTTAGAGCTTTTAAGAGGCTAGCCAAATAAAACAAGAGACACACTCAAAACTCATAAACTGAAACAAACTGCTAACATCATGGCAAAAAATAGACGATGAAATGACTGCACTGATTCTCAAAACACTACAAAGAATATTGAAGACGACACAACTCGGTTGCATCAAGGGGAATTATGTAATAATACCAAATATTTTACTGCGTTCACAGTTTCTATCATATTACTAAGTATTCTAGTCAGCGTTGATCTAAGGGACTGAATTTTCGTCTTTCCCTTGACACCATTTGCGAGTATGGTTTTTGATAGTCCATTGGAAGGGGACGACAAATTACTGACCCTTGTTACGAGAGAGCCATATCTCTCGCACGTTAAAGACACCCTTGTAGATTTCGAAAAAGAGCAGGTTAATGTCGCTACAAGGCAGCACTCGCACCCGATAAGTGGAAATTGATTAATATAGTTTGCAAATAACTTGTTTCCCAATCCACTATAAATAAATATGTTTAAACTAAACTTATCTAAACTAAAACTTAATTAAGGGTTGATCTCATATCAACTTTCGACAAAATAGCACGTCATGAAGTGAGAATTACAGTCTGAAGTTTTTACAGGCTAGATACGTTTTTTATGGGATTTAGTAAATTCATCAACTTGAAAGCAGAATGAAGATAGTCACATTAAGGGTGCCGTGAATTCGATTTTTGTTATGTATTATACATCCTTCAAATTAAACATTCATATGTTAGCAATAAAATAAATCTGTAATGTATGCGTATTTTTAGTCATTAAATATATATACACGAGCGTGTGATCCTTTTAAACGTAACTATGGTCATCTTAAAGAAAATTCAGAAACTATCCAAATAGCCTTATTCCGGGATATTGGCATTCAACGGGAAAATGTGAAAACAGTGTATCCAAACGTAAATTTTTCAAAAAGATGGTGAAATATGTTGAAGTTAAAGCTGTTGCTAAAGTATAATGATTAAAAGAATTATGTGTTTATTGGCCGTTTTATGTCAATTATTAAATACAAGCATGTTTATAACATCACAATGTTATCAAAAAGGTAAAATATTAACCAAAAAGTAGACACTACTTCTCTTCTTATTCAACAATAAATACCAATATTTTAAAAGACGTTGTGAATTTTAAAATTTGAAACAAAAATAGCACTTAAAACAATGTATCATACCTACTTCTTTGTCATTTTAAACGCATTATTGGTTTGCTTTTCAGCAATAGCATATGATTTTCGAATTTCCGCAGACTACACGAAAATTACAACCTTTCCAGACCAACAAGAAGTTTTACATTCAGAGCAGATCCCAAATGAAGCTGGAAGTGAGGAGTCATTCTCTTTTAAACTGAACAAAGAAGGCACACACTCAACCTACTTTGTAATTGTAAGAGCTATTGATGATTTTAATAATACTGGAGATATTTCGAATGTTGTCACTGTTTCGGTTATAACTGATCCGTCATGGCTTAAAGAAAAACCGAGTATTTGGTCTTCTGGTTTTCGAAGTACATTCCTAATTGGTATATCGGCAGGCCTGGCCTTGATTTTGATTGTTGTATTGGTGTCCTGTGTAATTTATGTTAGGAAGAGAAGAGGCGGTGGAAGCTCTAAAGGACCAGTATAGCTATTGATAAACTCGTATGTTAAGTTCTCGTATGTCAGGTTGTTAGTCATCAGCATAAAATGATAAAAAATAACACATAGAAAAATAAAGAATATTCTGTTGAAACAGAAAAACGATAAATGCGATATTTTTTTCTTGTCTAAAATTTATTTCATTAGATTAGTTATTAATGAGTTGTTATATAACTCAAAATTGTTTGTTTAGTTTTTTTCTATTTTTATTAATATTATCAATATCATTATCCTTTCATTATTATAAGCATATGTGTAGCCGAACAACGACTACAAATTTATCAATAAATATAGAACAAAAATGCTTTCTTTTTCTCCTATGTGTTAATTTCCCGAATGAAACATTATTGAAATAAAACAAAATGTAGTTAGTAAACGCTGAGGTTGACAGATTAGACTTGAAGAATGTACATACTGGGTGATATAAAATAAAGCAAAACTTTTAAAATTGATACTATAAACCGGAAGAGTTAAAGATCAAAATAAGCTAAATATATAGATAGGTCCCGGAGCTCTTTTTCGAGATATTTGATTTTAACCGGATTTTTGTGACTTGGGGATCAATGGCGGACGGCCGGGCGGGTGGTAGCCAAATGATGTCCGTGCATGTACTCATGAACCGTTCAACCAAAGCTTTTAAGATTTTGATATGTTGTTACTGACAACTAAAAGGGTCAAGTTCAATAATGATGATTTTGACTTATACGGTTCTGGAGTTTTGGTTCTTGAAATATTGCAAAATTGCGTTTTTAGTCCTGTCCGTGCATTTACTCATGAACTGTTCAACCAGAGATTTTTAAATTTTAATATGTATTTACTGATGTCAAAATGGAGGGCAAGTTCAATAATGACGATTTTGACTTATACCGTTCAGGAGTTATGGTTCTTGAATGATTGAAAATGGTGTTTCCAGTTGTTTCCGTGTATTTACTAACGAACCGTTCAACCAAAGCTTTTAAAATTCAAATATGTTGTTACTGTTGACAAAATGGAGGTCAAAAAGTATGATATAAATATCATGAAATTCAGAGTTGAATATATCAAGCTAGTAATTTTCACTGCATTCCAATATGTCTGCAATCTAAATCAACCAGAAAGAATAAAGACTTATAGTGAGGCCTTTGGTCTAAAGATTGACCAATCAAAAGGTTAGAATTTTCCCTCCAACATGATATTACAGAAAAGAGGTTCATTAAAGGGAAATGAGAATGATACTAGAACAATAGTGCTAGAAATAGAAACAATGAGTAATCAAACTATCAAACACTGCAATAAAATTAATGATCAACAATATAATATTTGATATATCAATCAAATATGACCCTGTCACACAAGAAGTTGTTTCAAAGACTCCAATCATTGCTTGAATACGATTATAATGCAACCCTTCGCTTATGAACGACAATGAAAATGGGAACCAGAATCAAAGAAGACGTTACCACATGTTGTCTGTCAAACACATCTATCGTTTGTCCCATTCGCAATTTGTTCGTAGTGATAGTTTTATAAAATATTTTTTGGCAAAGGGAAATCGAGAGACGAAATTTTGTTTCGAGAACATTAAAAAATACAAGGGACATCAATACACAAATAAACGAAAAAAGAGCGACACGACCTTTCAGAAAGGAAAAAAACAGGGAAAGGGGGTGTTAAGTTGGTACCGTTTGGGTAAACAATAACAGTATCTTGAAAATTCCGATGGACAACAAATGAATATAACTGATTGCACATTGTTATCTCTTCGTCTGTTCATATTAATTATAAGTTTTAAGTAATATTGAGTGCGGTGCGCTCGATACGGTTCAACGAGAACCGGTCTTCATATGCCAAACTTTTTTTTTCTCTCTCATTCATCTAGTAATATTCAAACTTGAGAAAGAAACCATGGACTACATTTTGAAATATAACATACATAAAACTTGCCATTATTAGCTGCTATAACTATATCCTCTTTGTAATCCACATAGAAATCAAATATATCTGAGTAGATTCTGAATAAACATTTTATTTAAATCTAAAGTTTGAAACAACCGTTCAATTACAATACAATCACTTATAACGACATCCCTTTCTTCGTTTTTTTACATAAAGCATATACTTTCATCACTCTATCCATTTTGAAGCACAAAACGTATGTAAAGGTATTCACGGAAAATATTTTGTAGTGACCTTGCGCACACAAAAATCATGATACTCATAATACCCTGTGTCGTATTCATCATGTAGCAATACATGTGGTTGATCTTAAGCTGTACTTTCTTTTTGTCTATTGTTTAAGTTGAACAACTGTTTACAGGGGCCAACATGTAGATATACTTTAACGTTAAACAATTTATTCACAAAACAATTTTCACACTTGATGAAAATAAATCTTTGCTTGCAACATTTCTTTATTTAATTTTCGACGTGTTCATCAATGTTTTAAGTAAGATATTAGCCTCTAACAGTCAATTATGTTGTCAGCTTATATCCATTACGGTAAATGCAAATCCGAAAGGTCCGTATAAAATGGCAATATCATAAGCTCATACACATCGAACGAATGAAGAACAACTGTCATATTCCTTACTTCATACCAGTATTTTCTTAGAAAAAAGAGGTGGATTTAACCTGGTTTTTACAGCAAGCTAATCCTTAAATGTGTATTGCAGCCAAAATCCATTAATGTGAAGGAACCGAAACAGTTGATCAGCTATATGGCAACTATTGACATAAAAATGATAGCAACTTCCATCTAAGGTCATGTTCGCCTATCATATTCAAGAAGGCTTTATATCATATTTCATCTACCATATATTATATTAAAAATGTGGGGTAAAGATTATAAGATAACCTATTAGTATAAATGTTTAAGGAAATCTGGTCTCTAAACCATTCATCTATCTTCTGGTAATTTTAACGATCAATTCAATGTTTTATTGTATGAGTCAACAATTGTCTATGTCGGTGAAGTTGCTTTTTGTTTGACGTGAAATTAGGTTATCTGCATAGAAAAGAAATGGATTCTACCACTTACTTTAATAAATCAATAAATTATACTATCATTAGCTGCATTCAAACATATTATGATTCGGTAAACCATTCGCCACATTTTGCATTTCATACAGAATACAAATTTAAATCACATTGCATTAAAACTATTTTATAAAAAGATCATGTAAAGCTACGATTTTAACTGAAAGTGATCAAGTGACAATTGTGAAAACTTTTTTTAGCATAACCATTTTGTAGATTACCAAAAAGACAGAGACTTAACGGCTCAGTATACGAAATATAAATATTTGGTAAAACCTCAAGTATACTAGCCAACATTGAAAGATCTAATTACAAGTAATGCAAAACAAATAACATTCAACCCAGAGATTTAAAATGCTTTACAATGCTTTACTTAAAGTAAGAGACGTAAAATTGTCACAGTTTTGCACAAATTTAATAAGATGTGAACACATCCATCAGCTTCATGACATTGCAAAAAATAAGTCAAAAATTGTCTTACTTGCAAATGACATTGAAAGGGGAATACTTATTTTGCTCCAAATCCCCATTGCCACCTGCCCATGGTGATCAGGGGACAGAGGGCAATAGGAGGGATAATTTGGTTATTATTTATATCATTAGATGGTGAACAATTTATGAGTATTCTGACTTGTCCAGGCATAGATGACCTAAGTCGTATTCAATGAGAATAATTTCGTGCAGAGGTAATTGAATAATTAAGGAAAATAAAACACAAAGGTAATGTATTACTTACAGAAGATATTAAAGCTGAATGTAATCATCCTAATTAAGGTAAATGTAATGGTAAAATCAACTTCATTAGATTTTTTTTATAATGAGCGTCATTTTCAAAGATAAAGAGAAATGCTCTAAAATGTTATAGAATCCAGAATATGAAGCTTTCTATCCAGACCTTCATATGGGATTGGTGAACATTATATTAGTAAGATTAACGATGCCAAATATTTGGAACCAGACTCGTTTTCGACAATAGATGCTTGGGGACACAATATTTGAAAACTTATTAAAAATGAAAAGCATGTATACCCAAAAAAAGACCAAAACTTTAAGCCAAAGCCGGTCAAGGAATCAAAGCTTTGCACGAGGAAGATATATTGGTTGCTGGGACATATTTTCAAGAGCGAACATTGAAGTAAAAAAAACTAGGGATTGACAACTAAACAATGTATACAAGCTTTCAATTTCGTCCGCCTTCCTATCAATCGCTGGAATACAATTTGATATCATGGCTATCTATAAATGTATACTTCGACAGCTTTTAACATGGATTGTTTATTGTCATTAGTGCTTATGTCTGTATATGTATAATGACAAGCCCTTTTTTAACGGCATTGTTAAGTCAAATTTGTGTGTCCTACTGTAAAGGGATTTGATGCATCATAATGTTTGTTTTTAGGAAGCAATCACTATTTCTACAAAGCAACTGGTATTGTCTGTCACGTAAGTGATATTGGAGTATCGGGACTGGTATTTAAATATAACGTCGTATAAAATTGAGAATGGAAAAGGGGAATGTGTGAAAGAAACAACAACCCGACCATAGAATGGACAACAGCAGAAGGTCACCAACAGGTCTTCAATGCAGCGAGTAATTCCCGCACCCGGAAGCGTCCTTCAGCTGGCACCTAAATTAGAAATGGAAAATTACTAAATACTAAACTTGTTCAAAAGGTATCTACACGTCTCAATCTTCAAAATCGGTTATCTAAAAATACTACCATCGCTAACATTTTTAACAATAAAACTCGTGGTTACCCTTCTATCGATAAGTGTCATGCCAAAAAATGACTTACATGTCCCCGTTTTTCCACCAACAATACGGTAAGGTCCACGTTTAATGGGCGCACATTTTCTTTAAATTTTGAAACTGATATAACTTGAAAAACAAACAGTATTATTTATTTACTCACATGAAACAAGGCGGGGTGTGGTATTCAGTACGTAGGAGAAACTGGGCGATATTCATCTAAACGCACTCAAGAACATCTGTATTGTTTTAAAAGACCCAATAAATTCAAAAGTATCATTTACCAACACCTTAAGAAGCACAACCATCCTTTTAAATATTTAGCAGTTCAACCTTTAGAAGTAGTAAATAAGCAGCCTGGTGAATCGCATTCAAAGTTTGTACGATCACGGAAAATAATTGAATTAAATTGGATTAAAAAATTACAGACAGTTTACCCTCTCGGTCTAAATGATAATATCATGGGAATTGGTAATATTTCTAGAACCAATTCCGTTAACATTTTGGATATAGTTTCTAAAACTGTTCGTAAAAAACGTTCTAACGGTCGTAGAACAAATCGCAATCAAAGAAAATTTCGGGCCAATCATACCAATATTTCGGACCTAATTTCTATTTCAAAAAACAACGGCAGACATTATCTGTTAACAAAACTCTGTTCGTTACCGGTTAATAAGTTAAATAAAATTTTGGAGGATTGCAACACAATTTCATATAGCAGTCCTAAGTATGAAATTGTTCAAATTATTATGGCATATTGTTATTCTAAATTATTTCCCAAAATTGATCGCCCTGAAGATCATAAAAAACATTTTATTAAAATTAAGTATGTCAATAAAGGCTTTGATTTTGTAAATATTGCCGGTATATTTAACGACCATTCTGTTAAAGAACAAATTCCTGGATATTTTGACAATACTGAGCTTCCTCTTATTTGTTATATTTACAAGAAATCTACCCGGAAATTTGTGTTTAATTATAGTCAATTGTGTAAAGATATTAATATCAGTGAAAATACACATACTTCATGTAATTGCAGTAATTCCGAATATATTTATGGACCCATTTCCCATGTTATCACAGGAGATCTTAACATCGTTCAAGACAGAGAGTTAAAATCATTCCTCAGTAAAGGACCTAAATATCGTCCCCCGTCAATTATTAATTGGAATGAGTGTCGTAATATCATCCACGACTCACTCCATACTTACTGTATGAAATGGATAAAACGGAAAAAAGCTGACAAAAAATCTTTGGACTCTTTTTTTAATTCAGTAATGAAGATAGTTGATATACGTATTCAACATTTTAAAGAACATTTTACTATAAACAATAACCACAATAAACCTATTTCTCGTATCAAACATAAACTAAAAAAACTAGCCAAGGAATTTGTTTTTGTTCCGGCCGATAAAACTGCTAATAATATTATTATTGTTTGACGTAAATTTTACATTGAGGTTCTGAAAAAGGAAATCACCAATTCACCAACATTCCAACTGACTCCATTTTCAGAAAACGAAATCTGTAACAAACATAAACTTTTAGCCACCGCTTTACAAGCAGAGCCAAATACAATGAAAGTCCAAACTATGTATTTGCTTCCGAAGCTACATAAAACTCCTTACAAATATAGATTTATTTCGTCTTCAAGTCATTGTTCAACTACTAAATTGTCTATTCTTCTTACCAGCACACTTGGAACAATTAAAAACCTGATAATAAATTGTTCAAATAAGGCCTTCGAAAATAGTAGAATAAATTACTTTTGGAGTGTCAAGAACTCGTTGGAAGTACTTGATAAATTGCATGCTTATATTGGTGATTTTGAATCTGTTCAAAGTTTTGATTTTTCTACTCTGTATACCACATTGCCTCACATTCTCATTAAGAAAAAATTCACACACCTAATTAAATGGGCATTCAAAAAATCAGAATGTGAATATATATGTTCAAACTCTTTAAGGTCGTTTTTTAGTAGCAATAAACAAAAAAAATATGTTAATTGGACATGCTTTGATACTATATATGCCCTTGAATTTTTACTAGATAACATTTTTGTTCGCTTTGGGGATTCCGTATATCGTCAGATTATCGGAATTCCAATGGGGACTAACTGTGCACCACTTATTGCGGACCTGTTTTTGTATTGTTATGAGTTACAATTTATGACAAAAATAAGCAAAGACCCATCGAAACAACATCTGATAATTAAATTTAATAATACTTTTAGATATTTGGATGATATTTTGGCTCTCAATAATGACGACTTCAGAATGTATATTAATGAAATTTATCCTGTTGAACTTACTTTAAATAAAGCTAATACTAACAATGACCACTGCCCTTTTCTCGATCTTGATATCTATATAACTAATGGAAAGCTGAATACTAAAATTTATGATAAAAGGGATGATTTTTCATTTCCTATCGTTAATTATCCGTTTTTAGATGGTGACGTTCCCTTGTCACCATCTTACGGTGTTTATATATCTCAACTTGTACGATTCGCTCGTGTATGTAACAATGTTTTAGATTTTAACGAGAGAAATTTATGTATTACTGAAAAATTATTACACCAGGGTTTTCGATATCACAAACTAGTCAAAACATTTACTAGATTTTATCATCGGTATAAAGACATCATTCGTAAATATAGCTCAACATGCAGACTTCTAATACGTTGAGGTATTTCACATCCAATTTTTTATGGAAATATTCTTTATAAAGCACAAAGGTGTCAGTATTCACCTCAGAAACTTACAAAACCTTTGAATAGACTTATTAAGAAGGGATATAATTACGATACTGTTGTCAAGTCATTAAAGATTGCATATTTTGGCGTTAATATTGAGTCACTGATAAGGTCTTTGCATCGGAACTAAACACATTTATTCTAAAAACAGTTGTTGGCATGACACGGGTTATGTTCTTCTCATATATGTTATG
The DNA here is from genome assembly GCF_965363235.1 of Mytilus galloprovincialis. NCBI lineage: Eukaryota > Metazoa > Mollusca > Bivalvia > Mytilida > Mytilidae > Mytilus > Mytilus galloprovincialis. Next base: position 90,784,590 of record NC_134843.1, read on the forward strand.
ATGGTATGATACTAAACCCCTAACGGGAAGGATTGTGCCTGATGAAATCATAATCTTTCAGTCAGTTTAATTGAAGTCTGGAGCTGGCATGTCAGTTAACTGCTAGTAGTCCGTTGTTATTTATGTATTATTGTCATTTTGTTTATTTTCTTTGGTTACATCTTCTGACATCAGACTCGGACTTCTCTTGAACTGAATTTTAATGTGCGTATTGTTATGCGTGTACTTTTCTACATTGGTTAGAGGTATAGGGGGAGGGTTGAGATCTCACAAACATGTTTAACCCCGCCGCATTTTTGCGCCTGTCCCAAGTCAGGAGCCTCTGGCCTTTGTTAGTCTTGTATTATTTTAATTTTAGTTTCTTGTGTACATTTGGAAATTAGTATGGCGTTCATTATCACTGGACTAGTATATATTTGTTTAGGGGCCAGCTGAAGGACGCCTCCGGGTGCGGGAATTTCTCGCTACATTGAAGACCTCTTGGTGACCTTCTGCTGTTGTTTTTTATTTGGTCGGGTTGTTGTCTCTTTGACACATTCCCCATTTCCATTTTCAATTTTATACTAGTTCAGTGAAAATGAACGCCATAGTGAACTCCAAATTATACACAAGAAACTAATAAAGGCCAGAGGGTCCTGACTTGGGACAGGCGCAAAAATTGCGGCATATATGAATTCATCAATTGTTTTGTACCGTAGGTGACGTTTTACTACACATCACAAACTTCTATTTTCTTCCTATGTTGGCGTTATAAACCTTTCCTCGATAACTGAAGCATTTTTATTTTTATTGTTCTTTAAGTGTTGTATATCTTCAACTACAATATATATTGGGTTATATTATATATTTCTAATTTAATGTGAAAAGTAGTCTTTTGTAAATTGGCATAAGCGTGTCCGTCTGCCAGTAACGTTTGGTTGTGATTTAGACGGAGAGAATGAACACATGAGCAATTCATTATTATCAAGATGCTAGTACATAGGAATAAGAAAAAAACTTGTGCAAAGTCTCATAGACAAAATGATCTTTCGGCTTGGAGATGAATTATTTAGAATACGAAAGTTTGATAAAAATTTAACGTAAGAAAGCGTTTATTGAAATTGTAGTATATGATAAAATTAATTGGACCAAAAATCGTTCAAGTAAGGTAGTATTTTTAAGACGTTTTGGTATCAATTTAGTATAATATATAAGAATAGTAAAAATATCTTCATTATATACATGTATTTAAGAGGTTAGCTTGTTTGGATATAAAATTATTTTACACAAGGCTAATACGCCAGCTTTCTTTTGAAGATATATAAATTCGGCATCATTAAAATCGTTGTTTTTTTAATCTTGCTTTGCTTTTGTTATGTGTTTCTGCTCATTACGCAGACTTTATTTTATTCTAAACTAGCCAACAAACAATTTTGCAGAACCTGCAAAGAGTGGTAAAATTACACTCAGCAACATCCTTTGACCGACGTATAACAACTGCTTCACTTAAACTTGGATAAGAAATAAGATAACACAAGTATTCGAGTAATATATTAAAAAAAAGTGTGTGGTACTCATACGTTTCTGCAGCGTTATAGTTAAATGTACTTTTCTCTCCAATTTGTGCTAATTTTATTTTGAAATAATATATTATTATAATTCAGACTTTCATAACACGGAACATTACTATCTTAATCATCATTTTATATTTGTAACAGGTCAATACACTGTTTGTCATATTTATTTTAAGACTACAAAAAAAGAAGAAATTGTTGTATAGTCTGGTGAAAGTTATTTTCTGTTGTCAAAATCATAAAAACTAGCAGAATAATAGAAAAGCTTCAGTGCAATGTATAAGAAAGAGTGATCGAGTCGATGATGTATGTCACGTTTTAACAATGACATTTTACACACCAGATCAATACAAGACACCGTACAGTAGTAAAAGAATGCAATTGAAGAGTCCTAACTGTTGATTAAATACAAAACTACACATGATAAAACAAAACCACTGTCTAGCTAACGAATACATGTATCATATAAAAGTGAGAAGAGGTAGCATAAATGCCAAAAAGACAACTCTTAACCAGATCAAATGAAATAGAATTTAACAACTATAGTTCATCGTATGGCATTCAACAATGCACAAAACCCCTACCAGTCAGCTATAAATGGCATTGCAATGACAAATGTAAAAACAAATAAAACGAGAAAACTTACGAGCTTATTTATGTTAAATAAAAACCATGAACGAAATACAATTATGATATACAACAGCAAACTTCAACCACTGATTTACAGGCTCCTGACAAGAGATAGACACATACATGTATAAAATAAGGCAACAGTAGTATACCGCTGTTCAAAACTCATAAATCCATGGACAAAAAACAAAATCGGGATAACAAACTAAAACCGAGGGAAACGCATTAAATATAAGAGGAGAACAACGACATAACACTAAAATGTAACACACATAGACAAAATCCCACGAGAATAATATATATAACATCAAAACCAAATACATGAATTTGGGATAGACAAGTACTTATCGCAATGTGAATTTACACTCAAAAATAAGAGAAAACAAACGACACAACGTTATAATGTAATATACACAGAAACGAACTATAAAACATGTTAAAGGAAAGTCACGGCAATACTAGAAAATCCTTGATATATCTCATATATCTCTTATTTTTCCTATGTGGACAAATTAAAGTCCAGTGTGGTTCATCATAAACTTTAAGACTGATTTGTCAATCATCTTTGAACCTTGTTAAATATCTAGCTATATATAGACACACCCAAAACAAGTGTTTACAAGTTGAAATCAAAATGATTTGTGTTATATTCACAAATGGATTGGAATTACGATGCTACTGTTAGTTTATGCAATTTCTATAGCCTTAAGCTTCTTTACAAACGTCATATATAATTTATTCATTTGGACATGGTGTTTCAATTAACAGTTTCACAAACAATGATATAGGATTAATATAGTGTAACCAGATGATAATTTTAAAAAAAGGTTCTGTTTGTCAGCACAATCGTAAAAAATAATTTGCTGTAAAATTGAATTTTATATAGCATAATTTGACATTCTAGGAACTTTTTTCTTTTTGATGAGTGTTATAACGCAGACTAGGAAGAAAGCAACTATGATAACAGCTCCAATGCTTATTCCCACCAAGACCGCAATACTGAGGCCGTCTGTGTTTTCATCATCAAACCAGTATTGGTCATTTAGTATAGAAACGCTTATGATATTTGACAAATCGCCGGTATTGTTTTGATCATCAACTGCTCTTACTGCTATATAATATGTTGTGTTTGTTTGGATGTTTGGTATTCGAAAAACGAAAGACTCGGTTTCACCAGGTTCTTTCGGAATTATTCCAGCAGTAATGGTTTGCTGGCGTCCAGGGTCTGTTTTCAATTTTTGAAACTTATCAGAATATCGAATGTCGTAACTAGATGCTGCAAAATAAAAGTTCATAAATTGCATGTTACTTTGTTCAGGGATATTTGCATATTACGTATTTGGATTACGAATAATTGTCTCTTGTATTTCTGTATCTTTATCTTGATATATGTCTGTTTTATAGTAGACTGTTATGGTCTTTGGTCGTCTTTAGTTAATTGTAATGGCAATATTAATTTATTTTTCGATTATGTAACTTGATCATCCTGTCGGTATTTTCCGTCTCTCAATATGAAATTTGACGTACTTATAATTAATATATACAACTTTTCATGTACTTTTTTCTTTTTCATTCTGTTTGATTGTGTAATGCAGTACAGTTCCGAAAATGGTATTTCTTACAAAGTATTTGATGGACATCTGGGACTTATTAATAATATTTCATGCATTTGTTATTTGTTAAATTGCTTGCCTGCTACAGTCATGAAATGTTGATATTATCCAACATAGACGTCAGTTTTCCAAAAACAGACATTCTGGATCATAACCAGTTCCTGGTTGAAATATTAGTGAGATATGCACGATGTTTTATATATAGTTTTGCTCTCCAACGTCGTACTACATTTTTCTTTCCGCTTTATTTATTCGAGCTTCACTGGTGAGTCTCTGGTGGATAAAACACGCGTCCAGCGAATAACATTTTAATCCTTGTATGGTATAAAAGAGGGACGAAAGATACCAAAGGGAAATTCAAACTCACAAATCCAAAACAAACTGACAACGCCATGGCCAAAAACGAAAAAGACAAACAGAAAAACAATAGCAAACACGACACAACACAGAAAACCAAAGAATAAACAACACGAACCCCTCCAAAAACTAGGGGTATTCGTAAGTTCATGCAATTGTAGTTTTGCTACTGGGCGGATAAATGTTGCGTGAGTTTGACGTATGATAAAGAACAGTTTTTAAGGTGCTTATTCTTTGTTCTTGCTTTTGTTTATGACAAATTAGTAAGTGAATTCTATTAATAGTATGAAAGTTTATATTCTTTTTCTATCATTCCATGTTCTCTGAAAGGTTAAAAAGTGCGTATACCAGGTAAAGTGTGTCACCTGTCATGTTGCCTATGTCAAATAAAATCCCGGTTAACCCGGTATTTATGTATTGTCATAAACAAGGAAATGAGAAGACGATGGTGTTTGATAAAAAAAAGGAAAGATACTTGGACATGGTAGTGAACTCAATCTTAGTTTATTAATACAATCCCCTTTCGAATGTATGTCATACACATTTACAAATACTACACACAGATGTTCACTATTTCTTATATCAATCTATATTATTGGTGATAATTTACCATTTCCTTTATCTAAATCGTCGCCGACTGCATACCATGTTATGGTATATGTGTTGTCTTCGTTACTGATATTGGTTAACTGTAGAGTTAAAATTGGGGATGGTGGGATCAAATCAATATTTTTATCGAGAAGTGTATAATTTTTCACAGTTATTTCTCTAGCAAGAGCAACTCTCATGAATGGACTAATAGATTGCTCTTCAAAATCATCTGCAATAAAAAAAAAAATAAACAAGTAATACTACGAGTTAATGCTCACTGATGATACCCCCGTCCAAATAGTTGACGGTAAACAGGAAGTTGTTAAGTGATAAATCTGAAAACGCATCACAATGTTAAGTTGGCTCTTATAAACACAGAAATCCTTGTAATGTAGTTTCAGAGAAAAATGTGACGAAAGTTAACTTGAATGTCATTTGTAAAATGATGTAAGTGTTCTGTAAAAAGGAAGTTGTTGAGTGATGAATCTGAAAACGCATCACAAGGTATAGTTGTCTCATGTAAACCAAATTTTAATAATATTTATGATGTAGTTCCTGCGAAATATGCGACGAAACGTATTCATGGGATGGACGAACGGATGAACAGCTGCATTGGTGAATGGACGGACGAATACCGGACGAACGGACAGACAGAGGTAAAACTTGATACCCCAATTTTTTAAATCGGGGGTACAATTATATTTTTTTTTCTCATATAATTGGCTTCAATAAAAATTTACCATATAACCCAAACTGCTGACCTTCATGAGAGGTGTGCAAAAAAATCACAAATAGAGGGGCGAAAGATACCAGAGTGACATTCAAACTCATAAACTGACAACGCCATGGTTAAAAAGAGAAGGACAAATAGACAAATAAAAGTACACAAGACACAACATAGAAAATTAAAGACTAAGCAACACGAACACCACCAAAAACTGGGGGTGATCTCAGGTCCATTTTTTTTTTTAATCAAATGGAAGATTCTTTTTATTTTTTAGCACCGAACATTCTGAGATCCTGTACTTTTGCACAGTTCCACAATTCTTTATATATTTAGATTGTTTTTGTTGGTATTACCGTACACGTATACCCTTAAAACTTTGCATTTCAGTTGTAACGGAAATTTGGCAAAACTTTTAGGAATGTTTAGTCCTCAATGCTCTTCAACTTCGTACTCTATTTCGACCTTATGAACTTTTTTAATTCGAGCGTCTCTGATGAGTCTTTTGTAGACGAAACGCGCGTCTGGCGCATATACAAAATATCAATCATGGCATCTATGATGAGTTTATATACTACAAAGATCTGGTAATTTTATTAATTGCCACAATGATGTATGCCAACTTCATTTCAGGGATCTATACAATATTTTTTTTACAATATATTTTCTTGAATGTTTCAAGTTTGTTGAAACTCTACCCTTTAATTGCATTATAAATAAAAACAAATAGCTGTAAAGGTTTCTTCAAATAGATGATATCTCTATATATAGTTTAAAAAAATAACAAGTAACTCAAACATGCAAAGTAGCTTATTTTTTGCCTCGAAGTGCTGTTATATATATATACACATGATGCTTAGAACGAAATTGCCAATATACATATTGTATCAGTTTTAATAAAATACCGAAAGTAAAAAACAACAAACCAGTAAACTTTGTTCCAGGTGCCCTTGTTACTTCCACAACAACTTTTGCAGAGTATCCTTCTGCTATAACTTTGATACTTAGGCGACCGTTAGCATTCAATTCATTTGGTAGAATATAACAAGAGTATATACCATCATTCAATGAGACGTCAGCACCTAAAATGTTAAAATGTATATATGTATATAGATATGCATATTTGATTTTAGTATCCTACCTCATTTGAAAAGCAGCTGTCAGAATAAAGAATGCTGCACTTCTTAGGGAGTCTTTTTTTTAAACAGTGAAAGATGACCTAGATTTAAAGCTGGAAAAGAGAAATATAGTGGCAATACACAGGCTGAGGTCGTACAAACCTGGAGTACCACCAGTGATTGTTAAAGTGGTGAATAGTGAGCTAAAAACAGCAATTATGAGAAAAAAGAAACAAATGAAGAACCATGTGAAATTGTATGATGACATTACCATCAGAAATAGAGATATCATGAAGGGACTACGACACCATAAAGACATTGAGGTAGCATACTATTACAATGGAGCTGTATTTGGGACGAAAAAAGATGGGCTCCGAATCATTTTTGACATTTTTGATGATATAAGCTACAGAATTGAATATGAAAGAACCAAAGATGTGAACAACGAAAATGGTGAAAGTTAAATATCTTCAACTTTAACTGTGAAACTATTGGCATAAAAATTTCAATAGTACATTTTTGTCTTAAATATGATATATCATTATTATATGGGTTTTTTTGTTTTTTATTTCTATTATATCATGTCTATACTTAAACAAATAGTTTGTGTTTAATTTTAAACCAATATGTAATCTAAAACGCTAGATTGATTTTTAATAGACTATTTTCACATAAAATATACAATATGTGTATATAACAAATAACGATTTTTTGTTAAGTATCGATGATCAACTTTTTTTTTTTTGGAAACCATTTTAATGGAAATAAGAGGTAAAACTATAGCATTTAGTTGTTACAAGAACAGAAAAGAGAGGGACAAAGTAGAAATTCTTACAAAAGAGATTCAAAGGGCAGAAGAAAATATTAATAGCAATACTGACTTCCAGAGTCTTGAGGGAAAAACAAGAGCTTAAGGACATTAGAGGGAAAAAATAAAGAGGGAGTGTACTAAGATCCAAGGCAATATGGATCTCAGAAGGTGAAAAACCTAGTAAATATTTTTGTAATTTGGAATCTAGAAATTTTACGAATAAAATTATCCCAAAAGTACAAAAAGATGATGGAGAAATGATTAATAATCAAAAAGATATTCTCAAAGAGGTTAAATCTTTTTATCAAGAGTTGTTCTCAAAAAAAAATATTGTTAAAGATAAAATTAAGAATTTTGATACTGTTTTTGATAAATACAATGTTAACAAATTAAAAAATGAGGAGTCAGATAAACTAGAGGGTTCAATCTGTCTACATGAGGCATCAAATGTTTTAAAAGCAAGGAAAAATGATAAAAGTCCAGGATCATCAGGTTTTACAGCTGCATTTTTCAAAGTTTTTTGGGGGAAAATTGGTCCATTTGTTATAAGATCCATAAATTATGGTTTTGAAAAAGGTCAACTCTCCATTACACAGAAACAAGGTATAATTACATGTCTACCTAGAGGAGACAAACCACGACAGTTTCTTTAAAACTGGAGGCCAATTACTCTCCTTAATACTTCTTTCAAAATTGCATCAGGGGTTATTGCTAATCGATTTAAACAAGTATTGGGATTAATTTGATTGATCCTGATCAAACTGGCTTTGTTCTAGGTCGATTTATAGGATAAAACACAAGATTGTTATATGACTTGATGCAAATAGCAGAAGAAGAAAACCTACCAGGACTTGTAGACTTCGAAAAAGCTTTCGATTCACTATCATGGGATTTTCTACAAGAAGTATTAATTTTTTTTCAATTTTGAACAATCTATTCGTAATTGGGTGAGAATTTAACATTGAAAGGGGTGAACAAGGCGATCCGCTTTCTCCTTATTTGTTTATATTGTGTGCTGAAATACTAGCTACTTAGCTTCGCAACAATAAGAAAATAAAAGGGTTAAAATCTGTTAGTATTGAAAATAAATTGTCTCAATTTGCTGATGATACTGCTATTATTTTAGATGGATCTGAAGAATCTCTAATGAGAAGCATGAAAGACCTTTATTATTTTTGGGAAATCTCAGGTTTAAAAATTAACTACTGTAAAACCCAGGTTTTATGGATTGGCAGTATGATAAACAGTCAGAATGAACTTTGTACTAGCTTAAACTTATCATGGGGTAAACATAATTTTTCGTACCTTGGAATAGACTTTGATGTAGATTTATTTAAAATGATACGATTAAATTATGATAAAAAATTATTGGAGATTGAATCTGTTTTAAAGCAATGGAGCAAGAGAAACTTAACTCCAATTGGGCGTATAAGAGTGGTTAAAACATAGGCATTACCAAAGCTTATCCATCTGTTTTCATCATTGCCAAATCCAGACTCCAGATTTATTCAAAAACTTGATAACTTGTTTTATAGTTTTGTTTGGCAAAAACCAGTTGGTAAAGTTAAGAGAGAAACATTAGTGAAAGATTATTTTGAAAGGGATCAAAAAATGATTCGTTTGAAACCTTTCATAAAATCACTGAAATGTACATGGGTTAGAAGGTTGAATAATAATAAAACAAATTACAGGAAACTCTTGCTTTCTAAGAAATTGATTTTGATTTATTAGAAAATACAGGTGTCAAAAACATAGAAAAAAGTATGAATATATGCACACATCCATTTTGGAAAGATGTTTTGAGTGCCTGGAAAGAAGTTGTTGCATTAAATATTGAATATACATGGGAATATATTTTGAATATGCCTTTATGGTTTATTAAATGAGAAAATTAAAATAGAAAATGATGTTGTTTTCTACAAAGACTGGTATGACAAAGGTGTACACATTGTAAATGATTAATTAGATGAAGCTGGAGAATTTTTTTCTCTGACTAAATTTCAGGACGTGTATCACAAACGTACAGATTTTCTTGTGTTCAACAGTATTCACAACATTTTGTTAAAAATGCTGCATCTCCAATTAAGAACTGTTACCCAAGCATTCCTAATAATATCAAGATTTTTTTAGACATAAAAAAGGTTCTAAAGATGTGTACTTTATATTGAGAAAAAAATCTTACCGAACAAACAAATAAAAAGAAAATTATGGAAAAGTTTGGTGTCACTAATGATGAAATGAAACTCATTTATACACTTCCATTTAAAACTACTACAAATAGTAGAGCACAGTGGTTCCAATACCGGATAAACCGCTTAGTTTTGACTACTAATTATTTCCTGGAAAAGATAAAACTTGTACAAAGTCCTCTTTGTACTTTTTGTAATATACAACCAGAAACCATTATACACATATTGTGGGAATGTGAAGAAGTACAAATTTTGTTAGAAAATTTTGATAGATGGACTTCACCTACAGCACACATAACACTAAACTATAATTGTAAGACTTTTTTATTTGGTGTTTTTGATGTTAGAAACTGTACTGTACAAAATAAGATATTACTCTGTATTAAGTATTATATTTATTCAAGTCGATGTTTGAAAAAAGTTCTATCACTTCAGGCAATCAAACATTAGTTAAATGATCTGTACTGTACTGAAAAAACTGTAGCTATTTACAAACAAAACCAAGAACAGTTTGAGAGAGAATGGAATAGCTGGCTCTTTCTGTGTTTATACTGAAAACAATCACACAAATACATGAGACTTTTGTTTTTTTAAATTTGCTAATTTAACCTATAAATCTGGCTCTTTCTGTGTTTATACTGAAAACAATCACACAAATACATGAGACTTTTGTTTTTTTTAAATTTGCTAATTTATCCTATAAATCTGGCTCTTTACTTTCCATCTTTTTTTAATCAGAAACCATATAATAGTAGTAATTTATAGAGCAAACCGCAGATGGCCAATTCTTCTTTTTTTTTCCTAAAAATTTCAAACTTATATTTTGGGGTTTTTTTGTTGGGTTTTTTTTGACAAATTTTTGATTTTTTTCTTATATTTTTCTCTATCAAATTTTTTTTTTCTTCAAAATTTTACTATAGAAATAAAACAAAACATAGACAAATTAGTTTGCAGCAGAAAACTGAAACTGTTCTTAAGAATTAGTAATTGTAAGAATTGTTCAAATTAGCTTAATTATAATTATCTGTCATTGTAAAGAATAATTTATATACCTTTGTATATTATCATCATTATGCATTATGTGTTTTGATAAAATAAAATAAATATAATAAAAAGAATGCTGCACTTATTAATTCTTGTGTTTTACAGCGATCAAAGTCACTTCTCCATCATTTGGTCTTTATTGAAAAGAGAGTTATATCGTTTGCAATAGTACAACATCTTATTTATTTAGTATCACGATGTTGTGTCAGTCATCACCAGAGAGGTGTCTTTTTCATTTCATTTATAACAACCAAACTAATATGATAGACTTTAAAACGCACACACACTCATATATATACACACATTTAAATACGTTTACCTATAGCGTTGTCTTTCAATACAGTATTGAAACTATCTCCAATTTCATTCTCAATAACAGCCATGACTGTTGCATTGGTTACTGGCATTGATCCTTTGTAAACGGCTGCATATAACGGAAAGAGGAGACTTGCACTGTATTGTATTTCTGGCTCTGTATTCAAAACGTTTACTTGTAGAACAGCTTGTTTTGATGACACAGGTTTTGAAAAGATGCTTAGTGTACCAGATATATCATGTGTTGTAGAAGAGAGAAATACATCATAGTTTCCAATCTAAAAAATATGCATGTTTATGATGTGACTGTTGCAATCATACCGTTACAGTACAGGCTTGAACAGTGCATATTAACCATAAACCTTGACCTTTTTACCATGCATGTTATATAAGCAGGGTTAAGTGATTAATATTCCAGGTCATACAACCATATTAAGCAGTAAGTTTTATTCAAAGATCAATAATTGTACTGTGGATTCATTATTATTCGTGGGATACCAATTTTCGTGGATTTCGTTGTTACAGGCAAACCACGAAATCAAATGTTCAACGAATGACAAATTTTACGAAGGCGTGTATGCAGACTTCGGTAAAACCACGAAATTAAATATCCACGAATATGTAAGTTTCCCTGAATCCACGAAAATTGATACCCACGAATATAAATGAATCCACAGTATATGTAACTTTTGTATAGATTGATATGCAAAAAGTAGAATAACAAAAAAAAATCCGCAGAAAAATTAAAAAGAGAAGTCCGTTATCAAAAGGCAAAATGAAAACCTCAAACACGGCAAACAATTGTATAACAAATTGCCATATTCATGACTTGGTATAGACATGCTCACATGTAGAACATGGTGAATTAGACCTAATTGTATAGCCTGCTAAACCTCTCACTTGTATGGTAGTAGCAAAAAATTAAAAAAATAGTCATCATTGTAAATATTTTTCTGATATCATTCGAATGTTCATTTCATCGTTGATAGATAAAGGAAAAAACATATCAAGAAGCAAACAAAAATTACACAAATATTTTAAGAATTGCTTAGGTGTATTTTTTTTCTCTGAATTTTTACAAAATAAAGGCATGGGTAGCACAGTATTTTGAAATTGACGTCTTTGAAAAAAAACGATAGTAAATTGTGTTCTTTAAGTTATCTAGATATATATTCATCTTATTTACAAAACAATAAAAAAAAATCAACGTGTTTAGTGAAAACAATACAGGTACAGTGTACATCATTGTTGCATACCTGTGCGATACCTGGAATCTTGACGTAAATCACACTATTATCTCCTGCAGTGCCTATTTTGGTAAAAGTCATTTCTGAATGTTTTATTGTCAAATTAACATCCCTCACTACATGTGTCGTTAATTGAACGATGGTGTCTCTGCCAATGGTATCATCAATGACAAAATTTGTTTCAAATACTTGGTGTGTCGAAATGTCAGCATGTACAGTTTTTATCTAAAAATAAATACTAATTAGACATTGAACAAAACAATAAAAGATCAGTTAATAGTTCGTTTCAGGTGATTTACTATTTCCTAGATTGAAGATGCATAAAATTATTTCATTCAGAATTTTTATCCGTTGCATATAGACAAAACTATTATAATAATAATCAGTTTGAGTAATAAACAGACAGTACTACATGAACTATTAATTCTTTGCACATATTAAATCAACAAGAATCAGACACTTCGTGTATTCCTGTTCAAACCACAGCTGATTTAGTTTGAAATGTGATAAATATAAACAGCTTTTTGTTCATAATATATATTACATGGATATAATCCTACTTATGATTTTTTTTTTCAGATAGGAGCAAGCAACTGCTTTTTTATTATTTTCATTTCAACTATTTAAAAATGTGTTGAAGAAAAATGGAACAAGATTTTTTAATAGGAAGATGTGGTATGAGTGCCAATGAGAGAACTCTCCATCCAAATAACAATTTATAAAAGTAAACCATTATTGGTCAATGTACTGCCTTCTTTACGGATCCTTGGCTCAACCGAACAACAAGCTATAAAGGGCCCCAAAATTACTAGTGTAAAACCATTCAAACGGGAAAACCAACGGTCGTATCTATAAAAAAAAAACCCACGAGAAACCAGAAACACGTATAAAAAACATAAACAAACGACAACTACTGTACATCAGATACCTGACTTAGGACAGGTGCAAACATTTGCAGCGGGATTAAACAGTTAAACGTTTGGTACCAAACATTATCCCTTTTTCTGAAACAATAGTATAACATCACAACATAGAAAAACACACGATAAAATATCAAATTGGAAGACTAAACTCATAAACAACGTAAGTTAACACACTATGAACGAATAAATTTGATCTGCCTTACCTATGTTTCTATCTTATTTAAATCTGTTTTGTACCAAAAAATAACTTGTGGTGGAAATTCAATTTTTTTCCAAAGTGAAAGACAGGAGAAAGACGGAAATGTATATGGCAGGCTATTGTACAGTGAGTCATAATTTTTCAAAACTAGTCTATATATGCGCTTGAATTTTTACTTGATAACATCTTTGTTCGCTTTGGAGATTCCGTGTATCTTCAAGTTATTGGGATTCCAATGGGGACTAACTGTGCACCACTTATTGCGGACCTGTTTTTGTATTGTAATGAGTTACAATTTATGAATAAAATTAGCAAAGACCCATCGAAACAACATTTGATACAAAAATTTAACAATTCTTTTAGATATTTGGATGATATATTGGCTCTCAATAATGACGACTTAAGTATGGATACTAAAGAAATTTAACCTGGTGAACTTACTTTAGATAAAGCTAATACTAACAATGACCACTGCCCTTTCCTCGATCTTGATATGTATATCGTTAACGGGAAGCTTAATACAAAAAAATATGATAAAAGAGATGATTTTTCATTTCCTATCGTTAATTATCCATTTTTAAATGATGACGTTCCCTTGTCACCATCTTATGGTGTTTATATATCTCAACTTGTACGATTTGCTCGTGTATGTAACAACGTATTAGATTTTAGCGAGAGAATTTATGTATTACTGAAAAATTATTATACCAGGGTTTTCGATATCACAAACTAGTCAAAACATTTACTAAATTTTATCATCGGTATAAGGAAATAATTCGTAAATATAACTCATCATGCAGACATCTTATACGTTCAGGTATTTCACATCCAATCTTTTATTGTAATATTCTTTACAAAGCACAAAAATGTCAGTATTCACCTCAAAAGCTTACAAAACCTTTAAACATACTTACTAAGAAGGGATATAGTTACGATACTGTTGTCAGGTCAATAAAGATTGCATATTTTGGTTTTAATATTGATTCACTTATAGGGTCTTTGCATCGGAACTAAACACATTTATTTAAAAAAAACAGTTGTTTGCATGACACGGGTTATGTTCTTCTCATATATTGCTGTTGTCTGCTCTATGGTCGGGTTGTTGTCGCTTTGACACACCTACCATTTTCTTTCTCAATTTTATATTCAATGATATCGACTCGAGAACACATATGTTTAATAACAACAAACAAAAAATCTGTACCAATTGGACCTGCTTTCATACAATAACTGCCCTTGAATTTTTACTAAATAACATTTTTGTCGATATGGTAATTCGCATATTGTTAAGTTATCGGAATTCCAATGGAGACTAACTGTACACTTATTGCGGACCTGTTTCTGTATTGTTATGAGTTACGAATAATGATTCAAATTTAAAAAGACCCATCGACGCATTATCTGATACAAAAACGTAATAACATTTTAAGATATCTGGGTGATATATTGGCTCTCAATAACGATATCTTCAGTAAGTACTGTTGATTTATTATATTTCGTTGGAAACCAATTTTCGTGGGGTTCGTTGATACAGGTAAACCACGAATTCAAATGTTCAGCGAATAACAAAATTTGTATGGACTTTGTTTGGTAGAGATAGGCAAAACAACGAAATCAAATATCCACGAAAATGCAAGTTTTCCTCAATCCACGAAAAGTGATACCCACGAAAATAAATGAATCCACAGTACACTATAGAGATTTATAATGGCTTTAGTTCTACACAAGTAATACTATCAATGAACAAGTAAGGGTTGAGATCTCACTAAACATGTTTAACTCCGCTGCATTTTTGTACCGTCCCAAGTCATGAGTCTCTGGCTTTTGATAGTCTATTGAGATTTTTAGTTTAAGTTAATTTATATGTTTTAGAATTAAGTATGATGTCCATTTTCACTGAACTGGTACACATATTTGTAAAGGAGGCAGCCGAGGCCCACCTCCAGGTGTGGGATTTTCTCGCTGTGCAGACCCATTGGTGGCCTTCGGCTGTTTTCTGTTCTTTGGTCGGGTTGTTGTTTTTTGACACATTCCCCATTTCCATTCGTAATTATTCACATAGACTAATGCTTACACGTATAATTTTATCTTTTGAAGATTCGGTAAAAGGTTCAATCAAGGCATCAATTAAGGAGGTTGAATCAACTGTTTCACTTGAATAGAAATAACTGGAGCCTCCTGTTATTTTTGAAATATTATTCAATTTTTCATCAGCCGAGCTTCCAATTGCCAGCGTGTGTACCACAATTCCTTTTTCCGTCAATTTTGGAAGGACTTCTTCTGTATATGGTGGTTCATTTTCCTCTCCGTCAGTGGCTAAATAAATGACCGATCCAGTCACATTGTTCAAAGTCAAAAGCTCCTATAATCATTCATAATAAACAATATTCAATTAAATACATTTTAACAAAAAAAACTATATTTAAAAATAATGCTTTACATCGTTTTCATAAACAATCAGAAACTTGCATTTATCATATTTTCTCAAGTTTCAAAGAGGGGCGAATACCAGAGGGACATTCAAAAGTAATATTTTAAAAATTATAAGAATTTTTTTTATTAAAGATACAATTGTTACAGTTAAGTTTTATATGAACTACAATACTCAAGACCTTCAGCTAAGGTTAAATGAAAGACCTTTTATACTTATCAATGGCGTTTCTGTTTAAACAACAACCCAATTGGCTGTTTTGATACACAACTAAAAACAAAATAACTGTAATCCTAGTTGAATCCGCCACTAAAAATTCAAAATGCCTCTTCAAATTAACATATATTGTTTTTAGTTTCCATGTCTATTGCTTGAAGTGATTGTTCCTTAACTAGAAATTATTTAATGGCACAATGTTTAGCAAGTTAAGTATTAGTGTTTTCTGTGTTTCCTTTACTTAGTATCGCGATTTTATTTAGTTACCGCATCTTTTCATTATATATGTACTTATTTAATTAAAATGTTATTCAATTGGAGTTACCTGATAGCATGTTTCTAAGCCCGCACCTATTGATGTGCCTCCAACCGCTGTGGCCGGTAAACTATAGGCCAAACTATTTCGATCTGATTCTGATGTTATCTTTGTCATTCTTTTCAGCAGGTGACCATTGTCACTGAAACTAACAATTCCAACATAGCTTTCGTTCGGAAGTATAGTTTTAATAACAGTTGTCAACGCGTCTCTTGCATCGTCAATAAAATTCTGAAAAAAAAAAACAGCTTGAGGCATATTAAAAAGTATCAAGAATACCTTACTATTTTTTGCAGGACATATCTCAAATTGTAAGGAATGTGAAGTTTATGGCTTGTTATAATCGTTGTTCTTTATTAAACATTCTTTCCAATTTCACCAACGGTATAATGTCTAAAAAAAAAAGTAAAATCACAAAAATACTGAATGCCGAGAAAAATTCAAAACGGAAAGTCCTTTATCAAATGTCAAAATAAAAAGATGAAACACACCAAACGAATGGATAACAATTGCTATTTTCCTGACTTGGTACAGGCATTTTCTTATGTAGTAAATGGTGAATTAAACCTGTGTGTGTGTTGCGTTTCGGTGTTGTGTCGTTGTTCTCCTCTTATATTTAATGCGTTTCCCTCGGTTTTAGTTTGTTACCCCGATTTTGTTTTTTGTCCATGGATTTATGAGTTTTGAACAGCGGTATACTACTGTTGCCTTTATTTAATGCTTTAGTTAAAGTAACAAAAATGTGGTAATCTAATTGAATTTCAAAGTTGATATCCATATCGTAAACATAAGATAAGCATTGTATGATATCTATTAAAGTACGAGAAGTTCTCATATGTTCATAGCTTTGTATTTTTCTTGAAAATAAACAAGTATATTGATAACAAATTTCCAGCTATAATCAATCAACCAAATTCAAGAAAGATGAAATACGGTAGCTCGATAAACATTTCAAAATCATTAATTACAACGGTGAAACAAAATCATTTATCATGTAATACTATAAAAATCAAACTTGTATTCAAATCAACACTCCCAAATACTCAAGTATGATACAAGTGTAATGTTCAGTCTGATATATTTGAATATGTAGACAAAAGGTTTTTAAGTTATAGTCCGATAACTTCTCACTGGCTACATTACTCAGACTTAGTTTTATTAGTTTCAATTATTTATCAACAAATCTCATGCCTTTTTAAATTAAATTTTGAGTACAAGAAACTACCTACTTTCATGCTCCCTGAAACATCTATCAATAAGCAAAACCGTCCACTAATTTGCGTTTGCTGGAGAATAATTTCAGGTCTGGTATTAGCAAATGCATTGCCTGGAGATGTTGCTGTGTAGAAAATATAATTTTATTATAGTAATGGTATAAAAAATAAGAAAACAAGTTGAAAAAATCTTGGTCGTGTGAACTGTGATAAATTATAAGGTTTTTTCTTCACTTTGATACCTAAGCCTTATGATATCAAACATTTTAAGTGGGGTTCGTGTTGCTGACTCCTTAGTTTGCTATGCTGTGTCATGTGTACTATTATTTGTCTGTTTTCGTTCTATGAGTTTGACTGTCCCTCTGGTATCTTTCACTCCTCTTTTCAAGCAGTATCAAACGAGCATATTTTTATCAGCTAGCTTATCATCTAATCAATTAGCAAGACATTAAAAGGCAAGCGACATTGCATTTGAAGAATTTGAAGTTCGTTTGCTGTAGTTAAAAAAAAACTTCTATGTTCATTCGTATATTATAATACCTTTGTAATCATTGTGCTGTTTTATGATGTCCCACGAACTCTGTCCACTGCATCTATCATTTTGCATATTTGGGGCTTCAGCGTTGTGCTTCGTTTTTTCGCCAGTTGAATCGGAATCACAAAATTGAGAAATCTACATAAAAACATACTTACTTTTATTTTTAGCATCATGACATTTATATTGATGGATGATTAATATAAATAAGAAAATAAAAAACCATAACCTGATAATTCTGTACTTTGATAATTAATAATTTATAGATAAGGAGCACTAAATGATGACATTTTATTGCCATCAAGATAATTCTGAAGTCGGGAATTGTTGAATAACAGCAACATTGTTTACATTTCTGAAGGCTTACACATGAATGTAGACGGAGAGGGCCATTTTTTTTAAAGTTTACTTTCCATGTTAGGGTTGTCAACAAAGCAATGTGCTACATTTTCAGAAAAACAAAATTATGAGACACCATTATCTTGCTTGTTCTATTTCAATATATGAAAATTTGATACATTCTCGTTCCTTCACAACTTTTCAATCGCCATTTACTATAAACTTGGTCAATTTTTTACTTGGACTACTATTGCAAAATGTTAATTTTAGTATCTCATTCCGTATAATTTAATTAATTTCAAGATTATAAATACGTCACAAAAATACGTAACGTTTTGTGGCGTTGATCCATTTTTATGAATTGCAGTTTGTGGTGTCCTGTTGTGTCATTAATGTGAGATGTCCGTTGTTATTCTGCAGTTTACATGTTGTGATTTATTTATGCATGTCTCTGTGTTGAGTGTACTTTTGTCTGCTTGTTATGTAATCCTTTCCAGTAGCATTGTCATTTTAGAAATTTTTTAAACATTGCCATAACATCAGATTCAGTCCACCATTTTTTTTTAATGTTTTGTACCTAGTCAGGAATATAGCAGTTGTTATCAAATAGTCCGTTTCTGTATATATTGGCGGGGTTGTTAATTTTTTGTTGCAGTTCAGTTTTGTTGTTCGTGTTCTAATCAACATCATGTATCACTATAACTTGATATGGGGAATTCTGTGGCAGATGAATAATTTAGTAGTCATGGTCAACCAGTGGCAGTGCACTGGATTTTACCCCGAGTACCTCCGCGCCGACTACGTTTATCCTGAAATTTATTGCTTGCAAAGATTTTTTCTGCATTCCCATGGCTAGACGGAACTTTTACACTGTATATGTTATAATTAAATATTATATTGTGACTTTTGAATGAAGTATTTAAAGGGTTTTTTTTTAACGTATAACACACCGAGGGGTTTCAGCATTGATAAAATGTAAAGATCTACCGTAGGCATGTCTTTCTGTATGCAATCCTAAAATGTGTTATACGTGTTCTACCTACCACACTCAAATGGAATAATCTTTTCTGATGCGTTCACCTTACGGCTCATTCACAATATGAAATAAAACTGACTAATATCTAGATATAAAGTTTAGAACTCTAGTTACAATTTGAAAATAATACTGTAACTGTATGAAGCAAGGTTCACCTGAATTGTTACGGTGTCAAAATAATGTCTCTGTGTAATTGATTGTATCATCTTAGTCTATGAAATGGGATGAATGTTATATATTTTTCAGTTTTTTATGATATTTTTATCGCAAACAAGTAGATTATTTTTCAACAGTTTTTAACGAGCTATTCGTGTTTTTTTTTCTTTTTTTCTCTTTTGTCTGGAAAAATTTAATTTCAACTGAAAATCAGGATAAGAACTTTTACTTCCTCCTGCCACCCCATTATAAAGTACGTGACTGTCATTTTATATAGAAAAATGAGAAAATTGATGGAGTAACATCATAGTATGTACTGTGTGACATCCCGACGATGAAAGGCATCAGGCTACTAACAAAAGCTACATCAATTCAACAAAAGAAAAATGCGTTTTCTATGTGTGTATGTGTTTTTGTTATAAATTGGTGGAAAAGCGTTTAAATTGACGTAAATTAACATTTAGGGGCTATTGTTTTATGTTAAATTTCTTGATAATCCTTGCTAATTTTAAATTTTAATATTTACTTACCGAACTGATGTATGCATGTCCCATCATTGATGCTATTGCTTTCGATCCAGAATCTGGTTGGAAAGAACAGTCCGATTCTGGTTTACCTTTCGAATCTAGTTTACAATTTCTGTTGGAAACATAATTAAACATCTTTCCCTCAATTTCCGTTGTACACCTACAAAAAATCACACTGTTAAAATTGATAATACATTTCATCTTATCGTATGTCAACATTAACGGTGTGAGATTTTTACTTAAATTTTTGCTCTTAAGAATTTAGAATATTCAAGGTTCTAATGCAATAAGTTGTAACAACTTTTTTCATTGGCTAAAAGTTACCGTCAAATCCACAGTTGAGCAGGCGTAACTAAGGAGGGACCCACCATTTTGAACTGATTGGATCAACTATTGTCGATTACTGCAATATTATCAAAAATAAAACCATACCTACCTCGAATTCGCCGTTTAAATGTAATGATATCCGAATTTGAAATGCAGAGTTAACGTAATAACCTCCATGTTGTAAGTTTTCATTTTTATGACGTCATGTTCAGCCATGACGTCTTTGCACCAAAATCATTCATGAAGTTTTGAATGTCAAATTTATACATTTAAGAAGTTAGCAATATCATTTAACTCTACTTTCCGCTATATAGATGATGTTCTTTCACTAAATAATTCAAAATTTGGTGACTATGTTGACCGCATCTATCCCATCGAACTAGAAATAAGGGATACAACCGATACAGTTCGGCCTCATATCTTGACTTACATCTAGAATTTGACAATGAGGGTCGGTTGAAAACAAAACTTTGCGACAAAAGAGATGATTCCAGCTTTCCAATTTTGAACTTTCCATTTCTAAGTAGCAACATTCCAGTAGCACCTGCATACGAGGTATATGTCTCCCAATTGATACGATATTCCCGTGCTTGCATTTTCTTTTTTGATAGAGGGTTGCTGCTCACAAGGAATCTATCAAACCAAGAGTTCCAAATGTTAAAATTGAAATCATCCCTTCCTTAATTTACGGACGCCATCACGAGTTGGTTGACCGTTATGGAATAACCGTTTCTCAAATCATATCGGATATTTTCCTTATGTCGTAACAACAATCCCCTTCCCTTTCATGATTTTGACCTAACGAATTAGACTATTTGACGGATTTGTTATAACTAGAGCAACACGACGGGTGCCACATGTGGAGCAGGATCTGCTTACCCTTTCGGAGCACCTGAGATCACCCTTAGTTTTTGACGGGGCTCGTGTTGCTTATTCCTTAGTTTTCTATGTTGTGTCATGTGTACTATTGTTTGTCTGTTTGTCTTTTTTCATTTTTAGCCATGGCGATGTCAGTTTATTTTCGATTTATGGGTTTGACTGTCCCTCTGGTATCTTTCGTCCCTATTTGACGGTGGCATATCTTCAACTACAGTACTGTTATTCCTTAAATATGTAACATATGAAAGAATTTTGCATTGTAGGTAATTGACAGCAAAGAATGAATGTTAATTAAGCGGTCAGTTCGTTAATCGATATTCAATACCACATAAGATACTAACTTTTTTTACAGGTGTATAAATATTGACAACTATGTGAACTGTCAATTTCCAAACGCGTTGAATATGGAAATAGTGAATGTATTAAAGACACAAAAACCCGAAAACAAAAAAGGCCATCAATTGGTCTTCAACACAGCGACAAATCCCTCATCCGGAGGTAGACCTCAGCACGCAGCAATGTGTACAATTTCAATGAAAATAGACGTCACACTAAACTATGTAATATTTAAATAAACTTTTAAAAAAAAAAAAAAAAAAAAAAAAGGCCACAGGTTTGGCAGGCTAGAAAATTTTATGAAATTTTAATCTTCCCTCTAGACATCTAGCCGATGAAGAATAAGCAAACACGAGGCAATACGCATTATAGACTCAGTTTGAAAAGGTCCAAATCCGATGTCAGAATAGGTAACTGAAGAAACTAATAAAAATTACAATGATAAAATAATAAAATCATCGTTGATACAAGGATTTATTTATTTTTTTATTTGCGCAAGACGCGCATTTCGTCTACAAAAGACTCATCATGACGCTCGAATAAACAAAGGACTACTAGCAGTTACTGACATGCCAACTTCACACCTTAATTTCAACTGTTGAAAAGTTATGTGAAGTGAAGTTATAATCAATTTAGTGTCATAAAATTTCAAACAATTTAATAAAATTAAAGGGTTGAGTAAAATTAAGTTAATTAACATTATAAACATTTACCATTTACCTCACTACTATTTTGGTTTCGGTTCCGGTATCGTCCTATGGTGAAATCACGATCTATATGATTATTTGACCTCTTATAAACTTACGGGAATACCATTAGTTATTTGGGATAAGACCACTGGGCGTGTTTTATTTTACATACACGGTCAGTGGGCGTGGTTATGTCGATCACGCAGTTTGTAGTATTTCTTTGAATTCTCGTGGGATTTTGTCTGATGCTTGGTCCGTGTCTGTGTGTGTTAGTTACATTGTAGTGGTGTGTCGTTGTTCTCCTCTTATATTTATGCGTTTCCCTCAGTTTTAGTTTGTTACCCCGATTTTGTTTTTTGTTCATGGATTTATGAGTTTGAACAGCGGTATACTACTGTTGCCTTTATTATGTCTCCATCATATATTAATCAATCACAAACCCTTCCGTCTGGGGTTAAGTTTCTTGCCATCATAAAATATATGAGAGAACACAACTCGTATCATATTAAAAAATGGTTTTATAATAAATGTGTTGATTATCGATGAAAAAACTGAATAAATATGAATTCCAAAATATGCTATATTTAATGACTTGATAACACTCTCGTAACTATATCCTTCTAAATAAGTCTGTTTAAAGGTTTGGTTAGCTTTTGAGTAGAATGACGAAATTTGTGTGCTTTGTGAAGAATATTACAATAAAGGATTTGATGTGAAATACCTGAACGTATAAGATGTATGTATGTTGATTTGAATTTACGAATGATGTCCTTGCACCGTTGATAAAATTAAGTAAATGTTGTGACTAGTTGGTAATGTCGAAAAGCCTGGGATCTCTGACGTCACAAATCAAATACGATGTTACATACTCGATCGATTTAAACAGATTGATAACTTTAAACACCATTGGATGGTGACAAGTGAATGTTACCATCTACAAATGAATATTAAACAATAGAAAATGAAAAATCATGTCTTTTATCATATTTTTTTTGTATTAAGCTTTTCGTTTAAGATGAAGATATCAAGATCCAGGAAAGGGCATTGTTCATTGATATCATTAGCTTTTTTGTTAAGTCACTAAAGCCGGATATCTCTCTTCATCATTATTGAGACCCCATATATCATCCAAAGTGTGGGTCACCATCTTCAAATAGATAAGTAACCAAAGGACATGAAACATAATCTCTTTTAGTTTAAATATATTTATTTATAATAGTGGATTGGGAATCAATGTAAATTGATGAAGTGAAGTTATAATCAATTTAGTGTCATAAAATTTCAAACAATTTAATAAAATTAAAGGGTTGAGTAAAATTAAGTTAATTAACATTATAAACATTTACCATTTACCTCACTACTATTTTGGTTTCGGTTCCGGTATCGCCTTATGGTGAAATCACGATCTATATGATTATTTGACCTCTTATAATCTTACAGGAATACCATTAGTTATTTGGGATAAGACCACTGGGCGTGTTTTATTTTACAAACACGGTCACTGGGCGTGGTTATGTCGATCACGCAGTTTATAGTATTTCTTTGAAATGTAACTGGGACACAGTTTGTTTTAGGTTTCCGTAGATTCTCAAGTACAAAATCACTACTAAAAGATATGGTATCCGAGAATGCGAAAACAAACATAGCATAAGTATAGATCGAAATGCTCAGCTTATTACGCAATCGAGCGCCTTCAGATATTCGTTATCCCAAATATCTAAAATTTGTTCATTTTAATTTTATTGTTATTTTTTATGATGTTGTACCCTTTAAGACTGGTTGTAGATATATATATATACGAATTATATATATCGTCCAAATATCAACCAAACAATGTTAGATCTGTAATTTTGCTTTCGCAAATGTTTATTCTTCCCTCGCCGTAATTCGAACTCATGCTACTGGGATATCGTTATACGAAATCGCCTGCACTGTATCCGACGCGCTAGACCACTCGACCACATGGGCTTCACAAATAATAAAGCTTTCGGTGGCCGGGTTTACCTTTCCTCATCAGTTTGAATCCAGCGTCGTAATACATTACATCATATATAAGGCATGACGATGGAATTGTTACAGATCACCTGAAATATCTATTGTTAAGGATCCTACAAATCAATGCAACATACAGTCACAGAAATATTTATATCATATTTCAGACGTACTTGCAATCTATATAAACATGTATATTAAGTTATAAGCTTATTGCTTTTGGTAATAAAGTATTATTATTAATAATTTTCATTTCAACTCATTAAAATCCAATACAAATCAGAATTCCAATATATACTTGTAGAAATTTGGATATCGTTATTTGTATGGGGGTGATCCTGAATTTTTTCTAAATGAGTAATTTTAAAGTGATATACATCATTTATTTTTAACCATTATGCTAGTTGTTATGATACTTTGTATGTAGAATAATAACATGCAATAAATACTTCTAAAAATCGAAATATTAATAATTCAAATATTAAAGTTGATAATTCCAAGATTAAAGTTGAAGATTCCAAGATTAAAGTTAAAATCCAAGATAACAGTCAAAAGATAGAAAAACAAAAGAAAAAAAATATGGTCCTGATACGCTTCCGTGTATACTGGGATTTTTCGTAAAACCGACACGAAGCTGAAATAAGATGTAGCCTTTCTGTGTATGGATATACATTCACTGACTTTTTCTATCTAATTATACGACTGGTTCCATTCTATTAATAAAATTTCAAAAGCTTAAATATGACAGTTTTTGTAGTTTTGTAGAACATAGTGTGATAAACAATGACTCTTTATACATTCAATTCTTCCGCAAAATCTTTTTTCATTCACCAAAAACATTCAAACACTGTCTTATTGAAAGACAAGAGTGTATAAATAATCGAATACTTCATATATTATATGGTCAAAAGAGTGAAAAAAGAAGAGCATTATCCACATAAGGTCAACTTTGATCGCATTAGTTATAATGTAATCATTTCTCAATGTAACAAAAAGGTTTTAAAAATTGGCATGTCAAAATCATGTCCGAATTAAACTCGGTGAATACTGAGCTGATGATATTTCCAAGGAGTAATAGTCTATACAAAGGAATATCGACCAAATGCTATAAAATGAATAAGAAATTAAAATATGTGTGCGTCTTAATTGTCTATATTTATCTCAGCAAAAAAACTCGATGGCAAATATTTTGCAAACTATGTCGGTGAAGAAATCATTAAATGCCATGATGAGGTGTCTTGATATACTTTAATACTTTTACTTCAAGAATGCGCATTTCCCTTTAAATTAAATTTTCGAAAGCGATATTATACACTGTATATCATGTATCACTTCCTAAGATCATTTGCAGGATTGTTAAATATATACTACTCGACAATGCTCCTAAAATTAGTGCAATAACTTTAATAGTATTGACATGAATAACTATAGCTACCTTACTGGTTCCCAACCTCCATTATGTGAGTAGAACTGGATGATTTTATTTGTATATGTATCTCTGCTAGTGGGATATTCGTCGAAAAGGCCCCATCTATAGTGTCCCCATTCATGTACCAACACTGTAGCTGTGTAAATAAATGTATAAAACATAAACTAGATATCATATAAAAGGGAAAAAAATTCATACTAAATAGGTCGAACGGACAAAATAGTATTGAGTACTTAATTTATTATTGATTACTCATTTACGTTTTTTTTAAAGACAGTTACTTGTATGTTTTATAACATCGGCTTTTCCTCTCCACAAATGATATAAGATGCTGTGATTTGCATGAGGTTGCTATGTTATGACTCTAACGTTTAAATTTACTCTCAGCATTTGTATTGATACGTCAGCAATACAAATGAACAAATCCTTAAACTGATAAGCCAGCGGAAGAAACGCAATTAGATTTATTTCCCCGAGGGTATCACCAGCCCAGTAGTCAGCACTTCTGTGTTGACTTGAGTTATCATTGATATGTTTATAATTATAAATTAAGGTGGTATGGGAGTCTAAAATAAAAATGATAGAATTTGTTCATACTTTGCCAAAATGTAGTATCTATTGATATATGTTGAAAAATGTTATAAAAATGATAGGTCACCGCGCATTTTCTCAAACTACAGGGCGTGACAAAATGACAAATTTTGTATGGATTATACAGGAAAAAACACAATTTTGTGATTAAAAACTGAACAAAATGATAGAATTGTTAAATACTTAAGGAAAAGATAGCTTTCAGACAATGCTTTGAGAATATCAAAAGAAAAGATAGGGTCACCGTACGTTTTTTCCAGCTAAAATACAAAATAGGAAAATTCCATGTAGAATCCTTCAGAAAATGCATTGTTTTAGAGTTACCTCCCCTTAAAATGCCAATTTAGTTTATTTTTAAAAACAACCAAAAATAATCATCATTTGCAAAAATATCAATATTTATAAGTTATATTCTTATAAATTGGTTCTTTTAAATAAAAATTCACATTAAATATCTGCATTCCTGCATCACATTCTGCTAACTTGATAAAAAATCTGGACCTTTGGTTCTCTGTTTTTTACAATCCAAGATGGAGGAAGACACCCATACCACCTTAACTGTTAACAAAACTTTAATTTTTTTTAAATCTTGGGCTTCTGTGTATATAGCTACCTCATGAAAAATTACCTAAGCTGTATTTGGCTAAACTTTAAGGAACTTTTGGTCCTCAATGCTCTTCAACTTCGTACTCTATTTGGCCTTTTAAACATTTTTTGATTCGAGCGTCACTAATGAGTCTTTTGTAGACGAAACGCGCGTCTGGCGTAAATATAAAATTTAAATCCTGGTAACTATGCTGACTTTTTTCAATTTAAAAAAAACAAGCATAACATTTATATAGCCATCGCCATCATGTGTGCCCAGTCGCTTGGTTAATGTATAAATGAAGAGAGACTTTACAAACACAGCTTAAAGGAGGGGCGAAAGATACCAAAGGGACAGTCAAACTCATAGATCGAAAATAAACTGACAACGCCATGGCTTAAACAAAAAGACAAACAGACAAAAAATATTACACAATACACAACAAAGAAAACTAAAGACTTAGCAACACAAACCCAACCACAAACTTGGGGTGATCTCAGATGCTCCGGAAGGGTAGGCAGAACCTGATCCACATGTGGTACCCTTCGTGTTGCGTATGTTATTACAAAGGCGGTAAATAGTCTTATTCGGTAGTTCAAAATGAGGACATGCCCTCACAAATACTGCTGCGGAAAGGTGACATAAAATGTGTACCTTCAAAGAGTGATAAAATTAAATCATGGAAAATTGACTGAATCATGTTTTTCCCATTCTGTTTTATGGTTTTTTCATACTTAATTAATTGGATGTGTACAGATTGATTTAATTAAGTCTAGTAAATATTATTTATGTAATATAAATAAATGACTTTGGATAAGCTTTCAGTAACTTTGAACATTTTTAGTTCAATAACTTTTTTCATTAAGATTTTTTATTTACAGTGTTTTCTTTTCTGCTTTTTGACGATCTGATGTTTTAAGCCTTTTTTTTTAAATTGAATATTTTGTACTGATAAAACACTATCCCAGGCTAAAGGTTTGAGCACTTTTTAACAATTAAAACGAAACTGAGTATGAAGAAGAATGACTGAAAATGAAACAACATAAGTTTTACAGTCACCTTTACGATTTGATTATGTATTGATGTCTCAACTTCGAAAAGAAGAATACGTTTGACTGCGTATCGTTTGAAAATCAGAGAAACAGATTCCACAACCAAATCGCATGTAATGCGAAATTTATCCTTTCTTTGACAGATATATTTCTAATATTTAACTGTCTCGAGTGGAAAAATATCGTATCACACTCGATGCTTTGAATCCTAAATTTGAATTCCGAATAGGTTGATTTCAAGAAGAAATTTTGGGTACAAATTGATGAAATAATGATTTTTTTTTTTTCATTTGAAAAAGAAAGATCCAGGCAACAATGAATTACAACATACCAAAGTGAAATGAAATGTGACTTTCACAAAAGTTTTATATGTCACTTAAACATATATGTCGTAAACATTTGATTAATAAATAATTGAATTGAATAGTAAAACTTAAAAAGTTACTTTTATTACCTAAATTTCCAAATCCTGCATTTTCTCCTTTAATCATAACATCTGTTGTAAAATGTATAAACTGTCCTCCAACGCCACACGCGGGCAAACAGCATGCATAAGGATTGCTTTTCATGTCTTTTTTTGGAGACTCGATACGTATATCTCCTTCTTTATTAGTTGATGCACTTGTTACAATGTATTGGCCATTGTTTGACCATTTTTCTGGGATACGAATTATTATTTTTTTAAAGAAAAAACGATATTTTGATGCAATGTAAAGTTTCCTGGATGCTTCAATTAACCAATCCTAGAATACAAAAATGTAATATACAATGATGAAAAATCTAAACGGACCTTATGACTGTAGTTAATCAATTTAAGTAAACTCATTTCGAACATAACAGGGGGGACTATAAAAAGTAACTTAACGAATTCCACTCAAATGTATCAAAGTTGCTTTATGACGTAATCGACAAGTTTCAAAACTTTTCGTTAACTGCTACTGCTTAGGAAAACGATAACAAGCAAATTTCCAAATTTAGAACATAACCTTGGCAGTTGACCTTGAACTCAATTTTCTACATTTAGACCACTTATTACATATCAATATAATCAAGTTATCTAGGGGTAAATGGTTGATGGGTTTCGTCATATGCTAATGGAAAACACAGAAATAACTCTGTTTAGAGGTTACTGGATCGGTCCATTTTAATTTATCGACATTTTTTTAGAATTTAACAAACTATAGTGAAGACAATAAACATTAAAGATTACTCATTTATTTAAAGAGTGGGAACAATAGGAATAAATAGATAGATGTTTTGCTCATTTTTGTAGGCATACGGTGACCTATAATTGTTAACGTCTATAGATGTCATTGCTCTCTGTTTGGGTGTTGTCTCATTGACAATCAAACAACATTTTCTTACTCTCATATCAGGATATATTTTATGAATGGCTTATAAACACGACGGGTACCATATGTTGAACAGGATATACTTACCCTTCCTGAAAACCTGACATCACCCCTAGATTTTTGTTGGGTTCGTGTTGTTGTTGTACCCCTATTTGTTACTCTTTGTTCACGCATCGATGTCAATATAATGGAATTTGATGCGACTGTCGTACAAGTGAGAGATTTAGCACTATAAATCCACGTTCAATCCACCATTCTACATTGGAAAATGCCTGTACCAAGTCAGGAATAAGACAGTTGTTGTCCAATCATTTGATTTTGCCATTTGATTAGGGACTTTCCGTTTTGAATTTTCCTCGGAGTTCATTATTTTTGTGGTTTTACTTTTTATTACTTTGCGGTCGTTTAACAAAAATAAAAGGTTTATTAGAACATATGCTACATTTATCTTGCTATCTGAATATTTACAAAATTATCAGTATTACAAAGTGATATATATGTATTGTAAATCATGTCAGTGTCCAAACAATGACAACTGAGCTGATGAAATTATGCTATAACAGATAAATATAATTATTTTTACTTTTTTTATAAACGTGACATCATGTACTTTATTTGAATAGCTTATGTCCACAAAATTTATATGAGTAATACAAAAAGTCGGGTTAACCTATAATTACGAAATAATTGTATTTCAATCTTTTCTCTAGACATTCTAAATTCTATTTATTTTTTTGAAAAGCAGATCAAATAAGTTGTAAAGAATATTGATTCGCGTCGAGTAATGTAGTGTCTCTAATTTGAAGATTGAAATCGGCTGTTAAGCATTCTCAGTGTTTAGTGATCAAATGTTGCATATTCCTTATTTATAACATAAAATTAAAAAATCAGGACCATATAAAAAGTAGTAACAAAGGTCGATCTGAGCGGAAATCCATAAAACTAGATCAAATCAAATGTTAAATAGAATTGAGAAAGAAAATGGGGAATGTGTCAAAGCGACAGCAACCCTACCATAGAGCAGACAACAGCCGAAGGCCACCAATGGGTCTTCAGTGTAGCGTGAAACTCCTGCACCTATGGGTGTCCTATATCAACAAGCAGAACAAACGGTTAACATGTATGACTGTTACTGCAAGATCTTTGTGGTCACTTTATTAGATCTTGAACTCGAAAATAAAAAAAAGTACGGCACAACATTCTTTAGATTATTCAAATGTTATAAACGACACCAGTCTGTCGGATTTAAGTATTCGAATTTTTTTTTGATTCATGACGTCCAAGTTTCCTTTATGCACTAAAGTGTTCATATTATACCAACCTATTCATTTATCGATCAAATTACCATTGTAGTGAATGTCTGATTAGTTTTACTATTTTTGCATTTTTCAGGGGTCAAAAGAAAACAATGAAGGCTCTTATAATACCTCTTTTTGTGAATTCAGGTAGATTATTTTAGTTACACAGTGAGCATAATGACCTAATACGATATATATGGAGTCAGTTAAAAGTACATATATGTTACACAAAAAAATTCTACGCATTTAAGTGTATATAGGTATGAAATGTGATGTTACTAGCACACTGTGTAACTAATTTATCTTACCAACTATTATAGCATGTAGTATTTAGACTAGTGACAATGTGATCAATTGTTAATTATATATTTTCATTGATCTATTTAAAAAAAACAAAATACCAACAATAACAACTTGTAAACTTTGGTGTGTTGACTGCATTTGTTTCCAGTCGATCATCATCAATGTCTTCATCTCTTGTTTAGGCAAAATGTTTCAGATTTGTTAACAACGTCAAGTTTGTTTTTATAAAGGGACGTAATTTTTAAACGTATATTTAAATAACTAGCCCCATATCAAATATACATGGTCCCCGTGTGTTTGCTCTTAAACCATGATATTCCTACAAATGTATAGAAGCTTACGCAAAATTTTCGCCAAAGCGCATTGAAAACTGATTGCATTAAAATTTCAAAACAAATGAGTCAAACAGGGCGGTATCTTACGGGTGCCACATATAGAGCAGGATCTACTTACCCTTCCGGAGCACCTGAGATCACCCCTAGTTTTTGGTTGGGTTCGTGTTGCTTATTCTTTAGTTTTCTATGTTGTGTCATGTGTACTAGTGTTTGTCTGTTCGTCTTTTCCATTTTTACCCATGGCGTTGTCAGTTTTTTTTTTTTCGATTTATGAGTTTGACTATCCGTTTGGTAACTTTCATCCCTCTCTCGTAATTTAGAAGAAAAATCGTTCGACCGATTAACCGATTAAACGGTAGTTTAAGTTAGTGTTTGACAGCCTTATCAATAGTATCCTACACATAGATAAGATGTGGTATGAGTGTCAATTTGACAACCTTTCATCCAAGTCATAAATTTACGCTTATTGAATTGAAGTTTGTCCTTTGGCATTATAAGGCTTGCCTGTGAGGATTCCTGGCGAATTTTGACATCTAATGTAATCAAATACACCGTATCAACTATATTGGGCGTTTGTACCAACTTTAGATTGAAAAATTAAAAAAAAATCTAGATCTCGTAGAATTGAATATGTCTGAAACCGACTATTCTTTCCTTTTCTCTTGTTGTCTCCGAAAATAATGTGGAGTGTTTCAGTTATTAATTATTAAAAAGAAGATGTGGTATGATTGCCAATGAGACAATTTTCCACAAGAGACCAAAATGACACAGAAATGAAAACTATATGTCACCGTACGACATGTTTCTCTACTTTGTTTGCTTGTTTCTTTAAGCATGTAACTCGTACTATCACGTATACATTGGGTACATTCACACTGGTTTGCATTTCACAATTATTGAGTTAGCATTTCGTTTAATGTAAGACCAAGCCTTGCACTACAGAGGTTGCGCATTTAGATGTAGGTTTACACAATATTAGATCAAAAATGAAATGAAGTAATGAGTAAAATTTAATCCCATTACTGATTTAAAGTTACTGTTAAAAACATATGTGTACTAATTATGTTTCTTTAATATCCTGCCTCGAGCTTTAATTAATTTTTATGTTTTTAGGATTAACAATAGCAACAATATACTGGACAACTGATCTGTCAAATTAATTACCTCGACGCCATTTTTTAAATAAAAATAACTATTTATTGATTTCAATACAAATATATATCAAATCTATCAAAATTGAAAAAAAGTCCGGTTAACCGGTTAGTGTTTTGGTATTCGGTATTCGGTCGTTCGACAGATTAACCGTTGACAACACTAATATATTTTAATGATTCGTTATTATTTATTCAATGAACTTATCTTAAAGGGGCACCGGATCACCGATTTGACTCAAATTCTAATATTTGATTTATAACAATGTAAAACACTTATACGAATTATCAAAAGTATAAAATAAAGAATTTACAGGGAATGGGCTTAAGAATATGTAGCTTCGTTTCGTTTGTATTTTAGTCTCTACGCCATCTAATTAACTACCGACTATACCTGCGAGGACTTCCGATGATTACATAAGCGATATAAACATAAATATAAATACAAAATATAGAAAGATATAGAACTCGTGTAACTTGATTTTTCCTAGGTCTGTTTAATTTCATATTATAGATTAAAAATATATGATATCATCGTTTTTACTTGTATAAAAATGATGTTTTTAGGATCCAATGATTTACCTACGTTTTACTTTCAATGTTGACATTCTTTTCCTTTCAATAATTCACCACGCACGATTCATGCGTTTTTCATCTCTAACTAAAGGGTTAAATTGAAGTTCACATAAATATGGATTCATTAAGGTTAAATTGTTCACTTGCAAGTGAATAATTTATCATCAATGTTTTTTCTAGCTTATTTTGACAAAATTGAACCATACTGGCGATTATCATTTCACTATTTCACTTTAGTTAAATGATTAAACAAAAAATGTCATATTTAAAATGTCATTTTATATCTCGAAACTAGTGGCCCTTTACACATTTATTAAAATAATTAAAAGGCTTTAGTATGCTATTGAGGTATATGCTGTCCTGAACTACGAAGTGGATAACTTTGTTATCTTTATCTAGTGAAAATTCTAGATAACGACGATCTACCATTTCACTGTACTGTATAAAGTTAAAGAATCTTTACTTATTAATATCTTTTAACTATGTATTTCGAATTTTTTCAAATAACCATTTCTTCATTATTTCAGTACAAGTCAGTACAGGTGTATTATCAATATGAAGTTAATAAAATCAATGTTTTATTTGAAAAAGCTTTTATAAGTACCTGAAGAATCGAAATCAGTTGTGTATTTTCGGCAATATCATCTGCAATTGTCACCAATATGTCTGTGTATCCATTTCCTGTAAGTGATATAGTCGATATAGCAAAACCTAGCCCACTTAGACAAATAGAAATCAAAAATATTAGTTTCATTGTTAGACGTCTATCTGACAAAGAAGACGTGAAGCACATTGAATAAAATTATTTTATCGTCACATTTAACCGGTGAATGGTTAGGAACAATTCATTGCAACCTTGGTCATTTAATATTGCAGTTGTATTGTGTTATGAGTCTAGTGACTTTTCCTACGATCATATTTATCCAAAACAAGTATTTTTAATAATGTGGTTTTCCTATGGGTATTTTTTTTTTTTTTTTTGGCTTTCGTTTTTGTTGTGTAAGTTGAAAATATGAACTGATAAAACACTAGTGATAAAATTCATTTCTTTCCAGGAATTTATGAAATAGTTATCAAAGGTACCAGGCTTATAATTCAATACGCCAGACGCGCGTTTCGTCTTCACATAAGACTCATCAGTGACGCTCAGATCAAAAGAATTATAAAGTTGAAGAGCATTCCAAAAAGTTTTGCCAAATTTGGCTTAGGTAATCTATACCTGGGATAAGAAAGGCCTTTGTTTTTTTTTTCGAAAAAAATCATACCTTAGGAAACAGGAAATTAAAAAAATGACCATATAATTGAATTAATTATTTAATTAAATTAATCCTGAGGGGACCACTTGTCAGCAATAACATTCATGATTCATGCAATTAATAGGTGATTTTTAAAGAAATGGTGTATGTATATATTTATGGGGACATTTTTTGACGATGTACTGCCTTGGTTCAGTTAATCCCTCGTACTGGTTTGTGAGTTAGGGTTAATGTTTATTTCAAATTCATTTAATTTTCACTGTTGAATAAAGTTCATTGTAATTTGTAGAAATATCATAGCTATCATCATAGCGGTGACCGAATCAGTTTTTGACAGTCACTCAATGATTATTCTCCCTGGACCTTTCCCAACAGGCAGTAAATAAAGGCTAGAGTAGTATACCGCTGTTCGTCATAAATCGATTGAGAGAAAACAAATTCGGGTTACAAACCAAATCAAGCGAAACACATCAACTATACAGAACACAAAACAAACGACGATGTAACACACACAGAATCGAACTATAAAACTTCTTCTTATGGGGGTTGTCCGTTTTGGCTGTATAAGTATGCAAAATATCCAGTTCCGCATGTTGTTTTACATTAAATCCGTTGGATGTGTAGTGATACTTATAGTCGGAGTGTACAATATTTATTTATCCGTTGTATCCAGCTTTGAACTAGCTTTCAGTAACTTGTACGCTCAATAACCGAAACGTGTGTCTTTTGTATTTATATTAGCTATTTTGTGCATTTTGGAAATCTTGGAAATGTGATGAGTCAAAACTTTGTCGACTTATAACTGTAAAATCATAATGTGTGGTGTTGCTCCTCTGAACGTAGTTATTGCAGATTCAGTTCTATCGAACAGAGTTAGATCTGTAGTGTCGTTTTTTTTTATTTCAATGAGCGTTACCTGTTTTATTTGTAAATTATCGAATCAGTGATTCTTTACCACGAATTACTTAAAACCTTTACTAAATCCGTTCTGAGATACAAAGATTTGTCTTAAAGTTTAGCTGTACCTGTAGAAAATTTATTCTGAACGAAATATCACATATCACACTCTAAATTTTACGGTGATGTTGTAAACCGAGCCCCGAAATTTCTATACGATCTGTGTAAACTTATCCATCTCTTAAATATACTTATTCTAAAAGGTTACCTATTTCAACACTGTAATTATATCTTTAAATTTTGTTTTATTGCTTTTAATATGGATTTTGATATCAGTAAATTAAAACCGTACTAAATATTAAACATATATACATTCTCGGTATGCCTTAATTTTGGCAATGCACACGGTCATGTTTTTTCACTGACTGTTAGAGACGTGTTTACTCTAAATCCATTGGATGTTTGGTAAATAATGCTCGATAGTAAGTCTAAGACACTAAATTATCTTATTAGTTGTTATTTGCTTAGAACTAGCTGTCAGTAACTGTGAGTACTCTAAGATCTATAATCAGTGTGATTTTGTTGTGTCGATGTATAAGTACCCGTCCATGTCCACTTATTGACTTTGTCAAATGTGTTTCTATTGGTATCCATATGATGAGTGAAGCCTTTTTCAATTGATTTTTACATAATTCTTATGTTGTACTGTACAATACTGTCTCAGGTTAGGGGAGGGTTGAGCGCTCGCAAATATGTTTAACCTCCCGAATTCTTGTGGTGCATGTCCCAAGTCAGAAGCCAGTTGTTAAGCAGTCGTCGTTGGTTCATGTTTGTCATATTTGTTTTTGTTCGTAAATCACTTTGTTATAAATTAGGTCGTTAGTTTTATCAATTGACTTGTTTCATATTTTTCATGTCTTGGCCTTTCATAGAAGTTCATAAGTTGGGGTTTTTTTCTTAATATTGAAGGCCGTATGCTTGCCTATAATTGAATATATCAACTTTATATGAACTTTTGTGGATAAATGTCTCATTGGCAATCATACCCTATTTTTATCTTTACCACTCATATAGGCCTTTCTCAAGTCAGGAACCTTTTCTCAGTGGTTGGCATTGGTCACTGTCTCTTGTGTTTGTTTTCGTTTATTGTTTTGTCATAAACCAGACCAGTGTATTCCTATGAATTGTCATATATTTTGTTAAGTTGGGGATCTGATCATTGTTGTATTTCATGAAAAATCTTATTTTGTGAAGAAAGAAAATGATTGAAAAACAAAGGCAGATATTTTCAAAAAAACTTTTGATCGATGAAATATTTAGTTAGCTAACATTTAAACAGACATTGGGTATTCGAATAGGTAATAATTATGTGCCCCTATAACCCGACTTTCTCTTGAACTTATATGAAACAGAACTCATTCAACATTTTCTCAAAGAAACTAAAGGTATACAAATATTGCAAAGCTTTTAATTTCACTTTCAGATATATTGATGATGTCCTGTCTCTCGATAACCAACATTTCAGTGAGGTTTTGCGTCTCATATATCGTTGATTTAAGATTGAGGATATACACCCAAAGCAGAAAGTGTCTTTTTATCTTGTTTTTTTTCCTCGATATTGACACAGCTGGACGACTATAAACTATAATTTATGACAAACGTGGTAAATTCAACCTTAATTGTCAACTTTCAATACCTTAGCCAAGTCAGGAATATGACAGTTCTTGTCCACTCGTTTTTGATGTGTTTTGTTAGTTGATTTTGCCATGTGATTATGGACTTTCCTATTAGATTTTCCTCTAAGTTCAGTTTTTTTTTGTGATTTTACTTTTTAGTAGCAGCATATCCTCCGCCTCACAGTATGGGTGTGTTTTTTTACACAAAGTGCTCCAACAGAGCTATGAGGAAGAATCGATACAACGTTAGTACTACGGTCACTATCACAAGTTTGTTGACTGACACAATATGTCTCTGGGTAGACTCAAGAGAAACAAGTTTTCGCAGTTTTAGATCTTTGAATCCCATGATAGTCGTCCTATCTGTTTGTTAACTGATTCGACCCATTGTGTATCCATCATTATTCATGGG
Organism: Mytilus galloprovincialis; assembly: GCF_965363235.1. Classification (NCBI taxonomy): domain Eukaryota; kingdom Metazoa; phylum Mollusca; class Bivalvia; order Mytilida; family Mytilidae; genus Mytilus; species Mytilus galloprovincialis. The sequence goes on from NC_134843.1 coordinate 90,821,811, forward strand.
TACCAATGTTCGCGGAATTCTAGAGTATTGGTAAACCATGAATTTCCAACGAAGAACAAGTTTTCTTTAATACACGGAAAATGGTACCAAAGAATAGTGTTCCATATTGCCAGATTGTGCGATGGCAATTATAATTCATTGCCCTGTTTATTTATAGCAATCTGTCAGTTCAAGATTTTACTACAGTTTTAAATTGATAACCCTACAGGTACATCAAAACAAATGGTCAAAATTGGCTGTATTTCCATCTCAAAAAGTGCTCTCTGAGTACATACTTACCTGTGCAGTTGGAAAAGTTTTAAAGGGCACTAGCTTTCAAATTCTTGTTCACCGATTTTAATCAAATATTCATATTTGATTTATGACAATGTGAAATATTTATCCAAATTATTAAAAGTCTAAAATTAACAATTAATACGGCACGGGCACGGAAATACGTAGCTTCGTTTCGTGTGTATTTTAGTCTACCGCTCATATAATTAATTATCGAGTTGACCTCTAAAGTCATCCGATGACTATATAAGCAATGTAAACATAAATATAGATATAAATAGATTAACCAAACTCGTGCTGTTGGATTATTCTAGGTCTTGTTAATTTCATATTATAGATGATTACCTGTATAAAAATGTTTTTTGTTGATCGAATCAAATGTTTTACCTTTGTTTCACTTTCAATGTTGACATTCTTTTCCTTTAAATATCTGTACACGTACAATTCACGTGTTATTCGTCCCAAGGTAAGGGGTTAAATTGAAGTTCACATGAATACGGATTCAATGAGGGCGAATTATTCACTTACAAGTGAATAATTCATAATCAATGTTTTTTTATGTTATTTAGACAAAATTGAATTATACTGGCTGCTGAAATCAAATTATAATTTCACTATTTTCATTTCATTAATGATTGAGCAAAAACAATAATATATTAGGTTTTTTATATATGTAGCTAGTGCTCCTTTAAGGCCGGTCATCTACTAGATATTTTAAAGTTAAATGCATTTACTGTTTCAGACAGATAAAATTATTCCTGGATTTGATGAGCATTTTGTTTTTTGTGCATGGTGGTTTTAAAAACCCAACCTGAATTACATTTGAAACTGCCGACTCAGTTACACTTTTTAACTCGCCAATAGTTGTGAAGATATATATTGTCTGTCTATTGTCCATGCCAATCAAAGATAATCAATATAATTCAATACAGTTGTTACCGGAGTGGGAGCATCTGAAGGATTTATTCCAACTAAGCTTTTACACCTCCTGCTCGGAATAAAATGCCAATCAAAATCCAAAAAATATTTTATTTTTCTGAATCACGAAGAAATGCATTAAACCTTTACATGCTAGGCCTTTAAACTTTGTTAAATTGACTGACATGTTAGACTGTACTCTACTCATGAGTAGATTTGAGGTGAAAACACATTATTTTTTGTCAACCTTAACAACAATTGTATTCGAAGTGTCAATAACTTTACAAAGATCGTATCTAATTCATAGCCCTCTATAATATACACCAACGTAAAATTTGATGTTATATCCCGTTTTTATGATTGTTGAGTTTTCTGCATGTTTTGTCCATTTTCAGAAAGATTATAACACCTCAGCCTTAATCTCTGTTAATGTCTACTGTAATAATATCGCATTAAACTCATATCTTATTTACTATATTCCAGTCTTGTGTCGATGAAGCATTACGTTTTATGCAGACGTATGTTAAGCATCGAGTAACTAACTGATCCGTTAACTTAACGGTGACGTTAACGGGAACGTTTGTTAAAATTCAACGTGGTGTTCACAAATATTTTCCGTAAACATTGTGATAACGGATGCGTAAGTATGGAAATTAGACGTAATTGATGTATTGGGTGTTTTGATTGGTTTATAAATCAACGGGGAAAATACAGTAAAACAATTAATATTACATTTTTATCATAGCAGTGTTAACCAGATATTGTTTATATTTTTTCGTAGTTATGAAAACCGTAGTAATGCTTATAAGATTTGCTGCACTACGTCTAATCTAACGGACTTGTCGTAAACTATCCATCAAAATAATTTGTTTGCGTTTATTCAAACGGCATACGTAAACGAAATGAAATTTGGCTCTACAAAAAAAACACGTTATAAATTGCATGCGTTCAAATTACTGTTTCCTATTTACCTTCATCAAGAACGCTCAAAGCCGAATATTTAAACGCCAAGCATATATGAAGACCGAAAACGTTGTAGAGCTATAAACCAAAAAGGACACACAAAAGAGCCAAGTCCATCTGAAGGCCAACTATGCCTGAGGGAATTGAAACTTTAGTTTTTGTATAATTTCAATGTTTATAAACGGACACAATTAGATAGCATGTTAAAGCTGCTGATACCCTCGGACTGAGAATCCACCATCAGATGTATCCACACCGTGATCAATGTTATCCGTATAGTGAGCCATTAAATAAGCTAGGTAAATTAATGAGTATTAGTAAATTGTAATTTTCAAAATTATTGCTATGCTATAAAAGTTCGAAATATCTTTGAATTAAAGGAAATGTCGTTATCGTGAAAAACACACGTTCCTTCTCCGAGTTTGACTATCTTTTCTATCCTTTTTTATCTCTTCAACGTTTTTATTGGTGGCACGGTAGTATTTCCTGGCCCATCAGGGATAATGATAGCCTTTTTAGAATTTTCACCAATTTCTAACACTGCAAAAAAATCTATATTCACAGTTAACTCAAGTACTTTCGTTTTACTATTCAGGAATGAATTTGAATGTGTATCATGACCGTTTACTTTGTTTGGCTTATTATAGGTCTGCATTAGCAACCGATTTTACAAGAAAAAATACGAGGGAATATATTATGCCCTTGTTTATGTAATACCTGAATGAAATTGCATAGCATGTGCAAATAATTCTTTGTTAAAGATCTTTTAGGAAGTTCGCTACTCAGTTTCAAAATAATAAGCTTTCCATAGCATAAATGTATATTGATAGGGGATTCATTAAGGAACAAATAGTGTAAAAAAAATATAAAGGTCAATGTGCTTGCTTTCGAGATATTAGCCTTTGAAATTTTGGTGGGAAAATGTGTTCTCTTGAGTTTGCATAGCTTTAACATTGACCAGTTAAAGTTTCCAAAAACTATTAATAAACAAATTTATCAGACTTTTACAGATGGCTTATACTTATAAATGTTAAATATATATCAAAAGAATAATGGGGGTCAATTGGCAAAATTTGTTAAGGCATTCAAATGGATGAAACCAGAGGATTTCGAAAATCTGACAAAAAATCCAAAATATGACAAGCGAATATCCTTAAATTGATACAGATTAGGGTTTCGCTTTTGTCAATACTCATCGTATTCAGTAAGGACAAACGTCTTCTCATATTATATTCGCTTTATTCACTACGCAGACAAACAGTATATATGTCTAAAGGTTATAAGTTGACGTACAAACTAATGCGCATTGTTCTTAGAAATGTGTACAAAGTCCAAAGATAGTTTTTTTCTTAGAAGGAATGCTTTCTAATGCTTACATGATTAAGCTTTTTTTTATTTATTTTTTTGGCTTCCATGTTACACCATTAATCTTATTTTGTAAGGGAAAAAATGGGCATCGTTGAGATGTACTCAATAAGCAAGTTTATATATATTATTTCTTTTGTTATTTCTTTTAATTTTTGTTGTTCTTCTTTCCACCATCAATCTCAATGCTCTTCAACTTCGTACTTTATTTGGCCTTTTTAACTTTTTTGGATTCGAGCGTCACTGATGAGTCTTTTGTAGACGAAACGCGCGTCTGGCGTATATACAAAAGTTAGTCCTGGTATCTATGATGAGTTTATTTATATGTATATGCATATTTCTTACATTACTTACTTATAATGTAAATTAAAATAACAAACATACCGAACTTAAAAGGAAAATTCTAAACAGAAAGTCCCTAAGCAAATGGCAAAATCAAAATTGTTTCTGGAGTTTAGTTCTACTTAGGCCTTAGGCTGTTTCTACTCTTTGATCTGGTTCTTGTTTCTTTGACATATTCCACATTCCATTCCAAACTTTATTAATTTCGCCCTTCATTGCAATATCATTGACATTCTTCTATTTTATTTTTGAATACATACTTGGTATCACACAATAATTAACCAGTTGTTTCACACCGATTAAGTTGTACAATTACACGTATATAACATATACTCTTCGTACAAAACTAAAACCCGTCTTTTCAAAAGTCTGAAATTGACCAAAGAGATTAAACGTGGAAGAGTAGTTCGCCTTTTCCCTTTGTGGGAGTCGTAACGATTTGCCACTTCTTTACAAAAAAACGATGAAGAACATATAAAATGCTAAATAGACATTTCATCATTAATCTAATAAAAATTATAAATACTATCTTGAAAAGAAAACCCACCAACAATAAAATTATCTAAACAGGTTTCCATGATTACTCTCTAAAGAAAGGCAAAGAAAATATAATAGTCCCTATTTAGTTTCCGTCCTCTTTGTAATAGAATAGTAATGATATAAAAGTTTGAATATCCTTTAAAATCAAGGAATTCCGGTTTTGGCTGTACATAAGGTATTTTTGGTGTATTCAGCTCTTAAAAGTTTGTATTAGGTTTGCATTTTCACATATTTTGCCTCGACCATAACCAAAGAGATATTTTTTGTTAAAATTCACATATGGTGCAGAAAAAAATTGCTAACATAAATGTTATTAAATATATAAATTACTGTTTGAGTCACAGTTCGTTTAGGTGTTTCCTTCGGAAGCGCTTCGGACGCAAGAAATTATTAAGCGTGTTGTTTTCAATTTTTTTCAACAACTTTTGATTTGGTTTTTAAAAATATCAGATTAAAAACAATAGCTTGAAGCGAGAATTATTGTATGGGTGTGAAACATGGAAACTCACAAACCTTGACGAAAAGAATGTTAATACTGTACAATACCAATGCCCAAGAAAGATCATAAAAAACATTACTAAGAAATGTATAAAGTTTTAAGCAATAATCATAAATCCTTTTTAAGATACGGTGCGACATGTGAAAACCCCCTCCCCCTTTTTTACAAAATACTCAATAACTCAAAAATAAAATTTTGAATCATCACCAAAATGTATAAAGATCTTTAGCTTGATATAACTAAGAAGTGTGTAAAGTTTTAAGCAAAAATCATAAATAGTCTTTGAGATACGTTGCGACATGTGAAAAAAACGCATCCCTATTTAAGTTACAAAGTCCAATAACCCAAAAAGTTTAAATCTTATTTTCACCAAAAAGTATACAGATAGTTTGACCATCATAAGAAACAACTATATTAAGTTTCATGAAACTTGGGTAAGTCGTTCCCAAGTTACAGTTCGACATGTTTACGCCAGACAGACAGACGGACAAAATGACAGACGGACGGACAGATGGACGCCGGACATTTGTATACCATAACAAGTGAAATAACAGCGTGGAGGCCTTATGCAACTCCTGGTTTCGAGAGAATTAAGGTTAATGTAGGAAGTGAGTAAATATTAAAAAGAATAAATCACAAAAATACTGAGATCCAGAGAAAATTCAAAAAAGAAAGTCCCTAATTAAATAGTTAAGTCGAACGCTCACATACATCCAAACAAATGGATAACAGCTGCCTTATTCCTGACTTGGTACAGGCATTTTCTTATGTAGAAAATGGTGGATCAAACCTGGTTTTAAAGCAAGCTAAACCTCTCACTTGTATGACAGTCGCATCAAATTCCATTCTATTGACAACGATGTATGAACAAAACAAATAGACTTTATAAATAAAAAAGTCAACATTGTGTTATAATTTTATCATTTTAAACCCAACAAATATATAACAAAGAAGCACAAAATGGTTTATAGACCAAGCATATTAGCGAAACTTAAAAGACAAGAATACACGATTTATCATAGTACAATAACACAATACGGGGATGTATATAAGTTCAGAGTCAAGTCATATATGTGTCAAAGAAACATAAAAAGGCATATAGAAAAGGACAAATTTGCGTCTATGATAAGAGAGGGACAGTCAAACTCATAAATCGACAATAAACTGACAACGCCATGGCTAAAAATGAAAAGGACAAACAGATAAACAATAGTACACATAATACAACAGAGAACACTAAAGAATTAAAACAACACGAACCCCACCAAAAAATAGGGGGGATCTCAGGTGCTCTGGAAGGGTAAGCAGATCCTGCATCACATGTGGCACCCGTCGTGTTGCTTATGAGATAACAAATCCGGTTAATAGTCTAATTCGGTAGGTCACATTTATGAAAGCGAAGGGGATTGTAGTTACGACGTAAGGAACATATTCGATATCATGTGTGAAAGGGTTATTCCATAACGGTCAACCAACTCGAGATGATGTCCGTAAAATTTACGAAGAGATGATTTCAACTTCACCATTTGGAACTCTTGATTTAATAGCTTCCTTGTGAGCAACAACCCTCTATCAAGAAAATCATAATAGGAAATGCAATCACGGGAATATCGTATCAATTGGGAGGTTTAAAGTGGTGTATATTCAAAACGTGTAAATTACGCCACTGCTGGATATAGAACATCCAAAATGGAGCGGAGGGAGGCAACTTTAAATATTGGTTATAAAAACAAATGTTATAAATTTAGGCCATCAGTCACCTCTGGTTTGGCCCTGTTTACGAAACATGGTAAAAGCTGACAGAGGTTCGCTTTTTCGCTTTCCAAAGATTGTACAAATAATGCTGCATTTACCAGTTGAGTTAGTGTAATATAATTTATATAAAATTGGTTATGGTAATAGATATTACTAATATAAAACAATAATTGCATCTGACTGAATAATAAAAATGCCTATTACAGGTCTGATGATATTATGTGGATGTTTTACGTCCGGCTATCCTGTCTGGACATTGCGGACTGAAAAAAACTATTTACAGACCGGTGTCTGTTTGTCGTTTGGCCTTCATTTTACTCCGACTGCGTTGTTGTGGCTGGTATGGAGTATCAGGTCGTTCTGCTATCATGGCTGTTTGTATTGCCTCTTTCGATTCAGTGTAGATGACGGGCGATGTGTGTGGTGGTGTGCGCAGTAGGTCTGGGTCGATGATGTCAAACCCTTCATCGAAGTCGATCATACTGCGCTTGCCTCTGTCATTTGTGGAGGTGTAGAATACCAGGCGATGGCAGGCCTTTTTTGGGTTGTAAGGATTGACGACAATATCCTTATTGACTACAACCCCAACTGGTTCCCCTTTGTACTTTGTTGGTGTAAGTACTTAACAGACTATGTTGTCTCTTGCCTCGGTTTGCGTGAAGTGGTCTACGCTGGTGGTTTGTTGATTTTGAGCAGCAGGTACAACGGCTGTTTTGTTGGCCATCCACTGGGCGTAACGGTTAGCGTTGCGTCTCCTGGTAGATGGTGGCTTGTTCTTGCTTTTCAGGGCCGACTCAAGTTTCCTAGATGCAGTATCTGGTTCCTTGGCCTTGATCCAAGTGAGTTGAACCGGTACTTGGTCAGAACTGGCGGTGAATTTCCATTCCTGCTCTTTTCCATCCAACTTCATTGCTACCAATAAAGCTCTCAGTTCATTATGTAGTTCCATAATGTCTGTCAATGATGTTTACGATTCTAAGCTCAACATAATTTATATTCTGATGTCCATTTAAGTCTTTATACTCAGCCACTGTGTTACTTTGTCACCATATTCCTCATTTAGGTATTTATGATTACTCACATATATTTAATTGTCATTTAATTAATAATTCTAGTGTATTTGAAATGAGTGATTGATTGACTGACGGATAATACAGCTAAATTGATTAAATAATTAAAAACCATAAAAAGTATTAAAAACGTTTATGAGTTAATATTTAAAACCATAAGATATTAATATAAACTATCTGGGTAGTATTTTTCATTAAACTAGTAAATATAAACAAAAAGTAAAGTTTCATGTACAAAATGTGTATTAGTGTAATTGTGCATTTTCCTTATCTTATATTCAGGCGTTACTATGTACTGTATATTCCATCCCATATTATTGACCTTCGCATCTAAGTGTGAGGTAAGCATTGAGTTGGATTATATATGTTTTGCTATCAATGCTTATTATTTTGTTTGCTTATGCTTATTTTAATTGCTTTGCTTTTGCTTAACATTAGCTATTTAGTTTGTTTCGTGTAGAATCTAGTTTTAAATGTAATTGTATTTTCAAGACATTATTATACAATTGAATAGTGTAAAATCAATAAGCGATTTAATTCAATTAGATTACATTGATATTTTGTTAGAATAACAAAATAAGAGAAAGTATTAACAGATTGTATAAATTTTTTAATTGGAAATTCATTGAGTTCTCATTGTACTCATGCTATTATTCTTGAACCGTTGTTTATAAATTTATATTTAATAACAGGGTCTTTTGTTTACAAGTTTTTGATGTCGTAATAAATTAGCATCTAAAACCTGAGAAGTGTTTTATTTGTGTCTACTAAAGCCAAGAAAACCACTCGACTACAAATCGAGTGTCTCAAGAGTACGTATACCCGTTCCATCAGGCATTTCAATATTTGGATAATATAAATAAAAATAGGAAAAAAGAAAACAAAGGTGAAAATAAAGCCATATAAGATAGAACAAACTACATGCTGATCCAAAAACCCCAATAAAGAGACTAACAGTCCACAAAACATTACCTAGTATGTCTGTTTGTTTGTCATAAATTATTGTCAATAAAATGGAATGTTATGAGACTGTCATACTAGTGATAGGTGTAGCTAACCATAAAACCAGGTTCAATCCACCATTTTCTACATAAGAAAATGCGTTTACCAAGTGAAAAATATGACATTTGATATCCATTCGTTTAATGTGTTTGAGCTTTTGATATTGTCATTGGGTGATGGACTTTCCGTTTTAATTTTTTCTCAAAGTTCGGTATTTTTGTGATTTTACTCTTTACACAACATTAAACTAAATATTAAAAAAATATCTGGGGTTATATTAGGTGCTGCGATTGGTTAGTAATTTCAGTTCCACTATATAACACTATCGTGTCACTCAATGCTGGTCAAAACAAAAAAGAGAAATTTATGATAGTCGCTATTGGTGATTTCATAAAAATATTAAAAATTCACGCATTATAATTAACTCTGTTTTGTTGGGGGAAAACATATTTTACCGTAGAAAATCGTTATTACAATTGAAACACAACTGATATATTGATCTATGGTCACAAACACTTATTTCGGAAACAGATATATCATCATAACACATGCATTAAAAACAAAAAAAAAACTCAGTAAAGGATAATCTATTGGTAAAACATCAGGTAAATGTCACAAACCTTTTATTTCATACAAGTAAGAGGTTTATTTAGCTATACAACCAGGTTCTATCCATCATTTTCGTACAGAAAATGCCTGTACCAAGTCATGAATATAACAGTTGTGATCCATTCCTTTGATATGTTTGAGCTTTTGATTTTTGCCATTTTATTAAGGACTCTTCGTTTTAATTTTCCTAGGAGTTCAGTATTTTTGTGATCTTACTTTTTATATTGATATATGTGTTTTGCTTTTTAGTTATGTTAACGTTTAATGCATACTGAGAAAAGAACAATTTGCCAGTTGATGCATGTAATAGTTATGCTATGCAAAAGTAGCAGGACCGGTACAAAGTACTGGAAAATTAGACTGCCGCAGAAAAAGAGGTGATAGATAAGGGGCGGAAATAATGCATTAGACTGTTTGCTAGTCGGATCCATCAAAGAGTTAGTTTAACGTGCAGATACTGTGCCACTTTCTTTTGAAGAGGCATCGGTATTAACGTTCGCAGTCGAAACGTACGTGACTGACTAGATATATTCATTCCTCACACCGACCCCATTTAGCATTAGGTGTCTAGGTGACAATATGTGCATACCCCAGAAACCCTTCGAGTCTGGTCAATAGCAGAGAGTCTTTATGACCAACATAATCGTGAATATAAAATTACAGTAAAATCTATTTAGATTGATTAATGTCTGATTTTCATTTAGTCAGAAATAAACTTATATACTTCTATTTTAAAGGTATCCGCCTGTACCTAACAAAACTTATCGAAAGTAATAAAATTGCAATCACGCAATAATTATTTGATTTCATTGAAATATTATATCATTTTGGTCGATAAAACATGAAAAGTTTGGCAGGGGGTATACGATCTTTTTTCAAAGGAATTTAAAGGATCAAGGATTTGTTATCTTGCACGATAAACTATAATCAATTAATAAATATTCCCAAACACGACTATGAACGCTGAGTAATGAAACGTACACCGGTAAATTTGATTATTTCATATTAGGTTTTTAATGAAAACGATTAAATCAGATTAGTTAGACTAACCATGGAAGTAGAATGAAATATATATGTGTAATACTTCATTGGAGCAAATAATTTAGTATACTGTTTTTATACATTTTACGTTGGTTAACATGGTTTTACCTCAAATGGATAGTATTTACTCCAAAAATTGCACCAAAATAGCTGTATGAAACTTTTCAACATTTTTAACGATTCTCTCTTAAAAATCAAACTGCGATTTATTTTCAATAATTGAAGGATTCCTAAAAAATATAAACAAAGAAGAAAACTTTTTGTCATATTCACGAGAGTCCAGTTCACAGTTCCTCTTTCTGTGTGCAAACTGGAGAAAAACTCAAAATAGAATAGACGCTTCCGATTTGTGCATAATGCAACATTCAATCGAATGTGCACTTTTCATGTGATGGCTGTGTCAAATATATACAAATGTACTTACATTTTCTTATTGTTATAAAACCTTTTTTATTTGTTATTCAATATTTTAATCACTAGAACTTTATGGCATAATATTTAACATATAGTATTTACATATACTTAAAACAATAACAAATATTTAAAAACAATAATGACCGAATAAATAAAAATGCCTGTAACATATCAGGTCGTCCAATAAGTACTTATTTAACGTTATAAACAACTCTCTTATTTCCTTTTAGCTACGATCTCTATGAAATATATTTAAATCAAGTTTTACTAAAAATGTCAAATAATTGTATCGTTAAACTCATATACAATAAATATCTATATACACCTGTCGTTTATATAGGTATTATAGATTTTTACCATCAAGATGGAAACTTTATAGATGATCGAGAAATGGCATAGGTTGGTTTAGAGTATGAATAAAAGGTAACATATATAACAGGATTCACCTGGGCTATTTCTGAAAGAACTTGTATACATTCATTACGGGATTAAATTTTTATCTGTGCTGAAAGGTCTAGGATTTACATCTTGTTTAAATTTGTATGAAATAAAATCTTCGATCAATAGAAAAATTTTGATATGAGAGGACGTTTGAAGTCGTGATTTGATTTTCCACTTAAGAGAAAATATATATATTGTAGAAACTGTATCGAGCGGAAGCAAAAGTATAATGGGAGTATATTGAAATATACTGAATTGAATACTTTAGTGATACATGGAATAATTAATAAACACACAGTGGTGTCATAGATATACAACTCAATTACTTAAGTTGACTCTGTTACAGAGAAATATTAATAGAAATTTTAAGGACTGCAATAGTACTGAAACAAAGAATACAAAAAGGCAAAAGGAAAATTACACTTTGAAACTGTATGGGAGAAGATACATTTTAAAATAAAAGAAACTTCGTCTTCATTTGATGTGGTAGCTCCTTATATAGTTTGAAATTCTGGCAGAACTTCGAGATGAACAACCACAATCATAGTCCGGCATCGTCATGTGGGAAGCTGATACCGATGTCATGTGTTTCATCTTTCTATGAACTGTCAGCTGTACTTTCTAATGGTAAAATGGAACAGTTTTCTAAGTATGACGGGAAAGTAACATTGGTGGTTAACATGGCGAGCTGTGACAAGAATACTAAAAAGGAATTATTACAGGTGATTTTGGTTTATACATTAAAGAGGTGTCTTTCAGCAATCGATTGATGCTTAAGGAACGAAAGAAACATTTGTAGTTTTAAAAAAGGTTTTTTAAATAACATATTTAGTATATTTTAGGTCGGTACCAGTATCAAGAACATATGGCTAAACTAAAGTTAAAGTGCGTATATTTCTAAAAATCGTCGAGGTTTTTTTTTTTTTTTTTTCGCGCTCACTGTGTTTGAGTGTCACTGTTTAGGTATAACTAACCAAAGTTTATATAGAATATGATCGGACAAGAATTCATGACAAAAATCAGGTCGACCTAAAATGAGGTTTAAAAGAAATGAACACACCAAACAACACATAAGAAAACGACAAACCATAGGCAATATTATAAATCATAACTATACATGTTTTTTCAGGCGCAAATTGTTTAAATATTTTATCAAAGCTATCAATTTCGAAGGGTAACATTTTTTTTCATTTCAGACATGCTGTTGGCTAGGATTATGATGTCGTATAATTTAATATATACCGACTGTTTAAGAAATGCGTTATAAATTGTAGTCATAACACTTATGAATCAAGTTTAAGATTATGTGCATAGTAAATAAAACTATCATATTAATATTTACAGTAAGATAACTTGCATAAAATGACAGGGATAAGACGCAATGCATCTCAAGTTGAACAAATATTGAATTTCAAGTACCGTTATGTTAGAGTAGTCCTGGGTATTTTGTTTTTGTTTTTATCTTATATATTATAATGAGTTGTTTGTTGTGTTCTTGTAACAAATTATCAGCCTCGTATCGATATGAGTTTTTCCCAAATAGTATGTGATCACTTTGGATAATTTATTACCAAGAATAATATAAGAAAAAAAGTAAGGGATCACAAAACATACAATTCCATGAATTAGATGAACTTTTATTTAGCTTAGCAACACGTATAAATTTAATTTTGATATAAAGTTTATAATGACAGCCATTTGACTTGAAATCAAAGTCGTGTGTGATCTTGATTTATACACACTTTTTATTATAATAACATTGTTTTTATGTTCTTGTAATAATAACATCCGACATACGAATTGTTTTTATGTTCTTGCAATAATAACATCCGACATACGAATTGTTTTTATGTTCTTGTACCAAATTATAAGTTTGGTATCGCCGATGACTTTTTCCACAGTATTATGCGATCACATTTCAAACAAACTTCGGTTGGTTACTTACAACCTAGAATAACAAAACTATAAAGGAACACAAAACAAACAATTTTATGAAGAAGACGTACTTTTGTTTAGCTTAGCAACACATATAAATGTTAAATGTTAAGTTTGATAAGTTTATAATGACAGCCAATAATCCTGAAATCAAAGTTGTGTGTGATCTAATTTTATACACACTTTTCATAATAACATCCTACTTACGAACGAACATAAGGGTGCAAAATGAAAATGAATCCTATAAGTATGTTTTCTTTAATTGACTTTAGTCGCTTAATGTTTGGCTAAATAAGTTTATAATGCAGTCACTATTTGTTTTTAATGATCGTTATTGTGTATGTTCATATTAATGATGATTTAACGCACCATATGAAGATTAATGCGATATCTTTTTGCCGGGTTTTGTTTAAAGTTCGTCACTCCGAACATTAATCTTCATTTGCTGTAGTCTTACTATGTAACTCCTTGTTGCAAATCATAAAAGCAAACAAACACCGGACAGCAAAACTAACGGTAACAGAACTGATGCAAAAAAAAATAAGAAAGAGAGATTTTAAATACTAACACATGGAAAACGTTGGTACTTATATAGTGCATTGTCCTCACATTTTCATTGCTGGTTGACTCTCAGTTTTAATACGATCCGTTTGCTCTGTGTAGTTCTGTGACTTTTGTTTTCTTGTATCGCATATCATCCGTTTACTGCTTTGCCATCGCGCGTCCTGTGATAAAAAAAAATTATTGTTTAATAACATTTGTTCTAAATAATTGAGTGATCTCAAATATTCGTTTAAAAAAGAAAATATAGTTTGTAAATTTATATCGATTGCATCATAATTACTGGGGGGTGGTAGCATGGAAATATGTTATTATAGGTATTACATAGTACTTATACAAGTTACACAAGTTATAGTAATAATAAAATTTCGAATGAAAAGTAAAATCACAAAAAATACCGAACTACGAGGAAAATTCAAAACGGAACAATCACTAATCACAAATTTCACAGCAGAAATTGGTGGATTAAATCTGGTTTGATACCTAGTCTCGATAGAGAAAATGATGGATTAAATCTGGTTTGATACCTAGTCTCGATAGACAAACAATGATACTATGCATCATCAAAGAAGTTATTGTTGGGCACCTAAACGTAGAGTAAAACCAAACAAATATATAAATGATTGTAGAAAAATAATTAAAAATGCTAAGACTTCTTTCACGCATACGTTACTGTATGGTCGTACGTCAGGGAAATTGATTCACAAAGCATATGTGAATGTACAATTGATGTTACTACGGAACTTGCAAAATAAATAAAAAACTTTTTAAGGACCACTTACTTTTCAATAAATTATTGACGTAAATGCAACTAAAAGGAAACATTTATTTAAAGAATCCTTAATGCATTCTGATTTTGGTTGGACGAAGTATCACTAAATTTAAAACATTTATACATATATCGTTGACTGTTTTCAGTTCAATTCAAGGGGTAAATATTTTTTTAATATTGAATGCTCAGATTGATAGGTATTCACCAAAAGTAAATATTTGAAATTAGTATCCAAAGGTTTCATAATATTTTAATATTAGGACAAGTTCAGTGCTATCACATATCTATCATCGTTCAATGTGGATTAACCTATTTCTCAAAATATACAAATAATGGACAATGGGCTATTTACACGTCAGGGAAAATGATATGTTTATCAAAAATACGTCCATTCTAAAAAATAATTCAAGGTAAATATTTTAACCCCGTTATCGTGTGTTTTGTTGGAGACGGCCTCTGTATGTGTTTTTCTGTATGAACTCCAATTCAGGTCTGCTCTTTAGTTGATCGTAGGATTGATTGTATATGTATTATTTTGTTTACGTCTAGTAGCACATTTTATGCCTTTTTTTCGGACAAGAACACATAATTAACAATAAATACAATGTTGGTCGACCAGGAGGCTGCGTGAATAATTTGGGATGACAATGGTCAATTAGGTAAGAATAGAGAGAGACAGAAAATTAGCCTTGCAAAAGACCTTCTACGGTTCCTTCATAGAGTTGTTGCTTAGTTCCTTAATAACCGAGAGTGTGGCATTAACATGTTAAAATGCATCTGCTTTAACTCATCACTATTGTGACCAGAACTTGCTGCGAATTTTTACATCCCGAACAACCAAACAGACATCACACTTTTTAAGGGATACCGGTTCACTACCGATAAAAAAGACCAAGAAATTACCTTTTTTCTTATCCTCAGTAATCCTTTCAGTTTCCTGGTCATATGGAAAATTATTTACATTGAACACTTATGAACAGCCATTGCCAAATTTCTGACTGACTGATTGATTGATTAAGGAGTCTTGATATACTAGTATCCACACATTATTATTATTAGGTCGTTTACTTTTATCCTATTATCATTAACATTGCAAAGGTATATACAAAACAATTTACAAAACGCCTTTATATATTACAAAGAGGAAATATGCATCTCGGTGATTCAAAGAATTTAAAGTTGCCTGTACTCCGTGTGTGGTGTATTGATAAAATATTGGTGTAAGTTCAGATATCAAACCATTTAATCAACTTTCAGATGTTTATAACAAAAATCATTACATCATATTAAATAAGTCATATAAATGTAAATAACAGTAAGTAGTACATTCTATAGAAATATACAAAGAATAACTGATCTCTCTATTTAAATATATATACATCCTATGGAATGTATTGTTTTGTGTTGCACTTATTGATTAACGTAAACTTTTCACTAAGAAACACTGTTATTGTACGCTAAAGCTTTTTGGGTGGTTACGTGTAGATGAATATTTCATAAAATGCATTATATATCTGTTTTTTAAAAAGTCAAACAATCAATGTCTCTGCCATGAGAAAATACCTTTTTGATATATCAGTACAAATAGAACAATTGTAACATTGTAAACTTAGTCATTATCAGATGGTAAAACGATTCAAATTACATAAGGGTTTTTAATCTGTTTTACACATCAATTTGATTTATTAAGAAAGTAAAATTAGATATTTATTCGAGATTATTTATTTATAAATTCCATTCATATGCTGTTTCTTACTAATAAACATTACATAATTATACAAGCAAGTTGTTTTACATACAGACTGATGTTTATCATATTTTTTTTTTCGATAATTGTTTTGTACAAAACTCATGCCATTATCCATAAAGACTTTCTGATTTGAATTGTTTTACATTTCGGGGACTTTCATAGCTAGCTATGTTGTATGGGTGAGGGAATTTCTCGCTGCATTGAAGACCTGTTGGTGATCTTTTACTGTTGTCTGTTCTATGGTCGGGTTGTCGTCTCTTTGGTACATTCCCCATTTCCATTCTCAATTTGTATTTGCTCTTTGTTGAAGGTCGTATGTTTATCAATATAGTGGCTCGCCTCTATGACACTCGGTCTGTAGTGTTGAGTTATAATAATATATAGGATGATCCATATACAGTACAAATATACCAAAAAGCTACTACAACTGCAGTTATAGTAGTCTCAGGTCAAAGTAACTAACCATGTCAACGTTCTTTTTAAAGTGTTGTAACTTTATCGTATGCCCTTAATACGAAACCGAACAAAATATCTGATCATAGTCATATTACCCCCGATAAATATTTTACGTGGATATAAAAAAAATGCACTATGACAGACATTAAACGTTTCTTTTCAACATTTGGAAAGTTGCACTTCAATTGCTTATTTATTCTTAGCGCAATATTGAAATGAAGTATAAGTCAAATATTAGTAGAATGTCATAAGTGAGTGACTTACATAGAAATGTCAACTCTTGTGAATGAACACAACAATACGTAATGGGGAGCATTTATATATCCTGTTTCTTTTATTCCTTTTTTCATGACTTCGACAAGTTAATTTCACTGCTAATAATTTAATTATTTTTTTCATTGTTTTTATATATTGATGAATTGATAATGTAAATTTCTTTTTCTCTCGTACTTTGAACTTGATCTATAACAGGTTCACACGATTAAAGTAATTGAACCGGGTTAGTAATACTGTACATAGTCTTTATTTCGATAATTAGATTTCCTTTTGTTAAATTACACCTTTGACTCTTAAAATCTTAAAAGAACAGTTAAATGTCATTGGATTGATTATGCTGTTTAACCAAATCGTTGTTCTTTTTAAGTTTATACCAATACAAAAATTTCTTCCGTGCATATTATTTATATATTGGTTTTATTAGATGATTCAATAACAAAAAATGATATTTGTGAACAGGTATTTATCATGACTGATACAAAACACGCTTGTGATGGTTGCCTTAAAATTAGTTTTAAGTCCTGTTAAGAAGCTGCAATGCATTAGATCAACGCGGTTTCCACATTGAATCCATACGTAAAAAAACATCTTATTTTATGCTGGTTTGCGAAATTCTGTATGTTTACAATACACGTTTTGCTCAAAATTATTAAGAATTTGCAGCTACAGTGTAAACAAAATAACATATTAAATTTATAATTTATCATAAGGATCATAATTATGTAGTCCTTTTTACATTTCTGTATTATAAGTTAGTACGCAGATGCAGATTTTTTTTTTAACTTTAATTTAATGTTTACCTTAATTTGAAATCTGTATGATTATGAATACTTTCGATAACATTGTTTGCTTGTGCTATTAAAATCTTGTTATTATATTAATATTGACAGTAAATATTTACTCTTGTTAAACATTAAAATTCGATTTTAAAAACAAACAATATTTGACTTTAGCATTCTTGAATGTGCATAAAGCGCTGCATAATTTAACATTTCTTCCTTATGAAAGCGATAAATGTATTGATTTCGTAACCGTATATTGCTATATTACTTTCTGTAACATAAAAAATCAACATGTTTACATTGTGGGGCCTATTAAATGATTTTTCTTTAAATAAATTGTAATGGTAGTTTCAAATTCGATGAAATAATGTTCTTGTTTATTTTATGACTTATTAGCTTAGTTGCATTTTTATTCAATTGGATACAGTGATATGTGTTTGATTGTGCATACATTAAACAGCAGTTTTCAAAAAGTTTGATACAAGGCGTTCCACAGAATTACTGGCATTTCACGCAACATACTGCATACAAAAATTCCAACCATTGGCTTGTCTGTAAATCTTCATACTGAAAGTATAAGCTATAAACTAAACATATGTATATGTATCAAAAGTTATGACTTGTCTTTAATAATATATAATTTCTTTTAAAAAATCAAGTACAGAAAGCGCGAACTAAGAAATGATGTGTATGGTAACTTAAATATGGCGTTGAATGATAAATCCATGATGTTTTTGTCACATGATAGCAACTCGCTTAAACGGTTGATGTGGTTCCTCCTGGCACATAAAACAACCGTTTGATCTGTTCGCTTGAACCATACATCAACTATAATTCGATTCGTCCTTTCGTTCAGTGAAAAGGGTTAACAATATAACTGACTGACCGATAATAAACGTGCGTGGGTTTTGGGGTGTACTATTAGTTACATAGTGTGTGAGTGATCTAATATGATACATACAGGGTTAGTAATTTCCATATGGGATGAAAGCGAAGCTCGAACCCCATATGGAATTTACTTACCCTGTATATATCATTTTAGGTCACTAGCACACTATGTAACGAATGTATCTTACCGACTATCTTTATTTGATTAATTTAGACTAAAGTTGTCTGATTTGCTATCATAACACATCTTCTTATTTCTGTATTAAAGTGTTCAAGTGTTCAATTTTAAGAACCTTCTTCAATTGTTTTTCACCAAAAACTAATGTAAACGATAAATATCTATTATCAACAACCTTGATATAACAATATTAAACAGAACTTTCAATACTTTTAAATAATTAAATATTATAGTGCATAAGTCGTAAATCCGCTACTTACCGTGTATTGAAATAAGCCCCGCCTCCCTACTAACCTAATATGAAATATACACGATCTCCACGAGGTCGCTTTTAACAAATCATATTCCTAGAAATGTAAGGTAATAGTGGTTATAGCAAATAATATTTTTCTTATGTAAAAATAAATATATAAATTCCGTTGTATTAGATAAGTAATTATCATTACAAACATTTTATTTGTTCGTATTTTATTTATTTTCAGCTGAATGAACTTGTCAGTACTTGTGGAACAAGAGGACTGGTGGTTCTTGTGTTTCCCTCAAATCAACTTGGAAAACTGGAACCACTGGAGAACACGGAAATGTCACCGTTCTTCTACTATGTACGACCAGGGTCAAAATTTGAGCCTAGATTCGTTTTGTTTTCTAAAGTTTTAGTGAATGGATCAGATTGTCACCCGATTTATGAATTTTTGAAAATGAAACAGCCGTATCCAGCAGACGACGACTGTCAAATCTCGCGAGATCATACATTTATTTGCTGGGATCCCGTTACGCGCCATGACGTTAGTGGAAACTATGAGAAATTTATTATATCGCATGATGGAACTCCAGTAAAACGTTATACACAAAAAGCATCATTCGAACAAATCAAACGAGATATAGAAATACAACTTAAACGAATACCAAAGCAGCCAAAGGAACATCTTCATGTTGTTCATCACTGATTCATAAATTATGTATGTGAAAAAGAATACTGAGAAAGCTGTGGATATATTTATACTATCTTTTAATAATCATATACATCGACAAAAATTGCGTATGCATAGACTTGGGTCAAAGTCTTTTCATAATGACAATATTTCCATGCAATATATATTTTATGCAAACTATATTTTTTTACAAAATATATTCTCGGCTTCATAGACACTTTTATAATACAGGGACTTTTTTATGAAATGCTTGAGAAAAAAAATAGTCTGAATACTTCGTAGTTATTTTTTTATGATTGACATACACAAATAACTGAACACAAAAGGACGAATAACGAAGAGTCATTATGTTTGGTCCCTTTATATTACATAAATAGCAAACTTCTTCAATCATGTTAATTTCTAATTATTTCAGTGATAAGTAAAATGATATAGTCCTGACAATAATGCAGACATTTCATTTGAGATGTTACTGTGGTGCAAGAGAGGCGAAAGATACCAGAGGGACAACCCCATGGCCCAATAGACAAATAACAAGTCAATAGTACACAAAACACAACAAAGAACCACTTAAGACAGACATACTGCGCAGAACGAACCTCGCCAAGATTGGGGGTGATGGCATGTGCTTCAGATATGTAAGCAGATTCTGCTCAATTTGTGACATCCGGCGTTTTAAGTCTTATTCGGGAGGTTACATTCTGGAAAAGGGGGACGGATTTGTACACATTGTGTATGAATTCCGCTTTATATGAGTAAAAACAATAAGTGCACAGTTTTTATAAACTGGTGTTATTAATTCAATGTATAGTTTTTAACAAAGTAAGTTTTTCGTCAACTAAAGCGAGCAAGATGTGACTGCGATTTCCATTTGCGTTAAAAATTGCTATCAATTACGATGTAGTCGATCTTTTAATTGAGTATATGATACATTAGGATGTGTATTGCTGTAATAAGATTGAAGTATTTCAATTTCTATGCACTCAGTATTTATGAAATAACTTCATCAGAAACGCCGGTTATTAATAGATTATTGGGTTTTCTACAGATTGATATCGTATAAAAATAATTTACGCGAGCCACATGGAAAATCATTTTGACTTGTAAGCGAAGCCAACGAGCTAAACCAAAATTCACATTAGGTTGAACGGCTGATAATTAACTTTATCAATACGTGAAAAATTCAATAATCTATTTATATTTCAATATTAACAAAAGCTAACAATAGACTGATAGACAAAATTTTAAGATAGATTTGAATATATTTTTTTCTACAGAGTTCATGTAGATAAGATGTGTAGGAATCATATATTACAATGCATATAAACTGTCAACTTGCTCATTATGATACACATGTACGAGTTGAAACATTATTAAAATTAAAGCACATCTACATTCAATGAGCAAAACAAGAATTAAACCACAACTTAAAATTTAAGAACTAAAACAAAGATTAAAAAGGTATACTGTAAAAATAGGCATATCAGTTTGCATGAAATGAACAACAACTAAAAATTAAAAACAAGGTTAGATTATCCTACTTGAAGGTGGCACGGTAGTATTTCCTGGCCCATAAGGGATAATGATAGCCTTTTTAGAATTTTCACCACTTTCTAACACTGCAAACAATTCTACAATCACAGTTAACTGAAGTACTTTCATTTAACTATTCAGAAATGAATTTGAATATGTATCATGACCGTTTACTTTTTTTGCTATTTTTAAAAACCTAAGGCCACTAGTACTTTTAGGTATTTTATGGTGCAGTGAATACAAAATTTAAAAAAATTCTCAAAAATTCATTTTCATCTGTATGTAAAATTATTTCATATGTTTCTACACCTGATTCATCCCTCAGTTTGGGAAAGTATGTTCAGTTGATACTGTATTTTTTCCAATCACACTGTTTAGATACATTTACCTAAGTAGGGTACACAAAAGAGCAACCTAAATTCTGGAATGCAAATACTACCGTGCCACCTTAAAGTATGCACTCAGATTACAGACATTACACTTTTCTTTTCGCCATTTGGAAAGTTTCACTTCAATTGCTTCTTTAAACTTAACGTTAAATTAAATTGAAGTAAAAGTCAAATATTAGTAGAATGACATAAGTGAGTGACTTACATAGAAATTTCAACCCTTGTGAATCAATATTATAATACGTTATGTAGAGCATTTATGTATATCCGGTTCTTTTTATTCAATGTTCATTACTACGAGAATTTAATTTCACTGCTTATAATTTAATTAATTTTATACTCTTTTTTTTATAAATTGATGAATGTATTATGTAAATATCGTTTTCTCTCAAACTTTGAACTTTTGATCTATACCAGGTTCACACGATTAAACTAATTGAGTCGGTTAGTGATTTTCTTCATACTGAAGACTTTACTTCGATAATTAAATTTTTTTGTTAAATTATACCTTTGCCTTATAAAAAAACAGTTTTATGTCATTGGATTGATTTGGTTGTTTGACCGAAGCGTTGTTCTTTATACCGATATAGACGATTCTTCCGTGCACATTATTTATAATTTTTTTTGTTTATAGAAAATTAAATAACCACAAATAATACTTGTGAACAGGTATTCATCATGCCTGGTACAAAGACCGTGTGCAGAGATTTCCCTAAAATTTATTTGAAGTCTTTTTTTAAGAAGAATGCATTAGATCAATGCGGATTCCCCATTGGTGCCATAGCTTAAAAAAATATCTTATTTCATTCTGGTTGACGATATTCTGAATGTTTACAACACACGTTTGATTCAAGATTGTTCAGAATTTGCAATTACGGTTTTAAAAAATAGCATAATTTGTTCATACGTAGTCGTTTTTATATTTCTGTAGAAAATTGTACGCAGAAGCAGATTTTTTAATAATTTTATAAATTCCTCAATTTGAAATCTGACGGATTATGAACACTTTAGATAACTTTGTTTGCTCGTTATTATTAAAATCTTGTTATCATATTGGTAATGACAATAAATATTTACTCTTGTTAAACATTAAAATTCGCTTTTAAAAACAAACAATATTTGATTTATTTTTTTTTTTTTTTTTTTTAAATGTTAAAATATTTTATTTGAATTTTACATTTGTTAGAGATACATGAAGTACCGGTACCTTATATTTGATTTATTTCTTTTTTTATGAAAGCAATAAATGTATTGATTCAGTAACCGTATATTGCTATATTACTTTCTGTAACATAAAAAATCTATATGTTTACAATGAATTGCAATGTTGGTTTCACATTCGATGAAATAATTTTTTGTTGGTTTTATGACTAATTAGCTTACTTGCAGTTTTATTGAATTGGATACTATGATATGTGTTTGCTTGTGTATACAATAAACTGCAGTTGTCAAAAAGTTTGATACAAGGCGTTCCATAGGACTACTGGCATTTCACGCAACATACTTCATACAAAAATTTCAATCAATGGCTTGTCTGTAAATCTTTATACTGATAGTATATGCTATAAACTGAGCATATGTATATGTATCAAAGGTTGTGACTGGTCTTTAATAATATAGATCTATAACTTCTTTTAAAAAACAAAGTACAGAATGCGCGAACTGAAAATCTTTGATTGATTTGTGTATTGTAACTTGAATATGGCGTTAAATCCATGATGTTCTTGTCACATGATAGCAACTCGCTTAAACGGTTGATGTTGTTCCTACCGGGAACATAAATCAACCGTTTTATCTGTTCGCCTAAACCATTATACATCAACTATTATTCAAATCGTCCTTTCGTTCAGTGAAAAGGTTTTACAATATAACCGACTGACTGACTGATAATACACCTTCGTGGTTTTTTTTTGGGGGGGGGGGGGGGGGGGGGTTGAGTGGTTATAAACGAATAATAAGTTAAATCGCAAAAATTCTGAACTCCGAGGTAAATTCATACGGAAAGTTCCTAATCAAATGGCAAAATCTAAAGCACAAACACATCAAACGAATGGACAACAACTGTCATATTCTTGACTTGGTACAGGCATTGTCGTATGTAGAAAATGGTGGGTTGAGCCTGGTTTTATAGCGCCAAACCTCTCACTTGTATGACAATCGCATCAACTTCCATTACATTGACAACGATGTGTGAATGAAAAAAACATACATAATAGGTAAAAATGTCAAAATAGGGATACTCATAAACGGACAATATTTCTTCTTATTGCGTCGGTGTCCTGATTAAAGGGTCAAATAGTCCAATATAAGGGTGTGGTGTCTGCGATTTAAGGGTTGAAGGGTCCAACATTATGGTATGGCGTTGACGTCCAGTGTCCAGGATTTTAGGGGTCGAACAGCGCATCTATCACTACTCTCGTTGTTTGGTTCGTTGTAGTTCTTCACAATGTAAATGTTTATCGTTACCTTAAACAAGCAAGTGGTGACTACAAAAATAATCGCTATCAAATAAGATGGTGTCGATCTTTTAATTGAGTGAAAGATACACTAGGATAGGTATTGCTTTGATTCGATTGTATTATGCCAATTTCTATGCGCTCAGTATTTTTAAAATAACTTCATCAAGAAAGCAGAATATGTATAAATTATCGGGTTTTCTACACATTGATATCGTAAAATAATATACGCGAGCCATGCTAAAATCTCTTTAAGCTTTTGGACGCAACCAAGGAGCTCAAAGGCTTCACATTATTTCGAGCGGGTGATGCTTAATGATGTCAATACGCGAACATTTCAGTAATCTAATATATTTTCGTATTAGAAAAAGCTAAAATATAATATAATATATATATATATATATATATATATATATACAACTCGTCTAAACATCAACCCAACAATGTTAGATCTGTAAATTTGCTTTCGCAAATTTTTGGTTCTTCCCTCGCCGGGATTCGAACCCATGCTACTGTGATATCGTGACACCAAATCGCCTGCACTGCAGCCGTCCCGCTAGACCACACGACCACCTGGGCTCTCATAAAAAGAGCTTTCGCTGGCCGTGTGTTACCTTTCCACGTCAGTTTTAATCTAGCGGCGTACTGCAGTACATGATATATAAGGCATGAAGATGTTATTGTTACAGATCAGCTAAATTATCTATAGTAAAGGATCCTACAAATGAATGTAAGATACAGTCACAGAAAATAATTATATTTATAAGTACGTCTGAGTCAGTTTCTGTGACTGTATCTTATTTGTTTGGTTTCTAATTTGATTCATTACGGAACTATAAACACATATCACACAAGTGGGAGGTTTATCCAGCTATAAAATTTGTTTCAACTTACAACTTTTTTTTCCCGAAAAATATCTGTATCATTATCAAAAATATGACGGTTGTTCTCCACTTCTTCCAATGATTGATAAAGTCTTAGGACAGTTTTATGATGTGACTTCGTTCCCTTTTGAATTTACCCTAAAAATATATATATATGTTTGGTTATAATAATGATTACTTAATACATGGCTTTACTGTACTGCACATTCATCAAAGAGTTAAAGAACAGCGGAGAACATGAAGTACTATATGTCAATTTTGTTGGTTCCGGCAAAAAATAAATATAAAAAAGAAGATGTGGTATGATTGGCAATGAGACAATTCTCCACAAGAGACCAAATGACACAGAAATTAACAACTATAGGTCACCGTACGGCCTTAAACAATGAGCAAAGCCCATATCGCATAGTCAGCTATAAAAGGCCACGAAATGACAATGTAAAACAATTCAAACGAGAAAACTAACGGCCTTATTTATGAGTATGTAACACATAAACAAACAACAACCACAGAATTACAGGCTCCTGATTTTGGACAGGCACATACATGAATAATGTTGCGGGGTTAAACATGTTAGCGGGATCCCAACCTTCCCCTAACCTGGGACAGTTGTATAACAGTACAACATAAGAACGAACAAACAATCAGTAAAGTCCTGCTATTTATTCGGTCTTATTTCAGACTTTCCTTCAGACTATATGAAATAAAACTTTATTGAAACTAAAGTCAGCGGTTGGTGGCCGTCTTGTGATACAGAGGGACCACCTAGAAAGCCTCCATAAAATGGTTTCAAGTTCATGTCCAGACAAAATAGTGAATATAAAAGTGTTATGCGCAGTTCATGTGTGCATTGGCAACATCTTCCTTGAGTATAAAGAGTACCAAAAAGAAAGGTGCTGTTACACTTGTACAGCATTTTGAGGTGGTTGGATTTACTTTTGATTAAAAAAAAAATTGGGGGATATTTTTATTGAAATTCTTAGTTATATATATATATGTGTCGATATATTGATATTTATGCTTTTGCTTTTAATGTATATATTATATTTTTAAGACATATTTTTAGAGACTTCATATATAAGTAAACAATATCAATTTTTATATGCATGCTTTGTTACGTATAAATGTTTAAAGAGGGCATATTTTTCAGACACTTTTTCATTAAACTATGTTTCTTTAGTAATTTTCTATTCTTAATTGATATACTGAAAATCTGAATGAAGACCGCCAAAATAGAAAAACTCTATGGACGTCAAGTTGGTTTCTTATTCCTTATTCGTTACTTATTCCCTATTACTTATTCGTTACTTATTCCCTTTTCCTTATTCGTTATCTATTCGTTACTTATTCCTTATTCCCTATCCGTTACCTATTCGTTACTTATCCCTTATTATCTATTCGTTACTTATAACTTATTCCTAATTCGTTACTTATTCGATTTTTGATATCCTTCCCCCTTTTTAATTGTTTGTATTCTTATATATAGTTCTATATTTGTTGAGGTAAAATGACCTTTTTATGACCTGTTATATGTGTTTGTGCTCAACCGATCCTGTTGCTTTATGTTCGATACTTATTTGTTTCTTATTTGATTTTTATACGTTCTACCTTTTAAATGTTTTATATTCGTATGTTTGGAGATCTGGTTTTGGTTCGAAGAGGTGAAATCATTTTTTAGCGCTTGTATAAAAATGAAGATGTGGTATGATCGCCAATGACACAACTCCCCACAATAGACCAAAATAACACAGAAATTAACAACTACAGGTCACGATACGGCCTTCAACAATAAGCAAAGCCCATACCGCATGGTCAGCTATACAACATGTTAGCGGGGTGTACATCGTTTCGGAGCTTGACTAATACCTTGTTTATAACACGCGTATTATACGTTGCACCTTTTAGAAAATGATTTTCAATTGTGTTCTTGTCTCTGGTGGTAACTATTTGTTCTTAGAGATAAAATAACCCTATTAGCGCGTATGTACCCGTTCCAGCGCTCGGTTTATACCCTGTTACTAATTCGTTCCTTAATCGCTTTTAATACACGAGGTATACGTTGCACCTTTAAAAAAAAAAGGATTTTAAATTGTTTTCTTGTTTCTAGTGGTAGATTTCGTTTCTAAGAGGTGATATAACCCTATCGGTGCGTATGTAGCAGCTTCAGAGCTCGACTGATACCCTGTTACTTATTCGTTCCTTATTCGCTTTTAATACGCAGGGTTTACTTTGCACCTTGAAATAAAATGATTTTGAATTGTGTTCATGTATGGCAAGCCGTTCTCGTCAAAACTATGTTTAAACCCTTTTTTCGAAAAAAAATACACACTGAGATTTAAAAACCTAAAATAACACACTGAGAAATCGAAATTACACACTGAGATTTAAAAAAATAAAAAACACACACTGAGAATTCAAAATTACACACTGAGATTTTAAAAAGACACACTGAGATGAAATAAATTGAAAAACACACACTGAGAATTGTTAATTACACACTGAGATTTCAAAAATACACACTGAGATTAATATGCAAATTACTAATGAATATTCATGAGATGAATAATTCAACAGATTAATATCTTGATCTCAAGAACTCTTGTCATTATAATGAAATGCGATTCCTTCAACCAACATTCGTAATAAATTTCAAGACTTAACATCGCTTATATTCATAAGTTAGTTTGTTGCCTATAATTCAGATCATTACTACCAGTAATTAAACATGGGTCCCTTTTCAAAAGTCTTCCAACTGTTTTCCTGATTTCGCTAGTTAATCTTTTATATTTTTGTTACGTTTATATGCTATAATAGACACTTTCCTTGGACGAGAGGAGAGAGTAAAAATTTGGCTGCATTCTTTTGCGGATTGTTCCAATGTTTTCTTATAATTTTAATAAAGTTTTTCACCATTTGGTTATATTTTGTAATAAGAGTAAGTGGGTATTTTTCTTGTTCTTGTATTTCTAAAGTTTTTTTTATAAATAATTTGGAACCAAATCGAAGGACTAACGAGTTATGTCCCCTTATTGTTTTTAGCTTGTAATAGATTCAGATTAAGTATGCTAATTAGATATGTGCGCATAAAAAGTGCGCACAAATCTCAGTGTGTAATTTTAAATTCTCAGTGTGTAATTTTAAATTCTCAGTGTGTAATTTCAAATTCTCAGTGTGTGTTTTCAGTTTATTTATTCTCAGTGTGTCTTTTTGAAATCTCAGTGTGTAATTTTCAATTCTCAGTGTGTAATTTTCAATTCTCAGTGTGCGTTTTTCATTTTTGTAATCTCAGTGCGTCTTTATGAAATCTCAATGTGTAAATTTTTAATTCTCAGTGTGTAATTTTCAATTCTCAGTGTGCGTTTTGAAGTTTTTAAATCTCAGTGTGCTTTGTTGTAATTCTCAGTGTGTAAATTTTTCGAAAAATGGTTTAAACATAGTTTTGACGAGAACGGCTTGCCATATTCATGTCTCTGGTGGTAACAACTTGACGTCCATAAAAACTCTATATAAATCGTTATTTTGTCGGAGCCGATCATCAATTTGTTGATGTTCCATTGAGCACAATTCTCATTCCATCAGACTAAAGAGCCAGAAAACTCCATTCACACATCTTCAGACACGTTTATACATCCAAACAGAGATTTTCATTTTCCCCATACACAATAACGCATTGGAATCTTCTATGTGCATTGCCATACGACGTGTCTCGGTATTTTGTACATCACTAGTAATTTTGGGGCCTTTTATAGCTTGTTGCTTAGTGTGAGCCAAGGCTCCGTGTTGAAGGCCGTACATTGACCTATACATGCTATAATGGTTTACTTTTATAAATTGTTATTTGGATGGAGAGTTGTCTCATTGGCACTCACACCACATCTTTCTACATCTATCCAACATTTATGTATTTATTTTTAATGTTTCTTGTGGTTTCGGTTGGATAATGCATTGTGTCTTATCGTTTGTAGTCCCAATACTTATAAAATAGCCTTCCAATACCATCCTTGTCATGATAATTTATTGGACTTTCATTGTGAAAATAATTGTATGAAGTTCAAGTATTCGTTACATAAGTGCGTCACTGTTTGTTATGTCCTGTGCTGTCTGTCGTTGATGGAAGATGAGCAGTTTGCATGTCGTGTCAACTTTTATATTATTTGTTTGTGAGTTTCTTTGTGATGATTGTTCTTGCATGTGTTTGTGCTGTATTTGAGGCACATTGTGTTGTCATTGTAACGATATCTTTCAACACAGCCATATAAGCGGGGGCTAGCCCGATGATAAAATAAGCCGGTTTAAGCCACAATTGTTTTCTTAAAATGTCCAGTACTAAGTCAGGAACTATGGCAGTTGTTATAAGTTCGTTTCTATGTATGTTGTCGTTTATCTTTGTTGCACTTCAATGTTCCTGTTGTTCCTTTTGTTTTCGTCTTATATTTGATGTGTTTCCCTCGGTTTTCGTTTCGAACCCGGATTTGTCTTCTCTCAGTCGATTAATGACTCTTGAACATCAGCAAACTACTGTTGCCTTTAATTATCTACCAACTACAGTTGTTAATATTCACAGACAGTCGACTCTTTCAGAGAGCATCTCATAGAGTGTTATAGAGTGGTGGTTTGTTTTTTCTCCTTTAAGTTTTCAAATCTTCCATCTGCATAAAGATGACTGACGCATGCGTGCCCTATTTATTTACAACCAGTTATATTCAAAAAGAAAAGCCACTGTCTTTATTTAGATTTTCTTTTTTTTTTTAGGTTATTAGTCTCAATGCTAAGGTGCTCCTAACAAAGGACGGACATAACCTTATTATGCTAATGACACAAAATAAGTCACTACCTTCCCCTTTCCAGATTGTTCCCATACCCTGCCGCAGCTCCGAAGTTCGAATATTATGGAAACAGCTTCTTTATCATCATCTGATGTAGAGGAATCTGCTACATCTACAGAAGAAGATAATTTATGTGTTAAAGATGTCCAAAATCAAGCACACACCTTACTCGTATCAAATGTTAAACGCCGAAGACACAAGCCCAAAACAAGTGTCATACCAAACTGTGTTTCTGAGTGGAAAAGAAAACATGCCGAGAAAGTAAACATCTATTACAATGAAAGTTATTATACTACTGTGTCAGACGTTGTAATAAAGAAAGGAAATCTAACTGAGTTTACGATTGAACAGGAACAGTATATGAGTACATTGAATTCACATCTTCATTTTGATGCAACTCTGGAGAATAATCCATGTCAATTTGCTACTCATGAATTTTACAGTAAACACATGAAACCAACTTTGGACAGTATAAGGAAAAAGATAAAACCATCAGATGAAGAGAACAGCAATGACTCGTACATGTATGTAACAAACAGTTTCTCAAACACATAATATGTTATTGTTTTAAAAATACTATATAGTGTTTTTAAAACAATATCACAATATGTATGCAGCAGCTAGTATTGCGAAGTTTTCATGTGTAACAGGAGAGCATGAATTTTATAACAATTTTTATTCCAATGGAACTCGAAACGGGGACGAATTCTAGTCAAATCGGCACTTGGTTAAATCGGCACCTGGTCAATTCGGCACCTGGGCTGGTATAGTAAAATCGGCATCTGGTCAAACTGGCACCTGGTTAAATCGCACTTGATATAGTCAATTCAGCACCCATCATTGCCCATGTTAGATTTGTTAAATATAATTTTTTTACAGTATTTTAATCAAAAACAGTAAAAATAAGGAATGGGTTGTCCAGAAATTTTACAGTATTTACCCAAGAAGAGGTAGATAAGTAAGGGGTTGGCAAGAAATATTAACCTAATTTTATCATGTTTATTCACATTTTTAAGGGTTGAATTATTTATATATATTATTGGATGCCTAATTGACTTTAAATAGGTGCCGATTTTACTAGATGTCGATTTAACCTGGTGCCGATTTGACTTTTTCTATGGGTGCCGATTTGACCAGGTGCCGATTTGACTTGTACCCACAGGGACCTCTGTGGCACAAGGTCTTGTGTTATCTGCTAAAGACGTACTTCCTTAGCTCAACCGCTTACAGCTATCTACTGCAATTACTAACATGACTTAGGGAAACAATCTTGTCACACATGAAACAAATTTGTGGCACTTGGCCAAAATTGTAAAGATCAAAGCAATAAAACAAAGATTATCAGAAAATGCAGCAAAATATTAAGCATGAAAATGCCTGAGTCTCATACTAATTGTGTTAGACTTGACAGCCTCAGTGTTTCTGTGTGCAGTTTTGATTTTATATATTTTTATGATAAAAAAGCATGTTTCAACAATTGCTGAAAAATCCCTGCTTTGAACACTAAAGATTTTTAAACTAAATGAATTATGCACAAACTTTCTTAATAAGAACATGTAAATTGTTTAATTATATATTGATACAAATGTATCTGTTCTTCTGACAAGTGCCTCTTCAACCTTTACAGAGCTTACATTACTCAGTTTGCATTTGGTTCTGTTACCCTTGACTTTTTTGGTACATTGTCATTCATCTTTAGAAGCATACATGTATGAATGACCATTCTGTAAAATATGCATAATAAGGAAATTTGATTATTTGTTATTTTCTGTAGGCATATTATTTGCTGCTGATGCATCTGAAAGCTTTTTAACAAAGTAAAAAAAAAGTCCAAGTTTATGTCTAACCACTACAAATGAGATATTCATACAATTGACTTCTATTTTATTGTAGAGATGTGATGGCAAAAGTTCATGTTTATGACTTTCTCTCAGAGCTTTCAGAGTATCTTCTGATCAGTGAACAACAGTATATAGATGGTGCATGTGAAGTGGCTGATGGAATATATACACAACTTTTCTATGCATTCGCTACCATGTGTCATTTAAGACCACGGTGAGTAAATATATTAAAATAATGTACATTGTCATCTCTTCAAAACCCATTGCAGAAGATGCCTGCTAAATCACGGTCCAATTGTGCAAGTTTTGTAACAACAAAATTCCGCAGGCAGTATATGAACTCAGCATGCATGAAAGCATTTAATATACTGATCCATAACAGTCAGTCACTATGGTCACAGAATTTGGAAAATTAATAAAAAATTGGTGTTTTTGTGGATAAAGACAAATATTGGAAGTACAAAACAATACATTTATAATTCATATCACAAATATTTCCCACTTCGTATGGTTGCAGAGGAGTTGCGTCTCATTGAAGTCAATCTCTTCCTTTAGTTGAATAAATAGCAGAAGTACAATGAATGTTAAAAATGGATAGTGGTGGTACTTGTTTAAATAGCTAAAGTACACTTGTAAATTTTAAGGGCATGATTACCTGCCTCATGTACTTGACAGATATGATCAGGGCCGTAACTAGGGTTCGAATTCAGGGGAGGCAGGGGTTTAGGGCCCCCAATCGATGCCCCCCCCCCCCCCCGCCGATTTTTTTCTCAGTAAAATGGCTAAAAATGACCCGTTTTCCTTCGATTTCCTTACTTTAAGAAACATCAGTATTGCTGGATCCTGGAAGCAATTTTTATGCAAACAATTATTATCTGTATTTAAAGATATTTTTGTTAGAAATCAAACTGGTAAGTTAAAAAATACATATAAAGCAAGATCATAGAAAGCAAGATATTTTTTTTTGTCGAGGACCTTGAATTTCAGTATTGTTGAAAGCTGAACAGACATGTATATAACTACAGGTAGCAATACACAGTTAGAAGTTTAGTTTCGCATTATGGCCCCTGTGAATTTTTTAAATATGAAAGTTTTTGTACAATAAAATTGATTTTTAGATAATTGAAGAATAATATAGCCTTCTTAGTGGGTTTATATGAACATTTAGATTGATTTTAACATGTTTTATAGGCCATTTCTATGATTGACAGTCCGTATTTTCCTATCCGTACCGTTCATAGGTCCATAAATTATTGTAGTGTTTATCAACAAAGATTTTGCGCTCGATCTTTTCAATTCAATTTTATGGAAAAACGAGCAGGAAAGCATACGATTTTTTTTGGACCACTTGATAGATATAAACCTATGGATTCAGGAAAGGTACCACTGTAATTCATTGAAATTTTCCTTTAGACCAAATTTTGGAGACTTTTGTGACATGTTCACCCCCCCCCCCTTTTTTGCTATATTTTGTATCTAAGAAATGCAGAATGTTGCCATGGTTACACCCAAAAGGGATTATATTTCACCCTTATGACCATTAGAAATCAAATCTATGGAAGATTTTCTTTCTACAAGTATATACATGCATAACACACATATAAAGCCTTCTTTGTTAGACAGGAGGGGAAAGAGGGTGTTTAAAAATTATGAGTGTCAATTTTAAGTTTTTTTCCTAACTGTGTATTGCTACCTTATGGCATTTGACAAAGCAAATAATTGCTGTTTTTTTAGACAAACATACCACGAAACTATTGATATTTATGTTATAGATACAATTCTAAGGGTGAAACAACCTTTAGTATGACAATATATGTTAGTTTTGTTGTTTATTGTCCTTAGCAACCAATATAGACATTTTGACACAAAGACTTGGTTCCGTTATAAATTGATACTTTATTGGCTACCCCTTGGAAAAGAAGATTGCGCGTTATGTAGAAACCTTAGAAGGGAACGCTTTATATTTTTTCATGTGACTAAATAAAATTTATTATTTTAGCAAGTATAAAGTCACAATTTAGCATGAATTAAGCCTAAATTTTTTCCCGCTGTTATAGATAAATTCAGTATTTACTAAATTTTAACCAAGGCTTTGGTATGGTAATACACAACAAAATTGACATTCTAGAGCTTTAAAATAGCTTTAACTTGTAAAAGTTGTCTACTCTTAAGGTTAATTTAAGTTTTTAAACAAGAAAAGACAGGGTTAGAAGGTATAGTTTTAGAAAATTGACTAAAAAAGGAGAAAATGCACTTTGACATGGCATGTTTCATAAAATCACTTTTTTGTTGCATTTCAGTGTCAACTGCTAACCTTCATAAAATATTTATTTCTGAACCGATTTTCAAAACAAGCAGGCGAAAATGCTCGTTTTAACTAGTAGAAAACAGAAATCCATTTAAAGTGGAATTGGGGGAAAAAATGTTAATCCTTAAGGTAGCAATACACAGTTAGAAGTTTAGTTTCACATTATGGCCCCTGTGAATTTTTTAAATATGAAAGTTTTTGTACAATAAAATTGATTTTTAGATAATTGAAGAATAATATAGCCTTCTTAGTGGGTTTATATGAACATTTAGATTGATTTTAACATGTTTTATAGGCCATTTCTATGATTGACAGTCCGTATTTTCCTATCCGTACCGTTCATAGGTCCATAAATTATTGTAGTGTTTATCAACAAAGATTTTGCGCTCGATCTTTTCAATTCAATTTTATGGAAAAACGAGCAGGAAAGCATATGATTTTTTTTGGACCACTTGATAGATATAAACCTATGGATTCAGGAAAGGTACCACTGTAATTCATTGAAATTTTCCTTTAGACCAAATTTTGGAGACTTTTGTGACATGTTCACCCCCCTTTTTTGCTATATTTTGTATCTAAGAAATGCAGAATGTTGCCATGGTTACACCCAAAAGGGATTATATTTCACCCTTATGACCATTAGAAATCAAATCTATGGAAGATTTTCTTTCTACAAGTATATACATGCATATAAAGCCTTCTTTGTTAGACAGGAGGGGAAAGAGGGTGTTTAAAAATTATGAGTGTCAATTTTAAGTTTTTTTTCCTAACTGTGTATTGCTACCACAACCAGGGACTTTCTAAACTAGTATACACTTAGTTTAAAAAGTGTCTGCTTCAACGAATGGGAGTGTTTAACTACTAAGGCATTCACCATAATGTTCTCGTACGATCGGCCAGGAGACGTTAAAAAAATGACCCAACCGCTGATTCAGTTGGTAACAAATTTCCGATATCATAAAAGATTCACAATACAAAGGGAACTTCCTCTGCTTAATGGACCCCCTAAATAAATGTGAATAGTTAAATTTTATTCAAAATTGTCGAAAGCCAAGTTTCATATGTGTTATCGTACGAATACTGAATAACAGACGGACGGCCACACGAAAAAAAATATACTGAAACGGTTTACTTTGGATAAAAAATCTGAAAAATGACAGATATATCACGTATCATGATAACACTGTTAAAACTTTAAACTTGTGTTGTTTATAATATAAATTCAAGTTCTTTGTGTACATATTGTCAATATTTCATTTTATTACTTCAAAAAAAAAAAAAAAATTGGTGTAGAAAATTCAGGGGAGGCAACTGCCTCCCCTGCCGCATAGGTAGTTACGGCCCTGATGATTTTGATATATATATCAAAATATACTGGAGCTTAGCTATAAATATCTCCTTTATTCATTTACAGTTTATGTAACCAGGTAAATCAACCATTTCATCTTCTATTTATACAATGTTTTATAAAGAACTTTGAATCCAATAATGATAAAGTGTTGCATTGACTTTGTAATACCATTGCTTTGTTTAATAAAATACATGATGTGTGTGAAAATACTTATTAAATCTATTTTAAATTTTAGATTTGCCAAAATATTCTCCAATCTCCAAAACTATCGCATGTAAAAAAAGTAATTCATTGCAGTCAGAAGATTGGTAATTCTAGCTTACTATATACATTGTACATATATAGCATAACATGTTGCCTTGATTATTTTTTTTATGCATTTACATATACCATTTCCACAAAAACCAAAAGCAAACAACAGTTCATGCAAATGTTATTACATAAAGTGAATAGTTCAGTTTAATAATACATATGTCATGTATGTAGTAAGATGGGTGTCTGAGGCCTGTAAGTGTTTATTCCATTTTCTTTAGGTTTGGTGGTACAGCTCCAAGTTTTTGGCAAGGTTTACTGGGTGTTGATGTGACCTCAAATCCAGATTTCCGATTATGTACCAAAAGTATGTCATATAGAGAGAAAGAAGAAGAAAACAACATTTGTACTGTAACCTTTGTTAAGGTATGTGATAATATATATTTTTGAAGAGCAAAGTATTCTTAAGACACACATATTCAATGACATAAGTATATTGAAAAATGGAGCGTGGGGGACTTCTGAAAGTGACAAGCTGAAAAACTTTTCTATAATCTAATACATATACCTATACATGTAGTCTTAACTCCTGTTAGTGGACTGTTTCATTTTCACTCTTTTTTAATAGTTTTGCCTCCCCCCTCCCCATACATATTGATAAGTAATGTTGAAATCGGGAACCCCCCCTGGTTGCAAAAATTAAAAGTACCAGTAAAAATTGGAAATAAAAGTTTCATCTGCACTTTGCAAACTTTCTTGATAAAAAAAAAGCCATCATGATTGACAGATTGATTGTTTGTGTTTAATGCCATTGCTCAGCACTTTGAAGTGCTGGTTAGTATTCACTGATTGAGAAAGCCGGATAGCCACACTGACCTTCAGCGGGAAGACTGATAAATTTAGCCAATTAACATCTGTCACATGCAGGGTTTGACATCAGTGTTTACAGGCTTAGAAAAAAATCATAAATAAACACATAGATATCATAATCCTTATTATCAATTTAAGGATATTCATTAAATAACAATACTGTCCATCAATTTATATTATTACTAGAAAAAGCAAGCAGTTAAAAACAAGTCGCAGAAAAGATACATAGAGAGTAGCTGTAGTAGTAGTGTTAGCTCTTCAACAGAAGACAGTTCAGATGAAGAACCAGTACACAAAAGACAAAGACGATGTTCATTGGGTAGCAGTGACAGTTCTTCAGTAGTTGAGTGTGAGATATTCACACCAGAAATAGAAGAAGATTTGGATCGTAATGTTCTAGGACGACATGCTGGTGAACTTTTATTGGATGTCAGGAAATATGCCATGGGTAATGACAAAATGCCTGGTATCATAGTGAATGGAACCAAGGTAAACTTAACTGATCATTTTACACAAAGTACTTGAACATAGTCTGAAAATCGCTGATGTGTGAAAATGTAGGTGACAAACTTTCAGTGATAGGCTTGTAGTCATTTTTTTTTTATCTTTCTTACAAAAGTACCTGAATATAGTCTGAAAATCATTGATATGTGAAAAGTAGGTAACAAACTTTCAGTATTAGGCTAGTTGCCATTTTTTTTTTTTTTTAATTCTTGAACATGGTCTCAAATAACATGAATAACAAACTGGCAATAACTTTATTACTGTACATGGATCCATTAGCATTATAAAAAGTATCAAAATCATGTACCGTATGCATGAAATGTAAGTCAAGGTACTAGTAACCAACTTTCAGTGCAAGGCTAGCAGTAATTTCTGATAACAATTTGTTTGTCAAAGGAGTAGGTCCAGTAAGACTCCTTTTTGGCCCCAAAATATAGCAGTTTTACAAAATTGCTAAAATGTAAACTTTTAGTTATTTTTTAGACAGTAGAATAATTCTGCTACATAAATATGGGCTGTTTTTGACAATACAATGCACATATATCGGGTACTAGCACAATTAAGTCATGCTAAATTACTGAAATCTTCACAATTCTAGCATTTTAGTTAAATTTTTAGTTTAAACTTTTTAAAGTGGCCATTTGTGTTCATCCTTTATATTGAAATGTAAGTTGTATTTGATGATAATACATAACATATATAAAGGTTGAGGATGAACACGGATGCGGCCACTTTCATTTTTGACAAAAACCATCTGAAAAGGGACATTTTTTGGCATATTTGGTAGATTTGTCATATTTGAGCTTGAATCGGATTGTTTTTACTGACTAAATTAGTTAAAATCTTTCACATAAACTAATTGATTCAAATGAAATAGACACTTAAGTGTTTAAAAAGTGGTCAAAATCTTTCGTCAGATGAACCTGAAATTTGAGGCCAAAATTGGTCCTTACCAGACCTACTCCTTTATTACTTAATTGAGAACACAAATTAAAACATGAAGAGGAAATGGAATGTATATGTTGGTTTAAATGTTCAAACATTATATACCATCAAGCATGATGTTATATAGGCTTGGCAGAAATCATGTGACATATATAGGCTTGGCAGAAATAATGTGACATACATCCCCATAGTTGTTCAGGTAAAGTTATTGTAGTAATATTCTCATTTACATGTGTATATCTATGAAATCATTTTAATATTCTTATTGAAAGATTGCTGCTAGCCTTTCACTAAAAGTTTGCCTGCATACAGGGGTTTGCTGCCACCAACTTAACTTTTTCTTGGGATCAATGGTGATGTTTCTCAGCATGGTAAACATGTGTTAGTTATACTGTATACTAAAGGACATTTTCATTAATAGGTATATTTCACCTTGTTGGACATCACAAGCCATCATATGATTAAACTGTATCAAAGAAAGGAACTAGACAAAGAGAAGGATGTTGCCACCATTTATTATTCAAGGCCTTTAGACATTTTAGTTGAAGAAGATAGAATACTGTTGATAGAAAACTTCATGAGACTTAATAACTTCCAGTTTCATAGCAAGGACTGAAGATAGATATAAAGCTATCAGGTATAACAGCTTCAGAGATATTATGTTCATCAGGGTTTCCCCTGGGCTACGGTAATTATTTTTTTCGCCACCTCTTTCTCCAAAACAATATATTTTTTGCCTAGTAACATTAATATATTTTTCCTTTAAATTTTTCCTGCTTTCTATCCCCCCTCATAACAAAAAAGAACAATAAAATGAGTCTCTTAAACTTATGTTTTAGTTTACGTTGTAGTGAATAAAAACTAAACCTTTTACTTTATTAAAAGATACTGTAAAAATAGCAATATGAAAATCATCATTTTGACTTCTGGGAGCACAAGCTTATTCTTCAATTTATAGTTAATCGGATATATATTTCCCTTCGTGCTGAAGGATAAAGACTACAGACAGAGATTTTCCTTACTTTTGAACAAGTTTAGAACAACCCCTCAAATGTGGGATAACCTTAAATGAGGGACTGCCCCTCATAAAAGGGGTAATTTTGCTGTTGTAGAAAGGTATTGAGGGATTATTCCAAACCTGTCGAATATATTTCTTCATAACGACAGTTTTCTTTTCTAGACCATCATCAATAAAAAAAACTTTGCTTGAAACAGGTGCATCATTAAAACGACTTGCAGGTCGATTATCGATATCAAAGTTGAAGGATAAAGTTTTAAGTAGGAAAAGTTTTTTTTGCTTTAGAACATTTTTCGTCAGTTTTCCCTTCCGGACCATTGTTAAAAAAAGGAAAGGAGAATTCAAAAGTTTGAATCAAACATGTGTGTCAAGTTGTTTATAAATCCTTTATCAGATATGTGATGGACACCATTTAACCATATCATTTCAAATTTTTGTCAAACAATACAATAATCAGCTTTATTAATTAGTCCTAGGTTGTCTACAGCTATAAAATGCAATCAGCTGATTATTGATTTTCTGTCATCAAGGTGACTAGAGAGAAACTAGAAAGACATTTTTTTTGTTTTAAATTGATGAAACAAAATTGTTATATATATTTCTTTCGCCAAATTCTTTTGCAAATGGTGAATTTTAATCGGCACAATTATTATTTTTCGCTAAAAGCGAAAATGGCGACCGTCAGCCTAAACCCTGATGTTCATCTTTCATCATAGTTTCATTATTGGTAGATATCTTTTCTAGACCATCTACAGCAATCATGAGGCTATCAACATTAAGGTTGTGACTTTCAACCCTTCATTTCCGTGTCTATGAAAAACTAACTCTTAAATGACAAAGCCAAGCTAGAAGTGGAGTTAAACAGAATCAATCAATCAATAATGTTTAGAAATTGTCTTCTGTTTAAACCATGTGTAGATCTCTAGATATCTATATATTGGTTTGATAATTACATGGATGTATTGTTTGGCAGATTTTTTAATCTTTTTTTATAACCAATGAAATTATGTCTAAATCATCCAATAATATATCTTATTTGGGACAGTTATAATATAAATATATGTAATTAAGGAGATGTAGTAGCACAAGGATTGCCAATGAGATAACTATCCATCAGATCCCAACAGAAAAGATGTAAACAACTACAGGTCACCACACAACCTTCATCAATGAGCAAAACCCATACCATATTGTAAGTTATTAAGATCCAAGAATAACAAAGTTTGAAATCATTCAAAAGAGAAAAAAATTGAACTTCACCTATCACTGAAATACAGGCTCTTGACTTATAACCTATTCATAAAGAATGTGGCATGGTTAAACATGTTTGAAACAAAATAACCATTCATCTAACCTGATAAAAAGTTGTGTAACAGCACAAAACAAGATCAAACTATATGAAAATATATTTTTTTTAAGTAGAAGCAATTTGTAACTTTTTTTGTTTTTTGCAGCTTTATCAAGTTTACAATTACCAGTGAAAACATTTTGGTGATTTTCATTTACACTTCCTTCAAGGTAAATAGAAAATTGACACTGGAGTTATGGAAACAATGCTTTCCTTCAAAATCGGACATTGTGCTAAATGAGAGTTTAAGATTGGTGTTTTGGTCTGCTGTTTGTGGTATCAGAGTTGTCTTACAATGAATAATGAGCAAATAAAACTAACAAGATTTTATGGATGACTTTGTAAGAGAGAAAATGTATATTCATTTTTCACATGTGTAGATTTTGTAGGGGTAAAGACATAATCTTTTCAAAATGAGACTTTGTTCTATTTTTGTTCTAAATTATTCCATCATAACATGTGCTGACAATAAAGATAAAATATCTATAATTTTCCTATTTTCCAGTCTATAATTATGTTTTAAAGACTTTAACATTCGATATCAAATTGTTATTATGAGTTTTAAAACTACCCTGAGACCTACTTATTCCTAAATGCATTGGATATCAAATTGTTATCATATAAAAAGAAGATGTATGATTGCTAATGAGATAGCTTTCCACAAGAGACCAAATAACCCAGAAATTACTAACTATTGGTCACTGTACAGCCTTCAACAATGAACAAGCCCATATTGCATAGTCGGCTAAGGTCGGAAATGACAAATGTAAAACAATTCAATTAAGAAAACTCACAAAATAATGAACCAAAAACAAATATGTTATACAGCAACATTCAACAACAAACCAATTACAGGCTCCTGACTTGGAAGATGCACAAACAGAATGTGGAAGGTTAAACTCGTTTGAAAGTGCCAACCCTTCCATAACCTGAGACAATGGTGTAACATTACAACATATGAAAACACTTTGAAAATAATTGCCTTTTCAACTACACTGGAACCATTTTATACCCATATTCATTAAATATCAAATTGTTATCATGATATTTTTGAACTACGGTATACCTGAACCATTGTATACCTGTATGCATTAGATACAATCATCATAACCATGTATCTTTGGTCGGGTTGTTGTCTCTTTGACGCATTCCCCATTTCCATTCTCAATTTTATCAATTTGTTATTATGACGTCTGAATTACAGGAATCTGTACAGGAAGTGATAATTGTCTTGAATTGTGTAGCTGTAAATTTATTTTTAGAGGTTACTGTTAATTAATATTAATTTTAACCATGACTAAGTTATTTTATATTTTAATACTTTATGATGTATTTAAATGAGGAGTTATTGTTGCCATCTAATTAGAAATTTAAATTGAGATTATTTTTGGAATAAGGGATTGGGGGAGGTGAAAAAAAATGGGGAGGGGTGGGGGTAAAATTTTTCTCATTTCAGATTTGAGAAATTAAAAAGAATTTTTCTTCAAATATTTTTTTTTGAGGGGATTTATATTCAACAGCATATATAGTGTATTGCTCAAAAGCAAAATCCAAATTCAGAGCTGTATCAAGCTTGAATGTTGTGTCCATACTTGCCCCAACTGTTGAGGGTTCGACCTCTGCGGTCGTATAAAGCTGCGCCCTGCGGAGCATCTGGTAAATTTTAGTTTCTTGTGTATAATTCGGAGTTTAGTATGACGTCCATTATAGTCCAGAATAATTGATCACTTTAGGGTAAAAGCATGAAACTTGGCATAGTGAAAGATTAAGGGGTATAGACAAAATTCAGATATGGAGCCACGAAAAAAAAATCCAATATGGCCGCCAAATTCAAGATGGCCGACATAAGTATAACATCATTCATTTGATGAAGACTTCCAATTTAATGAGTTCAGAAGATGTCACAAACTTAATGACATACAAATAAGATATGTCAGTTAATTTATTTGTAAACCTTAATAATAAAGAAATCATCAAAATGGCGTCCAAATTCAAAATGGCGTTATAATAAAGAAATCATCAAAATGGCGTCCAAATTCAAAATGGCGTTATAATAAAGAAATCATCAAAATGGCGTCCAAATTCAAAATGGCGTTATAATAAAGAAATCATCAAAATGGCGTCCAAATTCAAAATGGCGCGTCAAAATGTCTAAGTTTGACAGTATTCGTATGTGTACACCATCATTGTGTGATAGAAAGTTACCAAATCCATGAAACTGATCATTTGATATAAATAAAGGCCTACAGTGTATCAACAATACATAGGTGCATAGATTATATTTCCATATTGGCGGCAATATTCAAAATGGCGTCGTTTAACATGTCAAAATTTTACGTTTCTTTTAAATATGGTATAAAAATGATTAAAAAATAATGAATCATTTTTTCAATACAAGCACGTATATATACAAACATATTATTATGTAATGTAACAAGTGACATTAGCTATGAAATAAAAATGGTCGATTCAACTCAAAATGGCGTCTTTGACGAGTTTTTTTTCCACAGTTACAGGTAATAACCTTAGAAAATTTAACAATTTTCCTGAAATGAAAAAAAATCAACATATGCAGTATTTAATTCTACAAAGAGAATTTATTTTTTAGAAATGAGGTAAGAAATAAAAAAAACTCCCAAGTAGCTATTTGACATAAACATAGATTAAAATTATAATGACAATATGATCAAAATGCAGGAAAATCAAAATAAAGCACAGTGACTCAATCAGTTTCTCTTTCACAGTCTGCTTCATGACTACTGGCGGCCATTTTGAAATTGGCGGCCATTGTGGATTTTTTTTTTATGGCTCCATATCCAAAAATATTTATAAGCATCATAACTAACACTGTGCAAAGTTTCATGCTTTTACCACAAAGTGATCAATTGTCCCAAAATATTGGACTTAGCTGCTGGACTATTATCACTGATCTAGTAACATATTTGTTTAGGGACTAGCTGAAGGACTCCTCCGGGTGCGGGAGTTTCTCACTGCATTGAAGACCCATTGGTGGCCTTCGGTGTTGTGTGCTCTATGGTCGGGTTGTTGTCTCTTTGACATATTCGCCATTTCCTTTCTCAATTTTATTGAATGTCCTCAAGGGAAATTGTTTACTTTTCGCACCACAGAAAATTATTCTAAATAAATATTTTTCATGATTTATTTATATGCGGCAGGTTTGTTGTTGCTTTTCTGCTAAAGTTTTGGCATTTAGAAGTAAGATCTACGACTGAGGGCCCTCATGGGGTTTTTGATTATGTGATTACTTGGCCGTTTTTTTAATGATTATTTGATTATTAAGCCAAATATTTCATGATTATTTGATTACCTAGGACTGTATTTTTAGTTTATGATTATTTGATTACTAAAGATAAGCAAATATTTAATGATTATTTGATTATATTGGCAAAAAAATGGTGATTATGTGATTACTAGGACCCCCCCATGAGGGGCCTCACGACTGGCAGACAGTGAGCCAGAATAATGTGTCTAGGAAGGTAACATAACTTCTTCTGGACTGTTACCTTATGAACTAGCATATTTAAAATCCGGTTTCATTTTTATATCAAGTTCAAATGATTTCATCCTAATGTACATGTAATATTTGCCATTGGGCGTTAAACACAATCCATTCATACTATAACATACTTTCGATTGAGTGGTTGTCTATCATTAAGTAGGCATGCATGTAACTTTTTATATAATGCTGTTCCATCAGATTTCAATACCGTAAACTGGTCACAACTTTAATTAAATTTGACCTATATAACAGATACCAACTATGGAAATATACATAATAATGAATTATTATCAAAGTTTTCAAGTTTTATATTTAGATCATTGTATACACTCTGAAAGACCAGTAAACTGTCTTTCCTTGTGAAGCGTCAGATTTCTCTTTCGGGTTATCACTCAATTGGGTTCAAGTTGTTCACTAATTAGTTGTCTGTGTAGTATGATGTAGCCTGTCGATGGCCGTATCTTTTTAATTCTTTTGGTCATGGCGTTCTCTTGTCTTTATTCAACTTTTTATTAACGGCTCAGCCGCTGAGTACTCGGTGAAACATAGTAAGTTATCCGTTTCAATCATATATATTTTACTCTTTAATCCTTTCTTA
Organism: Mytilus galloprovincialis; assembly: GCF_965363235.1. NCBI lineage: Eukaryota > Metazoa > Mollusca > Bivalvia > Mytilida > Mytilidae > Mytilus > Mytilus galloprovincialis. Next base: position 90,866,216 of record NC_134843.1, read on the forward strand.
TAATTGGTGCACGAAAAGTGTCTGACATGGAGTGGTCTCTGTTGTATTATTTGTTCTCAATGAATGAAAATTGGCGATTTGCTCTGGGTGTATGTTAGCTACTTTATGTTCTTTCCTTAACTTCAAAAAAAGGGGGGAGGGTGGTAATGGTTTTTTGTCCGAGTCAGAATTTTTTTTAGCGCAAATGTTTTGTTTTGGGTTTTTTTTTATAAAGTTTTTCGAGGCTGTCAATCATATATATATTATATTTCAATGTAACACTAAAAACTTGGTATGTATCTCTCACAACGTCAAACGTGTCATTCCTCAATATCATCTTCTTAATACTAGAATATACATTTCACGTAAAGGGCTATATCCACAAAGTATATGTTTAGTCATTAATTTAAAGTATTATATAAGTTTAAACTTATTTTCACAGGACTTTAACTTGTGTGTTTGACCTTGAATTAATATATTAATGCAAGCTAAACGTTATCATATATGACACTTTCACTTCAAAATAAATAAACTGCTTTTTTTATCAGATTGAAGTTTCCTGTAATGAAAAAGTACTCGTCGTTTTAATATAGTACTAGAACACAGCCGCGAGCTTGGTTGAAAGTATGTAAACTGTTGTAGGGAGAATTTTTGTAAAAGATTTTATGTCTGGGAATTTCAGAAATTTTTGACATAATATAGGTTTCTGACACAAAATAAATGTGGTCAAAGATTTTACAAATCTATTGTGCAATACTGTGCAATTGAAGATTTCTTCTTGAAAAGTTTTCAAAAATTCGAGATTTGAAAAATTTTGAGAAAAAAAAATGAATCCTTTACAAAAATTGGAACCCCCTCCCCACCTATTTGAAAATCCTTTGGAGCAATAACCCCAAAACTCAATTCCTGCCTTTCCTTTGTAGTATGGAATCTTGTACAATTTCAGAGATATCCATACACTTAAACACAAGTTATTGTCTGAAAACTAGAAAAATGCTTGGGTTTTTTTTTTTGCCCCTTTTAAGCCCTAAATTCCTAAAATATTGGCCTCATAACCCTTAAAATTAATCCCAACCTTCTGCTTGTGGTATTAAATATTGTGTACAATTTCAGAGCAATCGAAATACTTATCCACAAGTAATTATCCTGAAACTACATGAAAAATAAATGCTTGTTGTGGGCCCCTTTTAGGCCCCTAATTCCTAAACGGTTGGACCCATCATCACCAAAATCTATCCCAACCTCCCTTTTGTGGTATTGAACTTTTTTTTTAAACTTCATAGAGATCCATTCACTTGTGCTAAAGTTATTGTCCGGAAACCAATGTGTCTTCTGACGACGCAGACGATGACGACATCATACCATTATACGATCCGGAAAAAAAATTTGCGGTGGTGTAAAAACCCGACAAAACAGCCAAAACATTTTCAGTTTAATAAATATATGTTTAATGGTAAACTCAAAACAAACAGAAATTCGAACATATTCAGTATGTCCTTATAAATAAAACACCAAATCAGCAATAAATAATACTAATATATACAGAAATAACTTATATATGTTCCCTCGTTATAAAACTTTCATTCTTGAAATGATACATGCACGCCTTGGTATATATATGATACTTCCTTTTCCACAAAATGTAATTATACCTTCTTCTTTACAATAAACAAGATTAACCTTTTCTTGAAACAGCTTACAACGTCAAGTAAAAGACAGTTATATTTCTAGTCATACGTTTCATGAATGTGACGAGTGATATAATGGGGATCAACTGTAATCTGCTTTGGAATGAGCTACCCCACAAACTAATTTGTGTCCTTCCTTCCAATTTATCTTCTGACATTCTGAGCAACAGTACCATGCACGGTGACATTTCCCACACCCTTTAAATGGTGTCTCGCCTGCTCTCTTCTTACAGTTTGTACAGGAATACGCATCGTCACCCTCGAACTGACAACGTGGACATTGACACCAGAAATTGAAAGATTTGTACATCCAAGCACGTCTTAGTCTTCTTGGCATGGTAGTATCAATGTACGTTGTTGTCAGTTCCTCGCCTTCTTTGATATCAGTTTTAGCTCTGACAGAAACACCTGGAACTCCGTTTACTTCCCCATCGCTTACTTCCACATTGTTCATGCATGAGTGATTAAGGCATGCGTGCAGTGGAAACATTCCCGAGAACGACGCACTCGGAATTTTGTCGTCCAGATATTTCAAAATCGACAACGCCTTCGGATCTTCAGGATTAAAATTAGACAGATTGTCATAGAATTTGTGATACGGTGTGACGGGATCTGAATAGATCTGAAGATTGCAGGCAGCTTGGTAATACCTGCCATTTAATTCTTGTTCTGTTATGTCCATCTTTATTCCGTCTCCACAGTCACGAAATATATCGTTCATTATCTTTAATACGTAAGGCATATCCTTGGCAGCTGAACCAACTCCAAATGCAATGAACCTGGAAAAATATGAATATAAATATAACAATGCTACATAGTGTATGTAGACGTATGATTCGTTTTAGGCTAACTGAATGGTTTATAAGGATTATGTATCGGTAGGCAAAAACTGTAATGCATTTACAGCCGATTTCATTGAGTGTGTAGACAAAGGTAATATATTTGGTTAGCTTAAGCTTGCTTGAAGTCATTATTAGGTAAGGTATACTGCCCTCCTTGTTAGTTTCCTGCTTTTTAAGATTTGTGTCAATATGATGAGTTAAGCCCTTTTCAACTGATTTTTAGTTGGTGCTTATGCTGTGCTGTTACACCGCTGTCCAGGTCAGGTGATGGTTGAGTGCTCCTAACCATGGTCGACCCTGTCACTTTGTATGTAATTTTCGTAGTAGCCTAGTCCTACAGACAGATAGATTGGTTATCTGTCGGACTAGTCTACTCTAAAAAGGAGGGTAGTTTACCTAACCTAATAATGACTTCACGGTTCAGCTAGCAAGCAAGCTAACCGAAGATGTTTACAGCCGATTTCATTGAGTGTGTAGGCAAATGTAATGTTTTGTTTCTTTTGTTGTCGTTCTCGAGATTGTCGTTTTAAAATATTGCTGTTATGAGCCGATGTAACGCATAACAGGCAACAGTTCTACATAATTCTAGAAACAATGCCACGCTCTGATATTGTGAAATTTCCGTCATCTTTCACAATTTCCCATCATGAGAACTGAAGGCAACTGTATTTCGAATGTATTGCCGCTATTACTTCTGTTCGATACGGTGTTATTAATGTATCATGGATACTGAAAATCAAATAGCGTAAGATTACAATGGTAGGTTTTATAAACAGCTCTACGCCGGTTTAATACCATAATGATAATGATTTAGAAATTAATACATTTCGTTTATTCAGGGAACCAATCAAAGCGCTTCCACATTGATATGATTTTTATATTAACAATATAAATATAAATATTAATATGTTTGAAAGACAGATTGTTGTAAATGCATTTTTGATTGCTTTCCGGGATATATTTTCAATTATAAAGCACAGTGATTTGGCTGTCATTGTACATACTATACTATTTACTTACTTTCTGAAGGGAGCTTTAGCTTTAGCCCAGTGCATCATTTCTGGTACATCCTTTCCATCCTGTTTCATCCACAATTTGACGTCTGCTGCAATGTTTGCCCATATCTTGGCCAATATGTACGCGGAAAAGTGCCCAGACCACAATTCTTTCCATGTCCCATCCACATCAGTTCCCCATCCCTTGTTTTGGTCGATGTCATATAACTTCTTCGTTGCTTTCGATCTTGATGGGCAAAGCAGTTCGTGATGCCTTTCCCAAGCTGTATTTTTACAAATATTGCTGCAATATGTAACAAGCTTACATTCTGAACAGACGACTGGTTTTGTTACGGGCCAATTATTTTCAACGACTTCTTTTGCTGTTGCATCCATATTGTCCAGTTTTTCTTGGAAATAGTCACGTGCAGTCATTAGGGATGTACCACAGTGGTTGCAACCTTTGACGACCTGTTTTTTGTCGTCTGCTATGTATGGCGTCGTTACAATTGGAGCGTCAGAAAATACAATGTCACCTGCTTTAATATCTTTGACAGCAAATACTGCTTTTCCATACATTGTGAAATCCACAGTGACTGGCATATCTTTTGTCAAAGGGTCATACAAACGATGAGCTCGCACTTTCTGAAAACAAATAGCGGTCTCTTCGTCTTTACCTTTCGCCAGCTCAGATGCTTTTCTTAACCAAAATTCAGCCAACACAGGAAGTTTGAACTCCATTAGTAGTTTTCCTGTAACACAAAAGAATATTTACACTTGCAATTAACTTGATTTGCCTTTATCATGTTTATCAGGAATATCATTAGTTCGGAATGCATAATACATATAGGAATGTACAAGTTGTCGGAAAACAATTGTCAAAACGAAAACGTTCAATTTTAAATTTTAGATTTGCCGAAATATTGACAACTGGGCTGATAATAAACTATCCAATATCACTGGCGGTATGTCCATAATTATGTTTAATGACAGTAAAAGATACCGATTGTTTTACCTGTCTGGTGTATTGCTTCGTGTTGTTGCAACTACGTTTTGATTACACCCCTATTTACTCATGCTATTTTGTTCCTTATTGCTAACGTTGGGAAAGCTGGAGCACCAGGAAGGATCAAAGTTGAAACCACCGACAAACCCGAATTTAATACATTCGCTCTAGGTATTTGCAAAGTACAGCTGCATAAGATCTATTTCGAGAATGTGTAATAGGTTCTTTTATTAAAGAAACATTACTTTACACGTATATAGATAAAGAAGATGTGGTATGAGTGTCAATGAGACAACTCTGACTCTCCACCCAAGTCACAATTTGTAAGAGCAAACCATTATAGCAGGTACAGTCAAAGTACGGTATAACTCGAGATGAATTGAAAAAATAAACGTAAAAATGCAACTTAGTAAATAAACAACTAGTATGCCATAACTATAGCGACAGATATACAGACTTGGGGTAATTGTAATTGTAATCGTTAATCAGCTGTAATTGATTACAATTTTTCAAGTAATCACTGTAATCATTAATCAGCCAAAAATCTGATTACATGTAATTTAATTTAATCAATTACTTTTCAAAATACCCTGTAATCCTGATTACTTTTTGATTACATTCTGATTACAATGAAAAAAAATCTAAAATTGTGTTTTTGGTCATTAAATGAACCTCTTTGTTATTCATATTTGATAAATATCTAACATGCTAAAATGGTTTGGTTTACTTTAAGCAATGTCTTCTTCAATAAAAAAATAAACTGTAAACAGTATTGAAAAGTCATCATTAGCCTAAACAGAGACATATAATACAATTATATACCTTTTGTCTTAGTAAAAGATATTGTACATATTATATTCATCATTTAATGAACTTCATATTAATATTTGATAATAACTGTTTTGTATTCAAGTAATACTTTTCTTTAACACTGAATTATAATCTTTTGTTATTTTTTGTGATTTTTGTCAACTTTGAATTGACAGGTAGGGGACTAATTAAGGTTTGTTTTTATTGCAATTACCAAGTGAGTATAGCTGTAGGGAAATATATATGATAAAAGATAAATAAGACATGAAAATTTATCTAATTAGCACAAACTAAATTAAAAGTTGGACAAATGTGTTGTTTGAAATTTAAAAAAAATGTATTTGGACTGCACATATAAATGCAATGATTTTTTGTACTTATGTATTGTTTAAAATTTGATTTAACATTTCTATTAAAATTTAACATAGTTTTTAACTGGTAACTTTATTTCATCCATATTTTAACTTCCATAAACTGCACCTTGGAATACATATAAAGTATGAAAGAGGTCAGAAGACAAACAAAAAACTCTTTATAAATCTTTATTAAATTTAATTCAAAATAATTCCGAGAAAATTGGTGATAAAGTGTAATGTATAATAACCAGTGACACAATGTTCGTGTATGTATAGGTAGGGAAATTTGGTGTTTATTAAATAGATGAAGTTTGAAGTTATCATTTTATAATGTATCAAATAAAATACTTTCTCAAAAATGCTATAGATATATATTGAACGTTTATTCCTTCACATCATTCAAAATGTTTTGTTTTTAAATTCATTGTAATCAGATGTAATCATGATTACTTTGGCAATGTAATCATTAATTTAATCAGATACTTTCAGAAATGATGTAATCATTAATTTAATTTAATCGTACAAATGACAAAGTAATTGTAATTTAATCAATTACATTGCAAGTAATCGGACCCATCTCTGCAGATATACACGTGCACTCTTATATAATATTACCTCCTAACTTCCAAGCATCAGCTGTTCGCTCTGGTTTCTGTATATGCATTAAATCTTTCATAGCACTGACTGGGTCCTGATTAATAAAGAATACCTCAGCTCGGAGACGTCTTAGTATGATATTGTCTGTCTCAATGTCCACTGCATATGTAAAACTTTCCAGAGCATCGGTAAATTTTCCTGCGATCATACTTTTGTGACCAGCCATGGCGGCTTGTGCTGCCCTTTGTCTAAGATCTGGATCTATTTCTTTCTTCGGTAATCTAGAAACTTCCCTAATGTCATGTCTTCTATCCAGAATCTCTTTCTCTAAATTCAATAATTGGTCGTCACCAGGATACGGACTCTGTGTGCAGAGGTCCACGGCATTGTATCCCTGTTCTGTTGTGTCCTCTGTATCGTAAGAGTTGACGATTGCTCTTTGTAATTTTTTCAATCCTTGTATTAAGTTTTCGTCTTTTTTGTTTTGTTTCAAGCCGATAGAAAAGATGCTATGTGCTCCCTGGAACTTCCCACATTTTGTAGCTGCTTCACCACCAAGAACAGCTGCATCAACCAAAGATTCGTCTAGATCTAAAGCATGTTTAGCGTCATTAAAACATTTTTCATAGTCCTCTTTCTTGGAATATTGCTGGGCTCTTTTGAAAAAATGTCCTGCATTCTTTGGTTCTTTATTTATTTTGGCTGAAAGCTGCTTTATGACTTTATCGGTTTCTTTGCTCTTTGTGGTATCCATACTCGTTTCTGTCATGTTGTGTGTCTGAAAGAAGCATAAGCATATCATTTCAATGTTATGACAGGGATATGCCATAGTCACAAACAAATTAAATTATGAAAACGCCTTACAGTTACTCTGAAAGAAATAATTTTTTATCGTTATTTAATATTATTATTTCTTTGTTTTTCTATCTTTGCATACAAGTTTCAAAAATTTGGTGGAGGCAAACTTAAACCAGATGCTCCGCAGGGCGCAGCTTTATACGACCGCAGATTTCGAACCCTGAAGAGTTGGGGCAAGTATGGACATAACATTCAAGCTTGATACAGCTTTGAATTTGGATTGTGATTAAATAGTTGACACAACATAGGTTTCTGACACAGAATGAATGTGGTCTAAGAACTTAAACTTAAAAACTTAAAAAATTTAAATTGGACATTTACCTATTATGGTCCCATATCCAAAATCTAAATACATGGTTAGATTTAGCATATCAAAGAACCCCAAGAATTCAATTTTTGATGAAATCAAATAAAGTTCAATTTTGGACCCTTTAGACCTCAATGTGGACCAATTTTATAATCGGGCCCAAATATCAAAAATCTAAATACATGGTTAGATTCAGCATATATCAAAGAACCCCATATATTCAATTTTTGTTGATATCAAACAAAGTTTAATTTTGGACCACGATTTGGACCAACTTGAAAACTGGTCCCATAAGCAAAAATCTTAATACATGTTTAAATTTAGCATATCAAAGAACCCCAAGCATTCAATTTTTATTGAAATCAAATAAAGATCAATTTTGGACCCTTTAAACCTCAATTTGGACCAATTTGAAAACTGGGCCTATAATCAAAAATCTAAATACATGTTTAGATTCAGCATATCAAAGAACCCCAAGTATTCAATTTTTGTTGATATCATACAAAGTTTAATTTTGGACCACGATTTGGACCAATTTGAAAACTGGTCCCATAAGCAAAAATCTTAATACATGTTTAGATTCAGCATATCAAAGAACCCCAAGAGTTAAATTTTTGTTGAAATCAAACAAAGTTCAGTTTTGGACCCCGATTTGGACCAACTTGAAAACTGGGCCCATAATAAAAAATCTAAGAATATGTTTAGATTCAGCATATCAAAGAACCCCAAGAATTCATTTTTTGTTAAAATTAAACTAAAGTTTAATTTTGGACCCTTTGGACCTTAATGTAGACCAATCTAAAAACGGGACCAAAAATTAAGAATCTACATACAGAGTTGGATTCGGCATATCAAAGAACCCCAATTATTCAATTTCTTTATGAAATCAAACAAAGTTTAATTTTGGACCCTTTGGACCCCTAATTCCTAAACTGTTGGGACCAAAACTCCCTTAATCAATCCCAGACTTCCTTTTATGGTCATAAACCTTGTGTTTAAATGTCATAGATTTCTATTTACTTAAACTAAAGTTATAGTGCGAAAACCAATGTGTCTTCGGACGACGACGACGACGACTACGACGTCAATGTCATTCCAATATACGACCGCAAATTTTTTTTTATATACGACCGCAAAAATTATTTGCGGTCGTATAAAAGGGAGAGAAAATATTCAGCATTTTTCCAATCAAAAAGGGGCACAACTTTATCTAAATTTAACTGTTTTGTGGTAACAAGTATTGTCTATAAGATTTATAACATTTAGTCGAGGAAAACTTTTAAAGTTGTTGAACGGAAATGAAAAAGGAAAAAGTCCGGTAAGGACAAAAATTCGAAGTAGGTCTGATGAAAGATTGTTTTACATTTTTCAAACACTTTTAAGTATCTACTAAATTCGATTCAATTGGTTATTGTAAAAGATTTGGACAGACTTGGTCATAATATGCTCAAATTTAAGCTAAAATAAGAAAACTCCATCAAATATGCCATTTAACCTCACTTTCAGACGATTTTTGTTTAAAATGGAAGTTCATTCGTGTTATCCCTCAACATTTATATATGTTGTGTATTAGCATTCAATATTATACAACATATATTTAAATATTAAGACTGAACACAAGTGCGACCACAAAAATAGTCTTAAAATAAACACAAATGTGTAAATTATGAAGATGTTTGCATGGAATAATGACGCTAGTACCTACCGTATGTACATTATTATAAAAAAAAAAAACAGCCCATATTTATGTAACAAAAGTATTTTACTTTGCAATAAATAAGTCATATTTTACAATTTAACAATTTTGTAAAAACGCTTGGGGCAAAAAGGTGTCTTACCGGGTCTACTCCTTTAGCACTGTTTCCGGTTGTAAGGGGTTTTGAGAACAGAAACCAATTTTGGGACGTATACGAATGAATACAGACAATGGTAAACATATAAAACATGTTATCAATTTGTTGATATTTTTTATGTACAGATATAGTTTTTCATAATGTCATAACCTGCTGATATTATTATCATAAAATGATCTAATCAGACCTGAAACTATATAAAAGAAAACAAAATGTCTTAGATTCTTGGAGCACGTATATTTTAGTGCACATGATCCAATTTCATACTCGTAATTATAAATAGAATACGCGTGTGCAAATAACTCAAACTGTGTGCCAAAAATAAATATATGCCTATCCTTCTACATGAACATCATTAACATCGTTTTTAATAAAGTTATGGGTTAATAGCATAGGGTAAACATGGTAAGGTATTCAACGTGAAAGAGGATATAATTCCAGACTGACTTTTACATTCTTACCTTTTTTATTTTAGTTTCCCCGAAGAAAAGGGGGTATTACAATGAAATAATGTACGATATCTTAATTTGATAGTTTGCAACATGATATAGAATCAGACACCAAATATCGAATAAATTTTAAAGCTGAAATATAAATATCATTTATGAAATAAATTGATTAAGAAAATAAACTTACTATCTTCGCAGGAAATATTACACCGGTTGTAAAATGAATAAGATGGCGTGTGCCTCTTTCCGCTGCCAATAATGTAATGCTAATTATGGAGAGTAAAATGATCTGGGGTTACCCCGTTGCGCACATCTGGAAACAGTACGACACCAGCGGGTTAACATGATATTTGTTTGCTTATCTTTCTTGCTGTGTCAATTAATAACAATAATCTTCGATGTTATTACAGAGGAATTATTCAACAGCCAATTGCAATTTTCGATGTATTTGTTTCACTCAAATCATGTAAAAATTATGTTTTATAAATTGTTAAATTTAAAACTTAACAACCAAAAGAATTTTAGTTTTGGTTAAGATAGTCCTCATGGTCCTTCGTTTCCATTTTTTTTAAAAGGCTTTGAAGTACAATAAACATTAAGCGTTAAAGAAAAAAAATCAATGTATCTCCTTTTCAGAGCCAAACAAATCGAACATTATCTTTTATTACAATGCGCCTACTAAATCGCAGAAAATGAAATCAAGTAACAGTTTAGTTGTCTGCGAGTTATATCAGTGCACATATGTACACATATATGTCTCTGCTTAAATGATAAGCAATTTGGATTTATTTTCTTTGCATTCATTTTTTTTAAATGGAACGGCCCAATTTAATGTTTGGTGGGAGTGTGGCTGCATGGACTCCGTCTCGTAATACAAATGTACATGGAGCCTGGTCTTGAAGAACTTTTTTTTTTTATGTATTCAATAAAGGAAAGAACATTCTGCCTACAACAACTATGAGAATAACTTAAGCATAGTGGGACAAGGCCGATTTGTATAGTCTTACAAAGTTCTATGAGTCAAATTCATTGCGTGTGATCAAGGATTTATGTATATACATGTAGTATATGTAGTGTATGAAGAAAAAATAGAATATGATTTCGTTTGGTTGAATCATTAATAAAAGTAAAATAACAAAATTATAATTCGTTTTAGCAGCTAATTTGGTTCTATTTTGTTAAATTACACAAAGAAATATCGCTGATGAATTATTCACTTGCAAGTGAGTAAATCTACCTTTTTAAATTCGTATGCATGTGACCTTCAATTTAACCCCTTGGCTAGAGATTTGTTACAAATGCACAAGTTATGTTCATTCATTTAAAGGAAAAGAATGTCAACATTGAAAGTGAAACAAAGGTGAACCATTTCGTTGACTGATTCGATCCACACAAAATCATATTTTTTTTCGAGTAAAAACGTTAAATAACATATTTGTTTCTCTTATAACATGAAATCAAACAGACCTATAAAAATCAAATTGTATGAGGTCGGAATCTATTTATGTAATTGTTAATGTTTCGATAAACATGAATTTGTCAGCCAGTGCAACTTTAGGATAATTCATATCCGGAATGTCTGCATTATTGTTCCGTTAATGTTTAATTTTTAGTTTTAATACTGCATCCCGGTTTTATTACGTTCCTGTCCCCTGCCGGTAATTGATCTCAGGAGAAACCAGAAAATGGCAGACACCAAAAAAGTTGTTATCGACAAGAAAAATAAATATGATAGGCAGTTGAGGTTAATATGTTAAATATAACTTAAGAAGAATGGTTGTACGAATAATATCCTTTAAGTTTTAACTGTATAGTTTTCTGACATTTGATTAATTCATGTCAGAATGATACAAACGGACATGAATATTTTATTCATCTTAGTTTCTTACTCTGTTACTAATGTTTATGGAAGGAAATGATCATGATCATGTCTAGCTTTCAGAAGGCCAGTATCTCAAATGCAATAGCAATGTCTATAAAAATTAAATAAAATATACTATGAGTCTTGGAAAGAGAGGGCTGAAAGAAAACATATAAATTTTTATAGTTCGTTCTTATGACAGTTAACTTATGTTGTACTGTTATACCACTGTCCCAGGTTAGGGGAGGGTTGGGATCCCGCTAGCATGTTTAACCCCGCCACATTATTTATGTATGTGCCTGTCCCAAGTCAGGAGCCTGCAATTCAGTGGTTGTCGTTTGTTTATGTGTTACATATTTGTTTTTCATTCATTTTTTTACATAAATAAGGCCGTTAGTTTTCTCGTTTGAATTGATTTACATTGTCTTATTGGGGCCTATTATAGCTGACTATGCGGTATGGGCTTTGCTCATTGTTGAAGGCCGTACGGTGACCTATAGTTGTTTATGTCTGTGTCATTTTGGTCTTTTGTGGATAGTTGTCTCATTGGCAATCATACCACATCTTCTTTTTTATATATAAAGTAAAGTTTGTTATAAAAATGCTGAGACACTCAGACAGTACGAAAAAAACTTCAGAAGATTTATAACTTTCTTTGATGACATTCGCAGTGTAACATCAATATTTGGTATCATCATCAGTTAAACATACAACCATTCCTTATAAAATTGTCTTATCATACAGTCTTTGCCAAACTGTATTATGGTTTGTCTGACCGAAAAAGAAATTTGACATTTTCTGCTATATGTTCAACAGAAAAAAAATTTAATTTCTGTCTGACCGAATGATTTTTTGTCTGACATTTCTTCGGTCAGACAGAGTTTGGGATACACTGATCATAGTGAAATATCATTATGGTGTACATGTACAGTATGTGATGCCTTCGATAAAAGATTAATTACCTCTATGTACATGATGTATTGTTTATTTGAAAAACACAATACTGGTACAATACTGGAATACAGTACTGGTACAAAAATTTTATACCAGTATTGTGGAAATCCACTTGTAGAATGTATCTAATTAAACTTTACCTTTACCATGTTTACAACTCTTTGCTTTTGTATTTTAACATGTTTAAGCTGAGAATGTAACTTTTGTTTCTTTGATATTAACCTCATACCCAAGCTGTTTGGCCTTACATGTACTTTTAGATCTTACGGTCTTTTTGATTCTACAGAGTACAGTTACCAGGAACTCCAAACATTAACTTCTAAATTTTGTATTTAGCAAGCTACATTCATGTGTATACTTTAAACATTTGTTAAAATGTTAACATTGTATCACATGGGAGCAACCACTTAACTTCAAAGACCTGGGGTGTTATGGTTTCAGTGATCTGGAAGGATTTTTCTCTATGGGCCCAGGGCCCCCCAAAAATAAATACAAAGGGCCATTTTTAGAATTAATGGGCCATGTTGTTTAAACTGTTTCAAAACGAAGAGAAAAATATTGTGCGCCATGTGGGCGCTATTGTTTGTCACTCTATGTTAATACTAGAAACGGACCCATTCGCTCCTTCTGCACCCTTATTCAAACATTTAAACTGGATGACAGTTGAACAGAGAATAAAATATCATAAGTTAGTGATGACATTTAAGTGCATTAAAAATGATGCCCCATCATATCTTACTAACAAGTTTCAGACAGAAATCCATACCCCTTGAGAAATGCTGTTCAAGGAAACCTCATACTCCCTACACCAAAAACAGAATTGTTCAAAAAATCTTTTATGTATTCTGGATCATTCTTGTGGAATAATTTGCCAATACCGTTAAGAAATATTACAAATGTTAATTCTTTCAAATACAAAATAACAGATCATTTATTGAAATCAACCTAGGTGTATCAATAATATTAAAAACTGATCATGTCATCATGTTTATTTTTGTTCATCACATTTTATCAAGTTGTATTAAACATTATTATCATACTTGACTTTTTATTCTAATGTATGCAATGTATATGTTTGCATTTTGTTTGATTTCTCATGATGAGGGCCTCAGGGAAGATTAGTTATATAGCTAACTGTGTAACCCTCTTAAAATAAAGTATTGTTGTTGTTGTTGTTATGTGCCATTTCTGGTCGATAAGCACAATTTGCGCATGGTGCACATCCTTCCCGATCACTGGGTTTTTATTCTTAGTCAGAATTGTTTATTGTGCAAAGGGGGATCAATTTTATTTAGTTTTACAATGCTATCAAGTTCAACCAGATTATTTTGTTCAATATTCTACATTCAGCATATTTTATTTAGCCATCTGCTTAAACAGAATATTTTTTTTCCATCAAATTGGGGATAAGAATATTTTTTTGAAAGAAAAAAAACATACCCCCGTCCTCCCATCCCCGTTGAAGTTAAATGGTTGTTCTTCAAAAACATTTCTGGAAGTAAATTTCAGATTGTGGAGACTGCATAAATTTTAAAATTCTAATTTGTAATGTCAATTTGTGTGTGTTACCGTGGTTTGAATAAGATCTCTAGTAAACATTCATAAACTTTTCCTTTTCCCAATTAATATATATTTTTTATTCGTAGATTATGGGGAGACCATGGACAGTCTGCCTTAGAGTCAGCATGTGTCTGTTTGGTCAATGTATCAGCTGTAGGAACAGAAATTCTTAAAAATATGATATTACCAGGTAAAGTAATCAATAACTTCTTTCTAATGAGTGACCAGGTGAGATTAAAATGGCACTGCTGTATACTTAAACTCCTTCCAAGAGGCATTAAAACGAAAGTTGATTTGTAGGAACTCAAGCAAATCTGTTGAACGAACATGTATACAAAATTTTCTCTTTGTTAGTCTTTACCGTAAATTTTACTCTTTATTTGTACTATTTGTAACATTTACTCCTGCTATGTTCATCATTATGTGTTAAAGGCAGAAAAGTAATAGTTAATGTTTATTGTTTTTTAGGTGTTGGTTCATTCACGATTGTAGATGGAAACAAAGTTAGCGGAGAGGATGTAGGGAATAAGTATGTTCTAATTTCTACATAAAAGTGTAAATTTAGGATTTTTGTTTTCTTTTTCTATCATTTGTGATATCTCTAAATGTCTAATAGTTAAGTACATGTATTCTAACATCAAGTCCTTCAAACGCTTTGAGTACACACCCGTGGTAAAATTTGAATATATTGTTGGGCTGTTCCGATCGTACTCCCGCGTCATATGTTTTTTTTATGAATGAGATACCCGACCTGGGCGTCATAGAACGATAAAGTCAGAATATAAGCATTTTACGGGAAAATACATGCTTGTGAAACCGAAAATCATCACAACAAGGAAACCCAAACAAATGATGCTAAAATGTCTTATATAAGCCATGTTTTGTAAACATATAAGACATATAAATACATTTATCATTTAAATTCCTCCACACCCATCTAAATATGTTTTTGTAAATAGATTTAGCTGCTTCTTATTCAGTTTGCTCAGGTTTTTAACGTCAATTTAATAGTGCGTTTAAACCTTCACCTAGAGCACTTCGATCCAAAACAATTGCCGTATTTGTCCTGTTAGAATCGAAATAATTCATGGGGGCTTGAATATATCGTGATTTACCACGGTTGTCCCTTTATCCTTATATTTTACCCCTCGCTATTGCTCAGGGTAAAATATTTGTCATAAAGAGACAAACCGTGGTAAAATCACAATATATTCAAGCCCCCATCAATTATTTCTTAAGTAACCCCTAAGTCAGGTGCCCTAGACTGCTTAGAGTTTTCAGTTGATTTAGATTTTTTTTTTTAATGGGGACTATAGAAGATGATGTCCTGTAGAATGGGATAGTTTGCATTATGATTTAAAAAAGTAAAGAATCCTGTATTATTAAACTGTTAATAGGCTCTTTTTGAAATGATCCTGAGTGATGGGACTTGAAAGAGCAACACAATAAAACTTTGTATTCTGTTAAACTTACAAATATTAAGGCCTCTTTCAAACATGTTGAATCCTTGATTTAAAGCAATAATTATTCAAAGATATTTTTAACAAATTTATTTGAAGAGAAAGATTTTTTGTTTGAGCATTGTCGGGAAATAATTCACCTTTAGCAACAATGTCACTTTTGTTTGAAAACTTTTCATTGGAAGTCATCTAGATTCAATTTTGTTTTAGTCTTAAAAGTAGTACATCTACTGTTATCACTGACTGAGGTTGTAAGACTGAACTCCTCCCCTGACAAGTGTTATTCCAATCTTAATTGATTTGGATTATGTTTCCAAATTTTCCTGCTGAAGTTTCCCCATAGAATTCCAGCTTCCTCTGCCATGATATTTATAACCAATAATGGTGATAGTTGTGTTAAACTCCAATAATCAATCAAACAATTTAGTTTTAAAAGTCATGTTACAATTTATGCACTTTGTTTAATAAAACCGTAGTATTAAGTAATGAAAATTCATTGTACATGTTTCAGTTTTTTCCTGACAAAAGACAATATTGGGGAGGTATGTAGAACGTTAGCAAGTTATCTATAGAGGATCAAGATTGCATTATAATCAGTCATTGTCAGTAGATTTCTTCTTTACAGACTGTCAATTTGTGCGAAAGCAGTGAAACAAATAAGTTTTCTTAACAGTGTGAACTTATGGGGAAGAATTAAGGAAATAAATGTATATTAAAAATGTTAATGAAAGTTGGTTTATGTTAGAGGGGACTATTGTAGTTTAAATGACATTAGATCATTAAATCTAGATTTGGGGATTTCAAAAATTTGTTTTTAACACCATAATCATGAGACAAGACTTTTTAGTTCAAAAGTTGTTTAATAGTCTCAAGCATTAATCAAAATGAGCCCTGTTATTGTTTATAGCAAATATTGTGCAGTGAAATTGTCAAAATGAAATAATTCTCACTGAATTATTTCTATTGTGATTGTTTCGACAGGTTTTTCCATTATTAATAATCCAATGAAATTGAACCTTTCAATTTTCAGAAGAAATGATGATATTAAGATATCTGAATTTTTCTAAGGTAAAATTATAAATAGAAAGTACAATGTAGATTAAAGGGGATTCAGCCAGGTGCAACAATTAATTGCTCAGAGTAATACAAAGTAACAATTTCTAATATGTAAGTTGTTTAATAGTCATGATCATGAATAATTATGGAAATATTAAGAAAGAAGAAATACAATTTTTCAAAATGTTTAAAGCAAAGATCTGCAATTCAGTCAGATTGTTCTACTGTATATATGTTTCCAGTCTAGAGCCAAAGCAGCTACAGAGTTACTGAGTGAACTGAATGATGATGTCAGTGGAGATTTCGTTGAAGAGGTAAGAAATAAGCAAGTAGAAGATTGGCTCCTGTATAATCATATCTAAGTTGTTAGTGATGTTTGAGATAACCCAGTAAAGTTACTTTAAACTTTCCTTATGATAGTTTTATGAAAATTTCTTCCTTTGTATCAATACAAAATAACTAAACTGTTTTTGGGATACGATTGCTTTCAAGCAATCTGTAGACTTTTACAATTGACTCAGGGCCATGCCCTCACATCAATCGTTTTAATCTAAACATTAAGGAAAATCTCAAGATTTTCAAGATTGTCTTCCTTTGAAAGGTAAAAACAAACAAAAGGAGTGAATTTAAACAACTGTCCTATAATGGTCTTCTCATAAACTTCATGTTTCAATAATTACCTCAACTTATATGCATATTTTTAACAACACGGAAAATCAGAATTAAGCAATATTTATATTTAGTGTTTTTATAAATTTAGAAACACGTCAGAGGGAATTCCCCAGTTTTGATAAAATGCGAGAGTTCTCTGAATTCCGATAAATCTTTTTCTGTAATATAAGAACTGAAGTGGACTTTTTCTTATATACATGTACCACTGTTATGAAACTGATATTTGATATTGTACTTCCATAAAGAAATGGAGAATCATCTACATGTAGGTCATTTAATTAAAATTGAATATACATCCTTGCTACAAATCACAAATCTAGGGTTTAGGTAATTATGCGCATGCGTATAATTTTCTTGACTTGAATGGGTATCAGATTGAATGATTGCTCTGGATTCCCAACTTCATTGATTAATTTGAAACTCATGAGATCCTTTCTATGTCTGTCTGATATTGAGGGTTATTGTTGTTGCATAATTTAAAATCATATGCATCATTTAAATTAAAATAAATGTAGTCCACAACTTAAAGGTGTAACTAGAACACCCCTTCAGCCAAAATGGAGTCTTCCATATTATCACTTTGAGTTGTCTCCTTTATACTTCCGTCAATTCTGAATCAAATATGACGATACGTCGAGAAAGATTAGCTCGTTCTGTCATAGTAAGTTATAATATATTGAAATCGATTGCAATTTAAACAGAGGAATGTGTACGGAAAGTATACCCAATGACCTAAAGGAAATTAAATATTTAAAGAGTTAGAAATGGGATTCCTCCTAGAATTCACATAGGAAAATAGGTGATAAGGTACAAAGTGAAATACCTTCTCTCACTCTCAGTGACTGCTTTGAAAAGTAAACTTGGAATTGATAATACAAAAATAAAACACAATAATTACATTATTCATACACTTGTATCGATGATTAGCTATTTTTAATGTGAATAACTATTCAGATTACGTAAATTACATTTTACATGTGCAGTTGAATTATTTTTGAAAATAATACTAATACATGTATCAATGAAAACAATGGCAATCGTATCCCTCAGAGCAATCTGCTCTTTGATTATGAGTTAATTTATGAAAATGTTTCCTTTGTATACATCTTAATATGACATTTGCAATAAAAATATCATGTCCAGTAAGAAAAACTTTACTACCTAGTAAGGAAAAAAGAAATCATCCAAAACTAATAAACAAAAACATGAAAAGACACTTCTGTTATTTTGAAGTGTGAAAACTTAAATTTACATTCCGGGTACATATGCTACATATACATGCCTTCTGTTATACATAGACAAACATCTTCTTTTTCTTTTTTATTTAAATAATGGTAAATTTATTTTATTTCACATAGAGTGCCGAAAAACTGATCAGAGCAAATCCAGATTTTTTCTCAAGATTCACATTGGTGATAGCAACAAATTTATGTGAAAGGTAAGCATTTATTATGTTCACACATAATTATATTGAATGTTCAGATAGTGAGGCTCAAAAATTAAAGTATCATTTTATGTTTCTACAGAATAGAGAATTCAAAACAAAAAGTTGAATAAAACTGACAACAATATGCAGTAAGAGAAAAAAGACCAAAAAAAGTCTAGAAAAGCGCTACACAAAAAACTTAAGATTGAAAAACACAAACCCCATAAAAAACATGGGTAAATATTGTTCCTCACAAAAAACTTGTGATAAAAATTTGAAGTTATACGTAATTTGTCATGACTCCAAAATTTTCACTTTTTTATAAAGATTCTTTTGTGAAAAGAATTACTAGTCTAAAGGTTTTATAATGAAGATTTTAAATAAATGGTTGACTGTTTGTTAATAAGATTCCAGTTTAAAATATTTGTGAATACTCAGAACAACAAAAAGATGGTTGAAATTCAATATAGCATTTCATAGAATGTAAAGTAGATGGACTTAATACATAAGAAATAATCAATTGTTCTGCCCCTCAGAAAAAAGACAAAGTGGATAGGGTCAGAAATTAACAAAAGGTAACCTTTGAACTCCCTAAGAGAGTTGTTGTTTGAATTCTTCCACATTTTTAAGTCTTCATTAATAGCTGTTGCCATTATTGTGTAAACATTTCATATGAATTGTAACCCTATAGAATATTGTTATATTTCCATGTTTACAGAGAGTTATTAGAGTTAGACTCCTTGTTATCTAAGAGGAACATCCCCCTGTTAGTATGTAGAAGTTATGGATTTATTGGTTATATGAGAATCGTCATCAAAGAGCACACGGGTTAGTCAGATGTTTTTAGTGGACAATTGTAAAATTTGGTAATCAAATAAGTAATAGTATTTTGGAGTAAATATTCGCTGTTTGAATTGTTTGTTAGGCACTGATGGTTTCAAGAAAACTAATTGTTTGCTTAATCCAATATCCAAACATGGATCGGGATATGCATTTTAACAGAGCTCAGTTCTCATGCATTCATTGGAGAATGTATGGTTCAGAAGATACACCCTAAAAAATGGTGCAAATTGATTTTCTCCAGATCATTAACTTTAATAGTTCAAGAGTATTACCTTTATAAAGAAAATAAGATAATCATCTTGATTGTCTCTAATCACTGCCTTTTTTGCCTTGAATACAATCATTGATGTAATACAAAAAGTTAATGACTAACTTTGAAAACACAGGAACATAATATGTCAGGGTAAAACATCATTGTAAGTGCTAATCTCTCCCTTAACTTGAACATAATATGTCAGGGTAAAACATCATTGTAAGTGCTAATCTCTCCCTTAACTTGAACATAATATGTCAGGGTAAAACATCATTGTAAGTGCGAATCTCTCCCTTAACTTGAAGGCGAAAACAACACTTCATAAGTGTTGTGCATCCAAGGGCTTTTCTGGCTTTGTTTTTATCTGGAACACCAAAAATAAAAATGTTCAAAAACAACAACCACTGTACCACAACTTCCTGGCTAAACACAGAAAAGTAAAACATCATTGTAAGTGCATATATCTTCATCTTACCCATAGAGTATAGATTAATTATAATCTGTGTTTTTATTTCAGTGATAGAATCACACCCAGACAGTGCTCATGAAGATTTGAGGTTAGATCATCCGTTTCCAAGACTTGTAGAGTATTGTAATTCTTTAGATCTGGAATCCATGGATCAAAAGGTAAATACTGCTTGTGTTCATTCATGTCCAGTGAAGGATGTTTATTCAATATTGTCGACATCGCAATATCTACAATGTTAACACGATATAGTGTCAACATTGTTTACATTGTTTGAACCCTTATATAATGTATACATTGTTGACATCGCGATGTATACAATGTTAAAACGATGTTGTGTCAACATCGTTTACATTGTTTGAACCCTTATATATTGTTTACATCGTTGACATCGTTAACATTGCAATGTATACAATGTAAACACGATGTCTTGTCAACATTGTTGACATTGTTTGAACTTTTATATATTGTTTACATCGTTGACATCGTTAACATCGCGATGTTTACAATGTTAACACGATGTCGTGTCAACATCGTTTACATTGTTTGATCCCTTATATATTGTTTACATCGTTGACATCGTTAACATTGCGATGTATACAATGTAAACACGAT
The DNA here is from genome assembly GCF_965363235.1 of Mytilus galloprovincialis. Classification (NCBI taxonomy): domain Eukaryota; kingdom Metazoa; phylum Mollusca; class Bivalvia; order Mytilida; family Mytilidae; genus Mytilus; species Mytilus galloprovincialis. The sequence continues at coordinate 90,887,122 of NC_134843.1, forward strand.
GTCTTGTCAACATTGTTGACATTGTTTGAACTTTTATATATTGTTTACATCGTTGACATCGTTAACATCGTGATGTTTACAAGGTTAACACGATGTCGTATGAACATCGTTGACATTGTTTGAACTCTTATATATTGTTTACATCGTTGACATCATTAACATCGCGATGTACACAATATTAAACCAATATCTAGTCAACTTCGTTAACATTGTTTGAACTCTTATATATTGTTTACATCGTTGACATCGTTAACATAGCGATGTATACATATAAGAAGATGCGGTATAAGTTCAAATGAGACAACTTTTTATTTAAGTTACATCTTTTATAAGTAAACCCCTATAGGTTTGTCATTAATACAGAGTTTTGGTTTTTATCGAGTAGCAAGCTATGATAGGCACAAAAAAACACTAGTGTAAAACTATTTGAACAGGAAAAATAAAGGTCTAATGTAAAAAACATGAAACCAGAAACACGTATGAACAATTCAACAAACGACAACTACTGAACGACAGATTCCTGACTAAGGACAGGTGCAAACAAATGCAGTTAGTTTAACGTTTTTATACGTACCATAGACTCAATATAAAATATAAACACGATTTTGACACAATATTGTTAGCATTGTTATGTGAACAATTTAAACAGAAAGGTATATATAAAAAGAAGTGGTATGATTGCAAATAAGTAAAATTTCCAGTACATACATACTAACTGGCACATCTATAGATAACCGTCTGGCCTTTAACATTGAGCAAAGTTTATATGGCATAGTTAACAATAGAAGACGCCGACATGAAAAATGGATTTTTTTAAAAACTATATAACTAACTGCTTAACCATGTTAACTTATTTAAAAAAAAAGAACGAAAAAAAATGTATATACAACAACAACAAGATGTTGACACTATATTGTTAACATTACGATGTATACGATGTGAACGATGTAAACAGAAAGGTATAGACTTTATATATATAAATATAATATAAAGACGATGTTGACACGATATTGTCAACATCGTTATGTATACGATGTGAACGATGTAAACAGAAAGGTATAGACTTTATATATATAAATACAATATAAACACGATGTTGTCACGATATTGTCAACATCGCGATGTATACTATGTGAACGATGTAAACAGAAAGGTATAAACTCTATATATACAATATAAACACGATGTTGACACAATATTGTCAACATCGCGATGTATACGATGTGAACGATGTAAACAGAAAGGTATAGACTTAACATATATATATACAATATAAACACGATGTTGACACAATATTGTCAACATCGCGATGTATACGATGTGAACGATGTAAACAGAAAGGTATAGACTTTATATATATATATAGGTATATATACAATATAAACACGATGTTGACACGATATTGTCAACATCGCGATGTATACGATGTGAACGATGTCAACAGAAAGGTATAGACTCTACATATACACAATTTTGATACAATATTGTCAACATCGCGATGTATACGATGTGAACGATGTAAACAGAAAGGTATAGACTCTATATATACAATATAAATACGATGTTGACACAATATTGTCAACATCGCGATGTATACGATGTGAACGATGTAAACAGAAAAGTATAGACTTTATATCTATATGTACAATATAAACACGATGTTGACACACGTTATTGTCAACATCGCGATGCATACGATGTGAACGATGTAAACATAAAGCTATAGACTCTATATATATATACAATATAAACACGATGTCGACACGATATTGTCAACATCCCAATGTATACGATGTGAAGGTATAGAACATATTGATAGGATACAATGTAAACACAATAACGACACTATAAAGTTGACATTGCGATGTTGACAATATCGACAAAACATCGTGCACTGGACATAGTTCCTTGTGTTATAATGATAAAATTCTCTAGAAAGTAACAGCTTCATTAGCATAAATTATATGCTAATGAAGATGTTACTTTCTATAGAAAGATTTCAACTAATATAGAAATTAGATTTTTTTATTATATACTGAATGCACTAGAATAATTTCATTTAATGGATAAATGTCAACATGATACCCTTAAAATCATTGATTAGTGTATGCTTAAAGTCCAGTTGGTCAGTTTAACTGCCATTTACAAGATCAAGTTAAACAATAAACCAGGGTGTATGTTTTGTTTGAGATAGACTGATAGAACTTGGAAAATTGAAAAATATTATTTATGTTAAGGAAATTTACATAACATTTAAGGTATCCATATTAAATTATGAATTATGATAAACCTTTGTACTGACATTTCAGTCTTATTTTTTGTTTCATATATGGTCAGTTATACATTGTAAGATTCCTGTGGTATGATTGCCTATGATAATTTAATCAGTCTGCGCCAAAATCTACTAGTCCAAAGTCCATATATACTGACAATTTTTCTTATGTGTCTAAACAAAGTTTTGACTAATTTCGCTAATGTTATATTTTTTTTTAAATTGCAGGAGCATTCACACACACCATGGATAGTAATAGTTTATAAATATTTACAGAAATGGAAAGAATCAGTATGTATTTTATTTCAAATCTTCTTTCCTTATCTAAAAAAAATATTTTACTGTTTTTATGCCCCACCTACGATAGTAGAGGGGCATTATGTTTTCTGGTCTGTGCGTCTGTTCGTTCGTTCGTCCGTCCGTCTGTTCGTTCGTCCGTTCGTTCGTTCGTCCGTCTGTCCCGCTTCAGGTTAAAGTTTTTGGTCAAGGTAGTTTTTGATGAAGTTGAAGTCCAATCAACTTAAAACTTAGTACACATGTTCCTTATGATATGATCTTTCTAATTTTAATGCCTAATTATATTTTATATCCAATTTCACGGTCCATTGAACATGGAAAATGATAGTGGGAGTGGGGCATCCGTGTACTTTGGACACATTCTTGTTTTGTAAAGATAGGCAATAAATAAAACTAATGATAAATTAAACAGTATAAATATATACATATATGGTCAAAATTTATATTGAAGAAAACATGAATAGATATACACATTAATTTCAAATTTACTACATTTGTATTGGATTTATATGTATGTAAACATAAACAATACACATGAATAGAACATATGCATGTAAACATAAATAATACACATGAATAGAACAAAGTGAGGCTTTATTTCTGTTACAGCATGATGGGAACGCACCAAAGAATTATAAAGAAAAATTGCTGTTTAAAGAATTTATTAAACAAGGTAAAACGATATTTTGTGATTGTTTACATCTTTTTTCCAGTAAAGGCTATTAATACATTCAAGGCACCAAGCGAAGGCACTTCTAAAGTGGTTGACCACCCATGGCGTCAATTTTAAAATTTCTCTTACATTTTCGTCATACAAAAAAGTCTAAACATACACCCATAAGGATTTTAGAGTGTCCTTTCTGGATCGGATATATGTTTTTATCAATGGTAATGTGGTTCAAAAGATTTAAAATCTCGAACATTTTAAGGTAATTAATAGGAACACTTTCCATACGCCATCACAGGAAAGAATTTTTTCTGATTATAGAATAAAAGAAGATTTGGGTATGCATCAGTGAGTTTCAAGTACGAATGTATAGATATAGTGGTCAAAAATGCAAAATCATTTGCGCGTTACAATTTTAAAACTTCAATATAGCTTAATTAAATTGTGTCATGTTTTAAATATAAATGCAGCTATCATTAAATTCATGTAAAGATATAAATATATCTGATCAATAAGGGATAATATGAATAACAAGGGATCTACAATGAGTTCGGCAGTAATAATAAAAGTTTGAACAGTTAACAATAAATTTCTTCTCTTACTTGTTTCTAAAGATTGCATGATCTGTGTTCCATCACGTAAGCTTTTTTGTAGGTATAAGGTCAAATAAAGAAGGGTTTCCATTGGATGAAGAGAATTTTGATGAAGCAGTAAAGAGTGTCAACACAGCTTTGGTACCCAGCAGTGTATGTTGTATAGTATTGTTGCATGAAAAAATCTTTTAGTTTCAATGGTTAACAGATGTCATTAGAGGGAAATCTTTTATATCTAATTTATCTTTTCTCCTTTCTGTTGGGAGAAAAGATTGAAGCTTTGACCCCTATTGTCATGTTATTCAGTGTTTGATATCATTCCATACATTTGGTATTGTATCTGCACCTCTTGTCAGCTTTGATATTGTGAATGATCCTCGTCAAAATAAAAAGTAAATAATGATTATGGCCTGTGGCTAGGGTGTAAAGTGATATCCTTGTCCGTAATTTCATCCTTCATTCCCAAAATAAATCATTTCATCCTTCATTCCCAAAATAAAACTGTTTTCAGAAAGAAAAAAATCAATTTGTAGACATTTAAATAAGCTTTAGTTGAAGCATATATTATGATCTACAATCTACTTCTTGTTTTGAATTAAGACCTGCTATTGAAAAATTATATGATCCTTGGACCATAAATTTCATGAAAATTGTACCTGTAATTTTCTGACCTTTATGGTAATACCTATAGATATTGAACTGATTTTGGTTAAAAATTTATGAAAATTGTACATGTTTTGGCTTTTTGTAAAAGTTAAAATATCGAACTGGTATTTGGTTCATTGTGTAAAAATGTGAGTTACAGATTGATTTTGTATTTCCTTCCACATGGCTTACCTACTGACATTTAACAGGTGGGTATGTGCATGTCCTCCTGACACATCTAATTTATTTCAAGTAGTTCATTTAATCAATTTTAAAACTTTTTATATTTAAAATGATATCTACTGTAGCATTTTGTAATTTTATGATTTGTTGACTAAAGAACTTTCAACAATTGCTTTTATTTCATCCATATATTGGAAGTTTATAACCAAGAATCAAAAGTGTTATAAATACCTAGGGGTTTAGTTTAAACATATTTATTTATAGTGGATTGGGAAACAAGTTTTGCAACTTATATTAATCCCTTTCCACTTTGCGGGTGCGAGTGCTGCCTTGTAGCAGCATCAGCCTGCTCTTTTTCGAAATCTACAAGGGTGTCTTTAACGTGCAAGTGATATGGCTCTCTCTTAACACGGGTCAGCCATTTATCGTCCCCTTCCGATGGACTATCATTGTTTCCTCGAGACCATACTCACAAATAGTGTCAAGGGAGAGCCGAAAATTAGGTGGATCCAACCATTTTCAAAAAGGGGGTTTTAAACTCCCGGAACCCTCCCCTGGATCCACTACTGATACCATTGCTACATCTTCAACAATTTTTTATTCAGTCTGACTTTCAGTTTAATCTTTTACTATTTTGCTTATCAATATTCTATTTCTATTGTAGATGCCAAGTGAAATAAGAAAGCTGTTTGAAGATCCATGTTGTAGTAATTTAGATGCTGAGGTATGATAAATCAGATCTGTCCTTGACCTGTAAAAAAAATATTGAAAATGATATACAAGATATATTTCTGTAAAAGAAAATTATTCATTTCATTCAGTATTTGAAACGCTTGATTTGCAAGAAATTACAATACCCTTTTACATATTGGAATAAATACCTTGAGAATCAATAAGTTGTAGTGTTGATATAAGGCGGTCTGGGTGGGGTAAAATCGTTTAGTGAATAGAGAATAATTGCAAAAAAAAAATAGAATAGATAAAAGCTTTCTAAATAGTGATAGTTCTAAAATATTTAATTGTTTAAATTAAATAACTTTGTTACACAAATCATTATTTCTGACTGACAGCTGATTTCAATTATAATGTTAAATTTATTTTGCAGAGTTCATCTTTCTGGATTCTAGTCAGAGCAGTCAAAGAATTTGTAGATAATGAAGGAAAAGGTTAGTACAACTACACGTTTTTTTTTAAACACAACCAACATCTGAAGAAGCAAGTTCCATGGTAACAATGAAAAGTGCATAGGTCTTACTATTATATCAAACTTCTCTGAATTAGGGAAGTCCTATGTAGGTTTTTAAAAAGTTTTGTGAAAAACTTGTTGATATTTTTTATGCAGTTAACAGTCTGTAAAGCTAGTTAAAAATTGTGCACCAATGCAAAACTAATCTAAAACTAATAAAAGCTGCTATTTGGTAAAAATATATGATACAAATTAGTTATATTAGGTAAACAAAGACAAGACATTGATTGTTGTAGATTTATTACCTCTGCGTGGAACCATCCCTGATATGACAGCTGATTCCACTAGATATATTCAGTTACAGCACGTATATCATGGCCAGGCAGATGATGATGTTGCCGTAGTGACAGAGAAAGTTCGTAAAATAGAACAGAGCATTGCAAAGGTTAGATTCATGTCTATTCAAATTGTCTTTTAAAAACTGAACAAAATTAAATTGTATTATTTTCTGCAGGAACTTTTATATATTTTTGGTCCAATGTAAAGAAATGTTTCAAATAATGTGTTATTGCTAGAAAATAGTTGTGAGTTAAATAATAAAAACAAAGACGTGATGTATTTACATGTAACATAATATTATTCAACTAAATATCAGGAATGGTAGAATTTTAGAGCTAACATTTTGATGCCCCTCCTATGATAGTAGAGAGGTATTATGTTTACTGGTCTTTTTTGTCTGTCTGTTCGTTTGTCCATCTATCTGTCCTGCTTCAGGTTAAAATTTTTGGTCATTCTCAATTTTATTTGATGAAGTTGAAGTCCAGTCAACTTGGAACTTAGTACACATGTTCCCTATGATATGATTTTTATAATTTTAATGCCAAACAGTAAACTTTCTAAGATGTGGTTTTGGTCTGTTGTAGGAGGAACCTGTCGACACATTAAATATGCCACCACCAAATTATGTATGATGTTTTTATTCTGTTACCCTTTATTATTCCTGTATTGGACATAGGAATTGTCAATGAATTTGGCCATCTGGTGCATTTTACCATTATATCATGAATGTCATTTAGCTAGAGAATAACTTTTGTTTTCATTCTACGGTTGTTTATTTTTTTTGGAATAACCAATGTTTTTTTGTATTTTGAAGTGATTTTTTTTTTTTTTTCAATATTTAGAGATAACTTAAATACATAGAAACATTTCACTACTATCAATAATAAAATTTAAAATTAGACTTTTACAGAGTGAAAAAAATTATGGATTAAACATTTTGCAGAAGATGTGCCCTAATGGGAATATTCATATATATATTAGATTCATATAAAGGCTACATTTGTTTGTGTAGATTAGTTAAATTCAACTAAAAAATGAATTTGAAGACAGGAAAAAAAAACTGGCAAAATGCACACTAAAATTAATTTGAAAAAAATATTTATATTTATGAAAATTGCTGAATTAAGTGTCAATATTGAATCAGAAATTTACAGATAATCTTCTGACCAACAATTCAAAGCCACATTGACAAACTCCTTCAAAATGGACCATTTGTAAATCAGAAATAGAATGGAACAAAATGCATGAACAAAAATATACCTTGTATTAAATTATGTTTCTGGAAATAAGTGTTATTTTTATTTACAGATTTTTTTTAATGTTTTCAGTGTTTGAAATAAAACTGTGAAATGATTTTTATTATTTTTATAGGACAGATGTTTATACTACATGTAATTGATCATATAAATTATTAATTGATAGGGTGTTAATATCAAGAAGAAGAAATGTATGCTACCTGGTTCTTATGCTGCAAATTCAGAAATATTGAGAAGTTTTTATTAATGTGAATAATGCAACTGGTTGAGTAATGCAACAATAAGAACAGACATTCTAATATCTTATTGATTTATCTGTATGCAGTTTTTCACGAAAACGCAATAACTTATCTCAAATTTTTTTTCATTCTGCTAAAATCACAATAAAATATGCACACAAAAATTTCTGAATTTGCAGTACCTAAAAATAACAATGATACACCGGGAGGGGACAATACAGTTAACTTTATAGGAAGAAAGTGAGTTTTTTTTTATCTTAAAAACTTTGCAGATAGCTGTCTCCTCATATGTGTAGGTTTTAAGAGACAGTCTTAATTCTACAGAAATATACCATATTATTTGGTATATTTAAAAGTAATTGTACTGTTTATTATAAAAAACAATATGTAAATTATCTCAGTGTTTTTTTTCTCAAAGTATTCATTTTATTTCAAATACAATTTTGTGTCTAAAAGTTATTTGTGTCACACACTGTTACTTTTTTGGATCTGCCAATCAAAATTTTTTCAGAGCTGAAAGAAAAATACATTTTTGCATAACATTTTCCTATTTCTGTTTTTCCGAATGGTCCAGTTGCACTTTGTTATACAGTATGAATGATATTTTTATAGTTGCTATGAATAAAAAGCTGCATATCTTAAGTACTAAGCACAAGATATATAAGAGTACATAGGAGGGATATTTTTATTGTGTTTGAACGTGATATTTACAGTCCTGTAAATTCAGAAATATGTGCATACATTTATTATTGTGATTCCAAGGAGGAAGTCAATGTGAAATGCTGCATACGAATAATGCTATCAAAATTTGGAATGCATATTTTGAAAACCTCCACTTTCACAATTTTGCAATAATAAAATATTACAAAAAGATCTGTATTTACAGTATCTACATGAAATAATATTTGTGTAAATGACACAACATTGAACTCTACTTATTAAAGTAGCTACATCTTTATTGATAATTTACAGTAAATTAAATTAGATGTTTAGAAACAGTATTTATACTTTGTCTTGTGCAAGCAGGTGTATGTTTACCTTTAAATAAGTTCTGTATCTTCTTAATGTTTGATTCTTTCATAGATAACTGTCATACTAAATATTTTCAAACTTTATCATGGAAAGTATTACAGAAAAACTCATAATGTTTGCTTATTTGTAGAATGAAATAGCTAACAGTTATGATGGCATATACTTTTCTTTATACTATTTTCCATCTTTTGATAGAAATACTGTAGATTTTACAACTTTCAAAGTCTTTTTCTTTTGAAAATCAAGTGCTAAGTACTGATTAAATATTGAACATATACTTTAAGCCAAGCTGAAAAGAGGAGGGGGCTATAATTGTGGTTAGATGTGCAGCTTTTTTTAAGCTTGAGCATGAACAGCAGATAATTCTGTTTAAATGATAAACATATTAAAAAAGATTGTATTTGTTAAAATTATTTGTTAACTCTAAAGTTTATAAAGAAAATTTCTAGAAATCATTTGAATATGAGGACTGTTAGAGCAGAGGCATGGAAGCTTTGTCCTGAAAGCTTATATATTGTATCAGTCATCACTTACTGAACAATTCATTGCACTGATATTGCTTTAAGTATTTGTACGAGTCATGATGTTTCATCTATCATTGGTATTCAACAAAACCCCATTAGCTTACCATGCAGTTCCAGCCTGATTGTATACTACTTGACAAGAATTTATAACTGTTTTGATCTGCATATCTGCACATTTGTAAAATAAAATGATAAGTCCTTTCACTAAGGTCATTTTCAATAGCAGTAGTTAGACTCTTAAAATTGAAATGTGATACATTATAAATGTTTCTTTTGAGGAAGTGCTATTTATTTATACTTTCCAATACAAATTGATCATATAACTATAAACTAAATTACTCTTGTTGTTAACTTATTTGACGTTTTGCACTTTTTATCTTATAGAGGATGATTTTTTTGTTGTTGTCATTTTCCAATTTTTCTGATCAATTTATGTTCTGAAATACTCATATTCATGACAATTTACATTTGTGTTATGTTTTCTCTCTAGAAAGTTGTAAAAATTAATCACTCAAAAAAAAAAAAGGTTTGAGATATAAAATATTGTATATTTATTTAGTGGTAGAAAGTATATATATATTCAAGGCTCAATAAATCAGGTCAAATAATTAGACAATATACGTATAGTGTCTTGAAATATGAAATTTATTTGTATGAGGCTTAGAAACGGGAAAATGCGAGGTTCTACCGAGCATTTTCCCGTTTCGTGCCGAATACAAATAAATTTCATATTTCAAGACACTATACGTATATTGTCTTTATACTGAAATCGAAAAAAAAAATGAAAAATGAAAAAAAACACGTAACAAAAATTGTTAAAAAAAGTGTTTGGAATTTCCCTCTTGGGGTACCATATTGGGGTATTTCCCTATGAGCGTAGTCCAGGTGGTAAGACATTGGCGTATTAAGGAATTAGAAAGGGAAAATGAACTTAATTAATAGCATTTGATAAACATGATATATAAATAACCAATTTGAAGACATAAAAGTTTAAATTCAAAAAAGTTTGACCATTGTTACTTTACGTTGTCATGGTCGTGACGTGATGTTGTTGATGAAATACAATAAGGAGGCGGGGCTTATAGGTCAATTGGGGTCATTGACGTATAAAGCTAACGTTTATACGTATAGCTTTATCTGTACAGTAAAATAGCTGATTGCAGTATAATAAACTTTTAAGAGTCAAATTTACACTATTGGGTATGACTTTTTAAGAAGTGACTTGAGTAAGCTTTAGGAGATATGTAATATAAAGATAGATATTTAATTATATAAATATGAAAATATACTGTAAATTCAGAGATTATTGTGAGGTTTTTCTAAATGCAAATAATCCGACTGAGTGAGTATTGCAAAAGTAAGGATTTGCATTATACATATATCCGTATGCAGATTTTCCTGGAATTGCAATATTTAATATCTCATTTTTGTCCATCCTTCAAAAATTGAAATGATAAATGCATACACTAATTTCTGAATGTACAGTAAATTGTTTTGTTTTTGTGAATTTCTATATAATGTAGTGGAATTCGGCATTCATGCTTCAACCATTGCTGTTTCTCTAATTATTGGTATAAAAGTCTTTAATAGATGAAATTATGTCATCCTTGTTCAAAAATTGTTTCAAAATATGAAAATTTTATAAACATTTTTAAATGCATGAATTACTATAAACAGTATACCAATCTATTTAGATGTGATTTATATTTCCTTCATTGTGTTTAGTTGTTAATCTCTGAAACCCCTAGGTACACACAGTTTATTTGTAGTCATTGAAATATGCCATTAAGGTGGTACCTAACACTACAGGGAGATAACTCTGTAAAATCAGCTAAACGTTTTAATTACGTTATGTTGTTAAGGGAATATTAAGCTTCTAAATGATCAAAAATAGTATTTGTCAAACTGCTATATAACCAGTGTAATTTTTCTGAAAAAACGATTGGTTCAAATTATTTGAATTTTTTATATTTTTGTCAAAGGGACAAAGTATATACTTTGTCAAAATTTTATGAAATTTAAACGAGCCAAATTAATTTTAGTGAAAGTGTTGGGTACCACCTTAACTATTGTAACTTTCACTTCCAAATATGATGGAAGTAAATAAATATACATTTTTCTCATGAATATTAGATTTTTTTCATTTCATTAAATTCTCAAGAAAACAGATTGTGATTCCTTTGTTGATTATACTGACTTTGAAAATGATATCTTTTACAGGATAACTGCATATCAGACCATGATATCAAACTATTTTGTAAGTATAACTGAATAATTTATATGCAGTTTGTCAGTTTTACCCTCAAGTTTTATTAAATTGTATGGATGGAGTCTGTTTGTATGTTCCAGCACAACCCCCATAGTCTATTTCCTATTTTTACAATACAGTATACTGTGGCCCAACTTGGAACAAAGTTGATGAAGTCAGTAGTTGCCAATACAAGCAATTGAAATACAGAATTTATTTCACCAAAACATCAAGAACTTCTAACCATGTAACAATAATAGATAGACTTCAGGATTTCATTTTATAAAATATTCAAATTTAAAAACTTAATATACTCTCTCATCACCCTTGGCAAATTCAGCCATCATTTGTGATTACAATGCTGTGCCATCTACTGGTAGATAAAAGTCACTCCCACTCCGACTTCATCATTCTTGACAAATGGCATCACTTTTCAGTGTGGTGATGTAAAAACAACTGCGTCTAGCGTTTACAAATATAGGGAAGCAGAAACTGTTAATATACTTTAACATTTCAACATTTGCACTAGAAACATACCCATGAACACCAACTAGTTGATTAAATAAGAACTTTGAAATTGTTACCTTAACATATCCTATGTTTTGTCTTTCTATTTTCAGGATTTGTGGTATGATCCATCTGTATCTATTGTGTAAACGTCAATGCTTACTGAAACCACTCAGTTATATGTGATATATGCCCCTTGAATATATATAAATTTATGGAAAATTTCATTGCAATTTCTCTTATTTCTTGGAGAAAAAAAAAATACTTGAAAAACGTTATGAGTTGAACTTGTTATTCCTGATTATTTATAATTTTATGCATTATGTGATCTTTATTTTGTCTTTCTTTCTTAATTCTACACAACTTATCTATTTGTTTCAGGTAAAAATGCTGCATTTTTAAGAATATTTAGATCCAGAAGTTTAGCAGAGGAATACAACAACAAAACAGCAAATCTACAAGAAATAGGTATTGGATAACTAGTAAATATAGCTATTCAAAGAGAGTTCCATGTTTTCCTAGTTATGGTCCTATATAGTGGTAATGTGGATGGAGGAAAATGTTCATATTTTACAGATCAAACATTTGTTTTACACTGCCAAGCTATTATTGAAAAGATTGTTCTTTGCCACACATTAAAATTTCTACAAATTTATGTCATTGATATGTGAAAGTAAAATTGAGTGTATTGTAATGCCCCTTCTTTTTGATAAAATGAAATACTAAAATAATTTGAGTTACCAATTGTGCAGGAATTTTATGGGCTTGTATTTATAAATGGAATCTTGAATTCTTTCATCTAATTGTAAATTAATCTTATTGCAAACCAAATGAAACTTTTGTACAGAATGATCTCCTCTTGGTAAAGGTATTTAAACTTCTGTCAGTTCTTATGTCCCATTGAATAAATACAACAGCTACTGTTCTCTGTGTTTTTTTATTCACAATGACCTTTGAAATGATATGCCTGAATTTTTTTATACCCCACTTAGGGGCATTATATTTTTCTGTCTCTGTGTCCGTCTGTTCCTTCATTGGTCCATCTGTCCCACTTCAGGTTAACCTTTTTGGTCAAGGTAGTTTTTGATGAAGTCTAAGTCCAATCAACTTGAAACTTAGTACACATGATCAACTCACAAAACTACATGTTATGTCTTGATTATTTAATATCAATATCTATGAAAACACTGATTCAAACTAGAAGTAGATTTCAGATAATGAAATAATTATTTTGGTGTGTTTGACAAATAAAAACTGGAAAATGATGACATTTTAATTATAGCTTCCTTAAATGTATTCCTTAACTTAACAAACACTAATTTCAATAGGAACAATGCTAAAATCAACTTTTTATACTCTTTGCTAAGTGACAGTTTATTGCTGACATATGTAGACTTTTCGTAATTTATATAACACAGCACCTTTAAAATGAGTATCATTTTTATACGACCGCAAAAAAAATTTATGATGTTGTCTTCGTCTGTGTCGTCCTCGTCCTAAGACACATTTAGATTCCGGACAATAACTTTAGTTTTAGGGAATGGATCTCTATAGATTTTTAACAGAAGGTTCAATACCACTAAAGGTTGAGATTGATTTCGGGGGTTGTTGTCCCAATAGTTTAGGAATGAGGGGCCAGAAAAGGGCCCAAATAAGCATTTTTCTTGGTTTTCGCACAATAACTATAAGTATAAATAAATTGAAATCTATGAAATTTAAACACAAGGTTAATGACCACAATAGCAAAGTTAGGATTGATTTTTGGAGTTTTGGTCTTAACAATTAAGGAATAAGTGTCCCTAAAAGGGCCCAAATCAGCATTTTTCTTGGTTTTCACTCAATAACTTGAGTATATGTTAATAGAAATCTATGAAATTTTAACACAAGGTTTATGACCACAATAGGGAGGTTGGGATTGATTATGGGAGTTTTGGTCCCAATAGTTTATGAGTTAGGGCCAAAACAGGGTCCAAAATTAAAGTTTTATTGTTTGATTTCATAAAAATTTGAAATATTGGGGTTCCTTGCAATTGATATGCCAAATCTAACAGTGTATTTTGAATCTTAATATTTGGTCCCGTTTTCAAATTGGTCTACATTAAGGTCCAATGGGTCCAAAATCGAATTTAGTTTGATTTTAACAAAAATTGAATTCTTGGGGTTCTTTGATATGCTGAATCTTAACATGTACTTAGATTTTTGATTATGAGCACAGTTTTCAAGTTAGTCCAAATTCAGGTAAAAAATTAAACTTTGTTGGATTTCAACAAAAATTGAATATATGGGGTTCTTTGGTATGCTGAATCTAACCATATGTATCTAGATTTTTGATATTTAGGCCCAGTTATTAAATTGGTCAGTATTGAGGTCTAAAGGATTCAAAATTGAACTTTATTAGATTTCTTCAAAAATTGAATTCTTGGGGTTTTTGATATGCTGAATCTAACCATGTATTTTGATTTTGGATATGGGACCATAATAGGTAAATGTCCAATTTAAAAAAGTTTTTAAGTTAAAGTTCTTAGACCACATTCATTCTGTGTCAGAAACCTATGTTGTGTCAACTATTTAATCACAATCCAAATTCAGAGCTGTATCAAGCTTGAATGTTGTGTCCATTAACTTACCCCAACTGTTCAGGGTTCAACTTCTGCGGTTGTACAAAGCTGGGCCCTGCAGAGCATCTGGTTACATTGATGTTTTAATATTTGAATATTTTATTTCCTTTTGGATTATAGTATCTGAGCCCTTTCACTTTAGCAAATATTATTTTTTTTCAGCTCAACATTTAGGAGATGAAGACAATGATGACGACTTTGTATTCTATGTTTTATTGAGGGGCGTAGATAAGTTTTATGAGGAATATAATAGATATCCTGGTGTATATGAAGACCAAATAGAAGCTGATGTCCTTATGTTAAAGGTAGTTACTCTTAGGATGTAATTGTAGTTCAGATATGATCTTAATGGTTACCAGGGAACTTGATTTAAAACCATGAAGCACTCACAGTTTATTTATGATCAGTGCAAGTTGAAACCAATTTCTAAAATGAAATATAATAACCCATTTTGGATATTTTATCTCATACAAGATATAAATTTACTAGGCAAGTTATTTTAATATAATTTTTGGAAAAACTTTATATATACATTTTAAAATGTATACCTTTTCCCCATGGGTAAATGATCCAAACCTGCTTAAATATACAGTTGATGCAAACACATTTATAACCATTTATAGAGAAATATATCTTTAAGCAATGAAATATTAAATTGAACTTCAACATGACAAAAAGTTATATAATGTTTTACTTGTTAGAAGTTCATCTTTCTTTTCATTATTACATTGATTGTTGCTTAATTTGGTTGCGACTTCATTTTCCCAACATATCCTTTGATTTATAAAAACATTTTTTTTTACAATTTCAGACATCAGTACAGAAGATATTACATGACTGGGGATTAAATCCTACATCAATTAAGGATGATTATATACATGAGATGTAAGTAAATGTTGTTTGATTGTGTAAATGTGGGTATTTTCTCATTTGAATTGTCTGTGTGACTTTAGTTTACTCGTTATAATATGTACACTTTAAAAATTGTTTGATATGAAAAAAGCTTATCTCATCAACAAATAAAACTTACTGCTAACTAGGGATTTTTGAAACTTGTAATTATTACTGATTTGAATACCTATTTGAGCAGATTTAATTGTTAATATCATTAGTTATACATTAATTATACAATATGTTTGTTCAGTTTCCTGCAGTACTATATCTCGAGGATGGTCCATCATAACAAAAAAGCAGTAAATTGTTAAAATATTTTAATTTTATGACAGTTTGCCAAATATAAAAATAGGAAGATGTATAATTGCCAATGAGACAGCAATACAATTAATGTGAATATAAGCAAATATGGGTCACTGTATGGCCTTCAACAATGAACAATGTTTTTTTCCTGGTCATCCATAGATTATAATTAAGAGCCAAAACAAAAACTGACCACAATGCATTTAGGTTTATATCATACATTTATAGGTGAAGAGAAAAATAAGGATTGTCAGATAGCAAATGAACAAAATAAAGAAAGATGCAATATAATTGTTCTGTATATATATATTTGTTTCAGATGTCGGTACGGAGCAGCAGAACTACACACAATATCATCTTTCATAGGAGGGGCTGCAGCACAAGAAGCTATTAAAGTCATCACAAAACAATTTGTTCCATTTAATAATACATATATTTATAATGCTATGAAACAGTCATCATTAACTGTACAGCTATAATATATTTATATATGTATAGGTTTTCACTTTAGAAACAGTTCACAAATTGATTAGAACAAAAATAATCTGCTTGAAAAGAAGCTTGAACATTTTTTTCTGTGAGTAAAGTTAGGTGGATGTAATTATATCTTGCTAAACATTAGAGGAATCTTAAAAGCTTGTAATCTATCAAAAACTTTTATTATAAGAACTGAAACTTTCTACTGAGGTCTGCAATAGAAATGACCGTGTAACAGTAGTGAGCTCTGGTGAGAGATTGAATTATAAAATATTCTACATGTATCATGAAATGAAATTTTCTATGTGAGAGGAGTTGTCTCGCCTGAGGTGAGACTAATTAATTAAGGACTTTTGTGAAGATAAAAGTCTTCAGAATTCAAATTTGCTTTTTTTACGTGATGAGACAACATTTTTTTTCTGAAAATGTTGCAAGCCTCAACTTTTAATCAAACTAGAACTATCAAAGAATTTTTTCTTGATTTATATTCCAATGAAAAATTAACCCTTTAATAGCTTTAGGACATCCAAAGGTTTTTTTAGAATGATTTCTATGTGGACTCTTAAAAAGGTGCCTTAAAAGTCCAATCAGTATTACATTTTTAATAGAAATTATAAAAAAAACGTAATTTTCAATACATATATATGTATAATTTCAATTTAGATTTGACTGCATTGAACCTGGCTGAATTCCTTTGGCTGTCTGAAACTGAACATTCATGGGGTTCATTTAAATCATTCTGCTAATTTCTTGGTGGATTGTCTCCCCTCAACTTAATTAAATAATGTTTACATTTGACTACTAAGGTATAACAAAGTTAATGAAATATATCAAATTCTCATCATTGTTAGTTCTACTGGTAAAATTCTTATTTCTGTAATATGTCAAACACAGGAAGAAATTTAAAAATACCTGAAGTGGTCAAGACAAAAAAAGGCTGGAAATAGACTGAAAAAAATTTGAATGGCAACTTTAAGAATGATGTAAACAATGTTTCAATGTCAAATGGCCATTGAATTTGTACAAGAAGTGTGAAGAATCATTTGAGGAATTTGTAAAAACTTTATTGTTAAGTTTTGTATTAAAATTAAAATTTTATCTAACTTAATATTGTGAAATTTATTAAGCATTTCTAGTACTTTTATTGTTATATCTCGATAAAGTCATAAAATGTATAGAAGCTATATATTATCTTCCAAGTGTTTGTTGCTGAATGTTTATGTTATGTTCATTTTGAGTTCAAGGTTAACAGATGTGAAGAAATTACTGTGCCAATTCATTAGTAAAATGATATACATGTAATCAATAATCAGATGCTCATGCTTTCATAAAGAAAAAAATGGAAGTATTTATATATTATTATAAAAGTTTTTATTTTGTTTAATATAGGTCAAATGTACAAGATAAAACTTTGATTCTTAAAAGTTTAAGTATCTATTTATATCAGGGCTAAAATGGGCCCAAATCTTACCTTCTTTTTTAAATTCACATTTTAAGGGGAAAACTGCTTTCATATTTTAATTCACTTTAATCAAAAAGTAATGTAACAGTTTACTAGAGTGTTGTATGTACTAAGCAAGTCCAATGTCTTTTGTATAATGAAGAGAGAAACTGAAATAAAAGATTTTTGTACAACACTAAATATAAATGTTATTTGTTTTCTTTTATCATATACTTACATCTCCTCAATGAAAAACACTTTTATGACACTTGCATTAATTTTAAACAATTTGCTATAGGAATTACCTCAACAAAAACATTTTGGTTATAAAATGTTGCATTGTGCATCTACAGCAGAACCAATTGGTTGCATCCTTCAGCAAATAAAAAAATTAAACAGCAACAGTTTTTAGAACAAAAGTGGTTCTATGTGCTAAACAGGTGCAAAATTAAGTTATTAAAAATTTAACATCAGAGATGATAAATATACAAATAAAAATATTTGGTAAACATTGATGAGACAGAAACACAATAATACAATATTAAACAAGAATGTCACAATGCAAACTTCACTGATAGACCACTGTTTATTTGACTTTTACAAAGCTCTATGACTAATTCATAGTTTTGAATTAATCCAGCATATATTACCAAGATCTGTTGTCAAAAATGAATTTCTAAATGTTCAAAAGACATTTTAAGATGCAGTTATTCATCTTCTGCAATGGTTAGACTAGTCACTAGATTTGCAACAACCTCCTTAGTTATACATGTATATTTTTAATGCAGTAGATACAATTCATTATATCTAACTGCAAAAGGATATGTTCCATAGTTATCGTCTTTATTTTGGTTCTGGTTTAGTTAATAAAGGGATATGAAGTTTTTCAAAAAAATACATTGTCCTTTTCATTTTAATTTTATTTAAGTTGCAGACTCAACATGCTCAAGTTTTCTGCTGTCTGAACCCTTGGTCCAGTGACAAAATCAATTAGCAATTTTAAATGTTAACTTTTCTGCTTAAGTTTGTTGATTATATCTTTGATATTACATAGTGTAAAATACATATTATTTCTGGTATATTAATTGCAATATATTATAACAAAAAAAAAATATGCAAATTGATAGAAAATAAAGGGAAAAAAATAACAAACTTATGGAAAAAGGGGGAGGCTAAAAAAAATGTCTTGCCTATATATCTACTCATAAACTTAAATGGCCAAAATTCGCCGCCAAATATGTGGACTAGAAGTTACACTAGGAGCGTCTTTATGCATTTATTCCTAATGTAGGTAAGACCCATCCACTTGCAAATTATCTGATTCCAGTTTATATAGGGAGAATCATTTTGGAATATTTATAACAGGCTACAATAGACTAAATAGATACCACCATCAGAGAGGCCAATTACTCATACCATACTGTGAATGTTGTGAGGAAGATAACACAGAACACTTTTACTTAATTGTTTGAGATACCACCAGGTAAGGCAGCAACCATTTGATTTTCTGGGGGGGGGGGGGGGTGGGGCTATGGTTTTTTTTGGAAAAAAAAGTTTGTTTCCAGTTTTTGGAGAAAAAAATAATTTGTTTTTGATTCTGAGAAAAAAAAAATGTTTGTTTCACCCTCAGCTACCACTATATGTAATGCTAAATTTGAAAGAAAAAAATTGTTTTCAACTTGTCGCGAAAAAAATAGATTGTTTTTCGCCACAGGCGAAAAAAAAAGTTTGTACAGAAAAAAAAACCATAGACCCCCCACGAAAATCAAATGGTTGCTGCCCAAGAGAAGAAAATGAAAAAATCGGCTGGAGAATCAAAACATCCAAATAGATCTAATGTTGGACCCTCTTAGCAACAGCAAGGAAAAAGACATAAAAAGGAACAGCAGATATAATTAGAGAATAGATAAAGAGTTCTGGGTGATTTCTAGATTCACTCGCCCCTGAAAAAACCTGATCCTGAGCCTAAATAGAAATTATAGTACTAATATGAAAAAAGCTAGCACAAAGAGACCCGAGTTGTGTACATTTCATAATCTTTCATATGAATTAAGCTGAAACTGTATATCAGAAGAAGAAAGTCAAATAATATTGACCTTAAGATCAGGATAAGGATTCATAAGTTATATTTGCGTTCTTCTTTGTGCTTTGTACAATTGAATTCATCTTGTGGTTTTAAGACGCTTCAACCATTGTTATTTGTCAGCGTCACTAAAGCGTTTCAAACCGTAGCCTTTTTGGTAACTATCTCAAGCACTTTATTTGGGTTTATATGGCCATAATAACCACGTGACAATTTGTTTACAGTTGTTCTGGATGATTCACGAATCGCCAAAATTACACCCTTCACTAGGCTGATTCATACAAGATAAAGCTGCTGATCGTGACAGAACATTGAAATACCTTTCACATGAGAACACAGTCGGTAAGTTGTTTTTAATTATAGAAATATATTCATTGTCAATACCTCTCTTAGTCTTAGTCTTTATCAGTATCAACTATCCATACTAGTCTATATATCTATAGTCTATAGATATATCTGGATACATACTATAATATTTATATGTTAGTAGTGACCACAAGATCAATGCAAGTTTATTAATACCTGTGCAACATCAGACTATATACTGAAATTTAAAAAAAGGATTAGGCAAATAATTGAAAAAGTTAAAGGAATGTACAGACAAGAATTCCGTAAGTAAAATTAAATAAAAAACAAACAAAAACAGATAAAATTATGTATAAGAAATAAGGCAACAACTTTTTTGGGATCAATCCTTAGTCTGATGAAAAATATATTTGATTTAGTATTGTACATGACATGACTATTGGATCAACTGAACTTGGCGACCACAATACTTGTATATAGAGAGGCGGTAGAAGGGGTACTGATCCCGTAATCCTGGGCTTAAAAACACGAAATCCCAAGGTCCCGAATTTAAATATATTTAAATCCTGACATCCTGAATTTCGAAAAAATAATTCTTGCATCCCGAAAGGGTCAGTCCCGAAATCCTGAGCTTTAAAACACCTGATCCCAGAGTCCCGATAAAGGTCCTATCCCCCCCTCTATATATACATGTAGGGGACAATTATATAGAAGAAGAAAACGAAGATATATAAGTATTATACTATAACACTGTTTAACAGTATTATATATATCCTAGTATTGTTTTATTATTTAAAATATAATTACACTAATTAGTATGATGATTCTGAAGTGCTTGATAAACTAAGAGTGTTATCATGGTTATGGAAACACTTTGGTCATGTCAGGGACTTGCTTGAGTATGACAGATTTTTTAAAGATTGTTCAATATGTAGACTGATATACAAAAACAATGTGTTAGTATTTTCCATATACTTATATAATCATGAGAATCTTTTTTATATTTTCAGAAAAATGAGAACTTATAAAGATAACTTTAGAGGCACTAGTCATCTATTGCCAAGTGAAAGTTGGAGTTCAGACAGTTCAAGACCCTCGTTGCGATGCTATGATTACCCACCATGCCAAACTGGTACCAACATGTGGAATCCAGTTACAGAAAATTTGGCGAGACCATCATTACCAAGAGAATTTTCTAGGCTTGGGTTTGATAGTGGAAGAGATAAGTACATAAGGGATGAACACTTCTCTCCTTATTCCACATGTACATCAGATTGGGAATCAGATGGGCACAGACTTTATAATAAAGCAAATAATGGGAAACTTTCTAAACCTTTTCCTACCAGACGAGTTCAGCATGAGGCGCATGATCGATTAGTTCAAATACCAATTCAGCATTATTGTAGTCTATCAAACTCAAGAAAAAAAGAAAATAAAACTCTTCCAAACTCACGGATTCCAGAATATAAAACGCTACCCACTACAAGGAGGAGATATGTGAAATATTGCGATAATTATGTTGATTTATCCGATGAAAGTGATGACATTTACAGTGAAAGTCTTTCTGATGATTCAGACTGTGATATAGCTCCTTTTGTAAACAGAAATATAAACAATAGTGGAACAGATGTAAAGACTAGACGAGGTCGATCAACTTCTAACCCTCGTACCCAACCATATTCCATCAATACTAGAAACAAATCTCCAAATGTGGAGACAGACTGCAGGTTAGATTCACCACCAAATACTCACCCTTCTCGTATAATACCTGCTTCAGATGATATTCGAAGGTATTCATCAAGACCAGGACAGCCAAGGTCGTCACATCCAGGTATAATTTGTTTATCTGATGATGAAAATGACAGAAGCAGTAAACGAAAAGATAGAATAATGTCAGCTTTACCCTCTTCAAGTCAGTACGAAAATGATCTTTCTGAAATTTATGATGTTGATATCACAAACCAGAATAGAAACTTGCCTTCATCATCAAAGCATAGATCTACTGAGAAATCTTATATCATTGGAGATGAAGATTTCCACAGTGGCAAAATTTCAGGTGAAAAAAATGCAGGCTTAAGTGAAAGAGCCATCTATATTGATGACAAAAAACAAAGTTCATTAAGGTCAAATACTGATTCTGATGGAAAAATTATGGCTACACCAAGTTATCCAGCCTACAATATGATCCGAGACGTAATCGAACCTGAACAGAGACAAGTTGATTATATTCGTGGTGATGGCAACTGTTTCTTCCGAGCTTTAAGTAAAGTGATATACAACACAGAAACTTGTCATGAAGAACTTCGCCAAACAGTTGTAGACTTAATGGAAAAGTATCCAAAAGATTTTGAACAATTCATTGATGGGAAGTCTATACATTCACATATAATTTCAATGAGGAGAGATGGGACATGGGCAACACAAGCAGAAATATATGGTGCTGCAACATTACTGCAACGTGACGTATATATGTTATCACCAGATCATTCAGGAAAATTTTATCGCTGGTTGCTTTTTTCACCCAGATTTAAACAAAGTGATGTTGATTGTTTTGACCAATGTTACATAACTTTATGTCACACTAACGGGAATCATTATGATAGAATAGCTCCCCTAGTGGGCAAGTGTAACTGTGCACTGATGCCACCTCAGTTGTCAGGGGCCAAAGGTCATGTGGATTTGACAACAGAATCGGAAGAGGATTTATTAATAGTATAGATATACATGATCTTTTACAATGAATTGTATATATTATAATGTGTTTGTGCACTGACTTGCCGTTTTAGTCTTTCAGGTTTTTAAATATACATTTGTAATTCAAGCATTAAAGTGATCATGTATCTATTATATCTGTTATACAAATTAAACATAGAAAAATATTTGTATTTTAATCTGAGGTTATGTTTTATTTGTCTTGCCAGTGACATGTGCACTGATTGTGAGATGTGAGACATACACATACATATTGTGATGTTAATCTGGCAGCAGTTTTGTGAATTATTTGTAGAATAAAATTGAGAATGGAAATGGGGGAATATGTCAAAGAGACAACCTAACCAAAGAGCAGACAACTTGAACAGCCAAAGGCCACCAATGGGGCTTCAACGATTAATGATTGCATCTGACCTTAACCTCATTTCATGGTTTATTGTCGAGCCTGCAACTATTGTTGCAGAAAGCTCGACATAGGGATAGTGATCCGGCGGCGGCGGCTACGACGGCGGCGGCGGCGGTGTTAGCTCACTTCTTAAAAGCTATATATTTTAGAAGGTGGAAGACCTGGATGCTTCATATTTGTCGAGCCTTCGACTTTAGTCGAAAAAGCGAGACATAGCGATCCTACATTCCGTCGGCGTCGGCGTCGTCGGCGGCGTCAACAAATATTCACTCTGTGGTTAAAGTTTTTGAAATTTTAATAACTTTCTTAAACTAAACTGGATTTCTACCAAACTTGGACAGAAGCTTGTTTATGTTCATAAGATAGTATGCAGAAGTAAATTTTGTAAAAATAAAATTCCATTTTTTCCGTATTTTACTTATAAATGGACTTAGTTTTTCTGCCAGGAAACATAACATTCACTCTGTGGTTAAAGTTTTTGAAATTTTAATAACTTTCTTAAACTATACTGTATTTGTACCAAACTTATACAGAAGCTTGTTTATGATCATAAGATAGTATCCAGAAGGAAATTTTGGAAAAATAAAATTCCATTTTTTCCGTATTTTACTTATAAATGGACTTAGTTTTTCTGCCAGGAAACATAACATTCACTCTGTGGTTAAAGTTTTTGAAATTTTAATAACTTTCTTAAATTATCCTGGGTTTGTACCAAACTTAGACAATAGCTTGTTTATGATCAAAACATAGTATCCAGAAGTAAATTTTGTTAACAAAAAAATCCATTTTTTTGTGCATTTTACTTTTATATGGACTTAGATTTTCTGCCAGGAAACAACGCATTCACTCTGTGGTTAAAGTTTTTAAAATTCTAATAACTTTCTTATACTATTTTGGACCTGTACCAAACTTGGACAGAAGCTTGTTTAGGATCAAAAGCTAGTATCTATAAGAAAATTTTACCTGTGTATCTGTATTTTACTTATAAATGGTTATAAATCTTCCAGTTTACATAACAGACAGTCTGCAGTTAAAGTTTTTAAAACATACTGTATTTTTACCAAACTTGGACAGAAGCTTCTTAGAATCATAAGATAGTATCAAGAGGAATATTTTCATTGATTTTATTCCTCTTTTGTTGAGCCTGCGATTAACAGCATATTAAAGTAGGCGAGACACTGGGTTCCGTGGAACCCTTAAGAATTTTTTGTATATAGATGCCTCATGTTACTAAGTTTCCGTCAGTCACATGTCCATTGTCCTTGACCTCATTTTCATGGTTCAGTGACCACTTGAAAAAAAAGTTCAGATTTTTTGCAATGTTAAATTCTCTCTTACTGTAAGTAATAGGATAACTATATTTAGTATGTGCGTACCTTGCAAGGTCCTCATGCCCGTCAGACAGTTTTCACTTGACCTCAACCTCATTTCATGGATCAGTGAACAAGGTTAAGTTTTGGTGGTCAAGTCCATATCTCAGATACTATAAGCAATAGGTCTAGTATATTCGGTGTATGGAAGGACTGTAAGGTGTACATGTCCAACTGGCAGGTGTCATCTGATCTTGACCTCATTTTCATGGTTCAGTGGTTATAGTTAAGTTTTTGTGTTTTGGTCTGTTTCTCTCATACTTTATGCAATAGGTCTACTATATTTGTTGTATGGAATGATTGTAAGATGTACATGTCTAGCGGACAGATGTCATCTGACCTTGACCTCATTTTCATGGTTCAGTTGTTATAGTTAAGTTTTTGTGTTTTGGTCTGTTTTTCTCATACTTTATGCAATAGGTTTACTATATTTGTTGTATGGAATGATTGTAAGGTGTACATGTCTAGCGGGCAGATGTCATCTGACCTTGACCTCATTTTCATGGTCCAGTGGTCAAAAGTTAAGTTTTTGAGTTTTGGTCTTTTCATCTAATACTATATGTCATAGGTCAACTATATTTTGTGTATGGAAATATTTTATGATCTATATGTCAGTCGTGCAGGTTTTATTTGACCTTGACCTGGTTTTCAAGGTTCATTGCTCAGTGTTAAGTTTTTGTGTTTTGGTCTATTTTCTTAAACTATAAGCAATAGGTCAACTATATTTGTTGTATGGAAGCATTGTTAGCTGTACATGTCTGCCTGGCATATGGTTTAACTGACCTTGACCTCATTTTCATGATTCATGTTAAGTCTATGTGACAGTCGTAATAAAGCTTTAGATTTAGGAGTATCAACATAATATCAATGATTAGTAAAGAAGGCGAGACATTTCTGTGTGTGCACTCTTGTTAGTCAATGTTCATGTTTTGGTGTGTTTCCCAGATACTTTAAGCAATGTACAGATCAACTATATATGGTGTATAGAAATTCAATGATTGTAAGATGTACATTTTACATGTCTGTCTTCCAGGGTTCATCTGACCTTGTACTCTTTTCATGGTTCATTTTGTTTTCCTGGGTAGTTCTGTTCTACAGATATTAGATGTACATGTACAATGAATTAGCAGTGGTAAACTATATTTGGTGTACCAGGTATTGATTGATTAGATTTTCTGTGTTTAACGCCACTTTTAAGCTCCTCTTTTATGCTATTTTGTGGTGGCCAGTTTTTATTGGTGGATGTAGCCTGGGTGCCTGGAGAAAACTTGAACCTTCAATAGGAAAACTGACAATCCTAGTCAATTAAGATTGCAGTCAAGTGCACCTGCCAAGGGGATTTGAACTCACGACCTCAGTGTTGACTGGCAAGGGATTACAGTAGTAACTACTAAGACCATTCTGCCTCCAAGTCCTATATTTGGTGTATTGTAAGGTGAACATGTCAGTCTTACCTGTATGATCTGACTTTACATTATTTTCATGGTTCAGTGGTCTTTCTTAAGTGTGTGTTGTTAGGTTTTATGGATTAATGATTGTAAGATGTACATGTCTGTCTGACAGAATTTAACATTATTGATTAATGTCATTTATCTCAACATCAAATCAATCATTATCAGTTAAGTCACTGTTACATTTCAGTGTGTGAACTTATGTTCCATGTCATAAACAGTATACGAAAATAATAAGATATGACCGCAAATCAGACAAATGACTGAAGCTATCTACCATAGACCAACAAATGAGAATGTGAACAAGTACAATTTCACAGGTCACTATTTGGTCTTTAAAAGTGATATACTACTATACTGGTGTGTGGTATATTTCAAAAAAGGACATCTGGCTGCCGTTTGTTTATGTGTTACATATTTGTTTTTCGTTCATTTTTTTATATAAATAAGGCCTTTTATAGCTGACTATGCGGTACAGGCTTTGCTCATTGTTGAAGGTCGTATGGTGACCTATAGTTGTTAATTTCTGTGTCATTTTGGTCTCTTGTGGACGGTTGTCTCATTGGCAATCATACCACATCTTCTTTTTCATAATAACCATAATTCATTGGAATTATGGTACCAGGCGTGTGACAGGCGATAAAAAGTTGCAGCATTAAAACTGTTGGTGATTCACTTACCTAGAACAATGGACAATGGTGTAACAGGAAAACAGTAAAATTAACACTTACATATGTTGAAAAGGTTTTGACTCATACTATGGACACTAAATATAATAAAATAACAAATTGACAAAGCCACAACAGGCCAATCTTGCAAGTACTGAAAGCTAGTTCAAAGTCCATTTTGAACAATTAATAAACCATGATTCCCAGAATAAAATTTAAGTGTATAGTTGTATACCAATAGATTTAGTGTGAAGACAACATTAGCAGTCTCAAAGAGTATTGACCTTATTGAAAAACAACATTTACACATGAAAACAAACTGATCAAGGAAATGTACTGTGTCAATTTGAGAACTGGTCAAATGCAGTGGTGTGTAATAATTTCAACAAGGAACACAACATGGTTCTTTGGTCAATGTTAAGTTCTTGTGGTTAGCATAGTTAAGTCTATATTTCTCAGATACTAAAAGTAATAGGTCCACTGTATTTGGTGTAATGGAAAGATAACATGGATAATTGAATATGGTTTCTCCTTCTACTTAAGTAAGGAACCAAATTAATATTGACTGTGTATGGAGCCTGAAAAACTATGTACAGTTTTGGGCAATACAGCAAGTCTTCTCAAAGTTATTAAAATTTAAAACATTCACCAATTTACAATTAAAACTATAAGCAGGCTGTGCTGCTTACTTTCTTTTACTTTTTCAGAGCAGCTCTGAATCACTCCATCGTGTTGGCTCAAGTATCATAAGTTTCATAAGTACACTGTTGGTAATGGCTGAGGTAAAGTAAAGTGATATACAAACACAGTAACATGTCAAGAAGAACAGTCTTCATGGCTATCTTGTGCATGGATAAATCCCAATACAAACAATTAATACTACAGTTGACCCCCTCAAACTGTTTCTTATATCTAAAGGGAGATAATTCAATCTTTGAGAGTAGGTTAATCCTAAGCTTGCTTTTATTTCAATTTGTTCATTGAAGTGAAAGTCATACAGTAACATGCATTCCCCCACGTTTGTTGATTAATAACAAGACAATATAATATGTAACAGTTTAATTTTCTTTCTGAATACATATCTCTGTTGACCAAACATCCATCTTCAAAGCTACAGTTCTAATCATACATCAAATGGGCTACACAAAAGGTGTGAATATAAATACTGATGGTAACATAATATGTTAGTGCTTCTCTTGTTTTTAAAAGTAAATTTTAATGTGTCTTTGTAAACCTGGTTTACATATAAAAGTTACACCTAAGAAAGAATTTAAAACCAAATAGAGATGTTTTTTTCTCAAAAAATCTTTAAAAATAATAACTGCAGTGACAAGTTTCATGTAATTTCTGAAATTTGATTGATTGTTGGTTGATTATAATATCCAGTGGCAAATTGCCAAGGATGTATAAAGATGTATTAAAAAAAAAAACCAAAAGACTAGACAATCAATTTGCATATTCCTTAAATTATGTGTTGAACAAACAACTAAAGTAGAACAATTTTGTTATTTATAGATCTGCCACCACCCAAAAAAACAGAAAGATATATTAAGAGATCTTCTACATATCGACTAACTCCTGGCATAACTATAAAAGGTGTAATAATTTTATACATATAATAAATGAAATACAAATGTATAAAATACAGAGATGACATTTCTCCCGACATTTCAAATCACTCATCATAGGGCTTTGAGCAAATTAGAAGTGCAAAGGGTGAAAACTCTTTTGATCAGATTAATTTATGTGTGCTTCAATAAATAATATTTTGTGTATTTTTTATGAAATAAATAATAAAGGATGACTTATCATATCAATTATATAACATAAAAAAAATAATTCATAAAACAAATCAACTGTTACTGATGAACTATTCTGTTAGTATAAGTACAGACAGCACTTGAACAAATATGATTACATTAAGTTATATTCATGTTTTTGTGAAATGCATATTCATTGTAGGTATTATATACAAAATGCAATGAAGAATGTGTGTAAAATAAAAACTTATGTCGCTTTAATTTTGATTAGTCGAATGTAACATTAAAATGAAGGAATATTATTGAACCAGGTGCTCCGCAGGGCGCAGCTTTATACGACCGCAGAGGTCGAACCCTGAACAGTTGGGGCAAGTATGGACAAAACATTCAAGCATGATACAGCTCTGAATTTGGATTGTGATCAAATTTTTGACATTACATGGTTTTTTTTTACACAAAACAAATGCCAAGATTTTACAAATCAATTAAAGATTTCTTCTTCAAACTTTTTAAATCTAAAATTAAATAGTTGACACAGCATAGGTTTCTGACACAGAATGAATGTGGTCTAATGAACTTAAAAGGTTTTTTTTGCCTTTGAGCAAATCACTATGCTGTTGAATATTAATCCTCTCAAAAAAATGTTTGAAGAAATTTTCTTTTTATTTATGAAATCTGAAATGAGAAAAATTTAACCCCCCCCCCCCTTTTTTTTCACATCCCCGTTTCCCTTTTTCAAAACTGATATCAATTCAAATTTCTAATGGAGTTTGCAACAATAACTACTCATTTAAATACATCATAAAATATTAAGATGTAAAAAAACTGCTTGTTATCACTGAATGGTATAGATTATTTAAATTTATCAGTTGGTAGTAAAAAGTGTATATACATTGTATATTGTATATAACAAAGATTTAAGTTGATTCTGGACAAAGAAAGATAACTCCAATTAAAAAAAAATCTTGCTATTGCACAAATAGGATATTTCTTGCTTACTATTCTGGACAAAGAAAGATAACTCTAATTAAAAAAAAAATTGCTATTTCACAATATTGTGCAATTAGATATTTCTTGCCATTGCACAATACTGTGCAATTGAAAAGACTTGCTATTGCACAATACTTAATATAATAATTTTAGATCCTGATTTGGACCAACTTGAAAACTGGGCCCATAATCAAAAATCTAAGTACATGTTTAGATTCAGCATATCAAAGAGGCCCAAGAATTCAATTTTTGTTAAAATCAAACTTAGTTTAATTTTGGACCCTTTGGACTTTAATGTAGAATTTGAAATTTGAAAACAGGACCAAAAATGAAGAATCTACATACACAGTTAGATTTGGCATATCAAAGAACCCCAAGGATTCAATTTTTGATGAAATCAAACAAAGTTTAATTTTGGACCCTTTGAACCTTAATGTAGACCAATTTGAAAACTGGACCAAAAAAACTTCAATAATCAAGAATCTAAGTACATTTTTAGATTCAACATATCAAAGAACCCAACCGATTCATTTTTTGTCAAAATCAAACTAAGTTTAATTTTGGACCCTTTGGACCTTAATGTAGACCAATTTGAAAACGGGACCAAAAGTTGAGAATCTACATATACAGTTAGATTCGGCATATCAAAGAACCCCAATTATTCAATTTTGATGAAATCAAACAAAAGTTTAATTTTGGACCCTTTGGGCCCCTTTTTCCTAAACTGTTGGGACCAAAACTCCCAAAATCAATACCAACCTTCCTTTTATGGTCATAAGCCTTGTGTTTAAATTTCATAGATTTGTATTTACTTATACTAACATTATAGTGCGAAAACCAAGAAAAATGCTTATTTGGGTCCCTTTTTGGCCCCTAATTCCTAATCTGTTGGGTCCTAAACTCCCAAAATAAATACCAACCTTCCTTTTGTGGTCATAAACATTGTGTTTAAATTTCATAGATTTCCATTTACTTAACCTAAGGTTATTGTGCAAAAACCAAGAAAAATGCTTATTTGGGCCCTTTATGGCCCCTTATTCCTAAACTATTGAAACCAAAACTCCCAAAATCAATCCCAATCTTTCTTTTGTGGTCATAAACCTTGTGTCAAAATTTCATAGATTTCTATTAACTTAAACTAAAGTTATGGTGCAAAAACCAAGAAAATGCTTATTTGGGCCCTTTTTGGCCCCTTATTCCTAAAATGTTGGGACCAAAACTCCCAAAATCAATACCAACCTTCCTTTTATGGTCATAAACCTTGTGTTAAAATTTCATAGATTTCTATTCACTTTTACTAAAGTTAGAGTGCGAAAACTAAAAGTATTCGGACGACGGACGACGACGACGACGACGACGACGACGCAGACGCCAACGTGATAGCAATATACGACGAAAATTTTTTCAAAATTTGCGGTCGTATAAAAACTATGACAAAAAAGAACAAACGTATCACATAACACTAAAGAAAACAAATCAATACTCCAACCTTAATGCTTCAAGACTTCATAAAGACAGTTTTATACAATATGAATAAACTTGGAATAAAAATAATGGCAATAAAGACATTTTTTTCAAATATACAAATATAATAATGAAAATTTGACACTTAAATAAAATGTAATTCTAATTATAATTTGTACAATATTAAAATATATCACAGTATGCTTCAATATGGGGTATATAATGTTCAGCACTAAATGGATGGCAAATGTTCTATTGGATGGATACGACTTATGGATCTACTCAATAATGTAATAAAAGAGGACGGATATAAAGAATAGATATGAGGTCCTATTCTGTTAGGCAACAATTGTCAGTTTTATGGGACTGTGCTAAATGTTAAAATATAATAAATGCCGCGTTGGAGGTATGAGATTGAAACACAATGGTCTCTAGACCTTAAGAATTTATCTTGGGTTATTTTAAAATTATTCTGTGACTGCTGTAAAAAAAAGTTTAAATCAGAAAATATTATCCCCTGATTTTTCAATATCTTCGTAAATGATGTTAAATTACTGTTAGTGCTAGAACCTACTGTCTGTTCGTTAATAACTTTTTCATGTGAAAACTACCTATTAAAACTTCCAGTTTGTGATTAAAACCTTAGTTAATATATAAGTATATAGATTTCTTATTGTGGCACTTCGGAATAAATCAGTTTTCAGTCTATAACTAGGCTGATAACAAAAAACTTAAATTATAAAACTTTGAAAAAGGTTACATAAAAGATAATTTCTCCACCCAGACAATACTATAACTATAAATAGATCTCTACTGTCTATATATTGTACATATATATATATATATATAAATATACATTAATAAATATTTAAATATATTCTTGCAAGATTTTCTGCTCTAATGTAGAACAATTTACTGTCATTGAATATTGGAACAGATTTATTTTTTTATCTCTTCACTTTTTTTATGTACCTTGCAAAATTTGTGAATGTTGAAAATATTTATCCCTATTCAGTTTCACTACATAAAAAAATTTTAAAATTTAAAATTTTATAAATAACTATTTTAATTTTCTTGTACGAAAATTTCAAGAAAAAAGTTCATACCAAACAGGAATTATTTTTGTCTGTCTGCACTTAAATCTAGTAGGTCTATTCATTGGTAAACCATACATCATGTTGTACATCAGATGGTTTGACAAATACAAAGTTATGCATAATTTTATATTGCTCTCCTTTGCTTTTTATAAAATAAAATATAGAACAAATATTTAATATAGATTTTTTTATAAACTATGAACAAGTAAAACAGTATATTATTAAGCCTTCTGAGGGACTGATTCCATGTTAGATCTCATCATGGCTATATTTTTCTTTTCCTGTTCATGTCTTTGTTGAAGTTTCTTTAGATCTACAACATCAACATTTTGTGTACTATGTGTTGGTGACTTTGACCCAGTAGATCCTGCCTTAACAATGGGAGATAACTGTGAAGCAACTTCATAAGAATTGTATTGTGTTGGACGAGCTTTCACTGCTGGCTTTGGAACATTCTTTGCATAATCAAGGGCCTACAAATAGAAATCAATTATAGATTATAATAATGAAATTTCTGGCATATATTTTAAGTTCATGAGGGGTTAATTTCCTATTTGCAGTCTTCACGACGAGTGGCAGCCCAGGCAGCCCAGGCTGGTAAAATTGCTCTCGGGCCTGTAAAAATCAGACCTACAAGCCAACAGAATCTAACTAAAAAATTTCAAAAATTGAGCTGCGGGCCTGTAGTTCAGCGTGAAGACTGTATTTGCTTAAAAATAGAAAGTATTTGTGGACTAATGATTTTTTTATTTTGTGAGGCATATTTGTTAATGTATAAATGTAAAATTTTCAACTAAAATAAATTCTGATTGAATATTTTTATTTACAGTGGCACCCAAATCCATTAAATGTTCAATGAAAAGTATCAATAAATCTTTATGTGATTATTATTTATTTAATCTATCAGTATTGATATTTTTTACTTCAATTCTATGTGTATTATATCAAATACAGACTATCTGAAGGCAAACAAATAAAATTCTTTCATTTTTTATCCAGAATTTATAATATATATCGTACCAATTTGACATGTATATAGTGAACACTAATTTTGACACTTATCCTGTAATTTTTTTATCAAAGCTACGTACATGCTTCAACTACTTAATATGGGGACAATATGTACTATAAATTGCATTTAACAAATTCTGGTATGTATATAAGGTTGAAAGTTTATTGTATATTCCTTTATAGAGTATGTAATATATAAACGTTATTTAACAGAGTTTATGTACACATTTCAATAGTATGTAAACATTGCTCCAAAGCAAATAAGTATTCAAGGTCCCTGAGGAAATAGGTTAATTCAAGGCATGTAAAAAACTTAAAAGGTTTATACTGCTCAAAAAAATACATGTAGTTGGTAGAAAAAAGCTGGTGGGAGCCATATTTATCAGAAATCAGGCATGGGTTTTAAAGGAAATCAAAGCATTAAATTCACTTTCATTCCGTTGTTAAGCTTGTTTTCAAATAAATATGCAATTTTTCATGTTCTGCAAACAAAAAAGAAAAAAACCAGGGGTGGTAAAATGAAAATGATCAAGGACACATCATGCAATTTGTCTTTTTATATTCCCTAACAATGTACTTATTGAATGAATGTAAGGACCAAACTGGTGTTTAATGTGTTATAGGTTGGTATAGTAAAAATATGATGGGTTCCTATATAAACTGTTAACATCAGGGCTGTATAAATATTTAAAGAAATAGGGTATATGTTTATTGACAAGCGTATTTGTCAATTTTCTCGGGGTAGAGTCTATGAGGCATTTTTGTGGACCATGTCCCTGTTTTGTCATATTTTCTCAACAACAACAAATAACACAAAACCTCTCCTTGAATTTCTTATATATATGTAGCTGCAACATGGTCAAATCTGGCATGCAACCTTGCAAGGTTTGGTAGGTGACCTGATGTCTCATTTTAAGAGAACTTGTGACCTTTTGTGTTTGAATTTGACACACTGCTTGGTCACACCAATCATTGACAATTTTTACTGTATCATCATAAAACATTTCTTGTCAATAAAGCCTCTTAGTAACCAATGAATAAGTGAAGCTACTCTAAAGTGTGTCCAAATTTATATATATATATATAAAACCATGTGAATTCAAATAAGCTGGTGACAATATCAAAACAATTCCTTTTCCTTTATATTGTTGGCTTATTATTTTTTAACTCGTGAGCGAGCATAATCTAAGATTATTTGATCAGAGTTTTCTATACAGGTTGGTCAGAAAGATTTATGATCAATCATAATTATTGTGATTTTTTTTAATAACCATTTATAATAACTTTAAAGGAATTAAAAGTTGGTTAAGGACAGAAAAGGGAACAATTTTACTATTCAGATGACAATTATTTTAGGCATAAAGTAGATAATGAAACAACTTGAAACTGGTTGGAATAAACAAATTACTGCTAATAAAAAATGATTTTGATAAAAGGACAAAGTAATGCATATATGCTATGCCAAAAATTTATTAAGAAAGGTCTTTTTTTTTTCTTAGAAGGGAGAGGGAGGGTTTGAACCATAAGCTTACCCTTTTCGCCTCTAAAAAATAAATGAAAGGGTTAGTTATTACCATAAAATATAAAAAAACACAACTACACTGGACCTAAATTTACCGTTGAATAACCAGCACCTGCTATTAAACGTATGTGTCAATTCTTTCAGAATATTATAGTGAATTACGGGGAAAATATGGGTCAGATGTACAAGCTATTCCCAACAAGGAACTAATATCATTATATCAATGGATCTGTGCCTGTTCCGGTTTTTACTGACAAAGCCTACTGACTGTGGACCTTTACAAATGATTTGATTTCAAAATGATCGCTGTAGATCTTAACTATAGTAAAAAAACTGTATGCTAGTTCATAGCCAATGATTCTTGCATTCTTCTTGGCATATAAGTTTTCCAGAATTGATATTACTTAACTAATTGTCCAAGAAAATATGAAAAAAATATACTCTTGTCAAATTGTGATCCTTGTCTGAAATTTAATTCAAGGGTTTTTATCTCCCCTTATAATATTTCATGATGTGGTACTAAAGACTACCTGTAAACAGACATTTGTCATTTTGTGATAAAAATTGCATCACTGGGTGTAACAAAGTAAAATCTGGAGTAAATGAATATTCTATACTATATACATATAAAACAAAGCTGACCATAAAGTGAAGCTATAAACACAGGGTGAAGTGTCTAATACATACCTTTCTTGTATTATTTTCTTGCTTTAAAACATAAACAAAAACAACATGCAGACACTTCATACACATGCTATATGTTACTAAATTCAACCCCTATGTTACTCAATTCAACATGCTATATCCACATTAGAAATATTACTAAGGATTTTTTAAATTTTATTGTACAGATTTTCAATAAAATTCAGGATTTTCATTGTTCATGGTCGTTTTTTACTTTTTTTTACTTCTTAGTTTGAAAACTATTGTTTTTAATTTTTGCTAACCAATCATTGTGAGTGATGTCCATTTAATGAATCTCAGATATAAAATTGAGAATGGAAACAGGGAATGTGTCAATTATATGCCCATCTTATGCATATTGTAATGTTGCAAGAATAAAATGGAATTTTGAAGAATGTTTTAAACCAGAAGTCAATAGAATGGTCCTGCAGAAAACGTGGCAGGACCATATGCAAATTTGTCTTAAATTTGAGGTTTATGTTCACGAACCATTTTGTTTTTCCTAATGCATAAACAAAATTAATTTTTAAGTTGCCGATACTTTTCAGTACACTAAATGAATAAACTAACAGTGGTATGTATGACAACATAGTCAAGAATACTCTGATGTCCAACTTGTCTGGCAAAACAGTCATTAGACCTCAGAGTAATCTCTGACTAATGACAACGTAACTATGGAACTCTTAAGATTTCCAAATATCCTCTCAGTAGAAAGAGATTGGTAAGAATGGTGTTTGCACAGACAATTGTTTACACTGATTAGTGATAAGCACATGTAGTGTTAATATTAACATGTACCATGCATTTCAAGCCCTATGTAAGAAAGAGAAAATGTAAAATAAATTGCATGAAAATAATCTCTTTTGGGCCTAACACAAAAATAATACTTTTTAAGCCTTGTACAAATATTTAATTGTTTAAGAAACCAAATTTTCAACATAATAAATGGTAAGCAGTATAACTGTAACAATTTGCCTAATTACTTGGGGGA
The DNA here is from genome assembly GCF_965363235.1 of Mytilus galloprovincialis. Classification (NCBI taxonomy): domain Eukaryota; kingdom Metazoa; phylum Mollusca; class Bivalvia; order Mytilida; family Mytilidae; genus Mytilus; species Mytilus galloprovincialis. The sequence continues at coordinate 90,923,358 of NC_134843.1, forward strand.
TCAAATTACAGTCCTATTGTTACGCAATCCTTACTTAAATCACAATATACAAGTCATACCTATTTAAATTCAAGTATGTAATGACAATATAATTACATCTTGTTTTTCATAATTAAGACTAATGACATAATCAAATAAAGACAAACACCGAGGAGGGTTATGCATTTACTCTACACTCCTGCAATATTTGTAATTATCAACATTGACGAGAACTGACATCTTCCATTTATTTACATTACCAGACAGAAACATGAAAATGTAATTTGAAGGAAAATATTAAAGTAAAAATTAATCTTTTATACAGGCCGTTATTCAAGATATACCGGTAGTTATTTTTCGGTTAATTCATGTTTCTTGAATTTAAGCAGAAGGGAGATAATTTGAGATAATTGCATCTATAAATCAATCACTCTGCATATATCTTTTCTGTTAAATATCAAGAAATTAAAAACGCTTTAACCTAACCTCTTTCACATTGCCTTGATGAATTTAATGAAAATTTCCATTCAAAAAAAAAATTTAAGAAAATTACAGCATAATCCAACATAATATAGTTTGTTGTGCAAATTTTATAAATGAAATTGTTTTTAATTTTAAAAGTAAAATGCATAAAAACAATAGCAACTATTTAATTCTATAATCTGTGAAAACAGACCAATTGACTGAATTTTATTTAAATATTTGACCAGTCAATTTGATTCAAAACTTATTTGATTAATGAATAGTTAATTTTACTTCCACACATAATCAAACTTTACAAATAGTATTACATATCAAAGCAAACATGACATTCCATATTAATAGAACTACATTCGAATATTGATACATTCACATTCCAAATCTATAACATTTCAGCCAATATTGAGTTCATTTACATGAAGCACTTCCAACAAGCATGTTAGTATTTCTCTCCCATCATACTCACTGCTTTTTTTAGATTTTTACTCGTAATAAAGTACGGATCTTTTAATTTGTCTGCAGGGATTTTTTCCTACACAAAATAAGTGCTCACATATTATTTTTGAAAATAGAAAAGAAAAATTTCAGAGGTATAACTTTTATATGATATTTTTTTAATTCCTGAATGAAGAAAACATCAACGAATTTTCACTCAGTTAAAACAATTAATATTTATATTTTCCCTAAACCATTTTCCTTTCCTAAATGTATGATGTTTTGCGCTAAATAAAAAATAAGATTTGTAGGAATGAAAATCTGTATTAAGTTCTTAATTTTTAATTCCCACATACCGTTACATGCATTGTTATATTAGCTCATATAGTTTAGTTTTGCCAAATCAGAAAATTGGTGAAAAGTATGAAATGATGATTCCAATAAGTATAATGCTATGATTCATATTTTTCTCACTCTTCCAGATTAAACATTGTTGGTGGATTACATGTACAGACCAAAAGAGTCTTAAACCTTGTATCACTCACTGAAAGTTTACTGTGCAAATAGAAAAAAACACAAAAATTTCAGATAGACTGCAACAGGAGTTGTGATACGATTATCTAGTCACACATTAAATATTTATTAAGAAATTTACTTACTGCCTTTCGTTTACTTTTTTCTGATTCCTCTACCTGAGGGTCTTTACGTGTATATTTGTTGGTTGGTTTCTTATCATGTAAGTCATGTTTATTTTTTTCCATTACCATTCTTGCATACTCAAACTGTTTATGCCTCTTCTCAAGCTGAAAATTATCAACAAAGAGTTTTCATATGAGAAACATTATAGTCTAAAGGATAGTTGTCAATACAATTAAATACAATTACAATAGGCAGATAGCTAATTAAAATTAAGATTTTAATATTAATAACTAATAATGTCTGAAGTTCCTATTCATTAAATACGAATTAAGAAAAATGTAAAACATTTAAAATTCACTTTGAAAAATGGAAGAATTAACAGTAGATCTGCACCAAAGAATAACTAAAAATGTTTAAATTTTTTATGAAGTGTCAAAGGTTTTTCCACCTGACAAGTCCTATGTAATTCGGTAAGATTTAAAACACTTTGTAAAAGTATTCAGTGTTCAAATCTTTTAAACAACTCGGTCGAACTGTATAAAAAAGTTAAAAATATTTAAAATATTAAAAGCATTTCTGTTACTTTTTATAGATAATCAGCAACTCATTTCACAAAAACAAATCCTATGAGTCATAAACATAACAGTATAACTTAGAATCAATTATTATCGTCTTCTGGTTTTATGTAAAAAAGTCTTAAGTATGTTAATCTTTTAACACAATTTATATTTGAGCTGCGTTTGATAAAAATCAACCTCATACAAGTACACATATACATGTACTGTGGATTCATTATTATTCGTTGGATACCAATTTTCGTTGGTTTTGTGGGTACAGGTGAACCACGAAATTTAATATTCAATGAATAACATATTTTCAATAGGCTAGTTTTGTATACAGATTTTGGCAAAACCACGAAATCAAATATCCATGAAAATGTAAGTTTTCAGCAATCCACGATAATTGATACCCACGAAAATAAATGAATCCACTGAATAAGTTTTTTTATAATATAATAAAACACCAATATTTCATACCTTATCCTTGTATGTTTCATTATCCAGGTCAGGTCCAAGGGTTCCTCTATTTAGTCGAACCTCCTTCTGCATCTTTTTAAAGTCTCTAACTGTATAAACTTGGTACCATGGTTCCTGGTTTTGATCTTTCTGCTTATTTTCCTGGTACATAGAAGCATACCCTCCTTTTTCAACAATAACAGGAACAGTTAGCTCATCACGAATCGGTATTGGTGGAATTTTAGCATAAGGATTTGGTGACAGATTTAATTCTGCCATTAATGCCTCCTCTTGCTTAAGTAGTGCCTCTTCATCGATGCCGTCATAATCATTCCCTCTGTAAGCTTCTGTCTGTAGTGGTTGCTGGGGAGGTGGCTGATCCTTAAATATGTATGTATATATATTTATAAATTTATAACTTCAAATTCTTCAATAAATATAAATTATTTGAATGCTTTAAAATGTATAAAAATTCTATTTTTACACTAGACTATGAATTTGTAAGTAGGTATTTTCAAATATAAACTATAAACTATTTCAATATCAACTTCCAATAAATCTATAATAACATTTGTAGTCTAACACAATAAAGTATGTTATATATAAACATCATTTAAAAAGAAATGCTAATAACTTTTCAAGAAGTAATTGTAAAGGAGACCACATATTCTCAATTTTAATTGTAATTTTTTCAAATCTTTTTTTATCTTTTAGTGTTGTTAATTTGGTTTAATTGTTATCTTAATATTGCAGTCTGCACCAAAAACTTTTTCATCTACTAGTCCTGACACTAAATATCAAAACTTGTCCCTATATGACTATAGAAAATTTTCAAAATTTTCACTAGTCCAAATCAATATTTACTAGTCTGGGGCATCGGACTAGTGGCTAACGGTGCAGACTGATATTGATTTGTTTGTCAGATGGTTTGATTAAATGTTGGTGTGTAGCACCACTGTCAGCATGGTGAGAAATAGGAGAACTCAGAGAGGACCACCAAACTTTGGTATGATAAAACAGCTGGTTCATTCTCGGTAGATAAATTGAATGTCTATTTTATACACCTCAATAGAAGACTTTCAAACAATACTAATATTATGTACAATACAAAAAGTTCCTTCACCTTTTACAATTATCCACTAATTAGGTAAAATAATTGATCGTCTAATATTACAGGGATAACCTTAATATTTATAGATTTCAATAAAAGAACAATTTGGATAAAGATCAAGATTGTCTCAAGATTATTGAAATGACAATGAATAATTTCAGAACCTTTAAAACTTAATTCTATCTTGTTTAATATGATACAAATATATACTTGTCTTATCATATTTTAAACACAAGGCCAAAATACATATGAAAAGCACCCCAGGTGTTCTTGGTCAAATTATTTTCATGTTTAATATCAAAGATTTTTTAGTTGAGTATGAGTCTATTAATTATTTTCTACCGATTTAAGGTTTCTTTGATGTCATGACTTTCAGCCCAGCAGAATATGGTTTTCTGAATATGTCTGCTTTGTCATTGTTCAAAATCAAAGCCAATACACAGCTAACATTAGTAACTTTGAAAACATTGAATTTTGCAAGTTGAAGAAGGATTTTATTTGGTGGGAGTACATGTCCTTCATAAGTGGACCACAAGAAAATAGTGTGTTTGCAATGCAGTCTAAAATGATAATTAATTGATCACTGGCATGGTAAAGACTGCAGTTCTTAATATCTTCTGAAAAAATTTAAGGTATAAAATTCATGTTAAAATAATGCTATTTAGATGCAAAATGAATTTGTCTTATCATTTGCTTAGGACCCCAATCCCTTTAAAAATCTCCGTACTCTGGGGCTCTGGCAACTGAGACTGACAATTATAACACCTATTATCAGGAAGTACAGCAATCTAGATCATCAAATTTCTATCAATAAACACATAGTAAACTTATTCAAACTAGTCCTGTCTTATATCTTTAATTTGTTCAAATAAATTTCAGTAGAGATTAACTAGTATTAATGAAGAAAGGTATTTGAACCATTGTTCAAGTATTGATTTACATAAATAATATTGGCAAACACTTCACTGAAATAGTAACTAAATATCATAAGAGAAAACATATCCTTACGTTTAAACTTGTATTGGTTTAAAAGATATTCTTTTAAATTCCTGAAGGCTTAAATGTTTTCTTGTTGTCTGGGCTTCATTGAATCATATCAAAAACACAACTAGAATTTCATATTTGTAGTTTTTTAAAATAGGTTATAATTATACAAAATGGGTCTTGAATAAAAAAACATAAGGTCCTTTTTTACAATGAACATTAATAGCTTTTGTATTTACTTTCAATTCAACTCCAAATGTTTAAATGAATAAAGATTTAAATTAAAAAGTTTAAATGTGTCTATTGAAATAGTATCAATTCAAATTGAAACAAGAACTTGATGTCTTGTTTGTTAGGTTTCTTTGTGAATACAAATTTGTTTTGCACAGATGGGATTGGTGGCTTTCTAGATATGTTGCAAGACTAATTAATGTTATTAGGTCCAGTGTACCACTTCTTGTGATATATTTCATGTAGAACTATATCTTAAAACCAATTTTTTGGTTAGTTCTATAACTTCTGGTTGGAATTTTATGAACTTAGTACTAATAGAAACGAAATTGTTTCAAATTCTCACACTGGTTAGGCACATCTTATAAACACTCATATATCCTTGTATTATACATGTACTTCCAAAATGACCAACCTTAAGAATGAGACGCACAGTTCAGATGCTTGTATCAATTTAAGTTTTGAATAGATTTATTAATAGATATCTAATAAGACTTCTGCATCAATATGCTATTATTTGGTATAACCAAAATCAGGCAAATTTTGGTGCCAAATTTGTAGTCAAGAAAAGCTATAAAAAGAGTTCAAATAACAAAAGATGAAAAACTTAAGCGCTTGATGTGATTTACATATAGTAATGTATAAATGGTATGGTGACATTAATTTTTAACATTATTTTCAACACGAACACATAAAACATTATATCAATATGTACAAGATTGAAAATGAAAGGATATGGTGCGTCAATAAAGATCTCCTACAATTTGAAAATAACTGTATACCAAAGTTTTGTATTCATAGAAAGTATGGTCACTTAGGAAGTAAAACATTATATAAAATTGTTTTAAAAAAACTCTTGATTAATAATAAATTTATCTATACAGACATTAATTTACAGCATATTAATTTTAAAACTATATATATGCCTACGGGTAATAATTGTATATGTTTATTTAAAAAATGCACTATACTAACTTAATATTTAGATTTCATCCCATTATTTTATTTCATGCAGTACTATTACAATAACACCATGCAGATGGATAATCATGCAATGACATACCAAGCTTAATATGTATACAAACTAGGACTGACATTATAACTTATTCAGCCAGAAATTTTAATTGCTAAAAGTGTCTTTTCACCAAAAAGAAAATGTCATCAAAAGATATCTGCCAATTTCCAAGTACACTGCAATTAGTGTTTTCAAATGTTTTCCACATCTCTTTGTCACCTGCCCAGTTTTAAAGCTTGTATTAAGTCCCCAAAAATATTGTTCTATTAATTTTCATGTCTATAACCTAACACAATATTGACATTTCTTATGCAGACATTTTTTATCCAGAGATTTTTTATCCAGAGATTTTAGGTTAAGCAATGTCAAGCTCAGAACACTTTCTTATATTGTCTACTAAAATTATTTTAGAAATTAAAATCTTAAGACTTAAAGTTGCCTACCCATTTTTTTCTGCCCAGATGCCTAATGGAAACATCAGAAGATGTAGCAGACCTTTTTTTGTTTGTTTATTAACCCTAAATGTCTTTTGTTTGTTAACTTGTGTTTTGAAGTTCCTGTTTCATTGCATTTCCTTCTTGCTTGTGTTTTAATATAACTCAAGAGTTTCTATAATAAGCTTTGAAGCTTTCTGATACATATTAAGTAAGAAAATTTCAAAAGAGAGAAGCAAGCACTTATCTTCCTAGCGATAAAACTTTTGAAGTCAAAAATTTAGAAAAGAGAAAAGCAATTTCATGTATAAGCTATGGAATTTTCTGTCTTTGGCTTTAATTCTTGGCAGCTATGTATCATAACTTATTAAACTATATTTAGGGACTAAAAACAACTATTCTAAAATATTATAGACCTGCTTTTTTTAATGGTAATGTAGGATATTAAAAGGTCTGTGTATACTTTGCAATAATTTATTGATTTGAGCAAAAAAAAATCATATATTTGTTCTGTGAATTGTTATATTGTTTGGAAACGGTCCATTGCTTTTAACAGCCACAACAACGGAACCTTCCCAAGAGACTGAAAGAAGTTTAATTGCAGGATAAGACATTAATTGATAGCAATCATCATAGATTTTACACAACAACATAAAAGACGTGACAAAACATACTATCAAACTTTAATGACTTTATTGATTAAGTATTTGTTTAGGAACACTTAAATGAAAACCCAATTAAATAATTCAAGCTACAGCAATCTCAACAAAGCATATTAGAAAAAAATCTCTTTTTAATAAATGGTTGCTAAGTAGGTTTTTTTACTACAACATGCTAAGCTCCTGGAAGCCATTAGTCTTGTTTATAACTGAAAAGACAACCTACCCAGTATCCCATATAACCTGTACTGAACTAAAGAATAGAAATATATAAATGACACTCATAGAATGTATAAAGAAAAATTAAATCTGCTTAGTATATATAACCTTCAATATTTCAAGAGTTTTATAATATATTGTAAATGTTTTTGATAACAATTCTACAACTAGCAATAGACTTTTATAAATAATCCCAAATGAAGATTATTTGATAGTTGTCTATCATAAACTTATTTAGTAATTTATAAAGAAATTTACAACTATAATATTATTACATAGTTCTTTGGACTGAATACCATGAATACAGAGATTTTATTTCAATATAAAACTCAATTAATATTTTTACTTTGCCATTATATGAATAAAAAGAGTGATAGCCATTTCATCATTCACACAATCAAGACTTATTTACTTCCTTCACTTGCTTTCTTCTTAAATTATACCAATAGCTATATAAATAAAGAGATGTGGTATGATTGCCATTGAGACAACTATCCACTAGAGACTAGATGACGCAGATGTTAGCAACTGTCTTTAGCTTGTCTTTTAGATAGAATAAAATGTTCATAATACATGTAGTATACATTAAAGGAATAAAACCAAACTGAGCATTGTATAAACTGAATGATATATCATAAAAATAATGACAGTTGCATGGTATATTTCAACTCTCCTACTTCTTTGTCATAATAAGTACCATTTATATCGATTATCATTCAGTTTATGGAGCTGCTGTCCCTTGCAATTAGTTTTCCTTTCACTATGAACAAGACTGGTATATTGAAGCAGGAAAATTACTTTGGAAAAGAGATTTATTTGAAAACAAAAATTTTAACAGATTAGATGATAAGCATGAGAATTTTCAAAAATGAAATATGTTTTGCAAAATCTAACATACTGAGAACAATAAAATTTAATAACAAGATTTTTTTATTGAACAAACACTTTTTGTTCGATATTCTCAACGTCAATTTTTCTTTTTAATGCACTACAAACAATAATTTTGTAATAAAAAAAACAAACTTTCTATAAATTGTTATTTTACTGCCCTGCAATAGTTTCAGCCTCCAGAGAAGTGTGTTTTAATAAATTACTATTTTTCTTTTGCACTTAATTCATTGGAGAAGTTCTGCCTTAGACTAATTTCTTAACTTCTCTTGTTATTGAAATGTAATGTGACTTAACCCTTTCCTCCATTGAAATTTTTTTTTTGCATACTTGATTCGCATAGGATTTTTTTAATAAAATGCTGAACATATGCTTTAAAGTATTAAGGCATTGCGAAAAACAACTATTTCATCAAATAAATTTAAGTCGGATATTCCTATGGTATTCCTTTTCATATTGGATACAAATTTTATTAAGTCAACTGCAGACACTTTGTAGTCAAAGAATTTCAACTGAGGTACTACACAGGCGTCGAAAGGCGTCATTATGGAGGAAAGGTGCACTATAAACAGAAGGATTCCATTAAATTAATGAGTCCTTATAATAGTATAAAATTAAATCAAGCATTAAACAATAATAACAAGATTTAGAAGATTAACTCAGATATTTAATACAAATTTAATCCAATACGTCCCTGACCTTTGCTTCTACATGCTTATGGTGCTTCTAAACTTTGGTCATAGGCCAAAATTATAAAATTGTTAAAGACTTGAACAATCAAAATAATGAAATTAAGAATTTCGAAATTATGCCGTCAAGTAGGTGAATGGAGAAAATTTATTGGATAATTATATCTATGAAAAAGTAATGAAACTATTTCTTTGATTTTCAGATTGAATAGTACAATTTGAGCAAGGCGAGGCACCTAATACATCCACCATGACAACTCAGAAAACACCAAATGAACTTGTCAAATTATGATAAGATTTCCTTGCAATAAATTTGTTGATACAATCAAAGACCAAACAAAAAAGAAAGCATATAACTTAATAAACTACAATATACATCTATTCATAACTTTTTTCTTGTGTTTAATGTCAACACCTATATAAGTGGATCACTTTAATACCTAACAACAAAGAGCCTAGTTATCTTCACTTCAAATATTTTGTTAGTGTTAAATTCACTATGGAAGACTGTTTGGTATGAAAACATCCAAAAACAGATCTGAGGTTTTTAAACATTTTAATATCTTAACAGATATTTTATAGGTAATCAATTAAATTTAATTACATTATAGTAACTATGAAATGGTATCAATATTAACCTATATAATAAGGTATACTTTTTTAAAGAAATATCAATACAATGTGATCTAATACACTTCCAAAAAATCAAAACATCAGTTTATAACAGCTAACCTGTCATGCAAGTAATTAGTAATAACAGTTTTTCTTTCTTTCTTTTTTTTTTGAGTATTTTTTTTTAGAATTCATGAAAAAAGTTCTTAACACATAACACATCAGCATTGCTTCATTGCTGCTTCTGACATTGAAAATGAAAGAGGAAAAGATGCCACACCAATGCTTACATCATCTTACATAAACTGTATAAGAAATATCTATCTAATACTTTATACTATATCTTCTGTTAAATTACTTTTCATGTTTTTTAACTTAGCCTACTTTTTATGTTTTATATACTTTTTTTTAAAGTTTTTGCTTTAAATTAAGATTTAATTCTCATCTAAAATCTTTTATATTGACCAGTCATTTCCTTACATATCAACATACAAATGTACATGTGTGTACAATGTAACATTACGATTGAGTTTTTTTTCAAAATTTGTATTTTTTTTATTAACTTTTAATATGCATGTTTTAACTAAAATTCTATTGAACTAACCTGATATTGCCTATTGTATTGGTTATCTGCTGGATACTGCCGACTTCCTTGACTTATCGGTGACTGATGAGAATGGTTGTCACTCGGTGGGCTCTGATACCGGCTTTCTGTTTGATCTCCTCCCCCTCCACGATTTGAAGGTTGATACTGGACACCAACTGGACGTCTGTCACCCGTTTGTTTCTGTCTGACTTCAGCTTGAACATTAAATGGAGGCTCTGATCCTGGGGCATCATCAGGATGAGATTTCACTCTTCGTTGAAACGTCGGACTTAATACTTTTAAGTTAATGTCAACACTTATTTTTTGTCCATCATCTGTCATAATTTCAGTTTTAATCGGCTTTAATTCGATTGGTTTTTTATATGAATCTGTGTCTCTATATACTGGGGACTGTGTTGGCTCCTCCCTTGAAACTTGTGGCTTGTAACCTAAAGGTTCTAGATACTGATTACGTGTTGGGGTGCCATACATTCTACCTTGACCTTGTTGAATCTGACCTTGACTTGTAGTCTGAAGGTGACCATCACTTGGATACTTTTGAAGACCTCTAGATTTTTTAACAGAACCAGATGCAGTAGTTTTACCACCCTTGTGTTTAGCCAACTGTGCTGACCTTTTGGCCCATACTCCCTCAGCCCCTTGATCTGCATTGCCACGTAACTCTGTCAGAGGTGGTCGTTTTTCCTCATTTGGCAATGGAATTGTTCGTTTATGTTTTTTGCCTTGTTTCTTGGGATGAATAAATATGTCACTAAGTTTACTTTCTGCTTCCTTTTCTTTCTCTTTTAATGTTTTATAACTTTTACTTGGAGGAAGTCCATATGTAAATTTGTTTTCTTCTACATAATCAACTCTTGGCTCTTTTGGATGAAGTAGTTCCATCCTAGCGGTATCCATATCTTCTTCATATTCAGGTTTTTCCTCCCTTTGACTTAAATACTTTTCGTTTTCACCACGACCTTGACCAAAAGGATTTGGAGGGGGATTTCCCCAGTTCCCATATCCTTCTTGGTCTAATGAGTCTCTAGCAAAATTAGACTGATCATTATATCCATTTTCATCTAATGAATCTCTATATTGTTCATCTAATGGAATGCGAGGTATAACAACTTCAGAGTCATGTATTTGATTGTTTTCCAATCTGTGCCGTAAATCTTCTTGATATTCTGTTTCACGTTGTAGGTCATCATCACCTCTTTCATCTCCATTCCTGTATCGAGACGGAGAAGCTCCCCTCCTATCATAATACTGATCATCCTGTCTTCTTGAATATTGATCATCAGGTCTTTGCGACTCTTGATCATTGGGTCTTCGTGAATATTGATCATCCTGTCTTCGTGAATACTGATCACCTTGCTGTCTATCATACTGATCATCTTGTCTCCGTGAATATTGATCGTTTTGCCTGCGTGAATTTCTTTCTTGTTCCTGTGAATATCCATCTTGTTCTCTAGAATGTCTATCTTGATCACGAGCATATCCACCTTGATTTTGGGAATAACCTTCAGATTCTCTTCCTTGACCTCCTTGATTTCGTGCATATCCTGTTTGATTCTGAGCATATCCACCTTGATTTCTAGAGTATCCTTCTGGTTCTTGAGAGTAACCTCCTGGATTCCTAGAATAACCTTCTTGATCATCAACATTACGATCTTCATAACGATTATCATTACGAGCATTATAAACGTCACGAGAGTCACGCACATTACTGTAACCATTAGAATTATTTGAGTAGCCATTTTGATTTCTCTCTTGTCTATAACCACTATCCTGATCCTGGGATCTTCCGTAACTCCTTGAATCCATCTGATCACTTTGTCTGTATCTATCACTTGTATTTCTACTATTATAAGAATTAGAATATCCTTCAGTTGCTTGTATTTCTGCTCTTAATCGAGCTGCTTCTTCATTCATTGCCTCTCTTTCTTGTTTATATCTATTTCCTTGCTCTTCAATTCTACGAACTTGGTCCTCTAAATCTTCATTCATATCATCAATACGACTTTCAACAAAACGAAATTCGTCCTCTTCTTCTCTTGTAAACGTAGGAGAATCAATATATATCTTTTTAACAGCTCTTCCAGAACCACTTTTTGCACTGTTGTTTTGATCTGCACGGGCAGACCCAGATCTTATTGTTTGTGATAATGATACAGATGGAATATCTGATTCAAACTGATGTGTATGGTCAGGTGATAAGTTTGATGTCCTTCCAGAGTTAAAATCTAAAGAATCTTGAAATTTTTGTGGAGTTGCAGGATGTGGTGTTGGGACTCGTTCACGTGGTGTGTCCCAGTCTTCAGTTCCACGACCTTCAGTATGACTATGATAATCACTTATAACAGGCTCTTTAAATGATACAGCACTTTTCCGCTGGTCAAATTTTTTTGTTTCAGAAAGGTTATCTTGATTCACATCCTCTATATCATTACTTGCCAAATCGTAATTAATATTAGATGGAGGAGGTATACCGTTGTCACTTACTACAGATTCGTTCCTATCAAACTGTGGTGCTGGGACACCTGTAGCACTAGTTGCAGACACTGTTCGCTGACTATTTCTGGAGTTGGCTCTAAACCTAGAAGATTCAGCAGATGTTATTACAGGTACATGTTTAGTAACAGGTGAAGGCACTCTATATGTTTGTCTACCAGAGTCAGGTGCAGATTGTAAATAGCTAGTGGTATCTGGCACTAGTCCAGAATCAACGTCAAGACTATCAGCTTCAATCCCTTCACCACCTTGTGCAAATGGCAACTCACTAACAGACCGAGCTTCCAAAAATGGGTGCTGTTGAGAAGAAGAAGTGCTTATATTTTTAAGTCTACTAGAGCTGTAACTCACACCACTAGGTGTTTTATTTTGCTCTCTTGATGGAGATTTTTCAAATAAAGGACTTTCAACTCTATCAATCTTTAAATAATCAATTTTGGATGGGGTATTTTTACCCGAAATATTTTCTTGTGGCTTTATAGATTCAGAACTTGGCAATCTATCTGTATTTTGAATCTCAAGATTATTATCACTGTCAGTATTCAGAATATTTTCCACTTCTTTTTTTGTTGGTGAATTAGTTTTTGGCAATGTTTGATCAAAGTCTGGGCTTTTAATATTATCTACATCGAAAGTCAGAGATTCTTCAACATTGCCCCAAGAACTGTTGTTAGAATTTTCTTTTTGTTTTTCAGCCTTATCACTTTTTGCAGAATATCTTGAATCAGGCTGCTTTTCTGAATTGCTTGTCTGTGAAAATCTAGAGTCAGCTCTATTATCAATGTCCAATTTCAGAGGACTATTTTTCAAAGAATAACGTGAATCTGGCCTATTGTCAGTTTTTGCTTGTTCTGAATTATTTTTCTCTGAATATCTTGAATCAGGTCTATTTTCTTTATCTCCTTTTTCAGAAAAACGTGAGTTTGGTCTATTTTTGACACTATTTTCTGGGGTTGCAGTGCTATTTGATTTTACATTAGTAGAAGCGTGTGGCGTATGTACAGGTGATGTGTGCTCAGCGGCTACGAACCTTGTGTCAGTTAGTGAATCACTTGTCAAAAGTTTGACTAAAGCAGGATTTTCTGTTTTTCTCCTCCCCGAAGCAGTTGAACGTGCAGATACTCTAGAAGTTCCACTCATATTACCTTTCGGCAAACTCCATTTTGACCATAGGCCATTCCTAATTGTGCATTAACAATTATAAATTGGGCAAACAATTCTGAAAAATAAAAAATAAAATCATAAAATTAAGAATGGAAATGGGTAATGTGTCAAGAGCAGAAAACAACATATTTACATAGGATCTAGCTAGGGTAATTTTTGGTAATTAATCACATGTTAAAATTGATAGAATGTTATTTGTTATTTATCATAATTTCTATTGCACTGTTTGTACTTGGAGTTGTAATTTAATCAATTCCAGCATAAAATATCCTGTAATTAGTTTTATTCCATTCAATTTCATTGATTCTATTTGGGATATCAGTAAAGTTTAAATCCTTCTTTTTAAATGCTTGCATGTAAACATAGCCTCCACTGCAAGGAGTTTCTCCATTGTCATGATTGTGAAACAGTATATTTATGTGAATTATATTTTCATTTAATTTGTTATTGTTGAAAAACTAGAAAAGCTATTCATTTAATTTGTTATTGTTGAAAAACTAGAAAAGCTAAAGATATGATTTGAAGACATTTAAAAAAAAAATTGCCAGACTTGTTACAGTTAAGATGAGAAGAAGTATAACTGTTTTAATTTAAAACATAAGATAGTCATGCCGCTATAAATGATTTACAAAGTATTTTGATTCTAATGAATAAGAACTTATATTTACTTCACTGCATCTGAATATCAAAAAACTTATGCATGTTGCAATTTATAATTCCAAAGATAAAACAAATAGAAATAGGAGAAATATAGGTCTACGAAATTATAGAATACGTCTTTAAAAAGTATGTCTCATACTGAGACTTTCAATGCAGGGGAGACAATAAAAAACATCGAAACAATATACATTTTGTAATGCATAAAGAAAACAAAGGAAAAATCTATAGTTACAAACTTTGCTTCTTTTTCCAATCTATTAAAGTCATTTACAATAATTAATGCATTTCTGAACTATGTACATGTAAGCAGTGTTTTCCTAAGAGCATTTTAGCATAATGGCAATGTCATACAATACATTGTTTTATCTGAAGTTATTATTCTATACATTGTGTTCATAATGGATGTGATGCTATAAGTTCTAGAAACAAGATTGTTTTTTTTAAATGCTGTGTTAACCAGGATGCTTTATAAAATGCGTACGGAGAACACATTATGTACAAATAATATAAGTTCATAATGCAACAATACCATAAATCCTTCTGTGCACTAAACTAAAACAAAAACATGAACTACTTCATGTTATATAGACAATGAAAAAGTTATTTTAGCAAAGACAAAAATTGTTTAAAATTTATTTTATATACATTTTGTATCTTTACCATGTTTACAGTACCTGAGATATTAAAGTTTGAATATAAGTACTATCATGACTATTCTTGGGAAATTTGATAACCAATAAACAAGCAAAGTTTTCCTTCATACTATATCAACTTTCTCATCATATGGATGATCACCATAATAAGAAGATAAAATGGATTTTGTTTGTACAAAAAATATTTTAAGATTGTGGTTTCTCATTATTATTATTATCATTATATTGATGTTTTGGGACTTTCCTGGTATGGAATTTGCACCATATAGATACCGCACATACATTTGTATATATGGGAAACACAAAAATTTAATAATTAATAAAGAATGGTTAAAATCTGTTATAAAACAGAGATTGTTAGATTAATATCTTCAGAATTGAAATTCCCTCATTCAAAATTCGACAAAAGGTATTAAACTACACAATGTGAAAGGAGGGGGGGTACAAGTCAAATCGGCACCTATCGAAAAAGGGTACTTTCATAATGTATAACGATAAAATGTTTGCCAAATGGCGCAAGCCCAACAGTAATTTTTAGTGTATGACAATAAATGTACATTTTCTTTTTGATAATAAAAATATATAAATATCAACTGATTATTTTCAGACATCATACAAATCACAATAAGGATATTTTGAAGAATCACGGAAACTGTTACACGGAAAAGACCATTTGACACTTGATGGTAAAGGACATTAAAACCCTCTCATATGATCATTTTACCTCTATTAGGAAGTTTTGAACATCAATAGGATCTTAGCATTTATCTTGAATGGTTTGGTCAATAAATCGTATATTGGGGAGATTTATCTACACAGCAGCTACTATTAGAAACAATGCTTAATATATATATAATACACAAATTTCAGACAAGAGATATAAATCAAATGCAAACATTTTTGAAGTATACATTAACTAGAATATTGGCATTATTGCGGTAACTAAACCATGTCAACAAAACACAAAATGAACTGGTCTATTTTAAATGTGTCAGAGCAGCTGAATATAAAAAGCTGAGACTTGAAGCTTTATATCATACCTTTATCTTTGCAAAAATAACACACACACAAACAAACAAACAAAAACAATCCTTGTAAATCAACGGTTGACTTGATCAGTTCTCATATTCCAATGCGTGTGGTGTCACGGCCAGATTAGAAATGTCCCACAATGCATCCATATTATTTACATGTCACCATAGTTTCCACGAACGATAACCCTCGAAGAGCAAGTGCTCGAAGTGTCACTTTTTCATGGTTTATCTGAAATATTAATTTTAAGGATTTGTTTTTGATCGGTTATTTATTTTTTGTAAACTAAGAGGACAGATTATTCATTTTATGCACTATTGAAGCAAGATTTTTCATTTTCATTAAAGCAAGGGGCTGATTATTCATTTTCACAACTATATTTATGATATTCGAAAACATACAATTTTTAAATGATTTGTTTATTATAAATAATACATGTATAGTCAAGTCATTATGTACCATTTTAATCAGAATTAATCATCATCTTCTGCAGAAATGAATCTTTTATATTCCCAACTGCATATATACATGTATTGCATACATACATAGTATTAACGTTTGGTTGTAACACCTCTTTTAAAAGTATTGGCAAACATATTTCGCCGAGCGGAGCGAGGCAAATTTTTTTTTAAAGGGTTTTAGAGTCACTGAAAGCCCAAGAAGCTATAGAACAAATGATGCAAAATCATGCTTTCTGAGTGTTCCGAAGACCCTTTCATAATCTGAAAATGCAAGTTTTGTATTAATAATTTTTTGACAATATTTTGGTCTCAAAGCAAAATGTATAAATTCAGTTAAGACTGAAGTTTCTAGGGACAACATCAAAAGCCCAATGTGCATGATAAAGTAAAAATGGAATTCACATAGTTAAGTCTGTGGCTGCTGTTTTTTTTTTTTTTTTTTTAAACTCATGATCAAGTTCATAACAAAATTACTACATTACAAAAGGAATGCAACACTAACAGAATACAGAAGGGCAATCAATGAACAAAAGACAATAGACAAAAGAAATATTGATCCCGAAAAATCAGGGCTACGTCTGCGGGAAAACAGAATTTGCTTCTTGCAAGGCACTCGCTGTGAACACAATTTGATATGGAGATAAGCGTTTAGTTTTGAAATTTCCTACATGAAGCATTTAAAATATGTTAAAATAAAAGTGAGGCAAGGTTTCCTGAGACAAGATACCTCAAGTTAAATAAAACCAATTTTCAGACATATCAAGTATATTTAAATAATATTTATACTTTTATTATTAAAAAAATTTGAGAAGTGTTTCGCGATTTTTTTTGGGGAAAAGATGAATTTACGAAGAATCTGGTGCCATCTCATACTTTCGATTAGACCTGCTGAGTTATTTATTTTCAATACATTGCCAGTCAGGTAATTTATTTTCAAACTACTACAGAACAAACCATTTATTTTTGTGATTATCATGGCTGAGTTATCTATTTTCAAAATCCTCCTGCTCTTGTTTCCCAATCCACTATAAATAAATATGTTTAAACTAAACTAATACGCACGTCTGAGGCTTACAAGGTTATTTCCCATTTACAAGTTGTTTTATGATTAAAATCTGAGACTATTCTGATACATTACTGCCTAGTATAGCTTTAAATAAAAAAAAATCAGGTAAATCATCAAAATAGATTAAAAGAAGTGCATATTTATCTCTCAGTGAGATATTGGGTATTTATACCACTACATCTACTAGATCCTACTAGTAGATAGACATATCAGATCATATCATAGAGAATAGAATAGAATAGATCAGAATAGAATATATTATTTTTATTCGCCAAGGTAGGGCCCCAGGAGAGCATATATATATAGCATACATGCAGTTAGATTCTGTTGACAGTTTTGACTTTTCTACTCTTTATACTACACTTCCACTCAATCTTATCAAACGGAAGTTTGCCTGTTTTAAAAATTGAATGACGGGTCGTTTGGTAAATCTGAATGCAAATATAGTTTGCATTCATTTAAAGTCTTCTTCTCTAATGAGAAAGGTAAATATGCTAGATATATTTCCTGGAGGTGTGATGAGATTATCTCCTTGATAATACTTTATGTACGTTTCGGCAACAAATATAAAAAAGAAGATGTGGTATGATTGCCAATAAGATAACTCTCCACAAGAGCCCAAATGACACAGAAATTAAAAACTATAGCTCACTGTACGACCTTCAACAATGAGCAAATACCATTACAAGCTATAAAAGGCCCCGAAATGACAAATGTAAAAAAAATTCAAACGAGACTGAAAACGACAACCACTGATCTATATAGACTCTTGACTTGGGACAGGCACATACATACATAATGTGGCGGCCGGGTAAAACATGTAAGCGGGATCCCAACCCTAACCTTACCTTGGACATTGGTGTAATAGTACAACATAAGAACGAACTATAAAAATCAGTTGAAAAAGGCTTAAAAAATTAACTCATCAAATGGATACAAATAGAAATGCATCTAACAAAAACACAGAGTGGAAGTGGCCGGGTAACCGAACAAAAAGACACTAATTATATATAAGTACTAAGTAAATATTTTTGTAATATACATATATACACATTCATGGATCTACAAACTGCCGATACCTGCATGTACCTTGGCATTGCACAAGGTCATGTTTTTCTCTGACTGTTTATGACGTCTTTTACACTAAATCAATTGGATGTTGATGTGTACTGATTGATAATTTAGTTTTAGAGGCATTTTTTTATTATATTTGTTAGTGGCTTTGAACTAGCTGTAAATAGGATAACGAGCATAATAATTTATTGTCATAAGATATACCTGTATTCTGTTCCCATATATTTTTTTTTTCATTTTTTTTTTTTGGTTTTGTTAAATACTGAAAACTGATGGGAGGGGAGGTATGTTACTGTTGACGGATCTTCATAGGCCTTCTGCTATCACCACTAAAATTGGAAGAACCAGAGACATATAAAATACTAATAAAGCACACGTTGGCACTGTTCCTACCCGGCCTTACTTTTTCACCTCTGAATGCCAAGTGGTCTGACCATATTAGAGGACTGTTTTTTTTTTTACCTAAGCCTGAAAACGCATGACATATCTTTAAAAAATAAGATTGACAGAGCTTCATAGGATATTAACTTTATTAGACCCATTTTTGGAAAATGGAAACTTTACTTGGAATAACTGTAGCCAGGAAGAATCTGATCTTATTTAGTCAGTTCAACTTGAAAAGACCAGTAATTATACGCGACTAATTACTGGTCTCAGATAGATAAACCTCGAAAAAAACATTAGATAAACTTGGGATTCCCTCCAGGGTAGACGACAAAAAAAACAAATATCAAGAATTTCATAAAGTGTGTCTGTAGAGATCTCAGAATACATAGCTCTGAGATCACATCATTTACAAATAATATATAATTGTATATATGTCTCTGATCAAAATAAATGGCATGGATGTAAGTGCTATACATCAAATAGCTGTACTGAAATAAATTGATATTGTATGAACATGTACATAAGTTATAATGATAGATCCATTTTGGCACAACGAGTCTGACAATATCATGAAAAAGTCACTTGTATACATTTCTCTTTAATAGAGAAACATTATTATACAAACATAGATATGACCTCTCTGAGAGCATGATTCTATTTACTAGTGTACTGACTGAGGGGCCAACAAACCCTAGATACTATATGACTATTTGCTATTGAAGAATAATCTAGACAATGTTAGATGAGAGAGGGTTCCCTCCCCTCACTCAATGTGAAACTATAACGTAATATAATAAAACCCCATTATTATACATCCTTCTTTTTATATGCATGGGAAATGATTTATATAGGCTGAGCCTTTATCCAATCCCTTTATTTCAATTGTATGAATATAATTGTTGTGAACAACTTAAGTTCGTTTATGGCCCTATTCAATTTTTATGATTGTTTTTACGCCATTTAAGTGGAAAATTCCGGTCTAATATGGTAATTGTTTGAAAATAAATTAAAACTATCCCTGGATTTAATAGATCAGTTTTAATTGTTTTGTCATCAAATAAGCTATAGCTATGGAGATTCGGTATAGTGTCAAGTTGTCGGAATTCAAATGGGGACTAATTGTGCACCACTTAATGCAGACCTGTATCTGTATTGTACGAATCCCATTTTTTGTCTAAAATCAACAAAGACCGATGTAAACAACATCTGATAGAAAATTGAATAACAGTTTTAGATATTTGGATGATTTTCGACTACAGTATGTACACTAATGAGATTTGTACCGCCGGTCGAACTGCTTAGTTTAAATAAAGCTTATATTAACACTGAACACTATAGAATATCTTTAAAGGTGCACTAGCTGTCAAATTAACTTTCAACAATTTCACTCAAATTCTCATATTTGATTATAACCTAGTAAATCCAAATCATAAACTGAAAAAGTCTAGAATAAACAATTAACAGGGCATGGGCTCGATACTATTTAGTTTCGTTTCGTTTGTATTTTCGTCTTGACTCCATCTAATTAACTATCGAGCAGTTGACCTCCGAAGACCTCCGATGGTCATATAAGTGATATAAACATAAATATAGATGGAAAGAGAAAGGGGACTCGTGTACTTGGATTGATTTTTCTAGGTCTGTTTATTTTCATATTGTAGATTAGAAATATATGTTAATCATCTTTTTTACCAATATAGTGTGGATAGAATCGATCATTCAAATGGTTTACCTTTGTTTCACTTTCAATGTTGACATTTTTTTCCTTTAAATAACCGAACACACACATTGCATGCGGTATCCATCTCTAGCTAAGAGGTTAAATTGAAGTTCATAGGAATACGGATTAAATTAGGTCGAATTATTCACTTGCAAGTGAGTAATTCATCATCGATGGTTCTTATATTAATTTGACAATATTTAACCATGCCGAAGTATTATTTCACTATTTCATCAATGATTAAAAAATATATATATCATACTTTAGATTTAACATATTTCGTAGTTTAATAGTGTCCCTTTAATGGGAAGCTATAAATTTCATATATCAACATTTTTTTTTACAGATATCAGAAACACTTTTAAGGGCAATGTTCAGTTGTTTTAACTTTG
Organism: Mytilus galloprovincialis; assembly: GCF_965363235.1. Lineage (NCBI taxonomy): Eukaryota > Metazoa > Mollusca > Bivalvia > Mytilida > Mytilidae > Mytilus > Mytilus galloprovincialis. The sequence goes on from NC_134843.1 coordinate 90,944,458, forward strand.
ATAGTTATTGTAAAATGTTTTATTCTATAAAGTGTATCATAAGTCAGATTTTTATGACTGTTATAGATGTTTTGTGACTATCAAAATGAGACACTTTGATGAAAAAAAGTACTACAAATTAATTCATTTTTGGTCGCAGTTGTGGGAAATACCCTCTTCGCCACCACCACCCCCGCAACAAAATAATACCTCAATATCTGACTTTATGATATCTATTAGTTATTGAGAAGCTCCTGAAATATTTCAAAATCCCAGTAATTCGATTTCAAGATATAATATTATAGTACAGTTTGAATTGATTACTTATTTTAATAAACAGTATTTGCATATACTTGTTTATGCAGTGCCCATATATTAAAGAAGTTCACAGAGTAACCAATCATGCGGAATTAAGAAATAGAAAACCCTGGATGTAAATACCTTAGTGAGTAGAAAATCAAAGTTATGTCATACAGTATACTCTGTCAGAGTCAATTAATAAGTCAATGCATGAATAAATATATACAAATACTATGTATTTGAATAAATAATCAATTCAAGCTGTACTACAATTTAAATGGAGATTGAAGCCAAACTGAATTATAACACAAAAGATAGATATAACATATGAATCAAGTGAAACTATGAATTTCCCAAATTTTGTATACAAATTCCAATGCCTCCCATCTTTCAAGAGAAAAGTAGCAAACTTTTAAGAATCGTTTAACTTTTGAGGCAGAATTTGTTTTATTTGGCCGTTATTGTCCGTTGCGATTTTTGAAGAAGAATCGTTTGGTAAATAGATAGAACATAATGTATCCTGGTTCTTTTTATGTTTGAAATTGAGGGAGGAACCAGTGCGTACTTTCGATTTGTGAGTTTGCATGTGACACAGATTACACATGATACAGACGACAACAGCAGAAGAAAACTGGAAATGTTGACTTTTATTCCTAGTATATGTGTATTTTCCTTTTTGACTTTGTTGCAAACTCGTTCAAGTTTTCAGACATCGAGCGCTTCAATATTATCCAGACTTTATTCACAAAAACTATCGGTCATTGATGGTCATTTCGGAAACTCCTACACAAATCAAACAAATGAGAATTCAACAATCATATACAAATTCGAATACAAAGAAATAGAGAATAAGGTACGTTTGTTACGGTCACATATAAGCTATAAGTATTGTCATAGAATTTAAGATTAAATCAGGCTTATTTGTTTACCATGTTTACAGAGCCGCTAATATTCTAGAAAACACCTGCAACATCGCGAATCCTACCTGCGGAACCGTAGCTCTTAAGGTTCCACTAAAGTCAAAATATAGGACACTATAGAAATATCTTAACTTTGCCTGTATTGTTCAACCTATATTGAATAAAGTCCTAAACTATGGGAACATATGTTCATTTAAACATACTCTACATATACACACTGTGAAAATAGTTTATAAACTTGAAATTTTTATGTTGCGGTTAAACCGGTTTTGGGGGTGAACACTAAATTTTCCAAAAAATCTGAAGGCCTATGAGATGACTTAATGTGTTAAAAATTGGTATAGACGAATACTGTTACGTGTAATGCAGTACAAGCTAGTGTTTATTTGTCAAATAAATATAGGTCAATGACATTTTTGTCCAATTTCTGTATTGTACCTTTGATATGCGTTCACTTAAATACATGAATTTAACTGAAACTCGTAAATCAATACATTTTCTTAAAAATCAACATTAGCTTGTACTGCATTATATGTTACAGTATTCATTCATACCAATTTTAAACAAATTAAGTTATTTCGCAAGCCTCCAGATTTTTTGGAAAATTTAGTGTTCACCCCCAAAACCGGTTTGGCCACAACATAAAAGCTTCAAGCTTATTTACAATTTTCACAGTGTGTATATGTTAAGTATGTTTAAATGAACATATATGTTCTCATAGTTTAGGACTTTATTCATTATAGGTTGAAAAATACAGGCAAAGTTTATATGTTTATGAAGTGTCCTATATTTTGACTTTAGTGGAACCTTAATCCTTATGTTATTTTTTTTTACTATTTGCAGACCTCAAATAGTGAAAAAATGACACAAGGACCTAAGAGCTACGGTTCCACAGTTACGCAGATCCAACATTGACGATCTGTTACTTAATTAAAGTGACAGAATAGTCAACATGACGATAGTGGTCACTAAGCAGTAGAAGTCAAAGTACATACCTTATTTTAAGCCTAGACTTTCAGGAGGGTCTGGATGGGGGGTCTGTTATTCTGTAAACATTTAATTTTCACCCCTTTTTTCTCTTATCTTTAAAAAAATAACCCCTTATTCTCTAATCTTCAAGAAATTAACCCCTTTTTTCTCTAATCTTCATTTTTTTTGCCCGTTATTCTCTAATCTTCATTTTTTAAGGGCATTATTCTTTAATCATTTAACCCCATTCAAACCCTCTTTCAGTATTTGTATTGTCATCAGAAATCTGATAAAGTCGTGCTGATTATCATATTATAAGATGCATAGTTTTCTCTGCTATCAAAATCTTTCTGTTTGAACCATCGATCCTGGTTTTCTTACCACAACCGGAAAATTCATGTGATAAAGATTGAATTTAGTAGTAAAATGATAAATCCCTGTACGAAGTTCATGACCTCTTTGTTTTAGTATTATAGATTTCACAGCAGTACATTGACTGAGCATGATGATGCATGAAAGCCTATATGACACAGATCAAGAACAGTGTCAGAATTGGGTTATTTTCTTTAGAATTGGCGTTTTCTGTGGAAAAAAGATTGTTTCAAAGACGTACAAATTTAGGAAGTACAAAACACTACATTTATAAGTCATATCACAATTATTTCAGACTTTGAATGGTTTCAGAGAAGTCTTGGCTCAAAAAAATCAATCTATTCCTTTAGTAGTATAGAATCATAGAAGCTATAACAATTAGTTCATGAAGAAAGTTAGCTGCAGAACCATAACTCTTATGGTCCTTATTAAATTTTTTGATGTTTGCTGACCAAAGAAATGGTCACTGAATTGTCAAAAAATATTAAAAGGACCCTAGAGCTACTGTTCCATAGCTGGAAGAAAGTGAACTAGTTTATATTTTATATCAAAAGTTGTAATTTAGAGGTTATAGCAACAGTCACAGTGTAGGACAGATTAAGAAACAAGTCAACTGGGAGAAGTCTATATAACAAGTTACTTGAGTTTTGAGGTTTGATTACAAATGTAACTTGTGTCTCATCCCTTTTGCATATTTAAGCTGAACAAGTCAATTTGTCTGTTCCTATGAATTACATTATTTTATGATTTATTGTTAGATATATTTAGCAACATTAATTTTGTGAAATATGGTCCAAAATTTCTCATCATGCTCATTTGCTTACCATTTTAATTTATCTTGCTTGATAAACTATCAGTGAAATGGTGTATCCCTCTATTTAGTGGAGGGGAAAATAAATTTAAAGCAAATTCCAACAAGTTTCAAGTTTTGGCTGTTGACAAAAAGACCTTTCAAAAAAATAATTCTATGAGTATTAAAAATTTGAATCTTGCATTTGAAAAAAAACAGTTAAAGTACTAGGCATTGAAATTGATTCAATCTAATTAAAATTAGCGACTAAGCACATAAAATGAGCGAGTGAGGAGATTTAATTCTAATTATATTGAAATTGATTATCCGTTAAAGTTTTATGTTTATATGATATATGTAAATATTCTGGATATGTCACAGGTTAAGTTGACCCATTAGGGTAAAAAATCTTTCAAAGTTGCCGCCACAACTTTATTGAACAGCTAATCATGCTAATTCCAAACTATTTCAGGACTGAAAATAGTTTTCTCATTTTAAAAGTCTCATTCAGTCCTGGAACAGTTTCAAATGTTGCTGTTCTGCTTGCAGATACATGTAACTCTTGAGCCGTTTATTTTATTTATTTATGTTGCTTTTTGTTGCTTTAGACAAGTATTCCTGTATTTCGTCACAAAATTTTACTAATTTAAATTTTAGTTTATGCCACATTTTTCCAGAAATTGGGTAATGAATGCATGTTGAAAACATTTTGTTCTTTGAAATTTCTAGATCTCAAAGCTTATAATACTATAGTTCCTAACTTTGTGTTAGATTTTTATAAAAGTAATCTATTTATTTTAAAAATAGTTGCTTGTACCATATTTTTAATCTAAGTTTTCAAACTTTTAAATAGTTAAAACATGCTTTACTTCATTCTAAATTTGCTACTTAATATATATGTATTGCATGCTATGTGAATATTTATTTTGTGGGAGTCGCTTCCCTATATAATATTTGTTAAAAAACAGTGGTATTGGATTTCCTTTATACATCCCAATAAGTGTCTGGCCTGTTGGGACTCTGTAATGACATATTCAATTATTGGTAAAACTGTTTTCAATACATAACCATGATAACATGCATAATTCTCAAAAACTTTGTACTCAGAAAGAAGAATCCTAATGATACCATAATTGACATAAATTCAGATGATGATCAGATCATGCAATGAGTTAAATAATATACAGAGATTATGTAACTAACTGAAATTTGAAACCCTTCAGAAAGCCTGAAGTTTTTGACTTATTTATTTTGGTTTTGTCTTCAGCATGCTACCTTAGTTTTCCAACAGAAAGTATCAACTATTTTATCGAGATGAACACTGCAATAACATCTCCTTTGCTTTTAATGTTTTATCTGTGAGTGCATGTCTTTTTACAACATCACAAGAAAACTAACTCTTAGTCCGCTTTGTTATTTTCTGAATACATGTAGGTAGACACAGCTGTACCTTGATTGGTTTGATGGGTTAGGAATCACTCAGAAGTCATCACCAGTTGTCAATAAATAAATCTTCCTTTTAAGTCATACAATTATATAATACTCATTGTACAAGCAAATTTGTTGTTACCTCAATCAATATTGCATGCAGTCGCACAGGTCAGACCATTATTTTGGACTTGTTAAATGTCAGACTTTTAAAAAGTGCTTAAAAGCAGCAGAAAACAACATCAAAACTAAATGTTTTTCATAGGAAAAACAAATGAGATAGTTGCATGGATTTAAAAGCTTATAATGTCTGCAGATCTGATGCTGATTTTTGGTACATAATAAATTGTAAAATGATGACCTGCAGATTAAGTTGGTGTTTCATTCTGGGAGGCTGATTTTTAGGGGGAATAACAGAACTTGCACTTACAAAACTTGATGAATAGTGTACTTGACCTGCAGATCAATAGCATATTTATTGTATTTGATTAACTATTTGCAGATCAAGTTTGTTATTCACTTTAGTTTAAAACTGACTTTACAATAAGCTTTCTTCACACAACAGTACTGCCAAATTTTCATGTTGCAAATAGTAAAAGAGAAAAACAATAGATAAAAGGAAAATGAGACCAAATTAGCATGAAAATGAGTGAGTGTCATGCTAATTGGGTGAGACTTGGTAGCCCTGTATCTAGTTTATTAGACAATTGAATAAAGGTGTTAGTGTGGTATAATGAGACACAACCATAAAACCAAAATAATTAAAACACATTTAAAGGGCAACATACAATCTCAAACAATAGATTGTTCCTGGTTTACACAAGTTGTGACATGAATTCAACAAAAACAATCAGGGATCTGCCTAATTCTCCAGATAGCAAAGAACATTAATATATGACACACATATACTTCTACAAATGATGTTAGGCCCATGAGAATTATGAGAGGTGAACATATTTTTTTTTAAATTTCAACTCTCCACCTTTGAAAACTCTTTCAATAGATGAACATAAACGGAAGGAATGGACATTTTTTTTAATTGACCTCTGCTTGGTCCAAATGACTTTCAGAATAACATATATACCTTTTTTATTCTATTTCTTTGTCGAGTTCAGACGACAGCAGTCAGAATCAGCATTAAACTTCTTAATACAGCAGACGAAGACTTTCCTTTACTTTTTGTTGCCAGGCAACAGAGAGGAGTAATATCATGGCAGCTTCCACTACCTTTAGAAAATATGTAAGTCTTGAATAAACACATGAGAAAGAATTCTTACATTGTCTTGTATTTTTTTAAGAGGATGGAAATATGAATGAAGAAGAATTTAGATCCACAAAATACCCTTTTATATGCAATTTTGACAATCCAAATTTAAGATTTTTAAAAACATTTTAAAATATACAATGAACATTAAAATTGTATTTTATTTGTTATACTTTTTGCAACATTTTAAACTGATTTAAAAAATATGGAAAAATATGAATTTATCTGTAAGTAGAACTTAAAGAAATAAGGAAATGAAGTAGTTCCTGATTATACATGTAATTGTATCCTGGATTAATAATATCCAATAGGAACTGTGATCATCAAATAAACTTTTTTAAAGTATGTTATAATTTTTAGTTATAATTTGTTTTTACTCTGGAATCTCTTTCTCTAATGATTTTTAAAGGATATGCAGACAAACTCAATATTTCTTTTCGAATGATCTGCAAAGAGATGTGTTCTTTCTATGTGACGCCATCAGACAAGGTCGCCTTTTTCCATGATGTCACAATAGGAAATTCAGAGGAAAGCAAGAAATTTGACATATTAAATAAAAATAATCAACAGGTCAGGAAAAGGATAAATCATGTAAGAATTAGAGAAAACATCTTATCAATGTTATCACCACTTGATTCCCTGTAGTTACTGGTTTAGTTTAAATTGCAATAACATCTTTAGAAGCACTGATTATTCAGTTAAAACTATAAAATTTGAATATTTATTTATTTTTCTAGCTATGAATATGAGTATGCCAGTAGAACATTATGTCCGTTAGACCAGCAGCATAGAAAGGCTGATATGAAACAAGTTATGTATGCTGAAATATCATCTATGAGTGTTAAAAATTTAAATTTCTCACTAAAAGCCAGTAAAATCAGTGATTTTGAATTGAAGTAAGTATAAAAAATCTTGATTTTGACATTTCTGCATACTAAAAACTGGACATAAAGCAATCCATTTTATTTTGAATATTCTATTAGTCCTAATACAGTGTTTACAGGTGTCTAAGTTTTCTTGAAAAAAATCTGTAATATTTGCAACTGGATGTTAAGCACCAACCAGACATGAATTGTATTGCAAGTATTGTCAGATTTAAATTTTAGGAAAATCTCAGTCCAAAAGTTTGAACCAAGAGGAATATATAGGCTATCAAACTGATTTTTAATATGACCACATAAATTTTTTTTTGATCGTATAATGGTATGATGTTGTTGTCCGAAGAAACATTGGTTTCCAAACAATAACTTTAATTTAAGTGAATGGATCTCTATGAAATTTTTTAAGAAGGTTCTATACCACAAATACCAAAAAGGGGCCAAAAACAAGCACTTTTTCTTGTTTCAGGATAATAACTTATTTCTAAGTATTTCTATTGCTCTGAAATTGTACCACAATGTTTAATACCACAAGTAGAAGGTTAGGATTCATTTTAGGGGTTATTGGGCCAACAGTTTAGGAATTAAGGGGACAAAAACAAGCATTTTTGTCACAGAAAGCTTGACATAGGCAGTGTTCCAGCTAGCATGAAATGGAGGGGCGCCGCGCCCCGCCCCTTTGTGCCCTTTTGAAAAAAGTTTAAAAAACAATCTTTTTTCCTCATATCGTCGCCATTTTGTTGAGTTCTTTATACACACACTTCAGTAAGACAACAGATAAAAATTGTTGACACTTGTTACCTGTATATAATCACCTATTTGATTAGAGTCAATTACTTAATCAGGTAAAATTTTAGGACCCTGTCTAATCCCTTTGCCCTGAAGCACCACACATCCAAGTTAAATGAATTGATTTTTAACACCTGACAATGCAAAATAGAATTTATAAAATTTATAAAATAAATGTGAACAATGTTCATTTCTATTGTATTTGTTATTTATAAAATAAAATAAATGCCAGTCTACTACATCTTTTTTCAAGAATAATGACCATCAAAAGTAAAAAAATAATAAATTCTTTACCTTTATGAAAAATCGAGAAGAAGAAAGGTTTCTATCAAATATCGCAATTGTTCTTCTATTGTAAATTCCGCCGATTAGGGAGCACTCAAAAGTCCGATTTTTATATCTTTTTTCTTAAATTGAAATTCGTTTTGACTAACTTTAATGTTGATATTATTAGATACGCTCAACATGAAATATACGGAGATGCTTGTTGAACTGAAACTCTTCTTATTCAATGGCAGGACTTTATAGCTCTTGTGTCATCAGCAGAACTTACAGATCGTTCCTTACCTAGTCTGCTAGAGCTATTTCATTCACCTTGTCATAAGGAAAAAAACCTATTATCCATGTACCCTCTTGTTGCAAAACTATTCAGTGTTGCAATAATACAACTACTCAGGTCAAATTGATAAAGACAGGGCAAACTTGAAAACACAGATCAATGTGTGACAACCTTCTTCAAAAAGAAAAACAGAAGACTTGTCAAAGTTGTTTAATATTTATTTGCATTTGAACTCTTCTTTGACAAAATCTGTAGTTCTGAAAGAGAAATGAATATAGTAATGACTATTAGTGCTCTCAGTTTGATTTTAACTTATATGTTCTAAACAAATGATTTTTAAACTTGTATATAATAGTATAGAGTATTTAACTTAGCTACATGCTTGCTAAAAATATGTCATTATGTGGTAATATTAAGTATTTGATTTTTTTTCAGTGAGAACGCGCTAAAGTGCCCTTTTTTAAAAACGCACCTCTCTATTTTCAAATCCTAGCTGGAACACTGATAGGGATAGTGATCAGTCGGCGGTGTTGGCGGCTGCTACAGCAGCGTTAGATAACTTCTTAAAAGCTTTATATTTTAAAAGGTGGAAGACCTGGATGCTTCATACTTTGTATATAGATGCCTCATGTTAGGAAGTTTCCGTTAGTCACATGTCCAATGTCCTTGACCTCATTTTCATGGTTCAGTGACTACTTGAAAAAAAAGTCAACATTTTTTGTAATGTTAAATTCTCTCTTAAAAGTAATAGGATAACTATATTTGGTATATGTGCACCTTGCAAAGTCCTCATGCGAGTCAGACAGTTTTCACTTGACCTCAACCTCATTTTATGGATCAGTGAACAAGGTTAAGTTTTGGTGGTCAAGTCCATATCTCAGATACTATAAGCAATAGGTCTAGTATATTTGGTGTATGGAAGGACTGTAAGGTGTGCATGTCCAACTGGTGGATGTCTACTGACCTTGACCTTACTTTCATGGTTCATTGGTTATAGTTAAGTTTTTGTGTTTTGGTCTGTTACTGTATGCAATAAGACTTCTATATTTGGTGTATGGAATGATTGCAAGGTGTACATGTCTAGCTAGCAGGTGTCATCTGAACTTGACCTCATTTTCATGGTTCAGTGGTCAAAGTTAAGTTTTTGAGTTTTGTCTTTATTTCTAATACTATATACAATAGGTCAACTATATTTGGTGTATGGAAATATTTTATGATATATATGTCAGTAGCTCAGGTTTTATTTGACCTTGGCTTGACCTCATTTTCACGGTTCATTGCTGAGTTTTTCTGTTTTGGTGTGTTTTTCTTAAACTATAAGCAATAGGTCAACTTTATTTGTTGTACGGAAGAATTGTTAGCTGTACATGTCTTCCTGGCATGGTTCATCTGACCTTGACCTCATTTTCATGGTTCATTGGTCAATGTTTATTTTTCTTGGTTAATATTAAGTTAAGGTGACAGTTGTAAGAAAGCTTTATATTTAGGAATATCAACATAATATCAATGATAATTAAAGAAGGGGAGACATTTCAGCATGTGCACTCTTGTTCTAGTTTCCAGACAATATCTTGTGTGTAAGTGTATGGATCTCTCTGACATTGTACCGTAAGGTTCCATATCACAAAGGGAAGGCTAGGAATGAGTTTGGGGTTAACTACCCAAAACATTTAGAAATAAGGAACCAAAAAATAGCCCAAAACAAGCAGTTTTCTAGTTTCCAGACAATCTAGCTGGCTAAAAATTCTCCTAGAATTTTCTTATTTATATGTCATACAACATCTCATTTGTTCATAATGAAATAGAAGTTTTAACCAGACAAAATTTAACCTTTTGTAGGCCAGGAGAGGTGAAGAATTTATCACTTACACCATCAGAGCCACAATATTACATGTACACATTTCCAAGGAATATAGATTCTGTTATTGTCAAGGTTGAGTCTGGAGACAGGAAATGTATGGTGTTGTCTGTTCAAGATATACAGGTAAGTGTTGTCTGTTCAAGATATACAGGTCAGTGTTGTCTGTTCAAAATATACAGGTAAGTGTTGTCTGTTTAAGATATTCAGATAAGTTTTGTCTGTTCAAGATGTACAGGTTAGTGTTGTCTGTTCAAGATATACAGGTAAGTGTTGTCTGTTGAAGATATTCAGGTAAGTGTTGTCTGTTCAAGATATACAGGTAAGTGTTGTCTGTTCAATATATACAAGTAAGTGTTGTCTGTTCAAGATGTACAGGTAAGTGTTGTCAGTTCAAGATATACAGTTAAGTGTTGTCTGTTCAAGATATACAGGTTTGTGTTGTCTGTTCAAGATATACAGTCTAGTGTTGTCTGTTTAAGATATACAGGTAAGTGTTGTCTGTTGAAGATATTCAGGTAAGTGTTGTCTGTTTAAGATATACAGGTAAGTGTTGTCTGTTGAAGATATTCAGGTAAGTGTTGTCTGTTCAAGATATACAGGTAAGTGTTGTCTGTTCAAGATATACAGGTAAGTGTTGTCTGTTCAAGATATACAGGTCAGTGTTGTCTGTTCAAGATATACAGGTCAGTGTTGTCTGTTCAAAATATACATGTTGGTATTGTCTGTTCAAGATATTCCGATAAGTGTTGTCTGTTCAAGATATAGAGGTAAGTGTTGTCTGTTCAAGATATACAGGTCAGTGTTGTCTGTTCAAGATATACAGGTCAGTGTTGTCTGTTCAAAATATACAGGTTGGTATTGTCTGTTCAAGATATTCAGATAAGTGTTGTCTGTTCAAGATATACAGGTAAGTGTTGTCTGTTCAAGATATACAGGTAAGTGTTGTCTGTTTAAAATATACAGGTAAGTGTTGTCTGTTGAAGATATTCAGATAAGCGTTGTCTGTTCAAGATATACAGGTAAGTGTTGTCTGTTCAAGATATACAGGTCAGTGTTGTCTGTTCAAGATATACAGGTCAGTGTTGTCTGTTCAAGATATACAGGTCAGTGTTGTCTGTTTAAGATATACAGGTTGGTATTGTCTGTTCAAGATATTCAAATAAGTGTTGTCTGTTCAAGATATACAGGTAAGTGTTGTCTGTTCAAGATATACAGGTCAGTGTTGTCTGTTTAAGATATACAGGTTGGTATTGTCTGTTCAAGATATTCAAATAAGTGTTGTCTGTTCAAGATATACAGGTAAGTGTTGTCTGTTCAAGATATACAGGTAAGTGTTGTCTGTTTAAAATATACAGGTAAGTGTTGTCTGTTTAAAATATACAGGTAAGTGTTGTCTGTTGAAGATATTCAGATAAACGTTGTCTGTTCAAGATATACAGAGGTAAGTGTTGTCTGTTCAAGATATACAGGTCAGTGTTGTCTGTTCAAGTTGTACAGGTAAGTGTTGTCTGTTCAAGATATACAGGTAAGTGTTGTCTGTTCAAGATATTCAGGTAAGCATTGTCTGTTCAAGATATACAGGTAAGTGTTGTTTGTTCAAGATATACAGGTCAGTGTTGTCTGTTCAAGATGTACAGGTAAGTGTTGTCTGTTCAAGATATACAGGTAAGTGTTGTTTGTTCAAGATATACAGGTCAGTGTTGTCTGTTCAAGATGTACAGGTAAGTGTTGTCTGTTCAAGATATACAGGTAAGTGTTGTCTGTTCAAGATATACAGGTATGTGTTGTCTGTTCAAGATATACAGGTTAGTGTTGTCAGTTCAAGATAGACAGGTCAGTGTTGTCTGTTCAAAATATACAGGTTGGTATTGTCTGTTCAAGATATTCAGATAAGTTTTGTCTGTTCAAGATATACAGGAAAGTGTTGTTTGTTCAAGATATATAGGTCAGTGTTGTCTGTTCAAGATGTACAGGTCAGTGTTGTCTGTTCAAGATATACAGGTTAGTGTTGTCTGTTTAAGATATACAGGTATGTGTTGTCTGTTCAAGATATACAGGTTAGTGTTGTCAGTTCAAGATATACAGGTAAGTGTTGTCAGTTCAAGATATTCAGATAAGTGTTGTCTGTTTAAGATATACAGTTAAGTGACAGGTAAGTGTTGTCTGTTCAAGATAGACAGGTCAGTGTTGTCTGTTCAAAATATACAGGTTGGTATTGTCTGTTCAAGATATACAGGTAAGTGTTGTCAGTTCAAGATATACAGGTTAGTATTGTCTGTTCAAGATATACAGGTAAGTGTTGTCAGTTCAAGATATACAGGTTAGTGTTGTCTGTTCAAGATATACAGGTTAGTGTTGTCAGTTCAAGATATACAGGTAAGTGTTGTCTGTTTAAGATGTACAGGTTAGTGTTGTCTGTTCTGTAACACCAATATACTACTTATTGAGTCAACCACTGATGAAGCCAGACTCTTGGATTTCCCACAAACATGTCAGAAACACAGGGCCTAATATTTTGCTCATTTGTGAGCTCAGATGTGTTTATTTAGAATGAAAATCAATTGTAGATGGGGATAAAGTGTATAAAAAGCAATTATTTTTGATATGGAAAATAAACTAGCTGAAAAATACTATCTAAACAGCCCATATCAACAGAATATTGATTTTTTTTTTGAAAATTGAATTGTATATAAAAAAAGTATAAACTAAAAGTAATATTGACCTTTATATTACAGTGTCCGGTATTTGATTTGGATAAGGATGTAGAATTCTCCGGAACGTACCAGACTGTTACAAAACAAGGAGCTATAACAGTAGAGGTTTGTAAACAATTGTTTTCTACCAGTCAATGTTAAATTACTGAGTCTTTTATTCTAGTTTATATGATAAAAAATATTTTATTATCAATTATACAAGTACATTTTATATACACATTTACAAATAGGATTCAGAAACAAGCAACAAGTGATATAATAGTTATAATTATTAATGCTCAGTATGATTGTTATGCCATACAATGAAAATCTATGTAAAAACTCAGATAAACTTTGAAATCTCATGTAAGGCAAAAGGGACATATTTGCTCTTTTCATTGTCCATTTTCTATATAATTGACAGACTTTCAGTGAGAGGTGTGGGTTTTATACTTTATGTTGAAGGACTCCCTGAGACTTTGAAATGAAGAACACCTAAAAAAAATGGTATTCCTTCAGGTTTTTGTCACAGTGGATCAACAAGTGTGAATAAATTAGTTCAGTTTAATATATAAGCTTAGTACCCTCTCAGAGCAAAACAATACTGTAAATTTAGAAATTAATACGATGTTTTCATTATTGCGAAAAATGATACAGGGTTCTAATAGCAATAATTATGTTGAAATTTTGTATATGAATCAATCAGGATTTTTCTGAATATCGCAAAAATTAAAATCTCATTTTAGTCTAAAATGACAAAATTGCAATAATAAATGCACACAATAATTTCTGAATTTACAGAATATTATATGAATCTGTTGTTTATCATATTTTAGAAAAAGAAGTACATGGAGGAATCTTTCTACATTGTTTTGGTGTTGAAACCAAAAGATTATGAATGTAATGGTATAGATGAAATCCAGCTACCTGGTGAAGAAAGGACTAAACATTTGACACTTAGAGTATATGGCACCATTAGTAGTAAGTTTGGTGAATGAGAAAGTTATACATGATATATATATATAAGTGATATATATATATAAAGTAGTTAAATCTATTCCAAATGTAAACACTTTGCAAGAGACAGGCTCATTATTCATTGTTGAAGCCTGTACAGTGACCTATAGCTTTTAATTTCTGTTTCATTTTGTCTCATTGGCAATCATACCACATCTTCTTTTATTATATACAGACTATCTGCCATGCATAAGAATGTAATGGATTGTTCTATACATCAACTCAAATTTTCATTGAAACTGGTTTGCCAGTCACTTATGCACATTATGCCATATTGAACTAAAAATGAAGACTAGTTTTAGAAGAAGCCAATGTTACTATCCCAACAAGAAAAGGAAATAAAAGGAAAGAGGTTTTGTTTCTGGTAAATGTTGGAAGGAAGATTTTTAAAAATGCAAATATCAAGGTCTTATGTACATATTTTTCAGGTTCTAAGTATTATATTGGTATAGTTGGAGCATTGGCTATATTTGGTGGATTCTACCTGATAGCCTTTATGATTGGATGCTGTTATCATGGATGGTAAGTTGGGTGAAAAATAATATTGAGATCACTTACCCCCTACAAATCTAATAATAAATTTGCCATGTTCTTTATACTTGATATTTAAAAATCGTAAAGAAAGTAAGAAAAAACTACAATTTCCTGCTCATTCAAAAGAATTCAAATGGTTGCTTAAGATGAAATATTAGATTTTTATTACTGAATTTGATGCCCTGATAAGTAGACCCTTTGTAACTAGATTTTTTTTTTTAAGATTGACCTAGACACTGAGAAGCCCTTAATCTTTAAAATACTTAAGTAAACTGCATTATGCCACTTAAATGAATCACTAGATTCTAATTTTCCTGCAATAAAATATATACAGGAATGGATTTTGATATATATTTTGTTATTTTAGACCTAAAAGTAATTTTAAAGAAATACCTCATTCATACTTTATCATCGAGTCTGCAACTTTTGTCACAGAAAGCTTGACATAGGGATAGTGATTGGGCGGCGGCGTAAGCTAACTTCTTTTAAAAAGCTTTATAATTTAGAAGGTGGAAGACCTGGATGCTTCATACTTTGTATATGGATGCCTCATGTTACAAAGTTTAAGTCAGTCACATGTCCAATGTCCTTGACCTCATTTTCATTGTTTAGTGACTACTTGAAAAAAAAAGTTTTTTATAATGTTAAATTGTCTCTTAATATAAGTCATAGGCTAACTATATTTTGTATGTGCATACCTTACAAGGTCCTTATAACCGTCAGACAGTTTTCACTTGACCTCGACCTCATTTCATGGATCAGTGAACAAGGTTAAGTTTTGGTGGTCAAGTCCATATCTCAGATACTATAAGCAATAGGTCTAGTATATTCTGTGTATGAAGGGACTGTAAGGTGTACATGTCCAACTGGCAGGTGTCATCTGACCTTAACCTCTGGTCAATGTTTAGTTTTCTTGGTTAATGTTAAATTTGTGTGACAGTTGTAATAAAGCTTTATATTTAGGACTATCAACATAATATCAATGATAATTAAAAACCAATTGTTCAGAGAACCATTGATGGTCTTTCCACCAGTAATGATTTTTTTTATATGAAAATATTAAAATATGGTTTAAGTGTCAATTTCAGCGTCAAATGACAACTTAATGTACGCTGATTCCAAAAATACGACTGATATTAGATAAAAAAGGGGGAAAAACTCGCAGCAGATGTTTACGTACCCTTTCGACTAAAATTTATGTGTAACTACATGTCGCAACTAACAATTATGTGAAAATATTTTGTCGATATCTTATAAGATTTCTGAAAATAAGAGATAACAAGCCAAAATCAAAAATTTAATCATGACCTTGACCTTGACCTTATTGTCATTTTTTTGGACCAAGGACCTCAAATCAAAAGACTCTAGGTCTTTACTTTATATTGTTAATGAGTTATATTACCATACAACTGATATTAGATATAAAAGGGGGGAAAACTCGCAGCAAATGTTTACGTACCCTTTTGACTAAAATTTATGTGTAACTACATGTCGCGACTAACAATCAGTCAGGGGCATTACTTAAACAAGTAACTTTTAAAATTACCTATATAAGTAATGTTGAAAACGAGGCTATTTTAAAAATTACTTATATAAGTAACTTTTCTAAATATTATTTTTATAGGTGACCAATTATACAAATTTTACTAGTTTTAACAAATTTTTACAGTCATCTGGTTATTTTTCCCATGAAATATAAAATCTAATCCTTCTGAAACACTAATTGCTTTTCCGACGCACTTATCTTTGATATCGACGCGTCTTGGTCAAAGATTGGTCTTTTGGGACTATTAAAATATCGTTTTCCTTCAAAATCTTAAAGGTAGACAGATATAAATAGATAGAAACTTATGAATTAATTAAGACTTGGAAGTTATTTATAATTTGTAACCCAAAACAATTACATGTATTCCTTAAATAAGTGTTATTACTAATTCTTTCAAAGATGTACAAAATAACTTATTCAAGTAACATTTTTGTCATTATTTTTAAAGTAACCTTTTATGTCTATTCTCCTTTCAAATCTTACAAATTCTTAAATTTATGATATAAAATGATGTAAAAATTCATGAAAACTACATTTAGTCCCTGCTTCTATTGAAATTTAAAATAACTCTTTTGAGTAATTTTATATTTTTTAAAAACAAAAATTACCTATATAAGTAATTTAAAAAAGTTACTTGTTTAAGTAACGCCCCTGACTGACAATTATGTGAAAATATTTTGTCGATATCTTATAAGATTTCTGAAAATAAGAGATAACAAGCCAAAATCAAAAATTTAATCATGACCTTGACCTTTGACCTTGACCTTATTTTCATTTTTTTGGACCAAGGACCTCAAATCAAAAGACTCTAACACTTATGGTTTTCCAGTTAAAAATGCATATCACTTATATCAAATATAAAAGGGGAAATAACTCTCATATGGAGTCTCCGGATAGCTTCGGTCAAAATAAATCAAATCATCCTGAGGATATAACGAGCAATTTGGTAAAATAAATTTGTCGGTTTCTTATACGGTTGCGAATATTAAGCGATCACAAGAAAAACAGTGATCGGGGAGATAACTCTTACATTGAAAAGATTTTGGTTACGCGGTGTCAGTTACAAAAGCGTAATAACTGTTCGATATCATATACTATATGTCTAAGCGACATCTTGCAAAATAAAAAAAACTGCGAAGGAAAAAAAATATGGCGGAAGAAAAAAAATAATAATAATAATAATAATCAGAAGAAATCCAATAGGTCTTTCCACGGAAAGGTAGAAAGACCTAATTAAAGAAGGCGAGACATTTCAGCATGTGCACTATTGTTTTATTATTTCCTTGTATTGATATCATAAAATACTACACCTTTTTTCTATTGAAGTGAATTTTGCATATTTTGTGTTTGCAGTCAAAAGAATAGAGGGGTTTGGATAATTGAAGAAGAGAAATCAGGTATTTTTTTTTTAGTTTGCGATGATTTTCTTAATTCTATCTTAAATTTATAGAATTTGGTTGACATAAGAACATGATATAATTTTACAGGTTATTTGGATTTTAATAAAATAAAATTGAGAAAGGAAATGGGGAATGTGTCACAGCGACAACAACCCGACCATAGAGCAGACAACAGCCGAAGTCTACCTATGGGTCTTCAATGTAGCGAGAAGCTCCCGCACCCCGAGGGGTCCTTCAGCTGGCCCTTTAAAAAATATGTATACTAGTTCAGTGAAAATGGATGTTATACTAAACTCCGAATTATACACAAGAAACTAAAATTAAAAATCATACAAGACTAACAAAGGCCAGAGGCTCCTGACTTGGGACAGGCGCAAAATTGCGGCAGGGTTAAACATGTTTATGAGATCTCAACCCTCCCCCTATACATCTAGCCAATGTAGAAAAGTAAATGCATAACAATGCTAAAACTCTTTACAGACATGTATTGAATATTGGTGAAGCAAATGTAGACATATTCTCAAAAGAATCGAAATGAACTTATCTTTATTAATTCTGCTTATTATACATTGATATAGTGTTCTAAGGTGACCTACTGATTTGTAGATAATCACCATTACTTCCTAACTCTTTGGTGAGTAGCTCTACTCGGTATTTTTGGTATCTCAACTTGAGGAAGTTTTTTGGCTGTTTCTCATCAGGGCTATCATCATTTAATGAGATTGTGGCCAGAAATGATTGATTGATTGTTGGTGTTTTAACAACAATTTTAATTTTTTATTCACCTTGATTTGATTTCCAAGAACAAATAATGTGAATATTAATTGGTAAATAAATAAAAAAAACAAGTGAATTTAAATTTTCTAGAAGCTGAAGAAGAGACAGAAGATTTACTTAACAGAAGTAACAGGTTACCAGGATCATATGGGGCAACTACAGGTAGGAAACTTTATATTTAGCTTCATTGTTAAGTTTTGTGATTAAGTAATTCTTTGGGAGATCTAGAAGTAGCATTGGTACATACCGTAGAAAGGCTTGTATAGTCCGTGGTTTTATTCTCCAAAATTGGACCTTCCAGAGGGGGTGCGGACTATAGAGTACTATAAGCAAGAAATAAGAGAACAAGTTTAATTTCGCGGGCGAGGTGATTTGTTTACGTTCAGCCATCTTTGTTATTTATTATTGTAGAGGACGCTCACATCATTTTTCAAACTAATAATTTTAACTCATCCATATTAATAAGTTATTTCTATTCAATATCAAATTAATACTGATAAATATAAAAACTAAACCTTTGATTACAAATTTCTCTTTTCTTTTCAATGCATTGGTTGAAATAAACTGGTATCTGCTTGATTAAAACAATACAAACATAGTAAAAAAGACAACTGTAAACCAGCTTAGAATTTGTAAACTACGAAACATTATCGGTTATTGTTCATTCTGTTTTGGTGTTTCATACTGACTAATATGGTTTGTATTAGCTTAAGACCCTTCAAACATTAATATGATAGATATATTAAAGACTGTTTTACAAAAGGATGGAACTGTTTTACTTTCAAAGTCGTATAATTGTGGTATCTGTCATGTACGGATTTCAACTCTCACCAGTTAATTTCTTCTTTTACACATGCTTTTTAAACTTCCTGTTTAAACATACACAAGTTTCTAAATTGTTTTTTAATTGAATTAAACTTATTTTAACAATCATGAAGCTTTCTAGAATCATTTACAAGCAGTTTCAGCTTCTGTTTGATGATGGTTTTCCCAAGAAAATACTGCTAACGATCGCACAGGATTTGAAATTACCGGAGTTTCATTAGAACTTTTCTAACAGTTTCAAAAAGTTTTTTTACCTAAAATTTTGTGGGGAGAAGGGACTGTGAACTATGTTCCAGTGCGAACTATACAAGCCTTTCTATGGTAGATATTCATTACAACACAATTTTTTAAAATGCTGTTTGGTATCACGTTAATGCAGGCACAACTTATTGCTGTTTTGAAAATGTTGAAGTCTAGCTTTGTTTTACTAAAATTACTTTGTCATAACAGGTAATGAGAGTGATGTGATGGATAGATCTTTACATGAGATACAGACACCCAGCAATATTACAGTAGACACAGATTCTGTAGATTCTAGCATTGATTTCCTGCCTGATGCTGACAAGGAGAAGGATGTCTTCAGGACTAAGGTAAGGACACCGAGTAATACTACAGTAGACACAGATTCTGTAGATTCTAGCATTGATTTCCTGCCTGATGCTGACAAGGAGAAGGATGTCTTCAGGACTAAGGTAAGGACACCGAGTAATACTACAGTAGACACAGATTCTGTAGATTCTAGCATTCATTTCCTGCCTGATGCTGACAAGGAGAAGGATGTCTTCAGGACTAAGGTAAGGACACCGAGTAATACTACAGTAGACACAGATTCTGTAGATTCTTGCATTGATTTCCTGCCTGATTCTGACAAGGAGAAGGATGTCTTCAGGACTAAGGTAAGGACACCCAGCAATACTACTGTAGATTCAGATTCTGTAGATTCTAGCATTGATTTCCTGCCTGATTCTGACAAGGAGAAGAATGTTTTCAGGACTAAGGTAAGGACACCCAGCAATACTACTGTAGACACAGATTCTGTAGATTCTAGCATTGATTTCCTGCCTGATGCTGACAAGGAGAAGGATGTTTTCAGGACTAAGGTAAGGACACCCAGCAATACTACTGTAGATTCAGATTCTGTAGATTCTAGCATTGATTTCCTGCCTGACGCTGACAAGGAGAAGAATGTTTTCAGGACTAAGGTAAGGACACCCAGCAATACTACTGTAGACACAGATTCTGTAGATTCTAGCATTGATTTCCTGCCTGATGCTGACAAGGAGAAGGATGTTTTCAGGACTAAGGTAAGGACACCCAGCAATACTACTGTAGACACAGATTCGGTAGATTCTAGCATTGATTTCCTGCCTGATGCTGACAAGGAGAAGGATGTCTTCAGGACTAAGGTAAGGACACCCAGCAATACTACTGTAGACACAGATTCTGTAGATTCTAGCATTGATTTCCTGCCTGATGCTGACAAGGAGAAGGATGTCTTCAGGACTAAGGTTAGTGATTATCATACTAATTTTTCCATCTGATTTTAATGCACCCAGCGTACAGGAGGGGACATAAAGTTTTACCCTTGTCTTTCTGTCCGTACTTCCCAAATTTGGTTTCTGTTCTCTAACTTTAGTTTCCCACTACCAAATGTTATGAAACTAATACACAATGCTTATTACAACAAAACACAGATCAATTTTGAATTTTGGTAGCATCACTTAAATTGTTGTAGAGTTATGTCTCTTTATAAACGGAAAAATTGCTGAATTTTTAGTTTCCTTTTTCGATTTTAAGTTTGCCTCAACCAAATGTTATGAAACTGATACACAATACTTATAACTATAAACAAATTTGGGTAGCCTCACTTTTACCGATTTTCAGTTATGTCCCTTTTTAACTTTATATGATCTGTAAGTTGAGGCATCATCTGTGTCCCATGGACACATTCTCCATTTATTTTATTTTTTTATTGTTTTAAGAATGAAACATGTCTATGAGTTATGTGTTGGGGTTTTGAAAAAGTCACAAAAGGGGGAAAATGAAGTGATTTTTGTTTCTGTTATGATATGATCCTTTTAGGGACCTCAATTTCTTTGTAAACACTTTTGATAAAAGAAAAATGTATCTTGGTATGACAGTCATATGCTATATTTTTCATGATTTATAATAAGTTTTTCGTAAGAATCTCATATATTTGTCTTTCTACACAAATAATAGTAATTATAGACCTGAAACCTCAGAACTTAGTGTAAAGTTGACTAGGTCAGAAACTTTTAAGAACTGCGCAATTAACCCTAACTAACCATTCCCCTTTAAAAAAAAGCCAGAAACAACAACAATTAAATACTACATTTGTGAATGTACAGAAGAATTGAAATTATTCTAATTGATGTGCATGTGTATAAATTAATGTATTTGAAATGAAAATCTACAACAAAGCATCTATTTCACAACAGAGATATTTTAGATATTGTGAAAAAGATATTTCAAAAGTTTATTGCAATAGTCTATTGCAATATTTGCCACTGAAGTTATTGGTATTGGGTAAGTACTGTACATGTAACACAGTGATTTGGTTAGTTGCCACTGAAGTTATTTGTATTGGGTAAATACTGTACATGTAACACAGTGATTTGGTTAGTTGCCACTGAAGTTATTTGTATTGGGTAAGTACTGTACATGTAACACAGTGATTTGGTTAGTTGCCACTGAAGTTATTTGTATTGGGTAAGTACTGTACATGTAACACAGTGATTTGGTTAGTTGCCACTGAAGTTATGTGTATTGGGTAAATACTGTACATGTAACACAGTGATTTGGTTAGTTGCCACTGAAGTTATGTGTATTGGGTAAATACTGTACATGTAACACAGTGATTTGGTTAGTTGCCACTGAAGTTATGTGTATTGGGTAAATACTGTACATGTAACACAGTGATTTGGTTAGTTGCCACTGAAGTTATGTGTATTGGGTAAGAACTGTACATGTAACACAGTGATTTGGTTAGTTGCCACTGAAGTTATGTGTATTGGGTAAATACTGTACATGTAACACAGTGATTTGGTTAGTTGCCACTGAAGTTATTTGTATTGGGTAAATACTGTACATGTAACACAGTGATTTGGTTAGTTGCCACTGAAGTTATTTGTATTGGGTAAGTACTGTACATGTAACACAGTGATTTGGTTAGTTGCCACTGAAGTTATGTGTATTGGGTAAATACTGTACATGTAACACAGTGATTTGGTTAGTTGCCACTGAGGTTATTTGTATTGGGTAAGTACTGTACATGTAACACAGTGATTTGGTTAGTTGCCACTGAAGTTATTTGTATTGGGTAAGTACTGTACATGTAACACAGTGATTTGGTTAGTTGCCACTGAAGTTATTTGTATTGGGTAAGTACTGTACATGTAACACAGTGATTTGGTTAGTTGCCACTGAAGTTATTTGTATTGGGTAAGTACTGTACATGTAACACAGTGATTTGGTTAGTTGCCACTGAAGTTATTTGTATTGGGTAAGTACTGTACATGTAACATAGTGATTTGGTTAGTTGCCACTGAAGTTATTTATATTGGGTAAGTACTGTACATGTAACATAGTGATTTGGTTAGTTGCCACTGAAGTTATTTGTATTGGGTAAGTACTGTACATGTAACATAGTGATTTGGTTAGTTGCCACTGAAGTTATTTGTATTGGGTAAGTACTGTACATGTAACACAGTGATTTGGTTAGTTGCCACTGAAGTTATTTGTATTGGGTAAATACTGTACATGTAACACAGTGATTTGGTTAGTTGCCACTGAAGTTATTTGTATTGGGTAAATACTGTACATGTAACACAGTGATTTGGTTAGTTGCCACTGAAGTTATTTGTATTGGGTAAATACTGTACATGTAACACATTGATTTGGTTAGTTGCCACTGAAGTTATTTGTATTGGGTAAGTACTGTACATGTAACACAGTGATTTGGTTAGTTGCCACTGAAGTTATTTGTATTGGGTAAGTACTGTACATGTAACACAGTGATTTGGTTAGTTGCCACTGAAGTTATTTGTATTGGGTAAGTACTGTACATGTAACACAGTGATTTGGTTAGTTGCCACTGAAGTTATTTGTATTGGGTAAGTACTGTACATGTAACATAGTGATTTGGTTAGTTGCCACTGAAGTTATTTGTATTGGGTAAGTACTGTACATGTAACACAGTGATTTGGTTAGTTGCCACTGAAGTTATTTGTATTGGGTAAGTACTGTACATGTAACATAGTGATTTGGTTAGTTGTCACTGAAGTTATTTGTATTGGGTAAGTACTGTACATTTAACATAGTGATTTGGTTAGTTGCCACTGAAGTTATTTGTATTGGGTAAGTACTGTACATGTAACACAGTGATTTGGTTAGTTGCCACTGAAGTTATTTGTATTGGGTAAGTACTGTACATGTAACACAGTGATTTGGTTAGTTGCCACTGAAGTTATTTGTATTGGGTAAATACTGTACATGTAACACAGTGATTTGGTTAGTTGCCACTGAAGTTATTTGTATTGGGTAAGTACTGTACATGTAACACAGTGATTTGGTTAGTTGCCACTGAAGTTATTTGTATTGGGTAAATACTGTACATGTAACACAGTGATTTGGTTAGTTGCCACTGAAGTTATTTGTATTGGGTAAGTACTGTACATGTAACACAGTGATTTGGTTAGTTGCCACTGAAGTTATGTGTATTGGATAAGTACTGTACATGTAACACAGTGATTTGGTTAGTTGCCACTGAAGGTAATTTGTATTGGGTAAGTACTGTACATGTAACACAGTGATTTGGTTAGTTGCCACTGAAGTTATTTGTATTGGGTAAGTACTGTACATGTAACACAGTGATTTGGTTAGTTACCACTGAAGTTATTTGTATTGGGTAAATACTGTACATGTAACATAGTGATTTGGTTAGTTGCCACTGAAGTTATTTGTATTGGGTAAATACTGTACATGTAACACAGTGATTTTGTTAGTTGCCACTGAAGTTATGTGTATTGGGTAAATACTGTACATGTAACACAGTGATTTGGTTAGTTGCCACTGAAGTTATTTGTATTGGGTAAGTACTGTACATGTAACACAGTGATTTGGTTAGTTGCCACTGAAGTTATTTGTATTGGGTAAGTACTGTACATGTAACATAGTGATTTGGTTAGTTACCACTGAAGTTATTTGTATTGGGTAAATACTGTACATGTAACACAGTGATTTGGTTAGTTGCCACTGAAGTTATTTGTATTGGGTAAGTACTGTACATGTAACATAGTGATTTGGTTAGTTACCACTGAAGTTATTTGTATTGGGTAAATACTGTACATGTAACACAGTGATTTGGTTAGATACAGGTCAAAAACTATGAAATTAAAAATCGGAAGACCAATCTTTTTTTTTTCGCACAAAACATAATTATTGAAAAATAATTTATATGATAATCTTATTTTGACAGACTATTTTGTTTGTTGTTGACCTTGCAAGAAAAAGTAGGAAAAAGGTAGCAAAGAGTTACAGTTTATTTTGCAGGTAAAATATATAATATACTTATTTTATAACCTTAACTTGCTTTGGTGTATAGAAATTGACGGTTATGTTTCTTCTATTGGTTAAGTTAAGACTGACTGCTTTTGAAAGAACTCTAGATTGAAACACTTAGCATTTATTTATTTTTATATTATTTATGTTTATAGATTTAGGCAAAATTATATTTTTTTTTCATATTTGATTTTTCTCATCACTTTGCGTCCGTCGTCCGTCGTCGTCGTTGTCGTCGTCGTCGTCCAGCGTCTTCTGTTAACTTTTACAAAAATCTTCTCCTCTGAATTTACTTGGCCAAATTTTACCAAACTTAGCCACAATCATCATTGGAGTATCTAGTTTAAAAAATGTGTCCAGTGACCTGGCCAACCAATCAAGATGGCCACCATGGCTAAAAATAGAATATAGGGGTAAAATGTAGATTTTGGCTTATAACTTATAACTTATAGCTTATAGCATTTAGAGCAAATCTGAAAGGGATTAAATTCTTTATATAGTCAATATTTATCTGCCCTGAAATTTTCAGATTAATTGGACAATGGGTTGTTGGGTTGCTGCCCCACAATTGGTAATTTTTAAAGAAATTTTGCTGTTTTTGGTTTTTATCTTGAATATTAGTATAGATAGAGATAAACTATCAACAGCAATAATGTTCAGCAAAGTAAGATTAACGAATAAGTCAACATGACCTAAATGGTCAGTTGACCCCTCAAAGAGTTATTGCCCTTTATAGTAAATTTTCATTAATTTTTGTAAATTTTTACAAAATATTTTCGTCTGTGTAACTAAAGGGCCAAGTTTATTATAGATAGAGAAAATTGTAAGTAGCAAGAATGTTCAGTAAAGTAAGATCTACAAACACATCACCATCATCAAAACACAATTTTGTCATGAATCCATCTGTGTCCTTTGTTTAATACATGTATGCACATAGACCAAGGTGAGCGACACAGGCTCTTAAGAGCCTCTAGTTTGGTTTTTCTAAAGTCTGCGTACAAACCTTTCAATTATATTGACCATTTGAATTAGTTATTTATGTTCACTCACAAACCATGAAAATTTTATCCTACAAAAATAAGAATGAATCCACGATAGCTTTTTAATGCTTTAATTAAAAGACAAAAATTAGTTAAATATTATTCATTATTTGTACATTTCCTTAGTTTTTAGAATAAGTCAAAAAAGTATTATAATATAGTTTCTGCAAGAACAAATCTGACCAGATTAATATTGCTCATAATTGAATTCATATGCTTCTATCTATCTTGAAAGCTGAAGTAATGAAAAGGCAACACAAATTCAAAGAAAAATGTTTCAAAATGCTGTAATATCTTTGCTTGCAGAAATTTAGCAGCTATTTCCATTTTCTATGGCCTTGCAGTACTGCAGTTGGTGTTAACATATCAAAAGGTATACAATGCATGGACTATGGTCATCTCCACACACTAGCCTTATTTTATCATACATTTTTTGTACATCACATAAGTATATCATACTATAACTATGATATATGACACATTACATAAGTATACAATATAATAACTGATATATATAACACATCACATAAGTATACCATACTATAACTATGATATATGACACATCACATAAGTATATCATACTATAACTATGATATATGACACATCACATAAGTATACCGTACTATAACTATGATATATGACACATCACATAAGTATACCATACTATAACTGTGATATATGGCACCTCACATAAGTATACCGTACTATAACTGTGATATATGGCACATCACATAAGTATACCATACTATAACTGTGATATATGGCACCTCACATAAGTATACCGTACTATAACTGTGATATATGGCACATCACATAAGTATACCATACTATAACTGTGATATATGACACATCACATAAGTATACCGTACTATAACTATAATATATGACACATCACATAAGTATACCATACTATAACTATGATTAATGACACATCACATAAGTATACCATACTATAACTATGATATATGACACATCACATAAGTATACCATACTATAACTATGATATATGACACATCACATAAGTATACCATACTATAACTATGATTAATGACACATCACATAAGTATACCATACTATAACTATGATATATGACACATCACATAAGTATACCATACTATAACTATAATATATGACACATCACATAAGTATACCATACTATAACTGTGATATATGACACATCACATAAGTATACCATACTATAACTATAATATATGACACATCACATAAGTATACCATACTATAACTGTGATATATGACACATCACATAAGTATACCATACTATAACTATAATATATGACACATCACATAAGTATACCATACTATAACTATGATATATGACACATCACATAAGTATACCATACTATAACTATAATATATGACACATCACATAAGTATACCATACTATAACTATAATATATAATAAATGCATGCCCAGCATCAAATCGTCCAGTAATCATATCTATACCTACCTTTGGTGGATAATTGCCTTGGTGGGAAAAATATGCTAATTACCGGTAATCATAAGGTAAAAGTCACATCAGCAATTAATAGACTGAAGTTTTGGGAATTTTTTCCTCCTGACTTATGTAACATGACAGACTTTACCATCTTCATTGTAGTGAACACATAAATCTGTTTCGTCTAAGTACAAATCAATATTGATTGTAACTCTGCTTATGCACCCATTGTGCTTCTGTTATCTTTATACTTTGTCTTAGTAACAGAATTTCAAATGCTTATTATATTATGGAAATTTAGCTTTTATTGTTATGTTGAGAATGTCATCTTTGTGAACAGAGAGTTGATTTTAACTTTCAACTTTTCTGCTTATATTATTTGACTAACAAAATGTATAAAAAAATATGTGTAATGATTGGTTTTTAACACCTGAAAAGTGAAAATTTTCCCTTGTTTTCGCGGTTATAACATAATCACCAAAATAAATTCCGCCAATTTAAAAGTGTACATGCAAAGGTATTGATTAAAGTTTTGAATTCGCCAAAATAATAACCACCAAAATATTTCATATACCTTTTTCAATGAAAATCGCGAAATTTTACACCCACGAAAATAACCTGCTATACAGTAATACATAAATTAAATGTACATACAATGTGCATTATTCCTCCCGTATTATATGTAATATTGATAATTGAATGTTTCCTCTGGTTTCTCTGTAGGTACTGAATGTAACAGGGAACCAGGACATCTGTTACTATAACTTTGACTGTGCCCATCCATTAGGTGCACTCACATCCTTCAACAATGTATTCAGTAACGTAGGATACATACTACTTGGAATTCTATTCTTAATTTTGGTGGCCAGAAGGTAAGATGATGATATATAAATAACAACACCTGTAACGTTGTTATGTACATGACATCCCTAAACTAAAAGTAATCTGTAAAAGACAATAATGACTGGACATTCAGTATAATAAATTAAATAACACATAGCTGAGAGGGTGATAGAGCAGATTGCTACCCCGAGAAAACATTGTCAACTGCGGAGAAGCCAAGGTTGACAATGCTTTTTCAAGGGGTACCAATCTGCTCTATTACCCTCTCAGCTATGTGTTATTTAATTTATTATACTGAATGTCCAGTCATTATTGTCTTTTACAGATTACTTTTAGTTTAGGGATGTCATGTACATAACAACGTTACAGGTGTTATGGTGTTATAAAAACAACAAAAGTTAAGCAAGAAGTTTTTTTTTATTTTGAAAGTCAAATAATAAAATCTGAACCAAAACCTAGAGCTTAAGCCTTATTTTAATTACTTGATGTAAATTTAATTTATTGTCCTTTAAATTATCGATTTTTTATTGGTCTGGACGAGAGGGTAACATTCAAAAAAATTGTCACACGCTCAGCCATGTGATAGAGTAAATTAACACCCTCATATTAGCTAATCAAAATATGGCATTTTAACATGAAGTATATTAAATAATATTATTACATTGGTTGCAATGAATTACATTGATTTCCCAATTAAATAAAAACCGATAATTTCACATGTGAAATAAACGTGGTTATTTCACTCTCTGATGTCATACAACAATAGGCGTTGTCAAGACGTCGATAACGTCGGATCAAAACAAATTGTCAATGCGTAGGAAAAAGATATAGTTCCTTACATTTTCTACATTAATTTCATGAAAAAAAAGCCATTTGCCAATGTAATAAAAAGAATAACTAATCGTCGTATTTGAATATCAAAAATAAGACAACTTGTGACCGAACGCCGCTATGGATTAAACTCGTGCTGCGCACTCGTTTAATCCATGCGTCGTTCGGTCACGCGTTGTCTTATTTTTTGATATTCAAATACGGCGATTAGTTATACTATAATTATTACATTGATTGCAATGAAAAGCCAGGATTTTAAAGTGAAATGAAAACTGATTAGACCATACCAAAAAAAATATTTTTTTTTTTTTTTAATTTTTCAGATAAATGTTCAGCAAATTTTTTTTCAATTTTTGTTTTAATCTGATGCCCAGATTTATTTAGGTGTCTCATTTATTTCAAGGCAAATTATAATAAGCCCTTAACATAAACTCAACCTGTACCCATACCTGACCCTAAATCTTACCAACAACACCTGACCATTACTGGGCAAAAAAAAAATCAGGAAAAAATTGATTGGAGAATCAAAAAAACAAAGAGCCTGTAATTCAGTGGTTGTCATTTGTTTATGTGTTACATATTTGTTTTTCGTTAATTTTTTTTATATAAATAAGGCTGTTGGTTTTCTCGTTTGAATTGTTTTACATTGTCTCATTTGAATTGTTTTACATTGTCTTATGGGGGCCTTTTATAGCTGACTATGCAGTATTGGCTTTGCTCATTGTTGAAGGCTGTACGGTGACCTATAGTTGTTAATGTCTGTGTCATTTTGGTCTCTTGTGGACAGTTGTCCTATTGGCAATCATACCACATGTTCTTTTTTATAATACATTAATTTGGTGTGGTCTAACTGAAAGAAATCCTGTAGATTTCACTGCTTCCATCATTCTACAATAGATATTTTCTAGATGATTTCATTGACATTGCATCAAAACAAAAATAAAAAGTTTCTTGCTTTTTTTTTACCTTATTTACATTTATATCAGTAATGAAAACTTAATAATATAACTATACATTAAAAGTAATCTGTCATGGATTAAAATAAAACCCTTTGTAGCTCACCTGGCCTGAAGGGCCAAGTGAGCTTTTCTCATCACTTGTCGTCTGGCATCGTCGTTAACTTTTTACATTTTGAACTTCTTCTAGAGAACCACTGAATGGAATGAAACCAAACATGGCATTAATTTTACTTATGAGGTGCTGACCAAGTGTTGTTACTTTGTAGCCGATCCATCATCCAAGATGGCCCCAGCAGGGGACTTAGTAAAAATGGGACCCTATGGGAAATGCATACAAATGACTTCTTTTAGAGAACCACTAAATGGAATGAAACCAAACATGGCATGAATGTTCCTTATGAGGTGCTGACCAAGTGTTGTTACTTTGTAGCTGATCCATCATCCAAGATGGCCACCAGCGGGGGACCTATTTTAACATAGGTCCCTATGGGAAATGCATACAAATGACTTCTTTTAGAGAACCACTGAATGGAATGAAACCAAACATGGCATGCATGTTCCTTTGAGGTGCTGATCAAGTGTTGTTACTTTGTAGCTAATCCATCATCCAAGATGGACGCCAGCGGGGTACTTTGTTTAACATAGGACCCTATGGGAAATGCATACAAATAACTTCTTTTAGAGAACCACTGAATGGAATGAAACCAAACATAGCATTAATGTTCCTTATGACATGCTGACCAAGTGTTGTTACTTTGTAGCCAATCCATCATCCAAGATGGCCACCAGCGGGGTACTTTTTTTAACATAGGACTCTATGGGAAATGCATACAAATAACTTCTTTTAGAGAACCACTGAATGGAATGTAACCAAACATAGCATGAATGTTCCTTATAACATGCTGACCAAGTGTTGTTACTTTATCCAATCCATCATCCAAGATGGCTTCCAGCAGGGGACTTGGTTTAACATAGGACCCTATGGGAAATATATACATTAAATGTCTTCTTTTAGAGAACCACTGAATGGAATGAAAGCAAACATAGCATAAATGTTCCTTTCTTAATGAGGTGCTGGCCAATTGTTGTTACTTTATGGCCAAATTTTATCTTTTTTTATATGATTTCAAAAACCCAAGTAGAATCAGGTGAGCGATACAGGCTCTTGAGAGCCTCTAGTTTCATAAAACATTGCAGTGTTTAGTGTAGAAGAATGTTTATCTTCAAAATTGTAATATATCATAAACATAAATTCTTAAACTAATGTACTTCTAGACTTTACAATTATGACAATGTTATAATTACAGAGATGTTATTTATAAAAAGGCTGTCCAGAATGATAGAAAAATAGGCAAGGTATGTAAAACTGTAAAAATGATAGGTGATCAAATAGGCAAGGTATGGAAAACTGTATGAATGATAGGTGATCAAATAGGCAAGGTATGGAAAACTGTAAGAATGATAGGTGATCAAATAGGCAAGGTATGGAAAACTGTAGGAATGATAGGGGATCAAATAGGCAAGGTATGTAAAACTGTAAGAATGATAGGTGATCAGCTTGTAAGTAAAGATTGTTTTACAAGATAGAATTTGAACAAAAATATACATTATTGGACCTTTGTTTTGTTTGATTTTGAATGTATTTCCTGATTGTTTGTTTTTAAAAAAAAATGCTAAATGACTGCAAATAAATCTGGGAATATCTTGAAAGATAGAAAGATGAAATTACAAAGTGCATTCATAATGCTTTGATAATGTGAACTTAAGTGGAGAATCCAAATCAGTACAGTTTGGGTGAAGGGGGAAGGTAACCGGTCAAATAAATATAAACTCCGGAGACAAAAATTGATATAATATGAAAATAGTCCATAGCAAATTACATCCATATTGTGACAAGAACAGGTTAATGTGATAAAAAAAACATGAAAATCTGTTTCCTTTGCACTTAAGGGGACCACTTTAATACATGAAATTACAGATATCGAACTCCTATGACTAGATATATATAAGTAGATGTGGTATGAGTGCCCATTGAGACAACTCTCCATCCAAGTCACAATTTGTAAAAGTAAACCATTATAGGTATAAGACCTTTGAGAGAAAATTACTGTCAACTGTCATATGTTTGAAGTCAATGAATATTGATGGCGGTTACTTTTCAGATTGGGACTTTTAATAAAATGAATTGAAAGAGAATTGAGAAATGTGTCAATGAGACAGAAAAAAAAATTGGGAAGATAACTGTTTTGTATTTCAAGCTTTGACGACATTAATTGGTGATTTGATGGTCGCAAAATAAGTTTACCAAATTGTGCTGTAAGAGCTTTAAATACAAAATTATTATCTCCATACAAAGGAAACTGACAGAAAAAAGCATCAAATCAGACATTTAAAACCTGTCATGTGTCATCTGTGCTTGCATGTACTTTTGTATAGCAACAACTGTGAATATATATGCTATGAAAATTGGTGATTTTATTTAATTAAAATGAATAACAATAACAATATTAATGTTGCATTAAAATTAGAAATATTATGTAAAATAGTTGTATATATATATATTTATGTAAAGAGAGAGAGAGAATATTTTTCTGACTTTTATTTTGTTTTTATTGTTTTCAATCTTATAAACAATGGAAATCTTTTGTGTACATTTAATAAACTAGTATAAACATTAATGTTTTGCAGGAGTTGGGTATACCACAACACTTTGGATTGTTTTATGCCATGGGATTAGCTTTAGTTATGGAAGGATTGATGAGTGCTTGCTATCATGTTTGTCCAAATTACTCCAATTTTCAATTTGGTAATTTTCATTTAATTAAAAAAAGATATATAAAAGACAATAAAAGGTGCCTCGGTTTTCTTGTTTCTTTCAAGTTTGTATACATCTCCTGTATGAACTTAAGTTCTTAAATTTATCTTTTAAGGAACAGAAAAAAGTTATACTTGTCATACATTTTATACAGAAGTTTTGAAACTTGGGAGAAACCAGAAAAGCTCAAATGCAATAAAGTAAATGTCTTGAATAAACATAAATGAAGAAAAAACAATATTTAAAAAAAAAAAATGTTACTTTTTTCTTCTTTTTAATCAAAAAACCATCTATAGTTGTGTTGTCAACGTATATTTGTTCCACCTAACAGAAGTGTATAATCCCCAACCCTTGTACCAACTACGTATATAAGGTGAACTATACACTACAAAATACGGTACTGACTTGGGAATGAAAATTGGTCAGAAGAGCAAACACATCAGCAAATTTGTTTCTTTTTATAATCAAAATTTAACAAGAAAGAGGTTATCTAGCATGATAGAGGTAATTTTTTCTTTCCATAAAGGCAAATTATACAGACGTAATTTTGTGTCTATATTTGAACCATCAGCCTATGCATCAAACTATAGTTTTCTAACATGGTAGATATTGCCATCACTTGGTGTCCATAGTTGTTATTTTGTTCAAATCTTCTCCTTAATAGGAACCACTAGACTAAATACAACCAAATTTAATCTGAATAATTCTAAGGGTATCTATTATAAAGTTTGTATAATTTATTTCTGTCAAAAATGGTGGTATTTAGTACATACAGAACATTAGTGTAAAATGTATGTAATTCTTTAAATCTTGAAATCTATAATATTGATTTATGCTGCCTGTATGATATGTGTCTTGCTCATGAACAATGCTGTAGGAGAATATATAGTTTAGCAATATGAGGTTTAACTTTATAAATAGTCAACTGATCAAAATTGCCAGTGTCCCATTTAAGTGTTAAATCATCAAATTTTCCAGCCATTTGGAAAAATCAAATTGCATATACAAAATCCTTAAAATGCTGGATAAATGCTTTTATTGCTCTTGTTCTTATTGTTCCTTATAAGATTAAGGGTTAAAATAAGAATTTGTTGCAGTTTACTAATGTTCAAAATGGAGTTATTATTTTTAGTTCGTCTATAAACAATTTTGTTGAGTAAAATTTTTTAAGATATTTTTGTTTTGTATTACCCGTAATTGTTATGTTTTTATGTCTTTTCTTTACAGATACATCGTTTATGTATATTATTGCCTGTCTATGTATGTTGAAGATTTACCAATCCAGACACCCAGATATCAGTGCCAAAGCTCATACTTCTTATATGTTTATGGCCTGTGTTATATTTATTGCTGTGATAGGAGTGGTCAGTATACAATAGATTATAGATGTTGAGTTGAAACAGCAATCCAACAACATAATAAAGCTGAAAAAAAGGAGATAAAATATTTTGTAAATAGTTCAACTTCATATAACAGGCAGAACATATTCCAAAATCTCAAACTTTTAAGGTTTAAAAGATAGAAACATGTGAATAGTTAAGTTTCGCTATGAATAAAAGGAGATGTGGGGTATACAGCTTTGAGACAGTGACCTAACATACAAAATCACCATTAGACAATGAAAGGGCAGTACGGTGTTGGACAAAAGACAGGTGTCGAAACTTCGAACCATTAAAGGTTTGTAAAAAAATCAAGAAACAGAAACAATCAAAATCTTCTATCAACAATTTTTTCTCTAATTACAAGATATCAAGATATGATAACTAGTTTGGGAAAGGCACATAAATATTTGCAATGTTTATATTAGTAGCAAGCTATTTTTTATGCCCACTCTTGCATTGGCATTGAAATTGAGTGTCTGTCTGTTTGTATGCCCCAAAATTAATTTCCATTCTCTTACTGAAGTTTGTACCATCAAAATATTATGAAACTTATACACAATGCTTATTACCACAAAATACAGATCACATTAGAATTTGTGTGGCTTCAATTTTACTGTTTTTCAGTTATGTCCATTTATGACTTTGCAAGCATCATCTGTGTCCCATGAACACATTCTCCATTAATTTAATCTTAATTTTCTTATTTAGGTAAAAAACAATTCTAAAATGCAAGATATTTATTTTTCTGTATACTTGATATATGCATGTCACAATATCTCACTCCTTCTCATTGTATTAATTACTTGCAGTTACATGGCACCGAGTCATTTTGGATAGTGTTTAGTACAATCTATATGGTGGGAACACTTATAATGAGTGTGTACATATACTACATGGGAAGATGGAAGCTAAATAGAGAAATATTTATACATACATGGGTACAGATTAGACAGAATTGTTTCATGTGTCCTCGTCCAATGTACAAGGTTTGTTTTATATTGTTTTATGTGTCCTCGTCCAATGTACAAGGTTTGTTTTATATTGTTTTAAGTGTCCTCGTCCAATGTACAAGGTTTGTTTTATGTGTCCCTGTCCAATGTACAAGGTTTGTTTTATATTGTTTTATGTGTCCTCGTCCAATGTACATGGTTTGTTTTATATTGTTTTATGTGTCCTCGTCCAATGTACAAGGTTTGTTCTATATTGTTTTATGTGTCCTCGTCCAAGGTACAAGGTTTGTTTTATGTGTCCTCGTCCAATGTACAAGGTTTGTTTTATATTGTTTTATGTGTCCTCGTCCAATGTACAAGGTTTGTTTTATATTGTTTTAGGTGTCCTCGTCCAATGCACAAGGTTTGTTTTATATGTCCTCGTCCAATGTACAAGGTTTGTTTTATATTGTTTTATGTGTCCTCGTCCAATGTACAAGGTTTGTTTTATGTGTCCTCGTCCAATGTACATGGTATGTTTTATATTGTTTTAGGTGTCCTCGTCCAATGTACAAGGTTTGTTTTATATTGTTTTATGTGTCCTCGTCCAATGTACAAGGTTTGTTTTATGTGTCCTCGTCCAATGTACAAGGTTTGTTTTATGTGTCCTCGTCCAATGTACAAGGTTTGTTTTATGTGTCCTCGTCCAATGTACAAGGTTTGTTCTATATTGTTTTTGGTGTCCTCGTCCAATGTACAAGGTTTGTTTTATATTGTTTTATATGTCCTCGTCCAATGTACAAGGTTTGTTTTATATTGTTTTATGTGTCCTCGTCCAATGTTTAAGGTTTGTTTTATGTGTCCTCGTTCAATGTACAAGGTTTGTTCTATATTGTTTTAGGTGTCCTCGTCCAATGTACAAGGTTTGTTCTATATTGTTAGCTCACCTGACCTGAAAGGTCAAGTGAGCTTTTCTCATCAATTGGCGTCCCTCGTCCCTCGTCCTGTGTCCTGTGTCCGTCGTCCGTAAACTTTTACAAAAATCTTCTCCTCTGAAACTACTGTGCCAAATTTAACCAAACTTGGCCACAATCATCCTTGGGGTATCTAGTTTTAAAAATGTGTCCGTTGACTCGGCCATCCAACCAAGATGGCCGCTATGGCTAGAAATAGAACATAGGGGTAAAATGCAGTTTTGGCTTATAATTCAAAAACTAAAGCATTTAGAGCAAATCTGACATGAGGTAAAATTGTTGATCAGGTCAAGATCTATCTGCCCTGAAATTTTCAGACGAATCAGACAACCTGTTGTCGGGTTGCTGCCCCTGAATTTGTAATTTTAAGGAAATTTTGCAGTTTTTGGTTATTATCTTGAATACTATTATAGATAGAGATAAACTGTAAACAGCAATAATGTTCAGCAAAATAAGACCTACAAATAAGTCAACATGACCAAAATTGTCAGTCAACCCCTTAAGGAGTTATTGCCCTTTATAGTCAATTTTAACAACTTTTTCGTCATTTTTTGTAACTTGTACAAAAATCTTCTTCTCTGAAACTACTGGGCCAAATTTAAACTAACTTGGCCACAATCATGATTATGGTATATAGTTTAAAAAATTTGTCCTATGACCTCACTTGCCAAACAAAATGGCCGACATGGCTCAAATTAGAACATAGTGGTAAAATGCAGTTTTTGCTTTATATCTTTGAAACTAAGACATTTAGTGCAAATCTTTCAAGATTTAAATGTCGATCAGAATAAGATCTATCCCCTCACACAGTTTCTGATGTATCCTACAACCCGTTGTTGGTAAGTCAACATAACCAAAATTGTAAGAGAACCCCTTAAGGAGTTATTGTCCTTTCTAGTCAATATTGAACAACTTTTCGTCATTTTTGTAACTTGTACAAAAATCTTCTTTTCTAAAACTATGGGCCAAATTTTACCAAACTTGGCCACAATCATTACTAGGGTATCTATTTTAAAAAAGTGTCTAATGACCCCGCCTACCAACCAAGATGGCCAACATCAGTAAATACAGTAACAGGTGAGCGACACAGGCTCTTGAGAGCCTCTAGTTTTAGGTGTCCTCGTCCAATGTACAAGGTTTGTTTTATATTGTTTTATGTGTCCTCGTCCAATGTACAAGGTTTGTTTTATGTGTCCTCGTCCAATGTACAAGGTTTGCTCTATATTGTTTTATGTGTCCTCGTCCAATGTACAAGGTTTGTTCTATATTGTTTTAGGTGTCCTCGTCCAATGTACAAGGTTTGTTCTATATTGTTTTAGGTGTCCTCGTCCAATGTACAAGGTTTGTTTTATATTGTTTTATGTGTCCTCGTCCAATATACAAGGTTTGTTTTATATTGTTTTATGTGTCCTCGTCCAATGTACAAGGTTTGTTCTATATTGTTTTAGGTGTCCTCTTCCAATGTACAAGGTTTGTTTTATATTGTTTTAGGTGTCCTCGTCCAATGTACAAGGTTTGTTTTATATTGTTTTATGTGTCCTCGTCCAATGTATAAGGTTTGTTTTATATTGTTTTATGTGTCCTCTTCCAATGTACAAGGTTTGTTCTATATTGTTTTAGGTGTCCTCTTCCAATGTACAAGGTTTGTTTTATGTGTCCTCGTCCAATGTACAAGGTTTGCTCTATATTGTTTTATGTGTCCTCGTCCAATGTACAAGGTTTGTTCTATATTGTTTTAGGTGTCCTCGTCCAATGTACAAGGTTTGTTCTATATTGTTTTATGTGTCCTCGTCCAATGTACAAGGTTTGTTTTATATTGTTTTATGTGTCCCCGTCCAATGTACAAGGTATGTTTTATATTGTTGATTATGTGTCCTCGTCCAAGGTACAAGGTTTGTTTTATGTGTCCTCGTCCAATGTACAAGGTATGTTTTATATTGTTTTATGTGTCCTTGTCCAATGTACAAGGTATGTTTTATATTGTTGATTATGTGTCCTCGTCCAAGGTACAAGGTTTGTTTTATGTGTCCTCGTCCAATGTACAAGGTATGTTTTATATTGTTTTATGTGTCCTCGTCCAATGTACAAGGTTTGTTTTATATTGTTGATTATGTGTCCTCGTCCAATTTACAAGGTTTGTTTTATGTGTCCTCGTCCAATGTACAAGGTATGTTTTATATTGTTTTATGTGTACTCGTCCAATGTACAAAGTATGTTTTATATTGTTTTATGTGTCCTCGTCCAATGTACAAGGTTTGTTTTATTTGACCTCGTCCAATGTACAAGGTTTGTTTTATATTGTTTTATGTGTCCTCGTCCAATGTACAAGGTTTGTTTTATATTGTTTTATGTGTCCTCGTCCAATGTATAAGGTTTGTTTTATATTGTTTTATGTGTCCTCGTCCAATGTACAAGGTTTGTTTTATATTGTTGATTGTGTGGTACCAATAAGTATGGGTTAAGTAAATAAGGCATTAAAAAAAAACTAATTATTGTCTTGTATGCAGAAATGCATAACCACAAATTACAATGATTTTTGCTCATGCACGATATTGTTAGCTTAGAAAATTATTGAATCCACAGGATTTCCTGCTAGGGATTGGTAATTCCTAAAGGTCTGATCACAACTCCCTCAGACAAATTTGAACTGAGATGTTATACTTTTGTATTCAGATTCTTTGGTTACATATATGTGTATATCTCTGGGTGAATCTTAAAATATGCATGGAATGCAGCTAAAACCTTTCTTTTTACTTTATTCCATATTTATAGGGTAAGAATGTTTTACAAAGTCATGATAACTTTGATGGTTTTCATTTTTTAGTAAACTGTTTTATTAACTTGAGTATAAACATGATATAATTCTTAAACAGTCATGTTAGTCCAATATGCAAATGTTGTGCATTCCTTATAAAAATCATGAGATGTGGTATGATTGCCAATGAGACGACTATCCACCAAAGTTCAAATAAAGTGGATGTAAGCAAATATAGGCAACCGTCCAGCCTTCAACAATGAGAAAATACCATACTGTATAGTCAGCTTCAAAAGTCCCAGACATGTATGTATTCATCTTTGACACTTTCGGATTTTGAGTTCTCTTAATGAAGATTAGTATAGAAAAGTTGTTTTAACATAACACATCAAATCTTTATCTTTTATTTTATACTCTGAATTCATTGTAACTATTTAAAAATGTATTTATATTTATATAGATTGGTTGATATGCTGTACATTTAATGCTTTTTTTTTTCAGGACAGATT
This sequence comes from Mytilus galloprovincialis, assembly GCF_965363235.1. NCBI lineage: Eukaryota > Metazoa > Mollusca > Bivalvia > Mytilida > Mytilidae > Mytilus > Mytilus galloprovincialis. The sequence goes on from NC_134843.1 coordinate 90,983,433, forward strand.
TATATTCCTTGTGTTAGGTAACAGTATTAACTGGAGTATGTAAGTATAATATATAAATTGTTTAAGATTGTGTTACTTAGTTACCTGGACCTAAATTGTTACATAGAGTGGCCTGGGTCTAAATAGTTATACTAAGTGACCTGGGCCTTATTTGTTACACAAAGTGTCCTTAACCTAAATGGTTCTACTATTGTTAGACTAAGTGGCCTATTTATACTATCAGTATGAGTCATTGTCTTAAAGTGTTATACAAGGAGGCCTTGCCCTAAATTGTTATACTAAGTGGCCTTGTCCTGAATTATTCTACTAAGTGTTCTGGGCCTAAAGTGTTTTTCTTAGATGTCAATCTGAAATCCAACAGCTGTCTTGACATTTTTTCCATTATCCCTGCAGAAATTGATTTGATTTTTACTACTCAGATTTGGATTTTATTCTTGCTGACTGACTTTTGACAGAAAAATATATCTTGGACCTACAAATTCTCCTGAAAAAGATTTTTGTGTATTATAATGCCAAATGCATCAGATCTGGTATTTCTAATTTGTTTTGATACTTCAGCGTATAATAATGACCAAAAAAGATTGTATATATTAAGAGGTTGAAATTTTATTTTTAATTAGAATGATGTAAATAAAAAAGAGGATTTAACTGTAAAAGATTTTTAATAACTTTACAGGTTTGTGAAACTATTAGGATTCTCAATATCACTTTGATAGAAAATGACGATTTAAACCAATTGTTGTCTTGCTGTATTATTAGAGAAAACATACAAAATATGCAAAAAACATTTATTATCTTCAAGAAAATGTTACTGACCATATGCTGACTGGGTATATTAAAATTACTTCACACAAACTTTCTCATTGTTTATTTATGTGGTTAAGTTGAAGATATGTGGTCTATTTATGTAACCAGTTAAAAGTTTCTCATAAAAATATAGTATATATACCAATACACATAATTAACAGTGCTAAAAAGTTTCTCCTCCATGTTATAGCTGAATATTTGTTTTACCTAATATTTTTACTGCATATCAGTCTCAGATAATGAATATTTACCAAATAGTTTATCCATAATACCTGCATTATCAAATATATTTGTTCTTTTTTTCCAGTGCTATATTTGGTGTAGTAACACGTCCAAGAGATTTTGCTAGTTATTTATTAGCCATATTTATAGGAAACCTAATGTTCTATACTGTTTATTACACCATAATGAAGGTAACCATTTTATAAGTATAAAAAAGTATTTATGATAAAATTGAGAATGGAAATGGGGAATGTGTCAAAGAGACAACAACCCGCCCAAATAAAAAACAACAGCAGAGGGTCACCAACAGGTCTTCAATGTAGCGAGAAATTCCCGCACCCGGAGGCGTCCTTCAGCTGGCCCCTAAACAAATATATACTAGTCCAGTGATAATGAACGCCATACTAATTTCCAAATTGTACACAAGAAACTAAAATTAAAATAATACAAGACTAACAAAGGCCAGAGGCTCCTGACTTGGGACAGGCGCAAAAATGCGGCGGGGTTAAACATGTTTGTGAGATCTCAACCCTCCCCCTATACCTCTAACCAATGTAGTAAAGTAAACGCATAACAATACGCACATTAAAATTCAGTTCAAGAGAAATCCGAGTCTGATGTCAGAAGATGTAACCAAAGAAAATAAACAAAATGACAATAATACATAAATAACAACAGACTACTAGCAGTTAACTGACATGCCAGCTCCATACTTCAACTAAACTGAATGAAAGATTATGATTTCATCATATGAACATCAGGCACAATCCTTCCCGTTAGGGGTTTAGTATCATACCATCATAACATATATGAGAAGAACATAACCCGTGTCATGCCAACAACTGTTTTTAGAATAAATGTGTTTAGTTCCGATGCAAAGACCTTATCAGTGACTCAATATTAACGCCAAAATATGCAATCTTTAATGACTTGACAACAGTATCGTAATTATATCCCTTCTTAATAAGTCTATTCAAAGGTTTTGTAAGTTTCTGAGGTGAATACTGACACCTTTGTGCTTTATAAAGAATATTACCATAAAAAATTGGATGTGAAATACCTGAACGTATTAGAAGTCTGCATGTTGAGCTATATTTACGAATGATGTCTTTATACCGATGATAAAATTTAGTAAATGTTTTGACTAGTTTGTGATATCGAAAACCCTGGTGTAATAATTTTTCAGTAATACATAAATTTCTCTCGTTAAAATCTAAAACATTGTTACATACACGAGCGAATCGTACAAGTTGAGATATATAAACACCGTAAGATGGTGACAAGGGAACGTCACCATCTAAAAACGGATAATTAACGATAGGAAATGAAAAATCATCCCTTTTATCATAAATTTTAGTATTCAGCTTTCCATTAGTGATATAGATATCAAGATCGAGAAAAGGGCAGTGGTCATTGTTAGTATTAGCTTTATTTAAAGTAAGTTCAACAGGATAAATTTCATTAATATACATACTGAAGTCGTCATTATTGAGAGCCAAAATATCATCCAAATATCTAAAAGGATTATTAAATTTGTTTATCAGATGTTGTTTCGATGGGTCTTTGCTTATTTTTGTCATAATTTGTAACTCATAACAATACAAAAACAGGTCCGCAATAAGTGGTGCACAGTTAGTCCCCATTGGAATTCCGATAATCTGACGATATACGGAATCGTATATCGTCAGATTATCAGCTGATATATTGTGATATATGACATGCATCTGGAAGGATAACATGTGGGGACTTTGTGTATACCATCAAAAGTGAAAGTATTTGATTCTATTTCCTGACTATTTTGCATGGTTTTCTCATGGACAGGCTCTTAACACTATTTACCAAATGTTGTTGGTTTTATTTTTACTTTGTTACTTGCCATACTTTGCTGGATTCCAGCTCTATATTTCTTCATGAGTATGAATTTGTTTTACTGCTATTACTATAGTAACAAGAAATGAAACAGCTGTTAAAAATAGATAGCACTGTCTCATTGGCACTCACACCACATCTTCCTATATCTAGCAAAGTTTGTCTTGGTCAATAAAGGTATGCATATGAATAAATTGGAAATGTTTCAGCAAACACAATCAGCAAACAACCCATCAAAACAACAAAACCTCATTTAAAATAGTTACTTCACTCCTGTCTAAATTATATAGGTCAGTAGAAGAATAAATATTACAAAGAACATTGCACCCACATAACCATTCCAAAAAGCACTTAATTCTATATTTGCAACACAGACAAAACATTCACAACAAGATATTTAACAAGTATTGTTGACAAGAAAAGAAGATATGTGAGTTAATTTGAGACAATAATCCGAAAAACATAATATTAAAAAAGTTCAAAAGCTTATCTTAATCTTTAAAGAGCCTGTCTATGAGAAAACCATGCAATATGCCAAAAATCGTCAAGTTTGGAAATTATTGTGATATATGACATGTATCTGGAAGGATAACATGTGGGGACTCTGTGTATACCATCAAAAGTGAAAGTATTTGATTCTATTTCCTGACTATTTTGCATGGTTTTCTCATGGACAGGCTCTTAACACTATTTACCAAATGTTGTTGGTTTTATTTTTATTACAAAATATGTATTTTCTGTATTTTGCAGCTGAGGCACAAAGAGCGTCTACATCCTTTACTGATTTTCTTTGTTGCCTGTGCCATACTTTGCTGGATTCCAGCTCTATATTTCTTCTTTGCTCATCTGACATCCTGGCAGGTAGGTTCTATTCTAATGGTATTATTGACTTGATTCTCTATTCTGTATAAATATTGGAAACAATGTCAATTGTTTGACTAATTTGTCTAAGAATTAAAAAGTATCAGTATAATTGCAATTAATGAATTTTTTATCATGTCAATAAAGAAGTCATAAAAGACAAAATTTTATCAACATAACATAATATATATTGCATACTATCAGCTGATTAATTGTATGCTCTGCTTTAACTTTTTCAGTTAAATCCATCACAATCTAGGGAAGGGAATCAGAACTGTATGTTGTTTGAGTTTTATGATTCTCATGACATATGGCATTTCCTGTCAGCCATCAGTATGTTCTTTTCTTTTCTTGTAAGTACTCGTACTATTATATTTTGCATTTCGGCATTAGAGTATATCCTGTTCTTTACCGACTTGTTTTATAGAAACAACTTTCAGGGAGGAAAATAAACATTTTATAGAAATTATTTTTACCAGGTTCAACTTACACCTTTTATGCACTGCCTACAAAAGTACGATATAAAGGGGAGCATTATTATTTTAAGGCCTGTGTGTCTGTTGAATATTTATTCAGTCCGTCCTGTTTTGACCTGATAGTGCAAGTAAGTCATGGTGTCTTATGGTTACATATTCTTGTTTTTAATGTACCTTGAAATTTAGAACATTTATTATTTTCATTCCTATATATAGGCTAAAGAGAATTAGACTGAACTGTCATAAAGTTTGCAGAGTTAACTTTACCCCTCTCCATATTTAATATACAACTGACATATGTTTATTTGTGTATTTATACTTGTCATCTAAAAGGTTTGTGAATATTTAGAAAAGAAATACTACACACACTCATTTTAGGCTGAACAATAAGACTCTATCATATTATTTTTAACTGTACATACATAAACATCATCAGCGTAAAGTAATCTTGCATATTAAATTTAAGGAAGAAAATTTAGTTCTTATAATTTTTTTAACTGAATTTCTTTGCATATTGTTACAGATACTTTTGACATTAGATGATGATCTATTTTCAACCAGAAGAGACAAGATTCCAGTCTTCTGATTAGCTAAAAAAAGAAGTCCAAGATGACATTCTGAAACATGCCATAGGGACCAAAGATATCTATGGTGACATTCCTTAAATAAGCACATGGCATACACAACTGAAGAAAGAAGTGAATAGGTGTAAACATGAAGGCAGTTGCTGACTTAAGCTAGCTTGTTTAGCATAGTATTGTGACATTTAGAGTGCATTTATATATTCTTGTAGTAGCATGGGCTCCTTGAAGTATCTGTGCTTTGCATTGATAGTGATACCAGTTTAATTCATTCTATAAACCATGATTTTTCTGAAAATCAGAATGAACAAGACAGTTTCAAGATAGTTTCAAGATAACCAAATACATAAGATAGTTTCAATTTAAATTGTTAATTCAGTTTTAATAATTTGTAATGCTTTCAGTTGTAATACTAAATACTAATCATTGTATACTTGTAAAAAGACTAAACATTCCATATTTCCCTACAAAACTACATGAATCTGATACCTATCAGTCAATATAATGTCATATTGTTACACACATTAGCTTTAATACTTACAATTACAATTGATTGTACTCTTTTCCAAAAGGGAATAGTGGCTCAGGAAATTTTTACCTTTTTGCTGCTGTTTTTTTTTTTGTATAAAGACTTGTATAGATTGAATTCAAGTTTTCAGGTGATTCATTCAGGGTAGTAGAGCCTTTACTTCCTTTAGAAACAACATGTAAAAATATAAAGTGATATAAACCTCACAGCAGTGCCGTTGTGTGTCTTCATTTACTTATCATAAAATGACAGCATAATATTTTTTTAGTTCTCTATGAATTTATTATTTCAGTCTGATTGTATTTTCTGTATCACAGTATTTATTTATATTCAATACATGCTGTTTCTATGAGTTGTATCTGTTTAGAAATAGATCATTCTAAAGCCTTTATATTAAATATGTTGAGAGTATAAGTTTTGGGGATTATATTGTTGTTATGCCAATATGTTTTATATATTTGTCTTTCATTTTTCAGCATTAAATGTATTTAAATTGTTGAAATTATTTTCATATCTTTAATTCTTTAATATATTATACTTTGTTTATATTGTGATAATATCATTAAATATTAAAAACGTCCTATTTTATGATGTTTTAATTCTATTTTATAATTTTAACAGGTAACTGTCATCCTTTTTAAGAATATGGGAAAATATCAGGAGAAGTATAATTGAAAAAAGAGATGTATGATATACACCATTGTGACAACAAACCGAATACCATAGAAAAATTAAAAAAATCCATCCAAACTCATTCAATGTATTTGTCAATCTACTGTGGATTCATTATTGTTCGTTGGATATCAATTTTCGTGGGTTTCGTGGGTACAGGTGAACCACGAATTCAAATGTTTAACGAATAACATATTCTCAATAGGCTTTGTATACAGAGATTGGCAAAACCACGAAATCAAATATCCACGAATATGCAAGTTTTCATCAATCCACGAAAATTGATACCCACGAAAATAAATGAATCCACAGTATCTACTAAGATTAAACCCTGTATCTTGTTAGCTCACCATTCTGTCGTCGTCCATGGGTGTAAACAATTTCAAATATCTTCTCCTCTGGAACTACTGAACCAATTCCAACCAAACTTAAGCTGAATGATCCTTAGAGTATCTAGAATAAAGTTTGTGTTTTATTTTTTGTTTCAACTAAAAACATGACCGCCTTGGGTAAAAATATGAGAGACTTATTCCACCAGAAAGGAACAAGTTATCAATATCCTGTAGAGAGTTTGTGTACAGTAGTGCAATTCTTATATAAGTGTTCTATAGACTTCTTGTTTGCTTGTAGCTGTTAAATAAAATATTTTACCAATGGATCAGGTTTGTGAAATCATACAAAATGAAAGGTAGCATCAATCATCCAACTTTAAAAAAAAAAAAAAAAAAAATGCTCGAAACAAACTGAAACCACTTACCTCAAAACATGCATCACTTTGCTAAAAACATGATAATGTTGCACCAGTTTTCAAGAACATGGATTTGCTGACCATTAAAAAAAGTTGATTTTTTTTTTAGAGTTATTGCAAACTGTATGATATGAAACATGGCCTTTAACGAGTCACAATTTCTATTTTCGTACAACTGGAAATTGTTCCAATTATTTTTTATGGCCTCACCTAACAAATTAGAATGTAGGCATGTTGGTCACTAAATTTATGTCCATTAAAATTTAGGTTCCATGTTAATTTAACTATACACAAATGAACTGAAATATTTAAGTTATATCATAATAGCTGTTATAGTAGTATGCATGTCATTAGTTTGCTAGTCTAGTCATTGTTATTAAGTGTGTGAATAGATACATTTGTACCTTACAATATCCAAAGTCAAAATATCCATGTCTAAGGTGACCAGAGGTACCCAAAATCTACATCTGTGCAAGTAACCTAGTTAACCAATTAAGATTGACATCTGTCATGATCAACATATCAAGAAAAATATGCAGTTTAAATTTGAAACTCTCTCTCATCAATCAATTGGTCTAAACATTAGTAACTTATGACACTATACCAGGTATAAGGCAAGACCCACATAAAAAAACTATCAACAAGTGGCACCCTAAAAAGAATAACAACATCGACCCTTTTAAAGCCACCATACAAGGTTATATCCTAAGCAACTATGTGATATGCTAAATATAAAAAAGGAGATATATGTTTTTCCAACCATCATTCTACTATAGAAAACTAAAACATGATATGGAATTATTGGCAAACAACTCTTCCAAATCTTTCCACTAGTAATTTGACCATTTTAATTTCATACAGGGACTATCAATTACACAACAAAAATCAATAAATTACATCAAACTGACATCATTATGGACTAAATCCATGAATAACATCAAACAAACATCATTGTGGACTGAATCCATGAATAACAACAAACTGACATCAGTATGGACTAAATTCATGAATTACACCAAACTGAAATCATTGTCGACTAAATCAAGAAATAACGTCAAACTGACATAATTATGGACTAAATCCATGAATAACAACAAACTGACATCATTATGGACTAAATGCATGAATGACAATAAACTGACATCATTGTGGACTAAATCCACGAATAACACCAAACTGACATCATTTTGGATTTAATCCATCAAGGCCGTAACTACCCTTGAGGCAAGTGAGGCAATTGCCTCACTAAAATTTCGACACTGATTTTTTTTTATACATATATATATAAATATAATAGTCATTAGTTGTTCTGTCTCAACCTTAATTTCTATAACTTGTCATCCTTCCTTTTAAACTATTCTTCCTGGATATAACTCAGCATCTCAACGGGTGATGTTTCTCGATTACATTAACCTAGTAACGATAATCATCCTGGATCTCTAGTTAAAAATAGGCTCTTGCAGAAAAAGGAAAAGCGACACTGAAGGTAAAGAAGGAATAATTCTAGTAAACTAGTTTTTTGTGAACAGAGTCTGAGTATTGCATATAACTTCATTAGGATAAGTAGACTGACAAATCAAGTACTGGTCTTCGGAAGGGGGCAATCCTGTCTGCGTATTCATTTCACGAACTTTAATCTCTCTCTTTATAGATAAATGAAATATAAATAATATGAAACATGAATGCATGGATTAGCTTTTATCCATGATGATGTTTCTTTAACCTTAAAAATTGAAAGAATATTCCATATTCCAATTTGATATTATTGAGGAATGGTAGAACCTTTAACACAGGATTTTGTCTTTACTTATTCGAGACTACGGAATTTCGTTTCTTTATATTCGGGGTTTTGGAATCAGACACCCCAACCTCTAACCCCTAAATTTATAGATTCTGGAACTAAAATACCACCAACTATTTCCAGAAATAATTTGAAATTACGGAACTACATGTAAACGTCAAAAACTCCATTCCAATTCCCCTGTACCTATATCATATATACTTACTCTATAGATAGAATCATATGCATGTATCTTATCTCATTCTATTCCTAGTTTGTCTACTCTTTGTCAGCATAAAAGCGAGTTTAATATTTTGTAACTGCGACTGTATGATGGTGCTTACAGGAAAGCTTAATTCCCTTTTGCAAACAGAACTGTTACTACCGATGCTGCTACCGAATTGCTGATGGAGAAGGAATTGGAAGAAGACATTGATCATTGTGTTGATGATAATGTGCTACCTTTAGAAACACAGACTGCCCTGAAACGACTGAAAACTTGGAAAAGAGCATGCATGAGTGGCGAGAGATTGTGCGGTCTTGCCATGCTCCATGTTCATCGCGATAAGGATATCAGTAGACCAAATTATGATTCTGAAACGATTTGACTGAACCGGCCATAGAAAAATTTGGCAAACTCTACTGAATCGATGTTTGTTCTATGTTCTAGCAGCAGACTCAAGTCAGTGATATTTGGATGATTATCTTACATATAAATTTAAATAAAGTTGTTAAAAATTAGCTGTTAGTAATTAAAAGTCTTAAAATATGAAAAATTTATATAAAAAGTGTCCAAATTCAAAACATTATCAAACTCTCTAAAAATGCCTAGAATGCAGGATTTTGCACCATTCATTTCATACCCTCCAGAAAAAATTTTCGCCTCGCTTCGCTCGGCTCAATTATTTTGCCTCACTAAAATAAGATGCCTTGTTACGGCCTTGTCCATGAATAACATTAAACTGACATCATTATGGACAAAATCAATACTTAACACTAAACTGCATGACATCATTATGGACTAAATCCTTCAACTGTTCAATAACACCAAACTGACTTCATTATGGACTAAATCCACGAATAATAACAAACTGACATCATTATGGACTAAATTCATGATTATCACCAAACTGACATCATAATGGACTAAATCCATGAATAGCACCAAACTGACATCATAATGGACTAAATCCACGAATAACACCAAACTGACATCATTTTGGATTTAATCCATGAATAACATTAAACTGACATCATTATGGACAAAATCAATAGTTAACACTAAACTGCATGACATCATTATGGACTAAATCCTTCAACTGTTCAATAACACCAAACTAAGTTCATTATGGACTAAATCCACGAATAATAACAAACTGGCATCATTATGGACTAAATCCATGAATAATAACAAACTGACATCATTATGGACTAAATTCATGAATAACACCAAACTGACATCATAATGGACTAAATCCATGAATAGCACCAAACTGACATCATAATGGACTAAATCCATGAATAACAACAAACTGACATCATTATGGACTAAATCCGGGAATAACATCAAGGCACTGGCTACGGTTACATGGAAATGTAACAATAATAAAAATATTATTGTTACATTTGAGACTAAATGCCGGAATGCAAAGTTGGGTAAGGAACCGATTAATTACGAATGTAACAATAATTATTGAGGCTACAGTTACATTGCGTTATTGTTACATGAAAAACAGCAATGTACGCTAGATTTATTAAACTTAAGTCTTCTATATAGTTTTGTTGCTTAATTCATTCATGTCTACTAAATAATACTTGTTATATTATTATTTAACAAATGGTGTTTAAATAGTTTTAGGTATTAATGGATTTGATGTTCTCAAAGATACTACTTCAAATTTGTAGTGCCAAAGGCGAAAAATAGAGTTCAATGGTTTGTTGTTGAAAACTCGGGCTGAGAAAACTGTTCACTTTTAAGTATTTAACTGCACACCTACTCGTATTACTGTCATTATACTTTGAACAAAAGATGAAGAGATTCCTATTACCAATTTTGTTTGGGTGAAAAATTTAAAACTTGCATGGGATGCGTTTGAAACGAAACTGAAACAATATCAAGACACAAATTTCATACAAACGCACTTACCAAAAATTGATACATCAAAATCAAAGTTTACTAACTGTGAACTAACACTGTGAACTTCTGTATATATGTATACAATTGAGAATGGAAATGGGGAATGTGTCAAAGCGACAACAACCCGAACATAGAGCAGACAACAGCCGAAGGTCACCAATGGGTCTTCAATGTAGCGAGAAACTCCCGCACCCGTCGGAGGCGTCCTTCAGCTGGCCCCTAAACAAATATGTATACTAGTTCAGTGATAATGGACGTCATACTAAACTCCGAATTATACACAAGAAACTAACATTAAAAAATCATACAAGACTAACAAAGGCCATGCAAAGGCTCCTGACTTGAGAAAGGCGCAAAATTGCGGCGGGGTTAAACATGTTTATGAGATCTCAACCCTCCCCTATACCTCTAGCCAATGTAGAAAAAAACAACACGCAACACTACGCATAGTAAAACTCAGTTTAAAAGATGTCCGAGTCCGATTTCAGAATCCATGGAGGACGTACTATAAAAAAATAAAAAAAAACTTGTATGTTATACTTGTATGTATTGTAAATATAAGATAATGTCTTCAACTTTTATTATTTAGTACATATTACTAGTCCCATCGAACATTGCTGTTTTTCATGTAACAATAACGCAATGTAACCGTAGCCTCAATAATTATTGTTACATTCGTAATTAATCGGTTCCTTATCCAACCATGCATTCCGGCATTTAGTCCCCAATGTAACAATAATATTTTTATTATTGTTACATTTCCATGTAACCGTAGCCAGTGCCTAACATCAAACTGACATCATTATGGACTAAATCCACGAATGACACCAAACTGGCATCATTATGGACTAAATCCGCGAATAACACCAAACTGAAATCATGGTGGACTAAATCCACGAAAAACACCAAACAAACATCATTATGGACTAAATCCACCAATAACACCAAACAAACATCATTGCGGACTAAATCCACGAATAACACCAAAGTGACATTATTATGGACTAAATTCACAAATAACAAAAAACTGACATCATTGTGGACTAAATCCACGAATAACACCGAACTGGCATCATTATGGACTAAATCCATGCATAACACCAAACTGAAATCGTGGTGGACTTAATTTACGAATAGCACAAAACTGACATCAAGGAGGACTTAATCTACGAATAACACCAAACAAACATCGTTGTGGACTAAATCCACGAATAACACCAAACTGAAATCATGGTGGACTAAATTCACGAATGACACCAAACTGACATCATTTTGGACTAAATCCACGAATGACACCAAACTGACTTCATTATGGACTAAATCCACGAATAACACCGAACTAACATCATAATGGACTAAATCCATGAATTGAAATCATGGTGGACTTCGTCCACGAATAACACCAAACTGACATCATGAAGGACAAAATCCACGAATAACACCAAACTGACTTTATTATGGACTATCTCACCTCACCTCACCTGTCCTCTTCATGCCGGTCGGCATTTAAGGCCCTGATACATTGTTTCAATCTCACACGGTCTTTAGCTACTGTTCTTGCTGAAGTCCAGCTGTTCCATCCAAGTGATGTTCGTTCTGTCTCTACAGTCTGTCTCCAGGTGGTTTTGGGACGTCCAACTTTCCCTTTTCCCTCTGGTTTCCATGTCAGTGCAACTGAACATATACTGTTGGTATCCATCCTAAGTACATGGCCAATTCATCTCCAACGCCGTTCTATTACATCATCGCTTAGCTTCTTTGTTCCAGCTCTTATGTGGAGGTTTTCATTTGAAATTGTATTGGTCCATCTTATTTTCAATATCTGTCTCAGACATCTATTTTGAAAGGTGTTTAATTTCTTCTTGTCTTGTTCAGTTGTTTTCCAGGTTTCACATCCATACAGTAGGACTGATATGACTAAGCTATTAAATAATCTGGCCTTTGTTTTAAATGACAGTACCGATGATCTCCATATTTTTCTTAACCTGCTGAATTAGCCTTTAGCTTTCTTGAACCTGTTGTCCATATCATTGTCACAGCCACCTTTTGTTGTAACTATTCATCCTAGGTAAGTGAAGGTATCGACATCCTCTAGGTCTTTCTTATTTAACTTCACTGGGTTGTTATTCGTGGTGTTCATCCGCATTACTTTTGTTTTGGATGCGTTTATCTTTAATCCTATTTTGCTGGCATTTTCTTGAAGTTTACTTGTTTTTAACTGTATATGTTGGAATTTGGAAGATAGTAATGCTAGGTCATCCGCAAAATCAAGGTCCTCTAGTTTGGTGGTTAATTTCCATCTAATTCCTGTTTCATGGTCTTTTATTGTTTGCTTCATGACATAGTCAATGGCTAACAGAAATAATAAGCCAGACATCATGCATCCTTGTTTTACTCCTGTTTTTACTTTGAACCATTCTGATTGTATACCTTCAGCTATGACTGCACACTCAAATGAATCGTAAAAGAGTTTTATTACTGTGATGAGTTTGTCTGGGATGCGATAAGCTTTTAAGATGGACCATAAGCTTTCCCTGTGTATGGAATCAAACGCCTTTTCAAAGTCTATAAAGTTGATGTATAAAGGAGCATTCCATTCAGAACATTGTTCTATGATGTTTCTTAAAGCAAATAGTTGTTCAGTAGTGCTTTTCCCCCTTCTGAAGCCAGCTTGCTCTTGTCTTAGCTCTTCATCTATTCCTTCTTGTATTCTTTGGATGATTATCTTAGTGAATACCTCACTTGGCTCGGAGAGTAGTGTTATGCCTCTGTAATTGTCGCAACATGTCCGGCCTCCTTTCTTTACAATTTTAACAATTAGACCTTTACTCCACTCCTTTGGTATTTCGTTTCCAACCCATATCATATTGTAGAGCTTTAGCAAATACTTAGTGGTTGTTATTGTATCTGCTTTTAGTATTTCCGCTGTTATGCCATCTATGCCTCATGACTTCCCATTTTTTAATCTTTTCAAGGCTTTTGTAATTTCCTCTTTTCTGATTGGACCAGTATCTATCTCTCTTTCCTCAATTGTATAGTCTAAATTGATGTTAAGTGCTATTTCTGGTTCAGGTCTATTCAAGACTTCTTGAAAGTGTTCTTTCCATCTTTTAAGTTTATGGACTATATCCATGAATAACAACAAGCTGGCATCATTATGGACTAAATCCACGAATAACGCCAAACAAACATCATTGTGGACTAAATCCACGAATAACACCAAAGGGACATCATTATGGACTAAATTCACAAATAACACCAAACTGACAGAACTAAATCCTTAAATAACACCAAATGACATTATTATGGACTAAATACTCCAATAACACAAAACTGACATCATTGTGGACTAAATCCACGAATAACAACAAACTGGCATCAATATGGACTAAATCCATGCATAACACCAAACTGAAATCATTGTCGACTAAACATGAATAACACCAAACTGACTTCATTATGGACTAAATCCATGAATAACAACAAACTGACATCAATATGGACTAAAACCATGACTTACACCAAACTAAAATCATTGTCGACTAAATCCTTCAATAACACAAAATGACATTATTCAGGACTAAATAATCCGATAACACAAAACTGACATCATTGTGGACTAAATCCACGAATAACACCAAACTGACATCATAATGGACTAAATCCATGAATTAAAATCATGGTGGACTTAATCCACGAATAACACCAAACTGACATCATGGAGGACTAAATCCACGAATAACACTTAACTGACTTCATTATGGACTAAATCCATGAATAACAACAAACTGACATGAATATGGACTAAAACCATGAATTAGACCAAACTGAAATCATTGTCGATCGACTAAATCAAGAAATAAAACCAAACTGACTTCATTATGGACTAAATCCATGAATAACAACAAACTGACATCATTATGGACTAAAACCATGAATTACACCAAACTGACTTCATTATGGACTAAATCCATGAATAACAACAAACTGACATCAATATGGACTAAAACCATGAATTACACCAAACTGAAATCATTGTCGACTAAATCAAGAAAATAACACCAAACTGACATAACTAAATCCTTCAATAACACCATATGACATTATTAAGGACTAAATACTCCAATAACACAAAACTGACATCATTGTGGACTAAATCCACGAATAATACCGAATTAAGATCATTATGGACTAAATCCATGAATTGAAATCATGGTGGACTTAATCCACGAATAACACCAAACTGACATCATGGAGGACTTAATCCACGAATAACACCAAACAAACATCATTGTGGACTAATCCACGAATTAATAACACCAAACTGAAATCATTGTGGACTTAATTCACGAATAACACCAAACTGAAATCATGGTGGACTAAATCCACGAATAGCACCAAACTGACATCATGGTTGACTTAATTCACGAATAACACCAAACTGACATCATGGGGGACGAAATCCACGAATAACACCAAACAAACATCATTATGGGCTAAATCCACGAATACCACCAAACTGACATCATGGTGGACTAAATCCACGAATAACACCAAACTAAACTGACATCATGGTGGACTTAATCCAAGAATAACACCAAATTGACATCATGGAGGACTTAAAATACACAAATAACACCGATCAGGCCACTTGTTGTCCAGGCTGGAAGATGGCCGCTGCTGCAGAAGGGTAAATGTTATAGTGAAAAAATTATCTCGGTGCATTTTGGTGAAAAAACATTCCAGAAGTTTGAAAAATAATATTTTTTTAAATAAGATTAATACCGTTTTCTATATTTCTATAGAAAAAGGCTATTTTGCCGTCTTGAATAAATATATTTTAATCAGAGTCGCCAAAATTGCCGTCAAAATAACTACAGTGCCAAAATAGAAAAATAATCATTGTAGAGTTTAAAAACCGCGGGAATTTTATCGAGTGTATTTGGGTTTATGGGACTTGATGAACAAAATATCCGATGCTATACGAAGTAAGCGGCAAACTTAAAAATATTACACCGAATTTGATTGGTCTGATTGAGGTGGTAGTTGTAAAATGTAATCTTATTGGTTCATATTTTAAAGTTTTTTGTAATCCGCCGGCATGAACGAAAGTTAATGAATGAAAAATGTCAAGACGCAAAAGAAAAGACGTCGATAGATATGTATCTCATATTCCTGAAAAAGAGGTAATACTTCAGAATGTTCAATCACAAAAATAATTTCTCTGGACGAAGTTTTAAAGTAATATTTAAAAGTGAAAGTGGCTTCTGAGAAAAAAAGGGGGAGAAATAGGACAATGTGTTCTTTACAATAGTCATTACAGCTTTTACATTACTGCTAGCAAGACAAATCTTTGTTTGGCTTGCTTGCTTTGTTTGTATCAGTGTTTGCTCAAGCATGGTAATTAAGATAGGCGGGGCTTCAGCTTGTATACATCATACTAGTACTTAGATTGTATTGGACGTTATGTCGGAGGTTAAGGACACTTAATTTTAAAACATCACATGACAAATATTCTCACATGTTTTCTCACCTGTAGTAGTGAGGTGACTGAAGGTAGATATTTTGGAATTTAATCTCCCCACCGAACACACACCTACATAATATATCATTAGAAAGAGGAAATCATGTACTATAAGAATATGCCTGGCGTCGGGACTTGATATGGTCACATTTTTTTTAAATTGAGGTCAAAGGTCATATGTAAAAATTTGTGAAAATTTGGGTGGGTTTCAATTTTGACATTTTTTTCTATTTCTAAACTCTACCTAAATACAAATGATACTGTTTTGGCTTTAGTAATGTTTGTTATTATACATAAACCTTAATCATTGAGATTTTTTTTATCAAAAAAAGTCCTAAAACGACGTTATATAAACAAAACTTCAAAAATCAAGTTTTCAACCTATAAAATGTTAAGAGCACCTAAACCTTAGAAAAATATCAATTTCAGGTAAAAATCAAGTGTCATGCAGGACAATACTTTAAAATTATTTTTTAAACTATCATATTGGGTGAGGTATCAAACCAAAGCCTTAGAACACTACAGTCAAATATGACCTCAAATTGAATTTGCGGATACTTCAGGTTTTTTATAGACTACTCGTTGCTTTTTGGGTTTTTTTCACAATTATTACTGCTACCATAGTATTATCTTTTGTTGTGTAATTAACTCTGGTTACTATCTATTACATTATAGGTTTTGTAACTATATCCCCTCTTTTTTCCCTTGCAACGTACCACAGACTTCAAAAGTATTCCATATAGAAAAAGAAGATGTGATATGATTGCAAATGAGACAACTCTCCAAATGAGACCAAATGAGACATAAAACAATTATAGGTCCCGTACGGGTTTCAACAATGAGTAAAAGTCATACTGCAAAATCCCCTAACCTCGGGACTGGATTCGTGTGTACCAGTGCAACAAGCTTTATACCAAATCAACCCTTATCTCCATCATGTTCATTTTCATCAACTGTCACAATAACAATAACGGTACCATTTTTTTCTGCACCAGATGCGCATTTCGACAATACATATCTCTTCAGTGATGCTCGTGGCCAAAATATGTGAAATCCAAAGCTTATATTAAAGATGAAGAGCTATAATCCAAAAGTTCCAAAAAGTATAGCCAAATCAGTGAAATGAATCAGAGCTTTGCATTAGGGAGATACATTCCTTAATTTATAATAATTTCTAACATTTTGACATGGCCACAGGTCTGCACATGAAAGGTTCTGCTCAAAGCAAACACGTTATTTTGAGTTTTTCTTTACAAGTACAGACAAGGTATTGTAGGAAGTCCGAAGACATTTGTTCCTAAAAATTACCAGCTTCAAGCCATCCCTATCAATTCATCCAAGATTTAACAGAGATCTATAAGGGGGTTTAGGAAGGTGTGATGACATCCATATGCTTGTCTGCAAAGATGCTGGGGAAACATCATACGAGAAGTACACACTATCTTGAATTCGCTCAATTTCATGGTTGGCAACACATTAGATAGCGTCGCACTTTTTTTTAAGAAGCATAAAATCCATTGGCATTCAATGTTTCAACAAGGTGTTTTGAACCAAACTCACGGTACATTTGTAAAACCAATCCTAAATGAAAAGGAGTAAAATAAAAAAGATTGCCTCAACAATTGCTTAGCATTTCCACAATTTCTCTGGTGCCATTTCCTGAGAATAGTCTTGGCTGTATGCATTTTCATAGAGTAACCATAGAGTGAATTGCAATAAATACGAATGCATTGACTGAATTAAGAAGGAAGAAACAATTCATCCAAAGTTGGGTAGTCTTCTTTGGAGTTTCGATGTCTTTCTAAGTAAACTTGCAGCGGAATTAAATATCTGTTCGTTATTTGTGTCTATTACAGTTTGACATTGAGATTTTGAGGTCTGTTTTCAATTGACTAGAAGCTTATATGGCATCTAAAATAGTTAATTTGCTACTAAATAATATGTTATATTTACCTTGAACTTGTTGAAGTTGTTTGACAACTGAATATCTATAGAAATAAATGAGTTTAGACTGCATTTTTCATGTAGAATATTTTAAATTAGAATCAGCCTGAAGAAATGATCTATATTTATCAAGTAACGGTGCCATGAGGAATGACCATTAAATCGTTGTCAATAGCCAAAATAGAATTAGTAAAAGCAGTATCGTGTTCTGAAATATCTGCTTCCACGGGTTTGGATTTATTTTTTTTCGTTTTTAGCAAATATTTTGTAATGCAACCAAAATGACAGAGTGCTTGAAGTTTAAAAGATGAACGGGAAACTATTTCAATTTTAACTTTATCTGACACGGATAAAACATTTTTAATACGCTCATCTGATTCAAACTTGAGTAATTCTTTAACTTTTTAAAATGTTTTGTTGCAACAAAATATACAAGCGCTCCAGATGAACGACTGCATTTTAGAACGTGTACACTGAACAGGGGCGGATGCAGGAATTTTCGAAAGGTGGGGTGCTAACCCAGGGAACCCAGGGCAAAGGGGGGTGCAAAACATATGTCCCGATACAAATGCATTGATCGGCAAAAATAAAGGGGGGGTGCGCACCCCCGGAACCCCCCCCCCCCCGGATCCGCCACTGCTGAATACCCGAAACTGAGGGACAACAGTCAGATAATTGTATGTCGTCAAACTTCCTGCACGGAGTTCTTCAAATTAACAGCTATCGCATGAAACATCTTGATGTTCCCCTCATTCAATCTTTTATGCAATGCAGATACAAAAGTCGACTTCCCTAAACTGGTAAACTGACTTAAAATTTCAATCGAGGTTTTTTAGCATATTTTTTATTCACTGCATAAAATTTAACGACTTTTGTCTGTTCTTTGGACTTAATCGAGCAAGTTGCAAAGGACTTAACATATCACGGAATATTTACTTAAACTATCCGTCATTATTTTGATTTTACAATAAGACTTTTCTGACAAAGTATATTTGATGTTTTATAACGAAAAAACATAGAATATAAACATATACAAACAAAGTATATGGCATATATCAGTGCACTTTAATTGAAAATATGTGTATATAATAGCGAAAAAGGTAGTAATTTCATATATCATTTGAGGGCAAATTATTGACTAATACACAAAATGTGACGGAAGGCAAGTGATTGAGTTCCGTGTTGAAATTGAAGATTTTTACTCCATTCTTTTTCCATTGATTTCGTAAGTTTTTTTTCATATTTTGGTTCCGAAATTTTTATCACTTATTAGTTTTATTAAATACTATCTGCTTAAAATATTATGGGATAATTTTTATTACTACTATGAAGAAGAAACTAAAGTTTGAGTCTGAATTTGCAATTAAAATTACCTCGATTTTAGATAGTCTGAACTTCACAAATTTTATAGATTAGAAGAAAATAAAATACTGAATAGCATATTTTGACATTTAAAAATAGCTTCAGGAAAAACTATTTCAATTAAATGTAAGCAAACATACCCATTTTTTTCATTTTGAAAAAGGGGGGTTGAAACTCTCCAATATACTACCAGTCATTAAAACGACTTTTTAGAAAAAAGTGACCGTACGAAATTCTGACGACAGGGCAAAAACTAAGTTAAGACCATTTTTAGCCGTGTGTTATTTGGGGAGATTAAACTCGCGATCTAGACGACTTTTTACACTTCTGTCACCGCACTATAAAAATACAATAATTTGTCAATGAAAGAAAAATATAAACTTTTTTCTTGTATGAGGCTGAGAAACTGGCCTTCAACATTAATTGACCTAATATTGTTTTTATAACATATCAATCTATTAGTCCAGTCAGTTATTTCTATGTCTGTCCTTCGATTATGCAACTCAAGAAAATATTCCAAAAAATGGGAAACAATTGTATCGAAAAGAGAAAATCGAGTGCACCTTTTTTTATGTTAGGGTGTGTTTGAGATGAATATTTTGTCTTGAAAATGTACAAAACAAGAGTATTTGATACATCATCTCGCTTCCGACTCTTTCATTTTAAATAGCAAAGCTACAGGTTGACTTTATAACATAAAAAAAATCACAGTACTAAAAGATGAAATATAGGGGTCAAGTGAAATACCTATCCAGTGGATCACAAAATCAGAGTAGGTGTGTTTGAATAGCTTTTTACTAAAAGTGCTTGACGACAGTCTTTAAGTTGGATCTCTGAAAAAAAATTTCTTCCGTTTCTACGATTGTGAAAATGAACTGGCGTAATAGGAAGATAATTTCGACGAAGTAGAATCCTGTCTGTATTGTATATTTACAGGTAAGGAAACATGTGAGAATATGTATCATGTGATGTTTTAAAATTTAGTGTCCTTAACCTCCAACATAACGTCCAATAAAATTTAAGTATGATGTATACAAGCTGAAGCCCCGCCTATCTTAATTACCATGCTTGAGCAAACATTGATACAAACAAATCAAGCAAGCCAAACAAAGATTTGTCTTGCTAGCATTAATGTAAAAGCTGTAATGATACCAAGGAAGAAGTTAATAAAAACAGATTGAAATAATGAGTTGTGTTAATGTTATGTTGAAGTCAATTATCCATTATTTATAACGGTGTAACCAGAGAGCATGAATTTCATTACAAAATTGCTTGTCTCCACAGGGACTCGAACCCGGCACTTCTGTGTTTCAAGGCAGTGCGTTAACCGACCGAAAGAAGTACTTCCTTAGCTCAACCGCTTACGGCTGACTAAGTATCTACTAACTTTTCTAAGGGAAGCAATCCCGTCACAATGGCAAGAAAACACCCCGTTGGTGTTGATATTACCGTTAAAGGCCATAAAAAAGAATAGGTATGTTTGCCCAAACGCTACCTACCCAGAAAAAAGCTGCCTACTCAAATTCTTTTTTTGTCCTGATTTGAAGAAGTTTTTTTTTATCAGATAGGCATTAAGACTAATTAAATTATAGACACCCGATACTTCAATTTCTCTTTTTCAATAAAAAAAAAAGAAAATGCCTACCTACCTACCCACTGTCTCAACCTTTGGGTAGGGTTTGGGCAAACCAAAATATTTTTTATTGTGGCCAAGTCAGGTTCGAACCAGTTGACCAAACGGGTTAACTTAAAATATTCTGAATGCTATGTAAATAATAGTCCAAATAATTCTGAAAGGCTATTATATTTCTTTTCTTTGACACCGTACATCAACGTCTTAACGCCCAACTCATATTTTCAGTTGGACTTTAAGAGGGGTAACACTAATGACCGAATATCAGATCAGACTGTTTTTACTGTATTATAATTGATATAACATTTAATTTATATTGACAGATTTGTATACAATGTACCATTCATTTTCTTTCAGAAAACTTCCAGAGGATACCAGATATCTGTGTTATACAATGAAGCTGGTGACTATGAAACTGCTAAAAGGTATTGACTTCACATCATGACCATGATGACATGTACAATGTACATGTATATCTACTTTTTTTTTAATGTTTTACAGCCGATTCAATCGAGTGTGTAGGCAAAGGTAGTATATTTGGTTATGAACAGTGAAGTCATTATTAGGTAAGGTAAACTCCCCTCCTTTCAGAGTAGACTAGTCAGACAGATAACAAATCTATCTGTCTGTAGGACAAGGCTATTTTGACAGGAGGGTAGTATACCTTACCTAATAATGACTTCACGGTTCACCTAGCAAGCAAGCTAACAAAAGATATTACCTTTGCCTTCACACTCAATGAAATTAGCTGTAATGAAACATGTTTTGATTCTGTGTATAGGTAATCCTATAGATAAAATTAACAATTACCCTGTGTCACAGAAATTTATGTCAATATATAATTTAGGAAAATATTTAGATCTCAGGAGTGCATGGAGTGAGGAGGCTTAAATATGTTGAATAATTCATTTTGGATAAGAGAAGCTAATCTGAAATGAGGCTACATTTAAAATGAAAATATGAAGTTTGACATTTTTGCTTTAAAAAACAAAGCTGCATATTCATGATATTGATGAACTTTATAATGAAAAATGACAAATGAGCAATATTTGTGGAACATTTATAAGTTATCAAGTCAACATTTAAGTATGTAAACTTGGTAAAACACACTTGAAGCAAGTCATTTTTCAAATGTTCTTTTCCTTTGAAATCTGAAAAATACTTTTGTAAACTCAGTCAAATTATTTCCTGAGCTCATCACTTTATTTGTCATGATGGCTGGAGTCGTAAGCAATTTTTTTGTTTGTGAAAAGAATTTTGAATCCTTTCTTTCTCATTTTCATAAAGATGAATAATAGATTTATCTGAAAAGCTTTATTTGTAAATTTTGAATACATTGTATTATTTTATTTTTGACTTGGTTATCTGTACAATATAAAGATTGTCTTTTAATTGCATTGATTTTGGATTTTTAGATACCTAGCATCTTACATCAGTACCAGAGAGAATGTACCCCAGGCTCATAAGTTGATGGGACAGATTTTAGAATCCAGCAAAAACAAAGAAGATGCCATTGAAAGTTACAAGAGGTAAGTTTATAGACATACATGTATATATGTTATCAAAATACAAATTTGTTTATAATCTAGTGACATTATATACATATGTTTTACATACAGAAGCAAATTTATAAACCAGTAGAAAATCCAGCTGATAAAACGCTAAATAATTTAGTTTACATGCAAAATCTAAAAACTGGTGATAGATAAAGTTTGGATCAGATTAATATTTGTCAAGTGGAATGAAGGGAATTTTTACCAACATGTTTTTTTTTTTACCAAAGAATAAGAGGACCATTGCAAACTACAAAAGATTCACTGTAACATTAAGCTGTAGAAATTTGTCAACATTCACATTATCAAAGTTTATATTTTCTTCTTCAGGTCATTCCAACTCGATAGTAAGCAAAAAGATTTACTTCTGAAAAGTAAGTAAAAAATGTTATTAAATAAGTAATGACATTTCATGGTTTGTGATGATAAAGGGAAAGATTTTGTCAGAACTTTTTTTCAGTTTTCTAAACTTCATCAATTTGTTGGAAAAAGATCAATAAACTATTTAAAATAAATTTCATTTTTGTTTGAACACAGTAACTTTATCTCAGTTTATGGTAAAATCTATATGGGTGGTCTCATGTTGTCTACCACAATCCTGAATAAATACCTGTTGGATGTAAGAAGTGGATCTCAGATTTGTGTTATATAACTTTATAAATGCATAAAAACATGTAAGATATTTATATTACATTGCAGTTTGTGAATTGTATGGAAGTCTGAAGAAGATTGAACCTGAAAGAGCTATGGTAAGTCAAATTACATTACTGTTTTAAAAAAATCTAAACAACAATTGACTAATGTAAAACAAGAAAACTTACCGCCTGGTTGATGTACAAAACAATAAACAGAAAACAAAAATGATAAACAGCAACAAAGACGCCTACTAAATTATAGGCTCTTGACTTGGGACTCACAAAGAGAGGCTGGGTTAAACTTGTTTGTGGGCTCCAAACCCTCTCCTTAATCAGGAACAGTTGTGCAACAGCACAAGAGAAAAATAAACTGTACAAAACAAATATAATAAACATATACAAACAATTACCATTCAACAACAGGCTCCTCACTTAGGACAGGCACATATAGATTGTGGTGGTCTTTAACATGTTAATGGACTCTCAATCCATGGACAGTGGCCATGGTGTAACAGCACAACATGAGAACCAACTATAAAAATCAAGACCTGAGGGTCGTCCAAAGATACTGAAAGCTAGTACAGAACCAACAACAACTCGTACAAAAATCATTTAACCTAGACTAAAATATCAACTAACCTTAAACACAGAGAAAAACATGATCTTATGCAATGCAAAAATATAAGAACGTGAATGTATGAGCTTTTTTGATTAACTGAAATTTGAAGATCTGAAGTTAACATTTAATTTTTTAGCAGTTTTTATGAAGATTTTTTTTTTTGTTCTCTTGAGCAGTATTGGGTAGAACAAGCTGAGAGATTTCATCCAAACAGTTCTGTGCTATTCAGATTGAAGGTAAGTTGGGTAAAACTTTGTGATTTTGTTTACATCTTGTAAAATATGACTTCCATTAATTTTATTTTGTACTCTATATAGAATTAAGTTCCATTGAATGTCAGATCTGGTTAACCAAACATGCATTTCCTTTTTAAAATGATTGAAAATTTACAAATTTGTTATTAAAGATCATTAACACTTTGTCACATTCTTTATTATACAAAAATGAATTTGGGAAACCAAAAACTTAAAAGACACCTGCTGTTATGCCTACATATGAATTGATTGTTGGAGCTTTTGTTTTAATGTAAACTTATAAAATAATTATTTTTTTTCAGGAAAGAGTAATGTCTGGAGCAAACTTTGAAGATCTAGAAGATTTTTATGCAAAACAATTAGTATGTTGATTTATGTTAGAAATATGTACTAAGAACAGAAAACACTAGCACATATTTTAGTTTATTATTAGATTCTATGATTCAGATTGATTAACTTGTTGTTAGATCTTGACAGTTTATTCAGATAGATTGACTCTGTTGTGACAACTCAGATCCAAGTTTGTTAACTCAATAAACAGTAACTTTTTTTGAAGAAAAAATGGGCGTAGAGGTCCCCATTTTGATCAGAAAGAAATTTTATCTTGGTATCAGATTGTCCAAGACAGCACTTTTAGCACTATGTTTTGCTCATGCAAGTACACAATCAGATGCATGTCTTGTTTAGTTACATATGTATGTCACAATCTAGAGTTAAAGGACAAGATTTTGCCTACAGCAACTGGATCATATATGTAACTCATATGTTCTATAACATTTGAATTATTTCTACCTACACTATTTGACTATTTGTGGAAGATTTAATTTCAAGATAGATGGGATGGATGCATTGCATGTAGTAACTAAACTTTAAAGTGACAAGAACATAATTTAAATGATGTGCTAAATAACTTTGACTGATGCAAATGTTTTTTATTGTAGGCAAAAAACTACACAGAAGTCAATTTACATACCAAGTTGATAGACCTGTATCTATCAGAAGACAAAGTAGGCAATGCCTATAGACACACAGTTGATGTAGAGAAAACCCTTGCATTTGTTGACAACATTGTGTGGTATGAAAACATCTCTCGAGTATTTCAAGTATGTATAAAATATCAAACTGGTAAAAGCTTAATAAATATATAGTTAATACATTTTAGGAAAACAAACTGATTTTGTCTCTCTTAACTGCTTGCGACTGTTGACATGCTTGAATGGATTACTTTTCGGTTGAGACGTAAACTATTTATATAAAGTTTTGTATTTCAGAAGGTTGTTGAGCTGGATGCTTCAAACCTTGCATGCAGATGCCTTATGTGACAAAGTTTCTGCCTGTCACATGTCCATTCTAGTTTACCTCAATTTCATGGTTAATTGAATTTATCACTTATTACGAGTATAAATAGGATAACTATATTTGGTATATGGGTTTCTTTTTGGGGGATACATGTAAATAAGACAGGGTTCACTTGACCTTGACCTCATTTCATTAATTACACCCCTGCTTTGAAAAAGGGGGGTATACTGTTTTACCTCTATCTGTCCGTCCGTCAGTCCGTCCCATGAATATTTTCGTCGCATTTTTTTCAGGAACTACAATGCCATATATACTGTTTTACCTCTGTCTGTCCATCCGTCCTTCCCATGAATATTTTCGTCGCATTTTTTTCAGGAACTACAATGCCAGGATTTCTGAAATTTGGTTTAAGGATTTATATAAGTCAGCTATACCGTGTGATGCATTTTCAGATTCATCACTCGACAACTTCCTGTTTACCGAACACTTGTATCATTTTACACATGATGGCCAAGTTAAATTTTCGTTGCATTTTTCTCAGGAACCACAATGCCAGGATTTCTGAAATTTGGTTTCAGGGTTTATATAATGTCAGCTACAGTACGGGTAGGGACTTATTTTTATGGATGTCTTAATCCGTCTAGATGTCAGATTGGTCGGACAGTTGTTCCAGTGTAATAAACACCTGCTGTGCAATATCCAAGTGGAAGGTCGTAAATCAATCTGTACCAGCTTGATTAGAATTAAATTTTACCTGTACAGATATATTAGTATTTATGGAGGATAGATAAATGTAAAATATTGTTTTGTATTCAAAGAGAAAGAATTAAAGTTAAAATTAAATATAAGAAATAAAATTAAATTTAATATAAGAATTAAAATTAAATATAATTTTTTTTTTTTATAATTTGAAAATGAAATAAAGACGATTTTTAACAATATATTGTGTTGCCAATTATTTCAATAGTTTTGTGCCAATAAACTATTTTGTATTTGTAAACCGTAAATATGTCATCTAATTCAAAATAATAAGCCTAATAACAACCAATAGAAGTTTAAATCATATTGTTGAGACTTCAATCCCGTAAATTATACGAGTTTTCGTTGATGGTTATATTATTTCCCCTTTTAACGTCCTGTTCCTTTATATATTATTATTAGAAACTCAATTTTAAGTACAATGTATAAGGCCAACATATCGTATTTATAAAATATGTATAGGCATTGTGAATTAAGTTATTTTCCTTTTGATACAACTTTCCCCGTCGGAGCCTCTACATCTATTCACACCTGTCAATCATTTCTCGCAAGTGAAACATTTTGGTCAGACAGATCACTCGTGCTTTCTATTTTGACATATTTCCTGTTAATCTCTTTGAAAGTCAAACAATTGGTTTCTTTTAATACAATAATTATAACGCCAAGATCATATTTCGATTCCTATTTTTTTTTTTTTTTTTAAATTGTTGACACTCGAGATATAACATGTATAATGCCTTTCTATTTTCATGTCTGAAATTTTTTTATGAAAATCGCCGGTGTTATAAATATATTTTACAAATTGTATCAAATCGATACATGAAAATCAAAGTTAAACCTTAGGGCTGTTCCAGAAAATACTATGTCCCCCCCAGGGAAGGCAATTTTTTTAAATATTATGTGGGTGGTTGTATTTGAAATACCAAAATGCAAAGGGAGTGCTGTTCTAATTAAATTTTATTTCTGTGGGTGGTGGGGGTCAAAAAAAAGTGCCGTCCCTGGGGGGGACATAGTATTTTCTGGAACAGCCCTTATATAGTTTATTGCATAAATGCACATTTATACCCCAATTGGGTTGAAGGCTAGTCGTACTAGTCGTGATCAGCTGTCTTTACTTTTTCGTCGTACTTCTAGTCATTCTAAACTCGTGCAGTCAGTATGATTTTTTAAATCGATGTTGTATTATTTCCGAAGTTTAAAGGAGGTCTTGAAATAGATTATTTAAATGGGAATCCGGGAAATGACTGATAAAAATAAAACAAAAAATAGTTAAAGAAGACTAAATCGTGTTTTGATTATACATGTATGTAAATCGATTAAATTTCTATTCTGGTAAATCGATCAAGAGCCTCAAAACTAAAGCACAATACTGTCAATCATTCCACATCAAATTTAATCATGAATGGATTTTCCCACGGTTGTTCAGTAAGGTCACCCGTGTTTACTGTTACGCCATATAAAAATCTTGTGCAGTGGACAAAATCGATCTTTAATATCTTTTATTAGCATTCAGTATTATAGTGAGTGGAGTCAAGTTAAAGTTCAACCACGTGCACACGCTGTTGATCACTGATATGTGTATTATGGAATTGTCTTTTTACGGCAATTTTTTCTTTTAGATTGCTATAAAAAATATAACATACAAGTTTCCTTTTTTACATGGATCGTGCGTAAATTAATATTATGCAATTAAGTTCGGGATTTCGGGACTAACCCTTTCGGGATCTGAGAATTCTTTTTTCGCGATGTCGGGATTTAAATTTATTTAAATTCGGGACCTTGGGACTTCGTGTTTTTAAGCCCGGGATTTCGAGATCCGGACCCCTTTTACCCCCTACCCCCAAATGCAGATTAATTATATTAATTTAGCATAATGAGCAAACACGGAAATCTTAAAATAAACTTATGCCCGGGAAGAATCAATATTTTCTTCTAGTGTAATTATTTGCGTTCTATTTTAGTTATACATCTCCAACTTTCGGACAATATTTGTTTACAGTAAAAAGTAAAAACTACAAAGAATCATCAAGCTACTAATAATATACAAGTATTGCTCACTGTAATTATTTTTATCTTGGAACTGACCCAACACAGACTGAATATTAAATACAAATTATAGAAATATTTTGCATGTGACCGCGTCAAACTAAAATATGCAGCAGCACTTGAGACAGCATTCTGCTAATCAATGGATTTACGTGGAAAATAAATTAGTAAAACAAAAATAACCGTAAGCTTCAAGAAATAGAATACATGTAAAAATATATATGTTTAAAAAATTTATGCAAACAAATAAGAAAAAGATAAAAAAAAAAACAAAAAAAAACCGAAAAGGAACATAAAATAAAAATAATTTTTAGGAACAAAGAAAATAAATAGCAGTTGAAATATAAAACCATAATTAACAAAAATAGGCTATTTTTATTAAAACAAAGTTTTCTCCAGTACTTCACCTGTAAAAATATTTTATGTCAAATACGATGTAGAACTAATATAATCAATAAAGTGACTGAGAGGTTAAAATTACAGGTAACCTGATTCTGAAATCAGTGAACGGTAATTCTAGCAACACGGATTAAGATGAAAGGACCATTCACACCTGGATCTGTTGATTAATGACCATACTACCTACCATAAAAATGTCGGATTATTCATATCCGACTAGACGGATTAAGACATCCATAAAAATAAGTCCCTACCCGTACTGTATACCGTGTGATGTGTTTTCAGATTCATCACTTGACAACTTCCTGTTTGCCAAACACTTGTATCATTTTACACATGATTGCCAAGTTGAAAAGTTTCGTCGCATTTTTCTCAGGAACTACAATGCCAGGATTTCTGAAATTTGGTTTCAGGGTTTATATAAGTCAGCTATACAGTGTGATGCGTTTTCAGATTCATGACTTTAAAGGGATAATTCGCGAATTTTTACTTATCAGCTAATTATGTCCATAATACCATAAAAAACATATTCACCAAGTTTTATCTGGATATGAACAGCAATAAAGGAGAAAATTAAGAATTAATAATTTTATTTCTTCGAACTTCCTGACTTATGTGACGTAGTTTAAGTCTTTAAGCATGCCGGGAGTGGAAATAATCTCATTTTAAATCTTAATCGTTAATCATCTTATAACGCTATTTAAAGCGCATAGACGACGTTTGGTGTAGCTATTAACCAACTAATAATTAAGATGGAACAGCGCTCAGCTTGAAAGTAGAATGTACGAGTTATATTTTAATATTTTCTGAAATGATTATAGTGATACAAGTAAATCATATAAAATATTTTTTTATGATTTTTTTTCCGACGGATATTTTGAACTAACATGTATAACTGGTAGTGTTTTAAAAATGCATGTTTGTACTTTTTACCTTTTACGTCAGGCTAGTAAATATATGCTGCTAGTACATTTGTAGTGTGCAAATACGGCCCCGCAAATACAATGTGTATTGTACTTTGACACATAGTGACCACCTGTTGAATGCGTGGTTAAATTCAAGTTAATTAAAAGATTAGCATTTTGTATCTCTTGATCTTTACTCAGTGAATTTAAGCCGTCACGGTTCACTTTTCTAGGTGTGAGCAACATTTCGTATGAATGATAAACGGGGAAACTTAATATTTTCCATGAGCTTAGTTTAATTAAATATATTATTGACGCTGAATATTTTTTGTTAAAAAAAAAAGAAATACTGAATTAATTTAATTGAATAAATTTATGAATAATGAAGTCCTTATAAACACGAGTAAATGAATTAAAAATTCTAAATAAGAATCGGTGACCTTGAATTTTTGAAATAGATAGTAATTACCAATTGCAGTTATATAAGTGGGTCGTTGAAAGCGATCTTCTTTTTTTTTTTTTTTTAAATATTCAGGAAGTAATGTCCTTATCAAAATAATTTCATTCTCACCACGTACTAATTCTTCAGCTATTTGAACGAAAATATCAAAAATGTTGACAGAAAATTTAAAGGTCAACTTTGTCTTACTGGAAGGGAGGGAGAGCTCCAGACGTGTATGGCTTATCGTCAGTTTGTGTGCTGGGTCAGGAAAGGTCAACCACTTGGCAAGAAACACAGAATAATCCTACCGGCTTGTGTAGTAAACATAATTAGAAAAGAATTTCCATCGTTGGATGGGGTATACGAATGATTCAAAGAATGTGAAAGTGACACTTCAGACTGAATAGTTCTAAAATCATTTAAACGATTTACCAATACAATTTTTCACCGAATGTTTCAGATTCATTTCATTATTTGTGTATTAATAAACCTATTTATGAATTATTTCACTTTGAGGTCTAATTTTATAGATTGCATGTTGTATTAACATGAAGGTTTGGTCTACCACAGTACCACGGAGCGTTGATATGATTTGACCCGAGATCCTCCCGAGATGTTGTTGGGGTTCTTGTTGTGCGACCTAAACCAGTTTTCTATGATGTGTTTTTTATCTCTTTGTTTGTCTTTCGATCGTTTATTGGTTATTTTTTGCTATGACGTTGTCAGTGTGTTTTTTTAATACTAAATATGACTATCCGTATTGGTACCTTCTGCCTTTTTACAAACAAGACCATGAAACTGAATATTGGAAATGTTTCATGCTACTACAAAAGAAAAAGCACTGATGGATTGTCCTAGAAGCATATTTTATGAGAATAATAATGGTCTATAAGTAGTTACATTTATTTCATGTTTGAAGCGGTGCATTTTTTAAAATTTAATTTGACTTTTACCAAGAAATGCATTGTAGCAAAGGGGTAGAGTAATTGTGGTCTAGTGTCAGATACTCGAAAATAATGGAATTTAACAGAAAAGGAAACAAATAACGGACTTTGGCAAAAATGTAGAGGGCTTTTGATACCTTTTCTCCAGACATAAAATCTTTTACAATAAATCATCCTACAACAGCTTAAAAGCTTGAAATGCCAGCGATTTCGTGGGAGTGTTTTAGTGTTCTCAAAATCTTATATTGATAAAAATGACACTCCTTTAAATAATTGAATGTACATGTACAGGAAGACAAACGATTACCGCACGTTCTAGAGACATGCCACGAACTAAGTATCATCTTCGTGTCATAATTGCGCATGCTTGTCTCTTCACATACAAGTAAACGCAAATTTTCTAATAGGCAAAATATTTCGTAAATGCGCCCGCTCATATCGGAAATAGGACAAGAAAGTATGAAAGATAGTCATCCGTAATCTCTCGGTTAAATTCTCTAGGATTTACTCCAAACAATGTTGTAAAATGATGCAGTATGTTTTTTCTTTCTTAAATTATTCATCACAACTCTAGACCGCATAACGTAAATTAAACATTTGCTAAGCAAATAAAAGAAGCTGACAAAACATTATGTAAACTATTGTGTACAAAAGCATTGGCGGATCCAGGGGGAGTGGTTCCGGGTGTTGGAACCCCGTTTTATTTTTGCCGATCAATGCATTTGAAGTGGGACATATAGTTGGAACCCCCCTTTTTTAATATGGCTGGATCCGCCCCGGAAAAGTAAAATTGAAATTTGAAAAAAAAAAAATCATTTTACATGGTACAGTACCAGATAATCTTCTACACATGAATTTTGAAACAGAAGTCAAAATTAATAATTTACGGTCTTATTATTTCTGTCTTTGCACATGTCAGAATTAATCAGCCTGTAGATATAAATTTTAAACTCTTTATTTCATGTTTGGACGGCTTTGTGTATTTCAATCAGGTTAGGGACATACATTGTTAACAGGATGTATAATGATCTATAATACACCTGACAGCATTTTCGATGGCACTTTTACCTGTGCACACCTGGGTCAAACAGCTGGGAAGCGATTCATGTACCTGAATTGCGTAATGTCACCAGTTTATTAGCCCGCGGGAAGTCACTAGAATACCTGAATGTGACACTATTACATGACCTCTGGCAATAATTCAAAAGATCGTCGGTTTTCATATTAGAAGAACCCGAAATGAATAAAATCTATTACATATAAAAGGTTTTTTTTGGCAAGCATTTCGAAAAGTCTAAAGCCGCTACAGATACCTTTTTATTTCATTAAGAATATATTTATGCTTTTACAACTTCCAAATTAGTGTCCGCCCCACTAGATGTATTCCTATCCATTATCTTGTTATCATAAATTAAGAAGGAAGAAATACTCCTACTACGATTGACCATAACTCATTACAAACTTCGCTAGCCTATCTGTCGACATTTTATATCCCGAAACTGCTCAGCCTTAACTTGTAGGACTACGCAACTGCGTTGACCTAGTAGACAGCTATAAAGCATAACAAGGGTGCGGTAAGATCTATTAAGTTTCCACACGAATCGGGGAAGACATATGCTCCCATCTACCTATCACCTCTTCAACCTTTTATATGGCACAATATGGAAAAGGAGGGGGGGGGGGGGGGGGGGCGGAGGAGGTGTTAAACAGCATCTGTAATCATACTACATGTAAATAAATAAAGTCTTATTTTTAAACCATTATTATATTAAACAAATGACCCTTTAAATGTTTTACGTAATTTTTTATGTATACATAAGTTTTTTGCACCTAAAAAATATGTACTTCATTGAACTTGTGAATTTACAACAGAAATACACAGAACAAAACGTCATAATTCAGTTTCGAGTTTATTTTTCTTTAAACGAGAAAACGTAAATTAATTAATTCTCTTTTGGTTTGTTCTTGAAATATTATTTTTAAAGCAAGTTTTAAACAGAATTTATTAAATAAATATCAATGACATCAAATAATTGTTATAAAATCAAAATGCCAAAGTGGCTAGGTACCTTAAATGGCTTCATTGTCCCTAGAAATATATATCCTTTGCATGATTGAAATCAAATATCTTTTTATTTTTAAGGCTTGTAAACAAGTTCATAAACTTAAAATGTAATAAATGTAATAAATAATATAATATTTGAAGATGTTTTTCCTGTATATATTCAACATTTTTTTTGTCTGTGACTTTTTATCCGTGTACTAAACTTCTACTTGTAAACAACAAAATCTGTTACTAATGCATGAATGCACAATTACTGAACTATATTAATCTGACAATTTCCTTTCAACCAGGCTTGGAACGAAATAGCAATAAAAACATTCATGAGAAAAAAATCATAATTACTATCAAATTTCCATCGAAACAAGATGCTTCAAAATGGTCTGCACACACTTTCTTGAACTTGTTGTGAGTTGGTTGGTGTTATGTTAAGGTCAATCATCCACGTCTGGTACAACTCTTTCTTTTTTGCAGGATCTTGGAAAGTGTGTAAGCTTATGCCATGTGAACTTCGAGTTGAACATCCGTACGCTTGACAAGTCATTTTGATACTGAATATACGATATGCCATGCTTGTTTTTTGGCTTTGTGGTATTCAGATATTTTATTCAAATATACTCATCACGTGACAATTTGTATCGGAGATGCCGTCAAAATGGCGATAAGTCGAGAAGTGATAGTGGGATTTTAATTTTTATTTTAATCACTTATCTAGAAGAATCGAACAATAATTTTAATGAATATATGATTATTTATATCAAATAAACATAATATAAAATTTTCATTTTTTTTGCGAAGTTTCCCTTTAAGACTTCCTGTTTACCGAACACTTGCATATTTTTACAGTATTGACATTATCCACTTGCGGCAGGGGTATAATCAGTGAGCAGTAGCTCAGTTACACTTGTTATTAATCAGTAATTAATGTTAGTTAGGGGATTAGATCAGTTTCTCTGATACTATATGCAGTAGGTCAACTATATGTGATATATGAAATGATTGCAAAGGGGTACATGTCTGTCTGGCTTGTTACACAGGGTCTAAACTTACAATGTAACTCTTTTTCTCCAGGGGCCAGCTGGGCCCGTAAAATATTTTTTTAGGGGCCCACTTGAAATTTTTGGAGCCTAACTAATTTCTATACTAAAACAATAAAACTTATTTTTCATATACTAATAAAGCCTTTTTATGTAATCCTGTGTTAATTTGAGTCTGGAAAAGATTATATGTGATAACTGCATAATAATTGAATTATTGCCATCAGAAATTTAAATATATCATAAGATTTGACAGTATTGATTTTAGAAGATTTCCCACCAAAATTGTCTCCCTTCAATTAGAACTTCCTGTTGACAACAGGGCTGTTATCGTAAATCATTAAATGTTCTTTTAAATCCAAGCCATCCTCTTATAGGTGTTGATAAAAAATATTTTTCAATTAATTTTGATTGGTTATCATACTAGATATAAAGATGTATATTTATGAGATTTTGTGTTTCGTTTTTTCATTGAAGAACAAGTTGTATTTACAAGTATTTTTAATAACTCCCTAAACAACTGGGATGTATCTTTGAAGCAATTCAGTTTCAGAAGTGTAAAGAAAACACTGAATCATAGAAGCTTTAAAAACGAGATCTATAAGAAAATGTATTTAGAGATCAAATTGTAATTTCACATAAAAAAAGAAGTTGTCCGACTGGGTTTTGGTTATTAAAATGACCTTACTGGTTACTGGAAATCCTCTGTTTTATGTTCCCGCCTTAATTAGACAATCAGGTTTCCATTTGGGAACAGTTTTGATATGTTTTTCGTTTCTATTGTGGGGGAATATATGGTTAGGATAGACATGGGATTCAATGCAAAATATGATATGTCGCCAGATGGGGGATCTAGATGAAAAATATATTCGCCCAGCCGAAAATTGGGCAACTGGGCGACCGTTAAGTTTAGTCCCTGTAATACATCTGACCTTCACCTCAATTTCATTGGTCAATGTTAAGTTTTTGTGTTTTGGTCTGTTTTTCAATTACCATAAGCAATATTCCACTATATTTGATGTATGGAATACTTGTAAGGTGTACCTGTTTCTTTTGCAGGATTTATCTGACCTTGACCTCATTTTCATGGATCTTTGAATATATGTAAAGTTTGTGTAATGCTTGGAAAAAATATTTATCTTAAAGACTTTCAATACACAAAAAAAATAATCAGTAAAGCACAGTGTTCTAGGATTCCCATTACCCGTTACCCGGGGTAAGTGGATTAGGACAACGGGTAAGTCATTTTTTAGCCTTTGTCACCCGGTGGTAAGTCGATTTTCAAGTTCGGGGAAGCCGAAAAACTTGAAATTTCCCGGTCCTCTTCAATTTTCCCATATCTGCTTTTTATTTTTATTAAATCACGAGAAAAAACTTTGATTAAAGATCGAAGATTTTGTCGATGTCTATCGGCGCTTTTATTCAAGCACTCGTTTACTAAGGTGTAATCAAGCGCAAAAGAGACCACATTCTTCTATCATTCTAAAAGTCGGTCACGGTGTTGGTAAAATCGGAAAATCCGGATTGATAACTGGTGCTTAAATCGGGACATAAACGATTTTTTTTCTTGTCATCGGAGGAAAATAAACTTACAGTTGCATTTATTATAGCTCTTAATAAATGACATAGTAATAACTATAACATATTTGTCAAATTTAGTAAGAAATCGTTTTTTTTTTAATTTTGTACAAAATTCAATCGTATCCAAATCCAGCTTTGTTCAGACAAACTTCACAACATATAATTTAAAGCATGTCATAAAAGTTTTTAAATTTAAAATCTATGTGCAACAAATGACTTATCCTTAATCATTAATGTTCAGTGAATCAGCCTGAAAAATATTCAGTATTTTATAAAGAGCATGTCGGATTTTTAAAAAGAGTTGCATGTAAGTCCCTTATTTTTTTTACAGTGGATTATTGGTATGAAAGTCAGTGAAGTACTGTTATAGTTCAATGTACTTTTCTGGTGGTATAGGTATATAGTTACAATTAAGCCATATATTTCAAATACTTTTCAATACACTTTTGCATCATTTACCCCAGAGCTTCTGGGGGCCTTGAGCGACCCCCAGACCCCCGGCCATAAGGGCGGCGAGCTTTAGCTCGCCGCATTGGTTGGCGGATTTAACTTTTAGATGTGGGTAAGTAATTTTTTTATTGAGTCAAAAAAAGTCAAGGTGCCAAAAAAATCCTAGAACACTGAAGCATGCTTGATATTTAAGTGTGTGCACTCTTGTTATACACCCCCTTTGAAAAAAAGGAGGGTATACTGTTTTACCTCTGTCTGTCCTTCTGTCAGTCCATCCGTCCGTCCGTCCCATGAATATTTTTCGTCACATTTTTCTCAGGAACTACACTACCAGGATTTCTGAAATTTGATTTCAGGCTTGATATAAGTCAGCTATACTGTGTGATGCGTTTTCAGATTCATCACTCGACAACTTCCTGTTTACCGAACACTTGTATCATTTTTTGTCGAGCCTGCAACTTTTGTTGCAGAAAGCTCGACATAGGGATAGTGATCCGGCGGCGGCGGCGGCGTTAGCTCACTTCTTAAAAGCTTTATATTTTAGAAGGTGGAAGACCTGGATGCTTCATACTTTGTATATAGATGCTTCATGTTACGAAGTTTCCGTCAGTCACATGTCCAATGTCCTTGACCTCATTTTCATGGTTCAGTGACCACTTGAAAAAAAAGTTCAAATTTTTTGTAATGTTGAATTCTCTCTTATTATAAGTAATAGGATAACTATATTTGATGTGTGCGTACCTTGCAAGGTCCTCATGCCCGTCAGACAGTTTTCACTTGACCTCGACCTCATTTCATGGATCAGTGAACAAGGTTAAGTTTTGGTGGTCAAGTCCATATCTCAGATACTATAAGCAATAGGGCTAGTATATTCGGTGTATGGAAGGACTGTAAGGTGTACATGTCCAACTGGCAGGTGTCATCTGACCTTGACCTCATTTTCATGGTTCAGTGGTTATAGTTAAATTTTTGTGTTTTGGTCTGTTTTTCTCATACCATATGCAATAGGTCTACTATATTTGTTGTATGGAATGATTGTTAAGTGTACATGTCTAGCGGGCAGATGTCATGTGACCTTGACCTCATTTTCATGGTTCAGTGGTCAAAGTTAAGTTTTTGAGTTTTGGTCTTTTTATGCCCCACCTACGATAGTAGAGGGGCATTATGTTTTCTGGTCTGTGCGTCCGTTCGTCCGTCCGTCTGTTCGTTCGTTCGTTCGTTCGTCCGTCTGTCCCGCTTCAGGTTAAAGTTTTTGGTCAAGGTAGTTTTTGATGAAGTTGAAGTCCAATCAACTTGAAACTTAGTATACATGTGCCCTATGATATGATCTTTCTAATTTAAATGCCAAATTAGAGTTTTGACCCCAATTTTACGGTTCAC
Organism: Mytilus galloprovincialis; assembly: GCF_965363235.1. Classification (NCBI taxonomy): domain Eukaryota; kingdom Metazoa; phylum Mollusca; class Bivalvia; order Mytilida; family Mytilidae; genus Mytilus; species Mytilus galloprovincialis. Next base: position 91,020,943 of record NC_134843.1, read on the forward strand.
TGAACATAGAAAATGATAGTGCAAATTTCAGGTTAAAGTTTTTGGCTTCAGGTTAAAGTTTTTGGTCAAGGTAGTTTTTGATGAAGTTGAAGTCCAATCAACTTGAAACTTAGTATACATGTGCCCTATGATATGATCTTTCTAATTTAAATGCCAAATTAGAGTTTTGACCCCAATTTTACGGTTCACTGAACATAGAAAATGATAGTGCAAATTTCAGGTTAAAGTTTTTGGCTTCAGGTTAAAGTTTTTGGTCAAGGTAGTTTTTGATGAAGTTGAAGTCCAATCAACTTGAAACTTAGTATACATGTGCCCTATGATATGATCTTTCTAATTTAAATGCCAAATTAGAGTTTTGACCCCAATTTTACGGTTCACTGAACATAGAAAATGATAGTGCAAATTTCAGGTTAAAGTTTTTGGCTTCAGGTTAAAGTTTTTGGTCAAGGTAGTTTTTGATGAAGTTGAAGTCCAATCAACTTGAAACTTAGTATACATGTGCCCTATGATATGATCTTTCTAATTTTAATGCCAAATTAGATTTTTACCCTATTTCACGGTCCATGGAACATGGAAAATGATTGAGTGGGGCATCCGTGTACTTTGGACACATTCTTGTTATCTAATGCTATATGCCATAGGTCAACTATATTTGGTGTATGGAAATATTTTATGATCTTTATGTCAGTCGAGCAGGTTTTATTTAACCGTGACTTCATTTTCACGGTTCATTGCACAGTGTTAAGTTTTTGTGTTTTGGTCTATTTTTGTCGAGCCTTCGACTTTAGTCGAAAAAGCGAGACTAAGCGATCCTACATTCCGTCGGCGGCGGCGTCCACAAATATTCACTCTGTGGTTAAAGTTTTTGAAATTTTAATAACTTTCTTAAACTATACTGAATTTCTACCAAACTTGGACAGAAGCTTGTTTATGATCATAAGAAAGTATCCAAAAGTAAATTTTGTAAAAATAAAATTCCATTTTTTCCGTATTTTACTTATAAATGGACTTAGTTTTTCTGCGAGGAAACATTACATTCACTCTGTGGTTAAAGTTTTTAAAATTTTAATAACTTTCATAAACTATCCTTGATTTGTTCCAAACTTGGACAGAAGCTTGTTTATGATCATAAGATAGTATCAAGAAGAAAATTTTGTAAAAATAAATTTCCACTTTTCCGTATTTTACTTATAAATGGACTTTGTTTTTCTGCGAGGAAACATTACATTCACTCTGTGGTTAAAGTTTTTAAAATTTTAATAACTTTCATAAACTATCCTTGATTTGTACTAAACTTGGACAGAAGCTTGTTTATGATCATAAGATAGTATCAAGAAGAAAATTTTGTAAAAATAAATTTCCACTTTTCCGTATTTTACTTATAAATGGACTTAGTTTTTTTGCCAGAAACAAAACATTCACTCTGTGGTTTAAGTTTTTAAAATTTTTATAATGTTCTTAAACTATCCTGGATTTCTACCAAACTTAGACAAAAGCTTGTTTCTGATCATAAGATGTTATTCAGAGTAAATTTTGTAAAAAAAAATTCACTTTTTCCGTATTTTACTTATAAATGGACTTAGTTTTTCTTCCAGTTAACATTACATACAGTCTGCAGTTAAAGTTTATAAAACATTTATTAGATTCATAAACTATCCTGGATTTTTTTACCAAACTTGGAAGCTTCTTTCAATCAAAAGGCAGTATCGAGAGGGAAATTTTTATTGATGTTTTTCCTCATTTTTGTTGAGTCTGCGATTAACAGCAAAAGTAGGCGAGACACTGGGTTCCGTGGAACCCTTACAAATTTTTCTTAAACTATAAGTAATGTGTCAACTATATATGTTGTATAGAAGCATTGTTAGCTGTACCTGTCTGCCTGGCATGGTTCATCTGACCTGGACCTCTTTTTCAAGGTTCATTGGTCTTTGTTTAGTTATCTTGGTTAATGTAAAGTTTATGTGACAGTTGTAATAAAGCTTAGATTTATACTTAAGACTATCAACATAATATCAATGATTAGTATAGAAGGCGAGACATTTCAGCGTGTGCACTCTTGTACACCTGATAGCCAAGTTGAAAATTTTTCGTCACATTTTTCTCAGGAACTGCACTACCAGGATTTCTGATATTTGGTTTCAGACTTGATATAAGTCAGCTATACTGTGTGATGCGTTTTCAGATTCATCACTCGACAACTTCCTGTTTACCGAACACTTACCATTTTACATTTTTACACTTGATAGCCAAGTTGAAAATTTTTCGTCACATTTTTCTCAGGAACTGCCATACATGTGAACCTCCCGACGGGAGTACAATAATCCCGTTTTCAGGGGTCTCCTCCCGTCCTCCCGTTTAGGAGAAAAAACTCCCGTGTATGAAATATTTCATGAATGAAAATTTTCGGACGCCATATTTGATCATTTCTTATTACTGTACCGGTGTAATTGACACCTGTGTTAAATTTTACCTCTGTAAATCAAAGAAGATGTATAATTATATGGCTTCACTTGACAGCTTGGGTGTCAAACATACTGGTAATCAATGATGTTTACCTCTGGCTAACTGCCGTTGTTTAATAAAAACTTTGAGTATTGGAAATAATTGAAATACATTTTTGTTACTTCCCTTTGTTTTATCCTGTTTTCAGTTATTTTGCTTTTAAAAATGTAAATTGTAAAAAGACTATAAATTATTTATATTTTAATCAAATAATCATAGAAGGATGGTAATTAAATGAATTTAAATGTTTTGGGACAAATAAAAAAATATAAATTTATAAATTATTTTAGCAATCTAGACTTCCTTTCAAGGATTAAATTGAAGTTTATATGATAAATCTGTCTCTTCCCCACCCATGCTAGGGCTGTATAGCCAGTCAAGGTCATTAAAAAACTTCCATATATATAATCTGTCTCTACAAAGTGTGATTGGAATATACAATATGTCATTTACACTGATGAAAAATAATAAAAAAAAAAAAATAAAAAAAGATAAAAAAACACTGATGAAAAATCCTAGTTAGTTCAATTCCTAATAAAACCTTAGGATTTATAATTGTAGATGTCAGTATATATAAGATTTTATTAATTTAGCTAGAGATAGCAAAACATTTTACACTGTTTAAGTCTTTTTAAGTTTTCTAGAAATATGACTTTCATAATGCGTAAAAGCCATGCAGTACTATTATTAGTGTTTGTTATTTTTTTAACAAATTTTTGATGTTGCAAATATACATGTAGAGCAAATTTCTTTCTTATTTGTCTATACAGTTACCAATGATAAAGAGATGGAGACATGAATACAAATCTATACAGATAAGATAAAAATAAATATAATGATTTATTTGCAAGCAGTGAACAATCATTTATCACAAAATAAACGAAACAAGAAACAGATTCTTCTTAATATTTTATTTCATTCAAATAGAAAGGCAATAAGGGTACTATAAACATATTACAATTTGATGGAAATTTGAAGAAAAAAATAAATTCTACATCATACGGTTACATTTACAACAAAAATTTATGTCGATAAAAAACCTCCTGATCTGAGTCCTAATCTCCTGACCAAAATTTCCAAATCTCCTGATCTGAGTTTCACAGTCCATCACATGTATGAACTGCACTACCAGGATTTCTGATATTTGGTTTCAGACTTGATATAAGTCAGCTATACCGTGTGATGCGTTTTTAGATTCATCACTCGACAACTTCCTGTTTACCGAACACTTACCTCCGTCTGTCCCATGAATATTTTTCGTCACATTTTTCTCAGGAACTACACTACCAGGATTTCTGATATTTGGTTTCAGACTTGATATAAGTCAGCTATACAGTGTGGTGCGTTTTCAGATTCATCATTTGACAACTTCCTGTTTACCGAACACTTGTATTATTTTACACATGATAACCAAGTTGAAAATTTTTGTCACATTTTTCTCAGGAACTACAATACAAGGATTTCTGAAATTTGGTTTCAGGGTTTATATAAGTCTGCAATACTGTGTGATGCGTTTTCAGATTCATCACTCGACAACTTCCTGTTTACCGAACACTTGTATGATTTTACATATGATAGCCAAATTGAAAATTTTCGTCACATTTTTCTCAGGAATTACTATACAAGGATTTCTGAAATTTGGTTTCAAGATTTATACAAGTCAGCTATACCGTGTAATGCGTTTTCAGATTCATCACTCATCAACTTCCTGTTTACCGAACACTTGCATATTTTTACACTATTAAAATTATCCACTTGTGGCGGGGGTATCATCAGTGAGCAGTAGCTCGCAGTTTCACTTGTTATTTCTATTTATCAAAGTTATTGAGCAATACAACAGATCGTCCCAACTACCAATAACTAGCCCCTCCAATACAAAGAACAGCAGCAAACAGACACAAATCTAAAGCTTCTAGGAATAAACCACTTTTACATGCACACTAATCTCCTCTTGTTCATATCTAGACCATATGAACTTTAAGTAAAACATTAAATAGAAAAAGCATATAGGATAATCAGTCATTTACTAAGGACACTAAAGATGGTACATAAAAAGCCATATCTAAATGTTCTTAGTTAAAATGTGTAGTATTTTTTTAAGGTAGATAATAACAGAAAGCATACAAGTTTCATCATTTGCTTTAATAATGCTGATTGCAAGAAAAATCTATTTACTTCTGTGCTTTATTTGTATTATTTTAGACCGGCTTATCTTACAATACTTATCTATCTTTTATTCCAGACTTACCAGAAGAAAGAAAGATGTCAAGCTGATACATCATTCCACATGCATCGCTTAATTGTTTTGTGTAATCTAGTCTACCTACAGATCAAAGAGAGAGAAATTGTTACCTGTGCACAATCATTATACATGTAAGTTGTGTACAATAGTTTCTGTTTCTTGTTGCAGCAGTCAAATGAAAATCTATTCCATGGATAATAAAAAAAAAACAATAGAGGAGTTTGTGATCATTCATTAGTAGGATGGTTGGTGGCGCCAGATTTTTTCAATGAATAACTTGAAAGCTGTTTAATATATGCTTTTTAAAGTTGTTTGAATACATTGTTATTGATGACCAAATAAAAATGATGCAAATATTTTGTAGCCAAGTTTCAAGATACTTTAAAATGAAATCATTTGTTTTAAATACAAATTAAAACAGAAAATTCTATCTTGTTTGTATGGCATTGGATTTATTAAATCATTCTGTTCATGTAAATTGATTTTAGGCTTGACCAGAGTTTACAAGAAGCTATGATGGTAAAATCCCAGAAGCCTGAGTGGATGTCTGTTTTGTGTGAAGTACAGGGGATGTATTACTTTCTGTGTGGTTTACTATTGTTGAAAAGAGCAAACAAGGTAATTTGATTGGATAAAATTAGTTTTGAAGATATGAATAAAAGATTTGGAGTATATAATACTGTGATAGCAATCCAAACAACACAAGTAACCAAGGCTGAGTTTAATTAATGTCTGTATTATTATAAAAAATGTCTGCATATAAGTTTCCAGCAAACACTATGACTACTCAGTGCACCTTTCCAGAACAATCCTATTAGGGATTATTTCTGATGGTACATTTCAATTCCTTATTTCTGTCTAATAAAAATGAAAACAAGGCAGTTATTGATTTTATTTGTTCTGTATATGATTTCTCAAATTCTTAAACTATAAGGCCTTATTTCCAAAACTCAATCTGGTTGTTTGGGACCTTTTGTAACAAAATGTCATCTCATGCTGATTTAATGACAATTCATCATCAATGTCATGCTGATTTAATGACATTGGACAAAGATACTCAGCAGTTTTATTTAAATCCTTTTGCAATATCATTTTCTATAAATCAGAAGACTGGTAAGCTCATATACCCAGTAGAAACTGTGTTCTGGTAGGGTGACTGCCAAATTTACGAACTAGCACATAAAAAATCTCTCATAATGTTAGTTTAATACAAAGCAAACAAAATCAACATACTCTAGTCCTGATATACATGTTATATTTACCATTGAACCTTCATCACTTATCATCCATAGATCCATAATGTCATATATGTGAAATACTTTTCTTTACTATAAACAAATTTATTAATTGTAGGGACAGTTAGTTTGGAAAGATGCCAGTTCATTTTCTGTTGTTTGTTTCCTTCTGAGTTATAATTTCCCAGTTATAAACAGAACATCAGCCTGGTATGTGCAATCCAAATCTGTACAGCTTCAGAAGTTTTATGACAGAGTTTATCTCTTTGGTTGCTACAGACTTAGTCAAGCAGGTATGTATATCTATAACATAAATATAAAGACTTTGGAAATAATACTCACTTTTTTTCATATCACAAATTATCATACAAACTAATAACATCAATTCAGGTGGTCTTTAAGTTTGATCAGACTTTAGAGTCTTAGAATTATTTGGTTCAAGGCCATATGAAATATGCAAGAATGCTCTTTAGAGAGTATTGAAATATTTGAAAAAAAATAAGAAATGTGCATGATTTCTGACTTGCCAGAAAGCAATCAATCATTACAAAGCACATTATAATGTTTATTTCAATTGCAGGTTACATTGCTTCATCACTATTGCATGGTGAAGCTTCTACTCAGCTAAACACCCAGCGACAACAATTACGTACTCCACAGGCCAGAGATAAACTTTATGATGTGATGTTCACCATGAGAGAGATGAGGGAAAAGAAGGATAGATCCTATCTGATTCAGTCGGATCATTTCTGTACAGCCCAGGTCGTGGTACCATCTAAAAAATTAGTATCGGAGAATGATAAAGGTAAGTAGCTTTAATACTAATGATGGGACCTCGGTGGCCAAGTGGTCTAAGTAGTTCTACTACTGTAATCACTAGCCAGTCAACACTGAGGTTGTGAGTTCGAACTCCGCTTGTGCAGGTGCACTCCACTCCAATCTTATTCTTAATTGACTAAGATTGTCAGTTTTCCTATCAAAGGTCAGTGATTTTCTCTGGGCACTCCAGCTTCCTCCACCAATAAAAACTGGCTGCCACGAAATTGCCAAAAAGTGGTGGTTAAAAGTTGCGTTAACACACGAACAATCAATATAATACTAATAGAACAAATTCCCTGATGTTCAAGAAAACTATCAAATTGGTTAGATGTGATACAGACAGCAGTTTTAATTTGCATTTGCATATAAACTTTCAAGCAAGACGGACATTTTTTGTGTTTATTTACAAATGCACTTTAAAAAATTCTGTATTTTGTTGTAGGTGTAGAGGAACTGTTTGCTGATGACCTAGATCAGTTAGTGTGGATGGCATTACAGAAATATTCTGTGAAAGATCAGGTTCTAACTTATAGTAAGTGTGAACAGATGTTTGAGCCAACATGACTGATTTTACCATCTGGTTTGATATATATCTCTTTTGCTTTTGTAACTTAAGGTATTTTAGATATTCAAGGTAACCCCCAGGATATAGAATCACAAGGAATATGTTCACATATGGGTCTCTAAGCTGACAGTAACTGGTACCTTGATATGGATTCAGTAAACTAACAAGAACTCCTACCTTGGTATTGTTTTTGTTAACTCCCAAGTGCATCCATTTAAGTACACACAGTATGAACATGGGAATGTGTTGCTGCCAGCTTCAGGTTGAGTGGTATACTTTTGTTATAATGCATTTTATCTTTGAATTTTTAATTGACTGTGTAGTGTACACATTGTTATATAAATGTAGTTTTATGTCATTATTAGTAATTAATATGAGGCAGGCATTACCTGTGAATGGGGACGAAGTTTGTTTCAATTAAACTATTTGTTAAAAAAAGAAACGGAAATACCGTAACGTTTCCGATTTTGGTTCTGTTGTTAGGGATTTTACTTGTGACGTTATTTAAGTTATGACGTCATGTTCAATGTAAACAAAGAAACGCAATGCATCAGGTAACGTTTATTCATACCAAAGACAAAGAATGATTAAAAATGAAATATTGGTATAGTGTTCTTTGAGTTCCTATATTTTACTAGACTAATAAAAGTCTCACGACAACAAGACCGGAAGAAGGAAGTAGACTTATGTGTTCTGCCCAGATCCGGAAATTAAAAAACGCGACAAAAAAAAATTGAACGATTTTGGGTTCATTAGTACAATGAAAAATTCGGGAAATTTTCCCGATTTTTTTTTTTTTTTTTTTTTATTGAATTTTCTACTGTAATAGGGGACTTCGTCCCCATATAAGAAAATAAGAACTTTTCTAGCATATTTAAGGATGTTTGCTGCTAAGTTTCAAAATAAATAACTTTCCATAAAACTAGTATTTATTTATAGGGGATTAATTGAGGAATAAAAAAAGCAAAAAAAAATGTAGGGGTTAATGTGCTTGTTTTTCGAGATATTAGCCATTGGAATTTTGACGGGGAAAATGTTCTCTCTTGATTTTTCATAGCTTTATCATTGACCAGTTAAAGTTCTCAAAAACTATTAAAAAATAAATAAGATTTTATAAGACTTTTACAAATGTCTTATAATTATACATGTAAAAGATTAATATAAAGAAAAATGGGGGTTCATGGGCAACCCTTTTTTAAGGCATTCAAATGGATAAAATCAGAGGATTTTGAAAATCTGACAAAAGTTCCAAAACATGACAAGCAAACATCCTTAAGCAACATATATGATACACATTTGGTTGTTTTTCATTGCAGATGGGTTGGCTGTATTCAACAAGTTACCCTTTAGTACAGATGATATTGACAGTGCTTCTTTGGAATCTCTCTGTCAACTAGATATTCAGGTTAGTTTGAATTCACTTAACATGTTGGAGGAGGTTGCAATAATGATGAAACTATATATTGTCTCCTGAAAAGTGTTATGTATTGATGTTAAGTTAGGTTTTATCTGAGGAGGAAGAAACAAGATGTTGAGTCCAACTAAATCAATAGACATGGTCGTCTTTAAAATTAATTACTCTTAAATCTTTGGTTCACAGAATTATCTTAATGTTTTACACGCTTTTCATCAAATCTTTGTTATTAAAATGGTGAAGAATCTATGACTTTTAGCAACAGACCTAATGTGACATATCCTATAATCTATCATCAAACAATCAATCAGATATTTAAAATTTGCCTTCATTACTATTAACTTAACTTTTACATGATTTTCAGTAGTGATGGGAAGACTTGTCCTGGTTTTGACCATTTTAAAGTGGTTCGAATTCTGTTTAATTACAGGCATTTTTCCTGGCAGCATTGAGATGTGCAAGTATAGATTATGAGGAGCAGCGTCGAATCAATAGAAGAGATCAATTTAGGCCTTACATTCTCCCAGCTTGTTTATGTTCAAGTTTGTGTACAAGTCAGCAAGTCGATTGGTGGACAGCTATGTACAAGTTTTGTACAGGAAAAGCAAAGGAGAATTTCCCTAAATTGAGAGCTACAATACAACGTGGATTAGAAGTGATCAGATTAAAGGGACCTCATGGAATGTCTGTAGTATCTATTACAAACATTGCAAAGAGTTTTGATCAAAAAGTAAGTATCTCATTTACCTTCTTTTGAAGCAAACATTTGATTATTGTACTTATAGAATCATTTTTCTTTAAAAGTACTTTATAGATTGGAAATAATTTTTACTTGATATAAAATTATTTTTAACTTCACTTTGCTTTTTAAATGGTTTCATAAATTATATATGTTTAAAAGTGTGATTTGTAAGTCATAAGTGTTCATTGCGACAGTAGTTTTGTGTAATATTCATAATATCGATAAAAATGATTTTAATCTTCATTATTATTTAATAATTACCAATTTTAATTATAAGCTCATCAAATTTGGTAAAGTTAATGGACGAACAACTGAAATTTCAAAATCTAAAGGAGATTTAGGGACTACATCAAAAGTTCAATGTAGGATAAAAAACTTAATTCACATAGTTTTTTCGCTGACCCCCCCTACCCCCCTTCTTAAGTTAATTTGGGAAAAATTGATTTACCTATATGGATATAAGTAAAATCGATTTTAGATTAACAAAACTTGCAGCAATGTTGACCCCCCACCCCCAAACTATTCCATTTAAGTTTTTTATCCTACATCGATCTTTTGATGTTGTCCCTTAGTCTGTTTCCCTTTTAGTTTTTAGAAATTACATTGAGAAAAACAGATCTGCAAAATCATTGGAATCAGTGAAGGTAAAATTTACAGGAAATAAAAATTCCATATAAGTTATTTTTTACCTTAGAAGAGGTTGACAAGTGCAATTAAACATGTTTATTTATGTAGCAATTTAAACTTAATTAGAGTGCACATATTAGACTTTGTTATTAAGATAAAACCTCTTATACTAAAGGTCAAGGAATTAGAGACTGACCGATCTGTGGAAGGACAAGAAAGACTGGCTGGTTATAATGGTAGAGCAGCACTGTATTGGAAGGAAGTTCTTGGTATGGTGGAAAGATTACAAGGGTAGGTGTAGATATATTTGTATATAATTGAATAATTTGGGAATTAAAACTGATTTACAGTGAAGCTTCTACTGATATGCTGACCTTTCCTGTTATTATGTTCAATAATTAGGAGATCTTGACTATTTCTGACAACACCTGGTATTACATTTATTATGTAAAAATAATGATACGGTGAGTTGATTGCCTGTGATACCACCAAAGACCAAACTTTAGGTTGCAGCATTTATCCAATAGTAAAACCATTACCATAAATTTAGCAATAGTAGAACCTATGTGCAACAATTCAAAAGAGAAAGCTTTCGGCTGTGAACAGGCAAATAAAAAACTGTAGAGTTAGTTTAAACATATTTATTTATAGTGGATTGGGAAACAAATTGCAACTTATATTAATCCCTTTCCACTTTGCGGGTGCGAGTGCTGCCTTGTAGCGGCATTAGCCTGCTCTTTTTCGAAATCTACAAGGGTGTCTTTAACGTGCAATAGATATGGCTCTCTCTTAACACGGGTCAGCCATTTATCGTCCCCTTCTGACTGACTATCATCGTTTCCTCAAGACCATACTCGCAAATGGTGCCAAGGGAGAGCCTAAAATTCAGTCCCTGACATTTTCTTCCCAGATGGGAATTGGACTAGGAACCTTTGTGTTAGTAGTCAGATGCACTAAGCACTACACCTCACGGCTCTCAGTAAAAACTGTGGAGTTATAACAACATAATTATTAGTGCTCAATGTCATCAAATAGTTCTGTTGATGTAGTGTCTTGTCAATTCTATAGTTAAAATCATGAACAACACTTTCATGGAGTTTCCTTGCATGAAATTTGGACCATGACAAAAGCAAAAAGAAAATAGTTCATTTGGTAAAGAAGGGAGATCTAACGCTGTATTGGTAACTTTATTTATTTACATAGGAAATTAGCCCAAAGAAGGCCCAAAGAAAGAATGTTTGATGACGGTGACAGTGGACAATTAGATTTTAACCAGATACAAGATATCAAAGACCAGGCTCAGTTTTCATTGGCCATTGTTGCCATGAGGAGAGGAAGTTTGGAGGAGGCAAAAGAAAAGCTTGAATCTATCAGAACACCATGGGCTTCTTACTATCTGGCTAAGGTATTGAATCTATCAGAACACCATGGGCTTCATACTATCTGGCTAAGGTATTGTCAGAGAGAGGATTTAATTAACTCTTCTGTATCAAAGATTCAATGTGGAATACTTACTTGACAATCATGCAAGCTTTAAAAAAAAATCTTCTTTGAAACCACTTAGCCAATTTAAACAATTTAAACTCTGATTGTTCCTAATTATCATTACTTTGTTTATTGCATACAGAAATGGATAAAGTATTCACCTCTCTTGAGTATGTTGATATATCAGTACAGAACTGTCTTCATCAAATTCTAATTGAAATAACCTATTGCAGGAAATTATGTTGACCTATGAATGTTGTTTAATATGACTATAATATTTATAGAATAACTAATCAAAGAATTCAAATAGAGAAAAATATTCAACGAGTGAACAACACATTAATTCATGAATGTGCTACGAATGCACGTAGAGCATGTGTTAATTATTAGTGTTGTTGGGTTACGAGTTGAATATTTTTCAATATTTGAATTCTTTAATTAGTTATTCTTTTTATTACGTTGGCAAATGGCTTTTTTAAAGAAATTAATGTAAAACATGTAAGGAACTATATCTATGCATTCACAATTTGTTTTGATTCACCGTTATCGAGATCTTGACAACACCTATTGTTGTATGACGTCAGAGAGTGGAATAACCAAGTTTAATTCACATGTGAATTTATCAGGTTTTATTTAACTGGGAAATCAATGTAATAGACAACTTTCGAGTTCAGTGCATTTCCGTCAAAAACTCTGGTTTTAGTGAACATCATTCGTGCGTTTAGGGGCATCGTTACTTCCGCTCCCATATCGAGCGAGTGGTTGGAAAACAATAAAAAATATATTGCACGAATTATTCGGCAAATTAAATTCTCATAATTGACAATCAGCACTGTTGTCATTAGGAAATTGTGATTGAGTACTTATGAAACAAATATTATTTCTAGTTTATCCTGCACAATGACGATCACTAAGACGCTTGATAAACGTTGATAGTGCAGGGATACAGGCGATCCCCTCTATCGGGTAAATGACGTCATAAAGGCGCGCATTATTGAAGAGTATTTTCCGTTGACGGATGAACTCGAAAGTGGTCTATTCATTGCAACCATATTATAAATATTTTTATTGTCAATATTTTAGATTTATCGTGACATGTCTAGGGAGATAAATTCTGATGACATAGGATTTGCTGGTGACAAGTTATCATTAATGGAGAGAGCATTGGATACTCTGTACCAGACATTAGATAGACTAAAGACACACAAAAATCATGTAAGTATTATAGAAACAATAGTTAAATGTCTCAAAGGTTTTAACTTTTAATTTAGATCCTGTTTATGAATAAAACAAGGTGTTAAAGGTGAGCAGAAATTTTCATTGTCACAAAAGCCCAGAGATAGATGATAAATTGTCGATAGTCAAAAGCTAAAATTTTGTCTTTTTGGGGAAATTTGGAGAAATTATCGAAAAATTTACATCAATTTAATATATTTGTGAGAAACTGTTGTTACAACGATGCACACACCTTTTAAAAAAATCCTTTACTAACTTTTATTTATCTATATATCTGTCAGGAGTTGGAAAGTATTGTTCCTAAAGAAATAGATGAAGTTGTTAATGAAATAGAGGGCCTAAGGATGCCTGGCCTGGGTTAGTACACATAGAATATTTCTTATTTATTTTAAACTTAAATGTTTAAGTGAGGGTTACAGTTTATGAAAAAAGCAACAAATTTGATTCCTTGAATTGCTGAAAAAGTAGAAAAAAAACTAGACCGTAAATCTTTATATTTAAATATATTATGAATTAAACTGATTTTATGAAAGAAGATGTGGTATGATTGCCTACGAGACAACTCTCCACAAGAGACTAAATGACACAGAAATGAAAAGCTATAGGTCACCATACGGCCTTCAACAATGAGTAAAACCCATATTGCATAGTCAGCTATAAGAGGCCCCAGAATCACAAATGTAAAAACAATTCAAAGAAGAAAACTAACAGCCTAATAAATGTACCAAAAAAAAAAATGAACAAAAAACAAAAATGTAACACAGCAACAAATTACAGGCTGCTGACTTGGGACAGGCACATACATACAGAATATGGCAGGGTTAAACATGTTAGTGGGATCCCAACCTCCCCTAACCTTGGACAGTGGTGTAACAGTTTTCGATGTAAAAAAAAACTTTGAAATGGCAAAAGTATGTTAAGTGTGAAACATTTCAGTTCCTTTATTTTAGATACTGAATTGTGGAATCAAACATTTCAGTGCTTTTATTTTAGACACTGAATTGTGGAATCAAACATTTCAGTGCCTTTATTTTAGACACTGAATTGTGGAATCAAACATTTCAGTGCCTTTATTTTAGACACTGAATTGTGGAATCAAACATTTCAGTGCCTTTATTTTAGATACTGAATTGTGGAATCAAATATTTCAGTGCTTTTATATGAAAGACAGATTTATGAACTTTTTCAGTGCTTTTATTTAAAGAGTGATTTGTGAAATCAAAAATTTCAATGATATTGTTCTTATTGAACATTTTTCTGTTTAGCCCTTGTAGACAGTATATGTAATGGTATGAATAGTATGGGTCAACCACCTGACTTGGAAGGGGATGAGGAAAATGACTCTGATGGAGAATATACCAGTTTTAGTACGCCAAACGGAAAAGAGCAACACGTTGACCTTCAGCCATCAGTAATATCACCTGGTTTTGTGGCTAGTACTCCAGCAATCAAGACAAGAACACCAGGAAAATCTCCTGGAGCTAAACAATTACAGTTCAGTATGGAGGTATGGTTGATTGAAATTACATTCTTGTATGGTTTACAGTGTCCTTGTTGATAATTGATCACACATATATTTAGAGTATACAGGGTTTAAGCTAGAATTTTGAGGGCATTAGTCATTTTTATGCCCCACCTACGATAGTAGAGGGTCATTATGTTTTCTGGTCTGTGCGTCCGTTCGTCTGTTCGTTCGTCCGTCCGTCTGTCCCGCTTCAGGTTAAAGTTTTTGGTCAAGGTAGTTTTTGATGAAGCTGAAGTCCAATCAACTTTAAACTTAGTACACATGTTACTTATGATATGATCTTTCTAATTTTAAAGCCAAATTAAACTTTTGACCCCAATTTCACGGTCCACTGAACATAGAAAATGAAAGTGCGAGTTTCAGGTTAAAGTTTTTGGTCAAGGTAGTTTTTGATGAAGCTGAAGTCCAATCAACTTGAAACTTAGTACACATGTTCCCTATGATATGATCTTTCTAATTTTAATGCCTTATTATATTTTTACCAATTTTCACGGTCCATTGAACTTGGAAAATGAGAGTGCGAGTGGGGCATCCGTGTACTTTGGACACATTCTTGTTTCATTTTTTTTAGAAAAGGGATTTTTCTTAGGTAGCAGATTATTTTTCCTAGGACTAATTAAGGAAGTCATTCCTAATTAGGGTTATATATAAATGAAAAAAATAAATGTACTTTCATTTTCTTTTTCAGTATTTTATTTATCTTTAAAAGATACATACATGAGGTTTTGTTTTGATGGTTGTATCTCAAAATAGGAAGAAACAGGTTTATTTTAATGAATCAGTGGTCAATTTTCCTGTTAATGTAATTAAAACTTTTATCATTTCAGACCAGGCAGCATGCACGTCCTAGTCCAGAGAGATTAGAAGCCAGAATATGGGCAATAGAAAAGAAACAAGAAACAGTAATAGATCTGGTTCAAGACATGAGAAACAGGCACACAGAACTAGAATCTACCATAAAGGGGTTGAAGGTAGGTCTCATACTTAATGAGCATACTTAAAATTGTATTTATACCCCCGCTTTAAAAAAGGGGGGTATACTGTTTTACCTCTGTCTGTCCTTCCGTCAGTCCGTCAGTCAGTCCGTCCGTCCAATGAATATTTTTCGTCGCATTTTTCTCAGGAACTACAATACAAGGATTTCTGAAATTTTGTTTCAGGGTTTATCTAAGTCAGCTATACCGTGTGATGCGTTTTCAGATTGATCACTTGACAACTTCCTGTTTACCAAACACTTGTATGATTTTACACATGATAGCCAAGTTGAAAATTTTCGTCACATTTTTCTCAGGAAACTACAATACAAGGATTTCTGAAATTTGGTTTCATGATTTATATAAGTCAGCTATACCGTGTGATGGGTTTTCAGATTGATCACTTGACAACTTCCTGTTTACCGAACACTTGTATGATTTTACACATGATAGCCAAGTTGAAAATTTTACTCACATTTTTCTCAGGAACTACAATACAAGGATTTCTGAAATTTGGTTTCAGGATTTATATAAGTCAGCTATACCGTGTGATGCGTTTTCAGAATCATCACTCGACAACTTCCTGTTTACCGAACACTTGCATATTTTTACACTATTAATATTATCCACTTGCGGCGGGGGTATCATCAGTGAGCAGTAGCTCGCAGTTTCACTTGTTATCATCAATTTTACAGTATTTCAGAAGTAGATATCCAAAATTGAATTAACTGCAGGTTCTGTCTATCTTCATTAGTACACATACAAAACACAAAAAAAAAAGAATATAACTGGTCATTTACTTGATATGCCAATGTTTGATGGTGTAGCTATAGCAGTTTTACCTGGTCTTTTCTTACATAAATGGACTATCTCATTCTCAATTTTATTGGATGATTGATTTGCAAACAAAGAATGAAACACTGACACTTTAAGGTAGATGGGGTGTCTAAATTATAATCCATAGAATTTTTTAATAATTTGCCAAAATGAAGTTTATATTATGCTTTTTAAAAAAAAGTAATAAAAAGAATGGGTCACCGGGCTTTTTTTCATGCTACACGGTGTTCAAAATTGTCAAATTTTGTATAGATTATGCATGGAAACCCCAATTTTCTGCAATAAAGCGTAAACTACACCATAGAATTTTGAGATAACATATGAGAAGATAGCTTTGATAGTATGCTTTCAGTTAAGAAAAAGAAAAAATGGGGTCACCGGACCTGTTTTCTTGTTACATAATAAAATAGAGAAATTCCTAACACATTCTATTGTAAAAATACCTTAATCTGAATTATCTGCCCTTGCATTTGAGTTGCCTCCCCTTATGTGGCAAAGTTGGAAAAAAATTGTTCAAACAAAACATTTCTGTTTTTTGTAAAATACAATCATAAATATGATAAAACATGTCATTTTCTATGTAGAAGTGGAATTTCTTACACATGAATTATCTACTTCTCTAAAAATTTGCACATTCTATTAAAGATCTAGACCTTGTTTTCTGGTATTTCCAAATCCAAGATGGAGGAAGACACCCTATCTACCTTAAGTACTTAAATGTTCAATTCATTGGTCTGGGTAGAATATCTATTTCATACTTACATGCCATGATTATTTATTGCCTGTCATTCTAAATAATTCATGATTTTCATGTAATTTTCATTAGTGTACTGTGGATTCATCATTTATTATTGGATGCCAATGTTCATGGATTTCGTGGATACAGGGATACCCTGAATTTAAATGTTAAACAAAAAGCAAAAGTTCTTAAGAATGTATGCAAAATTTTGCATAACAAAGAAATTAGACATACAAAAACCTGCATATTCTTGGATATCTAACATGTTAGATATCCAAGAAAAAGGCAGGTTTTTACTAATCTATAAAAAATGGTTTCTCACTAAATAAATAAATTCATAGTATTTAAGGTAAATATAATGTTTCAATACATAATCAAGTATCAGTTAGATAGTTGTACCACTGGCACTTTCAATTCATCATTGTTCCAACGGTAAGTCCTATCCTTTTTGTAGAGGTAGTATAAGTTCTAAGAAAATTATTGACATTGTATGTAAATCTTTAATAATAAGTACATAATTTATAACAATATATAATCTTTGTAGGATTTGCTATTAAGCCAGAGACAAGCACCGCCCCCGCCTCCCCCACAGATGTACCCCTCCCCCTACGCTGGATCAATGTACAGACCTCAGTATCAACCTCCACCACCACCTCCCATGATGCCTCAGCCAGGATATGGCTATCAAATGCCCATGTCACCTGGACCAGGAGGGCGACCAATACCTAGCCGTGTTGGTAGGACTAGTCAGTATATACCACAACCAGACATAGAAGATGAGTTTTACGATGGGGACTTTTATGAAGACAACGGTTCAGGACAGGGAATGCCTGGTCAGGACACAAGTGGTTGGACAGTTAATCATAAACCTGGAATGGAAGGTACAGTATTCATTTGTAGATAATGGTACAAATAAGGGGGTCCAAATAGATGTAGAGTTGGGTATTTTTGTTTACGTATGTTTGAAGTCATAAAGGAATGACCTAGAGATTAGAAATTACCCAGCAGAGTGTAACTCTGTATAGAATGATAGTTATCAAATATTGATTTATAGACAGGTACAGGATAAACATGATCCACTTTACATTTAACCATATTTACAAAACTGCACTTGCATTTTGCATCCTCAACTTCTGCAAAGGATATAAACAAATTTCAATAAATTCACATATAAATCTTTAAAAAGAAATTTTGTATAATGACTCACAACTTTTTTATTTGCATGTTTTGGGGGTTCACTATTGAAAAGCTTTGATTCAGTGTTTCAGCTTGAACCTTGAAACATAGATATAGAAAGGAATGTATAACTATACACTGCATTCCATTCACTGACTATTGATCTATTTTTTAGGCATGAGTAATCTTGGTCATCCATCTCAGCAGATGCCTCCTGCAGGATTTTTTGCCCAAGCATTAAGAGGCCAAGCTCTTCAATTCCAACAAGGCCAGATAATGACAGGACAAGTTGGGAGACAAGGGCCACCTATGATGAGTTCTGGATTAGTCTCCATGTCTTCAACACAATCAGTCAATTCAGGCATGTACCCTCACCCTGGTGCCCAGCAACAGTCTACAGGTATGGTTCCTGGCATGATACCAGGACAGTCTCATGGTCAGGTTCCTGGCATGATGCCAGGACAGTCACATGGTCAGGTTCCATCCCAGATGGCTGGACAAGTCCAAGGACAGCTTGCAGAATTATTAAGTACCAATACCTGCCAGCCAAGAATGACTAGGACTGAGATTCCTAAGCCACCTGGTTAGTAGAATTAAATGTAGATCAGGTTATTTCATCACATTCAGATAATTGGCTCCAACCTGCTAAAAGCATGATAATGATGATAAACCAAATCACTATACATAATCTTAGAGTAAAATATGTCTTTAATAGGTTAGCTTTATAAATAGAACAGCAACATCATACTTTAAAAAGCTCATTGTTAACAGGTTATACACCTCAATGAAGTCCCCTTCCACTTTAGGCAGATTTTCTCAGATTTCCTATTACATTTTGTTACTGCAAAGTTATTTTCAACAAATAAACACCATCAAGAAGTTTTTAAGTAGTCATTATGTCTCCAAAAAATATTTCCAGCACTGTGAAAGCACCAATGTGTGCATCTATATATGAAAACAACACAGTTTCCAAATTTTTATTCTTTATATTGAAAAAGATGTATAAAATACAAATAAATGTGCCCTGGAAGAAAACTTCATATCTGCATATTGTCTTTCATTTGATGTATTTGACACTTGGAAAAGCTCCACAGAGACATGTTGTAACGTCATCTTAAACAATTTTATTTTATTTTATGATTTTCTGTATCCATGAAATTCAAAAGAACTGTATGGTGAATGAATAAACATTGGATGTAACAGTTTGGAGAATCTGTTCATGAATTTAATTTTAGATTATCTCATTTTCAGAGCCACAACGACCAATGTATGGTACTTCACAAGGAGCACAGAATGTAGGAAATGTCAGTTCATCAAGTTCTACTCCAACAACTTTACCACTGCTAGGCAGTCTCCTAGCTGCTTCAACATCTCCTGACAAACCATTGGCTAATCCTGTCTCTATGGTTACTTCAGTTGCCTCTGGTTCCTCAGCACCAAAAGGAACTTTTAGTTTTGGACAACAACCTTTGACAACAGGTACCCAGTCACCATTCAGTTTTGGACAAGTGTCATCAACTACTCCAGGGGGTGGTCAGAATTTGTTCACCTCACCTCAAAAGGCGTCTACAAGCTCTCCTGGTGCTGCTGGGTATATATTTCCATCTCCTCAAAAGGAAAATATTTTTGCTGGAAAATCATCAAGGGAGACGAGTCCTGTCAAATCTCCATCAAAAGATCATACAGATGAATATGAACCTAATGTTGATTTCAAACCTGTCATAGATTTACCTGATCTCGTTGAAACAAAAACTGGAGAAGAAGAAGAAGAGTCTCTTTTCTGTGAACGGGCAAAATTATTTAGATTTGACGACGGACAGTGGAAGGAAAGAGGAACTGGTGAATTGAAACTCTTACTTCATAAACAAACAAAACGTGTTCGATTATTGATGAGACGAGATCAAGTTTTGAAAGTATGTGCCAATCATTTCCTTACTAAAGAAATGAAACTTTCTCCAATGCAATCTTCAAAAAAGGCATGGTGTTGGAATGCTCAAGATTTCTCTGAGGGAGAAATTACAATTGAAAAATTAGCAGTTCGTTTTAAAGATGAGGACCTTGCTTTGAGATTCAAGACAACTTTTGAAAAACTACAGTCTGAACTTGATCAGGTGCAATCAAAGCCAGTGAAAAAAGAGCCAGCTAAAACAGTGACCTCAGATAAACCATCACTTGGTTCAATATTCAAGAAAGAGGAGGGAGCCTGGTCCTGTCCTGCTTGCTTGGTATCAAATAAATCTGATGTTCAGAAGTGTGCTGCTTGTCAAACACTGAAGCCAGGTCTGAAGCCAGAGGATGTTATAAAGACAGAATCAAAATCTGCAAATTTATTTGGTTCTACATCAAGTAAGAATTTATTCACTCTTTCTATTAATTACAATATACCTTTAGTGAAAGAGAAGGAATTTAGGCATTCTACATACAGGCTATAATTAAAGGATGTACTTTGGTGAAATTTAAAAATCTGATTTTTATACGACCGCAAATTTTGAAAAAATTTTCGTCGTATATTGCTATCACGTTGGCGTCGGCGTCGGCGTCGTCGTCGTCGTCGTCGTCGTCGTCGTCGTCCGGCGTCCGAATACTTTTAGTTTTCGCACTCTAACTTTAGTAAAAGTGAATAGAAATCTATGAAATTTTAACACAAGGTTTATGACCATAAAAGGAAGGTTGGTATTGATTTTGGGAGTTTTGGTCCCAACATTTTAGGAATAAGGGGCCAAAAAGGGCCCAAATAAGCATTTTCTTGGTTTTCGCACCATAACTTTAGTTTAAGTTAATAGAAATCTATGAAATTTTGACACAAGGTTTATGACCACAAAAGAAAGATTGGGATTGATTTTGGGAGTTTTGGTTTCAATAGTTTAGGAATAAGGGGCCAATAAAGGGCCCAAATAAGCATTTTTCTTGGTTTTTACACAATAACCTTAGGTTAAGTAAATAGAAATCTATGAAATTTAAACACAATGTTTATGACCACAAAAGGAAGGTTGGTATTGATTTTGGGAGTTAAGGACCCAACAGTTTAGGAATTAGGGGCCAAAAAGGGACCCAAATAAGCATTTTTCTTGGTTTTCGCACTATAATGTTAGTATAAGTAAATACAAATCTATGAAATTTAAACACAAGGCTTATGACCATAAAAGGAAGGTTGGTATTGATTTTGGGAGTTTTGGTCCCAACAGTTTAGGAAAAAGGGGCCCAAAGGGTCCAAAATTAAACTTTGTTTGATTTCATCAAAATTGAATAATTGGGGTTCTTTGATATGCCAAATCTAACTGTATATGTAGATTCTCAACTTTTGGTCCCGTTTTCAAATTGGTCTACATTAAGGTCCAAAGGGTCCAAAATTAAACTTAGTTTGATTTTGACAAAAAATGAATCGGTTGGGTTCTTTGATATGTTGAATCTAAAAATGTACTTAGATTCTTGATTATTGAAGTTTTTTGGTCCAGTTTTCAAATTGGTCTACATTAAGGTCCAAAGGGTCCAAAATTAAACTTTGTTTGATTTCATCAAAAATTGAATCCTTGGGGTTCTTTGATATGCCAAATCTAACTGTGTATGTAGATTCTTCATTTTTGGTCCTGTTTTCAAATTTCAAATTCTACATTAAAGTCCAAAGGGTCCAAAATTAAACTAAGTTTGATTTTAACGAAAATTGAATTCTTGGGCCTCTTTGATATGCTGAATCTAAACATGTACTTAGATTTTTGATTATGGGCCCAGTTTTCAAGTTGGTCCAAATCAGGATCTAAAATTATTATATTAAGTATTGTGCAATAGCAAGTCTTTTCAATTGCACAGTATTGTGCAATGGCAAGAAATATCTAATTGCACAATATTGTGAAATAGCAAATTTTTTTTTAATTAGAGTTATCTTTCTTTGTCCAGAATAGTAAGCAAGAAATATCCTATTGCACGTGCAATAGCAAGAATTTTTTTTAATTGGAGTTATCTTTCTTTGTCCAGAATCAACTTAAATCTTTGTTATATACAATATACAATGTATATACACTTTTTACTACCAACTGATAAATTTAAATAATCTTTACCATTCAGTGATAACAAGCAGTTTTTTTACATCTTAATATTTTATGATGTATTTAAATGAGTAGTTATTGTTGCAAACTCCATTAGAAATTTGAATTGATATCAGTTTTGAAAAAGGGAAACGGGGATGTGAAAAAAAAGGGGGGGGGGGTTAAATTTTTCTCATTTCAGATTTCATAAATAAAAAGAAAATTTCTTCAAACATTTTTTTGAGAGGATTAATATTCAACAGCATAGTGATTTGCTCAAAGGCAAAAAAAACCTTTTAAGTTCATTAGACCACATTCATTCTGTGTCAGAAACCTATGCTGTGTCAACTATTTAATTTTAGATTTAAAAAGTTTGAAGAAGAAATCTTTAATTGATTTGTAAAATCTTGGCATTTGTTTTGTGTAAAAAAAAACCATGTAATGTCAAAAATTTGATCACAATCCAAATTCAGAGCTGTATCATGCTTGAATGTTTTGTCCATACTTGCCCCAACTGTTCAGGGTTCGACCTCTGCGGTCGTATAAAGCTGCGCCCTGCGGAGCACCTGGTTAAAAATTAATATAAATCTAAAGAGCATTTGTTATGGAATAGAATAAGATGAAAAAATATCTATAGGTAATAGAGCTCTTTTTTGAGATATTTATTATATAAAAAAATGACTCAGAAAGGCTTACTCAGACTTTTACCTTACATTTGCATTGATATTATTTGGGTCTTAAATTGAAAGAAAGGAATCGAGAATCTGCTTAAATTTTGGTAGATGACCTTCTATGAGCTATTGAAGTCTTATAGGAAAAGAAAAATAGGTGATATGGAGCGAAATATTTACCCCGTATCGTAGGGGAAAAAATGATTCACCTTGTCAATCTGTTTGTCTGTACATATATCAGCAGTGTGTTTCCTATTACACAGCTTCTGTATTAAGTAATGACTGATATTTGGTCTTGAACTTTTGAACTTTGCATTTTACTGTCTAGGGGTTTTCACATGTTTCAGGCAGTCACTTCCTGTTGACCATGCTTTGAATCTTTGTCATACCCACTTAGCATGAGATTTTTTGTCAGTCTATTTATAACAATGAGTTGATACTTTGCAATGTTCTATGTTTCATATTTATTTGAATTACAATTTTGACTGATTTTTTTTTCAGGTGGTGTCAAGTTTGGAAATACAAGCTCGGAACAAAAATCTTCAGGCTTTTCATTTCAATCAGGGACTAAACCAACATCTGCTGCAGACATCAAATTTGGTCAGACAACAAAAGCAGCAGACAGCACAACTCCAGCCACAGGAAGTGGATTCAAGTTTGGGGGACAAACTGTTTCTACAGTAAAAACCACAACATCTGAAGCAGATACTGGCAAACCTCCACTCAGTGGTGGATTTAAATTTGGACAATTACCAGAGTCTGACAAAACTAAGGCCACACCTGGAGCAGTAAGTTTTGGACAGTCGGTTTCTTCCACTTCTACAACTGAACCCACCAAGTCTACTATAGGTGGCTTCACATTCCAATCACCTAAACCATCTGGTTTCAGTTTTGGTGGAGAGACCAAGTCTGACACTGCCAAACCAGCTGCAACATTTTCCTTTAAGCCCAGTGCACCAATGGCTAGTCCTTCACCTTCTGCAACTGTTACAGAAATAAAGAACAAACCAGTTTCATTTAAGCCAAGCACTCCATTAGGCACTTCAACAGTTATCCCTAAGCCTGAGCCTGCTAAGAAAGATGAAAAGAAAGGATTTGGGAATCAGTTTAAACCAAAAGAAGGAAGTTGGAAATGTAATGGATGTCTAATGTCTAATAATAGTGATGCCCTAAAATGTCCTGCCTGTCAAACAATTAAACCTGGAGTTACCAAGGAGGAGGCTAAAGCCTCTGTTCAGCCTGAAAAGAAGGAGGGGAAGAAAGGATTTGGTGATTTGTTTAAACCTAAAGAGGGTGCCTGGAAATGTGATGGATGCCTTGTTTCAAATAATGGTGATGTTCTCAAATGTCCTGCCTGTGGTACATTGAAGCCAGGGGTTAAAAAAGAAGACTTACCAAAAGAAACAGAAAAGTCTTCAGCTTTTGGAAGTACAGGGGGTGGATTTAGTTTTGGTGGAAAAGGAGGCTTCAATTTTGGAACAGCTGGCAAATCTGATACAAAAGCTGCTTCTGGATTTACATTCCCTACGCCTGATTCAACAAAGGAAAAATCTGAATCCAAACCAGCTGGTTTTACCTTCACGCCAACAAAATCTGACGCAGAGAAAAATAAACCAGATGTTGCAGCCAAAGGTTTCAATTTTACATTACAACCATCTGCTACACCAGAAAAGGGCAGCAGTGGATTCAATTTTACATTGTCACCATCAAAAGATGCGGGTCCAAAGTCACCACCCACCGATGCTGAGGGTATGTACATGAATAAAGACGGAGATGATGATCATATTCATTTTGAACCGATTATTGAACTGCCGAGTGTTGTTGATGTTGTCACTGGAGAAGAAGATGAAGAAGTATTATTTCAGCATCGGTCTAAACTGTTTAGATTTGTTGATGGTGAATGGAAAGAACGTGGAGTGGGTGACATAAAAATCTCCAAACATAAAGAAAGTGGAAAAGTTAGACTTCTGATGCGCAGAGCACAAATTCATAAAATATGTTTGAATCATTATCTAACCCAGGAATTAGAGTTAAAACCTATGCCAAAAACTGATGGGAAAGCATGGATCTGGTTTGCCTTGGATTTCTCTGATGGTGAACCTGCAATGCAACAATTAGCTGTAAAATTCAAAAATCAAGAAATAGCAAATGGTTTCAAAAAGGCATTTGACGATGCCAAAGCAAAACTTGACTCCTCTGTCGCTACCCAGGAATCACCAGTAAGGAGAGTTGATGATTCTGATATTAGAACTGATGGTGTTGAATTTGTAAAAGAAGAGAAGGCAACAAAAGAACAAATAACAATGGCAAGAAAATTCTTCTTACCCGACCACTTCTATTTGTATGAGAATAAACCATCCTGTCCCGGCTGTATTGGTTGTGAGGATTACGAAACTGGGAAAAAAATCTCACCTGCAAAATCAAGAATTCCAGTTAAAGGTATGTTGAACTTTTATTATTGAAGATATTGTGTTTATTCATTTTTATGCCCCATTTATGGGCATTATGTTTTCTGGTCTGTGCCTCCATCCGTTCGTTCATTTGTCCGTTCATCTGTGCATCCCGCTTCATGTTAAAGATTTTGGTCGAGGTAGTTTTTGATGAAGTTGAAGTCCAATCAACTTGAAACTTATTACACATGTTTCTCTATGATATGAGCTTTCTAATTTTAATGCCAAATTAGAGATTTCCCCCCATTTTCACAGTCCACTGAACATAGAAAATGATAGTGCGGATGGGGCATCCATGTTTTTTTTGTATAATGGAATATGGGATATACTTTGTATAAGGAGTTCAGTGCCATCAATCAGCAGATAACATGACATTAAAGTTCCAGTTGTTTGCAGAAAGCATTAGAATATAGTATCATTATTTCAATTCTAAGGAAAAAATAAGAGTATGGTACAATTATAATGCAAATACAGTAGGATTAGTTATGAACACTAACTAGTTACTCAGAAAATATAATACCATCAGTTTAGCTAAGAACATAAAAAATATAATACAGCTAATTCAGAACAGCAGAAAACATAAGAATTAAAAACCATTACCAGAGTAGTTTCATGGGCAGTATGAAAACATTAACATTTTAATAACATACAACTATTATGTTTTAACAACATGTTTATATTTGGATTTGATTATTTTAGTTGTAGCGGATACAAACTCGTCAAATGCCAAAACAAATTTATTTGGACAAAGCAGAACATCTGATTTACCTAAACCTAAATCTGAATCCAGTGTAATTGGATCAACAACAGTCAGTTCTTCTTCAGACACGAAAGGAGGAATGTTTGGTGCAGGAGCTACAGAATTCTCTTTCTCATCAATAGTTAAAGAATCTGAGACATCCTCGGGAGGGGTATTTGGTGGAGGAGGGGCTTTCTCTTTTTCTGACCTGGCAAAGCAAGCAGATAGTTCAACCTCACCAGGATTTAAAGTTCAAGGTAGGATTTCTATATCAAATCTCGGACAACCTCAGGTAGGTATTCGATGGAGGAGGTGCAAGCAGATAGCAAGTTTTTGTGATAGATTTCTGTGATTCTTGTTAAAAAATTTTTAGACTTTTTCAACATAAACTAAATCATGACATGTGAAGTAGATGAGACATTGCACCTTTTGAAATCTTGTTTTAGCTACTTCCATGTTTTTATTCTAGATCACACTAAACAGTTCAGCTGGACAGGAACAGGACAGCAGTTATTTTCTACTGGTGCAGGTGATGGAAATGAAGAAGGGACAGAAGAGGCAGATGATAGTGGCTACACCTATGATCCTCAATATGAACCAATTATAGATCTACCTGATCTGGTTGATACTAAAACAGGTACAAATTTTGATACAACAAACTACTTGGGTTATTACTGGGTCACAATTTTCTTATCATTTCATTAATATGCCTTGATCATACCTGTCAACTGACCCGGATTCTGCGGGTGTGACCCGAGATTTTCACAATTCTGAGGGATCACCTGGATCACCCGCCGGGTCATTGAAATGACCCGGAAATTCCGAAAATGACCCGATTTCACCCGTATTTCTTAGCCTTGAGATTGATTTTCATAAGTAATATTCCTTTGAAATACCGGCAAATTCGTAATTCTTCCATGAACATGCAGCTATGTAAACTGTCAAATTAAGTGACCCATTAAGTGCATGGCTTCACTTGACAGCTTTGGTGGCATACACACTGTTGATTAACACCAATTACCTTAGCTGTAGGTCGTAAATAAATTGCCCTGTTGTTTTACAAAGATATTTCAACTAAGAGTTACTTCCCCTTATTTGTCACCATTCAAAATTATTCCTTATATTTACGTTTTATGGGTGAAAAAGATTAAATCATAATAATATAAAATTCAAATACATATTGAAAAATAACTTTTCATTATTTTTATACCTTTATACAATTTTTAAAAAAAAGTTGAAAATTATTTTTTACATTTATACTTCCTTTAACTGTATTACTATATTTTATTATAGTCTAATTTCCTTCACTATCGAGAAATAATACTTCTACATGGTATGTTTAAAGATAAAAAAAAAAAAAAACATGGTATGTTTAAAGGCTAGTAGTCTCATTATAAAATTACATTTGAAAAATAAATTTTAGATGATGACAGAAAGTAAAGGCTGTGATACACAAGTTTATAAAAATCTTTAAAAGTTTAATGAAATAATAATAAATAAGATTTAAAATGACTTAACCAAGTGAACATGCATTGATGTTTTGGTATCTTTGATATACATTATAAGAAAATGTACCATAAATACTGAAATTCAGCTCGAAAATGTCCGTACGCGTTATGACCTGAGATTTGATTCTTCAATGCAGGTCATGACCTGCATTTTCATCGTCACAGGTTGACAGGTATGCTTGATGTCTCTACTAGTGTCCAAGCAATAGAAATTGGCAGTGGGCAAGATGTTGTCTCTGCTTGTTGTTTCTGTTTTATACATTTCTGTTTCATACATATTCCTCTGCCAGCTGGTCAATGCTAACCATTGTTCTGAATCAGATCCTGCGGCTTTTAGGTCAATTTAGGTGTGTCAAACTGTAACATGTGCACTACTGGTTGAGCCAGACTTGGATGGAAGGTTCTGTCATGAATGAAGACTTTTGGTTAGGTCTGCTGCAAATGGTTTAAAATAGTTTTCTGTCGCATCAAATTGAAACTTAATACACATTTCTATTATGAATTGAACTGTTTAATAAATACATTTATCCTGATTTAGAGTAATTTGATTGGCTGATATTGTCCTAATAAATTTCAGTACAATTTTTTATCACCTCAATTGGAATTATCTCTCTTATTTATTACGTCAATTGGAATTATCTCCCTTATACCATTGACCTAACAAAAAAAACAAAAAACAATTGAGTTGCTTTGTAGTCATAATATTTTTTATTTTTCACATTTTTTTATTTAATATCTAAAATATATTTATTGATATTGTCCTAACATTGAATTTGAATATAATAATATGTAATATAACAAAATCAGGATAAATTCGTTATACAGTGTTCAATTGTCCTAATACGGAATTTATCGGGTCAATAAAATTCATATCGGGTTTGGCTTCGCCTCACCCGATAAATTCTCGTATTAGGACAATTGCACACTGTGTAACTAATAGTATGGCATATTTAGGTTTTTATCCAGTTTTCATGGTTTGCTGAACATGGAAATGAAGTAGGTTTAACGTGCCTGGAGCATTGCTGATGAGTCATTTATAGTTGAGATGCACTTCTAGTGCAGAATAATTGGAACTTTAATTTTATTAGTTATTGTTTCAGTTGATTTGTTGTGACATCAACTTAAAACCTGGAACCCATATTTATTGCCAAGTGAACTATTAAATATATATTCCAAATTAGTGTTTTCAACTTTATAATGAATTTACTCAACATTTCATGATTTTTTCTCAACAGGGGAAGAAGACTTTGAAGAGATGTTCCGTCAAAGAGCTAAGCTGTTCAGATTTGATAAAGAGGCCAATCAATGGAAGGAAAAGGGACTTGGAGAAATGAAAATCTTAAGACATCTGGTCAACAGTGAGTATTTTAATTTGTATTGTAATCTTTCTATTAACAAACAATAATTTTGGTTTTGTTAAGACTAGTACTTAATACTAGTCTAAACAAAACCAAAATTATTGTTTGCATTTATTATTGGGATGTTTAAAGAATGAGCAAAAATGTGTGATTAATTAATGCAATATCAGTAAAATCTGCATACAGGTATATGAAGCAGATATCAGAATGAAAGTTCTTATTAATGCAATAATCACCCAGTATTACATATATTTACATGAATAAAAACCTCTCACTAATTTCTGAATTAAAGTAAAATTTGTTTAAAATATAATCTGAAAATATTTTTAATTTGGCTTGTATACTGTGGATTCATTTTTTTTTTTCATTGTTACATTTTTGTGGATTGCTGCATCCTCATTGATATTTGATTTCCTGGTTTTGCCAATCTCTGTGTACATAGATCTACATAGCCTACTGAAAATATATTATTCTTTGAACATTGGAATTTGTAGTTCAACTGTACCCACTGAACCCACGAAAATTTGTATCCAACAAATAATAACAAATCCACAGTAATTGTTTTTACATTTGGTTTATGTTTCAGACATACAATCATTACATACTACTATTGTTTGTTAAAGGTCGATACAGACTTATACTTAGAAGAGAACAAGTTTTAAAGTTGGCATGTAACCAATGGTTGACAGCAGAGATATCATTTAAACCTTTACCAACATCAGAAACATCATGGTGCTGGGTTGGACAAGATTTTAGCGACAATGAACCAGTCATTGAACAATTAGCAATTAAATTTAAGGTTAGAAATCATTGTAAATTTAATATGTTTTTTTCTGTATTAAAGTGGTACAAAGACATTACATACAAACTATAGAAAGGAATAGCTTGACATATCAATTCAGATAACACACATGCAACTGTCGAAACTGATAAGCAAATTTGTATATTGTGCATTCACTGCTTTCCATTGCTATTCTAGATTATAAGCCAACTCTGTGGGACCCTCATGGGTAAACAAGGTTGTTTAAAAAACCTCTCTTGTTGTCCTCAATATGTTTCTAGATTTCATTTAATTTTATAAAATGATTTGAATATAATTTTACAATTATCATAAACATGATGCAATATTTATTGATTCATTTTGGTTACTTAACGTCCAGTGGCATATATTTAATGCATGTTCAGGACGAGAACAAATTAACAATAAATACAAAAGGAAGGTCCTTGAATAGAAGCCCTTTGGGATATAGGTCAGAGAAATTTTAGACTGCCACTGGAAAATGAGGGTATATTGGATAGGGACAGAAATTTCACCTTGCAAAAGGCCACCTACCAACCCCTCAAAGAGTTGTTGTAAGGGTTCTTTACATGCAAAGAGCATACAACTCACTATAAATAAGGCATTGGATTTAATGTCCCTTTTCTAAAGTGTCTGCAACTTATACATCCAGGACAGCCAAATTGACCTCCCTTTTTGGCAAGAGTTTTGCTGTCAGTCAGAAGACCTAATTGATCATATTCATATTCCCTAATCATCCTTGGGGGAGACTAATTGATCCTTAAACCTTGGATGGACTTAAGGAACAAAAGGATGTAATTTTAGAGCAAATACTAAAATAATTATTGGGGAATATTTAAAAGTAAACCGTATATTAGTCATTTGTTAATGATTTTTCAGACAATAGAGCTGGCTCAACAGTTTAAACAAGTCATTGATACTTGTCAGAACGAAATCAGAAAGCAGAATTCAACAGCTACAGAGAAGGGAGGTAAATATTAAAATAAAGTATCAAAACTCATGGACAAATCTATTTTTAGTTATACCATTAGAATAACCACCAATTCAGACAAATGTTGAAATGTTTTCCCTGAATGATTGTTTTAATGACGAGACAAGCAAATCATGTATAAGTTAGAAAGGGATTTGTATTGAGGATAAACACTGTGTATCATCGTACAGCGGATATAGGTACTAACCAAGCGGGAGTGAGCGATTTTGATCTTACACGGTAACGAAAATCTTTGTTTTGTTCACAAAAATCAATGTGTACTTCAATATTAACATAATTGCTGTTTTAAGAAATGATTTGGTGGTAGCTTGATGATTAGAGAAGTCTCCTTATTTTCCCAAAACAAGAACGATAACTAAAAACATGTGCAATACCCTCGTCTCATCCGATATAATTCTATATTCATTGCAACTCTTTTTCTGATAGAAGGCCACTGTGTGTGTGTAATAAGTGTTTAGCTGACCACATAAATCCTTATGTACGGTGCATAGTTAAGCTGTTGTGCACCGTACACAAAAACTTTATTTTCATACTCGTTTATTACCCAAAAAGTTTCAAGGAATGAGTAATCACAGGTAGATTTATGATTGGTAACTATTTCTTTTGCCCTGTGTTAGCTTTCTTTCAGATAAAACATGTAAATGTCTCAACAACTTTATTGAAATTGAAAGTTGGTGTTGACATTCACAACTATTTGCGCATGTACAATTTATTTGTTCTTATTAGAATATCAAAGTTGTTTGATGAATAGGAAAAAAGTCAATGCGAAAATTATTTGGGAGCAGGAATTTCACATGTTGAGAAATGTACATTGAATATTGATAAAGCAAAACAAAGATTTTTGTTACCGTGTAAGGTCAAAATTGATCATGCCCACTTGGTTAGTACCTATATCCACTGTACTGATGATACACGGTGATAAAGAGCTGTACAGTTCATAGTTTGTAGATGGAAGGTTGTTTATGCCACACCATCTGTAGTAGTACTGCATATTGTTTTTGTATCTGTCTGTTTTTCCTTCCCATATTAGATTAAAGATGATCATTAGGTAGTTTTGCATGAGGTAGTGGCTACATTAACCTTAGAGTTAGTACACATGCATATTATGATTTGAAGTAAGAATCAATGCCTAGCTAGGGTTTTGATTAAGATTTTTTATTCACTAAACATGCAATTGTGATTATTTAAGCTGGCCATGGTGTGCTGTGATATTTACAAATATTCTTGTCTTTTATAAATCAGGTTTATGTCTGACCTGTTCCGTAATGAAGTCAGAAATCATGTGAACCCTCAAAAGAAGTATATACAATCTCAACATGATTTGATGTATTCCTTATAAATCACATTACCTGAGACTTCTTTTCCAGGGTTCAGTAATTCTTATAATTTAAATTTATTACAGATGCAGATATAAAACCCACAACAGTGGTAGCACAGCCAGAAGAGTCGAGAACTGTAGTAGCACAACCGGAAGAGTCCAGAACCGTGGTTACACAGCCAGAAGATGCAATGAAGAATGTTATTGAAGAACAAGCTAAAGTAGAAGAAGATGAAGAAGAAGACGATGATGATTATACAACGGATGAAGACGAAGAAGAAATACTTTTTGACAAAAGAATAAAATTCTTCAGCAAAGAAGAAGATTGGAAGGTAAATTACAGTGATAATATCTCTAAATTATTTTCCATAAACTCATTAAAATTAAAGGGAGCTGTGAATTACCTTGGTGTCCATGTTTTTGTAGGTGTCCACAACTGTTTCTAAGGTACTGAATGACCTATAGCAGGGTTATTTTGTCTGCAAGTTGACCTTGAAGAAGCTGCCCAGACCCACATTTTGCAGTTCATTGGCTTCTTATTTTTGAGTCGATCAGTTTGATATAAAAAGAGATTTGCAATAATGTTTGGGTTTAAAGATGAATCTAACAACTTACCATTACAGATATTCAGTCTTCCTGCTCACTGTTTCTCTTGGTTTCTATTTATATCACTTTAACATGTTTTATTCCTGAAATGCATATAAGATTTTTGAATGGCTTTCATCAGTCAATCCATCCTTGATAGAAACTGTTGATATGGGAATTTTAAGGGGGTAGACCTTTGTTCAGGGAGATATCTCTTTAAATCAGTTATGATTTTGAAAAAGTCAGGTTTCATAAATGTATTTTAAGCATTTACATGCAAGATTGAAAATAATCTGTTACCTAGAAGTTTATAGAATATATTTATGAAAACAGTTGACACAAACATACTGATGATCTTAAGAGTTATTTTCCTTTACCTATAGTAGGTCTACCTCCTTAAAACTTTGTAGTTAGCTGTATTATTGTCTTCATTATTCTGTTCTACTATAAATGTTGTGAGATGATTTTCATTTTATATATTTGTAGGCTGTCGGACTAGGAACAATAAAGGTTATTTATGATGAAGATGTCAATGGTAACAGGATAATGGTAGAATTAGACAACAAAAACGTTGTTTGTAATCATTTAGTAACTAAGGAACTGAATATGTCTATGTAAGTAGGCTTTTGTAAATATTTTGCTTTGTGGTTCCAGAGTTACAGTACTTGAACAGTTTGAATGAAGGCAATTTTTCACATATCATGCAATAACTCCAGTATTAAATTGAGAAATTGAAAGGGGGAACGTGTCAAAGAGACAACAACCAGAAGAAATTGACACAACTTGCCGTTATGGAAAAGGAAAAACTACAACTATAATCCTTCTTTATTTGCTACATCAATCGTAGGAGATGTCCTTACATTGGTAGCATTTAACTTGCACATGTCTTGTTACATGTTTCTAAATATACTTTTTTTTTTTATATAAGTATATCACAACAACAACAACAACAACCCGACCAAAGAGCAGAAAGAACGATTCCCTTTAAGCTTCATGTTATTGTTGGGAATGTTTTCTTTCAATGTATTTTAGTTTTCTGTTTCACTATTTCAGAAACTTCAATTGTCAGAATTATAATATAAATTGTTCACATTTGTACCATAATTTGAGTTCGTTTAGATTAACTGACAACTTTACATAATTGCTGGAATTGGTGAACACAACACAACTTTTTTTTTTTTTTTTCTTTTAATATGCCATTACAGAATTATAGGACTTTGTCGGTCATTTTAATAAAAGGTATTTTTTAAATGTCTTGAATTACATAAGTAGATATAAGAAAATGTGGTATGAGTGCCAATGAGACAACTCTCCACCAAAGTTACAATTTGTATAAAGTAAACCATTATAGGTAAAGTATGGCCTTTAACAAGGAACCTTGACTCACACCTAACAGCAAGCTATAAAGTATGTATTGTTCAAATTACTACAAAATTAACACTTATCAAAGGATTGGTGAATTCAGATTCCTGATTTAAAAAATTCTGGTTTGTCATTCAAAACTGCACACTTGTTAGATTTTGTGAATTTAGAACCTTAATTTAGAAAATTCTGTTTTGTCATTTCAGAGTTGTGGGACTTTTAATAGTCATAATTGACCTATGCCTAAGGCTATGTTTTTATTTACAGAGATAAAAAAGACTGTTATTGGTCTCCAATAGATTTCTCCACAGATGAACCTGTAAGAAGACACTTTAGATCTCAGTTTAGTTCAGAGCAGGCTGCTCAAGAATTCCAAAAAGTATTTGAGGAGGTGAGTTACTACATATTTTAATCACATTTTTCTCTGGTTTTACTTAACAGAATGCCATCATATTATGTCTGCAGTTTGACAGTGTTGAGATCTTAATTTTGCTCACTTTGGGGATTTGTCAAACACCACCTTCCTGCCTTCCAATATATGATATTGTTTTTAAAATTCTGAATGAATACAAATACTTTTATGCTCGATTTATGGGCATTAGGTTTTCTGGTCTTTTCGTCCGTCCGTCTGTCCCACTTCAGGTTAAAAAATTTTGTCAAGGTAGTTTTTGATGAAGTTGAAGTCCAATAAACTTGAAACTTAGTACACATGTTCCCTATGATGTGATCTTTCTAATTTTAATGCCAAATTAGAGTTTTGACCCCAGTTTCACAGTCCACTGAACATAGACAATGATGGTGCAATTGGGGCATCTGTGTACTATGGACACATTCTTGTTGTAAGGAACTTGAGAACAGAGTAACTTTATATTTAGTCAGCAGATTGTTTGTGCAACTTATGAATGCTTTCCAGGTCTGTCGGACAACTACTTCCTACTTTTTGATACATTGAATTACAAATGTAGGCTTAGAACGGCAACATGTGTATTGTTGTTTATTCCTATATTTTGTACTCCATAAGATTTAATGGAAAGCTCAATTTGAAGGCAAAACACATTTCTGATGTTCGATTCTCTAGTTTAAAATAGCAGAACAAGGATTGAATAGAATTGTGTATTTTTTTATGTCAATTTTTTTATTATCTTTATTGTCTTTTCTGTATCATTTATATTTTATTTTTTCACAGGGACGCCAGTTAGCACAGGAATCAGAAATTTCCGAAAGAGACATAGCGACTTTCCCACATGAGATCACATTTCCACATGCTCATGGTGGCTCCAGTCAATGAAGATTACAATAGACAATGACTTTGTTATGGATTAATGTAGCTTTCTGTAATTCTGATATTAAATGTGAAATGCTAGTTCTGTTTAATGTAATGATTAATTAATGTAATGATGATTCTGTTAAGAATGACATAGGAATATTAAAGTAATGATGATTATCTAAAAATGTCAGGAATTTGTGTAACTGTTGAATTATGTTATTGTTTCAAAACTTAAGTTATGATATGTTTTATGCTAACCTAATGGTATTAGGGTAATGTTAAAGAATTCAAACTGCATGAAAAAAGATTTATCAAAAAAAATGTTAAGTCTTCAACATCAGTAATTATATGTTGATCACAAGGATTACAGCAAATTATTTGAGGGCCTTTATTAACCTTTATCTGATGTTCATAATGGTTCTATTTCTATTTGCTGTACATGCTTGTTTCTTAAAAGAATAGCTTCAATAGAAATACAAGTATCATGGTAGTACTTTACAATCTTGTTTGTTTTGTGAAATTGACTAATTAGATTATTGGTATCTTTTTTACTACTCATGATTCAGAGTTTTCCATAAGGGTTTATGCATTGTTGTGCGCTAATGCATAATCTTAAAATTCCCTTTTATAAGCCCCTATCATTCAAACTTTATGAACTCCATCCTTTCAGTCAATCCCTCGTCATTCAAAAATATTCAAAGGAAAACACTATTGAGATGGTTAATTTTCAGGGAACCTGAGACAGATAGTCATTCATAAGTATTGTCTATATTTAAAGTGCTGTATTCATTAAGATTTTAACACATTTGAATTACAAAAGTTGTAGCTTCATTCCCAGTATTAATTCTATTTTGTCCAATAGTTTTTTACTTGGGGCCTAGTTAATCTATATAAAAAATCAATCAACAGTTTAGACAATGGTACTATTTGTATTTACAGAACTTAATGAGAACAATATTGTAAACACTTAATCTAGTTTTGTAGTTATTTACATGTTGATGTAGTCAAACACAATTATTACAGATGACATTGTCAGTGTTAGATGTATGAAAAAGAGAGGCTTAAAATGATGCATAATGACAACCTTTATAACACTGAAAATAAAACTTCAATTATTTAAATTTTTGGTTTAAAAAAATTATATATATGCTAAAAACAAGACACATGAAAATGTTAATTTTTGTTTTTTAAACAAAAGTTTGACAGTAATATCTTCTTTCATTTCAATTTCTCTTTTCTTTCTAATATCTTTAACATATTGTATACTTTTTGCTATTTCTTTAATATCAGGAACTTGAGGAAATCTTAACTGCTCATGGAGAGAAGTAATCATGGATTGTTAAACTTAATCTATAAACAATTAGTGCTGTATTAAATTATTTCACATTGATGGTGTTATATTTTATTGAGTTGTAATGCCACTACTTTAGCTGAATGATGTTTACACTGTAATAATCTAAAAAGAGAGCATGACTTGCTGATGTTCTGTTAATCAAATTTTAGCTTAACTACCAAAATGTCCTTGCGAACGTTTGTATGTATTTTTTCGCCTTAATTGACGATTTTAAAACTTATTTTTCTAGTTTTCCCGTATCATCTCAAAACCTTTAATACTTAAATTCATCGCTATTTTACGATATTTTCCTTTGATCTTACAGACTGATAATTTCCTTTCTCAGCACATTAGAATGATTTGGAAAATTATCACTGGAATCTAAGGGCGCTCTTGCCGTTGTCAATTGTCATAGGTAAAATAGCAATAAATTATCATTGGTCATCTCAACTCAATTTCTCTGTTTTCAAATTTGCTATACAGGTACCAAGTTGAGCTTTGCATTAATATTTGTCAGGGAATTATTTTAGATCAGTCCTGATGCACTGAATATTTGGAAATAATTTGGACTTAAGTTTGAAACTTTTCTGTTGTGTAATTTTCATTTTTTTGTCTGAATATAAAGGCATTGAAAACAGAATAATTTTATATTCAACATGACCTCAATCTTTACCATCTCCTTTCACTCACTGAATAACAATTGTCTTCCCAATTGACAGATTTCTTAAATATTGTCATGGTATTAGTTTTAAGATAGTAAAATAATTTTTTCAAATAATAGGCAAGATTTTGTTTTATCACTAAACACCTAATTATTGTCTCACTTGACGGAGTCAAAAAGTGTGACAGAGTTATGCTGTTGCCGGCGGCGTCAACAATGTAAAAGTTTGTCATTAGGTCTAGTGTATGGTGAACATCAAGTTGTAGGTCAATCATATTTGGTATGCAGTTGTATTAGCCTTGGCACATCTCATTGCCATGGAGATACTTTGGCCCTGCTCCCTCATTCATGGTCTATTGACTTTGAAGCTTTTGTCTATTTTACATGTATCAGTTTGTGATTAGGTTAGTTTATGGGGAACCATTTGTGGTAGGTGAATGATAGTTGGTATGCAGTTGTATTAGCATTGGCATATCTCATTTCCATGGAGATTATTTGGCTCTGCACCCTTAGTCATGGTCTTAACTTTGAAACTTTTGCTTAGTTAACATGCATTAGTTTGTGATAAGGTCAGTTCAAGGGAAACCATTAGTGGTAGTCAACTGTTAATTGGTATTCAGTTGAACAAGCATTAGCACATTTTTATTACCATGGAGATTATTTGGCCCCATCCCCTCAGTTATGGTCTTTCAATTTTGAAACTTTTGCTTAGTTTACATGTATTAGTTTGTGATTAGATCAGTTTAAGTTTTAGGTGTGTTTAAAGGGGAAAGTCTTATAATAAGTCCATGATATTTGGTATGCATTGGCACATCTCATGGAGATTGTTAAGCCATGTAACTCAGTCATAGTTCATTGACTTTGAATATTTGCCTAACTTATGTGACATGTTAAGTATGCTATTTTAATGTCAACATTTAGATAATCAAAATTCCAAAAAAAAGCAAGACATACCTCCATGATAACAGATTATTTCATTTGCCAAAAAGCAGTGGAATTTAATATATGAAGAGAAGATTAACGCAAGTTTTGTTATGATTGGCTTACTCTTGACCATATTACAGCTTTGTGGCCTATTAAACATTATAATTACTGTTTTTAAGCTATTGTCCCATGTCAGTAGTTGTATTTAGTCGAATGAAATTTGGGGTTGATGTCACATTTGTAGTCTCAATTGAATTTGTTTCTACTTGGCGACTTTAACACTTGTCATATTTATAAGACTTGTTTTGATGTGAAAGATAGCACAATGATAGTTTATATTTTAGGTTTACGTCTGTTTTTTAGGCTAGTCTCCCTTTTACATTTAAAATCTTGTATTGCATTCACAGTGACACTTCATTTTGTGTTTGAGATGCAATAGATACGACTAAGTATATTAAAAAATATGTTGCATGTATGTCCAGGGAATTATACCTTATTATAGTTACACCACTAAATTGGACCCAGTCAGAAAGTAGTACAAGAGAGGCGAAAGATATCAAAGGGGTATTCAAACATGTAGTAGAAACATAAACTGACAACGCCATGGATAAAAACACAAAAATACAAACAACTGTAGATATCAGTTATCGCAGGTGCTCAGGAAGGGTAAACAGATTCTGCTTCATATGTTGACTCGTCGTGTTGCTCCTATAAGTACTAAATCAGTAATAAGTCTAATTTGTTGGGTCATTTTTAGGAAAAAAGGGACAATATAACAGTCTGCCATTTGGCACATATCCATTGTCATCTGTAAATGAAGGCAGCAGTAGTATACCGCTGTTCGAAAGTCATAAATCGATAGAGAGAAAACAAATCCGAGTTACTAACTGAACATGAGGAAAACACATCAAATATAAGAGGAAAACAACGAAACATCAAACATTAAAGTGCAACAAAAAACAAAAGACAATTCAACACACATGGAAACGAACTATAAGATAACAATTGCCATTTTCCGGACTTTTTAAGAAAAAAAAATGGTGGATTGAACCTGGTTTTTTGGCTAGCCAAACCTGCCGCTTTTATGGTAATGTTGAATATGATAAATGATAACATTACATGACAGGACTACAATTCAAATAAATGGAAGAACATTCAGAGAGTACACACATAAACAATACAATAGAATATTACGACATGCTAATAGTTATTAAAGATACCAGGCTTATAACTTACTACACCAGACGTGTTTCGTCTACACAAGACTCACCAGTGACGCTCAGGTAAAAAAAAGTAGAGAAAGCCAAATAAATATAAAGAGCATTGATGACCGAAAATTCCTAAAAGTTGTTCCAAATACACTAAGGTTATCTGCCTGGGATAAGAAAATTCCTAAGTATTTAGAATAGTTCCTACTTTTGTAAACAGTAAATTTATAAAAATGACCATATAATTGATAAACATGTCAACACCGAAGTGGTGACTAACTACAGAATAAAAACGAATACTTATAACAACCTAGGTCAGCACAGCCGAACCACTCATTGTTTGTCACCTGACTAGATCGACTGGTGGGACAATCATGAGAGCACTGCGCTTGATACGTTGTCAAAACTACGATACGAATTGACAGTCGTTCCCGTTAGGCCCTGGTCACAACGAACCCACGACATGAAAATTGGTCAAATTGTGGGTCAATTGTGATCATCGTACGACAGTCGCACAATATTTTGAGCATCGTGGCGCTGTCGTGTGTCGTGGGACGAAAATTAAACATGCACTTTTTTTGCTCTACAATATTTTATCGTATCACTGTCTTGTGGCTGTCGTGATAGTGTCTTATCACTGTCGTGCGATAAACACATTGTCGTGGGTACCAACATAAACCATTTTAATGGACTACTAACACAAAGGTTCCTGGTTCGATTCCCGTTTGGGATGAAAATTTCAGGAACTCAATTTTCGGCCCTCCCTTGACACCATCTGCGAGTATGGTCTTGAGGAAACGATGATAGTCCGTCGGAAGGGGACAATAAATGGCTGACCCGTGTTAAGAGAGAGCCATATCTCTTGCACGTTAAAGACACCCTTGTAGATTTCGAAAAAGAGTAGGCTAATGCCGCTACAAGGCAGCACTCGCACCCGCAAAGTGGAAAGGAATTAATATAAGTTGCAAAACTTGTTTCCCAATCCACTATAAATAAATATGTTTAAACTAAACTAAACTAAACTAAACCATTTTAATCAAGAAAAATCGTACAACTGTTGCAAGACTGTCGTACGACAATCCTACGACTGTCGCAAGGCACTCGTGATACAGTCAACCGACTGTCTCAAGAATACCAAATTTCGTACGATGCTCGCACAACATTGATTGTCTGTCGAACGACAGTGGTACGTTCGTCGTGCATCATATTTTTGTTTTATTCAGAAGAACACAATTCAGCGGGAATGAATGTTTGGAAAAACATACCGTCTGTCGTTTAAAGGGGGTGACTGTTCCACCAAAATGATTACGCTCGGTCCTGCTAAGTAGACGCTTTGCCGGACTCCAACAAGAGCAAAAAGCCCGTGAACAGTATAGGAACCAGCAAAACGGCCGACGTTGGTGGGTTAGGCCATGGATCGAACGGCGCCTTATGATTGGGCAGAATAGTATTCACTGATGCAAGAGTTGGAGCGGGAATCTACCGGTGATTTCGTTAGATTCATGAGGATGGAGCCTGGCATGTTTCAAGACAGTGACATGACAGTCGTACGACAGTGGCACGACAATAACACGCGCATCCCATGACATGAAAACCAACCTGAAAAA
Source organism: Mytilus galloprovincialis (assembly GCF_965363235.1). Taxonomy (NCBI): domain Eukaryota; kingdom Metazoa; phylum Mollusca; class Bivalvia; order Mytilida; family Mytilidae; genus Mytilus; species Mytilus galloprovincialis. The sequence continues at coordinate 91,061,864 of NC_134843.1, forward strand.
TAGCCCTAAACAACTCACGACCGACTTGCGACTTACCTACGACAGTACACTTACAATTCTTTTTTATCTGTTGTGTACCCATCGTGGAGATGTCGTAGCTGATGTGACCACTGGAAATGTTTTTGGGACATTTTTCACGACAGTGCCACGACAACTCTTTTTTATAGATCTTCCACGACAAAAAATCGTATGATATGTTGTGACCGGGTTTTAATGATAGTGAGATCATACTTCATGATAATAGACCCATTGTTCCAAAGGATTTTAGAAGCATGTTATTGACTTTGCATACGAAGGGCACCAGGGGAAAGTCCGTTAAAACAAGTTGTTCGTGAAAAAGTATACTTCCCTGGAGTAGACAAACGTGCCTGACAGCAGAATATGTTATACCGCTACTAGATAAAACTTTAAACGGACCGCCATTTTTTCACAAGAACTTCCGAAATTTCGGGGATAACACGGGTTTCAAGCACCGGAAAATCACATCACATCGTTCTATCCCGCGCTAACGCTTACTTTACTGTTTAATATTGTTGATAGAAATTCAAAAATGCATTAAGAAAAAGAATTTTTAAATGTTTGATTCATCTTCGTAGACATATAGACACATGTGTCTATATGTGTCTGGTATTTGTTATTCTCAAGGTGTGGACGAGTTGAAGAGCTAACGTTCGTATACGTAGTAACACTGATAGACAGTTCAACTCTCGTTTTTTGCCTGTCTTTTTTTATGATTTTTATTTTTGCACACAGAATGGGTCAATAGTTGTATTTATTTGAATTTACTTAAAAATATAAAGCATTAAGAACCCAGGTTTTCAATTTCCTCAGTCAAAGTCAAAGATGGATTTAACTACTATTTTTCTTTTGCCTTTTAAGGTTATATGTAGGTGTAATACCACCATTGATTTTTCCCTATTAGTCTTTGTTAAATTGGCACTTTTAAAAAAATTGTACAGTATTTACCTTTATTTCAACCAAAAAAATACTTTGCATGTGTAAAGTTCAATCCTTTCCAGTGATACTGTAACAGTGAAAATTTCACACTACATTTCATTGCATATAAGAAAGTAACCACCGCCGGAAGTAAACAACCCAATTTTTACACTGTTATTTACTGGTTACCTGTTTTGGTAACTATTTAACCTTAACGTTCCAAAATATTTTATAAGACCATCAAATAAAAAAGAATGATGCTTTCAGACATCCAATATACATATTTACGACGTAGAAAAATTTAAGTGCATTGAAATGCAGGGTTAATTTTCTACAACTGTCAAATTCAAGGGAATATTTTTTTAGGCCTACTTTCGTATGCAACCGGATGTGACGTACCATGATTTGGTGGTATTACACCTGTAGCTCTTCAAATCTTTAGGTTCTCTACATCCTTGGCTTTATATATATTCTACCTTCGGCGTTCCTCGCGAAGGTAAATTCAGAGAAGCCCTTCAGACTCATACAATTTATGAAGTGTTATTTTCAGTTTTATTTTTGCATATGTCGTGTTTAAAAAAGAGAAGAAACTAGAACATCAATAATTTGATGTTTATGGCATAATCAATAATCAATAATTTGATGTTTATGTCATTTTCGTCTTTTTCAGAACATATTTACGTATTTGTAAAATATGACTGCAAATCGACAAATATTTCGGTCATTTAAAGAAAACCTGTAATATTCAAATTAAATATTAAAAAAAAAAAAACAATCGTACCAATTTTTCCATTTTATTTCACAAATTTTAGATTTTATCCTGGTTTTATGTTTTCAAACATATTTTTCTTCACAAAAGCAATATGTCAATAACAGGTTTCGCCGAGCGCAGCCTGATAAGACCACAGATGTCGAACCCTGAACAGTTGGGGCAAGTTTGGACAAAATATGAAAGCTGAATACTGTTTGAATTTAGATTGTGTTCAAATTTTTGACATAATATAGGTTTCGAACACAAAATTAAGGTGGTTTAAGATCTTAAAAATTAGAAATGGGCCATTTGATTCACCTAGTATGGTCTATAATCCAAAAATTCAGGTTTAAAAATTTGTTATAATTTTCTTGCTATTGCACAATACTCAGTTAATCTTATATGTAGGATAATTTACCCACCCTGTTAGGTGTGAATCTCCTATCAGTATATGAGGCTTTTAAATATAAATCAGAAATAATCAATAATCAAATATATCCCTAGAATTTTTTTTTGAAAAAACCCAACCCCCTTAAAAACGAATTTTAATTAACTGTAATTTTGAAGTCTATTTTCTTTCAGGGAAAGTGTAATTTACAGAGATTTCCTTAAACTGTAACACACGTTATTGTCTGGAAACTAGAAAATGCTTGTTTTGGCCCCTAATTCTTGAACGTTTAGCAAATACTGTACATCCAACCAATCCCAACCGTCCCTTTGTGATATGGAACAGTTTTAAAGAGATCCCTACATTTATACACAAGTTATTGTCTGGAAACTACATTTTTTCCCTATTTCCCTAACTGTTGATACCATATGATACATGTAACCTCCAAAATCATTCCAAACTTTCATTTTTGGGGTCTTAAACCTTCTGGTAAAATTTCATAGAGATCCATTCGCAACTTAAGTTATTGTCCGCAAACCAAGTGTATCTTCGAACAACGACGACTACAACTTCTTTTATGATAGAATTATATGAACGCAAATTGTTTGTGTTTGTATTACAACCATCTTAAGCTACATGTGAACTATGGATATTTATTTCCCAAGGCTGAATATCTATTTTCTAGACTAATTTACCAATTTAAATTACAACATGAAGTTGTATTTGTACTGGTACAGGTGTTACAAAACATAAAACTATTTTTATTTCCTTCACTTCGTTTTTTCTTTTGAAAATTAGTTTGTATATTAGAATACAAATACAAATATTTTATTGGCACAAACACAATTACAATAATTGGCAAAGACCCATATTTCAGTGCATTACAACAATAAATACAGCATACTTGTAGTTAAATATGTTATAATTAAGAAGCTTAAATCTCATTTCCATACACCATACATTTATATATATAAGAACTAGCCACTTTCAGGACTTTTGAAGCATTACTATTAATGCAACTATTAATATTTAGCTGATTTTCACTACAACATGTAGGAAATAAACTCATCATAGATACCAGGACTAAATTTAGTATATACGCCAGACGCGCGTTTCGTCTACAAAAGACTCATCAGTGACGCTCGAATCCAAACAAGTTGAAGTATATTTAAGGTAGCACAATACAAAGATTTTTTCACTCCCAATCAGACAACTTTAAACTGATGTAATTCATTTCATCCTTCTTTATATTTTATAAATGAGGTACCAAAAGAAAGAAGAAAGATTAATCTTTCAAATATTGATAATTTCATTATTGCATAATTATTACATAACTAATTATTATGTTATTAGTTGCTATATTGTGATGTCCACACTTGAATGAATTTAGCGTCTTTGTTCTTCATAGCATCCCAAAATATTTTATAGATTCTTGTACAACACAGCTTGACCTCCAAAACTGTGTCTCAGATTTCAAAAAACATTAATAAAACAAATTTTATACCCAATTGAATTACGTGGTCTCTAATGAATTGATGTTGCAAACTTCATTGAAGATTTATGAGAGAATGAAATACAGTAGGAAAAATCTGAGACACAGAGGTCAAACTGTGTTGTACAAGAATCTATAAAAAATTTTGGGATGCTATGAAGAACAAAGGAGCTAAATTCATTCAAGTGTGGACATCACAGAATGGCAACTAATTACATAACAATTAATGATGTAATAATTATGTCATTATGAAATTATCACAATTTGAAAGATTAATCCTTCTTCTTTCTTTTGGTACCTCATTTATAAAATTTAAAGAAAGATGAGTGGAATTACATCAGTTTAAGGATGTCTGATTGGGGATGAAAAATCTTTGTATTGTGCTACCTTAATATAATATTTTTAAATTCACATTTCAGTAAAAAGTGATTTTCATCTTCTACCTCACCTGATTTACATACATTACAAACTCGTTCATAGGTGGGTAAACCTAAATATCGCCCTTTTTTCATAGCAAGATTGTGTGCACTCAATCTTATTTTACAACGAGATGACCTTTCTAATCTATTACTTAGAACATCAACATAAGGACTACGCTGATTTGGATTATGAAATTGTTGGTCAAATTTTAGTTTTGATGAATCATGAATTTTTGATGATTGATTCTGTGTGCACTGATCAATCACTCGTTGTTTAATACTAGGTAGATATTGTTTAACAGAAAGTTCCCCCAGCTAGGTTTGAAAATCCTAGATTGTTTAAAATAGAATAAAGTTTCTTTGTCCAGGGGTTCTTTTTTTCAGTTGCTAGAAAAACTTTTGATATACAAGTGAGTTTTCAGACCTTCAAATATGATAAAAATGATATTTTTGACCACAACGGTAGCCTGTAAAGTTCAGCTCTACAAGCAGCATTAACTGCTTTACTTTGCATGTGTTATATTTTGTCAGTAAGCTATTATTTATACAGGTAGTTCATTCGATATTGTATTATTTTTGTATACAAATTAAATTCATCAACCTGACTGTATTTTTCTAATGAATAGTATTCAAGAGATTTATATGGCAATGTAAGCTCGCTTATAAAGAAGGCACACCATTATTTCTTATCATCATTGTTTTCTATGCTAAATTCTTCAATTGGAAGCATTCATAGCTCTTCTGTCTTAAGTTTAAGTAAAGGGACAGCCATTTCATATCAAACAACTTCATGCACCTGATTTGGGATTTACAAAACAGGAAGTGTAGATCTGAGAAACAGGCAAAAAGTAAAATAACCAAAATACCGAACTCCGAGGAAAATTAAAAACTGGAGGTGCCTAATCAAATGGAAAATTTCAAAGCCTCAAACACATGAAAAGAATAGATAAACCTGTCATATTCCTAACTTGGTACAGGTATTTTATTATGTAGATAATAGTGGATTAAACCTGGTTTTATAGAAAAATTTACCCTTTTTAAATTTCGTGTATGTTTGTTTTAATACAAATCAAATTTTTAGTAAAAAAGTGGTTTTAATACAAACAAACAAAAACAACCCAAATTATTTCACAAATTATGAAAGCTGTACTCATGAGAAGAAGCAATTGATTTGTTTTTAATGTGTATACGCACAAGGAAGCTATATAACCTAGTGATGATATTACCCTTCTTAAATTGCGAATAATTGACCGTCATGGAATATCTGTTGTAAAAATGACAATGGATATGTGTAATCCGTCCTCTATTTCCCGAAAGTGACTTATCGGATTAGACTTATCACCGGGTTTGTACTTAAATAAGGAACACGACGGGTGACACAGATGGAGCAAACTATCATCTATCATTGTCAAATAACATATATATGTCGAGTATGTAAACCTAAACTCGTTCATCATCTGAAAACTTTTATTTACCATCCAAAAAAAACCACAAGATCTAAGAAATCTGTAAATTAGGGAGATTATCGCTATTCAGTGAGCAAATGAGACGGTAAAGTTAGGGCCAAGGTCAAATTAAAAATATATTCGGTACGGCCTTTACAATTAGGCAATAATTGAAAATAATGCAATAGAAAAATGCTAAACTTAGTAGGTATAACAAAACCAACTTATTTTCAAACAGGCAGTGACACCCTGCTGATAGAAAATAAATCTTTGTTAAGGCATAGCTCAAAATAAATTATTACCTGTTCAAATTATAGAATAATTCACAACTGCCATGGTCAGTGGGAACAACAAAAAGCTTCTTAGTGCTTGAATTGATCAACTGTTTCGAAACATGTCTACTTTAAGGTCAGAAATTATTGAGGGTTTAACGCAAATCATGCACCTGGATAAGTATTGTATTACGAACTCAAATTCTGATTCTGATTAAAATATATCTGTATGCAACTTTTTTCATACAATGATTTTCAGGTACACAATGAAGACAGTTGCCAAATAATGAGAAAAGAAGGGCGAGAGATACCAAAGAGAAAGTAAAACTCATAGATCGGAAATAAACTGACAACGCAATGGCTATAAAAAAGACAAACAGACAAAAATAGCACACAAGACACCACATAGAAAACTAAAGTTCATTTAGGCAATTTGGTACAATTCGACTTCAGTTTGATTCACAGAACAAAACCAAGTCATTCTCTTTTCTCAGATCATTTCCGTATTTACATTACTCGGCTAATGTATTGGGATTACAATTCAATAAAACCATCACTGTAAAACAATTTAACACATCACCAATAGTTTATAGATTAAGTTTTCCAAGTCAGGAAAATGGTCATTGTTATATTATACAGCATCTCTACAGCATGTGTTGTCAGCATGTCCAGTCGCACTGAAAGATGGAAGATATACCATGAGGCATGACAGTGTATTGAAAACAATAGCAGCAAAGTTGAATACCACCAGGAGAAAAAAGAGAAAGATGCAGAAGAACATCACATTTGTAAATTTTGTGAGGGCTGGAGAAAAGAAAGACAACCAGGCAGAAGGTTTAGGGATACTTGGAACATCATCAGACTGGCAGATGACAGCAGACATACATCAACGCATGAGTTTCCCAGCAGAAATAGCAGCAACATCGCCAAGACCAGATATAGTCATTTGGTCACAGGGAACTAGGCAGGCGGTATCGCTGGAACTAACAGTCCCATGGGAAGACAGAATAGAGGAAGCTTATGAAAGAAAGATGGCAAAATACCAGCAGCTAATAGAGGATTGCAAACAGCGCGGGATGGAGGACGTGGTGTATGGCAATAGAAGTCGGATGCAGGGGCTTTGCAGGACAGTCAATGTGGCGGGCACTTAGGACCTTGGGAGTGGTAGGAGCAGAGAGGAAGAAACTGATTACAGAAGTGTGTAGAGAAGCAGAAGTGGCATCACAGTGGATTTGGAGGAAAAGAGACGAAGTGTGGAAACGTGCAAAGTGATAGAACAATGAACAGTTATTGTGTAAATAATGGACAGATATAGATATACAGAACAGCATTCAGTTACAGAAGAACAGCAATGACATCAGCTGAGACATCGGAGCCGTGTAGGCCATCCAGTTCCAGGTTCAGATTGATCACCTGAGCCGGCGCACCTCTGGAGGTTGTTGTGGAATAGCGCCGAAACAGCCAAGGAAGGAGGACTCCACCTGATGATGGAATTGGATCAGCATTCCTTTGATGTTTACAAGGTAATCAACTTCTGGAAACCCAGTGACCACCAGGAAAGTCTGGTTGACGACTGTGAAGAGAACAGTGTCAACCTGGAGAGACAGGAGGCAGCCAGGAGAGACTGGTAACCGGGGCATTAGGCTTGGCAAGTCAAAGTGCATCTCCTGTGAAGGGGAACCCATTTTACACGCTATGGAACGATATATACTAAGACACCCTCGGGGCTGTGCGAGAGCGAGGGAGGATGAACAGCCCATAGGACAGGATCAGGAAACGACTATGGAACCGACAAGGACAACGAACCAGAACAACGGATGTAAATGTTTTTGTGGTAAAGTCTGTAAGAATTCTAGAGGTTTGAAGATCCATCAAAGCAGAATGAAATGTGTGCAACCCCATTCTGGCAATCAACGCACAGAGAGATCTGGTCAGACGGAGGAGGAGACCATCCAGGAAGCAAACCACAGTGATGATAGCCTCCCTGTGACCCAGGATGAGGATGAGCACGAGGAACAGCCTACAGAGGTAGAACAACTTGACGAGGCAGAAGAGATAGAGAGGATAGAACCAACAGTCCATAGAGAAGACGGGATAGAAACAACAGTCCGTAGAGAAGACAGGATAGAACCAACAACCCGTAGAGAAGAGAATGAGCCACGCAAAGAGAAGATCAAATGGCCAACGAATGCAGACAAAGCAGCTTGGAAAGCTCTTGACGAAGATTTGGAAAACATCTTAGAGGCAACATTAGCAGGCAGTGTAGACAGAAAGATAACAGCAATGACGTCCATTATTTACAGCATAGGAAAGGACAGATTTGGAGTGGTACCACAAGGGAAACAACCAACAAAACAAGGCCATAGTAACAAGAGACAGAAGAAGATCAAGGAATTGAGAGGAGACTTGAGAAGGTTAAAGAAGAGGTACAAAGTCGCCAATGAGAAGGAAAGGTTACCATTACAGCAGTTAAGAAAGGAAACTAGGGAGAAACTTAAGACACTTACAAGAGCAGAAACTCAAAGAAGAGATAGAAAGAAAAAGGCAAATGAGAGAGCAACATTTACAGCAAACCCATTTCAGTATATGAAGCTATTATTTGGAGCGAGAGGATCTGGTAAACTGGAAAACTCGAGGGAAGAAGTGGAAGAACATCTCAGTAAGACCCACAGTGATGAGAGACGCGGAGAAGACCTGGAAGAATGTGAGAAATTGTTAACACCAGAGGAGCCGAAAGAACAGTTTGATGAGTCAGACCTGAAGTTCCAAGAAGTGCAGGACGTAGTGAGAAAGGCAAGAGCAGGGTCAGCACCAGGACCAAATGGTATTTCATATAGGGTATATAAGAACTGTCCCAGACTGATCAGAAGGTTGTGGAAGCTATTAAAAGTAATTTGGAGAAGGAGAAAGATGACAGAGTTATGGTACAAGGCAGAAGGATGTTTTATACCAAAAGAAGAGAACTCCTGGAAAGTTGAACAGTTTAGAACCATCTCCCTATTGAACATTGAGGGGAAGATATTCCTGGCAGATTTAGCAAGGAGAACGACGAGGTACCTGCTTGGCAACGAATATATAGACATCGCAGTCCAGAAAGGAGGCATGCCTGAAGTATCTGGTTGCATCGAACACACCAGCGTTATTACACAGATTTTAAGAGAAGCAAAGGAGAAGAAAAGTGACTTAGCAGTGTTTTGGCTAGATCTGGCTAATGCTTATGGGTCCATACCTCACAAACTAGTAGACCTGACATTGGAGAGGTATCATGTTCCACCAACTATCAGAACTATGCTGCGAGAGTATTTTGACAAGATTGAAATGAGGTTCACAGCTGGAGACTTCACCACAGCTTGGCAGAGACTTGAAGTTGGAATATTAACGGGGTGTACAATATCAGTAGTCCTGTTTGCAGCAGCAATGAACTTAATTGTAAAATCGGTAGAAAAACCAAGTAGAGGACCATTATTGTCATCAGGGGTCAGGCAACCACCAGTAAGAGCTTTTATGGATGATATGACAGTGACAGCAAAAACAGTCATAGAGGGAAGATGGACTTTAGAGGAATTGGAAAGGATGATTAAGTGGGCCAGAATGAAGTTCAAACCAAGTAAATCTAGAAGTTTGATAGTGAGGAAAGGCAAAGTGCAAGATGATACATTTGAGTTAGCAGGTGAAAAGATACCAACAGTTGGAGAGAAACCAGTGAAATGCCTAGGTAAAAAGTTTGATGCAACACTAGCAGATATGGTAAACATGGATGAAGTTCAAGTGCAATTGGTAGAATGGCTGACGAAGATAGACAAAAGTGGGCTCCCAGGAAGATATAAGGCCTGGATATATCAACATGGGGTCTTACCAAGGATACTGTGGCCATTACTAGTTTACGAGTTCCCATTGTCCAAAGTGGAGGCCTTAGAGAGAAAGATCAGTGCATGCCTAAGAAGATGGTTGGGTGTGCCAAGAAGTTTCAGCAGCATTGGATTGTACAGCACAGGAACAAAGCTACAATTACCAATGAAGGCATTGACAGAAGAGTATAAAGTTACAAAGACAAGACAGGTTATGACGTTGAGAGACAGCAAAGATGCTAAAGTGAGAGGAGCCAAAGTAAAGATCAGGACAGGAAGAAAACGGAAAGCAGAGGAAGCAGTTAAGGAAGCTGAGACCAGACTAAAGCACAGTGGCATCGTTGGTGTAACAGCAGTTGGTAGACAGGGATTTGGTATGACAACAAAACCAAGGTGGGATACAGCAAATGAGAAGGGACGGAGGGAACTGGTGCAACAGCAAATACGACAAATGGAAGAAGAGAGTAGGAATGTTAAGGCAGTAGGAATGAAACAGCAGGGTAGTTGGTTGAATTGGCAAGGAGCTAGAAGCAGGGCTTTGACCTGGAGCGAGATTTGGAGTATGGAGGGATACAGATTGAGTTTTCTCCTAAGATCAGTGTATGATGTTTTACCAAGCCCATCAAACCTCTATACCTGGGGGTTGATAGAAGACCCAACATGCACCTTATGTAAAGACAAACCAGCATCTCTACAGCATGTGTTGTCAGCATGTCCAGTCGCACTGAAAGATGAAAGATATACATGGAGGCATGACAGTGTATTGAAAACAATAGCAGCAAAGTTGGATACCACCAGGAGAAAAAAGAGAAAGATGCAGAAGAACATCACATTTGTAAATTTTGTGAGGGCTGGAGAAAAGAAAGACAACCAGGCAGAAGGTTTAGGGATACTTGGAACAGCATCAGACTGGCAGATGACAGCAGACATACATCAACGCATGAGTTTCCCAGCAGAAATAGCAGCAACATCGCTAAGACAAGATATAGTCATTTGGTCACAGGGAACTAGGCAGGTGGTATTGCTGGAACTAACAGTCCCATGGGAAGACAGAATAGAGGAAGCTTATGAAAGAAAGATGGCAAAATACCAGCAGCTAATAGAGGATTGCAAACAGCGGGGATGGAGGACGTGGTGTATGGCAATAGAAGTCGGATGCAGGGGCTTTGCAGGACAGTCAATGTGGCGGGCACTTAGGACCTTGGGAGTGGTAGGAGCAGAGAGGATGAAACTGATTACAGAAGTGTGTAGAGAAGCAGAAGTGGCATCACAGTGGATTTGGAGGAAAAGAGACGAAGTGTGGAAAAGTGCAAAGTGATAGAACAATGAACAGTTATTGTGTAAATAATGGACAGATATAGATATACAGAACAACATTCAGTTACAGAAGAACAGCAATGACATCAGCTGAGACATCGGAGCCGTGTAGGCCATCCAGTTCCAGGTTCAGATTGATCACCTGAGCCGGCGCACCTCTGGAGGTTGTTGTGGAATAGCGCCGAAACAGCCAAGGAAGGAGGACTCCACCTGATGATGGAATTGGATCACCATTCCTTTGATGTTTACAAGGTAATAGTTTGTTTCTGTGTGTGTTACATTTTAATGTCGTGTTTCTTTTTTCTCTGTCGATTTATGAATTTCGAACAGCGGTATACTACTGTTGCCTTTATTTATACAACTCATGATTCAGAGTTATCTCTAGAAGGTTTAGGCACGGTCTCCATGCATTTATGTTGATCATGACTTGAAACTTTAAAAGTGCTATATTCATAAGATTTTAACACGGGTTAAAAACCAAAATTGTAGCTTCATTCACAGTATTGAATTCTATTTTGTCTAATAATTCTTACTTTGTTTCTTTAAAATCCCAACAGTTTAGACATTGGTAGTATAGTACTATATATTTGTGTTTATAGAGTTTTATTAGAGCTATTATTTGAACACTTTATTTTCTAGTAATTTGCATAAAGTAGTAAACCAAAATCATTTAGACGTCTGATAAGGAGAGGCTTGAAGGATGTATAATGAAAGCCTCTATAACTTAAATTACATTAATTAATCATTAGATTAAACTGAACTTGTATGTCACATTTGATTTCAGAATTACAGGAAGCTCGATTAATCCATAACAAAGTTATTGTTTTATTGTAATCCTCATTAACTGGAGCCATCATGACCATGTGGAAATGTTATCTCATGTCGGTAAGTCGCTATGTCTCTTTCTGAAATTTCTGATTCCTGTGCTAACTGGCGTCCCTGAAAAAAAAAGAATATTAATAAAAATTCAAAAATGAAAAAGACACTAACGATATCAAAAAAATTGACACAAATTTGTAGACAGAAATTGTGTAACCTTTGGGGTGACCTAATATTTTGTTGTTTTAAAAGTGTTTTTTTTCTAATGAGATTGGATGGAGGAAAAGTGAGGGTGTGGTGTGGTGGGGTGGGGGGTGGGGGGGGTTGGGGTTATGGTGTGTATTGATGTGATATGTATTTGTCACTTTTGAAAATAACAATTTTTCTAACAAATGAGCAATTCAGATGCATATAATTCTATTTCTTTCTAGTTCTGCTATTTTAACCTAGAGAGTAGAACATCAGAAATGTGTTTTTCTATCAATAGAAACCATTATGTTTGATCAGAATAAATGAATTAAACATAATGCACATGTTGGCGTTCTATTGGTAATTCAAAGAAGGAAAAACAAAAAGAGGTGCGACAGATCTGAAAAGCGCTCATAAGTTACACTATCCATTTCTTGGCCAAATATAAAGTAATTCTTTCCTAAAAAAAACCAAAAGTATTTGTTTTCATTCACATTTAAAAACAAATTCCAAATATTGATAAACAGGAAGAAGGTATCTTACAGATTCACAAAGTGAGCAATATTTACATCTGAACACTGTCAAACTGCTGACTAAATATGATGGAATTTTGTTAATAAGAATCAGCAGGCTCCAGGCCCCGCTTTCGTTGTCCAATATAGTTTCTCTTATTCAAAGTGATTTTTTCCCTTTTCTCTTTTCTTTCCTTTACTCATTTATATCTTATTTTTAATGGGGTGGAAATGAAAGAAGAGAGGTGAAATAAATTTTGGATGTTCTATTATAAATGATTTTGATATCGAAAGAGTGATTTGGCAAGATGTAAAAAGATAATATTTACAGTATTTGGAACATCTCTTCACTCGTCAATAGGGGTATGGATGTGTTTGGTTAGATTTCTAAGTTGCTGGAGTACAATATATCTGATTTTTTTAATATTTTTTTTTTTACTAGTTCTGTACTTTACACTCACAAAAGATTTGACAATAGGTGCTTTTTTCTAATGAGAGAAAGATTATGAAAAATGATTGTGGTCTGTGGCCAGCATACCCAACGATATCAGTCCTTTTCAGGACCGATAACTCTGTCGATAAATATTGGCGGGTTAAATATATGCAATATCATCTTTTTGTACACAAGTTTAAATATCAAGATCGATATCTTTTAATGCATGGATTCTACTTAAAATGTTGAATTAAAATGATAAATGACAAAAATCATATGCAATGAATTTTCATTAAATTTTCTTTAAGCACTATCTATCTACACTATATAAAATAAATATGAATATGAAATATGATTTTTTTCTTCAATCATTAATGAAAGTGAAATAGTGAAATACTATATCACCTTAATATCAAGCAGCCAGTATGGTTCAATTTTGTCAAAATAAGCTTAAAAACAACGATTGTGAATTATTCAATTGCAAGTGAGTAATTCAACCTCATTGAATTCGTAATCATGTGACCTTCAGTTTCACTCCTTAGCTAGTGATGGATACCGAATGCATTGTGTGTGTTCAATTATTTAAAGGAAAAGAATGTCAACATGGAGAATAAAACAAAAGCAAATCATTCTTATACTGGCAAAAACGATAATTAACATATATTTTAAATTTATAGTATGAAATTAAACAGACCTTGAAAAATCCAATTGCATAAAGGTGATATATATATTATATCTTTATCTATGTTTATATCGCTTATATTGCAATTGGAGGTGCTCGATGGTTAACTCGATAGTTAATTAAATGGCGTCTAGACTTAGAGACACACGAAACGAAGCTACATATTATCGATCCCATGCCTAGTAAATTGTTTATTTAGACGTTTTATAATTTGGATGAATGTTTCTCAGAAGAAAATGCTTGTACCAAGTCATGAATATGACAGCTGTTATCCATTCGTTTGGTGTGTTTGATTTAAATTAGCTTAGTAGATATAAAAAGATATAAAAAGATGTGGTATGAGTGCCATTAAGATAACTCTCCATCCGAGTAACAATTTGTATAAAGTAAACCATTATATGTAAAGTATGTCCTTAAACAAGGCGCCTTTGCTCACACCTAACAGCAAGCTATAATTACAGTATTATAATATAACAATGACCATTTTCCGGACTTGGAAAACAATATTTATAAACTATTGGTGCTGTGTTAAAATGCTTTACAGTGATGGTTTTATTGAATTGTAATCCCAATACATTAGCCGAGTAATGTAAATACGGAAATGATCTGAGGAAAGAGAATGACTTGGTTTTGTTCTGTGAATCAAACTGAAGTCGAATTGTACCAAATTGCCTAAATGAACTTTAGTTTTCTATGTGGTGTCTTGCGTACTATTTTTGTCTGTTTGTCTTTTTTATAGCCATTGCGTTGTCAGTTTATTTCCGATCTATGAGTTTGACTGTCTCTTTGGCATCTCTCGCCCTTATTTTCTCATTATTTGGCAACTGTCTTCCATTGTGTACCTGAAAATAATTGTATGAAAAAAGTTGCATACAGATATATTTCAATCAGAATCAGAATTTGAGTTCGTATTACCATTCTTATCCAGGTGCATGATTTGCGTTAAACCCTCAATAATTTCTGACCTTAAAGTAGACATGTTTCGAAACAGTTGATTAATTCAAGCACTAAGAAGCTTTTTGTTGTTCCCACTGACCATGGCAGTTGTGAATTATTCTATAATTTGAACAGGTAATAATTTATTTTGAGCTATGCCTTAACAAAGATTTATTTTGTATCAGTAGGGTGTCACTGCCTGTTTGAAAATAAGTTGGGTTTTGTTATACCTACTAAGTTTAGAATTTTTCTATTGCATTATTTTCAATTATTGCCTAATTGTAAAGGCATCGTACCGAATATATTTTTAATTTGACCTGGGTCCTAACTTTACCGTCTCATTTGCTCACTGAATAGCGATAATCTCCCTAATTTACAGATTTCTTAGATCTTGTGGTTTTTTTTGGATGGTAAATAAAAGTTTTCAGATGATAAACGAGTTTAGGTTTACATACTCGACATATATATGTTATTTGACAATGATAGATGATAGTTTGCTCCATCTGTGTCACCCGTCGTGTTCCTTATTTAAGTACAAACCCGGTGATAAGTCTAATCCGATAAGTCACTTTCGGGAAATAGAGGACGGATTACACATATCCATTGTCATTTTTACAACAGATATTCCATGACGGTCAATTATTCGCAATTTAAGAAGGGTAATATCATCATTAGGTTATATAGCTTCCTTGTGCGTATACATATTAAAAACAAATCAATTGCTTCTTCTCATGAGTCCAGCTTTCAAAAATTTGTGAAATAATTTGGGTTGTTTTTGTTTGTTTGTATTAAAACCACTTTTTTACTAAAAAATTGATTTTTATTAAAACAAACATGCACGAAATTTAAAAAGGGTAAATTTTTCTATAAAACCAGGTTTAATCCACTATTATCTACATAATAAAATACCTGTACCAAGTTAGGAATATGACAGTTTTATCTATTCTTTTCATGTGTTTGAGGCTTTGAAATTTTCCATTTGATTAGGCACCTCCAGTTTTTAATTTTCCTCGGAGTTCGGTATTTTGGTTATTTTACTTTTTGCCTGTTTCTCAGATCTACACTTCCTGTTTTGTAAATCCCAAATCAGGTGCATGAAGTTGTTTGATATGAAATGGCTGTCCCTTTACTTAAGCTTAAGACAGAAGAGCTATGAATGCTTCCAATTGAGGAATTTAGCATAAAAAACAATGATGATAAGAAATAATGGTGTGCCTTCTTTATAAGCGAGCTTACATTGCCATTTAAATCTCTTGAATACTATTCATTAGAAAAATACAGTCAGGTTGATGAATTTAATTTGTATACAAAATTAATACAATATCGATTGAACTACCTGTATAAATAATAGGTTACTGACAAAATATAACACATTCAAAGTAAAGCAGTTAATGCTGCTTGTAGAGCTGAACTTTGCAGGCTACCGTTGTGGTCAAAAATATCATTTTTGTATTAAGTTTTTTTTATCATATTTGAAGGTCTGAAAACTCACTTGTATCCAAAGTTTTTCTGGCAACTGAAAAAAAGAACCCCTGGACAAAGAAACTTTATTTTATTTTAAACAATCTCGATTTTCAAACCTAGCTGGGGGAGGGGGGGGGGGGACTTTCTGTTAAACAATATCTACCTAGTATTAAACAACGAGTGATTGATCAGTGCACACAGAATCAATCATCAAAAATTCATGATTCATCAAAATTAAAATTTTACCAACAATTTCATAATCCAAATCAGCGTAGTCCTTATGTTGATGTTCTAAGTAATAAATTAGAAAGGTCATCTCTGTGTAAAATAAGATTGAGTGTACACAATCTTGCTATTGAAAAAGGGCAATATTTAGGTTTATCCACCGATGAACGAGTTTGTAATGTATGTAAATTAGGTGAGGTAGAAGATGAAAATCACTTTTTACTGAAATGTGAATTTAAAAATATTATATTAAATATACTTCAACTTGTTTGGATTCGAGCGTCACTGACGAGTCTTTTGTAGACAAAACGCGCGTCTGGCGTATATACTAAATTTAGTCCTGGTATCTATGATGAGTTTATTTCCTACATGTTGTAGTGAAAATCAGCTAAATATTAATAGTTGCATTAATAGTAATGCTTCAAAAGTCCTGAAAGTGACTAGTTCGTATATATATAAATGTCTGGTGTATGGAAACGAGATTTAAGCTTCTTAATTATAACATATTTAACTACAAGTATACTGTATTTATTGTTGTAATGCACTGAAATATGGGCCTTTGCCAATTATTGTAATTGTGTTTGTGTCAATAAAATATTTGTATTTGTATTCAAACTAATTTTCAAAAGAAAAAACGAAGTGAAGGAAATAACAATAGTTTTATGTTTTGTAACACCTGTACCAGTACAAATACAACTTCATGTTGTAATTTAAATTGGTAAATTAGTCTAGAAAATAGATATTCAGCCTTGGGAAATAAATATCCATAGTTCACATGTAGCTTAAGATGGTTGTAATACAACCACAAACAATTTGCGTTCATATAATTTTATCATAAAAGAAGTTGTAGTCGTCGTCGTTCGAAGATACACTTGGTTTGCGGACAATAACTTAAGTTGCGAATGGATCTCTATGAAATTTTACCAGAAGGTTTAAGACCCCAAAAATGAAGGTTTGGAATGATTTTGGAGGTTACATGTATCATATGGTATCAACAGTTAGGGAAATAGGGAAAAAATGTAGTTTCCAGACAATAACTTGTGTATAAATGTAGGGATCTATTTAAAATTGTTCCATATCACAAGGGACGGTTGGGATTGGTTGGATGTACAGTATTTGCTAAACGTTCAAGAATTAGGGGCCAAAACAAGCATTTTCTAGTTTCCAGACAATAACGTGTGTTACAGTTTAAGGAAATCTCTGTAAATTACACTTTCCCTGAAAAGAAAATAGACTTCAAAATTACAGTTAATTAAAATTCGTTTTTAAGGGGGTTGGGTTTTTTCAAAAAAAAAATTCTAGGGATATATTTGATTATTGATTATTTCTGATTTATATTTAAAAGCCTCATATACTGATAGGAGATTCACACCTAACAGGGTGAGTAAATTATCCTACACATAAGATTAACTGAGTATTGTGCAATAGCAAGAAAATTATAACAAATTTTTAAACCTGAATTTTTGGATTATAGACCATACTAGGTGAATCAAATGGCCCATTTCTAATTTTTAAGATCTTAAACCACCTGAATTTTGTGTTAGAAACCTATATTATGTCAAAAATTTGAACACAATCTAAATTCAAACAGTATTCAGCTTTCATATTTTGTCCAAACTTGCCCCAACTGTTCAGGGTTCGACATCTGTGGTCTTATCAGTCTGTGCTCGGCGAAACCTGTTATTGACATATTGCTTTTGTGAAGAAAAATATGTTTGAAAACATAAAACCAGGATAAAATCTCAAATTTGTGAATCAAATTGAAAAAATTGGTACGATTGGCTTTTTTTTAATATTTAATTTGAATATTACAGGTTTTCTTTAAATGACCGCAATATTTGTCGATTTGCAGTCATATTTTACAAATACGTAAATTTATGTTCTGAAAAAGACGAAAATGACATAAACATCAAATTATTGATTATTGATTATGCCATAAACATCAAATTATTGATGTTCTAGTTTCTTCTCTTTTTTAAACACGACATATTCAAAAATAAACCTGAAAATAACACTTCATAAATTGTATGAGTCTGAAGGGCTTCTCTGATTTTACCTTCGCGAGGAACGCCGAAGGTAGAATATATATAAAGCCAAGGATGTAGAGAACGTAAAGATTTGAAGAGCTACATATAACCTTAAAAGGCAAAAGAAAAATAGTAGTTAAATCCATCTTTGACTTTGACTGAGGAATTTGAAAACCTGGGTTCTTAATGCTTTATATTTTTAAGTAAATTCAAATAAATACAACTATTGACCCATTCTGTGTGCAAAAATAAAAATCATAAAAAAAGACAGGCAAAAAACGAGAGTTGAACTGTCTATCAGTGTTACTACGTATACGAACGTTAGCTCTTCAACTCTTCCACACATTGAGAATAACAAGTACCAGACACATATAGACACATGTGTCTATATGTCTACGAAGATGAATCAAACATTTAAAAATTCTTTTTCTTAATGCATTCTTGAATTTTTATCAACAATATTAAACAGTAAAGTAAGCGTTATCGCGGGATAGAACGATGTGATTTTTTGGTGCTTGAAACCCGTGTTATCCACGAAATTTCGGAAGTTCTTGTGAAAAAATGGCGGTCCGTTGAAAGTTTTATCTAGTAGCGGTATAACGGATTCTAGTGACAGGCACGTTTGTCTACTCCAGGGAAGTATACTTTTTCACGAACAACTTGTTTTAACGGACTTTCCCCTGGTGCCCTTCGTATGCAAAGTCGATAACATGCTTCTGCAAATCCTTTGGAACAATGGGTCTATTATCATGAAGTATGATCTCACTATCATTAAAGCCCCGGTCACAACATATCATACGATTTTTTGTCGTGGAAGATCTATAAAAAAGGGTTGTCGTGGCACTGTTGTGAAAAATGTCCAAAAAACATTTCCAGTGGTCACATCAGCTACGACATCTCCACGATGGGTACACGACAGATAAAAAAGAATTGTAAGTGTACTGTCGTAGGTAAGTCGCAAGTCGGTCGTGCGATAGTCGTACGACAGTCGTGAGTTGTTTGGGGCTATTTTTCAGGTTTGTTTTCATGTCATGGGATGCGCGTGTTATTGTCGTACCACTGTCGTACGACTGTCATGTCACTGTCTTGAAACATCACAGGCTCCATCCTCATGAATCTAACGAAATCACCGGTAGATTCCCGCTCCAACTCTTGCATCAGTGTATACTATTCTGCCCAATCATAAGGCGCCGTTCGATCAATGGCCTAACCCACCAACGTCGGGCGTTTTGCTGGTTCCTATACTGTTCACGGGCTCGAATTAACGCTAACAGGACCATATTTTTGCTCTTGTTGGAGTCCGGCAAAGCGTCTATTCAGCAGGACCGAGCGTAATCGTTCTAGTGGAACAGTCACCCCCTTTAAACGACAGACGGTATGTTTTTCAAAACATTCATTCCCGCCGAATTGTATTCTTCTGAATAAAACAAAAATATGATGCACGACGAACGTACCACTGTCGTTCGACAGACAATCAATGTTGTGCGAGCATCGTACGAAATTTGGTATTCGTGAGACTGTGGGGTGACTGTATCACGAGTGCCTTGCGACAGTCGTATGATTGTCGTACGACAGTCTTGCAACAGTTGTACGATTTTTCTTGATTAAAATGGTTTATGTTGGTACCCACGACAATGTGTTTATCGCACGACAGTGGTAAGACACTATCACGACAGCCACAAGACAGTGACACGATAAAATATCGTAGAGCAAAAAAAGTGCATGTTTAATTTTCGTCCCACGACACACGACAGCGCCACGATGCTCAAAATATCGTGCGACTGTCGTACGATAATCACAATTGACCCACAATTTGACCAATTTTCATGTCGTGGCGCTGCATAGATGTGTCGTGGGTTCGTTGTGACCAGGGCTTAACGGGAACGACTGTCAATTCGTATCGTAGTTTTGACAACGTATCAAGCGCAGTGCTCTCATGATTGTCCAACCAGTCGATCTAGGGTGACAAACAATGCGTGGTTCGGCTGTGCTGACCTAGGTTGTTATACGTATTCGTTTTTATTCTGTAGTTAGTCACCACTTCGGTGTTGGACATGTTTATCAATTATATGGTCATTTTTATAAATTTACTGTTTACAAAAGTAGGAATTATTCTAAATACTAAGGAATTTTCTTATCCCAGGCAGATAACCTTAGCGTATTTGGAACAACTTTTAGGAATTTTCGGTCATCAATGCTCTTTATATTTATTTGGCTTTCTCTACTTTTTTTTACCTGAGCGTCGCTGGTGAGTCTTGTGTAGACGAAACACGTCTGGTGTAGTAAGTTATAAGCCTGGTATCTTTAATAACTATTAGCATGTCGTAATATTCTATTGTATTGTTTACACGGCCGACACTCGGCTAACCGAGAGATTGGTCGGTTAATCTATATTGAGTATGCGGCTATATCGGCGGTTGGTCTGTTAATCGGGTTGGCTAAAGTCTGTTAATCAGGTGTTATCGAGAAAATCATTGAAAGTTCAGCATGTTTCATTGTATAACTTTTTAAATATATTTTTATCATAAAAAATATTCATGTCTAACAAAACAATTCAATGTACTGAATCCAGTGGTGTAATTATTATTTTTCTAGCTTCAATGTACGATCTATAAAATGAAAAGGCGGGTTACTCATCAATAAATTTATACACATTTTACACACACAAACTGTACACAAAATAACACGTTGGTTGAATTTACGTGCATGCAATATTTTGAACATCGAGAAAAGACATAATGAAATCATTGTGTGAAAATTCTTCACGAAAATCTGTATTTTGGTGACATAAATCAATCTTTATTTAAAACCTGGTCTGTTAATGGGTCGGATGTATAAAACCCAGTCTGTTAATTGGTCTGTTAAGAGTTATGAATGGCAATAAAAGTATAATTTTATTGCTATATGGGGTGTTATCGGATCAATCGGGTAGGCTCAAGACGAGCGGCTAAAATATACGGAAACAACACATGAGCAATGAAACATAAAATATACGGAAACAACATATGAACAATGAACAATTTAAACAATGGAAATTGAAAATTGATAAAAACGGTTTCAAAAAGTGTAATATTAAAGTAATGTTAATTTCATCCAAGAATGGTCGCATATGTCATGTGGATTTTGTTTAATTGTCATGAACGACACCAATTTGTCATCTACATTGGTAACCAGTATATAGATCAGAGATAAACATCGTAATGTAACTAAACATCAGTAAGTAAAATATATTGGGATGCTAAAATATAAAGAATAGAGAAAGAATAATGAGTAAGATAAATAAAAGGTAAAAGGAAAAAAAGTCACGGAGGAAACGTGACATAACAATTTAAAGAATACAGAAATAACCCCCCCCTCCCCCCCCCAAAAAAAAAATCCGAACCCTCATGGTATACACGATAATCTGGATGGAGTAGCAGAATATAGAATAATAAATAAGGACAGTAGAAAGTGATGCATTGCTAAAAAAGAGAGAAAAAATAATAATTGTTTAAGAAACATCCCTGGGTGTTGAAACAGTAACAGATTTCGATGTACTCTAATTGGTGACAAATGCTAGAAGTTTACATGCGGACAACTGCCGTTCTCCTCTACACTTATGAAGAAAGGAACTAAACGGAATAAAATGTATTAAAACTCAAGATGACCAAATGTAGCTGCATTCGCTCATTTCCATTTACTACTTGAGAATGATTTGTAAACAACATATGATTAAGTAATAGAAATAAAGAACCAATTGGACGATGCTTACGAATTAGGGTTAAACGTCCAGTGACAAATATCATGTGCATATGAGAATGACAACACGTTATATGTACCCTGTTGTATTAGAAAGACACTTTCAGTCGGATTTGAGAACGTGCTACTTTGAACAGACACAAAAATTGAGGCTGATTGAAAACGTTAATAATAAATTCATGCGTATTCCAGCGGCCAATTCATATCACACTATATTGACGTGACACACCCTTCAATGAAATGCAAAGAAAGTCAAAATAAAAATGCTCTTACTAGTAAATCACAACCGAAATGAATGACAGACGGACATTCTTTACAAAACTTAATGAACAACTGAAATCACGATATTTGAGGTTTGCGTTATTTCGCAAAGGTTTGCGTTATAACGCAAAGGTTTGCATTGCGTTATGTACAACGCAAAGGTCTGCGTTTTATCGCAAAGGTTTGCATTATAACGCAAAAGGGTTGCGTTGTAACGCAAATATAGGACGACAAATTTTTTTAAAAATGTGTTGCGCTAATTCGCTTCCGTAGGATACTGTTGCACCGTATTATCATTTTTTTTTTACTCAGGAACATCTCATTCTTAACTTTTTCTATAGGAAAATATAAAGGTAGCAAAAATAACTGTGGCTAAATTACTCTTAACTGACACCATTTCAATTGTCCAACCCATTAACAGAATTTATTCCACTAATTTTCACTAAAACGTGGTAATATTCACTTTTTATTACAATTATGAAATATTTACCAATGTAAATTTATGTTTTAGAACCAAAGTACTATTTTGTGTCCTTTAAATGATATCTAAAATTGTTTGTTCCGACTTTTATTTAAAAAAATGCTATGCGTATAAGCATAAATACTACATACTTGCGCGACGCCTTTTGATTTTACTGAAAACTGCGTAGACTGTGAAATGTTTTTACAAGTGGAAAATGTTCTATGATAGATATCATTTTGTCAGACAGTTTTCTTTTTTTGATTTGGTTCTTATAATATGCCAAAAATCTTTATATTTAATAGAGTTTAACATTAAATTGTGCGTTTTACTCTTAACAGACGTATAACCAACCCGATTAACAGACCAACCGCCGATATAGCCGCATACTCGACTCGATTAACCGACCAATCTCTCGGTTAGCCGAGTGTCGGCCGTGGTTTATGTGTGTACTCTCTGAATGTTCTTCCATTTATTTGAATTGTAGTCCTGTCATGTAATGTTATCATTTATCATATTCAACATTACCATAAAAGCGGCAGGTTTGGTTAGCCACAAAACCAGGTTCAATCCACCATTTTTTTTCTTAAAAAGTCCGGAAAATGGCAATTGTTATCTTATAGTTCGTTTCCATGTGTGTTGAATCGTCTTTTGTTTTTTTTGTTGCACTCTAATGTTTGTTGTTTCGTTCTTTTCCTCTTATATTTGATGTGTTTTCCTCATGTTCAGTTAGTAACTCGGATTTGTTTTCTCTCTATCGATTTATGACTTTCGAACAGCGGTATACTACTGCTGCCTTCATTTACAGATGACAATGGATATGTGCCAAATGGCAGACTGTTATATTGTCCCCTTTTTCCTGAAAGTGACCCAACAAATTAGACTTATTACTGATTTAGTACTTACAGGAGCAACACGATGAGTCAACATGTGAAGCAGAATCTGTTTACGCTTCCTGAGCACCTGCGATAACTGATATCTACAGTTGTTTGTATTTTTGTGTTTTTATCCATGGCGTTGTCAGTTTATGTTTCTACTACATGTTTGAATACCCCTTTGATATCGTTCGCCTCTCTTGTACTACTTTCTGACTGGGCCCAATTTAGTGGTGTAACTATAAGGTATAATTCCCTGGACATACATGCAACATATTTTTTAATATACTTAGTCGTATCTATTGCATCTCAAACACAAAATGAAGTGTCACTGTGAATGCAATACAAGATTTATAATGTCAAAGGGAGACTAGCCTAAAAAACAGAAGTAAACCTAAAATATAAACTACAGGTCATTGTGCTATCTTTCACATCAAAACAAGTCTTATAAATATATGACAAGTGTTAAAAGTCGCCAAGTAGAAACAAATTCAATTGAGACAACTACAAATGTGACATCAACCCCAAATTTCATTCGACTAAATACAACTACTGACATGGGACAAAAATAGCTTAAAAATAGTAATTATAATGTTTAATAGGCCACAAAGCTGTAATATGGTCAAGAGTGAGCCAATCATAACAAAACTTGTGTTAAACTTCTCTTCATATATTAACTTCCACTTCTTGTTGGCAAATGAAATAATCTGTTATCATGGAGATATGTCTCGCTTTTTTGTAATTTTGATTATCTAAATGTTGACATTAAAATAGCATACTTAACATGTTACATAAGTTAGGCAAATATTCAGTCAATGAGCCATAACATGGCTTAACAATCTCCATGAGATGTGCCAATGCTAATAAACCTGCATACCAAATATCATTGACTTATTATAAGACTTTCCCCTTTAAAAACACCTAAACACAAACATTAATTTTTAAATTATGTAAAAGTTTCAAAATCAATGAACCATGACGAGGAGTGGAGCTATATAATCTAAATGGAAACGATACCTACAAATGCCAATAAATTTGCTTAAAAATTAGCAGTTCATCTTAAACTGATCTAATCACAAACTAAAACATGTAAACTAAGCAAAAGTTTCAAAGTTGCGAGACCATAACTGAGGGGATGGGGCCAAATAATCTCCATGGTAATAAAAATGTACTAATGCTTGTACAACTGAATACCAATTAACATTTGTCTACCACTAATGGTTTCCCTTGAAGTGACCTAATCACAGACTAATACATGTTAACTAAGCAAAAGTTTCAAAGTTGCGAGACCATAACTGAGGGGATGGGGCCAAATAATCTCCATGGTAATTAAAATGTACTAATGCTTGTACAACTGAATACCAATTAACATTTGCCTACCACTAATGGTTTCCCTTGAAGTGACCTAATCACAGACTAATACATGTTAACTAAGCAAAAGTTTCAAAGTTAAGACCATGACTAAGGGTGCAGAGCAAAATAATCTCCATGGAAATGAGATATGCCAATGCTAATACAGCTGCATACCAAATATCATTCACCTACCACTAATGGTTCCCCATAAACTGACCTAATCACAAACTGATACATGTAAAATAGACAAAAGTTTCAAAGTCAATAGACCATGACTGAGGGAGCAGGGTCAAAAAATCTACATGGCAATGACATGAGCCAAGGCTAATACAACTGCATACCAAATATGATTGACCTACAACTTGATGTTCACCATACACTAGACCTAAGGACAAACTTTTACATTGTTGACGCAGCATACCTCTGTCACGCTTTTTGACTCCGTCAAGCGAGACAATAATTAGGTGTTTAGTGATAAAACAAAATCTTGCCTATTATTTGAAGAAATTATTTTACCATCTTAAAACTAGAATACCATGAGAATATTCAAGAAATCTGTCAATTAGGAAGACAATTGTTATTCAGTGAGTGATAGGAGATGGTAAAGATTGAGTCAAGGTTAATTATAAAGTTATTCTGTTTTCAATGCCTTTATATTAAGACAAAAACAAAATGAAAATTACGCAACAGAAAAGTTTCAAACTTAGTAGATACTGGGTAAGTCCAAATTATTTCTAAATATGCAGTGCATCAGGATTGATCTAAAATAATTCCCTGACAAATATTAATGCAAAGCTCAACATAACTTGGTACCTGGTTGAAGTATCAACCTAATCACAAACTAATACATGTTAACTAAGCAAAAGTTTCAAAGTTAAGACCATGACTAAGGGTGCAGAGCAAAATAATCTCCATGGAAATGAGATATGCCAATGCTAATACAGCTGCATACCAAATGTAGCCAGGTGTATAGTGAGGCTGATAGAAAGTGACATATTTGATGATAAGATCTTTATTGTTTTACTAGTTAACAAAGGTGGCAGGTAGTCCTGCAAATACACAAAAAGAAGGTTTTTATAATACAATTGTCTACATGTAGAACACAACTTCAGTTATAATGTACACTATAATGTAAATGATATCAGCAAAATACATAGGTACAATAATTTGCTTGCCTTAGCCAATATTACTCAGTATTAATACCAATAACTCTTGTATACATTTAATATGACAAAGTATGGTTTATATGCAGTAAATAGTACTTAAATCATTTCATTAACTCTCTTTCATATTCAAAATGAAGTTTACTTAATCAAAACACTCATTTAAATAGAATTACAAAATATTGTTAAACCTGCGTTCCATAACAAGACACATTAATGTTAAACAGGCTTTCCATAGTTTTTATAGCAAATAGCTCTCGTTTGTGTACAAAATAAATGTTAATTAAACTTTACAGAAGTGAACACGGATGGTTATTGTTCCATCATTATAGATGCATGTGATTAATATACCAAAACAATTATTTAACAATGAAAAATACAATGTTTATGCAACAAAAACAACTAACCTAAATTATAGTATTCTAAGTGACATAAATTATGTGTCACATAATTACAGAAGATATAATATGATATGTTTGTCAGTATTATTAATTCATAGTGCTGCTGTATACACCGATAATGATACAAAAATATGGAAATACGTCGGCAATGGTTTGCCGTATGAATATTGTTTGTTTTGATGTGTTTATCATGTTTATATATGTGTTGAAGACTTTACACAAACAATAAAAGCAATTTATAATAATATAAAGGCCAGGAAATAATTAATACAATAATAATTTACCTGTAGATGGTATAAAAAGGCTTATTTTAAGATGTTTCTTTCATTCATTCCAGCGTTATCATAAGTGCATATTAATACGTCATCAAAACGGTGGTTCCGGTTACAATAAAAATAGAAAATTACCGGTTACACATGAATAAATTCCGGAATCATAAGTGACTTGCTCACACAAATATCATTCACCTACCACTAATGGTTCCCCATAAACTGACCTAATCACAAACTGATACATGTAAAATAGACCATAGCTTCAAAGTCAATAGACCATGACTGAGGGAGCAGGGCCAAAGTATCTCCATGGCAATGAGATGTGCCAAGGCTAATACAACTGCATACCAAATATCATTGACCTGCAACTTGATGTTCACCATACATTAGACCTAATGACAAACTTTTACATTGTTGACGCCGCAGGGAACAGCATAACTCTTTCATGCTTTTTGACTCCGTCAAGCGAGACAATAATTGTTTAGTGATAAAACAAAATCTTGCCTATCATTTGAAGAAATTATTTTACCATCTTAAAACTAGAATACCATGAGCATATTTAAGAAATCTGTCAACTGCGGAGACAATTGTTATTCAGTGAGTGAAAGGAGATGGTAAAGATTGAGGCCATGTTAAATATAAAATCATTCTGTTTTCAATGCCTTTATATTAAGACAAAAAAATGAAAATTACGCAACAGAAAAGTTTCTAACTTAGTAGGTACTGGGTAAGTCCAAATTATTTCCAAATATGCACTGCATCAGGACTGATCTAAAATAATTCCCTGACAAATATTAATGCAAAGCTCAACATAACTTTGTACCTGGTTGAAGTATCAAAATCATTCACAACTACATTATGTTACTGAAAATTCCCTGATCAGTGAAACAACAAGAGACTTTGAAGAGTTTGACTTGTTCACCTGTCAAAACCATATCTACTGTACTTTGTAAGTATCCCAATAAGACCTCAAATTCAGATTTCTGATTAATATATATCTGTATGTATCTTTTCCTAAAATCACAGTAATTATAGATTATTGTTGGTCATCTTAACAAGATCCATTTTCTCGCTTAAGTCTGTCTGGCAAAATTGAAAACAGCAATTGAGTTGAGATGACCAATGATAATTTATTGCTATTTTACCTATGACAATTGACAACGGCAAGAGCGCCCTTTAGTTTCCAGTGATAATTTTCCAAATCATTCTACTGTGCTGAGAAAGGAATATCAGTCCGTAAGATCAAAGGAAGATATCTAAAATAGCGATGAATTTAAGTATTGAAGGTTTTGAGATGATACGGGAAAACTAGAAAATAAGTTTTAAAATCGTCAATTAAGGCAAAAAAATACATACAAGGATTTTCAGGAACAAAATGGTTGCCAAAAATTGAGAAATGTTCGCAAGGACATTTTGGTACAGTTTAGCTAAAATTTGATTAACAGAACATCAGCAAGTCATGCTCTCTTTTTAGATTATTACAGTGTAAACATCATTCAGCTAAAGTAGTGGCATTACAACTCAATAAAATATAACACCATCACTGTGAAATAATTTAATACAGCACTAATTGTTTATAGATTAAGTTTAACAATCCATGATTACTTCTCTCCATGAGCAGTTAAGATTTCCTCAAGTTCCTGATATTAAAGAAATAGCAAAAGTATACAATATGATCATGATGATAAAGATATTAGAAAGAAAAGAGAAATTGAAATGAAAGAAGATATTAACTTCAAACTTTTGTTTAAAAAACAAAAATTTAACATTTTCATGTGTCTTGTTTTTAGCCTTTTATATTTTTTAACCAAGAATTTAAATAACTGCAGTTTTATTTTCAACGTTATAAAGGTTGTCATTATGCATCATTTTAAGCCTCTCTTTTTCAGACATCTGACACTGACAATGTCATCTGTAATAATTGTGTTTGACAACATTAACATGTAAATAACTACAAAACTAGATTAAGTGTTTACAATATTGTTCTCATTAAGTTCTGTAAATACAAATAGTACCATTGTCTAAACTGTTGATTGATTTTTTTTATAGATTAAATGGGCCCCAAGTAAAAAACTTTTGGACAATATAGAATTTAATATTGGGAATGAAGCTACAACTTTTGTAATTCAAATGTGTTAAAATCTTAATGAATACAGCACTTTAAATATAGACAACACATATAAATGACTATCTGTCTCAGGTTCCCTGTAAATAAACCATCTCAATAGTGTTTTCCTTTGAATATTTTTGAATGAAGAGGACTGAAAGGTAGGGGCGTATTAAAGGGAAATTAAAGGGTTTTTCTAATAAGATTGTAAAGTAGGACCATAATATTTGTATTTCTATTGATGCTATTCTTTTGACAAACAAACATTTACAGCAAAAAGAACCAATACTATTTTGAACATTAGACAAATGTTAATAAAAATCCTTATATAATTTGCTGTTGTCCTTGTGATCAAAGTAAAACTAATGATATTGAAGACTTAACATTGACTTGATAAATACTCTACACTACATGCAGTTTGAATTCATAAACATTACCCTTATACCATTAGGTAAGAAGAAATCATATCATAATTTAAATTTTGAAACAATAACATAATTTAACAGTTACACAAATTCCTGACATTTTTAGATAATCATCATTACATTTATATGCCTGTCATTCTTAACAGAATTATCATTACATTAATTAATCAATACATTAAACAGAACTAGCATTTCACATTTAATATCAGAATTACAGAAAGCTACATTTATCCATAACAAAGTCATTGTCTATTGTAATCCTCATTGACTAGAGCCACCATGAGCATGTGGAAATGTTATCTCATGTGGGAAAGTTATTGTCTATTGTAATCCTCATTGACTGGAGCCACCATGAGCATGTGGAAATGTTATCTCATGTGGGAAAGTTATTGTCTATTGTAATCCTCATTGACTGGAGCCACCATGAGCATGTGGAAATGTTATCTCATGTGGGAAAGTTATTGTCTATTGTAATCCTCATTGACTGGAGCCACCATGAGCATGTGGAAATGTTATCTGATGTGAGAAAGTTATTGTCTATTGTAATCTTCATTGACTAGAGCCACCGTGAGCATGTGGAAATTTTATCTCATGTGGGAAAGTTATTGTCTATTGTAATCCTCATTGACTGGAGCCACCATGAGCATGTGGAAATGTTATCTGATGTGAGAAAGTTATTGTCTATTGTAATCTTCATTGACTAGAGCCACCATGAGCATGTGAAAACTTTATCTCATGTGGGAAAGTCGCTATATCTCTTTCTGAAATTTCTGATTCCTGTGCTAACTGGCGTCCCTGGGAAAAAATAAAATATAAATGATACAAATAATACAAATTGAAAAGACAAGGATATCAAAATGATTGACACAAATAAATATATACAAAAATTGTGTGATCCTTGTGTGACCTTATATGTTGTTTTTCTTTGTTTTTTTTTATTGTCATTTTTTTTATATGGGAGGTTAATGGTATGGGTTCATGATTTCTCACTTCAATAACATTTTACAAATCGACATTCAGATACACACAATTCTATTTAATCCTAGTTCTGCTATTTTAACCTAGAGAGTAGAACAGCAGAAATGTGTTTTGCCTTCAAATTGAGATTTTCATTAAATTTAATTAAGTACAAGCTCTATATATGTATAAGCAACATTGCACATGTTGTCATTCTAAGCCTACATTTGTACATGTTGTAATTCAAAGTATCAAAAAGCAGGAAGTATTTGTCTGACATATCTGGAAAGCACTCATAAGTTACACTATCCATCTCTTGGCCAAATTTGAAGTAATTCAATTATTCTGTTCTAAAGTTCCTAACAAAAGCATTTGTTTCGTTCCCATTTTTTAAAATCAAAATATTGGCAAACAGAAAGAAGGTGTTTGACAGATCCACAAAATGTGCAAAATTTACATCTCATAACTGTCAAACTGCTGACTAAATAAGATGGTGCTCTGTTTACTTGAACCAGAGAAAAATGTGATGAAGAAATGAAGTAACTGACCTCCTCAAATACTTTTTGGAATTCTTGAGCAGCCTGCTCTGAACTAAACTGAGATCTGAAGTGTCTTCTTACAGGTTCATCTGTGGAGAAATCTATTGGAGACCAATAACAGTCCTTTTTATCTCTGTAATGAAAAACAAACATAAACTTAGGCATAGGTCAATAGTGACTTTTAAAAGTCCTACAATTCTGAAATGACAAAACAGAATTTTTAAAATCAGGAGTCTGAATTCACACATCTAACAACAGTGTTAAGTATGGAATGACAAACCAGGATTATGGAAATCAGGAATCTTAATTCACAAATCCTTAGAAAAGGGTTAACTTTGTAGTAATTTGAACAAAACATACTTTAAAGCTTGCTCTTAGGTGTGAGCCAAGAAGGTTCTGTGATGAAGGCCATACTTTACCTATAATGGTTTACTTTATACAAACTGGAGAGTTGTCTCATTGGTACTCATACCACATTTTCTTATTTCTATTTAGCTAGTTCAAACATTAAAAAGGCCTTTTCTTTAAATGAAAGAAAAAGTTATATAACTCTTTAATGGCATATCAAAAGGAAAAAATAAATAAAAAGTAGTGTTACGATCACCAATTCCAGCAATTATGTAAAGTTGTCAGTTAATCTCAACTAACTTAAATTATGGTATAAATGTGAACCACTTATATTATAATTCTGACAATTTAAGTCTCTGAAATAGTGAAAGAGAAAACTAATACATTGAAAGAAAACAATCCGAACAATAAAATGAAGCTTAAAGGGAATCGTCTGTTTCTGCTCTTTGGCCAGGTTGTTGTCTCTTTGACACATTCACCATTTCCATTCTCAATTTAATACTGAAGTTATTGCATGATATGTGAAAAATTGCCTTCATTCAAACTATTCAAGTTACAGAAGCGTACTTACATAGACATATTTAGTTCCTTGCTTACTAAATGATTACAAACGACGTTTTTGTTGTCTAATTCTACCATTATCCTGTTACCATTGACATCTTCATCATAAATAACCTTTATTGTTCCTAGTCCGACAGCCTACAAATATATAAAATGAAAATCATCTTACAACATTTATAGTAGAACAAAATAATGAAGACAATAATACAGCTAACTACAAAGTTTTAAGGAGGTAGACCTACTATAGGTAAAGGAAAATAACTCTTAAGATCACCAGTATGTTTGTGTCAACTGTTTTCATAAATATATTCTATAAACTTCTAGAATACATAGATTATTTTCAATCTTGCATGTAAATGCTTAAAATACATTGATGAAACCCGACTTTTTCAAATTCATAACTGATTTAAAGAGATATCTCCCTGAACCAAGGTCTACCCCCTTAAAATTCCCATATCAACAGTTTCTATCAAGGATGGATTGACTGATGAAAGCCATTCAAAAATCGTATATGCATTTCAGGAATAAAACATGTTAAAGTGATATAAATAGAAACCAAGAGAAACAGTGAGCAGGAAGACTAAATATCTGTAATGGTAAGTTGTTAGATTCATCTTTAAACCCAAACATTATTGAAAATCTCTTTTTATATCAAACTGATCGACTCAAAAATAAGAAGCCAATGAACTGCAAAATGTGGGTCTGGCCAGCTTCTTCCAAGGTCAACTTGCAGACAAAATAACCCTGATATAGGTCATTCAGTACCTTAGAAACAGTTGTGGACACCTACAAAAACATGGACACCAAAGTAATTCACAGTTCCCTTTAATTTTAATGAGTTTATGGAAAATAATTCCGAGATATTATCACTGTAATTTACCTTCCAATCTTCTTCTTTGCTGAAGAATTTTATTCTTTTGTCAAAAAGTATTTCTTCTTCGTCTTCATCCGTTGTATAATCATCATCGTCTTCTTCTTCATCTTCTTCTACTTTAGCTTGTTCTTCAATAACATTCTTCATTGCATCTTCTGGCTGTGTAACCACGTTTCTGGACTCTTCCGGTTGTGCTACTACAGTTCTCGACTCTTCTGGCCGTGCCACCACTGTTGGGGTTTTTATATCTGCATCTGTACATGTAATAAATATAAGTTATAAGAATCACTGAACCATGGAAATGAAGTCTCAGGTAAAGTGATTCATAAGGAATACATCAAATCATGTTGAGATTGTATATACTTCTTTTTGAGGGTTCACATGATTTCTGAATTCATTACGGAAAAGGTCAGACATAAACCTGATTTATAAAAGACAAGAATATTTGTAAATATCACAGCCCACCACGACCAGCTTAAATAATGTTTAGCGAATATTTTTTTTTAATCAAAACCCTAGCTAGGCATTGATTCTTACTTCAAATCATAATATGCATGTGTACTAACTCTAAGGTTAATGTAGCCACTACCTCATGCAAAACTACCTAATGATCATCTTTAATCTAATATGGGAAGGAAAAACAGAGAGATACAAAAACAATATGCAGCACTACTACAGACGGTGTGGCATAAACAACCTTCCATCTACAAACTATGAACTGTACAGCTCTTTATCACCGTGTATCATCAGTACACTGGATATAGGTACTAACCAAGCGGGCATGATAGATTTTGACCTTACATGGTAACGAAAATCTTTGTTTTGCTTTATCAATATTTAATGTACATTTCTCAAAATTTGAAATTCCTGCTCCCAAATAATTTTCGCATTGACTTTCTTCCTATTCATAAAACAACTTTGATATTCTAATAAGAACAAATAAATTGTACATGCGCAAATAGTTGTGAATGTCAACACCAACTTTCAATTTTGATAAAGTTGTTAAAACATTTACATGTTTTATCTGAAAGAAAGCTAGTACAGGGCAAAAGTAATAGTTACCAATCATAAACCTACCTGTGATTACTCATTACTTGAAACTTTTTGGGTAATAAACGAGTATGAAAATAAAGTTTTTGTGTACGGTGCACAACAGCTTAACTATGCACCGTACATAAGGATTTATGTGGTCAGCTAAACACTGTATACAACGCTTCTTTCGGGATAAAATATCGAAAAATAACATATGTATGAAAGATTGCAATGCCAATTATTGAAACAGCTATACTTATTACACACACACAGTGGCCTTCTATCAGAAAAAGAGTTGCAATGAATATAGAATTATATCGGATGAGACGAGGCCCAACTTCTTTGACAAGTATTTGCACATGTTTTTAGTTATCGTTCTTGTTTTGGGAAAATGAGGAGACATCTCTAATCATCAACCTACGACCAAATCATTTCTGAAAACAGCAATTATGTTAATATTGAAGTACACATTGATTTTTGTGAACAAAACAAAGATTTTCGTTACCGTGTAAGATCAAAATCGCTCACTTCCGCTTGGTTAGTACCTATATCCGCTATACACTGATACACAGTGTTTATCCGCAATACAAATCCCTTTCTAACTTGTACATGATTTGTTTGTCTCGTCATTTAAACAATCATTCAGGGAAAACATTTCAACATTTGTCTGAATTAGTGGTTATTCTAATGGTATAACTAAAAATAGATTTGTCCATGAGTTTTGATACTTTATTTCAATATTTACCTCCCTTCTCTGTAGCTGTTGAATTCTGCTTTCTGATTTCGTTCTGACAAGTATCAATGACTTGTTTAAACTGTTGAGCCAGCTCTATTGTCTGAAAAATCATTAACAAATGACTAATATACTGTTTACTTTTAAATATTTCCCAATAATTATTTTAGTATTTGCTCTAAAATTACATCCTTTTGTTCCTTAAATCCATCCAAGGTTTAAGGATGAATTAATCTCCCCAAGGATGATTAGGGAATATGAATATGATCAATTAGGTCTTCTGACTGACAGCAAAACTCTTGCCAAAAAGGGAGGTCAATTTGGCTGTCCTGGATGTATAAGTTGCAGACACGTTAGAAATGGACATTAAATCCAATGCCTTATTTATAGTGAGTTGTATGCTCTTTGCATGTAAAGAACCCTTACAACAACTCTTTGAGGGGTTGGTAGGTGGCCTTTTGCAAGGTGAAATTTCTGTCCCTATCCAATATACCCTCATTTTCCAGTGGCAGTCTAAAATTTCTCTGACCTATATCCCAAAGGGCTTCTATTCAAGGACCTTCCTTTTGTATTTATTGTGAATTTGTTCTCGTCCTGAACATGCATTAAATATATGCCACTGGATGTTAAGCAACTAACATGAATCAATAAATATTGCATCATCCTTATGATAATTGTAAAATTATATTCAAATCATTTTATAAAATTAAATGAAATCTAGAAACATATTAAGGACAACAAGAGAGTTTTTTTAAACAACCTTGTTTACCGATGAGGGTCCCACAGAGTCGGCTTATAATCTAGAATAGCAATGGAAAGCAGTGAATGCACAATATACAAATTTGCTTATCAGTTTCGACAGTTGCATGTGTGTTATCTGAATTGATATGTCAAGCTATTCCTTTCTATATTTTGTATGTAATGTCTTTGTACCACTTTAATAGTATACAGAAAAAAACATATTAAATTTACAATGATTTCTAACCTTAAATTTAATTGCTAATTGTTCAATGACTAGTTCATTGTCACTAAAATCTTGTCCAACCCAGCACCATGATGTTTCTGATGTTGGTAAAGGTTTGAATGATATCTCTGCTGTCAACCATTGGTTACATGCTAACTTTAAAACTTGTTCTCTTCTAAGTATAAGTCTGTATCGACCTTTAACAAATAATAGTAGTATGTAATGATTGTATATCTGAAACAAACAATAGAAGTATGTAATGATTGTACGTCTGAAACAAACAATAGTAGTATGTAATGATTGTACGTCTGAAACAAACAATAGTAGTATGTAATGATTGTACGTCTGAAACAAACAATAGTAGTATGTAATGATTGTACGTCTGAAACAAACAATAGTAGTATGTAATGATTGTACGTCTGAAACAAACAATAGTAGTATGTAATGATTGTACGTCTGAAACAAACAATAGTAGTATGTAATGATTGTACGTCTGAAACAAACAATAGTAGTATGTAATGATTGTATGTCTGAAACATAAACCTCATGTTAAAACAATTACTGTGGATTTGTTATTATTTGTTGGATACAAATTTTCGTGGGTTTAGTGGGTACAGTTGAACCACAAAGTCCAATGTTCAAAGAATAATATATTTTCAGTAGGCTATGTAGATCTGTGTACACAGAGATTGGCAAAACCAGGAAATCAAATATCAATGAGGATGCAGCAATCCACAAAAATGTATAACAATGAAAAAAAAAATGAATCCACAGTATACAAGCCAAATTAAAAATATTTTCAGATTATATTTTGAACAAATTTTACTGTAATTCAGAAATTAGTGAGAAGTTTTTATTCATGTAAATATATACTGGGTGAATATTGCATTAATAAGAACTTTCATTCTGATATCTGCTTCATATACCTGTATGCAGATTTTACTGATATTGCATTAATTAATCACACATTTTTGCTCATTCTTTAAACATCCCAATAATAAATGCAAACAATAATTTTGGTTTTGTTTAGACTAGTATTAAGTACTAGTCTTAACAAAACCAAAATTATTGTTTGTTAATAGAAAGATTACAATACAAATTAAAATACTCACTGTTGACCAGATGTCTTAAGATTTTCATTTTTCCAAGTCCCTTTTCCTTCCATTGATTGGCCTCTTTATCAAATCTGAACAGCTTAGCTCTTTGACGGAACATCTCTTCAAAGTCTTCTTCCCCTGTTGAGAAAAATCATGAAATGTTGAGTTAATTCATTATAAAGTTGAAAACACTAATTTGGAATATATATTTAATAGTTCACTTGGCATTAAATATGGGTACCAGGTTTTAAGTTGATGTCACAACAAATCAACTGAAACAATAACTAATAAAATTAAAGTTCCAATTATTGTGCACTAGAAGTGCATCTCAACTATAAATGACTCATCAGCAATGCTCCAGGCATGTTAAACCTACTTCATTTCCATGTTAAGCAAACCATGAAAACTGGATAAAAAACTAAATATGCCATACATGTATTTATTAAACAGTTCAATTCATAATAAAAATGTGTATAAAGTTTCACTTTGATGCGACAGAAAACTACCTTAAACCATTTGAAGCAGACCTAACCAAAGCTCTTCAGATTCATGACAGAACCTTCCATCCAAGTCTGGCTCAACCAGTATTGCACATGTTACAGTTTGACACACCTAAATTGACCTAAAAGCCGCAGGATCTGATTCAGAACAATGGTTAGCATTCACCAGCTGGCAGAGGAATATGTATGAAACAGAAACAACAATCAGAGACAACATCTTGCCCACTGTCAATTTCTACTGCTGGGACACTAGCAATCTCCGGCGCAGAGCTCACATCCGTTCCGTTCTTACTTCGTATCACTACACTAAATATGTATTGTAGTGTACTAAGTATACGGAAAGGAAACGAGCGCTGTACGGAGATTGGGACACTAGTAGTGTTGAGAATATAATGCAAATGTTAACGTTATGTTTCCCGTATTTACGTCGTATGTTTATGACGTTACTTTTGTACCTTTGTATGGGCGTCGTCGATATAGAGTTTGAGCATAAAAAGTAACACAACGCAAAGTATCGAGTTTTATTCGTTTATTACAATACATTTTGGTGCCGTGACGCCATGGAAAGTAAACTGAAAGCGGTGAGAGCAGGCCATAAAAGTGCTGTAACAAGACTTTTGAGAAAAACGGAAGAAGAGCAGGATTTGGAGATAAAAGAAAGTACAGAATTATTAGAAACACTTTCGCAAAAACAGAAGATTATTAGTGCTTTGAATGAAGAAATTCTTAATTTAACAAAGGATGAGGATGTTGAGGATGAAATTCTACAGACAGATGAGTATAAATTCTTTCTGAATACTAAAATTAGACACATACGTAAAAAATACTCAAATTCACCAACTTCGAATATTACCAACTGGCCCAATCAATCAACGGAAAACACGAATCAGCATAGTTCAGTAGAAAACACATATAGCTCTGTTCAACAACAAATGTACCATGTTCCGCCCAACGTTACGCAAAATCAACAACTTCCGAAACTCACCTTACCTACATTTACAGGAGAAACACTCATGTGGCAAACTTTTTGGGACTCGTTCGAATCATCTGTACACTATAATCCCACACTTACCGACATACAGAAATTCACACATTTGAAGCCGCTCGATGTATTGATGGACTACCGCTCACAAATAATAAGTATACGGAAGCTATAAAATTGTTAAGAGAACGTTTTGGTCAGCCACACAAAATCACAAATGCCTACATGCAAGCCCTGTTAGACATTCCCGCACCGCAAAACAACCTTATCAGCCTCCGTAATTATTACGACAAACAAGAAGCATATATAAGAGGACTAGAATCGTTAGGCAGATCGGGAGATTCATATGGGGCACTGCTCATCCCAATCATCTTGAATAAGCTACCGTCAGCTGTAAGACAAAACTTAGCTAGAGAAAACGGAACCGATAATTGGGAAGTAAAAGGATTAAGATATGGAATATTGAAAGAAATCACAATTTTAGAAGCCGGAGAGAAACGCACCGATGTATTTATTGACACCTTACCGTCTACAGCGTCATTTTTGACTATCGCCAATAATAGAGACTACACGCAAATACAAGTTTGATTTGAAACCGATGAAGTAAATGAACATTTACCGTCTATAGCGTCATTATTGACATGCGCCGATACGAGAGATCACCCGCGAACACAAGATAGATTAGATTACTGCCAAAGCACAAACATTCGTCAGAAACCTTGTATTTATTGCAACGATATGCACGACCCCGCAAAATGCTTAAAACTTCCAGATTATGAACACCGGATAACAATTATTAAACACAAGCACTTATGCTTTAATTGCTTGGGATCGCACCGCGCATGTGAATGTAGATCTCAATTTCGTTGCAGATTCTGTAACAAGAATCACCATACTAGTATATGTACCCAAAATACCGGCAGATCGTACTTTGATAAAACCGCTAATGTAAGTAGATATGATACGTCAGTTAACGCCGTAGTCAACAATGAAATTGTTGCCACTGCCACAAGTTTTTATTCGTCCACGATGCAATCCCGTTCTAGCGTATTACTGAAAACCGCCATAGCACCCGTTTGGAGTGAACATTAAGGAATGAATATGAATATATTGTTCGATGAAGGAGCACAGCGTTCTTTCGTTACCGAGGAATTAGCTTCAACACTAGATATTAAGACAGAAGGTACCGAAGTAATTAATCTTTCGACATTTGGAAATACAAGCACTAAAGTTCAACACTTACCGAAAGCAATTATATATGTTGAACCAATAGAAGGAGAGAAAATACCCATTGAAGTTTTAGTAGTTCCTACTATAGCAAGTCCGATCACAAATTATAGTGCAAATAAAACAGATTGCAAACATCTAGAAGGATTAAGATTAGCACACCCGATCACGAACGACAACAATTTTAGTAGTATATCTTTACTGATAGGTGCTGATTTTTACTGGGATTTTATAGAAGATACCGTTATTAGAGGAAAAGGTCCGACAGCTGTTAAATCTAAACTTGGTTACCTATTGTCTGGTCCGACATCACCAGATGTGAATCGTAAATCGGGAGCAGTAGGAATGGCCAGCATTTTGGCAAATCAGAAACCGAAAGAGTTTAAAGTAGAGTCACTAGGAGAAGTCGATACACAACATGATGAAGAAAATATGTACCAAAACACTTCAGTAGAATTTCATGAAAATAGATACGTACCAAAGTTGCCCTGGAAACATGATCACGATACCTTACCAACAAAAGTAATTACAAAACAGAGAACTGATAACGTTAGAGAGTTACATAAAAAGGGTAGAGACAACACAATCAACATCCGTTTCGGAGTTATTGGGCAAGTTCGTGAAGAAAAACCACGAACTCGATGGAAAAAAGCAATTTTCCCGGATCGACAAACTTTATCCGCTAGAGATCAACGAAGAGGAACTACCAAATACAGCAGATTAGACGAATGAAGTTGATACCAGAAGAACTGTGCCTCTGCGAAAGGCAGCTATGCGTGCAAAGGAGAACATTAAATCTTGGACAAATTCTTAGAAGACATTAATTGTGTGTCCGATTTTCAAATCGTTATAGAGACTGTTAATTTTTAATTTTATCATAGTGACAGTAACTGCCAATCATATTTTAAATCATATTTTTTCGTTGAATTTTATACAAAGATATACTTTTGCGGCCCCCCAGTATGTTGAGAATATAATGCAAATGTTAACGTTATGTTTCCCGTATTTACGTCGTATGTTTATGACGTTACTTTTGTACCTTTGTATGGGCGCCTTCGATATAGAGTTTGAGCATAAAAAGTAACACAACGCAAAGTATCGAGTTTTATTCGTTTATTACAATACAAGTAGCGACATCAAGGCATATTAATGAAATGATAAGAAAATTGTGTCCCAGTAATAACCCAAGTAGTTTGTTGTATTAAAATTTGTACCTGTTTTAGTATCAACCAGATCAGGTAGATCTATAATTGGTTCATATTGAGGATCATAGGTGTAGCCACTATCACCTGCCTCTTCTGTCCATTCTTCATTGCCATCACCTGCACTAGTAGAAAATAACTGCTGTCCTGTTCCTGTCCAGCTGAACGGTTTAGTGTGATCTAGAATAAAAACATAGAAGTAGCTAAAACGAGATTTCAAAAGGTGCAATGTCTCATCTACTTCACAGGTCATGATTTAGTTTATATTGAAAGTCTGATTTTTGTTTAACAAGAATCACAGAAATCTATCACAAAAACTTGCTATCTGCTTGCACCTCCTCCATCGAATACCTACCTGAGGTTGTCTGAGATTTGATATAGAAATCTTACCTTGAACTTTAAATCCTGGTGAGGTTGAACTATCTGCTTGCTTTGCCAGGTCAGAAAAGGAGAAAGCCCCTCCTCCACCAAATACCCCTCTTGAGGATGTCTCAGATTCTTTAACTATTGATGAAAAAGAGAATTCTGTAGCTCCTGCACCAAACATTCCTCCTTTCGTGTCTGAAGAAGAACTGACCGTTGTTGATCCAATTACACTGGATTCAGATTTAGGTTTAGGTAATTCAGATGTTCTGCTTTGTCCAAATACATTTGTTTTTGCATTTGATGAGTTTGTATCCGCTACAACTGAAATAATTAAATCCAATTATAAACATGTTGTTAAAACATTATAGCTGTATGTTATTAAAATGTTAATGTTTTCATACTGCCCATGAAACTACTCTGGTAATGGTTTTTAATTCTTATGTTTTCTGCTATTCTGAATGAGCTGTATTATATTTTATGTTTTTAGCTAAACTGATGGTATTATATTTTCTGAGTAAATAGTTAGTGTTCATAAATACTAATTGTGCCACATTCTTATGTTTTCTGCTGACCAAATTGTACAATATTTTTATGTTTTCAGTCGAACTAATCATACTGTATTTCTTAATAATTGTACCATACTCTTATTTTTTCCTTAGAATTGAAATAATGATACTATATTCTAATGCTTTCTGCAATTATCTGCTGATTGATGGCACTGAACTCCTTATCACACAAAGTATATCCCATATTCCATTATACAAAAACAAGAATGTGTCCCCAGTACATGGATTCCCCATCCGCACTATCATTTTCTATGTTTAGTGGACTGTGAAAATGGGGGAAATCTCTAATTTGGCATTAAAACTAGAAAGATCATATCATAGGGAACATGTGTGATAAGTTTCAAGTTGATTGGACTTCAACTTCATCAAAAACTACCTCGACCAAAATCTTTAACATGAAGCGGGACGCACAAACAAATGGACAAACGAACGAACGGATGGACGCACAGACCAGAAAACATAATGCCCATAAATGGGGCATAAAAAGTGAATACACATAATATCTTCAATAATAAAAGTTCAACATACCTTTAACTGGAATTTTAGATTTTGCAGGTGAGATTTTTTTTCCAGGTTCATAATCCTCACAACCAATACAGCCTGGACAGGATGGTTTATTCTCATACAAATAGAAGTGGTCGGGTAAGAAGAATTTTCTTGCCATTGTTATTTGTTCTTTTTTTGCCTTCTCTTCTTTTACAAATTCAACACCATCAGTTCTAATATCAGAATCATCAACTCTCCTTACTGGTGATTCCTGGGTAGCGACAGAGGAGTCAAGTTTTGCCTTGGCATCGTCAAATGCCTTTTTGAAACCCTTTGCTATTTCTTGTTTTTTGAATTTTACAGCTAATTGTTGCATTGCAGGTTCGCCATCAGAGAAATCCAAGGCAAACCAGATCCATGCTTTCCCATCAGTTTTTGGCATAGGTTTTAACTCTAATTCCTGGGTTAGATATTGATTCAAACATATTTTATGAATTTGTGCTCTGCGCATCAGAAGTCTAACTTTTCCACTTTCTTTATGTTTGGAGATTTTAATGTCACCAAGTCCACGTTCTTTCCATTCACCATCAACAAATCTAGAAAACAGTTTAGACCGATGCTGAAATAATACTTCTTCATCTTCTTCTCCAGTGACAACATCAACGACACTCGGCAGTTCAATAATCGGTTCAAAATGAATATGATCATCATCGCCGTCTTTATTCATGTACATACCCTCAGCATCGGTGGGTGGTGACTTTGGACCCGCATCTTTTGATGGTGACAATGTAAAATTGAATCCACTGCTGCCCTTTTCTGGTGTAGCAGATGGTTGTAATGTAAAATTGAAACCTTTGGCTGCAACATCTGGTTTATTTTTCTCTGCGTCAGATTTTGTTGGCGTGAAGGTAAAACCAGCTGGTTTGGATTCAGATTTTTCCTTTGTTGAATCAGGCGTAGGGAATGTGAATCCAGAAGCAGCTTTTGTATCAGATTTGCCAGCTGTTCCAAAATTGAAGCCTCCTTTTCCACCAAAACTAAATCCACCCCCTGTACTCCCAAAAGCTGAAGACTTTTCTGTTTCTTTTGGTAAGTTTTCTTTTTTAACCCCTGGCTTCAATGTACCACAGGCAGGACATTTGAGAACATCACCATTATTTGAAACAAGGCATCCATCACATTTCCAGGCACCCTCTTTAGGTTTAAAAAAATCACCAAGAAAGGATTTTTTCGTAAGTACACATGGACAAAATGTTTTATGCTCATCGGGTTTAACAGTTATTGTAAGTGTGGTTAAAGTGTTTAAACATGAAAGTACTGTCTGAAATATTAAAAAAAAAAAACAACACCTAAACAGTACATTTCCACAGCACTAGTGCAAGACGAAATATCAATCATTGCATAATACAGAAACTGAGTAATAGTGTAAGGCAATTATGTATAAATGGATTAACCGATGGCCAAAACACTTGCAGTTTAAATATCAATGATCAATCAATAAGGAACTGGATGAATTTTGTTCACCGAATTATTTTAAGTAATTACCATATAGTGGGTTAGTTTCGCTGGATGTAACTGTCCGCTTATTTTCGCGGTTAGAAAAAAATCGCCAAAAAAACATCCCGCCAATTCCGCCAATTAAAGAGTGGACATGCAAAAGTATTGATAAATCCGCCAAGATAATAACTGCCAAAATATTTCGTTTACCTTATTGAATGAAAATCGCCTAATTTTATACCCTCGAATATAACCCTCTATGCGGTTGTCATCATAAACTTTTCGATTTCTAACTGAAATGATCTGTCTAGGAAATTGTCATTTTACTCCAAAAAATTATGGGTAATCTCAATATTGAGCTGTAAGATCTGTTGATGGAGATTTTACAGAAATTGTCTTAAGCGACTATGTTTTCTGCTTTACTTATGCTTATGGTATTATATTTATATTAAATCTGCAATGCAAATGGTACTATATTTAATAAATTTCCTGCAAAACTTATTGTACTAAATGTTTATGTTTACTGG
The DNA here is from genome assembly GCF_965363235.1 of Mytilus galloprovincialis. Classification (NCBI taxonomy): domain Eukaryota; kingdom Metazoa; phylum Mollusca; class Bivalvia; order Mytilida; family Mytilidae; genus Mytilus; species Mytilus galloprovincialis. Next base: position 91,105,532 of record NC_134843.1, read on the forward strand.
AAGACTATTTGTACTATATAATTATATTTTCTGCATAACTAATTGAATTTCTAGCATTCATGATTTATGTTTTGTGCTGAACTAATTGTACTATCTTCTTATTTTTGTGTTGGTACTTAACGGGACGATTGCCAAGTCATATATAAAACATGTTAAGTATGATTTTTATTTCAATGATTAATGAAAATAAATGAGCGAAATAATAATTCGCTTTTAGCAGCCAGTATTGTTCAATTTTGTCAAAATAAGCTAAGAAACACTGATGGTGAATTAATCACGTGCAAGTGAATAATTCGACTTCCTTGAATTCGTATTCATGTGAACTAAGCTAGAGATGGATAACACATGAATTGTGTGTATAAGGTTATTCAAAGGTAAAGAATGTCAACATTGAGAGTGAAATAAACGTAAATCATTATTAGCACATACTTACAACTTTTCGTCCAATTAAAAATTGCTTGAATTAGCCTTCTAACTTTCATAGTACATAATTTTTTCGTGTACTAAGTAACTGCGCATGAATGACCACAAGGGTAAGATTTCATTGTATCGTAATCAAGATATTGAAATAAAAATTGCTACTGGCTACTTTGAAAAAATGTTGTGTTCCAAATTAAACTAAATAGTTTGTAATTAGTTTTCAAATTAATTTTTAAACACCCCACTGTTTAATCTTTGGATCTAACAATGTTTTTGACAATAAAAGTTGCCTTCAATTAAATAAAAAGTAACACATATATAGTTATTTATAACTTGATTAGAGTACAATGCCATCTAAAATTGTAATCATTTATCTTCCATGTAATTACTTTGTACCCAAAAATAGAGTGAACCATGAAACCTTGTGAAGGGAAATTAAAGCAATTTGATCTATTTCGTCATGAATTGATTGATTATTGATTGCTTAATGTCCAGTGACAGATATTTCATGCATGTAAACTATCCACTAGACTACCTATGGGTACGGGGTACATACCAGGGGCAGGTCTATTCATTTTTAAAAGGGGTTCCAACCTAAAATAAAAGGGGAGGAGGTCCAACTGTATGTTCTTATTCAAAGCATTGATCATCCCAAAGAAATAAGCGTTTTCCATCACCCTCTTTTTGGATCTGCCACTGCAAACTATATATATGTTTTAAAAATTATCATGTATAGTAAACACAGCTTTATACCCATAAAACATACTTACACCACCATTTTGACCACGACTACAATCTTTTCATTCTGGGGTCAATATCTTACAATGATGATAGTGAGTAGATTTACAAAACTATGTAAATGAGCGACACATAGTCAGGCAAAACATTTCAATAGACTAATTACAGGATTACTCAAGTTGTAAATATGTGCTAAATTGGATATTGTATAGAAAGGTATATACTATGAAAATAAGAGCTTGGGGCAAGCCCCTCGCTCTAATTTTCATAGTATATACCTTTCTATACAATAACCGACACATAGTTATCCCACAAGGACGCGGTGTGTCAGTGTAAGATCACCCCGATGGCCGGAGGCCAGAGGGTAATCTTACACTGACACACCAAGTCCGAAAGGGATAACTATTTTTCAACCCAGCTGTTTTAGATTAGACGGAAAAACATTTACAATTCATAAAATCTAGTTTAGAATGCCACACAACCATTATAATATACTTTATATATTACTATTTTATGTATACCCTTAATGACCCTCAAACACGATGAGTAGATATCAAATGATGTCAACTCGCCCCACTTTCCAATCGGCCCACACTATATCGCCACTTTATAAAAAAATCAACCCACTCTTGTTTACCGACTCGCCCCACTTTTGAAAAAGTGTAAAATCAAATTGAACAATCAGTCTGAAAACTCACTTATTCGTGTTATTAACGGAAAAGGTTTAAACCCCACTGAATAAAGGTTTGACAACTTGCCCCACTTATAAAAAGATCTTGCTTCCTTTATGTATGTCAAATTACTATTAATTCGTATTTAGTCGTCCTGGTGTAGTGGTATGTGTCATGGCTTGATATTCTAAAGGTCTCGAGTTCGAATCCCAGCATATACACTGGATTTTTTCTACGTGAATTTTGATAGATAGTCTTTTCCGTATAATTAATTATAAGTTTTATAGTGGAATTGACATTCCAAAAATGACAATCCAAAATGTTACATAACAAAGGAAAGCATGCATAACAAAGAAACTCAAATTGGGGTGATCTGGTAGGGGTGATCCGGCTCAGATCACCCCTGTTAGAACAAAAGAGCTGGGATGTAATATGATTGACTGATTCGATCCACCAAAAAAAATCAGTCTTAAAAAAGCCATTATTAATATCTATTATGTTTAATCTATAATATGAAATTTAACACACCTAAAAAAAATCTAATTGCATGGGTTTGCTTTCTATATAAATATATATATATATATATAATATATATAAGTGCCTATAAATAGCAGCACATGACATATAAATCTATGGGAGTGTGGATTAATCAGTACAGAGATTAATTCAATTACACAAATAAAATTATAGATTGCCTAACAATGTAATTTTAACACACTATTTAGTATGTAAATATAAGAATGTTTAAAATATTTACAAAATGATGAAAATAAACGCAATATTTCGCTAGACCAACTAGCTTTATCAAGCGTGCATCTATCCAGGTGAAATCGGATGTAGATGATAAGAAACTTTTGCAGCTCAACGTCTGTGTTGCACTGAACTGCCTTCAAAATAAGAAAATTTTGCAGCTCAATGTATATGACCTCTTGCATTTAGCTGCTTTGAAAATAAGAAAATTTTGCAGCTCAATGTACATGTTGCACTTGGATTTAGCTACCTTAAAAATACATAATTGGTAGTTGAAGTTAGCAACGTCCATTGGCCAATATTACGGGATAAAAAGGACGATGCTTTGTTTTAAATTATTCTTTATCTTTCCTGTATCTTTTTTCGTCTTTTTCGTTAAGACCATCAGGTTCTAAAGTGTGGAGTTGGTGGATCCAAAAGTTTTCTCTTCTAAAACTAGTCGCCAAGAACTTCTTGAGTACAAAGATAAGAATAAAGCAGCTAACAGAACACCCCTTGTACTCACTTACCATCCTGATTTTAAAAATGTGTCATTCATTGTTCAGAAGCATTGGAAAATTATAGAAAATGATTTAAATCTAAAAAAAGTATTTTCTTCACCACCAGTCATGGCCTTCAGAAGACCTAAAAACATCCGTGACAAATTAGTGACATCTGTATTAACCAAGCAGCCTAATCCATCGCCCGGTTGCTACAAACAATGTGGTCGAAGGAATTGTTTGTGTTGTAAAGCTGCCAATACAAGCAGTTCTTTCATCAGCTCCGTTACTAAACAAAATTATACCATCTACTCTAATTCCAACTGTAAAACGGAGAACTCAATTTATATATTAACATGTGACACTTGTGGCATTCAGTATGTGGGAGAAACAATGGACAAATTTAATATTCGGCTCAATAACCATCGTTCATCGTACAAAACCAACAAAAACTGTCCTCTCACAAGACATCTTCGTTCAACGAAACATCCTTTTGATAATTTCTCTTTCCAAATTATAGAAGTCAACACCGAATGGGACACCACGGCGAGAAGGAGAAGAGAAAACTTTTGGATCCACCAACTCCACACTTTAGAACCTGATGGTCTTAACGAAAAAGACGAAAAAAGATACAGGAAAGATAAAGAATAATTTAAAACAAAGCATCGTCCTTTTTATCCCGTAATATTGGCCAATGGACGTTGCTAACTTCAACTACCAATTATGTATTTTTAAGGTAGCTAAATCCAAGTGCAACATGTACATTGAGCTGCAAAATTTTCTTATTTTCAAAGCAGCTAAATGCAAGAGGTCATATACATTGAGCTGCAAAATTTTCTTATTTTGAAGGCAGTTCAGTGCAACACAGACGTTGAGCTGCAAAAGTTTCTTATCATCTACATCCGATTTCACCTGGATAGATGCACGCTTGATAAAGCTAGTTGGTCTAGCGAAATATTGCGTTTATTTTCATCATTTTGTAAATATTTTAAACATTCTTATATTTACATACTAAATAGTATATAATATATATAATATATATATATATATATATATATAATATATATATATATATATATATATTTTTTATTTCCCTTGTAGTTTGAGATTTTTCCTTAAGTGAATAATGAGAATCATCTGTTTTTGGTCTGATCATATTTGAGTCAAGAAGAAAAAATAAAACAATTCAAAGATTGCTTTTAGCTGAACCGTGTTTTGTATTTGATCAGAATTCAGTGAATATCACTCCATGAAATCATTATGCAAATCTACCCAACTGGTCATCTCTACCATACAGGGAAACAGCTATTTATATTAACAAAAAAAGTTCTATAATCCGATAGATACGATAACCAACTAACAAGGCACTATTCAACCGATAAAGTCATTATAATGAAGTTGGGGAAAGGAAAAGGAATGAAAAAAGAAAGAACCAGAAATAAATATGACTATCATTCTTTCTAAAGGTTTGTATACAAACTACAGGTTTAATCCACCATTTTCTACATTTGAAAATGCCTGTACCAAGTCAGGAATATGACAGTTCTTGTCCATTCGTTTTTGATGCGTTTTGTTATTTGATTTTGCCATGTGATTATGGACTTTCCGAATTGATTTTGCCATGTGATTATGGACTTTCCGAATTGATTTTCCTATAAGTTCAGTATTTTTGTGATTTTACTTTTTATCTATAATTGCTGTATACTTACTCAAGTTAGTAACTAAGTTAAGAGGCACTTTCACACAATCACAAGAAAGTGAACACATACTGTCAACAAACTGTTCCACAGATTTCGCTAAATCATTTCCATCATCTACAGTTATAGTATATTTAAAATTATGTTTAGATGAACTATCTGCTAAAAATCTTTTGTGATGCTCGACTTGAGAAATAATCTTTTCTGCTTCAATCATCACTTGTACGTTTGTTGCTTTTCCAATACTGGTATCAATGACTTGTTTTTGATTGTCAATGGATTTTCTATGATTTTCACATGCAATCATCTGTGTTTCGACGGTATCCTTTCTTTCGTCAAATATTTTTGCGAGTTGAGTTTTCCTTGTGATTTCTAAGTCTTTTACTTTTGCAATAAGACTGCTACACGTATTCTCTATAGACTTAAGCTTACATTTATATTGAGTTTCTATATCTTTAAAACATTGTGAAAAGTGATGTGATAGTGTATCAATATCATCTGAAACATTTTTCAGATCAATTTGAAGGCAATCAAATTTTACTGAAGAGCAATAAATTTTAGCGGCCTCCTCCACTGGAATAATGTTATTCCCGGCACACGTTCTGTGATCATTTATAAGACACAGTAAGCAACATGGAACACTATGGGTACTGCAGAATAGTTTAAATTTTTTTGAATGTTTTGTGCAAATATTTTTGAATGCCTTGGGTAGAATGTTGTCATCTGGTAGTTGTGATACTGGTATGATGTGATGATCATATGTAGCTTTATTTGCTCTATGATATTTTTGGCAGGTATCACAAAGAGTATCCGAGCAGTCAATGCAGATAACTGAGGCATTTGATGTGATATCGAGTCTCTCACATGACATGCATGGCTTTTCCTGTCTTGAGATCTTTTCTTTTTCTAATAAACCGATTATAAGGAAATTTGCAGGTATCTCATCTACAAATTCCTTTGGTGTGCACTCTTTTTTTGGTAGCTGAACTGTTGTTCGGCAGACTGGACAGTTAAGATGATCCTTCCCGTCCAATTTTTCCAGTATTGAAGTAACGTACGTCAAAATACAATCCTCACAGAAAGTATGTAAGCATGGAAGATATTTTGGTTTTGTGTATCTTTCTAGACAAATTGGACAATTCATAATATCTTTTGTTGTTTGCGACTCAGCACATTCTGCCATCTTGTAAAATTCTAATTTTGCCTTCAGCTATGATAGTTAATGTATTTGATTTTTATTGATGAAAGAATCTGAAAAAGAAAGTACTAGCATTGCCATTCATTTATAGATTGTTTTTGAATTTTTTACAAATTAATTGACAATTTAATATAAGGTCATATTAAAATAAGTTCACATGTGGAAATGTGAAGTTTTGTTCTCACCCGACCCCATTATCAATTTCTAAATGTATACACAATATGAGGCTGCCTTAACAGCATCTGTTTAACCATTTGTTTTAAATTGGAAGGATAGATCTATTCAACATTGTCACATTTGTATCATTAGGTTAAATGAAATCATGTATACAGGGGAACGTAAATTTCAGGCATTCAATGACAGCTTCTTCTTCATGAGAAGCTCCTGTATTAAGTTGTCCTCATAGAAAAAAATAATAAGTCGGCCAGAAGTGAAGCACATATGGTTCCCATGAGATTGACGATTGTGTGCTAAAACAAGTCATCCTAACGTAACACATAATCTTGTTGTCAACTAAGAAATCTAGAAATCAAACATCTTGATAATCAGTTTCAGAGATTTTGTTTTGGTAGCAGAGAGGGCTTTTATGATTATCGTTTTTCTAAAAACAGAGTATTAGTTTCTTTTTAGTCACTTTTTTTTAAAACTTATTCTTTCAATTTGTCTGTTAGTTTGAATTGGTGTATTATACACGTGTACAGGTAAAAAAAGTCAAAATGTTGTTATACTATCACAAGAGGAAATATATATAGATTGTATGTACTCAAAATTATCTTGTAATTTTTAAGTGTCCTCATCTAACACATTTATTTGTGAAGTTTCTGGATTCAGGGTTAAAAGTTTTTTTTCTAAAAAATAGTTATCTTCTTTTCCCTGCCCATCCTTTTTGTCCCTCTTTCAACCCTGTCAAAAACTGACATATCGTGATCATAGGTTTTTACTAAATTCACCCCATTGGAAGAAAAAACAGAAAATTCACAGAGGAACTTCAGTTATCAATATTGTCAAAAAGTTCTATACACGATGATAAAAAATTGTCTTTCTAAAGTGTTTCAATGGACTGTTTATGTGCATACAAGACTGTTTTGTTTGCCACTTGATCCGCGTTTAGGGAGTATTTGTTTGTAAAGAATCCTCAAACTACTATTCCCCTCGAGTGTTTACCACTATGCCTAGAAGTGTTTGCCGATCAGAATTATTAAATTATTCTTTTTGTGGTGGTCAAATTTTCCAGGCGATCGAATGCAGAGTCCCGTCTTTTACACAATTTTTGTCCTAGGACCAAATGATGTTTATTGGTAGAAAGACTGCATTGGATCAACCCTTCTAAGTTTGGTCAATGAAGAAGAAAAATAAGAATTAAATTTAAAACTATGTTCACCAAAGATCAAAGACACTGTGGTTATGTATGTTTATCAACACGGATCTAATTGTGAGATTATATAGTACCTTCCATATATTCTATTCTTGACCTGGTGTATCCAGAAGAGATGATGGAAATGAAAACATAGAACCAAAGATGAAAGAAAAGTAACAGGCAGACAATGTCGTCATTAAAACAAAAGTGATGAGTATTATGACAAAAACTCTCCGAACTCAAGTATATAAATATTCGAATTATAACCTGTATGACGTAAACTTCACTCTGATTGAAATTTTAAACAAACTAAATAAAAATGCATTGTTTTATTTTCAGTTTTCATTTTGGAATTTAGTTTAGTTCATAATTTGTATAAAGTAAAATAAAAATAAAAAACGATGAACTTCGATAAAAATTCAATACGGAAAGTCCCTAATTAAATGGCAAAATCAAAAGCTCAAACACATCAATTGAATCATTTTGTCCATTGATTGATTGATTGGTTACATTGCTTTACGCCGCTTTAGCACAAAACAGGCTATCAAAAAATAAAGTTTAGTGGTTGCCATTTGTTAATGTCTTTTATATATATATTTTTTTGTCAAATGTATCTTATAAGTTAGACAGTTAGTTTTCTCAGTTGAATCATATCTGGGCCATTTTTAACCGATTATTTGGTATGCGTTTTTCTGTTTGTTGAAGGCCGTATATGATTTTATATATCCACTTCATTTGAACTTTGTCGTATAGTTGTCTCATTGATATGTTGATGAATATCTATTTTCTTTTAAATTTTTTTTTTGTGTCGAAAAAATGTAAACAAAGATCAGACAACTTCACTTTTGTTCACTTTGATTTTGTAGTTTCTAGTAATACAAAGATGATTCTATGATCCTTTTACTTTCTATTCGACGAGAGCGACTGTTTCTAACCCAGTGTTAATGTGTAAATAGTTTTTTCCTTCACTACAGATGTCACAGATGAACAAAGAACTACTTATTGTTCATGGTTTATTTTCAAAACGTCTTTCTGATTGTTAAAATCAATATTATTCCTGTAATCCGTTTTTCCCCTAGTCTATGAGGGGATTGGAAGTCCAAGTCTATGGTATGAAATTCAACGTATGGTAACCCTTAATTTGTTTCAAAAAATATGTCAAACAGAGTCCCTGCTAAAAATATTTAAGGTAAAAAACTGCTAACGTATAATGAAAAGTGACAGGGCCATCATGTTATTAGAAATTGATTTAAATTGATCTTAATTGATGATATTTTGCTATTATTATATCTATAATATATTTACGATAAATTTCACTAGCAGGCGAAATATTGTTGGAGACAAAGACCTTTATAGTTCAACGTAAAAAGTTGTAAGAAAGATTCACTTAAATCTATGATATATTAAAGGGGCACCAGCTACGAGATATATAAAAAAATCAAAAGTATGATTTTTTTTGTTCAATCATTAATGAAAGAGAAATAGTGAAATAATAATTTGCTTTTATCAGCTAAAATGGTTCAATTTTGTCAAATTAAGCTCATAAACATTGATAATGAATTATACACTTGCAAGTCAATAATTCGACCTCATTAAATCCGTATTCATGTGAACTCCAATCTAACCCCGTAATAAGAGAAAGAATAACGCATGCATTTTCGGTGTACTGGTATTTAAAGGAAAAGAATGTCAACATTGAAAGTGAAACAAAGGTAAATTATTTGATTAACTGATTCGATCCACACAAAACCATTCTCGTAAAAACGACGATAAACATAAATTTTTAATCTATAATACAAAATTTAACAGACCCATAAAAATCCAATTGCACGGTTTGCTTAATTTATTTATATCCATGTTTATGTTTACATCGCTTCTATGGTCATATAAGGTCAACTCAATAGTTAGTTAGATGGTGTCTTGGCTAAAAAATATACGAAACGAAGCATCATCTTATTGAGACCAAGTCCTGTAAATTGTTTATTTTATACTTTTGATAGTTTTGAAAAATATTTTACATTGTTATAAATAAAATAAGAGAATTTTAGTCAAATCAGTGACCATGAATTTGGTAGCTAGGGTCCCTTTAAAGTCATATGAAACGAGTGACTGGTGAAAAATAATGTTTATCCAATTCTTGTACCATTGCATGTATATATAATAAAATTAGTCTCCTGTGCACGATTTATCATTTTTTACGCAAATATATCGTTTAATCGTCATTTTTTCTCTCTCTGTCTGTTAAGTTTTAACAAATATGTCTTGAGCACGTGTTTAACATGTACAATCAGATAATTGTTTATTTTAATGATCTATGCGTATTGCGATTACCGGATTTTTACGAGGAGGGTCACGCTAAGCTCACTATGCATACGGAAAATACGGCGAATTGATTCCTGGAAGCAAGCAATTGATAAAAGTAAACTCCTTCTAAATGTGGACAAATTAAAGAATTTTCTTCGGAAAAAAGTATATGCACATAAGTAATATAATGAAAACTATCCATTTAGGTATAAAAAAAAACTTATGCATATATATTTTTTTTTAATTTGAGGTTTCACATGACTTTAAAATCACGTGATTACACTTAGGTAATTTAGGCCGGATTGATTTAGGGTCGGAACGACATGAATAGAACCACATATCACATTCTCTGACCTTAAATGTTTAAATATAGACACTGTAGTTTAAAAGGAAATATAACTTTGACTACATAAACCTTCAGAAAATAATAAAAACATGAAATCATTACCATGCTAACTTACATTTTAACTAATGTCTTTATGGAAAATGACTCTTTCACTTTCACTTTCACTTTTAAATAGTTTGCACTTGATGAAAGTGATACTATGCTATCGCTGATTGTTTTTGTAGTATTATCCAAACGAAAAAGCAGCGTAGGTTTGTTAATCAAGTTTTGATATCCTAAGATGAATAGAACTATAAACAATAACAAATACGTAAAAACTGTCAGAAGCTGATTTCGGTAGTCGACATTACATGTAGGTTTGCCAAATTATATTTATACTCGAGTTGTCTTTCTTGTATCGTGTCGAGAAATATTTTTGTCCGCAAAGTATCTGATGTTTTATTTTACAATTCGGTTTAAAAGTAGTACAACATCTGCATTCTGATAATTACCTTGATCGTTACAATTTTAAAATTTGCTCTAACAAAGCAGCTAATATCGTCTTTGAAGCATAATCTTGAAATATTTATAAATAAAAAAAATATCATGAATATGGACGGCTTGTTATGATACCTTCAAATTCTACTGACTATAAAATTGTAAATGAACATGCTTTAACAAAAATTGAGTAGAAAGCTGATGCTGAACACCACAAAGACACCGACTGAGTATTTATGTCCTGAATGATAGAACATTTTCATTTTGTTGAGCAATTTGAGGATGAAAGTCAAGAATTTAGCAATATCCTTTAACTTTACGTTCCGCTATATATATATATATAAATGATGTTCTCAGACTAAATAATACAAAATTTGGTGACTACGTTGAATGAATCTATCCCGTGGAATTAGAAATAAAGGATACTACAGATACAGTTTAAGTCTGCCTCATATCTTGCCTTACATCTAGAAATTGACAGTTAGGGTCGGTTGAAAGCAAAACTTTACGTCAAAAGAGAAGACTTCAACTTCCAAATTGTGAACTTTCCATTTCTAAATAGCAAAATTTCAGCAGCACCTGCATATATACGGAGCATATTTCTCCCAATTGATACAGTATTCCCGGGCTTGCATTTCCTATCATGATTTCCTTGATAGATGACTGCTCCTCACAAGGATGTAATTACACAAAAAGATCCAAATGGTGAAGTTGAAATCATCCCTTGGTAAATTTTACGGACGCCATCACGAGTTGGTTGACCGTCATGGAATAACCGTTTAACAAATGATATCGGATATGTTCCTTAAGTCGAAACTACAATACCATTCTCTTTTCACGAATGTGACCTACCAGATTAGACAATCTACCGGATTTGTGATAACAGAAGCAACACGACGGGTGCCACATGTGGAGCAGGATCTGATTACCCTCTCGGAGCACCCAAGATCAACCACAATTTTTGGTGGGTTTCGTGTTGCTTAGTATTTAGTGTTCTATGTTGTGTTTTCAGGCTGTACTATTATTTGTCTGTTTGTCTTTTTATTTTTAGCCATGGCATTGTCAGTTTATTTTCGATGTATGAGTTTGACATCATTATGTAAAATCAAAATTAAGTTAGAAATTTTGTATTTTTTTAGAACACTTATTGATTCATTTTAATAATGCATGTCTTCGATGAAAATTTTACATGTTCGAAAGATACATACATCAAGATGTGAAAATCATTTTGGATTTATGGAAATATGCGAAACTGTTTGTAAATGTTTTACTCCTAAAATTCAAATTTTAATAAGACTTGGAAAAGTTTTATATGTCAATTCTATAAGCTAACAAAGTTAACCTACCTCTAATTTAACACAAACTCATTATAACTAAGCCAACTATTGATAGTAGCCGATGTTGTTTTTATAACCTTGATATTTTTATTAACTAATTGTGAAGATATTTTTCTCGTGCAAATTTTAATAAGATTCAATAGACATTGTACTGATTTTTATAGCATAAGGGTTGAAATTAAAAATTTGTAAGGGTTCCACGGAACCCAGTGTCTCGTCTACTTTTGCTGTAAATTGCAGGATCAACAAAAATGAGGGAAAAATCAATAAACATATTCCGCTTGATACCAGGCTTGGATTGTAGGAAGCTTCTGTCCAAGTTTGGTAAAAAAATCCTGGATAGTTTATGAATCAAATAAATGTTTTAAAAACTTTAACTGCAGACAGGATGTAATGTTAACTGGAAGAAAAACTAAGTCCATTTATAAGTAAAATACAGATACACAGGTACAAAATATTAACAAAATTTCCTTCTAGATACTAGCTTTAGATCATAAACAAGCTTCTGTCTTAGTTTGGTACAAATAAAAATTAGTATAAGAAAGTTATCATTTTTTTTTAAATTTAACCACAGAGTAAATGTGTTGTTTCCTGGCAGAAAAAAAGTCCATTTAAAGTAAAATGTGGAAAAAATGGATTTGTCATTTTACAAAATTTACTTCTGGATACTATCTTATGATCATAAACAAGCTTCTGTCCAAGTTTGGTACAAACCAAGGATAGTTTAAGAAAGTTATTAAAATAAAAAAAAATACAACCACAGAATGATGTAATGTTTTCCCGCAGAAAAACTAAGTGCATTTATAAGTAAAATACGGAAAAAATGGAATTTTATTTTCACAAAATTTACTTCTGGATACTATCTTATGATCATAAATAAGCTTCTGTCCAAATTTGGTAGAAATCTAGGATAGTTTAAGAAAGTTATTAAAATTTTAAAAACTTATTTCTTTTTTTTTAAATTGATACTTGTTTATTCCAAATATTTCCTGTTTACAATTTCCTCAGTTGCCCAGGATGCAAACTGTGGATTCCCGTTTACATTTAAACCAACTGTCCGGGAAGCAGAAGGCTGAAAAAGTGCACTGTATTATCAGAAAAAAATAGTATACATGTAATAATACTTATATTCTTTTATATGACAATGAGTGAAAAAAGAAATATCTTTCTAGAATGTTATACTAGTTATAAATAATATAACATTATAACATAAAGGAGTGCACCTATAAACCAGATTCACATAACATTATAACATAATCGAGTGCATCTTTAAACCATGGATTACCGTAATCAATATAAATTAAAGAGATATAAAAAAACAGACCACATAACATCGTGACTGTTATCTCCTGCGAGGTATGTACTTATAGTATAAAATTAATTAATGTGTTTATTTTCTCTTTGTCTAATGTATTATTCGATAAGTAACAGGGTACAGATTTCAGATGTGTTATCATGTATGATTTCCAAAGATTCAAAATATATGAAGAGGACATTTTTATCCCATCATATTTGATTTTGTTTCTTATTTTCCACAAGGACTATTTTGTCAAAATAAAAAAGAGATTTACATGTAAAGTTTGGTTCGATTGACCACTACTTTCTCCCAAAAGCATAAAATGTTTTAAATTTTCATCATCTAATTGAACATTCCATAATGTAAACATATCTTTGATTTTACTAATGATTAATTTTGTTGTATTGCAATCGAAAAATAAATGTTGCAGATTTTCAGTATTATTAGCAGTTTGGCAAATATGACATTTTCCGTTTGACAATTGCATTTTTTTAAGTCTACTTTCCGTATATATGATATTGTGTATGCATTTCCATTGAAATTCTTTCATTTTATTAGTGACATTAACTTTTTTCAAATTGCCCCATACTATTTTCCAATTAATTTCGTGGCCATAAAATTCTTGCCATTTTAGTTGACATTTTGGATACATGTCTCGAATATATTTGAGTTTTAATTCTTTAGGTTTGATTTTTTTCCCCATATCTGTCTAATATAACCATTTCATTAGAAAGTTTCAATTCTATGTTTGTTTTTTCATTAATTTCATTATCAATTTTTAAAATTTGTAAGAAGTCAATTGGTATTGAACTTTTAACTCTTGAAAATTCCGATATACAGTTTCTTTTATCTACATGTTTTTCAAATATAGAACAACAACTGTAAAATGTTTTGGTTTCTTCGTTCCATATGTCTTTGATATATTTTATGTTACTTTTTAGAAAGGAAGAAAAAAACAATGATTTATTTTGAAATGAAATTTTTGAATTACCAAATAGTCTCAAATTTTAAAAACTTTAACCACAGAGTGTATGTAATGTTTTCCCGCAGAAAAACTAAGTCCATTTATAAGTAAAATACGGAAAAAATTGAATTTTATTTTCACAAAATTTACTTCTGGATACTATCTTATGATCATAAACAAGCTTCTGTCCAAGTTTGGTAGAAATCCAGTATGGTTTAAGAAAGTTATTAAAATTTCAAAAACTTTAACCACAGAGTGAATATTTGTGGACGCCGCCGACGACACCGACGCCGACGGAATGTAGGATCGCTTAGTCTCGCTTTTTCGACTAAAGTCGAAGGCTCGACAAAAACACAAAATTATGTTCTTGCCATGTTGAGGTTCATGTGGACTCTTTAGCTAAATTGGCCGTATTCACCTCAAAATTTACTCTCAGTACAGACAAACCTGTGCATCTGGAAATTGTTTAGAGCATAGCATGCCCTAGATAAATAGAATTCAATTGCATTGTATGATTTAGAAAATTCATAACTTAAATGGATGTTACCATGCACTTTTTGTCGTCCCTGCAGAAGATAACAAACACTTGAGTTTCCCTTGATATGGTGAATACGGCCATTTTAGCCAAAGGGTCCACATGAACCTTAACCTCATTCGTCAGTAATTGCCATATATTTATATTTTTGTTATTTGTGGCACTGTTTGTTAACTCATTGCAGATTTTATAAAGGTTTTCGGTTTAATTTATTATTTTTATGGACATTTTAGGGTACAATTAAAAAAAAAAGACGTGCCTTTTGTTCAAGGTTTAATGTCTTTTGGTAAAAAAAACAAAATTAGACGGTCTGCATCCATAATGAAGACTCTATATAAATAAGAGTCAGTATGAAAAATTTCCATGTTTGTATTTTGATATAGCAACGAATGACTATAAATCCTTCAACTAACGAGACTGGAAAATGGTACGCAAATTGTTATTACATAGTTGAATAGCCCAAGCTCAAAATTAGAAGGACAAGTTTGTTTCAATTTAGCACAAAACACATTCCACAGCCTGTCAATTTGGTATTTTAGATACAATTTAAAATTATTCAGACTATAAGAATTGGTTCAACGAAATTTATACGATATAATTGGTTTACAGTTTGATTCAGAAGAAACACCGACATAGCTAGATAATACAATTAATTAACTAATTACTACCACAATTTGATAATAATAAGTATTGTAATTTTCATTGTTATTAATAAATGTAATATCAGAATTACAAATCTAATCTTGTATAACTCCTAATTCTATCTTATTTTTGGGAAATATTTTTACAAATTAAATGTGACGTCACTTTGTGTTGTTTTTTTTAGAATTTCAAATGTGACGTCACAGTGTGCGTTGAGGCTTTGGCTAACTCGGCTATGTATTTTAATGTGCTGGATTATGTTGTTTTATGTAATGTAACCGTTTTTATTTTGTAGTTAAGTCACCTCTGCGGTTTTAATCATGTATATCTATTATGTAGTCATTTTATAAAATTTACTGTTTGCAAAAGAATGAATTATTCTAAATAATAAGGATGTTTTTGTCCCAGACAGAAAACCCTAGCCGTATTAGGCACAACTTTTTGGAACCACTGGTACTCAGTGCTCTTCAACTTGTACTTGTTTGAGCTTTCGGACTTTTTTTTTATCTGAGTGTTACTGGTTAGTCTTGCGTCTGGTGTATTAAATTTTAAACCTTGTACCTTTTGTAAGCTATTATACATGTTATATGTGTGTTTCTCTGTCCTATATGTTCTCCCATTTATTTGTATTGTAGTCCTGTCATGTAATGTTCTCATTTTAATATTATATTATTTAACATTGCCATAAAAGCGGGATGTTTGGCATGCTACAAAACCACGTTCAACCCACCATATTTTTCTTAAAATGTCCTGTATCAAGTCAGGAAAATGACCATTGTTATATAAGAGTTCGTTTCTGTGTGTGTTACATTTTAATGTTGCGTTTCTGTTATGTCGTTGTTCTCCTCTTATATTTGATGCATTTCCCTCAGTTTAAGTTTGTAACCTGAATTTTTTTTTTCAATCGATTTATGAGTTTCAAACAGCGGTATGCTACTGTTGCCTTTATTTCAGACTATAAGAAAATAATGTTTAAATGATTAAGTCATATTTAAATTTTAGCTGACATTCATTGTAACACTTATAGACATTATGAATTTCGGTTTTTGTCTTTAAATATAAAAAAAGAAGATGTGATATGATTGCGAATGAGACAACTCTCCAAAAGAGACCAAACTGACAGAGAAATTAACAACTATAGGTCACCGTACGGCCTTCAACAATGAGCAAAGCCAATACCGCATAGTCAGCTATAAAAGGCACTGAAATTATAATGTAAAACAATTCAAACGAGGACACTAACTTTGTTCGTTTGGTCATTAGCTGTTATCATAGAGACATGTTCCACCCTTGTGCACTTTTGACTAAGGTACATGGCTAAACAATCTCAATGTAAATAAGAAGCGTCAATGCTAATACTACTGCATACCAAATAGCATTCATGTATTTTAAGTCGTTTCCGTTAAACAAACCTAAACACAAACATTAACTTGTAAACTATGTAAAAGATTCAAAGTCAATGAACCATGAAGGCAGGGTGGGGCTATATAATCTCCATGAAAATGAGATGGGCTAATTTTTTATATAAGTAGATGCCAAATAACATTGGCCTACAATTAGTGGTTCCCCTTAAACTGACATAATCACAAGTTAAAACATGTTACTTAATTAAACAAAATGTTGAAAGTCAATAGACTATAACTAAGAAGGCGAAGCCAAATAATCTCCATGGAAGTGAGATATGTCAATGCTTATACAACTACATACCAAATATTGAACTACCACGAGTGATTCTCCATACACTGACCTTATCAAAAATTTATTACATTCAAAATAACAAATGTTTCGAAGTCAATAGACCATGACTGAGAGGGCAATGGGCAATTATATCCATGGAAAGAAAATAGTGGATTAAACCTGGTTTTTTAGCTAGCTAAACTGGTATGACAATTCCATTATATTGACAATGATGTGTGAACAAAACAAACAGACGTAATAGGTAAAAATGTCAAAAAAGGAGTGCAGCAGTCAACACTATGTTTTAATCTAAATCACTATAAAAAAATATGTAACAAAAAAGCACAACAAGGCATATAGACAAAGCGCATAAGCAAAAATTAAAAACCAGAATACAAAAAAAAAACAATAGTGCACACGCTGAAATGTCTCGCCTTCTATACTAATCATTGATATTATGTTGATAGTCCTAAGTATAAAGCTAAGCTTTAATACAACTGTCACATAAACTTAACATTAACCAAGATAACTAAACAAAGACCAATGAACCTTGAAAATGAGGTCAAGGTCAGATGAACCATGCCAGGCAGACATGTACAGCTAACAATGCTTCTATACAACATATATAGTTGACCTATTACTTATAGTTTAAGAAAAATAGACCAAAACACAAAAACTTAACACTGTGAACCGTGAAAATGAGGTCACGGTCAAATAAAACCTGCTCGACTAACATAAAGATCATAAAATATTTCCATACACCAAATATAGATGACCTATGGCATATAGTATTAGATAAAAAGACCAAAACTCAAAAACTTAACTTTGACCACTGAACCATGAAAATGAGGTCAAGGTCACATGACATCTGCCCCGCTAGATAGGTACACCTTACAATCATTCCATACAACAAATATAGTAGACCTATTGCATATACTATGAGAAAAACAGACCAAAACACAAAAATTTAACTATAACCACTGAACCATGAAAATGAGGTCAAGGTCAGATGACACCTGCCAGTTGGACATGTATACCTTACAGTCCTTCCATACACCGAATATACTAGCCCTATTGCTTGCAGTATCTGAGATATGGACTTGACCACCAAAACTTAACCTTGTTCACTGATCCATGAAATGAGGTCGAGGTCAAGTGAAAACTGTCTGACAGACATGAGGACCTTTCAAGGTACGCACATATCAAATATAGTTATCCTATTACTTATAATAAGAGAGAATTCAACATTACAAAAAATCTGAACTTTTTTTTCAAGTGGTCACTGAACCATGAAAATGAGGTCAAGGACATTGGACATGTGAGTGACGGAAACTTCGTAACATGAGGCATCTATATACAAAGTAAGAAGCATCCAGGTCTTCCACCTTCTAAAATATAAAGCTTTTAAGAAGTTAGCTAACACCGCCGCCGCCGCCGCCGGATCACTATCCCTATGTCGAGCTTTCTGCAACAAAAGTTGCAGGCTCGACAAAAATACCAAATTAGTTCGAATCTTCTTTTTTCGTCAAAATAGATAATCATTTTGGGTTGAGATCTAACAAAATATGTTAAACCCCTACCCTATTCGTGCATGTCCCAAGTAAGAAGCCTCGATCTTGGTTTTTTTAGTATTGTATGGTTCTTAATGTAAGTTAATTCATATATTTTGGAGTTTTGTGTGACGTCCTTTTTCAATGAAGAAGTACACAGTTTTGTTAAGGGGTTAGCTGAAACACGCCTCTGTGTTACAGGATTTTCTCGCTGTGTTGAAACCCTTCTGGTGGCTTTCACATTTTTCTGCTCTTTTGTCGGGTTGTTGTCTCGATGACACATTCTCCATTTCCATTCTCAATTTTGGTATTTTCAATCCTATTTCTTTCACTACAGATACAAACAATATTGTATTAAGTTTTGTATACAATTAAAATCAACAATTTGACTATAAACGTCTGATGAATAAAATGCCTTGTTAAAGTTGAAATAACGTTTTAAACTACAAACCCAGGTTTAATCCAACATTTTCTACATTTGAAAATGCCTGTACCAAGTCAGGAACATGACAGTTGTTGTCCATTCGTTTGATGTGTTTTATCATTTGGTTTTGCCATTTGATAAGGGACTTTCCGTTTTAAATTTTCCTCGGAGTTCAGTATTTTTTGTGATGTTACCTTTTGGAAAGTAAAACCTTTGTTCGCTGAAAGCAGAGGCAGCAGTTCACGGCCAGGTCAATAATCATACACTAGTAATTATTTACAATGCCTTAGTACAACTTTTTGGAATTTTGGATCCTCAATGCTCTTCAACTTTGTACTTGTTTGGCTTTATGAATATTTTGATATGAGCGTCACTGATGAGTCATATGTAGACGAAACGCGCGTCTGGCGTACTAAATTATAATCCTGGTACCTTTGATAACTATTAGTACAAAAGCTGAGAAAATTGCCTTAAAATTATGCCATACTCAGTAGGCATAACAAAATTCAAATCATTTTCAGCCAGGCAATGACTCCCTGACAAATCTGAAATAAATCTCTTACAATGTAAAACTATATTATATAACCTGAACAAAATATCTAATCATTCATGACTGCATTATGCAAAAAAAAATAAAAAAATCATTGATCAGTTGGAACAACAGATCTTCCTCAGAGACTGAAACGTCCACGTGTCAAAAATATATCTACTTTAAATTCCCTAAAATATAATAATAAATGAATCTAATAAAATATGACTTTACAGTATCGATAAAAGGTAAACACTAGAAAATAAGTAAAACAATTATGAATAAAGGACTAGTCCTCCAAAGATTTCAGTCATATTGGCATTTTTGTAGAACTTAGGTTGCTGCTGATTTTTGCTGTCAAGTTTCTCCCAGTGTATTATAGTTTTGGATGCAGAAATTCAAAATTAAGTTAAAATATACTGTTATCACAGAGAAATGACTCGCTTTTTGTAATTTCGATAATGCAAATGTTGAAATCAAAATAGCAACACATCAACATGTAAGTTTTGCAAATACTTAAATTCAATAAACCATGACCGAAGGTACATGTCTAAACAATCTCAATGGAAATGAGATATGCCAATGCTGATACAACTGCATACCAAATATTATTGACTTATCGTAAGTAGTTTCCTTTACACAAACCTTAACATAAAGTTATACATGTAAATTAAGCAAAATCTTAAAGTCAATAAATCATGACCGAGGGGACGAGGTCAAATAGTTTCAATGTTAATGAGATGTGCCAATGCTAATACAAAGGCATACCAAATATCATTGACCTACCACTAGTGGTTCACCGTAAACTGATCTGATCACAAACTATTACATGAAAACTAAGTAAAAGTTTCAAAGTCAATAGACCATGACTGAGGGAGCGGGCCAAATAATCTCCATGGAAATGAGATATGCCAATCGTATACTACTGCATACCAATTATCATCAATTTACCACTAGTGGTTCCCCATTAACTGACCTAATCACACACTAATACATAAAAACTAAGCAAAAGTTTCAAAGTCAATAGACCATAACGGGACTAAGTAACCTCCATGATAATTAAACGTGCCAATACTAATACAACTGCAAACTAATATCTTTGACTTACCACTAGTGGTTAACCATAAATTAATACAAATTTTGCCGCCGAGGCCATCGCCGGAAACAGCATACCTATGTCTCGCTGTTTGACTTCTTCAAGCGACATTCGCCATTATATAAGAATACATTTTTGAAGAACACAACAAAGGATGATCGCTATAATGAGCAAAAACATTTTGAAGCGATGTAATTTACAATTTGTTTCTTTCACATAACACCATCAAGCCATGTCCTTACTTTTGATCGTTACAATATTAACGTTACTCAGCGAACGTATCGGCATAACAAATCGATAAAGCAAAACACCCTCAATGTGAAATGATTTAATGCAGCACTAATTGTTTATAGATTAAGTTCCTGGTATTTTACATTCAATGTAGTTTGAAAGAATTGACAATACCCTGATACCAAAAGTTAAGCAGAAAAAAATATAAAATACACGTAATAAATTCCATGCGTCAGAAACTATATCATATCTTTTGTCTTGAAACCATAACGTAATTTAACAGTTGCACAAATGCCTTTGTCATTCCAAATATAACTATCATAGCATTAATATTCTTTTGTCAATCTATTAAGAATTATTATTCCTTTGATATTCCTATGTCATTCTGATAAGAATTATAATTACAGTAATATTCTTATATAACAAAATATCCATAACATTAACATAGCTATGTCATTTTTATAAGAAAGATGAAATTTAATATTCCTACGTCATTCTTAAAAAACTTATCATTACATCAATAAATCAATGTCGTTCTGATCAGAATTATCATTACATTGATATTCATACGAAGGCAAAAGTAGTATAACAAAGTTCTGATCAGAATTATCCATTCATTAATATACCTATGTCATTTTATAAGAAAAATGAAAACATTAATATTCCTATGTCTTTCTTAAAAAATTTATCATTACATCAATATACCTATGTCATTTTTATAAGAAAGATGAAAACATCAATATTCCTATGTCTTTCTTAAAAAATTTATCATTACATCAATATACCTATGTCGTCCTGATCAGAATCATCCATTACATTAATTAGAAACAAAATATTCATTTCTAATTTAGTTTCAATAATACGGGTTAAGCTTCATTTATACATAATAAAGCTATCATCTATGTTTTCTAACTTTGATTAGGTACCATATCCCTTTCTGAAATGTTATATTCCTCCGCAAAATATTGTCCCTGAAAAAAAATTAATGTTTTATTTTGTCAAACAATCATAATATTAATATTGAGAACGATTCCAAATAAGTAAAAAATTCAAGTATTGTAAAATATTGACAACAATATATGCTACCCTTTGTGATGTTTTTGTTGTTGATACTATTGATTTGTTTGTTAGTTGAGAAAGGGGGTGGGGGTGGGGGTGGGGAGTAAAACTGATTTGTTGTTGATTCATTATATTGTCGACTCCTCACCTTAATGAAAATTGCAAAAACCAGCCCTTAGGATCTGCTCATCACCTTATTAAGTTTGGCACAGACTTTATTTCTGAATCTGTTATTTTGAAAAGTTGACCACCAAAAATGTCTTAAATGAGTGGCATCACTTTGATATAAGCAAAATGTAGAAATACACAAGAATGCACATGATGTCGACCTACGCATACACATTCTTACGTCAAACTATCAGAAAACAGGAACAGAGAGCACATCTATACATAACTAATTGGACGTTTCAGAATCTGAGGAACCATTGATAATTTCATTTTTCGTACCCCAAAATGAAAATAACGTCACGTCATTCGTTGAATTTTCATTGTTTATGACATATTAAACCAATCACGACGTTTTGGTGTACACTTTTGAAAATATTACACAGGATGCATTAGATTCTGAAACGACCAATTACTTTTTTAGTCCTATCAGAATCAGAATACAATTAATTCATACAAATATTTTGCTACCAGTTCGATATTTAAAACTTGAATATTATTATCCTTAACACTATCTCTATTTGTCAAATATATGGCATAGAAGGCCATATAAAACAGTTTTACAAAAATACTTGGTTTCATTTAACATATTGAACTATTTAAAGAAAAGTCTGCCATCAGGCAGCAATTGATTCATAGGTTTTCTGACATATCTTAAAAATGTGTAGATGTAACAAATTATCACTGTTAAACTTCTGAATGTCATTCTGTTAAAAAGTTCCAAAGACAAAGGTCCAAAGAATATCTAATTTCATAAAATCTATCAAAAAATTAAGTTACATTTACTACCAGGATGTCCGATAGATAAAAAATGTCTGCACTTGTTCCAAATGCTGCTGACCAAATGTGAGGTCACTCTGTGTTAAGTAGTTCCTATGAAAAGTTTGACGAACATATAATTGGATACAAGGAGACTGCAGTGAAGCTCCTATTATAAATTTTAACCAAAATTAATTTATATTGTTACCTTAATAAATTGTACAATATGGACAGAAAGTAAACATTATTCTTACTCACCTCCTCAAAAATTTTTTTATAGCTATTTTTTATCTGAGCGTCACATGTGAGTCTTGTGTGGACGAGGCGCGCGTATTGTGGGTTAAATTGTAGGCCTGGTACCTTTGATAACTATTGGATTTCTATGAGACTGACATGCGTATCATTATATGTTTCCATACACCAACTTTAGTTGACCTAATGCATATATAGTAATAGGGAAAAATTAAAACTCAAAAACTTAACTTTGACCACTGCACCATGAAAATAAGGTCAAGGTCAGATGACACGTGTCAGTCGGATATGTATACCTTACAAATATTCCATACACCAAATATAGTAGACCTAGTATAAGAAAAACAGAGCAAAATTCACAAAAACTAAACTTTTACCACTGAACCGTGAATATGAGGTCAACGTTAGATGACACCTGGCAGTTGGACAATACTCCTTATATTCCTTCCATACGCCAAATAAATTAGACCTATTGCTTATAGCATCCGAGATATGGACTTAAGAAAACAGACTAAAACTTAATCTTGTTAACTAATCCATGAAATGAGATCATAAAAAGCTTTTAATAAGTTATTCAATGCTACCGCCGCCGCTTCCTGATCACTATCCCTATGTCGAGCTTTCTCCGACATAAGTTGTGGGCTCAACAACATACCTTATGATGGCTTTAGAAAATGAAGTAAGTGAAATGAAGTCTGAGAAATAAAAGTGACATTTACAAATTAAAATTATTCTATGCACCAAATACAGTTAACCTATGTACTTGACCGTTAACCACCATTATGACAAATAAACTATGTTGTATAATTTCAGACATTGAGTTAGAACTTAAAATAATATGCAAAACCAAATAAAGTTAACCAA
Source organism: Mytilus galloprovincialis (assembly GCF_965363235.1). NCBI lineage: Eukaryota > Metazoa > Mollusca > Bivalvia > Mytilida > Mytilidae > Mytilus > Mytilus galloprovincialis. The sequence goes on from NC_134843.1 coordinate 91,129,350, forward strand.
ATGCATGTACTTTAAAAGAGAGGCGAAAGACACAGGAGGGACTTTTAATCTCATAATGCAAAAATAAACTGACAACTTCATGGATAAAAAAGAAGGAAAGACAAAACAAACAATGGTACACAAAAAAACCCACAGAATGCTAAAAAAATGAGGACACGAACCCAATCAATAACTTGGGGTTATCTCAGGTGATCCAGCAGATACTATTCACATGTTGCACCCGTCGTGTTTCAAATGTTTGTACAAACTCGGTAATAAGTCTAATTCGGAGGGTCATACATTGACAAATGGAAGGGGATTGTAATTACGACATGAGGAAAATATAAGATATCCAAAAACTGACTACCAACTCGTGATGACGTCCGTAAACATTACGCTGGGATGATTTCAACTTTACCACTTGGAACTTTAGACTTTAAATTTTCCTTTATCATGGAAATCATTATAGGAGATAAGGCCCTGGGAGATATATACTCGGTATGGAAGCGCTGCTGGAATGTTGCTACATAGAAATAGAACGTTCACAATTGTGAAGATGAACTCATCTTTTTTGTCGTATAATTTTGTTGTTTTAAACATAGACTCAATATCTAGTTTTATCTTATAGACCTAATCAAGACAAATAAACATTAATCAATGAGACATTTAAATACGACAACGGTATTTATAAACAATTGATTATTCATTGTTTCTATCTTCTGAAATATAAGTCGATAAGTTCCGAATTCTACAAAATGCAATGAAAAGTACTTTTTTATATAAAATATATCAATAATAGAATAAACTGTTATCACAGAAATATGTCTCGCCTTTTTGTAATTTTGATTATTACAATATTGAAATTAATATAGCGATACTTAAACATGTTACACAAGTTTAGCAAATATTCAATGTAAATGAACCGTGACTAAGGTACATGACTAAACAATCTTCAAGTAAATAAGATGTTCCAATGCCAATACAACTGCATACCAAATACCATTGACTTATTATAAGTCGTTCCCTTTAAACAAACCTAAACACAGACATTAGCGTGTTAACTATTTAAAAGATTCAAAGTCAATGAACCATTGAGAGGGTTTGGGCCTGTATAATCTCCGTGGAAAGATACTTGCAAATGCCAATAAATTTGCATATCAAAAAAATTAACTCTTAACATTAGCAGTTCATCTTAAAAGAGGGACGAAAGATACCAGAGTCAAACTCATAAATTGAAAATAAACTGACAACGCCATGGCTAAAAATGAAAAGGACAAACAGACAAACTATAGTACACATGACACTACATAGAAAACTAAAGAATAAACAACACGAACCCCACCAAAAACTAGTAGTGATCTCAGGTGCTCCGGAAGAGTAAGCATATCCTGCTCCACATGTGGCACCCGTCGTGTTGCTTTTGAGATATTAAATCCGGTAAATAGTGTAATTCGGTAGGTTACATTTATGAAAGGGAAGTAGATTGTAGTTACGACGTAAGGAACATATTTCCGATATCATTTGTGAAACTGTTATTCCATAACGGCCAACCAACTCGTAATGGCGTCCGTAAAATTTAGGAAGAGATGATTTCAACTTCACCATTTGGAACTCTTGATTTAATAGCCTCTTTGTGAGCAACAACCCTCCATCGAGAAAATCATGATAGGAAATGCAAGCACGGGAATATCGTATCAATTGGGAGATATATACACCGTATGCAGGTGCTGTTGGAATGTTGCTACTTAGAAATGGAAAATTCACAATTGGAAAGCTGAAATCATCTCTTTTGTCGTAAAGTTTTATTTTCAATCGACCCTCATTGTCAATTTCTAGATGTAACTCATGTTAAACTGATCTAATCACAAACTTATACATATAAACTAAGCAAATGTTTCTCTCAAATTCGATAGACCATGACTAACCAAATAGATATGCCAATGCCTATACAACTGCATACAAAAAATCATTGACCTCTCACTAGTGGTTTTCCATAAATTGACATAATCACAAAGCAATACATGTAAAATAGGCAAAAGTTTTAAAGTCAACAGACCATGACTGAGGGGAGAGGGCCAAGTAAATTCCATGCAAATGAGATGTGCCAATGCTCATACAACAACATACTAAATACGATTGACCTACCACTTGAGGTTCATCATAAACCATACCTAAACACAAACTATAACATTGTTGACGCCTCCGACGATGACGGAAACAACATACCTATGTCTCGCTTTTTGACTCCGTCAAGGCGAGACAAAACAAATGACATGGGGTATCGATTGATGACATAAAATCAGTACATGCAAAATGTAAAAACACACAAAAATTAAAAAAAAATAACAGTGCAGTTATTGCTGTTCTCATAGTTTAATGACGTAACCGGACTTAATACGAAAAAGAAAATAATTTAGAAATAAACAATTATTTACACTGTTGTTTACAAAAAAAAAATAATATACTAGTTTTTATATACTTCGGTTTTATCGTGTTGATTTTATTTTACACACACTCACACGTCTAGTTCGAACGTCAGAAATCTATACATTATTATACAACACATCGGCTGCAGGACTGTCTAGACCAATCTAATTAAAAACAGATTTTTTACTATGCTGCTGATTAGCTCTTCGATAATCCTTCATATTATTTATTTATTTATTTACCTTCATATAAGAATATGTTTAACTTCTGCCATTCTGTTACTTTCAGCAATACGTTACATAAAAAATGCATGTATCAAGTCGAGAATAAAGCAGTTGTTATTCATTCGTTAAGTGTGTTTGGGCTTCTGATTTTGACATTTGATTCGGGACTTTCCGTTTTGAATTTTCATCGGAGTTTAGTATATTTGTGATTTTACTTTTTACATACATGCCAGTAGTTATCAGCCTTTGCTATAATAATTTGTTTTTTTAATTTCACCAAAGTGTCTGGACATAGAGTTGTTACTCAGTTTTTCAATAGTTACCTCCCTTTCCATTGGATGCTGAAATCTGTCCTCTCATATCGCTTTGACAACTATCAATCATTTGCTTAAACTGTTGCGCCAGCTCGATCGTCTGCAAAATTATAAATTCGTGATTCCATGTGTAATGTTTAAATTTCAACTATCTGATAATATTTCAGTTTATGCATGAAAATCATATTTAAAATGAATAATCATATAAATTTGATAGGGTTACTGTTGTTATGTTACAAATACAACTTCAATGTATTATCATATTTATTAAAATATTGATTGTTGTTTAATAGCATATGACAGAACATCATCTTTATTCATTTGTTTAGTCGATCAACTGTCATAACCAAATAGGACAATTTCTCTCATATCTAAGAAATGTATATTTCTAATTGATCTGCTTATTATGATTCAAAGAAAGAACACATATATTTGATAGTAGACCTTTTCAACAATTGTATAACCCTACCGTTGGGAACGACGACGACAGGGGACATGAGGGGTCGTTTCAAAAATGAATTGAAAAGAATATTATTGATCGTATATGATTATTATGATTGTCAATGAGACATCTATCCAATATGACGAGTGTCAATGTTTCTCCAATTATTCTTATTTGTTTCAATTATGTTCTTTCGTCAAAATAGTGTAAAACGATAAATCGAAGGTTTTAACATTATACTATTCATAAATGAATTTTAATTATGAGACGACCCTTTCATTTTACCTGTAAACGGTAGTGCCATTAGTCGGTGTCGGGAGTTGTTGAAAAGGTCTATTAGCCGTGGCAAAACTGAAAACAACATGTACAAAATAATTGGAAGAAATATTATATGCACACTGTTCAATAGTTTTATCGATACACGCTGCTGCATAATTATTCTTCATACTATTTGAATTTTATCTGATTTTAAATGTCATATTTTTTCATATTTGTTATTTTCATCGATTAATTTTGTGTATCCTTTTAAACAGATTACACTTTGAAATGTTCAATAATTGCTCACCTGAAATTTAATTGCCAACAGTTCCATCACAGGTTGACTATCACTAAAATCTTGTCCAACCCAAAACCATGATGTTTCTGATGTTGGTAAAGGTTTAAATGATATCTCTGTGGTCAACCACTGGTTACATGCTAACTTTAAAACTATTTGTCTTCTTAGTATTAATCTGTATCGACCTTAAATAAAGCAATATGTTAAAAGATTTATTTTATTAATGTTTTACATCATCGTGAGACCAAACGTAAAGTTTTAACAATTGTTATGTTTTAATCCGTTATTCCTATGTTGCAGACTTCATAAAGGAATGTCTTTAAAAGAATGTAAAAGAAACTAGCATTATCGTAATTAATAATTCAAAATATGGTGTCTTTGTTGAACTACTCTATAACATCGAAATTGAAATAAAGGATACAATTAAGTCTGCATCATGTCATGAAATAAACTTAGAAATTGACTACTAGTATGCGATTTGTGGTGAACAAACATTTATGCAAAAGAAAATGTTAACTTTCCTTTTCTATTTGGAAAAATAATAATCAGCGTCTGCAAAGGAAGTGTATAACTCAAAGATAGCTCTGTATTCCAGAACATGTATATTCTGTATAAATATCAATTTTAAAAGTAGCCAACACATAATTACTTTACTTTTTACTTTTATTCAAAATGGACTGGTTTTATTACTCCAGAATTTTTCAAGTCCATTCTAGACTAATTTGAAATGGTCAGGGTTTAATTTATCCCAATACAATTCCATTTTGACTCCACAAATTAAAAAGCGTACTGTTTACGTGATGTCTCAATATTTTCATTTCGCCAAGTCCCTTTTCCTTCCACTGGTTGGTCTCTTTATGAAATCTGTACAGTTTAGCTCTTTGACAGAACATCGTTCCATAATCTTCTTCGCCTGTCGAGTACAATCAACATTAAGATGAAATAGTTACACAACTCAACATGAACCTCAATGATCAGTAACTGAGTTACTGCAGAATAACATTAACCTTAACAATATATTATAATCATTTGATATTTATGGCATAAATAACAGTAGTTCAAAAGTTATAAATCGATTAAAAGAAAACAAATCCGGGTTACAAACTAAACCCGAAGAAAACAGAACAACTATTTGAGGAAAACAGCAAAACAACAGAACACTGAAGTGCAACAAAAAAGAAAGGACAATGTAACATACATAGAAACAAAGTATTAGCTCTGCAAAATTTTGAATTTTTGAAACACTAAGGCTTTTCTTCATCAGGAATAGATTACCTTAGCTGTATTTGGCAAAACTTGTAGGAATTTTTGGTGGTCAATGCCTTTAAACTTTGTACTTTATTTTGGCCTTTTACCTTTTTTTATTCGAGTGTCACTGATGAGTCTTTTGTAGACGAAACGCGCGTCTGGCGTAAAAAATCTTAATCCTGGTATCTATGACGAGTTTAATTAGATAAAAACTACCCTATGCCTGACTTAGTACAGGACATTTTAAGAAAACAAATATGGTGGGCTGGATATGGTTTTGTTGCTAGCCAAACCTCGAACTTTATGGCAAAGTTAAATATACCACTAAAATGACAAAATTAAATGACTGGCATACAGTACAAATAAATGCAAGAACATTCAAGACAAAGAAATTCATAAATAAATGAAATAATAGTACATTTCGACATGTTAACCACCTTAGAATAAAAACGAATAACTAAACTTTATTTAGAACAGTTCACAAAAAACAGCTTAATAGAATTGCGTACTGTGTGACTGTCACACGAATGTGTCAACGTCACAAAAAGTAATTGCACAGGTTAAGGGGACTCGTGGGTACAAAAATTTCAGCAAAAAATTAAATCTTTATTTTTTCATTACAAATATTATTCATTACACCAGTAGTTATCAGTTAATGATATGGTACAAAAATCAACACAAAAAATTGATTCGGTTTGGCCCAAGATGACTTTTAAAATGTTTATATCATTGAAAAAGCTCCAAATCATCTGCCTTCGGTGCAAAAATGCCATTTTTTGGCATTAAATTTGAAATATCTTTTTTAACTCATCGGTGACCTATATTTTTTTATTATTGTTTTAAAATAAGCTGTACATAAACTAAATAATTGTAAAATTTATGCGATTTCTGTAATTAGGTATTTTTTTTATTTCGATAATACCTCTATTTCTCCTATTAGTTAAACAGAAAAAAAGGACATTAACAAAAATGTATGCTTCTTCCAGAGGCAGATTGTGAGCTTAAATGAACGGTGACCCCATTTTTTTATTTCATTTTTCTTTTAAGTATATGATAAAGTTCATTTATAGAAAAATATAGAGAAATCCTAAATTAAAAAAAAAAGAAGATTTATACTCAGGAGCCCCCTTAAATTAAAAAAAAATACATATCAATCAAAATTAGGTTTCTAATTATGTTATTTGTAATCATAAGAATATTAATATATATTCGTGTTAGTTACAATTATCAAAAGTGGTTCCTTTCAAACTAACAAAAACAAAAATATCGAGATTGTAATATATGTAAAGTTTTAAAGTTAATAAACAATGATTAGAGACGGGCCGTATAAACTATATAGAAATGACACTTAAAATGCTCATACAACTGCTTACCAAATTTCATTGAATTAGTGGTTGCTCTTTAACTGACCTTTACATGTAAATTATGCAAAACATTCAAAGATGATAAACCATGACTGATGGAACAAAAACCAAATAATATTCATGGAAATGAGATGTGCCGATGCTAATACATCTGCATACGAAATATCTTTGCCCTACCACTTGTGATTCTCCTTAATGACTAAACACAAACTTATGTATGCAAAATAAGCAAAAGTCTCAAAGTCAATAGACCATGACTGAGGGGCGGGGTCAAATAATCTCAAAGTAATGAGATGTGCCGATGCTAATACATTTGCATATTCAAAATTTTAAACATGTTCAAAATTTCATCAAAAGATCAAACAGATTTCTTATGCCTTGATAGAGCGTTATTGTTACTGGCACGGAACATCATCGTCATCTTCAATACACACGTCATCGTCACATAATGAAATGATATTTCAAACTTTCTTTTTCTCTCTCTCTCCTCTTTTAACCTATAAAAGCTAGTATTATATTCTATAAACTGTTTGCTTTATATGCATGTCCATTATATAATACTATTATTGTAATTTTATATTGTATTATGGAGAAGACTTCATAAGTATGATTTACTTGCGTCTAATCCAATTTGCTTTAATTCAGCAAATAAAATATGTTTAAACTAAACTTTAAACTGATATAATCATAAACTTTAACATATTGTTGATGCCGCCACTTCTGCCGAAGAGACATAATACCTAGCGTTTTGACTCCATCAAGGCGAGACAATATAAAAACACAAAACAGTTCGTTTGTACCTACGATTGAAATTGAAAAAGGTACCTGTTTTTACATCAACAAGGTCAGGAAGTGCTATAATTGGTTTATAATTATAATTATAGCTTGCACCACTCTCATCTGCATCTTCGTCATAACCATCACCTGGATCAGTAGAAAATAATATCTGTCCTGTTCCTTTCCATCTAAATTGTTCATTGTGATCTAAGAAAAAAAATTAACAATATGGAAATAGAATGTGTCTTCAAAACTGTCATTTTGTCAAAATTTGGCAACTGCTTGCAATGTGTCTTTTGGAATTTTGGATCCTCAATGCTCTTCAACTTTGTATTTGTTTGGTTTATAACTATGTTGATATGAGCGTCACTGATGAGTCTTATGTAGACAAAACGCGCGTCTGGCGTACTAAATTGTAATCCTGGTACCTTTGAAAACTATTTATACCACTGGGTCGATGCCTCTGCTGGTGGACGTTTCGTCCCCGAGGGTAACACCAGCCCAGTAGTCAGCACTTCGGTGTTGACATGAATATCAATTATGTGGTCATTTTTATAAATTTCCTGTTTACAAAACTTTACATTTTTCCAAAAACTAAGGATTTTCTTATCCCAGGCATAGATTACCTTACCCGTATTTGGCACAACTTTTTGGAATTTTGGATCCTCAATGCTCTTTAACTTTGTATTTGTTTGGTTTATAACTATTTGATATGAGCGTCACTGATTAGTCTAATGTAGACGAAACGCGCGTCTGGCGTACTAAATTATAATCCTGGTACCTTTGATAACTATTTTCATGTACATACCAAAAAAGAATGTAAAAGCTGTCGTGATTTTTTTGTTCTTAATACAATACAGATTAAGTATCAATATTTAATGTTAAATTTTACTAAATTTCACAGTAAATTGTCAATTTTGTTATGATATTATGGTTAGTTGCATACGTATAATAATTACAATGTTGGTAATATTTTCAAATTAGTAGTCGCAAAGGAAAATTACGTTCTGCATACAGATTTATCTAAGTGTTCACATTGACGCTATTATTTGCATCTGACATGAAGGATGAACTCCTTTCGTTTTTAGGCAGTTAAGCTGCCTTATGCGAGCACCCTGGATTTTGGTTCCCCCCTGGGAATTTTTGAAAAAGTGCCATTTCTCTGATCTGGCAGGTCTGGTAGATTCTTTATAACTAATTAGACATTTTTTTCACACTTTTTGTTATGAAAAACAATAAATATAAGGAAAATTACATTAAATGATCGTCGATTTTCCCAAAACAATTGATGTTCCCCATTTGAAAAAGTGCTAATTAAAAAGTTAAGCATAGCTTTTTATCGTCTGTGCTTTTGATGAAGATGTAAGTGAGCTATTGTAAGAATAATTTCATTGCCGAAAATGTTTGTAATGAAGGCATTAAAATTTGCCAAATGGCGCATGGATATAATTTTGCGGCTATTTTTAATCAGTGACGCCGTTGAATTTGGTGGATTCCATCCCAATAAAGGTAAATATTTAAAAGCATTGTCTTACTTCCTCTCTGTATAAGTCTTGAATTTATAAGAATACTTGATTATTTTATTTCTACATTGTTTGAAGATATGTATTTTATTTAATTATTTAATGCAAACTGATGTTATTATTATTTGTCATCGTGTCTCTCCGTACTTGATATGTATCGTGGAAACCCCCAAACATTATACTTGATCAGGGCCTTTGCAATTTTAATCGGGACCTCATTTGAATACGTATTTTTAGATTTTGTCGATGTCAAGGTCATTTCAAGATGGTTTCCTTCATCGTGTTTTAGTTAAGGCTTTGGTGTTACATACTGCTACATGTGCTTTGATATAGCCAAAGGCGCTTAAAAAATATTAAGATTACTACTTTATCAATAATTTACTAATGGACAGCATTATTTCACTTCAAAAGTATATAATTGTAAAATATTAAGTACGAAATTTGTGACGCTTCCCAAGCCATAATTGATTTGGATTTACAAGCACTTTTCATTTTCCGGATATTTAGCATTCGTGAAATTTTCAAGAATCATAACTTTTCGTTTCCTTCAGCAACTTGATACTGGTAAACCACTTTTCTATGAAATTACTGTGAAATAAAACTCGCATGGTACGAAAAGAAGCCTGTAGAAGGTAACGTTGTGCGTTACGAAGTTACGTTTTTAACAAGTTACAAACAGTATTTTTCTTAATTCCTACATCAATTATTTATAGAACAGATATATTATTTTATTATAACATTGGCAATGGATGACAGCGAATCCGTGATCAAGATATTTCACTAACAATTTCAAATAAAATTGGAATGAAAATGGGGAATGTGCTAAAAAGACAACAACACGTCCAAAGAGTAGTCCAAATAATTATGACGTCTTGAAAGGCTATTATAATTTTTTTCTTTGACGCCTTACGTCGAAGTAAGGCGTCAAAGAAAAAATTATAATAGCCTTTCAAGACGTCATAATTATTTGGACTAGACCAAAGAGCTGAGAACAGCCGAAGGCCACCAAATGGTCTTCAATGCAGCGAGAAACTCTCAAACATGAAGGCTTGCTTCAATTGACCCTAAACAAAAGTTACTAGTTCAATGATTATGGAGTTCATGTCATACTAAACTTAAGTTAGAATTATACACAAGAATCTATAATTGAAAATCACACAAGCCGACTAACAAAGGCCAGACGATCCTGACTTGGGACCCTAGAGAATTTAAGCATAACAAATGTAATTATAAGGGCCTCAATGAACATGAACATGGACAAAACTAATACATAAAGATTTTAGACGTGAATATATAATAAAGAAGATGTGGTATGATTGCCAATGAGACAACTGTCCACAAGAGACCAAAATGACACAGACATTATCAACTATAGGTCACCGTGCAGCCTTCGACAATGAGCAAAGCCCATACCCCATATAAAAGGCCCCAATAAGACAATGTAAAACAAGAAAACAAGAAAACTAACGGCCTTATTTATATAAAAAAAATGAACGAAAAACAAATATGTAACACATAAACAAACGATTACCACTGAATTACAGGCTCCTGACTTGGGACAGGCACAAACGTAAATAATGTGGCGGGGTTGAACATGTTAGCGGGATCCCAACCCTCCCCTAACCTGGGACAGTGGTATAACAGTACAACATGAGAACGAACTATAAAAATCAGTTGAAAAAGGTTAACTCATTAGATGAACAAAAATGACATGAAGCCTTTATGCCACATTGTATATGAAAAAATTTTAAAGCAATAATGAATATTATACCTATTTGTATTTGTTTTTATTTCAGCTTGATTCCAATCTTTTGCAATGGCTAATACAAGAAGAGACAAGGCATACATGTACATGTATATGTACAATACATGATTCTCTGTAGCAACTGGATTGTCTATTCACCCCTATAGTTCCACAACAACAATGAAACTCTAGACTACTACATGTACGATGTTATGAAAATATTTACATATACCTACATGTACATCTACATATATGATCAATTTTGAAGATTGTTTTTGCCAGGTGTAATCATGTCAACTAATACAACAAGTTTTGATTCAGCTTTCTGACAGGAATTATTTATAAACTTGCAAGCAGTTACAACAAATGAATATTATTAATTGAGTTAAAAATTAAGCTCATTTGGACAGTGAAGTGATTTTGACGCGTATTGAAGTAGACATTAAACATGTTAAACGTTTCAAATTGATATCAAATTATGTGTAAATGCAGCATTGATTTATTTAAGAAATCAAGAATAAAGAAATATTAAAAAAAGATGGACAAAATATTTGTATTAAATTTGTTGGAATTTTTGTCTTGCCAAAGATGACAGAGTCAAAAAGAGAGGCATACATGTATATATAGTTGTGTTGTTTTGTCAGAATGGTCAGCATCAACAATGTATTACAAAAATGTAGTTTGTGATTGTTTGATTAGGTCTAGTTTATGGGAGGTCAATGATATTTGGTACGCAGTTGTGTTAGCATAGGTATATCTCATTACCTGATTTCCAGAATATTTAGCCCCACCCCCTTTGTCATAGTCAATTGACTCTGAAACTTAGTTTACATGTATTAGTTTTTGATTAGGTCAGTTATTGAGGAACCACTAGTGAATGGTCAATGATATTTGGTGTGCAGTTGTATAAACTTTGTCACTTTCAATTTCTATTGAGGATATTTGACCCTGCCCCCTAAATTATTCTCTTTTTACTTGGAAACTTACGTTACTTTGAAAATTCATAAAGCTTTTGATTATTTTACTATGAAGGAAACCAATCGTCGTAAGTCAATGATGATTGCCATGTAGGTGAAGAAGCATTAGTACATTTCAGTTCCATAGAGGATATTTGGTCCTTACCCCTCGGTCATATGCATGATCTATTGACTTTGACTATAATTATGTTAGTTTAAGATACCAGTAATCTATGTGTTAGAGTTTGTTTAAAGGGGAAAACTTATGAAAAGTCAATGTTATTTGGTAAGCAGTTGTATAAGTGTTGGCACATCTTATTTCCATAGGGATTGTTCAGTCATGGATCATTGTCTTTGAATATATTTTACATGTTAATGCATTTCTATTTTAATTGTATTATTTGTATTATCAAAATAACAAATAGGCAAAACATGTCTCTGTATTAAAAGCTGATTATAGATAAGACATGTACAATTATTATAAAGATAAGAATATATGGAATGATAGCCAATGCATCATAATGAGACAACTATATATATATCCACCAAAATAAATGAAGAAAGTAAGCAATTATAGTTAGGCAACCATACAGGCTTCAAAAAGTGTTGTATCATTGCTAGGCCATTAAAACAACATAGCATTTATTGTAATATAACTTACAAGAAAATTACACCACTTAAGATAGTTTCAGCTATGATTTGATGATTGTGCATACAATGTAGGCGCACCAACTGATGCAACTAAAACTGCTAATATGGCATATTCATACTATAGAATATAGTTGAATTAAACCATACACCACTGCTGGACCCCATTATTGAAATTATTAATCTGATAAGAATAATCCTTCATGCAGCTTGTAACTTTTAGCAAAACCTACATGTATACTGCATAGTAAGCTTTAAAAGACCAGGAAAATACAAATGTAAAACAATAAAACTACAGCAGCCTGATTTATGTACAAAACAATTATGAAAAATGGATATGATATACAGCAACAATTACAAAATTACTCCATAGGGGGTCCTCAATATGGACAGGCACAATTTTAAGTCTTCCCTTACATGTGACAATGTACAGTATGTGCATAATCGCAGATATTAGATATTAAAAGAAATAATTGGACATAACTTTTAAAAGTGGCAGGATTGGATAGTGAAAAATTTAGGGTACAAACATTATTCAATACTTGAGAAATAGCCAAGATAATATTTTCACCAATTTTTCAACAATATTTGTCTTAACTTCTGCCAAGTTTGCCTCTCCTTTTTTTTTTAACTTAACTGCCTACAGCGCCTTTGGTGCTTTGATTCTTGTAAGTATTGGGTCAGCAAGAAAACCGGACTGTGCGGACATGCACGAGTAGTGTATCAATTTACTCAAGATATGTTAATGTTATGACATTTATGCTTATTTCATATTTGGATCTTTCTCATACAAATACATGATAAAAGGGAGATCACAAAAAGTATATAGAAAGGAGTTAATGAGAGAAGGTAAATGCGAGGGATCCTTGAAATTATTGATCTTTAACTTTTTAGCTGTTTGTCTAAGATAACTTTTATAAGGCTTGGTGTGGAATACCAATTTCTCTGCATAAGAATCGTAGTTCAACAACTAATCTCTACATTTGTTATTAATTTAAGTGAAAACCTTCCCCAATCTAGGATACCTTCATCATGGTGTAAAGAAAATTTAACAATCAAGTTTGAGAAATTCTCATTGATAGAGAACATAATTATCCGGGCTATTATCATTATATACGGATCTGGATAATTATCTGATACAGATACTTATATTACTTATAACTTTAAAAGATAGTGAGGTATAACTATCAGCTTGTTTGACCAGGTCGGAAATAGTGAAAGCAGTTCCTCCAATAAATATCCTCCGAAAGTTGTACAAGAGCTGATATAGAAATCTTACCTTGACCTTTAAAACCTAGTGAGGTAGAACTATCTGCTTGTTTGGCATGGTCAGAAAAAAAGAAAGCTCATCTTCCTAAGAACGTATGATTCTGATATATAAAAAAAACCTACCTTGAGCTTTACAGCTCTTCAACGGTTTCGGTACTTATGCATCTTCGGATTTCAAATGTTTGGCTTTGAGCGTTCCTGATGAAGGTAAATCCAGAAAAGCGCTTCGGACGCAAGAAATTAATAACGTGTTGTTTTCAATATTTTACATCACTGGGTCGATACCTCTGCTGGTGGACTATCAGTCCCCGAGGGTATCATCAGCTCGGTAGTCAGTATTTCGGTACTGACATGATTTAACAAACTCTACTAAAATTGTCCGTTTATAAATTTATAAATTATTAAGAAACTAAGGTTTCAACTCCCTCAGGCAAAGTTGGCTTTAGATGAATTTGGCTATTATTTTAGGTATTTTTTGACATACAGCTCTTCAACGGTTTCGGTACTTATACATCTTCGGATTTCAAATGTTTGGCTTTGAGCGTTCCTGATGAAGGTAAATCCAGAAAAGCGCTTCGGACGCAAGAAATTAATAACGTGTTGTTTTCAATATTTTAAAACCTAGTTGCGTAGTATTATAGGCTTGCTTGACCAGATCAAAAAAAGAAAAGCACCCACCTTCACCAAATATCTTCCCGAGGTTGTCTTATCTGATATAGAAATCTTACCTTGGAATTTAAATCCTGGTGAGGTAGAAATATCATCTGGCTTTGTCAGGTCAGAATAAGAGAAAGCCCACCCTCCACCAAATACCTTCTTGAGGTTGTCTGAAATCTGATATAGACATTTTACCGTGAACTTAAAATCTTGGTGAGGTAGAACTATCAGCTTGCTTGGTCAGGTCAGAAAAAAGGAGAAAATCTGTCCTTCACTAAATATCCCTCCTAAGGTTGTTTGAGGTTTGATATAGAAAACTAAACTTGAACTTTAAACACTGATGAGAAATAACTATCAGCATGCTTGGCTATGTCAGAAAAAGAGAAAGTTCATGCTACAACAAATACCATTGGATAGTTTTCCGAGATCTGATATAGAAATATTACCTTCAACTTTAAAACCTGTCGAGGTAGAACTATTAGCTTCCTTGGCCAGGTCAGAAAAAGAGAAAATGCGTCCGTCACCAAATAACCCTCCTAAGGTTTCCAAAAATTTATTGGCTATTGACGAGAAAGAGAATCCTGTAGCCACTAAATTAAACACTTCTTCCTTCATTTCTGATGAACTATTGCCTGTTGTTGGTCCAAGTTTGCTAAAATTATATTCAAGTTTGGGTAAATCTGAAGATCGGCTCTGTCCAAATGCACATGTTTTGAAATTCGATGTCTTTGTATCTTCGCCAACTGAAATAATAAAGTATATTCATCAACATATCTTTTACTAACAAGAATTAATATAGGATTAAACACATTTATATTTGGTGATTCTGCATTTGCTCATAAATTTGTTATTGTTTTCATAGTTTGGATTTTATTATGCATTTCTTTCTCATTACTCATTTCAGTTATCTTTTCTAACTTTGCAAGCAGTAAATGACAGTCTACTATAAACTTGGTTAAATAGTTCCTCAAGATTGTCCACAAATTTGTCAATTTAACGAAATTCCGCTACCCTAAACATGCCCAAGTTTTATATTTGGAATTGAAGAACACTCATTTAAAGGAAGTTTAAAAGGCAAAAATTTAACCTTGTTAATTTTAAAGACCAAATTAATTTCCAACAATCAAATCACATTTAAAAGAGACTTTCATTTAAAAATTTCAAATCTAAAAAATCTATTAACAAAATACAAATCATGGTTACACAAGAAATATAAACTCAAAAGCAACGATACCGAGTGTGTTGATAGAATCAGTGTTTACTTCAATTAAATGTTGTGCGAATCCGCGCTTAGTCAAAATGTATAACTCGGTAAATATTCAGACTTGAAGACTATAGTGGTATATTAATGTCTAAGGCAACGAACACATGACCCTAGTGATTTCATTTCAGTATATCTACAAACAATACACAAGATGTGCAGTCACTGCAAAAGCCAAATGAATAAAGTGAGATATTTGATCAGAACCTACCTATTCAATAATAAAAACAGAAGGTATTTAATACTTTTGAATAGTATGGTAGTCATGTCGATTCATCGTGAAACTGATCGTAATTGATTATAACCGTTAACTTTCAAAGTGCATTTCGTGAAAATCTTGCAGTCTTTGTAATAATTAAAGAGCCTCCAATGAATTTGCATCATTTATTGTTTCAGAATTGAGTGTAGTTAGTGGGACGTAATTTTGTTCTTTTGAAGAAAAAAACCCACATGAATGGCACTTGAATTAAAAACATAAAAAAGGCATAAAAAAAACCCCAAAAAACCTTATGAAATTGAATAGCAATGGGAATCTAAACTTACGAAAGGTTTTACATTACACAACTTATGTAATCTATCCCGTTGTCAGAAAATCATTAGAATGTCAAAGGTCATAGTTTTGTTATGACAAGATTTCACACCTTGAAATATCTCGCTTTCGTTGCTAATCATTAGGTCTTTCCACTTTTCATGGAAAGACCTGTTGTTTTCCTTGTGATATTTTTTTTTTAGGTCTTTCGACTTTTCGTGGAAAGACCTTTTGTTTTTCTTATGTTATTTTTTTTCTTCTTCTGCCGTCTGAGATGCTTTTTTGTCTTACAACATATCGAATGGATTTTTGGCCAATGATGTTGTACAGTAATGGGGGTTTCAAAACTCACCCTGTGTGACACTTATATTTATAGGAGTTATCTCCCCACGTCCCCTTTTTCTTGTTATCGCTATATCTCTAAAATCGTAAAATATTTTAACAAACTGTTTTCACCAAATTGTTCGTCTACTCTAAAGAATGATTTGGTTTATTTTGACTGGAGTGATCGGAAGACATCTTATGGGAATTATTTCCCTTTGAAAATTTAAGATAGGCGATATGTTGGATACATTCATACGTCATAAGTCGTAGAGGCCTACAGTCTTTTGATATGAAGTCCTTGGTCCATTTGAAGGAAATTGAGGTCAAGGTAAAAGGTCAAGGTCATGTTACAAATTTTGAATTTTGCTTGTTATCGTTATTCAAAAGAAACTGTTACAGTAAATGATATGATGTGTTTGACAAATAACTGTTTACAATAAGGCGCAACTTCAACCTATTTAAGTCGAAGAGTTTTGGTTAACCCTTATAGGAGTTTTCTCCCCTAATGTATTTGAAATCAGTATTTCTCCACAACCATACAAGTGATTGACCTGGGGTCTTTTGATTTGAGATCACTGACCTTTGACTTCAAAATTGAGGTCAAGGTCAAATGTCAATTTGACGTTCTAGATTTTGACCTTTGCTAAAAATTCTTTCTGGTTCATTATAAAACAATTAAGTCTTCTGCATAAACCTATTAATCTTATTTTTTTCATATCAGTTTGATTAACCAAATACATCAACATGGAGTGACATGTTCTTACATCATTTTTTTAATTTCTTTCTTATCATCGAGGTGGAGAGACCTTCAATTGTTCTCTGAAGAATTGGTTTTTAATTGATTTTTGTGTTGATAGTCCGATCATAGAAGTAGTATATTGACATTTACTTTCATGGTCCAAAATATAAAGCTTTACTACCAGTATTACATAAACTTAACATGATCCAAGAAAATGAGTTCAAGGTCAGATAAACAAAACGAGGAATACATACCTTAGAATAATTCAACTCAACAAATAAAGTTGACTATATTTGCTTATAGCTTAAGAAAATAGACCAAAACATAAAAACTTAACACTGAGCAATGAACTGTGAAAATTAGGTCAAGGTCGAATAAAACTTGCGAGACTGACATGTTCATCATAAAATATTCCTATACACCAAATATAGTTGACCTTTTGCATATAGTGTTGAAAAAAAAATACAACAAACTTAACTTTGACCACTGAACCATGAAAATGAGGTCAAGGTCAGATGACACACTCCAATGGACATGTTCACCTTACAATTATCCCATACACCAAATATAGTAGACCTATTGCTTAAAGTATCTGAAATATGGTCTTGACCACGAAAACTAAAAATTGTTCACTGATCCATGAAATGAGGTCGAGGTCATATGAAAACCATCTGACGATGATTTAAAGCTATTTTTTTTTAACACTAACAAGTGTTCACCTGTTATGAGCTTATATCTTTATCAGTTGATCAGTTTGAAGCAATATTTTCAAAATGCCACTTTTAAAAGCATTATGTCAACTGATACTGTACATTGACCACGTCTTTCGAAAATCCACAAGAAATTGAACAGCTGTTAAAAGCAATCTGTATTTCATGGCTTACCGAATGCTACCATGTTTATAATTCTATAAATAGTTTTAACTAGGATTGATTTGGTCACATCTTTTTTTAATACAGATTTTCACAACTTAAGAACTCAGATAACTTACTCAGTATTTGTTTTGAAAATGTCTTCTCCAGTTATGGCTTCATCAACATTTGGCAGTTGAACAATAAAAGCTGAAAATAAATGTCATTATCCTCTCTCCTATTTATATACTCACCACCAGGCTCTGTTGATAGATATTTTGGACCTGTGCTGTCATCTTCAGATGACGATAATGTGAAGTTTAGTCCCCTCCTGTTGTTCTCTGGTAGAGTGGGTGGTTTTAATATTAAGTTGAAACCTTTTGCCCTCCTAGCATCTCGTTTATTTTTCTCAACATCTGGTGTAGAAGTTTGACCACATAAAGATGGTTTTAATTTCGGATTGTTCATGATGGAAGCTGGTGTGGAAAATCTGAATCCAGAGGCTGTTTCATAAAAAGATTTGTCTTTTGTAGAATCCAGTGTGGGAAATGTGCATCCAGAGTCTGCTTTGGAATCAGATTTGTTCTTTGTAGAATATGGTGTGGGAAATGTGAATCCAGAGTCTGCTTTGGAATCAGATGTGTTCTTTGTAGAATCTGGTGTGGGAAATGTGAATCCAGAGTCTGCTTTGGAATCAGATGTGTTCTTTGTAGAATCTGGTGTGGGAAATGTGAATCCAGAGTCTGCTTTGGAATCAGATGTGTTCTTTGTAGAATCTGGTGTGGGAAATGTGAATCTAGAGTTTGCTTCAGAATCAGATTTTTTCTTTGTATACTCTGATGTGTAAAATTTGAATCGAGAATCTGCTTCAGAATCAGATTTGTACTTTATACAATCTAGTGGGAGAAAATTTAATCCAGAGTCTGCATCAGAATCAGATTTGAACCTTGCAGAATCTGGTGTGCAAAATTTGAATCCAGAGTTTGCTTCAGAACTAGATATTTTCTTTATATACTCTGGTGTTTCAATTTTCATGTCAGAAATGGGAGAAACAGTCTGTTCAAAACTTACTGCTCCTGGTGTTGGTTCATTTTTTGCAACCTCTGGCAATTTTCCAAATCTAAATCCTCCACTGAAAGGAGGTTTTGTTGCAGCTGTTCCATCTGAGGTTATTTTCATTGCAGAAGTTGAGGTTTGTCCACCAATCGTGAATCTTCTTCCTGAGTCAAGAGTTCTTTTATCAGGTGTTGTTGGTGTCTGACCAAATTGTACATCTGTAGCTGATAATAGTGTTTCTCCATATTGTGAGGAAAAGCCAGAAGATTTTTTATCTGTAGTAGGTAATACAAAATTGAAACCACCTGGGGAAAAAAAAGAAAATCTCAAAAGGGCACAAGACGTTGGTTTTCCCGTTTGAATGGTTTTACACTAGTAATTTTGGGGTCATTTATAGCTTGTTGTTCGGTGTGAGCCAAGGCTCCGTGTTGAAGGCCGTACATTGACCTATAATGGTTTAATTTTTTAAATTTTTATTTGGATGGAGAGTTGTCTCATTGGCACTCACACCACATCTTCCTATACCTATTAGCTTCGAGATATGAAAAAAGAATTTAATTTATTTTGGTTCAAACATTAATAAAAGTGAATAATGAAATAAAATTCGCTTTAGTATCCAATTCTGTCAAAATAAGCAAAGAAACATTGCTGATGAATTATTCACTTGCAAGTGAAAATTTCTACCCCACTGAATCTGTATTCATGTGACCTTTAATTTGACCACTTAGCTAAAGATTGCTTACGCATATTTTAGTCGTGTTCAGCAATTCAAAGTGAAAGAATGTCAACATTGAAAATGAAACAATTTGAGTTGAACGCTTTCGTCGACTGATTCGATTCAAAAAAAAAAAATCATTCTTATGAAGTTGAAAACGGTAATCAACCTATAACATGAAATCAAACAAACATAAAAAGTCTAATTTATGATGTCGCTATCTACATGTATTTCTATTTATTTTTATGTTCATATCTTGATAGAATTACATTGCAGAAAAACTACATACACATAACATTCTGATAAATATTATCGAGTACATTCGTTTTCTACTGTTTGTTTCAGACTAATAGTAATTTGGATAAACGTGTTAGTATGTTATGAATCAAATGTGAGAATTTCAGTCAAATCGGTGAACAGCCAACCATGAAAATAAGGTCATGGCCAAATAGAACATGCCAGACGGTCATGTACTCATCACAACTTTTCTATATACCAATTATATGTTTTTCCATTGATAATTGTTTCGGAGATACCGACTTGACAATGAAAAAAAACCTGAGCAATGAACTGAGGTCAAGGTCAGATAAACCCTGGTGTAAGGATCTAATATATATACCAAATATTGTACGTAAAAATATAGTTTTTTAATGCAACCGCCGGAAAATGGTAATCTAGTTAAGGACATTCTAAACATTTCACATCTCTTAGTTTGTAATATGAAAGTTTAACTACGGGTATCAAACAAACTATCAATTATCTGTGAAAAAAAGTAAAAGGTAGTATAAATATTACAAGACGGACATGCACGCCATGCAGTCATTCAATTAATAAAAAGAAGTTGAATTATTGATAACATCTGAGAAATGGACACTCGTGTTAAACTAATCCCAACATGGCGGAACCAAAAACAGGTAAAATCGTCTTCTTATAATTTCTCCGTGTACACACGCGTTGTTTTCAATAATAGCGCAGCAGGTAGATTGATATTAATGGTATTGTTGTGTGTGTGTGTTCTTAGTATCATATGTGGCCTTGTTACTGAAATAATAGCCATTAAAAAAATTACAGAAGATAATCGTAACATGTAGACAAATAGCTTGAAAAATAATCGTAACTGTATAAAATATGTCTATGATCATAGTAACTGTGTTTATTCTGCAATTAGTCATCTATTGTACAAATAACGGTAGGCACTTAAAGTTAACCATCGAGAGACGTTAACCACCGAGAGTCGGTTTTTAGACCCGCCCAGTGCACCTAAGCACGCCTACTTTTGGAGCTCTTTAGTATGAAGATATGAAAAATATACGAAATTACGGAACTGTATACCCTGTCTTATCCTTGTTGTTGGTGTTTCTTGCGCATGCGCACAAAGCACGGTGATAGTTACGGTTACTGACTCAGGAACCTTGTATATTATATACGTTTAATAAACTGGATCCTTGTTGTGTTCAGTTATCGATACACTACGATGGAATTACGGACCAGTTTAACATAAACATGGTAAATAGATAGACAGCTGATAATCATAATTGATTAAGAAATAACCTGGAAGAAGAAATGAGTTAACTATTGATTACAACAGAGACGAGAATGCCATCGTGTTTGTTCTGCTAAAAAAAGCAGGAACATTGGAGTTTATGGTTAGATTTTAAATATTTATTGTCTCCAAACTGGGTAAATTTGATATAGTAACACCCCACCCCCCTTTTTTTTAAAATAACTCGAGAACCACACATCTTGCTCGCTTAACAAAGTAACAATAAGAAATAATTATTGTTAGTTTCAAGAATAATTAATCGTCAAAACTTATCCCCTCCCCGACATCAAAGGAAGTTAAATGTGAGCCAAAATTTGTTCCTGTGAAAAAAGTTCCAGTGGAACTATTATCACAGGAAATATGTTCTGGGAGAACTTTTTTCATATATAATTTCAATATAATTTGTTCCATCTATATGAAATAAGTTCCACACTTTACCTGGTGAAATAAGTACCAGGTTGGTGAAATTTGTTCCTTGCCTAGTGAAATAGGTTCCAGGTTTATGAGATTTGTTCCTTACCTGGTGAAATAAGTTCTGGGTTTGTGAAATTTGTTCCTCACCTGGTTAAATAAGTTCCTAGTCTGTGAAATATGTTCCACTGGTTAAACAGGTTATGTTATATACTGAACATTTGTCATCAATGAGTTTAAAGTTATCATTCAAGTGCATTATAAAAATAAGTATATTATATTCATTTGATAATATAATACTGAAATGAAAAATGTAAATCATCCAATAAGAATCTTGTGGACTATAGCAAATGTTTAATTATAAACGTAAAAAATATCAAAATGACAGTCCCACTTTGAGCCAGAAAAGAGTAGGATAAGAAAAATCTTTCAGAAAAAATTAAAGTCAAAGATGAACATGAACATACATGTATGAACTAATTTGAAAAGGACAAAATAACTGATTAATGATTCCAAAAGACATGAAGAAACAAAAGACACACTCTTTTGAAACTGTTCCATGACAAGTACATGTATGACTAGAAACAGGGCCATGACAGTTAACAGGAACCAAGGAGGAATACCACATAAAACATAGATACAAATTATGATAAATTACCATAGCTTTATCCTGTAGAACTTTACAGTCATGTCTACAATAATTGCACATGTATCCCATGCCAGCACACTCAGTACAGCATTTAGCATGTTGAGCTTGCTTTATAATTTAAGTGTAACAAGAAAATGTTTCGCTGTGCAATATGTTGCAAAGGTACTTATTTCAGTGAAAAAAGGTTTGAGAAGAACTTATTCATTGATTTCTTTGAAATATGTACATATTGGTCTTAAACTAATATCACAGGAACTTATTTAAAACTTTTAATATTAACTGGAACAAAATTCATGGAGCTATGATATTTGTTCCGGAACTTATTTCATATTTGGTCAAAAAATTAGTTCCGGAACAAATTTTACAGTGCTGGAACATATTTTCTGTGATATAAGTTCCGCCGGAACATATTTTTTGTTACATATTATCCCAAAATTAGACCAAATTTTTATGATATAAGGACGTCTTGACAGGCTATTATTTTATTTTGTTTTGTTGGGTTTTTTTTTGCTTTGACGTCTCCTCCTGTATGAAAAAAACATAATAGACCCCCCCCCTTTTTCCCCATAATATAGCTTTTTAAGAAGTCATAACTATTTGGACTACCCCTGAATATATTTCAGACAGACTCTTCTCTAAAAAAATGTAAACATGATTTGAGAGAAATCTTTGGAATAGTTTTTTAAATGATTTAATTATTATGTCATGTATATAATTGACATTAACATAGTTATAAACTGAGACTACTAGTATAACACATAGTGTTATAGTAGTCTCAGCTATAAACTTTCCATTGTATTGACCAATATGACTAACTCATATGCTCTTTCCCATAAATGTCACAATATCAATATATTACAGTAAAACTGATAGTTTGATGACATTGTTTAAGACTATTGACCTCAGGTCAGCCTAAACTGAGTTTAAAACTGTAATTTATTCATTAAAACAGTTCAAGACATGTACCTTCTGAAATGTGATTGCATCAAAATTAAACCTAAGGCATAACATACTTAGTGTGCAGGAAGTGCCACCAAATAAATACTGATTTGTAAAATTAGATGATGATATTTGTGAAGTCAAAGATATTATAGCTAGTTATAACTGGTTTTAGATATAAATCTGAGTAAAAGGTTGATTTATATGTGCTCTTTCATGTTTAGATTATAATTTAAATTTAATCTTTTGAAGTTTTTTTTATAATATTAAGACATTAAAATCACAATTATTTATTTATACACAAAAAAATAATTTTTGTCCTTTTTTAGTTGAATGACTGTACACAAACATTATACACACATAATTTTGATAATTCTGTAATGTTTTTTTTCTATAGCCCCAGAATGTGACAAAAGACTTATTAATCCAGATTTACAAAAAATAGAAATAGTTCAGCTACCATAAGACTGCTATGACAAAAATTTTGCAGTTTCCAGAATTTGAGGTAGAGTATAGTTAGGAATAGTTTGATTATGCAGATGCTTAGTTTGCCATAAACAATTATGCCCTTGATACAAAAGCAGAGGAAACAAAAAAGTATGAAAATAGTTGAAAAAAGTAATCATTATTACCTAGTCATATACTGTAAATAGAAAAAGAGAAAAGCACTGGTTATGATTTGGTATTTTTAATAGCATTATCATTTGTCCATAACTTGGAATATATACTGGATTGAGCTTGACATTTATTTAATATCATTGACACATGGTTGCAAGAAATGAAAGATGGTAATTTAAACCTAGCAATTTTATTAAGATTTAAAAAAAAGCTTTTGATTTGGTAGAATATGACTTTCTTTGTTTAAAGCTCGACATGTATGGATTTAGTGAGACTACTGTTAGTTTTTTTAAGTCGTACCTGAATAACAAAAGGTATACATTTGTAATGTTAACTCTGAACAACAACATGTAAAATTTGGTGTTCCCCAATGTTCTATACCTTGTCCTCTATTGTTTGTGCTATTTATAAATGACCTTCCCTTATGCATTAAAAATTGTGAAACAGACCTATATCGTTGTATATGCTGATGACACCACTATTCATAAATCAGGGGGAAACATCTAGAAAATATAAATGATGATGTTCAAGAAGATTTATACAGGGTTGAAGAGTGGTGTAAAATGAATAACATGTTCATAGATGCAAATGAAACAAAATGTTTGATTACTGGAACAAAGCAGAAACTATTCAGACTTTTCAACCAAACTTGATAATAAATTAAAGTATTACAAAATTCTTTATGTGAAAAAATATTAGTTTCAAAATTGACAGCCCACTAAGTAACTGGAGAAATCAAATTGACCAAGGTTGTGCTAATATATCATCCAGAATATACCATCTTTCTTAAATACATTTTTTTTTATATAACTGCAAGAAAACATAATACAATGGGTGTTCTGCCCCTAATTGACTACTGTTGTATTATTTGGGATGAATGTAAAAATTGAGGGATAACAAGAATTTTAAAAATCCCAAAAAAGGGCAGCATGATAAATTCTAGATGCAGATCCGTTATCCCTCTTGGTATATAGGAGCACTATATTCTATGTTAACCTCCGCCAGTAGGTATAAACAAATACTGTTGATAGATGGTATATAGGAGCACTATATTCCATGTTAACCACCGACGGTAGGTATAGACAAATACTGGTGATAGACGGTATATAGGAGCACTAAATTGTATGTTAACCACCGACGGTAGGTATAGACAAATACTGTTGATAGACGGTATATAGGAGCTCTATATTGTATGTTAACTACCGACGGTAGGTATAGACAAATACTGATGATAGACGGTATATAGGAGCACTATATTGTATGTTAACTACCGACACTAGGTATAGACAAATACTGTTGATAGACGGTATATGGGAGCACTATATTGTATGTTAACCACCGACGGTAGGTATAGACAAATACTGTTGATAGACAGTACATAGGAGCACTATATTGTATGTTAACCACCGACGGCAGGTATTGACAAATACTGTTGATAGACGGTATATAGAAGCACTATATTGTATGTTAACTACCGACAGTAGGTATAGACAAATACTGTTTATAGACGGTATATGGGAGCATTATATTGTATGTTAACCAACGACGGTAGGTATAGACATATACTGTTGATAGATGGTATATAGGAGCACTATATTGTATGTTAACTACCGACAGTAAGCATAGACAAATACTGTTGATAGACGGTATATGGGAGCACTATATTGTATGTTAACCACCGACGGTAGGTATAGACAAATACTGGTGATAGACGGTATATGGGAGCACTATATTGTATGTTAACCACTGACGGTAGGTATAGCCAAATACTGTTGATAGACGGTATATAGGAGCACTATATCTTATGTTAACCACCGACGGTAGGTATAGACAAATACTGGTGATAGACGGTATATAGGAGCCACTACCGACAGTAGGTATAGACAAATACTGTTGATAGACGGTATCAAAGAGCACTATATTGTATGTTAACCAGCGACGGTAGGTATAGACAAATACTGTTGATAAACGGTATATAGGAGCACTATATTGTATGTTAACTACCGACAGTAGGTATAGACAAATACTGTTGATAGACGGTATATAGGAGCACTATATTGAATGTTAACTACCGACGGTAGGTATAGACAAATACTGTTGATAGACGGTATATAGGAGCACTATATTGTATGTTAACTACCGACACTAGGTATAGACAAATACTGTTGATAGACGGTATATGGGAGCACTATATTGTATGTTAACCAGCGACGGTAGGTATAGACAAATACTGTTGATAGACGGTATATATATAGGAGCACTATATTGTATGTTAACCACCGACGGTAGGTATAGACAAATACTGTTGATAGACGGTTTATGGGAGCACTATATTGTATGTTAACCACCGACGGTAGGTATAGACATATACTGTTGATAGACGGTATATAGAAGCACTATATTGTATGTTAACTACCGACAGTAGGTATAGACAAATACTGTTGATAGACGGTTTATGGGAGCACTATATTGTATGTTAACCACCGACGGTAGGTATAGACATATACTGTTGATAGACGGTATATAGAAGCACTATATTGTATGTTAACTACCGACAGTAGGTATAGACAAATACTGTTGATAGACGGTTTATGGGAGCACTATATTGTATGTTAACCACCGACGGTAGGTATAGACATATACTGTTGATAGACGGTATATAGGAGCACTATATTGTATGTTAACCACTGACGGTAGGTATAGACAAATACTGTTGATAGACGGTATATGGGAGCACTATGTTGTATGTTAACCGCCGGCGGTAGGTATAGACAAATACTGTTGATAGACGGTACATACATTGTAGGAGCACTATATTGTATGTTAACCACCGACGGTAGGTATAGACAAATACCGTTGATAGACGGTATATAGAAGCACTATATTGTATGTTCACTACCGACAGTAGGTATAGACAAATACTGTTGATAGACGGTATATAGGAGCATTATATTGTATGTTAACCACCGACGGTAGGTATAGACAAATACTGTTGATAGACGGTATATACATTGTAGGAGCACTATATTGTATGTTAACCACCGACGGTAGGTATAGACAAATACTGTTGATAGACGGTATATAGAAGCACTATATTGTATGTTAACTACCGACAGTAGGTATAGACAAGTACTGTTGATAGACGGTATATGGGAGCACTATGTTGTATGTTAACCACCAGCGGTAGGTATAGACAAATACTGTTGATAGACGGTATATAGAAGCACTATATTGTATGTTAACTACCGACAGTAGGTATAGACAAATACTGTTGATCGACGGTATATAGGAGCACTATATTGTATGTTAACTACCGACGGTAGGTATAGACAAATACTGTTGATAGACGGTATTTAGGAGCACTATATTGTATGTTAACTACCGACAGTAGGTATAGACAAATACTGTTGATAGACGGTATATGGGAGCACTATGTTGTATGTTAACCACCGGCGGTAGGTATAGACAAATACTGTTGATAGACGGTATATACATTGTAGGAGCACTATATTGTATGTTAACCACCGACGGTAGGTATAGACAAATACTGTTGATAGACGGTATATAGAAGCACTATATTGTATGTTAACTACCGACAGTAGGTATAGACAAATACTGTTGATAGACGGTATATAGGAGCATTATATTG
This sequence comes from Mytilus galloprovincialis, assembly GCF_965363235.1. Lineage (NCBI taxonomy): Eukaryota > Metazoa > Mollusca > Bivalvia > Mytilida > Mytilidae > Mytilus > Mytilus galloprovincialis. Next base: position 91,156,762 of record NC_134843.1, read on the forward strand.
TATGTTAACCACCGACGGTAGGTATAGACATATACTGTTGATAGATGGTATATAGGAGCACTATATTGTTTGTAAACCACTGACGGTAGGTATAGCCAAATACTGTTGATAGACGGTATATAGAAGCACTATATTGTATGTTAACTACCGACAGTAGGTATAGACAAATACTGTTTATAGACGGTATATGGGAGCATTATATTGTATGTTAACCAACGACGGTAGGTATAGACATATACTGTTGATAGATGGTATATAGGAGCACTATATTGTATGTTAACTACCGACAGTAAGTATAGACAAATACTGTTGATAGACGGTATATGGGAGCACTATATTGTATGTTAACCACCGACGGTAGGTATAGACAAATACTGGTGATAGATGGTATATAGGAGCACTATATTGTATGTTAACTACCGACAGTAAGTATAGACAAATACTGTTGATAGACGGTATATGGGAGCACTATATTGTATGTTAACCACCGACGGTAGGTATAGACAAATACTGGTGATAGACGGTATATAGGAGCACTATATTGTATGTTAACCACTGACGGTAGGTATAGCCAAATACTGTTGATAGACGGTATATAGGAGCACTATATCTTATGTTAACCACCGACGGTAGGTATAGACAAATACTGGTGATAGACGGTATATAGGAGCCACTACCGACAGTAGGTATAGACAAATACTGTTGATAGACGGTATCAAAGAGCACTATATTGTATGTTAACCAGCGACGGTAGGTATAGACAAATACTGTTGATAAACGGTATATAGGAGCACTATATTGTATGTTGACCACCGACGGTAGGTATAGACATATACTGTTGATAGATGGTATATAGGAGCACTATATTGTATGTTAACTACCGACAGTAGGTATAGACAAATACTGTTGATAGACGGTATATAGGAGCACTATATTGTATGTTAACCATCGACGGTAGGTATAGACAAATACTGTTGATAGATGGTATATAGGAGCACTATATTGTATGTTAACTACCGACAGTAGGTATAGACAAATACTCTTGATAGACGGTATATAGGAGCACTATATTGTATGTTAACTACCGACGGTAGGTATAGACAAATACTGTTGATAGACAGTATATAGGAGCACTATATTATATGTTAACTACCGACAGTAGGTATAGACACATACTGTTGATACAAGGTATATAGGAGCACTATATTGTATGTTAACTACCGACGGTAGGTATAGACAAATACTGTTGATAGACGGTATATTGGAGCACTATTTTGTATGTTAACCACCGACGGTAGGTATAGACATATACTGTTGATAGATGGTATATAGAAGCACTATATTGTATGTTAACTACCGACAGTAGGTATAGACAAATACTGTTGATCGACGGTATATAGGAGCACTATATTGTATGTTAACTACCGACGGTAGGTATAGACAAATACTGTTGATAGACGGTATTTAGGAGCACTATATTGTATGTTAGCTACCGACAGTAGGTATAGACAAATACTGTTGATAGACGGTATATGGGAGCACTATGTTGTATGTTAACCACCGGCGGTAGGTATAGACAAATACTGTTGATAGACGGTATATACATTGTAGGAGCACTATATTGTATGTTAACCACCGACGGTAGGTATAAACAAATACTGTTGATAGACGGTATATAGAAGCACTATATTGTATGTTAACCACCGACAGTAGGTATAGCCAAATACTGTTGATAGACGGTATATAGGAGCACTATATCTTATGTTAACCACCGACGGTAGGTATAGACAAATACTGGTGATAGACGGTATATAGGAGCCACTACCGACAGTAGGTATAGACAAATACTGTTGATAGACGGTATCAAAGAGCACTATATTGTATGTTAACCAGCGACGGTAGGTATAGACAAATACTGTTGATACACGGTATATAGGAGCACTATATTGTATGTTAACTACCGACGGTAGGTATAGACAAATACTGTTGATAGACGGTATATAGGAGCACTATATTGTATGTTAACCACCGACGGTAGGTATAGACAAATACTGGTGATAGACGGTATATAGGAGCACTTTATTGCATGTTAACCACCGACGGTAGGTATAGACAAATACTGTTGATGGACGGTGCAAAGGAGTACTATATCGTATGTTAACCACCGACGGTAGGTATAGACAAATACTGTTGATAGACGGTATATAGGAGGACTGTACCACCGACGGTAGGTATAGACAAATACTGTTGATATACGGTATATAGGAGTATTGTATTTTATGTCAAACATCGACGATAGGTATGGACAAAATCCGACAAATACTGTATACAGACAGTGTATAGAAGTACTGTATTGTATGGTAAACACTGACGGTTGGTATGGACAATTTCTGTATCATGCATCAATTGTAAATAAAAGTATCATGTGAGTGACACAGGCTCATTGAAGCCTCTAGTTTTAATATTATTAATGTGGAGATCTGGTCTTATTTATCATTTTCTCTATTACATGCATGATAACTGAAACAATTGAATTGAAATAAAAGTGATAATATTTCTATTGTAGGTTATCAAGATTTAGTGTTTCCATACAAGTGACAAAGATTGAACAACAAAAACATCTCAAACTTTACAGGACAGAGTAGACTTTTTTCACTGTGCTTAGTTTTGTCTTTATGTCTAAATTATGATACCTTTGAAAAAAGCAATAAAATATGGAATAACGTTTATTTCTATCTTATAAAGTGGAGTGAAGAAATAAGGGGTCATTGAAAACATAAGAATATATTGCTATCATATATGCAGATCAGCAGCCCATACATTTGCTATAGCACATAAATATGGGACCAATAATTTCAAGTTGCCTTTTAAAAAAGACCTTATTAACCCTTTCCCTTTCATGCATTTTAGACCTTTACTTATCGAAAATACATTATCGAAGTTTAAATGAATACAGAATTCGCATCAATGGTCATACACATGCCATGTTGGGGTCAAATGAAAGATAATTAGTAAAATATTTCAAAAAATTAAGTTTGACGATAATTCGTCATTTTTTGGTCACGTGGTATACTTCCAAAAGTCACGTGACTGTTGGAGAAAAAGTGAAAAAATACGAAATCCTTGGGCAAAAAGTCGTGCAGAGACATATTGGTGGGCTAATAGGGTCAGGTTTTGATGGAAACACAATTCCTCGAGTCTGTTGAAGCCATATTAGTTATCATAGTGGTATAAATAGACGCATAACGTGCTATAGGCCTTGAAATATCGATGTCCGTAACATTCAAAATAATTGATTTTAGACGCTCTTTTTGTCCGATTTCAAACTTGGACCCTAGTTATTTGTCTAATTCGTTTTCAATCAATCAGCAACCTTAACTTTGTTTTTACAAGGGAAAATTCATTGAATTACCAATGCTAGCTCGATCTGGGACACCCTTGACCGAGCCCGATAGAGCAAAGGGGGTAACAAAGGGGGGGGGGCAATTTTGCACACACATTCTTTTAAAAAAAAATATTCGTAGGTTTCCTTTTTGAAATTGAAAGTAAAGTAAAGTAAAGTTAAATTAAGTTACATTTATTATAGGAAATTGTTTTTCCAACTCCGGCAGTTAAGTTAAGTTAAGTTACATTTATTATAGGAAATTGTTTTTCCAACTCCGGCAGTGAGATTCGAACTCTCAATCTTAGCGCCTTGAGATAGATCAGCGTACCCCTGCGCCACTGACATTGTAGTGAATTTATCGAAATTTAAGTACTTAAGTCTACTACTACAAAAGAAATGGAAAAAACAATAATATAAAGATTCTCACTCAGTTTGTTTTCTTTTTGGAATTATGTGTTCAGATGATAATTTTTTGTAGCCAAATGCATGATTTTTACGCAAATCTAGGAGGAATCCACTCTTTAAACTGTCATTTTTCATTGAAATATACATGTTTCTTCATTCAAACAAAAGTGTTTTCAACTTTAGTATACCGCAACACTTACGAAACCATGTTTTGTTACATCTATTTCAACTTTGCCAAAAAAATTCAGAATATTTTAGCGGTTTTTGTCTCTTTTCTCATAATATCTTTAAGAAATGACTTTAGATTTTTAGCGTAATTCAAGTTTGTGATTGCGCTGCTACACTAAAAATTACATTTGCAACTAGTGTACAAGTTAGAACTATTAGTTTAATACTATTCTTCAAAAACTCACTGCACAGTTATTGAAAAAAGACATAAATCCTCTTAAAAGAGCAGTTTTCTTTGCACTTCTATTTGAGAATATCCCTCAAAATTCGAAGAAAAATAAATGGTTTTTACAGAAAAATTACACATCAGTAAGGGGCGACTTGTTTATTAACTAATAATGATAGAGGTTTGATGCCCATTCAATCGCATTGCTGGTTATCTGAGGATTAATTTGAGCCCTTAACCACATCTGTACGTTAGCAAATGGCGATTAAACATGTCTAAATGTCCCAAAAAAATCTTGAAATTGGTTTCACCGGTAAGCTGTACCGGTGTGAAAGGGAGAGGGTTAATGTTATGCGAGATACCACCAAAGACCACTAGGTGTTGATCAAATGATATTGTAAATAAGAGGGTTGTCCAAAATATTTCCAACAGCTGTTTGATATACACTACCTTAATCAAACCACAATGGTAAAAAAACAGTTTTGGTCAGTCTTAAAAGAAGCAAATATAATTTAGAAAAAGTGCAAGCTGTTGATAAAAACTACAAATAACTGCCAGTCCTAAATGTGGGTGGAGATTACCATTTAGCACAAATGAGTTTCTGGACTAAAGAAAGTAATTTCGGCACAAACCGATTATACCCTTTCAAAAACTATGTGTAGTCCCTTTTATAAAAGTGGCAGATTATCTTTCTATCTAGAGTATCTATGACAACTAACTGCTGCTCCTAGTGACGTTAGTCTTTGGTTTTTGAAAAGATTGGATATATTGTCACAATTCTTTTCTAAGGTACCGGTCTGATAAACAGGAAGTAGCCAGATTAGCTACTAAATATATGCACACTGAAATATAGTCCCTTAAAATTCCCATGGCTGTGTACATGTTCAGATACGAACTATGAAAATTTTGTTTATATCTTTAGAGAAGTAAAATCAAGTATGTATGTCTTTAGTTTTGTCAAATTACTGTCTTGTTTTGTCCTGTTATTAGGTAACAGTACTGATACAATACTGTAAAAATACGGAGATGTGGTATGATTGCCAATGAGACGCCTACATGTATCCACTCAAGTTCAAATAAAGTGGATGTAAGCAGTTATATGCAACCATACAGCCTTCAACAATGAGAAAAATCATATCAAATAGACCCTTGTAAATAGGTGCTGATCAAATGATATTGTAAATAAGAGGGTTGTATATTTCATGACGGTATAATACTAAACCCCTAACAGGAGGGATTGTGCCTGATATTCATATGATGAAGACATAATCTTTCAATCAGTTTAATTAAGATCTGGTTCTGGCATGTCAATAACTGCTAGTAGTCTGTTGTTATTTATGTATTATTGTCATTTTGTTTATTTTCTTTTGTTTCATATTCTGACATCGGACTCGGACTTCTCTTAAACTGAGTTTTACTGTGCGTATTGTTTCGCGTTTGTTTATTCTACATTGGCTACAGGTATAGGGGAGGGTTGAGATCTCAAAAAACATGTTTAATCCCGCCGCAATTTTGCGCCTGTCCCAAGTTAGGAGCCTCTGACCTTTGTTAGTCTTGTATGATATATAATTTTAGTTTCTTGTGTATAATTCGGAGCTTAGTATGACGTCCATTATCACTGAACTAGTATACATATTTGTTTAGGGGCCAGCTGACGGACACCTCCGTGTGCGGGAGTTTCTCGCTACATTGAAGATCTATCGGTGGCCTTCGGCTATTGTCTGCTCTATGGTCGGGTTGTTGTCTCCTTGACACATTCCCCATTTCCATACTCAATTTTATATTATGATATACATCTGCAATAATCACGAAACAATCAGAGACAAGTTTGGGTCTAAATCTGTATGTCCCACATAATCAAATTGACCGAAGAGAGAGGCGAAAGATACTAAAGGCTTATTCAAACACATAAGTCAATAATAAACTGACAAAACCACGGCAAAAAAAAGAGAAAGATTAAAAAACAAACAACAGAATGCAAAACACAACAAAGAACATCACAGACTGAACAAAACGAACCTCGCCAAAAAACTGGTGTGACCAAATGACTAATTTATCTCAGCCTTACATTATTTAGCAGACCCTTTATTATACCAAACCAAACAAAGTTCTTTATGGTACAATGTTTTTGATCCATCGGTCTGTCAGTCCTGTTCTCGTTATTGCAACTCCTCTGAAACCACATAACAGAGTTTTATAAATCTTTGTAGATAATGAGGAAATTATGAAATTATCAATTCATTGATTTCCTATATACTCCTACAACAGTTTGTCATAAAATCTGTCTAAAGACCACAACAGAGTTTCATGAATTTTTTAGATAGTTAGGACATGCTATGTAAATGTGCATATTGGCAGAAAATCATGATTAATTTTTTTATGCCCCACCTACGATAGTAAATGGGCATTAGTTTTCCGGTCTATGCGTCTGCTCCTTCGTCCGTTTTCTCGCTTCAGGTTAAATGTTTTGGTCAAGGTAGTTTTTGTTGAAGGTCAGGTCCAATAAACTTGAAACTTAGTACATATGTTTCCAACAATATGTTTTTTTCTAAGCTTAATGCCAAAGAAGGTTTTTTTCCCCTATTTCACGGTCCACTGAACAAAGAAAATGATAGGGCAAGTGGGGAACGGTGTACGATGGACACATTTTTGTTTTTGTCGAGCCTGCGACTTTTGTCGCAGAAAGCTCGACATAGGAATGGTGATCCGGCGGCGGCGGCGACAGCGTTAGTTCACTTCTTAAAAGCTTTATATTTTAGACGGCGAACGACCTGGATGCTCCATACTTTAAATGCAGATGCCTTAAGTTTGGAAGTTTCCGTCTGTCACATGTCCATTGTCCTTGAACTCATTTTCATGGTTCAGTGACTACTTGAAAAAAAGTTAAAGTTTTTTGTAATTTCTCTCATATTATGGGTAACTATGTTTAGTATTTGCGTACCTTGGTCAGCATGCCCATCAGACAGTTTTCACTTGACCTCGCCATCATTTCATGGATCAATGAAAAGGGTTAAGTTTTTGGTGGTCAAGTCTATATCTCAGATATTATATGAAATATGTCTTGTATATTTGGTGTATGGAAGGATTGTAAGGTGTACATGTCCAACTGACAGGTGTCATCTGATCTTGACCTCATTTCCTTGGTTCAATGGTCAAAGTTAAGCTTTTGAGTTTTGTTCGTGTTTTCTAATACTATATGCAATAGGTCAACTGTATTTGGTGTCTGGAAATATCTTATGATGTCAGCCTCGCAAGTCTCATTTGACCTTGACCTCATTTTCGAGGTTCATTGTTCAGTGTTTATTTTTTGTGCCAAGTGTCATCTGACCTTGACCTGATTTGTATTGAATGATTGTAAGGTGTAAATGTATTCCTCATTTTGGTCATATGACCTTGATCTCATTTTCTTTTGTCATGTTATTAATAAGTTTATGTGATAATTGTAGTAAAACTTTATATTTAGGTCTATCAACATAAATAAGGCGAGAAATTTCAACGTGTGTACTCTTGTTAGGAATTAGGAACTATGCCTTCTGAACTTAGAATTTCGGCCTAAATATACTTCTGCATATCTTCTGAAATTACACAACAGAATTTCATGCGTGTTTGAACTAAATAATCTGTTGAAATTTTGTTTGCTTAGTGACAATGTCGGGCTGTGAAGTATGTGAGCGTGCTCACAAAGGTTCTTTGATTACACACAGTCAATGCATTGTCTGTGCTTCCCAGATACAGTCTGTATGCATTTTCTTTGTTGTAAATTAAATTAAGTTTATGTATTGTACGTCGTTCTCAGTCTTTATACATTGTTTATATGCTTTGACTATGAGTCTAAGATACTTCTATTGTCGGTATATCTTAGATTTAGTCGGTTAACACTGTCTATGGATCAGAGACACAGTATGTATGCATTGTAAGTTGTTCCAAGTTGAAATAAAAGTCTGTATGTTTTGCCTGTTACTGCAAGATAAAGTGTGTGCACTGCCTGTGGCTCTTATATACAGTCTGTATGCTTTATCTATGGGTCTAATTTTTAGATTCAGTCTGTATACAAACTGTATCTCTGACCCATATACAGTGTCCAAAAATACTCTGTTTTAAGATCTCTAACCCATATACAGTGTGAAAATGATCTTTGGTTCTAAGATGCATTTTGTTTGATTGGCTGAATGCTTAGTATATATTGGTTTCGATATATGGTCTGTATGTATTGTATGGATCTTATATATTTGTATTTTTTTCCATCTGATGAGTAAGCCTTTTTCAACTGATTTTTACAGTTCGTTCTTATGTCGTACTGTTACACCAAAGTCCCAGGTTTTTGGAGGTTTGGGATCCCGCTAACATGTTTAACCCCGCCACATTCTGTATGTATGTGCCTGTCCCAAGTTAGGAGACTGTAATTCAGTGGTTGTCGTTTGTTTATATGTTACATATTTGTTTTTCGTTCATTTTTTGTATATAAATTAGGTCGTTAGTTTTTTCGTTTAAATTGTTTCACATTGTCATTTCGGGACTTGTTATAGGTGACTATGCGGTATGGGCTGTGCTCATTGTTGAAGGCCGTACGGTGACCTATAGTTGTTAATTTCTGTGCCATTTTGGTCTCTTGTGGAGAGTTGTCAGTAGTGTTTGTGGGACAGAATGAACCCATAAAGGTGGAAGTCGGACGCTGACGCTATATTTGGACCTGGGTGTGAACGCCGACGCCATATTTGGGCCTTAACGCGGACGCCATGGTCGACCATGAAATCGGGACGCGAATTTGAGGTTGGACCGTATGATTCGGACATCGAGACACCGACGTCATATTTGGGCTTTAAACTTGGACGCTATACCTTAACGTTGCATCAGACTACCCTTTAAAGTGACGTCATACCCTTAAAAGTGGACGGTATATTCTCGAAAATGGACGAGAATTTGTCTTTGATAAACGCTTACCCAACCCCTAGGTAATAAGTCTGTGATAATTCTGAAAAGAATCTTCTACCTCTTAAATAATTAACTGCTTATACATGTTTATAACAACTGTAAGAATTCTCCAAGATATACTATTTATATTAATCAGAAAAACTGTCACTCAATGCAGTAGGCGGAACTATTCCCGTGTAAAGAGAATTGGATTAAAATGTTTGATATCAATACATAAAATATTTGTCTTTATCTTTTTAATTTTTGGATTTCTTATCTTATTAACATGACAATCGTGAAACATTCAGTAGTATTGCTTTCTACGGAAGCCCATTTAGGACCTCCCAAAAATATAAAATTATTTGAATTCGAAATCACGAATTTAAATTGTTATCTCGAATTTTATAATTCGTTTTAACAGATTAAATTTGTGATAATGAATTGGTGAAAATCGTTATAACAGATCTTGTAATTCGTTATTAAGAATTAAATTCCTTATCACAATTTTTTGTAATTTGTGATAACGATAAATTCGTTATAACGATAAATCGTTATAACGAATTGTAGAATTTGTTTAAACTGATTAAATTTGTGATAACGAATTTGTGGAATTCGTTATCACAGTTTTTATTGTAATTGGTAATTTCAGATTAAAATTCATTGTCACAGATTTTTAGCTCACATGGCACACAGAATAAAGAGAGCTTTCTTCCTCACTCTGCACCCATCGCTGTTTATTACTTTTACAAAAATCTTCTTCATTAAAACCTTTTTCACAAAGTGAAACTAACTTGACCGCAATCAATTTAGTTTTAACGCATTTTACACTATACCTAGAAATTTTTGTCGTGTAAACGGGTGGGTTTATTAGCCAGTGACCCAGTTTACACACCGAAACTCTCCGGGGGAAAATATGTCTAATTCTCATATTTCTTGACCGAAATATTTTTATTTTTTATTTTCTACCAAAGTTTTTTTAAGCGGTGAATATCATAAGTGTGTGTACCTGGATACATTTTACACAGATGCAACGGAAATAGTTTCGCAAACATGGTTTATCGAAATGTAAACCTAGGGATGAAAATCTTAGGTATTACACTTCGATTAACCATGTTGCCGAAACTTATTCTTTTGCTTCTGTGTAAAATATATTAATTGGCGATACACACGAAGGAAATCGCCTGTCTGAGAAGACTTTAAATTAAGAAAAAGGAATACAAATGTTACTGTCACGAATTATGGGTATCAAACACATTTTTTATGCCCCCGCCGCTAGGCGTGGGAGAAGTTTAGTCTAGCCCTTGTCCGTCAGTCCAGTCCGTTTGTCGGGTACGTTCCCAGAAATGGTTTCCGTTTGCCTCAACCAAATGTTATAAATTCAACTTATACACTATGCCAATTACTAAAACACACAGATAAAATTTGAAATTGAAGGGCGTCTCTTTTATAGTTCGTGAGTTATGCCCCTTTACAAATGGTCAAAGACGTAGTGTTTATTCTGTAATTTCCGCTCTCTACATTTAGTTTGCCTCAACCAAATGTTATTGAATTAATACACAATGTTTATTAACACAAAACACTGAGTCTGATGATCAAGTTTGAAATTGGGTGACGTCACTTTTACCGTTCTGAACTTGTGCCCATTCAGCGCTAATTTACAAAAACAAAACAAAACCAACAAACAACCAAATTAAGTGTCCAATCAATTTTGCTAATTTTTAAAATAGAAATCGTTAAAACTAAATTGCTCGTGGTCAAGTTTGTTTAACTTTGACCAAAAGGTTTCAGTAAAGAGAAAAAAGCTAACTTAACCCTGTGTGCCAGGTGAGGTAGTTCAAATTTAGGTGAAAATGTTTTTAATCTGGAATCACAAATTACATTAAAAAAAAATGTGATAACAAATTCCACAAATTCGTTATCACGAATTTAATCCGTAATAACCATTTATACAATTCGTTATAACGATTTTAATTCGGTATCACACATTACAAAAAATTGTGATAACGAATTTAATTCCTAATAATTCGTAACGAATTACAAAATCTGATATAACGATTTCCAACAATTCGTTCTCACAAATTTAAGCTGTTATAACGAATTATAAAATTCGTAATAACGATTTAAATTCGTGATTTCGAATTCAAATTATATTTGTGGGAGGTCCTATGGGCGTCCGTAGCTTTCCGACTTATTTGAACCACTTAATTAATATCCTATGGTCCTGTTTAACATGACATCTCAAATAATTAGATTAAGAGATAAAGCACATGTGGTGATTAAAAATAAGTATCTTTATACACTTTCTTTCAATAACATGTTTACAGGTGTACACTTTTTTATTTGGTTCTAATTAACGGACACCAATTATAAAAATATAGTCTGTGACATTAGATAATTATCTTTATCTTTTAGATAAGAATGACAACCGTAAACATTGAGTAGTATTGCATTCCAACTCATTTCAACCACATATAATTACTATCATATGATTAGGATTTCAACCCAAATGATTAACTAAAACCACGTCTGGTCATTTAAAATTGTTTCTCATTTAACATAATCTTAACTATATATTTGAAAATTCCACGGTCGTAGTTGGTTTTTATCTTCAAAAATACACGGATAATATATTTAATCAATCAATATTTATATACAAGTAGTTTGGATTGGGTTTACAGAATAGAGAATAATGGACGAAAAAATAAATAAAGAATGATATGGGCGAGAAAAATAAAGAATAAAGAAATATGACCAAAATAAATATAAAGAATAGTGAAATAGGGACTGGTAAAATATATCGAATAGAGAAATATACGGCTGCTTAAATATAAGGAATTAAAAATTATGGGATGTTAAACTATAAAAAAATTATAAAGGAATACAAACAAATACGACTGTTACAGTATATAATTACAGTAGCATTTTTTGTTTGTTTGTGCACGTGCAAGAATTATGTCCGTGCAGAGAAACAAGAACCGGTTTGAACCGGTATAAATGAGATGATTCTGGCTCTGTAGGTGGCCGGCTCTTAGCATACGGTCCAATCAAACAAGTTTTATGTCTATATAGTCCTTAACATAAAATTATGATGAAGATTACTAAATGCTTAATGAAGAAAGATGATCAGGAGGATTCATTAATTATACAGAAACACAAAAAATTGTATTGACTATAAAAATTATTTCAACCGTATAGAAGATAAATTAGTCTACTGTACTTATACACAACACATTTTAGCCTATTGCAAGGCAAAATTTATGTTCCTATCCAATATACCCTTTATCCCGCGGGGTGGCCTCTTTTACAAGACCTATACCTATTGTATTTATGGTTAACGTGTTGTAAACATTCATGAATTATTTGCCACTGGACGTTAAGCAATCAATTACTATTTCCGTTTGTTTCCTTAAATACGGCTTTGAGTATAACAAAGCTGTAAGAGAGATACTAAAGGTTTCACTGGAATTAACACTATGGACGAGTTTTGTTTATTTATTAATAGCGAAAACTCGCTTTCATCCATCGTTTGAAAATAACGTACGTGGCAATTTCAAAGTGCGCCTTGCAAAACGCTATACGTTGGATGGATCGTGGGAATGTGCATTGAAGGTGTCGTTCATACCGGAATTAGAAGCCTAAACGAGACGTATGTACTTCTGTTCCGATTTCGTGCACCAGTCGTACGTTAGGGAAAATCTCTCCATATTCTCCAGTCGATACGATTAAATGAAGATATCACGGACGTGACGTTTGGGAAACCAGTCTATTTCACGGTAACCAGGAATGAATTGTATCACATCGAATTTGTTTTGAGATACGATCATCTTCAAATATGTCGTCTAAAAGATGACCATGTATTTCTCTTGCTATATTTTCGAAGGAAGTGAAGTAAATCTATAAGAGGAAACTACTCACTGTCATTTAGGAAATTACGAGTATGTTTAATTGCAATATTTGCTGTAAAGTGTATGTGTGGCCGCACGATCTTCAAAGACATATAAGGAGTAAGCATTCTTCCGATGAGCCACTATACCACCCAGGTGTTACCCAGCAGCAGCAAAAGCAGTAACAGCAGCAGCAGAAAAAGAAGCAGCAGCAGCAAAAGCAGCAGCAGAAGGCTTTCGTGTTTAGACACCCTTTCACCATGATTGTGTCCGGTCCAACCTCCTGCGATAAAACTTATTTTATTTTATTTGTTTCAACACATAAAAAAACTGTGAAGTCCTAGTCCAGACAGGATCGTTTGGTTGTATAAAAGGTGGCAACCTCTTTACGAGGAAATACAACGAACATGCAGTGCTTCCACGCGTTGAATTCATTCGTGGAATTCCTTTTGATCTCGAAAGGGACGATTTTTTCGATCCCAACATTCGAAACATGATCCTATTAGATGACCTCATGTCGACATCGGACAAAGACTCCAGAATAAATGATTTGTTTACGGAAGGGTGTCACCATAGGAATTTATCGGTCGTCGTTTTTAATCAGAATTTATACTTTGGCAAAGACCCCACCCAGAGACGAAACTGTCATTATCTCATTCTCTTTAATAACCCCATTGATCGACAGCCCATCGTGACTCTTGGTCGACAGATGTATACTTCTCGAGGGGACTTCTTTCTCCGGAAATTTGAAGAGGCAAAGAGGACACCTTTCGGGTACTTTCTTGTTGACCTAAAAGCTAGAACCCCAGAAGCCTCCAGATTGCACACAGAGGTCTTGCAGGTCGGTCAAGGAGAGACACCAGACGGACAGAGGGATGACGACCGTCTCTCGAATACTTTTGAAGACGATAGTTCGGTCTCATCAGACGAAGATATTGCCGACGAGACAACACATAGTTCGTCAGAGGATGCTGAAACACGGAAAGATCTCATCGCCTGTCAGGATTGCTGAGTACTTAGTGATTGCTCACCTACGTGGATTAGAAGCCCAACGTCAGCAAGGTTGTGGGAATAAAAACGGCATTGCCCTTAACGATGACCGGGAAAGATGTAGAGGATGCTTTGAATGGATTGCCCGTGACCGTTTGCTGTGCAGAAGACTTGCCTAGATATGTGAGCGACAGGCGTAGAAGGTTTGTGGTCAATACGGACAACTGTGATCAAAATGGGAGTCATTGGGTTGCATTTCATTTCCCCGCATCGGGTCCATCAGAATTTTTCGACTCCTTAGAACGATTACCGGAAAAGTACCAACGCTATTTCAGAAATGTACTCATCGTCAATGGACCGAAATACTGTGTGGTTTGCAGTCAAATCCAACCCAATGATTCAGATACATGTGGCCTGTATTGCATTTATTACGTCAAATTGAGATGTCGGGACTCGAGATGAAGGACATTATCAACAACTTTTCATCCACTGACACGATTCAGAATGACAGTAAACTCGTAGCTCTATTTGGTTAAATGAAAAATAATGATACAAAAAAAAATAATGAAAAAAGAAAGAAAAAAAAAATCTTAAAACACCTACATGGATGTATAGCAGGTCTCAAGTCTTGAAAAACTCTTTCTAGGGTCACTAAAAGTATCCACCCTGGAGGGTAGCCTGGTCAAAAATTAAGATATAGCGTCCAGGATTTAAGCCCAAATATGGCGTCGGCGTCTCGATGTCCGAGTAACATGGCCCAACCCGAAGTTTGCGTCTTGATTTCAGGGTCGACTATGGCGTCCGCTTTAAGGCCCAAATATGGCGTCGGCGTCTGCGCAAACTTTCGAATATGGCGTCAGCGTCCGACGTCCACCTTAATGGGGGTCATTCTGTCCCACAAACACTACTGTTGTCTCATTGGCAATCATACAACATCTACTTTTTTATATTATATATATATTATCTATACGTATATATTTTCTATATACGAGTTTTACATGTTTAGATGATGCAATGAAAATTCAGAAGATATGTGGTAATATTGCCAATGGGAAACTTATCCACCAAAGACAATCGAATGTGAATCAGCCATGAGTTACACATATGTATTCATGTAAAATGCTATTCAAACCCATTCCTGACTAGATGTGACGAAAAACGAAAACTAACAGCCCGATTAATGCTGAAACGATAAACGTAAAATCAATATCAAAGACAGCAACCAATAACAATACAGTGCTCCTATATATCGTCTACCAACAGTATTTATCTATACCTACCGTCGGTGGTTAACATGCAATACAGTACTCCAATGTACCGTATATCAACAGTATTTGTCTATACCTACCGTCGGTGGTTAACATACAATATAGTGCTCCTATATACCGTCTATCAACAGTATTTATCTATACCTTCTGTCGGTAGTTAACATACAGTATAGTGCTCTTATACACCGTATATCAACAGTATTTGTCTGTACCTACTGTCGGTGGTTAACAAACAATATAGTGCTCCTATATACCGTCTATCACCAGTATTTGTCTATACCTACCGTCGGTGATTAACATACGATATAGTGCTTTTATATATACCGTCTATCAAGAGTTTTAGTCTATACCTACTGTTGGTAGTTAACATACAATATAGTGCTCCTATATACCGTCTATCAACATTATTTGTCTATACCTACTGTCGGTAGTTAACATGCAATATAATGCTCCTATATACCGTCTATTATCAGTATTTTTCTAAACCTACCGTCGGTAGTTAACATGCGATATAGTGCTCCTATATACCGTCTACCAACAGTATTTATAATGAAATTCAAAACAGTGTGGCTGTGGCCATTGATTGACACATTAAATTCATCCATTGACTGGGACAATTAAGGTGAACGTTTGTATGTAACTACCACTGCTCACTATGTACTTTTTAAAGACACTTAAACTATGGGGTGACCAAAGGTTCTCAACAACTTAATAAAGTAATTCGAAAAACTAATCAGAAATAACACGATGTTTTGATTTATATCAATTATATAAATCAAAACATAAAGGTTATTCCTGATTAATTTTTTGAATTATTTTATAATTAAAGGCGTTAAGAAACCTTTGGTGACCCCACAGTTTAAATGTCTATCGTAGGTACGTCGTGAACAGTGGTCGTTACAGACAAACGTTCATGTAAATTGCCCCAGTCAATGGATGAATTTAATGTGTCAATCAATGGCCACAGCCACACTGTTTTGAATTTCATTCTATCTATACCTACCGTCGGTGGTTAACATGCAATACAGTACTCCTATTCACCGTATATCAACAGTATTTGTCTATACCTACCGTCAGTGGTTAACATACGAATTAGTACTCCTTCACACCGTCTATCAATAGTATTTGTCTATACCTACCGTTGGTGGTTAACATGCAATATAATACTCCTATATACCGTCTATTATCAGTATTTTTCTAAACCTACCGTCGGCAGTTAACCGTAGTTAACATGCGATATAGTGCTCCTATATACCGTCTACCAACAGTATTTATCTATACCTACCGTCGGTGGTTAACATGCAATACAGTACTCCTATTTACCGTATATCAACAGTATTTGGCTATACCTACCGTCGGTGGTTAACATACAATATAGTGCTCCTATATACCGTCTATTAACAGTATTTCTTTATACCTACCGTCGGTGGTTAACGTAAAATATAGTGTTCCTTTATATACCGTCTTTCAATAGTATTTCTTTATACCTACTGTCGGTGGTTAACATAGAACTTAGTGCTCCTATATACCGTCTTTCAATCGTATTTGTCTATACCTACCGTCGGTGGTTAACATGCCATACAGTACTCCTATATACTGTATATCAACAGTACCTGTCTATACCTACCATCGGTGGTTAACAAGCATTACAGTACTCCTATATACCGTCTATCAATACTATTTTTCTCTACCTACCGTCGGTGGTTAACATATAATACAGTGCACCTATATACCGTCTATTATCAGTATTTTTCTAAACCTACCATCGGTGGTTAACATGCAATATAGTGCTCCTATATACTGTCTATCAACACTATGTTTCTAACCTGTTTCTATACCCACCGTCGGTGGTTAACATGCAATACAGTGCACCTATATACCGTATATCAACAGTATTTGTCTATACCTATCGTCGGTGGTTAACATGCAATATAGTCCTCCTATATACTGTCTATCAACAGTATTTAGTCTATACCTACCGTCGGTGGTTAACATGACAAATAGTACTCCTATATACCGTATATCAACAGTACCTGTTTATACCTACCATCGGTGGTTAACAAGCAATACAGTACTCCTATATACCGTATATCAAAAGTATTTGTCTATACCTACCGTCGGTGGTTAACGTAAAATATAGTGCTGTCTATTAAAATCATGTGTCTATACATACTGTCGATGGTAAACATACAATAAAGTGCTCCTATAAACCGTCTATCAACAGTTTTCATTTATACCTACCGTCGATGGTCAATATAACGTATTATATGGTCCGTATATAGTGCTCATATATACCGTCTGTCAAAAGTATCTGAATTTACCTACCGTCGGTGGTTAACATACAATATAGTGCTCCCATATAACGTCTATCAACAGTATTTGTCTATACCTACTGTCGGTAGTTAACATACAATATAGTGCTTCTATATACCGTCTATCAACAGTATTTGTCTATACCTACCGTCGGTGGTTAACATACAATATAGTGCTCCCATATACCGTCTATCAACAGTATTTGTCTATACCTAGTGTCGGTAGTTAACATACAATATAGTGCTCCTATATACCGTCTATCAACAGTATTTGTCTATACCTACCGTCGGTAGTTAACATACAATATAGTGCTCCCATATACCGTCTATCAAGAGTTTTAGTCTATACCTACTGTTGGTAGTTAACATACAGTATAGTGCTCCTATATACCGTCTATCAAGAGTTTTAGTCTATACCTACTGTTGGTAGTTAACATACCATATAGTGCTCCTATATACCGTCTATCAACAGTATTTGTCTATACCTACCGTCGGTGGTTAACATGCAATATAGTCCTCCTATATACTGTCTATCAACAGTATTTGTCTATACCTACCGTTGGTGGTTAACATGCCATACACTACTCCTATATATCGTCTATCCACAGTATTTGTCTGTACCTACCGTCGGTGGTTAACATGTCATACAGTACACCTATATACCGTTAATCAACAGTACCTGTCTATACCTACCATCGGTGGTTAACAAGCATTACAGTACTCCTATATACCGTCTATCAATACTATTTTTCTCTACCTACCGTCGGTGGTTAACATATAATACAGTGCACCTATATACCGTCTATTATCAGTATTTTTCTAAACCTACCATCGGTGGTTAACATGCAATATAGTGCTCCTATATACCGTCTATCAACACTATGTTTCTAACCTGTTTCTATACCCACCGTCGGTGGTTAACATGCAATACAGTGCACCTATATACCGTATATCAACAGTATTTGTCTATACCTATCGTCGGTGGTTAACATGCAATATAGTCCTCCTATATACTGTCTATCAACAGTATTTAGTCTATACTTACCGTCGGTGGTTAACATGACATATAGTACTCCTATATACCGTATATCAACAGTACCTGTTTATACCTACCATCGGTGGTTAACAAGCAATACAGTACTCCTATATACCGTATATCAAAAGTATTTGTCTATACCTACCGTCGGTGGTTTACGTAAAATATAGTGCTGTCTATTAAAATCATGTGTCTATACATACTGTCGGTGGTTAACATACAATAAAGTGCTCTTATAAACCGTCTATCAACAGTTTTCATTTATACCTACAGTCGATGGTCAATATAACGTATTATATGGTCCGTATATAGTGCTCATATATACCGTCTGTCAAAAGTATCTGAATTTACCTACCGTCGGTGGTTAACATACAATATAGTGCTCCTATATACCGTCTATTAACAGTATTTCTTTATACCTACCGTCGGTGGTTAACGTAAAATAGTGTTCCTTTATATACCGTCTTTCAATAGTATTTCTTTATACCTACTGTCGGTGGTTAACATAGAACTTAGTGCTCCTATATACCGTCTTTCCAT
Organism: Mytilus galloprovincialis; assembly: GCF_965363235.1. NCBI lineage: Eukaryota > Metazoa > Mollusca > Bivalvia > Mytilida > Mytilidae > Mytilus > Mytilus galloprovincialis. The sequence continues at coordinate 91,175,887 of NC_134843.1, forward strand.
CGTATTTGTCTATACCTACCGTCGGTGGTTAACATGCCATACAGTACTCCTATATACTGTATATCAACAGTACCTGTCTATACCTACCATCGGTGGTTAACAAGCATTACAGTACTCCTATATACCGTCTATCAATACTATTTTTCTCTACCTACCGTCGGTGGTTAACATATAATACAGTGCACCTATATACCGTCTATTATCAGTATTTTTCTAAACCTACCATCGGTGGTTAACATGCAATATAGTGCTCCTATATACTGTCTATCAACACTATGTTTCTAACCTGTTTCTATACCCACCGTCGGTGGTTAACATGCAATACAGTGCACCTATATACCGTATATCAACAGTATTTGTCTATACCTATCGTCGGTGGTTAACATGCAATATAGTCCTCCTATATACTGTCTATCAACAGTATTTAGTCTATACTTACCGTCGGTGGTTAACATGACATATAGTACTCCTATATACCGTATATCAACAGTACCTGTTTATACCTACCATCGGTGGTTAACAAGCAATACAGTACTCCTATATACCGTATATCAAAAGTATTTGTCTATACCTACCGTCGGTGGTTTACGTAAAATATAGTGCTGTCTATTAAAATCATGTGTCTATACATACTGTCGGTGGTTAACATACAATAAAGTGCTCTTATAAACCGTCTATCAACAGTTTTCATTTATACCTACAGTCGATGGTCAATATAACGTATTATATGGTCCGTATATAGTGCTCATATATACCGTCTGTCAAAAGTATCTGAATTTACCTACCGTCGGTGGTTAACATACAATATAGTGCTCCTATATACCGTCTATTAACAGTATTTCTTTATACCTACCGTCGGTGGTTAACGTAAAATATAGTGTTCCTTTATATACCGTCTTTCAATAGTATTTCTTTATACCTACTGTCGGTGGTTAACATAGAACTTAGTGCTCCTATATACCGTCTTTCCACCGTATTTGTCTATACCTACCGTCGGTGGTTAACATGCCATACAGTACTCCTATATACTGTATATCAACAGTACCTGTCTATACCTACCATCGGTGGTTAACAAGCATTACAGTACTCCTATATACCGTCTATCAATACTATTTTTCTCTACCTACCGTCGGTGGTTAACATATAATACAGTGCACCTATATACCGTCTATTATCAGTATTTTTCTAAACCTACCATCGGTGGTTAACATGCAATATAGTGCTCCTATATACTGTCTATCAACACTATGTTTCTAACCTGTTTCTATACCCACCGTCGGTGGTTAACATGCAATACAGTGCACCTATATACCGTATATCAACAGTATTTGTCTATGCCTATCGTCGGTGGTTAACATGCAATATAGTCCTCCTATATACTGTCTATCAACAGTATTTAGTCTATACCTACCGTCGGTGGTTAACATGACATATAGTACTCCTATATACCGTATATCAACAGTACCTGTTTATACCTACCATCGGTGGTTAACAAGCAATACAGTACTCCTATATACCGTATATCAAAAGTATTTGTCTATACCTACCGTCGGTGGTTAACGTAAAATATAGTGCTGTCTATTAAAATCATGTGTCTATACATACTGTCGATGGTAAACATACAATAAAGTGCTCCTATAAACCGTCTATCAACAGTTTTCATTTATACCTACCGTCGATGGTCAATATAACGTATTATATGGTCCGTATATAGTGCTCATATATACCGTCTGTCAAAAGTATCTGAATTTACCTACCGTCGGTGGTTAACATACAATATAGTGCTCCCATATAACGTCTATCAACAGTATTTGTCTATACCTACTGTCGGTAGTTAACATACAATATAGTGCTTCTATATACCATCTATCAACAGTATATGTCTATACCTACTGTCGGTAGTTAACATACAATATAGTGCTTCTATATACCATCTATCAACAGTATATGTCTATACCTACTGTCGGTAGTTAACATACAATATAGTGCTTCTATATACCGTCTATCAACAGTATTTGTCTATACCTACTGTCGGTAGTTAACATACAATATAGTGCTTCTATATACCGTCTATCAACAGTATTTGTCTATACCTACCGTCGGTGGTTAACATACAATATAGTGCTCCCATATACCGTCTATCAACAGTATTTGTCTATACCTAGTGTCGGTAGTTAACATACAATATAGTGCTCCTATATACCGTCTATCAACAGTATTTGTCTATACCTACCGTCGGTAGTTAACATACAATATAGTGCTCCCATATACCGTCTATCAAGAGTTTTAGTCTATACCTACTGTTGGTAGTTAACATACAGTATAGTGCTCCTATATACCGTCTATCAAGAGTTTTAGTCTATACCTACTGTTGGTAGTTAACATACCATATAGTGCTCCTATATACCGTCTATCAACAGTATTTGTCTATACCTACCGTCGGTGGTTAACATGCAATATAGTCCTCCTATATACTGTCTATCAACAGTATTTGTCTATACCTACCGTTGGTGGTTAACATGCCATACACTACTCCTATATATCGTCTATCCACAGTATTTGTCTGTACCTACCGTCGGTGGTTAACATGTCATACAGTACACCTATATACCGTATATCAACAGTACCTGTCTATACCTACCATCGGTGGTTAACAAGCATTACAGTACTCCTATATACCGTCTATCAATACTATTTTTCTCTACCTACCGTCGGTGGTTAACATATAATACAGTGCACCTATATACCGTCTATTATCAGTATTTGTCTAAACCTACCATCGGTGGTTAACATGCAATATAGTGCTCCTATATACCGTCTATCAACACTATGTTTCTAACCTGTTTCTATACCCACCGTCGGTGGTTAACATGCAATACAGTGCACCTATATACCGTATATCAACAGTATTTGTCTATACCTATCGTCGGTGGTTAACATGCAATATAGTCCTCCTATATACTGTCTATCAACAGTATTTAGTCTATACTTACCGTCGGTGGTTAACATGACATATAGTACTCCTATATACCGTATATCAACAGTACCTGTTTATACCTACCATCGGTGGTTAACAAGCAATACAGTACTCCTATATACCGTATATCAAAAGTATTTGTCTATACCTACCGTCGGTGGTTTACGTAAAATATAGTGCTGTCTATTAAAATCATGTGTCTATACATACTGTCGGTGGTTAACATACAATAAAGTGCTCTTATAAACCGTCTATCAACAGTTTTCATTTATACCTACAGTCGATGGTCAATATAACGTATTATATGGTCCGTATATAGTGCTCATATATACCGACTGTCAAAAGTATCTGAATTTACCTACCGTCGGTGGTTAACATACAATATAGTGCTCCTATATACCGTCTATTAACAGTATTTCTTTATACCTACCGTCGGTGGTTAACGTAAAATATAGTGTTCCTTTATATACCGTCTTTCAATAGTATTTCTTTATACCTACTGTCGGTGGTTAACATAGAACTTAGTGCTCCTATATACCGTCTTTCCACCGTATTTGTCTATACCTACCGTCGGTGGTTAACATGCCATACAGTACTCCTATATACTGTATATCAACAGTACCTGTCTATACCTACCATCGGTGGTTAACAAGCATTACAGTACTCCTATATACCGTCTATCAATACTATTTTTCTCTACCTACCGTCGGTGGTTAACATATAATACAGTGCACCTATATACCGTCTATTATCAGTATTTTTCTAAACCTACCATCGGTGGTTAACATGCAATATAGTGCTCCTATATACCGTCTATCAACACTATGTTTCTAACCTGTTTCTATACCCACCGTCGGTAGTTAACATGCAATACAGTGCACCTATATACCGTATATCAACAGTATTTGTCTATGCCTATCGTCGGTGGTTAACATGCAATATAGTCCTCCTATATACTGTCTATCAACAGTATTTAGTCTATACCTACCGTCGGTGGTTAACATGACATATAGTACTCCTATATACCGTATATCAACAGTACCTGTTTATACCTACCATCGGTGGTTAACAAGCAATACAGTACTCCTATATACCGTATATCAAAAGTATTTGTCTATACCTACCGTCGGTGGTTAACGTAAAATATAGTGCTGTCTATTAAAATCATGTGTCTATACATACTGTCGATGGTAAACATACAATAAAGTGCTCCTATAAACCGTCTATCAACAGTTTTCATTTATACCTACCGTCGATGGTCAATATAACGTATTATATGGTCCGTATATAGTGCTCATATATACCGTCTGTCAAAAGTATCTGAATTTACCTACCGTCGGTGGTTAACATACAATATAGTGCTCCCATATAACGTCTATCAACAGTATTTGTCTATACCTACTGTCGGTAGTTAACATACAATATAGTGCTTCTATATACCATCTATCAACAGTATCTGAATTTACCTACCGTCGGTGGTTAACATACAATATAATGCTCCCATATACCGTCTATCAACAGTATTTGTCTATACCTACCGTCAGTGGTTAACATACAATATAGTGCTCCTACAATGTATATACTGTCTATCAACAGTATTTGTCTATACCTACCGTCGGTGGTTAACATACAATATAGTGCTCCTATATACCGTCTATCAACAGTATTTGTCTATACCTACTGTCGGTAGTTAACATACAATATAGTGCTTCTATATACCGTCTATCAACAGTATTTGTCTATACCTACCGTCGGTGGTTAACATACAATATAGTGCTCCTTCAATGTATATCCCGTCTATCAACAGTATTTGTCTATACCTACCGTCGGTGGTTAACATACAATATAGTGCTCCTATATACCGTCTATCAAGAGTTGTAGTCTATACCTACTGTCGGTAGTTAACATACAATATAGTGCTCCTATATACCGTCTATCACCAGTATTTGTCTATACCTACTGTCGGTAGTTTACATACAATATAGTGTTCCTATATACCGTCTATCAACAGTATTTGTCTATACCTACTGTCGGAAGGTAACATACAATATAGTGCACCTATATACCGTCTATCAACAGTATTTGTCTATACCTACCGTCGGTGGTTAACATACCATATAGTGCTCCTATATACCGTCTATCAGCAGTATTTGTCTATAACTACCGTCGGTGGTTAACATACAATATAGTGCTCCTATATACCGTCTATCACCAGTATTTGTCTATACCTACTGTCGGTAGTTAACATACAATATAGTGCTCCTATATACCGTCTATCACCAGTATTTGTCTATACCTACCGTCGGTGATTAACATACGATATAGTGCTATTACATATACCGTCTATCAAGAGTTTTAGTCTTTACCTACTGTTGGTAGTTAACATACAATACAGTGCTCCTATATACCGTCTATCAACAGTATTTGTCTATACCTACCGTCGGTGATTAACATACGATATAGGGCTATTACATATACCGTCTATCAAGAGTATTAGTCTTTACCTACTGTTGGTAGTTAACATACAATACAGTGCTCCTATATACCGTCTATCAACAGTATTTGTCTATACCTACTGTCGGTAGTTAACATACAATATAGTGCTCCTACATGTGTATATACCGTCTATCAACAGTATTTGTCTATACCTACCGTCGGTGGTTAACATACAATATAGTGCTCCCATATACCGTCTATCAAGAGTTTTAGTCTATACCTACTGTTGGTAGTTAACATACAGTATAGTGCTCCTATATACCGTCTATCAAGAGTTTTAGTCTATACCTACTGTTGGTAGTTAACATACCATATAGTGCTCCTATATACCGTCTATCAACAGTATTTGTCTATACCTACCGTCGGTGGTTAACATGCAATATAGTCCTCCTATATACTGTCTATCAACAGTATTTGTCTATACCTACCGTTGGTGGTTAACATGCCATACAGTACTCCTATATATCGTCTATCAACAGTATTTGTCTGTACCTACCGTCGGTGGTTAACATGCCATACAGTACTCCTATATACCGTATATCAACAGTACCTGTCTATACCTACCATCGGTGGTTAACAAGCATTACAGTACTCCTATATACCGTCTATCAATACTATTTTTCTCTACCTACCGTCGGTGGTTAACATATAATACAGTGCACCTATATACCGTCTATTATCAGTATTTTTCTAAACCTACCATCGGTGGTTAACATGCAATATAGTGCTCCTATATACCGTCTATCAACACTATGTTTCTAACCTGTTTCTATACCCACCGTCGGTGGTTAACATGCAATACAGTGCACCTATATACCGTATATCAACAGTATTTGTCTATACCTATCGTCGGTGGTTAACATGCAATATAGTCCTCCTATATACTGTCTATCAACAGTATTTAGTCTATACTTACCGTCGGTGGTTAACATGACATATAGTACTCCTATATACCGTATATCAACAGTACCTGTTTATACCTACCATCGGTGGTTAACAAGCAATACAGTACTCCTATATACCGTATATCAAAAGTATTTGTCTATACCTACCGTCGGTGGTTTACGTAAAATATAGTGCTGTCTATTAAAATCATGTGTCTATACATACTGTCGGTGGTTAACATACAATAAAGTGCTCTTATAAACCGTCTATCAACAGTTTTCATTTATACCTACCGTCGATGGTCAATATAACGTATTATATGGTCCGTATATAGTGCTCATATATACCGTCTGTCAAAAGTATCTGAATTAACCTACCGTCGGTGGTTAACATACAATATAGTGCTCCTATATACCGTCTATTAACAGTATTTCTTTATACCTACCGTCGGTGGTTAACGTAAAATATAGTGTTCCTTTATATACCGTCTTTCAATAGTATTTCTTTATACCTACTGTCGGTGGTTAACATAGAACTTAGTGCTCCTATATACCGTCTTTCAACCGTATTTGTCTATACCTACCGGCGGTTGTTATCAAAACAAACTATTTTCAATCGACGGTCCAAAGTTTCGTATCTATACTTCACTCTGAATGACTGATGACATTTATTTGAACAGTAACATTCCCTATTGTATTCATTATTTAGTTTTCTCCCTGAACTTGTCTGAAATATTTGCGGCTGTACTGATGGCAAACAACAATCAATCAATTTCTTAAAGTACTTCTTAATCTAAATAATATATTATTTTTTAATCTAACCAGTAATATGTGATCGGTGAATGTACGTATGACAATTACGCCAATTTTGAAAAAGAATATTTTTTTTCATTTGCGCACATTGACATTTTTTTATTTGCGCCAAATTGATTCGAAAGGTTAGGTCTGATAAATTTAGATGATAAAATTAAACTTGTTTAACCAAACGCAGCAATTCAATGAACACAAGCTATAATATAGATAAATGTGTGTATAGACACATGTTGAGATCATGGGTATCATCATTTAATCACACTTCTGGTACCCGAACATTTACTTTCATATATGGAACCGATGCCATAAAGAAAAAAACAGGCTTTAACTTATAAAAATTTTGATAAAAAAGGGGATGCTTTATTGTAGGGAAGATATCACAAGGTTGCAGTTCAACAGAAGTGTTGCATGACAATACTCAGTTAAAAAAGATTTGTGCATATGCAAATGTGCTTTTTATGTCAAACTGTTACAATCTTATTTTATAAAGTGCTACTTCAAGTGTGATGTACACTTGCAATAAACTTATCCTGCTTTCAATCCCCCTCCTCCTCCCCGTCACGTGTGAGCAAGTGGCAGGTGGCAAAAGGCCAGAAGGAATATTTTTGTTATTATATAAATAAATTCTATACATCTTATATGCCTCATGACTTGTGTTTACCTGTTAGGGACGACATCAAAAGATCGATGTAGGATAAAAAACTTAAATCAAATAGTTTGGGGGTGGGGGGTTAAACTTCTGCAAGTTTTGTATATCTAAAATCGATTTTTACATATATCCCTATTGGTAAATCAATGTTTCCCAAATTAAGTTCAGAGGGGGGGGGGGGGGGGGTGGGGGGTCAGTGAAAAAACTATGTGAATTAAGTTTTTTATCCTACATTGAACTTTTGATGTCATCCCTTAATTTGTGCAAATGAAGAAAATAAATTTGGCGCAAAGAAATAAAAAAAATAGGCGCTAATTAAGTGCAGATTGGCGCAAATGGAAAAAGCCGAAGCAAATATAATCTTTTCTTGTATCAAGATTTCAAGATTTTATTCATAACCTCAGACACATACTTGTGTACAAGAGGACAATAATATATACAACCATATTAAGATAATACATAGCGAGACAGGACAAATGAAACACAAATACATAGTATATTTTAAAAGACAATTGGTATAATTAGATTAAGTATTTTATGATTTTCTTCACGAAAATTGATAATTTCCTTTGAACTTGTACGTTACATATAGACAACAAGCTAGTGAATTTCTTCTTGCTTGGATTCATTACATAGTAATTTGGTACAAACTTTGATCTAAGAGCAGAAACATTAGCATTTTTACAGGTAAACAATATATGAAACTCATCCCCTATTCCCTCATTACATAATGTACATATTCTATTTTCCCTCGCGATCCCCGCCCATCTACCCTTCCAATAGGTAACTTCAAATTCGAGCATCGAAGTTTAGATATGTAATATCTGTCCTTGGGTAATAATCGCAATAGATACGGTTCCAAACCAGACTCGAGTTTGAATAAAGAATAGAATTCACCCCTATCAGATCAAATTGGTGTTTTCTTTCTTTTTTTCGTTCAGTTTCATCTAGTCCATTTGTTCATTTGACTCTGTTTCCATCACGACTAGGATGCATTTTAATTTATAATGTAAAGTCGTTCAGGTTTTTGTTTTATTATATAAAAAAAAGAAGATATGGCATGATTGCCAATGAGACAACTCTCTAAAAGAGACAAAGTGACACCGGAATTAACTATTAAAAAAAACCTTTAACAGATCACGGTACGCTGACGGTACAGATGTCTGTAAATTCAGAAATTAATGCGAGGTTTTTATTATTGCGACAATAATTAAGACTCGCATTTTGAAGTATTGCGTTTGAATTAATCAGGATTTTTTCTTAATCGTTGTAATCAAAATCTCATTTCAGGCCAGTGGCGGATGCAGGAATTTTCGAAAGGGGGGGTGCTAGCCCAGGGCAAAGGGGGGGGGGGGGTGCAGGGGGGTGCAAACATATGTCCCGATTCAAATGCATTGATCGGCCAAAATAAAGGGGGGGTGCGGACCCCCGGAACCCCCCTCTGGATCCGCCACTGCAGGCTATAATGCACAGGCACTTGTTTCTGTCAATATGGGGTTTACTATCCATACCCAGTACAAAGGTGTGTTTTGTACTGGGTATGGATAGTAAACCCCATATTGAAACAAGTGCCTGTGCTATAATGACACTCATTGCATTAAATATTTAACAATAGCACGCAACAAATTTTTATTCAAAGACTGTGAAGTTGATGTATATTTGACAAGATTAGATCGTTTAAGTTCCCAAAAATTCTATAATTAGTGTATTATTCTCCCAAGTTTATTTGAAAAGGTATAATTCCTCTATACAAATGGCAAAATCTTTCATAAAATATCCAGTAAGTTGGATAAACGTTTACCAAATCATCCCAATACAGTTTGATTTATATATTCACTTTGCTATTCCGTTTTTGCACAGTGATATAGTTCATTTTCCGTCATCCCATATTCTAGCAAAGGGAGATTATCTCAGCATCACCGTTACATTAGTAATAGCTCTCGTACATAAAATAGTTAGCCGGACACCGGAATTAACTATTAAAAAAAACCTTTAACAGATCACGGTACGCTGACGGTACAGATGTCTGTAAATTCAGAAATTAATGCGAGGTTTTTATTATTGCGACAATAATTAAGACTCGCATTTTGAAGTATTGCGTTTGAATTAATCAGGATTTTTTCTTAATCGTTGTAATCAAAATCTCATTTCAGGCCAGTGGCGGATGCAGGAATTTTCGAAAGGGGGGGTGCTAGCCCAGGGCAAAGGGGGGGGGGGGTGCAGGGGGGTGCAAACATATGTCCCGATTCAAATGCATTGATCGGCCAAAATAAAGGGGGGGTGCGGACCCCCGGAACCCCCCCTCTGGATCCGCCACTGCAGGCTATAATGCACAGGCACTTGTTTCTGTCAATATGGGGTTTACTATCCATACCCAGTACAAAGGTGTGTTTTGTACTGGGTATGGATAGTAAACCCCATATTGAAACAAGTGCCTGTGCTATAATGACACTCATTGCATTAAATATTTAACAATAGCACGCAACAAATTTTTATTCAAAGACTGTGAAGTTGATGTATATTTGACAAGATTAGTTCGTTTAAGTTCCCAAAAATTCTATAATTAGTGTATTATTCTCCCAAGTTTATTTGAAAAGGTATAATTCCTCTATACAAATGGCAAAATCTTTCATAAAATATCCAGTAAGTTGGATAAACGTTTACCAAATCATCCCAATACAGTTTGATTTATATATTCACTTTGCTATTCCGTTTTTGCACAGTGATATAGTTCATTTTCCGTCATCCCATATTCTAGCAAAGGGAGATTATCTCAGCATCACCGTTACATTAGTAATAGCTCTCGTACATAAAATAGTTAGCTCGAACTGTATGATCCTGTGTGAATCTGATCTTTATATTAAAAGTGCATAAATGGTTCACATATGGGTCTTATTTAAACATTAAACAGTATCAAAACAATTAGTGCATTATAATATAACCAAATAGGCATGCAAAAAAGAATCAATAGGCAAAATATGCTTGTCTACCGTCTAATTCTAATTGCTATTATTTACTGTATTGTACATAGCTCAATTCCATTCCATTCCATTCCATTCAATTTTATTTATTTTTTAATTTTCAGAAGAAAACAGTATTTCTAACAATTAAATTGAATTAATTTGATATGACGTTGACACACGGTAATCACTCTCATGTTTTTATTTACATCGCTGTCAATCATCCGGCAAAGATGAATATTCATTACTACCCTCGGTAGTTAACGTCCCTCGATGGTTAACTTTAAGTGCCTACCACAAATAACAGGTATAAAATTATTTTTTTGTTTCATTTGTACTTGAACAAATAAAGTCTCCTGCTACCCCACGTCCATGTTGAGCAAGCGGTACTACAAATATTTCTGTTTCCTAACCAGTTCAGTTTGGGGTCCTCTTTGCCGTCCGCGTTTCAACTATGGCGATTTTTTTGAGAAATTAGAGACAATGATTTAGATTTTGATAACTAAATTTTTAAGTGTTGGGTTTAATTTCAGGATAAACACAATGTATGTTAATTGTCGGAAAATAGCAAATTTATTTGTACTCGCTACGAAACAGGAGAAAAGCTCGGCACAGCCTCGCTTTTTGTCCTGTTTCTAAAGCTCATACAAATACATTTGACATTTTCCGACAACATGCATATGCATATATTGAATATATAAAGAAAAGGAATCAAGAACAGTAAAAGTGATATTGCCCAAATGTGTTCCTGATTTGAGTTTTGTGGTAATAGGCATTTTGTTTGATTGAGGCAAACTTGAGTTAGCGAATGGTTTTTTTTCCAGTTGTAATGGGGCAGTACTCTAGAACGGTATATTTGATGCCTCTAAATTCAAAACTTGATATATGTTATGTTGTAAAAAGCATTGTGTTAAAGTTTCATTGCATTTGGTCACAGCGAACTCAATAAAGTAAGAAAACGAAAACTTCAGCATTTTTTTTTTCATTTTGTAAAGGGGCATTACTCTTGAACAGTAAAAATCACCCAACAAAATTCCAAATTAAGTTGTGGTATGTGGTATCAAGAATTGTGTATAATTTTCAAAACATTTGGTTGAGGCAAACTAAAGTTAGAGAACAGAAGAAAAAACCCCACATTTATCCATATATAAAGGGGCATAACTCTAGAACGATAAAAGGGACACCACCAAAATTCAAACTTGATCTGTAGTTTTTAATAAATAAGCATTATGTTTAAGTTTAACTACATTTTAAATTTGTTCAGGTAAGCTAAAGTAAGACAAATGAAACGAATTTCTTAGCAATTTTTATGTTACTGAAGGGACACAACTAAAAAAAAGGTAAAAGTGAAGCCGCCCGGTTTCGAACTTATTTTGAATTATGTGGTAATAAGCATTGTGTATAAGTTTCATAACATTTGTTGAGTCAATTTAAGTAAGAGAATGTATATGCAGACTAAGTATACTTGTTTTTATATCTTTCTGTACTAAATTTAAACTACTTACCGATTCCAGAATCGTTAACGGATTTACTGAAAGAAATATCACGCTCAAGATTGAAACCAGGACTGCTCTTAGGTGGTAATAGTGTAGGTGATTCCACATTACTACCCCAAGATAATTCACATAGACTGTTCATAAACATGTCAATATCTTTTGACAATACCTTTTCAACATGGATCACAAGTTTATGTTCATCCTCTCTGTAAGTTTTCAAGATTTGTTTATGCTGCTTTATCTCATCTTCTATAGTATACGCCATAATCAGTCTCTGAATTTCAGATCCCTTTTCATGGCTTATTTCAGTTAGTTTGTCTGACACAACAGTTGTTAAAACATGACATGTTTCTAACCTATGTTTTAGAATATGCTGTTTTTCATCATACATTTTTGTAAGTTCATCTTTCTTTAATTTTTCAGTTGCTTTCACTTTTGAAATAATGTAATCACACGTTTCTTCAATCCCCTTATGTTCTTTTTCATATTGTCTGTCATTGCTTTGTAAACATTCTACATAGTGAGATATAAGATTGTCACAATCATTCGAAACATCTCTTATATAAGTTTTGATTTTATCCAGTTTAAAATCAGTACTAAAAGTTTTCACTGCTTCTTCAAAAGTGACAACACTGTCACACTTTCTATGACATAAAGATACACAAAGTGTACAACATGGTACATTATGATCGTTACAGAATAACTTTAGTTTCTTAGAATGGTCAGAACAGATATTTTGGAATGTTTTATGTACTTTTTCTTTTTCTGGTAGCATAAATATATTTTTGATTTCATGATTAGAGGTTGATTTGTTTGAACTATGATATTTCTGACATATATCGCACAGAGTATCCGAACAGTCATTGCAGATGAAAATGGCCTGTGATACAATATCAAGTCTCTCACATGACATGCATAGCTTTTGCGGTTTTTCTTTTTCTAATAAACCAACTATGAGAAAATTTCCTGGAAACTGACCAACCCATTCGCGTGGTGTACATCCTTCCTTTGGCAATGTTACTGTTGTTCGGCAGACTGGACACTCAATGTTGACCTTCTTTTCTGACTTCTTAAATACTGAGACGATGTACGTCAAAATACAATCTTCACAGAAGGTATGTAGGCATGGCAGATACTTCGGTTTAGTATATCTTTCCAGACAAATTGGACAAGTTAAAATATCTATTGATGCGTCAACACCTTCTGCCATAGTTGTCAAATTATTTATCGAAGTCAGTTATCATGTGGTTATGTGATTTGTTGCTTGTATTTAGTATCAATTGTAGATCTGAAAAAAATGTAAATAATTTTAGTTAATTGCTACACACATCATTTTTGTTTAAACGATATTCACTTAAGAATAGTTCCTATTGATATTAGACAACAATGAAATATCGTACCAAAGCAAATGAAATAGTATCCTTTACGAAAGATTTGCACCTTGTAGAGGATGGATATTCTGTGGAATACTCCATATTTTGTTTTATTTAGTGAATCCATAGACTAAACTGAATATTCAGTTGAGGAGAAAACGTAACTTATGAGGAGAAAACGTAACTGATGAAGAGAAAACGTAACTGTTGAGGAGAAATCGTAACTGTTGAGGAGAAAACGTAACTGTTGAGGAGAAAACGTAACTGATGAGGAGAAAACGTAACTGTTGAGGAGAAATCGTAACTGTTGAGGAGAAAACGTAACTGTTGAGGAGAAAACGTAGCTGTTGGAAAGAAAACGTAACTGCTGAGGAGGAAACGTAACTAAACTGTTTATTAGAAAATATAACTGTTGACGAGAAAATGTAGCTGTTAAAGAAGAAACGTAAATGTTGATAAGAAAACGTAACTGTTGAGGAGAAAACGTAACTGTTGACGAGAAAACGTAACTGTTGAGGAGAAAACGTAGCTGTTAAAGAGAAAACATAACTGTTGGAGAGAAAACGTAACTGTTGGAGAGAAAACATTACTGTTGAGGAAAGTTGACGAGAAAACGTAACTGTTGAAGAGAAAACGTAACTGTTTGAGAGAAAACGTAACTGTTTAGGAGAAAACGTAGCTGTTGATGAGAAAACGTAGCTGTTGGAGAGACAACGTAGCTGTAGAAGAGAAAACGTAACTGTTGAAGAGAAAACGTAACTGTTGGAGAAAAAACGTAACTGTTTAGGAGAAAACGTAGCTGTTGATTATAAAACGTAACTGTTGGAGAGAAAAATTAACTGTAGTAGAGAAAACGTAACTGTTGGAGAGAAAATGTAACTGTTTAGGAGAAAACGTAGCTGTTAAAGAGGAAACGTAGCTGTTGGAGAGAAAACGTAATTGTTTAGGACAAAACGTTACTGTTGAAGAGAAAACGTAACTGTTGAGAAGAAAAAGTAACTGTTGAGGAGAAAACGTAGCTGTTGAGGAGAAAACTTAACTGTCGACGAAAAACCGTAAATGTTGAGGAGAAAACGTAACTGTTGAAGAGAAAACGTAACTGTTGAGGAGAAATCAGAACTGTTGAGGAGAAAACGTAACTGTTTAGGAAAAAACGTAGCTGTTGGAAAGAAAACGTAACTGTTGAGGAGAAAACGTAACTAAACTGTTTATTAGAAAACATATCTGTTGAGGAGAAAATGTAGCTGTTAAAGAAGAAACGTAAATTTTGATAAGAAAACGTAGCTGTTGTAGAGAAAACGTACCTGTTGGAGAGAAAACGTAACTGTTGGAGAGAAAACTTAACTGTTAAGGAGAAAACGTAGCTGTTGAGAAAACGTAACTGTTGAACGTAACTGTTGAGGAGAAAACGTAACTGTTGAGGAGAAAACGTAGCTGTTAAGGAGTAAGCGTAACTGTTGAGGAGAAAACGCAACGGTTGAGGAGAAAACGTAACGGTTGAGAAGAAAACGTAGCTGTTAAAGAGAAAACATAACTGTTGTAAAGTAAACGTAACTGTTGGAGAGAAAACATTACTGTCGAGGAAAGTTGTAGAGAAAACGTAACTGTTGAAGAGAAAACGTAACTGTTGGAGAGTAAACGTAACTGTTGAGGAGAAAACGTAGTTGTTGAGGAGAAAACGTAGCTGTTGAAGAGAAAACGTAACTGTTGAGGAGAAATCGTAACTGTTGAGGAGAAAACGTAACTGTTGAGGAAACAACGTAGCTGTTGGAAAGAAAACGTAACTGTTGAGGAGAAAACGTAACTAAACTGTTTATTAGAAAACATAACTGTTGAGGAGAAAATGTAGCTGTTAAAGAAGAAACGAAAATGTTGATAAGAAAACGTAACTGTTGTAGAGAAAACGTACCTATTGGAGAGAAAACGTAACTGCTTGAGAGAAAACTTAACTGTTAAGGAGAAAACGTAACTGTTGAGGAGAAATCGTAACTGTTCAACGTAACTGTTGAGGAGAAAACGTAACTGTTGAACGTAACTGTTGAGGAGAAAACGTAACTGTTGAGGAGAAAACGTAGCTGTTAAGGAGTAGGCGTAACTGTTGAGGAGAAAACGTAACTGTTGACGAGAAAACGTAACGGTTGAGGAGAAAACGTAACGGTTGAGGAGAAAACGTAGCTGTTAAAGAGAAAACATAACTGTTGGAGAGAAAGCGTAACTGTTGAAGAGAAACGTAGTTGTTGAAGAGAAAACGTAGCTTTTTAGGATAAAACGTAGCTTTTTAGGATAAAACGTAACTGTTGAGGATAAAAAGTAATTGTTGGAGAGAAAACGTAGCTGTTGAAGAGAAAACGTAACTGTTGAGGAGAAAACGTAGCTGTTTGAAGACAAAACATAACTGTAGAAGAGAAATCGTAACTGTTGATGAGAAAATGTAGCTGTTTGAAAACGTTACTGTTAGAGAGAAAACGTAACTGTTTAGGAGAAAACGTAGCTGTTAAAGAGAAAACATAGCTGTTCAAGAGAAAACGTAATTGTTGAGGAGAAAACGTAAATGTTGAGGAGAAAACGTAACTGTTGAAGAGAAAACTTAACTGTTGAGGAGAAAACGTAACTTTGAAATTTGATATTTAATTCAAAGTCACAGGACTATGGAACAAGGCCTAGAAATAGTCATAACCCGATATTTACTGATAGATGTGCAACTTTATAGTTAACATTATTGATCTATCACAAGAAGTGTCTTTCAAACTCACATGAGTAGCAAACGTTACAATCGCCAATTTGTGTTTATACTTCCCATTCATCTATTGTATATTCACTAAATGTGATATGTTATTAGGTTTTATGATGATGTTTGATAATTGATTTTCGTGTATTTGTTGAAGGCATTTTACGGCAGCATACAGTTCCCCCGTTTGTTTGCTTGTAAGATTCAGGAACTGGACCATTTATATTTTTGATGTTATTTGGTTCCCAAAATATACCATAACTTGCCTTTGCCAATGGCTTGCCATTATTCTTGCATGCTCCATCAATGTATACTTCCATTATTAAATGTCCGAACAGTTCAGGAAAACGTTAACGTTGTTTTAGCGGGCTTTCTGATATGACGTGATGAACATGGTTTTGATTTATAAATATTGTCAGTTGCTTGTGTTTTGTTACGATAAAAATGTTAATATTGATAACAAATAGTAAAATTGGTCATACCGTTATACATTTTGAAGTCTATCAAACAGTAAAATCCATCGTAAATCACGAATCGAGTTTTCCTAAAAAACAACATCTACAACGGACCACTGCAACTCGTCTCAAATGTAGAATACACTATAGGAGTGTCCAGTAATAACAAATTACTTCGAACAATGTTAGGAGATGCTTTAGAAAGTAATTTCAACACTTTAAAAGTCCTGTGATCAACGGAAATAGATAATAATCCTGCATTGAATGATCGGGAAATTTTTAGGCAGCCATTAGACCTTCGTGACGTCACCAATATGTAACGGTTGAGGAGAAAACGTAGCTGTTGAAGAGAAAACGTTACTGTTGAAGAGAAAACGTAACTGTTGAGAAGAAAAGTAACTGTTGAGGAGAAAACGTAGCTATTGAAGAGAAAACGTAACTGTTGAGGAGTAAACGTAGCTGTTGAAGAGAAAACTTAACTGTTGAGGAGAAAACATAACTGTTGAGGAGAAAACGTAACTGTTGAGGAGAAAACGTAACTGTTGAGGAGAAAACGTAACTGTTGAGGAGTAAACGTAGCTGTTGAAGAGAAAACTTAACTGTTGAGGAGAAAACATAACTGTTGAGGAGAAAACGTAACTGTTGAGGAGAAAACGTAACTGTTGAGGAGAAAACGTAACTGTTGAGGAGAAAACGTACCTGTTGGAGAGAAAACATAACTGTTGGAGAGGAAACGTTACTGTTGCATGAGGGGTAAACGAACTGTTGGAGAGAAAACGTAACTGTTGAGGAGAAAACGTAATTGTTGAGGAGAAAACGTACCTGTTGGAGAGAAAACGTAACTGTTGAGGAGAAAACGTAATTGTTGGAGAGAAAACATAACTGTTGAGGAGAAAACGTAGCTATTGAAGAGAAAACGTAACTGTTGAGGAGTAAACGTAGCTGTTGAAGAGAAAACTTAACTGTTGAGGAGAAAACATAACTGTTGAAGAGAAAACGTAACTGTTGAGGAGAAAACGTAACTGTTGGAGAGAAAACATAACTGTTGAAGAGAAAACGTAGCTGTTGAGGAGAAAACATAACTGTTGAAGAGAAAACGTAACTGTTGAGGAGAAAACGTAACTGTTGGAGAGAAAACATAACTGTTGAAGAGAAAACGTAGCTGTTGAGGAGAAATCGTACCTGTTGGAGAGAAAACGTAGCTGTTGGAGAGAAAACATAACTGTTGAAGAGAAAATGTAACTGTTGAGGAGAAAACGTACCTGTTGGAGAGAAAACGTAGCTGTTGAAGAGAAAACGTAGCTGTTGAGGAGAAATCGTAACTGTTGAGGAGAAAACGTAACGGTTGAGGAGAAAACGTAACTGTTGTGGAGAAAACGTAACTTTAAAAATTGATATTTAATTCAAAGTCACAGGACTATGGAACAGGGCCTAGAAATAGTCATAACCCGATATTTACTGATAGTTGTGCAACTTTATAGTTAATATTATTGATCTATCACAAGAAGTTTCTTTCAAACTCACATGAGCAGCAAACGTTACAATCGCCAATTTGTGTTTGTACTTCCCATTCATCTATTGTATATTCATTCATTTATTCTGTAAAAATAACTTTGTAATGAGCTATACTTCTATTACGTATATATTTATTATGTTAAATACCAAGTATGCAGATTAAAATATGTTTACACAGAACAGCTAAAAGCTATCGTTTTTCAGATGGTTTTATTTAGGCAACTGTATTGGTTGTTATGGTAGGCCGTGTAATTAGCAAGAAGCGTGATTGCAGTAATTTGACGATGTCAAAAACTTGCTTTACACTAAATGCAGTCTGAGTAAACCAACCCCCACTATCCACTTTGTGGGTACATTTGTGGGTACAAACGCAAGTATATATATATCTTTATTCTCATAAACCAAAGTACAATGGTACAGAGACATATACAAATAAACTAACATAGTATAAATTTTAAATACAAATGTAAAAATAGAGACATAAAGTGATTACCCAGGAGATTCTAGGCATTCAATAATAATTCTTATAAACTTGCAAAGATTGTTTAGTTCAGACGGGTTGCTACTATTCATTAGACCTTGAAATTTTAAAATATTTGGTCTGTTTATAAAATGATGCTTTAGTAGCAGTTGTCTACTATCGTCTATTGCCGAGCATTCTAAAATATAATGGAACTCGTCGCCAATGTCACCGGCATTGCACAAAGTACAAATACGATTTTCTCTCTGAATGTTTTGCCATCTACCAATTTCGATAGGAATTTTTGTGTTCAACGTTCTAAATCTACAAAAAGAAGCAATATTTTTGTCATCTAAAATATCAAACTAGGTTTCGAAATTTATACTATTTTTGAATAATTTATAATTTAGAGCTTTTGGAGAATTCTGTACAGTAGCATACCATGTCTGTCTGAACTGGTCAGTTAATCTTAATTTAACAGTATCATACAACCAGTTTTTACTTATAAAATATTTAGTGTTCCATATATTTGATAGCCCACAATTATCAAGCACAGATTTTACATTCTTACACCAAGCTATATTTCCATTATAACTACCAGTAACAAGATTGTATAGAATAACAGGAAGTTTCTTATTTTCCCCAGTTACAAGCTTTTCCCAATAATTAATAGTACGTAATTTAATAAAAATATCCAGTGGGAATCGGCCAAGTTCCCCATATATCATATAATCAGGCGTTGATTTTTTAAGTTTATAATAAGCAGTAATTTACAAAATTTTAGATGAACACGTTCTATAACAGAGGTGTTACCCATTCCCCAGACTTCACACCCGTATAATAAGTACTATATATACCATGGTTTTTACGAGTTAACATATTTAAACAAACGAATCTGAAGGATGAGTTTGTTTAAATATGTTAATGAGTAAGACACATGGTATATAAAATTTGTAATATAAATAAAATGATTGACAGCTTCAAGACCTTCAACTAATATTGGAAATTGATCACGTTACAGTTTTATCCAATGAAATGGAAGCTCGCGCAAGTCACGTTTGCGCTTCGTGTATGATCGTCTGTGTACTTCATGTAATAGAACCCCTGAATTTGCAGAAAGTAAAGAAAATGTCGGATTTTCCCCGATTTTTTTTTTAGTTTTGCGCCCCGTGTATGATTGTAGGCGCAGGTAATTTCATAATGTCATCAGACTGAGGTAAACAAAAGTGTCGGATTCCAGCGACAAGGATTAAATAATTATTCTAATGACGGTAAGAATTGTTTTTTTTTTTTTTCAATGTATCATATTTTACAGAATTTTCATCTAATTGAAAAATGCTTCTCTTCCGTTATTTTATTAAATTATTTATTAAAACACAATTTTAATGATAAAACAATATTTTAACAGTGGCGGATTCAGGGGCGTAGATAGTGTACGTCCCCTAATCATGTTTTTTCACAGATATTTGTAGCCGATATTTATTCCTTTTTGTATAGGTACCCCCCTTTTTAAATCGAATTTAAATTGAATTTTCGCAAAGGAAATGATAGTTTTACATTTTATTTTTTTTCAAAACTGAAAGAAGAAACATTTATTAATTGTTTCGAAAATTAAGGGAATTTGTAACAATCCTATGTAGTTTGAAAAGGGTTTCCTAAAATGTGGTACACATAATTTATTGCTTTTTCTTATAAAATGAAAACAAATGAAGATCTTGACCTTTTAGTACGTTTTACAGTTTCCTAAATATTTTAGAGGCGGATACATTTAAAAAAAAAAGGTGGAGCTTCAGCCATGGAATAACATGAAAATGAATATGTTATACCATGGCTGAAGCTCCGCCTTTTTTCCTTTGGATTCTAGTCGAGTTGCATATTTAATTAGCAAAGTATGGTACAACATAAATTTGCATATAATATACCATGGTTTTCCCTCACCACACTTTTTAAGCAAATTATTTCATAAAAACATCAAAGGAAAAAATCCAATTTATGTTACAATATAGGCTTAACTACTTTGTCAAATAATTCTAGTTGACATTTAATATTCAAATTATGTAATCTCCCCTTTTTAAGAATATCGTACATAGCCCTTGTTGCTTTATCAGCCTGTGCCTTTTTTGCTTTTGAGAAACTTCCTGTTCTAGAAAATAATACACCAAGATATGTAAATTCTTCTACAATATCTAACTCAAAATCAGCATATTTAAAACTAACATTTTGTAGTGGTCTACCTTTAGAAAAAATTACTATTTAGCTTTTAGGGACATTGACTTTTAATTTCCATGTATCACAATATTCTTTTAAAGCGTTTAATTGTTTTTGTAGATCTGTTTGTGTTTCTGACATAAGTACAGTGTCGTCTGCGTACAATACAACAAACAGTTTTAAATACATACTTAGTTCGTTCTCTATTTGATCTGATAAAGATTTCAAACCATTTACATTTTTGTTCTGAAAAAAGCTTTCTAAATCATTTAAATAAATAGAAAAAAGTATGGGAGATAAATTTTCTCCCTGTCTTACACCTACATTACATGGAAAGTAGTCTGAATATTCCCCATCACTAAAAATTCGTGATTTCACATTTTTATACATATTAAATATAGTGTTATACATCTTCCCATTCACTGTATGTAAAATGAGTTTTGACCAAAGACCAGATCTCCAAACTGTATCGAAAGCTTTAACAAAATCAATAAAAGCACAAAAAAGTTTTTTCCTTTTTTGTCTCAGTAATTCAAATAAAATATGAAGAGTAAATATACTGTCTATAGTGGAATAGCCCTTTCTGAAACCAAACTGGTTTTCATTTAACAACAAATATTCTTCCAAAAAGTTACTCAGTCTTAAATTCAAAATTGACGTTAAAAGTTTACCCATACAGCTTAATATAGTTATTGGTCTGTAGTTTTGTGGATCTGACTGGTCACCTTTGTTTTTATAAAAAGGTATAACATTACCAACAAGCCAAAGTTCAGGCACTTTTCCAGTATCAAATACAATATTGAACAGTTTTACATAGATTGGCATGAAAATCTGAGTGGTGCTCTTAATATATTCATTAATGACGAAGTCATCGCCACAAGCTTTGCCATTCTTAAGATTTTTGATGCATTTAAAAATTTCATTTTCCTTAATAGGACTGTTTAATAGTGAATTAAGTTTGTTATTCTCATCTATAATAATTTCTTCACCAGCGTCAGAATCTGACGAATTTAAATTTTTGAAAAATTCAAAAAGTATATCAACAGGAATATTATTCCTTTTTTTTCTTTATACGAGTTCAATATCTTCCAAAATTCTTTAGAATTACTATTTTTTAAAACATTCATCTTTTTTCTCATGGCTTTTTTTATGCTTGTTAATAGAAATGTTCATTTGACTCTTATATTCACGTTCTGTATTCTTCATCTCCTCTCTTTTTAAACATGTTTTATTGTATTTATATCTTCTTTTTGATATTCGAAAGTACCGCCTTTTTTCCCAACATATTTGGTCAAACCAAGGTTTAATAACTTTTTTTCGACATTTCTTTTCATGTCGTTTATAAGTAAAAGATCCAAACACCTTTTCGGCTGAATCCAGCATTAAACCATTTACAGATTCAACTATTTTATTAATATTTTCTTGAGCCAGTATACTGGTATTCAGCATAGTTAAATCATTATTTAATTGATCGATTTTTATTTCTATCGATATTTTTCAAAAATTCGGCTTCTTTTTCACAATCCCACTTTTTGAAGCCTTTTCTTTCATGACATGCCAAATCGTTTATTAAAATGTCATCGCAATCGACGATGTTATCAATCGAGTTGAAGACTAGCTTACAGTTCAGAGGCGAATGAACATCGGAAAAAAGAGCAGAAAAATCAAGTACAGACATATTTACAAGACATGATAACAATTTGTATGTACAAATAAAATAGTCAACCACACTAGACTGGCGACAAGTAAATAAACCTTCTTTATCGCCATCAACCCTTCCGTTTAAAATAAACAGATTGTTATTTCTGCACATTTCTAAAAGTAGATTTCCAAAGTGGTTTTTTGTCTTGTCGCAACTATTTCTAATACGTAGCATATGAAACTTGTGTAAATTGTTTGAAAAATCAATATTAAAATTATCCGATGTGTCATGATTGGTATTTGTTATTTCATAGAAGTCTAAATTGGCAGCAGTTCTGCTGTTAAAATCACCAGTAAGCAAAATAGACTCATGGTTGGCTGAAAATTTTAGAAATTCTTGTTCAATTATATTTATTGAATCTGGTACCTTATAAGTAGAATTTTCGGGTGGTATGTACACTGTACCAATCATAACATCTTGTTCTGTTTTTAAATAATTGGCTGAAATTTTAACCCAAAATACTAAATTACTCTCGGATTCTATTGTTTGCACATAATTTTCTAATTCATTTTTATATCCAAATGCAATACCACCTGATTTGATTTTTGATTTAGTTTTTCTATTTTTCAATTTAAAAGTATAACCTGGTATATCAACATTATCAAAATCATCAGATTTTGTTTCTGTCAAGCAGATAAAGTCATAACATTTAATGAGTTCTATAAATTCGGGATATTGCATTCTGTTCATAATCCCACAACAATTGAGCGACAATATATTTTAGTCTAATGAACTGTTAACTTTTTTAGAATCTCCATTGGAATCCTAACTGTATGGGTTAGGAGTCGAAGATATGCGTCGGCGTCGTTTCCGGTCTTGATGGTGGTCCGGTGTGCGCATTTGAGATGTAAGACTGTCAGTGGGTTCAATTTCCGAAATTTGGTCGTTGTACATTTCACCATCCACATACAAAATGTCTCTTACTAACTTAACAGTGTGTCCTTCTTCGCGTTTCTGTTTCATAATTGGGTATAGGCTTTTGCGTGCTTGTTCAATTATGTCAGGAAACTGTTGATTTACACCAAACGGTTTTCCTTTAAGCCTGTACGTATTTGAAAGCGATCGTGCCAGATCTTTGTAATATAGAAATCTTGCCACAATCGGTCTAGGGCGTCCGCGTCTACCTGGTTTGGCGCCATATCCAAATCTGTGGACATTGCCGAATTCTATCCTGTGAATTACATGTAGGAATTGCTGTATGAAATCTCTGATAACTTCTTCAGTGTTTTCTCCTTCGGTTTCCGTCAAACCAGTAAACACCAAGTTATTCTTCATTGATCTGCATTGAAGGTCAATAACGGTGCTCTGTAGATTTTCATTTTCTTGTTTTGCGTTATTGACGACTGTTTTAATTTCATTTCTCAGCTCCATAGTGTTATCTGCAAGGTCATTTGCTACTTTACTAATGGATGATTTAACCGATCTTACATCTTTAACATTGTTTTCGTGATTTACCTTGAAATCGTCCATGAAGTCGCTAATTCCCTGTAGGTTATTATTAGCATCAGTTTGAATGTTTTTCATATTTTTAACTTCTTTATTTAGGCCACACCAATTTAATTTCTTGTTCTACGGATTTTTGGACTCCAAAATTTGGGGCGAGCGAGCGATTTGAAAATTTTAATAAAAAAATATTTAATTTGCAAATTTTTGAGGCGAAGCTTGAAAAGTAAAGGCGAGCGATTATAATTTTATTTTGTAAACATAAAATAGTGGGTTTTGACAATATTAAAGCTTGATTTATCATTTGTACTTTGACATTTCTTTAATTTCTGAAGTATTTTTTCCCTGTTCACCAAGAAATAATTAAATCTGGGTTATGTTTGTGTGACTGACATTGACAATGAGACAATTCTCCTTCCAAGTCATAATCAGTTTGGAGACAACCCCTTAATGTTATAAATATCCCTTTTACATGTTTTATGAGGGATCAATATAAGTTATAATATATTTGTTTGTACAAAAGGCTCATATTTTCTCAAAGAACTATATATCTATCTGGTATTAAATGGTCAAAACATGTCCAAGAATTTTGTAATATTCCTGGACTTTAACCATGTTAACACATTTACTTTAACAGATTAATATTATTCGAAATAAGTGGACCCCTTTTTTTATAAAAAGTTGTTTAAAATATGATGCAACTCTCCTCTTTTTGAGTACAAAATTCTAAGTTTTCAAAGGTTTTGTATAGAAGAACTATACAAATCCTTGGCATTTCTATTTTCTTTTCTACATCAGTAAAATGACCCCTTGTCTGAGGGAGGGTCGTTCTCAACCTGATAGTAACAAACACAGGTCAAAGTACTGCCTTTTACACAGGGCTTTGATACAGACCAAACAGCAGGCTATAAAGGACCCCAAAATTATTAGCGTACACAATTCGAAGAGGAAAACCAACGATCTAATTTATATATCATGTATATCCAAACGGGAAAATACCAATGAACAACATCAACAAACGATAACTGCTGAACGACAGGCCCCTGAATCAATCAGGACAGGTGCATAAACAATCAGCGGCTATGGATAGTTTTGTTTCGCCAGCATATAATATAATTGCAGTTGAAGGCAAATCCTTCAGCAGTTCTTTGTACTTTATTCTAAAAACGAACATTTGTTAATAGGGAATATAAGTAAGGGGGAAAGTAACCGATTTTTTGTTCTTTTTATAATATTTCCCAAAAAAAAAACGGTGCGGGAAATGGACATGATTACATTTCCGGATGCGGGAAGCGGGAATATAAAAAAAATAAAAAAATTCTGTTTTGAAAAAAATAGGTGCGGGCGGGTCCGTCGAACAAGGAATCAAATTGGTGTGGCCTTAGTTCAGTGTGATCATGTTTTAATTGGGACATTTTTCCATCGTTGCTATCACATTTACTTTTAAAATTTTTAATTTGACATTCAGCTTCTGCAACTTTTGAGTTCATTTCTGTGAATTTTGATAATAAATTTGTCAAAGTTCTGTTCATTTGATTAACTTGTGACATTCCCTTTTCGATAGTTGTAAGTCTCTCATTCATACCTAGCATTAATTGATAGACATTTTCTAAAGTTGGATAGTGGGGGTTGGTTTAATCAGACTGCACTAAATGTAATATGTTATTAGGTTTTATGGTGATCAGCAATTGAATAACAGACAAATATTTGGGTTTTCGCTCATTATTGTCATTTTCACTGGAATTTCTGGAAAAGGGCCACTATTTATAAAAAAATACGCAATTTATTTTATTTCATAAGTCTGTTAAACAATTGACCAATACGTCTCCGACTCTGTTCTAAATGATTTTCATATTCAATATTCAGAGTTTTATTATTTAGAAGACATAATATGCAAAAATGTTGACGTCTTGTAAATTAAATAAATATCCCTACTTGACCTTTCTTCGTGATTTGACAGAAATTACGAATGTTTGACGACAGTGTGAAAGAGATACTATTGAAGTAATGCTTTCTAATGATATGGGATTTAGCCGAATGTTGTCATAGAGGGAGAAGGGGGGGGGGGGGCATTAATTTTTTTTTATTCGTTAATACATTCGATTTCAACCTGTAATGTCTTGCCTGTTATACTAGTAACCATGATTGATTTTATGTTAATAATCCTAAAGATAAAGTTCAACTACAAGTTTCATATTTATATAAATCAACATTACCAATAAACTATGTAAATGTCTAAATGAGGTCACGGTAAGATAATACAAGTCTGACAGACCTGTTCCTCTTGCAAGTATTCCATGCACCAAATGTAGCTGGCCTATTGATTATAGCAGTCGTATAAAACAAAAAACCCAGGTCAAACCATGAAATCGTTAAATTGACCAATGAACCATGAGAATGAGGTCAAAGTCAGATGATCCTATTAAAGTGTATAGCCTGTCCTTATGTTGTACTGATCTACCACTGTCCTAGGTTAGGGCTGGATTTCGCGCGCAGCAAACATGATTAACTCCACCGCATTATGTATGTGCCTTTCCTAAGCCAGAAGCCTGTTTGTTGCTGTATATCATATTTGTTGTTTGTTTGTTTTGTACATAAACGAGGGTGTTAGTCGTTTGTAATTTCGGGGCCTTTTATAGCTGACAATGCGGTATGGATCTTGCCTATTGTTAAATGCTGTACGGTGACCTGTAGTTGTAAATTTTTATGTCATTCGGTCTCTAGCGGAGAGTTGTCTGATTGGCAATCATGGCATATCCTCCGATTTTTAATAAAAAAAAATAAACAGCTGCGCCATGAGCGCATGATACGCCCGACGTCTTGTGTGGAAGTTTTATGCAATAATTATAAATAGTTTCGGAGAAAGTTTTAAGCAATTACCATTTATTGCTTTTTAGACACGGTGGGACATGTGAACCCCCCCCCCCCCCCCAACCCTGTTTTTTTTTTTTTACAAATATCACTAAAATAAAATTTTGAATCAAACCAAAAAGTATACAGATCTTTAGATTAATATAACAAAGAAGTGTGTAAAGTTTTAAGCAATAATCATAAATCGTTTTTGAGATACGGCACGACATGTAAAAACCCCCTCCCCCCTTTTTTTTTTTACAAAATACTCAATAACTCAAAAATAAAATTTTGAATCATCACCAAAAAGTATACAGATCTTTAGATTTTTTTTTTAACTTTTGATTTTTTTATTTCCAACAATTACAACATATACATGATATACATACAATATAATACATATAAGATAAATACAATGTCATTTTTATAAATAAATCTTAATTGGAAATATTTTACATTTTCTATAGAAAAGATAAAGAAATAAAAAAATAAAAAAATAAAATTAAGTAAAATAAAGAAATAAAGAAATAAAGAAGGAAAAATAAAAACAAAAAACAAAAAAACAAAAACAAAACTCAAAAGGATTATCCAGTTACATCCCTATCTTTATTATTAATATCACATAATTATGTTGAAAATTATTTTTTTTATATTTACGAGACATATTTCTTTCGTAACAGCCATCAACACTGATCAAGTACATAACATGGCAATAATATGTTCTTTAATAAAGATTATAATTAAGTAGTCCTAAGTAATTGTAACAACAACAAAAAAGACATTAGTCAGTATACAATAATAGTTTTTCAAAAACATTCCATACATTGTCAAATTCAGTTATCTTTTTATTTTTTACAGCTATCATACTCTCTAATTTATACATATCTTTCAGTTTTATTATAACTGCTTGCAATGAGAGATTCTTTTTAAAGCATCTAGAATTATACATATATTGTTTAATATAAAGAAAAATCATGTTATATGGGTTGTTGGGAAAAATCTTGGATAAGTCTCCAAAAAGAAAGTTTAATTTATTCATTGGGAGACTTATTCCACCAGAAAGGAACCAGTTATCAACATCCTGTAGAAAATCTTGTACAGTATTGCAATTCCAAAATAGGTGTTCTATAGACTCATTATCTGATTTACAAAATGTACACAAAGGATCATCAGTCAATTTTATTTTTACTAAATACTGATTTGTGGCAATAATGCAATGGTTAATCCTATATTGCAGCCACTGTAATTTACTATTTTTAGTAACAGCAAAAGGCAGTCTGAAAATCTTTTTCCAGTTCAGGTTCTGTTCACCTAAAATTTTAACCCACTTAAGCCAGATCTTTAGATTAATATAACAAAGAAGTGTGTAAAGTTTTAAGCAATAATCATAAATCGTTTTTGAGATACGGAGCGACATGTAAAAAACCCTCCCCCTTTTTTACAAAATACTCAATAACTCAAAAATGAAATTTTGAATCATCACCAAAAAGTATACAGATATTAAGATTAATATTACTAAGAAGTGTGTAAAGTTTTAAGCAATAATCAAGAATCGTTTTTGAGATACGGTGCGACATGTGAAATAAAACACACCCCTGTTTTAGTTACAAAGTGCCGTAACTCAAAAAGTTTAAATCTTATTTTCACCAAAAAGTATACAGATCATTTGACCATCATAAAAAACAATTATATTAAGTTTCATGAAATTTAAATAAGTCGTTCTCAAGTTACGGTGCGACATGTTTACGCCGGACAGACAGACGGACTGACAGACAGACGGACGGACGGACAGACGGACGGACACAGGACATTTGTATACCATAATACGTCTCGTCAAAATTTTGACGGGCGTATAAAAATCAAGCAGTCGCTGGACTACGAAAATGAGGTAAAAGACAACAGACATATTGTAGACGGAAATTGATTACATAAGTCATCTGTGAAGGGGTCGGTTTTGTCTACTGCATTACGGCATGTCAACTGCGTCACGATGTTTGTTGAAATGTTATAAAGGAGACTGTTATAAAGGAGTGCTAACTGGTTACTGATAATGTTTCCTATCTATACAGATTCTATCTAGTATCATATTTTAAAACAACAAGCCATTATAAGACAGTAACTCTTATAAGGAGATTACTGACTATTTTGACTTTCACTTATTTGTAGAATTTGTATTGCTGATTACTGTAGCTACCAACAGTTTCTCTCTTATTCCATGTACTGGTTTTTTTCACAGAATACATAACCAAAAGGGAAGATCTTCTTCGGGTTATTTTGTACGATAAAACGACAGAAAATTTAAGTCATGTTGAGAAGGTTTTTTTTTTTTTTTTTTATCTTGATCTACTAATCATTTTTCTGAATAAATAAAAAGTTTTTCTATATCTGTATTTTTTTCCTCCAAAAAAAGAAAGATGCATGTTCAGGACGAGAACATGTTACATGTTAAATGTAATATGAGTATGAACAAATATGGGAAGGAAACTCTAATGTAAGGGTATTAACTCAGGATAAGGAGTAGACTGACAAAACTGGTCATGTTTATTTGTGTGTTGATCTCAGATAGCTGTTCATTGGAAGGTTTTATAATTTTTATCTTAGTCTAATTTCTTCATTTTACCAAAAATCACACAAAACAGGTTAACATCGTTATTCATAGGCAGTAGCTCGTCGTTATAAGGAGTTGACTGACGATCTGACTGACTTACAACATGTATTTGTAGATCTTGTACATTTAATATTTTTTTGCTACTTGCAGTTACTACTTATCTATTAATTGTTCCGCAAACTATTAATTGTTCCGCAAACTATTAATTGTTCCGCAAAAAATGCCTGTCTAAAAATGGGTAAAAATCCTTATTCCAGGATATAATTTTTTTAATAACATAGTAAAATAAACTTATGCTCTGATGATTGTTTTTGTTCTTTGTTGTTTTTCTATCTACTATGGTTTATGCAAACAAAAAAGCACTACAAACATGGGTGCAAATCGTAAATCATGCGTAATGACTTGTACAAAAAGTCGACGACAATTTTATTAAGGAAGGTTCATATGAAATATTAAAAATAAAAGTTACCCCAGGGACGAGTGTTGTTACTTCTTATTACATTGAGAAGTATAAAGTTACAGTAGAGGGAATTAAGAAGGACGACGACAGATGACGGACGACGGATGATGGACGAAAGACACCTAGTCACGAAAAAAGCTTGCATGGATCTTTGACAAAAGATGAGCTAACAACTAATGTCTAATGAAAATCATTTGAATTATCGTTATATTTTTCAATCATATTTACATAAATTGAACATATTTATATTAGTGCAAAAATTAGATATAATATCCTAAACACTGATATGTCTGTGTTAGTAGTCAGTTTAATATATAAAGATAACTAACCTCATAGAGAGAAATATCACAACAAGGCTCTATACGTATCCAGACTATTTAAAATATTTCATAATGAAGAGAACAATAGATTGCCTCCAAAAGTACAATTGACGAAAATTGACCAATGAGATATACCATACAGAAGTGAGACGTTATCACGTACTCATAAAGGCAGAACTACACGTAAAATAAATACTCTGATTTTGAGTAATCAATCAGTTGAAATAATATATCCAATATAACATAGATGCTTGATGACAAAACATAAATGCAAAAATCTCTCTACTATATACCAAAAAAAAAAATATGAAAGAATGAGTCCATACTGTTCTAGTAAATGTCATTTTTTTTTCATAAATTTTCCATATTTTTAGCCTTGAAAAAAAACAAACTTTTCTATGGTACAATTTGACGGGAAAAAAAACATCATCATATAATTACAAGGCGAATTGATATGGAAAAAACAGCTTGGTAAATGGATATAAAAAGGCCGAACCATGCCATTTTACAAAGTTTTATACAAATAATGTAACCAAGGTCCACGAGGAATCCCAGTTTACTATAATGACAATTTTTATCATCGCTTTTGTGCAACTCAAAACACATTTGTTTCCAGAAAATTTTATGTTTGATTAATCATTTCGTTTAAATATTACTCACTTGTTTGTCCGTTTTGTCCTATAGTTATTGTTTACATACTTTGCTAAACTTATTACTGAATCCAATCAAAACCATGTTTAGTCACTAAGTCGAACACACCTACAGGTGTACTTGAATACTTTCATTTTCTTCTATTCTATTTATCAATATTAAAATTAGTTTTAGGGAAAACTTTGCTATCTTTGCATGCAGTAATTCTCAATTGATTTAGTACATAATTTTCTAATTTGAGTATGCTGAGAAAAAGTTGTTTTGAAACCACAAAAGTATAAATGCGTAAGAATAATAGATTATAAAGTGAAATGATGCATCAATTAATCTTGCTTTATACATTTGAAAAACAAAACAGTGAACTCAAACACACCTGAACATAAAAAGGTGCAATCGGCTTTCACTTTTCGATAAAAATCTGGCAGTCAATTTTTTTCTGATAGATTTTTCGACTCAAATTTATGCTCTTGTACAAGTATTCACACGTATTTACACCTACCACTTTTGACTGTTTTGCAACTTGGGCTGTTTTATCTTCTCAAATAAAGAGTTTATCTTCTTTTTTTTTTTAAAATTCAACAGGATATCAGCCTTAAGAGAACTGTTTGTTAACTAATGATAGTTCTTAAATAAATTCTCACAACTTGTGTAGCTTTGCTTATTGCGTGTGTTTTGTTGCAGACTACGTTTCCAGTACATTTCTTCTTGTTAGTCTTGATGTCTCATTTTTATTTCCCATTGACGTGTACTCTCAGTAAAAATATTTGTTTTCCCATCGCACTTGCGCTATGCGGTGGTCTAAGTTCTAACGAAAGGTTGTAAAGTTAAGGTCACTGCATACGGAAATATATCGGCAAATTAGTTCTGTTTTACTCTGACAATTTACTAGATATATATAGATAAAAAAAAGTAACTGAAAACCTATTTAGAAAAGTATGAAATGTATTCATGTTTAAAAAAGGACATTTCTTAGTCAAAATTAAAGCCCTGTCATTCCATTCTTTCATATAATTTTTATTTAATTATTGTACACTACAGATTCTAAGTCGCTCAGTATGGATGGGCATTCGTAATTTTAAGCAAGATATGAAAACTTTAGACCGAAACAGTCAGAGGACACTTCAATTTATCTGCAGTCTTGGTAAGACAAAACGGCTGTTTTGTTATTATTATGTGTCAAAACTTTCACAAAGAGCTTTATGCTAGGTATCATTTTGATACAGTCTTTATGAAAACATTTATTGCCAACCGACTAAAAATAGTAAAAAAGGTTTAATCCTCACATATTACAGCTTTTGACTGCTGCTCCAATACATTTACAGTGGCCTTGTACAGTAGTCTTTTGGTTCATAATTGTGACTATCTTGTAGAAGTTAAATATTCTGTTTATAAAGTTCATTAAATCTAAAGGACATGTTTGAATCAGAATCAAAATGATTATGTGAGCCACTGTTGTATGAAAACGTTGTGATTGTGTTGTGATTGTTTATATTTTTTTTCATTTAGCCATTTGATATTAAATATATCGATACGCTCCCCTTTTTAAACACTTTTAAATGATTAAATATTAAATTTATTTTCACATTTTGATATTTCAAAATTAAGTTAAAGTGATACAAACAATAACAACATTAGAAAGGAAAGTTGAATTTGATAGTACATAATAGAAAGTAGCAAACAATAACAACATGCTATCAATTATGTTGTCTCAACAGATCAGCTGAATTGTACAGAGTATCTTATTCCCCAACACAAAATCAATGAATATTAAGTCTACATACATGTAAAAATGCAGACTGTCCTTTCGCAATCATAATACAATTTAAGGGTACATTACATATTGACAAAGTCAGTGAAGCAGTACAGTGTCCATTTTGTTAGCATTACCATCACTCATAATAAATAGTGGTCAATTTACCACGCGATTGATGCGCTACTTGTCAGTTTGGTATGCAGGACCGAGACGGAGACTTGGTTGTACGTCTACCAAAGTCGATGAAAAAAAATCAATGGTTATCATCCCATCAATGTGATAAAATTCATTATCTGTCAATACATAACAGAATCATCATCTATTGCAGTCCTCATTGATCTGATTAAATGTCCAAGTCCTGGACCAACTAGCGTCCCTAAAAAAGATAATATTATTTCATTAAACATAAATCAGAAAGTTATCCTCAAATATTGATACACATTCCAAACGTGTATAATGTTGAAACTAGCTACCCTTCTTGTACTCATCTCAAGCTGTTATATTTTGTTTTGTTTTGTTAGGAGGGATTTATGGTGTTGTTGATCTATAATATTTCAATTACAAGTCAGCCATTCAGATTCACTTCTCTTTTTTATTTCTATTTTTGCAATTTAAGACCAGGATAGTTTATTATCAGAATTGTTTGTATATGAATGCCATTCATTTGAGATGTCGTCAAGATAGTTTTAGTGAGATTCAAAATAAACATTGACGCCCTAAGCCTACTCCTTTCCTAATTACAACTATTAGTAACAGAACTTCTACTTTTACTTCTACCGGATGATGACAACAATTAACAAGCCGAATATTTTGCCATAGGTGCGCATACGGACTTCTCCCACCATAATGTTTGAATTTAGTTAAGTTTTGTCACCGATGCTTTGAAAGCCTTGACTGACGGTACTGATACGCCGCAGGAGTGAGAGTGTTCAAATCTATAATTGTTCGTGGTAAGATAGAATATTTCCGGCAATCACGATGATTTACAATGCACATTTGTATATAATTTATGTTTTTAAAGGGCTACACTCTTTTTGAAATAGTTGATCAGTACTGATTTTTGAACTTGTCTGAGACATTTCTAATATAAATCTACATATTGTTTCGAATTTATAATGATATGGCAAGAATTGAACAAATGACAGCGCTGACAATGCAATTTTCCATATATTTAATGTTTCCAAGGGACATAATTCTTTTAAATAGTTTATCGGCACTGATATTCGGACTCTCCCGAGCCATTGCTTATAAGTTTTGAACACATGAGAGTGCTAACAATGCAATTTTCCATATGATAAATGCTACCAAGTGGAAACCCTCTATTAAAAATAGGTTTGTCTGAAATTATTATTGAACTCGTTTGAAACATTGCTGATATACCCACAATATAAGTTTCATAAACTTCTGCCAATTGTACACATGAGAGCGCTTACGATGCATTTTTCGTATAATTATATTTCTAAGGAGCATCATTCTATGAAAAATAGCTGATCGGCACTGTTTTTCGGACTCGTCAGAGATATTGTTAAAATGTGGCAAAGATTGTACATGTTAGAACGCTAACAAGAACGGACGGACGCCGGCCGATAATTCTATGTTCCCGCAACGAATTGCACAGGGGAAAAAAAGGAAAATACAATGCTACCCGTTTAAATATCTGGCCTTCAAAAAGGATAAAGTTTTCCTGGAGATATCACAGAATATGAATCATTGCTATAAGGAAGAAGACAATACCACTGGTGGAGAAGGGGCTACTTATTCTAGTGAGCACCGGCATTCACATCTTGCTTTTTAACGTGTTTTTTTAGCAACTTTGACCTTGATGGTCTTATTGCATTTGTGAGCATATGGTTTTGTTTCTATTCCCCAAGATGCACTTAAATGTATATCCTAACCTACTCAATGCGGTATGAAGCTTTGCTTATTGTTGAAGGTCGTACGATGACCTATAGTTGTTAATTTCTGTGTCATTTTGGTCTCTTGTGGAAGAGTTGTCTCATCGGCAATCATACCAAATCTTCTTTTTTATATAAAACATTATGAGAATAAACATATTCTCACCTGAAGTTGAACCAAAAGTCCCTGTTTTAACTGGCTCATTTTGCACTTGGTTTGATTTCACCTTTTGAAGTTCAGTCTGCAATATTTCAAATGTTGCCTTGAACTTCAAAGCAAGGTCCTCATCCTTAAAACAAACTACGAAATATTGGATCTTAACTTCCCCCTCAGATAAGTCCTCAGCAATCCAGCTCCATGCCATTTCAGAAGACTTCAAAGGATAAAGCTTCATTTCTTTTGTGAGGAAATGCTTGGCATAAATGTTCAAAACTTGATCTTGTCTCATTAATAATTGAACACGTTTTGTTTGTTTATGACGTAAGAGTTGCAATTCGCCAGATCCTCTTTCCTTCCAAAATCCATCATCAAATCTTAATAATGTTGCCTTTTCACAAAAAACAGTTTCTCCTTCCTTTTCTCCATTTTTTGTTTCAACACCATCAGGCAAATCTATAACAGGTTTGAAATCAGGTTCCTTACCCCGCAGAACAGAATTATCGCTTATTTTTAAAGGAGATGTTACAAGACTTGTCTCTTTTGATGATTTACAAGCAATTACATTTTTCTTTTGAGGGGATATACATATATTCCCAACAGCACCAGGATTGGTTGTAGAAGCCTTTGTTGATGAAGGTGAAATATTCTTACCAGCTCCAGGATTAAGGGATGGTACGTGTCCAAAACTGAATGTTGACTGGGTACCTGATGTAACAGGTTGTTGTCCAAACCTAAAGATTCCTTTTGGTGCCGAGGAACCAGGAGCATTTGTAGTAACCATAGAAACAGGATTAGCTAAAGGTTTATCAGGTGATGTTGATGCAGATTGGAGACTGCATACCAGTGGTAAAGTTGTTAGATTAGAACTTGATGAACTTACAGTTCCTGCAGTATGTGCTCCTGGTGAAGGACCATCTATAGGTTGATGTGACTCTGAAATGTAGATAAACATAAATAAAATTAATATAGAATTTCTGCAAATTACTGTCATCTAATATGGTTGCATTTACCAGAAACCAAAAGTTTAAATCTAAAAAGGACAGATAAACCATATTTTTGTTAAAGTCATAATAAACGAGTGACCGGTGAAAAATAATGTCATTCCAATTCTTGAACAAATGCATGCAAACATCATAAACTTTGTCTTCTGTGCACGATTTTATAATTTTTTTTCGCAAAAATAACGTATAATCGTCAATTTTATTTCAATAGGTCAGTGATGTTGTGAAAATATGGCAGGTAATTAAAGTTCGTGTTTTGAAGCCGAAGTTTAACGATTGTCACCTGTTTGTCAACAAACAACAAAAAAGCATGCATGTTGGGCACGTGTTTAACATGTACAATCAGATAATAGTTTATTTTAAGGACATTCATGCGTATTGCGATCAGCGAATTTTTACGAGATGGGTCACGCTGAGGTCACTTTGCATACGGAAAATATGTCGGGGAATTGCTTCCTTCCCGGAAGCAATGAAATTAAGTAAACTTCTTCTAAATATGAACAAACTAAAGAATTTTCTTCAGAAAAAAGTATATGTACATGTATAAGTTTTATAATGAAAACTATCCATTGAGTTATAAAAAACATATGCATTATTTTTTTTTAATTTGAGGTTTCTTATGAATTTAATTGGTTTATTTTAGTTTGTGTTATTGTTACAACAGAAATTTAGATTTCCTAGTTTTAAATTTATATTTTGTGAGCCTTTTGTTAGTCTCCTATTACCAGCATTAAAAGTAGTGTGTGGATTTTAGCAAAACCTTTTTAACACTGCCGGAACTGCCATTAGCCTGTCTGGTGTCACATTTTACGCATTATTATCACGACGTATGCCACCCGTTGAGCAGGATCTGCATATTTTCTCGCGCACCTGAGATCGCTCCGTTTTCTATTGGGTTCGTGTTGCCAAGTCATTCGTCCTCTATCTTACGTTCTGTGTACCATTATTTTTCTACTGGTATATTTTAACCATGGCGTTGTCAGTTTATTTTCGACTGAAAACTTTAAATGTCTCTGGTATCGTTTGTTCGTGTTTTTTTTTATTATTATTATGAGCTTGACATTCATTTATTGGATAGATAAAGTAGGAGACTGTGTTTTGAACACCAAATGCCTTTGATTGCCTGTATTATTGATTGTGGTGAATCGACAAACGCCTTTTGATTGCCTGTATTATTGATTGTGGTGAATCGACAAACGCCTTTTGATCATTGCCTGTATTATTGATTATGGTGAATCGACAAATGTCTTTTGACTGCCTGTATTATTGATTGTGGTGAATCGACAAATGCCTTTTGATTGTCTGTATTATTGATTGTTGTGTATCGACAAATGCCTTTTGATTGCCTGTATTATTGATTGTGGTGAATCGACAAATGCCTTTTGATTGCCTGTATTATTGATTATGGTGAATCGACAAATGCCTTTTGATTGCTTGTATTATTGATTGCGGTGAATCGACAAATGCCTTTTGATTGCCTGTATTATTGATTGTTGTGTATCGACAAATACCCTACATTTTTTATTCTTGTACTCTTGGTTGTTTAGTCCAAATCTACCTGTACATTTCATCATCCTTTAAAGAGACTTTATCTATAATCACGAAGGCCTATGGCAAAAAACGCGTCGTGGCCTAAAAATGCTAGTATTAAACATGTTAAAACTTTGTAGTATTCATTTTGTAATTTAACTTCAATTAAATTGTTTTAATGATAATGGCATACAATAAGACAATTTAGTTGATAGGCTCAACAAACAAGACCATTCAATGCTCGACATGTAAATTTATCAAAAATTAAATTTATTTTCTTTATAGATAAGTTTATTTAGGAGTATTCCAGGTAATGAATTGTTTATTGTTTATTGGTTTGGTTTTTTTTTATTTTGTTTATACGAAGGCTCAAAATAAATATTAAAACTTTTATCTTCAAAGTTTGTTGATCATAGCTGCAACTCTAAATATATAAACAGTTGGCTATAAACTCACAATAGATAACAGAATTAATCTTCTTATACACTGATACGCTGGATTTTCTCTCTAGGAGACTGATCTGATTATAAGTGACGCTCGAATCCAGAAGCTTAAAAAGCCAAATAAAGTACGAAGTTGAAGGGCATTGAGGACCCTATTTCCGGTAGATTTTGTAAAATACATCTGAGGTCATACTCTCCTTGGGTAGCTAAAAGTTAAAGTGACTTGACTGGTATAGTTTTTCACTCCAAAATTAATTTATTTGAATTGCAAAATTGGTTCCAATGACGGAGAAGTTATCAATTATATAGGCCTTCAAAAATGACAGAAAAACATGAGGTAATGAACATGTTAATAAATGTTCCATCCTCCCCTTACTTTGGAAAGAGTTGAAGCAGCACAACATAATAATAAACTGTAAAAAAAATAATTTGTGAATAGCCTAACGCAATGATCGGTACAGATTAAAACCCAAACCTAACTGAAAACCAATAGACAAAATTAATTGATATTAGAGTACTCGTAGTAACTAAAAGCTAGTTCAAATCCAATTACAACTAAAGTACTAAGCGCGTTTGGCGTATAAAATTATAATTCTGGTACCTTTGATAACTGTTTACACCATTGGGTCGATGCCACTGCTGGTGAACGTTTCCTCCCCTAGCGTATTACCAGCCCAGCACTTCGGTGTTGACATGAATATTAATTATATGGTTATTTTTTTTTTTTTTATAAATCTCCTGTTTTAAAAGTATGATTTTTTCGAAATACTAAGGATTTTCTAATCCCAGACACAAGCCTGGTACCTTTGATAACTATAAATAACCATATCTATAAAAGAATAAAAAAATAACTGTTTGCATTGGATGTACTTATAGTAGTATCCCTGGGGTAGTATACTTAGTAAAATTCAAAAAAAAAAATCACTTTTATAAATATAACATAAAAGTAACGGTAAGTGTCTTTAAATTTATCAATAACATGTTCTTTAAACAATTCTTTTATCAGTTTAAATGTGATTCATAACTATACAGGCACAAGTCTGCTATTAAATTGTCCACATTTGAATTATAAGAATGACTGCAATTTTTCAAAAAGTTATAATGCCGAAACTTACACAGATGTTGTAAAAAAGAAAGTTTAGCGCTTTAATAATATAATCAGAGTTCCAGCAATTGTAATTAGCATATTTTCTTAATTTCGTTACAGAAGAAGGCTTTATAAAGAAAAACATCTGTCGGCTGCATCATCTGGTATATTTTTTGTGAATCTGATTTTTTTGGTGTAAAGGTTAAACAATCAAAGGTACATGTTAAAGCTGGTTTGGAAGTATTATAGTTTGTATCTCCACCAAATCTTAAACCAGATTGTTTAGCTGTTTCTTGGAAGGTGAAACCAGATAAAGTACACTTGCTGGATTCCGTTATGGATTGATCTGGCTAGTCTGTTTGATACTCATCATTAAACCAATCATGAACTTTTTTGAACTCAAGATAAAACTTTTTTAAACCTCATAAGGATGAAATATATCGATGTAAAAAAAGAAACACAGCATTTGGTTATATTTGGCTTTCATGCAGTATTTTGATATTGAAAGACAGCTTTTTTTCCTTCGATAAACACTTTTTATAAGTAAATACGATTAAAAGCATAAGCTTTTCCAAACAGTTTCAATCCTGTTGCTTTGACGAGGCTTGTTTCGAAAAAATCTTGTG
Source organism: Mytilus galloprovincialis (assembly GCF_965363235.1). Taxonomy (NCBI): domain Eukaryota; kingdom Metazoa; phylum Mollusca; class Bivalvia; order Mytilida; family Mytilidae; genus Mytilus; species Mytilus galloprovincialis. The sequence goes on from NC_134843.1 coordinate 91,215,430, forward strand.
CTTTAACTGTAAATAAGACCATGCAATGTAACATTCGTAAATTCTGTTTAGTCAAATTTAGACAGGCTGGAATTATTTTTGACAATTTAAGTATGTGTTATTCTATTATTATAAAATCATCAAAGTAACTGGTTTTAGATAAAACGTATGCATCCAATACTTAAGGAAGTTCGCTACTCAGTTTCTAAATGACAAGTTTTCATGACACTAGTATATATTGATAGGGTATTAATAAAGGATCTAAAACAGCGAAAAAATAATATAAGTCTGTGTGCTTGTTTTCGAAATATAAGCTATTTTTGTGGGAAATGTTCTCTCTTGATTTTTCATAGCTTTATCAGTTACAAGTTTGAATTTTCAAAAACTATTAAAAAATATCAAAAAATGTATAAGACTTTAACAAATGGCTTACAATTATACATGTAAAAGATTTATAAAAAAAAAGGTGGATAAGTAGGCAAAACTTTTTCAGGCATTCAAATAAATAAAACCAGAGGATTCTGAAAATCTAACAAAAATTCCAAAACATGACAAGCGAAAATCCTTTAAGTAAAGAAAAAAATGGTGTCTCAATTCATGCATCTCAATTTAAAGTTCCATTTTTGTATCATATCAATGATTCTTGTATTAGATTGACCATAATCGAATGAAAAAGTTATAACATTGGAAAGAATAGAAGACAGAATCACAACTGACTGACCCTATTTCTTTTTATGACTAAGGTGAGGGACAGAAAGAAACTGACATATGTTTTCTTATACCTTATTATAATCTACTACTACACTGCACCAGGAGTGGTTGTAGAAACCTTCTGTTTTGAGACAAACCACTCCCTAAAGTAGTCGTCGATGACACTTGTCCAAAATTGAATGGTAACTTGATGTCTGTGGTAAAAAAGTTATTGTCCAACTCTAAAGGTTCAATTTGTGCGACAACAACTTGGGACACAGTAACATAACACCTTTAATCTATGACAAATTTGATTCAAAGCTGGAAATGTGAAGAACACCGACCATTGCGCTGAATGGAAATCTTGTTCCCAATATTTGCAAAAGGCATAATCATGAAAATGTTTTGTTTTCAGATTTTTTGTCCGAGTTTTCATTCTTTACTGCAGAAATTAAAAACAAATTCTTGCTGCGTTCATTGATAATTTGGAATTGAACAGGACATAGATAGATTACTTTCTTCTACAAAAAAAAAGTAAAAACACAAAAATACTGAACTCCGAGGAAAATTCAAAAAGGAAAATCAAAAATCAAAAGGCAAAATCAAAAGTCCAAACACATCAAACGAATGGATAACAACTGTCATATTCCAGACTTGGTACAGGCATTTTCTAATGTAGAAAATGGTGGATTGAACCTGGTTTTATAGCTAGCTAAACCTCTCACTTGTATGACAGTCGCATCAAATTCCATTACATTGTCAACGATGCATGAACAAAACAAACATACTCAAAGAGTAAAAATGTCAAAAATAGGGGTACAACAGTCAATATTGTGTTATCATCTTAATATCACTACATAAACAACAAATGTAACAAAGTAGCACAAAAAGGCATACATCAAATTTAACATTCTCATTTTGCTTTTCTTATACGGCTGAATTTATCTATGTAAAGTCTACCTATAAATGAAAGAAGGTTTTCATTACTGGTGTAAAATTGCGCGTTTGAAATTCGCACAGGTAGACATAAAAATAATTTTGTCGTATGACGGCATACATAAATGCAGACTCACGTAAAGTAGATATAACAAAAAACAGACTTACAGTAAAAATAATAAATAAAATAATGGTGTGGTTCAAAGTATGACGGGACACATAAGTACAGTTTCACGTCAAATACGGCTGAATTTATCTATGTAAAGTCTACCCATAAATGATAGAAGGTTTTCATTACTGGTGTAAAATTGCGCGTTTGAAATTCGCACAGGTAGACATAAAAATAATTTTGTCGTATGACGGCATACATAAATGCAGACTCACGTAAAGTAGATATAACAAAAACCAGATTTAACAGTAAAAGTAATAATAATAAATAAAATAATGGTGTGGTTCAAAGTATGACGGGATACATAAGTACAGTTTCACATCAAATGTATATCATAAAAAACAGACTAAACAGAAAAAGTAGTCTTATTGAATAAAATAGTTTAGTCATTCATAGTATGTCAAGATCCTTACAGATATACCCGAGAAACCCGAAAAAATCTAATAGTCCGAAACACTCAAGCTCTTATTGTTACACAATCATAACTTAAGATAATGTGTCCTGCTGATCAAAATGATATCTAAATAGGCAACTGTTCCGGGCCGGTAATCTACATGTATGTGTTTTGCGTTATTTGTCAACATTATCTTTAAATTAGTTGGAGCCAAACATCAAGTAGAAATAATCTGATCTGAATTCCTTTACTAACCAGTTTCCTTATGAATCATTATTTGCTGGCAGGTGTTGGTACTAAATAATTCTGCAAGCTGCCCTTAGGCGCGCCGAACTATCTGGGATGAAACCTGGCCATGAGGGACGAAAGATACCAAAGGGACAGTCAAACTCATAGATTGAAAATAAACTGACAACGCCATGGCTAAAATATAAAAACAAACGGACAAATAATAGTACAGAAGACACAACATAGAAAACTAAAGACTAAGCAACACGAATCCCACCAAAACGTGGGGGTGATCTCAGGTGCTCCGGAAAGGTAAGCAGATCCTGCTCCACATAAGGCACCCATCGTGTTGCTTATGTTAATGGAATGCCGGTAACTGAAAACGAGATTGTGCTGGCGTCATGCCAGGAACCATACCTGTAGACTGTGGCTGGGCACCTGGAATAGTGTACATGGCTGAATTGACTGATTGAGTTGAAGACATGGAGACTAAACTAGAACTCATCAAAGGTGGGTCTTTTTTCTCCACTTTTCCTGTCGTTATCTGGCCTTCTTGAAACTGAAGAGTTTGGCTCCGTATTGCTTGAGAAAAAAAACCTACAGCAGGCATTTGCCGAGTTTGTGTTGGATGTCCAAGATTACTCACACCTAAAAATATATCAAAAGTCAATGAAAGGAATGCTCTGTATAATTTGGTACACAACACTTCAGATTTATATAATTTCTAAGAGCACTTTTAAAACAATAAAATACATACTAGCAGATTGCAGGTCAGGAAAACATACTGAATTAACACACACCAAAGAAATCTAGCACAGCTCACCAGTTCAAACACATGTGCTCCTTTTTGTGCAATTTATAACCTATTTCTTTTTATTGCTTTCAGGGCGGGAATGGAAAGGGGCATTATATAATCATAGTTTGTCACTGTCGCATATAATGTCTACTATATTTTTCTTTAATATAAAAACAAGTTAGATAATTCTTTGATGCAGGAATGAGAATAAAGTAAGGAAAGTAATACAAAAATATTTCACTCAGATGTTATTTTTAATCAATTGTGTGTGAGTTCGAAAAAAAACATAATAAATTCCATTTTATTCCCATGCTAATGAATATATGTCTGGCTTTGAACAATTCATGTTCTGAGTTAAACAGATGACAATTAATCAAAAACAGAAAAGCATCAGATAATCCAGTGTGTTATAGGCTGTATGTCTGACACCGATATTGCTTTTTCTCTGAGTGAAGCTATATGATATTTTAACAGAATGAGACAGCATGATAATTTACCTGATGGTAAACCAAATATATTGGAAGATTTTGATTCTGTCTGTTTAACATCCTCTCGTTTCGTTCCGTTTTTCAGTGTTCGACAAGTAGCACATTTCTGAACATCAGATTTATTTATTACCAGGCAAGAGGGACAGTGCCAGGATCGCTCCTCTATTTTGAACATTGAACCAAGTGATGTTTTATCTGTGTTTACTGTTTTAGCATGCTCCTTTTCCACTTGGTTTGATTGCACCTGGTCAAGTTCAGACTGCATTTTTTCAAATGTTGCCTTGAATTTCAAAGCAAGATCCTCTCCTTTGAAACAAACTGCTATTTTTGTAATCTGAATTTTCCCCTTATACTGGAAATGGACGTCCCAATACCATGCCTTTTTAGAAGACTGCATTGGAGAAAGTTTCATTTCTTTAGTAAGGAAATGATTGGCACATACTTTCAAGACTCGATCTCGTCTCATGAATAATCGAGCACGTTTTGTTTGTTTGAGGCGTAAGAGTTTCAATTGTACAATTGTATTTTCCTTCCACTGTCCATTGTCAAATCTAAATAATGTTGCTTGTTCACAGAAAACAGCTTCTTCCTCTTCATCTGTTTGTGTCTCAATAAGATCAGGCAAATCTATGACGGGTTTGAAATTAACATTAGGTTCATATCCCTGATCCATATAACCATCACTTGTTTTTAAAGGAGAATTTACAAGACTTGTCTCCTTCGATAATTTACAAGCAATTATGTTTTCCTTTAGAGGGAATTTACATGTATTCCCATCAGCACCAGGAGTGGTCGTAGAAGCCTTCGTGGCTGAGGTTATCAAATTATGAACTCCTCCTGGAGTAGTCGATGAAAATTGTCCAAAACTAGATGTTGACCGAGTATCGGTTTTAAACGATTGTTGTCCAAAACTAAAGGCTCCTTTTGATGCTGAAGAACCAGGAGCAACTGAAGTAACCATAGAGACAGGATTAGCTAATAGTTTGTCAGGTGATGTTGATGAAGCTTGGCAATTTACAGTTCCAGCATTTTGTGCTCCTGGTGAAGTACCAAATATAGATCGCTGTAACTCTGAAATGAATATAGAATTACTGAAAATTGCATGCATCCAATGTGGTTGCATTTACCAGACACTACTTGTGTTTTAATAAACGAGGACAGGTCAACCGTGATATTGGTATTTGGTTTATTTTTATTTGTATTATTAGTATTGTTACAGCATAGTTTTAGATTTTAAATTTTATTTTTCAAAGGCCATCTTATGATGGTGACAATATGAAAATGAACTTACCTGTGCTCTGTTCTGCTGTAACACAAGGTGGTAATGTAAATTTGAAGCCCTTCAATGCAACATCTGGTGTTTTTCTCTCTGCATCGGATTTTATTGATGTGAAAGAAAAAACAGTGGAAGGTGGATTGAGTTCAGATTTTTTCTTAGCTAAATCTGGTGTAGGGAATGTGAATTCAGAGGCAGCTTTAGTATTAGATTCGCCATCTGTTCCAAAAGTAAATCCACTTTTTCCACCAAAATTAAATCCACCAGCATTACTTCCAAAAGCTGAGGACTTTCCCTTTTCTTTAGGTAGGTCTTCCTTTAAGTTTTTATCACATGGCTTCATGATATCACAGACAGGGTACTTGAGTATATCACTGTTATTTGAACAAAGGCATCCATCACATTTCCAGCTACCGTCTTGATGCTTAAATAAATAATCACCAAATCCGTTCTCTCCATCCTTCTTTTGAGGATGACCTGCAGCTTTAACCCCCTCTTTAATAACTCCAGGTTTAAGTGTTCCAGAGGCTGGACATTTAAGGGCGTAACATTTATTAGACATTAGACATCCATTACAGTTCCAAACTCCTTCTTTCGGATTTGAGTGATTTCCAAATACTTTCTTTTCATCTTTTTTAGCATGCTCAGGTTGAATGATACTTGATGAAAATCCTAAAAATGTGCTAGCCTTAGATGCTACTGTTTTGTTTGTTATTTCTGTATCAGTTGGGGCAGGTGAGGCAGTTGAAATTGGAACACTGGACTTAAAGGTAAATGATGATGCTGGTTTGGAAGTGATGGTCTCTCCACCAAAACTGAACCCAAACTGTTTAGCTGTTTGTTGGATGGTGAAACCAGATGGTTTAGCTGTTTGTTGGATTGTGAAACCAGATGGTTTAGCTGTTTGTTGGATGGTAAAATCAGATGGCTTAGCTGTTTGGTGGATGGTAAAACCAGATGGTTTAGCTGTTTGTTGGATTGTGAAACCAGATGGTTTAGCTGTTTGGTGGATGGTGAAACCAGATGGTTTAGCTGTTTGTTGGATGGTAACACCAGATGGTTTAGCTGTTTGTTGGATGGTGAAACCAGATGGTTTAGCTGTTTGGTGGATGGTGAAACCAGATGGTTTAGCTGTTTGTTGGATGGTAACACCAGATGGTTTAGCTGTTTGTTGGATGGTGAAACCAGATGGTTTAGCTGTTTGGTGGATGGTGAAACCAGATGGTTTAGCTGTTTGTTGGATGGTAAAACCAGATGGTTTAGCTGTTTGTTGGATGGTAAAATCAGATGGTTTAGCTGTTTGGTGGATGGTAAAACCAGATGGTTTAGCTGTTTGTTGGATTGTGAAACCAGATGGCTTAGCTGTTTGGTGGATGGTGAAACCAGATGGCTTAGCTGTTTGTTGGATTGTGAAACCAGATGGCTTAGCTGTTTGTTGGATGGTGAAATCACTTAAAGTAGACTTGTTGAATTTAATTGTAGATTGATCTGGCTTTATAGGTTTAGTTTTCTTGTCAAAAGTAGAAGACACAATCGGGTATAAACTGACTGCTTCTGATGTTGGGTATTTCTTGTCAGACTCCGGTAATTTTTCAAATTTATAACCACCAACGATTGGAGGCTTGCCAGTATATGTTTCAGTTGTGGTTGTTTTTACTGTAGAAACTGTTTGTCCAGCAAACTCGGTTTCTATTCCACAAGCAGGATTTGTGCTGTCAGCTTTTTTCGTTGTCTGACCAAATTTGATCTCTGCAGACGATTCTGATGTTGCCCCTGATTGTAAGGAAATGCCTGGGGATTTTTTATCCAAGGTTGCATTTCCAAACTTGAAACCACCTGAACAAGAAAACATTCAAATTATAACTTAAATAAATATGAAACAAACAGTTGTCCAAAGTATTACGTCATCGTTAGTAATATAATTGCCAAAGACATATGCGCTGACCATGAGATTGTTCTTAATGTCTACTAACGACAACGTAATACTTTGCACAACTGTTTGTTTCATATTTATTTCTCTGAACAATTTTGTTTAAAGAGATGTATCCGAACCACTTAAACGTTTGATTTCAAGATAAGAAAATCTTTTTTGTAATTATTTATACCACACAATGATGTAATATCTCGCTGTAAAAAAACAGGAACCATAATGTTCGGTTCTTTTATTTCGTTTGTGGTTTACTGGTGTACAGTCGTATATTTATGGGAGTAGTTCGCTGTTATTCTGTAGTTTACATATTTTATTTCTTTAAGAATTTTTCTATGCTGGGTGTTCTTTCGTTCGTATGTACTGTATTACTATCACTTAATGTTGTCATATTAGTTGTATTTTAAGAGTTTAACATTGCCATATACATATAAGAGGGGGGTTTGGATATCCATTAAACCAGGTTAAACCGCGGCGGAGTTATAGCTACTTGTTATGCAAATAAGATATAATAAAATGTAATTCCTGTGACTTTTATGAATTCAAATATAGACAAGCTGGACCCTTAAAGTATGTGTTATTTGATTATTACAAAACCAAAATCACTGGTTTAAAATTTATTATATATACATGCAGCAAAGGTTCAATACTGAAGTAAAGAAAAATGATTCACAAGTCATGCATCTCAATTTGAGATTACATTTTTCTATCATATCAATGATTCTAGTTAGTTTGGCCATAATCGAGTTGTTAAGTTATCGTAACATAAGAAATAACAAATGTACCATTGTGCAAGTGGGATTTACCGGGTATGTTGTGTAAATGTAATTTCCTAATCTATCGATATGCAAATAGAAAAAAAAACCAAAGCATTCTGCGAGTATTGCATGACAATACATACATGACATAGTCTCTACCGGTTAAAAATTCATTGTATTGTAACACAATTCTAATTTTATCTATAACTTGTCATGGTGTAAACTTTTTAACAAAAATCAAGTCAATAAAACAAAATAAAATTGAGAATGGAAATGGGGAATGTGTCAAAGAGACAACAACCTGACCATAGAACATGTATGTTCAAGCATGATAAAAATTTAAATGAATTTTCGAAGTCCAAGTAACATTTCTTTGGACAAAATAATCAGACTGGAACAAAATTCAAATTTGATCAGTAACTTGTCATGATAAAGTTATATATCAATATTGAAATCAATATCTTTATGGCATGACGAACAAGAGTGCACACGCTGAAATGTCTCGCCTTCTATACTAATCATTGATATTATGTTGATAGTCCTAAGTAAAAAGCTAAGCTTTATAACAACTGTACCATAAACTTAACATAAACCAAGATAACTAAACAAAGACCAATGAACCTTGAAAATGAGGTCAAGGTCAGGTGAACCATGCCAGGCAGACATGTACAGCTAACAATGCTTCTATACAACATATATAGTTGACCTATTACTTATAGTTTAAGAAAAATAGACCAAAACACAAAAACTTAACACTGTGCAATGAACCGTGAAAATGAGGTCACGGTCAAATAAAACCTGCGCGACTGACATAAAGATCATTAAATATTTCCATACACCAAATATAGTTGACCTATGGCATATAGTATTAGATAAAAAGCCCAAAACTCAAAAACTTAACTTTGACCACTGAACCATGAAAATGAGGTCAAGGTCACATGACATCTGCCCGCTAGACATGTACACCTTACAATCATTCCATACAACAAATATAGTAGACCTATTGCATATAGTATGAGAACAACAGACCAAAACACAAAAATTTAACTATAACCACTGAACCATGAAAATGAGGTCAAGGTCAGATGACACCTGCCAGTTGGACATGTACACCTTACAGTCCTTCCATACACCGAATATACTAGCCCTATTGCTTATAGTATCTGAGATATGGACTTGACCACCAAAACTTAACCTTGTTCACTGATCCATGAAATGAGGTCGAGGTCAAGTGAAAACTGTCTGACAGACATGAGGACCTTGCAAGGTACGCACATATCATATATAGTTATCCTATTACTTATAATAAGAGAGAATTCAACATTACAAAAAATTTGAACTTTTTTTTCAAGTGGTCACTGAACCATGAAAATGAGGTCAAGGACATTGGACATGTGACTGACGGAAACTTCGTAACATGAGGCATCTATATACAAAGTATGAAGCATCCAGGTCTTCCACCTTCTAAAATATAAAGCTTTTAAGAAGTTAGCTAACGCCGCCGCCGTATCCGCCGCCGCCGCCGGATCACTATCCCTATGTCGAGCTTTCTGCAACAAAAGTTGCAGGCTCGACAAAAAAGTACGAAAAACTGATTATTTTAGTGAATTTTCGAAGTCCAACGTCCATTACTCTTTACAAAGTCATCAGACAAGAACATTGAAACTTGAACTGTATCTTGTAATGATAAAACTATATCCCAATCATTAAATGATAAATATCTTTAAGAATGACAAAGAAAGTGCGAAAAACTGATTATTTTAGTGAATTTTCTAAGTCTAAGGACCATAACTCTACAATAAATCATCAGACCGGAACAAAAAATTCGAACTTGATCTGTACCTTGTCAAGATAAATTAAAAAATATACTAAATATCACCGGACTGATGGACCGACCGACCGACCGACAGACAGACAGACCCTGAAGTCCCCTTCGACTTGAATTCCATATTTAGAAATGAATGTTAATTTCCTCAATTATATATGATCTTCATTTTCGTTCAATAAATAACGTATTTTTATGTTTACAAATGATCTACATTATTTGTAATATTTTAAGTAAGTACTTACTGATTATGTTGTCTGACTTGTCTTTATTTGGGTTCAAACATTCTCCCACTGATTGATTCGAAGATGATTTTTGCACTGGATTGACATTTTGACTGCTATCATCTGTTAACAGTTTCAAGATTTTATCTTCATTACTTATAGATATCTTAAATAAACTGTTTATAAAAACGTCAATCAATACTGGAATACCTGTTCCACCACTTATCAAAATTTTGGAACCATCAAATTTGTATTTTTTTAATAGTTGTTTATGTTTCTCAACTTGACTAGCTATCTTTTGTGCCTCAAACATAACCTGCACTTCAGAGGCTGTTTCAATGTTTATTTCCAGAGTTTGTTTATCTGAAACAACAGTTTTTTTACAATTCGTACAAGTATCCATCTTATCTTCTAAAATATGTTTCTTTTCCTCATATATTTTTTTTAGTTCAGCTTTCTTTGTTATTTCTAATGCTTTAACTTTTGAAATAATAGTACTTATAGATATTTCTATCATCTTCTGTTTATCTTCATACTGTGTTTCATTGCTTTGTAAACATTCTGTGTAGTGAGATAAAAGAGTATCAAAATCATTTGAAACATTTGTTATATCCATTTTTAACCTTTCAAGTTTAACATCGGTACACAATTTGCTTGCTTCATCTTCAATAGTTACAACATTGTCACACTTTAATGCTTTAATTTCTGATCGTTTAGTCGTTTCTTTTTCTAACAACCCATTGATGAGGAAATTTGTAGGCATCTGATCGACAAATTCTTTTGGTGTGCATTCTTTCTTTGGTAACTGAACTGTTGCACGGCAGACTGGACACTCTATATGATTGTTTCCTTCCAATTTCTCCAGTTCTGAAGTAATGAATGTCAAAATACAACCCTCGCAGAAGGTATGTAAGCATGGGAGAGACTTTGGTTTTATGAATTTTTCGAGACAAATTGCACAAGTTAAAATATCTATCGTCTTTTTAGAGGCTACACACTCTGCCATCTTTGTAAAATTACTGATTGCAATCACCAGATGTCAGTAATTCGAAATTTTCTTCATCCATTGTTTTTCATCTGAAAAAGAAATCATAGAGCTCACCTACCACTGCTGTTAAAAATGTTTCAATTGAAAACAACACTCTTAATTCTAAAAACTGTGAATATTTGAGGATTCTTTAAAGAAACAGATTCAGAAGTATTCTCAGCCTTGTGGAATTAATTAAAAAGACTGCTGTTTTGAAGTTCGCAATGCACCATTGCTTCTGAATTCAAATCTTGGTGTGAAATAAATTTGAGAAGCAAATACACATAGTGGATTTAGTATTTTGTGTGTGTCTTAACTCTTTGTCTATATTGTTTTCATACAAGAATATCGAAAAGTGGAAAATGTTTTGTCCATCAGCTCATAGACATAATTTTGTCATTTGACCGTTACGTCATCAACGTTTTTTTTTATGATTTACTCCGGATTAAAGTAGAGTTTAGAATTAAATTATGACTGTAATTTGTTTTCTGTCTATTTGAAATAACATTAAATATGTGGTGCACACTTTAAAATAACCCGCTACGCGGGTTATTCAGTGTGCACCACATGTTAGATGTTATTTCTTCATAGACCGATATATTTTCCAGACATTCCTTAAATAGCAGAATCTGACTAATGTTTTTGTCGTCTTTAACAAATTTAATTGTGTTAATGTCGACAAAAACATTTAAGTTATATTTTGTTATTGTTCTTTAAAGAAGCACACAACCTTTAGGTAAAATAAAATAAGAAGGTATAAAAAAGAAATCATGTTGTCCACTTGAATACGAAAATTAAATAACTTTTGGTCTAGGTGGAAACTCTTGTGACGTTATGACTGTTGACACAACCACAGATACATTTTCAATCATTGACGGCTTATTCGGTTTGATTGGTAAAATGTCAACCATATTTATTATTATCAAAAACTTTTAAAAATGAAATAAAATAAGTTTTCTAACCTGTTAAAGAAGAAACAAAGTTTCTGTGTTACTATTATATAGACTTCTGTTTCCCCTAATGTTACTGTTATTTAGACTTCTGTTTCCCCCAATGCAGGAGCAATACAGTAACTATTTAGACCTTATATACTGGTTTCGTTAGATTAAATTAGGTTCAAATTCGTTTACAAGATAGAAATTAAACCTCAAGTTTTATAACTTCTTCAATAATTTCCTTCTTTTTTCCTCTTATCTTTATTATTAGAAACACAAACGTGACCAAATACTTGACCGAACTGGTCAACACTTGTTTTATTTGATAATATCAGGTAATCGGTTTAAAGTTCAAACCATACATCAATTCATCTACGCTTGAATTATAGGTGTAAAAATATTTTAACATTGATTGGCTTAGGGCTTTAAAGTTATTAACATGTGTTTATGAATTAAATCGATTGTATACAGCATTTAAATTCTGTTTTACGGCACAATTTGAGTAAAAGGTGAAAAGTTATTTTTAACAAAGATATAGTACTGTAAAATGTATTACTCGTTGCAGGATATGATTCCAAGGCAAAGGTTGCCTGGGTAGACATATAGTACATAATTATGTTTAATCTATACAAGTGTGGACACAGATTAATGTGGATAGTATGTTTGGATGTTTGATAGTGTTTTGTGACATAAGAGGTCTCTGGTTTTCTCCTATAGGGTTCTATGTTGCACTGTGGTGCATATTGACAGCAAACCGTTACCAAACACTAAAATAGCAGTGTATTTTATTTAATATTTAGTTTTCATTTTCAGGACTGTTATGGAGGAGACACCTAAGTCTAATCTAAATCAGTGCCAACCGTTCAGATATTTTATTTACTTAGATATTACTTTTAGTATCAAATCTACATATTAGACAACCTGCTTTCAGTGCTTCGTATATATGTACGTTCCTGTAATTAAATTTTGTGCATGTGCAACGTTTCATTGGGGTTTTTCTTTTAAACATTTTGAATTTAGAATAATTTCTTTTTGAATACATGTATCATTTAAAAAAATGATCCGTTGACGGAACACAGCTTATAGCTGAGTGGGTTCCAGCCCTGGATAGATTTACTCAAAGTAGCAGAAGATTACAAATATTGCCAAATGATTCCGATAAAAAATGTTCCACAATTTTGATTTTGGATAGCAGCAAAAACTCAAAAAAGAAGAGGATCACATAATGTGAATTTCTGCATGATGTGATATTAATATGCGAGATGGTTTCCGAGGACCTGCAAGCATGTAGTATTTGTATGGTTCTATTTATGTTCCTTTGATGTGTTAATTTCTTACTTGGGTTTGGTCACGTAATTTTTTTCAGGATCTTCTCAGTATCGTTAGTATAAAAGATTTTGTTTAAATGTCTAAATTGTTCAAGTTCTATGCAATATCAGGCGCAGAGATTATATCCGTTCCATACATGCTCCGCAATACTACACTTAATATTGAGTGTAGTGTTACATAGTATTGAACGGAACGGATATGTGATCTCTGCGCTGGAGATTTGTTTCTATGAAGACACATGATGGTTTTAACTAACAACAATATACGAAATATGTCAAATGCTCAAAACTACTACAAACTGATAAAAGTCTTTTAAAGATATGAACAGGACTGACGGACAAAATTATACTTGCTAACATTACCAGTATGTGTAAGTAAATGATCATTTAAACTCAGGACTCATCAGTAGACACCTTTTTTTGTCTATGTTTTTCAAAAGTGTTACAAATAAACTCATCATAGATACCAGGACTAAATTTAGTATATACGCCAGACGAGCGTTTCGTCTACAAAAGACTCATCAGTGACGCTCGAATCCAAAAACGTTTTCCATCTAGCATTAATTATATTGCTAGTAGCATGGTAAATTTGTACTTTTCTTAATTTGGCTTAAACGAACGAACGAACGAACGAACGTTTTTCTTCCTTCCACAGTAAATAAATCACCATGCCTCTGTTTTTGATGCGTTTTGTTATTTGATTTTGCCATGTGATTATGGACTTTCCGAATTGATTTTCCTCTAAGTTCAATATTTTTGTGATCTTACTTTTTCCTATAGGTACCTTGCATAGTCGCATTTATCATCTATTCTTTGAATTCAGTTAGGGTTATTTTGAGAAAAACGGAAAAAAGACGTCCGGATATTGAATTTTAAGTTATAGAAAAGACTTCCGGTTTTAAACTTGCAATTAACTTTCAGAAGTTCTCGTGGACATGACAATCATTATTGCGTTTATCTGCATGTATACTATGATTATACTACTACACAGCTACTTTTGCATAGGTACTATTTCTGTACTAAAAATATGTAGTACTGGAAATTTACTTTTAATATTTAGTACTATTACTTTACTTTAAAATTATTGTAATATTTAGGTAATTGTATTTTACAGTACTTGATTTGTACTAAATATTCTGGTACAGAAATAATACAATATTCCATGTTTGAAAATCATAATTTTAAGAGATTTGAAATAGAAAAACTTTCAAAATGCTGAAAATGTAACGGTATTAACCAAAAATCTGTAGTACCTAAATTTCAAGTACAAATTAAGTACTGTAAAATACAGGTACCTAAATATAACAATAATTTTAAAGTAACAAAATAGTACTGAATATTAAAAGTAAAGTTCCAGTACTACAGATTTTTAGTACAGAAATAGTACCTATGCAAAAGTAGCTGTGTATAATATATAGAGACTCTACATATTATAGCAGTGATCGTCATGGAGAAGAAACTTGGAATTTTTAGTTAATAGCACATACACTTTATTTTAAATATACGAATAGCATAGTATACAGAAACGCGAAAATAATGCAATTCAACAGAAAACAAAAAAATAACGGACTTTGGAAAAAAGAGAAAGGACTTCAAAATATTGTCCTGTCTCGAAGTACCTATGACTTTTCAAATTTTCTGAAATTCTTCATCCAGAAATTTTCATAAAGGAGGGGGCACTGACTGCCTTAGGGTCCTGTTCCAGTTGATTTCCAATATAATCAACCATTTTTTTCCACAAGGGGGTGGGGCGAGCCCCCTGGAAATCCCTCTAAATCCGCCTCTGCATGTAATCTTTTTACAAAAATTCCACCTACAATAGTTTGCATACTTTCAACCAAGCTCTAAATGCCCGCGATTTCGCTGGTGTGTTCTAGTTTATAGTTAAAGGAAGAGATAAAGCGACTAGTCGAGGAAGTCAGAAGTGTAATGTATAAAAAAGAAGATGTGGTATGATTGCCAATAAGACAACTATCCACAAAAGACCAAAATGACACAGACATTAACAACTATAGGTCACCGTACGGCCTTCAACAATGAGCAAAGCCCATACCGAATAGTGAGCTATAAAAGGCCCCGATAAGACTGTAAAACAATTCAACGAGAAAACTAACGGCCTTATTTATGTAAAAAAATGAACGAAAAACAAATATGTAACACATTAACAAACGACAACCACTGAATTACAGGCTCCTGACTTGGGACAGGCACATACATAAATAATGTGGAGGGGTTAAACATGTTAGCGGGATCCCAACCCTCCCCCTAACCTGGGACAGTGGTATAACAGTACAACATACATGTTTCAACTCATCTAGGGGCAAAAACTGGATAGCTACATGTACAATATAAAACAGCGGCAGCTGATCCGATGAAGCGAATATATGTAGCAATCGGACTAACCCGGGTAAAGCTGCCGTGATTATCGTGTAGGATCCGGGAAATGGTATTGCCCCTCAGGCAGCAACCATTGAACTTCCAAAATGGAGAGGGTTATGGGTTTTTTTTCTTAGTCGGATCTTATTTTTGTTTTTCAACGCGATCAATCGGATTTTTTTCAAAATATAACACTTTTTATAAGGTATGTGGGGAATTAGCATTAAGAATAAAAAAAATTGTTATCTGCTTGACCAGAATATGATTTTTCACCAAATATGGGATCACAATATTTGTGAAAAAAATACCCTCCCCCCCTTTTTCACACACACACTGGAAGGTAAATGGTCGTTCCCCAATGAATTAGAAAAGCGGATTTGACTCTGTGATTAATTCGTCAGCATGGTTTTTGAGGTACTATATAACATTTTCCCAGCATTAGATTGATCTTTTGTGTACTCAAGGCAGGTGAATGAAGTCAACTTAGGAGCGCTGTGATTGAATGTTAGGATACACTATATTTGTTTATTTATCTATGAATAACTGCAGTGTGTATATTTACAATATAAATTCTGAAACCTATTTAATTTTTTTCTAGAGAATTATTCGAAAAGACTTCAAAATTTTCATAAATTTGGTGTAAAAATGACGGTGGGCATGGATAACATACACAAGCTCTATTGAAAGTTGGTCATGAATCTTGATACTATTTGGCTTCAATTTTTAAAACAGAACAATAAAGTACTAACACCACGGCATCCATTACTGTTTTATCCAGGTTTTTTTATATATAAAAAGTGGTAAATAGAAAATGTTAGTAGTGTCGCCTATGGCAGAATAAATAGTACCGTTTTCCCTTAAATCTTCGACCTTTTGTCTTTGTTTTACACTGATCAGTGAAAAATGTACTGTGTATTTAATAATATTATTTTGTCTATGTTACTCAGACTACGTCATCTTAAGGACAGAGACATATTATACAATTATATGTCTAATGTAACCTTTAAGGATAATTATCAGATAATTGACTTACTGTTCTAGTCTGTTGTAGTATTATTCCTCCACTATTTTGAAATTACTGTTTTCACTCTCTTTAAGACCAGCAAAACACTCCTTAATGACGTTGAATATATCAACTTAATTCTACAAATCTGGGACATAACATACTGACACAGCATAAATATAAATTTCGAAAAGTATTCTGTGACTTTCACTTTCACTTTAAATGGAGTTATTTGAAAGTGAAACTAGCAGTTGGACAGGAAATTTCGATTTTATTTTAATTGTATTTTCCACTCTTAACCGCTTTTTAAGACGTCATTGTTGATTGGGCTAAACCGCTAATTGACCAAAACAGACAGCTTTTAAGGATTTTAAGCTTTCCATAATTTTAATCTTGTTACCTGCTTTAGGAAAGTTATTTATTGTGTTTTATGATAATGTCACTCATTTACTACACATGCCAGATAAATATTTCACTAACTGTTATAATAATGACTATAAAAGTGAACCTTTATTAAATGGTCTGTGCAACACTTATTTATTCAAAATCTTAAAAGTTTTCAAATTTTTATTTTTTATTTTTGATCAAAATTTTAAATTATCAAATTCAATTATTTTTTTTACTTTCAACAAATAATCAAAATTTCGTATTAAAATTTAATTGTTTACATATTTAAGCAAACTTTGAAAATAATAAACTAAACGTACAGTTTTGACCATTTCGCTTTTTGAAAGTTTAATTTTTTGATTTTTGATTAAAATATTGAAGAAAGGGGAAGGAATAAAAAGTGGATACCTGTTGAAAGTGCGAACCGGAATAAGAATTGAAGGAAAGAAAAAGAAATTCACCAAAAACAAATCAAAACAGAAACAATATTTTCTGAAAAAAAAATCGATATAATAAAAATTATAAAACAAGAGGCTAACTTGTGACATACCTAATTACTTATTACCGGGTTTGTAATAACATGAGCAACACGACATGTGCCATATGTGGAGCATGATCTGCTCACCCTTCCAACGCACTTGAGATCACCTCCAGTTTTTGGTGGGGTTCGTGTTGCTCTGTCTTAGTTTTCTATGTTGTGTCTTGTGTACTATTGTTTGTCTATTTGTCTTTTTTTCTTTTTTAGCCATGGCTTATTTTCGACATATGAGTTTGAATGTCCCTCTGTTATCTTTCGCCCATATTTTGTTTGATCTACAGGGTGAAAAAGAGAAATATGTTTCTTAAAGTCTAAAAAAAAATTAGTAAGACCGGATTTTGACACACTTTGATTCTCTAACTAAATGAACAATATTTTAAAAATACTTGTCGACTTTGTGACGGCTGCGTACTTGTATTTTGCCCAAAGTTGATTGTCGCACGATGACTTAAAAACCTGCAAATAACACAAACGGAACTATCCCTTATTTCAAAAATCGAAGATCCCGTTTCCTTTTATTGTTTTTTTTTTAAATAGCAGTATTAATCACAAGGTCAATAAGTAATTTCCGAATATTGTTCATTAAGTTAGAGAATCACATTGGTTTGAAATCAGGTCTTAACAATTATTTATTTTTAGACTTTAAGAAACATATTTCTCTTTTTCACCCTGTAAATCAAACAAATATGGGCAAAAGAGAGGGACATTCAAACTCATATATTAAAAATAAACAGACAACGCCATTGCTAAAAGGGAAAAAAGACCAATTATAGACGAACAATAGTACACAAAACAAAATATAGAAAACTAAAGACTGAGTAACACGAACCCCACCAAAACTGGGGTGATCTCAGGTGCTCCGGAAGAGTGAGCAGATACTTCAAAACATGTGGCACCCGCCGTGGTGCTCATGTTATTACAAATCCGGTAATAAGTAATTTGGTAGGTCAAAAATTAGCCTATTGTTTATATAATTTTTATTATATTTACTTTTTCAGAAAATATTGTTTTCGTTTTGATTTGTTTTTGTTAAATTTCCTTTCCTTTCATTCAATTCTTATTCCGGTTCGCACTTTCAACAGGTATCCACATTTTAGTCCTTTCCCCCTTTCCTATATTTTAATAAAAAAAATAAAATCATCTTACTTTCAAAAAGCAAAATGATAAGTTTGCTTAAATATCTTAACAGTTAGATTTTAAAACGAAGTTTATAATTTTATAATTTTGATTGTTTGTTGAAATTTTAATAATTAAAAACATATATATAATAAAGTTGAAATTTTGATAATTTAAAACTTTGACAAAAAATTACAAAAAAAGTAAAATTTAAAAACGTTTTGAAATTTTGAATTGATAAGTGTTACACGGACCATAAAATCTATGCGATGAAGATACTATATTGAAACAATATTTATATTTATATAGAGCCAAATTGTTTTCAAAGGAAAACTGACTTAACTCTCAGGGGTGTCATCATTACCCAACAAACAAAATAATGATAAGGTAATGTTATTCTGATTTGCACTTAATTACACCTCTCAAACAAATTTCAGGGAATTGGGTATATATATATGAATCAAAATGTCCATAGTTTGTTGTTCTGTTCTGCTTGGTTACCTTCTCCTTCCAAATACTGACAACATTCAAGATCATTCAACATGATGAATATTCTGGCAAGTTTCGCATGATTAAAAACAGGTTAACAAGATGTTAAATTCATTTTCATATGATTTTTTTATATTCTTAAATCATGCAGGTGTTATCATCATGAGTCTGTCTGATGAGCTACTATTCAGTTTGGTACGCAAGACTGAGACTCATGAGACCTAGATGCATGACTACCCAATTTGAAGAATAAATCAATGGTAATCATCCCCCTCTTTGTGATCTAATTAATTCTTTGTCAATACATATAATAGTATAAACGTCTATTGCTCTTCTCATTGACTGTCACAAAAATGTTTCATCTACACCATGTCTTTCCATAAACATTGAAGTATTTGAGGTCAAGGTCAAGTTTTTGTCAGACTTGAGGGTCATCATACATTTTCAGTGAGTTTTGTTCCATGTCAAAGCCACGTTGTTATTTTAAATTTAACAGCAAAAGAGGGCTGTTTTTCTCGTGGTTTTTTTTTCAGAATGGCATAGCGATCTCCAGTCATTAATTGATATGGTAGTTCCTTTCCTTTCAATTAATAGAAACACTTATTATCAACAAGAGGCAAACTATATTGAACCTAATATATACAGTAGCTTTTAATCAGACATCGAACCTATCTTAAAGAATAAACCATTATATAACAAAACTTACTACGCTAGCCATGAAACCTTTGCTACATGTACACATTTAACATTTTACCAATCACTGCTATCAGGTAAAAGTAATTTATGATACAGTTCCATTTTAGATATATTGGACAATTGAAAAAAATTATCCATGAATACATTTCTTGATTCTTCAATCCAAATCATGCTGTCAAAGAATATAAAAACAAGTCTGAATTAAAAACAACGTTCAAATCTATGATCGCGTTGGATAAAACTTATTTTTTATACGTGTGCATGCAAGATCAATTTCTTGGTAGAGGGGTCTGAATATAGTACAAAAAACATTTTCTAAAAGACCAAAAATGTGAAAAAGAATATTTCAATTAAACGCATTTGACTAGAAGGTCGAACATCGGATGTTCCTAAATCTAGTTGACTCTCCTATCGATTGCCAAACAAACGGATTACCAGTTGTAACAAAATTGATATTGATAATTAATTTAATACCAAACAGAAAATATTAAACTTGCGGAAAAGATTATATACCGCAAACATGAGGAGCAAAAATTGGTACACAATTTCCGGATTTCGACAATTAATGTCTCTTCAGGTGATTAAAACTGTATTTCGAAGGCCGTATATAATCAACCTCAATACATATATAACAACATAGCCTTACAATGGAAAACCTAACTATATATAGCTACTTAAAGAAAACTACTCATGCCACTTGATATTAAGTAGTGTTCAGTTATTCATACAATCCCCTAGTAACATTCTAATAAAAAATTGAAAAGTTCAGATTAATCATAAACTAATGAACTGATAATTGATGTTTCACTTGAGGTGAAATACCACCAAATCATAGTACGATAAGTTTATTCCGAAAACCTTTGTGGATACAATATGGTATAACGGTAAACAATCACAACAAAGTAACCCTTTGTCACAGCGATGGTGAAACAAGAGGTTTTCATAGAAAAATTTAAACATGAACCGGATTGTCATTAAAATTATTTAATAACAAAGCAAATTTAACGAAATAATGTTCCCTTTTCTCTTTGAAGTAGAATAACTTGGTTTCATGTTTAAAACACTGTTAATTGTTAGGTATTTCTTCCAGAGTCGTCTGCGTTCTTTATTGTTTGGTAGTCAAATCTTGTTTGAACACGTGGTTACCTTTCAAGCTGCGATAATTGAGGTTCATTTGTTGATATTTCGTATTATTGTGTTATATTTCTCCGCTGTATAAAACTCAAAACATCATGTACATTTTCGTTTCCAACTCCTTCAGTGTTTGGTTTGTACAAATCACCATCAATGTACAATGTGTCTCTTACCATACGGACTTTTCGCTTTTCTTTTCTTGCCTGTTTTGCAATTGGGTATAAAATTTTCGTTGTTGTTCGATTTCGTTTGGAAATTGTTCTTTAACTCCAAAATGTGTCTCTTTTAATTTGTATCCGTATTTGAGCACACTTTCTTTGTCCTTTATTGATATAAATTTTGCTAATATCGGACGATTACCTCTGCGACCTCTATTTCCGAATCGATGGACGCATACGAAGTTGAGTCTTTTGTCAATATTCAACGTTTGCTTGATAAAATAATTAAGTTTATCCTCAGTGTTTTCTTCTGGGTGAAATTGGATGCCAGTAAAGATGCGATTGGTTTTCATTGAGCGCCACTTGAGCTCTGTCGCATCATCTTCCATATTACGCAATTTAGAATCTATTTTTTCACTATGATCTTTATGTTGTAATAATTACATTAGATGTATGTTTCATTATAATACGTTATTCAGATTGGCTAACTACACACCACGTGTTATTCCTTAAGCAATTGCATTACTCAATGAAACTTATCATTCATGATAACAAGAGGTCCCACAATAAAGAGCACAGGTGAATTACATAAAAAAATGATAAGATTCGTGTTTTCATGGTCTTAGCTAAATAATGTTATTATAAGTATTGAATGCTTCTTTTTGTAACTTCATAGGGTTGTAAAAGACCGTGCGCACATTTTTAGAATGAAGCGCTTCCCCGCTTCATACAAAATGTACTTCGGTCAACGCTTTTACACCCCAATGAAGTTTCATTCTTAAATACTGTACGTTACATCCGTTTGCATTCGAAAAGGACTCGAAATTCGAAACTTTAGGTTACATGGTTACTAAAGCTTGTAGGCAGGTAAATAAAAGAGGTTAACATTTGATTGGTTAACTTCCAGTGAAGGTTATTTTCTTTTATGCATTGAAATGTTAAGTGAATTGTTTTCTTCAGTATTGGACTGCAGGCCTAAGCTTTACTCGTGCCAAGTATTTTCTTTATTTGAAACAAAGATATAAATTCTGCACAATTGTGTTGACAAGTGCAAATTTAACAAAGACTAAAAGGGGGAACCCTAACTTGTTTAATGAAAATAAAAAAAACAAAATTGGCTAAAAACAAAAAAGACCAACACACAAAAAAAGAACACAAAATAGAACATAGAAAACCAAGGACTGAGCAACACGAACCTCATCAAAAAGGGGGATGATCTTTGGTGCTCCGGAGGTGTAAGCAGATCCTAATCCATTAAGGCACCCGTCGGGTTGCTCATATTGGTACAAAACAGTTATAAGTCTAGTTCGGTAGGTCATATTCTGGGAAAAGGGGACGGGGTTATAGTCACGACAATGAGGAAAGTATCCGTTATCATCTGTAAAACGGTTATGCCATGACGGCCAACCAACGAGAGACGGCGTTCGTAAAGCTTTCGAAGGGATGATTTCAACTTGAAAGCTTCCTTGTGAGCAGCAACCTTCTATCAAGGATATCTTGATTGGAAAAACAAACCCTGGAATATCATATCAATCTGGATATATATACTCTATATGTAGGCGCTGCTTGAATTTTCCTACAGAGAAATGGAAAGTTCGCAATTGTAAAGCGTTAATTATCTCTTTTGTCATAAATTGTTGTTTTCAACTGACCCTCATTGTCAATTTCTAGATGCAGACTTAACTGTATCTGTTGTATCCTTAATTGTTATCTCTAAGTTCGACAGGAAAGATGCGTTCAACTTTATCACCGATTTTGAATTATTTAGTAAGAGATCAATATCTATATAGCAGAAAGTAACGTTAATTGCTACTGCAATCTTCTTTCTTTTCCTACTAAGATGTTCCTGTATTAAGTCAGACAAGAAGAGGGACACAGTTAACTATTGATAGCATGTTTCTGTAATGCCTGGATGACTACAAAAATACAAGGATACAAAAATATCAAAGTATCTTCAAACAGGAACTGGCCGACGACGCATTTGAACATTATTTAATTAATTAAGAGGTTTGAACAATGAAACTAAAAGTTCTATGCTCAGCACATATCATAAATGTTCATAGTATGGTAGTTCAGAAAGTGAGGGCAAATCTAAAATAGCTAATCACAGTAAAAATCCTCACAATAAAGGTTAAGCTAAACACTGAATCATTACTTCAAACAATTGCTGACAAATAAGCAATGAAAAAGTTATGCTGAAAAAGTGAAAAAGTAAAATAATGATAGAAAAAAAAATCAAAGAAAAATTCAAACCGGCAGTCCCATATCAAATTACAAAATCAAAAGCTAAAACAAATCATAAGAATGGAAAATAACTGTCATATTCTTGACTGCTTACATGCATATTCTTACGTACAAAAAGGTAAATGAAACCTGGCAAGACAAGAAGTTGGACAATTTATTTTGCTAACCACGAACCACTTTAATTCTAAAAGTAAAAAGGATGTCTAACAGATATTAGAAGCTCACACATTAGAACTCATTACTGTCATACTGTGGACTGATATAATGCCCATTGTTGAAGATTGTACGATGAACAGTAAAACACGAAAAGCCCTTCCCCATTCCTTAAAAGTAGCGTCAAAATGAAAGAAACTGCAAAAGTAGATTTAACCAGATATAAAATTATTCCATAATACAACAGTTAAGTGAAATTTAACATCATTTTTATTTTGATAGTGCAAAATATAAACAATATTTTAACTAATGATATATGCAACTGAATAAAAATAAGATAACATAATATCTATCATAAGTTTTAGTTCAAGAAGATAATAAAGTTTTTTCTGCAACCAAATTGTGGAAGTTTTCATATTTGCCATTATTTTGTAATGTTGAAACAATTCCTTTATTTTTTTAATTTGAAACACATTGGTTTGTTTTGTTTTTTCCTCGGATATATAATCGTTTATTGTTTATACATGCATAAGTGATATTATATGATGTACTAATTAAGGTTTATCAAGTAATAGTTTTATAGTGATCCCAAAATGAAGAGGAAATTTCTGAAATTTGCATGTCAAAAAAAGATTTTCATTGTGGAGTTGACGTCATTTTCCAAGAGAAAATTAAATGTTTGGTTGATATTTGTGATGCAGAAACTTCAATTTATTGTCTTGTATATATTTGTTAAGTATAGCATGTGTTGTATTTTGCTTGAATTATTTTCTAAAATAAACTGTTTTACCCATTCATGAATTATCGTTTTGTTTATTCTATATGTATTGTCTTACAGTTTACTATCGAAGGAGAGCTGGGTTTTTTAAATAGTGGCACCAAAATTAAATGAGTTTTTTATTTTACAGTGTACAGTATTTTTTAAGAAGGAAAAAAGTGAATAAATTGCAAAAGCAATGTGCAATGATGTTCAAGAAATTTACATTTACCTATTACACATTTAATTTCTGAAGGTAGTTCGGGGGTTTAAATTTTCGCACCGTCTCCGCATAAAGTTGCGCAATGATATCGTAAGTTATGTACATTGTCGTAATTTTCCATAACAAATAAAATATGATCATTTAAAAATTATTTTTTATTCAAATACATTGAGAAAGAGTTGAATAACTTCTAAATACAATTTTAAATCTTAATAAAGTTAATTGTTACAATTTTCATTGTCGAAATAGTACTTCCGTTCTAAAAAATAAATATGGAGCATGAGAAGAATGAAGAGAGAATAACTCATATTAACAAGGCACTGGCTACGGTTACATGGAACTGTAACAATAATAAAAATATTATTGTTACATTTGAGACTAAATGCCGGAATGCATGGTTGGGTAAGGACCTGATTAATTACGAATGTAACAATAACTATTGAGGCTACGGTTACATTGCGTTTTTGTTACATGGAAATCAGCAATGTACGATGGGACTAACTTAATAATAAAAGTTGAAGACATTTATTCTATATTTACAATACATACAGGTATTACATACAATTTTTTTAATTTTTTATATTACGTCCTCCATGGATACATAATTTGTAATTACTGCAATCATTCCGCATCCTGATCAGCTTTCTCTTCATCTTTATGATTATGCCGCATGCCAATGAGAATAAATGTGTATCTGTAAAAAAAAAAATACTGAAATATTTACTGAAACATTATTACTGGACTGTCTGTCCTTCTGTTACCACACTTGTAAACACGGTCGTGACTTTTTTTAAATGATCTAAACCTTACCCGATGTACATATTCAATTTTGGGAGGGGTAAAACATATTGATTTCAAAGGTCAAAGGAAAAGATCAAGATACCTTGTTAAAGTTGGTGTAATTCCTTCTTGAATAAAGGGAGATGTATCAACATATAAGCAGTACATACCTGCATATGGACTTTATAATTCAAAATACTAGTTACTATAGATCTGTGTCATTGTAAATTCTTTTTGGATAGTGCTAAGTAGGAGTTGGGGAGTCCAATGACTTATTTTTCCCCTCATTTTATTATATGGTCGTCCCCACGAACTGATTGTCCAATATAATTGCCCCATGTTCCGAAAAAACAACAGACGTTGTCCTTTTTATCGTAAAGTCATTCCCCTGTTCTCGAAAATGACCCCTGAGTTTCTTGCAAAAAAACTGGAATTGCTAAGCAATAGATTTAATGGTGTCCGTGTTGATCAAGTATCGTTGGTTTTATACGTTACACTGTCATTGCTATATCTTATTTTGTTGTCAACGGGTCAGAAATTGTTTCGCTGGTGGTTTTTTTCCTTGGTAAATCTTTGCCGGTTTTATAATCTTTTAAATTTTTTTCGTACAAATGATTCTTATTCTTCAGTAAGGCCCCTTTTTGGCCCCAAAATATAGCAGTTTTACAAAATTGTTAAAATTTATACTTTTAGTTATTCATTGAAATTTAAAATGCTTCTGCTACATAAATATGGGCAGTTTTTTTACAATACAATGCACATATATCGGGTACTAGCATCATTAAGTCATGCTAAAGCCTCGGTCACACCTTACCGGATAAGACGAACGGACGCCTAACGGATGAAAATAAAAGTTGTCCGTTGACAAAATTGTTATCCGTTGGGCGTCCGTTGATGTACTGACCAACTAAAACGGACGCCTAACGAATGCATAACGGACATGCAACGGATATGCAACGGACGAGAAACGGAGACGTAACGGACAGAACGGATGTCGAACGTACATCCAACGGACGAGTACCGCATAAAACGGACACCTAACGGAAGCGTACCGGATAAAACGGATAAACAAGATATACGAAAAAATTAAAGGCGACAATAATAATACATGTCAATCGCATTAATATTGAAAATGTTCTAGTTAAGTAATTAAGTAAGTTGATTTTATTTCGAGTCGGCATATATATACATAATAACAGACAAAACATGAGCTCTGATGAACTTTTTAACCGACTATCACATAAAAAATCATGCAAATCCTACCAAACAAAACTGAAAAAACATGCAATATAATGAAAGCAAATCTATTTGTCAAAGTTCTGTGTAACTGGTTTTTGTTTGTTCTTCAAAATGCCGCTAAAGGGTAGTGTCTGACCTGAATAAGTTTAACAGCTGATTGATTGTGAAGATGTGCCCTTACTCTAAGATCGATTATGAATAATAAGAATTCATGAACCTTAAGAAATATTTTTGGCATTTCTGACGAGAAATTTTCAATTGGCATCAATTTTATCCGTTTCAGATCCGTTCATCATCCGTTATGTCCGTTATACGTCCGTTAGAAGTCCGTTTCTCATCCGTTTTATCCGTTAGACGTCCGTTAGAAGTCCGTTGGTGAATTTATCTGCCAGACCTCCAACGGATGTATAACGGACACGTAACGGATACAAAACGGAAACGAAACGGACGAGTACCGTACAAAACGGACGCCTAACGGACGTCTAACGGACGTTCAACGGACATTTTATCCGTTAGACGTCCGTTCAAAGTTTTGAACATGCTCAAAATTTTCCACCGGACAGAACGGACGTCGACGGATAAAACGGACGCTTAACGGACATGCAACGGATAAAACGGACGCTTAACGGACATGCAACGGATATGGACGGACGTCTAACGGATTGAAAAAAAGTTATCCGTTAGGCGTCCGTTCGAGCTATCCGGTAAGGTGTGACCGAGGCTTTAATTACTGAAATCTTCACAATTTTTAGCCTCGGTCACACCTTACCGGATAGCACGAACGGACGCCTAACGAATGAAATAAAAGTTGTCCGTTGACAAAATTGTTATCCGTTGGGAGTCCGTTGGTGTACTGAACGAATAAAACGGACGTGTAACGGATGCATTTAAACAAAACGGACACACACCGGATGTGCAACGTACGAGAAGCGGAAACGTACCGGACAGAACGGATGTCGAACGTACATCCAACGGACGAGTACCGCATAAAACGGACACCTAACGGAAGCGTACCGGATAAAACGGACAAGATTTACGGAAAAATCAAAAGCGACAATAATAATACATGTAAATCGCATAAATATTCAAAATGTTTCTGTGTAACTGGTTTTGGTTTGTTCTTCAAAAATTCCGCCAAAGGGCAGTGTCTGGCCCGAATAAGAACTGCGTGATTGTGAAGACGTGCCTATACTCTAAGATCGATTATGAATAATAAGAATTCATGAACCTTAAGAAATCTGACATACCAATAATTGGCATTTCTGACGCGAAATTTTCAATTGGCATTTATCCGTTTCAGACCCGTTCATCATCCGTTTTATCCGTTATACGTCCGGTAGAAGTCCGTTTCTCATCCGTTTTATCCGTGAAACGTCCGGTAGAAGTCCGTTGGTGAATTTATCTTCCAGACCTCCAACGGATGTATAATTAACGGACACGTAACGAATACAAAACGGAAACGAAACGGACGAGTACCGTACAAAATGGACACCTAATGGACGTTCAACGGACATTTTTCCGTTGGACGTCTGTTCAAAATTTTCCACCGGACCGAACGGACGTCAACGGATAAAACGTACGCTCGTTAGGCGTCGTTCGAGCTATCCGGTAAGGTCATACCTTATCGGATAGCTCGAACGACGCCTAACGAGCTAACGGATAACTTTTTTCAATCCGTTCCTGTCCGGTGGACGTCCTTTCTTATCCGTTAGACGTCCGTCCATATTCGTTGCACGTTCGTTAAGCGTACGCTTTATACGTCGACGTCCGTTATGTTCGGTGGAAAATTTTGAGCATGTTCAAAACTTTGACCGAGGCTTAAGTATTTTAGTTAAATTTTAGACGGCATAAATGAAAGTGGCCTCATTCGTTTTCATTCTTAATATTGAAATGCAAGTAGTAATTTATGATAATACCTAATATATATATATCTCCAGGTTGTGGATGAACACGGATGCGGCCACTTTCATTTTTGACAAAAACCATCTGAATACTAGTAGTGACATTTTTGGGCATATTTGATAGATTTTTCTTACTTAAGCTAGAATCGGAGCGTTTTAATGAGTAAATCAGTTAAAAGCTTTAACATAAACGTATTGAATCAACTGAAATAGACACTTAGGTGTTTTAAAAAGTGTCTAAAATCTTCCGTCAGATGAACTTCAAAATTGATGCCAAAATCGGCCCTTACCGGAACTACTCCTTTCGTCTATGACCATGAATAAGGGAGTTTTTATGTATCTAATTAGATTAGTAAATCCCCGTCGCATGTTTTGTGCGCCTGATCCAAGTCCTGAAAATGTTGATACTGTGTACGGCCTTCACACGATGGAAATTATGCTTCGCCTTCATATTTGATTCTGAGCTTTCAAGTCGTGATGTACATCTTTTCATACGCAACGTCCAACAAATCTATGTAGGGGGTCATTTTGCCAGAAATAGATCCGGAAATGTTCAATTTTCTCTTCTCCTTTTTTATGGTATGATATGGTTTTTGTTTCTTTCATTTACATTGGGAAATAAAGAAACGATCAGTGTGTATTGTTCGTTTTAAAAAACTTTTTCGATTGTATCTGACATCTAAAGATTTTTTAATCAGTTCAGACGTTGATATAACAATGAAAAGTCGACTGAACATGATTAATATTGCATTTTCTATAATTCAAAGCGGAATTCGGTGTATGAACGAGAAACCGTAAGCGTTTTCAATTTCGTTAGTTATATATGTTGTCTACGTATTATCCTGGTTCCCGCTACTACGTTCCGGGCATAAGCTATTTGATATATGTGTAACATTACGATCGGGTACCAGGCAATCTACGCGTGTATGTGTATATGACTCAGTTGACAAGAGCAGTACGTTCTACGTTGCTGGTGGGAGAATTTTGATCAAACTCTAAATGCTCATAGAATAAGAAATATAATCTAAACTGAATGTACCACCTTCTGAATAATTTATTGCAGTATAAATATAAATCCCTTTTGACAAGAGAAATCTGACTTTTGTCAGAAATATTTTTTTCACATGTGCAAAGGTAATCACGTGTGGCGGCCATATTGGTTTGTTTACATATTTGTGAAGAAGCCTCTAGAACTATGACCTAAACATAAATTGTCTTCCGAAAACGTAAACTTTATGCAATACTATTTTATCAATCATGATTATTTTCATAAATTTAAATTTGATTAT
This sequence comes from Mytilus galloprovincialis, assembly GCF_965363235.1. NCBI lineage: Eukaryota > Metazoa > Mollusca > Bivalvia > Mytilida > Mytilidae > Mytilus > Mytilus galloprovincialis. The sequence goes on from NC_134843.1 coordinate 91,244,893, forward strand.
TTAAAGAAATAAAATTATAACAATTACGATTTTAGATTAGAGATTCTACACAGACATGCTTTGATCTATTTATAGCCAAATTAGTTTACCTGTGTGAAAATGTAAGTTACCTTTTATTCACCTTCAGATCAGGGACTAAACTTAACTTTTTTTGTCGAGGGGCCAGCTGGGCCCCTAAGATATTTTTTTCAGGGGCCCAGTTGAAATTTTAGGAGCCCAACCAATTTTTATACAAAAAGACTAAATAAAAATAAGTATGAAAATAACTTTTTATATGTTCCAGCTTGAATCTCAGGGCAGAAGGGTGCTAGTGCTCCTAAGTAAGGTGTTTTATAAATAAAACAGGTGTGATGGGAGCGGCTCATATTATTTTGATGCAACAATACATTGCATATATTGCAGAAGCTAAGAACTGTTACTTTTTTTCTTCATAATTGTTAAAATTAAAAGCATTTAATAAGTGCCCCCATGTAAGGAGGATCATAAATACAAGAAGTTAAACAGGAAGTACAGTCTTGTTTTTGTTCAAATACAAATTTCTCTGATTCTTCTTTAAATGTATGTTCATGGTATGAAACAAAACAGTTTTTTTTTAATAAAGCTTATAATATTTAAATTATTGCCACCAGAAATGTATTATAAGATTTGACAATATTTATTTTAGTTTATTTCCTGCCAAAATTGTCTCCCTTCAATTTTTTCAACTTCCTGTTGACCTTTAGACAATATGGCTGGTTTTTTTTTAATAAATACTTTCTCAATCCAAGCCATCCTCTAATAGTGTTGATCAAAATATATTTATCAATAAGTTTTTATTGAAGATTGGATATAAAACTTAATATTGGGATATTTATTTACTAGACTTTGCGTTTCGTTTTTACATTAAGTATGTTTTTGTAAATAGCGATTCAGGGACAAGTTACCGTCTAACACAGGCTTGTAATGACTCTCAGGACAATTAGAAAACATCCCTTTCGCGATGCTTATTGAACAGTTTAGAAGAAAACACTATGCAATAATGAAATAGTCGTAGAAAATTTAGCAGAGTTAAGAAAACATGCTGATTGAAGGAGGTATATGACATATCGTGACTTCGGATTGAAAACATAGCTGTTCGACTTGGTTTGGGTTATTAGAAAGAACCTACTGGTTTTCCGAAATACTCTATATTACTATATCGCTTTGAAAAGACAAAACAGGTTTCCTTTTGGGAACAGTCTTCGTTAATATCGCAGGGGGAAAGGGTACAAATGGGATTTACTTCAAATTTTTTACAGTCGCCAGCTGGGCGATCAGGATACTAAATATATTCGCCCAGCCGAAAATCTGGTCGCCATGGGCGACTGGGCGAGCGTTAAGTTTAGTCCCTGGCCTTCTTCCACATCAGAGCTATCAGCTCTTCGAATTGTACCTGTTAAGAGTCGTATACTAAATTTTATTTTTATATAAATAAATTTATATTGTGTATTTAAGAACTTGTATTTTGCCAAAGGATGCATAAATGAAAGTGGTGCAATTCATTTTGCTTTGATATATAGATTTGAATTACAATTGTAAATGTTATTGTAGTGCATATAAAAATAAGGAGATGTGGTATATACATGATATTTAGTGAGTTTATCAAACTAAAGTGCATAAGAAATGGGTATAAGCACTACTGTACAATCTCCAACAATGAGAAAAACTCATACCGTAAAGAGAATTTCATAGATTTACAAGTAAGTTTTGTTTTTGCGTTGCATTATTTTCTTCTATTGTCATGATTGTCTTAATTGCAAATATGGGATGTGGATAAAATGCTAATGAGACAGCTATTAAAAATGACCACCAGATGTCATACTTTTCTTAATTAAAAACTCCTCTTTCATTCATACCAGTAAATTACTTTATCATGTTGATACTGAAAAATAACTTTGCTTGGAGTTAGAAAAAATATGATCATCAAAAGAGTTGACATGTTACTATGTACATTTACCATTATGTTACTTGATGTTCTTGCAATACACACAGAACGGTGACTAGTCAATCTTTGTGAACTACTTTTCATAGGATGGGAGTCATTGAATATGCGTATATAATTAATAATTAAAAATAGTCTATTTATGTTAATAAGGATAGGTTCTTTTATGTCTTAAAAATGGATTTCATGGCGAGGTACAGAAAATATACTGAAACAGTAGACTATGGGTGACCATAGGTGAACTAGGTACAAGAGAACTCTTAATCTTAAATACTACAAACCACCTCTGTACTATGGAAGATAATGATATACCTGGACTAGAAATACACACAACCTGTAATTAACTGCCTTTACAGCGCTTTCGCGCTTTCATTACCCGTAAACAACATGTACAGGTAATTTACTTGTACATACCATAAAATTAAATTACAAATTCTCTGTAAACGTTTGTATCAATAACGTACAGACAAATTCATACTTTTTTAGAAAAACATTTGTTTTATTTTTATTTATTTTTTGGAGGGGGTGGGGGCGGGGGTTGATAAATTGTTTGGATTCAAATATCTTGTTAAGAAAAACATATATTTGTTTCCTGAAGGAAGTGAAACAAACCATTTGATTCCATTGATAATGGAGGACTGTGGGTTTCAACATTGAGTTTTAAAAAAATGCCTGTATGTTTTTGAAAACAAATTATAAAGCAATAAAAAAAATGTTCCACGAAAATGAATGATTGGTATCTTAAAATAAGCAATACAATGCATGGGCTCTATAATATGTGTCAGCATTTTGTGTGTATTTAAGTCAAGACGCCATCTAATTAACTATAGAGGTGACCTCCGAAGACTGCCGACAGTTATATAACCCGATATAAACAAAAATATTAATATAAATTAGGGATGTCAACGAGTACTAGAGTATCGCTGGGTAGTACCGAGTATCGAATACCAAAGAGTATCGCTCCAGGTAGTACCAAGTATCGAATACAAAAATGAAACTCGACTAATTGGTTTCTGTTATAATTTTGTTGCCTTCTTAAAGAAAAAATTTATCAAGAGCGCATACCGGGAAATTAAATGTTAATCAATATTAAAATACGCTGCGAATGTTTGCTTTTAGTTGTAATTTAAAATTCCCTCAAACAAAGGTAGGCTATGAACAAGAACACCTTTCCAAGGCTTACACTTTTAGCTTACCGTGTCTTACTCATTCCATCACCTTTCACCGTCAGAGCAAATATTTTAATCAGCAGGACTATAAGTTAACAAAGTCGAGAAATCGACTCATCCCACACAAAGTTGAATAGATAATATTTCTAAATACGAACAAATTCGTATTTAGAAATATTAATAAAAGAACGAACCACAAAACGTTGTCCCCTGTGTCGACCCTCAGAGAATGGTTAATTTAATTAAGACATCAGTAAGTTCTAATCATCACTTGAAAACAGATACAAAATTTGAATTTCAAAAGGTGACAACAAAAAAAGGGGAAAAAATCATAAATAAAGTAAATGCGAAAAAACAACAGGAGCAGATGGGATACCAGCAAAAATAGTTAAAGCAAGTAAATCTGCTGTTGCACCTCAGCTGACCAGTCTTATAAATTTGATTGTAGACACGGGCATATTTCCAGATCGACTTAAAGAATCCCAAGTTACACCCTTACATAAAAAGAACGATCCACTACTGAAACCAAACTACAGACCAGTCAGTGTGTTACCTATTTTTTTTCAAAGTTTTATGAAAAGATATTTGAAATACAGTTATATGACTTCTTTGATTCCATTTTTAATCCTTATCTATGTGTTTTCCTTAGAGGACATGAATGCCAGACTACGCTGCTAAGATAACTGGAAGACTGGCGTAAAGCCCTAGACAAAACATGTTATACAGCTGCAGTTCTTATGGATTTATCAAAAGCTTTTGACTGTTTACCTGATATTTTATTTGATACATTAGCGCATATGGTGTTCCTCCACATTCTGTATCTTTGTTAAAATCATATCTTTCTGACAGAAAACAGCAAATTAAGGTCAACAGTGTTCTGAGTAGCTGGGCTATCATCCAAAAGGGAAGGGAGGGAGGGGGGGGGGGTAACCCAAGGTTCTATATTCTTTTGTTTAATGTCTTTATAAATGATAATTTTTTTATTTTGTAAAAGATAGTACCTTATACAATTATGCTGACGACAATACTGTCTTTTTAGCAGTCCTAATTATGACCATCTTATATCTATATTAGAGTCTCTGCTGATTGATTGGTTCAAAGAAAATAAGATGCAGGCAAATCCTGATAAATTTCAAATTATTGCTGAAGGGGAAAAAACCTTTGCAAAAATTCCGCCTATCCAAATTCAGCAAAATATTTTATCATGTGAAAAAACTGTCAAGTTACTTGGAATTGATATTGATTACCAACTAAAATTTGATGCACATATAAGTAACTTGTCTAGAAAGGCATCACAACAGCTGAATGTTCTCAAGAGAATTGTATCATTTTAAACCAGATTCAATAATCTTACATTAAGATTCGTATGTGACGACTATTTATCATCCTCTGAAACTCTTTTTGAGAACACCAACCCTACAAGTGAGACGCATCAGGACAATGGGACTTGAGACTTATACAATTTTAAATAATTTGACTACTTTATGTTTACAAAATTTACTTCACATTAAACACACTAAATATTCTTTTAGATACTGTAACATTTTGGAAATACCACAGGTAAGATCTACCTCATATGGAAAGAAATCGTTTAGCTTTGCTGCTGCTTCTTAATAGAATAGTTTACCAGACCATTTCAGAACTGTTAAGAGCTTCACACATTTTAGAAGTCTTGTTCAGTCCTGGAGTGGAACGGACTGGTTTTGCTCTGCCTGCAGGTAATTTGTGATACATTATTTATGCTTTTTATGCTGCAAACAGCTTGCATTGCAATTGAAAATTTGTTTTTACGTTTTAATAATTACAAGAGTTGAAGTTTTTACTTTAAATTATTTACTGAAAATTTTAAGCTGCAAATTTAAAAAAAAATTATTCATGTATTAGTGCTTCATATATATGTTTTTAGTATAAGCAAGATACATGTATATGCTAGAGTTAAAAGTGGTGCTGTTTTATTACAATGTATTTGCATGGTGCATGCCTTGTTTTATTTGTTATTGCATATGTTTTTATATTCGGTAAAAAGCTCATTAGAGCTTATGTTGTAGTATGTTTGTCAATATACCGAATCTAAATAAAGTTTTACTTACGTACTTACTTACTTACCCTTTGTTGATAATTTAATGTGTTTTTTTACGATTCACAAATACTTTTTTTGAGTAAACATTTTTCTATAGATATTTTTTTTATCAATTAATTAGATTATTGTCAGTCTACATGAATAGTACATGTAGTAAATGAACTTAATTATGGTATACAATTCCTAGGACTATTATCTAGTCCAAGGTAATAATGTTGAGGGTTGTAAGTCCATAAGACAACGACCCACAATACGTAAAATGAGAATTTAATTTTGTATTTCCGTTTCGTAGAAATTTTTTCCGAGCGAATACTCGAATATCGCTCGGTAAATCTCACGAGTACTCGATAAGTAAATCTTCACCGAGTTGACACCCCCAATATAAATAGATGGCGATCTCGTGCAATTGGATTTTTCTAGGTCTATATATAAAAAGAAAAAATGTTTGATTCTATAAAATAGGTTAAAATATACGTTAGCCTTCGTTTTTACCTGTGTAAGAATGAGTTTTTGTGGATCGATCAGTCAATCAAATGGTTTACCATTGTTTCACTTTCAATGTTGACATTCTTTTCCTTTTAATAACTGAACACGCATAATTCATGCGTATAATTCATGCGTAACTAATTTCTGGTTAAGGAGTTAAATTGAAGGTCACATGAATACGGATTCAATGAGGTCGAATTATTCACTTGCAAACGAATCATTCAATTCAGGGATAATTCTTATCTTATTTTGACTAAATTGAACCAAACTGGGTGCTAAAAGCTTATATCTCGAAGCTAATGCCCCTTTAAATATTCATAATATTGTTAAACTCACGTTCTTAATAAATTAGTTTTGTGTACAATTAACCCCAAAAAAAGCCTACATAGACTATTGACTGCATGTAGTCAAAACCTGTTTTAAACTAAATGTAATCATTGATTTTTGTATCAATGGGAACGAAATAAAGGTTAGTTTAAGGGTTGAGTACACTAAAGTACACCACACACAGTTTAGCTCAATGTGAACACGGCCTTATTGTATCATACAGTTTAATAATATAATATACACATAGTTTAATAGATACATGATATTTCATAATCGTGAAAGCAAATTGTATTCCCATTGGGAATTATAATGTGGGTCTTCTGGTTCAATTCTTGGTGGCCTATAAAACAGAACAGCTTTTATTTGGTAGTCGTCCGGCGCCGATTACACCAACAACAGTAGAATGTAAATTCTTTGGTAGGTCATTAAGGTTACCTCGATTTGCTGGATCGTGGTTTTCGCCATTTACGTCTTCCCATATTTTACCTTTTTTTGCATTGCGCACATAGCAGTCCTGGGTTATAATTATTCCATGATCTAGTTGCAGCGGATGGTTTGCGCATATACACAGATTGTCATTATGATTCAATTTGATAGTAACATAACATATTTTTTTTTAGCGTCGGGAAAAAATTGCATGTATGAATATCTATTCACGTAAGTATAACCCGTTTTATCAGGTAATTCCCATTCTTTTTCATTATTTACACGAAGGTTTGCTCCTCCAAGCATAACAGCATTTCCACCAATCTCAACCCCTTTTGCCGTCTTGTATGGTATGTCACTAGTTACTTGCACATATACATTGTGAGAGCTGGAATTTGCTATATTGATTGGCTTAACCATTTAAACTGAAATATGCAAAGTGAAACATATATACAAATCGATACTATATCTATTTATACAAATATAAACATTACATGGAGAAACATCATCAAATGGGGATGTTATCAAAATGCATTTATTTTAGGAAATACATCAAAACAGTTAAGTCAGAAAAGATAAACCCTCTTAATTCATGTTAAAGCGAGTTGCAACTTTAAATGTAGCTCACTGACGCATTTTAATTGATTTGAAACTTAGGACATGCTCACACCAAACGTCGCGTATAGTAAACCTGCCTACGATTAGTTTCATGTAAAATATATCCAATTGTACATTTTCTATAACCTATTGTACATACCATATATCCGATTGTACATTTTTTATAACCTTTTGTTCATTTATTATAACCTATTGTACATTTTCGATAACCTTTTGTTCATTTTCTATAACATAATTTTCATTTTCTATAACCTATTGTACATTTTCTATAACCTATTGTACATTTTCTATAACATATTGTACATTTTTTATAGCTGATTGTTCTGTTTCCATAACCTATTGTACATTTTCTATAACCTATCGTATATTTTCTATAACCTATTGTACATACCATATATCCGATTGTACATTTTTATAACCTTTTGTTCATTTATTATAACCTATTGTACATTTTCAATAACCTTTCGTTCATTTTCTATAACATAATTTTCATTTTCTATAACCTATTGTACATTTTCTATAACCTATTGTACATTTTCTATAACCTATTGTACATTTTCTATAACCTATTGTACATTTTCTTTAACATATTGTACATTTTTTATGGCTGATTGTTCTTTTTCCATAACCTATTGTACATTTTCTATAACCTATCGTATATTTTCTACAACCTATTGTACATACCATATATCCGATTGTACATTTTTTATAACCTTTTGTTCATTTATTATAACCTATTGTACATTTTCAATAACCTTTTGTTCATTTTTTATAACATAATTTTCATTTTCTATAACCTATTGTACATTTTCTATAACCTATTGTACATTTTCTTTAACATATTGTACATTTTTTATAGCTGATTGTTCATTTTCCATAACCTATTGTACATTTTCTATAACCTATTATGCATACCATATATCCAATTGTACATTTTCTATAACCTATTTTCTATAACATATCGTTCATTTTCTATAACCTTTTGTACATTTTCTATAACCTATTATACATTTTATATAACATATTGTTCATTTTCTATAACCTTTTGTTCATGTTCTATAACACATTGTACATTTTTATTTTCTATAACACATTGTACATTTTCTATAACCTATTTTATATTTTCTATAACATATTGTTCATTTTCTATAACATATTGTTCATTTTCTATAACCTATTATACATTTTCTATAACCTTTTGTTCATTTTCTATAACCTTTTGTTCATTTTCTATTACCTATTGTACATTTTCTATATCCAATTGTTCATTTTTCATAACCTTTTGTACATTTTCTATAACCTTTTGTTCGTTTTCTATAACCTTTTGTTCATTTTCTAATATGAGGCAGGCATTACCTGTAAATGGGGACGAAGTCTGTATGAATTATTTTTTTGTAACTTAAATATTTGTTAAAAAAAAAAGAAACGGAAATACCGTAACGTTTCCGATTTTGGTTCTGTTGTTAGGGATTTTAGTTGTGACGTTATTTAAATTATGACGTCATATGCAATGTAAACAAAGAAACGCTATCATCAGGTAACGTTTTTTCATATCAAGGAATTATTAAAAATGAAATTGGTATTGCGCGTTCCTTCCTATTTTATACTAGACTGATAAATATATATTTTACTCAAAGTTTCATACAAACGAGACCGGAAAAAGAAAGTACATTGTACATTTCTGCGCATGTCCGGGATTTCAAAACATGACATAAAAAAAATTGAACGATTTTGAGTTCATTAGTACAATGAAAAATTCGGGAAATTTTCCCAAATTTTTTTTTTTATTGAATTTTCTACTGTTATTGGGGACTTCGTCCCCATATTACCTATTGTACATTTTATATAACCTATTGTACATTTTTTATATCCAATTGTTCATTTTTCATAACCTTTTGTTCATTTTCTATTACCTATTGTTCATTTTCAATAACCTATTTTATATTTTCTATAACATATTGTTCATTTGCTATAACCTATTGTTCATTTTTTATAACCTATTTTACATTTTCTATAACCTGTTGTTCATTTTCTATAACATAATTTTCATTTTGTATATCCAATTGTTCATTTTCTATAACCTTTTTTTCATTTATTATAACCTATTGTACATTTTGAATAACCTTTTGTTCATTTTCTATAACATAATTTTCATTTTCTATAACCTATTGTACATTTTCTATAACCTATTGTACATTTTCTTTAACATATTGTACATTTTTTATAGCTGATTGTTCATTTTCCATAACCTATTGTACATTTTTCTATAACCTATTATGCATACCATATATCCAATTGTACATTTTCTATCACCTATTTTCTATTTTCTAAAACATGTTGTTCATTTTCTATAACCTTTTGTACATTTTCTATAACCTATTATACATTTTCTATAACATATTGTTCATTTTCTATATCCTTTTGTTCATTTTCTATAACACATTGTACATTTTCTATAACCTATTTTATATTTTCTATAACATATTGTTCATTTGCTATAACCTATTGTTCATTTTTTATAACCTATTTTACATTTTCTATAATATATTGTTCCTTTTCTATAACCTATTGTTGATTTTTTATAACCTATTATATATTTTCTATAATCTTTTGTTCATTTTCTATAACCTTTTGTTCATTTTCTATTACCTATTGTACATTTTCTATATCCAATTGTTCATTTTTCATAACCTTTTGTACATTTTCTATAACCTTTTGTTCGTTTTCTATAACCTTTTGTTCATTTTCTATTACCTATTGTACATTTTATATAACCTATTATACATTTTTTATATCCAATTGTTCATTTTTCATAACCTTTTGTTCATTTTCTATTACCTATTGTTCATTTTCAATAACCTATTTTATATTTTCTATAACTTATTGTTCATTTGCTATAACCTATTGTTCATTTTTTATAACCTATTTTACATTTTCTATAACCTGTTGTTCATTTTCTATAACATAATTTTCATTTTGTATATCCAATTGTTCATTTTCTATAACCTTTTTTTCATTTATTATAACCTATTGTACATTTTGAATAACCTTTTGTTCATTTTCTATAACATAATTTTCATTTTCTATAACCTATTGTACATTTTCTATAACCTATTGTACATTTTCTTTAACATATTGTACATTTTTTATAGCTGATTGTTCATTTTCCATAACCTATTGTACATTTTTCTATAACCTATTATGCATACCATATATCCAATTGTACATTTTCTATCACCTATTTTCTATTTTCTAAAACATGTTGTTCATTTTCTATAACCTTTTGTACATTTTCTATAACCTATTATACATTTTCTATAACATATTGTTCATTTTCTATATCCTTTTGTTCATTTTCTATAACACATTGTACATTTTCTATAACCTATTTTATATTTTCTATAACATATTGTTCATTTGCTATAACCTATTGTTCATTTTTTATAACCTATTTTACATTTTCTATAATATATTGTTCCTTTTCTATAACCTATTGTTGATTTTTTATAACCTATTATATATTTTCTATAATCTTTTGTTCATTTTCTATAACCTTTTGTTCATTTTCTATTACCTATTGTACATTTTCTATAACCTATTGTACATTTGTTATATCCAATTTTTCGTCTTCATAACCTATTGTACATTTTCTATAACCTTTTGTTCATTTTCTATAACCTTTTGTTCATTTTCTATTACCTATTGTACATTTTCTATAACCTATTGTACATTTTTTATATCCAATTGTTCTTTTTTCATAACCTTTTGTTCATTTTCTATTACCTATAGTTCATTTTCTATAACCTATTGTACATTTTTTATATCCAATTGTTCATTTTCTATAACCTATTGTACATTTTCTATAACATATTATACATTTTTTATAGCTGATTGTTCATTTTTCATAACCTATTGTACATTTTCTATAACCTATTGTATATTTTCTGTAACCTTTTGTGCATACCATATATCCAATTGTACATTTTCTATAACCTTTTGTACATATTATATATACTATTCTACGTATTCTATCTATAATATATTGTACATATTCTATAAACTTATTGTACTTGTTATCTAATTTGGTATACCGCAAACATGTGGTGCAAAAATGGGTACTCCATATTCGGATTTCGACAATTAATGTCTCTTCAGTGATTTTAGGATTCGAAACTGTATTTGGAAGGTCATACAATTTACCTCAATTTAGGATAGACTCTTGAATTTTGAAGAGTCGGTATAACTATATATATTATAGTTAAAGCAGGGGATAGAAGAAGTGTAAAGTAGAGGTTCCTACGCCGCTCTGGGATAAAACTGGCATGTGGAGGATAGTTATCATATAACACCGGCAGCTGATCAAATGAAGCGAATGAGTCTTTACCGGAAGAAGCAATCGGGCTTATCCGGGTAAAGCTGTCGTGATAAACGTGTAAAAATCTTCATACGGGAAATGGTAGTGCTCCTAAGGGAGCAATCATTTAACTTCAAGGGGCGGCGGCGGAGGGTTATGGTTTTTCTTTCTTGGTCAGATTTGTTTTTAGGTTTTGAACGCGATCAATCAAATTATTTTTTCAAAATTAACACTATATATAAGGTATGGGGAGAATTAGCATTCATAATATTTGTTTTATAAAAAAAAACATAACCCCCCCCCCGCCCCTTGTTTCTTAAGGGATTAGTTGAAACCGGATTTGACTGTGATTAATTCTACAGCATGGGTTTTGATCAGGACATGTAATCATTTAAATCTTTGTCCTTTTGTCTTTGTTTTACACTGATCAGTGAGACATGTACTGTGTTTATAATATTATTTTTTCTATGTTACTCAGACTCCGTCATCTTAAGGATAATAATCAGATATTTGACTTACTGTTCTGTTGTAGTATTATTCCTCCACTATTGTGAAATTACTGTTCTCACTAACACAACACTCCTTAATGACCTTGAATCTATCAACTTACTGCTATAAATCTAGGACATGACATACAATATGTGATATGTCAAAATTGTTTACTGTTATGTTTTATTGTTGTTTTGTTTTGTATATGTTTTTATATGTGTTCATGTGTTTCAGCGATGATCCTTTTCTACTGGATTTTATACTGAATAAAATTAGTTAGTTAGTTAGTTACTGACACAGCATAGATATAAATTTCGGAAAGCATTCTGTCACTTCCACTTTCACTGTCAATGGAGTTCTTTGAAAGTGAAACTAGCGGTTGGACTGGAAATTTCGATTTTATTTTTATTTTATTTTCCACTCTTAACCGCTTAAGACGTCGTAGTTGTTTGGGCTAAACCGCTAATTGATCAAAACAGACAGCTTTTAAGGATTGTAAGCTTTCCATAATTTTAATTACATGTTTTAGGAAAGTTATTTATAGTGTTTTATAGTGTCACTCATTTACTACACATTCCAGATAAATATAACTAACTGTTTTAATTACAAAGGATTTTAATTAATGTTGACTTAATTGAAAACTGTGTGATGATAAAAGTGAACCTTTATCAAATGGTCCGTGTAACACTTATCAATTCAAAATTTCAAAAAAATTTCAAATTTTATTTTTTTTTGATTTTTGATCAAAGTTTTAAAATATCAAAACTCCAAATTTTCATTTTTTTTTTATTTTGAAAATTTCACCAAATAATTCAAAATTTTAAATTATAAACTTTGTTTTAAAATTTAATTGTTTAGATATTTAAGCAAACTTTAAAAATAATAAAGTAAACGTACAGTTTTGATCATTTCGCTTTTCGAAAGTTTGAATTTTTGATTTTTTATAAAAATATGGGAAAAAGATTCAAAAGTTTAACACCATACCTTATATGTAGTGTTAAAGAAAAGTGTATACCTGTTAAAAGTGCGAACCGGAATTAGAATTGAAGGAAATGAAATGAAATTAACCAAAACAAATCAAAATGAAACAATATTTTCTGAAAAGTAAATATGATAAAAATTATAAAACAAGAGGCTAACTTGTGACCTACCAAATTATTTATTACCGGGTTTGTAATAACATGAGCAACACGATGGGTGCCACATGTGGAGCAGGATCTGCTTACCCTTCCGGAGCACTTGAGATCACCTCCAGTTTTTGGTGGGGTCCGTGTTACTCAGTCTTTACTTTTCAATGTTATGTTTTGTGTACTATTGTTCGTTTATTTGTCTTTTTTTCTTTTTTTAGCCATGGCGTTGTATGCTTATTTTCGACATGTAAGTTTGAATGTCCCTCTGTTATCTTTCGCCCATATTTTGTTTGATCTACAGGGTGAAAAATAGAAATATGTTTCTTAAAGTCTAAAAAATAATTAGTAAAACCTGATTTTGACACTCTTTGATTCTCTAACTAAAAAAAACAATATTCTGAAATTACTTGTCGAATTTATGATAACTGTAAAAATTTGAAACTTTGATATTTGAAAAATTTGAATAAAAATCCAAAAAAATAAAAATTTGAATACTTTTTGAAATTTTTAATTGAAAAGTGTTACACGGACCATCAAATGTATGTGATGAACATACTATGTGATATTCAAAACAATATTTATATTTTTATAGAGCCAAATTGTTTTCAAAGGAATACCGACTCAACTTTCACTGGTGTCATCCGTACCCAGCAAACAAAATAACGGTAACAGGGAATTTGGTATATAGGAATCACCATGTCCGTCCGTCTGTCTGTCTGTCCAGCTTTGTCTCCTTCTTTCAAATACTGCCCACATTTAACATGATGTCTGGCAAGTTGCGCATGATTAAAAACAGGCTAAACAGGTTAAAACAAATAGTTCTGTTGATTTAGTTTGAGGTTTTGGTCACTTGAGACTTGACTATCTCAAAAGACTTTGCTGTGACGATATTTGGTGGCAGTCGGTTCCAATCCTTGACGGTGTTTATGAAGAAGGACAATTTCTTCCAGTCTTTGGCGGCTGGATGTATTAGAGAGGTATGGTGTCCTGTTTGGTTTGAGCTTCTTGTTGGTTTTTGTAGATATTTGCTCTCGTCTATGGCTACAAGGTCGTGTGTTATTTTGTAACACATGATGAATCGAGCTTCTTTTCGTCTTGTTTGTAAGCGTTTAAATCTTAACTCAGTTATCATGTTGCTGACACTTGATCTATTTCTATGTATGCTGGTTTCATATCGTGCAGCTCGTCTTTGTACCTTTTCAATTCTATCTATGTAGTTTTACTGGTACGGGTCCCATACTATCGGGGCGTATTCCATTTAAGGTCTTACTAATATTTTATAGGCATGCTCTTTGATGGGTTTTGAGCTTATGTGGAGGTTTCGATATAGGAAACCAATGCTTTCTTCGGCTGGCTTTTCCTGTGATGTTGTTGACATGTTCTCCTTTGAAAAACTTTGGACCATAGATTTTCGGTTGATGATAATTGGTATGCAGATAAATCACGGGTTTTGGTGGAAAGAAAAAAAGGGGTGTTGGGCGTATAACAAAGTCATATCACTTTGACCTCGACTGTGATACCCCTATGACATAGTAAAACATTATCCAATTTGTGTAAAGATCCTAACGTTTGTAAAGTATAACTTACGTTTACCTAACTTGGTATGCAGTTGCATCACCATGATCATGGCTGCGGTATACCAAAGTCAGGTCACTCAGACCTTTACGTTGCCCCTATGATAGTAAAACATGTGTAACGTGCATGGAGTCCTACACGCCAGATGGTACTTTGTGTACCCGTAGATCCGTACCAGGGTTACTTCCCTGGATTTGTTGTGTATCGTTGGCTAACCCTTACATATGGTAACGTGTTTCCTGAACTAATTCAACCTTAGATATAAAAGCCTAACAACAAGTAACAAAAGATTACTTCCGGTAAGTATACAAAATGGAACCCTTAACCTAACAATGGAGTACAACACAAAAGGACGCTTAATTGGAGCTGTGACCTAACCTTACTTCAAAATAAGATATATAACTATTAACCTATTTGCCTTTTTCACTTGCTGGGAGTTCCCCAAGGATATCCATAGCAATTCTCTCCATGGGATAACCTGACTCTTTAACTTGCATTGGGGCCTTTCTCTTAGGAATTGGTTTCTTTCTCTTATTACATATCGAACAACAGCAATGTAACTCCAAGTATCACCTCTAAGTATTCTTAATGCCCACATGAGCAGCTGTCCTATCATCATGAGCAAACTCAAGAATTATAGCCTTTCCTTCATTGGTATGACAACTTGTTTCAAATTTGTTTCCGGGTCTTCCCTGAACAATATACCATCTTGAACCTTCATAACATTCCATTGGGACCAAAGGGACTTAACAACATAACTGTGTTTGCCGGTTTGTGAGTATGAAGGTTTTGAGCCAGTAGTCAACCATCCTATGACAGTCTGCAAGTCCTTGTCTGTTTCTTGCAATTGTCTTATATCTAGCTCAAGATCATCATCCTGGCCCCCCTGAAATTGTACCATATTGACTAAGCCAGCTGCTTCCCAGTTTTCAACAAAGCCACACTGCTTACAAGGGATACGACTCAAAGCATCGGCATTGTGATGTTGGGTACCTGGTCTATGTTTAATAACCATATCGTATGAACTTATAACTTCCAGCCAACGGGCTAGTTGACCCTATAGGTTTTTGAATCTAATGAGCCATTGTAATGAGCTGTGATCTGTCCTTATAATAAACCGCCTACCGTACAAGAAATGCCGAAAATATTTAACAAAATTGACCACGGCTAGCAGTTCCTGCCTTGTAACACAATACCGGCGCTCTGTTTTTGAAAGGGTCCGACTTCCATATGCAATAACATGTTCCTCACCATCAATAACCTGTGATAAAACACCACCTATCGCTCTGTTACTTGCATCCGTATCAAGAATAAAAGTTTGGGAGAAGTCGGGATGACTGGAGACTGGGGCACTGACTAATTTGCCTTTCAGCTTTTCAAAGACCTCCTGACTATCATTTGTCCACAGAAATTCGCGACCCTTTTCGGTCATTTGGTGTAAGCTCTTAGCCGTATCTGAGAAATTTATTATGTACCGGCGATAATAACCACACAAACCCAAGAAGGATCTGAGCTCTGTCACGTTCTGGGGTACTGGCCATTCCTTTATACACTTAATTTTATCGGGGTCGGTAGCAACACCCGATTCTGAAACAACATGTCCGAGACAAGTAACCTTTTTAGCAAATAAATGACACTTTTTGGGTTTGAGTTTAAGCCCTGCCCCTTGTAACTTTACAAAAACCTTGCGTAAATTATGTATCATTTTGTTAAAATTCTTAGCCATAACTATGATGTCATCTAGATATATGAAACAAATGTCCCATTGGAGCCCTGCCATAACATTCTCCATTAGACACTCGAAGGTGGCAGGGGCGTTTACCAGACCAAATGGCATACAACGAAATTGATAAAGACCCTTCCGTGTGGCAAAGGCTGTTTTAGGGCGATCTGATGGCTCAACTTCTACCTGCCAATATCCAGAACATAAATCCAAAGTTAAAAACCACTTGTTTCCTGACAACTGCTCCAGCGAATCATCAATTCGGAGCAAAGGATACGCGTCTTTGATAGTACATGCGTTTAACTGTCTATAGTCTACGCAAAACCTAGTGGTCCCATCTTTCTTTCTTACCAAAACTATTCCGGAGGACCATGGTCCTTCCGAGGGCTCAATAATGTTTCTTTCCAACATATCGTTAATATATTGATCTACCTCTTCCCTAAGACCTATTGGGGTGCGCCGTGGTGGCTGCTTGATTGTCCTTGCAGCACCAGTGTCAATCCTGTGTTTAACAATATTTGATTGTCCAAGATCCGAATCTGAAGCGGCAAAAAGATGCTTAAATTCCAATAACAACTCTGTGACCTTGTCTCTTTGTCCATGTCCAAGATTCTCACTAGACCTATCTAATAATTTTTCCAATTCATTATTAAGAGCATAATCCTTGTGATTGTCTACCTGACTAAACACTTCCGCTCCACTGAGATTTCCGACCACAGTACCAACATTTAATATTTGGACACTGTCACTTATATTCAACAGCCTAACAGGAACTGAATTATCAGACATTGCAACAAACTACTACAAGAGCATTTCCTCTATCAAGAAATTCTTCACTGGGTTCAATAATGCCAGTCACCTGAACAGCTGAATCTTAGTTCAGTTCTTCACCCTGGATTACTACCTCGGACCTTGTGGCTATGCTAACTTTATCTTGACTACCACCCGATAAACGCCTAACTTTCCCTGTAGTAACAAAGGTATATGTTGATTATCCCTTTCCATTACTTTATTTCCTAAATCTACTTTACAACCGTTTGTTTGCAGAAAATCTAGTCCAAGAATACCTTCCACTGACAAACCTGCTATAACACCTTCAATGACAGTGTGAAAACTACCAAGCTTAAGAGAAAACAGTGCCTTACCAATGATTTTTAAAGACTCTCCATTAGCTGCTATTATTTCCTGGGTGACCTGCCAGTCCAGACATATTGGCTTTATTCTTAAATTCATCTAACTCTTTACACATATTTGCCAATTGGTCATTACATGCTGCTAACATGCCCTCTTTTTTATCCGACAACCTATCATGAGACTCCGACTCTCTAACCACCTGTTCATTATTGTCTACAACTCTTAAATGGGCTTTCCCTACTTCAAATTGCTTTTCTGCCTTGTAAAACGCTTCTAACTCTACAGCTAAACATATAGCGGAATTAAGGTCAGGGGGCCGTGATTGTTTTATTTTTATACGCATTTCCGTATAAATCAATGCATCCAAAAAGTGTTCTTTAGCCAATGTTTCTTTGACTTCTCCTGGGGCAGTGGGGGATGCCTTATTCACCAGCCGGCGTATCGTTTGTCCTAACTCAGGAAGCGTCTATGAAGCCCTCTGCTTCCTTTCTTTCAATTGTACCCGGTAAAACTCTGACTGATTTGGGGGAGCAAACCTCTCTTCTAGAGATCGAACCAACTGGTCAAAATGACTTTTCTTGTCATCTGATAAATCCCCAAGAACACCTTGAGCTTGACCTCTAAAGGAAGCCGCTAAGTACAACCCTTTCTCTGGGTTATCCCAACCGTTAATAGAGAAACAAGCCTCAAAATGTGACCGGTAGTCATTCCAATCACCTGACCCATCGTACGTTGCGACCATAATATCTCTACGCTTACTCATGCTTGTCCCTGGGGCTTTCCCTGGTGACTTCTTATCGGACAAGTTGACGGGGTTTTCCTAAACAATTTGAATGTCTTGAGGTTTCAACGGATTTGAGACTTCTATATCTTTGAAGGCCTTTGGTCTTGCGCCAATGCCTATATGATGTGGACCAACTGGGGTACTATGAATCGGGGTTGTTTTGTCAACAGACGTTTTGTCTTTACGCTGTGTAGTAATAATCCCTGAGTCACTTTCAAACCCGGGAATGGGTGAAGAATGTTAATGACGACTCCTTGACATTGTGTCCTGAAGATCTTTTTCAAGCCTAGATAATTGGGCAGATAGATTTTCGGCTTTATCCATATTTATATAAAAAAATGATGTCCGACTATACTGACTGATATTTCCAACTAACCAACTATACAGCGAACAAATCCCACCGCTTCCACCAAATTCTGTAACGTGCAGGGAGTCCTACACGCCAGATGGTACTTTGTGTACCCGTAGATCCGTACCAGGGTTTCCTCCCTGGATTTGTTGTGTATCGTTGGCTAACCTTTACAAATGGTAACGTGTTTCCTGAACTAATTCAACCTTAGATATAAAAGCCTAACAACAAGTAACAAAAGATTACTTCCGGTAAGTATACAAAATGGAACCCTTAACCTAACAATGGAGTACAACACAAAGGACGCTTAATTGAAGCTGTGACTTAACCTTAGTTCAAAATTAGATATATGACTATTAAACCTATTTGCCTTACAGTACTTTAGTTCTTTGATTCAAAGGTAATATGGAAATATGGTTTCCAGTGCGCCCCTGGTCCTTGTTCAGGGCCAAGGTGTCACTGGTCCAAAGGGACAGTATCATGTTGTCACCGTAATTATATACCACAGGACAATATGTCACCACCTTATTCAGATAGTACAATTGGCTCTTGCTTATAAAAGTTTAACCAAAGGTCCTTGGTAAGCTACTTCTTATTCAATAGTTATATAACCTTTTCTTAAGTCTTCACTCTGGGAGCTCTGACGATTGAACTGATTAACGTTGCGAGAAATTCTACTTATATACTAGAATAATCTCTAACCAAAATGCATATAATCTCTAAACAGAAATAAATATATTCCGTATTACTGTTACGTTTTAGTATAACGCATATAGTAATTTAATATCAAGCACTTACTTTTCAACTTGATAGGATCGGAACCAGTACCAAAACTTCGGATATCGTTTTCCGTATTACAATCGTAATTAACGTACTTCATTAAGAAACGAAAATGAAAGGATTTAAACATTTGCCGACTTCCTAACAGATAAACTTAGAACTTCCTAATATCATTAAGGTAACTAAATAATTTTCGTCACACATTGTCTGATTTGTGTTCTGCACACAAATCTTGTACTTTAGAGCTTTGATTGTCCAAACTTTCTATGCTGATACGTCAAGTGATGTGTTATAAATTAAGTCAAGTCACTGTGGTCTTGACTTTGACCCCTTCGACAGTTAAATATTGTCTGATTTGTGTTTGGTGTATAACGTTTGTACTGTAGCACTTAGATAGACAAAATGTGTATACAGAAGCAATGTTCTGACCTTCACTTTAACCTTCAATTTCTCAATTTACTGTATACAAAGACTTTGTTCCTGTATCAAATAAAAAAGAAGATGTGGTATGATTGCCAATGACACAACTACCCACAAAAGACCAAAATGACACAGACATTAACAACTATAGGTCACCGCACGGCCTTCAACAATGAGCAAAGCCCATACCACATAGTCAGCTATAATAGGCCCCGATAAGACAATGTAAAACAATTCAAACGAGAAAACTAACGGCCTTATTTATTTTAAAAAATGAACGAAAAACAAATATGTAACACATAAACAAACGACAACCACTGAATTAGGACTTGGGACAGGCACATACATAAATAATGTGGCGGGGTTTAATATGTTAGCGGGATCCCAACTCTCCCCCTAACCTGGGACGGTGGTATAACAGTACAACATAAGAACGAACTATAAAAATCAGTTGATGGTGGCTTAACTCACCAGATGGACAAAAATACAAGTGGACGTGGCCGGGTACTTATACATCCCGACACCAAAAGATACAATGAACAGATCTGAGAGTACTCACAGTTATCTGACAGCTAGGTTAAAGCCACTAACAACTAATAAAAAAATCATGCATCTAAGACTAAACTATCAATCCGTACACATCCAATAGATTTAGTGTAAAGACGTCATAAACAGCCAGAGAAAAACATGACCTTACAGGTATCGACAGATTGTAGATCCATGAATATGTATATGTTTATAACATACTAGTAATATTTAGTTAGCTTTTAATTTACTGATAACAAAATCAATATTTATTCCAATAAAAACAATATTCAATGATCTTATTACAGTGTTGAATAGGTAACCTTTTAAAATAAGTTTGTTTAAAGGAGCGACAAGTTTACATGGATCATTTCTAAATTTCCGGGCACGGTTAACAACATTTCCGTAAAAATGAGAATGTGTTATCCCGTTTGAAATAAGTTTTCTACAGGTACAATCAAACTTCAAAACCAAATCTTTATATCTATGAAAAAATTTAGTAAAGGTTTAAAGTAATTTATGATAACGATATCCCTGGTTTAATAATTTACCAGTATTACATAGGTTGCGTTCGTTAAAATCAAAAACGTCAGAACAGACACGGGCATAGCGAACAAGTTGTGAAATATAAACACCGTAAGATGGTGCCAAAGGAACATCACCATTTAAAAATGGAAAATTAACAATAGGGAACGAAAAATCGTCTCTTTTGTCGTAAACTTTAGTGTGGAGTTTCCCGTTTAAAACCGAAATATCTAAATCCAGGAAAGGACAGTTATTACGGAATAAATTTGATTTATTTAAAGTAAGTTCCTTGGGGTAAATTTCAGCAGTATATTGAGAAATTCTTGATTATTTAACGAAAAAATATCATCAAGATAACGGTAAGTGTTGTTGAATTTATCAATTAAATGTAATTTCGACGGGTCTTTACTGAGTTTAGTCATAAACTGTGATTCGTAACAGTACAAAAACAAGTCTGCTATTAAAGGGTCACAATTAGTGCCCATGCATGGGGATACTTACAACCTGTCGATAAACTTTGTTGCCGAAACTTACATAAATATTATCAAGGAGAAAATTAACAGCTTCAATCATCTCATCACACCTCCAGTAAGTATATCTAGCATATTTACCTTTCTCATTAGAGAAGAAGGCTTTAAATAAGTTGCAGCAAATATATCTACATTCAGCTATACCAAACGACCATTTAATTAAATAGGAAAACTTTTGTATAATAAGATAGTGTGGAAGTGTAGTGTAAAGAGTAGAAAAGTCAAAACTATTAACAGAATCAAAAGGACCACCAAAAGCACGTAATTTATCTAAAACATCCAAAGAATTTTTTACACTCCAAAAATGGTTTATACCACTATGTTCATATATTTTATTACAATAGTTTATGATAAGCTCTTTAATAGTAGTTAATGAACTAGTTTTAAAAAGAGCATTGAAAGATTAGTTGTAGACAGATTGTAGATCCATGTTCTACAACTAATCTTTCAGTGCTCTTAACTAGTTCATTAACTAATATTAAGAGCTTATCATAAACTAGAGGCCGAGATGAAACGATATTTAAATGGTTTTTGTGTAGTTTTATAGGTAGCCAATACATAGTAGGGACCTTCAAATGTTCAGAAGAAGCCTTGAGCTTTGATGTGGTTGTGATATGCTTGTTTACGATATGACTCTCTGTGGAGCGGATGGACTTGAATGTAGATGAATTTAAAAGTTCATTCTTAAGAACGTCCGTGTAGTATTTCCGGCATACCATCACCACATTGTTGGCTGCTTTGTCGGCCGGTACAAACACAAACCGCTTTGAAAGTATTTGAAGTTTATTTCGTATTTTGGAAATAGGTGTATTATGTACTCTATTATTTACTTCTAAATTACTTTCAAAATGTGATATTCTCTTATCTACCACATTCATACATTTATTATTAATAAGAATCAAGAGATTTTTTATCAGATTTTTCCCGTTTACACCATTTTTTACAAAACGAGGAAAGAGCATCTTTGGTGACTTGACGACACTCTTTCCAATCTATTTTAGATGGAGGACGATATGTTGGTCCTTTTTTCAAGAAGTTTTTAACCTCTCTGTCCTGGACGATATTGAGGTCCCCTGTAATAACATGGCCATAGGGAACATATCTAAACTTCGACGATTCACAGTTTCAAGTTAAGGGAGTATTACTATCTATATTCACGTCTGATGTAACTGACGTATAATTAAAAATTAAACTTCTGCTGGTTTTTTGTATGTGTATAGTTCTGTCAAACTGACCTAGCATTAACCATGCATGATCAAGTGTCAATCTAACACAGAAGCAATGATTATATTAATAAACTGAACATCTGACAGCCAAAAATCTCAAAATGTCATTGTCACCACAAAAAATGTTTCATCTGCATACTATCTTTTCACAAACATGAAAGTATTTGAAGTCAAGGTCAAATGTTCGTCAGACTTAAGAGTCATCATACACTTGCAGTGAGGTGAGTGTTTTGCTCCATGTCAAAGCCTCGCTGTAACTTTAAAATTAAAAACTGCTTTTCGGCAATTTTATTCACTATTGCTTAGCGATTTTCTGTCATTAATTGATAATGACAGATCCTTTCTTTTCAATTAATGGAAAAACTTTACCACCAACAAGAGGCAAAATATATTGAACCTATTGTACATATAGTAACTGATAGACAAACATCGAACCTTTCAAAAAGAATAACCCAGAAATTCTTGATTGTTTAATCGAAATCATGTTGTCAAAGTACACACATATATATAACATCATAGCCTTAGCAATGGACAACCAATCCAACTACATGAAGACATCTACATATGTCACTTGATATTAAGTAGTGTTTAGTTATTCAACCAATCCCCTAGTTACATTTGAATAAAAAGTTATAAAGTTTCAGATTAATTATAAACTAATGAACTGATCATTGATGTTATACTTAAGCTTACACAGTGATCTTCAAAAACCTAGACTTGGGAGCTGTGATAGTTAAGACAGGATGGTAATCAGTATTTCAAAACTGAGACTTCTTATTATCCGCGGTATGTATTGTACATGATGATATAATGAAAGTCATAAAGAATCAGAGGGCTCAACACGAAAATTTAAATCAGTCACTCAAGTAGGAAATTTTTACATGTATACTTACACCAATTCACATGATTATATGTCCCTTTTTTATTATCTTAAAACTGATTTGCTAGAAACAAAAAAAGTTAATAAACTGTACAATATGAGTCATTTGACCTTAATCTAAGATCACAAGATCATTTGCTCCAAGGCGCACCTGCGCACAAAAATATATAAATATAAGTCAATTAGTATACCCGTGAAACAACTGGAAACCTTTATACTACATATATATTCTTAGTGATAATGCTACTTTCTCCACTGAATTCAACCCTAGATACGCAACCTCGTTACATCCGCGGTCTTCTAAAAAATTATATAATGTTAATGCAGAAAGTTTTTTTTATGTTTTTATCATTGCATGAATTTTTATAGGGTAGGTAATCATAGGTTTCCCCTTAAAAATTTGAATTTTAAGCGCTATTTGTATGCAGCATTCCCTGAAATTGTATTAATGAATCTCACACTTTTGTCGATTAAATTACAATCACGATAATAAATGCACACACAATTTCAGATTTATAATGTATTGTTTCTAATCACTAATTATTAACAGTCAAAACATTAAATGACATTATCTTTCGTTTAAAGCAACTGTATTGCCCATTTTAATAGAATGAGTAAGGGTTTCAATACCTTGCAGAGGAGTATGTTTCCCCACCCTTTGTGTTCTCGTGTAGCTGCTCCTCAAGAGTTTCAGTAGTTGATGAAAGTTGATGATGAAAAAATCTCATCAAAATGATAGAGTTGGGGATAAAATTAGGACCCCCCCCTAAACTTACATACCTTTCTTGTTTAATGAAAATATTCTATCTTAAACTATTTAAGAATAACACAAATACCGAACTCAATGGCAATATAAAAAAGTGAAAGTCCATGAAAACTGACAAAATTGAAGGGTATCAATCAATGGAACAAGTGAAATACAACTTCAATATTCCGACTTGGTATAGGAATTTTCCAAACGAAAGGGTGGGTTGAACTTGGTTTTATAGATAGCTAAACCTAAACAGAAATAATGGGCAAATATGACAATAACTGGGATCCATAGAATATCTGTAGAAGAAAGGCGAAAGATACCATAGGAACATTCAAACTCATACGTCGAAAATTAACTGACAACACCATGGCTAAAACGAAAAAGATCAACACACAAACAATAGAACATGAAAAAAAAACATAAAAAATTAAAGACTGAGCAACAGAAACCACACCAAAAAAAGGTGATCTCAGGTGGCTCAGAAGTGTAATCATATACTAATCCATATGTGTCACCCGTCGTGTTGCTCATGTTGGTAAAACCCCTGTTTTAGGTCTAATTCGGTAGGACGGGGTTCTAGTTACGACATAAGGAACGTATCCGTTATCTTCTGTGAAACGGTTATCCCATAACGGTCAACCAACACGAGACGGCGTCAGTAAAACTTACGAAGGGATGATTTCTACTTCACCACTTGGAACTCCTGGTTTAGTTGCTTCCTTGTAAGCAGCAACCCTCTATCAAGAAAATCATGACTGGAAAATCAAACCCTAGAATAGTGTATCAACTTGGAGATATATACTCCATATGTAGGCGCTGCTGGAATGTTCCTACAGAAAGATTGCAATTTCACAATTAGGAAGCGTTAATAATCTCTTTTGTCCTAAAGTTTTGTTTTCAACTGAGCCTGGTTGTCAATTTCTAGATTTAAGTCAAAATCTAAGGCAAACTTAACTGTATCTGTTGCATCATGTATCTCAAGTTAGAAGAGATAGATGCGTTCAACTTAATCACCAAATTTTAAATTATTTAGTGAAAGATCATCATCTACATATAGTAGAAAGTAAAGTGAAAAAATACTGCAATCTTCTTTCTTTTCCTACTAAGTTGTTCCTGTGTGAAGTCCGACTTATATGAAGGAAGGAACAAGTTGCCAAGAAGAGAGGCACAGTTTGACTGCTGATAGAATATTTCTTTAATGCTTTGAAGATTAAAAGTTAGTCCAAATGGTTATATTCATTTTAGCTTGTGTACAACTACGACGTAATGATGACACCTTTTGCAAAGGATTTTCTGCCGCTTATTTTTATATTTTACAGATACTTTGGTACATTTTCTCATAAAACATGTCAAATGCTTAAAATGGCAAGGAATTGTACTCTATGTCTTGCGTGCACAGTACTGTTTTAACTAATTTTAGTTACTTTCGCTAGTAATAAAATAACGAGAACAAAATTCGTCACGCATATGTAATGAGATCTTTCCTTATTAAAAAAAAACATCAAATAGTATACTCAATGAAACCCAATAGTTATAACATATTGGTAAACATTCAATACTTAGAGGGTACACAAATATCAAAGTGTCTTCAAACAGGAAATGACCGACGACGCATCTGAACATTATTTAATTGAGAGGTGAGAACAATGAAACTGAAAGTTGTATGCTCAGAAGATATCATAAATGTTCAGACTATGGTAGTTCAGGAAGTGAGGGCAAATCTAAAATAGCTAATCACAGTAAAAATCCTCACAATAAAGATGAAGCTAAATACTGAATCATTACTTCAAACGGAAGCTGACAAATAAGCAATGAAAAATGTATGCTGAAATGGTAACAAGTAAAATAACAAAACAACCGAACTCCGAAGAAAATTCAAATCGGAAAGTCACATATCACATGTATCAAATGACAAATCGAAAGCTCAAATGCATCAATCTAATTGAAAATAACTGTCATAATCTTGACTTTTTACAGGCATATTCTTATGTAGAAAATGGTGGATTAAACCTGGCACGACAAGAAGTTGGACAATTTATTTTGCTAACCACGAACCGCATTAATTCAAAGTATCTAAAAATAGAAATGATGTCTGACAGATATTAGAAGCTCACACATTAGAACTCATTACTGTCATGCTGTGGACTGATATAATGCCCATAGTTGAAGATTGTACGATGAACAGTAAGACAACAAAAGCCTTTCCCCATTCCTTAGAAGTAGCGTTAACATGGAAGAAACTGCCAAAGTAGATTTTACCAGATATAAAATTATTCCATAATACAAAAGTTGAGTGAAATTTTACATCATTTTTATTTTGATAGTGCACAATATATATAATATTTTAGCTAATGATATATGCAACTGAATAAAAAAAAGATAACATGATATATATCATAAGTTTTAGTTCAAGAAGATAATACAGTTTTTTCTGCAACCAAATTTTGGAAGTTTTCATATTTGCTTTTTTTATTTGTCATTATTCTGTAATGTTGAAGAAATTCCTTTATTTTTTACTTTGAAACACATTGGTTTGTTTTGTTTTTTCCTCGGATATACAAATCGTTTATTTTGTATACATGCATAAGTGATATTATATGATGTCCTATTTAATGTTTATCAAGTAATAGTTTTATTTGATCCCAAATTGAAGAAGAAATTTCTGAAATATGCATGTCAAAAAATAATTTTCAATGTGGAGTTAACGTTATTTTCCAAGAGAACATTAATTGTTTGGTTGATATTTGTGATGCAGAAACTTCAATGTATTATCTTGTATATTTTTGTTAAGTACAGCATGTGTTGTCTTTTGCTTGTATTATTTTCTAAAATAAATATTTTGTCCTATTTTGAAATCCTTTTGGTTTTTCATAAAATATATATTTAGGGGGTAAATGCAAATGTCGTTTGATACCATTTTTCTTTTTCTATCTTTAAATTTGAATTTTTATCAGCAATAACCATAATTATAGAACTTGCGGGTCAACTTTGACGGATCCCGCGCTCAATGCTGAAGGGTTTTAAAACCCAGCCTTTATTTAATATGCTATAATTATCTTAATTAAATGGGTCGTTTTTTCTTGTAAATAAGGTTAACCCAGTTTCGGTGAATTTGTCAATTCTTTCTTCTCATGGCAATGATTATAGACATCTACAGAAAAGTTTTTGTAAGTCGTACCAGAAAGGTCTATAAATGTCTTGTCTTGCTGATAAATGATGCTATGTTAAGTTAGACTTCTATCTACCTTTTATAGTTTCTAAATAATAGACAGACAACAAAGCATTGGTAGATATCGTCTTTAAAGATCAAAAACTCCACAAATGATTAAACTGACAATTTTGATCATTTGATTTATTTGTAAATCTTGTTATTTGCGCTTATTTATCTGTTTTGGTTTTGCAGATAATAGTAAAAACAAAATCTGCATTGAAGGCCAATGTCTTAATGAATATGATTTCAACCATGTTTGCTATGTAAAGTTCTTCTAGTATGATAGTATTTATGATGTTAGGAAAACACGTGAATATTTATAAAAATCGTCTATAAACAGCAAAAACTCCAATAATGAGTTGTTTGGCGAATTCAAATATGTTGAAAATATTGTATTGAACAGACTTTCAATCACCTATTCTTACTAATCAGACAATGTATCTCAAGGTTAAGCTATGGAAATTTATAATGCAAGATACAAAACAAATAGCGATCACATTCCATATATCTTAGCTAGGTCATATTGTAAACATTACGTTTTCAATAATAATTTCCCGGTTCGTAATCCTATGGATAATTCAAACTTTGCAGTGATTGACCATTTGACTGCCACACATATTTTTTACAAACTCGATAATATATCTCAATGTTCGGCTATTGAAATCTACAAAGAAAGATACAAAACAAATAAATAGGAATTATATTTCATATATCTTAGGTCTAATTGTAAACATGTTTTTTATAATAATTTCCCGGTTCTTCATCCTCACAACCAATACAACCTGGACAGGATGGTTTCTTCTAATACAAATAGAAGTGGTCAGGTAAGAAGAATTTTCTTGCCATTGCTATCTGTTCTTTTGTTGCCTTCTCTTCTTTTACATATTCAATACCATCAGTTATAATATAAGAATCATCACCTGGCCTTACTGGTGATTCCTGGGTAGCGACAGAGGATTCAAGTTTTGCTTTGGCATCGTCAAATGCCTTTTTAAAACAAGTTGCTATTTCTTGATTTTTGAATTTTACAGCTAATTGTTGCATTGCAGGTTCAACATCAGAGAAATCCATGGCGAACCAAATCCATGCTTTTCCGTCAGTTTTTGGCATAGGTTTTAACTCTAATTCTTCGGTTAAATAATGATTCAAACATATCTTATAAATTTGTGCTCGACGCATCAGAAGTCTAACTTTTCCATTTTCCTTATGTTTGGAAATTTTAATATCACCTAGTCCACGTTCTTTCCATTCGCCATCAGCAAATCTAAACAATTTAGAACGATGTTGAAATAATACTTCTTCGTCTTCTTCTCCAGTGACAACATCAACAGCACTCGGTAGTTCAATAATCGGTTCAAAATGAATGTGATCATCATCTCCGTCTTTATTTAGGTACATCCCCTCAGCATTGGTGGGTGGAGACTTTGGATCTGCATCTATTGATGGTGACAATGTAAAATTGAATCCACTGCTGCTCTTCTCTGGTGTTACAGTAGCAGATGGTTGTAATGTAAAGTTGAAACCTTTGGCTAGAGCATCTGCTTTATTTTTATCTGCGTTAGATTTTGTTCGTGTGAAATTAAAACCAGCTGTATAAGTTGTTTGAAAAGTGAATCCAGAACCAGCTGTATCAGTTGTTTGGAAAGTGAATCCAGAACCAGCTTTGATATCAGACTTCCCGGCTGTTCCAAAAGTGAATCCTCCTTTTCCACCAAAATTAAATCCCCCACCGGTACTACCAAAAGCTGAAGACTTTTCCCTTTCTTTCGGTAAGCCTTCTTTTGTAACTCCTGGCTTCAACGAACCACATGCAGGACATTTGAGAACATCACCATTATTTGAAATAAGGCAGCCATCACATCTACAGACACCCTCTTTAGTTTTGAACAAATCGCCAAATCCTTTCTTTCCTTCCTTCTTTTCAGACTGATTAGAGGATTTAGCCTCCTCCTTGGTAACTCCAGGTTTAAGTGTTTGACAGGCTGGACATTTCAGGGCATCACTATTATTAGACATTAGACATCTATTACATTTCGATTGTTTAGTCTTAGATGCATGATTTTTTTATTAGTTGTTAGTGGCTTTGAACTAGCTGTCAGATAACTGCGAGTACACTCAGATCTGTTCATTGTGTCTTTTTGTGTCGGGATGTATAAGTACCCGGCCACGTCCACTTGTATTTTTGTCTATCTGATGAGTTACGCCTTTTTCAACTGATTTTTATAGTTCGTTCTTATGTTGTACTGTTTTACCACCACTGTCCCAGGTTAGGGGGAGGGTTGGGATCCCGCTAACATGTTTAACCCAGCCACATTATTTATGTATGTGCCTGTCCCAAGTCAGGAGCCTGTAGTTCAGTGGTTGTCGTTTGTTTATGTGTTACATTTTTGTTTTTCGTTCATTTTTTTACATAAATAAGGCCGTTAGTTTTCTCGTTTGAATTGTTTTACATTGTCTTATCGGGGCCTTTTATAGCTGACTATGCGGTATGGGCTTTGCTCATTGTTGAAGGCCGTACGTACGGTTACCTATAGTTGTTAATGTTTGTGTCATTTTGGTCTTTTGTGGATAGTTGTCTCACTGGCAATCATACCACATCTTCTTTTTTTATATTAAATTAAGTATTTATAAAAAAATAACCACAAGATTTCCAAAATGTCAAATTAGAAATTTCGTAGTTAAGTTGGCAGTTATTTGGACTGGACTAGAGACTAGTGCACCCCTATGGAATACAGCAATACCCCCTCAAATGCCTTTAAACAGTTTTGGTTATTATCTCAAGTGACAATCATCTGTTACGTTATAGATCATGCCCAACTATATATAACAACAGCTAGAACTTGATATTCGAGGGAAGCTAATGTGGCCTTTTAAACTTTTTTGGATTCGAGCGTCACTGATGTGTCTTTTGTAGACGAAACGCGCGTCTGGCGTATATATACAAAATTTAGTCCTGGTATCTATGACTGTATGATGAGTTTATTTATGATCTTTTATACGCCGGCTGCTGATTCTAAATCAAAAAAAGATATGTGCCGGAAGTACTTACCGAGCTAACCCGGATTAAGCCGTCTTTGCAAACAAGCTTCTCTATTAAGGGAATTCTTATTGCCCCTTACATGCTTAGGGATCAGTATTTAACCGGATTTGACTCTAAGATTAAATATTTAGCATGAGTTTTGAAGACGGTCTTTGTTCACGTCTGTCCGTAAGGATTTTTAATACTGGTCAGTGTTACCTGATTCCCGTAGAACTGTAAAACTGAAAGAACACAATATTGTTGTCATATTAATATAAAACATTTTTATTTTTTATGATAATGAACTTACTGTTTTCACACACTACAAGTCACTATACTGTTAGCAAAAACATGCAATGTCAATGATTGAATGAACATGATGACCTTTAATTTATCTATACTGCCATGAATATATTTTCGGAAAGCATTTACTTTCACTTTCACTTCAGTTTTTTGAAAGAGAAACTAGCAGTTGAATCGGGTTCTGGAAATTTTCAACTTTTTGTTCCCCATCCTTTTCGCTGATTGCTTAGCCTTTATAATACAGATTGCTTTTAAGCATTGTATACTTAATTGAACATCGCCGATTTTTCCTGATATTCAGCATTGTAAGTTATCACATTTTAATTTTATTATCTGTTGTAGGAAATCTATTTATAGTATTTTGTGATGTAATTACTCTGTCACAGAGACTGATATAACAACTATCTGTAATTAATATACTATACCTTCCTTTAATTAATCAAAATAAGTCATATTATACACAAAATACAACACTATAGAGGGGGAGGACAGGGGTAAGGGACACAGGGAGAAAGGGGGTAGGAGAAAGGAGAGGAAGGCTGGGAGAAAGGAGAAAAGGTTGGAGAAAGGAGAACAAATTAAATATCTCTCCTTTTAAAAAATGATCTTATATTTCAAGAAAAAATATCTCAAAAGAAGATGTTTTATTCTAATGGGAGAAAGGAGAACGGGGGTAGGAGAAAGGAGAAGAGGGGTGGGAGAAGGGAGAAGGGTACCCCCCTGTCCCCCTCACTATAAACTAAATATATAAATATACAGAATTACTGTAAAACCTATAAAATGCTGTCTACCACATAGACACATTGTATAAATTCTCAGCATAAATATATATATAACTTAATTATAACTACATTTGTACAAAACTACAAACTGAAGTCAATGTTAACTTCATTGAATACTGTTATGACAAAAGTGTAAATGTATGCAAATAACATGTTAAGTCCAGTCAAACTAAGATTTAACCTCAATTAACTATACAACAGAAAATGTTTTAGAGACAATATCTGAAAAAGTATAATTTCCATGTCCCATCTTTCAGCAGCAATTATTTTTTTATTCAGGCATCTATTGATCTTTTTGGAACATTTTAAGTTTCAGTATTAACTAGAGTATATATATAATGAACCAACTGCACCCAATTAAACATTCTTTCTAATATTTCTTCAAAAAAGGTATTATAATTTAAATAATCACCCCCCCCCCCCCTTAAAAATCATGTTGTCCCCTGTTATTTTCTGAAAATTAAATCATTCAAAGAATAGCTATATTAAGTAAACAGCCTTCCAATTTTCACAAATCTGATAGATTTTATAAAAAAAATTCTCCATTACTTGTCTGATTTAGTTATAACTAAAGCATGTAAAAACATTTTGCATTTTTAAGGGTCTTTTAAATGTTGTCCCCAGGGGTAATTTTTCCTCCTGTTTAAATACCGCTGGGTTTTTTTCCACCTATGGACACGTTTGAAAGAACAAATATTTATTTCTTGTAATGAAATGTGAAGAGCATCATTTCCTGAATGTATGAATCCATTTGTTTAGGTGAATAGCAGCCAGTTTAAAAAAAACTGAACTCCCCAAAGATCAGAATTTGGAGAAAAATAATAGTGTTGTTCTCTCCTGTTACAGCCTTTTTGTATACCTTCTGAGAATATTGCATTGTCAGCACTATAACGGTACATGTGTTTTTATAGTATCTTATCAAATTGATATGTAGATCTATGGAAGTAAACTTCTACACAATTCAAGTAATTTAACAAAAAGTACTGCGCTATTCCTTTCTGTTACATTCTGTCATGTTACCTGATAAAAAGTAACAGCATAACCACAATCAGTAACAGGAAGGATGTTCAAGACAATTTTGCTGATGAATCAAAAGGTTAATCTTCTATATGCCAACCACTTCAGTTAATATAAGTAATCATCACCATATTAGATAAATTTCAAAAAAATATACAGTATATTAAATGAAAAAATAGGTTTTTTGCTTTTGATAACAGCAGAGAACATTGTGCAATTCTAGTATAGTAGATAGTAACAGAAAGGAATTTATTTTATAATTTTTCATTACGTAGACATATTTTTCATCTTTTTTTTCTTTTTTTTTCATCTTTTATTTGTTTTTCAATAGTCAGGATTTAACATCAAGAACCCTACACTACCACCTGACAAGGGTATTAAGGGGTTACATATTATAGAAAATAATTCAGTATACAATTTTTATCACTGACAAATTGATTTTTACAATTATAATATTCAAGGTTACATATAAGTTTTATTTGGTAATATTCTCTCGCTCTCATATTTTTCATCTTGCAAATACAGTTTCAAAGGATAAATGACATTGTTTGCTGTTATCTTCCAATTGTTACCAATCTGAAATGATGTATTTTTCTTAAACTATAAAACAAATCCTTTCTGTTACCAACTCTGTCCTGTTACTCAAGATTCTTTCATGTTACCGACATATCTAACTATATTTTAGTATATTTCTAAACCTTTTGTATTGCAAATGCTTAAATCAATAATTGGCATTTGATAAACTATTGCAGGATATACTAGTAAACCACAAATAGTGTCTTAAACTTATTCCTTATTCCCATTAGAAACTTTAAAAAAATGATTCACTTTGGTGACAGGAAAGAACTGGATTTTTTTTGTACCATTTTTAAAATCACATTTAACAATTGTTTGAATTACAGACAACAGTTCTTGGATCCTCAATGTGTGTTCTTCGATTTGTGCTATAGAAATACTGGGTCTAAAGAAATATTTTTTTGTTTTTTTCTTATTGCCAAAAATTAGCCTTTATTAAATATTGTCTCTTTAGTTCTAATCTATTGCATAAAGCCCTTAATATATACAGAAAAAAGTCCCAATAAATCTAACTTGAGGAAAACTCAAAATCATCATTTTTAACTTCTTATGGAAATTAACATTGCAGGGGAGATAACTCCACTAAAATTAGGGGTTTTTTTGTCAGTTTTTGGTTAATTTTCTTGAAATTTATGTAAAGTATGATACTTTGATGGGGTAATAAGTTTGTTTTTGACTAAATTATATAATTTTCTGCTCATAAAATGTACAAAACCAAAGTGTTATGGGTAGTTTTTTTTTTTTTTTGCATTTTTCATTTAAGAAATTGCAGATTTGACAATGTTTGAAGCTTTCTGACCATTTTGAAAAATAATGTGAAAATTTGGTATTGTTTATATCTGTATATTATATTTTTTCAGCATCTTACTTGTCTAAAAAAACTTTTAACCACAAAAAGAAGAATACATGCTTAATTATTTTTATTAAGTTGAGATTCTTTATCTTGACATGTTGAAAAATTTAATAAATGGTCAATTAATGAATAACAAAATCTAGATTATAGCTTGATAAAAGATATGAAAACCCCTTTAGAGTTGTTTGTTATACTCGTAAGACCACTACAAAATCAAAAATAAATACATTCTGATGAATAGAAGTGGTAAGGTTATAATTTTGTATTAAGTTTTATTGATATCTGTCTTTTTTACAAGAGTTATCTCCCTTTTCAATGCAAACCTCCATAGGATTTTTAAATGGTGATTTTTTTAAGTCTTCCTCAAGTTAGATTTTATGGGACTTTTTACTGTGTATATTTGGGGTATTATGCTAAAGATTAAAACTTAAAAATCTTCTGTATGTTCGTATACTATGGACATATATACCCCGAAGCCCATAGATGACCATGTTTACTTTAAAATAACATTTATCCGTCAAGGGTTAATTACATTATTTGACAATTAACCTCATGTAAATAGTACTCGATAACCGGACGATTATACAACCGGCCTACAGCTATAGGCAGGTGTATGGACCATTGGACTATATAAGATACCTCAATGGACTACAAGGACACAATTCGATCACACCAGAATTCGTCACATCTCGGCCAGTGTCAGTGCAAAACATTTATTTGAACTTTAATCGCTCTTTGAATATACTTGTAAATTAAGCAATAAATACTAATTGACAAGTATCACTTATTAACTTATTGATTGTGCCACATCAGTCAAATTGGTGCCGTGACCAGGATTAAGGACTTCTAACCACTATACGACCAAGGAACCAAGGAACCACGTAAGTTGCAATTACCATAGCTTTCATTCTTTTTTGATGGATAACCAAGATACTTCTATGTCAGCACAAAAAGTAGAATTAGCTTTCAATTCTGTCGCTAACGAATTACATGGGTTACGAGAGGTAGTTACGATTCAAGGCGATGTAGCCACGGAAATTAAAGGGTTAAAATCAGCCATTTGTTCTCAAAATGTAGTTCAAGGAATAACGCCTTTTGAAGGTAATACGAAAGATTTTAAAGCCTGGATTAAGTCAATTGAAAAATATGCTTTACTTTTTAATGATAGGGATCGAATCAAGGAAATAGCTTTTCAAACATGTAAAGGGGCTTGTTCAGATTACATACAAAGGTATTTAAGAGACCATCAGGACACCACTTGGGAACAATTAAAAAAAGAATTAACTTCAAGGTTTGGGGAAATTACTGACCCTCAACATGCGTCGACACTTTTGAGACAATTAAAACAAAAAGGGGACGAATCTGTTCAAATTTATGCAGAAAATTTATTGAATTTGGCAAATGAGGCATATTCAGATTTAGATGGACATAACGAAGCTATAGAAAGGGAACTCGTAGGCATTTTTATAGATGGTTTAGCTCATTCGTATTTAAAAATGAAATTAATGAGAGAAAACCCAGCTACTTTTTCTTTGGCAGTTAAAAGTGCAATGACTGAACAAAATTTGAGAAAAAGATTTACTTTAAGAACGGAAAGGGTAGACGAACCAAGGTATAAAACGATAAGACCAATGACATTAACTAGACCAAGACGGACTGAACCTTTGAACTCTCATGAACCAATGGAAATTGATCATTATCGTGATGCAAAACGTTGTTATTCTTGTGGTAAAGTAGGTCATGTATCACGTGATTGTCGTTCTGGGGGAAATTTGAGACAAATTAATGCCGTAGAAATGCAAACATATCACGGAAATTCGGGTAGAAATAGGGAAATTAATTGTTATTCTTGTGGTAGGGTAGGACATATAGCACGAGATTGTCGTTCTAAGAGAACCTATAGACAAGTAAATGCAGTTGAAACGCAACAATATCAAGGGAATTCGGGAAGAAATAATGAGATAGTTTGTTATCAGTGTAATCAACGAGGACATATTAGGCCAAATTGCCCAAATAGAAAACCTAGGACTGTTAACATGGTAGAAAACTGGGGTGTATATCCGGAAAACTAAAGCGCTCTTGTCACGTTGAAGCCAGTGATAAGAGTCCAATTAAATTACCTACTTATTCTATAAATGTTGCAGGAGCTCCAAATTCAACTTTAATTAAATTTCAAAATCAAAGATATAGAGCTCTTGTAGATTCAGGCGCTAGTGTTTCTTTGATACACAAAAGAATTTTTGAAACTTTGAGGGATAAACCAAAATTATTAAAGAAAACGGCTAATTTACAGTCCGTAAATGGGGGGTCTTTACATGTAGAAGGTTGTGCAAACCTTACTTTTAAAATAGGTAGTACAAAAGTTACTCAATTATTTTATGTTGTTAGAGACATGAACAGAAATGTTATTTTAGGAAAAGATTGGTTAGTACAAAATGGAGTTAGGTTATATTTTGATTTAGGATGTTTGAGAATTCAAAAAAATTATGTTCCATTAGAAGAAGACATTAATGTGGCTTCAATTGTAAGATTAACCGTAAATGCAGTATTAAAACCACAAACAATAAATGTTTGTCCCGTAGGCCTTAAGAACAATCCAAGTTTTGGAAGTACTAATTTGTTAGAAATCTCACCTGTAGCTTCAGGGTATGTTAGTACAGAACCAGGCTTAATGATAAGTAATACGGTGGTTAATTTTAATAAAAATAGGAAGTTTCCTTTGATGATTGTAAATAACACAAACAAATCAATTAGGTTAAAAAGGGGTTGTGTAGTAGGTAAGGCTTCTCATTTAGAAGAAATAAATTTAGTCAATGTGAATCAATCTCAAGGAACTTCGGGACTCAAAAAGTTAGATGAGTCTGAAATAAGTGTACCGCAAGAATTTAAAAAGGATATACTTAGAATGATAAGGGACAATGAAGATGTTTTCGCAACTTCAGATAAAGATTTGGGGTGCACTGATACAGTACAAATGACTATCGATACAGGGAATAACCCACCTATTAGATTAAAACCTTATAGGGCCCCACTCAATCAGAGAGAAATAATAGATAGGACAATTGAGGAACTACTAGAGGCTAAGATTATTAGGAAGTCTAGGTCGGCTTGGGCTGCGCCTATCATTATTGTTTCAAAAAAGGATAAAACTTCAAGGATGTGCGTTGACTATCGCAGGCTAAACGCAATTAGTAAAATTTATTCATTTCCGTTACCATTGATTGATGACTTGCTTGCTTCGGTAGGTAAAGCCAAAGTAATGACTTCGCTAGATTTAAAGTCAGGTTATTATCAGGTCAAGGTCAAGGAGTCAGATAAGGAAAAGACTGCTTTTGTATGTCACAAAGGATTATTTGAGTTCAATGTATTACCATTTGGTCTCGCCTCAGGGCCCAGTTTATTTAGTGAATTAGTTACAGAAGTACTACAAGGGTTAGAGCATTTTTCAACTGCTTACATTGATGATATTTTGATATTTTCCGAAACAGAGGAAGAACATTTAGGCCACATTCAACAAGTTTTTGATAGATTACGACA
This sequence comes from Mytilus galloprovincialis, assembly GCF_965363235.1. Classification (NCBI taxonomy): domain Eukaryota; kingdom Metazoa; phylum Mollusca; class Bivalvia; order Mytilida; family Mytilidae; genus Mytilus; species Mytilus galloprovincialis. Next base: position 91,282,435 of record NC_134843.1, read on the forward strand.
GCACAAACTGAAGTTGAAATTGAAAAAATGTAATTTTTTGCAAAATGAAACCAATTATTTAGGCTTTATAATAAGTAAAGATGGATTAAAACCAGACCCTGAAAAGGTTAAGGCCATTCAAGGCATGAAAGCTCCCTCGAATGTCAGGGAAGTAAGAGGATTAATCGGTTGTTTGAGTTATTATCGTAGATTTGTACCTTCATTTTCAAAAATTGCAGAGCCTATAGTTGCTTTAACTAGGAAAAACAAGGTTTTTAATTGGACCACAACTTGTCAGGAATCTTTTGAAAAGTTAAGGGATGAACTAGTGAAAGTACCATTATTGGCATACCCAGATTTGAATAAACCCTATGTGCTGTACACGGACGCTAGCGATAGTTGTGTAGGGGCTTGTTTAACGCAATTACAAGAAAATCCAATCAAGGGTGAAAAGGAAGTGGAAAGACCGATTTATTTCCTATCTCATAAATTGAGTGATACGCAAACACGTTGGTCAACCATTGAAAAAGAAGCATTTGCTATTCATTATGCGTTACAAAAATTGAATCATTATTTGTATAATGCTGAATTTGTGATAAAGACAGATCACAAACCTTTGAAATACATTTTAGAATCCCCCATGCAAAATAAGAAAATTCAACTGTGGGCTTTGAACATAACGGGTTATAACTGTAAGATTCAGTATATTCCAGGGCCCCAAAACGTGTATGCAGATTTCATGTCTAGATTACCTTCAGATGAAAAACCAAACGAAAATCCAGATCCTTATCCGGATATTAGTGACAATACTTACGAAATTAATGTGATTAATTCAAATAGATTTCATTTTACTGATTATACAAATAATGACAAATTAGTTGAAGATATTCCAGAAAAAGAAAATTTTCAGTTTAAAGAATTTGATATGTCAATTGAACAAATGAAAGACAAAACATTACGCGAGTTAAAGGAACAGCTTGTAGGCGATAAGGTACCCGAGGCAGTGCAAAACAAGTACATCATAATAGATGACATACTTTATTACATCTCAAATGTAGATAATGATCCTATTATAAGGTTGTACATACCTTCTCATATAAAACAAGCTGTTGTAGAACAGTATCATGATAAGAATGGGCACATGGGCATTGACAAAACATTTGATTCGATTCGTCAAAAATATTTTTGGCCAAACATGTTTAAGGAGCTGTATAATTATGTCACCACTTGTGTACCTTGTCAATCACGCAACTTACAAAAAGTTAGAGCGCCAATTCAGGAAACAAAAATTCCGCCTTATCCTTTTTGTCATGTAGGGGTAGATTTGAGTGGACCATATCCAACTACCATGTCAGGAAACAGGTACATTATAGGATTTATCGATTTGTACTCGGGGTGGCCAGAAGCTTTTAGTGTCGCAACAAAAAGCACTGACAATGTTGCACATCTTTTGATTGAAGAAATTACTTCAAGGCATTCTGGGATTCAAATTCTAACAAGTGATAACGGAGGGGAAAACTGTTCTAAGGCTATGGAAGAAGTTTGTAAAGAACTTAATATAAAGCATATTAAAACTTCATTCTATCACCCTCAGGGTAATGCAAAAATAGAAAGATTTCATAGAACATTACATGATGTTTTGTCAAAATTAATAGAAGATCATTCCACAACTTGGGACTTATACTTGAACCAAGCTTTAGCAGCAATTAGATTCAATATCAATGAGTCCACCCAACTTTCACCTTTTTATGCATTATATAATAGGGATCCAGTTTTACCTTTAGATAACATTTTACAGCCTAGGAGAAAATACAATGGGGAGGAATATCATAAAATTGCCTTACAACAACAACATAAATCATTTATGCTGGTTCATAAAACTATGAAAAAATCTAAGCAGAAACAAGCTAAGTACGCAAACAAAAATAGCAAAGATATAAAGTTTGAGGTAGGAAACCCAGTTTTTTATAAAAATCATAGAAGGGCAAGCAAACTTTCAAAAAAATGGACTCCGTACTATAGGATTATAGAACAAACTTCACCTGTTAGTTTTATTTTAAAAAATCAGTTAGATGGGACAACCACAAAAGCTCATGCAGAACAAATTCGTTTGGCTAAGTTAGATTGGGAAATTCCTAACAACAATCAAGGTAGGGCATTACGTAAAGCTGCGTATGTAGTTCCCATTGAGTCACAATCAGAAGATTCCTCTGATGATGAAAGCATAGATTCAGACACTCCGTTAAATCAAATTGCAAAAAGATATAAGAAAGAAAGGGAAAATTCTGATTATGAAGATGATATACCATTAATGGAGTTATCTAAAAAATTAAGGGGAAAGAAAATTTTTTCAGAACAAGATAGTCAAATAGAAAATGATGATAATGATGATCAAGTCATTAAAGTAGAAAATTCGCCTTCGGATTATGAAGTCTCTGACATTGATGATAACATGTCTAGCACTCATTCTTCGTCGGTAACATCTGAAAATTATGACATTGAAGATAACATGTCTGTAAACAGTGTTAAAATAAAAAATAATCAGAAATCTACTGAGATTGGGGCTAACGAAACAAAATTAGTATCTAAGGAACATGTACAAAATTTAGTGAGGGCTTTAATAGGTATTATGTAGGTATCAATTGGCTTTATAGGTAGTAAGAAGGATGCAAATCATTTAAGAATTTCTAAAACTTATAAAATATGTTATTTAAACCATTTGTAATTACAATTAAACATGTCGTCCTTAGGACACATGTCACCTAGTCTTATCTCACCCGGTAATTGAAGAGTATTATTGACTGACATAAAACGACGACTACCGGCGACATTAAAAATACCTGGTGACGAAGTTAAAGATATTTGGAACTTTTATAAATTTTTGACCTGTAGTACAGTTTTGGACGAAAACAAAATAATCATTATCATTTCGTTACCATTACTAGATATAAGAGACACTTATGACATTTATAAGATTCACAACTTACCTGTTCCTACTAAGATAACTGATAAATTAGCAGACTCAAACAATATGGTGGCTCAGTATGAATTAGAAGCAGAAGTTATTGCTGCAAACCAAGAAAAAACTAAATATATGCTGTTAAATACCAATGAAATTGACAAGTGTTCCAATCCTTTAGTTAATTTTTGTGAAATTAAAAGTCCAGTTTATCCAGTTAATTTAAGTAAATTATGTATCATAGCCTTATTTGCCAATAAAGAAAATTGGAAAACAAGATGTACAGCAAAAGTACGACCAAATACAATTTTGCCTATGGCAACTTATTTGACCGATAGTATGTGGGCAGTTACTACCATTAAGGAATTTAGAATCACAATTAGATGTGATGACAATACAAACATGTTGACGGATCAGATAATTAATCCTCCTACCACTATAATTAATTTAAAGCGAACTTGTACCGCTACGAGTGATCATTTGACCTTATTACCTACTTATCAAATGGAAAGTACATTTTTAACAGAAAAAACGTTCGATAGATTCTTAAATACCTTTCAAGTATTGAATACAAGTTTATGGGAACCCTTTCATGCTGCTTTACCAAATTTTACAAAGCTTGAACTACCAAGAGAACTAACGGCTATTAAACAAATTCCTATGAACGCTTTGATTGAAAAACTTAAAAATTTACGGGAAATTGAAAATGATGTTGTATTTCCAAATTGGGGAGTAGGTTTATCCATGGGTTTGGGTGCGATATTCATTGGAATAGCTTTATTTTTGTACTGTAAGTTTTTTAGAAACAAATCTTGGTTAGCCAAAAAGAAAGGTGAGAGTTCGGGTTCTAATGCCACGAACGATGGGTACCAAATGGTGACAACGAAAATGGTTGGGACAGAAGTACCTGATTCCAGAGAGAAGCTTCCCTCTGCACCATTACTCAAGGACGATGTTAGACCAAAGACCGATACGACCAGTCTTTTGAGAAAGATGTACCCAGAGCTAGATACGTCGACTACTTCGTAAAAGGACTGGATTGTAAACCATACAACGTAGACGACCGAATCAACTAGCGGAAGACGAACCGTGTAAATAATTTTCAAAATGACTTTATGAACTGTGTAAATAGAATTGTATAAACATTTGCGTTCCTAATCAGTATTGAGGAACAACTTATTATGAGGGTGTTGGAAATAAAACACGAACTATGTATATCGAAATATTTTCAAATGACCTATGTGTAAATATATTCAGATGTTGGACTTGCCGAATTTTATGAACTATATATGTGGTGATGGTTACCAAAAAACTTAACAATGGAACTACTGGATTTACAATAGCATAAATGAAGAAGGATTATCGTATTTTCCGAACTTTCGTTCTTATTGCGAGGGAAGGAATAATGTTACACAATTGGTAACATTAATTAATTATCAAGGAGTATTAATTAGGAAATTTATTAAAAAGGAAATAAACAATTCAATGACAATCATGTATGCTTTGGACACTAATAACCATCTGTGAATACATTAAATAGCAGAAAGCCTTTGGACACTAATAACAATCTGTGAATACATTAAATAGCAGGAAACCTTTGGACACTAATAACAATCTGTTCGTATACTATGGACATATATACCCCGAAGCCCATAGATGACCATGTTTACTTTAAAATAACATTTATCCGTCAAGGGTTAATTACATTATTTGACAATTAACCTCATGTAAATAGTACTCGATAACCGGACGATTATACAACCGGCCTACAGCTATAGGCAGGTGTATGGACCATTGGACTATATAAGATACCTCAATGGACTACAAGGACACAATTCGATCACACCAGAATTCGTCACATCTCGGCCAGTGTCAGTGCAAAACATTTATTTGAACTTTAATCGCTCTTTGAATATACTTGTAAATTAAGCAATAAATACTAATTGACAAGTATCACTTATTAACTTATTGATTGTGCCACACTAGATTGACTGGACTAGTTATATAATAATTTTTTTGAAAACAAATATTTATATTTTTAAGGAATGTACAGGATGTTCTACATGAGGGACTAACTCAACTCACATTTGTGTTTTCTTTATCCAGAGTAGTCAACATAACAGTAATGTAATGTTATTCTATTATAATTTTTACCTCTCCTGCAAACACAATTACAGGCTCCTGACTTTAGACAGGCACATACAGAATGTGGTGGTGTTAAACAAATTTGAAGGCACCAACCCTCCCCTAACCTGGAATAGTAGTGTAACAGTACCACTTAAAAACAAACTTTAAAAATCAGTTGAAAAGCCCTAGGGCAAAATACATCTAACAAAAACACAATATGGATGTGACAGGGTTCTGATACATGTACATCCCTTAAACTAAAAGAGCTTCAGACTTTGTTCCCAAGTCAGTATATTTTTGTCAGATTGACTTATCAGTAACCATGTGTCAACTTAAAGCAGAAGCAATGATTATATAAAAGGAAAATAGGAAAGCCTTAAATGTCAAAATGTCTTAATCTTAACACAGAATTTCACAGCAGCAACTAAAATGCATGCAAAGGGGTATTAAGTCTCTCTATGCCAACATCCATTTAACATATCTAGTTATACTTAAAGATGTGAACTTTATTATACTCAAGTTGTAACTTGTATTTTTACTTCATTTTGAATTGATGATAACATTCAAATGTTCCATGCAATGTTAAAGGTAACAGAATAATATCCCTGCTAACATTATTTATTTGCATTTTATTTAACTTATGTAAGAGTATGGGTACTGAACAGTTGTCATAACATTTTATATTAAAGTTGGAGTAACAATTCTTATAGCATTGTGTATTAAAATAAAACTATCATTAGAGTACTAACATTTCTTATATTGTACATGTTGTAATTTAATGTATTGCCTAAGTATTTACACATACTAATTTTTTTGATACTTTTTTCCAGATAATTGCAAGACTTAACCATCATTTTAATCTCCAATTATTGCTCATAACAATTGTGGTCTTTATGAGATGGCAGCTTTAAGAAAAGATAGAAGGAAGACCTCAGGTATGTTTGAAGTACATACTGTGGATTCATTCTTTTTAATGGGTACCAATTTTTGTGGATGGTGAAAAACTTGCATTTTAGTGGATATTTTATTTTGTGGTTTTGCCAATGTCTGCATTAAACTAACTTATAGAAATTTTTAATCAGTTGAACATTTAAATTTGTGGTTTATCTCTACCCACGAAATTCACAAAAATGGGTACTCCACAAATATTATGAATCCACAGTATTCTAACTGACTAACTTCTGTTTTAATCATGTTTAATTGGACAAGGAAATGTTAATTTCACACATGTTTTAGCATGTTAGTTAGTCAGTTTGGCTCTATTGTCACTACAGAAGGACACAGCCATAGATCATGGCGGCCAGGCCTGTGAGTGAAATAATCCAAATACTCCGTCCAGTGGTGTTAAAATTTTGATTTTTAAACTGTATAAATGTGTATGTATAACAAGTATAACCATTGTGATTCACCTTTGGTATCATGATTTTCATGAAGTTTTATATCCATACAAAATCACCTCCTCCACCAAAACAAATTTATCAATTATTTTAAATACTCCTATACAATATATATAAAATGAAGTATGGTAGAATTTTTAAATAAAATATGAGGAGAAAGTTCTTATGAGCTATTAAAAAATAAAAATAAAAATTTGGGTCCCAGGACTCTGCAGTTACTACAAAACTAAATAGACATAAATTCATAACATATTCTTTAAAAAAAGTAAGCGATAGAAATACAAATAGTACCTATATACATATATAAAACGTCTGAATAATAGTCAACGATTTTTCCCACGTGGGCGCTGGATCGTTACAAGTAACGATACATGTACACAATAAAATAAATTATATAAATGCCTAAAAAGTGTACATAACAACACCAATAACATAAAAAGGAACTATAAATGTAATTATTTATAAATATTTCGGATAACAGATATCCTTCATCGGTAAAATCACAATCACAAAAATCACAATCATATATACCGATGAAGGATATCTGTTATCCGAAATATTTATAAATAATTACATTTATAGTTCCTTTTTATTTTATTGGTGTTGTTATGTACACTTTTTAGGCGTTTATATATATATATATACATATATATATATTTCATTATAGATTCTGATGACATTACAATTATTGGAGAAGACAAGGCATCAATAGATCAGATTGATAAAGCCAGAAGACTACAGTTACCTGATCATTTCTACCTTAACAAGGAGAATACACCTGATGAAGTGTGCATTGACTGTGAGAATTATATAACTGAACAAACTAATCATGGTAATATGTTTATAAGTCGAGATTTTTTTTTAAATCAATGTGATCATTTTTGTCTATCATCTTGAAACATACATGTATAAACAGTGTTCTAGCATGTCTATAGATAATAAGCTGAGATGCCAAAACAATGCCCAAACATCATACTTTCAGGAAAATAACTCATATAAGGAGATCATTGAAATATTAGTTTTAATGATGGTTTGAGGATCTTGTATTTCAGATGCAGTTTACATTGTCTGTGGCATTAATATTCAAGATAATCATGATAATAGGCAAAACCCTTAAATATGACATAATAGGCACATTGAGCCATTTGTCCACTCTTATTTGTATATCTTATTTTAGAAGGCTTAAAACTATAATAAGCACAAATGAGCTATGTATATAAAACAAAAAAGAAGTGGTATGGTAGCCAATAAGACAACTCTCCACAACTGGCACAAGAGACTAAATGACACAGAAATTGACAACCATAGATATTTGTATGGCCTTCAACTTCGAGTAAACCCCATACCTCATAGTCAGCTTTAAAAGGTCTAGAAATGACAAATGTAAAAATATTCAACCGAAAAAACTATCCGCCTGATTAATGTACAAATTAATGAATGAAAACAAACATGATTTACAGCAACGCTCAACAACCACTGAATTACAGGCTCCTGCCTTGGGACAGGCACATACAGAAGGTGACAGGGTTAAACTAGTTTGAAGGTGCCAACCGTCCCCTAACCTTGAACAGTTGTGTAACAATACCACTTAAGCACAAACTTTAAAAATCAGTTGAAAGGATTTAATACATCTAACAAAAACACAAAATGTATGTGGCAAGGTACTTGTACATCCCCACAACAAAAAGATGCTAAGAACTTAACTGAGAGTACTCTCAGTTGCTGACAGCTAGTTCAAAGCCTTTAACAACTAATACAAAAAGTCATGCATTTAAAACTTTTTTCTTACTGTTTGATTCAATTATTGGAACTTTGCTTAACAAAAACATTTGCAACATAAAAGCAATCAACCATGTTATTTCTCTACCAATGCAATGTATTTTAGATGAACATACAGATGAAGTTACATTTAAATATACAATTGAAGATATTGGAAAATTTAAAAGAAAACAGTTAAGCCCACCTTGTATGAAAGGGAATCTTTCATGGTAAGTACATTTTTATCAATCATGTATGTAAGTTCTCTGTTTGTAGTTGTCATATCGTATTTAATTGAACATTTTACAGGGACATAGAAATACTGGGTGTCCCTCCATCTGTACGTCCTGTCTTGTAAGCCCTCTCACATGTACAATTTGCCAGAATTTAATGAAACTTATATCATAGTTTTATATCCATGATATCAGCAATGTCTTGAATGAGTTCAAAAATCAGTGCTGATTATTTATTTTTAGAAGAGTTATGGCCCTTGAAATTATTCTTTATATGAAAAATTGCATAGCAGCGCTCCCATGTGTACAATTTTTATCAGATTTTTATGAAACTTTTTTTATCACCAATCAATTATTTGTAAAAAAGTTTTATCCTTGGATGTACAATTCTTGCCAGAATTTTATGAAACTTTTATCTTAGGTTTATATCAGCAATGTCTTTGACACTTTCAAAAATCAATGCTGATCAAATATTTTAACTAGTTATAATGTCCCTTGGAATAAAAAATTATATAAATGGAAATCATATTGCATTTGCTCTGAAGCCTCATTTCTCTAAGATATTTATAATTTGTTTTTTCCCCCTTTGATAGATAAAATATGTGCAATGCAAGGGGGTATTGGAACTCTGTTATTGTATTAAAAAATAAATTTTGTACTTGAAAATATACTGAACATGTAGTAATTTGAAACTACCATTATCATGAGTATGTGATGGTATTGACATTACAAGATTACATGGGATTAGGTAACAAAGGGGATAGATATGATAATATATTTTTATGCCCCACTGAGGAGCATTATGTTAATCGGTCTGTACATCCATTCATATGTTTGTCTGTTCGTCCGTCTGTCCAGCTTCAAATTGAAGTTTTAGGTGAAGGTACTTTTTGATGAATTTGAAGTTCAAACAACTTGAAACTTTAGTACACATGTTCCCTATGTATGATATGATCTTTCTTATTTTAATGCCAAATTAGAGTTTTTACACCATTTTCATAGTCCACTGAACATAGAAAATGATAGTACAGGTAGGGCATCAGTGTACTTTAGAAACATTCTTGTTTACCATGCATGATATCTTTATGAACTGCATGTCATTTTTGTGCATACTCTTGCATGTACTTCAAACTTAAAGGTTAATTTGCTGAATACATATTTCTGAAAATGTTTGAAATTTATCTTTTGCAATTTGATGTATAACAATTTTAATGGTACTGATTTTACTGCATCAGATGTACAAATCAAAAGCTCATGATGATGATCTGTAGACACCAAAATTAGAAATAAAAAAAAAAATCATTGAATACCTGATTAAAGATATACATTAATCTAGGAAAAAACATAAGTATAGCCAAACCAAACATGAATGAGGGAGATATGCCATAATATCAATGTTAAGAGAGTAAATTGTACTGAAATCTAGATTTAAAAAGAAAATATCTATTTTCAGGAGGCTTGTTGCTAAACCTCAATGGAAACACAACAAAAAAAGGAAGAAATCTCTGAGTTTATGTCTTCAGAACTATTTAGGTATATTTCTTCAGTGTGAGGGAGATGCTATTTCAAGGTAAAGTTATTTTATTGAATACTGGTAATTGATTTTGTTTACTGTAATTAAAATTACAAAACTAGAGGCCCATTCATGTCAGTTGTTGTTTGTAAAGGTATATCTTCTTCTCTAAGTAAATTCCTCCGCAACGGAGCACCCGTGTCACACGGTATATCATGTTTAACTTAATTTTTCGTTTTTGTTTGTTTTTCACATAATTCGGGCAATTGGTTTTCTCATTGAATTGTTTTACATTTTGGTATGTTAGTGCCTTTTATAGCTTGCTGTGCCATATGGGTTTTGCTCATTGTTGTAAGTTGTACAGCAACCAAAAGTCAACCTCATTTGGGTTCTTTGTGTTTCTGTACATAGTTAGTTGTCTCATATGGCAATAATACAACATCACTTTATTTTGTATTTTTGTTAAGATGTTTGTTTGTACCATTACCAATGTGTGCTAATGGTATGTTTCAATTGCCAGGTCATTAATCCTTTTGGGTACTTTGTTCAATGTTATTCTGCAGATTAGATAATTTTTAACCGGATTTTTGTGACAAAAATGTCGGTTATTGATTTGGGGATGTACGGCGGGCGGGCGGGCGGACGGTCAAGTTCAATAATGGTGATTTTGACTTTTACCGTTCAGGAGTTATGGTTCTTGAAAGATTGAAAAATGGAATTTCCAATCGTGTCCGTGCATTAACTCATGAACCGTTCAACCAAAGCTTTTAAAATTTTAATATGTTGTTACTGACAACTAAATGAAGGTCAAATTCAATAATGGCGAGTTTGACTTTTACCGTTCAGGAGTTATGGTTCTTGAAAGATTGAAAAATGGAGTTTCCAGTCATGTCCGTGCATTAACTCAGGAACCGTTCAACCAAAGCTTTTAAAATTTTAATATGTTGTTACTGACAACTAAATGAAGGTCAAGTCCAATAATGGCGATTTTGATTTTTACCGTTCAGGAGTTATGGTTCTTGAAAGATTGAAAAATGGTGTTTCGAGTCGTGTCGGTGCATTTTCTCATGAACCATTCAACCAAAGCTTTTGAAATTTTTATATGTTGTTACTGATGACAAAATAGAGGTCAAGTTCAATAATGACGATTTTGACTTTTACCGTTCAGGAGTTATGGTTCTTGAAAGATCGTAAAATGGCGTTTCCATTCACGTTGTTGCATTTACTCATGAACCATTCAATCTAAGCTTTTCAAATTTTAATATGTTGATACTGATGACAAAATGGAGGTCAAATTTGATATTGACGATTTTAACTTTCACATTCATCAGTAATGGTTCTTGTGATATTGCCAGGACACAAATAAATGTTAATAAATCCGGTTTGCTGTCGTTGTGACAGCCTCTTGTATATACTTATATTTGTTAGATAATAAAAGGTTCATGAATATTTTCTGAGAATAACAGGAGACTTAACTTATATCATACCAGGGTTTTAGAATAATTGTGTTTATTTCTAGTGTAAAGATCCAATGAGTGAATCAATATTATTTCCAAAATAAAGCCATCTTTAAATAACTTAACAACCGTATCATACATAAATCCCTTGTGAATAAGTCTGTTGAAAGATTTGGTAAGCTTTTGAGGTGAATGACAACATTTTTGTGCTTTTATAAAGAACAATATAAACTGTGTTTTCATGCCGTATTTATGAGCATTATGTTTTTTGGTCTGTGTGTCTGTTAGTTTGTCTGTTCTTCTGTCAGTCTGTCTGTCCTGCTTCAGGTTAAAGATTTTGGTCAAAGTTTTTGGTGAAGGTAGGTTTTGATGAAGTTTAAGTCCAATCAACTTGAAACTTAGTACACATGTTCACATTGATACGATCTTTTTAACTGTCAAATTAGAGTTTTGACCCCAATTTCTACAAAACATAGAAAATAATAATGCGAGTGTGGCATCCATGAACTATGGACACATTCTTGTTTTTAGCTCACCTGGCCCACAGGGCCAAGTGAGCTTTTCTTATCACTTGCGACCGGCGTCCAGCGTCGTCCGTCGTCATTAACTTTTACAAAAATCTTCTCTTCTGAAACTACTGGGCCAAATCTAACCAAACTTGGCCACAATCATTATTAGGGTATCTAGTTTAAAAAATGTGTGCATGACCCGGCCAACCAACCAAGATGGCCACCATGGCTAAAAAGAGAACATAGGGGTAAAATGTAGATTTTTGCCTATAACTCTGACGATGTGAAATTGTTTATCAAGTGAAGATCTATCTGCCCTGAAATTTTCAGATGAATCGGACAACCGGTTGTTGGGTTGCTGCCCCTGAATTGGTAATTTTAATGAAATTTTGCTGCTTTTGGTTATTATCTTGAATATAATTATAGATAGAGATAAACTGTGAACAGCAATAATGTTCAGCAAAGTAAGATTTACAAATAAGTCAACATTTTTTTGTAAATTTTTGTGATCTTTTACAAAAATCTTCTCCTCTGAAGCTACTAAGACAAATTTAACTGAACTTGTCCAGAATCATCATTAGGGTATCTAGTTTAAATAATGTGTCTGGTGACCACGCCCGTAAATCAAGATGGCCGCCATGGCTAAAAATAGTATGTAGGGTAAAATGCAGTTTTTGGCTAATATCTCTGAAACCAAAGCATTTAGAGAAAATCTGTTGGGAAGAAACTTGTTCGTTAGGTCAATATTTATCTGCCCTGAAATTTTTAGACCAATCGGGCAACTTGTTGTTGGGCTACTGACCCTGAATTAGTAATTTTAGGAAAATTTTGCAGCTTTTGATTGTAATTATCTTGAATATTATTATAGATAGAGATAAACTATAAAAAACAATAATGTACAGCAAAGTAAGAGCTACAAATAAGTCAACTTGATCAAAGTGGTCAATTGACCCCTTACAGAGTTATTGTCCTTTATAGTCAATTTTTAACAATTTTCATAAATTTTGTAAATTTTTACAAAATATTTTCCATTGTCACTTCTGGGCCAATTTCATTATCGATAAAGATAATTGTAAGCAGCAAGATTGTTCAATAAAGAAAGATCTACAAACACATTACCAACACTTAAACACAATTTTGTCATGAATCTTTTATATGCACATAGACCAAGGTGAGCAACACAGGCTCTTTAGAGCCTCTAGTTAAAAATTTTCATAAATTTTATAAATTTTTGTAAATATTTACAAAATATTTTCCACTGTAACTACTGGACCAAGTTCATTATAGATAGAGATAATTGTAAACAGCAAGATTGTTCAATAAAGTAAGATCTACAAACACATTACCAACACCAAAACACAATTTTGTGATAAATCCATCTGTGTCCTTTGTTTAATACGCACATATACCAAGGTGAGCGACTCAGGCTCTTTAGAGCCTCTAGTTATAATTCCACAAATTTCTCTTGCAGGACATGGAAGTGTAAAGTAGAGGCAGCAATAAAAATTCTTAAGCACAATTATGATGAACCCTTGATAAAAAGTAAGTTTAAAACTGTGGATAGATTGATTTTCGTGGGTATCAATTTTCCTGAATTAGGAAAACTTACATGTTCGGGGATATTTAATTTCGGGGTTTTACCGAAGTCTGCTTACAAGTCTATACAAGTTTAGTTATTCTTTGTACATTTAATTTCGTGGTTCACCTACATATCCACAAAATCAAAGAAAATTGGTGTCCAACAAATTATAATGAATCCACAGTATGCTATTGTTGTAAAAGTCAGAATCTACCAACAGGTACCCTTTCTGGTTAAACAGGGGTCCAATTTAAGCTTTTTTGTGTCCTGGCCAGCCGGACCAGTGAACTGAAAATCTACTGGTCTGGCTCTAAATTTACTGGTCCTGTAAAAATTATATTAATATGACAAACACTAAATTATAAAAATGATAGATGTTTACTTTTATTTTCATGCTTTATTTTACATATATGTTAGACAGAAAGTGATTTCCTCTCTTTTATTCCTTAATATTTTTTGGGCTGTTCTGATCGTTCATGAACAAGAACAGAATCGAACTTAAAATTTGAAGATCCCGTTACAAAAGTACATTTCTTAACATGGTCTGTCACTGCAATCGTTCACATGCTATACAATGCATTACATTGCGATCGACTATATAATTTAACCATTAGCGATCTTTTTTCCAAGGATTTTTTTATATTTACGTTTCCTTTTGTCAATTTCCGACCTTCCTTTTGATTGTCAAATTTTTTTTTGGTCCAGGGGTTTAACTCCTTCAAATTTTTTTCACATTTTGTGTTGTTGTGAAGGACGATCACGCGAGAAATTGTTTTACTTAGGGTGCAATCAACAGTTTTTTTCTATGACGTCATATTTTGAGGGACCATGTATAAGTGACCCTTAGTGATGGACTGATTAATAAAGATACTTGTATAAAACTAGATATCACTGGAATCAGAATGTTCTCTAGTTTATAATGAAATAAAAATAAAGTGTACTTTTAATAGTGTAAAAAAGTTTTATCCAGAGAAACTGGGAAAAACATTGCCTAATTTAAGCTTAAAAAACCTGAAATCAGGTCATGTGCACACCCCTGAAGACATGATACCTGCACATTTTTCATAATCAAAATTGTATGAATTTCATAGATTTTTTACCTGGTCTTTCAAAAAATTCATGCTTCAGGGTACGTTCGCCTGCTCCGAAAAGAGCTACAGTGGCTGCAAATAAGTTTTCAATTTTCACTGCAAAAAAAAAACAGTGTTGTCTCCCCTCAAAACATGTATATTTAATCTAATTTTTCAAATTATTTTAATCATTCAACCTGCTTTAATTGAAGTTAATTAACATTTTTAACCGGATTTTTGTGACAAAAATGTCGGTTATTGATTTGGGGATGTACGGCGGGCGGGCGGGCAGCCGGTCGGGCAGGCGGGCGGTAATCAAATGTTGTCCGTGCATTAACTCATGAACCGTTCAACCAAAGCTTTTAAAATTTTAATATGTTGTTACTGACAACTAAATGAAGGTCAAGTTCAATAATGGCAATTTTGACTTTTACCGTTCAGGAGTTATAGTTCTTGAAAGATTGAAAAATGGAGTTTCCAGTCGTGTCCGTGCATTTATGCATGAACTGTTCTACCTAAGCTTCCCAAATTTTAATATGTTGTTACTGATGACAAAATGGAGGTCAGGTTCAATAATGGCTATTTTGACTTTTACCGTTCAGGAGTTATGGTTCTTGAAAGATTGAAAAATGGAGTTTCCAGTCGTGTCCGTGCATTTACGCATGAACTGTTCTACCTAAGCTTCCCAAATCTTAATATGTTGTTACTGATGACAAAATGGAGGTCAAGTTCAATAATGACGATTTTGACTTTTACCGTTCAGGAGTTATGGTTCTTGAAAGATTGAAAAATGGTGTTTCCAGTCGTGTCCGTGCATTTTCTCATGAACCATTCAACCAAAGCTTTTGAAATTTTTATATGTTGTTACTGATGGCAAATTAGAGGTCAAGTTCAATAATGTAGATTTTGACTTTTACCGTTCAGGAGTTATGGTTCTTGAAAGATTGTGAAATGGCGTTTCCATTCACGTTGTTGCATTTACTCATGAACCATTCAATCTAATATTATAAGCTTTTCAAATTTTAAGATGTTGATACTATTGACAAAATGGAGGTCAAATTTGATATTGACGATTTTCACTTTCACCATTCATCAGTAATGGTTCTTGTGATATTGCCAGGACACAAATAAATATTAATAAATCCGGTTTGCTGTCGTTGTGACAGCCTCTTGTTTACAACCAAATACTAAAAACATGATACTTTTTCACCAATTATGTTGATATAAAGGGACTTCCCTCCATGTCTATTTTTAGTTGGGGAATAACCCCTAGTTTTTTATACGAAACTGTTTATAGCACCCTTAAGGCAATGCTTTGTATGCGAAATATTAAATTTTCTCAGCTTTTCTGAATCTGTACACTATACTGATTAAAATGATGTCTTACTTTAAAGATTGTGACCATGAATAGTGAAACTACAGCTCTTTTTTTATGTCGTGCAGTAGTGGCATATTGGCCAGTGGCAAACAGTTTAACTGGCAAATTCAAAACATTTCCTGTATCACATTTTCATCAGTTTTACAAAGAAAATAAATCATAAAATAGGGTTTCTTTTGAATAAATAGAATAAAAACTATGAAATAAGCATGAATAAAGTTACTTTAAATATATTTTGTCCCTAGTGTTATATGAACTAAGTTATAGCTGAGTTGAGAAAATATTGAAATAGTGTTTTCTTAGGAATGGCATGTGTACCTTTTTGACTATAAAAAGTACCAAATATATATTATAATGAATAAAAATTTATGTAACACTGATCAGGAGTAAAGGTTAAAGTAGAAAAAATCTACACTTTTCATATGCAACTTTTGGTTCAAAATATATGAGAGATTGAATAAAAATATCATGACGTCGCAAAAAATGAAAATACTTCAATATTCGCACAGAGTCTGGTTTTCTTATATCTGGTTGCTATGTACAAATCTGTAATATTTGCATTAAATATACCAAACTGATGCTTTTAAATTAATGTATACATGCTGTACAATGTTTTTCGGAATTATTTTACTCCATTCGCTAACACATTTCTATGCTAAAACATCACTATATTTTATATTTGTCCCTTTAAGGGTGCAATCAGACTGTTTACAGTGTTGTCTCCCCTCAAAACATGTATATTTAATCTAATTTTTCAAATTATTTTAATCATTCAACCTGCTTTAATTGAAGTTAATTAACATTTTTAACCGGATTTTTGTGACAAAAATGTCGGTTATTGATTTGGGGATGTACGGCGGGCGGGCGGGCAGCCGGTCGGGCAGGCGGGCGGTAATCAAATGTTGTCCGTGCATTAACTCATGAACCGTTCAACCAAAGCTTTTAAAATTTTAATATGTTGTTACTGACAACTAAATGAAGGTCAAGTTCAATAATGGCAATTTTGACTTTTACCGTTCAGGAGTTATAGTTCTTGAAAGATTGAAAAATGGAGTTTCCAGTCGTGTCCGTGCATTTATGCATGAACTGTTCTACCTAAGCTTCCCAAATTTTAATATGTTGTTACTGATGACAAAATGGAGGTCAGGTTCAATAATGGCTATTTTGACTTTTACCGTTCAGGAGTTATGGTTCTTGAAAGATTGAAAAATGGAGTTTCCAGTCGTGTCCGTGCATTTACGCATGAACTGTTCTACCTAAGCTTCCCAAATCTTAATATGTTGTTACTGATGACAAAATGGAGGTCAAGTTCAATAATGACGATTTTGACTTTTACCGTTCAGGAGTTATGGTTCTTGAAAGATTGAAAAATGGTGTTTCCAGTCGTGTCCGTGCATTTTCTCATGAACCATTCAACCAAAGCTTTTGAAATTTTTATATGTTGTTACTGATGGCAAATTAGAGGTCAAGTTCAATAATGTAGATTTTGACTTTTACCGTTCAGGAGTTATGGTTCTTGAAAGATTGTGAAATGGCGTTTCCATTCACGTTGTTGCATTTACTCATGAACCATTCAATCTAATATTATAAGCTTTTCAAATTTTAAGATGTTGATACTATTGACAAAATGGAGGTCAAATTTGATATTGACGATTTTCACTTTCACCATTCATCAGTAATGGTTCTTGTGATATTGCCAGGACACAAATAAATATTAATAAATCCGGTTTGCTGTCGTTGTGACAGCCTCTTGTTTACAACCAAATACTAAAAACATGATACTTTTTCACCAATTATGTTGATATAAAGGGACTTCCCTCCATGTCTATTTTTAGTTGGGGAATAACCCCTAGTTTTTTATACGAAACTGTTTATAGCACCCTTAAGGCAATGCTTTGTATGCGAAATATTAAATTTTCTCAGCTTTTCTGAATCTGTACACTATACTGATTAAAATGATGTCTTACTTTAAAGATTGTGACCATGAATAGTGAAACTACAGCTCTTTTTTTATGTCGTGCAGTAGTGGCATATTGGCCAGTGGCAAACAGTTTAACTGGCAAATTCAAAACATTTCCTGTATCACATTTTCATCAGTTTTACAAAGAAAATAAATCATAAAATAGGGTTTCTTTTGAATAAATAGAATAAAAACTATGAAATAAGCATGAATAAAGTTACTTTAAATATATTTTGTCCCTAGTGTTATATGAACTAAGTTATAGCTGAGTTGAGAAAATATTGAAATAGTGTTTTCTTAGGAATGGCATGTGTACCTTTTTGACTATAAAAAGTACCAAATATATATTATAATGAATAAAAATTTATGTAACACTGATCAGGAGTAAAGGTTAAAGTAGAAAAAATCTACACTTTTCATATGCAACTTTTGGTTCAAAATATATGAGAGATTGAATAAAAATATCATGACGTCGCAAAAAATGAAAATACTTCAATATTCGCACAGAGTCTGGTTTTCTTATATCTGGTTGCTATGTACAAATCTGTAATATTTGCATTAAATATACCAAACTGATGCTTTTAAATTAATGTATACATGCTGTACAATGTTTTTCGGAATTATTTTACTCCATTCGCTAACACATTTCTATGCTAAAACATCACTATATTTTATATTTGTCCCTTTAAGGGTGCAATCAGACTGTTTACAGTGTTGTCTCCCCTCAAAACATGTATATTTAATCTAATTTTTCAAATTATTTTAATCATTCAACCTGCTTTAATTGAAGTTAATTAACATTTTTAACCGGATTTTTGTGACAAAAATGTCGGTTATTGATTTGGGGATGTACGGCGGGCGGGCGGGCAGCCGGTCGGGCAGGCGGGCGGTAATCAAATGTTGTCCGTGCATTAACTCATGAACCGTTCAACCAAAGCTTTTAAAATTTTAATATGTTGTTACTGACAACTAAATGAAGGTCAAGTTCAATAATGGCAATTTTGACTTTTACCGTTCAGGAGTTATAGTTCTTGAAAGATTGAAAAATGGAGTTTCCAGTCGTGTCCGTGCATTTATGCATGAACTGTTCTACCTAAGCTTCCCAAATTTTAATATGTTGTTACTGATGACAAAATGGAGGTCAGGTTCAATAATGGCTATTTTGACTTTTACCGTTCAGGAGTTATGGTTCTTGAAAGATTGAAAAATGGAGTTTCC
This sequence comes from Mytilus galloprovincialis, assembly GCF_965363235.1. Taxonomy (NCBI): domain Eukaryota; kingdom Metazoa; phylum Mollusca; class Bivalvia; order Mytilida; family Mytilidae; genus Mytilus; species Mytilus galloprovincialis. Next base: position 91,301,572 of record NC_134843.1, read on the forward strand.
AGTCGTGTCCGTGCATTTACGCATGAACTGTTCTACCTAAGCTTCCCAAATCTTAATATGTTGTTACTGATGACAAAATGGAGGTCAAGTTCAATAATGACGATTTTGACTTTTACCGTTCAGGAGTTATGGTTCTTGAAAGATTGAAAAATGGTGTTTCCAGTCGTGTCCGTGCATTTTCTCATGAACCATTCAACCAAAGCTTTTGAAATTTTTATATGTTGTTACTGATGGCAAATTAGAGGTCAAGTTCAATAATGTAGATTTTGACTTTTACCGTTCAGGAGTTATGGTTCTTGAAAGATTGTGAAATGGCGTTTCCATTCACGTTGTTGCATTTACTCATGAACCATTCAATCTAATATTATAAGCTTTTCAAATTTTAAGATGTTGATACTATTGACAAAATGGAGGTCAAATTTGATATTGACGATTTTCACTTTCACCATTCATCAGTAATGGTTCTTGTGATATTGCCAGGACACAAATAAATATTAATAAATCCGGTTTGCTGTCGTTGTGACAGCCTCTTGTTTACAACCAAATACTAAAAACATGATACTTTTTCACCAATTATGTTGATATAAAGGGACTTCCCTCCATGTCTATTTTTAGTTGGGGAATAACCCCTAGTTTTTTATACGAAACTGTTTATAGCACCCTTAAGGCAATGCTTTGTATGCGAAATATTAAATTTTCTCAGCTTTTCTGAATCTGTACACTATACTGATTAAAATGATGTCTTACTTTAAAGATTGTGACCATGAATAGTGAAACTACAGCTCTTTTTTTATGTCGTGCAGTAGTGGCATATTGGCCAGTGGCAAACAGTTTAACTGGCAAATTCAAAACATTTCCTGTATCACATTTTCATCAGTTTTACAAAGAAAATAAATCATAAAATAGGGTTTCTTTTGAATAAATAGAATAAAAACTATGAAATAAGCATGAATAAAGTTACTTTAAATATATTTTGTCCCTAGTGTTATATGAACTAAGTTATAGCTGAGTTGAGAAAATATTGAAATAGTGTTTTCTTAGGAATGGCATGTGTACCTTTTTGACTATAAAAAGTACCAAATATATATTATAATGAATAAAAATTTATGTAACACTGATCAGGAGTAAAGGTTAAAGTAGAAAAAATCTACACTTTTCATATGCAACTTTTGGTTCAAAATATATGAGAGATTGAATAAAAATATCATGACGTCGCAAAAAATGAAAATACTTCAATATTCGCACAGAGTCTGGTTTTCTTATATCTGGTTGCTATGTACAAATCTGTAATATTTGCATTAAATATACCAAACTGATGCTTTTAAATTAATGTATACATGCTGTACAATGTTTTTCGGAATTATTTTACTCCATTCGCTAACACATTTCTATGCTAAAACATCACTATATTTTATATTTGTCCCTTTAAGGGTGCAATCAGACTGTTTACAGTGTTGTCTCCCCTCAAAACATGTATATTTAATCTAATTTTTCAAATTATTTTAATCATTCAACCTGCTTTAATTGAAGTTAATTAACATTTTTAACCGGATTTTTGTGACAAAAATGTCGGTTATTGATTTGGGGATGTACGGCGGGCGGGCGGGCAGCCGGTCGGGCAGGCGGGCGGTAATCAAATGTTGTCCGTGCATTAACTCATGAACCGTTCAACCAAAGCTTTTAAAATTTTAATATGTTGTTACTGACAACTAAATGAAGGTCAAGTTCAATAATGGCAATTTTGACTTTTACCGTTCAGGAGTTATAGTTCTTGAAAGATTGAAAAATGGAGTTTCCAGTCGTGTCCGTGCATTTATGCATGAACTGTTCTACCTAAGCTTCCCAAATTTTAATATGTTGTTACTGATGACAAAATGGAGGTCAGGTTCAATAATGGCTATTTTGACTTTTACCGTTCAGGAGTTATGGTTCTTGAAAGATTGAAAAATGGAGTTTCCAGTCGTGTCCGTGCATTTACGCATGAACTGTTCTACCTAAGCTTCCCAAATCTTAATATGTTGTTACTGATGACAAAATGGAGGTCAAGTTCAATAATGACGATTTTGACTTTTACCGTTCAGGAGTTATGGTTCTTGAAAGATTGAAAAATGGTGTTTCCAGTCGTGTCCGTGCATTTTCTCATGAACCATTCAACCAAAGCTTTTGAAATTTTTATATGTTGTTACTGATGGCAAATTAGAGGTCAAGTTCAATAATGTAGATTTTGACTTTTACCGTTCAGGAGTTATGGTTCTTGAAAGATTGTGAAATGGCGTTTCCATTCACGTTGTTGCATTTACTCATGAACCATTCAATCTAATATTATAAGCTTTTCAAATTTTAAGATGTTGATACTATTGACAAAATGGAGGTCAAATTTGATATTGACGATTTTCACTTTCACCATTCATCAGTAATGGTTCTTGTGATATTGCCAGGACACAAATAAATATTAATAAATCCGGTTTGCTGTCGTTGTGACAGCCTCTTGTTTACAACCAAATACTAAAAACATGATACTTTTTCACCAATTATGTTGATATAAAGGGACTTCCCTCCATGTCTATTTTTAGTTGGGGAATAACCCCTAGTTTTTTATACGAAACTGTTTATAGCACCCTTAAGGCAATGCTTTGTATGCGAAATATTAAATTTTCTCAGCTTTTCTGAATCTGTACACTATACTGATTAAAATGATGTCTTACTTTAAAGATTGTGACCATGAATAGTGAAACTACAGCTCTTTTTTTATGTCGTGCAGTAGTGGCATATTGGCCAGTGGCAAACAGTTTAACTGGCAAATTCAAAACATTTCCTGTATCACATTTTCATCAGTTTTACAAAGAAAATAAATCATAAAATAGGGTTTCTTTTGAATAAATAGAATAAAAACTATGAAATAAGCATGAATAAAGTTACTTTAAATATATTTTGTCCCTAGTGTTATATGAACTAAGTTATAGCTGAGTTGAGAAAATATTGAAATAGTGTTTTCTTAGGAATGGCATGTGTACCTTTTTGACTATAAAAAGTACCAAATATATATTATAATGAATAAAAATTTATGTAACACTGATCAGGAGTAAAGGTTAAAGTAGAAAAAATCTACACTTTTCATATGCAACTTTTGGTTCAAAATATATGAGAGATTGAATAAAAATATCATGACGTCGCAAAAAATGAAAATACTTCAATATTCGCACAGAGTCTGGTTTTCTTATATCTGGTTGCTATGTACAAATCTGTAATATTTGCATTAAATATACCAAACTGATGCTTTTAAATTAATGTATACATGCTGTACAATGTTTTTCGGAATTATTTTACTCCATTCGCTAACACATTTCTATGCTAAAACATCACTATATTTTATATTTGTCCCTTTAAGGGTGCAATCAGACTGTTTACAGTGTTGTCTCCCCTCAAAACATGTATATTTAATCTAATTTTTCAAATTATTTTAATCATTCAACCTGCTTTAATTGAAGTTAATTAACATTTTTAACCGGATTTTTGTGACAAAAATGTCGGTTATTGATTTGGGGATGTACGGCGGGCGGGCGGGCAGCCGGTCGGGCAGGCGGGCGGTAATCAAATGTTGTCCGTGCATTAACTCATGAACCGTTCAACCAAAGCTTTTAAAATTTTAATATGTTGTTACTGACAACTAAATGAAGGTCAAGTTCAATAATGGCAATTTTGACTTTTACCGTTCAGGAGTTATAGTTCTTGAAAGATTGAAAAATGGAGTTTCCAGTCGTGTCCGTGCATTTATGCATGAACTGTTCTACCTAAGCTTCCCAAATTTTAATATGTTGTTACTGATGACAAAATGGAGGTCAGGTTCAATAATGGCTATTTTGACTTTTACCGTTCAGGAGTTATGGTTCTTGAAAGATTGAAAAATGGAGTTTCCAGTCGTGTCCGTGCATTTACGCATGAACTGTTCTACCTAAGCTTCCCAAATCTTAATATGTTGTTACTGATGACAAAATGGAGGTCAAGTTCAATAATGACGATTTTGACTTTTACCGTTCAGGAGTTATGGTTCTTGAAAGATTGAAAAATGGTGTTTCCAGTCGTGTCCGTGCATTTTCTCATGAACCATTCAACCAAAGCTTTTGAAATTTTTATATGTTGTTACTGATGGCAAATTAGAGGTCAAGTTCAATAATGTAGATTTTGACTTTTACCGTTCAGGAGTTATGGTTCTTGAAAGATTGTGAAATGGCGTTTCCATTCACGTTGTTGCATTTACTCATGAACCATTCAATCTAATATTATAAGCTTTTCAAATTTTAAGATGTTGATACTATTGACAAAATGGAGGTCAAATTTGATATTGACGATTTTCACTTTCACCATTCATCAGTAATGGTTCTTGTGATATTGCCAGGACACAAATAAATATTAATAAATCCGGTTTGCTGTCGTTGTGACAGCCTCTTGTTTACAACCAAATACTAAAAACATGATACTTTTTCACCAATTATGTTGATATAAAGGGACTTCCCTCCATGTCTATTTTTAGTTGGGGAATAACCCCTAGTTTTTTATACGAAACTGTTTATAGCACCCTTAAGGCAATGCTTTGTATGCGAAATATTAAATTTTCTCAGCTTTTCTGAATCTGTACACTATACTGATTAAAATGATGTCTTACTTTAAAGATTGTGACCATGAATAGTGAAACTACAGCTCTTTTTTTATGTCGTGCAGTAGTGGCATATTGGCCAGTGGCAAACAGTTTAACTGGCAAATTCAAAACATTTCCTGTATCACATTTTCATCAGTTTTACAAAGAAAATAAATCATAAAATAGGGTTTCTTTTGAATAAATAGAATAAAAACTATGAAATAAGCATGAATAAAGTTACTTTAAATATATTTTGTCCCTAGTGTTATATGAACTAAGTTATAGCTGAGTTGAGAAAATATTGAAATAGTGTTTTCTTAGGAATGGCATGTGTACCTTTTTGACTATAAAAAGTACCAAATATATATTATAATGAATAAAAATTTATGTAACACTGATCAGGAGTAAAGGTTAAAGTAGAAAAAATCTACACTTTTCATATGCAACTTTTGGTTCAAAATATATGAGAGATTGAATAAAAATATCATGACGTCGCAAAAAATGAAAATACTTCAATATTCGCACAGAGTCTGGTTTTCTTATATCTGGTTGCTATGTACAAATCTGTAATATTTGCATTAAATATACCAAACTGATGCTTTTAAATTAATGTATACATGCTGTACAATGTTTTTCGGAATTATTTTACTCCATTCGCTAACACATTTCTATGCTAAAACATCACTATATTTTATATTTGTCCCTTTAAGGGTGCAATCAGACTGTTTACAGTGTTGTCTCCCCTCAAAACATGTATATTTAATCTAATTTTTCAAATTATTTTAATCATTCAACCTGCTTTAATTGAAGTTAATTAACATTTTTAACCGGATTTTTGTGACAAAAATGTCGGTTATTGATTTGGGGATGTACGGCGGGCGGGCGGGCAGCCGGTCGGGCAGGCGGGCGGTAATCAAATGTTGTCCGTGCATTAACTCATGAACCGTTCAACCAAAGCTTTTAAAATTTTAATATGTTGTTACTGACAACTAAATGAAGGTCAAGTTCAATAATGGCAATTTTGACTTTTACCGTTCAGGAGTTATAGTTCTTGAAAGATTGAAAAATGGAGTTTCCAGTCGTGTCCGTGCATTTATGCATGAACTGTTCTACCTAAGCTTCCCAAATTTTAATATGTTGTTACTGATGACAAAATGGAGGTCAGGTTCAATAATGGCTATTTTGACTTTTACCGTTCAGGAGTTATGGTTCTTGAAAGATTGAAAAATGGAGTTTCCAGTCGTGTCCGTGCATTTACGCATGAACTGTTCTACCTAAGCTTCCCAAATCTTAATATGTTGTTACTGATGACAAAATGGAGGTCAAGTTCAATAATGACGATTTTGACTTTTACCGTTCAGGAGTTATGGTTCTTGAAAGATTGAAAAATGGTGTTTCCAGTCGTGTCCGTGCATTTTCTCATGAACCATTCAACCAAAGCTTTTGAAATTTTTATATGTTGTTACTGATGGCAAATTAGAGGTCAAGTTCAATAATGTAGATTTTGACTTTTACCGTTCAGGAGTTATGGTTCTTGAAAGATTGTGAAATGGCGTTTCCATTCACGTTGTTGCATTTACTCATGAACCATTCAATCTAATATTATAAGCTTTTCAAATTTTAAGATGTTGATACTATTGACAAAATGGAGGTCAAATTTGATATTGACGATTTTCACTTTCACCATTCATCAGTAATGGTTCTTGTGATATTGCCAGGACACAAATAAATATTAATAAATCCGGTTTGCTGTCGTTGTGACAGCCTCTTGTTTACAACCAAATACTAAAAACATGATACTTTTTCACCAATTATGTTGATATAAAGGGACTTCCCTCCATGTCTATTTTTAGTTGGGGAATAACCCCTAGTTTTTTATACGAAACTGTTTATAGCACCCTTAAGGCAATGCTTTGTATGCGAAATATTAAATTTTCTCAGCTTTTCTGAATCTGTACACTATACTGATTAAAATGATGTCTTACTTTAAAGATTGTGACCATGAATAGTGAAACTACAGCTCTTTTTTTATGTCGTGCAGTAGTGGCATATTGGCCAGTGGCAAACAGTTTAACTGGCAAATTCAAAACATTTCCTGTATCACATTTTCATCAGTTTTACAAAGAAAATAAATCATAAAATAGGGTTTCTTTTGAATAAATAGAATAAAAACTATGAAATAAGCATGAATAAAGTTACTTTAAATATATTTTGTCCCTAGTGTTATATGAACTAAGTTATAGCTGAGTTGAGAAAATATTGAAATAGTGTTTTCTTAGGAATGGCATGTGTACCTTTTTGACTATAAAAAGTACCAAATATATATTATAATGAATAAAAATTTATGTAACACTGATCAGGAGTAAAGGTTAAAGTAGAAAAAATCTACACTTTTCATATGCAACTTTTGGTTCAAAATATATGAGAGATTGAATAAAAATATCATGACGTCGCAAAAAATGAAAATACTTCAATATTCGCACAGAGTCTGGTTTTCTTATATCTGGTTGCTATGTACAAATCTGTAATATTTGCATTAAATATACCAAACTGATGCTTTTAAATTAATGTATACATGCTGTACAATGTTTTTCGGAATTATTTTACTCCATTCGCTAACACATTTCTATGCTAAAACATCACTATATTTTATATTTGTCCCTTTAAGGGTGCAATCAGACTGTTTACAGTGTTGTCTCCCCTCAAAACATGTATATTTAATCTAATTTTTCAAATTATTTTAATCATTCAACCTGCTTTAATTGAAGTTAATTAACATTTTTAACCGGATTTTTGTGACAAAAATGTCGGTTATTGATTTGGGGATGTACGGCGGGCGGGCGGGCAGCCGGTCGGGCAGGCGGGCGGTAATCAAATGTTGTCCGTGCATTAACTCATGAACCGTTCAACCAAAGCTTTTAAAATTTTAATATGTTGTTACTGACAACTAAATGAAGGTCAAGTTCAATAATGGCAATTTTGACTTTTACCGTTCAGGAGTTATAGTTCTTGAAAGATTGAAAAATGGAGTTTCCAGTCGTGTCCGTGCATTTATGCATGAACTGTTCTACCTAAGCTTCCCAAATTTTAATATGTTGTTACTGATGACAAAATGGAGGTCAGGTTCAATAATGGCTATTTTGACTTTTACCGTTCAGGAGTTATGGTTCTTGAAAGATTGAAAAATGGAGTTTCCAGTCGTGTCCGTGCATTTACGCATGAACTGTTCTACCTAAGCTTCCCAAATCTTAATATGTTGTTACTGATGACAAAATGGAGGTCAAGTTCAATAATGACGATTTTGACTTTTACCGTTCAGGAGTTATGGTTCTTGAAAGATTGAAAAATGGTGTTTCCAGTCGTGTCCGTGCATTTTCTCATGAACCATTCAACCAAAGCTTTTGAAATTTTTATATGTTGTTACTGATGGCAAATTAGAGGTCAAGTTCAATAATGTAGATTTTGACTTTTACCGTTCAGGAGTTATGGTTCTTGAAAGATTGTGAAATGGCGTTTCCATTCACGTTGTTGCATTTACTCATGAACCATTCAATCTAATATTATAAGCTTTTCAAATTTTAAGATGTTGATACTATTGACAAAATGGAGGTCAAATTTGATATTGACGATTTTCACTTTCACCATTCATCAGTAATGGTTCTTGTGATATTGCCAGGACACAAATAAATATTAATAAATCCGGTTTGCTGTCGTTGTGACAGCCTCTTGTTTACAACCAAATACTAAAAACATGATACTTTTTCACCAATTATGTTGATATAAAGGGACTTCCCTCCATGTCTATTTTTAGTTGGGGAATAACCCCTAGTTTTTTATACGAAACTGTTTATAGCACCCTTAAGGCAATGCTTTGTATGCGAAATATTAAATTTTCTCAGCTTTTCTGAATCTGTACACTATACTGATTAAAATGATGTCTTACTTTAAAGATTGTGACCATGAATAGTGAAACTACAGCTCTTTTTTTATGTCGTGCAGTAGTGGCATATTGGCCAGTGGCAAACAGTTTAACTGGCAAATTCAAAACATTTCCTGTATCACATTTTCATCAGTTTTACAAAGAAAATAAATCATAAAATAGGGTTTCTTTTGAATAAATAGAATAAAAACTATGAAATAAGCATGAATAAAGTTACTTTAAATATATTTTGTCCCTAGTGTTATATGAACTAAGTTATAGCTGAGTTGAGAAAATATTGAAATAGTGTTTTCTTAGGAATGGCATGTGTACCTTTTTGACTATAAAAAGTACCAAATATATATTATAATGAATAAAAATTTATGTAACACTGATCAGGAGTAAAGGTTAAAGTAGAAAAAATCTACACTTTTCATATGCAACTTTTGGTTCAAAATATATGAGAGATTGAATAAAAATATCATGACGTCGCAAAAAATGAAAATACTTCAATATTCGCACAGAGTCTGGTTTTCTTATATCTGGTTGCTATGTACAAATCTGTAATATTTGCATTAAATATACCAAACTGATGCTTTTAAATTAATGTATACATGCTGTACAATGTTTTTCGGAATTATTTTACTCCATTCGCTAACACATTTCTATGCTAAAACATCACTATATTTTATATTTGTCCCTTTAAGGGTGCAATCAGACTGTTTACAGTGTTGTCTCCCCTCAAAACATGTATATTTAATCTAATTTTTAAAATTATTTTAATCATTCAACCTGCTTTAATTGAAGTTAATTAACATATTTTTACAACCAAATACTAAAAACATGATACTTTTTCACCAATTATGTTGATATAAAGGGACTTCCCTCCATGTCTATTTTTAGTTGGGGAATAACCCCTAGTTTTTTATACGAAACTGTTTATAGCGCCCTTAGTAACCCCAGTACCGTGTAATTGATTTCGCAGGTATTTTTTTTGTAAACAAAACGAGATTGCGATGCAATCAGTGATTTTTATTGACAAATTTTTACTGGTCCGCCGGACCACCCGCTGATAAAATCTACTGGTCCGATGCAAATTCTACTGGTCTCGGACCACCGGACCAGCACCAATTTCGACCCCTGTGGTTAAATGACCTATGGAATTTGGGGTCAAGAGGTTAAAGGTCAAGGTAACAAAAACTATTTGTAGATTGAAATTTTAGCAAATTTTTGTTTCCCAATGTTTATTATCTTTTAAACTGTATTTCCAACTATTAGCCTAAATTTTTGGGTTAATTATGTCTCATGAGCTGACGGATAATCATTTAAAGAATAACTAATCGAAGAATTCATATAGAGAAAAATATTCAACGAGTGACCAAATGACACATTAATTCATGAATGCGCGCAGGGCATGAGTTAATTATCAATGTTGTTTGGTCATGAGTTGAATATTTTTCGATATTTGAATTCTTTGATTAGTTATTCTTTTGATTACATTGACAAATGGCTTTTTTTTTTTATGAAATTAAAGTAGAAAATGTAAGGAACTACATTTGTATATCTTTTCCTATGCATTCATAATTTGTTTTGATCTGACGTTATCGACGTCTTGACAACACCTAATGTTGCATGACGTGAGAGGAGTGGAATAACCACGTTTATTTCACATGTGAAATTATCGGTTTTTATTTCCCTGGGAAATCAATGTAATTCATTGCAACCAATGTAATCAATTGATTTATCGATCAATAGGTCAAAATTGTCAAAGTTACCATTTTTTGATAGAATTAAATTTTGACAAATTTTGAAATGTTAAACTTTTTGATTAAAATTTGTAATGCCAAGGAGATGACAAACACCTTGTCTGGTTTTTAGGTCAGTAGGTCAAACATCAAGGTTTCACCCAACAATTGATAATACTTATAATTTTTTTTTTTTTTTATGTCTATTTTTTTAACCATTTGTCCAACCTTTGTCCAGATTGATAGAAGCCCTTGATAAATTTTAAGTCAGATATACTACATAATTTTAAGGTTAGTAGGTTTAGTAAGTAGGTCAAAGGTCAAAGTCACTTAGCCTGTAAATGCAATGAAAGTTCGGGAAAAGTTTTGTTTCAGGATCATATCTTTTTGAACCATAAATTACATCTTTGTATATCTGCCTTGGACAATGGATATTAACATCTTTCTGTGAAAAAATAAAGTTTTTATCAGAATTTTCATTCTTCAATGTGCTCAACACAAAAAAATGTTTCTTTTGCTATAGAAAAAGATCTCAGCCAGGCTCATTGCTTTGGTTTAAAAAATAATTTAACTGAATGGTATAAAGAAATATTTCATGCTGTTTTTCTATGTATTTTCCAGCAATTCACCACTTGTTTTGTAGTGACAAGAATAGTGAAGGATACAGTAAATTTATACAATGGAATGTAAGTACAATGAGTAACTCATAATAAAAAAACCTATGTGATAACAGTAGATGACACAAAAGTAGCAGGCTAAGTTGATCCGTTGGAAAAAATATTTCAGTAGTATTTATATTTCTTGAATAACACTGCATGTATATAATAATAAATATTCATGATATTATAATGCTCTAGTAAGAAAATTTTCAGTTTTTCAGTTATTTTTTGTTAGAGTGTGAATGATTATAAATCAATGAGCTACTGAAAAGCAGTAAATGTTTTAATGTAGATGAAATAATCAGTCTTACAACTACATAGTACGACAACACTGTATTCAAAAGTATAAGCTGTTAATGAAAGATATTTATTTTAAATGCAAATATGATCAATAAAAAGATTTATTAATGTTTCAAATTGATCATTGTCAGTTTACTACAAGTTTCCTCTGCAAATAGCTAATACATTGTAATGAGTATGGAGCCATTAAAAAGTCACAAAGCAAAAGTTCAATATCTCTTTGTACACATGTTGGACCCCAATGTCTACCAAATTGAATATTCATAAACTTTGCTATGCTTATTTTATTTTAAAAAGTTAGTACGGTTAGTTGCAAAATTAGTGCATTATAAACATATGAATCTACCTGTTCTACCTATAGTCCTACAATTACGGTACAGATGAAACAATATAACTTCAACAGAGAATATTGCCTAAATTTGTAGCAATATGACCACAAAGCAGTTCACACACAACATGCACAATGTAAAATTAAAGAAATTGTCACAATTAATTGATTTTTTTTTACAACATAAGCATTTGCAGAATGAATGCATCAACATTAAAATGATCAATTTGCATGTAATAAGACTTTTTTTTTATTATACTTAGTAATGATATTATTGATTACTTTTACTGTTTGGCAGGAGTTAGTAAATCCAGATAATAATTATGTGAAAGACAATAAAGTAACCATTGAAGTATGCATTAAGTCTGACATGACTACGAATGGAATCTCAGGTAAACATTTACAGGATATTTACATTCTTTGCTCACCTGGCACATAGGGCAAGTGAGCTTTTGCATCTTTTGTTATCTGTCTTGGTCCATCATCAAAATCTTCAAATTCAATCAAACTTTTAGTCTCTAGTAATTGGCTAATATAAGGTTTAAAAGAATTGTCCCTTTGAAGTAACAAACATGTCAGACATTGCTAAATACAGAACATAATTTGAAATGCAAGAAACTTGTCATGAAAACCAGAATAGACAGTTCTAACGGGTTATCCTTAGAAATTATCAAAATTGCCCTTTAATGTAACGAAAGACAATTTTTACCAATTTTTTGTTTTGTGTTTGTTTGTAGAAGCTATTATAGAGAAAAAGAAATTTTAGATAGAGAAAATGTTCAGTAAAATAGCTTTATAAATAAGGCAAATATTTGCAATGGTCTATTTAAGTTTAACAAGAGTTATTGCCCTTGAATTCATATATTTTCCTTCTTTTGGGTTGCCTTTTTTTGTTTGCAGAAAATTCAATAAATTATAGAGAGAAAGTGTAAATATCAAAAATGTTTTGCACATTTAAGTTTTTCTGAGTTATACCTTAGTCAAAGCTGTAGAACCTATTATGTTGGATTATATTTTGACTTTATTACTTAGACAAGTGACCGGGCCGAAGTGACCTCAACAGAGATGTTAAAATTTAATATGATATATATCGATACCATCAGTTTTGAAGAATCTAGTGGTTTACTTATAATTATATAATTTAGATATGTATATCATTACAGAATCACGTGAAGAAATTGGCTTGACTCCATCTGCATCATCAAGTACCAACAGTACCAGTAGACCATTAATCCAAAACTGCAGTCTATTACAGCAATCAGGTTCCGTCCGATCGAGTCAAACCATTCCCGGCTACATTTCATACATAACACCACTAAACAGTATACCAAGTCCAAGATACCAAGGCAACATCTTAACAAGATCAGGATATACAAGCTGCATCCCAACAAGACCAACAATTTCTAGATATAGTCCACTTAGTCCAAGCTATCAACCTACAAGCCCAAGTTACAGTCCAACAAGTCCAAGTTACAGTCCAACTAGCCCAAGTTACAGTCCAACAAGCCCAAGTTACAGTCCAACTAGCCCAAGTTACAGTCCAACTAGCCCAAGTTACAATCCAACTAGCCCAAGTTACAGTCCTACAAGCCCCAGCTACAGTCCAACAAGCCCAAGTTACAGTCCTTCAAGCCCAAGATACAGTCCAACAAGACCAGGCTACAGTTCAACATGCTCAATCTATAGACCAACAAGACTAAGACACAGTCCAACAAGTCCAAGATATTGTCCAACAAGACCAAGTTACAGTCCAGCTAGTCCAAGTTATGGTCCAACAAGCCCAAGTTACTGTCCAAGTCCAAGCTATAGTCCAACAAGTCCAAGTTACTGTCCAACAAGCCCAAGTTACAGTCCAGCTAGTCCAAGTTATGGTCCAACAAGCCCAAGTTACTGTCCAAGTCCGAGCTATAGTCCAACAAGTCCAAGTTACTATCCAACAAGCCCGAGCTATAGTCCAGATTATAATTTCTGGTAAAAGACAAGGTTTACTTATGGCACAAAATGGCCTAAAATATCAACTTTATAAAACACCAAATTTTGTTCATAGATGGGTCTATTTCAAAAGCCTTAATGCTAAATAAAACAGTTCTTCTCATAAAAGGACATAATATTAAAGTAGGCCCATGTCGAACATTTTGTCAAAATATGATGATTTTGTGCAGTTTCAAGACCTAAAAGCTTAAGGAAAACCTTGGCCACCACCTACGATCCAAAATGTTTTGTAACCAAAAGATTCCAATTTTGAAATAGAACTCATCAATATAAAAAAAAATAGGATCATTGATAGCAGTCAAGGTTAATTATGCCAAATCAATTTAATACCATGGAAATATTTTACCAAAATTGACCTTAAATACAAATAATGTTTATTTCAGGGGTCATAGCATTATAAATTTTAAAGGAAGGTGCAAAAAAAACCCATAGTTTTGTCCTAATAGTATTATCACAAGTATTTCTATGTGAAATTTGTATTTTGGACCGATTTAAAAAACATTAAAAAGGAGTAAGTTTGGTAAGGACCATAATTGGCCCCGATTATAAGGTTCAATGTAACCAGATGAAAAAGGATTGAAGTTAACTTTAAGACATAGGAGAAAGTTAAATAGAACTGTTTTTGTCAAAATTTTATCTTAAAGTGTTGATTTTTACATCCAAAATCGGACAGATTTCAACCTATTTTAGGATCAGGAAACATGGAGCGCAGGCGTCGACAAACTAAATATTTTTAACAATGAGACATGTAAAATGTCTTTACAAACAATATTTTAAGATATCTTTGTTGTCAGCGTATGGGCTGTATGTTTCAAGTCCAATAATCGATGGAAATTTACCCATTTTCACTGATTTTTTCAAGGAAAATCAAAGTACTATTTGTGAAGTCATAACTAACACACAGGAATGTAAATTTTCAACAAAAAGGCTTATTTCCTGACTAGTCACTGTATTAACTATGATTCAATGTGAATTTGTAATTTACGCTAAAAAAGGGGGCCATTTTAGGACCTTACCGAACCTACTCCTTTAGGGCCAATTTTAACCCTTCATGAACCTTCTCCTTTTTTCACAAATTTATTTTTTGACTCCAGGTGGCTGTAAGGACACCTATTATTAGATGAGAACTGTATTTTGATATTTCAACAAGGCCAAGCTCAGTCTGCACCAAAAACTTTTTCAACTACTAGTCCGAAGACCAATATTCTGACATTTTTCTTATTGGACCAAACAAAGTTTTGCAAAAACTTACTAGTCCGAACCAAATTTTACTAGTCTGGGGCATCGGACTTGTGGCTAACCGTGCAGACTGCAAGCTACTTTCCAACTGATTACTAAGTAAGGTCCAGTTTACAGTCCTTTTTATCAGCATGATCAGCATTCCATTCACATTCTTTTATCTTCATCATCAGTTAGTTGATAAACAAACCTGTTTCATGAACTTAAAACAAAAGATGTTGAATTTTATAAATAGTTTTCTTAAAATATATAGAATATTTGAATATTAATGTTAGAATTACTTGTTTATGGTAGGTAAGATGGAGTGTCTATTTGTCATTTGTTTGTAACCTCTATCAACAGTAGCGGCTAGAACCTTTGTTAATTGAATGAACAATAATAATATTTTTGAGGAAGTCATTGCTTAACTACATTTAAAAAAACAAAAAACATTTTTAAACAAAGAAAATGTATGTGTTACTGGAAAACTGACATAATCAGAAGACATTAATAACAGCAATGTCATACACACCAATTTGTGTGATGTTAATTTTTGTGTATATTTTTTAAAAGTAATATGATAGTAATAAATAATTAACACATAGCTGAAAGAGTGATTGAACAGATAAATACCACAAAATAGTATTGTCATCCCATGGGCCATGGGAAGCTAAGGGAGCTACCATTTGATTTTTATGGGCGGGCTAGGATGAAATTTGAAAAAAATAGGCAGGACAGGAGTTTTGAGTAAAAAAAAAAAGGCAGGATGAGACACTTACAAAAACAAAAAAGTCAGGACGACAATTCAGGTAAAAAAAAGTCAGGATAAACTAAAAAAAAAAAGGCAGGACCGAACAGAGTGAAAAATAAAAAGGCGGGACAGAGATTACAGCTAAAAAAAAAGGCAGGACAAAATTTTTCATCCTTGCCCCCCATAAAAGTCAAATGGTAGCTCCCTAAGGTTGACAAATGTTTTGGGTAACAATCTGCTCCATTACCATTGATCTATGGTATTGCTTAATTCATTATACTGAATTATTCAAATTTTAATCAGAATGTCTTTTCAGTTATGATTTTTTATTGCTTTTAAAGAGAGGGTGACATTAAAAAGAAATAGTAACCAACTGAGCCATGTGGAAGGGTAAAAAATCACCATGTTATGTCATATTTTTAACTAGCATTTTAACAGAAGGTATACTACAAAATTTCAGGCCATTCATTAGGAGGCAGTACCCGGTACTTTTACCCTCCTTATAATGCTATTGACAAGTACCGCCTAAATGTAGGAATTTTTATATAAGATTTTCATGGAATAAATTGAAAAGTACCACCTAGAAATGTGGAAAGTACCAGTCAACATGAAAGATAATGAAACGGTCAAACTCCTGCAAAAAGATATAATATATAAATTTGTTATTGATTGCATAGAATTTACATGAAAAACAGTTCTTAAAAAAATTGATATTTTTAAAATGGAATTTAAACTATATTGCATATCATTCGTATTTTTGAGAAACGAATAGGTTCTAAATATTATATGTATTATATATAAAGGGCTAACAGAAGTAAACAATGGCATTGTTTTTTGATGGTTGAGGATAATTTTAATCAAACATTGACTCCTAGATTCTGATGTGCTTATAACAATAAGTTAATGTAGTTAATAGAACAAATCATGTCTTCTGCTGTGGAGAGGCATTATTAGTGAAACCCTTGTCACTCTGTCCTTACATACATCCCAAAATTAGTTTCGTTTCACCAAATTTAGTTTGCCTAAAAAAATCTCATGAAACTTGTACACAATACTTATTAATGTTTAAATACAGATCAAAGATGGGACTTGGGTGGCCTCACTGTTACTGTTCTTGAGTCATGTATTTTCATAAAGGTATAGGCAAAATGGCATTATCTTTTGTCCCATAGACACATTCTCCGTTTATTTTCTTTGAATCTTCTTTAATTTGATGTTTATGTGTACAAGTAAAAACTTGAAGGAAATAAGGACAATCAAACAATCTAATTCTATTTTGGAGTTGATTGTAGGTCTTAAACAGAGTTATATTGTAATCTTTCAGATGTAAATGTTCTAATTAACTTTTATGAAACTGTGATGTCTATCCATTGTCAGTCATCAAGGTAAAGATAGAATGAATATTTTATATCTTATCATGAAATGGGTGAAGACTGATATTCAATTAATGTGTGTCATTTTGACCCTCTTCCGTCCCTCCCATTTTTATTTCAAAGCTAGAGTGGGGACATTCTTGTTCTCGGACACATTTTTCTTTCATTTTATATTGAAATAAGGTCATGTATGACCGTCCCAATTATCATCAAAATCATTGTTTTTAGGCAGTTATTGGTGAATTAATTCACAGGACTCTCATAGATCTGATATTGAATAGGATCTGAATACATGTATGATATACTGAAACTATCCTAGCTTCTTTATTCATGTGGTGTGTCTGATATTATTTCATATTGAAATATGTATTTATGATATATTTTGACTTTATAAACCTGTCTATCATTAATCTCTATTATATTGTTATTTAAAACTTATATACAAATGTACAAGAAAGTGACATTAAAAGGAGCAATTAGAAGTTGTGTGTGTTTATTCACAAGGATACCCATATAAGTTATTAGCTCTTCAACTATATTGGGAACTGATGTTTTTAAAAAATAGCTATATTGTTATGTTTGAAAGATAATATATGGATGTGATTTTTAACTGCATGAATGAACATTGGAGAGGTACTATGAATATTGGAGAATGTACTCATGATCATTAGGACTCAATATTTGTTATTTGAAGAAATCAAAAGTCTGAATAAAGGTTTTCACCCAATGCAAACAGGAGCCATTAAGCTTAAGTATGATGAAGAGAAAAACATTAGCTTGATTATGGAATTTAACTGATGAAACACAGAAGTTGGCCCATTTAAAGCCCATTTTTACTGCATCAGCAATTACATCACAAGTGTTGCTCAAATACTTTTTTTGTCAGCATAAAGATAATTTGTTAACTTGTGAAATATCATGTTGGGTGATTGTTGTGCTTCGTATTATTTTTTGGCCAGTTTGAGTCGAGGTTTATAAAACATGTTTTAATGAGTAGGTAGACTCTACATCTTTATGCTATATCAAAAAATTTTGAAATTCATTTGACGCAAAAACAATTATATATATTAGTCTGCCACATGTAGTACCTTCTCCTTGTTTTTATAATATAATATGAATTCATATATGTACATTTATTTATTGTATTGTTTGTTATGTAGATTCAGATTATAATTTGATCAAATAAACATAGATATCTTAACTTAAGTTATTCATTCTTTGGAAGAAAGCATTAATTTTATACGGGCTAAGAAGGAAACTCTAATCCTCCATTGCATTTTTTAAGACAAATATTTTTCTTATATGAACTGGTCCTTGCTTTTTAGTCGCAAATTGTCAAATAAAAATTGGCAAGCCAAAGGTGGAGGAGTTGATCAGTCTGTATTTGAGAATTTAGAACTCTAACATATATCAGTAACATGTAGCAGTCTGATGTCACAATGATAGTTTATTTTATTTGTGTCCTGCTCTTGATCTCCCATGAAATCATGCATGAGGAAATACATGGTTTTATGGTTCAGATAACAATCTAGTTAATTTATCAAGTTCACTGTATGTGTGGGACAACATGTGTTTGTACAAAAAAGTTCCTGTGGAATTAATATTGATTACAGGAAATATGTTTTGGGAGAAATTTTTTCAAAGATAGTTTCTATGTTCCATCTCTATAAAATAAGTTCCACATTTTACCTGGTGAAATATGTTATGGCTTTTTGAAATTTGTTTCTTACCTGGTGAAATTTGTTTTTTACCTGGTGAAATAAGTTCCTTGTCTGTGTAAAATGTTCCACTGGTTACACAAGTTATTAGTCCCCTACCTACGAAGTCAAAGGGGACTTTATGTTTGCACTCTGCCGGTTTGTCAGTTCGTCAGTCCATCCATTAGTCCGGCAAATTAGTTTTCTAGACTTTTTTTCTTCATGCTTGAGGATATTGATTAGATATTTGGTGTATATATTTAACATGACAACCCTTATGGAACTGAATTGTTTGCAACAAACTTGCTGCAAGCTTGCGGCAAACAAAAAGTTTGCAGGAACACATGAAATAGTGTTTGCAGATGTCTGCCGCTAGCTGCAAACTGCAGCAGAAAAGCTGCAAGTTTGCAGAAACATCGATGTTTGCCGTAAGATTGCCAGAAAGTTAAGATAATAAAGAATGTTTGCTGCAACATTGCAGAAAACTTTGAACATTCTATCTGTTTGCTAGAACATTGCAAGAATTACACACAATATTGACTGGACTAAGTTTAACATAGGACCATATGGACAATACATACACATGTTTCTATTAGAGAACCACTGAATATAATGAAACCAAACATGACATGGATATTTCTTATGAGGTGCTGACCAATTAGGTGTTATTTCTTTGATTCTGATCCATCTTCTAAGATGGTCGCCAGGGTTGTACTTTGTTTAACATAGGACCCTATAGACAATACATATAAGTGTCTTTTCGAGAACCACTTAATGAAATGAATGTTCCTTATGAGGTTCTGACCAATTGTTGTTACTGTGTAGCAATTAAACCCAACCAAGATGACCGCCAATATGGGACTTAATTTTATAACAAAGGACTATGGGAAATATATACAAATGTCTTCTTCTAGAAAACCGCTTTATAGGCTGAAACCAAACATGGTATGAATATTTGGTTTCCTTATGAGATGCTGACCAAGTCTTGTTACTTTGTAGCCGATTCATCATCCAAGATGGCCGCCAGCATCACATAAGACCCTATGGGAAATACATACAAACGCTTCTCCTACAGGTGCACTAAATGGAATGAAACCGAACATAGCATGAATGTTCCCTATGAGGTGCTGTAATGTGTTGCTACTCTGTTGCCGAATTACTGTCAAAGATGGCCACCTGGATTTACTAATAAATTATGGGGCTACCTGGATTTACTAATAAATTATGGGGCTAATTTTAAACAAAATTTGGTTAAAAAAAAGAACATAGGTGTAATTTCCAGCTTTTGGCTTTGATCTCTGAACCTTAAACATTTAGAACAGATCTGACATGGTCTAAAAATCTTTATCATGTCAAGATTGTCTGCCCTAAAATGTTTAGACGAATCAGACAACATGTTGCCCCTGAATAGGATTTTTTTGCAGTTTCTGGTTATTATCTTAAATATAATCATAAGAGATTTACTGTTAACAGCAGTTTAAATGTGTACAGCAAAGAATGATCTACAAATAAGTCAATAAGATCATTTGTTTTCAACAAAGTTTTGCATAAGATTGTCGTATTATTAAAAAAACGTTTTCAACTACAAGTTCACACACAGAACAACTCCGCCGCCCGAAAAATAGAGCATAGGGGTAAAATGCAGTTTTTTGGCTTATATCTCTGAAACCAATTTTAGAGCAAATCTGACAAAATGTTCATCAGGTTACGAACTATCTGCCCTGAAATTTTCAGATTAATCAGACAAGTCGTTGTTTGGTTGCTACCCCTGAATTAGTAATTCGTAAAGGAAATTTTGCGGTTTTGGGTTATTATCTTTAAAAATGTTATTCTAGATCGAAATAAACTGTAAACAGAAATAATGTTCAGCAAAGTAAGATCGACAAATAAGTTAACATGACCAAAATGGTCAATTGACCCCATAAGAAGTTATTGCCCTTTAAAGACAGTTTATATTATTATATTTAACCATTTTTCGTAAATGTTTGTAATCATTTACAAAAGTCTTCTCCTGAAACAACTGAGACAAATTTAACCAAACTTGGCCACAATCCGCATTAGGGTATATAGTTAAAAAAAAGTGTTCGATGATCCTGCCTGACATCCAACAAGGCTAGAATTAGAAATTAAGGGAAAATGCAGTTTTTGACTTATATCTCTCAGATACTACAGCAAAAGTATAACGGTTGCATTATTTAATGCATCAATTGTAAATAAAAATACCAGGTGAGCGACACAGGCTCCTTGGAGCCTCTAATTCTTTACCGTGTTCACATTGCAAATTAAAAGCAATCTGGAGCATTTACGTAGTCGGCTCATAAACACTTTAACCAGTATGCCTACTCTTGACGTTTTAATGTTAAATAAGGAGGCAATGATCTACCAGAGACCAAAATGACGTAGGTGTGAGCAAATATAGCACAGTGTCAGACCACAAACTCGCGAACTTCAATTTAGAACAGAGTAGCCCTAGCCTAAACAAAAATGGTATTTTTGATATCATTTTGTACTTAAACTAACAAACAAATTTGCAGAAATGAAAACGTTTGGCGAAAGAGAAATATATGCAGACCATTTTGAGCGTACATGTGCTTCTCCATGAATTATTATTATTATATACTAGCATATAGAAAATTAAGAATATTGAGAATAAAGCGCTTCATAGAATACTTAGTTAAGATTTTCAGAAAACCAGGGGTTATTTTCAGTGGTAGTTGACTTTCGAACAGTGGTATTGTTTACATACATGTGACAAATCAGAATATACCTCGACCAGTATCATATCTTATCTGTTAAAAGTGTATCTTAAAGTAGTCTTCGGATGATTAAAAGCCCTTAAAAGGACACTAGTTACGAGAAATATATAAAATGAATACATCACGATTTTTTTTCGTGTTCAATCATTAATGAAAGTGAAATAGTGAAATAATAATTCCCTTTAAGCAGCCAGTATGGCCAAGTTCAATTTTGTCAAAACATGGAAGTAATATTTAAATATTACTTCCATGGTCAAAATAAGCTACTAGTATATAATATCGATGATGAATTATTCATTTGCAAGTGAACAATTCGACCTCATTTGATCCGTATTCATGTGAACTTCAATTTAACCCCTTAGCTAGAGATGGATTACGCATGATGTATGCGTGTTCAGTTATTAAAAGAAAAGAATGTCAACATTGAAAGTGAAACAAAGATTGACTTATTATAATTCGATCCACACAAAAAAATCATTCTTATACAGGTAAAATCGAAAATTAATCTTTTTTTTTTTTTTACCAATAACATGAAATCTATTATAACTAAGCAATTAAACTAAGCAATAACACTCATATTACCCTTCATAGAGGAAAAGGTTGGTGTGGTGAATAAAACAAACCCATCAATCTAACAAATTTAACATACTACATGACTTCGGTGTCGTCAAAAACATACAGGTTCACTCAGTTTGTGGTTCAAGATTTTTAAGGCATGATTTAAAACGTTTCCAAACTTTTATGGATTGTTTGAAAATTGAAGTAGGGACACATAAATATTAGTTATACTGTTCCCATGCATGCAGCTTGAACAAGGCTTTTTCATAAATAATGACAGTGTCCAGAGCAATATTTTGAAAATATATTTTTAAACATTTCCTCGTATTTACTGGTAAATGGACCTAGTTTCTTTTGAAATTACTTATAGATGCAGTCTATTGTTAAAGTTTTCCGGACAGGCGTACTCAAAACTACAGGATTTTTTTCTAAATAATAGTTGAACAGAAGTTTTCAAATTACGGTTTCTGTAGTCATATTTTGAAAATAATTATACTGATAGATGGATTTTTTTTTTCAGTTCAGATTTACCTGAAGACCAAATAAACTTGGTTGGACAGAAGATTCTTCATAATAAATTATTATGACAGCCTCTTTATTTTGTGTAAATAAAAATTGTAATAGAAAGAGGCAGTATCAGTCTGAGACTGCTATGTTACATGTATATATTTTTATAACCATGTTTCCATACTTGTTCTAAATCACCTTTAATTATTAACAATCAGTTGCAT
The DNA here is from genome assembly GCF_965363235.1 of Mytilus galloprovincialis. Lineage (NCBI taxonomy): Eukaryota > Metazoa > Mollusca > Bivalvia > Mytilida > Mytilidae > Mytilus > Mytilus galloprovincialis. The sequence goes on from NC_134843.1 coordinate 91,324,235, forward strand.
GTGGTGTTTGTGTGTTTATTGTATGAACTGTATGATTTGTGTTGACCTAACTAGTAAGTTCTATATGGGCCCTTTAATTTTTAGGAATATATAGCCAGACTATTTGCTGGGTATCAAATGAAGATTCAAGTCGGTATAAAGTTTAACAATTTAATAAACGATCCAACAAGAATATATACGATGTTACAATATTACAATATTGAGTCCGGTCTTTACGGTTTAAGGACCTATCCAAAACTGAATATAAATTATTTCTCAGAAGTATATAAAACAGAATAATAAAGAAATACATGTAACTACGGATTAAGCAATTATTGTCCATTGTCCAGATAATCTGCTAAAACTGTCTTTGACACGTAGATACGAAGTCCATTATCGGATTAGTAGAAACATACATTTTTAACCAAAAGATAATTGTGTGGGAATATTTGAGTTCATAATGACGATTAAAAGATATAATAATTAGAGTCAGAAATATCATAGTCCAAATAATTAACATGCTATTCATCCGGTCATAAATATATAAAAGACATTTGATTTGATTTGATTTATCGTAATCTCAGTCTCAGCTTTACCATAGTAAAGCTACTTCAGTTTTATTTGAAGACCTAGAGACAGCTATTACAATAATAACATTGTAATTTATAATTGATTATTTTTTATTTATTTTTTTTATTTTCCAGAATTTTTCGAAATAATGATGCATGAGTTAAGATTTTTAGGTTTTTTATCTTAAATTTATAAAAAAAAATGTACAGAATTAATTGATAATATTACAAAAAAATAGAGAAAACAAATTCTCTTTGACACTTTCCCCATTTCTATTCTCAATTTTAAAGTCCGTACCGAAAATTGCAAACCGAAACCGTCTTCGATATTTTAATCATTTTCAAACTTCCGGTTTGTAATTTCAACAGGGTATGTGGAAATTTTGCTGAATTGTTTTACAAGCAGACACTTGACATGCACAATTTTCTTAAGGCTGGTATAATATAAAAGTAAGTCAACTATTACACGTAAACAGACTCGAGGAAAACCCACTTTAAATCACCCCACACTTAATCGCCCCACTTTTTCACCAACTCGCCCAATTTTTGTTTACCAACTCACCCACTTAATGAAAAAGGGTAAAATCTCGTTGAATATAGATCTGAAAAATTGCCCCACATAAAAGAAGGGTTAAAATCCTGCAGAAAACAGGTCTGCCAACTCTGTCCACTTATAAAAAATTGAAAATGTCCAGATGAATTCAGCCATGCCGGTTCTCACTAATTTGGCAATTAGCGTTAAGAATAATAATTTAGTGACAAGAAGACTAATTTGCAACAAGAAAGTTAATAATCTATCAATATTGATCAATAAATATAAATTTATACAAAAAGTCAATATTTATAGTAATAAACATGATAAACAATAAGCATGACACATTTTAGAATTATATATATAGCAAACTGTGAATTGTTACATTTATTTATCATATCAAAAGTCCATTACTAGACTTGTAATGAACTTCTGATCATATGCATTTATTCAAAAATTACTTTTCCTGTCATATTAAATATGACTTGTGTAAGAACAATTATATATTCATACCACATTTTTCAAATTCCTCAATTTTCAAATATCTAATACATAATTTTATTTTATTTTAAGTTCACATCCTTTAATGATTGAAAGGGAAGACATCTTAATATTCCTAGAGAGGAAAGATACTGTCCTGTCTGTAAAAATGGGGAAATTGAGGATGAACAACATTTCTTATTAAAATGTAATAGATATACCTCAAAGCGAGAAATATTAGAAAATAAAATAAATGTTATATTTCAAATACAGCGTAACATTACCGTTGATGAAAAAATATCTCTATTGGTCAATAATAGCTCAGCATTATTACTTAGACTGTCTTCCTCTTTCATATCAGAGTGTCTAAATATAAGAATAGTGAACTTATATGATACATCATTTTGTAACTTCATAATTTAGCATGATATGTTATCATGGAACCTTTCATTCTACCATGTCAATTATTATAGTTGTATGTAATGCCAAAGGTCTTAACCATTTATTGTTAATGAGTTTGTGCCAATAAAAATATTTGTATTTGTATTTTTTATTTTCAGATTAACTAGTCATGAAGGATGCAAGGATTTGTTAAGAGTTTATTCTAAAATACATTTAGTTAAACAATATAGAAAATATCACTGACTGACAATGAATGCAAAATATAGTCGTTTACCGAGTTCTGATCCCTTGGAGGAAGTAAAACTTGATTTTGGATCTGCATTTTCTTACAGTAATAATCAAATGTCTGACAATTATGGTCTGCCATCAACGGGAGAATATAAGTCAGCATTTACCTATAAAGATTGGACACCACAAAATAAAACTGATATCAGATATGTAAAAGGTACAAATACATTGTAGTACATGTATAAACAAATACCAGTATTTATTAATTATGTCTCAGCTGGTTCAGCAGAGTTTGTAAGGCAATTATACATAAGTAAATAAACTCATCATAGATACCAGGATTGAAATTATATATTCGTTGAGACGCCAACTTCGAAAGACTCATCAGTGACACTTGAATAAAAAAAACCACATTAAATTGTTTGTTCACTCTGTATAATTCATAAATAATTTGGTCAACAAACCATGGTAGTGGGCATAGTTACCAATTTTTCCAGCAGATATGGAGTGTAAATTTTTGCCTATTGAAACATATTCATACCATGTTAAGGCTACTTAGCTGATAAAAATATGTACAAAAACTTTCATACTTTGTAGGATTTTTGTTAATTTCATTATAGCATATTAATTTGTTTTGCTGGTTTCAGTATTGTAGAGTTATATCGAAAGGACATCAATTTATAAGCAGATTTGTTTTGTTATTTACAGTAAAACCAAGTTGTTTTTCACAGACTTGTCATTGGATATTAACTGGCCTGGCAATAATTCTTGTCATATTAACCTGTCCTGTGTCGTTATGGTTTTGTATCAAGGTAAGTCGTACCTATTAATTATTCTCAATTTAATTATTTTTGTGAAAGACCAATTGCAATATTGTATAAAGCAAAAAAGATGTGGTATGCTTGCCAATAAGATAACTATCCACCAAAGTTCACATGTAGTGGATGTAAGCAATAATAGGCAAGCCCACAATTAAAAATATTTTAGTTTGCCCATACCCTACCCAAGGTTGAGACAGTGGTTAGGTAAGTAGGCATTTTTTTAATTTTTTTTTTTTTATAAAGAAATTGAAGTATCTGATGTTTATTAGTCTTCATGCCTATCTGATTAAAAAAAACTTCTTCAAATCAGGACAATAAAAGAATTTGAGTAGGCAGCTTTTTTCTGGGTAGGTAGGGTTTGGGCAAACAAACCTATTCTTTTTTATGGCCCAACAGTACTGCCGTCAACAAGGAGAAAAGCTTTAACCCATACTGTTAAGTCAGCTTTAAAAGGTGGAACAAAAAAATGAGAATCAATTCAATTGGGAAAACATTTTTAATACAAAACCATTTACCAGCTTTATACGGTTGCTTATTTAAGTAATTGTGTTAGGTAATCATGGTAATTGAACTTGAAAAAAAACAAAGAATCAGGGATCATTGATTTTATTTGATTTCAGAATGTTGGTACTTGTTGCTGACCTGTATATTATTTATATATATAAGAATTTTGAAGCAAAATAATGCTGATTGATGTTTTGGTACAGGAACTTCCTGCTAATTTTTTAATACCAGTAGTTTAAATAAAGATGTAAAAAGTCATTAATCTGGCTAGTTTTGGTAAATGATTTTCTTTAATATAAATTTTTATTTCAGAAAGTATCACATTATGAAAGGATTGTTATTTTTAGACTTGGCAGGATGCGTCCTGTAAAACAGCAAGGTATGCATTATAGAAAACAATAATATTAGCATTTAGGATGTACTTAAGTGAGGTTTTGGAATAAGTGTCAGATGTTCGAACTCCTTGACTTTTTTCCATATTAATAGCTCATAAAAGGTCATTTACTAAAATTTAAGCAGATTCTTGATTTCTTTTCTTCGATTTGAGACCAAAATAATACCAATGCAAATATAAGGTAAAAGTTTGAGTCAGCCTTTTCCCGCCATATATTAAAAATCAAATATCAAAAAGGAGCTCCATGACCTATCAATATTTTTAGCCTATTTTGTTCCTTAACTAATGCTCTTGTGACTTATAGTATCAATTTTAAGTTCTTGATTTTTTAGAAACATTTATTGTAACCCACTTGTACTCCATGATGTTTGCTGTTCCAATTTGTTTCCAAACATAACATTACAGTGTTTTACAGGAATCAAAAGACAGGCTTCACCTGACAACTGTTACATAGAATGTAAAACTTTTTACAATAATTAACATATTTTGAAACTCCTAAAATAATGGATAAATTAAGATTATATTAACAGATTATTGGCTGTTGAAGAACACAGATAAAATTGGTATTCCATGAATAAAGGTGAATCCACATTTAAGTGAAATTAAGTAAATTTTGTTTTTGTTTTAGGTATAGTGTTTATTTTACCATGTGTAGACAAAATAGAAAGAGTGGATTTACGCATCAGAGCATTTAATGTTCCACCTCAGCATGTAAGTTTTAATTATAGTTAAACCATGTATCATGTACAGAAAAATAAAATAAGTCAGTATTCATAACAGAACTTTGAATGTCCAGCCACATTAGTATGACTAGATTTAAATGAGACATTGATAAATTTCCTTCTATTTTGTACAGATGTATTAGAATACATCTGTAACCACAAATCGAAACTAGGGATGTTATTAGTTACATAGCGTGTAGGTGACCTAATACAATATATATGGTGTCAATAAATTCCATATGGGGTGAGAGCGAAGTTTGAATCCTCATATGGAATTTTCTGACCCCACATTTATAGTATTAGGTCACTAGCACGTTATGTAAAGAATTTATCTTACCGAATATCTTAACATGTGGTATTTGACTAGTGGCTATCAAAGGGATTAAGCCTTCAATATCTTTTGTATGAAGAACCTACTTCCATTGGTCTATACAAAAACAAATACCAACAACAAAAACGTGTTAGCTTTAAATGTATTTTATGAATTTATTTCATTTGGTCATCAACAATATCTTTGTCTGTTGAAACCTTTTTTTTCCTCAACACTGTGTTGTTTTTCAAAGGGACATAACACCACTACTAACTGTGTATTGAAATAAGCCCCGCCTACTTACTTATATGGACTAGAAATGTATAGGAGGTAAGATAAATACATTTACAGCAATGCTCATTGAGAATGGTGATGTAAATTGTTATATCTAGTCTAAAGTGACAGCCACCCACTCTGTACTTAAAAGAAGAACCATTGCAATAACTTGACGTTTAAGTATGAATAGAATTACGTTAGATTGATTGAGCATATAATTATTTTTCAGCTAATAACCCATGACCGAGGACTGATAGAAGTTGGTGCAGATATTTATTATAAGATAACATCAGTGGAGAGATACATTACTGGTATACAAGACATGAATCATTCACTCAGGATACTTGTTCAATCCTCACTGAAAAATAATTTTGTTCAGAAAACACTGCATGACATAGAAACTGATAAATTAGGTATCACTGGTGAAATTTTGGTAAGTTTATTATTATTTATATTATAATTTTTCATTACTAGATAACTCAAACTGAAACAAACAAATTTAAATGTTTATTTTAAGTTTTAAAAACAAAAGAAAGTGAAAAATGACAAAATATAATATTGTGACAAGGGAGATAATTTAAGAGTATTGCAAAAAGGGAGATAACATATTAGTAAGTAACACAGCAAATGTAGACGAAACGCGCGTCTGGCGTACTAAATTATAATCCTGGTACCTTTGATAACTATTACAACCTTGACTGGCTATACAGCCCTTGCACAGTCGGTAACTAAGTACAGAAGATGTGCAAAGTAGCTAAACTATTATAAAAAAGAACACTTCACTTATGGGTCATAAGAAATTCAAACAATAATTGCGAATATAGTTTTTATATTTGCTTGTTTTTTTAATTAATCAGAGGATAATTTTAGAGATGAGATATTTGGAAAAAGTTTAAAAAATATTCACAAATTATCAAAATAAAAAGATTAAATGAACTGCATGTTAGAATGAATTCATTTCTATATTTTTTTCTCAGGAAGGAAGCAACAAAACTTGTAAAAACTGGGGAGTTGTGATACATGAGGTCAGAATGTAAGTGATTATTTAAGTTATATGTAAGATACCAGAGGTACATTCAAACTCATAAGTCAAAAATAGACTGACAACACCATGACTAAAAAAGAAAAAGCCAAACAGACAAACAATAATACAGTGAACACAACATAGCAACACAAACCCCATAGATAATTGGGGGTGATCTCAGGTGCTCCGCAAGGGTAAGCAGATCAGTAGGTCACATTCAAGCAAATGGGGTTGTGTTAGTGTTATTGGAATTTTTTTTGAAATGGTTATTTTGTAGAATTAAATATCAAGAGCAACCATACCTAAATCATTCAACAATATTTGACTGGCAAAAACATCTTTGCTAATCATCAATTTTGATAAGGTTTTTGCTGATAACAATTAATTCATAGAAATTTCTTAAATGTATGATAGAAAAATGGCAATATTGTAAGACCAAATTCAAATATTTGTATGTCAATATCTGAAATACTTATAAAATCTATTCATGTGTTCAAAAAAATTCCTTTTCCATTTAAGATATAACATATCATTTATGGTGAGCTTACAAATAATATGATACATGAAATAGGGTAAATCTAGTTGTGTTATAGTAAATAAATATTTTTCAGACACTGTGGTATTCTCCAGTATCTCTGTTATCATTCTAGTCATGTTTATCAAGAAACTAAAACAATCATGATTTGAATCTTTATTCCAGATCACCCATAAAAGTATTAAAGAGGCCAGAAAGTAATTCAGGAATGCCAGCTGGTCTTCCTCAAACTTTCCAACAGTTAGCCTCAGCATTTCTTCAGGCTTCAGCAAGTAAGTTTTAGATTTTCCTTATAGTCCTCAAAATATTATACAGTAGCAGTAGCATAGAAATGTTTCTTTTCAATTTTAATAAATGAGTACCCGTATACATCAGTGAATTAAAAAGCCAAAAATAAAATCAAAACCATTTAGTGGTCGACATATAGTCTTCAACTATAGACAGGTGTCTATAAAATATGTTAAGGAGGCTCGAGGGTATAAAAATTTCAGAAAAAATCAAACATTTGTTTTTCATTACAAATTTTATTTGTTTCTTTTTGTAGTTGTTACTTTATCATATGGTACAAAAATCATTCAAAACAATCAAATTGTGTTGGCCCCAGATGACTTTCAAAATGTATACATCATTGAAAAAGTTCCAAATTATCTCCCTTTGGTGGAAAAATGCCATTTTTTGGCTCTAAAATTGAAATATCTTTTTCAAATCATCGGTGACCTATCTTTTTTAATATAATTTCCATATAAGCTGTACTTAAACCAAATTATTGTAAAATTTCAGCGATTTCTGTAATCAATTTCTTTTTTTTCTTTCGATATTACCTTTATTTCTCCTATTACTTCAACAGAAAAAAAACGCCTTTACACAAATGTATGCTTCTTTCGAAGGCAGATTTTGAGCGCAAATGAACGGTGACCCTACTTTTTATGCCCCACCTACGATAGTAGAGGGGCATTATGTTTTCTGGTCTGTGCGTCCGTTCGTCCGTTCGTTCGTCCGTCTGTCCCGCTTCAGGTTAAAGTTTTTGGTCGAGGTAGTTTTTGATGAAGTTGAAGTCCAATCGACTTCAAACTTGGTACACATGTTCCCTATGATATGATCTTTCTAATTTTAATGCCAAATTAGAGATTTTACCCCAATTTTACGGTTCACTGATAGAAAATGATAGTGCAAATTTCAGGTTAAAGTTTTTGGCTTCAGGTTAAAGTTTTTGGTCAAGGTAGTTTTTGATGAAGTTGAAGTCCAATCAACTTGAAACTTAGTATACATGTGCCCTATGATATGATCTTTCTAATTTAAATGCCAAATTAGAGTTTTGACCCCAATTTTACGGTTCACTGAACATAGAAAATGATAGTGCAAATTTCAGGTTAAAGTTTTTGGCTTCAGGTTAAAGTTTTTGGTCAAGGTAGTTTTTGATGAAGTTTAAGTCCAATCAACTTGAAACTTAGTATACATGTGCCCTATGATATGATCTTTCTATTTTAAATGCCAAATTAGAGTTTTGACCCCAATTTTACGGTTCACTGAACATAGAAAATGATAGTGCAAATTTCAGGTTAAAGTTTTTGGTCAAGGTAGTTTTTGATAAAGTAGAAGTCCAATCAACTTGAAACTTAGTATACATGTTCCCTTTGATAAGATCATTCTAATTTTAATGCCAAATTAGAGAATTTATTCCAATTTCACAGTCCTTTAAACATAGAAAATGATAGTGTGAGTGGGGCATCCGTGTACTGTGGACACATTCTTGTTTATTCTATTTTTCTATTAACTATAACATAAAGTTCATTTTTAGAAAAATATAGAGAAATCCTATATAAATGATTTAGACCCGCGAACCCCCTTAAGCTCTAAATCATCCAGAGTGTAACTGTCCTTTGATATATATAAAATTTTAACTTCTTATTATTTAACAAAAGTTTTTAATGATCATAGCCAAAATATTTGCCTGTGAAAACCTTTTTCTTTCCTAGATATGAATATTGTTTGGACATATAAACTAACTTGTCTTTTTGTATTTGTATATGTGGTGTGTTGGCAATCACATAGGTGTCATATAATTAACTTGGAGATCAGAAAGCAATGAAAGACGTCAGGGCAGAAGGGAGCGGATGAAGGCACCCAGGGCGCGGCTGAGGGCACCAGGGCGTGGCGCCCTTCTATTTTGGGCTAGCGAGACCACTGGCTATAAAAGGCCCCGAGATGACAAAGTAATTAGTTTATTTCTATCTATATAATCTTTGTAGGTGGAGATGCAACAAACGGGCCATTACCCATAATTCCAGAGGCTGTGACAATACTTCCTGACAGTGGGGCAGCTGGAGTTGATGATGCCTTACTCCACAATATCCCCACCCCCAGGGAATTTATAGGACTCATCAAAACAGTGCTATCAGAATCTATGGTCAGAAGTATCGGCTCTGTTTATATGTTCCAGCTCAGTGGACAGGAGGGTGGTGTCTATTATTTAGATTTGAAAAATGGTGAGGTTTTTATTTTTAAGAATAATACAAAAATAGCAAATGTCAAGACAGCATCAAAAAATCTTTTGTATAAGAAAAAAAAAAACTTATTTAGTTACTATTTTTAATGCTATAAAATCTCCTTGTGTCAAAAATTTTATTTTTAGAAAACTATAATTAGTTAAGGTAATTTGTAAAGCTAAATATTACTATGTATTTCTTCCCATAACCTTTAAGTTGATTTGAAATAATAGTTTGATATATATTCTAATGCAACAAAGTTTGTAACATTCATTTTGATTGGATAAGGTCAATAATTTTCATGGAGTGTAGCTCAGGGCTATTCCAGAAAAAAAATGTATGGGGGGGGTTGGAAGGCACATTATATTAATAATACATGGGTAATGGGTATCAGAGCTACTTTTCACACTATAATGCACTATAATTCTCAATTACAATTGTCTGGGTGGCGGGTGCTGACACAAACTGCCTTCCAACACCCCCATACTTTTTTTTCTGGAATAGCCCTCAGACGTTATATATATGACAGATTTTTAAAACATGTTTTAATGTTGTTTTTTGTCAGTTTCATTAAAATGGAGATAACAATATTTAATTTAAGTTTTGACAGTACCAGTTGATGATTTGATGGTCGCAAATACCCGCTAATGTGTCGCCAGTAAACTTAATTTGCACCATTCAATCACCAATTCATGTCGTTGGAGCTGAAAATAAAATACAGTTATCTCCTAATTTTAAACCTTTAAAAAAAAAGTTGAAGGTTAACCTAATGTAGCAGATTCAAAGAAAGAAAATTATGAGATTGTGTAACTATGAGGGTCCTCTTTCAGACAAATACTCTTTACTTTTGAAAAAATGTACTCTTTTTTTTTTTTGCCTGCCTTTATTGTCATGATTGTTGATAATTCTTTTTTATGTAGGTGGAGGAGATGCTGGAGAAGGCCTCCCACCTAATGGGGAACCAGACACTACACTAACATTAACAGTACCAGATATGCAAAGCATGTTTATTGGACAACTAAAACCATTACAGGCATATATGAGTGGTCGTCTCAAAGTGACAGGAGATCTGTCTGCTGCTACACAGCTAGGGGATGTTATCAAAACTGTGATGAAAAAAGTGAAAGAAGATAGAAAAGATGTTTTCATAGTTTAAGGACGAGGAGATAGTGTTTTTCTGTGATACCATGACAATCAAAGATGGCTTTGATAATAAAAAAACAGAGACGCTTGGTTCAGTATATAGTGACAGCAAACCATTTGTGTGAAGATTAAGTGTGTTCCTTTATTCTATACTCTGTTATATCCTTGTTTTATCATCTCCATCATAGTTGAAATGTTATTAATTTTTATGTACAGTTTGGAATAAATCTATGTATGATCAGCTTTATGAAAACAGATATTTGACTTACAGCTTAGATCAGACATCTTGTGGCAAAATGTCTTATTGAAAATTTAAAATGTTATGATATCAGGATAAGATAGTATTGGCATTTATTGAAAGTTTATCCTTAATGCAGTCAATTTGAGGGAATGAAGTAAAGACACATTCAAATAAATGTTAACAATATTACTGATACATGTATCTGCCAGACTGCTAACTGTCTGGTCAAACCTTAAGTTTTATATATTTTATATGAGTGTATTTACAATACTTAATGTTTTTGGGATTTTTATGCCCCACCTACGATAGTAGAGGGGCATTATGTTTTCTGGACTGTGTGTCCGTTCGTCCGTCTGTCCGTTCGTTCGTCTGTCTGTCAGTTTGTTCGTCCGTCTGTCCCGCTTCAGGTTAAAGTTTTTGGTCAAGGTAGTTTTTGATGAAGTTGAAGTCCAATCAACTTGAAACTTAGTACACATGTTCCTTATGATATGATCTTTCTAATTTTAAAGCCAAATTAAACTTTTGACACCAATTTCACGGTCCACTGAACATAGAAAATGAATGTGCATGTTTCAGGTTAAAGTTTTCGGTCAAGGTAGTTTTTGATGAAGTTGAAGTCCAATCAACTTGAAACTTAGTACACATGTTCCCTATGATATTATCTTTCTAATTTTAATGCCTAATTATATTCACGGTCCACTGACCATAGAAAATGAAAGTGCATGTTTCAGGTTAAAGTTTTTGGTCAAGGTAGTTTTTGTTGAAGTTGAAGTCCAATCAACTTGAAACTTAGTACACATGTTCCCTATGATATTATCTTTCTAATTTTAATGCCTAATTATATTTTTTATCCAATTTCATGGTCCATTGAACATGGAAAATGATAGTGCGATTGGGGCATCCATGTACTTTGGACACATTCTTGTTTCTGCATCTTTTGGGCTGATATATGTTATGTTTATATGATATAATTTGTGATTATAGATAATTGTTTACAGTGTTTGTTTATCACTAGGTGCACCAATGTTCGAGCTTGTTCTTAAAGTGTTAGAGTCTCTAGTTTTTCTCCTATTTGGATGATAATAAAGACTGATGCATCACACTAGTCATTATGTAAAAAGCTAATTTTTATTTTTTAAAGATGTTTGCTGGTTTTATTTCCAACAGTTTTTATACGACCGCAAAATTTGAAAATTTTTTCGTCGTATATTGCTATCACGTTGGCGTCGTCGTCTGCGTCGTCGTCTGCGTCGTTGTCCGAATACTTTTAGTTTTTGCACTCTAACTTTAGGAAAAGTGAATGGAAATCTATGAAATTTTAACACAAGGTTTATGATCACAAAAGGAAGGTTGGTATTGATTTTGGGAGTTTTGGTCCCAACATTTTAGGAATTAGGGGCCAAAAAGGGCCCAAATAAGCATTTTCTTGGTTTTCGCACTATAACTTTAGTTTAAGTTAATAGAAATCTATGAAATTTTGACACAATGTTTATGACCACAAAAGAACGGTTGGGATTGATTTTGGGAGTTTTGGTTTCAACAGTTTAGGAATTAGGGGGCAAAAAAGGGCCCAAATAAGCATTATTCTTGGTTTTCGCACAATAACTTTAGTTTAATTAAGTAAATAGAAATCAATGAAATTTAAACACAATGTTAATGACTACAAAAGGAAGGTTGGTATTGATTTTGGGAGTTTAGGTCCCAACAGTTTAGGAATTAGGGGCCAAAAAGGGACCCAAATAAGCATTTTTCTTGGTTTTCGCACCATAACGTTAGTATAAGTAAATAGAAATCTATGAAATTTAAACACAAGGTTTATGACCATAAAAGGAAGGTTGGTATTGATTTTGGGAGTTTTGGTCCCAACATAATAAGGGGCCCAAAGGGTCCAAAATTAAACTTTGTTTGATTTCATCAAAATTGAATAATTGGGGTTCTTTGATATGCCGAATCTAACTGTCATGACTGTGTATGTAGATTCTTAACTTTTGGTCCCGTTTTCAAATTGGTCTACATTAAGGTCCAAAGGATCCAAAATGAAACTTAGTTTGATTTTGACAAAAAATGAATCAGTTAGGTTCTTTGATATGCTGAATCTAAAAATGTACTTAGATTCTTGATTATTGGCCCAGTTTTCAAGTTGGTCCAAATCGGGGTCCAAAATTAAACTTTGTTTGATTTCATCAAAAATTGAATAAATGGGGTTCTTTGATATACCAAATCTAACTGTGTATGTAGATTCTTCATTTTTGGTCCTGTTTTCAAATTGGTCTACACTAAAGTCCAAAGGGTCCAAAATTAAACTTAGTCTGATTTTAACAAAAATTAAAATCTTGGGGTTCTTTGATATGCTGAATCCAAAAATGCACTTAGATTTTTTATTATGGGCCCAGTTTTCAAGTTGGTCCAAATCAGGATCTAAAATTATTATATTAAGTTTTGTGCAATAGCAAGTCTTTTCAATTGCACAGTATTGCGCAATGTCAAGAAATATCTAATTGCACAATATTGTGAAATAGCAAATTTTTTTTTAATTAGAGTTATCTTTCTTTGTCCAGAATAGTAAGCAAGAAATATCTAATTGCAAAATATTGTGCAATAGCAAGATTTTTTTTTAATTGGAGTTATCTTTCTTTGTCCAGAATCAACTTAAATCTTTGTTATATACAATATACAATGTATATTCACTTTTTACTACCAACTGATAAATTAAAATAATCTTTACCATTCAGTGATAACAAGCAGTTTTTTTACATCTTAATATTTTATGATGTATTTAAATGAGTAGTTATTGTTGCAAACTCCATTAGAAATTTTAATTGAGATTAGTTTTGGAATAAGGGAAAGGGGGATGTGATTAAAAAAATTGGGTTCAAGTTTTCTCATTTGAAATTTCATAAATAAAAAAGAAAAAAGGATTAATATTCAACAGCATAGTGAATTGCTCTAAGAGAAAACAAAAATTTTAAGTTCATTAGAACACATTCATTCTGTGTCAGAAACCTATGCTGTGTCAACTATTTAATCACAATCCAAATTTAGAGCTGAATCCAGCTTGAATGTTGTGTCCATACTTGCCCCAACCGTTCAGGGTTCAACCTCTGCGGTCGTATAAAGCTACGCCCTGCGGAGCATCTGGTTATAATTTTTTTTTTTAAACTGCTTTAAAATGTTTGTTAAGAAACCATTGTATTTTTCAATATATTTGATGCATCAAATACAATACTGAAGAAATATTTCATCCATTCATCCATCTGTTCGGCTTCAGGTTAAAGTTTTTGGTCAAGGTAGTGTTTGATGAGTGTTAAGTCCAATCAACTTACAACTTAGTACACATATTCTTTCCAAGTTTGTAAGATTTGCAAACTATTCTGTTGATAAATCATTGTTAAATAGAAATCCTTGTCTCAGAACAAACATAATTTTTTTGTTTTTGTTTTTGAAATATGAAAAGACTAATTAATTCAAACTTTAAGAACACATATCATCTGATGCTAAGATTTTTTTTAAACCTAAATAAATAATGTTGAAATGTCATAAATGAAAAAGAATTTTATTGAACAATTAATATCATTTCCATAATGTAGTTCTGAATTTTTTTTGTAATTTTATTTTATTATTGTTGAATCATTGGTTTTGTTTAACTGTGCCATAACCAAATAAAAATAAAAAAAATACCAGAACTCTTTTCACAAAAATCAGATGATTGAAATTGATCATAAGATCATACAGGTCTTTTTATAGTGATTGATTGTCTTAATTTTCAAACACTTCTAGACTGATAAACTAGTCTTTTGTTGTTGACAAATCACTTTTATTTATCGTGTATGATGTTAGTCTTTTATTTAGTTATTTAATGTTTTTTATTTCTTTTATAAATAAAACTTATTATTTATTGTATTTTAGAGTTTGAATTTCTAGCCTTTATATTTAGCGGTATTAACTATTTTGAAATACTTTCAGCTTTTTTTTTTTTTTTTAAATAGATACTTGTTTATTCCAAATATTTCCTGTTTATAATTTCCTCAGTTGCCCAGGATGAAAACCGTGGATTCCCGTTTACATTTAAACCAAATGTCCGGGATGCAGGAGGCTTAAATCTTTAATTCCTTGTCTGCAAGTGTCAGTTTTTCCATGAACTTATCTATTCAACATAGTGTGCTGCATTTTCAGATCAATTACTAATTCACTTCCTGTGTACCAAAATAATATAATGGCCATGTACAAGTTTTCTGTTGCACTTAGGAACTACAATTCAAATCTTTCTGAACTTTGCAATTAAGCTTCATATAAGTATGTTATACGGTTTTCACATCCATTTCTCATCAACTTTCTGTGTACTGAACTTATAAACAGTAGTATCGAGTAGGAGTAAGAGCTCACGGCCAACTTATAAACAGGAGTATCGTTTAGGAGTAAGAGCTCATGGCCAACTTATAAACGGGAGTATCGTTTAGGAGCAAGAGCTCACAGCCAACTATAAACAGGAGTATCGTTTAGGAGTAAGAGCTCACGGCCAACTTATAAACAGGAGTATCGTTTAGGAGTAAGAGCTCATGGCCAACTTATAAACGGGAGTATCGTTTAGGAGTAAGAGCTCACAGTCAACTTATAAACAGGAGTATCGTTTAGGAGTAAGAGCTCACAGCCAACTATAAACAGGAGTATCGTTTAGGAGTAAGAGCTCACGGCCAACTTATAAACAGGAGTATCGTTTACGAGTAAGAGCTCACAGTCCAACATTAATTTTAATGAAAAACAAGAAACTTGAATTAGAATAAAACAAGAATGTGTCCAAAGTACACGGATGCCCCACTCGCACTATCCTTTTCCATGTTCCATGGACTGTGAAATTGGGTAATATTCTAATTTGGCATTAAAATTAGAAAGATTATACTAAAGGGAACATATGTACTAAGTTTCAAAGTGATTGGACTTCAGCTTCATCAAAATCTACCTTGACCAAAAACTTTAACTTGAAACTCCCACTTTCATTTTCTATGTGAAATTGGGGTCAAAAGTCTAATTTGGCTTTAAAATTAGAAAGATCATATCATAAGCAACAAGTGTACTAAGTTTCAAGTTGATTGGACTTCAGCTTCATCAAAAACTACCTTGACCAAAAACTTTAACCTGAAAGGACGCATAGATGAACGAACGGACGGACGAACTAACGCACGAACGGAGGCACAGACCAGAAAACATAATACCCCTCTACTATCGTAGGTGGGGCATAAAAAGCAAGACTTATCTCATTTAAGGAAACACATTTACCCATCTGTCCAAAACAATGTTTGTTAACTATGATAATTAGTGTAAAAGCTTAAACAAGTATTGAAACCAAAATGTCAAAGCAAAATAAACTGTAAGATGTCAAGCAAGAATACACAAAAAGATTAACAAGAATACCCAAAAGAATAACAAAAATACACAAAAGAATAACAAAAATACACAAAAGAATAACGAGAATACACCAAAGAAAATCAAGAATCCTCAAATGCAATACAACAGACCATACCAACCACAACATCAGAGCCAAAGAGCAGAATTTTTGAAATATTAGATGAACTTCAAATTCTCAGTCAACTAAAAATTCATGTCTGCTATGAGAAACTTTAAGATAAGAACTATTATATTATTAATTGTTGGTCCTTACTTTGTTGTTCAGTATTTATCTAGTAAGGAAACTTTCTGTTTGCAAATTACAGTGCTGGGGGAAAAGTACCAAGTGAAACTGGCCCTGTCTATTTGTCAAACCAAACTCAAACAATCTTTGACATTATGAATATTCAAACACAAGAATATAGAAATAACTGGATAGTCATATTACAATGCATTTGTCAGAGACACTTTACTATTAGTTTACATACTTTATTTAATAAAACATAGAATAATCACATTTTCAAAATATCTCTCATATATTATTACACATTTATATCAATGAAAACATCTCAATACACAATTAATGACAATATATGACTATTAATAAATAAATAAAAATATTCAATTCCCAACATTTTTACCTGAATTGACTTGACCCTGGTAAAAAACAACTTAATAAGGTTGATATCTATCCAATGCAGTTTACACATTTTCTAAAGGACAGATTAACCATCAAATAAACCAACATATTGTCAACCAACTTATTTTAGCAAGCAATTATTTTCTATTTACTGTCATGATTTTCAAAAATATTGTGAAAATAATTCTACATGAATATGTCTTAATCAACTTTTCTCTCTCTGCAATATTATAATATAACATGTAATTACACTCTCCAGTCACTGAGAATCAATGATATGAATAGAAATACAAACTGACAAAAGTGCATATTTCATAAATTAAGCAATTCTTATTTAATAGCCTAGTATACAAAAAATAATCTCAAAGGCTTTATGTTGCTATGGCAACACAATAATATTGTAGTTATACACCTAATTTCAAAAATAATAAATTTTTAATACTTTTAACATATTAACCTTTAAAAAAAAAACTATGCTCATCAATAACCAAAAGCACTACATGTACAAAAAACTTGCCTATGTAGCTTCTTAAACTGAATCTTCCCACAGGACTATATTTTTATGTGTTTTAATCTATATTAAATATAAATATGGCTTGAAATAGGACAATAGAGTTTTCATTGTTACATGATTATGATTATTATTAAAAAACTAAGCCTGAGTTTGTACAACTCCAAGTTGTAAAGCACTTACATGTTTAAAATAGTTCTATATTGAAGCCAATAGTTCATGTTGATAAGGGGGTCCTTTTAGCATGTAGTCCTTTCTATCAATGGAGTTATACCTTCAGAACTCATCAGCACTGTTACAGAGGAATCTTTGTAGATAACTACTGATGATATTACAATTATAACAACAAATTTATTCATTATGCTTAGATACCAAAATATAATTCAACAAAATTGACTGAATGACTGATTAACCACATTACAAATTTTTATTATCATAAATAGATGGACATTTACCAATTTCAAGAAAACAAATGCTTTCAGACATTTAAATAATAATTATGGCATTTTATATACTTTTCTGTCTCAGTATAGAAGTAGAATGTGTCCACAGTACACAATTACCCCACTTACACTATCATTTTCTATGTTCAGTGGACCGTGAAATTGACCAAAAACTTAAACCTGAAGGGCGTCAGATGGACCGTGACATGCCTACCAACAAACAAACAAATGGATCCACAGACCAAAACACATAATGCTCCTACGTGGGGCATAAAAAGGTGTAATCTTGAGCACAATACATGAAATAGGAAAAGTTTTGATTTACAAATTATGTTTTCTCAACAATTTACAAAGACGGTGGGTGGCCCTTCTATAAATAGGACATTTATTCCTTATCTCTGCACTTTCATTGAAAGAAAAAAAAAGCAAACATCGATGAAACTGAATGGTGAGTAGATTCTATATGACCATGATCACATGTTAAAACACCCTACTGAATGGTGAGTAGATTCTATATGACCATGATCACATGTTAAAACACCCTACTGAATGGTGAGTAGATTCTATATGACCATGATCGCATGTTAAAACACCCTACTGAATGGTGAGTAGATTCTATATGACCATGATCACATGTTAAAACACCCTACTGAATGGTGAGTAGATTCTATATGACCATGATCACATGTTAAAACACCCTACTGAATGGTGAGTAGATTCTATATGACCATGATCACATGTTAAAACACCCTAGAAAAGTTCAACCTATAAGTATAAAGAAAGAAATTAACATTTTACAGTTTCCCCTTCATTCAACTTTTGCTCAAGTAATAATGAAGCAAATATTAATTTGCTTCAAATTTGAAATGCTCCTGTTCAAAAGCTGTTTATTTGGCATAAATGTTATTATCCGAAAGGGGGGCATCAATTAGAGAAACGAATTTCGTACCTTACTTCATTGACCTTTACCTGAATTTTGTTGAAACAGACTATAGTAACATACACGTGTTTCTTATTGTCTCCATAATCTATAAATAGCGTTTATCGGTAATGTGACCTCATCAAATAATTTGTTAAAATTTTCGAATGAACAAGCGTGCACATCAATGGAACATAATTTCAACAGCGTACTGTGAAACTGACAGATCTATTTTTGGAACTTGTACACACTGTGTTGGATTATCGGAGTGGACTAAAACATGGGCATTATTGATTTTTCGTTTCATGTTTCTGAGTGACCGGGTCGATGTCTTTGCAATATTGTAATGGTTAAGTTTCAATTTTATTTTTTTAACTACAAAATGGGGGAGTTTATTAGAAGTCAAAAGTTCTGAACGCACGATTTTCGGTAGAGGGGCGTTAATTAGAAGGGGGGCTTTAAATAGAATAAATACGGTAATTGTTTTTAACATATTCATTTATAGAGCCTTCTTTGTTCCATTCATAAAGATGTCGTTATTATATGCACACAGAAACATCACATCACAGTAATCATATAATATATTTTTCTTATGAAAATTAAACCATTCTACATTCTTTAAAATCATACTTCATTTTTTTTTATAAATATTCTAAAATCTCATTGAATAATTGCATTTTTGAAAAAAAAAAAAATGGCAATGATGTTGGGAAACAACAACTATTCACAACCTGCATTAACAATGCACATTATATAGAAACAAAGACACAGGGCTTAAAATAGTCAACATTTTAACATCATTTTTTGTACAGAAATCACTATTTGTCTAGTTTATTTCTTTGGAGAATATAAAATGGTAACATTTTTTTTCAAATTTGGAACATTTTGTAATAAAACAGAATTTTATACAACAATTTTATTATGGTTCAGATAATGTCAAAAAAAACCAGCACAAATGTTTATCCAATAAAAAAGGATAAGTAATTGGAATCATACAGAAAACATACGAAATAATTTGGCAATTTTTTAAAGAAATATTATTTAATCTTTTCCAGTTAAAAATAACAAGATAGCACTTTTTCCAAGAATATTTAAATCAAAGATTCTGAAATAATAATAGTCAAATGAATGGATAACTGTCATATTCCTGACTTGGTACAGACATTGTCTTATGTAGAAAATGGTGTATTAAACCTGGTTTTATAGCTAGCTATACCTCTCACTTGTATGCCAGTCGCATAAAATTATCAAAATCTACCATGTGGTGACAAATCTTAGTTCTGTTACACTTTCCTAGTTTGTTTGTCTACACAGAGAATAAATAACAAGTGTTAAAATGAACACTTTTATCCCTTGGTTCATAAAAACTTCATTACAACATTAGCATGCAAATACAATTCATTTTAAATTGGTTATTTATTTTTTTGGTTTAGCTATTCTTACCACTAAACACAACATTTTTGTTTTAAACTTCTCATTGCTATTACACAATCCATAAATATAGACAAAAATAAATTAAAGTTAATTTTTACAATGAATTATTGAAACTTCAATTTAGAAAAATAGTCAATAAAATCTATTGCAAAATATGAGTATGTAACTATCTATATATAAAACCCCCAGAAATCTAAAACTTTTCCCTAACTACAAATCTTGCATTCTTTTTTTTTTCAAGTTGTCAGTCTTACTGTTACAGCATTTGTTTTGTACATATTAAAAAAATAGGAATGTTTGTAAAAATATTATTTAGTATCTAAGATTTTTTCATTATAATTCAACACAAATACAATAAATTTGATCACACAATAAAGTGTATATCTTTTTTTTCTTCATAAAGAGATCGTCCTCTTTTTCTGAATAAAAATTTTCTAATTTCTGATACAACGCATACACTTGAGGTTAAAAGTATCAGGAAAACAAAATCTGGAAAAAAAGAAATAAAAACATTATTTTCATAAGTCCCTGGTTAATACTTTTCCTGGTGTTCAAAAAGTACAAATGTAAATTATTAAAAATAGATGCAACTTTTGTTTGGTTTTGTTCTTCATTGGCAACCATACCACATCTCCTGATTTATATATGAAACAATAAGCCATTCCATTTACAACAGAAATCAAGGTCATAAAACCCAATAAGTTTATTTAACCCTGTCCTTAAACGAATTTGTTGTTGGATGTTTTTTCATTCACATATACTTCTATCATGAAAACATATTTTTTTTTATAGCAAAACGTATAACTTATCCTTGGTCATCTCAAGGAGATTAATTTCTCACTTAAGCTGGTAGGGCAAAAGTGAGAGAAGCAATTGAATTGAGATGACCAATGAAAATTTGTTTATCGCTATTTTACCTATAACAATGTCATTAATTTCATTGACAACAGCAAATGTGCCCTTAATTTCTAGCAATCATTTTTCATATCACTCTACTGTGCTGAGTCAATAAGATCAAAGGAAAATTTCGTAAAATAGTGATAATAATAAATATTATTGAAATCAAATTCAATTTAGTGTATATTTACCTGATAAATGAAGAGCCTCTGTTTGAAAAACGGCCTGCAGAGGTGGAAAATATATAACAAGGAGCTGACCAATGATAGATCCTCCGACAGCTATCACAAACATTTTATTGGTAAATAGTCCTACTTGAAACACTGACTTTGTCTGAAATAAAATAAAATTTATTTCAATGCACCATTATTTATTTTATCAAATCATATCACAAGATGACTCTTATCAATGAAGATGTGCATTGAAAGATCCAGATTAAGTTTCTTGGATTCTGGCTTGGTTAAGAGGAATGTTTGTCCATTTACCTTTTACTTAAACCATGCCTCTTTTGCATTAGAACAATTTTGTTATTCAGTGATCCAGGAAACCTGGGTAAAAACCTTTACTGTAAATTCAGAAATTACTGCAAGGTTGTTTTTATCATTGTGATTAATACAAATGTGTCAGTACCCGATAATAAGAACTCACATTCAGATATCTGATAGAGATATCAGTATGCAGAATTTTTTGAAATAGCAATAAATAATCTTGCATTTTTTTCTATTCTTCAATAATTGCAATAATAAATGGAATCAATAATTTCTGAATTTACAGTATTTGGCAATTGTTTTTAACAGTTCACATCATTATTAGTTCATATCATAATAAGTATATGTACTAAACTCAAGTTGCTGTCATCACAAGGCCAATGTAAACTACCATGAACCAGGATTTTAACCTAATACATTATACATTATTGGAAAAAAATAACACCCTTAACCTCCCTATCAGAATATAATCTGATCTGTAGAGGCATCCATTTTACTGTAGAACGAGGCCTGGAAAGTACTGGAATAATTCTGATACAAAAAATGCATTTTATGAGCAACAAAATAAAATTCTAACAATTTGAGTATTCTTTATCCATAACTTTAATTAAGAACAATCAAATTTTAAGACAACATATAGAACTTTTAATAGAAGAAATGAATGACTTATATTAGGAAACACCTACCTGAGATCGACAACTTAAAGCATTAAACATATCAAAGAACACAAAACATGTAAACGTCATCGTCGTGTCTCGTGGCGTTATTTTATTGTCACTCAACTAAAAAAGAATTAATCTTGTGATTAATACACTTGTATCATCATCTTAAAGACTTAAAATATAGTATAAGCCAATATACATAATTAACAGGGTCTGGTGATGTTATCTCAAAGACTGATACAAGCCAAATTTTGAATACCTCAGAAAAGTCTAAGATATTTATAGCTCAGATAAATAAAGCTTTTGACAGTAAAATAACATATAACAAATCTTAAAAATCTTTTGTTTTCTTGGTTGAGTTTGATCACAACTTATCTCAGTTCTGAACACCATCCATTTGGCTGACTACAGTATTGGTAGTTCAAGATAATTGATTTGTGTAAAAATGTGTATATGGCTTAGCTACTGTCTCATTGATTTGTGTAAAAATGTGTATATGGCTTAGCTACTGTCTCATTGATTTTTATAAAATGTATATGGCTTAGCTACTGTCTCATTGATTTTTATAAAATGTGTATGACTTAGCTACTGTCTCATTGATTTTTATAAAATCCAAGAATTCAAATGTGGAATCAAACCACTGTATGTCCCTTCTTCATATTATTTGTGGCTTTCTGTGGCATGAGTTGCTGTCTCACAGACACATATACTGTATCTCCTTTTATTTTTCAGAGATGGAACTTCGAATTTTTGATGAAGTAGTCAAGTCTTGTTATTTCAGATACAAATAGTTATATTATTCATGATTTTCAGAATCAAAACAAAATTTTGGTGACCACGGGCAACTGGGGGCTCTACTAATTTGAATAGTTCTTACTTCTCTCCAGAACACCCAAAGAGTTCCTGAGACTATTATAGTAGCAGATATAAGTATATTAACAATCAAACTCCTTGTTATTATAGGATCTTTGACCTTCCTTGGGGGTCTTTTAATTACATCATGGTCCACTGGTTCTACACCAAGACTGAAATATAAACAAAAGACATCCTTATATCACAGTGAAACCACAAAAATAAAATCATAAAACTGTAAATAGTTTACTGCTGTTGTTAATAACAGGATAAAATTTCTGTGAATTTTTTTTAAAAATACAACAGGAACTTACTGTAGATTAATGAATAAAATATATCAAAAATAAACAGCAATAAATGTCCTTTCCTGGATTTAAATATTTCAGTTTTACCCAGGAAACTCGACAAAAATTTACAACATAACTTTGTAGAAGAAATGTGTTTTCCCATCTATTTTGATTTCAAATCCTTTAATATTATTGTCTTGTCTTATTCTACATGCTAATAACTCAACAGCAATAACAAAAATTAAAGCACTGCATGGACATCCTTGTCTAATCCCTCGAAAAATGTTGAGGGGTTCAGATATCCACCCATTATTGATCACTGAGCTTTTAATATCTGTATACAAAGTTTTTATCCATTTGAGCATAGAATCTTGAAAGCCGAATTTTTTTAATGCTGAGAACATGGAATCCCATTCTAAAGAGTCAAAAGCTTTTGAAAAGTCTAAAAATAATAATGCTACTTCTATATTAAATTTTTCTGCATAATCAATTATATCCTGGATCTGTCTGATATTATAACCTATATATCTATTTTTTACATACCCATTTTGATCTTCATGGATAATTTTTGGTAAGACATTTTTAATGCGCTGTGACCTTAAACTTCTACTTAGTTAGTAGTGACCTCAAAATCAATAGGAATTTTTCTTCAATCATTTGAACATTATTAAAGTAATTCTAATTGCTGTCATGGAACTTTGATGGATAATTGTTTCATTGGCAATCATACCACATCATATTATTTTCATATTGGAAAAACTATTGTTTATGAATCAAAAGATTTTGTCCAGAAAACATAATTTGTAATCTAAGACAGAATCTTATATTACTCAATTTTCTTACAATTTGTCCAAATATTAATAGGAATTTGTTTATAATAGTGACATTGTGTTTACATACAGTATAATAATAGTTTATATCAATACAGTGTTTGTACACTGTTCTAAATGTACTTACCTCTGTGCAGGTGGCCCATCCATTATTATATTAATCCATAATATCTGCATAGCATTCAAAGGATTAGGTAACTTAAACACAGTACACACCGCTATCAAAGATAAAGCTGCTATACTCCTGTCAAAATATAGCATTCAATGGATTAGGTATTTTGAACATAGTACAAACTGCTATCAAAGACAAGGCTGCTATACTCCTGTCAAAATATAGCATTCAATGGATTAGGTATTTTGAACATAGTACAAACTGCTATCAAAGACAAGGCTGCTATACTCCTGTCAAAATATAGCATTCAATGGATTAGGTATTTTAAACATAGTACAAACTGCTATCAAAGACAAGGCTGCTATACTCCTGTCAAAATATAGCATTCAATGGATTAGGTATTTTGAACATAGTACAAACTGCTATCAAAGACAAGGCTGCTATACTCCTGTCAAAATATAGCATTCAATGGATTAGGTATTTTGAACATAGTACAAACTGCTATCAAAGACAAGGCTGCTATACTCCTGTCAAAATATAGCATTCAATGGATTAGGTAACTTAAACACAGTACAAACTCCTATTAAAGATAAAGCTGCTAGACTCCTGTCAAAATAAAACATTCAATGGATTAGGTAACTTAAACACAGTACAAACTACTATCAAAGACAAGGCTGCTATACTCCTGTCAAAATATAGCATTCAATGGATTAGGTATTTTGAACATAGTACAAACTGCTATCAAAGACAAGGCTGCTATACTCCTGTCAAAATATAGCATTCAATGGATTAGGTATTTTGAACATAGTACAAACTGCTATCAAAGACAAGGCTGCTATACTCCTGTCAAAATATAGCATTCAATGGATTAGGTAACTTAAACACAGTACAAACTGCTATCAAAGACAAGGCTGCTATACTCCTGTCAAAATATAGCATTCAATGGATTAGGTAACTTAAACACAGTACAAACTGCTATCAAAGACAAGGCTGCTATACTCCTGTCAAAATATAGCATTCAATGGATTAGGTAACTTAAACACAGTACAAACTACTATCAAAGACAAGGCTGCTATACTCCTGTCAAAATATAGCATTCAATGGATTAGGTATTTTGAACATAGTACAAACTGCTATCAAAGACAAGGCTGCTATACTCCTGTCAAAATATAGCATTCAATGGATTAGGTATTTTGAACATAGTACAAACTGCTATCAAAGACAAGGCTGCTATACTCCTGTCAAAATATAGCATTCAATGGATTAGGTAACTTAAACACAGTACAAACTGCTATCAAAGACAAGGCTGCTATACTCCTGTCAAAATATAGCATTCAATGGATTAGGTAACTTAAACACAGTACAAACTGCTATCAAAGACAAGGCTGCTATACTCCTGTCAAAATATAGCATTCAATGGATTAGGTAACTTAAACACAGTACAAACTGCTATCAAAGACAAGGCTGCTATACTCCTGTCAAAATATAGCATTCAATGGATTAGGTAACTTAAACACAGTACAAACTGCTATCAAAGACAAGGCTGCTATACTCCTGTCAAAATATAGCATTCAATGGATTAGGTAACTTAAACATAGTACTACAAACTGCTATCAAAGACAAGGCTGTTATACTCCTGTCAAAATATAGCATTCAATTGATTAGGTAACTTAAACATAGTACAAACTACTATCAAAGACAAGGCTGCTATACTCCTGTCAAAATATAGCATT
Organism: Mytilus galloprovincialis; assembly: GCF_965363235.1. Classification (NCBI taxonomy): domain Eukaryota; kingdom Metazoa; phylum Mollusca; class Bivalvia; order Mytilida; family Mytilidae; genus Mytilus; species Mytilus galloprovincialis. The sequence goes on from NC_134843.1 coordinate 91,350,071, forward strand.
CAATGGATTAGGTAACTTAAACACAGTACAAACTGCTATCAAAGACAAGGCTGCTATACTCCTGTCAAAATATAGCATTCAATGGATTAGGTAACTTAAACATAGTACTACAAACTGCTATCAAAGACAAGGCTGCTATACTCCTGTCAAAATATAGCATTTAATGGATTAGGTAACTTAAACACAGTACAAACTGCTATCAAAGACAAAGCTGCTATACTCCTGTCAAAATCAAATCAATACAGATACAAAATTTTGCAAAGAGGAAACATAATGACACAGTAAGAAAGCCAGTAAACTAAATTTGATGCCTTTTAATAATTTAACAAATAAAAGAAGACCGTAAGGGGTCAATTCCTTTTTTGTTTGAAATCATTGTCTTTATTTTGTGAATTATTTTTATCAAATCTTTCTTCCTCAATATTTCCATGTAGTCTTAAAATAACACTTATACTTACGTGCTAAGCTGAAATCTGACAAAGTTTCTTATATTATAAAATATAGATTTTCCTTCCTCAATTGCTGACCTAAAATAAAAGAATAGTTTCATACTGAAAACTATGTCATCAAACTATAAGTATAGAGTTAGAAATCTATGGAGAAAATGTATCTAAATTTGAATCTCATTTGAACATTTCCTCTTGCTATTTTTAGTATATATACAAGTTAATAAATTACCAAAATATCAAATACTTGTTATTATTCTTGCAGCCCTAACACATTACCATTGCAGGCTGAAGATAAGAAATGTATAAATTCATGCATTAAAATTACTATAATAAAATGCTGAAATGACGTTTGAGTTTCATGTGTGTTTTATAAAATAAAGTACTACAGTGAGTTGACTATAGGTGTTACCGTTTACCTGTAGCTATTGTTCAATCAGATTGAAACATTGACAATACAGTAGGGACATTTAAATTGACCAGTTGGTTTGGTAGATTTAAATCTACCTTGATGCTACCTGTAAAGTTTTTTATTCACCTAACTGAAACTTTCAGCATGCTTTTTTCCTGAAGTATTTCTTATCCTATCACTTCACCTGTTTAATTGTTACTGTTGTAGTATAACTGAGAAAGTTTTTAAACTTATAATTTTTTTTATATGGCATCAAGGCTTCAATTTTTATCTTTGTTGAATAATATAATATGCATTCAGTCTAAATTAGATTATATGGTATGAATAATGCTAGAATATGACCACTTATATAACTAGACACAAACTTATTTCATTTTTTTACATTAACTAAACACTGTGAATTTGATAAAAAAAATTCTTTTCTCATGTTTTTTTTTTTTTAAAGACTAATACAGGTAAAGAAATTAACATTTTTATTAGTCTTTTTGTTATGGAAATGGATGTTTTCCCTGAAATAATTATTCATTCAAATGCCAAAAAACACAACATTTAGACGGAAAAAGAGATTATTTTTTACTGTCATTTATAATTTTAGAAGAAGGCAAGCCAGATCAAGACTATATGTTTTTATAAGGGAATTTAATTGCATGTCATATAATTCACTACATTTCCTCTTTAATGTTTTCTTGGCCAAATACTATGAGTGCTTAGATTTCTTGCATATTGTTGGAAAAAAAACCTTTTTACTGTAATATCTCTTTGGCTGTTTAAATAACTCAAAATAATTTGTTTTTGACATGTTCCTTGCACAAATTGTTAATGTATATTCACATTGAAATATCAAAATCATATTTGAATGAACTGTTTTATTTACTCTACATATTTTACATCTCATCCAGTATTCAATTTTCTTTACCCGAAATAATTTATAACATTTTTCTAATTTTATGAACATGATGAAATTTTTTGAATATTTGTTCATGCTTTTGACTATATAACTAGATTTTCTCTCTTTATCAAAATTCTGTTAAATTTCCCATGATATATATATCCCTAAAAACAGGTACAGAATTTTGCAATATTTGATTATTTCCATTATCACATTTAAAATGAGTATCTCACTTTACAAATATTTTGGATAAGTTTATTCATATATTTTCACTATATCACTTGATTTTATTATATCCACAGTATTGAGTTTTTATTTCATTTACATGTATATATTCCTATTAAACAATATTAGATCCAGAACTTTATAATGATTATTTCCAATTTCAAATTCATATTATCCCAACATTAGGAATATTTTGGAATATTTTACTTTTTCTTTTCACTTTATCACTACATAAGACTATATCCACTTTATGAATTTAACATTTTGTTTCATTTCCATGATAATTCCAATGATATATATTCCATTTAAACAGGTGAATCACTCTTATAATATATCCCAAAATTTATAATGAATGTGTTGCAATTATTTCTCCTTCTCTTATAATAAATTTCAAAGAAAGCACTGCAAATATCATAATCCAAAATGAAAATCTTGAAGGGACATTATAAAGAAATGCACAACATATAATCCATTTGAAAATTGAAACTGAAATCACCTGGATAGCTCTTTCATGTGTCACTGACAAATGGACAATACTATGTATGAGGGTTACAAATTTAAAGAATCATTTATTATTTAACTAGAGGCTCTCAAGAGCCTGTGTCGCTCACCTTGGTCTTTGTGCATATTAAACAATGGACACAGATAAATTCACGACAAAATTGTGTTTTGGTGATGGTGACGTGTATGTAGATCTTACTGTACTGAACATTCTTGTTGCTACAATTATCTCTATTTATAATGATCTTGGCCCAGTAATTACAGTGGAAAATATTTTTTTAAAATTTACCAAAATTTATGAAAAATGTTAAAAATTGACTATCAAGGGGAATAACTCCTTAAGGGGTCAATTGACAATTTTGGTCATGTTGTCTTATTTGTAGATCTTATTTTGCTGAACATTATTGCTGTTTACAGTTTATCTCTATCTATATAAATATTCAAGATAATAACCAAAAACGGCAAAATTTCCTTAAAATTACCAATTCAGGGGCAGCAACCCAACAACGGGTTGTCCGATTCATCTGAAAATTTCATGGCAGATAGATCTTTACCTGATGAACAATTTTAATTTATTGTCAGATTTGCTCTAAATGCTTTGGTTTTTGAGTTTTAAGCCAAAAACTGCATTTTACACCTATGTTCTATTTTTAGCCATGGTGGCCATCTTGGTTGATTGGCGGGGTCACCGGACACATTTTTTAATCTAAATACCCTAATGATGATTGTGGCCAAGTTTGGAATAATTTGGCCCAGTAGTTTCAGAGAAGAAGATTTTTGTAAAAGATAACTAAGATTTACCAAAAATGGTTAAAAATTGACTATAAAGGGCAATAACTCCTAAAGTGGTCAACTGACCATTTTGGTCATGTTGACTTATTTGTAGATCTTACTTTGCTGAACATTATTGCTCTTTACAGTTTATCTCTATCTATAATAATATTCAAGATAATAACCAAAAACAGCAAAATTTCCTTAAAATTACCAATTCAGGGGCAGCAACCTAACAACAGGTTGTACGATTCATCTGAAAATTTCAGGACATATCGATCTTGACCTAATACACAATTTTACCCCTGTCAGATTTGCTCTTAATGCTTTGGTTTTTGAGTTATAAGCCAAAAACTGCATTTTACCCAAATGTTCTATTTTTAGCAATGGCAGCCATCTTGGTTGGATGGCCAGGTCACCAGACACATTTTTTAAACTAAATACCCCAATGATGATTGTGGCCAAGTTTGGTTTAATTTGGCCAAGTAGTTTCAGAGGAGAAGATTTTTGTAAAAGTTAACGACGCCGGATGCCGGACGCCGGACGCCAAGTGATGAGAAAACAGTTTTAATTTTCATACATATTAATATGCAGTTAACAAAATATTTTACTGATTAAGATTTTATAGTAAATTTTAGAAATATTATCAATACTGGGGATTTAAAACAATGAAAACTGAAAAAAATTTCTACCCTTTCAATTTTTTGATAGCATAATCCTAGGTCAAGAAAAATTTCAGGAAAAAAGCATGCTGAAATTTTGGGTTAGGTGAATAATTTTTTTTACAGGTAGCATCAAGGTAGATTTTAATCTTACAAAACCAACTGGTCAATTTAAATGTCCCTACTGTATTGTCAATGTTTAAATCTGATTGAACAATAGCTACAGGTAAACAATAACACCTATAGTCAACTCACTGTAACATGCATTCATTTTATTCTATTTTACATATTTCCTACTTAGTTGACAAATAAGCTTTATTGTACAAAAACAATACATTTTATTGTATACTGTAAATTTAGAAACTATTGCAAGGTTTTTATTATTGTGAATAATGTGACTGAATGAGTACTGCAATCATAAGAACTTGCATTCTGATATCTGATACATATATGTATGTATGCATGTTTTCCTGAAATCGCAAATTATTAATCATGCATTTACGTCCATTCCTTCAAAATCGCAATAATAAATGCACACAATAATTTCTGAATTTACAGTACTTTAAGATATACTTACAGGGTAACAGAGAAATCATCATCGACCAGTATCATGTCTGCTGCCTCTTTAGATACATCTGTCCCTGAACCAACAGCTATACCAATGTCAGCACTTCTCAGAGCTACAGAATCATTAACACCATCACCAGTCATACCAACTACATGACCATTCCGCTTTAATGCCTGAAAATATAACAGAATTATCTCCCTTGTTATAAATATCTTCTTTTTTCTAAATTTCATTTTAATTGAAATACAGATCTATCTTAAACGATTTCATACAATAATAAGAAAAGTGTGTATAAATATGGAGATCAACACACATGTTCCAACGTCTTGCTTGAAATCAAAATAGTCATAAAGACTATCATACTATCATATTGATGAAAGAAAATATTTAACCTTTTTAGACTTTATAAGGTTATTTAGAGCTTCTTTTTTTTTAATCTTTTGGTTATCTAAATTGTTGGGATGGTGTCCCATTGAAGTATAACTCACATCTCCTTTATTATAAGGCATAATTGATAGTTTTATAAAATTTGCCTTCCATTTAAGGACCATTTTCTAATATGTGGAAACTGTATGGCCTTGTTCAAATTTCTCAGTTTCAACTGATTTCTTTTATTTTGAATGTTTTAACCAAATGGTTTTAACCTAAAATGGATATAGTACTGCACTGAGATATTTTATATGATTATAAATATAAAATTGTAATTTTACATACCCCCACAATTTTATTTTTATTTTTCGGTGTTGTCCTATATAAAACGGTCACTCTGTCTATAACCCTGGACAACTCATCAGCATCCATATTCTCTATTTCTTTACCAGACAAACATTGGTTTCCAGCAGTATACAACCCCAGTCTAGCAGCTGTAATTGAAATAAAAACTAAGAACACAGCAGTATACAACCCCAGTCTAGCAGCTGTAATTGAAATAAAAACTAAGAACACAGCAGTATACAACCCCAGTCTAGCAGCTGTAATTGAAATTAAAAACTAAGAACACAGCAGTATACAACCCCAGTCTAGCAGCTGTAATTGAAATAAAAACTAAGAACACAGCAGTATACAACCCCAGTCTAGCAGCTGTAATTGAAATTAAAAACTAAGAACACAGCAGTATACAACCCCAGTCTAGCAGCTGTAATTGAAATTAAAAACTAAGAACACAGCAGTATACAACCCCAGTCTAGCAGCTGTAATTGAAATTAAAAACTAAGAACACAGCAGTATACAACCCCAGTCTAGCAGCTGTAATTAAAATAAACAAGAATGTGTCCTCAGTACACGAATGCCCCACTCGCACTATCATTTTCTATGTTCAGTGGACCGTGAAATTGGGGTAAAATGTCTAATTTGGCATTAAAATTAGAAAGATCATATCATAGGGAACATGTGTACCAAGTTTGAAGTCGATTGGACTTCAACTTCATCAAAAACTACCTCGACCAAAAACTTTAACCTGAAGCGGGACAGACGGACGAACGAACGAACGAACGGACGAACGAACGAACAGATGGACGGACGAACGAACGGACGCACAGACCAGAAAACATAATGCCCCTCTACTATCGTAGGTGGGGCATAAAAACTAAGAACACAGCAGTATACAACCCCAGTCTAGCAGCTGTAATTGAAATAAAAAACTAAGAACACAGCAGTATACAACCCCAGTCTAGCAGCTGTAATTGAAATAAAAAACTAAGAACACAGCAGTATACAACCCCAGTCTAGCAGCTGTAATTGAAATAAAAAAACTAAGAACACAGCAGTATACAACCCCAGTCTAGCAGCTGTAATTAAAATAATCAAAGCCTTAAAGGCTGTAAAAGCAATTGCTGCCATGTTAATGTTTGGGGACTTTTATTTTTCATCCACATATATACAAGAATTAAACCCGACATGAGTGTTGTCTAGTTAAAAGTAAGAAGGTTTTAACTTTATATAAATAAAAGACTTTAGCAGAAAGTCATTTTTAATATGTTTTATATTTCACAAGGAGACAACACGTTTACCAGGCTAAAGTTTGGGTCAAATATACATGTGCTGAAACATATAACTCAAAAAGAAATCATCATGGATTATCCCCTGGTAGTGTTTGTAACTTCCTTGGCAATAATTTCCTTTATTGATTTAATTTTAACAATTTTCATTATTAATTTATATTTAACCATTAACACAAATGATTAAGTTAAAACATTTCAACTTTCCAGACGCAAATGTTAAAAAACGGGAAAGAAATAAAATATCTTACAAGACATAAACATGTAAAGAATAAATGTATATTTCAGCTTAATAAAAATATTTTCATAATGTTACTTTGTCATCATTTTTAAAACTAAGTTCCAAACATTATTGCTCAGTTGATATGTGTCCTTCTGATGCGGTACGAGCACAGGCAGTGCATGTGGGTACGAGATAACTACAATTCTCATGCAATCCCGAAAAGGGGGGTCATCACAGACAAACATGACATTAAATCGTTATCACTGAACTAGTATATATATTGTATAGGGGCCAGCTGAAGGACGCCTCCGGGTGCAGAAATTTTTCGCTGCATTGAAGACCTGTTGGTGACCTTAATTCTGCTGTTGTATGTTTTTCTATGGTCGGGTTGTTGTCTCTTTGACAAATTCCTCATTTCCATTCTCAATTTTATTATACGAACAAGAACAAACAGCTCTACGTTGCTTTGATATTTATCAATTTTCAGGAAACATTGCGAAAAATGATCTTCAATATTTCGAAAACATGTGAAATAAAATTGCTAACACGGTGGACCGTCGAGTGTCAACAAACGTAGTAGACTTGTTCATTGAAAAGACGAGGATAATGGTTTCATCTGACATTTGTTATGCAAACCCAGTTTTGATCATGATATTTAAAAAGACGTACTTTTTTTCAATCTATGTATTAATAAACTAGAAAATTCCAAATTGTAAATATCTCTTCATCTGGACCGACTTGGCATCTACTACGTTTGGACGGGTCCATTTCATTAGTAAGGTGATCGATAAATATTACGGAGTTTTGACAGAAAAGGAAAACGAACTTATTGTTATGTGTTTTCAACAAGGGTTTCGTTCCGCTAAATTATTTGCGCAAATAAAGTTTGTCTATTTTTAGATTACAGGTAATAATTTGACACTACGCATTAACCTGTGTAGTGATTTTGATTTTACGATAAATGTATGAATGAACGATAATTTTATGAATGAACAAGAGCACCTGACCTCTTAAAGAAACACAAATTAAACATAAAAAACCGTATTTATTAGGAGATAATTCAGTTAAATTTTCAATACTAAATCAACAACTGAAATGAATCCATATTTTGTTGAAACATCGTACGAACGGCGGAAAACGGAATCGCATTTATAAAAATGTACTTTTTTTCACTCGGACTTCTATGTTATTTGATAGTCAAACGGTTGACCCTTTAAATACAAAAATACATCTACAAGAACATATTCTGAAACTTCTTAAATCCACTAACTTTTTTTTAAAGTTTCAAGCTATGTATTGCATTAGAAAACATACATAGGTGTTAAAGAATGACTGACCAGGAGCCTGTTTAACAAAATACTATGGCTTGATCTGGGCGGAGTCTCTGATCTGGGTCACAAAGATGGCCATACGCGACGGCATAAAAGCAATTGCTTTAAAAAACTAAGAACACAGCAGTATACAACCCCAGTCTAGCAGCTGTAATTGAAATTAAAAACTAAGAACACAGCAGTATACAACCCCAGTCTAGCAGCTGTAATTGAAATTAAAAACTAAGAACACAGCAGTATACAACCCCAGTCTAGCAGCTGTAATTGAAATTAAAAACTAAGAACAAAAGATATCTTAGCATATTCACAAACATATGGTCAAAGTCTTAAATGGCTGGGTTGTTATATTTCTGACTTAATTTTCCTTAAAAATTTTCAAAGTCTGGAAATATGAGCAGAAATTAACCAAACAATTCAATAACAGCAGGTACACAACTTCAAAATATCTGCAATCTTCCTGTTTCAGGATCTGCATTGTAAACTGTCGGGGAAGTTTCTTAATAACATTCAAAGAGTTTGTCAATCTCTCTTCACGAGATATCTAATTCAACATTCACATTCTGACCAACTTTGAATTTATACATTAGTATGCATCAGCCAAACATAAACTCCACTTGGAAAGGGTTTTACTGCTAGTCAGAAGAAGATCAGGGAGTGACAATATCTTTATACCCCAGTCAACCCTTAAGGACTATGATTCCATAATTGCAAATCCTACCAATTAAAATAAACTATTAAACTAACCAATAGCTTTAGCTGTTTCTTCTGCGTCACCTGTCAACATCTTGACAGCCACGCCCCCTGATATTAATTCTTCAATGGCTTCCTTTACTCCAGCCCTAGGTGGATCAATAATACCAACCATACCAACAAACACCAAGTTGTTCATACTGGGTCCATAAGCCATGGCTAATACTGAAAGTAATTTACAATTAACAATTATTAATATTCATATTCTATTAGAAAAAATATCTTTAAGAAAAGATGCGTTCAGACAGAGTGTCTGACAGACAAATATATACTTTATTATGTTTACATTATTGTCCTTTGTCTCTGTTTGTCTTATTGGCAATCATACCTCGTTTCCTTATTTATTTAAAGTAATTTCCCTTATTTTTGTAATCTCAATTCCGAATCATGTGATAATCAAAAGACTCAGAGAACAAAGACCGAGAACAGTTTAGGCTATTATGTGTAATGCCAAATCAGTTTTCACACTCCCATTCATATATTCAGCTATCTAAACTTTTTGCCTTCATCATATTTGTAAACTCAAACATAGGCCTTTTAAAGATGACTATGAGGTATGGGCTTTGCTCATTGTTGAAGGCCATATGGTGACCTATAGTTGTTAATTTCTGTCATTTTGGTTTCTTGTGAAGAGTTGTCTCATTGGCAATCAAACCACATCTTCTTTTTAATAGTTATCATTTCTTTCTATTACCTCGTAATCCAGAACTCCCCATGACTGATGCCTCATGGTTATATTCAAGGATACGCTTTTCTGTTAATGTTTCCAAATGTCCTTCGTTATAAAATTTACTGCAGTTATTGAGAATTCTTTCCAGGGCTCCTTTCACAAAGAACATGTACTCTTTTGTCTAAAATTAAATTAATTAATTTAAAATGCTGTAATTCAACACACATAAAAATATGTATAGATAGATAAGCAAATTAAACTTGTTTTTCCTAGCAATCAGCTGCAAATAATTGGTATAGATTTCCAGTAATTTAGCAAATTTAGTGTAGAACTGGAACTTACTTGTAATATTTCACTTAAAAAATCATTTATTTTTTAAATCTTTAAAAAATGCTTTGATTCATAACTTTTGAAATCTATCGTATATCAGGGGAGATAATTCACATAATTAGTTTTCATAAAGGAATGTACAGTACCCATACATATTTTAAGGTGTATCAGTTTGTAAAATAATGCTTTAGTTCCAAATCTGAATGCTATCATTTCAGTAAATACTGTAAATTCAGAAATTATAGTGAGGTTTTTATTATTGGGAAAAATGCGACAGAGTTGTAAACGCAATAATTTAATCTCTCATTTTGAAATATTTTATATGATTTAAACATGATTTTTCTCAAAATCAAAAAAAAATAAAATCACATTGAAGTCTAAAATGACAAAATCACAATAATAAATGCACGCAAAAATTTCTGAATTTACAGTATTAATTTTAAATTCAGTTTGAATAATTAGCATGTAAGTTTCTTTCAAAGAGCTTACAAAGAATGAGATTCATATACAGATTGGTTTAACTCTAGGGTAGTGCAAACTATCAACACTGGCTCTTCTCATGATAAATAATCTTAAGGTGCAAATTCTTCAAATTGTATGGCAATTTTTAGAAATTCCTTTAGTTAAAACTGAATATGAATTGTTTGAGGAAACCAAGACAGTATCATGTGCAAAGGTCAGGGTAAAAGCCACTAGGAAAGAGTGAAACTGAACATTTAAAACTGTAGATATTAATAGGTTTCAGATATGTTATGAAGCAAAGGAAGGAAGTTTATAACACTACAATCAAATTAACAAAAACAAGTGAAACTGCGAGCTACTGCTCACTGATGATACCCCCGCCGCAAGTGGATAATATTAATAGTGTAAAAATATGCAAGTGATCCGTAAACAGGAAGTTGTCGAGTGATGAATCTGAAAACGCATCACATGGTATAGCTGACTTATAAAAATCCTGAAACCAAATTTCAGAAATCCTTGTATTGTAGTTCCTGAGAAAAATGTGACGAAAATTTTGAACTTGGTTATCATGTGTAAAATCATACAAGTGTTCGGTAAACAGGAAGTAGTCAAGTGATGAATCTTAAAACGCATCACACGGTAAAGCTGACTTATATAAATCCTGAAACCAAATTTCAGAAATCCTTGTATAGTAGTTCCTGAGAAAAATGTGACGAAAATTTTCAACTTGGCTATCATGTGTAAAATCATACAAGTGTTCGGTAAACAGGAAGTTGTCAAGTGATGAATCTTAAAACGCATCACACGGTAAAGCTGACTTATATAAATCCTGAAACCAAATTTCAGAAATCCTTGTATTGTAGTTCCTGAGAAAAATGTGACGAAAATTTTCAACTTGGCTATCATGTGTAAAATCAGACAAGTGTTCGGTAAACAGGAAGTTGTCAAGTGATGAATCTGAAAACGCATCACACGGTGTGGCTGACATATATAAATGTTGATACCAAATTACAGAAAGGGTGGATGTGTAGTTCCTGAGAAAAATGTGACGAAAGTTTCATGGGACGGACTGACTGACTGACGGACGGACTGACGGACGGACTGATGGACGGACGGACGGACTGACAGACAGAGGAAAAACAGTATACCCCCCCTTTTTTAAAGCGGGGGTATAACAAAAGATATCAACATGAAATCAATTTGATACTTAAAAGAAAATAACAACAGGTTTAGAGATCATGTGTAAAATCATACAAGTGTTCGGTAAACAGGAAGTTGTCAAGTGATGAATCTTAAAACGCATCACACGGTATAGCTGACTAATATAAATCCTGAAACCAAATTTCAGAAATCCTTGTATTGTAGTTCCTGAGAAAAATGTGACGAAAATTTTCAACTTGGCTATCATGTGTAAAATCAGACAAGTGTTCGGTAAACAGGAAGTTGTCAAGTGATGAATCTGAAAACGCATCACACGGTGTGGCTGACATATATAAATGTTGATACCAAATTACAGAAAGGGTGGATGTGTAGTTCCTGAGAAAAATGTGACGAAAGTTTCATGGGACGGACTGACTGACTGACGGACGGACTGACGGACGGACTGATGGACGGACGGACGGACTGACAGACAGAGGAAAAACAGTATACCCCCCCTTTTTTAAAGCGGGGGTATAACAAAAGATATCAACATGAAATCAATTTGATACTTAAAAGAAAATAACAACAGGTTTAGAGAAATGATATCTATGACAATGTAAGGACTTATTTGTAACAGAACTTCTATAATTAATTGTCTACATTTTATTACCATTTTTTTCCAGTTTTGTTTATTTTGGGTCATTTCAAAATGAACCAAATAAATTGATATTCAGATTGATTGTTAAATAAACACCAAATAGCATGATTTAACTAAACACCAAAAAGCACGATTTTCCATTAAAATCATAAAGAAAAAATAAACAAGTTTGTATAAAACATTGAATGACATAATGGTATAGTATAGACATTCTAAATGGTCACTTGCCAAAATATTATTGCCACTATTCTGATGCATGCATAGTTTTCTTACAGAATTGAGTATCTTCGTCTTTTAGAAATTGGTAGAAAAAACAGTGATGATTAAAAGATACTTGAATTTTTCTTTGTTTCTTACTGACATTACTGTGTTAAAACATTAAATACAGTTCTACGAAACCAACTAATTTTTGTGAGCAATTTTCCCCCCGCTATAGTAGAAATACTATGTGAATATAATTATAAGTAGATGCAATATGACAAACCTTACTATTCTCTTAAATGAGTATACTGTCAAAGTTAAAAATCTCAACAAAAAATAGTCTTAAAATATACAAGAAAGAGATCAACAGAAACAAAAGTATCCTTTGAAATTTCTAAATTACAGTATATAATCTAAATGATACTTTCGATATTAAATTTAGTACTACCATGCAAATTGATGTTAGATTCCCTATAGTACATGTCACAGTGCATGCAGACAATAAGTGCAGAAAGGTAAAAAATTAAACCCATACCTCTATACCATGCTACAAGCACAGCATAATTGTCCATTAAAAACTGATCAAAGGTTTTATTTCAATTAATGAGAGATTCTCGAGACTAAGAAGCCTGTAACACACCGAGTTGAAGTATCTGCAATTACCTTATTTCATATTGATTCAAAAATTCAAGAAAAAATATGCAATGTGAATGGTTTAAACATGGCTGATATCTACCAAAATAGTTTCAGATGAAAATTTAAGACATGTAAGATATGAAAAATCAAAATAAGAAATTAACATTTTGAAACAATAATCAATAACTCTAGAAAATGTCAAATATATGCTTGTCTAGTCTGTCAAATGTTGGTATAAAATTACCAAAATTGATATTTTGATCAAAAATTCTTTGGGAAAAAAACATGTATTTCATCACATCTATATTGAGTTTCAAATCTACTTGGGCTAGCAAATAGTAAAAGGTATTGGGATGTGCAATATTTCATGCCATCAGTATATTAATAACATGCATTTACTAAATAGATAAGTGAAATTTTTCATACAATAACAAGATATTTATCACAAGGTTAATCTAAATTTACATTTAATAGTTGCCTTGTTTCACAAATCGTCTTCTTAAAAACATTCATAGCTGGTATCATAAATTGAGATACCTTCATATAAAGTTATATTATGGTTACACAGAATGGGTAAACTGAACTGACCATGCTCATATGAGCATTTCCAAATATGGTTTGCCACATTACATGAACTAAATTTTATCTCTATAATAAACAAATAATATTACTGTATATAGGTCAATAATTCTACATAGTGCAAAAACTTCACCAAAACCATAGTTTAGCATAATTTTGGGCAAAAATTTCACAGACTCCTGGATAGATTCAAGAACCAAATTGAAATGACCATACTTCACAACACTTCACTGAAGTCAATATAGCGTAATAAAATGAAGGTTATTTCTTAGACTTTCTTAGATACATACCATTACCACATAATATTACTAAGTCACTTAACATTTAAAAGAAAATGTAAAACTTTACTGGAATTAGTGAAGAGTACAAAATACTGTTTAAGGTAGCACAATACAAAGATTTTTCATCCCCAACCAGACATCTTTAAAGTAATGTAATTCCACTCATCTTTCTTTAAATTTTATAAATGAGGTATCAAAAGAAAGAAGAAGGATTAATCTTCCAAATTGTGATAATTTCATTATGACATAATTATTACATAATTAATTGTTATGTAATTAGTTGCCATATTGGGATGTCCATACTTGAATGAATTTAGCTTCTTTATTATTCATAGCATCCCAACATATTTTATAGATTCTTGCACAACACAGTTTGACCTCCAAAACTGTGTCTCAGATTTTTCCTATTGTATTTCATTCTCTCATAAATCTACAATGAAATTTGCAACAATAATTCATAAGAGACCACTAAATTCAATTGGGTATAAAATTTGTTCTATTGATGTTTTTGGAAATCTGAGACACAGTTTTGGAAGTCAAGCTGTGTTGTACCAGAATCTATTAAATATTTTGGGATGCTATGAAGAACAAAGACGCTAAATTCATTCAAGTGTGGACATCACAATATAGCAACTTATTACATAATAATTAATTATGTAATAATTATGTCATATTGAAATTATCACAATTTGAAAGATGAATCTTTCTTCTTTCTTTTGGTACCTCATTTATAATATATAAAGAAGGATTAAATGAATTACATCAGTTTAAAGTTGTCTGATTGGGAGTGAACAAATCTTTGTATTGTGCTACCTTAAATAACTAGCTTTGATGGGGGTCTAGTGAAGTTTCCCAGTTGTTACTTGTATCCAATACAATTTTACCAACTTCCTATCACAGCTTACCAACAACTTAAACCTTCTAATACCAAGATATATGACTGTAAGTCACTTAGAATCTGAGAACTTAACTCTGAAGTATTACACAATTAAGCAAAATGAAGCATGAAATGTGGGTCAGGGTAACATGTCTGTCATGAAATGCTGTCCAATATTGTCCCAAATGATTCAGGATATAAATTTACATAAATGTACCCAGTAGTCCACAAAATGCTTAAGATATCTCATGAAATTGGGAGGAGAAAAAATTACTTAATCAATTTTGTTGTTGTTGTATGGTTTGATTCTCCTAGATCTATCTGCACAAAAATGTATATGGAGCAATTAGTTTATAAGATCAAGGTAGAGATGTGGACATGCACATGAGACAAGATCAAATGTAAACAAATGCAAGGAATAGGAAACAAGGGAAAAGGATGTAATAAAAATCTGATTTTGATGAAAAAGACAGGCAAGACCGAGCCAAAAAAAAAAACACCCTAAAAACACTGATTAACAAAACAATAAAGAGTAAATATAAAACTTTAAGAAAATGATGTGCTTAATAATTAAATAAATAATTTAATAATAATATCAAAGAATAACGAACACTGTAACCTGATCATTTTAGTCAATTTACAGCTTTAACTATCCAACAAACATATACTGACCTAAGGCTTTATTCTGGCCAATCTTGGTCAATATATCAATATATTTTACTTCAATTTCAAAATAAAATCTTCAAATCTGTCATTACATTGTATTCTGTTTATGAATAATTCCAAAACAATCATGTATGGTCAATGTGTGATATTTTTGTGTTTTCTGGTAGCATGATATTACAGAGAAAATACCAGGAAGCAAATTCAAAGGTAAACAAATGTTCAAGTTACAGATCAAAATTTATCATGTTCTTTATACATCTATGTGAATTTTATATATCTGTTATATAGAAACTCTTACCTCTCCATATTTTGGTGTACACTTAACTGCCATAAACTTGGTGTCAGAATTAAATGGCATTTCTTCAAGTCTTAAATACAAGTCTCTTATATGATGGATATTTAGCTGAAAATATAGAATATAAGGTGAGGTTCTAAAATAAACTCATCAGAGATACCAGGATTGAAATTTTGTAGTGTTACCAGATGCATGTTTCGTCTACAAATGACAGTGTCGCTGAAAAAAAAGAAGTTAAAAAGGGCATTAAGTACAATGTTGAAGAGCATTAAGTAACGAACAGATGAGTTAAGAGAGACAATCAAATTAAATCTAAATTTAAATTCAGAATGTCATGTGACTGAGCAACAAATACAACCTACCTTCCATGCAGCAGCTATAACTGCTCCCTCAGTTGGCTGTCCATGTAATCATTCTGGTAAAATCTCAGCATCGTTACAAAAGGTCATGTGATTGAACAACAAATACAACCTACCTTCCATGCAGCGGCTATAAGTGCTCCCTCTGTTGGCTGTCCATGTAATCCTTCTGGTAAAATCTCAGCATCGTTACAGATAACACCCACTTCTATAACCTTACTTATGGAAGAATGGGAATGTTCAGTTACAACCTCACCATTACAGATCACCTCTCCAACAGCAGTATAACCAACACCAGTTACCTGTAGTCAAAATAGATATCAATAATCATGCAGGATAATGGAAAGATTTGACGATTACTACATAACATCCAATTTATAAAACACTTTGAATCACAAAGTTTTATAAAACAAGAATGTGTCCTAAGTACACGGATGCCCCACTCGCACTATCATTTTTCATGTTTAATGGACCGTAAAATTGGGAAAAAAATCTAATTTGGCATTAAAATTAGAAAGATCATACCATAGGGAATATGTGTACTAAGTTTCAAGTTGTTTGGACTTCCACTTCATCCAAAACTATCATGACCAAAAACTTTAACCTGAAACTTCCACTTTCATTTTCTATGTTCATTGGACTGTGAAATTGGGGTCAAAAGTCTAGTTTGGCTTTAAAATTAGAAAGATCATATCATAATCAACAAGTGTACTAAGTTTCAAGTTGATTGGATTTCAACTTCATCAAAAACTACCTTGACCAAAAACTTTAACCTGATGGACGGACGGACGGACGAACAGAGCCACAGACCAGAAAACATAATGCCCTTTACTATCGTAGGTGGGGCATAAAAAATCTTTTCTTTTTTTCTATTAGAATGCAGATATTTCAATGTATATTTATTCCAACAATCTATAAGTGTACCAAGTCTACAACTGTTTTTAAGGGGGAGGCAGGGCCCCCCCCCCTTTTGTTGGAAAAATTTGGTTGATTATCATTATATAGGGAATCACTGAATCATGACTGAAGCAGAACCCCCCTTAGGTCAGTCAGCGGGCCCCCCTTATGAAAGTTCTAGATCCGCCACTGACCCCCCTTACACAGTTTTCCTGTTCCTATAATTCAGTCATTCTCCCATATCAAGCAATGAATAAATTTGTGATCTTTGGTTACCTCTGCACGACTACCATCAGCTCCATAAATCCTGGTAACAGTCATTTCATTCTTAGTCAGAGTCCCTGTCTTATCAGAACATATTACTGTAGCACAGCCTGTAATTAAAGTAAGAGTCAGAGTCAGAGTCCCTGTCTTATCAGAACATATTACTGTAGCACATCCTGTAATTAAAGTTAGAGTTAGAGTCAGAGTCCCTGTCTTATCAGAACATATTACTGTAGCACATCCTGTAATTAAAGTTAGAGTTAGAGTCAGAGTCCCTGTCTTATCAGAACATATTACTGTAGCACAGCCTGTAATTAAAGTTAGAGTCAGAGTCAGAGTCCCTGTCTTATCAGAACATATTACTGTAGCACAGCCTGTAATTAAAGTTAGAGTCAGAGTCCCTGTCTTATCAGAACATATTACTGTAGCACAGCCTGTAATTAAAGTTAGAGTTAGAGTCAGAGTCCCTGTCTTATCAGAACATATTACTGTAGCACATCCTGTAATTAAAGTTAGAGTTAGAGTCAGAGTCCCTGTCTTATCAGAACATATTACTGTAGCACAGCCTGTAATTAAAGTTAGAGTCAGAGTCAGAGTCCCTGTCTTATCAGAACATATTACTGTAGCACAGCCTGTAATTAAAGTTAGAGTCAGAGTCCCTGTCTTATCAGAACATATTACTGTAGCACAGCCTGTAATTAAAGTTAGAGTCTTAGTCAGAGTCCCTGTCTTATCAGAACATATTACTGTAGCACAGCCTGTAATTAAAGTTAGAGTCAGAGTCCCTGTCTTATCAGAACATATTACTGTAGCACAGCCTGTAATTAAAGTTAGAGTCAGAGTCCCTGTCTTATCAGAACATATTACTGTAGCACAGCCTGTAATTAAAGTTAGAGTCAGAGTCCCTGTCTTATCAGAACATATTACTGTAGCACAGCCTGTAATTAAAGTTAGAGTCAGAGTCAGAGTCCCTGTCTTATCAGAACATATTACTGTAGCACAGCCTGTAATTAAAGTTAGAGTCTTAGTCAGAGTCCCTGTCTTATCAGAACATATTACTGTAGCACAGCCTGTAATTAAAGTTAGCAAGTAGAAAAATATTATTAACATGTAAATCATTTATTTTATTCTGTATGGTTGATTACATGAGTTGTGAAAATTGGTTTCCAGATAAATTAGTAATTTCATAAAAATAATTTCCTTCGCACAATTATCATTAGTATACTGAATATCTAATAAGCCCAATTTAAAGTTTTTAATGACTTTTAAAATATCATCAATAATCTCTATTCCAACTCATAATTATAATAAAATTGAGAATGGAAATGGGGAATGTGTCCAAGCGACAATAACTCAACCATAGAGCAGACAACAGACGAAGGCCACCAATGGGTCTGCAATGTAGCAAGAAATTACCCCACCTAGAGGCGTCCTTCAGCTGACCCCTAAACAAATATGCATATTAATGTTTTTTGAAATCTCAACCCCCCCCCCATACCTCTAGTTAATGTAGAAAAACAAACGCACAACAATACACACAGTTTAAGAGAAGTCCAAGTCTGATGTCAGAATATGAAACAAAAGAAAATAAACAAAATGACAATGATACATCCATTGTAAATAACAACAGACTACTAGCAGTTACTGACATGTACAGATTGTTATGATATTGTAATTATTATATTTTATTATGTTGGCCTAATTTGTTTTGTGTGGCCTGATAGTTGTTTACAAAATAATCTTATAACTGTGCAGTTTAGAAATCACTGGAACAATCACAGATACTGATGGAATGATTGGAACTTTCTATTTGACTTATATAACGATTCCAGAATGATCCAAAGAAAGGATACATTATTTAAAACTTCTACATTTTTCTGGAAACTTCTGTTGTAGCTTTCTAAGACCTTCTTTGTCTAGAGTGTTCTAGAGATTTCCATGACAACTATATATATATATACTGACACTAAAGTTAAACTTTCAGACTTAGACATCAATAGACATTAGTATTCATAGCATTTGGATTGACACTTTTATTTGTGTAATGCTTCTTGTAAACTTTTGTATAATAAATCTTGTTAAATTTTATAATTGATTTGTGTCTTTTGTTGGCTACAATTTAAAGGTGATTTCTGACCGTAACAAGATCAGCATGTATTCAATGTACATTTTATTTGTGCTTTATTTATTGTTTTGTACATAATCAGGTTGTTGTTTGCTTGGTTTGAAATGTTGTTTTTATTTTGTGGTGATTATCCTTTTATAGCTTTCTAATCTATTTTTTCTCATTACTGAAGGCTGTACAGTGATCTATATTTACTTACATGCATCTATCTCAATTAGTCTCTGCTGAATAATTGTCTCATTGGCAATCATATCACATCTTCTTATATTTTTATACAGAATAATTAAAAATAATAATAATAAAATAATATATATTATTGCTATTTTGTGTGCATTTTTCCTTTGATCTTTTTGTGTGATAATTTTTCATATCATGCTGCTCTCTTGAGATAGCAAATCATCACAAGAAACCAAGAAGGCATGTGGTGTTTCTAATGAAATTGACATGAAATTAACAACGTCCTCAAAGGTAAAATAGCAATATATAGATTATCAGTGGTCATCTCAACTCAATTGCTTTTCTTGCTATCGCCGTACCGGCTCAAACGAGAAAATAAATCTCGTTGAGATGATCAACGATAATCTATAATTATACAGCTGTAACATTATGAAATTATCATGGAAGAACTACTATAAACTGAAAATGATATACAGTTCTTGAAGATTAAATATAAAGTAAAATGAGGTACAGATCATATGCCACATGTGATTTGATACTTTGTTTGTTAATCAATAATTGTACCTAATGTTTCAACAACTGGTAATTTCTTGACTATAGCTTTTCTTTTTGCCATTCTCATTACACCAAGAGCCAGCGTAACAGTCACTACAATAGGTAAACCCTCTGGTATGGCAGCCACAGCTAAACTGAAACAGAAAAAAGATGTTTCATTTGACATATATGCTCAGTTAATCTCATAACAACTGTTAAATTTTCTGGCATTACAATCATTGACTGTATACAGTTTTGCTGTATAAAGTGTTAAACAGACTGTAATAATAACATCTGGCATTGAAACTTATAAAATATATCCCTGATCTAAGATCGATAAACAAATGAAAATAATGTTTGTAAGTTTTCAGATGACCGAAACTTTGATTTTTCAGTTAAGGCAAAGCATAAGAAATGAGGCATACTTTCCTTTCTTGATTAAATATTGCATACATTCAGAAGACCCATTTAACTGCATCTTATATTGAAAAAAAAATGCATGTATATTTTATTTTCAAGAGATTCAATCCATTCACAACATGTACAATATATAGTATTTCACATAAACCTTTGAATGGATGTTTAAAACAAAAAAGCATTATAACAGCAATCGAAGAAGTTGGTAACCTTAACAGAGATGACATAAAGCAGGTTGGGAGATATATAAATTCCCTGAGAACATCTCATGTCAACCAAAATAAAAATAACAAGAATGTGTCCCCAGTTCACAGATGCCCCACTCACACTATCATTTTCTATGTTCAGTGGACCGTAAAATTGGGGTAAAAACTCGAATTTTGAATTAAGATTAGAAAGATCATATCATAGGTAACATGTGTACTAAGTTTCAAGTTGATTTGACTTCAGCTTCATCAAAAACTACCTTCACAAAAAACTGTTACCTGAAGCGGGACAGACGGGAAAGGACGCAAAGACCAGAAAACATAATGCCCCTCTTCTATCGTAGGTGGGGCATAAAAACATTAATTTTTTTAATATTTTATACCTGACACTGATAGTAAACATTTCCAGTAAACCCCTGCCTTGTAGCCATCCTAATAGCATTATAACACCAATTATACAGAATGAATAAAATGACAGCTGCTTCCCTAGTAGGTCCATACTCTTCTGTAGGGGAGTTTTTGGAACCTGAAAATAGTTATATATGATATATATGTTGTACACGCTTGTAGCATTTCTCATGTCATCAACCATTTTTACATAACCAGTGAAAAAAATTTCTGGTTTTTTTTTTAAAATTGTATCCAGGAGGATGAAATAAAAATAAGATAACAAGAATAAGAACCAGTTCATATCTGGTCACTGAACCTTTGCATAAGTAATTACATTCCTATTTATGGTCATAATATATTGTGATAGCCTGTTATTTTATGTATTGTGTGTATTTTTATATTCTTAGTAATTGATATTAGTACATATTTGAATAAAGTTATATTGTTAGCTTATTAATTACATTCTGTAATTAAGGATTAGTATTATGTGTTATTCTATTTTTAACTTATTGACATGGACTATTGACGGACGAATTCTATTCTTATGGTTTGGTTAAGTCTGATTTCACTGTAGTTATTACTTTATTTTCACGGTTGATTTGAGCGCTTTCGGACATTTCTTCTATTGGTCAGTACTTTTGGCGGTTTAATTCTTTTGTTCTATATCTTATGGGAAGACATCTTGTGGTCATCACCTATATTTACCTGTCTGAAAATAACAATCTTTACAATAACAATTCTGTGATTTGGAGTTTCATAAATAAGGTATATTTAAACCTTACTGTATTAAAGATGTAGTGTGTAATATGGTTTATATGGAAATGTGCCACTTGCACGATATGTGAGGGCTTTATTTACATTACCATATAGTATTGAACTTCGTTAGTCTGAAATAAAAGTTACAGAACCCTATTCAGAAGTTTTATTATTTACTAAAAGCCTCAAGAAACCGGCTTTTACATTGGCGCCCAACGTATTTGGAAGCTTTCATCAGCGACGAAGTAGAAACCAGGAATATATTCCGAATTTTGACAACGACAGTGAATCCGTACGGAAAAACTTCATGCGCATTACCGGAAACTGATCAGTGACTTATATCAACATAACCGGTTCATGAACTAGGACGACAGAGAGCACATTTTTCGTTGGATTCATCTTGATCAACAAACATTATTGCTGGATTTATTGAACATATTGATATTATAGTAATTATATAAGTTCATATATACTTATACTTAATTGCCTGATAATATACATTGTATATATATATTTGTGTAGCATTTATCGTATGCAAAGACTTTGAAATTATTGAAATTGGTGTTGAAAAAATTTGTCCAATTTTCATTTTGTAAACATTACACGCCGATAAGCGTTAATATTACTGACACTGAGTTAACATAAAACTCAATTGAATACAAGCATAGCAGTTGACTGTCATTGAGATTTAATTCATATTTAGACATCCACATTTGTACTTTGTACTTTGTTTATTTGTTTGTTGATACTTGACCCCCCTAAAAGACCACACCCATAGAAATAAGGTCAAGGTCAACCGGAAGTACACTTGATAAAGCAGTCTAGACATACACCACATGTAAACAAACACATTTATTTATGCATAGAGAGTGACATACATTTAAAATTGGTATTTTGCATTGAATATAAGACACATTGATTGTGTTTGAAATATTTATGTCAAATTAAAGCAAAACCACACTTTGTTAATTTACGCATACACTTTGATAAGCGAATAAAGTCCAAATTTGTTTGACACACACACATACACACATAGGGTTCTTTGATATTGATACATCCATATAGACTTTGTGAATTTTGGTTGTTGTGTATATATAATATTTATTTTGTGTGCGACTTTGTTTATTATCATTGTCATTTGTGTTATATGTTGATTGTGTGTGCATAGTCCTATATAGTATATAGTTGTTTATATGTATTAGTGTTGTATGTTGTACCTTGTGTTGTGTTGATTGTAAAAATATTTGTTGGTGCATTTAAAATTTCAGATTTAATTTAAAATTTAAAATTTAATTTTCAGTTTAGTTTAAAAGGTAAAATTCAATTTTCAATTTAATTTATAAATATCAGATAAATTTATTATACAAATTAAACAGTTGAATAGTGATTTAATATAAAAAAAAGTTAAAATTTATACGCATAGTAGTTAAAGTTGTTTGAGAGTTAAGTTGCATGTTCCTTTATAACAGTTAGTACTTTAACAACTACACTGCCTATCCCTATTCCTAACCCTTACCTATTGCATGTAATACACATACATCCATTTCAGCTTTCCCATATTTTTTTCTCTTTTCTTGATTCTCTAGGTTACATTTTTCTAGATAGGATAGTTTTTAGGATTTTGATTCTGATTTAAGTTGACACTTGAGACTTAGACTTACATTGACAATTTGATTTGATATTTAGTACAGAGTAAGTATTGTTGTTCCTTATTTTAGATAGTGAACGTAAAAGATTCACATATCTATTCCATATTGTTTTAGGTAGAAGCAGATTATTTATATTATTTGGTAGGTACATTTGAGAAATTGTTCATATATACATATAGTTTATTTCGACACACTGATATGGCTTCAAATGGAACTGAGGAGAATGGCACTACTGATCAACCTACTACACCATTAGTTGAAAGTCCACCACCTGCACTTAAGGATATCATGGAAGCATTTGCCAAAACAGGAACCAAACCAAAGGCTGATACACCTGAGGACCTAACAAAATGGATGATAGACTACCTGAAATCTACTGGGGCCATCAAGTTAGAACATGTCAATCCAGACATTGTATTACCACCTCCACCTAAGCCACCACCAAGGGAGAAATCTAGCAAAGTAGTCATGACACACCCACCAAGGATTTCCAATTTTTCTGAAAATGAACCGAAGTCAGGAGACACCACCTATGAGTTATGGAAGCAGGAAGTAAAGTTATTGATGAAGCAGTCATATGAGAAGGAAGCCATCTTGAATGCTGTTTGGAGATCGCTCCGAGGGGAAGCTGGATATGCAGCTATGCGACTGGATTTAGATGCATCAGTTGAAGAAGTCATTCATAAGCTAGACTCTATTTATGGGAATGTTGACAAGAAGGAGGAACTTTTAGCAGAGTTTTATGGATCACGACAAAAAGAAGATGAGACTGTTACCAGCTGGAGTTGCCGTCTAGAATCACTCATGGGACAGGCAGTAGAGAGAGGTATTGTGGGAAGACAAGATGTTGATGGTATGCTTCACTCCATGTTGTGGACTGGTTTGAGAACATCACTCAAGGACATCTCAGGACACAAGTATGACACCATCAAGGAATTTGATTCACTGAGAGTTGCACTTCGTCAAATTGAGAATGATCATATGCACAGAGAGGTATTAACCAAGTCTTCCAAGCCACAAACCAGTAAAGCAGCAATTGAACAATCAGATGCTGAGGATATTAAAGGAATGATCCAGCAGATGACAACTAGAATGGACCGTTATGAAAAGAAACTGGAAAAACAAGAACCTACACAGCAACAACAACCTCCATGGCAACAACAACAACAACTTCCTTGGCAACAACAATCTACATGGCAACAACAACAACAACAACAACCTTGGCAACAACAATCTACATGGCAACAATATCAGCAACCCAGATGGCAACAACAGAGAGGTAGAGGCAGAGGTAGAGGACAACAACAGACACATGATGAACCACAATGTTGGAGATGTGGACAAACTGGACACTATAAAAGAGGTTGTGGTGTAAGAATGGATCACAGCAGGCAGGATTTAAACGGCAAGAAGCCTATGTAGGGGGAGCGTCCATAGGCTTATGCAGAAGTAGTGTTCCCAAAACAAGTCGTGTTAAATTACCACCAGGATTATTTGGCAAACCAACAGAAACTAAAGTTAGTATTGAGGGATTAGAAACACCAGCACTTCTTGATACTGGTTCCACCGTCTCAACTATCAGCGAATCTTTTTACAGGGAACATTTAACAATACCATTGAACAACATAACAACACTACTAGACATTGAATGTGCTGATGGCCAGAAACTACCATACTTAGGCTACATAGAAGCAGATCTACGAATACCAGGTTATAAACAGACACATTCATCTATCCTGTTAGTTACACCAGACAGTCGATACAATCAGCAAGTACCATTATTACTAGGAACTAACACTCTGTCAACTCTGTCATACTTCATGGAATCTCTCAAGAAGGACTTTGGAGAAAGATTTTTACAGACTAGTAAGCTGACTACACCCTGGTATCTCACATTTAGATGTATATTACTACAAGAACATGAACTAAAGAGAAACAACAACATCTTAGGTCTTATAAAGAATGCTGAAGTTAAAAAGATCATTGTACCACCGAACACGACCATTACATTGTCTGGATATGTTGACAAGGAAATACCATACCATACTACATCAGCTATGCTCCATCCTTGCAACTTAGCCAAAGATTCGGAAGACTTTGATGTTGAACCATCATTGATTACTTACCAACACCAACAGAATGGGACAGTAGCTGTTACCATAGAGAATTTGACAACTAGAACACTAAGTATACCACCGAAGGCAATAGTATGTGAATTACAACCAGTTCAACTAGAACCTACACCAAGTATACCATCTGAAGAGGAAAGTACTGACATCATGGAGAAGATTAAGATAACACAGAGCACTTTAACAGATGAACAACTAGATACAGGAGTTAAACTTCTACGCTCTTACATGGACATATTCTCCAAGACTGATGAAGACGTAGGACGTACTGATATTGTCAAACATCGCATCGATATGACAGATGATCGACCTTTTAAGCAGCGATACAGAAGAATTCCTCCATCAGCATATGAAGAAGTAAGAGATCATCTTCGACAACTCACACATGCAGGGATCATTAGACCATCTAAGAGTCCATTCGCCTCCAATGTAGTTCTTGCTAGAAAGAAGGACAACACTCTACGCCTATGTGTTGATTATCGTCAGCTCAACAATAGGACGAAAAAGGATAGCTATAGTCTACCAAGGATTGAAGACCTGCTTGACTGTCTCTCCGGAAGTACCTTTTTCAGTGTCGTTTATATGA
The DNA here is from genome assembly GCF_965363235.1 of Mytilus galloprovincialis. Lineage (NCBI taxonomy): Eukaryota > Metazoa > Mollusca > Bivalvia > Mytilida > Mytilidae > Mytilus > Mytilus galloprovincialis. Next base: position 91,376,130 of record NC_134843.1, read on the forward strand.
GGTCCGGGTATCACCAGGTGGAGCTGTACGAACCACACAAGGAAAGGACTGCATTCACAGTTGGACCTTTAGGTTTTTATGAGTACAATAGAATGCCATTTGGACTCACCAACAGTCCAGCCATCTACCAAAGACTCATGGAAGACTGTCTAGCTGATTACCATCTAAGAATATGCTGTGTGTTCATTGATGATGTGATTATCTTTGGAAAGGCGTATGAGGAACATCTCAACAACTTGCAACTAGTAATGGACCGCATCAGAAAGGCGAACCTGAAGTTGGCACCCAAGAAATGTTCGTTCTTTCAACGCAAGGTAAAGTTCCTGGGACATATTGTTTCAGCAGATGGAGTGGAAGTAGATCCAGAAAAGACCGAGAAAGTCATGGCTTGGCCTACACCTACATCACCTGAAGATGTTCGACGTTTCTTGGGATTGGCTGGGAACTACAGACGTTTCATAAAGAACTTCAGCAAGATTAGCAGACCATTGACAGAGTTGATGCCAATTCCATCGGGTAGGAAAGGACAGAAGAAGAAGAAACAACCACAGAAGGAATGGCATTGGGGAGAACAACAGGACCAAGCCTTCAATAAACTGAAAGAACTCCTTACGTCAGCTCCGATACTGAGTTATCCTGACAACAGTTTACAGTATGTACTTTACACCGATGCGTCTGGGTTTGGACTTGGTGCTGTACTTTACCAGGAACAACATGGAGAAAAACATGTCATCTGTTATGCTAGTAGAGGTCTTACCAAAGCTGAGAGGAATTATCCGGCTCACAAGATGGAGTTCCTTGCGTTTAAGTGGGAGATAACAGACAAGTTCAAGGATTACTTGTATGGACCGGCACATTTTACAGTGATGACAGACAATAATCCTTTGACGTATGTCCTCACTACTGCCAAACTGGATGCCACAGGACACAGATGGTTGGCTGATCTTGCAACTTACAACTTTGATATCAAGTATCGTCCGGGGAGAAACAACTCTGATGCTGATTCCTGAAGCAGACTTCCCAGGGATATCATAGAGATCAAAACCGACACTATCAGAACCATCTGTAATTCCGTAACATCAGTACCTTATGCCGAGTGTTTAGCAGTCAATCCAGATATACTACAAGATGACATAGATCTGAATGGAACATCAACATCAGATATCATAGACTGGAAGAGAGCTCAAAGACAAGACACAGTTGTTAGTCACTGGATTGATATGATACAGAAAGACCAGAAACCAGAGAAAGGAGACGCCATATTCAAGAGGCAGTACAATCATCTGAAGATCATAGATGGAGTATTATATCGTCAAATTACTATCAACGATGAAGTTAAACAACAGCTAGTACTTCCAACAGCTCATATTACTACAACACTCCAGGCATTACACAACGACATGGGACACCCTGGCAAAGACCGTACTTTGTCATTAGTGAGAGACAGATTCTACTGGCCTGGTATAGCCAAGGATGTTACAGAGTGGATAGCGCATTGTGGAAGGTGTATTAGGAGAAAGACACTTCCAAACCAGAGAGCTCCGCTAGTAAGTATTGAGACAACAACACCACTACAGCTAGTTTGTATGGACTACCTTACGTTAGAACCATCTAAAGGAGGTCAACAACACATCCTGGTCATAACAGATCACTTTACCAGATTCACTCAAGCCATTCCCACCAAGAACCAAACGGCAAAGACAACAGCTGAAGCCTTTTATCAGCACTTCATAGTACATTATGGAACACCCGACCGTATTCATTCAGACCAAGGAGCTACCTTCGAATCAAAGATCATAAAGGAGTTATGCAGTCTAACAGGAATGACCAAGTCACGTACCACCAGTTATCATCCGATGGGCAACGGAATGTGCGAAAGGTTCAACCGAACACTACTTAACATGCTAGGAACACTTCAACCAGACAAGAAGAGGAACTGGAAAGCCTATGTAGGACCACTTGTCCATGCCTACAACTGTACTAAGCATGAGTCTACAGGATTTGCACCATACTACCTCATGTTTGGAAGAGATCCTAGACTTCCAGTGGATGTAGCATTTGGCATACGGAAAGATACAGGATCCAATTACATCAAGGACCTTAGAGAACGGTTGGAAGTTGCTCATAACTTGGCTACGGAAACATCTAAGAAAGCACAACTGAGACAGAAGAAGAACTATGACACCAAAGTAAAGGGAGGTACAATCAAGATAGGAGATTTAGTCTTGGTGAAAATAGTGGCATTTGAAGGCAAACACAAGCTGTCAGACAAGTGGGAACAAGACCCTTACGTTGTACTTGAACGACCGAATCTGGAGATACCAGTTTTCACAGTGAGGAAGGAGAGTGGAGAAGGACATAAAAGGAATCTCCACAGAAACTTGCTGTTGCCAGTGGGTCATCTGGTAGAGCCAACTAGACCAGTACCGAAACTCAGAAAACCAGCTAAGAAAGAACCACCGAAACCAGCACCTAGAGTATTGAGGAAACGGACCATTGATTATCCGGAGTCATCTGATGAGGATATTATAGATGTATTGTTGGAACCATTTGTTGAGGATGACAGTGATTCAACCGTCACTTCAGATATCATTCAGCCAGTGGTGAATCCAACAAATGACGTAGAAACAGAAGATGAATCTGAATCTGAAGGGGACGCCCACTCTCATGACACCAATGGGACAGATTCGGATATCGGCGATAGAAGGCCTTCACCAGAGGTGACAAGTGACAATCAGGAGGATAGTTCTGACAGCTCGTCATCGTCGTCACCTGTTAGTATTCGTCGGTCGACCAGAGCAAGGAAAGCACCTGCGTGGATGACGCCAGGGAAATACGAGCTTTCGAAGAGTGCAAGTCATACCACCACTACAGATTGGTTTCAGAGGGTTCAATGCCTTACATCTTTAGCGGACACTCATCTATTTCATGGAAAACAGGCAGAAGCAGCACAGGCTATTATTGACGTCATTACAACAGCAACCAGACAGGAAATGACGGGACGTCATTTCACGGCTGGGGGGAGTATGTGATAGCCTGTTATTTTATGTATTGTGTGTATTTTTATATTCTTAGTAATTGATATTAGTACATATTTGAATAAAGTTATATTGTTAGCTTATTAATTACATTCTGTAATTAAGGATAAGTATTATGTGTTATTCTATTTTTAACTTATTGACATGGACTATTGACGGACGAATTCTATTCTTATGGTTTGGTTAAGTCTGATTTCACTGTAGTTATTACTTTATTTTCACGGTTGATTTGAGCGCTTTCGGACATTTCTTCTATTGGTCAGTACTTTTGGCGATTTAATTCTTTTGTTCTATATCTTATGGGAAGACATCTTGTGGTCATCACCTATATTTACCTGTCTGCAAATAACAATCTTTACAATAACAATTCTGTGATTTGGAGTTTCATAAATAAGGTATATTTAAACCTTACTGTATTAAAGATGTAGTGTGTAATATGGTTTATATGGAAATGTGCCACTTGCACGATATGTGAGGGCTTTATTTACATTACCATATAGTATTGAACTTCGTTAGTCTGAAATAAAAGTTACAGAACCCTATTCAGAAGTTAGTTATTATTTACTAAAAGCCTCAAGAAACCGGCTTTTACATATTGCAGCATTGATTTAATTATTATAAAACTTTGAGTGTGCAGTTTTATTAATTATAAAAGTAATTTGCCATACCTCTTCTTCTTTCATCATTTTAAACAGCTGTCCAAACTTAGAATTTTCTCCTGTACCAATTACTATACCCTGAAATAAAAGTTAAAATATTAAAACAAAATACACTAATTTTCTGTTTAGAAAACAATATATGCAGAATATTACACACCATTTCTAAACCATGTTCTGATATCATCCTATCATTTTCATATCAGCCTGAATCATTAAGTCAGATTTCTGCCCCTGCTTGAGGAGAAACATAAAGATTAATATGGAAAATAATTTATAAGCAAAATGATAACATATTCATAGAGGAGACACATTCTTGAAATTTCAAAGAGTGCTGACTAAGTAGCCTCATCTCAAGTTTGAAGTTTAAGAACCAGAACTTTCAACTAGAGGCTCTTAAGAGCCTGTGTCACTCACCTTGGTCTAAGTGCATATTAAGCAAATACAGATGGATTCATGACAAAATTGTGCTTTGGTGATGGTGATGTGTTTGTAGATCTTACTTTACTGAACATTCTTGCTACTTACAATTTATTTTATCTAAAATAAACCTGGCCCTTTAATTACAGAGGAAAGTATTTTGAAAAAAATTACAAAAAATTACCAAATTTATGAACATTTTTAAAAATTGACTATAAACTGCAATAACTCCTTAAGGGGTCAACTGACCATTTTTGTCATGTTGACTTATTTGTGGATCTTACTTTGCTGAACATTATTGCTGTTTACAGTTTATCTCTATCTACAATTGTATTCAAGATAATACCCACAAACAGTAAAATTTCCTTAAAATTACCAATTTAGGGGCAGCAACCCAACAACGGGTTGTCCGATTCATCTGAAAATTTCAGTGCAGATAGATCTTGACCTGATAAACACTTTTACACCATGTCATATTTGCTCTAAATGCTTTGGTCCTTCAGGCCAGGTGAGCTAAAAAGGGGGAAAAATGTTAAATGGAAGAAAAACTAAGTCCATTTAAAAGTAAAATATGGAATAAATGGATTTATTTTTTTACAAAATTTACTTCTGGATACTATCTCATGATCATAAACAAGCTTCTGTTTAAGTTTGGTACAAACCCAGGATAGTTTAAGTAAGTTATTAACATTTTAAAACTTTGACCACAGAGTGAATGTTATGTTTCCCAGCAGGAAAACTAAGTCCATATATAAGTAAAATACAGAAAAAATGGAATTTTATTTTTACAAAATTTACTTCTGGATACCATCATATGATTATAAACAAGCTTCTGTCTAAGTTTGGTAGAAATCAAGTATAGTCTAAGAAAGTTATTAAAATTTCAAAAACTTTAACCACAGAGTGAATATTTGTGGACACCGCCACCGCTGCCGACAACGCCAACGGAATGTAGGATCCCTATGTGTCGTCTTTTCATTTGAAGTCAAAGGCTGGACAAAAATGGTTCTTGTCGTAGTAAAAATTTACATTTTTGCAGCTTCAACATTTATGCTGTAGAGCACTTTTGATGCATCAAGTGAAAGTTATAATTCTTTTTAACAGCACATACATATTTTCATATAATATCATTACCTTTCCTCTGCCAGCATTGACCATAGTTCCCATGAATGTTATACAAGGGTATTCCTGGATCTCATTATCATTCTCATGTCCATTCTTCATTTCTTTTGTGGTCTTTAAGTTTGGCATACATTCACCTGTAAAGCTGGATTCATCTACCAATAAATTATTGGCCTGCAAAAAATAATGGTAAGATATGGTAGGACCGTAGGAGTGTAGTTTTATATTATTATATATCTCTTAAATACAAAAAAGCACAGTATTTGAGACAGATGACTGTATATAAAGTGGAATTTTATAACTTCATTTTCAGAATTGAAAAATTTTCCTAAAACAATCTAGTAAGGTTTAGACCAAAACAATTAATTTCTCTTGAAAAATGATTAAAAAATACTGTAAAATAATGTTTTCTTATTTAAAATTAGCAACATTTATTTTAGAAGAGATGTGTGCTTGATACCAATGCTTCTGTAACCTAATGACTAAAGCTCATCATTCAATAGATGTATCATTATCTTACCTCAAAAAGACAAAGATCTGCTGCAACCTAATGACTAAAGCTCATCATTCAATAGATGTATCATTATCTTACCTCAAAAAGACAAAGATCTGCTGCAACCTAATGACTAAAGCTCATCATTCAATAGATGTATCATTATCTTACCTCAAAAAGACAAAGATCTGCTGCAACCTAATGACTAAAGCTCATCATTCAATAGATGTATCATTATCTTACCTCAAAAAGACAAAGATCTGCTGCAACCTAATGACTAAAGCTCATCATTCAATAGATGTATCATTATCTTACCTCAAAAAGACAAAGATCTGCTGCAACCTAATGCCTGAAGCTGATCATTCAATAGATGTATCATTATCTTACCTCAAAAAGACAAAGATCTGCTGCAACCTAATGACTAAAGCTCATCATTCAATAGATGTATCATTATCTTACCTCAAAAAGACAAAGATCTGCTGCAACCTAATGACTGAAGCTGATCATTCAATAGATGTATCATTATCTTACCTCAAAAAGACAAAGATCTGCTGCAACCTAATGACTGAAGCTCATCATTCAATAGATGTATCATTATCTTACCTCAAAAAGACAAAGATCTGCTGCAACCTAATGACTGAAGCTGATCATTCAATAGATGTATCATTATCTTACCTCAAAAAGACAAAGATCTGCTGCAACCTAATGACTAAAGCTCATCATTCAATAGATGCATCATTATCTTACCTCAAAAAGACAAAGATCTGCTGCAACCTAATGACTAAAGCTCATCATTCAATAGATGTATCATTATCTTACCTCAAAAAGACAAAGATCTGCTGCAACCTAATGACTGAAGCTGATCATTCAATAGATGTATCATTATCTTACCTCAAAAAGACAAAGATCTGCTGCAACCTAATGACTAAAGCTCATCATTCAATAGATGTATCATTATCTTACCTCAAAAAGACAAAGATCTGCTGCAACCTAATGACTAAAGCTCATCATTCAATAGATGTATCATTATCTTACCTCAAAAAGACAAAGATCTGCTGCAACCTAATGACTGAAGCTGATCATTCAATAGATGTATCATTATCTTACCTCAAAAAGACAAAGATCTGCTGCAACCTAATGACTGAAGCTGATCATTCAATAGATGTATCATTATCTTACCTCAAAAAGACAAAGATCTGCTGCAACCTAATGACTGAAGCTGATCATTCAATAGATGTATCATTATCTTACCTCAAAAAGACAAAGATCTGCTGCAACCTAATGACTAAAGCTCATCATTCAATAGATGTATCATTATCTTACCTCAAAAAGACAAAGATCTGCTGCAACCTAATGACTGAAGCTGATCATTCAATAGATGTATCATTATCTTACCTCAAAAAGACAAAGATCTGCTGCAACCTAATGACTGAAGCTGATCATTCAATAGATGTATCATTATCTTACCTCAAAAAGACAAAGATCTGCTGCAACCTAATGACTGAAGCTGATCATTCAATAGATGTATCATTATCTTACCTCAAAAAGACAAAGATCTGCTGCAACCTAATGACTGAAGCTCATCATTCAATAGATGCATCATTATCTTACCTCAAAAAGACAAAGATCTGCTGCAACCTAATGACTGAAGATGATCATTCAATAGATGTATCATTATCTTACCTCAAAAAGACAAAGATCTGCTGCAACCTAATGACTGAAGCTGATCATTCAATAGATGTATCATTATCTTACCTCAAAAAGACAAAGATCTGCTGCAACCTAATGACTGAAGCTCATCATTCAATAGATGTATCATTATCTTACCTCAAAAAGACAAAGATCTGCTGCAACCTAATGACTAAAGCTCATCATTCAATAGATGTATCATTATCTTACCTCAAAAAGACAAAGATCTGCTGCAACCTAATGACTGAAGCTGATCATTCAATAGATGTATGATCATTCAATAGATGTATCATTATCTTACCTCAAAAAGACAAAGATCTGCTGCAACCTAATGACTGAAGCTGATCATTCAATAGATGTATCATTATCTTACCTCAAAAAGACAAAGATCTGCTGCAACCTAATGACTGAAGCTCATCATTCAATAGATGTATCATTATCTTACCTCAAAAAGACAAAGATCTGCTGCAACCTAATGACTGAAGCTCATCATTCAATAGATGCATCATTATCTTACCTCAAAAAGACAAAGATCTGCTGCAACCTAATGACTGAAGATGATCATTCAATAGATGTATCATTATCTTACCTCAAAAAGACAAAGATCTGCTGCAACCTAATGACTGAAGCTGATCATTCAATAGATGTATCATTATCTTACCTCAAAAAGACAAAGATCTGCTGCAACCTAATGACTGAAGCTCATCATTCAATAGATGCATCATTATCTTACCTCAAAAAGACAAAGATCTGCTGCAACCTAATGACTGAAGCTGATCATTCAATAGATGTATCATTATCTTACCTCAAAAAGACAAAGATCTGCTGCAACCTAATGACTGAAGCTCATCATTCAATAGATGTATCATTATCTTACCTCAAAAAGACGAAGATCTGCCGGAACTCTGTCTCCAACCATTAGATGTACTATATCACCAGGAACTAATTCTCTGGCTAAAAATGTCTCTATCTGACCATTTCTCAAACTGGTAAAGATAAAGAAATAATTAAAGAACCTTAGTGAGCGCACTCATATACCCACATGTCCCAACATTGTCACTGGACAAATAAAATAACTCTTAGAAAAAAAAATTGAATCATAATTTCCTGTCATTATACAGATCTTCATAATATGTCCTTATTATCTAAAAGGTTTCATGAAATCCTGTTGAGTGGTTTGAGAAGAGTTTTGATTACAAACTGTTGCAGTAGTATATTGAGACATTTTGAGTATGATGAGTATGATTATAGTACTGAGACTCATAAATCAACCAATAAAATAACTGGATTCTGAGTTAAGGGCAAAAATTGTGTACCCTTATTAGTAATGAGTAAAGTTTAAGACCCAAAGGCCAGGATTGAAAAAATATTTCAAAATAAAATTAGAATCTTGGAACAGGAAATAAGAATTGTATCATTGTATTCATTTTAAAAGATAGCTAATAAAATATACAATATAAGTTAGTGTTTAAAAAAGCAAATGTTTTCCACTAAAAAAAATTTGAGTGCTCCACAGGAAAATTCCTGCTGTTCCAAATAATACAGACAGAAAAGTTTTGGTCTTAGAAATTGAAAAAAAATACTCAAACTAAGAATTAAAATAGCTGGTGCACATTATAACATGTCATTTAGAAAAATCTGTTGAGTGCTTTTCACGGAATTAGTTACAAAAAGTGATTTCTTCGTGAAGGAGGAAAAAAATTGTGTTTTTGGAAAAAATAGTTTGAAACAATGTGTACATATTTACACTAAGCAAATATTTGAAGAAAAAAATCCAAACAGCATTTTATCTTCTATTAAGTTAAGGTCATTTCCACATGTGACTTACCAATGACACTGAGGTGGAACAAGTTTAGCCAGAGCTTCTAGCGATTTCTCCGATCTGTACTCCTACAAAATTATAAAACAACTTATTTTATTATTTGTAAAAATTCATGAATTTACCAAAGAATGCATTTATTTGGTTGGGTTGTTGTCTCTTTGACACATTCCCCATTTCCATTCTCAATTTTATATAAAGCTTGTACTCCATTGAACATTCAAATGAGGGGTTTTTACCCATGAAATCCCATTAACTGACATCCCATTAACTGATATCCCATTAACTGACATCCCATTAACTGATATCCCATTAACTGACATCCCATTAACTGACATCCCATTATCTGACATTCCATTAACTGACATCCCATTAACTGACATCCCATTAACTGACATCCCATTATCTGACATCACATTAACTGACATCCCATTAACTGACATCCCATTAACTGATATCCCATTAACTGACATCCCATTAACTGACATCCCATTATCTGACATCCCATTAACTGATACTGACCTGAATGGTCACTTATATTTATCATCAGAATTCAAAGTTAAAATACACTAAAATACACATACCTGTACAAAAGCTACTGTCACCACAATTATGATAGCCTACAATGTAAAACAAATGTTTAAGACTTACAAAAAAAGAATACATAAGTTGACTCATTTTTATATACATAAATATATATGTGTCCTGGTAATTGGTAATAAGTTTATTTCTTGCAGGGAAATTTTGAATCTTGTTGACTATGACTTTTTTATTATCCACTGACAAGACATAATGGAAAATATAAACTATTCCTTCTTATGCCTTTAATGTTTTCAATTACTTAGTATCACTTAAAATATATTTACTATGACAATATCGCAATTTATGCAACAAAACATATGTGTTTTTTAGGCTAAAAAATTTGGATAAGAAATAGGATTTGAGTAGCAAAATATTTTATATTACTTATTGTACCAGGTACATGTTTTAAGAAATTAATGGTGTAAATGGGAGCAAAGTATGAAGTGTTTCATTCTTAAAATGTGTGCACAATGAACACTTTCCAGCTTAGTAAAATGACAAAAAGAAGCATTCATTTCTTTTAATTATATTTTAGTGCTAATAAGACTGTGAAAAGTTTTATCAATTTTATTTCTTTTTTTTAAACTGAGGGTGCACTTTTTTGTGGAAGCACAAGCACATGTCATCATGAATCTAACATTTCATTTTGATATGAAGGTTAATTTTTGAATTGATGTGCAATTGTTGTTAGCCAATCAAACTAACAGATTCTTAATAACATACATGTGATGTAATTATGACAACATTAGTAATAAATACCTACCACAGTTATACTAACAGCATCATCAAACTGTTTCATAATGAGGCTAATTAACGCTGAAGCTAGTAACAGCAATATCAATGGATTGTTGAACTGGAAAAAAAAATAAAAATAAACTGTTATCACAGAGATGTCTTGCTTTTTGGAAATTTTGATTATGCAAATGCTGAAATAAAAATAGCAATACATTAACATGTTTCATAAGTGAGGCAAATATTCACAATTGATGAACTATGACTGAAGGTACATGGTTGAACAATCTCCATGGAAACAAGAAGTGCCAATGTTTATACAACTGCATACCAAATACCATTGACTTATCATGAGTCATTCTCCTTAAACAAACCACAACACAAACATTAACTTGTAAACTATGTAAACGTTTCAAAGTCAATGAACCATGATGACGGGAAGGGGCTTTACATGTATAATCTGAGTTCTCCATGGAAATAAGACTTGCAAATACCAATAAATTCCATACCATATATCATTGACATAACATTAGCAGTTCATCTAATCACAAACTAATACATATAAACTAAGCTAATGTTTCAAAGTCAATAGACCATGACTCACAGAGGGGGTGGGGCAAAATATTCTCTGTGAAAATGAATTGTGCAAATGTTTATACAACTGAATACCAATTAACATTGGCCTACCACTAATGGTTCCCCTTGAACTGACCTAACCACGAACTATACCATTCATTTTGTAAACTAAGATAAATTCAAAGTCAATAAACCATGACTAAGGGGGTGGAGCAAATAATCTCCATGGAAATGAGATATGCCAATGCTTATACAACTACATACCAAATATCATTGACCTACCACTAGTGGTTTACCATAAACTGACCTAATCACAAACTAATACATGTAAACTAAAGAAAAGTTTCAAAGTTATTAGACCATGAATGAAGGGGCAGGTCTAAATAATCTCCATGGTAATGAGATTTGCTAATGCTAATTATACAACTGCATACAAAATACCATTGCCCTACCCCTTGTGGTTCACCATAAACAAGACCTTATCACAAACCAATACATTGTTGACGCAGCTGCCACAGCCGCTGGAAACAGCAATTACCTATGTCTCACTTTTTGACTACGTCAAGCAGGACAAAAAATTATACAAAATGAATATTGTCTGTGTTTTGAGAGAGTGTCTGTTTTAACAGAATGGCAATACAACTGATTGTGTTTCTCATTCCAAATACATTTACTGACATTTGTTTATTTATTTCCAGTATATATTGTACAATGCAGTTGTGACATCATTGAACTATGTTTATAATGGATGCTAACTGGGTGTTGGGAAAACTGCAACACTTCAGATTCCAGATAATGTCCTTTAATACATGAAAAATATATTTAACTTGCTTGGTTTGATAATATCCCATGATTTGGTTAAAAAGATTCCTATTAATTTTGAGGTGACTTAGTCAAAGGTCAAGGTCATAGCAGCAATATTTGACTGTCTGAAATTATGACAAAATTGGTTTTTGGATGATATATTTTGAACCCTATGTCATGTATTTTTAATCTTCACAAATCTTATCTGGAAAATGCCCCATTGAAATTAGAAATAACAAAACCCATATTGGTTTTAGTGTTAGTAGGTAAAAGGTCAATTTTGCAATGTCAATAGCATGATAAATTGACTAAAATTTGAAGGGAAAAAAAAATCTTGAGAATTTTTCTTTAAAAAGAGCTATAAACATTACAACACAATGCTATACCTACAGTGCTTCTGTAGTTTTCACATGATAAATTGATATATATCTAGTTCAGTTTTATAGAAGATATTTCTCTTATTTTAGGAATTTGTCCATTAAAAATTCCAAATGGATTTGTGCTGATTTCTGAAATAAATACATTGCATCTCAAAAACAATTGATCATTAATGATCCCTTAAAACACTTGTAGCAGAAATGATCGAATATACATTAAAATGTACTCATCGGAAAACATAAACTGCTGAACATAATGATTGATGACCTAATACATGTATATCTATTTTGTTTATTCAAGCATGAAAAAATAAACATTGAAAAACATCTGTATATTTCTTACACTAAATGTTGACCTCAAAATGTCTATTTGTTTATTGATTGTTGTGTTGCAGCACCATTTTAGTATCCCACATCTCCATTCATTTCTATTTAAAATAAGCAGATGTGGTATTATTGACACTGAAGCATCTATCCACCAGAGTTTAAATGACACAAGACAAAAACATCTATAGATCACATAACGTGTATACCGTATTTTATTTCTATTGTACCTCTCCTAAATATTTTTTCCATAGTGGTTCCTCTTTAGCAATCTCAAACTCATTGTAACCATGATAACTCCTCCTCTGACTAACTTCACTTCCATTCAGGCCAGTATCAACATTTGTCCTTGTTGTCTCAGTGACTTCATTCACTGTCATGTAACCTGCCTTTTCTGATGTTAGAATAGACATCATAGCTTCATTTGGTTATACCTATAACATATAAAAAGGAGGAAAAAATTGAAGACTGATATATTTAATTCTATCTTTGTTTTGATGAGAGCTAAAATCTAAAAATAGAGAATAAAAGGAATAAAGTTTACAAAAGATTTTTTTATCTTAAATAAAACAGGAAAAATACCAACCTTTTAAAGAATAAAACACCATAACTTGGAAATGTAAAATCTAAAATTTATAAAAATCAAAGGGAGCTCATGCCAATAGATATAATTGATAACATACATATTTGAAACATCTATGTATTTACTTTTTGTTGAGGGTATTCAGTTAAGGTTACATGTATTATATTTATTATCATGAAAATATTGGAAGTTATCTAATAAATTGACTCTTTTTTGTATGTGTTTTAGATGATTACAAATTTCTGAAGTAGGAAAAAAGTCAAGTTTGATAATAATGAAGATTTATAATTACAATGTACATAAGAATTGAACACAATCAAATAAACATGTTGTAACACCTGTCTATTTTTGTCATTTACAGTTTATAAATTTATAAATTAATCATTGATTTATATATGCATGTAACATCTCCTTATATCTTTGTAATATGTATAAAACATAGTTTAATACTAGTAAAAAGTATATCTAAAATGTATACCATGCCCAGCATCAAGGAAGTTTACATATTTCACATGACATATTTGACAGAAAGTTTACAAGAAATGATTGTTTTATAAAACAGGTAATTATTAATTGTATTTTTCTATCTGTTTTCAACCATGACTGCAATGACATAGGGAATTCCCTTACATCTATAACTGATAACTCTTCTAAACATTTGTTGTAATGTCGGTCATGTCAGTATATCAGGTAAAAAATACCTGTTTTTTTTTCATTTACTGGTACAGATGAATAATATTGTACATGCTGTAGGTAGAGTTACAATGAAAATCACTTATACATTTATCAAATGCTGTTTACTTAAATAAATAAAAAAAAGTTGTATAATGTTCTTCTTTCATTTCTCTTGACTCATAACTTTGCTCTAAAAAAGACCAAGAATTAATAAATACAGTGCCATGACTGAACTATTAAATCAAGAAAACTGAACTGAGAAATGCAACCATTTTCATGACTTTTCATTTGTATAAGGGCATATCTGTAGAGTAATAAAAGTGACACCATCAAAATTCAAACTTGATATATCTTTTCAGGGATGTAGCAGCAGGTACGATGGTAAATTCCTGTATAATGCAGCTTCCTTGTGTATAACAGGTAATTATTCATAAGAAATAATTATAGTTTTATACTCATTTCGTTAGTTAAACTGCACATCATTCTGATGCTAGTCACCTAGGAAGATGGGAAAATAAATGGACTTCAACAACACCATAAACACATTTATTGACTCTATAATAAATCAGTCGGATAAATGTCAAATTTAACGGTGAAATGCTTGAACATATGCACTTAAACCATCTTCAACTCTTCTGTTTAAAGAGTTTTTGCAAAGAAAATTGAATTTTGAACAAAACATACGAAAAACAGAATGCAGGTATTAGTAATATTCTCTTGTAATTTAAGAATTTTTCAATTGGTGAATTTTCGTTATTTAACAGAATGTGTGAAACTTTAAAATAAATGTATAAATTCTAATACACTTTAATTTGATTTTTTTTTTTTATGAAAAATAAAAAAAACAAATATTCGAAAGTTCTGTGAGGTACTTTATTTGTACAAAAATGTATAATATTTCCACATAATATTGAAGTTTCAACCTCTACAAATTTACAATTTACTGCAAGTATTTAGTGTTCAGTAACTCTAAAACCTGAACACAAGCGTGACGAATATACACTGTGGATATGAACCCAGCAGTCACATATTCAATATGCACCCTTTGCCTGATCCTCAGAAAGAAAATTATATAAGTCAGACCTAGACCACTCTTTTGTTACTGACAGCCCCCCCCCCCCCCCCCCCCCAAAAAAAAACACAAAAAATAAAAAATTATTTAGTCGCTATTAAAGCCAGAAATATCTATTTTTTCTACATGTTCTATTTAATAAAAAAATTGCCTTTATCCACATTCATCATGTTCATGACATTGTTAATCAGTCAAGGGTCTAACTTAAATAAGCTATTAGAGAAAAATAACATGCATGTGTTATTAAAGAAACTTTCATGAGTTGTCTACTCTTTTTTCCTTAACCTGTAATAACATATGTTTGTTATCAGTTAAATATATTTTATCTATAATGGGCATTTGGGAATTCTTAAAACTTTGAACAGTACAAAAAATGTAGTTTAATATATTACCTAGATAACTAATTTTCTAATTCCATTAATACAATTTTGATCAACCATGGTAAATCAATAAGACAAGGCCTTTAAGGGCAAACTAAGCTGTAATAACAAGGCTTAGTTATTACAAGCATGTAACTTAGTATATGAGAGTAAATGAGACACTTGGAATCTTGCGCCATGCCTCATTACAAGCTCTGATCATCATTTCTTACAATGAATTGAAATGCATTGTTATGCATGTCAGAGCAAAGCCTCTAAAGAGATATAGAGAAACTGTAATACATGTAACACCCTTTGGTTATTGCAGAAATATATTTTCTGTAATAACATAGGTGTACTATGCATGATTGGTAAACTATGAGCTTGTATATCTTTGCAAAGATAAGTATACATAAAGAAAATTATAATATCAATAGAACTTGAGAATCAAAGAGCTGATAGCTCTGAGGTGGAAGAAGGTGAATAAAAGGTTACTTGAATTACCATAAAAGCAGCCCCAATAACCCAGCCTGCTTTGTTCCATTATCTTTATGACATATTTTTTTTCTTCAAACAAGAATGTGTCATAAATACATGGATTTCCCATCCTTACAATCATTTTCTATGTTCAATGGACCTGTTTGTTGGTCTTTGTGAAAAAAAGAATAGTACATTGTGCTTTAAATGATTTAATTGAATACAAAAATAACGTATTATGTCAATAAATTAGTGAAAAAAACTACTATTCAGTATTATCTTTATGGTAGTACTGCATCATTGAATTTTGTCAATCAGCCATGCTTTTATCCTTAAGCTGTGCAAGAACCCTCTTTGCAGATGAAAATTCACCTGCAGCAGTGCCATGTTCACGATTTTACTAGATGAAAACATCAAAGTTCAAAATCTAGCATGTTAGAATAATCTTCAGAGGAAACATTTTTGATTGGCTTATATATATAATTATTAATTTGATCATGAGAAACACAGAATTTGATTGGCTGAACACGATTGATTTACCTTGGGAACAAAATAAGGAACAGATGATTTTCACTA
This sequence comes from Mytilus galloprovincialis, assembly GCF_965363235.1. Taxonomy (NCBI): domain Eukaryota; kingdom Metazoa; phylum Mollusca; class Bivalvia; order Mytilida; family Mytilidae; genus Mytilus; species Mytilus galloprovincialis. Next base: position 91,392,504 of record NC_134843.1, read on the forward strand.
AATCGTGTTTTAGAGGTTTTTTTTACAATACCCTTAATTTTAATATTTAAAAAAATGACAGGATGTACATGTATTATAAAACGTCCTTGATAAGAGTGAAGAGAATGAACACAGGGCGAACGTACTATATGGTCAAAAGAACTCAGGACGAACAAACCAAGGGCGAACATATAAACAGGGTGAGTCGACCCGATACCAAATTCACACGTGCACATGCGTACTACAAATATCTACATTAAAAACATCCAGTTATATAACAAGTAAACAAACAACGTTCATGAAAATGAAATGGAATCTAATAATTTACATAAATAAGGCCACAATTAAAAAAATTTGGTTTGCCCAAACCCTATCCAAAGGTTGAGACAGTGGGTAGGTAGGTAGGCATTTCTTTTTTTTTTCAAAAAGAGAAATTGAAGTATCGGGTGTCTATTAGTCTTCATGCCTAACTGATTAAAAAAAAATTCTTCAATTCAGGACAATAAAAGAATTTGAGTAGGCAACCTTTTTCTGGGTAGGTAGAGTTTGGGCAAACAAACCTATTCTTTTTTATGGCATAAAAGGGTACAAATTTAGCTAGATAGTGATTGTTTTTCAATCCTAATTTACAAATTAAATGATTCAGATGCTTAATCATGTGTAACCAGATGCTCCGCAGGGCGCAGCTTTATACGACCGCAGAGGTTGAACCCTGAACGGTTGGGGCAAGTATGGACACAACATTCAAGCTGGATTCAGCTCTAAATTTGGATTGTGATTAAATAGTTGACACAGCATAGGTTTCTGACACAGAATGAATGTGGTCTAATGAACTTAAAATACTTTTTTTTCCTTTGAGCAATTCACTTTGCTGTTGAATATTAATCCACTCAAAAAAATGTTTAAGAAATTTTCTTTTTATTTATGAAATCTGAAATGAGAAAAATTTAACCCCCCCCCCCCCATTTTTTTTTTTCACATCCCCCTTTCCCTTTTTCCAAAACTGATCTCAATTCAAATTTCTAATGGAGTTTGCAACAATAACTACTCATTTAAATACATCATAAAATATTAAAATGTAACAAAAGGTGCTTGTTATCACTGAATGGTAAAGATTGTTTTAATTTCTCAGTTGGTAGTAAAAGTGAATATACATTGTATATTGTATAAAACAATGATTTAAGTTGATTCAACTACTATTCTGGACAAAGAAAGATAACTCCAATCAATTGAACATTTCTTGCTATTGCACAATATTGTGCAATTAGATATTTCTTGCTATTGCACAATACTGTGCAATTGAAAATATTTGCTATTGCACAATACTGTGCAATTGAAGATTTCTTGCTATTGCGCAATACTGTGCAATTGAAAATTTCTTGCTATTGCACAATACTGTGCAATTGAAGATTTCTTGCTATTACTGAATACTGTGCAATTGAAAATTTCTTGCTATTGCACAATACTTAATGTAATAATTTTGGATCCTGATTTGAACCAACTTGAAAACTGGGCCCATAATCAAAAATCTAAGTACATGTTTAGATTCAGCATATCAAAAAGCTCAAGAATTCAATTTTTGTTAAAATCAAACTTAGTTTAATTTTGGACCCTTTGGACTTTAATGTAGACCAATTTGAAAACAGGACTAACAAGTGAAACTGCGAGCTACTGCTCACTGATGATACCCCCGCCGCAAGTGGATAATATTAATAGAGTAAAAATATGCAAGTGTTCGGTAAACAGGAAGTTGTCGAGTGATGAATCTGAAAACGCATCACACGGTATAGCTGACTTATAAAAATCCTGAAACCAAATTTCAGAAATCCTTGTATTGTAGTTCCTGAGAAAAATGTGACGAAAATTTTTAACTTGGTTATCATGTGTAAAATCATACAAGTGTTCGGTAAACAGGAAGTTGTCGAGTGATGAATCTGAAAACACATCACACGGTATAGCTGACTTATAAAAATCCTGAAACCAAATTTCAGAAATCCTTGTATTGTAGTTTCTGAGAAAAATGTGACGAAAATTTTTAACTTGGTTATCATGTGTAAAATCATACAAGTGTTCGGTAAACAGGAAGTTGTCGAGTGATGAATCTGAAAACGCATCACACGGTATAGCTGACTTATATAAATCCTGAAACCAAATTTCAGAAATCCTTGTATTGTAGTTCCTGAGAAAAATGTGACGAAAATTTTCAACTTGGCTATCATGTGTAAAATCATACAAGTGTTCGGTAAACAGGAAGTTGTCGAGTGATGAATCTGAAAACGCATCACACGGTATAGCTGACTTATATAAATCCTGAAACCAAATTTCAGAAATCCTTGTATTGTAGTTCCTGAGAAAAATGTGACGAAAATTTTCAACTTGGCTATCATGTGTAAAATCAGACAAGTGTTCGGTAAACAGGAAGTTGTCGAGTGATGAATCTGAAAACGCATCACACGGTATAGCTGACTTATATAAATCCTGAAACCAAATTTCAGAAATCCTTGTATTGTAGTTCCTGAGAAAAATGTGACGAAGATTTTCAACTTGGCTATCATGTGTAAAATCATACAAGTGTTCGGTAAACAGGAAGTTGTCGAGTGATGAATCTGAAAACGCATCACACGGTATAGCTGACTTATATAAATCCTGAAACCAAATTTCAGAAATCCTTGTATTGTAGTTCCTGAGAAAAATGTGACGAAAATTTTCAACTTGGCTATCATGTGTAAAATCAGACAAGTGTTCGGTAAACAGGAAGTTGTCAAGTGATGAATCTGAAAAGGCATCACACGGTATGGCTGACATATATAAATGTTGATACCAAATTACAGAAAGGGTGGATGTGTAGTTCCTGAGAAAAATGTGACGAAAGTTTCATGGGACGGACTGACTGACGGATGGACTGATGGACGGACTGATGGACGGACAGACAGAGGTAAAACAGTATACCCCCCCTTTTTTAAAGCGGGGGTATAATAAAAATTAAGAATCTACATACACAGTAAAATTTGGCATATCTGACAAAGAACCCCAATTATTCATTTTTTGATGAAATCGAACAAAGTTTAATTTGGACCCGATTTGGACCAACTTGAAAACTGGGCCAATAATAAAAAATCTAAGTACATTTTTAGATTCAGCATATCAAAGAACCCCAAGGATTCAATTTTTGTCAAAATCAAACTAAGTTTAATTTTGGACCCTTTGGACCTTAATGTAGACCAATTTGAAAACGGGACCAAAAATTAAGAATCTACATACACAGTTACAATGTAGATTCGGCATATCAAAGAACCCCAATTATTCAATTTTTGATGAAATCAAACTAAGTTCAATTTTGGACCCTTTGGGCCCCTTATTCCTAAACTGTTGGGACCAAAAACTCCCAATATCAAATTCAACCTTCCTTTAGTGGTCATAAACCCTGTGTTTAAATTTTATAGATTTCTATTTACTTAAACTAAAGTTATGGTGCGAAAACCAAGAATAATGCTTACTTGGGCCCTTTTTTGGCCCCTAATTCCTAAACTGTTCAGACCTTAACTCCCAAAATCAATACCAACCTTCCTTTTGTGGTCATAAACCTTGTGTTTAAATTTCATTGATTTCTATTTACTTAAACTAAAGTTATTGTGCGAAAACCAAGAAATTAGAATAATGCTTATTTGGGCCCTTTTTTGGCCCCTAATTCCTAAACTGTTAGAACCAAAACTCCCAAAATCAATCCCAACCTTCCTTTTGTGGTCATAAACCTTGTGTCAAAATTTCATAGATTTCTATATACTTAAACTTAAGTTATTGTGCGAAAACCAAGAAAATGCTTATTTAGGCCCTTTTTGGCCCCTAATTCCTGAAATGTTGGGATCAAAACTCCCAAAATCAATCCCAACCTTCCTTTTGTGGTCATAAACCTTGTGTTAAAATTTCATAGATTTCTATTCACTTTTACTAAAGTTAGAGTGCGAAAACTAAAAGTATTCGGACGACGACGACGACGCCAATGTGATAGCAATATACGACGAAAAATTAAAATTTTTGCGGTCGTATAAAAATTGGTGTCAAGAATCGGAAGTTGCTATGAAATTGTAATGCACAGAAACAGATGTGGCATTAGCCGCACAGAGGTTCAATGATTTTAAAGTCGGCACCATAGGTCTTCAGAAGACTTGAAGTCTTCTTCCACCAAAAATTTAACAAAATAAAGGTTGTATATTTTCCCTTTGAAACATGTACCATACATATGTTTTTTGATTATTTAGCACACAATAACAACATGTTTGTTATTTTCTCTAATTACTTAGTAATTAGACCCTTGACTGTTAATGTATATTTACTGTTTTGTACATGTTGTATTTTTATGTAATATAAAAACATTACCCTGACATTTACAATATATTTGTGCAGCTGAACTTAACATTTCTACACTAATCATGATGCCTTTAGCAGGGATGGGGTAATTAAAAATGTAATGTGTAATTTAATTAATTACTTTAGTAAAGTAATTGTAATTTAATTAATTACTTTTCAAAAACTGTGTAATGTGTAATTAGTGTAATTGATCATTTTTGCAATGTAATGTGTAATTTAATTAATTACATTGCAATGTAATTGACCCCAAGTCTGCCCTTTAGAAATGATAGTGAATTTGGAATGTTTCTCTCTTGTCAGATCAGCTGAAAATGTTCTAACATAATATTGTTTATTCTGTTCCAAGTTGTTTGAAAATGGTTATGTTATAATAACTTTCAAGTCATTGCTTTAAAAAGGTGATTCAGAGCAGATCTAAGGTCATTTGGAGGCAAAATATAGCTATATACTAAAAGTGTAAATACATGTACGTTTATTCAATGGGACGTATAGACCTATGTACAGTATACAGACAGACAAGCTGAAGGGTAAAACTAATACGCCCCCTCTGCTTTCACAGGTAACTCCTGTCTTATAATAAGTCTTTTTAGGAATGCAATACGATTGTCAATCAAGTGGGTGTTAAGCTAGCTATATAACTAAGTTAAAGCTACCATTGTAATCATCAGGAAATGTATGCACCAAGTCAGAAATTGACAGTTTCAGTTGTTTTCCTAGTCCAAATATTATGACATTTCAGGTTACAGGGGCAAAAGGAAAATGTATTTTGTCAAATCAAAATAATGATGTGAATGTGGATTAGTAATATACAATGTATTTTAAGGGAATGTTTCATTACACTGAGATCTACATGCATAGCAAAATAACTATTTTACTCAAGATGTTGTTGAAATATTCACCTCAGTCGCTCATTATGTTGATCCTGTTATGGAGAAATAGGTCCAACTAGATGCCAAGCAGACAATAAACAATCACTAGTATATATGAAAACAACTGTGAATATTTTTCAAGGGCATTTCTTCATATATACACATAGCTTAATTTTATTCCATACAATATATTTACCTAACCAAGGACGTATAACTAACATACGTCCTTGACCTAACTAACAAACATAATTACTCCCGCTAAACTTTATCCGCTTTGCCTCCTTAATATATACACATGTGTGAATTTAATAATAAATTTAATAATGAATTTAATAATAAATTTAATAATGAATTTAATAATAAATTTAATAATAAATTTAATAATAAATTTAATAATGAATTTAATAATAAATTTAATAATGAATTTAATAAATAAAAATTCACGAAGTTAAAGCTTATTTGACAAAAATAATCAAAATTATACTAAACCATAGCAAACCAGAAAGCTTGGTACAAAAATGTATGGTATAGACTGTACTACAGACACAAACACATCAAATTATATGCGTAAGAGCATGTTTCTCCTCTTTTTCCTTTGAAGTTACCCAGTTTTAACATGTAGATAAATTTCTAAAATGCACATTAAAAAAAAATATATACCGCTCGCTTCACTTGTAGAGCACCCGCCTCAACAAAACTCATTTTCAAGATAAAAAAAACTTCGCTCGCTTGCCCCATATTTTTTGGAGCTTTTGTCCAAAGAACTATTAATCTAATTGGTGTGGCCTTACTTATCAATTTTGTTTTCATATCCTCTGATCTATGATTGATTCACGATGACGGATGTAGAATCGAAAATCAAGTTTGGTTGTCATGGTCGTTGAATAGATTTATCGTCTGAATAAAAAGAAAAAAAGACATATAACGGTATACTATACTAAGATAAAGATAAATCTCAAAATACTCACCTCAAAATTCAGAATTGTATCCCATTCAGTTTCGGCAATTTTACCTAATGACTTATACAGACGGTGCGAAGTGCATATATATATGTCAAACTGTCAACACTTTTTCACCGGAAGTACACGAAGTATTGCGGTGCTGCGGCTTGAAAATGAGCTGGTAGCTTTACTAATGTTTTTGCTTTAAATAAATTGAATTGATATGTCAATGTTATAAATTAATTTAAAAGTGTAGAATGACCACTGAATTATAAATATATGTTGTTTTCAAATGATTATTGTACGAAACAAATATCCCAGTACAAACAATAACTCAAAAATTTTTATACCAATGAATCACAACCAAGAACATCATTAACTTTCTGGAAGACCTAGTTTTTTAAAGTTGCATTGAAGAAACGTTTGTTGATTTTTTTAAGCAGTAACTATTTGAGTTTTTGTTGGGGGGGAGGGGGCATGTTTTTTTTTTTTCTTAAACAAACTTTTTTGCATTAAGCCAAAAATTTTCTTGCTAAATACTGAGTAAATTTACAACACATTAATTCTATTATGAAAATTACTTCATTTAAGTTATCTCCTACATCAACTTCCAAGCAAGGACAGAAGCTCATAAACGCAGGACTTTGGGTTTTGTTTCAGTGTTAAATACAGCCTAAAATATGATAAGACACACGATTTTCTATATCAATAAGAACTGTCTTGCAAATGAATTACAATTACTACTCTCGAAATGCACATTTCATTAAATATCTAGACCGATTGTTACTGCTTTTTTTTCCTTCGAAATTCCAAGATAGAGGAAGACACCGTGTCACCTTAACTACATAGTGAATATTAGTGACAAACTGAAACAAACCTTATACTGCAATTATACTACCCTGTCACTTTTCCGTCAGAGTCATTTCTTCTTTCATTTGGTAAAAATACACATGTCCAACTTTATTTCATGTTTTAAATTAGACATTTTTTTTTTCAAATGATTTTTTTTTCTTTTCAATGTTAAAAGGGAAATTCCGCGATTTTTTACTTATCATCTAATTATGTTCATCTTAACATAAAAAACACATTTGCAAAGTTTTAAATTTATATTCCTTCTTATAACGGAGAAAATCAATTAAGTATTTGTAACTTATTTGGTTGACCTTCTCGAGTGGGTTGTGACGTTTTAGTCCGATGTGTTGAATTCTGGGGAAAAATAAAATCTGTTTACCTCTTATAGCTTATCGACAATATCCAGACTTAACTAATCGATCAGATCGGTAATCGAACACTAAAAAATGCAGAAAAATTCCAACATCTTCATAAAAACCCAAACCAACCCATTTGGAACTTTAAATCCTATAATAAAGGTGAAGGTGTTTCGTTTACCTAGACACACAAACCAGAAAGAAAAGTCTTTATTGAAAGACTATTTTATTATAAAATAGTTTGTATGAAGATCACAGTTCCTTCAAAATATTTCACTGTGCAGAACTAATTAATGACCGTCATCATGTAAACCTCACTGATTTCTTATAAGACAAAATAATACCAGGAAACACTTAATTCAACATTTATTGAAATTTAAAAAAATTATGAAAAAAATCAATAAATTAAAACAGTAATAAAAAAAAAAATTGGTTGCTTATATATGGAATTACTGAATCATGACTGGAGTAGCCCCTCCCTTACAAAAAGTTGTGGATCCACTATGAGTCTTTAATCCTGTACAAGCCATGGCCTTCATCTTCAATTATAATTGAATAGGATTGTTAGTTTTTAGACCAAAAGGTCACACTTTTTTCCGGCTACCTCCACTAATATGAAATAAAAACTGACAGCCAGGCCCACAAAATAGCACAATTAATACTGAAGTGGCATCACACACCAATCAACATATTAATTATTCTATAATGCTTGACAAAGTTATTGAAGTCTTAAACTTAACCCTCACACTGTTAACACGTTATTGATATCTGGCTTAAAATTGTGTACACCAGATAAGGTTCTATATAACACTGGCACTAGGGATTTTTTCTGAGACAAGTGTCTGTGTTCTATATATAAAAAAAACCCTCATCCGTGATGCTCGAATCAAAAAGTTTAATAAAAGACCTAATAATTTATAAAGTATGGCAATATTAATAGGTCCAAAATTATGCATTGTAGAAATCCATCTGTACCTAGAACTGAATGTAATTTTACAATAGGTACCAATACAATGGAATGTGTAAGTAACTATCAATATCTGGGATTGTTATTAACAGAATTTTTAGATTATCAATTAATGGCTAAGGCAGTAGCCAAATCAGCAAGTATAGCTCTATATTTTCTAAATTATACAACACTATGGTCTGGTCAGTTATTGATTACGGGTCGTGTATTTGGGGTACACGCGATTACTCGTGTATCAATGCTGTCCAACATAGAGCCATAAGATTTTTTATGGGTGTCGGTAAATATACCTCAAATGATGCCATACATGGCGATATGGGTTGGAAACCACCATCTGTAAAACGATGGACAAGTGTATTTAGACACTGGAAAAGATGTTCAAATATAACTCAAGATAGAATAAATTTTAAGGTATTTAAATGGTCAGTTAGCTAGAGGTTAAGAATTAAGAATTGGAGCCATAGAGTTATAGAAATGTTTAAAAATCATAATTTTGATAATTATTGTAACTATGAAACTAATGAATTAAATAAGAGTATTATTGTACAATTAGAAACAATGATGTTTGATAGATATAAAATAGAATGGAGTTATAGAGTATCTGCGTATGCTCAAGGTTATAAATGAAGAACTTATAAGTTATTTAAATATTGTACTAAACCTTACTTAAAATATAAAATACCAGTTAAGGTAGCACAATACAAAGATTTTATAACTCCAACTCCCAAGTTTTAACATGCTGTAACTTTCTTAATAATGCCTGAAAATTTATAAAAGTGGTAGTTTTGGATAGCTAACAGATTACTCTTTCAAATTAATGCAATGTTAGTATTATACAACAATTATGTAACCAATTATAATGTTAACTGAGTCTAAAATATTTTTCACCAAATTTCCACTTTCAAATGAAATTAGCTTCTGCATATGTATCCCTAGAGGGTTGATTTTATTATATGTTGTTCCTATGGCCATTATTTACCAAAGGGTGTCTCAGATTTCAGATAGAATGTATAGAACAAATTTTACACCTAATTAATCATTTTCTTCTTTTATGTGGTTAGGATGTTTACACTAATTAGAGATTTATAAGAGAATGGAACACCATAGAGACAATCTGAGACACCCTTTGAAGCCCATGAAGTGTTGATTAAGATTTGGTTAAAATTTTCTGTATAGTTAAAGAGATGATAGAGCTAAATTCATTCAAATGAACCTACCCAGATTTTGCCACTAATTACATTATAATTGATTACATAATAATTGCATAATAAAAATATTGCATTCATTTAAAAGATTGATCTTTTATCTATCTATATATACCTCTTTTATTATTTTCTATGCATTCATAAGAAAGTTACAGCATTTCAAACGTTAGTGATTGGAAGTAAAAAAATCTTTGTATTTTGCTACCTTAAATTTAGAAACATTTTTGCTAAATTTAGATGTGGAGTTGCTCCCCTTAGAATAGAAACGGGTAGATATGAAAGAAAAAATAAATACACGAAAGAACATGTTTTTATTGTAATAATAGTATTGAAGATGAACTACATGTTTTAATGAAATGTCCACTATATGAAGATCTTAGACATATATTGTTTTATGAAGTTGCAAATTTTAATGTGGATTTAACATTTTATCAGATAATGAAAAGTTAATTTTTTTATTCAATAATGATAAAGTTTTTGAAAGTGTCGCCAGAAACTGCTATAGCATTTTAATCAGAAGAAATAGCTTTTTATATAATTGATTATGCTGTATTTTAATGATATTCATAAGCAAATATATATTATATATAATATGTACAATATCTAATGGTTTTTTAATAGTATAGATTGTACATCTCTCATAAATCTTTTAAGATTGGCACATACAATGTGAATTTTAAGTTTGTTGTTATACATGTATGTGTTATGTACCTGTATGAATATTTTATTGTGTAAATATATGGAATTGTATGTGGTGAGACTTTAATAAAACAAAATATTGAATATATTTCTAAAGGGTCACTAATGAGGTAAACTTGAGTATAAAAACATCTTGATGATAAGCAATTACTGTAAATTTTTCACTTATACATATTAAGTGTTTGATCAAGTTTTAAAAATACCCATTTCGTCCAGAAAAGGAAATATGTTGTTAATATACATGTAGATATAAAACGGGATAACCGATGACTTGAGATTTAATAGAAAAGTGACACTCCTAATGAAAAAAGGCGGAAAATTCTTTCTATTTACTGAGGTAAACATTCGTATTAAAAGTTATTTTCTTACCACAATAGTACAGGTACTATATATACCATGGTTTTTACGAGTTAACATATTTAAACAAACGAATCCGAAGGATGAGTTTGTTTAAATATGTTAATGAGTAAGACACATGGTATATAAAATTTGTAATATAAATAAAATGATTGACAGTTTCAAGACCTTCAACTAATATTGGAAATTGATCACGTTACAGTTTTATCCAATGAAATGGAAGCTCGCGCAAGTCACTTTTGCGCTTCGTGTATGATTGTCTGTGTATTTCATGTAATAGAACCCCTGAATTTGCAGAAAGTAAAGAAAATGTCGGATTTTCTCGATTTTTTTTTTAGTTTTGCGCCGCGTGTATGATTGTAGGCGCAGGTAATTTCATAATGTCATCAGACTGAGGTTAACAAAATGTCGGATTCCAGCGACAAGGATTAAATAATTATTCTAATGACGGTAAGAATTAATTTTTTTTTGTTTTCAATGTATCATACAAATTAATCATATTTTACAGAATTTTCATCTAATTGAAAAATGCCTTTCTTCCGTTATTTTATTAGATTATTTATTAAAACACAATTTTAATGATAAAACAATATTTTAACAGTGGCGGATCCAGGGGCGTAGATAGTGTACGTCCCCTAATCATGTTTTTTCACAGATATTTGTAGCCGATATTTATTCCTTTTTGTATACGTACCCCCCTTTTTAAATCGAAATTTAATTGAATTTTCGCAAAGGAAATGATAGTTTTACATTTTATTTTTTTCAAAACTGAAAGAAGAAACATTTAGTAATTGTTTCCAAAATTAAGGGAATTCGTAACAATCCTATAATTTGTGTTTTTTCTTATAAAATGAAAACAAATGAAGATCTTGACCTTTTAGTACGTTTTACAGTTTCCTAAATATTTTAGAGGCGGATACATTTAAAAAAGGTGGAGCTTCAGCCATGGAATAACATGAAAATGAATATGTTATACCATGGCTGAAGCTCCGCCTTTTTTCCTTTGGATTCTAGTCGAGTTGCATGATTTAATTAGCAAAGTATGGTACAACATAAATTTGCATATAATATACCATGGTTTTCCCTCACCACACTTTTAAAGCAAATTATTTCATAAAAACATCAAAGGAAAAAATCCAATTTATGTTACAATTCTAAAAAAATATCGGAGAACTATGTTATTTAGAATATGTACGAACATACATAATGTGTAATTTACATCAGTTATCAAGATAATTGCATTAGAAACTTATTATTGCTGCATATTGATAAAGCAATTGTAAAAATCATGTAATAAACAATGTACAGCCTTTTCCCACCTTTCATTTTCGGAGTGTCTCACATAGTACTAACTTACAATGTAGCATGATACCATGTATATATTTTTCACGAGTAAGTATTCGAGCACACTTGGTTTGCGCATTGTCACGGACATTTTCAATATGACATATTGTCTTTGTGTGAATACCTTTAGTGTAACAATTTAATATTAATTCATGTTGAGGTAAAAAAAAAAAAAAATGAACATATTTTTTGAAAGTAGATTTTTTCCCCTTTGACAGTATCAGAGACATGTATTTTATGTCTCTGACAGTATATATAACTCTTTGTTTTTGATTGTAATTCTAATGTTATTGAATAAAGTTTTTTCTATGTATCAGTTGTTTTGTACCTTCTTGAATATACACATTGTTATTTTATTATTGCGAGTTCTCTAAGATCTATCTATAATACTAAAATTACGAGGTCCAATTTGTCAGCCGTCATCACGTAAAAACAACGAATCAAAGAATTCAACTTTATAAACAACTAATATAGTACAAAGGTGTAGATTAAAAATTACACCACTCCAGGCCCTTTTGTTTTCCACGTAATTAATATTGCCAATAATTAGGAAGTTCCGGGTCGAGTCCGATACCGATACCAATAGTATAATCACCTGTTACCTATTACCTTATCTGTACCTTCCGCATCTGACAGGCGCACCACCAAACGGTGTATTCAGGATTAATATGCTATATACACGGGTCATAATCACAGGGTTGACACTACTAAATTGTCAAATTGTTACCTATTGTAGTATTTTAATCCGTAAGACTTTCTAAGATAACAATACGAATACTAAAAATCTGGACTAAAAATAAGTTTCAATTTGTTAGCGGACATGATGTAAAACAGCGAATCAAAGAATTCATCTTTATTTATAACTAATATAGGACAATGCTGTTGATTAAAAAATACTCCATTCCAGGACCTTTTGTTTTCCAAATAATTAATATTACCAATAATTGATAAGTTCCAGTTCGACGGGTTCAAACAGAAAGATTTGAAAGCAGAGAAAATTGTGTATCTTATAATCGGCATGACTTTATCAGATGACAGTACTAATACTAAGATAAGGCTTGCGCATAGTTATATACTTTAATTCAGTCATGGACCCGCGATATCACGGGTGTGTTCTAGTACTTTTGATTTTGCCATGTTTTTATTGACTTTCCGAATTGATTTTCCCCTGAGTTCAGTATTTTTGTGATTTTACTTTTTAAACATATGATCGATTGAATAGACTCTTATGCACAGCATCGGACACATTTAAATATACCTTTTCTGTAAAAACTTTTTCACAGGACACTTTTATGGCTCACATATACAATTTTGAAATTTCATGCGGCACCCCATGTGTTGCCCATTTTAGTACAAACTTGATAATACGTCTAATTCGGTAGGTCACATTCGAGAGAAAGGGAACGGGATTATGATGTAACAAATACAACAGTCGAAAAGCATTTTTCTACGATCTTTATTTGATATAAATATTTATTTTGTAGTCCGAAGAAAAAGACTACATAGTTCCTGTTATTTTATACGTACCAGTTTTTCTATCAAAACAAAATCTTAAAGGAGAAGCTATACTTGAGGACTTATGTATAAATATGGACAGACATTTAAATATGCATAAACACAACGTAAATTTTAGAAGGATATGCAAGGTCAAGTTTTTTCCAGACTGCCTATCACATCTTTAAACAAAACCCTTTGGAGATTTACCGATTTACTAGTATATTAAAGTATTTGAAAATATTAACTATTACAGATGAAGTTCGGTAATCAAGTTGCTCTCCGTTACTGAAACTAAACGCATGTGTTTTTAGTTGTGTGTGCTCCAAATTATTTTGTTCAGCTTGTTCTAATATATTGCTTATACAGGTTCCATGTAAGGGAAGGTATGAGCAACAAACATGTTTAAAACCGTCGTAATCATTGTGTGTATATCATAGGAGCCTGAAGTCTAGTTGCTGTCTGCTTTAGTCGTTTTTTATTTGATATTTTAACCTTAAATCAGGTCGTTGGTTTGTTCTTCTCTTCTCTTTTTTTTTTGATTTGTTTTTCTGTTTTGTAACTCCGGGCGTTTTTTTTTATAACGCACGTTATGTTTTTGTTTATTCATCAACGGGGTGATTTAAACACATACTTCTATGAAATCTGGTAACACCTCTTGGGCTATGTCCCATGCCATAGACAAACTGAACAACTGTAAAAAGTAAAATCACAAAAATACTGAACCTCGTGGAAAATTCATAACGGATAGTTCCTAATCAATAAATGAAAAGTCCATAATCAAATTACAAAATCAAAAGCTCAAACACATCAAACGAAAGGATAACAACTTGCATGTTCCTGACAGCTTTCGTGAGTCGGGTAATTCCTTTCACCGTTGGCTTATCCAGGGTTGTAATAAATCAATGCAACAATAGAATACCGCTGTTCGAAAGTCATAAATCAATTGAGAGAAAAAAAAAATCCGGTTACAAACTAAAACCGAGGGAAACACATCAACTATAAGAGGAAAACAACGAAACAACAAAACACTAAAGTGCAACAAAAAAAAAAAAAAAAAAACACAAAAAAAAAAACACAAAAAAAAACCCCCAAAAAAACCCGACAATGCAACAAACACAGAAACGAACTATTAGATAACAATAACACTTTTTTGGGGGGGGGGGGCATTTATGGTAGCACTCCACAGTTAGAAAATAAAATTTAAATTGAACCACAAAATATTAATCATCTTCTATTCCTGACTTTCTAATACACGAAGCCAAAGGTTTTTGTCATGCTGTACATATGCAGCTTCCATAGATTTGATTTTCATAAGTTAAAATGTGGAAATAGAATTTCTTTTTTTGTGTATCCATGGCAACATTCTGCATTTATTTAATGAATTTGGAACTTTGTGTCCTCAATGCTCTTCAACTTTGTTCTTGTTTGGCTTTATTACTATTTTGTTCTGAACATTACTGATGACTCCTATGTAGACGAAACGCGCGTCTGGCGTATTAAATTATAATCCTGGTACCTTTCATAACTATTTGCAATAAAATATTGCAAAAAGCGGCATTATAATATGACTTAAAGAAACAAACGCCCTCATTTTTCAATTGGGACCACTTCCAGGACGCTCCGCTTTACATAGCCTTCGTAGTGAGTATACTGTTTAATAATTCTCGTTTTGATTCCAGAGCATTCACTGTATGTTAAATAATCAACAATCATTATCAATAACATGAAGAAGGAACAACGAAACGCACATAGAAAACAATACTGATTTACGTAACATGAAATAAATCCATTGAAAAGATAAAGAATCAAAATTTCATTTGACACATTGTTATAACTATGTACTACACAGGGGGATTAAAGACAATAAACACTGTTTTTGAATTTTTGAAACCAAATGCCAATGAACAAATAAAAACTAAAGAACTTATAACAATATTTTATTGACAACATGACAAGTTATATACATAGAAAACAGATATATTAACAACGTTTTAAAGTACAATATATCATTTTATAACATAATTCTAAGTAATTGATAATTTCATAACATCTAAAATGGGAATCCACCAACAAAAAGTGGAAATTTATTACAAGTTCGACTGGTATATTTGCTTGATTTTATCAAGAGGCTTATTTGATAATTATGATTGAGAGTAAGACTTCAGTTTTGTTCTTGTATAATCTGAACAAGACACATTAAATTATTCCAGATCTAATGCATTACTAACATAAACAGTACACAATGTTCTTCACTAGATGCGCATTTCCACAACGAATGTCTCTTCAGTAATGCTCGAGTGCAACCTATTTGAAAATCCAAAACTCGTTACAAGATGCAGAGTTTATCACTTAAAGCAGAGCAAGGAATCATGATCAGTGGGTTTTATGAGGGAAATATATCCCTTATTTAAGATAATAAAAGTAAAGAGATCATGAATGACCGAATTTTTACTTATATCAAACTAAAAATTGTAATGGTGATCAGAATTATACTTTTTGTTTTCTGTCTTTTATATTTCATTTGTCAGTCAAATACTTTTCTTACGAGTCAAGTCTTATTCAACTGTTTTTTCTCTTACTGTGGTGCGACAATGTGACATGTCATGGCAGTGTTGTGCTCTCATATGTTTAACAACGTCACATTTTACATGTGTCTGTCCCAAAAAAGAGCCTGCAATTCCGTGATTGTCTTTTGTTCATGTCTGTCGTATTTGTTCTTCGTTTGATGTTGTGGCATACACCATGACTTTAATAGCTTACGGTCTGGGTTTGCCGTTTGACGACTGTATAGTCCGTCACATCAATGTCTCTTTTTAACGGTAGTACAACATATGTGTTTGTCAAGTTAATAAACTAAATAAACGAGTTAGATAACATACAATGATTTGTCTTCAGACCAGTGTGTACGTTTTACAACAACAACAACAACAACAACAACAACAACAACCAACAACAACAACAGCAACAACAACAACAACAACAACAACAACAACAACAACAACAACAACAACAACAACAAATAATTTATTAGAGTCTCACCTCTTTAAAACATTTGATATACATCACAATATAATATCAATAGACTAATTTATACACGACCCATTCTTAAAACAGTTATGAGAGACTGTAAAACACACAATTAAATATATTTATATTACATCTATAAAATATTTCAATATATCTTAGCATAAAACACCATATATAATATTAAAAACAATTTTACAAAAAAACAAACAATATTATATACACTTATTACGAGTATAACATACACTTTCTCTTAAAATTACTTCATGTCAGATTTTGGCTGTAAAATAACAAACTCTGTACGTTTAATAGATATAAGAAGATGTGGTATGACTGCCAATGAGACAACTCTTCGTCTAAGTCACAATTTGTAAAAGTAAACCATTATAGATCAACGTACGATCTTCAACACGGAGCATTGGCTCACACCGAACAGCATGCTAAAGGGCCCCAAAAACGACTAGTGTAAAACCATTCAAACGCAGAGAAAACCAACGGTCTAATCTATATAAAAACCTTAGACGAGAAACACTTATGTTCCACATCAACAAACGACAACTATTGAACATCAGGTTACTGACTTTGGACAGGTGAAAACAATTGCATCGGGTTTAAACGTTATAATGGGTACAAACCTTCACCCTTACCCGAAACAATAGTGTGACATCACCGCATAGAAGGACACACTAAAATATCAATTGAAATGGCATCACTCAATATCCATATATACATTTCACATGTTAGTTGAAACAACTCTTTCATCCCGTTTTGATTGACCTAAATCAACTTCTTTATCGTTTTGGTATTCATTAACAGATACTGTTGACAGAAACGACGTTTTCGACTTGGAACTCCGCTGATCAGTTTTATTAGTATCAACCTGCTTTTGTTCAGTTAAACTCTTGTACAAGTTAAAAACACGTTGGTTACAAATGTATGAAAAAAATATGTAAATACCTTGAAATGAATTCAGTGAAGAAACTAAAATTGAGAAAACTGAGAACGGAAAAAAAGAATCTAAAATCTGCAGAATCCACGAACCTCCAGTGAGGATAAAAAGTTTGACATAAACCGAAAATTGAATTTTGTTTTGCGAAAAAGAGTCCGTTGCACAAGCTTTTGGTGTAGAGGCTATACTTATTGCTGTTAAAATGAACAGAACAAGATTTACCAAACAGATGAGCGCCACAGGAGCAATGAATGTACAGATGACTGTCAACTGATGCGATATAAAACAAGCCTTTCCACCGTAACCGTAGGACTGATTGTCAATTACACTATTTGAAATTATCACATTCAAACCAACAAAAAGCAATGGAACACCGTATGAGTAAAGGTTGTAAAGAGCAAACCGCTTTCTGTCTCTTTCTGGATCATGACTCTGGAATATAAAGTTCTGTCGAAAAGTGCGATACATATGAAAAGAACAAACATTCACACATCCGAAGGTAGACAACCAGAAAAAATGAATACAAATACCTAGAATCATACAACCGAATTGGTTTTCAGTTCTTTCAATACCGAATTCAAGAAATGTATAGGCACAAAATAGTGCAAAAACAAGACTCATATTATTTTTCCCAGGCAGTGTTCTTAACGTTGGAAACATACAATAGGTAATAAATGTCAACAGAAGAGCAATAAGAGATAACGTAGTACAAATGAGTATTACCATTTGGATAACAGGAGTATTCTCTTGTTTGGTAGCATCAACAATGTCATAAAATCTGCTCAGACAAATTCTTATAGCATTTTCATTGATGAAAACGAATTCATAGAAATTAAGATCAGCACCAGAACGATTGATACGGACTTTAGTTTTGTCATATGTTGCCTGGATTTCGTCAGCTTCCATCTGAATTTGAGGACACTCCAATAGACTACTAATTCGTCGGAAAACATACATATTCGTGTCTTGAATTATAAATTCTTCCTTCAGGCTACATTTATTATTTTCAGAAGCAAAATAGAATCGTGAAGGAAGATAAAAAGCATTTTCATCGAAACCCAAAATGCATTTTGATGAACAAAATACTTCAGGAGTTCTTTTTGAACAGGGAAAATAAAAAGTAAAATTAGTTTGCATAAACCTGAACAGATTTTGTTCTACTTTGCTTCTGTCAACAAAACCAACACTAAATACTTTTATAAAGACAGATATATGAATATGTCCTACAGTCCATGAAAAATTCTCATTGCATGGTCTGTTTACTAAAATAATAGACATTTGTTTAAAAGGATATTGAAAGCCACCAACTAGCTCGATTTGATTCCAAATTTCGTTTCGCAACTTCCCTATAAAAGATACAGGTGTTTCAATTGCAAATGTTAAATAAATATCGATACCAAAGGCAATAATGTAGCCTATGTTTGAGGTAAAAGGTAGTACTGGTAGACATCGGTCGTTAATCAAAACTCTTCCAGGAAAACATACGATATCTCGACACTGTTCCTGAAAAACAAAAGTCAGTAGATGTGAGTCTAAAAAACCCAAACAATAATAGAAATCTTTTACAATAGCATAAATAAAAAAATTAAACAGGGGGAATTATAACCTTTATTTCTATAAAAAGAAAGAGAAAATGTTACTGACTAATATTGATAAGTAACAATTCGCGCTAATCAACTCTTAAAGCAATACGTCATTAAGATCAATATTCTGTTCGACTAAGTTGTACTTATTTACAATGTTATATTTTTATTTCAAACTACGATTTCAACTTCAAACCCGAGTAATTAAAAATAAAAGTATGTTACTTTTTACTCAGTTTTTGTTTGTAACCCGGATTTGGTTTTGCTTAATCGATTGATGACTATTGAATAGCGATATACTACTGTTGTTTGATTTACATGATATCTCCCAAAGAAATACACAGTTTATTTTGCCGACTAAACAGAACAATGTTAAACAAGGTGAAGCAATTTTTAGAATGAAAAGTGGAAACATACACAAAAGCTATAACCAAATACATAAAAGCTAAACAAACAATTTTACAACGGATGAACTTACCATGTAGGTGTCATAAACTTGATGTTTGGTACATCTTTCTATTGAACTATCAAGATCAGCTGAACCATCGTACAAAAACAATGAAAACAGACTACGAACATGTGTCACTTCATTTTCTATAACACCAGGTAAACAACCAGGGTCATTGGTCAACCCAACATCGTATTGTCGGAATTTCACATTGCATATTTTACAAAAAATGTTTTTAAAGGGCTTATGGTAGTCTACATGAGGTAAAAGCAAACATTTCTGTTCAATCTGTTCGTTATACTTGTCCCAATCACCCGTTACATTACAGCTGCCTATTGACAGTCCCGTTTTCGTGTTATTGCACATGGCACAAAATATATTTGGGTAATTCTGTAAGAACGAGTTATTCATCTTGTTGTAATATTCTACTTCATACGGTGGTACATTATAATTCTGACATGCATATTCCAATGATGAATTTGCACCACTACTGCAACTCGTTATTGGTTGATTTTTCGAACACCATTTCCCACAATTACGATGTTCGTATGATACTGTGCATCTTGACTCATGTCTATAGTCTAGCAGATCTGACAGAGACACGTGATATGCTAAAGGTAAGCTTGTTTCGCAAACAAGGAAAACTGTCCATGGATAAAATTGGTACGGAATAAACATTTCGGATGGATCTTTAAAATAACGACAAAGTCCACAGAAAATGTTTTTATAATCAACATTTGTATTATAATCTGTAACTGGCAAATCGTAAAGTAAATTGTTATTTTTACCGACACATTTGTCGTATAAACCCCCAAAACCATTTCCGGCGGTTTCACACCAATCATAAACTAAGAAATTATTGTTACTAGAGCTGATACATTGAGTAGATTGTTTAAAAACTTTATCAATGCAACATGGAATTGTCTTGTCAAAATGACAGAATTCATCGCACGAGCAACTAATATCAAATTCAACTAAACTAGATACGTTTGTACAAAAATGTCCATTTCCGGTCATTGCATAATACTGTAGGTATATGTCTTCCTTTACATTTGTGTCCTCTTTTTTATCTAGGATATTGTTATCATCGTAAAGTCCCGATAAAAAAGTTTCATCAAGGATATAATCAATTTGTAACCGATATTTGAAATATCTTTCTTTATACACAGACTGTGCACTATGTATATAGGCGTCTTTTGATCGCTCATAACGAGTCTTGTCAAGCGGAACGTTACATATGTAGCAAAATACATTTTTGAACGGATAAGTGGTTGATGTAAAACCAAAATCCCAGCAGGCTTTTGTCATTTTCGTATCTGGTGTCTCCCAGAGACCTGTTTCATTACATTGTGAAATGGCAGGTTCTTGGAATACTGGGGGGTTGCAAATGTAACAAAATATATTCCTAAACATTCCATAAAAGTTTTCGTAATTGACGCATGCCCATTCTATACTTGGATCGTAGGTTTCCCATGTTCCACTGACATTGCAGGTTGATATTATGTCAGTGTTGCGATTTTTGTCACATCCTCTGACATATGCGTTTTTCGAAAAGCTTCCAAATTTGCATTTTTTGATAATTGCGTTTTGGATTATTTCATCAAACGACGACATAAAGTTGAAATCGATGAAGTCCTCACATATTGAACCAAAAGACCAATTTTCAATGTTAAGATCGTTGTAGCATTCAGCACAAAATTTGTTCTTATATGTAAAACGTGTTTCTTTTGATGTAACTGGTAGATTTTGTATTTGCTCTGTCACATTCTTTGATCCCTCACACTGATTTTTGATATCAATATCTACGCCATCGGGACAATAGGTTCTCATTATAAAAAAGTCTTCAAGAATGGATAACGACTCCTGTTCAAAGTATGATATGATGGTGACATTAGTACATTCTACATTAAGGGAGAGAAACATATCGAAGCAACAATCCCCATAGTAGAAACATTTTGGATCACAACTGCAATATGGACATAAATAATTATACCTTGACGTGTCAGGAAGATTGTGATTATGATTGTAACAAAATCTTTGTCCACATGTTAATGTATATGCATCTAGTAGAGTACTAATGTTAATGTTTCGATTTGACGAAACTAATACTGGCAACACAGCTACTATCAAAACGTATAACAGATGCATTCTACAAAATAAAATAAAAAAATCATTATATCAATATCATATGCATCATCAATTGTTACAAACGCCAAAGTCTCAGTGGGAACACCATACATAGAAGTCTCACTAGGAACACAATACGTAGAAGTCTCATTCGGAACAGTACGTAGAAGTCTCACTGGGAACACATTACGTGGATCGTATCCCAACCATCTTTTTAGGAATGTTTGGTTGTTTCAAGGGTGGTGGATGTATTTGAGGTTTACCAATTATGCGTAATCTCATCGATCTCATATTCAATAAGGTATTCTTATACCTCAAAACGAGTGTACAGAATTAGGAGATACATAAAATAAACATAAGTGTTTAGGATCCTCTGAATATTTCTATGATAAATCTTCTTAATTTGGCTAATGATTACATTTTGATCATATCATTATGTACTTAACCGTATACATTTGACAACACTTCCTTTTAATCCGAACAATAAATAATACTTGTCTTTTAACCTGGATTTATCGATCCTCATTCTTTCTAAGGGTTATTAACTATTTGTATGTTTAATAAAACGAATAGATGATAACTGGATAAACTTATGTCTTGTCATGTCTTCTTTCGTATTCAACTATACTAGTTCCCGGTACTACGTTTAAGGTATTAGCTAATAACCATACATACTGAATATTGCGATCGGGAACAGACTACTATTTAACTTATTCAAATTTGCAAAATGTATGCAATTTTGTCAACCTATGACCTGTTTATCGAAGTTTTCCTAGAGTTTGTCCTTAAACATTTCTAAGGAATAAATAAGGATAATGCACACTGAAGCTATCTCAGGACTATTTAGCATAGGATGTCATAACCGCTGTCCTTAGTGTAAGCCTAAGTAAAATAGGAAATTATAAATTCTTAATGTTTGAGAATGCATGAAACTCATCAGTAGTAATTAATATCAAGATTTAAAATTAAAAAAGTATAATCATAAAGAAAATAAATAAGACGTATTTTATTAATGGTATTAACGGATCATATGCACTTGGGTTATGGATTCTTTTTCTTTTTGTTTCAGTAAATATTTTTTCATATTTAATATTTGTTCCATTATCTAATGTATTTTATAGATATGCGATGCCCCTCTTTTCTTAATTGCCACGTGGAAAAAATGAATAGAGGGAAGTCATACTACTGTTATATGTAATATCATTTAGATGAGAGCAAAAACACATTAAATGAGTGAAAATAGAAAAAAAATAATCAGAAAAAGGAGGATCAATAGGTATGAGGAATTGTATTTATTTACAAATTCCCAATCATAAAATATATCCGACAGTTAGGAGCATCTTAGTACTACCTTAAGACACATATTCAATTGCCATAAAGTAAGCACACTTGTATGTTTTGTCATACAGCTCTTCAACTGTTTCGGTACTTATACATCCTTGGTTTCCCAATATCTGGTTTTGAGCGTTCCTGATGAAGGTAAATCTAGAAAAGCGCGTCGGATGCATACAATTATCAAACGTGTTGTTTTCAATGTTTTACGACTTTTCTGAAGTTACGACATGTTTGATAAACACACTAAGGACTAATTTATGATCTAAATTGATCTTATGACATGTGTTAGTGAGAACTTTGATCAACAGACCTCTGGTTTATAACAACATAAGGTGTTTCATAGTTTGTTGTTGAATTGTAGTGATATTTAACACGTATTTTAAGGTGGTACCCAACACTTTCACTTAAATTAATTTGGCTCGTTTAATTTTCATAAAATTTGGACAATGTATTTACTTTGACCCTCTAACAAAAATATAAAAAATTCCAAAATTTTGAACCAACCGTTTTGTCAGAAAAAATACACTGGTTATATAGCAGTTTGACAAACACCAATTTTGATCATTGAGAAGCTTAACATTCCCTTTACAACACAACGTAATTAAAACGTTTAGCTGACTTTACAGAGTTATCTCCCTGTAGTGTTAGGTACCACCTTAAAAATGAAATATTATTATGGAATACTCAACATTTTTTGTATTCGGGGTAGAGGTATATCGTACTGTGTATAAATATCCTACTACTTTCAACTTTTATTTATAAAATGATAATGAGTTTCAGTTGAGAAAAAAATTAACCACAAAAGAGATGACCACAGCTTCCTAATTGGAAACTTTCCATTTCTTTGTAACAACATTAATCTTTTAAAATTATTACATTAACTATTCAGTATTGCCGGCTTAACCCATATTTCTGGTCATTCTTACCTATTTTTGTCGGTTTGTTTTGTTCACACGTTGTGCTGAATATAACAGAATGTTGAACGACTGACATACATGTGACAGGTTAAGCTAGCTATGAACCAGATTCTACATCAGAACTAAATTTGCCAAACGAGGAATATGTTATCCATTTGTTTAATGTGTTTGAACTTTTTCTTTTTGTCAATTGATTAGGGACTTTCAGGTTTTGATTTTCTTTTATTTTTGTTATTCTACTTTTTAATACGAAATTCCAATGCTGTCGATTCCTAATATGATTTACTTCACAGAGGGTCAATGGTAACAAGAAGGTTATTAAACCAAGAATTCCAAGTAACGCAATTGAAATCATCCTTTCGTAAATTTCATGGACGCAATCACTAGTTGAATTACCGTTATGGATCTAGAATATCTATTTCATTGATTACAATGGATATGTTTCAATCGTCGTTAACGCAATCCCGCACTCCCTCTCTGTAAATTGAACTACGGAATGAGACTTGTCCCTGGGTTTGTACTTAAATGAGCATTATGAAGGTTACTACATGTGGAGCAGGATCTGCGTGTCCCTTCAGACAACCTGAGATCACCCCGGTTTTTGGTAATTCAGTCTTCGGTTCTCTACGTAGTCACGCCTGGTAAACCATCTAATCTCAACCAAATGCTGAGACGGAAAAAAGCATTCTGGCACTTCCTGTTGAGCTATTCTGGTTCAAAATATTCAAAATAAACACAGGGTAGGTTGAATTTTCGTCAATTTAAATGAATGGGATTTAAAATGACATCGTAATGACTTTTCTCCAGCGTAGTCAGCTATAGACAAAATGACAGTGATATCATTGATAAACTAGCATATATATTAGTAAATTAGTATTTTTCTAAAACATTATAAACATAAAATTATAGTTTGTTCTTTTTCTTTACTAATATAATTTCATTATTTCATTATGCTAAATATGTTATAAAGTATGTCATGTTGAGATTTTCTGGTATCGGTTGAGATATTCTGGAACAATGTTGAGATCTTCTGGTGAATGAAATTTTCAACTATAAAAAGGAAGATGTGGTATGACTGCCAATGGGTCAACTGTCCACAAGAGACCAACATGACACAGACATTAACAACTATAGGTCACCGTACGACCTTCAACAATGAACAAAGCCCATACCGCATAGTCAGCTATAAAAGGCCCCGATATGACAATGCAAAACAATTTAAACGAGAAAACTAAAGGCCTTATTTATAAAAAAAAAAAAAAAAAAAAATAACGAAAAACAAATATGATTCAATATGTAACACATAAACAAACGACAACCACTGAATTACAGGCTCCTGACTTGGGACAGGCACATACATAAATAATGTGGAGGGGTTAAACATGTTAGCGGGATCCCCCCTTACCTGGGACAGTGGTATATATAACAATACAACATAAGAACATAAGAACGAACTATAAAAATCAGTTGAAAAAGGTTTAACTCATCAGATGGACAAAAATACAATTGGACGTGGCCGGGTTCTTGAACATCCCGACAACAAAAAGACAATAGGAACAGATCTGAGAGTACTCGCAGTTATCTGACAGCTAGTTCAAAGCCACTAACAACTAATAAAAAAATCATGCATCTAAGACTAAACTATCAATCCTTACACATCCAACATCCAATGAATTTAGTGTAAAGACGTCATAAACAGTCAGAGAAAAACATGACCTTGTGTAGCTTAGTATCAATTACATATATACAACTGTCAAAATTCATAAACTTGCCGTATATTGTTTGACATTTCAACAGTCATTTTAATCTTGTCTGTAGTTATGACAGCAGCTTCTAAAGAGGCCTTTGGTTGTAATAGAGTCTAAATAGTAAATAGCTGTGTTTTTAAGTACTAGTATTAAAGTTCTAACGCTGGAGATTAAGTCTAGCGTTTGAGATGCAGTTTTGCACAGAAGCTTTAACGTCAATAATGTTGTAATTGACATCTCCAGGGCTAGAATTTATTTATTTTTTTATGTGTAACATATTTGTTTTTCGTTCATTTTTTTATATATTAATAAGGCCGTTAGTTTTCTCGTTACAATTGTTTTACATTGTCATTTCGGGGTCTTTTATAGCTGTCTACGCAGTATGGGCTTTGCTTATTATTGAAGGCCGTACGGCGACCTCTAGTTGTTACTTTATGTGTCATTTTGGTCCTTTGTGGAGAGATGTATCATTGGAAATCGTACCACAGAAAGAACATTGATAATAAAACGGATACATACAAATTGAAAACAAATCGCGTAAGAAAAATCAATTATTGGTATGTTAGTTTTCTTTGCTATCATTAATATTTTTGGCTCAACTTCTTAATCATGATCAGGCAAAACTATTGGCTTTTTATTCTGACATTATTTTTTTTCTTATTCCTCTTCCAACCCATTTTTCGGCTTATTACACGTCCGTTTTATTTGGTCATTACATCGCGGACTCCTAACGGATGCAAAAATTTTGTAAATGTAAAACGTTTGTTTATCCTTTCGGCGTTCGTTCGAGCTATCTGGTAAGGTGTGAGCACAGTTTTTAGCAGATATCGCATGCTTAGCATAGACACACACAATTTTTTTTTAGAATTTAAGTTGACCAGGTCAGAGTTTAAACTAACTATCTCCCACAATTTACCAACGTCGAATCCAGTTTTAAAATATTTCAAAAGAAAACTGAATTAATATTCAGAAATGGATAATCATTAAATTCATTCATTTCATCAAAAGTTATTCTCATTTAAAAAATTGCAAAGGAGATGTACATACAATGGAGATTACCTCTAACTGTCATAATCTGAAGGAGAACTGTTCTAGCGGACAAATGTGGAACTATCTCCTGACACTTTTAAGACAGTTCTAGCTAGAACAGTTCTAATCAAGAACTGATTTGGTCATTGGTAAGTTCTATACCTAGAATCGATTTACACAGTTCAACCTGGAACTGATCCTGACAGTTCCACGGCTAAAAAAATCTTAGTCTCGACCATGCAGCTGCTTTATTTTTCAAAGTAGATATATTTAAATATGCGTCTGGGTAATCGAGACTAAAAAAATCAACGACTAGAACAGAACTGCGACCTGATTTCGCCACGAACGCATCACGATTGTTTTGAACATGTTTAAATTAATAAAAGTTGGCTACTCTCAACACGAATACCAAGACCTCATCAAGACCGTAACACGACCATACTGCACTACGATCGCCAATAGCATTATATTTTTAGATATCGTAGTGCGATCACGGCCTAGTGTAACGGGGCCCGGGTTATAATATAAATGTTGCTGAATATTACCAAATATTAAGCAGTTGTGAACAAACATCTAAGTTTTAATTATTTCAATAAAACACCTGTGATTACACTAAGTTGGACGTCACTTATAATACTTACAAAGCAATTTTAAAATCGAATCACATTTTTTTTTGTGATAAGTATTATAATGACAAAAATGACATCTTTTACTCATATTTAAGTTATCACCACCTTTTACCTGAAATAATGTGTACGATAAAATAAACCTAGAAAAGGGGTACGGTTCGATTGTTTATTTTTTTTTATTTTTTATTTCTTTATAAATGAACGCATTTTCGGCATTAAATAAATTTTGATGTTTGTTAGGAATCGAATTCATCCAAATCATATTAATAAATAACCATTGTAAAATAATCTTATTTATATTTGTAAGGCATGCATTTTTCTATCGGCAATGCTTAAAATTGTATCTGAGTGTATTTAGATTCTATGTTACCACAGACAGAAAACATGAATCAGGTTAACCGTAAAAAAAGGTAAACTCGAATAGTACAGCGCAACCAGAAAGTCTCAACATTGTGACAGAAAGACTCAACCAATACCTTTATATCTCAACCATTTATATATTTTTTTTTTATTTTTCTGCTCAGAGTAGGCTTGACAAAAAATATTTGGGCAATTTACAGACGTGGTTATCGTAAAGCCTAAAAAACACAAATAATTGACATATTTTCTTGCTAGTCATTAATATCATAGCAGTTCTATCGGATTTAAAGAATGTAAACATTATTATCCGTAGGAGAAAAGTGATTGTGACTTCAATTTAAAATACACAGTACTTTCTGTGGAAAATGTTATTGAAAATCTTCAAACTTTAAGAAAATTGTTAAAAATTGACTATGAAGGGCAATAACTCCTTAGGGGGTCAATTGACTATTTTGGTCATACTGACTTATTTTTAGTTCTTACTTTGCTGTACATTATTGCTGTTTACAGTTTATCTCTATCTATAATAATATTCAAGATAATAACAAAAGAAAAACAGCAAAATTTCCTCAAAATTACCAATTAAGGGGCAGCAACCTAACAACCGATTATCCGATTCAGCTGAAAATTCCAGGGCAGATAGATCGTGACCTGATCAACAATTTTACTTCCTGTCAGATTTGCTCTTGATGCTTTGGTTTTTGAGTTTTACGCCAAAAACTGCATTTTACCCCCATGTTCTATTTTTAGCCATGGCGGCCATCTTGGTTTGTTGGCCGAGTTACCGGACACATTTTTTTAACTAGATACCGCAATGATGATTATGGCTAAGTTTGGTTATATTTGGCACAGTAGTTTCAGAGGAGAAGATTTTTCTAAAAGATTACTAAGATTTACGAAAAATGGTTAAAAATTGACTATAAAGGGCAATAACTCCTAAAGTGGTCAACTGACCATTTTGGTCATGTTGACTTATTTGTAGATCTTACTTTGCTGAACATTATTGCTTTTTACAGTTTATCTCTATCTATAATAATGTTCAAGATAATAACCAAAAACAGCAAAATTTCCTTAAAATTACCATTTCAGGGGCAGCAACCCAACAACGAAATGTCCGATTCATCTGAAAATTTCAGGGCAGATAGATCTTGACCTGATGAACAATTTTACTCTGTCAGATTTGCTCTAAATGCTTTGGTTTTTGAGTTATAAGCCAACAACTGCATTTTACCCCTATGTTCTATTTTTAGCCATGGTGGCCATCTTGGTTGGTTGGCCGGGTCACCGGACACATTTTTTAAACTAGATACCCCAATGATGATTGTGGCCAAGTTTGGTTAAATTTGGCCCAGTAGTTTCAGAGGAGAAGATTTTTGTAAAAGTTAACGCAGGACGACGACGGACGACGACGGACGACGACGACGACGAAGGACGCCGGACGCCAAGTGATGATAAAAGCTCACTTGGCCTTTCGGCCAGGTGAGCTAAAAAGTCATTGATTTTCAGTAAATCGACGAAAATTCGACCTACACAGTGTTTATTTTCAATATTTTGAACCAGAAAAGCTCAACAGGAAGTGCCAGAATACTTTTTTCCGTCTGAATCATTTGGTTTGAGATTAGATGGTTTACCAGGCGTGGAAGTGTTACTGTTGTATGTTTTTTTTTGGTTTTTCCTCTGCAATGACGATGTCAGTTTTTTCGACTTTCGAGTTTTTACGTCCCGTTGATATTTTCTACTATTATATGAATAAAGGCAACAGTAGTATACCGCTGTTCAAAAATTCATAACAAAAGTTTTAAGATATGTACATTTTTGGGGGAAAATCTTATAAGGTTGCAATGCAAAAGTATTGATTTCAACAAATATTTTGAACAAAATATAAAAAAACCTTTATTAATCTAAAGGTTAAATTACTAGTAAGTCCTTTTTACTCTTTCTCTTTCATCTCTTTTATATTGCTTGCTTTCACACAATGGTTTATTTATTTCTTCTTTGCATTAAATGAATAACTTTGCTCCTTCAATATTATTGATTATGTTATGTTATGATAATAAAAAAAACTGTCTTTATGTTTTGTTATTATAAGAAAAACCATATTCTCAAACACTGTATTATTTTATTTTCTCTAAGAATTTATGAATAATTTACAATATGGTGAATCATTAAGTTACTGTTATAACTGAATGACGATGTTTTAGTTATTAATTCCATTTAAAGAAATTTTAAAGCAATGGGATTGGACGGAAATCACACCCCTATACACACCTGCTTCTAATAGTTATCACTAATAGGTACCAGGATTATAATTTAATACGCCAGACGCACGTTTCGTCTACAAAAGACTCATTAGTGACGCTCATATCAAAATAGTTATAAAAACCAAACAAGTACAAAGTTGAGCATTGAGGATACAAAATTCCCAAAAGATTGTGCCAGATACTAAGGTAATCTATGACTGGAATAAGAAAATCCTTTGTTTTTTGAAAAATTAAAATTTTGTTAAAGGGGAGACGAGCTACGAGATATATAAAAAATCTAAAGTTTGATTTTTTTTGTTCAATCAATAATGAAAGTGAAATAGTGAAATAACAATTCGCTTTTTGCAGACAAAAAAGTTCAATTTTGTCCAATTACGTTAAGAAACATTGATAATTGGTTATTCACTTGCAAGTGAATGAGTCGACCTCTTCAAATCTGTATTCATGTGAACTTCAATATAACCCCTAGCTAGAGATTGTAAACGCATGCATTATACGTGTACTGGTTATTTAAAGAAAAAGAATGTCAACAATGAAAGTGAAACTACGGTAAATCATTTGATTACTAATTCGATGCACATAAAATAATTCTTATACGGTTAAAGGCAATGAGAAACATCTATTTTTAATCTATAAAATAAAATCACACAGACCTATAAAAATCCAATTGCACGTGTTGGTTTAATCTATTCGTATCTTTATTTATGTTTACATCTCTTATATGGTCATCTGAGGTCAAATCGATAGTTAATTAGATGGCGTCTGGACTAAAATACACACGAACGAACCTATATATTATCTACCCCCATGCTCTGTAAACTGTTTATTTTAGACTTTTGATAGTTTGGATAAATGTTTTACAGTGTTATAAATCAAATGTGAGAATTTGAGTCAAACCGGTTACCATGAATATGACAGCTAGTGCCCCTTTAACAGGACCACACTGATATTCATGTTAGCACCGAATTCGAAGTGCTGACTACTGGGCTGGTGATACACTTGTGGACAAAACGTTCACGAGCAGTGGCATCGACCCAGTGGTGTAAATAGTTATCAAAGGTACCAGGGTTATAATTTAGTACGCCAGACGCGCGTTTCGTCTACATAAGACTCATCAGTGACTAAACAACACGATTTTAGATAATCTGAAAGTATATGATATATTTCTGATAATAAAAGATCATTCATAATGTATCTGGGAGAGGCAGCTACACTATTAAAAACGATATCAGTGAATCTTTTCTACCTGACTTCCTAAAATAACAATGACAAACTGTGTACCATATTAATATATAAAGCGAAAGAATCTTAAGAAAATAAAAGTTTTAGCAAAACTCAAATTCATAAGCTCATTGTAACAAAGTTGTTCAAAACAAACATTTCTTTAGTTATCCGTTTTAAGAAATTACAAAGAAACAAAGGTTTTAACTACCTCAGGCAAAGTTGACCCTAGATGTAATTAGCAATTTGTTTTAGGTCCTATTGGCAATGTAGCTCTTCAATTATTTTGGTTCGTAGACATCTTTGGTTTTCAAATATTCGGTTTTGAACGTTCTTGATGGAGGTAAATCTAGAGAAAACGGATCGGACAAAGGAATTTATAATGTGTTGTTTTCATGTTTTAAATGACCGTCGAACAACCAAAAATAGAATAAGAAATAACGTTGCACAATGAAAAAAACTTGTGCTCAACAGAAGTTTTTCCATCTTATTGTCTGAAAAAGATTGAAGAGCAAAGTTATGTAGCATTCCATCGTCTATATACAGGTCGTTTACATTTGACAGATGGTTAAAAATGCATCATTTTTTTTGGCGGCCAGTTTTACAAGGAATAGTAACTCTGGAGGATTCTAAGGATATTAAAGCAAATGTTCTTAATAATTAAATTAAGAGACTATTGTGAGTAATTAACTGTTCTTATTTAGGTTTATGCCTGCAAATGTGTTTTGAAACGTTCAATTTACCGTCTATATTTTAATAAAGCTCGATCGGGGCCTTCACGAGTATTTGTTTTTAAATCGTATATTTAGAAGTGTCATTTAAACGTAGTAATATTTGGCAGTCATGCATTGATTACTCACTCTGATTTCCTCATTTTTATTCCTTCTTATTAAGTAATTCAGTCTTATGACATAACTGAGCATGAAAAAGCAAGCTAACGTTATTACGTTATGGTCCGATTATCTCGGTGAGGGCACTTCTGCATCAGAAGTGAGGTATACAAA
Source organism: Mytilus galloprovincialis (assembly GCF_965363235.1). Lineage (NCBI taxonomy): Eukaryota > Metazoa > Mollusca > Bivalvia > Mytilida > Mytilidae > Mytilus > Mytilus galloprovincialis. The sequence continues at coordinate 91,424,573 of NC_134843.1, forward strand.
TAAATTAACAATCTGATCTTCACAAAATTTGAAGACCAGAAGTTTTGGATTGTTCCATTTGTTATAGCTGGTACATAGTAACGCCTACTGATCCAACAAAAAATGGAGCAGCATTTATATTAAAGATTTAAAACATAATTGAATTAGTCATACATCGCAGTGTGATTGCATAATTTTAATGCAAATATTCCTGCATAAATTAACTGCATTCTTCGGTTAATTTTAACTTTTAAACTGTTGCTATTACTAGTGCCATCATTATCATATGGGTTGCACTGTTTAAAAACCAACGCTATGCAAATGATATCATTATATTTATGTCAATATAATTCGGGTAGAAGAAATCTCTTTTCAAAGTCTGTAACTGTTTGAAAATAGAGTTGATATAGTAACCCTTCAAAACATATCAAAATTCACCTTCTATTTTGTATATAAATGTTCTAAAATTAATCAAAGTCTCATACATGTACACATACGTGCACTTGCATAAGGTCGATTTTTATCCGTTGTTACGACACATCACAAAATATAACCAATGACTGAAAATAACATAAAAAAGGTGTCATTGATAAACAGCTGGCATTTGAGCGTTTGATTTTGTTCGTATATTTTCGACTTCATCTGTTTGAATTTGCATTGAATATTTTAACTCATTATATTTTTTTTTGAGTAAAATTATTGTATACCCAGTCTTCCTTTTCCTCATATGGAGTTAAAAACATACCTTGAGAAGAAATCGAATATGTTTTTACATTTGCCTCAATATTGGTGATCCATATATGTAAAGCACGAGAAACATTTGTAGATCCACGCTTTATTTATGTTCAGACAAAAATGGCAATTACTAGTGCTGCTTATGTCTTTGACTTCTTAAGACACGTGATATAATGGCCGACAACAGTGTATTGGATAGTGAAAAACAATAGAACATAAAAAAATGTTGATACTTGAGAAATAACAAGTTACGATAAATAATTAAACCAACTGTTTTAAACTTTTTGTCATTATAACTGTCTTGGTTTTCAATTAACTGCCCACCATCGCTCGCAGTCCTTTGATTACAACTTAAGCATTTATACAAAACAAAATATAATATGGTGTTTAAATATATTTACAAAAAAAAACTGCTAACGTAGTTTGTTAATGATTTTTGTTAGAAGTTAGATTTAGATTTTTCTTTCTGTAAAACTTTAAAGGGATAAAATTACACTGTGGTTATAGTCTAATTGGAAACAGGTAATTCAATATTATTACAACAAATATTAGAAGAATCTTTCCGTTTCTTGGATATTGTGTTAGATATACTCGATATATCTGTGTTTAATAATACTTAAGTCTGAGCAACCCTTTTGTAAGAAAAACATTAAGAAATTGGTCTCTACAGTAACACACAAGGGAGAAACGAAAGATACCAAAGGGATAGTCAAACTCATAAATCGAAATTAAACTGACAACGCCAAGGCTAAAAATGAAAAGGACAAACAGACAAACAATAGTACGCATGACACATCATAGAAAACTAAAGAATAAACAACACGAACCCCACCAAAAGCTAGGGGTGATCTCAGGTGCTCCGGAAGGGTAAAATCCTCTCCACATGTGGCACCCGTCGTGTTGCAAATCCGGTAAATAGTCTAATTCGGTAGGTCACATTCATGAAAGGGAAGGGGATTGTAGTTACGACGTAAGGAACATATCCGATATCATTTGTGAAACGGTTATTCCATAACGGTCAACAAACTCGTGATGGCGTCCGTAAAATTTACGAAGAGATGAATTCAACATCACCATTTGGAACTCTTGATTTAATAGCTTCCTTGTGAGCAACAACCATCTAAAAATGTACTATTATGATTGAGAAATAACTCTTAAGTTAGTTGCATGGTTACTTTGCAGTATCTATACATACTAACAAAACAAGAAGGCAACTATGTTTTGAATTTTCATTTACTTGTCTTCAACCGTTATTTAAAATGAATTTATCTTTTCCCAAGCTTTTTTAACATTTTTTCGACATTCCATTTGGCTCAGTCGAACTTGATGAGTTGTTCTGCAAAACCCAGGGAATCATATACCCAAGCACCTGTGGTACAACTGTAAGAGGGTTGTAACAACAAATTAACAAGTAAGCAATGTCTTTTGAAATAAGTCACGGCTTTTCCAAAAATGTTATTATTAATTTAGAAATAAAAATAACATTTTCTTTGCTCAGTTCCATATATGCGAGTCTAGCAGAATAGCGTGGTTGGTGTTACCCTGTGTGTCAAATGTACGAAACAAAATATGGTCGAAATGTACAAAACCGGGTCCATCCATTTTAACACTACCCATTTTTTTGGTCCATACATAAATTCTGATGCATGATTTTTTATCATTAATTGTGTAAGGCTTTTAAATAGCTTTCAGTCACTGCGAGTACTCTAAAATCGTACTACGTACTTGTAAATTTGACCTGTTGATACAATTTGTAATAATTTTTTGTTAGTTAATGTTTAAAAAAATTTAGGGTTATATCTCGTCTCTCTATCTTTCATATATACCAGCTTTGATAAGTGTTTGGAAGGACTATCAATTTTCACTTCTGTTCTCGTACTATAAACATTGTAAAAAATATGTCCGTATCCATTTATACCGTACTACAAAATTATTTTTATTTACTTGTGTACATTATTCTATTTCGCGGTATTTTATTTAGAGGTTATGTTGGTTTTTTTTTTAAATTGATTAACATTTAACCCCTTATTTTATTGATTTTGTATTTACATTGTGTCATAGATAACATTCATTTGTTCAGTGTATGTTGACCTGTGATTATATGTCTTTTGATTGAGTTAAGCCATTTCAATTGATATTATTTAGTGTGTCTTTCTATGTTGGTGTGTTACACTATTGTTTCAGTTAAGGGTGAAATGTAGTACCTTTTAAAACGTCCTAAGTCAGAAATCTGATGTTCAGTAGTTGTTGGTGTGGTTCTTAAGTATTTCTCGTTTCTCGTTTTTTTTTTACATAGATTAGACCATTTGTTTCTCCGTTTGAATGATTTTACACTAGTAATTTTTGGAGCCGTTTATAGCTTGCTGTTCGTTGTGAGACAATGCTCCGTGTTGAAGACTGCACTTTGACCTAAATGGTTTATTTTAACAAATAGTGAATTGGATGGAGAGTTGTCCCATTGGTACTCATACCACATTTTTTTCATATCTATATATAGAAATGCAAATATGGAGGTGCAAAACCTGGCATATCCTGCAATATCCTTGAATATATCCTTCTTTTCGTACGATTCCTTCTATACAATGTGCACAAATTAATGATAAATTAAACAAATTTTAGTTAAGATTCACTCTAGTCATCATTTTGACTTGCATTTTGACTTGCATTTTGACTTGTTTATTCTTTTATCAGAACGACTATAGAAAGTTTTAAGTATCATAGTTATTTATATTCTGCAATTTAATATTTGAAACTATTCAATTGAAAAAGATGACAGACATAAACCAACGACAACCAATGAACTATAGGTACCTGACTTTGGACAGGCACATACAACATGTGGCGAGCTTAGACATGTTTGACCATTACCTAACATTGGACATTGGTGAAACATTACAACATAAAAACCATAAAATCAGTCGAAAAGGGCTTAACTATCGAATCAATACAACAACAAAAATCCACACCATTTAACAGACTAAAACGTCAGTTTAAAACAAAATTACTTATTTACAAATAAAGAAATAGTGATGTGTAGGTACACACAAATAACGAAATGTTAAAAAGCCGAAAGCAAAATAAAGATAATAGAAATTCTAGAAAATAGTTAACTAGTCTCTTTACGGAAGTGTATCCTGAATTAAGGTAGCACAATACAAAGATTTTTCATCCCCAATCAGACATCTTTAAAGTGATGTTATTCCATTCATCCTTCTTTAAATTTTATAAATGAGGTACCAAAAGAAAGAAGAATGATTAATCTTTCAAATTGTGATAATTTCATTATGACATAATTAATACATAATTAATTTTTATGTAATTAGTTGCTATATGGTGATGTCCATACTTGAATGAATTTAGCTTCTTTGTTATTCATAGCATCCCAAAATATTTTATAGATTCTTGCAGAACACAGTTTCACCTCCAAATCTGCTACCTTAAAAAGGAATTACCTTGAGAAAAACTAATCCCATTAAACAAGCAAGATTGGAATTTAAATATTACAAGGCCTTACACAACATGTTCATTATTTGCAAAGGTCATGGAATTAAATTAAAATTCAATTGATATTAATGAGCCAACAAATAAAGTTAAAAAACAATATGCATCCTTAATATATATAACAGATAAACCTAGGCAAAGACAAATGACTTAGAAAATCAAATTTAATTAACTATAAATGATTAACTCTTCTTGGAAATTTTATTAAAACTAAAGAACAATCAATTACACATGTTTCCTTTAAAGTCAGAAATAATTAGAATAACAATAGAAATAGAAAAATGATTATTACAAAAGGCAGTATAACAAAATATAAAACCTGAATTATATTAATCCAAAATAACATTATGAAATTCCTGATAGTGTTATTAAAAGACTAAATTATACCATAAGAGACATTTTAGGGTGAAATTACTTATATTGAATTAACAACAGCTACCGAAAAAAGGACATAAAAATAAGCCATGGGTCAGATGGTTTTACAAATGATTTTATCGTATTTCAATCGTTATTTTTAATTAGGAAAGGGGGAATTACTCATTTTCATACTCGATTACTCAAAAACAAGGTATTATAACTTATGTTTAAATGCACGTTGTTTAACCAAACATAAAGTATTTATGTGCAAAAATGCTCCTATCTATTTTGAACATATGTGTAAATAACTGAGCACATCCAGTCATTTACACTTCAACATTAGCCTTTACTTTCTAAAATCAATAAAACAAACACAAGTTTGGATACTGAATGGCGCAGTGACCACTCTTAAATTTTATTTCTTATACAAAATGTATCTGATCTGCATGTTTAGTCCATCAAACTAAAATAAAAGTCCCATCAAAAACACAAGATGTCAGAATCTTGGACAATATGTTCTGCAACAAAATAATGTACAAAATAAATACAACACATTTAAATACTGTTCTATATAAAACTTGAATACAAATATTTTGTATACAAAAAAATGAAAATAAAATTCTACCTATATTTATATGACGTGCGCGTAATGTGGTCACTACCCAGTCCTCGATAACTAAAAACCCGTGCAATTTACTTTTATACTGACCGCCAAACCGATTAACGGCAATAGTAAACAACTTATACAAAATCTCCTTTATAAAATTAATGCGCAATCTTTCATATACCTTCAGCATACCGCACATAAATTCATTTATGTTTTAATGCACGTTGTTTAACCAAACATAAAGTATTTATATGCTAAAATGTTCCATCTATTTTGAACATATGTGTAAATAACTGAGCACATCCAGTCATTTACACTTCAACATTAGCCTTTACTTTCTAAAATCAATAAAACAAACACAAGTTTGAATACTGAATGGCGCAGTGACCACCTCGACGCACAAAGAAATTAGACAGAAATACATGTATACAAGTAACTAAATTCCAAGATTCTTAGAAACTGATGAACGCTTTTGTAAATTTTCTAACACATATCCGTCTTTGGCTCTATCTGATTTCCAGCGACCGTGCATTTTAAATAATCTATTAAATATACCATTCTGAGCGGCAGTTGTTGCCCCTCCAGCTCTGAAGCTATGTAAACCAAAATCAGTTATACTACAGCTAAAATCAGCTAATACCATAGATACGATTTCTCTAGTTCTAGTGTACGACAGACATACATTTTTCTTTCTTAATGAAAATACATTACGACTCTTAAAAAACAAGATCGATCTTAAAATATACATATGGGACTTCATATCTTTATTGGCTACATCTAAATAGTTTGAAAGTAAAGCAACAGGACATTGTGGACTTTCTAGCTTTGATATGAAAACATGGCTGCCTTTTCTATAACAATCCGTTTTGCTCCTTTCGACAAAAATATCTATATAACCATCACAAAAACTTATATGTTTGGCTTTAATGTTACATAATTCATTAAAACGTAAGAAACCAGTATAAGCTAAAGAACAGATAGTAAGTAAACGGAAATCTTTGAGTGTGCTATTGGAAGTATTATATCTAGCAAACAATTTAAGCATAATATCAGGCGTCACAGGTTCCTTTTTCTTAATAGGTCTAGAAAGGGATCTTCTTGCTGACTCAACTATTGAAGAAATTAAATCTGAGTCGCAAGAATTTTTACACCAGCTAAATTGTGTGCCCATCTGATACTATAAAATGCAGACTCAATTAAACTAAAATGATTTGCAGATTCTATTAAATTTTGCAGATAAAGACCAACATAAATTTCTTTGCATGGTAAAATACAAGTTGTTTCACGATACTTTTCTGTCCATTTGGCAAATCTTTTAAAACTACCACTATATTTGTCTACTGTAGATTTAGCTCTAGCATCAGTTACAGTTGTTGGCAAATTATGTAAAAGCAGACGAATCTCAGGATGTGCCACTTTTTCATTTTCAGACCAGAATCCAGTAGAAAATATTTTCTGTAATCAAATAAACACTCCAATAAAAAATGTATTACATAATCAATACCGTTATGATTTCTATATGGTCCTGTGACCAACACTACACAATGCAAATAAGTAACACATCTTAGAAGATGTATGTCCAGTGACACTTAAACATATGGTCCAGTGACCTCTAAACACATACATGGTCCAGCAACCTTTAAGGCAGTCCAGTGTAATCAGTACATAAAAAACACCCAGTGGTGAGAAGCATCCAAACGAACAGCTAATAATAGATCATTAAATGTCCCATTAGCGAACATAGAATTCTTATTATTGCCTGCAACTAAGATTCTGTCAATCTCATGAAATTCTAAAACATCTCTGACAAACCAAGCATATTCTAAATTTTCCTTAAATAAAAGAGGCCAAAACGCAGACGATGGCCATTTCGGAACGAGTAATGTTCCTACTGCCGTGCAATTAATTAAATGATTGATGCATTTGCTAACTAGATTAACAGGAGGGACTTACCAATTATTATCCCCCTTCCAATTACAAGTAAAAGCATCAATTGTACTCGTACCCGGATTCCAAAATAGAGAATTAAATCTCCCGAGTTTCGCATTGTTCATATTAGCGAATCTATCAACTGTATGTAATCCCCATAATCTATCTATGAAGTTGAAAAATTCAAACGAAATACCCCGATCGTCAATATCGACGATCCTACTCAAAGCGTCTGCTTTTTCGTTATCTTCCCTCGGGATTCATTCTGGATGTAACGAAATATTAAAAGAAACACAAATACTAATTATTGACAAAGCCAACGTTTGCAATTCTGGTACTTTGCTACCTTTCTGAATAATACCAACAGCATTTTGGTTATCTGTGAAAATCGAAACTAAACTATTCGATAGTAAATGCTTAAAGCTATCTATAGACAGTTCAATAGCTTTCAGTTCTCTCCAAGTGTTACGTTTACTAGCTTCATGCTTCAACCACTACTTATGCATGATACAATCAGAATTAGCTACAAAACCTGCAGCTGCACCATCACTGGCGTCAGTGAACACTTTAAAATCTGAAATTTCTCTCAAGATTGCCACAGGCTTTAAACTTACGATATTTGTCTCCAAAATAAAATTTCTCGTATAGAACCTGAATAAAAATTCAAATCTACAAATTGATCCCACTCATCTCTACTGTTAATCACTGAAAAAATGCACCTAGTCATTATCTGTGTGACATTTCCTATAACTGGGGTAAAAGAAATTATTTTACCACAAAATTTCGCAAGCAACCTTATTTTCACTTTGTGAGGCTGTTCTAAAACGACTCCTGCTAAATTTACAAGATTTGCCACTTTCTCTGGAAGCAATTGAAATAGACAAAGCTTCAAATCCCATATAAATCCAAGCCAGCCTAAATTCTGAACAGGCCTCCAAATACACTTATCTTTATTGGGTACAAATCCAGACAAAATCAAGTCATGTTTCACCCGTATACCTTGTTGGGCACATACCTGTTCTTCTGCTAACGCCAAGCCATCGTCCAAATAAACAGTTATCTTAATCCCATCCCTACGACAATGTTTTACCAAAGGACGAACTACATTTGTAAAAATGTACCTTGCTGATGAAAGCCCAAATGGCAAAACAGTAAAAACGCAATATTTTACAGAATTACCAAACTTCCATGAAAATCCCAAATATTTTTGATGATTAGGAAAGATATTTATGTGATGATAACCAGATTTAAGATCAAAGACAAACCCAAAACAATTCGAAGTTAAAAACTGACTAGCTGTTTTCCAGTCCTCGAACCTGACCTTACAATAACGTACCTGTTTGTTTACATGTCGTAAATCTAAAATTAAACGACCTTCACCTGATTGACTTACAGATACCGTTAACAGATTTACAACAAAAGGTGCTTTCGACTCCTCTCTGATCAAATTAGAATCTAACAAATCCTGTATAGCCTTCCCTACAAAATCTGAATTATCAAATGCAGATTTATTGTTTTTCAAAAATACACTTTCAGGTTCATTGATAAAAGGAATTTTATAACCAGAATTAATTACATCTAGAATAAAATCTAAAGTATCGATTCTTTTCCAAAAAGAAATAGAATGCTTCAGTCTATTATGTACATTAATCAAAAATGAACCAGATTCATATTCAAAATAAGTTTGAAAATTGTCTAAGCTTTGTACCTGTAAAATGTCCGAGTTTCTTTTATGCAGAAGATCCTCTGGGAGCTGTTAAGTTACTGTTCCCTCCGTTCTTGCATTTCTTGGCCCAATGCCCATACAACCCACACTTGTAGCAGATGTCTCTGGCTTTTGATCTGACGAATCTTGAATTAGGGCCCGATGCCCCGCCAACACGAAAGGGCGGCTGTGAAACAGTTGCAACACCATCAGCTCCACGAGCGACTGAAGACGGGCCACCTGCAGCTTCAGTGGGTCTTTTCTTTACTCTTCTGTTACCGCTACTACCCTTTGTCACTTTCATCTTCTTCACGGCTCTTGTCTCTGCAGTTCGTATCTTCTTCTCATCTTCTTAATTGCTAGCTACCTCGTCAGAAAGATATTCATCCACGGTTTTCCATCCTGCCTCTCTCTTCTTTAACACCTTTTCAGACTCCTCCAACAACGAAACGGCCTTGGAATATCTTTTATGATGCATGTTCTCTAAAGCGCCACTAATATTGTCGAAAATGTCTGAATTTAGATCAAACTGCACCTGATTCCCTTTATATCGTAAATTATTCTCGGTCTTCTTGACTTTACGGGCTAAATCCTGAGTAGTGTCAGCGAAATTTCTTTCAACCCCCGACAATTCATAGAGGGTTCATGACGTGTTAATAGTGAAGTCATTTATTACTGTTGGAGAGTTTCATTGTTTATTTTTCGACAAAACGCAGCAGAAAAAAGTCCGGCGTGCGATAAATTTGTTATACGGTTAACTACTGACTCTACGAACCATAGAAAGTGAATAAAATCTATTGGGGATTCGGCCTTCGGCCTCACCCCTATGTATTTACTAACCCTCTATGGATCCGTAGGAGACCAGTCACGAATTATATAACTTATAAGGTCGGCCATCCCTATGAAGTTTAACTAAAAAAGTTGGCATGGATAGGTAAAGAATAATCAAATCAGGGGATCAGATTGGGATTCCAGTAGGTCAACACTACTAGGTAGAAACTTTTTGATCTACTTGCAAAAAAAATTAGTCAATGCTTTTCAAATAATAAAAGAAATAGAAATATAATCAAAACTTGATCTCAACAAATCCTAACTCCAATAGAAAAATAATAAAAATCACGATACCATTTGTTTCAAATTATATCATCATTTTAACATTAAAAGATCCATGCTGTAATACTCTTAAACAATTTATTAGTACAATTTATACCAAAAAAAAAAAAAAAAAAATTAAGAAGAGTATCTATCAGACTCTGAAAAAAAAAAATTAAATATGAAATAAATTTGATCTCTATAAAGACTGGGCTAATAAAAAGTAAAATATTTATTGTTATCGAAAACGGAAATGTTTTCTTATCTAATGGCAAATTCAAAAGCTCAAACGCATAAAAAACGACTGGAAAACAACTGTCTTATTCCTGTCTCGATACAGACATAATTTTACGTAGAACATTGTCGATTAAATCAAGATTAATAGCTAATTAAAACTCCCTTTCGTAGGCATGTCGCAACTAAATTGGTAGTTCATTATAGGCAAAAACTTCAATAAATGGTAAAACTTCTTTGCAAATAACTCCAATAAAAACTCAATAAAAGGTAAAGTTTATCAAAAAAACCCAAGAAAAAGCAAGCTTCCCCATATTACATTTAAAACTTACCTATTGTTATTGCAAATGAACATTACAGTACAAGGAATATCACTCGAAATGTTTCCGCCTTATTTTTCTATAGCAATATCAGCTTGTGAACCATTTTGCGTTGTGCGTCTATTTCAAATTATCCCACTCAGGTAAGGTAATCTGGTGCTTTATATACACAGATAGAATATTAATTCTGTAAGATTTAAATTCACTGGAGGATTCCATTCCTAATGAAACTAATAAAATAAAAAAACAAGCCAAAACATACTTTGTTTTTTTTACTATTCAATGTTTATTGAGCTCTGGGAACAAATTCCCTATGACACAGTTCGCTCTTAGTTATGTGCGTTACCGACAGAAAATATAATCAGTTTAAAAGAATGAATTGCAAAGTAAACATTATATCGAACTGCTGCAACAACAAAAAAAAAAAAAAAAAAAAAAAAATGACAAACTTTGAATAACCTCAGATTTATTTTAAAAACACTAATTTATCCAAATTAATTCGTAATCATGCTTATCGGGAATATCGTGAGCTACATAGATACAAATTCTGACTTCTACATATTTGCAGAAAAAAATCTAATCAAGTCAGTATTTCTATCTGCAAATATGTAGAAGTCAAATGGTCAAAACCCACAAAATCCACATTGCCGACAATTGCTATCCAATGATAACTACCATACATGCAGACAGGTTTTTATTCATTGGAAGTGACAGGATTTATGATAAACCTTTCTGAAATTTCCGTTGCTAAATTTGTGAATTATAAGAAACAGAGGTTACAACTTCCTTCGGATAAATTTGCAATTTAAGGTCCCTTTTTTATAGCTCTTCAGCTGTTTGGCATTATACATTCTTGACTTTCATATATTCGGCTTTGAGCATTCCCGATGAATGAAAATCCAGAAAAGCGTAACATTTATAACATTTTGTTATCGTTTTTATAGTAAGCAAAAATTTGACTTAAACTCCATCATGTAACAACACACTTTTAACATATTTGAATTCTAATTTGCCAATCTCAAACGAATATAAAAGTAATATGACAACACTGATTCGGACAAGTGACTGAGTGAGCACTTTAACAAAAACAACCCATGTTATACCACTTTTGTGAAAGAATGCGAGAGAAATTTATAAGAAGAATGCGTCTATTTAAGTCTTATGAAACCAGTGAGTGGTGAAAAATAATGTTTATCCAATTCTTGAAGTAATGCATGTATTTATCATAAATTTAGAACTCTGTGCACGATTTTGTCATTTTTTACGCAAATATATCGTATAATCGTCAATTTTTTTTCTCTCTGTCTGTTATGATTTAACAAATATGGCTGCTCATTAAAAGCCGTGTTTAAACCCGAAGTTTACCAATTGTCACCTTATAGTAAATAAATAACAAAAAGCATGGGTATTGAACACGTGTTTAACATGTACAATCAGATAATTGTTTATTTTAATGACAGATCCATGCGTATTGTGATCTCCGGATTTTTACGAGGAGGTTTACGCTCAGGTCACTATACATACGGAAAATATGTCGGCGAATTGCTTCCTGGAAGCAAGCAATTAAAAACAAATAAACTTCTTTTAAATGTGGACAAATAAAAGAATTTTCCTCAGAAAAAAGTATATGTACATAAGTTGTATAATGAAAACTATACATTTAGTTATAAAAAACATATGCATGATTTTTTTTTAATTTGAGGTTTCTTATGACTTTAAACAATGTTGTGTTTCTGTCATTTTCTGTCAACCTCCGTTTTTCTAATACTTTAAAACAGCTTACCAAATAGTACAGTTAGTACTTATTCACCCAGGCTACTTTAAAATCTCTATTTCTACATTTACTGTTCTGTTGGGGGGGGGGGGGGGTGGGGGGGTGGGTGGGTGGGGGGAGGTGATTCATCTACTGGTGGACTATGAATCCCCGATACTATAGTCCGTGTAGTAGTTATTATTTCGGAACGGACATGATTTGACCATTTTTAAGTATTTTTTTGATAATATAGCCCTTCATCTATTTCTTATACGCCCTTGGCATTAAAATTTTCGGGCTTGGCGTTCTTCATTAAGTATAGTCCAGAAAAGTGGTTTGGATGCATGACACTTTATATCGGGCTATTTGTTTTTTTTTACTGTTTAGTTACAGCATAAAAAGACTGAAAGCGTCTATTATTAGTTATGAAACAAACACGGAAATTATAGACGTTTCGTAACCTTACGATTTCGTACCCCCAATTTAGTACCCTGACCATTTGGTACCTCGACCATTTAGTACCTCATGGAACATTTATATGTAGACCATTTTGTACCTCATGGAATATCTATATGCATGCCATTTCGTCTCTCACGAAACCTGTAATTCAGTTTGTTTATGTGTTACATATTTGTTTTTCGTTCATTTTTTTGTATATAAATAAGGCCGTTAATTTTCTTGTTTGAAATGTTTTACATTGTCATTTCGGGGCCTTTTATAGCTGACTATGTGGTATGGAATTTGCTCATTGTTGAAGTCCGTATGGGGACCTATATTTGTTAATTTCTGTGTCAGTGTGGTCTTTTGTGGAGAGTTTTCTCACTGGCAATCATACCACATCTTCTTTTTTAATATTATATGTTCTTATTTTCTTGTTAAATAAAGGCAACAGTAGTATACCGCTGTTAAAAAATCGTAAATCTATGGACAAAAAACAAAATCGGGGTAACAAACTAAAACTGAGGGAAACGCATTAAATATAAGAGGAGAACAACGACACAACATTCAAATGTAACACACATAGCAACGGACTAAGCATTAGACAAAATCCGATGAGAATAACCAATATAACATCAAAACCAAATACATGAATTTGGGATAGAGAAGTACCTTGACACGTCTTATAGTAATGTGAATTCACACTCAAATATAGGAGAAAACAAACGACACAACGGAAACACAACGTAAAAATGTTACACACACTGAAACGAACTATGATATAACAATGGCCATTTTCCTGACTTGGTACAGGACATTTTTAAAGAAACAAATGGTGGGTTGAACCTGGTTTTGTGGCATGCCAAACCTCGCACTTTAATGGCATTGTTAAATATAACATTAAAATGACAACATAATAATACAGGACTTCAATACAAATAAATAGGAGAACGTAGGCAAAGAAAAACATGAAAAACTTTCTCATTGATGTGCGCCATTTCGTACCTTATGGACGATTTATATGTATACCATTTCGTACCTCATAGAAGATTTGTATGTATGCCATTTCGAATCTAATGAAAGATGTGTGTGTCTACCATTTCGTATCACATGGAAGATTCGTATGTATACCAATAGATTAGTACCTAATTGAAGTGTTTTACGTATACCATGTCATTCTTTGTCGAAGATTTGTGTCTATGCACTTTTGAACCTCGTGGGAGATTAATATGTGTTTCATTTCTTGGCTAAAATAGTCTCATTTCACATTTGCTGTCAGGCGGTAGAGGTCACGAGAAATGCATAAAATCTAAAAAGTAAAAAACCTATATGAGATTTTATTTAGGAATAAAGTCTATAAATGAAATTTTATGAAATCTGTATAAATTTTTTTATATATTTATTTCAAGTATTAGCTAACGACTTTTACAAGTGCTGCCTAATCAAACCAATTATGGGTCATTTGTTGAATTTAGAAGAACCCCGACTATTATTTTAAGATTAAAAAAAAAACAGTAATGCTGATTTCAAAACCCATTTATATAAGATCTATTAAAATTGAAAAAAGGTCCAGTTTTAAAATTGGTTAGTGATTTTGGTATTTGATATTCAGCCCTTCCGACGTTAACCGATTAACCGGTAAACCGTTGACATCAGTAATACATAGTATTAGAAAAACAAAACAACACACCAATATGAAAAAAGAGGGATGAAAGATACCAGAGGGACAGTCAAACTCATAAATCGAAAATAAACTGACAAAGCCTGGATAAAAATGAAAGAAGACAAACAGACAAACAATAGAACACATGAAACAAAATAGAAAACTAAAGAATAAGCAACACGAACCCCACCAAAAACGAGGGGTGATCTCAGGTGCTCCGGAAGGGTAAGCAGATCCTGTTCCACATTTGGCACCCATCGTGTTGCTTATGTTATATTTATTCCGGTAAATAGTCTAATTCGGTATGTCACATTCATGAAAGGGAAGGGGATTGTAGTTACGACGTAAGGAATATATCCGATATCATTTGTGAAAAAAAACCAGTTATTTCATATAGATGTGTTTTGACTTATAGATAAACACCTTATTCCACTTTTGTTAAATATTGTGTGAGAAACAAATACTAGTACTAGTCACTGTGTATTTTTCAAGTTGTTTGTTTTTGTAATTTTGGGTATTTGAAGATTTCTTTGTGTACAAAATAGTATAAACTGTAAAAGACACAAAAGAAACGTAAAGGGCAGTCAAACTCATAAGAAGAAAAAAAAAACGCCATGAAAAAAAAAAACATCAACAAAAGACAAACAGCAAGAAAATTAACACAGACTAAAACTTTAAACAAGGCAATGTAAACCAGGTCTGATCTCAACTTTTGCCAGAAGATTTAGTGATTATTGTTCTTCACGTGACACCCGTTATGTTTCTCATGAACGTTCAAACCTGATGATTAGTCTTGTTCACTAGGTCATATTCTGGAAAAGTTGAGGGGTTTGTGTTACGACAATTTGAAAAATACACATTGTCATTTGAGAAACAGATATTGCGTAAAATCAAAAAATTGTGAAGGCGTACTTGAAATTTGTTCTAGATTACATACAACATATTTTTTTTATATATATATTTACTGTAATTTAGAGACGTACATAGATTTATGATACCTCTGCAGGTGAACTATCAGTCCCTTAGTATACTTAGCATTACATCGGTACTGACATGATTATTAACAAACATTTTTAAATTTGTTCGTTCAAATTAAAGAGACTTAGATTTCATCTCCCCAAGTCATAGTTGTTCTTAGATTGATATTGCTATTTTTTTTATATATCTCCTCAGCTGTTTAAGTTCATACACATGATTTGCTTTAAAATATTCGACTTTTAGCATTCCAGGTGAAGGTGAGTCAAGAAAAACGCCTTGGACACATGAACTTTTTAACTTGTTGTTTTCATTTATCATTGTCCTGTTGAGTAAAAAGAAGATTGAATGTTTCCCTTGTTAAAAATTAAATATACAAAAGAATTAGCAAAGATAATTATAAACACGATTTCAGAAAATATTATGATTGGACCAGAGGTGCTCGGTAAGCGGATTTAATGTTTTATTTTTCAATAAAACAAATGTCCAATATAAATTTGATCTAGATGCTCATGCAGACTATGACTGGCGTCTTCAGTTAAAAATAATCAAAATATTCCAAACAAAAAAGTTCCAGACTATTTTCAATATATAAACATATATTTACTTTCCTATGGAGAGCAAAAGAGATTGAATGTGTCCCTTGGTAATTATAAAATATATACTGTAGTCAGTACAAATGATTATAAAGACAGTGTCAGAAAAAAATAGCATGATTATTGTTGAATCCTCAGGGAATAGGTCAGCTAATCGTTTAATGAAAATCAAGACAAATGTATTAAGGCCAAGGAGAGGCACTTCATATCGGTGGAGGAAAAACATGATGATGCATATTCTATCAACGCTCAAAAAAAGAAGCGATGACATATCTTTCTAGGAGAAAAAAAAATTTGTCCAGTGACCAATATTTTTTAAATAATCAGAGCTCAAATAAAATTACAATACTTTTTAGCCTGTCGATGGTAAATGCGGGTTTGTGAAAAGATAAAACAGAAAGTTTGACATTGTAACATAAAGATGCCACATAAGGACGCTAGATGAACTTTGCAAAGTTATCAATTAAACTGAACACAAAGCTTGTTGCTGTCCTGGTTGCTGTTGATTGAACAGGCCAGGCATAAAAGTAAACTCAACTCATGGCTACAAATACACATAGAAATTCAGAAAAATTATGCTTTTATTTTAATCCTGTTGTAGATTTTTTTTTCATTGTGAACATCATTTTTTTTTATACCGCAATGAAATATTATTGATTCAATTGAAAGATTGTCTAATGCATGTGGCTTTTTTTTAAAAATTGTACCGTCTACCAAAGTGTATTTTTACTTGTGTTCATGGTCGTGCACGGAAACAGTCATAATTAACAATAGTTTGCTGTAATATTTAATGCGTTTCCCTCAGTTTTGTTTTGTTACCCCGATTTTGTTTTTTGTTCATAGATTTATAAGTTTTGAACAGCGGTATACTACTGTTGCCTTTCTTTGCTGTAAAAAGGAACCACGATGTGTAGAACATTATTTGACATCGAACATAGTCTTATACGATAATGTATATTGAATCAATTGAACGATTGACGAATGGATGTTGCATGTTTTCAATTTTACCGTCAGCAAACGGGTATATAACTTCCATCATATTGCACCCGTCGTCGATTTTGTCAAAACAATAATATAATAACTAATGCACAAAAGGTTTGACAGAACTTACAAATTGAACTGTAGCAGGCTTTATAGAAGTAATAACCATATCCTAGTGAAACTGTTCATTTTCTATCTGAATATTTTTTTCATATTTTCCCCGACTCATAGTTATTGACAAGAATTAAGATGTGCAATGTCTTGATTTTTGGAAATATAAATATAATTTGTCTTGCTTGGCTAGAAGATGGTAATTATGTTATTTGGAAAATAATTTTAATGAAATCACAAGTCTTACGTTACAAGATCAGGCCAACCTATTCTTAACTGTCTGTTTTTCAAGCCCTGAGACTGAAGCAGTTTTTTTTCCCTGGACTGTACTCGACTGTGCTCAGTTATCTAATAGACAGGATACGGCAGACGCAATACATGTTTGCCATATTTTTTTGGCAAATCAATTAATGTTTTTTTAATTAATTCATTAGCAATTGTGTCTTATTATGTCTTGTTATTATTTCATCATAAGTCGAACATCGTGGTTACAGAAAATTTATTATTTTTCAAACCTAAGATACAAGACTGTTCATAACCGTTTTTATGATCTAGGAAATAGTGTCTTCAGTATTGACCAAAATGACAGTTTAATAGGCATTGGGACAATACTTTAATTATGTTTTCTACAAGAACAACCAAACTTCAAAATCAAATCTTTAAATATATGGAAAAATTAAGTAAATGTTTTTAAGTAATTTGTGGTGACAAAATCACTGACTTGACAATTAACAAGATTACGTTCATTAAAATCTTACACGTCACAACAGATATTGTAGAGAATGCCAAAGAAACATCAACATCCAAAAAGGGTAAATTAACAAAAGAGAACGAAAAGTCTTCCTTTTTGTCGTAACTTTTAGTGTGGCGTTTCCCCTGATATCTGAAATATCTAAATGTAGGAAAGGAAAACTATAAGCATCTGCATTTGAATGTTTTGAAGACAGTTCCTTTTGGTAAATTTTGGCAGTATATTTGGAAAATTTTTAATTATTTAAAGGAACAATATCATCAAGATAACAGTCAGTGTTTTGTTGAATTTATCTATTAAATGCAATTAAGACGTGTCTTTACTAAGATTAATCATAAAATGTGATTCATAAAAGCACACAACAAAGTCTGCTATTAAAAGTGCCCATATGAATATATGTAATATGTCGATAAAAGTTGTTGCCGAAACGTACATAGATAGTATCAAAGAGAAAATTAACAGCTTCAGTCATCTCATCACACCTCCAGTAAGTATATCTAGCATATCGTTTGCGAAAAAAACTTTTACATAAGTTTCAAAAATGTCAACAAAATTAAAAGGACTATTAAAAGCACGTAATATAGCTAAAACATTCAAAGATATTTTTACACTCCAAATTGCATTAATTTCACTATTTTCATATAATTCATTACAAAGTTTATTTATTTACTGGATTGTTGTGTAGTTAAGATAATCAATACATAGAGACCTTCAAATGTCCATAATAGGCTTGTGATGTGGTAATGTCCATAATAGGCTTGTGATGTGGTAATGTCCATAATAGGCTTGTGATGTGGTAATGTCCATAACAGGCTTGTGATGTGGTAATGTCCATAACAGGCTTGTGATGTGGTAATGTCCATAACAGGCTTGTGATGTGGTAATGTCCAGAACAGGCTTGTGATGTGGTAATGTCCAGAAGAGGCTTGTGATGTGGTAATGTTCAGAATAGGCTTGTGATGTGGTAATGTCCAGAATAGGCTTGTGATGTGGTAATGTCCAGAATAGGCTTGTGATGTGGTAATGTCCAGAATAGGCTTGTGATGTGGTAATGTCCAGAATAGGCTTGTGATGTGGTAATGTCCATAACAGGCTTGTGATGTGGTAATGTCCATAACAGGCTTGTGATGTGGTAATGTCCAGAATAGGCTTGTGATGTGGTAATGTCCATAATAGGCTTGTGATGTGGTAATGTCCAGAATAGGCTTGTGATGTGGTAATGTCCAGAATAGGCTTGTGATGTGGTAATGTCCATAACAGGCTTGTGATGTGGTAATGTCCAGAACAGGCTTGTGATGTGGTAATGTCCAGAACAGGCTTGTGATGTGGTAATGTCCATAATAGGCTTGTGATGTGGTAATGTCCATAATAGGCTTGTGATGTGGTAATGTCCATAATAGGCTTGTGATGTGGTAATGTCTAGAATAGGCTTGTGATGTGGTAATGTCCAGAATAGGCTTGTGATGTGGTAATGTCCATAATAGGCTTGTGATGTGGTAATGACCATAATAGGCTTGTGATGTGGTAATGACCATAATAGGCTTGTGATGTGGTAATGACATGTTTCTTTACAATAAGACTCAAGAAGTACAAGGGGACTATTTGTCAAGGTTACAATGTTTTATAATTAATGTTGGTACAAATAATATTCATGTGTTATCTATTGATCAATTTAATTAAGTATGCCTACCGTAATTTGATTTCTACTGTTTAATCGCTATTTTCCTCCATGGTTATAGCTTCGTCGTGTATTTTTCCTCGCCCTGAATGGATGAACACTGCAAAACCTAAATTCAACAAAGCCAATTTAATATCTTTAATTTCCTGACAAATAACAATTAAAAACATGTAGAACCAACATTAATTAATAAACAATTGCAACCTTGACAAATACTCGGGAGTCCCCAAGTTCTTATTGAGTTGATAAGTGATATTGTATTACGGGAGCCCCTCGGAAAGCAAATACATCAAGTGACACATATTTAGCAAAAAAGTCAGTTATTAGCTCTTTAATTTCTTGTTAATATAACAAGAAAATTCTCTGAGAAATCATATGAGAAACTTGAAGTTTCTGTTTAAGGATATACACCTCTGAGGAGCCAAAAATTTCTAGAATTAAACTTTTTTCCTTAACCTGATTTTTAGGTTTACAAGACTGTAAAAAAATAATTGATGAAGAAAAAATCATATGGAGGTGCACTTCTTTTTTTGCTACATCCCTTTGAAAAAGCCCAATTTTGATGATTTTCCTATTTTTCATCGATTTTTCCCTATTTTTGGGATATTATCGTGAAAAAAATCACAGTTCCATAATTAAACTTTTTTTCATACTTTCTATAAAGATGAAATGGACCAATCTGAATAAATTTTACTTAAAAAAACTATAGGTAGGTGTTAATATAAGAAAGTTTTATCATATTTTGACGCTTTTTTTGTGTAAAATTTACCATGCTGACAATTTTATATTTTTGTGATTTTTCTCATTTTTAAGAACAAAATGCATATTATTTCAAAAGAGGGACGAAAGATACCAAAGGGACAGTCAAACTCATAAATCTAAAACAAACTGACAACGCCATGGCTAAAAATGAAAAAGACAAACAAACAACAGCACACACGACACAACATAGAAAACTAAAGAATAAACAACAAAAACTAGGGGTGATCTCAGGTGCTCCGGAAGGGTAAGCAGATCCTGCTCCACATGCGGCACCCGTCGTGTTGCTTATGTGATAACAAATCCGGTAAATAGTCTAATTCGGTAGGTCACATTCATGAAAGGGAAGGGGATTGTAATTACGACGTAAGGAACATATCCGATATCATTTGTGAAACGGTTATTCCATAACGGTCAACCAACTCGTGATGGCGTCCGTAAAATTTACGAAGGGATGATTTCAACTTCACCATTTGGAACTCTTGGTTTAATAGCTTCCTTGTGAGCAGCAACCCTATATCAAGAAAATCATGATAGGAAATTCAACTTTTTTGTTATAAATGATTGAAAAAATACATATATTAAAGAAATTTGAAAAGACCAAAATGATATGGGATGTACATGATTCTTGTAAAATCATTTTTTGTATCCCTCACCCATTTTCTCAAAATTTTAGCTAAAAATACTGACTTGATTGGTCCTAAAATCAAGTCAGTATTTGAAAACTGGATTACTCAAAAACCGTTCATTCGAAATACACAATTTTTTCACAGAGTTATGTTTGATTATAATATTTTTAAAATTCATTGATATTTTCCACTTGTATTACATGTTTTGGAATTAATTTAAGAACGGGATTTAAACGAGACTGAACGAGACTGAAAAGTCAGAAGAATACATCCTTAAATGTGTATTCTAAAATGCAGGATCCTTTTTGTGTGCTGGAATAGATTCAATTATATTCTTATATGCAATACCCGGAAATAAAATACTCTCCTGTATAATAGAAATGGGAATTCTCAACTTTTTCTGTCCAAATTGAATGGTCTCAGACAATTTCAAGATAATAACTAAAGTATAGTTTTTATAGAAAAATGTGTCCTCTATAAAATTATTATTATCATCAGGCTCTTTTTATATATTATTATGATGATAAGTTTTGTACTCATCATAAAAGCTCCCCTCCCCCCCCCCAAAAAAAGGAAATTTCATCTACAAACACAGCGTTATACTACTATTGCCTTTATTTATCCAAAGTGTCATCAAAATCCATAAACTTAAAAATCTTCTTAAATATCAAAGTTGCTATTGAAGACACTTTTCTTGGCAAATAAGAATTTTCTCGGTAAAACTTTCCAAGTTAGTCTTAATTAAAACACTGAAAATATGAAAACTCAAATTGTTGTCAAATTGAAAAAATATTACTCCATTAATGTGTTTTAATAGAATGCCCTGCGTTAAAAGACCTGCTAAAAAATTCAGAATACAAACACATAGTATTCAAAGAATCTGGTAAACAAAATTGAACCGAGATAAATACAAAAACGTTCAAAAAAATCCTCCACTGATCTTTAATATCTTCAAAAGTGCCTCGAGCATAAACTGACTTGCACGATGTCTGTTGATCCACCTTTAGTCCGGCGGCTTCAAGGTTGCATTTCTGTAAATATTGACAATGCAATTTCCCATAGGAACTCCTTTTACGGCTAAAACTGTACCACTTTTACTATGAAGTTTTGAAAAAAATCTTATCCTAGAATTGAAAGTTCATATGCACCACAATTTTTTTCAAAGGTCAAAATATAGGGCTGTGCGGCATATTTTCAACGTTTATATGCCCTGAACTTCTCAGAGTTTAAACTTACACTAATTTTCTTAACTACCCCTATCTCGAATGAAAGGTTACCACAGATTTCAATGTAAACAATATGCACGTGTTTATTTACTGGTAACATTCCTAAGTTCTGTCTCTGCGATATGGAACACACAGAGCATAACTGGGAACCAGTATGTAAACAAAATTAATTTTCTATGAATATTCAATTACTCCCCAAAAGAGGCGTGTTTTGAGAAACAGCTGTATTTACAAAGTGCAACCTCAAGCATATTTCAGACGAATTGTGCACATCCTGCTACAAGCATGAAAATTGGCATATACCTTCCTCAACTATTACTCTTTTATTTCAGATAGTTAGGCATTTGAAAAAAATAACTCACTTCCGGTAAAATTCAAAATGGCGGACATCATACTTAAATCAGCCCAATATCGAAGGCTAGTATGTGAAAAGGTGTTAATATCATGCTTCTAACATAATATTTGGTACCAACCTTTGTTATATACTACTTTTTGATATATGATATAGATAAGATGTCTTCAAAAACCCTACTTCCGATAAAAATCCAACATGGCGGACATAGTACTAGAAAAAACTTATTTTTAGGAAGGGTAGTTGAAATGTGTTTTAATGTATTGCTACTATCATTATATTGTGCAGGAACCTTTCTTTTGTGCTTCTCATGGATACATTGTATCAGACATATCTCTTTAAAAACCTTACTTCCGGTAAAATTCAAAATGGCGGACATAGAAATATCAATTTTCTATTTTAATATTAAACTTTTTTCAAAATGTAAAGAAAATGTTTTTTGTTTTTTTTTTATGCTTGTCGTTAATTTTTTGGCTTCTAGTTATCCTCAAAACCACTAATTTCATTCTGTAGCAAATTTTTAAATAATACTTCCGGTAAAAAAAATAAAAAAAAACCAATATGGCGTAAATTTCAAAAAATGAGTCCTCAATCCATATCTTTTGATTAAGAGTTTTATATAGATTGATTAAAACAAAACAAAATTACTAAAGTACTTAAACATTTTTCAAGTTACTACTATTTGGCTTAAAATACATGTTTATTCACAGTAGCCAACACGTGCATACAAAGCAGTGCACGAGAGACCCGATTTTCCACATTTACAACGAACCGCGACATCGTCTGTGTCTGTATCTGTATTTGTATGAATACTTTGTCGAAACCAATTCTGGCTTTAATATGACGGTTTGAGAGAGCGCAGCCGATTTATTGACGAGGCGTAAGAACAGATTTGACCCTCTCTATTCTTCGAACTTCTTGGCAGTTATGTTTTTCTTAGGACGTGCTTTTTTGAGAAATTCGTCTGGTTCAATAGCGGGAATCAGCCCCTAAACCACTTTGTACATAAATATCAACTTCTAGCTTGTTCGTCTTGCAAATATCTTGAGGTCTTGCAGTTCCAGTTGGGCAAGCATATTGGAGACACACCCGTCCTCTTTTGACTTGTAATCTATGGTGATAAATCTTGCCCCTTGACGTTCTATCCTTTGTAGCATGTTCATGTTTGTTACCGTGTAGGGGTACCTGTCCTCTTTTGACTTGTAATCTATGGTGATAAATCTTGCCCCTTGACGTTCTATCCTTTGTAGCATGTTCATGTTTGTTACCGTGTAGGGGTACCTGTCCTCTTTTGACTTGTAATCTATGGTGATAAATCTTGCTCCTTGACGTTCTATCCTTTGTAGCATGTTCATGTTTGTTACCGTGTAGGGGTCCCGTACTATGGCTCCATATTCCATCGTTGATCTGACGGGCTAGATGTAAGCTGTTTTTGTTTTTTTACCATCTTGTATTTCAAGTTTCTTCTTTGAAAGCCTAGTGTTGAATTTGCTTTCTTTGCCACGTTTAATATGTGGATGGTCCATTTGAGGTCTTCCGAAATTTGTAGGCCTAGGTACGGGTTATGCTTGACTTGTTGTAGTATGTGTCCATTAAAACTGTAAATTTTATGGCTTTTGTTACTGATGCTTAGGATGTAGCATTTTTTGGCATTGAACCGCATTCCCCAGTACATCTACATGTACAAGCTTCTGACAAGATGATGAGGCATCAGAAAGAGTGATTTAAAAGTGATCCTCTTTGTCCCTTTGACATCCATTAGCGCCTGAATTGGGTAGCAGAAGATCCAATTCCAAGCTCGTTCCCCTGAACACTTGCCTTAGTATATTGCACGTTTTACATGCTGGAAAAGACTAGAGCAAGGTGAGGGAATACCCTCAATTAGTCTTCTCTTTTGCGCAAATAGTTATTTTCTTGATTCGTTAACCATTTTAACCCCATCCGATAAGTTTGTGTGATCTTACAGTTAAACCTCAGTAATTTTGGCTGACCAATCATCATTCTTTATGTTAAAGTCACATCTTCAATTGCCATCAATGTTTCCCAAGCAGTCTTTTTTCCTTTTCAAGCAATCAGAGAACCATATCACAACCGGTAAAGACATGGATCAGAATAAGTGTGTGTAATCACTCATTGCCAGGTGCATTTGAAAGGTCTTTGATATATATTTATCCAAAACTTTTTGCCCTCCCAAACACAATCCATAGTTCGTCTACCCCTGTCACAGAATAGTGAAACAGTTATGACAGCATCATCAGTAACGACTATTCGAATCATGACTCGTGCAAGTTCGTGTTTCATTGCATCAGACACATGCACCATGATTCTATTGTCAGCCTCTTAATGTGAACATGGTGAAATACACCACGAGGTTGATAAGATAGAATGTCCTGAGCATTTGTTATAAGAAGCAAGAGCTACATTTAGGAAAAAGGGAATACACAGACGAATCCAGAGTCAAAACAAAATCCTCAAAATTGGCAAAGTTTTCTGAGAAATGACGACAGTAAGAAACAGCTTGCTCAATAGATTTTGAGGAAAAGGTAGTTGTAGTAACAGTTGCTCTGGATGTTCTGTGTTATCCACCACATGATGATGCACCATGTTCACATGAAGAGGCTGACATTTGAATCAAGATGCATGTGTCTGATGCAGTGAAACACATACCTAACTGAGTCGTGACTAGAACAGTCGAAACTGATGTTGCTGTCATTGCTGTTTCGCTATTCAGTGACATAGGGACAAACAATCTTTAGCTTGAATTTGGAAGTGGAAAAAGCTTCTATCCATGACCTTTCAAATACACTAGGCATTGAGAGATTACACGTTTGCTGGAAAAGGAACTACTTTGGTGACATGGACGGTGTTTGAAGATGTGACTCTATCATTCAGAATGATGATTGATCAGCACACATCAACAGATATGGATTTGACAATGTCATTGATAGAACGATACGTGGTTTTGTTGTAAGATCGAACAAACTTATCAGATGGGGTTAACGAAGCCAGAAAACATGTGTTTTTAGAAGAGGAAATACTAATTAAGGCTATTTCCACGACTCGGTCTAGTCTTTTTCAGCAAGTAAAACGTACAATATACCATGGCTACTGCGAATGAGTAACAATATTGGTATTGGTTCCTATGCTAACTAGTCAAGACGCTTTTGAATGGCGAAGGGAAAAATATGATCCCTGGGAACCCTTTTGGACAACTCTTTGTGAGCCCTCTTCATCTTATCAGGAGCTTGTACATTATAGATGTAAGAAACACTAGTTACCACAATCTTTGTAAATTTGGAAAATAAGCACTCTGATTGTGAATAAACATGTATTTGGGGCCATAAATTAGTCATTCTTAAGATGTGTAAGAACTTTTAAATGATTTTATTTTGTTTTAATCAATCTATCCAAAAACTCAACATCGATGATATGGATTGAGGACTCATCTTTGTAATTTACGCCATATTGGTTTTTTTTTTTACCGGAAGTGTTAACTTTGTATTTAAACATACAAAGCTGAATAGAATTAGTAGCTTTGAGGATGACTTAAAGCCAAAAGTTTAATGACCAGCTGAAAAAAACATTTTCTTTACATTTAGAAAAAAGTTTAACATTAAAATGAAAAATTATCAATATTTCTATGACCGCCATATTGAATATCACCGGAAGTAAGGATTTTAAAGACATATGTTTTATACATTGTATCCATGAAAAGCACCAAAGAAAGGTTCCTGCACAATATAATGATAGTAGCAATACTTTAAAATACATTTCAATTACCCTTCCTAAAAATAAGCTTATTTTAGTACAATGTCCGCCATGTTGGATTGTACCGGAAGTAGGGTTTTTGAAGACATCTAATCTATATCAATTATCCAAGACTAGTACAAAACAAAGGTTTGTACCAAATATTATGATAGAAGCATGTTAATAACACCTTTTTACATACTAGCCTTTGATATTGGGCTTATTTAAGTATGATGTTCGCCATTTTGGATTTTACCGTAGTTATTTTTTTCAAATGCCTCCCTATCTGAGATAAAAGAGAAATAGTTGAGGAAGGTATATGCAAAATTTCATGCTTGTAGCAGGATGTGCACAATTTTTCACAAAGCCACCGTACTATATCTACAATAAATTATCAATTATGAGTAAACTGAACAAAACCTGAATAGACAAATTTCTTCAAATATTTACCCTATCTTATAACTGGTAATTCATAAACTAAATCTTCAAATCTTTGATCAGAATGCCATCATGACGAAATACCAATTGCTATATAAATAATTTCAACAATAAATTTTGATTGTGTCGGGAACCTCGGAATAAAGAAAAATACATGACCGTTCTGTATCCAGGTAACATTATAACCAATAAAAATATGGAATACTAAGCATAATTGCTACCGAGTCATATGTAAACAGTGATCCGCGTGGTAATTATCAATTTAATAAAGCTAAAAATCACTATCATGATTTTTATTTTTAGTAGGATTTTCATTTCCAATTTTGTCATTGAAACTGGGATCGAGTGAAATTATTACTGTTCCTGTTTTATTGGATCCTTACAAAACTTTAATAGAAATATCTACATAAGTTATCAAGTGTTATTGCATATCTTCTTTAGATTAGTGTTTATTTGAAAATGTCCATGGATGAAGATAGACATTGTATTTTTCTCACTAGTGTAAAGCGTGGGCAGGGCGGATTTAGCCAATTTAAAAAGGTGGGGGGGGGGGTCCCAACCCAGTACAAAGGGGGGGGGGTTCCAACTATATGTCCCCATTTAAATGCATTGATCGGCCAAAAGCAAGGGGGTCCATTCGCCGGAATCCCCCCTGGATCCGCCAATGACTGGGTATACGTCCCAGATCTCTGACAAACCAGCTGATTTTCAACAATATTATCGGACCATGAATTTGTTTTTCGCAAACATGAGGGTCTTTCGAAATATTTTCCAAAAGTTAGTCATGTTAGTTTTTGAAATTTCCCCTTCTGACATTGGCCAATTTCAAAATAACTGCATCACTTTAATCGTAAGAACTTATATCCATCTTCAAATAAAACTACAATCCGCTTTAAGCTATGTCGGTCCATTAATATTTTAAATTTACCCTTCGTGTTGTCACCGTACTATTAAGTAACACATACATATTATCTGTGTTTTATTTTACAATTCTTGTAGTTCGGAATTTTTATGATTTTATTTTTTACTTATAAATACGAAATTATTTTACCCCTTTTGTCAAAAAATGTTTAATATAGAAATTCAGTTAAACAAATGCAAATTACAAAATAAACTTGTAAATAAACATTGAATTAACAGATAACGTTTACATTGAGCTTTTTCAAACTTTCTTTACTAGAAATAGAGCTTATTTAATACGGGTTTTCCGATTTCTAAAAATAGACAAAATAGATAGCAGAACACTTTTGGTTACAATGTACCAAATAAAATTACATGGGCGCAGCCATTTTATGTAGGGAACATGACATAGAGATAAAAATAGATGGCTCTCTGTGATTGGTTGTTATATCTTTTATATATTTTTCTTCTGGAAAGTATTATGAATGAAGTTTCATGCAAGCACAAATTTGTCCTTAAATGTATAGTATGAAGGGCCGGAAATATTTTTTTTATGTTGCTCAAAATTAGGGAAATTTTTCTGCGAAATCGTCAGGTATCGTGAAAAACCCCAAAATTCACCAAGAAAAGCCATGGGACCATATATATTTGAGTGCGGTAAAATCGCAAATAGATATCGAGCTTCAATTAGACAACAGCAGTTTTTCCATAATTAGTTTATTAAAAGCGCCTTTTAAGGAGATAATTGCTAAAAATAGCATTGCCGGCAATGGGGCCACCATTTAGTACTTTATATCCTATAATGGTCTCAAAATATGTCAAAAATTGTATTTAAAGAAAGATTAAGACATCAAAAACGCTTTACTAGTGTTGTGATATGTGTGAATAATTCCGTTTTCATGCTATAGTCTGTTTCTTATTTGCATTCAAAATATGGGTAAGTACAGGATTACATCGCCTTTGTGTGTCTTTTCTGTTTTTATCCAAAATATGTCTTACAGGCTTGATAGCCATATATAGGCCTAACTTTTGGCGATACTTGTTAGTCCTTGTCACATCACATGACACAGAAATCTTCGGATTTAACCCTCCCCCTTTTTTGGTAAAAACGGCTCCAAGGGTATATGCATACGCTAAACGATTTCGCATCATTCAAAACATTTACCAGACTACTTGTATAGCTAATATAGACCACCAGAAGCTGTTTTTTACGAAAAGAAGCTAAAGTGTGCACATGTATCTGATTTATAAAGCTATAGTCCGTTTCAAAATAGTGAACTTATTTCATATTGAACTGGTCCGAATTTTTAATTTGGTTTTCGGCACAGCGTCACTCAAATTAAATTTTCTGTTGATCAATATCAGAAGCACATGATTACTTCGAAAAGGCAATACTAACAAAGAGACAAAATATTACACCTGCAACAAGCAGTACCGTAATGTCTATAAAAATCAGTGTAATTTTTTACCAATTTTTAAACAGGGGTAGGCTCCAGAAATTAATTCTTGTGTATTGTACAGTTTTCAATGAGATATTTTGCATAGTAGAATGAAGTCAAGCAATGTTCAAGTAACTAATGCGGCAAAAAAAATCAAATTTCAATTTTTTTTTATTACCGTATAATGGTCTCAAAATATGTCAAAAATTGTATTTAAAGAAAGATTAAGACATCAAAAACGCTTTACTAGTGTTGTGATATGTGTGAATAATTCCGTTTTCATGCTATAGTCTGTTTCTTATTTGCATTCAAAATATGGGTAAGTACAGGATTACATCGCCTTTGTGTGTCTTTTCTGTTTTTATCCAAAATATGTCTTACAGGCTTGATAGCCATATATAGGCCTAACTTTTGGCGATACTTGTTAGTCCTTGTCACATCACATGACACAGAAATCTTCGGATTTAACCCTCCCCCTTTTTTGGTAAAAACGGCTCCAAGGGTATATGCATACGCTAAACGATTTCGCATCATTCAAAACATTTACCAGACTACTTGTATAGCTAATATAGACCACCAGAAGCTGTTTTTTACGAAAAGAAGCTAAAGTGTGCACATGTATCTGATTTATAAAGCTATAGTCCGTTTCAAAATAGTGAACTTATTTCATATTGAACTGGTCCGAATTTTTAATTTGGTTTTCGGCACAGCGTCACTCAAATTAAATTTTCTGTTGATCAATATCAGAAGCACATGATTACTTCGAAAAGGCAATACTAACAAAGAGACAAAATATTACACCTGCAACAAGCAGTACCGTAATGTCTATAAAAATCAGTGTAATTTTTTACCAATTTTTAAACAGGGGTAGGCTCCAGAAATTAATTCTTGTGTATTGTACAGTTTTCAATGAGATATTTTGCATAGTAGAATGAAGTCAAGCAATGTTCAAGTAACTAATGCGGCAAAAAAAATCAAATTTCAATTTTTTTTTATTACCGTATAGGTTACAATGTACCAAATAAAATTACATGGGCGCAGCCATTTTATGTAGGGAACATGACATAGAGATAAAAATAGATGGCTCTCTGTGATTGGTTGTTATATCTTTTATATATTTTTCTTCTGGAAAGTATTATGAATGAAGTTTCATGCAAGCACAAATTTGTCCTTAAATGTATAGTATGAAGGGCCGGAAATATTTTTTTTATGTTGCTCAAAATTAGGGAAATTTTTCTGCGAAATCGTCAGGTATCGTGAAAAACCCCAAAATTCACCAAGAAAAGCCATGGGACCATATATATTTGAGTGCGGTAAAATCGCAAATAGATATCGAGCTTCAATTAGACAACAGCAGTTTTTCCATAATTAGTTTATTAAAAGCGCCTTTTAAGGAGATAATTGCTAAAAATAGCATTGCCGGCAATGGGGCCACCATTTAGTACTTTATATCCTTTTGCATAGCAGTAGGTGAGTAAACATTATGAATGTATTGTAAAATTTATAATTTTAATCATTAATAGACTATATAATGCAATTGCATTAAATAATGTATTCTGACATCGTCTTTATGATTATCTGAGCCGATTCCATGTATTACCAAGTGACACAAACAATCTACTTTGCACTTACATTTTACGGACCACACATTATGATTATCAATGAAGAGCAGAGAGATTATGTCCATTTATTTAGACTTTTGTGGATTTGACATGCACTGCAATCACTCCTGCTCCACATGATCATATCTCTTATTTTGTTTGAATTAGGTAAACTTTTTAACTTTTGTAATCTATTATCATAAATACTGTGACTATTAAACAATAGTATTACAAACAATAAAAAAAAATGTAAAAGAATAAAAATAGATAGCTAACTGCGCAGATTGATAACTATTGTATTCGGTTAAAGGTCCCGTCTCAAGGTAAACATTGTAATGATTTAATCGAGGGGAAATATAAAATACACAATTAGTCTACTATTAAGAGGGAAGTGAGTGTTTGTTCTTAAAGTCAAGTGTTTAAATTGATGTACACAGTAGTGTCAACATATGTAAACAGTGTGTTATCATATTCATTACAGGTCTACTTAATGTATTAACTTTAACTTTTGGATTTTTGTTTAAGTTTGTTTTAATCTTAGTATAAACAAATTGTGTTTTCGAAATTTAGTGATGAAGTAAATGTTTTTAATTAACAAATAGAAGTTCCTGTGTATGTTCTTGCGCAAATGCTGGAATATCAACGTATATTTTCGTGTCCTGCTTCACCAAGTTTGTAGACTTTAGACGCTATCGTGTTTTCACCTCCACACCGAAGAGAGTTCAAGTGCTACCATTTGTCAAGAATTGTATTCTGAATGAGCGTGACTTTATTGAAACGATAGATGGCACAATATTGTTAGGACAAATGTTGTCTTAATCTGCCAAGGGTGGAGAGGTGAGTGGATCGTAACCCTGGGCTAGCGAAGATGTATTCTTAGTAGTATTTAAAGAACTTTTTTTATCGTTTCACCTTCTGATCGTATTTTGCATCAATTTATGATTTTTGATTCCCCCACTTTGTATCATCGTTCTCTTGTTGGTCTCGAACTATGGGGAAAGGAACCAGAAAAGAGGTTATAAAAAAGTAATATTATTGACTGTTAAGTACGATCTCTTAGGTAATTTCAATTTAATGAATTGCAGCAGAAAAAAAAAAGTTTTCTGATTCCAATTACATTATTAATAGTTTAAGCTACATATATATGATTGTGACGAGTACAAAAGAAAAAAAAAACACAATATAAACACATTCTTATCATGTTTATTAAAATAATCTCAGATGTAGTTCTATCTGTAACTCGGTGCACGAAACTACCAATAACAATATGGATTTAGCAATGTCTATACATATTGAAACAGGACACTACAATATATTTCTTAAATATAATAAATTTAGAAATGATTGCTATTCTATTTTTGTCTTTAACAATTTACAACCAAATTTCAAATAGCAAAGTTACACCGTAACACAATGATACATTAATTAATTTCATTTAAATGACAGGTAGAAAACAATCAGCTTGTTGAAATGGAAGACGACAAAAAGTCCAAGCATTCTTCAGACGAAGGAGGTGAAAACGATGAGGGTATCTTCTCCAACGAAGATGGAGCAATATCAATTACGAAGGAAAAACCACGTGCCAACTCTAAACCATGTGTAGAAAATATTCAAATAACTGGCAGGTTAAATTGTAGGGTGTCCACTGAAACATTGCATTTAGATACTGAGAGATCACCAATTAATATATCAAGAGTGAACAGCATGGAAATGTTTATGACTTCACCGACGAGCAACGATGGTAATACTTCACTTTATCTTTGATTTTGTACCAAAAATTAACTGAATCAGAAAATATTATAATAACTTCTTGGGAAAAAAATAGTTAGTATTATATATGTACTAGTTTACATGTTGTGATGTGTCTATCATCATATTTTGTTTATGTCTGTCTGTCTGTCTGTCTGTTTGCTTGTCGTCCGGCTTATCATTTTGCTACAGGTTTTTCTTCATTCTTGAAGATATTGATTTGATATTGGGTGTATTGTTTTTATCATGATCTGTTACAGATCAAGTTCGAATTTTGTTCCGGTCTGACGATTTTGAGCAGAGTTATATATGGTCCTTAAACGATCATTTGACCGAAAAAAAATCAATTCGATTCACGGAAGCAATTTTACATAAAAACATTTTCCTTTTCATAAAATGTACTGCATGGGCATATAAAATCTGCTTACAGACAATTTTAGCGTTACTACTGATTGCAGTTGCGCTATTAGAAAAAAAAATACTGCGGTTACAATTTAAAGCATTACTTACTGTTCTAGCAGCAACTGTAGATCTATATTTTCGAACTTTGAAATCCTTGCTTATTCGATACTATAAGGAGCTGCACTTGCGTACAAATCACTCAGTTTCAGGCAAGATGTCAATTTGGTGTAATAAAAATAAGACTAGTGCGGGTGGGGTTCGAACACACGCGGACATACGTCCATTGGAACTTAAGTCCAACGCCTTAACCACTCGGCCACCTCACTGTTACGAATGGGGATCTTAAATGATTAAATACATCTATAGCTTCTTATCACAATGTTCGCATTTCATTTGTAAGTCGCAGTTGTGTAGATCAA
Organism: Mytilus galloprovincialis; assembly: GCF_965363235.1. NCBI lineage: Eukaryota > Metazoa > Mollusca > Bivalvia > Mytilida > Mytilidae > Mytilus > Mytilus galloprovincialis. The sequence continues at coordinate 91,457,639 of NC_134843.1, forward strand.
ATACCGCAAATGAAAAATAATCAAATAGACAGCCTTTTCATCCAAAATCTTGCGCAATTCAACTTATTTCATGCTGAAACATTCAATTAAGTTAAACTTCTTGTTTTGCCAACCTGAGTACCGTTACTGTAAGAATTTCCATAATTGTACATAAAGAGCGAACAAAAAATAGTTTATTATCCCAGGTGATAATCAGATTTCACCATTTGTCTGTCAAGCTTGAAGATTATGATTTGACATTTGTAAAACAGTTTACACCATGACACGTTAAAGATTAAGTTTGAATTTTGTTTCAGTTCAATGAATTTTTAACCGGTATGGGACTACGTATTGTCATACAATACTCACAGAATGGTTGTCATCTATAAGATTACATTTTTGAACAGTTTGACTGCCGTTGAATGTAAAAACTGTGCAACTATCATCGTCTAATACATGTAATAATCGTCGTCGTACTCACTGATCTTCTCTGAAACTATTGAACCCATTTCTAATCTTGGAGTGTGTGATTCCCGGCGTATTTCCTATCATTATTTCCTTGATAGAGAGTTGCCTTTGAACTCAGAGTTCTAATGGTGAAGTTGAAGTTATACCTTCGTAAATTTTATGGACGACATCACGAGTTGGTTGACCGTTATGGAATATCCGTTACACAGATGATTTTGGATATGTTCTTTATGTTTCCTTTTTACCTAATTAGACTATTTACCGAGTTTGCCATGTGATAATAGACTTTCCGAATTGATTTTACTTTTTGTAATACCATGAACAACTCGACAGATGCCACATATTGAGCAGGATCACATCTTCTTAATTTAAGAATGTATTTCGTTACGTATATGTAAAGGCATTTTCCCCAAATCCATATGTTTGATTAACTGAGGGTTCACAACATATGTTCAAAGTTTTATTAGAGAATCAATATTCTTTATTCATGTTATTACAACTTCTAACTTTTTCATACAAATGACCACGTTTTCTCATGTTGCCATACATTTACAAGTTGATGTAGAATGTGTTTGTAATAATACTCCAAACTATTATTGAAACTAACAAAACATGTCAACAACATCCGAAATGCTTAGTAAATTTCATACACATTTGCAAGAAATAAAATCACTTTTTAGTAAAGCTTCAGTTGATGAGCAAATTCAAAGATTTTGTAATATGTCGTTGTTTGTTTTAGGGGTATCTATTGGAAAAGCTGATTGTGTACAAATAAACCTCAACCCTGAAGCAGGAAGAGGCGAAAGAAGTAAGTGACCTTAAAAGCATAATTCAATATTTCACAGGTAGCAACAGTATGCCAGTTTGATCGTGTGCCAGTTTGAACTTTGAGAGTCTGAGCGTTGTGTTCTGTGTTGAAGGCAATACTGTAATTTTCCAATAAAAATATTATCGACATATTGTACACGTTCTTACAGTTTAATATTTTCTACTACTCGAAAAAGATAGGCAATAACGTTACATATCACTGCAGCAATTTTCATTTGCTCATGTCCTTTTATCTATAAAAAGCACACGGCTTTAGTTATACTACCGAGCAACTATCATTATATCTTGTACGCGTAAAATAGTGTTACTAACTATATTTCATTTTATTTCATATTTTCAACACAATAAAGAAAACATATTGTATCAAAACAAGATTTAATTCTTTTTGTTTTGTTTGATACTGATTTAATCAGCTGCAATATAAGCTCGTCCTAGCCGGGTCGCTTGGTATTCTACCTAAAAATCAGTACCAAAATCAAAAATGCAATTATTCGATATGTCACACCTTAAAGCCTCGGTCACACCTTACCGGATAGCACGAACGGACGCCTAACGAATGAAAATAAAAGTTGTCCGTTGACAAAATTGTTATCCGTTGTGAGTCCGTTGATGTGCTGACCAAATAAAACGGACGTGTAACGAATGCATAACGGACACACACCGGAAATGCAACGTATGAGAACGGAAACGTACCGGACAGAACGGATGTTGAACGTACATCCAACGGACGAGTACCGCATAAAACGGATAAACAAAGATATACGGAAAAATTACAGGCGACAATAATAATACATGTAAATCGCATAAATATTCAAAATGTTTCTGTGTAACTGGTTTTGATTTGTTCTTCAAAATGACGCCAAATGGCAGTGTCTGTCCTGAATAAGAGCTGATTGATTGTGAAGACGTGCACTTACTCTAAGATCGATTATGAATAATAAGAATTCATGAACCTTAAGAAATCTTATTTGCATTTCTGACGCGAAATTTTCAATTGACATTGATCCGTTTCAGATCCGTTCATCATCCGTTTTATCCTTTATACGTCCGGTAGAAGTCCGTTTTGTATACGTTCAACATCCGTTTTATCCGTTAGAAGTCCGTTGGTGAATTTATCTGCCAGACCTCCAACGGATGTATAACGGACACGTAACGGATATAATACAAAACGGACGCCTACCGTACGTTCAACGGACATTTCATCCGTTGGACGTCCGTTAAAAGTTTTGAACATGCTCACAATTTTCCACCGGACAGAACGGTTTCCACCGGACAGAACAGACGTGAACGGATAAAACTTACGCTTAACGGACATGCAACGGATATGGACGGACGTACAACGGATAAGAACGGACGTCTAACGAACATGAACGGATTAAAAAAAAAGTTATCCGTTAGGCATCCGTTCGAGCTATCCGTTAAGGTGTGATCGAGCCTTAACGGATAGCTCGAACGGATGCCTAACGGATAACTTTTTTTCAATCCCTTCATGTCCGTTAGACGTCCGTCCATATCCGTTGCATGTCCGTTAAGCGTACGTTTTATCCGATCACGTCCGTTCTTTCCGGTGGAAAATTTTGAGCATGTTATAAACTTTGAACGGACGTCCAACGGATGAAATGTCCGTTGAACGTCCGGTAGGCGTCCGTTTTGTATGGTACTCGTCCGTTTCGTTTCCGTTTTGTATCCGTTACGCGTCCGTTATACATCCGTTGGAGGTCTGGCAGATAAATTCACCAACGGACTTCTAACGGACGTCTAACGGATAAAACGGATGTTGAACGGATGTGAAACGGACTTCTACCGTACGTATAACGGATAAAACGGATGATGAACGGATCTGAAACGGATAAATGTCAATTGAAAATTTCGCGTCAGAAATGCCAATTAGATTTCTAAAGGTTCATGAATTCTTATTATTCATAATCGATCTTAGAGTAAGGGCACGTCTTCACAATCAATCAGCTCTTATTCAGGACAGACACTGCCATTTGGCGGCATTTTGAAGAACAAACCAAAACCAGTTACACAGAAACATTTTGAAAATTTATGTGATTTACATGTATTATTATTGTCGCCTTTAATTTTTCGTATATTTTTGTTTATCCGTTTTATCCGGTAGACTTCCGTTCGGTGTCCGTTTTATGCGGTACTCGTCCGTTGGATGTACGTTCGACATCCGTTCTGTCCGGTACCTTTCCGTTTCTCATACTTTGCATTTCCGGTGTGTGTCCGTTATGAATTCGTTACACGTCCGTTTTATTTGGTCAGCACATCAACGAACTCACAACGGATAACAATTTTGTCAACGGACAACTTTTATTTTCATCTGTTAGGCGTCCGTTCGTGCTATCCGGTAAGGTGTGACCGAGGCTTAATAGAGTTTTTTTGCTTTTTAATTAAGTGTGGTGTATATTATCATTTTTTTAATGAAAAAAATATCTTTGCAATTGCACTGTTATATTTATATCAATTAACTTATTTTGTGAGCTTTTTAATTTTCTGAAAGTAAGCTTGTTAAGGAATTATATCATGTAAACAAAACTGACATTTATTTCAAAATAAGACATTTTGTACTTTTACTGCCTTAAAAAGAATGAATTTGTATTTTGCAATAGTGAGATTTGTAAAATGGATATCAGTCCGGGACAAAACTCACTGAGATATATGTGTTTCAAAAAGTTCAAACAAAGCCTAAAATAATTGAAACCGTTACTTGAAATTTTAAATCAAACTGATTCTTTGTTGATATTATTTTTGTTTGGTTGCCGTCTGCTTCATGTAAGTCTCACGCATAATATTCAGACCACAGCAAGTAATTAATATTATAAGTAAGGGACTACATGCCACATGTCCAGGTTGCTAAAAGTTTATTTATCTCCTTGCATAAAATCTGAGAAGAATACAAAGCGTCCAGTTGCTTTGTTAAAATTCTATTACATGCTTTATCTATTTTTAGATGACTGGTCATCAAACATTTATCAAGCAATCAATAAACCGATGCATGAAATGTTTGTTAAAACACAGCATTATAATGAGGCAAGAGAAAAGTTAGAGACCCATAGAATAGTTGTTATATCTGGATCTATAGGAACAGGAAAATCGTTTCTAGCACGAAAACTTATCTCTGAAAAAATTGAAGAAGGATATCAATTAAAGTCTGTCGAATCACTGTTCAAATGGCGAACTTACGGAAAACAGATCGTCTTACTAGATGATGTATTTTCAAAACCATGTACTTTCAGTAGAAAGTCTTTAGAATTGAAATCTTTATTGAAAACGATACAATTATACCTTGAACCAGATGACGAGACAGGCAAAACGGTTCTCCTTATCATTACAATTCGACCTGATGTTCTGGTAGTGTTGAAAGAAGATAAAAGTCTGGATATATTACAAAATGTGGAATATCAAGTAGATCTGACGCAACCAATTCCATTTGCCGAAAAATTAGAAATTCTTAGAACACACGAGAAAAAATATTCCAAATCTGAAAAGATCACTGACGACTGTGCTAATGATATTTGCAAGGTTAAATGTCCTTGTTTTCCTATTTGCGTAAAACTATTCTTCCAACAAGATGACTTGTTTCAAAAGGGAAGCCGCTTTTTCGAAAATCCGGTCCGAATTATACAATCAGAGATTAGCCAAATGTATAAAGACGACCGTGAAGTATTTGCCTTTCTAATCATGTTAATATTGAACGACGGAGAAATAAATGATTCGTGTCTCGGAACTGATGCATGTATAGCACATATAGATCCATTGCTAGGGATTTTACGATGCAGAAACGATGAACTTGTCCAGATTATGAACGAATGTTTAGATAGAATTCCAGATCTTTATGTGACCAGGGGAAATAATAAAATCAAAATTCAACACGATTGCATATTTCAAGCAATATGTGTATCATTTTCAAAAATATTACCAATGCCTTGTTTGAAATATTTGCCATTTGAATTTATCACCGAACGGGTACGAGTCGAGACAGACCAACGTATAGACGAACATATAATCATTCCATCTAGGTTTTATGTTTCCTTAGCGGAAAGATTTTTGAACGAAATTGAGCTTGGGTGTATTCGACATGTTTGTGGGCATCAGGCTATGTTTTCCCCTGTTTTCCTAGCAATATTTTCTGATTGTCTTCAAAAGCTTCAGGAAACAGACAAAATGAAATATTTCCGAATTTTACAATCAACAGAACAAGAAAAAGACCATGGTTGTCTATGGAATGGTTGCCTGCTATACTGGGCTACTGCAGTAGACAATAACAAGTTGTGTTCAAAATTGCTTCTGAAAAATTTCTATCAAACAGTGAAAGAAGTGGATTCGTTATTTGTGAAAGTACAAGCATCAGCAACGTTTGTGCTTGCATCATTGTTTAGGTACAAACAAATACTGTTACAACGTTTGCAAGACTTAGGAGGGGATATAAATAGCTCGGTACATGAGGAAAGAAAAATGCAAACTTACGGCTGTGACTACTGTATAACACAAGATACACATGGTATGACTGTTCTTCAAGCCTCAATATTTGGCGAGCTAACCGTAAATAAGGACACTGTTCGGTATCTTCTAGAAAACAAGGCTCATTTTCGTGAAGATATCACTGTGTATAGAACACTAAGTAAAGCAGTTCAAATAGAGGATGAGACACTAGTAAGACTCTTTCTCGCTTATCAAGCCGATGTCAACTCGATAGATTTAAATGGCAACTCTGCACTATTTTATGCTGTGAAAACAGATAATCTTGCCATTGCGCAAATACTTCTAGCTAACAAATATCAGAAAAACAACTCATACCATTTAATGAATCATGTTAAAAGCGTGCAAATGGCTAGCTTGCTTTTGGAAAGCCATGATATAAACACTCCTGACATAAGTGGGAAGATTCCACTGCATTATGCATTTAATGAAGAATTAGTAAATTTCTTTTTTAGAAATGGATCACCAGTTGACAAAAAAGACAGCGCTGGGAGATCGCCTCTGTTTTATTCAAAAACAGGAGCGATAGCGCTTGCATTAATTTCTCATAACGCAAACATTACATTACTTGACTCAGAAGGCAAAAATGTTGCCCATTTTTTACAAGATACATGTGTACTTTCCGCCATTATGAATAAAATGAATGAGGAAGGGAAAAATGAAGTTTTGAATAGCACAGATAAGGACGGACGTACACCAATCTTCTATTGTTCAAATGAGAATAATCAAAATAAATTGGAATTTCTTTTGAAACACGGAGCATTAGTAAACAAAAAATGTGAGAAGTATAATCTACGTAATTCTTTGGGTAATGATTTTTGTATCGAAACAATTGAAGATCAAGGCTTAGGACAACTAATCTACACGGAATCGTTTCCTTGTCATGATTCAACTGGAGAAAATATTCGTTTATTACCAAAGGCAAGTGTCCGTCAAATATATACTCAGAACTGGATTGCTTTTTCGACAAAGATTCTCTTTTTACCCCGTCATTCTTTTGCAGTCACACCAGAAAGTTATCCAGAAGAGTCTGACGTATGTGCTCAGATTTCGGATGATCGACATAGTGAACTGACGGTATGCTCCTCAAATATCGAAACAGGAAATAAACAAGCACATCCAACGGAAAAATCAGAGGAGACAAACATTCACACTAAAGGAGACTGCACAGTGGCAATGAATCTTATAGCATCTGGTAAATTCGATATCCAAATTCTCACTACTCTGAATTCGTATGGAGTGGACTGGATGGAAGTTGATGATCACGGGAATAATGTTCTTCACTACCTTCTTTTACCTCAAAATGAGGGAAACCGAACAAATGTTATATTGGTTATGGAGGGAATAATTTCTAAAGTAAGCAAAGTGCACTTACGGAAATTTATAAACGGTAAAGATGACAACAATAACACACCTCTTCATCTCGCCTGCTTGTGTCGACTTACGAACAAGTTGGGAAAGAAGGAGAGAATAGGAGTAATCAAATTACTTTTACAGTTAGGTGCAGATGTAAATGATATTAATTCGTGGAATCAGACACCTTTGAATTGTTTACTCAATTGTAGATGTAGGTCGTTTGAATTAGCATCGATACTTATAAAAGGAATGTCTAAAATAAGTATAAACATTCCATGCCAAGGTGGTTGGTCGCCATTACAAACATTATTATCAATTCAAGATTGTGATAAATATTTTTTGGAAGATGCCAAACGAATTCTAGAGTCACTACTCGAGGCAGGGGCAAATTTAGAAGAAACGCTTTCAAATCCAAAATGTTTATCGAAGTATATCAATCCTTTTTTATTCGAATTTCTTCTTCAGAAATATTCATGTCGCATATCTGACGAAATACAAGAGAAAATGGTCACTATTTTAGATCAAGCTGAATCTATACCAAACACATGGACAATTTTGGCTATTATTTCGAAAGTTAAGGTTCTAAGCGTTGATACATTTATCAGTAAATTAGCTACAATGCAAGCAAATGACAAGTTTATAAAGCATACAATACTGAAGCTATGCTCTCAAGATCTCAGCAACGCTCTGGTCAACAAGGTTGTACAATGGCTGTTTCAAAGTGATAAGAATCTTGATTACCAAGATGTAAATGGAAACACATACTTAATAAACGCAGTAAGATATTATTTGAATGACTTTAAAGGACTGTTAGAAATTATGACATTTTTACTACAGAAGGGTGCAAATCCAAATATAAAAAACAGCAAAAACGAAACTGTCGTTTACCATCTCATTTTGTCTAATGGTTTTGACGAAAACGTCAAAAAAGGACTTGAATTGCTTTCGAATTACGGAACCAATATAGATTGCGGTCAACCTTTTATATGGGCAGCGAAATCACACAAACTGCGTACGAAAGTCATTCAAATTTTACCGGGTAGTGTAAGTCCTGATGATGAGGACGAAATAGGTAACGCATTCCATCATTTAGTAAAGTCATACTCACACGGGATAGATGTAGGTTTAACCTCAATCAAAGAATTTTATGCCAAAGGTGTAGAAATTAATAGCAAGAATAAAGATGGCGAGACCCCACTGCATATGGCTGTTCGCTTGAATGTCCGAAAAGATATTGTTTTACAGCTGCTCAGTCATAATGCTAACGTCAACAGAAAGAATAAGGAAGGGCAAACTCCGATGCATTACATATTGCTTTATTTAGATGTCAATGAAATATTTTTATTCAACGAATTTATACGTTATGGTGGGGATTTGTCATTAATCGACACCTTTGGCCGAAATTATTTACACTATGCAGTTTTAGCAATGAGACCTGACACACTGAAAATTTTGTCTATCATTCTACAGAGAAACATATGCGACATCAATGCAAAAAATTGTTTTGGAAAAAGCATCTTGCACACAGTTTGCAAAATAAACTGCCGATATCACTATATAAGTGAAGTTGCAACGAGTAGTTATCATCTTGAAGTTTCGGATAACGAGTGGTGTGCCGGATTAAGAATCCATGCCTTACGACTCTTAATCAATTTTAATGGCAACATTGACATTACTAATTCAAAAGGACGTAGCGTTATGCATATTCTAGTAATTCAGTACGATTATTTTATGAAACAAAAGAAAAGGGATAGTTTAAAACATTTGCATAGTATAATAGGAATGATTAAACTCCTTATATCACGAAAAATAAATCTTCAAATTAAGGACAAAAATGGAAAAACGGTGACGGACTATTTAAAGGAATTCTGCCTCACAGACCTTAGAAACTTTTTTGAAGGACACATTTCTTCCCATCAACTGAAAGAGATGGTGACATCAGAAGTATTGTATATTCGTTAAAGTGATTTCGTGACAATTTGAATATCATTTTCATCAACATTGATGTAAAACGCTTTAAACAAGAATGCACATGCAGTATGCATAGAGTATGATTATATTCCTCAATTGTGAGAATATTTATATAAAGAATTGACCGAAATGTAGAAATGTAGGTTTATTTTTGCATTGAGCGCTAAATCTGAGGTTTTTGCAATATTCGATAACCGAGCTTAAAATAACAAGAATCTCTACGGCAGAGTTCATATAAGTATGCTGTTTCCAGTCAAAAGAACAATTAACATAGTTGTAATTATACACGAGCTTTTTGTTTTCTATAAACGTTTATCTTAAACAACTCAAAATAAGATAAATATAATAGTGATAAATTCTTAAAAGATTTAAAAAAAAAAGTGAAATTATGTTAATAAACTATAACTTTGTTGCATATATTTAATGATTTCGAATATCCGATGCACTACGAAGATTTGATGTTTTCATCAAAACATCAAAATTATCTAAATACGTTAAATGCTGTCAACGGCAGAAGGTTTACCCAGTCTTCTTTATGGAAGTTCACATTCTATATAGTTAGGCAGCAGGTTCATAAGCTACTTATTCCGATTCAAACATTATCTTATTTTTTTTTGCATACTCCTTATGTTGTTTTGTCTTCTTCAAGCCCTGTATCAAATTAAGAAAAACATATAATAAATCTTTATATGGTTTAACTAACCTTACTTAAATAACTAGCATTTTTTAATTGTTAGTATGGTGTTCCATATTAAGTAATTATTAATATTATCATTTTGTTTCGATCGATTTTGACAACTTCCTCATAGGAGTGATTTTCCTTCAAAATCGATATGTTACTGTTTGTTTATAATAATGTTGATAGTTTTGGACTAAACAATATATATAATACACTATGCTTTATTTCAAAAACACTCCGTCACATTGACATGTAAAACTATATACATCTCTGAGAAAAAAGTGAATAACAAAAGAGACCAAGATAAACAAGATCTACAAATATGAAACATAACTCCTTACAGAAGATATTGGAAGATATCCAGTTTGTGTTTTTCATCACTATAGTACATAGAGAGAAACTATTAACAACAGAATGATCCTGGGAGCCTCTAGTTTCTTATTGTTTTTAAAGTCAATGTGATTATTTAAAAAGTTAATGTATATTTAATTTCTGATTATTTCTTTGTAACTGTTTTTAAATCCATATTGATATTGAAATTTTACAAGCCAAATTGTTTCTATAAATTGGGGTTCAGTGCACCGTGTCTAACATTTTGAAATACGGACAGTTCTGTCTTAAGCCTGATAAGCTTTCAATACATTGTTGTGTTATCATAGCGTTTCTGGATAAGCTCAATATCATGTATGTAATTATTGTTTTGGAAACTGCGATATGATAATGTGAGGAACAGTCACACAATCTACCCTAAAGTCGACTATTGACAAAGCCGTTATTGTCTTTTTCTGTGAGGTCTCCGTTTATAATATTTGTGTCTTTGGTCGAAACATTCAACTAAAATTAAATTTAAAGTGATGAAAAAGAGAAGAAACGTGATTAAAGATACCAGAGTGATATTTACTAATAATGTTATTGACAAACATCTGCAACAATTAAAGTGCTAAAATTAAAATGGACAAGCATGCTGCAGTACTTCATACTATTGCGTAGTATTGTATACCGTTTAATGCATAAATCAAATAAACTGACCGAAAATAGCAGGTTTACGCTAGACGTTTTTCGTCTTCAAAGTACGGCTGCAAATTCAAGTAAAAGCACAGATTGCTTTATCACTTTTTCATGCATTTCAGCTATTCCTAGATTGTTCGTTATTAGATTATAAAATTGTCAAAAGTAATTTTCGTAATCTCTCAGGCAAAATTTAACTGCAATAATTTAAGCTTCTGATTTATGTCTTTTTTTGTCATAGACCTATGGACTTTTAAATGTGTTTAGCATTCTTGAAAAGTGTATATCAAGAACAGGGCCTTTGACAAACAACATTTAAAGTGGGATTTTATATTTATTCGTAGTAAAGAAATTGTTTAACATAATACAAAAGTATTTTTTAACGTTGACTTACCTTAATGTTATCTTGTGTATGTATATTTGAAAGAGAGGCTATTGAATGGTACAAAGGTGAAAGTAATCTTTTATCCACAGGATTTTGTCTTGTACCGCCTGGAAATGTAGAAAGTATTTGGACTTATATTTGATGCACATTTTTTAATATTGTTTTGATTTTTTTTTCACTGATCATTTCTTGTTAATCAAACTATATATAATGGATTCCATCAGTGCTCAAATATTTTATCAATAAATATATTATTTCATTAAGTCAAATGCTAAATATTTATGACCATGTACTACAAATCGTAATTTATATTTCTGTAATTAAGATTTACTTTCAAGTTTTAATTCATTTTGCAATTGAAATAACATTATATTGAAAAGATTTAACAATGTCCGATGGATTTTTGTTCTTTATGTTCCCTATATTGGAATATAGCTCTTTAACTGTTTTTATGTATCATTGGCTTCACATCATTTGAATTTGAACGTTTCTGATGAACGTGAATTCAGATATATGCCTCAGACGCATGAAAGCTATAGCCATGACGTATTTATAAAATAAAGTTTGTTATGCGCTGCTGATATGTTGCTACGCAGAAAAGGAAATTTTACGATTTAGAAGATGAAATCATATCTTTTTTTTTTGTATTTCAAACCGACCCTCATTTAAATTTCTAGGTGTAAGTAGAGACTAGAGGCAGACTTCCCTGTTTCTGTTGCATTTTTGATCTCAAGTTCGATGGGATAGATGAGTAACAAAGTCATCAAATTTTGACTTATTTAGTGAGAGAACAATTGAACAATTCTTGGCTTTCATGAATGCCGATTGTAACGTTTACCTGTCACACAACTGACTAAAAGTCCTACAATGACTGCTATAATTACGGCGAGTGGACTATAGTATAGGTATGAAATGCTGTAAAATGTCTGCAGGTCGGACCTACAATATAAAAACACAATCACATTATTATAGTAGCCACATTTATGATATGAAGGTTGTTCTATGTTGTTAACCATAGATGATGAAATGGAAACTTCCATAACTGTATTGGATACCTAAACTGCATAAGTGTCCTTACAAACAACAGTATATTGCTGGGTCTTCCAAGTGCTCCACGGAACCTCTTTCTAAATTATTAACATCTATTTTATCAGCAATCAAAAACGGGCTTCAAAGTTATTGTGAAACTGCCTATTCTAGAGGTGGCGTGAATCAGATGTGGATACTTAAAAATTCCAAAGATCTTTTAGGGAACATACAATCTAACTCTCATCTTGTAATAGTATTAAAACATTTGACTTTTCTACGCGTTATACAAGTATCCCACATTCCGAACTAAAAGACACATTGAAAGAGTTGGTATTGCTTTGTTTCATAAAAAAGAATGGCCAACGAAGATATCAGTATCTTGACTTAGGAAGGGATAAATCCTACTTTGTAAAAGATCACTCTGATTCAAACAAAAAAATCTCTGAAACTTACATTATCAAGATGCTTGATTTCTTGATTGACCAGAGGCGGATTTAGGGGGGGGGGGCAGGGGGCCCGCCCCCCCCCTTTTGGGAAAACATTTGGTTGCTTATATAGGGAATCACTGAAGCGTGACTGGAGCGGGCCACATCTTAGGTCAGTCAGTGGGCCCCCACTTATGAAAATTTCTGGATCCGCCACTGTTGACATCATATTTGCTACATTCGGAGCACGTGTTTAATGGGCAGGAATTGTGCCCCTCTTCTTGCCGACTTGTTTCTTTATTATTATGAGGCTGATTACATACAGGAATTTCTTCGGAAGAAAGATAAGAAGTTAGCAATACCCTTAACTCTATTTTCCGCTATATAGATTATGTTCTTCTCTAAATAACTCAAAATTTGATGACTATGTCGAACGCATCTATCCCATTGGACTAGAGATAAAGGATATAACAGATACAGTTAAGTCGTATTCCCATGCTTGCATTACCTATTATGATTTTCTTGATAGAGGGTTGTTGCTCACAAGGAAGCTATTAAATCAATAGTTCCAAATGGTGAAGTTGAAATCATCTCTTCGTAAATTTTACGGACGCCATCACGAGTTTGTTGACCGTTATGGAATAACCGTTTCACAAATGATACCGGATATGTTCCTTACATCGTAACTACAATCCCCTTCCCTTTCATAAATGTGACCTACCGAATTAGACTTTTTACCGGATTTTTTATCTCATTAGCAACACGACGGATGCCACATGAGGAGCAGGATCTGCTTACCCTTCCGGAGCACTTGAGATCACCCCTTGTTTTTGGTGGGGTTCGTGTTGTTTATTCTTTAGTTTTCTATGTTGTTTCATTTGTACTATTGTTTGTCTGTTTGTCTTTTTCATTTTTAGCCATGGCGTTGTCAGTTTATTTTCGATCTATGAGTTTGAATGTCCCTCGTCCTTCTTTTGATATATGCATAGGCGCTTCAATCTTTATTTTGATAAAGGCCATAAAAGATGTGTTTGAAGTTATTTAAAACTAATATATATAGTTCAGTCTCGTTCAGTGCTTAGTTGATATATTTACATGCAGCCAGCTAAAGCCCGCTTCCAGGTGCGGAATTTGTCTCGCTTGGTTGAAGACCCATTGGTAACATTGGGCTGTTTTCTGCTCTTTGGTCGGGTTGTTGTTTCTTTGACCAATTTTCCATTTCCATTATCAACTTTATAACATTTTGTGATTTTTTGCTAGTTTAATGACGGCCTGGTTCATGGAAAACTTAACTAAATACGTGAATAGTTTTCATATTTTCACGTGAACATTATTCAAACGAAGTTTGTCCAAACAGATAGAAAAATAAATCAGAGCTATTAACTTATACGTACTTTTCTATAGTATTTCCAATGGATATATCTGATGTTAAGTTAAATATCATCGTAGTCGTGCTTAATAATGTGTTATTAAGTATTGTTGTGTTACCAGGCGATAAACATGACGTTGGTGCTGGGTCAGACATGTTAACAACACTTCCAATAGCTAACCAAGACGAAAATAATAAACTGCATAGCACCGCAACAGTTGCACCCTGGAAGTACGTATGAAAATTAAATCAGATCGATGGTCATTCGAGCTTAAAATGGACATTCTATAAGATTGTACATATCATTGTGTGTCATTGTCTCCACCTAGTAAGATCAAGATATATGAAAACTGATTTGGTATGGGAGTCTTCCGTCTTCTTGAATTGTGAAATAGCAGAACACAAAAATGTACAGATAACCCAATATTTCTTTTGATATTCTGAAATGATTTTATAAGAGCTATCTTCTCTAATTTTATTTCAAAATTTTATCATTTTCTCTACCTTCTATTCACATTATAATGAATTTTCTCTGTATAATACATACAAAATGTTTCATGTTTTCTTAACTTGTAGCTGAATCTTATACATTTGGTCGACGCTTCAAGAGTTTAACTTATTTAAAACTGTTTTTGACGCCTGACTGGTATAAACACATGTTTAATGAAATGCTCGCATGTCTCAAATCTTGTTTTATAAATTTTACAGGGTATTAAACTATGCATGCAGTCTTAGCTCTAAAAATTGCTGGATATTATACTTTTTTTTTGTTCCCGTGAGGGCAATGCGAAACAATTATTTAATTTATTGTCACTTTTAAAAAATTCTTAATTCTTTCTGTGTCAATTTGAAAAAAAAACAGTAAACCTCAAGAGAGAACCCCCCTCCTCTAAATAAAAAATACCAACTAAAAAAAACAACCAACACCAAAATAAATAAACACCAAAACATACAAGATACACAAACATATAATAGGAATTAAGGTGGCTCGGGCCTATTCGAAGTTTCTATCAGAAGTGCCGTATTTGTTGTTATTCTATTTTTTACAGAAAGTGAATCAAATTTGTCGAAACAAAATAGGGGTCACGGACTATTTAAGCTAAAAATTTATCTTTAAAACAGGTATGTAAAAGGTACTATTTTTCAATGAAATGATATGGAAAATAGAGGTGTTGACATATTTTTATCGGAGTATAAAAAAAAACGTTCTATAACACTTGGTCCAAAACTGTAATATAAAAAGCTGAAATATAGCTTCAAAGATTGAGCAAATAAAAAACATAGGTTACCGATAAGGGAAAAAAAGTTTGCCTTAAAACCCAAATTTTGGCGAAAAAAAAGGTGAAAATGGGTGAAATGTCATTTTGACCCTTTAACAAATACGGATAATAACGAAAATATTCTATAAGTCACATGACAACAATGATTTAACATTTCTAATCAATCAAAAAATATTTAAAAAATTATATCAAATTTACGACAAATACTTTTGTAATTCATGCGTGAAATTATGCGCAGTCGAATAGTCCCGAGCCGCCTTAATTGTTTTAAAGAAAAGTACAGTCATTTCACACAACAAGACATGTTAAATCAAATATTTTTTCAGTATCAAGTGACTTTCCGCGTGGTAAAACAAAAATCTTAGTTAAATACTAAAACTATTATTGAGGAAGAAACAAAAAAGATTAAACATAACAGTCGTTAGTAATCTTTATCCGAAGTAAATATGCCAATAAGTATTTCATTTTTTTTTTATCTACATATAAATTTACCAACACTTACCAAAGAATTTGTACACGGGAAGAAAAACCCCAATGTAAATAGTCCCAGTAATGGACCTCCAACCATACCAGAAATACTTAAACCAACTTGAACAATTAGACTTCCAAAATACTGGGCCAGGAATGCTAAACCAATTGTGAGCAGACCATAAAACAGCGCAGCTACTTTAGACAATGTGGTTGCAACAGCTTCGTCCATATCTCGTTGCTTTATGTATTTGTACAGCGGTTTCAAGATGTCGGTAATAAGAACTAGAGCTAATGCATTAACTCCTGACGATACTGTGCTACAAAGAAAGAACAACACAATTTCCATGTAAAAAAATCCAAAAAAAATCAGAAAAACATGAGCTCGTTTAAAACACGTATACACAACAATAAAAAATATATATTTATGTACAGCTCTATGTAAGAACCAGGTACAGTGCGATATATGAGGGTTTCAGATTTTTGCAATAAATTGCCTGTTAAAAAAATACAAAATAGTAAACCTCGAATAAATTAACACATACAATAGAGTAGACTGTGTAACATATGGTAGTATATAACGCACTGGTATATCCCCCTCATACACTATAAAATATAAGTAAATTTGCATGTTCCAATCTAAACCTACAACATTGGCTTCTCTTCTCGTGATATCCGTCTCGAAATTTAAAGTTTAAATATGTGGTGGTCTTGAACAAATCCCAAAAAATCAAATAAATATAAAGGTAAATACGATTTCAATATACTCAAAAAAAAATGTGTCGCTAATCTAATTTATGCTAGAAAAAGGAAGGTATAGAGCACATGTATATTCTACTAGATAATTGTAACAAAACAAAGACACATCTGCTATGCATCTTATTGTATTGTAGGTCTTGTAAAGTAGTTGTTTAAATGTTTTGTTAAAATAGAAATTTTCGGGTCCCTTGAAACTATCCCTAAAACATGATTGAACCTTAATTATACAATATATTGTCAAATCATTGCTCAGACGTTACGCACGTTATTGCGTCAATACCCTGTAATCAACCAGTCCACACTAATAAACAGCTTTTCTATAAAATCATAAAAGTTAAGTTATATAAAACTTATATCCATAGACTAGACAGGTAAATACTATTCCGAAAAAAGTACAAATTGTTTTATCATATTTTACTTTAGTCTAAAATAAGGACAACATATTGACAAAACGTCAAAAATATGCGTGTCAGACGTAACAGACTATACACATAATCACTTTAGCAGGGGTGTTTGTGTTCTTCAAAAAAGTGTTATATCCACGAAAATTCGAATGAATGATATGCTTCATATATAAAGTATAACAATATTACTGGATATGCGTTTCTAAAACGACCAACGCTATTTTTTGGCAAAAACAAGAAGTGTTCATTTTGGTCAGATTTTGGAAGATGTTAAGTTATCAAAATTTATAGGTTTTAAAATATAAGATTATATGATATTTCGTTTGTGTAAAATCGGCTCACATATGTGCATACATAGACCATATCAAAATCGAATTTTTGGAGCACTCACACTACTTATAAAAATGCAACGGCTTTTGGCAAATGTCTTGCAAAATGTCCAATGTCGGATTTAGCCGTTTTTAACAAATAAATTGTCATTTGCGACGTTATTTATTGAAAATTTAGATTAGTTGCATGCTCAATAGTCCTTTTCCGTAATTGTGCTTTAAATTTACAAAACAGCTACATACTTTTTAATAACTTGCGTAGTCAAAACGACTTCGTTTTCAAAGAAATGAAATGTCTTGCAAGTTTGTCCACTTGACGATTTTCGTACGTTTTCAACGTTGTCAATTCGGGGTACGCTATTTATGGTGGATCATCTGTATATAGTTCCTCAGATAGAATTTTCTTGATAGTCAGATACTATCAACAAGACCACAAAGTATCATAAAAAAAATCCGATGACTGGGTTTGTTCTTTTAGATGAGGTTCTTAAGTTGTGAAAAAGTTTTGTATCACAAGAGGATAACAAATCATATTTATCAAATTTTCAAATTTGGGAAGCGTAAACTGACTGCGATTTTTTTTTATTTCTCTGCAATAAGATTCATGTGTATAGAATTGAAAGTGAAAATAAAATTGGGCCTAAAGCGTGGCTACATACCTCTCCACATCAACAAAGCTTGTAAACATATGAGATGAATTATAATTAACCTTTTTTTCTGACAATCGTTTCATTTCATAATCTAATTGTACCGCTATTAAAGAAAGTATAGTGAATTTTACAATCAAGACCCGTTTAACTTGTTATTCTCGACAAACTTTTTATATTAGAGCAAAATATATATCCTCCTCCTTTTCGGATCTAAATGGGAAAACATTGCACTTTACGTTTTATGTAAATTGATCTCTGGTAGAGAGTTGTCTCATTGGCACTCATCATACCGTATATATCTTCTCATTTCATAAAGACTAGAACACACCCGCGAAATCGCGGGCATATACAGCTTGTAGACTGTTGTAGGACGATTTTTTGTAAAAGATATTATGTATGGAGAATTTCATAAAAGATATCAAAAGCCCTCTCCCTTTTTCCAAAGTCCGATATTTGTTTCCTTTCTGTTAAATTCAATTATTTTCGTGTGTCTGGCCTCAGACCACAATTATTCTTCTCCTTTGCTACAATGCTTCTTTTTATAAAAGTCAAATCAAATTAACAATTTGCACCGTTTCAGAAATAAATGTAACTGCTTATATATAGACCATTATTAGTCTAATAAAATATGCTTCTAGGACAATCCATCAGTGTTTTCTTTTTCTTTTGAGAGCCTTATTAACATGCCAATGGTAGGATATGAATCATGTATAAATGACTAAGCTAGGCTAATTTGAGGGGTGGTCGGACGGGTCCTAATCCCGAAATCCCGGGCTTAAAACCATGAAATCCCGAGTTGCAGAATTTAAAGAAATGCATATCCCGAAATCCCGAAATCGAAAAATATATTCCCGGATCCCGTAAGGATCAATCCCCAAATCCCGAGCTTAAAAACACCCGATCCCGACGCCCCGAAAAAGGTCCTGCCTACTTCTAATCTCTACCTTACTTTCATTTTTGCCAAATCACTATTTTCCCTTTCAACAATAAATTGTTATGTCCCATTTATGGGCATTATGTTTTCTAGTCTGTACATCCGTTCGTTCGTTCGTTCGTCCGTACGTGTCTGTCCCGCTTCAGGTTAAAGTTTTTGGTCGAGGTAGTTTTAGATGAAGTTGAGCATGTTTAACCTATTTTAGTATACATGCAAGTGGTATGACCCCTTTTAAATAGTAAAAATTCCAAGAAAACAGTAGACAGAATCAGGGCCGACTTTCTATACTAACATACTAACATACTAACATAGAAAGTCCCTGACAGAATACAGACAGTCTCTATATATTAAAGTAGTATAATCGTAGTTTACATGTAGATAAACACGAAAAATATTTGTCTTCTCTAAGGAGGTATAATAGTTGTGGTTCTTGCGATCAAAACACCATGATATGAAACTCGAAAAATAATTGTCCTCTCTAAGGAGATATAATAGTTGTAATTCTTGCGATCTAAACACCATGATATTTAGAACGCTCTGAATGGCTTATTTTTTTCCATTTTTGTTATCCATCATAAGATTGGTTGTACTTGTGTCAAATGTTTTACTTATTTTAATATATATACAACTGGTATGACCCCTTAAATAGTAAACATTTCAAAGAAAACAGTAGACAGAATACAGAGAGTCTCTTATATCTTAAATTAGTATAATCGTAGTTTACATGTAGATAAACGCGAAAAATAATTGTCCTCTATAAGGAGGTATAATAGTTGTGGTTCTTGCGATCTAAACACCATGATATGGAGAACGCTCTGGTTGGCTTATTTATTTTTCATTTTTGTTATCTATCATACGATAGGTTGTATTTGTGCATCTTTAAAACCGGAAGTCTTATCTATGACTAAAAGTCAGTCCGATGACGGAATCATATCCGGACTCCTTTTTTGTCTTTTTTCTCCCAAAGTAACTCAATCTGAATAATCATGAGAATGGATGACAAATGCGACTATGCATGTTACCTATAGGACACAGAGGCATGATGATTGATTTATTGTGGAAGGAAGAGAAGCGACACCCAAAATGAGGTCTTCTCGTTTAATAGTATAGATATGCATTACCCAAATACGATATATTTTGTTGTTTGTTGCTTACGTTACCTTCATTGGGAAATATTCAATGCATATTCAGTACAACAAAACATTATAAGAAGTATCCATATTGATATGCAAAACAAAAATTGCAAGCGAAATACAAAACTTATCCAAAATTATCGGTAATCGCCGTAAAATGTAAAAGTTTGACGTTATCATTTGAGACGCAATATCGTGCTTAACGTCTCAAGTAATGGACCTCTGGTAGTACATTATTATGTTTAGTAGGGTCTTACTGTTTTCTTTCTAGTTTTTTTATGTCGTTATACTTCTATGTTAGTCATGATTTATCTTGGCTTGTATGTAAATCAGAAAGTTTCCATACCTTAGAGACGCACTGAATATGCAAGAAACAAACAATCCTGGTAGCCCATAAATCTTCCCTAAAACGTCCATGACGAGATATGGTAAAAGCTGTAAAAATGTCATGATATTAAACAAACAAAAGTTATTTAATTTTTTATATAAACGGAATTGTTTTTTGGCATCACGATTATATTTGTTTCATCAACAAATAATTGTGTGTGTCAAGGGGGAAGAAACCCATAACGGATTATATGTGTTAATAAAAATACAAACAAAAGCTTTGTAAAAAATAGTGCAAATATTCCGATTGTTCTCTTAACATATATCCCTTAAGAATCAACTCGCGATTATTTTTTTTTCAGGTGAAATTACAATTAACCCAATGATATATCTTTTTACTGAGTATTTGTACGACCAGTTTGCACTATTTGGCGACCTTTGTTTTAAAACTTGCTTCATGTCAGTAAAATATCTGTTTGAAATAAAAAATAAAACAAAATGAAAATGTCAGATAAGTAGTGACCGTTACCTGATCGCTCTTATCAATTATACACGGTACAGGATTTTGGTCTCCATACTTTGCAAAGAGAACTAGACCGATATAAACCAACGCAGTGATCATCATTATACTTGTAGGTAGCTGGATATACAATGCCCTGAAATACAATCGATGAAAAGCAGTTATTACATTGTATAATCAATATTCTCCAGTCCCGTTACATTGTGCTTCGAAATAACCCACATGGTTTTATTAAATGACATTGTATATGTCAATGGAAAAAACTTATTCTGAAAGTAGTATTCTACAGTAACTGTATGAATGGTCATGGTATCAATTTTGAGATATGAAAATTTCCAAACACGGCGCAAAGATTACAAAGATATGCCAAATGAAAATAGTTATTTTCGATGTGAACTGGCACAACTCTAAATTTCCAAAAGGTTGTGACAGTTTAGATGTTATAACTGCATTGAGGGCAGTCCTCAAACAAAAAAAATCAAAAATGTCCTACCCTATCCAAGTTTGTATAATATTTCAAATTTGACAACGGTAGGGCAATTGCAACAAAAACTACATATTTCAGCCTCCCAAACGAATAGCAGTCTAATAATGATTAGAAAAATAAGTTTGATCTAATGAGGTAAAATAATTGAACGTGGCTACGTACTTATACACCCATCCCGAATTAATGAAGCCCTGTAATTTAAACTGGTATTTTAAAAAAGAATTTCGAACTGTAAAGCCAGTACTAAAGCCGGAGTTACTGGAAACAAGTGATGACAGGAAAATAAGGGGCTCATTCTATGTTTTTTCATTTCAGCCCTCTGGGGAAACTGTCCGTAACTCTAACATACAATCCAGCCTTTACTAACCTTTCACGTTTGATCCATGCCAATTGGCAAACTATTGCCAAGCACCCTAAATTATCCAAGATCTTTCCCAATCCTCCTGTCTTAGCTTTTCGGAGACCAGCAAGTCTCAAAGACTTATTTGTTAGAGCTGACGTCTCCTCAAATAAAAGCTGTTCAATTGCAGGATGGTGCAAGTCATGTGGTAACAGACGTTGTCTGACTTGTCAACAAATACTAAATACTCAAACATTTACTTGCCACTCGACTGGGTCTGTGTACACTATATTTTGCAAAAACTTGCAAAACCCAGAATGTTGTATACCTCCTTCAGTGTCGATGTGGCATGCAGTATGTTGGCGAGACAGAGCAGCCATTCAACAAACGCATGAATGGTCATCGAAGTGACTACACTTGCAAGCCCGACCTACCCGTAAGTCGTCATTTGAGATCACCTGGGCACACATAAGCTGATCTCATAAACCTTACCATCACAATCATAGACCACAACGAGGGTTGGTCGAAGGTCGACAGAGTCGCTCGGGAAAGATTTTGGATAAGAAAGTTACGGACAGTTTCCCAAGAGGGCATAAATGAAAAAACATAGAATGAGTCCCTCATTTTCCTGTCATCACTTGTTTCCAGTAACTCCGGCTTTAGTAATGGCTTTACAGTTCGAAATTCTTTTTTAAAATACCAGTTTAAATTACAGGGCTTCATTCATTCGGGATGGATGTATAAGTACGTAGCCACGTTCAATAATTTAACTCATTAGATCAAACTTATTTTTCTTATCATTTTTAGACTGCCATTCGTTTGGGAGGCTTAAATATGTAGTTTCTGTTGCAATCGCCCTACCGTTGTCAAATTTGAAATATCATACAAACTTGGATCGGTTAGGACATTTTTGATTTTTTTGTTTGAGGACTGCCCTCAATGCAGTTATAACATCTAAACTGTTACAACCTTTTGGAAATTTAGAGTTGTGCCAGTTCACGTCGAAAATAACTATTTTCATTTGGCATATCTTTGTAATCTTTGCGCCGTGTTTGGAAATTTTAAAATTGTATCAGCGTCTGTGGTGTTCGCTTAAATTGTATAAATTTCGAGATTTAGAAAAAGTTTCTCAGTTTGAATATTTTGACATGATTCATTTGACATCGTGCTATTATTGAAGAAGGATATCTGTTATCCGAAATATCTAATATTTGTTCATTTTAAAGTTATTTAATGGTGATGTTGTACCTTTTTTGACTTGTTATATATTATATTTTGTAGTGTACAGTATCATATTAAATGATCCATCGCCCTGTAAGATTGATCGTTGACTATTTATTCAGTCATTATATATATATATATATATATATTTAAAAAAAAAACACGTAATAAACTTCCATTTTAGATCACAACCCATCTTATCTAAATATCGGTCAGTGGACTAACACAAGGTAAATGTACACACAAAAAAAAAATCGAATTCTTTAAAATGTGAAGAACGATATCTTACCGTCTTGCAGTGACCTATCATTCAGGTAGAGTAATTTCAATACGAAATAGAACAGTTGAGATGGACAAATAAATTTTTACAAATAAGATATTCAAACGTTTATATTAATATATAAAACTTACGACTGCGCTCCTTTGACATTCTTCATGCTTATGAATCTCTGTACCATTGATTGACTTCCAATATACCCAGACAATGTTAACATAAATCCACCAATAAACAATGTCCAAAATGTGTGTCTCTCAATTGGACTTGGATTAAAACTGAAAAACATTGATATATGAAAGACTTTCTATTTTAATATTTTAGAAGACATTGAGTAATTTGCTGAGATTGGGTTTGTTTCGTGGTTTTAGTTAAATAATTTGTATTCTATAATTATTTTTATTTGTTAATCTAATATTGATTTCATATGATTTGTTATCTCAATAACGTCAGTATTTCGCAATTTTTCCTTTCGGGGCTTTTTCTAGCTGACTATATGGTGTGGTTTTGTCATTTTTGAAGGACGTACCATGACCTTTATAATTGCTATTATTTTCTTTAATTTGAACTCTGGTAGATATTTTTCTCGTTGACAATTATACCACATCTCTTTTTCATATATATTGATTTGCCCATAAACATTTAAAACAAAATAGTTCAGATCTACAAAAAGTTTATATGTGAACCTTTATAGAATATATTTTAGTAATTAAGGTATCAAGTGTAAGCATATACTAACTTGTTAAATTGTAATTTACCACCGTCATCAGCTTTCTCAAAGACATAGGATATTCCCCCAACATCAATAGTGGACTTTATTATTAGTACTAACAAAGCTATCCATATGATTATCATTTGGAAAGCATCAGTCCACATCACTGCTTTTAATCCTCCCTAAAAAAATCATTCGTTGATAATCATTTTAAGTTGCGAAGGATTAAATAGGAATTTGATGTTCATTAGTTGTCTTTTGTTAATATGGTTCATCTCGTGTAGATTAGCCCGTTGGTTTTCCCGTTTGAATAGTTTTACACTAGTAAATTTTTTGAGGCCCTTTATAGCTTGCTGTTTGGTGTGAGCTACGGCTCCATGTGGAAGACCGTACTTTGACATATAATGGTTTACTTTTATAAATTATGACTTGGATGGAGAGTAATCTCATTGGCACCCATACCACATCTTCTTATATCTATTTATTTAATTGAACAAAGCACCCGGGTTCCTTCCTTCAACGTGTTACACATGAACATAGAATGCTTATCCTGTTGTATTGGTGTTTTTTTTATAAATGTTGAATTGTTATTAACCATTTACAATGTATTAGAGAGGCAATTAATTAGAAAATATTGGACTTAGTTATAAAATTGATATACTAGAAGATACTATTTAAGCTAACTGCATTTGTTGCAATTAATCAACTGAACGATGGTCCCTCCGGTATCTTTCGCCCTTCTTTTGGAGTTTTCTGTATTTTTGTTTTAATGTAATTACTAAATATATAAAGAAATATAATAAAAAAAAAAAAAATGAAATAAAGAATGAAGTTAAGTGATTATCAAAAGTACCATGCTTATAATTTAATACGCAAGAAGCGCGTTTCGTCTACATAAGCAATGTAATAAAGAAATGTGTAACTTACCAGTGCAGTATAAAATGTACAAACAAGACCAATAACAACAATGGAAATCCACAGCTCAATTCCCATAACTTAAAAAGATAAAGGTAGTAACATTAGCAATAATTATATTAAGGCACTGCAATTTTTTTTTAATACTTGGAGATTCAGAATATTTCCAAAGTAGTCGCAAATTTTACTTGTACATTTTTCATGCTTATAATGTACAACATTATGTTTTTTTTATAGACATATGGATGTCGTCGTGCCATCTATGTAGAATTTGTGCAAACACTTTTTAAATGGACGAATGCTCGGCCTTACACTAAAGAATTGAATGATTCTTTTTGTAAGTTCATTGGGGTGTAAAAGCGTTGGCCGAAGTACATTTTGTATGAAGTACGGAAGCGCTTCATTCTAAAAATTGTGCGCACGGTCAACACTTTCACAATCCTATTTTTTTCAGATATGGTCATGAAAACACGAATTTAATTTTTTTGTTATTTGATTCACCTGTACACTTTATTGTGGAACCACAAGTTTTATTGAGTAATGCAATTTCTTAAGGAATAACACGTGATTTGCAGTTAGCCAATCAGAATAAAGTATTATAATACAAGAATGTGTCCCCAGTACACGGATGCCCCACTCGCATTTTCTATGTTCAGTGGACCGTGAAATTGGGGTCAGAACTCTAATTTGACATTAAAATTAGAAAGATCATATAATAAGGAACATATATACTAAGTTTCAAGTTGATTGGACTTCAACTTCATCAAAAACTACCTCGACCAAAAACTTTAACCTGAAGCGGGACGAACGAACGAACGGAGCCACAGACCAGAAAACATAATGCCCCTCTACTATCGTAGTGTGATGAACATGGTTCATCAGTTTTATTTTACTAGGGTTCATCTTATTTCTTTTATCAAGCTGAAACATTGTTATACGAACTCGTTATGTTTGAAAGTTGAACAGTTGTCTACTTTCGGTTTTGTTTTGTTTACATTGCTATGGATATTTATAATATTTAGAATCAGTAACGGACCGGTCGTGGTTAGCATACCCGGAAATATTCCGATCGGTAGTCGTAAACATAAGGGCCGTCATTCAAACGTTTTAGCATTAAGGGTTAGGTAATTATAAACACTCATATGAATAAGACATATGGTATCGTCCAAATTAAATGGTATGGTCCAAAACCTTAGTATATAAGCTGATGTGCTGTCAGAACAAGGTTCGCTTGATGGATAATCCAGACGCTTCAAAGAAGGGAAAAGGTAATTATTTACACTTTATAAAAGAATTAATAGAATCTGAATAAGAATCTATCTGCGTACCTGAATAAGGTTGCAGGAGTATTAAAGTTGTATTTACGCACCGGGTAATAGGTGCATAGGCGACTGTGCGGAAATACGTGCACTGGTTAGGCAGTGCACAGGCTGAATAAGCCAGATAGTGCACAGGATAGCGGTGCACAGGATAGTAGCGCATAGGTAGACATTAGCAAGGTTTGGAATAGTGCACAGGTTAGCACTGGTTGTTGCTTAACACAAGGTCTGTTCAAAGACAGCAACACGTCCCACAAATTGTTATTGTGTGTCAGAGGCAAAAGTTAACAAATTAAAGATAAACATATAAGAAACGGTGCAGCTTCCAATATCCAGGGGTAAACTTTGGTACGATACCCAGAAGTCACTACCCCGAGTACGTGACATAATTTTGGTGGCAGCGGTGGGATATTGGCAAGTGCACCTATACTTGATTAAACATGGACGATTTACAACAGCATATAAGTACGTTAGAGGAAGATGTAAAGCAAAAGATAGAAAAGTTGAGACAAACTCAAAATCCTAGGTTTTTGACACCACAACACTCTACCCCAAAAGAGCAACCTAGAAACCTGACAGATTCTGGTATTGCTCAGACGAGGCGCACGGATTTCGGCGATGTCACAGAGCGCACAGTCCAAACACAGCTTCAACGAGCTGATGATGCACCAACATTGTTTGGACCTTACGTAAGTGAGCACGAACAGGGAGCCCGCTCTAAGCAAGGGCATTACAAAACAACTAACGCAACGCCCGGTACCAGCAGCGGAGGTTCAGTGGAGATTTCTCCTATCTTAAGACCTAGCCAAAGGAATGCAAAACAGGCTGTCAATAACCAGGAAAAAGTACGCACGCCTGGAAAGAATACGAGAAGAGAAATCAAACTGGCCAATTATGATGGGTCTGGCGAATGGGTTGATTTTAAATCGCACTTTGAAGCATGTGCTATCATCAATAATTGGGACGAATATGAGCAGGGGCTTTACCTTGCCGCTGCCCTTCGCGGGCACGCACAGAGTGTCTTCAGCGATTTACCAACTGATAAGAAAATGAATTATGAGACCTTAGTGAAATCATTAGAAGAGCGTTTTGCTCCGCCAAATCAGAACGAACTATACAGAGTTCAATTAAAGGAGAGACGCCAGCGTGCGAGTGAAACCTTGCCAGAACTAGGACAAACTATACGGCGATTAGTAAACAGAGCATACCCACTAGCACCCACTGAAGTAAAAGAAACATTATCAAAGGATTATTTCTTAGATGCATTGCACGATAGTGAGATGAGGATAAAAATTAAACAATCCAGACCGCAAAACTTAAACCAAGCAATATGTTTAGCTGTCGAACTTGAGGCGTTCTACAAAGCAGAGAAAAGACAAGATTTTGTAAAACCTCAGATGCGGGCTACGCATGCAGATAATATTACAGAAGAATTATCTAAGGACGATAAGTTTACAGAAATGATGGATTCGTTTACTAAGCAATTAGAATCACTTCGAATGGAGTTAAATGAATTTAAAAACAGCGGACAAAGAAACACTGCCGATCCGGAATGGAAACGGAATCAGCAATGTTACAATTGCGGTAAATATGGACATTTTAAGCGAGAATGTAGGCTACGAAAGCAAGGTGGCAACGGGAACGGTCAATACAGGAACCACGAGAATGGCTCTGCAAGGCCAGTACATTCTCGAACAAGAAGACAGCGGAGAAAACAAATCAAGCTCAATGTTCAAAATAACTCGACGAAAGAAGCAGGGGCATATATAGACGTAGCTATAGGAAATATAAAAGCCAGTTTTCTCGTTGACACAGGTGCAACTGTCACTCTTATATCAAATAAACTATTCAATAGTTTGAGAAAAGAAGAGATGCCAAACCTCAATCAAGTGGTTCAAACTATTATGTCAGCAAACGGCTCTGAAGTAAACGTTACGGGAAAAGGTGAATTTCACATCTGGATTGATCATAACGTATATTTAGCAGAGGCAGTAGTAGCGGATCTTGCTTTAGATGGCATAATTGGTTTAGATTTTCTCAAGAAAAATAGATGTCTGATTAATTTACAAGAAGAACATATGGTTTGCAATAACCAGGTGATACCACTGAACTTCACTGGACAGCTTGGTTGCTATAGAGTGTCTGTAGTTGAAGATACATGCATACAACCAGGCACAGAAGCTTTGGTCCGGGGTCACATTAACGAATATCCGTCAACAAAGAATGAAGTAGGCTTAGGAATCATTGAACCCTGTGACAAATTTGTAGCAAAGGACAGTGCCTTAATGGCAAGAACTTTAGTTAAAGCCTCAGAAACCGTACCACTGCGCTTTATGAATGTATCGAATGTAGTGAAGATAATAAGAGCTGGGACAATTGTAGGAAATATAAGCCCTATCCAGGACGTGATAAGCAACGACGAAAATATTACTGATATACATAAGGATCAGAATCTAAGAATTGAATTGCAAAAATTACTGAGTAATTGCAGCGAAAATCTTAGCCAGGAGCAAAAACGTGGAGTTGAAAATCTTCTCAATGAATACAAAGATATTTTTGCAGCATCCGACAGGGACTTAGGTAGAACTAATTTGGTGCGCCACACCATAAATACAGGAAATAATGCACCAGTAAAACAACCGCCTCGCCGCACCCCCATTCATATGCGAGAGGAAGTCGATAGACATATCGATGACATGCTTGAACGCGGAGTAATTGAGTCAGCCGACGGTCCATGGTCGTCTGGGATAGTACTGGTAAAGAAAAAGGATGGTACTACACGCTTTTGCGCTGATTATCGCAAGGTCAACGATTTAACAGTAAAAGACGCATATCCATTACCCCGCATCGACGACTCATTGGAGCAATTGTCCGGAAATAAATGGTTCTCTACTTTAGACCTTTGTTCGGGATACTGGCAGGTGGAAATGGCAGAGAAAGATCGCCCGAAAACTGCATTTGCCAGCCGAAGGGGACTGTTTCAATTTCGACAGATGCCATTCGGCCTTGCCTGTGCACCAGCAACCTTTGAAAGATTAATGGAGAGAGTATTGGCGGGACTGCAGTGGAGTATATGTCTAGTTTATCTGGACGATATAATTGTGGTTGGAAAATCGTTTGAGGAAATGCTCGAAAATCTGCGATCGGTTTTTGATCGACTAAAGGGAGCTGGCCTTAAGCTCAAACCCAAGAAGTGCACACTATTTTCAAAGAAAGTTAACTTTCTTGGACATGTCGTCACTGAGGAAGGTGTAGCCACGGATCCAGAAAAGATAAAGAGCATAAAGGATTGGCCCATTCCAGTTGATGCGAGCGAATTACGTTCATTCTTGGGTCTCTGTGGATATTACCGGAGGTACATAGAACATTTTGCAAAAATCGCCAAATGTCTCCATCAACTAACAGAAAAAGGACGAAAGTACTTATGGACAGAAGAATGTCAGGAAGCTTTTCAAGCCTTGAAAGGAAAACTAACTAAAGCACCCATTCTTGCACATCCAAACTTATCTAGACCATTCATCCTAGACACTGACGCAAGTAATAACGCTATCGGAGCTGTGCTATCACAGGAAATTGATGGTAAAGAGAGAGTCATTGCTTTTGGAAGCAGAACATTATCAAAAACAGAACGGAAATATTGTGTCACTAGAAAGGAACTCTTATCAGTAGTACACTTCGTCAAAAGTTTTCGTCATTTTCTGTATGGCCGAGCATTCATCGTTCGAACGGACCACAGCTCATTGCAATGGGTGTTAAACTTCAAAAACGCAGAAGGACAATTAGCAAGATGGCTTGAAGTGTTGAGTACATATGACATGAAAATTAAACACAGGCCAGGAAGTCAGCACCAGAATGCAGACGCGTTAAGTAGGATACCTTGTAGACAGTGTGGATATAGCTCTGATTGGAAGGCACAACAACTTGTACAGACAGTGTCATCAAAGCCCGATGAATGTGAAAGAGACAAGGAGGACGACACAGAAATATCCCTCAAACATCTTCAAGACAATGACAAAAATTTGCAAATTGTAAGACAATGGGTACAAGATGGGCACAAGCCTAACTTGAAAAATCTAGGAGAGTACAATTATGTTATTAAAAGCTTATGGTCGCAGTTTGATGATCTGAAGATTCAGGATGGAGTACTTTGCAAAGTGCACAGAGACAACAACAAAAGTAGAGTGATAGTGCCCCTTACAGAAAGACGTCGAATACTTCAGAAGTGCCATGATAACAAGACGTCAGGCCACCTTGGCATCAAGAAAACGCAATCTAGAATCAAAGATAGGTTCTACTGGCCTGGTGTACGACATGACATAGTAGCCTATATAGCCGGTTGTGAAATTTGTGCCAAGAGAAAAGGTCCGAATAAACGGCAAAGGGCTCCTATGCAGTTGCAAAAATCGGGTTACCCAATGGAAAGAATTGCTATGGATATATTGGGAGAACTACCCGAAACCGAGAGAGGGCACAAGTATATCCTAGTCATTAGCGATTATTACAGCAAATGGACGGAAAGCTTTCCAATGCCTAACATGCTTGCATCAACTGTAGCCAATATATTAGTAGCAGAGGTTATTACGCGTTTCGGCGTGCCTACTGTAGTTCACTCTGACCAAGGCTCGCAGTTTGAGAGCGAATTATTTCAGGAAATGTGTCACTTATTACAGATAGACAAGACTAGAACCACGCCCTACCATCCGCAGTGTGACGGAATGGTAGAGAGATTTAATGGCACATTGGCCAAAATGTTGACTGCTTATGTTGACGAACACCATTCGAATTGGGATTGTTTACTGCCCTACGTTATGATGGCATATAGATCAGCTCAACATGAGACCACAGGATGTACGCCTAATCGCATGATGTTAGGTCGCGAAGTTGCTACACCTGTGGACCTTATGTACGAGGTACCTGATTATTTAAAGAAAATTCCACAAAACAGATGGGCATGGGAACTTCAAGAACGAATGGAAGAAGCTCACCACTTTGTTAGAAAACACGTAGGACAGGAAATGGTGCGTCAGAAAAAGTATTATGACAAACAGTTAAACTGGAGCAAATTTAGGAAAGACGACCAAGTATATGTATTCTTTCCAATTCGAAAAGCTGGTCATTCTCCCAAATTCACATCTTACTGGCGTGGTCCTTTTCGAGTACTCAAAGAATACTCGGATGTGAATTATCTCATTAATTGTGGTAGACGCGGTCGACCACAGGTTATACATGTCGATAGAATGAGGTTGTGCAAGGGCCAACATCTGAGAGGAGAAACAGAGATGAATGAACTCGAAATTCAAGATGATGCTTTTGAGCCGGAAAGTGTGTTGCCCGAAATTTTCAATGAGGAGCTTGATAGTGCTGACAACATTGTTGATCAAAGTGATTCAAGGGATGAGTCAGGCTACGCAGGGCGTCCACGCAGGGTTACCAAGCAGCCGGCATGGCTTCATGATTTTGTTCGATAATTTGGATCTCATTGTTGTATATATATTCCTATCATGTATATAAATATATAAAAAAAAATAGTAATGGAAAAGTGAAGGAATCACTATCTAAATGTTATTTTGTTGTATATTTTAATATTATGTCCGTCGGATGGGGACGTTAAATCCGAGGTCCCGTGTTCAAGGAGTACCATGCTTTGTGCACGTTAAAGATCCCTCTCAACAAGCTCTTTGAGTGGTCCATAAGTGGCCGGTTGTTAGGCAAAATTATTTCATACCGGTTTTGGCTTTGATATTTTCAGTGGTTTTCAGATTTAACATTTGGCTTGTTGGTTTTAAAGGTTAAAAATTGGTGTCTCTAAAATATGTCAGCATACATGTTTCAAATAAAGATGTAAAACGAAGTAAGGGTTCTTAGGATAAAGTTGATGTGTTTAAGTTGATGTCCATGTTTAACGTTTCCTCCAGTGTAAAGACAATAGTATACAGTTGAGTGGGAATCTTGTCATGTCGGGTAGATCATACATCTACGAGTTGTTCTAGTGGTTAGCTACTGAAGAAGTAACGGTTATAATTGTGGTTTTTAAATGGCATGGCTCGAGGCAATACCCGGATAGAGTTTGGGACTGAAAAATGTCCACTTGATGTAGATGTGCTCAATTGATTTCGATAAATGCGGGGACGCATTTCCTGGAGGCGTGGGTAATGTGATGAACATGGTTCATCAGTTTTATTTTACTAGGGTTCATCTTATTTCTTTTATCAAGCTGAAACATTGTTATACGAACTCGTTATGTTTGAAAGTTGAACAGTTGTCTACTTTCGGTTTTGTTTTGTTTACATTGCTATGGATATTTATAATATTTAGAATCAGTAACGGACCGGTCGTGGTTAGCATACCCGGAAATATTCCGATCGGTAGTCGTAAACATAAGGGCCGTCATTCAAACGTTTTAGCATTAAGGGTTAGGTAATTATAAACACTCATATGAATAAGACATATGGTATCGTCCAAATTAAATGGTATGGTCCAAAACCTTAGTATATAAGCTGATGTGCTGTCAGAACAAGGTTCGCTTGATGGATAATCCAGACGCTTCAAAGAAGGGAAAAGGTAATTATTTACACTTTATAAAAGAATTAATAGAATCTGAATAAGAATCTATCTGCGTACCTGAATAAGGTTGCAGGAGTATTAAAGTTGTATTTACGCACCGGGTAATAGGTGCATAGGCGACTGTGCGGAAATACGTGCACTGGTTAGGCAGTGCACAGGCTGAATAAGCCAGATAGTGCACAGGATAGCGGTGCACAGGATAGTAGCGCATAGGTAGACATTAGCAAGGTTTGGAATAGTGCACAGGTTAGCACTGGTTGTTGTTTAACACAAGGTCTGTTCAAAGACAGCAACACGTCCCACAAATTGTTATTGTGTGTCAGAGGCAAAAGTTAACAAATTAAAGATAAACATATAAGAAACGGTGCAGCTTCCAATATCCAGGGGTAAACTTTGGTACGATACCCAGAAGTCACTACCCCGAGTACGTGACAGTAGGTGGGGCATAAAAAACATACATCTAATGTAATTGTTGAAACATAAAAAATAGGTTATGTACATTGCAGTAATGAAAGATGATGTTTCTTAGTATACCTTTATTCGTCGCAGGATGAACATAATCAATCAACCAATTAATCAATTATACTGATAAGGTAAAATATAATGTTTTAGCTCATACAGTGATTGCGGCAAAATTCCTTTATGTAAAAGTCCTGGTTTGAAGTTGTATACACCTTTTTCTAGGTATTTCGTAGCATTTATGTACATTGAAACTAAATTAAAGACCAATCATGCTATTCAAACACAATGTATGTATCGTACTGGTAAGATACGCTTGCATCACGTGTTAATATCAATTAAAATAAATGTAAAAAACAAATATAATGTGTGCACTTACCTTGATTAAGTGCTAATGCTGGGGCATACAATATTAAAGCCATGCCTAATATCTTATAATGGAAAAAAATCATTAGTATATACATTTACACATTGTGCATCATCTGTTTTGTTTATATATTTTGTGTATATGCAACCTGTTGGATTTAAGCATACTAATGTTAGTCTCTGTCTCAAGAACACATTCAGGATATAAATTATTTGAGGAATGACTAATATTTTTTCTGTCTATGGAGAAATAAAAAATGTGGTGCACACTGAATAACGCGCGTTTAATTTAACATTCAATTTTAAGCCGAGGTAAAAAATGAAAAAAACGTTGATGACGTCATGGTCACATACAAATTATGTATATAAGTTGATAGACAAAACATTGTCAGCCAATTAGAAGACGTGTTTCATCCAAAATTAAATGATTTAGGTATTCAAATAAATAGATATAGTATAATTGTCATTGAGACAACTCTCCTCTAGAGACGAAATGACCCAGATATTATAGTTATTACTTTCGGGGTCATTTCGTCTCTAGATGAGAGTTGTATAGGTCACCGCATGGGCTTCGACAATGAGTAACACCAATACCGCATAGAAAGCTATACGTGACTCCGAACTGACAAATGTAAAACATTCCGAACGAGAAACTTGCGACCTAATTTTGTGTACAAAACAATAAACAAATACATGTATGATAATGTTTTTTTTTTCTTTCAAAAACATATATCAGTATATCTTGAAAAACTTCAAAATGTTTTAATTGGCAATACGAAGTGATAGGAACAGGTTAGTTTATGCGTTTTTATATATAAAATGAAATATATGGCGGACTCCATGTTGACCCCTGGCAAAGCCTTTAAAAAGGACGTATATTAGATTATATATTCACGTCAATAAACGTCCTAGCCCCAGGGATAAAGGACTCAATTTAAGTATTTATTTATCATTTCTTGATTTTGACACTTCAGTAAACGAAGTGAATTAACCCTGTCAATGACAATAATGATTATGAAACAAAGCAAAGAATATTCAATGCTTTAGAAAAATGGTCTTGATTTTTTTAAATACATTTGTACATACATATATATTACTAAATAGTACTTATACGCTTACGGTTTGTAGTTGAAACAGTAGACATCCCAATACTCTGACAACTTTATTGAATCTCAATTCTAAATACTGCAAAATATTAGAAAAAAAAGATGACTTAATACTATCATTGCACTGTTCTACAGACTACAATTAAAGACAACAAACTTAGAAATCAACCAACCAAATAGTTGATGGTTGAGACACGAATTTTGTATTCTGAGATCAGAGTAAAGTTTTATGACTGAAAAGCCAACATTATATTGCTTTGAACATTGATTGGTCAAAATTTCAACAAAAGTGCAAGGGGTACTAGTGATTATCGTCATTTCAATTTCTAAAACAAATAGTGCTACAGCAGACAAATAAATATAATTGAATCGTCAAAATAGCAATCATTTATATAGTTGTCAACCAGTATGTTCTGTTTATTTTTATATTAGTCTTTTATTTGTCTTTGTATATTTTGACTTTTACGGTATAGTCTAATTTTGGTAATATCCATTTGACGTGGCTATGTACTTATGCATCCCTGCCCGTTATTGTGCTATCATGGTAAATTTTTGTATTTTTTTCTTCCCTTTTTGCTAATGTGCTTTGTCTATATTCCTTTTTGTTTTTTTGTTTTTTTTTTGGACATATTTGTTTGTTTTATAGTGATTAAGATAATAACACAATGTTGTTCGCTGTTGTCCTATTTTTGACCTTTTACCTATTATGTCTGCTGGTTTTGTTCACACATCGTTGTCAATACAATGGAATTGTATACGACTTCTTACAAGTGAGAGGTTTAGCAAGTTATAAAATCACGTTAAATCTACAATTTCCACATACGAAAATGCCTGTACCAAGTCAGGAACACGACAGTTAGTATCCCGTCGTTTGATGTGTTTACGTTTTTGATTTTTCCATTTGCATACGGACTTTTTTGAGATTTTCGAGTTCGGAATTTTATTTATTTTATTTTTGATGACATATGGAATATGTTTAAGAAGTGGCAGTATGTAAAAAAGAAGATGTGGTATGGACTATATGCAGAAGTTCTCGAACTTTTAAAAATATATCAATTGTTATAAGATTATTATTACAGTTACAAATTTATGTTCTTACCTCGTATGCACTCGTTATTTGAAGTTGATGATACACTGGTATTATGAAATGTATAACGAATGGCAACGATAACACATTTGTTGATACAATATATAAAAACATAGTTCCATTAAAGAACACTTCTGAAGGAACTCCCATAATCATGCCACCGGAAACTGAAGTGGCCATCAAAGACATAGTAACGGGAACAAGTCCCATTTTGCGATCTCCAAGAAGAAGGTTCGATGTTGTTTGATTCTTTTTGTCCCGCCATGTGTAAAATATTCCTATTCCTGTCGCAATGCCTAATGATAAAACAAAAATCAAATAGTCAGCCCAGTGAAATGTATTAACAACTGTTTCCATTTAACAATGTTTTTAAAGTTCGGTTGAAAAAAAGGTTTACTGGTACAGTACACCCCAACAAATAAAATGACAAGTTTGTGAATAATTGTTTTAGTATACTATTAATAAAAACCGCCTGTGTCACCATACATTTACTTTAATGTTAATGATCTACATGAACACTTTCACACATCATGTAAATATTTGCAGAACGTTTTAAGTGTTGTTGAAAGATGTCATCAAACACTTTGATTTTGGCAGTTTATTCATTAAATTGAAATTCATTAAAATGTAAAAGCTAAACCTAGATTTAACCAAGGAGGTTATATTAGAAGGAGAGTGAACACTGCTTCATACAAAATTAGCATCCCCAGGATAGTAGTTCGATCAGAGAAAAATGATAGAATTATAAAGAAACCGACATGTTTATCACCCACTTGACATGGCCCTCTGATGTACCGGGCTGTTACCGCGAGCAGTTCGGGCTATTAGATAAATCGCATATGTCACGTGATTTTTATCAGTGACTGGGTCATTAAAGTTCAGGTGCATTTTCGGTAACAATGCAGTGTATAGGTGTTTATGATATGGAAAAAGATTGGACGCGCAACTTCAAAATCAATCGTCTATCTACCGTGAAAAAAGGTAAAGAAATGACAAAGTTATGAGGGTTTAAAGGAAAGTTAGTGTGCGATTTTTATTCAACACTACATTGCTTTAAAAAAAGATTTTCGCTTCACCGTTCAATTTCTGTTGATGGGAATTGGCAGGTAATAATCATAGAAAATATACGAATATGCAAAGTAGGTTAGTTAGCGTGACCGGTAACGACCGGAAGGAATATTTGCAATTGAAACATAAAGAAATTTATCGGGAACAACGTAAAAGTGCTTTCTGTTGATATTAACATTAACGGCAATGAGACAAATATTCGTTTCATTTCTATTCGTAATGAGCTTACTTTTATCAAAAATTTTCAATTTTTAATTACTTTTAATAAAAAATATCACAAAAAATCTTATTAACATGTCAATAATTGTATATCCGGTCAGTTTATGACACCT
Source organism: Mytilus galloprovincialis (assembly GCF_965363235.1). NCBI lineage: Eukaryota > Metazoa > Mollusca > Bivalvia > Mytilida > Mytilidae > Mytilus > Mytilus galloprovincialis. The sequence goes on from NC_134843.1 coordinate 91,494,678, forward strand.
CGGGTGTTTCCGTTCTTAATCGGTTATGTAATTAGGACAAAATCTCCCTCTGTGACAGAGTCGATCTCAACTAATTAACACCCACTTACAGAAAAGTCGGTAACATTTTATGTGTTATTATCGTCTTTCATCCTCTCTCCTTCTAATATAACCTCTTTGATTTAACTGATAGTGATGATAATGACTTGAAAGAAATATCAATTGTCTCATATACACATAAGTGTATAATGTTTAAATTATTGTTTTTGACATACCTTCAGAAAGTAATTCGTAATTCGAGAACACATGTATATAGATACTGCAAAGTTGACTTACTAGGACGGACGGAGCATAGAAAAACTTGTAACATAGTTTGTTTGTTGCATATTTAAGGATGTTACTTACTGATATATATGTATATCTTATTTGTGGAACAGTCACTAGATCTTATCTAACAGATCACTCATTAATTTTGATTAAAGCTGCACTTACACAATTATATCTGCTCTCCCTTCTATTTTTGCGCTGACCTTTTATAACAATTCAATGATAGTGTTGTAATACAAATATTGTTACTAGTATTTACAGAACCTATATTCTTACTTGACTGAATTTTAAAGAAGCTGTCGATAAACTGTCAACGTACAGTGTGCTGCTCTGTTCTAACGCCATCTGTAAGTATAGGGTGTTTAATCTTCAAGTTTGTTATCAATTTAAATTGTAGAAAGATGTATTAAGATTCTCTAATAAGTCATATCAAACTAACAACAGTAATTATGTATGTAGGAACATGACATGTTTTCGATACTGAATCAAATATTTCTGTTATTTCGATACATGTATACCAATCACGATTGCCAAAAATACAACATTTGTTATTTTTAGAATTCCGTATCGACAACACTTGTTTTTGGAATGTACTCTTGTGACCATAATTCTTATAAGTTATTATATAACACGTTTGGGAACACCAAAATCAAAAAGAAAGAAATGGAACAGCCACAACTTTTCATAATAGAATCACCACAAATTTGCCTAATGAAATATGCTTTAATACTAGAAATGTTATTAAATTGGTTCTTCGAGTATCATGTCTTATATATATAAAAGAAGATGTGGTATGATTGCCAATGAGACAACTGTCCACAAGAGACCAAAATAACACAAAAATTTACAACTATAGGTGTTCAGATGGTACTGGCGGTGGCTGTATGTTTAGAGACGTTACGCACGGTATTCGGTATATGTTTCATTTGACCATTTATTAATGCAGCAGTAGGACACAAACACATCAATTCTTTGTAAAAAAAATATTATTAAATAATTACTTGTCTTGATTTATCCTTTGAATCGAATTTAAATAAAACCTGGTTTTAATTAATTTAATGTAATGTTGTATAATATAATTAAGCAATAATTCCGTGTCCATAATGACTCTTTTGCCTTGTAAGACGTAACAACAAAAATAAACCATCTAAATATAAACGAAGAAAAAATAAAAACAACTGTGACGTTACGCACGGTGTTATTTTTGGTAATGGTAACGTTAGTTGACGTCGTTTTTCAATTATTTCATCCTACTTCTGTACCTAACGTCAAAACTTTGCAGCTTTTTAAAAAACGGCTTGCATTTTGATGTTTAACTATTTATTTAAAAAAAACAACATGTTAACATAACATTACTAGTATATATTTTTGACATCGTATTCTTAACAAAATGAAAGTGTTTATTTCAAATATTTGTCACTGCCCAAGCATGTCAATTGTTGCTTTATGATTCTCAGAATTCCGTCATCACAAGTATCTAGGACTAGGCATTTATAAATATCTATTGGAAACAGCCAGTACCAAAGATTTTTGTGCTTCAAGAGTATAAATGCTATTAACCCACCTTCAACTAGTTTTCTAACTACAGTTCGCGAATATAATTTCAGGGTCTTTTTATTCGTATTATCAACATCTTAAATATGTGTCTTTCAAGAAGATTATAATGGAAAATAATCCTTGTTCAGGTCAATCGCAGCAACAGCTACTATTTATCCTCTGTTTGCTTTATCTATAATTATAGTTTCATCCTCAGATTTTAGAATGAAAACGGCAGTTTAGAATTGTTGATTTTATTTAAAATTAAAATGTCACCTACAGTCCTTGAAATATAATGAGTAATTTCAAATGCATCTGTTTGTCGGATGCGTGGAAATGACTTTTAGTGTATACAACATATACAATCGTACTAGCAGACGCATCTATGTTATTATAATCCAAAAACGAAAGCTTCGGCATGTTTAAAGCTTGTGCTTCATATGTAAATTAACACATGAAAATTGCAGGATCGTATCAAGAAAATCATGATTGAATCATGCTTTTAGATCTGTCTATGCGGTATGGGCTTTGCTCATTGTTGAAGGCCGTACGGTGACCTACAGTTGTTAATTTCTGTGTCACTTGGTTTGAAATGCAATTCTTTTGCATTAAAAATACCTAATCTTTTGCATGATACTTTTATTTATCCGACGATTTTACGATCAGCAAATGGCTTACAAATTTTGATGGAAGTCAAATTTTCTTGTTGATTTAAATAATTATTCCAAAAAATATCTCCCAAAATAATATCATCACACAGAACGTGTCAAATGCTAAAGGCACAACATGCTACACTTTCAGTAGATGGGAAATACAATTATATATTATAACGTTACATTCACGTTCCATGCAAAAATCGTTCAATTTGGACGTGGTAACATTTACGGGAGAAACAGACAATTTGATGGAAATTGATGAAAAAATTGGCGTGTCCTTAACCTTGAAGGCTTAACCAAATCTTTAAAAAAAAAATCACATTTCAGTGATAACATTTGTTTGCATAGTTCATTTGTCTGTCACAAATCTAGAATACCCTAAATTATCATCGTACTTAAAAATCTTGAACAATGGCTCTATGGTAACATTTACGGGAGACACGGAAAATACTGGAAAAAAATAAAATGGGAGAAGCTATGTTAAAAATAAAAATAGTTTTGTAAAATTCGATAAAATCACATTTTTATGTAGAGGAGGCGAACCTTTCCTATTATTTATATAAAAATATTATAATATTGAAGTGTTAGCTTTCATTTTTGTGTACTCGAATTTTCAAATCTTACAGCTATATGGAATTTCGAAAATGGCTGCTAGATTGCGAACTGACAGGATATTTATCGTGACCGTTTAATATAATAAATATGATCATATCATATCCCATCTGTACAAATTTTATCGAAATCCATTCAGCAGTTAGTATTTTTTCTTCGTTTATATTTGGATGATTGGCGCTTGTTGTTACGTCTTACACGGCAAATACGGCAAATTATGAACACAAAATCATTGTTTAATCATAAAATGAGACATAACATTAAATTTATTAAAATCAGGTTTTATTTAATTTCGATTCAAATGAAACATCAAGACAAGTTACTATTCAATAATGCGTAGATTTGATTTGTTTTTGTCATACTTATGCATCAAGAAATGGTCAAATGAAACATAGACCGAATACCGTGCGTAACGTCTGAATGGATTTCGATGAAATTTGTACAGGTGGGTGTAGAACGGTTACGATAAATATCATGTCACTTCGCAATCTAGTGGCCATTTTCGAAATTCCATAGAGCTGTAAGATTTGAAAATACGGGTATACAAAAATGAAAGCAAACATTTCGATGTTACATTATTTACACATAAATTATAGAAAAGGTTCGCCATCTCTACATGTAAATGTGATTTAATTGAATTTTATGAACACATTTTTATTTCTAACACATCTTCTCTCATTTTGTTTTTTCAGTATTTTCCGTGTCTCCCTTAAATGTTACAATATAGCCATAATGATTGTTTAAGATTTTTCAGTACCATGATAATTTAGGGTATTTTAAACTTGTGACAGACAAATAAACTATGAAAACAAATTTACTACTGAAATGTGATTTTTTAAAAGATTTTTTTAAGCCTTCAATGTTAAGGAAACGATAATTTTGTTTATAAATTTCCATCAAGCTGTACATGTCTCCCAAAAATGTTACCACGTCCAAATTGAACGTTTTATGCACGGAACGTCAATGTAACGTAATATATATAATTTTACTTTCCATTGACTGACAGTTTTGCATTTTTGTGTCTTTAGCATTTGACACGTTCTGTGTAATGATATATTTTTTGGAGATAATTTTTAACAATTTCTTTTAAAAGGTAATAAATCAACTAGAAAATTTGACTTCAGCCAACAAAGTTTTGTAAACGATGTGTTGATCTTAAAGGCGTCGAAGTTTTTGATAAATAACAAGTTTTCTATAACATCGAACCTTTCGACTTTGGAACCTAGTAACAGATATGATTCCGCTAGTACGAATGTTTGTTGTATACGCTAACAGTCATTTCTACGCATTCAACAAACAGACGCATGTGAAAAATACTCATTCGTTTTCAAGGACTGAAGATCGTTTTTAATTTTAAATAAAATGAACAATTCCAAACTGCCGTTTTATTTCCAAAAGTTATGGATGAAATTGAAATTATAGAGCTAGCAAAGAGATGATATATAGTAGCTGTTGCTGCCACTGACCCAAACGAGGATCATTTTCATTATAATCTTCTCGAAAGACACATATTTTGGATGCTGGCCGTACGGATAGAAAGACCCTAAAATTATTCGCTAATTGTAGTTTGAAAACTACAGTTGAAGGCGGTTGATAATATTTATACTCTCAAAGCACTAACCAGCTTTGATAAGGCTGTTTCTACGTGATTATATGCCTAGACTTGGATACTTGTGATGACGGTATCCTGAGCATTATAGAGGATATACACTTTGCAACAATAAACATGCTTGGGCAGTGACACATATTTGAAATATAAACTTTCAAAAAGTTATGATTATGAGGAAATAAAGTTTATTTATCAAAAATAAATAATCAGTCATGTTTACTTACAGTCTATTTTTTTTTAAAATAAGTAGTTAAACATCAAAATGCCAGCTGTATTAAAAAGTGCAAAGCTTTAACGTTTTTACAGGAGTCGGTTGAAATCATTAAAAACTACGTCGAGTAACGTTGCCATTACTGAACCGAACACTGTGCGTAACGTCAGAGCTGTATCGAACACATATTTTAATCACTAATCAATAAACGTGAGACGAATGTTAAGGGCATTCCTCATGAACCCTGTTAGTATATGATGTTTCGAAATATTTTATCTCCCTTCGCAGTTCGTTTTGCTACAATTTTTTCCCTTTACTTCACAAGCTATTTATGCATTATTGGCTTTGGGTGTTTGTATTGCGCGCTCCGAAAGTCTATAATTCAAACCAAAGCAAGCCATTTGAATGAGTAAAATTTATGACAACTTTATTGTCAATCAATATTTTTATTGCAGTTTCTTACTGATAATAGATTTATGATAGTTTCTGTTTAAAACATTCACAACGAATAAGACTCATGTCGATTCAAAACTTGTTTCTGTTCTAGATCTAGAACATGCTTGGCTTTCAAATATTCGACTTTTAACGTTGCCGATAAAGGTCAATTCAGAAACATGATTCGGACACGTGAAGTGTAAAAGTGTTGTTTTCATAGTTCGTTTCTGTGTGTGTGTTACATTTTAATGTTGTGTTTCTGTTGTGTTGTAGTTCGCCTTTTATATTTGATGCGTTTCCCTCAGTTTTAGTTTGTAACCCGGATTTGTTTTTTTCTCAATCGATTTATGAATTTCGAACAGCTGTATAATACTGTTGCCTTTATTGGTGATATACTTAACAAACCTCTATTGTATAAGACCATATACAAACAATGTATGTTAAAGGGGCACTAGCTTCGAGATATATAAAAAATCTAAAGTATGATTTTTTGGTGCAATTATTAATGAAAGTAAAATAATAAAATAATAATTCGCTTTTAGCAAACATCATGGTTCAATTTTGTCAAAATAAACTAAGAAACAATAATGATGGATTATTCACTTGCAAGTGTATAATTCGACGTCATTGAAACCGAATTCATGTTAACTTCAATTGAATCCCTCAGCTACATTTTTTTGTAATTATAGATAACACATGCATTGTGCAAGTAAAGTTATTAAAAGGTAAACAATGTCAACATTGAAAGTTAAACCAAGGTATATCATTTTATTTACTGATTTGATCCACAAAAAAATCATTCTTATGCAGGTAAAAACGATGATTAACACATATTTTTAATCTACAATTTGAAATTAAAAAATCCAATTACACGAGTTCACTTCTATTTCATTTAATATGTATATATTTATGTTTATATCGCGTATATGACCATCGGAGTATTTGAAGGTGACCTCGAAAGTTAATTAAATGGTTTCAATACTAAAATACACACGAATCTACGTATCGAGCCCATATACTATGAATAAAATTGAGAAAGAAAATGGGGAATGTGTCTAAGTGACAACAACCCGACCATAGAGCAGACAACAGCCGAAGCTCACCAATGGGTCTTCAATGTAGCGAGAAAACTCCTTCAGCTGGCCCCTTAAAAATATGTATACTAGTACAGTGATAATGGACGTCATACTAAACTCCAAATTATACAAAAGAAACTAAAATTAAAAATCATACAAGACTAACAAAACCCAGAGGCTCCTGACTTGGGACAGGCGCAAAATTGCAGCGGGGTTAAACATGTTTATTAGATCTCAACCCTCCCGCTGTACATCTAGCCAATGTAGAAAAGTAAACGCATAACAATACACACATTAAAATTCAGTCCAAGAGAAGTCCGAGTCCGATTTATTTTAGACTTTTTCATAATTTGGCTAAATGTTTTACATGGTTATAAATAAATATGAGAACTTGAGTAATCAATGAACATATATTGACAGCTAGTGCCCCTTATATATCTAGATGTCTTTCAGTCGTTTGTGTTGCTTTACTGTGTTGTTGACTTATCTACCATAACTGTTTTTTTTTTTATATTGGACATAATTTAATTTATTCACGTTCACTCTACTTAACTGTACGGCTTTCAAGTTTCCTTCTCGCTTATACATTAATTATAAAGTTTTGCAAATTGTAGCTAATACTGTCCGTGTACCCTCTCTTAAGGTGCGTTGTTACTTGAAATCTAATGCAAAAATCATTGCCCCTAAATATGCAATACTCCAATACAAAACATTTTAACTGAATTACGCAATCGAGATCTTCTGTCTAAAGTGTTTAACGATGCAACTGACAATTGTTATCCATTTATTATTTCAATTGTGATTTCGTTCAATCAGTATATTAATTGAATATATATAATTTCATATTATATGCGTAATTTCGTTTATTGAAGAATGACTCTTCAGCATAGACATAATGTTTTTGTAAATGGTATTTACAAAGTATGGATAAATTGTATAAGAAATCAATCGTGGATAAAAAAAAATCAACATGGAAGTTAAAAGAAAATATGATGCTCGGAAGTATAAACCAGATACATGTAATCAATAACAGTGTACAATAAAGAGCTGCGCCAAGATCGCATGATACGGCGATAGTTTTTTCAATAAAAAAATGTCCATAACTACTCAATACCATATAATAAATTTATATAATAAACCTAAAGGAAGCTTATTATTATAGATGTAAACCTATCACCCAAGTTTAATGAAAACTGCTCACAGCAACAACTGAAAAATACCCCCTTTCATATGAATAACTAATCTTCTGACTAGTATACACTAAAAATCGAAATGGAGTTAATGTCAATTAACCAAAGTTTTATGAAAATTGGTTAAAAAATTTTGAGTTATTGTCCGAAATGTTGTCGACGAATGTTTAAACTGATAGATGGGTCGACAGACAGACGGGCAGAGGTGTATCATAATACGTTCCCGTAATCGGGCATATAAACAAACAGCTAAACCTCTATAGAGTGTCTATAATATAAAAAAGAAGATGTGGTATGATTACCAATGAGACAACTCTCCACAAGAGACCAAAGTTACACAGAAATTAACAACTATAGGTCACCGTACTACATATAACCATTTTATTTTTATTTGTTGCCATAGTTTGTTTTTATAGTGATTAAGATTGATTAAACACAATGTCAACTGCACTCCCCAATTTTTGACATTTATGGCGGTTGAATTAGTTCACACATCGTATTCAATATAATGAAATTTAATGCAAATGTCAAACAAATGAGGGGTTAAGCTGGATAAAAGCCAGATTAAATTTTCCAACTACTTCATAATGAAAAGCTTGTAATAAATTAAGGTTATGACAGTTGATTTCCATTCGTTTGAAGTGTTTGTACTTTTGATTTTGCCATTTGATTGCAACTTTATGTTTTGAATTTTCCTCGGAGTTCGGTATATTTGTTATTTTACTTTGAGTACTTTTAAAAGGCAGTAAAAAAGTCATTATTGACGAAGATTTCAACTCCAACTAACCCCTTTATCGATTTCTAAATCCAGTATTCAGAATGTTTGACGCAAATGTATCGATCGGTATTAATTTGTAGCAGCAGTTAAATACAAGTTTAATGGATAGATGCGATCATCCAAATGATGATATTTGTAATCATGCACAAGAGGACAAAGGCTTAATCACCTCAACAATTTTTTTACCCATTCTTCATCTAAAGTTCCCGTCTGAAGTATGTCTAAAATACAAATATAAATCTAGAATGCAAAAAATGCACATTTTGTCCCAGTAAACTGTTGATAAAAAAATTTCCAAAACATAATCCATCACCCTGATGGCAACTTGAGCGGGTATTTGGATATTGTGTTGTTTGTTTTAGAACACAATATGATTAGAATTTCGTAGGATAGCATATAATGTACTCATTTTAGTAGGATCTATTAACCTGTCTGGATCCCTTCAGTTCACTCTATGTTAAGGGATAAGTGTGGTTGTATCTTTCTTAGCAATGTTGTGATTGACGGATTTGTTTTTTTTTTTTCATTATTTTTTTCTGGTTATGGTATGGGCAGTTCTCCATCGACCCAGGAATCTGATTGAGCCTGTGTGATCTTCTCGATCATTATTTTAAAGGGTCATCCCTTTATGGAAGAAAAGAAATTTGATGTAGATTCGTGGCTCTGTACTTATACATCCCGTTATTGTACTATTGTAAAACATATTTGTATTCTTGTCTTTCATTTTTATACTAATGTGCCTTGTCTTTAAGCCTTTTTTTTTATGTTTCTTTGGTACATATAGGACGTGGCTCTGTACATCCCGTCATTGTGTTATTGTACTATCATGGTAAATTGTGTATATAAAAAAGAAGATGTGGTATGATTGCCAATGAGACAACTATCCACAAAAGACCAAACTGACACAGACATTAACAACTATAGGTCACCGTATGGCCTTCAACAATGAGCAAAGCCCATACCGCATAGTCAGCTATAAAAGGCCCGATAAGACAATGTAAAACAATTCAAACGAGAAAACTAACGGCCTTATCCCTATTTTTGACATTTTTACCTATTATTGTCCTGGTTTTTTTGTACACAAATTATAATGGAATTTGATACGACTGTCATACAAGTGAGAGGTTTAGCTAGCTTTAAAACCAGGTTTAATCCACCATTTTCTTCATAAGAAATATTTGCACAAAGTCAGGAATATGAGAGTTGTTATCCATTTGTTTGATGTGTTTGAGCCTATGATTTTGCCATTTGATTAGGGACTTTTCTTTTTGAATTTTCCTCGGAGTTCAGAATTTTTGATTTTAATTTTTCTTAAAATAAATGTCTTTTTGATTTGCAAAATAACTATTTAGAGTGATCCCATTAAAACGTAGCCATACAATTTTTTCTATATGTAATCCTTCATGTTAGTAGACTTTTTAAATGCATTTCTGCTGTTTTATATAAAGGTAACAATATATGGTACGATTGTCAGTGAGACAACTTGCCACAAGAGACCAAATGACATAAGACGAAAACAACAATATATCACCGTACGGCCTTCAACAATGACTAAAATCCCATATCACATTGTAAGATATAACACTTTAATGTTTGATTTGTATATGTGTTACATGTATGTAGATACAAAGTATAGTTTATAAACATTTAATTGATATAAAAATGACTTATCATATATATATAGAGTTCACATTTGATTCGTTATAGTGCACAAGAAACGTACCCATATATTACTTAAAAGCAAACAGACAAAACTTAATGAAGCATATTACTTGCACTGAATAATTTAAAGATGTTAATCCACAAGAAATGTCTGCCCATAATATGCACATTTTTTAAATTGTGTATAAAATGTGCAAAGTAGGTCATCCTTACACTTCTAACACTTCTGGACATCTACCTTTTTGTTATGTTCATTGTTGATCATCTAATTAAACAAGTCGTGTTATATAAAAAAAAAAAATTATAATGAAAACAAAAATTAATAAACTGCCTGTGTCCGATCAAATACGACATTATGTTCAGTTTATGTACACTATCAAAACATTTGACTTTTCTATAGTTTCGCTGCTGTTCATCTATTATAGATTGAAAATTTTTAGCACTCTTTCTTCGAATGGCGATGGTAAAAATCTGCAGATATCGACTTCTTTTTCTAGACTGGGAAAACTTATCTTCTTTGTTCAGACTCATACTTGTTAATTTACCATATGTGTAAATTGTATGAAAATGTAATATTTTTCACAATGAGCTTTACAAACAGAGATAATGGATTAAAATATTTTGTTAAAGGCACTATTATGAAACATCCTTTAAACGGAATTTACAAAATTAAGTTTTATTAAATGAATAATAGCCATTGCACTTTATGTACAGACCCTGCAGAAAATAAACACTGACATATACACTTACCGTTAAATAGTTCAGTGAAATTAGCAACCCTTTTAAAACATTGAGTTGTTACAATGACACACATACATACGAATCACAGTTACAACAGACTTAAAATGATCATATTCAGATAGAACAAAGTTCACGTTTTTGACATTTGTATCAGCGGCTTATAGTCACCGTAATGTACAGCTATATCCGTCAACATCCTGTTTGTTCACTCCAGTTCTTTGAGTAAAAACTCACTGCGTAATCTATTAATATGATAATGAAAAAATATTTCATTTTATAGGTCAACAGTTTATTAAGAGTTTTTCTACCAGAATAGACGATGCAATAAAATATTGTGCTGATAGGTAAAATACCTTTGTTAAATCCAGATGCATACACATGCACTATAGCAATTGCGCTACAATATAATTGTCTTATATAGATAGGTGTACAACAAGATGTAAAGTTTAAGTCAAACTGTTCATTTCTTCTCATTGAAACATAATTCACCACAACAACATTACAGGTACTGATTTACAGCCACAGATGCACATTTCGCTAACTAATTTCATTTCATTGATGCTGGAGGCCAAACTCTACTCTGGTGTTATTGTACAATTCTGTAAATGTTATCAATTTATAAATATTCGTAATGCTGTGTCGCTTTGAGACTTAATTAAAATGTAACTTAAAACAAGCAAAATATTAAAAAAAGCAATTAAGAAATAGCATTCATGTAACATTTTGAACAACATTAATATTTTTTGTTTAACCAAGTAAGCTAGTAAATCATCTTTAACCTTATTTTCGTACCTTTACGACTGTATTTATAAGTGTTCGCTCCTTTCTACAATCACTGTCTTCTCTCCGTTTTGCATTCTTTCTATAATGATCGCTTTCTCTCCATTTCCCGTATGCGAACCATTTGCATTGATAGTACCGTTAATCTTTTCTTCAGAGCCCTGTTTTGAATCGGTTTTGTTCAATATATGCATCTGAAATTACAGATACGACCAAACAGTGACATATATAGAGAAGATTCCCCCAGCTTGTTGAGTCGTTTCGCTTAGTTTTTGGTTTTCTATGTTGTGTTTTGTATAGAGAAGATTCCCCCAGTTTGTTGAGGTTCGTTTCGCTTAGTTTTTGGTTTTCTATGTTGTGTTTTGTATAGAGAAGATTCCCCAAGTTTGTTGAGGTTCGTTTCGCTTAGTTTTTGGTTTTCTATGTTGTGTTTTGTATAGAGAAGATTCCCCCAGCTTGTTGAGGGGTCGTTTCGCTTAGTTTTTGGTTTTCTATGTTGTGTTTTGTATAGAGAAGATTCCCCCAGCTTGTTGAGGGGTCGTTTCGCTTAGTTTTTGGTGTTCTATGTTGTGTTTTGTATAGAGAAGATTCCCCCAGCTTGTTGAGGGGTCGTTTCGCTTAGTTTTTGGTTTTCTATGTTGTGTTTTGTATAGAGAAGATTCCCCCAGTTTGTTGAGGTTCGTTTCGCTTAGTTTTTGGTTTTCTATGTTGTGTTTTGTATAGAGAAGATTCCACCAGTTTGTTGAGGTTCGTTTCGCTTAGTTTTTGGTTTTCTATGTTGTGTTTTGTATAGAGAAGATTCCCCCAGATTGTTGAGGGGTCGTTTCGCTTAGTTTTTGGTTTTCTATGTTGTGTTTTGTATAGAGAAGATTCCCCCAGCTTGTTGAGGGGTCGTTTCGCTTAGTTTTTGGTTTTCTATGTTGTGTTTTGTATAGAGAAGATTCCCCCAGTTTGTTGAGGGGTCGTTTCGCTTAGTTTTTGGTTTTCTATGTTGTGTTTTGTATACTGTTGTTTTTAAATATTTTTATTCGACATGGTGTTGTCACTTTATTTCCCAGTTTCTCTCTGATATATTTCACCTCTCTCTTCCATTGCTACACAATACCCCTTTTTACACTTTAAGTACATGATACATTGTTGACAGTAAATGCTCATGGTTGCTGGAAATTGAAAATCTCATGTGAATTGGCATCACATGTTTTCTGATGGAATAAAGCGAATGAAAACCTTTTTTAAAAAAAAATTACAAACACAAATGTTTAATAAAACAGTAAAAAATATCCCTGACTTTAGCAATGACACGATATTCAATTCTATGCGTCTGAGGTGATTTTCTTGATTTATCTTTATCGGGAACGCTCTTACTGAAAAAAATGAAAAAAATGAAAGCCAAATATGTATAAGGACCGATAGATCTACAGTTTAAGTTAAAAAAGAATGATTTTCTTTTAAATAAGCGGTAACAGTTGTCACATTGCATCATTATATATTCCCTTACCTCTAAGTCTGTTGAATTGTATGTATTTGCTAGAGATGCTATCCAGAGGTATAAAGGTGACAATAATCTTCTATCGACAGGCTTTTTCTTGGTACCACCTTAATTGCAAAAAAGTATGAAATCATGTGGGCATCTGCATGTACTGTACTGTGTTATACAAATGTATACAAGAAATAAGAACTAAATAGACAACATAAATAAATACACCAATCATTAAATTTAAAATAACAATTGTCACTGAAAAAATGAGTTATTGTTTTTCACTTTTATAGCATTGTAATTTATTACGTACAGCTATACATATTATACCATAATTGTTTCACCTTCATCCATTTTTTTTTAATGTGCTAGTATTTTTTATCAATCGCACAAAATTGTTTAATTTGTATAAATATTTTATGAACGTCATTAGTTGTTTCGTAAAACACATTTATAGTATTTATCATACATTTTAGAACTAGAAAAAGTATTCTCCACTAGATTATGGCTTCATACTGAATAATTGCTTAACTTCTATAAGTGGTTCGAGAAAAAAATCTGCAATTAATCAAACAAAGCCTTGAAATTTAAACATTTACCTTAAGTTTGGGAAAACATGGTCCCCAAAAAGTAAAGGGAAGCTCCAAAAAAAGAAAAGGGAAAATAATTTGATAGATGTAGACTGAGCTAATTATTTGTCACAAAGGTTTTGAATAAAAAAAAATACATAAAAAATCTTGTCTTTTAGTTGAGATAAATAATGTTGTATAAGATAGTTTTAATAAGAGCATGCGCAAGTGTAGATTTATATTACAATACATGTACATGGATAAATAAAGTCAAACATTAAAGAAAGTAACTTTAGATTTAAGGACTAAAAAAAACAAAACAATATGAATAATACATGATATTTATAGCCAATGCTCAACCTTGCTTTTTTCTAACACACTCTGCATTTATATCTTTTTTTAATAAGCAAAATGTATTGATGCCTTGCAACTTTTAAATCAGTTCAGTGCAGGTACATTTGTATATCGCTCGACTGTACAGTTTAGGAAACAGACTTTTATTATTTTGCATACAATTTTTTCAGCACATATATATACACAGATGTTAAAGACGAAAGAATGTCCCTGATAAATGTTAGACACATGCACCAGGAATTATCAAAGAGTCAGATACATTTGAATACCAATATACTTTGTCGTCCTCCATTCTAGAAATAAGAATGTACATTACAAAAGTTAGTTTATGAAAGTATAACTAACAAAAATGTAGAACCATGGTGGCAGAATACTTCTAAAAATATATTTCTATTTAAACATATGGAGATGTGTTATTATTGCCAATGAGATAACTATCCACCGAAGTGGATGTAAGCAATAATAGGCAACAGTACGATCTTAAACGAAAAGAAAACCAATACCCTAAAGTCGTATTTAAAATTAAAGGCCCCTACATTACAAAATATGAAGCAATTGAATTGACAAAAACTAACGGACTTATGTATAGCAAATAATCCACGAAAAATTAATGTAATAGATACATTGTGTATGTCCTAAGTTCAAAGTTAGAAGCCTTTAATGCAGTGTATGGTTGTCTTTTGTTACTCAATTTTTCTCTATTCTGTATTTGTTTTTCGATCATTATGATATACAGAAATAGGGCAGTTATTTCATCTCTGTGCCAAATATATCTGATTATCTGGAATTTGTTCATTGTTGAAGACCGTAACGTAACCTATAGCTGTTAACTTCTTTGTCATTTAGTTTCTTGTGGAGACGTTTCTCATTAGTATTTGTACCACATATTTTATTTTTTAAATAAACCCACAACATACTCTGAAAAGGCTCCTGTCTTAAACCTAATGACTTATAAACGGTGGGTAGCAGATATTTGCATCTTATTTCGATTTGAATATAAAAGTATTGTCAAAACTACGGGAGTAACATGAACTCAAAAAGCCAAGTATATTCTTTTGTAGAACAACAATAGGTATTTTTTCTATAAATAAAATAAAACATCTGCTAAATTCAGGTTTCAAAAGCAAAACCTGTATAAAATAAAGATCATAATTGGCACAATATATGATCGGTTGATTACTTACCCGAAAAGCAGCTGACCAATAGTGCTACAGATACTGCCACTAAAACTGCAAGTGTACTATACCATAAGTATGAGATACTATAAAATGTCTGTAATCCTGTCCTAGATACAACAAATGCATAAACAATTTGATATTATTTTTTTTCGCAAGAAACACTCAGTGCATAATAAAACCAACTTTTTATATCATCAGCAAATAAACTGTTCAACTGTTACAAAAAGTATTATTCGTTTTAACCATTTCCAATATGAATACCAAAAATTACAATTAAGAAATCGTTGCAGACATTCTCGTTAAATTCTATTACTCATTATTGTATAAAGACTTACTTTTCAGCTGCAGCGACTTGAATATTTTCAATATCTGTAGATGAGTTATATAAAGCAGTCGTCGTGCTAAGTGTTGTATAATTTGAGGTCCAATGTGTTGTATTATTGGTCATAGTGGTATTTGTATCCACTGGACATGAATATGTTGGCGGACTTGGTCGACTTGCAATAGTTCCAATGGCTAGCCAAAATGAAAATGTCAAACTGCATATCATTCCTACAGTAGCACCCTAAAAAGATAGATCATAGCCAATAGAAATTACTCCAGAATTTGAATCTACCATAATTGACTTTTCAAATTTGTAAGCATATGTCATTGCACAATTACGGACACAAAAAAATATTTTTTTTGGTTATATTGATAATTTAAGGCAACAGCAGTATACTGCTGTTAGAAAGTCATAAATAGATTGAAGGAAAACAAATCCGGGTAACAAACTAAAACTGAGGTAAACACATCAACTATAAGTGGAAAAATTCACTGGTGAGTTATATAGAAGATAATATATTTGTTGATCTATTTAGATATCATTTCATTTCTGGTGGCACAATATATGATGCACAGGTCATATAAACTTGTTTTACATATCCTTAAAAATAAAATCGACAAGATGCATAAATTAGAGCTTCCGATACATAATTTTCTTTTTATCAATAACATCAGTTCATTTATTAACACCATGTAAAGTTTGCCACTGATCTTCAAGCTTGATTTATCGGCATAAGAACTGTATCTGAGAAAACAAAGGGTGAACAATTGTAGTATAAAATGACCCAGATAAGTATGTGGACCTTTTCTCTCATCAGAAATATGTTTCGATAGATCGATTGCTTTGATTTATTAACGTATAGTCTCCCGATTATACATATTTATGACGAGATTTAATATATATGCTTCATGGTTGATATTTTGTCTTGCTTGTGGCAGTAACTTACATGAGCTGTTGCTATGATTCATTCACATACAAAGATTGGCACTATTGCTCTACGAGGATAAAATTGAGAATACAAATGGGGAGTGTGTCAAAGAGACAACAACCCGACCAAAGAACAGGCAACAACAAAAAGTCACACACAGGTCTTCAATGTATAGTAAAACAAAAACCGACAACAGCTGCAGGTTAGGACAATTTCGAATGACTATATCTACACACCAGTCAACCGTCTGGACTTAAGATATATTTTGCAACTCTTATGCGAGTTGTGGAAAAAAAATGCGTGCCTTGCGTATTAAATTGAAATCTATGATATGTTTATATGTTTATACTTTCAATCTATATATGTTTATGTGTTTTATTAAAATGTCCTGTACCAAGTCAGGAATATGACAGTTTGTTTGTTGCATTGTCATATGTTTTTGTTGCATTTCAGAGTTTCTGTTATTTTATTGTTATCCTCTTATAGTTGATGTTTTTCCCCCGGTTTTAGTTTGTAACCATGATTGGTTTTCTCTAAATCGATTTATGACTTTTAAACAGCGGAGTACTGAAGTTATCTTTATTTCTATTACGTTGTTAAAGTGGTTAGACTATCTGTTTGATTGAGTCTTTATTTTTTTTTTTTTTGCATCCAGCTTTTCATCAAGAGTGTCAATTCATCCATGGTTAGAAATCCAAATGCATCACAACACACATATATACAGTAAAATGTCCAGATAGTATGACCTGGATTTGATAAATTGTGCTTTTCCTGCAGTCAGGGTGCTGAGTGTCATATTCAGGTTATAATGGATTCTTTTCACACCTCTTTAGTTTATTAAAACTTCTATATTACTCACCAGTGAATTTATACACGGGAAGAACAAAGCCATCACAAAAAGCGCCAGCAACGGGCCACCAACCATTCCAAAGATACTTAAGGAAATTTGTAATATAAGAGTTCCAAAATACTGCGACAGGAATGCCAGTCCAATCGTCAATAGGCCATACAATAATGCAACAACTTTTGAATACACTGTTGCTTTACTTTCATTAACTTCTGTTAAAGTTATTTTCTTGTAAACTGGTTTGAAGATATCTGTCATAAATACCAAGGCAAGAGCATTGACACCGGAGGACACTGTACTAAAATAAAACAAATTATTGAGAACAACGATGCTTCAGAGGGGTTAAGTTAACACATCAATGTAAATATAACGGAATTTGATGAGACTGTCATCAAAGTGAGAGGGTTAGCGCTATAAAATTAGGTTTAATCCACCATTTTCTACATTTGAAAATGCCTGTACCAAGTCAGGAATATGACAGTTCTTGTCCATTCGTTTTTTATGCGTTTTGTTATTTGATTTTGCCATGTGATTTTGAACTTTCCGAATTGATTTTCCTCTAAGATCAGTATTTTTATGATTTTACTTTTTTTGTAAACAATTTAGCCTCTGATTATAACCTTGTATTTTACAATTGCGATTATGTGGGCAATTAAAAGTACTAATTACTCAGCCGACCTTTTTATTTGACAATTACATCTCTGAAGATGAATTATCGCTTACTATGTCTGTTGGGTTTTTTTTGCTCACACATTGTCAATATATCTAATATTATGCAAATGTCATGCAAATTTTAATAAAATACTGAATTGAATTACAAGTGAGACGTTTAAAAAGCTATAAAACATGGTTCAATCCACCATTATCTGCAGCTGTTTTCTATTCGTTTGATGTGCATGAGTTTTTGATTTTGCCATTTGATATGGGACTTTCTGTTTTGATTTCCTTCGAGATCTGTATTTTTGTTATTTCACTTTTTTACTACGTGTCAATATTTGTTTTATTCATTAATATTACTTTTACTGTTAACCAACTTTTTTTGTGATATACATTTTACGTGACTCTGTACTTATGTATCACGTCATACTTTGAACCACACTATTATTTTATTTATTATTATTACTTTAACTGCTAAGTCAGTGTTTGTTATATCTATTTTGCGTGACTGTATTTATGCATCCCGTCATACTTTGAACGACAAAATTATTTCATGTCTACCTGTGCGAATTTCAAACGCGCAATTTTACACCAGTACCCATACCCTCCTTCCTTGATGGGTGCATTTTACATAGACAAATATAATCGTATAATATAATCAAAATGAGGATGTTAATTTGATGTATGCCTTTTTGTGCTTCTTCGTTACATTTGTTGTTTTTATAGTGATTAAGATGATAACACAATGTTGACTGCTGTACCCCTATTTTTGACATTTTTACCTATTATGTCTGTTTGTTTTGTTCACGCATCGGTGACTATATAATGGAATTTGATGCGACTGTCATACAAGTGAGAGGTTTAGTTAGCTATAAAACCAGGTTCAATCCACCATTTTCTACATTTGAAAATGCCTGTACCAAGTCAGGAATATGACAGTTCTTGTCCATTCGTTTTTGATGCGTTTTGTTATTTGATTTTGCCATGTGATTATGGACTTTCCGAATTGATTTTCCTCTGAGTTCAGTATTTTTGTGATTTTACTTTTTACAACACTATTATTTGAAAAAAAACAATACAAGAATTAATCAATGTTATGATGGTATGATACTAAACCCCTAACGGGAAGGATTGTGCCTGATGTTCATATGATGAACTCATAATCTTTCAGTCAGTTTAATTGAAGTCTGGAGCTGGCATGTCAGTTAACTGCTAGTAGTCTCTTGTTATTTGTGTATTATTGTCATTTTGTTTATTTTCTTTGGTTACATCTTCTGACATCAGACTCGGACTTCTCTTGGACTGAATTTTAATGTGCGTATTGTTATGCGTTTACTTTTCTACATTGGCTAGAGGTATAGGGGGAGGGTTGAGATCTCACAAACATGTTTAACCCCGCCGCATTTTTTGCGCCTGTCCCAAGTCAGGAGCCTCTGGCCTTTGTTAGTCTTGTATTATTTTAATTTTAGCTTCTTGTGTACAATTTGGAAATTAGTATGGCGTTCATTATCACTGAACTAGCATATATTTGTTAAGGGGCCAGCTGAAGGACGCCTCCGGGTGCGTGAATTTCTCGTTACATTGAAGACCTGTTAGTGACCTTCTGCTGTTGTTTTTTTCAATGGTCGGGTTGTTGTCTCTTTGGCACATTCCCTATTTCCATTCTCAATTTTATTTCTAACGGTAGATATTTCTTTTGACAATATCGGATTCAATGTTTGAAAAAAAAAAAAAAAAACAAGAAGGAAACTCTTTGATGGAGTTTTATAATAGAATGAAATTCATAACAGTGTAGCTACAGCCATTTATTGACTGGGAGAAATTAGGTGAACGTTCGTCTGTAATGCCCGCTACTCACGACGTACTTATTATAGACATTTAAACTGTGAGGTCACCAAAGGTTATAAACGCCTAAATAAAATAATTAAAAATACTAATCAGGAATAACCTTTGTGATTTGAATATAAATAAAAATGGCCTTCAACACGGAGCCTTGGCTCACACCGAACAGCAAGCTATAAAGGTTGAATACTTAAAATTCTTTATTTGATTTTTTCTTATGGTTTGACCATCAATTTTCCTATGATATCTCACGTTCGTTCAGATTTTTTTTTTACTTAATTGGCTTTAAAAGTTAAAAAGCATGTTGTCGTCTGTTTATGTAGTTCGTATGTGTTTTTCGTCTCTCGTGTTTATATAAATTGGGCCGTTGGTTTTCCCGTTTGAATGGTTTTACATTAGTAGTTTTTGGGGCCCTCTATAGCTTGCTGTTCGGTGTGAGCCAAGGCTTTGTGTTGCAGGTCGTACCTTGACCTATAATGGTTTACTTTTATGAATTATTACTTGGAAGTAGAGTTGTCTCATTGGCACTCATACCACATCTTCCTATATCTATGTGTTGATTGATCATCTTTTTGCGGACGTCAAAGCGATTTAACAACTGCAGTTGTCGAATTAAGTCATCTTTAAACTTTTATCTGGTTTTAGTTTTATTTAAAACCGAATGCATAATCCACCTTCAAAAGTTGTGCAAATAAAAAATATAGACAGAATATACTTCTGCCCTATCTGCGTACTTGCAAGTTATTGGAAAGTCAAAAAGCTATTTGGATTAAATCTTGTGAAATTTGAATTTACGTTAATGTATTGGTAAAATTTAAAACAAATTGTCTATAGGAAACTTGAAGTTATTTTGTTATTTTTGTGTCATGAATTTGTATTGATGCCATCTCGTATGTTTTTCTAATATGAATAAAGAGATAGTCAGTTTGTCTTATACGCAACAAGACACACAAAAAAAAAAAAACCGAAAAAATAAATTTAAAAAAGGTGCAATTTTTTTCTTCAGCAAAAGACTACATCACAAGAATATAAGTTTTGTAAGAAACGTGAGAAATTGTGTTGGACTTGAAGATAAGGCAAAGTGACAAATATCTGAAAGAATGAATCGTTTTATGGTATTAAACAAAGAAATCAAATGATTTTTTAATTATCCAGAACTCTTCACAAACAAAACCCACATGTATATACATTGAATAAATAGAATGCCATTCTTAAATGATCACAACGTAGAAGTAGTTGTGCTCTTAATAAATGAGATATTTTGTGAATTAACCCCATCAACTTAATAGTTTTTTTTACAATGGATAAACCTATTTTTTTTATTATTATTAAATGATATCATCTCTGAACATTATTATTCTTATAAATGACACGGTTGTATGTGATGATATAACAAATATTTAAAACAAATTCCTTTAAAGCTTTGTAAAAATAAAGTTTCATTTTATGTATTGGAATGTGTAACAAGTGAATATTTCAATCCCCACTGGAAGGCCTCTGACAGACTGGGTGAGCATAAAATCATAGCCGTTGACAAACAAGTTACAACCTACAAACGTTTTACCGTCGACCACACTGTTATGAAATTAATTCTAAAGCATATGACTTTACAGTTACTTATTTTCCATTATTGTGATCAGAAAAAGGGTGAATTGACAAAATTGGTTCCCTCTTATCCTTTTCAAGTCAGGAATATGACATTTGTTATCCATTCGAATGTTGTGTTTGAGCTTATTTTGCCGTTTGATTAGGGTTCGTTTTATTGTGATTTTAATTGATAAACTAGTACGTGGATTAAGATGCAAATCAAAGAATTTTTAAATGTTCCCATCTGTCTTTATGCTTTGGAAATATCATTCATTTCTTTACTACTTTAAATTATATGATATAAACTCACCTTAAGGATGCACTGAATATACAGGCAACAAACAAGCCTGGTACACCATATACATTACCTAACACATCCATTACCAAATATGGTATTAACTGTAAAAAATAAGGTATTTAGTAAAGTAACATGTCTTCGTGTTTAATGCTTATAAAAGCAATGAAGCATAATTAGATTGAAATAAAATGATCAAGGACACCCGATTGTGGAATTTTGTAAGCACTATAAGCCTGTCGGTAGTATCAGAGGGAAATATATTATGAAGATGATGGAGCGATCTAGCTTTTTGGGATTAGAAGTTATAAGTTAAAACTTTACCGCTTTTGTAATAAAAATCAAATCGTCCAGCCAAATGAACAGATCTATATATAAAAGTGTTTATTATTATAAAGTATTGCTTCTAAAGAGAAACATACATACCCATAATGAACAGTGTCATAATTGTAAAAACACAGGCTTATCAAAGAGCTGTAATCGCGAGCAGGATTTGAATATATAAATATATATTCTTGTATAATTTGTTTCTGTTTCAGATGTTGATGATTTTTGTCTTCTATATATAAGACTTAAAAATGTTCTCATTTTAAGAAGTAAATGCGTGCAATATATTTAAGTTCTACAAATCAATGATTTATCTGGGGAATATGAAATAAAATTCAGATAAGGACTCTAACGCCATATGAGCTTAAGTTTTATAGGAGAAAATACACTCTTATGAATTGCATTGTGTCAACAAAAAATAATCTGTTATAATATTGGATAATTCAATGCAAATAGAAAACATCATACTTTTAGATAAAAGATTCGTAAAAACGTCTGAAACAGATGTTTTAACATCTGGCAATAATATATATATTACGCTAGACGGACTAGTTCCAAATACCTGATCTGCTTTTGGAATTATACATGGCACAGGACTTTGGTCTCCGTATTTTGCAAATAAGACAAGTCCAGTGTAAACAAGCAGAGATGTAAATACTATACTTGCTGGTAACTGTAGGTACAAAGCACTAGAAGAATATAGGAAATAATATTTATAAAAAAGAAACTAAATGTACATGTAAACTTTTACAATTTGAATGATAGACTCTTAACATTTGAAATTTATATCAATGTTTTCATCATACAAAGAAATGAAAAATTTGCTGAAACGAAATAATGGGCGTCTCAACCTTGTGATCGAGAGAAAAAAACATGTGATTTTGTCTTTTCAACGGTTGCTCCTTCGTTAGCTTCAGAAAAAAAGTTCATTTCATCGATATGTAAAAAAATAATTCAATTGAAACATGTTTTTTGTAGATGTTAGCAATTTCAATGTTAAAAACAAATGAAGGAGATTTTAAAAATGGAATATAATATTAAGTGTTGGTTTCTTGAAACTAATGAGAATTTGTATAAATGAAAATTTCTATTACCGTATTATTTTTGTATTTCATTACTTGAGATAAAAATTCTTATCCCACATGTGGAGCAGGATCTGCTTACCCTTTCCGGAGCACCTGGGGCCACCCTTTGGTGGTTTTTGGTGGGGTTCAATTTGCATAATCTACAGTTTTCTATGTTGTGTCTTGTGTAATATTTTTTGTCTGTATTTTTTTTTCTTCATTTTTAGCCATGGCGTTATCAGTTTGTTTTCGAACTATGAGTGTGAATTTCCCTCTGGTATCTTTCGTCAGTCTTTAATAAACGGTTAACATTAATAAAAGAAGATTAAATGTTTTCAACCTTATTTTAATTAGACCACTTGATGACCAGGCGTTTGTTATCACTTAACATAGTTTTTACGGTGTCTTCCTCGAACAAGCATGCACTTTTGTTGCGATAACTATTTGCACCTATTCCTGGAATGCCAACATAATTTTGCAGTTAAATTGTCGGTAGATCAAAGGATGTTGGCATTCAAGGAATAAACCGTGTTTACGTTTGAGCTCCTCGTAAGTTCTTCATGCTGACGTATCGTTGGACCATAGCTTGGTTTCCGCCATACACTGTCAGTGCTGTCATAAAGCCTCCGAGTATAAGTGTCCAGACCGTGTGTCTCACCATAGGACTGGGATCAAAACTAAAATTTAAAGTTATCATAATTATATACGGTTACTCCTCATCTTTTGGGAGGTTAACAATACAAGGGATCATGGACAATTACCTAAAATTACTTTCGATTTTAATAATGTTTTAACTAGTATCAATTTTTATAAATGCGCTGTTGTTTGTTTTTTAAGTATGTATGTCTCATTAATGCTTCGGCAGCGAATATACATTTACAAACGTAACGTTAATATTTTCACAAAAAATGAATAACGGTAACGATTCTCAATAACAACACCTATGGAACAAACATATTATTTTGCCAAATACTTTTTCTGTAGTTGATGTACCTTGTGCTCTTGTCAAACATTGTTTTCCCTCAATAATTACTAGTTGAATTAAATCAATTATAGATTGAACAGACAAAAACAACATATCCCTACTTATCAATTTCTAGTTTTCCACCCGCTGAAGCTTTTTCGAAGACCTTTGCTATTCCACCGACTTCTATTGTGGCTTTGATTATAAGTGTCATCAACCCAGCAAAGACAATAATCATTTGGAACGCATCCGTCCACATTACTGCTTTTAGTCCACCCTTTGAATAGAAATAGTATAACGCATTTTGTATTTTGCATGTCAATATTTAGTGCATAAGACTTACTTTACAAATGTATGCCGACTCAAAAACAATATTTACTGAATACATTTAATATTGATTACTCTTTGTTATACTTGGTATAATATTTTTTACAATGTTTTACAAGATATCACGATTCCTAGATACTTAAAGAACCCTCACCATATATGTACATGGGTCTATTGAGTTTTTTTTAGGAACGTATAAAACGAATCAAAATGGATACGATAAATTTGGAGGGTCAAGTACTCTATATGTACATACACGAACTCTTTTTATCATCCATTCATTGCCTGTTGTACGTAAGACAAAACTTTTAGTTAACCATAGCAAAAATTCCATCGATGAAAAAAAAAAAAACGTTTTGGACAGACCAAGGACGAAGATTTACATTTCCCTAAATTATTTTAGTATTTAATTTATTTTTTTCTATAAATTTTCAAAAAGTAAAAATTTGATTCAAAAGGGCAATTTCAAAAACTTTAAAGCTAAGTGAAACAAATTACTTCTTGAAGGTACATCCGAGGCTAAACTGTCAGCGCAATTTATTGATGTAAAAAAAAAGATGATTGTGAGCACTTTAAACCTAAAATGGTCAGGAAAACCTTGATCTGAAATGGTTTTCAACAAAAAGAAGTCAAGGTTCATACATGTATGGAATTTCTGAACATTACACTTTTTCTGAATCGGGGGCCTAAAGTAATCTTTCTCCAAACTGTTATGAATTATAGACAAACAAGTTCATAAACTTTGTAACAAGCACAACAGAAATAATCTATACACATAATGGGTCGTAATTTTGTAATTCCTATGCCAAAAGAATTCTAAGTAAGTTTCTTAAAAGGTTATGTCCTAAATATATCGAAATTATATTTTGATTTTTTTTATGTGAAAAAAGCATTACTTTTCTTGGTGAAAGAAAATTACGGTGCTTACAATAGCTGTGTAAAATGTGCAGACCAGTCCGATCACCAATATAGACACCAGCATATCGATCCCCATCACTGTAAAACATTATAAAACAGGGGAAATAATTTAATACAATGTTCAATTCTCATAAGTCTGCTACTGTTACATTAAAAAGTCTAAACTTAATTTGACAAAAGTAGATACTTCAAACATGTTAAAAAATATGAATGACATTTCTTGAATTTCTATTTTGCAAATCACTTTCGGCTGAATGATTTAAATGGTTTTGTACATGAAACTATCCTTCCTAAGAACGTCAACATAATTATATAATACTTTATTTTTTATATAAAATTAGATAAGATGTCAACAAAATACCCGTTTATCATTATACGTCAATGGTTATATTATGTATCTGGGTAACTGGTATTAGATTATAGTCTCTTGACACGCATTTGAAAAATATGGGATTGACAATTGATTAACCCTACATTTAACCTGTATTTATATCATTTCGAGAATCAAACAAAAATACGTAGGCTTTACTTTAAATGATTTAACCCGGAACATATAGGATAAGCAGCAAACAATTGAACCTGGAACATTGTATGCTTGTGCGTGGGCTGGTGTGGTAAGAGGAAACAGTCTGTTAGAGGAGTGAAAAAATATAACAATCACTAAAAAAACTTTTATTGTATCAATATTCTATCTTATAAAAACAAGTATAATATAAAAAGTTTTTTTTTCATGTTGAAATCAGAATATTTTTAACCGTATTGAACATATACTATTTTTCAATTTCGTTACTAAACCTGATTAAGACCAAGCGCTGGCGCATATTAAATATAATAGCACAGCCATGTAAAATAACTTTATATATCTTTTATATAACTTACCCTGATTAAGAGCAAGTGCTGGTGCATACAGTACTACAGCCATGTACAGTATCTGCATTAAAGAGAAAAACATGACATCATGAAAACCATAATATTTGGCAAATTGTGTTTAAATTTTCTCACACGAACAGTTTAGAAAAAGAGACTTCTTATTGTTTAACCCCGATGCATACTCACTTGTCTGTCCCAAGTCGCTCGGCGTTAATACAATATAGTTATGATGAATATTGTTGAAAGCAATGCGTTGAATGTTCCGGTCGAACATGGTTACTTTGGTCTTGAGTATAATATGTGTCCAAATAACAATTGAAGCTTACAATAAGTTGCAGTGATAACACTCGATTGTCCCCTTTTTCAACCAGAAGCTTCAAAACCGACGTTTCATTTTAGGGTATGATTATGTTTTCGCTTTTCCGCCCTATAGAATTTAAAAAGCAAAACGGCGAAACGCGAAAGAGCCAAAAGACTTTACAATTAGGTTTACGATATTTATAAATTCACTGTAGCCCTGAACTGAAAAACAATTTTAAAAATAATCTTAAAATGCCAAGGTAAATGCATTGGAAGTAAACATCCGGTAAGTGCATTTATATCTTTCAATTTTTAAAGCTGAAAGAAATGATATTTATAATATATTAAAAGAACATTTAGCATTTTCTAAGGTCATGACAATATAAGGCAGAAATTTGATACTTAACTAAAGCAAAACGTATAATCATCTTGTCCAAATGTAAATTTTTTTTCATGCGATTTCGATAGGCTGTATACAAAAATTAAATAAACACTATGTCATTTAGTCTCTTGTGGTACCTCAAATATACTAGGCTTATACTTTTGTACGCTAGATGCATGGTTCTCCTACAGAAGACTCACCAATGCTCGAATAAAAAAAAGAGTTAACCAGAATTTTTAGAGAAAAAAAGATAGAGATTGGTAGTAAAATAGTACACACATTTTTCTATTATCAAATTCCTCAGACGAACATAGTTGCAAGAGTATGAGCCGTGTATATTATAAATCAAATTGTAAAGTCGACGCATGCTTGGATATCTTACTACAAAGAAATAAAAAAAAAATGCATATATAATGTAAGAAAATGAGAATGACAGATTGCAAAGAAATGCCCGGAAAAGGTGAAAGTATAGCAGTAATAATAGTCGTTTCAGTATTATATCTAAATTTATTTTTTAGCAACATTGGAGACTATATGCACTTATTTTTGAGAACGGAAACATGCAAATTCATTAGATTATGTAACTTCGAATATTTCAGTATTCAAGCTATGTGCATGTAGTTACCACAGTTACAACATTCACTCTAAAAGAATCTATTCCTTCAATGATTGGTCATTAATATAAACAAAATATGAATTACACGTGCGGAAATAGCTCATTAATATAAACAAATTATGCATCACACGTGCGGAATTAGCTCATTAATATAAACAAATTATGCATTACACGTGCGGAAAAAGCTCATTAATATAAACAAAATATGCATTACACGTGCGGAAATAGCTCATTAATATAAACAAAATATGCATTACACGTGCGGAAATAGCTCATTAATATAAACAAATCATGCATTACACGTGCGGAAATAGCTCATTAATATAAACAAATTATGCATTACACGTGCGGAAATAGCTCATTAATATAAACAAAATATGTATTACACGTGCGGAAATAGCTCATTAATATAAACAAAATATGCATTACACGTGCGGAAATAGCTCATTAATATAAACAAAATATGCATTACACGTGCAGAAATAGCTTATATTTGTTTTGTCAAGGTATTGTAAACTAGAGAGCTTTTGCTCTATGTTAAAGGTCTCCCTATCACTTTATGATGAACATCAATACAAGCAAGCTCTGTTCCTTTGCTTTTTGTGTTGTATTTTTTTTCTGCGCGTTTTCTGATCTCATGTAAAGAATTGATAATACATATTTTTTCTTTTCTACTTATTTAAGGAATGACTGTAATATTTTTTTCTGTTTTTGAAAAAATAACATAAAAAATGTGGTGTACCCTTGTAGCGGGTTAATTTAGAGTGTTTATGTTATTTCGAAAACATATTTCAGTCATTCCGTATAGTTCAATTCTTAATTCTAGTTTTAAGCCGAAGTAAATCATGAAAAAAACGTTGATGACCTCATGGTCACATGACAAAATTATGTCTGTGAGCTGATAGACAAAACACTCTAAGCCAATCAGAAGATGCATTACATCCAAATTTAAATTATAATTGTATACATCGTCCACACTTACCATTTGAAGCTGAAAAACTAGGCAACCAATAATTCTTACTAGTTTGTTAAATCTCATCTCCAGATACTGAAAAAGCAGAAAATGTATTGTTACATATGACGAAAAAATCAAGCTGATATTTTTATGTTGTCTTTTCTAAATGATAAAATTGCATAAATTATAAAGTCCTTTCCTTACTTTTTTATACGAATTCTGGCTAAAAAAGACACATCTGAAACAAGACAATTTGTCACCTCCAATGTAAAAAGGCCCTCAAAAGGGCGGACCTTTAAAACCAGTTTGAAGACATTCATATATGGGTCATTTTCAAAAAATGTCGAATTTTCAGTACACCCATGCTAAAATTTGTATTTCTAATGGAAATTTCAGTTGTAATGGTTTAAATGAAAGCTTGTCGGATTTGTGATTCAGAACATTAATAATAAACACACCTTACATTTATTTTGATAAGATTAAATTGCATTTAAGTCCGATTTTGGGGGTATTTGTGTGCGTACATTTTCAGAAAAACACATTTCAAATGATTTTTTTCCGATTTTCTGATCGCCTTGATATCTGCAAAAGGGACTTTTTAAGAACGTTAATTATAATTCTAACGAAAAATCGTAGCTTCTTTATCATTGTATGTAACAGATTATCTACAAACTAAATTCAATCAGCGTACAGGAGGTTCATGTCTATCCTGTTACCGCTACTTAAATCAGTCGTAAATTATTCTCCCTATGAATATTGAATCAGTCAGTGTTGATTTCAAAAATGCAAAGTAATCTTTACATTTAAAACGCCTCCTTTCTTGAACGACAGTGTACAGAAAAGAAATTTCAAGACATTTAGTGAAAAAAATAGAGCGTACTTTTTTTCATGTCTATGCTGTTACCAACCATTTTGATTAATTACACTAACAGTATGGTTGTAAAAAGTGCAGTAACGTGTTGGAAACCAAATTCACAATAGAAAACCATAATCACTTCACCAAAGGGAGTAGTTATTTCACAACAGCAATTAAAAACGAAGAAATTTGTCTATCCTGTTATGTCTATCCTGTTACTGTGGTTGCTATGGTTACAGTAACATGATAGACAATTATAGACAAAAACGTCGTTAAATTTTTTATCTTAACATGTTTGTGGAAAATGAATGAAATATTTCATTGTTTGAACTCATCTAAAGGTTATAACGTCTTAATCTTCCAAATTAAGCATTTGCAGGTGCAATACTGATATCGGTAACATGATAGACAAAAAGGTAACAGGATAGACTTTTATATAGTGATATATCAGAAACGTACGTTCCTGTTACCAACGAAATAAAGAGAAAAGTAAATTAACTTATGAGGGATTTACTTGATGTTGGGTTTATTTGAAAGGGTGAAAAAAGGCCGAACAATATAAATTGCTATCTTAGACTTGCATTACTGGTAGTAATTTTTACAACCTTTGAAAACCAATTTTTAGAGCCATTTTTCAGTACAACCTAGAAAATTGCCAAATAATCTTTTATTTTACAGAATGAATCTATAGAGAAGTTTATTCTCTTGAAAACCATCTAATTGGTAACGTAAAACAAGCTTAACATTTTATCTAAACCTT
The DNA here is from genome assembly GCF_965363235.1 of Mytilus galloprovincialis. Classification (NCBI taxonomy): domain Eukaryota; kingdom Metazoa; phylum Mollusca; class Bivalvia; order Mytilida; family Mytilidae; genus Mytilus; species Mytilus galloprovincialis. The sequence continues at coordinate 91,524,668 of NC_134843.1, forward strand.
AAATTTGAGGCTTTTCTTAATAACCCAAAATTTCTTTTGAAAATGGTAACAGGATAGACAAAATATTGTACCACCGATCAAAAAATGTTTCAAGATATTCTTGTATGACATCATTAAGATTGCATCTTTTAATATGTTGTTCTTAAAGTACTGTTTGTTTTGATTTGCTTATGTAGAGGGTTGTTTGAATAAGTAACTTTTAATAAATTTTTCATTTCCAAAATTCGACATTTTTTGAAAATGACCCATATACATATATAAACCACATGATATCACTAAATGAGCATACACTTGTTTGATATTGAAAAAAAAGATAAAGATAAAGAAATCAATAATGCATTGACTTGACATAATAAGGATATAAGGATTCGACACGAGACTATTAAGAAAATGACAGAGAGTCGAAATATTTGCCACTGGACGCTATAAAGCACATTGAAATATATTCCACAAATCCCTGTTCTCGTGTTTTAATAATAATAAAAAAAAAACATTGAACCGTTTGACCTTAGTTTGACTTTTAGTCCTAGATGTAGTTATAATCAACGATACAAACAGTTAGATTAAAATACTGAGACCAGAATCTACTGTGGTCAAGCAAACCTTTATTAGTCATACAATACGAACAATATATAATATAAACAAATACATAGAAACATATTCAAAACAGTGTAGCTGCAGCCATTGAATGACGAAATACAATTCTACAATCTTTAGGATTCTCTAGTCTATGCTCAAAAGAATGTATGTTTTGTTTCTTTTGATATACTGTAAAGGGATTTTTCACGAAACTATAATTGTAAAATAGAGTATATATACATCTATGCCATCAGACTACACATTTCATCAGCTCGATTATTGATATTTTTGTGCAATTACTGGGAATAACAGTGGTGTATGATTTACGAGAGTGTCTGTATATCATTTGAAAAAAAAACATTTTATTACCCGACAAGCACTCGTTATTTCCTTTAGGACTGCAGACAATATAAAACGTACAGCGATATGTTAAAAAACAACAACAACAAAAAAAAAAAACAATACATAGTACATTGTATAACATTGCTGTGGACACCCCAAGGACTAATATAGCGGACAATAACCTGACAAGAAAAATAACATTATTGAAAGCAGAAAGTCGGAATTATTTGTCTGCCCATGCGGCATATTATAAAATTAATAAAAATTCCAATTACAGCAGACAAAACTCACGTCAAAACAAAATTCGAATAGTCATTCCACTGAAACTGAAGAATTGAAGATTTCATATTAAAAAATCATATTATTTGAATTACAGTTGCAACATTATAATGGTTACAAGTCTAAAATTTCTGAGGGTAAGGCCACTACGATACAGATATATCTTACTTTGAATTACAGTTACAACGGTATTATAATTGGGTCAAGTCTAAAAAAATTTAAAGGTATGGCCACTACGATATATAATATATATATCATTTTAGGAAATGCATTCGTCTAAAGACAGATTTTCTACTTTTAACTAAAATAAGCCTACTGACTAAACAAATTGTATTTGAGGCTTAAAGCACAAGTGGTCAATCTTTTTAAATCTTTTCATAGGATAAATAAAAATTTCGTCCTCTTATGTGTTAACAATGTAATTCAGGGTAGATATTTGCAAATAAAGGGGTCAGATATGTACATTTTTAGACCAACACTAGTATCAAAGTAAAATGGCTATACACATACATGAATGCTGACGATACTTTCTTATAAATACTGAACTTTACAAATACATGATTATAATAAATCATTACTTGTCAATGCCCAGTTATGAATTATCAAATTTACCCTTGAAATCAAGTGCAATCACATTATCTTACGGAAGGTGGAACACGCTTTTATTCTTTATAATTATAAAAAGAAAATCAGGAATCCGCCGTTGCAAAATCTTAAAAAGGATTTAAAAAGCGTACACTAAAATGTTATGATTGTCTAAAACGCCAAAAAATGGAAATTCAAATAATAACGTGATGTAATTTTCAATTTTGTGTACGGAAAATGAAATAACACACAATCCTTGAGATTCTGAAACGGCGAATAGGTCAAAGTGTATGTAACTGATGATGGTTAGAATCAATAGCTACTGGTGTATAATTATGTAGTAGGAGCAATTTATTCAAACATGCTGCATTCCCTTCTAAGATATTTTCTTTCTTAAAATTCTTTTAAAATGAGGTATACTGAAGATGAAAAACTGAATTTGATTTGGCTATTCTTTTAATGTGCCTTTAAATCTTATTTCACCCCAAAGTATGCTAGCATTTTAAATCTTTTCACCTGAAACTTTATTGGCAGAGATATATTAGGAAAAGTTCATATCAGACAAGCCAATTTATAAAGGTTTTTTTTAATTTTGGAGGCAATAAATCAATGGAATATGAAACAACTGTCTAATGTCATATCTGCATTCGGTAGTGAAAAATTGGGCTTAAATTATGAAATATAAAATTAAGAAAATATATAGTTTAATGTCATGATGAGTTAAAACTGAACTCATCTGTTTTATATGATCCAAAACGATGCAATATTTCTTTGTCGAAATGAAAGATAGCAGGCAGATTACGTGATTAGGTTGATAATGATCTCAGTCAATTTCTCATTTGACATTTCAGTAAATTTTGCTGTAACCTGGCAGGTGCCTTCCCTCAAACATGATCCCAATATTCATGCAATAACCCTACTACATTGATTGATTGTTAGTTGCTTAACCCTACTACATACTTTGTGAAAACGACCAAATAAGAATGTTACAATACTATTATTAAGTTAGCATAATTGAAAAACATATAGGCAAATACCAACTATGAGACCTTGTTAATTTATTACCTTAAGTTTATAAATTTACATATTTAAAAAAAAAAAGAATCAATGGGTTTGTAATAATCTTTAAAATTTGATTAAACTAACTCTGTTACAGTAAGATTTTTCTGAACAGATTTCGTGAATTGTTTAGATATCTACAATTCAAAAGAAAATGAAATTCGTCCCCTAATTGTAATCCTTCAGACTTTGGCATAAATCTTCAAAATATAATCCTAATATCTCTATCTAGTAATATATCTAAATATTTTTCGAACTCAAACTTAATATCCTTATATAACCTGTATGATAAGCCTTTTGCCCCATTGATTATATCTTAACGGCAGTTTTGTTGAAATTAGATAAACAACTTTTGTTTTTAAAGTCGTTCATTAACATAGATAAGTGTACGAATAGAAAGTATTATTGATATTTACATGTAAAACTATATAAAAGTGAAATTTAGAAATTAGAACTAAAAAAGTCTTTATGTAAACATCTTCAGTATTGTAGTATACAATTGAAATCTATTATTACGATGTTAAGTTGAAAGGATAAGAATTTATTATTAAAGTGATTTTGAGCTGAAGAAACCAAACAAACAAACCTACTGTTGGAAGTATCTCTTTATTTTAATCTCTAAACTCATTCAATAATATATTCATTTTAAAAGATGCAAATTTTCAACAAAGACAACTGTATGTACTGTACTTCATCAAGAATGTAGTTTTATGTAAACTACGAGAAACATGCATCAACAATAAAGAAAACTTGAGAAAGATTCTATGTAATATAAACATTGATCTAAGATGTTGACTTTGGGTCGTAAACATAAAAAGAACGTTTACAGTTTCAATAAAGAATATTTACACGTAAAACATGCATCTGCATCTGCACATCGTTTTTAGAAAGAAACATGAAGTTATCAAAAATCTGATTAAAACAAAGCCTATCTTTCACAGCAAGTATAAATACAGAAGAATTTATGTTACAAATAATTAAATATGTGATAATTTATGGACAATGAATATGTACGCCAGTTATGTTTTGGTTGACTAGTATCAATTAAAAAACAGCATTTTGAACTTTTTGTACCAAATAAATGTATATCTTATATGAAATTTTGTTATGAAAGATTCTTCCCTGTAACGTGGTTTTGATATCTCAGCTTTTAAAACAAAAACTGTCTTTAAACGAACGGAATGCAGGCAGGGGATTTGAATTGGCACTGTAAATGATGATGTATTGGATAATTGCAAAACACCTTTGAAATGCAGAGAATGTGGCACTTTGTATTTGGGCGGACTAGGATTCAATGTCCTACTTTCGATTGGACGTTGCAGTGTATTTAAAGCTCCCACAGAGTCAAAATGACGTTCTTTTCGTTGAATTGATTCTAAATATACTGAGCTGTGTATTTATAATTTCGACTCAGATAAAAGTTCGATATTTGTGTCGAAGTTGTACTCAACATATAAATACTGAGCCAAAACCACGACACATTACCCCAGAATACCTTCGTAATTGCTTATCCTTTTTTACTTCCTTGGTAATAAAAAAAGAAAAGATCTATTACAAAAAAAACCCAAAAAAACCAAAACAGCACTTTTCTTGCTGTTCTTCATCTCAAAGTCACAATCATCGGAGGCCTTCAACACGGATCAGAATAACTAGCACAAGACTGTCCCTTATTTGACGGGTTGGACGATGTTCAAATCCGACTTTTAGTATGGTGATGGTGACATTTTAGCGAAACAATCGCACATTTTAACACCCATTTAAGCGCAAGGGTTTTAGCCCATTGAAGCGAAAATTGTAATTACCAATGCCCATTTTAGCAACAGATATCAAATCAATACATATTGTTAATTGTATTTTATTTTAGGATAATCAATAAGCTAAGAATCAAGACAACACAACATAAAATACCACTCCACTTTATTACAGCACTCCATGTTTAAAAAGTTAACTCAAACGTTACCAGCCTGTATAAAGACTGGAATTTAACTAACATTGCACATGTGTATTGTGTTTCTTCATATGCCACCTAAAACAAGACTGTTCATAAAATTGGATTATTCATTCTCATTATCGTGTTTAGATCGCGATGCAGATTCATCGAGACATTTTTTATTAAATATATCTTGTTTTTGTAATTTGATAAAAGTATCCAGTATTATATACACATGGAAAAAAGTATTGCAACACCTTGATTTTTTAAAATTTGAAAAATCAGCCTCTTTTTTGGGATGGAATATAATAAAATATTTGTATAATATTATTGAAACATAGTTTATGATAACATTGGCATTGAAACGAACAAAAAATGTTTGAAAAAAAAAAATGATTTATATAACCACAATTTTAATAACAAAATGAAGTGTTTTTTGTACAAAAAAATGGATTTTACAACTTTTACTGTAGTCGAACCTTACAATGTCAGACATTTCAAAATTAATCTTCAGATGACTGTTCACATCATGGTTGATCGTTATACGCCAAAGAATTAGTACTTTGTGCGCAGCCTCCATTCAAACGGATAACCGCATCTAAACGTCTTCTGATTCCTGCCAAAAATTGACTAATTTGTTGCTAAGGTAGCAGCAACCATTTCTGATGAAGAGCATTGTTTATTTCATGATGTGTTTGAACTGGGTGTCCTTTCGCGCACGTTCCGCCCAATAGTGTTCCATATATGCTCGATATGGTTCAAATCCGGGCTACGATCCGTCCAAGGAAGATGAACCGAGTTCCATTGGAACAATGGATCTTCCTCCACGATGCTAATTTTCAACTTTAACGAGCTCTGCACTACATTGGATACGGAAAACTGTGTGTCTGTTTGTAAGCAAAGGTCTCTGAAATGGTCTTATCGCACGATAACCAGTAGCGATGAGTCGATCACGAACAGTTCTTGTTAAAAAGCTCCTGTATGCCCACCACTCTCTTTTTAGGATTGTATTGTATGCAATGGGTTTCCTTCTGACCAACCTTCATTATGCTTGATTTTCCCTAGCAAATGGTATAGGGGGTCTTCTTTATCTCGGAAGGTCTTGAACATCGTTTAGTGCCTTATTTTTAACTCAAAACGACTTATAGTGGAATGGTGATGACCAACAATACGTGCAGTTGTTACAGCGACATCCCCGCTTCTCTCATGCTGATAATATGCCATCTTGCTGCAGTTTAGAGTTGTCGAGGACCCATTACAAGGTGTCAATCACATAACATTAAAAACTTGGTTATTTAAAGTGTTGAAAACAATGAGGATGAAAACATCTGTTTTGCTGTTTACGGGTACAGTAGCTGCATGTGCAGATAAAAACTTATATCGATATTTATTGATTAAGCTCAGGTGATACTTAAATAATGTTTAAGTTGTTCTATTTTACCAAGTTATATCACAAAAAAATAAAAAGTGTTTTTTTTTTTTTATTTCAATTTCAATTTGGTGTTGCAATACTTTTTTCCATGTGTATATATAATTGCTATTTCATTTTCTGTTTGTTAAGACAGCATGTATTTCAATTTTAAAACGAATTGTACTCTTTTAAAAGTAGTTAGCCAGCATAAATGGCTGTTCATGGTTTTCGCATGGTGTGTATTATTCAACCAGTTAAGTTATCGTTAAAATGGCTGTTGAAAATAAAGGTGATCGGATTAAGACGACGCTAGTAGTTTTAAATGTTCGCTAAAATGCAATAATTTCAACCGTTTTTAACTCATATCTCTTCAATTTCCCTTTCAGAATGCACCTTTTATTTTTGTTATTTTTATGCTCAACCTAGGTTATTATGTCAGTGTGTTCGTTCGTCCGTCCGTCCGTCCGTCCATTCGTTCGTTCAGTCGTCCGACTGTCTGTCCCGCTGCAGGTTAAAGTTGTTGGTCAAGTTAGTTTTTGAGGAAGTTGAAGTTCAATCAACTCATGTTTCCTATGATATTATTTTGTTATTTTAATGCCAAATTAGAGTTTTGACCCAAATTTCCCGGTCCATAGAAAATGACAGTGCGAATGGGGCATCCGTATACTATGGACGCATTCTTGAGAAGCTTATTTTACAAAAGAGGGTTACAGTTTTGTCTAATGAACTCTTACAATTTTCAACTCTAGATGTCTGAAACCTCATAGAAAGTTTAACCAATGTTGTATTTGTTCTCTGCAATAATTGTTAAATTGTTTGATGAAATTTGTCCCAGGTTTTAAAACTAGGGAACTTGAGTCATTTTTCGACAAAGTTAATAAAGGTACCAAACTTTGCTAAATCATCATAGATCCTTAAAACCTAAAAAAACAAGAATGTGTCCCCAGTACACGGATGCCCCATCCGCACTATCATTTTCTATGTTCAGTGGACCGTGAAAATGGGGTTAAATCTCTAATTTGGAATTAAAATTAGAAAGATCATATCATAAAGAACATATATACTAAGTTTCAAGTTGATTAGACTTCAACTTCATCAAAAACTACCTCGACCAAAAACTTTAACCTGAAGCGGGACAGACGGACGAACGGACGAACGAACAGACGGACGAACGGACGCACAGACCAGAAAACATAATGCCCCTAAATGGGGCATAATAAGTACACAAAGGTTGCAGTTGCGATCCTGCTAGAATTATTATGAAATACTATTGTCTTTTATAACATGTCTAATCTTAAAAATGTAACAAATACTTGATACCGTCTTGGCTTTATATCAGGTTCATTAAGTCTGCAATTGAAGAATGTTATGAACATATATTGTGCTGACACTTTTTTTCAAGAGAATTTCATTAACACAATCTATATTTAAATGCAAGTGCAGTCAAAATTTGACAGACATAATTATGAATCGATCTATGAATATTTATGGCTGAAAAAACGAATGTCAAAATATATGCAGCAAATCTAATTACCTGTCAGAAGATGTATTATAGATCATATATTTTTGGTGTCCGTCCGTTACACGCACAGAAACGGTGTGCGTCTCTGTATGTTAAATTGATGTTTATACTCGTATATATAGTTATCATTGAATATCTTTCCTGTTCTAGGACATTGTATTGTTCAAATTTTTAAGTGTTACATTGCATATAATTCATTTTATCTTTATTTCACTAACACTTGTCGTTGCGATACTATTCGATATACCTTTACAAGTTAATTAAAAAGCGATTAATACATGGCCTTTTCTATACCAGCCTGGGTATCATCCCGAGACCCTCATATCAGCACCTCGACTCCGTCTCGGGCTGATATGGGGGTCTCGGGATGATACCCAGACTGATATGGAAAAGGCCATGTATTAATCTCTATATATCACAGGTACTTGTCTGATACACATGAATTTATCAGAGACAAAAATATTCTGGCATTTATGTTTATTTGTTAGAGACAAGTGCCTATGCTCAAATTTCATTATTTACAAAATTTGACGTCAAATTAAGAGCATTTAAATATTATAAAAAAAAATAAAATACCCAGGCATATAAATTGATTTTAAAAATAAACCCTTCTGACGGCGTCTGGTATATTTTTAATAGTGAGTACCTGTTTATCAGTTAGTTTGTTATAAAGGCTATTTGTTTATTATAATACAAGTAAATAGCCCTACCCACGCTAACAATCCCACTTATCCTTCAATATGAACAAATTGCCTTTTAACTATTAAGTGTAACCTGTCATATATTATCTAACTTGTCTTATATTACACTGAACAATGTCAAGTTAAATGGAAATGAAATTGACTATAATACAAACCAAAACCTTTTTTTACTGATATTGAAGAAAATAAAAGTACATTGATCTTAACAAAACGACACACAGAAGTTGCGCAGCTAAGCGTAAACTTTTATATACAAGCGTTTATTTGACATATTTAATTTTTTTTCCAGTTAAAGTACGGTAGATGAGAAAGTTGGTTTACAGAGGTATAGGGGGAGGGCTGAGATCTTAAAAAAAACATGTTAAACACCGCCGCATTTTTGGGCCAGTCCAAAGTCAGGAGCCTCTGACCTTTGTTTGTCGTGTATGATTTTAAATTTTAGTTTTTTGTGTATATTTCGGAGTCTAGTATGACGTCCACAATGACTGAACTAGTTTACACTTTTGTAAGGGGCCAGCTGAAGCGCGCCTCCAGGTGCAGGAGTTTCGTGCATTAAAGACCCATTGGTGGCCTTCGGCTGTTGTCTGCTCTTTGGTCGGATTGTAGTCTCTTCGACACATTCCCCGTTTCCATTCTCAAATTTATTTCAATTCAGGTACCGGTGCAACAGCAATGCATTTAGTCTGCAATATCACTGATGAATGAGCTACTACGACGACCATTAAGCATATGTTAGCGGCAATACGAGAAATTAGGTACTAAGCTTAAATAATAGGCAATAAGGTAACGTCTAGACATTAAGTTATTGCCTGAAATTTGGATTCATCAAGCTTATTTCCAGAAATCTGATGATGATTATTCAACCTATTACCAAACATCATTTCATGCAATAAGACTGCTAACGAGACACTATTATAATATACTAGAACACACCCGTGATATCGCGGGTCCGTGACTGAATTAAAGTATATAACTATGCGCAAGCCTTATTTTAGTATTATTTTTTATCTGATAAAGTGATGCCGATTATAAGATACACAGTTTTCTCTGCTTTCAAATATTTCTGTTTGAACCCGTCGAACTGGTACTTATCAATTATTGGTAATATTAATTATTTGGATAACAAAAGGTCCTGGAATGGAGTATTTTTTAATCAACAGCATTGTCCTATGTTAGTTATAAATAAAGTTGAATTCTTTGATTCACTGTTTTATGTCATGCCCGCTAACAAATTGAAAACGGTTCCTATATACACCTTATTTTTAGTCCAGATTTATAGTATTCGTATTATTACTGATTAAAATACTACAATAGGTAACAATTTGACAATGATTGAATTTAGTAGTGTCAACCCTGTGATTATGATGCGTGTATATAGCATAATCCTAAATACACCGTTTGGTGGTGCACCTGTTAGATGCGGAACGTACAGATAAGGTAATAGGTAACAGGTGAATATACTATTGGTATCGGTATCGGACTCGACCCGGAACTTCTTAATTATTGGCAATATTAATTACGTGGAAAACAAAAGGTCCTGGAGTGGTGTAATTTTTAATCTACACCTTTGTACTATATTAGTTATATATAAAGCTGAATTCTTTGATTCGTCGTTTTAACGTGATGACGGCTGACAAATTGGACCTCGTAATTTTAGTATTATAGATACGGCTGTATTTTAACTTTGAATGAATTTACTCTTATTTTCATTTTAGCATTAATGCCTGGATACTATTTTCAGGATTTAAGTTTAAATCCTAGCATTTAAGAATAATGCCTAACATTATTTAGACAATAGACTTACTACCTATAGGCGTGTATAGCTTATTGCCTAGCAGGCGGAAACCCAGTTGAAATGGAACATCTTTGTTAGGAGAAGGCGATAAATACTAACTGTAATGTTTACTATAGTAACATAAAAATTTAAAAGTTAATCGAAACAAATAAAACAACAATTTTCTTCTCAATAACGAAGTGTGTTATTTTAAAAGCACCATTTTCATAAGTTTCATTTATCTATTACATAGTAATGCAGAACAATTATATATCAAGTCGACGGCATGGGTATCTACCAAATTGGATGAAGAAAATGTATAACCTCCGATTTAAAAAAAAATTACCACGGACGGAGAACATGTCAATCTATTAGTTCAGTAACTTTCGTATCTGCTCTTCCATTCATGATGTGACTCACGAAAAAATTCCCAAAAATGGGTAACAATTGTATCGAAAAGAGAAAATCGAATGCACCCTTTTATGTTAGGGCGTGTTTGGGGTGTATATTTTGTCTTTAAGACGTACAAAGCACGAGTATTTGATATATCATCTCGCTTCAGATTCTATCATTTTTATATATCAAAGCTACAAGTTAACTTTATAACATAAAAAATCACTGTATGAAAAGATTAGTCTGCCCTTCCACGAAATATTCAATTAGATTTTTTTTTAAATGTTTAAGAATTTTCGAAAATTCCACTTGCCAACCGATCAGACAATAGTTTTAAGTTGAAGCAATGCAGACAAGATCATTAGCCAGTAGATACATTTGTCTTTTAAAATACAACTGACATATAAGGATCGTAATAGTGCTATGTGGATAAATTTATCGGTTTTTAAGAGCAAAATTGGCAGCGCGTCATCCCTACAATGGCTTCCATTTCTACGATTATGAAAATGAACTTGCGTAATGGGGAGATAATTTTACGAAGTACAATCCTGACTGCTAGGATTTAATCTTAATGCCTAATTTCACTTATTGCCGCTAACACATACATATAAAAATAAATGGATCACTGACAATTGATATTGTATATGATTACAAGGCTTTTATAGGTTATGATCAATTTTTTTCCATCATTTTAATCAATTGCTACATTAGACAAATCTTGAAAACAACTTTTTCCGAATATATTTACTTTAAACTAATCACATCTGACCCTGCTTTCAAGTTTGTATTCAATAAAGATATCTATATCGATAGTTCGCTTCGCAAGAATTACCGGTCCACTATATCGCAAGGTGGTGATGGTTAGTGGTAAAAATAACACACTTTTCACGCAACGATTAAAAATAAATTGTAACACATAATTTTCCAAAAATTTGCCTGACCCTGATTTTAATCTATAACAATTAAGTTGGTTAAAACGTAATGGTTTAAAAGAAGTACAGTATACTGTGAATTTCAAAGCTTATGTGCAGACTTTTTTTTTTTTTTATCTTTAAGGTGAAACTAAGAGATTCCCCTCCTTCTATTTACTGTGGTGCGATCCAATAATATAGACTTAAAGACTTTAAATGTTTAAATTAGTTCATGACTTTTTCTTCTACTTTCATCGGAACCAAAGCTCTTTGAAGTGTTTGTTACATTTTACGTATATCAATATACGCTTGAATCTATCGACATTTAGTAGTAATATGTAATATTTCATATCATCTGAATGTAATTACATCAATTTTCCGCATCTTTTTATTATAGATCTCATTTCTAGATCTAAACTAAAGAGTATCTTCACAAAAATTCGGTACTTGATTACTTAACAAAAATTTAAAAGCATGCATCGGGGCAAAAAAAAAAACCAAAAAAAAAAAAAAAAACCAGATAAAATAGAGCTGAGATAAAAATCATTTTTTTTTTTTTTTTATAAATAAAGAAACGACATAGCACGAAAGCAGAGCGTTCGCTTTTTTCAATGAAGATATATCCGACACAACATAAGTCGTGCTAACTATTTGAAAATTTACTAAATATCTTTCTTAATAAAAATCTTACCTCGAAAGCACTTGATAATCCAGCATTATATAAAACCGGTAAGATGAAGTGAACAGTAAATGGAATAAAAAGAAAGGCAGAAAACGCTCCGACCCAATAAATGGCGCCATTGTAGAAGATTTCTGTAGGAACTCCAAGTACGGAAACAGAAGACAGAAAACTTGCCATCAGTGACAGGGCAACAGGAAACAGAGGCATTTTTCTCCCTCCTAGTAAAAAGTCTGTTGTATTCTGACATTTTTTGTCCTTCCATGCATAAAAGATTCCAATTGCTGAAGAAATTAGTAGCGTCAAAATAAAAATAATATAGTCAATGATATGAAATGTTTTCATCGTTAAAGGTATTTCGGTGCGCATATATTAAATCCACTAAAATTTTAACGTTTACATTTGCTTGAATTCACAAACAGGTATATTGTGCCCATTTTTGCACAGGTGTATAAATTGGAGATATAAAAAAACTCGTTTTAAAAGTGTCATCCCATTTCCGTGAATATAAGTGAATAAAACCGTACACATTGTTCAAGAAATGGTTTGGATACAAAAAAAATCTCTTTGGAGCAGTGGTTAAGTAATTTGCAAGTAAAAGATAGTATTTAACAGATTTTGTTACGAAAAAACAACAAAATCATCATGTTGAACATAGTTATTTAGCACTGGAGCGATTACCTTATCAGTTTAACATCTTCATCATAGATGGAAACAGCATGATACAAAAGATATTAGGTCGGCATTTAAATAACTTTTTTTCTTTCTTTGAGAACCTGTTCAGCATCTGAAGATGTATTGCGTATCTGGTAATTAGTTAAATGGACCACACAATGTTCACCATGCATCATGACAGTCATTATGTATACAATAATGAATTGTTTATTAATGACTATAAACTCCGTCTAGCGGAAAATATTTCATTAATATTCAAAAAACCGAAACATGAATTGGATAAGAAATGAGAATTAGTCGAAGAGAATGAGTATATACGGGAGAATATTTTTTTTTACATCTTCGAAAAGTGAATAAAACCTACTTAATTGCATGTAAACCCTACCTACATATATGAAGCAGTGAGCTGGACTTTATGTATTTTCATTATTGCTATTAAACATATTTATAAATTTTCTAATCAAACACTTCATTATATACAATTGATATATAAATCATGCGCTGTTTCGTGAAATGCTACTTTTCCGTACATATCCAGTGGTTGATTTCTGACTTGTCTTAATAATTTCTGACTTCCTATATTGATTACTACAAATGTAAACAAATAAACAATAATAAAAACAAACAGTTTATCTCTTTGGATGATAAATTACTTTTATTTTTTTTTTACAAAGGGAAGACCATATCCTAACTTATGTGGCATTTATTATAATTTCACAAGAGACCGAACTATACTGAGCTGATGATATCACCGGGGAGTAGCAATCCATCAGAAGCGATATCGATCTGATGGAATGAATATGGTTTTTTTTATATGTTGAGTCGTCCAAAGCATACATTTGTCATTTAATTCTTACCATTACTCTAATCTAAAATCATAAACGATGAAGTAAAGATGGGTGGGTATTGGAGCAATGTTGGAAAATGGTAGAGTAGGAATCTACATAGATAAGGTCGTTAGTTTTCTCGTTTGAATAGTTTTACATTGTCATTTCGGGGTCTTTTATAGCTGACTATGCGGTATGGGCTTTGCTCATTGTTGAAGGCCGTACGGTAATCTATAGATGTTAATTTCTGTGTCATTTTGGTCTCTTGTGGAGAGTTGTCTCATTGGCAATCATACCACATCTTCTTTTTTATAGGAGCAATATTGCGAGCATTTATCCGTAACTTTGTTACATAATTACTCCAAACGACAAAAGACAATATAAATATATATATAACTGCTTTGTCTACTCTTGCTTACTAGAGAATATCTCCAAGAATTTTGTATGTTACTTGATTAGCATGTAAATTACTATTTTTTTTACATGCTTCTTGAATTGAACTCCAAATCGGTTTTGTTAATGTTGCAATTATAACATTGACTCAGCATACTTTGATAAGGCCGTCAACTTAAAAGGTATGTCATGATTTTTATTTCAAATATGTATCTAACATGGTCTTATGTTATTCATGTAACATATAAAACATTTATAGAAAAACTAACATTTAGTAAATATCTGGAGCAAATAGTGAATTAATAAAACATATTTATTATTGCCGACACGATTAATATAATTATGTCATTTCTGTATAATAATATCATGAATAAGCAAAATAAAAACATTTATAATAATAAAAAATATAGAGAACTTAAAATATGCAAATTACTTCTTCCTGATCGTGTCCCCCCTACACACTTCCCCTTTTAATTAGGAAACACGACTTAATCAAGATAAATATCTTGTTCTCTATTGTCTTGGTTTGTCTATTTCCTGGACGTGGGTTGATACGCGACCTGTTATATATATATACTATGAACAATTTATCATGTACTGTAGTACGACGCTAGATTAAAACTGACGAGGAAAGGTAACACACGACCACCGAAAGCTTTATTTTTGTGAAGCCCAGGTGGTCGTGTGGTCTAGCGGGACGGCTACAGTGCAGGTGATTTGGTGTCACGATATCTCAGTAGCATGGGTTCGAATCCCGGCGAGGGAAGAACAAAATATTTGCGAAAGCAAATTTACAGATCTAACATTGTTGGGTTGATGTTTAGACGAGTTGCATATACTATGAACTATATTTATATTTTTGATTCCATCTTTTGATTAATCCTTTATAATTGTATTTTAACTCCATCCATCTTAATAGTTATTCAATCCATTTATAATATATTACAAAACTATAAGAATAAGAATAAGAATAAGAATTGTATTAGTCTAAAATCCAAACAATAGGATTGTTACTAAAATACAAAATAAAAACAAAAACAAACAGACAGACAGGCATATTAATTACATATACTAAGGAATGAAAATAAATGAATCACAGGTGAATAAGATTCCCTAGATTCAAGGCTTATGATACCAATAGTAAATTGGGCATTGAAATTACAATATATATGACCGACACGTGAAAATATCTTTCATGCATTATTGTTTTATATGACTATATCTATCAGATTCAGACTACATGCATATGCAGCAAACTTACTCATAAATATTGCCAACATTTAACAAATTATGATATTAGGACGTGTACTAAAAGTGTGTAATTATGAAATTATGATTATGATGATGAATTGTATTTAATGTCAAGTAAATAGACTTCATGTTGATGTTATATATCTTTCTGCTATGTGTCGATATGATAAGTTAAGTCCTTTTCAACTGATTTTTATAGTTTGTTCTACACCACTATCACAAGTTAGGGGGATTGTTTGACGCCACACAACTATTCTACACCACTATCACAGGTTAGGGGGATTGTTTGACGCCACACAACTGTTCTATACCACTATCACAGGTTAGGGGGATTGTTTGACGCCACACAACTGTTCTACACCACTATCACAGGTTAGGGGGATTGTTTGACGCCACCCAACTGTTCTACACCACTATCACAGGTTAGGGGGATTGTTTGACGCCACCCAACTGTTCTACACCACTATCACAGGTTAGGGGGATTGTTTGACGCCACCCAACTGTTCTACACCACTATCACAGGTTAGGGGGATTGTTTGACGCCACCCAACTGTTCTACACCACTATCACAGGTTAGGGGGATTGTTTGACGCCACCCAACTGTTCTACACCACTATCACAGGTTAGGGGGGTTGTTTGACGCCACACAACTGTTCTACACCACTATCACAGGTTAGGGGGATTTTTTGACGCCACACAACTGTTCTACACCACTATCACAGGTTAGGGGGATTGTTTGACGCCACCCAACTGTTCTACAGCACTATCACAGGTTAGGGGGATTGTTTGACGCCACACAACTGTTCTACACCACTATCACAGTTTAGGGGGATTGTTTGACGCCACCCAACTGTTCTACACCACTATCACAGGTTAGGGGGATTGTTTGACGCCACCCAACTGTTCTACACCACTATCACAGGTTAGGGGGATTGTTTGACGCCACACAACTGTTCTACACCACTATCACAGGTTAGGGGGATTGTTTGACGCCACCCAACTGTTCTACAGCACTATCACAGGTTAGGGGGATTGTTTGACGCCACCCAACTGTTCTACACCACTATCACAGGTTAGGGGGATTGTTTGACGCCTCCCAACTGTTCTACACCACTATCACAGGTTAGGGGATTGTTTGACGCCACACAACTGTTCTACACCACTATCACAGGTTAGGGGGATTTTTTGACGCCACACAACTGTTCTACACCACTATCACAGGTTAGGGGGATTGTTTGACGCCACCCAACTGTTCTACACCACTATCACAGGTTAGGGGGATTGTTTGACGCCACCCAACTGTTCTACACCACTATCACAGGTTAGGGGGATTGTTTGACGCCACCCAACTGTTCTACACCACTATCACAGGTTAGGGGGATTGTTTGACGCCACCCAACTGTTCTACACCACTATCACAGGTTAGGGGGATTGTTTGACGCCACCCAACTGTTCTACACCACTATCACAGGTTAGGGGGATTGTTTGACGCCACACAACTGTTCTACACCACTATCACAGGTTAGGGGGATTGTTTGACGCCACCCAACTGTTCTCAGTGGCGGATCTACCGGGGGGCACAGGGGGCATGTGCCCCCCCCCCCAGTTCAGGTCACCAAATTTTTTTTTAACATAATTTTATTGCTACTGAATCTTCTTAATATCTAGAGCAGAAATGATTCACAGCTTAATTTGACTTCTTATACTGGCCGTTAATTAATGCCAGCGTCCACATGCGTGATTTATGACAACTTATCGATGGGTGTGTAAATATTGACACCTTTGTGTGTTTTTAATTTCTCTTTGCAAGCTTAAATTATGGAAAATACATTTACATGTTGATTGGAATTGTACGAATTTTTATTGGTTTATAATACAATACAGATTAAAATCGAATACCAGGTGAAACTTCTGATCTGTGTTTTTAAAGAATAGGTACAAATTATATGTTTATGTCGATAATGTTGGTATACATCTATATTTAGGTTCTTAGTTTCTCTCCATTCCAAAATACAGTACTCACATTACCATTCTATTTAGAATTTATGTTTTTTCTCTCTTCAAAACGGTCTTTTTGTGAATTTATTAAGCAACAAATCAAATCATTTTTTTTTAATACCATACACGTTTGTTTTTTAAATGGAATGGAATGTCCTATTTACTTCCCTCTTATTTTCAAGGGAAATCGACAATTTGTCAAACCCCCTTTTGTTCACCGGTCTAGGAAAAAACATGATTAATTGACATTTTCTTATAAAAAAATCATTAATAAAATGCTAAATTATTTTCCTAAGATCTATTTTGTAACTGAATCTGGGACTTAATCATTTCTTTAAATGCCCGAGCATACAGTTATATTTGTTTATTTTTATTGTTTCAATTGCCATGTACATGTATGAGGCTAAAAAAGGTCACCATTTGTAAGGATATGAAAGTGTTTTACAGATATTAGAATAATGTACAAAAAAGTAAGTCTGGAAGCAAGGCCAAAAAAATATAGAGGTGATGAAGAAAATATTGATTGATTGTATGTTGTTTAACGTCCAGTGGCAAATATTTGATGCATGTTGAGGACAAATATAATAACCGATCAATTGGCAGGAAAAGAAAGTATAAAGTGAAATAGTAAAAACAATAAAAAAAATCTAGAAAAATAAAAATATAGAAACGATGATCTGACCCCCCCCCCCCTTTTAAAAAACAACAACCAAAAAAAAACACTCACACTCGCATATACCGTATTTATAAACATCTCTAAAAAATCTAAAATTTTGGTTTCATGGTGCCCCCCCCCCCCAGACATCAAGGTTCTGGATCCGCCCCTGGTTCTACACCAATATCACAGGTTATGGGGATTGTTTGACGCCACCCAACTGTTCTACACCACTATCACAGGTTAGGGGGATTGTTTGACGCCTCCCAACTGTTCTACACCACTATCACAGGTTAGGGGGATTGTTTGATGCCACCCAACTGTTCTACACCACTATCACAGGTTAGGTGGATTGTTTGACGCCACACAACTGTTCTACACCACTATCACAGGTTAGGGGGATTGTTTGACGCCACCCAACTGTTCTACACCACTATCACAGGTTATGGGGATTGTTTGACGCCACCCAACTGTTCTACACCACTATCACAGGTTAGGGGGATTGTTTGACGCCTCCCAACTGTTCTACACCACTATCACAGGTTAGGGGGATTGTTTGACGCCACCCAACTGTATTACACCACTATCACAGGTTAGGGGGATTGTTTGACGCCACCCAACTGTTCTACACCACTATCACAGGTTAGGGGGATTGTTTGACGCCACACAACTGTTCTACACCACTATCACAGGTTAGGTGGATTGTTTGACGCCCCACAACTGTTCTACACCACTATCACAGGTTAGGGGGATTGTTTGAAGCCACCCAACTAGTTTAATTCGATTTCACAACCTCAGTGTTTACAGAATAGTGATACAGGAGTTGGAATACTTAGTCCACTTAGCCAACGAGGCTTCACATAAAAAGAAAAAGAAGCGTAACACTTTTCTATTCCAATGGTGCTATTTCACCAGATCACAGCTATTTCCATACTTCACGATATAATACATTTTTGTTTATTTTGAGATAACAGCCCAGTTATCTCTCTTTTATTAAATGCTAACGTCAAGTTCCTAAGAACATAAGTAAAAGTGGCAAGCCTATATTCAAGGTTCTATGTAACAGATGTTTCCATTTCGAAATCTCATATATTTTATAGAATGGCATGTTCATATTCGTATTTGTAAAATTAACCTGTTGCTTCTCAGAAATACTGATTGTATATATTAGGTGTGGACAGGAACGTTTTGTTAACAAAACAATGATAATTTCTATCTATTTTATTTATCCATCCTAGTTTGCTTACATCAATTCAGGGTCCGTGTTATATCCTATCGGAAGGGACGTATACATTTCACTGTTTGTCTTCCGATTTGGATACCGCTAAATATATTGTATACATGTACTCAAGTTTATGAAATCCATTTATAAATCAAATAAAAATCTGTATATGCAAATGAAAACAATTCTTGTTTTCATTCCGCGCTATCAATTAACGTACAGAATGTCATATTTGACCTAGTTTTCCAGCATTTGTGCTTGAACATGAAAATGACATTTATATAATTATTTGTAAAGGAAATCATTTAGATTTTCACTTCTCATTCTCCGCCCACGTTTCCCTTCGAATTGACATACAGTATATATAACTATTGTCCCAGATTGGTGACAAGACCTGTACCATGCCAGTTCTAGTAGTATAGTTTGTAATAATATCGATTTTCTGATGATGGAAGTTTTTAACGACCTTGACTGGCTATACAACCCTTGCACGGTCGGCAGCATTCTTTTTGCGCCAATTACTGTTTTTCAGGGATATCATTTTGTTTTCCAAATGTATCAATTGCGCCAATATTCGGAACTCATTTGCGCCAATTACCTGTTCACATACATGTATCTATCATAAATATTAATGATTTATATATATTTATTCTTATTTTTGCTTAAAAAGTATCATATGTTCGGAGATATTTAACCATGAATATGAGCATCTGGAGAGAAATGACTTAAAATGCATTAGACAGTCAATGTACATGTACCATGCAGAGAGAGAATAAAACTTATTGCTTTGCTGACTATTTAATAAAGATATACCAATAGAGATGAAAATAGAAGCTTTACTCATGCTGATTATGTTTTAGCCACATAGTTGATGAAACAGTCCTTTGTTCCAACCATGCGTATGGGCTTTACTATTATTAGGAATTATTATGAACTATTTTATGCATTTCATCCTTCAATGTTTGTGTTTTTGGACAGAAAAGTGAAGTTACAAGCTACTACATACATTTAATTGGGGATTACCCATGCAACAACAGTAAGAAGAAGATATGTTATTTGCCGTGTAAAATGCCGGTTCCAAGTCCGAATAAAGGAGTAGGAAAGTAATTTTTCTTCTAATTGTCGAAATCGTATGTTTTATTTTTGGCGCAAATGATACCATGTAATTTAAAAACATGTGGCGCTAACGTAGCATTTGAGAGAAAAAGTTGTGGCGCAAAAGGACACATTTTTGGCTCAAACAGATCTCTCCCGCACGGTCTGCATATCAGTCTGTAGTTTATTTTGTTGTATGAGTCCTCTGTCTGTTATAATTGATTTTGAAATATTTTATTTCCGCTCTCACGAAAATCATACTTTAATATTAACCATTTGAAATGTTAAGATTATTCTAACATATACAATAATTGTCGCTTTTAAAATTATTTATTCATATTTGAAGAAGATTTTCATAAGAACAAATATAAGTGTGTTAAACAGTTTTCACAGGAATGGAGATGTTACAGTATTGAAGTATTTTGAGGTATTCCTTGTAATATTGTAGAGAGTAGTCAAGTTAGTTAATTTCTCTTTTCCTTATTTTTTACTTACATCTTCAAATCAAGAATTAGCACCAGAGACAAGAAAGTAAAGGCAAATAATAGCATTTAAAGTGAAAACGAAAAAGGAATAAGAATTAAGTAACGAATAAGGAATAAAAATAAGTAACGAAAAAGGAACAAGGAATAAGTGACAAATGCCCTTTTAGCGCGTATGTTTCAGTTTCTGCGCTCGACTGATACCCTGTTACTAATTAGCTACTTATTTGTTCCTCATTCGATACATGTACGTAACACCTTTTTAATGTTTTTTTTCATTTCCTGTCGTCCGTCTGTACCAACATGTCTTATAACTAAAATGTTCAATTATAAACATTTTTAGCAGGATCTCATGACGAATTTAAAACGTCTAAAACTCCTGATTGCACCTATGCCACTTCCCAATTCATATATTTTTTCGGGTATGTAACCATTTTCGTGCATTTTTGCACCTTTTCTTCTTTTTTATTTTCTTGTCTCTGGTGTTATTTTTTGGTTCGTAGAGGTGAAATTATTCATTTAGTGCTTATGTATACGTTTCCGAGATCGTCTGATACTCTGTCACTTAATCGTTACTTATCCGCCGAGTTACGTTATGTCTGGTGACCTAAACATTGCTTATAAAACTTATGTGCAAAATGTGTTCTCCAAATGCCCGAAATATGGCGCAGCTATATCCACTGGAATTATAACTTAATTATTCTGATAAATTCAATGGAGGATTATGCCAGCAATTGGTTAAACGTGAGAAAGAAGATTTAGAGACACTTTTGGAATGGATAAAGATCGGCAGGTCGTTGATACAAATTATAATAAAAAAAACTGAATAGTTATATGAAAACCAATGCTACAAAGTATGGCAAAACACCTGTCCCACCTTTATGACAAATATGTTGTCCGCGCAGATAAATCTAAAAAAACATCATGTATGTATGTAAATTACATTACATACATTTCCTGATAAATGAAGAAGCTATTGACAATTCTCAACATATACCCCCACGAGACGTTCCAAAGAGGAAATCCTGGATAGTTATATGATCCTTTCGAATTTATACCAAAAACGAAGAACTAGATATTCCTTCATTGTATGTATAAACTAAATAAGTTGGCCTTTTAACTATTTTGATCTGAGCGTCACTGACGAGTCTTATGTAGACCGGCGAAATACGTCTGGCGTATTTTGAAATTATAAGCCTGGTACCTTAGTTAACTATCAAAAAACTATCTTACTAGTGAAACCTCATTCTAAATTTAAAATCAACTTTATCAGCAGTCAAAGTCGGGCTTCAAAGTTATTGTCAAACTACCTATTCTAGAGGTGATTTAATCAGATATGAATACTTAAAATTCCAAAGATCCTTTAGAGTACGTACAATCTACTTTTTCTACTTTTTACACAAATTTTGAATTTCCCCATTGTAAACTAAAACACAAATTTAAAAAGTTGGTAGTGCTATGTTTCTAAAAAAAAATATTGCTTAAGTTGACACACGTTTCTTGTCTTATATATGGAGGGATAAATCGTACGTTGTAAAAAATCACTCTGATTTAAACTAAAATATGTCTGAACCTGACACTATCAAGATGCTTAATTTCTTGATTGTTAATAAATTTGATACGTTAATAGAATATGTTTTTCAACAATCAATCGGCATTCCCATTGGAACCAACTGTGCTCCTCTTCTGGCCTACTTCAATCATATGAGGATAAATTCATAAGAAATTGCATGAAAAAAGGAAATAAGTTAGCAGTATCCTTTGATTTCACTTTCCGCTTTATATTTGATATTCTCTCACTAAATAATTAAAAATTTGTTGAACATGTTGAACGCATCCATTCCATTGAACTTGAACAGATACAGCAGCTACCATAAGGTCTGCATCATATCTTGACTTACATGTATGAATTGACGAAACAAAATTTTACGACATAAGTAATGATTCCGCTTCCCAGTTACAAACTTTCTATGTAACCGCGCCTGTATATGGAGTACATATCTCCAAGTTGATACGATATTCCAGGCCTTGCATTGATTCCCTATCATCATTTCCTTGATAGAGTTTGGCTGCTTTCATGGAAGCTATTATACTAAGAGTTCTAAGTGGTGAAGTTGAAGTCATCCCATCATTAATTTTACGGACGCCATCAAGAGTTGGTTAACCGTTATGAAAATCTGTTTTACATATGACGTCGGATATATTCCAATTGTTGTAACTATAATCTAGTACCTTTTCCCCAAACGTGATCTACATAATCAGAAATATCACCTTGTTTGTACTTACATGAAAAACACGACGGTTCCTCATATAGACCAGGATCTACTTACCCTCCAGAGCACATGAAATAACTCCTAATTTTTTGCGCGGTTCGTGTTGCTCAGTGTTTAGTTTATATCAATTTTGTGTATTGTTGTTTCATTTTGACTAATGGTTTTGAATGTTCCTTTGGTAATTTCGTCTCTCTTTTGTCTCTGAACAGAATTTGGTTGGTAGATGCTGTATGATCTTATTAGCGGGTATGCAACTACTGTGCACTCGGCTGATACCCTGTTACGTCTTATTCGTTCTTTATTAACTTAATGTTACTTTGTACCTTTTAAATGATTTGTCCTCTTTTATTTTTTATTGTTTCTGGTGTTAGTTTTTGGTTCGTAGAGGTGAAACTATCTCTTTAGCGCTTATGTATCCGTTTCCGAAATCAACTGATACACTGTTACTTAATCGTTCTTTGTTGGCTTTTTATACGTTGCACAATTTGAATATTTTCATTTCTTTTCTTCACATTTCTCATGTGTTTATTCTCCCTTAGTAGAGGTGAAATTATCCTTTTAGCATGTATGCACTCGTTTCTGCGCTCGATTGATACCATATTATTTATTCGCTATTTATTTGTTCCTTATTCGTTTTTTAGACTTTGCACCTTTTGAATGGTTTCTATTCTATTTTTTTTTATGTTTACTTGTGTTATTTTTGGGTTCCTACAGATTAAAATACCATATAAGCGCGTATTAACTAGTTTCTATGCTCGTTAAATACCCTGTTATATATTCTGTATTTATTTGTTCCTTACTCGATACTTAAATTACTTATATTAAAGGGAAATTCCGCGATTTTTTACTTATCATCTAATTATGTTCATCTTAACATAAAAAACACATTTGCAAAGTTTTAAATTTATATTCCTTCTAATAACGGAGAAAATCAAGTATTTGTAACTTTTTTGGTTGAATTCTCGAGTGGGTCGTGACGTATTAGCCCGATTTATTGAATTCTGGGAAAAAATAAAATCTGTTTAACTCTTATAGCTTATCGACAATATACGTAATTAAAAGCGCACAGCTGACGAATGGTCGAAGTTATTAACCACAATATAAGAATGAACGAAAATGAATATGCATATACCGTTTTGTATTGATTGAATTAAACTCCTATAAAATTATCTCTAGTAAATGTTTTTGAATAAATTTAATTAATTATTGTTGAGATTTTTTTTTATAAAATATTTATTGAACTTTTTACTGATATTGAACTGAAAATATTTCAGTTCTATTAACCGTTAGTGTTTTGATAATCATTTCAATGCAACTAATGTGTGAGCAGAGTGTGTATATTATTTTGTAAAGGTCACTGTATATTTCTCGGCTTGAGGTCAATTCGTTTACCTTGTAGCTATTTAGCCGCAGGTGTGAGTTCAAGTGTACACAGGTATAAATGTTGTTTGGAAAGGATAAACAGAAAGGATCAGAAAGAGTATGCTGTCACGATGTTAATACACTAAGATTTAATACACGATGAGAATAAAGATACAATAATTAAATTGTGTAAATTAATTGAAAATAAAATTCAGATTCGTAATTCCGAAAGTGTATAAAAATAAAAGGAAACAATTTTTGATTACTTTCTTAGCGGCAATTGGCGTAAAGATTCAAATATGAAGCAAAAAATAGTAGTTTTAATCTTTTATAAAAACTAAATGCAATATTACCCAATTTGATATACCATTGTACATCTGTTTGATATCATTGACTTTACCGGAATTTCTTAACTTGTATTCAAATCTGGCTGTGTTTAAATGCTAATAAAACTATTGCAATTTTAAAGTTTTTAATTGACAAAAAAAATACAACATACAACATGCATGATTTTTTTTAGTTTCTTTTTAACATTTTATTCTTACATAATTAAATTCATTTGACAATCATTTACACGAACTTTTTGTGAAAAGAATATCAATTATCTAAGCTAAGGCATTATTTCTTTTGAGGATTTTTGAGG
Organism: Mytilus galloprovincialis; assembly: GCF_965363235.1. Lineage (NCBI taxonomy): Eukaryota > Metazoa > Mollusca > Bivalvia > Mytilida > Mytilidae > Mytilus > Mytilus galloprovincialis. The sequence goes on from NC_134843.1 coordinate 91,549,709, forward strand.
ATTTTTTTTTAAATTCTATGATAATATTTGTGCAATGTTGAACATGATAGCCGTCATTAATCCAAATAAGTAATACAGTAGTTGTAATAAAAGTTATATTTTAGTCATGCATAACTGATATTGACGAATTTATAATAGTTCGTTCATACATCGTTGTTCTTGAAACAATCATTATTAGTATACATGTAAGTTTCCTGACGTATAAGAGCCATTGAGGATGAGCTCCAGAGAAATCAGACTAGTGGCGTTTCGTTCGTTTGTTTGTTGGGAAAGGAGAGGAAATGTAACCGCTTGTACAGATAAACGACAGAATTACCATACAAGCATTTATAGTCAACACAATCAGAAAGAGTTCCCATCGTTAGACGGGGAATATGAAGGCTTCCAAGAATGAACAAGTGACATGTCTAAGTCTGAACAGTTAGAAAACAGACTATCGACATCGACCGCTTGTTCTTAATATTTGAAACTGTATGCATATATATACGTATACGTTTATGATATATATAGTGATGAGTTCTTGCGTCTGACAAAAACTAAATTCCTTCATGGTTATATCTTGCCATACGTTTATATTGGTTTGTAAGGTGATTACTCACAATCGTTATTTGAAAATCCTGTTTGTGAGATGTAGATTCATTTCAATACAGAAATTTTGTCTATATATTTCACAAGTGTATAACACGGAGAAGCTCTGAAGGTCCATTACTCCCATTTTGTTTGGGTGTGAACCATCGATGTTTACAGCAATATCACAGAATAAGATGATGATGGTAGAAAGAACTATGGGCGTCATGTGGCAAATATTACATGCAGATCGGACAATGAGTTGTCAATCTGTATGAAAAGATTTCCAATACAACCATATTATTGAGAAGGAATGTTTACATGCTATACTCTCGTACTAGTATTACAGGGTTCTTGTGGCGTTCACCTTAGACACACATCTTTTTAACGATGCTTTATTTTATTGTCTCTGGTGCTAGTACTTGGTTGGTAGAGATATATCTACCCATTAAATACGTATGTAGCCGATGTGGCGCTCAACTAATACATTGTTACTTATTTGCTACATAAAGGCAACAGTAGTATACCGCTGTTCAAAACTCGTAAATCTATGGACAAAAAACAAAACAAAATGGCCAAAGTCATATAAGGTCATATTGCCTTTCTGTATAATTTCAAATTGATCAATAGACAATTTTAGAGAGAATTCTTCTTCGTTCATTTTAGCCCTTTTAATTTGTTTTCTTCGAGCGTCACTGGTTAGTTTTTTTGTAGACGAAACTCGCGTCTGGCATATATACAAAAAATTCAATTCAAGTATTTATGATGAGTTTATTTACAACCACTGGGTCAATGCTGGTGGTGCTTTTATTCCACTTTTATCACCAGCCCAGTAGTAAGCACTTCTGTGCTGACATGAATTATCATTGATATGGTCATAATTATAAATTTACTGTTTACAAAACTTTGAATTTTTGAAATACTGAGGCTTTACTACCTCCGGAATAGATAACCTTTAATAGCTGTATTTGGTAAAACGTTTAGGAATTTGTGGTCTTCGATGCTCTTCATCTTCGTATATTTTTGGCCTTTTTAATTTTTTTTTTATACAAGCGTCCCTGATAAGTCTTTTGTAGACTAAACGTGAGTCTGGCCTTAATTAAAATTTCCATCCTGGTACCTACCTGATTAGTTTATTGTTATCATTCTTGTCAGCACAGACTACAGAGTTTATGCTACCCTCAGATAGTCCACCAGCAGAGGTACCGACACAGTGGTGTTAAAAATGAAAACAACACTTTATTTACTAGTGTTTCATGCGTCCGAAGCTATTTTTGTAGCATTTATCTTCATCATTTACACTTAAAGTCGGATATTTGAAATTCAATGTATAAGTACTGAAGTGAAGAATGATACAAAGGTAGGTATTAGGAAAGTGTCGATTCTGAAATTATATATATATATTAAATATGTTCAACTGCCCATTGACCTATCTAAAAACAATTGTAAGTCAGAATCGACACTGCGTATTTTTGTACCATTTGAACAAAATCTTCGTATGGCCATCTGGCAATGGTTACAAACATATAAGATGGATTGTGTAACATACCGGGTTACCCGAACCTATGTTAGGAAACACGTAAAGGTCTAGGTTGTTCTTGGTAACGGTCATGCCTACCTCTACTTCTAGTTCCAAGGACCTCCTGAAGAATCTCCCAGCTTGTCCAGATATCAATAGAAGAAATAGACATTGTGACATGTAGGGTACCCAACTATATTCTGACAAATATGCATGGATCTAGGGTATAAGTGCTTTGAACCATATTAAAGGCCATGTCTATCTTTACCTCTATGAAATTGCCACTTTGGAAAAGCCAGGCGGAAATAGTTGAATTGGTCTATGTAAAATATAGAGATTAATACATGGCTTTTTCCATATCGGCCCGGGTATCATCCCGAGACCCCCATATCAGCCCGAGACGTAGTCGAGGTGCTGATATGGGTCGAGGGATGATACCCGGGCCGATATGGAAAAGGCCATGTATTAATCGCTTTATCATATACTTCCGACAATTGTTTTATATTGTCATATTAACAAAATAAAAAATAAAACAGTCAAAAACTTTATATAAAAGTTAAATTATGAATCCAACAAATACACTATAATTGCCCAACAATAACATCACAACCTCTATATTTATTTATGTTACTATTTCCTATAGAGGCATTTTGAAACATTGAAAATTTGGAAGAGTTTTATGATCATTATTACTCCATGTTTTTTGTACTATAAAATAATTCGTAATTGTCAATGGCATTTGTTAGCAAGTACTAAACTATCCCCACAAAAGTTCCCGTAAATTTTGACGTTGTCATAAAAAATATATGACGTCACAATGGAAAAGTAAACAACCGATACCGGAAATACCGGAAGTAACTCGCACGAGAGGCACTATTATAGGTTTTGTGCACGAGATGCCCCTGATATGGGTTATCAGCCCGGGTGGGAAATTATGACTTGTGTACTTCCGCTCATTACACATATGCAAAAGCTATCATATCAATGCTAAGTATATGATAAACCGAGGTATCCCCTAACTCGAATAATTCAAGCCCTTTCCGTGTCCGATTTTCTACCACACGAGGGCTTGAACTCCTTATGATCATTGGCCGCGTCGCCTGCTCTCTGTAAGAGAGAGCCAATCGGTGGCGATCAGGATAATGAGTCTGCGCAACTGTCTTGTAATTGTCTTACCAAACACGTGTGTTCAATTAACACAAATTCGATAATAATTCATTAACATCAATTAACATCATTTAACATCAATTAACATCATTTAACATCAATTAACATCCGGAACTCCTCCTTCTTTAGCTGCCAATTTAAATCGAAATTCCCATATTGCATAGCGGTGTGAATTTTCCGGTTGACGGTCTTGATCGAGGAAGACGTTCAGGCGTTAATGTAGCCTTCGTAGATCAGCGGAATATAACGACTGAATTATTCGGGTTAGGTATCCCCCTGCGTATTAGACTGATTATCTCGTTAGTGTCTAGGCTATAGGTGTTATGTGCCATATTTAACGATCATGTTTACCTCAAGCTCTGTTCCACATGAATAATATGTTTATGTGGCTTATTTAAGTTACTAGTTTGGCATGCCGGTAATAGTTAAGTAACATACAAGGGTACCCCAATTGTATGCTGATGAACTTGTATAGATCTATCGCATATAAGTGTTATGAACCATTTTCAAGAGACATAGGAAGATGCGGTATGAGTGCCGATGAGACAACTTTTCTCCACCCAGGCCACAGTTTGTAAAAGTAAACCATTGAAGACCTTGTTTATATCTACTTCTGGCACAATGGACCTGTTGGCATGGAAAACCCGCTTAAAGGGTAATTTCAATTCCAAGACCTAAGACCTTACAGACTAACAGTCGAACGCAGAAACTAGAATATATACCAAGAACACTCTCCAGAGTCAGGAAAAGAAAAAAGGAAATCATTTAAAACGTGGAAAGCATAAAATACATATAAGGAACAAATAAGTAGCGAATACGTAACAAGGTATCAGTCGAACGCAAAAAATGGGTACATGCGTGATGGGATTATTACACCTCTACGAACGAAGAACTAACATCAGAAATATTAAAAAAAAGTGTTCCATGTTAAAAAATGCCACGTATAAAAAAATCGAATGAGGAACAAATAAAAAACGAATAAGTAATAGCGTACAATCGAACGCATAGACGGGTGCATACACACTTAACTTACGAGGGTATTCCCCCACCACCACCAACCAACAACTAATCCATGAGACAAAATTTAAAAGGTGCAACGTATAAAATGCAAATAAGGAACGAATAAGTATCGCATGTAGAAGTGGAGCGCACAAACGGGTACATACGCGCTAAAAAAGTTAGATTCACCACTACGAACCAAAAACTAACACAAAAGGCAAAAAAAAAAAAAAGAAAAGAAAAGAAAGCATTAAACAGATACAATATATAAATATCGAATAAGGATCAAATACATAGCGAGTAAGAAACAGGATATCATTCGAGAGCAGAAACTTGAATATAATTTCCAAAGTAAATAACACCATGATTATTTGAACAAAATATTTTAAAATAAAGATATGTCAAAACGAAACGAAGAAAAGATAAATCTAAAGGTGAAATTGTATCAATTTAGTAAAGTAAGGTCAAGTAACTAAAATCGAAAGACGCAACAAAACACTTTCATCATTAGTGTTGACTGTCTAGTGATACAGTAGTTCTACTACATAGATCTACAGGCTTTCGAGGTTTTTAAACGAAGAATGACAACAAATCTAGAGACGCAACAAAAACTTATTTATGAATTTTGTTTTTGTGTATAAAACAGGCATTCATAGAAAACGAAAATTGTCTTCAGTCGGACTATCGTACCGACATCTTTGGTAGATTAAAGCTTAAAAGGGTCATAATTTCAAATTTGAACAACAATGTCGAAGTTTTTTTTAAAACAATATTTACCTTACGTTTTTCAACATCAAAGACTAAGTGTTAAGGGGCTTTGGATTGATGCGTTTTCTTTCGATAGGAATATTTGCATTCGGAGATGGAACTCTAATTGATTTATCTATGTCACTAAGTCCGTAAGTTATTTGGCCATATGTTACTCTTTGGTGGTACACATTAAAACAAGACATGAAGATTTATAGAAAGCTTCCCAAAAACCGAAATCAATCATCATAACAAAACATTAAATGCATTTATATAGAATTCGTGTAAAATATAAGGACATCTCTACCAGCAATTAAATTATAAAAACTCGTAAAAGATTTTTCTTAACAATAGATGCAATATTGTATCCGTTTTTGTGATGTAAAATGACCATAGGGTCACCGATAGTTTTTTTTATGTTGATGTTGTATATTGTTGTTGGAATAAAACTACAATAAATATAAATAAGCGTCACGTCAATTCAGTATAAAATTAAAAAAAAAATAGCGTTTTCACATGATTACTAGCTATAAGGTACTTGTAATTCGTTGATAAATGCACAGAGAACAAAGTCGGCGACCTTTTGATTATCCTGTAGCATTCATTTTATTATATCTAAAAAAAAAAAAAGGAAAATGCATCATTATTTTTTCAATCTTTAGTTCAGGTGATACAAGCTGATGTTTTATGCAAAATCTTATATAAATGTGCGACATGACCCATTTACTGGAACTTGACCTCAAACATTACTTTCATTAGCTATTCATAAGCATGAATGCATTTATATTAACTTTGTCTTATGAATATATGTATATTACTACAAAATCGGAAGAAGAAACGATATGCTATATGACTACTTTAAGCGTTTGTATTCATAGATGATCTTAATTCAATAACATACGATCAATATCACGACTTAAGCTAAATTTATAAAAAGGACCTTAAAATATACTTAAGTAATAACACATGCACACAGTTTAATATATATTAACCGACTTATAATACTTATATAATCCCCGCATAGTTTAAATTACCACTTGCTCTTTTTAATAGTCTATGCATGTTAATCTAGACACTTTCGACACAAAGTACATTTTTTACAAACCTCAGTTCTTCTACCTCTACATAATGCACTCAATACGAATATTGAAAAAGAACACATTTTCTGGATAAACTGTTTATCGATCATCTCTCAAATAGTGTTACATGTACTATAGTTAAAAAAAACACACTATGAAACATTTCAAGAAGAAAAAATCAAGATGCATTTATTAGGATAAATACATATGACAGTAGAATAAGCATACCTTTAGTAAAAAAAAACAAAATACCTTACAGTGCCAGTTACTATAATTTGCAAGTCAATTTTTCAGAGTAATCGTTATTTCCATTCATCAATCATCAAAATAAAATTTCAAGTTAATATGTCAGTGTATGTATGGCATGTAGTGACTTTTGTGATGGAAGCATATCAAGATCAATGGTTACATAATGTCACATGTAAACAAAACTTCATGCCCGTACATTGCTTATCTCTATCATAGTTTTCATATTATTAGGTCTTTCCACTTTTCGTGGAAAGACCTTTTGTTTTTCTTCTGATTATTATTTTTTTTTCTTCTGCCGTCTGAGATGCTTTTTTGTCTTGCAACATGTCAAATGAATTTTTTGGCCAATGATGTGTACAGTAATTGGGGTTTCAAAACTCGACCTGTGTGACCGAACACTTATTCTTATAGGAGTTATCTCCCCGCGTCCCCTTTTCTTGTTATCGCTATATCTCTAAAACCGTAAAAGATTTTCACAAACTGTTTTCACCAAATTGTTTGTCTACTCTTAAGAATGATTTTGTTTCATTTGACTGGAGTGATCGGAAGACATCTTATGGGAGTTATTTCCCTTTGAAAATTTAAGATAGACGATTTGTTGGATAAATTCATACATTCTAAGTCTACAGTCTTTTGATATGAAATACTTGGTCCATTTAAAGGAAATTGAGGTCAAGGTCAAAGGTCAAGGTCATGTTATAAATTTTGAATTTTGTTTGTTATCGTTATTCAAAAGAAACTGTGACAGTAAATGATATGATGTGTTTGCCAAATAACTGTTTACAATAAGGCGCAACTTCAACGTGGTTAGTGCATCGGACTACTAACACGAAGGTTCCTGGTTCGATTCCCGTCTGGGATGAAAATTTCAGGAACTTAATTTTCGGCTCTCCCTTGACACCATTTACGAGTATGGTCTCGAGGAAACGATGATAGTCCGTCGGAAGGGAGAGCCATATCTCTTGCACGTTAAAGACACCCTTGTAGATTTCGAAAAAGAGCAGGCTAATGCCGCTACAAGGCAGCACTCGCTCCCGCAAAGTGGAAAGGGATTAATATAAGTTGCAAAACTTGTTTCCCAATCCACTATAAATAAATATGTTTAAACTAAACTAAACTATTTAAGTCGAAGAGTTTTGGTTAACCCTTATAGGAGTTTTCTCCCCTTATGTATTTGAAATCAGTATTTCTCTACAACCATGCAAGTGTTTGACCTGGGGTCTTTTGATTTGAGATCACTGACCTTTGACCTCAAAATTGAGGTCAAGGTCAAAGGTCAATTTGACGTTCTAGATTTAGACCTTTGCTAAAAATTCTTTCTGGTTCATTATAAAACAATTAAGTCTTCTGCATAAACCTATAAATCTTATTTTTTTCATATCAGTTTGATTTACCACAATACATTAACACGGAGTGACATTTTCTAACGTAAATTTTTTAATTTCTTTCTTTTTATCGAGGTGGAAAGACCTTCAATTGTTCTCTGAAGAATTGGTTTTTAATTATCATATCTATTCCTACTATTTCAGGCTCAATTGGCCATGGGTGACATGTTTTGTCTATTCGTCCTTTTCTTTCCTTCATGATAATTTTTGTCGATCTTTTTTATTGTCCGTCTTCGAATTCTTACGAATCGTTCATAAAACCGAATGTTCGGCAATTTAAGTGTACTCTTTTCCACTTTATTCAGTTTTTGTAAGATTAAACTATTTTGGAATCGCGATTAAATCTGTTGGAAAGATTTGATTTGAATCTGATTTTATTCATGATTTAAATTTTCATTCATCGTTCATATCACCGTTAGGTTAGGAACTTTCCGTTTTGAATTTTCCTCGGATTGTGATTTTACTTTTTTCAGTCAATATTTTTCAACATGCTCTGTTTATCTTTATAGGAACATATTATTATTTGAGATTAGGTGTAAGTTAAGAAATACGACGATATATATTTCGCTTTAACTTTTTAACTTATACACTTATGCAAACTCAATCCTTTTAAATTTCTTTTTAGAGTACTATACATGTATTTAAAGTGAGACTGAAGATACAATAGAGATCAATGAAACTCACAAGTTGAAAACGAACACATAAAAACAAGACAAGAAATGGAAAACGGCAGACAAGACAAAAAGACAAACAACAGTCTAGAAAAGAGGGGCGAAAGATACCAAAGGGACAGTCAAACTCATCAATCTAAAATAAACGCCATGGCTAAACAACACCACCCCCACCAGGAACAGTATGTGATTTTGGGTGCGCTGGAAGGGTACGCATAACCTATTGTAAAAGACGGCTTTTAAAGTAGTGAGCACTACCTTCAATGGATAACCAAATTTATCCTCTGAGGTGTATTACGAACATGTAAATGTCTTTCAATTTGTTTGTCTCTAATGTCTCCTATTCCGGTTATTCCATAATGATAATGATTTAACACGGTTGAGATTGATGTTTACTCATTTAATTAAAAAGTAACTCATCAAATATAACCCTTCAACAACAGTTCTAGAGAAAGGAAAACTAGAACAATACCACTTTTTGACCTGCATCGCTGCATACTGATTGGGGTAACATAATTATTGAAGTACAACAGATTATTCCCTAAAACAATTTAAGCCATGGAAACCTTGATGAAACGATTGATAAACAGGAAAAGGCTGAATGGTGGACAAAATGGTGGATATTGAAGCGATAAACAAGATTTAACTGAACATAACAAATAGGCCTACCGAAAATAAAATCATTCCCTTTGATAGAAGACAATAACACTACAAATTTTCTTGGAAAAGCTTTTTTGACGACTATTGCAGGTGAATATATTAAAAAAAAAAAAATTGAAACATTCATTTTTTAGAACGAAGGACATTTGTAACATTCTACAATACTATTTACAAACAGTATAAAATGTGATTTAGTTCTATATTTTCAAAAAGAAATTCTTTCTTTCGTAATATCTGATTTTGTATTGTGTAGCTACCCTTTTAAATTGAAAACGAATGATTGTTAAGCTGTATATTTTTCAAATGATAGATTAACAAATTGAATATAAAAAACAGTAATCCAACAAAAAATAAAATTTCTGTTACCATGCTACGATAAAATGAAATATTTAAAACATAGTTGAAAAGGGCAAACTCACCTCAAATGAACTGGCACATCCAATGTTATGAAACACAGGTATGATGAAGTGAACTATGAATGGAAATCCGAGGAATCCAGAAAATATTCCTACCCAGTAGATGGCACCATTATAAAACACTTCCGTTGGAATTCCAAGCACCGATACGGAAGACAAAAAGCTTGCCATTACTGATAGTGTGACGGGTAGGAGAGGCATTTTTCTCCCTCCTAGTAAAAACTCATTCGTATTTTGGCGATTTCTATCTCGCCATGCATAAAAGATACCAATACCCGCTGAAATTAAGAGAATTACAGTGAAAATAATGTAATCCACGGGATGGAATGTTGCTTTCACCATCTTTTCCATCTTTTATTGTTAGATATATCCGCTTCTAAGAACGAATTTCACTAGTTGTTTCTACTTCCTAATTTTATAAATATATATTCACATTGACCGGATTTACGCAAATTATGTGTATTATCTATAATTCATCAATAAATAACAATATTTTATTTTGTTTCAATTGGTAGGCCGAAATGTTAATTGAATATGAATTAAATCGATTTGTATCCTCCAAAAGCTACAGTTAGTCATTGCATATGGTTTATTCCACTGTAGATAATTATACAGAAGCATGTCAAGTACTTGATCTAATTATATCAATATGTTTTTGTCAGTACTTGAAACTCCAATTAAATAAAAATGTTGGCTACTAAACATCTGTCAGAAGTATGATTTGCTATAGTGTTTTCTTTTTTTCCTCCGGAATTTTGAGTCTCTACAAATGTTCTTTCGTTTAAATAAATAAGTCAAATTGTTTACATTGCGCTGAGATACCTTAACTTGAACATGGATAATAGATAATCGTAGATTCCAGGTGATAAAACTTGAAATGAATACAAGCTTTTTTCATTTGTTAAACGATTTGTTTATGCTATACAACCTCTGCTACACCTCTATGCCGGACCAGTTTGTTTCATGCAGAAAAGTAGAATTTCTATCATTATCCCAGGTAACCAGTTTAAACCAACACATTTTCATAATATTATATGTATAGTCATGAAATATTTTCCCCTGGACATTTAGCAAACGATCTATTCATCTAATAATTTTTTTCAACATGGTCGGCTTTTTTTATATAGGAAAAGATTATTTTTTGAAATTAGATGTAAGTTTAGAAATTAGACGATAAATATTTTGCAAACCCTTTTTATCTCATACACTTATGCAAACTCAATCCTTTTAAATTTCTTTTTAGAGTACTATACATGTATTTAAAGTGAGACTGACGATACCATAGAGATCAATGAAACTCACAAGTTGAAAACAAACACACAAAAAAAAAACAGACAAAAAATGGAAAACGGCAAACAACACAAAAGTCTAGAAATCTATGTTTTCTCAACACGAACCCCACCTGAAACAGTATGTGATTTTGGGTGCTCTGGTAGGGTACGCATAACCTATTGTAAAAGATGGCTTTTATGGTAGTGAGCACTACCCTTAATTGATAACCAAATTTATCCTCTGAGGTGTATTACGTACATGTAAATGTCTTTCCATTTGTTTGTCTCGAATGTCTCCTATGACGGTTATTCCATAATGATAATGATTTTAAACGGTTGAGATTGATGTTTACTCATTTAATTAAAAAATAACTCATCAAATATAACCCTTCAACAACAGTTCTAGAAAAAGGAAAACAAGAACAATTCCAGAACAGAGCCTTCTATAAAATAATTTAAGCCATGGGAACCTTAAAACAATTGATAAACAGGAAGAGGCTGAATGGTAGACAAAATGATGGATATTTACATTATAAACACAATATAACTGAACATTACAAATAGGCTTAGCAAAAATAAATTCATTCCCTTTCATAGAAGACAAAAAAACTTCAAAAGTTTTTTACCGAAAGATATTTAGAAAACTATTGCAGGTGCATATTTGAGAGTTTAAAAGTTCGATTGAAATGATGTTCATATGTATGCATGTGACATATTCCCCATTTCCATCGTTGTTCATAAGCTCCAATGTTGTTCATAAGTGTGCATGTAATACATTCTCCATGTCCATTCTCGATTTTAAGGACTGTTAACGTTCTCTATCATTGAGACAAATATCATATATTAGGCTACCGATCAATTTATTATTGTTTAAGACGATATCCAATTATGGGATAGTCGACAACCTTATTGCATTCATAAATTCACATTGATGATGCTAAACAGCATTGGGTAAACAGAACATTTCCGTGAATAGTACTCTCCAAATAAACTGTAAATGTTTAGAGAGCGATAAAATATAATAAACTGCATGATATGTGGTCTTAGCCTCAACACACGTTCTATGAATAATCGTTCTCAAGATGGTTTAAACAATAGTTTATTCAATAAATCATATCATGTTATATAATCTAGGTCATTATAAACAATAGGGACGAGAAACAAGCAGCATTGCTTATTCTAATCTGTCTCCCAAAAACATAAAACATAATGAATACTTGGAGCATGAGCTGTCAATTTGAATATATAGTTAGAATGGCAAATACAAAGCAGGAGGATTAAATTGGTGTTTAAGGGGAAAAATGGAAAAATAGTCCTAATGAATGAAATGATTTCACGAAATGTAACGAAAACTTATCGAAGTAAAGCTGCATATCATGGCGTGAACCTTTTACTTTTTCATATATATATATTTCTGTACAAATACAAAAGAGTACTTTTTTCAAGTTTGTCTCAGTCAAAAAGGGACATCTTGAACATACAGTGAGATAGAAATTTTGCTCGGCGTAGAAGGTTTCCCTGTGAATTTAAGATGAATAAGAGCAATAAAACCGCTTTTTCTTTGTTTTTTTTTAATTTATTGTTCGTGTAGTGATAATTTGACAGACACATTAATATGTTATATTCATTCATTTCCGTTGATGAACTAATGCTCATTCTATATATATATACATAATTTTGCAACGACAAATGTAAATTGGTTGTAGCCACGATTTTTCTTTCAAGAACATACTGAATTTATGGCTGTTTTGTCCGTTCTGTCTTGTGTTATGTTTGTTATGATCATTTTGTTTGAAGCCACCACCAATATCTATAAATAATAGGTCCCAAAATTATTTTCTCCTTAAAAAACATGCAGCTGTTGTCGTTTAACATACATGTAGTTAGTCAACTTAAGTATTGACTAAATTGTTGGATACATCTCTAAGCATGATATATTAAGGTAATTATCAAAAAAGCCAAACGCCTTTCTAGTATATCATTATTTTTTTGTATCATGTACATTCACCATACAAGTTTGTTTCAAACGCAATTGAAAATGAATGTTTAATATTAGTATCGCCACTTTTTTAAGATAATTCTATAAAACAATTGATTAAATGTAATATTAGATATAAAAAAGTTAATATGTAACACTTGCACAAATGTAAATAGGTGCAACTATATATCAGTTTTCAAAATGAGTCCTCAATGACAGCCTCATTGGCATAGTTTACCCAAGGTCTCTCAGCCATATGGGACAGTTCTGGGCGACAGCATCAATTAACGTTGCATTATATGATATCATTTGCTAGAATCAATTGGACATAACTTAATGGTTTATAATGGGAAAATGCCATTTTTATCAATAAGTACCATCATATTATATGATTAGGTTGTTGTTTTATGACAAAAATTAGGTTGATATTGAATGACAGATTGTACAATAAAATTCTGAATAAAGCGCAATTTCACTGTTGATGCCGACTTTTACAATTAATTCTTAACCAGACAAGAGATGATGTGACGATTGTAACGCTCGAATTTCGGAAATTCTACGTAAGAAAAAAACCAAAAAAACGTTAAATTCAGTCCTCTTTAAATTTTTTTTATTGTCACCCAGTTGTAGGAAGTTAATTCTACATTTCATTGCAGTAAAACAATTCTGAGTCATACACATATATCTTGAGTGCATTCTATTTTTATTTGTTGTTTCCATGTTTTCAGGTTACATGGTTACTAAGTTTGTACGCAGGAAAAAAGGGGTGAACATTTGATTGGTTAACTTTACTTTCAGTGATGGTTATTTTTCTTACATGCAATAAAATGATATGTGAATTTTTTTCTTTAGTACTGGACAGAAAAAAATCTTAAATCATGCGAAGTAATTCTTTATTTGAAACAAAAATAAATTCTGCACAATTTTTTGGAAAAGAGCAAGTTAACAAAGACTTATAGGGGAAACACAATGGTGATATTTAAATTTTTTTTTTATATTTCAAAAATGAAAACAATACAAAAGTTATCAAATGTACCAGGATTAAAATTTAGTACGTCAGACCTGCGTTTCGTCTACATAAGACTCATCAGTGACGGTCATATCAAAATAGTTATAAAGTCATACAAGTACAAAGTTTAAAAGCATTGAGGATTCAAAATTCCAAATACGGCTACGGTAATCTATGCCTGGGATAAGAAAATCCTTAGTTTTTCGAAATATTCAAACTGGTGTTCACAAAACACGTTTCACAGTGGCATTATGTACGTGGCCCATGTTCTGTAGCCTGGTCAATACGAGTTTTGTTGTCCCCTTGGTATCTTGCGCCTGCTGTCTTATTTTACGTTACAGTATTCTGTTCTTAGTGCAAAACATTATTTGTTATTTTTTTCACGTACATACCTTTGTTAGTTTGATAAAATTAGCATCGATGTAAGTGCAACGTTAAGTATTATAAACCTGCTACCTCTCTGCAGAGAAAAATGAAAGATTTACAACACATTTTGTAATTCAAGTAACGATTAGTTAATTACAAACGTATACAAAATTCCTCACATAGACTACATGAAAATATTTCAAAGAACTCAGTTCTTTCGAAAAAGAAGTGCAAAAAGTGCATCAACACACTATTCCAAAAATACTTTGGGATAAAACATGTGTGCCTCTGTGGCTAAGGAAGAATCACACACATTACCACGCATACAAAACATAAAAACAAAGGGCATATACATATTTTCAACAGCTTGTTTATAGTAGACTTTTTGCATAAAACATAAAACTAATAATAGACCAATAATGTGAAAAAAATTGTTAGAGGGATATTACTTTTTGTGTAAGTTGTTGGGGGTGATAACTTTTTTAAACACAAAAGTTCATTTTTTTTGTTATACCATTTTTTTTTATATTGAAGTGAATGTCATGTGAATGACTGAGAGGCTTATAACACCAATAGGGAAATTCTTACTCATAAGTCAAATATATACGGACAAAGCCATGAAGAAAAGAAAGACCAAAATGACAAATAACAGTGTAAAATTACAACATAGAAAAACTAAAGACTGAAAACAAGAACCCTAACAAACTTAGGGTGATGTAAGGTGCTCCAGAAGTGTAAGCAGATCCTGGTCTAACCTGTTGTGTTGCTCATTTTTAAAAGTATAAACTCGGTAGGTCAAATTTAGAGACCAGGATGACAGGATTGAGACATCAGCGATTGGAACATATCAGTCGTCATCCTTAAAACAGATATTTAATAACGGCCAACCAACTCCAGATTGGGTCCGTAAAATGACTGGAATTAATTCAATTTCACCACTTCGAACTTTTGGTTTAATTACTTCGTTTTGAGCACCAACCCTGTTTCAAATAAATCGTCATAGGAAACACAAACCATTGAACATTGCATCTGAGATATATAATACTGCTTTTGCAGGCGCTGGTGGGATGTTTCTACAAAGGTATGGAAATATCACAATTGGTATCTGAAATCATCTCTTTTACAGTAAAATGTGTATCTCAACCTACAATTTCCAGGTGAATATATGAGACTAGACGTACGTAAACAAAACCATCATGGATACCAGGATTGACATTTCGTATTTGCGTCAGACTCGCGTTTCTTCAGAAGACTCATCAGTGACGCTCGAATAAAACGAATCAAAGAGCATTGATGACCAAAAATACCTCAATGTTTTCCCAAATACAGCTAAGGTAATCTATTCCTGACATAAAAAACTTTAGTATTTCATAACTTCAAAGTTTGGTAAACATTTAATTTATAAAAATGACCATATTAGTACGGCGGCTTTGTGAAAAATTATGCACATCCTGCTGCAAGCATGAAATTTGGCATAGATCTTCCTCAACTATTACTCTTTTATTTCAGATAGGGAGGCATTTGAAAAAAAAGTCTCACTTCCGGTACAATCCAAAATGGCGGACATCATACTTCAATTAGCCCTATATCGAAGGCTACTATGTGAAAAGGTGTTATTAATATGCTACTATCATAATATTTGGTACAAACCTTTGTTATTTACTACTTTTGGATATATGATATAGATTAGATGTCTTCAAAAACCCTACTTCCGGTAAAATCCAACATGGTGGACATTGTACTAAAATAAGCTTATTTTTAGGGAGGGTAATTGAAATGTGTTTTAGAGTATTGTTACTATCATTATATTGTGCAGGAACCTTTCTTCGGTGCTTCTCATGAATACAATGTATAAGACATAAGTCTTTAAAACCCACACTTCCGGTAATATCCAATATGGCAGACATAGAAAAATTTATAACTTTTCATTTTAATATTCAACTTTTTTTAAAATGTAAATAAAATGGTTTTTTTTTAGCTGGTCTTTAACTTTTGGCTTTAAGTCATCCTCAAAACCACTAAAGTTAACACTTCCGGTAAAAAAAACCAATATGGCGTAAATTACATAGATGAGTCCTCAATCCATATCTTCGATGTAGAGTTTTGGATAGATTGATTTAAACAAAATAAAATCACTAAAGTTCTTAAACATTCCACTAAGCAAAACACCACAATACTCAAACTCATTCTTTGTAAAGACAGTGATCGCGTCGAATCAGCTAGACGACACTGTAGTGCGCGCATCAAGCGTAGAGAGCGTCAAATCTGCTCTTACGCCTCGTCAATAAATCGGCGGCGCTCTCTCGAACCGTTGTATTAAAGCCAGAATTGGTATCGACAACGTATTCATACAGATACAGATACAGATACCGAGGATGTCGCGGTCGTTGTTAATGTGGAAAATCGGGTCTCCCGTGCACTGCTTTGTTTGCATGTGGTGGTGACTGTAAATAAACATGCATTTTTAGCCAAATAGTAGTAATTTGAAAAATGTTTTAATACTTCAGTAATTTTATTTTGTTTGATCCAATCTATCTAAAACTATAATTCAAAGATATGGATTGAGGACTCATTTTTGAAATTTACACCATATTGGTGGTTTTTTTTTTACCGGAAGTGTGATTTAAAAATTTACAACAGAATAAAGTTAGTGGTTTTGAGGATAACTAGAAGCCAATAGTTGAATGACAAGCAAAAAAAAAAAAAAAACAACAAAAAAAATTTTCTTTACATTTTGAAAAAAGATGAATAGAATATTGATAGTTCTATATCCGCCATTTTGGATATTACCGGAAGTAAGGTTTTTAAAGAGATATGTCTTATACATTGTATCCATGAGAAGCACAAAATAAAGGTTCCTGTACAATGTAATTATAGTAGCAATACATTTAAAAACATTTCAATTACCCTCTCTAAAAATAAGCTTATCCTAGTACTATATCCGCCATGTTGAATTTTACCGGAAGTAGGGTTTTTGAAGACATCTTATCTATATCATATATCTAAAAGTAGTGTATAAAAAAGGTTGGTAACAAATAGTATGTTAGTAGCATGATAATAACACCTTTTCACATACTAGCCTTTGATATAGGGCTGATTTAAGTATGATGTCCGCCATTTTGGATTTTACCGGAAGTGAGACATTTTTTTTCAAATGCCTTTCTATCTGAAATAATAGAGTAATAGTTGAGGAAGGTCTATGCCAAATTTCATGCTTGTAGCAGGATGTGCACAATTCGTCTGAAATATGCTTGTAGCCGCCGGACTATATTAGTGATAATTTAAGTTAATACAGAAGTACTGACTACTGGGCTGGTGATAAACTCAACATGCAGTGGATCGACCCGGTGGTTGTAAATAAACTCATCATTGATACCAGGATTGAAATTTTGTATTTGCGCCCGACTCATCAGAGACGCTCGAATCAAAATTAAAACGGCCAAATAAATTACGAAGTTGGAGAGCATTGAGGATCAAAAATTCCTTTTTTTTTTTTTACCAAATATAGCTAGTCTATTTATGATGTAGAAGAGTCTTAGTATTTTAAAGATTAAACTACTGTAAACGGTTTATTTCGTAAGTTTTGTGTTCTTCTAAATAAACGGAATACTACTTAGTCCAAGAAAATTGTTTAAAAGTTCTACTGATATAAACGTTTTAAATCAGTATTTAATAAATCAATACGAAAAATATGTTTATAGGTCAGATGTAGTGTAACGTGCGAATGTTCAAGTTTTAATTGAAGAAGCCAAATATCTTTGGCAAACTGAATGAAAAATTGTGCCCTAAGAAAACGAGTGATTACTTTGCTGCTTGTAGTAATTGTAACATACTTGCTAAGTATTTAGGTTTGCTATTTTAATTACCAGTTAACAAGTGAACAACAGACACGATAACATGTGGAGTACGTTTAAGTAACATATGTATGCAAGCGGCAACATTTTATAAAAGTGTGGTATTTTAAATGCACATCAACTTAAATTTTTGTCAAAATATAAACGAATAAGCTATATACATTTTTATACAATAAACTACAATGTGTTTATGACAGTTTATTGATCAGCTGCAGTAGAAATCCAATGAATACTACTTGACAGCGAAATTCAGGGTAATTATGATGCTATGACATTCTATCGAGTCTACGATAAATATATGATCACATGGAAGCAATATGCTTATTACCAGATTACTTCCGTGTAAAAAACAATGATCAGACTCATTGAATAATAAACAGATATATAGTACACTTCTTAAGAAGTATGCCTTTATTTAGGAAGCTAGAATTAAAGACAGACGAATATCACACTTCTAAAGAAAGAATACTAGCAAACTAGAATTAAAAACAACTAAAAGCCAACGTCTTAAGAAAGATGCTAGGACGTTTAAATTAAAAACAGACGAATAGCATACACCTTAAGAATAATGTTAAGACGCCTGACTTATAGACAGACAAATAGCACACTCAAGGAGAATGCCAGGAAGTCACAATTATAGATTGGAATCCCATTCAGCAGTAAATATAAACGTGTTCTACCTTAATTATTATAAGAAAGTTTAAAGACTATGTTAATCACATTTATCTCATTGAGTATTGAAGAAGGATACACAAGACACACTCAAGTATATTTTAAGTCTTTATCAATTTACATTTAAAATTAAAAGTGACAGTCAGATAAAAACTAAACATAACGACAGAAAAGATGGATTTCAATTGTGAATTTTTCATTTCTATGTACAGTAATGAAATTCCAGTACATGGATTACAGGTAACTGTCTTAGTAGGAAACGAACCAGCAAAAAAAGTTATAAGAATTGTTATTCAAATAAATAATTACTTAATGTAAAGAGTAGAACATAAGTTCTTTTACAAAATCATACCCTATCACCAGCCACTGTACATGTGTTAGGTGATGACGCTGTCTTGAAAGTTAATTGAAAAAGTTAATTGAAAAAGTTAATTGAAAAAAAGATTGTTGTAGAGATATATAAAGTCGAGTTTTGAATTATTTAAAATCATACATTTTATCTGTTTTAATTAATGTTTAAAGGCTATGAACAAAAGAGTTGTAATATTGACCTTCAATAAACTACCTATATACATCTAATGTAAATCATAATGTCTTACCAAGTATAGCCTTTGTCTACATAGTTCCGCGTTCAATTTTGTGAACAAATGGCTTCATTTCATAGTATTCATTGAACAAACCTAAAAAAAGATGAGCTAAATTTTTTTGTTTGTTTGAGAACAAAACTATCAATAGATTCACGAAAACAATGAATAGATACATGAAAAACAATTTAACTGTTTTAAAGTCTTGAATTGAAACAGTTTAATACACGCTCTGATTCTGCATCACATATCATATTTTTTCAGTATTGCTGTAAAAAATAAAATAACAAAATACAGAACTCCAATTAAAATATCAAATAAAAAATCCCTCATCAAATGGCAAAACTAAATCTAAGCTCTAAAACTAGCAAACAAATGGTAAATAACTGTCATATTTCTGACTTAGTATAGGTATTTTCTTATGTCGAAAATGATAGATAATCTTTGCAGAATAATTTTGATCAATGTTATTTATATTTATATATATTTAGTATTTCTATGATACAGAAATCAGGAGGGGAAATGAAGTTGACGCATGACTTTTTTTTAATGACAAAATGTTGTGTAAAGGGGTATAATCCTAAAATTATAAAAGTGAATCACGTTTTCTCAGTCGAAATCCAAATTAAGGATAAATTACGACTTGAAGGTCTTATTTCGGCTGCATTTGTTTCAATTGTCGGAAGCCTTATGTGTTCTACAGGTAAAGGTGGCCATAGTCGTATGTAGCACAGCATTTTTAGAATGTTCGCTTTTAAAACTGATTTTATTTGAGTGCCACTGATGATTCTTACATAAACGGAACAAATGATACGCCGGTTTCTTTCATCAGTGTTTATTTGGTCATGATGTTTTTTTTTGTTTTTTTTGTCGACTTATTGGTTCGGATTGCCCTATCCTCTGATTTCGTCTTCCTCTTACTTAAAGTCATGTAGTGCATTACTATTTTGTTTGGTTTCATAATAAATTGTACCTTTCATATTCGTGAACTAAACTAACCTAGTTATTTTATTTAAGTTAACCAAGGCGATGGCTTTGTTTTAAATCTAATTCCAATTTTTAAATGTTTAAGGTGTGGGCGATCCTGGTAAAGGTTAACTCAGATGAGCTCTTCAGACGATATACTCATATTCATTAGATCTTTACCCAATTCAAAGAAAAAATAATAATAAATGCCTTAAATTCATAAAATCATACGTATTTATTTTGTCCACGTAAACGTAAACAAAAGTTGTTTCATCGACGTTTTCGTGAAATGTTATGGTTATAATTACCTAATGTTTTTAAAAGAAATCATCACACATTAAATTGTTTCACTCTTGTGTACTAGAAACTCCTGAAATGTGCAAAGTTGCATAGTATAATAAGACAAGGCGTCAGATAAAGACATTTCAGCCATGTGATACAGTTAAAAAAAATATTTACTTTAAATTTCATCCATCTTTTCTTACTTTTATTCCATTCTACAGATTATTTGCAAAAATAACAGAACTTCTTATTTTAATTGGCAATCATTCCTCATTTTTATCTAATTGGCAATCATTCCAAATCCTCTTCAAATTGGCAATGATGCCATATCCTTCTAATTGGCAATCATTTCACATCTTCATAATTTCAGGTTTTGCAGAAAGCAAAAAGCTGTACTAAGAGCAACATGTGTTCTTGATCTTAATACACTAGCTGTAGTAGTTTGGTTTGAAACTTCATTCATTGTGTTCTGTTGACTGAGTGTGAATTCTTAAAGAGAGAAATATATGCTCACCAGGTGTAATTGTCCTATATTTACACACATGTTATTGCTCCTTTTGTGAGTTCATGTTTGTTTCTTGTCTGCTCCTAATCTTGTTGCTGGATTTGCAAATCAATTTCTGTAATTAAGTTTGGCAGGAAAAAGTTAATTCTAAAATTCGGCTCCTTGGATTTTTCTTACGATAAGGGTAATATATTTTGCTCCATCACACATATTAGAAAAGAACCCATACCCGCTCAGACTATCATCTTTCGAAGTTCGGGAAACTGTGGAAATTGGGCAAATATATTAAACAGTCCACTAAAGTTATGAACATGTGAACTATGTTTTTTTGTTGATTTGACGAATGTACATAACTGGAAACATCATGCCCCTTTTCTATCAAAGGCGTATAAAAACGAAAAAGAAACAAACAATAAAAAAATAGGTAGATGAGGTATGATAGCTAATAAGAATATTTCCCCTGATTCCACATGAAATTTATTTTAGGATCAGTCATTCACCATACTGCATTTTACAAGGCAACATATATTCACAGAAAACAAAATATTCAGTAACACCATTTCAACCATGCAGAACATAGATGCTCAGGAATGAAACGGGAGTCGAAATGCATACCTATGATACCGAATACCTATTAAAATATGATATATAACTTTATACACAGATATGCAAGAATGGTTGTTAGCAGAATGAGCTGAAAATTTACAACGGTTCATGATCGGGGGAATTTCATTGTTTATACAATTTAAATGCATTATCACCGTATAGCAAGAACTGATAAACGTAACATTGTTCAATACATATGAATAGATCGTCAAAACTCAAAAGTTTTGCGTATCACCAAAAATCTAACTTAACGATTTATTTGATAGCGATTTTAACGTTTCTAGAACCCTTTGTTTATGATTCTTTTTGGAATAACTTTGTTATGCACAAGTGGATGAATCAAACAGACCTTAAACGAACTGAGTTGAAATTGACACGACCTTTAGATTCTAAATATAGATTTGTGTTTCTGTTTGTTATAGGTATTTTGTTTTGGTTCGTTTGTTTTGTTATAGCAAAAAGATTGTTTTCATACAGACAAATGAATTATAATTAAAAAATTAACTATAAACTACTTTCTAAAACACATGATACTGGCACTACAAACCATTAAAGTCTGAAATGGCCTATATCTGTACTCGACTGTACTGATTTTTACTCGACCAGTCTGAATTGGTCTGACTTTTACTTGACATTACTCGACCCCAGTCTGAACCATACTTGACTCTACTGAATCGTACTTGACCCTTATCTTTGCCGTTGAAAATAGTCTGAACTATTACTCGACCAGTCTGAAACAGTCTTAACCCATTCTCGACTTGTACTCGACCTATTTTTCCAGTCTGAACCATACTTAACCAAAGGTCTGAACAGTACTCGACCAGTCTGAACCATACTAGACCAAACAACTCTACTTTTTTTAACTGTTAAAATAAATTTCTATTTAATGACATATATAACAACAGCCAACAAAATTTATAAAAAAAATTAACCTTATATTAGAAATATATCTATGATTATATTTAGGATGAAAAAAAATATATTATATAAAACTTATATCAAAAAGGGATAATATTAAATAAATAAATAAAATTGTTTTTCTGATTAGTGGTGAAATATAAAGAATAACCTCTGTTTGTGGCAAACTCATAAATAAGATCACACCTGGTCAGAGGTATTAAATTCTAAATAACTTTGATTCAAAATTGCAACATCCTGTTTAAGTTAAATAACAAGGCCTTTCAAATATACATGTATGTACTAGATAAGTAATACACGAATTTAAGAAAATAGGGCTTTCTTTTTACCTGTAAAACAACACACATGTATTGAGGTAATTAGAACATGTTAAAGTGCTTTCTGTATGCCATGTTAATTTGACAAAAAAAATTACTTAAATTAATTGAAATAAATTTTTACTGTTACTTTGGAATACATTTCTTTTTTTAAAAAGGTTATCAAGGATTGCTATGGAAATTCTATTATCATGATTACATTAAATTCTTGGTTTAATAAAACAAAACAATTAAGCTCTCATTTTTTTAAATTTATTAAGTTGTTTTATATACTATTTTATATATATATTAATAAAAAAAAACCATTCACTGCATTATTAATTCAACTCAACTAAATCTTTAATAGGTTTAAGTTAATGGTGAAAATAGTCCAGTTACCATAAAATGCTTCCGAAGTATTCATAAAATTTTGAATAAATATTGAAAATATTAGTCATTTGTTAGTCACAATTCAATTTTTTAGATTATGTGATCAGCTTGTTTTATTTATATTTTAAAAGTTGATATATATTTTTACGTAAGTGATGATTAATATTGTGTTGACGTTATATTATGATTGATTATTGTGAAATTTTAATTTCAATACTGTATTGAATACATTTTTAATTTCAATTTGTTGTTCAAATTTCATTTTTATTTAAAAAAAATCCTAAATTGATAAAATTCAGTTGATAGATACAAAGAATAGGTCTAGGTTGGTTAAGACTTGGTCGAGTATGGTTCAGACTAGATCGAGTATGGTTAAGACTTGGTCGAGTATGGTTCAGACTAGGTCGAGTATGGTTCAGACTAGGTCCAGTACGGTTCAGACTAGGTCGAGTACGGTTCAGACTAGGTCGAGTACGGTTTAGACTAGTATAAAATGGTTAAGTACTGGTCAAGTACACATTCAGACTGTTAAGTATGGTTCAGACTACAGTCGAGTATTATCAAGTAAATCTCAGACGAATTCAGACTGGTCGAGTAAAAATCAGTACAGTCGAATACAGATATAGGCCATTTCAGACTTTTAATGGTTTGTAGTGTGGTGTTGGTTATATTCGTTAACGTGTCAAAATTGCGTAATTTTCGTATCTTAATAAATTGTTGCATGATTTTGAATCTAGTTTTTATTATAGAAATTATTCATTATGATTTAGGGGGTATGGGACAGGGGGAAGGGGGTCCGCCCCCTTTTCTGAAAAAAAAGATAAATAATATAGGGAAGCATGACTGGAGTAGGCCCCCTTTTAGGCAGTCAGTGGTCCCCAACTTATGAAAATTTCTAGATCCGCCACTGTTATTATGACTAAAATACAATTGTACTGACACTTGTGTTCTTTGAATGTTTTATGTGTGTATCTTTTATTTGATACTTTATTCGTACTTTTAACTTTTGGTAAAATTTATCATACGTCTGAATGATGATTTTTGCAACTTTTTTTTATAATAGTTGGTTTCAGAAGTCTTATTTGACGAAAATAAAAGGTTGGAGTTTAAATGAAACATTCTAACTCGGCGTATCTGAGGCAAAATAAATGATGCTATTGAATACTAATATTGTTTCGTGTCTAAGAAGCGAGGGGTGGGGGGACTCATTGTTACTAAATATGTCAATTAGAAGAAACCCATCAAGCAGAGCCAGATAAGTTGTTGTACTCATTGTCTTCTTTCAAATTGTGTATTTAGTGTTCTTTTCGTATATAAAATAACTGTTATAATATTGTTGTAAGAGTATTGTTACTATTTTAACAGTTGCAATATTCTTGTTTGCATATCAGACTGTATACTATACAGCTAGTAAATATAGGAAGATGATTTGTATGCATGGTTTATGTCACTTATTATCATATGATCTAAAAAGCAGGTTATTGCAATAACAGCCAAACATCCATGATAGATAAAAACAGATTTACCTTCAGGAAAACAGATGCTATATTGTATTTTTGTATAAAGTTACTGTTACAATATGTGATTATAATTACAACAGACATGGAGAAACTTGAAAATATGTTAGTGAATTAACTAGTTGTAATCCAAATTAAACTCTCTTTTGATTAATAGTTCAGGGTTGCATATGTCAAACATATGTTTGCAATTTTGAACAATTGTATCCATGTCGTCCTTAATCTTTGTCAGACTTAAAACGTTGAATGTATTGCATTTTCAAAATAAATATTGTAAACTAGCGGCGCACGAACACAGTTATATGCATACTGTATACCGTGATTTCCAATCATCTCTCAATTTAAGGTATAAACTACAGAAGAAGAAACTTGAATGTGAAATGACTCTAAATTGATGGTTCAATCATTTGTATCTTTACTGTTGGTTGTTGCAATTGCTACCTTTTAAATTGATGAACGTGATGTAAATATGAAATAACAAAACAGAATTGTAAAAATGTCTAGTCATTACCCAAAAAACAAAAACTCGATTTTATAGGATTTTTTATTTTCAGTATACGGGCTATATGCTTGCAGATATTACTTGTTCTTTTCTTCATAAACATGGAAGTACTGTCGATTCAAATTATAGAATTAGTACTGATAACTGATAAAAATATCGCGAAGATATCTATACAATCCCGAATTGTATGCTTACCAATACTTATTATTTTGATATAAGAAACCTTAACGGTATCTATACAAAAAACTTATACGGTAGAAACACGTGTAGCCACAATTGTTGCAGGCGGAAACCCAGTTGAAATAGAACAAAAGAATCGAAGCTCTTTGTTAGAGAAGGTGATAAATGCGTACTGTAATTTTTACTATGGTAACATGGTATTTTAAAAACACCATTTGCATAAGTTTTCAATTTATTTTAGTACAATTAAATATCAAGTCCACGAAGAATGCATTACCTCCGATTTCAATTTTTTTTTACCAAGGACGGAGAACATATGAATTTATTAGTTCAGTAATTTTGGTGTCTGCCCTTCCATTATGTGACTCAAGTAAAAAATCCAAAAAATAGGTAACAATTGTATCGAAAAGAGAAAATCGAGTGCACCTTTTTATGTTAGGGCATGTTTGAGGTGTATATTTTGTCTTCAAAACGTACAAAGCAAGAGTATTTGATATATCATCTCGCTTCAGATTCTATCATCTTTATATATCAAAGCTACAGGTTGACTTTAAAACATAGAAAAATCACAGTACGAAAAGATGAAATATATGGGTCAAGTGAAATACCTATCTAATAAATCACAAAAACAGAGTATATAGAGTTCGAGTAGCTATTTTTTTTTACTAAAAGCACTTCATGACAGTCTTTCAAGTTGGATGATGAAAATGCATATCATTTTATTTTGGATGATGAAAATGCATATCATTTTATTTTGGATGATGAAAATGCCTATCTTCGAAAAAATATATTTTTTGTGTGTGATAACTAGGGTTTATAATCTTCAACCACTGAAAATTTTTAGTCTGCCCTTCCACGCAATATTTAATTAGATTTTTTTTAAATGTTTAAGATTTTCGAAAATTCTACCTGACAACCGACCAGACAATAGTTTTAAGTTGAAGCAATGCAGACAAGATCATTAACTGATGCTCATTTGCTAGTAGATTCATTTGTTGTTTAAAATGCAACTGACATATAAGGATCGTAATGGTGCTATGTGGATAAATTTATCGGTTATCAAGAGCAAAAATGGCATCCCTACAATGGCTTTCATTTCTACGATTGTGAAAATGAACTTGCGTAATGAGGAGATAATTTTGACGAAGTAGAATCCTGACTGGTTGGTATAATCAAACTTATAAATTATGCATGATACATGAAGTATTTTACAGTAAAGTATAACGCTAAATCTAAAAAAAAAATCATTAAAAAGATAACAGGTAGAATATATTTGTTTTGATGATCATTTTCATCCTGTTATTGTCACATTTCCATGATTTGTCTTACACTTCTTATAATATTTTTGATGTTATTTTTGTTACACTATTACATGTTAATGTCAATTATTCTAAACGTGTCATTTTAAACTGAAGTTATATACTTTTTCTAATTTTTCATTTAACTTTTATTTTTGTATCCATTTGGCAATGCATAAAATGATTGAAATAACATGTTATACCTAAAAAATATTCTTCAGATTCATACCATAGTCCAAAATCATCTCATTTCTATTTAGAAAAATAAAGGAACACCTTAAAACATTACAATTAGGAGATAACTGTAATCCCCAATAGATGCCGTCGGAGATTAAAATACAATATTGGTATCTCCATTCTAATGAAACCGACAGAAAACAACGTTAAAACATGTAATTAAAATCTGTCATATGCAGTCTGCGCCTGCGCGTACGTCCCATAGCATTAATTGTCAATTGATGCAATGTAAAAAAGTGACGTTATCCAATCAAAATGAACGTCACAAACGTTGTTGAATTAGAATTAAAGACAAAAGAGCAATCAACTTTGATAGGTTTTGTGAACTGTAGAGTATAAATTTGAAAGTATCCAGGTCCGATATAACAATAATTGAGAATGGAAACAACCCGACCAAAGAGCAGACAACAGCCGAAGGATGAAACCTTTTGAAACCTTATAATGTAAAAAATGTAATATTCGTATTGAATACACCTGAATATCTACTGTAATTCAATACATATGCTAGAATATTTGTGATTTCATGTTGTTTTTAAAATGTTGGATTATTCCTTTTCAGTTGATTAAACAAGTACAAAATGTAATGTATAATTCAATGCATTACTTTGCAAAAGTAATTGTAATATAATAAATTACTTCGATAAATGAATGTACTTGTAATTGTAATTTAATTCATGTTTTGCAATGTAATTTGCCCCATGCCTGGTACGTTGTTGTATTAGTGGCGAACCCATTGTCATGGATGTTATTAAACCACGACCAACAGTCATGGCCTATTGACTTTCCTTATTCTACATCTATAAGTTTGTGTTTATGTCAGTTTATAGGAAACCACGAGTGGAGGGTCAGTGATATTTGGTATGTAGTGGTATTAGCACTGATAAATCTCATTTTCATTGGACCTGCCCCTCATTCACTATCTATTGACTTTAGATGTACTAGTTTTTGATTAGGCCAACTTATGGGAAATCACGAGTGAATGGTCAATGATATTTGGTCTGCAAATGTATAAACATTGGTGCGTCACATTTCTATGGAAATTGTTTGACTAAGTACCTTCTGGTTCTTTGAATGGGCATAACTTACATGCTAAAATATTGCTTTTTTTAATATCAACATTTTCATTTTTCTTTCAAAATAACTAAAAAGCGAGACATATCTCTTCTCTGTGTCACCAAAACTCGGAATAAATTGTATGAATTTCTAAATCGTACAAATCAGTCAAAGTAAGGATACTCATTAATTAGGTTCATACTGACATTGTTTATAACATACTTGTCTTAAGATCTTCGTCGACAAATTTAGTAATTTAAAAAAACCAATGCCCAACTCCGTTATGCTACCCGTCATTTTCTATTTTAGGTACAAACCTGGCGGATAGTAGCATTATCTTAAGCCACAATCAGTGAAAGGAAGTGGAGTTGTGGTTACTACATTTGTTATATATTCATGGTCAGCGGTGACAAAGACCAAGTCGTGATTGTGTTCATCAAACGTTTAATGTATGTGTTTTGGCATACAGCATATACAGTTTTCTCCTAAACACATTGATGCGTAATTTAATAATTGGAATATGCAAATAGTTTCAAATTGGCATCAAACATACGATCTTGATCATATGACAAATTAAAGAGGGTGTTTTAACTGTTAAAAATACAAAGTACTGCATGCTAGTGTGTAGAAGTATTTTGAACTCATTATTTCATATTATATTTGTTGAACTTGGTAGGTTTTATAATTATTTTCACATGAGATAAAAGTTAATCTGCTAACAATGCGGTACTGCAATATTTTTTATTTCTTTTTATTTTTGTACAAATTTGTATAAATCTTCTTACTTAGAGTCTTTTATAAACACTATAATTATACTGTAACGTTTCCTTACTATTCCTCAACATATACATGTAGCCAAATAGTAGATAATAAGTCATTATAAATGTACAATTTATTTCATTGACATATTAATGAACTTTTAAATGCCACTAATCGTCATTGTCAGACGCTTACAACGTCTTGTTGACTCAGGAAATGTAAATGACAGACTAAGGTCCAGAATACCCCGTTTAACTTCCCGTCGTGATGACAGACTGCTTATTCGTCGTGCTAAAGGCAGCACATGTATTTCTGCACCGCAGCTTAGACAGCAATAGCCTCCAGGTGATCGTGTAAGTGTTCTCACATTGATCCTTCAACTTCACAGAGGCCACCGAAGCGGACATCGTGTTGTCATGAGACCTGCCCCAACAGCCAGTCACCGTAAAATCAGGTTTCAACGGGCTTTTGACCATCGACGCTGAAACATGAGAAGCTAGCAAAAAACGTATTCGTCCAAAAAGTAAAATCACAAAAATACTGAACTCAGAGGAAAATCAATTCGGAAAGTCCATAATCAAAATATATTGTATTCTGTTATATCATATCGTATCATTATTATTATTTTTGTTTACTCTTATTAGCTTGATTATGCTTATTGTTCTTGCTTGCTTTATTATGTACCACTATAGATAATTTATGTAAATGCCTGTTAATCCATGAGGAATAAAAAAAAAAATATAAAAAAAAATGTATTTGTCAGATGAGAATCGGTTTCTGTGACATCCAGTAGACGACAAAATTAAACTGCCTGTGCCCAAAACAACATTTGTCCAACAACTGCATTCGGTGCTGGTGGTGTTACAGTATGGTGTTGCTTCTCATACCGTTGTAAGCTGAGTATGAATATTTTGCAGGGTAACATGAACGGACAGACACATAGGGACTTAGAAACATTGTAGTCCCTCATTTTGACAATCATCCATTTGCGTGAAGACCCTTGCACATGTACGACAACCCTAGATCACATATGACATTGATTGTAACCGAATACAAAGAGCAAGAAGCCATTGACATTATCTTTTGGCCTTCCATGTCTCAGGACATAAACCCTATCGACCATGTCTGGGCAGAAATCTTGGCCAGTTAAGAGTGGCAATTGTTGATGAATGGAATAGATTTCCTCAACTTAAGTTTAGAAGGCATGTACAGCGTATTATACTCCGTGTTATGGAACAGTACTGGAAGAGAGGTAGTTACAATTGAATTTAGAGTTTAACATCAGGTAATGAAAATAGTCTATTTTTTTTTTCTAAATGAATTAAAATTGAGGAATTATATTATCCATACATAGATCTGATTCATTATATGAGTTTGGGTCTCCTTCTGATCATCCCTTTTGGTTTTAGAAAGCCTTCATTCGTTTTAATTGTGTTGTAGATTTTTTATTATTGAGCACCAAATAGAGACACACATGTGAATAGTAGAACTATGTATCTGTTGCAGTAAAATTGGTATCCTAAAACATATGTAAATTGTGTTCTTGGCTTGAATTATACAATAATTTTGACTCTTATTTCATTTTATACTTTTAATTTTGAGACTATATATCAAAGGGAATTGAGACTATATATACAATCTTCAATACCAGCCAGGTGCAAGAAAACCAAACTGTGAATCAGTCTTATCAGATGGAAATTATGCCTCAAAGAAATGTTCAGGTTTAGTGTAAGTAGACTTAAAACTATGTTGGACTTGTCGGCATGGACACCAAATCTGTTTTACTTATGAATGAGTATCATAAGGACACAAAGAAAATAAACTCATCACAGATACCAGGTTTAAATTTTGTATTTACGCCAGACATTAACCATCATTGTATTGTTGCCTATAAGGTAAAATATCTTTGCATTAAAACAATATCGAAGTTTCGTACAGGTTTATATACCTTTTCTGCGTTTTTTATGATAAAGACAACAATTTGCATTCTGTGTTAATTTTGTTTTCGTATCCTTCTTTATTATATAAGTACATCAATTTGAGTTTTGATCCTAAATGATTCATAAAATTTTTGAATCGACCTCTAAACAATCTATGATTATGTAATGAGGAGTACCCAAATTACATCCATGCTTAACTTAAATTCACAACATAAAAAAATCGAATAACAGATATTATTTTTTTTATTTTTTCAATTTGACTTTAGAACATGCTCACTATTCATTTGTTTGAAATGAATGCTTGTGACATATTTTGTTTGTTAACTTTTAAGAGATGACTTTTTGTGAACATTGCATGGCGTTTTCGTACATTTTTCTTTTCCAGTAAAAGCTTCAACTGTTAATATAAACTGTGAAAGTTGAAGTGTATCTTTGAATATATTCACCTATTTTGGAAGATGTGTGGAATGTCGAATAATCAAAATATAAATTGTTTGGTCTAAAATAAAACTTTTAAGAATTTCGCAGCTGTTTATGTTGAAATGTGCAATTTAAGTACTCGGTGCAATTTGGTGTACCGTGGCGTTACACGTATTATTATTGTAAGGTATAGCTAAATCTAGAGAAGCGATTCGAACGTATCAAATTATTTAACGACGGTGCTGTGTTCATTTTTTGTAGTAAAATACAATAACAATCAAAACAGTATTCCTCGTTCAACAAAATCAAGGTACTTTGAGCTAGCTCTAGAGTAACGTGTCAATTGAGACATATATACTCCACATGCTGGTGCCGCTTGGATGTTGCTACACAGAAATGGAAAGTTGACTTTAGGAAAATTAAAATTATCGCGTT
Source organism: Mytilus galloprovincialis (assembly GCF_965363235.1). NCBI lineage: Eukaryota > Metazoa > Mollusca > Bivalvia > Mytilida > Mytilidae > Mytilus > Mytilus galloprovincialis. Next base: position 91,581,206 of record NC_134843.1, read on the forward strand.
TGTCATAAAGTTTGGTATTCAACCTACCATCAGTATCATTTCGAGAAAAAGGTCTAAATATATATGAATCAGATGTATCTGTGTCGGTAGTATCTTTACTTTCAAGTTCACTTGGATATATTAATTGTAAGTGATCACTGAATCTATCATTATTAAGAGACAGTACATCATCAATATACCTAAAGGTGAAATTAAAAGACTGGGCTTATTTCTTTCCTCTTTTCTGTACAAGATCTTGGATCAATTGTGCTTCATAGAAATACAAAAACAAATCTGCAAGTAGAGGAGCGCAATTGGTACCCATTGGGATTCCAAAAGTCTGTTGGAAGACCAAACCTCCAAATTCAACAAATACGTTGTCAATCAAAAAGTCCAGCATGGCAGTGATATCCTCTTCGGTGTATTTATTTCTTGACTCTGTATGATTTTTTACAAATTAAGCTAAATTTCTGCCCAAAACTAATTATTTAAAACGTCTAGTGCGCTTTTTGTTAAAGAAACATAAGCTGACGAGTTCTTCCAGTCGAGCTTTAAGTTTAGTATGTGGAATAGTGGTATAAAGAGTTGAAAAATCAATGAGATTGTAAATTCACCAATAACTCTTATGAATTTTTCAGTATCCACATCTGATTAACACAACTTCTTGAATATGCAGTTTCGGAATATTTCTGAAGTCCTTCTTTGACTGCTGTGAGTATGGCAGTAAGAACTAGAAAAGGGTTTAATGGAACACTTGGAAGGACCTGCAATATACCTTTCCTTATAAGGATTCTTGTGAAGCTTAGGAATCCAATATAAGGATGAAAGATCCTGGTCCTCATTCTTTGGATTAACACCAAAGGAGACTAGAACCGATTTGTGGTTTTCCAGGATCTCCTGCTTCGTAAGCGTACTTAGCCTTTCAAGTCAATATGAAATCTTCAAAATTTTGTTTTATATGAATTATCATATGACTTGAAGATAAATGTAAAAGAAAAACAAAAAAACAAAAAACATCTCTTAACTTGATTTCAATAGCAAAAAAAGATGTTTTAAGAATAAAAAGAATAGTAGACCTAGTCTATACATTTGTCTATTTTACTCATTTATTGCGAACCTACATTAATTTAATATGTATAAGAAAATGTGGTATGTGTGCAGATGAGACAACTCTCCGAAGGACCATATAACGAAAGCATTAACGACAGTATTAATGTACACAGCTATTAACTAAAAAGTAACAAACGACAACCACTGGATTGGGTCAGGCACATGTGGATTGGTTAAACATATTTTCCACCACCAAATCCTTACCCTAACCTATGACAGTGGTGTAAACATACAATTTGATTAGTAAAGCAGCTCAGTTATTGAAGTGTACAGTATAAAAATTGTCATCTAGATGTGGTTTTGTTTGACTATAAATAATTACTGCAATAAAATCTCTCTTTGTATAAATAAAAGGAAATTACAGTTGGTCATTATGTTTTGCATTTCAATTTCAGATGCTATTGCGTAAAGAAAGTTGGATCTCCTATAAGCGGCTATTATTCTCACATTGGAGAATCAGCATCGTAAACGTGCAGTTAGTATGTTGTTTGCTTGTTAAGTATCAATGTCATCAGTAGCATATATAGATTAATATTTGTTGCTTTTTTTATATATTATTTCAATTTATATGTAAATGACAAAAATTTCAGAAATGTCATAAGTGATATAGTTAAAACACCAAAGAAAGCTCGAAACTTAAAGTCATTTATCCAATTTCATAACCAAAGGCTCAAACACATCAATCGTGTAGAAAGCAAATTTCTTATTCTTGACCTGGTTCAGGCACTTCCTAATGTAGCAATAAATGGATTAAACCTTGTTTTATAGCTAATTAAACCACTCACTGGTGTGTATGGTTATTCTTTGTTATGAAATGTAAACCATCACTGACCACATCATTGTAAATAAGAAGCTAATGACTTTTGAATACAAAATTGTAACATACATTGGGTTGGTTAACTTCGGGTTTCAAACGACTTTGGATGCAGTTTTTAGCATAATCATTTTTAATGTGCAAACATGCAACCTTAGTACTTTTTTCATTTTAGTTTGTCCTCTATTTTAATGTGTATAAGTACGATCGATACATTTTGTTTTCATCTTGTTTGTATTTTTCTTATTTTTTTATCAGACTCTATTTTAGTAATTTTTACATTTTTGTACCTGGACAGACGCAGTAAAACATTCTTTACAAAAATTCCTTTAATGCTTTATTTCTGTTTCTTCTGTTATTTGTTATATTCTTTAAAACTCTTTGCGAAACATTATGAGCAAACATTTTAATTATATAATGCGCTGGAGAGTCCAATGCGGGAGTGAGGTTAAAAATGGTCACACGATTTCCAGCTCTTTAACTACTTTGAAGTTAATCTAAATAAAAACTACTTTACAAATAAAAACAAATTATGAAATCAATAAGATAACTTATATTTCAAAAATGTAAGAATTGTATATAATTTATATTTCAAGATGTATGAATTGTATATGCTGTTGTCTCGATATATGCTGTTTTTAACTATTCTCCACATTTACGATATAGTCGATTTACAAATGTATATCTCGATACATGTAAGTTGACACACTGTGGCTTGAAAGTCAAATGGCTTACAATGATATATAAAATTATATAGATTTGGTAATAAGGAGAGGTGTTAGGTATTTTTCTTGCATTGCATTACAGTCCGTTTTCATAATGAACAATACTGATATACATAATGACGGTTCAATCGAAAAAACAAACAGCTGACGTTTTATTTTCCCCGAAAATGATTGAAAGAATATTCTAACCCTACAGCTAAAAAAATTTCAGGCCGATCTAGTGTTCAGTTAATGCAGTTTTTATTTTATTTATTATTATTTGTAAAAGAAATCATTGCAAGCTGTGTTTTTTTTTTATTAAAATTCCAAAATGTGCACGTGACTCTGACGAATTTCGTATATCAGGATTGGTTGGAAAACTGGTCAGCTGTCAATCTGATGGAGGTTATAATACTGTTTAATGCTATTTGGGGCAAATGTGTTTCTGTGTAGACGAGGATGGAAAGACAACTGGAAAAGACACTGTTCATATAAGTCAAAAGAACAAGATGAACTGTTGAATACAGAGACGCTTTGAAATAAATATTATGCGCCAGTGTCAAATACTTGTAGAAAGCATTGGAAATTCTAAATTGGTTCAATTGTACACAATAAGTAAACTTAAACTTTTTTAACGGTTATAAAACAGCATATTCCTACAAACATCAGTAGTCAGTAAATTGATCATAAAATGTTATATTTTCTTCCTCTTAAGTTAAATAATAGTTCTCTGTAATTTGTGTACATTATACTAACTATGGAGATGGAGATATTGGGTATACTTGCTAGATAGAGTTATGAATTCAGATGGGTATCACAAGGATGACGTGACACTTTTAATCAGCATTTAATCCACCACTTTTAACATTCCCGCCCGCATTATCACTTGTGCGTTCACAAATCGGCATAACCCTACTTGGAACTGTAGAAGAGGGAAAAGATACCAAAGGGACAGTCAAACTCATAAATCTAAAACAAACTGACAACGCCATGGCTAAAACTGAAAAAGACAAACAAACACCAGCACACATGACACAACATAAAAAACTAAAGAATAAACAACACGAACCCCATCAAAAAACTAGGGGTGATCTCATGTGCTCCGGAAGGGGAAGCAGATCCTGCTCCACATTTGGCACCCGTCGTGTTGTTTATGTGATAACAGATCCGGTAAATAGTCTAATTCGGTAGATCACATTCATGAAAGGAAAGGGGATTGTAGTTACGACGTAAGGAACATATCCGATATCATTTGTGAAACGGTTATTCCATAACGGTCAACCAACTCGTGACGGCGTCCGTAAAAAATTACGAAGGGATGATTTCAACTTCACCATTTAGAACTCTTGGTTTAATAGCTTCCTATCTTCCTTGATGGGATAGATGCGTTCCACATAGTCACCAAATTTAGAATTATTTAGTGAAAGAACATCATCTATATAGCGAAAAGTAGAGTTAAGGGACCGTTCAATATTTATCAGATGGATGGGCCGGTGCATTCTTAATATTGATTCATTAAAAAAGTTAATGCCCATCCTTTTAAATTCTGAAAAAAAGTCCTCGCCCATCTAAAAAAATCTATTAAAAAAGTTCTTGCCCCTCTAAAGCTTAAAACAATCAAAAAATATTAAAGTTCTTTTTCTATTTGAAACTTTGCAGGTTTATGTGTTGAAATCAAAGAATAAACTTTGATGTAAATACAAAATTCAAAATGTGCTAGTTAATTCCATTTATATATAAATATTTAAGTGTGTATCAGAACCATACATTTTATTATTTTTAAAACCAGCATGAATATACATGTATATATTTGATTTTATATTTGCAGGCTCAGATACAATATTGATTTAAAATAAAGGAAATAATTTAAACTAAGGGACAATAACTCTTGGACTAGTAAAAATATTTTATGCTGAATTACTAATTATTGTCTTAATAACACAGCATGTTAAATATAGTTCAAATACCAATGTCCCTTTATCTAATCTTTCAAAAAAGAAATTATGGTCTTTTTAAGCAATTTAGGCAGACATATTTTTGACTTTGATGCACCCTTTTCACCTATTAATTAAATTCGAACATTTGACAGTAAAACACCAAACAACCTGGCATTCTGTAAGATTAATATATAAATGAGATAGCTGTAGAGTTCTATGAAGATCTAAATTGATTTGAAAAAGTTATAAAAAAGTTTAAAGATGACCATACCCGTAGCCAGGGGGGTTCGGACGACCCCCCCCCTTGAAATCAAATAAGCACTGTTAAAGTCAAAGTTTTGTTCAAATCGTGACTGTTAAAGTCGAGTTCATGAGTCCAACAACCCCCTTTTGGAAATTCCTGGCTACGGGCCTGATGACTATCCAATGATTTGGCCTAAACTGGAAATTTAAGCTTTTTTTAACCTTTTTATTAAATCCATAGAATGACAGCAATAAACCAAACTACCAAACAACCTGGTATTCTGTAAGATCAATATATAAATGAAATAATTGTAGAGTTTTATGAAAATCCATGTTGATTTGAAAAAGTTATAAAAAAATTTAAAGATGACTATCTGGATTTGGCCTTAACTGAAACCATGTCCCTTATGTTTTTTGTGCCTGCAAAAGGAATTTCCTCCACACTCATAAAATTGAAAGCAAATTTTTTTCAAATAAAATAAGTTCTAGCCCATCCACTATATATATTAAAAAAAATTCTCGCCCATCCAAATATTTCCACAAAAAAAGTGCTTGCCCCGCCCCATTTTGCACCGGCCCATCCATCTGATAAATATTGAACGGTCCCTAAAGGATATTGCTAACTTCTTATCTTTCTTCCTAAGAAGTTCCTGCATGAAGTAAGCCTCATAATAATAATAAGGAAACAAGTCGGCAAGTAGAGGGGCACAGTTTGTTCCCATTGGAATGCCGACAGTCTTTTGAAAAACACGTCCTCCGAACGTAACAAATATGTTGTCAATCAAGAAATCAAGCATCTTGATAATATCAGTTTCAGAGAATTTTTTGTTTGAATCAGAGTGATCCTTTACAAAGTAGGATTTATCCCTCCTAAGACAAGATACTTGTATCTACGTTGACCATTCTTTTTTATGAAGCAAAGCAATACCAACTCTTTCAATTTGTCTTTTAATTTGGAACGTGGAATACTTGTGTAAAGAGTAGAAAAGTCAAATATGTTACAAGATGAAATAGAGTTAGATTACTCTAAAGGATCTTGGAATTTTTAAGTATCCACATCTGATTCACGCCCCCTCTAGAATAGGCAGTTTCACAATAACTTTGAAGCCCGTCTTTGATTGCTGATAAAATAGATGTTAATAATTTAAAGGTGTATGACACCTTCTATAGACCTGTGTATTATGAAATTTTAAAAGTGCAATAATTCCAAAATACTAGTAGCAAAAGTATGGAATAAATGAGAATTGAGAGATTAAATTTCGATCGCATTGATTTATTTGTATAAAACCTGTACGTCTGAAGTGCTTCATACTTTGAATACAAATCTATCAAGTTACGAAGTGTCCGTCGTCTGTCATATGTCCATGGTCATTGGCCGAATTTTCATGGTTAGGCGACTACAAAACATGACACAATTTTTTTTTAAATACTAAGGCTTTGCTACCTCGGGAATATATTACCTTAGGTGTAATTGGCAAAACTTTTAGGACTTTTGGTCCTCAATGCTCTTTAATTTTGTACTTTATTTGGCCTTTTTAACTTTTCTGGATTCGAGCGTCACTGTTGAGTCTTTTGTAGAAGAAACGCGCGTCTGGCGTAAATATAAAATTTAAATCCTGGTATCTATGATGAGTACAATTATAATGCCCGATAAGACCACTATATTTGATACATGGGATTTTTGCAAGTTTCCCTTGTCTGTCGGACAGGTTCACTATACCATGCATACTTTGACCCTTTTTATGGATCAAGTCCATATCTCTGATGCTGTAAGTAATAAAATCACTATATTTGGTGCCTGGTGCATGTGTCGTTCTGTCAGGGTTCATTCGACCCAACCTCATTTGCATGGATCATCTGTCATTGGGAAGTTTGACGTAGTTATAAATGTTTAACACTGTGGTAAATGCATTCTTTGACTGTAAATCGTAATCTTATCACCAAGTTAAGTTGTACATCTCCACAATTTAGTTCTTAGATTTGGGAATCGTAATATCAACAAGGTTAAGTTTTATAACTCTAGAGTTCGTAGATTGGTGAATTGTAATCTTACAGCCAAGTTAATGTGTATCCTTTAACAGCTTAGTTCGAAAATTGATAACGCAAAATGCGTTTTACATCTATTTTGAAACGTTCACAGGAAAATACATCTTTGAATACACTATCATATACTAGTTAATTACTTTTCTTTCAACGGAAAATGTTCAGATTAGTTTTGATTTTTATTAATTTGTGATCTGGACACGAAACATAACCGGATACTTAATAAAGACAAAACCGGGTCCTTATATAGTATTCCACATTGAAAGTACTGGGTTTTTCCATTTTAACATGACTTATTTCTTTCGATTCATGCATAGAAATAAAACTAAAAAAACTCAAAGTGGATAATTCTGCAATCTCTATCTAAAAAAGTGCGTCTGTTACAAGTCAGGAGTCTCTGGCCATTTTTATTCTTGTATGTTGTTTTGTTAGTTCATTTATAATTTAGGAGTTTAGCGTTACGTCTATTTTCACTGATCTAGTTCACATCTATGATTAGGGTTCAGCTGAATCTCGTTGCTGTGTGCGGGATGTTCTTGATGTGTTGCACATCCATTGGTTGCATTTGGTTGTTTACTATCCTTGGTTGTTGTCCCTTTTCCACATTCCCCTAATTTCTATTCTGTTACAAGTAATGAGAAATTCTTTATAAAAAAATCGCTGTCTGCAGGGGTCCTTCTTTTATCAATTTTATACGATAATTTTATCGTTCTAATATCGAATTTTCTTTTCTATAGGAGTAATATGTTCTTCTCGGTTTAATTTGACGCTCAAATTTATTTTTCATACCTTATCTTTTACGCGAAGCATGTACTTTATTGTGATTAATTTAAAAAGAAAGTAGATTTATTATTGCTACAGTTATCTAACAAAGTGTCATCACAACTGAACTCACTACGTGTGTATGGCCATCATAACAAATTCGTTTAACGTATAATAGGCAATCATACATATTATCTCAATATATTATGGTTAATTGTCTCACAAAGGAAACTTTTACAACAGGTCTACAAAAGTAATGCATGTACTTTTTTATATTTCAATTCAATAGTGTGAATGTGTTGCGTCTTATGCCCTTTTCTAGATTTACCGTCATAAAATAAGTTTAAACCTAGAACTATTAAAGCCAATGATGCATAAGTATTTAACTTATATATAGGATGAACTATAACAACTTGAACCTTATATGTATTTACTGTATGTGTAAAATTTGAAAACAGTTTTAAAAATTGTTTGCGGTTTGCCAATTTCTTCTGTATATTATCCGGTATTGTTATCTATGTTTCCCCTTGCATCCGGAGTTTCCTGCATAGTAGCATACGGTTTATATTAGAGTTCATCACAAGTTGACTTGAATCAGCCTTATTATAATAAATAGCCCTTCAGTGTTTTTCTTTGTCGTTGTGCATCCATCCACGATACTCGCAATTAAATGAGAGTGACTTTTATTAATAAATGTATCTGTATAGCTCTATTGTGTTTGATATGACTGGGATACTATGACTCTACTACGGAACTTTTCTTGCTAATCTTATATAATTGCATGATTAAGGTTTACAAATATAAAATTTCTTCATCTAACATTACTTTTCTTATTGGAAACTTTTTATTCCTAGTTTGTAATGGTATTTGGTTCTTTATTTAAGATGCATGTTGATTAAATACATAGCTTTATGCTGTGTTGATTGGGAATCAATGATAGTCATATATACTGGTACGAATCTATGAAAAGACTTTGTATGGCACATCTTCTATAGTTTGCCTTGGAGTTCAACAGATAATTTTCTAAACCAAATGGTTAACTTTAAAATTAAATTGTAATTCATTATCCGAGTCTTGATTCCCCTATGATCCCTTTTGGTTTCCTCAGCCGTGCAACATCAAACTTCCGGGCAGTTCCAGCTCCGATCCGCATACTACTCTACCCTAATGGAGTAAAGGAAAATAGTTACAAAATGGAAACGATCACTGTACGGAGTTTGGTGCAACGTATGTTTAAATGACGTCAGAGTATAGTCAAAAGGTATATCGGGAAGGATCAAACGTAATGTTGGGAGCATTTAATTTTCAAAATTGTGTACACGATGGATTAATAAATAAATGCATAAAATCTTTAATGTTAAAAGAATGTATATGATAAATGAGAGAACAATGACGTCAGCACTTTATAAATTTCGTGTGTTCAAATTGCTTCCCTGATTTAGCTTTTAAAATCTAAACAGGCACTATCAAAACTTTATATCTTTTGGTTTGAGCCACGCAATTTTTCAAAATCCTGAAATCCTATCCTTTAACAATTTGAAACAAATGTAAAATAAATGAAAAAAAAAAAAAGAACACTTCAAAATTAGAATCTGTACTGTCAAATAGTCTAAAATAATATATTCTATAAACACTGGTACAGAAGGCAGGAGATGTTTTGTAAATATGTCTCCAGTCTATAAGTACAATTCCGGGCAGCTGTATCTTTTGATTATTCGAAAAAGTAAACAACTAATAACATCAGCTGATGTGGCGATGGAAAATGCATAATATAAATCTCACGTGAATTGTGGTTTAAATATAAAAAAATTATGGGCTATATGTTGTGAAATGGACAATATATAGCACGTTTCCAGCTGTATGCGCATGCATTTCAAAATGTCAATTTTCCAGGCAGTAAACAGCAGAAACTATTTATTGTTAAATTTGCATAAGGCATGAATAACTCATCTGTTTTTACGATGATCAAAATCCTCCTAGCACTTTTCAGGGACAGACTGTATGTGCATGCACTTAAAGTTACCTTGAATAATCCCCTTTTTAAATATAGTTCCGTTTTATCATTATCCAAGTGGCGGATATGATTCGTGACCTATGTAACTGCTCATAAAAATTGACTTAAGATCAATTGTATTACGTAAATTCAATCTAACCTTGCCCCTACAATAAGGATATATAATATGTACGTGAGCTTGGTAACAGTTGCATTTTCCTAGGAGAAAGATATACAAACTGTAGAAAATGCAAATGAATTATATTTGCATTGTAACTCTGTTGTGTTTAATTTTTCTGGATGGCACTTCTTCATATGGCGTCCCAAACAAAGGTATATATTATTAGATTTTATGATTTAAAGTTTAAAATTACACAAAATTTGATTGATTGTCAGCCTGTAGTGATACAGTAGTCGAACTACTTAGAACACTCGACTACCGAGGCCGCTCAATCATTTAATCAAGGAGATGCTGTTTAAATGTATTTTACTTGAAAACTTTTTTATCGTTTTATTTTGTTAGTCAGTAGTTGCCTTTTATGTTGCACTTTAATTAAGTGTGTTTATAAAGGACACAGCTATCGTGTAGGAGAGGAATTTACAATGATATGCTGAATGTATTTGTCCCAATAGTAGCACACTTAACTGTACCAATCGTTTTGAGATAGAGCAGTTATTAATTTGAATTTATTTTCTAAAAGAAATGCACTACGAAATAACTGTGTTCCCGCGGGCCATTTAAAGTTTGCTTGTGGTATTGACGATGTGTTTTGTTAATCGTTCTTTCTATCAAGTACTAGGTCTGTTTGATTTCATGTTATATATAGGCTAACAAATGAGTTATTCATCGTTTTTACCTGTATAAGAATGATGTTTTGTGGATCGAATCAGTCAACGAATGGGTTCAACTTTCTTTCACTTTCAATGTTGACATTTTTTTTTCTTTGAATGGGTGAACGTGTCTTACACATGCGCGCAATCAATCTACAGCTAAGGGGTTAAATTGAAGGTCACGTGAATACGGATTCAACGATGTTTCCTGGCTTATTTTGACAAAATTGAACTAAAATGTCTGCTAAAAACGAATAAATGTTTCACTCGTTCACTGTCATTAATGACTGAACAAAAAAAAAATCATTTTACAATTCTTTAAAGTTCGTAGCTAAGGTGTTTTTTAACAAAAATAAAATCCAATTTGAGGGGGGGGGGTGAATACATAAAGCATAATTTGAAAAGGTACAAATATCATAAATACTAGTAAACAATATAATGAGATAAAACTAGAACATATTCCACCAGCTGTAACATAATCAAACGTTGATAAACTTATAATGCTGCTACATGTATATCATTACAGAGACTGCTTGTCAACGAGAGTTACGGATATATCAACAGGAACCAAACGTACCAGGAAGAAGAATACCTGTCTGTGATACCTTAGGGAACTATGCCCACAAGCAATGTTCTGGATCTCAGTAAGAAGTACCATTTTAACAATTCAAAGGAGAGTCATTACAGTTACGGGTGTGGCATGTCGAGCAGGATCTGCTTAATCTCCGGCTCACCTGGTGTTATTCATTTCGCTCAGTTTTTAATTGTTGTGTTTTGCATACTTTTGTTTTTCTTTTGATCGTTTTCCTTTTTATTTTGTCACAATCGATGGCATATTCAGTTTGTTCTCCACTTTAGTATCCTTTGCATCTCTTTTATCATGATGATCTATATTATTAAAATTTGGATGTTATACACAATTGTGCGGTACAATTCAATTTAAGCAAAGATGTGTTTACATATTTCAACTCATGGAGATCAGTTAAATAATCGTGTTCCATTACGATGTTATTATTTTTTGTTCTTAAAAGACTTAGAATTGATATATATATTTGAAAGTTACGAAATGTTGGTCCTTATTTGGCTACATGATTTGTCTTTCAAGGTGTTACTGTGTTTTGAAAAATGGTACACACATTCCAGGATTTTCTGTCAATAATTGGGAGGCTGAACAGCAGACTTGTTGTAAGTAAATGCATTAATGAGTAGCATTATATTTAATAAATGTATGATTATCTATCTAAAGCTCTCTTGTAAATTCCATACTTACATGAAAAAGGGTGTTGAAGAGACACAACAGAACATAGCAATAAAACAAATATCTCGAGAAAAAGGTCTATTATAATTGGAAAACAGATTCGATAATCAATTATATATAAGAAGATGTGGTATAAGTCTGTTAAGGTTGTGTATGAGTCGTTGGTTTTTAAAAGTCGGTTAAAAGAATTGTTCTGATGCTCAGTGACACTAATTAAAAGTATAAAGATTCTAATATGATAGTCGAAGAAAAAAACTTAAAAACAGAATGAAAAAAGTAAAAAAATGAACAAATACCAGCCGACTTCAGGGGAATATTTCATGATTGAATTGACAACATTGGTGATCATGCAAGTAATTTGCATATAAAGTAACAGTGAGATAAATCTCCAAAAAGATATTTCAATAATCTATGAATAATTGATAAACTGCGTTGGTAACATTTAAAACAACTCCCATAAAAAAGAATTATATGGGCTTTGCATGCATATATGAAGTGGCCATTGTTATAACTTATCTCCTGTTTTTCAATGACTTGACTTTTTTTTAACTTATTTTTGCTAAACGTATCTGCATTGGCTTAAGACTTCTATACAGCTGCTTATATCTCAGGTCCACATGCGAGTATCTTTTAATTACATAATTAACTATATGATGTTTATAGCTCGTTCTTATGTTGTACTATTACACCACTGTCCCAGGTTAAGGGAAGGTCGGGATCCCGCTAACATGTTTAACCCCGCCATATTCTGTATGTATGTAAAGTAATTATTTATATTGCTAGATTGTGCACGTGAACAAGCAGAGTACCAAGCAACTGGACTGATTGGGAAGATGTTTCGATGTACTATCGATGGTAGCTACGACTCGATCCAGTGTACCGGTCCATACTGTTATTGTGCAGATCAGCATGGCAAACAAATTGGGGAATCGTCAGTTCATATCACCGAAATGAATAGCTTAAATTGCATCATTGGAAAAGGTACAAATATCCATAAATACTAGTGTTGTCAAATCGTACACTTTTGTCTAACCGGTTACTCGGATAATCGTTCGACCGATTAACCGGTTAACCAGTAATTTAAGTTGGTGTTTGAAAGCCTTATCAATAGAACCCTACACATAGATATAAGATGTGGTATGAGTGTCAATTTGACAACCTTTCATCAAAGTCAAAAATACGCTTTTAGAATTGAAGTTTTTCCTTTAAGGCTTGTCTGTGAGGATTCCTGGCGAAGTTTGACTTTTAATAATCAAATACACCGTATCAACTATAGCGTTTGTACCAACTTCAGATTGAAAATTCAAAAAAAATCTTAATCTCGTAGAATTGAATATGACTCATGTCTGAAACCGATTATTCTTTCCTTTTCTCTTGTTGTCTTCGAAAATAATGGGGTGTGTTTCAATTTGAAATGATTAATTATAAAAAAGAATATGCGGTATGATTGCCAATGAGACAATTCTTCACAAGAGACCAAAATGACACAGAAATTAACAGCTATAGGTCATTGTACATGCTGTACGACCTGTTTCTTCACTGTGTTTGCTTTTTTCTTTCGGCATGTTACTCGTACTTTCACGTATACATTGAGTACATTCACATTGGTTTGCATTTCACAATTTTTGAATTTAAAGTAAGACTAACCCTTGCACTATGGAGGTTGCACATTTAAATGTAGATTTACACAATATTAGATCGAAAACGAAATAATGATGTAATTAGTAAAATTAAATCTCATTACTGATTTAAAGCTACTGTTAAAAAAAACATGTTTACTAATTATGTTTTTTAAAGATCCTGCCTCAAACTATAATTAATTTTATGTTTTTAGGATTAACAATAGCAATCAATATACTGGACAATTGATCTTTCAAACTAATTACAACGACGACAATTTTTAAATAAAACATAACTATTTAATGATTTGATTTTCAACACAAATTTATATCAAAACTATCAAAATTGAAAAAAGTCCGGTTTACCGGTTAGCGTTTTTGGTATTCGGTATTCGGTCGTTCGACCGATTAACCGGTTAACCGGTTAACCGTTGACAACACTAATAAATACTAGTATACAATGTAATGAGAACAAACTAGAACATATTCCACCAGCTGTATCTAACATAATCAATCGTTGATAAACTTATAATAATGCTACATGTTTTATCATTGCAGAGACTGCTTGTCAACGAGAGTTACGAATATATCAACAGGAACCAAACGTACCAGGAAGAAGAATCCCGGTCTGTGATTCCATAGGAAACTATGCCCACAAACAATGTTCTGGATCGCAGTAAGGACAACCATTTGAACAAATCAAAGGAGTCAATACAGTTACGGGTGTGGCATGTCGAGCACCTGGTGTGATTCGTTTTACTAAGTCCTCAGTTTTCTATGCTATGTTTAGCATAGTTCTGATTGTCTTTTGGTCGTCTTTATTTTTAATTTTGGCAATACAATGGCATGTTCAGTTTGTTTTCAAATTTGGTATCTTATGCAACTCTTTTATAAATATGATCTTATTAGTGTTATACATTTGACTTTAAACGGAGGTGTGAACACTTCTTAAACTTCAGTGATATAAACGTTTACCATTACGAAATAATTTTGTTTGTTCTTAAGAGACTGTTAGAATAAATATTTATCTTTGAATGTTTCGAGATGTTACTTCTTATCTAGCTTCTTGATTTGTCTTTCCAGGTGTTACTGTGTTTTAAAAAATGGTACACACATTCCAGGCTTCTATGTCAATGTATGGGAGGCTGAACAGCAGACTTGTTGTAAGTAAATAAATTAATTTGTTGCAATATATTTAATGAATGAAATATTATTTATCTAACGCTTTATTGTAAATTTCATACTTGTACATAAAAATAGAGTTGTTGAAGAGGCAAAGCCTCCGGTGTTGATAGACAAATTTTTATTCCATTTACAAAAAAAAAATACAAAAAAAACATAGTAATAGGACCAAAAAATCACACTAAAAAATCTATTATAAGTGAAAAACAGATTCGATGATTTTGTCTGTAAAGATTGTTTATGACCTATTGGTTTTGAAAGAATATCTCCAAAATGACGTTTCAGTAAACAATGAACAGTTAATAAACTTCATTGGGCACATTCAAAACAACTTCCATAAGAAAGATCGAGTTATAATACATGAAGCTGTTATAACGTATCTCCTTTTATTCAATGACTTGACATTTTGTTTTTGCTGAATGTATCTGCATTGGCTTAATACTTTTAACTTATATTTCAGATCAACATGCGAGTATTTTTTAACACACAACTTACTATATACTACATAAAAAGATACTGGTTACGTTTTAAATGATCTAATTTAATAGTAGCGCACTAGTCTGTTCAGCTTTTATTATTGCCTTATTAAAATGGTGATTTTTATGAGTAAAGAGATATGACATGACTGATAACTTTGTTCCTCGTAAAAATTCGACGAATTATTAGAACTTACTGTCAAAAGATGGGTGAACAAAGAGGTAGAAATTACCGAAGGGATATTCAAACTCCTATCTAGAAATGAACTGACGAATTCTGGGCCAAAAAAACAAAAATGACTAAAAGACAAACAATAGTCTTCACAACACAGCATATATATATAACAATGGACTGAGCTACACGAACCTCACCGAAAACCAGGATGGTCTCAGATTATCCGGAAGAGCAAGCAGATCCTAATCATTATGTGAAACCCGTCGTGTTCCTCGTGTAGGTAAAAATTCGACGATAAATCTAATTCGGTAGGTCACATTCCAGGAAAAGAGGAGACAAGAATGTGGTTACGACAGTTGGAACCTATCTGTTGTCATTTAAATGTTTACGAGTGTATAGAATTTATTTAATACTTAGAACTATACCATTAAATATAACAAGCGCACACATTTAAAAAAGTTTGGTGTGAATTACTTCTACTTTATACATTTGTAAGAATGTTGTTTTTCTTTAAAAAGATTTTCAGTAACATCATTATAATAGTAATTATTTGTATTGCTAGATTGTGCACGTGAACAAGCAGAGTATGAAGCAACTAGACTGGTTGGGAAAATGTTTCGGTGCACTAACGATGGTAGCTACGATTCTATCCAGTGTACCGGTTCACATTGCTATTGTGCAGATCAGCATGGCAAACAAATAGGAGAATCATCAGTCCATATCACTAAAATGGATAGCTTGAACTGCTAATTAAAGAAAAAAGATATATTTTGTTATTTTTCTTTTTGTATAGCCAGCTTCAGAACTGATATTGGTTTAGTTTTACAGTTCTGCTCACATTAAAAACATACTACGTTGTCACCAGGTAACACAAGTTTGAAAATAATGTATGACAACTAAAAGACTTTGACCAAACAGTCAAATACATCCAAGATAAAGTTTATAAGGAAGGGGAACACATATACATATGACCCTAACAACAATACCAATGAGACATTTCTTCGGTCCTTAGAAAAAAATTACATTCTATAGAAAATTAAGATCAAATACTAGACACCGAGCGCTAAAACGAAGGACATTGGCATTTCAAAATCCGATCTGCAATTGACATTATATGAGTAAACTAGTCGAAATAAGGCCGATAGGGGAACAGTTATTTTCGATATTTTCGAAATGCATAATATGTGTACGGTTATTCGTGTCACTGTAAAACTGAATATGACCAATGAATTGCATAATTTAAAAAAGTTATCTTGTCAAATTGTGGTTCATTCGACTAGCTAAGACAACTTCTCAGTACCAACTAATAATTTGAACACTAATCTACACTTTAAACCTCAAGTACACACTTATATATCTCCAATGACGATGGTCCTGATTTCAAACAGGCATTATGAATATGTGAAAAAAAAAAAAAAAATAACGAAGCTCACCATTCTTCCCACGGAAAATTGACATCTTCAGTATATGTACACATACTACATACAGAGGTATCCTATATTAAAAGCAACATTTTATAGGCGGAGTTGTCTCAAACAAAAGATATAAAATGGAAATTCGTTCAAGTTCTGTAAGAATATAGGAGTCAATCATATATATATACATATATATATATTAAAAAAACAAGTCCTAGCTCGTAGAGTGTATCTCGTGGAATGTCAGAGAAGGAAACTGCAGACTAATGCTGCATGCATACACTTAATTAAAATTTTCCAAATAGAATGATGCTTATATTGTTTAACGACCGGTGGCCAATAGTACCTGCCTATCAGGATGTCAATATGATTTGAATTTCGACACCTTTGTTCTGTACTGATATGCAGAGGCGGGTTTTTAACCTGACAGTTTACAAGACAACAATCAAAAGATTTTGCTACCCGAACAAATTACTCTACTTAAACGGACCAGTATGCTCTCCTGATTTCTCGTTGCAAGTAGAGAAGCAGCAATTACCAATTGTTTTATGATAGGACTCAATCTGATATCGACATGACAATAAGGTAAAGAACTTTCAAAAGATATCTGTCAGCCGGGTAGACATGTACACTTTACAATCATTCCATACACCAAATAAAGTTAACCTAGCCAAAAGGCTCTGAGATACGAACTTGACCACAGAAACTTAATCTTGTGCATTGATCCATGAAACAAAGTCAAGGTCAGGTGAGGGGAGACATGTTGAGTTTTTTATGGTTCATCAACTGCTTAAAAAAGATTGTCATGTGAAAATAAACTCATCATAGACACCAGGACCAAACTTTGTATATACGCCTGACGCACGCCTCGTCCACTAAAGACTCACCAGTGACGCTCGAATCCAAAAAAGTTTTAAAGGCCAAACAAAGTACGAAGTTGAAGAGCACCGAAGACCAAAATTCCTAAAACTTTTTGCCAAACACAGCTAAGGTAAGCTATGCCCGAGGCAGAAAAGCCCAGTACTTCAAAAATTCAAAATCTGGTAAACAGCCAATCTATAAACATAACCATATAAATGATAACCCATGTCAGCACAACAAGTGTTGACTACTGGGCTGGTGATAAATTTTTATGTATTATATATACTTTTGAAAAGTAGATTAACTATATTTTGTAAAAAGGTTTAGTGTAAGGTCAATGTGTTTGTTTGACAGAGTTGTTTGTTATTTTGATAACGCGAATGTCGAAATTAAAGTAGCAATACGTTAACATGCAAGTTATGCAAAAGTTTCAGTCAATGAACCATGATGAGGGGTTTAAGCTTCTTTATACTGCAATCAACTATTTTACTATACAGATAAAGCTATACGTATAAACGTTAGCTTTATACATCAATGACCTCAACTAACCTATAAGCCCCGCCTACTTACCGGAACTACTGTATTATCAACAATGTCACGTCACAACCATGACAACATGTAATAATGGTTAAACTTTATGTATTTAAACTTGTTATGTCTTCAAATTGTTAATTGATATACCATGTGCATCAAATATTATTAATTAAGTTCATTTTCTCTTTCTAATTCCTTAAAATTTCAATGTCTTACCGCCTGAACTACACTCATAGGGAAATACCCCAAAATGGTACCTCAAGAGGGAAATTCCAAAACACTTTTTTTTAACAATATTTGTTACATATTTTTTTATTTTTTATCGATTTCAGTATAAAAACAATATACGTATAGTGTCTTGAAATATGAAATTTATTTGTATTCGGCACGAAAAGGGAAAATGCTCAGTAGAACCTCGCATTTTCCCCATTTCTAAGCCTCATACAAATAAACTTCATATTTCAAGATACTATACGTATATTGTCTAAGAATCTGTATATAATCTCCATTGAAATGAATTGCCAATACATTTGCATACTAAATACCAATGACATAACATTAGTGGTTCATCTTAAACTGATCTAATCACACAGTTATACATGTAAACTAAGCAAAACTTTCAAAGTCAATAGACCATGACTAAGGGGCTGGGGCCAAATATTCTCCCTGGAAATGAGATGCGCTAATGCTTATACGACTGAAAGCCATTTAACATTGGCCTACCACGAATCGTTTCCCTTCAATTGACCTTATCACAAACTAATACAGGTTAAACAAGCAAAATTTTCAAAGTCAATAAACCAAGACTGAGGGGGCATGGACAAATTATCTCCATGGAAATGAGATGTATCAATGCTGATACAACTACATGTACATACAAAATATAATTGACCTACTACTAGTGGTTCACAATAATCTAGACCTAATCACATACTAATACATTGTTGACCCTGCCGCTGCAAACGACAAACCTTTGTCTTGGTTTTTTTCTCCATCAAGGCTTGACAAAAAAACAGAGGTCAATGACAATGAACATACATGAAAGACTGACTTCTTATTATAAGGCATCCGCGTTCAATTAAGGTAACACGATACCGAATGACGTTACGCCAAGAGTTATCGTTCCTGACGTTATCGAATAACGTTCATGAATACATATAAGCCAATACAGCGAGTTTTGTGTGACATTTTTAACGGTAACTTTCCCTAGATGCAGAGTGCCGAGAGTTTTGATGCAATAAGTAGCGGTTATTTGACATAGATTGTTTTATCGTTTTCCGGCAATCATTCTGCTCATTGTTAATCTTTAAAAAGTATTACCTTACTTTTTAATATTCTGTTTCTTTGATATTAAAACATGTGCACGCTTTATCTAAATATGTTCTTATGCATAACAGACACAGTTTTATCATTTTATTTTTATTCGTGGTATAGATATAGGAAGATGTGGTGTGAGTGCCAATGAGACAACTCTCCATCCAAATAACAATTTATAAAAATAAACCTTGGGGCTGGCTGTAGTCAGACCGGTTCCGTGTTCCCTGATTCCGTTATAATTTTTTTTCTCGAAATTTACATGCAAACGACTGACTTTTTATTATTCAAACGGCAAGAGACTGTAAAAAAGCAAGATCTTGAAATCATTTAGATTTTATATTCGTGTTAATTTACGCTTGCATGGCAATTCGGTGTTTTTTAGTTTTGAGTTGGAAATAATGTACATGTACAAGTTGGGAGACAAAACGACTGAAAGAAAATTAACAAAGTTATCTTTTAGGCTCTGAGGGCCATATTGCTCCCATACTTTTCGTCGGAAAAGGCCCGGAAAGTTTCTTTCTTAAAATTAGTTTTTAGAACTAGTATATATATATACATGTATAGCGTCAGTTAAAATTTTCCCGACCATCATCGCGGATACCCTGCCTCTATTGCAAAACCCACCTATTGTATTTATTGTTAACTTGTTCTCGTCCTGAACATGCATGAAATATTTTCCACTGGACGTTAACCAACCAATAATCAAATCAATCAAACCTACAATTTACACCCGTCACTTGGAACTTAAGTTGATAAAATTTATATCATTGCCTCTAATTTTTTTTTTTAAATTCGACAAAGTTTAAACGCAGACCTCAAGGAAGACCGAAATTGAACAGTTACGCAAAACTAAATATCTCCGTTACCGCTTTCTCATTATGGCAGTGGGGTAACATGAGACTTTATTTGTAAAAGTATAAGTACAAATAAAAAAATGTGTACATGTACATGTTATTTGTACAAAAGTTGGCTGATAGAATGATAAATGGAGATATATGATATGCAATTTATAACATAGCAACAGCAGGGCATTAATTAAACGCCTGGAAGACATCAAGAAACTTGTAACTAATGCTAATTGGAATAGTATCTTTACACTTCTTATTTGTAGTTTTAGTAAACATTGGAAAATTTTGAGTATGTGTAGTATAATTGTTACAGTAACATTTCAGTCTCTTGGTAAATATTAGTTTAAGTCTTAAAACTTTTGCTCTTCTCTAGAAAACTCAAACCATAATGAAATATAAGGAGATGCGGTAAAATTTCCAATTAATCAACTTTCCACCAAAGACGAAATGACGGAAATGCTAGCCTTCTTACATTGCTACTACATTTCAGATATCCAAATTACCATTCCATTCATAATATATGAACTGATTAAAAAATATGCATTGTCACCAAATTACTTATAGAGCACGTATCATCATATTGTTTAACATTTGTCCGTTCGACCGTTAATCCCGCACTTAGTATATATAGAGTTAATTCGGCTAATTATTTAGGACTGCAGTCGTTTTGCTTCAGCTTTAAAACTATGTACCTTGTGTTCCTACTCATATTATTATAGGTGCGCATATCGTCTGGATTTTCTATTTTGTTTCATGACAGGTTGCTGGATTAGGCATTTTGATAAAATACAAAAGCACATGTACAGAGTACAGACTCCGGTTTACATCTGATACAGGTTGAATTTCAAGCTTGAACTTTTAAATTTCGCAGTTGTTTTACTTATATAAAGAATGCATATATGATCTCAAGATTTGTTATGTAAATAATTTTTCACAAATGAAATGGAATATAACGACTGAATTATTCGGGTTAACAGTTTACAAGGTTTGTCCGACTTGTTGAGCAACCAAGTAACACATTTACATCACGCAGAGTACACTATACTACATGTATTGTATGTGTCAAGTCAAGAATATGACAGCTGTTTATCATTCTTTTGATGTTTTTCAGCTTTTGATTTCGTCATTTGATAATGGATTTTTTCGTTTTGAATTTTTCCTGGAGTTGTGTTATTTTATTTTTTGGAATGTGTATTTTATCAGGATCATTATTTTCCCTCATAATTTTCACAAATAACAGAATATTTAATCTTTTTTGACTGGTGCATCAAATGTGTCTTTTATAAACAACTGTCTTCAAAATTGTATTGTATCGTCCCGAAAATGCATGAACTAGTTGCCACTGAACGTTAAACAACCATCAAACCGAGCAATTAAAAAACTGTTAAATGAATCAAATTTTTTAAAATACTATATTTCTGCATCACGTGATGCAGTGATTATACCATCATTGTCTAATATGATGGAGTTAAAAATCAGTAATTCGGATGAATCTCACGTGAAATGTTTCAGTTAATTTTCACGTAAACTTAACAAAAATCTGATGGTATTTTTTATGGTTTTAATCAAATTTTAGAACAAAGATATTTTTATTTCAAATATTTACGTGAATTTAACCTGTACAAAATTCCGGTGATTTATGCATGAACTATTCTCATAAGATTCACATGGAACCTGTTCACGCAAGTTTCAAGTATATGCTCGTTTGGTGTGAAAATCAGACGATTTTAATATTAATTCATATGAGTGAAATTCCATGTGCAGGACGAAATAAAATCATATCTGATTCAGTAGAATTTTAAATTGCATTACTAGGAACTTTACGACAGTCGACAGGGGAAATGAAAATAAAATATACTCATTCAGATCCCGACACATATTTTTTCTCCATTTCTCTGAGAAGGAATAACGTTATATTCCGTACACCATAACGTCACACGTTTTTGGTCAAATTCTAGGCCTATCGATCAACTTTGAAGCCATTTATTTCAAAAACAAGGATGGTGACATATGAGTTTCTATACGTGTATGGATTCACTATGCAATCCTGGATATTATGTTAGTTTTTTGTTTTTTCTCCGTATATAAGAAAATAGCCATCCATTCGAAAATCTAAAAAAGTAAGCCGAAAAAAAGGCATTTCCCCTATATACCTAAGTAAATTTGTCGCCAAAATTGACGTTTTCCTATGAAAATTACAAAAAAACAAAAATGGTGACCCCCATCTTTTATTACATATTCCGATGTAACTCGATTCAAAGTACACGTATGCCAAAAATTTTGGAAATCGGGAGATATGCCATTCGGTATCGTGTTACCTTAATGTATGACCTCCCAAATATTTAGGTTTAAACAGATAGTGTATGCCAGACCGTTATGACTTGTAATTAGACGAGACAGAAACCAAAATGTTTTATACTTAACTTTTATTATAAATATAATCACAAATACACAAATACAAATTAAAATAATAATAAAATGAACATAGAAACACTTTTCCTGTGACTATTTCATATCAATATCTTTCATTAAAATAACAAACAAACCATCATCACGATCATTCATTTCTTATAGCACCTCTCATTCAATATATCTAACTGGACGGTTGTGCAGCACTTTACAACCAAGTATACAACTATGATGTTATCTTATGACTTTTAAAGGAAGCACATATTTTTGGTTTCTTTTCATTGCTGTTTTGAATAATTTTGCACTCTTTGAAAAATATACCATAAATCTGGTGAATTGTTATGATATATTAAATGAATCTCATCTCAAATTACAGCCACTTGAAATATTACAAGACACATGTACATTTTTTAAACTGGCTGAAATGTAACAGCCTTTTGAAAGTCGGTGGTAATAAATATATAGTGATACTAAATTAACATGAAACACATGTGCTTTCAGAATTTACATAACATATTTTTAATGGCAAAGATTAATACATTTTGAAAGCAAGTACATATTAAATCTTTGAGAAAAATGAAGAAACAAAACAGATTATGTGTACAACCATAATCCTCTATGGATTAGAACAGAAAAAAAAAATAATGTGGGAAGTTATATATTTTTAAGTAAGAAAAATGTGAAAATATCTATAATGTTCTGTTTTCTTTTTTGTTGTTGATCAATTTCAGATTATTAATGTATAAATTAATGTACTATGAAAATAAGAGCATTTATAAATATAAAATAAAGAGTTTGGCAGTGTGTGACCTTATCTATTATAATTTCAAATTCTTAATAATGGCGAAATATTCTCAACTTCAACTCTTTCAACAACTATATTTTTCATGCATTCCTCCAATACAGATCATTTCCAATAATAATAATTTTCCAGATAAGGATAAATACAGCAAAACTAAGACTGTTAAAAGTTTTTTTCATGTACACATCATTTAACTGGAGAGAGGTCTTCAGTTGACCTTGACATTGTGCATCAAAGTAATGGTTAGAGTGAGGTCCATTTCTTAAAGCTGAGGTAAACAGACACAGATCTAATACTTAAAACAGTTCTCCTAATATTGTGGAAGTTTACTTCGGTCCAAACGATTGTCCAGTGAGTGAAAAGTCAAATGAGAATCCGTCTCCATTTCCTCCTTGGTCATGTTCATGTACGTGTGTTACTGTAATACCAGAACTTAGATCTACTGATCTCCCTTCCTTGTCCTAAAAAAAAAGAAGATAAAATTGAAATATTTATTAATGTAACTTTATCTAGTAAAAGGTTACAATTTAAAATATGCACATGTCTATAAATATTGGATAATAAAAATATGATGTCTTTTGATGATGTTAGAGATGATCATGAAATCAAACTCCTTACTGTTTTTTTTTTTTTGTAATGAAGATAACTCAGTTAATAAATCATCCATTTCAAAAGCGAATATTACTTGGAAAATTGAGAGAAATCTCTGTGAAAACAGCCAGGTACATTTAGGTGTCATTTAATTGCTTGTTGCTTGTGGTTTACCTTCAACGTATCAGTTTTCCACATCAAAAAAAAATACTGAATAGATGTTCTAATGTTTGGAAAGTATCAATAAATCATGACATATAATTAAACTTACTGCTCTATAATCTAAAAACATTTCTTTAAATGCCATGAAGTCACTAAAGGTTGATAACATTTCAAATATTTCCCCATCTAATTCATTTCTTCTCTCCCTGAAATTAAAAAAATACAATGACATACATGATATTGTCAATGTCAACCAACAAAATATTTTATTACTTCTTATTTTAAACCATGATCAGCCTGATCAGCCACTGAGAATTTGGTAGTATTGGTTATTGGCATAAAATGAAAAAGGTAAAATTTTATTATTTTTCCAACCAGACAAATACTT
This sequence comes from Mytilus galloprovincialis, assembly GCF_965363235.1. Classification (NCBI taxonomy): domain Eukaryota; kingdom Metazoa; phylum Mollusca; class Bivalvia; order Mytilida; family Mytilidae; genus Mytilus; species Mytilus galloprovincialis. The sequence continues at coordinate 91,605,659 of NC_134843.1, forward strand.
CTTTAAAAAGTCTTCAAAATTTCAATTATCATAAATAAACTAAAACTAAGCCATGCATAATTTATGCTTTTATTAACCACTAGTTACACTATTACCAATTTACCATAGATAATGTTGTGATCTTGTATTCCTAACATCAGAGCTCCAGATAAGAATTCACAAATTGGGTTTTTTACCCACCATTTTCTTATATAATTGGGTGATAAAGTTTTTTAATTGCATTATCAATTCCAATTCACTCCTCATGTTAATATCAAATTGGGTTTTTCACCACCAAGCTCCTCAATGTATTGGGTTTTTTCATCAACACAATATTGAATATTTAGGCAATATCAACCCCAGATTTTTTTCCATCTTAAATATGTTTCTTTCTTTGTTTAGCTGTTTTATTTGGTTTAGGGTTAGGGTTAGGGTTATTTGCTAGCTGTTTATTTGGTTTATTCACTGAGGAGCAATTGTAGGTTTAATTTGTGTCCCGTTCCAAACCTTCTGCCAGTTTTGTATTTTCTCACAAAAACGGATATGTGTATTCACAGGCACTTGTCTTACACCTTTAATACTTGAATGATTTTGGTTTATTCCATTTATATAAATCTGGGTTTAGTTGTCTTTTATTAGAACTTTTGGTTTCTCATGCTTTATCATGTCATAATTGATTTGGCCTTTTACTTTTTCCAACTGATTTCGTTTTTGACGAAACCCCGTGTTTATTAGCAATATATTCGTTAGAAGGTACGCACACACGCCCGTGCTTTCGATGGACGCTTCCTAAAACACTGGCTGAGTCTTGTTATCATAACTTTCCCTCAGCTTTTCAAAAGAAGCAGAAAACATGCTTCTGTTTAATATTTTTACCGGACATTCACTTTCGTTTTAATTCAATGTACAAATGATGTATGTTATGATAAATCTCGAGCAATGCAAAAAAATATGACTAAATGACACACGCTAATTGGATAAACGCAGAGAAGACCGAAATGTTTTCAAAAACACGTGTACCTATTGAGCAACGGAAAACTCCAACAGGAACCCATTTCAGCTACTTGATGCAGGGATCTATTTTTAGAACGAAAGGAAATTTCCAATTATAAACATTATAAACATAGATTTACGCGACGACTGTAAATAGATAAGGGTAAATAACGCAAACAGTAGCCAATTAAAGGGTTGAGAACTCATGGTTTGGGCATATAATTGGGTTTTCCTTTGAAATAATTGGGTTCTTGAACCCTGCAATGGGCAATTGCATTGGGTTTTTTATTATTTTTATTGCGTGATCACGCAAATACGCAGCTTATCTGGAGCTCTGCTAACATTCTACATGTATGACAAGTCCGAGTGTTGTTTACACATATGGTTTCTTTCTATTTATGTATCTAAGTAGTTTTTAAAGACACTCCAAATCAAGAATATGACCATGATGATTTTTTTCACAGTAGAAACATGTGCATACTGTTAATTGAGTGAAGAATAAAATATCATCATGCATGGACATTAGAAATTCAATAAATACAAGTAATAAGGACGTAGAAACCTTTTATTAACAGTATCAGACCAAAGTAAGAAAAAATATTTTTTCAAAATAATCAGATATTTTTTGTATGTTTTTTAATTGTTTTTAACTACACCTTAATCTCTCGGTGACCATGTTGATAACAACTTTTGTTTTTTTTAACATAATAAATATTTTCTCATGCTGGTGATTCATATGTTAAAAGTACTTACATTATTTGTCTTGTAAATTCTACCATAGAAAACTCTGGTATTCGTTTAGATAATTCATCTTCTAAGTATTTTTCTATTAATTCAATCTGAAAATAAAATAAAATTAGATTATTAAACATGTTCAACTTATTTCAGTTTGACAAATGTTTGATGCCTACAAATATTAATGAGACATGTATTTGCCTGCTAATTATCCAATGTGACTAAACATGTATATGCTTAACATCATTTGAAAAATATATTTTAGGTCAATCTGGTTCATCGTAAGGTTTACGTTTATATAGTCAAAAATTTAAGAAATAAAGGTTTTTTTCTCCAATTATCATGATTATAGTACAATGTAGCTGTCAAGTCCAGAAAACAACCTTTATTTAGACTGTTATACTTTGTTTTTAAAGGAGTCTTGACCCTTTCCTTACACACAGAAAAATCAATGACTGTCACTTTTAATCATTGTCCTTTTCTACCAATATTTTTTTCTCAGAGGACAGGTAACAAATGTAACTTAGAAAGGTAATAACTAGCTTTATAATAACCAAGACTTTCTTAATCTTATTGACCATATCCATGATATCAAGTCTACAAGGAAAATCTATACTTACATATTCTCTATGTATATCTGTGTAAACAAATTTATTTTCTTCAGTGTCCTCAAATTCATGGTAATATTTTTCTAAGAAATTATTTTGCAATGTCTGGAATTCATCTTCTGAAAAATAATGCCTTTTTGGTTACTATTTTAGTCTGAATAATCTATGATTAATATCAGTCTTTGATATACATGATATATTCACCAAATTTATTGTTTTTTAAATGTAAACATCATACTATAAATACTCCGAAAAGTGACTTCAGTAACCTGTCTTATAAACTTTTCACTAAAATTATCAAAACTGAGAGTGGTGAAAGCTATATGCGAAACTAATGAGCTGTCTGATTCAGCAGTTATATAAATGCATATTGTCAAATTATTTAGTTTTGCATGTCAGAGCGATGTTCTTGTTTAAATGTGTGGAATATGTCAAGGAGACAGAAACCCGACAAAAATGATGAACTTACCCATAATAATATCTTCTATGTGTCCTATAGTTTCATCAAATTTAGTATCAACATCACTGGATCTAAAAAATAATCATAAACAATTATCATATTTTGTTCTACAAAATGTAAATCTTATCTTTATGTCAGTATGTGTAAGATTTTTTGCTTGCAAAATTATCATAAATGAGTGTGTTTATTAAGACAAGATATATATGTTTAATGTACATGACACAACATTTTGATTGGTTCCAGGAACTAAAGTGTGATTGGAAAAGATAAAAGATATTCTATTTATAATGTCAGATGTACTTAAATCACATTTATAAATCATGTAAATTGCACATATCTTTTACATGTACAATGTACATGTATATATAAAATTAATTGTTGAAAAATTACTGCTATCAAATTTTCTGTACCATTGAGCATGTTGAGTTTCCCCATTTCATCATGTTTCATAATTAAATTTCATGAGACTAAGTTTCAATTTTTAAACACAAGGCTTTCTTTTTTCATTATTGACCAAATCAATTATAAATCTTGGTTTATTATGTACATCATTTGTACATGTACATTGTACATGACTAAAATAAATGACTTACACAGCAATTGCCAAATCTTCATCATGGAAGGCAAAATCCATAGGCTCTATTCCATCTACAAGAAACACAAGACAAAAAATATAAATCTATTCAAAAGAAATAAAAAGATAAGATTCAATTGCAGTAATAAGGAGATGTGATGCAGTGTGATTATATAGACAATCAGACTACTGTAGCTTACTGCTAGGGCAATTCACCTACATGTAAGACTGATGGTCCTAAACCTGAACAGTATGGTTAGCTGTAATAAACCCAAGGAATACACTTTGTACTTTACAGTACTTCTCAGCGGAAAACTTCATGATGGTCTAGTTGCCTAATGCCACCTCTTTTATTTGCTACATGTATATGCATAAGTAGTGATGGTCAGTACATGTACAATACACCTTATCACTAATCCCGGCTGACCCGGCCGCTTGAACTTTTGACGCATACATCAATCACTTTTCCATTTTGGCGTCAGATATTTTGTTTTTTAAGACGTAAATTTTTACGGGAACTTGTGTGATATCCAGTAATGGTGGACAAATAGCTATAAGGTGTATTACAGTTGCCTAATTATGCCAACTCTTTTATTTGCTATATGCATAAGTAGTGACGGTCAGTACATGTACAATTGTGGCATATTATTTTAAATTTAACAATTTTGAGCAATGGCAGTATATATTGACTGTAAAAAGGGGGGAGGGGGAATAAAAATAAACAGTTACAAGACTGAATGAATTGCTTTCAATAAAAGTTACAAAAATCTGTTTCGTTAGATGGCTTGGATACTTCATTAGAAAATTTGTCCCTTTCTTTCCAAGCAAATAACAACGCCAGTGAAGGTAGAGATGTCACTTGTCAAAGTTTTTAAAAGTTGTTATGTTGTTGTTTAATATGAAGTTTACAGAAACCAACAAATAAAAGAATGTGTGACAAAGTTAGCTACTTACACATGCAGACACTCATTTTTGCAGATGATTTTATATGTTCCTATTTATCCTTGTATTTGTTTTCTGTTTACATTCACTACTGATCCAAATGTATTTGAGCGATCGTTAAGGTATCGCGTGTCCAAACAAGTTCAGGTGAAGTTTCCCACAGGAAGTTTACTTATATAGAATAAGTGGAGAGTTCATGTGGCGCGTTGTTCATGCTGAGACAATAAACATGTTTCGACAATGAATTATAGATGTAATTAACTCATGTGGATATGACATGTATTAACGTAATCAACACACATCAAGCCAATCAATTAATTTGTTAAATATAAACTAACACAGGTAAAATATAACAATTTCACCTGAAAATGGAACATTTCAAAACAAACAATGGTGATTTAATTACTCAACTATGCACTCCGTCTAGATTTATTGGGATAAGAACTTTAAATCAACTAATTAATGAACGGGGAAGCCTAACTAATATATATATTTTTTTAAATCAACTGAGAAGTCTACAGAAAATATGAAAATAACACTAACCCGGTTGTTCTTCATCGGCATTTGATGCCATGTTTTTTAAATCACCGGAACTTAAATCTCTAATCAAAAATGCTTTATTGTAAAACCAATCTTATTTCTTTTGATTTGGAATATTATTTGTGAAATTTACTTATATATATTTTTTAAAAGACAACTATTAATATAACTTTATAGAGAAGTAATCAAATATTTGAAACATTTCTATTACGGGATATTTATGTAAATAAGTTAAAGGGTATTTCTCAAAGTTTTTATTTTTGAGTGTTATGGTTTAGAATTTACTGAGTCTGTATTATATATGTCTTTGCCTATATATAATTAAAACCAGAAATCAAAGACGTAAGAAATATATATATTTTTTTTTTAGAGAATAACCAAAAAATAGGCCTATATTAACTTGTATTCATCATTTTTTATTTTGTATTTTATACTTACATTAGGATTAAGTAAACATGTAAAAATATAATAAAATATTCTATCTGCATGTCTATATGTAATCATTATATTGAAATATGTATATATTTGAAATTTGGTTAGTGAGAATAAAGACATATCATAAAAAGACCCTCCCCCGTTTGAAGTCAGTGGCCGCACAATATCCAAATCGTTATATATTCAAATTTTAATTCAATTAACCAATTAGTCAATCACTAATAACAGACGTGGTATACTATTTTAAATACAATAACCTAAGGATAAGGACAAGTTTATACAATGAACATGTAACTAATTGCCAATCGTTTATCTCAAGTTGGATTTCTTTGATGTATACAGGTGTGAAAATTTAAAATGAAGGACAATTCTCCGAATATAAACTTTTTTCTTTCTCCAATTTAGTATATGTAAGAGAATGATAATCCCGTTCTTCATAGTCGAGTACGAGCGTTAGCAGGCTTTATTCTATGTTTATTGATGTTTTAACCCCTTTTCTTCATGAAAACCCACAAATCAACCCAGCCTCTGGAAATCCCCTCGAACATGTTTGGACCTACCCAAAAGAGAGAGAGAGAGAGAAAAAAGTTAGAATGATTTGGGTTCTTGTTCTCTCTAAGTTGGACACAAAAACCCAGATATTATAATCATTTTCTTGTTTTTATGCGGACAATTTTTATAACTCTAACATTGTGAGCTCGAGTTAACTGTCGTTTGAATTAAATATGTGGCGTTGTAATGTATTTCTGACAAAATACAAAATACACATTACCAAAGTCAGCAAATGAAAGCTTTCAGAAAGAAAACAAGTTTGACTTTCCAAACATATGTCAATCTTGAAAAATGTCTTAACGATAAGAGTTACCCTGCAGCCGAGAACATCAGCCTTCAAACACGATCTTATGAGGTTCATTAATATTGTTTTTTAACTCAAAAGATGGGACATAAATAAATAAACATAAATGAATGCAGTTGTGCACTCAAATCTTTTCTAGGGTGTATTATTCATTCATAATGTGTGAGATGAACATCCTTATATCTTGTTAAATACATCGACTTTGCTTTGTCTGCGCCTGCATCAAAGCGTACATTCTAATCCTAATATGTTCAGTAATCTTATGTTCCTTGAATTTTCGCGAATGATTCATCGCATGATTTCTCATCGTCTACATCACAATATTAATAATTTTCGTCTACACCACAATATTTACAAGATTCGTCTACAACACAATATTAACAAGTTTCGTCTACATGTTTTTTTGCGACTATATATTTTTTCGTCATCTTCAAAAAGCAAAATCAGAAAAGGACCCAAAATGGACCCTTGAGGGACTCATGCCTTTACAGTATTCCAATTTGGAAAACAATCCAAATTTACTCCAACCCTCTGTTTTCCTTCAGAACGACTACATTTATCATTCAGCCCACATTTTCATAAATTTATACAAAAGTCCCATGTGCAAAACAATCAAACGTTTCTGAGACATTACAAAATATAAATCGCACATATTTCGTTTCTCAAGTTTTTAAGCATTCTCATCATATACTACTATAGTTAATAGTAAAGTCATTGTTACAAAACAATATAGTTGTGTACATTCTTAAAAAAAATGTATGTGTATAGTGTTTACTGTGGATAATTCATCAGTGCTTACTATGTTCTATATTTTTATGGTTCATATGAGAAAATGTGACTTTTACGAGGAAAATATATTATTTGTTATTACATTTTTTTTTAAATTATCATATCTCGTATTTTATACGGTAAATTTATTTTATCACATGGTATTCCTTTTTATTAATTTCGAGGCAGGTATATTTTCGATAAAAATACAGACGTATACAAATGCAATCTACATGCATATACGTTCGAATGAAAATATTACCGGAACATACAATTTTGAATGAATATTTATCTTGTGTGTCTTACATAACCTCAATTGAACTGTGAAACTGTTAAAACAACGACCGTTATCCATACAGGTTACCAGTTTGAGATAACAGAAATAATGCCTTATGTCAAAAATGACAGCTTTGTTGTGTAACAAACAACTTAATCCTATAATAACTCTCGAAAAGTAGAATATTGCAAAGTTCGCTCTCGGCCAATGAAATGGTAGGATTTAATACATGTCTTAAATATGAATAATGAAATTCAATAATAATCTTGTTTTTATAGTAAAGGATTGTCATCTTGTTTCGGCTTCTTAAAGATAAAAAAAACCGAATTTATGCAACATGTGTAAGATAGTTTTTTAATACCTGCCCGAAGCACATTCTATCAACATGAGAGGATTAATTTTATGTTTAAAATTGAATAAAAATTAAATTGTTAAACATACAAAAATATCAAAATAATTTGAAATTTACTGGTACACTGGTACAGTAAATTTGTAAAAGTTGAAACACATGATTTGTACAGTGATACACAAATACTTGGTTGAAGTTAGTTTTTGAATATTAACATAAATTAAACACGATCAAGCAACGCAAAAGGGAAGAGATATTAACATACACATTAAAAATTAAATATAATTCAAATCTTTCGCTAATATGCTTACAAACCAACAAAAAAACCAGCTAAATTACTGGATCCGGCGTTTAAGGTAACACGATACCGAATGGCATATCTCACGATTTCCAAACTTTTTGGCACACGTGTTCTTTGAATCGAGTTACATCGGAATATGGAATAAAAAATGGTGGTCACTATTTTTGTTTTCTTTGTAATTTTCTTAGAAAAACGTCAATTTTGCGACAAATTTACATAGGTATATAGGAGAAATGTCCTTTTTTCGGCTTACTTTTTTAGATTTTCCACTGGATGTCTATTTTCTCATATACGGACCGGAGAATAATAAAAAACTAACATAATATCCAGGATTGCATACTGAATCCATACACGTATAGAAACTCATATGTCACCATCCTTGTTTTTAAGATAAATGGCTACAAAGCTGATCCATACGCCTCGAATTTGACCGAAAACGTGTGACGTTATAGTATACAGAATATAACGTTATGCATATTCAAACATATGGAAAACAAAATATGTGTCGGGAATAAATGGTGTTTATTTTATTTTCATTTCCCCTGTCGGCTTCCGTAGATCTCCAATGAAAACGCAACACTTTTGTTTTTAAAAAAAATCTTATAATTTTTATTTTATTTATATTAGAACTTTGTATAGTTGGTTGAAAATGACTTTTAAGACAATTGTCGACAACTTTACGGTTGAGTGATTTTTGGAACAAATGCGAAGTAAAGGTAATTTTGAACGGACATAAACCGAGTTCACCGCTTTTCAACATATGCACCATTTTCACGATTTTGTCATTTACAGCTTGGCTAATGTCTTGAATTTTCCCGCCCTTATTGTTAAGAAACTGCAATAAACAGCTGAGTAAATGCCAAGACTTTCAGACAACCAGCGACATGCAGTTTTGGGCATGATCTAAAGTAGCCTTTCACAGCATACAATTACGAGAAGTCTGAAGTTGTAGCCTCTACAATAACCCAAATTATCCACAATTTCAACCAAAATGGATCATTTAATGATAAGCCACATCCCAGGGTACAAAAAGCAGGAAACGCTCAGCAAGACCGAAATATTTGGTCTTTAACATATCCGATATCAACTCTGATGGCTGTCCAAAGGTCGCGAGAGTTCAATGGTGGTCATGTGGAGCAATTTCAGTAAAGCACCATTTGCGCATAAACTGTTAAAAGAGCATCACAGTCTTTCCTTAGTGACATCTAAACGGCCGTCTGGCGTAAACATCGAATTCTGTAGACCAAAAATCATTCATTATGTACCAAAACCGTCAGTGGTGGTTACATAGACATTTGGCTCCCACCTTTGCCAAAAGTCATGCTTTTCGCCAGATTTTGGTCCGATCGAGCAAATTTTGCATCAGATTTGACATGGTTTAGACGATGAAAACAACCACCAATATCATAAGGTCAGCTTGAGTTTGCGTTGCGAGACAAGTGGAATAACATTCTTCCGGATCACATTAAACGTCCGGGATGATCAATTCCACGGCGCTGTCGAGATTGCGCTGCACCACGGAGTTGTTACATTTTTTGTTAGGACTGTGAGTTGATGATTCGACATTGGATTTTTCGTTTATCTATTGCGCTCGAAAGATGACAATGAAACATTTTTGTTAGATATCGATCTATTGTTAAAATTGTAAATTTTCAAGAACAATTTATTTGGAAAGATTATCATTTCTAATATAAATTTTATTTTTGAAAAACCAAGTGTTGCGTTTTCATTGGCACTCCGTATATTTATTTAATTTCGTCCTGCACATGAATTAACATTAATCTCGTCGGATTTTCACATCAAACGAGCATATACTTGAAACTAGCATGAACTTTCAACGTGAATCAAGAATAAAAATAAAGTTATAAAACTCAGTCTGTTGTGCATTAGAACATGTATAGATAAATTGTCCAGATGCTTAAATATCAAAGAAACAGAATATTTAAAAAGTATAGTAATACATTTTTAAAGGTTACCAATGAGAAGAAGAATTGGCGGAGAACGATAAAGCAATATATGTAATATGTTAAATAACCGTTATGTATTGCATAAAAACTCCCAGCACTCTGCATCTAGAGTGAAAGTTACCGCTAAAAATGTCACATAGTTACCAAAACTAAAAAGATTTTTATTAAATAAAATTAATTTGTGATTGCAGAACCTGCTTGTATATATGAGAACGTTAATCATTGAATTTTATACAAGAATGCGTTTAGAATATACTTCCTCACTAAACGATTACAGGATTTACATTTATATTTCCAATTAGGATCTTGCACATTTCCTAAAAAGAAGTCATGCTATCGATCGTTCTTAATAAAGAAGAAAGGAACTATCATTCTCTTCCATGTCTACGTCTATTTTGATGTTCATTGACTAATCCGAATGCGAATTCGAAATATCGCAAAATGAACTTCTGCGTATTCATCGGGAATACTAAAATCGCAAAAATATTTATACACAGGAAAAAATTATCAATATGCAGTTATCTAATCCTTGATTAATTTCATGAATTTGCAACTTCACACTTTCAGAAATAAATCTTTTGTACTGACAAAAAAGACCTGATTTGAGGCTAAGATATTTATATAGTACGTTAATAACAAAAAAAAACAAAACAAAACATAGTTTCGAAATTCAAATCTTTTTGTTTTTGTTTTTGTTATTTTATTTAACGATCAACGTGCAGTAAAATAAATTTTGTTAACGTCTATGTTCAACTTCCAAGCAAGGACAGAAGCTCATAAACTCGACAATAAACGCAGGACTTCGGGAATGACCGGAGAGCCGACAACCTGGCCACAGACCACAATTAATTCCTCTATCAGTTCTTTATAACCTTTTGCATCATTAAAAAAATTGCACCATGCACTTTTGTCCAATTTTTTGTGTGTGTAATGTATTGTCCTAGTCCAAATATATATCCAAAATTCAGAAAGATTGAAGCAATCACTTTTACAAATTTAGCCAATACACATCCATACCCCTATTGACAAGTCAAGAGATGTTCCGAAAACTGTAAATATCACCTTTTTGCACTTGACCTAATCACTCATTCCATATCAAAATCAGTTAAAATACAACCTCCAAAAATTTATTTAACCTCTCTTCTTTCATTTCCACCCAAAAAGATTTAAGGAATGAGTGAGGAAAGGAAAGAAAAAAAAAATAAGGAAAAATACACTCTAATTAAAAGGAACTATATTCTTGGGCCACCTTGCTTCGGAAGTTGATTCATGTTATTATCGCCGCCATCTTGTTTACATTGGTTACGAAAACAAGTTCGGTCAACGTTAGGTTGGTCCCCTCTGTAAAACATTCAGTATGCCTTCGGAATATACAAATATTGTCAAGAATTTCAATAACGGCCAGGAAACAGACTAGGTCAACGTCGTCTATCGAACAATAACCAACGTCAAGATCAACTACCGGAAGTCCTCTCGACCAATCATATCAACGTAAAATTCCCTAATATTCAAATTGTATTTAAGATTTATTAGAATATACCCCGCATACATACTGTATTGTAATCATTGTGCATTGCTATAACTGTCTTCAGTTTCTGAAATTGTTAACTGTATCGTTACGGTATCCCTCGATCGTTGAAATATGATAAAACACCAACAGAAAAACAACATAAAAAATATAACAGCAACAAACTACAACTACTTTGCAGGGGCCGCTGAGGCATTCAAATTTTAGTGCGTTATTTTACATGTTTGTGAGTGCTCAATCTACCTCCTTATCTCAAACTATAGAAGTCAGATACGACACGAAACATAAACATAACAAACAACACAACACAAAGTACTCCCATTTCAGTGTCAATTCCAACTAAAACTGGTCAAAGTAAAACATCAATTATTTCACATTCAAGAGATTAAAAGTCCCCATAAACAGTCTGAGACAAGTATCAACTACTTGTTTAATGCCAAAATATAGTTTTGATAGGTTGTAGGACCATAACTTTTTACATAAAAAAATAAAAATAAGATGTTATATGACTGCCAATGAAACAACTCTCGACCAGAGACTAAATGACATGATAAAAGTTAACAACTTTATGCCCCATTACGGCCTTCAACAATGAGTAAAACCAATAGCGCAAACAATTCAAGCGAGATCAGATCGATATCAAGCAGAAATAAATCTAACTAAACACAGACCGGAAATGTTAGAGTATTTATACACAACAAAAAAGAACTAAAGATCTGAGAGTACTTGCAGCTACATTTACTGAAAGCTAGTTTAAAGCCAATATCTATGACAGAAAATCATGCACCCAAGACTAAACTATCAATCAGTACACATCCCATATCGAATGAATTTAATGTAAAGACGTCATATGTACATTATATCTATTCAAACAATAAACTTATGTTTATATACAAAAGCTGTTTTGCTCTAATACTAATGCACCTTTGAAGTTGCATGCAAAAGTAGACAAACCCGTGTCATAAAATAGAGAATGGAAATGGGGAATGTGTCAAAAAGTAAAATCACAAAAAATCTGAATTCCGAGGCAAATTCAAAACGGAAAATCAATAATCAAATGGCAAAATCAAAAGCTCAAACACATCAAACGAGTGCATAAACAACTGTCATATTCCTGACTTGATACAGCCATTTTCTTATGTAGAGAGTGGTGGATTGAACTTGGTTTTATAGCTAGCCTAACCTGTCCCTTTAATGCAAATCTCAACAAATTCCATTAAATTGACAACGATGAGTGAACAAAACAAACAGACATAATAGGCACAATTGTCAAAAAATAGGGGCACAGAAGTCAACATTGTGTTATAATCTCACTCACCACAAAAACAAACAAATATAGAAGAAAGAAGCAAAAAGCGCATATATTCATATGTTGTACTGGTATACCACTATCCAAGGTTATGGGAGGGTTGGGATTCCGCTAACTCTATTATTATTGTTTTTTCAGTTCAATCATTAAGATATCCCCTGTTTTCAACACGTTTTACGCCTGTAATGCATACAGTCAAGTAGATTTTCGGCTGTCAATTTACCACTTTTATACGCTCCTTGAACAAAACAAAATGAATCTTTTGAACAAGCTTCTCCTGCAAAATATAATCTCCCGAAAGGATTACATAATGTCATTTTCATGTCTTCCATGAATCCAGGTGTCCAATTACTAAACGACCCTTTAAACAAAGGATCAGCTAGCCATCTTGGAATGACATAAGCGTCAGGCTCAGGTATAACGATGAACTTCTTAAAGAATATATTTCGCAGAACGGACAACACTTCATTCTTAATATCTTCATCTGACATTCTATCGATTCCTCTGGCTTCTTCTCCAACTAATGTTGCTTGAAGAATCCTTGAATTGGGAAACAGTTTTTCAATATTTACCCATATTGTATAGTAGCCACGCCTTGAACTTGCGTAGATAAGATATTCCTTATCATCCCAAAATGTAAATGGGAACTGAAAATACATATGTGTAAATACCCCCATCTGAAATTGATTAAAGCTATTCATTTTCCAATTTGGTAAGGAAGCAGGGGCGTAGCTACCGGGAGGCACGACAGCACGTGCATCCACGTCGTTTTCACAAAAAAAATAGAAAAAAGAGAGAGATGAGTTTGTCAATCGGAATCCGATAGCGTGACATGCATGTATTATCTAAGACTATTATGATTATGATATTTGTTTAACGTTCGGAGACTGTTGGTGTCTTTTCCGTTTGGTTTCAAAATAAAAAAAATATTGGAGATTATGACAAAATCGGAAGGTAACTTGTATCTTTTACAAGATTTGAATTTGTAATACTCAGTCTAAGACATGTAGCTTTGGAGCACGTTTAACAGTGTACAGTTCATCAGTTTGGTACCAATCGGCATTAGATTTATCAGATCCCTTCGATGGTGAAAATATGCCGAGGCGATGTGGTCAACAGACTATCGGAGCCAACCACCCTGTAACCACGCCAAAACAGTATTGTAAAGTTTCATTATTTTTTGCGTTCATAGACCATATGATAAGGGAACTGTCTGGAGAGTGGAGTCGCGTCAAGTATTATCAGAAAATCACTTCTTTGCGCTGTATCTGCTTCATCGTGTTGTAGGAAATATCACAAACGAACAAATCTCGATATTGTCTGAGACATACGAAACTGACCTGGCATGTAATTTTGACGAATTCAATTGGGAGGTCGCTCGATGCCGAACACGTACACTGGTTTATTACATCTCGCGAGTGCTACCATCATGACCATGCCATGATGGAGATCTTTCAGTCACGGTACTACGTATGTAATTGAAAACAAATGTACGATCAACAATGAACAACGACAGTTACATAGCATTACTGCATATTCATCGGGATTTCAGTGTGAATATTGACAGAGTAATGGAGAAGTTTGTTTCTGCCCAGACCCGAAGAGCAGACTTTGGACAATTTTGAGTAAATTCTGTATCAAAAATATGTGTTGTTTATGTATAACTCTATTCAGAAAATTTATTAATAGTTTTACATACATGAATTTTTATCTACATATAGCTCCTCTTTTAACCGTCCTATGTCCGAAAACCGAAAAAAAAAAAAACATTTTTCTGCAAATAGGGTCCCAAATTTGCTTCCACATCGTTCCATTCTAGCTACGCCCCTGGGAAGGTTCAAATTGAATTGATCTACTTTGCATAACACCGATCCTTACTATGCTGATAACGTATTGGCCGACACACGATTTATCATCGCTCGTTCGGACAGTTACATGATAACCTTTTTGATGAACATGTGTCACCACTTTATTTAGTAATATTGCACTGACACTTGATGAACGTAAGGTATTTGATAAAATTTCACGAATGTTATATGAATATCCACAAAGATCTTAAACCATTCCATCTACACCAGGAGTACTACTTGCCGCTGTATAATTTGGCTTGTAGTGCCGTATTTAGCTGATGAAGCATCTGGCGAGTAAGTTAATTCAAAATCAAAGTCATAATATTCAACAGCATCTTCCAACGGTGACTTTGGAATCCAACTAGATGTTTTAACACCTGTCTAAGGGTTGTATCAGGGGTTTGTTGCGACAACATCGAATCACGAATACAATTGGGCTGTATCAAATTTTGAATATACACTTTGATTGTGGTCGGTTATCGCTGTTCAATCTTCATCGTATATCAGCAAGTCTTCATAATCTGTGATACAGTTAGATACATTATATTGTCTGATCAAATCTAAAACAGGATTATATCAGAGGCCATGAATCCATTGAGCTCCAGCCTCAACAGTAAATTCCATTAATTTAACCTCTTTCACGCGACCATCAACACGACCGGCCCCTTCTAAGATAAGGATATTACTGTGCCCCATTTCATGTACAGGGTGGTTGCAGCTGCTATTCCAGCAACGCCAGCTCCGATTATAATTATTTTATTTTCCTCTGTCCAAAAAATAAAAGAATAAAATATATATATATTTATAACATTGGTTGCAATAAATTACATTGATTTCCGAGATAAATAAAAACCGATAATTTCAAATGTGAAATAAACGTGTTTTTTCACTCTCTGACGTCATACAACAATAGGCGTTGTCAAGACGTCGATAACGGCGGATCAAAACATATTGTGGATGCGTAGAAAAAAGATATTTGCCAATGTAATGAAAAGAATAACTAATTGAAGAATTCAAACTCGTGACAGAACAACACAGATAATTATGCGTGAATTAATGTGTTGTTCGGTTACTCGTTGAATATTTTTTTCTATTTGAATTCTTCCATTAGTTATTCTATAAATATATATTTGTTTTGTTGTGTTTTCCTGTCATGTAATGTTGTCATTTAAGCAGTATGATTAGCATTGTCATTAGGCACGAGGTTTGGTTAGTCAAAAACCAAGTGCAACCTACCATTTTTGTTTTTTAAAATGTCCTGTACCAAGTCAGAAATATGGCAGTTGTTATCAAATAGTTCGTTTCTATGTATTTCACACGGGCGTTTCTTATTTTTTGCGCTTGTGTTTGTTGTTCCGTTGTTTTCCCCTATTAGCCGTTGGAAGGTGTGGTATGAGTGCTAATTAGACAACTCTACATCCAATTAGTTAAGTCATCATTTATGAAAGTAAATCATTATAAGTCGAAGCATTGGCTCACACCGAACAGCAAGCTAAACAGGGCCCCAAAAATTACCATGTTAAACTATCCAAACGGGAAACAAACGGTCTAATCTATATAAAACACAAGAAACGAGAAACATTTATGAACCACATACATGTTATAGTTAATGTGTTTCACTCGGTTTTAGTTTGTAATCAGGATTTTTTTTTTTTTATTTTTTTTATCTTTATCGATTTATGACTTTTGAACATAAGTATACTACTGTTGCCTTTATTTGGTGTTGTCATCAATTATGCGTTTTATATATGTAGAACTCGGAGGTGCGATTGGGACGCTGAAATGCAATGGTCACGCTGAAGTGCGATGGTCCATGCTGAAGTGCGATGGTCTTTCGTTGAAGAGTGATGGTTTAGCAAGATAATGGAATAGTGACGGTTTTTTTAAAAAGTCACTAAAATACAAAATCAATTCGCTGGCAGGAGGATGGGTTTTGTAGATGAAGGTTTCATGCTAACAAAGGAAAGGAAGCTAGGAAAAAGAAAGTAACGAACAATGGAAGTCCCGAACAGTTTTGAGCAGTGCAGGTGGAGTTTATAAAACAATGTGTTAAACTATGCCAGGCGGCAAGTCATGGGGATCAAAGCAGATGAATGATGAACTTGGCTTGTAGATGAGCTAACTTTTTGAAAGTGTTTTGAAAGTATGCTCATGCTACGACAAATAAAATATCTTGATCTAAATATAAATTTTGACTTCTCTTCAAGTATGCTTTAAACGATTTTGTGTGGACAATTTAATAATGAAATTACTTACTAGTATTATCAATGTTTTTGCAATATCAAGTTAACATAATGTTGTTTAATTCCCGAGATAAATCCTAATGATAAGACCGTCACTTTATCCTTAATTTTATTGTGGTTACAGTGTTAATTGTCTACAAAATTTTAGGTCGAAATTACCATGACAGGTCCCTACGTGTATTTCCAAATTTGTTTGATACTCCTCAGTGGTTTATCAGCAAATATTAAAGCTTTTGTGGAAAACGTGGTAAATGATATTATAAAGATCTACAAGCTGAATAATTTTTTCATCCTCGAACATAATATTTTCTGACTTCATACTAATGCGTACTAATCGGAGAATTGAGAATTTCAAAATAAGATTAAAACGAAGCAATATTTTTGTCTTTTGTCTTTAAGTCTTTGGTTTGGACTGAACAGAAATTAGGAGCTACTTTGGAAAAATCTTATTTATGTTTTTTTTTAAACTTAACATCTCATGTACATTTGCTTTTAAGTAATGTCTCAGGCATAACACCGAACTTCAGTGTAACCACCATCGCACTTCAGTGTAGTTATCAACAAGTTAACGTCACAATGTCACCATCGCACTTCAACGTGCTAACCAACGCACTTCACAGTGGATCATCGTAATTCAGCGTGACCATGGCGGTGCGGAGTACCATCGCGGTTCCGAGTCCTACATATATAATTAAATAGGAATCACCAGTAATAAATAGTTCAGGCTAGAAGTGTACTTCTGAACGAGGACATGAAATCAAACAACATTCACAAAACGCCTTACAGATAACTCTTTTTTGATTTTGCAGCACGAACCCCGTCAATACTTGGGATGATTGTGGGTGCACTGGACACATAAGGAGTTATTGCACAAGAGTCGTGTAGGTGTTATTCCTGTTTTGATTTACCCCGATTAGTCTTTGTTAAATTTGCTCTTTTAAAAAAAATGTGCAGAATTTATCTTTGTTTCAAATAAAGAAAATACTTGTTATGAGTGAAGATTTAGTCCTGTCCAGTACTTTAGAAAAAAAAATCACTTTACAATTTATAACATCAAAGTAAATAACCATCACTGTTATTCAATCAATCAAATTTTAAACTTTTTTTTACCTGTGTGCAAGCTTTATTAACCATGTAACCTCAAGTTTCCGAAATATTCTATAGTAACACCAAAAATAAAACAAATTATGGTGCCTAGAAACACCTAATATAAGTGTTTATGACCCAGAATTTATTTTACTGCAATGAAATGTAGAATTAATTTCCTACAACTGTCAAATTCAAGGGAATTTTGTTTCGACGCTTCTCGCATGTAACCGGATGTGACGAGCTATGATTTCCTGGTATTACACATTCAACCGATGTGATGCTAGAAATGAAAAGCAAACTGAATCTGCAAATGTCATATACTTACACAGGTTTATAAATAAAAAATCATAACAGTCGCTTAAAAGAGGGACGAAAGATACCAAAGGGACAGTCAAACTCATAAATCTGAAACAAACTGACAACGCCATGGCTAAAAATGAAAAAGACAAACAGAAAAACAATAGTACACATGACACAACATAGAAAACTAAAGAACAAACAACACGAACCCCACCAAAAACTAGGGGTGATCTCAGGTGCTCCGAAAGGGTAAGCAGATCCTGCTCCACATGTGGCACCCGTCGTGTTGCTTAGGTAGCAATACACAGTTAGGAGTTCAGTTTCGCATTTTGGCCCCTGGCCCGAGACCACAATTAATTCCTCTATCATTTCTTTATAACGTTTTGTCGCATTAAAAAATTTTTGCCTAATCTTTTTGTCTAATTTTTTGTGTGTGTAATGTACAGTACAAGTCCAAAAATATATGCAATCATATAAATTTGGCCAATACACATCCATACCCCTATAGGCAAGTCAAGAGATGTTCCGAAAAGTGTAAATATAACCTTTTTGCACCTGGCCTAATCACTCTTTCCTTATTAAAATCAGTTAAAATAAAACATCCAAAAGTTTATTTCAGCTCTCTTCTTACATTTCCACCCCAGAAAAGCTAAGAAATGAATGAGAAAGGGAAAGAAAAAAAATAAAGAAAAAATACACTATAATTAAAGGGAACTATATCATGTATATTCGTGAACAACGAAAAGCGGGGTCATTAATTGTAGTCTTGGGCCCCCTGCGGATTTTTCAAATAGGAAAGTTATTGTGTAATAAAATTCATTTTTAGACAGATGAGTGCTAATTTAGCCTTCAAAGATGGTTTATAAGTACATCAAGATTATTTTTTACATGTTTTATGGGCTGTTTTCTGTTTGACAATCCGTATTTTCATAGCTAGACCGGCCATCGGTCCAGAAATTATTGTACTGTTTACAAACACTCTTTTTCTACACAAAGTTTTTGACGCAATTTTACAAAAAAATGAGATGAAAGACATATGATTTTCATTGGATTTGCTGAATGATATATGTACACAGTTTCAGAAAAGGTATTACTTCAAGCGATTGAAATTCTACTTTTAGCCAAATTTTGGGGAAATATGTGACATCTTTCCCCCCCTTTTTGCAATATTTTATAACAAATAAATGCAGATTGTTGCCATTGATACACCAAAAAGAAATGATATTTTACCATTTTATATGCTGGATATAAAATCTATGGAAGATTCTGATTACATACATATGCCCATATATGACACAAACAGTAAGCTTGATGTTGCAAGAAAGCAATGAAAAGGGGATGGTAAAATTCATAAGGGCAAAATTTTAGTATTTTTTCCTAACTGTTTATTGCTACCTTATGTGATTACAAATCCGGTAAATAGTCTAATCCGGTAGGTCACATTCATGAAAGGGAAGGGGATTGTAGTTATGACGTAAGGAACATATCCGATATCATTTGTGAAACGGTTATTCCATAACGGTCAACCAACTCGTGATGGCGTCCGTAAAATTTACGAAGGGATGATTTCAACTTCACCATTTGGAACTCTTGGTTTAAAAGCTTCCTTGTGAGCAGTAACCCTCTATCAAGAAAATCATGATAGGAAATGCAAGCACGGGAATATCGTATCGATTGGGAGATATATACCCCGTATGCAGGTGCTGCTGGAATGTTGCTACTTAGAAATGGAAAGTTCACAATTGGAAAGCTGAAATCATCTCTTTTGTCGTAAAGTTTTGTTTTCAACCGACCCTCATTGTCAATTTCTAGATGTAAGTCAAAATTTGAAGTCGATTTAACTGTATCTGTAGTATCCTTTATCTCCAATTCGATGGGATAGATGCGTTCCACATAGTCACCAAATTTTGAATTGTTTAGTGAAAGAACGTCATCTATATAGCGGAAAGTAGAGTTAAAGGATATTGCTAACTTCTTATCTTTCTTCCTAAGAAGTTCCTACATGAAGTCAGCCTCATAATAATAAAAAAACAAGTCGGCAAGTAGAGGGGCACAGTTTGTTCCCATTGGAATGCCGACAGTCTGTTGAAAAACACGTCCTCCGAACGTTACAAATATGTTGTCAATCAAGAAATCAAGCATCTTGATAATATCGGTTTCAGAGAAATTTTTGTTTGAATCAGAGTGATTCTTTACAAAGTATGATTTATCCCTCCCTAAGACAAGATACTTGTATCTACGTTGGCCATTCTTTTTTATGAAGTAAAGTAATACCAACTCTTTCAATTTGTCTTTTAGTTTGGAATGTGGAATACTTGTGTAAAGAGTAGAAAAGTCAAATGTTTTAATACTGTTACAAGATGAAAGAGAGTTAGATTGTATGTACTCTAAAAGATCTTTGGAATTTTTAAGTATCCACATCTGATTCACGCCACCTCTAGAATAGGCAGTTTCACAATAACTTTGAAGCCCGTCTTTGATTGCTGATAAAAAAGATGTTAATAATTTAGAAAGAGGTTTCGTGGAGCACTTGGAAGACCCAGCAATATACCGTTGTTTGTAAGGACACTTATGTAGTTTAGGTATCCAATACAGTGATGGAAGATCCAGTTCATCATCTTTGGTTGAAATACCAAAGGAACAAAGAACAGACATATGATTATCCAGGATTTCCACTTTGGTAAGTGTCGTGAGGGTATATGTTGAGTTTCCAAGTGAATTGTCTATACCTAATTCGTTTATCAAGCAATTAATGTAGTGACTTTTACAGACAAAAACGATGTTATTTGGGGCTTTGTCTGCGGGGACAACAACATATTATTTAGAATGGAGGTCGGATAAGTGTTTAGCAACATTTGGGTCTTTGAAGATTGACGTAGCATGGGCATTGATGGCCCCATTCAGTTTCTTAATTCTTATTTGTATTAACGACCTCACTGCCTTAATCCATTCGGATAGAGTGTCTACGTCTTCCTTTTCACGTTTAGCCCATTGCCTGGCATAATCCTCGACTGAATCCATCAAAATTTTAAAGTTGTATTTCCAATTGATAGATTTAGGCTCACGATATTTCGGACCTTTCGATAACACATTTCGTAGAGAAGTGTTATTAACAATGTTAAGGTCACCGGTAATAATGTGGATTATATCAGCAGGATTTTATGTGAATTGGGAACTAGCACAAGTGCAATCAGGAGGTTTAGACTTGAAGTCGTCAATATCGAGATTCTGCAAAACGCGTTTGTAATTGAAAATTTTAGTTGCAATAGGTTTGGTATAGGTATAAGAAATTATTGGTACAGACTGGTCTTTGAAATAAGGAGGTATTTTCGATTTAACTAATTTATGATGAAGGATATTGCCTAGGTTGACACCATCGAGACCTTTGTTGGCAAAGGAAAGATTTAGAAAAGATCTTTTCTCTTTTTCATCTTTTCCAATGCGAACTGGCTTGAAAAGTCTGTGACTTGCAATATCCGAAATTATAGATATTCACAAAATGTTTTTACTTTGTTTTATCTATTCACAGGCTAAAAAGATTACGTTTGGTAACACTTGAAAATCTAAAGTGCTCCATATAAAAATAAAAATACGTTGTATGATGTTTTGATGATAAAACCATCCACCAGAGTCAAACGATACATGGATTTTTAACGACTAAATATCAACAACATTAAACTATTAAACTAATTCCATGAAATCTGATAAACAAGTAATCGACATGACAAAATGTAAAAAAAAAAACCAACAATATCAACGAGAAAACCAACGACTTGATTAATGACAAAACAATTAACGTATATGACAGACAGCAACATATACCAACAAGTGTTCCTGGCGTATTTTAATACTTATGCATGATTGGTTTTCAAGTATTTGAAGTACCAATAAATTTGAAGCCAGGGTTTCGCATACACAATGATTTAGAACATGCAAGTTCTAAATTTGTCGTTAATGAATTTATGATTGATTAAAAAACTCAGGTTCAAACTTTCGGTGGCACAATTTATCGTTTAAAGTTTTTGTTGTTTTTTAAATACCTTTTGGTTATATACAATGTAGGTCCATGATTTATGCATTCTGAATTTTCTATTATTGCTTTTATGAGTTACTGATAAAGGCGAATGTTTAAACACACTTTAAATGTACCAGATTTATTAAATGTTCTGTAATGTTTATATTACTTGGGAACAAATACATGTCTTGAAATGACTGTGTTCGGTGTTACAGGATCTACTACACCATAACTGATAAATTTCCATGTAAAGATAGCTTTATTCTAATTTTACTAATACTTCTAACCTAGTCCATAGTCCTTGACCTTAACCACACAGTGGAGTTGCAAACAAAATGCAACTTTTAACCAAACCACTGAAGTTATCTTTTCCATGAATGTGTTCTGAAATAAAAAGAACATTAATGATGATACGAACTATTGTTTAAATTCTACGAAAAACTGTCGAAATGATAAAACCAACAAATCTTTACAAAATGAATAAAAAGCCATCTTTATTTTTAGTATAATTAAGGTGGTTCATTGTACAAAACAATTTGAATAAAATAAATATTGGTCGTTTAATTTTCATAAAGTAGTTACACAATATTTACTTATGAACTTTAAACAAAAATATAAAAAAAATTAAAAAACCTTGAACTACACACTTTATTGGGAAAACTTAATTGGTTAATATATAACAGTTTTACAAACACATATTTTGATCATGGAGAAGCTCATTATTTCCTTAACAATAAGAACAAGAGTGCACACGCTGAAATGTCTCGCCTTCTCTTTACTAATCATTGATATTACGTTAATAAATTACTAAATTATTATATATATTACTAAATATAAAGCTTTATTACAACTGTCACATAAACTCAACATTGACCAAGAAAACGAAACATTGATCAATGAACCATGAAAATGAGGTCAAGGTCAGATGAACCATGCCAGGCTGACATGTACAGCTAACAATTCTTCAATACAACAAATATAGTTGACTTATTGCTTATAAATTAAGAAAAACAGACCAAAACACAAACACTTAACACTTAGCAATGGACCGTGAAAATGAGTTCAAGGTCAAACTAAACCTGCGTAACAGACATAAAGATCATAAAATATTTCCATACACGAAATATAGTTTACCTAATGCATATAGTATAAGGAAAACAGACCAAAACACAAAAACTTAATTTTGACCACTGAACCATGAAAATGAGGTCAAGGTCAGATGACACCTGTCAGCTAGACATGTACACCTTACAATCATTCCATACCCCAAATATAGTGAACCTATTGCATATAGTACATGTATAAGAAAATCAGACCAAAACACAAAAACTTAATTATAACCACTAAACCATGAAAATGAGGTCAAGGTCAGATGACACCTGCCAGTAGGACATGTACACATTACAGTCCTTCCATACACCGAATATACTAGACCTTTTGCTTATAGTATCTGAGATATGGACTTGACAACCAAAACTTAACCTTGTTCACTGATCCATGAAATGAGGTCGAGGTCAAGTGTTAACTGTCTGACCGGCATGATGACCTTGTAAGGTACGCACATACCAAATATAGTTATCCAATTACTTATAATAAGAGAGAATTTAACATTACAAAAAATCTTAATTTTTTTCAAGTAGTCACTGAACCATGAAAATGAAGTCAAGGACATTGGACATGTGACTGACGAAAAGTTCGTAACATGAGGCAACTATATACAAAATATGAGGCATCCAGGTATTCTACCTTCTAAAATATAAAGCTTTAAGAAGTTAGCTAACGCCACCGCCGCCGCCGCCGGATCACTATCCCTATGTCGGGCTTTCTGCAACAAAAGTTGCAGGCTCGACAATAAAACGATCAGCTGACTTTTACAGAATTTCCTCTCTGTAGCGTTTTGTATCAATCTCCGGCGCTTCTAACGGATACTACCCTATGGAAATTATATCAAGTGATGGTATCAAACCTGGAATGAAATTCTAGACAGTATTCCTACACAAGTAATTCACATCTGGCATTAGGCATTACTGAAACTACCTTGTTTGAAATGTTACTCTATTGATAATGTAAGTGTATGGACAATTTAAATTTTTTGTTAAAACAAATTTAAGTTTCAAATTTATGGACGAGCTTCATATGTACCACACATATTTGATAGTGAATGGCAAATGGCTTATAACATCTTGTATTTGTCTCCAGCAATTATCGTGATGTTTCTTCAACTTAAAATTAAGTATTCTACTGTTATAGTAAAGTGTAAAACATATAAATGGAAAGCAAAGAAATGATAATAACATTTTACTTGTTCTATATTTTTTTAACGTGTGAACGTTTTTATATTCAAAGCAACTTAAAATCAACAGACAACTATATATTTTGGATTTAATTACTTTGTATTGTTAAAATTTATCGATTGTTGGTCTTTCTCTATATCCTTGTGGACGAAAGGACCTGGCAGGTTTGGGGTTAAAAGTCACAAATCCAGTACAGACTGAAAGAGTAAGCTACTGACATGGTAGATAAACAATTTAGTCCACTCTCCCATCCGTCCTTATATATTGTTTGTTAAGATGGTAGCTCATCAATCTTGATGAAATGAATGTTACATGAGTAAATGAAATTTATTCCATGAAAAAAATATCTGTCTAATCTAAAGACGGAATACAAAGACTTAAAAAAAAAAACACTTACTGATAGAATATTTCTATGATGTAGGCATCCGCCTTATCCTCACTCCAGTCAAGTCCAAGATCACAAATATAAGGGTAAGATAAAAGATAAAAGATAAAGGTTGTTTGATAAAAACATATTTTGGATAGATGGTAAGTGTATTACGGAAATATGAATTTATTTGAACGAAGAAAAAAACCCAATGAATTGAATGAACTAGGCAAAGGGAAACAATGCAATGAGCATTAAATACTAATTACTATTTGCAAAAAAAAAAGCAAAGACACTGTGCTTTGAAACAGAAAATATTCAAAGTTGAGAAAAAAAAAAGAAAAACAAAAATATTAAGTGAAAATCCTTTTGAGCCAGTCGTTTTCCTGAAAAATTGACAATATTCAGTTCTTAACGTGCTAATTTAATTCGAATTTAGAAATTCGTTTGTTAATTTAAGTGACAGATTCGTGAAAATAATTGACTATTTAATAAAAGTTAAAATTAACACAAATTGTTACCAAATTAAATCACTTTCCAAAACATTTTTAATACATGTACAGAAAAGAGGTTCTCAATATTCTTGAAACTATTCTGTTTGTTCATTTCCGTCCAAGTGAGAGGTTTAGCTAGCTATAAAACCAGGCTAAATCCATAATATTTTACATAAGAGGATGCCGATACCGAGCCAGGATAATGACACTTCGTTTGGTGTGTTTGAGCTTTTGATTTTGCAAATTGATTAGGGACAATCTGTTTTGCATATTCTCGGAATTCAGTTTGTCAGTAGTTTCACTTTTATATATAATATAAATCCAAAATTAGTAATTCTTAGTTAAAAATAATATTTTTGTTATTTTTAAAAGATAAGAAAGTAGAAAACATGAAAAAGATAAAGAGTTCCTGGGATATCATAGCTTGAGAATTGAATTTTAAACCTGATGCCTTTTGTTATCTTTATTCATGTGTTTCTGTGCCTTATGCGTTCTCCTATTTATTTGTATTGCAGTCCTGTAATATTATGTTCTCATTTTAATGTTATATTTAACATTGCTATTAAAGTGCGAGGTTTGGCATGCCACAAAACCAGGTTCATCCCACCATTTTTTCTTTAAAAAAGTCCTGTACCAAGTCAGGGAAATGATCATTTTAATATCATAGTTCGTTTCTGTGTGTGTAACATTTTTACGTTTTGTTTCCGTTGTGTCGTTTGTTTTCTCTTATATTTTAGTGTGAATTCACATTACTATGAGACGTGTCACGATACTTTTCTATCCCAATTTCATGTATTTGGTTTTGATGTTATATTTGTTATTCTCATCGGATTTTGTCTAATGCTTAGTCCGTTTCTGTGTGTGTTACATTTTAATGTTATGTTGTTGTTCTCCTCTTATATTTAATGCGTTTCCCTCAGTTTTGGTTTGTTTGTTTAGCAGAACGTATTAGGCATAGAAACACATAAATGATAGATAACAAAAGGCATCAGGTTTAAAATTCATTACGTCAAAAACGCGCATCGTCCAAAGAAGACTTACCAGTGACGCCCAGATATAAAAGTTCGAAAGTCAAAAAAAGGGGGACAACGTTGTACAGCTCTGAGGATCAAAAGTTGAAAAAGGTTGTGCCAAATACGGCTAGGGTTTTTTTGCTTGTGATAAGAACATCCTTATTATATAGAACAATTTATGCTATTGCAAACAGTAAATTTTATCAAATGAATATAAAAGATTTACATGATCAAACTGACGTTAACTAATTACAGAAAACAAAACCATAATACATAATGCATTGAAGACCAACTTAGGCAATACTATTCATCATAAATTAGTTCAGTCGAAAATACCTCCTTACTTTAAAGATCATTGTGTACAAATAATTTCTTAAATCTATACCAAACAAACCCGAGGATATCACCAGCCCAGTAGTCAACACTTCGGTTTTGACATGAATATCAATATGTGGTCATTTTTATAATTTGTTTACAAAACTTTAAATTTTTCGAAAAACTAAGGATTTTCTTATCCAAGGCATAGATTACCTTAGCCGTATTTGGCACAACTTTTTGGAATTTTTGATCCTCAATGCTATTGCAAAAAAATAAATGTGTTTTTATTTGATAGATGCTTTTGTGTTTTTTTGTAAAATTGTAACATGGTGATGACTGATGTACCCATATTTTGACTATTTTATATATTATGTCTGTTTAGTACACGCATCGTTGTAAATATAACGGAATTTGATGAGACTGTCGTACAAAGTGATCATATAAAACCAGACCAATCCACAATTTCTGCAAGTACAAAGTTGAATAGCATTGAGGATCAAAATTTCCTAACGGTTTTTGTATAAATGGCAGCAAGTCATCAAGTTAATAGATACATCATGCAAAGGAGGTGATGTATAATGACGATGACCATGACTGCGTCTACGTCGAGAAGTAAATTTAAAATATACATCACATTCACCGAGCTTCAGGATGGACTAGAAAGATTACCTATACAATCAATTTTGTCATTGCAACTATATGGTGTCGTAGTTTCCAATTGTCTAATCCAGAAGTCCTCTTTTTGTCTACGGAGAGGCGTTGCAAGTTGGTGATTGTTGTGGTGTATTTTTGCTATTATGCAAACTGCCATAACATTCAATTGCTTTAAAAGATGATGTTGTGTGTGGAAAGCTTTTTCTAAAAAAAAAATACAGTTCACTTGAACATACGTGAATCAATATAGGGTTTTATTTCTAAAATCGTTTGATATTTCTTTAACTTTTTATTTCAATATTTAAGGAATGACTGTAATATTTTTTCTGTCTATGAAGAAAAAACATAAAAAATTTGGTGCACACTGAATAACGCGCGTAGCGGGTTATTTAACAGTGTGCACCACATTGTTTATGTTATTTCGAATAGACAGAAAAAATATTACAGACATTTCTTATAATTTAATTCTAAATTCCATTTTAAACCGTAGAAAACCATGAAAAAATGTTGATGACGTCACGGTCACATGACTAAATTATGGGCTCATCACAAAATGACGTCAGCCAATCAGAAGACGCGTTAAATCCAAAATTAAATTATTTATTATTATACTTTAAAAATATCAGTACTCATTAAAATAATATGATTTCATATTCTTGTTCAAAACACTTACGGACAATAGCCGTGACAGTGAATAAGGTTTTATTTGAAAATATCAATCTTTATCTACCGTGTTAACATACTAAATGCTTGTTTTATAGGCAATAAAAACAACGTTTTGCTCAAATACTTCAATTGTTTCAAAATATTAAAACACATTAATCTTATTGGATAATAAGTTTCGATAGTACATAGTCCGTAATGTTTATTTCTGTTTATAAATATTATTGCAATGGTGATCATATGACTGAAATAATGTTTATAGATTTCCGAATGTCTGCTGGTGGACAATCTGTCTCCGAGGATTCTACCAGTCCGGTAGCCTAACAGCATGAAAACCAGTACCCCGATTTTGTTTTTTTTTTGTCCATAGATGTATGAGTTTTGAACAGCGGTATACTACTGTTGCCTTTATTTATCACCACCGGACCGGAATATCTGCTGGTGGACAATCTGTCCCCGAGGATTCTATCAGTCCGGTAGCCTAACAGCATGAAAACTAGTATCCCGATTTTTTTTTGTCCATAGATTTATGAGTTTTGAACAGCGGTATACTACTGTTATTTATACAAGGGGAGATAAAAATTATTAGGTTGGTATTTAGTAAACTGTCAAATCTTTTGTCAGACTCCATACAAATGCATGTAAAGTACTTATAATCACTTTTTTTGTTTGGGACTTTAGAACCTTTCTTTCAGTTTTTTTCAACAGATAATTTCTCTAAAACTGCAATGTGCAAATTCTATTTAAGATAGCACCGAAACTTGTTTTATTATGTCGACTGTGCCTTTTCTCACATTATATTTATAAAGACGCAAATCAATTACCCCTCTATAGTTTGTTACGCTAACGGGGATAAAATCCAGGGATTCAGTTAACCTAGCTGAATTAGAATATTGCAAGTCTTAAAATATTTGAACATTATTGAAGTATTCATAATTTCAGACTATTATTAAGATTTATGTACTTTTATTGAAAGGTGAAAAATTATTATTGTCAACAAAACATGACTTAGCATTGAATACGATTATTTATTGAATCATATTCAACAACGTGGCGTCACATCAGATTGCAAACTCTCAACATTACAGTATAACGACGCAAAAAGGAGGGAACTGCCAAATACCAAAACAAAGGAATGGTCAAACTTATGAGTTGAGATAAATTTACACCGCCATGGCAAAAAAAGAAAAACGATGACAAGAATGAAAAAAAGTACACAAAGCACATGATTTAAATTTAAAACTTCTCAACACGAATCCCTTCAAACACGGCGTCAACAATGTCATTGATAAGACGTGTCACAGTCTTGAGTTTTTTTCCTTTTCAGATGGACTTATTCTTTACAATATATCATTAGAAGAGATGTATGCTATTATAATAACAGCTTATGTCGGATGTCGTAGTTGGTCATTCACTCCCAAAACCAACAATGAACTTAAGAAAGGACTGAAGGAATAATTTACAAACTTATATATTTCTGCTCTTTGGAGCCCCTCATAGCCTTCAACGTGATAACGGCAAAGAGTTGGCGTCTAATGCCATATAATAACTGAGCTTAAATCATTACGAGTATGCACAGTGCGAGTAATGTTTCATGGGAAGACATCCAAGAAGTCACAAGATTTTGCCGTTTGTGCAAAAGAAATTCTTCTATATTTTTCCTATACTTTTGGAAAATGTTTAGACAATGAAGTAGTAGTGACAGCCATTTTTATTCAAAGAGTTCCACAGTAGAGGCCAATTGGTTTTATGAATTTCCATTCATATTCAGATGAAAACTATAAATTGCTTATGGTGTACCAAATCACCTAACAAGACTTTGTGAATATAACATTTGTAACGCAATATGTTCTTTAGATCTAGAGGTGACTTTTGATTTAGTGGATGTTAAATGGATGTTTGATGTGTTTGAGCTTTGACTTTGCCATTTGATTAGGGAATTTTCATTTTGAATTAACCTCGGTGTTCAGTATTTTTGTACTTTTACTTTGTAAAACGTTTGTTGCGACCCATAAACTTGCAAATTGACAATGGTCGTAAATTTACAGCTTTGATTAAATCCAACTTAAAACTAAAGTGCTCAGAACTGATGACTTTATTTCAGGTAGTTGACATTTTAAACTTCAGTTCTAATATTAATGCATGCATCTTCTTTTTGAAAATAATCAGAGTTATTTTTATTAAAGACGCTTGAACTCTTTTGGAAAGTCCAATATTTTGAATTTCCTGAGACATATATGTTGTCAAAAGCTTCTAAAAGAAAACAAACTGCTGATTTGGATTGTTAGGTGACCTATATCTAATTGGCTCCCTGATAATATCAGTAGTTTGTTTTCATTTTTCTTTTTCATTTCCTTCGTTTATTATGTCTCCATCACGTGATAAATTTAGATTTACATGACGTATGGTGCCAATATATAGGGAAAACGGTACTATTTATTCTGCCATAGGCGACAATACTAACATTTTCTAAATTTACTACTTTTTATAATAAAAACCTGGATAAAACATTTATGTGTGGTCCTTTATTACTCTATTTCAAAAATTAAAGCAAAATAGTATCATGACTAATTTCCAACGGAGCTTGTTTATGTTATCCATGCGCACCGTCATTTTTACACCAAATTTATGAAATTTTGGAAGCCTTTTCGAATAATTCTCTAGAAAATATTTCAAAAGATTTTCAAATTCATATTATAAATATACACACTGCAGTTATTCATAGATAAATAGAAAAATATATTGTACCCTTACACCCAATCACAGCGCTCCTAAGTTGACTTTCTTCACCTGTCTTGGGAACACAAAAGGCCGACCTAATGCAGGGAAAATGTAATAGTACCGTTTTCCCTATACTGTGACATAAAGCTTTAAAGAATTCTTATGACACTATTAATGCAATACTGGGTTATTGTGAAACCCTTGGATATAATAAATACTTGTAAGTCACCACTACTTGGAGAAACATGGATCATTTTATGTCCCCACCCCTACATGCTGGTTTACCTTTTTCTCTACTTCTTTCAGATAAGGCTTAATAAACAACCTGTATCCAGTCATATCTTATCTTATTAAAGAATAATAATAAACAGTTCCATTAAAACAGATAAAAATGACAATTCCATTCAATTTGTATTCATTTTATCCAAAATTTACAACAAAAGTACAAATTCAAGATTTCCATACCAATCTCCATTCCATGCTTTAGTATATGCCATATTGTGGTGCAAAACTACAGAGGTTGTTATAAAATGCATTATTCTGTCTTGAGATGAATTAAACAAAGATATTAGACCCTTAAAACATTAAATATACAAAATACTCAGCTGTAAAGTTGCATTTGTTGCCTGTATTAATCTATGAAAAAGCTGAATTATGTCCCTTGGAAGTATTAATTTCCAACATAAGTCCTTTCAACAGTAGAAAGTTAAACAAATATATATGCATGATATAACAAAAGATAGAAACTACAAAATGAACCACTATTGAAATATTTTCTGCATGAATTGCCAAGAATATGAACAATTCTTTACACAGGAGTGTACAAATTCTATCTAAATTTAGCCTCAAGTGGGCCTCTTTTTTTCTTAAATGGACAATTTAAACACTGAAAATGCTTTTAGTATGACTGAATATTGCCTAACTCTATAAACAGTACAAACTTAACTAGACAATTTCCTATTCCAAAAGATTATGTTCAGAGAACTACCCAAGTAATACATTTAGGGAATTACACAGTAGAAATTGCAAATATATCTGTTAAAAATATTTGTCGCGACTTGAATTCTGGGTTTTCCAATTGAATTAATCATTGCAAAAGGTGAAAAAAAATACA
Organism: Mytilus galloprovincialis; assembly: GCF_965363235.1. NCBI lineage: Eukaryota > Metazoa > Mollusca > Bivalvia > Mytilida > Mytilidae > Mytilus > Mytilus galloprovincialis. The sequence continues at coordinate 91,637,415 of NC_134843.1, forward strand.
AAAGAACAACAGGTTGGTGCAATTTATACAATATAGTTAATATTGAAATCCTAAAATAATGTTTAATATCAGTACCCATCAATTTGACTTTTTATGATGACTCAGCACTTTTCTCAACCCAGTATTATTCTCAGTTAAAAATTTCTATTCTTTGTGATAAAAATCAAATATACTTATCAAATGCTTCAAAATAGTATAATATGACTGAAGTCTGATTGATTTTGATTTCCTTTGCTATCTTGAGTATAGGGAAAACGGTACTATTTATTCAGCCATAGGCGACAATACTAACATTTTCAAAATTTACTACTTTTTATAATAAAAACCTGGATTAAACATTTATATGTGGTGTTAGTCCTTTATTACTCTATTTCAAAAATTAAAGCAAAATAGTATCATGACCAATTTCCAACGGAGCTTGTTTATGTTATCCAAGCGCACCGTCATTTTGCACCAAATTTATGAAATTTTGGAAGCCTTTTCGAATAATTCTCTAGAAAATATTTCAAAAGATTTTCAATTTATATTATAGATATACACACTGCAGTTATTTATAGATAAATAAAAAAATATATTGTACCCTTACATCCAATCACAGCGCTCCTAAGTTGACTTCCTTCACCTGTCTTGGGTACACAAAAGGCCAACCTAATGCAGGGAAAATGTAATAGTACCGTTTTCCCTATAACTGCCACGTGTATATTTGACACTTTTTCAATAAAATTAAGTAAAAAATTTCACAATGTACCAATACATTGAAAATAACCTATTGACCTTACAACAATCACAGCATAGAAAACTAAAGACTGAGCCCCATTGTTTTAACTGTTGTGTTCATGTTGCTCAGTCTTTAGTTTGCTATGTTGTGTACTATTATTTGTCTGTTTTTCTTTTTCGTTTTTAGCCACGGCGTTGTCAGTTTATTTTTGATTTATGAGTTTGACTGTTCCTCGTGTATCTTTCGCCCCTCTTTTGCAATAACATGACAAAACGAAAACGACCAAATAATAAACAACAGTTCATAAAACACAACATCGAAAACTAAAGATTGAGCAACTTATCAATATTTCTGCCAAGTTTGCGCGAAACATACACCAGGGATTTAGCTATAATAGTCTATTATATTCTATTATATTTGTTAAAAACAGTAGTAAACCGCTGTTGGAAATTCATAAATAAGTTTAAAAATAAAGAAGAAAGAAAAACCAACAACCAAAATACATTAACACACACAGTGATTGGTTTAAGGTCAATGTCAAATAGGATATTTTCGATGTATTGGTACATTTGTGAAATTTTTTACCTAATTTTATTGAAAAAGTGTCAAATATACACGTGGCAGTTATATATTGTCACCATACGTCATGTAAATTCAAATTTATCACGTGATGGAGACATAATAAACGCAGGAAATGAAAAAGAACAATGAAAACAAAAAAAAAAAAGAAAAATGAAAACAAACAACTGATATTATCAGGAAGCCAATTAGATATAGGTCACATAACAAATACAAATCAGCAGTTTGTTTTCTTTTCGAATCTCAGGAAATTTAAAATATTGGAATTTCCAAAAGAGTGCAAGCGTCTTTAATGAAATAACTCTGATGATATTCAGAAAGAAGATGCATGCATTTATATTAGGGAGAGAGTCGGTTGATATAAAAATATAAGATACATGTATATGTGGTGTACAATTAGGAGTCTAATCCTCATAATCTCTATATGTGTGTTTTCGGCAACCAGTGAAATTATGCATATAGCTTAAATCCTAGGCAATAAGCTAAAGACCTCTGTAGTCAGTCATCTTGAACAGCGGTATACGACTGTTGCCTTTATTTTGCCTAAATAGCATAATGCGTTTTTCATAAATCCTAGGATTCACGCTTAAGTCCTGAAAATGGTTTTGACTTTTATTTAAAGTAAAAGATACATTAGGTACATAATACTAGTAATAACATAATTAATTAGAACTGAAGTTTAAAATGTCAGCTACCTGAAATAAAGTCACCAGTTCTGAGCACTTTAGTTTTAAGTCGGATTTAATCAAAGCTGTAAATTTACGACCATTGTCAATTTGCAAGTTTATGGGTTGCAACAAACGTTTTACAAAGTAAAATCACAAAAATACTGAACTCCGAGGTTAATTCAAAATGAAAATTCCCTAATCAAATGGCAAATTCAAAAGCTCAAACACATCAAACATCCATTTAACATCCACTAAATCAAAAGTCACCTCTGAAGCACATATTGCGTTACAAATGTTATATTCACAAAGTCTTGTTAGGTGTTTTGGTACACCATAAGCAATTTATAGTTTTCATCTGAATATGATTGGAAATCCATAAAACCAATTTGTCCTCTACTGTGGAACTAATTGAATAAAAATGGCTTTCACTACTACTTCCTCGTCTAAACATTTTCTAAAAGTATAGGAAAAAAATAGAAGAATTTCTTTTGCACAAACGGCAAAATCTTGTGACTTCTTGGATGTCTTCCCATGAAACATTACTCGCACTGTGCATAATCGTAATGATTTAAGCTTAGTTATTATATTGCATTAGACGCCAACTCTTTGCCGTTATCACGTTGAAGGATATGAGGGGCTCCAAAGAGCAGACATATATAAGTTTGTAAATTATTCATGCAGCCCTTTCTTAAGTTCATTGTTGGTTTTGGCAGTGAATGACCAACTACGACATCCGACATAAGTTGTTCTTTTATTAGCATACATCTCATCTAACGATATATTGTATAGAATAAGTCCATCTGGAAAGAAAAAAACTCAAGATTATCGATGACATTGTTGAATGAAATCTACCTTAAGTTAAGGCGCCAATATAAGTGTCAAGCATGACTTTATATCAGATCAGTAGGTTACAATGAGTTTGCTATCAGTAATAGCAGTCAAAAATCATAACTTATGACCAATTGTTGTCGTAAGATTGTTTTAGAAAAGAGCTTCAGGCTTTCCATTGGTCAAAATTATTGCAAAATGGCCATTGCGATCTGTTTGATAAATTACAACTGATTATTAGAAGTTCACACCATTACGAGTTGCTTGGCCGTTGTAAAATACAGGTTCATAGATAACAATCTGTCTACCCTTCCGGAGCACCTGAGATCGACGCCGTGTTTGATGGGATTCGTGTTGAGAAGTTTTAAATTTAAATCATGCGTTTTGGGGACTTTTTTGTCTTGAAATCGTTTTTCTTTTTTTTGCCATGGCGTTGTAAATTTATCTCAACTTATAAGTTTGAGCATTCCTTTGGTATCTGCCAGCTCCCTCCTTTTTGTGTCGTTATACTGTAATGTTGAGAGTATTTGCTTAATAAATAATTACATTAGATGTATGTTTCATTATAATACTTTATTCTGATTGGCTAACTGCACATCACGTGTTATTCCGTAAGCAGTTGCATTGCTCAATACAACTTTTCATTCATGATAACACGTGGTCCAACAATAAAGTGCACAGGTGAATTAAATAAAAAAATATATAAAATTCGTGTTTTCATGATCATAGCTAAAAAATGTAATTATAAGTATTGAATGCTTCTTTTGTAACTTTATAGGGTTGTAAAAGCGTTGACCGTGCGCACATTTTTAGAATGAAGCGTTCCGCGCTTCATACAAAATGTACTTCGGTCAACGCTTTTACACCCCAATAAATTTACAAAAAGAAGCATTCAATTCTTAAATAATCGTTTTCAATGCTAAGTCATGTTTTGTTGACAATTATAATTTTTCACCTTATTTATGTAATGTTTGTCCTTAGATGTAATGTTTTGCACTAACACATAACTGTATCGAATATGATATCAATATTGTTTTCAATAAAAGTACATAACTCTTAATAATAGTCTGAAATTATAAATACTTCAATAATGTTCAAATATTTTAAGACTTACAATATTCTAATTCAGCTAGATTAACTGAATCCCTGGATTTTATCCCCGTTAGCGTAACAAATTATAGAGGGGTAATTGATTTGAGTTTTTATAAATATAATGCGATAAAAGGCACAGTCGACATGATAAAACAAGTTTCGGCACTATCTTGAATAGAATTTACACATTGCAGTTTTAGAGAAATTAACTGTTGAAAAAAAAACTGAAAAAAAGGTTCTAAAGTCCCAAACAAAATACTGATCATAAGTACCTTACATGCATTTGTATGGAGTCTGACAGAAGATTTGACAGTTTACTACATATCAACCTAATGATTTTTATCTCCCCTTGTGAAAACATTATTTTAGTCATATGATCACCATTGAAATAATATTTATAAAAAGAAATAAACATTACGGACTATGTACTATCGAAACTTATTATCCAATAAGATTAATGTGTTTTAATATTTTGAAATGATTGAAGTATTTGAGCAAAACGTTGTTTTTATTGCCTATAATTTAGTATGTTAACACGGTAGATAAAGATTGATATTTTCAAATAAAACCTTATTCACTGTCACGGCTATTGTCCGTAATTGTTTTGAACAAGAATATGAAATCATATTATTTTAATGAGTATTGATAATTTTAAAGTATAATAATAAATATTGAAATAAAAAGTTATAGAAATAACAAAAGATTTTAGAAATAAAAACCTATATTGATTCACGTAGGTTCAAACATTTGTCAAATGTACTGTATTTTTAGAAAAAAAACCTTTCCATTAACAGCATCATCTTTTAAAGCAATTGAATGTTTTGACAGTTAGCATTATCGAAAAATATATCACAAGATTAACAATCCTCAACTTGCAACGCATCTTCGTAGACAAAAAAAGGACTTCTGGATTCGACATTTGGGAACTACGACACCATATGGTTGCAATGACAAAATTGATGGTAAAGGTAATCTATCTAGTCCATCCTGTAGCTGCGTGAATGTGATGAATATGTTTAACTCTATTCTTCGACGATGACGCAGTCATGGTCATCGGCATTATACATCACCTACTCTGCATGTTGTCTCTATTAATGACTTGCTGCCATTTATACAAAAGCCTTTACGTATTCATCACATTCGCACGAAACTTCAAAACTACATTCTCTATTCAATTTAGAATTGAAAACCACTGTTACAAACCCTCATTCAAACCATTACAAACGTACAGTTATCATTTCGGATATTGCAAGTCACAGACTTTTCAAACCAGTTCGCATTGGAAAAGATGAAAAAGAGAAAAAAATATTTTCTTAAATTTTCCTCTTCCAACAAAAGTCTCGATGGCGTAGGGTAATATCCTTCATCATAAATTTGTTCAGTTGAAAATACTTCCTTATTTTAAAGATCAGTCTGTACCAATAATTTCTTATACCTATACCAAACCTATTGCAACTAAAAAATTGAATTACAACCGCGTTTTGCAGGTTCTCAATATTGACGACTTTAAGTCTAAATCTCCTGATTGCACCTGTGCTAGTTCCCAATTCAAATATAATCCGGCAGGCCACGTTATTATCGGAGACCTTAACATTGTCAATAACACTTCCCTTTGAAATGTGTTATCCGAAGGTCTGAAATATCCTGAGCCTTAATCTATCAATTGGAAATACAACCTCAAAATGCTGATGGATTCAGTCGAGAATTATGCCAGCCAATGGGCTAAAACCAAGAAAAAAGACGGATATACTTTTTCCGAATGGATTAAGCCTGTGAGGTCATTGATACAAAACAAAACTACGAAACTAAGACCCAAAGGTTGCAAAACATTTATCCTACTTTCATGACAAATATGATGTTATTCCCGCAGAAAAAGCCCCCAACAACATCATTTTTGTGTGTTAATCTCATTAAGGCACTGCTTGATACATAAATGAGGTATTGACAATTCACTTGGAAACTCAACATATACTCTCACAACAATCACCAAAGTTGAAATCCTAGATAATCATAAGTCTGTTCTATGTTACTTTCGAAATTTCAACCAAAAATGAAGAGCTGGATCTTCCATCACTGTATTGGATACCTAAACTACATAAGTGTCCTTACAAACAACGGTATATTGATGGGTCTTCCAAGTGCTCTACGAAACCTCCTTCTAAATTATCAACATCTATTGTATCAGCAATCAAAGACGGGCTTCAAAGTTATTGTGAAACTGCGTATTCTTAGAGTCGGTGTGAATCAGATGTGGAAACTAAAAAATTCCAAAAATCTTTTAGAGTACATATAATATAGGACTCTTTTATCTTGCAATAGTATTACAACATTCGACTTGTCTACACTTTACACAAGTATTCCTCATTCCAAACTAAATGACAAATTGAAAAGGTTGGTATTGATTTGATTCATAAAAAAGAATGACGAACGTAGAAACAAGTATCTTGTCCTGGGGTGGAATGAATCCTACTAATCACTCTGATTCAAACAAAAAATTCTCTGAAACTGACATTATCAAGATGCTTGATTTCTTGATTGACAACATATTTGTTACGTTTGGACAACGTGTTTTTCGACAGACTGTTGGCATGGTAACCAATTGTGTCTCTCTTCTTGCTGACTTGTTTCTTTATTATTATGAGGCTGACTTCGTACAGGAACTTATGAAGAAAGATAAGAAGTTAGCAATATCCTTTAACTTTAATTTCCGCTATAAAGATGATGTTCTCTCACTAAGTAATTCTAAATTTTGTGACTATGTTGAACGCATCTATCCCATCGAACTAGAGATAATATTTATAAAAGGTACTAGGATTATAATCTAGTACGCCAGATGCGCGTTTCGTCTACATAAGACTCATCAGTGACGCTCACATCAAAATATTTAAAAAGCCAAACAAGTACAAAGTGGAAGACCATTGAGGATCAAAAATTCCACAAAGTTATGCCAAATACGGCTAAGGTAATCTATACCTGGGATAAGAAAATCCTTAGATTTTCGAAAAATTCAAAGTTTTGTAAACAGGAAATTTTTAAAAATGACCACATTATTGATATTCATGTTAACACCGAAATGTTGACTACTGGGCTGGTGATACCCTCGGGGACGAAACGTCCACCAGCAGTGGCATCGACCCAGTGGTGTAAATAGTTATCAAAGGTACCAGGATTATAATTTAGTACGCCAGACGCGCGTTTCGTCTACATGATAAAACAGATACAGTTAAGTCTGCCTCATATCTTGACTTACATCTAGAAATTGACGATGACGGTCGGTTGAAAACAAAACTTTACAACAATAGAGATGATTGCGTCTTCCTAATGTGAACTTTTTATTCCTATGTAGCAACATCCCATCAGCGCCTGTATATGGAATATGTACGTCCCAATTGATACGATATTCCCGGGTTGGTATTTCCTATCATGATTAAATTTTTCTCGATAGAGGGTTGTTAGGCGAGTGACTTATTTCAAAAAGACGCTTAGTTAACGACTTTAATGCACCCACCTAACACACGGCTGTATTATATATCATTCGAAAGTTAATAATCTGTACTTTCTGTTTTGCCCGGTCGTAAAAAAATCTTACGGTGCATTTTCTGTTAAATCAAGGTCAAACGTCATGAATAAACATTCCAATTTTTGCGATTACTAAACAAAAAGCCATTTTCTAATTCTTGCATCATAAAATTTTCCAAAAGATCATATGAACTTTATGGAACATGATACATTATTTCCAAATCAAATAAAACATAAGAGGTTAAATGCGCAATAGAAAAATTAAAAATTTATCACAAATCCTAAAAAAATGAAAAATTGTTCCAAAAGCAAAATATATCTTGGGGAATCGATATTTGTATGCTAAAAAATAGATAAATGTATATGTTTTAGGTCAAGATATATTTGTTTTGTAATTTTAAGATGCAATTATTAATTGTTAATCATAGAACAGCCTTGTATTGAAGTGTTTGCAGTTGCCCAAAAATCTGCCATCTGCAAATAGTGATCATTTTGTTATTCTATGTTAAGATAGCACATCGCTTATTGTCAATATCAGGGAGGAGAATAATTTTCCATAATAAAAAAAGGGGTATTTAAAGTTCGAAAAGAATATATACGAACTAATTGTGGTAAAAATATGTTTTTTACGAAGTCAAACTTATTTACTTTTTGTAATCATGTTTAAATGCAAACATGACTTTGCGACTAAATCGTAGGCAACATTGAAATAAGTAACCTTGTAAAGAAACACTTGCTTGTCCAAAGCGGGATGTTATAAACGAACTAAATAGAACTCTGCTGCAACTTATTTAGTTTAAAATCGTGTTAGTCATATTAAATGTGTTTAGAAGTTTAATCGCTTTAATTGTTTGAATAAAAGATGCTTTGATCATTTTCAACATAAGCTTTTAAAATACAAATGCAGGTCATTGTGTATGTAAAACACTATAAGCAGTTGTGAAATAAAAATAATGAAAAAGTTGAATACCCTTCCTGACCTCATAAGATCATTCGCTGTTTTAGGCAGTGATCGTTTTCATGGTGTGCTGTGTTTTGTGGACTGTTGTTCGTCTCTCGGACTTTAACTTAATTTTGTGCATTGTTTTAATCAAGTTTATTTGATTCATGGTTTGAGATGTTGATTGTCCCTTTGGTAATGAAAATCGGCAAAAAACGAACAAGACAAGCAACAATATACAAAACCCAACATATAAAACTACAGATAGAGTAACACAAACCCCCAAAAAATATTTGGGGTGAACTCAGGGGCTCCCAAAGGGTAAGCAGATCATGTTCCACATGTGACACCCGTCTTGTGGCTATGTAATTCCTAACTCGGTGCCAAGCCTTATTCGGTAGGTGACAATCAAGGCAGAGATGACGGTATTTTGGATACGTCGATTGGAACTTATCAGTCGTCATCTGGCGAAACAGATATTTCATAATTGTCGACCAACTCGTAGTGGCGTCCATAAAATGTTCAAAGGGATAATTTCAATTTTGCATTTGAACTCTGGTTTAAAACCATATTCGAACCACAATTTTTCTTCAAATGCCCTGTACCAAGTCAGGCATATGGCAGTTGGTATCCATTAATATGTTTTTTGTATGTTGGCGTTTGTTTTTGTAGCAGTTCAGTGTTTCTGTTATATCGTTGTGTTTCTGTTATATCGTTGTGTTCCTCTTATAGTTGATGCATTTTCCTTGGTTTTGGTTTGTGACCCGGATTTGTTTCAGTTACTAGTAAATCGATTGATGACTATTGAATAGCGGTAACCTAGAGTTGCCTTTATTTAATATCTTCATTGTGAGCAGTTACGCACTATCACGAAAATCGTGAAAGTAAATGCAAGCTCTGAAATATTGTATCAACTTGGAGATATATACTCAACAAGAAGGTTCCGCGAAATCGCGTTACAATTGGGCAAGTTTTTAAATAAAAAGGTTTATTTTGTTTCGTCGACTGAGCATGCAAAGACAAATTAAGGAAATACAAAACCCTACATTTATACGTCATATCATAAATATTTCGGACTTGTTATTGTTTCAGAGAATTTTCAATGAAATCGGTCTCCTCCTTTAGTAGTATAGATATGCAGGCGTTGCTATAATATTGCTACATAGAAATGAAAACTTTATAATTTGGTAGTAAGGAGTGTTTTATGGGTTGATTTATGCTCTTCGTAAAACTTGTTTTCAACCAACCCTCATCGTCGATTTCAAGATACGTGATAGAGTTAACTATATCTGTTGAGTCTTTTATTTTCAATTTCAATGGAAAATACGATTCCAACATTGTCACAAATTTGGCACTATTCAGTGAGATGACATCATCTATATAGTGGACAGTAAAGTTTCAAGATAATGGTAGCCTCTTTTCAGTCGTCATCAGAAACTCTTGCATGAGGTCATCCTCGTATGAAAAATGAACTAGTCATTCAAGCTAATCAGGAAGTCTAGTTGCAACTAGAATCGTTGCGTAGTAATGGATTTTTTTTCTTCAAAATTATTCTTATTTGATGAATTAATGCATTTAAACAATGAACAACGCAATTTAAGCAATCAAGAAGTCATGTTTTATAATGTTTATACTGGTTTTTTAATTCTTCGAAATTTCAATTTTCATCTATTATTTTCTATTTATGTTTGTCTAAATCTTCAATTTCTTTTTTATGGTTCACATTAAATAAATTAAAGGTCTTTTCACTACATCAATATCTATAATAAAGCTACAAATCAAACAATTAGAAAAGTCGAAAGATGTTTATTTCAGTCTGGTAGTTAAAATGCAGATTGTAATCTCTTAGTATCGCCCCCTTTATTTTAAGCAATAGTATGATTTGCGCACATATTTTTTTACTTCAAATTTTTCAGATTCTTAAGAATTTGTTGAATAAATCTTATATTGACAACATACAATGTTTAAATAGGAAGAAATGCTTAAAAGCTGGGTTTTTTCGCAGATGGCAGTATTTTGGGCAACTGTATGAGTTGTTATGATTTGCTGTTTGATTAGAAGTAAGCATAATTTTAGGAAATGTATGATGTCAAAAACTTCTTTGATAGTCATTACAGGGTTTTACTTAGTTTTAAGTGACTATCAGTTGCATCAGATAGAAAAATTTTGGTTTTCACACATTTTGTTAACTTTTACTCGAATTTCAGGAAACATGTGCTGTCTAGCAACAAAACGCTTTGAATATTTAAAAATGCATATGATTAATGACTGTTAATCTCTCTATTAAAAGTTTAAATTGTTTGCATATATGAATTTAGTGTATAAAAGTCATATTATGCAATCAAGCTGAAATCTTAGAAAATATGTACTTATTCGTCCTTGGCCTTTGATCTTGATTTGACGGAAATTGCACCGTACGATTTTTTTACGACCGGGCAAAACAGATAGTAAAGAAGTGTAGCTTTCAAATGATATATAATTTAGCCGTGTGTTAGGTAGGTGCATTAAAAATTTAATTTTATGGTTAAAGTCACTCGCCTATGTTGCTCGCAAGGAAGATTTTAAACAAGGAATTTCAAATGGTGAAGTTGAAATCCCTCTTCGTAAATTTTACGGACGCCATCACGAGTTGGTTGACCGTTAAGGAATAACCGTTTCACAGATGACAACGGATATGTTCCTTGTGTCGTAACTACAATCCACTTCCCTTTTTACCACGAATGTGACCTACCGAATTATAGCCTATTTACCGGGTTTGTAATAATATGAGCAATACAATGGATGTCACATTTGAAGCAGGATCTGAATACCCTTCCTGAGCATCTGAGATCACCCCAGGTTTTGGTGGGGTTCGTGTTGCTTAGTCTTTAGTTTTCTATGTTTTATTTGTACTATTGTTTGTGTGTTTGTCCTTTTATTTTTTAGCCATGGCATTGTCAGTTTTTTTTCGATTAATGAGTTTGCCTGTTTCTCTGGTATCTTTTGCCCCTCTTTTACCATCTTTACAATAGTACAAATATAACCTATTAATAGATAATTGAACCTGTATATAAATGAGAAGTTTTTAAAAGAAAACTGCAATGAATAAACTAAATAAATAATTATACAGTTGATTGGTTAATTGATTGATTGATTGATTGATTGATTGATTGTTGAGTAAAAATGGAATGTCTTCTAGCACACATTATCGAATAATGAAGACTGTTTGGTTTACCTAAATAGTTATCTCATATATAGTTTATGGGGTGAACAGGAAAATATTCAAATAAAGTCAATGATTTCAACTTTGCAGTCAAAACTCAATGTCCAATTGTATCTTCATTGGTTCACATCACATCATTTTGAGTGTATACACCAAACTGCCCAATTGTTTAAGATTGTCAAACAATATAAAATGTTATGGAACAAATAAGAAAATTTAGGGTCAAAGTCAAGGTCACACCTTTGTATTCGTTCGTCAAATCAGAAACATTATGAATGAATTAGTGATCTTCAAATTAATTTGAATAATTATACACAACTGTCATGTTTTATGTTTTGTTTGTATATGGGTTCGTTAGGTGACAGGGGAAAGTATAGCGCTTACAAACATGTTTAACTGCACCACATTTTTTATGTGCCGGTTTTATGTCTGTTACGACCAGAATCACCTTTAAATTGTAGCCAACAAATAAACTCATCATAGATAACAAGACACAAATCAATAATAAAATTTAACAAGATTTATTATACAAAAGTTTACAAAAAGTATTACACAAATATCACTGTCAACTTAACTGTCAAAGAATGAGTCCAAGGTGTCAGACCACCAATTAAAAATCCCTATCTGTTCAACCAAATTTTCACAGCTTTCTAAATATTTTACCTTTAGTTTAACTTCAAAGAAACCAGATATATCCTGAATTGTACATGTATCAGCTTTCTACATGCCAATGTTCACCATACCTTTAAAGCCTTCTAACAAAATAACTGACCTTCGAACAGAGGTACTCCAAAAATAGCCCCTGATTTTCTGGAAATCTTTAATTAGTATACTATGGAGCGCAATAATCCTCCATTTTTAATGAAAACTCATAGACAAGTAAATTTTGGCTCAAAATGGTCTACATGTATTTTTCTTTCACCAAAAGTTTTATTTCTGCAAATTTGTTGGTTAGTTTAAGTAAACAAGGACATCAAAACCACTATTTTGTGTTAGAGTAGGGCTACTTTTACGTTCTAAATTGGAGGGAGTAATTGGTGGTCTGACACCTATCTGTATCCGGAAATCATCTCGGAATCCAATCTCATTAATATATTCACTAAGGTCACAATCCAGTATGATGTTGTTTGTAGAATTAAAGTGTCAACCCAAATGCTGTGAATACTAATGTCATCGATGTCTAAGTCTAAGAGTTTAACTTTAGTGTCTGTATATATATAGTTGTCACGGAAATTTCTAGAACTATCTAGAAATAGAACGTCCTAGAAAGTTACAACGGAAGTTTCTAGTAAAATGTAGAAGTTTAGATAACGCATCTTTTATTAGGATCATTCTGGAATCATTAGTAAGTCAAATGGAAAGTTCCAATCATTCTGTGATTGTTCCAGTGATTTCTAAACTGCACAGTTATAAGATTAATTTGTAAACCACTAACAGGCCACACAACACAAAATATTCCAACATAATAAAATATAATATAACAGTCATATGACACCGTTGTTCGATGGTAGCTGTCATTCAAATGAGTGTTTTTCAGCTTAAGTTCGAGTGAATCAGTATGGTGGTGCTTTCGTTTGCGTTTTCCCTCGTTGACTCATTGCCGGAGCGTTTGAAGCTTATATTAAATGGGAAATTTGATCACCAAATTTAGTTAGGCCTTATCGTGATGCGTTGTCATTTATTGGGAAAATTTTGTGCTGGTCTCTCAAAAGTTTTATGTATATTGGTCTTTACATTCTATGTTCCGAGCACAACTAACGAAGCTTGTTCAAGAAAACAATATTCTTCTCGGGGAAATGATGTCATAAATATACAAATACATGTTAACTACCTCTGGATTGATAACTGTTCTAACTATCTATTGTTCATTGTTTATTACTGATGACAACATAATAATTGATTCATTGTATGTTGCTTGCTAAGATCAGCCCCAAAAAACCAATTTGTTCAGACGAAATATAACCTTCAACTCGCTCGCATCTGTAAAAGTAATTGTCTTCTTCAAGGTCAATGAAATGTGTTACTATATGCAATATAAACTACAATTACAATACTGGTATAACAAAGAAGACGTGGTATGACTATCAATGAGGCAACTTTCCATAGACCGAAAGACAAAGATATGAACAAGAAGAGTTCATCGTAAGGCCTGAAACAATAGACGTACTCTTTTATAAACGTATAGTAAGGTATTAAGGGATCACAGATTTCTTCGAAACCAAAGCGCAGTTGACGTTTCGTACAAATGTACCTTCATCACAATGTCTCATTACAAAAATCTTCTTCTACAAAAGTGCAAGTGACTTTAATAAAAAGAGTCATTCCTTAAATGTTTTGCAAAAAACACCCAACCTAAATCAAGATACGACATGTGTATATACATTTTCGATAGTCTCTCATAATCCTTTAGAGTGGCGTTGTATGAGATAGACTAATATATTGTTGTCTACTTGTCTATTTACGTAGCTTTAGGATTTGATAAAAAAATTTGGTAGGTACATATAGTTCAAACATAATGATAACTTGGAGTATCAAAATTTTACATTTCGATATCAAGGTGACCTTCAAAGCTTCTAAGTCATTTAATGACGTCATCACACGTCAAAATACTAAATACAACGAAATGGCAAGCAAGTCAACAAAACACTACAGAAAATAAGTAAAAAGAAGTCAACAAAAACACTACATAGAAAGAATAAGTAATACTCGTCTCATGTAAACCAGCAACGTAGTTCTACTTAGCTCACAATTCTAATAAGCCAGACACGCACATGTTTGGTGTTTGAATGACTTAAGTACTGTAATATTTTGCATATGTCTGCATAGCCAAGGTTCAGTGTAATGAAAGAATAAGAGCATGTCTGGAAGGTTGAGGTTCCTATACCTTTGAAATATATTTCTCTTTTCTAGTGATAAATCAATTCAGAAAACATATAACAAGAGTGCACACACTGAAATGTCTCGCCTTCTTTACTAATCATTAATATTATGTTGATAGTCCTAAATATAAAGCTTTATTACAACTGTCACATAAACTGAACATTAACCAAGACAACTAAACAGTGACAAATGAACCATGAAAAAGAGGTCAAGGTCAGATGAACCATGCCAGGCAGACATGTACATCTAACAATTCTTCCATACAACAAATATAGTTGACCTATTGCTTATAGTTTAAATAAAAACAGACCAAAACACAAAAACTTAACACTGAGCAATGAACCGTGAAAATGAGGTCACGGTCAAATAAAACCTGAGCGATTGACATATAGATCATAAAATATTTCCATTCATCAAATATAGTTGACCTATTGCATATAGTATTAGACTAGAATAAAAGACCAAAACTCAAAAACTTAACTTTAACCACTGAACCATGAAAATGAGGTCAAGGTCAGATGACACCTGTCAGCTAGACATGTACACCTTACAATCATTACATACACCAAATATAGTATACATTTTGCATACAGTATATAAAAAAAACCCAGACCAACACATAAAAACTTAACTATAACTACTGAACAATGAAAATGTGGTCAAGGTCAGATGACACCTGCCAGTTGGACATGTCACTAGTAACCCGAATTTAGCTTGAACGGACAAAAACGTGTTAACGCTATTTAAATGAGATTAATTGTTATTTGATAAAGATTGACAAAAATTAAAAAATATTTTTAATTCATTTCAATTCATTTCAATTCATTTTAACGCCAGTCAAATAGATTTCTTTGCGGTGAATCAATTAAAATCAAGTTGCTGGTAATGTACGTCAAACTATTAGGCCACGCCCCCGTTAAACTATTTCAAACTGGCATCAATTCGTTTTAAACATCGTTGAGACCCGAGCTTTGTACAGGTAAATCACTCAAGCAAGACAAACTTCATTTATTTATCTTTTTTTTTCATCAAATTTAATCGAATTTAGTTATATGCGTGTATTCTCAGTTAAGTCGCATGCTTCACAATTTTTAACAAATGAATAAAAGAAATTTAGATAAACACATTAAAATATTGATGCACGGTTTAAGAAATGTGAATCTGTTGAAAATAAAATAGTAGTATAACATAATTTGAATTTGCCAAAATGCAGTAGATCTTTATCTCACATATTCGTTTTAAAAATTGCTAATTGCTATGAAAACTCGTGGAATCTAAGTAACATGTGATACCTTGCAATTGCTTACGAAACTTTAGGTATTCCTGAATATTTATCGTTTCTATTTTTCTGTTTTACTATTTTGTACTCGTAAATTAGATATGTAACGGAAATAAAAGTAACATCACAGAAATTATTCATTGCGTATATAATTTAAATCTTATATTTTCGGTAGACAACAAATATTCACTAGCTGTATATTAATATATGAAATTGCTTGTAATGAAAAACAATGTTTTGTTAAATAATAAAATTGATGAAGATGATGTTGACATTTGTTGAATTTTAATAATAAACAGTTAAGTCTTGCTCAAAATTGTAAATAAAGTAACAGATCAATGAGCTTTTAAACTATGTTAAACTGTAATACCGGTCGCTGGAGCAAAACAGGCGTAAATTGTGGAAGAGCATATAGTAGACGAGCATATTGAAGCGTTGTTACGATTCGTATATTATCGTGCTATCTACACCTTGACGTACAAAAATTCTTGAAATAAATGAACATGTATCCTGTATATATGAGATAAATTTTAGTTTGCGATAACAACGGGTAGGTTTAGTTAAACGATCTTGACTGGCTATTAGTCGGCATTCTCTTACGCCTTTTAATATGCTCTAGCGTTAAATCCAGTCTGTTAAGACTGTTTTGGACAAACCTAGACAAATCATAAAAAGTAACGTTTAAAAGTTTCAGATCGGGTCAAGATCCGTTTAGTGTGTCAGAATGATATTAGGAGTTACGCCCTTTTATGTGGAAGATACATTGTATTATAAATGCTAAAATAAAAAAAGTATATTATTTTTAATTATGAAACATAAAATCATTCGTTGATATTATTTAAAAAAAAAAAGGAATTCATTCATTTGATTGTATACCTCAAATTTTGGGCACCTTGATTGGTTAATAAAATTATCTTATCTTATCTTATCTTATAAATTTCATACGTCCAATTCACGTTTCTGGATTTTACTTCATCATATTTTATATGTAAGATCATTTATATAGTTAATTTCGTTATCCTCTTTAGGCCGCATCAAGGAGCTGTGTCTCCGTTTGAACTAAGCTTCTGAAACTGCTCTCAGGCCGTGAAGTGAGAGTGATAAAACTATAATAAAAACAGAAATGAAGGACCCCGTCAAGATCCTCATAGATTTAAACAATACATATGTATGACCTAAATTTAAGTGTAGCATTGAGTATATACATGTACATTTGTTTGTAAATGCGCTTATCCTATCTTTCATTTGAATAAAAAACTTGTTTAATATAAATATAAATATGTATTTATTTATTTGCTTGTTCAGATTGCACTATTATATATATAAATAATTCTTCTTCGTCTTCTACCTCTAAACTGTAAAATTAGCGTATGTATGCGTTGAATATACGGTCTATAAAGATTAAGTTCGATGGCACTTGTTAATAATCTAAAGGTAATAAAATGAACGATCCATAAAATAACGTGGCAATTACAATGGCTATTTCACATTTATATCATACGTTCACTCGTAATGGTATCATACATGTTCCTCCGTATGTGGTGTATAAGGTTTTAAATCATGTTTTATAGCTTCTTTCAAACACTATTGACGACGTTGTTCAAACTACATGCACATATCACAAAACCGCAAATTTAATATAGTTAAAAAGATTATACGATATTGAAAATGCATTTTTTTCTATCAAAAATGTAGGGTCGTGTATGTGTAACTCTAAGTGTTGAATTGAAAAAGAATAGATTTGTTCTTAAATATTTGACAAATGAAACATTTTCCGAAAAAAAATCCACATAATAACGTTTTGTCCTTTAATTCTTTTTTGGGGTGTCCGTTAAAATACCGCAAAAGTCCCCCTTAGTGCACTTAGAACAAAAAAATGCACTCAAGGACCTGATGGAATGATACAATTGACACAAAAGGCATTGCATATATATGTCAACGTTTTAAAAATAAACAATTTAATAATCACATTTAGAAAGTTATTTTATATTTTATCGACACGCGCCACACTCAGTTGACAGTAATATATAGAAATTCATGTTCATTCAACCTTGACCCGTTTTGAATACACTAGTATACTTATAAAGAATGTATATATTATGTTATTTCATGTTGTTCTTGTTTTTTTTATGGTATAGCTATTACTGTCATATCTATTTTGCTTTTCTGACTGTTATAGTTTTTACTTCTATGTAAGAGTGTATTTTCTTCTTATTTTTGTTTCTTTTAAGTTCGTTTGCTTGTTCCGTAAGTTCACTTTTTTAAGTTCTGTTAAAATGTTTTATAAAGATATTTTGAAATAGTAAAAAATGTATAGAGATTTTATTTTAACCAACACATACTGATATAATAGAAGATACACATATTTTGCAAAGTATAATAGTTTATTACATTTTTGTTGAGTCTTCCGACTTTTGTTGCAATAGCTATCTACAAACCACAAAAAATTACTCTGTGGGTAAAGTGTTTGAAACTTAAATTACTTTCTTAACTATCTTGGATTTCTAATAAACTAGGACAGAAGCTTGTTTATGATTAAGATAGCTTAAAAAAAATGTTTATCCGTATTTTTATTTATAACTGATTTTTTTGGTTTTCAAGTTCTGTAAGCTGATAAACATGCACTCTGGTTAGAGTTTAAAAAAAATCACATTTTCCAGTCGGGGCCTTTTAGTGATCGGTCGACTATATGGAAGGGGTTTTCTCGTTTTTGAAGGCCGGATTGTTGCCTATAATTGCTTACATCCACTTCAGTTTAGGAGGTTGAGCGTACACACACATGCATGCTTATCACGTCATCTTCTTTCTGTGAAAATCCCAAGTCAGTGGCTTGTAGTTCAGTGGTTGCCGTTGGTTCATGTCTGGCATATTATTTTATTTTTGGTTTTTGTAAATTGTTGTTTTTTCTAGATAATGCCGTTAGTTTTCGAATTTAATTTTTCAAAACTTGTTTATGTTGGGACCTTTTATATATATATATAGCCGATTATAAGGTATGGTCGCCTAATATAGCTTACATGTGTACATCCAATTAATTTGATGGATAGTTGTATAATTGCAAATTATATCACATCATTATTGAATATAAGCTTTGATAAGTTGGACAAGCGATTGTACAGGAAAGGCCCAAGTGATAGTACAGTAAACTCGTAAGCGATTGTACAGTCAATTAATTTATCCGATATTGAAAAAAATATAATTTGTGAATCTCTACTTGTGCAATGGCTTTCAAACTTTCAGACAGGTAAGACCATACATCAGAAATAGTACTTTTAAAATTTCTGGACTCAACGATGATTATTGACATTTTTATCGCTGTTGTGTGACAGTTCTGATCGATATATTAAAAGCTCCTCCATTCGACGAAAAACGTTTGTATGCATACGTCGTTTATTATTTGATTGGTTCATATATACATATAGAATGTTTTGAATGTGTAGAAGAAACGTTATATTGTATCATTTGATTCACTATTGGAAAACTTTCCATGTTGCAACTTGTTATATTTTCGAATGTCGAAAATGTAGAAACCGTACAGTTCCGTTCCCACACAATATAATAATGATGTAATCGGGTTTTTAAGATCCCCACGAATGCCACATTTTCCCATCTTAATGTCTATCAATCTCTTATGAAAGTATGTACAAATGTAAACTCCTGTGTTGTTAAGATGGACATAAAATAAAATTATTCTTTCATCAAGTTGAAAATAAACTACGCTAAATCATTAAGTTTATTCTACAACTATCATAAACTTATCAATTAGTAACGATCAAATGACAATTGTTTATTGGATAAGGTTGACTGAACATTGATGTTTGGGAATTTGCAATAAGCCTTCGGTCACATGGCATGCGCTGATAAAAAAGAAAGTCAATTTCAAAATTATGATATATATTGATACCCAAATTTATATTTATGAGTTATATACTTATATCTTCTCATATCCATGTTTGTGGTCTAATAACATCGTTTTAATGTCCTAAGGGCAAAAACTTTGTTCTTAATGCAACAATGATTTGTATAGTCCTTCAGTGCACTAAGAAGTCCTTTGCGGTATTTCTACACACCGTACAAAATTTGGCTGTGATCAAAATGTTTAAAAAAAATACCCATTTATTATAACAATTTTTAAATATTTAAGATTAAATTATGCAAGGAAAAGTGTCTTTGTTTTCTGTCAAAATGATTTACCTTTTTTGACATAAAGTTGTCGATAAATAAATTGGATATGCATTTCAATAGCATATTATCAAATTGCTGAAAGATCACCTACATTTTCTTAACAGGGAATCCGTTAGTATTGAAACCCCCTGTCCTTTAGGGTGAATGGGGTATAGAAATATGGTCACTTGGCCAGTCTTCTCCCGATCGGCAGTAAAACGCTTGCCGAAATGGGGCGTCCATTTGGCTGTGCGGGATGTATCAAGTTCGCAGTCACGTCCGGTCAGAAGGGGGACGTGAAATCTGATGCCTCGTGTAAAGAGACTGCAACGCTCTTTGCTCTTTGCACGTTAAGAATCTTTGCAACAACTCTTTTGAGGGGTCCGTAGGTGGCCTGTTGCAAGACAAAATTTCTGTCCCTATACAAGGTATCCTCATTTTCCAGTGGCAGTCCAAATTTCCCTGACCATCATCCCAGATGGCCTCTATCGTATCAACATACCTAGTGTATATATTGTGAACTTGTTCTCGTCCTGAATATGCATGAAATATTTGCCACTGGACGTTAAGCAACAAACAATCAATCAATCATTCAATCAATCCCTGTCCTTAATAATTCAATTTGTCGTTCTGCATTATTTTGGCGTAAGAAAGACGCACACATTCAGGCTAACGCCCTTAAGGTGTATAGAAAATAGATATAGGAAGATGTGGTGTGAGTGCCAATGAGACAATTCTCCATCCAAATTACAATTAATGAAAGTAAACCATGGTAGGCTTATGTACAGCCTTCAACACGGAGCCTTGGCTAGCAACGAACAACAAGCTATAAAGGGCCCCATGATTACTAGTGTAAAACCATTCAAACGGGGAAAACAACGGTTTAATAGTTTTGTATTTTATATAACTTTCCTGCCCTTACACCCACACTAATATAAGCTGTGATTTCTGTGTGAATAAATTTTTTTAAAGTTTCAAATGAAGTGCATGGATGTAAGTAATGATAGGCAACCGCAATGCCTTCAATAATGAGAAGAAAACATAACGTATAATCGGCTTTAAATTGTCCCGCTTGATCATTATACGTTGTTGTTTCCTATAGAGAAATAAATTATCGATTTAAATTATTTTTTACATCATAAAAAAAGGTACAATATCATAAAATCAATTTTGTGAAAAGCGATGAAAATTTAGTGACCCCAATATAAATTTGAACCCCTCTTAATCTTTCCTGGGTTTACGAGCACAAAATTCAAGGATCCCTAATTTTTTTAACTGTCTTTATGAAAGTTAGCACCGACTGTTAGCTTTACACTAGTAAGTTTGTCTTAAAGATAATTGGCTTTGTGTTAAAACTGTCGTTACGTTGCTGTCTTGCGGACGAATACCCGGAATCTCTGTGTCATCAGCAGTCATACAGAAATGACTTTATATCAGGTTATTTAATACTCTGTTCTTTGCATAGAAATAATTCTTCGTTAATCTGAGCATTGAAAGAATACTTCATATCACAAAATATAAATATGGATACAAAAAAAAATCTAAGCGAAATTGATAATACCGCAAAGCATGAATAAATGTGTTGTATTTCAGTAAATAACACTTGTTTTCGTTTGATTGTAAACATGTTGTAGCCCATCATGCATTGTTTCTTGTTTAGTGGATTGGTAAAAAAAGCGCCCAAAAAAAGAGTTCAAAATAAATTACGTCACACGTTAATACATTATAACAAATGCTCGGACATACGTATGGTAATTCATGCATATCCTAAAAGGTCGTGTTCTCGATCTATTAAAACGGAAATGACACGGCCGGGTATTGTAAAGGTTTGAGGGACTTTTAATGTCAAATTCATATCCCTGGGCAACGAAATTATCGATTTGTTAAAAAAAAACACCGTGTTTACGCTGGTGTCTTCCTCGAATGCCAACATTTTATATGTTACCTATTCCTTGAATGCCAACAAAAATATTTCTGTTTTTATAAGTATTTAACTTTAAAAAATAATTGGTGAACTTGATGAAATTGTAACATTTTATCCCATTTTGATAAGAAAAGTAGCAAAATTTAAGGGTTAAATAATTATGAATATAAAGATAGAAAGAAAATGATTTTTGTTACTATTTATTAAAAAATAAATAAATTTGGGAATGAACAAGTTTTATTAACATAAGACATATATATAAATATAACATTTATATTTAGTTAAATATAATTATTTCAAACTAAAAGAGGATATTAGAGATTTATTTTGTTCCATATTATTATAAATATTTATTTGTTACGTATATATACATGAATTATATGAATATTTTAATTAAACAATTAACCATAAAATAGGGTAACAAGAATCTAGTCTATAGCGGATTGATTTTTTAGTTGTTTGTGGCTTTGAACTAGCTGCCAGTAACTGCAAGTTTTCTCAGAGGATGTACTTTACAAGTGTTTTTTGTTTGTTTGGATATACAAGAACCTGACCACGTCTATTCTGTGTAGTATTTCTATTTATTTACATCTGATAAGTTAAACCGGTTTCATCTGATGTGTATAGTTAGTTCCACTATGTGGTATGGGCTTTGCTCATAGTTGAAGACTGTACGGTGGCCTATACTTGTGAATTTCTGTGTCATTTGGTCTCTTATGGAAATTTGTCTCAATTCCAATCAAACTACATTACTTTGTTTTATAAGAACACCGATGATTTGCGAACACGATAAACCCCGTACCAGTATCATTTTATGAATCACTTGCAAAAAAGTGTGTAGTATTATTACCAAGAAAAATATCCTGAACAAACTGAACATAATACATCAATAGTATTCTAACACGTGATACAAAGTTTCAAGAAATTTAATCAAGTAATATGGTAGGATGTTACAGCACACAAAACTATAGAAATATTGAAAAAAAACCTTCAAAGTCCAAAGCGGCTTCACATTTGTGTAAACTGGAATTTCTCACAATATGCACATGTGATGCAACACTTTTCAAAGTTTCATTTTAAGAGAATCCATATTCGTTCAAGTAGTATCATCAGAAAAAAAATTCAACAACGTAACAAACATGAATTAGATTTTAACTATCTGTTTAATTATGCCTCGTTCACACGGACATTTAATTCGAATAAAAAAGAAGCCTGTATGTACGCGATTAGCGAATTCGATTCGCATTCGATTAGAATTCAATTCGAATTAAATAAAATTGAGAATGGAAATGGGGAATGTGTCAAAGAGACAACAACCCGACCAAATAAAAAAACAGCAAAAGGTCACCAACAGGTCTTCAATGTAGCGAGAAATTCCCGCACCGGAGGCGTCCTTCAGCTGGCTCCTAAACAAATATAAACTAGTTCAGTGATAATGAACGCCATACTAATTTCCAAATTGTACACAAGAAACTAAAATAAAATAATACAAGACTAAGAAAGGCCAGAGGCTCCTGACTTGGGACAGGCGCAAAAATGCGGCGGGGTTAAACATGTTTGTGAGATCTCAACCCTCCCCCTATACCTCTAAATGTCCATTTTTGATAAGCATGCTCTCGTGTTGTGATAACTTTTTGCACCTATTCCTCGAAAGCCAACATTATTTATATGTAAATTGTCGGTAGTTCAAAGGATGTTGGCATTCAAGGAATAAACCTATACGCTGACTTATAAAAGTGTTTTAAAATTAGTCTTGCATGCTGTCTAGTCTGAGCAATGTTTGTAGGACGTTATAAATAAAAAAGGAAAACCGTCAAAACATTATGTGAACGGAAAATGCATGGGCGTTGCATACGTGTCTCAAACGATTTAGAAAATCTAGAATATGTGTGAATAATGAATATTTATATTATTTAGACTTTAATATTGTTGTTTTTTGAATATTGTATCTACAAGTTCATGACGATTTAGAGCTTGGCATTTCGTGTAGACACATGTTTCTTGTTGAAGACTAAACATGCGGTCTTGATTTATCTATAGTGTTTCTGTCGTTTGGTTGCCGTCAAATTGAATTATATCCCATATCTCTTATATTATGAGCTTTAACATTAGCTTATAAGAATTCATTATTGAAAGGTTTATTTGTAATTTTATATGAATATGCCGTAATATATTTATCGGTGTGAGCTGTACCACATCATGACTTATATATGAACTTTATTAATTTCGATCTAAAAAAAGTTCCTAGAAATAGATATTTTAAAAAGTCTTAATAAATTCCAATGATCACAAATCTAATCTAAATCCATTTTTTTCCTGATTCTAACATACGTTGTTCCTTTTTTTTTTGGTTTAATTTTGTAGTAATTTGCTAGTCAGTCAGATTCGGATTCCGGGTGACATTGCGTACGCTTTGTCCTTTGATTTAAAAATACATAATTTTAGCATTATTATTTTTTTTATCTTTGCTACGCTCGATGTTTTTGCTTCCGCTGTATCAAAGCTAGTGAATTAGTCAAAATGTCCGTACAATGTATAGTAATATTTCTTTTCATGACTTGTTTATTCTTCAATATAAGCGTTGGCTATTTTTATCTGACAATATCAAATTTGTCTAGAAAGTTCGCTGTAGTGTTCCATAAATGTCTTAGGGCTTAGTGCACCAAAGCGGCCTGGGTGGGTTTTAGACGTACCGGCAAGTCCCTGGACCACAATTGCACAACCGTCCTTTTGATGATCAATTTGTTAAATTGCTGGGACTATCATACTAATAACATAGTAGTCCCCGTTAATTTCAGAGCTCTACCGTTAAATAGTAATTATTATTAATGTTATTATTTTATTTTTACGCTGTCTTAATTTGTAAATAATTATTAAGTATAATATGTATAGTATAGCGTCGTGTAAGTCATTTTTGGGCTAGACATTGTTTGCGTTATAGTGTATTGAATAATTTTTATTGCAATCAATTTATAATTCATTACAAGGAAAAAGTGGACCGTATGTCATCGCACACAAGACAGCTGATTGGATAAATATGATAGGCTGTTACGCCTACATTGATATTGATGTCCAATCGAATACCAGCAGACACCTGTCAGTAAAAACAAATTTCAAGCGTGGATAAATTAGAGATTTATTTGTGTATTCGATATTTGAAAAGTAAGTTAAACTATTCGTTTAATCTTTTTTAGGTGAATTTCAAAAACTGTTTTTTTCACTTTCTTATAGGAAGGTATTCAAATATGAGCGTACCACATGTAACGGAATTTTACAAGCATTTTATATAGCGAATTGTGTTTTCCGGAACCAGAGACACTGCCGGAACGTACTATTTTCAATATTTCACAAACCTCTGAAAAAATTAGATGATACAGGTTTCATCTACCATGTGCATAAAAAGCACTATCAAATTTTATTTGTAAATTGTAAAAGATTAAGAATATTTTGTATATGTACTAAATAATCTGAAATAAAACAAAACATATTTCTCTCGGCCTGAATTCAATCGTAATCTGAAATAAAACAAAACATATTTCTCTCGGCCTGAATTCAGTCGTAAGCAAATTTTCATACTTCTTTTTTTTTTTATCTATTTACAAATGACGAAGAATTCTCCTTAAACTGTGATTCATTAATATTTAATATTACTTCCATGATTAAACCGACAGACTAACTTTAAAGGACACAATACAAGCGTGTACTACCAGCCAAGGAAATGAGTTTAATTAAAGTAACTAATCTAAGTGGTCATCGATGTGTAATATTTGACACTGGGCATTATTTGTGGACCAATGCAATAAAAATAATGTATACTATCAATCAAAATTAAATACTTTTGAATGTAACAATATGCTACAAATTCATTTGATTCACTGAATTTTTATATATTTTTTTTATCTAAATGAAAATGTAATAAACTGCTCCCGTTTAATATAAATAAAAAGATGTGGTATGTGTGCCAATGAAACAACTCTCCGTCAAGTCACATGGTATAATTTAATTAGAGGTCAAAAGTACGGCCTCAACACGGAGCTTTGGTCCTCATTGAACAGCAAGCTATAACGGTCCCTAAAATGACAATCAATTAAGATGGAAAACAAAAGTATAATCTATAAGTACGGTAATTTCGCTACGTTTATTCGTCAATTCCGAATTACAAGTAAGCGTCTCACTGTTTATCAAAATGAGTAGTAACACTTGTGCCTAAAAAAATCTGATTCGAAACTGAAATATAAACCATTAGATTTTATCCATCGTGTCTTAACTAACGTTGTTTGATATTTTTTCTATGATATGATTAACTCCTGTATTTATTTCGTGCTAAACATATAACGATAAAAAAGATCAATGGAGTTATCGACATCGGTCTTTATATGTATATAATGGTCAATATAAACTGTCAATTAAATTTTTGAAATATACTTATATTGTTGTTGAATTTATTTTAAAAATAAAATGATGTTTTTTTGTAAATGTAATAATTCAACCCGGTTGAACCTTTTAAATTTATATAAAAGATAAAACATGGAACTTCATTCATCATACGTCCATTACGTTCACGAATGGGTAACTGATATTAGAGTATAAGGCAGCATATCATTCGTTAATAAACTTCAGAAAAAAAACGCAATTTGTAATCTGTGGTTTGAATTTTCGTCCGATGTGCCACTGACATAATGGCTGTATTATGGGTGAAATATTTGCCACTAGACGTTTAGTAAAACCCATTCACTTCCAAATCAAACCGCTCTATTTGATGCAAAAGAAACGTGACAGACAGTGCTATCGAGGTATATGATCAGATTTTTTTCAGCCATCAGTGCACATGATAAATAAGTGATGCACGAAAAAAAAAGGAGATGTAAGATATACGCCAATGAGACAGCAACCGAACTACGGAAATAACCGAAAGCCATCTAAAGGGAGACGTGTCGACTTCAACAAAAGACAAATATTCCAACATTATGTCTTATAAGTGCTATCAATTATTTATTTCGGACAGAACTCGGACATCGTAGAGTCTATACATTTGTAACATATTGGACTTTCATGTTACGTATCGCATTGAAACATGAACGCGGACCTCGATGAGAACAAATGGATTGAAAGTTTGCAAGTTTACTATTTTATTTTCAACAGAATCACATTTTTTACCGTGCATCAATATTTTAATGTTTTTATTTAAATTTCTTTTAAAAATGTCACATCTATTGTTCATTCATTTGTTAACAATTGTGAAGCATGCGACTTTACTAAGAATACACACATTTAACTGAATTCGATAAAATTGGATGAAAAAAAAAACCGATAAATAAATAAAGTTTGTCTTGCTTGAGTGATTTACCTGTACAAAGCTCGGGTCTCAACGATGTTTAAAACGAATTGATGCCTGTTTGAAATAGTTTAACGGGGGCGTGGCCTAATAGTTGGACGTACATTACCAGCAACTTGATTTCAATTGATTCACCGCAAAGAAATCTATTTGACTGGCGTTAAAATGAATTGAAATGAATTGAAATGAAGTAAAAATATTTTTTAATTTTTGTCAATCTTTATCAAATAACAATTAATCTCATTTAAATAGCGTTAACACGTTTTTGTCCGTTCAAGCTGAATTCGGGTTACTAGTGTGTACAACTCACAGTCCTTCCATACACCAAATATACTAGACCTATTGCTTATAGTAAGTATCTGAGATATGGACTTGACCACCAAAACTTATTAATAACATTGTTAACTGATCCATGAAATGAGGTCGAGGTCAAATAAAACGGGCATGAGGACCTTGCAAGGAACGCACATACCAAATATAGTTATCGCATTACTTATAATAAGAGAGAATTTAATATTACAAAAAATATTAACTTTCAAGTCAATTTATCACGGAACCATGAAAATGAGGTCAAGGACATTGGACATGTGACTGACGGAAACTTCGTTATATGAGGCATCTATATACAAAGTGTGAAGCATCCAGGTCTTCAATCTCTAAAATATAAAGCTTTTAAGAAGTTAAATAACGCCACCGTAGCCAACGGATCACTATCCCTATGTCGAGCTTTCTGCGACAAAAGTCGCAGGCTCGACCAAAATCGATATCAATCAATATGATATATTCATCAAGCTGTATGAACGGTTAGACACCAGTTGAACCTTGATGAACGTCTGAAGATCGGTACATTTTGACTTGATTGGTGTGGATTAAATTGAAAAAAATAGCAGCAGTGATGAACTAGAGACTATAAAGAGTATGTGTCGCTAACCTTGGTCAAGGTGCATATTCAGCAAGGATGCAAGAGGCGGATTTAGAGGGGTCCCAGGGACCCGCCCCCCCCTTTTTTCTGGAAAAAAAAATTGTTGATTATATAGGGAATCACTGAAGCATGACCAGAGCGGGTCCCCTCTTAGGCAGTCAGTGATCCCCACTTAAGAAAATTTCTGGATTCGCTACTGGATTCTCTCCAACATTGTAGACGTCAAAATCTCTGTTTTGTAAATCTTGAATTGCTGATAGTGTCTCACTTTCTTCATTTGTTTTTGCTCAAAACACAATAAAGGGCAAACAAAAATTCCTATAAAGAGTGAAAGCCCACTACGTATATCAGCATAATTTGACATTTATCATTTTGCTTTTAAATGATTCTCTGTATCTATTATAATATTTCCAAATAATCGGCAGAAAATGATAAAAAAAATCTTCTACAATGTATAAGTCATCTGACAATTTTGACGTGTATGGACAATTAGAAGAGCTCATCATTCAAAACAACAGTCCGCTCATATTTTGTCTATTTATGACGTTTGAACTTGCATTCTACCCCTATATTCTATTTGTCGCCATATTATTTGGTCATCGGACACATTTTTAAACTAGAACGACGGGCGAAGACGACGACGATGACGTTTACCAGTTGAGGAAAAAGCTGATTTGGCCTATTATAGCCAAGTGAGCTAGAAACGTATTTTATTTAAAGTAGAAAAAAAAGAATTTCCAATTGACCTGTTGATAATATGCGTAGATGCGTTATGGAACAACTATCCGCAAGTGTTGAAATAAAGTAGCAGCAAGCTCGTACAGCCCATCATTCGGCCTTTAACAATGAGAAAAAAAATATATCGTACAGTTTGTTATAAAAGGCCCCGAAATGGAAAATGTGAAACTGCCTATAGTAATTTATAACAAAACTATTTACCACAAATAGATATGACAGACACGAATCGACGGAGACCACCGTACAACAGTTAGATTCGTTTATATGGGCCATGGTCTCTTATAGAACAGAACTAGAAAACAATATCATTCGGGTTGTTAATCAAACTTCTTGGGATTGTGCGTTTCAATACAAATGTGTATACTCGACGTGGCTACTCAACAAAAATTTTCTCTGATCTAATCTATAGAACAATTAAGTTGGACAATCCCACCCGTTTCCAGTTGGAGTAGAGGAACAAATTCTACATTGCTGAGTGCATGTTTTTATTGTACTTTTGTACGAGTTGTAAAGTGTTTTCATTTATCCTACTAGACCTGAGAAAGAGGGTGGCATCGACAAGTATAAAATAAAAGCAGTCTTTTTGTTTTTTGTTGTTAATTAATGTTTGCTTTTGTTTTGTTTTTGTTAAATTATCTTTTTATCATAATGGTCGTTAATATATTTAAATAGTATAAATATAAGATGTGGTATAATTGCCAATGAGACAACCATATAGCAACGTTCAAATAAAGTTGATGTAAGCAAATAATAAACAAATAATAAATAGGTATGACGGAATGTTGTCTCATTTATTAGCACTCATACCACGTCTTCGTATATCTATATATGTTTACTTCCATGTTTCCGCAACTGCTCTCTTTGACATGGTCACACTCCAATTCAAATATGATATTCAAAGAAACATTTCATGTTTAGGTTTTGAAATCTCGGATTTTTTTTTGGCACGGATAAGAAAAAGAGACGATTTTTCGTTCCCTATCGTTCGATTTCCTTTTTTTTGGACTGTAATGAAACTTTCCTTCTCGGTTTCGGTGTTCATATTCCTGAACTCGTTGGCTATATCCGTGCTTCTAGTGACGTTCAAGATACTATAAATTACATCTTTTGTTTTTCTAAATTCGTTTATAACATAAAGGATTTGGTTTGGAAATTTACCTATACTTGTAAATTTCTTGTTATAAACTAAACAGTATTGTAAAACCTATTTTTTTTACGGTTATGTTGTTTATAAATCCCCTGCATTTAGAAATGATCCAAACACAACTTATTCACGCTGGAAGTCAAATTTTTGAAACTAGCCACAATAATGCTCCCGGAATTTGATTTGTTCTTGTTCCTTATAAATTATGTATAGATATCATGGTTGACCTTGAATGTCGACCATAAACAA
Source organism: Mytilus galloprovincialis (assembly GCF_965363235.1). Taxonomy (NCBI): domain Eukaryota; kingdom Metazoa; phylum Mollusca; class Bivalvia; order Mytilida; family Mytilidae; genus Mytilus; species Mytilus galloprovincialis. The sequence goes on from NC_134843.1 coordinate 91,667,596, forward strand.
TCAATTATATTGCTTTATTGGTCAGTGTGTATATCTAATGAATGCAAAAACACATTTTAGTACATGTGTTGTGTTAAGATAGCTCTGTTATGTGTCCATGTATGACAGCAATGCATTGCTTTTATGTTCCTATGTCTGATCATGGAAGTAATATTGAATTTAAATATTACTTCCATGGTCTGATCCAGCGTTATGTTGAAACGTCTACAGGTGATCTGTGGAAATTGAACCTCCTTCTAGATATTTTCCAAGTTTGAGCGATATAGATAAAGGTAAATCCAGAAAAATAAAAATAAAAAAAAAAAAAAAAATCCAGAAAAATAAAACATTAGATGATTGCTTCGTGTGAAGCTATTAGGTTCCCAAGATTTTCATGCGATCTTGAAATTATAATGTAATAAATATCGGCTCTTATTGTTTCCCTAATGATGTGAAAAACTGTTTTTTTCTGGAATTGGGACATGTTCAAGACAGGAGAAGATATCTAATACGGACACCATTACAGTAAGAGGTATTCGATTACCGATACCCGATTTACCTTTACATGTTTACCTTGATATATAATGTCGCGCCAGTTTCATATTCATTTTGATAAATTTAAGCTCGGGCCGTTAATTTTGACAAATTCATATGGATAAATAATTCTTAGAATATCTTTCGACACAAAGGTCGCTTATTCTAAAGTCCATAATATCAATGGATTGCTATTTCAAGACGATAATATATCATATGAGTAAAATATATGTTACTCGGTCATAAATGGTCATCTCCTGTCAAGTTGTCTTTTAAAACTATATGTATATACCTGTGGTTTTTTTTTATGTAAAAATAACATAAATGATTCATGTCGTTTAAAACATCTTTCTAATTTATTAAGATCATGAAGATGTCAGCTGTATGTCTGAAAGCTGTGAAATATATAAATGGGGGATGATTTTCTTATAAAATATATGTAGTATGGGTAGGCATTTCGAATAAATAAATATATGAATTGGGCATAGTATTTAATTAAACAATAGCTGGACTTTACCTCTTACAATGCATACAAAAAAACTGACTCCATTTTCATACTACGAAGCGCTTCGTTCATTTAAGGAAAGCTTACTCTAGTGTCGTTATTGGATCCAGCTTTTATACTTTTACTATCATGGTTTGTAGATTATTGACTTGGGTTGTAGAGTAAGTTAGTGTATTATGAATATTCTCCAAATTACATGTCTACTACAAATAATACAGCGTAAATAATATATATCATATGTATTCCTCAAATATTTTTATAGATCTTTTTAAACATGTAGAACTTTATTATTTACTCCACATGATCAAATCAATAAATAATGATAAATGTGTCTCGCTGATGTTTAGACATTTCATGACTAACAACAAATACTTTAAAAAAACTTTTACCAGCAGTCACGAGGCCACAATCAAAAGACGTATATCTCGTTACCTGTAAATACCTTGTATGAAAAAATATGATTTAAATAAAAAACCAACCTGTAGAGTTTAAAGACCCGACAAGGTCATTGACCTTTAAATGTAAATAAATTAACCGACAATGTAATTGACCTTTGCAGACGTTTGTCGAACACTTTATCTTGACCTGACCTGACCTTAATACGTTGTTGTAATGTTTACCCTTTCGTGATGACCTTAAATGTGTCTTACATCCATACCAAAATGATTTTGAATAACATATAAACTTATTATCTCTACCACTTTGGGGAAAACACCATATTTCATTGCATAAAAAATATATTTATCACATTATTTCCTGGCATGTCACTGTCAATAATTATTAGTTTAATTTGCATTGCTATTGTCGAACCAAGCCCTATAAAGTGTATCAATCATACTGACAAAGAGTGGCTATTAGGCCGATTGATTTAATTTGGCATGCATAGAGATTCCTGCATTCCTTTCGGTTATTATATATTATACATCATTCATAAAAGCAAATGCATGATTCGTGTTGCTTAACAGTTATATTTTAAGGACCATATGGTCTTTTCATTTGTTCTATTGCTAATGATTATTATCTTTCTTTCTTTCTTAAATTAACCTTAATTCTAGCTGTACGTTTCTTATTGCTGTACGTTTATAGTTGACGATTTTGAGTTGACTAATCGTTTCTCTCACTTGTTGAAGTATTCCATATTAAGTGATCCGAAATTCATACCCCACATTATGATTCTTTTTCCTCAAAAGTACTTCGTCTCACATTGAAAAGTTTTGCATGTGAACGATGATCACATATTAAAAGCATTTGTTTAGTTTCATCAAACGATATCCCATTTGGCATAAAATCATCTTTACCCAGTGGCAAATATTTGATTTTCTTGCCATCGGCAGATATTATCATTATCTTATAATCACTCTCGTAATTCACTAAAATCACATTCCCATTATTATCTACTGCTAGCGGAGGCGAGGTGCATTCACCTATAATCTCGCTATCACTGAATGACCATAGCTCTTTTCCGGTATTGTCATAGCAATACAGTGTGTCATTTAAAGTGGACGCGTAGTATATTTTATTTTGGTGGGCAGTTAAATGATGAACACAAGGCGTGTTGCCTTTTTTACCGACGTCTTCTTTGCGATTTGATGTAACATTTCCATTAAGCGGAATGCTGCTTGTTACTTTTCCATCAAGTGTTACTTCTTGAATAGCAGACCCATCGTCCACGATATAAAGTTTGCCATTACTGTAGGATACTCCCATACTCCAGTCGGTAACACACCCTGTTATAGTAGACTCGGTCTCACGGGTAACTGTATTTATAATGTCAATATTACTAAATGGTTTCCCATACGAAATAGCTAACTTTTCATTGTCCACTGCTGTAATGTAATGTGGCGGTTTGGGAAGTCTTATTTCATGACTAAATGCCCCTGAACTTTTATGGATAACCAAACGTTTATTTATCCTGTCAGCAAACACCATATCTTTGCTTTTTAGGAGTACACAATCCATTATATAACTGTATCCCTTATTAGGAATAGGAATTTCTATTTTCTTTTCAAATTCCAACCGAATAGCGTCGAAATCAGCTTTCGCCTTATAAGAAGGTTTACGTGCATGGTTGTTGTTCCATACTGGTTCTTTGGTAACCAGGAACCTACCGAAGTCTTGGGCGTTTTCTAATATCGATTTCAGAGTTGGATTATATTCAACTCGAACATTATTTTTCTGCATAAACAATACTTTTTCATTTTGTGAAGAAATTGTCTTTTCAAGTGTATCTGCTGCAGCTACCAATTCTGCTGTATTTTCTGATTTCAATTTGGACTGGTCTTTAGCTAGTCGTTGAATTCTGTCTGTTTGTGACTGTACTTCTGTTTCTTGCTCTAACATTTCATTCGTGCACAAATTGTATTCATATCTTATTTCATTCAAGAGCTGTTCTTGTAAATGGTTTAAGTGTTCATCTAATTTTCTTCTAAAATCTCTTACTTGTTTGACGACGTTGAGATTTTGATCTTTTAAGTCACTTACTGATTTTCTGAGCTTTAGCACTTGATTTTTCGCACTATTGATAACCATGGATATCTTGTTCTCGCGTTGATATACTTGAGGCGTTATTTCAACATCAGCTTCTATGCTCTTTGTAACAACGAATTTCGATCTTTTTGACATCTCTCGGTTTTGTTATTCCGACAGGCTTATTTAAGTAATTCAAGAACGGAAGAATTAACTTACAGTACTATAATTTGTTTAGCTATATTTGAGTTTTACAAACTAATGGAGCATCCTAGTTTCGTTGCTTCTCGTCGTGTTTCAAATCTCACACTTTGCTGTAACTATATAGTTCCCCGTTATAAAACCTGAAACAAAAAGTAAATACCATGTACATGTATGCAGATATTAGAAATTGTTTGTTTTTATTATGATTAAGATTTTAACACAATGCTGTGTGCTGCCCCTATTGTTGACATTTTTACCTTTTATGTCTGTTTGTTTTCTTCACACATCGTTGTCAATAAAATAGAATTTGATGCGACTGTCATACAAGTGAGAGGTTAACCTAGCTATAAAACCAGGTTTAATCCACCATTGTCTATTTCAGAAAATGTTTGTACCAAGTCAGGAATATGACATGCAGTTGTTATCCATTCGTTTCATGTTTAACTTTTGATTTTGTCATTTAATAAGGGACTTTCCGTTTTGAATTTGCCTCGGAGTTCAGTATTTTTGTTATTTTACTGTTTGCAATATTATAAAAGTTAACATTTGTACTTGCGTTTCAACAATTTTACATTTATAGTTGCACGTCTCAAGCTGCAGACATGTCGGGTACAATGCATGGCCCTCATGACAAGAATGACCGCATTAAAAAAAAAGGAAAACAAATATTAAGAAAATAGCTAACGAAAAGAACAACTTACATTTTGTTTCATATGGAAAAGTTAATCATAAATGAGAGAAAAAACATAACGCACTCAGAAAAGGTTCATGTTCTTTTTTTTTGCAATTTATTTTTATAGTAAAATTGAAACGCACCAAACAGCAGAGTTCTAACATCTTGTTTAATTTATTTTAAGATTAAACGCCACTTCCTGCACCGTTTGCAATATCATGGCAGTCTATAGATATTTGTGGACTGACCAGAGCGAGCCACCGACCTTTGGCAATCGTTTTAATGTTTTATATACGGCTATTTTTTTCATATAACAGAATGATGTAACTATATATATGAGGTTCTAAACAAGTTCTCTAAAAAGGAAAAAAAAATCAGAGATTCGTAGATGGTAAATTAAGAAATTAATAATAACATAATATACACACTATCACCTTGCGAGAAAATAGAGGCGGAAAACAATATCAGACAAATATAAACCTGTTTCATCCTGAATCAAACTTAACACGGGCAAACTCTTGTAAGACCAGTAAGGCCAAAATTTAGGAGAGAGGTATTGCATAAAAATGTAAATAAAATAAATAAAAAGATACGTTACATTTGGTCGTACAACTCAGCTTCAAACGCCGGCGAGTGAAAATTTGATTAATATACAACATTTTCTGTTTAACTTTAATATTTATGTTCTATATATTTCCAAAGTTCAGTAATGTGTAATAATTAAAGCTAAATATGGCGACGTCTTAATGTCTTGCATATGAAAACTTTAACATAACAAAAAGTGTAATGTGTCTACGGTTTTTCGAACTATTTCACGTTGCGTTTCAATGCTTTATGATCAAACGTCATGATTGGTCTGTTTAACGATCCCGGTACATGTACAATTATCATTTCATTGCCAAGCTTGAACAGTTCGTTTTCACCTTCCTTTATCATGCACTGGTACATGTAGAGGTGGTGTGGAGTTATGTTTGTAACGATACTGTGTTTCCCACCTAGACTCTCAAGCACCCACTTGATCGGTGTCGCGACGATATGGAGTTGTACGTGGTTGTTGATACTAATGGTTATATCTGTGCCAGTGTTAATCTTAAATGTTCCACAATTTCGAGTGTTATGGTTCAAGGTTTTTCTTCTTGATCAAAACAAATTGATCCCCAAGAGGAAATATGTGTCGTGTCCTGTGGCTCCTCGTATAAAATGTGCACTACTTATCGGACGGATTTGTCCGCCCGGCAAAAGTTATCCATCTTGTTTCAAGTTCTGAATTGTTGACCAATGCCTGGGCACTTTCCAGGGCCGTAACTAAGCCCTTTTAATATTGAGGCAAAATATATTCCCCGAGGCAAGGGGTCTGGGGGCTGCTTAAGGCCCCCAGAAGCTCTGAGAAAAATAACGCAAAATCGTGCATTCTGAGTGTTTCCCGGACTCTTTCTTACATAGAAACGCAAATCATTTTTAGCTATTTTTTCGACAATATTCTGATATAATAAATCTGGTCTCAACGCAAAAACATAGATTCATTAAAGTTTTAGGGAAATTCAGAACATTAAAAGACCGATATGTAGGATAAAACAAAAATCGCAATTCTCATAATCATTAATACCGGATCTGTCTGTCTGTTCTTGCTTGTATTGTGCTGACTTGAAATTTTTTATGACTAGATAATTGATTTAAATATAGTGACAGTCATTAGTGCAGTACTATACGTTAAATACTAGTACTGCTCAAGTCGACACTAGGAACCATATTGACCTTGTTTTACGCTATTTATGATTCTCTCATTATTGAAGACCCTCCAGCAACTATCAAGATGATGAACAGGAATACAAACTTTGATCATAGATCATTTGTATTTTTTTTCTATACATTGACATTGTGTCCGATTAGCTCCCGTGCATGTGTACTTCATATTCCTTTATTTTCTGTTAAAGGGTCTGAACACGACTTAATGCAAATTTAACCCTCGAATGTAAAGGTCATATGGCAATACATTGATGGTTTTTTTCAACAAATGATTAGATACCGGGAAATTGGTGGTCTTATTTTAATTTAATCCATGTCAGCTATCTAGTTTTATCCACAGGCGCTTGGATATATGATACAGTTATTTTTTTTTTATTTTGTTGTTGATTAAGATATTCAATTTTCTATATTTATAATACATATCTATCACTTCTGTGTAATCTCACCTACAGAAAATACCTAATTTTGCAATCCATACTAAGAAAAATTGGGTATGGTTTTATATACAAGAAAGGCAGTTTCGTATTCTTTGATATCAAGTTCAATTCTACATGCAGAAACGACCACTTTTTTCTGTGTCCAGTAGCATCGTATATTCTTAAAATATTTTCTCGCATAATGCCTGGACATCGGTGGACATTCAACAATACACAGTGTGACACGTTTACAAATAAAAATCAACACTAAGACTAGTCATTAAGTAGGACAATTAATGATCAAAAGACAAACCCGGGACACAGAAGTGCAAACAATAGACCATCAACTCTGAAAACCAAAAGTAAAATAGAAACATGGATTACGAAAAATATGCAGAAGCGACATCAGAGAGTGAAGAGAACTTGCTTCTGGCAAGACACATTCAGTGAAAACAATTTGATATGGAGACAATCTTTTGTTTTAGTTTTTTTTTTTTTTTTTTTTGAAATTTAAAACATGAGGCATTTGCCTCATTTGCCTCAATGTAGTTACGGCCCTGCTTTCCTTTACGAACATGTCGACGATTATAAAAGTGTGCACTGATATAAATGTTTCTTTTGACTGTGTTCATGGTGTTGAAGTATATGTGGCTAGCTGTTTTAGATTGTCACAAAATTGTTTTCGTGTTGGACGTTTTGGCCTCCCATATGTTTTAACTTCATAAACAACGAGTCCGTTCAGTTTCATTAAGTATTCTTAAAAGTTTCAGTTTTATAACTTGTCATCTGTTTTTGTTCACGTATAATAACTTCTTTCGGGGGGCGCTAACATACTTGTCAAAATATTCCAATCTTTGTCGTATGATTCTGTTGATACCAAATATACCAAAAGATTTAAGAAGTGTTACATGTATGTCTATCTTTTCACATCGATAATATAGCTGACGCTGTTTTCCGAAAATTTGAGTTTGTTGGTTGTTTAAACTTCCGCATTTTGCTGTGTGGACATGTCCAGTCATATCTAACGCCATATGATGAATCGATGGATGAGTAAAAGGTAGACTTTTGTTGATTTTACCAGTTACTGACCCATTGATTTATCAATTGGTGTCAGATGTGATCTTATTGATCATAATTGGAATTGTATCTGTATTTGTTCCGGTCTTACTCATGCATTGAATTGAATATGAAACTTTATAAGCATGTCTATAGCATACCAATAATATATGATTAATCTGAAAATAAAGCATCCTGCCTTCCACTTCCCCTGCCACCCAGAATATATACTGTAACTGTCGTCCCCTAAACATGTCGTTCTTTGAACGTTGTTTATTTTTATTTGAATCAGATTCTACTTATCTTTAAGTATAAGTTTAACTGATTTTGAAAACAAACCATATGTTGATTGTTTATTTTAGTGCATATATATGTGTAAAAAAAACATACAGTTAACTGTTCAGACAACTCCTTCTTATACTATTTCTATATTGCCTATTGCAATTGTGTGATAAAAAAATCAATGTACTGATTATGCCTGTATTTCATGGGTCCACTATTGGAAATAAAATATATCTTATCTTATCTTATCTATACTTATTGCTAGACAAAATAATCACAGATCTTTAGTTCTTCTTATCAAGTGGATTATTCTTAGCTTTATGTAATGATCAGACTTGAGCTTAGTCTAATCTCATTGGAAAGTCACTTGATTGTTGTAAAAGTATTATTTATAAGTAGTGTATATGTATTTGACAATTGTGTATATAACAAAGATTTGGATACATCCGCGTACGTGTTAACTGTTTTTAATTGTTATGTGGTTTCTAAAAAGATAATTTACATTAAGTTTAAAGTTTTTAATTTTGACTCCTTCATTTGTTTATTTTTTTAAGATACAAACATGAACAAATAGCAAATAAATTGAAGACTTAAATCGTACTTCGTTGAAATTATGCATTATGAATATTGACTTTCAAAACCATCTGTAAAATAATTAAAATATTTAAAATACACATTCGAAAGCCTGATAAACAGACGAACAGATTTCAATTGCCTAATTAAACGTGGTACAAAAACGATATCCATTATTTAAAAGTCTCAGTGTTTGAACAATCAACATTCATATTGTAAACGCTTCACAAACAGATGGCGAATGATGACGCAACATTCCAAGTTAATGGTGCTTTTAACATATTTTTATGTACATGTATGAGTATCAATGCTAAATTATTGTTGGTGTTTTTATTGCCTCCTTATAAATACCTCCTCTTGCTTTTCGTCGATAAATAGTTCGATGTTTTTTGCAACTTATTCTTGCTTTTTTCGATTTTTAAAATGAAGTACTTGCAGCAAATTACTCATTATTAGTGATAGAGTAAACATACAACAGAGTTTTCCTTCGAGAAATTCAAAAATTAAAATAAAAGAGATTTAACTTTTGTGATAGGGTCTGTTGCGTACTGTCTAGAGATCAAAACATCTTTCTTGCTCTTTCTCTCTTCAAGACATTAATTTTAGGGGTAAAAATAACATGGGTTATTTTAAAATTGAAAGAGATTGTGTTTCATTTAAATATGAATTTATATCTTAGCTTATAATCTATGGTGGTGAAATGAAACTTTGTCAGGTAAAATTTGAACACAAACAGCTTTGCTCAAGACCGGGTGAAATTGATCATGCTGCAACACAAAATGCAGGAAACAAATGTGTGCTTATGTAAAAATTTCTCCTACTCATCCCCAAGAATATCAAATGGGGTGCCTCTTAAAGATCTTCAAAACGTGAAACAATAAAAAAAAATCATATCTGTCAGCACAATGTTCAACAAGATGACTGAACACAAGTACAGAAATACCTTGACATTTTCACAAAATTCGGTTGCCACTTTAAACAGCCGTTACCATACTTGTTTTGATATATAAAAAAAATAATATTTCCCTTGTGTAAATTTATGCTTTTTAAGTTGTCAGTTATCTATTAAAGTGGAAAAGGAATCTTGTACTTCAGGTAATATTGTGTTTAATGACGAATAGGAGTACAGATATAGCATGTACATCATGTCACACCATGTACAAAATGTATTCATTCTTAGTTTTTCACAGTCTGTTAACTTTTCTGTCAGCGGATTTAAATTATGCAGATTGCTTGATAATGTCGTGGCAATTTTTTGACCTTGTATTACTTTATTTGACCTAGTTCCATCTACATGTATCTTAATATAAAAAAGACAAAGAAAAATAACAATATTTGAATTATAAGATAATCGAATAAAAGAAAAAGAAAGAATGAATGAATGAATGAATGAATGAAGAAGGGGTTCTATGGTATGCTCCTTTTATTACCTACATCCATATACCCTAACATTTTTATCCTCTACATCCATACCCAACATTTTTATCCTCTACATCCATACCCCCACATTTTTATCCTCTATACCCACATTGGAAAAAGCGTGTCATCCCCATCAAAAAACGAAAAAAATATTCATCATTTCATTGGAAAAATACATCCGAAAACACAATTTTAATAAAATGACACAATCTTAATAAAACGTAAGTATATTTTGCATCTAAAGTCTCTTGTACTACTCACTAGACATAAATCCATAAAAATGCGTTATGGTTTACATGTTTACCAATCCCACTTTCATTTTGTATATAAAATCTATAATTTCATTTATAATCAATTTATCTAATTTTAAATTGCACTTTAGAACTTTTAACCATGTTGTGAATTAAAACATATGACTTACCGTTTTAAATCATGAAAATCTAAGCCAAAAGAACGTGTTGAACGATATAGATATGTATACCGTGTAATGTCAATAGTAAAAAATTAACTATAAATACCTTCCTTGACCTATTTTTAACCAGTTCAGTGCAGTTGAATCTTGCGCATAATATCCTTCAACAGACAGTTGTCAGTCCAGTGTCCTAGGCGACAGTAATGCCAAATGATATTGAAAATGATACAAATGTATTAAAACCGATATAAAAGCACACTATTTGAGTTACGTCACTAAACATACACTGTGGGTCGCCATGATCTGTAGATACTACCACTAGACAGGACATTTACCTTAGGGTTTAACATTTCACACTTGACCGACTTTCTATGTAAACAAGGTTGTTGTATGTTGGTACTTTTCCATCTTTGGTGTAAATAATGCGGTACATGTATATACATATTTATGTCTGTGTGTGTATGTGTGCTATTTACAGTTATCGAAAATATATGTATTGATAAACAATAATAGTGTAAAGATAAATGATAGTGAAACAACAGTAGCAATTACATGCCCCATTAATCATTTTGTCGATATTTATAGAAAGCATTTTACATCAGGTTACCAACTCAGTGGTTACCAAACAGTGGGCGCATAATTTTAGGTGGTTTATGCATGTTTTAAAGGTTTTGATTAATTCAGGCGAATACATAAATGTCTGCAAGCATAGAGGGGGTCTTTTTGTGGGTTCTGATCCCGGATCCCGCTTGTAACACTACATGTATGTAAGTAAGCAATTTTCATTTTTTTTTGTGTTTTCCCGTGTCCTGCTAGACTTTAGTTTATTTCCCGTTTTCACGGCACAATTATTTGACATTCACGTGTCCCGCTTGCAAAGGGGGCAAGTATGCAATTTTGTGAGTTTTTCACAAAATTACAAATTCGTAGCTTTTATTGGAGACTTTAACGGACGAACGGCCAAAGACGATGATTTTTTTAATTTCCTTTCAAAAGAAATGCATGGAAACAATGCGTCGAACTTTGTAGAAAACGACGTTCTGACGCTTGACTCATTTAATATATACCACGAAAATTTAAAGTCTTAGAAATAGTTTTAGATACTACATGTATGTCAAGTTCAGTGTTTTAAACTTAAAGTTTATTTATATTGTCATGTTGTAAAAATGCGTGAAATTGTGAATTTTAGCATTTTCATCTTTTTGTGTCGTGTTTGGTATCAACAGTCATTATTTTTTATGTGTAATTAAATTTCAATATTTTTATTTCTCTAGAAGTGCATTTTAGTCGGAAAACAAGTGTTTGAACTAGCATTAGTAGGAAATATTTATGGATTAAGATTAAGATTAGGTCGTGAGAAAACTTTTTGACAACAATGGTCATCAATGTAATTTATTTGTCAACACCGGCCAAACTTTATATAGAGTGAATAATGTCAATTAACACTAAGTCTTAATTATATCTGCTTTTAAAATGTTTCATTGTTTGGAAACTATTTGTTTATAAGTACCTTTTACTATTTTCATTGGTCAAAACGTTTCTATGATCATGTTTTAAAAAGGTAACTTTTAGAAACGAAGAGAGAAAAAAATAGAGAGAACCATGTGACGCACCGGTTCGCCCCTCTCTCAATCTACGTGCAGCGGTGGGTAAATGTATGTTGCCATGATTACTGTTTTGTAAATATGCTTTATGAACTGTGAATGTATATATGTTGGATGGAAAAATAAAGTTTGTGAACGTTCATGTATCCAGTCTTGTATATTGATTTATAACAACTTTCCAGTATGGACCTTCTGTCATCTAAACCGGGCCTAAATTGTTTGGATTGTAAAATACTGATATTCACCTCCGACGGACTATAGAGTTAACAAAAACGAAACACACCAACAAAACAACCACATTGTATGTATAATCGAAAATTCTAATTACGACAAACTAGGATTTTCTATTCCGTCAAACAATAAGGAAATTCTAAACATGTCAATATCTTATCTCATTTTAATCATAACCATAGCAAAAAGTAGTAAAATTAAACTAATGAGTTTAAAATGTATCCTCACATAGATAATAAAATACAGTACTGTCTAAATTTTACAACAAAAAAGAGCTAAAAAGTCACCGAAACGTCATATACACTAAAAAGCTAGATTAGCCTTATATTAAACATACAGAAGTTTGTTTTTTTTTATTTTCCACCCTGTCGTAGGAAACTAGAATGGTCATATTTTTTTTCTCAAACTATCGTTTATACGATAGACACTTTGTGATCTTACAACGTATATACATTATATGCATTATTGCTCTTGTTGTAACTTGTACAAATACTGCTGCATGTCATATAGGATTTTTGTTCATTGTTTTTATTACATAAATCAGGTCGTTAAATTTCTTTTCGTTTATAATGTTTTATATTTCGGGTTCTTTTATCGCTGGCTATGCGATATTGTGTTTGCTCTTTGTTGAAGGCTGTGTACTGTTACCTGTAGTTGTTTTAAAACTTCTATATTACTTTTGGTCTATAGTAACTAGAGGCTCTAAAGAGCCTGTGTCGCTCACCTTGGTCTATGTGCATATTAAACAAAGGACACAAATGGATTCATGACAAAATTGTATTTTGGTGATGGTGATGTGTTTGAAGTTCTTACTTTACTGAACATTCTTGCTTCTTACAATTATATCTATAATGAACTTTGCCCATTAGTAACAGAGAAAAATATTTGGTAAAAATTTACATAAATTTACCAAATTAATGAAAATTGTTAAAAATTGACTATAAAGGGCAATAACTCCTTAAGGGGTCAATTGACCATTAAGGTCATGTGGACTTATTTGTAGATCTTACTTTGATGAACATTATCGCTGTTTACAGTTTATCGCTATCTATAATAGTATTCAAGATAATAACCAAAAACAGCAAAATTTCTTTAAAAATTACCAATTGGAGGGCAGCAACCCAACAACCGGTTGTCCAATTCATTCGAATATTTCAGGGCAGATATATATTGACTTGATTAACAATTTAACTCCTTGTCAGATTTCCTCTAAATGATTTGGTTTCAGAGTTATAAGCCAAAAACTACATTTTAACCCTGTTCTATTTTTAGCCGTGGTGGCCATCTTGGTTGGATGGCCAGGTCATCGGACACATTTTTCAAACAAAGTACCTCAAAGATGATTGTGGCCAAGTTTGAATTAATTTGGCCCAGTAGTTTCAGAGGAGAAGATTTTTGTAAAAGATAACTAAGATTTACGAAAAATGGTTAAAAATTGACTATAAAGGGCAATAACTCCTAAAGGGGTCAACTGACCATTTCGGTCATGTTGACTTATTTGTAAATCTTACTTTGATGAACATTATTGCTGTTTACAGTTTATCTCTATCTATAATAATATTCAAGATAATAACCAAAAACAGCAAAATTTCCTCAAAATTACCAATTCAGGGGCAGCAACCCAACAACAGGTTGACCGATTCATCTGAAAATTTCAGGGCAGATAGATCTTGACCTGATAAACATTTTTACTCCATGTCAGATTTCCTCTAAATGTTTTGGTTTTTGAGTTATAAGCCAAAAACTGCATTTTACCCCTATGTTCTATTTTTAGCCATGGCGGCCATCTTGGTTGGTTGACCGGGTCACGCCACACATTTTTAAACTAGATACCCCAAAGATGATTGTGGCCAACTTTGGATTAATTTGGCCCATTAGTTTCAGAGGAGAAGATTTTTGTAAAAGATTACTTAGATTTATGAAAAATGGTTAAAAATTGACTATAAAGGGCAATAACTCCTTAAGGGGTCAACTGACCATTTCGGTCATATTGACTTATTTGTAAATCTAACTTTGCTGAACATTATTGCTGTTTACAGTTTATCTCTATCTATAATAATATTCAAGATAATAACCAAAAACGGCAAAATTTCCTCAAAATTACCAATTCAGGGGCAGCAACCCAACAACAGGTTGACCGATTCATCTGAAAATTTAAGGGCAGATAGATCTTGACCTCATTAACATTTTTACCCCCATCAGATTTCCTCTAAATGCTTTGGTTTTTGAGTTATAAGCCAAAAACTGCATTTTACCCCTATGTTCTATTTTTAGCCGTGGCGGCCATCTTGGTTGGTTGACCGGGTCACGCCACACATTTTTTAAACTAGATACCCCAAAGATAATTGTGGCCAAGTTTGGATTAATTTGGCCCAGTAGTTTCAGAGGAGAAGATTTTTGTAAAAGATTACTTAGATTTATGAAAAATGGTTAAAAATTGACTATAAAGGGCAATAACTCCTAAAGGGGTCAACTGACCATTTCGGTCATGTTGACTTATTTGTAAATCTAACTTTGCCGAACATTATTGCTGTTTACAGTTTATCTCTATCTATAATAATATTCAAGATAATAACCAAAAACAGCAAAATTTCCTCAAAATGACCAATTCAGGGGCAGCAACCCAACAACGGGTTGACCGATTCATCTGAAAATTTCAGGGCAGATAGATCTTGACCTGATAAACATATTTACCCCTTGTCAGATTTCCTCTAAATGCTTTGGTTTTTGAGTTATAAGCCAAAAACTGCATTTTACCCCTATGTTCTATTTTTAGCCGTGGCGGCCATCTTGGTTGGTTGACCGGGTCACGCCACACATTTTTTAAACTAGATACCCCAATGATGATTGTGGCCAAGTTTGGTTCAATTTGGCCCAGTAGTTTCAGAGGAGAAGATTTTTGTAAAAGATAACTAAGATTTATGAAAAATGGTTAAAAATTGACTATAAAGGGCAATAACTCCTAAAGGGGTCAACTGACCATTTCGGTCATGTTGACTTATTTGTAAATCTAACTTTGCCGAACATTATTGCTGTTTACAGTTTATCTCTATCTATAATAATATTCAAGATAATAACCAAAAACAGCAAAATTTCCTCAAAATGACCAATTCAGGGGCAGCAACCCAACAACGGGTTGACCGATTCATCTGAAAATTTCAGGGCAGATAGATCTTGACCTGATAAACATATTTACCCCTTGTCAGATTTCCTCTAAATGCTTTGGTTTTTGAGTTATAAGCCAAAAACTGCATTTTACCCCTATGTTCTATTTTTAGCCGTGGCGGCCATCTTGGTTGGTTGACCGGGTCACGCCACACATTTTTTAAACTAGATACCCCAATGATGATTGTGGCCAAGTTTGGTTCAATTTGGCCCAGTAGTTTCAGAGGAGAAGATTTTTGTAAAAGTTAACGACGACGGACGACGGACGACGGACGACGGACGACAGACGACGGACGACGACGGACGCCGGACGCAAAGTGATGGGAAAAGCTCACTTGGCCCTTCGGGCCAGGTGAGCTAAAAATGGTAGAGAAGAAAAAAATACCAGAGGGACATTCAAACTCATAAGTCTATAAAACAAACTGAAAACGCCATGGCCAAAAAATAAAGAAGACCAACAGACTGTTCACAAAACACATAGAAAAATATAGTCTGGGCTACACGAACCCACCATACATTATGAGTGATATCAGTTGCACAGGAAGGGTTAGCAGATCTTGCTCCACATGTTGCACCCGAGAGTATTGTTTAATTAATTGGAAATCATACCAAATCTTATTTTTTATTAGGATTAGCCCAAATGTAGATGTGAAATTATGCCCATATGTCGACTGTCCATTTGACCAAATGTAACATGTTTTAGCAAAAATGTTTCATCAATAATAATCTAGAATATATATTGATATTTATAATTCCTTCTATGGGCGAATTGTTGTTCTGTGGTCAAAGGATTGACGGGTATGATATTCCTCATTATTGTGACCTTGCACTTTTTTCTGTCTTGAGAAAATAAATGTGTATTTAAGTAAGTAAGTTTTATGAACATTGCATAGAAAAAAACAAGGTTAGTTTTGCTCATTGTTGACCAATAGTCGCTTAGCTGTCTCACTGGCAATCATACCACATTTTATTTTTATAAATCTTAATTTTTTACTTTTTTTGATAGTGAGATATATTTTTCGAGCATAGAAATAAGGAACGGATTGAAGAACAATACTCCCTGTCAACTCCTACATACATATATTGAAACAATCTCGTCTCGCTAACGACAAGTGTGATATTTCCATTCCCTATCTGGTTTTTTCTTCTTTTTTGCACTTGAATATAAACTCATATCTAATGTCAATAATCTGACAGGGAAACAAAGCAAAGATCGCGTGCACTAATAATAGATTACAAAGATTTATTTAGAACAACGACATAGGTATAGTTCCATGAGGTCATGCACGCCATTTGTAAATTCCATTGGCATTGATATGGTTCTACTCCCTGGCTAATAATATGAAAGAAATACTAAATCATCAAAATCGGAAAGAAATAACATTGTTGTTATATTAGAACAATTAACTGTAATACATGTACATACATACAGACATCGACAAGATCAAATATTTGATTTTTCCCGTACCAGAAACGGTCCGAACACTTACGAAATTATCACACAAAGACTTTCTTATTTCTTGTGCCGCAAACTTACTCGAGCTTGCTTGGATCGATTTACTTAAATTCACATTGTAGTTTGGGTTGGCATTGATCAAATATTTTGAAATTTTGATAAGTTATTCTAAAGTTTGGGGCAAAGTTGACCAATTTTGATTATTTTATTCGGGTATTTTATTTATCCTATAGTTCCTTAATTTCCTCGGTTCTTATACATCCTTGGCATTGAAATATTCGACTTCGATTGTTCCTTATGAAGATGAATTTAGAAAATGGCTTCGGACGCACGAAATTTATAATGTTTCGTAGGCTTTGGTAAATTAACTTCAAATTATATGGGGTTTGTTCATTTTTGAAGGCCGTATGGTGACCAATAGTCGTTAATTTCTGTGTAATTTTGTCTCTTGTGGAGAGTTGTCTCATTGGCAATCAAACCATATCTTCTTTTTATATGAAATGTTGTGATTGGTGATTAATGTTCTAAGCTCTCTTTTAAATTTGAACATTTTCCAAATTGTCACTCCAAGATTCAAGGCAGTTTTCCACAATTCCGTCATTAACCAAAGTTTGCTTTTAACATATTTTTATTTATATTCTAGACCTTCAAACTTGAATACATTCTTCTGTAGGTAATTTTACTGGCGCATGATGTAAAGCTTTCAATATTCAATATTATACTTGCAATAATTTCAATACTCATTCATTTATACGAGGGGTGTAAATTGTGAACCTGACTCAGTGGTTTGTCTTATCGGAGATTAATGTTGAAATTCAATTGCTCTCTCTCTCTCTCTCTCTCTCTCTCTCTCTCTCTCTCTCTCTCTCTCTCTCTCTCTCTCTCTCTCTCTCTCTCTCTCTCTCTCTCTCTCTCTCTCTCTCTCTCTCTCTCTCTCTCTCTCTCTCTCTCTCTCTCTCTCTCTCTATATATATATATATATATATAGGTGCATAACATAATGACATTAGTACTCGTTTTTAATATACATTGCACAATCTTAAACACTGAAGGGAGGGAGAAAAATACTCTCTTAGTAGACTAGAAATGATGGGAATGTCAAAGTACAAATATAGATAAAACATAAAGATGTACTGAAAAGGGTCAACATTGTACTATTATTATCGGGGTCAATAAGTAACGTTTCTGCGGTACCATTTTAAACTCGTCTAGACTGGTTTTATTCAAACATGTGTCTACTTTAATGCTTATAGCTTTCATTAAAATATCGTTTAAACGATATAGTTTTTTTTACAATTATTTTTTTTTATTAAAACTTGCAAACTACATGCATTATTGCAATTGATGCCATTTGTACTATAGACTATTTTTTAACGTGCGCATTTGAATTTATACGCTAACATTGCTCCAAAAAAATTTTATTCTTGCAATACTAAATTTGAAATGTTATATTTTTTGGTTTTTTTTTGTAGTAAAATTCAGACATAAACTGTTATTTGTTGTTGTCTTTATATTGGAAAACATTTATAACTAATTGTGTTATTGTCTGCTTTTACACCATTAAAGTTGATTTTGATAAAAACTTCGGATCACAGTTTGTAAAAATCATAAGATATTTAAAATAAATATTGAAATAAAATATCTGCAAGTTTAATACGAGACTTGATGGCTACTGTTAATTGCGTTATTTAGAACTCAAGAAACATTAAAATGTAAAACATTTTGCTATCATATTTTTATTACAAGTTAACCACTCCTCTCAAGGCCATGTACTAGCTATTACCAAACAAAGTATTTCACCACTAGTTAATAGAGGTGTGACGAATTGGCATATAGGTTGACAAAATATTAATACTTTAAATGTAAGTATCGTACCAATACACGAAATTGATCTAAGGATTTAATTTACCTGTTTAGAATCAAACTGCATTAATTAACCGGTTAATTTTAAAATTTGTATTTAACTTTTGGCATTCAGCGCCATTTTCAACACAACTAGAACACACCCGTGATATCGCGGGTCCGTGACTGAATTAAAGTATAAAACTATGCGCAAGCCTTATTGTAGTATTAGTATTGTCATCTGATACAGTCATGTCGATTATAAGATACACAGTTTTCTCTGCTTTCAAATCTTTCTGTTTGAACCCGTCGAACTGGAACTTATCAATTATTGGTAATATTAATTATTTGGAAAACAAAAGGTCCCGGATTGGAGTATTTTTTAATCAACAGCATTGTCCTTTATTAGTTATAAATAAAGTTGAATTCTTTGATTCGCTGTTTTACGTCATGCCCGCTAACAAATTGTAAACTATCTATACGCCTTATTTTTAGTCACAGATTTTTAGTATTCGTATTGTTATCTTAGAAAGTCTTACTGATAAAAATACTACAATAGATAACAATTTGACAATTTAGTAGTGTCAACCCTGTGATTATGACCCGTGTATATAGCATATTAATCCTGAATACACCGTTTGGTGGTGCGCCTGTCAGATGCGGAACGTACAGATAAAGTAATAGGTAACAGGTGAATATACTATTGGTATCGGTATCGGACTCGACCCGGAACTTCTTAATTATTGGCAATACATGTGTATTAATTACTGGAAAACAAAAGGGCCTGGAGTGGTGTAATTTTTAATCTACACCTTTGTACTATATTAGTTATATATAAAGTTGAATTCTTTGATTCGTTGTTTTTACGTGATGACGGCTGACAAATTGGACCTCGTTATTTTAGTATTATAGGGTTAAATTCAGTAAAATATATCCCATTGACTTTAATGCTAATCGGCGCGGGACATTTGCGCTTTTTCATAGGACATTTGCGCTTTTATTTTTGGACACTTGTGCTTCAAATCATAGGACATTTGCGCTTACAAAAAATGGACATTTGCGCTTTTTACATCGGACATTTGCGCTTTTGCAATATTTGGTTTTTATGACTATCCTCCTTTTTATCTGGGCTTGGGACCGCCAGGTTTGAGTTGGCAGAGGTAAAAATTTAAAAATCATTACAAAGCACATTTCTTAGCACATTGATTTATTTAAAAAAAAATGTATACAGCTAAAACTAGTAAAAGTAAACATTCTAAAGACATGAAAACGGAGCCTCTGGCCTTTGTTAGTCTTGTATGATTTTAAATTTTAGTTTCTTGTGTATAATTCGGAGTTTAGTATGACGTCCATTATCACTGTACTATTATGCATATTTAAGGGGCCAGCTGAAGGACACCTACGGGTGCGGGAATTCTCGCTACATTGAAGACCCATTGGTTGCCTTCGGCTGTTGTTTGCTCTATGGTCGGGTGGTTGTCGCTTTGACATATTCACCATTTCCTTTCTCAATTTTACGTACAGTCATCACAGATAATTTTCGCTAGACATCTGAAGCCTAAGGACTGAAAAAAGGTCTTGTTATCTGTTCTGACTGGTATTTCGACCTTATTTCAAATATATAATCATGTTTCTCAATTCTAGGGTGCCTATTCATCAATATAACAAATCGTAATGTAATTCGCTGACTGTTGTTAAATGATGCTCTTCAAAAAGATTTTTCTTAGCAGAATGAGTAAGTAGAACTGTTCATTAAAGTGGGCATTGAAGGATTTTGCACCATGTGTCGTAATAATGACAAATATAAGTTAAATTCATCGACTTTATATTACTTCTCATAACAATTACAGGTGGACAACTATTATAATAGGTAAAAAGCGCAAATGTCCGGTGAATTTGATACAAGTGATTCAAAATTTAAAGCGCAAATGTCCATAGTATTTGAAGCGCAAATGTCCTATCGTTTTACAGGTAAAAAATCGCAAACGCCCTGCGCCCAATCTATGTATGGAATTAAATTTATACCTGATTTACCTATAAAAATTGGAAACTTTCATATAACATTCATGAAAGTACAAATGTAGCCCTATCTTTTGCAACAATAAACACATAGGGTCATGCGGCATTTTTGGGCATCCACATGGCCTTGTTTACAAACAATGTAGATTCGCATTCAGCATTCATTTTTTTTTTTAACTCTAGTTTTGATCCATCTGCCAAAAAAATATTTATTACAAACATTATCTACCAATCAGAATAGCATATGACTTCAGTGTTATACAGAAAGCTCTCCACTAAATGGGCGGTCCTAAATGGACGGTCCCTTATGACGTATATTTATTTACAGAATTTACCCCTATAGATGGCTTGGTTGATAGTTTTTATGGCGGAGGAAGCATTCGAAAACCATCGACGATCGGCAGGAAAATTAACAATCCTTCATTGGAGGATTCGAGCTGAGTCTTGACAGACTAGTGATACAGCTATTCAAATATTTAGACAACATAGCTTTAGAGACCCTCAAAGTACTGGATTGGGTGCTCAAATTTGTTGGATAGTGTTACCAATGGATTATTCTTATTACTTAAAATTTATCCAGTGGATGATACGTGCTATAAAAGTTATCAAAAGTACCTAGCTTATAATTTGATACGCCATGACGCGCATAAAACATGTTGCGATATAGATTCAGAGACTACCACAGAATGTCTGCTCAATTTATCTTGCGGGTTTTGTGTTTTTCAATTGTCTATTTTAGTTAGGAATTGTCGAAGTATGTAATTGTATGTGCTCCAAACTTCCACTGTCCCTGTGGTTGGGTTGTTGGTTAGTTCAAATGTCTGACATATTTGTTTTTCGTAATTTGCTTTATCATAAATTGTGTCATTAGTTTCTCAATCTAATTTTATTAATTTTGTCATGTCGGGGCTGTTATAGCTGACTACATATCTCCTCATTTTTAAATTGACTGATTGAAGAATCAAAAGAATTGCGAACTAGTAGTCTAAGCTAGGTTCACACTGTCGATCGGATCAACTCGATGAACCCGATTGTCCAAATTTCCACGACCAATCGTGACCAAATTATTGAACGGGCCTGTTAATGACTTCTACCCGACTGCTATCCGGCTATACACGACCTTAACCCGACCATTCACGACTCCTTAACGACTCCATCACGACTCAAACCCGACCATTAATTAATACATGTTCGATAATTCCGACCAATTCACGATCTCTACACGATCTTCACTCGACTAGGTAGACCAAATCAACTACACTCGATCTCAGCCAGATTTCGGCCAGACCAGATCGACTTGATCGTATAGGGGTCAAGGCGATAGCACATGTTTATTTAAAGTGAGGCAAATCGGCGAGCGGAGCGAGGCGAACATTTTTTGGAAGTTCCGCAAGTAAGAATATAAATACTATTTTCCGTTTTGCAATTAGATGTAACATAGATGTTGTATCGCTGCTTTGTTACTGTGCTGCTGAAAGAGTGGCCAGTGTTAGCGGCTTTACAGCACTTACAATTGCTTCTACCGCATTGTTTGTAACACCCAAATTTAGAAGTTTCTTGTTTCTTTACTTTTGATGTCACAAGTATGTCTTTGAGATTTTTGGGTCTGCGATAGGCAATAATAGGAGGTGATGGAAAAATTTCTTTTAAGGAAGAGTCATTTTCGATAAGACGCCAGTGCTTTCGGATAGTAGATGAAATATTTGTCAAATCGGGATGGAAGGTTACAACTAACGGAATTCTATCTTCACGGGTCGTCTTATCTTTGTACTCCATGAGGCTAGTTCGATCTTTTTCTTGGGCTTTATCAAAAGCGTCTGTGATGTTTTTGGTTTTGTATCCTCTTGATTTCAGCTGTGTTTTTAGTTGTCCCAAACGATAGTTAAGTTTGGATTCCGAGGAGCAAATTCACTTTAGTCTGATGGCTTGACTGTAAGGTATACTCCTGGAGCAGTGTTTCGGGTGAAAACTTTTTGGAGAAAGGAACTGGTGTTTATCAGATTTCTTTGTGTGAAGATCAGTTGTCATGACCCCGTTTTTTACAAATGTGGTGGTGTCCAGAAAAGCAATTTTCTCGCTTGAAAATTCAGATGTAAATTTAATTGAGTGATGGAACTGCTTACAATGATCTAAGAAATCTTGCAAATGTTCTGCAGTATCGTTCCATTTCATGTCAATGTCATCAATAAAACGGAGCCATGACAAGGGTTTGTATGGCACACTCAAAAGGATGCGTGCTTGTAAGTGCTGTAAAGCCGCTGACACTGGCCACTCTTTCAGCAGTACAGTAACAAAGCAGCGATACAACATCTATGTTACATCTAATTGCAAAACGGAAAATAGTATTTATATTTTTACTTGCGGAACTTGCAAGCTGCAGTATGTTGGTGAAACAGAAACTAAATTCAACATCAGACTTAACAATCACCGGTCGTTCTATACTAAAGGAAGAAACTGTCCAATTACGAGACACCTCTTAAGAACAGGACATACTTTTGATAATATCACCTTTCAAATAATTGAGGTAAACCAAAATTGGGACACCGAAAAAAGAAAACAGAGAGAAAGGTTCTGGATGCATCAGCTACGTACTCTTGAACCTGATGGACTTAATGAGAGGGATGAAAAACAGTTCTACCCAAAACCAAAGGAATAAATCATGAATTTCATTCTATTTAACTAAAACAACTATTTGTTAAGATTTAAAAATTGTTATGTACAATAAACGACAAAAATATGTTTATATACACCATCAATCAATATGTTAAACTTTTACACGAACTTTGTGTAGCTCAAGCTACAAAGATATTTTTTTGTCATGCATCCGATTTCACCTAGATAGATGCACACGCCCGATGAAGCTAATTTGTTTAGCGAAATATTGCGTGAATAATATATTAAATATAACAACTAATTTTATAACACTCATTAGCGTGTTAAAGTTACATTCTTAGACACTTATATAATTTAATTTAGTAACTGCATTAGTTTATTATCCTACCTGGACACATTATTCTACCAATTTTAAGTCATTGGTTTTACCTACCAAGGTTCGAACCCATGCACGACCTACCGCACTAGAATCAATGGAAAACGCTAGCATACAACCAGACAATGCTGATCATAATCAGACAAAGAAACACGAAAAAAATATTTTCAAACAATACCAAAAATATATTTCATACTTTAGTCCCCGAGGGTATCACCAGCCCAGTAGCTAGTACTTCGATACTGGCATGAAAATACGGATTTTTTGTGTTATTAAAATTTGCTGTTACAAAATGATAGAAATTATTATAGATTAAGGAATGTATCTCCCTCATGCAAAGCTCTGATTTCTTTCACGGATTTGGCTATACTTTTTGGACCTTTTGGATTATAGCTCTTCATCTTTTATATAAGCTTTGGATTTAAAATATTTTGGCCACGAGCATCAATGAAGAGACATGTATTGTCGAAATGAGCATCTGGTGCAAGAAAATTGGTACCGTTAATTTTATTATTAAAGATAAATAAAAATCATGAATTGCCTTATACATTAAAGACTTCCATAGAAAAGGCGCTTCATGATTTTGTTTAAATTAATTATAAATAATTATTATATTTTTTGGTCAATGAATTATTTTATCGATTAGCATTTGTTTCAGTGAGTTGATAGTGTAAACATTGGTAACTATAGTGTTATCGATTCAAAAATAAACCAAGGAAAGTAATAAGCCAGCATACTTATAGGGGGTGTTTATACTCACGAGTTACCTTTTTCATCTCTTTCTTCTCTTTAAAGAACCCGTCTTCAACCAGTTTTGTAACGACATATAGATTTGTTTCAATTTTTTAATTTTGATTTGTATTCGGAACACTTATTTTTTTTTTACCGTCACCGCTATGGTAAAAGCTGAAATCGCTGAAGTGTGCCGGTAGATAGTTTGAAACTCAAATATTGATAATGTAAAATACATAATTAAAAAAAAAATGACACTTCTAAAGTTTGGTCGTCGTTTCAAAAGTGAGACATTTGCCTCATTTGCCTCCATTACGCTACGGCTCTGGGGGTCGTAGGGATAGTCGGGCATTGGTCGGGTATGTACAATTTCAGTATAAAACATTTTTTTTTTATATCACCCGCTGCAACACAGGAGGCATTAAATGTTACCCTTGTCAGTTCGTAAGTACGCATACGTACGTCCCAACTATTAGATTCCGTTTTCTTATTTTGCCTCAACCAAATTTAATGAAACGCAATAACATTAAACACAGATCACATGCGAATTTGGGTGGTGTCACTTTTACCGTTCTTTAGTTATCATGACTCTTTATAACGTTATATGCAAGCTGGTCCATTATCTGTGTCCAAAAGACACATTCCCCGTTTATTTGGTTAGGTTCAGTAGTTCACAGAAGGTCTGAGTAAAACTATACATTTAAAAAATTTACATGAAAATAAAGCAGTTGGATTGTTTGGCAAGGTGGTTAAAGCTCAGATAGACAGGTAAATAGCTGTGATGGAGCTTGAAGTGATCGTAGAAAACAAATAAAAAGGGTGAGACAGCAAAGGGTGCCGAAAAAAAAAATCTAGATGATGCAGTGGCTGTCAAGGCGACCACTGTGTGGGCAGTATAAATAGTAATCACAAAAATACTGAACTCCGAAAAAATTTTAAAACGGAATGTCCCTAATGAATGTCAAAATCAAAAGTATGAGAGACTTGCAGGAGCTGAAAAAAGATGAACCCAATGGTTATAAAAACTTCCTGAAAGTAAACGTAGGATGCTGATTTGTTATGGGAGTTTTATTGCTCTTTTTATCAAAATGAGATTTGTCACTGGATTAGTACTGGTGTTAGATAGCAATACACATACATAAATATTACCATCCCCTCTTCCTTGCTATCTTACAAATTAAACTTACTGTGTCATACGTTGTATATGTGCATATGTATGTAATCAGTATTTTCCATAGATCTGATATCTAGGAGTTGAATGGTTCAAGATATTTCTTTTTAGTGTATCAATGGCAATAACCTGCCATTATCATAACCTCGTAATACCCTTGCGAACACCTTTTCTGAAACTGTTTACATATATCTATCACGAATTAAAAAAAAATCATTTGTTTTTCGTCTCATTTTTGTTGTTGATAAAATTGTATCAAAAAGCGTAAGTTCTTATAAACATTCGACCATACGGTGTCTTATAGTTGTTAATTTCTGTGTCATTGTGAAAAGTTGTCTCATTGGCAGTTATACAACATCTTCCTATTTTTATACTACAAAAAATTCTGGACAGTCAAACAAAAGTAGCTCATTAAACAGCTGAAGTATAATATTGATGTTCTTAAAAACTAACTTTGAAGGCTAAATTAGTCATCAGCTGTCTAATAATGAATTTTAATGCACAATTACTTTCATATTTGAAAAATCCTCTGGGCCAAAATGCATAATCTATTTCCCTTCCGAATCAACTGAGATCATCCCAGTTTTTATTGGGTTTCGTGTTGCTAAGTTTATACTTTTTTATGTTGTGGTATGTAGAGTTCTGTTTGTCTTCTCGTCGGTTTCCATTTTTCTCTATGGCTGTGTCGGTTTGACCTTTGAGTTTGATTGTTCTTTTGGTATCTGTGTTCTCTCTTTTAAAACTTTACACCTTCTTGCAAAAGTACAGACGCATACAGTACATGGAGTAATGTGTGTACAGTTAAAAATAAATAGTGACAATATATTTTTGCAGAAGCAAAGTTATGAAAGCTAGGTTCACACTGCCGATCAGATCAACTCGATGATCCCGATTGTCCAAATTTTCACGACCAAGCTCAACCAAATTCTTGATCGGGCCTGTTAACGACTTCTACCCGACCGCCATCCGACTCCTTTTAATGAATCCATAACGACTACATCCCGACAACAGAATGAATACTTATTCGACAATTCCGATCAATTCACGATCTTTACTCGACTAGCTAGACCAGATCAACTATTCACGATCTCAGCCTGATCTCGACCAGATCAGATCGATATGATCGTATATGGGTCGTAGGGATAATCGTGAATTGGTCGTGTATGCACATTTTTAGTATAAAAACGTCCGGATTTTTTATTCCCCGCCGCTTCGGAGTGGACATTAAGTGTTACCCTTGTCCGTCTGTACGCACGTACGTCCCAACATGACCCTTCATAATATTATATATAATAGCTGGGACATTATCAGTTTCCCATGGACACATTCTCCGTTTGTTTTGTTATATTAAGTAGAAGGTCCGAGTAAAATCATACATTTAAAATATCTACATAGAAATAAAGCAATTTGATTTGTGGACAAGGTGCATCTCCGCTAGCCAAGGGTTACGACCCACTTCCCAGAAGAGGGAAGTGGATCATGACCCTTGGCTAGCAAAGTTGGGGCAAGGTGGTAAGAGCTCAGAGAGACAGGTTAATAGCTGTGACGGAGCTTGAAGAGTGCATAGAAGACGAACAAGAAGGTGTAGACAGCAACAGGCGCCGAGAAATCTAGGTACGGCAGTGGCTGACACGACGACCATTGTATGGTTAGTATGAGAGACTTGCACTAACACAACAAAGAGGAACCCAATGCTTATAAAACTTCCTAATAGTGGACGCTGATATGTTATGGTAGTTTTATTGCTCTTTTTTGGAAATGACACCACAAAATGAGATTTGTCACTGGATTAGTACTTATGTTATATAGCAATATGCTCAAACTTTACCATCCCCATTTCCTTGATTTCTAACAACAAAAAAAAAAACGTACTGTTTGTCAAATATATGTGCATAAGATATGCAAGCAGTATTTTTCATAGATTTAATTTGCCAAAAATATTGCAAAAAATGAGTAAAGATGTCACATATTTCCCCAAAATTTGACCCAAAATAGAATTTCAATACCCTGGAGTGATTCCTTTTTTGAAACAGTTTACAACTTTACATATATCTATCAAGAGATAAATAGTGCATTTCTTTCTAACCAAAGTTTGATAAACGTTGTATGCCGTTTGTTTTAGATAGTTTGATACGTTACAGAAGTAGAAACAAATGCATCGTTTGGTTACAGGGGATTGCAATTTTGAGTAAGTTTAGACAATTTCTAAATTATGACATGCAAGAACACGTTAATAGACGCATTTGCAGCGAGTGTATAGTTTGTCAAAGTTTATGAAAACTTGCAAAAGTATGTTAGAAACAAATGATCAAAACGTGTGCTCGTTGAACAGCTTGTATCGTTACTGTTAGAAAGAAAGTATTGTCTTTCGTCTCATTTGTGTGTGAAATTACGTCAAAAAGTTCGAATGAAAAAGAATTGTCTGTAAGGTGACCTAAAGTTGTTATTGATAATTTCTGTGTCATTTGGTTTTCTGTGAAGAGCTTTCTCATTTGAAATTGTACAACATCTTTTTTCATGCTACAAACATTTCTGGACAAACGGAAAATACGGACAGTCAAAACAGAAAATAGCCAATAAAACAGGTAAAATATAATCTTGATGTTCTTGTAAACTAACTTTGAAAGATCATAACTTAATCATCAGCAGTCTAACAATGAATATTATTGGACAATTGCTCACAATTGGTTTTATGAGTCTTTGTTTACTCCTTGGTTTTGATTGTTATTGTCTCACTTTAATATCTGAAAAGTCCACCGGTGCCAAAATTGCAGGATTTTCTTACCTTCCAGAACATCTGAGATCATCCCAGGTTTTGTTGGGTTACGTGTTGCTAAGTTTTTAGTTTTCTATGTTATGTGGACTGCTGTTTGTCTCCTCGTCGGTTACCGTTTTTCGCTATGACCGTGTCGGTTTGTTTTCGACCTTTGAGTTTTTGTATTTTGCCTCTTTTTTAAAATGTTACCTCTCCTTGCAAAAGTAAAGACACATACTGTACATGGAGGAATTTTTGTACAGTTAAAAGTAATGTTGCCAATATATTTTTGCGGAAGCAGAGTTATGAGAGTTAATCAGATCTGCACACACCTTTAAAGAATTGTGTAGTAGTACTGTGTTCTCGTGTATGGCTGAGTAGAGATCGAAGAGTTTGAGTTATATATTTCAACCCTGAAAACCCCTCTGAATCCGCCACTGCGGCGGCTTCCATAACTATGCCATTCGGCATTTTGGAAATTTTATTTTTAGCAATGCTGTATTTTATTTCCTACGTTGGTTGACTGGTTACTTCTATGGAAAAGACTTCGGCAAATAGTATATCTCTATTTTACTTTGTTTATAGAAGAACAAAATGGAAAAGACTTCGGAAAATAATATATCTATTTTACTTTGCATATGGAAGAACAAAAAGGAAAAGACTTCAGTTGAACGATGTTCTAACACTTTTCACGTATTAATCGTTCTATATGAATTAATGAAATAATCATTGAATTGGTTATTCCCTTTTTCAGGTTCAGCGTTTTGAAAATTGCCACATTTTGTCATTTTCCCTATCATAGCATTTTTTACTGTGGTTGAATTTGCATGACCATTAGTGAATGCACATCAGGGGACGCTTATACAAAATGAACACACTCTATTCTGGGTTTAAGTAGTTCCCTAAGAGCACTTTCGTTCTTTAGGTCGGTATATAGCTAGACGTCTTTATCTTTGAAATATATAACTCAATATCTAAGTGAAATCTAAAGCTTTTCTAAATGAGGAATAGATTACCTTAGCTGTATTTGGCAAAACTTTCGGGAATTTTGGTCCTCAATACTCTTCAACTTTGTACTTTATTTGGCCTTTTTAATTTTTCTGGATTCGAGCGTCACTGATGAGTCTTCTGTAGACAAAACGCGCGTAAATAAAAAATTTAATCCTTCTATCTATGATGTGTTTATCTATAATTAAAGTTGAGTTATCACCCTTCTATTGCAGCTATGATTACCAGTATCAGAATTTAGAAGAATAAAGTATTCAAATCAATTCAGTCCCCACTACTGATACATTATAAAAGACGCTTATATGCAGAAAAGGAGGTATATGATGAGTTTTTAGCAGCTCTTCTATGAAAATTATACTATTGTTAGTTTAACATTCTAGAGATGTGTGAAACCCTTGTGTTGTGTTAAACGTTAGTTTTTGAAATAATGAATCCATCTCCAAAATGTGTAACAGCAACCGAAATGTAATGAAACATTAAAAAAAAAGTTCAAGTATTGATGGCGGAGGCAGATCCAGGTGTGACTTATAAGCGTCAAAATCGCATTTTTTTTCTACCTGCACTGTTCGGTAGAATATATTAAAAAATCGTGATTACGCTCCCATGCTAATATCCTTGATCTGCCCATGTTTTGTAAGTTGTTTCTTGACATACTAGAAAATACCCGCGAAATATCTTTGGTTCATAATTTGAAGATATATAGTTTTGGTGTAAGGCGATAATACGATCTTAAATCTTTTTGAAGCGGGTCACAGATGAAATACAACCACTCAATATGACACCCAAAAGAATAGTCCTCCCGACAGAAACTATTGGCATTTGTGATCTAATCATATTGTTATACCCTGGATGCATTGCACTGATCAAATTAATATGTAAACAGAAGAATAATGGATGTTGTAACACTCGCCATGCTCATAATTCAAATCCAATATGTTCAATAGAGACTTGTGTGAGAATTAAGGTATTAATCAGCCGTATGTACTGAAAAACCAACATACCATTGCCTTACCATGTGACGTTTGTGTTGAGGTCGTTGCAAGTAATCCCCTACCCTTGAGGGTCTACTTTTTTGTTGAGCAGCCCATAATACTTGCAGACAATGCGGAACTGATGACAGCACGTACATTTTTGATAATTTACCACGCAGAAAATATTTTTTGCCCCCCCCCCACCTTTACATTAAATCCTGGATCCGCACCTGATTTCTGGTGTTTCCGTGAGTAGGCTGAAAGTAAGCCCCCACCATATCATGTTGAATTGGTGTGGTACCATATGGAAGGGAACGCTTTTGACGTGTAAATTTTGTTTGTTAAATTGCCGCGAGCGTCAAGGGAATGTTGTATCACAAAGTGAATCAAATGTTTCAGTTCTAGATCATTATTTACCGTATCTGCTACGGAAACAAAACGTTGCATGGGGCAGACGTGCAAAGACGAAAATAATGACGACACGTAAATTTTAGAGCTGAACGGCGTGAAGGACGGTCGACCCGAACTGTTTTTTTTTTTTTTTTTCGATTTAACCCCAAATATCCCCTAAAAAGATCTTGAAACAAACACATGATAAACTACGCTGATCATTATCACTTTGTGGAATAAAACAATATACTGTGGATTCATTTATTTTCGTGGGTATCAATTTTCGTGGATAGTAAAAAAAAAAGACGTTTCGTGGTATACGTAAATTCGTGGATCGCTGATAACAAAAAAAAAAAAAAAAAAAATTCAGATACATAATTCGTTGATTTGTTTTTGATTTAGGAGATCATATAACCTCCTTGGTTTAATCAATAATAAAACAAACAAAAAAGAAGGAATTCATTGAAAAAGTTTTGAATTGTCAAAATCCTCGCTTGGTCATTTTAGGTTAAAGTGTTCATTGAAAATTTCTATTACAATAATGGACAAAGACAACTAATTATTTGTTTGTTTTACAATTTATAAATGCTTGTCGGAATTCTATAAGGCAATCAAAACTTAATGATTGAAAGCTCATTTCCCTAATCACGATATAATAAACAGTCATATAAGTAAAAGGTGTGAAAATAAATGTTCCTGTCATAAACAATATTACCTACGGGCAATATCCCCGTACTTAATCCTATTGATTTTCAATCACTAGTAAACCAAACTATGACACGGTAATTAACAACTTGCAGTTATTTTCCATGAACAGTTTTAATCAATTTTAAAAAGTAAATTATCACTGATATTCGATATATTTATTATTGATTTAATTAAACTACTTGTATCTTCTTTCAATAAAAAAAAAACACGTGTTATGTTACAATGTTTATCGCTAGTCAACACTATACTAGAACTGCATAGCATAACCGGAAATAAACATCCGACTCCATACACATTTATCGGGATTATTCTTCGTTGAATTCTTAAATTCGTGGTTCGTTGTGACCCACGAAACCCACGAAAATTGGTATACCACGAATAAAATGAATCCACAGTATATGTGAAAGAAGAAAACGCGGTACACAATTTCAACTCTATTCATTTTGTAAAATAGAGTTTTAGCTGTTGTTAAAATGCAAGGACAATAGAAATAATCAGACATATCAAACAATAAAAAGACCACATTGATTACCAACTGTTGACTTCTCTAAACGAGAAGAACGAACAGCGATCGCTTAATACAATTAACAACGAAGGTTTTCCAGATGATTTGGTTCAGTCACAAAATGTAAGTCTCAATAGTTAGTTTCTGCTCTTCATGGTATGGTCGGTTTTATGCTAACCAGTATAGTGATTATTTAAACTCTTTTGAATTGTATTTGGATGAATAGTTTACAAATAAGATGAACAAGTCTTAAATATTTTAAAAAACATAAGCTAAACATCTGGTTGACAGTTCTATTATGACAAACGGGAAAAGTAAAAACGTAAAAAAAAAAACCCAACTCAACTCAAAATGGATTCGATAATGTGATGTTTACATCAATTTACTTGTTTTTCATAGTTTCATATTCATGCGTAGACAGGCTTGCAAATGTATGATCGATTATACTTGTTATGGACTGTTCAACCTTTCATAATAATTTCCTGTCAATTAAGGGAATGATTAATTGTCTTTGGAGCACTGAACAATATTTTCAAAATAATAACTCCTCAACTTTGATTTTGAAAATATCGCAATTAACAGAAACGCTTTAATAATGTCATAAAGCTAACCGATGTTATTATAGACCATTATTAAAAAAAAACAAAATAGTCGGACATAGTCCTCTGATTTAATATGTCTCTACAATGCTGTTATATGATAAGATTCAATATTTTAATGTATTACATTTTGGTAGCGCTCGTCATACAGCAATTCAATAGTAAAAAAACAAGGGGGGGGGGGGTGTCTTTGTTTACTATGAATTTAATACGGTGTGAATATATGTATCTGTTCTGGACCATACAAGGGTACTTAACCATACGTGC
This sequence comes from Mytilus galloprovincialis, assembly GCF_965363235.1. NCBI lineage: Eukaryota > Metazoa > Mollusca > Bivalvia > Mytilida > Mytilidae > Mytilus > Mytilus galloprovincialis. The sequence goes on from NC_134843.1 coordinate 91,700,273, forward strand.
ACGACATACTCGTTTAATATTAACGAGCTGGACCATATGAATATTTAGACTATCAGGTATTTGTCTTCATACATGTAAGAACACACTTTATTTTCTCCGAACGTATAATCGCCTTTAGTTTGTCGACTTTTTCGTCTGTAAGTAGAACTTTATTTTCTAAGTGGTTAGATATTATTTCAGAAACGAAATCTTCTTATCTGTATTGATATTCATTGAATTATTGTGTTCTTGCTCCTATTCATACGATTTTCCTATGATTGTAAGATAGTATGAATAGAAACAAGAGCACATTATTACACTTTATTTCTTTTTGAAAATAATAAGGCAATTTTTAATAATTTAAACACCAAAATAATTAAAAAAGAAGAAAAAGGGTTTTCGATAACCAATATTCCTTTGATTTACGCAACAAGCTTCTTGCTAAATAGATTTATGATATATTTTTTAAAGTTATTTTCCAAAGGCGCCATATTGCGTTTAGTAAGAACAAAGTAATACGCGTATGGTTTAATTGCGCACATGATCTGGAACATATCCATGTATGATTATAAATATGTTGGCCTGTCGAAGCCCTTTATTGCTGATTATATAATATAGCTTTATTGCTGAAGAACATATGGTGACCTCTGTTACATCTACATATATTTGTCTCATTGCAATCATGCCACTTATAATGTTTATGTCTGTATATGTGTTACAAGGTTTGTACTCACATTCTGCTATTAACAGCCACTAGGTTCCCAATTATAGTACGATATCCATATATGTAGCACTTGCATTACTGTTGAGTCTTTTGTAGACTAAACACACGTCTGGCGTCAGTACAAAATTTAATCCTGGTATCTATGTTTATATTCAAAGACCTTGGAACTAATTATTTTTTGTATTTGTGTAATGCTGAATTGATAAAGTAAAGTATAATTTATGTCTTTGTTGCTTTGGAGATATGAGTTTTGCTTGTAAGAAGATCATTCCAATTTATTAATGCCATTTATTCACGCAGATGTCATACTCATGCACTGAATAAAAGTGAAAAACCTTGCAAACTTGACATATGCTTTGAAGGTGACAAGCTGGACTTGATTATGTTTGTTCTTCTACAATGTATATTGTGTGCAAGTTGCAGTCTAACAGGCTAGGTAAACAGTTATCAAAAGTACCAGGATTATAATTTAGTACGCCAGACGCGCGTTTCGTCTACATAAGACTCATCAGTGACGCTCATATCAAAATATTTATAAAGCCAAACAAGTACGAAGTTGAAGAGCATTGAAAAGATTTCAACCGTATTAATTCTTAATTCAATCAACAGAAGTATTTTTTCAGCCATTGTTGTGAAAGCTCTTCAATGAATGCATATATGTACTTTCATGAACTGACAAAATTGTGCCATATAACTGAGCAAAATTAAATTAGAATTAGCTCAACACGTGTGTATTTTGATATTTATTGGTATATTTTATTTCAATAAAAACTGAGACACTAAATTAATTTTAATTCAAATAAAAAATTAACCGACAGGGCAACTTTAAATCATTACATCTGTTAAAAGAGACAAAGCTTTCCAAACAACATATTAACAAAAAGTAAATGTTTTCGTAGCTGAAAATCCCGATTTGAAATAATAAACGTTGATTTTTATACTGTGCTATGTAACTCTGAAATGTTATCGAGTGTAATTATATACTCGTTGTGATGATGCATAAAACTTACACATAAAACATTGGATAAAAAATAATATTTTGTATGTTAATATTTTAGTAATTCAGTAATCCCGAATTTATTTGAGTGTTAACTTTGCAAGTCTGATGCAATCTTTGAATTTATGATCGTCGTGATGATGCATACTATGTACTGTCATACAGAAGACTATAACGCTTCGAATAAGAAAACAACCGTGATATGCTTTCTATTTCTTGGACTCATCTATGTAAAAGTAGTACCCTTAAGTTATTCAAAAGAAGTATTGTTCTCTCTCTATGTTTTTCCAGGTTTATATCTTTTGTTTATTCATCTTGTTACCGATGATATCGATTCAGGGGTGTTACATATGACTTGCACCTGCGGTACACAGTGATTTGCAACAAAGAAAAAAATAAAATGTTTTAAAAGAATTGTATTAGTAAGAAATTTGATCGTATATACTCTAACAGATCTTTGAAATACTGAAAATCAAAATCTGTTGATATTTTCACATATGAATGTTGAAATCTGAAAAAAAGAAATTTGTGATTTTGTTTTATTTTTAAAACCTTCATTTTATTTTACTTGAATGGAGAGTTGTCTCATTGGCATTCGTACCACATCTTTGTATATATACATATATACATACTGTTTGACAAATGGCAGTTCTTCCTTTTTTGCTGTTGTTGAGATTTCAAAAACATCTTTATTGTGCTTCTGGTACATGGTCAATAAACACTAAACATAATGGTTAATGTTACTATATATATATTATTAACTCAATCTATATTTAATGGATAGTTTTATTGTTTAATTAAAAAATCACTTTAACGTTTATATCTATGTTGGGTCCTCTACTGGAAATAAGATTTAATTTATCTTATTTAAATTATGACAAGATGTATCCTTTTTGAGTAATGATAATTGTCGTTATCAGATTATTCCTGCATTGTTCGCTTGACCTTGAGTGTACATTTGCATATTCGATCACCTAACCTATATCATTCATATTGTGACTACAAAAGCGTGGTTTGTTTCAAAAAGAATGATCAAGTTAAACTTCAGCCACAACTGAAAAACTAACGAAATCACAGGGAAAAAAAAACATTTCCCAGACGCCGAAAAGAAATTAAACCTGATCAAGTTTACATTTTTCGTTTATTTACCATTTACAAAATGTTGCTATTGAATGTGTTTTCTTGATCTGAGTATGTATGTATTGTTAACAATGTGTCGTTACTTCAAACATTGCTCAACGCTTTAAAAAGTCAAACATTCAATGTTTGTTTTTCCGTTTTAGAAGCAGAACAACATCAGTATCATGCACCCAATGTGCTGACACATATAATTGATGAGGTAATTTGTAAACTAAACTTGCTGTCATAAAATTTGTTAAAACATTGCGAGATACTATCCTCATGCATAGATAACATTAGTCAAAATTTGCATACCTCTTAAGAATTGTTTTGTCTTTCATTGTCTGTAACTTCGTGATTCGTCCAATTGTTTTGGTTGAAGTGCCACTGATAAGTCTTTGTAGACGAATTGCACGTATGGTGTATTTAACAAAAGTGTGTATATAAGAACAATTAATTTCTTTGGTAATATTATTTCAACAACTTCACGACAATATAGGTCTGCGATTAAAACAAATACTCTTTACAGACTTGATTCCGGGTTGACCTCGTCATCGGTGGAATATTTAGTCGATTGCATTATTTAATGTGTGTCTTGTTCTGAATATGTATGGACTATTAACGATTGAACGATACTCGAAATTCTATAAATGTGTCTAATAATTTTATGGATTGTTTGCCTTTACATATAGAAAAGTGCCTGTAATTAAAACTGCTTTGTTTCTCAGCTTTATGTCTCAAATATTCTATTTATTGTCAATAAAGTATTATTATATTACGATATTATCTGATTATTATTCCTGCATTGTTCAACTGACCTAGAAAATTACATTCGCATCTTCGACCACTCGAGTTGCACCATTTACATTGTAATTACAGAGGGTATGGGTTGTTATTCAGAGCATGATCAGATTCAACATTATTCTAACGAAATTACAGACATTATTTTTTTCCCAGATGCCGAAAAAAAAGTTTACATTTTTTGTTTATTTAACATTTACTAAAGAAGAAGCACGAAAGATACCAAAGGGACAGTCACACTCATAAATCGACAACAAACTGACAACACCATGGCTAAAAAATGAAAAAGACAAACAAACAATAGTACACATGACATAACATAGAAAACTAAATAATAAACAACACGAACCCCACCAAAAAACTAGGGGTGATCGTTGGTGCTCCGGAAGGGTAAGCAGATCCTGCTCCACATGTGGCACCCGTCGTGTTATGTGATAACAAATCCGGTAAATAGTCTAATTCGGTAGGTCACATTCATGAAAGGGAAGGGGATTGTAGTTACGACGTAAGGAACATAGCCGATATCATTTGTGAAACGGTTATTCCATAACGGTCAACCAACTCTGATGGCGTCCGTAAAATTTACGAAGGGATGATTGCAACTTCACCATTTGGAGCTCATGGTTTAATAGCTTCCTTGTGAGCAGCAAACCCTCTATCAAGAAAATCATGATAGGAAATGCAAGCACGGGAATATCGTATCAATTGGGAGATATATACCCCGTATGCAGGTGCTGCTGGAATGTTGCTACTTAGAAATGGAAAGTTCACAATTGGAAAGCTGAAATCATCTCTTTTGTCGTAAAGTTTTGTTTTCAACCGAACCTCATTGTCAATTTCTAGATGTAAGTCAAGATACGAGGCCGACTTAACTGTATCTGTAGTATCCTTTATCTCTAGTTCGATTGGATAGATGCGTTCCACATAGTCACCAAATTTTGAATTATTTAGTGAAAAAAACAGCATCTATATAGCGGAAAGTAGATTTAAAGGATATCGCTAACTTCTTATCTTTCTTCCTAAGAAGTTCCTGCATGAAGTCAGCTTCATAATAATAAAGAAACAAGTCGGAAAGTAGAGGGGCACAAAAATGTTGCTATTTAATATGTTTTCTTTATCTGAATATGTATATAATGTTTACAATATGTCGTTACTCTAAACACTCTAAAACTGTCAAACAATTAAATGGTTTGTTCTTCTTTTTCAGATGCAGAACATCATCAGTATCCTGTACTCAAAGTGCTGACACATATAAATGATGCTGTCATAAAATTGTTAAAACATTGCAAAAGACACTATCCGCGTGCACAGATTACATAAGCAGACTTTGCATAACTCTTGGACGAAATTGCTGTTTTTCAATGTTTTTAATTCCGGCGGTGATTTGGTATTCAAACTGTTTTGATTTATGTGCCACTGATGAGTCTATGTAGATGAAATGCACGTATGGTGTACTAAACAAAATTGTGTATATAAGAACACTTAATGTCTTTGGTAATTTCATTTCAACAACTTTGCGATAATATAGGTCTGCGATTAAAACAAATACTCTTTACAGACTTTATTCCTGATTGACCCCGATATCAGTGGAATATCTAGTCGATTGCATTATTTCATGTGTGTGTCTTGTTCTGAATATGTATGAAACATTAACAATTAAACGATACTCGAAATCTTATACATCAGTCAAAATTTAATGAATTGTTTGCTTTTACGTATAGAATGAATAGTGCCTGTTATCAAAACTGCTTTTGTTTCTCAGCTTTATTTCTCAAAGGTTCTATTCATTGTCAATAAGGTATTATGATATTAGAATATAACCTTATTATGATTCCTCTAGTGTTCGACTGACCTAGAGTTTACATCTTCGATTACTCGAGTTGTACCATTTATAATGTTATAACAGAAGTTATGTATGTTATTCAAAAGCATGAAGTTCAATTTTAATCAGCCACAACTGCGAAACAAACAAAATAATAGAACAAAAAAACATTTGAATTAATGACCAATGTTTGCAAGTTCAAAATGCAAATATATTTCAATCCAAAAAATTAGACTTTTTCAAGAGTGTCTACATAATGGGCAGAAGACCACCCTATGTTGATATATTGAAAAACAGAAGTGACAGAGCTGCAATATGTAAGATCCGTATAAGCGCTCATATACTGATGATTGAAAGAGGGAGACATCTAAATATTCCCAGAAATGAGAGATACTGCTCTGTATGTAATTCTGGTCAAATTGAAAATGAAAAACATTTTCTTTTACATTGTGAAAAATACTCAACTAAAAGGGACATATTTTACCATAAAGTTTCAAATATAATCGTTGATCCTACAAAATTTCAAAAACATGAAAATAATATAATCTTTTTATTAAATAATAATTCATACACAATCCTAAAATTGACTTCCTCTTTCATCTCGGACAGTTTGAACCTGCGTAAAGCAGAACAAACTCTATAAAATTGTCAATATGTCTAATTCATAATCATTGTTTATAATATTACATATTGTAACGATAACCGAGCGGTCAGGCTTTGGTGTTAACTGTAAATATTGGAACTCTTAGTGTGTTGCTATAAGAATGGAATATATGAACTAAAGTTATAACTGGCGACTCTTCTTTGGTAACGTGGTTCTCTGGTATCGTGGTATTCGGGTAGATCTACAGTTGGTTCTGTATAGGTTTTGTGGTACGTTGTGGTATTCTGATAGATCTTAGTTTGGTTCCGTTTAGGTTTTTGTAAGAATAACAAACTCGTCGAATAAAAATCAACTTTTATTTACATGCAATAAATATCAGCAATTCGTACACATAATAAATAACTTAAGTAGCAGTATTCTAGTTTAACAAATAAATACCTTACTTTTATATTAGAATATCGTAAAGAAAATGGATAGCGGAACTATAATACATAAATACCTAGAAAGTTTACGAACAAGATAGTTTGGTAATCGGCAAATGGTAACGGAAATTCAATGTCAAAAGATAACGTTTCTCTCGAGAAGTAATTCTCTAAATACAACTTGTTATGGAACTAACAAGTCCTAACAAGCCAACATTATACGGAAATAGTCTGGTTATTTCTGGTTATTTAATCGCTTGGAATTAGCGTGTGTCACTTGCCCAGGGTAAAGTCGTACTGAGCCTTCTCCTTTCTCTCCTCAGTATTTATACTTAGGTAAACCATTTACCGAAATGGTAAACCATTTACCGAAATGCTTTACCATTTACCATTTCGGCTTACCATTTACCAGTGGTGAAAAATACCTAAACTACCAAAACCGGAATTGGTAATTACCAAAATAATGTTCGGAACGATTGGTAAACGTTTATGTACTTCATTTGATATGAACAATCGAGGGGAGTTCCGAATATAAATTCAAAACATGGACGTTAAGAATAATAAAAAGTTAACAATGTTTACACAAAGTTGTACAAGAAATATAAAATAAAAAACAGTCAATAAACGGTAAGGTTTTAACAACATCCTCACACAATTTTAGGGAAAACAAGTTCCATTTCAAAGAACCCCCATTTTGTTACACTCTCCCCACCTTTGAAAAATAATGTTTGCCCTCAAACATGAATAGCCATTCCCTAAAATTTAAAACAAGTTCTCCAATATTTTTCATTAAAATATTCTATAGCATACATATTCAAAATTATAAAACAATATTTGATCAAATATAAATACAATCTTCTGAGTGTACATTGTTCATTTTCATCTTCCCGCAAAGTTTGAGGCTTCCGCACAGTTCTTTATGATCTTTTAATTTTGTAAATGTTCATATAGCACCAACATTTCTTCTTCACATGACGATTGTTCATAAAACACGAGTTCTGTTTATTTTAACGAATGTTTATAGAGCACAGACATATCTTCTTCACTTGACAAATGTTCATAAAACACCAACACATCTTCTCATTACGAAAGTTCATAAAATACTAGTTCTGCTTATTTTAACAAATGTTTATGTAGAGCACTGACAAATCTTCACTTGACGTTCTAGACGAATGTTCATTAAGCAGCAACACTTCTTCTTCTCGTTATGCATGTTCTCGCATCAGAAATAATTCTGTGTATTCTGAAAAATGTTTATAGAGCACCATCAAATATTCTCTGCGGGACAAATGTTCATATAGCGCTATTTTACAAATAATTTTCCTGAAAACACATTACATATTACACAACAATCAATAAATGTTAACAATATCAATAAAAATCTGAAATAAATTGACACTTAATTAAAAAAAAAACTATTTCCCTTATCCAATATAGGCCCTACACATGGACTTTTATCTATAAAAATCAAACTCAATAATCATTGATACAAGTATATCTATGTCAGCAATAATGAGACACGATACCGAGTATTTATTAGACTGTGTTGGTAATACAGCAGTCCCATCGGCATAACTACGCTTCCATTAGTCATGCAGGGGTATCCCACTACGTGTATTGGTTAACACTGTCTTCACAATCTTGGACATGGTATTATTCATGGATGAATAACAAATAATAAAAAAAACTACCCACATACAATGGACCTGGTATCAATCAAACAATTTAATTCTATGTCAAAAACATTGACAATTACATATAAACTATCAGAATATTTTTATCTGACTCAATTTTTCAAAATTATTGGACTCTCCTATAAATCATAATTAGTCTCAGCTAAAACTTGGTACTCAGTTTCAGTTACTAATAGTTTCCCCGACCAGTCATTTGGTCTACCACTTTTATTTCTTGGAATTAAAAATTGTTATTTCTGTTATATTAAATTTTTGAAAGACGACCTGAAATGTCATCAAATTGTTCAGACAAATCCCTATCTAAATCAAAATTATTATATATTTATTTACAGCACGGACTGGCTTAGTGTCGTAATTTACGTCTATTGTTTTGGAAGGCTTCATACTCCAGAGCTACTTGAATGGCGTTATCAATATTTTTTGCTTTGGCCTGGAAAATAGCCCATTCCATGTCAGCATCATTTAGAGAATCAATAAAACAATCACGTGCTAAATAATCCCTAACTTCCATTGGAGCTGATGGATACGCTAATCTTACAAGGCGTTTTATGTCTTGGCCTAATACAGGTATTTGTTCCGTGCGACCGCGTATTTTACTTTTCATTTGCGCCCGGTACATTTCTGCTTGGTTTTCTGGTTGAAAACGTGATGCTAAAGCGGCAGTCAGTTGTACAAAATTGGTCCGCATCTCTGGTCTTAAATTGGTTAAAATACTTTGGGCGGTACCTCTTAAGCTAGTAGCTAATTCTAAAGCTTTCTCTAGGTCAGACCATTTATTAATTGCTGCAATTAATTCAAACTGAACTAAATAGTCTTCCCAATTAGTCTCTCCATCACAAAGTACTGGTTTCTTTTTGTAATAGTTTTTATTTTGTAAGTTTATATCATAATCACGGTCAAAATTTGGTTTATTGCTAATGCCAGAATAATTTAAATTACTGGTCATTTCATCAGTACTGTGTTCATGGTCGGTCCTGTTAACCCCAACTCTGAATCGTCCGCGGGACGTCAAAGGTAATGCTTGGTACGTTGCCCCCAAATTATGGAGTACGCCCCGGTCCAATGCCCTAGGTAAATCCCCCGAATCCCATCTGGATTCACAAGACGTCGCGACTCGTCTTGTTTTCCCGGAGTCTCCCTCAGCAGAACCCTTTGCCTCAGCAGTACCCTCTGCTTCAGCATAACCCTCTGCTATAACAGTACCCGCTGCTATAGTAGAACCCTCTGCTTTCTGACTCCAAAACCCATACCTAGACCTGGCAGCATGGTTATAAAGAGTGCTTGACTCTTCACCAAGATTCTGTTTTACCGGCCACGTCGCATTTGGTTCCAAATGCACAACCGTTGCCCTATTTGAAACTTCCTTATTTTTCGCTTGGTCAATGGCCACTTTCGTTGATGGTGATAAACCTCCTGACAATGGCCTTTTGTCAGTATGATGTATACCATCCTTTTCGTATCTATCTGTATTCTCTTGTGAGGGCCATTGATCTTGGTTCACTCTTATGCTTATCTCTCCGGTCGGCGTCAGATCATGGAAAGTTTCACAGGACCGAGATCGGGGGAGTACTGGTCTACCCTGGGCAGTTAACCTAGGTGTTTCAAATCTATTTTCCGCGCTATCCATTTTACTTATTTTTATTTATGCCTTATCTTAAATATTATTAAACTTATTGTAAGAATATAAAAATGTAGGTACGTGCCTCCGCTGCCACCACTGTAACGATAACCGAGCGGTCAAGCTTTGGTGTTAAATGTAAATATTGGAACTCTTAGTGTGTTGCTATAAGAATGGAATATATGAACTAAAGTTATAACTGGCGACTCTTCTTTGGTAACGTGGTTCTCTGGTATCGTGGTATTCGGGTAGATCTACAGTTGGTTCTGTATAGGTTTTGTGGTACGTTGTGGTATTCTGATAGATCTTAGTTTGGTTCCGTTTAGGTTTTTGTAAGAATAACAAACTCGTCGAATAAAAATCAACTTGTATTTACGTGCAATAAATATCAGCAATTCGTACACATAATAAATAACTTAAGTAGCAGTATTCTAGTTTAACAAATAAATACCTTACTTTTATATTAGAATATCGTAAAGAAAATGGATAGCGGAACTATAATACATAAATACCTAGAAAGTTTACGAACAAGATAGTTTGGTAATCGGCAAATGGTAACGGAAATTCAATGTCAAAAGATAACGTTTCTCTCGAGAAGTAATTCTCTAAATACAACTTGTTATGGAACTAACAAGTCCTAACAAGCCAACATTATACGGAAATAGTCTGGTTATTTCTGGTTATTTAATCGCTTGGAATTAGCGTGTGTCACTTGCCCAGGGTAAAGTCGTACTGAGCCTTCTCCTTTCTCTCCTCAGTATTTATACTTAGGTAAACCATTTACCGAAATGGTAAACCATTTACCGAAATGCTTTACCATTTACCATTTCGGCTTACCATTTACCAGTGGTAAAAAATACCTAAACTACCAAAACCGGAATTGGTAATTACCAAAATAATGTTCGGAACGATTGGTAAACGTTTATGTACTTCATTTGATATGAACAATCGAGGGGAGTTCCGAATATAAATTCAAAACATGGACGTTAAGAATAATAAAAAGTTAACAATGTTTACACAAAGTTGTACAAGAAATATAAAATAAAAAACAGTCAATAAACGGTAAGGTTTTAACAACATCATCACACAATTTTAGGGAAAACAAGTTCCATTTCAAAGAACCCCCATTTTGTTACACTATTAATATATTCATTATTTTCAATACTTATTATGTTTGACCAACTATGTAATTGATATACCATGAGCCTTAACCATTTATTGTTGATGAGTTTGTGCTAATAAAATATTTGTATTTGTATTTGCCAGACGTTAAAAAGAAATTAAACCTGAACAAGTTTACATTTTGTGTTTATTTACCATTTACTAAATGTTGTTATTTGATGTGTTTTCTTGATCTGAATATGTATATAATGTTTACATAATGTCGTTACTCTAAACACTATAAAACTGTCAAACAATTAAATGGTTTATGTTTCCCTTTTAGAAGCAGAACATCATCAGTATCCTGCACTCTATGTGCTGCACGTATGATTAATGGAGTAATTTTCAGTAAACTTACTGTCATACAATTGTTAAAACATTGCAAGAGACATGATCATCGTGCATAGATTACATAAACCAGACCTTGCATAACTCTGAAACGAAACTGTTGTTTTTCAATGTCTTTAATTTAGTCAGTGATTTGGTATTTAAACTGTTTTGATTCTAGTGCCACTGATGAATCTTTGGAGACGATATGCACGTATGATGTACTAAAATATATTGTGTATACAAGAACACTTAATTTCTTTGGTAATATCATTTCATCAACTTTACGATAATAAAGGTCTGTGATTAAAACAAATACTCTTTACTGACTTGATTCCTGGCTGACCCCGTTATCAGAAGATATCTAGTCGATTGTGCTGTTTAATGTGTGTCTTGTTTTGAATATGTATGAAATATTTTCAATTGAACGATACTCGAAATCCTATAAATCAGTCAAACAATTTAATAGATTGTTTGCCTTTACATATAGAATGAAAAGAGCCTATAATCAAACCTGCTTTGTTTCTCAGCTTTATGTCTCAGATATTCTATTTATTGTCAATAAAGTATTATGATATTAGAATACAAAGGCTTTTTTTGTTTGATCATCCTAACAAAAGACTTTGTGATGTTAAAAGCAAATTAATTGTATTTTACACAATCCTTGGAGAGAAAATCAGTGAACGATATTTGTGCATCGAAGAAATATGAATTTTTGATTAATGTGATAGAAAAGCAGGAAGTTAGAAAAGAGTCATTATTTTATTTTTCAAATACAATGCACTGGTTCGCATTTGAAGAGCAAAATTGTAAAATTCGGTCAGTTTATACCCATATGCGGTAAAGCTTAGCGAAAGGTATTGCGACGTCATCAGTCAAACAAACTTTATTAGATTAACTCTTTAAGGAACGATCATTTTCATTGGTCAATTCAAACCTTCGACCACACACCTGCGAAAATAGAACACACGTACTATAACGTTGAATGGACTGATCAATATTCACGCAGCTGGTCAAGGTCGTTTAAAGCTTCCATCGTCGTATTTGCGTACATGATTGTGTTCTTGATTAAGCAATCACAATTCTAGCTTTTATAAATGTGCATGTGAAATTCATTGGTTTTATAATTTTCTGCAATTGATAGCTAATAAGTGATAAGTTGATATAATCTTGAAGGTTTATCGAAGTCTTGCCACTTGTGATGTGTCTATGATATCATGAACATGCAGTAATACAAAATAGAAAATTTGGTGTTTCAAGTACAATTTGTGTACTCGGAGTACTGAGTAAAGTTTTTTGACCGTAGCTCCTGGTCTCACTCCGTAAAGTTTTTGTTTATTTTTATTACCTTGATTTGTATCTTTTTACAATGAATTTGTTAGATTTGAACATCAGTAAAATACTGTTCTCTCTAGTATGCAACGAAAAACTCCCGCACCCGGAGAAGTCCTTCAGCTGGCTCCTAAACAAATATGTAACTAGTCCAGTGATAATGGACGTCATACTAAACTCCGAATTATACACAAGAAACTAAAATTAAAAATCATACAAGACTAACAAAGGCCAGACTTCTGACTTAGGACAGACGCAAAAATGCCGCGGGGTTAAACTTTTTATTTTGAGATTTCAACCCTCCCCTATACCTCTAGCCAATGTAGAAAAAAGAAACGTACAACAATAAGCATAGTAAAACTCAGTTTTAGAGAAGTCCGATGTCAGAATAGGTAAAAAAAAGAAACTCAACTAAATGACAATAATTCATAAATTGATTTAGACAAATATATGTGCGGTAAGGTCTTGGTTCCTATAAAAATACTAATGACAATATCGAAAAATAGGTAATGCAGCAGTATATACAAATTACTTATAACATGTCATAAGTCAGGAACCTGATGGTCAGTGGATATCGTTTGTTGATGTGGTACATCAGTGTTTCTTATTTCTCGTTTTTGATATAGATTAGACCGTTGGTGTCCCTGTTTGAATAGTTTTCCCCTAATCATTTCGGGGGCACTTATACCATGATTTCTTATATCTATTGTACGACCACATCTGATTGAATTGTAGTTGACAGTGATGCGTTAATGCATCCTAAAACTTACTAATACGATTAAAGGTCAAAATTTATCGGAGAAGAGTTGGAAGAAAACTTGATCAAAGTCATTGCCTTATACGCACGAATGTGTGATGTACTTTTATAAGTAACTATCAGAGGTGTTTAAAATCGCCACTTAACCAATTTACTTGACTGTTCGTTATCTATTTTGCTAGATTAAATTTGATTATCAAGCATAAATGAATCATTACATATAGCTATAGGTCGTGTTGCTTTATACTCTTGTGTCTGTTTAATGTATTGCTGGGTTATTTCTTTGCCTTTTTCTTTTGTTCAAATAAATAAAGGCAACAGTAGTATACCGCTGTTCGAATAACCCACCTTTTTCCGAAATATGATTTTGTGTCTGTTTAGTGTATTGTTGAGCTATTTCTTTGCCTTTTTTGTTTTGTTCAAATAAATAAAGGTAACAGTAGTATACCGCTGTTCGAATAACCTTCATCATGTCAAAACTATGATTTTGAAGTTGTTTCAGTTCTAGGGGACCGTATAACCAATAGTAGGATTTATATATTATATTTAATGATACAAAATAATAATTGCACATGTATACATTATACTGCAAAGTAATAATCTCTGTAATCGTTCTAATATCTTAAGTCAATTCTAGATTATGAAACAGAAGACAAATACAATGAACTTACTATCTCGAAATTTATGATATCTTAAATGATACCTGTTCGAAATAATATTATGCACTACACTTACTCCTGATACTTCAATTTTCCTAATATATCGAATATTGCTTAGCAGTTGTCTTGTAACTCCATACCAACGCATTATTGGTTGACCATTTGACCTACGTAAAGATTTTACTTCTAATTGTTTTCTTCATATCTTTGTCGTTTTTTAGAATCTAATGTTGACAAATATTTTATTATATCCAATAAATTGTTTACATACAAAAAGGAAGATGTGGCATGATTGTCAATTAGACAACTCTGCACAAGAGACCAAATGACAATGAATACAACTTTCTCCATTGGGATGGTTTTATGATACCTATAATGAGTTTATTCATAGAGCTTAAAATATTGTATGAACACTGGTTTGTTGTTGAATACTGTGACTTCGAGATGTATTTTTATTTTATGTAGTTGTATTGCAGTCTTTATAGTGTGTACACAACACATTCTTAAATGATAATTAATATGTTTATAAAACTAGTCTCAAGTAAGGTTAGACACCATATATAAACTCCTTTGTTCTTAAACTTTTTTTGAAATAATTTCAAATCAATTTGATTGTGTCGTTCTTATGTAAATTGATCACAATCACTTTGATTTTCAAATTATCGCGGTTATTATAACAAACTTTACATGAATAATGCTGTTATTTGTAAGCTTACCGGATGAAAGTTATTCTGAAACGTTTGCATTTTGGATTCACACGGAAATAAGCGAAATGCAATCATATTTGATTGATTTCTGCAACGCCTTTTTTTTCTTATTAGGACAAAAAAGGAAGAAAATAGAAGAAATGGGAATAATGAAGATTCAATATGCTGTAATAGATTAACTTGCTTTTTTGCAAATAAAAATTTCTTTTTTAATTAAAAATGTATATTGACTCGTGCTTATTTTCATCTATCATCTCTATAGAATCTGTCATGACTATAAATTCGGATTAATTTTCATTTATTTCTGATTTAGTTGAACTAATAATTCAAAATAAAGTCTAGCTTAAAAAAATAAATAATCAAAGTTCAGATTTTTCTGTACGTACTACACAATTAATCAAGTGACAAATCGCAACCTGTTTGAAGAATGATTATCTGAATTCATTGATGTTCTTCGACAAATATCAGATGCAATCAAAAAGTAACTTGAACACAATGCGTGTCATTTTTTTTAATGAATATCTAACACTCTCAAACAAACAAAATCGTTTTTCTGCGCCATAATACATTTGATACGTTTGCGCCACTAGTTTTCAAATGCGTTAATTTGTAGTGTAACAAATGCACCAATTAAATAAAAACAACTTCCCTTCTACTTGTTGTATGTACTGCACACAAGAAAAATGGCAATATATATTTCGTATATGTTTCTCTTATTTTCAAAAACATATTTTTCCATACCGGACCTAAACATATGGAGAAAAATAAAACATGAAAAAAACATATTGAATCATATGTTGCAATTTTTCCTTTTCCTAATGTAGGTTTGACACTTCGGACAACAATAGACTGTTCGATTTGCAAATTCAATGTAAATCTTCTGTATTAAAAAAAAGTACGTAAGCTTCACATCCAAGATTCATCACAATGCCCCTTTAATAATATTAACTAAAACAATGTCTCACTACACCTCCTTTATTCACATTTTGTAAATCATAGAGTGCAGAAACTGAACAGATAAACACAACTTCAAGTAAATGACCCTCTCCCTTAACATACCTGTCTAAGAACACTTTCTGCAAAAATGTTCTTTTCTGTTGTTAATTACGTACTTAAGGTATCCTTAAGCTTGTATAGCTTGTGTAGAAGTACATACGACTTCATGTATATATTACTTTCTATCAAGTTGTCGAATACATACTAGTAAAGTCAACGCCAATACCGTGATTCCACTCTATAATAAAGTAAAGTATTGTACCTTCCTCCAATATCATGATTCCACTGTTAGAGTTCACTATTGTAACTTCCTCCGATACCGTGATTCCACTGTTAGAGTTCACAGTGCATTTTGCCAATAACAATGTTATTAAGGAAATGTAAAAAGAAAGTTGATCAACTCTTTGTTTTTCATTCGTTATCTGCCATAAATATAACAAATGTCAGTACTATAGAAGTTGTAGAAAGGTTAGGATTAACTGGGCTTTGTGTCCGCTTGACTCGCAACAAATAAACGATAATCAAGCGAAGGTATTGAATATCAGCGATAACGAAGGTATTCATTCCGCATTACAAAGACAGTCATTCTAGCTTAAACCAGTAATGTAGTTATCCTCAGTGTTTGAATGATGTTAATAATTTCATAATCTTTGCTAAAAGCTTCTTATGAAACAGTGTCATTTTGTACTGCTGGTGCCAAGATTATTTTAATCAAAAAGCCGAGTCTATCTATGGTCATCACATTTTGTTTCAACCGGATTGAGGTAATGCGGAGTCGAGGTACTATCAACATTTTTCTGATATAATGTTTTAATGGTGTTCGCTACTCTGTATCAAAATAACAAGCTTTTTAAAAGACTGTTATAAATTATTAGTATTTAATAATGAAACTCAAAAAGCAGAAAAAAATGAAAGGTCCGTGTGCTTGTTTTCTAGATATAAGCCATTCAAAATTGGCGGGAAATAATTCTCTTAAGACTTCACATACTTGGCACCTTTTTTTTTCAAAAACAATGAAAATACAGCAACGATTTTATAAGATTTATTTAAGAAGACATTTCAAACTATATGATTACAAAAAATGCTTTAGAACCTTTGAAAAATTGTTTCGTAGAAACATAGAAATCGTTGGAATGTTTTGCAATTTATCTTATTCTTTTGGTAAAAGATAGCCATTTTAAAGATGAAAACATGAAATTAGATGGAATAGAAATATCGCATTCCTGTATAATTCTTGTTACTCTTTTTTTAAGTTTTATGATTCTATCTGAATCTTTTTGTAATAAATTTCCCCAAATTGCTAAATTGATTGATTGATTGTTTGGTTGATTGATTGATTTAATGATTTTTACTTTAATTTTCACTTTCATAAACCATTATACAATTTTCCATAATTATACAAACAAAAGGTGGAACACATTAGTTTTAGATATTTCTTTGATTATTGGCTTAAAATACTTGTTCTGTTTTGGTTACGTTTTTCATGGTCAATCTTTTCATTAAATTTGAAGTTTGTGCTTATTGTTTCTAATGTAGAATTTATACCATGAAATAAATAAAACTATAATTATATCATGTCACATGTATTGTAACAAAGGACAAAGTGAAAAAAAAATAATGACTTTTTGTGCTTATTTGTGGTTGACAGGCATCATCAACTTTCATTTTCATAGTGTCTCAATATAAGACAATGTTGTGTTTTGTGGGTCGTAAAAGTATTTCTTACCCCCTCCCCCTTTAAAAAAAATGATAACAAAAAAGAAAACCAAAGCACAATTATATAAAAATGCTTTACAAGACAGATTGACTTACGTGAATAATTAGTAGTGCTACATTTTTCTTGCAATGTCTTTTGAGAAACTATAGAGTTTACGGTGTTGTCTGGAATTGTATCTTACTATTGTTTATGTATATCAACAACAAGTAGGATTAACCATGACAAAAAACACAAGACAGATACTCTCTGGAATTTATTTTTGCCAAGTTAAAATTATTAGAATTCTGTTGATAGTTTTCATATCTGTTTATTTCCTACATGTATACTATAAAGACTTCATGCTAAGCAAGTAGAATATTATTGTTTGAAGGAATAAACAGATTACCTTCCCTCATCAAATTATCAATAAACCTGATGGAGGTGTTAATTGTTAAACCGATAAAAAGTTTCTACTTAATACATGGAAAATTATTGTGTTAACCAAGATTATCGTTCAGTTTGTGGATTATATTCAGCCCCAGGTAAATAAATCAAAATATATATTCGATTATATTACTATTATTATTTTAATGTTTGAATTGTGATGTGGTCGTAAACATGAACATGATAGTATTATTTTTAATAAAAAAAAATATTTACAAGCTATGAAAAGCTAAAGCAATAATCAATCTTTAACCGAAGAAAGCTTCAAAATATTATGACAAAACAATTAGAGGCTCTAAAGATCATACTTGGATGAAGTGATGTCTCATTGGCACTCATACTACATCTTTCTATATCTATATGTTGCTCACATAGATGTTTGTGCATCGTTACAAATGGTCACTCTCTAGCATTATACACTATGATACTAGTCATATAATTCATGAATAAAACTTCTTTTATGTTGATCTTTTCCTGGGTGTTAAGTTTCTGTCTCTCTCTCTTTTTTAATTGTGATTGCCCAAGGCAAAAAAAAACTAGAAACATTGAACAGGCACAAAAAGAATGTAGAGGGGGTAAAAAAATGTTTGTTAGGCTCAATCGTGCCCGAAAAGCCCAGTTGTCAATATCAAAATTATTTCGTTTAAAGTTTTCTAGGTCATCTGTTGTCACTATCGAAGTTTATAATCAAACACATGGTTAAAGAATATTTGACCAATTTAACTTGGTCCAATTCAAAGAGTGTCACTAATAAATTACTCATATTTTATTTGAAGAAAACAATGTACTTTGATTAGATAATTCACGTCCAAGTCTATCCAAGTCTAAATAAAATAGAAGGAGATGTTTTTCCATCGAAGTCGGTCAAAGTTTTTGATCAATGTTTTTTCTGACGATTGTCACTATCAAGAAATTCATCAAAAACTTTCACCAAGAAAACTTATACGAGAACAGCTTGATAGTGACAACGGGCCTATCAACTGACGTTATTGATACTGTAGTGTTGACTTGTAGATTTTGTCTTGGGGGTCATTTCAGCAATTTAAAGTTTATATATGTATAATTTGTATAAATAACAGCCCAACAATGTAAGATCTGTAAATTTGCGGGTGCAAATTTTTTGTTCTTTCTTGGTCGGGATTCAAACTTATGCTACTCAGTCTATGGAAAAAGCGTATCGATAAAAACTTTTCTTATATCACATAGCGATATTGTCTAATATCAATTGTAAATATGCAGACATTCCATGCGGAAAATGTTGTTTTCGGCAACGAAAAATTAAGAAAATACTAACTTTAAAACTTATTGTTCAAATATAAACAACAATTGAGTCTAATTTAAATATACATTCAGAAGTTAGTTAGAATCTAAAGTTTATGTCCGTGTAAAATTTGAAGTGCTGTGTTTTTTCTTATATACATAAATAAACAAATGCTATTAGTTCTTATATCAATGCGATACTTTTAAAATATCATAGCGGTCTTTTTGTTATATCAATATTAGTACTTATTAGTATTAATATTAGACTGTTGTACCCATATTTTGACAATTTTACCTATTATGTCTGTTTTGTTCACGCATCGTTGTAAATATGACAGAATTTGATGAGACTGTCATACACGTGAGATGTTAAGCGCTATAAAACCAGGTTCAATCAACCATTTTCAAAATTTGAAAATGCCAGTACTGAGTCAGAAATATGACAGTTGTTATCCATTCTTTTGGTGTGTTTTATCATTTGATTTTACCATTTGATAAGGGACTTTCTGTTTTGATTTTCCTCGGAGTTCAGTATTTTTGTGATTTTACTTCTTAGTAGTATTGTATGTAAATAAGCAGTTTTAAGACCATTGCTTAAATTCAAATGGTTTTTGGTAACATCTTACAAATTTCTCAATTAGTTTTGGAAGCAAAACTAATCAAATAAGGGTTTAATAAACAATGACGTAATCAAATAGCTAAGTATCAAAATGAGTGTTCACATATATAACATTTAACAAATTTCATAATGAACGCACCGAAATAATATATATCCGATATGCTTGCAACGCATGCATGGAAGACTTTCTTTATTGATAGCAATACCATGAAACTAACTTGAGAAAAAGATGAATCATTCTGTCCTCGTTCAGATTGATTCGACAGAATCTGACCTGTACTTTTGAATCTCCTTTTTTATACAAATAAGACCGTTGGTTTTCCTGTTTGAATGGTTTAACACTAGTAATGCTTTTGTTCCTATATAGCGTGGTGTTCGTTGTGAGCCAAGGCTCCATGTTTAAGGCCCTACTTTGATCTATAATGGTTTACTTTAAACAAATTATTACTTTGATGGAAAGTTGTCTCACTCGAACTCATGCACCATCTTCTTATATCTATAAATCTTTAAAATTTCCCCTTATAAATAACTGCTTTCCTGTCCTCCAACTGAACGATCTAAATTTATAAATATAGAAAAGATATATACACATTTCTAACCTCAACAGACATTTACATCTTATCTATTTGTGTTCTAAACATTTTTTTTTGTACTCATTAAAGAAATGAATTTATAACAAGCGATACGGATTGTTATTTTGCACTATGAAATTTTCGCGTATTTATACGATCGGTTACTAGTCAAAAACGAAAGTCAAATCTCTGTGGCAATAATACATCGGAAGGCCCTAACGGTCATCGCGGTGTAAAAGAGCGTCCACGCGGCGCGCTGATTATTTTCATAGAGATATCGATTTACCAACGGGAAAAGTCTTTGATATACAAAAAGAACTGTTTTCCTTCTCAATATTTTTTTTCTATGTTAATAATAAATACATTTTCTGTATGACAAGATTTTTGATTCTCGTTGTATCTGAAGTTGTCCAATTTATAGTCTGAGGCTACTCAGTTGGTATCTTCAAAGTTCGCGACATCAGCATTTGTACATTTTAATTTGTTTGGATTATTTATTTTACCATTTGACTATTTATTGTAATTTGGAGCTGTACTGGAATGGATTGTTTGAATGAATGTTTCTTTTAAGTAATGATATTTTTTTCAATATTACCAAGGTTGATAGGCTATAGCAGTGTGATCAGTATATTAGAATCTAATAGGTCGGTAGACGTATTTGCAACCGCATTTAAATTCCGCCATTGCATCATCAATTCAAATAGAATTATAAAAAAGAAGATGTGGTATGATTGCCAATGAGACAACTGTCCACAAGAGACCAAAATAACACAGACATTATCAACTATAGGTCACCGTACGGCCTTCAACAATGAGCAAAGCCCATACCGCATAGTCAGCTATAAAAGGCCCCGATAAGACAATGTAAAATAATTCAAACGAGAAAACTAACGGCCTTATTTATATAAAGAAATGAACGAAAAACAAATATGTAACACATAAACAAACGACAACAACTGAATTACAGGCTCCTGACTTGGGACAGGCACATACATAAATAATGTGGCGGGGTTAAACATGTTAGTTAGTAGGTTAAACCATGTGATTGAAAACAATAGACTGAACAGGTTGTTAACACTTTCAACTATCAATAGGGTCAAGCAACATTTTTGAAATGATAAGTTCATGTAAGCGTTAATTTTGTTACAGTTACGAAATTTTAGTGATATTGATCCTAAAACATTAAACCGGTCATGATCTAAGATGGAAATTACACACCGGCCGTGTGTCGTGTTAAATGTCACCCTGTTTTAAGAAAATAGTCATTACTTTATACCGAGAAATCTGTATAACATTCGTCTGAAATTTCCCACAATGCAACTCGTTGATATAAGACAATATCGCTCGTTCATATAAGAAAAGTTTTTATCGAATCGCTTCTTCCATAGACTGCTACTGAGATATCGTGGTACCAAATCAGTGATGATGATACATGACTGAAATCATTCTGCATCAAATTGAACACACTATTACTACCCCTTTTTATATCTTTTAAAACCACAGTTTTAAACAGCAAAAGAAAATATTCTAAAAGTACTTTTAAAAGAGGAATATACACTTCAACATTGCAGTTTGCTGCTCTTTCTTTAAGTTTATACAGATGATATATATACAATCATAATTATGAATGTTGCTGCAACGATTTCATATGGCGGAAAACTGTAAAATCGACTATGATACTACATGAACTCTTGGTAAATCTAATTCATCTTACTTATTTAAAGATGGTAGGTGTTGGTTATATTTATCTTTTGCTTTTAATCTTGAAGAGACAACAATTTACAGATCATAAAGTTAGAGATCCGTATTACTTGAATCAAATGTGTGAAGTCTTCCCTCGTTAGTTTGTAATTAATTTGTCAAATCTTAGGATGTTATGTGTAATAAGAAATTCGCTATATTCGCGGCTTTATTGTGAAAATAATTGTGAGTTTTTAAATCTCGTTTCATATAATTATATCAATTTCAAGATTATATAAACTTCAACAAAATACGTCATTGTTTGTGGTGTCTTGTGTTGTTGTTAAAGGAAGATGACGGGTTACATGTTGTAATGCGCTATTATATTATTAGTTACACGTTTCTTTGGGCTGAGTGCTCTTGCGTTTGTTTGAAAGTAGTTGTATTCCACGTAGTGTTATCATTTAAGCGATATTATTTAGCATTGTCACATAAGTGGGAGGTTTGGCTAGCCATAAAACCCGCCATTCAAATGTCATGTACCAAGTGAGGAATAGGCCGTTCTATGTATGTTAGCGTTTGTTTGTGTTGAACTTCCGTATTCTGTTCTGTTTTCCCCTTATAGTTGATGTTTCCCTGGATTTGTTTTCTCTGAATCGATTCATGACTTTTTAATAGCAGTTTATACTACTGTTGCCTTTATATAATTCGGTTATATATTTTATATCGCTCTCTCTCTTATTGTATCGTCTAAGGTAATCATTGGATTTTTTTCTGATATGTGAGTATCAATTAGATATCACCGTCACATCAAAATAACAAAAGGTTCAACAGAATAACACTTATAGGTAATAATGTACATACAAAAAACGTACAGGTTACAGAGATAAACACTTAAAATTACACAGTTTAACACATGATTAACTAAGTTTGTTGACCGTTATGGCATATCTGTTTAACATGTGACGACAGATATGTTCTTTTTGTCGTAACTACGATCCTCTTTTCTCTTAATGTGGCATACCTAATTAGATTGTGATCGTGTTTGTACTTACACGAACTACTAGACGGACGCCACGTTTGGAACAGTATCTGCTCACTACACCGCATGAGATCCTTTCCGGTTTTTTGGTAGGGTTTATGTTGCTCAATCGTCAGTGCATCTGAGGCAGATAGTTGTTTTCCTTCCATCATATTAGAAACTCATCTGCAAGGAATATCGAACCTTTCAATTTGTTTTCTTAGTCTTATTTTGTGTACTGTTGATTGTCTGTTGATCTTTTTCGATTTAGCCATTACGTTTTTGTGTCTCTTCGTTTTTTTGCAAAGGTGTTGCAAGTTTAAATAGATCTTTATATTCTAAAATTGCAATAGTCTCTAAAAATGGTAATAAGGCGAAATGTTATCAACTGAAATTGGAAAAACTTTGAATAGTTAGATAAATTTAAAGATTTGATTGTTATTAAAGCACATGGTTTTCAGAATTTAACAGTTTTACCGTAATAATAACTTACAAATTTATGTGAAAACTTGAAAAATCTTTCATATATTTGAATACTTAAGTTTTACTATAGAACATTCACATAGACTGCCTTTTCAAAGATAATCCTTTACTCTATTCCAATCTTCAGAAAATGAACTGCTATTAAAGGTTTGTCTGGAAATTAATCAATTTATAAATTAGTGATAACGTAGAATAATTCATCACTTTTCAAACCCGCCTTATTGTGTATGTGCCTCTCCAAAGTATGGAGCCTGCAAATCAGTGGTTGTCGATTGTTGCTGAATGTCATATTTGTTTTTCGTTCATTACTGTGTACATTTTCCAGCCTGTTAATTTTCTCGTTTAGATTGTTTTACATTTGTCATTTCGGGGCCTTTTTATACTGACTACGTGGTATGGGTTCAAATCATTTTTGACGATCGTAAGATGGCCTATAGTTGTTAACTCTTCTGTCTCAGCTGGTCTCTTGTGTACAGTTGTCTCATTGACAACGTAAAACATCTTCTTATTTTTATACTTGAATGACGGACATGTTTGAATCAGTTAAATTAATCAAAAACGGAAGACAGTAATTTGAAAAGCAGAAACCAATTATCATCCTATTTATAGAAACCTCTGTGATCATAGATTGTTTACGGAAATGTCTGTAATAATAACAAATGTCATTTTCATTCCTCGTATATGTCATAAGACTTACTTAATTACATCAGATCTTTTTAACATAAAATAACAATGAATGATTTAATATTGATAGTCCTCATTATAGAATTATTGTTTATAGACGTGTCGTCCGTGGAATGGTCCTATAAGGTAATTTTATTTATAAATATTCATGTTAAATACAATTACAAACTATTGTTCATGTTAAAGTATATAAATACTTATATTTTCACAAGATTTGAAACACGTAAATCTTTACACTTTTAATTTTTAATTAGTTTATGCTATTCCTTTTTAGCTCACCTGTCCCGAAGGGACAAGTGAGCTTATGCCATCACTTGGCGTCCGTCGTCGTCCGTCGTCTGTCGTCCGTCGTCGTCTGTCGTCGTCTGTCGTCGTAAACTATTTCAAGAATCTTCTCCTCTGAAACTACTGGGCCAAATACTTTCAAACTTTAACTGAATGTTCCTTAGGGTATCTAATTAATAAATTGTATCCGAAGTTTTGATCTATCAACAAACATGGTCGCCATTGCTAAAAATAGAACATAGGGGTCAAATGCAGTTTTAGCTTATAACTCAAAAACCAAAGCATTTAGAGCAAATCTGACATGGGGTAATATTGTTTATCAGGTCAAGATCTATCTGCCCTGAAATTTTCAGATGAATCAGACAACCCGTTGTTGGGTTGCTACTCCTGAATTGGTAATTTTAAGGAAATTTTGCTGTTTTTGGTTATTATCTTGAATATTATTATAGATAGAGATAAACTGTAAACAGGAATAATGTTCAGCAAAGAAAGATTTACAAATAAGTCAACATGACGGAAATGGTCAGTTGACCCCTTTAGGAGTTATTGCCCTTTATAGTCAATTTTTAACCATTTTTCGTAAATCTTAGTAATCTTTTACAAAAATCTTCTCCTCTGAAACTACTGGGCCAAATACTTCCAAACTTTAACTGAATGTTCCTTAGGGTATCTAGTTTGTAAATTGTATCCGAAGTTATGATCTATCAACAAACATGGTCGCCATTGCTAAAAATAGAACATAGGGGTCAAATGCAGTTTTTGGCTTATAACTCAAAAACCAAAGCATTTAGAGCAAATCTGACGTTGGGTAATATTGTTTATCAGGTCAAGATCTATCTGCCCTGAAATTTTCAGATGAATCAGACAACCTGTTGTTGGGTTGCTGCCCCTGAATTGATAATTTTAAGAAAATTTTGCTGTTTTTGTTTATTATCTTGAATATAATTATAGATAGAAATAAACTGTAAACAGCAATAATGTTCAGCAAAGTAAGATCTTCAATTAAGTCAATATGACCAAAATTGTCAATTGACACCTTAAGGAGTTATTGCCCTTTAAAGACTTTTTTCACAATTTGTTCATCATGTTGACTTACTTTAAAAAATCTTCTCCTTTGAAACTGCTGTATCAATTTCAGCCAAACTTAGGCTAAATGAGTTTCAGAGTATCTAGTATAAATTTTATATTTTATTTCCTTGTATGTCAAGAAACATAGCTCCTACGGCTAAAATAGAACATAGGAGAAAATGATTATTTTTTTTTTGGCTTTTGAAGAAAATAGGACGATCCAAAAAACATTTAAATAAATTGAAAAGCCAAAATAATCATTGATGAGAGATTTAACCAAAAGAATTAAGGTGAACGATTCAGGCTCTTGAGAGCCTCTTGTTTTAAATACTGGCTAAATTTGTTTTCAGTACACAATGTTTTCAGTTTATTTTAGGAGATAAATGCTGTAATTCCTATAGATATCCTACCATTATAACATGTATAACACAATGACAACTTATATTTACTTATTATTTAAGCATAAAGTAGGTGCAGCAATAATTTCGAAATAATATCCTCCAATACATTATTGGATTCATATGCTCTCTTTTTTTAACATAAAACACAGGTGTGATTTCAAGTGCTCCTCCTACTTTATAAAGTACGAAGAAGATCTGCATGTTTTACCTTGTAACATAAAGGAATGAGTCCTTGACACACTTATCTCAAGGGTCATTTTGCTTAAGGTATCATAGACAATGAGGTCATTATCTTTTTAAATTAAGTTAGGACTACCAAGACGACGTCAGATTATTGTGTTATACTCACCACATACGAATATAAACCAAAGGGGAATGACCTTAACATGCTTTAAACTTGTCCTGTATATAGTTTATACATGAGATGATCTCTAGTTGTTTATCATTGGTATAGAGATAGTGTTGTTAATATTTGGTCATTTACACTTGAAGGCAAGGGGATTTTGAAATGTATCATTATTTTTTCTACAAAAGTTGTATATATGTAGCATACTAGGGATTCCTAATTTTCATCTAATTTCGAGGGCTACAGTTGGAGTTATCATAATACTAATTTTATTTTCAAATGGTTTATACCATTCTAACCATTCTATGGTTGAGATTATCTTGGATAAATGACAGCTATTCCCTTTTTAAATACTGGCTAAATTTGTTTACTTTTCAGTACACAATGTTTTCAGTTTATTTTAGGAGATAAATGTAGTAATTCCTATAGATATCCTACCATTATAACACAATGACAACTTATATTTGCTTATTATTTAAGCATAAAGTATGTGCAGCAATAATTTCGAAATAATATCTTCCAATACATTTTTGGATTCATATGCTCTCTTTTTAAACATAAAACACAGTTTTGATTTCAAGCGCTCCTCCTACTTTATAAAAGTACTAAGAAGATCTGCATGTTTTACCTTGTAACATAAAGGAATGAGTCCTTGACACACTTATCTCAAGGGTCATTGTGCTTAAGGTATCATAGACAATGGGGTCATTGTCTTTTAAAATTAAGTTGGGACTACCAAGACGACGTCAGACCATTGTGTTGTACTCACCGCATACGAATATAAACCAAAGGGGAATGACCTTAACATGCTTTAAACTTGTCCTGTATATAGTTTATACATGAGATGATCTCTAGTTGTTTATCATTGGTATAGAGATAGTGTAGTTAATATTTGGTCATTTACACTTGAAGGCAAGGGGATTTTGAAATGTATAATTATTTTTTCTACAAAAGTTGTATATATGTAGCATACTAGGGATTCCTAATTTTCATCTAATTTCGAGGGCTACAGTTGCTGTTATCATAATACATGTACATGTAATACTAATTTTATTTTCAAATGGTTTATACCATTCTATAGTTAAATGACAGCTAATAGGGAAAGTAGACTTGTCTTCTTCATTCATCCTAGACTCTGACTCAGACATTTCTGTGGCAATGGCCCGAGGTCGTAGATAATCGGTCCGGAGATAGATCTGTCGGGACTCTGTGTGAAAATTTGAAAATGCAATACGGCATTTGCATGCACAATTTCATTAAAAATCGATCGAAACTACACATTTATAAGAAGTTTGGAACGTTTACACCACATATACAAGATACAAATATATTACTATATCATATAATACCAGTCAGTCAATGGAAACTAACATTTGGAAAATTGAAATCCGTTGCGTATAAAATTCCTTAATATGTATCAACGAACAAACAGTAGGTGTTTCTTGTTTCTGCTATATGTAACGTAGCACGGTTAGTATTGAAAGACGTGTTTATAAATATTTCTTCTGACGCAATTATCCAAACCATTTGTTTAATGAAGTGAAATGAAAGTTGTAAGAACGGAATATACTAGTATAATATATGATTGATTGATTGATTGTTGGTTGCTTAACGTCCAGTGGCAAATATTTCATGCATATTCAGGACGAGAACACATTCACAATAAATACAATAGGTAGGTATTGTCACAATAGAGGCCATCTGGGATGATGGTTGGGGAAATTTGGACTGCCACTGGAAAATGAGGGTATATTGGATAGGGACAGAAATTTTGCCTTGCAACAGGCCACCTACGGACCACTCAAAGAGTTGTAGCAAGGATTCTTAACGTGCAAAGAGCGTGGCACTCTCTTTACACGAGGCATCAGATTTAACGTCCCAATTCTGACCGGACATGACTGCGAACTTGATACATACCGCACAGCCAAACGGACGCCCCACTTCGGCAAGCGTTTTACTGCCGGTCGGAAGAAGACCAAGTGACCATATTTATATACCCCAGTCACCCTTGGGGTTGTATAATGTATGAAAAAATGGAATAATTTAATGATGATGGATAATGTTATGATTAATACATTGCGTATCTATATTAGAGAGTTTAAGTTTGGATTTGGTTATTTAATTATACAAGGATCTACATGACCTAATGTGATAACGTGGTGTCATGTTAATTCTTATTCATTGCGCAATTAATGTTACGTATCTATATTCGCTCTCGTTCCGTTATCATTTCCTTCAAACTATATTTGTAAACAAAGTATACCGATGACACACACTAACGCAACACTATATTTTGGGGAGTAAAATTGGATTGAAATTTTGTACAATCTATGCCATTTTGGGGTTTAGATATCTGAATTAAAGGGCCGATCGGTCAACAGGAAATCCAATACGCTAAGTTTTTTTTTGATAAAGTAGTCAGCAGCTAATGTTCCGCTGCTAGAGAAATTTATATAAGGAAAGTGTAGCTTATAAATATCAATTAGTATAAAAAAAATTAATAAGACAACGTTCATGGATATGTCATGATCAGGTAGTTATAACTCTATTGTTTGCATTTAATATATATACATCTCTTAAGTATCTATAGTAAGGTTAATATTAGTATTATTCGATCACTGTTCCAAGTGCAAATGTTTATATTAGAACAGATTTGTTAATAATCAAAACAAATCCGATTTCCTATATTATATGCATGCTAATTGATAACAAGTTGTGTGGAATATAATATATACGTTAATGTAACATCAACTCAACCATGTATACTAGGGTCAATTTAATTTGAATATCATAGAGTCCAAACATTGCAAATTAAATTCTTGACAATAATTCATCTGATATCTTACAGAAAAACTGCTATACACCTATACATTGACTTTTAAGTCCGTTTTGATACGATAACGATTATATCATGTATTTGTAATGCTTCCAATAAAATTAGGAGTTTCTGTGTGTGTTACATTTTAACGTTGTGTCGTTTTTTTCTCTTATTTCGAGTGTGAATTCACATTACTATCAGACGTGTCACGGTACTTATCTATCCATAATTCATGTATTTGGTTTTGATGTTATATTTGTTATTCTCAAAGGATTTTGTCTAATGCTTAGTCCGTTTCTGTGTACATGTGTGTGTGTGTGTTGCATTTTAATGTTGTGTCGTTGTTCTCTTATATTTAATGCGTTTCCCTCAGTTTTAGTTTGTTACTCCGATTTTGTTTTTTGTCCATGGATTTATGAGTTTTGAACAGTGGTATGCTACTGTTGCCTTTATTTATTTACCAAAATACCATATTTCCTCAATTTTCAACAATTACTCCAAATTAGTCAAAATTTATAAAAATTTGACTGCAATGCTTGGGAATGAATTGAATACTCAGAAATACACCCAATCTGATGAGATTTGTACATACATAAAACGAGGCGAAACAAAGCAAGGGAGCATGCCTACACATTATGTTAACTCATAAGTCGAGATAAACTGACATTACCATTACAAAAAACAAACCAAACAACAAAAAAAAAACAACAAAAACAGATAGACGAGATATAAAATTCTAAAGACTGAGCAACACGAACACCACCAAAAACTGGATAATTTCAGTTAGTTTGGAATGGTTAGAAGATCTTGCTTCTCTGGGGAAATGCGTCTTTTTAATCTTTTTAATCCTCATAAATTACATTAATTAGACACATCCAGTAATTTCTCATTTTACAATTATGACGAATTAATAAATGTCACTTAGTTAGCATTTAGACATTACAAAATATAAAAAAACCATTAGTATATGGAAATTCTTTACTAACCTTATTTTTTTCGACAATAGATCTTGTATGTCACCTGAGCTTCTTCCAGTATTTGGAATTTGTTTCTCACTCTAAGATTGTACTTTTTTTTTTTATTATATCTACAATTTTGAGCTTGTTCATGTCGTATCTCTCATTCGTTTTTCTTTTTGCCTCATTATATCCTGCAGTTTGATTTTGATCTTTGATCTAACTAGGCAGTGCCCATTGTATACATCAATGCCCCATTTTGTTTTCGTTTGTTTCTTGTGCTGTCTGTAATTGTCCTTATTTTCCGAAGTCAAAAGAACAAATTAAATGTTGGCGCTACTATGGAACATATAGGCTTTTTGGCTTTCTTTAAGATTTTTCACCTTTTGTGTCATACCTGATTCCTCAGCAGTACACTAGTTTGAGTTTCTTCAGCCTTGACTGGTTTCTGTGACAAGTTCTTTTGTACAGAGCTGTGTTGTAAGCCAAATGTCAACCCTTCAATCCGATTGGACGGATTTTTTCTATGGTTAGTCCTTCCCTTAAATAATTGCATTATCAGACTTACTGATTGCATGTGTCCGGATTTCGTTCATGGTTTCTCCCATATAGCCTTTGACTTTCTATATTAATCACGTACAAGGCAGTGGGTTTATGAACCAAGAACTGGGTGTTTAGTTTACATGCACCAGGGTATACCCACCATCGGTGAGCCTAGCATTCCTTGCATTTATTTGCCCAACCTTCCAAGACCTTATGATTTTGACCGAGGTCTTAAGGTGACGTGTTTCCATCTTTCACAAAGGGGAGTATCCCATAATTGAGCCAAATAGGTCTTACTGAATGAGAGGCTGTAAATGGCAGGTAAATTTGCGCACGCGGCATAATAGAATAACCGAAATCTACAAGGAAAACTTTTACGTTTGAAGTTCAGTAAAGGGCGTATCTGTTCTATCATTTGATACCTGCTATTTACTTTTGTTCACACGTTGTTACGTCTAATAAGAAGACCATAGTAACGTTGACCTGTATATATGAATGGCAGTTGATGTTGGTTAAACGTCAACGAGACAGCCATCCAACAAAAAGAGGGAAAAAATCACTTCCGCATCTCCGTCAGACTGGCCTTAATCAGCTCGATAATAGATCACTCCTAATCGACAAGGAAGACATTGTATTACAATTAAACATGTGTTTAAATGTACACCTCATTTATAACTATCAATATAGTATTTCAATTAACAGTGTAAACTGTCAGTCGACGAAATCTTAGAACATCATTCATTTTATTTTTGTGGTGAAACAACATGTCAGAATTAATGAGTACATTCCAATAACTATGAGATGTGAGGGGGTTAAACTAAACTTTCCTGTGGGTATTTACCACAATGCTATCTTTAATTACATTTTTGATCAGCAATAAGTTAAAAATTAACTATAACCAATCATTCTTGATATAGCATTTACTTACGTGACATTGGTATTACAGAAGAACAAAACAATATAGAATAGCAATTTATAATATCGTATCATTGATTGGTGGCAGAGTGAGTTTGTCCAGACGATATTTGTTGTAAAAAGTTGAAAACAACATGTTAAATAATTTCAATGCGTCCGAAGCGCTTTTCTGGATCTACCTTCATCAGGAATGCTCAAAGCCATACATTTGAAATCCAAGTAACTTTCATTCATTATAAATATTAAAGGTCTTTATTATTGGAATGATGAATGAAATTTGAAGTTCTTAAGTGATTATCTTATTTGTCCAAGTCCTTCAGCCAGGATTGACATCAAAACAACATTGGTTGTTTTATTCAGTTTCTTTGATGTCCTTAAAAGTTATATATTTCAAACTATTAAAACATGATCAGTTGTGAGCACGGAACCTATATCATAATCATATATGGTGTTACTACCAATTTGTCAAAACCGCTGCTTCCAAACAATCAGACCTCGAGGGTTCTATCCATCCTCTAGTTTGCGCTTTTTTCAAGCTTAGTTTTGATTAATTTCGCAATAATGTATCTTAATATGATAGAATTAGGGTTAACTCCCCGTTATTCTTGAAAGATGTGCACATGGGGTTCATAGCATATTTGTTTTCGAACGCATAACAAATGCATATCTAAATTGAAAATATAAGATATTTAAGCTATTGTGTATAAAGACAAGAATATGACAGTTGCTTTCGAATTCGTTTTATCTTTTTGAGCTTTTCATGTTGCCATTTGATAAAAGACTTTCTGTTTTGGTTTTTTCTTCAAGTTCGGTATTTTTTGTTATTTTACTTTCAGCTAGACAAAAGATATATCTTTTAATATTTTTATTTCTTTTGTATATTGCTTCTTTTTGTAAAAAATGAAATATTAATAAGACCATAGATATAATGGTTATCATATATATGAGAAGACAAAGAATAAATGAACAAAACCAAACGAAACAGACAAGAAGAATTAATATATTTAGGTTTTACTGATTAAAAAGTTCTTCTGCAGATTGTAACTAACTTCGAGTGTATCGCAAAGTGCAATTTCATTACTTCGTACAAACAATTCAAATTTAAGAATACAAAATCAGGATTCACTATGGGACTGGCGTTAATTGATTAAAATGACAAAAACACTTCCTATGTAGAGTTGAGTCCTTGATGGCTTCAACGAACGACAAAATAAATAGAAGTTGTTTCCGTTTGTCAGATTTCCGCGGACTTAACAAGGTACCTCCATCAAGATACTGTATCAAATCTCTAACAAGCATGAAGACATATTATAACAGTGGTATTATTGGAATAATTTGGTTTTAAAGTACAACGTTTAGCAAAAGCTAGTAAAGGATCTATGATAATATATCATGATTTAATTGTAATGAAATTATCGTAAATAAATTTGTGCTAAAATGGAATCGATATTAATGTCATTTGAAGAGCTCTTACTAATAACGTGATTAGTTTATGTACAAAGTACTTCGCACGCGTAGTAACAGTGGTGTAAACCAACAAAAGTTATATGTATATTGATGTTCACTTTACCAATAATCATTTGACATTTCAAAAATGGCATCTGCTTCCTATTAATTATTTGAGGTGTATTATTGGAAGATAAGCTATTTTGTGTTCCTACATAAAAGTAGTAAAAGCACTTTTACATTATTATTTTGCAGGTTAAGTTTTATATTGTGAATTTTACATTAGGTGGAATAATGTCGTGCATTCCAAGTAAAAGCGACTCTAATCCACTTTCACATCAGATTCAAAATAATGTTTTGACAACTTTACTTGTTGTGATAGTTTTCACTGCAATAAAATCTTACTATGACAAAATTCGACGGGAAAAAGCACGTGTAGCAGTTTTTGTCATAGGAACAGGACCGGTTGGGGTAACAGCCGCGCTTGCAGCAGTACAGACAAAAAGAGTAACACAACTGGTTTTCTATGAACAAGAGGAACGAAATCAAGTGTATGATCGAAATTATCAGATCTGTTTTGACCGAAGGAGTACAAATATTCTTAAGAAACTACACGTGGATTTCGATAATATTGAAGGAATATGGGATGATCGATGTTTTTATACACGTGTTGGAAACTACATAGAGTATATATTTTCAGCTATAAAACGGAGTAACACTGAAACAAAGATCTACTTCAACAAAAAGGTACGTGTTTCTTTATACTTGTGATAAAATTGAGCCCCTTTTACTGAAGATGGATATGAACAATCCTTTTCATCGTAATATTTTGCAAGTGTTGACAGTTCAAAGGGCATTTAATGACAATGGCTAAACACATCATTGTATTACCGTCACGTCTGAGGTTGTAATTTGATTTTTTGTATACAGTCCTGTCAATCGTAGATGGAACTTTATGATTTAGCGATTTATATAAAACCTTTCGTATAAGAGCGACGTTACGTTTTATTAAAATTGAATTATTTTATAGTTGAAAAATGACTCATATAAGTTTATTTTTATATGTAGGCAGGTTTTTTTTTTACAAAGTATGCCTCGAAGAATGGGTATTGTTTTCCTAACGAAGACAAATGATTGTGTTCAGTTTCCAGTCATTCTTTGTTTCCTGTGCTTTTAGAGTCTCACAGGAAAAACACGTTTATGCACTACAGCTATTATTACAAAATGTTACAACAAAACAGTTAACCTTAAAAATTCATGTTTATGGATTGAAGGAAATTAGAACCAAAAAATCGACAAAATGTTTCTTTTTCATAAAACTCAGCTTGAATACAAATTTTATAAAGCAGATATTTTTACGATACATATTTAGATGCCATTGTTAAAAATAACGAGATGTTTTATGATTAAATACCATTGTTTATTTTATTAAAGCTCTCAGTTGAAAAACAATTAACGTTTCAATATGCCATTGCATCTACGTTTTAGTCTAACAGTGTACAGTGTACATCTATACTATTAAACGAGAAGACCTCATTTTGTGTGTCGCTTCTCTTCCTTCCACAATAAATCAATCATCATGCCTCTGTGTCCTATAGGTAACATGCATAGTCGCATTTGTCATCCATTCTTATGATTATTCAGATTGAGTTATTTTGGGAGAAAAACGACAAAAAAGGAGTCTGGATATGATTCCATCATCAGACTGCCTTTTAGTCATAGATATGATTTCCGGTTTGAAACATGCATAAATACAACCAATCGTAAGATAGATAACAAAAATGAAAAATAAATAAGCCAATCAGAGCGTTCTCTATATAATGGTGTTTAGATCGCAAGAACCACAACTATTATACCTCCTTATAGAGGACAATTATTTTTCGCTTTTGTCTACATGTAAACCACGATTATACTACTTTAATATATAGATACTCTCTGTATTCTGTGTACTGTTTTCTTTGAAATGTTTACTATTTAAGGGGTCATACAAGTTGCATATATATTAAAATAAGTAAAACATGCTCAACTTCATCTAAAACTACCTCGACCAAAAACTTTAACCTGAAGGGGGACAGACGGACGGACGGACGACCGAACGCATGGATGCACAGACTAGAAAACATAATGCCCATAGATGGGGCAAAACAAAATATTGTTGAAGGGACAAATAGTGATTTGGCCAAACTGAAATCAAGGTAGAGATTAGAGGGACGGAGGACCTTTTTAGGGGCGTCGGGATCGGATGTTTTTAAGCTCGGGATTTGGGGATTGATCCTTACGGGATCAGGGAATATATTTTTCGATTTCGGGATATGAATTTCTTTAAATTCTGCATCTCGGGATTTCATGGTTATAAGCCCGGGATTTTGGGATCAGGGTCCCTCCGACCACCCCTTAGCCTTAGTCGGTCCTAGTTATTTATACATGATTCATATCCTACCAATGGCATGTTAATAAGGCTCTTAAAATAAAAAGCACTGATGGGTTGTCCTAGAAGCATATTTTGTAAGACTCATAATGGTCTATATACAAGCAGTTACATTTATTACATGTTTGCAACGGTGCAAATTTTTAATTTGTTTTAACGAAGCATTGTAGCAAAGGAGAAGAATAATTGTGGTCTGAGGCCAGAAACACGAAAATGAACTGAATTTAACAGAAAGGAAACAAATATCGGACTTGGAAAAAGGGAGAGGGCTTTTGGTACCTTTTATGAAATTCTTCATACATAATATCTTTAACAAAAATCATCCTACAACAGTTCACAAGCTGTATGCCCGCGATTTCGCGGGTGTGCTCTAGTGTATATAAATTGTGACCCTTTTCATCTGAACGTACAGAGTAATATAATAATTAACAGACTAACGCGAAATTAATTTCTCAATATCTGCTTAAGTTTACATTATATTGGTTTCATTTGTGTTTGACAAATACGAAAGACTTTTTTCTCTGGATTATATTTCCGCTGATTAGTTTTTTAGAAATAGAAGATTGATGTATAACTAATTCTGAATACTTGGTAGTAACATCCAAACAGATCATTTTGACTTCAATTATATGGTATTCTGTGACCGGAAATTAGTTTTATGCCAGAATGGTGACATATAATCACACGCTTTCAGATCAAATTATTTATTCAATAACATTTTTAATAAGAAAGAGCAAATGTTACTTTTTAATAATAATGTGTAAGCTTGTATTGTATTTAGCTTTTCATTTCCTGGTGACCTTTTGTTGAAATTCACTAACAGAAAAAAAATTATGTGTTTGATTTTTTAATTTTGTTTATGCTTCCTGTATAGTCGAATGAAGCCCTATCCATTTGATATTAAGTAATTACAGAGTATTCTTGTGTTGTACTTTTACACCGTTGTAATGGTTGAGGAGTGTTGAAAAAGTTATCAAAGGTACCAGGATTATAATTTAGTACGCCAGACGCGCGTTTCGTCTACATAAGACTCATCAGTGACGCTCATATCAAAATATTTATAAAGCCAAACAAGTAAAAAGTTGAAGAGCATTAAGGATTCAAAATTCCAAAAAGTTGTGCCAAATACGGCTAAGGTAATCTATACCTGGGATAAGAAAATCCTTAGAGTTTCGAAAAATTAAAAGTTTTGTAAACAGAAAAGCTCACAAACATGTTTTACCCCGCTAATTCTAGAGTTGTCCGTCTAAATTTAGGAGCCTATATTCGCTGGTTGTTTTGTGTTTTATATTTTTACTGTACGATTACTCCTTTTAAGACAAATCATGCCGTTTACTTTCTCTTTTGAATAATTGAACAATTATGTTGACGGCATCTTTCCTACCTTTAAGAAAGTTTGTTACTCAGTTTCAATATAACAAGCTTTTCATATCACTAGTATATATTGAATGGGTTTAATAAAGGAACCAAAAAGCAACAAAAAAAATATAGGTTAATGTGCTTGTTTCCGAAAATCTGACAAAAATCCCAAAACATGGCAAGCGAAGATCCTTTTTACTATACCATACGCGTTTCCTCAATGTCGAAGGCGTAACGGTGCAATATAGCTGTTTACACCTTCAGTTAATCTTAAATAACTTGAGGTGGATATTTGTCTCATTTGCAACCATTTTAAATATCCATATCATTGTGTTAAATTTAGCCTGATGCGATAGACGATGTGTGTTTAAAATAAAACAATATTTATCGTAGGTGAAAGAACTACAAAAAACAGTATACTTTTTAGGCTAAATGGGGTCGGAAGTTAACACTAACAAGGTACCATTCTGAATAAAATACGCGATAAGTTGAAACGTTTCACACAGTTTACATTTCAAATGGTTAAAAAATACGTTTTGTTGGGTAATATATTTTCTACTCTAATGCCAGTTGTTAGCCTATTATACTAACAATATGACTTGTAATAAAAACCAACAGTAATTTATATCTAGATGTATTACTGTATTACATAATAAGTAATTATAATCGACTGATTGTATTTTTTTTTTGTGTGTCGATTTGCTACTGAGACACTATTCCCGATATAGTTATTACGAACAACACTTACTTATAACGACTTAGAATACATAATTAAAGTGTGTTTTCTGTCACATTGACTTTGAATTCTCTTCCAAAACTATTCATGGAAGTCGGAAACAATATGAGACAGATGCTCACTTGTCATTAAATCAATATACTTACATAACAAAGGAAGATCTATAGAGAGAAATCAATATACTTACATAACAAAGGAAGATCTATAGAGAGAAATCAATATACTTACATAACAAAGGAAGATCTATAGAGAGAAATCAATATACTTACATAACAAAGGAAGATCTATAGAGAGAAATCAATATACTTACATAACAAAGGAAGATCTATAGAGAGAAATCAATATACTTACATAACAAAGGAAGATCTATAGAGAGAAATCATTATACTTACATAACAAAGGAAGATCTATAGAGAGAAATCAATATACTTACATAACAAAGGAAGATCTTTAGAGAGAAATCAATATACTTACATAACAAAGGAAGATCTATAGAGAGAAATCAATATACTTACATAACAAAGGAAGATCTATAGAGAGAAATCAATATACTTACATAACAAAGGAAGATCTATAGAGAGAAATCATTGAATCAATATACTTACATAACAAAGGAAGATCTATAGAGAGAAATCAATATACTTACATAACAAAGGAAGATCTTTAGAGAGAAATCAATATACTTACATAACAAAGGAAGATCTTTAGAGAGAAATCAATATACTTACATAACAAAGGAAGATCTATAGAGAGAAATCATTATACTTACATAACAAAGGAAGATCTTTAGAGAGAAATCAATATACTTACATAACAAAGGAAGATCTATAGAGAGAAATCAATATACTTACATAACAAAGGAAGATCTATAGAGAGAAATCAATATACTTACATAACAAAGGAAGATCTTTAGAGAGAAATCAATATACTTACATAACAAAGGAAGATCTATAGAGATAAATCAATATACTTACATAACAAAGGAAGATCTATAGAGAGAAATCAATATACTTACATAACAAAGGAAGATCTATAGAGAGAAATCAATATACTTACATAACAAAGGAAGATCTATAGAGAGAAATCAATATACTTACATAACAAAGGAAGATCTATAGAGAGAAATCAATATACTTACATAACAAAGGAAGATCTATAGAGAGAAATCATTAAATCAATATACTTACATAACAAAGGAAGATCTATAGAGAGAAATCAATATACTTACATAACAAAGGAAGATCTTTAGAGAGAAATCAATATACTTACATAACAAAGGAAGATCTTTAGAGAGAAATCATTGAGTAGCATATTATATACAGATGATAGGTGTTCGTGTCAAGACTATGAATTTCATTGTCAAATTTGGTTCCGAATTAACAAAGCATGGATGGTGACGTGTCTTGAGCGAAATTAGAAACGCATAGATCGTATTGTAGATGATGCATAAGGAAGACCAGACAAATAGATCTCACTGTCTATAACATTTCGAGGCATATATAGTAAAGTTTAGTGTATGAAAATAAATGCATCTTGTCCATTCAGTTATGAAATTAATAAATTATTTTTTTATTATCGTGCATGGGTCAATAGATTTATATGATTATAACATTATTGATAGACCTTGATATTTGCATATTGCTGATTAATAAATCATAAATTGATCAAGGCATCTGTTACGAACGATAGTCGCGCAATATTTGCAATGTGAAATACGTATTTATTGATTGATTGTGATGGGCTTTACGTTCAGCAGCAAATATTTCATACATCATTATAACAAAACACATTAACAACATATCCAATAAGTTGGTTATACTAAGTGGGTTTACTGGAATCGAGCGCGGGAATTTGGATTATGAGGGTACACAATGTATTTTGTGCATCAGACCACTTATGGGCCCTTCAAAGTATATACACACAACGGCTTGGTCTTGAAATCATTTAAAATATGTACAAAAAATGGTTTGCATATACATTTGTACATGTAGCATTGAGAGTGATGCTGTAACATAATGTGTAATTGAAACTCGCTCGTATAATCTACTGTGAATGTTCATTTGAAAAACAGTAAAGTTTTGACATTTGATGAAGATCTCTGGTAGAAAAAGAATTCGATTCCATTGTGTTATTGCCGTGTACTCAGCTTTATATCACTAATTAGTGGAAAATGTAACCTTGATATTTGTCAATTATTAATAATAAGGGGAAAATGTTACTTCCCAATCTGTCTGTCAAAAACTACCATTAAAAGAAACCGGATATAGTTATAAAAAAATATTCCACCAAAAATAAATAAAAGACAGTTCTTTCTTTGATAAAGATTAAAGAGATACGGGTATGCATCAATCAGACAACAGCCAAAAATATAAAGAAACTGAGGGAAAAGACATCTAGACATGTCACATGTGTTATTATTGTGTTAATGTCATAAGTCAATAACTAATAGGCAAGTTGTGAATAGGTGTAACAGGAAATACCAAAGACATGCTACATGTATTTGTATCAAGTTCCTTACATGACAATGAAATACAATAATGAACAGGGTACACTGTACCATTCTGATGCACTGCGGTCTCAATATACGATGCCATTGCGTTGCTAGTTAATTAGAGGTCTTCCCGTTACAGTGTGGACAACAGCAATACTTATTTTGGTAATAATACGGAATCATTAACCTATAACTTGTTCGTCATCGCCTATCGATAACAATAATATGTCAGAGGCCTTCCAGTGCGGATTTAAATTAAAAGAACCAAAGAGTAAAGTTGATATATAAGCTTGATAAGAAAAAAGAATGTATTATTATTGAACATTAAAATCAACACCCAAGGTTTAGTTATTTGCTAGTTATTCGGATTGTTTGATGTATGCGGTGAGTACCTATACGAAACCCCGGATTAAATGTTTTAAATAACAAGAACGATGTGATAATTCAGCGTTACAGAGAAACGTTCGCCTTATATGACCCAGTCAATTGATAACATGAGGGAGCCAAGATATGGTCTCTTCCACACTGTTATGAAAACGATTTTATGTCCTGCGGAACCTAAAATACATTCTAAATTCTACTAACATTTAAGTTTTAACTTTTATTAGCACTTTGTGATCTTGTTTTTTTAAATTATTTTTCGTTAAATATCTCTTTAGATTCAGGAGAGTTTATATATAGTCATGTCAGGGATAATTGAATTTTCTTTCTTTGAAACAACATTTGTTGTGATATTGTCAAAACATGTATCGAAATTCGTGGCAAATAGTGATTTGGCATTCGATTTACATTATTCAAACGTTATATACGAATGTAGTTTTTGTTTCTCTGAGAATCATAAGTGAAAACTCAAACATTAGAAAGTCACATTAACTGCATAAGTCCGACCACTCATATCTTATACGTAAAACTTGTGTGAACCATTAACGTAGAAGTTTGCATGTAAGAATCGATTATGATTTATATTATGATTCTGCAGACGCTGGTAGATATCTTTGGCACGCAAAGAAATTGCCGTTTTTCTATTTCAACTTTCCTATAAAAACCATCTTGCAATACACTTGATATGTATAGTGCATTCATTTTGGCAGGTTTATTGTTCCAAGATAACTTTTAGTCAGTTATATCAGTAAATATAATTGTTTGAACAAATGGCATTTGCAAATCAAAACAAAAATCTTAACCGTAGAATTGTGTTGGTTAGTTATTTGTATATTATATACTTAGTGATCCTGCCTGGAATTAAATGTATATGATATTTATAGAATTAAGATAATAACATCTGTCTGAACTTTTTTTTTTTAATGTTTCATTTTAGTTTATAAAAATGTTTTTCTGTTACAAATCATGATGTATTGTTTTATGTGTACATGTTATGCTGCCCATCAAGGGCCCATGATTGGAACAATAAAATATTTGATACAACACAGACACAGGAACATGCTGGCTCTGATTAATATATACAAACTTATCTTACTAGGCTAAAGGCTTTTGTATACTAGCTCGTCCTTTGGTCTCAGATGAATTATTTAATGAAAATTTTCAACCGCTCCTTACTTTTATGCTAGAAGGGATGAACTCATTTTTCAAAAGTTCTCATAGTATTTTTATAGGGTAGAGACCGGACTCAAATTGATTAGAACAAGTCCTAGACCTTGTGCGACGTATTACAAAACATTTCCTTTACTAGCATATCCAGGCATCATGTGTAGCTATCTACAGATGTCCGAATGAATATTAGAAGACTAAATACGCCAGTTGCTTCCAATACTAGCCACTGCTAAGGCATATAAAGATACATGTTTATGATTATGACGAAGACATTTACATGTAGATATGATAACAAAGTTAAGAAGTAACATTTTAACTGATATATATATATAAAACTTTCAGATAAAATAAAAGATTTCATATTTTTCATATGTACATTTAGTCTATAATATTAGAGCGAAATTGAGAGAAAAAATAATAAAACGTTTTGTCTGGTTTAGCATTAGTTTTAATAACTTGTACATGTTATATTAATTGATATCGTAGTGTAAATTTGGGGTAGATGCAGTCAATACTTTAATTTTAGGTTTTTTCTACTACCTACAAATGTATTTCATTCCAACAACAAAGATACCTAACTCTTTCCGTTAAATAAACATAGCATTAGCTTTCAGACCACATCTTCTTATTAATAAGGAGTATAAAATCTACGTAAAATAATGGATGCAAGTCCGATAGATACGAATGACTTTTTAAAAAAGGCAAAACAGATTAAGGAAAGGGGGGGGGGATAATTTTGATTGAAACTTATAATTGTTTTGAAGTTACACAAGGGTTTTGCAATGGGTAATCTACAGAATCTGAAAAAAAAATTTTAAAAGAGTATTTTGAAATATTAGTGTGATACTTTATTAACAGGACAAACTCATATTTCCTATCACCTCTTCGATTGGACGTTACTGCAATACAACTCTCTCGGCCAAACGTTCAACATTGGCAGTGAGTGCTACCCCTAAAATAAGAAACAGTGTCTATTTTATATCTCGACTTATACTAAGTTGGTGTTATATAAATTTAAAAATCCACCTGCTGTACGTCTTTCAAATCCCCTGTTACCCGTTGTTTATATAAGAAAAAAGAAGATGTGGTATGATTGCCAATGAGACAACTCTCCACATGAGACCAAAATGACACAGAAATTAACAACTATAGGTCACCGTACGACCTTCAACAATGAGCAAGGCCAATACCGCATAGTCAGATATTAAAGGTCCCGAAATGAAAATGTAAAAGAATTCATACGAGAAAACTAACGGCCTAATTAAAGTATGAAAAATATACGAAAAACAGATATATTACACATAAACAAACGGCAACCACTGCATAATAGACTCCTGACTTTAGACAGGTAAATACATACAGAATGTCATACAGAATGTGGCGGGTTGAAACAAGTTAGCGGGATCCCAACAGTGGTATAACAGTACAACATAAGAACGAACTATAAAAATCAGTTGAAAAAGGCTGAACTCATCAGATGGATAAAAATACAAGTGGACGTGGACGGGTACTTGTACATCCCAACAACAAAAAAGACACTAGGTACAGATCTTAGAGTACTCGCAGTTAACTGACAGCTAGTTCAAAGCCTCTTACAACTAATTAAAAAAATCATGCATTTAAGATTAAATTATTAATTCGTACACATCCAACATCCAATGGATTTCGTGCAAAGACATCATAAACAGTCAAAGAAAAACATGACCTTGTGCAATGCCAAGATACAGGTATCGACAAATTGTAGATCCATGAATGTGTATAAGTATATAAAATACAAGTAATATTTAGTAAGCTTTTAATTTACTGATAAAAAAATCAATATTTATACCAATAAAAACAATATTCAATGATCTTATTACAGTGTTGAATTGGTAACCTTTTAGAATAATGTTTGTTTGACATTTAAGCTCCCTTTCCTTCCAGCAATGAAGCAACTAGATCAAGCCATGCATCAGTATCATCAACTTATGATGTTGTTTACACGGATTGATTATAAATATGATATAGTGAAATGCAGTGTAAAAGCAAATTAGCAATTCAAATACACAATTAGGATGTTTAATGTGCCATTAAGTAGTCATGAATAAATGTAGATAGACTTAGTGCTACGATTGTTTGAAAGAAAAACAAGATCATCAAATATTTGTTTACAAAGATGAAATAAATCACTATAATACCTATGTATATATGCGAGATTCCTTGCTCCCAAGAGTACTTAATGGGGTTATTATAGTGTTGTAACCTGTACGTGAAATTGAATGAGCGGAATAGTTTCAATCCTAATTTTCAAACATAAAATAAAAATAGATTCAACAAATAACAAATTGATTAGTGCTGACTTACTAGCGATTGATTCACATTTGATGATAAAGAAAAAGAAGTAAATAGTTAGTAATGATGGATATATCCTATGAACTATGTTTTTGACTACTCTGAACACTTCACTAGACATATATAGATCTACTGAACAATTCACTCGTATTTATTATTATAATTCAATTAAAAAAAATAATATAAAGCATAATGCATATACTCCCCAGTAGAATACAATAAAATACAGAAAATGTATTTTGTTTATTTGTGTTGTTAGATTGCTGTCTCATTGCCAAACCCCTTCCTATTTTGAGTGATTCGTTGACATCATCATACTTTCCAAGAAACGCTTTAAATAAAATGTCTAGCTATTGTTAATTTTCAGTGCCCGATGTTTCTGTTTTATAGTCATGATTAATTGCTTGAGATAAGCATTAGATGGCTCTTACGTCTTACTGCCTTTTCTGGGACCTGATGGGTACAGCTAACATTATATAAATAAAGAAGATGGCAGATAAAACTTCTTGATGAAAATTCCAAAAATAAGGTCAAGATAGAAACATTGTGATTAAAATTTATCACGCCAATATTCTCATTAAAATTAAAATGCTATAAAAATAAGAAGATGTGGTATGATTGCCAAGGAGACAACTTCCCACGAGGAACCAAGTGACATAACAATTAACAATCATACGTCACCGTACTTGTTACAATTAAAAGTTGTTCTATCACTGCAAACAGTTGGAATAATCGTCAGTTTGCTAAATTAGATTTGAAGCAAGACTAATATATTTCGTTTGGTCATTGTGCAACGCAATTCAAATAGTTTTAATTGTCTACTCGAGCTACTTATGACACGGCTATATAGAATCTTTATAAAGTACGTTCACAAATATTATAGTTAAGGG
Source organism: Mytilus galloprovincialis (assembly GCF_965363235.1). Classification (NCBI taxonomy): domain Eukaryota; kingdom Metazoa; phylum Mollusca; class Bivalvia; order Mytilida; family Mytilidae; genus Mytilus; species Mytilus galloprovincialis. The sequence goes on from NC_134843.1 coordinate 91,745,015, forward strand.
CGGCATGATTTCATATCAGCAAATTAAGTACTTAGAGCTTAACTGCGAGCAAAACTTGAGTGGTTTAATATTGTGCCTCATTGTTTCGTTTGTACTTTTTTGTAGTTATCTATTATATCGTTAATTTTAACACAATCAATGATTGCATTGGATACGATCCACTTCGTGTACTTCAAATCAAATAAGACAACGCACATCAAAAGTTCCTTGTACTGTAAATTGGATGTGTGTTGGTGTGCTATTTTCAACAGGCCTCAACAGGAGACCAAATAACACAGAAAATAACAATTATAAGTCACCGTACGGCCTTCAACAATGAGCAAAGCTAATACCGCATAGTCAGCTATAAAAGGCCTCAAAATGACAATGTAAAACAATTCAAACGAGAAAACTAACGGCCTAATTTATGAAAAAATTGAACAAAAAACAAATATGCAACACTTAAACAAACGACAACCACTGAACTAGTATGATTGTTTATGAATCATGAATCTGACAAAAAACTTCTTTTCGGGGTAAACGAAATCATGGGATATACCTCAAACGTAAAGCAACCCAAAGAAATATAACAACACAAAAAAGGTATCTACATATCAATTTATGATTTTTCTAAAACCATATACTATCCAGAACATGTTTTGATCGACTTAAATCAATGGATAAACCACTGTGAGTATGTCTTTAAATTGTCTGACAGACTGACTATATATGACATGCAATGATACATTGGTCAAATTCATAAAATCAGGTCATAGCCACACGTATAAACTAAGTAATGTAAATAAATATGCGACAGCTACCGTTGAATGTAAACCAAGTACTACAATAGTTTGTAACTAATTGTTATCAATTAACAAGCTTAGAACTTAGAGACTTTTTAAAAGCAGATTGCTTAGAAAATTACCTTTTGCAGGAAAATTTTAGATATAGACATTACTTTACGAAATTCCGTATCAGTGCTCACGATTTAGAGATTTAGAGGGGAAGGTACAAAAATCTGACAGTGTCAGAACGTATCTGTAAATTGTGTGGTACTGAGGTTGAGGATGAAATTCATTTTCTTCTTCAGTGCCACAAACTTTCAAATATTCGTTTCAAATTTTTAAATGAAATAAAACAACGGTTTAAAAATTTTAGTGGTTTAGATATTAAATCACAATTTATTTGGCTAATGTCCTCTGAAGATATTTTCATACTCCAGAAACTCGGAGAATTATTGGAAAAGTTATCCTCATATAGGAAAGTTTCCTTAAATGATACATAGATATAGTAATGCCCACTGACCCCCCTTTTTTTAACCTAGTTATATTATTAAACACTGTGCTTGTTGCATTCTACTTGTCTTAATAAATATTATTATTTTTTTTTTTTTTTTATATATATATATAACATTGTATCTTAATCATATTGAACCACTTGTAATCATTTGTATGTAATTAATGTTGATTGTTCTGCTCCTTGGGGGCGCTTTGATTAGCAATAAAGTATATTTGAATTTGAATTTGAATTTGTACCTGATTAATAATTTTTCGATACCAAATGCACCAAGGATTTCATGTAGTAAAGGTGAAGTCTTACTTTCAATTATTTCCTGATGATGGTAAATCAAGAGAATCACATCTCATTACTTTGCATATCAATGTATTGTCATCGCTGTTAGTTTAAATAGATGAAAAAAATAAATATTCAAGAAGGTTTAATATACCGGTTTCATAAAGTTGCACATACACATTTGTACAATCGATATCTAAAACGTGTCCAAGTTGACAAAAGTATTTTTTTCTGGATTGAGAATGGTATAACAAATGTTCAGTACAAAAAACGACGTGTTTGGTACAGGTTAAAACAGCTGACGCATGTACTTGAAAGTTCAGGTAGCAGAAAATCATATGTGTCTGCTATTGTTGTCTGTTTTTAGATTTAAGAGAGCTCATTAATTGAAATGAAATATAAACACGACAAACAAACAATTACTTCTACGTCATTTGGTCTCGTGTGGAGAGTTTTCTCATTGGCAATCATACCACATATCTTATTTGTAAATTAAAAACAAAATGAAAGATGAAATAAATTTGATTATTTGAAAACAAATCTGACATCGGACAAGCCTTTATTAGAGATGGAAACTACGTAAATATCGTGTTAGCGTGACTTGTAAAAAAACAAAGAAAATACGCAAATGATAAAAAAAAAAATATGGGAAAAACAAACAACATTGAATGCATTTAGTTAAGATATTATAGACTAACATCTGACATATTGTTAAAAATAATTATAAGAGTGATAGAATTAGATCTTTGGAAACAAATATTTGTTGGAAATATGGAATGAGTTCTTATGCCAGGAATAGATAACCTTAGCCGGATTTGGCACAACTTTTTGGAATTTTGGATTCCCAATGCTCTTCAGCTTTGTACTTGTTTGGCTTTATAATATTTTGATATGAGCGTCACTGATGAGTCTTATGTAGACGAAACGCGCGTCTGGCGTACTAAATTATAATCCTGGTACCTTGATAATTATTGGCAGTTTGTGACAAAATTAACTTGAACATGACATTATATTGGTATTGTTATTTTCTAGAAATATAAAAATATGAAATGTGACGTTTATAATGTAGAAATAGGTTATAGACATATCCAAGTAGTATGTACTCAATATACGTCACTTGCTTTGACCGCTTGATATCTCTTGTTATACTACTGTTGGAACGGAAATTTGTATAGCGCCTATAATGTTTATTGCACTGTAAGAATACCAACCACTAGACAAAAATGGACATACGCATCATCATAAAATTACCTGATTGATTGTTTTACTGTTGTTTACAAATGACCAATGACTGACTACTGGAACACCGATGTAAAAGTTGACTTTATCTTCAATATAAAATATCAGCTGATGACTACTAGTAACTCCTGGTTTTATTGGTACGATTGTACTTTTATCTAAAATAGACACTATGTCATGTCTGGTAGTTCTTTATATCTTCTTCTACGATCAATTAAGCAATTTTCCCAGAAGGAAAGATGTGCAATACTGTAAGTGCTATTTTAAATTATAGATTCACTACAGTTGTAAAATCGGGAAGTAAGTCTCACTTGTAGAAATATTTGTTTTTAATACTTTACCAGTAGATCAGTAATCCACTGTTACAGTAGTGTAATGATCTTGAGCGACTTTATTTTGAGGTATCAATTCCACGACCCATCGTTATAATTTACATATATTGTATTAATAATGTCTGAGTTAAATTGATATTAAATAGTATTGATTGTAAATCTACTGCTTAATTTGTTGAGAAAGATTGCTCTGTTGTTATCATACTGTCAAATTCAGTACATAAGACTATTGATCAAATAAAGAATCCTATGAGAATAACAAATATAACATCAAAACCAAATACATGAATTTGGGATAGATAAGTACCGTGACACGTCCCACAGTAATGTGAATTCACACTCAAAAACAAGAGAAAACGAACGACACAACGGAAACACAACGCTAAAATGCAACACACACACACAGAAACGAACTACAATACAACAATGGCCATATTCTTGACTTGGTATAGGACATTTTCAAAGGAAAAATGGTGGGTGAACCTGGTTTTGTGGCATGCCAAACCTCCCTCTTTTATAGTCATGTGAAATACAACATTTAAATGACAACACAACATTACAGGAGTACAAAAAAGTGTTATTTCTAACAGTAGTTTTAAGTCAATACATTAGAAAGATGGCGATTTTCCAAAAGAGGAAGAGAATGAAAACAAGATTATCTGTCAATTTTAATTACTCAAACAAACTTATACAAAGGTGCCTTAATTAATCAATGCTTGTCCATGCTTGTATTTCCTATATTTCAACAGAGATCATCACATTATGATTGGGGTTTGTAGAGTTATATCTTTGGTTCATTGCGATGCATTTGGATATTTTCGATATATTACTACAGTAAAGTAAGCTCTCTGGTATGAGAAGCAAATTTCGAGTGTCAATGCAAACAATTCAAAATCTGTAATCAAATGTAACGATATTGTTTTGAATATTGACAGAAGGACTATCAACAAGACAATTAACGCTTCAAGGAACAATGAAACCAAACGAAAAACAATTTTATTATTGTATTACATTGGCAATAAGTTCATTAAAAATATTTTTGTAAGTTAAGCACTACGAAAAGTTTTAATATCTTTAGAAATGCTGCCATAAAGTGCTGCGGTGATTTCCATTGTGTGTTAAATCATGATAAACCGATTTGACATGAGAAATGATATTAAATAATCGAAAATATTGGAATATATTCAATTCTTATAATATTATGTTAAATCTTTTGTGTGCATTATTTGTGTTGAAACGTAAGTTTTGGTCACAAATTTTCTTAGATTTGAACAGTTTGTAACATAGTTTACTTTGGCGCCAACCCTGATCCAGAACGTTTTTGTGTCGAGGAATTTAAGATCATCATTTTCAACTGTTGGCTACATATAACTTTAGATTGAATGTTGTTGCCAAATGTTTCTGCTAGGTCTTAGGTCCGAAACATGCACAAAATCATACTTTTTTTTTTTACAAATTATTCAAAATGCGCTAACTTTGAAAGATAAAATGTGCTATTTTTATTGATTAATTGTTGGCGTTTTAAGGCCACTACTACGCACCACTTTTAAGCTATTCCGTGTCGGCCAGTTTTAATAGGAAGAGGAAATCGGAGAAAACCACCGGCCTCCGATAGGAAAACTCACGATCCTAGTCAATTATTATTGGAGTCTTTTGAAGAGATTTAATTAACCTTGAAGTAAAGGTTATGAAATAGATCCATGCAAAAATCATAAAATGCTAATTTTAATATTTTATGACAGCATTGCATTTTAAGGTCATATTTAGCTGTGTAGGTTTGATTGCATCCTGTTGTTATCATCCAATTATCAAATTACGATCATGCTGCATGTATGGAAATCAATAAGTTAAATTGCAAACATTAATAATTTTAAAGCTTTCATAAAGGACATTGCTAATTTTGCAAAGATATTTTTATCATTACTATATTTATATGTAGTTCAAGGTACTGGCGAGAGATAACGTTTTTTTGTGTGTTTTTTTTAACAATTTAGTTACATGAAGATACCCAAAGCGAAAATGAACATCCAATATATCTGAACAAACTAATGTAAATAAATAAATATACCAAATAAATTGTCAATGATTGTTTATTGAATTATTATTATAGTAACATTACAAGATCATTTCTATAGTACAATGTCGAATTTGTATTTCGGCATGTAAAATTAATGATGTGTGCGATATTTAATGGTTTATTGCGAAAAAAATGAAAAAAATACTTATTGGAAAGCCGAAATAAAATAAGGCCAATATGTTTAGCCACTTGAATTCCAAAAACCAAAAAAAAAGTATTTTTCAGTTAAAACTATCAAATTACATTTTTCGGATTTAGACGGATTGAAAGTTCTTCAGACAACAGCGTTTATAATTTTTTTACTTTGCATTTTGCTTATTGCTTTTGCTTTTGCATGAGGGCTTAAAACTCTTGCATTCAGTGCAAAGACTGTAAAAATAGCCTCATTTTGAGATTTTATTATTATTATTGAAACGCGCGTCTGCCGTAAGTACAAAATTGTGAGTTTTGTTTTATAGATATATATGAAGGCTTTTAACAAAAGAAAATTTTGCTACATATTGTGTCGTTTTCAATGATGTTGTTGCACTTCAGTGTTTCTGTTGTTTTCATCTTATAGTTGATGTGTTTCCCTCGGTTTAAGATTTTAACCCGGATTTGTTTTCTCTAAATCGATTTCTGACGTTTCAGCAGCGGTTTTATAATAACTACTGTTGACTTTATTTATGTGTAAATTACATTTTTTAAAGGGGCTTCAGTTTAACTATGTTTTGTCTAAAAGCTGTGTAAAATGTAAGATAACAAAACAACCGAACTCTAAGGAAAATTCAAATCGGAAAGTCCATTATCAAATGTCAAAAACAAAATCCCAAACAAATCAAACGAATGGAAAACAATTGTGATGTTTCTGACGAGCTACATATATTTCCTTAATATGTAGAAAATGACGCATTGAGTACTTTGGGTTAATTTTCTGCTATTTGGTCGGGTTGCAGTGTCTTTGACACAGAACTCGTTTCCATTCTCAATTCTTGGTTCATGCAAACGTTACTTGTCATCAACACCCTTTAATTTGCATGTTTTTAAAATAAAATAATTATATGTTTTGTAAGCTCTATCTTACATCTAATAGTGTGTGCCAAAAATAAAATAAAGATATTGTTATCTATTTCTAGTTAAAACAAATCATGATGAATAAATGTCTCCGACAATAAATATCTATTTATTGAAGACACATTATTGAGTGAAGACAACAAAACATAAGTTACGTTTCATGCTGAACTCAGTAACATTCAAATTTCAATTAGCATACACTATAATTGTTAAGCCTTCTATTCAGTTACAATCGAAAAAAAACCTTCCTTTAATACTTATCAGACTGATCAATTTTAGATTAAACACTAAAGATACCGGAAGTAAAATACTATGTAAAAGTACCTGTTAAGCAAGACCTTAACTTGTATTTTTGCATGGATGCTCAGCTTGTTTATACGAACCAAACTTTAATTATAAAGATTCTGTCGTTATCAATATTGCCGCAAAACGCGATAATACAATCAATTTTATGTGCTAAATTGATTAATTTTTGTTTATGTTTCTACAGACCATAACATTTAAAAGTCTCAAGAAAAGAAATTAAATTTTCAATGTAAATTGAATTTTATTTTCTAGAATTTCATGTGAAAAGAATGTCTATGAAAAATGATTCCACAAAAACATGTATTGATAACGAATTTTACATTGAATGCCAGTTAAAAGAGGAATGGATACAAATATTGTAAAAGAACAATAACGTTACTTTAATTCGAATCGATCAATAATCAAAAATTCCAAATGTATGTTGAGCACTTTGTGCTTATACAGTGGTAACTCAATAAGTACTTTGTGAGTGATGAAATTGAATCAACAAGATTGAGAGTAAAGGTATATCACTTTAAAGACTTACCGTGTATGTGTAGTGATAGACGGCGTCAACTGTAACAGACGAAGTCATACGTGCATTCAAATAATAGTAAGACCCAAGATGTGAAATGAATCAAACAAAAATACCGAGATGCTATCAAGGATATATTTGGATATCTCGGATCCAGTCTGATCGGACTACATTATCGTAAATCATCTACACGTCCGATAGTTTCTACATTAAGGGCTTAAAGACTTTTAGGTCGAGAAATTATATCGAAAATATATACCAACATCTTCCCTTAGCGTTCAACTAAAGCATTAGTAAGGATTATGATGATAAATGTTTGTTATATGCTGGAGGAACATTTACAGTCATGAAGGAGATTTAATACATTGCAAATTAATAATGCAGACAAAACTGTATATTATTGACAATATTATGTTGTTATCTCTCATACTGTGAATGAATTATTGGTTTTTATTGACAGGAATAGCGAGTTTTTTTCTGACTTTGGTATATCAGTATTCGAAAAGTATAAAAGTACATTTGTTTCATACCAAATGAAATGAAAAACAAAAACAAACAAACATACGTCAATCAATAAATAAAAGTCAGAAGAAATCAAATGGCACGATAGAAATAATAATCGGACGAAGGACAAACAGCATCATGACTAAAAGTACTAATGCGAAAAAAATAAAAAAATAAAACATTATACAAAAATGTCCTTGTCCGCCTTGGGCTATACGTTTCTGTCCTGTTTTTGGTTTAAAGCTGTTCATCTTTTTTATAATCTTTCGATTCTCCAAAAAATGTCGGCTCGAGCATAACTGGAGAGACATTTATTGTCGAAATGATTATCTGGTGCAGAAAAATGGTAGGTTAATTGTATAAAACATTGAGTAACTTATTTTTTTAAAATGTAATAATTGTTATTATAGAATGTAAACAATCATCATCATGTGATTCGACACTCTTATCATTGGGCAATATGTATTCGATAATATAACCATTGACCAACATATCATTCGATGCTCCGATCATTGAGCATCATCGTATTCGATACTCGAACCATTGAGCAACATGTTTTTTGAAAATTCAACAATTGCGCAATATATTATTCCATATTCAAACCTTTAAGCAACTTCTCATTCGATAATATAATCATTGAAGAACATGTTGTTTGATACTCCAACCTTTGACCAACATGTAATTCGATAAACCCACCATTATTCAATACTCTTACAATTGTTTAAAATGTTATTCGATACACTGACCATTGTGCAATGTGTTTCCGATAATTAAATTATAACCGAACATGTTAATATAGTCCCGCCATTAATCAAGATATATTTACTGTAGTATTCGATAATCCAACCATTGCGCAACATATCATTCGATTCTCTTACCAATGCGCAACCTGAAATTATAAAATCTTTTCACTGAGCAACATAAATATATTCTCTCAAAAACAAAAATTAGATAAACAAATTAATCCCAAAAACAAACAAAAAAAAAGAAAAAGAGAGAACTTCGAGCAACATGATCCTCAGATGGGTTGTTATTGAACAAAGTAAAACATGACTTGTCTTTGTTGTAACTTCCTTCCAAATCAACAATTTTAGTCATAATCAAGAGCATAGTTTCACGTATATATGACATAATAATACTTGGCATCACTAGGCATACAAGTAAGAACGAAAAGCAATGAAACAATTTTTGTGTTCTGCTACTCGTTACCCATTATTATCCACAATTAAATGAAATAAAAGATAAATGTGAAACTACGACGGGAGTATTATATAAAGATATCTTTGAAACCAAAGGGAACGAAAAGCCGCTAGACATAAACGTGATAACAGTGCAAGTTCACAACGATTACCTATATGTATAAACATCATCTTTGTTAAGAAAACAATGTCAGTTTTGCTCCATTTGGAGTTAATACTATTTACTCAGTTATCGGTCGCTAACTTGGTATCGAAACACTAATGTTTGGAGAGAGAAAAAACGTAACAGGCGCATTTAGACGTTTAAATCACCCTTTGTACCATTCTCATTTCTTTACGCAATTCGATGCTTCAAACTATGTTGATCATATAAATATGGCAGTTGTTATGTACAGTCCGTTTCTATGTATGTTGACGTTGTTTTCTTTTGTTGAAGTTTTGTGTTTCTTTTGTTCTGTTGTTTTACTGTTATAGTTGAGGAGTTTCCCAAGGTTTTAGTTTGTCACCCGGAAATACATAAAATCAAATTGAACGAGAGACGGTTGAAAAAATACAGCATTATAAAAACAATAACATCAAATACACATCTTGATACAGGGGTTAATCAAAGCAGGTATATTAAAGTAGAGTGTAACAACTTCTTTCAACAGTCATAAAAAGTTCCTTAAATCGTGAAAACTAATCCGTAAGTGTGTTCTTGTTAAATAATTAAGAATTCTGCCACATGCATGTTTTTCTTTTCCCTTAAGATTTTGCTTATATTTCAACTGCAGTCTACTGCCTTATGTACTTGTTATACCCCCGCTTTAAAAAAGGGGGGGTATACTGTTTTACCTCTGTCTGTCCGTCAGTCCGTCCGTCCATCAGTCCGTCAGTCCGTCCGTCCGTCAGTCAGTCCGTCCCATGAAACTTTCGTCACATTTTTCTCAGGAACTACACATCCACCCTTTCTGTAATTTGGTATCAACATTTATATATGTCAGCCATACCGTGTGATGCGTTTTCAGATTCATCACTTGACAACTTCCTGTTTACCGAACACTTGTCTGATTTTACACATTATAGCCAAGTTGAAAATTTTCGTCACATTTTTCTCAGGAACTACAATACAAGGATTTCTGAAATTTGGTTTCAGGATTTATATAAGTCAGCTATACCGTGTGATGCGTTTTCAGATTCATCACTCGACAACTTCCTGTTTACCGAACACTTGTATGATTTTACACATGATAGCCAAGTTGAAAATTTTCGTCACATTTTTCTCAGGAACTACAATACAAGGATTTCTGAAATTTGGTTTCAGGATTTATATAAGTCAGCTATGCCGTGTGATGCGTTTTCAGATTCATCACTCGACAACTTCCTGTTTACCGAACACTTGCATATTTTTACACTATTAATATTATCCACTTGCGGCGGGGGTATCATCAGTGAGCAGTAGCTCGCAGTTTCACTTGTTAAGCCTAGTTTGTATTAGATTAAAGCTATATTTTGATATTTTCCCGACTGATCAAATTAAGCGGAAGAAATGCTTGTATTTAAACTTTTGATATGTTGCTTTTCACAATTGATTAATAATTGTTTTAGAATGAAAAGTAATAAACTGAAATTGTATGTTTGCATGGTTAAAAGGTTTAGCGTTCAAATGGTAATAAAAATTGTATTATAACTTTTCAATCTTAATTATTCTTGCCACATGCCGCGATAAAGTAATCATTTTTATATGCTTAATCGCTTAATCTATTGCCTATTACAAAGAAACTATATATTTAAAGAGAATTTATTTTTGCAGAATCATGCGTGTTTTTGAAATAATTATTTCATCAGATCGTGAATTGATTATGTGTTTTTCATGCAGAGTTATATATATGTAAGACATCAGTAAAAGAACAAGAATGGTGGTTTCATTCGAAATACTTAACCAATCGAAGTCATGATAATATTCAAACCCCCATGGTTGTCGTTTGATGCTGTATATCACATTTATTTTTCGTTGATTGTTTTGTACATAAATCAGGCCGTTGATTTTCTTGACTTCATATTCATACAACATCTATCAGACTGATAGTTTTTACTTCCAAACATTAACATGATTAAGGAAGTATACCAACAACTGCCCTAAGGGTTATAATAAAGTATTCACAAGAATTAATAAGTGGTATAATAAGTTTGCTGATTATCTACAGTCATAAAGGAGATCAAATACAATGCAAGACTATTCAGCATTACAAAGCTGAAAAAAATTATTGACAATATTCTGCTGTTATGTCTCATACTTTACAATAAATATTTGTTTGTCCTTCACAGAAATTGATAATTACTTCTGACGTTGATTTATCGGAATATTGTATACGTGATATGGATGTGTTGCCTTTATTGATAGAGAAACTGATAAAACAGATAGGTCAGTAAATAAAAACAATTGTGTTGAAACAATTGGGGAAATCAAAATTATGAGCAGGAAAAGGACAACGATAGACAACTTTCCACAACAACCTAGCTATACATTTAATCATTGAACAATAAGTTATTTGAAAATTTTGAAACTATAATTGTGCAACAAAAATAAACAAACCACACAAAACTTAGAACAAACATTTAGAAAAGCTTCTAGCTAAACCAAACCCAGGTGAATTTTAGGTAAAACATTCTAAAACAGAGCATTTCACAAATACGTTTCTAATGCATTCATAGTCATGACAATAGCGCTTTCTTTGCTGCGGGTAAGGTTGGTGCTTCACCTTATTAGAAGGCCTTCCTCTACATCACATATCGTTATAATTTATTCTGTTTTAATATAGATTTCACAATCATACAAAAGAAGAGTTACCTGAAAAATTGTCGACGGAATTTGATGCATTACTAAAATCGAAAGTTAAACAATAGAAGATGGACATATATATGATGCAAGTGCAAGAATGGGTCATTTTTTATATTTGTTTAAATTGAAGAAGTTGTTATAAAGGATAACTCATCATTTAAACGAACTGATACATGTAATTTACTATAAACCGTAAGATAATCAAACGGAGACATGCAATATAAACACCCTACACGGTTTAAGAAAGACAAAACCCGATATATTTTACAATTAAACAAGGTTTTTAGGTTTTTATCTCAGTCTCCGCATTGTTGTAGACTTGTGATACTTAATCCAGAATATCGATATATAGATTATCAAAACAGGAATAGTTTACGTGAATCTAATGCAAATTTACTGTATACTCAAACGTGGTTTTATAATCTGATATTTTAAATTTATTGACATATGATAAGCAGAGGCGTCTATCGACGTGACATGAATGATATATGGGTAAAATCCTTCAAACACATATATAACATTTGCATTAGGAGCTAAAATAAGATATTTTATCTACATCTCATTTCTCTAATTTTGTTAATTTCTAGTGATCTAAAGATAACGGAAATGTAGATCTAACTTGGAACAGACATTTCCTTATATAGAACATGATAGATTAACCCTGCTTGTATAGCTAACTTGTAATCTTTTTGTTTGTTTGAAAGTCGTCAAAAATTGTCAATAGCAAAATGCACTACGTCAATGAAAATATTAAGACCGAGACTAACACCAAGTAATATTTAAGTATAACAACTTTTTTTGTGGAACAGTCCAAGTTAATTGACTATAAATCAAAATATTCCAAATGCATGATATTTATCATATCGCTATAATAGAGACAATTGCACAAATTTGACAAAAATATTACAGTTTAAGACTTGTTATAGTGAATGAAACCTGCAAACTGTTGAATATATCAAGTTGAACTCTTAGACTAAATATTTATGATTCTGATGATAATAACGATATGTATAACACAGTTTGTAAAGTTGTCCTTGAAGTCTCTTCCAAAACTACTAGCATCTACCCGACTAAATGTTACAGAAAGAACTTAAAAAGAAAGATCAACCCCCATTGTTTGGTTTAGTTAAATATTATAGAAAGAGAAATTAAAAATATTTTTTGGAAAAAGTGAAAATGGGGAATTTTATTATATTTGTAGTAGTAAGTAACAAACTTGTGATATGTTTTTTTGTAGCATCTACGTACTAAATTATAATCATGGTACCTTTGATAACAGAACATTAACCTTATAATGTTGTTTTTTTGTAGCATCTACGTTTGAATGTACGTTGATAGACTTATAACGTTAAGCAGTTTTGTGATGCAGGAATGTTATTGAGTACATTACACATGTAATGTGTTGTCATAAGGGTTGTGCAATGTATAATTAAATTTTTCATTTTACCGCGAACAATAGTTAGTAATTCATTGTGTAAATATTATTATGTAGGAAATCTAGTTTTTAATCAATTTTATGGTTGCGCTCAGAGCAACTCCAATCCTATTGTTCTTAATTGACATGTCATCATCAGAAAGAAAACCTGCAATAAGGTGCACTCTGATTTTGATGGAAAAGTTTTTCAATATTTTGATTGCCAAAGGCAGTGTAGAAATTTAATTTAGCATTAACCATCTTTACAGCGGAAACGACAGAAAAAAAAATAATCATTTGTTGAATTTGAAATAATTTCTTTTCACACTTTGTGAACTTCTATTTTCATGTATGAAGTTTTAGATAAAAAATGTTTTTTGGTTATTTAAGTATTTAAATTCGTCGACTAGAACATATCACCTTAAAAAGAGAGGGAATTAAAAGAGAAACATTTTTAATAAATCAATAGTCCATGTAATAATCATCGTTTTTGATAGATCTCCTATCAACATTGAAATCACATTGGTTTGTGGAAATGCGTAGTTGGCGCAGTACAATTGATACCGTCAATGTTAGCATACACTGGAAGGGATTAGTTTTATATTTTAAACAATGTTTGTTCCCAGTGATGACCGGTTGTAAATAAAATAATCAAAAATATCAAATAAACATCAATAATATTTCATAAGATGAAAAGATTTACTTGCAAAGATATTAGCATATTTCATTTTTAAGTTGACATCATAAAGTCTTAATGAAAAAAGCCAATATTACAAACATCTTCATGAAAACATGTCAATACTTTTTTGAGTATTAGGTCTATTTAGTAGACTTATTTTATACTTTAAACTTGGTTTTACTTAGTTATTTAAGTTAACATGTCGAAACTTGCACAACTTAATTAAACAGATATTTTAGACACTATTTTTTATAGTTTTTATTTGTAATTCTTCTTTTTCTAGTATTTGTTGTTGTCGTTAAGTAATTGATTTTGAAAGCTGCTTCTTATCTTCTTCAACGTTTTCTAAGTACCGAGTACCAAATCAGCAATATGGCAGTTGTTATCAAATAGTCATTTTGTTTTGTATGTTGGCGTTTATTAATGTAGCAGTTCAGTGTTACTTTTGTTCCGTTGTTTTCTTCTTATATATGTAGGTGATGTGTTGCCCTCGGGCTTGGTTTGTGAACGGATTTGTTTTCGATTAATCGATTTTTCCTCTTGAACAGCCATATACTATTGCTGCATTATTTGTAAATGATTTTATATCAGAATCCCTCTTCACGACATCAAAGTTTGTGTATACAGTGAAACAGATTTGGTGAAAGAAGCAGTGAAACATTTCGGCTTTTTCATGTCATACTTTTATGATTTCCCTTATTGATAAGTACATGTCAAGCTATAATTCAACTCCTGCAGGGCACCTGAGATTACCCCTAGTTTTTTAGTCTGGTTCGTATCAATCAGTCATAGTGTTTTATACTGTGTTCTGATGTTTCATCTCTTCGCAATCTTTTCGGATTTTACCATGACACTTAGTTTCTCGTGACTTATACACCTGGAGTGTCTTCCGTCTCTTTCTCAAGTATTTATAGTTAGTTTATTAATAACAGCTGATATAATTTTATCAATTCGAATACATTATTTAAGCATTTCTCGGATTGCACTTTATGTCCATTGATATCAGTCATACTTAAATTGCACTGACTGCTGTGAACCTTCGTCAATATATAAATCCTAAAATAACGTATCACATGTTGTCAATCGGTTTTACTTTCAAGAATAAGATCCATGCATGACGAAAACATAAATGGGATTTTTGTTTTAGAATTTTGTGCTATCTCGTAGTTATTGATTATTCATTTTTGTATTTAGCTTAATCATACTATAATAAACCAATGAGGTTAAAAGTATTATATAAGAACGTTTAGGGTTTCTGACCTATGTCACAAACTATTGAGTGTTTTGAAGGAGTATTATTCAAAGGAAAGGATTTGCTCCTACGTAAATATAGCAAACAGTCTTTTTACAAAGCTTTTAAGATGTTTACACCATTTTTTGTTGGATTTATTTTTTATTATGACAAAAAAGAAAATGGGTGCTATATTGCTTCTTTTACTTCAGAAATCATTTAAACAATTAAAACTGTTGAATTAAAGTCATATAATTTAAGTTTGAATATCCTGAACTACTTTGTAATTTCTGTACCGTTTCAATTACTAGATTTTGGTCATAAACCACAATTAAAAGTTATCTATATAGCTTTAAATTGAATTGCAGAATTGCAGGCATAAATCTTTGTTATATTTTCAAATATCAGAGTGGTTGTCTAGATATATTCCAATTCTTTATGCTATATTTGATTATTAGTAGAATATATTTTTGCATTTTATCAGCATGACCAGAGAACAACGTTTCGTGACAAAAATTTATATCACAGGATTATATCAAGTTATTACAGCGTCATTGTGCTACAGTATAAATGTTGTTGAATTGGTCAGGAAAATTACATTTCAGATGTGCCCTTCGTCTGCCTGATGTTTCATATCATTAAGTTATCTTTAAGTGATCATTATATACTTATTACCGGTATATGGAACGCCGGAACAGTCTTATAATGTAAATATTTAATGTGTTTTGTCGATTTGCCTTTACGTCCTGTCATTTCTTCTTTATGTAATGTGCAGATGCCTTTATTTCCTGACACGGCATCTCTTTGTTATGTAAAATTAGTAATTTGTTTGGTCAAACAATTGTATGATATGTCATTGCTAAACTTTGTTGTGTAAAATATGCATTACATTATGCTGTAACTACTATATATTCTGTGAATAGTTCGAAACTTTATGATCAACCACCTTTTCATTCTCTTATATTTTATCTATGCTGTGTCTATTCTTCTTTTACGTAAAGTCAGTTAATAATTGCGTCCTGTCTCAAGTGTTATTGTTATGTCAGCCTTGTTTCACCTTCACTGGCCATACTCGAAATTAAATCCAGCATCTTGAAACTCCAGATAATGACTTTCATTTATCCGTATTTGGTCCGTTAACTTTTCGAACCGTGTCATCAAGAACGATACAAAAAAATAAATATTATAGTAAATTGAAATGTTTTCTTCTATTATTTTTTTTATAAGTGATATGCATATCGTTTATTTTGTTGTCTATAAGAATAAATAAATAATTTCGTTGCTAAAATGGTCATCTTAACATAATTTTCCTTTTGAATTTCAGAAAAAACCTGACTATCTATAAAAAAAGATGTGGTATGAATGCCAATGAGACAATTCTCCACGAGAGACCAAATGACAAAGAAATAAATAACAATATATAGATCTTCGTATGGCCTTTAACAAAACACCCATACCGAATAGTCATCTACTCTATTTATTTTTCTACCCCATTTAATTTTTCACCAGTTAAAAAAAATGGTTACAGTTAAGTAATTCGCTTTTATCCTGCAATTAACTAGTTATTGTATACAAATAACAGATAAACAAATTTTTTTTTTGCTTTGTTTGTACATGTACAAATAAATGTTCCTGCTACCCGTTTCCATGTTGATCAATCGGTAATATATTTCTCTCTGGGTAATCTTCATTTTGGGGTTTTCTTCGAGTCCGCGTTTCAATAATTGTAAAAATCAAAGACAATGGTTAAGATTTAAACAACTTATGCTCAAATACCAGATGTAAATTGTAAACAATATATGTACATTGTCAGAAATATAAAATGTATTAGTTCTCGCTGCGAAACAGGAGAAAATTCGGTAAGCCTCGCTTTTCGTCCTGTTTCTAAAGCTCGTACAAATCAATTTCACGTTTACCGACAAAGTACATTTATAATCAATACATTATTCCACAGTTGTTAATCTTCATTTTGGGGTTTTCTTCGAGTCCGCGTTTCAATAATTGTAAAAATCAAAGACAATGGTTAAGATTTAAACAACTTATGCTCAAATACCAGATGTAAATTGTAAACAATATATGTACATTGTCAGAAATATAAAATGTATTAGTTCTCGCTGCGAAACAGGAGAAAATTCGGTAAGCCTCGCTTTTCGTCCTGTTTCTAAAGCTCGTACAAATAAATTTCACGTTTACCGACAAAGTACATTTATAATCAATACATTATTCCACAGTTGTTAATCTTCATTTTGGGGATTTCTTCGAGTCCGCGTTTCAATAATTGTAAAAATCAAAGGCAATGGTTAAGATTTAAACAGGTGCAACCGAAAGGAACAATACGATATTAAAAGGAAGATGTGGTACGAATGCTAATGTGACAACTCTTCACAAAAAGTACATTTATAATCAATACATTATTCCACAGTTGTTGATATATATAAAAGAAGATGTGGTATGATTGCCAATGAGACAACTATCCACAAAAGACCAAAATGACACAGACATTAAAACAACTATAGGTCACCGTACGGCCTGTTGATATAAATTTATCTTTTTGTTCAATATTTCAACGAATATCGTCGTACAAACTAGAAACATCAACCTATTTTCCGAACGGAGAGTCATAAATTGAATGAATATTATTGCGGGATATACGGTATAAACGATGAGCTTCGATGCGTTTCGTTATGAACGCGAATGGTTCGATAAATGTAGCTAAATACACAATTAGGCCAAATGTTCATAAAAGGGATTTGCTGCACATCATTATTTAAGAAATCTTCTGTTAAAAAAATATAAAATTTCATACAAATATATTCTTTTGGATCTAAATGTTATCATTCTAAAATATGTTTTGACAGTTTCCGTTTAATATTGCCATTTTTAGATATATCGGTCCCCCTTTTCTCGGCTACTGTTAAAGCGAAACGGTTTTTTTATTAATAGGTTGCGAGGCATGAAGTTCGTATGATTCAATCCAAATTATCCTCAAAGTGCGGTAACACTCTTGAATTGATGCAATCTTGTTCGCCTTAAAATCGACGTAACATATTTAGTCTAAATTCTTAAAATAAAATCACCTATATAACGAAAAGAAAACTGTGAAGTCTTTAACACGAAAGGGAAGGCTTAAATTCTTCTGTAATTTTCCTGCTACCAATTATAAATTAAGAAAGTCATGTTTTGTATTGTTGAAATTTCGGAACTCTCTTATTCATCCGTTTAAAGCACCATGAAACAATTGCCAACACTCCCAGTTTTCAAAAATCTGTAAATGTGCAGTATGTCATTGATACGGTTTGAGTTCCCAAAATGAATCAAGATAAAATAAAAATAACAAGACATTTATAAAAAAAAAATAAAACCCTTGTTGTTTTATCAATTTTTGAGAACATTTTTAGGTTGAAGATATTAATCAAAGTACTGAAGTACTGAACATCGGATGACCGCAAGTTCTAGTGGACGGTCACAAGCACTTGTCTTAGAAAACCAAATCACATCTCTTTACCTGAAAGTGACGTTAAAGTACAGATATATATTTTTTCTGTGCGTGGATGATAAATTCAACCTCATCGTAGAAGTGATACAAATCAGTAAACTCTGTTTTTTTTTGTTATACAATATTTTAATATTTGTAAATTACAGTTACAGGTATATATAATTTTTATCCATTTGTATATCATTCTATTGCACTATATTAATTATAGTGCTGTGCAAGTGCATGGTGGACACTCTGCTGTAATAATTCGATTTTTCTGATAGATTGAATTTGAGTAGGCATTCATATTTTCCAGCAAAACATTCAATGTCCCACGCAGAGAGAGGGAGCAAAGACAGATGACTTTGCATGGGAGATTGCAAACGTTCTTATAAATATTAAATTTCTTTTGCTTTATTTATGTTTCTAACGAGTTTAACGACATTTTCATATCATTAATTTATGTTCAAAACACAAATTTAACTATGTGTATTATATTTCAGATCAAATGTTATTAATTCATGGTCGTTTTATTATGCATATATATTACACACTGAAATTGAAAATTGAAATATCAATCATTAATAAGTGTTTATTTGCATTGCTAATCTGCAATATGCACGATTTGTTTGCTAAAAAATGTTCCTGTACAATGTTTTCAAAAATGCATTAAATGTATTTTATGACTTTTGTCAATCTATGCACATCCCCAGAGAGACACACCTCGAGAATCGTGTCTATATATTTGTAAATATTTTAATTTTCAACAAGTAAAGTGAACAAAATATAAAAAGAATGGATGTATAACGCACACTCTTTAAAGGGACACTAGCTACGAGCTATATAAAAAATATAAAGTTTGATTTTTTTCTGTTCAATCAATAATGAAAGTGAAATAGTGAAATAACAATTCGCTTTTTGTAGCCAAAAAGGTTCAATTTTGTCAAATTACGCTAAGAAACATTGATAATTAGTAATTCACTTGCAAGTGAATGAGTCGACCTCTTTAAATTCGTATTCATGTGAACTTCAATTTAACCCCTAGCTAGAGATTGACAACGCATGCATTGTACGTGTACTGGTTATTTAAAGAAAAAGAATGTCAACAATGAAAGTGAAACTACGGTAAATCATTTGATTACTAATTCGATGCACATAAAATCATTCTTATACGGTTAAAAACAATGAGAAACATCTATTTTTAATATATAAAATAAAATCAAACAGACCTATACAAATCCAATTGCACGTGTTGGTTTCATCTTACATATCTTCATTTATGTTTACATCGCTTATATGGTCATCTGAGGTCAAATCGATAGGTAATTAGATGGCGTCTTGACTAAAATACACACGAAACGAACCTATATATTATCTACCCCATGCTCTGTAAACTGTTTATTTTAGACTTTTGATAGTTTGGATAAATGTTTTACATTGTTATAAATCAAATATGAGAATTTGAGTCAAATCGGTGACCATGAATTTGACAGCTAGTGCCTCTTTAAATAGAACAAAAAACTAAATATTTTATATAAGATTTTTATATCAATCAATATATAAAAATACTACATTTCCAATACTAAATCAACATCCCGATGTACATATATAACCTTCAGTTCACATTCAGCATCCAATGGATATTACCTTGAAAAAGAATACTACGAAGTAGTTCAGAGCTTTTTAGAAAGCTAAAACTTGTAATTTTCTTAATTTTCAAAGTGTATATCACTGATGCGTTTTGTTTTAATCTGTGTCAAAAAAGCGTTTACCAGAACGTAATAGGTGTTTGCACATAACGTAATTGGTGTTTGGACATAACGTAATAGGTGTTTGCACATAACGTAATAGATGTTTGGGACATAATGTAATAGGCATTTGCACATAAGTTACATGGTGTTTGCACATAATGTAAGCGGTATTTGCACATAACGTAATAGTGTTTGCACATAATGATGTAGTTGTTATACATAACTTAATAGGTATTTGCACATAACGCAATAGGTCTTTGCACATAAGGTAAACTATGTTTGCACATAGGGTAAACGATGTTTGCACATAAGGGGAACGATGTTTGCACAAAAGGTAAACGAGAATTGCA
The DNA here is from genome assembly GCF_965363235.1 of Mytilus galloprovincialis. NCBI lineage: Eukaryota > Metazoa > Mollusca > Bivalvia > Mytilida > Mytilidae > Mytilus > Mytilus galloprovincialis. The sequence continues at coordinate 91,765,511 of NC_134843.1, forward strand.
CAAAACGTATAAGTTGTTTGCACATAATGTAAATGGCATTTGCACATGACGTAATGAATGCTCTCAGAGAGTATCAATTGTTCGGCAAAACGCATAGGAACTATACCATGATGTGTTGTGTTTTTCACTGGAGATACATATGTATTAACACAACATAACGCCAAAAGACTATAATATCATGAGGATTACATAGAACAAAAGTGTATCAAAACAAAACCTTTAGTACATTCGTCATAACAATAACATTTAAGACAGGACGCATTTTTTAACTGACTTACGTAAAAGAAGAATAGACAGAACATAGATAAAATATGAGAGAATGTAAAGGTGGTTGATCATAAAGTTTCGAAGTATCCACAGAATATATAGTAGTAAAAGCATGACGTAAAGCCTATTGTACGCAACAAACTTTAGCAATGACATATAATACTACTGTTTGACCAAACAAATAACTAATTTGACATAACACAGAGATGCCGTGCCAAGAAATACAGACATTTGCACATAATATAAAGAAGAAACGACAGGACGTAAAGACAAAGTGACAGAACACATTAAATATTTACACTATAAGACAGTTCCGGCGTTCCATACCGGTATATAAAAATCTTCTTTTATACTTCCTCGTCTTAATTCAGGCATTTATAAAGGAAATTTGTAAAACATACTCGTTACGTTCTTGTATGAAAGAATGTGTTTTCTGAATATAAAAAAAAAACACAAATCAAAACAAAATCAAATGTTAAAGACCGTAATTTGACCTATAATGGTTTCTTTTACAAACTGTGACGTTCATGGAAAGTTATCTCATCAGCACTCATCCTCTTCTAATATCTAATATACATATTTAAACAGACTTATTAAGAAGGGATGTAGTTACGATACTGTTGTAAGGTCATTAAAGATTGCATATTTTGGCTTTAATATTGATTCACTTACAGGGTTTTTTGCATCGGAACTATACACATTTATTTAAAAAATCAGTTGTTGGCATGACGCGGGTTATGTTCTTCTCGTATATTTTATGATAGTATGATAATAAACCCCTAACGGGAGAAATTGTGCCTGATATTCATATGATGAAGACATAATTTTTCTTTTGTTACACCTTCTTACATCGGACTCGGACTTCTCTTGAACTGAATTTTAATGTGCGTATTGTTATGCGTTTACTTTTCTACACTGGCTAGAGGTATAGGGAGGGTTGAGATCTCATAAACATGTTTAACCCCGCCGCAATTTTGCGCCTCTCCCAAGTCAGGAGCCTCTGGCCTTTGTTAGTCTGTATGATCTTTAATTTTAGTTTCTTGTGTATAATTCGGAGTTTGGTATGACGTCAATTATTACTGTACTAGTATACATATTTTTTAAGGGGCCAGCTGAAGGACGCCTATGGATGCGGGAGTTTCTTGCTAAATTGAAGACCCATTGATGGCCTTCGGCTGTTGTCTGCTCTATGGTCGGGTTGTTGTCGCTTTGACAATTTCCCCATTTCCTTTCTCAATTTTATATCTAATTTGTCCTGATCAAGCTGAATTAAAACCTGGAGACACCAATTTATGATAAAGTACTTTTATTGTCGAATGCGCTCCTTCTGGCAATAGACAATGGCGTGTGGTTTTGTTGAATCTTTAGAAAAAATATTAATTGTCGAACAATTAATTCCTTATGGCAATTTAGCATCAGTAGATAACACTTGTAGTGCAAATGAACTGTAAACAATTTGAGTTAATGAAAATATTCATTGGTACTCTTTGAAGATGAAGAGGAAAGAAATATTCATTTATTTTCCAATGACTTTCTTCAACTTGTTCAACTTTTATTGATGAGGTTATAAATGTTTTAATTCTAGCTAAAAATGACAAAGCACCAGGCCATGATATAATTCAAGTAGAGTAACTCTTTGAAAAGGTTTTCTTGATTACATTTTTTCCATAGATCATTCAATAAACGTTTAAAATTTGGTGAAATTTCGTCTTTTTTAATGTGCGTACCTTTGATAACTGGGTCGATGCCACTGCTGGTGGACGTTTCGTCCCCGAGGGTATCACCAGCCCAGTAGTCAACACTTCGGTGTTGACATGAATATCAATAATGTGGTCATTTTTATAAATTTCCTGTTTACAAAAAAATTTAACTTTTCGAAAAACTAAGGATTTTCTTATCCCAGGCATAGATAACCTTAGCCGTATTTGGCACAACTTTTTGGAGTTTTGGATCCTCAATGCTCTTCAACTTTGTACTTGTTTGGCTTTATAATATTTTGATATGAGCGTCACTGATGAGTCTTATGTAGACGAAACGCGCGTCTGGCGTACTAAATTATAATCCTGGTACCTTTGATAACTATTTACACCACTGGGTCGATGCCACTGCTGGTGGACGTTTCGTCCCCGAGGGTATCACCAGCCCAGTAGTCAACACTTCGGTGTTGACATGAATATCAATAATGTGGTCATTTTTATAAATTTCCTGTTTACAAAAAATTTTAACTTTTCGAAAAACTAAGGATTTTCTTATCCCAGGCATAGATAACCTTAGCCGTATTTGGCACAACTTTTTGGAATTTTGGATCCTCAATGCTCTTCAACTTTGTACTTGTTTGGCTTTATAATATTTTGATATGAGCGTCACTGATGAGTCTTATGTAGACGAAACGCGCGTCTGGCGTACTAAATTTTAATCCTGGTACCTTTGATAACTAATTAAATAAAGGAATTAAAACTTTTTTTTCTAGTATTCCAAGTAGTTATATATTACCCGGTGCATGACTTGAGTCATGTTCATTTTTACTATAATAAAAAGCATTAAAATATTATTTTCGAAAAATAATAAGAAATCGACAGTTTTACGAATATAAATATTGTTGTAATTGTAAAAACACATGTCTAAGAATATTTTATACTGATATAGAAGTGTCGTTGCACACCTTGAATGTAGAACAGCTCTGTTAAAAACATTTATTAGTAATGAAAATAAAGATATAATACAAAAAACAACATATTATAGGACTAAAAGTGTATATAGTGATTCCAAAATTACAATTGTTATGATAAAGTTACCAAGACCTACTTCAATAATTGTAAGTAAAGGAAATTACTGATCATGTACATATTCTTGGTTAAATTAGTGTTACGTAATATAAGAGTCTTATGCGAAAATATAGATAATATGCTAATGAGACAGATATAAAATGAGCTGAATAGAAAAAAGATGATTTTCCAAGAGACATTTACTTGTATACGGTGTTTCCTAAAGAAATGCAGCATATATGACACGTTTATATTGAATGAACAAGGCTGTGGGGTATAAATGAATAAGACAGCAACCGAACTATTTTAAAATACATCTAACGGTTTACACACATTGTTTATAAAAAAAAACAGATGTCTCTTCAATATATCAAGCTATCAAGCAATCAAATTCTAAAACATTTAGCAAATAACTGTTAACACAAACTTGACAACCAGGACAAGCATTCACAAACCGATACATCATTCACGACAGTATATTAAAACGAACTAAATGATTTTCATGATTTTTTAACACTGAAAATTGACACCATATTCATCCGTTGTAAAAAAATCTTCCTGCAAAATAATTTCAATTTAGAACAAATGACTGGCATATTTGTAGGTAATTAATTTTCCTCTCGGAAAAAATGTCAGATACCAAAGATGTTTCAGGAAGAACAATTACGGAATTGAGAAAGCCTTACATCATTATTTGCGACATTTTCCTATAATGATAACTTTTTACAGTTACAAAGCACCTGCAAATTAGTAATTACTTCCTAAAATATAAAAAAAAGTGTAAACATATACAAATTGCTACTATTTCATATTTCCTGTGTAGAACACATGTAACATAGTTCAAATGATAGAAAGAAATTATTATCATACTACGTTGTTTCAAAATTAATTTTTCTCTATTTATAAGAATGCCTAATTAGGATATGAATCTTTGTCTTTGACTTTTGAGCAATAAGATGAAAATCATATTATTATTGTTGTGTTTTCATTAAGGTTCGTTGTATAATATAGTTAATTGCTACCTTAGTTTGCTATTAATATTAATATAATTAAGAGCCAGTCTGTGATAAAACCATGCAAAATGGTCCGAATCCAAAATATTCCAATCAGACTGATATTTTGTATTTTAGATACCTTATATGTAATAACTATTTGTGCAAAATATTTTGAAAAAATATTCAGCCATTATTTGTGTATGCCGAACATTCGATAATTGTCCATTTCTGTACTGACAAATGGCCATTTTAAGCCTATTTTAGAGTATTTTGACCTGATTTTTTTTTGTTTTATAGAAAAAATACAGCTTAATGATAACAAATATCTTAACAAACAACTTAAAATGAAAGGAAATTATGATAATTTAAAAAGTTGTGAGATTTCTCAATACCCCTACTGACAGGTTGAAACTGCATGGTTTTGAAAAAGTGCCGATTCAGCAAAATTTTTATATTTTTAAAGGCTTGAATCTTGTAAGATCATGTTTTATTTTCAATAAAATGTAATATTTCATGAAGCTTATATATTTATCTACAAAATGCAAGAAAATGGTGCTCGGCAAATGATACCTTCTTACGATAAAATAATAATTAAAGATAGGCGTGATGGCCATTTTGCCGATTTTTTGATTTTTTATCTGTTTCAATAGAAACTTTTCAAAAGTATGTGATATTTAAAATATAAGAAAAATAATGACTGAACTAATGTTTACTGGTTATATTAATTGAATAAAGCAAGTTTAACTTAGATTAAATTAGAAAATATACTAAAGGAGTAAACCTGGGAAGAACGCTTTTTTGCATTTTTTGCCCCTAAACTGAGCATTTTTACAATATGTTTAAAATATTAACTTATTCAAAAGAAAATTACTTTAGTAACTTAAAAATGGGCTGTTTTATTTACAATACTATGCACACTCATCAGGTAATATCATCATGAGTTCTTCACAATTTTAGCATTTTATAATAGTCTAGTTTTTAGACGCTTTTTGTCTAAATTCAAAGTGGCCACATTTGAGTACAGTCTTAAATTTTTGAAACATGTTGTATTTGATAATGATTCATAAAACTGTTTAACATATAAGAGATAGAGACTCAACATGAATGCAACCCCTTGTAATTTAGACAAAAAAACTATCATAAAAGTACTAAAAATTCTAAGCACGTCTCCTTCAGATAAAATCGGGGTATTTTCGTTTCTAAAATAGAATGCAAATGAAGTCAAATTGTACAAACTGCGCAGCTTTGTACATTCATGTTATTTATTTCCAGAAAAGAGGAAGATTTAATAGTTTTGTGCATTTCATAGAATTGTGCCTCTTACCTAGAAAAGTGCTATATTTTGTATATTGTGATAAAGCTTTATGCCAAATATAAAGAGACTACTCCTAGTAGTTCCTGACAAAACTGCAACTGAAATTTTGTGACGCTGACATGAACCAGTTAGTTATCCCTATGTCACTTCTGGGAGAACAGTGGACATAACAGTAATGTTAAGTTCCTCCTAAAAATCTCTCTCAATTTGAGGCTTGGGAATAAGATATGTAAAATACAGTTGGCCTATTACTACCAGCTGAGACAAACACAAATATTTCAAATTGCAATAAAATTTATTTCATAACCACATGTACTAACCAGATACTCTACAGGGCGCAGCTTTATACGACTGCAGCGGTCGAACTCTGAACAGTTGGGGCAAGTATGGACACAACATTTAGGCTTGATATAGCTCTGAATTTGGATTGTGATTAAATAGTTGACACAACAGAAGGGGTGTGGTCTAAGAACTTAAACTTAAAAACTTTAAAAAAAAAATTGACATTTACCTATTATGGTCCAATATCCAAAATCTAAATTCATGGTTAGATTCAGCATATCATAGAACCCCAAGAATTAAATTTTTGTTAAAATCAAACTAAGTTTAATTTTGGACCCTTTGGACCTTAATGTAAACCAATTTGAAAACAGGACCAAAAATTAAGAATCTAAATTCACTGTTAGATTTGGCATATCAAAGAACCCCAATAATTCATTTTTTTTTATGAAATCAAACAGTTTAATTTTGGACCCTTTTTGACCCCTTATTCCTAAACTGTTGGGACCAAAACTCCTAAAATCAATCCAAACCTTCCTTTTGTGGTCATTAATCTTGTGTTATAATTTCATAGATTTCTATTTACTTATACTAAAGTTATTGTGCAAAATCCAAGAAAAATGCTTTTTAGGCCCTGTTTGGCCCCTAATTACTAAACTGTTGGGACCAAAACTTCCAAAACCATTCCCAACCTTTCTTTTAAACCTTGTGTTTAAATTTCATAGATTTCTATTTACCTATACTAAAGTTATAGTGCGAAAACCAAATGTCTTTGGACGACGATGACGATGACAACGAAAACGTCATACCAATATTTTTCAATTTGTGCGGTTGTATAAAAACAAATATACACAGATAAATAGTTAAACTGTTGAGCAGACATACAATTACCCAGCCATGTCCACTTGTATTTTTGTCCTTCTGATGAGTTAAGCCTTTTTCAACTGATTTTTATAGTTCGTTCTTATGTTTGACTGTTATACCACTGTCCTAGGTTAGGGGGAGAGTTGGGATCCCGCTAACATGTTTAACCCTGCCACATCATTTATGTATGTGCCTGTCCCAAGTCAGGAGCCTGTAATTCAGTGGTAGTTGTCTGTTTATGTGCAACATATTTGTTTTTCGTTCATTTTTTATATACATAAGGCCGTTAGTTTTCTCATTTGAATTGTTTTACATTGTCTTATCGGGGCCTTTTATAGCTGACTATGCGGTATGTGATTTCCTCATTGTTGAAGGCCGTACAGTGACCTATAGTTGTTAATGTCTGTGGCATTTTGGTCTCTGAATTGTAGACAGTTGTCTCATTGGCAATCATACCATATCTTCATTTTTATATTGTCATTATAATGGTAAGATTTTACTGTTATATACATGTAATATTTTGGTGGTCTACCGTAAAGTAAAACGTGCAAAATGGTCTAAATACAAGTTTTTAGTCATGATTGAACATAATGAAGGTATTAGCAAAAAAGAGTAAAAGTTTGATAGATCTGAAAATATTTAACATAATAAAGTCATCAATATCTATTTAAACTAAATATTAAACAATTTTGCAGCATTAGAGTTGATTTTTTTTGGATAAAAACAAGCATTCTGTGAGTAATACATGGCAATACATAGTCCCCAACCCGTTACAAATTCATTGTAATGGAACAAAATTTTAATTTGATCTATAATTTGTCATGGTGTAAACTACAAAAAAATATCGAGACAAAATCTTCAAGAAAAACGAAAAAACTTGTTGAATTCTGACTATCTAAGTGAATTTTCTATGTCCAAAGACCACAACTCTGCACACAAATATCAGAGTGGAACAAAATTGAATCTTTCCGATTGAACAGAAATCTACTAATGAATAAGTATTTCATCAAAAATTTAATTCTAGAGAAAGGGCTTCAACTGAACAAAGAGAAAAACTTAAAGCGTGAATAATGAATTTGACCTGTAACTTGTCATAATAAATCAATAAACCAAATATCAAATCAAAATCTACAAACACAACAAAGTCTGATTTGCCGACCTGACAGATAGACAGACGGACAGACAGATAAACGGAGTGCAAACCTAAGTCCACTTAGACGTTAGCCGTTAAGGGACTAAAAATCAAAATCTCAAAGTATCAACAAACAGCAAAGAGATGCTCTTTGGAGAGGGAACATTCAAGATAATTTTGGAAAAGCTTTCGATTTTTGAAGAAGGGTCACCTCAAATGTCTTTCTTTTATCTTGATTTAATCTGAGATATAAATCAAAAAACTTTTATATGGCACATTATATATGCACATATAAACTTTTTGCGTAGATAAAAAAAAATGGCATTTTTTTACATACGCTCTAAAAGACACAACTTTCTAATCTAGACACTCAATGAGTGATTGCCTCTATAATTGGTTGCATTCCAATCAAAAGTTTCAAAGAGGAAGATTTTTTGAAGTACAAGTATGTTCACAACTCTGTTTCATATAACAAGCTTTTTTAAAGACTGTCATCAATTGAAAATATGTGAAAACCAGGTGCTCCGCAGGGCGCAGCTTTATACAACCGCAGTGGTTGGACCCTGAACAGTTCGGGCAAATTAAATATGGTCACAATGTTCAAGCTTGATGCTGTCTGAATTTGAATTGTGATCAAATTTTTGACAAAATAAAGGTTTTTGTTACAAAATAAATGTGGTCAAAGATCAACAAATCTATTTGCACAATACTGTGCAACTGAAGATTTCTTCTTAAAAATTTTCAAAATTTGAAATTTTCAAAATTTGGGAAAAAAAAAGAAATTCCTGAAAAAATTGTTAACAAATCCCCCCCCCAAAAAAAACACTCATTGAAACCCCCTTTAAGCAATAACCCTTAAATACAATCTTATCCTTTCCTTTTTAGTATAGAACCTTGTATTACAATTACAGGGAGATCCATATATTTAAACCCAAGTTATTGTTTGAAACCTAGAAACATGCTTCTTTTTGGCCCTTTTTTGGCCCCTTTTTCCTACATATTTTGGGCAATTAATCCAAAACTAAATCCCAGCCTCCCCTTTGTTATATGGAGCATTGTGGAACAATTTGAGAGAGATCCATACAATTACACACAAGTTATTGTCTTGAAACTAGAAAAATGCTTGTTTTGGCCCCTGTTTGGCCCTTAAATCCTAACTTTGAACCCATAACCTATTTAAATGAATCCAATCCTTCTACTTGTGGTTTTAAACACTGTGATACAATATCAGAGCAATTGAAATGCTTCTACACAAGTTATTTTCCTTAAACTATAAAATGCTTGTTTTGGGCCCCTTTTGGGTCCTTAATAACTAAACGGTTGGGACCATCATCCCCAAAATCTATCCAAACCTTCCTTTTGTGGTATTGAACCTTCTGAAAAAAAAAATAAAGATCTATACACTTAAACTAAAGTTATTGTCAGGATATAAGGCTACTTTAATCAGTTTAGTTAAAATATTAAGGGGCAAAAACTATTACAATTAGTGCATTTTATAGATATTAGGGAGCATTTTTTTTACCAATTTCCCAATATTTGCCAGGCTAAATTTTTTTTACTTGTCTTAGAACTGATAAGAACCTTTAAAAAAATCCTAAAAGTTGAAAAAAATAAATATGATCTTGAGAGAAAACACCTACTGAGTACATGTACTACATGCAAGTTATCTAATACATCTGTTGCACGCACCTCTCTGGCAACCTGCCAAAAGGTAAAAAAATGTCAAAATGCATTTTTTCTTTTTTTTTATAATGTTCTATGCAAACTATAACAAGATAATGCTATATTTAAGAGATATATCAATTATCCAGACCTTTAAAAAATACCTAAATATGGTGGTTTTTTTTTTTGCATTTTTTTTTAATAATTCCCAAATATGCAAATAAGGCTGTTAAATGGAAAATAGTGTGAATTAACAAAAAAAAATTGTTTATCTTAACTCCTAAATACCCAAAGATTTTGGAAATATATATAATGTTGCCAAGTTGTAACTACCAATTTGGACGAAATTTGAGATTTTGCATGGTTTTATGGCAGACTGGCTCTTAATATAATGTAATATCAGTATTTAGTTCAAATACAATCTTAAATCAATTCTCATTATATCTTACTCATTTAAATGTGACGTCATTTTTCATTTTTTGATGATCTGTTTTACAAATTCAAATGTGACGTCAAATTTTAGTCATTTTTTACAATTTCAAATGTGACGTCTCTTGGCTTTGAGGTTTTTACCTATTCGGATGTGTCTATTTTTTGTGTTGCATTTTGTCGGGTTATGTAATGTATTTCGGTTGTTACCTGTAATTAGTTAATACTTCAGTTTTATCATGTATATCTTTTGTTCAGTCATTTTATAAAATTTACTGATTGCAAAAGTATAAATTGTTCTAAATAATAGGGATGTTCGGGTACCTAACAGAAAATCCTGGTCGTTTTAGGCACAACTTTAATGAACGTTTGGTCCCCGATACTGTTCAACTTTGTACATGTTTCGGCTTTCAAACTTTTGTATCTTGGCGTCATTATTAAGTCTTGTGAGGACAAAATGCACTGCTGGCCTATTAAAATTTTAAACTTGTTGCCGTTTGTTAACTATTATTCGTGTGTTTCTTTGTGAATTGTGTTCTCCTTTTTATTGATATTGTAGTCCTGTTAAGTTGTGTTGTCATTTTAATGTTATATTTCACATGGCCATAAAAGAGGGAGGTTTGGCATGCCACAAAACCCGGTTCAACCCATCATTTCTAAAAAATGTCCTGTACCAAGTCAGGAATATGGCCATTGTTATATTATAGTTCGTTTTTGTGTGTTTTACATTTTAACATTGTGTTTCCGTTGTGTCGTTTGTTTTCTCTTATATTTGAGTGTGGATTCACATCACTATAAGACGTGTCACGGTACTTATCTATCCCAAATTCATGTATTTGGTTTTGCTGTTATATTTGTTATTCTCATATGATTTTGTCTAATGCTTAGTCCGTTTCTGTGTGTGTTACATTTTAATGTTGTGTCGTTGTTCTCCTCTTATATTTAATGCGTTTCCCTCAGTTTTAGTTTGTTACACCGATTTTGTTTTTTGTCCATGGATTTACGAGTTTTGAACAGCGGTATACTACTGTTGCCTTTTTTAGTTTGCTGTCTGCATTTGAGACTCCGTTTTGTTTTCAAAACCTGCTTGAAAAACTTAATCACATTGTGTATTACTTTAGACAAGTGGACAAAATTTAACGTTTTGCCTTGATAATGTTATCATGTTAAGGGTGTTAACGATTTATTCAGGTATATGTATATAATTATTCAAAGATACTGAAATATAGAAAACAAACTTTTGGATATGACCATGTTATTAGGTTTTTGGAGTGAATGAAAAATTAAAATCCTGTCTTCATGGAAAAATTCTCACTCCAAGATAGTAGTGTACGGGTAGATTTATCTCTCTTTGGTCAGATCAATTTTAAGGTACGGAAAATTATTTCATTGAAACTGACAAAAGCGTACACATGTCTCTATACTTTAAATACTTCCCTATACTGCTTTAATTCATCTAAAAATGTCTACATTGTTAATACTTTCAACAGAAATCGTTTTGCAGTTAATGGATATCATTGCTTATTAACATATAAAATTAAATCTGACTGAGTCCTTTAATCTTATTTCAAAAGATCTTGAAATGACTACAGTTTTTTTTCATACTAAAGATTTCCTAGTTAATTATATCACTTACCTAAAATCTACTTCAAGTTTCGAAAGACCATCATTTGTTATGAATTGTTTTGTGATTTGATTTTTTATTTTTATTTCTGTTTAAACGCCAATTTTAAGCAACGCGTTTAGGCAAGTTCGTGGCGGCCAGTTTTTATTGGTGGAGGAAGCCGGAGTGCCCGGAGATAACCCCCGACCTTCGATAGGAAGACTGACAATACAAGTCAATTAAAATTGCACCCGCATGAGCGGGGTTCGAATTCACAAACTCAGGGTTGACTGGCTAGTAATTACAGTAGTAACTTCTTAGACCACCCGGCCACCAAGGCCCCTAATTATGTTGTGTAAAGGATGTTTAAAATTAAATGTACATTGCAAAATTAATTTTAATTGATTCATACAAGGTACACCTTGTGATGAGTTTTATCCAAAAAATGCATTTTATTGACAGCATAGTATAATTGCAGGCATTTTCTGGTGGGCAATTCTCAGCTATGTGTAGTATCCGACGTATTTACATTGTACATTTTGAAAGTAGCATTCTATGTGCTTTTTAAACGAAAACAGGTGCCTGAATTAGTGAAGATAACGTCAACATAATAATACTAATATTGATTCCACTAGTTGATAAAATAATAAAGTGATTTCCTATTTACTGTGAGTCTTGATAGCTTGAGTATGTTTTTATTAGAGAAGTCGGCTCACCGTTTCTTCTTTTGGTGTTAATTTGCAAATTATAGTGTTCGAGGTTTATGTTTTACTTCTACCTGGATAGTAAATTCTTTTATCATCATAATAGTTTTTCATGAAGCATATGGTATGAGTGTCAATGAGACAACTCTCCATCAAAGTCACAATTTGTAAAAGTAAATTATATGTATATTTCAATAAACAAATATTGTTGTTCAGTATATCTCTTATAATTATTTCATATTCTTAAAGATAGGACCGTATTAGATCATAGTTTTTTAACACTACGTTTGCATAACTATCACACGAGCATAACCGTAGACGTGAATGTTATCTTTTAATCGATATTCCACATGGAAATGTAGGTGCTTAAGCAGTTTGAAGTTTTACTATTTTCTCAAAAGTTATATTATAGGTTATTTAGGACCGGTATAGTGTATTTGATGTTAAAGACACTCAACGTTCTGAAAAAAAGTTATCTGTTCAGTAATCTTTGATTGTGGGTACGTCGTGGTTTTTTGTTGTCGTGATACATATATTCCAACTTAACTGATGTTTATTTAAACCTCAATAAATTTGTCACATCCAAATATGTGAAGTTGATACCTGGTTTTATGTAATTTTTAATTACTTTACTAGATTGATGTAATCTTTTGACACAATGTCTTCTTAACTCTTTGTAATCTCTGCTTGGAAAAAAGTTTCAACCTAGAAAACAGGTTTCAACACACTTAAGAATTCATGGAATATTTATCCTTAAGTTTGTAGTACTGTTCACGAACTGGTTTAATTTATTCAATTTTTTTAAAGGCTACATGTAGGTATACTAATACCTTGAATGGTGTGCATAAGAACATTTAAGCAAAAAGAATTACCTATCATTTAATGTGTGAAAACAGAATTACATCACGTTTTGTACCTACACCTTTCCTGAGTAGGAATTGTTCTTTCCCGATTTTTTTTCGATCTTGGGTAACACTTTAACACCGCTGTTCAATAGTCATTAAACGATTTAACTGAAACAAATCCGGGTCATAAACTGAAACCGAGGAAAACACAAAACTATAAGAGGAAAATAACGGAACAACAGGAACACTGAATTGTTACAAATAGAGATGCAAAATTACATAGAAACAGATTTTTTTTATAACAACTGCCATATTCCAGACTAGGTATTGAACATTCAAAGAAAAATTGTTGGTTTGAATCTGGTTTTATAGCTAACAAAACCTCTCGCTTATAAGGAAAATACAGCTCACATGACAACACTACGTGACGGAAATACAGTACAGATAAACGCAAGAATGCTCAGAACAGAAAAATACATAAATAGATATAACTAATAGTACAATACAACATCATGCGGGGACAAATTTTGATATATGTTTTTCGTTCTTTATGAGTTAGCATTTCTGGATAATAAATGAATTGGAAACAGTGTTCAAAATACAGGATCTTATACTGTTATGTGATTATTAATAAGTGCACTTATCGCAGAGATTTAATGAGAAAGATTACTGGTACACATATACATGTATCCATTGGAGTTGTTGAAAACGTGAAACTTAGTACTTTTAATGATACCAAAGTCAAATATCTAAGAGTGTAGACAAAATGAACTTTAAACACGATGAAATTTTAAAATGTACATTGATTAAATACTTTTAAAATAACAATATCTTCTGAACAAAAAGATGCAGAAAATATCAAAGGAAGAATCAAGACTCACAAGTCAAGAAAAACTCGTGACAAAAAATTACGAAACGATGAACAGGCAAACGATTGTCTAGAACCAAACTTAAAATTGAAAGTGGGTAATCACAGGTGTCCGGGTTGAATTAACAGATCATACTCTACAGGAGACATCCATCTCGTTCCTCTTGGTAACAACAAATTTGTTATTAAGTCTCAGTTAGTAATTTCACAATCGAAAGCGTTGTGTTAATCTAACACGTTTCAACTGTAGGAACAGGTACAAATTGGAGACGCCAACATAACGTGCATAATGAGTTCAGTTGAAATAAGGTTCAGTACGATTGGTTGTTTATGCGTCTATCTTATATTTTAATTGCTGATTGTTTATTTAATGCTTAATTGTGCTTGATGGACCTTTGTTTCTATAAAAGGTAAAGGATTGCTTTGTGTTTCGATGTGTATTTCCCCGAATGTTTTTAAGTTTTGGGTCCAACTTAATAATTCAGAATTAATTTTGAGATATGGCAAATCCTTCGGTATGCTACTCAATTTCAATTTCATAATATCCTTTTCTTTGTTGAGTGTATGCTGCATGTTTTTCATCACGACAAATACTTGAGTTTCTGATGCAAACTCTTTTATTTTAGAAGACTGCTCTCTTATTTCCTTAACTTTCTTTTCTTTTTTAGTAAGTTCAGCTGTGCATTTATCAAGTTTTTCTCTTTCATTTTCAGTTTTCGCTGTAAGTTCGGACAATAACATTTCCTGTAATTGATCAAGTGTTTTGTCTATTTCTTCGCGTGTTTTATTGATTCTCTCCTTAATTTTGTGTTCTTCGTCATTGATTACTGTACCATTATCGTAACAACACACAATACCTTGTTCGATGTTTTTCAGTAAGTTCTTTATATCTTCATCGAGGTCAAATATTGCTGCTGAGTTCTTTGATCCTTTCGCAGCGTCTACTATTCCTATAATATTATCGCACTTACTATGATTTGACTGGATGCATTTCAAACAAAGAAGCTGATCATGTTGTTGACAAAAGCTTTCAAGTTTTTTGTTGTGTTCTGTGCAGGTCTGACATACAGAAATGTCGGAAATTTTAAGATGATCGGTCAAAGATATGATAGAGTGATTTCGGAGAATTTTAAAAGTTTGGTGATTTTTAATACATTCGTCACAAAACCCTTCATCACAATCATTACACCATAGTTCTGCAACTTGTATAACTCCACAATGCTGACAGGCTTCACACACTACTTTGGTAGGTTCAGCCATTTAAGTAACTTAACTGAAAAAAAAAATAAAGTTACTATAAATGAAGGCAACATTAGTATACCGCTGTTCAAAAGTGATAAATCGATCTAGAGGAAACAAATCAGGGTTACAAACTAAAACCGAATGACACACACCAGCTATACGAGGAAAACAACGAGGTGCATCAAAAAACAAAAGACAATGCAACATACATAGAAACTAACTATTAGATAACAACTGCCATATTTCTTATTTGGTACAGGTCATTTTAAGAAAAATATTGTAGGTTGGACCTGGTTTTGTGACTAGCCAAACCTCGCGCTTTATGATTATGTTAAATAAACTGTTAAAATGACATTACATGACAGGAATACAATACAAATAAATACATTCAGGACAAATAATACATACATAAATAATATAATAGTACATTTCGACATGTTAACAACAGAATAACAACGAATACCGAAAATTAATTATTTAACTTTTTTTTAAACAGCTACCAATTTAAACTCAATTTTTACACATCATTTAGAAATGAACGATCAGTTTTTAGATCACCCGTCAAAGTTCGTATATTTCACAAGAAGGAAGTAGAAATGTGTTCTAAAATGTTCTTGACGTTTGTTCTCATTTCTAATTTTCTGCAAACAAATAGTCTTCAGATGTTCCGAAAAACAAATATATGTATTCCATTTTTACATGAGCATGTATAAATTCTTATTCTATTTGAAAAAAAATAGTTTTACCTGTCTACTTCCGTCGTACATGTAGGTTGTGTATAATATGTAAACGTACAGTTGAGGTCCATTTCAACGTTCGCAATATGTGAAATCGAAACAAGATTTCAGTGTATTGGTGTTTTGTAAAAAATACAAACCAGATTTAATCCACCATTTTCGACATAAGGACGTGTCTGTACCAAGTAAGCAATACAACAGTTGTTTTCCATTCGCTAGAATTTTTTTTTATTTAGATTTTGTCATTTGATAAAAGGACTTTTCGTTTTGAATTGTCCTTGGACTTTGGCATTAGATATTGTTTTACTTTCTATAGATATCTGTAATATTTAACTATAACGACTATAACCTAGTATTGAGTGAAATATATATTTTCAATTCACAACTCCGATAATAAATAAAAGACACAAAACATATAACAAAAACACAAAACATATTAACGGAAGATTAAGGATTCTGTCAATCTTTAAATATTATTTGTAAATTTTAGTACAGAACACATTGCATCAGGTAGTAAATAAATATCGGGTAATGGTAATATTTATGGAGTTGTATTTTCCGGTCATACGCTTAATACGAGTCATGCATTGTCCATTTTCATTCATTTTGTAATGTTTAAATTGAATCTCAATGTGGGAAACGACACCACTTTTATTTGTTAATGGAGCACATCTTTATTTAATGTTGAAGTTGTGTTGCAACGATTCTACAGTTTGTATCGGACCATAACTGTAGCTACCTACATTATCGACTGCAGTTCAACGTAATAAAACAAATTTTAACAACTTTAAATGTTCAAAACAAGATTGATATCCACGTAGCTTGACAGGTTTTAAATAAGAGATGTATTAATACGCAAAACAATAGTAATTTAAACAAGAATAGCCATTTTGCCAATGCTTATATATGTAATAAAGAATAAATCATTTGTTTTAATCTGACTTTACTTTAACATAAATTGATTCAATGTTCATACCTCCTGCACAGCAAAATGGTTACTTAATTTGATTGTAGTCCCGGATGCAGTAATTTCTATTTTAGATTATATATCAAATCAGATATAAGTTTTTTAATATATTTCATATTTGTCAATATTTTTATTGTACAGGAATGTACTTGTATCAAAACATAATGTACCTGACAAATATCAAATTCATATGCGACCTCAGTTCCTATACATGTATATACGAAGTGAGAATATTCCATGGTCCATTGTCTACATAAGAAAATGTCTGTACCATGTCATGAATATGCCAGTTGGTATACATTCGTTTGATGTGTTTGAGCTTTTGATTTTGCCATTTGATAAGGTATTTTACGTTTTGAATTTTCCTCGTAGTTTTTTGGGGATTTTACTTTTTATATAGCATCTACATTCTAACCTAGAGTGTTTAAACGTTTACACAAATCACGTCCGAGCCAACGCTTAGAGATGAAAGAAAATTTTGAGTGTGCAAAAAGATAGATATCAAATTGTCAATTTTAATATTCAAAATTTGGAAATAGTATTTAAAAAGAATGTATATAATTTTTGTTTGGGGATTGATGAAAGTGCAAAAAAAAAAAAAAAAAAAAACGTAGATAAATATTTGTGCAACGATTCCGATAAAAGATAACTATATATGAATAAGATTGAATAACATCATATTGACAAATTTGGCGGCCCAACAAATAGCACTTTATGTGTTAAATAAGAGGATCAAATTGAATCATTTGGCAAGAAATAGCACGAATATATTTACTTGAAATTAATTCAGAAGTTTAGTCTACACATTCGCTACGACAAGCACTTAAATCATGATAACAAAGATGTGTTTTGAATGTTATATGAAAGTACAAATCCTTAAATTAAGTCTTACTTGGGTCCATTCCATGGCTAATTTGGGAATTCCAGATGAGTTTTTTTGGCGGACTCAAATTTCTTTAACCATGTCCTAGCAATATATCAAAAATGAATATAGACACTTGTGTTATGTTACATTACATATTTGATACCAAAACGCTTTTGCTTATTTCAGCATTGTATATACATGTTTTAATCTACCGATGTTTGTGAATAGATGTACTCCAGACGTATTGCTAGCTGCTGCCCAATGCAGACTTTCTTCAATGATAAAGTCAAACATGATAAGAAGGATAACTCAGTATTTTATAAACATTTTATATTTAAAAGTAAAGTTATCTTTCTTTGATAAATAATCTTCCAAGTGGGCTATACTACACATACGAAATAAGCCTCGCTAAATGAGATTTAAATGGATTTGTCTTCAACGTATTGTTTAAGAAATAATTCCTTCATGTCATGCTCTATGCTCATTTTAACATGGGTAGGCATTATATGTGTCGATATTTTACACTGAGCGTTAGCGAGGTGTAAAATGTGGTCAAATATAATGCCTACTCATGTTAAATGAGCATAGAGCATGACATGAATGAATTATTTCGATTCTAATAGGGAAAATACAGTATTTTTATAGGTCGAAGCGTACGAAATTACCGTAAAAATGTTTGGCTGTTCCCGTTCCCCTTCGAGGAGTCTGTGCATTGCATTTCATATTTGTTTAAAAACTACGAGCAGAGTAAATATATATTGTTTCATAAAAAAATATAACAAAAGTTTATGTTAGCTGCTTAAATATATATATTTTAAAGGATAACGATGGATATAACGTTAATATAAACAGTAAGTTCGTGCGCATGTGTCAAACATATGTTGTGCTCATTAGAACACGGCTTTGTTTACAAAGCGTAATAAGGACGTCATATTAGAATTAACTATAGTGAAAAATATAATCTACAAAATATACAGGGATGTGTTTAAATAAACAGATGTTGAAATTGAGAGTTATGTGTGGAAAATCATAAGGATCACAAGTCATATTTGTAAAAAGCCCACCAACGTTGATAAGTAATGACTTTAAGTCGTGGTATTATTATCATTATTATGTATTATTAAATGATATGAGCAAATAAGCCCTAATACGTAAAATCAGGATGTGCAATATTGAAAACGTTCCACTGTCGATATAAATCAAGATTTAATATTGCTCTTCGAACAGGGCCAATACGGAAAAACAGGGCCAATACAGAAAAATGCGGGGAAAAAAACGTATTTGCCCTAGAGCTAATACAAGACGTTCACTTACGGTTTTCAATTGTTCTTACGCCATCACTAAACTTTGGAAGTATCGTAATGCATAAAAACATTTGTATAATATTTTTTAAATTAAAATCATAAAATAAACAGGTAAAATGATGTACAATGTTTTGTTACGTCTTAAAATTTTGAAACGGAAAAACAGGGCCAATACAGACAAAAAGCGTAGGAAAAGCCGTAATGGCACTAGATTTCATACGGGACGTTCACTTCCGGTTTTTTATTCTCTTATAATCATTTAATAAAAGTGTTATGAACTGGTTGTTTCTGTATTGGCACTAGTATAGATTCTTAGGATCTCAAGGCCAATACAGCAAACCTTGAATCTATACCAGTGCCAATACAGAAACAGCCAGATAATAACACTATATTATTACTAGTATACAGTATTTATAACAGTGCGTTATACAATATTAAAATTACCCTTAGCGTTTTACAACATATATTAACAGTCGATACTACTGTATGGTGATCCTTCACGATACTACTGTATGGTGATCCTTCCTGACTAACCCTAAGATGGTAAGATAACCCATGAAAAGACTTTTGATATAGGTCGGTGTTGAGGGTATTTGTTGTGTTAAAAGTGGAAAATTAGATTAACCTATGTTAGAACTGAAACATGGGTTTGTATTACTATAAAGCTTGCACAAACGTTTTCGAGCTTTAAACCATAATGTCCATAACTTGATTCAACAAAACTATAAATTGGAAATTTTGCCTAAAGGACTTGTAATCTTTTTAATAGCACAAATATATAAATCTTATGAAATGGAAATTCACAGACAAAATGCATTAAACATTTGTGTATGTAAAATGTGTCGGTTCTTACATGTTGTTACATGTACATAAAAAAAAAATTTCCAACTGTCGAGAATTTTTTTTGAAAAAAAGGTCAGTGTCGCATTTTACCTTAGCATTAACCATGCTTTCCTTTTTTAGCTAAAGGACCCCTTAGCTGTATTTCGCAAAACTTTTAGGAATTTTTTGTACTCAATGCTCTTCATCTTCGTACTCTATTTGGCCTATTAAACGTCTTTTTTTCGAGCGTCACTGATGAGTCTTTTGTTTGTAGACGAAACGCGCATTTGGTGCAAATACAAAATTCAATCCTGGTTTCTATGATGAGTTTATTTTCGTATGCTTTTACATTACAGAAAAGTCTCGTCATTATTGTATAATGTGTTTTATACTGCAATTTTTTATAAAGCGGATTTCTATTTTCAGAACAAATATACACCGATACTCTTGATTTCGTCATATAAGCTACACTGTAAAATCATGAACACAGTGTGGCCAGTATTCATTTATGCACCTAGTATATACATTAAACCCGCTATTAATATGAAGTCCCTGAACAGTACATGAAAATAATCGGTTAAAGGCGTGCCCTCCCCCCCCCTTTCCCCTCTAGTCAAGTTATTTCTTCTAGCGTTTATTTTGGGGAATATAAGACTAAGAGGTCAAACATACTCGGCAATCGATCCAAGAGATACTAACCAAAGCGGCAAACAAACACTAGGGGAATCGTTATAACTCCCTAAAGGTTCGAGACCCGCTTCGTCGACAGGATAAGCGTCTCCTGAAATGTGTATATCACTTGTCATGCAAATCGGAAATCAGTCAAAGTGTCGCAACCGGGTATAAGACAGAATGATAAAAAAAAATATCTGGCTTTTCTAGAATTTATAGATTTACGACACTTTGAAACAAGTTATCAGTGCGTTGATACAGTGAAATGCGATTGATAGCAGAACATTATCAATATATCTGAAAGTGAACTGTAAGATTATGTTCGTCTTAGAAACAGTTCCGTATTTGTATGAAATCTGGTAATATAAGTATAAAATTCGGTCAGAAAATAGGGATATACAACTAATATAACTTTTGAAACACTGACTGCCTGTTGACATATTAATTTACATAACTGAACAAATAAGATGTCAATCATAAATCCAACATTTTGATGACATTATCCTTCGTGCATTTGTTGCTGGAATGAGTGTGGTTTTTCACAAAGTCAGATATTTCACAAGAAAAGGGTATCTACGATTCTTGTTTGTAGAAACATATTAGTTTACTGAGACAATGTATTCGATTTTCAATTGAAAAAAAATGATTGATCGTATAAAGCGAAATATGTACGTTTACATGCTTCATATTACTAAATAATTGTAAATAGTGCGAATGAAGATGTGTATAACTTTTAAAAGTCCAAATCTGATTTAATCTTAGAGTTGGATTCATTTCATTCTAGTATTTCTGTCCGCCATCTTTTAGTTGTCTATGTTGTGTTTTGTATACTATTATTTGTTTGTGTTGGTTTTTATTTTTGTCGTTGTCGCTGTTTTCTCCATTGATGACTTTGAATGTCCCTTTCGTATTGTTCGTCATTCTTCTACATGTACTACAGAAACAATGATTTAATTCGAACATCATAAAACAAAACTTAAAGCCAATTTTATACATTGTTTTTAAATGAACGAACTAATAAATATATATATATATAAATTCACCGTATACGTTTATTATTCATAATATAATAAATTCTGAGGTATTAAATCTGAAGATAAAACGTCATATAATAGGTTATTAATAACACATTGACAGGAATATCCAAGTAGGTAGAATACTATTAAACAAATATATCTCTCAGTTATCGTATAGGTATGTGAAATCCAATGAGACAGTGTGGAATTCATTTCTAAGACTCAAATACATCAAAGATATACTGCAAATGAAATAAAATCAAACGAGAATAGGCAGACCTGCTTAAGTTGGCTAAAACAAATATCTACCCGACATCAATAGAAGTACCTCTGGTGTACCTCTGGTAAACTGTACGGCATTACACACACATTTTATAATGTGGGTTTTTTTCATGCAAATAAGCATATAATATGATCTTAAACATTTTTTCATATAATGAACAATTCGTTATATTAACGGGTGAAAAATTACAATCTTGGAAAAAATCCTGTTTTAGTTCATTAAAACACCATAAGCTCACATTCCGCCAAGTTATTCTGTCATTTGTTTTTTTTTTTTCAGTCGGTGCAATATGGTTCCACACGTCTCAATAAAAGCCAAAGAAATGATACAAACTGCAATATTTGTTCATCAATAACCTAATTCTCCGTTTTAAATACATTCTTTCCTTGACTGATGATTTACGGGTAAAATTTGGTACTACATCATAGTAAACTATACTGTATTCCCTTTTACGTGCATTGATATACGATATTATAGTACAAGAATAAAGTAATCAATAACAATTTATTGTATAGGTGAATTTTTATTTACGCTGAACCGATTCTTAAAAGGTATTTTACATTTAAGTACAATGGTAGTAGATTTTGACAAGCAAATTGGTTTTTTTTCCTTTTAACCCGAAAGAGATATGGTAATAAAATGATAAATCACTATTCAATTAACGTTTTGCATTTGGTTAATATAAAATTAATTATAAATATTGAAAACGTGGTTGCTTAGCCTTGTCTTTAATCTGTTTCTAATGAGATGTAATCCGCTTCACGCCTTCTGTACATTTTAATAATATCAGTACGTTAACATACGACACAATTACAGTGATAGGGGTAAACGATCGTATATATAATAACGATCAAAGAAAAATTGAATAAATATCGCAGTGTGCTATAACGTCACTAGTGATCATCAGAAGCAAGGAAGCTTAATGACCACAATTCAACGATCTGTCGCAGTGGTTTCCCTGTAGCGACGTACCGGTTTAAATTAGAGACATTCGCACAAACTTAGTTAAGTGGATTATTTTTATAGGAAGGTAAAAATGACAACAAAAATTAATCTACATACATGTGTTATTTTTAGCATACATGGAAGAGGAAAGTATGTAGTTCTGATTTGAGAATTGATCTGATCGTATAAAAAGTATATTGATCTTTACCGACAGGTATTTTTTGTTTGTTATTTATACGGTGTTATAAAACTGTCTATTAATGTGAAATAAGATATGCAACGTCTGAAAAACCAATCAAAGCAAAATCATGCAAAGGTTCGGACTCAGTAACGACAATTTATTATTTAGTGAATACTTCTTTGAAATGGATGAATTCGAAACACAAGTTAGCTTATTCATTACAATAGCTATATTAGCTGCATTTGCTGGATCAAAGGCAATTTATGACCGGTACCGAAAATCCTTCACCAAAATTAAAGTTGTGGTTGTTGGCGCAGGACCAATAGGGTTAACGTCTGCCATTATCGCACTAAGATCAACAAAAGTTTCAAAAATTACGATTTTTGAGGAAAAGGAACGCAACGAACTTATCTATACTTCGTATCAAATAAGTTTTGATGATCAGAGTATTCAATTCTTGAAAAGTCTTGGAGTAGATTTTGATAATATTGAAGGTTGTTGGAAAGGGAACTATTTCCAGACAAACGCAGGTGTCTATATGCAATACATTTTAGAGAAATTAAAACTATCATCAAATAAAACAGCATGCGACATTCATTTTAAAACACGGGTAAGTACTGCATTGTATTATATTGAAGAAATTATCTATAAGTTGTGCTGTAATATAAATGTTGCTATCCGGTACCATTTCCATACTTGAAAACTGGAAACTGGCATTCATTAACTTCAGCAAGGCAAAATGTCAAAATTTCGGGGCAAAAATTTGTACCAAAAAAGTCTTTTGATACAACATACATGTACTTGTTTTATGTCATCCATAAACGTATTTCCTCGTGTAAGTTATTGAGAAATGTAAAAATATACGTATGTAAACAATTCAACTACACGACATTTTAAATTGGTTCATAGTGAAAACGGAAAAGAAAGTCCGGAAACTTTTACCAAAACTTCCGATTTAAATGTATTACTGAGGATGTTAAACTCATTTTATAACATGTAAATATAAACTGTTGCATCGAGTCTGAATTATTTGTTGGTTACCTAGGAATGTTTAATGCATAACAACTTTTAATGAGAATTCAATATGTATCACTTAATCTGCATATAATGAGATTTTACAACATGAATGTAAATAAATTACAGACGTAATACAACCCTTAGAAATGGTGGTCATGATTAAGAAAAAGTTCAAATATAATTAATCATTAGTACAGTGTGATTCAATCTTTTTAAACTTTACATAGCGTAAGAATAGTAAAACCTAGACTTTGTGAATCTGTTCATTTCCTCTTGAATATAACTAAACTGTAAGATGCCAACGGGGTTATTGTCCAGAACATACAACGATAGCCACCTGACATTTTCCCATTTAAAAGTAAACCCAATACTTCGCAGAACTGACACGCATGGCTATCTATACACGATGTACAAATACACATCAAGATCTGGTCAGAATTCGGACATTTAAATCATATATCTTATGTAGAAGTCAACGCTCTGTGTACGTTAAAATACTATGCACCGTCCAGCTCTTTTAAGTTTCATAGGGAACGTGTTGCATAACAAGTTTTTATTTATCCTACATAGCTTCTTTCTAAGGGGGGGGGGGGGGGGGGGCTAGGATGAACAATTTTGTCCTGCATTTTCTTTTTAGTTGTAATCTCTGTCCTGCCTTTTTATTTTTCACTCCAATCGGTCCTGCTTTTTTTTTTTAGTTTATCCTGCCTTTTTTTACATAAATTGTCATCCTGACTTTTTTTTTTTTGCAATTGTCTCATCCTGCCTTTTTTTTTTACTCAAAACTCCTGTCCTGCCTATTTTTTTCAAATTTCATCCTAGTCTAGAAGTAGTATTTCTAACAAAGCTTGCACACACGTGTTATTTACAAAGAAACAGAAAACTGTAAATTGCATAATTGTAAAACTTGATTAAAAACTAGTTTCAATACTAAACCAAGCGGTCGCATGCTGTTTATTGCATTTTCTTACCGGTTTTTAGAGTGAATCAAATTAGTTTCTTAAGAAAACCATCGGTATAATTATTTAGAAAAAAAAAACAACATGGAATTCAGTGATCCCAATCCACACCTGAATTCTCCCAATTCTACATTCCCATGAATTTCGATAAAATGTCAAAAACTTTGGTTATGCTACCACATGGGGTCTCCAAAACAGACATACAATGCGGATAGTGATGCAGTTCGCTTAAAATGTCCACAGCAGACAATCAATTAACGAATTTACCAAGTGTTTATGTTTTCTTATATTAAGAGAGTCTGTTATTGATATTGCCTTTAGGTATGATCACCCTGCGACGACGGCGATTGCAGGTGCGGGTCTAGAATTTGAGGCAAGGAGTCATCGCAAAGTCAACGATAGGTTTGAAGACCGCTTAAAAAACTTGTGTTGGAAATATTTTATATAATGTATCTGTGCTGAAGTTAGGTAGCGTACATGTCCCTTTGGCAATCACCCCATTTGTCCCTGAGACGTGTCTTAGTCGTGTTCTAAGATATGAACTGAAAAGTTCATTTTGATGACGTCCATCAACTGTCAAGATCAAGAATGGAAATAAAAGAACATTTCCTTTGATGTATTGATTATTTCCTATAGTATTTCCTTGACGACACGTGCTTCCGGTGTATATATCCTTGCTTCCTCTTATTAGTCAAACAGTAAAAGTAAAATAATGAAGTTTACTTCTGAGCGTTGATTATTATTAAAGTTAAAAAGATCAATTGCAAGTTATAGTTTCAAAGACATGCACATTTATGTATACTTAAGATACCGAATCAGATATTTGTTTGCCTATCAAATAAGTTATTAAAATACATATGTAAATATTTGATTTAAAAGCAATATGGCTAATATAAGGTGTAAATAATACTTACATAGAAGTATTATCAATTATCATCTAAAATTTTAGGTTTTTGCAATTAAACTATAAAATTAAAGACAAACGTTTAAAACCGCTGCTTTTATTTGCACCTGTCCTAAGTTATGAATCTGATATTCAGTAGCTTTCGTTTGTTGGTGTTGTTTTTTTAAGGATGTACACCTCTGAGGAGCCAAAAATGTCTAGAATTAAACTTTTTTTCTTAACCTGATTTTTGGGTTTATAAGACTGTAACAAAATAATGGGCGAAGAAAAAATCATATGGTGGTGCACTTCTTTTTTTGCTACAGCCTTTTGAAAATGCCCAGTTTTGATGATTTTCCCATTTTTCATTGATTTTTACCTATTTTTGGGCTATTATCGTGAAAAAAATCACAGTTCCACAATTAACTTTTTTTCATACTTTCTATGAAGATGAAGTGGACCAATCTGAATAAATTTTACTTAAAAACAACTATAGGTAGGTGTTAATATAATATTTTGAGGCTTTATTGTGTAAAGTTTACTATGCTGTCAATTTTGTATTTTTTGTGATTTTTCTCAATTTTAAGAACAAAATGCATATTATTTAAGTTTTTTTGTTATAAATGATTGAAAAAATACATATCTAAGAAATTTGAAAAGACAAAAATGATATGGGATGTACATGGTTCTTTGTAAAATCATTTTTTGTACCCCTCACCCATTTTCCCAAAATTTTGGCTGAAAATACAGACTTGATTGGTGGTAAAATTTGAAAACTGGATTAGTCAAAAACTATTGATTGTAAATACACAATTTTTTCACAGAGTTATGTTTGATTATAATATTTTTAAAATTCATTGATATTTGCCACTTGTATCACATGTTTTTGGAAATAATTCAAGAACGAGATTTCAACGAGACTGAACGAGACTGAAAAGTCAGAAGAATACATCCTTAATAAGTATATCTCGTTTCTCGTTATTTATATAGATTAAACCGTTGGTTTTCCCGTTTTAATGGTTTTAGTAGTCATTTTTAGGGGCCCTTTATAGCTTGCTGTTCGGTGTGAGCCAAACCTCTGCTGTGTTAAAGACCGTACTTTGACCTTTAATGTTTTTTTACAAATTGTGTCTTGAATGAAGAGTTGTCTCATTTGCACTCATACCACATCTTCTTATATCTAAGAAGGAACAGCTATCCATATTGCCAAACAATAGCTGTGATGAGGAATCAATTTCAAGAATGACAGAAAACAATATAATATGTCACTCCATATAGATCCGTAACAGCTTCTGACAGTGTTGCTGCATCTGAAGATTTTGAGACAATGACACTTTTCCTGCGTTTTCAAAACTAATTGCTGTTTTTAAAACAAGCAAAAGATAAAATAGGTGTTTATTACTTCTATGTAAATCAGATGAAGTCGTCTCATATCTAATACAAATATCAGAGGCTTCATTTACAGCAATCATCAGTTGCTATATACGTTGTACATGCGCCGGAGAATGACAGTGGTCATAAGTATGACCAGAAAAGGATGACAATTACTATCAGAGACTGTATTAAATATCTCTCGTTGTATATAATACGGATATATAAGGCCACATGTACATGTATATGTCCATCGTAATATTTTAAATAGATCGCATTAAATGAAAGAATTATTTCATAATTTCCTTATGGTTTAAGAAAATTTTATACGTTGACGATTCTACTTAAGGTAATTTACTGTAAGAAAACATTGAGAAAAGGCTTATGTCGTACTTTATAGTTTAATGTGGTGTTAACTTTTTGAACCGGAAAATTGGTATATAACCATTTAGTGTGTTTAAGGAGGCTCGAGGGTATAAAAATATTAAAAAAAAATCAAACATTTGTTTTTCATTACAAATTTTATTTATTTCCTTTTGTAGTTGTTACTTTATCATATGGTACAAAAATCATTCAAAACAATCAATGCGTGTTGGCCCCAGATGACTTTCAAAATGTATACATCATTGAAAAAGTTCCAAATTATCTCCCTTTGGTGGAAAAATGCCATTTTTTGGCTCTAAAATTGAAATATCTTTTTCAACTCATCGGTGACCTATCTTTTTTAATATAATTTCCTTATAAGCTGTACTTAAACTAAATTATTGTAAAATTTTAGAGATTTCTGTAATAAATTTCTTATTTTTATTTCGATATTACATTTATTTCTCCTATTACTTCAACAGAAAAAAACCACCTTTACAAAAATGTATGCTTCTTTCGAAGGCAGATTGTGAGCGCAAATGAACGGTGACCCCACTTTTTTATTTTATTTTTCTATTGAATGAATGAATACTTTATTTGCAAGAAGCATATACATGCTATGGCAAACGAAAATATATACAATATATGACAAACATAAGATAAAGTTCATTTATAGAAAAATATAGAGAAATCCTATATAAATGATTTAGACCCGCGAACCCCCTTAAGGACAAATTCTTGTCACTTAATTACTACAAGTCCAAGGCCATGCATATTTGATTTATTATATTTACAAGCTATTATTTTAGGAGTGATAGTAAGCGTTATCATTAAATAACAGTATAATTATTATACGAGTTAATGAAACCGTCAACATTTCTACACTTCAGGTTTTCAAATGTTAGAGAAAATTAGAAGCATTAGGTAGTTAAAATCTTATCCTTACAACCTTTGACCGCTTCTAGATGAAGCAAGTTTTAAGATAACTTGTTAGCGTTAAGTCTTGCTTATTTAACTTTTTTTTTAATATGGTGGTTAAATCAAGGGATTGAATTAAAACGCAGAATATCAGCATTGTGATTCGACGTGCCTCAAACTTTACTTTAATCGTATACCGTTTGATGCTGATTCACCTCTTGTTAAATACGCTCTGTGCTTAACTTATTATCACATCAATATGTCTCTATACTTTTCCCAAAGCATTTAATATTTCCATATGTTCCAGCATGACTTTAGGTCAGATACCAAAAAAAAAAAAACAAAGAAAGACAAATGTTTCTTCAAATGCATGTATTTGAGTGTGAATGCTCTGTTCAGTTCAGAACCTGAATAGTAGTTTTAAAGTAAAGTGAAGGGTCTAAGATACATGAAAGGGTGAGGGTTAAGGGAGAAATAGAAAAGTCAAATGAATATAATTTTACTTTAACTTAACTAACAGTAAATTTACTTATATATTTATGAACTGCATCCCAAAATATATTTGAACGTCATGGCGGAACGTCGAAAGTCTAATAAACCAAGAAAAGAGCTACTGACACTTAAGGGCATACGATACAGTTACAGGGGAGGTAATGACGTTGCTAACGTAAAATGTTATTTTCGCGACGTCAAACTATGACATATCGGGAAAAGATGCATTTTTCGACTGATTTTTATCTTTCAAACTGATTTAATTTGAAAACGAGTGCATGGACCCCTATTTTTTAAAACGACAATTTGTTTCATTTTGCAAGGAGATTATGTGACCCAAATTTTATAAAACTGTAAATAGCGCATTTTTTAAAATTTTGATAAACATGCAGCCAAAAATGACGTTTTTCCCTCTATTCATGAACATTTGATAAATATGAGTTATTTCTGAATAAAGATTGCATAATTTTTAATGATACTTATAAAATACAGAAATTGCCGACTATTTAACAAAAAACAATTTGTGTTTATCTTTTAAAACAAAAAAGTTATGTCTTTCTTTCGAAAAAGAAAATACGGACACAAATCTGAATTTTGAGCAAATATACAAAATTTCGACCTCATTTTACTCAAAAAGTAGCACATGAAGGTATATTTTTTATTACATATTTGATTTAATCAGGTAAAAAATAGCCTATAAGCAAATTTTCATCAACTTGTAAATACAGATTCAAAACTGTATCGTATGCCCTTAAAAAAAGATCAACAATTGAAAATAAAATGCATGTAAAGATGTTAAAAATATTTCAATAGGGAAATACAAATAGACCTGAAAAAAGGCAACTGAAACAAATAACTGCCACTATACTTTTAGCTTTCTGTGAGAAAAAAAATATATGTTTTGTTTGTCAACATGTGTTACCAACAAGATAATAAATGTTCGACAGTCTGTGCATGTATTATCTGACATTTAATATCTTTAACACGCATGTATAAAGTTCAGATTATCCTTTTTTCTAAAATTTTATGTTTATAGAATGTAGCTTTCACCACATGAGTTAACTCAAATAAAGTCAAGTCTATGGCTCCATTGTGACCTGTTGCTTAAAAAGGTATATTCTCAGTGAACAAAAAAAAAATGGAGAGCCGTTATTTAAGATATCTAAATATAGCAAACAAGAATTTGTCCATAGTGCCCCACTCGCACTATCATTTTATATGTTCAGTGGACGGTGAAATTGCGGTCATAATTTTTATTCAAGGCATTTCAATTGGAAAAATCATATCAAAGGGAACATGTGTACTAAGTTTCAAGTTAATTGGACTTCAATTTCTTCAAGAACTACATTGACCAAAAACTTTAACCTCAAGCTGGACAGAGGACAGACGGACGAACGGACGCACAGACCAGAACATATAATGCCCCTCTACTATCGTAGATATAAACATACACTGATGAAACTTGAAAATATTTCCTATATTTGGTTACAATTACCCGTAGTTTGAAATTATTTTGTAAGAAATGAATACGAACAAAAACAGATATAGATACATGGCACCTTTCTTTAAATGGAGCAGAAATCAAAAAAAAAAAAACTAAAAAAAAAAACAACAAAAAAAAAAAAAAAACAAAACAAAGAGTGTTTCGTATTCGACAAGTGCCCAAGTAATATGTGTAGCTGTAAAAAAGCCACAAGTCTGAGACTTCAAACGTTTTTTTGTAAGACTACTTGAAAAAGCTTAAGGACAAAATAAACAGACTGATCAAAACTACAGGAATAAGGAAGAATTACATATTTTCCCTGAATTCATTTGACATGCAAGAGACTTTTTTTCAAAACTTGTTCCAATCCGTTTGAATTAAGAGAATCAAAGCTTAAGATGTGTACTTTGAAATTCAAAATTTAGGTTTAAAAATCAACATATGGAGCTAAGTAACGAATAGATAACGAATAGGGAATAGGGAATAAGTAACGAATAAGGAATAAGGAATAAGTAACCAACTTGACGTCCATCTGCATAATGCGTTGGCCTATTGGCAATAATTTAAAAGCTGTTGAAAAAAGTGTATGATATAGAGATATTTTAATTTTAAAATGGTGACCTATTTGGTCAGAATATAAAAGAAGATGCCGCGCCTTTTATTCTTTTCATCCAATTTGAGTATTATTCGAATCAAAGTATGTTGCTGCAAAACTATAATTAAAATATAGCCTTCAGTCAGAAAAAGGGGCGGCTTAACATCTATTTAAATGTTAATAGCGCCAGTTCGTCCTCAATATTTCTTATAACTAAACGTAGTAAGGGCAGATTTTGAAAGTATATGAAATTAAATAAACCAGCTTAACTATTTTTTATATCTTGATCATTAAAATGAGGTCAATGATACCGTTTAAAAAGTGGCGTAAAATACGGGGGGAAATATATGTGGTTTTCCACTCACATGAACTACATTTTGTAACTAATTTGATTACGAAAATACAAGTAAACATTACAAACATTCATTCAACTACGTTTTAGATAATTCATTACTGGCAAAATTTTAGAGGTAGAGAAAGGTTAAGGTATACAATACATATTAAACGACACGAAAACCAAAATACTGTGATATATAATAAATATATTATAGGAAATATACATTTTACAAAAAAGTCCAGTCGACCCTGTATGTCAATATCGGCGAATTTGTATAGCAATTGCCTCAGTTCAACAACATTAAGGTCACCGTTACCTTCATTTAATCGACCTAGACTTTACTCAAAAGTATATGAGAAAATATAATACGTTATTTAAAATATAGATATTGAAAATGATTTGACGGAAGAAAATTAAATTAGAAAAAAATACAAAGGGAATAATTGTAATAATACGCAATAGGACATGCAATACCACATCCAAAAGAAACATAAACAAAAAAAACACGTGACGGTCTGATGACTGGATTTAGAACTCACCTACTACAACGGACTGTAACCAAGGAAGTTGTTTGTGTTATATCAACAGCACGTGAACAATTTTTAGGCTGAATGATAATGACATTACGTTTGAGACTTAGATAATGATAGTATTTCATAAACTAATAAAAAACGGAACACAATTTGGCAGAGTTATAACATGTCATATTCAATCTGTTTTATAAGTTTTCATGCTGATTTCACTTACAGCAAAATCACTGACAAATTGCCCACAATGAAATTTATAAAGCCTATCAACATTGTTTATCCCTTTTACTGTTTATTGAGCTTCCTATAAAGCATCTCTTCACACTCGTAGGTGAATCCCCTTCAACATTATTGTTTTGATTATGTTTGTTTGAGAGAAAAAAGGAATATTTGACTTATATTTCCGTTTAGAGTTAAGTATCATGTTTGGCATCAAGTATAAATGAATAATAAAAACAAATCTGACATAAAACATTAAATACGTTTATGTTTATTGTACGACAGTGTTATATTAACACTGGTACATCCGTGTTGAGGACCGTACTTTGACCTATAATAGTTTTTCTTTTACAAATTGTGACTTGGATAGTGTTGTCTCATTGGCACTCAAACCACATCTTCTTATATCTATTGACATTATTCATTATCTAGCTGTTTAAATGAGTTAATACAAGAAAGTTTTACTCTATCACTTCTTCCTCTTTTTTTTTTTTTTTTTGTCTGCATCCACCTGTTTTGCGACTATAACTTACATATAATGTTCAGTACTCACAATTACCTTTTTTTTTCGATGTTTTGTCACACACGTACGTTATGTCCTCCTTTACAAATTGGACGACATATGTCACACAGTGTCCTGTATACTTAAAATAGAAAAAAACCGAAATTTTGGCAGATGGGGGTTATTTCAAAAAAACGTACAATTTACATTGACCTATATCCTTGTCATAAATGTGGTCTTACTTAAATGAAAACAATACATATACAGGCAACATTTTACAAGACTATCTTGTTTTTCTGTATATTTTGAACATCAAGCAAAATTGTTTTCCAATTTAGATATTCACCATGTCGTTTTGATTTTAACTTAAGTAGCTAGGGTATTACTAGTATATACTTATCATGGTAAGTCACGATAGATTGTTTTAAAATATTCAAAATCATGCGGATATACTGCACCTGATCTCGGATTTTTCAGTCTATTCTGTCTTGCAAAATAAATATGCACATGAGAACAATAAAACATGAAAATTCGTTTGTCAAGTGCATTAAGCAATCATTATGAATTTTAATCTTATAATCTTTGAGTTTGGTTAATTTGTAATGAATAACACAGTCAGCAGATTTTTAAATTAAATTATGTTTTGTATTTCAATCGGTGAATCATATATGTTTGCTTTTTGGCACGTATTCTTTAAGGATAGGTGAGATTGGATGAACAAATAACTTTAAGTGAAGGGTGCCACTCGTGGAACAGAACCTACTTACTGTTCCAGAGTATCTGAAATCCACCCAGTTCGTGTTGGGATTCGTGTGGCTCTTTTTGTAATTTGGTTAATTTTTTTTTTTTTTTTTTTTGTGTACTGTTGTTTCTCTTTTTGTTTATTTAGGCATGGAGCTGTCAGTTTATTTTCGACTTATGAGTGTGTATGTTCCTATTGTATCCTTTGTCTCTTTCTTACCTCGATAATCTGCAACTATAAGAATTAATAATGTGGTGAAACCAGCATTAAATTTGATCATGAGTACAAGAGAATGGAAAATTTTTAGATCCAACACATGAGTAAATAAACTCATCATAGATACCAGGACTAAAACCCGTTGAATTATTCAGATAATACATAGTTTGTTGGTTTCTTGATTGAAATAACCCACCATTTTTTTTCTTCAGTGAGTAAATATTTTTTTATAGAATTGTCCCTTACTGTGTATTAAGGCTTTGTTTGGCATCAGAACGGACACAGTTATATGTATATAAGAAGCAATGTTGCCTGGTAAAATACTAAAATTTAACCCCTGGGATTAAAGTAAAATTCGGGGTTATATAGTAAACCAGTTTTTCAAGGTTTATGTGTGTTATTAGATTGCTGTTTTATTGACATTTACCCCAGATCATCTTAAAAAAAAAAAACATCACACACATGCAAACATACACACATTTTCTTATATTTTTCTACACAAATACCAGTGCACATTATTACGTAACTAAAAATAAAATAATAAAAGAATGACTATTGATACTATAGTTTCTACTTTATGATTCTGTCACTCATTTTGAAGTATTCATGAATGAGAAAATCAAATCTAACTCCTGAATGATTTTCTAGTTAATTGATTTCGATCTCATTACTGAATTTTCTTGGTTCCATGAACAATCACTTCCGATGTAGCATGATATAATGCCACAGATTAATCCAGTATTAGCTTAGAAAAAGATTGAAAGTAGCCAAAATGATATACAGTGCTTTGTAGGTTTTGTTTAGTATGTGTTCTAGTTGGTTTTGGTTTGGTCAAGAGCGCACCTTCAATATATCGCAACATTGTTATGCGTTCATTTAAATGGTCTTTTGAATCTTTACTAGAAAATAATTTCAAATATATATTAATTTAATTGATGATTTAATATGATCAGAAAGAAGGATGTAAAACATGAAATAAAAATGTTAAAATTGATACAAATGATGATCTAAGGAGGAACACTTTCCACACAATTTTAAACAAAATTAAATACTTTCCCTCCAATGCCTTGTCTATGCTCAGTTTTTTTTTTCACACGAATATATTGTACTTAAACATTTACATCTAGCAAATTCTCTTTTGGGGTAAGGCATTGGCCCAAACTTGATGTTAGTGACAGGATTTTATTGAAAATAAATTCAATTGATGTAGTGTTTTTCTATGTATCACATTCGTTGTTTTTCTCTATGGAATGACTTAAATTTTGATGCTGTACATATACGCAGCATATTACAAATCTGTTTTGGTTATTCTATTATTATATTTTTCTCATGTTCGTGGTTGTATTAAATACATGTTTATGAACTCGTATAAAAACATAATAATATTTTTTAATCTATTTTATTTTTGAACAGTTTGTGTTGTGTTATCCACGTACTTATTCCGTTATATTTGATCCTTTTATTATTATTCAATCTTCCGACATTTCTGCTTTCAAAAACTCACAAATGAAAAGAATTATTACAAATGTTCACTAAGTATTTTTCTGTTCCACTTGCACCATGCTGTGCTAAAATTAGTTTTTAACAGCTTGCAGGATAAATCAAGTAAATATAAATACTATATTATTTTCCATATGTGTACAACGTCTTAACTATAACACTTACCGTATATACTTTATAAAGTTGGTTTTAAAAAAGAGAAGAAAAATCACCTCTTGGCTAATAAATTAAACTAACTAGATAAAAAACAAATTAGATAAGTAGGTAAGTAAGATGGCAAGTACGTAGGTAAACTGTGCAAAAATAGACATTTCGTTTTTTTTGTAAACGTCGAACCGTCGGCGCAACGTTGTTGTCACCGACTCTCACAGTTAACCGTGGATTCGATGGTAGGCTTCTTCCAATTAAAATTGGCGTTCAATGAACATAGCAAACAAGTTGTGCTGTAAGAAGAGACCAAAGGGACGTCGCCGTTCAAAAAGGGAAAATAAACAATCTAGAAGCAAACAATCGTCTCTTGTGTGTTAATTTATTGTATAGACATTCCTGTTCGTTTTCTTTTCCGTTATCTAGATATACAAAAAAAAGTATTAGAGTCAAATCAAGGCGATATTTTGAAAATCTATCTCAAGGTGTCAGACCATCAATTAAAAGTCCCTATCTATTCAACCAAATTTTGCAATTTTCACAGCTTTCTAAATATTTTACCTTAAGTTTAACTTCATAGAAACCATGTATATCCTGAATTGTACATGTATCAGCTTTCTGCATTCCAATTTTCAACATACCTTTAAAGCCTTCTAACTAATAAACTGACCTTCAAAGAGAGGCACTCCAAAAATAACCCCTGTTTTTTGGAAATCTTAAATTAGTATACTATGGAGTGCATTAATCCTCAATTTTTAATGCAAACTCATAGACATGTAAATTTTGGCTCAAAATGGTCTAAATATATTTATCTTTCACCAAAAGTTTCATTTCTGCCAATTTGTTGGTTAGTTTAAGTAAACAATGACATCAAATGCACTATTTTTTTGTCCGAGGAGGCCTACTTTCACGTTCTAAATTGGAGGGAATAATTGGTGGTGTGACACCTCAAGCATGGAATCCCTTAAAATTAATTATTACTAGAACACACCCGTATATCGCGGGTCCATGACTGAATTAAAGTATATAACTATGCGCAAGTCTTATTTTAGTATTAGTATTGTCATCTGATAAAGTCATGCTGATTATAAGATACACAGTTTTCTCTGCTTTCAAATCTTTCTGTTTGAACCCGTCGAACTGGAACTTATCAATTTTTGATAATATTAATTATTTGGAAAACAAAAGGTCCTGGAATGGAGTATTTTTTAATCAACAGCACTGTCCTATATTAGTTATAAATATTGAATTCTTTGATTCGCTGTTTTACGTCATGCCCGCTAACAAATTGAAAACTGTACCTATACGCCTTATTTTAGTCCAGATTTTTAGTATTCATATTGTTATCTTAGAAAGTCTAACTAATTAAAATACTACAATAGGTAACAATTTGACAATTAAGTAGTGTCAACCCTGTGATTATGACCCGTGTAATACTATATAGCATATTAATCCTGAATACACCGTTTGGTGATGCGCCTGTCAGATGCGGAACGTACAGATAAGGTAATCGGTAACAGGTGAATATACTATTGGTATCGGTATCGTACTCGACCCGGAACTTCTTAATTATTGGCAATATTAATTACGTGGAAAACAAAAGGGCCTGGAGTGGTGTAATTTTTAATCTACACCTTTGTACTATATTAGTTATATATAAAGTTGGATTCTTTGATTCGTCGTTTTTACGTGATGACGGCTGACAAATTGGACCTCGTAATTTTAGTATTATAGATATCATCAAGTCTGATTATTGATGAAAAAACAATAAAATGTTGAATAAATCCTGAACATAAAGATACAGCACTAGATTAAAAATATATTACTTTAGAATATGTATCTTTTGATTAAATCTTCATCTGTAAATAACAGATACAAACAGAATTATTTGCAGGTTTATAGATATCTTAATTCGATCTTAAACGGTAAAATTATTCATCAATCAAATGTAACGGATGGACAAATACGAAGCAGCACATATTTGTTATACAAGCAGCTTTTTATAGCGTCTAAGTTATCAATAAACATTCTGAATGTGCTTGTCCCAAGCCAGGAGCCTATAAGTCAGGGGTTGTCGTTTGTTGCTGCATTTCATATTTGTTTTTCGTTCAATGTTTCATGCTTAAATTTGTTTTTATTTTGAATGGTAAAACATTTGTTACTTTTGGGGCCCTTTAAAAGGTAAAATCACAAAAATACTGAACTCAGAGGAAACCAATCGCAAAGTCCATAATCACATGGCAAAATCAAATGACAAAACACATAAAAAACCAAAGGACAAGAACTGTCATATTCCTGACTTGGTACAGGCATTTTCAACTGTAGAAATGGTGGCTTAAACATGGTTTTAAAGCGCTAAACCTCTCACTTTGATGACAGGTTTAAAGCTTTCTACACAGTATGGGGTTTTCTCATTGTTGGAGGATGTAAAATATTATTGGTGCTTGCCATTTTCAAATTGTTAGGAGTACATGTATACTCAACAATATTGAGCACGATTATCATTCTCCAAAGTATTATTCCTAAAATTTAGAATGGAAATGGGGAATGTGTCAAAGAGACAACAACCCGACCATAGAAAAAACAACAACAGAAGGTCACCAACAGGTTTTCATGAAATTTAGAGTACAGAATTTTATGACCGCAAGTTAATCTTCTTATTCTTAGCTTATTTGCTAAATAGTATATTTAACACAAATCTACAGATAATATCATGTTTTCAATTTCAAGTTAGATGAAAAATGCTGTTCACATTCGATCCATTGTAAGATAATACTATTAATAAAGAAAACAAGTTTGAAAATTACCCTTGTAATCTTTCCTTTGCCTATGAACAGACTATTTGATCAAAGACGTTATAATACTAATGCTGTAAATTAATCGGTGAAGTACTATCGGGGATTAATATCGAGTTCTATAACACGCCAAACATACTTGAATTTCAAATACGTTTTGCCTTGAGAACTTAAAATGTTTATTGACGCTTCAAGAAACAATC
The DNA here is from genome assembly GCF_965363235.1 of Mytilus galloprovincialis. Lineage (NCBI taxonomy): Eukaryota > Metazoa > Mollusca > Bivalvia > Mytilida > Mytilidae > Mytilus > Mytilus galloprovincialis. The sequence goes on from NC_134843.1 coordinate 91,803,542, forward strand.
TGTAAGATAGCGTTACGTCTTTGATTGCATTGCAAAGGTTAACAAGTTTATCATTAGTTGGAATATGTATACGAAGATAAGTATACCACACAAAGCCTCAATATCATGAAATCGGCTCAATTGGAATATATATATATACGAAACTAAGCCTACCACACAACGCCTCACTATCAATTAAATATTTCAATAGGAAACAGCTTTTCAGATAATTACAAAAACGCTTTGTTGTGTTTAGTCTTATCAGGTTACCATAGAAATATTGTCTAGTCGATAGTGGTTGATTAAATTTGGCTTTAATTACTTTTTATGGCGTTTTGGAATAAGTAGTTGGTGGTAAGGAGCGAATAATTTGTCTCATTTGATTACCTTTAGATTGGTTTCATTAGAGGTTGAGGAAATAACAGACTGTTATTTTATCTGTGTTCTAAACGTCTTGATTTTATGTGCCTTTTATGGAAAATTCTGTTGTCTACAAACTAATCGTACTTATAAAGCTTTTAACATCAAAATAAAAGTACAATTATAGTGTATTGATAATTGAGTGTAGTTTTATCCTTTAACAGTGGTATTACAGAACTTAAAAGCAATTGCTCCATGTATGTTACTTATCGTACTAAACTCCAGATATGTCTCGACCTTAGCGCTTTGATGTCTGTCGGATTTTGATAGCCAATAGAATATTCCTATATTTTTCTTGTTCATTTTAAGTTGAATGTTGTTTAACAGATAAAAAGAATATGAACGTGAAAGACAGACAACCAAAACATTCGGACGAATAGTCAAAGCAAAGGGTAAACGTAAAGCCGTATACAACACCCTGAATAACTATAGTATACATACATGTATACAACTGTTGTCTGTCAGGTTGTTGTCTCTTTGACAAATTCCCCATTTCCATTCTCAACTTTATGATTGACTGAATGAATCCTCGATAGGCAACATACAAAATCATCCAACTTAACTAATTCCCAATTCGCACGAAGTTTTTAATCAAAAGTTCTGATATATGAATATATGACATCTACATTGCATTGAATGACTTTTTAATACAATTATGACTTTAATGAATAAACTTCTTCAAAACACGACCATATTGATGTGCTAATATCCTTTCTTCACGAATCTTGTTCGTTGACCTCTCATGTTTTGAAATAACTGTTAAATCGTCTGTAATTTTATAATCGATGAATCTATTATAATTGTTAATCATCTTTTTTTCTCTACATTTCATGGTAACAGCAGTTTGATATTAATCCTGAGATTGTAGCGTTGTGGTAGTTAAGACGTGAAAAATCAATTCAAATTACATGAAAGATTGATATCAATCAATTAGATTTTTCCAAGAATGTAATTCATAAACAATATTTTGTTCTTGCAAATACTAATCAAATGTTTTGTGACAACTAATTTAATTTCCATGTCGTTTTGAAAGATAACGCAGAAACTGTTGGCTGTGACAGAAATGTCTTAAGGAATCTGTGATGTATATATATTCAGACGATCATGATAGAACTTAAACGTCTGTAAAAGACATCTGGATCTGTTTCCTTCAAAGTTCAATATAAAAATTGAGAACATTAAACTTTTCTCAGTTGAAATATATTGAAATTAATGAAATCACAGTTATTAACTCCCTCAGGCAAAGTTGACTTTAAATGGATTTGGCTATTTATTTTAAGTAATTTTGACATATAGCTCTTCAACGGTTTCGGTACTTATACTTCTTCGGATTTTCAATGTTCGGCTTTGAGCGTTCCTGATGAAGGTAAATCCAGAAAAGCGCTTCGGACGCAAGAAATTATTAAATGTGTTGTTTTCAATTTTTTATTCTATATGGGTCATATAGATGAAACTTTAATTCTTATTATTATGGAATATATAAACGATACTTTATGAGTAAATTGCTTATTAAACAAATACAAAAAAAAAAAAACACAATTGGTCATATCAAATTCAATATAATCATCTGCCCTTGATTATATACATTTGACACTCTGATTTTTTTATAGTTTAATCTTTCAATTTCAAGTTTTAGGTATTTTTGTTGTATATTGATTGATAGTTGGAAAGATATTTTTAAATCAAACATGCATACTTGCGACATGCCCAGAATTGATTCTCAGAAAAAGACAGCCGATCTACCATAAACATAGTTTGTTTACAATAAGAACGATACATATGTTTAGTGCCCAACTACAAATCCCTCACGTATCTATCTAAGTACTGTGTAATATGATGTCACACTTGTTGAATTTACAAACAGAAATTTCAAATATATAAAAAATATTCATATTTCAACATGCACCAAATTAAAACGGACGTATAAAGCATATGACCGTTATTTAGTTTTACATTTTATGAACCTCAAGATAAGATTTCTAAGTGAGTAATGTGAACAGGTATACTCAACACAACCATATTCACCTTAATTCGGTTCATGCGAACGGCGACCTTACAAATGTGAGTATATATACAAATGTATGAGACATATTTATGACAATAGTAGCTCAAGCACTTTTTGATACATTGATTCTCGAGTTAAATGTATTATTTACTGATCCCCTTTGACGAGAGGAAGAAACCACTTACAGTTTCAAAAACATACCGTGTAATGTCCTTCTAATTGACGTACTTAATAATTCGTACGATTTTTATAACGCACTTAAATGTACTCTGACAACATGTAAATGTTGCTTTATTAACACCCAGTAGCAAATACTTCACGTATATTCAAATGAAAGATATGATAATACACTTGTACGTGCACTGTGTATTCTACGTTATCCTTTTTAAAAAAAAATATTATTTCTTAATCACGGACTGTAAAGAGAGAACCGACATGCTCTGTATATTCTCATGATCTGCAAAATTCCGTTAAATGAGAGAGATGAACTGTAATTGCTGTGGATTCATTTATTTTCGTGGGAACCAATTTTCGTGGATGAAGAAAAACTTGCATGTTCGTTGAACATTTAATTTCGCGGTTTTTCCGGAGTCTTAATATAAGCCTTTAGAAAGTTTGTCATTCGTTGAATATTTAATTTCGTGGTTCATCTATACCAACGAAATCCACGAACTTTGATATCCAACGAGTTATAATGAATCCACAGTATGTGTATTCGTATCTTTTTCATTTTTAAAGTATGTTAGTTATAGTATAAGATTTTAGAAAAAAAAAAAAAAAACACTTAAAAAAAAGCAAATGATTTGAAACAACAATCAATGAATAAAGACAACAACATTTGCCAGTTCTTAGCAATTCAGAATTCATGGACTACTTAATTATGTGATACTTGTAATACAATTAATGCATACTGTTCGAAAAGAATAGTCGTGTCTAGTATGAGATGATATATTACTTAATTTAGAGAATTGTAAAATTCGCACGATTTATGAATTCATGGCGAAGTGATTTTAAAGCAGCATCTATTAATTTTGTTACTTTGAATACAGTTGTAATATGGTAGAATCAGAAGAATAAGGAATACATTTGAATACTTGTCTTTGAACTTCTTAGTTTATATTTAACGGTGATTTAATATAATAGGCTTTTTCATTTTAATTCTCTTTGTGCTGGTTAATTAATGAGAAATGAGGCATGCAAATAACTTTTTTCTCCTTCTGGTGTATCCAGGTTTATTAAGCACGATGGAATACCGTGAAAATAAATTAAGGTTTACCTCGAAACATAGTTTATACAAATCTATAAAGTAGTAACGAACGCAATCATCATATATGACATCAAGACTTTAATCTAACGGTGGATAAGTCGAAGAAAATCAGATAGTAGCACTACCAAAAAACCCTACAATAATGAAAACGCCCCTCCATGTTCACAGAAAACAAAAGAGCGAACAACTAAGCAAATTGTAAAAAAGTCATGTTAAAAAAACGAGCAACACGAACTCTGGTGATCCGGGATGCTAGGTATTATCTTCTTCATAAATGGCAGTCGTCGTGTTGCAAGTAAAGCTGCATGCATGACACGTTACATTTGGTCATGATACAAACCAGAAAAAATGGAATTGTTTGCTCTGTTAGCCGGAACATACATGTACCCCTGGATATTAAAAAAAATCGTCAAAAATATGTGTACTGTGAGCTCTATTTATCTAGTTCCAAGGCTAAACACAATGCCAATGACACCAATTTTTTTAAACGAGTCTTGTCCATTATTGGACTATATAACTAGCTAAGATAAAACCAGTCTGAAAACAAACGCTTCACATTTGAAACATAAGTAGACCAATTAAATAACGAAATAATTGTTGTTATAGGAAGTGATAAACAAAATATCAGGTCAATAGAACAAAAGGTGAAACGACCTGAAATTGATAAAATACTTAAGTGAATAACATTGCGAGGTTTCATGTGTATGAAAATCCACTTGTATTCCACACCTGAGGGCTTTTTTCCATAGACTCAGACTTCTAGACGATTATTCGTAGTTAATACATTGTTGTGTTCTGTACCTTTTAGTCATTATCCTGTGTTGTGATCTGTTCACGAAGTCATTCATAACGTATGATAACTCTTGTCTAAGACCTTGTGTCGACATTTTTATCTTTTAAAAAATGTCTGTATGATTTGCATATCTACACATACTTAAGTGTAATTGGTCATGATATATAATTTATTTCCCAAGTTGACACTTCGATAGACCATCCTGATCAGTGTCGATTTAAAACCTTCAAAGACTCTAATGTTTCAAAACACTTATCCTACCTTCATGACAAATATGTTGTTGTCCCCGCAGATAAAGCCCAAACAACATCGTTTTTGTGTGTAAAACTCATTACATTAACTGCTTGATAAACGAATTAGGTATTGACAATTCACTTGGAAACCCAACATATACCCTCACGACACTTTCCAAAGAGGAAATCCTGGATAATCATAGGTCTGGTCTATGTTCCACTGGAATTTCAACCAAAGAACTGGATCTTCCATCACTGTATTGGATACCTAAACTGCATAAGTGTCCTTACAAACAACGGTATATTGCTGGGTCTTCCAAATGCTCCACGAAACCTCTTTCTAAATTATTAACATCTATTCTATCAGCAATCATAGAAGGGCTTCAAAGTTATTGTGAAACTGCCTTTGCTAGAGGTGGCGTGAATCAGATGTGGATACTTAAAAATTCCAAAGATCTTTTAAAGTACATACAATGTAACATTCTTTCATCTTGTAATAGTATTAAAACATTTGACTTTTCTGCACTTTATTCAAGTATTCCACATTCCAAACTGAAAGACAAATTTAAAGAGTTGGTATTGCTTTGTTTCATCAAAAAAGAATGGCCAACGAAGATACAAGTATCTTGTCTTGGGAAGGGATAAATCCTACTTTGTAAAGGATCACTCTGATTCAAACAAAAAATTCTCTGAAACTGACATTATCAAGATGTTTGATTTCTTAATTGACAACATATTTGTTACGTTCGGAGGACGTGTTTTTCAACAGACTATCGGCATTCCAATGGGAACGAATTGTGCCCCTCTTCTTGCCGACTTGATTCTTTATTATTATGAGGCTGACTTCATACAGGAACTTCTTAGGAAGAAAGATAAGAAGTTAGCAAAATCCTTTTTAACTCTACTTTCCGCTATATAGATGATGTTCTTTCACTAAATAATTCAAAATTTGGTGACTATGTCGAAGGCATCTATACCATTGAACTAGAGATAAAGGATACAACAGATACAGTTAAGTCGGCCTCATATCTTGACTTACATCTAGAAATTGACAATGAGAGTCGATTAAAAACAAAACTTTACGACAAAAGAGATGTTGTTTATTCTTTAGTTTTCTATGTTGTGTCATGTGTTCTATTCTTTGTCTGTTTGTCCTTTTCATTTTAAGCCATTGCGTTGTCAGTTTATTTTTCGATTTATGAGTTTGACTCCCTCTGGTATCTTTCGTCCCTCTTAAAACTATAACTTTGTTTTGCTTTATATTTTTTATAAGTCTTTTTCTTAGAATTGATGGACTTAAATTGATTGACATATGGATACTTAACGTCCAGCAATAGATAGCATAATGCATGTTCTGGCCGATAACATGTTGTTGCAATATTCTCAAACATTTCATTAAAGAGGACTGTTACGCCGTGTCGGATTGTCAACGTGCTACATGTAAGTCACAGAGTACATGTACTAGTTAGCTGAAAGAATACTATCATTGACCTACTATTAGGATACATTTTCAAACCTATTAGACAAAGTGTTATATATACTCTTGCTGTTAAATGCAGCGTGAAAAGGGGAAATCAACAGATACCAATTTGAAAGTCTTTGATTTGAACTAGGTAGATATCGAACACCCAATCTCCCTTGCTTTGGACGAGCATTTTCAAACAAGATTTCTTATTTATTGACAATGATAGAAGGTATGAACCTTGACCTACTACTGACCTAATATGGCCCTCATTTTTCGGTCATTCACAGTTTCACAGTTATATGGTAAGAGCTATTAAAATGTAATGTACAATTACATTTTTGTTCTAATACATGTCCATGGTCGCTTTAGTAATGCTATTGACCGATTAAAGGTGAGGAAACCAATTTATCCAACTCTTTATATAGAAGTACTACATAGTCATTTAATTATTACCTGAAGGAACACTATAATAGAATTAGACGAGGTACACTTTCAGTTAACGTGTTCATATAAATTGGTAATGGATAACTCAAAATGTTTCAGCTTTACTATCACCCTAGGCTAGCTGATTTGATACCATGAGTGTCAATATTTACCTCAAACTTATGTTTTCGTTTTGTCAATTCTTTCTCTCTCAGAAACTCTAAATTGCGGCATCAATGACTACATGTTTAATACTGGTGTACCCAGTCATGGAGGTTCCGATGATGTATATACACATGTCCTTATACCTTTGAATGTGTGCGTTTAGTTGGACGGTAGTATTTACTACTAAAGTTTGCTCTTTTGAGAATCTACTTAGGTCACTGTATCTGAACACTGTGATAGGACAAAAGATACAATATCTACTGAACAGAATAGATCATGGAAACATATTTTCACACGATGAGGGATAAATCAGAATTAGAAAGATAGAAAAACAGCTGAAGATGAAATTGTAACAAAAAATTGTATTCAACGAATGATAAAAGACCTTCAAGCTCTAGTGACTTTACTTTATAAAGAAAGCATAGTAACAGGTCTTCAAGCACTAGTGGCTTTACTTTATAAAGAAAGCAGAGTAACAGGTCATCATGTAATTTCACATGTGTTCGGAATATTATATGAAAGTACTACGGTTAACTGAGTATGTAGGTTCTGGGAATTGAAATTTTTGATACGGTGATCATTGTCTCTTTTCCACTCAGGAAATACTATCTTAATACAAGACTGATATTCCCATCAGCAATCACAGCGACCATGTAGTAATGAAAAACAAGCTCATGTTATTGCTTTCATCGTGCATAAAAGGTGTGTCACTGAGCCCTTGTCGTACAAAAAATAGTAACATGCTCTTGAAAGAATAATTTCTATTCTCTATTTACAAAAAATCTTTATAAATAAAAGTATTATCACGAGAAAATAGCAAAATATTTAAAGTGTTTAAAAAAACTATGAATAGAATGATTTTCTGGAAACTGTAGATTGAAATTGAATTATTTGTCCAAATCACGTTTGTTTGTAATCCGATGGTAATAAATCAAATCTTCCAATTACCATTTCATCGTTTGAAAACAAAGTGATTAGCTAAAATCAATTACAATTTTATTTAGATTAATTGACAACAGATTAGTATTACTGATACCAAAATACTGACAGTAAATAAGGAGGTGTGGGGGATTGAAAATAAGACAAATATTCAAAAAAATGTACAAGAATGTGTATGACTACAGATCACTTAATACAGTCCTCAACAATTAGCAAGACGGACACCTTATGACATCATTTTAAAGGCACCGAATTGGCAATTTTTGAAAAAAATTCAAAATAGAAAACATAGGGCCTGATTTATATATATAAAAAAAAAACAATAAAAGAAAAACATTCATAGTAGGCTGCAACCAACGACATCTGCAGGATTTCTGACTTTTAACAGACATATAGAAAATGCGACGCGGTAAAACACTTTATGTTTGTGAATGCTTCATTCTTCCACTAACTTTTGTGATAATATAGCATATAAACAACTGCATTCATTTGGTATTGGACAAATGAATTCAATATAAGTCAATCCTAGAATAATTTGTTCGGAATCATTTTGTTCTCAAGCTCTCAAGTTTTGTATGTTATTATTGTTGAAAAGCTATGAAGGTCTATCTGAAATGATATATATGTTGTTCTAGTTTGAACCGACGTAATAAAACCATTGCCGTATTGTGGATTAGAGTTCATATGAGTTATTCATAATGTACTAGTCTTAAAAATCTCATATACAATGAAAATGTTGCTTTTTGTCTTTGACAAAAGAACTTGTAATGAGGTGTCATCGAACCTTGTTTGTTTGTTATTGTTTGTTATGAGGTTCTGAGTTTGACGATTTAAGATCGAACAAAGATAAAATAAAATGTCAAGAGTTTCGGTCTGTTCTACCATTGATCAAACAGGCCTCATTGTATGGTGTTTTTTTTTTTGTGTTAAAATCTATCTTATTCCAATAATGTGAAGAAAACAGGAATTTTAAATCAAAGCATATACGAGTTTACATGTTAATTCTTTTTAATTCTTAAGTGAGAGATTGAAATGCGGAAGATACTAAAGGTATATTAAGATATCATGGGGCGAGAGAAACTGACAACGCCAATGCAAAAAAACGAACAAAAACCCCGAAAATTTCATACCAGTACCAAAAAAAAATCCATAAAGACAGAGCAACACGAACCTTACCTAAAACCGGGGTTCACCCCAAGTGCTCCAGTGAGCTAACTCTAACTACATTCGTTTTGCACGTGATATTTAAACTTAATATATGCACAACAGTATTCCAGCAGTACGCTTTTGTCGGATTTTCCCGTTTATTTCTTGTAATACATGTACATTGACTTCTATTCACTTTTGATATCCGCTTTATTAGTCTTTGACATGATAGAATTACATGCTGTTAAAATTCCCCATGATAGAAAAAAAAATAACCTATGATCTTGATATGATTATGTAAACATTTTTGTTAACAAAACACCAGCAGCAAATTGATGTAGAGATAAAATGCTATGCATACATATTGCATTTCTTCTTTCGAGTAAGTGTTGAATGTTCCTGGAATATAAAACCATTGTTTAGTAAAAACATTCATTCTACGTCTCTCGGTCATATAACCTTTTCTCTTCTTTCTTGACCTAAATATTTTAATATCTTACCTCCTGTTAATTGACATTATCTTACCTCCTATACATTTCTAGGAATGTGATTGGTTAAAAGCGACCTCGTGGAAACCGTGTATATTTGATATTAGGTTAGTTAATTGACAATTTGTAGGTAATATGTGATAATATTTAGATCTGTTTCAATTGCACTTGGAGTAGTTTTGTTTTATTAACTCTGATTTATACGTCTGTCGTCGTTAATATGGGTACATTTTTAATGATAAGTTTTTGGTAATATCGTTATTCCGTTTCGGGGTATTAATTTTATTGTGTTTCCTAACTAATAGATTGAATCAGATTAAATAATAATGTAAAGAAACTTTGATGTAAAAAACTAACTATACATTTGTTTTCAATTAATGTTGTATTCGTTCAATAAGCATTGACCTGATCAATGATTAAGAAACTTATATTTGATGGTATTATGTTTAACATTGACCTGATCAATGATTAGGAAACTTATATTTGATGGTATTATGTTTACAAGACGGAAAATAAATAAACAATCCAATCAAAATACCATTAGGAAATGTCTCAAGGGAAATGGAGAAATACTTTTTACTAAAGATTACTGTTTTTATGTAAATAAACAGACAATTTGCCGCTGAGGCTGCACACATCTGTACATGCGATGTTACAGAAAGTGCAATTATATCAGATATAAAGCGTTAGTTTCTACATACATCTACGTTATTTTAAACGAGGTATTCCGGTTCAGTGTTGACAACTACAATACTTGTGTTGGTAATAGTACTGAATCATTTACCTAACGATGACAATGATTTCACGCTCTCTCAGTCTGTCAGAGCCCTTCTAGTGGGGATTTGAATAGAATAAAAGAGTAAAGTTCTTGCATGTGTATAAGATGAACAAAAAGATAAATAAGTACTCAACATTAAAATCAACACACAAGGTTTTGTCCTCTACTAGTTGTTCGTATTATTTGATTTATCGATCCGTTTAAAACCTTTGGCAACACCACAATTTGAGGTGTCTATATCAAGTACGATGTGACAATTCAGTGTTCACCTATTTTGACCCAGTCAATTGATAATCTCAGCGCGTAAAGAAATGGTTCCGTCCACACATATGAAAATGATTCTAATAACATTTTTATTTTAATTTCAAGCCATATTTAGCTTGTTTGAAGAAAATATAAGTCCATGGTTTGGCTTGGCATTTCTCCTTTCTGAACTTTATTTTCTAGTTCTAATTCAACACGTCTTCCCAAAGTCATAATTTTCATCGAGTAATAACAGAGCTTTTATTCATTATGTCATTTCATGCCTATTTTAAGGAATTGCTCAGACGAAAGCCTTACGGTTGACATGATAGAAAATATAATCACAAGTCATTAGATGTTTAGAATCTGTGAACATAACAGATTGCTGTCATAAAAGCCATTATAAATATCTTTTTCATAGTGATTTTAGAAACCCCCAATAATTCATGCTTATGGACTTTTGCAATGCGTTGTCATGTAGAATCTGTAATATTGATTGTTACGGGTTTGTTTAAATCGATCTATGTTTATTACATCTTCTTTAAACTTCGCTTGTAGTAAAACTGTTGCCCAAACTGAAAAAGTCGGAAGACGTTTGAAAAATACGTTTGATGTCATCGTATTGCACACAATGTTTTTGTATATTACCATCTTATATAACTTATAGTATCGTTGTGCAAATATGTGTTTCCCTTATTTGCGTATATACATGTTTTATTAATCAACTGATTCAACTGACTAAATACGGAAACATTTTGAATTTGTATTATCACATAGCAGGCAATGTAAAGATTGCATCATCTCGTAATTAATCATTAAGATTTAAATCTTTGTGTGTGTCTTTGAATTTGCTTAAGTTTTACACTTACTGATTTTTTTTATGATCAGTTGTATTATGAAACAAGATCTACATAACGTCTAAGTAAATTGGTCCGCCTTATCCTTTTGGAAATCAAGATATACATTGTACAAAACATCAATTGTATTTTATGTCTTGAATGGGTTTAGAGCTAGTTCAAAGTACGTTGATTTTTTTTTTAAAAAGGAGGAATACTGCTTTTTCAAAAGTTACTAAGACAGGGCTGTGAATCAATCAAATTAAGGTCATCACTCAAGAAATTTTACGGTCGCCATCATGAGCTGATTGGCCATTATGACAAAAGTGTGTCAGAAATCATATATGATATTCTTCCTCAGTCATAACAACCTTCCATCATTACCGAACTGAACAAAGAAATAACATGACGGGTGCCGTATACGGTGCAGGAAATGCTTACTCTTCCGGAGCACCAGATTTCACTCCCGGTTTTTAGTGGAGTTCGTGTTGTTTCTTTTTTATTATTCATAACTGTTGATGTAAATGTCTTTTGGATTTATGAGTCTTTGTTTACTCCTTGGTTTTGATTGTTATTGTCTTATATTCTCATGAAATGGTATTCAAATAGAGCTTAGAATTTATGTTTTGCTTTTTAATTTCAGTTTTGTCGAGAGACATTGAAGGATATAGAGAGCATACAAGGAAGATGTCTAGTTATAACATCTGATGGACGAAATGGCCAGGCGCAAAGAATTCTGGGACTAAATGACTTCAGTGAGCAATACTCATGTGGTGCATTCGGAACTGTTGCAGCTGTTGAAAGAGCAGATTTACGAGAAATTCCTACACCGGAAATACGTGTTCATAATTTAAACTTTGACTTGTCAGCATATGGAGGCAGTGCTCCTGAAGCAAATGGAACGCCTGGATTTAGTTTAAAAATATTTGGAAATAGCAAACATAGATTTATATCCTTAGCAATTGCAAAATGTGATTTACCTGTTGTAAAAGCTTTACGTACGATATTAGACAGAGCTGTAAGTTCATAAAATACACCAATTAGGTTTCCTATGCGCATGTATATTTCATGGGGTTTTAACCGGGTTTTTAATTAACTCAAATCAATTAATGTCATTCTCAAAAGTGTTGGTGAACGGAAAAACTACAACATAAGTATGACACTTTACAGCAAAAAAATAATTTTTAATGTCAACGGATAATTTTTCTTATATTTTAATATCATTTTACTGTGTTATTCGAAGGCATTCTCAAATAACGTGTTATTTTAAAGATCTAAAAAATATTGGAATGTTTTAATGTACTCAAGATCTTCGATTTTGCATTAATATCCATATTAACTTTTTGATATCAAAGTCATACAAATGTTAACTCATGTTTGTAGACACCCTGAGATCTATTAACATACTGTTAATTTAAGGCGAGAAGTAATATTGAGATGGGAAACACGGAATGTGTCAAATGTGACAACAATCCGACCGAAGAGCGATACCTTAAGTGCCTCATTTTTTTATTGTCAATTCGAAAATTCTACATTGCATGACGAAATGAGTTCTCGAGGGTATCATCAGCTCTGTAGTCAGTCAGTACTTCGGTACTGACATTATTTAACAAACCTTTCTAGAATTGTCCGTTTATAAATTTTAACAATTATTTAGAATCTAAGATTTCAACTCCCTCAGGCAAAGTTGACTTGAGAGGAATTTGGCAATTTATTTTAGACATTTTTGTTATATAGCTCTTCAACGGTTTCGGTACTTATACATCTGCGGATTTCAAATTTGGCTTTGAAAGTTCTTGATATAGATAAATTCAAAAAGGCGCTTCTGAAATCTGAAATTATTAAACGTGTTGTTTTTAATTTTTTGAAACAGTTCAAAACAGAGAAACGATCACAGTTGATTATGTATCTTCAATCTATATATTCTTCATTGAAATATGATTGATTTATGATAGATTTTTACGCTATTTGTTTACTTTTGACAAATATCAACGTCGACAGATTATGAAACTTTATTTGAGCCGAAATGTTTTTGACAAAGTATGAAAATCTCAGCCACGATGATATTGTTCGTTTGGTGTAACCAGCTGTTCTACTTTTGTTCTCTATTCAGATATAAGTGGAATCAATTTATATATTTGATTGTCTACTTCTTAGGCAATTGTCAATCAGAATACGTTATCATTACATTGTTCCTGTCATATCAAGGAAAAGTTCGTGGGTCGGGATTAAAGTATTTATTTTGGCGCCCAGACTTTATCTTTGTAAGCTGTCAGAAACAATCTACCAAGTTATTGACAAGACATGAGATATCATAAAAAGCAAAACGGAATGATTAAATGTTGTCGTTAGAACAATCAATTTATAGCTAATCATGCGAAAGCTCACAGTCAGCTTTATCAAGTTTTGTGGTATATCTTAGAAAATCAAGATTTATTTATTTGATTTTTTGTTTGAAAACAGGTTTTGTTGTACTTACATATTTAACATAAAAAGAAAATGTGATATGCTTGCCAATGAGACAACTCCAAACAAGAGACCAAATTGACACGGACATTAACAACTATAGGTCACCGTACGGCATTCAACAATGAACAAAGCCCATACCGCATAGTCAGCTATAAATGGACCCGAAATGACAATGTAAAACAATTCAAACGAGAAAACTAACGGCCTAATTTATGTACAAAAAATGAACGTAAAACAAATATGTAACACATAAACAAACGACAACCACTGAATTACAGGCTCCTGAGTTGGGACAGGCACATACATACATAATGTGGCAGGGTTAAACATGTTAGTGGGATCCAAACCCTCTCCCTAACCTGGGACAGTGGTGTAACAGTACAACATAAGAAAGAAGCTTAGATTAAGTTAGTCTTCATAGAAGAACTATAACATATGATTGTTTGAATATTTCATTATAATTCAGTTTTATAAAGAGAAAGTGAAGGGTAATTGTGTAGTGAAATCTTCATATTCAGATCTTACATTACCCACAAAATGTGTTTTAACCCTACGTTGTGCATATACATATAACATAATAATATGTCTACCATCCTGATATAATTATATTAATGTTCTTTATGTTTTTCAGATGATGCGGAATATATTTTTAAAATGTTTTAACACATACAAATTGTCATCAGAACCATTACTGAGTGAATCATATGCCTTAAACCATATGAAGTACAGTCCAAGACTGTTTGAAATAAAACTTTCTCAAAGAAGTGAAACAGTTGCCTATTTTGATGACTGTGATATGTTTGTGTTAGCTGAAGGGGAAGCTGCAGCTTTTCTCAATTTTCATACGGGTAGGTAAACACTCAATTATCTAAGCAGTTTTGAAAAACACATTTCCTCTGACATAATTCACTGAAAAAGAGAGATAAGGAAAATAAATGTTGTTATGGCGATACATGCATTTGCCTAAGTCATTTGAAGTTGCACAAACGAAGGATTTGGTATGTGTTGTCCAATTTGTAGCTTACTGTTTATTATTTTGTGGTATGTTTGTGCATCTTGTCAGCTTTTTTACTTGTCATAAAATGGTCTTAGCTTTGTTCGAAATTATGGGTTTTAATTATTCATTGATATTCTCTTTTTTAAAAGAAAATGTTTTACGCTTACTCATTGCTGCATAATAACGATTCGAAACTAATAACAGTAAACGTTACGAACAACTATAATTCAATATGCTAGATTGTTTTTGAGCACCAATTTTCCGAACCATAACTTGAAGTTCCAGATAAAACGTAACAACAGAAAACAATATTTAAAGCCAAAGTTTAAAAAGAAAAGATTCCGTATTTGTTTGTAACAGAAGTTTGTGTTTTGTATCGCACTTTCTTATTGATTTTTGATGCATCTTGAATGGTAAATCACATTGCTGCAACATTACTTTTAACTTTCTATAAAAATTAATTAGACACTAGTCACGATCTGAATATATATTCGGCTCATTTGCAACAAAGATCTATTTCAGGTTGGAAATATACAACGAAAATATAGCTTAATTAGTGAGAAGTGTAAATTGAGGTTTCAATTTATATTTTCTTCTCTAATCTGACGTAATAAGACCTGAAAGTAATTGGATTTATACGTGCTACTGTCATCAATGTCGCATACATTATTTATATTTTGAATGTGAATACGTAAACCATTTATCTAATTCCTATCTAAAAATATCACAACGTCGATGGGTTCGGTGAAACTTAAGACATTTGGCATTACGGATAAACTTTTATGTGTAATAGTCATACTAGTATAGATATTTATCTTTGGTTGTGTCCGAAACAATTCATAAATTTTCAACCCTTGGAGAGAACGACGGTTAATTTACATTACTTACATTTAGGCCTCAATTTCTACATAAGTATTAAAAGCCAGGAGGAGATTTACAATGGTTAGCAAGAATAACAAATTATCTGAGTAGAAATATTTCAAATCTCCTTAAAACGCATTTTTCTTATAAGGGGTTGTGCTTTTCATTTCGAATAGGCCAAACTAGCAAACAAACTTCATATTTTGGCATAACATCGCGAAAAGATTACACATTGCGGTACGCGACAATTCCGGAAAACCTAGATCCACCACTGGCCGTAATAAGTCTGGAGAAGAAACGAATGACACACAAAGAAAACGTTTCTTAGCTGTATTTGGCAAAACTTTTAATAATTTTGGTCCTCAATGCTCTTCAACTTCGTACTTTATTTGGCCTTTTAACTTTTTTGGATCGAGCGTCACTGATGAGTCTTTTGTAGACGAAACGCGCGTCTGGCGTATATACAAAAATTAGTCCTGGTAGCTATGATTTGTTTATTCATTTAAAATATAGCAATGTAACAACGAACATTTAAACTGAGACAGTAGTCTCAGATTACAATAAGTGTTACCGATACGTCGCCTCGTCTGGTTACTAAGACTGAACTGTAATTACTGAATTATTGTTCCTGTCGAGAGCTTACTAACGAGGTTTTACTCTAGACTACCATGTTGATAGGTAGAATGTTCCTTTCCTTGAAACACACAATATATTCAATTAAAGACTTTGCTTTTAAATATCACATGTAATGAATTTCATTCTTAAACGGATTATTGTTATCTAAACATCATATAAAAAGTCTACACAAAGAAATATTCAATACTTGCCTACTACGGTAAAGTCAGTACTGTTCAAACAATCAAACAATTTACTTGCAGTCTATTTAGAATTGTTCAGTAACTTAAGTATGTATGATGTTGATGTGAACAGGTGAATTACAAGAATGTAACAGTCTAAAAATAGAATGAAGAGATCTTAGCTGACTGCAAACAAATTGTCTGAACAGTACTGTACTAACGAAATTGAAAAGTCTGGAAATGATTCGAACTTCGGGAAATGACTAAATAGTTTATTGTTCAGTCTTTTTAAAAGAGCTGTTCAGATCAAAATGATCGTTTCAGATAAAAATTGGTTTATGTATACATGTAGTGCTTTTAAAGCATGTTCACAGACTGAATACCAATTCGGTGGCACAAATGTATACATGTCAAAATTCAAATTCACACAAAATTAAGAAAAATCAATCATTTGTGTGTAAAAATAGGCAAGGCAATAGATAGCATATCTATTTTATTCTTTAAATAACAAAATGGAAAACCACAGCGCTGAAAATTCTAAAGCTAGCACTTAATCAGATTAAGAATAAACAAATGTAACATCAGGGTCCAAATAATTCCTTTTGCTACAGGTCAGATTTGAATATAAATCTAATTGAATAAGAATCAATCTTGTTGGATGCCCATATTGATAATTAATTAAACTAAAAAAATCTAACTTTATATGTAGTTCGTTAACGAACTGAAGTTATGCGTATGGTGCCAAGTTATTGCAGCAATTCACATTAACGATATTGGATCTTTACGAAAGTTTTTCTGGTTCTCTGAAATCAACATGTATTGGCACTAAACATTTCCATTGTGTTCATCACTATTAAGTCGTTAGTTGATGTGAGAAGACACCTCGATCGAATAAACAAGATAACAATAATGTTCTGTATAATCAAGTTTAATTGACGTATTTATTCGATATTTTGATTGGTGATTATAGCAAAACTATATACAAAAAATAGGGATGTTGAGATAGAGATCAATAGCAATATAACATCATTAGCACGTTCGAAATAGTTGTGAAGAGCTACGGTCTTCAAGGATAAATAAATCTTTAACTACAAAACCTTGCAATATATACGACTTCATAAATTTCATAACAGTGACCAATTGACCACAGAACGTGCTTGAAAACAGGCGAAAAATCCAAGAAGAAAAATGAAAACTCAAAGTTGAAGAGGAAATAAAAAAAAAACCCATAGCAAAACAAACATATCCTTAAACGTATCATTTTACAATTACACCAATAATGCGCCCTTCAGTATAAGTCAAAACAGAAAAGTATTTACATGTATTCACAAGTGCACTTTTTACTGATTTTGAACGAGCAATTGCATAGAGTGACTTTCGGAAGTCATCGGATTCCACATTTTTTAGATTTATGTCGTTTTGGTGACTTATGTGTATTGCCTTAACTTGCAAACATATTGAATCTAAGAAAATCAATGGGAGAGTGTCATTATGAAAGGTCTTTATTCGTGAATTCAATATTCTCATATTATCTCATCGAATGAAAGAGTCAGTTTCAGACGGAAATTAAGCCCTTGCTATCAAACACTTTAAATTTGCAGTTGATGACTTATTTCATATTATCACAAGTTTATTACATTTTTTTATATGTTGATAAACTTTTAAAAAAATACAAAAATTATCGTTTCTTTTCAACATCTGCATTTAGTAATATTAACATTTCATTCTTTACATTGCAATTTTCCGTTCAATGTTGATACAGATATATGACCTTAACAAGCAGCTGTCTACATCCATTTCATTATAGTGACCAGACTGCTATTTTTCTTTACTTTACAAAAGTTTAGATTAATGCTAGTACTTTTTCACACATATATTCATTTTTATTTACAGTAAATAAATCATTTTAATCTACTTAATAAAAGAAAAGTAGTGGCTGTCAAATTGTGTATTAAGGCAATAAATAATATGCTTCATATAACACAAAATATGTTAATGATTATGCAAATCCTCAATGTTTTTTTTTTTCTCATATAAATGAATGACATTTCACATTCTTATTTTTACAGGTTTAGATATTAATCCTGCCATAAGAGGATTAACATCACTTGGACGTTTTATTGAAATGATAACAGTTGCCGACACTGAACATGCGGTTTCTAATGCCTTAATGTATAAGATGAAGCATTCCGAACAGTTATTTAGAGACTTCGTAAAAAATGGTATTCGAGAGTATATGCTGACGTAATAATTGATACAGATTGTAGAGTGTGTTTTTAGAGTAAAAGAGACCAAATGGCCATTAGAAGACAGAAGACTTACTTATATCCCTCCTATAAAAACTATGACTTGCAATTTTTAAATATGTTGTGGCTAAAAATATAGTTGTGTTTTCACTTCTGTGCTAACAAATGTTAAGGAAAATCTTAGAAAAAGCCCGTTAAAGACCAGACTATATCTCTCTTTACTATATGTTAAATATTTGAAAGCTATTTACCTACCTACCAACCGTAAATTGTTATTTCTTCCCTAAAAAAACTGTAAGGACAATATTAGTAAAGCACCGTTAAAGACCAAAATATTTCCCTTTTAAGTATATGTACAATATTTGTTTAAGGAATGTTACCAACCTACCTCCTTTTTTTCTACCTGGAGTCACGGAACAAATATGTACATGTATACATTGTGTTCTGTATTTTCTTATTTGAATTCGTATAACACAAATGTATAATGCAAATCTTGTGTAACATTATGTCCTTTAAACACTGCAAACATCTATATATTTTAGTCGCGACAGAATTTGATGTCATTACTTTTTTTCTTGAAATGAAAAATTACATCAATTTTACGGTTGTTTTTTACGAATGGTATCGTTGCCACATTGTGTTGAATTTGATGTATCTCATTTCTGGTACTTACATGTAAGTAGCTTAAGAACATTCTATATGAAAACATTAATATATGTTTTTTCTATGTGAATTTCGAACTTTTAGAATGACATTTGTTTGCATATTCGATCTCAGATTTTTTCTTTAAAACATCAACAATAGACAAAACATGTAACGTTTTATAATCACGTATACATGCACATGTGAAGACAAGGAGTTAAACGGATGTATGTACAAAGACTGAAGACTATTTAGACAATTTTAGTGCACAAAGGGGAAAAACTATTCAGAATATTAAAGTGTATAAGAGTGAACAATATTTAAAACCTAAAAGTAAAACCAACATTAAACATTTATTTATTTTGTTTTGATAAAGTTTTGATTTTGATTTGACATAATATAAATTAGGATGATGCAAGTCATGTCAAATCAGAAAATGCAGACACTTCTTTTTAAGATAATTAACATAGATATAAAGAATATTGGACATCAACAACTAACCTGCAATATTTGCAGCTTTCATAAAGAGAAATGATGCTGATGGTGTTCTTTCAGTCCCATTAAACTTAACCTTTATTGTCATATATATTTGAAAGAAATCTCTCACTATTTGCAAGTAAACATAAGTGTTCAAATTGTTTTATTAAAGCCCGAGAAGATCACTTTCTAATCAAAGTTATTTACAAAATTTAAACCACTTGTTACAAAATGACATAACTGCTATATTTCCCATCAGAGTGTATGAATGCAATTTAAAGCTTGAAGTCATGATGAAATCAATGCAAGTACATGATTTGTAATACGGTGACAAATAAGTATGCTTAAAAGTGTACATATTTTTAATTGATGTAGTTATTTTCTATGATACATGTATGTGCTCATTGTAAACTTTTGTATAAGACAATATGTCATTTAAGGACTAGTACTAGTTCTTTGCATTAATTGCTCTCCAAACATCTTAGAAATATGGATACTGTTCTTACACGATCGTTTGTTTATTAAAGGATCAATTCGTGCGGAAGACCATTATTGATGGAATTGCGTAATATTTTTGTCAAGATTTTATTCAGAAGTTTATCGACGTCAAATGACATTTTTGATTCTCTACAGATATAATTTTTTATCTGCTTACGATTTGTGCTTTAATTCTAACAAATCATACTTTTCTACAATACACTTATCCGTGTGTCCTTCCTAACAATTTTTTCATCAACTACAAATTCATACTACTCAACATAATTTCATCATAATTGGTCAGCCGCATGACTGTGTGGATGTTGTGCGCGTGCCAGACCCGTTAACACATATCTCATATTTGCCAATACTTTTTATGTTTCAATATGTTTAATAACTTTAGAATTTTATGTCACACATATCTGAACAGAGGGAAATCATATTTTATAGTTAACAGATTGACAGTAATAATTATAACAAGTGCACGTCGTTTTGGTGATCTGTAAGTCACCTTCTTTTAAACCATCCAAACCCCGATATTTTGAATAAGGAATAAGGTATGACGGGTACTGAATCGATTTTCCCAAGATGATTTAAGGTTCATATTCTTTTTCATACAATGCAGACTACAGAGTATCCATGTGCCATAAATGAACATGTTCTGTGACAATAGATCATTAGATGTTGTGTTCTGATTGGCATGACATTTATTAAGTAACTTGTACTATTTTTAGCAATATTTTTCTTTTCTGTGATTACGTTATTATACATGTCAGACAATTCCATTTGTTTTATATTGTAGACAAATAAATTATTTTATAATTAGTGTAGTTTTTGTAAAATGCATACATAATTATATATTCAAATTGGCAATACTTTTATTAAATATTTACAGTAAAATGTTATTACTGGCACATAAACTTACCCAACAAATTAATACCTACATGGCAACATACTTTTCATAAGTAATAGATTTATGTCATTTGGGAGTGTTCATACACAATTGCTTGAATCTTTTACTTTCGTCAGATATGACATAATAAACGCTAAAGGAAAATGATTTTGAAAAATTCGGAAAGATAGTTCTTGATGATAAGGCAAAATCTTTGACAATGTAAAAAGTAAAGTTAATGTTTAAAAAAAGTATGTTATGCGTCGTTAATGCATTTTAGCAATTATGGACGAATAGCTGACAAACAATTCCAAACTAATTCAGTAATTAGTATATTACCAGATAAAAATGTCAAATCATCTTTAAATAATATGCATGCGCTTACCCAGAAAAATAACAAAAAATCAAACACCTTGGAAAATTCAAATCGGCAAGTTTCCTATCAAATGGCAAAATCAAAACCTCTAACACATTAAACGAATATTCTTGACTTCGATTAGACATTTTCTTACGTTTGAAAGCTAGCTTAACCTCTCACTTGTATGACAGTCACATCAAATTTCATTATATTGACAACGATGTGTGAACAAAATAATCAGACATAATAAGTCAAAACGTTAAAAAAAGGGATACAGCTGTCAACATTGTGTTAATCTTAATGACTATAGAAACAAAAAAATATGTCAAACCAAGAAAAAAACAAAATGACAAAGCACTCCAAAACGTCAATGTCAGTATGTGCTTGTTAGTGGACCGTTATGGAATAACCGTTTTACAAATGATATCGGATATGTTCTTTACGTCGTAACTACAATCCCCTTCCCTATCATGAATGTGACATACCACATACCGGATTTGTTATAACATGAGCAACACGACGGGTGTCACCTGTGGAGCAGGATCTGCTTACCCTTCCGGATCACCTGCGATCACCCCTAGTTTTTGGTGGGGTTCGCGTTGCTTATTCTTTAGTTTTTATGTTGTGTCATGTGTACTATTGCTTGTCTGTTTGTCTTTTTCATTTTTAGCCATGGCATTGTCAGTTTTTTTTCTTTTCGATTTATGAGTTTGACTCTCCCTCTGGTATCTTTCGTCCCTCTTTTGAATGCCTTTAATTCAGTTGGTGTTGATTGCTGTCTTGATGTATTTAGTTTTTTATTTTCCGTTAATTATGTTTAGTATAAATCAGCCTTTATTTCTTCTTTTTACTTTTGAATTAATGGTTACCCAGCTTGAAAACACTTTCTTCTAGTGTCCTTAATGGCTGTTTTTTTTTTTATTTTTTTTTTATTTATTTCGAATGACTTAGCCGTATTTGGCACAACTTTTTGGAATTTTGGATTCTCAATGCTCTTAAACTTTGTACTTAAATATTTGATATAAGCGTCACTGATGAGTCTTATGTAGACGAAAAGCTCGTCTGCCGTATCAAATTATAATCCTGGTACCTTTGATAACGTTTTACGGGGACCTTTTGAACGTGGATTTGTTTTGATTTTAAATGAACAGACGCTGTCAAGTTTCATATGATTAAACTAATTATTTGCTGACTGACAAACAAGTTAGAGTTTTACCCTGCTTTAAAACCAGGTTTAATCCACAATTGTCTACTTAAGAAAATGCCTGTACCAAGTCAGGAATATGACAATTTTTGTCCATTCGTTTGATGTGTTTGGGCTTTAGATTTTGTTATTTGATTAAGGACTTTCCGTTTTGAATTTTCCTCAGAGTTCATTTTTTGTGGTTTGACTTTATTTCTGGATAACTCCATAAGGAATAGTTCTTATATACTTCGTAGAGAGCCATCCAAACAAAAACAAAAACGATTATTAATGTACTTGATCAATATACTTAAAGAACAAACCGTTAACATGTTGATCATTATACATCCGTATCGATTTCATGGTTGATTAGTTTTCTCTTTTAACCCAAAGAAAGAACAAAACACAATGTTTGATTAATTTTCTTTACAAACCGGAAACCAAACCAGTTGATACCATTTGTCTAAGAAGAGCACCAACCAATGATTAATCGGAAAGCATATACAACTTAACATTACGGAAAACATTACATTGCAGATGATATAACATAAAGTAAAATTGCAAACCATATTGAACTCCAAGGAAAACTCAAACAGGAAAAATCCCTAATCAAAGGGCAAAACTAAAAGCTCAAGCGAATGGATAACAACTGTCATATTACTGACTTGGAACAGACCTTTTTCCTCTGTAGAAAATGGTGGATTAAACTTAGTTTAAAAGCTACCTTAACCACTGACTTTTATGAAAGTCTCATCAAATTACATTATAATGACAACGACTTTCGAAAAAACAAACAGACATAAAAGTCAAAAAGTCAATTAAAGGGATACATCAGTCAACATTGTGTTTTTCTTAACCACTATTAAGGAAACAAACATGTAACAAAGAAGCACACAATGGCATAGACCAAGCATGTTAGCAAAATTAAAGACAAAAATACACAAAAGAGTTTGCTTTACAAATGACAATTAAACGATCACAAATTTACTATAGCACAGCTATACACTGACAGGATGTATGAATACATAGCCACGTCATGTATGTATGAAAGAGTTTGCTTTACCAATAATAATTAATAATAAATAAATTTGGTGTATTTACTGTCTTCTGATTGGTTTTAATTATTAGTTTTATTTTCAATGTTGTCAATTTTTATGGCGACACGCCCACTCTGACGTTGTGTATTCATACGGCAACATGTGTGTACGTTGTTATTGTTAATATAAATAATATAAAAAGTTCTTTGAGCTCTATTTTTGATAGAAATTTATTTATAATGAATGGCATTAATTTATTTGAATTTATTGAACCATAAAATTAATTTTTGACTCTTCACATTTTACATAATCCGCTTAGTCAAAAATTAATTTTATGGTTCAATAAATTCAAAATAAATAATAGCCATTCATTAAATAAAGAATGTGTAAAGTTTGCTGTACAAATAATAATTAAAGACAATCATATTCATTTAGAATTCCTTTAAGGGTCTTCCAAACAGTACAGTTACTTGATAAACTTAAAGTTTCGCTTTAATTTGTAGACAAAACATGCGTCTGGCGTATTAAATTATAAACCTGGTACCTTTGATAACTATTAGCATGTCGAAATATTCTATTGTATTGTTTATTTGTGTATTTCTCTGTCCTGCATGTTCTACCATTTATTTGTCCTGTAGTTCTGTCATGTAAAGTTGTCATTTTAGTTTAATATTTAACATTGCCATAAAAGCGCAAGGTTTTGCCAACCACAAATCCAGGTTCGACCCACCATTTTTTCTTAAAAATGTCCTGTACCAAGTCAAGTAAATGGCACTTGTTTATAATATAGTTCGTTTATTTGTGTGTTGCATTGTCGTTAGGTTTTTTGTTGCACTTCAGTGTTACTGTTGTTTCGTTGTTTTCCTCTTATAGTTAATGTGTTTCCCTCAGTTTTAGTTTGTAACCCGGATTTGTTTTCTCTCAATCGATTTATGACTTTCGAACAACGGTATTCTACTGCTGCCTTTATTTGTATATGTTTGTATCTGTAAAATAACGTATCTAAAATAGATGTTTTTAGAACTGCTCACATTAACAGCCTTTTTTTAATCTAGCTGCAAACAGTTGATCAGACTTTTTCTTAGATTTCTAACTATGTCATTGAATAACCAGCGACTAATAGTTATATATCATCAAGGTATGTGAGATGAAAATTCCGTTACAAAACAAGTGAAACCTATCCACCAACTTTTAAACGTTGCCAGATCAACCTTCAATGCAAACGACATTACTTTGAATTTGTACATTTCGAATTTTGCTATCATGATTTGTTTGCTGATTTTCAGGTTTAAATCAACTGCCAATGTCCAGATGAGAGATCAAATGTGGAACACTAGAATAATCCAGACAATCGAGTCTTCAACTTGGTGATAAGATTACCTGTGACTGCGTCATTTTTCAATATCGCCACATTACTTATGTCCCTGTCCAAATTAAGGACCCTATAGTTGAGTGGTTGTTTTACGTATTTGTCAATTCATAATTCTTATGACTTGGCCTTTTATAGCCGATTATAGGGGGTTTTTTTTCTCATCGTTTAAGGTCTTATGGTTGCCTATAATCGAATAAATCCATTTCATTCGAGGTTTGGTGGAAAGTTGTCTCGTTGTGAATATTTGTCAGGACACTGTCAGTACAGCATATTTACGGCTTGACGGACGGGATTAAAACCCAAACAATAAAAAGTTGCATATCATTTCTAAACATATCTTCTCATAGTATTTTTTTTTAATCTTTTACAAAGAAAATTACCACTGAATATTAAAGGTGAGTAGGATATCCAAAGCCTTAACACAAAACAACTTATATATATATACTATTACTTTGATATGTTTTTAGTTAACAGAAAAAATTGAATTAATTTACATTTTAAGTTGCGCTTATTCATGTTATTGCTTTTCTAAGGCTTATATTAGATATACTCACACGATTATTTGTTTTTTTGAATACGCATAAATAACACTTTTTCAATTTCGTGAAAATAACAATTAAGGAATAGCTGTAATATGTTATAGGTCTATGAATAAATAACATAAAAAAATGGTGCACGCAGAAAAACCCAAGTAGCAGACTATGTAAAAGTATACACAACATTTTTGAGGTTATTGACAGAAAAAAAATAGTAAATAGTTATCAAAGGTACCAGTATTATAATTTAGTAAGCCAGACTCGCGTTTTGTACTCATCAGTGACGCTCAGATCAAAATAGTTATAAAGCCAAACGAGTATAAAGTTGAAGAGCATTGAGGATCCAAAATTCCGAAAAAGTTGTGCCAAATACGGCTAAGGTAATCTATTTCTGGGATAAGAAAATCCTTAGTTTTTCGACAAAAATTAAGTTTTTTTACAGGAAATTTATAAAATGACCATATAATTGATATTCATGTCAACACGTCACTGGGCTGGTTATACCCTCGGGGACGAAACACCTTTCTTTCTTATTAATTCCCATATTAAGGAGTAAATCATGAAAAAAAAACGTAGCTGATAGACACAATACTTTTAGTCAATAATAAGATGTGCCATATCGAAAATTCAAATTTTTTTTAGATACATGTAATAAACACAGATGGTTGTTCAGATTTTAATTTGAAAGGGATTGTCAGACATATCAAGTTACTTTTCTGTCAAATATTCATTCTTTCAAACGAATTACCATAATATCTTATTTATCCGTTGATCATGAATTTGTTATTTAAATCAAGCACTTTGGCCACATATTTAACCAAAAAGGTTGTTACAATGTTATATTGTATGCTATTTTATTCTTTATACTATCAGCATTGCCATTGGTTTCTACTCTATCATCTTATTAGCCATTATCGTCTTTTAATATTCCATTTCAAAATTTTAAAGATGTTTTTATACATAGAATCAATAAAGAATATCATTATGTTTTTGATTTATTGGAAATTAACCTATACATTTCTAAAATGATAATAGCAATGTTGAAGATAGGAACTATTATGGAAATATCGCTATAAGAATTAAGAAAATGTTGAATACATGTAAAGGAAAAGGTATATGAGAACTTAAAAACAAAAACTACAACGTACTCCTTATGTTCCAATATCACATTCACCAACAAACTCAAAGTATGGTCATATTATAAAACAGATGTATAACTCAGGAAACCTGAAGTTGTTTTTTTAAATACCAGAAATTAGGATATAACACATTGACAAGATAAAAGTTTGACGTCTTTGTTAGTTATGTTCCGGACCATATGAGTATTTGGACCATACGCGTATGGTCATGACCATATGCTTATACTCATATGGTCCTATCATACGCTTATAGTCCGACCGTACGCGTATGGTCGGACCATATGAGTATAATACTCGTTTGGTTATTAACGGGCCGGACCATACGAGTATTTGTACCATATAGATAAAAAATGTAATTTACATTATAAAAGTTTCAATAATACAAAAGCTTTAAAAAAAAAAAGATGGTTACATGACAATTATGTATTATTTTTTATAATTTAAATACTACGTAAAAAGTAAATATTGATGTCATAGTTAGTTTTCATCAATAATTACATTCTTGCATGTAGGCTTGGAGTGACATTTATTTTCACATGGTATAATAGATTTTTTGCATTTGCAAGTCTTGGTTGTGCACGATCCTTTTCATTTACACCTTTTTTGCGAGTGAAAAGCTAGCCTTTTTATAGCTGCGTACAGTGATACCGAGGTCTCGGGCCATTCCGATATTTCTACCGTGTTTTTAAGAAGCTCTAGATCTCGAATATCGTAACATGATTGCAATACACAATATTCGCAAGACAACTTAAATAAACTATGTTACTTTCCAGAGATTTCTTATGTAACAGTTCATAAAGAAATTTTTGGAATTTATTTTTTCAAGTCGACATATTGCCATTCACTCGTTATAACAAATCGTTAATGACTATCGGTAATGACCATCGGTATAAAATGTGTTTATTATAGTTTTGACAAGTAAGTAAAATTAACTATGTGAAACGTCTAATTTTTATTTAGCTAATCTTTTTATTATAATATAATAATAAAATAACCTATATGATAGCGTCTTTTTAATGAACGGTCATACCATATGAAGAGTTTAGAAGTATTAAAAGTAAACTGTAACAGAGTGTTAATTACCCCGACCATACGCGTATGGTCCAAATACTCATATGTTTCGGAATAGTTATATAATTCATAATATGATACAAAAGCCAAATAGAAAGTATATGCTCATTTCATCAAAACAATTAATGAAAATTTATCTGACCAATTCATATTCTGTCAGTTTGAATATTTCGCAATAAAACAGACGAAATAGAGATGATGTAAAAAAAAATAAGATTATTAAGTACGTCATCGACATTTGAATTATATAGCTATATGACAGATGAATCAAATAGCACCTGAACAAATGATGTAGAAAAGATGATTTAATGTGACCACGACGCCTTTTATTATGTCGCGATATGACGAATGCAACAATATCCACTTCCGCAGATGATGTAGAAAAGATAGTTAAGTATGACAACTTCTTACAAGAAATTTCTTTTTACAGCAGGATTTAACTTTGAATTCACTTGTACTTCTTAAGTCATCAACAAGGTCGCCCAGTTCATGTACTTAAACACGTGAAATTATGGTACAAAGCAAAGTATTACGTGACAATAAGGTTAATATCACTTGTAAACAGTCATGTCCGATTTTAGATGATGAATCTCTTAACAGAGGAAAATACCGATTTTTAAATGAAATCTAGCTATAATGAATTTATGGTGAAGTGTTTCTAAACCAATTCCATTAATTTTGTCGATTAAAATGCAGTCATGATTTAATATTGTGCAGAATGAGGATTATTTTAAGTATAAGTCTTTGGTAAAATCATTTCATTATTTAGTTGATTAGATACAACACGGCACTGCACTCATTACCTTATTTGTTTATATTGTGAAACTGACATTGTAGATATACGTATTCAACATTTTAAAGAACATTTCACTCTTAACAATAACCACAATAAACCTATTTCTCGTATCAAACATAAACTAAAAGAACTAGCCAAGGAATGTGTTTTTGTCCCGGCCGATAAAGCGGCTAATAATATTATTATTGTTTGACGTAAATTTTACATTGAGGTTCTACCAAAAGAAATCACCAATTCACCAACATTCCAACTGACTCCATTTTCAGAAAACGACATCTGTAACAAACATAAACTTTTAGCTACCGCTTTACAAGCAGAACCAAAAACAATGAAAGTCCCAACTATGTATTGGCCTCCGAAACTACACAAAACACCTTACAAATATAGATTTATTTCGTCTTCAAGCCATTGTTCCACTACTAAATTATCTATTCTTCTTACCAGTACACTTAGTACAATCAAAAACCTGATAATAAATTGTTCAAATAAGGCCTTCGAAAATAGTGAAATTAATTACTTTTGGAGTGTCGAAAACTCGTTGGAAGTACTTGATAAATTGCATCCCTATATTGGTGATTTTGAATCTGTTCAAAGTTTTGATTTTCTACCCTATATACCACATTGCCTCACATTCTCATTAAGAAAAATTCACACACCTAGTTAAATGGGCATTTAAAAAGTCAGAATGTGAATATATATATGTTCAAACTCTTTTAGGTCATTTTTTAGTAGCAATAAACAAAAAAACTATGTCAATTGGACATGCTTTGGCACTATATCTGCCCTTGAATTTTTACTAGATAACATTTTTGTTCGCTTTGGAGATTCCGTATATCGTCAGGTTATCGGAATTCCAATGGGGACTAACTGTGCACCACTTATTGCGGACCTGTTTTTGTATTGCTATGAGTTACAATTAATGACAAAAATGAGCAAAGACCCATCAAAACAACATCTAATACACAAATTTAATAATACTTTATGATATTTGGATGATATTTTAGCTCTCAATAATGACGACTTCAGTATGTATACTAAAGAAATTTATCCTGTTGAACTTACTTTAAATAAAGCTAATACTAACAATGACCACTGCCCTTTCCTCGATCTTGATATATATATCATTAACGGAAAGCTTAATACTAAAATTTATGATAAAAAAGATGATTTCTCATTTCCTATCGTTAATTATCCATTTTTAGATGGTGACGTTCCCTTGTCACCATCTTACGGTGTTTATATATCTCAACTTGTACGATTCGCTCGTGTATGTAACAATGGTTTAGATTTTAACGAGAGAAATTTATGTATTACTGAAAAATTATTACACCAGGGTTTTCGATATCACAAACTAGTCAAAACATTTACTAAATTTTATCATCGGTATAAGGACATCATTTGTAAATATAGCTCAACATGCAGACTTCTTATACGTTCAGGTATTTCACATCCAATATTTTATGGAAATATTCTTTATAAAGCTAAAAAATGTCAGTATTCACCTCAAAGGCTAACAAAACCTTTAAATAGACTTATTAAGAAGGGATATAGTTACGATACTGTTGTCAGGTCATTAAAGATTGCATATTTTGGCGTTAATATTGATTCACTTATAGGGTCTTTGCATCGGAACTAAACACATTTATTATTAATAAACCAGTTGTTGGCATGACACGGGTTATGTTCTTCTCGTATATGTTATGATGGTATGATACTAAACCCCTCACGGGGAGGATTGTGCCTGATATTCATATGATGAAGACATAATTTTCAATCAGTTTAATTGAAGTCCGGAGCTGGCATGTCAGTTAACTGCTAGTAGTCTGATGTTATTTATGTATTATTGTCATTTTGTTTATTTTCTTTGGTTACATCTTCTGACATCAGACTCCGACTTCTCTTGAACAGAATTTTAATGTGCGTATTGTTATGCCTTTACTTTTCTGCATTGGCTAAAGGTATAGGGGGAGGGTTGAGATCTCACAAACATGTTTAACCCCGCCGCATTTTTGCGTCTGTCCCAAGTCTGGAGCCTCTGGTCTTTGTTAGTCTTGTATTATTTTAACTTTTAGTTTCTTGTGTACAATTTGGAGTTTAATATGGTGTTCATTATCACTGAACCAGTATATATTTGTTTAGGGGCCAGCTGAAGGACGCCTTTGGGTGCGAGAATTTCTCGTTGCATTGAAGACCTGTTGGTGACCTTCTGCTGTTGTCTGTGCTCTATGGTCGGGTTGTTGTCTCTTTGGCACATTCCCCATTTACATTCTCAATTTTATGATAGGTTTCGTTCATTCTTTCAATAACATATACTATTAATAGGATACATTTGTCTCAAAAAATATTTAGGAAAAATCTTAAAATAGCCATGTCGACAAAGGAAGGATTAAAAGGAACAGACCAAATGATGAAGAGAGACGAAAATAAAAGAAAAACATATTAAAAAGTTGAGTGAGCTTCATGTGTGTACCTTTAGAATTATTCTGATCTTGTTATGTATGTAAAGAAGGATAGTTTATAAAAACGTTTTATTTACAATTGTTGAACGACTTACATTGGGTGCGTCCAATCCCCTGAATAATTCACCATTATTTTTATTTAGAAACAAATACAACCAAAACTTTTCAGAAGGAAAACATTATTCGAATTTTGCATGTGGTTTAAAAAAAATGGTAAAATACCACATACTTTAGATGTTTCTTTTTGTCTGACGTGCATTGTGTCCTGCTTTTCCTCATAAACAGTACAGTGCATTCAAAAAAATAATTCATAAAGAATAGAAACCCGTCCTCAGTTAACAAACAGCTTTACACCTTTATTTCATATTTAACCTAAATTTTATCGTTAACGTTGTTTTTTAAGATTTGAGGGGCAATAATTATTGTTTGACAAATAATACTTTGAATTCTTATGATAGAAACCAAACAACTAACTTTTTAGACTTTATTTGTGTATGGCAATTTGCGGCGTTTATCCAAACTCGCGTGATTCTTCTACTTTCGGAATCAGATATAACATTATAAACTTTAAAAGAAAATATCTTTTTATTATCTTGACAATGTAAAAAGTAAAATTAAAAGGATTTGATGCGTCTTTTATGCTCATTTTATTGTGTAAAACGGGTATAATTACGAAATTAGAAAAATGAAATCGATTGCATGTCATTTTACCCAAACAAATATCAGCAGTTAAAAAAACCCTGACCAGTTCACATAGAAAAAAAGAGACACGAAGCCAACAAAACATTACACCTAATGTGAGATATGTATATTTGAGCAAGGCCGATGAATTTGCTTACAAGTGACACAAGTGAACCTAGAATAAATCTGGCTCTTCACGGTGAAAAAATGTTTTTATTGTCGATCATTGGATGAGGCATTTTAGCCTTATCATTATAAGTCAAAGCTGCCAAATATATTCAAACGAATTGAG
This sequence comes from Mytilus galloprovincialis, assembly GCF_965363235.1. Taxonomy (NCBI): domain Eukaryota; kingdom Metazoa; phylum Mollusca; class Bivalvia; order Mytilida; family Mytilidae; genus Mytilus; species Mytilus galloprovincialis. The sequence goes on from NC_134843.1 coordinate 91,835,504, forward strand.
CAATTGTATACTACTAAATAAAATGTCAAATCATCTGTAAATGATAATCATACGCTTACAAAATAAAATAACAAAAATACCGAACTCCTAGGACAATTGAAATCGGAAAGTACCTTATCCATGTTATTAAATGACAAAACAGCTCAGACATATTCAACTGTCATATTCCTGATTTGGAATAGGCATTACCTTATGTAGAAAATGATGTATTTAACTTGGTTTTATACCTAGCTAAACCTCTCACTTGTATGACATAAAATTGAACTATATAAACAGCAAGATGTTAATAAACAGACATTATAGATAAAAAGTCAAAAATAGGGAAAAACTTAATAACCTTAATAACTTTAAAAACAATCGCATGGTATGTATGTGCCTGTCTCAAGTCAGGAGCCTGTAATTCAGTGGTTGTCGTTTGTTTATGTGTTACATTATTTTTTTTCGTTCCTTTTTTGTACATGAATAAGGCCGTTACTTTTCTCGTTTGAATTGTATTTTGTTTTCATTTCGAGGCCTTTTATAGCTGACTATGCGGTATAAGATTTTCTTATTGTTGAAGGCTTTACGGTGACCTATAGTTAAATTCTGTGCCATTTTGTTCTCTTGTGGAGAATTGCCTGATTGGCAATCATACCACTTCGTCTTTTTTGTTTTATAATATATCGATAGAGAAAAAAGGCATACAGACAGAGCACTGCAAAACATGCTTAACTCGCCACTTTCGTTTTGTGCTTTTCGAAAGGTTTTAATTCAGTTGAGGTTGATTGCTGCCTTTATGATATTAAGTTATTTTTGTCCGTGAGAATTGTTTGAAGTTTTAATCAGGTCGTTGTTTTTATTTCGTTTTGAATTAAATGCTACCAAGTTTGCCTCTATATTTTTATTTTGTTGTCGTGTCGAATTTCTTACGGGGATGTAGTGTTGTACCTTGAGTTGGTCGAATTGAAAAGGCGTTGTCAAGTTTCATATGATTAAACTAAATATTGTCTTGAATTAACGGATCGTTCTGTTTTGTAATTCCATAAGAAACAGTTTTTATATACTTCGTAGATAGCTATAAAAAGAAAAAGAACGATGATCAATGTACGTGACCAATATACTTAAAGAGCAAACTGTTAACATGTTGTTTATTATACATCCGTATCGATTACATGGTTGATTAGGTTTCTCTGTCAACCGAAAGTAAGAAGAAAAAACAATGATTGATTAATTTTTCTTTACGAACCGGAAAACAAACCAGCTGCTGTAATCATCCAATGGATTAGTCAAGCAATGAATCCAGCAATGAACACTTAGCATTATTGAAAAATTGTATTGCAGAATATATAGCATAATTGTCTGTGTAGAATTCTGCATATTTTGCTTACGAATGATTAAAACCATCAATTCATTGAAAATTGTTTGTGGGATCTTTCAATCAGTACAGTTACTTGATCAGTTTCGCTTTAGTATATACATTGGTTTCTAGGCATAAGAAATGCAAAGGTACATTTTCCATCATAATTTCACTGAACACAAATGTTTTTGTTTTTTATTCTATGCTGTATTGCTTCAGTCAGCCATTCTTATTTTTTTTCCTAGATTCTACATTTCCCTTAATGAGATGAAGTGTGAATGTATTTGTAATGATATAAAACATTTTTGTAAGATTGCTGCTAAAACTCGAACTAAAACCGCTTTCGTTTCTCTCTTTTGATAGTAAAATATTTCATTATGTTTGACCACAGTTTCATATTGAGCTAGAAAAGTCTTGATTGTCATTGACTCATCACTATTATTTTTAAAGTCTGTTTCTTTTTCAACACTTTCAATATCTGCTAATCCATATATCTAGGTCCTCTTTTTTCGTTTCCATGACACTAATATTGCTTGACTCCACCAAGTAAGGCATTGTTTTCATCAGTGCCGGTACCGTGTAAGACATTTGGTTAAAATGTATTTTCTACTTGGCAATCATAAAGGCTGTTGCGTTTCTAGGTCCATGGACTATTTATTTTTCATCGTATGAACTTACAATCTGGAACCATTTTTATTTGTCCCTTGAAATAAAACAGTATATAAAAAAGCAGAGTTCAATACAACCAATACACTGCTGATCATACAAGTAATGCTTTAAATGTTTTGTGACATCTTTTGCAAGTAACCCCTGTCGTGTCCTTTATTAAACGCATTCTTGCTTTATTAAAGTACGATTTGGGAGACCAAATGGTCATCCCTACATTCCTGATACAGCATCGCTCCTATGGCACAATAACTTCCTTATGTATGTAATTCAAATGTTTGAATAACGACAGGGCCGGCAAATCCTGATGAGAATTTTTGTTTAAACATTCCTCTTAACATTGTTCATTCCATTCGTATTGTTATCGTTTTTTTTTTTCTTTACATTTATTGAAAATCACCTGAATATAATTACGAAACGCGCATCTGGCGTATATACTAAATTTAGTCCTGGTATCTATGATGAGTTTATTTCCCTTGTATAACCCAGGGAAGTATACACAAGGGGTCCTGTGTTTACAATGATCCATCGTCAAGGGATAAACGGTGGACTCTATTATTAAAAAAAATCTATTTTATATTTTTTGCATACATAAGTTATACATTCATATTAATTACGCAGACAGAGTTTGCGTATAAAATATTTATAACATTCTACAGTAAATAAAATACATTAAAAGTCCACAAAAGACACTACAATCTACACGATATTTTACCTTTACTTATCATTGACATTTAATTTTTTGTACTTTTAACACCTGGATTACATTGTAATGTGTCGGTCAGTGATTTTATAGGTCACATGATAGACCTTGTAAATGCTTGTATTTTACATTTTTATTGTTGGATGTATAATGTTTTAGAAAGGAAAGGAAAGTAAGTACAAATTATTTAGTCACTTTCCAATGCATAAGATTTATTATAAGTTTTATTTCAGCTGCAAAATTTTCTTTTTTGGAAGATAATGATTTATCCATAGATTCAATTAAACTGCCCAGTTCCCGTTTTGCATATGATATCAATTTACTGGATGTAAAACTTTTAGACTGATATTTGATTATATTCCTACATTTCCAAATAATCCATTTAACTTTATTCATTATCGTATTAGTTATGACTTTGTACGTTTTGTTAGTTTAAACGTATTTATTTAAAGTGGATTGGGAAACAAGTTTTGCAACTTATATTAATCCCTTTCCACTTTGCGGGTGCGAGTGCTGCCTTGTAGCGGCATTAGCCTGCTCTTTTTCGAAATCTACAAGGGTGTCTTTATTATCATTGATATGGTTATATTTATCAAGTAACTGTTTACAAAATTTAGAATTTTTTAAATACTAAGGCTTTTCTACCTCAGGCATAGATTACATAAGCTGGATTTGGCAAAACTTTTAGGAATTTTGGTCCTCAATGCTCTTCAACTTCGTACTTTATTTGGCCTTTTTAACTTTTTTGGATTCGAGCGTCACTGATGAGTCTTTTGTAGACGAAACTCGCGTCTGGCGTATATACAAAATTTAGTCCTGGTATCTATGATGAGTTTATTTACCGTGCAAGAGATATGGCTGTCTCTTAACACGGGTCAGCCATTTATCGTCCCCTTCCGACGGACTATCATCCTTTTTCCTCAAGACCGTACTCGCAAATGGTGTCAAGGGAGAGCCGAAAATTCAGTCCCTGAAATTTTCATCCCAGACGGGAATCGAACAAGGAACCTTTGTGTAAGAAGTCCGATGCACTAACCACTACACCACGGCTCTCGTTTTGTTGTAATCGTACATTTCTAGTATGATAAGTTCTTCGCTCAATGGAGTATATACTGTGTTATTAAGTACATTATATATTTTAAACGCATCAAAAATATGTTCCCAAACAACCTTTGTAATGTGAAAGCTGTGGAAAAGGTGTGTCAGAGTTTCGTTTTCTGTTTTACAAAAAATGGCATTTGCCATTATTTGATTTGCCGATTCTAAATAGTTTTTGCTCCGCATATAAAATGTTATGAACAATTTTCCAGCTAATTTGATTTGCTTTCCTAGATAACGTGGACGTTTTTTAGTCTATCCTAGAACAATTTTGGAATAGCTAATTTCAGCCTTTTCCATTCCGCGATCCAGTTTTTTTTATCTTTCAGAATATTGTATATAAATTTGTCGCTTTTGATATTTTTGCGTTTCTTCATCCCAAATATCTTTTATTGTATTTATTCCTCTTTTTTCCGAAGTTAGCGAAAAAAATTGTTTTTTGTTGTATTGATTTTAATGTTTCCAAAACGTTGTTGGTTTAAGATATCGTTTTTATTTATTGGACTTTGTATACTTAAATATTTTGACCACGTGTTAATTATCTCAAGATAGTTGTTTGGAAAATTTTCCATTTGTAATCCTCGTAAATCCAAACACTTTGCTAAGAAATTATCACAATTATATTTGATATCACACTTCTGTACCCACCATTTGGCTATTATGTTCCAGTTATCGGTTTTTGATCCTAAAATCGTTTGCATACTTTTGATTTGTTTGGATTTAATGAACGAGTCTATATTGATCATACCAATCCCCCCTTCCTCTACCGGTAAGCAACACACGTCCCTTTTAATTAAATTTACTTTTCCCTCCCACATAAAATTCCACATGACATTGTTTATTTCTTTTTTATATTTTTCAGGTATACCTCGCATTTCGATTTCGAACCCTATTTTAGATATAATCAATGATTTTAACATTAAAACGTATTGTTATCGTTGATTTCAATCTATACCTGAAGTTTAACATGTATTATCTGAATAGCTGCAAAATTTGAAAAAAATTGCAATGCTTTTTAATTTGTTTCAGTGTAAAAAAATATCGACTACTAAGTTTTTACCTTTTGCTAATGTTTTCTCTGGAAACGTTCCTATCCCTTTATGCGAATTAGCGTTTTTTAGAACAGTTCACATTTATAGCCTTTATTTATAGCCTTAATTTTTAATCTAGCTGCAAAAAGTTGATCAGACATTTTCTAAGATGTCTAGCTTTGTCATTGAATGACCACCGACAAATAGTTATATATCACCAAGATATATGAGATAAAATTCCGTTCGCACAAAATAAAAGCTATCTTTCAACCTATAAGCGTTGCTAGATCAACGTTCAACATACAAAAGTCACGACTTTTAAATCGTACATTTCGGATCTTGTTGATAAAGTATTTTTTGCTGAATTTCAGTATTAAATCAACTACCAATATCGACACGAGAGATCTTTTTTGGAATACAAGGATAAGCCAGACAATCGAATTATCAATCTGTTAAACGAGATGAACTGTGACTGCCGCATTTTGTAATTATCGCCACATTCAAGATGTTGTATGATTGCAATAAGACAACTCTCCACAAGAGACCAAACAACTCAGACATAAACAACTATAGGTCAGTGTATGACCTTCAATAATGAGCAAAGGCCATACTGCATAGTCAACTATGAATGGCTCTGAAATGACAAATGTTAAACAATTCAAACGAAAAGAGTAACGGCCTAAGTCATGTACAAAAAATGAACGAAAAACGAATATGTATCACATCAACAACAAACGACAAGCACTGAATTACATGCTCCTGACTTGGAATAGGCACATTTAATGTTCATACAGAATGTGGTGGGGTTAAACATGTTAGCGGGATCTCAAGTCAGTAACATATAGAAGAGGGGAGAAATATACCAGATGAACATTCAAACTCATTATCAAAAATAAACTGACAATGCCATGGCTAACAATGAAAAAGACAAACAGACAAATAATAATACACAAGAAACAACGTAGAAAACTAAAGAATGAACAATACAAACCCTACAAAAGGAAGGTTAAGCAGATCCTGTTCCGCATGTGGCACCCGTCGTGTTGCTCATCTGATTACAAATCCATTAAATAGTCTAATTCGGTAGGTAACATTCATGAAAAGGGGAGGGGATTGTAGTGATAACATAAGAATCATATCCGATATCATCTGTGAAACGGTTATTCCATAACTTGTTGAGTTGTTATTTTGTTTTTTTTTTTCTTTTAAATAAAGTTTGTAAATTGTTTGTTATAAATAGGACCATTGTATTTTTTCAATTGAATTGTTTAATATTTTGATGACTGGGCTTTTATAGCCGACTATAGTGTATTTTTTTTCTCTTCGTTGAAGCCTACATGGTTGCATTTAATCGCTTCCATTCACTTTATTCGAATTTTGGTGGAAAGTTGTCCCATTTAATGTTGTCATGTCGTTTTGAGTACTCATCAGGACAATGTCGGCACAACGTGTTTACAAATTTCTGAATATTTCTTCTTATGGTATTTTTTTTCTCTTTTACAAAGCCAGTACAACTGAATATTGAAGGACGGTTCGCTATCTAAAGCCTTAAAACAAAACATTCATTTTAAGTTGTGGTTGTTGGTTTTCTAATGCCTTGTTTATACATACTCATACAAAATTTGTTTTCTAAAAAACAACATTGATTCAATTTAAAAAAAGATGGGTACACGAAGAATAACCCGTAAAGTAGATGATTTAAAAAGTAAAATCACAAAAATACTGAACTCCCAAGAAAATTCAAAACACACCACATTTTTGACCTTATTGACAGAAAAAATATTGAAGACATATCTTCTCATTTCAATCAAGATTCTAATTTTAAGGAGCAAATCGTGAACACCGTTGATGATGTCACATTCAAGTGGCGACATTATACTTATATCCAACACGATGATGTGCCTCATCAAAAAATTCATTTATTTTCAGATAACACTGACAGATTTTTGACCAGATTGAATGTTGTAAAGGGATTGTCAGACAAAGCAAGTTGCTTCCCTGTCAAATATCCATTCTTCCAAACAAATAACCATAATATCTTATTCGTCCGTTGATAATGAATTCTTTGTTTTAATCGCACAGACTTAACCTAAAAATGTTGAAATACTATGTTTGTATGATAATTTAGTATTAATTTAAACATATTTATTTATAGTGGATTGGGAAACAAGTTTTGCAACTTATATTAATCCCTTTCCACTTTGCGGATGCGAGTGCTGCCTTGTAGCGGCATTAGCCTACTCTTTTTCGAAATCTACAATGGGTGTCTTTAACGTGCAAGAGATATGGCTCTCTCTTGACACGGGTCAGTAATTTATCGTCCCCTTCCGACGGACTATCATCGTTTCCTCAAGACCATAATCGCGAATGGTGTCAACGGAGAGCCGAAAATTGAGCTCCTGAAATTTACATCCCAAACGGGAATCGAACCAGTAACCTTTGTGTTCGTAGTCCGATGCACTAACCACTACACTACGGCTAATTTAGTATTGCAATTGATGTCTACTCTTTTATCTTACTAGTTAATATCCATTACGACATTTCGAAGTTGTTTTGATACATAATCAAAATTTTATTATTTTTATTAGATGCAGATGATTTTTTTTCAGCAATGGAAGTCATATACCAGAAAACTGTATGAAATGTATTTACAAATTAAAAGATAGTCGTCTTTGTTAGTTAAATTATTCATAAACTTATATCAAAACTTATTACAGAGTATACGTTCAATTCAGTAAAATAATAATAATAAAACGTATCTGACCAATCCTTAGTATGTCAGCTTTAATCTGTCGATGAACGGATGTAACAGAGACGATGTTAAAACAAATTGTAAATACTACATTGAGAATATAAAGCTATATGACGGATGAAACAAATAGCACCTGCACAAATGATGTAGAAAAGATGATTAAATGTTAACACGACGTTTTTGATATGTTGCGATACGACGGATGCAACAAAATTCACTTCCACAGATGATGTAGGAAAACTAGATTAAGTATGACAACTTTAAGAAATTTCATTTGACAAAATGCTTTAACTTGCAATCAACTAGTGCTTCTTATGTTTTTACCGAGGGTGCCTAGTTCATGTACTTAAACATGTATAATCATGGTATAAAGCTAGGCATCGCGTTACAATAAGGATAATATCTCTCTTAAAAACAACCATGTTTACTTTTAGATGACGAACTCCTTAATAGATGAAATACCGATTTTGAAATGAATTCGAGCTATTATGAATTCATGGTGAAGTGAATCTAAACAGATTCCATTAATTTTGTCGATTATAAGGCAGTCATGATTTGATAATGTTACACAATTAGGATTATTTTAAGTATAGATCTTTGGTAAATCATTTCAATTTTTAGTTGATTGGATACATCATGGCAACGCATTCATTGCTTTATTTGTTTAAATTGTGAAACCGACTATGATAAGTATCGTACGTAAACTATTAATTGGATGAATTTGTCTACAAAAATAATAGGAAAAAATCCTTAAACAGCCATTTCGAAAAAATAAAAGTTAAAAAGGAACAGACTAAAATATAAAGAAAGACGAAAATAAAAGACACTATATTATAAAAGAAAAACATATTATAAGGTTCAGTAAGCTTTATGTTTGTACCTTAAGAATTAGTCTGCTCATGCTGTGAATGTACAGAAGGATAGTTTATAAAAACGTTTAATTTCGTTTTTGAACCACTAACATTGAGTGCGTCAAATCCAGGAAATAATTAATCATTACTTTTATTTAGAAACCAATGCAATCAATACTTTTCAGAAGGATAAACACTATTCGAAGTTGTGCATGTGGTTTTAAAAATGTTAGAATACCACATAGATGTTTATCTTTTGTCTTTCAGTTTCTGCCCATGACGTACATCGTATCTAATTTTTCTCATAAAAAGGACAGTGCATCTAAAAAAAAATAAACAATTTATTCACAAGCAGTTGAAACCTGGCTACTGGACAATTAACAAACAATGTTACAGAAGGATAAACACTTTCTTTTCAATATTTGACCTGAAATTATTATTGAGTAGTTTGTTTTTAGATTTGAGGGGCAATAATTATTGTCTGACAAATAATACTTGTATTAATAATATAAATAATAATAATGACGTATAATAGACAGTTGTAGTATTTCAATGTGGGGCGTTGATACAAACTCGCGTGATCCGATATGACATAATGTAATAAACTATATAGGAAAATAGGTTGTATTACCTTGACAATGTTAAAAGTAAAATGTTAAATAAAATTATTTGATGTGTAGATGAGTCATAGGACTGTTCAATGATTGCTCGAAAAGTCAACTTCAGGACAGGTCTATGGTCAGTTATGAAGTTAACTTTGGACGAAGTTAACTTTGCCACAAACATTCCTACACACAAATTAACTTATGACTTGGTCTGCTATCAAATGCCGTAAAAACAAATATCAACTATGACACCAGTAAAATCTGTTCAATAGCAAAGTTGTCCACAGGTCTTGTCAGGCCAGGCAAACCTGTCCATAGGTCTGGTCAGGTCCGGTAAAGTAGACCTATTCATGGGTCCCGTCTGGTCAGGCAGACCTGACTACAGGTCTGGTCTGGTCAAGAAGACCTGTCAACAGGCCTGTTCTGGTCAAGCAGACCTGTCCACAGGTCAACTCTAGTTAGGCTGACTTGTCCTCATGTCTGGTCAAGCTGACCTGTCCCGGGAACAGGTCTGCTGTATCAAACTTGTCCTCATGACTGGTTGGTAGCAGTCCTAAAAAAGCAAACATGAGGTCTGGTCTGCTAAGGTGAAAGTTAACTCCTAGGTCTGCAAAAATGTTCCTAGTTAACATATGGAGCAGTCGTGAGGGCTGCTTAAAGTTAACTTGTGTACAGGTGAGGACTGCGCCCAACTGTATGTCAAGCATTTTGACCATCTATTTTGCGAACAAGATTGAAACACAATGTTATATTTAAGAAATAATTCATGGAAGCCATAGATTGTTGGAAATTTACACATGGCCTGGGCCGTGATGTTCGAATTTTATCCTGAGCGTTAGCGAGGGATAAAATTAACGAATATCACGGCACAGGCCATGTGTAAATTTCCAACAATCTATGGCTTCCATGAATTATTTCGATTCTAATAGGACAAATACGGTCATTAAAAAACTGAAGCGATGATAGGTATGCTGTGTGTGTGGCTGTTCTTTTTTTACGCCCGGTTCGATAAAGCTCAAATAATCATAAAATCTGTAGCTTGCATGGATTGTTTAGTGAATAACCGCTAGAAAAAAAAATCTGTTTAATTCTTTAAATTCACAAACCCAACATTTGACATTTTTAATTTACATGTTTTTCTCGTTAGCTACCGTCAAATCCAAAGTTGACATTTTGTAACTAAGGAGCCGCCATGTTGACTTACTGAAATCAGTAAATATGCGAAAAATGCAATGGAATAGAAAACAAAACAAAACCTACCTTACAAATCAATTTTAATACAATATTATACGAATATCGTTGGTTCACTTTTCAGAAAACGTTCATGTGTAGCGTTTTCATTTGTATGACGTCATGTTTTGAAATGACTTAAATGCGTCAAAAACATTAAAAGACTTTCGCGGAATTTTATTTTATTTTTATTTTGTTGATTTCTCCGAGCTCTTGTGCATTACTTCTTTTTATTATGCATCCGAATAAGAACAAGTTATTTTGTCTTTTTTAACTGCAATTTAAAAAAAAAATAAAATCGGCAAATGGTTTACAAATAAGTTCCAATACATGTGGATTTACGTGGGAAGTATATTGTAACAGCCATTATTATGTATATCTCTGAGTCTGCGCTAAGTATAGATATATGGAGAATTTGATCACGGTTTTGTTTGCAAAGCGAAAGAAGCACGTCATATTAGAATGTATGTTATTTTATTTTTTACGCTTGTGAAAGTGCAATTTATTTCTACTCTTTCAAGATACAATCCATTGTCGTATAGCTGTGAATGTGAATTTGCTAAATTTTAAAGTAGTTTTGATACATATAATCAATATATAAAGTTGTATTTCATTGATTGAAAGTTAACCTATACATTTCTGAAAAGTTATGTTTAAGTTAGGAACGATAATGAGAATTTCTTTATCAGAATGTGGAAGATATTGAATACATGTCAGTGAAATGGTCTGAGATATCTCAAAAACGTATAAAGCAAAACACTGTGCATTTGTCAATCTCATATTAACCAGCAAACTGAACCTTACGGTCTTTTTATCGAACAGAAGTATTACTCGTGAAACCTGCCGATGCAGTTGTGTTCATGAATGGAAGTCATTGTCAAATACAAAAAAAAAACAGTATGTAACATCTTTACAAATTAAAAGTTGGTCGTCTTTAAAAGTTGAATTATTCATAAACTCTAAGAACTAATTAGATAGTATTCGTTCATTTCAGAATAATATAATAATTAAATATGTCCGAAAAAACGTTAGTATGTCAGTTTGTATCTGTAGAGGTAAAAAAGGGTGAAACAGAGATGATGTAAAAAAAAAAGAGGGTGATTAAATATCAAGATATTTTAAATATATTTGACTGATGAATCAAATAGCACCTTATCAAATGATGTAATAAAAGCTGATTAATTGTTACAACACCATTTTTGATATGTCGCGATATGACGGATGTTATAAGATTCACTTCCAAAGATGATGTAGAAAAGAAAACTAAGTGTGACAACTTTAAAAACTTTCTTTCGACAACATGCTTTAACATGAAATTCACTTGTACTTCTTGAGTCTTCTGCGAGGCTGCCTAGTTCATTTACTTAAACACGTATAATTATGGAATAAAGCTAAGTATTACGTGACAATGAGGATAATATCACTCTTTCACAGTCATGTCTGCTTATAGATGATGAAATCCTTAATAGATGAAAGTACCGATTTCTAAATGAATTCTAGCTATTATGAATTTATGGTGAAGTGATTCTAAACAGATTCCATTAATTTTGTCGATTAAAATGAAGTCATGATTTAATAATGTTACAGAATTAGGATTATTTTAAGTATAGTCTTTGGAAAATACATTTCAATTTTTAGTTGATTAGATCCAACATGACACTGCACTCATTACCTGATGTTATTATATTGTGAAACCGACCATGATTCTTTCACATATATATACACATTAATACGATATATTTGTCTACAAAAATGAGCAGAAAAAAATCCTGAAATAGCCATGTTGAAGGAGTAAAGGTTACATAGGAACAGACCTAACCATAAAAAAAGAAAGTAAATACAAAATTTACAAAACAACATTCAATTTAAACCACTCGAGCCATTGGGTCAAGGTATGTAATGTACATGTCCAGTTTGTATTGGGTAGTTTTGACCATCATAATAATTCAGGGTTACAAACTAGAACCGAGGCAAACAAATGAATACCCATTGGCATTGATAAAATAAACAAAAAACTAAACCTCTACAATTTATCTACAATAGAAAGGCATTTTATAAATTTGAGTGAGCATAAATTTGTACTTATGAATTATCCTGATTGTGTATGTATTGATAGAAAGGGTACAGAAATATTTTATTTACATTTTAGAACGACTTGCATATAGCCCATCCAATCCCTGAAATAATTCATGATCTGTTTTTTTCTATCATTTTAAGCCATCTTTGATTTACTAATGTAGGTGCTACAAGGCTATAAAAGATATTTACGAAACCAATTTTTAAGATATTCTCTGTTAAGCTTCATTTTGTTTTTTAAGTGCCAATCTGCCTAAGAATCAGGCAGTGGTGAAAACATGACAAACAAAAACCCACTCAAGTTGACATTAATTTATGTTCAAATTGTATAATGGTGCACGAATATAACATTCGTTTCCTTTTCTTATTCTGGTAATTCAAGATATAATTTGGTTGAAATGCACTAGAAAATTAAAATTAAGGGGAGCTATTTCCATTATTTGCTATCATTCTAACCAAAAGTTATCTGGAGATTTCTCGAATTACCAGACACGCTGAAACAAAAGATCTGCCATTTCTAACTCAGGATAAGGGTAACTTCAAAATAGGATGGTTAGGTCGGTGGGTTTTTTTCGGCCATGTTTTGAAATTTTAATATTTTGCCTGATTCTTACAAAGACTGGCACTTAAATAACAAACAAAACAGGAAAAAATTACCAGATCCACATTCATATTATTTTTTTTTCGACAAAACACATTAAATATTTACACTATAAGACAGTTCCGGCGTTCCATACTAGGGGATATTTAACAACTTTTTGGAGCACATGAAAAAAACCTCTTTATGTTTTGGTTTTCAATAATTTTCTATGTTGGTTTTGAGTACTGTTTTTTTATCTTTTGGTCTTTTTATGGTTTTTTTTTTTTGCCATTTAAATTTTAGTTTTTTTAAAACTAATAGAATTGAACATGTTGTTAACATTTGATAAGACAACGGGTTGAATTTGTTTTTGTTATGATAATGGGTCTTTGTATTAATTGATCTTAAAAATTCTTAGAAATATTGATACTTTTTTACACGGACATATACTTATTTTGAAATCAATTCGTTGGATAGACTATTATTACATGAATAACGTAATATTCTTTGTCAGAAATTTAATCATTAGATTAAAGTCGTAAAAAGACATTTTTCAACCATTAAAGATGATAAACATAATTTTATACGATAAGTCTATTACTCTGTATAGAGGAATATTTAACAGAGTATTACATCATATTGCACGAGCTTGTACTAGAATATACTGCAGGATGAACTATGGGCTGTCGAATATGAGAGAATGCAGCATACAATATATGACAAGATACAATATCTTAAGTAGTTAGATATGCTTAACATTTTAGGTATATTTTAAATGGAAGACCATTGATAATATTTAATTTTTATTTTACAAAGAAATCGTTTTGGCGAATTTGATATTATACCATATTACTAGTACTACTATTATTTAGGCACCGACAAAGTCACCAGAAATGAAACATGAAGTTCTGTAACAACTGTACATTGTGTTCAGAAAACTCAAACAATAGCTGCTGCATATTAAGGCGTAGGTGCCGGTCAGCAGACGACAAAGTATCAATGAACCATAAATAAACATGTTCTGTGACATTAGACCATTAGATGAAGTGTTCTGAATGTTGAGTGTTGGAATGGAATTGATTAAGTAGGTTTTTTTTACTATTTTTAGCATTCATTTTCTTTTCAGTGATTTCTTTTTTTAACATGTTAAACAACTTCATTTCTTTTATATTGTAGACAAATAAATTATTTTATATATAGTGTAGTTTTATAAAATGAATAACAAACAATATACAAATTCGCAAAACCTTTGTCAAACGAGTGAAATTTGCACCGTTAATGTTTTATTTAGTAAATACACTAGTCCTAAAGTTTTCTTTAATTTCAAGGAAAACAATCTGTAAATAGTCATACATAGACAAATACAACTTCTGATATTACATCAAACACTATTTTCCTGCAAATTTATTGAAATCATAGAAGGTAATATACTGCTGTAACTTAGATTTATCAGATATTGACGTGATAATCTATGAAAGGAAAAAGAAATTTGAGCAAAAACATTGTCGATATCAAAAATTTTAAACTCAGTATTGGTTATGCTCAAAACGTGAGTGTGATTTTATAAAAATAATTTAAAAATCATGAATGTGTTTTGTCATTTGATTTTGCCATAAGATAAGGGACTTTCCGATTTGATTTTTCTCTGAGTTCTGTATTTTTGTGATTTTTACTTTTTTTTGTAATAAAACAAAAATCATCGATTGACGCTAAAAAAAAAAAAAAGACACGAAACCCTATGTATTGTTTAACTAGGTCGATTATTTTTGTTTAAAGATAATCTAAAGTTTATCAGACCCTCATGGTGAATATATTACTTTTTTTGTGGAGCAAGGGTGCATTTTACCATTTAAATAAAACAACAAACATATTCATACGAATTCAATCATTTGCATATTACGATTCGCCCCGAACTTGAGTTAGTGAAGACAATTGTTTGTAGTTGAAGTTACAAGCCCAGTAGTCAGCAGTTTTGTGCTGACATGAATTATAATTGATATGGTCATATTTAGAAAATAACTGTGTACAAAATTTTGAATATTTGAAATACAAAGTCTTTTCTACTTAAATTACTGGCATAATTTATTTTTATTTACGTTTAATTGATCAGGCCATTTTTTCATTTTGTATTAATTGTTCACAGTTTGTCTAAATGATGTCTTTATATCGTAATTTATGGTATGATATTTTTTCTATGTTTGTACATGGACTTTTTTTAATGAAAATATGATGTCAAGCTTCATATGATTAAATCATAATAATTTGCTTTGAATTGACGGATCGTTCTGTTGGATATTCCATAAGAAATAGTTCTTATGTACTTCTCAGATAGTTATCAAAACAAAAAACGATTATCAATGTACGTGACCAATATAGTTAAAGAGCAAACCGTTAACATGTTGATTATTATACATCAGTATCGATTTAATGGTTGATTAGTTTTCTCGGTGAACCGAAAGTAGAAAAGATTCATTAATTTTCTTTACGCTCCGGAAAACAATCCAGTTGAGGTATTCTTCCTACAATGAGCACCAATCAAGGGATTAACCGGGTAGTAATGAACACTAAAGGTAACGAAAAAGAAATCGTATTGCAGAAGATATATTGAAATTGTCTGTGTAAAACTTGATTAGCATTTACAAATGATAATTAAAAACCACTACATTCATTGAAATTTGCTTGTAAGGTCTCTTAAACATATCAGTTACTCAATCTACTTACAGAATAACTTCAGTTTGTGCATTAATGTGTGGCATAGGAAACGCATTGGTTCATTTTATATAATGATCTAAAATAACACAAATTGCATTGTTTCTATTTCTGGTCTTTTTTTAGTCACAAGGAATTCGCTAAACACGAAATTAATATCTGCATATGTGGATGTTTTCATTTAATTTAGCACATGTCATTTTGATTAGCTGTTCAGCTTCACACCAACCTTAAGTTCCTGCATTTTTTTTAATTTTGCTAAAATTTACCTATCCCTAAATGAGACGAAGTGTGATTGTCACTTTACTGAAATAGAACATTTGTTTCTTCCACTCTTTTGTACGATTGCTTCTAGTACTTTTTTCCAATCTCTTTATTTCAATGCGACTGTCATACAAGTAAGAGGTTAAGCTAGTGATATAACCAAATTTAATCCGCCATTTTCTAAATTAGATAATGTCTGTACAAAGTCAGTAATATGACAGTTGTTATCATTCCTTTGGTGTATTTGAGCTTCAGATTAGTTCGTTTGATTAGAGGAACAGTAAAGCCACAAAAATACTTAACTCAGAGGAAAATTCAAAACGAAATGGCAAAATCAAATGGCGAACACAAAAGCTCAAACTCATTAAAAGATTCACCGTCTAGAATTTTCCTCTGAGTTTGTTTATCATGTAGTTTACTTTGAGACGTACTCACAAAATGTTTTCTTTGCTATACACGCACACAAGTAACATTTATTTAATGTTGGAAATATAAAATTTTCTGTCTATGAAGAAAAAGCATAAAAATGTGGTGCACGAAGAAGAACCGGCATAGCAAATTATCTAAACATGTGCATCACATTTATTTCAGATTATTGACTTAATCATGTCTATGAGCTGATAGACGCAAAAAAAAATTCAGCGAATCAGAAGATGTGCTATATCGAAAACTTCATTATTTTCAGATACATATATCATATCATTTATTATCGTCTAGCTGTTCACATTAAATTTCTAAATTTTGTAGTGGTTTTGATACATATAATCAATAAATACAATATCACATTTTTTAAAAGTTAACCTATGCATTCCTGATATAGTTATTTTTAAGTTAGGAACGTGAGTGATAATATCGCTATCAGAATAATAAAATACATTGAATACATGTCAGTGAAAAGGTCTGGGAGAACTCAAAATACGAATAAAACAAAGGACTGTGCATTTATGAATCTCATATTCACCAGCGAACTGAACGTTAGGGTCGTATTATCTAAAAGAAGTATAACTCGTGAAACCTGCAGATGAATTTGTTTTCAGAAATGGAAGTTATTGTCAAATTCCAAAAAACATTATGTAACTTCTGTACAAGTTGGTAGTCTTTGTTACTTCAATCATCCCTAAACTAATGATGTGAATGATCAAAATAAAATGTATCTGACCAATCCTTATTATGTCAGTTTAAATACGTCGCAATAATACAGATGAAACAGAGATGATGTAAAAAAAAAACAATAAGATGATTAAATACGTCAACGAAATTTAGAATATATAGCTATTTGACGGATGAATCAAATTGCACCTGAACAGATGATGTAGATAAGATCATTAAATGTTACATGACATTTTTAGCATGTAGTAATATGACAGATATACATGATGCGTTTCCATAGATGTTGTAGAATAGAAGATTAAGTGTGACAACTTTAAACCATTTTTTTCGACAACATGTTTTAACTTTCAATTCACTTGTAATTTTTAAGTTTTCACAGAGTTTGCCTATAAAATAGAAGATGTGGTATGATTGCCAATGAGACAACTGTTCACAAGAGACCAAAATGACACAGACATTAACAACTATATAGATCACCGTACGGACTTCAACAATGAGCACAGCCAATACCACATAGTCAGCTATAAAAGACCCCGATTTGACAATGTAAAACAATTCAAACGAGTAAACAAACGGCCTTATCTTAAATTAAAAAAAAGAAAAATAAACAAATATGTAACACAAAAACAAACAACAACCACTGAATTACAGGTTCCTGACTTGGGACAGACACATACATATATAATGTGGCGAGGTTAAACATGTTAGCGGGATCCCAACCCTTCCCATAACCTGGGACAGTGGTATAACAGTACAACATAAGAATGAACTATACAAATCAGTTAAAAAAGGCTTAACTCATCAGATGGACAAAAATACAAGAAGACGTGGCCGGGTATTTGTACATCCCGACAACAAAAAGACACTAGAAACAGATCTGAGAGTGTTCGCAGTTATCTGACAGCTGGTTCAAAGCCACTAACAACTAATAAAAAATCATGCATCTAAGACTAAATTATCAATCCGTACACATCCAACATCCAATGAATTTAGTGTAAAGACGTCATAAACAGTCAGAGAAAAAATACGACCTTGTGCAATGCCAGTTACAGGTATCGACATGTCCATGTACTTAAACATGTATAATTATGGTATAAAACTAAGCATTACGTGACAATAAGGTTAATATCACTCTAAAACAGTCATGTCTGCTTTTCGGTGATGAAATGCTTAATAGATAAAAATACCGAATTTTAAATGACTTCTAGCTATTATGAATTTATGATGAAGCGATTCTAAACCAATTTATTTTTTCAACTTAGATGCAGCCATGATTTAATAATGTTACAGAATTAAGATTATTTTAAGTATAAGTCTTTGGTAAAATCATTTCAATTTTTAGTCATTTCGTTATTGATTTATATTGTGAAACGGAATATGATAACTTTCTTTCAATTACATATACTATCACTATTTGTCTACAAAAATGATAACGAAAACTCCTAAAATAGCCATGTCAAAAATGGAAAATTAAAAGGAATTCAATTCAATTCAATATTTTATTGAAGTCTCAATAATAAACAATAAACAATACAACATTACATTAAATGTAAAAATATTAAAATATAAAAAGAAAACCATTCTGTACAGAATTATACGCGACTATAACATTAAAATCATTATATAAAGAATTCATGTTTTATTAAAACATATTGATAAGAACATTATTTACAGTATAAAACATATTTACGTTTATTTAAAATAAGATTACAGGCTTTGACACAGCTACGAATCATATTAGTATCTTTAAATAAAAAACACTAATTTCTGTTAATCATCAAAAGACGTAAAATCACTATTAAAATGTGTTGCTTCATCAAATAATTTATTTATAAAATCGTCATATAAAGTCACGATAAAATAACATGGGCTTCATCTTATAAGATGTCCAAACAATTATCACAGACTCGATCTTTTAAAATTAATTTTTCAAATCTCCCCGTTTCTATTCTTAGTGTTGCTACACCACATCGAAAAGAAACTCCTGTAAGAAAATAGCATTGGAATTTTACAATAAGTTGCCGTTTCAAAACTGTTCTGAAAAAGATTATATGTACGAAGTTTGTTATCACCTTTACCATTTAAAGCTTTCTCTGACAGTAAATTGCATTGCCACTGTTCGACACATTTACTAAACATTTAAGACGTAACAGTATTGACAACTGAGGTACTATCAAAATATTCTGTAATGATACACAAATATTCTGCATTAAACTCAGAAAATGTTTTTCTTACATAAATATTCCAATTTTTAGGTCTAATGTCTGCCCATATGAAATGTAATTGTTTAAACGATCAGACCTCATATTGTTCAAGCGGCTCCATAGTCGAATTAAGTATTGCTATTGTTTTTAAAAGATAGGCATCTACCCCATATTCACTGCAACTGCAGCATTTGGAATATATTTACCCATTTTAAAAAAAATCTGCAACCTCTTTTATTGATGGCATCAATCAAAGAAAAAGTTTTTGCAACCCAAAATACTAGCAGCATATTCAAAAATTGCAAGCACCAAACTCTCATTTAATTTTGGAAAGACATTATTATGAGTCACACCACCTAAGATTTTGCATTTAGCTATAACAAGGCCACGTGCTCTAATTGAAGAAGCTGCAATAATATACCAACAGAGACGAAAATAAAAGACAAAATATTATAAAAGAAGAACATATTATACAGTTGAGTCAGCTTGTGTGTACCTTAGGAATTATTCTGCTCTCGATGTATATGTATCAAATGATAGTTTATGAAAATGTTTTATTTACCGTTTTTGAACAACTTACATTGAGCGCGTCCTATCCCGGAAATAGTTCATCTTTATTTTTATTTAGAAACAAATACAACCAAAACTTTTTAGAAGGATAAACACTATTTTAAGTTGTGCATGTGAGTTTAAAAAACTGGTAGAATACATAATACTTTAGATGTTTTACTTTTTGTCTTTCAATTTCTGTCCGCTGACGTACATTGTATCCGCTTTTACTCTTAAACAGTACAGTGCATCTAAATAAATAAAAAAAATAATTCATACAGAATTGAAACCCAGCGACAGCACAATTAACAAACGTCTTTACAAACAGATAAAGACTTCTTTTTAATATTTAACCTACAGTTTATATCAAGTAGTATCATTAACGTTGTTTCTTTCAGATTTCATTGTTCGACAAATTATACTTTGAATTCTTATGATAGCAAACAAGCAACTAACTTTTTAGACTTAAATGGTTTATGTCAATTTTTGGCGTTGATGCGAACTCGCGTGAATCTCCTACTTTCGTCATCAAATATTACATTATAAACTCTAAAAGAAAATATTTGTTTATTGCCTTTCACACGTAAAAAGTAAAATGTAAAGGATTTGATGCGTCTTTTATGCTAAAAACGTTCATTTTATTATGTAAAGATCATTAATTGAACGGGTATAATTTTACGAAATTAGAAAATTGAATTCGATCACAAAAGATATCAGCAGATTTAAAAAAAACCTGACCAATTTACATAGAAAAATGACACGAGGCCAACAGAACATTTCACCTAATATGACATTTGTATCTTTGAACAAGGCCGATGAATTTGCATACAAGTGAACCTAAATGAATGTGGTTCCTCACGGTGAATTACTTTTTTAATTGGCGATCATTCGCTGAGGCATTTTAGCCAAAACATTGTAAATCAAAGCTGCCAAACATATTAAAACGATTTGAGTAGTTTTGTTCTTAATAAAATGATAAATCATCTGTGAACGATAATCATACGCTTACAAAATAAAATTACAAAAATACCGAACTCCTAGGACAATTGAAATCGGGAAGTACCTTATCAAATGGCAAAAAAGCTCATAAACATTAAACAATTTGAAAACAACTGTCATATTCCTGACTTGGAATAGGCATTACCTTATGTAGTAAATGGTGGATTAAACCTACTCAAACCTCTCACTTTTATGACATAAAATTCAACGATATAAACAAGGTGTGAACATACAGACATAAACGATAGAAGTTAAAAAAAATAAGGGAACGATTTTATAACCTTAATCCCTTTAAAAACAAAAAACAGAGAAAAACAAAGAGGCATACAGACAAAACACTACAACACATGTTTAACTTGCCACTTTAATTGCGTGCTTATCAAACGCCTTTAATTCAGTTGTGATTAATTACTGCCTTGAAATATTTAATTATTTATTTTCCGTTAATTCTTTTAATCAAGCCGTTGTTTTTATTTCGTTTTGAATTAAAAGAGGACCGAAAGATACCAAAGGGACAGTCATAAATCGAAAATAAACTGACAACGCCATGGCTAAAGATGAAAAAGACAAACAGAAAAACAATAGTTCACTTCACACAACATAAAAAACAAACCAATAAACAACACGATCCCCACCAAAAACAAGGGGTGATCTCAGGTGCTCCGGAAGGGTAAGCAGATACTGCTCCACATGTGGCACCCGTCGTGTTGCTTATGAGATAACAAATCCGGTAAATATCTTATTCGGAAGGTCACATTCATGAAAGGGAAGGGGAATGTAGTTTCGACGAAAGGAACATATCCGATATCATTTGTGGAACGGTTATTCTATAACGGTCAACCAACTCGTGATGGCGTCCGTAAAATTTACTAAGAGATGATTTCAATTTCACCATTTGGAACACTTGATTTGATAGCTTCCTTGTGAGCAACAACCCTCTATCAAGAATATCATGATAGGAAATGCAAGCACCGGAATATCGTATCAGATGGGAGATATATACACCGTATATATATGTTGGAATGTTGCTACTAAGAAATGAAAAGTTCACGATTGGAAAGCTGAAATCATCTCTTTTGTCGTAAAGCTTAGTTGTCAACCTTATTGTCAGTTTCTAGATGTAAGTCAAGATATTAGGCCGACCTAACTGTATCTGTTGTATCCTTTATCTCTAGTTGGATGGGATAGATGCGTTCGACATAGTCACTAAAATTTTGAATTATTTAGTGAAAGAAAATCATCTATATAGCGGAAAGTAGAGTTAAAGGATATTCCTAACTTCTTATATTGCTTTCTTAGAAATTCCTGTATAAAGTCAGCTTCATAATAATAAAGAAACAAGTGAAGAAGAAGCGGGGCACAATTCGTTCCCATTGGAATGCCGATAGTCTGTAGCCTTTTCTATCGTCCTCTATGGGGTTTTCTTTGTCGAATGCTGTATGGCGGTCTATTGCTGTAGGTCGAGGTACTTTAAGTGATCAATATACTTAAAGAGAAAACTGTAAACATGTAGATTATTATACATCAGTATCGATTTCATGGTTGATTAGTTTTCTCTGTCAACCGAAAGTAAGAAGAAAAAAAACAATGATTGATTGATTTTCTTCGCGAACCAGTTAACAAAACAGTTGGTGTATTCTTCCTATAGTGAGCAGCAATCAAGGATTAATCGGGAAGTAATGAACACATTGCAGAAAAATTGTATTATTGAAAATACAAAGCATAAATGTCTGTGTAGAGTTTTGGTTACAAATGGTGATTCAAAACCATCATATTCATTAAAATGATTTTCAAAACAGGACAGTTATTTGATCTCTAGAAGGTTTCGCTACAGTTTGTGCATTATTGCTTGTCATATGAAACGCATAATAAATAATCTTACTATAAACTGACTTAACACAAATGTTTGTTTCTATCCGTGGTCATTTGCTTCTCACAAGAAATATCTTTGCAATACTTCCGAAAGTTTGCATTGAGTTTTGAACAGCGGTATACTACTGTTGCCTTTATTTTGCATTCAAATATTTGCATTTGTAGCGGTTTCGGTACATTTGGAGCCATCTGTCTCGATTATTAAGTACAACTATGGTGTTTTGCTTCACGTAAGACTGAAGTTTTGGCTATTTTAATTTTTCTATAATCTACCTGTCCCTAAATGAGATCAAGTGTGATTGTCTTTACAGTGGTATAAAATAATGGGTTTTTTTTCATATTTTGACACGATTGCTGCTAACACTGATATCGATTATCTTTATGGATAGAAACATATTTCGTTTTGCTTGATTTATAATGAGCTACATAAGTCTAGATTGTCAGTGACTCAGCACAATGTTTTAAAGACGCTTATCTCTATCTGTGTACTCTTTTGACGTTTCCATGCAACAAATAGTGCTTTACTCCGCTAAGCATGTAATTGTTTTCAACAGTGCGTGTATCCTCTAAAACATTTGGTTAATTTTTTTTTTTTTTTTTTTTTTTGCAGGGAATGCCAAATAAAGTGTTGCGTTCCTAGGTTCATGGACTATTTATTTCCCATTTCAGAACGTAGAATCTTGAATCATCTTTATCTGTCCCTGGAACTATAACAACTATATAAGAAAACAAGGATAAACATGGCCATTGTACAGTTTACCATACAAGTAATTTTTAAAATGTTGTGCGGAGTTCACTCCTTCAAGTAGTCCCTTTCGTGTCAAATAGTAAACGCGTTCTTGTTTTTATTAAAGTACGATTTGTGAATTTTTTTTGTCTTTCATTCCTATATATATCTTGATACATCATCGTCTTAATGGCAAAATTACTATATGTATGTAATATTAGGTATTGATAACGCCAGGGTAGTAAAATACTTATGTTACATGTAAATACCTTTTCATATTGTTCATTCGATTTGTATTTTTATCGTTGATGTCAATCTATACAAGAGGTTTGCGAAACCTGCAAAAACTTTGCATAAATAGCTGCCAAATTTGAGAAATTAGAAAAACACCTTAATATGTTTTGGTACAACAAATATCTTGTTTGTTAATTCTTTCTCTGAACCCGTTTTAATCTGTTTAAATACAATTTCATATGTCAAATCAAATGTTTGTACCTTCAATGCACAATGTACACGAAAGGACATTTTTTAAGCCCTTGTCATTTTAAGTTGTGTTTATTTGCTTTTTAAAGACAAGTTTAAACATATTTTGTAGGTTATTGACAGAAAAAAAAATAAACAGATGTATTTTTTATGATTTTACTCTGAATTAAATATTTAAGAAGTAAATCATGAAAAACGACACATTACTCAATTATTTCTATGAGCTGGAAGACAAAAGTACTTTCAGCCACTCAGAAGATGTGCTACGTCGAAAACTGTTTTCAGATGGCATAGACAGGTATTTTACCGCTTAAAAGTTGTAAAGGGATTGTCAGACATATTAAGTCACATTCCTGTCCACTTTTTATTCTTCCAAACGAATGACCATAATATCTTATTTATCTGTTGATAATGAATTCGCTATTTTAATCAAAAAGACTGATATCAAGCATTTTGGCTATATATTTCACAAAAAATGTTGAAACACCATGGTATATTGTATGATATTTTATTCTTTATGCTAGTGAAAGTGCAATTGATTTCTACTCTTTCTCTTTATTAGTCATTATCGTCTGTAAATATTCCATTTCGAAATTTTGAAGTAGTTGTGATACATATAATCAATAAAAAAATATCTTATTTTATTTTATTATTGTGAGTTAGCCGATACAATATCTGAAATAATAACCGCAATAATTAGCTAGGATCTATTGTGTGCATCTCGCTGTAAGAATAAAGAAAATACGTTGAATAGGTGTCAGTATAAAGGTCTGAGAAAAGAAAAACACAAATAAAACTACGAACTGTGCTTCAGAAACCTGTATGAAATAAATTCAAAGTTGAAATCTTTTAATATTTCATAAACTCTTATAAAAACCCTTAAGAATTTGAATAATAAAATGTGTAGTATGTAAGTTTGAATCTGTCGCAATATAATAGATGAAAAAGGCACGATGTTAAAACTAAGATGAATAAATCCTACAACAACATTTAAAAAATAAACCTATAGCATGGACAAAAAATAATGCACCTGAAACGATGATATATCAAAGATGATTAGAAGTTACAACTACATGTTTTACCGTATAGCGGGTTATTTTCGCGGAGTGTAAATTTTCGCCTTTTTTTCGCGGATAGAACAAAATCGCCAAATCAAAATCCGCCAAATGATATGTGTACATGCAAAGGTATTGATAAAAGTTTTAATTTCGCCAAAATAGTAACCGCCATCATATTTCGTATGTCTTAGGCCAAATAAAAAAAAGTATGTGTGGTTCCAACATCTGAAAAAAAGTTAGGGTTAGGTAGGTAGGCATTTTTTTATTTTATGTTTTTTTTTTACATTGAGTCTATGGGAGCAGCATTCTGACTTTAACAGTGCTAAATGAAAAATGACAATAAAATCTTTAGGGTAGGCTATTTTTAAGCCGGAAACGTAGGGACGGTAGGGTTACTGGAACCACACATATATTTTTATTTGGCCTTATTCAATCAAGATCGCGAAATTTTACACCAGCGAAAAATACCCGCAATGCGGTATTATGTCGCGATATGACGGATGAGACATGATGCACTTCTACATATGATGTGGAAAAGAAAAGAAGACTAAGTGTAACACTTTAAAAAATTCTTTGACAACATGTTTTAACTTTCAATCCTCTTCTGCCTAGTTCATGTACTTAAAACACGTATAATTATGGAATTAAACTACCAATTACGAGACAATACGGTTAATATCACTTATAAACAGGCATGTCTGCATATAGACGATGACATCCTTAATAGATGAAAATACCGATTTGTCTGGCGTATAAAATTATAATCCTGGTACTTTTGATAACTATCTAAATGAATTTTAGCTATTATGAATGTATGGTGAAGTGATTCTAAACTGATTTTGATAATTTTTGTCGATTTAAATGCAGTAATGATTTAATAATGTTACAGAATAAGGATTATTTTAAGTATAAGTCTTTGGGGAAAAATCATTTCAATTTTTAGTTGATTAGATCTGACATGTCACTGCATTCATTGAACTTATTTGTTTATATTGTGAAACCGACTATTTGCCGCTGTCAAAGATATAATTATGATAAGTTTCCTTCAATTACATATACTATTAGAAGGATGAATTTTTTTCACAAAGATAATTAGGTAAAATCTTAAAATTACTATGTCGAAATAATAAAAGTTAAAAAGCCTAAACGAAAAAGAAAGACGAAAATAAGAGATAAATTATTATAAAAGAAAAACATATTATAAAGTTGAGTGGGCTTTATGTTTGTACCTTAAGAAACATCCTGTTCATGCTTAGTATGTATAGAAATGATAGTTTATAAAAACGTTTCCTTTCATATTATTGAACGACTAACATTGAGCGCGCGTCAAATCGCGGAAAGAATTCAGTATTATTCAGAAACCAATACAATCGAATCTTTTCGAAAAATAAACACTATGCGAAGTTGTGCATGTGGTTAAAAAATGGTAGAATTACAAATAGATGTTTTCTTTTTGTCTTTAAGTTTATGCCTACTAAAGTTCCTCATAAAAAGTACAGTGCACCTAGTAAAAATTAAACAATTAATTCATAAACAAGTGAAACCCGGCGACAGGACAATTAACAAACAACTTTACAGAAAGAAAAATACCCTTTTAAATATTTAACCTGAGGTTTACATTGAGCAGAATCGTTAAAGTATTTGATTACATTTGAAGGGCAATATCAATTGTTTGACAAACTTATGATAGTAAACAAGCAACTAACGTATAAGACTTGTTGGTTGTATGCAAATTTTTGGCGTTAATACAAACTCGCGTAAAACTTTAACTTTCGTCATCAGATATGACATGATACACTCTAAACGAAAATATGTTGTATTATCTTGACAATGTTAAAGGTAAAATTTAACAGATTTGATGCGTCTTGTATGCTCATTTCATTATGTAAAGATCATAAACTAAAGGGGTATAATTACGAAATTAGAAAAATGAATTCGATCGCATGTCATTTTACCCAAACAAATATCAGCAGTTTAAAAAAATCTAACCAATTCACATAGATATAAGACACGAAACCAACAGAACATTACACATAATGTGAGATATGTATCTTCGAACAAGACCGATGAATTTGCTTAAAAGTGAACCTACAATAAATGTGGTTCCTCACGGTGAATAACATTTTTTTTATTGTCGATCATTGGATGGGGCATTTTAGCATAACCATTATAAATGAAAGCTGTCAAATATATTTTGTATTTGTATACTACTAAATAAAATGGTAAATCATCTGTAAATGATAATCATACGTTTACAAAATAAAATTTAAAAAAATACCGAATTCCTAGGACAAATTAAATCGGAAAGTACTTTATCCATGTTATCAAATGGCAAAGAATCTGAAACACATTCAACTGTCATATTACTGACTTGGAATAGGCATTACCTTATGTAGAAAATGATGAATTAAACCTGGTTTTATACCTAGCTGAACCTCTCACTTGTATGACATAAAAGTCAACTATATAAACAACAAGGTGTGAACAAACAGACATAATAGATAAAAAGTCCAAAATAGGGGAACAACTTTATAACCTTAATAACTTTAAAAACAATCTAATATATCAGAAGAAAAAATCAAGGAGGCATACAGACAAAGCACTACAATACATGTTTAACTCGCCACTTCCATTTTGTGGTTTTCGAAAGTCTTTAATTCGGTTGAGGTTGATTGCTGCCTTGAAATATTAAGTTATTTATTTTCCGTTAATTGCTTTAAGTTTTAATGAGGCCGTTGTTTTTATTTCGTTTTGAATTAACTGCTACCGAGTTTGTCTTGACGATTCCTTTTCCCAGAGTCCTCTATGTTGTTTTTTGTTTTTTTTTTTTTTTTGTCATTGTCGAATGCCTTAGGTGGATGTAGTGTTGTACCTCGAGTTTGTCGAATTGAAAAGGCGTTGTCAAGTTTCATATGATTACACTAATAATGTGCCTTAAATTGACAGATCGTTCTGTTTGGTAATTCCATAAGAAATAGTTCTTATATACTTCGTAGATAGCTATAAAAAAAGAATATATTATCAATGTACGTAATCAATATACTTAAAGAGCAAACCGTTAACATTTTGATTTTTATACATCAGTATCGATTCCATGGTTGATTAGTTTCTCTTTCAACCGAAAGTAAGAAGAAACAACAATAATTGAAATATTTTCCACGAACCGGAAAACAAACCAGTTGAGGATTTTCCCTACAATTAGCATCAAACACGGATTAATCAGTTAGTAATGATAATATCATTGGATGTTGTTTTTAGGGGTATAAATATTGATTTTGTTATCGGTAAATTAAAAGCAAACTAAATATAACTAGTATGTTATATTATACATATATACATTCATGGATCTTCAATTAGTCGATACCTGTAACTTGGAATTGCACAAGGTCATGTTTTTTCTCTGACTGTTTATGACGTCTTTACACTAAATCCATTGGATGTTGGATGTGTACGGATTGATTGTTTAGTCTTAATTGCATGATTTTTTTATTAGTTGTTATTGGCTTTGAACTAGCTGTCAGATAACTGCGAGTACTATCAGATCTGTTCCTAGTATCTTTTTGCTGTCGGTATGTACAAGTTCCCGGCCACGTCCTCTTGTATGTTTGTCCATCTAATACGTAAAGCCTTTTTAAACTGATTTTTATAGTTCGTTCTTATGTTGTACTGTTATACTACTGTTATAGGTTAGGGGAGGGTTGGG
Organism: Mytilus galloprovincialis; assembly: GCF_965363235.1. Classification (NCBI taxonomy): domain Eukaryota; kingdom Metazoa; phylum Mollusca; class Bivalvia; order Mytilida; family Mytilidae; genus Mytilus; species Mytilus galloprovincialis. Next base: position 91,864,110 of record NC_134843.1, read on the forward strand.
ATCCCGCTAATATGTTTAACCCCGCCACATTTTTTTATGTATGTGCCTGTCCCTAGTCAGGAGCCTGTAATTCAGTGGTTGTCGTTTGTTTATGTGTTACATATTTGTTTTTCGTTCATTTTTTTTATATAAACAAGGCCGTCAGTTTTCTCGTTTGAATTGTATTACATTGTCATATTGGGGCCTCTTATAGCTGACTATGCGGTATGGGCTTTGCTAATTGTCGAAGGCCTATGGTGGCCTATAGTTGTTTATATCTGTGTCATTTTTGGTCTCTTCTGGACAGTTGTCTCATTGGCAATCATACCATATCTTCTTTTTTTTTATACTTAACATTGCTAGAAAATTGTATTGTTGAAAATATAAAGCATAAATGTCTGTGTAGAGTTTTGCTTTTAAATGATGATTAAAAAACATCATATTCATTAAAACTTGCGTATATGATTTTCAAAACAGGACAGTTATTTGATCTACAAAAGGTATCGGTACAGTTTGTGCATTATTGCTTGTCATATGAAACGCATTGGCCCTTTTTTCATAATAAATAATCTGACTATAATCTGACTTAACACAAATGTTTTTTTCTATCCATGGTCATTTACTTCTCACAAGGAATTTCTTTGCAAAACTTCCATTGCGAAAGTTTGTATTGAGTTTTGAACAGCGGTATACTACTTTTGCCTTTATTTTGCATTCAATATTTGCATTTATGGTCGTTTCGGTAAATTTGGCGCCATCCGTCTTGATTATTAAGTACAATTATATTTTTTGCTTCACGTCAGACTGAAGTTCTTGCCATTTTCATTTTTCTATTATCTACCTATCCCTAAATGAGATGAGGTGTGATTGTCTTTGGTATAAAACAATTGTTCTTCCATATTTTAGTACAATTGCTGCTTATACTGCTTTCGCTTGTCTTTATTGATAGAAAAAATGTTTCCTCTATATTGAGCTACATAAGTCTAGATTGTCAGTGACTCAGCAACATTTTTTAAAGACTGGTTTCTTTTTCAACTCTTCTTATCCAGCTTATCTCTATCTATGTCCTTTTTAGACGTTTCCATGCAATTAATCGTGCTTTACTCCACTAAGTATGTAGTTCTTTTCAACAGTGCGTGTACCCTCTAAATTATTCGGTTAAAAATGTATATTTTTTTGCAGGGAATGCTTAATAAAGTGATGCGTTTCTAAGTCCATGGACTATTTGTTTTTCATTGTATGAACGTAGAATCTTAAATTTTTTATTTGTCGCCTAAAATAAAAACAACTATATAAGAAAACAAGATAAATACTGTCAATGCAAAGTTTACCTTAGTAGTAGCCCCTTTCGTGTCAAATAGTAAACACGTTCTTATTTATTTTTACTAAAGTACGATTTGCGAAACTATTTGGTCTTTCATTCCTATATATATCTGGATACAGTATCGTCATAATGGCACAATTACTTTTATATGTATGCAGTATAAAGGTATTGATATGTGATTGTATTTTGTATATATTTACATCTTGTTTCACATGTCAATGTGACGGAGTTTTTGAATAAAGCATATATTGTATTATTGTATTGATTACATCGGGGTAGGAGAATATGAAACACGTAAATGGCTTTTCACATTGCTCATTCAATTTGTATTGTTTTCGTTGGTGTCATTCTATACAAAAGTTTTACAAAACCTGGAAAACTATATAGATATAAGGAAGATATGCATGAATAGCTGCCAAATTTGAACAATGAGCAAGACTCCTCAATATGTTTTGGTACAACAAATATCTCGATTGTTAACGCTTTCTCTAAACCCGTTTTAATCTGTTTAAATACAATGTCATATGTTAAATTAATTGTTTGTATCTACCATGCACAATGTACAATGCACAAATAACATTTATTTATTCGATTTGTAAAATATAACATTTAACGATAACTGTAATATTAGTGTCTGTCTATGAAGAAATAACATAACAAATGTGACGTATATATATAACCCGCTTAGCTTATTTGTTTATGGTGTCAATCACATTGTGTAGGTTATTGACAGAAAACAATAAACAGATGTTTTTTTATGACTTTACTCTAAATTAAATATTAAGAAGTAAATCATGAAAAACGTAACATTACTAAATTATGTCTATGAGATGATAGACAAAGTACTCTCAGACACTCAGAAGATGTGCTACGTCAAAAATTGTTTTCAGATAACACAGACAGATATTTTAACCATTTGAAGATAAAAAGGAATTGCCAGACATATCATGTTATTTTCCTGTCCAATTTCTATTCTTCCAAACGAATTACCATAATATCTTATTCATCCGTTGATAATGAATTCGTTATTTTAATCAAAAAGACATATGTCAAGCACTTTGGCTATATATTTCACAAAAAGGGTTGAAACACAATGGTATATTGTAGTGTTTTATTCTTAATGCTAGTGAAAGTGCAATTGATTCGTACTCTTCCACTTTATTATCGTCTTTTAATATTCCGTTTCGAAATTTTGAAGTAGTTTACATACATATATAATCAATAAAGAATATCATATCTTATTTTATTTGTTTGGAGTTAACCTATACATTTCTGGAATGATAACCGCAATGTTTTAGCTAGGAACTGTAATGTTAATATCGCTATAAGAATAAATAAAGAATAAAAGATGTCAGTGAAAAGGTCTCATAGAAAATTTAACACGAATACAACTAATTAACAGAGCATTTTTCAATCTCATAGTGATTAACAAAGTGATTGCAAGGGTCATTTTATAGAACAGAAGTATACATTTGTTGTGAGCAATAGAAGTCATTGTAAAATACCAGAAACCAGTTTGCAACAAATTTATGAATTTAGAGTTGGCATTTTTTTATAATTCTTAAACTTTTATAAAAAATATTTAAGAGTGTATATGTTTATTTATTAGAATGATAATAATAAATGCCCGACAAAGTCCTCATATGTAAGTTTGAATCTGACACGATATATTGGATGGAACATTTATTATGTAAGAAAAAAGATGATTTATTACTACAACGACATTTGGCATTTATAGCTATATGACGGATTTAATATGTTGCATCTCAACAGTTGATGACCAAAAGATGATTAAATGTTACAACTGAATTTTTGATAATATGAATGCAACAAGATTCACTTCCATAGATGATGTAGAAAAGAAGATTAAGTGTGACAACTTTAAAATATTTCTTTTGACAACATGGCTTAACCTTCAATTCACTTCCACTTCTTTATAGGTGAGCGCCAAAACAAGGATTCGGAGGTTTTTAATGCACTTACTTAACACACGGCTATATGATATATCATTTGAAAGGTCTTTTATCGTACATTCATAATTGCCTGGTCGCCAAATTGGTAAATGGTCACATTTTTCTAAAAACGGCTAAAAAAGGGGAGGGAGAATAAAAGTCATAATTTGACGATATTGTTAAAAAATGCAGTTTAAAAACAAATGCATATGCAAAATTATATGAAATATGTCATTTGATAAACTATAGTGTATCTAATTTTTGTTTCTGAAATAAATTTTGACAAATAAGTGTTTAAAATGAAAAAATCTCGTATTTTTGTGAAAATCATAATTTTACGGGTATTGACGCAAAACGCTCGGTAATATTTAATTTTGCATCGAAAGCACACAAATTCTATTGGTTTTATATTAATGACATATATTACTTTTTTTTTAAGTTCTATGTCTCGCCTAGCATGTATATTTATACCGACAAAATATTGATAAAACTATATAAAAACATATCGTAAAACTGCTTTAAAGCGCATATTTACCATGTTTAAAGCACAGTTAAAATTATATGTTTTTTGGTCTCCTATTATATTAGTTCGACAGTTATAAATACATTACGATTTAATTGTCTTAAGCTTGCCAACCACGTCAAGTTTTTTTTTTTTTTTTTTTTTACTACATTCATGAACATTTGATAAATATACTTGTAACTTACAGAAATTACAATTTATTTAACAAAAAACAAATTGTGTGGGATGGTAAAAGCTACCTGCCTTGTCTGTTGATAGAGATGACTCAACAAATATCTTCATTTTAGTTCTTTCAGTTTTAACTGATTTGAACAGTTAATCTTCAATGTCGTGACTTGCATTGAAACCAGTTGAAATGTTAATAAGCTGACGGGGGTGATTATCAATGTCAAATGAATTTGTCATATTTTCTGTTATATAAACAATTAGATATTGTACATGTTTTTCATCCCTTTTCAATGCAGCTGGTTTTGCTTCATCGTGACATTGGTCATCAACCTGGACAAGACCCGCACGTACTCTCATTGCCGATGTTATCTGACTAAGCACATGCCTTGTAAGAATTCATCTTGTCAATGAAGCCTTCTTCCTTGTTAAACAAATAATGCCACCGTCTCCCTTTGAATCTTTTATCACTGTTTCTTTCTATTGCCATGTCGCTCCAAACGCCATTGAACGATCCAACTTTTTGACGAACAGAGAAGAAACACATCGAAAAAAAACCTTCTGCCTCAGTTGGCAGGTTTAGCATATCTAAAAGGTAGACAGGTGTCCGTCTGGAATAATTGTTTTTGTTGGCTACAAAGAAGTAAAGAAGCATTGAGAAAATAGAATGCAAATGAAGAGACCAAAGACCATTTCTTTCAGCTCGGATATTTATCAGTATAATTTCTAAAGCTTGTAGTAGCATATCCCAATAACGAAATGTAGGAGAAACATGACCACCCCATTCTCGAAATTCGTTCATTTTGACCGACGGTCATCATTCAGAGCTTGTTCTAAACTTCGAAGCATGTCAAATGTATGGCCATTACTTGTAAAACTTTCATGACACTCTGTGAGGCCTACACAAATGCTTTCAGGGATTTCTAAACATTTGTGTTGTCTGATCCAAACAAAGAACCAACAGATCCAATGTGTCTTCAATGTCTCATAAAGGAGTGCGAGTCCTCTATCTGCACGGTTGAACTGTTTTCCTGAAAGCATTTGGTCTACCGTTGCAGCTGCGTACACACCGGAATCAACTAGCAGGTCGCGGAGACCACCATCCCCCCATATCTAACCTATTGGTGAAATCAAACACGATAAGGTATGAAAGCCACCAAGACGTAAAATGTATGATTTAAACTCAGAATGCGACCGCGCTTCAATGGAGGTGGCGCACATTTCACAGGACTTGGACACTCATCCATGATGAGTAATTATGATAATATTTTAGAATATAGTATTCTACAAAATGCAGTCTGTTGCTTACATATCACATGCCAATATCGTCAGTAATGCTTAAAATGGTCTTTCGTTAACACATATACGAATATTTATTTAGTAATATGTTGAAACACGACTTGTGTTTTGGCAACTCAAATGTTACCTTTGCATATTAGATACTCGATTTATATAAATTTTGAGCGTCTGGGATAAACACGATACAGATCCGGAATACCGTTTTATATAAATGCAGATTTTAGAGAAGTCGTCAAACATGTGTTATCCATCATTGAGTTCGATGTGTGTTGCAATCTTTTCAAGGTATATGGAATTTATAAAAACAAAACATATGAGAGTTTTAATAAGTCATTGACACTGACAATCTTAAAAAATATGGTATTTTTTTTTACATTTTCGGGTTGGTCTGACAAATGCCTCTGAATTAACTAATTTTTCATCAAATCTTCTTTTTTTTTTGGATTCGATGTCTTTTTAGAATGTATTCAAAGCTATCTTAGATAAAAATGAATAATATATTTACAACAATGCCGATATATTCAATGTTAAATGTCACCGTATAATCCAAAGTATTTCGACATGTCTGTGTTCTCTCGAGATTTGCAAGAAACGTGACCATAGGGAACTCTGACGACCACCCAAATCGTATGCTCTAGAAGTTTTTCTTTCGATCGATACCAAAATTAGCTGTGTGTTAGATAGGTGCATTAAACACCTTAACGAGAGGCTTTTTCTCAAATCGGCGCTCGCCTATTAATCTTCACTGAGGCTGACTATTTCATATACTCAAATACGTGAAATTATGGAATAAAACTACGCACTACGTAACAATAAGGTCACTCTTAAACAGTCATGTCTGCTTTTAGATGATGAAATCCTTTATGGAGGAAAATACCGAATTTTATATAAAATCTAGCTATAATGAATTTATGGTGAAGTGATTCTAAACCAATTCCAATAATTTTATCGATTAACATGCAGTCATGATTTAATAATATTGCAGAATGAGGATTATTTAAGTGTAAGTCATTGGTAATATCATTTCAATTTTTAGTTGATTAGATACAACACGGCACTGCACTCATTACCTAATTTGTTTGTATTGTGAGACCGACCATGATAACTTTCTTTCACCTACATATACACATGATACTATCAAAAGGATTAATTTGTCTACAAAAATTAATAGGAAACAATCCAAATATTGTCATGTTGAAAGAATAAAAGTTAGATAGGAACACACTCAACCATAAAGAAAGAAAGTACAAAATTTCCTAACCATAACATTCATTATGAAAACCATTGAAGCCATTGGGACATGCCATGTAATGTCCAGTTTCTGATGGATATTTTTACGAGACATTCCCATTTTATTTAGTGTTAAAAATTAACCATAAATAAACAATGACGTCATACTTTTATCTTACGGTTTACTCATATGATACATTCATATGCAAATGCATACATACAGGTTTTGACCATCAAGATAAATGAAGGCAACATCGGTGTACCAGCGTTCAAAAGTCATTCATCGATTGAGATAGAACAATTCCGGGTAACGAACTAAAACCAAGGGAAATACATAAATAAACATTCGGCATTGATATAAGAAAAAGAAACTAATCCTCTTAAATTTACCTGCAGAAAAAGGCATTTTATAAAGTTTAGTGAGCATAATGTTTGTACCTTAATAATTATTATTGATGGAAAGGAAAGCTCAAGGGTATAAAAAAAAATGATTTACATTTTTGAACGACTTGCATGCAGCTCGTTCAATCCTTGAAACAATTCATAATTTATTTATTGTAAGATATCTTTGATTGGCTAATGTAGCGGCTACATCGAAAAGATATTAACGAAACCAATTTTAAGACACTTTGGTTTAAATAACAGACAAAAAAGGAAAACATGGCAAGAGTCCACATTCGTAAAAAATAACTATTTTTTTTTTTCAGAAGCCAATTCAACCAAAAACTTTACAGAAGGATATACACTATGCAAAGTTGTGCAATGTGGTTTTAAAAAATGATGAAATACCGCATTGATATATATTTTATACGTTTAGGCTCTGTATTGAAGACCATACCTTGACCTATAGTGGTTTACTTTTATTAATTGTGACTTGGATGGAGAGTTGTCTCATTGGCACTCATACCACATCTTCCTATATCTATTAATGTCTTTACGCTTTTACCCATTGACGTACAACCCGCATCCGCTTTATTTAAAATAAACAGTACATCTCGGAGAAATTAAACAATCAATTGAAACCCAGCGACAGGACAATAAATAAAAGAAGCATTGTTTAAATTACATACCTGTTTTACAGAAAAAAATGATTTCCAGGGATTCCATAGATTGAAATCCAACATTTAAGAGGATTTTATATAAACAAATCTTTAAAAAAGCTATTAACACAAGGGGAGATATTCAACATGTTCAATGTCATGTCTAAAACAATGACATGGCAAGAAAAAGAAAAAAGACCAAAAGATAAAAAGATAATAGAAAAAATGTACTCAAAAGCAACATAAAAAATAACTGACTGATCAACAAAAAAAAAAGAATAAAAGAGGGTATTTTCATGTGCTCCGAAAAGATGACACCCGTAATGTTACTATTTTAAAATGCGTTGATTGGTTATATGTAGTGTAAAGACAGCAAGCAAAAGTGGATTGGCAAATCACACTAAACTCACCTTAAGACATCACCATATTCGGTTACAACTACAATTTTTGGTTCATTAAAGATACTTTTATAATCTTCTAAGTACTATGAAACACTGCAAGATAATATATGTGTTATACAATATAAGAGAATACAGAATACACTAGATGTCAAAATATAACGTCTCAACAAATTACATGCATTCCATTTTAGGTACATTTTAAAAAGGAGACCAGTCAAAATATTTAATGTTTATTTTACACAGAAATCTCTATTGATATTTGATATAATACCATAATTCCTTTTTGACGCATTGCCCACGTCATCAGTAATGAAACGCGGAATAAATATTGTAATTAAAAATGGCAGTCCGATATGAGGAAATAAAGAGACAATTTTCATTTAACATAAATAGTCACGTATAGAGAGTTGATGCGGTCTTTTTGATGCGTACTGTCAAATAATTTTGGTAATTATACCATACTCTCTGATTTTGGGCAATATTGTAATGCCTTATTTTAACGTTTTAATTCTTCCATCCATTTTCACCCAGTACTGAACTGGAGTACGCTATATTTCCCGGCAAGTTTTAACGTTTGAGCACATGTCTGATGTGCACCTAATTCATGTTTTCCAGTATTTTGTATGCAGTTTTGCAACAACTGTACACTTTGTTTCGAAAAATCATACAAATCAGACAATAGTGGCTGCATATTAAGGCAAAACGGATATCAAACGCATTTTCTATACATGATTCATTCTGAAAGTTCACATTCCTTTCCAATATATTTAGACTACAAAATATCCATGAGACATAAATGAACATTTTCTATGGCAATATACCATCAAATATAGTAGTCTGTTTGGCATGACATTCATTAAGTAACTTTAACTATTTTTAGCAATATTTCTCTTTTCTGTGATAACGTTATTATACATGTCTGACAATTTCTTTTGTTTTAAATTGTAGACAAATAAATTATGTTATATATTTGAAGTATTTTTGTGTAAAATGCACAATTTTTTACATACATATTGGCAATATTGATATTAAATATTTACTGTATATTTATAGCTAGCTAAACCTCTCACTTGTATGGCAGTCGCATACAATTGCATACATTTACAACAATGTGTGAACATAACAAAGGCATAATAAGTTTAAAAAACAACGAATATCAATCTAAGTGACCAATATACTTAAAGAGCAAACTGGAAATATGTTGATTAGTAAACATCCTTATCGATTTAATAGTTGGTTAGTTTTCTCTGTTCACCGAAAGTAAGAAAGAAAAAACAATGTTTGAGTAATTTACTTTACGAACCGGAAAACAAACCAGTTGATGTAATCTTCCTACAGAGAGCATCAATCAAGGGATTGCTCGTATAGGGATGAACACTGAAGATAAATGAAACAAAATATAGAAGATATTGCATAATTCTATGTGTAAAGTTTTCATGACCATTTACAAACAATGATTAAATACCAATGCATTCATTTAAATTTGCGAGTAGGGTCTCCTAAACATATCAGTTTCTTGATCTACTTTTAAAAATTGTCGCTTCAGTTTGTGCCTTCATGCTTCCATAGAACGCATTTTGTTTTCTGAAATAACACCAATATGTTTGTTTCTATTCCTTGTCATTTTTTAGTCACAAGGAATTCGAAAAACTTGACTGTATTCTGCATATGTGGATGTTTTCGTTTAATTCAGCATATAACGTTGTAATTTTAGAGTACAACTTAACTGTTTTGCTTCACATCAGCCTAAAGGCCTGGCAACATTTGTTTCTTTCACTCTTTTGTACGATTGCTGCTTGTACTGCTTTTATTTTTCTCTATTTTTATGCGACTGACATACAAGTAAGAGGTTTAGCTTGTTTCTTATACATTATTAATAACTGTTGATGTAATTGCTTTTGGTTTTATGAGTTAACTCCTTGGTTTTGATTGTAATTGTCTTGCGATAGAACCATATTTAATCCACCATTTTCTACATATCAAGTCAGGAATAACCAGTTGTTATCAATTTGGTTGATGTATTTGAGCTATTGATTAAGTCGTTTGATAAGAGAAAAAGTAAAACAACAAAAATACTGAACTCGAAGGATAATTCAAAACGAAAGTGCTTAATCAAATGACAAAATTATAAGCTCAAACACATCAAATGACTCACCGTTTAGAATTGTCCTCTGAGTTTTATAACTTTGTAACTTCCTTTTAGACGTACTCACATTTTTTTTCTTAACACGCATAAGTAACTTTTTTTTCTGTCTATGAAGAATAACCATACAGAAAATGGTGCCCGAAAAAAAAACCCGCAAACAGATTATCACCTATTTCAGGTAATTAACTAAATTGTGTCTATGAGCTGATGGATTAAAAAAATTTCAGCCAATCAGAAGATGTGCTACATCGACAACTTCGTTAAATTCATATACCACAGACAGGTATTATACCAGATTTAAAATTGAAAAGGGATTTTCAGCATATCAAATTGTTTTCCTGTCAATTGATCATGCTTCCAAATTAATTACCATAATATCGTATTCATGTGTTGATAATGAATTTGTAATTTTATTTTATTTTAAAACTGATGTCAAGCACTTTGACCATATATTTTGCAAACAAAATTGAAACACAATGTTATATTTTATGTTAATTTTTTTGTTTACGCTTGTGAAAGTGCAATTGATTTTCACTCTTTCATAATATGATTCATTGTCCGCTGGCTTTGAATGTTAAATTGCTAAATTTTGAGGTGGTTTTGATACATATAATCAATATATAAAATTTTACATTCTATTTTATTTATTGAAAATTACCTATACATTTCTGAAATAGTTATGTTTAAGTTAGGAACTATAGTGAGAATATTGCTATCAGAATGTGGAAGACGTTGAATACATGTCAGTGAAAAGGTCTGAGAGAATTCAAAATACGAATAAAACAAAACATTGTGCATTTTCAATTTAATATTCACCAGCAAATTGAATGTTAGGGTCGTTTTTCGAACAGAAGTATAACTCGTGAAACCTGCCGATAAATTTGTTTTTGGCAATGGAAGTCATTGTAAAGTACCAAAACACAGTATGTAACATCTTGACAAATTAAAAATTGGTCGTCTTTGTTAGTTGAAATACTCATACCCACTTATTCCTATCAACACCAATTAGAGAATATAAGTTCATTTAAATAGAAGAATAATAATAAAAATGTGTCCTACCAATCCTTATTATGTCAGTTTTAATCTTTCGCGATATAACTTATGAAACAGAGATGACGTAGATAAGAAAAAAAGATGATTAAATACTACAAAGACATTTAGAATATAAAATTTTACGACGGATGAAACAAAAAGCACCTGAACAAATAAATGATGTAAAAAAAATGTTGTTATGTTACAACGACATGTCGCGACATGACGGATGTCACAAGATTCACTTCCACAGAAGATGCAGAAAAGACGATTAAATGTGACAAATTTCCTTTGACAAAATGCTTTAACTTTCAATTCACTTGTGCTACCTTACGGCTTCACCGAGGCTGCCTAGTGCATGTACCTAAACACGAGTAATTATGGAATATAGCTAAATATTACGTGACAATGAGGATAATATCACTCTTTAACAGTCATGTCTGCTTATAGATGATGAAACCCTAAATAGATTAAAACAATAACGATTTTTAGATGAATTCTACGTAGTATGAATGTATGGTGAAGTGATTCTAAACATATTCTATTAATTTGTCGATTAAAATGCAGTCCTGATTTAATAAAGTTGCAGAATCAGGATTTTTTAAAGGTTAAGTCTTTGATAAAATCACTGAATATTTCAGTTGATTAGATCCAACATGCACTGCATACGTTTCGTACCTTATTTGTTTATATTTGAAAACGAACATATACTATTAACAGGATAAATCTGTCTACAAAAATAAGTAGGAAATAATACTAAAATAAACCATGTTTTTATAACGTAAGGTTAAAAAAGGCCATACCATTAAGGCATACGATGAGAAAATACAAAAAAAAAAAAAAACTAAATTGGACAGGCTAGTCCTTTAATAAAAGATTACCCCTATCCATTATCACTGAACTAGTGTGGAGATAGTCGAGTGCCTCGGCCTCCCCGTGCTTCAGGTGTATGCTCTTATAATATAATAGATTATGGAGTGTGTGTCCGAGCGAGAACTTCTCTAGTTCATTACTTTAGGAATATTTATCAAAAAGTAGTACTTCAATATTCAGCCCCTTTCTTCTATTTAGTCAGACGTAAGTCGCTACCCTGATATACCCTATCTTTTCGGGGTAATTAATACGGATAGCGTTTGACATCTTTAGCCGAACAGATTTATCATTTTTACATAACTTACTTCATTGTATGCTAGTTCATATTCTGGACGCCAGTCTTTGCTCCATTTTAATATAATTCATAAACAAAAAACAAATATGAGGCTTAGAAATGGAAAAATATTAAATACTAAACTCGTTCAAAGGGTATCTACACGTCTCAATCTTTAAAATTGCTTATCTAAAAATACGACCATCGCTAATATTTTTAACAATAAAAATCGTGGTTACCCTTCTATCGATAAGTGTCATGCCAAAAAATGACTTACATGTCCCCGGCTTTCCATCAACGCTACGGTAAAGTCCACATTTAATGGTCGCACATTTTCTTTAAAATTTGAAACTGATATAACTTGAAAAACAAACAGTCTTATTTATTTACTCACATGAAACAAACCGGGATGCGGTATTCAGTACGTAGGTAAAACTGGACGGTATTTATCTAAAAGCACTCAAGAACATCTGAATCGTTTTAAAAGATCCAATAAATTCAAAAGTATCATTTATCAACACTAAAGAAGTTCAACCTTTGGAAGTAGTAAATAAGCAGCCTGGTGAATCTCATTCAAAGTTTGTACGATCACGGAAAATAATTGAAATAAATTGGATTAAAAAATTACAGACAGTCATTATTAATTATTATCATGGGAGTTGGCAATATATCAAGAACCGATTCTGTTAACATTTTAGATATTGTTTCTAAAACTGTTCGGGAAAACACGTTCTCATGGTCGTAGAAAAAATCGCAATCAAAGAAAATTTCGGACCAACCATACCAATATTTCGGACCTAATTTCTATTTCAAAAAACAACGGCAGACATTATCTGTTTACAAAGCTCTGTTCAGTACCGATTTGACCCATTTCCCATGTTATAACAGGAGATCTTAACATCGTTCAAGACCGAGAGTTGAAATCATTCCTCAGTAAAAGACCTAAATATCGTTCCCCGTCAATTATTAATTGGAATGAGTATCGTGATATCATCCACGACTCACTCCGTACTTACTGTTTGAAAATGGATAAAACGGAAAAAAGCTGACAAAACATTTTGGACATTTTTTTTAATTCAGTAATGAACATAGTTGAAATACGTATTCAACATTTTAAAGAACATTTTACTCTTAACAATAACCACAATAAACTTATTTCTCGTATCAAACATAAACTAAAAGAACTAGCCAAGGAATTTGTTTTTGTCCCGGCCGAAAAAGCTGCTAATAATATTATGATTGTTTGACGTAAATTTTACCTTGAGGTTCTACAAAAAGAAATCACCAGATTCACTAACATTCCAATTGACTCCATTGTCAGAAAACGATATCTGTAAAAAACATAGACTTTTAGCTACCGCTTTACAAGCAGAACCAAAAACAATGAAAGTTCCAACTATGTATTGGATTCCGAAACTACACAAAACACCTTACAAATATAGATTTGTTTCATCTTCAAGCCATTGTTTCACTACTAAATTATCTATTCTTCTTACCAGTACACTTGGTACAATCAAAAACCTGATAATAAATTGTCCAAATAAGGCCTTCGAAAATAGTGGAATTAATTACTTTTGGAGTGTCAAAAACTCGTTGGAAGTTCCTGATAAATTACATGCTTATATTGGTGATTTTTGTTCGCTTTGGAGATTCCGTATATCGTCAGGTTATCGGAATTCCAATGGGAACTAACTGTGAACCACTTATTGCGGACCTGTTTTTGTACTGCTATGAGTTACAATTTATTACAAAAATCAGCAAAGACCCATCGAAACAACATTTGATACACAAATTTAATAAAACTTTAGATATTTTGTAGATATTTTGGCTCTCAATAATGACGACTTTAGTATGTATACTAAAGAAATTTATCCTGTTGAACTTACTTTAAATAAAGCTAATACTAACAATGACCACTGCCCTTTCCTCGATCTTGATATATATATATCATTAACGGAAAGCTTAATACTAAAATTTATGATAAAAGAGATGATTTCTCATTTCCTATCGTTAATTATCCGTTTTTAGATGGTGACGTTCTCTTGGCACCATCTTACGGTGTTGATATATCTCAACTTGTACGATTCGCTCATGTATGTAGCAATGTTTTAGATTTTAACGAGAGAAATTTATGTATTACTGAAAAATTATTACACCAGGGTTTTCGATATCACAAACTAGTCAAAACATTTACTAAATTTTATCATCGGTATAAGGACATCATTCGTAAATATAGCTCAACATGTAGAGTTCTTACACGTTCAGGTATTTCACATCCAATATTTTATGGAAATATTCTTTATAAAGCACAAAAATGTCAGTATTCACCTCAGAAGCTAACAAAACCTTTAAATAGACTTATAAAGAAGGGATATAGTTACGATACTGTTGTCAGGTCATTAAAGATTGCATATTTTGGTGTTAATATTGATTCACTTATAGGGTCTTTGCATCGGAACTAGACACATTTATTATTAAGAAACCAGCTGTTGGCATGACACAGGCTATATTCTTCTCATATATATTATGATGGTATGATACTAAACCCCTCACAGGGAGGATTGTGCCTGATATTCATATGATGCAGACATAATTTTTCAATCAGTTTAATTGAAGTATGGAGCTGGCATGTCAGTTAACTGCTAGTAGTCTGATGTTATTTATGTATTATTGACATTTGGGTTTTTTCTTTGGTTACATCTTCTGACATAAGACTCGGACTTCTCTTGTACTGAATTTTAATGTGCGTATTGTTATGCGTTTACTTTTCTGCATTGCCTAGAGGTATAGGGGGAGGGTTGAGATCTCACAAACATGTTTAACCCCGCCGCATTTTTGCGCCTGTCCCAAGTCAGGAGCCTCTGGCATTTGTTAGTCTTGTATTATTTTAACTTTTAGTTTCTTGTGTACAATTTGGAGTTTAGTATGGTGTTCATTATCACTGAACTAGTTTATATTTGTTTAGGGGCCAGCTGAAGAACGCCTCCGGGTGCAAGTTTCTCGTTGCATTGAAGACCTGCTGGTGACCTTCTGCTGTTGTCTGCTCTATGGTCGGGTTGTTGTCTCTTTTGCACATTCCCCATTTCCATTCTCAATTTTATAGTGTACAAATTTGTTTAGGTGCCAACTGAAGAACGCCTCCGGGTGCAGGAGTTTCTCGCTACATTGAAGACCCATTGATGGCCTTCGGCTGTTGTCTACTCTATGGTCGGGTTGTTGTCTCTTTGACACATTCCCTATTTCCATTCACAATTTTACCATTAGGCATTTATAAAACTACGAACTATTCTGATCATGCAATGTGATAATACATGGAAATGGTTTAAAAACAATTTATTTACATTTTTGATTATAAATAAGTAAATAGATTTTTTAACGACTTACATGAAGCGCGTGCTATCCTAGAAATATGAACTCATATATGTATAAAGTATTTAGAGAATATGACTATTATTGTAAACATATAATTTTAGTCTGAGTTTTTCCACATGAGGTTGAATTTAAGAATGAGCTTCGTATGACTATATTTTGTATGAGACTTAGAGTAACAAAACCGACGAAAAACATCTTGCTAAATTAATATTATGTCAATGGCAAAAAAATGACCTGAAAATATCAAATTAAAGGAAGATCATTATTTAAAAGTTACTTTTATACAGTTTTAACTAAATTTAATGCTAAATTGATAAAAAATAAATTACCAAATCAACCAAATAGGACAAACGAAACGTATGTGTGAATATTCTTTTGACAATCATTTACTCAACAATGCAAAGGAAACATGCTTATTCAACGCAAAATATCGTGTTATTCGTTCTTTGTTTGTTATCCATTATCCACGTGGATGATAGGTAAATTTTATCAAATATTTTGCAGAGGACAAAATTCAATTTGTTACTCATAAAAACCGTACATGTATACGTAATGTTCATAGATACTTAATGTAGGTTGTAGGTTGAACATATATATTTACATTTATTACTGGCTTACTTTTTGCTTTATCTTAAATTCAATTATTTATAAGAGTAATTTGAAGCGTTCCGATATGAATATGTTATTTGTAGAGGACAAGAATAGATAACGTTTAAATGAATTATTGTGTGTCTATTGAGTTTCATTACTTTAATAAGCTATATAGGTCGACTTAATTTTCTACGAAGTGAGAATTGTTATTATGGACATGAGTGAAAAGGTCACCCTTTAATACATGTTCAAACTTAAGGTTTTCTTGAGACTGGGTGATTATGTACAACTGGTTTACCAATTTCTTAAATGAAGGTGTTTATTATCACAACCTCAGTAGCATACCATATATTAACTAAAATAAGAATTAATTAGACAACGACACTAGACCGTGTATATTTACGCCAAACATTTTTCATTTTAAGCTGAACAAATAGATTTTGAAAATACCCTAAAAATTTTAAAATTAATTGGTTTGATTAATGTAACAAACATCTGTTGAAGTCACTTCTGAAAAATCATTTTCGTTATGAGAATTGAAATTTGTAATTTTCATGACATTGCATTATTTGATTTCACGAGGATAATATTAAAAGTAATGATAAGTTTGTCTTAAAAAGATTTCATCTTATCAACAGTTTGAATAAATTAAAACATTTGAATTTGATTGTTTTAGAAAAGAAACAAATGTCAATCTCCTTCTTAAGGACAAAATATTGAAATTGCTAACCTTAAACATTTTTCAATTTGCCATAAAATATTGAAAAATGAAAAATGCTAAAACGTGGAGCATTTTTCAATTTGCCTTTAAAAATTGAAAAATGAAAAATGCTCCAACGTGGAGCATTTTTCAATTTGCCTTTAAAAATTGAAAAATGAAAAATGCTCCAACGTGGAGCATTTTTCAATTTGCCTTCAAAAATCAAAAAATGAAAAATGCTCCAACGTGGAGCATTTTTCAATTTGCCTTTAAAAATTGAAAAATGAAAAATGCTCTAATGTGGAGCATTTTTCAATTTGCTTTGAAATATTGAAAAATGAAAAATGTTGAAAAAAAGTAAAAACACAAAAATACTGAACTCCGAGGAAAATTCAAAAAGGAAAATCAAAAATCAAAAGGCAAAATCAAAAGTCCAAGCACATCAAACGAATGGATAATGGGGTAGTATTACTTAGCTATTTTAATACCAATTTTCATCTTTAATTTTTTTTTCTCAAAAATGAAAATGTTTTTTTTTTTTGTGTTGAGGATTTTTCAATTTGTTTAATCAAAGTTTTGTTTTAATGCTTTAAATATAATACACATATGTGTATGTGTGAACCCGTGTATACACATTTATTACCTTACCCCGAAAAGATAGGAAAACAACAACGCACCAGCAAAATTTTGTGATGTGGTGCAGGATTATTATGCAAAAAATTATTGTTATTTCCCTTGCTTAAAACCCTTAACTTTATATTTCTCTATTTTGTTATTCACATTCATGTTAACTACATATTCTCTTTATATCTGTTAAATCAAATGGATATTGGTTTGTTTAATTCATTGATGGAGATATTTATTTTTACTCCAAAGTTCAGAATTTGCACCGTTGCAAAACATTTGTAAACTTCTTTAAAAAGTTAATATACATTTAAGATAACATCTGAGCAATACGGACACGCATAGATCAAGGCATATATAACCCTGCTCGTTGACAACCTAGAAAATATGTAAAGATAAAAACAACACCTAGGAAAGCTGTTCTGTTCCCAGTCTCTCTGTATAAGGTTGATTAATATGCCATTTTCCTTCTAAATACAGCTCATTTTGGAAGTCATTGAATGCTCCCTTTCTTAACTAGATAAAATGAATTAAACAATTTGTTCACTGTTTTTTTTTTGTTTTTTTTTTTGGAGGGGGGGTAGTATTACTTAGCTATTTTAATACCAATAGTGCTATAACATTTGGCATCCATCGTCTCTGTTTACAACTAGAACAAGCTGTGGTTTACATCTCCGAATCTCAATCCGAATTACTAATGCTAAATTTTGGTCCCGCGAGGTTGATGTTGAATTTTACAGCGATTTTTCTGTTTTTAACTGAAATACATTATTTTGGGAAAACTAATCAGAAATGAAGCAGACATTTAAGTCAGTGCTCGGTGGAATTAGATACGACTATCTTTAGGAGACAAGTTTTGAAAATGTAGGTGTATAATTGTTCCTGTGGTCTTTTATTTTTATAGTATGGTTTATTTGGTACATTTTGTGTCAATGTATAGTCAAAATATGTTTAATGTTGTCAAGACTGATATTGCTGATTACTTAAAGTTTGTTCATTTTGAGACAGATTTTCTTTTATTTGGAATAAATGTGCGGTGGCATTTTAGCTAAAAATTAACTTCAAATCTGAAGCTAGTTTACATTTCTCTAGATATAAGAAGATGTGGTATGAGTGCCAATGAGACAGTTTGCTTTCTAAGTCACAATTTTTAAAATAAAAACCATTATAGGTTAAAGTACGGTCTTCAACATAGAGTCATGGTTCACATAAAACAATAAGCTATAAATTGTTCCCAAAATGACTAGTGTAAAACGATTCAAGAAGGAAAAACAACGGTATAATCTATATACAGAACGAGAAACACTTATGAATCACATCAACTAACGACAACAAGGAACATTATAGAATATAAAAAAAAACCTGTTAAACAGACTTAGGAAGAAGGGATATAGTACGATTCTGTTGTGGTTGTCAGGTTATTAAAGTTTGCATATTTTGGTTTTAATATTGTTTCACTTATAGGGTCTTTACATCGGGATTAAACATATTTTTTAAAAACCAGTTGTTGGCATGACACGGGTTATGTTCTTCTCTTAAATATTTTATAATTTGTATAATACTCAATTCTATTATATTAGCTGCTACTATCAGGAATCTATTAGTGATGTTAGTGTGGTAGTACCACTAACAACGGCCGACTTTCATACTGTACAGTACAGATATAACTGCTGTTAGCGCTAACAAAAGACAGGATACCATATCCGGAGATGAAACCCTCCGTCTACCGGGTCAAAACTTACGCACACACGTGGTTCAACGCCCGTGGTTTAACGTTGGAAGCCCTGAACCGCCATTTTCAGCCGCCGTTTCAACTTTTTACACGCTATCTACTACTTTCACTACTACTTCTTCTAAGATGGTTGTGATTCGGAAAAGAAAAGCGTTCTTGTCTGCAAGATTTCATTCTGGGAAAAGTTCAAAAAAGGTCGTTTTCTCTAAACACTTTCGTGGTGTAAAAGCTGATGAGGGAGAAGTTTCTGACCTACAGCATCATGCAAAGTCATTTGGTGAAACTTCCACATCTTTATCATCTGTACTCTCTGTAGCCATGCCAGGTTCTTCAGCAATAGAAGAAATGATGAATGAAATTCAACCTGATGCTGAAACAGGTATGTAAAAAGTAATCATGATTTAATTGCGGAGATTTGACCCCTTTTTTCTTTTTTGGTTTGATCATTAAATGCTTTAAATTATTTGTAGTGAGATATTTGGTAACGGGAAGATTTTTACTTGTTTTAATCTTTAGCACTGTCCCTAGGTGTCTCCCCTAGCAGGGAAATCAATCAATAAAACCAACATTTTGTACCCCCCCCTTTTTTTTTACTTCCCCTGAGTATCGTGCTGCACAAAACCCGCTTATTTTAAAGGTGTCTGTTTAATTTTGATATATATATGCTAGTATGATTCACTGTTTTTTTCATCAAATTGTATTGTTTGTGAAATATTGTTAAATGACTTAATTATGATTGTATCATTGTCATTGTCCCCAGCTGTGGAATAGAAGATAAGTTGTATTGTTACTGTATTGGCTTCGCTGTATTGTACTGTATGGTTAGAATTGCATCTTTTTTTATTTATTAATGAACTTGATGTGTTTGACCCCCCTCATCCTTTCTGTTCCACTGATTATGCTGAAATTATGCCATTAAAAATTAAAATGCTTTTAATCTGAAAATTTGGTGAAAATAATGTTTTTCATTTACTTTTATAAGTGCTTTTAGATATTGAGCTGAATTTTGGTATTGTGAGTTGTCTACAAGGAGTTATGTTATTTAAGAATTGAATGCTTCATTTTGTAAATTTATTGGGGTTTAAAAGCGTTGACTGAACTACATTTTGTATGAAGCGTGGAATAACGGGACTATTCAAATCCATAACATTGAGTTATGTACATAATTAACCAGTCTAACATAAACAAAACAACGACATATATCAAGAACGACGTTTTCACACTATTTACAAACATTATTCTCTAGTGTAAAAACATGGTGGAATGAAATAATGCTTGCGGTACAAATTTAAGTTTATATTCCTTTCTGCTAGCTTTGTTGATTTGATTTTTGAAAATTATGTCTTTGTAGTTTTGTAGACTATTTTTGTAGATAAAGGCCATTGAACCACCTACTTGTATGTGTAAAATGTATCGTATGCATTACCAATGGTATTAACACTTGGTTCTGGTGTTTATATGTTTATTTTTTTCTACAGGGAAGCGTACATATTTATCTCTAAAGGAACAACGCTTGCATGATTGGAGTACCATTAGGGATGATATGTATGAGGCCTTTATCAGTACAGAAGCACCATCAACTGTTTCCTGCCATGAGTGCAACAAAGAGGCCCAACTTTTCAAGTGCATTGATTGCACACCATGGGAAATGGTCTGTGAAGACTGCTTATACAGGAGACACCAGTATCCACATTTGCATATGTTTGAAGCATGGAGGGTAAGCAATACTTACTGTTTGAATTTTTTTTTATGAAATCATGTTTGTACAATTCAAAGAAATATGGAACATATTGTTCTATTGGACATGAAGATGTCCCCATTTTTATTTATTATTCTTAAACTTGAAATGAGTGTATTATTGTCATGGTCATGTAACATTGCCAAATGTAAAAACATTGATTAACATATTTATTCTTATTATTGGTGAATGGATCCACTAGCCTGATTTTTTGTTGGTCTGGTGAATATTTTAGTATTGTCAGTTAAGAAAAGAGCACATTTGATTATATATAAACACATAATCTAATTGACTGTTTTTCATATTTAAAATTATAGTATCAAAAAAGGTTAGTTTTTATATATATGAAGATTCTACCCTTCATGCACTTAAGCAGCATTTATAGCTTAACTTTTTGAAAAAAAAACATTTTTTTAATTTTTAATATTTTCTTGTTTTCATGTATTTTTTTGAATACATTGTTTTTTTATGATTATTACAGAATGAAGCATTTGTTGGGGCTGTCTTAAAAACACCTTCATGGATCTTGTCATCACACAGTGATTGTGATTCCAATTATTTTAAGAGTATTGTAATTATTGATGTGAAAGGTATGTTAAATTAATGTATTGCTTATCAAGTTACAGTATAGTACACATGTATGTGTAAAAAAGAAGATGTGGCGTGATTGCCAATGAGACAACTCTCCACAGGAGACCAAATTACACAGAAATTAACAAATATAGGTCACCATAAAGCCTTCAACAATGAGCAAAGCCCATACCACATTGTCAGCTATAAAAGGCCCCAAAATGACAAATGTAAAACAACTCAAACGAGAAAACTAACAGCCTAATAAATGTACAAAACAATGAAGGAAAAACAAATATGTAACACAGCAACAAACGACAACCACTGACTAGGGACCGGCACATATTGAATAATAATGGAAATACATATCAAAGGTGCCAGGCTTACAATTTATATTACAACAGACATGATGATGATGATGATTTGTCTATAAAAGACTTATCAGTGACATTTGAATCAAAATAATTGAAAGGCCAAATAACAAAGTTTATGAGCATTGAGGAAACTTGGAATATGTCAAAGGTACAACAAAATGTATATACAACTTAAGGCCACCAATGGGTCTTCAACATGTGGGAAATCACACACCCAGAGGAGGTCTTGAGCAGGCCCCAAGATCCTAATGTATACTAGTTAAAAAAAAAGGAAATCACTCTTCACTTTGAAACAAAGAAAAACCTAAAGTATAATGTTTCTAATAAAAACATTTTTATTGTTCTGAACACGACTTTACATTGAAAAAGATCGTGTGACTAAGTACTGTATTTAACGGTTAAATGTTCATAGTTCCTTTACATAAACAATAGTGTTCACATGAAGAACAAATGATGAATGGGTTCCAGAATATGTACTGGGGACACATTGTCTTGGTTAATATGTATATTTATATAAAATAATTTAGCAGCAGCAAAATTTAGCATTTATACTAGTTTTATCAACTTATTTATGTTTTTGAAATAGTGAAAAATATTTGTTTACCTTTTTAGGAAGACAGCATAAACGCAACATCCAGTTTTGCAAATGTGAACCAGAAGCTGTTACATTGGTGAAATACAGACTGTGGCCTTCAACCACTAAGTTTCCTAAACTAGCATTTGACATGGAACTACTCAAGTGGTTATATGGACTACTCATAGAGTGTCATGTCTCCTGCAAAGGATTTTGTGAGGCGTTGAAATTTAGAAGTTCTAAATACCAGAGAAATTATGTCAACTTTCAGGTTTGTTTATGAACATATTCACATTGTTTGTTACTCTATGATACTGTGAATGAACTGATTCTAAACAATGTTCTATTTCCTGACAAAAAGATTTTTTTCTGTACAGTTTTGAATACCATGTGATTTGGTGCCATTTATATATATTGAACAATTATGGATTAAAATTTAGATTATAAAAACCAATAATTATCAATATACATATATGCTATTGCAAGAATAAAGGGTACAACACCAAAAGAAAGCCATGAATAAATATTTAAGATAAAATTTATCCTTGGTAAGTATGATGTCAAATGATCCTTGTCTTAATATGTCAGAAGTTAAAAGTAAAAAAACACAAATCTTGTATGTTAAACAAATTAATAAAAACAGGCTTGTTTAGTTTATATGAACTTTTTTTAATATTGACGATTGCGAGAAGAAGATAAGAACTTTAATCTGGTGTAATTTTTAGGTGTTAGACATCTACAAGTCTCTTATGACCGAGACTTTTGCAGAATTCAGGAACTTCTTCCAAAGAACTGAATTTCCAGACAAGTTAGATAATGGAACTGAATGTCCAGCTTGTTTTTCAGTAAGTTTCTTTTAATTTTTATTTCACTACATTATTTAGATTTATGATTTATTATATATGATTAAATGATTTTACTTGTCTTTTGCATCCTTGTAGAAAAAAAAAGAAAGGTATATGTATAAAGAAAGACTAATTTTCAGTGCTGAACAAAAACATTCTATATATTTTTTGGATTAACCAAAAAGCAACAAAAACAATATAGTTTGTGTTTGAAATATTCGAACTGGAGTTGAAAATCAATTATCACAATGGAATATAATACAATCAGAAGATCAAGCCAATTTTCCAAATCATACACAATGTGCTTTGGTGAACCAGTGGTGACCAGTTCTCTTTTAAGACTGAAATTCCCACATAATGGCTAGGGACTTGGTACATCTTATACTTTATCATTTACAAGTGTCAGCAACTAAGTAATATCCATAATATAGGAATAATAGTATGAAAACACCTGGGAAAATATCAGATTTTTATTTAAAAATAGGTTAACCTTGTTTGTTTAATGAATGTTTTTTTTTGTGCATATATGTATTGATGAATTCAAATTCAGCTAAACATTATGATGATGAATTGAATATATTTCAGACAGTGCCAAAGATATACAGTTTTGATGCTGATTTCCAGCTAGTTAGGAAGGCATCATCTGGCAAGCAGTGGGCAGAACCAAAACACAGCAATAAATTTTTCTTGGACCAGGCTTCAGTAGATGCCTTTATGGGCAATTATTACGAAGACAGGGGAAAGCCTGATGTGGTAAATAGTTTTCTCTAATTCTTCAGCAATTTATCCCTTTCTCAACCCATTGATTATCAAAATTTAATCAACGTGTGGTTCATTTGATCTCAATACTTCATTGGTCGAATTTCCATTATGACGTCACATTTTCTTGCTTTCTCTTGAATTTTTCTATTGTGACGTCATGAAAAAAGGCGACCATGCCTGATGACTTCACATTTAAAGAACACAACTTTTTGCAGAACATTGTAAAGAAAGTATCAATTTTGACTAAATTTCGTCTAAATTTTAAATATTTTAAACACTCGGCAAGCCTCAAGTTTTAAATTTGAAAATTAAACTGTCTCGAGTGGATAAATATCGTATCACACTTGATGCATTGGTAGAATCTATATTTATAACATTTTTTTAAAACCCACAAGTAAATTGATTTATTTGTTACTGTGGATTAAGCGTTAAAATCAAATAGTATGGGTAACTTTGAAAAAGATAAATCTAAATCTCATAAAACTGACTTTTGGAATCATCAATAAAGTTAGACAATATTGGAGAAATAATCTTAAATAGGATAGTAGAGGGGCATTATGTTTTCTGGTCTGTTCGTCCATCTCACAGGTTAAAGTTTTTGGTCAAGGTAGTTGGTCCAGATACTCATATGGTCCGGAACATATATACACATGTACATGTATCTTAGTCATTTGAATATTCCCAACAAATTTGAATGAAGCTTTGATTTCAAGTTGAAGATAAATTAAGCTATCATCACATTCATTTTTAATTATTATATATATATATATATATATAAATACAATTACACAAATGTACGTAGTTGTATTAATCTTTGTACTGATTAAGGTATTCAGGCCTGTGCATTCATAAAAATTTAAAGTGCGATAATATGTACAGTTCAGTGTTCATATACATGTAGCTTAAAGTACTGAACATTTATAACACATTCAAATAAAAATCAATATCTTCTCTGAAATCATCTTCATGAACATCTGAAAAGTTTGTAGATTATCAGTAAAAAGTTAAAGTGATACATGCATGTATCGTGTCTTAAGAAAGTTAAGTATGACATGTACACTATTAGAAATATTCATGTTTATATTTGGAAAACATTCAATACATGTAATTTAACCAATAAACACATTTCAACTTGTAAATGTAAAGTTAAAAGCACCACTTATTATGATTTAAGCATTCAAAACTAGCATTCAAAAGAGTGGACACAGTTGAGTGTGGGTAGTATTTTGGATTATGAGTATTGCATAAAGCTGTGAGTCAACTCACAAAGGATACCCCCCATGGCAGTATGGCATATTTACTAATCTGTATTCAAGCTTGACACAGCTCTGAATTTGGATTGTGATTAAATATTTAACACAGTACAGGTTTCTGACACGGAATGAATGTTCAACTACTATTGATGAGTTTAAAGAAAAGGAATACACATACATTTACATACTGCTATATTAAACTGAAAGAACATATAAAATAAATAATGATTAGAGATATCTTATTGTATCTCCTTTGCATATTTTATGTAAGTGTGTGGAAACAAAAAAAAAAATAACTACATCTAAATATAATCTATATAAAGTAAGTAAATTATCCCCCTTTACATATTTAAGACCAAGAATATCTTCCTTTATGAACATTATCTTTTTATTTACTGGAACTGTGTTAAGTTTCATAAATATTGCTACAGCCATCTAGGAGGAGTTGTACTTACAAGACCTAGTGCCACATATTGTGGTTTTTAAACTAAGTAATTTCAATGATCTCCCTTGAAAAAATCTGACCAGAAATATCCTCCTTTATGCACCAGTGGCGGATCCAGAACTTTTCATAAGGGGGGGCCGCTGAGTGACCTAAGGGGGGCCCGCTCCAGTCATGCTTCAGTGATTCCCTATATAATCAACCAAATTTTTCCCACGAAAGGGGGGGCCCGGCCCCCCAGCCCCCCCCCCCAACCCCCCCCCCACCTGGATCCGCCTAGGTGCACATCTACAGGTTGTGTACAACAACTGTGTAAAGTTTCATCAATATTGATAAACATTTAGGAGAAATTACACTTACAAGACTTGTTGCCATTTATTGCTATATTAAACTAAGTAAATTCAGTTATCTCCCTTGAAATAATTCCAACCAGAAATATTTTCCTTCTTGCACATCTTCAGGTTGTGTACTACAATTGTGTAAAGTTTCATCAATATTGGTTCATCCATTAAGGAATAGTAGCGCTTACAAGATCGAAATATGGACAAACAGACAGGGTGAGGTCTAATTATTCATATAAATAAAAAACAAAACAAAATATCCACAGTAAACATCTTCATCAGTCAAGGTGCTACACATTACGACATTTAAATGTATGCACCACTAATGTGTCAAGTGTCTAAATTTAATCTTAGCATCAGGTTCTAATAAGATCTGTGAGTGGTGAGGAGCTATCCTTAGAGTGTACTGAGTTTTCAAAAATAAGTGGGTCTAAAATGTTCCAATCTCTGATGGTGTTTGGTATGAAGATGTACTTGTAGTATCTGTTCTTGCATACATGATATATATGTAAAATTTGTCTCTACATGTTTTATGGTTGTTCCTGGTGTTTGATACAATGTGTGTCATTGGGATGTTTGCTTTACCATTTAGTGTAGCAATATATTTTTGTTTTCTCTTCTTCTATCTTTTACTGATTTCTAGTTTAGATCTTTTAGTATCTGTGTCATCAAGCCTTCTTCTGGAGTAAGTAACTAAGTTATTGTTATAGTTTATATTATTGTTGTCATTATCACATCAAAACTTTGATATTAAGAATTACAATGATTTTTCTTTAAACTTTCCACCTGTAACATCCATAGTTTTTTTAAAAATTCTCCATTTCCATGTACATAACTAGAATAACAGTTACATGTACTGAGTTAGATGTAACATCTATGGTTACATTACACTTAAATCATACATCTGTCTACATTTAAAATATGTGCATCACGATCCTCCACTAAATAGCAACATTTTAAACTATTTATTTCTAAAGATGATCTCCACGACCAGTCACTGAGTCTGTAACAGAACTAAACTTGTTTTGTACTTGTAGAGTGATGACTATTACTTTTAATTTTATTGAATATATTTCTCCATCTGACTAGGGACGTTTATATAAGTCCTGATCTCACATCTATAAAATTGTGTCCATACTGTGAAATTATGTACAAATTGCCTTCAAAGTTTCCAACTATTCAATTCATTGAATGTGGTTTTAAAATTGGTCAACCAATGTCAACCTGTGTCTATAAAACGCATAAATGATATAGATGATTTACGTTATCCGTAATACCCAAAAACCGACAACGGACGAAAATTACGTGTATGGCATTGCACGAATAATAAGCAGATTTAACCCTTAGTTATCTAAGACATATAAATTTTATCAATATTTTTATATTAATATTGTTAAACGAATAAGAGTTTTATCATGGAGCCATCCTTATACATGTTCAACACTGGAATTGATCAATATTGCGAACACGAATCTATCATAACGTCACTGAACGGACTCCCGTTTCAGACAGCACACTGAGAAGTCTGAGATTATGAAAGATGACTATCAATAAACATATAAGAAAGTAAAGACACTAAACTCATTTGAACTTCACTTCAGGCTGCATCATTTTAAAATCTTATTAATGATTTTAATAGGCCTTGATTATCATACTGTACAGCATATTTAACAAAAATCTGAGAAAAAGTATTTGAATATTGTCAATTAGGAGACGTTTTGATAAATCTTTACAATGAGTCAATGCGTTCTATGTAATGGGTAAATTAGAAAATAATAAAGGCACAATGCTGACTGTGCTTTTCTTTTCGAAATTGATAGAATAACTAATATGCAGAGTGATTATGTAAATGATATTTATCAGAAGTGTAAGGTCTTTAAGTTACCATCATTTTTACTGTAGATCTGAAACTGTAACAAATGTCGAAAATTAAATATTCGTGCTTTTTATACTTCCATGGAATGGTTTTTAAATTGCAAGGAAGGCTTTCATTGGATGGCTTCTGATGCTGAATATTCTAAAACAAATCCGGATGATAAGCGGAATCAAAGTATATGTTGTTAGTGCTATCAGTGGTAACATCTGTACTGTACAGTATGAAAGTCGGCCGTTGTTAATGGTACTACCACACTAACATCACTAATAGATTCCTGATAGTAGTAGCTAACATAACAGGATCGGGTGCAATACTGAACCCCTAACGGGAGTTGCCTGATATTCCTATGATGAAGACGTAATCTTAAAATCAGTTTAATTAAGGTCTGGAGCTGACATGTCAGTAACTTCTAGTAGTCTGTTGTTATTTATGTGTTTTTGTAAATTTTGTTTATTTTCTTTTGTTACCTCATCTGACATCGGACTCGGACTTCTTTTGAACAGAATGTTACTGGGTGTATGGTTATGCGTTTATTTTTCTACATTGGTCAGAAGTATCAGGGGAGGGTTGAAATCTCATAAAAATGTTTAACCCCACTTATTTTGCGCCTGTTCCAAGTCAGGAGCCTCTGTGTATTATTTTTAAATTAAGTTTTTAGTTTTTAATTTGTTTAGTATGGCGTCCATTATCACTGAACTAGTACATGTATATATATATATATTTGTTTAGGGGCCAGCTGAAGGACGCTTCTGGGTGCGGCAGTTTCTCGCTGCATTAAAGACCTATTGGTGAACTTCTGCTGTTGTCTGTTCTATATATATGGTCGGGTTATTGTCTCTTTGACACATTCCCTATTTCCATTCTCAATTGGATTGTCTATTTAAAAAAATAGAAGATACAAAATTATTATGTCTGAAGCTGTCGGGGAGAATCATAAAACCCTTGACATAAAATTATCCATATTTTGAGTCAGAGATGGGAGATCTTCCTATGATGCCCGCCCGTCCTCCCCCTAAAAAAAAGTAAACAACACTAAAATCTTATTCTGACATTACAGATGGGATTTCATTTCATTCACGTGAATGAGGTTGGAGTGACTCGGTGTGCGCCTTTTCCTAAATTCATCTTTTTTGTTTGTTCTCCAGATCCCACCTTTGGTGTCCCCTTGATTTCATTACCCACATTTTAATAATCCTATATCCGACCATCCCTTTTTGTAACCTCAATAGCACCCCCTCTCTATATCCCACTTCTGGGGCTGCTTGCAAAATTCATTTTGATCAAGATGGATTGTATGCTCAGAATTATCAGCCTGATATGGATCAGGATAAAAGTTTCGTGATCCCTGTAAAAAAACAAAACAGTTGTGACTTTCTGTTTACATAACGAATATAAAAGGGGAGCGGACGAGCTACAAAAAATATAATAGTATCAACAAAGAGGCAATTTCGATAAATGTTCAAATTATTTAAAATTTCTCAAATTACGAAAAGAGTGCACACGCTGAAATGTCTCGCCTTCTTTACTAATCATTGATATTATGTTGATCCAAAATCCTGGACTTAAAAACATGAAATCTCGAGGTCCTGAATGAAAAAAAAATCCTGGGTCCCGAAAGGGTTAATCCCGAAATCACAAGCTAAAACACCCGATCCTGACGTCCTGAAAAAGGTCCTGCCCACCCTCTATGTTGATAGTCCTAAATATAAAGCTTTACTACAACTATCACATAAACTTAACATGGTCAAAGAAAATTAGGACAAGGTCATATAAACAAAACAAGAAATACATGTACACCTTACAATAAATCACTAAGTATAAATGACCCATGCTAATAGTTTCTAAGAAACAGACTTAACCGAGAAAACTAAACACATGAACCACGAAACTAAGGTCAATGATCTGAACCATGGCAGGCAGAAGTGTACAACTTACAATTCCATACAGCAAGTAAAGTTAATCTATTTCTTATAGTTTAAGAAAATCAGAACAAAACTAAAAAACTGAATACTGTGCAATGAACAGTGAAAATGAGGTCAAGGCCAAATAAAACCTGGCAGACTGACATGCACATCATTAAATATTTCCATACACCAAACAAAGATTACATATTGCATATAGTGTTAGAAAAAAAGACCAAATATCAAAAACTTAACGTTGGTCAAGGTTTGATAAGCACAACCATGCTTGACACATCTATATCATTTCCTCTATTGTTCAATAAAATATCGTCATTTGATCTCGATGGATCAGCATCGCGTTGTGACTCAGGTTGGATTGGTTGATCTGATATGCATATATGTCTACTGGATCAGAATTCGTATCAGAGGCTCCTCTGATTCTACCTCTATCTCTACCATCACGCCCACTAGTTCTGGTATATTTTGATGGTATGCCTGTGTTGTTTGCGAGAATTCTACGTATTTTAAAGGACAATTAGAAGAATTAAAGGGAACAGTATTTATAAACAGTATGTATATGCAATATGATGTTGATGATAATGACGAGAGCGTAGTCAGATTACGTTTTCAAAGTGGAAAGGACTTAGACTGGTCGATGTAAGAGCGGTCTATAGTCGCAGAAAAAGTGTGTTAAGATCGTGTTGCAATCGAATAAATCGTGCATGTATTGTCGTTATGCCCGCGTCACACTGTCCCGATTTTTACGCCGATGGCAACACGATAATGGAAATTTTCAAAATCAGGGCTGATCGTATCCAGATCGGGCTATTCGTAGTGCCATCTTTAACCATCTTTAACCATCGGCCACTTTTTCTAGCCTTCGGGGACAACTTCGGGAAGGGTTCTAAATTTTTTAACATGTTAAAAAATCCCCGAAGGTGCGCCCGATGTTGAGGGTTCGTATTGAGTTCGTATCACCATCCTCAATATCGTAATGTCACCGGGAATGCAACTTTGCTCATCGTATTGTATTCGTGTTTCAATCGTTTCCATCGGGCAGTTTTGACATTACGATGTCTACACGAATGAATCACGAAGGTACCCGAAGGTCTTACGATGGCAACACGACTTCGTGAAGACCTCGTAATACCGTCGTGTTGCCATCGAATAAAAGTACGAAGGCGACAAGATGGAACTACGACGGCAATAAATCCAGCTAAATGTAAGTTAATTTTCACGCTAAAATACATTTAAAGTGCCATGCGCGATATGCACTGGTCAGTCCAATACGACAGTTAAAAAAGACGTTCACAAAACATGGAGCTCATATCATATGATTCTATGAGAACAAGAAAGGCGACAGCGTTGTTTCTATTAATTCAAAGAAGAGCAGCTATTACAGGCTCAGGATTTACTTTTACAAGTAAAATATTATTTTTTGTCAATTTTTTAATCAAGTTACATAATTAAAGGTGACAAAGAATTTAGAGTTTTTAATTTATATCAGACAATGTCGGAACATATTTAATTTCTTCTATTCACAACAACAACACGAAAAGACAAAAACGTTAGTTATGATAAGAGCGATATGTTCAGGCCTTTTCCATCTGGATTGTTTCATATCATTACATGCTGGGGGTTCCTTTAAATAAACGCGCCTCGTACACCAACACTGCAGGTACACGTATATAGGGAAACCAACTTTTTATTCATTATTCTGATTTTTTATGTATCGTCTGAGTTGTTAATTTTGTCACACGAATGTTTACTCCATAACTATTTTGTTTTCTATATGTCATATTTTGCCGCCTTTGTTGCTTTCCCCACATCTTCCTTTTGTCTATATTATTGTGATATTCTCCTGGAAAGAGCTCTTTTTGAATTTGAATAAAAGGGATCAACGAACCCATTACCTTCCCTTTATTAAGATAGATCAGTAAACATGGGCATAATTATGGGTGATTATTCAGACTAGTGCACACATTTAACAGTTCAAACAAGGCAATGCCGAGCGTGGCATCCCCTCGTATGTAACATATTGGGGACAAATATGGACACTATATTTGTATATGACACATGCAGAAAATGGTAAATTGAATATGCATATTTGATACATAAACTATTTTTTTAAAAATCAACCAAAACATTTAGTAACTGGAAATACCTTTAATATTGTCTTTAGAACCAGCAGGTAAAAAAATGAGCAACCAATTCCCTGTGTATTATGCTATTTCAAGGAGAAAAAACAAGTCCATCTGCATGACCTTGACCTTTGGCCTTGAACGTAAAAAATGTCAGATCATTACAAGGAGGAACAATATACCAAATGTGGTTAAAATCTTTTGAAGCATAATGGTTTTAGAGTGTCCACAAGGGTGATATTGCCTTGTATTACAACTGCCACTGTGACCTTGACCTTTGAACTTTAAAGTCAATAGCGCTTAAGATATTCTTAACGAGTAACACCTTACCAAGTTTTGAGCATTTTGGTTCTAGAGTGTCCATAACAATTTTATCTACACGCAACTTAAATGTAGTAGGCGAGGGGATAATAAACTAAGTTTTATAAGAATTAGACAAAAAGATCGATTACCCGCCATGCATGGCAGACTTGTACAGAAACGATATGTTGTCGAAATTCTGTTCGCATGTTTTAGACATCGTATGGCCATCGTGCCATCATCGTAATCCATCGTGTAGCCTTCGTAATCCATCGTGTAGCCTTCGTGATCCATCGTGTAGGCTACGGCTGAGATATGAAGCTTAAATACCCGTCTTCGGTTAACCTTCGTATGTCCATCTTTTGCTATCGTAATCAATTTCGGCACCATCGTATAGACTTCGTTATTCATCGTACTTGCTTCGGTCACTTTTTGGTATTTTAACGAGATCGGGACCAACTTCGTACGAATTTACAATTTTAGCATTCGGGTGTCCATCGTATATAAAAATCGGGACAGTGTGACGCGGGCATTATGAAAACGTGATTATCGTAATAAATCGTGATTATCGTATTGGAGACTCAGAATAGGCGTGATGAGAACGTGACCCGTAGCGGGATCGTAGTAGCATCGTGAAAACAATGAAAATCCAAACTTTCATCCTGCTCGTACCGGGACCTCACCTTTTAGATCGCGGTGAGCGTGGTGCAATAGTGGTCTAGTGTGACTTGGGCATAAAACATGCTCCTTGTTTCTCTACCTTTCCTACTGATCAAAATGAGCAACTGGTTCTTGTCTTCAATTGTTGATACCGTACGTTTCCTGCTTTCATCGTGTCAGAATACATTTTTTAATAATCGTGAAATATACATGTATATCACTTATTGTTCAGTAATTTCAACTGTTGTTATTATTGTTATTGGTCGTAACGTAATTATAAACATAATCAATACCGAAGAAACTGTGCTATCTTATTTTTTTTTTAGTTTCCCAGGTAGCAAGTACAAAAAACATCACCAATTGATACATGTACATTTATAAAAATTCATATGTGTATAGCATGTATGGCACATGAAAATAAATAACGCTGCGCTCTCCATGTATTCATTTACTCAATTCGTGAATGGAATGCTCTGTAACTAAACTGACGAATACTAGTGATAAACTTTGTTTTATTCATAATTTCACAACAAAAAAAAAAAGATGTGGTATGATTGCGAGAGAAACAATTTTTTCCACCAGACATTAAATGATGATGAATTGAACAAGTATAATTCATAGTACAGTCTTCAACATTGATGAAAACCATTACCGCACAACAAGCTACGTAACAGAGTAGTGCTCGAATTCGCGTTTCTTTACCGTCAGAATAAGTAACGTTATCGACAAACTTATTTCAGAAGTGACATAATTTAATTTTCTTCATCGACAAAATATTTAATGTCCAACGTGTAAGTTTTCTGTTTAATATTGTGGAAACGTCCGTTTAAGATTTCTGTGGTAAACTATCTATTCTATAGTTAAGACCATTTTATAATAAATACCCTTTTGTACAAGAATCCTTTCTTTATAGAAGTATAGATCTGCTGGTTATAGATTTTTATGCCCCACCTACGATAGTAGAGGGGCATTATGTTTTCTGGTCTGTGGCTTCGTTCGTCCGTCCGTCCGTCTGTGGTTCCGTTCGTCCGTCCAGGTTAAAGATTTTGGTCAAGGTAGTTTTTGATGAAGCTGAAGTCCAATCAACTTGAAACTCAGTACACTTGTTGCTTATGAGATGATCTTTCTAATTTTTAAGCCAAATTAGACTTTTCCAATTTCACGGTCCACTGAACATAGAAAATGAAAGTGGGAGTTTCAGGTTAAAGTTTTTGGTCAAGGTAGTTTTTGATGTAGCTGAAGTCCAATCAACTTGAAACTTAGTACACTTGTTGCTTATGATATATATGATCTTTCTAATTTTAATGCCAAATTAGATAATTACCCAATTTCACGGTCAATGGAACATGGAAAAGGATAGTACGAGTGGGGCATCTGTGTACTTTGGACACATTCTTGTTTTTTTTATAACTTTCATTATTGTGACGACGCGCTATGAAATTCAGATTAATTTATAAATGAAGTTGTATATAAAATTTTAATCATAAACACAAATCTTTTATACACGCTATGAAATTCAGATTAATTTATAAATGAAGTTGTATATAAAATTTTAATCATAAACACAAATCTTTTATACAGTTCGACGATTGGGTCAATATGTCATTTATGGAAACTAATTCACCACTTTCTGAGACATTCATTTTTATTTCACCATCAGACATGGAGCTACATTTGTAACTAAAGGAAAACTCTCAAATTAAAGAAATTTGACATGATATACTGAAACTTTCTTATAATCAATTAAACTGCTTTTCTTAGATATGTGGTTTTTCCTGGTCAAACTTTTACATTGTTAACGGACATTTTGAGATTTTTTATTGTAAAAAATGAGGTTTTTAAAGAAATCAACTTTCAAAATTTAGAACTTCATGAACATGTACAGGAAGCTGAATTATTGCACATCTATGTACTACTTAAAATTGTACTTCGATCTGTTGCGTCCTTAAAATGTTCTGACCGTCCTAAGACTTAATGTACGGAAATGTTTCGGTAAATTAAATTCAAATCCGAATTGAATGTTTATGACACACAAAAAGAGAAACCAGAATCTCTTTATGACCAAACGAATGTACACGTTGGGGCGATTTAGAGATTTTCAGAAGGAGTGAGATTCCACCCTTGTTGAAAGCCTTGTGGAGACCTATAGATTTTTAAATTCCCTCCGTTTTTCTCATGGATGGAGTGTGGTCTCTCTGTAAATTATTCCATATCTTTTCATTTTCCTATTTACCGAAGGTTCCATGTGAAAATTATCATTGGATCATATCTGTTAAACTAAACGTACAAAACAGGCTCAAGAACAGGCGAAATTTCTTTTTCAACCCCGAACTAGAAATCCATTTTTTTTCTAATAGAGCACCTTACATTATCGTCCACTTGTGTTCAGGCATGTGCAAAATTATATAATCATACACAAGAAAGAAACCCTGAACAGGCTTTCAGCAACATTTTTAACCTATTTAATATTAAGTAAATATTAACATGCATACATGTATTTGATAAAGTACAGATATAACAAAGAAACTGCCCGGTATCCGACGTAAGAGTACACTTTTTACTGCACGCGTAGTCGGATGCGTTCACTACGAGGACACTTGTACCCAACTACGTGTGAAGTATGAGTACAGAATCGTCCAATACAGGACATTTTCTATGTCTTCTGGATTTAAAAAGTAAGAATTTTTGACAACATATTTGGCCTTGGATAGTGCCTATGTTCAGAAAAGAAGGTCAGATGTTAAACTAAGCTGCCTTATGGCAATCGTCTTGGTTGAGGATCGAAGTCGCCGGATTCAACGTTTGAAGGAGACTAATCAAGGGTAATTTCAGCAGATATGTCGAGATTGGCAAGTAGCTTTTGCAACATTTTATTTCAGCGTGGCGACCAAACATTTTCAAGAACTCACTGGAAACAATCAAGATTCTATCAAAATTTGGTTCCTATTTAATTAGTTGTT
The DNA here is from genome assembly GCF_965363235.1 of Mytilus galloprovincialis. Lineage (NCBI taxonomy): Eukaryota > Metazoa > Mollusca > Bivalvia > Mytilida > Mytilidae > Mytilus > Mytilus galloprovincialis. The sequence goes on from NC_134843.1 coordinate 91,900,104, forward strand.
TCATTTACACAAGCACGGTGGGCCGTGGAAGTATAAATGCAAAATGTTTACACTTCTTTGTCAGCTATAGAGTACTTTTTTCTTTAGAAATACAGCGTCTAAAATGAATTAATAGTACTCGATATACAATGCAATGAATTATTCCAAACATTTAACAAGTATTCATGTCTTCAAAATTTCTGTGCATGAAAATACCAAACTGTATACTATACTAATATTGAGAGGACTGCACTTGTTTACTGAAATACATGTTTTTGTTTGTAGCCAAAACTTCCTAGATCAAAGACAATGGAGTGCGATCCCCTGACATCTGTTTTAAGCAATGAAAATGTTTCGTTCTAACGATATAGCTTTGATTATACGAATGTAAAGTTTGGTCTCCCCCACATGTACAGCTTCCCCCAGCCAATCCCAATTTTCGTTCTCGTTCCTATTCTTTTCAATGAAAATCTGATGTCAGTTTGCAATGCTAAATATAAGTCATAAAAGTACAAGACCTAAATTTAGTATGCAAGACTGCGTTTCTTTTATTTAAGACTCGTTAATGACGCACGAATCCAGATAATTGAAAAGGTTTTCCTACTGGGTAAAGAGTTTTAGGTGTATTTGGTGTATTTACTTTTGTGATATACAATTGCGTGCAGTCTAACCACCCATGTATAAATGGATATTCAGTTAGAAATGACAAATATTTGTTAAACCATATTTCTTTACCAAAAAGCAGATTGGGTGAATTTCTGTGTGATTTTTATAGTTCGTCTGTTACTGCTTTTGTTTTCATTGATTTTTCCTTTGACCACTTGTTGGGGTAGGGTTGGCATACCACTAAACTAGTTCAACTCCACCACATGCATCATGTGCCTGTGAAACAGACGAAGACATATTCTAACAAAAGTACAAATACCAGTCCTCCCTTTTGTGTATACATATGAGAAAACATTTCAAAGTTATTGATTGAATTCAAATCCATCACACATACGGTACACATTGTAGTCCGAAAAAATAAAAGACTTCATTCCTATCAAACACCTTTTTAATTGTTTACCAGTATATTTCCTTTCGTTTTGGGTAAAATTGTAAAGGAAATAATGCTACCAAGACGTCCTTCCATAAATCTTTTTTGTTCTGTTCTGACTTTGAAGAAATGACTACTTTTCTCCCAATCAAAATGGTGCATGGACATATTTTGTTTCATATTATTAGAACTATTTTCAATATTATCGGTATTAAACTTGATTATCGACACATGAAAGTTTGTCAGCATTGTCAATCTTTTTAACGTAAAAGTACCAATAGTTCGGTCACTACTCAATTAAGTTTGTCGATAACGTAGCTAATTTTGACGGTAAAGAAACATCAATTCGATCACTTTTCTGTTACGGGCTGTATAAGAGAATCCAAAAAGAAGAATTTAAAAACAATTCAATTCATTCGAGAAAAATTAGTTTTACGGCGCATATATAGGACTCTTAGTGATTAAACTCGTTTTATGTGCACAACCATCCCCTTAACATCGAACAGTGATAAAAAGCATATTATAAAACAGTTGAATCGTTTCACAAATGATATCGGATATGTTCCTTACGTCGTAACTACAATGCCCTTCCCTTTCATGAATGTGACCTACCGAATTAGACTATTTACCGGATTTGTTATCACATTGGCAACAAGACGGTAGCCACATGTGAAGTAGGATCTGCTAACCCTTTCGAAGCACCTGAGATAAACCCTAGTTTTTGGTGGGGTTCGTGTTGTTTATTCTTTAGTTTTCTATGTTGTGCCATGTGTACTATTGTTTGTTTGGTTGTTTTTTTTCATTTTTAGCCATGGCGTTGTCAGTTTATTTTAGATTTATGAGTTTTACTGTCCCTTTGGTATATTTCGTCCCTCTTTTGAAAAGACTTTTCAAATAAATAAATAAAGAGCTCCGCTGTAATCGCATGGTACTCCTCTTGTCTTTATGCTTTAAGGGCAAACGATACAGTAGAGATCCCTCGTTGATTTTTTCTTAAAATTTTGATAGAAGGTCAATTTCAATGTGTACTTTTTAAATATGCAAAGAAAAAAGTACCTTCATGACTTACTTTTAGAGATAATTTGGTTCGAAATTTGCATATTTGGAAGAAAATCCCTGAAATTTAATAAATTATGACTTTTAAAGAAAGTAACAATACTTTTGAACGAAAAGTCATTACTTAACCGGGTTTTTGTAAAATATTCCCTTGATCCATGACATCAACATGCTGAAACAAGTTTAAGGTTAAACCAAATCATCATGATCCGGATTTAGATTGCTATATCCGAAATAAAAAATTGACCATACTTTTGCGTCTTTTGAAGTGCAGAAAAAATTTGATCGTTGTTTTTTTCCTGAAATTTTGGCGGAGTGTTCTTGAAACAGTACTTGATTGATTGCAAAAGAAAACAATTGGGGTCCATGTGCTTGTTTTTTTCAATAAAAGTAATACATCTTTATTTTTTTACGACGTCTGTCAGTATGGCGCTAAATTACGTTAAATTAAGTTTTAATCGCAACAACGTCGTGTAATCATTCCCGCCGTACACGAGTTCGCTGTTAAGTTTATGCAGGTGTTTTTCAATGCGTTGATACTTAATATAAATGAAGGATTCTAGCAGATTGCTTTGTCAGATGTAGATCTGCTAGACGTATAAAGGTGCATCTCCGTCCGACATTAGTTCAAAGTTGCTTGATGTACTGTAGGATGACAGACAACATTATTGACATGACAAATGTGAACCAACTATAAATTAAGTGAGGCGATCATACCATATAACCGTCAACAATGACAAAACCGATACCGTATCGTCAACTTTAAAAGGTCCCGACGTACCTTGATTTTATTTATTTTTTTACACTCAAAAGATAATTATCTTTCAAACTTTGAGCCATGGCCAATTTGCCGGCGATTTGTTTCATTCGATTAGATAGGTAAATCATGCTTTAAATAGCCCGATAGATGTTAATTATAGTACATGATAATACGTCACGTCATCTATTTTCATACAGGTATTCCTACATAAACAAGGCCAAGACTATTGATTTTTAATATTGATTTTATTTTATTATTAACATCCTTTATGCAAGGTGCCATACCACGTAACATGCCAAGGAGCCAAATAACACGGAACAAATTCAAATCTTGATTGTCTCATTCTAAATATATGTATATCTGTACTTTTCCTGGTCTTGTAAGGTTTTATCGTCTATAAGATAAGATACTACATGTTTATATTTTAACCCGAGAACATCTTTAATACCGTCAGTAAGTCATAGATCACCCTGTGTTACTGACACATGTTATATTGCCTTTTCTGTCATTTTAACAAATCGGACCTTCGTTGTGATACAGGTGCAACAGCTTCTTGTTGTTTTACCTACAATCACGATTTGTAGTGTAATTGATTGTTCTGTTGTGTTGTTTTATTTTCTGATGACTGAAGTACCGGTGTAGGGACGGTGGTAAACATTTCAGAACTAGTATCTAAACAGTTTGTGAATTGGCGACAAAGTTGTTGTTGACTGCATTTGTTACATAAAAGGTTCAAAAAAGGTTTCGAAAAATAGTTTGTGTTGTTTTGAAACTTGTATACAATGGCCTTATTTTAAGTTATGTGTATATAACCCCCGCAACATGTAGTTTTCATTGCTATAGAATTAATTCTCGTGTTATTGGTTATCAGTTTGACGGCAGTTGGTCCTTGGATATATGTAATAAATGTAACCACATTAATAGAAAGTAAGTCAAGAGTATGGATAGTCTAGGAATGCACACAATAAGCAATACATTAGTTTTTTTCTTTGATACATGTAAAATGATAAACTAGTAAACTATATAGTCAAAATGAACCAGAATGACTCTATGAACTAAGCAAACATCCGAAAAAATATGATAGAAACATTAAAATTTAATATAACAATACAAAAAATGCAAATATTCTGAGCGAGATTCGAACTCTTTCTTTAAAACCATCATTTATTAGTGGCTCTGTGCTCTACTAATGGAGCTACGGCGATGCTTATACATATCTCTCTTATTAAGAATCTATATCGGTACAATTTATCGATGTTACAATTTTTTCTTTAAAAAGTTGTTTTTTATGTAATAAGGACACTCTAAACCAATTTCATTTTTAAGTGAACAAGTTGTATGAATAACAACAGTCATAAAAAGTATAACTTTTTTATGGTTTGAAAAGTCCTTCTTAGGGGATTCCATGTTTTTCTCACCTAAAAACACCTGAAAATCCGCATATTGGACTTTCATCCTTTTTTAGGGTCAAATTAACTTTTGATCACACATGTCATAATATATGTAAATCGAGATATTGATCAAAAAGCATTTTTATTTTTTGTTTTTATAGTAAATTTTATCCTTTCGGCACTTTTTGAAATTGGCCCTTCTGTGAAAAAAATCATCGATAAATTGGCCATACCTCTTTAAATTATGAGCAGAACTTCTTGTTTTATAATAAGAGCTGTTTTGTGCAATTTAACTCATGCCATTATTGCATCAATCGACCGAAAATGAAGTTGTAATATAATATTTCATAGGAAGTACTGCAGCCGGTATAAGGGAATGATATTGAACGATGTCTTTATCAATAGATAAGTTACATAAAAAATTTTTACGGCGTATACGTATGAATATTTGCATACTTGTTTGTCTAGAAGAAGAGCTATATTGAAAACACTTTGTTCGTATTTCTGATCGTCTAACTATACGACGAGTTTTAACGTGTGTACACTTTCTGATCTGTCTGTCTGCAGTTAGTGTACATTTGCCGATACTTCAATTTTTATCTCTCAATACATTGAAGTAAAAAATGTACAATAGGGACATGCTTATACAAATAAGAAGACAAATGACTAAACGACTATAGGACATCGGACGGCCTTCAATAAAGAGTAAAACCCATACCGCATAGTAAGCTATGAAAGGCACCTACATGACAAATGCAAAAAAAACTCAAACGTACGGCCTGATTTAAGTACAAAACAATGAACAAAATACAAATATGATGAACCATAGCAAAAGACACCGTTAATTACAAGGCCTTTTAACAGCATGTGAACGGGCGTTTTCTTGTTTTGGTCTATTACATCCAGTTTCATATACAAAAAGAATACATGTACAACCAATTAAACAAACTAACGTGTGACAATGCTGCCTCTATTGGTAATATTTTGCTTAAATTCAAACCAAAAAAGACACCAATATAATTTTTGAAATCTTTGTAACGGATTTTTATTGACAGTTTTTCTTCATACACATACAATATTATGTTTTTAAAATATCAATTAAAATCGGCTTTTTTATGTACCAATTTCAAGTCCAGAATAGGATGAGACACTGAGTCTGAGGCTCTCTTTACTTATTATTCTATTTACGAATAGAGGTGTTATACGACCTTGTCCACCAATGAGAGTCTCGCACATGCAGTCGGTTTTGTTATTTCATTGATAGTCTGTTAAATTTGGCCTTACAATGACAATTCTCCGTAAAATTTGGAGGCTGCTAAATGCTAAACAAGAAAAGAATTCAAGATAATATTATTTACTTCGAATTCATTATCAATAAATGAAAATAACTGTTCTCGTCTTGAAAAATATTGCACAGCTGTACAACACGCCGTAGTAATGACTTTTGTGTATGTATTTCAACACCAGACCAGATTCGGCTACCCTCCGCGCCATAGATTTTGTTAAATTTTTCTCATTAATTACGGGTTCATACGTTTTCTCATTTCTTTAAGTGTCATTAAAATAACATTTGGATGTCATAAATGTGCAAAAAATATTTGCCGCTGTACGTTAAGCAGCTACCAGTACTCATAATTAGCTATTGCAGGTCGTTTTGTTCAGAATTTTGTTTTTCAGCATGATACAGTTTAAGCAACGAATAGTAAGATAGATCCCAATTCCTTGAAATATTTCTTTCCCTACGCTGAGCAGATTCCGCTGGGCCGTGCAGCGTTTTGCAGTTATTCAGTGCCAGACTTAAAAGCTCCACAATTCTTGTTCCGTCTTTCCATGTTATACTGTCAGTACTCTCTTTTCTGTCTATCACCATTTCTTCAATTTCGTCATGCAAAATTTCCTTGACCGTTTCCGACATTTTGTCAGAAGAAAAAATCCCCCAAACTGTACAACATCAAATCAGAAATTATATAAAAATCAAAAGGGTACTTAGTTTAATAGATATATTAACTAGTCACCATAGTCTAATCATTAAATGCTGAAAGCATTTTTATGATTTATTATCCGAAAAACTGGAAAAAAGCTTCATTTTTTTATGAATAAAAACTCCATAACTCCAAAAATGTTGATTATATAGGAAATCGCCGAAGCATGACTGGACCCCCTTAAGGTCAGTCAGTGCCACCCCTTATGAAAAGTTCTGGATCAACCACTGCTGCTGTCGTAAATGATGGTAGCGAGGGTTAACTGTCGCTAATGCTTTACCAACTCTAGCTTCACACACGTTGATTCCTTTGCTTGATAAATGTAACTACTAGTATTTGTTCCATGTACATGATGCATACGGTTTGAAATTCGATCATTTGTGTCGATCTGTGTCGATCTGTTATTTTTTCCTTTTTGTATTTCAAAAGAAGATTGTCACTGACTGAGACCCCTTTTTTGTGTCGACATATTTGTCCTATAATACTCGTTTTGCTTTCACATATTGAAGATGTGTAAAATCATATTAAAGACATGATAATAGAATGTACATAATACAGAACCTCGGGGGAACTGTTTCATGTTTGTTGAAATACTATTCACAAAATTATTATATATTCTTTGCTACATTTTGATTTCGGTAAAGCAAATATAAGAAGTCTTTCATTCTTCGAAATATACATTTACCACACATACATGCAAGTTAATTTCATATTTTCTTTTATAAGATGATTGCTTATTTGAAATTCTGCGAATGAAATTGTGAATATCATAAGCTTGGGAAAAACAAGTTTGTATTAAACAGATTCAAAATTAGGAAACGCTGTACAATGTAGAAAAATACAAAATTGAAAACATATACTAGCACAGTGATCAGAATAATTTAACATCTACACCCATCCCTCCCCATCCCTTTCGAATCGCGAACCCTGCTCCTTGAGCATGTACAGAAACTGACATGGACAATATCTAATATTCTAATATTTTCTCTTCTTTTCTAACATGTTTGACACATTCAGCCACGATATGGTTCAATGCTACTTCGTCTACTCCGCATCGCCTAGTAAATCCATTTTCAGAACAAAAACGACTTACGGAAAGAAAAGACAAAGAAAAACAAAAGTCAGATAGATAGACAGATAGCAAGATATATACAATGAATGACAGATTGATAGATCGAAAGATAGACATAAACACGTAGCTACAAAGACAGCTATATACATTGTATATAGATAAAAAGAAATAATGATTTGTGGTCATTATCGTACTTGTCAGTATACCATTCTTGTTCGGAATTTGTTGATACCACACATAGTTCACACACACACCTTAAAAAGATCTTCAAGACATATTGCGCTTAAAACAAGACAAAAAAAAAACGGAAATAGTAAAACATTTGATAAAAAGGGACAACAATTTAAACATTTAAAACGCCTACATTGAAACAAATTACATTTCGTTCCCATTATTAGACATTTAAATAATGAACATTTTTCAAATTTGAATATTGCACAGTAAAATGAAAATTGAAAAATTGGAGCATTTTTCATTTTTCATTATTAAACGTCAAATTGAAAAATGCTCCACGTTGGAGCATTTTTCATTTTTCAATATTTGAAGACAAATTGAAAAATGCTCCATGCTTGAGCATTTTTCATTTTTCAATATTGTTAGTCAAATTGAAAAATGCTCCACGTTAGATCATTTTCCATTTGTCAATATTGTAAAACTAAATTGAAAAATGCTAAAGGTCAGTATTTTCAATATTTGCTTTTAAGAATGAGATTGAAATATGTTTTGTTTTCTAAAGCAAGCAAATACAAATGTTTTAATAATTTTAAACTTTTGACAAAATAAAATCATTTTTAACAGAAAGTTACTGTTATTTGTTTCAATATCTTCGTTAAATCAAAAATATAATTTCATGAAAATAACAAATTTCAAATCTCATAGAGAAAATGGTTTTTCGAAAGTGATTTCTATGGGTTTTTGTTACATTTTTCAAACCAACTACCTTTAAGATTTGCAGAGCAATTTAAAAATTGATTTTTCATTTTAAAATGAAAAATGTTTGGCGTAAATGTACACGGACGGACACTAACCTTGTTTTATTACAATTAATTTTCTAAGCAGTAAACATAGTAGTGTAATGTTAATACATTAATTCTTATAGAAAACGAAAAAGTTTCAAAGCAATTACTTATCTTGTGTTTATTGGAAACATCTATTTCTTCACGATTCTTTTACGGCAATTACATATAGTGGTGTAACATCTTACGAGCCTTCATAAATTACTTGTACTATGCATACACAATTTTCTACCATATCTCGATGTGCGTAGTGGTTGTATAAATGTTTGCACTGTTTTGTATATTTCAGTGTGAATGCCAGTTTAAAGTAAAACAGTAAATGTTGAGTTTTTTGTCATTTTTTTTTTTTTTTTTTTATGATACTACTACATAGCTTTGATTTTTCGACACACAATCGTTGCGTAATCGTTATTGCAATAAATTCCGCTCAAACAAGTGGTAGGGTCCGTGTTATTGACTTTTAGTGAGGTGAATGACAGGTTGGTTTTTTTTTATTTTTTTTTTTATTATTATTATTATTTTTCGTGTTTCCCGCCTCGCTCTGACTTCTGAGATCAAGAATAACATGTAGCGATCTTCCATCTGTTTTTGTTGGGTTTTTTATTGTCGTGTTTTGTCATAGATGGATACCCTTTATCATTTCTGTCATTTACGTTTTTTATTCGACTATATTCCTAGAGCTTTAACATAAATTAGTATATACATGTTATGTAGTTGATGACGCCTCAATTTTACGGACGCCATCACGAGTTGGTTGACCGTAATGGAATAACCGTTTCACAAATGATATCGGATATGTTCCTTACGTCGTAACTACAATCCCCTTCCCTTTCATGAATGTGACCTACCGAATTAGACCATTTACCGGATTTGTTATCACATAAGCAACACGACGGGTGCCGCATGTGGAGCAGGATCTGCTTACCCTTCCGGAGCACCTGAGATCACCCCTAGTTTTTTGGTGGGGTTCGTGTTGTTTATTCTTTAGTTTTCTATGTTGTGTCGTGTGTGCTGTTGTTTGTTTGTCTTTTTCATTTTTTAGCCATGATGTTGTCAGTTTGTTTTAGATTTATGAGTTTGACTGTCCCTTTGGTATCTTTCGTCCCTCTTTTATGATTATATGTGTGACAATGAAATACTTACGAACATAAACACAGCCTATGATACCACGCTAATTATTGGGTATACAAAACTCACTCTGATAGTGACAAAAGAAGGTCAAATTAATTAAAATAAACCATATGAATAAACAAAACAAAACATGCTGGAAATAATAATGTCAAAATTAAGGATGGTGCATAATAATTTGGAAGATCTATAGGGAATGTTCATAAATATGTCTTGTATGCACATTGTGGGCATCATCTGTTAGGTGTATGATATAATAGTCATGCTCATCTATTCCAATATCTTTGAGCAATAACCTGTAAAATTTTATGAGTCCAAAGAAAACCTATACAGTACAGCTGCTAAAGGAACCAAACAGATTTTCAAACTGATAAGTCGAAAAAAATTAGTAATGGCATGACAAAATACGAAAAACGATCAACGAAAAAACAGTATACACAACACAGATCCTGCTCTACATGTAGCGCCTGTCGTTTTGATAGTACAAACCGGTAATATGTTTTATTTAGGGGGAAAGAGAACAGAATTACCGTCGCGAAAATTGGTACATGTCCGTAATTAATTGTGAAAAAGATATTCAAAACGGTCAAACAACTCGTAATTGCGTCCGTAAAATTTGTTCTAGGTCAATAGCTTTCTTAATAGAAGCAACTCTTCATCAAGGGAAGTATGAACAGTTATGCAAGTTTTGGAATATCGTATCAAGAGAGATATAAACTCTGTCGCTGCTGGTCTTTTGCTAGATAGAAATGGAAACCTGAACTAATCTATTTAGTTGTAAAGTTTTATTCGCAATCGATCCTTATTATCAATTTCCAGATGTTATAAATAACAAAGGGCGCATATTATTCATCCATGATATAAAAAAAAAAAACAATCTATTCACCGACAGCATAAAAAACATTGCCTATATTTATGTTCTTCATCTCAAAGTTACAATGATGCCTTCAACACGGAGCAAAAACATTCAACTAAATATAGAAAGCAGATGGTATTGTATATGATGTATTCGTTATTTTACATTCAATGGGAAAGAGGTGTTCAGCATAGTCAACAACTATAACCAACCATAAGTCATGATAATGTTAGCTTCTTTTCATACGTCATAAATAAAGGCAACAGTAGTATACCGCTGTTCAAAACTCACCAATCCATGGACAGAAAACAAAATCGGGAAAACAAACTAAAACTGACGGAAACGCATTAAATATAACAGGAGAACAACGACACAACATTAAAATGTAACACACACACACACACAGAAACGGACTAAGCATTAGACAAAATCCTATGAGAATAACAAATATAACATCAACACCAAATACATGAATTTGGGATAGATAAGTACCGTGACACGTCTTATAGTAATGTGAATTCACATTCAAAAATAAGAGAAAAAAAACGACACAACGAAAACACAACGTTACAATATAACACACACATAAACAAACTATAATATAACAATGGCAATATTCCTGACTTGGCACAGGACATTTTTAATCTCGCATAAGATTTGCAATTATGTAATGGATAGGAACATTGAAAATCACTTGAAAAAAGTCAAAAATATTTAACGAGCACCTGTTCATGTCTGTAAGGTAACCAAATTGTCTATTAAATTGTGTTACGGGCTGCATAGATAAATAACATTATTACCATGAGAAGGATGCACACAGATACATTCAATGAGAAAATACGATAATATTTGATCTTTTTCCTATACATAATATTTAATCAGTTTCATTAGAGAAAATTTTTGGACATTAACGAGATAATATCATTATCATTAATATTATTGCGTTTGCAGGATACTGAAAACGAAAATCGTGTCAGATTGATACGTTAATACGACAATCGATGCACAAATTATACCGTTTTTCATCAGTGGTTGTCAATCAGTAATGTTTTATCAGTTAGATGTTCCTGTCATATTGCGATAAGGCACGGAATGCAGAATAGCAGTATTAACTTTGACACCTAGACATGATTATTGTCAGACGTCAGACAGAATCAAAGACAAAACCGAATAATCGAATACAGTTAGGGATAAAACAATATGATCTAAGCTTATCATTTAGAAATTAATATCCGTGTCATATCAAAGTTAACTTATGTCAAGATCTGATGAACTCTTATTCTATTATTTTGTTCTTATGTTGTGTTGTTACACCTCTGTCTCAGTCTACAGGGATATGATCGCTCACAAAGATGTTAACCCCGCCTAATTATGTATGTGCCTGTCCCAAGTCGGAAAACCGTCGTTCAGTAGAAGTCGTTGGTTCACATCTGTCATTCTTTTTTGTAAATTGGTTTGCTAAAGCATTTTTATTGTTGAAGACCGTACAATTGCCTATAATTGCTTACACTCACTTTATTTCGACTTTGGTGGATAGCTGTCTCATTATTTTTATATTTTGTATAAATGAATATTTGGGTTTCTGTTTCTTCATAAAGTGAACTAGGCCAGCAAAGGAATCAGTCATAGTCCAGAAATATTTTTACAAACTCATGTGAAACAGAAGCTTCTACTGAAAAGATAACTAGATACAAAATTTTATAACCTAGACTCCAAAATCTAAGGCAAAAAAAAAACAGTTCATAAATATGACAAAATCAAATGCTATCTATCAACAGAAGAAGTTGAAAACAACTGTCATTTTCTTAACTTGGGACGATAGTATTACAGAATCCAGTAATACAGAAATACTATCAAATATATATTTTACTTTACGATCATTGGAGCTAAATCACCCAAAGGGTGACTGGGGTATAGAAATATGGTCACTTGGTCTTCTCCCGACCGGCAGTAAAACGCTTGCCGAAGTAAGGCGTCCGTTTCGCTGTGCGGGATGTATCAAGTTCGAAGTCACGTCCGGTCAGAAGGGGGACGTTAAATCCGATGCCTCGTGTAAGGAGAGTGCCACGCTCTTTGCAAATTAAGAAGCCTTGCAACAACTTTTTGAGGGGTCCGTAGGTGACCTGTTGTAAGGCAAAATTTCTGTCCCTATCCAATATACCCTCAGTGGCAGTCCAAATTTCCCCGACCATCATCCTAGATGGCCTCTATTGTATCAACCTACCTATAATAGTATTTATTGTTAACTTGTTCTCGTCCTGAATATGCATGAAATATTTGCCACTGGACGTTAAGCAATCAATTGGTAGCTAAATCGGTAATGATTAGGGTTTTTTTTTGTATATCATTAGTCATTTGATTAAATGTATTTTTAACAAAGAGCGTTCACGTGATACAGGTGTACTTATTATCAGGATATGATTGATGAGTGTGCATTACCATTGGGTCGGTTCCACTGCTGGTTGATGTTCCACTGTCACAGAACATAAGTTCCGTCATAATATTTATTCCAAAGATAATTTATTATGTAACAAAAGTTCCAATTGGAATTATTGTTATGTGATATTTATTCCATCAGTATAATAAACCGACTGATGATTCAGAATTTTTATCACATAAAATAAATTCCAAAAGGACTTTTTATTACATAATAAATTATCTTTGGAATAAATATTATGGTGGAAACATTGTCTTATGACTGGTATTACAATTTGACTTTTATCATTTTGACATATCATTCATTAAAATGAAGAAAAAAATGAAAGAAATCTTTTGTAATAATTATTCCGATAGGAAAAAGTATTATGTAATATGTATTCCCGATTGGAAAAAGTAATATGTAATATTTATTCCCGATTGGAAAAGTATTATGTAATCCTGGTAATAATTATTCCGAATGGAATAAGTATTATGTAATATTTATTCCTGATTAAAAAAATATTATATAATATCTTTTCCAACCCAAAAATATTATTATATTCTATCCATTACTACTGCCGAAATGGTAAATTGATATTTACATTTATTATAAGAACAGGTATCATGAATTTGGGGAATAGTTGTTCCCAATGTTGTAGACATTGAATAATCATTTCTGAATTATCGACAGTTACTGGTAATCATATTTGACCTTTAAATGATACTTTTCTCATTAGAATTAACATTTATATTTCACAGCTGGACTTGTTATAATAAACATTATTTACTAACCTTCAACATATATCCCATCATTTAAAACCATAAAAATTTTCTCATACTCATCAGCCTCCATATATGTGTTGTGTACAGGTGAATATATCTAACTCATATCAACACTTTTCATTTTACATAATAATCAAATAATAAGCATTTAATCTGTTTTGGTTCAGAATATATCTGATATAATCAGCATTTAAAATCTGTTTTGATTTATATAATAATCAATCAAGTGTAAACTAAATTTCAGCATAATAGGAACATTTGTTATACTCATCAACATATAAGATAAGTTCCTAATATCAGTGGAACAAATATAATACAGAAGGAAAACATATTCCATGACATAATTTCCGCAGAACAAATATTATTATAATATTGTTTCCTTCATGAACAAATATTATTAGGTACAAATATACGTTGACACCACAATGGAAGGTTATATCAGCTCATGAATCAGCAATTTTGTGCATGCATGATATCTCATAAAAAAGTTATTAACTATAAACTAAATGTTTGAATCATTTTAAACACTCAGATTGTTTTAATAAATAGAAAGACAAAGGATATGATCCCGTTATCAGTACATGAACAGCAAAATGCAATTGAACAGCGCTTGTATTGCTGTTATTCGTGTAGCATCTTCAAGTCACAGTGATGCATAGTTTCTCCCTTAATGATGTAATGATTTGAATAGAATAAGGATTTACAACTTTTCACAAGAAATCAAATAGCCTTAATTAATGAGTCAATTGTAATCTGGTATTGATAAGTTGTATAAGAAATAAAAGTAATTACGTGTATACATGTAGTAATTAGTTTACTAGTTTGATTCTGAATTGTAATAGAATTTTCTTTGAGTGAAAGGTAAACGCTCTCGGTATTTCAAAGTATGATTGACACTTTATGAGGACAGCGGACATGTTCACCTGTATGTTATAAAAAGGTTATCCTATTTCACTGATAGACAATAATCCTTACGATGAAATAAGTTAATAATGGATATAGAATTCTACAATTGTCCAATGAACCCATCAGTGAAGACCAAACTTCTAAATCAAAATGACATAATCAGAATCATAAATGTTTGTCCATTTTAAAGTAAAAGTATGTTAATGGGAAATATGTGTAGCATTTTATGAAGTATTGATTCTATTTCCGATAAAAAATATATTTGACTTTTATGTTACCAGCCAATTTTGTTTTTAAATAGCACATTTTACTATATAGATAAGGATCTATTTATGATCTTGACATTAAAGATTGACAAATATTATAAAAGGAATATGCACAAATATTCTCACAAATATATATATAGAAATAATTTTGTTTTACTTTGAAAAATATTCTAACAAAAACGTTAACATTGTAATTCCGACGGACATAAAATAATAGTTGCATAGACTTGTAAATTTGAATAAAAGTGAAAAGCCATTTAGAAACTACTCACTTAATTTATTGTTTGATTTTATAGATGACATTTTCAGTCTTTACAATAATCAATGGTGTGCTTTAGACGAAGCTTTTGTTCAAATTGTTGATAATTTTGTATTTAAACACATTTTCGCAAAGTTAAGAATTATATAATATGTGAAGTTGTTATAATTTCTAATAATACAAGCCAAGAATAAAATACGTACAATTTCCACAAATTTGATATGTACATAAAGAGTTAGGCAGATAAAGTGTGGTCTTAGAAAGAATTGCTTGCACTATGAAGAACATATGTTACAAATAAAGGCAACAGTAGTATTCCGCTGTTCTAAAGTCATAATTCGATTTAAAGAAAACAAATCCTGGTTACAAACTATAACCGAGGAAAACACAGTAACTATAAGAACAGCGGAACAACACACAAACTGGAGTGTAACAAAAACAAATGCCAACGTACATAGAAACGAACTATTTGATAACAATTGCCATAGTCCTGACTTTGTACAGGACATTTTAAGATAACAAAAGTTAGGCCTAACCTGGTTTCTTAGCTAGCCAAACCTCCCGCTTGTATGGCAATATTTTAAAATGATATCATATTTTACTAACCTTACTCTATTCCACCATTACCGGCAACAGTTCAATCGCATGATGGTCATTAAGTCTAAATCATAACACCAACAATCTAAGATAAGGTGGACTAAAATTATGCAGACAGTTAAATGACATGCTAAGCAAAGGTTCCTCAAATAGAAACAATTTTTGATCGATAACTCCACATCTAAAAAAAAGTAAAGATGATATTAGTGAAGTGAAAGATACCAGGCGGACATTCAAACTCATAAATCGAAAATCTACTGACAAAGCCATGGTTAAAAAAGAATAAGACAAACATAGAAAAATAAGGACTTGAGCAGTCAGATTGTTGAGCATCTTCTTAACGTCACTCTTTCCATCAAAGTTCACTGAGCATAATATTCCTATCTACGATCACAACTGATATCAACCAAAAAGATAGATCATGCCTTATTACGGCTGGAAACCAGTTCTTATTAAATAACGACTACTTTTTCTAACCTTGCTTATCTCCCAACTGCTCATAACCTGACATATATTACTGTTGAAACATCATCGTTTACAACTGCATCCTGTGTTCATGTTATTCTCTCGTCCTTTATCTTCACATATAACTTCTATGATAAATGGTACTTTGTTTCAACTAGTACAACTATATTTTGTATGATTTCCATTAGACAAACATGTGAAATAAAATAGACGAAATAATCTACAAAAGCTTCTTTAATCAGATCGTATATAAACTTACAAACTTACAAACACTACTTACACTCTGGGTACCAAAAAAGTAATACACAGCATTCAACATTTGTTAATTACAAAGACTGAACTACTTCTTCAATATATTGTGGCTTAGTAAATAAAGTTTGTTAACTATGTAATTAAATTGAGTTTTGTTACATCAATATTGTTCATAAACAGTTTCATTTGTCACGTAAACAACGTGTATCAGAGTGTTTTATCTTATGTATCTTACTTTTACTACAGTCGATTAAAGATCTTCATTAATGAAGGCTTCCGCGTAATTTAAAGTGCCGCATAAATTTTCTTTGCAATAGAGTAAAAATTATTTATATACCTCGCTGCGCCTGTTTGAATGATATTTTGATAACGCTATAATACGATATTATTACGTGAGTATTTCTGTATTGGCATTGTTATTGGTCCGAGTTAGGCCAATACAAAAATACACGTATAATCTTTATTAATTAACTACAGTAATACAATATTTTTTTTATTTCATTTCACGAGAGATGAACATTTTTACATTGAAGTGGAACAATCCAAATCTCAGTTTCTTTTTATAAGATGCAATATCAAATGATCTGGTGTTGTTTCCAGGTGTCTTCAGCATTTGCTCCTCTGAGGAATTTTTCTACCCTTTCCAGTCACTAAAAAGTGTTACAACAAATTTAGACGCTTCACATATAAATAGTAATTGGAAAGGTACTGCATTTGCATGTATTATGCAGAAACAAATTGAATATATTTTAAAACAAAATGTAGCCTAGGAGTTTAAAATGATACAACTATCCATAAGCCAAATGACCAAAGAACGTAGGTTTGCACAATTACAGAATGCATATGCCTGGTTCGAGTTTAAAAATGAATGACAGTTTACAAAACATGAGAAGCAAAACAGTAAATCGATTTGTATCATCGTGAAATTGTGAGGTCGTCAAGAAATGAACTTTGTGATAATCTACTCGTTACATAAACCTGAAATAATTTCATCGTCTGCTTTCAAAATGATTTTTAAATGAATGTGACCGTCTTTAGTCTGGAATATATGCCATACTGAACGTTTCAGCATGTTTATTGTGAGTAAAAACTGCGTCTTTCAAGCAACTCATTTCTTTCAGTTTATGTTTATCGTGACTTTTGATCTAAAAACTAGAGACATTTCGAAATCCTGTATTGGCCAGATCAGAACTCGGCCAATACAGAAAAAAATCTATATTGGCCGAGTTGACACCTTATATTGCATAGGCAGTTTCCATCATAGTAAGTCCAATAACAGTGTAGTTAATTAATAATGATTTGTTATAGTGTTGTTACAATGTATGTTTTACTGTCCCTCAGGTATCTTTCACCCCTATTTTACATTCATAATATTATTAAACATGTTATTGGTTTAATATTTTTCAAGTGCTTCTCTTGAATTGATATCAAATTATCTATTCACTTATTTTAAGTATTGTTTTTTTATGTTTCATTACAAACACAATGAGAAGAAATCATCAGTAATCATGGAGATTGCAGATAATTTTAACACATATATGTATATATAGTTTGATCAGATTTCATAATCTTATATTCAGCAAAACATTTTTTTTTTTCTTATTTTTTTAAATTTATCTATTGATAATTGGTGTAAGTGAAATTTTGCAAACTAGAAATTTGCTGAAATTTGCACCAATAAAATGAGATGTGGCGTTAAATTTTTCTGTTGTTTTGATCATTTTCTTTTAAAAACTAATGTATAACAATGACTCTGGACATTACAGCAGAAAAAGTATCTAGTTCAATATGCTGATGTATCCGTATACAAAAACAATAGCACAAACAACACACAAAAATGTTGCTAGCTACTACACGCTAACTTAAACTTTGAAATCTATTGATTCAGACAGAATACCTTCTGGTACGCCATTATCGGCCACCTTACCTCTTAAACTTCTTTCAAGCAGTACCTGATAAATAATTTAAAAACTAATACTTTGCTGAAACGACTTTGAGCAAATCTATAACACCAAACGAAATCTAACGAGTCTTGCAGGTATCTTTTTTCAAACATAATTTTGTATATAAACCCTTCATATATATGTTTGTATAATTTGCTTGATTTCTTTTAAAACGTTTTCAAAGTGTTATGTCCCCGAAAATACATCGAAATACATATTATGAATACTTAGCCTATCACAAGGTTTGAATTAACACATAATCTGCCTCTCAATTCTCATCCATCACCTTTACACATATAACTATGGTAAATGATTCTCTGAAAAATCCACCAGATAACAACGAGAGAACACAATTTAAACAAAATAACTTACAGACTGATTTGTTTATACAACAATAAACGAACGACAAGAGTGATAACTAGCAACCAACTACATCCGTTGAATTACAGGATCCTGAATTAGGAAATGCACTTTCAGAATGTGGCAGGTAAATCATATAAGCAAGCGCTGAACGATCTGTTAACCTGATACATATAAAATACTGGCATTTGTGTTTGTGAAACTGTTTTCATCAGCAAGAGTGTTAAGCGATTTCACAAGGGCTAACTAATATTCGAACTGATGAAGTCAGTTTAAAAACATAAAATGTCATTATTCTTTTTTTTCGAAAATATGTAAAATGGGTTTTTTCTTTGTTTTAAAAAAAAGTTAAATTAAGGTACAGTACTTGCAACCTTAGGCGTTACTATTTCAGCGATCAATCAGCGGTCATCGATCAGTCACCGATCAGTCAAGTTCGCGTCAAACTCACGTCAGCAATCCGTCAGACTTATAGTAAAAGTAATTGACTGATCGGACTGATCGGACGGATAGTACCGATCGACCTTGATGACGGATTGAACTTTAATACGTCACATGATGAACTAATACAAATTACGGAATCTTAGTTTCGTTTAATTTAATTAAAATGGCGACTCGTGAAAATCGAACGTTTAATGATACATTTTGTTTATTAATTATTTAGCAAAGTTTTATGAATTGAAATGAAAAGAAATGTACAGATAAAACCTAAATTAAAATATCATCATTAAATAATGGTCTTTTTAGTTTTATTTAGGTTAAATATTTTCAAACCCGGCGAGTGTCTACATCGCAAAATTGATTTTATTATATTCCAAACATACTCGGGAAAAACAAAATGAAAGGATCAGTTATTGAAAAATGTAGTCTATTTTTTTTCAATATTTTAAATTTTTAAATTCTTATCATCATAAAATTCTTTAAAAAAAAATTCATAATCATGGACTTTCTATATTCTCGTCACAATCGAAGCCTTTGAAATAACAAATTACAAAAATAACTACTCCTAAACAATAAAATTAAAGACATGGATACACCTGGAAACAAATAGAAAGAATCGCGAAAGATAGAACGAGTTGGAGGTCCCTTGTTGATGCCTTATGTGTTCAAGAACATGAAGAGGATTAAGAAAGAAAGAAACAATAAAAAGTACAAAAATCCAATGGTGGTAAACATAAATATATTCCTTAAAAAGAAAGAAATAATTTAAAGCAGATTTATTCTTGAATAATTCACATTTTCTACAAAAAAACATATCAAAATCATTTATAACAACTGATTGCAATTGAAATTACAATATTTTCCAATATGAGAAGAAATATTTGCATTTTTGACAAAGCGTACAAAAAAAATAATATCTTTTTCCTTTAAGGAAACATAATTTATGAAGAACAACCAATCCTGATGAACAAAAAGTAATGAAATCATATGGCGGATAATAATTTATATCATAATAAAGCAATAACTGCATTCTTATTCCACAAAAATAAAAGTTTAAGCATTTTAAGTCTCTTTATATCTCAATTCTAATTAGCAGACTTGTCTCAAGATGGTAAAATAACTGATTTCAAATAAAATAGTATCATTTTCAATAAAAAGAAGAATAATTTTGGTTATTTTAAACGATGCGAATAAAATTCTAGTATGATTTCTCTGACATTCTTTTAATTTTATGGAAAAAAAACAACTATTCTAAACTAAAATAAAGTACAAAAATTTAATGGCGGTCAATAATTTTCAGTAAAATGAAGAAATATTTGCATTTTAGGCAACGCATACTAAAATTTAGTATCTTTTTCCTTAAAGTAAGCATATTTTATGAAGAACAGCCAATCTTGATGTTCAAAAAGTACTGAAATCAAATGACTGTTAATAATTGGTATCAAAATAAATCAATAACTGCATTCTTATTTCACAAAAAAAAAAAGTTTAAGTATTTTGACATTCTCATTATATCTCAATTCTGATTAGAAGACTTGTCTCAAAATGGTAAAAATAACTGATTTCAAATAAAATAGTATCATTTTTGATAAAAAGAAGAATAATTTTGGTTATTTTAAACAATGCGAAGAAAATTTTAGTATGATTTTTCTGATATTCTTTTAATTTTATGAAAAAAAAACTATTCTAAACTACAAAAAGTACAATAATTTAATGGCAGTCAATAATTTTCAGTAAATTGAAGAAATATTTGCATTTTAGGCAACGCGTACAAAAATTTAGTATCTTTTTCCTTAAAGTAAGCATATTTTATGAAGAACAGCCAATCTTGATGTACAAAAAGTACTCAAATCATATGACGGTTAATAATTTGTATCAAAATAAATCAATAACTGCATTCTTATTCCACAAAAATAAAAGTTTATGTATTTTGATTCTCATTATATCTCAATTCTAATTAGAAGACTTGTCTCAAAATGGTAAAAATAACTGATTTCAAATAAAATAGTATCATTTTTGATAAAAAGAAGAATAGTTTTGGTTATTTTAAACAATGCGAACAAAATTTTAGTATGAGTTTTCTGATATTCTTTTAATTTTATGAAAAAAAACTATTCTAAACTATAAAAAGTACAAAAAT
The DNA here is from genome assembly GCF_965363235.1 of Mytilus galloprovincialis. NCBI lineage: Eukaryota > Metazoa > Mollusca > Bivalvia > Mytilida > Mytilidae > Mytilus > Mytilus galloprovincialis. The sequence goes on from NC_134843.1 coordinate 91,921,210, forward strand.
TTAATAGTGGTCAATAATTTTCAGTAAAATGAAGAAGCATCTTAGGCAACGCGTAAAAAAATTTAGTATCTTTTTCCTTTAAGTAAGAATATTTTATGAAGAACAGCTAATCTTGATGTACAAAAAGTACTCAAATCATATGACGGTTAATAATTTGTATCAAAATAAATCAATAACTGCATTCTTATTCCACAAAAATAAAAGTTTAGGTATTTTGATTCTCATTATATCTCAATTCTTATTAGAAGACTTGTCTCAAGATGGTAAAAATAACTGATTTCAAATAAAATAGTATCATTTTTGATAAAAAAAATAATAATTTTGGTTATTTTATACAATGCAAACAAAATTTTAGTATGATTTTTCTGATATTCTTTTAATTTTATGAAAAAAAACTATTCTAAACTATAAAAAGTACAAAAATTTAATAGTGGTCAATAATTTTCAGTAAAATGAAGAAGCATCTTAGGCAACGCGTAAAAAAATTTAGTATCTTTTTCCTTTAAGTAAGAATATTTTATGAAGAACAGCTAATCTTGATGTACAAAAAGTACTCAAATCATATGACGGTTAATAATTTGTATCAAAATAAATCAATAACTGCATTCTTATTCCACAAAAATAAAAGTTTAGGTATTTTGATTCTCATTATATCTCAATTCTTATTAGAAGACTTGTCTCAAGATGGTAAAAATAACTGATTTCAAATAAAATAGTATCATTTTTGATAAAAAGAAGAATAGTTTTGGTTATTTTAAACAATGCGAAAAAAATTTGAATATGATTTTTTTTATATTCTTTTAATTTTATGAAAAAAAAACTATTCTAAACTATAAAAAGTACAAAAATTTAATGGCGGTCAATAATTTTCATTAAATTGAAGAAATATTGGCATTTTAGGCAACGCGTACAAAAATTTAGTATCTTTTTCCTTAAAGTAAGCATATTTTATGAAGAACAGCCAATCTTGATGTACAAAAAGTACTCAAATCATATGACGGTTAATAATTTGTATCAAAATAAATTAATAACTGCATTCTTATTCCACAAAAATAAAAGTTTATGTATTTTGATTCTCATTATATCTCAATTCTAATTAGAAGACTTGTCTCAAGATGGTAAAAATAACTGATTTCAAATAAAATAGTATCATTTTTGATAAAAAGAAGAATAGTTTTGGTTATTTTAAACAATGCGAACAAACTTTTAGTATGATTTTTCTGATATTCTTTTAATTTTATGAAAAAAAACTATTCTAAACTATAAAAAGTACAAAAATTTAATGGCGGTCAATAATTTTCAGTAAATTGAAGAAATATTGGCATTTTAGGCAACGCGTACAAAAATTTAGTATCTTTTTCCTTAAAGTAAGCATATTTTATGAAGAACAGCCAATCTTGATGTACAAAAAGTACTCAAATCATATGACGGTTATTAATTTGTATCAAAATAAATTAATAACTGCATTCTTATTCCACAAAAATAAAAGTTTATGTATTTTGATTCTCATTATATCTCAATTCTAATTAGAAGACTTGTCTCAAGATGGTAAAAATAACTGATTTCAAATAAAATAGTATCATTTTTGATAAAAAGAAGAATAGTTTTGGTTATTTTAAACAATGCGAACAAACTTTTAGTATGATTTTTCTGATATTCTTTTAATTTTATGAAAAAAAACTATTCTAAACTATAAAAAGTACAAAAATTTAATGGCGGTCAATAATTTTCAGTAAATTGAAGAAATATTGGCATTTTAGGCAACGCGTACAAAAATTTAGTATCTTTTTCCTTAAAGTAAGCATATTTTATGAAGAACAGCCAATCTTGATGTACAAAAAGTACTCAAATCATATGACGGTTAATAATTTGTATCAAAATAAATCAATAACTGCATTCTTATTCCACAAAAATAAAAGTTTAAGTATTTTAATTCTCATTATATCTCAATTCTGATTAGAAGACTTGTCTCAAGATGGTAAAAATAACTGATTTCAAATAAAATAGTATCATTTTTGATAAAAAGAATAATAATTTTGGTTATTTTATACAATGCAAACAAAATTTTAGTATGAGTTTTCTGATATTCTTTTAATTTTATGAAAAAAAACTATTCTAAACTATAAAAAGTACAAAAATTTAATAGTGGTCAATAATTTTCAGTAAAATGAAGAAGCATCTTAGGCAACGCGTAAAAAAATTTAGTATCTTTTTCCTTTAAGTAAGAATATTTTATGAAGAACAGCTAATCTTGATGTACAAAAAGTACTCAAATCATATGACGGTTAATAATTTGTATCAAAATAAATCAATAACTGCATTCTTATTCCACAAAAATAAAAGTTTAGGTATTTTGATTCTCATTATATCTCAATTCTTATTAGAAGACTTGTCTCAAGATGGTAAAAATAACTGATTTCAAATAAAATAGTATCATTTTTGATAAAAAAAATAATAATTTTGGTTATTTTATACAATGCAAACAAAATTTTAGTATGATTTTTCTGATATTCTTTTAATTTTATGAAAAAAAACTATTCTAAACTATAAAAAGTACAAAAATTTAATAGTGGTCAATAATTTTCAGTAAAATGAAGAAGCATCTTAGGCAACGCGTAAAAAAATTTAGTATCTTTTTCCTTTAAGTAAGAATATTTTATGAAGAACAGCTAATCTTGATGTACAAAAAGTACTCAAATCATATGACGGTTAATAATTTGTATCAAAATAAATCAATAACTGCATTCTTATTCCACAAAAATAAAAGTTTAGGTATTTTGATTCTCATTATATCTCAATTCTTATTAGAAGACTTGTCTCAAGATGGTAAAAATAACTGATTTCAAATAAAATAGTATCATTTTTGATAAAAAGAAGAATAGTTTTGGTTATTTTAAACAATGCGAAAAAAATTTGAATATGATTTTTTTTATATTCTTTTAATTTTATGAAAAAAAAACTATTCTAAACTATAAAAAGTACAAAAATTTAATGGCGGTCAATAATTTTCATTAAATTGAAGAAATATTGGCATTTTAGGCAACGCGTACAAAAATTTAGTATCTTTTTCCTTAAAGTAAGCATATTTTATGAAGAACAGCCAATCTTGATGTACAAAAAGTACTCAAATCATATGACGGTTAATAATTTGTATCAAAATAAATTAATAACTGCATTCTTATTCCACAAAAATAAAAGTTTATGTATTTTGATTCTCATTATATCTCAATTCTAATTAGAAGACTTGTCTCAAGATGGTAAAAATAACTGATTTCAAATAAAATAGTATCATTTTTGATAAAAAGAAGAATAGTTTTGGTTATTTTAAACAATGCGAACAAACTTTTAGTATGATTTTTCTGATATTCTTTTAATTTTATGAAAAAAAACTATTCTAAACTATAAAAAGTACAAAAATTTAATGGCGGTCAATAATTTTCAGTAAATTGAAGAAATATTGGCATTTTAGGCAACGCGTACAAAAATTTAGTATCTTTTTCCTTAAAGTAAGCATATTTTATGAAGAACAGCCAATCTTGATGTACAAAAAGTACTCAAATCATATGACGGTTATTAATTTGTATCAAAATAAATTAATAACTGCATTCTTATTCCACAAAAATAAAAGTTTATGTATTTTGATTCTCATTATATCTCAATTCTAATTAGAAGACTTGTCTCAAGATGGTAAAAATAACTGATTTCAAATAAAATAGTATCATTTTTGATAAAAAGAAGAATAGTTTTGGTTATTTTAAACAATGCGAACAAACTTTTAGTATGATTTTTCTGATATTCTTTTAATTTTATGAAAAAAAACTATTCTAAACTATAAAAAGTACAAAAATTTAATGGCGGTCAATAATTTTCAGTAAATTGAAGAAATATTGGCATTTTAGGCAACGCGTACAAAAATTTAGTATCTTTTTCCTTAAAGTAAGCATATTTTATGAAGAACAGCCAATCTTGATGTACAAAAAGTACTCAAATCATATGACGGTTAATAATTTGTATCAAAATAAATCAATAACTGCATTCTTATTCCACAAAAATAAAAGTTTAAGTATTTTAATTCTCATTATATCTCAATTCTGATTAGAAGACTTGTCTCAAGATGGTAAAAATAACTGATTTCAAATAAAATAGTATCATTTTTGATAAAAAGAATAATAATTTTGGTTATTTTATACAATGCAAACAAAATTTTAGTATGATTTTTCTGATATTCTTTTAATTTTATGAAAAAAAACTATTCTAAACTATAAAAAGTACAAAAATTTAATAGCGGTCAATAATTTTCAGTAAAACGAAGAAATATTTGCATTTTAGGCAACGCGTAAAAAAATTTAGTATCTTTTTCCTTTAAGTAAGAATATTTTATGAAGAACAGCTAATCTTGATGTACAAAAAGTACTCAAATCATATGACGGTTAATAATTTGTATCAAAATAAATCAATAACTGCATTCTTATTTGACTTATCTGACGGATCCTATGGGTCACCGATCACCGATCACTCATCGATCAGTCAAACATCCGTCACCGATCATTCACCGATCAGTCAAGTTCACGTCAAACAGTAACGCCTAAGGTTGCAAGTACTGTAGCAAATAACAGCTAAAGAGTAGTTTTGCGTTTTTGCCCCTGTCCTGATCTTTTGTCATTTATTGTACTCTTCATTTGTATAGTAAATCGTTAAATATAATGCTTTCTTGTTGCACAGTTTGCATATTGTTTTTATATAACCTGCAGATTTGTACAAGCCGACATACTTAATGACTAGAAAACTCTGACTTATATGAAAGATTATACTCTTATTTTGAATTTTATATGAATAAATCAGATTCTCTAATAGCTGTTTAATAGTAAAAATTACATCTTCCTAGAAATAAAATTACAATTGTATAGAATAAGCGGTTCATGAATTCGATTGCTTTTAAATTGTGATACTGTAAAGTCACTTAATGATTGTAAAGGCTAAACTAACATAATTATAAATCAATATACAATGTCAAATGTATTATTTTAACAAAGTTTACGTTTACGCAGAAAAGGACCGGCCGGTATCAAAATTAAAATCTTCATTAACCAGGTTATAATGAATTTGATATATTACAGGTACCATTAAGGTTCTGCAACCACTTTAGAAAGAAGTCAAAAATGCAAAAAATGCCTTTTGTTTCCCGGTTTGGTTGGTTTTACACTAGTTCTTTTTGGAACCCTATATTGCTTACTATTAGGAGTGAGCACAGGCTTCGTGTTGACGGCGGTATTATGACCTTTAACGGTTACTTTGTAAAAATTGTGGCTTGTATGGAGAGTTGTCTCATTGGCACTTATAACATATTTTCTTATACTAGTATCTACTTTGAAACAATACGCACAAATATTTCACTTCTCTGTCATAGACATTCAAGAAATGTTAGTATGATTTATAAAATAATCCCATAAAAAAGCTTATATTCTGCATGTATTTGCTGTCCCAAGTCAGAAGCCTGTAGTTAAGTGGTTGTCGTTTGTTACATATTTGTTTTTCGTTCATTTTTTTTTAACAAATAATTATGCCGTTAGTTTTCTCGTTGTTTTACTTTTGTGATTTCGGGGCCTTTCAAAAAAGCTGATTATGCATTATTGGTTTTGCTTATTGTTGAAGGTCATACGGTGACCAATAGCTTTTAATTTCTGAGTCATTTGGTCTATTGGAAAGAGTTGTCTCATTGGCAATCGAACCACATCTTCTTTTTTATATTGATGGTAATTGATCAATTTAAAATTTAAGTATTAGGTAAGTCGCTTATCAAGCATTATACAAATATGGTCCCTAGAAATACTTTTCATTGTTCGTTCTTTTAAACTATGCACATTGTGTTTTATCGAGTTTAAAATGAATGATAAAAAATACCTAATATATATTTTTAACATCGAAATATTTTCAAGTGTATGTTCAAAGTCACGAACGTCGCCAGTGTATTTTTTTTGCTACATTTTAGCGGTTTTTTCCCTGTCACTAAGTGTTTGTAACATATATTTGTTTCACCACTCTTCTAGAATTGAGGAAATTTAGAGGTCAATACATGTTAATGACATTTGTGTTTCATTTGCTAACATGCATACATCATATAAGTATTTAAATAAAATGCCTTTGACAGGCAAAAAACAACACTATTCTGTTATTTATCGTTTGCATCAGTATATTTTTTTACAAAAACGATATATAAAACACGGATATTTTTAAAATCACTTTGTAAAATCTGCAATAAACAAGATATGAAATGTCAACGTACAATAAACCATTTACAATAATTCAGATTGGCAATTATGATAGAAATTTAACTATGTGCTGTGAGTTGTCGATAATAAATTGGTTTGACAATAAATTTTGGTCATTGTTATTTAGGTTGCCTGAGTGACCTTGCAGCAACGATCGGTTTCAACACTTATTTTGAAATAACCACATACAAGTGTTGTGACAGCTGTTTAAAAGGCGGAGAAATAATTGATAATTTGTTTAAACATTAGAACAGTTGTACACTATAAATTCGAAATTTTTATTTAGCCATAAAAGTGGAGTTAATTGAGAAAATTCAATTTCATACATTTATAAATTGTAAATTTGCAGGTTCGTTTGGAGCAAGCAACTTTGTACTGTCGACCAAATGTTTCCTTTTGTTTCTGTGAAAGTAAATTACAAAAGTTATCAATTAGTTTTTCCTTTTGAATTCTATTTTTTAGTTTTTTTACTATTCGATTTTATTCTTCTATTCTATTATATTCTAATACATTTATTCATGACAAATCTCTGTTCGATTTTACAACCTTCAGACTATCAACGTAATAGTCAGTACATCAATAAAATTAAGAAAGGAAATGGGGAATGTGTCAAAGCGACAACAACCCGACCATTTAGTAGACAACAGCCGAAGACCACCAATGGGTCTTCAATTTAGCGTGAAACTCCCGCACCCGGAGGAGTCCTTCAGCTGGCCCCTAAACAAATATGTATACTAGTTCAGTGATAATGAACGTCATACTAAACTATACACAAGAAACGAAAATTAAAAATCATACAAGACTAACAAAGGTCACAGGCTCCTATACCTTTAGCCAATGTAGTAGACAAAAGCACAGTAAAACTCAGTTTAAGAGAGGTCCGAGTCAAGAAGATTTTGCTCTCATTGTAAAACGTTGACAATCCTTTTTTTAAACACTTGTTGATATCAACCCACACGATAGATGATGCCTTCTTGCTGTTAACCTGACATATATTACGGCTGAAACATCATCGTTTGCAACTGCATCTTGTGTTCATGCTATTCTTTCTTCCTTTATCTTCACACTTCTATGATAAATGGTACTATGTTTATGTGATAGTTCAACTATATTTGATATGATATCCATATGACAAACATGTGAAACGAAATAGACGAAATCATCTACAAAAGCGTCTTTAGTCAGATCGGATACAAACTAACAAACTAACAAACTAACAAACTAACAAACTAACAAACGAACAAACACTACTTACACTCCGGGTACCAAATTTGTCATGTTTACAACGTGTAACAGAGTGTTTTATCTTTATGTATCTTACTTTTACTGCAATCGAATAAAGTCACTCATTATTAGGTCTCATGCGTAATACATAGTGCCGCATAACTTTTCTTTGAAATAAAATAAAAATAATTTATATAACTCGCTGCGCTTGCTGTATTTCAGAATGATATATTGATAACGCTATTACACAGGCAAATTTCATTCACATCAATTTCACGTGAATATAAATTTGTGTGAATTTCACCTCAAACGAGCTTATACATGAATCTCAATTGAAATCAGTTTTTGTGAGTTTCACATGAATCTCATGTTTAACGCATATGAATTTCACATGAAAATTACACGAATTTTGTTCACGTGAAATTCACATGAATTTTAAAAATAACCTTATTCAAACAACATCTAAATTTCATCTTTAAGTAAAATCATGAAAAATACCATTTTTTTTTTAAGTTCACGTAAAATTCATGTGAAATTTTTCATGTGAGAATCATGTGAATCTCAATTCACGTGAAATTCACATGAAAATTTTCACGTGAGTTTCATGTATAAGCTCGTTTGAAGTGAATCCCACGTGAAATTTTTCACGTGAATTTCATGTGAGATTCATGTCAAATTCATGTGAGCAAATTTTGCCTGTGTAGTTACAGTGTTGTTGCACTGTATGTTTGACATTCATAATATTGTTTAACATGCAATTAGTTTTATATTTTTCAAGTGATTCTATTGAATTGATATCACGTTTAAAATTCAATAATCTTAATTATTGGAATTTTTTTCCAAAGTTTCATTACAAACGAATCAACACAATTAAAAAGAAATCGTCAATATACATAGAAATCAGAGCTAATTAAAACAGATAAATAGTTTGATCAGATTTCATAATCATATACTCAGTAAATATTTTGTCTATATTTTTATCTATTGAAAATGGACGTAATTAAAAGTGTGCAAACTAGCAGTTAGCTGAAATCAGCACACAACTAAAAGATATTTGAAATCATCGATTCCATACAGACATATTATTCAATACGCTCCTATCAATGAATACATTAGATTGGAGGTGGGGATTTTTTATATTCTATTGAGAATTTTCATTATTAAAAACTTACGTTAAGCAATGGCTTTGAACATTACAGCAGAAGTAGCATCTAGTTCAACTATGTTGATTTACCCTTATACAACAATAATAGCACAAACAACATACAAAAACTAAACACTAGCTTAAACTTTATAATCTATTGATTAAAGACAGAATCAGAATACCTTCCAGTACGTCAATATCGGCCGCCTTAACTCTTAAACTTCTTTCCAATAGTACCGTTATAAATAATTTAACAACTTATACTTCGCTACAATGAACCTGAAATAACTTTCAGCAAATTAATAATACCAAACGAAATCTTACGAGTCTTGCAGGTATGTTTTCACATAATTTTGTTTATAAACCCTACATATATGTGTGTGTATTTTGCTCGATTACTTTAAAGTTTTCAAAGTTTTATGTCCCCGCAAATAAATCGAAATGCATATTATGACGACTTGGCCTATCAAAACGTTTAAATTAACACATAATCTTCCTTTTAATAATCATCCATCACCTTTACACATAAAACTAAGGTAAATGATTATCTGAAATATTCACCAGATAACAACGAGAGAACACATACGGCACAACAAGCTATAAAATGGTCTGACATGACAAAAATGTACAGCAATTTAAACAAAATAACTTGCTGACTGATTTGTTTATAAAAAAATAAATGAACGACAAGAGTGATGAACAGCAACCAACTACATCCGCTAAATTGCCGAATTAGGAAAAGCACTTTAAGAATGTGGCAGGTAAAGCATCTGAGCACGCGTTGAACTATCCGCTAACCTCATACATATAGAATAATGACAGTTTTGTTTGTGAAACTTGTTTTTATCAGCAATAGTGTCAAGCGATTCCGAAAGGGCTAGATAATATTCGAACTGATGAAGTCAGTTTTAAAAAAAATGTCATTTATCTTTTCATCAAAAATATGTCTTTACTGGGTTGTTTTCTTTGTTTAAAAAAAATGAAATTAAGGTAGCACACCACAGTTAGTTGTGTAGTTTCCCATTTTGGCCCCTGTGATTTTTTTTCAAATATGGGAGCAGTGGGCAAAAAATATTTTTTTGGATAAATGAAGATTAAAATAGCCTTCAAATTTGGTTTAGAGGGACATCAAGATAATGAAATGTTTGGAATATGGGCTGTTTTCTGAATGACAGTCAATAATTTTATATCCATACCAACAGATAAATTAGCAAAATAATTTAAAAATGGTAGACAAGAGACTAGATTGAAACATTTTAACGGAACAACGCAACGCTTTTATTCTTTTAACTTAGCAAGTGAAAAATGATCGACATATAGACCCTGTTTTTCAAAGATTTCGAATCGAGAAATTACACTAAATCACCACACGTTGGTTTCTTCACTGAAATACTTCTTGTATAAAGAACTAAAAACTATTAGTTTCATGTAATATTTGGAAAAGTTTCCATCAGGAATAATTAACTTGTTCATTGCATAATTTACAATTGGAAACATGTATTGTTCGCAATGATTTCAAATGTTAATGGGGATGTGTCAGGCAGGCTTTAATTAAGTTGTTTTTCTTTTTTATCATTTGTTCATTTGTTTTCATTTAACTATCACAATTACTTCCTATTTCAAATTAAAATATCTCAACATGATATCAACAGATTTGTTGGCAATTAGTGTATAGTTAATCGTTAAATATAATGTTTTCTTGTTGCACAGTTTGCATATTGTTGTTGTATAACCTACAGATTCGTACAGGCCGACATACTAATAATTAGAAAAATCTAACTCATATGAAAGATGATACTCTTATTTTGATTACCTTCCCCCTTTAAGGAATTATATTTGAATAAATAAGATTCTTTGAATTAACTGTTTAATAGTAAATATGACATCTTCCCAGAAATAAAATTACATGGTATAGAATAGGAAGTTCATGAACTCGATTGCGTTTAAAGTTTGCTTCTGTAAATTGTAAAGTCATTTAATGATTTTAAAGGCTAAACTTACGGAATAATTAATCAATATACAATGTTAAATGTATTATTTTAACAAAGTTAATCAAAATTAAAATCTTCATTAACCAGGTTATATGTGAATTTGGTATATTACAGGTATTATTAAAGTTCTGCAACTAATTTAGAAACTAGTCAAAAAAAACAAAAATGTTTTTCGAAATATATTCAAGTCTATGTTCAAAGTCACAAACGTCGCCAGTGTATTTTTTTGCTATATTTTAGCGATTTTTTTCTCTGTCATTAAGAGTTTTTAATACTTGTAACAGATACTTGTTTCAAGCAAATGTAGAGGTCAATACATGTTAATGACATTTGTGTTTCATTTGTTAACATGCATACATCATATAAGTATTTATATTAAATGCAATTAAAAGGCAAACGACTACATTATTCTCTTATTTATTTGCATCAGTATATTATTAAGAATTACATTTATAACGTTAAAAAACCATATTTAAAAACATAGATATTTTTACAATCACCCTGTAAAATCTGCAATTAACGAGATATGAAATGTCAAAGTACAATTTACCCTTTACAATAATTTAGATTGGCAATTATGATATAAATTTAACTATGTGCTGTGAGTTGGCGACAATAAATTGGTTTGAAAATAAATTATGGTCATTGTTTATTTAGGGTTGTCTCACCTAGTTATTTTACACATAAATTGAAATTGTTTCACGAAATATTTCCATATGGACACATCATAATCTTAGTTCTTACATTATGGATATCAGTTCTCTTTCGGTTATGATTGCAGCATTGCTGCATTTAGGTAGTTTAGATTTAACGGTAAGTACTTACTTATAACTGCAAGGTACTGGTTAGACACAAGGTAAAACATGGCATGTATAGTCTTTCTAATCATATTACATTTTTTAATGCCATTTTTGCTGAGGTGTAGTAGTATATGCATCTTTTTAATTTCGTGCGCCTCAAGCGGCTTTTTTTTTATTAACTTTCAACAGGTACGCTCAACTTTAAATCTAAACTTTAGTAACATAAACACGTGAAGAACTATATTACCAAACAAGAAAAAATATAGGGAAAAATATAAACCAGATAATAGAAGGCAATAAGAACGGCGAAGAATGACAAATGACATCTGAAATATAAATATATGTTTTCTTTACTATCTCGAATCATTGAAATATAAGGGTTTGGTGTTTAGATATGAACTCTATATCAAGTATAAAATATTAGTTAGGCAAGATAATTGTCATTTTCAAGATTTAAGAGAAGAAAAAAAAATAGCGTTTGCAATCGGTTCAAACCAAAGTTTTTTTTTATATCTTTTACACATATTATTCGATTCTCTACTTTTTTTCATTGGAAATCCGAAATTTAAAAAAATACTGTTCTGGATGTACCTACATCATAAACACGCAAAGATCTGTATAATCAAAATGAAATAAAAATGATGGTCAAAATTATCAATGATAAAATATACATGGAGGAGTCGGTCCGTTGTTTCTTAATAATTTATAATTTTATCAAATGATGATTTAAAGATGCTCCCTCTTTATGTTTTTTCAATTTATGTCAGATATTCGGAATCATCTGTTTTGACCATGTGTTGCCATAAGAAATGCTAACCCCTACTTTACTTTTTATTGTTTTATAACACTTGTTTCTCAAGCCAATTTTTGAAAATCTTATAAAATCCATGACATTTTTTTCATAGTTTTTGAGCGAAAAAAAGATACCAATGTTAAACGATAAAACGATCTGAATGGCATCATTTACCCCCACATTTTCAATGGCTTATATGGCCATATCAAGGGCACGGACATTTTCTTAATGTCTGGTTTTTTTTCCCAAGCCGATATTAACAACTTAATATTTTCAGGAAAACCCAACAGTCACAAGAGAGATGGGACGTATCAGCTTCCAGTTATTATCCTTTGTAAGAATGCACGATGACTATGTCGGAAAAACTGTGTTCTCTGGGCGAATGATAGTACCAGATGATTCCAAGTTCAAGTCGGATTTTGATATCATTGTTACCAAACGTAAGCAATACTTTATTTTGTTGATTGCTTTTAAGTAGATTTAGTTTATTTACATTGATAATGTCATGCGTTAATATTGATTGAAATTTTCATTTCCTTTTTTTTTTTTTTTTTTTTTTTTTACTACTTTTGAAATGGTTAACGCATTTCAAGTGAAAAATAACGGTAAATAATATCCAAAATAAAAACAAATGATCAGTTGATTTTCGTTTTTGAATTGTTTCGAAAATTGTTGTTCCGTGTCAATTATATCTATCTATGTCATAGCCAGTTAACTCATTACTGCAGGCCATATTGTCCCCTGTACTTATTCAGATCTTTGTCTTTCGGTCACTTTTGAAAATTGCCTCGTTTTGTAAGCATACCACATACTTTATAGTACCATTTTTGATATAGGTTTAACCTTTGTTTTTTTTTAAAGAAAATGTTTGATCAATGTACTTATAATTGTCACCACATAAACTTGACTGACAGAATGTAACTATATAATGGAATGTTACTGGAATGGAATGCTCCGAGTAAATCTATGATCGCGCAAACTAATTTCTCAATATCAAAGCTGATGACAAATTGATAGAAATAGCAGTGATGGATGTTGATTTACGTAAATTGCTATAATCGTTCATATTTATTCTAAAAATGATCGGAATAAGTCATATGTGCATGTACTAAATATCATACGATTGTGTGATATATTCATTTTGTATAACACATGAACTTTTTTAAACGCAATTTTAGCAAAGAATGACGTTTTGAAGTATAAGGTAACATTATCTACAGAAATATTTTTTAATGCATTACAGTTTCTGGTGCAGAAGAAATTTCTCTGACTTTGGAAGTTCCAGATGATGAAATGCCTGTAATAATCAAAACCCGAATAACATCAGCATCGGAAAAGTCGGAATTGGTCTTTGTTATATATACTTTCTCTAAAATGAACATCCAAACAACCTTCGATATCAATAATTGTAAGTACGCAATTTGGCACAAAAAGTCAATTAGTAATGTGCAGTACGTAGCAAAAATGTCAGGTTGTGGAGAAAAAGGCTATTACAGTGGAGAAAAAGGGTATTACAGTGTTGATTTAATTACCCGAGATTCAACAGCTGTGCATAAAAACAGGGATTTTTATTTCAATCAAACCATTCGTTACAGGGCAGGCAAACCAGACATTATTTCCTGCCATATAAACAGTTTGGCTATGAAAACCGACGGGATCCATATAAACAAACTACAATTCGATATTTCGTCTGTGACAGTTCATAATCTTGTTGGAACTGTACTCTTAAGACATAACATAATATAATAATTCTTTAAAATGAAGAACAACTATCATCGTTTTTCTAATTCATTTATTCGTTTTTATAGCTGGTATTTAAACTGTGTAGATGATTTGATATTTGTATATATTTCTGATACACAAAATAAAATTACAGTATTGACATATTTGTTTCTGAATTGATACTGTTCTCACGTGATTCCCTTTTTTAACTACGAAAAACATAACTTAAAGTTATCTATTAGATAAACTAAAATTAATTATCAGCATAACTATACCTTCTACACCATTGTATTGGTATATAAATATAGGAAGATGTGGTATGAGTGCCAATGAGACAACTCTCCATCCAAGTCACAATTATATAAGTAAACCAATATAGGTCAAAGAATGGTCTTCAACACGGAGCCTTGGCTCAAACCGAATAGAAAGCTATAAAGGACCTCCCAAAATTACTAGTGTAAAACCATGTAACAATAGTTAAATTGCAATTGAAACGTTACCCTTGGGCAAGTTCATATTACATGGAATTCATTAGAAGGAGTGTTCATGTTTTTATATAGATCTAAACGTTGATTTCCCTGTTTGAATCATTGTAATTGTGTGCTTTCTACACATTGTCTTGAGAGTTGACTCATTGGCAATCTTATTTCTCCTTAACAAATGTATGAGATTGCAGAGAATGAATGAAATTGACACTGCATACGTTTAATGGCCACCACCGCTAACTGTGTTCACCGGTAACACTTGTCACAATCATGGATCTTTATATAATATCAGAACAAAAAATGTGTAAGCATGACGCGCGTTTCCTCTACAAAAGAAACATCAGTGACGCTCAAGAATAAAAAAAGTCATGAACTTCAAAAACTGTGCGAAGTTACAGAGCATTCTATCGCGATTTTTTCGGGATACTAAAGGTTTTGCCGAATACAATTAATGTAATTTATTCCTGGGTTAAAAATCCTCAGTATTTCGTAAAGATTTTGTTAACGATTGATTAATAAATAATACGATGTCTGGCGACCCAGTAGGTGCATATAATATCATCAAAAATAGCAGAGTACTAGTAGTCAATTCGATTGTTTCCTTTTCCACTTAGTGAGAATTAGCATGGTGAGTGGTGTATGTATAGCAGGAGACGCCTCTCGTTCTTTTCGGTGACTGTTGGATTCCTCAGTTATTATTGGTTACTTAGATTTGTCTATTTATCGGTTGAGGAAATTTAAACTTCGACTAACTAATGTGTTCATATAATTGTTATTTTAAGTTAATACTGTTGAGTTTTTTTTTTTTTTTTTTTTTTTTTTGTTCTTTTTTTTTGTTTTATTATAATTATCAGATATTGTTTTTTTTTTTTTTTTATTATTTATTTTTAGATTGTTTTGTGTTATTAAAATGTATTATCCTTTTGTTCTGTCTAATAAAGAAGAAGATATCAGTTTCAGCTTAATTGTACGTTTTGGGTATTTCGGATGTCAGCATAGCGCTGACGATACTGTTTTTTGCAGCAACGAACGGTTTCAACACTTATTTTGAAATAACCACATACAAGTGTTGTGACAGCTGGTAAGGCGCAGAAATAGCTTTCTTCTATAAGCAGTCTCATTTGATGGTGTCGCTGAATATATATTTGAAGCTGCAAAACCCATAATTGGTAATTTGTTTAAACATTAGAAAAATACTTTAGTTGTACACTATAAAGTAGAGATTTTGATTTAGCCATAAAAGTGGAGTTAATTGAGAAAATTCAATTTCATACATTTATAAATTGTAATTTTACTGGTTCGTTTGTAGCAAGAAACTTTGTACTGTCGCCCAAATGTTTCCTTTTTTCTCTGAAAGTAAATTACAAAAGTTATCAATTCGTTTTTCTTTTTGAATTCTATTGTTTAGTTGTTTTACTATTCGATTTTATTCTTCCATACTATTATATTCTAATACATTTATTCATGACTTATCTCTGCTCGATTTTAGAATTTTCACACTACCAACGTAATAGTCAGAACATGAAGAAGATTTTGCTCTCATTGTAAAGCGTTGACCATCCTTTTTTTAAACACTTGTTTTATGAAAGTCTACCACCACGAAGAATACGTTGAAATTATTTTCATTAAATTATTACTATGGTAATCAAAAGTACCAGGACTATAATTAAATACGCAAGACACGCGTTTCGTCTACATACGACGCATCAGTAACACTAAGATCGAAATAGTTATAAAGCCAAATAAGTACAAAGTTGAAGAGCATTGAGGACCCAAAATTCCAAAAAGTTGTGCCAAATACGGCTAAGGTAATCTCTTCCTGGGATAAGAAAATCCTACGTTTTTTCGAAAACGAAACGTCAACCAGCAGTGGCATCGACCGAGTATGTCATTTTTATTTTTTCAACTTTTTACGTGGTCTCTTGGTTTACCCGTGTATTCATATTATGTATAATTTGTTTTTATAGAGAATATAAAAAAGAAGATGTGGTATGATTCCCAATGAGACAACTATCCACAAAAGACCAAAATGACACAGACATTAACAACTATAGGTCACCGTACGGCCTTCAACAATGAGCAAAGCCCATACCGCATAGTCAGCTATAAAAGGCCCCGATAAGACACTGTTAAACAATTCAAAAGAGAAAACTAACGGCCTTATTTATGTAAAAAAAAAATGAACGAAAAACAAATATGGCGTTCATTATCACTGACCTATTATATATTTGTTTAGGGGCCAGCTGTAGGACGCCTCCGGTTGTGTTGTGTTTTTTTTTTTTTTTTTTTTTTTTTTTCTATGGTCGGGTTGTTGTCTCTTTGGCACATTCCCCATTTCCATTCTCAATTTTATGTAACATATAAACAAACGACAACCACTGAATTACAGGCTCCTGACTTGGGACAGGCACATACATAAATAATGTGGCGGGATCCTAACCCTCTACCTAACCTGGGACAGTGGTATAACAGTACAACATAAGAACGAACAATAAAAATCAGTTGAAAAAGGCTTAACTCATCAGATGGACAAAAATACAAGTGGACGTGGCCCGGTACATCCCGACAGAAAAAGACACAATAAACAGATCTGAGAGTACTCGCAGTTATCTGACAGCTAGTTCAAAGCCACTAACAACTAATAAAAAAATCATGCATCTAAGACTAAACTATCAACCCGTACACATCCAACATCCAATGGATTTAGTGTAAAGACGTCATAAACAGCCAGAGAAAAACATGACCTTGTGCAATGCCAAGTTACAGGTATCGACAGATTGTAGATTCATGAATATGTATATGCATATAACATACTAGAAATATTTAGTTAGCTTTTAATTTACTGATAACACAATCAATATTTATACCAATAAAAACAATATTCAATGATCTTATTACAGTGTTGAATAGGTAACCTTTTAGAATAAGTTTATTTAAAGGAGCGACAAGTTTACATGGATCATTTCTAAATTTCCGGGCACGGTTAACAACATTTCCGTAAAAATAAGGATGTGCTGTCCCGTTTAAAATAAGTTTTCTACAGGTACAACCAAACTTCAAAACCAAATCTTTATATCTATGGAAAAATCTAGTAAAGGTTTTAAGTAATTCATGGTAACGATATCCCTGGTTTAATAATTTACCAGTAATACATAGGTTGTGTTCGTTAAAATCAAAAACGTCACAACAGACACGGGCATAGCGAACAAGTTGTGAAATATAAACACCGTAAGATGGTGCCAAAGGAACATCACCATCTAAAAATGGAAAATTAACAATAGGGAACGAAAAATCGTGTGGAGTTTCCCGTTCAAAACCGAAATATCTAAATCCAGGAAAGGACAGTTATTACCGAATAAATTTGATTTATTTAAAGTAAGTTCCTTGTGGTAAATTTCAGCAGTATATTGAGAAAATTCTTGATTATTTAACGAAAAAATATCATCAAGATAACGGTAAGTGTTGTTAAATTTATCAATTAAATGCAATTTCGACGGGTCTTTACTGAGTTACATGAACTGTGATTCGTAACAGTACAAAAACAAGTGTGCTATTAAAGGGGCACAATTAGTGCCCATGGGGATACCTACAACCTGTCGATAAACTTTGTTGCCGAAACGTACATAAATATAATCAAGGAGAAAATTAACAGCTTCAATCATCTCATCACACCTCCAGTAAGTATATCTAGCATATTTAACTTTCTCATTAGAGAAGAAGGCTTTAAATGAGTTGCAGCAAATATATCTACATTCAGTTTTACCAAACGACCATTTAATTAAATAGAAAAACTTTTGTTTAATAAGATAGTGTGGAAGTGTAGTGTAAAGAGTAGAAAATCAAAACTATTAACAGAATCAAAAGGACCATCAAAAGCACGTAATTTATCTAAAACATTCAAAGAATTTTTTACACTCCAATGTCTTTTACTATCAACTTTGAAAAATGTTAATTCGGCTTTTTTGTTAATATACTTTCAACAACAATTTTTTGTTTGTGTCTTTACAATCCGAACATTTTCGTAATAATAAAACATTGGCTGATAAACACTAAAACATATATGAAGGACAAGACACTGAAATGTTCATTCGAAAAAACATTTACATTGTAAAAACGTTCCTTATTAACGATGTCACATGTAACGAATTATCAATACTTTCTAATATACTTTTGTTTTGGTTGTCTAAATCACCATTAAACATAAAACACTTGCAATTAGAAAAACATCAACCTTTCAGACTCAGTCAAGTTTATGTTATCTCAAGGATAATAATCGCTTATACGGCTTTTCCATTGATTTTTTGGGCAAAGTTTATCAAGAGTTATACATTACTTAACAAAATATATGTTTTTAGTATTTGTCTTTAAAATAATTATTACTTCACATGTATGTGATACATTCAATTTATGTCAAAATTGGTTGTAAATAAAATTGAATTTTACGCGCTGTCATACAAGTGAGAGGTTTGCTAGCTATTTAACCAGGTTTAATTCACCATTGTCTACATAATAAAATGCATATACCAAATCAGGAATGTAACAGTTGTTTTCCGTCCGTTTGATATATTTAAGCTTTTGATTTTGCCATTTTTAAGGGTGTTTCAGTTTTGAGTTTTCCTTGTAAATCTGTAACTTTGTTATTTTACTTTTTTTTCTATCACAAAAACAGCAAATTGCGAGGTCCTGGTCTTTTTAAAGACTCTTGAATATTTGATTGGAATAAACCATTTTTATAAGTTTCAAACCATCGCATATTTTATGACAACCATTGGAATAAGACAATATACATCAAAAATTGTAATATAAGAAAACAATACACTAAATTGTTATCAAAGGTACCAACAACTTTAAGCAACGCGGTTTAAATATAATAAAACAAACAAAACAATAACAAATATTTCTATTATCCGATGAAGCTTAACCTCCTGATATGAAATCATGCAGCCACGCACTCTAATGTCGTTGACTTTGCTGCATAACGCATTTCACATAGAAACACTTGATTTAGTTTAATTCCTATGTCAACTTGTACATAATTGCAATCCAGAAAAGTAAAAACAAATACCTAAAATAAAGATATGTATACTCTGTATTCAAGATGTAATCGAAATATTCAGTAAAATGAGCAACATGGACTTACAATCTGCACATAGTAGATAGACCAATTATGTTGTATGTAATTGCAGGATACTATCAATGAAGAATAGATGAAACGACAAACCTGTTAAACATTAATGCTCTAACATTAAAGGTTTACAAAAAATGTATTATTTTTAAAGAACAATTCAACGTCGAATTAATTTACTTCAATGAACAATTGCAATCGTCGTTGACAGCCTTTCCATTTAAACCATTAAAAAGGTATAACAAATATAAACTGTATAACTATAGATGTTTCTATATTGCATACTTATTGATAAAAATGAACCCACAAAAACATGCAAAGAAATGTACAATATGAAAATCTGGAATGCTTTGCTCATTACTAAACGCCGTACGATGACCTTAAGTTGCTTAAATTTGATTAATTTTGCGCTGTTGGGTATTTTTATCATTAGCAGTCACATCACATTTCCTTATTTAGATAGTTTACATCTCACGCCAACACCGTAGAATTGTAATTTACCTTATTTCCTTCCAACTTACATTTTAATATAAATTCCTTCAAGAAAAGATTAAATTTCCTGGATTGAAATTAAAACAGGAAATTGAATATCCATACAGACTTGGAGCATGCACTCCTTGAACGATGTCTTGAATAGAATAACTTTGAAGATTAATGAGAATTATCTATCACTGATCATTTCAATACAACCTATATTTTTCTTTAAATATTTACTTTATTTATCATTATATTTATTGTATAGTTGCCTATGTCAAAGTAAATTCATAAATATAAGAAGATGTGGTATGAGTGCCAATGAGACAACTCTCAATCCAAGTCACAATTTATAAAAGGGAACCATTATAGATCAAAGTACGGTCTTTAACACATAGCGTTGGCTATTACAGAACCGCAAGCTACAAAGGGCACCAATTAATAATGTACACTATGAACCACATCAACAAACGACAACAACTAAACATCAGAACCATTTTTCTGAACCTGTAAACTTTATTTTGTAAGGCTAGGAAAAATTCAAATTGAAATGCATGACATTGTTAAACGTAATTTCTTATTTGTTTTAATAGGTACAAATTAAACATACGTCAAGTAAAAGACATATCACAGTCAATATATGTCACAGAAAATATATGTATAAGCGTTTTCTCTATGTGAAGTCTAGTTAAGGAATGACTGTCACTGAATAACGTGCGTAGCGGGTTATTTAAAGTGTGCACCACATTTTTATGTTATTTCGAATAGGCAGAAAAATTATTACAGTCTTTTCTTATAATTTCCATTTTAAACCGGAGTAAATCATGAAAAAACCGATGACGTCACGGTCACATGACAAAAATTATATCTATGGGCTGATAAACAAAACGACGTCAGGTAATCAGAAGAAACGTAACATCCAAAACTAAATTATTAGAATATGACTGAAACTTTATCTTAGAAATTGTAGGGGTTCAGTCATATTTACATTCTCTTCATTCTGTTGGCACGGATGTATTTCAGCTATTTATTTGATTAAACAAATAATATTTTCAATTCCAACATTTGCAATCTGAAACATAAATGTCCAGTAGAGAAAAAATAATATGGAACGGAAATCGTCTCATTTGTCTAAAATATTACGAAAAAAATGTTTCCCCTATCAAAAAGGAAATTTCATAATCTAGGAGAGGACAATTATTGACATTCATATAAGATTTTATTAAGTAAATTCCTGTTTGTAAAATCTTGTTGTACAATTGTACTTAATTCGGTAATGTTTTGTTATTATACTTTTGATAAATGATAATGAAATTACCAAACAAAATATTCCGATATTTTGTTATTGTCGTACTAATTTCGCTGTTTTTTATAACATAGTTTTATTCTAAGTTTGCTAAGTAAAATATCACATTTGCCATACCTATAAACTTGAAAAACAATAAGAGCTACCTTCTTCAACAGAACGCTTTTGTCACATATCATTGGGTAATTGATAACAGTCATGTGAGGCATAATTTACAAACTCTTTAAATTAGAGAAATGAAATCAATGGTTTAATGTTTTCTCTGTGTTTATTACGTGAGATTATATGCATTTCTAATTTTGAATACGAAGAGGGGCACTTAATCTTTATTGAAAACTATCAATCGACAAATACACATAAATATTATTATTGCTTCATTTTAAATGCAATTGTCATAAAATTTAAAATAATTGTAATAATGTTCGTAGAAATGACGTTATAAAATTTAACCAATAATTTAATCAGCAAAATAGGGTTACATAGTTGTTTACAAGTATTTAAGTGTCAACTGTTTAAAACTGTTAGATGTATCGGTACGTTATGACAATGAACCGTCTAATTTTTTAGAAAGCGTCTAAAATGCACAGCTATAAGCATGATATCTTTAGTGAGTTATCTTTTATAAAATACCTAAAAAAAAAGCGCTCAGTTTTATTTCTTAGAAATAATTGGATAGATTTGATCATACTATTTCACCAGTTGTTATAAGTTAATACACAATAGAATCATAAAAAAAAATCCGATGGAAATTCAAAACGGAAAGTCCCTAATCAAATGGCAAAATCAATTCTTATGTAGAAAATGTTGGATTAAACCTTCAAAAATATAGAAAAATAACACAATGACGGGATGTATAGATATACAGCCACATCAAATAGATACCGTTAAAAGAACAAAACAGTAAAAGTAATATTCTTTAAGACAAATAAAAAACTTGTATAACACGTTATTAAGATAATTTACAACATCAGTACCCAGAATTTTTACTTCAAGACCATCGTGTATTATTTGTGTTGAGTACGAAATATTTATCAACAAGGTCTTGCTACCTTCCAATGAAGTTTTTAGAAGAAAAAAATGAGACGTTCTTAGACATACCCTTGGTGCATCAACTATCTGCTCAGACACTGGTGACGTTTTACAAAGTTTGCGTAGTTGGTGCATGCTCTTGAATGCCGAATAAGTTGTGAAATGTATATCCATTATGCAGGTGAAGTTGGTATATTACTACTGAGGTAGGAGAAATTGATTAATTCAAAATTAAAATCTTCTGCTTTGTCATAGATTCTAGTACTGAGATGACCGTGTATATCAAATTCGAAGTCCTAAAATGAGGCACAGGAAGCCGTGTTTGTCGTTTCTTTAATTTCGAGTTCTGAGGGAATATTTAATGTATTTCATATTTAATAGGGAACTCCGACTCATATAAAAATATAAAGAGGTCGGACAAGAGAAGCAAATTTCGTTCCCATAGGAATGCCGACAATTTGTTGAAACATTCTACCTCCAAATTCAATAAATATGTTGTCAATAAGAAACTCCAGCCTACTGATCACTTGTTCCTCTGTGTAACATGTTTTACATTCTTGTTAACCATGCTAAAAAAAAATTCTGGTCGTATTTTTATACTGCAAATCACACAAATAATGCAATACATTAAAACTGTCAAGCCATTACGTAATAAAATTGAAGTTATCATGCGTTTATGCGGTAAATACTATGGTATCATTGTAAAGTAACTTTAATTGACTGTTTGTTTTCACTGTAAAACATCATTATTTGTCTGTTTTCACTGTAAAACATCATTATTTGTATGTTTTATAATGATTGTATCTATTTGAAACGCAGTTGTAGTTATATTTATGTTTATTTGACGATCTTGGAGTCTTTTGAAGTGATTTATTGTCTAACTTCTAATTAGAACGTAAGTAAATGCATCTTAACTTACATAATAGACAGAGTAATTACGTTACATCGTTGATGTAAGACACATTTTGTCTAATTGGATACTGTTTATTTACTGTTTCACAAG
This sequence comes from Mytilus galloprovincialis, assembly GCF_965363235.1. Lineage (NCBI taxonomy): Eukaryota > Metazoa > Mollusca > Bivalvia > Mytilida > Mytilidae > Mytilus > Mytilus galloprovincialis. The sequence continues at coordinate 91,944,575 of NC_134843.1, forward strand.
ACAGTTATCAATTACTAAATAATTTATTAATAAAACATTCTTGTTTATCCTAATGGTAGCATACCGGTATTCAAAAGTGATAAATTGATTGAGAGAAAAATATCAGGGTTACAAACTAAAACCGAGGGAAACGAAACAGCTATAAAAGAAAAACAAAGGAACAACAGGAACACCGAAGTGCAATAAAAATAAATGCCAACATACATAGAAGCCAAATATTTGATAACAACTGCCGTACAATTCTTTTTTTATTATTTAGTTAAACTAACATTTTCTAAACTAAAGATTTTCTACTGTACGAACTCACAATATGATTCTGTTATAAAAAAAAAAGAAGGATAGCGGCGCTCAGGTATTACATCTTAATAATCAGTTTCTGTTCAAAACGTCATTTGTTTGTTTTAAATGCCATACTACTGTGAACTCCAATATAAGCGATTGCAAGTTGGTCGAAAGAGATCAAATGTCCAGCTGTGTATTTATCAACAATCAAGCGAATCCAAATATAGTTATGTGGAATAGTATTCTGATGTTTATAGACAACGAACAAAAACTTATAACTCTTATGAGATAAGACGTTGAAATGCTATTTCGATCAACTATTTTTTTATGGTGACTGTATAATGTAGATTTTAATCGTTCTTTTTAATAAACTGCTGTTGAAGTGGGGTTTTGTTTTGAATGGTAGGAGCACATCCTGTTAAGGAAGTCTGTAAATTATTAATAAACACACTGGTAACGAATAAATTAAGATTCGTGAATACCATGTGAGCAGAGGTTAAACAACTGCGGAAATATCAAACGTTTGACAATGAAAAAACTGAAATCGTCATGTCTGTTATACGTTCTTCTTCAAAGTCAACCATCTATAGCAATATCACAGAAAAGATTGAAATAAGAAACAAATCTTCTTGTATCGGGCGTATTCTTAATTTTAAGTTCACCAGGAGTTGCAAGTACTCACAAATATATGGACAAAGGAGTGATTGGATATAGTCAATCTTTATGAAAATGAAATCATTGAACTCTGTCAGATGCGTTAACTTTTAATCGTTGAAAAGCTTTTGAATAAACTCTGCCTCAATTGATTTAGAATATTTTTATAATATTTATGGTCATGAACTTTGAAAATCAGATGATATATCTATAACAATTAATTTTCAGCGTAGCGCTATACAGATAATTCAACTTTAGATATCGTGACTAGGATTTTTAATTTCGCACTAAGTATAAAAATCAATATAGTAGGCATGGCATAAATTCTTACTTTTCTTTAAATGATTGTCATTTTGTTTTTAAGTTCCGGTGAAAGTGTTCTGTTTTCAATACCCACGTTCATTTATATTGATAAATTATATTATATATATATATTACATTGTGTAAAGTTAGAATAAAAAATATCGTGAAACTGTCGGTTGTACTTTTATTATAATTTGGAAATAAAAAACGATTTTTTTGTAAAGTAAGTTCAGTTTGAGCCTTGTTTGGTGTTTTGTATGGGTATCCAATTTCCTCTTCTAAATTCAATCCAGAATATTTCTTACTTTTCTGAAAGAACTAAATCAAAACGTCACGAGGAAGGAAATCAAGTAACTTACCATTCTTAGCTTTAAAATTAAACTTCCGACAATTCAATGGTATAACATGTATAATATCGATCTGTTTTATAATTGTGTCGTTACAAAGATTACGTTAACTTATCACCAAATACGATTTATTTCCTGTTTACAATATTATGAATTTTTCGAATACTACGGATTTTCTATTGTCAGGCACAGATAACCTTAGCCGTATTTGACATAACATTTTGGATCCTCAATGCGCTTCAACTTCGTATTTCTTTGGCTTTTTGTAACTATTTTGATCTCAGTATCATCGATGAGTCTTATATAGACGAAACGCGCGTCTGGCGTATTAAATTACAAGCTTGGTACCTTTGATAACTATTAATAAGAAAAAGGGCAAACTTGAATTATCATTCCCTACATACTCACTACCAGATCCCAACATTACGTCTCGTTTGCCCTCCCTTCGGTACTTATCCTCATCCGATACCAATATCTTGATACCATATTTAATTTAGTTTGGTATTTTAGTTCTGGTATTTTTCCTGACACAACTTAAAGGTTAACATTTTTTTAAGTTTGAGATCTATCTGCTTCGTTAGCTGCATATATAGTTGACTTCAATCAAAATTATTTACAAAAAGGAAAATGTCGCCGTAACCGGCCAATTTGTGCAGTTATCCTCAACAACTTATCTTTTGTAAATGCTATAACTGCTGAAAATATGTGTACAAAGCATAGATTAAGATTCTTTTTTATTTTACCATGTAATGGACAGTATTGCTTCTAACGGGTAGACTTGTCTACGACAGCAACGGTTCGTTTATTAGCCAATAGATTTTCAAAATGTCCAGTGGGTATTCGTTAGAACGATAAAAGAATAACCATCGCCAAACACTTTCATATTATTTATACACTCATTACATTTTTTTACAGCTCATTAATTCTTGATAGGAATGAGATAATCGTTGATAGTGATTGAAAAGTCTGAATACTTGATTGATTCCAGTAAAGTAATTAATCGCAATACGATAAAAGCAATGTATTTCACATTTTGTAAGAGGTTATGTTGGTGCGCAATTGAACAATAATACTACAGTTAAAATGTTGCAGATATTGAAACGAATAGATATTGGAAATATGTACATGCTATAATTCCCAAATTCATGCAAAGATGGACATTAAAGCAAATCATACGAATTATAAGTATTATACAGACAATTAAATATATCACGTTTTCGCCATATATGTAGCTGTATGCATTTCGATTGATTGTTATGTCTTCACAACCTGTAAATGGTAAAAAGAAAATAAAAGGAATGAGGGAGACAACGATAAGGAGGATTTAATTTTCCCTGTCATTAAGAATACATTGATGTGTTTAAAATTGAGAATGGAAATTGGGAATGTGCCAAAGAGACAACAACCCAACCAAAAAGCGGAAAATAGCCAAAGGCCACAAATAGGTCTTCAATACAGCAAGAAAATCCCGCCACTCCAGGCGTGCTCTAGCTGGCCCCGAAACAAAAATGTGTACTAGTTCAATGATAATGAACGTCGTACTAAACGTATGTATGTATGCATGAACATACTTAGATGGTGCATAGCTTGAGATAAAACTCGATTATTTTATTCAAATTACAAAACTCGTAAACTGTACAATAATAGATTACTTGCAATGATATAAAAGCTTCATCATTTCAAAACTAATTTACGTAATATTATCAGGAATTCCAGAGTATAGTTGTTCGCGTCATTTTTTTCCAGCATATAGACTAATCTGATCAGGAATCTGATTTTAGTAGTTGTCGTTTGTTGATGAGGTTAATAAGTGTTTCTCGTTTGTTGTTTTTTACATAGATTATACCATTGGTTTTCCTGTGTGAATGGTTTAACACTTATTAGTTATTACTTCAAACGACGTTGACAACATAAAAGGATATGTATCTGACCCATATACATCTTTTATAACAATTTTATTTTTGTCGAAGGATGTGGCCACTGTTTTTTATGTGGAAAGGAATATTAGTACTACTTACAAATACATTAAAACAGGCTAAAACTTGTAGAATATCATACTTTGGAAGCTTCATCATTGTTTAAATGACCGGCAAACAACAATAGTGTCAATTTTTTTTTTTTTTTTTTTTTAATTCGCAAATGATTTATTTCGCATTTATATGTTTTAAATGAGTAAATTGCGACGTTCATTTTTATTGAACTAGTTCAAAAATTTTCTAAATGCTGCTAACGCCCGCCAACGGGTGCGTAATTTTCTAGCTTTGTTGAAGACCCGTATGTTGTCTTGTGCTGTTTTCATGTTGGTTGATTCTGGTCTAATTCCCCATTTCCATTCACAATTTTAGGAAACATAAGTGGGTATTAAAAATGAAAAAAAATATTTTGTACATTTATTATACTTATTGAATTTTCGAATTCACGGAACCCAAACATTGGCATTATCATACCATCTCGTCAAGATTAAATTGATAATTTAATATAATAGTTTTTGTTGTTGCTGTACTGCTTAATAATTGTGTTTAGTCTGTAACAGATTCTAATTTTGGATGTAAATTGTTTAACTTATGAGAATTGCAAACAATGGAATTCTGTCATTAAACAGTATTACATATTGAATTGCCTTCTTACGGGGAATTGTAGTCTATATTTTCTCATTATTAAGTGTTTGCAAAAATAGAATTAACCAAATAATATAAGAGGTTTGGAATTAGACTTGATAAGTTTACTGGTACTTGGTATATAATTATTGAAATTTATTTTATTAAAAAACGGATCTTGGAACACACAAATTCTAATCTATCTAAAATTAGAGCACATGTTGAAAGTGTAATATAAGATGAATGCATAAGAGACAAAATACGTTTTAATTGACAATGGTAAATTTCATCACAAATATAGGTTAGGCGAGGTTTCGTTAGCCTTTTAACTATCACATTAAAAGAAAATTAATTTATACATGTTTAATGAAATCCGTATCATACATCTATACTACCGGGTATATCAAAGTATAGACTATTCGTACTGTGCACTATCGAACGCTCAATTCTTTGAATTTCGCAAATAGTTTCATCCAGTATTGTCTTTATGATACTTTATGCATGTGGACAAATTATATCTTAGTTGTCTCGGACAATTTCCTGTATTGTCTACAAACGTGTCGTAACATGTCGTAAGTGGTATACGAAAGAGGAATTCCGTTTTGAATTATTCATCACTTATGATTTTGTCTGGGAATAAAGAAACAAAACGAATTAATGATAAATGATTTTTTTGCACTTCATACACTAATCGATTCTTTAATTGTTTTTTTTTCCCGGAATGCCTCAAATGTGATATCACCGAATTACATTTATCCCCGGGTTAAACTTATAAGAGCAACACGACGGGTTTCACAGTTAGAGCATGATCTGTTGACCCTTTAAGAGCACCTGAAATTGCCCCGTTTTTGAGTGGGTTCGTATTTCTCAGTTTTTTAACCTTTTTTTAAGTTGTGTATAAAAGAAAAAGACTACATATAACTATAAACGAAATGTTCAATGTAAGAATGAGTCAGTAAAACATAATCATCAAAGAGAGGTAAAAACAGAAGTGGAAAATTCGTACCGTCTATCTTAAATGTTGGTCTGAAGTATTCAAAGATTAAAAAGTATAAAATTGTATGATCTCTAAACGTTCTTTGGAATCTCTTAGTATCCACCACATCTGATTCATGCCACCCGTAGAATGTGTAGTTTCGAATGTGGTTGCATCCAGTACTCGTGCTAATGATTATTCATGTATGTGGAGAAATTACATCCTAGTTGTCTCGTGCAGTTTCCTGAATTGTCTACTGAACTTGTCATAAGTGGTATACGTCAGAGGATTCTGTTTTGAATTATTCATCACTTCTTTATGAGTTTGTCTGGAAATTGAAAATAACGAAATAATAGTTACTGAAGTAATTATTTTGCACTAAGTATAAATATTAACAAGACAAACCCGAATATCAGTTAATAAGGAGATAAAGGTTTAACGATGTTCAAAATACGCCGACTTGAAGCTATGTTGATTTCATCTTCTGTTTAAAATAACTAAGCAAAGATACCAAAGATATTTTGTAAATTGTCTGCGTAATAATTTGCTTGTTGTTGTTTGTCTTTCGTCCTTTTCTGTTACCATCTTGATGTTTGTTTGTAATGGATTTTTGCTGTCTTGTTTGTATGTCCCCATCATTTTTTTTAAAAGGTGAAAAGAAAACAACAGCAAAAAAAATAATATAAAGATCGACAGATTTAAATATGTGACTTTTAAGAGCTATCAAAAATATGCAAAAAAATACTTTTATGATAAACAATTTGATAAATGTGCTGACTTAGTATTGTCTTTTCTGTTTAAGAAGGTCGTGTTTAACCAGGCGTCTTAAGATTCGATGCAACAAGGAAAGGTTCCTGTATTATGACATCTCTGTTAACAAAATATTTTGAGTCTAATGAAAATGCACTTGTGAACTACTCGTACTATATTGACGTTTTTGAAAATGGAAAGATTTTGTAAATAGACATAAAAAGATGTGATATGAGTGCTGAACAGAAAGCTATAAAGTGCCTCAAAAATGACTAGTGCAAACCAGCATGAAACGGGAAACGGGAGAACCAACTATCTAATCGATATATTAACCGAGAAATGAAAAAACACTTATTAACCACATCAACAAACGACAATACTGAACAGCAAGTTTCTATCGTAGGACAGATGCAAACAAAAGCAGCGGGTTTAAACATTTTAATAGGAACCAACCTTCCAATAGCGTAACATCACAAAATCAATTGAAATGTCTTAACTCAATCAAAAGACATATTAACAAAAGTGAACATACACTGAACGAATAAATTTGATCAATGACATAATGTAAATACAAAATGAATAAAAAAAGAGCCAATAAATAAAGGCAACAGTAGTATACCGCTGTGAGATGTAAAATAATTTCAGAAAGTCAACCATAACCTTGAACAAGTACCTTGGCGCCAAATAGAATAATGTAAACAAGTAAAAGAAAATTATTGTGTTGTAAGGTATACAGTATAAATGGAGAACAAAAATATTTTTTTACAAAATAAATGATTTTGTTATTCAAAGTACGAGAAGCAAAAGTGAAAATTTATAGTTATGCTAAAGCTATCAAAGCTAGTATATATTTAACATATAGAGACCAGAGATATAAACCTAAATAAGTTATAGTGCCTAACAAGATTTTGTGAGGGAATTCGATGTTTGCTATACCAATGTTTATTTTAACGCACTTTATGAGAATACTTCTATACAAATCAAAATGAAAATTTTTGCAGTGTTTTGAGAAATGATTTTACTTTGTAGTAACGTATTGTTTTGGAAACATGTTATGTTTTAAAAGTACAAAATTTCTGTATAAAGTCAATAATTGTGTGAACTTTTGAAGCCCAAACTTTGTATGGCCTTAAATACATAAATGAAAGATCCAAAAATTGTAGTAATACAGAACGACATGTTTATGAAATTATAGCAAAACTTTTGGTTGATAAATTTTTATTCGTTATTGCAAAAAAATAAATTTTGAATATCTTACATTTTCTCCCTACCCAGTTTACCTCTATTACTTATTATAATGTGGACAAGTCATTGTTATTTAATATTACGTAATTTGATTGGGTTAAGTTATTATTAGTTAACCTTCAAACTGTTAATGCTTTACATACATGACTATTTATTAAATCAGAACGTGTATGAATGTGACAGTAACTAAAATGACCTTCAAACTGGACACTGGATGAGTCCATATTATGTTTTATCAATGAAAGTGTAGGTATGAAAGAGGGACGAAAGATACCAAAAGGACAGTCAAACTCATAAATCTTAAACAAACTGACAACGCCATGGCTAAAAATGAAAAAGACAAACAAACAGCACACACGACACAATATAGAAAACTAAAGAATAAACAACACGAACCCCGCCAAAAACTAGGGGTGATCTCAGGTGCTCCGGAAGGGTAAGCAGATCCTGCTCCACATGTGGCACCCATCGTGTTGCTTATGTGATAACAAATCCGGTAAATAGTCTAATTCGGTAGGTCACATTCATGAAAGGTAAGGGGATTGTAGTTACGACGTAAGGAACATATCCGATATCATTTGTGAAACGGTTATTCCATAACTGTCAACCAACTCGTGATGGCGTCCGTAGAATTTACGAAGGGATGATTTCAACTTCACCATTTGGAACTCTTGGTTTAATAGCTTCCTTGTGAGCAGCAACCCTCTATCAAAAAAATCATGATAGGAAATGCAAGCACGGGAATATCGTATCAAGCTTCCTTGTGAGCAGCAACCCTCTATCAAGAAAATCATGATAGGAAATGCAAGCAGGGGAATATCGTATCGTGTGAAAGGTAAGAATTGCCAATTCTCCTATTTTCACAAAATGTTCCAAATACACAGTAGATAGATTATTTTTTAATAGTCAATTGGAGAGAAAAACAGAAAAAGTTTACAAATAAGACGTTTTATTCCAATAAACAAGTCATTTTCCGGAGAGAAATGCCAAAATACACTTTACACTCGGCTACGCCAGGTAAAACTATTATTTATCTTACAAAAAAACAACATTTTTCAGTCTCATAGGAACATGCTAATTACAATTAATCTCAAACTAAGGTAGTCATTAAATAAAGTCAAAATATGTCTGATCTACCTATTTTTGGAGCAAAAAAGTCAATACTATCGTTTTAAGGTCAATTTCGTCTACCTCACAAAATCTTGTTAGGCACTATAACATAAAATAACCAAAAGCATTACTATTGTGTCAACAGGTGAAATTATCGTGTGTTGTCGATACGTTTAAAATTTGTATACAGTTACAATAAATAGAGATTATGGCCCAGCTTTCTTGATATTGAGTGGGAGATCTTTCCAGAGGGTTAAATGATAACCGTAAGAATGATTTTATTCCAGCGATCAATAAGTGTTCATGCAGTTTATTTGAGATAAGCTATTTGATAAATCGACTGGTAAAGTTTTTTTTTGTTTGTTATATTGAATGAGGTTTATGTCCAGCAATATGTCTTCGGATCAATTTATACAAGGACAAGCTCCTATTTTATGTCAACTTTGTGATCAAACGGGGTCTATCAAATGGAAATGCCTTACCTGTGAATTACTAATATGTGGTAAATGTTGCGATAACGTGCACTCCAAATTCAGAACACCAGAGCCTCACGAAATAGTCGACATAAGAAATGTTGGTTTGACTAAAAAAGGGAGAACATCTAATTTAATTTCTAGATGTGAATTCCACAAAGGCTGGAAATGTTGTCTCTACTGCACCATCTTCGCTAGCCAAGGGTTACGATCCATTCCCGTTCTCTTCACCCTTGGCAGATTGAGCCAACATTTGTGAAAACAATGTTGCGCTATCTATCGGAAGATTAAAGTCAAGCCCATTCCGAATACATTATTCTTGACCAATGGTAGCACTTGAACTCTTCAATTTGGAGGTAAAAACACGGTAGCGTCTAGAACCTACACACTTGATAAAGCCGGAAACGAAAATATACGTCAACATCCATGCATCTGTGCATGAAACATACACAGGAACTTCTTATTGATTAAAAACATTCAAGTTGTCACTAAATATAGTCGTATGTTTATAGAATGTAAAGACTTGTTGCACAATAAACACGTGGCAATTGTTTACAAACACTTTCTATATTTACACGTGATCATGTTATAGGCGCTTTTTGATTGGATGCAGCGAGTTTCGACTGCAACCAATAAAAATCCTTATCTTGTGTCTTCGAAATTTTATCTCAATCCGCCAAGGGTGAAGAGAACGGGAATGGATCGTAACCCTTGGCTAGCGAAGATGCTACTGCACCGACTGTAGCGTTGCCGTTTGTCCCAATTGTATTTTCGGAAGACACAAAAACATGACATGATTGATTTCGCTGAGGTCGTTAATGATCCAGACACCGACGTATGTACTCATAGTGTTTTTTAGTATATATGCTTTAAACGTTTTCTTTACATTTTTGGTAAATTAATCATTTGTATCCTTAATAATGTGTCTGTAATTCAAAACACTTTGTTTGCATGCAAAACCGTGTTATAAAAAGATCAAAAGTTACAATGAGTTCTGTGAGTTTGACTGTCCCTCTTGTATCTTTCAATCCTCTTTTACAAAACTTATAAAATGTATGATTTTTCTATAGCCAGGAGTGACCAAATTGAAGAAACAATTGCCAAGGCCATTGATTACGAAATCGTTAATGCGAAACATTTTATTTTTATTTTACCAAAAGAATGCCCTTTTTATAGATATAATTATCGGGGGTATCTGCATCTGAAGTATGTAATCCTAGCGAAATAACTCTCGATCACAAATCAATCAAATAAATTGAAATAGAATTGAACATTAAGATAATACCTGTTTTATAGCAAGCTAAACGTCCCGTTTCATATGACAGTTACTTTACAGAAATTATATCGACAAAATTGGATTAGCAACCCAAAAAGGTAAATGTGACAATAATTGGGATCCAGCACCCAAAATTGTGTAAACATACAGTTATAACCGCCTTAAGTATTCGTAAAAAACAAAATGGCTACGAGTGCATGTAAATGTGCACATGAAAAAACCTTTTCTTTTGAACAACTAAGAAAATAAAACAATCCTACTAAATACTTTGTAATGTTTTCTTAATTCCTCATGTCATGAATTTTACGTTCCAAGCCTTTGGTGGAATTTGTGTTCTGAGTTCGTTTTTGCTGTTCCCTTTTAATGCATATACTCACCAACAATTCTAAGTGGTGCAAAGTTAGTTACCATGGGAATGCGGAAAACTTCAAGATATAATAAGTCTCCATAGAGAACACAAATGTTATCAAGTAATAAAACTTAGTTTAACTCTGACTTCTGTCTGCAAATATGGACTTTAAAACAATTGTGTAAAAGAGTAGCGAGAAAACTTAGTAATTATATAAATGTTTCTTTTTTTCAGTTATCAAGAAAGTCCAGTAATAATGTACCTAATCATATAAGTTTAAGCTCGGATTTTGAACAACTGGAGGTTTTAGAAGGTAAGTAATAACTATATAGAATACCATTATTAACAAATAAATGTATTGCAAGTCCTGAATAAGGGGGGGGGGGTCATTAAATGCATTTTTGTTATTGCATCGGTGTTTCAGTACTGACACGATTTATCACAACTTTTCTCCTTTCCTTTTTCATAAATTATTAGAAAAAACTAAAAGGCCCAAGGGTTCAACTCACTCAGCCAAATTGACCCTAGATAGATGTGTTGAGTTTTATAAAGGAAGTATTTAATCGTTGCTTTCAATTTTGAGACATGTGCGTTCCTGAAAGGTAAATCCAGAATGTGCTTCGTTTTTAGCGCAAGATTACAACGGTATTTTGATGCTGTTATAAATTTGTGTTAGTTAGACAAGTAGTCAAACCCATCAGTTAAATATTTGTCATACCAAATTCGTTTTTGTGAAACAAAATCATTTCAGTTATTTGCCGATATTTACTTGCCAAATTATTTTAGTCATGCGTGGTTGCTGGTAATTTGGATTCAGAAACACCCACGTTTTCAAAGTTTAAAACAATGAAAATGATATACACTGGATATAACAACTTGACATACGAATGTTTATTTACGTTATTTAACATATTAAGAAGTTACTGGTTTGTAAATGTTTTAATATTGGATCTTTTTCTATAGTACATTGTGTATCAAACTGATATAATTATTTTTTAATTGGCTTTAGAGGTAATATGTTATATTAGAGTAATTAGATAGGATCACAGAAGAGGTTGATATTGTCACATAAGAGTTAACATTACCTTTATTGCCTTTATTTACTTTTTTTCATTTAACCATTGTTACGTCTTTACAAATATTTTGTCTGCTTTTTGTTCATTTTAGATTTGAAAGTTCCAACGTTAATTACTCTGAACTATGTAGAAAAGGCAGCAAAATTTTGGTTTATGCCAGATATAAGTGAAACAGAAGGTTCTATACATTATGTTCATTTATCATTTGATAACTTTTATCACTCAAAATAAATGTCAATTACAATAGCATTAACATTGGTAGTAAAAAGTGTCTGAACAGATTTGCTTGAATAGACTATCTGAACAATTACAGACTTATAATCCGGGTACCTTTGATAACTTTCAACCGGTAACATATGTATAAAGTTTTAAGTTATATCTAACTTCTGTTAACTTTTTGGATGCCTATATATAGATGTTATACTTTGAGGATATGTTTCCAAATATTGAAGAATAAGATAGACATGACCGACTAAATATGAAGTTATCTTTAGGTAATTTCCTTGATTTATTGTCAAAATTTAAATTGATTAAGCTAGAAAATTAATATGGTACATATTTGTGAAATAAACATTGGTATAGTAGTCAATTCATCTAAATTCGTCACAATGTAGTTAGAATTACCTTAATGCTATTTCAGCTCTTCTTTCGCTGAAAGCCACCACACCTGGAACTTTTTTGATAAGGAAGTCAAAAACCAAAGTTGGATGTTTTGCTCTCGTTTTGCGGGTTGAAAACGACTCATTGTACGATAACCCAACAGAAATTTCATTGGAAGATTGTGTATTTACATATCGTATTGAGAAAACAGCAGAAAACAAGTATCAGTTCTCTTCCACTGCGCAGAAGTTTGGTGAGATTTAACATTAAAAAGTTAAATCACAAAAATACTGAACTCTGAGGAAATTTCAAAATGGAAAGACCCAAATCAAATGGCAAATCGAAAGATAAGACGCTTCAAACGAATAGACAATAACTGTCATATTCTTGACTTGACACAGACAATTTCTAATGTAAAAAATTGTGGATTGGTTCTGTCCCATGACTATTGCTACATTTCCTTAAATTCTTCAGTCATAAAATGTTTACAAAAGTTCATCATACAACATTTAACGTAATAATATATGACACATTCAGTTGGAACTATTCTAACAACCTGGAACGAACGATATTTTAAAAAACTCATAATGTATCTTATGACACTCAAAACTTTCGAACTATCTATACTATTTAATGAGGAAACCTTATTGTGTGTGTCGCTTCTCTTCCTTCAACAATAACCTAATAATCATGCCTTTGCATTCTATAGGTACCATGCATAGTCGCATTTGCCATCCTCGCTGTTTAAAACTGCTTAAAAATTATACATAATGTGTGCAGGTACTTGGGGACAGGACAATTATTTTCGCTTTTTCTGTACACTATGAAAATACATATATACTACGAAAAAAGTGTATTTGCTATTAACTATCAAGACCAAGTCTTGGTTTACTATAAACGGCTGTCATATATTTATATATAGAGATTATAGTATGGTTAGATATATGTTTTCGTACGTCTTGCAAATTCGTACTAAGTATGATATTTCAATGTAAATTATGACGTCACAATGGATTCTTATAAGCATAAAAAACCGATGAGAAGAGTACATATGTCGGTTCATACAGGCAAAACGCAAATAATTGAAATTATTCGAAAACAAAAAAAATAACGGAATTTGAAAAAAGGTCATTGCTAAAAGAAAAGGCCTGTCCCCAAGTACCGATTATTTTTTATTCCTTTCCTGGAATTCTCCAGTCATAAAATGGTTACAAAAATTCATCATTCAACAGTTAACATACCTCTATTTACGCTATAAATGCCTGCAATTTCACAGTGTGTTCTTGTAGAAATAGAACCAAGCAATGCATCTATGTTTGATATGTCGTATCTAAATACGTACAGACATTAAGAGAGATAACTCAATGGCTGAAATTCCAATATCAATACAAATAAATAAGAATTCACTTTTCGCATGCGTAATTTCTTCTTTTTGTTTTTTGGTGCACATCGGTTCGGTTTTTGTATGTTTTCCATGCAAAGTTTTGTTGTGAAAATTTTTTAGTTTATTTAAAAAAAAAACGCTTTACTATAAATGCTTGTGTAGTAGAGGATCAATAATAATATATGACACATAATTTATTGAGCCGGACACCTGTTTAGATTAAATGTTGACTCTTCCAAGACAAATTTCGTAATTAAGTGAATAGTAATTTTCTGTTTCATTCTTTTTTTGTGATCAAAGGATGTTTGTTTTTAATTGACTAATGGCTTGGATTTGATAACATCCTTGATATTTTGATTTTTCCATTTTATAAGGATTTTTCCGTTTGAATTTTCCTCGGTGTTGACTTTTCACAAGGTGTCAATCAAATACGAAATAGTCGAAGAGGACTGGTGAATACCTCAACAAATCGAAAATAATCGAAAAATCTTCAATAAAGACAACTGTAGTTCTGCTGTTCAAAAGTCATTAATCGATTGAGAGAAAACAAATCCGTGTTACAAACTTAAACTTCAACTATAAGAGGAAAACAGAGAAACACGAGAACACTGAGCTGCAACAAAAAACAAACGACAATGCAACGTACACAGAAACGAACTATAAAAGAGGGACGAAAGATACCAGAGGGACAGTCAAACTCATAAATCGAAAATAAACTGACAACGGCATGGCTAAAAATGAAAAGGACAAATAGACAAACAATAGTACACATGAAACAACATAGAAAACTAAAGAATTAACAACACGAACACCACCAAAAACTAGGGGTGATCTCAGGTGCTCCGGAAGGGTAAGCAGATCCTGCTCCACATGTGGCACCCGTCGTGTTGCTTATGATATATCAAATCCGGAAAAAGTCTAATTCGGTAGGTCACATTTATGAAAGGGAAGGGGATTGTAGTTACGACGTAAGGAACATATCCGATATCATTTGTGAAACGGTTATTCCATAACGGTTAACAAACTCGTGATGGCGTCCGTAAAATTTACGAAGAGCTATATTTCTGACTTGGTGCCGGACATTTTAAAAAAAATGTATGGCAATGTTAAATATGCCGTTAAAATTACAACACTACATGACGGGAATATTGTACAAATAAACGCAAGAATGCCAATGACAGAGAAATACATAAATAAATATTATAAAAGTACTTTTTGACATGTTATCCACAGAATAACAACGAATAACTAAAATTAATTAAGGGCATTACACAGCTAAACAAATTTATGAATTGTGTATCTGTCACACAAATGCATCAAAAATGTAACGTCACAGGTAAATTTCTAAAACTTTGATATAAATCAAAATTAGGTTTCTAATTATGTGATTTGTTGTATTTCATAACAATTTCAAAATATTAGTTTAGAATTGTGTTAGTAATAGTTCAACTACCTATTTCGGCGTTTCTTCCAACATCAAAATAAAATAAATGCTGTGCACATAGTTAAGATTAGTTATCTTTACTTCAACATACGAGAATAATATAAAAGATAGAATCAAAACTATACGACACAAAACAATATCCAATGAAAATTACTTCGTTATTTATACATGAACGCTGGATAAACAAAAACCGGGACAAGTCGTATAGAAATTCGAATTCACACTCAGCAGTCATATTCTATAGTACTTCATCAATACTTCTTATCATAGATATTAACAAACTCATTCTGCAATATTGTTTTGATTTATATTTTAGACACCATTGGATCTCTGGTATTCCTACATACAAAAGCACAAGGTATATTGCCATGCACATTAAATCTTCCAAAAGGTGGTAAGTAATAACTATAAATATAATAACACGTATCTTATACATGATATTGCTTCAGTGTGTAAAACTTCAACAACTGTGTAACAAGCTTTACTTTTGACTTAATTTTAAAACAAAATACATATTTAAAGGTGTTATGGAGAGGACGAGCTTTAGATTCGGAATATCAGCTTAACAATTGTCATCTGTGAAACAGATATTCCATAACAGTAAACAAACTCGTTTCACATGGGATATATATGTTGTGTACAAGTAATCATTTTGTATAAAATATAACTTGTACAAAACATTGCGTGATAGGAATATAGTACTTATAAACGCAAGAACACTCAGAGATTTATATGAATAAATAGTATGATAACGGTATACATTACAAGATGTACACCATAGAATAACAACGGACACATCACATGAGGTAACGACAGAAACGGTTAGTTTTGATAGTGTTTATATATTCCATGGAAGCACATATTGGTTATTATTCGTTTAACAACATACTACTCTAATCGTTGTTAGTAAATGTTACTCGAGTGCGCGAAATCAACTCATTAAAATCAATTAACATTACCTATATTAAACATCATTCGGGGAAAATATTTCCCTATTTGTTGTTTTGAATTAAATAACAATACATGTAATTAAATATATTTGTAAATTGAGTATTGGCTTTGACTCTATATTGTATGAGAATAGCCAGAGCTATATATAAAATCATTCAGTTTTGTTATTCACATTTATAAATGTATTTAACGTTGTAGATTTGAGACGAGGGGTTAATTTGAGCAGTGAATCGTTTCAAGCAATAAGGCATTATTGGTACTTTCCTGATATTTCCAGAGACGAAGGTTTGACACTATAATAATTTAAAGTAATAATTTTCGAATGTTTATTTGAAATGGACAGGCACTACCGCCACAACAATAAAAGTAAATTATATTTAAGTTTCGGATTGATTTATATTAATTTGATGACCTTTTTCTAAACAACCGGTTTGTGTTATAGGTGTAATACCACCAAATCATGGTATGTCACATCCGGTTGTATACGAAAGTAGATCTAAAAAAATATTCCCTTGAATTTGACAGTTGTAGGTAATTAATCCTACATTTTATTGCAGTAAAAACATTTTTGTGTCATCAACATATATCTTGGGCATTTCAAAACACCATTATTTTTTATTTGGGATTTCTATAGAAAATTTTGTAATCTTGAGGTTACATGGTGACTAAACCTTGTACACAGATAAATTAAGGGGAGGAATTTGATTGGTTAACTTCCAATGATGGTTATTTTCTTATATGCAATGAAATGTTATGTGAAATTTTTTCTGTAGTACTGGACAGGATAAAACTTTACTCATGCCAAGTATTTCTTTATTTGAAACAAAGATAAATTCTGCACATTTTTTTGAAAAGTGCAAATTTAACAAAGACTAATAGGGGGAAATAAATGGTGGTATTACACCTAGTATGGGAAGCTGTACATGCACCTTTGACCTTGTGAGTAATCTCATGTGTTAAAATTTCTTGCTATTTAAGTGAAATATTACAAAATATGAAATATTCTGAGTGGATTGAGTCTCCAAAGCACATTTTATGAGAAAATTGTCTTGAAATAGGACTCTATCATGAATAATCAGTTGACAGAACAAGCCATACTAAGTGTATTTTTTTTTTGGGGGGGGGGGGGGGATGGGGTCTCCTTATTTCTGATATTCTGCTATTATAGAACATTTTCCGAGGAAATACTTAAATAAATATATAGTTATAAGTAGATGAAATTATCTTTAATGCTGTAACGACAAATTATTTACTAAAAGAGAAGCCTTTTATGTCCCTCTCTGGAACGCGGCGTAAATTTAATTTTTACGTAAGGACTTATTAAAACCTCCTTGGAGACAGCAAACTTTTATATGGATTGTTCAATCTGCTAAAATGCTTCAATTACTTATTTCTTATAACATTTCTACCATAAATGAGTGAAAGTTACCCCATAATTTTTATTTATTGGAATGCAACGTTGAAATTTTGAGGAAATAAGAGGTCTAAATTGACAAAAAGAGACCTTATAAAGAAGACAAAGAGGTTCATTAGTGGTATTTATCTTCCTAAAATCCTCTTGTGTATCATATTTAAATGTGTGTAGGCAGATAAGATAGATATTTGATCATTTATTGGTCTACACTCTATTCCATCTTGATTCGGCTTGGTTTGGATTTGTCGAAGAAATTTTGCTCGAATCGCTGTAGATGTCGTCTTTCATTATACTAGATATTTCTCAAACTATTGAACTGATTATGACAAAACTTGACAGAAATGCTTGAAATAACCAGTATTACAAAGGAAAAAAGTTACATTCAGTTTATTGAACAATAATGTCTTCTTAAGGTGTAATACCACCAAATCATGGTATGTCACATCCGGTTGTATACGAAAGTAGGTCTAAAAAAATATTCCCTTGAATTTGACAGTTGTAGGTAAATAATTCTACATTTTATTGCAGTAAAAACATTTTTGTGTCATAAACATATGTTTTGGGCATTTCAAAACACCATTATTTTTTATTTGGGATTTCTATAGAAAAGTTTGTAATCTTGAGGTTACATGGTGACTAAACCTTGTACACAGATAAATTAAGGGGAGGAATTTGATTGGTTAACTTCCAATGGGTGTTTTTTACTTATATGCAATGAAATGTTATGTGAAATTTTTTCTGTAGTACTGGACAGGATGAAACTTTACTCATGCCAAGTATTTCTTTATTTGAAACAAAGATAAATTCTGAACATTTTTTTGAGAAGTGCAAATTTAACAAAGACTGATAGGGGAAAATCAATGGTGGTATTACACCTATATACCTTTCTATCTTTGTACTTGTTTTGTGAGTTTATTTTTTGCCTTTCTTTTCCCCCCTTAAAAATTCCCTTACAAAGTCTGCTTTAAATTGCATTATCTCAAATTGTAAACCAATATTTTCTTTATTTCATCTATTTGTATCTCATTTTACACTAGTATACCGGTGTTTAAAAGTCATAAATCCATTGAGAGAAAAAAAATCTGGGTTACAAACTAAACCTTATTGAAACACATCAACAATAAGAGGAAAACAGAGGAGCAACAGGAACACTGAATTGCCACACAAACATTCACCAACATACATAGAAACCAACTATTTGATAACAACTGCTATAAAGTCGGTCGTATAGTTCTCTAAGGGTTTTTTTGATTATTTAGTGAAACTAACATAGAAATTTTCAACTGTACGAACTCACAATATAATTCTTTTATAAAAGAAAAAGGTATTACATCTTCAAAATCAGAATCGTTTCTGTTCATAACCTCATTGAATTTGTTTGTTAAATGCTATAATACTGTGTATTGGAACAACTTACATGGTTCTCGTCATTTTTATAATATGTGTTTGCACGATGTACCGGGAAAATCACTTTTCAATTTCTGGAAGTTATAAAAGATGTTAATGGTTCAAAAATGAAAATTTTGATGTACAAATCGAAATATCCAAATTCGGGATTCGTATGAACTCCAATATAAGCGATTGCAAGTTGGTCGAAAGAGATCAAATGTCCAGCTGTGTATTTATCACCGATCAAGCGAACCCAAATGTAGTTGTGTGGAACAGTATTCTGATGTTTTTGGACATAGAACAAAAATTTATAACCCTTTTGAGATAAGACGTTGAAATTTTATTTCGATCAACTATTTTTTGTATGGTGACTGTACAAAAGAGGGACGAAAGATACCAGAGGGACAGTCAAACTCATGAATCGAAAATAAACTGACAACGCCATGGCTAAAAATGAAAAAGACAAAACCGACAAACAAAATTATGCATGACACAACATAGAAAACTAAAGAATAAGCAACACCACAAAACCCAACAAAAACTAGGGGGATCTCAGGTGCTCCGGAAGGGTAAGCAGATCCTGCTCCACGTGTGGCACCCGTCGTGTTTCTCGTGTTATAACAAATCCGGTAAATACTCAAATTCGGTAGGTCACATACATGAAAGGGAAGAGGATTGTAGTTACGACGTAAGGAACATATCCGATATCATTTGTGAAACGGTTATTCCATAACGGTCAATCTATAATGTAGATTTCAAATGTTCTTTCTATTAAACTGCTGTTGAAGTGGTTTTGATATTGAATGGTAGGACCATATCCTGGTAGTGAAGTAAATCATTAATAAACACACTGTTAACGAATGAATTAAAATACGTGAATGCCATGGGGGCAGAGGGTGTACAACTGCAGAAATATCAGACGTTTGATAATGGAAAAGCTGAATTCGACATGTTTTTCATATGCCCTACTTCAAAGTCAATCATCTATATCAATATCACTGAAAAGATTGAAATAAGAAACACATCTTGTATCGGACGTGTCCTTAATTTTATGTTCACCAGAGTTGCAAGTACTCACATACATATCAGTAAATGAGTGATTGGATATAGTCAATCCTTATGAAAATGAAATCATTGAAGTTTGTCAGATGTGATAACTTTTAATCGTTGAAAAGCTTTTGAATGAACTCTGCCTCAGTTAATTTAGAATATTTTTATAATGCTTATGGTCATGGTCATGAAAATCTGATGATACATTTATAAAAATCAATTTTCAGCATAACAGTATACAGATAATTCATCTTTTAATATCGTTACTAGGAAATTCGTTTTCGCACTAAGTATAAAAATTATTATGAAAGGCATGGCATGATTTTCTACATTTCTCTGAATGGTCGTCATTTTGTTTTTAGTTCCGGGGAAAGTATTCTTTTTTTATTACCCACATCCATTTATATGGATAAAGGTAGTGCATTGTACAAATTTAGAAAAATAAATAGAAGGAAACTGTCGGTTGTACTTTTATAATAGTTTGGAATAGAAAAACACTTATTATTAAAAAAAGATAAAAAAAAAAAAAAAAAAAAAAAAAAAGTAAAAAAAAAAAAATATTAAGCCTAGTTCAATAAGTGGATGTTTTGTATGGGTATCCAATTTCCTCTTCCAAATTAAATCCAGAGTATTTCTTACTTTTCTGAAAACACTAAATTAAAACGTACTTAAGAAGGAAATTAAGTAATTACCAATTCCTAGCTTTAAAAATACAATTCAATGGTATAAAATCGATCTGTTTTCTAATTGTGTCGTAACAAAGATTACGTTATCTAATCACCAAATACGATTTATTCCTGGTTTAATAAGAAAAAAGGCAAACCTCATCTATCAAGTTGACAAACACACACACATTTTCCAACATTACCTCTCGATTGCCCCTCTCTTTGGTACCTATCCTCATCCGTGGTATCTTGATACCATATTTAACTTGAGTTTGGTATTTTTGTTCTGGTAATTTTCGTGATATAACTTTTAAGGATGTACTTAGGTGAGGTTAGGTAAAAATTAAGAAATTAAGAAATTAAAATTGATACTTTAAGCTGGTAGAGCATCAATTGAGGACAAAGATAAGCTAAAAATATTGATAGGTCATGGACCTCCTTTTCGAGATTTAAAATATGGCGGGAAAAGGCTGACTCGGACTTTTACCTTATATTTGCATTGGTATTATTTGGGTCTCAAAACCAAAGAATGAAAATCAGAATCTTCTAAAATTTTGGTAAATGACCTTTCATGATTTATTAAGTCTTATATGAAAAAATTAATGGGTGTTATGGGGCAAAATATTTTACATTGTATTGTATGGAAAAACAACAAGGAGTCCGAACATTTGACACAAATTCCAAAACTCACCTAAGAACATCCTTAAAGGTAAACATTTTTTAAAGTTTGAGATCTATCAGCATTGTAAGTAATATATGTATTTGAATTCCGTCAATCAAAATTATTATTTCAAAAGGGAAGTGTCGCCGAAACCGGCCAATTTTCGAAGTTATCCTGAACATTTTATCCCGTTTAACTGCTATAACTGAAAATATGTGTACAAAGCATAGATTAAGATTCTTTTGTATTCTATCATGTAATGGGCAGTATTGGTTATAACGGGTAGATTTGTCTACGACAGCAACGGTTCGTATACAAGCCAATAGATTTCAAAGTTAAATGGTTATTCGTTATAACGATCAAGGAATAACCATCGCCAAAAACTGTCATATTATTTATACACTCATAAATAAACTCATCATAGATACCAGGACTAAATTTTGTATATACGCGACGCGCGTTTCGAATCCAAAATAGTTAAAAATGCCAAATAAAGTACGAAGTTGAAGAGCATTGAGAACCAAAATTCCTAAAAGTTTTGCCAAATTCAACTAAGGTAATCTATGCCTGAGGTAGAAAAGTCTTAGTATTTCAAAAAGTTCCAAAATTTTGTAAACAGTAAATTTATAAATATAACCATATCAATGACAATTCATGTCAGCACAAAAAGTGCTGACTCCTGGGCTTTTGATACCCTCGGGGAAATAAATCTCCACCAGCAGTGGCATCGACCCAGTGGTTGTAAATAAACTCATCATAGATACCAGGAATAAATTTTGTATATACGCCAGACGCGCGTTTCGTCTTCAAAATACTCATCAGTGACGCTCGAATCCAAAAACGTTTAAAATGACAAATAAAGAACGAAGTTGAAGAGCATTGAGAACCAAAATTCCTAAAAGTTTTGCCAAATCCAGCTAAGGAAATCTATGCCTGAGGTAGAATAGTCTTAGTATTTCAAAAATTCCAAAATTTTGTAAACAGTTAATTTATAAATACTAGAACACACCCGCGAAATCGCGGGGAAATAGAGCGTATGTAAACTGTAAAAAAAAATATACTGACTGAAGAATTTCAGGAGAGGTATCAAAAGTCAAAGGTACTTAGGGACTGGGCACATTTTTTTTGCCTTCCACCTATTTTCCAAATACCCCGATTTTTATACCTTCTGTTTTTGTAACAAAAACAGTTATTCATAGTAAATAAATGTATGTAAGTATACAGAAATATATCCGCAGTGACCGCCGTTGATATTAATCCATAAGCGGATCCCAAAGGGGGGGCTGGGACCCTGCCCCCCATTTCGTTGAAAAAAAAAAGTTAATTATATGGGGAATCACTGAAGCATGAGAGGAACGCCCCCCCCCCCCCCGCTTAGTTCAGTCAGCCCCCCCCTCCCTCATGTTCTGGATCCGCCACTGTAAACTAATTGATAGTAAATAGCAAGTATTATTCATTTTCGTTTTCCTCCCTAAATAACCCAAACTGAAGCACGTTAAGCAAGGATGAAACATGCTAGAACTCAAAATGATAGCACAAAGCAAATTTATATACTTTATTCATAGTCTTTGTATGTTCAAAGTACAGAAAAACACAAACCGGAAGACTAATCTGACTTAAAGTTTTGTCCAATGACGGGAAAATATCCGGACGCATTCTTTTTCGTTTTTATCCCAAAATAACCCAAACTGAATGATCATAAGAATGGATGACAAATGCGACTATACATGTTACCTATAGGACACAGAGGCATGATGATTAATTTATTGTGGAAGGAGGAGAAGCGACACCCAAAATGAGGTCTTCTCGTTTAATAGTATAGATAATAATGTGATAACAGCTCATTCATTCTTGATAGGAATGAGATAGTCGTTAATAGCGATTTAAAAAGTTTGAATATTTTATTGATTCCGGTAACGTGATTAATGGCAATATGATAAATGCAATTATTATGTCATTTTGTAAGAGGTTAGGTTGTTGCGCAATTGAACAATACAGCTACAGTTAAAATGCTTCAGATCCTGAAGCTAATAGATATTGGAAATATGAACATGCTACAATTCCCAAATTCAAGCAAATCATAAGGAAGGATGGACGTTAAAGCAAATCATACAAGTCGCTTGTATTACACAGAAAATTAAACATATCACGTTTTCACTGTATATGTTCATGTGTACATGTCGATTGAATGGTTGTCTTCACAACCTGTAGATAGTAAAAGAAATGAAAAGGAATGAGGGGGACAAAGATAAGTAGGATTTGATATTACCGGTCATTTAAAATACATTGATATGTATAGAATTGAGAATGGAAATGGTAATGTGTCAAATAGACAAGAACCCAACCGAAGCGCGAAAATCAGCCGAAAGTTCAATACAGCGAGCAAATACCGCACCCGCAGCGTGCTTCAGCTAGCCCCTCAACAAAAATTTGTACTATTTCAGTGATAAAAGACGTCATACTAAATGTATGCATGCACAGAATTAGATGGTGCATAGCTTGAGAAAAAACACGATTGTTTATTCAAATTACACAACTCGTAAACTGTACTATTATAAATTACTTGCAATGATATAAAGAATTCAACATTTCAAAACTAATTTACGTAATCGTATCAGGAATTCGGGAGTAGAGTTGTACGTGTCATTTTTTCCAGCATATACAAACTAAACTGATCAGGAATCTGATGTTCAGTAGTTGTCGTTTGTTGATGAGGTTTATAAGTGTTTCTCGTTTCTTCTTTTTTTATATGGATTAGACAGTTGGTTTTTCCGTTTGAATGCTTTTTAACTAGTAATTATTTGGAGACCCTTTATATCTTGCTTATCGGTGTGAGACAAGGCTCCGTGTTGAAGACCATACTTTGGTTTACTTTTATAAATTATTATTTGGATAGTGAGTTGTCTCATTGGCACTTATATCAAATCTTCTTATATCTAATTATGAAGAATGTTCATGAAGAAATCACAAATGTTCTTATATGTCAGAGCTTGTTGAAATTGTTTTTATCAGATAATTTTGCAAATGTTGTCTTCAATATTAATTTCATTACTCAAATTAATTTTCACAAAATTTAAGGGACAATATGGATCCAAGAAGACGTCATTATTGTGCACTTCGTTAAAGTAAATAAGTTTTATTAGTTAATACTTCAAACGAAATTGGCTACATGAAAGGGTGTGTATCTGACCAATATACGGGTTGTCAATATCACAAATTAGTCAAAGCATTCACTAAAAATGATCATCGGTATAAGTTCATCATTCGAAATAAAAATCTACATGCAGACATATTATGCGTTCGGGTATTTCACATCCAATTGTTCATTGTAATATTCTATACAAAGCACAAAAATGTCGACATTCACATTCACAAAGCTAACCAAACCTTTAAACAGACTTATTCAAAATGAATATTGTTCCGATACTGTTACCAGGTAATTACAGATGACAAATTTTGGTATTGATATTGATTCACTCATAGGGTCTCAGCATCGGAAATATACCAAAAAAAAAGCTGCTGGCGTGATACTGGTTGCGTTCTTCTCATATATTTGATGATGGTATGCTACTACATCCTTAACGGGAGGTATTATGCTTGATTTTCTTATGATGCAGACATAATCTTTCAAACAGTTAAATTGAGGTTTGGAGCTGGGATGTCAATAACTTGTGTAGGCCTTTGGTAATATATGCATCATTGTAATTTTGCTTAGTTTCTTTTGTTACCTATTCTGATATTGGTCTCGGATTTCATTTAAACTAGGTTTTACTGTGCGTATCACTGTGTATTTGTTTAGTCTACATTAGTTAGACGTATAGGGGAGGGGAAACTCAAAGAATATGTTTAACCCCGCCACATAGTTGCGCCTGTCCCAAGTCAGGAGCCTCTAGCCTTTGTTTGTTTTGTTTGTAAATTAATATTAGTTCATATATATATTTTGGAGTTAATTGTGACGTCCATCTTCATTGAACAAATTTACATTTTTTCTAATTGCTGCTGACGCCCGCCTCCGAGTGCTGGATTTTCTAGCTTTGTTGAAGACCCACGTGAGTGTCAATGTTTGGGCTCCTTGAATTCAAAAATCAAAAAGTATACTAAATCTGCAAAATATTTTTTTTTTATTTTTCATACCCAGTTATGTTTTCTAAAATTGAGAATGGAAATGGGGAATATGGCCAGAAGCAATATCCTGACCAAAGAGTAGAAAAGAGCCGAAGGCTTATCATACCATCTCCTCAAGATTAAATTGATAATTTCATATAATGGCTTTTGTTGTTGATTTACTGATGAATGATTCCTTTAGTCTGTAATAAATTCTAATTTTGGATGTAAGTTATTTAACTTGAGAATGTTGCAAGGCAATGGAATTCTGTCATTAAACAGTATTATATATTGAATTGCCTTCTTTCGGGGAATTTTACTCTATATTTCCTCATTTTCATTGTCAAGTGTTTATAAAAACAGTATTAAACAAATAATATAAGAGGTTTGAAGTTAAACATCCGAAGAATATTGGTACTTGGTTTGTAAGTATTGAAAAAAAAACATTATTAAAAGACGGATCTCGGACCAAACAAATTCTAATTGTATCTTATGTTAGAGCAGATGTTGAAAATGATGTTATATGAGATAAATGCATAAAAGACAAAGTACTTTTGAATTCAAAATGTTTAATTTCACCGCAAATATAGGTTAGGCGATGTTTCGTGAGCCTTTTAACGATCACATACAAGAGAAAAATAATTTCGACAAGTTTAATGAAATCCATATCATACATTTATACTATATAAAATATAAATATATCATACTTTTGAAGCAGTCAACTTTGTTGAATTGACTCGCAGACAACAATAGTGTCTAGCTTTTTTTTTAACTAAATTCGCGTATGATCCTAAATATAGGTTTAAACATTTGGTATCACAAGGTTTTATATTTTTTTGTATGCCAATCTAGGGCCTTCGTGGTCATACCCCTTTAAACCTACGTGCTAGCATATAACAACGTATTTTATTCTAACAAAAGGTTTTCGGTATCACAAACTAGTAAACAAAATCACTAAATTTAATCATCGGTACAAGTGCATGATTCGAAAAAAAAACATGCACATAAATTATATGTTCAGGTATTTATTATCAAATGTTTTATAATAATATTCTATTCAAAGCACGAAAATGTCGACATTCGCCTCCTAAGCTTACCAAACTTTTAAACAGACTTTCTAGTATTCAGAAAATTACGATACTGTTGTCAGGTCATTAAAGATGAATTATATTGAGAAAATTGCAAAGCAAAGGAATTCTGTCATTAAACAGTATTATATATTGAATTGCCTTCTTTCGGGGAACTTTATTCTATATTATCTCATTATCAGTATAATGTGTTTGCAAAAATAGTATAACCTAAATAAAGGTTTAAAATTAAACTTGTGAAGTTAATTGGTACTAGTACTTGGTTTGTAAGTATTGAAAAAAAAACATTATTAAAAGACGGATCTCGGACCAAATAAATTCTAATTGTACCTTAAGTTAGAGCTCATGTTGAAAGTGTAATATAAGATGAATGCATAAGAGACAAACACACTTTTATTGACAACGATAAACTTCCCCGCAAGTATTTTTTAGGCAAGGTTTTGTTAGCCTTTTAACTTTCACATAAAAAAGAAAAAATAATTTAGACATATTAAATGAAATCTATATCATCCATTTATACTACCGGGTGAATCAAAGTACAAACTATTCGTATTGTGCACTATCGAACGCTCAATTCTTTGAATTTCGAAAGTAGTTTCATCCAGTATTGTCTTTATGATACTTTGAGCATGTGGAGAAATTATATCTTAGATGTCTCGGACAATTTCCTGTATTGTCTACAAACTTGTCGTAACATGTCGTTAGTGGTATACGAAAGAGGAATTCCGTTGAATTATTCATTACTTTTTTATGATTTTGTCTGGGATTAAAGAAACATATCGAAATAATGATAATTGATTATTTTGCACTTAGTACACTACTCGGTTCCTTCGTTTGAACAGTTATAGCAACTACAATCCCTTTCTTTTCCTAAAATGCCTCAACTATGATATCACCGAATTAGATATATCACCGAGTTTTAACTAACATGAGAAACACGACAGAATTAACTGTTAGAGCATAATCTATTGAACCTTTAATAGCACATAACAATTGCCCCTGTTTTTGTTTGGGATCGTATTCTGATTTTTTTAATCTATTTCTCAAGTTGTGCATGAAAAGTAAAATAACAAAAATACCGAGCTCAAGTGAAAATTCACAACGGAAATTCTATTACCAAATGGCAAAATCAAAAGCTTAAAAACATAAAATGAATTGAAAACATCATATTCATGACTTGGTATATTAAGCATTTCCCTTTGAAGAAAACGGTGGATTAACCTGGAAAGCTAGATAAACTTTTCCTTTGTATTGTATTCTACTGTTTTGGTCGGGGTCTTTTTCTTTTGTTTTTTGTCGTTGAGTTGCCAAATTTTTGTCAACTTCAATGTTTGAAATTCCCTTTGGTATCTTCGCCTCTCTTTATATTACAAATACATTATGTAACAACTTCGACGAAATATCGAAACATTATCTTAACGTTATAAGATGGAACTCATTTCGTAGACGAAATAGAGTTTATGGTATGCTACATTCAGTTTAATTCATATCTAATTAATAATTGATATATGTCTACCCCAATATTTTAGCATTTACTATTATGTATGACGTATGTTAAAAAAAAAACACCTCTTTAAAGTAAAAAATATCTTATCGGTAATCATTAAATGGAGAAGATATTTTTTTTAATCAAGGATTAAGCATTATGTTGAGAGTCTCTTAGATCTAAAACAAATTGTACCTATTATCAAAAACTATAAAATGCGTCATTTTTCTAATATAAATGTTTATTCTTATAAAACCATGCAAGAATAAAAGTCACAGAGAGGTTAGACTGAAATTATACATTAATGAAAATAACATCCTTTAAATGAGATGAGATAGACTTAATCTTCAGTAACTGGTCAGGAGATATTATATTTTATCTCCTATGCATTTCTAGGAATATGATTGGTAAAAACCAACCGAGTGAAGATCGTGTATTTTTCATTTTAGGTTAGTAGACGGGGCTTATTTAAATACACAGTTAGTTATGGTGTTTCGTCCTTGTACAAAAAAGAAACGGTACTGAGAAAAAAATCTTAAAGGTTGTAACAGACGGAGAAAAAGATGATGAAAGATTGAAATAAATTCATAAAACACATTTAAAGCTAACAAGTTCTTATTGTTGGCATTTGTTTGTGTACGATCAATTGAAGTAGTTTATTAATTTATCTTCTAAATGCCACGTAATTAAGATAGTCGGTAAGATAAATTCGTTACATAGTGTGCTAGTGACGTAATACGGTATATATGGGGTCAGTAAATTCCATATGGGGATTCGAGTTTATACCGCATTAAACATGTTAAATCACTAGCAAACTATGTAACTACTAATATTTGCACTGTCACACAACAATACAACGTATTAATGTATATGTTTTAAAAAGAATCAGAGGATCATTATATGGTACTTGTTTGGGGCTAACGCAAACAAATAACAGCATCTAAGCAGAGCACCGATTGGGACTAGCAAACAAACAAAACGATACAATTTTTCTATTTTCAAAAAAAATGAAAATTTACTTGTAGTATATGAATGCTGTTGAGGATTAAAATAGGTCATGCATGTTCAAGACGATGATGCTTTTCATATCTCAACCATACCATTTTGGTGTAATAACAAGGTAATTAAAATATGACGTCATTTTGCAACACGAGCGTAAAGCACTATACACGAAATGGTCTATGTAAGAATGAGTAAACAGAACATGATCATCAAAGAGAGGTAAATCAAAAACAGAATTGGAAAATT
The DNA here is from genome assembly GCF_965363235.1 of Mytilus galloprovincialis. Taxonomy (NCBI): domain Eukaryota; kingdom Metazoa; phylum Mollusca; class Bivalvia; order Mytilida; family Mytilidae; genus Mytilus; species Mytilus galloprovincialis. Next base: position 91,973,497 of record NC_134843.1, read on the forward strand.
TGTACCGTCTATCTTAAATGTTGGTCTGCAGTTTTCAAAGACAAAGTCTTGTAGCATCAAAATTTTTTAATACAATGGCGTTTGATTTTTTTTTTTTTTGTACTTCCCTTTTTTTTAAATTAACACCGAGCTCGGATATTTTATTTTTATTAGTTGGAAAGCATAAAGAATAAAATCTTTTTTAAAATATAGAAATCTTTACAGAACCGATAAAATTCCTACAATGACATGATTCATTTTCATTTTAACTGGTTGTTATTTGATAATGCACTCCCGTTAGGACTTATAGAATATGTGTTGCGGTATCACGTGCCCAAGTAGTATACCAATGACATTTTGGGAACACGATACATATTTAAAGAATTCGGGTACGTGCAAAATAAAATTTTGAAGGCCAAAACAAATTTAACGTTACCTTACCGTTCTTACCATAGCATATTTAAACAATTATGTCAACATATTCACATAGCATGTATGAGACCATCATAACGGCGTAGTTTCTTTATATAATTTTCCCTTTTTGGAATATTTTTCTGAGGTTAAACATGCATACAAAGATCAAGGTTTGTGCTTTCGTATAACTGATTTAATCCTACTATTGTTTTCTTTGCCAAGTCGAACAAGTTATGCTTTGTTCTTTGGTCTTCGATATTTGAATAAAAGTATTAACAAAAACTCAAAGGTATTTTGAATAATGAGGTTCATAAAAACTAATGCCACTAAACATTAGACTATATCGAAACGAATAGAAAACAATTGTAATATTCCTTACTTGGTGCAAGCAAATTTATCTTAACCTCAAATATTCTGATATACTTTATACATTGTAACCATTGCAGTTCTGTATTTATTGTGCCTATAAACGATTTTCCAAAAATAAGTCCATTCATTTTCGTCTGAACCTAACATATAATTCTGTATTTGCTGACCTGTTGGAACTATAATAATTCAAATAAATAGTGAATACATGTCTTTTGTTACACTTGGACTTTACAAAAAAACATCTTTGCAAAGAAGGTATAAATGGATTAGATAGTTTATAGTTATCAAATACATAGAACGTTCCTGCATTCTCTTCATCAGAATTATGATGTAATATTTTTTAACATTTCTGTTAAATTTGAATTTTCCCAACATCTGATACAATCTCATCAATTTAATATATTTTTTTTTATACCTTTATTGTGCCAGTTTTAACAAAATCAAAGTTATTTCTTTACTTTTATTAATTTTTTCGTTCACAGTAACCTTAATAAATAATATTTCTTCTTTATCCACAATAGTATCCCATGCATGGAATACGTCATGCCAAATTTAATTTTAACTTGATTCAAAATCTATCAATATGTCAGGTATTTAGAACAAATTTATGATGCTTAATGGTTCATTCCAATTTTTCATTTACCAAAGTTTCCTCTGTGCATTTCGTTTTTTTATGTTTGTTCTGATGGCAATGTAATTTGCATTAATCAATTTTGACTTTTTCCAAAAGTTGGTCATTAATAAGGCACACCTCAGTATGGTGTTAGACATGCTCTAAATATTGTTTTTATATCTCACGTAGGAAAGGATATGCAATTTGTAAGCATTGAAATTATTTTTGAGACTGCTTCCATACAACCGTTATTGTAAATATTCAAAGATTCATAGCTCGAATGATTCAAAAGTTAATTTCAATTCTGATATATAGAGTAAAATGTATATAGCGTCACTAGATTTTTATATATTTGCTGTTCTTTTTAATGTCATATTTATGTGTTTTTTTTCTGATTCATGATGCAAAAGATAGGCGAAAGAGGCTGAAGGGACATTAATCATAATTCAAAAATTAATTTGACAGTTCATGGCAGAAAAAATTAGAATAAGACAAAAAACAGTACACAAAACACAACATGGAATATTGAAGACCGACCATCAAGATCCTCACCAACAACGGGTGTGATATCAGGTACTTCGGAGGGTAAGAATGTCCTGCTCCACATGTGGCACCTGTCGTTGTTGACCATGTAGTTACATACCTGGTAATAAGTATAAATTGGTAGGTATTCTTGTGAAAGAAGACGATAATGTGGAACATAACTCGTCATTCTGTGACAGTTAACAGATAATCCATAACGGTCCACCAAATCGTGGTGGTGTTCATAAAATTTACGGAGGAATGGTTTTGACTTTGCCACTTGGACTTTTAAGATACATAGCTTCCTTGGAACCACAACCTCTATCAACGAAATAGTGATAGGAAATAAAAACCTAGGAACATCGTATGAATTTAGATATATTTACCATATGCAGGTGGTTTTTTTATGTTGCTGAATAGAAATTGAAAGTTCACAATTAGGAAGCTGAAGCTAAAATCATCTCATTTGTCATAAAGTCTTATTTTCAATCTACCTTCATTGTCAATTTCTAAATTAAGTCAGATGTGACACACGTTCGATGGATGGACACCAAAATTTTGAATTATTTAATAAGAGAACATCATTAATATAGCAAAACATGAAGTAAAAAAATATGCTTACTTCTTTTCGTTCTCCTTAGGAAGCTCCTGAATGAAGTCAGTCTCATTAGAATAAAGGAACAATTCGTCAAAAACAAGTTTCTATGGGAATGCTGTTTATTTGTTGAAACACGCGTCCTCTGAACGAAACAAATATGTTGTCAGTCAAAACATCAAGCATTTTGATTATGTAATTTCATTGAGTCCTTTAGTTTATAATTGGTTATAATTGTGGAAAGTGTAGAAGAGTCAATAGTTTTCAAATGTTTAAGTACCATTGCAAGATTAAAGAGTCTAAAATTGTATGTTCTCTAAAAGTTCTTTTAGTATCCACATCTGATTCACGCCACCCGTAGAATGTGTAGTTTCGAGAGTGGTTGCATACAGTACTCGTCCTAATGACACTTCATGCATGTGGAGAAATTATATCCTAGTTGTCTCGTGCAGTTTCCTGAATTGTCTACTAAACTTGGCATCAGTGCTATACGTCAGAAGATTCCTTTTTGAATTATTCATCACTTCTTTATGAGTTTTTCTGGGAATGAAAAAACAAAACGAAATAATAGTTAATTATTTTGCACTAAGTACATAACTCGGCGTTTTATTTTGAATAAATATTAACAAGACAAATCCGAATATCAGTTCTTGTAACCACTATAAACAACATGACCCTATCCGTGCACATTTCATGTCGTTTCATTTGTATATTTATGTAGAAACAAGAACACAAAATTAGGTTCATTATTAGGGATCTCAATGGATGAAAATTCAACGACGGAGGAACTTTCACCATGACAAAGCCCTGTGTCTACGGCGTGGCGTGATCAAAAGTATTTCATTCCTTCGTTATTATGTAAGGAATGGTTAATTCAACGGGCTGATATATTGCTTATTATATTTATTTAACTACAGTATACCCCTACTTTCACTTTGTGTCTACTTAAGAATTCAATTTTCACCGCAACAAGATGTTTTATACTGGTAACATTCTCAAGTCGTGTCTCCATAAAATGAAACATACAGTTCATGTCTGGGAACCAGTACGTACAAATAACTAAATGAATATTACATATCTCACAGATAGAGGCGCGGTTTGAGAAACGGCTGTACTTCCAAAGTGAAACCTATAAATCGGAGGGATATGTCTTTTCACTGTCAAATTCAGGAATGTAGCATCAACTGCAAGAAATTTTGTACCCGTTTTATAAAACGTTGAACACAAAATTGGAGGGAATACATAAACAATTTAAAAGATTTAAATGAATTAAAATATCACAAAAAAATTCTAAGTAATATACTATGCAACATGCATTTTCCATTTCTGAATGTACGCCGGAAAAACTGGATGTATCAATTTGATATATTCGGTGAACAATATATATTGTATGTTTATCAATAACATTTTACTGACTTATTTACTTACTTACTTACTTACTGACTGACTGACTGACTGACTGACTGACTGACTGACTGACTGACTGACTGACTTACTTACTTACTTACTTACTTACTTACTTACTTACTTACTTACTTACTTACTTACTTACTTACTCACTTACTCACTAATTAATAACTCATTTACTTACTTTAACATTTCATTTATGGGTTGTTTTAGTGATGCGAGGTTTTTTTTATAATTTGGGGAATATTTTTAAAAATTCGTGATAGACATTAGGTGACACGACAGTACAAGGAAAAGGTAGGAATTGTATATGTTTCTTGATCGCGAGTATGAATATAAACCATGTAATATTTTAGTGAGAAATTGTATTATTTTGTATTTATAGTTAAATAAAAAGAATACTTTTGAGTTAAAAGTAGTTTTATCTCACAGCCTATATTTTGGTTCGGCTTTTTAAATCAAATACTATTTCATAATGTGTAATGAAATGCCTTCAACATTTTGAATATATTCAAATTTCTAATGTTAATTTTTAATAGGCACAAAACCAGGTTCAACCCACCATTTTTTCTCAAAATGTCCTGTAACAAGTTAGGAAAATAGCCATTGTTATATTATAGTTGGTTTATGTGTGCGTTGCATTTCACAATGTTTAAGTGTTATATTTCTGTTGTGTCGTTGTTCTCCTCTTATATTTGATGTGTTTCCTTTAGTTTAATTAGTCTTGTGTTAATGCGGCGTAAAGCAACCAACAATCAATCAATCCCTCAGTTTGGGTTTGTAACCCGGATTTGTTTTTTTCTCTATCGATTTTTTAATTTGGAACAGCTGTATACTACTGTTGCCTTTTTTATCGGAATTTTATTGGTTCAATGACTGTGATAAATCCTATGAATCTAATAAATGTGCTTCGGGGCAGCTGTAACTATTTTGTATAAACTCTTTGTTTTGAACTGTAAATAGACCCAAATAATATGATAATCCCTCACTAAGAACACGTTTTAAATTATTTCCTCACAATTACGAGCCATCCAATTCTACAATTTTATTGGTCGGGGAGCACTTTTCTATATTCTAAAAACTGTAAACAGGAGGACACTTTGGATTATAATGCAAAAAGCCTGAGGGATATGCAATAACACCATTTGATTATAATTGTTAAAAGAAGTGACGACGGCTAGATAAAAGACAACCATTGGCGGGGATAATTTGACGATGGCGGAAGATAATTTAATGATGACGGGGAAAAATTAAATGTGGTAAAAGATAAAAGAAAAAAAAGAAGAAAAAAAGGTCGTGGAGATCCCTGCATTATACATCATTCACAAATTTTTCGAAATGGATGAGAAACTTCATACCTTAGGGCAAATAGTGCATAAATAATTTGAAACATTTAGGTTGAATGACAGGGGGCACAACCGGTTTTTGTAGGAGATTAATTTTCAAGAAACGAAAACGGCAAATATCCCATGCTTGTGATACCTTTTGTCTTTTAGATAACGACAGAAAGCATGTAACAATTTGATCACATCTAAACGTAATATAAAGTATTAAAACAATTTCCAAACAGAAATCCCTTAATTGTGCCAATGAACACTTTTCCATGAAAATGAAAACATGATGCTGATAATAACAAAGGGTTCAAATGGGATTTCTATCAAAATATAACTCACATAGTTTCTGATTAACATGCAAGAGATCAAACGTAGTAATGTATAAAAAGAGGAACACTATGTATAATTCTAATATAGTTAGCATGATTGGTAAGGCTATGTAAAGTAAGGTTGTCGAATTACGGAGATAAAGGTTTAACGATGTTCAATATAAGCAGACTTGAAGCTATGTTGATTTCATCTTCTGTTTAAAATAACTAAGCAAAGATATCAAAGATATATTTTTTTTTAATTGTCTGCGTAATAATTTGCTTGTTGTTGTTTGTCTTTCGCCCTTTTCCGTTACCATTGCGATGTTTGTTTGTAATGGATTGTTGTTTTGTATATTCCCCCTTCTTTTTTAAAAAAAAAGTGAAAAGAAAACAACAGCAAAAAATAGTATCAACGTAAAAAGATCGACAGAATTTGATATGGGACTTTTAAAGAATTATCAAAAATTTGCCAAAAAACTTCTATGATAAAGAATTTGATAAACGTACTGATATAGTATTGTCTAGTCTGTTTAAGAAGGTCATGTTTAGCAAGCCGGCTTAAGATTCGATGCAACAAGAAAAAGATCCTGCATTATGACATCTCTGTAAACAAAATATAAGTCTCATGGAAATGCACTTATGAACTACTCGACAATGGACAGCTTTTGTAAATAGATATAAAAAGATGTGTTATGAGTGCAAATGGGCCAACTCTCCATCCAAGTCACAAATTGTGAATGAATAACCATAATAGGTCAAAGTATGGTCTTTAACAGGGAGCCCTGACTCACACCGCACAGTAAGCTATAAAGGACCCAAAACATGACTAGTGCAAAACCAGCGGGAAACGGGAAACAAATTATCTAATCGATATATTCAACGAGAAATGAGAAACACTTATAAACCACAGCAACAAACGACAATAACTGAACATCAGGTTTCTGTCTTATGACAGATGCAAACAAATGCAGCGGGTTTAAACATTTTAATAGGAACCAACCTTTACCCTTACCTTAAACAATAGCGTAACATCACAACATATAAAGACACACTATAAAATAACAATTGAAATAGTTTAACTCAATCAAAAGACATATTAACAAAAGTTAACATACACTGAAAGCATAAATTTGATATATGACACAATTTAAATACAAAATGAATAAAAAAAAAAAGGGGGCGAATAAATAACGGCAACAGTAGTATACCGCTGTGAGATGTAAATTAATTTCAGCAAGTCAACAAAAACCTTGAACAAGTAACATTAGCGCCAAATAGAATAATGTTCACAGGTAAAAGAAAATTATTAAATAAGTTAACATTATATAACCAAAAACATTATTATTGTATCAACAGGTGAAATTATCATGTGTTGTGCAAAGGTTAAGAATTTGTTAACAGTTACAATAAATAGAATTTTTGGCCCAGATTTCTTGATATGAGTGGAAGATCTTTCTAGAGGGTTAAATGATAACCTTAAGAATGATTTTATTCAATCGATCAATAAGTGTTCATACAGTTTACTTAAGATAAGCAAATTGATAAATCGACTGATATAGTTTTTTGTTTGTTAAATTGAATGAGGTTTATGTCCAGCAATATGTCTTCGGATCTATTTATACAAGGACAAGCTCCTATTTTATGTCAACTTTGTGATCAAACGGGGTCTATCAAATGGAAATGCCTGACCTGTGAATTACTTATGTGTGGTAAATGTCGCGATAACGTGCACTCCAAATTCAGAACATCAGAGCCTCACGAAATAGTCGACATCCGAAATGTTGGTTTGCCTAAAAAAGGGAGAACATTTAATTTGATTGCTAGATGTGAATTACACAAAGGCTGGAAATGTTGTCTCTACTGCATCGACTGTGGCGTTGCTGTTTGTCCTAATTGTATAGCTGGAAGACACAAAAAACATGACATGGTTGATTTCGCGGAGGTCGTTAATGATCCAGACACCGACGTATGTACTCATAGTGATTTTAGTATATATGCTTTAAACGTTTTATTTACATTTTTGTAGTGGTAGTTTAATTATTTGTATCCTAAATAATGTGTCTGTAAAAATACAAAACACTTTGTTTTCATACTAAACCGTGTTATAAAATCATTAGGAACAGCGACAGGCAAAGTTTTATTATTTTCGTTTATCAACTGAATAGATCCATAGTTACAATGAATTATATGAGTTTGACTGTCCCTCTGGTATCTTTCGCCCCTCTTTTACAAAACTTATAAAATATTTGTTTTTGCTATAGCCTGGCGTGACCAAGTAGCAGAAACAATTTCCAAATGCCATATATTACGTATACTTTAATACGAAACATTTTTATCTTTTTTATTTTACAAAAAGCACGGCCCTTTTTATAGATACCATTAACAGGGGTATCTGTATCTAAAGTATGTAATCCTAGCGAAGTTACTCTCGTTCACAAATCAATCAAATAATATGAAATAGGACTGATCTTTAAGATAATGCCACGAACTTTGAATACATAATTAACATTTAAAAAAAAACTTCAAGTTGAACGTATATTCATACATGGGAAGTTGGTAAAGACATTTACCGAGGAACATTTTTAGATTAAACTTTGTTTTATAGCTAGCTAAACGTCCCACTGCATATGAAAGTTGCTTGTAATTATATCGACAAAAATGTGTGAGCAAAAAGACATAATAGGTAAATGTGACAATAATTGGGATCCAGCTCCCAAAACTGTGTAAACATACAGTTAACCGCCTTCAGGATTCGTAAAAAACAAAATGGCTACCAGTCGATGTAAATATGCGCATGAAAAAACTTTAAACTTTTGAACAACTAACAAAATAAAACAATCCTACCTTAATACTTTGTAATGTTTCCTTTCTTCCTCAAGAATTTCACGTTCCAAATCTTTGGTGTATTTTGTGTTCTGAATTCGTTTTTGCAGTTCTCTTTTTAATACGTATACCCACCAACATTTCTAAATAATATTCAGGTCCAGACTCTTAGATGGCGAGTTCATGCTTTTTAACTCCGAAAATATTGAACGGATCGGGGTCAATGGATGGGGGTATTGTAATCTTGGAAAATTGAGTAATTTACGGGAAATGAAGAATAGTCACTGTCCACATGTTGTTGTCAATAATGTCAATTTATTTTAAGGCGTTTATGTTCCTTCAACAACAGTTATAGTTCCGAAGCAATGGTAAATAATACAGTAGTCATCCCTGTGAGACTAGATCATTTTTCCCCATAGGCCTAACGTTTAAGCCGCCATCTTGGAGGGAGGAGGGAATTTTCGACATGGGTCAAGTGGTCATTTTTTTTTTAATTAGTAACATAATTAAGTAAATGTTGTGTTCTTAATCAATAATTAATTGTGATAATTAATAATATAACTAAGTATATTAATCAAATTCCTAATTAATATTTAGTGTTTACCAATGTCCGAGTCTAATATTTTATTGATTTATTTTTTACAATAAATATGGGTATGGTCGTTTCAACTGCATTGGTTTAAAGGTTTAATGTTTTGTTACCAGATTAGTTTGAAGTGTAAATACCTCCAAATATATGTGGGCTTACAAAATAAATAAAATCTATAAGATATATTATATAATTTATTGTATACAAATCCCAAAAACAAAGAATTTCACAAGACCTGTCATTTCTAAACATACATTCTAAAAGCCGTATGGTATTGTTTTGTAATCATCAACTATGACTCGTTTGTCAAACACAATTTTATAATCTTTACTTTCTGTTTATGTTATAATTCGGGCGTTCTTCGGGTCTCTCGAAATCTTGTTTTCATCAACAACTGTTACAACATTTTGATCTCTTATATTTGTCACCATTTCGCGCACGGTATTAAAATTAATGCTTAGAGCATTTTTATAGTTGAGTGCTATTCCGCGTACTTTGCATACAGTTTTATTTCCTGTAGGATCTGGCTTTTCCAGCTTGAAAGCATAGTTTTGGGGGCCACCGGTAACAAAGTGTGTGATGTTATTATACGGGACTTCATCTGTTAGATCTTCTAGATAGTCACCAAGTGGAGGTTCCCACTCACCCTCGTTTACAGTGAATACAATTGAATCAGTATCGGCGAACATGACTCGGGGTCCTAGCTTTTCTAAATAACTGTATAATTTTAATCTAGCTTGAGCTGTTGTATATGCAGCTATTACTACATTGGTTCTTCAAGAAGTTTCCAGGAATTCTTCCTTGTTTTTCCATCTCATCTCTACCATTTCATCCGTAACAAAGCTAACTCCAGTTACAAGATGTTGATCACTGGTCAAAATATCAAAACAAATTAAAGGGTCTGACACATACTCAACCTGAGGTAAATTTGTCCGGTGTCCGAATTTACCCCAGACGCTGTTCAACATAAGTTTAGCATGGGAACGGAGGCCAGGATTTGTTTCTATTTTGGCATAATCCAGTAAGATTCCTTCTTTTCAAAATAATCTTGAATATATTTATGTCTATACTCTTCGCTAATACACCAGCTAGGCCAACCACTGGCTTCTTGTTTCATTTTCAAAAATGTATTGATGTATTCCGTGATGATTCCTCCTTATTTTGATCTTGGATCATATTGCTCAACATCATTGAAGTGCCATACTTCATAAATTGTATCCAATGCGTATCCCTTTTGCAATGCCATCTTTAACTCATCGGTTACCCAAGTTCCAATAAATGATCGTTCTTCAGGATTGTGCTCACAAGTGGTTTGTTGTTTCAATTCTGTACAAGTTCTGCACAAGGAAAACATCAGTTTGTTGTTAATCTTAGCGGGTAACACCGGAATGTGAAGTTCACGGGGAGAACATACTTTGCATTTGATTAATCCTTCATATGTTTGTAAATCATCAAAATTTTCTGTCACAACTGTTGGGTGACCTAATACGGCTTTACCAGTTTTATTGATGTAATGGTAAAGTGAGGTAACATCATAGTATTTGATATGTTCGCCATCTGAAGATTCGTGGTACAGTTTAAATGCTTCCGTTCTACCACCTCTCGGTTCTAAGGGTGTGGTAATATCGAAGGAGGCTATGAACCTTTTGATGCTCTCATTTTCACGGATATTTTTGTCAAACTCATATTCCCATATACATCTGTATGTATATCCTTGCTTTTCAATATGGATTTTCTTCTCCATAGTTTGATGATACAAATCAGCCATTGATAACTTATTCAAAGTGTTAATAGTGTGCCGGGCGTAACATTTCGGACATCCATGCCACAAACAACCAAGATATTCCATTACAACTTTTCCATCATCATCGGTTTCAAAATAACCATCTACTCTGTATTAGTCAATCGTTTTCTCCCCACCGTTCCTTGCATGCTGGTTGTGTACCCCTTTAAACTGTGATACGTATTTAATCCATTTTAAAGCTTTAATAGAATGTTTCTCTTCTGGACGGTATCCTTGTGCTGGTATAATCCCAATAGTTTCAGGGCGCAGAAATTTTGTGCGAAACACCAAATTACACGCCGAAGCTAAAACAAGCAGCTTGCAAACGGATCAATACCCGAATACCATACGGCTTTTAGAATGTATGTTTAAAAATGACAGGTCTTGTGAAATGTCGCGATAACGTGCTCTCCAAATTCAGAACATCAGAGCCTCACGAAATAGTCGACATCCGAAATGTTGGTTTGCCTAAAAAAGGGAGAACATTTAATTTGATTGCTAGATGTGAATTACACAAAGGCTGGAAATGTTGTCTCTACTGCATCGACTGTGGCGTTGCTGTTTGTCCTAATTGTATAGCTGGAAGACACAAAAAACATGACATGGTTGATTTCGCGGAGGTCGATAATGATCCAGACACCGACGTATGTACTCATAGTGATTTTAGTATATATGCTTTAAATGTTTTATTTACATTTTTGTAGTGGTAGTTTAATTATTTGTATCCAAAATAATGTGTCTGTAAAAATACAAAACACTTTGTTTTCATACTAAACCGTGTTATAAAATCATTAGGAACAGCGACAGGCAAAGTTTTATTATTTTCGTTTATCAACTGAATAGATCCATAGTTACAATGAAGTATATGAGTTTGACTGTCCCTCTGGTATCTTTCGCCTCTCTTTTACAAAACTTATAAAATATTTGTTTTTGCTATAGCCTGGCGTGACCAAATAGCAGAAACAATTTCCAAATGCCATATATTACGTATACTTTAATACGAAACATTTTTTATTTTACAAAAAGCACGGCCCTTTTTATAGATACCATTAACGGGGGTATCTGTATCTAAAGTATGTAATCCTAGCGAAGTTACTTTCGTTCACAAATCAATCAAATAATATGAAATAGAACTTATCTTTAAGATAATGCCACGAACTTTGAATACATAATTAACATTTAAAAAAAACTCCAAGTTGAACGTATATTCATACATGGGAAGTTGGTAAAGACATTTACCGAGGAACATTTTTAGATTAAACTTTGTTTTATAGCTAGCTAAACGTCCCACTGCATATGAAAGTTGCTTGTAATTATATCGACAAAATTGGGTGAGCAAAAAGACATAATAGGTAAATGTGACAATTATGGGGATCCAGCTCCCAAAACTGTGTAAACATACAGTTAACCGCCTTCAGGATTCGTAAAAAACAAAATGGCTACCAGTCGATGTAAATATGCGCATGAAAAAACTTTAAACTTTTGAACAACTAACAAAATAAAACAATCCTACCTTAATACTTTGTAATGTTTCCTTTATCCCTCAAGAATTTCACGTTCCAAATCTTTGATGTAATTTGTGTTCTGAATTCGTTTTTGCAGTTCCCTTTTTAATACGTATACCCACCAACAATTCTAAATAATATTCAGGTCCAGACTCTTAGATGGCGAGTTCATGCTTTTTAACTCCGTTTCCCTACGAAAATATTGAACGGACCGGGCTCAATGGATCGGGGTATTGTAATCTTGGAAAATTGAGTAATTTACGGGAAATGAAGAATAGTCACTGTCCACATGTTGTTGTCAATAATGTCAATTTATTTACGAAGCAATGGTAAATAATACAGTAGTCATCCCTGTGAGACTAGATCATTTTTCCCCATAGGCCTAACGTTTAAACCGCCATCTTGGAGGGAGGAGGGAATTTTCGACATGGGTCAAGTGGTCATTTTTTTTAATTAGTAACATAATTAAGTAAATGTTGTGTTCTTAATTAATAATTAATTGTGATAATTAATAATTAATTGTGATAATTAATAATATAACTAAGTATATTAATCAAATTCCTAATTAATATTTAGTGTTTACCAATGTCCGAGTCTAATATTTTATTGATTTATTTTTTACAATAAATATGGGTATGGTCGTTTCAACTGCATTGGTTTAAAGGTTTAATGTTTTGTTACCAGATTCGGTTTGAAGTGTAAATACCTCCAAATATATGTGGGCTTACAAAATAAATAAAATCTTTAAGATATATTATATAATTTATTGTATACAAATCCCAACAACAAAGAATTTCACAAGACCTGTCATTTCTAAACATACATTCTAAAAGCCGTATGGTATTGATTTGTAATTATCAACTATGACTCGTTTGTCAAACACAATTTTAAAATCTTTACTTTCTGTTTTTGTTATAATTCGGGCGTTCTTCGGGTCTCTCGAAATCTTGTTTTCATCAACAACTGTTACAACATTTTGATCTCTTATATTTGTCACCATTTCGCGCACGGTATTAAAATTAATGCTAAGAGCATTTTTATAGTTGAGTGTTATTCCGCGTACTTTGCATACAGTTTTAATTCCTGTAGGATCTGGCTTTTCCAGCTTGAAAGCCTAGTTTTTGTGGCCACCGGTAACAAAGTGTGTGATGTTATTAAACGGGACTTCATCTGTTAGATCTCCTAGATAGTCACCAAGTGGAGGTACCCACTCACCCTCGTTTACAGTGAATACAATTGAATCAGTATCGGCGAACATGACTCGGGGTCCTAGCTTTTCTAAATAACTGTACAATTCTAATCTAGCTTGAGCTGTTGTATATGCAGCTATTACTACATTGGTTCTTCCAGAAGTTTCCAGGAATTCTTCCTTGTTTTTCCATCTCATCTCTACCATTTCATCCGTAACAAAGCTAACTCCAGTTACAAGATGTTGATCACTGGTCAAAATATCAAAATAAATTAAAGGGTCTGACACATACTCAACCTGAGGTAAATTTGTCCGGTGTCCGAATTTACCCCAGACGCTGTTCAACATAAGTTTAGCATGGGAACGGAGGCCAGGATTTGTTTCTATTTTGGCATAATCCAGTAAGATTCCTTCTTTTCAAAATAATCTTGAATATATTTATGTCTATACTCTTCGCTAATACACCAGCTAGGCCAACCACTGGCTTCTTGTTTCATTTTCAAAAATGTATTGATGTATTCCGTGATGATTCCTCCTTATTTTGATCTTGGATCATATTGCTCAACATCATTGAAGTGCCATACTTCATAAATTGTATCCAATGCGTATCCCTTTTGCAATGCCATCTTTAACTCATCGGTTACCCAAGTTCCAATAAATGATCGTTCTTCAGGATTGTGCTCACAAGTGGTTTGTTGTTTCAATTCTGTACAAGTTCTGCACAAGGAAAACATCAGTTTGTTGTTAATCTTAGGGGGTAACACCGGAATGTGAAGTTCACGGGGAGAACATACTTTGCATTTGATTAATCCTTCATATGTTTGTAAATCATCAAAATTTTCTGTCACAACTGTTGGGTGACCTAATACGGCTTTATCAGTTTTATTGATGTAATGGTAAAGTGAGGTAACATCATAGTATTTGATATGTTCGCCATCTGAAGATTCGTGGTACAGTTTAAATGCTTCCGTTCTACCACCTCTCGGTTCTAAGGGTGTGGTAATATCGAAGAAGGCTATGAACCTTTTGATGCTCTCATTTTCACGGATATTTTTGTCAAACTCATATTCCCATATACATCTGTATGTATATCCTTGCTTTTCAATATGGATTTTCTTCTCCATAGTTTGATGATACAAATCAGCCATTGATAACTTATTCAAAGTGTTAATAGTGTGCCGGGCGTAACATTTCGGACATCCATGCCACAAACAACCAAGATATTCCATTACAACTTTTCCATCATCATCGGTTTCAAAATAACCATCTACTCTGTATTGGTCAATCGTTTTCTCCCCACCGTTCCTTGCATGCTGGTTGTGTACCCCTTTAAACTGTGATACGTATTTAATCCATTTTAAAGCTTTAATAGAATGTTTCTCTTCTGGACGGTATCCTTGTGCTGGTATAATCCCAATAGTTTCAGGGCGCAGAAATTTTGTGCGAAACACCAAATTACACGCCGAAGCTAAAACAATCAGCTTGCAAACGGATCAATACCCGAATACCATACGGCTTTTAGAATGTATGTTTAAAAATGACAGGTCTTGTGAAATTCTTTGTTGTTGTGATTTGTATACAATAAATTATATAATATATCTTATAGATTTTATTTATTTTGTAAGCCCACATATATTTGGAGGTATTTCCACTTCAAACCTAATCTGGATACAAAATATTTTACCTTTAAACCAATGCAGTTGAAACGACCATACCCATTTTTATTGTAAAAAATAAATCAATAAAATATTAGACTCGGACATTGGTCAACACTAAATATTAATTAGGAATTTAATTAATATACTTAGTTATATTATTAATTTTCACAATTAATTATTAATTAAAAACACAACATTTACTAAATTATGTTACTATCCACCAAAGTTCAAATTTAAAATTCAATATTATAAATAAAAAACATCTCTTATCATCTAGATCGATAATTAGTATTATATTTCTTTTCCACAGTAAGATCAAATCAAGTGTTCACAAACAAAATTGTCATTCACATTTTTTGCCGCAATGACATCACTCTACTATATTGTTTTTAATCCATAACTCCTTATTAGCTTACCTTTTAAAAAAAGCATGGCTAGTATAGCGTACCTGTGTACTGGGCGGAGTTTTAAAATTACAATCCAAACTTTTCCTGAACCTAGTAGTAGTATAGATATTTTTATATATAAAATCTTTATTAATGTTTGAGACTGCCCGGCACGCTGCGGTGTGTCCTAGCAAAACCCCGACATGGATAAACCAAATATTTTGCGATCCTCCGCAAAACATGCAGTATATGAGGCTAACAAAGGCCAGAGGCTTCTGGCTATGGACAGGCGCAACAGGATTAAACATCTTATGTAAGATCTCAACCCTCTCCTTATACCTCTTGGCAATGTAGGATAAAGAGACACAATTAAACTGAGTTTCAAATAAGTCTAAGTCCCATATAGGTAAAGGTAATAAAAAAAACTAAGCAAAATGAGAATGATACATAAACAAACAAAGGACTAGCAGTTACTGACATGCTTACTCAAGCGTTCAATTAAAATGGTTGAAAGATTATGTCTTCATCATATGAAAATCAAGCACGATTCCTCCCGCTAGGGGTTTAGTATCATACCATCATAATATATAGGAAACTAACATAACCCGTATCTTTATTTATTATTATTATTATTATTATTATTATTATTACAATTTTTCTATAGCGCTAAATCTAATACAATATTACTCAAAGCGCTTTACATCACATGTTAAACGAAATATACACACAGACAGTGATAAAAATATAAAACATGAACCCACAAAATAAATATTTAAGTGTTAAAACTTTTCTAGATAAAAGGATTAATAATGTGGAATTTTTTTTCAAAAAAGTGGAATATATATATCAATGAATCAAAATAAAAAAAACGAGTAAAAAATTATACTGAATAAAATTGGTAAAACAAATAGCCAAAAAAGTTTAAATGAAAAATATGTGTGCTACTAAAAAAAAAAAAAAAAAAGAAAAAAAAAAAAAACATACAATGTACATATTATAAATAAAACATATCTCCAGTTAAAAGAAAGGTTCGATAAATCAAAAGCAGGCTAACGTCTATGGCACAATGTATCACAGAAACGAATTTAAGGGATTAAAAATGCTTGTCGAAAAAAGTGAGTTTTTAAGTTCTTTTTGAATACAGGCACCGACTTTGCATTTTGAAGTTTTTTTGGTAATGCATTCCAAAGGATGGCCGCTGCTTGATCAAATCTTCTATTGCCAACAACTGGTTTAAGAATAATTGAACATATTTCCGATGAAAAGACCCTATGAATGAATCAATATTAATAGCAAAATATGCCATTTTTAATTACCTGACAACAGTATCGTAATTAAATCCCTTCTGACATACTGTTTATAGGTTTGGTTAGCTTTTGAGGTGAATGCCAACATTTTTTTGCTTTGTAAAGAATATTACTGTAAAGATTAAATAAGAAATACCTGAACGTATAAGATGTCTACATGTTGATTTATATATACGAAGTATGTCCTTGTACCGACGACACAATCGAGTAAATGTTTTGACTAGTTTGTGATATCGAAAACCCTGGTGTTGTAATGTTTCAGTAAAACAGCGATTTCTTTCGTTGCAATCAAAAAAGTTGCTACATACACGATTGACGTTTAAATAATTGTGTAAAAGAGTAGAGAGAAAACTTAGTAATTATATACATGTTTCTTTTTTCAGTCATCACGGAAGTCCAGTAATAATGAACCTGCGAGTGATATAAGTTTAAGCTCGGATTTTGAACAACTGGAGGTTTCAGAAGGTACGTAATAACCAAATATAATACCATTATTGACAAATAAATGTATTGCAAATCTGATTGGGATCATTAAATCCATTTCTTATTTATTTTTTTTTTGCATCGGTGTTTCCGTACTGACACGATTTATCACAAACGTTTTTAAATATCCTTTCATTTTTCATAAATTATTAGAAAAAAAAGGCGCAAGGGTTCAACTCACTCAGCCAAATTGACCCTAGATAGAAGTGTTTAATTTTATACATTTAGTATTTAATCGTTGGTTTCAATTTTGGGACATCTGCACTCCTGATTAAGGTGAATCCAGAATGTGCTTTGCATTAGTTTTATTGCTTTCGTTTTAAGGGCAAAAACACAAGGGCATTTGATATTGTTATAAATTTGAGTTAGTTAGGCAAGAATTATTACCCATCAGTTAAAAATTGGTCATATCAAATTCGTTTTTTTGAAGCAAAATCATTTCAGTTCTTTGCCGATCTTTACTTGCCAAATTATTCCAGTCATGCGTGGTCGCTGGTAATTTGTAATCAGAAACACCCACGCTTTCAAAGTTTAAAACAAAGAAAATGATATTTCAATTTGACATAAGAATGTTTATTTACGTTTTTTTTTTACATATTAAGAAGTTACTGGTTTGTAAATGTTTAGACTTATTAAGAAGGGATATAGTTACGATACTGTTGTCAGGTCATTAAAGATTGCATATTTTGGCGTTAATATTGATTCACGTATAGGGTCTTTGCATCGAAACTAAACATATTTATTTAAAAACCAGTTGTTGGCATGACACGGGTTATGTTCTTCTCATATATGTTATGATGTTATGATACTAAACCCCTAACGGGAAGGATTGTGCTTGATACTCATATGATGAAGAAATAATCTTTCAATCAGTTTAATGGAAGTCTGGAGCTTGCATGTCAGTTAATTGCTAGTAGTCTGTTGTTATTTATATATTATTGTCATTTTGTTTATTTTCTTTCGTTACATCTTCTGATATCAGACTAGGACTTCTCTTTAACTGAATTTTAATGTGCGTATTGTTATGCGTTTACTTTTCTACATTAGCTAGAGGTATAGGGGAGGGTTGAGATCTCATGAACATGTTTAACCACGCCGCATTTTTGCGCCTGTCCCAAGTCAGGAGACTCTGGCCTTTGTTAGTCTTGTATTATTTTTCATGTTAGTTTTTTGTGTATAATTTGGAGTTTAGTATGGCGTTAATTATTACTGAACTAGTATATATATTTGTTTAGGGACCAGCTGAAGGACGTCTCCAGGTGGGAGAATTTCTCGCTGCAGTGAAGACCTATTGGTGACCTTCTGCTGTTGTCTGGTCTATGGTCGGGTTGTTGTCTCGTTCCCCGAGGGTATCACCAGCCCAGTAGTCAGCACTTTTTGTGCTGACATGAATTATCATTGATATGGTTATATTTATATATTAACTGTTTACAAAATTTTGAATTTTTGAAATACTAAGGCTTTTCTACCTTAGACATATATTGCCTTAGCTGTATTTGGCAAAACATTTAGGTATTTTTGTCCTCAATGCTCTTCAACTTCGTAGTTTATTTGGCCTTTTTAACTTTTTGGATTCGAGTGTCACTGATGAGTCTTTTGTAGACGAAACGCGCGTCTGGCGTATATACAAAATTTAGTCCTGGTATCTATGATGAGTTTATTTACAACCACTGGGTCGATGCCACTGCTGGTGGAGATTTATTTCCCTGAAGGTATTACCAGCCTAGTAGTCAGCACTTTTTGTTCTGACAGGAATTGTCATTGATATGGTTATATTTATAAATTAACTGTTTACAAAATTTTTAATTTTTGAAATACTAAGGCTTTTCTACCTCAGGCATAGATTGCCTTAGCTGTATTTGGCAAAACTTTAAGGTATTTTGGTCCTCAATGCTCTTCAACTTCGAAGTTTATTTGGCCTTTTTAACTTTTTGGATTCGAGTGTCACTGATGAGTCTTTTGTAGACGAAACGCGCGTCTGTCTGGCGTTCATACAAAATTTAGTCCTGGTATCTATGATGAGTTTATTTACAACCACTGGGTCGATGCCACTGCTGGTGGAGATTTATGTCCCCGAGGGTATCAACAGCCCAGTAGTCAGAACTTGTTGTGCTGACATGAATAATCATTAATATGGTTATATTTATAAATTAACTGTTTACAAAATTTAAAATTTTGAAATACTAAGGCTTTTCTATCTCAGGCATACATTGCCTTAGCTGTATTTAGCAAAACTTTTAGGTATTTTGGTCCTCAATGCACTTCAACTTCGTAGTTTATTTGGCCTTTTTAACTTTTTGGATTCGAGCGTCACTGATGAGTCTTTTGTAGACGAAACGCGCGTCTGTCTGGCGTTCATACAAAATTTAGTCCTGGTATCTATGGTGATTTTATTTGACACATTCCCCATTTCCATTCTCAATTTTATTTACTATTGGATCTTTTTCTACAGTACAGTTTATATTAAACTAATATATTTTTTCAATTTGCTTTAGAGGTAATGTGATGTATCAGATTAATTTGATATGATCACAGAAGTTTTTATTTATTTCTTCAGGTTCATATTGTCACATAAGAGTTAACATTACATTTATTGCATTTATTCACATATTTTTTTTTTATTTCATCATCGTTATGTCTTTACAAATACTTAGTCTGCTTTTTTCATTTTAGATTTGATAGCGCCAACGTTTATTACTCTGAACTATGTAGAAAAGGCAGCGAAATTTTGGTTTATGCCAGATATAAGTAAAACAGAAGGTTCTATACATTATGTTTATTTATTATTTGTTTACTTTTACCACTCGAAATCAACAGTATTTACAATAGCCTTGATATTGATAGTAAATGTGTCTGCTTTGCTTGAATATACTCTCTGAACAATTACAGACTCAACCAGTAACATATGTATAAAGTTTTAAGTTATATTCAACTTTAGTTAACTTTTGGGATGCCTATATATAGATGTGATACCTTGTGGATATGTTTCCAACTATTGAAGAATAAGATAGACATCACCGACTAAATATGAAGTTATCTTTAGGTATTTATCCGGGATTTATTGTCAAAGCTTAAATGGATTAAGCTAGAGAATTGATATGAAGTTAAGGATTCAAATCAAACTGCGACAAACGTCAACAAAAGCTATGTTAATTTTGATTCAGATTGTACTTGTGACATAACAATTGGTATAGTAGTCAATTCTTCCAATAAACATCACAATGTAGTTAGAATTATTTTAATGCTATTTCAGCTCTGCTTTCGCTGAAAGCCACCACACCTGGAACTTTTTTGATAAGGAAGTCAAGTATCAAAGTTGGTTATTTTGCTCTCGTTTTGCGAGTGGAAAACGACTCATTGTACGATAACCCAACAGAAATTTCTTTGGAAGATTGTGTCTCTACATATCTTATCGAGAAATCGACAGAAAACAAGTATCAGTTCTTTTCCACAGCGCAGAAGTTTGGTGAGATTTAACATTAAAAAGTAAAATCACAAAAGTACTGAACTCTGAGGAAAATTCAAAATGGAATGGCCCAAATCAAATGGCAAAATCGAAAAATAAGACACATCAAACGAATGGACAACAACTGTCATATTCCTGACTTGGCACAGACAATTTCTAATGTAGATAATGGTGGATTGGTCCTGTCCCCAAAAACCAATGACTATTGCTACATTTTCTTAAATTCTCCAGTCATAAAATGTTTACAAAAATTCATTATACAACAGTTAACGTAATAATATATTGCACATTCAGTTGGAACTATTCTATCAACCCGCTAATTCAAAATATGGAACGTACGATATTTTAAAAACACATAATGTATCTTATGAGACTCAAAACTTTCGAACTATCTATATTATTTAATGAGGAAGACTATTGCTACATTTTCTTAAATTCTCCAGTCATAAAATGTTTACAAAAATTCATTATACAACAGTTAACGTAATAATATATGGCACATTCAGTTGGAACTATTCTAACAACCCGCTAATTCAAAATATGGAACGTACGATATTTTAAAAACACATAATGTATCTTATGAGCCTCAAAACTTTCGAAATATCTATACTATTTAATGAGGAGACCTTATTGTGTGTGCCGTTTCTCTTCCTTCAACAATAACCTAATAATCATGCCTTTGCATTCTATAGGTACCATGCATAGTCGCATTTGCTCTCCTCGCTGTTTAAAACTACTTAAAAATTACACATAAATTTTTGCAGGTACTTGGGGACAGGACAATTATTTTCGCTTTTTCTGTACACTATGAAAATACATATATACTAAGAAAAAAGTGTATTTGCTATTTACTATCAAGACTAAGTCTTGGTTTACTAGAAACGGGTGTCATATATTTATATATAGAGATTATAGTATGGTTAGATATATGTTTTCGTACGTCTTACAAATCTGTACTTAGTATGATATCTCAATGTCAATTATGACGTCACAATGGATTCTTATAAGCACAAAAACCAATGAGAAGAGTACATATGTCTGTTCATACAGGAAAACGCAAATAATTGAAATCATTTGAAAACAAAAAAATAACGGATTTTGAAAAAAAGGGCATTGCTAAAAAAAATGGCCTGCCCCCAAGTACCAATCCTTTTTTTATTCCTTTCCTGGAATTCTCCAGTCATAAAATGTTTACAAAATTTATCCTACAACAGTCAACATACCTCTATTTATGCTCTAAATGCCTGTAATTTCGGGTTGTGTTCTTGTAGAAATAGAATCAAGCAATGCATCGATGTTTGATATTTTGTATCTAAATAAGTACAGACATTAAGAAAGATAACTCAATGGCTGAAATTCCGATATCAATACAAATAAATGCATAATGCCCGATGTTAAGTCATAAAATTCACTTTTCGCATGCGTAATTTCCTTTTCTTTTTTTTTTTTTGTGGTGCACATCGGTTCGGTTTGGTTTTTTTTATGTTTTCCATTCAAAGTTTTGTTGTTAAAATATTTCAATTTATTGAAAGAATAAAAAGCTTTTCTATATATGCTTGTGTAGTATAGGATCAATAATCATATATGGCACATAATTTATTGAGCCTGACACCTATTTAGATTAAATGTTGACTCTTCCAAGACAAATTCCGTAATTAAGTGAATAGTAATTTTCTGTTTCATTCTTTTCTTGTGATTAAGGGATTGTCTTTTTTTAATTGACTAATGGTTTGGATTTGATAACATCCTTGATTTTTTTTTTTTCTATTCTGGTTTTTTAAAGAGTTGATTTCTGTAAAAAAAATAATCATGCACCAGACAACATTATCGATATTTAATTGAAGAATTTATCAGCAGTTCAGAAAATGCCTGTACAAAGTCAGGTTTATGGCAGTTGTTATCCATTCTTTCGATGTGTTTAATCTTTTGATATTTACATTTAATAAGGCCCTTTCCGTTTTGAATTTTCCTCGGTGTTCAGTGTTTTTGTGATTTGACTTTTCACAAGGTGCCAATCGATTACGAAATAATCGAAGAGGACTGGTGAATACCTCAACAAATCTAAAATAATCGAAACATGTTCAATAAAGACAACTGTAGTATTATTGTTCAAAGGTTGTTAATCGATTGAGAGAAAACAAATCTGCGTTACAAACTTAAACCGAGAGAAACACGTAAACTATAAGAGGAAAACAGAGAAACAACAGAACACTGATTTGCAATAAAAACCAAACGGCAATGCAATGTACACCGAAACGAACTATAAGATAACAACTGCTATATTTCTGACTTGGTGCCGGACATTTTAAGAAGAAAAAAATTATGGCAATGTTAAATATGCCGCTAAAATTACATTACATGAACGCTGAATAAACAAATACCGGGACAAGTCTTATAGAAATTCGAATTCACACTCAGCAGTCATATTCTAGAGTACTTCATCAATACTTCTTATCATAGATATTAACAAACTCATTCTGCAATATTGTTTTGATTTATGTTTTAGACACCATTGGATCACTGGTATTCCAACATACAAAAGCACAAGGTATACTGCCATGTACATTAAATCTTCCAAAAGGTGGTAAGTAATAACTATAAATATAATAACACGTATCTTATACATAATATTGCCTCAGTCTGAAAAAACATAATTTCTACTACTGTGTAACAAGCTTTACTTTTGATTTAATTTTAAAACAAAATACATATTTAAGGGTGTTGTGGAGAGGACGAGATTTAGGTTCGGAATATCAGCATAACAATTGTCATCTGTGAAACCGAAATTCCATAACAGTAAACAAATTCGTTTCACATGGGATATATATTTTGTGTGCAAGTAATCATGTTATATAAAATATAACTTGTACAAAACATTGCGTGACAGGAATATAGTACTTATAAACGCAAGAACACTCAGAGACTTATATAAATAAATAGTATGACAACAGTATACATTACAAGATTTTAACCATAGAATAACAACGGACATCTCCCATGAGTTAACGACAGAAACGGTTAAGTTTGATAGTGTTTATATATTCCATTGAAGCCTATATTGGTTAGTATGCGTTTAACAACATACTACTCTGATCTTTGTTAGTAAATGTTACTCGAGTGCGCGAAATCAACTCATTAAAATCAATTAACAATACCTATATTAAAATTTAAACACCATTAAATATATTTGTAAATTGAGTATTGAATTGGACTCCATATTGTATGAGAATAGCCAGAGCTATATTCAAAATCATTCAGTTTGTTATTATCATTTATAAATGTATTTAACGTTTTAGATTTGAGACGTGGGGTTAATTTAAGCAGTGAATCGTTTCAAGCAATAAGGCATTATTGGTACTTTCCTGATATTTCCAGAGACGAAGGTTTGACACTAAAATTATTTAAAGTAATAATTTTCGAACTTCAAGGTTTATTTGAAATGAACAGGTACTACCGCCACAACAGTACAAGTAAATTATATTTATGTTTCGGATTGATATGTATTGATTTGATGACCTTTTTCAAAACAACTGGTTTGTGTTACATTCTTTTCTATCTTTTTACTTGTTTTGTGCGTTTATATCCTTTTTCACCCTTTTTTCCCTCCTTAAAAATTCCCTCACAAAGTCTGCTTTAAATTGCATTATCTCAATCTGTAAACCAATATTTTCTTTATTTTATCTATTGGTATCTCATTTGTAAAAAAAAAACATATTTGTATTGAATTTTATGGGAGACATAGTTAAAGTTGAAAATAAAGTAAAAGAATAGATATAAGTTCACATAAGGAAAACAGTTAATAATTAACACATAAAAAGCGAATTAGTCATTTATAGATACGTTGTTTTTATTGCATCATGAAATGAGGATTAAGTTTGATAACAAATCTTATACTTTAACTATTTTTAATATGATATAACGTACATGCACTCTTTTGTTCATAGTTTTATATATTTGCTTTTTCGGACAATAATGACTCTTGACATTTGGTTCTTCTAGCAATTGAAAGAATTAAAAACAAAGTGGTAGGATCATTTCTGATACGGAAATCGTCCAGTGAAGCAGGAGGGTTTGTTTTAGTCATGAATGAAAACAAAACAGATAACCTGTTCAACAAAGAGCATAATACTGTTGTTAGAAATTATTTAATTCATTGGACAAACAGAGGGTTAACTTAGATACAGGGCACAGAAACATTTGGTGAGTAGATTAAATCTGATGTAATAAACAACGATCATTTAATTGTTAGCAAATAAGGTTGACTTTAAAATCATATGAAACTTCAAATTTGAAAAAAATATGCATATGTTTTTTAAAACTTATTTAAATGGGTTGTTTTTGTTATAAAACGGATGAAAATATCCGTTTTTCTCAAGAAAACTCTATAATTTGTCCAAATTAAGAAGACATTTACTTTTTTTTTAATTGTTTGCATCCAGTAAACAATTCAATGTTTCCAGTATGCAGTGAACTCAGCGTGACCTTTCTCGTAAAAATCCGCTGATCGCAATATATATGGATCTGTCATTGAAGTAAAATATTTAATTGTACATGTTATACACGTGCTCAATATCCATGCTAGTTCTTTGTTGATTGTTTACAAAGGTGACAATCGGTAAACTACGGCTTCAAAACACGACAAGTAATTAGCTGTTATATTTTCACATCAAATTAGACGGAGAGAAAAAAAAACAATGGCGATTAAACGATATGGATACGTAAAAGATGATAAAATCGTGCACAGAAGACTAAGTTTATAATATGTACATGCATTGGTCCAAAAAAAGATACACATTATTATTCATCAGTCACTCGTTGCATATGACTTCAATGTCATCCTTTATAATTATTATTACAGGTGTAATAATGAAAAAGATATCCTTACTTTTAAAAAATTGAATTTGATATCTGACTCACGTTATCTATCATGTGAAAATGATCCATTTACGGTTACTTGCCGGAAGTCAAATAGCAAATAGTTCATGCATTCAAGAGAAGAAAACGTTAACAATATTATCTACAGATGAAAGGACGGAAACGCGGATCTAATATATAGGTATTGCCTTATCTTTTTCAGACAGCCTTGTTTCATATGTTTACCATTATGCTACGACTGATACAACAGACTTGTCGTGTAGACTAGCCCTACCTTAAAGCAGATTATCTACAAATATTAAGGTACATGTAACAGTTATTATGCATATCAGAATTTAAAACATTTACCGTTAATGCATGTGGGTCAGTTGTCTGATTGGGTCATACTTTGAATTGACAAAATATCGATTGAGAACTTTTAAAAGAGTAGGGTTTTTTTCTCAAGAAATTCAAAATTTATCGCAAAAACATGTAGAGAAGAAAAAAACACTGTTCCATTTTCTGTCATAAAGCAGGATAAGAATCATAATTCCAAAATCAATCACGAAATTTACATTTTTTTTCGACGATTTTTAATCCAAAAATAAGCGTTGTACCAAATAAACTGTTTACACATGTAAAAATATGGATCTACTTTTTAAAAAACGAGAATATTAAATACATAAAATGAAATCGGAATCATTAAACAACAATATATCAGCACAGCAGATCAAACAAAATACCAACTTCCAACGAAAATCATGTTTTGGGGTTCAGAACTGAAAAGTTGTGAAAGCTATTATTTTAAAACTATAATCATAAAAAGAATAGTTCGTGTCATCTTACGAACTCTTATAGACGTAAATAAGTGCATACACTCTAAGTTTTTTATTATTTGTTAGACCGTATCTCTTTTATATGGGAACGACCATTGTACTTCAAGGGTTTTTTGCAGGCCAAGCAGGTGACAAAAATAAAATATTCTCGAATTTCCCCGAAACTCATAGTGTTAAATTTGGAAAAAATATTCTGATAGATTGCGTTGAAAAACTAAATTAATTTGGTCAAGCTTTGCTTGTCTTTTTCTTTAAGCCATTGCACTGTCAGAATATTTTCGATTCATAAGTGTGAATGTCCCTCTGGTATCCTTTGCGTCTCTTTTGAATCTATTGTCATATAATCTATAAACATATATATATTGTTGAAAAATGCACCACTGTCCCAGGTTAGGGGGAGGGTTGGGATCCCGTCAACATGTTTAACCCCGCCGAATTATTTATGTATGTGCCTGTCCCAAGTCAGGAGCCTGTAATTCAGTGCTTGTCGTTTGTTTATGTCTTACATATTTGTTTTTCGTTCATTTTGTTTACATAAATGAAGCCGTTAGTTTTCTCCTTTGAATTGTTATACATTGTCTTATCGGGGCCTTTTATAGCTGACTATGCGGTAAGGGCTGCTTTGCTCATTATTGAAGGCCGTACGGTGACCTAAAGTTGTTAATGTCTGTGTCATTTTGTTCTTTTGTGGATAGTTGTCTCATTGGCAATCATACCACATCTTATTTTTTATATGATTGGTTTGTCCGAGCAATACAAATAAAGGACTGGCAATGGATGCGACACATATATACTATCGTTCATGGGTCAAATTGAAAACATGTTCACATTCCACACCTTATCACTGTACTCAAGGTAATTTAAAAATATATCTCTAAGGTTATATATAAAGATGATGGTAAAGTTTTAAAACAGCGTATCGTACCATTTATTCAAGATTTAAAACAAAAACACAGCAAACGTGTAAATGAATTCAATCCAATCTTTTTATATTATGATATTTGTATTTGTTTTTGTATATTTTAAACTTTACTGTTTATTCCATTTTTTTCATATTATCCTTTCGGTATTCATACATCCCGGAATTGTGTTATTTAGCTATGATCCTTTTCTAGATTCTTGACTTTCATTGTCGCATATGTGATTTGCCTATAGAGTTATTTTGCTATGATCCTTTTCTGGATTCGTGACTTTCATTGTCGCTTATGTGATTTGCCTATAGAATATCTACTTACCATTTGGGTTTGCTTTGTTGAAATATTTTTTTGTTTTATAGTGATCAAGATTATAATACAATGTTGATTGCTGTAGCCCAGTTTTTGCCATTTTTACCTTTTATGTCTGTTTAAGTTTTTTGGCTCACACATTATTGTCAATATAAATGAATGACATTCGATTGCATATAAATGAGAGGTTTGGCTAACTATAAAGCTAGGTTCAATTCACTATTTTCTACATAAGGAAATGGTGTATCAAGTCAGGAATATGGCAGTTGTTTTCCATTCGTTTGATGTGTTTGAGCTTTGATTTTGCAATATGTTAAGGGACTTCCATTTGAAATTTACTTGGAGTTCTGTATTTTTGAATTTTTTTACCAGCTTTGGAATAAATGCAAGGATTCGGGTACAATCTTAATATATCTACGTACTACTTTTCTTTCTGTGTCTTTTCTATGTTTATTACTTTTTATTAAGACAATATTCATGTTAGAGTCCGATTTAGAAAATGTCTTAGCTGTTTATGTAGAGAGATTAGAAAATTTAATGAAAAATAGTAGTTGTCGTTTGTTTATGTGGTACATAAGTGTTTCTCGATTTCGTTTTTTTTTTTTTTAATATAGATTAGACCGTTGGTTTTTCCGTTTGAATGGTTTTACACTAGTAATTTTTGGGCCCTTTATAGCTTGCTGTTCGGTGTGATCCAAGACTCCGTGTTGAGGACCTTACCTTGACCTGTAATGGTTTACTTTTATGAATTGTGACTTGGATGGAGATGTGTCTCATTGGCACTCATACCACATCTTCCTATATCTATATAATATAACAAGATATAAGTAGATCTTTAAACTATGCTGTTCTTTATTTTAAATGCAGATTTACAGAACCTCGCAACCAGATTAGTGCACGGTAATATATTTTATAAAGAACCAAGTACTCTTAAGAATTGTGCTTCAAAACTCGCTGCAATGCTTACGCTTGGTGAACGGGATTATTCATTTGTATGAAATTTTTGAAATCATTGCGTTTTGATATTTCTTATATTTCCTGTCTGTCTGTCATTATTAAAATTGTTCCAGGCAGCTCGAAAATATTTTTTTATTTTCATGTTTCACTTAGTCATATGAGTACAAACTAAACAGAAATAAAAAAAAAATAAAAGCTATAATAATTAGAAATTCTAGTTATTTTTGCGGGCAGAAACTTAACTTTTTACCTATAAATATCAAGTAAAATATAGTTTGAGATTACATATAAATGAAAAAAACGTCCACGTCTACAATAATTTTTGTACAAGCACTAACAAATTATTTTTAGATTAATCCGCAACGATAAAGGATATTAAGCTACAACAATAATGGAGTTTGTGATAAAATTATAAAGGAAATTTAGTTTAAATGAAACAGAAATTAAACTTTATTGAAAGTCTCTGTAACACAGAGATTTGGAAGCTCGTCTATTATATACGTTTTTAGAGTGTTTTTGAGAAAATGACAATAACACTTTATAAATTTGATACGTCCGAAGTACTTTTTTTTAGATCGAACTTCATCATAATAAAATTAACGGTACCAATTTCCTTGCATCAGATGCGCATTTCGACAATACATGTCTCTTCAGTGATGCTCGTGGCCTAAATATTTGAAATCCAAAGCTTATATAAAAGATAAAGAGCTACAATCCAAAAGGTCCAAAAAGTATAGCCACATCCGTGAAAGGAATCAGAGCTTTGCATGAGGAAGATACATTCCTTAATTTATAATAATTTCTATCATTTTGTAACAGTAAATTTTAATAACACAAAAAATCCGTATTTTCATGCTAGTACCGAAGTACTTGCTACTGGGCTGGTGATACCCTCGGCATCGACCCAGTGGTAGTAATAAAATTAACGGTGCCAATTTTCTTGCACCAAATGCGCCATAAACGTTGAAAGCCAAGGATGTAAAAACAAATCCAAACACTTGAAGAGCTAAATGACAAAACAGGACAAAACAAAAATATTCAATTTTATATAAAAGAGGGACGAAAGATACAAGAGGGACAGTCAAACTCATAAATCGAAAAGAAACTGTGCCATGGCTAAAAATGAAAAGGACAAACAGACAAACAAAAGAACACACGAAACAAAATATAAAACTAAAAAATAAGCAACACGAACCCCACCAAAAACTAGGGGTGATTTCAGGTGATCCGGAAGGGTAAGCAGATCCTGCTCCACATGTGGCACCCGTCGTGTTGCTCATGTTATAACAAATCTGGTAAAAAGTCTAATTCGGTATGTTACATTCATGAAAGGGAAAGGGATTGTAGTTACAACGTAAGGAAGATATCCGATATCATCTGTGCAACGGTTATTTTATAAAGGTCAACCAACTCGTGATGGCGTCCGTAAAAGATACGAAGGGATGATTTCAACTTCACCATTTGGTTTAATAGCTTCCTTGTTAGCAGCAACCCTCTATCAAGAAAATCGTGATAGGAAATACAAGCACGGGAATATCGGATCAATTGGGAGATATATATACCCCGTATGTAGGTGCTGATGGAGTGTTGCTACTTAGAAACGTTATTAAAAAGCTGAAATCATCTCTTTTGTCGTAAAGTTTGGTTTTCAACCGACCCTCATTGTCAATTTCTAGATGTAAGTCAACATATTAGGCCGACATAACTGTATCTGTAGTATCCTTTATCTCTAGTTCGATGGGATAGATGCGTTCAACATAGTCACCAAATTTTGAATTATTTAATGAGAGAATTAACATCATCTATATAGCGGAAAGTAAAGTTGAAGGATATTGCTAACTTCTTATCCTTCTTCCTAAGAAGTTATATAAAGCCAACTTTGCCTGCGGATGTTCAAACCTC
The DNA here is from genome assembly GCF_965363235.1 of Mytilus galloprovincialis. Lineage (NCBI taxonomy): Eukaryota > Metazoa > Mollusca > Bivalvia > Mytilida > Mytilidae > Mytilus > Mytilus galloprovincialis. The sequence goes on from NC_134843.1 coordinate 92,004,005, forward strand.
AGTTTCTTTATAATTTCTTATTAACCAACAATTTAAAAAAAAGGTTTGTTATAGAAAAAAACATGTCAGTACCAATGTACTGACTACTGGGCTGGTGATGCAAGTATGTCAGAACCAGCACTATGGCAGTTAACAATTTATAATATGACATTTACATCATGCTCATTCACAAACACTGGCTATTTCAATTTCAATTACAACTTATTAGGGAGACTAGTACCATATCAGTCGTACTTGAAAAAATGTGATAAGTACATAAATAATCATGGGCAATTATCATCATTATATCAGCAATATGGGACATACAAATTTTGCATCTTCTAAAACAAGCCCATTGTGGCGGAAAGATGATGAAATGTGTTTCATATATAGCATGTCAAATGATTTATTAATAATATCAATATCATATTGTAGTGTATACCTTTACGCTTGTATACCCTCATCCTGAAGTAAAAGATCTTCTATGTCGCCTAATTAAACAAAGCTTTTTCTACAAAATACAAAATCGTAGATACTAACAAAATCCTTGCTTAAACCATCAGTACACTTTGTTTTACTTTGTAAAGAACTATACCACGACTCCATCAAAAATACACCGAGGAAGATTTTTTTCTGTTCTAATATAAAGCAGTATTTACACAGAACCTAATCTAAAAGAAATAAACCAAAGGCAAGTTACTTTAGTAACATATGTATACTGATGACGTTCCGACACACCCACATTTCTCTGATTGTATCTGATTGGTCCCAGTCAACTTTGGATAAGGACAGATATCGATACTGCTGGTATGATCTTTTTTTCGATGTTGAAAATGGCAGTTGTTATCTTATAGTTCGTTTCTGTGTGTGTTGCATTGTCGTTTGATTTTAGTTCTGTTTTTGTTGTTTTCCTCTGATAGTTGATGAGTTTCCCTAGGTTTTAGTTTGTTACTCTGGTTTTTTTTTTTTTTTTTTTTGTCTCAATCGATTCATGACTTTCGAACAGCGGTATACTATTGTTGCCTTTATTTGACAAAGATTGATATTACATCAAACCAGTCTACTAGAAAGAAGTAAAATCACAAAAATACTGAATTCAGAGCAAAATCTAATCGGAAGGTCCATAATCACATGGCAAAATCAAATGACAAAACACATAAATAAACAGCTGCGCCATGAGCGCATGATACGCCCGACATCTTGTGTGGAAGTTTTATGCAATTATCATAAATAGTTTCTGAGAAAGTTTTAAGCAATAACCTTATATTGTTTTTGAGACACGGCGGGACATGTGAAACCCCCCAGCCTGTTTTTTTTTTACAAAAACCTAAATATCACTAGAATAAAATTTTGAATCAAAACCAAAAAGTGTACAAATCTTAAGATTAATATAACAAAGAAGTGTGTAAAGTTTAAAGCAATAATCATAAATTATTTTTGAGATACGGCGCAACATGTAAAAAAACCCTCCCCTGTTTTACAAAATACTCAATAACTCAAAAATAAAATTTTGAATCATCACCAAAAATTATGCAGATCTTAGATTAATATAACAAAGAAGTGTGTAAAGTTTTAAGCAATAATCATAAATTGTTTTTTAGATACGGCACAACATGTAAAAAAACCCTCCCTCTTTTTTACAAAATACTCAATAACTAAAAATTGAAATTTTGAATCATCACCTAAAAGTATACAGATCTTAAGATTAATATAAAAAACACATGTGTAAAGTTTTAAGCAATAATCATAAATTGTTTTTGAGATATGGCACGACATGTGAAAAAACCCTCCCCCTTTTTTACAAAATACTCAATAACTCAAAAATGAAATTTTAAATCATCACCAAAAAGTATACAGATATTAAGATTAATATAACTAAGAAGTGTTTAAAGTTTTAAGCCATAATCAAGAATCGTTTTTGAGATACGGTGCGACATGTGAAAAAAACACCCCCTTTTTTAGTTACAAAGTGCCGTAACTCAAAAAGTATTAATCTTATTTTCACCAATAAGTATACAGATCATTTGACCATCATAAGAAAAAAACTATATTCAGTTTCATGAAATTTGGATAAGTGGTTCTCAAGTTACAGTGCGACATGTTTACGCCGGACAGACAGACGGACAGACGGACGGACAGACGGACGGACACCGGACATTTGTATACCATAATACGTCCCATCAAAATTTTGACGGGCGTATAAAAACGAATGGACAAGAACTGTCATATTCCTGACGTGGTACAGGCATTTTCAAATGTAGAAAATGGTGGATTAGAACTGGTTTTAAAGCGCTAAACCTCTCACTTTGTTGACAGTCTCATAAAATTCCGTTATATTTACAATGATACGTTCACTAAACAGACATAATAAATAATATAGTCAAAATATGGGTACAGCAGTCATCATCGTGTATCAATTTTAAAAGGACCAATTAAACAGAACACAAAAACATCTATCTACAAACACATTCATTGATTCGCGTGTCTGACGTCAGAAAATCATATACGTAGCATATTTTTGTCATTCAATGTTTTAAAACAATTTTAAAATTTCACATGGGCAATGCAGACAGGTTTAAAAATCAAAAGTATGTAAGAATTAATTTCAGAAATAGACCGATTTTTAAAATAGTCCAAAAGTTATATAGAATTTATATATCCACAAATAGTTCATTCCACTACGCGATTGAATAATTTTGACGTTTGTGGTTGAACGCATTTTCTAATTCATAATAGAAATATATCATAATGACGTATAATAGAACAATATCATACTGACGGGATTTTTAAAGTACAGAGTCACGTTATAGGAACCAAAGAAACACAAAAAGTCGCATATACAAAACACACCAGCAAAAAATGAAAGATAATACAAACACATTGACGGGATTTTTAAGTACCGAGCCACGTTAAATGGATATCACATAAAAACAATCCAACAGTAAAAGTAATATTATTAATAGAACAAAGACAAATGAAAGAACAATACAACACGTTGTTAAGATGATAAACATCATCAGAACGCAGAATCTATACATGAAGACCATCATGTATTATTTGTGAAGTTGATACGGAATATTTATCAACAAGGTCTTGGTACCTTCTGATGAACTTTTTTTTAGAAAAAGGACGATACGTTCTTTGACACACCCCTGGTTCGTCAACTTTCTGCTCAGACACTGATGAGGCTTTACAAAGTCAGAGTAGGAGCTGCAAGCTCTTGAATATCGAATAAGTTGGGAAATATATATCCCATATGCAGGTGAAGTTGGTATATTGCTACTAAGGATGACAAGCGGACTTTTATAGGCTTTCCAGTTGTCAATAACCGTTTCTCAGATGAGAGATACGACAATACAAACAAACTGCATACAAATATCCTTCATTTATTAAAAGTGGTTTCCTTAGATTGAGAAATCAATTGACACAATCACAAATTATAACATTATAACTACTTAAAAATTTCAAACTAAATAGACTATGAGAGTGAATACAAGGTCGAAAAATTTCAAAAGAAAAGTGCCTATGTTCAAACAACTTCTTATCTAATGTCAAGATCTGCACTTACTTGTCTAGAATTTCCAGGCAAGCCAAAAACAAAAATCTAGAAAATCTAGAAAGAGTCTACCCCTTGTAAAGATATTGTATTAAGCAGAAACCATCCACAATAATGCTGTATATATCAAAGTGTTGGGTTGTTGTTTTGTACATAAATCAGGCTCATTAAATATATAATTTTTTGGAATTTAAACTGGTTCACGTGTAAGGTCTTTGCATAGGAAATAAACATTGTTATTCTAAAACCAGATGTTGGCAAGATATGGGTTCTGTTCTCACATAATTTTACATGTTTTATGAGGATATGGTTCTAAACTGATAACAGGAGGTATTGTGCTCGATATTCTTTTCATACCTTTCAGTAAGACTAAAGGAGGTCTGGAGCTGGCATGCAAGTAACTGATAAATTAATAGTGCTTTGGCAACTTGTGTTGATTATAATTGCAATTTTGCTTAGTTTCTTCTGTTACATGTTCAAATATCAGACACATACTCCATTTGGACTGCGTTTTACTGTGCAGATTGCTGTGTCTGTTTATGCCTCATTGGTACTGGTATTTGTGGAGTGTTGAGATCACACAAAACATGTTAAACAGGCTGAATGTTTGTGCCTGTCACAAGTCAGGAACCTCTGGCCGTTTGTTAGTCCTGAGTTTTTTGGGTTTTTTTTTTTGTTTTTGTTTTTTTTTATTTTTGGCTCATTCGTAGGTTAGTGTAACATCCGTTTTAGCTGAACTAGTACACATTATTATTGAGAAGCTGGGGTAAGATTTTCTCGTTGTATTGATGACTCATCGGTGGCCTTCAAAAGATTTGTGATCACTGATGAGAAAATTGGTTTCAACTTTTTTATAACATTCTTTACCAATCCAAAAACACACGAGGTAAATATTGATGAGGTAGTTACCCAATGACACAAAATTAAAAACACACGAGGTAAATATTGATGAAGTAGTTACCCAATGACACAAAATTAAAAACACACGTGGTAATTATTGATGAGGTAGTTACCAAATGACACGACACAAAAGTAAAAAAACATGAGGTAAACAGTATCTACCAAACTACAGAGGTAAATACAGAATTGTAAGAACTAAATTGCTCTATGTGTAGAAAGATTGTCTTCTTAAGTTTTCAAGACTTTTAAATCATGAATATTTAAATCAAAATGAGAGAACTGATGAAGATTATACAAAATAAATCCTATAGCAACAGATTCTTTAAAAAGTAAAAAATAAAGAGACTATACAAATTATTTTAAAAACTTTAATAAGGTTAACCTTATAATGATTTGTATTATTTTTTTACTAAACAAATATTTATTAGTACAACAATAGCAAAAACAACAATCTCATATTGAAAAACAAACTTTTATTCAATTCAATAAATATAAAGAAATATATGAAGCTGTTTGAATAACATCAATGAGACAGCAACCTATGTTTATAAAATCTTGTTATATAAACATAAACATGAAAATATTTTACTAGGGTTTTACAAAAAATAATTATAAATTCATTAATTTATTACAAAAGTTTACATAAAAACATATTTTTTAACTCAATTTTAACATACACATTACCTTTGTTCTGTATTAAAAAAAGTTTTACACCAGTCAATCAATATCTCTGAAGTAAATTTGGTGAAAATAGCACCATTACAACTCCACATAAATTTCAACGAAAATCAAACTGTTTATCTTTTTTTTCATTCACAAAAGTCAAGAATATGCATCCTTAGTACTGCTCATCTACTGGCACTACTCATATCACATTTCCATGTTCAGTAAACCTGCAATATGAATTTAAACATTAATTTTGCATATTTATTAGTTCATCAATTTTAGAACATTTGATGAACACATGTATTAATCCTCATGTTAATGTATTACAACAAACCCAACTTTAACCCTATATGGGAAGTATACACCGAGAACGCAAATTTATCAAATATGGCTGGTTGCATTCCCTTGGAATTGTGTAATTTTAATCACATGTCTATATCTATGCATATAAGTACCCAGTGGGATATATGCATATATGATTTAATTTTAGACTTAAGAGGCAAAACATGTTACAAATTCATTAACCTTAACTGTCAATTTTTAAACAATAATCTAATTGTATTATTATACTAACTTTTTGACAACATGTGGCTAATAAAGATGCCAAAATCTTGGCTTGAACACACCCTCATTATTGTAAAAGAGACAAACTGCTTGGTGTGTGTTTTTGCTGTGCATATATAATGATTTTGTGTACCCCAGCCACTACTGCAGGGACATGAGTATCACCCAGTAAGACACACAGGAGTAAAATACAACAAGTCACAAAAAAGTATAATACTTCAATAAATAAAATCTAATAATGATTAATTTCTTAAATTTTGTCCTAGTCGTGATCTTTCTGTGTGATAATTTTCCATCTCAAGTTACTCAACTGAGAATAGGTTTTCTCAGTTTTGTAGATTGAAAAGATGTTGGCGGATTTTCACTTAAGATAACTAGGGAAAAAGTAAAATCACAATAATACTGAACTCCAACAATTCAAAACAGAAAGTCACTAATCAAATGGAAAAATCAAAAGCTCAAACAGAAAATAGAGATAAATGATAATCTTTCAACTCTACAAATTCCTCAGTTACATATTATCTTAGGGCAAAACGCCTTTTGTAAAAGTTTATTTATAAGATTGTAGATGAGAAACTCCCTCTTATATTTAATTTTAATATCAAAATCACATTAATATATATATGGGCCCATATTGCATAAAAATCACAGAACTTGAAACATGTAATTGAACAGCAGTTACAAAAATCTTGTTACATTTTATATTTTACTTGAACATTCCATGTTAATACAGTACATGTATACCTTTTTGAAAGGAGAACTGAATGAGTTTTACAAATGTATAGAGTTATCAATACTTTAGAAAGTATCATACAACATTTTACAAGAACACTTTTCCCTTCAAATATACAGTGATAAGAGTCAACCAATCACCTCTCTCAGATTTTGGAAGAAAGCAGTTTTGTATGATGTTAGATTCTAGTTATCAACTAGTAACTTTGCAACTGATGGATTTTAAATACCAAGCAGATAATATTTATGTTCTTGTACTATAATAATGCATCATCTAACAAAAGTACAAATGAAATTTAAATTCTTTAAACAAACTATAGCCAAAATCATTTAAACTTTCTAAACATTTAAAAAATCAAAGTGATGGATATCATTCATGGAAAGATTAGAACAGTAGTTTGAATAATTTCATATCAAGGTATGGTGGGGGGGGAAGAACATTAATAAAACACTTTTGCTGAAAATTGCATTAACAGCAGGTCTTTAGAAGGAAAAGTGTTTTTCCAGTATGAGGATAAAATGAGCTCAAATTAAATAGTATTGGTCTCCAGTCTTAATTCGCAAAGTTTTATTTAAACTGCAGTTTACATGGTTTATATCTTATCGAAATAATGTTGCCTGTTCTGAACATGTTTCAAAAAAACAAAAAATTGCAAATCAAAAATTCTTCTAGTAAATGTTACAAATTATCCTTGTAAGACAAAAAATCTAGACCAACAGCTAAGAACTTTAAAGTGTCAACAAAAATAATCTAAAAATGTTTTTTTTGAAGCATTTTGTAAGCTAAAACATAGGTTATATGACGTTGAAGTTAAAAAGTTGTAGAGTGCTTTTTGATCAATTTTTAAAGTATTTTTCAACACACTGAGGCATCAAAAATGTACTTTTTCAACGTAAACATGGTAAACAAATTGAAAAACTTATTTTATTGAAATGTGGATTCTTTCTTGATTGCAAAAATATATATTTACTTTTACTAACATTTCAAATCACTACAATAGACACAATGATTGATAGGGAATAAACTAATAAACAATGGTTTGTTATAATTAAAAGTTTTAAAATTTTAAAACTGTTTCAAGCCAATTCCTGATAAAAAAAAACAAGTGAACTAATCTAAATTGTTGATTAATTACAGATGTCAGATTATTAAAATTTATCAAGTGAATTATAGGTCTTACTTGAATACCTTTTATATATTCATATTTATATTCATATTTCATTTTTTTTTAAAGATTTTGTTAATCCATTAATTATTCATCTTTCAGACATAATTTACAGAATCACTTTATGTAATGTAGATCAAAAGTAATAGGCAATTAATAAAATCTATCATCCTTATATATATCAAACATCTGATATATACATTTGTGTATTCAATTATATGGTCAAATATTTGTATATTCAGATGTGTATTGGAGGGTCTGTATAATTATGTAAGACTGAGGTTGATAAGTAATGTGGTCATTATGATTGACAGTTTAGGAGTTGAGGTATTGTAATTAAATGTCTATCTTGACTCTGACTGTTTGGTGATAATGACAGTTGTCAATCATACTAGTATGATATCAATACCAAATTATCTAATCAAAAGTTGTAAAAAAAACCTGCACATCAACACACCTTAATTAATGACATACAATTTTTCTTGAATTAACTGCTAAAAAATATATACCCATTTTTTCAGTTTATGTATGTATATTGTGCATATACATGAGAACTGTAGGGAACTATATTTCAGTGTGAATACATTTAGTAACAGTAGCTAACCTGTCGTGTTGTAAGGGAGGCCGGTGCCTAAGTAAAGATTTAGAACAAGTTCTTATCTTTCCAAAAAGTCATAGCTAATATCAATATGATTTGGACTAGAACTGCTAGCAGTGAACACATATCAAGGACATATATCTGATTCTGTGTTTTTCCAATCATTAAGTATGTCGGCTTGTATTTTTATTATCTGCCCCCCTTTAAGGAATTTTATTTGAATGAATAAGATTCTTTTGATAAACAGTTTAATAGTAAATATGAAATATTTCTAGACATACACATTAAAATTGTATGGAATAAGAGGTATAGGAACACGAAGTCACTTAATAATTGTTAAAAATAAACTTACGGATACAATGTTAAATCTATTATCTCAACAAATTTTACGTTTGAGCAGAAAAGGAGCGATATCACAATTTGAATTTAGATTTGAAGACAATTGTAGTAAAACCTCAGCGAGACATCAATCAAACAACGCATACGCACAAAAACATATTGCGTTCTCTGTCATTTAAGGTTTATTACTTATGACAGATGTTTGTTTGTTTGAGATCAAAATATGTTTAAGAAATTCGTGTTTCATTTGTTTGCATGTGTTTGGCGAATAAGTATTTAAAAGAAATGCAATTAACAAGCAAACGACAACATTATTCTATAAATTATTTGCATTCAGTATATTTAAAAAAAACAATACATTTAGAACGTTACAAAATCGATATATAAAACGTAGATATTTTTAAAATCACCTTGTACAATCTGCAATAAACGAGATATGAATGTCAAAGTACATTATACCATTTACAATACTTTAGATTGACAATTATGATATAAATTTAACTATGTGCTGTGAGTTGGCGACAATTTATTGGTTTGAAAATAAATTATGGTCATTGTTTTTTTAGGTCGTCTGAGTGACCTTTTTATTTTTTCACGTATATTGAAATTGTTTCAAGGAATTTTTCAAAAGGACGTATCAAAATCTAATTTTTTTACATTATGGATGTCTGTTATCTTTTGATTATGTTTGCAGCATTGTTGCATTTAGGTAGTTCAGATTTCATGGTAAGTACCACTATAACTGAGAGATGACATAAGGCAATAGGAATGCCGAAGAATGACAATGACATCTAAAATATCAATATATGTTTTTTGTACTATCTCGACTCATTGAAGGACAAGGGTTTGGTTTAGATGTGGACTTTTTAATGGTTAGGCAAGATTATTGTCATATTCAAGATGTTAAGAGAAGAAACTAGAGGCTCTAAAGAGCCTGTGTCGCTCACCTTGGTCTATGTGAATATTAAACAAAGGAAGCAGATGGATTCATGACAAAATTGTGTTTTGGTGATGGTGATGTGTTTGTACATCTTACTTTACTGAACATTCTTGCTGCTTACAATTATCTCTATCTATAATGAACTTGGCCCAGTATTTTCAGTGGAAAATGTTTGTTAAAATTTACAAATTTTATGAAAATTGTTAAAAATTGACTATAAAGGACAATAACTCCTTAGGGGTAAATTGACCATTTGTCAATTGACCATTGTTGACTTATTTGTAAATCTTACTTTGCTTAACATTATTGATGTTTACAGTTTATCTCTATCTATAATAATATTCAAGATAATAACCAAAAACAGCAAAATTTCCTTAAAATTACCAATTCAGGGGCAGCAACCCAACAACGGGTTGTCAGATTCATTTCAGGGCAGATTGATCTTGACCTGATAAACAATTTTACCCCATGTCAGATTTGCTCTAAAGGCTCCGGTTTCAGAGTTATAATCCAAAATCTACATTTCACCCCTATGTTCTATTTTTAGCCGTGGCGGCCATCTTGGTTGGTAGGCCGGGTCACCGGACACAATTTCAAACTAGATACCCCAATGATGATTGTGGCCAAGTTTGGTTTAATTTGGATTAGTAGTTTCAGAGGAGAAGATTTTTGTAAAAGATAACTAAGATTTACGAAAAATGGTTAAAAATTGACTATAAAGGGCAAAACTCCTAAAGGGATCAACAGACCATTTTGTAGATCTTACTTTGCTGAAAATTTTTGCTGTTTACAGTTTATCTCTATCTATAATAATATTCAAGATAATAACCAAAAACAGCAAAATGTCCTTAAAATTACCAATTCAGGGGCAGCAACCTATCAACGGGTTGTCAATTCATCTCAAAATTTCAGAGCAGATAGATCTTGACCTGATAATTATTTTACCCGATGTCAGATTTGCTCTAAATGCTATGGTTTTTGAGTAATAAGCCAAAGACTGCATTTTACCCCTATGTTCTATTTTTAGCCATGGCGGCCATCTCAGTTTGTTGGCCGGGTCACCGGATCCAATTCTTAAATTAGATACCCCAAGTGAAAGATAACGGTAAATAATATCCATAATATAAACAAATGATAAGTTGATTTTCATTTTTGAATTGTTTCGAAAATTGTTGTCCGTGTCAATCATATCTAACTTTGTCATAGTGAGTTAACTTATTGCTGCTGGCCATATTGTGACCTGTTCTTATTCAGATCTTTGTCGTCCGGTCATTTTTTTTAAATTGTCTCGTTTTGCAAGCATACCACATATCTTATAGTAGCATTTTTGATATATGTTTAACCTTTGGTTTTTAAAAGAAAAAGTGTGATCAATGTAATTATAATTGTCACCACATAAACTTGACTGACAGAATATAACTATATAATGCAATATTACTGGAATGGAATGGTCCGAGTAAATCTATGATCCCGCAAACTAATTTCTCAATATGTCAAATTAATAGAAATAAAAATGATGGCTGTTACGTAAATTGCTATAATTCGTTCATATTTATTCTTAAAATATTCGGTATAAGTCATATGCATCAACTAAATATAAAACAATTGTATGATATATTAATTATGTATAACACATGCGTTTTTTTTAAACGCGACTTTAGCAAAGAATGACGTTTTAAAGTATAAGGTAACATTATCTACAGAAATATTTTGTAATGCATTACAGTTCCTGGTGCAGAAGAAATTTCTCTGACTTTGGAAGTTCTAGATGATGAAATGCCTGTAATAATCAAAACCCGAATAACATCAGCATCGAAAAAGTCGGAATTGGTGTTTGTAATTTATACTTTCTCTAAAATGAACATCCAAACGACGTTTGATATCAACAATTGTAAGTGCGCAATTTGGCATAAAACGTCAATTGGTAATGCGCAGTACGTAGCAAAAATGTCAGGTTGTGGCGAAAAAGGCTATTATAGTGTTTATCTAATTACCCAAGATTCAGAATCTGTGCATAAAAACAGGGATTTGTATTTCAATCAAACCATTCGGGACAGGATAAGCAAAACAGACATTATTTCCTGCCATATAAACAGTTTGGCTATGAAAACAGACGGGATCCAAATAGACAAGCTACAATTTGATATTTCGTCTGTGACAGTTCATAATCTTGTTGGAACTGTACTCTTAAGACAAAACATAATAGAATAATTCTTTAAAGTGAAGAACAAATATCATCGTTTCTATATTTTCTTTTATTCGTTTCTTTAGCTGGTATATAAACTGTGTAGATGATTTAATATTTGTAAATATTTCTGATACACAAAATAAAATTACAGTATTGACATATTTGTTTCTGAGTTGATACTGTTCTCACGTGATTCCCTATTTTTAACAACGAAAAACATAACTTAAAGTTATCCATTAGATAAACTAAAATTAATTTCCAGCATAACTATACCTTCTGCACCATTGTTTGGTATATAGATATAGGAAGATGCGGTATGAGTGCCAATGAGACAACTCTCCATCCAAGTCACAATTATATAAGTAAACCATTATAGGTCAAAGATTGGTCTTCAACACGGAGCCTTGGCTTAAACCGAATAGCAAGCTATAAAGGGCCACACAAATTTATTAGTGTAAAACCATTTAAACATAGTTAAATTGAAATTGAAACGTTACCCTTGGGCAAGTTCACATTACACGGAATTCATCAAAAGTAGTGTTCATGTTTTTATATAGATTTAAACGTTAATTTTCCTGTTTGAATTAATGAACACTAGTCATTGTAATTGTTTACTTTTACACATTGTTTTGAGAGTTGACTCATTAGCAATCATACCACATCTTCTTATTTCTTCTTAACAAATGTATGAGGTTGCAGAGAATGAATGAAATTGACACTGCATACGTTTAATGGTCACCACCACTAATTTTGTTCACCAATAATATTTGTGTTAGCTCTCATGAGACATGTTGTCACAATCATGGATATTAATATAATTTCTTTGGAGTCATCAGAAACAAAAAAAGGTGTAACCATGACGCGCGTTTCCTCTACAAAAGAAACATCAGTGACGCTCAAGAATAAAAAAAAAGTCATGTAATGTCAAAAACAGTACGAAGTTAAAGAGCATTCATGACGCAATTTATTCGGGATCCTAAAGGTTTTGCCGAATACAATAAAGGTGATCTATTCCTGGGTTTACAATCCTCAGTATATCGTAAAGATTTTGTTAACGATGGATCAATAAATAAGACGACATCTGGTGACCCAGTCGGTGCATATAATATCATCACAGATAGCAGAATAGTCTTTTCGATTGTTCCCTTTTCCACTTGGTGTGTATTTGCATGGTGGATGGTGTATGTAAAGCCGGAGACGCATCTCGTTCCTTTCGGTGACCGTTGGAGTACTCAGTTATTATTGGTTACTTAGATTTGTCTATTTATCGATTGAGGAAATTGAAACGTCGACTAACTAATGTGTTTTTATAATTGTTACTTAGTTAATACTGTTTGTTTTAATTTGTTCTTCTTTTTTTATAATTATCAGATATGTGGTTTTTTTTTTTATTTTAAGATTTTTATATTAATAAAGGCAACAGTAGTATACTGCTGTTCAAATTCATAAATCGATCAAGAAAAAACAATTCCGGGTTACAAACTAAAACTGAGGGAAACGTATCATATATAAGAGACACATATAACAGAGACACAACACCGAAATGTAACACACAGAAACGAACTATAATGTAACAATGGCCATTTTCCTGACTTGGTACAGGGCATTTTATGAAATGACTGTTAATTATAACATTAAAATGACAACATTACACGAAAGGGCTACAATAAATAAATGGGAGAAAATATAGGACAGAGAAACAAACGAATAATAGCCATCAAAAGGTAACAGGTTAAAAAATAATTCCATACGCTAGACGTGAGTTAAGTCCACACAAAACTATGTTCAGATGGAAAAACTTTGAAAGCCATAACAACAATAAAGTTGAAGATCGCCGGGGACCAAAGTTCCAAAAAAGTTGTGAGGCCAGTGTTATCCGCCTGGGACAAAAACATTATTATCAAGAATAATACATAGTTTTGCAAACAGTAAATTTTATAAATTGACTATACAATAGATATACATGATAAACTGAAGTGGTGACTATAGAATAAAAACGAATACATTACAAAATCACAGCCGTGTTAGCCATAATCATTGTAACGCAAAAAGTGACGTCACATTTAAATTTTTAAAACGTGTTCAGAAAATTAAGAAAGAATTTGAATGAATTTCAAGATTAGATTTGTATGACCTATCTAACTTATATTAAAAACAGTAAAAATTATAATACTAATAAATATTTAATTGTAGTAGTAATTAGATAATTAATTGTATTATCTAGCTTTGTCGGTGTTTCTTCTGATTGAACTGCAAACCAGATATATCGTGTTAATTTCGATGATCGAAAATGAACTGGATGAGTAGTTATCCCCAACAAAACAAACGAATACAACAGAAAAAATACGATTTACAACTACGAACGTTAAGACATTTGACAAAATCCGATGACAACAACAAACACAACATCAAAACCCAACAAATTAATTTGGGATGGAAAAGTACCGTGCCACGTCTTAAAGCAATACGAATTCACACTCTGCAGTCACATTCGGGAATAAGTCACGTTCGGTAATTAAAAGATCAAACGACGTAATGACAAACCACAATCTAACACGTGGTAAAAATGTCCATAGTTAGTTTGGACAAAGATACATCGTATGGATCAACCAATTCGTGATGGTGTCAGTAAAATTTACGGAGTGTCATTTTTAATCTGTCCTCCTCATAACTTTGTTAGGGCAGTTTCTGCGTTAGGAGCACACTCCTGTATATGAAGTCCGTATAGTGTGAACATGCACGAGAATAACGTATCAATTGAGATATGTAAACACCATACGAAGGGGCAGAGGGTATAATACTGCTGAGAAATGGGAAATTGATAATTGGGATGTTGAAATCGTCCCGTTTATCATAGATTTTCGTGTGAAGTCGTCCATCTGTATCAATATTGAGGAAAATATCAAGGTATAAAGCAGTCCTTCTAGTAGCAGTAGTATTCTTAATTTCAAGTTCACTGGGATATATTAGATGCAAGTATTGGCTGAAATATGGGTTATTAAATGATAGGACATCAACAATATATCGGAAAGTGAAATTAAAGAATTTCGCAATATGCTTTTTCTGTTTGTCTTTAGAAGGATTTGAATGAATTCTGCTTCATACGAGTACAAAACAAATCGGCTAGTATGGGTGCACAATTAGTACCCATTGGAATACCGATAGTCTGTTGAAATATGAATCCTCCAAACTCAACAAATATATTGTCGATCAAAAAGTCCAGCATATTGATAATATCATTTTTAGTATATTTTTTGGTAGATTCAGTGTGGTTCTTCACAAAATATGAATTATTGTAACCCAAAACAAGAAATGTGTATCTACAATTCCCATTTTTTGAAAGAGCTCTGATTATTGAGATGGTGGAGTCGATCATCAACTGATCATGGGGAATAGTAGTGTAAAGCGTAGAAAAATCAAAAGTCTTTATGATGCTGCAAAATTGAAAAAATTGTGATCGAAGATTAAGCAGTAGATCTATCGAATTTTTGAGAATCCACATCTGGTTAACACCACTGGTAGAATATTTCTCATCACAATATTTTTGAAGCCCATCTTGAACTTTAGAAAGAATAGTAGTCAGTATTTTATTTTCTTATAGATGTTTAGTCGAACATTTTGACGAGCCAACTGTGTATATGTAGTTTTGTGTAGTTTGGTATCCAGTATAATGATGGTAAATTTTCTTCGTTTTCTTTGATGTTGATACCAAAAGAAAGAAGGACAGATTTGTGATTTTGTAAAATCTCGTCCTTGGTAAATGATGTTAAGGAATATGTAGTTGTTCTATTTATTCCACGCTCTGTTGTGAGACATTGCAAATAATGGTTTTTACATATGAAGACAATATTAGAGGCTTTATCTGCTGAAACAACGACATATTTGTCATGCAAAGAGGAAAAATCATCCACAACCTCCGGATTCGTGAAAAGGTTAGTAACGCTAGTGCTCATACTACATCGTAACTTTTGAATGCAAGATCAAATAGCTTTGATCCATTCAAACAAAGTATCCAGTTCTGGTTCGTCTGGTTCGCGCTTTCCCCATTTTCTTGCATAGTCCTCAACTGCATCTATCAGTGACTTGACATTCTTTTTCCAGTTGATGGGCTGTGGAGTTCTATATTTTAAATGTATTATATTTTTGTTCTGTCTAAGAAAAAAAAAAATATCAGTTTCAGCTTAATTGTACGTTTTGTGTATTTCGGATGTCAGCATAGCGCTGACGATACTGATTTTTGCAGCAACGAACGGTTGCAACACTTATTTTGAAATAACCACCTTCAAGTGTTGTGACAGCTGTTTAAACGGCGGAGAAACAACTTTCTTGTATAAGCAATCGCATTTGATGGTGTCGCTTTATATATGTTTGCAGCTGTAAAACCCATAATTGATAATTTGTTTAAACATTAGAAAAATACTTTAGTTGTACACTATGAAGTAGAAATTTTGATTTAGCCATTAACGTGGAGTTATTTGAGAAAATTCGATTTCATACATTGATAAATTGTAAATTTACTGGTTCGTTTGTATCAAGAAACTTTGTACACTCCCAAATATTTCCTTTTTCTCTCTGAAATTACAAAAGTTATCAGTTCGTGTTTCCTTTTGAGTTCTATTGTTTAGTTTTTTTACTATTCGATTTTCTTCTTCTATTCTATTATATTCTAATAAATTTATTCATGAATAATCTCTGCTCGATTTTAGAATTTTCAGACTATCAATGTAATAGTCAGTACATCAAGAAGATTTTGCTCTCATTGTAAAGCGTTGACCATCCTTTTTTCAGACACTTGTTTTATGAAAGTCTACCACCACGACAACAAACAAAATAATACGTTGAAATTCATTTTATTGTAATGAAATTATTACTATAGTTATCAAAAGTAACAGGATTATAATTTAATACGCCAGACTCTCGTTGAGTAACGCTCAAATCGAAATAGTTATAAAGCCAAACAAGTATAAACTCGGAGAGCATTGAGGACCCAAAATTCCAAAAAATTGTGCAAAATACGGCTAAGGTAATCTCTTTATGGGATAAGAAAATTCTAAGTTTTTTTCGAAAAATTCAAATGCAAGTTTTGTAACAGGAAATTTATAAAAATGACCATATAATTGATATTCATGTCAACACCAAAGTGCTGATTACTGGGTAGGTGATACTCCCGGGGACGAAACGTCCACCAGCAGAGGCATCGACCCAGTATGTCATTTTTATTTTTTCAACTTTTTACGTGGTCTCTTGGATTACCCGTGTATTCATATTACGTACAATTTGTTTTTATAGGGAATGTCTTTTACTATCAACTTAAAAAAAAAATTAATTCAGGTTTTTTGTTAATATACTTTCAACAACAACTTTTTGCTTGTGTCTTTGTATCATTTAAATGTATGCTTGTTCGAAATTTCTAGTCTATTGTGTTGTAGGTTAGTGAAGTTTGTTTACAAAGTTATGGTTGCTGAAAACAAATTATTGCCACAATTACCTACTAAAAGTATATCTGATCGGGGGTCACTCAATACAACGGAACTATAAACAGCTATAATACAAGTGATAGGTTTAGCCTGCTTTTACCATTCGCGTAGCCATTAATCTACAAAATTAAAATTCAGGAATATCACAGATGAATTCAAGTTGTTCCTTTGGTTTCATTGTTGTATGGACTTCCTCTTTAATGAATTACCTTGAAGTTCGGTATTTGTGTTATACTTTTTTACATACAATCAACACAGTAAAGAAAGAATTTGAATAAAAACAACGATTTCAAAATTTGATTTTGCTGCCATAAAATTTCAAAAAAGAATAGGTTAATTAATGTATCACAATCAATCATGGCACGAACTATATGTTTAGGATTGGCTTCGAGAATCACTGACAAGCCATTATTTGTTAAATTTTCAATTAGTGCGGTACACTTGTTATCGTTAATGATCCTAAGTGTAAAATGACGTTGGTCAGCTCTACAATCCGTACATTTTCGTAATAATAAAAAACATAGGTTTAATGTATAGAAGTAGTAAGAAAATGGTCTGATAAACACTAACATATATATGAAGGACAAGACACTGAAATGTTCAATCAAAAAAACGTTAACATTGTAATAATGTTCCTTATTAACGATGTCAAATGTAACGACTTCTTATCAATACTTTTTAATTTACTTTTGTTTTGGCTGTCTCAAACACCATTAAACATGAAATACTGGCAATTAGAACCAAAATTCTTTTCTAAGAACAATTCAACCTCGAATTAATTTACTTCATGAACAATTGCTATTGTCGTTGACAGCATTTCCTTTCAAACTGTTAAACAGGCAAACCATATATAAACTGTATAACAATATATGTTTCTACATTGCATACTTATGGATAAAAATTGAACCAGCAAAAACATGCAAAGAAATGTACAATTTGAAAAATGTGGAAGGCTTTGCTCATTGATAAACACCGTATGATGACCTTTGGTTGGTTAAATTTGATTAATTTGGACACTGTTGGTCATTTTTATCATTAGCCATTAGCAGTCACATCACATTTCCTTAGATAGTTTACATCTCACGCCAACACCATAGAATTGTAATTTACTTTATTTCCTCCCAACTTACATTTTAATATAAATTCCTTCAAGAAAAGAAATTAAATATCCATACAGACTGGGATCATGCACTCCATGAACATGTTGTTGAATAGAATAACTTTACAGGTTAATGAGAATTATATATATCACTGATCATTTCAATACAACTGAGATTTTTCCTAAAATGTTTATTTTGCTTATCATTATATTGCCTATATCAAGGTAACTTCATAGATATAAATAGATGTTGTATCAGAGTCAATGAGACAACTCTAAATCCAAGTCACAATTTGTAGACGTTAACCATTAAATGTCAAAGTACGACCTTCAACATAGAGCTTGGATCCATGGCTTCATAGATATAAGACGATGTGGTATTAGTGCCAATGAGACAACTCTCAATCCATGTCACAATTTGTAAAAGTAAACCATTATAGATCAAAGTACGATCTTCAACACGGAGCGTTGGCTATCACAGAGCCGCAAGCTATAAAGGGCCCCAATGATGTACGCTATTAACCACATCAACAAACGGCAACTACTAAACATCAAATTAATGTATAGAAAAACAAAACCATATTTCTTAACCTGTTAACTTTATTTTGTACGGCTAGGAAGAACTCAAGTTGAAATGCATGACATTGTTAAACGAATTATTTTCCTTTGTTTTTGATGGGTACAAATGAAACATATGTCAAATATAAAAGACATATCCCAGTCAATATATGTCATAGAAAATATATGTATATTCGTTTTCTCTATTTGAAGTCTTGTCGAGTATGACTGAAACTTTTTGTTTGAGCTATTGGGTTCAGTTATATTTACTTGCCCTTTATTCTGTTGGTATAGGTGTATTTCATCTATCTATTTGACTTAAATAACAAAAGATATTTTCAATTTCAAAATTTGCTATTTCAAACATAACGATCCAGTAACGAAAGATAAATTTAGAGAGGAAATCGTCTCTTTTGTTATGATATTATGAATAAAATGTTTCCTCATCAAAAAAGAAATTTCAAAAATCTAGCAGAGGACAATTATTGACATTCATATTAGATTTTATTAAAGCATGTTACCGTTGGAAAATCTTGCTTCCTGTTTCGGTAATGTTTTGTTTTTATACTTTGATAGCAGGATAATGACATTACCAAACAAAATATACGGATATTTTGTTAGTTATTGTCATACTAATTTCGCTGTTTTTGATAACATAATTCTATTCTAAGTTTGCTAAGTAAAAGTATCATTATATTTGCCATACCTATAAACTTGAAAAACAACAAGAGCTACTGTCTTCAAAGTTGTAAACAAACAGTTGGATCAACAGAACGCTTTTGTCACAAATCATTGGGTAATTGATTACATAAATTTCTTTTCGTTATAAGGCGTAACGAATACCGTTATGCGTAGTAATTTGCACGGGTGGATTCACCCGTGCATACCTTAGCGGGAATTTAATCATTCGACGGTTTGCATTCAATCAGTCTACACGTTTATTTCAATTGCTGTTAAGGTCTGTTTGACTTTTATTTTTAGTTTTAAAAAAAAGAACAATTTTTGTTCTATAGGTACTGTCTTTCACACGTATAAGATTATTCTTATAGAATTGTACAATTCAATAGATGA
Source organism: Mytilus galloprovincialis (assembly GCF_965363235.1). Taxonomy (NCBI): domain Eukaryota; kingdom Metazoa; phylum Mollusca; class Bivalvia; order Mytilida; family Mytilidae; genus Mytilus; species Mytilus galloprovincialis. Next base: position 92,023,838 of record NC_134843.1, read on the forward strand.
ACATGTATACTGTCCAAAGTTACAGTATTCACTCATTTACATGTAGTTGTGAATTGTTTCTAATTTTTGTAATTATATTTTGTAGATTGTTCAGGCTGTTGATCTTACTTCTAGGGAAGAGAATGTGATAAGGACTGTTTTTTGCGTAACACCTGCCATTCTAATTTTTTTTTCACATGTTGTTATTATGTTCCGAATGTTTTATTAAAAGACTGGATGCTGCAAACCTGCATCCCATAGAATATTTGTGTTTTGTGTTATTAAGCCTTGTATAGAAAAGAAATGCTTTATGTTCGGTTGAACCCGTGAAAAAGAACATAAAGTCATGTGAAGCAGTATATACAAAATCATTTAATGAGAAATGCGTTTTAAATTAACGGTTTATTGTTGTCTCTCTGTTTATTACGTAAGATTATATACATTTCTAATTTTGAATACGAAGAGGTTCACTTAATCTTTTATAAAAACTATCAATCGAAAAATAAACAGAAATATTAGTATTGCTTCATTTATGCAATTATCATAAAACTTTAAATAATTGTAATAACTTTCACAGAAATGACACTATAAAATTTGACCAATTAATTTAATCAGCAACATAGGGTTACATTGTTGTTTACAAGTATTTATGTGTTAACCGATTAGAACAGTTAGATGTATCGCTACGTTATGACAGAGAACCGTTTAATTTCTTTCACCTTTTTTAATACGAAGCCTGGTATCTTTGATGAGTTATCTTTTATAAAATATTTTTATAAAAAACTCAGTTTCATTTCTTGAAAATAATTTTAAAATATGTGATCACACTATTTCGCCAGTTGTTGAAAAGTCACTTATCAAATGGCAAAATCAATTCTTATGTAAAAAATGTGGGATTAAACCTGAATTTTAGCTGGTTAAACTCTAACTTGTGTGACGGTCGTATAAAATTCATATTAACAACGATGTTTGAACAAAACAAACAGATATAATAGGTAAAAATATCAAAAATAAGGTTACAGCAGTCAGCAATGCGTTGTCACCCGAATCCCAATAAAACAAACAGATATACAAACAAACATTTACATTGCCACAATAACACAATGACGGGATGTATAAGTACGTAATATACAAGAAAGAAATAAAATTAGGCACACAGACAAAGAACATTAGCATAAATGAAAGACAAGAATACAAAAATATCATAGCAAAATAACACAATGACAGGATGTATAGGTACAGAGCCACATCAAATGGATACCATTAAAAGAACAAAACAGTAAAATTAATATCTATAAAAACAAATAGAAGAATGATATAACACTTTATTAAGATGACTTACAACATCAGTATCCAGAATCAAAGCTTCAAGACCATCGTGTATTATTTCTGAAGTTGATACGGAATATTTATCAACAAGATATTGGTACCTTCCGCTGAACTTTTTAGAAAAAAAGAGACGTTCTTTAACATACCCTGATATATTAACTTTCTGCTTAGACACTGGTGACGTTTTACAAAGTTTCAGTAGTTGCTGCTGGCTCTTGAATACCGAATAAGTTGGGACATGTATATCCCATATGCAGGTGAAGTTGGTATATTGCTACTGAGGTAGGAGAAGTTGATAGTTTCAAAGTAAAATCTTCTATGTCATAAATTCTGATACTGAGATGACTTTGTATGTCAAGTTCGAGGTATAAGTCTAAAAATGGCGCAGGAAGCCGTGTCTGTTTTTTCATTAATTTCGAGTTCTTAGGGAATATTTAAAGAAACAAAATCAGAAAGGTTGGATGGTTAATGGAAAGAACATCATCAATATATCTGAATGTGTAATTAACATGACCAGGCTCCTTTGATCTTTTTGTTAAGTGTCTGACGGAACTCCGACTCATATGAAAATAAGAAGAGGTCGGAAAGGAGAAGCGCACAGTTCGTTCCCATAGGAATTCCGACAAATTGTTGAAACAGTCTACCTCAAAATTCAACAAACATGTTGTCAATAGGAAACTGCAGCATACTGATCACTTGTTCCTCTGTGTAACATGTTTTACATTTTTGCTCACCATGCTATTATATAATGATAGTTTATTAATACTGTCAAGCCACTACGTAATAAAATTGAAGTTGTCATTAGTTTATGCGGCAAATACTATGGTATCATTGTAAAGAAACTATAATTGACTGTTTGTTTTCACTGTAAAACATCATTATTTGTCTGTTTTCACTGTAAAACATCATTATTTGTATGTTTTATAATGATTGTATCTATTTTAAACACAGTAGTAGTAATATTTATGTTTATTTGACGATCTGGGAGTCTTTTGAAGTGATTTATTGTCTAACTGCCTATTAAAGCGTAGGTAAATGCATCTTAACTTACATAATAGACAGAGTAATTACATCACATCGTTGATGTAAGACACATTTTGTCTAATTGGAAACTGTTTAGTAACTGATATACCTGACAGTTATCAATTACTGAATGATTTATAAACAAAACGTTCTTCATGATTGTCATAGAGGCACAGCAAAAAGGCACAGCTAAGGGCAAAAAAAAGACAACAATAGTATACCGGTGATTAAAAGTCATACATCCATTGAGAGAAAAAAAATCTGGGTTACAAACTAAACCTTATTGAAACATACATTGACATATCAATGATAAGCGGAAAACAAATGATCATCAGGAACACTGAATTGCAACAAAAATAAACGCTAACACAGATAGAAACCAACTATTTGATAATACGGTTTATCTCTTTCATAAGATAAACCAATTTAATTAAAGAGAAATGATTACTGCATCATTCGAATCCGGTTCTCGTTTCCCGCCAATCAACGTCACATGACTCGTCAGCATTACATTACACTAGCCACTCTTGTAGCCAGATATGTAAAAGTTTCAAAATACTTTCTTTAAGTCTCTTAGATTAATCTAAGAAGACTTAAAGATGATTCATTTAACATCAGAATCTGACTGACGAAGGATATCTGTTATCCGAAATATTTATAAATAATTACATTTATAGTTCCTTTTTATATCATTGGTGTTGTTATGTACACTTTTTAGGCGTTTATATATATATATATATATATATATATATATATGTCTGCCTGTGTGTAGTGACAACTGCAAATTATACCTTGTCCTTTCGAATAAATACTTCGTGTATTGTATCAGAGATCCTTGTTTAATTCCTACAAGAAGGTAACACCTCCCGAAACGAAAGCTTATTTTTATAAGCTAGAGTTAGAGGAGGGGATAAGGTCTCTGCGCAATGCTAGGCGGTGTTGTCGTAGAAGTTAGAAAATAAAGTACAGGTTCCAGCCCCGGCGCCGGGGAGGAAGTTACGAATCAAATCTACTCTAACATCGTTAGGTTGATTTTCTAGGCACTTTATATATATATATATATATATACTTTTCAATTTGCGTTTCTTTTCTTGTTAGCTTGCTTGCTTTAATTTATGCATGTTTCACTTTGCCTAGCTGTTTACATTATGCATGTGTTCTTGTTGTGTAATATGCTTATAATTTGATATTTAATTTTTGTATTAAATATCAAGTCAGTTGAACTTGAGATATCTACAGAGCTCATGTTTACGTTGTTGAAACATACATATCATGCCTGACCCTAAATTTTCTGACTTATGCAAATAGAGTTAATATAGTTTTACAAGCAAATATAGTTATACAAGCAAAGCTGAGTTGATATTTTCAACCTCAACATATGATCTGTTATTACTATTGGTATAGGTTATTCAGATAGCTCACTAAAGCTAATGGCCAGGACTATTAGTTTACCAACAAGTCAACTTAGAGCAAATAAGGGAATTATGTGCACTTTTGACACAATTATCAAATTACTTTATAAACTCACGAAGCAGCAGAAATATCCTCTTTACTTTGAAGTGCGATAACAATGTTATTGTATATATACATGTATTGTTTATATTTTTGATTGTCATCATCATCTAACACGATATGTGAACATTGAGGATACCTTTGTATTTTACCATCACATTTCTTTTACATGTATCACATGTCAACACGAACTATGGGCTTTCCCACAACTAGTTTTAGAAACAAACAAATATGTGGTATGTACTTTTAAGGACTTTACAGACAAACACGCATATTATCCAGATGGGAGACTCCATGAATTTTTAAATTAATTTCAAATACTCTTGATCTATTTCCTTCTATTAAAAGAAACATTTAGCATTCTTATCTATATACAGAGCTGATGGACACAATCTTTTTAATTCTAGTCTGAATTAATCAACTGTACATCTATATACACCGACATGGAATTTCACTCTAGCACATAGTTCTTTTAGGTCACTAAATATATTCGACGTAAAACTATTCAAGTTTGAACTTTCCAAAAAAACTGCACAGACTGCTTAGCTGTATCCGAATTTTAAGTTTTACTAGGAATGCATGTGTTGCCGACTTAGTACAGGAAGTGTGGTACTTTCTATATGTATTGATTGATACGAATAAATTATTTTTTAAAAGTGTACGTTATATACCCTTGTTTTTAAAATATTGGTCACGTTACTTGTTGAAGATAAAAATATATACAAATGTACTCGACTTCGAAGGGGTGCCTAGAATAGCTAAATTATATATACAGGTAACGTATTTTCGTAAACTTTTTAGAGGATAATAAAATTGAGAATTGAAAACTATTATTAGTGCGTTTTACAGACTAACAAAGCAATTAGGTATACCACCATCTTGCATTGTACTTTTGCAGTGACCAATCAGTCTAGTTCTTACCCAAACCTCCGAATTTGTACACAGATGTTCAATTTTATTGAAAAGAATGTTTATCTCTACGAAGAAAACTTCCTGATTTATCGCATTATATATATTAAAAATATTTTAAGGAGTACCGAAAAATATGTGCTTTAGAATAATTTTGTTTAACTAAGCCGTTTAAGGCGAGATAACTCTTTTAGTAAACATTGCCAATTCATGAGCGGTTTATCAGTGGATGTAGTACTGCTAAAATATTGCGTTTTTATGATGAATTAAATATATATATAACATGAATAATACAACAAAAGAAGTGATATCGTCCAAAACAAATCTTGCTGAGGGGATATCATGGAAGGATAACAGCCCCATGATAACAAAGCTATTACAAAAGGACAAATATTATTGTCCAAGATTCAAACGTATAAACAAAGACTAATGCCTTCCTAGCTAGTTCACTTAAATGGACCTTTAAGTTGTTTGGGGGGGGGGGGGATTTTGATGAATGTGTATAGACACACTCAAGTGGCAAGATTAAGGGGTTATGATCGTTTCCCGTAATTGTACGTCGGATCATATTAGGTTTTTACTTTCCTGCGGTACCGCAGGAAGTTCTGTTGAGACCATCTCATGTCTACCCTGAGTGGCCGGTTCTGAATTGGTACCAGTTCGAGCTTGACTGTTTTATGATACATAGTATGGCCTATGTATTCAGCGTGCATATAGAGTTTTATGATATAGAAACTGTTAATCTTTACTCCCCTGAAACCAGGGGGTGATGCGAATAAGACCCGAAATATTTGGGGATCACAACCCTCGTTCTCTTTAGGCTGAACCTTGAGGAACTTGAGTATCCATTGCTACCAATGGTGCACAGATTTTTCAGTTAAATCAATCATGTCGGCATTCTGTAATCATGTCAGACCACGTCATTCTAAGTGAACTGTGGCCGTTATTTCCACATTAGTTATTTGTTTGTTATGTTTTTGCCTGAAACTTGATTCTTTGATTAACAACTGCTATAAAGTCGGTAGTATAGTTCTCTAAGGTTTTTTTTTATTATTTAGTAAACTTTCAACTGTACGAACTCACAATATCCTTTTTTATAAAAGAAAAAGGTATTACATCTTCATAATCAGAATCGTTTCTGTTCATAACTTCATTTAATTTGTTCGTTAAATGCCATAATACTGTGTATTGGAACAACTTACATGGTTGTCGTCATTTTATAATATATTTTTGCACGACATACCGGGAAAATCACTTTTCAAGTTCTGGAAGTAATAAAAGATGTTAATGACTCAAAAATGAAATTTTTGGTTTACAAATCAAAATATCCAAATTCGGGATTCGTAGGAACTCCAATATAAGCGAAAGCAAGTTGGTCGAAAGATATGGAACGCCAAAACTGTCTTGTTATGACCATTTTTCATTATATGATGTACATTTACCTTTATATGATGTGCACTTGTCATTATATGATGTGCACTTACCTTTATATGATATGCACTTGTCAATATATGATGTGCAAACACCTTTATATGACGTGCAAATATGCTTAAAGTATGTGCAAGTATCTTTATATGATGTGCAAACATCTTTATATGATGTCCAAACATCTTTATATGATGTGCAACTACACTTATATAATGTGCATACATACGTATATGATGTGCAAATGTACTTATATGATGTGCAAATGTACTTATATGATGTGCAACTGTCCTTATATGATGTGCAAATGTACTTATATGATGTGCAAATGTACTTATATGATGTGCAACTGTCCTTATATGATGTGCAAATGTACTTATATGATGTGCAAATGTACTTATATGATGTGCAACTGTAAAATTGAGAATGGAAATGGGGAATGTGCCAAAGAGACAACAACCCGACCATAGAAAAAAACAACAGCAGAAGGTCACCAACCGGTCTTCAATGTAGCGAGAAATTCCCGCACCCGGAGGCGTCCTTCAGATGGCCCCTAAACAGTTATATACTAGTTCAGTGATAATGAACGCCATACTAATTTCCAAATTGTACACAAGAAACTAAAATTTAAATAATACAAGACTAACAAAGGCCAGAGGCTCCTGACTTGGGACAGGCGCAAAAATGCGGCGGGGTTAAACATGTTTGTGAGATCTCAACCCTCCACCTAAACATCTAGACAATGTAGAAAAGTAAACGCATAACAATACGCACATTAAAATTCAGTCCAAGAGAAGTCCGAGTCTGATGTCAGAAGATGTAACCAAAGAAAATAAACAAAATGACAATAATACATAAATAACAACAGACTACTAGCAGTTAACTGACATGCCAGCTCCAGACTTCAATTAAACTGACTGAAAGATTATGATTTCATCATATGAACATCAGGCACAATCCTTCCCGTTGTCCTTATATGATGTGCAAATGTTCTTATATGATGTGCAAATATCCTTATATTATGTGCTTGTAATCTTCTATCATGTTGTTCGGTTAACTTCATTATATGATGTCGAAACGTCATTATATGATGTGCTTTCATCGTCATTATGGTCAATGAACATGATTACGATTAGAATGATTACTGTCTACGTCTTAACTGATTCCGATCTGCTTCTGCAGAATTGATATAAACCCGGATCAAATCTTAAGTTATTTAAAAAGAGAAAAACCTTGACATGTTTGTTCCTCGATTTAAAGATGAAAAAAATCACACCAAATATTGATGGAAAATTGTCAAATTATGAATTTTAATCGATGGGTCTACAATAATGAATATACGGGAGCTACAATAATGAGAATACAGTAAAATACTTATTACGTTTTAGAAATAGATCTTTAATCTTTTAAGCGAAAGTGCATTTTTAAGATAAAGTGAGACAGTGCATTTTAACAAAAATTAACGCTTCAAACATTTCGGCGGAAGACTAAGATCAATTAATGCAGGAACTAATTAAAGAATTTCCGGGCAGCAGCGGAAATATGATAAAACAAATTTTGTGGCTCTTATTTATAGCTTGCTGTTCGGTTTGAGTAAAAGCTCCGTGTTGAAGGCCGTAATTTAACCTTTAATTGTTTACTTTTTACACATTATGACTTAAATGTAGAGTTGTCTCATTGGCACTCATATCATATCTTCCTATTTCTATTCATTTCAAAAGACACCAATGACCTCAAAGTCAATTTTAAAAATATTTTATAACGATAGCTACAAAATTATCCTCTCTTGCATATATAATTATACCGGTATGGATGATTGGTTGATTGACATTTGCTGATTGATTGCTTTTTAACTCCACTTTCAACACTATCGTGCTAATTCGTGGCAGTGAGTTTATATTGATTGAGGAAGCCGAAGTCCCCGGAAAGAAACACCGACTTTCGGTAGGAAAAACTAATAATTCTATTCAATTGAGATTGGAGTCGAGTTTACCTGCCACGTGTGGGATTCAAACTCACAACATACATGTAAGTGTTGACAGGCTAGATACTTGGACCCTTCGGCCACCCCCTCCCCCCCAAGGAATTAAAGGAGATATGGGATGACCTTCAACTCGGTACATGACATTTGCTTGCATCTTTTTATTATGTTTTCATGCATTTATTGCACACTTACATGATTATGAATGTATGCTTGACGTCCAGCGGAAAATTGATATATAAAAGGCTATGTGGTATAATTGCCAATGAGACGACTCTCCATAAGACACCAAATGACACAGAAATTAACAACTATAGGTCACCGTACGGCCTTCAACAATGAGCAAAGCCCATACCGCATAATCAGCTATAAAAGGCCCGAAATAACAAATGTTAAACAATTCAAACGAGAAAACTAACGGCATAATTTATGTACAAAAAATGAACGAAGAACAAATACCGGTATGTAACACATCAACAGACGACAACCACCGGATTACAGGCTCCTGACTTGGGACAGGTGTATATTCGTACGGGAACATATTAATGTGAAATGAATATTAACCCTGTTTTGTAATAGACCGACACCCTGAGTTGGATTTTTAACATGCTACTTTATAGAAATCCATTTAACCTTACGGTGTTACCCAGATTATTCTGATTCCGAGCCGAACAAGTGTTTGATTTTACTCCTTAATTTAGCAGGGAAGCAGCAAATACCAATTTTAACTTCTTTGGTTTTGAACTGGCCGGAATTCGAACATACGACCAGCAACACTAGAGGCTAACATGCTACCATGAAAGCACCGCCACTAGACAGTTACCCGTAATATAAAAGGAAAGCCGTTCAGATATAAAACTCCGTAAACAGGGCTAACATACTGACCATTGATTTTTTGGGGTGATTGCGGGGGAAAGGAGGGCATTTTTTTTTTTTATAAATGTTTGATTCCAAGTTTCTAGAAAAATATTTTATCTTTTTCAGGAGGGAATCAAAATAATTGTTTCCATTGAAAATGAGAGAAAAAATAAAACAATAATGAAATTAAAAAAAAAAACATTTTATTTTTAAAGAAGAGTTTTTTCATTAAGGTCGAAAACTATATTTGTCCTGGTACAAGGAAGTACACGTCCTCCTGCCCACACTTGTGTACATCACGATGACCGTGAGGGCATTCCATTGTATTGTCACAACAGAGATTTGACTTTCGATTTTGACAGGTACATGTAAAAAGTAAAAACACAAAAATACTGAACTCCGAGGAAAATTCAAAAAGGAAAATCAAAAATCAAAAGGCAAAATCAAAAGTCCAAACACATCAAACGAATGGATAACAACTGTCATATTCCTGACTTGGTACAGGCATTTTCTAATGTAGAAAATGGTGGATTGAACCTGGTTTTATAGCTAGCTAAACCTCTCACTTGTATGACAGTCGCATCAAATTCCATTACATTGTCAACGGTGCATGAACAAAACAAACATACTCAAAGAGTAAAAATGTCAAAAATAGGGGTACAACAGTCAATATTGTGTTATCATCTTAATATCACTACATAAACAACAAATGTAACAAAGTAGCACAAAAAGGCATACATCAAATTTAACATTCTCATTTTGCTTTTCTTATACGGCTGAATTTATCTATGTAAAGTCTACCCATCAATGAAAGAAGGTTTTCATTACTGGTGTAAAATTGCGCGTTTGAAATTCGCACAGGTAGACATAAAAATAATTTTGTCGTATGACGGCATACATAAATGCAGACATGCAGACTCACGTAAAGTAGATATAACAAAAAACAGACTTACAGTAAAAATAATAAATAAAATAATGGTGTGGTTCAAAGTATGACGGGACACATAAGTACAGTTTCACGTCAAATACGGCTGAATTTATCTATGTAAAGTCTACCCATAAATAATATAAGTTTAAAATAGCACGTCAATAGTGGATCTAGAACTTCAAGTGTGGAAGTTGTTTGCGACTTGGAATTTAATTTAGATATGCCGGTTATGGTCTCATTGATATTTATCACACCTTCATTCAATACTACTAGTTTCAGATGAAACCATACTTTGCTAGAAGAAATTTGTTGACAAAATAAGGATTTAGATTTTAACAGATGAGGCTAGCGGAGCTAGCCGTAAAATTGACGTCTTTCGAGTCAAAACTATTAATTTTTACGGGGGGAGGGAGTACAATGAGGGTCGAACCCTAAACAGTTAGGGCAAGTATGGACATAACCATTCCAGCTTTATACAGGTCTAAATTTGAATTAATTTATTATTCAATATCTGACACATCATAGGTTTGTGACACATAATAAATAGTGGACACACTGTATGTAGTGTGACGGTGGCCGGATAATTTGAAACTCGTAAAATACAAATTGAAAAAAAATGACAATTCTAAAATTTAAATTGGGCAATTAACTATTATATTGTCCAATATCCGAAATCTAAATATATTGCTAGATTCAACATATCAAAGAACCCTAAGAATTGCGTGTTTAAAGTGCCGTTTTGACCCCTTATTTCTAAAAAGTTTTTTTGGCAACAAAGTATTTACGGACAACGAACACATCGCAAAAACATTATACTGCGTCAAATCTATAAATATAAACGATAGAATACAACCATTTTATTTAAAACAAAATCAAAATTAAAGGCTCCCTTAATTTCTTCCTATCCCCTCTTCATGAGGTTGTAACCGGTCCATTATATTAGTCATTACCCTATCAATGTCCGGTTTTTGTCCATTTTTGTGTCTTTCTTCAGAAAAGTGATATATAAAGACAAACTTCCACAGCTAAAATGATCAGCAAAGCAAACTTTACAAAACAATGAACGTACTTGAAATTCATGTATTTACTTCTTTAAAAAGAAAAGCCGCTAACGCAAGATATAAAGATATTGTCAAATATAAGCCTAGTACAATGAGCATAGAGCATGGCATAAAAAATCATTTCTTTAATTTAATAACTTTAACTGTATGGCCATTATTGCAGACCTCGTATGTTCATTAATGTAGACCAGTTGATTAAAACTAAACTTTGCAATTCACAATTTGACAATTTTCCAATAATATCTGGTGTGATTTTTTCACCTTAAATCGAGGAACAAACATGTCCAAGTTTTTTTCTTTTTACATCTCAACCTTTTTCCAAACGATAGCTACAGATTTGATCCGGGTTTATATTAATTCTGCAGAAGCAGATCAGAATCAGTTATGACGTAGACATTAATCATTCTAATCGTAATCATGTTCATTGACCATAACGACGATGAAAGCACATCATATAATAACGTTTCCACATCATATAATGAAGTTAACCGAACCACATGATATAAGATTACAAGCACATAATATAATGACACAATCACATCATATAAAGATGTTTGCATATCATATAAGGATGTTTGCACATCATATAAGTATATTTGCACATCATATAAGTACATTTGCACATAATATAAGTATATTTGCACATCATATAAGAATGTTTGCAGATCATATAAGTATGTTTGCACATCATAAAAGAACATTTGCACATCATATAAGTATTTATGCACATCATATAAGTATATTTGCACATAATATAGAGATGTTTGGACATCATATAAAGATACTTGCACATAATTTAAGCATATTTGCATGTCATATAAAGGTGTTTGCACATCATATAATGACAAGTGCACATCATGTAAAGGTAAATGCACATCATATAATGACAAGTGCACATCATAAGACAGTTTTGGCGTTCCATAGAAAGAGATCAAATGCCCAGCTATGTATTTATCACTAATCAAGCGAATCCAAATGTAGTTGTGTGGAACAGTATTCTGATGTTTATGGACATAGAACAAAAAATCATAACCCTTATGAGATAAGACGTTGAAATTTTATTTCGATCAACTATTTTTTTTTTATGGTGACTGTATAAAAGAGGGACGAAAGATACCAGAGGGACAGTCAAACTCATGAACCGAAACTAAACTGACAACGCCATGACTAAAAATCAAAAAGACAAAACCGACAAACAAAATTATACTTTTTTTTTTTTTTTTTTTTTTCCAAGTAAATATCTTTTATTATATATCTGCTGTATTGACAATCTACTCGGATTACAGCGTTAGCCCGAGTATCCCTGTATTTAGTTACTGAATTTCCAGGGAAAAGTTCAGTAAAGTATACTAAAGTATTAAAGTGTTAAAACAAAATTATACATGACACAACATAAAAAACTAAAGAATAAGCAACGCTAAACCCAACAAAAACTAGGGGTGCTCCGGAAGGGTGAGCAGATCACATGTGGCACCCGTCCTGTTTCTCATGTTATAACAAATCCGCTAAAGACTCAAATTCGGTAGGTCACATTCATGAAATGGAAGAGGATTATAGTTACGACGTAAGGAACATATCCGATATCATTTGTGAAACGGTTATTCCATAACGGTCAATCTATAATGTAGATTTCAAATGTTCTTTCTATTAAACTGCTGTCGAAGTGGTTTTGGTATGGAATGGTAGGACTATATCCTGTTAATGAAGTTTGTAAATCATTAATAAACACACTGGTAAGGAATGATTTAAATACGTGAATGCCATGGGGGCAGAGGATGTACAATTGCGGAAATATCAGACGTTTGATAATGGAAAAGCTGAATTCGACATGTTTTTCATATGCCCTACTTCAAAGTCAATCATCTATATCAATATCACTGAAAAGATTGAAATAAGAAACACATCTTGTATCGGACGTGTCCTTAATTTTAAGTTCACCAGGACTTGCAAGTACTCTCAAAAATATCAGTAAAGGAGTGATTGGATATAGTCAATCTTTATGAAAATGAAATCATTGAACTTTGTCAAATGCGATGACTTTTAATCATTGAAAAGCTTTTGAATGTACTTTGCCTCAGTTAATTTAGAATACTTTTATAATGTTAATGGTCATGGTCATGAAAAACACAGATGATACATTTATAAAAATTAATTTTCAGCATAACAGTATACAGATAATTCATCTTTTAATATCGTTACTAGGATATTCGTTTTCGCACTAAGTATGAAACTTAACATGAAAGGCATGGCATGATTTTCTACATTTCTTTGAATCGTCAATTTGTTTTTAGTTCCGGGGAAAGAATTCTTTTTTTAATACCCACATCCATTTATATGAATAAAGGTAGTGCATTGTACAAAGTAAGAAAAATAAATTGAAGGAAACTGTCGGTTGGACTTGTATAATACAATTTGTAAAGTAGTTTAGAATAGAAAAACGATTATTAGTTTAAAAAAAAAAGAAAAAGAGTAAAAAAGAAAAAATTAAACCTAGTTCAATAAGTGGATGTTTTGTATAGGTATCCAATTTCCTCTTCTAAATTAAATCCAGAGTATTTCTTACTTTTTTCTGAAAACACTAAATTAAAACGTAATTAAGAAGGAAATTCTTAGCTTTATAAATACAATCCAATGGTATAAAATCGATCTGTTTTCTAATTATGTCGTAACAAAGATTACGCTATCTTATCACCAAATACGATTTATTCCTGGTTTAATAAGAAAAAAGGCAAACCTCATCTATCAAGTTGACAAACACACTAACATTTTCCAACATTGCCTCTCGATTGCCCTCACTTCGGTACCTATCATCATCACCATATTTAACTTGAGTTTGGTATTTTTGTTCTGGTATTTTTCGTAATATAACTTTTAAGGATGTACTTAGGTGAGGTTAGGTAAAAATTAAGAAATTAAGAAATTAAAATTGATACTATAAGCTGGTAGGACATCAATTAAGGATAGAGATAAAAATGTTGATAGGTCATGGACCTCCTTTTCGAGATTTAAAATATGGCGGGAAAAGACTGACTCGGATTTTTACCTTATATTTGCATTGGTATTATTTGGGTCTCAAAACCAAAGAAAGAAAATCAAGAATCTTCTAAAATTTTTGTAAATGACCTTTCATGAGCTATTAAGTCTTATATGGAAAAATTAATGGGTGTTATGGGGCAAAATATTTTACATTTTATTGTATGGAAAAACAACAAGGAGTCCGAAAATTTGACACAAATTCCAAAACCTCACCTTAAAGGTAAACATTTGTTTAAGTTTGAGATCTATCTATCAGCATTGTAAGTAGTATATGTATTTGAATTCCGTCAATCAAAATTATTATTTCAAAAGGGAAATGTCGCCGAAACCGGCCAATTTTCGAAGTGATCCTCAACAATTTATCCCGTTTAACTGCTATAACTGAAAATATGTGTACAAAGCATAGATTAAGATTCTTTTGTATTCTACGACAGCAACGGTTCGTATATAAGCCAATAGATTTTCAAAATGGTAAATGGTTATTCGTTATAACGATCAAGAATAACCAATGCTAAAAACTTTCATATTATTTATACACTCATAATAATGTGATAACAGCTCATTTATTCTTGATAGGAATGAGATAGTCGTTAATAGCGATTTAAAAAGTCTGAATATTTTATTGATTCCGGTAAAGTAAATAATGGCAATATGATAAATGCAATGTATTATTTTATTTTATAAGAGGTTAGGTTTGTGTGCAATTGAACATTAGAGCTACAGTTAAAATGCTGCAGATCTTGAAACTAATAGATATTGGAAATATGTACATGCTACAATTCCCAAATTCAAGCAAATCATAAGGAAGGATGGACGTTAAAGCAAATCATACAAGTCGCTTGTATTACCCAGAAAATTAAATATATCACGTTTTCACTGTATATGTACAAGTGTACATGTCTATTGAATGGTTGTCTTCACAACCTGTAGATAGTAAAAAGAACTGAAAAGGAATGAGGAATACAAAGATAAGTAGGATTTGATATTACCGGTCATTTAAAATACATTAATATGTATAGAATTGAGAATGGAAATGGTAATGTGTCAAATACCCGACCGAAGCGCGGAAATCAGCCGAAAGTTCAATACAGCGAGCAAATACTGCAACCTCAGGCGTGTTTCAGCTGGCCCCATAACAAAAATGTGTACTATTTCAGTGATAATAGACGTCATACTAAATGTATGCATGCACAGAATAAGATGGTGCATAGCTTTAGAAAAAAACACGATTTTTTATTCAAATTACATAACTCGTAACTGTACTATTATAAATTACTGGCAATGATATAAAGAATTCAACATTTCAAAACTAATTTACGTAATCGTATCAGGAATTCGAGAGTAGAGTTGTACGTGTCATTTTTTCCAGCATATATCAACTAATCTGATCAGGAATCTGATGTTCAGTAGTTGTCGTTTGTTGATGAGGTTTATAAGTGTTTCTCATTTCTTCTTTTTTTATATGGATTAGACAGTTGGTTTTCCCGTTTGAATGGTTTTTTAACTAGTAATTATCTGGAGGCCCTTTATATCTTGCTTATCGATGTGAGACAAGGCTCCGTGTTGAAGACCATACTTTGGTTTACTTTTATAAATTATGACTTGGATGGTGAGTAATCTCATTGACACTCATATCATATCTTCTTATATCTAATTATAAAGAATGTTCATGAAGAAATCACAAATGTTCTTATGTGTCAGGGCTTGTTGAAATTGTTTTTTTATCAGATAATTTTGCAAATCTTGTCTTCAATATTTATTTCATTACTCAAATTAATTTTTACAAAATTTAAGGGACTATATGGATCCAAGATAACGTCATTATTGTGCACTTCGTTAAAGTAAATCATAAGTTGTATTAGTTATTACTTCAAACGAAATTGGCTAAATGAAAGGGTGTGTATCTGACCAATATGATGAATATTGTTCCGATACTATTACAGATGACAAATTTTGGTATTAATGTTGATTCACTCATAGGGTCTCAGCATCGGAAATATACACATTTATTCCAAAAAAAAGTGGTTGGGGTGATACTGGTTATGTTCTTCTCATATATTTGATGATTGTATGATACTACATCCTTAACGGGAGGTATTATGCTTGATTTTTTTATGATGCAGACATAATCTTTCAAACAGTTGAATTGAGGTCTGGAGCTGAGATGTCAATAACTTGTATAGGCCTTTGGTAATATATGCATCATTGTAATTTTGCTTAGTTTCTTTTGTTACTATTCTGATATCGGTCTCGGATTTCTTTTAAACTAGGTTTTACTGTGTGTATCACTGTGTGTTTGTTTAGTCTACAATAGTTAGACGTACAGGGGAGGGGAAACTCAAAGAATATGTTTAACCCCGCCACATTGTTGCGCCTTTCCCAAGTCAGGAGTCTCTGGCCTTTGTTTGTTTTGTTTGTAAATTAATATTAGTTCATTTATATATTTTGGAGTTAATTGTGACGTCCATCTTCATTGCTGTTGACGCCCGCCTCCGAGTGCTGGATTTTCTAGCTTCGTTGAAGACCCACGTGAGTGTCAATGTTTGGGCTCCTTGAATTAAAAAATCAAAAAGAATAATAAATCTGCAAAATATTTTTTTTTTTCATTTTTTATACCCAGTTATGTTTTCTAAAATTTAGAATGGAAATGGGGAATATGGCCAGAGGCAATATCCTGACCAAAGAATAGAAAACAGCCGAAGGCCTATCATACCATCTCCTCAAGATTAAATTGATAATTTCATATAATGGCTTTTGTTGTTGATTTACTGATGAATGATAGCTTTAGTCTGTAATAAATTCTAATTTTGGATGTAAGTTATTTTACTTATGAGAAATTTGCAAGGCAATGGAATTCTGTCATTAAACAGTATTATATATTGAATTGCCTTCGAGGAATTTTACTCTATATCTTCTCATTTTCATTATCAAGTGTTTGTAAAAACAGTATTAAACAAATAATATAAGAGGTCTGAAGTTAAAACTTCCGAAGAATATTCAGACTTGGTTTGTAAGTATTGAAAAAAACATTATTAAAAGACGAATCTCGGACCAAACAAATTCTAATTGTATCTTATGTTAGAGCAGATGTTGAAAATGATATTATATGAGATAAATGCAAAAACGACCAAGTACGTTTGAATTCACAATGTTTAATTTCACCGCAAATATAGGTTAGGCGATGTTTCGTGAGCCTTTTAACGATCACATACCAGAGAAAAATAATTTCGACAAGTTTAATGAAATCCATATCATACATTTATACTGTATAAAATATAGATATATCATACTTTTGAAGCAGTCAACTTTGTTGAAATGACCGTATAATTGATATTCATGTCAACACCGAAGTGCTGACTACTGGGCTGGTAATACCCTCGGGGAGGAAACGTCCACCAGCAGAGACATCGACCCAGTAATGTAAATAGTTTTATTAGGATTATTATATTATTTTCTTTTATAATATAATTTTCTTTAAAACTTATTTTCTGCTCTTTGTTTAGCCTGTTGTCTTTTTGACACATTCCCTGTTTCCGTTCTCATTTTTATTGTAAAGTGATTCAAAATTATCGATAATTGCTGTACTTGTGGCATGACATTATGTTCTGCTTTACGACTTATATGGTATTGATTTACAAAGGGCAGTGCTGATATAAAAGAAAACGTGGTCGACTTGTAAAACTTTTTCTTTGTAACTCGATTTAAGTTTTGTTTTAATTTTAGTTTTTATTACCATTTACTGAAATGTAATTAAATAATACAATCAATCGTCTATCTTGATAAAGTGTTCTCTTGTCAGGTGAGTCGGTCTACCTGTACAAGTGATGAGCGATCTTATCCCGTATAGCGATCAGGACTTTAAAACTGTTATCAGGAGGACCCTTTTGATTCTAATACAAATAGTTAAGGGACATGCAATTACATACAATTGATTATAATTGGTAACAAAAATGGCGGCGGCTAGAGAAATGGCAACAAACTTTTACAATGGCGGCGTTAATTTGGCGATGGCGGAAGATAATTTAATAATTGCAGGAATAAATTGACGGTGGTGGCAGATATTCAACGCACCATCATGAAATATGTTATTGAGATCCCTGTCATTATAACTTTGTATGTTTTTGGCCAATACAATGTTCGAATGGCACTAAAGGTAACTTTTTCCGGAATCATTTTCAAAAACTTTCGAAATGATTTCACATTAACAGACATTCCATGCGCGCAGGCAAATAATGCATGGTAATTTACACAAAAGAAAGGTAGAATGATAGAAAGAACACCCTGTTTTTGTAGTATTAAAGATATGTTGGCAAACAACAAAATCGAAAATTGACTCATCATAGGTTGCAGGATTAAATTTGGTATTTACGTCAGAAGCGCGTTTCGTCTACAAAAGACTCATCAATGACGCTCGAATCCATAAAAAGTTAAAAAGGTCAAATAAAGTACAAAGTTGAAAACATTGAGGACCAAACTTTTTAAAGCGTTAAATTATTTTGTATAATGTCTAAACAATCTATTCAGAATATCAAAAAATCTAAAATAGTAAATGTAACATTTTTGTTTTTGTTTTTACCCCCTTTTTACAGGAATTAAATTGTGTACATTTATGTCAGAAGTGCGTTTCGTCTACAAAAGACTCATCAGCGACGCTCGAATCCATAACAAGTTAAAAAGGTCAAATAAAGTACAAAGTTGAAGAACATTGAGCACCAAACTTCTTAAAGCGTTAAATTATGTTTTATAATGCCTAAACAATCTATACAAAATATCAAAAAATCTAAAATAGTCAATGTAACATTTTTGTTTTTGTTTTTACCCCCTTTTTACAGGAAATAAATTGTGTACATTGTGCTTCACACAGTGGCATAATGCATTAGACGCTTTGGAAATAACATTGAATGAATGTGTTTATCAAAAATGTTTCAAACTTAGTATCTTATAAAAAAGAAGATGTGGTATGATTGCCAATGAGACAACTATCCACAAAATACCAAAATGACACAGACATTGTTTAGATATCTCGTTTTCATCATTGTATAGCGCAGACATTTGGTTAATTTGCGCGTTTTTGCCTTATTAATTTGATTTGACTGAAAGTATGTGTAAAAGAGGGACGAAAGATACCAAAGGGACAGTCAAACTCATAAATCTAAAACAAACTGACAACGCCATGGCTAAAAAATGAAAAAGACAAACAAACAACAGCACACACGACACAACATAGAAAACTAAAGAATAAACAACACGAACCCCACCAAAAAACTAGGGGTGATCTCAGGTGCTCCGGAAGGGTAAGCAGATCCTGCTCCACATGCGGCACCCGTCGTGTTGCTTATGTGATAACAAATCCGGTAAATGGTCTAATTCGGTAGGTCACATTCATGAAAGGGAAGGGGATTGTAGTTACGACGTAAGGAACATATCCGATATATTATGCTCACATATAAGCGTAATATCTAGTATTTAGATAAATTGTAAACAGAAATCACGAAATTGTCCCAATGACCACTGTTTTAAGAAAAATTAAAACATTACGCTGATAATTACAAATCTCCAAATGGGATTTCTATAAAAAAAAAAATATATAACTTGCTTGGTTTATGATTGACATGCAAGAGGTCATCCACAGTATATCGTGAAAAAGAGACAATATGTATAATTTTCATATATACTAGGCTAGCATGTGCACAATAGGAATATTAGGAGGATTATGTAAATAATTGTTGCTAAATTAAAGCGATAAAGGTTTACAGATGTTCAGTATAAGTAGACTTGAATCGATGGTAATTGCATCGTCTGATTACAATAATTACTCAAAGATTCCAAATTCAACAGACTTATCAGTGACGCTCGAACCAACTAAGAATAAATGTTAATTCAAGTACGACGTTGACGAGAATTGAGGATATGAGGAATAAGTCCAAATATTTGCTTAATAGAGCGTTTGTTATTTATATCTGGGTAGAAAATCTATTTTATTACGAACAATTTGAAGTTTTGTAAACAGTTGATTTTTAATTTGACCATAAATGAATGTTCATATCCAAGCTCAAATCAAATATGCAATCATTAATTTATTAATATCAGTGGTGTCTTTTTCAACAACACCATATATTAGTGTTAGTCACAAATTTTCTATAAAATAATGTGTTATCATCCATGTATTTCAAAAGAGTTTTACATGCATGGTGGTAACTGTTGACCCCTCCGGAACATATGAGTTCACCGTCGCTTTTTATGGTTCGTTTTGATCAATTTTGAGTTTTATGCGAAGTAATTCGTTTTTTGTTTGTCTCTAGTCCTTTTTCTAATACCATGCTGATGTCTGTTTATTATGTGTAACTATCACGGGATTTTTATTCTGATTATTCAAAAAGACATGGTTCATATTTGTGCCTTTTTTGTTTGCAATTGTTTGTAAAATACATCGGTGTTGTACATTACCCTCTCACTGATAATATTCTTAGAATACTTGTAAATATAATAGCTAATTTTTACTCATTTATTATCTTTATATTTAAGATAATGTGTTTCTAACATACTTTTTTGTTTTCATAATTTAAACCCCCCCCCCCCCTTTTTCTTCTCCGTTTTCGGTAATGTTTACTTCCGTAAAGCAAAGTTATGCACAGAGCTTTATATTCAGCCAAGTTTGACGTTAATGTTACACAAATTTCGAAACTAATTAATAATGTATGCGCTTTCACACTCAATAAAAGAAATTTGATATTTACCGAGAAATTGACGAACACCTAACAATCAAAAGACGTACAAACACACATTTGTTTGACAAGTTATCAAAGTTAAGATCTAAAAAACATCTTTAGATCTTACTTGTAAAGAATTGAATTTAAAAATTCCGAATTTTGAAATTGAAATGGGTAAAGGTCACTGTTATTTAAAAGCTCTTTGAAAATTTCAAATTTGCACATTATACTTTAGATAATTGTTAAATTTAAAGACTTGTTTGGCGATAAGAAATAAAATAAGTTCTGAATTTAGAAACAAAAGATATTTTTCTTTGAATTTAAGTTAGTTTTTTTTTTTCATTTTGCTCTTAACGCATATATGTAGAAACAACAAACTATGCTAATGTGACTGCATTTTCCTGGAATTTTTGCTTTGACCTTTGACCATGATTTAACAAAAATGTGACCACTACAGACAACGACACAACAGTATTTCGATGAGGCACCATCTCCTCTTTATTTGATAAATAAAATAAAGCCGTGTGTTATTCCATTAACCCAAATCGATCAAATCCGTTGATTGGGCACCTTACTAATATAAACGTTTAGGAAAAGGAACCAGATTTTGTAAATATGTTTTGTGGATAAGTTTAAAAATTGTTTACAAATATCGTTTATGGGATATTTGGCCCAGATTTCTTGATAATGAGTAGAAATATCTTACTAGAAGGTTACATGATAACCTTAAGAACAATAAATTTATTCAAGAGACCAATGAGTGTACACACGGTTAACTTTAGATACGCAATTTGATAAATCGACTGATATAGTAATCTGTTTGTTATACTGAATGAGGTTTATGTCCAGTAATATGTCGTCAGATTCAATTATACAAGGACAAATTCCTATCGTATGTCACCTTTGCGATCAATCGGGATCCATTAAATGGAAATGTTTGACCTGTGAACTACTAATGTGTGGTAAATGTCGCGATAACGTGCACTCCAGATTCAAAACAGCAGAGCCTCATGAAATAGTCGACATAAAAAATGTTGGTTTGCCTAAAAAAAGGAGATCATTTAATTTGATTGCTAGATGTGAATTCCATAAAGGTTGGAAATGTTGCCTATATTGCACCGACTGTAGCGTTGCCGTTTGTCCTAATTGTATTGCTGGAAGACACAAAAAACATGACATGATAAATTTCGCTGAGTTCGTCAATGATGTAGAAAACGACGTATGTAATCATAATGTTTGTTAGTGTGCTTTCAATTTTTATCTTTACGTTTTGGTAATTTTATTATTGTTATCCTAAATAATGTGTCTATACTTTATTTTTGTTGTTAACCTAGAAAACACATAATGTTTACTGGCAAAACTTTGTTGTTCAATGGCATTGGCCATGCTTCCATTCGGGAGCTAGTCAATTTGTACTTGCCAAACCGATCTCTCTGGTCAAGCTCTTCACAACTACTTACCGTTCCAAAGTTGCGGACGGAGATGTACGGCGAAAGACGATGTGAATGAACAGCAGCATCTTTTTGGAACAAGTTTGAGACCATGCAAGTTCCTAAGCTTAAAACACATTTTTGAATCTCAGCTTAAAACTCGTTTTTGAATCTCAACGTTAACCTCATTTTTATTGCATTGCTTTTTAATCAGATTGATTTGTTTTCTTTTACGGGTTTTTATTATTGTGCATCTACTTTAAATGCATTTTTGTATTCTTTCTTAAGTTTTTGTTTTTGTTTTGTATGATTTGAGCCTCAAATGTTAATTGTTAATACTTTGTTTTGATATTTATTTTAATATCGTTCTTTTTAATGGTAGGCATTTTTTTGTAATTTTATTTCAGTATTTTAATCTGACATAGTTTGTTTTTGCACTTCAGTGTTCTGTTGTTTTGTTGTTTTCCTCCATTAGTTGATGTTTTCCCTCGGTTTTAGTTTCTAACCCGGAATTTTTTTCTCTCAATCCGTTTATGACTTTTGAACAGCGGTATACTACTGTTGCCTTTATTTATAGTGTATGTTTTAAATTTATGTTTATGTCTTTGTCTTTGATTTGTTTTAATTACATTTCTGCATGCACAACGCATTGGAGTAATTTCTATTTTTTATATCAGGCGCTTTATAAATTTTCATTATTATAATTTTCAATATTATTGTTATGAAATATTTTTGCACAACAGGAGGCCTAAGTTTCATAATTTCTGATTATTAGCTTAATAGAACAAAAGTTACAATTATTATAATAATTAAATTTATGTTTTTGCTATGGCTTGACATGACCAGTTTTTCAAGGACACATATTGCATATAATAATTTATGCAAAAGATTTGTTTTGATAGTAATACAAGAACGGCCTTTCTTAGATTCAATATGATTTACTGTCGTTCACGATACATTCAAAAAATATGCAATAGAACAGAATGTTAAGGCAATGCCTTTTCTAAAAGGGTATCATTCACACAAAGAAATACAAGCTAAATGCATACAGGCACAGTTCATAAAACAACAGACAAAATCTAATGTTATGATTAAACCACGGAAAACAACATGTTCTTAGCTTGGTACAGATATTTTCCGAAAAATAAATTTGGATTTAACTGGTTTTATAGTTAGCAAAACCTCCCACTGGCATTGCGGTTGTTTAAAATTATACCGACAAAATTGGGTTGGCAACCTAATAAAACCTAATAGGCTAATGCGACAATGTTTATATAACAATAAACACAACTGACTAAAAGGTTCAAACTAAAAATAGAAATTAATGTGTCAAAGACGCCAGCAAAAAGGTGTAGAAGTTGATAGTGAACTAGACAAATACTCCAGCAAAAGAGTTTTGTAGTTCATAGTAAATTGACAAAGACGCTAAAACATTTTTTGTAGTTTTTATGCCGTATAAAGTATACACTTTCGCAGTAAAGTAAACATTAAAGTAAAATTTTAAAACAAGGGTTAACAAAATGGATATCAAATACAAGTTCAACTCAGATCGCTGTCTGCACAAAGCGACTTTAAAAAAAGTTCTGTAAAAAGTAAAAACACAAAAATACTGAACTCCGAGGAAAATTCAAAAAGGAAAATCAAAAGGCAAAATCAAAAGTCCAAACACATCAAACGAATGGATAACAACTGTCATATTCCTGACTTGGTACAGGCATTTTCTAATGTAGAAAATGGTGGATTGAACCTGGTTTTATAGCTAGCTAAACCTCTCACTTGTATGACAGTCGCATCAAATTCCATTACATTGTCAACGATGCATGAACAAAACAAACATACTCAAAGAGTAAAAATGTCAAAAATAGGGGTACAACAGTCAATATTGTGTTATCATCTTAATATCACTACATAAACAACAAATGTAACAAAGTAGCACAAAAAGGCATACATCAAATTTAATATTCTCATTTTGCTTTTCTTATACGGCTGAATTTATCTATGTAAAGTCTACCCATAAATGAAAGAAGGTTTTCATTACTGGTGTAAAATTGCGCGTTTGAAATTCGCACAGGTAGACATAAAAATAATTTTGTCGTATGACGGCATACATAAATGCAGACTCACGTAAAGTAGATATAACAAAAAGCAGACTTACAGTAAAAATAATAAATAAAATAATGGTGTGGTTCAAAGCATGACGGGACACATAAGTACAGTTTCACGTCAAATACGGCTGAATTTATCTATGTAAAGTCTACCCATAAATGATAGAAGGTTTTCATTACTGGTGTAAAATTGCGCGTTTGAAATTCGCACAGGTAGACATAAAAATAATTTTGTCGTATGACGGCATACATAAATGCAGACTCACGTAAAGTAGATATAACAAAAACCAGATTTAACAGTAAAAGTAATAATAATAAATAAAATAATGGTGTTGTTCAAAGTATGACGGGATACATAAGTAAAAGAGAAGAGTGAAAAACTAGTAATTTTGTAAATATTTCTTTGTTTGTAGTCCAGTAGTGATGACTCTATGAATAGGATAGATTTAAGCTCGGATTTTGAACAACCAGAGGATTCAAAGGGTAAGTACTTGCCAAATGTAATGCCATATCGGCAAATAAATGCATTGCAAATGGGGGAGCTTCAATAAATGCAAAGTGTTTTTTTTTATTGTTACGGTACTGACACAATTTATTCGTTCGAGGCATATAGATTTTTAAAATATGCCACACAGCTTTAAGGTTGGACCTGAAATGCAACAGGAGTGCACATCAACTTGCCATTGGTATATATAATTTTTTTTCACAAAACTTCATAGTAAAAGTAGCGCTAACTAAGCCATAAAAGGAGTCATATGGGACATTGCATTGTCTATTAGAACAGAAATGCAATCTTTGATATCTTAGTTATGTTTTTTTTTTTGTTGTCTTAAAATTCGAAGTGTGGTTGTTCCTAATTTAAAAATGGTATAGGCCACGCATGACGAAGTTAATTTGGCAAGTGAATTGAAACGATTTTGTTTCACTAAAAAACAAACTTGGTTTTGCCGTTATCTGATTGGTCTATCTTCTTTTCGAGCTAATACAAAATTATAACGACATCGAAAATCGGTTGTAATTCAGCTCTCAAAACGAAATTTTTAAAAATTATGCAGTCCCTTTCTTGATTTACCTTCATCAGGAATGTTCATGCTCGCTGGAAGCCAAGGATTAAAACTTCCTAAACCTGTGATATGATACAAAAATTAAACAAACTATCTGATTTCAATTGGTTGAGTGAGTTGGAACCTTAGCTGTTTTTTATGCCCCACCTGCTATAGTAGAGGGCATTATGTTTTCTGGTCTGTGTGTCCGTTCTTCTGTTCGTCCGTCTGTCCTGCTTCAGGTTAAAGTTTTTGGTCGAGGTAGTTTTTCATGAAGTTGAGGTCCAATCAACTTGAAACTTATTACACATGTTCCTTATGATATGTGTTTTCTAATTTCAATGTCAAATTAAGAGTTCTTATCCATTTTTCACGGTCTACTGAACACAGAAAAGGATATTGTGGATGAGGCATCCGTGTACGAGGGACACATTCTTGTTTAAAATGTTTAACATTACCGTATCTGTTTTTATTAGAATATCTTAGTTTTATTTCATTTTCATTCTTTTTATACAAATATTTCGTCTGCTTTTTCTATTTCAGATTTGATATCTCCAACATTTAATACCCTGGACTATGTAGAAAAGACAGCAAACTTTTGGTTTATGCCAGATATAAATAAAACCGAAGGTTCTATATATTATGTTTTTCTGAGTTATTTGAACACTTTTTTTCACTTTCAATCAACATTAATTGCAATTACCGTAATATTGGTTATACAAAATGTCTGAACAGTTTTGCCTTAAAATACTCTGACAATTACAGGCTTAACCGGTAACAGATGTACAAAATGTTAAGTTAAATTTGCCTCTTGTTTACTTGTCGGATGTCTTTATATAGATGTGATACCGTGTGGATAGAATCATTTCCAATTATTGAAGAATAAGATACACTATTTATTTAGATTTATTGTCAAAACGTAAAATTAACAGTCATTTTACCATCAATGCATTACATTACAGAATTTATAAAAAGTAATGTTTTTGAAAACGAAAACTAATCTGCTCAACATCGCAAATTTATAATTCCACTTCTTAAAATATATCTAATACATTGTTTCGTTGATAAGTATACAACAAAAGACCACGTGATTTGAATTAACTAACTGAGGCATTCTTATTACAGATCTCACGGTATCCTTTATATCAAATGATATAATAAACGGGACGACCGATTTCATTAGATCTATATAAATTGGAAAACAAACACATTATAAAGTTACGTCAGGAGCGCTTTCTCCTAAATAGGATTTTATTTCGACTTCTTCTCACGGAGTTTGCAATTTTTAGCTTGTTAATTATCTTTTTTTAATGTCTGTCATATCCTTATCATTGAAAATTCTCAATCAGGTCACCATCTATCCGGATATAAAGATATTTTGAAGGTATCGTCTTTTGATAAAGGCAATGTATGGTGCAATTTAATTTAAAGCTATTTATACAAAAACCAAAGTAAATTGACTACCCCTTTCAAAACTCCATTATATGTACAAGATCTGTTTGGAAACCACTGTAGCGAACCCCCATGTACCAATACAAACTTACAACTTTCATGTAGAATATTGTCAGTTACAACCTTTTCAAACCCATTGGAAAATATAAAAAGGAGAAAAGATCATTTATAAAACTTATCTTTAGCAGCAAAGGTTTCGATGCCATCAACTTTGGAAATACTCTTGTCATGAAAGAAGGTTAAACATGCCAAAGGGACATTTAATTTGATTTCTTTAAATGTTTAAATGTTTTTAAATTTATAAAAGTAAACCAATAAATGTCAAAATACAGTCTTTAACAGACTGCATTGGCTCACACCGAACAGCAAGCTATAAAGCACCCCAAAAGTTACTAGTGTAAAACCATTCATACGGGAAAACCAACGGTCTAATCTATATAAAAATCGAGAAACGAGAAACACGTATATACCACATCAACAAACAACAACTACTGAGCATTAGAGTACTGACTTATGACAGGTGAAAACAATTGCAGCGGGTTTTAACGTTTAAATGGTACAAAACTTTCACCCTTATCTGAAACAATAGTGTAACATCACAACACAGAAAGACACACTATAGAATATCAATTGAAATGACTGAACATAATAAAAAGACATAACTACATTATCACTGGTGGCTAAAATATTGGCATAGCAGTTCTTCAATCCCATTAACATCACAATGTAGTTAGAACTATTTTAATGCTATTTCAGCTCTGCTTACGCTTAAAGCCACCACACCTGGAACATTTTTGATAAGGAAGTCAAAAACCAAAGTTGATTGTTTTGCTCTCGTTTTGCGGACAGAATACGACCCAGTGTACGATAACCCAACAGAAATTTCTTTGGAAGATTGTGTCTCTACATATCGTATCGAGAAAACAACAGAAAACAAGTATCAATTCACTTTCACAGAGCAAATGTTTGGTAAGATTTAACATTAAACAATTTAGCTAGATATATAAGATCAAACCGTTAATTCCAAATATGGAACGAAAGATATTTTGCATACACCTAATGTATATAGACTGTAAAAGTAAAATCACAAAAATACTGAACTCCGAGGAAAATTCGAAACGGAAGGTTCCTAATCAAATGGCAAAATCAAAGATAAAAACATCAGACCATGGATAACAACTATCATATTCCTGACTTGTAACAGGCATTTTCTTATGTAAAAAAATGGTGAATTGAACCTGATTTTATAGCTAGCTAAACCTCTCACTTGTATGACAGTCGTATCACATTCCATAATATTGACAACGATGCGTGAACAAAACAAACATATATATTAGGTAAAATGTCAAAAATAGGGGTTTAGCGGTCAATATTATGTTGTGATCTTAACAAGTACAACAAGTATTTTAATCACAATAAAAACTAACAAATGAAGCACAAAAAAACATATAAAAAAATTTAACAACCTCATTCATTGCTTTCTTAATTTTTAACAGAGTCGTGCGTTTGACGTCAGAATGAAAACATCACTGTAGAGATATATAATAATTTTGTCGTTAAGAGATCGGCAAGGAAAAGCGCACAGTTCGTTCCCATAGAAATGCCGACAATTTGTTGAAAAAGTCTACCTTCAAATTAAACAAATATTTTGTTGATAAGAAACTCCAGCATACTGATCACTTGTTCCTCTATGTTTTACCCTTTTGTACACTATTGAAAAAATATACCTTATGGTATCCCAAAGTAATAAAGTTATAACGTATGCTACCATTTTTATGTTGAAAGGCATTATCAATTATTTCCCATTTCAAACTTTCAAACTATAGTAATATGATGAAGCAATGCATATTGTTTGCTTATTGGTATTTAAATCGACACAAGTATTTAGAGATATAACTAAATGGATAAAAATCCAAAATCGATCCCAATTTTATAGAAATGTACAATGCCTGATGTTAAATTTTAAGAATTCACTATTTTCATGCTTTATTTCCGGGGTTTGTTTGTTGGTTTTTTTTGGTGCTTATCGGTTCGTTTCTTAAATGTTTTTCCATGCATAGTTTTTTATGTTCAATTTTAGCCATGTCTGCCATGTAGGTTGGCAGGTGGGGTCAGCGGACACATTTTTAAAACTAGATAGTCTAAAGCTAATTTTATCTGCTTGTGTAGTAAAGAGACAATAATAATATATTGCACCAAAATTTATAAAGCTGATACCTTTCAGATTGAAAATTATATTCTATTTTATGGAAAGCTGGGAAGGAATTTTAATCCTTCAAGATAATTTCAAATCACTTCAGATTATTTGTAAGTTTCTATATTTTTTTCAAAATGTGAAACTGCTGACTCTTCCGGGCCAATTGTGTTTATTGTTCAGTAATTAATTCAATATTGCTTTTCTATTCTTTTCTTTTCCTTTTGCTTAATGTGTTGTGTTTTTTATTCGACATATGGATAGGTTTTGTTTACCCATTTGATATCCATTCTCTTATTCTCATTTCGAATCCATTCTCTTATGCATGTTCTAAAAAGAAAATTATTAACTGTATACTCGTTGATTTATATAAGAAATAAAACATGCTCCAGATAGCCTTATTATTAATGTATTGAAGAAATTACCAGCAATCTACAAGTTATCAATCAAACACCAAATAATCGAAGAGGAATTGTGAATACCTAAGCAAACCGAAATAAACGAAAAATGTTCAAACGTTTCAGAGAAAACAAACTAAAACCTACTTGATACCACCAATTAAATCTGGGTATTTATTAATGATACTAATTATGATATCTAATCTGATATCAGGTACCTGCTTACATTCCGTTTGTTGAAATAATTGAAATTGCTTTTTCTTATTAACTGGTCAAAGGTTAAGTTGCACTTTTCGTCTAATGTTAAGTTACAATTTTCGTCTACTATATAGACAAATATCTATGATCTGACTAGAAGTCTATTTATGAAGTACTTCATCAATAGTTACTAATTGAAGATCTTAACAGAATCCTTCTACAACAATGTTTTAAATATATATTTTAGACACCCTCGGATCACTGGTATTCAATCACACAGAAGCACAAGGCATACTGCCATGTAAATTAAATATTCCAACAACTGGTAAGAAACACGTATCTTATAAATTGTATAGCCTTAGCCTGTAAACGCAATATTTCTACGACAAGCGTCACTATTAGCAAATTTATCAATAAAAATACTAATGTAAACAGTGTTATCAAGTTGACAAGGTTTTGATAACGAATATCAGAACATATCCGTTGTAATCTGTAAATTAGATATTCCAAAATGATAACCAAACTTATTTTACAATGAATATACTTACGACGCTGTTGTCAAGTCAATAAAGTTGGCATTTTTTTTAATTAATGATTCACTCATATGGTCTTTGAATTGGAAATAAAAGTACTAAATCCATCTCAAGGTCAACTTTGCCTGAGTGAGAATGAGTGAACACATTTGTTTCTTTATAAATTTCAAAACTATAAACGGACTTTAGAAATGTTAGTTTAAGATCGTGTCAGTATCGAACTACTAACTGCTGAGTAGATACCCTTGGGGACTGATAAATCACCAGTAGAGGTAACGACCTAGTGGTGTAAATAAAGGGAAAACAACACTTTATAAATGTCATGAGTCTGAAACGCTATTCTGGATTGACTAAAGTTTTTTTTAATCATATCATAACCTTAATACAAAGGAGAGTTGGACAGATTACAGGTATTCTAAAACATACTCTATCTTAAATGATATACGGGTATATTTGGAAATCCAAGTTAAAAATTCAAAGTGACATCACAAAATTACTGTGTGACTTATCACTTGATTTGTACTTTAATGAACAACAGAACGCAGTGCTACTTGTGAAACAAGATCTGCTAACACATTCGGATAACAAGAGATCCCACTCGGTTTTTTGGTGGTGCTCGTATTGCTTTGTATGTTAACTTTGGCTAGTTTTGGTGTTTTTTTCGGGTATTTTGTTGGCATGGCCATGTAAATTTGTTTTCGACTTATAACTTTGCTGATCCCTTTGGAATATTCCGGGGTGTTTTACAGAGATTCTATATAGTTGTTTTGTGCATGTTAAACAATATTATTTGATTCTTTGTTTGCTGAACAACAATATGTGTATGGTGAACAGAAGATGAGATATTTACAATCTCAGGCTTCTTGAATAAGTTAGACTGTTTGACTGATAACAACTGCCATATTTCTGATTTGGTATTTGACATTTTGAGAAAAATAAAGATTCTTGAACCCGGTTTTATGGCAAGCCAAATGTCCCGCTTATATGGCGATGTTGAAAATATCCCTAAAATGGCAACAGTACGTGATAGGAATACAGTACAAATACATGCAAGAACTGTCAGGACAGAAAAATATATTAATGAATAATATAAAAGTACATAACAACATGAAGACCATAGAATAACAACGGACACTTCCTCTGAATCTACTACAGAACAGTTGATTTTGGTAGTGTTTGTATATTTTTAATGCAATTATTGGTTATTGCGCGTTTTACAACATTTTCATTTCATCATTGTTAGTGTATGATATTAGAGTAAACGAAATAAACTCATCAAAATCGATAAACTCTATGTATATTAAATACCATCTGATTACGGTGAAATTACAAATGATAGTTTCACTGTTTGTTCTCATAAAATTAAAGTGCAATATTTAAATATAGTCCAAAATCTGGTTTTGGCTTTGAATCCATATTATAAGAGAATATCCTTAGGGAGTTGTATATAAAATCCCAAAGTATAGTTATTTTCATACATGTATTTTACATTTTAGATTTGAGACTTGGAGTAAATTTGAGTATTGAATCTTTGCAAGCAATAAAGCAGTATTGGTACTTCCCTGATATTTCCAGAGACGAAGGTTTGACACTAACATTACATTTGAAGCATTGTCTTTATCTATTTGGATCAACAAGTTTTACCACACCAATAAATGAATTTAGATTGTATTTTCGTTCCAGTTTGATGTTTTAATTTGATGCCTTTCTTCTAAACCAACCATATTATTAATATTGGTTATATTCCTATCTTTCTTTGTACTTGTTTCTTCTGTTTACGTTTTTTTTTTTCACCTTCCTATTTCCATGCGAAACTCCGTCTTAAGTCTGCTTTCTATAAAATGATATCAAATTGTAAACCAATATCGTGTTTATTCTATCTTTAAGTATTTTATTTGTAAAAAAAATATTTCAAACATATTTGTCGAATTATTTGAGAGATACCTTAAATGGAAATAAAATAGATATATATATATATATATATATATATATCAAAAGACAAACAATGAATAAGTAACACGGACATTTTTTTATATCATTTATAGATAAGTCTTTTTAAAGTCTTTTTATTTTTATATTGCATTAGGAATTTGGGATTTTTTTTAAATACAATTGTATTACCTCGACTATCTTTAAAATATACAGTAAATGTAATTTTTTGTTCCTTATTTTATATATTTGCTTTCATACTCATATCTCTGTTATTTCATTTCTTCTAGCAATTGGAAAAATAAAACTCAAAGTTGTAGGATCATTTTTGATAAGAAAATCATCCAGTGAAGAAGGAGGGTTTGTTTTAGTTGTGAATGAAACCAAAACAGATAATCTGTGCAACAGCAACAATAATACTGTTGTTAGAAATTTTTTGATTCATTCAACAGATAGAGGATTAACTTCGATACAAGGCACAGAAACATTTGGTGAGTAGTTAAAATCCGTTATCATAACAAGCAATTATTTAATCACCAGCAAGGAATTTTTATTTTAATATCACTTCGGTTTTATCATGTATATCTATTGTATAGTCATTTTATAAAATTTACTGTTTGCAAAAGTATGAATTATTCTAAATAATAAAGATGTTCTTATCCCAGGCAGAAAACCTTAGCCGTATTTGGCACAACTTCTTCGAACTTATGGTCCTCAGTGCTCTTCAACTTTGTACATTTTTTGGCTTTCTAACTTTTTTCACATGAGCGTCACTGGTTAGTCATGTGTGGACAAAACCCACGTCTGGCGTATCAAATTTTAAACTTGGTACCTTCTGTTAGCTATTATCCGTGTGTTTCTCTGTTCTAATGTTCTCCCTTTTATTTGTATTATAGTCCTGTCATGTAATGTTGTCATTTTAATGTTATATTTAACATTGCCATAAAACGGTCAGCTTTGGCATGCCACAAAACCAGGTCCAACCCACCATTTGTTTTTCTTAAAATGTCCTGTACCAAGTCAGGAAAATGGCCATTTTTATATTATAGTTCGTTTCTGTGTGTGTTACATTTTAATGTTGTGTTTCTGTTGTGTCGTTGTTCTCCCGTTATATATTTGATGCGTTTCCCTCAGTTTTAGTTTGTAACTCGGATTTGGGTTTTTTTTCCTCAATCGATTTATGAGTTTAGAACAGCGGTATACTACTGTTGCCTTTATTAAATATTATCCTTAAATTGTTGTTATATGTGTAATAATGAAAAAGATATCCTACCTTCAAATAAAAAGTTGAATTAAATTTCTGACTCACGTTTTTTTATGTGAAAATGATCTATTTACGATTATTTGCCGGAAGTCAATAGCAAATATGTTGTGCATTTTCAAGTAAAGAAAACGTTAACAATAATCTCAATTGGACGGTTTACAGATGAAAGGCCAGTAATACGAATATAAGATATGATAATGTGTGATAGGATAAATATTGTGCAACATACTGACCCACCAAGGCGTATTACTATCCTTACACAACATACAGCCAAGAGACGACTCTTGATAAAGAGGTTTTAACTCCGGGACGGAGGTCTAGGTGAAGATATATGTAAGTGTCGGAGTGTCCTTCAAAATGTACTATGCAAATGTTTTAAGTATCAGGTCTGCCTAAAAATTTAGTTTATAGTAAGAAGCATATCAACAAAACTCAGATAAGAAAATGATAAAATGTACATAAAAATAAATAAGTGTTGTCTTATCTTTTTCAGACAGCATTGTTTCATTAGTTCACTATTATGCTACGACTGATACAACAGACTTGTCGTGTAGACTAGCCTTACCTTAATTGAGATAATCTACAAATATTAAGGTACATGGAATATGTCATGCATAACAAACAATTAAACATTTACTGTTAATTCATGTATATTAGCTGTCAAATTAGTGCATACTTTGAATCGACAAAATATCAATTGAGAACTTATTAAAAACATAAGTGCTTTGTTTATGAAATTAACTTTATATCACAAAATACGTAGAGAAAACATATTGTACTATTTTCTGTCAGCAGGATAGTCACGATTTTTAATCCAAAAATAAACTTTATATCATAACTCGTAAGAAACTGTTTTACACATGTAAAAATACTGATTTAGTGTTAAAAACGGGAACATATTATACATAAAATGACAACAGGAATCACCAATAAAGCAATAGAATACAACAGATCACTTAAAGACATTAAATCCTAACGTTTCTACGAAAATCATGTTTTGCAGTACAAAACTATAAATCAATGAAAAAATATGTTATGTCATCCTCAGTACTCTACTGGACGTATTAAGAGCATACAGTCTATATTTTTCATTTTCTGTTTGACCGTATCACTTTTATTATACAAGAATGTATAATGACATACCTTCTCAAATGTACATGTTAACGGATACGACATTAGGTATACTAGGTAACTTTAATTTTATTTCAGTGTATTACTTCGTCTACAAACACAAAATCACATCTATTGTATCGTGTTTGTACGCCTGAACATTAATCCCTTGCTGCACACGTCCAGGTAATGCTACCTCGTTACAAATTTAGGATCATTGTTTATTGCTTCCCTATACTGATCGTTGTTCAAGAACATCTCCCTCAAACGTTTAAATAATATTTTCAATGACCCAAAATCGTAAATGTTGTCGGTCTATTATGATTCCACGTTGTTTCGGTAAACATATTTTACAATATTATGCAATAAAACTGATAACCATCCACACCATTGTATCTCTTGGTGAGTGTTTTCTCATTGGCAATTATACCACATCTGCTTCTATTTATGTGTGTAAAACAAAGCCTGTGCATTTATTATGTTAAATCATCGCTATTTGAATATCACCGGGTTTGTGTTAACATGAGCAACACGATGGGTACAAGTGTGGTGCATAATCTGCTTATTCTTCCTGAAAACCTGAGATACTCCCCATTTTTTATATGATTCGTGTTGCTAAGTCTTTTGTTTTCAATATTCTGTTGTGAACTGTTGTTTGTTAATGTCTTTTTGTGGTTTTCATATTTTATTATTCTTGAATATTAATGTCCCTTTTCAATGTATTGTGATATAATCTATGAACATATACAGTGTTGAAAAATACATTATTGGTTTGGCCGAGCTATACAGATAAAGCACTTGCAATGTTTGGGACATATAAATTATCGTTCATTGGTCAAATTTAAAACATGTTCACATGCCACACCTGATCACTGTACTCAAAATAATTAAAGAATGTATCTTTTAAGTTATATATAAAGATGATAGTAAAGTTTTAAAACAGCAAATCGTACCCTTTCGTGGTTATTCAAAATTTAAAACAAAATTACAGCAAACGTGTAAATGAATTCAATCTGATCTACTTGCTATTTGTATTTGTTTTTGTATATTTAAAACTTAACTTTAATTTAATTTTCTTATCCCAGACATAGATAACCTAAGCCGTATTTGGCACATTTTTTTGGAATTTTGGATCCCCAATGCTCTACAACTTTGTACTTGTTTGGCTTTATAAATATTTTGATATGAGCGTCACTGACGAGTCTTATGAAGACGAAACGCGCGTCTGGCGTACTAAATTATAATCTTGGTACCTTTGATAACTATTAACTGTTGAGAACATTTTTGATAATATTCTTTTGGAGTTGCTCGGTTTTCATACATCCCGGCATTGTGTTATTGTGAAGAAAAAAAAACAGATGAAATATGTTATCACTTTTTCTACCTTTCTAAGGAAGCATTAACATGTTTTAATTGTTGATTCCTTGGTATTTTGTTATTGATATACGATAAACTGGGTTGATAGTTTTATATAAAATGCTGGAACTCTTTATTTACTAGACTTACATAATCATGGCATTTTCCATTTTTTTTGGTTTTTTTTGTTTTTTTTTTTTTTTTTGTTTATGATTTTATAGATTGTTATCCAGTTTCCAAACAGGAAGTACTAGCGTTGAAAAATGAAATTTTACTTGTTGGTGATATTTACTTTACTTTCTTTAACATGTTTATTACTTTTTATATAGACAATATTCATGTTAAAGTCCGATTTAGAAAATGTCTCAGCTGCTGAAATAGAAAGATTTGAAACTTTAATGGAGTAATATAACAACATATAAGTAGATATTAATTATGCTGTTCTTTATTTAAATTGCAGATTTAGAAGGCCTCGCAACCAGATTAGTGCATGGTTTTATAAAGAACCAAGTACTGTTAAGAATTGTCCTTTAAAACTCGCTGTTGTGCTTACTTGGCTTGGTGGAGGGTATCATTCATTTGTATGAAATTTTTGAAATCATTGCGTTTTGATATTTCTTATATAACTGTTGTATGATATTGTATATATGATATAAAGGTATATCTGTATGTAAATTTGTAATAAAAGTATGTATGTATGTCTGTCTGTCTGTCATTATTAAAATTGTTACATGCAGCTCGAAAATATTTGTTTATATGCATGTTTCAGTTAGTCATATGCGTACAACTAAACAGAAATAAACAAAAAAAAAATAAAAACTATAATAATTGGAAATTCTAGTTATTTTTGCGGGAAGAAACTTAATTTTTTATTTATAAATATCAAGTAAATATAGTTCGAAATTACATATAAATAAAAAAAAACTTCTACTTCTACTATAATTTTTGTACAAACACTAACATATTATTTTTAGGTTAATCCGCAACGATAAAGGAAATTAAGCTACAGCAATAATGGATTTTGTGATAAAATTATAAAGGAAATTCAGTTAAAATGATACAGAAATTAAACTTTATTGAAAGTCTCTGTAACACAGAGATTTGGAAGCTCGTCTATTATATACGTTTTTAGAGTGTTTTTGAGAAAATGACAATAACACTTTATAAATTTGATACGTCCGAAGTACTTTTTTTTAGATCGAACTTCATCATAAACGTTGAAAGCCAAGGATGTTAAAACAAATCGAAACAATTGAAGAGCTAAATGACAAAACAGGACCAAACAAAAATATTCAATGTTATATAAAAGAGGTACGAAAGATACCAGAGCGACAGTCAAACTCATAAATCGGAAAGAAACTGTGCCATGTCTAAAAATGAAAAGGACAAACAGACAAACAAAAGAACACATGAAACAAAACAGAAAACTAAAGAATAAGCAACACGAACCCCACCAAAAACTAGGGGTGATTTCAGGTGATCCGGAAGGGTAAGCAGTTCCTTCTCCACATGTGGCACCCGTCGTGTTGTTCAAGTTATAACAAATCCGGTAAATAGGGATTGTGGAAGATATCCGATATCATCTGTGAAACGGTTAGGGAGCTACCATTTGATTTTTATGGGGGGGGGGGGGGGGGGTGGCTAGGATGAAATTTGAAAAAAAAATAGACAGGACAGGAGTTTTGAGTAAAAAAAAAGTCAGGACGACAATTTAGGTAAAACAAAGTCAGGATAAACTAAAAAAAAAAAAAAAAAAAGCAGGACCAAACAGAGTGAAAAATAAAAAGGCAGGACAGAGATTACAGCTAAAAAAAATGCAGGACAAAATTTTTTATCCTAGCCCCCCCATAAAAGTCAAATGGTAGCTCCCTTATTTCATAACGGTCAACCAACTCGTGATGGCGTCCGTAAATATACGAAGGGATGATTCCAACTTCATCAGTTGGAACTCTTGGTTTAATAGCTTGCTTGTGAGCAGCAACCCTCTATCAAGAAAATCGTGATAGGAAATACAGGCACGAGAATATCGGATCAATTGGGAGATATATACCCCGTATGCAGGTGCTGCTGGAATGTTGCTACTTTATTGGAAAGCTGAAATCATCTCTTTTATCGTAAAGTTTTGTTTTCAACTGACCCTCATTGTCAATTTCTAGATGTAAGTCAAGATATGAGGCCGACATAACTATATATGTAGTATCCTTTATCGCTAGTTCGATGGGATAGATCATCTATATAGCGGAAAGTAAAGTTGAAGGATATTGCTAACTTCTTATCTTTCTTCCTAAGAAGTTATAAAATTCGTAAGGGTTCTACGTTTGCTGTTAATAGCAGACTCAACAAAAATGAGGAAAAACATCAATAAAAATTTCCCTCTCGATACTGTCTTTTGATTGAAAGAAGCTTCCAAGTTTGTTAAAAAAATCCAGGATAGTTTATGAATCTAATAAACGTTTTATAAACTTTAACTGGAGACTGTATGTAATGTTAACTGGAAGAAAAACTAAGTCCATTTATAAGTAAAATACGGAAAAGGTGATTTTTTTTTTTACAAAATTTACTTCTGAATAATATCTTATGATCAGAAACAAGCTTTTGTCTAAGTTTGGTAGAAATCCAGGATAGTTTAAGAACATTATAAAAATTTTAAAAACTTAAACCACAGAGTGAATGTTTTGTTTCTGGCAAAAAAACTAAGTCCATTTATAAGTAAAATACGGAAAAGTGGAAATTTATTTTTACAAAATTTTCTTCTTGATACTATCTTATGATCATAAACAAGCTTCTGTCCAAGTTTGGTACAAATCAAGGATAGTTTATGAAAGTTATTAAAATTTTAAAAACTTTAACCACAGAGTGAATGTAATGTTTCCTCGCAGAAAAACTAAGTCCATTTATAAGTAAAATACGGAAAAAATGGAATTTTATTTTTACAAAATTTACTTCTGGATACTTTCTTGTGATCATAAACAAGCTTCTGTCCAAGTTTGGTAGAAATTCAGTATAGTTTAAGAAAGTTATTAAAATTTAAAACACTTTAACCACAGAGTGAATATTTGTGGACGCCGCCGACGACGACGACGACGACGACGCCGACGACGACGGAATGTAGGATCGCTTAGTCTCGCTTTTTCGACTAAAGTCGAAGGCTCGACAATAAAGCCAACTTTGCCTGAGGAAGTTCGAACCTCAGTTTCTTTATAATTTTAAAACTTATTAACGAACTATTTAAAAAAAGTTTTGTTTTAAAAAAAATGACATATCAATACCAAATCACTGACTACTGGGCTGGTGATGCAAGTTCGTCAAAACCAGCACTATAGCAGTTAACAATTTATAATATAACATTTACATCATGCTCATTCACGAACACTGGCTATTTCAATTTAAATCACAACTTATAAATGAGACTAGTACCATATCAATCGTACTTGAAAAAATGTAATAAGTACATAAATAATCATGGGCAAATACCATCATTATATCAGCAATATCGAACATAAAAATATCGAACATAAAAAATTCTTCTAAAACAAGCCCATTGTGGCGGAAAGATGATAAAATGTGTTTTCATATATAGCATGTCAAATGATTTATTAATTTATTTATTTATTTATTGGTAGTTTGAAAATAAATTACCTGACTTGCAATGTATTGAAAATAAATAACTCAGCAGGTCTAATCAAAAGTATGAGATGGCACAAGATTCGTCATAAATTCATCCTTTTCCCCAAAAAAAATCTTGCATTTTTAGGTTATGAAAGGGTTATCAATGTTATCAAATATGTTTGCCAATACTTTTAAAAGCGGCTAGTTACAACCAAACTTTAATACTATGTATGTATGCAATACATGTATATGCAGTTGCGAATATAAAAGATTAATTTCTGCAGAGGATGATGATTAATTCTGATTAGATGGTACATAATGACTTGACTATACATGTATTATTTATAATAAACAAATCATTTAAAAATTGTGTGTTTTCAAATATCATAAATATAGTTGTGAAGATGAATAATCAGTCCCTTGCTTTAATGAAAATTAAAAATCTTGCTTCAATAGTGCAGAAAATAAATAATCTGTCCTAGTTTACAAAAATAAATAACCGATCAAAAACAAATCCTGCTGCTTCATTTATCAAAAGGGGTTTCCTTAAATTGACACAATCACAAATTTTAACATTATAACTAGTTAAAAATTTCAAACTAAATAGACTATGAGAGTGAATACAAGGTCGAAAATTTTCAAAAGAAAAGTGCCTATGTTCAAACAACTTCTTATCTAATGTCATGATCTGAACATATTTGTCTAGAATTTCCAGGCAAGGCAAAAACAAAAACCAAAATCTAGAAAGAGTCTACCCCTCGTAAAGATATTGTATTAAGCAGAAACCATCCACAATAATGCTGTATATATCAAATTTTTGGGTTGTTGTTTTGTACATAAATCAGGTTCATTAAATATATCATTTTTTGGAATTTAAACTGATTTATGTGTAAGGTTTTTGCATAGGAAATAAACATTTTTCTTCTAAAACCAGATGTTGGCAAGATATGGGTTCTGTTCTTCTCATATATTTTACATGTTTTATGAGGATATGGTTCTAAACTGATAACAGGAGGTATTGTGCTCGATATTCTTTTCATACCTTTCAGTTATACTAAATGAGGTCTGGAGCTGGCATGCAAGTAACTGATAAATTAATAGTGCCTTGGTAACTTGTGTTGATTATAATTGCAATTTTGCCTAGTTTCTTCTGTTACATGTTCAAATATCAGACACAGACTCCTTTTGAACTGAGTTTTACTGTGCAGATTGCTGTGTCTGATTATTCCACATTGGTACTTGTATTTGTGGAGTGTTGAGATCACACAAAACATGTTAAACCGACTGAATGTTTGTGCCTGTCACAAGTCAGGAACCTCTGGCCATTTGTTAGTCCTGTGTTTTTGGGAGGGTTTTTGGTTTTTTTTTTATTTTGGCTCCCTCGTAGGTTAGTGTAACATCCGTTTTCGCTGAACTAGTACACATTATTATTGAGAAGCCGGGTGAGATTTTCTCGTAGTATTGATGACTCATCAGTGGCCTTCAAAAGATTTGTGATCACTGATGAGAAAATTGATTTCAACTTTTTTATAACATTTTTTTTTCTTTTCAATTACCTTTATCAATCCAAAAACACATGAGGTAAATATTGATGAGGTAGTTACCAATTGACACAAAATTAAAAAAACACATGAGGTAAATATTGATGAGGTAGTTACCAAATGACACAAAATTAAAAAATTACACGAGGTAAATATTGATGAGGTAGTTACCAAATGACACAAAATTTAAAAAACATGAGGTAAACAGTATCTACCAAACTACAGAGGTAAATACAGAATTGTAAGAACTAAATTGCCCTATGTGTAGAAAGATTGTCTTCTTAAGTTTTCAAGACTTTTAGATCATCTTAATCAAAATGAGAGAACTGATGAAGACTATACAAAATAAATCATATAGCAACAGATTCTTTAAAAAGTAAATAATAAAGAGACTATACACATTATTTTAAAAACTTTAATACAGTTAACTTTATAATAAATTGTATTATTTTTTTCTGAAAAAATTATTTATTAGTACATCAATAGTAAAAAATCTCATATTGAAAAACAAACTTTTATTCAATTCAATAAATATAAAGAAATATATGAAGCTGTTTAAATAACATCTATGAGACAGCAACCTATGTTTATAAAATTTTGTTATATAAACATAAACATGAAAATATTTTACTAGGGGTTTACACAAAATAATTATAAATTCATTAAACAATACAAAAGTTTACATCAAAACATATTTTTTAGTTGGTCTATTTATTATTTTTTATAGAATTCAATTAAATGATGCATTTTCATGCCGAACACCTGATTCCCCTGTCCACTACTGCAGGGACATAAATATCACTCAGTTAGGACACACAGCATTTAAATACAAGTCACAAAAAAATATAATACATGCATCTTCAATAAATAAATCTAATAATCACTAATTTCTTAATTTTTGTCCTATGGACAATGTCACATGATCATGATGCTGGGTGATATTTCTGTTTAATAATTTTCCATCTCAAGGTACTCAACTGAGAATGGGTTTTCTCAGTTTTGCAGAGTAAGAAGATGGTGAAATATATCACTGAAGATGAGTAGCAAAAATGTAAAATCACAATAATGCTGAACACCAAGGAAAATTCAAATTGAAGAGTTCCTAATTAAATGGGAAAATCAAAAGCTCAAACAGAAAATAGTGATAAACTGATAATCTATTAACTCTACCAATTCCTCAGCTACATCTTATATCAGGGCAAACCCCCTTTTTAAAAGTTTATTTATAATATTGAAGATGATGACCTCCCTCTTGGTTTCACAGTAATAAATATTATTTAATAAATTAATATCAAAATCACATAAATATATATATGGTCCCATATTGCATAAAAATCACACAACTTAATTACATGTATTTACAAAGCAGTTTACATCTCAAATATCTTGTTATATAGTATATTTATCTTGAACATTCCATGTAAATACAGTAAACCTTTTTGAAAGGAGAACTGATTGAGTTTTACATACTATAAAATTGTATAGAGTTAACAATACTTTAGAAAGTATCTTACAGAAGGAGTTTACCCTGCAAGAATACTTTTACTCAAATACATAGAGCTAGAGTTAACCCAGGACCTCTTTCAGATTTTTGAAAGAAGACAGTTTTGTTTTACATGTATGATGTTACACTCTTAGTTACCAAAGTTCTAGCAACTTAGAAATTATGGATTTTGAACATCAAGAAGATATATTTTTATGTTCTTGTACTATCATGACTATAATAATGCATCAAAAGTACAAATCAAATTTAAACTTTTTAAAACAAATTAAAGCCAAAGTCAGTTAAACTTTCTAAACATTTAGAAAATAGTGGTAGCTAATATCAATATAGGACTGCTAGTAGTGAACACCTATCAAGGATATACATACATTATATCTGATTCTGTGTGCATCTTAGTATCTAAGTTCTCTTCATGCCCAACTTATTCTGTGAAAAGCTGGATAGCCATAAGATATTGTGGGTATTATATAATATTATAATTATAACTTATTTATTCTTTAGCAAATGAACACAGATAGTTAGAAAAAAATATAATCACTGAGGCCCTCACATATAACTTGTATAGTGACATCAACTTGGTATTAGATGTTACTTTAGCCCAGCCATGATTTATAATATATATTTTGATAAATTCAAAGCAAATGACTTTATAATTCTTATTAAAGCTAACCTTCAGACAACATAAAAAATGCATCGTTTCCTACATTAGTAACTTTTTGAAACTAATGATTTCAGACTAATGCTCTTAGGGCAAAAAAAATGTTATATGTATGATTTTGATACACATTTTTGTAGAAAAAGAATTGAAAAAACTTTGATGATAATAGATAATCTTTTAACAAGACAAATCCATATTCATAACTTTTATATAAGATTTTCTTATTTTTTGTAAAATTGAGATCGTTGAAAAAAAGAACATCCAAGTTATAACAAGGTACACCAAAAAAATAAAAAAAAACTATGTATTTACAAAACAATTATGACTGACATGTAGGAGCACTTTCAAACATCTCATACACATTAACCAATACAAATGTGACTATTGCTCCCACGGCTGAACCAACTTGAGATATGCCACCAATCCATAATAAAGCCTTTTTACCTTCTTCTCTGAAGATGCCAGCAATGGAAACTTTTACAAAGGTTAATGTGAACACAACCAATATCCAGGCAGCAATCTATATATAGAAAATAAACATGGTGAAGAAATAATAATTAAATTAAAAACATATTGACAGAGAGTTTACGATGTTATTGTCAAATAATGATGACTATGTTAAATATCAAATTGTTATTGAAATGTTGAGAGGATATCGATTGGTTTGAAATTTTTTGCACTTTTTATCATGTTAAGATACTGGTAATTAAGCTCGTCTAATGTAAATAGATAAAGTAATACATACATGTATACATGTATTCAATTTATCTTATGTCAATTTTAGGTCACTCATTTGTTGGTGCATAAGTATTAGGGTGTTTAACAAAAAGGGTTATTAAGTGGAAACTTTTGTCCTACATTATAACTTAAAATTAAAATGACTAAGATGTGGTCTTACTAAAATTTAAAGTTTTAAATATATCACATACTGAAATTCAATAATTTATTGCAATTTTATGAATTTAGGCCAAATAAATAATACATGTGTTTCCACTAACCCTACCTTTATTCAGTCTATTTTAATTTTAAGTTATAATGTAGGACTTAATAACCCTTTTTGTTCAATACCATAATACTTAGGTACCAACAAATGATTGACCTAAACATTGACACAAGAGGTCTTTGCTCATGTGCTAATTTCTCAAATATTACAAAATTACAAAAACCATTCTCATAGAGACCTAAAAACAATGAAAACAATGGT
Source organism: Mytilus galloprovincialis (assembly GCF_965363235.1). Taxonomy (NCBI): domain Eukaryota; kingdom Metazoa; phylum Mollusca; class Bivalvia; order Mytilida; family Mytilidae; genus Mytilus; species Mytilus galloprovincialis. The sequence continues at coordinate 92,068,117 of NC_134843.1, forward strand.
TCCACAGCTGTCATGATTGTATATATGTAGTTACAGTACCGAAATCATATTTCTGTTAAATAAGTTGCAACATTTGTATTTCTTTCTGTCCATTCAGAGTAAGACTCGGCATGCTCAGGAATTAGAGGTTGACATTTTGTTTAGACATCTGCCTATAGTTGTAGACTGTTGCCCTGAAGTTGTCTTTTGGTTGCTTGTCTCATCAACGTATACCCAACATCTCCTTTTATTCATATAAGAGAAATCTATTTATAAAACCAATCACCTATATATATAAGCTATAATAAGCTATATTAGATCGTTCTTATATTGTACTGTTAAACCACTGTCCCAGATTAGAGGAGGGTTGGGATCCAGCTCCGCCACATTATTTATGTATATGCCTGTCCCAAGTCAGGAGTCTGTAATTCAGTGGTTGTCAGTTTTTTATGTGTTACATATTTGTTTTTCGTTCATTTTTTTATACAAATAAGGCCGTTAGTTTTCTTGTTTGAATTGTTTTACATTGTCATATTGGGGCCTTTTATAGCTGACTATGTGGTATGGGCTTTGCTCATTGTTGAAGGCTGTATGTACATGACGTATATGGTGACCTATAGTTGTTAATGTCTGTGTCATTGTGGACAGTTGTCTCGTTGGCAATCATACCACATCTTCTTTTTTTATATATACATTGTACATACATACCACTATTACAGAGCCTGCTGTTGTGTTATACAGGACTGGATTAGGACTCTCTACAGCTGTAGATATAATATACCCAGCTATGGCAGTTCCTAGGAATGTTAAAAACGATATCACAATGCTTGATTTTACTGTAACAAAAAATGCCACCAAACAGGCAAGAGGATTGGCAATGTTTGCCAAAGTGGCAGACAAATGATAAGCATCATTCCCAAAAGGCAAGGTTGAGTATGTCTGTAGAGATGGCAGTGCTCCATTTGAAAGACAGTTTACCCATGCAGTTAAGACTAAATAATATATAAATAGCTTTGTTGACAATATTTCACGGAATTGAATTATATCTACTGATTTTGAATTTATATCTAATTGCTTGTTCTTCTTCATCAGCTGATTTCTTGAACTTAATGCTGAAGGATTTATAAATTCATTTGAATGATTTCCAGAGTTTTGAGCTGATATACTATAAGGTTGATCTGGGTTCAGTTCATAACTACTCATCATTTGATTATCATTGCTTGACTCTACTTCTTCATAGTCATCTTGATGTTTGACTTTCTCCTTCTTACAGTATGACGTGTAATTCAGAATGGTGAACGACACAATGGAAATGATTAACATTGCACATAGAAAATAAAAGAATTCCTCTACACTAAAACGAATGCTATGATAAATAGGCTGTATACTATAACTCGTCACATTTGTCGTGGAATTAAAGCTAGATATATTTTTACACGTAAGTTGACCAACTCCTTGACCAAGAGCTACAACACTTGGAACAAGTCCACTCAGTCCTTCACCAATGAAATAACCTGTCATGTATTCAGCTTTAAATGTCGCCATGAAAGGTAAAAATAAAACAGATGTTGTACAATCTGTAAGAGCTAGGAAAAACTGAAGAACTAATAATGCTGTGCTGTGAAAATCTCCAGCGATGTATGTTGTTTCCTTCCAGAAAAACGACATAAGTAAACACGAGGTTGCTCCGATGCCCAAGACAGCATAAACTGCAACTCTCTCTTTCATATAACTTTTACAAAACACATACATTGCCGTTACCAAGAGTGGTCCAATGTTAGCCATTTGTATAATGACGGACAAATATGAAGGTAATTTCCATCCCTCTGGGAGGTGTGGCACCATCACTGGAAGTTCTACCCATAATCCATTTATATCTACCCAGGATCCAATACCAAACAGGGCTACTAGAACATAAACTAGGATATTTATGTTTTTGCACTGAAATATATCCACTGCCATGTTGCATCAAATTTCACCTGAAAATAAATAACTTTCAATTAAGTCAAGCAATTATACCTAGTTTTTTTCCAAAACTAGAGGCTCTAAAGAGCCTGTGTCGCTCACCTTGGTCTATGTGCATATTAAACAAAGGACACAAATGGATTCATGACAAAATTGTATTTTGGTGATGGTGATGTGTTTGAAGTTCTTACTTTACTAAACGATTTTGCTTCTTACAATTATATCTATAATGAACTTTGCCCATTAGTAACAGAGAACTATATTTGGTAAAAATTTACATATATTTACCAAATTAATGAAAATTGTTAAAAATTGACTATAAAGGGCAATAACTCCTTAAGGGGTCAATTGACCATTTAGGTCATGTTGACTTATTTGTAGATCTTACTTTGCTGAACATTATTGCTGTTTACAGTTTATCGCTATCTATAATAGTATTCAAGATAACCAAAAACGGCAAAATTTCTTTAAAAATTACCAATTGGAGGGCAGCAACCCAACAACCAGTTGTCCAATTCATCTGAAAAATTCAGGGCAGATAGATATTGACTTGATTAACAATTTAACTTCTTGTCAGATTTGCTCTAGATGCTTTGAATTCATAGTTATAAGCCAAAAACTGCATTTTACCCCTATGTTCTATTTTTAGCCGTGGCGGCCATCTTGGTTGAATGGCCAGGTCATTGGACACATTTTTCAAACTAGATACCCCAAAGATGATTGTGGCCTAGTAGTTTCAGTGGAGATTTTGTAAAAGATTACTTAGATTTATGAAAAATGGTTAAAGATTGACTATAAAGGGCAATAACTCCTAAAGGGGTCAACTCACCATTTTGGTCATGTTGACTTATTTGTAGATCTTACTTTGCTGAACATTATTGCTGTTTACAATTTATCTCTATCTATAATAATATTCAAGATAATAACCAAAAACAGCAAAATTTCCTCAAAATTACCAATTCAGGGGCAGCAACCCAACAACCGATTGACCGATTCATCTGAAAATTTCAGGGCAGATAGATCTTGACCTGATAAACATTTTTATCCCATGTCAGATTTCCTCAAAATGCTTTGGTTTTTGAGTTATAAGCCAAAAACTGCATTTTACCCCATATGTTCTATTTTTAGCGGTGGCGGCCATCTTGGTTGGTTGACCAGGTCACGCCACACATTTTTTAAACTAGATACCCCAAAGATGATTGTGGCCAAGTTTGGATTAATTTGGCCCAGTAGTTTCAGAAGAGAAGATTTTTGTAAAAGATTAATTTAATTTATGAAAAATGGTTAAAATTGACTATAAAGGGCAATAACTCCTAAACGGGTCAACTGACCATTTTGGTCATGTTGACTTATTTGTAGATCTTACTTTGCTGAACATTATTGCTGTTTACAGTTTATCTCTATCTATAATAATATTCAAGATAATAACCAAAAACAGCAAAATTTCCTCAAAATTACCAATTCAGGGGCAGCAACCCAACAACCGATTGACTGATTCATCTGAAAATTTCAGGGCAGATAGATCTTGACCTGATAAATATTTTTATCCCGTCAGATTTCCTCAAAATGCTTTGGTTTTTGAGTTATAAGCCAAAAACTGCATTTTACCCCTTTGTTCTATTTTTAGCCGTGGCGGCCATCTTGGTTGGTTGACCAGGTCATGCCACACATTTTTTAAACTAGATACCCCAAAGATGATTGTGGCCAAGTTTGGATTAATTTGGCCCAGTAGTTTCAGAGGAGAAGATTTTTGTAAAAGATTACTTTAATTAACGAAAAATGGTTAAAAATTGACTATAAAGGGCAATAACTCCTAAACGGGTCAACTGACCATTTTGGTCATGTTGACTTATTTGTAGATCTTACTTTGCTGAACATTATTGCTGTTTACAGTTTATCTCTATCTATAATAATATTCAAGATAATAACCAAAAACAGCAAAATTTCCTCAAAATTACCAATTCAGGGGCAGCAACCCAACAACCGATTGACCGATTCATCTGAAAATTTCAGGGCAGATAGATCTTGACCTGATAAACATTTTTACCCAATGTCAGATTTGCTCTAAATGCTTTGGTTTTTGAGTTATAAGCCAAAAACTGCATTTTACCCCTATGTTCTATTTTTAGCCGTGGCGGCCATCTTGGTTGGTTGACCGGGTCACGCCACACATTTTTTAAACTAGATACCCCAATGATGATTGTGGCCAAGTTTGGTTTGATTTGGCCCAGTAGTTTCAGAGGAGAAGATTTTTGTAAAAGTTAACGACGACGGACGACGACGACGACGACGGACGACGGACGACGACGGACGACGGACGCCAAGTGATGAGAAAAGCTCACTTGGCCCTTCGGGCCAGGTGAGCTAAAAAAAGAGTAAAATGTTAGGTGTGTACTGATTTATATTTACGTTTTAGACATCTGATTAATTATAAATTGTTATCAGCTTTGAACTAACTATCAGTAACTGTGAGTACTCTCAGATCTGTACTTAGTGTCTTTTTGATGTTGGGATATGTAAGTACCCTGCCACATCCACTCTGTGTCTTTGTTAGATCTATTTTTATTTGCATTATGAATCTGATAAGTTAAGCTTTATTCAGCTGATTTTTATAGTTAGTTCTTATGCTGTACTATTTCACCACTGTGCAAGGTTAGAAGGAGGGTTAAGCACTCACAAACATATTCAACTCCACCACATGCTTAATATGCCTATCCCAACTCAGGAGCCAGCTGTAGTTCATTGGTTGTCCTTAGTTCATGTCTGTCATATTCGTTTTTTTATAAATATTTTGCTATAAATTATGCCATTAGTTTTCTCAATTGGATTGTTTCATTGATCAGTATCCCATATGTATACAGCATGGGTTTTTTCATTGTTGAAGGTCATATTGTTGGCTTTTTTTAGCTCACCTGGCCTAAAAGGCCAAGTGAGCTTTTCTCATTACTTGGCGTCCGTTGTCGTCAGTCCAAGATGGCCACCATGGCTAAAAATAGAACATAGGGGTAAAATGCAGTTTTTGGCTTATAACTCAAAAACCAAAGCATTTAGAGCAAATCTGACATGGGGTGAATTGTTAAATAGGTGAAGATCTATCTGCCCTGAAATTTTCAGATGAATCGGATAACCCGTTGTTGGGTTGCTGCCCCTGAATTAGTAATTTTAAGGAAATTTTGCTGTTTTTGGTTATTATCTTGAATATTATTATAGATAGAGATAAACAGTAAACAGCAATAATGTTCACCAAAGTAAGATTTACAAATAAGTCAACATGACTGAAATGGTCAGTTGACCCCTTTAGGAGTTATTGCCCTTTATAGTCAATTTTTAACCATTTTTCGTAAATCTTAGTAATGTTTTACAAAAATCTTCTCCTCTGAAACTACTGGGCCAAATTAATCCAAACTAGGCCACAATCATCTTTTGGGTTAGCAGTTTGAAAAATGTGTCCGGTGACCCGGTCATCAAACCAAGATGGCCGCCATGGCTCAAAATAGAACATGGGGTAAAATGCAGTTTTTGGCTTATAACTCAAAACCCAAAGCATTTAGAGCAAATCTGACATGGGGTAAAATTGTTTATCAGGTCAAGATCTATCTGCCCTGAAATTTTCAGATGAATCGGACAACCTGTTGTTGGGTTGCTGGCCCTGAATTAGTAATTTTAAGGAAATTTTGCTCTTTTTGATTATTATCTTGAATATTATTATAGATAGAGATAAACTATAAACAGCAATAATGTTCACCAAAGTAAGATTTACAAATAAGTCAACATGACTGAAATGGTCAGTTGACCCCTTTAGGAGTTATTGCCCTTTATAGTCAATTTTTAACCATTTTTCGTAAATCTTGGTAATCTTTTACAAAAATCTTCTCTGAAACTACTTGGCCAAATTAATCCAAACTTGGCCACAATCATCTTTTGGGTTAGTAGTTTGAAAAATGTGTCCGGTGACCCGGCCATCCAACCAAGATGGCCGCCATGGCTAAAAATAGAACATGGGGTAAAATGCAGTTTTTGGCTTATAACTCAAAATTTTTAAACCCAAAGCATTTAGAGCAAATCTGACATGGGGTAAAATTGTTTATCAGGTCAACATTTATCTGCTCTGAAATTTTTAGATGAATCGGACAACCCGTTGTTGGGTTGCTGACCCTGAATTGTTAGTTTTAAGGAAATTTTGCTGTTTTTGGTCATTATCTTGAATATTATTATTGATAGAGATAAACTGTAAACAACAATAATGTTCAGCAAAGTAAGATTTACAAATAAGTCAACATGACCGAAATGGTCAATTGACCCCCTTAGTAGTTATTGTTCTTTATAGTCAATTTTTAACAATTTTCATAAAATTTGTAAATTTTTACTAACATTTTCCACTGAAACTAATGGGCCAAGCTCATTATAGATAGAGATAATTTTAAGCAGCAAGAATGTTCAGTAAAGTAAGATGTACAAACACATCACCATCACCAAAACACAATTTTGTCATGAATCCATCTGCTTCCTTTAATATTCACATAGATCAAGGTGAGCGACACAGGCTCTTTAGAGCCTCTAGTTTTGGTTGCCTATAATTGCTTACAATCACTTCTTATAAACGTTCATGGATAGCTGTCTCATTGGCAATCATACCACATCTCAGTTTTTTCATATTAGACATGAAAATGTATTTCAACTTTTATATTCATATAAAATTGAGAATGGAAATGGGGAAGGTGTCAAAGAGACAACAACCCAACAAAAGAGCAGAAAACAGCTGAAGGCCACCTAAGGGTCATCATCACAGCGAGAACATCTGTGTTATATGCATTATTATTTACAAGCTAACATGTACATGTACATGATCTGTCACATGCTGTATTGATTGATCATTTGTGCATGACAAATTGTTAAAAACATGTAAAAGTCAAGCTGAATTTAAAATTCAGAAAATTTATTGCCTAAAAAATCATATCATATAAGTGATACGTACAATAAACGTTATGCCTATCAAATCATTTCATCTTTATATATGTATGTTCGATAAATTTTATCAACATTCAATCAAATATGTTTACTACTTACAAAAGGTTAACACCAGTTTATATTCCTTGGTTGCTATCACATAAAACAAATAAACTGTGTAATATGTAATGTTTTATTTTAAACTATATCTAATGTTAGCTTTTAGACTATATTAAACAACATGTGGCACTTGTAATTGTATGTAGGTTGTACAAAAATAAAAGTAGCATATATTTTCAAACATTAATTGTTGACTGAACAAAAATGTTAGATATTCGCCATTCCATTTAAACTGATAACTTTAATATATATGTAACAGTGGATCTTTTACAGTAGTGTACCCCCTCCCCCCCTTTTAATACTTATTAACTAGTATATAGGTAAAGAATCATCATTTGCATGTCACATATATGCATCAACATGATCAATCATGGTTTGTTTTTTAAAAGTATTTTTTTTTTTTTGCAAAATTTAAATATTTATCACATGATTAAAAGATATGTGATCTAACTACCAAATATGTAATGCAACGCACAGGAATTTTTTAGACGCAGTAAGATGACAACTCCACTGTAGTTACTGTACAATGCTGTACATTGTACAGCATGTACATTAATTATTTACATATTCCTAAATGCAAGAGAGGACAAGTAAAATAAAATGTTTAACTGTTGGATAAGTGTTAAACAAGTGATTATATTTTTTCCCTTAAAAATGTATATAATAAATTAATAATTTGCTGGATTACTTTATAACCAAAAGTTGCTTCTATTGATCAAAACAGATGTTGGTTTTTTTTTAGAGATTCCAATTTACTTTTTATAGTTATTGGTTTTTATTTTCATTAAACATTAAATAAAGAGCTGCTGAACCAACACCTCTTATGTATTGTGCTGGTAGAGTTCCCTTAAGTGGATACCAGATGGTATGCAGGGTTGTCAGATAAAAAAATCAAATACCGCTACATTGACAACAACACTTAAGTAAACTGCATCTTTTATTGTTGACATGTTTCGCCGATTAGATCGGCTTCATCAGGACGAAGTATACAAAATTAGAACCCCTGAAGTACAAAAAAATGGTATCATGTATGTGACGTCATAATTGTCCATTGTTGACGTTGCTATGGGATACTCTATATCATTATGTAATGTTGAACAGAAAATGAATCAAACATAGTACAATGCAAATGAAGTTACTAAATATAGAGTTAATCTATAATTTTTCGAATTGTCGTTAACTTTAAAATGGTTGTAAACTATTATAATGGTAAGTGTATAAATAAAATGTGTTTTTAAACAGAAATTAAATTTGTGTAACATGAATGTAAGTACAATGTCAGTGTACAGTTTTATAAAGTTTCTTCCTAATTTGGACACACTTATAGGGCACACCCCTACCACTTCGACTGGGTTCCCTTTGGCCGGAGGTACTACTTCCAATCGCGTCGGGAATGCCGTAAAGTGGTTTACTGTCGCAAAATTTCTTGGCAATGTTGGTTGAACTGGAAATGGTGGTGGGAAGGATTTATGTTCTTTGTATCTTACTTCTTTTAACTTTAATTTCCTGCAGGTTTTAAATAGTACTGGAAATCTATCTTGGCTGTTTTGTGTCTTTGAAAGATCCTTTTTAAGGTTTCACACTAAAATAATTTTACATTTAATTTTCTGATGGCACAGAATGATGGTACATATAAATCTTGATATATTGGCAGTCCTGTTGTAGGAATGTAGTCCTCTGTTTGTTCTTCATATAAGTTTCCTTTTGTTTGGTGGTTTCTTGGCAGTAATTGATGGTATCAGTTGTTTGTTGGCTTCTTGGAATTCTTCGTTCTTGCTCGGTATAGAGATGGCCGTGGGGTCGGCGCTGTGTGGTATAGGCGGATCCGGGGATGCAGGGGTTCAGATGGAATATCAAAAGATAAATAAAGAGCTGCTGAACCAACGCCTCTTATATTCTCAACATTTTGGTGCTGTGATCAGGATTTGAATAAACTGAAATCGATTTGGAAAGCGAACACAATGGAACAGAAGTGTTGTTACAAGACATTTATGATAATTCAATGATTTGAAAAACAGAGCTTCATCCTATCAAACATGGAATTATAAAGCATCACCTTTTATTCCAACTTCATGTTTTGAAAATCACAATGCCTGCAGAATTAACTTTGCCAAATTTCAGTGGAAATATTTTCGATTGGCAATCTTTCCAGGACTCTTTCAAATCATCAGAACATATGAACCCAAGTCTACCCTGGCTTAACTCACATAATCCATACAGCAAGTATGTACATATGTATGTATGAAAGGAAAGGGGGCACCTGTTATTTTATTTTTTTCATCTGACCTATAAACCATCCAGCGTCAGTGGCAGTACCAGAGAATTAATTCCTACCAGCACAGTTCCCATCATAAGATTTACTTGTCAATTGGGGGAATGAAAGAGTCAAAAAGAGTTTTGAAAGATCCCTCTTGAAAAAAACAAGGAAGGAGCCTCAGGCTCAGGTACCGTGAGTGGGGATTGGACCTTTATGGGGACTTCGGGATCAGGTGTTTTTAAGCTTGGGATTTCGTGATTGACCCTTTCGGGATGTGGGAATTCTTTTTCTAATTTTGGGAAGTCAGGATTTAAATTTATTAAAATTTTTTGACCTCAAGATTTCGTGTTTTTAAGCCAGGGATTTCATGATCAGGACCCCCTCTATTGTTGCTGGTGGTGGTATTATAACAGCTCCAACTGTGTGTGCAAGTCTCAGAAGGACAAATCGGACACACAGATGCATAGTTAAACATAAACCCAGTATTTCTAGAACCACCGCGATGGCGTCATTACATATGATTCTCTTTCAAATGATCCAGACTTCACGACATAAATTTTGACCTTCAATCGTGTATCAGTAAAAGGCCAAAAAAAATTTTTGTTGACATATTTTTTGTTAAAATAAATTACTAAGTGACATATATTCAACTTTATAAACCCATTGTTACCTTTTTCCTTTTACATTAATGATGATGGGTGAATAATGACCTTTAAAAGTTTATTACGCAAGTCACTCAAAATAATCCGGTTTCCACATGCCGGAAATATAAATAAATAAAATAATAAAAGAATCTTATACGGTCTGGGTCTTAAATTTCGGAAACCTATAAGTATCCCTTTTTTACCAATAATTTATAGAAATAAGTTTTAATGACCCTAGTGTCCCTTTTTTACTAAATTTTTAGAAATAAGTTTTAATGAGCCTAACAACTGTATAGTCTCAAACGACATGAAGCTAATATGAGGCAGGCATTACCTGTAAATGGGGACGAAGTCTGTATGAATTATTTTTTTGTAACTTTTATTTTATTTGTCAAAAAAAAAGAAACGGAAATACCGTAACGTTTCCGATTTTGGTTCTGTTGTTAGGGATTTTAGTTGTGACGTTATTTAAATTATGACGTCATATGCAATGTAAACAAAGAAACGCTATCATCAGGTAACGTTTTTTCATATCAAGGAATTATTAAAAATGAAATTGGTATTGCGCGTTTCTTCCTATTTTATACTAGACTGATAAATATATATTTTACTCAAAGTTTCATACAAACGAGACCGGAAAAAGGAAGTATATTGTACATTTCTGCGCAGGTCCGGGATTTCAAAACATGACATAAAAAAAATTGAACGATTTTGAGTTCATTAGTACAATGAAAAATTCGGGAAATTTTCCCGAATTTTTTTTTTTATTGAATTTTCTACTGTTATTGGGGACTTCGTCCCCATATAATAGGTACATGGGGAAAGGATTTACTTTATTAAGCCCTCCCCCTTTTTTCTTCATTATTTTTTATTCTTTTTTTTTTATATTTCACTGTATTTATATGTTTTAATTTCAATTATCTTCACATGAAAAAAATGGATATGACATGTATTCACTATGTCTCTGCTGGTACCTATGAATGCTATGTGGAGTTTCAGTGGCGGATCCGGGGGGGGGGGGGGGGGGGGTTCCGGGGGTTGGACCCCCCTTTTTTTGGCTGATCAATGCATTTGAATGGGAGCATATAGTTGGAACCCCCCTTTTACTCTGTGTTTGGGAACCCCCCTTTTTTAAAATGGCTGGATCCGCCAGTGAGTTTATTACAATAATGTATGTGTACAATAAGAGCTCAAGACCATGGATACCTGAACAGAGAGAATCTTATTGTTGTGTAAAAAAAAATAGGTACATGTAGGCTATTGATAATTAACCAATTGAAGTGTTTTTGATTGATTGATTCAGAATGACGGAACCGACTTCTGTACGCTGTCTTATTGTCTTTTGAACAATGTGCCGAAATGTCTTGATACCTTAGTGTCTCATTGGTGGATCCAGAGAGAGCCCCCCCCCCCCCCCCCTTTATGGGAAAAATATGGCAGATTATTTAGGGAATCACTGAAGCATGACTGGAGCGCCCCTTATAAAAAGTTCTGGATCCGCCATTGTGTATTGTTACCAAGACAGATAAATGTCACATAATTGTATTACTCTGCTTGTCAGTGTTTCTATAGTTGTAACGGTCTATGAGCACTATATATCTGAGACCGTTCACAGACAATCTTTCATTCTTCGTGAAATTGTTTTTATCATGTGTATATAAATGTGGCCTACAGAAGTTCAAGAATGGTTATTACCTTGCTATATGTGCTGTTCAAACCCTTAATTTTAATTGCATACAAATACTAATAAGATGTAATATTCTATACTATTAAACGAGAAGACCTCATTTTGTGTGTCGCTTCTCTTCCTTCCACAATAAATCAATCATCATGCCTCTGTGTCCTATAGGTAACATGCATAGTTGCATTTGTCATCCATTCTTATGATTATTCAGATTGAGTTATTTTGTGAGGAAAACGACAAAAAAGGAGTCCGGATATGATTCCGTCATCACACTGACTTTGAGTCATAGATAAGACTTCCGGTTTCAAACATGCACAAATACAACCAATCGTATGATAGATGACAAAAAATGAAAAATAAATAAGCCAATCAGAGCGTTCTCCATATCATGGTGTTTAGATCGCAAGAACAACAACTATGTGGGTCGTTTTCAAAAAATGTCGATTTTTCAGTACACCCATGCTAACTTTTTTATTTCTAATGGAAATTTCAGTTGTAATGGTTTCTTCTTCTTCTTTCAGGTAAGGAACCGAATTCAAATCTTGAATGTATGAGGTCCCGCGAAAACTAACGCAATGTCGGACAACACAGAAAGTTTTCTCTTGGCTATTTACAGGATAAAACGTTCTCTATATATATACAAATAAAACTATTTACAGGATGTTACTGTCTAAATTTTAACAGAGCATGCCTTCAGGGCAGCTCTGAATCCATCAACTGTGTCAGCTGATGTTGCGGATGTTGGCAGTTGGTTCCAGTCTCTAATGGTCCTTGGAAAAAATGATTGTCCGAAGGCGTCTGTTGTGGCCCTTTCTTGGAAGAAGCGGTTTTTACCTCTGGTCCGGCTATCGTTTGGCGTTAGATATTGGTGCCTATCTATGTCTATCAGATCATGTTTGATTTTGAATAGCATGCATAGCCTATTTTGTTTCCTGCGGTCTTCAAGGCTTTCCCATTTCAAAGATGTTACCATTTTTGTTACACAGCCAGGTGTGCGGTCTGTGTAGTTGTTGTTAACAAATCTAGCTGCTCTTTTCTGTACCTGCTCGATTGCTTTTATTTTAGCCTGTTTCGTAGGATCCCATACTGTGCTAGCATACTCAACTGAAGGTCTTACTATTGTTGAATATGCTGCTGCTTTGACCGGTTTAGTGCAATCTTTTAGGTTACGTCGTATGAAGCCTAGTGTTTTGTTTCCTTTTCCCACTATGTTGTCGATGTGTCTGTCCCAGGTTAGATTATTGCTGATAGTAACTCCCAGGTATTTACTAGCTTCAACGGTGTCCAGTGTGTGTCCGTGTAATTTGTAATTAGTTGGTATTACAGGACGGTTCTTGGGTTGTATTCTAATTACAATGCATTTTTTTGCATTGAAGCTCATTTGCCACTTATCTTCCCAATCCTCTAATGATGTGAGATCTTTTTGTAGTAGGTCACTTTCTGCTTGGTTACTGATGGTTCGATAGAGGAGGCTGTCGTCTGCAAAAAGTTTGGTCTCTGATGATGTTGCTGTTTCTGGCATGTCGTTTATGTAGGCCAGGAACAGTAGGGGTCCAAGGACTGTTCCTTGAGGAACACCAGAGAGTACTGGTACTTGTTCAGAGACAGCTCCTTCTAGAATAACGCTTTGCATTCTGTTTTGTAGGAATGATCTTATCCACCTGTTTGCTTTAGGATTTACTCCGTAGTACTCAAGTTTATGTAGTAGGCGATGGTGTGGCACTTTATCAAACGCTTTAGCAAAATCTAGTAGTATGATATCTACCTGGCTGTTACCTTTTAATTTCGATGCAATATCATGAATGGTGATGAGTTGGGATTCGCAAGATCGTCGTTTGCGGAATCCATGCTGTGCATTTGTGAGGATTTTGTATTTGTCGAAATGGTCCATTACGCTGCTGTGTACAATGTGTTCTAGGACTTTGCATGTAATGGAGGTAAGTGATACAGGCCTGTAATTTGATGCCAAGTGTCTTTCATCCTTTTTGAAGAGTGGGACTACATTTGCATCTTTCCAATCTTGAGGGACTTCTCCGGTGTTGAGGGATGCTTGGTACAGTTTTGTAAGAATTGGAGCAAGTTGGTCTGCTGCTGTCTTTAGTATACAGGATGGTATAGCATCTGGTCCAGTAGCCTTATGTGGTTTCAGGTTCTTCAATAATTTATGAACTCCTTTTACATTGATTTGTATGTCAGCCATGGTGGTATATGGACTTTTCCCTTTATTTGGGAAGTTGTTCAGGTTCTCTTTTGTAAATACGGACTGGAATTGGTCGTTAAGGATATTAGCTTTGCTTTTGTTGTCGCTTTGGAGGAATCCCATTTTGTTCTTCAATGGTGCTACTCCTGTCCATTCCTGACCTTTGCTTTTAATATAGGACCAGAATTTCTTGGAGTTGTCCTTGTAGTTGGAGCTGACTTCTTCCATGTATTTCTTATTGGCTTGTCGTATTTCCCATTGTACTTCTTGTCGTAGTCTCTTGTATCTGTCTTGGTCTCTTTTCTTTTTGGTTTTCCTAGCTTTCTTGTGCGCTTTTTGTTTTTGGTTGATTTTGCGTCTTATTGCTGTGTTCATCCATGGGTGGGTGTGTCTACCTTGAGTCATTTTTGTTGGTACTCGCTTCTCAATGGTTTTTTGAATTTCTGATTTGAAGCTTTGCCACATGGATTCTACAGTTCTGTTGCAGGTGTTTTTAAAGGATGTCTTGAATGTTTCGAGGTCTTCCTTTATCTTATATATATCTGCTTTTTTCCACAGGTATATCTTTCTTTTAACTGGTTTGGGTTTTAAAGGTTTACATGCTATATCAAGTAAGACGATGTCATGGTCGCTGTTTCCTATTGATGGTAATGGTTTACATCTTAGTTTGAATGATGGATGAGAGGTAAGTATTAAATCCAAGGTGTTTTCTTTACGTGTTGGGAAATCTACGATTTGTTCTAAACCATTATCAGCTACGGTGTCTAAAAAAGCTTGACTGGTTCTTGTGGGGTACTGTCTATGTGTGATGGTCTGTTCTTGCCAATTTATATCTGGTAGGTTGAAGTCACCTCCAATCAAGAAGATGTTTTTTTGATGTTTTGATTTGATGGTACTTATTTCCTCTTTAACTGTATTAAGGTAGGTGTCATCCGTTTTATCTGGAGGGCGATAAAATGCACCAATAAGCATTTTCTTTTTTCCTTCTAAGGCGATTGTACCAGTTAATAGTTCTATCTCACCGCTTTTTGTTATGTTCCCTAGTTGTAATGTTTGTTTGTCTGCTATCAAATCTCCCCCATGTGGGTCTTTGGGACGATCCCTTCGTTCAATATCATATTTAAGGTAATCAGGAAAAATTTCACTTGATTTAATGTTTGGATCTAGCCATGTTTCTGTGCCTATTATTATGTCCGGATCAGTTGACTCTATAATTGCCTCCAGAAGTTTACCCTTTTTTCTTAGACTCTGGAAGTTGATGTTCAGCAGTCTTAGTTGTTTCTTAGGGGTTGGTTTCGTTTTGATGAAAGCTTGTCAGATTTGTGATTCAGAACATTAATAATAAACACACCTTACATTTATTTTGATAAGATTAAACTGCATTTAAGACCCATTTTGGGGGTATTTGTCTGCGTACAGTGTCAGAAAATCACATTTCAAATGATTTTTTTGCGATTTTCTGATCGGCTTGATATCTGCAAAAGGGACTTTTTAAGAACGTTAAATATTAATACTTTAACGAAAAATCGTAGCTTCTATATCATTGTATGTAACATATTATCTACAAACTAAATCGAATCTGCGTACAGGAGGTTCATGTCTTTCCTGTTACCGCTACTTAAATCAGCCGTTAAATTATTCTCCCTATGAATATTGAATCAGTCAGTGTTGATCTCAAAAGTACAAAGTAATCTTTACATTTAAAACGCCTCGTTTCCTGAACGACAGTGTAGAGAAAAGAAATTTCAAGACATTTAGTGAAAAAAATATAGCGTACTTTTTTTCATGTCTATGCTGTTACCACCAATTTTGATTAAATACACCAACAGTACACTTGTAAAAAGTGCAATAACGTGTTGGAAACCAAATTCACAATAGAAAAACATAATCACTTCACCAAAGGGAGTAGTTATTTCACAACAGCATTCAAAAACGAAGAAATTTGTCTATCCTGTTATGTCTATCCTGTTACTATGGTTGCTATGGTTACAGTAACAGGATAGACAATTGTAGACAAAAACGTCGTTAATTTTTTTATCTTAACATATAGGTGCAAAACGAATGAAATATTTCGTTGTTTGAAGTCATCTTAAGGTTATAACGTCTTAATCTTCCCAATTAAGCATTCGCAGGTGCAATACTGATATCGGTAACAGGATAGACAAATAGGTAACAGGATAGACTTTTGTATAGTAATATATCAGAAACGTACGTTCCTGTTACCAATGAAATATAGAGAAAAGTAAACTAACTTATGAGGGATTTACTTGATGTTGGGTTTATTTGAAAGGGTGAAAAAATGCCGAACAATATAAATTGCTATCTTAGACTTGCATTACTGGTGGTAATTTTTACAACCTTTGAAAACCAATTTTTAGAGGCATTTTTCAGTACAACCTGGAAAATTGGCAAATAATCTATCATATTACAGAATGAATATATATAGAAGTTTATTCTCTTGAAAACCATCTATTTGTCTACGTAAAACAAGCTTAACATTTTATCTAAACTTTTTCTTAATAACCCAAAATGTCTTTTGAAAATGGTAACAGGATAGACAAAATAATGTACCACCGATCAAAAAATGTTTCATCATATTCTTGTATGACATAATTAAGATTGCATCTTTTAATATGTTGTTCTTAAAGAAATGTTTGTTTTGATTTGCTTATGTAGAGGGTTGTTTGAATAAGTAACTTTTAATATTTTTTTCAATTTCAAAATTCGACATTTTTTGAAAATGACCCATATACCTCCTTACAGAGGACAATTATTTTTCGCGTTTATCTACATGTGAACTACGATTATACAAAATTAATATATAGAGACTCTCTGTATTCTGTCTACTGTTTTCTTTGAAATGATTACTATTTAAGGGGTCATACCATTTGCATATATATATATTAAAATAAGTATAACATGTGACACATTTACAACAAATCGCATGATAGATAACAACAAGAACGTGTCCCAAGTACACGGATGCCCCATCTGTACTATCATTTTCTATGTTCAGTGAACCATGAAAAAGGGGTAAAATTTCCAATTTGGCATTAAAAGATCATATCATAGGGAACATGTTTACTAAGTTTCAAATTGATTGGACTTCAACTTCATCAAAAACTACCTCGACCAAAAACTTTAACCTGAAGCGGGACGAACGGACGAACGAACGTTCGGATGCCCAGACTAGAAAACATATTGCTCATAAATGGGGCATAAAAATTTATTGTTGAAAGGGAAAATAGTGATTTGGCAAAAATGAAAGTAAGATATGGATTAGAGGGAGACAGGACCTTTTTCGGGGCGTCGGGATTGGGTGTTTTTAAGCTCGGGATTTGGGGATTGGTCCTTACGGGATCCTGGAATATATTTTTCGATTTCAGGATTTTGGGATATTAATTTCTTTAAATTCTGCACCTCGGGATTTCGGGATCAGGATCCCTCCGACCACCCCTCAAATAAACCTTAGTCAGTCATAGTCATCTATACAAGATTCATATCCTACTATTAAGGCTCTCAAAAGAAAAAGCACTGGTGGATTGTCCTTGAAGCATATTTTATTAGACTTATAATGGTCTATATATATTTACAGTTACATTTATTTGATGTTTGAAACGGAGCAAATTTTTAATTTGATTTGCCTTTTTTTTATTCGAGCGTCACTGATGGGTCTTTTGTAGACGAAACGCACGTCTGGCGTAAGTGTAAAATTTATTCCTGGTATCTATGATGAGTTTATTTACCAAAAGAAGCATAGAAGTAAAGGAGAAGAATAATTGTGGTCTGAGGCCAGAAACACGAAAACAATTGAATTTAACAGAAAGGAATCAAATATCGGATTTTTGGAAAAAGGGAGAGGGCTTTTGATACCTTTTATGAAAATCTCCATACATATTATCTTTTACAAAAAATCATCCTACAACAGTTCACAAGCTGTATATGCCCGCGATTTCGCGGGTGTGTTCTAGTATTTTTGAAAATAAAACAAATATATCCACAGAAGACCAAGGGACAAAGATTATCGGAAGACAGCAACAAGAGGATTTACAATGATTGTGTGTCGTTATACACGCGTTGTAAAACAGTTGTCACCACACTGTTCCTGCGATAGAACATCATTCAAATAGTTATCAAAAGTACCAGGATTATAATTTAGTCAAAGCTAAAACAAGGAAGAAAGAACAATACCCACAGAGTCTTCCGAGAGGGGGAAGATGAGATACATGCAATTGCGCAGGACCAAACGGTAACAGCTCAGCTTATCCAACGGACTTTGACTGGAACAACGGCTGAAATCAAGTGGCATTGTGGGAAGGTTTGCATGAACTTAAATGGTTTAACTTTAAAGATACATCAGATAAGAACTAATTATAAGTGCGGATCTGAGAAGCAACAGAGGAAACTCACAGTTAGCACTGATGAGACCAAGGAGGACCACAGACAGGAAGCACACTACATTGTTGGGGACCTTTTACCTAATGAAGCTACTTAGATCAACATTAAGGAGGAGCGATGGAGTCAAAACCAACAGAAAACAGCGACACTACCTTCAACAGATAGCAGGAAAGAAAAGATACAATGGCCAACAACAGATGCTAGGAGATGGGAGATAGTTGATGAAGACCTAGACAAGATATTAGATAACACGCTAACTGGAGATCTACAGAGGAAGATATCATCATTGTCAACAATTGTACATTAAGCAGAATGACAAGAACGATTTTGATTTAGTAACACCAAAACCAGATAAGGCACTCAGGGTAACACCAAAACCAGAGAATGCATGCACTTCGGATAACCTCAAAACCAGAGAAGGCACTCAGGGTAACACTCAAACCAGAGAAGCACTCAGGGTAACACCAAACATAACCGACGTCAACAAGAAATACACTCAGAACCGAAATAAACGATGTAACAAAGCAGTATAGAAGAGCAAATTTAACGAGGAGAAAAAAGAAGGGTTAAATGAGCTAATATCAATACTAAGGAAGAGATAAAACAATCTGCATACAGCAGAAAGAATCAGAAAAGCAAGGAGAGAAAGGGGAAAGAAGAGATCAATATGTGTTGCCAACCCATACAAGTTTACCAAAGCAACAATGGACGAAACAAAGGCGGGATCAGAAAAACTAAAAAGCAAAAAGAGGACGTAGGAAAACATCTAGCAGAGACACACAGCAACGAAATGCAGTGGGAACATCTAGGAAACTGCGAAAGGATAGAAAATGTGCCAGAACCAGAAATACCAATGAATAGCAAGGAACCATCATGGAAAGAACTGTCATATGTAGTGAAGAAATTTAGCTATATATATATATAGGTCTGCGTCATCACCAGGACCAAATTGTAATATACCATATAAGGTATATTACAATTTTCCAAAGATTTTGAAAACACATGTGGAGGCTACTAAAAGTGATGTGGAGGAAAGGGAAGATACCATCATGTTGGTAGAAAGCAGGGGGTGTTTTATTCTAAAAGAAGAAAAATCAGAAGACCCCATGCACATAATATCGAACAATCTTTCTAAATGTAGAAGGAAAGGTCGTTTTGTCTATCATAGATAGAATGAGGACATCATATATGACAGATAGCAACTATGTATACACTTCAGTACAGAGAGGCGTAGTACCAGGATTCTCAAGTTACATTGAACATACAAGTATCATTTCACAACTGATCCAAGACACCAAAGCGATCAAGAAAGATCTTACAATAGTGTGGTAGTGTGGTAAGATTCGCCCAACGCCTTTCGTCCGCACATGCTGATACAGGAGTCACTAGATCAGTACCATATTCCAAACCACTTCAAGCGAGTAATAAGAAGTTATCTCAGTGGTATTGAGCTCCGGTTTACAACCATATTCCAGACAACCTTAAGCCAGTAATAAAAAGTTATCTCAGTGGTATTGAGCTGCGGTTACAACAACATGGCAGAAACTACAAAAAAGGAATAGTTACTTGATGTACCATCTCAGTTATCTTTTTTTGTCATGGAAATGCATATGATTATAAATCTGGAGAGAGAGAAACTAGAGGCCCAAAACATCAACTAACATTAGGCAACCACCAAATAGAGGGTTCATGGACGATGTAACCATCACTACAGATGATACCTATGTCCAAGCTAGATGAGTATTAAAGGCCATGGACGAGACAGTTACATGGGCTATGATGGCTTTCAAGCCAAAGAAGTCAAGAGCTCTAATAATTATAAAATGGAAGAGCACATTCCAAGTTGAACTGAAGTTTCCATCGACAATTGACAATCCTACATGTATCAAGTGCTTAGAAAAATGGTATGCTGACTTGTTAAGTGACAAGAAAAATATCAGGAGAATCGAACAACATATTTCAGAGGGAATGAGGAACATCGACAAGACAGGTCTACCAGGAAAATTAAAAGCATTGATATACCAACATGGACTCCTGCCAAGGATATCATGGCCTATTATAATTATGTTATACGAAATTACATTGACAACAGCTTGAAAAACCATCAACAGACATATAATGAAATGGTTAAGTGTTACCAAGAGGTCTAGTGAAAAATGTCTGACGGGCACCAGGACCGTGCAAGGTACGGACATACCAAATATAGTTATCCTATTACTTATACTAGTAATAAGAAAGAATTCAACAATACAAAACATCTGAACTTTTTTCAAGTAGTCACTGAACCATAAAAATGAGGTCAAGGACATTGGACATTGGACTGACAGAAACTTCGTAATATGAGACATCTATATACAAAGTATGAAGCATCCAGGTATTCCACCTTCTAAAATATAAAGCTATTCATATGTCGAGCTTTCTGCGACAAAAATCGCAGGCTCGACAACATATATCAAAATCAAGTTTGTGAAGGAGAGGGAACTATATCGAAAAGTAAACAGAACACATCAGGAATATAAAATCAGGCGAGACATTGACAGTTGAAAGTTGTTTTATGAAAAAAGCTGCAATTTCCTGACATTGTAAAAACCAACCAGACATGGTACTTTGGTCTTCCAGTAGTAAACAAATAGCAATTATAGAGCTGAAGGTTCTCTAAGTGGAGGGATATGGCGAAGCCAATGAAAAAAAGAGGACACAGCATGATTGACTGTTGACAGAGTGCAGAAATAGAGGATGGCAGGCATGATACTTTTTTGTTGAGTTTCGCATGCAGTCAGTGTGGATGTTGTTTTCTGCAATAGGAGTGACAGGCCGGTATAATAGAGCAGCAATTCAGAAGCTGTACCAAGCAGCAGAGAAGTGTCTTCATGGATATGGATCAAGAGAGAGAGAGAGAGAGTAGTAGCTGGAAACCCACCACACATGCAGTAATTGATACCACTGTAATCCCCCATCCGGAGTGTAAAGAGCTATGGGTCGAAACACATGAGGACATTGATAATGTTTGCAGACGAAACGCGTGTCTGGCGTATTGAATTATAATTGTGGTACCTTTGATAACATTTTAACCCAATGGGTTGATGGCACTACTGGTGGACATTTCGTCCCCGAGGGTATCACCAGCCCAGTAGTTAGCACTTCGGTGTTGACATGAATATCAATTATATGGTCACTTTTTATAAATTTCCTGATTACAAAACTTTTATCCCAGTAGTATATTACCTTATCCGTATTTGGCACAAGTTTTTGGAATTTTGGGTCCTACATGCTCTTCAACTTAGTACTTGTTTGTCTTTTAACTGTTTTGATCTGAGCGTCACTGGCGAGTCTTATGTAGACAAAACGCGCGTCTAGCGTATTAAATTATAAGCCTGGTCCCTTTGATAACTATTTGCAGTAATCCACCAGTACTGTATGTAAGTAATCAAAACATCAATTTAATTTGAGTTTTGCAGAAGTTATTGAATTCTGACCATTTCTATTGTACTGTAAAAGACACCTTGTGTACACATCCTATCTTCTAAGGTTATATGTTTGAATGATTTTTTCTAAATCAAATGGCTTCTCGTTTAAGGTCATGTTTTTAATGTGAATAATTTCATACTGATTGGGATTGTCATCATGTTTAGTTGCCCACATTAAATTGAAAACCTTGTTAAACTGCTGTGGCAGTTGTTAGATTTTGATCATTTGGGCCTTTTGCATCATGACACTTTGTGACGCTACATCTTCTAGACAATGGGATTGGAAGCTTTGATACGATTTCTTTTATTGTGTAGTCAGGAAATGAATTGTGTCTTTTGTGTAGTTGACCATACAATATTGCCATTTTATGACATTTTTTGCAGTAGTTATGAGACTTCAACCATGTTTGGCTAACTAGCAGATTTCAAACCTTGTATGCTAGTTTTGCTGACCAACTGTCATTTTTCACAGTACACTTTTCATGAACTAATTTTGTAGGTCATCAAGTGCAGTTGACCATAGAATATCTGATTTTTATTTTTGTTGCACTAGTTTTAACTTGTGTTTTTTTTTTTACTTAGTTCACTTTTCTTGCATGTAATAAATGATTTGATGTGACAGCTTGTTTTAGGTGTATGAACAAATCTTTCAAAGAACCCCAAGGATTCAATTTTTGTTGAAATAAAACAAAGTTTAATTTTGGACCCCGATTTGGACCAACTTGAAAACTGGGCCCATAATCAAAAATCTAAGTACATGTTTAGATTCAGCATATCAAAGATCCCCAAAAATTCAATTTTTGTTAAATTCAAACTAAGTTTAATTTTGGACCCTTTGGACCTTAATGTAGACCAATTTGAAAACGGGACCAAAAATTAAGAATCTAGATAAACGGTTAGATTCGGCATATCAAAGAACCCCAATTATTCAATTTTTGATGAAATCAAACAAAGTTTAATTTTGGACCCTTTTTGGCCCCTAATTCCTAAATTGTTAAAACCAAAACTCCCAAAATCAATTCCAACCTTCCTTTTGTGTTTATAAACCTTGTGTTTAAATTTAGATTTCTATTTACTTATACTAAAGTTATTGTGCGAAAACCAAGAAAAATGCTTATTTGGGCCCTTTTTTGGCCCCTAATTCCTAAACTGTTGGGACCAAAACTCCCAAAATCAATCCCAACCTTCCTTTTGTGGTCATAAACCTTGTGTTTAAATTTCATAGATTTCTATTAACTTAAATTAAAGTTATAATGCGAAAACCAATGTGTCTTCGGACAACGACGACGCCAATATATGACCAAATATTTTTCAATTTTTGCGGTCGTATAAAAATTCCTCAACTTTGTAACTTATTCAGCCTTCCAGAAGATGTGGTATGATTGCCAATGAGACAATTCTCCACAAGAAACCAAATGACACAGAAATTAACAGCTATAGACCACTGTACAACATTCATCTTACAGAAAAGTATCCTTTTTCCCAACCATAAAACCAGGAGTCCATTTAAGGGATTTAATGGAGGTCTAGTAGGGCAGAGAAAAACATCCAATGTTAGATTTATAAAATATTTAATTTCAGTCTGTTTGAAAAAACTTAAGAATTTAACTTAGAATCACACATGAATAAATAATGATAAATCATGATGCCTATCCCAAGCAATGAAGAGAACATTACAAACAAGAAATCTATTCAAAGGCCATTATCTGTATGTCGTCTTGACACCTTTAGACATGTTAGACAATAACAATGTGCCAATCCCACCACACCTTATGTGTGATCTTACATATAGTTTGTTTACATAATTAAGCAATTTTAAAATACAACACCTGGTTTGTGACAAATTTCTACATTATCTGATTATATGTAATAATGTGAGGAGAAGTACATGAATACATTTCTGTCATTTTTCTTCTGAAATTCATCTTTTATCTAAATCTAAACCATAAAAAAAATCTGAAGAATGACAATTGTTTGTGCAGAGTGACAGTAAACATTTCTCCGATACTACCTTGATTAGGTAAAAACAACATTTCTACAAATCGTACCATTTGTTTATAACTATCTTTATAGAATAAAACGTTAAATACAGAAATACGTTTATTTTTGTAGTTTTTTAGTTTGGAAATAACGGAAAAAGATAAAGCTCAGACATCATCTTGCTCTCCTAATAAATACTACGAGATTTTAAGCGATGACCGAACCAATACTCAGGAAATAATTGAACATCTATCTGTTTATTACACTCATTCTTTTTAAACAATTAGCCACTTTACAGATTCATAAACAGATACAACAGTGGCTGTTCTTGTCGGTAGACTGATTATGCTATTGCAAATTAAAAAAAACACATGCATAGGGACTTTTAAAGAAACAAACAAATGAATAATTTTTGATAATTAAACAGACAATAATTTTATAAAAGACTGAAATATTACATCAATATTTTACATGTACATCTTTTATTTATCATAGCTTTCAAATGAATGTATTGTCGTTTCTCAGTTTATATAAAAACATCATTTATAAAATTTATATTTACAATAGAATGTTTAAGGTGTGACAGTACATATATTACTGATGAGTCTCATCATTGTCTTTTCTTCTTGGCATACCACTCAAATGTGAAATACAAACTTTCTGGCATGCTCGGTATTGTTGGATAAAACTTATATGCTAAGGAAATAGCCATCTCTGTATGAGGGTGTTCATGACAATACAACTTCATCAATTCTTCAAGCGATTTTGGGGATTTATCTTGATCATGTACCCTCAATCCATAAAAAATCCAAGAATGAATGAAGACTTCCTTACTTGTGTGAATTTTACAACCAAAATGAACCTATAGAGAGGAGTGTTATAAATTCAAAGTACCAACAGATCACACAACTATAGTAATAGTCTAAAACACCTATATTTATCCATATCATAATAACAAAAGCTCATTAAAAAAGAATAAAGTTCTTTATATATAGGTAGCTTTTAAAACAATTACTTTTAAAATAATTTATAATTACAATAATGGCTTTGCCTTCATATTTACTCAGCCATTAACATTATTTATTACCATTTAAGCATATCGTATGACAGAGGAGGCATTTATAAAATAGGAAAAATCATAAAACTTTTAAGATTTTTTTAATGGGGGAGAAGCAATTTCCAAAAAATGTGGCCTACTGATACATCAACCTAAAGCAGCAATATTAATAGTTGCCTTTCCTGAAGACAAACAATTGTTAATGGAATGGTCCAAAGCAGATTGTTATAAAGCTACGAAATGTTCTCCTGACAATAAAACAATACAGATCTGTCAGTTACTAAGACAAGGGCAGACAAATATAAGCAAAGATTTATGTATGCATGACTATAGCATCATTCAAATTTAAAATTTATAATAAATTATTCATGGTTATTTAAAGTATATAAAGTAAAGGAGAATAATTGAATGAATTTTAAAATGTTGTTTTTTCAGTAAATGTTGCATAACCAAGAAAGCACAATAAACATTTTAGTTTTTGAAAGTTTCAAATGAAATACTGTCTACAATATTTTCATGATAACTTCACATTAAACTGTAATATTTATACTGTTTCAACTGCCTTTTGGATGTTACAAGACACTGTATGTGAACTGTGTTTTTCAAGAGCAATGCAACATTTTACAAGAAAGAATAACCCTTCAAACTTCAAAATAACATTCATGATATTATGATATATACAATGATCAGATACAAGTATCTATTTACAAATCACAATTAAATACAACTGTTCATTCATGTATTACAATTCAGATGACATTTGAAGCACATCATTTCAACAAATGTAAAATGTGCAGACAACAAAGAAATTTCAGTTTTCCTGTTGTAAGAGAGAGCACATACATATCAAACTGCACATTTTCTAAGAGTAAATACAAATATATTTAAAATTTTCTTACTTAATGAAACTCAATTAAATTCGCTGACAAATGCAATTAATTTGTTTTATAAAAAAAAAGTTAGAAAATGACTTGATTTTAATTAGAAGCATAAGAATGTTAAAAGAAAATACAAAATTCATTAGAGGCAGAGGACAAATTAAATTCCCCCATAACATTAAGCCAATATCAAACATTTAAGTACATAAAACTGTACTCTACTCCAATAAATAATCTACACATGTAGTCAATGTACCCAAGCAAGAAAGGAACACAAACCATTGCATGTTAGTAATAAAGTTCTGTACCTATATAAGAAATGAGATTGTATTTAGTGGTCTCAGTTTGGAGGATTTCCTAAATATTTGATGTTAATAAATATTGGGTAGATCTTATTATAGTTATCCATCTGTCAAACCTCAACTGTAATGCATCACAACAATCTTGACAATGCCATTCACCCAACAACGTTTTTATTTTTCCTTTTCCAAATGTCAACTTCATTAACAAGTTTCACCTCTTTATACAAACAAAATCATAGTGTTCATGTGCTCTAATGAAACATTACCACAGCTCACTAGTTTTAACAATTGTGTAGTAACATTACAATAAATCTGTGAATCAACAACTATTGGTAAAATATTTTGTATGAAATGTTTTTGTATTCCTTTCCTGTTAAGGTTATGCCCATGAAATCTCTATCACAAACTAAGCATGATATGTGGGAACAAAGAAAATCAATCATATCCTAAATCTAAAACAAAATCATAACCTCAATTAGTTCGTTATGTTGGAAGATGTCAAATTTTCTGGAGTATTTATTTAATGAATATACAAATCAATTTGCACTCATTACAAGCATCTTGTTAGTTATGCCGAGACACAAGGAAGTAGGTCATAGAATAATCAATTTGTATTTCTACCTATTTTGTTTCAACAGAGTGTTGTTACATGCTGTTTACTTCTCTGAACAAATATTTATTATAACTTCAACTGTCAAGTTTTAAATTCTCCATATTGTTGCACATTTGTGTATTTGAAGTAAAATTTGAGAAAAACACAACAAAACTCCATACAACATATGCTAATTCAGAATTAAAATGTAAACAACCAAAGCAACTTCATGCATTAAAATAAGCCAATTAAACATGCAATAATGCAAAATAATGGGTAAATTTATCATATAAAAGGTAGTTTTATGTTGCCAAAAACTTATAATTGACAAAAGTCTTTTGGACTATAAATAGGTGTAATTCTTTTCATAAATCTATTATTTATTTTCTACATGATCTCATACTGACAGACGTCACATCCTCATTCAGATAACATTCATGCAAAGAACAAAACAATGAAACACACCTAGTACAACTTAAAAGAAGAGTAAATTACACAGTTTTCTAAGCTTTCTTTATGTAGTTTTAAAAAGCTATGTACAATATATGTATATATATATTTTTTAAACAACAACATAACAAAACAAAACCTATCTGACTTCAACTAAACTAACTTACTAATAAAATCATGAATCTGTTAATGCAGTAATTATGTTTTTTTCCCCAGTTCTAGTTCTATACAGTTCATGTATACTACAAATTTCAATCAAACATTTGATTTTTATCTTTTTTTCATATTGATCTCAGAATTCAGACATGTATAAAAGTTGAAAATCTATACCATTGAGAATGTGAAATTTTATTAGAAATTATAATTTTTCTCTGTTCTAAATTTTATGTCAACAAAAATAATTAATAATACATAAATACAAAGTTCTGGAAATGATTCCTTTATCGATAACTACAAAAATGTCATGCAACTTACATAATTCTTCAAACAAAATTGAAAGAAAAGAAAAAAATTAACTATGATTGAGGAGTAAAAGTGCACTATATCATAGATCTGTCATGCAAAGGTTTTCTACGTCTTTACATAATCATTGTCAACGGCTGTGTTCAATTATACAACAAAATCAGATGATGCAATTCAAAAATTTATTTGGAAAAAAGACTTTCTTAATCTTTGGAAAATCTCAATTAAAATATAACATTTTAGCAGCAAGTCTGCCCATGGAGACTGAAACCCCAATTAAAAGCATGCAACACCATATTTACATAGTAAAACAAATTTGATCATGATCTGACTAGCTGTTCTGTATAGTTGAAGTTAGATAAGACAACAATAATTAACAATTAAGATCACAGAAATGTAGAGGTTACAACCATTATCATGATTATTCCACCAATCAGAATCATTTAGAACTAGTATCCCACAATTCTCTATAATTTTTTTTACTACTTTCTGTTTCTATTTTTATATCAATTATTAATTAAAAGAAATAAAACATGGGATAATTTTTGCAAATTAACTGGTTCAAGCACTTGGAAAAGGCACCTTGTAAATACTTGTTAATGAAATGAAATAAAATTTTAATATTACCTGAGAGAAAGAATCAGCAGTTAATAAAGGAAGTCACAATATATAAAGCCTGATGAGACTTACAAAACTAGCTCCTTTAATTTTAATCAGAAACCGCGAGGAAAGGCTTACAAGCAAACCAGTTTGAGTTTAGCAAGTACATAATTGTGACAAAGCAGTACTAAACAATCCTAATTAGCAGAATAATATGAATAATCTGATATTTCTACCAAATCAGACTATATTTCCTTGTATTTTTACAACCAAGATCAACCATACAATATTATCCTAAAGCTCAGTAGAAATATTAGGATTTGAACAACACAGGTTAACTACAACAAAATATGAAATATACAAATTGTATGTTTATTATTAACCCCAAAAGAAAAGTGTGAAAACATCCATTCTGAATTGCTCAGCTTTTTCTCTATGTTAATTTAAGTTATATCAAATTGTCAAAAGAATAGTTTTCAAAGTTGAAAAAAACCCAAATCAATTGAATTTATAAACTAAATGCCACATAAATCACAGAGAACTGTTTACTATACTATAGAAATAAGTCTTATTTAAGGTACACATATGGAATCATACAACTACTATGCACAGAAATACAAGAAAATAGGTCTTTGGTTTTTGGCTTGTGCCTCTAACATTAAATTGTTTACAATGTTTAAGAAAGACTATGAGTTCCTTTTCTCATTCTTGTCCAAATCCTTCAGTTTCTTCTATTGCTAGTGTCAATTTTTCTACTAATTGTTCGTAACTTCTGTATGGAGGAAGATCCAGCCGATTGAAACATGTATGACTTCTAGGTAGCCATGTTTCCTTTCCTACTTTCTCTATACAAAATCTCTGTGGTCCATTGCTCCCTACAAAAGTAATCAGTTTGTGTTTTTATACTTTTCTTTACTGAATGCTTTGCTTAAATTGCAGTTAGTTATATTAATAAAATAGAGAATGGAAATGGGGAATATGTCAAATTGACCATTGAACAGATAACTGTATTAAAATTGGAAATCAGTAGTTTCACAGAATCTTAATAAAGTAATGGACAATAAAACCTTTAACAACTAAATATATTTGCTTTTGTTTTTACAAACTTGACCTTAATGCATTTGTATAAACTTAATGTGCATGCGATAAGATTTGTCGTAAAACATAAATGTGGTAAATCAAAATAAACATGGAAATGTTAATAACAAGATCAGAACCAAATTTTCAATTATAAAAGCTTTGTTGTTGTTTGTAATTTTCCTTTAATAGAATTTTTTCTTTTACTATTTAAAATATACATTTTCATTCATTTGAATCTTATACTGGTTCCTTACCCATTAGTTCCATAAATCCACCAACAGGAAGTCGACAGGTACCAGTTACAAATTGTAATAACCTGGTTCTCTTTTCGTTGTCAATTTCTCTCACGAACTAAAATTTAAAAAAAATACATAGTGAAATCTGAAAAATATTGGTGGAGGTAATTAAAGCAATATATAGTTTATTTATTCCTTAAATTCTAACAATTCTGGAAAAAATGTGACAAAACCTTATCACATAGAACAAATATTCAATGCTTAATGTCAAGTACTTGTCTCCCTTTGAATGCAAGGAAATCTAAAACAAGACAACATTTATCAAGTTACAAATCAGTTTAACTTAGCTTCTTACTTCAAACTTGAAAAATAGTAGTACACATTTTTACATGTATTTGTTGCTTATTAGTTAGCCCAGTTAATTATTTTTTAGGATTTGTTTTTATTGGTTTTTTTTTGTGATGGCGTCTTCAGTTTGATTTCAACATCGAGTTTGAATATTCTTTATGTATCTTTTGCTTCTCTTTCACACAATTCAACACAATTTATTTTCAATTTATCAATGAATCCTAAGGATTCCAGGTTTCTATTACAATCTTTCAATGTTGTTCAGAATACTTTACCTTCCAGAACCACATAATCTGTTTACTGTTTCTTTGATAATGTCTGTATATTGCGCTCCTCTCCCAATCATCAACATCAATTTCCTGCATACCACACAACATCAACTGAAAGCAATAGAAATGGTGATGATTTCTATAAGTCAGAGGACCTAAGTAAGATTATCTTTGTTTGAAATATTTTGTTGATCTTCTAATCAATAAATTATATTTTAAATACAAATATCATGAAACAACAGGTGCCATATATACTAACACTCTAGTTTATTGTTTGGCTTAAGTTTTAGAAAGTTCTCACTTAATAATGAATGGAGTACTATGTTTCTAGTTATTTGACCTCTACTTCATGGTTAACAAACTTAAAGCAAAACTTTGTTCTGATAAACAATCATTGAACCTGTAGATGAAGGGACACATACAGAGCATAACATTTATTGCCCTCTACTAAAACTAGCAAATTAGAAAAAAAATTTAATACCTTTTTTTTAACACAACTAATGACATAATTTAGTGTCATCACACAATTGTTCATGTTTTTTCGGTTATCATAAATCACAGATATATTGATATGCCTACAGAATCTCAAATCCAACAAAAAGTTAATAAGTTTTTGGTTGCATCACAAATAAACAGAAATAAATCAATTTATCCTTATCTAATGCAAAGACGACATTTTTTAAATGAAAACGTGTAATTCAAGTCCAACAAAAAATTTTGGGTTGCATCACCAATAGACAGAAATTAATCAATTTATCCTTATTAAGAAGGCAAAGACTTGATATTTTTTTTATAGAAAATATTTAATTGTTTCTACCTCTAATTCTCTTTCATCAAAATATTGTAACCATTGTAATGGCACAACTTCACTGAACCCTTCCAGGAATGCTTTAGTCTGTTCTTCTACACCACGTGCAAATCTCCATTGGGTCATAAGGCTGAAAATAATACAGGTTCATCATAGACAGAAATAAAAGGCCTATAGGTAAACTAATAATATAATAACCTGATATAAATATATATATTTAAATGATAAACTCTTATTAATTCACGTCTAAAACAGCACATTTCAAAGAGGGGACATGACTTCCTTAACAGCACCTCTTCTGAAACCTGAGAATGGATTTTATTCAAAATTTGAAGAAAAAAATGTAATAATTCTTTTTTTCTTATTTATCAGAATGATTTTGAAGTATCCTATATCAAATTATGAACTTTGCTATTTCTATATACGATATGCCTGATTTCTATGTACATGAAAAGATAAATGGGGAAAAAAGTACCTATCATTACTAACAGTCCATATCTAATAATTACATTTCTATTAAACACTTGTTTTAAATTACACATGAATAAATCACATAAATCCATGTACTAATGACATATTAATTATGTAATATTGATAAATCAATGATGTCATTTTTTGCTACATTAACACATGTAACAATATAATTTAAAAAAAAGTAAATGATTTTTAATAAATTTAAAATTTAAATGCATTTGTTGTGTAAAGTTTCCATATCATGCAGTAAATATTTAATGCATAGCTTGGGAGTTTCAATGAATAATCAATTAAGCTTGAAAGCACTGTAAATTTCTGCTGAATCATTAAATTACTATAAAAATTATACAGCAGAAGAATCTGTCAAATATATCTTTTACTTGGTGTAAACAATATTTCATTATGAATTATACAAGTCCATTTCATATACACATTCACAAAAAAGATTTACAAACCAGCAACAAGTGTCTCCTTATAAAATATACATAAATCATAGTTTACATTGTCAACAACACACAAAAAAATCTGTAAAACTTCATTTTTCATAACAAATCAAATGTAGCAACATGCATAATTCAGTTTTAAAATGACAACACTTCATAAGCCTATATGGTTGGGTGAAATATAATTGAGCATAACTTTTGTATATTATTTTATGTCAATTCACATTGCATTTAAATAAATTATTCATTCATATATAGCTGGCTGGGGATAACCTGTTATTCCGTACAAAATCTGCCTTTCAAAAGGCAATATTATTTAGAAAATATTATTGGTTTCCTTAACATTTACTTACTTAATATATTCCTCTTTGTTTTCTTCTGTTACTTTAATGTCTGCACCTCCCTCCTTTAATTCATGCTGGTCAATTTTACCCAGAATTTCAAAGTCAGCACAGAAATACATCTCTAATCCACATTCTTCAATATCGTTATCTCTGAAAATATACATTTTTTGCTCATATTAGTCTACTGTTTTCAATTCACATAATGTTGAACTCAAAAGATGCATGAGAATTCTCATGTCAAACTGTTAGGGTCCAATCAGTTCCCATTATGTTAAAACTCTGCTACTCCGAGATGAGTCACATCATGTCAAGGCATAAATTCTGAAATTTTCCCGATTAGGTCTGAACTTTTATCCTTATATTGCCTTATTAGATATAAGATGTGGTTTGAGTGCCAATGAGACAACTCTCCATCCAAGTAACAATTTATAAAAGTAAACCATCATAGGTCAAAGAAGTCTTCAACACAGAGCCTTACAGCAAGCTATAAAGGGGCCCCAAAAATGACTAGTGTACAACCATTCAAACGGGACAACCAACATTCTAATCTATATAACTAGAGGCTCTAAAGAGCCTGTGTCGCTCACCTTGGTCTATGTGAATATCAAAGGAAGCAGATGGATTCATCATGTTCATGACAAAATTGTGTTTTGGTGATGGTGATGTGTTTGTACATCTTACTTTACTGAACATTCTTGCTGCTTAAAATTATCTCTATCTATAATGAACTTAGCCCATTAGTTTCAGTGGAAAATGTTAGTAAAAATTTACAAATTTTATGAAAATTGTTAAAAACTGACTATAAAGAACAATAACTCCTAAGGGGGTCAATTGACCATTTCGGTCATGTTGACTTATTTGTAAATCTTACTTTGCTGAACATTATTGTTGTTTACAGTTTATCTCTATCAATAATAATATTCAAGATAATGACCAAAAACAGCAAAATTTCCTTAAAACTAACAATTCAGGGTCAGCAACCCAACAACGGGTTGTCCGATTCATCTAAAAATTTCAGAGCAGATAAATGTTGACCTGATAAACAATTTTACCCCATGTCAGATTTGCTCTAAATGCTTTGGGTTTTGAGTTATAAGCCAAAAACTGCATTTTACCCCATGCTCTATTTTTAGCCATGGTGGCCATCTTGGTTGGATGGCCGGGTCATCGGACACATTTTTCAAACTACTAACCCAAAAGATGATTGTGGCAAAGTTTGGATTAATTTGGCCCAGTAGTTTCAGAGGAGAAGATTTTTGTAAAAGATTACTAAGATTTACGAAAAATGGTTAAAAATTGACTATAAAGGGCAATAACTCCTAAAGGGGTCAACTGACCATTTCAGTCATGTTGACTTATTTGTAAATCTTACTTTGCTGAACATTATTGCTGTTTATAGTTTATCTCTATCTATAATAATATTCAAGATAATAACCAAAAAGAGCAAAATTTCCTTAAAATTACTAATTCAGGGCCAGCAACCCAACAACGGGATGTCCGATTCATCTGAAAATTTCAGGGCAGAAAGATCTTGAACTGATAAACAATTTTACCCCAGTCAGATTTGCTCTAAATGCTTTGGGTTTTGAGTTATAAGCCAAAAACTGCATTTTACGCCATGTTCTATTTTTAGCCATGGAGGCCATCTTGGTTTGACGGCCGGGTCACCGGACACATTTTTCAAACTACTAACCCAAAAGATGATTGTGGCCAAGTTTGGATTAATTTGGCCCAGTAGTTTTAGAGGAGAAGATTTTTGTAAAATATTACTAAGATTTACGAAAAATGGTTAAAAATTGACTATAAAGGGCAATAACTCCTAAAGGGGTCAACTGACGATTTCAGTCATTTGACTTATTTGTAAATCTTACTTTGCTGAACATTATTGCTGTTTACTGTTTATCTCTATCTATAATAATATTCAAGATAACAACCAAAAACAGCAAAATTTCCTTAAAATTACTAATTCAGGGGCAGCAACCCAACAACGGGTTATCCGATTCATCTGAAAATTTCAGGGCAGATAGATCTTCACCTGTTTAACAATTCTACACCTGCCAGATTTGCTCTTAATGCTTTGGTTTTTGAGTTATAAGCCAAAAACTGCATTTTACCCCTATGTTCTATTTTTAGCCATGGCGGCCATCTTGGATGGTTGGCCAGGTCACTGGACACATTTTTTAAACTAGATACGCCAATGATGATTGTGGCTAAGTTTGGTTTAATTTGGCCCAGTAGTTTCAGAGAAGAAGATTTTTGTAAAAGTTAACGACGACGACGGACGCCAAGTGATGAGAAAAGCTCACTTGGTCTTTTAGGCCAGGTGAGCTAAAAAACGAGAAACAAGAAACACATAAGAACAAAAAATGCAGCGGGTTTAAATAACCTTTACCCTTATGTAAAACAATATATCACAACATGGAAAGACACAATAAAAATATCAATTGAAATGGCTTAACTAAATCAAAAGACATATTAAGGCAAGCAAACATACACTGGGCGAATACATTTGTTCCATGACACAATGTAAATAGAAAAGCAATCAAATGAGGGGTGAGATATTAAACATTTTCAGAAAAACAACCATAACCTTGAACAAAATGCCGCCAAATGAAAATAATTTTAGTGTAAGGTATACAGTAAAGAAGCTGTATCTGAGTTTCGATTCTGTGCTTATGTTAACTTACTTGATCCATGTTAATGAGTTGTAGAATTCGGAATCCACTGTTTCTACATCTTTCAACATAATCTTCTTATTTAACATTCTCTTATAAAATGGTAATGTAAATCCACTGTCAATAAACTTCCCATGATAAAGGGCCTACAATTAAAATTACAAACATATAATGGTACATTTATCTTTTGTAAGTTACTTCTAATATTATAACCTTGGAAGCTGTGTTCGTAGTAACCATATAAACATTTGCAACAGTTACAAAAAAAAAAACCATTTGCATATCAAAATAATATCATTGATATATGAGACACTGATTCATTCATAATATTTTTTTTTTTCTAACTCTTTCCACAACTGTTTTTCATTTTCAGACGCTAGATCGACTAAATCTTTCCATTTAAATGATATGTTACACACTTGTATGTTAACATAATACACACTTTATTTAGATATATGCCCCAAAAGACATAGAGGCCCCTAACAGGGTTATGAGGAAGAACAATCTAAACAAGTTGTATGGTTACCAGCATTCATTAATGTATGTACCTCAACCAACAAGGGTAAATGTTTAGCTTTTCTTAAATCTTAAAATACCAAACTAGTCCTCTGATCTACTAATTTACCATTTGTGTCCAATTTCATTTCTCTTAATTTAGAGTACATGTATCTTAGAGATAGTACAACTAAATTACAACTTGAAGACATATATATGAAACTTGTCAGTCACTCAGTGGTAATAATGTTTTAAATTATTTCTTAAAACTATGTATCCTTATATTTATTACTATGTTGTTTTCTTATGTTTTGTAAATAGTCATTTTTATGTGTTTAATTATAGTAGACTTGAATATTGATAAGAAACTGACCATGGCAATAAATCGCCCAATGAATCTAAAGTATATAAGGTGATCTGGGTTAATACTAGAAGCAGGGTTAATCTGAAGACAATAGTTGTTATGGCTGGCGTACTCAAATAAACAATACATCGGATTTAATACATCATGTGACAGGTGAAAGAACCATTCTCTGAAAGAAAATAAACAACATTACGTCAGTATAAGGCATCACATTCTTAGGAGAAAGTTGTGTCTGTTGATTGTCAACTATGGTGGTCGAAAAGTGACTTAAAGTAAAGAGTTTCTTTAAACTTAGACTAGCAAAATAATAGTATTCATGTTATACGTACATACAACAAAATAAAGAACTGCTGAACCAATGCCTTATAACTATTTTTGTTTTCTACAGAAATCCATTAATTGGATATGGATGGTATGCAAGTCAAATAAACTTTATTCAATACCACTAGATGTAGGTCCTGATGCTGATCTTATGGTGAAACATGTCAAGTAGTAAATTTGCAGTTCACTTAAGTGTTGATATATATCTATGAGGAATTTAAACACAGCACATAGCAATATGAAGTTAGAAAATGAAGTATCTGGCCATACAGAAATGTGAACATTGTTATGTATGCATGGTATCTAAACTATGTTGTGATGTTACACTATTGTTTCAGATAAGGGTGAAGGTTGGTATCTATTAAAAAGTTTGAACCCGCTGCATTTGTTTGCACCTGTCCTAAGTCATGAATCTGATGATCAGTAGTTGTCGTTTGTTTATGTGATTCATAAGTGTTTCTATTTTTTTTATATAGATTAGACCGTTGGTCTTGTTTGAATGGTTTTACACTAGTCATTTTTGGGGCCCTTTATAGCTTGCTGTTGGTGTGAGCCAAGGCTCTGTGTCGAAGACTTTACTTTTGACCTACATGTATAATGGTTTACTTTTAGAAATTGTGACTTGAAAAGAGAGTTGTCTCATTGGCACTCATCATGCTCATACAACATCTTCAAAAAGTGTAATTCATAATATTTTTGGGTCTTATTATTGTCTCGATAACTATATCCAGTTTAATATATACTAACCTTGCTACACCACCATAATCTAGACCTTCTTC
This sequence comes from Mytilus galloprovincialis, assembly GCF_965363235.1. NCBI lineage: Eukaryota > Metazoa > Mollusca > Bivalvia > Mytilida > Mytilidae > Mytilus > Mytilus galloprovincialis. The sequence continues at coordinate 92,104,735 of NC_134843.1, forward strand.
ACCTTTAAAGATTATGTATAATCGTCTTCTCAGGTCAAATGGCTGTAACCTCATTATCTAAAAACATATTTCATGTATTTATAATGAACATTCGTTAAAAAAATATATAATAGTCCCTAAATCTATATTCTATTTGACATTATTTTTGTCTTTTGTTGAAGACTGCATGCTGACCTCTTATGGTCATAAGACTTTTGAGTAAGAGTATCATACTCAGAAGTAAACTATTCAAAATACTTCAATTGGTATTTTGGTCACAAGTATTGTACTCTTGCATACTGAGTTAAAGTTTTATGTGTGAGATTCTAAATGACTTCCAGTTTTAAGTGTACTTGGATAAGCTGTCTCATTGGTATATACCCAAGATCTCAGTTCAACGGTTGTTGGTAAATGGACTTTTGTTTAAGTCACAATTGTTGAACACAATATCAATAATGTAATTGTTCATCTATAGATAACTGCAAAACTTCTTGTTATATATGAGCTTAGTAAACATTATTTTTATGTTACATGTTTTTTAGTTGGGTTATTTTTACACGTGAAAGATGGAAACTTATTAAATCATGCAAATAGTACAGGCAAATTTCAAAACAAAAAACTATTTTGTTCATTGTGAATCAAACTATTATCTTACATGCTTTTTGTATGTATACCCTTTCAGTGGCGGATCCAGGGTAAGGGTTCCAAGAGTTAGAACCCCACTTTTTATAAAGATCAATGCATTTGAATGGAGATATATGGTTGGAATTCAACCCCCTCCTTTATCCTTGGTTGGGAACCCCCCTTTTGAAAATGGCTAGATCCACCCCTGTCTTTAGTGAAGCTTACATACCTGAGCAAAAGAATCTTCAAATAGATTGTCTCTTGAGACTGTGATTTTAACGTGTCCTGGTAAAGCATTGGATTGACATAGATATCTAAACTGTCCTAACTTCCACCGGAAACTTCTCTCATACTGAATAGGAACACCATATGCACCTTTGGGACTGAAATAAAAAAGAATATAGTTTTAGGAGATGAAAAGCATTATCATGATCATATTCATATAACCTGGAAGAAATCTGTATTTTTGTTCAACATCATTTTAAATTATCTATTGTTTCAGTTTCATCCTAAAACATTCTTGAATTGCAGTAAATATATTTGCCATTACAGAATATGAAAATTATTTCCTCCCAATTACTGCAAAAAAGAACACTGTGGAAATACACGTATGCATAAAAGGGAAACGCATATGCTTAAAAGAGTATGATATATGATACAATAAAATATCTGACAAAAATCATCAGTAATGTGTGGTCACCTTTTAGCCTAGAGTAAATTGGTCATTACAATTTGGACGACCTTAAAATGTGTTCCAGATTTCATCTGTTGTTTCAGGAAGATCTGCACATCATGATCACTGTAACATTGACAGGCTTATGGACAGACAAACTGTACCAATTCATTCTTCAAACATGTGTAACAATGCCACATTATGTATGTGTCTACCTTTTTTATATATATATTGAATGCACATGCATTATGTATATAATTTTTTTTTATGATGACTATTGCTCAAGGAGAAAGTTCACATTGACAAATATACCTTGGACAGCTAAGAAAACACTGGAAAATTATTTTCTTCCTTTTCTTTGAAAAATCAATGATTATATATATAGGACTTGATTGATTCCTAACTTTCTCTGCCATTTTGTACTTGATTTACTCCTTTCATTTTCTTTACCACTGTTAGCTAATCAGAGAAATGTCTCTACATACAACATGTACAATAGATTTGTGATGGTGAATTGAAAATCAATTTTCAGATTTCATTGTAATTCATTATAATTAGCTAATACATAGTTTTATCAATTTTTATTGATTATTTCAACCTTGTAATCAATTCCAAAAACCAAAACCACACCCAAAAATAATTTGCCCCCATTGAGAGTCGAACTCAAGACCCCTGGTTTACGAGACCAGTGCTCTAACCACTGAGCTATAGGGGCAGTTATGTATGCCAAGCTTATCAAGGCTATACATACATTTATAATATATTATTGATTAAATCTATATTTATCTACATATAGTTAATTTCAGAGATATGTGAAGTATGGTAACAATACTATAGTCTGATTCCTTAAATCAATTTTTAAATCATTTAAGATTTGTCATGCAGAAAAAGGGTCATTAGTTTATTAGTTCTACATTTTAAACTAGTCTTAAGCCTTTTACCTTTTGGTCACGATTTATTAACATACAAATAAATACATTTGGCAGCTTGCCAATGACAAGTTTACATAAACCAGGATAAGTGAGAAGTCCAATGTAATTGTTATGTATAGGACAGGAAGTATTGATTTCATAACCCAAAACATTAAAATGCAAATTTCAAGTAATGGGGAAAAAAACATTTTTTTTCTTATTTCAACAACTATTCTATAATTTACACAACAGTAATATCATGTATATTGTCAATTATGTTTTCCTTTTAACATTTTACACTCATGGGATTAATAAAAATCTTTAAAAACATTTGATAGAATTTAATAACAAAATACAATGTCATCTTTAATATTGACTTTTAAAACTGTCACGATATTCAATATATGGAGAAAAAGAAAATATATGAACAGTAATAACTGTACCAAAATAGTTTTTATTCAGTCAAAAAATGTCCATCTGATGAGTTAAGCCTTTTTCAACTGATTTTTATAGTTTGTTCTTATGTTGTACTGTTAAACCACTGTCCCAGGTTAAGGGGGAGGGTCGGGATCCCGCTAACATGTTTAACCTCATCACATTATTTATGTATGTGCCTGTTCCAAGTCAGGAGCCTGTAATTCAGTGGTTGTCGTTTGTTTATGTGTTACATATTTGTTTTTCGTTCATTGTTTTTACATAAATAAGGCCGTTAGTTTTCTCGTTTGAATTGTTTTACATTGTCTTATCGGGGCCTTTTATAGCTGACTATGCGGTATGGGCTTTGCTCATTGTTGAAGGCCGTACATGACCTATAGTTGTTAATGTCTGTGTCATTTTGGTCTTTTGTGGATAGTTGTCTCATTGGCAATCATACCACATCTTCTTTTTTATATTTGGTACAAGTTCAGAAGAGGTCATTTTTTTCAGAGTTCAAGAGGGCAGTGTTTTCAATTACACAAAACATACACAAATATATAGGTCCCTCTATAAGAAACATGCAATAACATTAACATTTAGGGGCAAAAAGTAGGACCTATTATTTGATCACTATTTACAGTAAAGACAATATTTTCTGGTTGCTAGTTTAATTAACCCATATCATGTATGTTCCACATTGAAACAGCCTTTTAATAAAAACCATGTAACATAAACTACAGTTATTTAAAACAATTATCTAATCAATAGAAAATAAATGTAATAACTATAGCTCAATCCAATTACCATAAAACCTTTTAACAGGGTATTTTTTTGCATTAATTTTAAATTTTTATACTGCAAATGAAATGGAAGAGTAATGAAATAACTTCAAAGCTGAAATCTTTATTCTATTGTCTACATTTATAGTAACTGATACATTTAATATCTTTGTTGGATTGGTAAAAGTATTAAATTTGATTTTTATAAATCATTGTGTAAATCTGATGTCGTGGTCAATAAATTCATGAAACAAGAATGTGTCCTTAGTACATGGATGCCCATCTCCCACTATCAAATTTTATGTTCAGTGGACTGTGAAATTGGGATCAAAAATCTAATTTGGCATTAAAATTAAAGATCCTAACATACATATCATAAGGAACATGTGTATTTAAAGTTCAGGTTGATTGGATTTCAACTTCATCAAAAACTACCTTGTCCAATCCCTTAAATATGAAGCAGGACAGATAAATGATCAGACAGACAAGTGGATGAACAGACAAATTGATACATTGATAGAAAAAACATAATGCCTATGGGTGGGGCATTAAAATAACCTTTAAAAAACATAGGTTATAAGCTATAACTTGAAATATCATTTATCTGCACTACAAATATTTACTCAAGTATTGTAAGAGAGAGATCAGAGATGTTGTACTCATAACATACACTGCCATGTACTGGCACATAATCAGAAATGCAACTCCTAACTAAAGATTGCCTTATCAACACATATGAGACCATTAATTTAGAGTAGTCAGGAAGAAAATAAAGAAGATAGTACAACTTTCCCCCATAAAGTTCCTATGCATAAAGCTCCAACTTTAAAAATATAATAATTTGGTGTATTTTTTACGTAATATGAAAGCTGAAAGGACATGGGGTCAATGTAAATCCCTTTTGGAAAATTTGTCTTGAATAATAACAAACATATATGATATTGAATTTGAAAGGCAAGATTGCCTGTTTCTGGGAACAATGGTACCAGTTTTTTTTTATAGAGATTGGAATTTGTGGAATCCATACTCAAGAGCTCCTTTATAATACTCATATGAATGCAAATAATATTGGTGAATAGTTTCCTTGTTATTGTGGTAATTGTTTGTTTTATTATCTGATTACTTCACATTGAGCAAAACAAATAAGATTTTAATCACTTTCATGACTTTATTACATCCACAATCAAAAGTATTTACAAAAGTTAATGATTCGTGAACTCTCTATCATTGTACAAATACCATCAATGTCAGACAAAGTGTCTGATGATCAGTTCAATGAGGCTTATCACAGAGAAAGTATTGTTGTTATTTTGAAAGACAATTTTGAATACTTCATCAGATTAGTCTATCAGGAAGGTTTATTCCTTAAAAGTTCAGCAAATAACAAAATATTCTTGGAAGGATGAGACATTTGTCAGATGATCAGATGACCCATGTACTGTAAACAGACGTCTGGAAATAGTCCCTTATTTTTATGGTGTGGTTATATCACACAAACATTGTCAAAATCTGAATAATACTACTCTAGTACAAATTTTTCAATTCAAACTTGTTTTGTCAATATCTTTGTTTAGTCATTGTAAGTCTGAGATTTACAAAACAGGAGGTCATTACAATTTTACTGCAATTTTAAAATGAACTTTTTGTCTTTCAAACTAAGTTGACAGTGAAAACTTTTCAAGTGACAATTAACGGAAAATATCCAATGATAAAGGATGTACAGCATTGTATACTAGCTAGAGAGAATAAAAATATGCAAGTGTTCGGTAAACAGGAAGTTGTCGAGTGATGAATTTGAAAACGCATCACACATCACACGGTATAGCTGACTTATATAAATCCTGAAACCAAATTTCAGAAATCCTTGTATTGTAGTTCCTGAGAAAAATGGGACGAAAATTTTCAACTTGGCTATCATGTGTAAAATCAGACAAGTGTTCGGTAAACAGGAAATTGTCAAGTGATGAATCTGAAAACGCATCACACGGTATGGCTGACATATATAAATGTTGATACCAAATTACAGAAAAGGTGGATGTGTAGTTCCTGAGAAAAATGTGATGAAAGTTTCATGGGACGGACTGACTGACGGACAGACAGAGGTAAAACAGTATACCCCCCTTTTTTAAAGCGGGGGTATAAATAGTGCTGAGTGGAAAATTATCATCATTCTATATACAATGATATATGATAATACACCAAATTGACAACAACACTTCAAATCTACATGTTTTGCCTGCAAGGCAGGCTTCATCAGGACAATTTTTATACAGAAATTCATCCCTGAAGTACTCAAAGTGGTGCATAAAATTTGACTTCGTCATGGTGAGAGAAACAATGAAAAGTGAAAGAAGCAATACAGAGTTATAAATAGATAAGATAAATATAGAAAATTAAAGTTTGTTTACAATGTAACTTGAGTTTGTTTTACTATTATATGATACATGAAATTATTCTAAAAGCTTGGTATCTAATTGGACGAACTTCCCAGGGTTCCTACCACTTCGCAAGGCTTCTCTTCCAACCTGGCCATTGTTGGAGGTTACTACTTCCTGGTGCATTGGCAACAATAGGAAGATTATGGTCGCCGCTATGTAAAATAAAATTGTCAAAAAATGTCCCCTTGTTCATTATTTGGTGTCTCTATATAAGTTTTGGATCGTCTGCAGTAGTTGGTCTGTTTAATGGCATGGTTGTGAATTCCTAGTTCATTTAAGATCGGCACCCATGGTACGTTTCTTCTGCTATCATTTACCGCTGCTATCATTTATATATGTTAAGGTGGTATCAGACATCTTGTTCATTTTGGTTCAGTTGTTATTTCGTCGCTAGTAGGGCATATTCCTTGGTCCATGTATATGCTGGTGGCCTGTAGATCGGCGTGTGTAGCAAGGCAGTTCCTTTCGGATCAGTTGCGCCAATCTTAAATCTTAAACAGTTACTGTCATTCACTTTACATTATTACAATGTATGTATATGGGCATAATGAAACAGGCCTGTCTCTCAACCTTTACAGAAAGCTGACGATTCAAAGATATTAAGTATTGTGGATGAGCTGGAGCATGTTCAATAGTGAGATATATTGTCAGATTACCTGGAGCACGTAACATAATGAGACTGACAATAATTTATATTATTTGATGGATTGGAGCATATTATCTGACGGATTGTAGCATTCTATCTACGTAGCCAAGAAAAGCTTTTCCTCATACAATTGGTGTTGTAAAAGTTCAAGCTATCAGCAACCAGGAAGTAGCTAAACAGCATTTGTTAAAATTGTCTACTTGGTACAACTTCCATTGACTTCACATTATCAAGCTGCATATATCTAATATAAAATCATTTCCTTTCATAGCAAAAAACTAAGACGAAATTTTCTTTGTGCAAAAGTATTGTAAAATTTCAATCGATCGACAAAAAGGAAGTGTGTACACAGCAGATTACTGGCTACTGTCAAGCTGCAGAACAACCATTAATCATTGCCATTCATAGAAGCCATTTGATGGCAACAGAGTCATTCGTTTATTAGACTAGCTTTCGCCTTCAGTGAAGCAGGTCACAACAGACTTTCTTTGTATAAAAAGCCTGTAGCATTTTAATTGATGAAATAAGAGGATAACTTGTTGTGCACTTTCTAAAATGATTCATTATTTAGTACATAAAAGATTCATCAAAGGAACATATACACAACCAAGATATAAACTGGACAAAGTGATGCCACGGCACTCCACTCTGAAGTAACAGTATCAAAACAAATGTAGGACTTTCTTTGTGATATTTTTGTATCTGGGAGACACAAATGATACCCCTGCAGATGCAAAGCGTTCTTCTAAAATACACAAAGTTGAACTTAGGAACACATAGCTCTATTGTTCACTATAGGACGAGTTATGCAGAAACACAAAAATAATCTACTCACCCTTTTGACTGGCCCCCTCGTGGATCTTGGAATGTGGTAGTTTTTGTGTTGTGATCCACAAAGTATCTGACGCCGTCTGAAGTGTATCTCATCTCCCATCCTTCAGGTAAAGGATCCTCTTGTATTATACTGGAACAAAAAACATTTATTGATATAAGGTCGTACAATGTTGCTTTTAACTGAAAGGGTCATTTAAATAAGGAGAGGATATTCAATTAGAGGGTAGGGGTATATTATATGTCTTTTTTTTTATTCAAATTAGGATAAATGACATTTGCAGTAAGAACCTTTTCCAGAATTAAGCACAATAGGGGGAGGGAGCCACTCTGACTCCCTGTTAAATAAAATTGTCATTTTAATCACAATTCTTACCAATTCTTGAGAAAAATGAAAGCAATCATATCTAATATATTTTGAGACTTTTAAATCTCCCCACCCAATAAATTCGAGAACACCCATTACCTTGTATTAAAAAAAATTCTGGTATGCAACTCATGTGAAATTTTTAAGGAAATACAACAAGCTCAAATGGAACAATTTCACAAAATTCTCACCATTTTCTATATTTTTTTCTTTTATTTGACAATCACATAACCTCTCCCTTCACCGCTACACACACCATCAAGATAACACAACATACAAAGCCTGAATATTATTTATGAGTATTTTTACAAAAGCAATGATTTGTCGACCAATAGATATTAGTATGACCTTATTCTTGATAATTTAGATAAACTTACCCTTGTGTTCTTGGATCTTCCCATTGTGTTGTTCTATTTTTATGGTTAACAAAATATACTCTTCCATTTGGGTCAACTCTCTTTTCTGTAAACATAAAAAAAAAACCATATCATATTTTAAATTACAAACATGACTCTACCTACATAAACAGAAAGTTTGTGATCTTATTGATAGAGGTTACAATTACTCATATTAAAATTGTAAGATAAAGTATTCAAAGTACCAGACCTTTGTATCAAGAGGTCTTTATAGAATGAATTTAAAATCATTAGCATATAAACTAAAGATCCTCCTTTATTATATCATGTATATTAACACATATCATGTTATTTTTAAACAGTTGACAGATAATATTAGAGGGAAGTTTTAAATCTCTATTAAACTATTTTAACACTGCCAATTGTTCATTACCTTGTCCAAAGATGGAAGCAGTTGTCTATAGTTATATATCAATATTGTTTTTTTTATTTAGGATAGAAGATTTCTGAAAGTCTCTGTTAAAACTTCATCATATATAAGTTGACATATTGTGTAGACCATATGTTGATGGCAAGATGTTTATTTTTGTGTCATTATTTTAGAGTTGACTCCATATCTCCTGTTATTGTATACTTTAGACTTACCCCAGCCATCTGGTAGTGATCCTAAAGGATCATCCTGTACCATTGTAGCTGGATTAGGGAACAAGAATCTGTTCTGTAAGTTTTCCAATGCCATGTTTCTCTGATTCCTCCATGAATCCCATTGATTATAATTACTGATAATGTCTGTAGTGGGTCGCTGCCATGTTGTTGTTCGACTGTTGTGATCTACATAGTATACTCTACCTCTATTGTCTACTCGCCTTTCCCATCTGCAAATATAAGTGCAAATGCCATTAGCAAAAAATTCTAATTTTATATACTTTTGAATTTTACTGTTAACAATTGTCCATCAAAATTTTCATTTAGTACTCATTGGGATAACTGGAGATTGAGGAAAAATATCATGCTAAGGACCAAAGCAGAGCATCCCCTCATAACCCCACTAACTTTGAATTATTTTTTCTCTTTTAACCAATAATAATACTTGGAAAATGTTTACAGTGTTAACTGCAGATAGATTCTAGACAAGAGATTTATAATGTCATCATCTTTAACCTTTTAATTGATGTGACCTTGACCTTTGAACTCAAACTTATTTGGATTCAATCATTATCCAATAACATGATGCTCAATAAAAAGTAAGGCTAAGAGCTTGTGGTTCCTAAATGCATTAACCTCTTTAATCATATTTAACATAACTTGTCATCTAACAGGGTTTCAGATTTGCCTTTATTTGCTATAATCATAATAATACTAATAGGATAGTATGTTATGAAATTTCTCATGAAATCATAATTTTACAGAGAGCACTTTTTTCATTCTATTCAGAATTATGGAGATTCTAAACATGCTGAAAGTAATAATAATCCTAATCGTTTAAAAATATAATTGGAAAATTACTTCTCCCTGATGAATTCTTACCCTGGAGGTAATGGTTGTGGTCGTTCCCATGTTGTAGTTCGTGTATTATGATCAACATAATATTTTCTTCCATGGCCATCTGATCTCTCTTCCCAACTTAAATTAAAGAATGTAAGAGATCAAGTCTTGGATGTTGAAATAACACATATTTCAAGCTTAATGTGCACAGTGAAATTAAAGAAATTATTCATACATTTAAATATGTTGTGCTTTTTTTTATCTAAATTTGATATTTGAGTATGCAAATTATTTATGTCAACCAAAAATCAAAATTATAAAAAGTCTCAAGTAATTCTATTTTTCAGTACAAGTCTCTAAACACCTTACATGTGTAGTATGCTTATTCCCTTTCCCCATGAACAAGGGGAGATAACCTGTATACATACCCTGCAGGAAGTGGTTCTTCCTCATTGTTATTATTGGTGCCTGCATTGGGTGCTGGCGGGTCCCCTGATGGAGGAGCTAGATTCCCTGCAGACGAAGGTGGGGGATTCCCTGGAGGAGGGGCGAGTGGTGCACCAGCAGTACCATCAGATGCTCCTGCCCCATGGACATCACCATTCTGTTGTGGTCTTGATGACGGACTATTTGTTGTGGACGATGTTGTATCTGAAAGAACAAAACAACTTAAAATCTATACTTTGCAAGGTTTTTCTTTTAAACCTGTAACTCATTTATAATACTTTTAATGGAAATTCTCAGTTTTTAAGCTTCAGAATCTTTTAAAGTTTTTGAAGCTATAAAAAACCTAGGAACGATATATAGATTCTTAAAATCTGCAATAACATCTAATAAATAATCAAACATGTGTATATTTTTTCTTCAAAATTCCTACTCATCAAATAAATTAAAAAGCCTTCAAAGCTGTTATTCTAATGTAATGCATTCTGTATGTTGTTGTTTCATCCTTTCTTGTTTTAACTAACATATTGACAAAAATATCAATAATTTCAAATATCATTAATGTATTGGATTCTTCAAAGTAACAGTAATGTTTATAGGAGAATCTGCAATATTGGTTTTTACATAAACGGTTCTATAGCTGTACTTACTAGCTGAGCCTGAGGCAGCTCCTGATCTGTTTGGGGGTGGCGGCACAGGAGGAGCTCTTCTATTTGAAGATCTGCCACCATCAGCTGGTCGCCTTGGGGTATTGCCACTACTAGTACTACTTCCACTGGCAACTTGACCTAAATTCAAGTAAAAATATCAGACAGTGCTCAATTCTTTATCATAGTTGCTTTAAATATAAATTTAATTGACTGTAACATTACAAGTGTACACACTTCAACCTTTAAACCTTTAATTTTTGTAGATTTTTGTAGATTCAAATTTGTAAATAAGGATATCTATCCATGTGAAAAATATGTTTCTAAAATATTAAAACAAACCCTATTGACAGCTGATTCGGAGACAATGAGAGAAATTATCTACTTCTGATAATTATTGATTGGTAGACTATTTTGATACTCAAGTAAACATGGTAAAAGTACTAATATGCATTTTTTATTTATAATTTATGATACAATTTTGTTTTCTCATGTTTCTTTTACCCTTATTTTTTTATACCGGTAATAGGTATCTGTTAATATTATTCATAGCTTTTATAATTATAGTATGAACATTTGTCTTTAAATCTCAATATATTGTTTTTATGTTTTTCTTGTAATGCTGGGTTGCTGTTTTGTTACTATAACCCTAAACAGGCTGCATTTCCTTTGTTTCTATTTCAAGCTTGATACATCTTATATTAATATTTCACTAGATTTATAATCATGTCAGAGTTTACCATGAAGTTGTATCTTACTACATGTACTAAACTACAAAGTAACATTATAAACATAAGACATAAAATATCGGACACATTACATTATTAATTTGCATAAAATTCTCAACATATCTATACGCACCATTGGTATGAGACTGTGCATGTCTGCTGTGGTTTTTCTTTGGAAACTTGGTCATGTTGACATTCATGCCGTGTAGAGTAAGAGAAATCTCACCCGTTTTCCCTTTCCCTTCCAAAGTAAGTTCTGTTGATTTGGTAACATGTTCCACTGCAAGAACAAATTTATATTACAACTTCACAAATTATTTTCAAATTTTGATATTAGATTCTGCTATTTTTTCTTATTTCATCATTAAACCTTTGAACATCATGTACATACATATACACAGAAACAATTGAATAGCCAGAGGTGCAAGCCAAATTTATTTAATATATGTTAAATTTTCATTTATAGGTACTACAGGCACAAGAAAACATCTGGATAACTGTTCTAATACTGCAAATTTATAGTTTTATGTTAAAATGTCTGCCTGCAGGATATAAAATCTCTGGATGCAATCATTTTGCCATCTACAGTGCAGTCTGGTGTTTCCGTGCACCTAAGACTTATGACTTGACTTCATTCAACTGATAAAACCAATATTTGGATAATATTGTGTGAGCACATTCATAACATACTTTTATTTCATAAAATATTCTGTTTGTATGGTTTCACCCTGAAGATTTTGTGTATTGTGTGTCCAAAATTTGGGAAACACCTGTTCTGAGAGTTCCTCCAATGCCCGGTGATTTCGCGCATGCCTTAAAAAATAGCTTATTTTGAATAAAGGAAAGATTTTTTACTCCGAAATATAGCTGAATTTGAACCAAAAACACTGCTAAGGATGCAGAGCAAAAATTATTTCAATTTGATATAAATCTGACTTAAATAAAACAAATATTATCTGATGATGTTATTTTTTTAATGGAAGTTGGCCAAATATTGTAAATCACGGGATTGCCGTAATTCTTTATCTCTTGAACTTATCAATGTTATTCTTTTTTATCTCTTCGGAAGCCTAAAACAATAACAAGAACGATTCAATTTGTGTTACTGTGTTGATATGACGAAATCAGCTAATGCACAGTATCATCGGCCACTGGGGACTCCACTGTACATGTTTTCTTGATTCAAATATTTTTACCTAAACTGTGTAGTGTTTATAGATTCGTCTAGAGTAAATTTCTGGTCATGATAAAAGATACGAAACTCTAATGGAAAGAAAACACAATATCTCCAATGATTCTATACACAAAAAGAATTTTTTCTAGAGATGGTCTAAAAAATTCCTCATTGAGAAGAAGAAAAATGCCTTGCACTCTCTATACTGTACAATGTAAAGCCTTAATTAATGTACTTACATTTGCCCCGATTTTCTAGAAGTATTCCATGTAACTCCACTGATGCAGTACCGACCAAAGTAGCTGCTCTGAATGTGTTGTTGCTAAAAACTTTTATATCTAACTTGGAATAAGGTGTCACCAACCTGTCAATGAAAATATATATTTTCTTTAACTAAAAACACGAAAAAGGCTGATGTGTACATATAAACATGATAAACTACTATTCAAATTAAGGACCTCTTACTATGAATGGACAAAATAAAACAGACATCTCAGAATGTGTTTAAAAAGGCAGTTGTATCATCTTTATCATTTAGGATTACAAAATAGACTCTGAATTATTTTTATAAATAGTAATACTGTAAAAACAAGATCTCAACGCATAAAACTTTCATGCAAGAGGAAAGTGCATGCATCAACAGTTAGTTTGGACTGTACATCATACTAGTTGCACTCTCTCTGTTCTGTCAACTGTTTACATGAAGGATAAGTTCTTGTTTTATATGTGATCACAACCAATGTTTTATTATAGCTTACAAAGTAAAATCTTCATCCCATTTTGGTGTTAGTGTTTTCTTTAAGATTTCTGTTTTCCTTGGAGGCTGACTATCAACACTTATTTCTGCATAGGGATCGGGTTTGGAAGGAACAAGTCCACCAACTGTTGAAAGCTTTGATGATAAAACTGTTAAGAGAAATTAAAAAAAAGAATGTAAAAAGTATAAAAAATAATCATCTGTCATTATGGTAATCTATAAGACATGTACATGTATCTACTATGTTGCTGACCCAAAGAGGCATTGTCTCAAAAAAAATATTCTAACATAAATTAAAAAAATACCTCAATTAATCAAAATTACAGTTAAAACCTATCATAGCGATAAATTCAAAGATATTGCCCAATCAATCAAAGTTACAGTTCAAGCCTTAATTATGTACACATTACCTAATCAATCCAAAATTACAGTTCAAAAGATAAATAAGATATTTCACAGTAATAACTTTTGTTTAATACATTTCTCATAAAATACATAAATAATGGCATTTTAACTGGATGCTACAATATTTTCATACCATTAAACTTAGGCTTATCTTAAGTGCAACAAGGTTTCCTTTAAAGCTTCTTTTGTCCTGTATGTTTGTATTTTGAATAAAATATATGAATTACAATAAATTTCCATTTAAATGTAATCAATGACAAGATTGCTATGTTCATACCTATATTTCAATTACTGATTGATTATCAATAAATATGATGTACAACTAATGTGAAAGCTGTAAGAACCTATTCATTAACTATTTATAAAAGGAATTAATTATTCATTTTTAATATACATTATAGACTATAACAATCTCTTTCACAAGAATTGACTTAACTTAATTTGTTTTAGGACTATTATTTTATTTATTTATTTTTGAGAAAAGGGGGGGGGGACTTTTTGTTGTTATCCTCCTTATGCATCTTATGAACTTAAGAAATGATTTTTACTATGTATATATTAAAATCAATGTTTGTGATGCAGGAAATCAAAATACAATGAAACTGCTCATTACATTAGCTTGACATGATCATGTTTAATCAGTGTAAGAATGTTTGACATTTGCAGACTCTAGACACAATAGCCAATATTCATGATATTTTATTGGAAAAGGGTGTTCATCTTTCAGTTGGTGTAAAAAGAGTCACTAGTAAATGCAATCTAATGCGGTATGCATGTCAATTTTAAATTCAATGATCCTGATGATTGAACAAAAATCAAAACAGAATTACTCTTTTCTCGTTTTTTATATAGATTAGACCGTTGGTTTTCCCGTTTGAATGGTTTTACACTAGTAATTTTGGGGCCCTTTAAAGCTTTTTGTTCGGTGTGAGCCAAGGCTGAAGGCCGTACATTGACTTATAATGGTTTACTTTTATAAATTGTTATTTGGATGGAGAGTTGTCTCATTGGCACTCACACCACATCTTCCTATATCTATTTTGTACTTCGGTAATGAGCTAATAAGCTATTGTACAACATGTACAGCTCTATGTAAATTTGTGTCCTTAACTTCATTTTAACAATTGTTTCCATTGATATTGCACATAGACCCCCATACTTGAATTATATATTCAATGAAATATTATTGAGACTTGACATTGTGTCAACCGTGAACATGGAAACAATATTTATGTTATAAGAAACAACCCTAAAGAAAGAACATCAAATCTAAATTTTCAAAAAGAACATATTTGAGTATTGAGAGTCTTTTTCTATAGGTTTGAGCTGATCAAGAATTTTTCTCAAAATATTGACAATGGAAGCACTTGACTTAATTATAATTGAAAGCATATATATACTTGACACAGTACAATATATATACTTGGCACAGTACAATGTATCACTAGTTAACAAAACATATCTTGGAAGACTGCAATACATTGCTGTGCATATAAACATGATAAATGATTAAATTTAAGTTGAAAATCTCTATGATCCAGATTTTACTACCAATATGTCTTAAACTCAAAGTTAACAATGATCCCTATTACATGCAAATTGGGCCAAGATCACATACACCTTGCCAGATGGACATTTTCACCTTACAATGCAATCATTCCATCCATAATCATTTTTTTTTATTTCTTATAAAATCATGAAAAAGAGGTCATGGACAGCAGATCTAGACATATAGAAAGAAACTTGAACAGAAGGCATCTGTATGCAAAATATGAAAGCATCCATTTCATCTACACTCTAAAATATAAAGTTTTATCACTGTCATACCTGCTGAATTACATTTAGTACTCTTTATGTTTTTCATTCTGTTATTTCATTAAAAACGAATATTCAATTTCAAAATATTTGTCAAAGACTATTTATTTGTATACTGATTTTCAATTAGCTGTCACAGCACCACTCTAAATGACAGTTTAAGACATAAATGTGGAAACTCTGACATTAAAGTCACTTTAATCATATGGTTATTTTATTCTCAAGGCCAAAAATGAAACAAAATGACATGTTGTTTAAAAGGAATCCCAAAAGGATACAACTGCATGGTCTTCATGGTCTTAACAAGTGAAACTGTGAGCTACTGCTCACTGATGATACACCCGCCGCAAGTGGATAATTTTAATAGTGTAAAAATATGCAAGTGTTCGGTAAACAGGAACATGAGAAGGTTGTTGAGTGATGAATCTGAAAACGCATCACACGGTATAGCTGACTTGTATAAATCCTGAAACCAAATTTCAGAAATCCTTGTATTGTAGTTCCTGAGAAAAATGTGACGGAAATTTTCAACTTGGTTATCATGTGTAAAATAGTACTTGTAAGTGTTCAGTAAACAGGAAGTTGTTGAGAGTGATGAATCTGAAAACGCATCACACGGTATAGCATACTTATATAAACCTTGAAACAAAATTTCAGAAATCCTTGTATTGTAGTTCCTGAGAAAAATGTGACGGAAATTTTCAACTTGGTTATCATGTGTAAAATAATACAAGTGTTCGGTAAACAGAAAGTTGTTGAGTGATGAATCTGAAAATGCATCACACGGTATAGCTGACTTGTATAAATCCTGAAACCAAATTTCAGAAATCCTTGTATTGTAGTTCCTGAGAAAAATGTGACGGAAATTTTCAACTTGGTTATTATGTGTAAAATAGTACAAGTGTTCAGTAAACAGGAAGTTGTTGAGTGATGAATCTGAAAATGCATCACACGGTATAGCATACTTATATAAACCTTGAAACAAAATTTCAGAAATCCTTGTATTGTAGTTCCTGAGAAAAATGTGACGAAAATTTTCAACTTGGTTATCATGTGTAAAATAATACAAGTGTTCGGTAAACAGGAAGTTGTCAAGTGATGAATCTGAAAAGGCATCAAACAGTGTAGCAGACTTATATAAACCCTGAAACCAAATTTCAAAAATCCTTTTATTGTAGTTCCTGAGAAAAATGCGACGAAAAATATTCATGGGACGGACGGACTGACGGAAGGACAGAGGTAAAACAGTATACCCCCCTTTTTTCAAAGCGGGGGTATAATAAAAACAAATTACTTTTCCTTTTATTCTCACCACTTCTCCCTATGATTCTGAGGCAGTGTTCTGGAGAAATATATCTTTTGATGCAATTGCATAAATTCACAACATTCTTTGTCAAAAGGCACCATGAGAATGATTTTTAACTGAATCACAATGTAAATTTTGTATCTACTCACTTGACTATTGTATATTTTGACAGATATATAATGTATATAGGGTCAGGCAAAAATACATAGTATAAAATATTTACCAGTTACTTGTAACTGTGAGAATTGAGCATTTCCTTGTGCTGCAGAGGCTGCTTCTCCCATTATTTGGAAGTCTCACATGTACACCTGTAATACAATTCATAATTTTAAAAATATGATCAAGAGACTTTCATTTGTAGATGCAGAAGGTCAGCATATGATATATATGGGTAACCAAGTTATAGAGAAAATTATTACCAATTTTCAATCATGAATGTCAAGAAACAGAGTAAAGTAGTTAGTTTTTTATTGCACTGTACAAGTAAATTTTTGTAAACATGAACACAGCTGATTTTCGATTTCAGCCTTTTTTGGGTCACTTAAGATTTGTAAGTTTTACTATGCTGTCTGTATATAGATACATGCAGGCCCTTTTCATTTGATTTTTATGCATTATACTTAAATAAATGTAGTTTGTGTGTTTTAATAATATAAATAGTTTCCTATGAAAATATTTTTTGGAACATACATGCAATTTGTTCTGGTTAATTGTAAACTCCAATACATCTGGCCAAAGATTGGAGTCTTATAACATGTCAGGGCTCACGCTACCAGGCGACTTGGGCGAAGAAGTCGCCTTCCCGACCGTCACGTCGCTTTCCCCGACCCCCAAAAGCGAAAACAAGTCCCCCTGTTCTTGACGATACTTGCTTTCAGTCGCTTCCGTCATCGGACATTTTCAATTTTTACCAACTTGATGAAACATCAATTTATTGATAATTAAAGAAATCCAGACATAATCGATTCATTATCTTTAGAAAAGAGGTTGAAGCATTGTCTTCGCAGTGTGTAGCAGGTTATTTGTTAAAAATACAACATTTTATCACTTCGTGCATTTCAGCAAGTTCCGGTGCTTGTTACTCGAAAACGTACATCAACCTAAATTTCGGCGGCAAAATAAGTTTGTTACTTCATTTAAACGTGATAAAAGTTGCCTCCAGTAAATGTTTAATCCATTTATTGCATTAAAAACGTCATGTTCCTTTCCAAATAACTTGTCAAACATCGTTTATTTTTGTAAATTTTCTTGCATTCGTCCGCCATTGACCGATTTCTAAACTACGGATCTGAACCGTACCAGCTATGACCAAAATCCGTACTTTTACAATAATTACTACGGACGCACGGATGGAACAGCTGACAGAAGAATATTGATCCCAAAGGGAAAAATTACGCATTCAACACGCATTAAGAGACTTTTGGTTACATCTAATTGATTGGTGTATATAATTCCCTATATTTTTTATGGATTATTTCAAACTATTATGGCCCAGCTTAATAACTTTTATATTTTTTTATGAGAAACACTGAATTTCATACACAAGATAATTTTTAATTAAATTGTAATTGATATATTATAATTTCTTTACATTTTTTAAAATATTTTTTTTTTTTTTAGTGCTAGATATATAGTTGGTAGTTTCTCACAAGAACCTTAGTAAAACTTAAACAACTTTTAATTTCAAATGTTACTTTAATTGTAATTTTTGACTCAGATATGAATTGAACAATATAAAAAGAACATTATTTACATATGGCCCTTTATACTATTGTAAAATCCAAACATTGTAGCGCACTGCACGAATGAGCACTTCTCTTTCAAATCTCACCACTTCTCCCTATCAGTTTCAAAAAGAGAAGTCACTTCTCCCTATAATTCTGAAGTAGTGTGAGCCCTGCATGTGTGACAATGCAACAGACAACTTTCGAGTTCGATGCATTTCTGTCAAAAACATCATGTGTGCTTTTAGGGGCCTTGTCACTTCAGTTCCCATGTTGAGCAATTGGTTGGAAAACTATGATTCTATCTTGCACGAATTATTCGGCAAATTGGATTTTATAATTGACAATCAGCACTGCTGTCATTAGGGAATTGTGATTAAGTACCTACAGAACAAACATTATTTCTAGTTTATCTGGCACAATGACGATCACTAAGAAGCTTGATGAACATTAATAGTGCAGGGATACAGCCGATCCCCTCTATCTGGTAAATCACGTCATAAAGACATGCATAATTGACGAGTTTTTTTCCGGAGACAGACAAACTTGAAAGTGGTCTATTTATATCATAGATATAGAAAGATGAGGTGTGAGTGCCAATGAGGCAACTCTCCATCCAAATAACAATTTATAAAAGTAAACCATTATACATGTTATAGGTCAATATGTAATCAACTTTTCCTTATCAATAAATATTTTTTTCTGTTCCAAGATCATGAAAATATTGTCCTTAAAACATTGTAAACATGGTAAAACCATAATTCAAAATATTCTTTAATGTATTATTTACTTATTATCAAAATATGATTAATAGGAGATGTAGCTATTGAGAGTATACAAAATCAATGGGACAACAATGCTGACTACATGTACAAGTAAAAGACAATGAAAGAAAGTCATTTAAGGTCCATATATATGCATGTACATGCATGATATTTGTAGTCTCCACCATTAACATCTGTCTAGTTCTTTCCACATTCAACATGTTCAAAGCACATTCTAATTTTCATGGTGAGGTTTTCCCTCATGTTTAATTTGTGTAAATCTAAATACAATCCCTTATACTTATCCATACTTTTAAATAAACTTATGGTAAAAGGAAACTTATTCAACACTAAATCTATTTGATGTTGGATGTGCACTGGTTGATATTTTCCCTGTATTTAGTCTAAGATATATGATATTTTCATTAGTAGATACATGTATGTACAATGTATTTGGACTTTGAACTAGCTTTCAGTAACATGAGCAGGGCTCACACTACTTCAGAATTATAGGGAGAAGTGACTTCTCTTTTTGAAACTGATAGGGAGAAGTGGTGAGATTTGAAAGAGAAGTGCTCATTCGCGCGGTGCGCTACAATGTTTGGATTTTACAATAGTATAAAGGGCCATATGTAAATAATGTTCTTTTTATATTGTCATTGATTGTTCAATTCATACCTGAGTAAAAAAATTACAATTAAAGTAACATTTGAAATTAAAAGTTGTTTAAGTTTTACTAAGGTTCTTGTGAGAAACTACCAACTAAAAATCTAGCACTAAAAAAAATTAATTTTATTTTAAAAAATGTAAAGAAATTATAATTTATCAATTACTATTTAATTAAAAATTATCTTGTGTATGAAATTCAGTGTTTCTCATAAAAAAATATAAAAGTTATTAAGCTGGGCAATAATATATTGATATTAGTATAATAGTCTCAGAGTTAAGCAACTTTAATCAATAGTTTGAAACTAAAAAATATAGGGAATTATATACACCAATCAATTAGATGTAACCAAAAGTCTCTTAATGCATGTGGAATATGTAATTTTTCCCTTTGGGATCAATATTCTTTGGTCAGCTGTTCCATCCGTGCGTCCGTAGTAATTATTGTAAAAGTACGGATTTCGGTCATAGCTGGTCCGGTTCAGATCCGTAGTTTAGAAATCGGTCAATGGCGGACGAATGCAAGAAAATTTACAAAAATAAACGATGTTTGACAAGTTATTTGGAAAGGAACATGACGTTTTTAATGCAATAAATGGATTAAACATTTACTGGAGGCAACTTTTATCACGTTTAAATGAAGTAACAAACTTATTTTGCCGCCGAAATTTAGGTTGATGTACGTTTTCGAGTAACAAGCACCGGAACTTGCGGAAATGCAAGAAGTGATAAAAAGTTGTATTTTTATCAAATAACCTGCTACACATTGCGAAGACAATGCTTCAACCTCTTTTCTAAAGATAATGAATCGTTTATGTCTGAATTTCTTTAATTATCAATAGAAAATTGATGTTTCATCAACTTGGTAAAAATTGAAAATGTCCGATGACGGAAGCGACTGAAAGCGAGTATCGTCAAGAACAGGGCGACTTGTTTTCGCTTTTGGGGGTCGGGGAAAGCGAAGTGACGGTCGGGAAGGCGACTTCTTCGCCCAAGTCGCCTAGTAGCGTGAGCCCTGCATGAGTACTCTCAAATGAGGGGTTGTCACTCATTTGATTCGTTCCCCATTTGGCGGGTTGTCTCCAACTTGTTATTTAAGGCTACAGGAACATTGAAAAATGTGCTCGTCCAAATGTGCTTGCATATTTCCACACAAAAAATAACTAGTCTTGCAAGTTGAATGAAAAATAACCAATATCTGATTTGATTGTTCTTTGATTTTACATCACTGGACCTAATGACATTTGCACAACTTACTCTTAAGATGTGCCACATAAACTATTTTGTTGTGATGCATGATATAATAATTTACTGGAGAACATTATTTTTCCTTCAAAAGACATGTCACTGATCATGTTGATAGATAACGCTGTATTTTTATACATAAAAATGATCAAGCAATCTTTAGATTTTAAATTTTAAACTGTACAACTATACCTTTGAAATCATGATATTTCAAAATGAGAATGTCTTATAATCTATCTTACCTATGTAATTATAATTCTTGTGAAATATGTGACTATGTCACATGATGTAATTAAAAGAGCTTTCAAAACCATGAAAACAGTCTATACTGAATAGTTTTAACTTTATTTATTAAATAGTCATGTTAATAAATGATCATATGGTGCATGTCCAATGATTAACAGATAATACGTTTAAGACAACCTTTTACATAAAATATTAAAGTCGTGTGTAAAGCAGGATGTTGTTAAGTTTGCTGTGACAACTTTGACGATTTGCTATGTTTTCTTTTTTTCAATTGAAATATTTGATATATTTTTTAAACACAACTTTTTGATATGTGTGAGAATTTGTATTGGGGCATCCCTGCAGAGCGCATTTTGACAATATTGACCTGTATTTGGTTACGAACGAGCACTGTCAAAACAGTTTGATGTCCACCATTTCTTATTGGTCATGTGATTAATGACGTCGAAAGTTGTTATACTCATTTGTGTTTTCATAAGCTTTACAAAATATTCTATACTTTTTCCTAATTTCTGTGCTTTAAAATAAATGATTATTGCAATAAATATCTTTTTTTGCTATTTTTTTTTCTATTAAGATATTTTGTAAAAAAAAATAAAATCATATAAACGCTTTAAAGTAAGGCAAATAATCTGTATCAGAATAGTTGCCTTTTGACATTGAATCTCATGTGGACAGCAAATTGAGAAATGTCACAAAAAAGTGTAAAGCATGTGATAGCCGATGCTGGGGCTTTCATACGAAATGCCCCATTACAGGTACAAACAATTCACAATTACCATTTATTGATATCTACCAGGATGTTTGTTTTTTTCAACTTCACACATGTATGCTAAAGTACTAGTGAAGTGCCTTTTTTTATACCCCCTGACTAAGAGTTGTACTATAGTATATAGCCTTACCTCTGACGGTTAAAGTCTCCTCAAGCCTTATAGTACTGTTTAATATACTGGACAATATTAGTATTTGGACCACAAGTGTATGACTGTCATGCCATATGGGTATACTCATAGTCATACATACCATATCAGGTATAAATATCATATTAGTTTAAACATAGGCACTGGCTACGGTTACATGGAAATGTAACAATAATAAAAATATTATTGTTACATTGGAGACTAAATGCCAGAATGCAAAGTCGGATAAGGAACCGATTAATTACGAATGTTACAATAATTATTGAGGCTACGGTTATATTGCGTTTTTGTTACATGAAAAACAGCAATGTATGCTCGATTTATTAAACTTAAATCTTCTATAGTTTTGTTGCCTTAATCTTGCATATGTACGAAATAATACTTGTAATAATGATAAATAATAAATATTATCGATTAACAAATGGTGTTTAAATTGGGTTTTTTAACGTATAAATGGTCACGTTTGGTGTTTTAAAGATACTACTTTAGATAAGTAGTGCCAAAGGCGAAAATATAGTCCAATGGTTTGTTGTTGAGAACTCGGGCTGAGAAAAGTGTTCACTTTAAGTATTTAACTGCACACCTACTCGTATTACTGTCATTATACTTTAATTTGCACAATGGATGAAGAGATTCCTGTGACCAATTTTGTTTTGGGTGAAAAATTTAAAACTTGGGATTCGTTTGAAACAAAACTGAAACAATATCAAGACACAAATTTCATTCAACTATACAAACGCAGTTCTAAAAAAATTTATTCATCTATAGCAAAGTTTGCTAACTGTGAAGTAAAATACTGTGAACTTCAGTATACATGTATCCACGGAGGACGTTATTTCGTTTCAAAATCAGATGGAGCTCGTCCAAACCAAAGGAAAGTTATTTTAAACCTTTAAGCGAATATCAATGGGTCATAATATTCATGCGAGATTTTAATTACATTCATAATTCAAAGTTTGAATTGACACAGACCAAGTGTCCAACTTTTTCTCTCCATCTTCCAACGACATATTTGCTACATCTACATCATTTAAATGCAAAGGGTCTAACACCTATTACGCAAGTTAGTTAAGTCATTCAATATGGTGCTCATTAAAAACAATTTTGTATGTGAAATTAAAATCAAATGTTTGTTTTGTGACTAGCTATGCCAAATAGCATTCAAGAACAGCCTCACATCTTCTTTAACTGAGTAGTTTAATGAATGTAGTATGTATGCCTCTGCCTCTTAGCTTGGAACTCTCTTGCCTCGTTTTTGTTGTGAAATTTTAAAACGGGATATCGCAGAATGGAACTGTACAGTATGTGATACGGACGTTCACAGTGCGGCATCACTGGTGTGTGATGGCTGCTTGGAGTGGTTTCACCAAAAATGTGTCGGACTTAGAAATGCTCCAAAAACCACTTACTGGATATGTAGAAAATGTCATTGCAAATAAATAATTAAAGAATTTATATTTAATAATTGTATGTATTGTAAATATAAAATAAATGTCTTCAGTTTTTATTATCTAGTACATTTTGATAGACCCATCGTATATTGCTGTTTTTCATGTAACAATAACGCAATGTAACCGTAGCCTCAGTAATTATTGTTACATTCGTAATTAATCGGTTCCTTACCAGACTTTGCATTCCGGCATTTAGTCTCCAATGTAAAAATAATATTTTTATTATTGTTACATTTCCATGTAACCGTAGCCAGTGCCTTAAACATATTTATTTATATAGTGGATTGGGAAATAAGTTTTGCAACTTTCCGCCTAAATATCATATGCGTTTTAGTATCCATCTGGTTATTAATGGGCAAAAAGTTGATGAGTACTTTCACTACATAGGTATATTTCAAGAAAATGTAGCTTCCTTCACAAAGAATAGAAAATCTAAAAACTCTTAATCAGGTTGGGAACAACCTCTAAAATGAAAGAAAACCTCTCAATGTACATACAATGTATATACAAATGTATGTAAAGACTATCCATTTACTGAACACATTAATCACAACAGAGCTAGGGTCAGAGTCAAACTGATGTTGCCATGTTGGTACAGCAGTTTAAAGAAGGGCATTTGCCCCTGAAATCCAGGATTTCTCAACTATTCCTGATTTCAGTCTAACTAAACCAGTCTGCACCAAAAACTTTTTCAACTACTAGTCCGAATACCAATATCCTGACATTTTTCTTATTGGTCCAAACAAATTTTTGCAAAAACTTACTAGTCCGAATGAAACTTTACTAGTCTGGGGCATCGGACTATTGGCTAACCATGCAGACTGCTAAACCTGCCACCCCATGGCCACTGGAAGTAGTTGTTTACTCAGTGAATATCAATATTAAACCTGATCATTAGTTATACAATCTAAACTAACTATTTTTAAAAGTTTTAGGGCTCTGAACTGTGAGTGTCAGAAACTGAAGAGAAGCTTACATGTACATATCCTGAAAACTAGTTTTATATATCATTAAAAAGCAATATAATTTCGCCTAGATCTAAATATTAACAGTTTTAGTTTAAGGATCAATAAGTCTGTTCAAAGAAAAATCAGATTTTAATTGACCCATATTTGTTTGTTTTGACTGATAAACTTGATGCCTAAAATAATTTATGTCTTTATTGAACAGAGCATTGGTGAGCACATTTACACAATACCAGAGGTGGTAAAGGAAATCAGGGATAAAGCTACACTTCAAAGATTACAAGTACTGCCATACAAACTAGAGTACAGAACTCCATCACAGGAAAGCTTACAGATTGGTAGGTATTATGTGGTATATTGATTTTGAATAGCTTCTTTTCCTTGAATTTACAGCATCCAAGTTTTAGTTTATCTCATTGAAATCCACTTTAGATAGAGTCTGAGTAAACAAATAAACATGTAGAATCAGGGAACACTGTTGCTCTGGAGAAGCCTATATACAAGCAGCATGCATGTAATAAAACAATTCTTTTATTGAACACATGTGATTTATAAAAGGCATTCAATAAAAATGTATTGACATAAAAATGTTTATACTTGTGTTTGGTTTCTCTTTCTCTGACTATACTTTGCCTCAATTTAATATTATGAAACTTATACATAATGCTTACTCCCACCAAACATGACTCAATTTCAAAGTTGGATAATGGCACTTTCACCTTTCTTGAGTTATTTCCCCTCACCCTCATGACTGGTAAATAGCTTAATTTGCCCTATTCATTGTATATTTGTAAGGGGATGCATATCTGTCACACGGACACCATACATGTATGTGTCACATGAACACATTCTTCTTTTTTTTTTATGTTTTAGAACAACTACTTTATTAGCTTCCAACCACAGGAATTTAAATGACCAATGACAAAATCATTTGAAATGAAGAAAAAAGGCCTAAAGTGGTACCAAATAATTTGACTAAAATTGAAATATTAAAGTGTCAAATAATAATGAACCACACACTTATTCTGAAAAAAATCATTGAATATCATTATGTTAGTGTTGACAAACATTAATATTAATCATTGAGACGGTAAAGATTTCCTTAACAATAAAATTTGATAAAAACTTTCATCTGATTTTTTCAGAGTAATATCCCTGTAACGTTATTTTCCATCAGAAACCTTTTGTTTGGATTAAATTACAAAAGTATGTTCTATTTAATGCAAGTCATGAATGCATTTGACTACATACACCATGTACACTACTTTACAAAAAAATATTTGAAGTAGTTGTCACATTTCATTCCTTAGCAATGTTAGTTATGTCCCTTGATTACTAAGTATATTAAAGAGAGATAGAAACCACTGAACATATTAAATTGTGCCATGCAAACCAATGTTTTGTTTTCTTCCATTTACAAATTGTTTGCTAAATGTGTTATGCTGTAAAGACAGCCCATCAGAGAATCTTTGACAGATCTGTGATTTTTTCACTATTTGTTTTTAGTTAGTAATTTTTCTAAGAAGACTGGTGATTATAAAAGTTTGTCAGCAGTTGATATCAAAGTTTTGGCCTTGACCTATCAGTTAGAAAAAGAACATGTTGGATCAGAGCATATCAAAACTGTTCCAGAAAGAAAGGTATTTATTGATTTAGATTTTTATCCCAGCTTTGTAATAATATTAGGATTCTTATTTCTAATTAAAACACAGATTTTAAAGTGTTTTTTAATAATTTTAAAGCTTTCCCTATAATTACAAAATCATCACTTACATACAAGACCACAATATCAGTGATTTT
This sequence comes from Mytilus galloprovincialis, assembly GCF_965363235.1. Taxonomy (NCBI): domain Eukaryota; kingdom Metazoa; phylum Mollusca; class Bivalvia; order Mytilida; family Mytilidae; genus Mytilus; species Mytilus galloprovincialis. Next base: position 92,131,298 of record NC_134843.1, read on the forward strand.
GCTAGCGCTCGTCACTTTCGTATTTTACGAAAGGGTTTTCTCATTGACGAAAGTATTTCAAATCAATTTCGTCACTTTAATTTTGAAAGTGTAAAAAAAATTTGGCAATAAAAACTATAAATCTACCTGTCTTCATGTTTTTGACAAGTTTATGACCTCCAGGTAATTAACATTTTCAACAGGTGTTACAACTAATCCGCTTATCGCCATCGGATGGGTCACCAATCCGTTAATTATCAATAAACCCCAATAATTGAATGACCATCATAATTATTTCCCCAGGAAGATCAGTCAGTCAGCATAATCGCCATTTCAACAACCTGGAGTATAGTTTCGTCATTTAATAAAAAATGTAACAACCCAGACAGTTCGCATTGAATTTCAATATTTCTTAAACGATCACAATCTGAAGTTCGTTTGTCGTAGATTCGTCATTCGAAGGCATTTTCGTCATATTTGATTTAAATTTTCATCAAAAACTTTCGGCAATTTCCATTTTAAAATAAAGAACTTTAATGTGTTTATTCAAAACTTTCACAAGTTAAACAGGTGCTTCCTGTATTGTGTTCTACGCATGCGTGAAAGTATTCCTTTGACTATTTATAGGTCTACATTAAAAACGTAAAATACGAAATCATTTAGAATCAATTTAACGAGAGAGACAAATATATATTTAAATCGAAAAATAATAATTTTCTAATGAATCCGGACTCGTTTTGAATTTATTATCCACGGCACGTGTCACTTCCCGTTTTCGTTTCATTTTAAAACCGAAAGTAGTAAACGTGATCTATTGTTGATTTGTTTACAGCCTCCTTTCAGTCATTATAATAGTTCCAAAAGGATTTTACATATTTCCAACTTGATAGAAATGATTTCCAAATATCGATTTAGACCTTATATAAGGATAATGATTAGGGAGTGAAATAATCATTGCAAGTTAGTTTCTGCTGTGATTCCTTGTTTTAAAAAAAAATAGAATCCAACTTTTGTTGATGAGGATGACCCCTGGAACAAACTGAAGAGAAATTGTGAACTAAATTTCTGGATTCCATGTCAGAATCTTTCATAATAATGGCCAATACAGTCAAATCATACAATAACTGCCAATCATGCTGGTGCCTCAATCCCTGAAAATCTGACAAAGTCAAAATCTGAAGCTAGTAATATACATCATTGGTTCCTTGCTTTTACACAAAATAAGGTTGATTTTAAAAGCGCGCAAAAGTGACTAAAGCCCTCAAAATCCTAGCTTAAACCCTGCACAATATCATCAGTAAAAGGATGTCAGACAAAACAGCTTATGAGACACTATCAACGTATTAATGTAATCTTTAAGATAGGAGTTATCTTCCTTTATATCCAATTGCAAAATGAATACAATCTTTACTTTTCAGTGCCCACAAGCACTTTAATTGTAAAGTTTGACACCTTCAAATTTTTTTTACATGATTTTAAATGTGGTGCTACCACTCATTGAAATTTTGTTTAAAAAGGAAGGAATATGATATATATATATATATATATATATATATAAGGATTATTTCAGCAAAACTAATTGTGGGATAGGTGCCACGGTTTTTGCAATTCAGAAAACTCATTAATTTTGATAAAATTGCAAAGAATAAGGTTTTAAAGTAATTCACCTGTTTGTATAACATGTATAACATGTATGACATAATAGCAATTAGAACATTTCAAATTTTTAGTGAAACAACTCCTTTGTTAACTTTAAAAATTAAGTTCAATAATATGTTAATAGATGGATTTGCTGTAAAAATCATGAAATTAAGTTACATTGTAATATTCAATAATAGTGAAATGTAATGCAAATATAAACTAGCTTCATGTGATGATTTTTTTCTTTTCCAGATTGAATGGAATGCCACAACAAAGATGTTAGAGAAACCTACAGACATAGCAGGCTTTTATTTGTCTAAAACAGTAAGCAATGTTATTAGACAGCAGCAGTAGTCATATTTAACAAAGTTACTTCCTTTATATTTTCATCTGTACCCTCATTGTCCTAGACCACATGTAAATGTAACTAGGACTGGTATTTGATTTTATAATTATATATCTGAAGATCTAACATCATTCAAACCTTCTGTGTACAATATGTTGGTGTCTTCAAACTTGGGTATATTTATGAAATTAATAAAATAGGATGAGGTGTTCTTGAGAAGGGAAAGTGCATTTCTTTTTCTCTTAGATTTAATGTTATCTGGGATATATGAAGCTTGTTTGAGGAGATACAAGGAGAAAGCAATGAGATAAAAACTAGCATAGAGACCATTGCATGCAAAAGTTTTGGCAAAATAAGGTTCTCTGGGAGACTGAGAGATTAAAATGAGTCAAACCTATTAGATATTTTTGTGTCTGATCAAAGTCATGAATATTGTCAGGGGTTGTATTGTGTCATATTTTAATTTTTGGAATTAGCTGTACTTCTACTTAAAATTTGGATATTGAAATGATTCTGTATGTGATTTAAATGATTATGGATAGAATATAGCAAGGGCTAATAAAATGTAATAATTCTAAACGTTATACGTGTAGTATATTACTTCATTAACATGATCACTATTGGAACTTCTAGATATTTGTAACTGTTGATTTAACTGATTCCAAAGTTTACACTAGGTTTAAAACATAAATTTTCTTTTCCAGAAAAGTGCTAGTAACTCAAGAACAACATCAGTTTCTGAAAAATCAACACAGTCATGTCTTCCCAAAGAAAGTCTAGAACAGGAGTCCTGTGAAACCGTAAAGAGAAATAATGAATCAGATTTACAAAAAGAAAACAAAGAGTCAGATCATAACAAATTAAATCAAGAAAATTCTGAATCTGATTTAAAAGAAAATGTGACGGTACAAATCAAAGATGCAAAAGACATTGATAATTCAGATTTATCAGAAAACACAAATGTAAATGAGAATTTAGACAATGAACAGCTTACAGAGGAAGTGCAAGCATTTCCATCAGAAGGGGAGGTAATTCAAGGTAACATGTTAGAAGGTGATTCAGAGGAAGAAGATGACCTCAGTGACGAGGAAGAGAGTGATGATGATGATGACGATGGTTGGATAACACCACGTAATATACAGGAAGTTAAACAGAAGATGGGAGAAGTACCCTCAGAAGAAGCTGATGTCACAGTCGGATGTCTCACCATGGACTTTGCAATCCAGGTTGGCAAATTACAGTATACATATATGGTGTAATAGAAAACAAAGTCCATGTATGAAAAATTATAATATGAATTAGAAATACATTGATACATATCTTAAAAGTGTACATCAATACCAATATTAAAAGAGGGGAAAGTAAATAAATACAAAACTTTTTTGCTTAGGGGCCAGTTGAAGCTCACCTCCAGGTGCAGGATTTTCTCGCTGTGTTGAAGACCCATTGGTGGCCTTTGGCTGTTTTCTGCTACTTGGTCAGGTCATTGTCTCTTTGATTTCCATTTCCATTTCCATTCTCAAATCTAAATATTAATAAAATTTGATATAGATATTTTGGACAATACATGTCCTTCATCAATACTATATTATTTAATTTGTTCTATGTATAAATATGATTTAATTTATCACATGCTTCACTGTTTGTATTTATTTGGTTCTATTAACATATGGTTGTTTATATATTTCAGAATGTTTTAATTCAGATGGGACTGAATGTTATATCAGTCGATGGCCTTTTGATAAAAAGGGCAAAAAGTTATGTACTTAGATGCAGTGCTTGTATGAAGTAAGTGTAGTGCAGTAAAATAAAAGATTTTGTAGATGATTTTTTCATAACAAATAACTGTTTTGTTTCCACAAATTGTTAAAAAAGCAAGTTAGAACGCAAAACTACAATTAAAACAGAAGCACTATACACATGACAACTGCGAAGTACCAACAAAATCATTAGTTTTCAGAAAGATAAAAAAAAACTTGTTTTAATTACATTTGAAGCACTTTAATCACACAATTTTATTAAACGGTCCAGTGTTCTCAGATATTTCATAAATAATCCTGGTAAACATGGAAATTTGAAATACCATCTTGTATGTAAAAATTATAGCACAATCTGTAAGAAAAATCAATTCAGATAGCATCACATTCAATATATATATATCGCATCACATTAACATGATACTAAAAGGCTCTGGGGAGAACACTGAAACCATACAATAAACTCCTTTTATAGATTAGTTTGTTGTTGATAAATAAAATAATGGCTTCTTCCATCAGAAACCATGAGTCTCAAACAAATCACTCCAGAGGTAATTAATTATATTACCCCAAAATGGGAACTAAAAAATAATTTCTTTTAAAATGTGTCTGTAAGACTTGCATCCTCCAGCTTGAGAAAGCATGCTAGTTTGAGCATTATGCTAGAAATTGGCATTTGTATGCTAAGACAATATTAATATTAAAGGTTTTATCAGTTAGAACCAAAACGCCAACACAAATTATAATGTTACACAGTGCATAATTGTTTGATATTTACAGGGTGACTACCAATGTGATGAAAGAGTTCTGTCCCTTTTGTGGTAACAATGCATTAAGAAAGGTTTCCATGATAGTGGAAGAAGATGGCAGTATAAGATATTTTCTATCCAGACGGAAACCTGCAAACACCCGAGGTTTGAAGGTAAAATATTACCCTTTTAAGTTTGAAAAAGGAAAGTTAAAATATTGTTAAGGTTGAACCTATGTTTATTTCTAAATTAAAGGTGGGATTCTTTTTACTTGACCATATTAGCAGTGCCAACATTGTAAATTAATTTTTAATTCAAGTTTGACCGTTCTGCCTTTTCTGTAATTAAAATTGAAGAATTTCAAAGTAAGTCTACTTATATAGCTCTGCATGTATATCAAAGTCTTTAAAACACTGAAATAATTTAAATTTTAACAATAAATTCCAATATCTTTTTAGTATGCATTGCCGCTTCCAAAGGGAGGTAAGCATTCCCAGAATCCTATATTGTGTGCTGATCAACCATTTCCACAGCAGAGAACAACAAAAAAGTCCAAGCAGAAGCTTGACGTGTTTGACCCAGATTATGTGGCAGGGTATTCCCCCTTTGGTGTTACTGACATTACTAGTAGAGCCTCACAGCTGGGAATCAGAAATGGGAGAACTGGACAGTTTAACAAGCGAAATCCTAATGAAGGCAGGAAAAATTATGGACGGAGAAAATAAAAAAAAATATATCATTAAAATATTTACCTTAAGTTTGGTATTATAGTTAATTCTTACTTCTAAGGGTGTAATATAAGCCTGTATTATGAGTTTTGTCGTAGGGAAAAAAAATTGAGATTCAAATAATATTCTTTAACATTCACCTTTAATCACCATCATGAATATGTTAATATGACAGAAGCACATAGATTTGCTCTCATTATTCTTATTTATATCGAAATTGGAAAATAGATCTTAATAGTAATATTGTCGGAGGGTCTATTTCCGGTTCAAATCAATGTTTTTTCCACAATGGATCTCGGAGTTATCTCATAGATTCAATGCAATGAATACATGCATGTGGATTTATAATCAAATAGTGAAAACCCTAAACACAAGAGATATTTTACTATGGTCTTAACCCCTTTGTTCTTACCAGAGCAGTCATCAGATTTGTAAATTGATTGTATCATATTCCCTATCTTGATATTTTTCACAGTAGCCTTGATTCACAAGGCAGTTTATGTAGGCATAGCAATAGCCACTAACCAAGGCAAACAGTTTATTCCTTTATATAGGAAGCAGTTTAAGCACAGTCTTTTACCATAACAGTAAAAACATTATCATTTGTATTGCCATTCACTCAAAAACATATGAAATGAAAGACACTTGACCATGATGGCCTCAATTCACATTTTAAGTTTAGTTGTTTAGAATAATTTATGAGTAAGGCCATACGAGCAGCTGCCGTCATGATCAATTAATTCACACCATCACCTTTCATTTACCTTGCTATTTTTTCATGTCTGCAACAATAAATAAATTTGTATGTCAGATAATATAAGCAATAGGTCAACTATATTTGGTGTAAAAAATGATTGTAACATCTGACCTTGACCTCATTTTCTAGGTTCAGTGGTCAATGTTGGGATTTAGTGGTTTTGTGTTTCTCAGATTCTATAATCAATAGAACAGCCTTATTTGATTTATGGTATGTTTGTATGATTTATATGTCTGTATGACTGGTTTCATCGGACCTGACCTTTATTTATAGATAAAAGAAGAAGTGGTATTTTTTAAATGCAAGCTTTTAGCTATTAATTGGAAAATAGAATACTTCTGTTACATACAATGCACATGTATTGGGTACTAGCATCATTAAGGCATGCTTAGTTACTGAAATCTTCACAATTTTAGCATTTGAGTTAATTTTTAGAAGGTTCCCGTCTGAAACCGAAGTGGCCGCATTTTTGTTCATCCTTTATATTTAAATGTAAGTCGATTTGATGATAATACATAGCATATATAAAGATTAAGATTGAATACGGATGCGGTCACTTTCATTTTTGACAAAAACCATCTGAAAAGTGACATTATGGCATATTTGATAGATTTTTCATATTAAGCTTGAATTCGAGTCTTTTATCACCAAATCTTTCACACCAACTAATTGAATCGACTTGCATGTTTAAAAAGTGTCTAAAATATTTCATCAAATCTGAAATTTGAGGCAAAAGTCAGCACTCACCGGACCTACTCCTTTGACTTATGACACAATATAAAAACAATATGATAAGAATATCAAAAAGTTCATTAAAAGTTTGTCATAGCTTATTTCAACATGATTTTTTTTGTGGATTGCTCCATTTCTAAGATACTAAAAGCTGTATGGCGACTATATTTGATATATGGAATGATTGTAAGGTGAATAGGTCTGTCTGGCAGGTTTCATCTGACCTTGACCTCATTTTCAGGGTAAATTGTTCTAGATATTGAATTTTTAACCGGATTTTTGTGACAAAAATGTCGGTTATTGATTTGGGGATGTACGGCGGGCGGTCGGGCGGCCGGGCGGGTGGCAATCAGATGTTGTCCGTGCATTAACTCATGAACCGTTCAACCAAAGCTTTTAAAATTTTAATATGTTATTCCTGACAACTATACGAAGGTCAAGTTCAATAATGGCGATTTTGACTTTTACCGTTCAGGAGTTATGGTTCTTGAAAGATTGAAAAATGCAGTTGTCCGTGCATTTACGCATGAACTGTTCTACCAAAGCTTCCCAAATTTTAATATGTTGTTACTAATGAAAGAATGGAGGTCAAGTTCAATAATGACAAATTTGACTTTTATCGTTCAGGAGTTATGGTTCTTGAAAGATTGAAAAATGGAGTTTCCAGTCGTGTCCGTGCATTTATGCATGAACTGTTCTACCAAAGCTTCCGAAATTTTAATATGCTGTTACTGATGACAAAATGGAGGTCAAGTTCAATAATGACGATTTTGACTTTTACCGTTCAGGAGTTATGGTTCTTGAAAGATTGAAAAATGGTTTTTCCCGTCGTGTCCGTGCATTTTCTCATGAACCATTCAACCAAAGCTTTTGAAATTTTAATATGTTGTTACTGATGACAAAATAGAGGTCAAGTTCAATAATGACGATTTTGACTTTTACCGTTCAGGAGTTATGGTTCTTGAAAGATCGTAAAATGGCGTTTCCATTCAGGTTGTTGCATTTACTCATGAACCATTCAATCTAAGCTTTTCAAATTTTAATATGTTGATACTGATGACAAAATGGAGGTCAAATTTGATATTGACGATTTTCACTTTCACCATTCATCAGTAATGGTTCTTGTGATATTGCCAGGACACAAATCAATGTTAATAAATCCGGTTTGCTGTCGTTGTGACAGCCTCTTGTCTATGGTTTTGTCAGGAAATCGGATACTATAGAAGAAGATGCTTTATTTCCATAAAATGGGCTCACAAGGAGCATAATATAATATCATTATAATGTTATTTTTACAAATATAATAAACAATACAGTATAGTTACAAACACAAATAAGACACACCAATTTTCATATATTAGTATATAAATATAGGAGTATATATAAAACCTTCGTCTCAGGCACACATCTAGAAAGTAACTAAAAAGAATTCTGTGAGTAGGCTAAATATATCTATCTGAACTGCAGGAGGCACCAAGGGATGGTGCTATATGGCATGGTGGGTATATTATTAAAATGTGTGTCGAGACATTAATGATATGGTAAGATATTGTAAGAAGTTGCCTGGTGCAGAGGAGTCGGTACTATTTAAAGTGACACAACTGCAAGAGGCACCAAGGGACAATGCTAATTGACACATGTGCCAAAGTGCACATATAACGAAAGAGATCAAATATTACAGTTTAATTATAAAAAAAAAAACACCATACCAACCTCGTGCCTAGTGCAGAAAGCCTGATTTAGATATTTATCTTTCAAGTTATATTTTGTCTTCATCAACTAACTCACAGACAGATATCAAGAAATCAAGATTCTCTACATTAAGTAACCATATTATTTTTTGGCTAGAAATCAAATGCGTGAAGTTTGGGCATAGTGAGTTAATAGTAGAATTCAAACAATTTACATGAAAATAAAAAAAAAAAATTCATCATCTACTTCATTTGAGGTGCACATATTCTGTCTTGTTGGGGAGTAAGTACCCTGATAGCGACCTTGTTCAATTCTTAGTCTGTGAGAAGAAATACGCAATCGAGTGATATTTCTCTGTTCAGGTGATTGTAATAATTTAAAGTAAGATATCTTTCAAGACTAAAATGCGTCTTGAAAGTGCTATAGCTACAACGCTATATAAACAGTAGGTCAACCATAGCCAGTCAACCCTGATCTCCTAAGGTGCAGGTGCAATCGACTCCAATCTTAATTGACTAGAATTGTTAGTTTTCCTACCAAGGTGACTGGTTCTATCCTGGTAGTTTGGCTTACTGCACAAATAAAAACTTGAATTCCACACAAGTGTTGAAACTGCTGTTATACATCAATCAAATCAACATAATTTGTTGTATGGAATAATTGCATGGTGTACATGTTGTATGCCTATGGATTAATTTGAGAGGATTATTGGTAAAGTGAATGCGATACTGGTAGTAACACCTTCATATTATAGACTTTAACATAAATTTTAATCACAATAAGTATTGCAAGCGAACCATTTCAGCATATGCATATATTTATTTTCCTTTTATCAAAACTGGGGTGATCTCAGGTGCTTCAGAAGGGTAAGTAGATCCAACCTAACATGCGCGTAGCTACGTTTACGTCAAAACGCCCGGGCGTACACTTGAACTTTTTAAAAATAAAACAAATAATCGACATAGAATAAGAAAAACTGGTCAAAAGCACACCATCCTTGTGTTTCTTTTTTTTTTTTTATTGTAATTTTGAATAAAAAGGGACTAAATTTACTCAAATAGATCATTTTATCAATTTGTTCGAAACTTTTGTAAAAGTCTGAATCTACTATGAATTCTACGTATTTCTCTTATATTTAAAGCAATTCACTATCTGGTCAGATTCGATATGCTGTTTGTATTTTTGTCGAGCCTGTGATTTATGTCCCAAAAGCGAGACAAAGCGGCGTCAATATTTAGGTTCCGAATGTAGTTAAAGTATTTTAAATGACTCTCCGTGAAATTTTACGAAAGTTGGACAGATACTGTTTATGATCAAAAGAGTATTTAGAGCAATATAATAATGCAATTATATCTTTAATTTTCTCGCATTTTAAGGACAAAATGTATTTCTTTCTGCAATTAATAAATGGTCGCAGTTTGGGCTTACATTTTGTTATTTCTCAATTACCATAACAACTTGTCGAACCTTCATCGAATTTTATGAAAATGCCGAAGAAGCTTTTTCTCTGACTAATGTCTAAAGCTAAAATTTTGAAAGCATTTGTTTTCGTTCATTTTTCTGTTCTTTTCTGATAGACAGATAGCCGGACTCTTCTTTACGCAATTAATTGTTTTACATGCTCAATTTATAAACCTTCATAGATTGTCATGAAATATTCCAGATCAAGAAAAAAATATCAAAAGAAAATTTAATATTTTTTTTAAATCCCTTTAAAGAAATGATAAATCGATTCACTTTTTGTGGGAAGAAATCCTAAATGTTCCAGAATTTTTTATATTGAACCTCTTAGACATATTTTTTTTCCTGTTCATTAAAAGGTGTTTTGTCGATTGTATGCTCACTCACGGCACCCTTTAAACTTATTTAAAGTTATATTGGTTTGGACGTTTTCTCTAAAACAAATGACCATTAGACTAGCTTCCAGTTTAACACGATGAATAAGTTAACATATTACAAAATTTAACCAAAACAAATAAACCATTTAGATTCAAAAGTACATGTATGTTGCTATCAATGATTTTTTACTGACAGGAATAATTACGGTATCTTATTCTCGATAGCTTTCGGGGGCTTCGTCCCATTCGAACCCACTACCAGCAGGTGCTTTAACATTGGGCGGTTGGCACCCCTAATATCCCTCGCCAAGGTTCGGGCGTACACGTAAAAATTACCCAGCTACGCCACTGCCTAATATTGCACCCGTTATGCTACTTCTATATAAATATGTTCATACCTTATAATAAATTATCAAGCATTCGGCAATAAGAAATTGGTAACTGAATCTTATCTAACCCGAGGACATTACTAGATTCACTAACCATTGGTCAAGTAAATTTTATAACTGAAACTTACAGAGGCGGAATTAGGGAGCCGACTACACCCCCCCCCCCCCCCCTAATTGATTTATTTTATAGGAAATCACTGAAGCATGACTGGAGCAGGCCCCCTCTTATGAAGTCAGTGGGTCCCTCTTATGAATTTGTTTGATCCGCCACTGACTTATGCCAATGCGAACATTTAAAACTAAAATCTGTTCATGGCAAAGAAACAATAACACTGTAACTGCTATTAACGACACATACATTCAGAATGATTTGATAAAAAAAAAACACTAGGAACAACAAGAAAAATATGAACCCTATTAACAAAACTAGGGATGACAAGACAGGTGCTCCGGGAGAGGTGTCAAATCCTGCTCAGCATATGTCACCTCTCTTGTTGATCATGCAACAACAACAAGGGGGGGGGGGGAATCTACGTCATCACGCAGGGTGTCGGCGGTTGAAATAGGACCACCATCTTGTCGCTTCAAGGTAAGAATTTTACTTATTATGCCAGTTATATGAGGGTTATGGTTATACAAAATAGTCCACCAAAGACTATATAAAGTAGGAAAATAAATAAGCCATCGCTCAATATTATTGGTTATCTCAATTTTGCAAACACTTCGATACCAGTTTTAGGAATTGGGTCAACATGCAGGATATCGGCAAAAATTTTCATAACAACATCTTGATTATCAAGAACCGCCTACTTTATCAACAAATGAACATGTCCGAATTCTTTATTGTACTCGGGAAAATACTTGTTACTCACAAATATCCGTCATTATGGTCGAAAAACGTCTTATTTTTTAAAAATGGAAAAAGGATGTCGGCAACTCATCGAATATCGAAGGATGTCGGGGACACGCTAATATATTAACGATGTAAGTGTCCTTTGATTATATCAACCATAATAAAGATACGATAAAAAAAAACAGGATTAGTGTTCCTTGCTTGCTTCCATTTCATGCACTCAATTTTAGGTTCAATTTTTGTAAATATTCGAGAAAAAAAAAGTTTTAGAAGGTGAAAGTCAGATTTCGTTTCAGTTAAGCCAGGGGTCCCACAGGGGTCAATTATTGGACCAAGTATTTTTATTTATAAATTAACTGTTTACAAAATTTGGAATTTTTTGAAATACTAAGGCTTTTCTACCCCAGGCATAGATTACCTTAGCTGTATTTGGCAATTCTTTTAGGAATTTTTGATCTCAATGCTCTTCAACTTCGTACTTTATTTGGCTTTTTTAAAACTTTTTTGGATTCGAGCGTCACTGATGAGTCTTTTGTAGACGAAACGCGCGTCTTGCGTATATATAAAATTTAGTCCTGGTATCTATGATGAGTTCATTTTATACTATAAATGACATTTCATCTGGCCCTACATCTGCCGGGTGTTAAGTAAAGGCAACAGTAGTATACCGCAGTTCGAAATTCATAAATCGAGAAATAAAAACAAATCCGGGTTACAAACTAAAACTTAGGGAAACGCATTAAATATAAGAGGAAAACTACGACACAACAGAAATACAACATTAAAATGTAACAAACACAGAAACGAACTATTATATAACAATGGCAATTTTCCTGACTTGGTACAGGATATTTTAAGAAAAAAAATGGTGGATTGAACCTGGTTTTGTGACATGCCAAACCCTCCACTTTAATGGCAATGATAAATTTAACATTAAAATGACAATATTACCTGACAGGATTACATTACAAAAAAATGGGAGAAAATTTAGGACAGAGAAATACACTAATAATGGCTAACAAAAAGTATCAGGTTTAAGATTTTATACGCCAGACGTGCGTTTCGTTACATTTTTACTAGCATGTGATACCGTCGTTATTTTGGCTTTTTAATCGAACTTTCATGTCTCTACAGTACAAAAAGATCTCATGGGAAACTATGCTGGTAAAGGCATTCCACCCAGACAATTGTGCAATGTCATCCCAGACACCAGATTAATAAAGCAATCTTATATAACTACACGTTGTTCAACCACACATTATAATACGGAAGAACTGCAGGAGCAAGTGCTATCAATTCTTGCAGTTTGTCATTTTTTAGGGATCCTTCATTTCATGTTCCATTTCATGTAACATGTCGTTTTGAAGTTGATCTACAAGCAATCGTATGCATGGCCCTGTTGGTCCTCTGACTATCGTGACATTTGCTCAAGTCTACTGGCGGATTTGTTGAAATTTCTTCAGTAATTGACACTGGGGAAACTTAATATTTTTGCCAGGCGTTTTTATTTTGATGACAAATGAGGATTTGCATGGTTTTGATTTTTTTATGGGTGGCGATTTAGTGGGCGATCTGGTCGGCTGTTCAACATCGGATTGTATTCGTAATCGTTTCCGCCTGCACAAGTTTAAATTTGATTTGCGGCTTGTCATGACCATTAGTTTTAAATTAGATCTAGTCACATGTTGAATAACATATGTGTTAAAAATAGTATATATTAGTGTGTCCCCGACATCCTTCGATATTCGATGAGTTGCCGACATCCTTTTTCCATTTTTAAAAAATAAGACGTTTTTCGACCATAATGACGGATATTTGTGAGTAACAAGTATTTTCCCGAGTACAATAAAGAATTCGGACATGTTTATTTGTTGATAAAGTAGGCGGTTCTTGATAATCAAGATGTTGTTATGAAAATTTTTGCCGATATCCTGCATGTTGACCCAATTCCTAAAACTGGTATCGAAGTGTTTGCAAAATTGAGATAACCAATAATATTGAGCGATGACTCATTTATTTTCCTACTTTATATAGTCTTTGGGGGTTCGACGACTTACAGAAAAGAGCGACGATTTACAGAAAAGAACCGAAAAAGACCGAAAAGGACCAAAAAGAACCGAAAAGGACCGAAAAGAACCGAAAAGGAAATCGATTTTTTTTTGTAATCGAAGCATTAGCATATTGCAAAGCATTGAAAACCTTATACTGTGGTAGGACTAATTTTAACTTGCATGTGAAACATTACAGGTAGGGTCGGATGCCTATCTTATAGAATAGAAAAATAGAAAGAAAAATTTTAATTCACCAATTAAGGACTCCCTGTATATTTGACATTTAACATCCGAGAGGAAATGGTGATGCTGACATGTACACTTTTTATACAACCATACCCAATGCCACCGGCAATATACTGACATCGTGCATCTTAATATAAACAAACGAAATAATTGTTTAAATGTTAGGATAAACTTTTATAGTACGAGAATATTAGCTTTTCATTTATTTTTACTATGTATTTATAATATTAAAAACATGTAATATCATCGGCTTATCAAAACGTTTAAACCCGCTGCATTTATTTGCATGATTGTCGTTTGTTGGTGTGGTTTGTGTTTCATAAGTGTTTCTTGTTTCTCGTTTTTTATATTGATTAGACCGTTGGTTTTCCCGTTTGAATGGTTTAACACTTGTCATTTTAGGGGCCCTTTATAGCTTGCTGTTTGGTGTGAGCCAATGATAGTTTACTTGTACAAATTATGACTTGGATGGAGAGTTGCCACACCTTATATCTATGTAAACAATTTTTTTTAAATGATAAGATTAAAATCATTGATGAAAAATAAATGATAATTAAGCATGCATTATATATTTAAAAAATATTACTTAAAAACCAAGTTATACTGTTTCTTTTTTGTAAGTTCACATATCCATGATACAATGTATCCCTATAAATGTACAATATAAGACTACAGTTGAATAATGCATTCATTTTAAATATTACGAAGAAATGATAACAATATAAAAAAAAAATCCGTGAATATATATACATTGTTTTAACTTTATATAATAAATATAAATGTATCCTCTTTTCGGTTCTTTTCGGTCCTTTTTGGTTCTTTTTGGTTCTTTTTGGTCCTTTTCGGTTCTTTTCTGTAAATCGTCGCTCTTTTCTGTAAATCGTTGGACCGGTCTTTGGTGGACTATTTTGTATAATCATAACCCTCATATAACTGGCATAATAAGTAAAATTCTTACCTTGAAGCGACAAAATGGTGGTCCAATTTCAATCGCCGACACCCTGCGTGATGACGTAGACCCCCCCCCCCCCTTTTGAAGTATCAATTCATTGATAAATCTTATTGAGAATGTTAAATTCTAGGAAAAGAGGATTGGTGTTACAACAATTGGAACCTATCAGTTGTTATCTGTGAAACAGATATTCTGATAATGTCAACCAACACATGATGTGATGTATGTCCATACAATTTTCGAAGAGATGAATCCAACTTCATCACTTGGAACATTTGGTTTAAAAGCTCTAGCTTCCTTGTATGCAGCGCTGGAATATCGTATCAACAAGATAAACTATAATCCATACGGCTTTGAATTATGATAAATATTATGTTTAATACTTAGAAAGAGGTTGTGTGGAGAACTTAAAATTTATCAATTTAACGTTGTTTGTAAGCACACTTATGTAATGTACATTGTTATGATATTGTAATTATTGTATTTATTTATGTTGGCCTAATTTGTGTTGTATGGCCTGATAGTTGTTTACAGAATAATCTTAGAACTGTGCAGTTTAGAAATCACTGGAACAATTACAGAATGATTGGAACTTTCCAGAATGATCCTAATAAAAGATGCGTTATATAAACTTCTACATTTTACCAGAAACTTCCATTGTAACTTTCTAGGATGTTCCAGTATAGATTGTTCTAGAATTTTCCTTGACAATTATATATATGCAGACACTAAAGTTAAACGCTGACTCTTGGATTTGGACTTAGACATCGATAGACATTAATATTCATAGCATTTGGATTGACATTTTTATTCTACAAACAACATCATACTGGATTGTGACCTTAGTAGTGAACGTAATATTCAGATTGGATTCCGAAAGATATCCGGATACAGATAAAGATAAAAGATTGGACTCATATTTTGACAGTTAAGTTGACAGTAATATTTGTGTAATACTTCTTGTAAACTTTTGTATAATAAATATTGTTAAATTTTATTATTGATTTGTGTCTTTTGTTGGCTACAATTTAAAGGCGATTTCTGGCCGTAACAGAAATTGGGGGCTCGTCCGGGATAACGAAAATATCTTATTCAAAATTTATTCAATATTTTTATTATAACTAGCCAACAAAATTCTACAAAATGGCATTTGATGCCGGTAAATTTTTGAAAACGCCAGACCTGGAGGGGTTTGATAATTTAAAGAAAGAGGAATTAGTGTTGCTTGCTAAACATCTGAAATTAGATTTTAAAGTATCTATGAGAAAACAAATTATAAAAAATTTGGTTATAGACAAATTAGTTGACGCAGAAATTTTAGGTGAAGAGGCTCTTGAACTTAAGGTCGAAAATATTGACGCCTTTAAATTAAAACAGCTTGAATTAGAACATGAACTCAAATTAAAAGAACTGGAATTGAAGGAGATGGAGAAAAGAAAAGAAGATGAACTTAAATTAAAACAAGATGAACATCAATTAAAACAGGCAGAACTGGAAATGAAGGAAAGGTTGGAAATGGATAAAAAAGAAAAAGAAGATGAATTTAAATTAAAAGAACTTGAAATGAAGGAAAGGCTAGAGATGGAGAAAATGAAAATTGAAATGGTCAAGGAAGAAAGCAACACTAAAGTCCAGCAGAAATCAGAATATTTTGATGCAGCAAAAAATATACGTTTGGTTCCCAGATTTTGTGAAAAAACAGTCGATAAATATTTTCCACAGTTTGAGAAAATTGCTCATAATTTGAATTGGCCAAAGCCATATTGGACTACAATGCTACAAAGTGTTTTGGAGGGCAAGGCCGCTGAAATATACTCCGCACTTCCATCAGAAAATAGTTCTGATTATGACACGGTGAAACAGGAAGTTTTGAAAGCTTATGAGCTAGTACCAGAAGCATATAGACAGAAATTTAGATCTTATAAAAAGTTTGATTCGCAAACCTATGTGGAATTTGCTCGGGAAAAAGAAGATCTATTTGATAAATGGCTTACTTCAAAGAAAACAGATAACAATTTTGATAACCTAAGACAATTGATGTTATTAGAAGAGTTCAAACAATGTGTTCATTTAGACTTAAAAACACATTTAGACGACAAAACTGTTGGGACAATACATGATGCAGCTGTAATTTCAGATAATTATACCCTTTCACATAAAAGAAGTTTCAAGAGTCAAAATGTTAATACTTCAAGTGGAAATTACAAAAATCAAAGCACTGAGCGTGATAGTAAGCCTGTTGCACAGAATAAGAGTCAGTCCAGTTATAATATGTCTAGTCCAAAATTTGATACTTTTGAGAAGAAGTCACTGATTTGTGCTTATTGTAAGAAAAATGGTCACCTGATGGCTGACTGTTTTAGACTCCAGAAGAAGAATGAACGAGATAATAAGCCGAAGTCCAGTGCTTGTACAACACCTTATATTACCAGTACGTTAGAATGTCCTGCGAGTCAGGCTTTTAAGTCCAGTTTTTGTGATTACATGGAGGAATATAAACCCTTTATGTCTGATGGGTTTGTTTCTATTGTTGATGATACCACTCTTCAGCCTATTAAGATTTTACGGGACACTGGAGCTTCTCAGTCTTTATTGTTAGAAGGTGTGTTGCCTTTGTCCGAGAAGACTTCTGTTGGTGCCTCCGTTTTGTTACAAGGTGTAGAGTTAGGTTGTATAGATGTTCCTCTCCATCGTATTTATCTGAAGTCAGATTTGATAACTGGACCAGTTATTGTGGGTGTTCGTCCTAATCTCCCTGTTGAGGGTGTTACATTATTGCTAGGAAATGATCTAGCTAGGAACAAAGTGGTTGCTGAACCAATTGTTACCAGTGAACCAGTGGTGGATGTTAAATCACCTGAAGATGATGCTGAATTGTATCCAGCTTGTGTTGTCACTAGGGCGATGGCTAGAAAACAACAAGATGAGGATTTGCAAGAAAACCAGTTTGATTACATGGACCTTTCTGACACTTTCCTAGCCGACATTGAAGGTCCTGGTAGCTCAGAAAAGGCCATAATAAGACCACCTAATGTTAACAAAAATGTAATTATGGACTCATATTTTGACAGTTAAGTTGACAGTAATATTTGTGTAATACTTCTTGTAAACTTTTGTATAATAAATATTGTTAAATTTTATTATTGATTTGTGTCTTTTGTTGGCTACAATGTAAAGGCGATTTCTGGCCGTAACAACATGTATATCCAATATAGTGATGATCAGTGATAATAGATAAAGTTCTTCGTCTATGGTTGAAACTCCCCAAAAAACATAAAACAGACCTAATAGCTATGCTTACTCAAGGATTAATTTCGCTATCAAGCAGTTCATGTTATGTGATTTACATAAAATACGATGGTGTTTGAGGCCTTATCTGCGGGGACATATTTGTCATAAAGGACGGAGAGGTACATACAACTTGTCGGTGTAGCATACGTATTCATATTCCGTCTGATGCTCTTTTGTCTTTTACAGTACGGATCGATTTGTGTATATGTTGAACCTGATCATTAAAAATTTAGTTTAAAAATTACACGTCAGCCAAAATTGTTTCTTTGGTGGAGAATCAGATGTCAATATTTGATTTGAGGTTAATTATAGTAATGTGTCCAAATACTAATCTAACAAATCAAAGTTTTATGCCGATGTGTAACACTTCTTATTATAGTTTATTTTCATTTACAAGTAAATAACCTCAGCTCGATATTTATTTTGTTCATAACTTACATGTAATTGTAATAGTATCTTTAGTTTATCAAACATTTATTCAACGGTTGAATAAATATTAGTATATGATGTTCCAAATTTTTAATTATCTTTAAATTCTGAAATTCCGTTTTGGCCACTAATATCGTGTTAATGCGATTTTGATCAGAGAAAAATTTAAGTTAGTGCTTTACTCATAGGCACTTGTCTCAGAAAAAAAATATGTCCTTTTTACCTTAATGTCAAGTAACCAAAACGATCAGCAAGGCTATATCTTTTAAAGCTTGCCGATATAGTTATATCACTCTTTACAGGAGTGATTGTTCTTAAATGGGTATTTTTTATCCTCTTTTGTTTTGAGCAAAAATTAAAGAAGATTGAGAGAAAATTTATAAAATACATTAACAGGAAGATCATGATTTTTCTTCTCGTCTTCAAGGTTGGAGAGTGTTGTTAAATATGCACATTGACCATGGTAAGCGACACTTTTATGAACCTCTAGTTATATATGCTGACATATTGACCATGGTAAGCGACACATGCTTTTTAGAACCTCTAGTTATATATGCTGACATATTGATCACATTTACAAGTTTGAATGACGTTAAAACATGATATTTTTCTTTTTACATATAAATTTTGCTTTTTGAAGGCACTCAATGAATTTATATTTTCCCCAAAAGATGCCGACGCAGACTTTTCAATGACAGTACTGATCCACTAGTCACTTATTGTCAAAATGTGACATATTTTTTTTAGATTTAAAGGGCACTAGCTGTCAAATTCATGGTCACGGATTTGACAAATTCTCATATTTTATTTATTATTAATTGAACTACAACAAATCATACTTTAGATTTTTATATATCTCGTAGCTAGTGCCCCTTTAAATTAAAGCATAGAATGTCAACCAATTATTATATCGTTGTCATAGTAAGGGTTGTGAATGCTTCATGTTTAGTTAATTATAGTAATGTTTCCAAATATTTATTTAACAAAATAAAATCAAAGCTAATGTGTAACACTTTTAATTACAGTTTACACATAATTATACCCACCTATTAGTCTATATTTAATTTAGTAAATAACCCCATTTCGATATTTATTTGGTTTAGTTATTTTTAAATCTGTCGTATCTTTATCAAACATTCATCTATTGAACATATATGAGTAATTATGGTTATTTATTTCAAGTCAGTTTATTTGGACGAAATCACGTTATCTCGATTAACGCGACGAGCAACACATGGGGCGCATTACTAATCGCGCATTTGGGGATTATTATTTTTTTACGTTTGCGCGCAGCTTTTGATCATACATCTACGTATTCATTTAATCGTTAATAAATTAAAAATAAAAGTAATACATAAATATGCCTACATATTATTATTTGTCGTAATAAATATGAACATGAATTACTAATTTTGAAAATATTTGTTTAATCTAAATCATATACTTTGCGTAGAGAATTTTAAACAGGCACACATATAACTATATTGCGAATATTTCAGAGTGAATATTCAGTTTCCTAATTTTACCATAGGGATCTCGTTTAAATTCGTAAATAATTTAAGTTAGCATGAAAGGCTCAAACATTGAGTTTCGTATGTAAGAAACAAGTAGGGGAAAACTGTTTAGTGCACGATGGATTTACTTTCCGATTCGACAGAACACTGAAGTCATGGTAAACACTGATGAGCATTCAACATCCGTTCTAAATGGTAACTGTGAACATATACACGAGTCCGATTCTAGAAAACTTGAGAGGTTGATCATCAGTGTTGTTGCAAAGAAAGAAAGAAAAACAACAACCAACATAACTGCTAGTAATATTAAATTAATCTACCTAATTCACCTTCATTTACCTGTTTTTACCTGTAAAATAAATGCGCTCAAATGTAATCAAAAGGAACTTGCAAACGTACTGATTTTGCGCGCAAATGTTATATTATGGTAATAAGTAAAAACACAAAAATACTGAACTCCGAGGAAAATTCAAAAAGGAAAATCAAAAATCAAAAGGCAAAATCAAAAGTCCAAACACATCAAACGAATGGATAACAACTGTCATGAATGCATTAATGCTCGCAAATGTAATGCACCGAATTAATAAGCATTCAAGTAAAGTAAAATGCATGTTAAAGATGATGTAAATTACTAATCGCTCATTGTTTCATTCGTGTTTGTTTTATTAAAAGAAAATAAAGATTTGGTAAAACTATGATTACTATCGAGACAACCGTCCATCAGATTCAAATGACGTGGGTGTAAGCAATACTAAAATTTTACTGTTATATGTTGGTTTTTTTTTTTTCATTACAAAATTATCGGAAAACAGATTTGTTCCCCCTCAATTTGAATTTGCAATAATGTCGCCTGGCGAAAAATGATATACGCCTTTCAAAAGTCCGTAATATGAAAAAAAGTTTATAAGTGGTCACTGTTAAACCTTCCACATTGAGAAAAAAAAACATACAACGAATGGTCAGCTATAAACAACAAATGTAAAACAATTCAAACGCCCATCTACAAAAACAAATCTTCTCATTATTATTTTATCATCGATAATTTGTTTTTACATGTTGCCCTATTTAGCACGTTTTGGGACCGTTATGGATATCCGTTTCACAGATGATATCGGATATGTTCCTTATGTCTAACTACAATCCCGTTCCTTTTTCACGATGTGACCTACCGAATTAGACTATTTACCGGCTTTGTAATAACATGAGCAACACGACGGGTGCCACATGTGGAGCAGGATCTGCTTACAATTCCGAAACATCTGAGATCATCCCCAGTGTTTAGTGGGGTTCGTGTTGCTGTTGTTCCTCTATTTGTGACATTTCTTCCTATTGTGTCTATTTGTTTTGTTCACACATCGTTGTCAATATAATGAAATTTGATGCGACTGTCATACAAGTGAGAGGTTTAGCTAGCTTTAAAACCGGTTTAATCCACCATTTTCTACATAAGAAAATGCCTGTACCAAATCAAGAATATGCCAGTTATACATTCGTTTAATGTGTTTGAGCTTTGGATTGTGCCATTTGATTAGGGACTTTCCGTTTTGAATTTTCCTCGGGTTTTAGTATTCTGTGATTTTACTTTTGTCTGGGATGAACCACGTAAGAAGACAAATTTGAAAAAATAAAATGTGATTAAATTAACATACTACATGTACTTTTAATATACATTTCATAAAATATTTCTTCAGACAAGAAGACTAGAAGTAAGTTTAAGAAAATTAAAATAAATAAATAATTTAGTTTGTTTTTACGTGTATGCTAATCCAAATTTTACGTGTATGCTAATCCAAAATTTACATTCGAATTTTGAAAGCAAATTTAACTTTCAGAAGGAACAAACAGAATTAGTAGCATAAATACAAATTAACAGTAATGACCAAACATGCGTCATAACCGACCGACAATTTTTGTATAAAATCATCAGGTATTAGTTCTAAACTTCAGTTTGGAATCTATTCCGTTACCAACTGAAAATGAATCTCCAAGTAATTCTTCTGACTGCTTGTGTTGCTGTTGCTTTCAGTTCACCCGTAGAACTTGAGGAGAAACTACGCAACCTGTTTGCCGGTGAAAAGGAGCTAAGTTTGAAAGGGTTGGGAGTGGCTACAAGAGGAACAGGAAGTTATTTGTCTACCTCAGAAAGAGACACAATTCTCCAGCTCCACAACGATGCTCGTAACAATGTGCAACCAACAGCTTCTAACATGCAGCAAATGGTAAATATCAACAACTTATTTATAGTTTCAAAATCAATTTAAATTCTGTATTTATTTTCTATTAAAAAATATTGGCTACAAGTCTTCTGATAAAAACAACAACACTAAAGATCACTAAAGACAATAAATTATATGAGATATATATCGTTCTTATTTAAAATTAGCCGAACAATTAAATTTTGGAGTATAGATTAAACATTCTCTTTACCATTTTACTGTGATGTATATCATGACCAATAAACATGCATTGAATCCTGAAGCTCCAGGAAAGTTGAAATTGAAAGAAATGGGGAAATCAGTTTGGGATAAAAATTATAAGGAATAACACTTTTTTTTTTAGAAATTATTAATGTGTAAAATGGGTCGCTGACTCACAAACTTTACAGATAAGTACTCTGCACATTTATTAATTTGAAGAGTTAATCGACTAAGTTAACACACCAATACCATTTAGAAAAAAAAAAATGTTTCGTAAGTTTATATTACTACCACGTGATCATTACCAATGCTTGTTGGATGTCAATCTTCACTGATGCAAAAAGTTAGTGCTTCAGTACACTTTGGTTGTATAACTCAAATTAATTAGTATGTGATCTATTTAAACTGAGACTAACTATCTCTAGTTGGCTTTATATGTTTTAAATTATTATTTATGGTTGGGTGTCCTCAAATGTTTTATAGTTTGACTTTCCAAACTTGGTTTCTGGTGTGATACCTGATTTAAACGATCACAGAAAATATATCATGCGCACAAAAATCGGTAACATATCGAATCACGACTTTTTCTATAGGTGTTTAATTAAAATATATAAATAGTAAAATTTGTTTTCACAAGAATGCTAATCCAAAAGTTACATTAAAATTTAAAATGCAAAATTAACTTTCAGGAGGAACAAACAGAATTAGAAGCATTTAGTAGAAATTAACACTGAACCATTTAAAATTCTAAATCTAATACTAACATTGAAGAGATGATCAAATAAAAGAGGATCTCACTTTAATAATATACCCCACATTTTATGTTATTCATATATGTTCAAAATTGCACAAATTTCGTAATTCTTTATCTACATACATAAAAGACTGATACAGGTAATTGTATATCAATAACTTCATTCAATCAATATTTTGTTTAAATTTGTTAATTTATATTTAACATTGACTGTTTCGCCTTTATCATTTCCCGTGTAGACCTGGAGCAATGAACTGGCTTCTGTAGCCCAGACCTACGCTAATAAATGTGTCTGGAGTCACAATAGTGCAAGGTCATCACAGGCTAGCAGCTTCTACTACGTCGGTGAAAATTTGTACGTTACAACAAGTAAGTCAATTATTAACGTTCAAAAGCCTATCCATTGTTTGGGTTTTTTTTTGTTGGGGGGGGGGGGGGGGCATTGTGCATCATACTTAACCTTTGAATGTGAAGACTTTCCTCATTTACAATTCTCTAAGTATTAATGACAAATATCATAATGAGAACGTTTTGGCAGTTTTGAATTAAACCAAAAGCACTAGAAGTTTCAATCCTTGAAGCATTTAAATATATAAATACAAAACAGGTATGTGACTTATCTGTCATATTTGAATCAATATGTTTCTTTACTTACAAGAGATCCAAAATTCAACAAAAGTTATGAATTTGAATTTTGGACAAATGTTGCTGCAAACAACCAAAACAAGTTCCGATTCGATAGATGTAGTTGAGAGTCAACGCTTTTACACCCCTATGAAGTTACGAAAAGAAGCATTCAATACTTATAATTACATTTTTTAGGGAAGATCACGATAACACGATTATCAAGTTTTTATTTAATGTACCTGTGCACTTTATTGTGGGAGCTCGTGTCATCATGAATGATAAATGTTATTGTGTATTGAAGTTGCATAAGGAATAACGCGTGATTGCAGTGTAGCCAATCATAATAACGTATTATAATGAAACTATGTACTTATTAACCGATGAATGAAATCCGATTCATATTTTATTTAATTACCAACAAATATGGGTCCGATTATGTGTCCCTGAGAGAAGCATATCGATGCCCGGCGGTATCATCCGTATATCATTAATGTATCCTCTTCGCGAGTATACATCTATGATGATAATCTATTACACAGCCATCCAAAGACACAATGAAACTAGCCGCATCAAGAGGGCAACACACAGTTTACAATTATAAACAGATCCAATAATGAGTAACAGTCGATTCCATTGAGTGTGTAGGCAAAGGTAATATATTTGGTTAGCTTGCTTGCTAGCTGGACCATGAAGTCATTATTAGGTAAGGTAAACTACCTTTCTTTCGAAGTAGCATAGTCCTACAGACAGATAGATAAGTAAGTAAATACTCTGTCGGACTAGTCTACTCTGAAAGGAGGGTAGTTTATCTTACCTAATAATGACTTCACGGTTCAGCTAGCAAGCAAGCTAACCAAAGATATTACAATTGCCTACAAACTCAATGGAATCTGCTGTAATTATATTCATGAATTTGTTAATAGGTTCCTATGGATATCTGGAGAAAGGTGTTGCATCATGGGATAATGAAAAGAAAGACTACGATTATGCTTCCAACTCATGCAGTGGTGTTTGTGGACACTATACACAGGTGAGAATTAAGTATCAATGAATATTGTATTCCTACCTTTAAAGGACAGAAGCAATTGTGATATTATATTGCACGCTTAAGGCATTGAACCTGGGTTTCTATTGGACTTCAATGGAAAGATTTGAAAAATGTGACAACAAGAAGAAAAGTGATTTAGTTGCTGATATATAATTGCCTGTTACGAGACCGTCAAAATTTGCTGCTAATGACAAATTATGAAATTAAAAGAAGGTCAGAGGATATGCCACAAAGGAAACGAGTTCATCGTTACAAAGTGAAGGAAAATTGCTTTCTTTTTTATTTATAAAAAACAGTAATTGATCCAGACACATTACCCCAAAAGGGATTAGAAACATGCACGCCCATAATTCCAGTTTATATCTTGTACCGCATATAAATAATTTTTAAATTTGGTCTCGTCTTTCAATGGACAGGTACGGTGTTATATATGTTGTACTAATCGAATTGATAAATTTCCTTGATATTTCGTCAACAGGTTGTCTGGGCTGATAGTACCAAACTTGGGTGTGCCGTAGGAAGTTGTGCATCGATGACCAATTTACCTTCTTACTTCCAGAATGTGAAATTTGTAGTATGCAACTATGGACCAGGGTGAGTTTTACGATTTATTTAGATAACAATGTTCATAGACATATAATTTACATATCCTTTACATACTATTAAGTGTTACTATGCATTTTTGTATACGTGTGAAGTATTTTTGCATACCATGACACTCAGTATCACATTTAGCCCTTATTAAATATTTGTATCATTTCAATGTCATTCCAATTACCTCAAAAACATAAATTGTTACCCATTTTTAATGAGCAACTGAAATAAAAAAAAAAGTTAAAATTGTACCATCCGTCTCTGAGTGGGAAACACTTGATTTCGTTGAAAGTAACAAATTAAGAAATAAATTAATAAACATGTGTTGTCAACATTGGCAAATGGGGATTTACAGATTTTCAAATAGTTGTTTAATTAACAATCTACGCCAAAAAGCAAGTACATATAATGTAGATGGATTTTTCTTGATCGATTTCTTAATCTTATATAGTTCAAACTTGGTAAAAAGTAGCTTTGTAACAATTCCTTAATTTTGCAGCGGTAATTACAATGGTGTGAAACCTTATGAACAAGGCACACCAGCCAGCACTGACAATGAATCATCAGGAACATCCGGCGGCTGTAAATAGAAAGGTAATTTGGGTTTTAAAGTCATTTTGCATTCTTTCTGCCTTTACCAATTTTTACCCTATATGCATTTGTACATTATCTACAGAAAAAAAAAACATTCGAATATG
Organism: Mytilus galloprovincialis; assembly: GCF_965363235.1. Lineage (NCBI taxonomy): Eukaryota > Metazoa > Mollusca > Bivalvia > Mytilida > Mytilidae > Mytilus > Mytilus galloprovincialis. The sequence goes on from NC_134843.1 coordinate 92,157,380, forward strand.
TTCTAAATGACTTATTTGGATTTTATTTTATTTCTTTTGAGTTTATTACTATCGTTATTAGGCAATTCATTTCATGTACTTTTTCTTGAATATTATTATTTAGATACACGTAAGACAAATCAGGTTTGATTTAATTAAGATATCAGGATGAAGAGGGGAATTTGTCTGTTTGTCTTTTTAATTTTTAGCCATGGCATTGCCAGTTTATTTTCAATCTATGTGTTAGATTGTCCCTCTGGTATCTTTCGCCCCTCTTTTATACAGAAATTATAAAAAAAACCAGTAGTGTATTCTCACAAAACTATACACGTACGAAAAGTAACAAAAACGGTAAAATAAAAATAAACATACATAAAATAGTTCGAGAAACACGACCAACAATCATGCTTTTTAAAATTTTATAAAGCATACAGCACAAGACCATTATGGGACATATCATACCGATGAAAAGTTGTTCTCGACAAAAATGTTCCCATAACGACTACACACTATATGCCAATAGGAAATACTATTGTTCAATACGACATATGTTTAATCATAAAACTTCAAGTCTTATACACTGAAATCAAGATCTAATATGTATATCAAACATGGAATTTTCTACAGATTTGTCTCACACACATATTTTTATACATTTCGATTAAATCTTAATAATATATATTTTATATTGTAGAATAAGCAAGCAGTGTACAAAATGGTTTGTTAAAACCTGACGGCTGGACATAAAATGGTTACTCTCTTTTATATTTTTCCGAAACCTTATAATTAAAATCTTTTACGCATTCTGTAATGTTTTTTGAATTATTATTGGTATATAATTATAAATTAAAAGGATAATCAGAATGACAAAAGACAAAATCGACAGATCACCAGGTCACACCAACCACAAAATTTGATTCTCTAGAAAATTAGACAAAACATCAAACAATAGGTGAATCAGATACCCTGACATAATACAGGATCAGCATATGGCGGGAGTAAAACCGTATTCCTGTCCGCATACAAATCTCTTTTGTCTATCCTGATCACATGTCGTAAATGTAAAACACAAAAAACTCTACACAACCAAGGTACCAGCAATATGACAAACTAACCTGAACAAGGACACCATACATGCAGGTTATCCTAGAATAGCCCACAATAACCCGCCCCACACAAAGCGATGTCTTATCTTTCAGTCAAATTCGTATAAAGGAAAACAAAATAACAGACACATAAAAGTTTTAAAAAGTAAAGTTTCTGGCAAATTTTCAATAAATTTTAGACTAATGAGGGTTTAGGAGGATGTGCGGATACACTTTTTGGTATCCAATACAGTGAAGGAATATAACATTTTTCCTCTTTTATATCAAAGTAAAATAAACCATACCTTATGTCAATGATTGGTCATGATTTCCTGTTTGGTAAGTATCAAAGGGTGAGTGTTCTTGTGAATTGTTAATACCCTATTCCCTTATCAAACAATTTTTGTAATTTGATTGACACAAAACAAAACATGAAATTCGGGGCTTTATCTGCGGGGAAATATATTGGCGGGGGAGTATGCAAGACGGTTAACTATTCTTTTATATAGAAAGAGGATTTTATTTGTACGTACTCTTAGCTTATCTTTTTTTTTTTTTAAATTTTTGCATCAAACTCAATCTGTCCCCTTTTTGCAGAAAACAAAACGGTAAGAGTTTTTTTTTTTTTTTTGTCTTTTAGCACACGATAATAAAACGCCATTTATGAAAATGATGCAAAATGGATATCTGATATGGTAAAAAGAGCCCCTGATCATTCATGGGTGAAACTTGAAAATATAATAAAAACACCTATACAAGTAAAAAAAAAGAGGGACGAAAGATACCAAAGGGACAGTCAAACTCATAAATCTAAAATAAACTGACAACGCCATGGCTAGAAATGAAAAAGACAACCAAAAAACAGCACACATGACACAACATAGAAAACTAAAGAATAAACAACACGAACCCCCCAAAAAACTAGGGGTAATCTCAGGTGCTCCGGAAGGATAAGCAGATCCTGCTCCACATGTGGCATCCGTCGTGTTGCTTATGTGATAACAAATCCGGTAAATAGTCTAATTCGGCAGGTCACATTCATGAAAGGGAAAGGGGATTGTAGTTACGACGTAAGGAACATATCCGATATCATTTGTGAAACGTTATTCCATAACGGTCAACCAACTCGTGATGGCGTCCGTAAAATTTACGAAGGGATGATTTCAACTTCACCATTTAGAACTCTTGGTTTAATAGCTTCCTTGTGAGCAGCAACCCTCTATCAAGAAAGTCATGATAGGAAATGCAAGCACGGGAATATCGTATCAATTGGAAGATATATACCCCGTATGCAGGTACTGCTGGAATGTTGCTACTTAGAAATGGAAAGTTAAAAATTGGAAAGCTGAAATCATCTCTTTTGTCGTAAAGTATTGTTTTCAACCGACCCTCATTGTCAATTTCTAGATGTAAGTCAAGATATGAGGCCAACTTAACTGTATCTGTGGTATCTTTTATCTCTAGCTCGATTGGATAGATGCGTTCCATATAGTCACCAAATTTTGAATTATTTAGTGAAAGAACATCATCTATATAGCGGAAAGTAGAGTTAAAGGATATTGCTAACTTCTTATCTTTCTTCCTAAGAAGTTCCTGCAAAAGGTTTCCGCTATTACTAGAAGTTCCTAAAAGATTTCCGCTATTAAACCAGAGAGGCGAAAGTTAACAGAGGACATCCAAACTCATAAGTCGAAAATAAACTGACAACTTCATGGCTAAAAACTAAAAAAGAAAAACCTAAAGAATATAAACTCGAAATTCACCAAAAACTAGGGGTGACCTCATGTGCTCCGGAAAGGTAAGCAGATCCTGATCACATGTGGCACCCATCATGTTGCTCACGTTAGTAAAAACTCAGTAAAAAGTATTATTTGGTAGGCCATATTCGTTAAAGGGTACGATATTGTAATTGCTACTCAGGGAACATATCCGCTATCATATGTGAAGCGGATATTCCATAACAGGCAACCAACCCATGATTGCATGCATAAATCTTACGAAGGGTTGATTTCAACTCTTAGTTTAATAGCTTCCGTGTGAGCAGCAACCCTTCATCAAGGATATCATGATAGGAAAGACAAGCCCGGGAATATTGTATCAATTGGAAGATATATACTCCGTATTCATGCGCTGCAGGACTATTGCTACATAGAAATGGAAAGATGAAATCATCTCTTATTGTCGTAAAACTTTGTTTTCAACCGACCCACATTGTCAATACGTGTCTTTGACTACTTGTATGGCTTGCAACCTAACTGCCGATATCAGAAATCATAATCAAGCTGTGGAATTTGTCAATATCTTATTTCCTTATTACAGATGATCATATGAATTGCACTCTTTATACCACTCGCTACACTTTGAAAATCATTTTGTTAATCTGTTCTTATTCCGAAATGTACGGATTATTTGCAAATCTGTGTTAATCAATCAGCAAACAGTTAATCAACTGCCTCTCACTTCGTTTGATATGATCATAAATAGAACATTTTGCAGTATCCAGTTAATAGTGATATATGTAAGTTCTCAATCTAAAAATGGATTAGCATGTATGAGGTTTTGATGTTTTGATCACTATATCTATGGAAGTAACAAATTCGAGTAGACCCCATTCGTCGTGTCCTTTTATCAATTCTTCTTCATATGAGTATAAGAACTAGCGATGGGAAATCTGGAAGCCAATGAGAATCGGTTCCTCTCGTCCCACATAACTGATATCTCATCGTTTTTACATTTTATGCTATTCAGATTTAATGTACTGGAATGCTTAACATGTTTAAATGTTTCTGTTCGAATGTTTTTGCACCGGCTTGGTTCTCTCCGTTTATTTATGTGTATACTTTAAGGGACCAGGCTTATAATTTGATACGTCAGACACTCCTTTTGTCTACATAAGACTCACCAGTGACGCTCAGATCAAAATAGTTAAAAAGTTAAACAAGTGTAATGTTGAAGAGCATCGAGGACTCAAAAATTCCAAAAAGATATGCCAGATACAGCTAAGGTTGTCTATGACTGGGATTAGAAAATCCGTAGTATTTCGAATAATTCATAATTTTGCAAACCCTAAATTAAAAAAAAAACCAAATGACCATATAAATGATATTCATATCAACACCGAAGTGCTGACTACTGGACTAGTGATACCCTCGGGGACAGACGTCCGCCATCATTGGCATCGACCTAGCGGTGTAAATAGTTACCAAAGGTACCAATCTTTACATGTGATACGCCAGATACATAAGATATATGTGACACATCTAAGCTACGAACCTGATATTTTGTTTTTAACAAAGAAGGCTGGACATAACTGTATGCAATATATTTCTATTTTTTTTTATTATAAACTTAAAGTACATAAAGTAAACATACTCGCTTAACCACTTTTATGGCATACCCACACAAAGCAATTGTCATTCTGTGAATATTGTATAGTTATTTCCATTAGTTATATTTCGATACTTCATCAAACCTACATCAGATCTCCTAGTAGGTCTACATTTATTTTTCAGATGCACCTAGGGCGGCATTAAATTCTGATGAACGAAACGCACACTTTGAAAATACACACCAGGCCTCCACTGTTTAAATAAAATGACAAAAGAACCTTTAATACGATGTGTACATTTCACAAGTGGTTGTGGTTTATTTTACTGTTCAGTAATTTTGACCACTTTAAGACTTTTTCCGTGTGTCTTTTTATCTTTCTGTTACACATTTCTGTGTTTAAAACCGACCAGAAATGACAAGCACTTTCCAATTGATTTTTACAGTAGGCTTATATGTTGTGTTTTTTACTTCTGTGACAAAATGTAAGGGAAAAGATTGGACAATTATAAGCATATTTAACCCCTGCCTGTCCCAAGCTAGGCTCGTATGATCCAGTTGTTGTCCTCGTTTGTATCGTCGGTCATATGACAGCTTTTCGTGTATAATTGTAGTATCAATCATTACATTGGTTCTTCTCTATTGATTTGTTACACATTTTGTAATCCGTAGCCTATTATAACTAAATTACGATCTGGTTTTTGCAGATTGTTAAATGCTCAATGTTTATTAAAATTTTGTCTCTAAAGATAATCATCTTATAGCAAATCATACAACAAAAACCAAAGATATGACCTGTGACCCAAATATAACAAACCGAATAAAACTCACCGCCGTGTTTGTACATACTTTGCACAACACGGCGGGTGCCACATTTGCAGCAGGATCTTCAGAAGCACCCGAGACCACCCCGGTATTCGGTAGGATTCGTCTTGCTCAGTTTTTTCTATGTTGTATTTTGTATACTGTTGTTTGTCCTTTTAGTATTTTCTTCTTTTTGCCATGGCGTTGCCAGTTTATTTTCGACTTAAGAGTTAAGATGTCCTGGTATATTTCGCCTCTTTTTAAAAAGATGAAACAGAAATGTGCAAAAAATAATATATGTATGTTTAACTCAGATAGTTTACAAGATAGACTTTGTAAATCACTTTTTTATTGCTATTTCAACAATTGTAGCAAACCGATGATTGATAAAGCTCTTTATTACTATATCTATAATACTTTCATATAATACAGAACGCTCGGTACTAAACTTTGTACGTATGTGCATGGAGACCACACTCAATTAAATCATTTGTAATATTAAATGCAAGCAGGTGACTGATAAATGCTAAAAGAGGACGCACAGCTAGGAGATTTATTCGGATACTTATAATATCAGAACAATTTTTTCCGAATATTTTTTAGTTCAAAAGTAAATCATCTAACATGCATTTAGTGAGTCAACTATCTTAAACCTACCATCCTCAAAGTCTGTGTCCAGTACACCTGCAATTAAATATTTATAAATGTCGAAATGTTATAGTTTTATAATTGAACTAATGTTTAAAATTTATGAAATTTATGTTTTTGAAATATAAAATACAGACATTTCAATTCTATGAATTTACATTATCTGAAAATATTGATACTAAAAAGCCTTATTCTTATTCAAATTTGTATTTGACTTTTCTTTATTTCTTTCTTTCTTTCTTTCTAATTGATATATATAGTCAACTTTAATTTTGTTTTCTTGTTTGCTAATATAATGCAACTTGGAGTCCTTTTGATGAAAGATGAATCAAATACAGTACCTCTTTTCTGTCTACGGTGAATGTTCAATGGTGTAACTTCAGCATACAGTGTCGTGTAGTCTTTACAAAACGACGCAAGCCTTTCTCCAGCTAAATCTTTGATGTCATCATATAGCATTGTCACAGGAATTATCTTTAGGAAATGATCATGAACTTCAGTGGTAACACCCTGTGAAATGATAATATATTATGTCACGTTTTTTGTGCAATCGTTCCGTTTTGACAAACTAAGCAATGCGTTTATACGTCTGTATCTATTTTTTTTTTATTGCAAAAGGTTGAATATCTAGAAAACTATCTATCTTTAATATAAGTATATATTCATGTATATGATTTTGTGCAAGCATAATATGTGAGTATATTGTTTTCTTTGTTGCCTGTGACTTCGCTATTTATAACACTTATCTTTGAAGAATAAATCAGGCAAACATCGTGCACAACGATAAAACTGCGCTGTCAAAATAGTGTTACGGATACATATCATGCATATTGCATTACTATTTATTTTTTGAAATTTAAAAGGGAAAGATTGTATGTTTAATGAAAGGTATATGAAGCTTGAACGATAAGACTTACAATTCTGTACTTTTCGTCTGTTCCCATAGGAACGGGTGTTTTTGTTAAGATGCACGCTTTCCTGTTAATGTTCTTAAGTACTCCGTAACCCTGAAATATCAATGACACGAAGTATTTCTTCACACATTAAATTACAAGCTGCACATTTTTCATGAATTTTATATAATGACGTTTTAATCATTAAAAAATAGAACGAATGTATATATTTTACTATAAATATAAATGCTGAATAGATATTATAAATCCGGATGTAAAGGTTGAATTGTTATTATGACTGTAGATCTAAGGCTGACGTATCACCATGTTAGATTTAATTTTTCACAGAAATTCATATGCTGTGAACTTTAGAAACATAGATAAAAATAAATTTCTATTTCCTCAGCACCGTTATATGTCATATATATTTCCTACATGGCACGATATTTAAGAATTTTGTGTTTTGAATTACGATTTTCTTAAAATAGCTGTGCTGCTTACACATGTTACAAGGGAGCCATTATGCATAGATTTTTTAATAGAAAAATACAACCCTACATAAGTTTAACAGACGCCATTCAATTTGGTTGAATGGTTTAAATATCTATGTCAGAGATGATACGAAATGTGTCACTAGTAGACACATCTCTGGCTATGACTTAAGGATGTACTTAGGAGAGGTTAGGTGAAAATTAATAAATTAAGAAGTTAAAATTGATACTATAACCTGGAAGAGCATAAATTAAGGATAAATATAAGCTAAAAATATCTATAGGTCATGGACCCCCTTTTCGAGATATTTGAGATTTAAAATATGGCGGGAAAAGACTGACTCGGACTTTTACCTTATATTTGCATTGGTATTATCGGGTCTCAAACAAAAGAAAGAACATTAAGAATCTTCTAAAAGTTTGGTAAATGACCTTTCATAAGGTATTAAATCTTATATGAAAAAATAATTGGGTGTTATGGGGCAAAATATTTTTCATTGTGTTGTATGGCAAAACACCAAGTCCGAGTCCGAAAATTTGACACAAATTCTAAAACCTCACCTAAGTACACCCTTAACTTAATGCAACTTGTTACATAATAACTTCTTTCAATGAATAACAAAGCAAGTGCAAAGCATTGGGAATGAACCATTCTTTCGAAACAACCCCATTTTTCATGTTCGTGTTTATCAATTTTTAATTTTCCATATGCTGCTGTTTTTTGTGTCTCTCCTCGTTACTATACTTTGGTTATGATGTTTTTCTTCACTTTTCTTTTTGTTGCCCCTTACCATGTTATCTATATCACAAGCCCAGTAGTCAGCACTTTTTGTGCTGACATGCATTTTCATTGATATATGGTTATATTTATAAATTTACTGTTTACAAATTTTTTAATTTTTTTAAATACTTAGACTTTTTTACCTCTGGCATAGATTACCTTATTTGTATTTGGCAAAACTTTTAGGAATTTTGGTCCTCAATGCTCTTCAACTTCGTACTTTATTTGGCCTTTTTAACCTTTTTTGGATTTGAGCGTCACTGATGAGTCTTTTGTAGACGAAACGCGCGTCTGGCGTATATACTAAATTTAGTTCTGGTATCTATGATGAGTTCATTTCCTTTGTTCATTATTTATTGTTTACATTGCTGTGTGTGTCCTCTTACACATTTGTATTTAAAACATATCTCGACAAAAGGTTGCTGTATTTGAAAGTTTAATACTTTATTCAACCGATTTTTAAAAACCAAAAATCTATGCATACCGTGTTATAATCATGGAAATTCACTGTTTGTATGCCATTCTTGTATTTAGAAACATCACCAATGACTGCAATGACAGTTTTGTCCACCGTATCATGTATAACATCCATATGCACTTCCCGACCCTGATGATCAATTTCAATCAGATGATTTACCTACAGAAATGAACAATAGCAGTAATTTACCAATCATATGACTCATATGACAAACTTTTACTGTTTCTAATCTTAATTCAAACAGCTGCAGTTCTCGTTCATAACACAGATATTTCAGATAATAAAACTTTGCGTATTGTAGAAAGCATTAAAAAGTCCACCTTTATCTCTTACACTCTCCTAATTTGAAAGGTGGAAGACACTTTAAGTTTTATGTAGGTAGTAAATAATAATGTTTTTAGCACTCATGTATGTTTTGTACATAACACTGGAAAACAATAATATGTCGCATTTTCTATGCATATCATGTACATATAATTATATGATATAGTTTTAAACAGAAAAATTGAAGAAACTGAAAATGGCTTCGGCATTTTTACGATTATAAACATCATATTCGCAATGGTTTTATATTGTACCAAATGGAATGATATGCGCTTGCAATCTAAGTGAAGGAATATGGATATTTTTTCTGAACTGAATTACATATCAAAGCAATTTTCAACAATTCCAAAAGTCTTAAGTAAACTATCCGAAGCTTACACGCAAAAGTGTGTCGTATTTGTTAAACATTCTACTAATTATCAACATTAAACCAAAACTGCAATTTCATGAATTACGAATCATAATCCTTAAAACTGAAAAAGAAATATCCAAAACCACTTCGTCGTAACAATAGGAATTAATTTCGTAATACAAACAGGGGCCTTAACGCATCATTTTATCTCAACATTCGCAATTATATACCAAAAAGCTTTTTATAGCTTTTTCCAACTGAAAAAAAAATGATTTTGTGAATAAATTTTATACTGTTGCGACTTCATAATATTTATTGTTGGTGCTCGAAGCGAAATAGTTCAAAAGCCAAATTAGAATGCAAAGTTGAAGAACATGTCTCTTATTTTCATTTTGATCAGGTAATCTCAGTAAATGAATATTATCAAACAAAATGAAATAATACTGACTTCAGGTGCAGTTTCCACGTACACAACCAGCAGTATGGATAATGCCACTTCAATTTTCATGATCCCGTAGAGTGTAACAGTTTGCAATACTGGAATTGAAAAAATATTAAAAATATGTCATATTCATATAACGAAAGCAAAAGCTTATATATTATTGCATATTCGGAACTAACACTTCAACAAAATGAATATAAACTCGACTTTGTTTACTTACAGAATTTGCTGGCGCGGTCTCTTTTCTAAACAATATACCATGCCTCTTCAGATTTCCTCTTTTATATGCTCCTTAAACCTGTTTTCAAAGTTTTCAGAAAACTTTATTTTTAATCTTTCTTTTAATTTCATCTTGTTTTTCTACGACGCAATTAATAATTTAGGTTCTGTTTGTAAGATCGCTCTGATATAGAATGCATGTTGTTTACATCTGCGCAAAAGCTTATAAACACATCGTATACCCAATGACACGCAAAGTGTATAACAAGCATGCGGAAGCAATTGATAAGCGATCATTGACTGAGAATTAACTAAAACAAATGAGATATTCAATGCAAGGGATTGTACTTTTAACATTCTGTCTGATAAACTTATGACAAACTACTCTGTACAATTTTAAATGAAGGGATAAAAATATATTTTTTGATTTTGCTCGGTTATTATTTAGAAACATGAACACAATGATGAAATACAAAACATATTTAATTGGCACCATGTAGTCTCTGTGGAAATGCTGTTCTATTAATATTTAGTTATTATTCCATTTTTACTGTATGATTTTACCTATAGTTTCTGATACACAATCGCATCTGATTTGAAGTAAAATGATGATGATTTTCTTCGGGAGCACCTGATACCAATCTAGTTTTGTTAGAGTGTTTATTTAGAAATTATTGTCTCTATATATGTGGTGTTGACACGTTTGCCTTTTCGTCGTATTTCTTATTGTGACATTCCATGTAAGTGTCTCTTCTTCTTATGATCTTTGAATGTCCCTTAGGTATCCCTGTCTCTTTTTATCATCATGCAAAAGGTTTAAATAACCTAAATGAAATGAAGCATAGTGATACAATGTATGTAAGCAATGTTGCATACCTTACCAAAACATAATTAATACTATTGAAAATGATTGTTTTGTAGATATAATGTCAAAGATGGATTTATTGATTTTTTAAAAGGAAGGATTATAATTCATTTTGATTTAAAAAAAAAAGACGAAAAGAAGTCACAATCATATTGCCTCAATGCCATTCACGAAATTCAACACATTAATATACTAACGAGGTAGTGTAGACGTGCAGTAATAATTTTTACTAACTAAAGAGAAAAAAGTTAAATAAAAAACAAACATAAAATAACTTGCCAAATGGAAACATCAAATACATGAAACGAATGGCAAACATTTTTATTTACGAAAAAAAAATAAATCATTGTATTAATACTAGTAGCCGGTTTAGTTTTTGTATAACATGTTTTTTTTTATGTTTTTTGTTAAAGTTTTGGTGTTTTGACGACGATCGACAAATAATATTCCTTTGAACGTGTTAAAAATGTAATACATAATAGCATCATGTGTAAAGTGCCCACTTTTTCATAAGATTTAGGTATTAAATTATGTTCATTGCAATGAAGTGTTTTTTTCTTATGCAGACTGAATATTACAGCTTATTAATATGGAATAGTTGACATTATTACATCGTACAAATCGTTATTGAATTGTATCCTCCAAGGGAAGTAATAAAAATGTCATGAAAATATTTTAATATACTTGAATTTGAAGAAGATAAGAAATATGGATTAGAAATTAAATTGATTAGTAAAAACAAACAACATGAACAGATAATACATGAAGTGAATAGAGAGAAATATATTACCACCACATATGCTATTGACAATGTAAGAAGAAAAATAAGAAGGCAGTGTGTAAAGTATAAAATCTAATTAGACAAAAGCTTTTCACTTCTTTGTACACTCCAATAAAAAAGGCATGTCGATGAAAGTAAGTTCTTCTTTATGGGTAATAAGTGTTTGATCTGATGGACAAAATTTGAAAGACAAATAATTTTTTATTCATTAAAATTATCATTATTTATGTTCCTGAAAGGGGACAAAAGATTCAAAAAGGACATGCAAACTCATAGATCGAAAATAAACTGACAACGTCATGGCTAAAAAACGACAAACAGACAAATAATAGTTCACAAGATACAGCAGAGAAAACTAAAGACTAAGCAACACCAACCCCTCCAAAAACTGGGAATAATCCCAGTTGATCTTGAAGGATAAGCAGATCCTGGTCCTTCTCCACATTGTCTCATGGTATTAAAAAACCGTTAAATAGTCTTATTCGGTAGGTCCATGAAAAGGTAACATAAGGAACATATCCGTTTATTTCTTTGTTTGTTTGTTTTTCTTTGTTGATATTTTGATGTTTTGACGACGATCGAAGCATATCTTTTCTTAGAAAGTGGCAACAATGTAACACATAAAGTGTAATATGTAAAAGTGTCCACAGTTTTTCATAAGATTTAGGCATGAAATTATGTCCATTGCACATAGTTATAATATCAAATTATGTCCATGTTTATGGACACTTTTCATACATAAGGACACTTTATATGGTATATTGAATGATTGTAAGGTTTAGATGTCAGCTTGACCGGTTTCATATGACTTTGACTTCACTTCTATGGTTGTTTAGACAAGTTAAGTTTTTTAGTGTTTTGATTTGTATTTCAAATTCTATAAACAATATGTCAACTTTATTTGGTGTATGAAATGATTGCCAGAGGAACATGTCTGTCTGGCAGGTACTTTCTGTCCAAGGCTTCATTTTCATGGTTCATTGTTCAATAAAGTTTCAGTAGTTATGTTCTTTTAAGATATTATCATTAATATGTGAACGATATTTGGTATACAGTATGATAGAAGCTTTTGTCTAACCTTGTTTTGACCTTGTTTTAATGGTTTATTGGTCAATGATTACATTTTCTTCTTAATATAAATAAGAAGATGTGGCATGAGTGCCAATGAGACATCTTTCCATCTTAGTCCCAATGTATTCAAAGTACGTTCTTCAGCACGGAGCCGTGGCACCAAACAGCAAGAAAGTCTGTTTCATGGATACGTAGAGCAATTATATATGGTGCATAAAATTATTGAAGAAAGGGGCGAAAGATGCAAGAGGAACATTCAAGGTGTACCAGTCTTTCTGGAAGGTCATAACTTGCGTTTTTGTGTAATATAAAAAAACGAAATTTTAACTTCTTTATATGCTGACATCACACCAATGAAAAGGGTATGTTTATTAAAACATGCACGTTACTCTTTGTGTGTTCTTATTGTTTTATTGGAAGGACATATCATTATTCATTCAAGGGAATCATCTGTACGTTTTTCTTGAAACTGAGGTGAGCTGGACAATTAGATATACATTTTGTGTCAACTATTCTTAATAGAGGGTATCGAATGAAAAATATTGCTAGTGCTCCGGCAGGGTAAGTAAATCCTGTTCCACATTACAAAGTTTGAAGGAGCCAGTTCGTCCGTAAAAAATTATGATATATGTTCCTTATTCATACATCAATTGTTCCTACACTTGTTGGTTATTATACTGCGGATTAAATAGTCCATTAAATAGTACGGACAATGCTTTATTACAATTTAAAACGTAAATCATTTGAAAATAAGCTACAAGACTTTGATTTGTTATTGATATTTTTGAATATTAATGAGAAAAGTTTATTATATTTGTGATACAATGTCAACCAGCAGAGGTATCGAATAGTAAATAAAATTAACATAATAAATATCGTGCGTCCGAAGCCCTTTTTTGGTATTACCTTCATCAAGAACGCTAAAATCATAACATTTGAAAGCCAATGATGCATTAGACCTACAAAATGTTTATGAACAACATGAACAACATTAAACGTGACAAATATTCCAGTAAAAATCAAAAACGTAATAAATTTTCAGAGACAAAATTCATATTTTTTTAAAGCCATCTTCATCTTCTTTGACAACCTGGAATCTCTTTCTACATCCCCTCCCACCTTTTTTGATAGTTTAATAACAACATTGAGGTGGTCATGACTAATGCGATTTATTCTAACTTGTAAATAATTCAAAACGACGAAGCCTTTTCGACACTTGCCTTAGGTTTGTTAGAACAACATACTCTGTCTCATAATGGACGGAAGGTGTCTGGTATAAATACCTTCTCGTAATTCGTAACAGATTATCAATTGCAAAGCTTCTAACCGCACTAAAATCAAGTGAAATTCAATTGCCATAGGCTTGTGTGACCAATAGTCCTAGATGGTGGATTATCTGAAGGCCGACAACATAGGCACAAAGTTGGATCCTGATATGTTTTTCAACCACAAATGATGAAAGTAAAAACAATACTAGTACTTTATAACTTTCTGGATCTACACTCATCAGGAACGTTCAAAGTCGAACTTTAGAAAGCAAAGTATATACAAGAACCAAAACAGTTGAGGAGATTGTATTACCAAAAAAGGACTAAAAGTAATAGACAAATAACCAGAGGTCAATCGGCCTGAGAACGATGAGTCCTTAATTTCCGACAGATTTGATATTACTTATGTCAGTACCGAATTATTGACTACTGAGCTGATGATACCCTTAGAGACTGATATTTCAACACCAACAAGGGAAACCCCGGATTGCATGACCTGTTTTTTTCTGAATATAGAAATGTTTTTGTAAAGTTACTTTACCAAAGATTTTTGTTCACATCAACTTGAAATTAATATATTTGTTCATTGTGCCTAAGAGAACCTTTTAAGCTATATGGCAAATAATGGATCAACGAAAATGATAGTGCAAACGGGACATAGGCAAATTATTTTCTTGAACAATAAAACAATAATGGAAGATTAACGAAAGCTAGAAATATAATATTCAGTATTCTTTATTTCTTTCAATTTTACACATGAAGTACACATACATATACACACATGCAGTTCGATAAACATTAATGTCGTCATAAAGTATTTTCCCCAGGACAGATGTTACTACTCCATGCTAGGTCAGACGACTCGGAATATTTCTCAAACTGTTGCCGCATATTTTTCCTTTTGCGCGATCTATATAGCTTTGTACGGATCATTTCACAAGAAAAACTTATTTGTATTAATATATCAAACCATTCTTCGAATGTTCTTTACGTTAATTACAATCCAAAACATAATCATAATTAATCGACATTAGTTCGCAATTTATTTTTCAGCTGCGTCAAGGGCGGCATTAAATGCTGCTATCTCAAACGAACAGCCAGAAAATACACACCAGTTGTTTCCAACTATAAAGAAAAAAACATACATTTTATTTACAATACACAATACACAATTAGGAGAACATATATTTTATACACTCAGCACAAAACACAATTAGGAGAACATATATTTCATACACTCAGCGCAACACACAGTTAGGAGAACCTATATTTTATACACTCAGCACAATACACAATAAGAACATATACTTCATATACTCAGCAGAACACACAATTCGGAAAACATGTATTTGTTTACAGTGAACTAGCTTCTGGTAACCGTGGATACTCTCAGATCTTTACGTTGTACACAGTTATCAAAAGTACTAGGATTATAATTTTATACGCCAGACGCGCGTTTCGTCTACATAAGACTCATCAGTGACGCTCAGATCAAAATAGTTAAAAAGCCAAACAAATACAAAGTTGAAGAGCATTAAGGACCCAAAATTCCAAAAAGTTGTGCCAAATACGTCACATCAGTTTCCACATGATTTACAATTTAGTCTTATGGTGTGATGTTAGAGCTCAATCCTACGAGAGATTACAATATAAAAATAAGGAGATGTGGTATGATTGAAAATGAGATAACTATACATCAAGGTTTATATGTCATCATAGAATTACTACCTTTTTATTACTCAATATCACCAATACAACTCTCGTTATTTTATAATATGTTGATTTATTTAACACTAATACTACTTAAGAAGCTGAATTTCCTCTTATTCAATCGTAAAAAAATAGAAAAATAATCGATATTATATTGATGTTCGTAGGACCATTCGTGACTGGGTGAAGGACTTAGTAGATTGGCACGTATCTTTAGGTAAAGATTGCAAATTGGCTGTTAAATCCTTTGATTGTTTTCTAACGCTGTGTCGATCGCATTGACGTTTTGCCCAAATTTATCATTTAGCATAGAAGTTAAATACAAACAGTTACTTTCTGAATATTTTTTTAGACTGTTTTATTTCAGTATTCATTATTAAATTTCGTTGTGTTCCATTTGCATTTTTATTCATTTATTTGTTGGTTTTTTTTTTTTTTACTTTTTCATTCTTTCACACATGCGCAAAGTGATTTATTGATTCTAAACTTACTTTCTTGGACATTTTCTTCTGCCCCTGCATTGAAAAATAGAGATCTGAATTAAGCGCAAAGTTTTAATCTGTTCTCGAGAGAGAATTTACAGAGTAAAATTCAATACAAGTTAACAATGGTTCAACGATGATAAGAACCTGTATTATTTTATCGCGTTTTTGATAGAAAAAGTATGAACTCAAAATGCAAATTATCTATATGAAATTCAAAGTACACTAACCCTTTATTTTCTGAATATATACACATGGAAAAAAGTATTGCAACACCTTGATTTTTTAAAACTTGAAAAATCAACCTCTTTTTTTGGATGAAATATGGTAAAATATTTGTATAATATTATTGAAACATAGTTTATGATAACATTGGCATTTAAACGAACAAAAAATGTTTTAAAAAAAATAAATTTATATAACCACAATTTTGATAACAAAATGAAGTGTTTTTTGTACAAAAAAATGCGTTTTACAACTATTACTGTAGTCGAACATTACAATGTCAGACATTTTAAAATTAATCTTCCGATGACTGTTCACATCATGAGTGATCGTTATACGCCAAAGAATTAGTACTTTGTGCGCAGCTTCCATTCAAACGGATAACCGCATCATAACGTCTTCTGATTCCTGCCAAAAATCGACTAATTTGTTTCTAAGGTAGCAGCAACCATTTCTGATGAAGGGCATTGTTTATTTCATGATGTGTTTGAACTGTGGTGTCCTTTCGCGCACTTTACGCCCAATAGTGTCCAATATATGCTCGATATGGTTCAAATCCGGGCTACGATCGGACCAAAGAAGATGAACCGAATTCTATAGGAACAATGGATCTTCCTCCACGATGCTAATTTTCAACTTTGGCGAGCTCTGCACTACATTGGATACGGAAAACTGTGTGTCTGTTCGTAAGCAAAGGTATCCGAAATGGTCTTATCGCACGATAACCTGTAGCGATGAGTCGATCTAGAACATTTCTTGTTAAAAGGCTCCTGTGTACCCACCACTCTCTTTTTAGGATTGTATTGTATGCAATGGGTTTCCTTCTGATAAACCTTAATTATGCCTAATTTTTCCTAGCAAATGGTATAGGGGGTCTTCTTTATCTCGGAAGGTCTTTAACAACGTTTATTGCCTGATTTTTATTCTCAAAACGACTTATAGTGGAATGGTGATGACCAACAATAAATGCATTTGTAACAGCGACATCCCTGATCGCTCATGCTGATAATATGCCATCTTGCTGCAGTTAAGAGTTGTCGAGGACTCATTACAAGGTGTCAATCACATAACTTCAAAAACTTGGTTATTTAAAGTGTTGAAAACAATGAGGATTAAAACACCTGTTTTGCTGTTTACGGGTACAGTAGCTGCATGTGCAGATAAGAACTTATCGAGTCGATATTTATTGATTAAACTCAGGTGATACTTAAATAATGTTTAACTAATTCTATTTTACCAAATTATATCACAAAAAAATAAAAAGTGGTTTTTTAATTTGAATTTGAATTTGGTGTTGCAATACTTTTTTCCAGGTGTATATAATGGAATCTTTCCTTGTTTAATGTAAAGTATATTTATTTCAATTTTATGAATTTGCTTCAAATTGAAATAGGTTGAACCTACGATTTCTTCTGCATTCGTTTTATCGTTATTTTTCGCTGTGTTCTATTGTTTTAGAGAAAACGGTAGCATTACATTTTTCCAGCATTAGGTTGGCCTTTTGTGTATTCAAGGCAGATGAAGGAAGTCAACTTAGGAGCGCTGTGATTGGATGTAAGGGTACAATGTAATTTTTTATTTATCTATGAATAACTGCAGTGTGTATATTTAAAATATTAATTTTGAAACCTATTGAAATATTTTCTATAGAATGATTCGAAAAGACTTCCAAAATTTCATAATTTTGGTGCAAAATGACGGTGGGCATGGATAACATAAACAACCTCTGTTGGAAGTTGGTTATGATACTATTTGGTTTTAATTTTTGAAACAGAATAATATAGTACTAACACAACATATAACTGTTTTATCCAGGTTCCAGGTTTTTTTCATAACAAGTGGTAAATTTAGAAAATGTTAATATTGTCGCCTATGACAGAATTAATAGTAGCGTTTTCCCTATAAATATATTTTAACTCTTTACATTTATATTAATATTATTAAAGCAAAAGTGTAGCTTTTAAAATTTTTCTTTGACTATGCGGAAGTTGAATCATTTAGATGATGTCTACACTGTACCTCTTTTCTGTCTGCTGTGTGTGTTCACTGGCGTAACTTCAGCATAGAGTGTCGTGTAGTCTTTACAAAACGATGCAAGCCTTTCTCCTGCTAAAGCTTTGACCTCATCATATAACATTTTTGCAGGAACAATCTTTAGGAAATGTTCATGGACTTCGGTGGTAAACCCTGTGAAATTTTAAAACAAAATGGAATAACTTAAAATATTGAACTGAAATGAGAATTTGAAAAAATCTGACACTTTCAAATGTTCGATTATATTAACCAATGAAATGACTGAAAACCAACTGTCATAATCCTGACTTTGTACAGACATTTCCAAATACATTAAGATATTTTTTTCTGTAATCATATGTTTTTAAATAAAGTTAAAACTAACAGAAAATTGAAAACTTAATTTTAAATAATTGTATTAATAAAAGGCATATGATTTCAACAGCAACAACGATAAAACTACACTGTCAACAAAGTTTAAAGGACACACATTTCAGCACTATGTATTTATTCAAAATTAAAAAATAATTATTGTATGTTGAGAAAGCATTTGAAGCCTAAATGATAAGACTTACAATTCTGTACGTTTCGTCTGTTCCCATAGGAACGGGTGTTTTTGTTAAGATACACGCTTTCCTGTTGATATTCTTAAGTACTCCGTAACCCTGAAATATCAATGACAAAGTTTCTTTAACGTATTATTTCGTTAAATTACATGTAGCACTTTTTTATTTATTACTTCATACAAACCGTACATTCGTTTTTATAAGATGAATCATGACTTTTGTATCGTTAAAAGAAAAAGAACAAATTGGTATTATAACAAGATAATTCTTATATGATTTGCATATCTATAAATACTTGAATTGGATTGGTCAATTAGAATTTTTCTCTAAGTTTACACTTCGATAAACCATGTCTCCGAAACTACTTTTGTAATCTATTCATGCGCGATACACAAGCTTGCAGTGATCCTGGGATTTTCAGCAAATTGAGATTTAAAACAATTGCATAACAGTTGTGACTATTCTAGTGCATATATAACAAAAAAAGAAATAAATTTAATGCACTAAAGCTTCGAAAATGTATAAAAACTAAATTTAATAAAATTCCCCGAATTTTCATGAAGGATTTGGCGAAATAACGTCATACGAATGGAAATTTTTTAGGGAAAGGTTATTTCGTTACGTGTACCCTTCAAATTCGGACAACATTTAATTAAAATAAAGTTTTTGAGGTAGGTGCTATTTCATTTAAGATTCCGTTGTATTTATCGGACAGTTATGGTTTTTAGAAAGTCAAGATGGCGGCGCATTCCTTAGTTACGACTGGCCAATGTGCTTTTGATGGTAAATATATATAGTAGCCATCAACAAAAAAATGTTTATTAAATATCACAAATGTTTGGCTGAAGAATTAGAAGGATTAAACACATTTTTTCTAGAGGTTATTGATGTGTAAACCGGGGCTATTACTCACAAACTCAACATAAAATTTTATTCAGTTTGTGAGTTAATCGCCCCGGTTTACACATCAATAACCTCTAGAAAAAATGTGTTTAATCCTATAATGTAAATGACACATCATTGTGTAGATTACTTCTCCACAGACATTCTAATGCGCCCTTCGCATTTAATCCATTGAACTTTAAATACATAGATAAACAAAAATCTGATTCATATAATGACAAACACCTTAAATAAAGGCAACAGTAGTATACCGCTGTTCAAACTCATAAATCCATGGACAAAAACAAAATCGGGGTAACAAACTAAAACTGAGGAAAACGTATTAAATATAAGAGGAGAACAACGACACAACACTACAATGTAACACACACAGAAACTGACCAAGCATCAGAAAAAATCCCACGAGAATAACAAATATAACATCAAAACCAAATACATGAATTTGGGATAGACAAGTACCGTGACACGTCTTATCGCAATGTGAATTTACACTAAAAAATAAGAGAAAACAAACGACGCAACGTTAAAATGTAACACACACAGAAACGAACTATAATATAACAATGGCCATATTCCTGACTTGGTACAGGACATTTTTAACAGGAAAAAATGGTGGGTTGAACCTGGTTTTGTGGCATGACAAACCTCCCTCTTTTATAGCCATGTGAAATATAACATTAAAATGACAACTCAACACCACAGGACTACAATATAAATAAATTGGAGAACACAATCGGCAAAGAAACACACGAACAACAGCCAACAAAAGGCAACAAGTTCAAAATTTTAATATGCCAGAAGTGCATTTTGTCCACACAAGATCTACTAGTGACGCCCAGATACAAAAGTTTGAAAGCCGAAACAAGCACAAAGTCGAACAGCATCGAGGACCAAAGGATAAAAAAAAGTTGTGCCAAAAACGGCCAGAGTTTTCTGTTAGTTACCAGAACATCCCTATTATTTAGAATAATTCATACTTTTGCAAACAGTAAATTTATAAAATTATATACAAAAGATGTACATGATAAGACTGAAGTATTAACTAATTACAGGAAACAACTGAAATACATTACATAACCAGACATTTGTAACACAAAATGTAGACAAATCCGAATAGGTTTAAACCTGAACGCCAAGTGACGTCATATTTGAAATTGTAAAAAATGAAGAAAAAAAATGACGTCATTTGAATTTGTAAAACAGATCATCAAAAAATGAAAAATGACGTCACATTTGAATGAATAAGATAGAATTAGGATTGATTTAAGATTAAATTTGAACTAAATACGGATATTGCATTTAATAACAATGCACATTTTAATACTTATTAATAGCAAACTAAGGTAGCAATTAACTATATTATAAAGCTATGTCCGGTTTGTTTTGAATCTAACTTCAAACGTAAAATATCGTACTGATTACGTTGAACAAAATGAAATCTAATGAATGAATGCGGTGATAAATTTGTTTTAAACCATAACACATAGATGTAATAGAAAAGACGTCAACACATTTGACAAAATCCGATGAGAATTACAAATATAACATTAAACATTTAAACTTAATATTAATGCTGAAAATTACAATTTACGACTCAGGGGATATTTTTATTTGTTTCAGTTAGGATTTCCATTTCACCAGCGCCGTTATATGGTATATATACATTTCCTAGTTGGTACGATATTATATAACTTTGTGTTTTAAATTATGATTTGCATGATAGTGGTGAGCTGCTTACATTGAAGCCATTGTGCATAGAAGTGTGAATAGAAAAAATACGTCCCTTTGAAAGTTTTACAGACGCCATTTGATTTGATTAAACAGTTTGAAATATCTGTCGGAGATGACACGAACTATTTCACTAGTCGTATATACATCTCTGATTTGGATTTCACTAAATGCGACGTATAACCAAATACTACTTTCAAAGAGTAACAATGCAAATGCCTAGCGTGGAGAAGGAACTGTTCTCCCAAAGCAACCCCGATGTTTATGTTCGTGTTTATTGAATTTTAGTTTTCTGCATACTGTTGTTATACTGCTGTGTTTCCCTTCGTTATAGTACTTACCATGCTGTTTTTTCTTCTCTTTGCCTTTTATTGCCCTTAAACGAGACTGTCACCAAAGTGAGAGGGTTAGCGCTATAAAACCAGGTTTAATGTACCATTTTCTACATTTGAAAATGCCTGTACCAAGTCAGGAATATGACAGTTCTTGTCCATTCGTTTTTGATGCGTTTTGTTATTTAATTTTGCCATGTGATTATGGACTTTCCGAACTGATTTTCCACTAAGTTCAGTATTTTTGTGATCTTACTTTTTCCCCTGTTATTCATTCCTTAGGTCATTCATACTTATTTTCATTTTTAAACATTTGTATTGAACTTACCTCGATAAAAGATTATCATATTTGAAAATTTGATACTTTATTCAATACAATATGCATACCGTGTTGTAGTCATGGAAATTTACTGTTGGTATGCCATTCTTGTATTTAGAAACATCACCAATGATAGCAAGGACAGTTTTGTCGTCCGTATCATGTATAACATCCATATGTATTTCCCGACCCTGGTGATCAATTTCAATCAGATGATTTACCTACAGAAATGAACAATAGCAGTGATTAAACAATAATAATTACATCACAAACAAACTATAACAGTTTTTTAAAAATTTTACAAGATTTGGTTTACATCATTCAGACAGATTTTAAGAAGAAAACACTTCTTTAAGTTTAAAAAGCATTAACAAGTTCACTTTGTATCTCCTACACACTTCTAACATGAAAGGTGGAAGACAACCGATTTGTCCACGATAAGAATCATTTATGTAGGTAGTGAATTTTTATGTTTACAGCACATCTGCATGTTTTTGCATAACACTGGAAAACAATGATGTGTTGCTTTTTCTATGCGTATAATGGTCATATATAATATGTTGGCTTAACAGAAAAAAAAAGAAATGAAAGTGGCTTCGACATTTTTGTGATTGAAAACGTCATATTCGCTTGGTTTTACTTTGTATCAAATGGAATGATTACGGTTAATTTTTCTGAAATAAATAGTATATTAAAGCAATTTTCAGAATGTCTTCAGTTCACACTTCCTTCGAATCTTAAACGCAATATTATGTCATATTTCTTAAACATTCTCCAAATTATTAAGGTTTAAAAAATTACCAAAACTGCAGTTTTATAAAAAGGAAATTTAATCCTTAAAAACTGAAAAAAGTACTGTCCAAAACAACGTCTAAGGTTTATAAGTAGTAACAATAGGACTAATTTCCTTATGCAAACAGGGACCTTAACGCAATTTGTAATCTCAACATTCGCAATCATATACCAACACTTTTGTAATAGCTATATCCAGCTATCAAAAACTATTTGAGTTTGTAAATAGAAGTAACATTGTTGCAAAACGCTTAAGTGTATACACTCATCACAAATATCTGCTTTCTAACGGGGTTCGCCAAACGGAGTTTCGTTTCCATAATATATATCGATGACGCTCGAATCTAAAAAGTTCATGGCCAAATCAAATGCAAGGTTGAGGAACATATCTGTTTTTTAAATGAATATTATCATAAAAAGAAAGTAATATTCACTCCAGGTGCAGTTTCCACGTACACAACCAACAGTATAGATAATGCCACTACAATTATCATTATTCCGAAGAGTTTAATAGTCCGTAACTAAAAACATATTGAAATATTTGTCATATTTATATAATGAAGCAAAAGCATATATATCATTGTCTATTCGGAAATACAACTTAGTTTAGATAAATATAATTTCGACTTATGTTTACTTACAGTGAATGTATTTGCTAAAGCAATCTCTTTTCCAAACAATATGATATGTCTATTAAGAGTTGCTCTTTTATATGCCCCTCAAACCGGGTTTTAAAGTTTTCAGAAAGTTTATTTTTAATCGTTCTTTTAATTTCATGTTGTTTTTCGACGACGCAATTAAGAATTTAGGTTCTGTTTGTAAGCTCGCATGGATATAGAATACATGTTGTTTATACCTTCACAAAAGTTTGTAAATAAATAGTACACCCAATGACACACAAAGTGCTTAAACTAACATGCGGAAGCAATTTATAAGCTAACATTGAATGAAAAGTCACCGAAAACATATGGGAAATTCGATGCAAGGATTTGTACTTTTAACATTCTGTCTGATACGCTTATGACATCATACTCTGTTTTAACTTCAAAGAAGGGATTGAAAATATATTTAATGTATGGTGTATGAAACAGCAACAAAAATACAAAATAAAAACACACATCTAATTGGCACCATGTAGTCTAAAGTTAATATTTTTTCTATAAATATTTGATTTTTGCTCCATTTTTACTGTATGATTTATTCTAAAATTAATAAAATTTATGATACACAATATCATCTGATTTGAATAAATAAAATGATAATGATTTTCATCTGAGGCACCTGAAATAAATCCAGTTTTGTAATCGGTTCTATTTATATGTGTTGTTTACAGTTTATCTTTTCGTCGTCTGTCGTATTCTGCCATCATATGTAAGGGTATCTTCTACTCATAAAAGTTGAATGTCCCTTTCATTTTCCCTGCCTCTTTTTATCATCATGTATAGGATAACAATAACAAAAAAAAAAAAACATTAAGTCGAAATGTAGCATAAAAAATAGGTATAAAATGTTGCATACCCTTACCAAAACATAATTGATACCATTGAAAATTGATTAGTTTATAGAAATAAGGTAAAAGATACACTTGATGATTTTTTATAATGAAAGATTATAAATGATATTTGATGGATAATTTCAATACCACATTGCCCCAATGCCACTCATGAAATTCAAAACATTATATTATACCAACGCAGCTTTGTGGATGTGCAGTATGTATTTTTATTTACTAAGGGAAATAAGTAGAATAACAAAAATATCGATATCGAATGAAACATTCAAATTGGAAAGTTACTTAACAAATGGCAAAATCAAAAGCTCGAATACACCAAACGACAAGAAAACATATTCACTAAATAAATAAATCATTGTAGAAATACTGTTAGTCTGCTTTTGTTTATTTTTTGTAATTTTCATTGCTTCATTGTTTTATGTTGAAAGGAAGATCGACGAATAACATGTCTATGAACGTGTAAACAACACTATTCACTTAACCTTTTTTTCTGCAAAATTCTACTGATGGAAAATATTGCGTCATTTTTATAATAGCTTGTCTACAAAATTAAGCAGACTAAAATACATAGGAATAACAATCCTGTAGCAACGTCGGCGTAAAATGTTTTGTAGAAAGTTTTCTTTTTTAGAGGATAAAGGGTCTGCAGGATTCATATTTAGTATTAGAAGGCTTGTATTACGAATTGCTCTTCTTTCATATGGCCATTGTTATCGACCTCGTTGTTTTACTTTAGCGACTGCTGTCATGTGAATTTTTCACTTTTTATGAGCAATAGGATAACTATCTGTGTTATATGAGTTTCTTGCAACTTCTACATATCAATCAGACAGGACTCAATGAATCTCGACCTCATTCCATGGATCAATAATCAGGTTTAAAATTACGTGATTATGTCCGTTTATCAGATATCATAAGCAGTCGGCCAACGTTATATGGTGTATGGAATGATTGTAAGGTTTAGATGTCAGCATGACAGGTTTCATATGACCTTGACCTCATTTCCATAGTTTTTTTTTGATTGAGTTAAACCTTCCAATTGATATTTTATCGTGTGTTTTTCTATGTTGTGATGTTATACTATTGTCTTAGAAAAAGGGAGAAGGTTTGTTACCATTAAAACGTTTAATCCATCTGCAAATGTTTGCACCTGTCGTAAGTCAGGAATCTGATGTACAGTAGTTGTCGTTTGTTTATGTAATTTATACGTGTTTCTCGTTTTTTATATAGATTAGATCGTTGGTTTTCTCGTTTGAATGGTTTTCACTAGTAATTGAGGGGCCCTTTATAGCTTGTTGTTCGGTTTGAGCCAAGGATCCGTGTTGAAAGCCGTACCTTGACCTATAATGATTTGCTTTTATAATTTGTTACTTGGATGGAAAGTTGTCTCATTGGCACTCATACCACGTCTTCCTATATCTATTAATTAGTCAATGTTAAGTGTTTGTGTTTTGGTTTGTATTTCAAATACTATAAAAAATGTGACAACTTTGTTTGGTGTATGGATAGATAAACTCATATGAAATGATTGCAAGGTGAACATGTCTGTCTGGAGGGTACTATCTCTCCGTGACCTCGTTTTTATGGTTCATTGGCCAATGTTAAGTTTCTGCAGTTAGGTTCTCTTTTCATATAGCATTATTAATATGTGAACTATATTTGGTGTATGGTATGATAGTAGCTTTCATCTAACCTAGCTTTGACCTTATTTTCAAGGTTTATTTGCCAATGTTTCGTTTTCATTCTTAATATCAATAAGAAGAGGTGGCATGAATGCCAATGAGACAACTCTCCACCCCAAGTCACAATGTATAAAAAGTTAACAGTTACATGTCAAAGTACGTTCCTTCAACACGGAGCCTTGGCTCACACCGAACAGCAAGCAATTCCGTTTCTTAGTTACGTTAAGCAACATGACAACTTTATGTGGTGCATGAATTATTGTAAGGTGTACCTGTCTTTCTGGTAGGCTTTAACTAACCATGGCCTTATTCAAAAGATCATTGATAATGTTAAGTTGATTTGATACTTGTAATAAAACCTTAATGTTTAGACCTCGGAAATTGAATCAATCATGATAGGTAAACAAGGCGACACATTTCAGCGTTTGCTCTCTTGTGTAAACTATTAATTTCTTTGTATGCTGACATCGCACCAATGCAAAATAAAGGCAACAGTAGTATACCGCTGTTCAAACTCATAAATCCATGTACAAAAAACAAAATCGGGGTAACATACTAAAACTGAGGAAAACGTATTAAATATAAGAGGAGAACAACGACACAACACTACAATGTAACACACACAGAAACGGACCAAGCATCAGAAAAAATCCCCCGAGAATAATAAATATAACATCAAAACCAAATACGTGAATTTGGGATAGACAAGTACCGTGACACGTCTTATCGCAATGTGAATTTACACTAAAAAATAAGAGAAAACAAACGACGCAACGTTAAAATGTAACACACACAGAAACGAACTATAATATAACAATGGCCATATTCCTGACTTGGTACAGGACATTTTTAACAGGACAAAATGGTGGGTTGAACCTGGTTTTGTGACATGCCAAACCTCCCTCTTTTATAGCCATGTGAAATATAACATTAAAATGACAACTCAACACCACAGGACTACAATATAAATAAATTGGAGAACACAATCGACAAAGAAACACACAAACAACAGCCAACAAAAGGCAACAAGTTCAAAATTTTAATACGCCAGAAGTGCATTTTTCCACACAAGATTTACTAGTGACGCCCAGATACAAAAGTTTGAAAGCCGAAACAAGCACAAAGTCGAACAGCATCGAAAACCAAAAGATCAAAACATTCACGTTCTTCTTTGTGGGTAATAAGTGTTTGATCTGACGGACATATCAAAAGGACATGTCATTATTCATTCAAGGGAATCATCTTTATTTTTTTTTCTTGAAACTGAGGTGAGCTTGACAATGAGATAAATATTTTTGTTAATTATTCCGAATTCAGGGTATCAAAAGAAAAACAGTGTTTAAATATCACATTGAACCTTTTGAACCATGTTGAACTTTGATGTATATTTAGTTATATTCAGATAAGAGTAACATCTTGTTAAATGAAGATACTACACATGAATAATTCTATTGAAAGGGCGAATTCTTTTAAAAACGATCCAACATTTTTTTTTACTTTTAGGAGATTTTTTAAAAACTTTTTCCCCACATGTTATGCTGCGTCCTAAATTAAAAGATCCTCGATTCAAACCTGCGACTATAGTCGGATAAAAAAATGTCAAGCCAAGAAAATTGTGAAACAATTCAGTTGAAAAAACTTACGGCCTTATTTATAACTTAACAATTTACAGAAAACAAATATGACAGACATGAACCAACGACAATCACAGAATAACAGGCTCCTGACTTTGGACAGGCACAAAAAGAATGAGGCGGGACTAAACATGTTTGTGAGAGCTCGACCCTCTCTCTTATCTCGGACAGTGGTGTTACGGCACGACATAAGATCAAACTCTAAAAACCAGTTGTAATAGGCTTAACTCAAACGATCACTACGAAGCACAACAATAACTAACATTAAAACAATAGACACAAAGCGTCGAAATAAGCGTACTGGTAACTGAAAGCTAGTTAAAAGCCAATAACAACTAATAAATAAATCTATCTATCAATCAATCATTACACATCCAATGCATTTAGTGTTAAAATGTCATAAAAAAACTGAGAAACACACGACCTTGTGCGATGCGAAACTATAAGCAAACATTATCGACAGGATATAGGATCTTTAGTTATCATTGATGTACATGATAATATAGCAAAATATTTAGTTATGTTTTAATTTGTTTAATTTTATATTTTACTACTGTTTTAAATATATAACCTTTAAGATAAGTTTATTTAAAGGATCAATTAGTTAACATGGATCGTATTTAAATTCCCGGGCTTGATAAACAACATCGCCATAAAAACTAGGATGTGTTTCCCGGTATAACTCTTTGCATTGCGCCTTAGTATTTGTCAAAATCAAGTTATTTGTATGTTAATCTGTTTGTTTTATTCAATATTTGGCTTGCGAAACAAAGAGATATCGGAAAAAAATTCTAAAACTATCTATTTCTATTGGCAAAATAAAAGTGTTGTACTTAGAAAAGGTTCCGATATCTATGGTTGGGACAAGTGTCAAACTATTATATTGATCTTTGATTTGAGGTCAAGATTATACACTTCCAATAGCTTCCAGTAGCATGTTGTTTTTTTTTATTTCCTTTCATCGTTCGTTAATTGTTACCACAAGTTTTCATTTTAAAATACATGTTTTTGTTTTTTTTAAATTATAATGTAAAATCGTATTAAAAGGACAGTTAATGTAGATAGTTTAAGAGATACAATACGTTGATTATTGTGTTACATACTGAATATTACTATATTTTATGATGTAAATAAATTTTTTCAGTTGCCAATCAACATGTTAGAATTTTTACCGCATTTGAGAATATACACAAACATAGAATACAAGAAAAAAATAATTGGACATTTTCAATATTTTTTGTCTCTCCATATGCCCGTAGGCATCAACGCATCACATTTTTCGTCCGATAAAAGGATTACACGATTTAAAAATTTGAAAGAACCAGGTCTTCCGTCACAAATTATGCATATATGCGTCCTGTTCATGCATTAATTGTGCCTACACTTGTTAGTTATTATACTTGTGGTCAAAAAGTGTACGGAAAAGAGTTAACTACAATTTTAAACGTTAATTACCTGTACCTTATCTACAAGGTTTTTTATTGATGTGTTTGAATATTATGAAAATAGTTTTGAGTTGGGATACAATCTTGGGCTAATGTCAACCAGTAGCGGTATCGACTTGTAAATGAAATTAACGTGATAAATGTCGTGCGTCCGAACCGCTTTTATTTATTTACCTTCATCAGGAACGCTCAAACCCCAACATTTGAAAGCCAAATGATGTACGAGACCTATATATGTTACAAGCTATATGACAAAAATCGTAAATAGCTTGAAACGTGACAATTAACTCGGCTGTGTATTTTTATATGCTGGTTTAGGTTGTTTTATGTAATGTTTCTGTTTTTATTCTGTAGTTAGTCACCACTTCGGTTTGATCATGTATATCTTTTATATTTCATTTTATAAGATTCGCTGTTTGCAAAAGTATTGATTATCAAAAAGAATAAAGATGTTCTTATTTCAGGCAGAATACCCTAGCCGTATTGTGCACAACTTTTTGGAAATTTTGGTACTCAGTGCTCTTCAACTTTGTACTTGTTTTGGCTTTCGAACTTTTTTCATCTGAGCGTCACTGGTTAGTCTTGTGTGGACGAAACGCACGTCTGACGTATTAAATTTTAAACCTGGTACCTTTTGTTATCTAATATTCGTGTGTTTCTCTGTCCTATATGTTCTCCCATTTATTTGTATTGTAGTCCTGTCATGCAATGTTGTCATTTTAATGTTATATTTAACATTGGCATAAAACGGGAAGTTTGGCATACCACAAAACCAGGTTCAACCCACTATTTTTTTCTTAAAATGTCCTGTACCAAGTCAGGAAAATGGCCATTGTTGTATTATAGTTAGTTTCTATGTTTGTTACATTTTAATATTGTGTTTCTGTTGTGTCGTAGTTCTCGTCTTATATTTGATGCGTTTCTCTCAGTTTTAGTTTGTTACCCGGATTTATTTTTTTCTCAATCGATTAATGAAATTTCGAACAGCAGTATACTACTGTTGCCTTTAATTATTCCAGTAGGAAGCCGAAAAGCATTACATTTTTAGAGACAAAATTCATTTTTTTTAAAGCCAACTTAATCCTTTTTTGACAACCGGGAATCTTTATTTCTTTATCCTCCCCCTTTTGATATTTTTGTAACTGTTTTGCATTTATGATAAGTAAACAAATAAATAAACATATCTTGTATAAAGATATAATGAAATCCATAAAGTCATGCTAGTATGAAATCTTTGGTTTTTATTGTTTAAAACAGAATATTCCAGTTGGATTTCTTAATCTGAAGTAACAAATATAAGCTGTCAAGTTGTAAATTCTTTTGATTATATTTACAGTTGTGACGTAGAGCTAGGAAACCGACATCGTTAAAAGAAAAAAAATGTTTTTTACTGGTTTGATAGAACAAAAAAAGATGTAACAACAATGATAAGATAGGTCTGCATTTGGTGAAAGTCAAAGGTTCTTCCCTAAGGCTTGTTGAGCTAAAGGATCCAGATGGATAAATTCACGGAAGGCCTTCAACAATGTTGGTTTTTTAACCATCTTTTAATTGTACTTAGGCATAATTTGTTCTGGTCTGGGCGTCCGTCTGTCGAAATATAAGTACACAATTTCATATGATGTGAACTTTTTAAAATCATATTTCATATTACAGTTTTAGCCCAGCTTTACAGTTTTTCTGAACATAGGAATGTTGCACGTGCATTTTTATGTTAAAATTTTTGTAAAGTTAGTTTACCAAAAAGTTATGTTCACATCAACTTGAAACTTAATACATTTATGAACAATAATGGAAGATAAACGAATAATATGCAGTATTCTTTATTTCTTTCAATTATACACATGAAGTATATATATATATTTACAGATCTAACATTGTTGGGTTGATGTTTAGACGAGTTGTATATATATATATATACACACATACATTTGAATACCAATTTTGTTTAATGGTTTTCGATAGACATTAAAGTCGTCATAGAGTATTTTACTATTACTCCATATCAAGTCCGACGACTCGGAATATTTATCAAACTGTTGCCAAAATGTTTCCCTTTGGGTCATCTATATAGCTTTGTATGGATCATTTCACAAGAAAATTAATTTATATTCATGTATCAAATATATCAAATCATTCTTCGAAAATTTAATGTTCTTTACGTTGATTACAACTCAAAACATAATCATAATTAACGTTATATTTCAGCTGCGTCAAGGGCGGCATTAAATGCTGCTAATTCAAACGAACAGCTGGAAAATACACACCAGTTGTTGGCAACTATAAAAAGAAAAAAAAAATTTAATACACTCAGCACAATACACAATTAGGAGAACATGAACTACAAGTATGTATTTGTTTACTGTGAACTAGCTTTTGGTAACTGCGTTACTTTGTACCTATCTGTTTCCATATGACTTACAATTTAGTATTATGGTGTGATGTAGAGCTCAATCCGAGGAGAGCTCACGATATAAAAATCAGGATATGTGGTATTACTGAAAATGAGATAACTATACATCAGAGTCAAAACCTCGTGGGTGTAGCATCTATAGTTCATCATAGAATTACGAGCTTTAACAAGAACCCACACCGTATAGTCAGCTTAAGAACGCCGCGACATGACCAAATTGTAAAATAATTCAAACGAGAAAACAAACGGCCGGATTTGTGACAAACCAAACGAAAAACTAACATGAAAGAGAGCAACCAACGACAAGTGCCTGACATGGGACAGACACACAAAAAATGTTGCGGGGTTTAACGCGTTTTTTTTTTATCACTATACCATCAACCTTAAATGGGAAAGTGGTGTATCATCTCAACATAAGAACAAACTAAAAAGCAGTTTGAATTGGCAAGACTCATTTAATTGGCACGAAACACAAAAAAAAAAACAACTAACATTAAGACAAAAGGCACAAAGAGCCAATCATAGAGTACAGACGGTTACTAAAAGCTAGTTCAAAACCAATTTCAACTAAAACATAAAGCATGTTCTCCAAGACTAAATCATCAATCCGCTGCATTGTAAATGTGCATGTTCCAAGCCAGGAGACTGTAGTGCAAGTGGTTGTCGTTGGTTGTCTGTCGTAATATTTGTCCGTTAATGTTGTAGTATTAATTATACTTAAATCTTATTTTGTTAATTGGTCTTTATGGATATATGTCTCACTGGCATCAATACAACTCTTATTATTTTTAATTATACATTAATTTATTTAACAATGATATTTCTTTAGAACTTGATTTTCCTCTAATTCAATAGTACAAAATAGAAAAATAATCATTATAATATGTTGATGTACATAGGAATGTATGCACATGCGATAAATCAAAGTGAACAATAACTTAAAAAATTAAAACTGGACGAAGCACAACCTACGGACCTTAGTAGATTAACACATATCTGTTGTTGAAGATTGTAAATTGACTGTTGAATGTCATTTGATTTGTGTCTAACGCTGTGTCGATTTCATTAAAGTTTTACCCACATTTATTTTTCGGCATAGAAATTAAATGCAATCGGTTACTTACTGAATAAATATTATTAGACTATTTTATTTCATTATTCATTATTTAATTCCGTTGTGTTCCATTTGCATTTGCGTTTTTTTTAAACTTTATCATTCTTTAACACATGCGCAAAGTGATTTATCGATTCTAAACTTACTATCTTGGACAATTTCTGCTGCCTCTGTAATGAAAAATAGATATCTCAATTAACCGTGATGTTTTAATCTGTTCTCGAGAAAGAATTTACAGAAACAAAAATACAATACTAGTTAACAATTGTTCAACGTTGATAAGGACCAGTTCTGTATTTTATCGCGTTTTGATAGAAAAAGTATGAACTCAAAATGCAAATAATCTATATGAAAATTAATGTACACTAACCCTTTTATTTTCCGAACATTTAATGGAACCTATCCTTGTTAAATGTGAAGTATATTTATTTCAATTCTGTGAATTTGCTTCAAATCGAAATAGGTTGAAACTTACGCCAAGATTTCTTCTGCATTCATTTTGATCGTTTTTATTCGCTGTGTTCTATCTTATTAATAAATACATTTTACCTCTTTACATTTATATTAATATTATTATAGCAAAAATTTCGTTTTTTTTCGACTTTGATTATGCGGAAGTTGAATCATTTAGATGATGTATACAACGTACCTCTTTTCTGTCTGTTGTGTTTGTTCACTGGCGTAACTTCAGCATACAGTGTCGTGTAGTCTTTACAAAACGATGCAAGCTTTTCTCCTGCTAAAGCTTTGACCTCATCATATAACATTTTTGCAGGAACAATCTTTAGGAAATGGTCATGGACTTCAGTAGTAACACCCTGTGAAATTATAAAACAAAATGGAGTAACTAAAATATTGAACTAAATTCGGAAACGAGAAGTAAAAAAAACCTGACACTTTCGAACGTTCGAATATATTGACCAACGGAACGACTGGAAACTAACTGTCATAAACTTGACTTCGTACAGGGATTTCCAAATACATCAATATATATATGTAAGATTACATAAGTTTTTCTGTAATCATATATTTTGTTATAAAGTTAAAACAAACTGAAAATGGAAAACTTTATTTCAAATATGAACAGAAATAGTTGTGTTAATAAAAGGCATACGATTATAAGTAAACTTACAATTCTGTACTTTTCGTCTGTTCCAATAGGAACGGGTGTTTTTGTTAAAATACACGCTTTCCTGTTGATATTTTTCAGCACTCCATAACCCTGAAATATCAATGACAATTTTTCCTTTAAGTACTATGTTTCTACACGTTGAATTCCCAAAGACATCGTATTTATGATGTTCTCCTTATAAACATAACGGACGTTTGAAGTGAATGACATAAAATGATTTATTATTGTTTTTTAATGAATTAATAATATAAAGATTGATATAGGATCATGTCCTATTTATGTTTCGACAGAAATTCATATGTGTTCTTCTAATCTGATGAAGAGTGTGAATGTGAGCACATTAATCGACAGTAAGTATGTGAAGTTTGTGGGTCGATATTCCATCAAACAGTTAGTATTCTCTAGGGTACTACTTTCGAACCGCTAAAGTGCTGCATAGCACGGTTAAAAAAATAATTACTGAAATCTACACTACGTCAGTTTTATGACCGATCCGCAGTGCCTGTATCTCAACAATTTGATTCATTCTTTTGGCAGGGAATATGAGCCAGTATCCCAATGCAACAAAAATGGCTATCGAAATGGG
Source organism: Mytilus galloprovincialis (assembly GCF_965363235.1). Taxonomy (NCBI): domain Eukaryota; kingdom Metazoa; phylum Mollusca; class Bivalvia; order Mytilida; family Mytilidae; genus Mytilus; species Mytilus galloprovincialis. Next base: position 92,191,777 of record NC_134843.1, read on the forward strand.
TATATATGTTTAATTCAGATCACTTCAGTATAATATAAACGCACCAGGATTAAAATTTTGTACGCCAAATGCGCGTTTCGTCTACAAAAGACTCATCAGTGACGCACGAAAACAAAAAGTTGAAAAGGCCAAATAAAGTCCGAAGTTGAAAAACATTGAGGACCAAAATTTTATATTTACGCCAGACTCGCGTTTCGTCTACAAAAGACTCATCAGTGACGCTCGAATCAAAAAATAAATAATTGTTATTCGGGCTTCACAAGGAATATTAATATTGGTTCATATTCTGTGTCAGTTTTCTATATCCTCTTAACCAGATGGCCAAGGATTAAAATCAGTGACGTGAAATATGAGCCCATACACCCAGTAAAGATTCAGAATAACATGTATTATTCCACTGTTTATACATATTGATAGTTGAAACAATATTTGATCGGTTGAGACTATCCCACGTGTCATTGAACAAATCTTCATATTCCCCTCTGAAATGTCAGGACTTCATCGTGCGACGTCACGTGCGGTTAATGTACATAACGTTTGGAACGTTTTAAATAGCGATAGCAAAAATCATTATCGTGTTCAAATTTATTTCAGACGTTAAAACAAAAAAGACTTATATAATTAACTTTTGGTCCGTACTGTTTATCAATGTGTATGTCGTGTTTAGTTATATAAACAAGCGGATAAAAAAATGTATGCAAACTAATATTCTATGTTCAGGTGGTAAACAAAGCAGAGGCAGTGGAATAAAACATTCATTTCCCTTGGCCTCGGGAGATATAAAGATTTGCTCACCCTCGAAAAATCATATTTCCCTCGGGTGAACAAATCTTCATATCTTCCTCAGTCACGGGAAATAAATGTATATTATTCCACTGCATGTTGATTTTGATAGCGAAATCAACATTTGATTGGTTGAAAATATCCCACGTGACGTCGAATTAAACTTTATATTTCCTTCTGAGTATCATATTCACCTCTGAATGTCGGGATTGCCTTGTGCGACGTTACACGCGGTTAATGTTTTAAAACGTTTTTGTCGTTTTTTAAAGATAGTATAGTGATTTGGTTTTTAAAAATCATTTCAGATCTAAAAAAAAACAGAAAAGATTAAATTTACTCTAATTAACTCATAATCTGAACTGATTATCATTGTGTATGTTGTGTTTAGTTAAAAAAACACAAACGGATAAGAAAACGATTATGTAAATTAATATCTTATGTTCATAATAAAAAAAAAATATAGGCAGTGGAATAAAACATTCATTTCCCTTGGCTTAGGGAGATATGAAGATTTTCTACCCTCTAAAAGTCATTTTTCCCTCAGGCGATGACCTCGTGAAATATGATTTTTCTTGGGTGAGCAAATCTTCATATCTCCCTCAGGCACGGGAAATAAATGTATACTATTTTGATTTTCAATATTTTGATACTGTTGCCTTTAATTTACATTATATCTAATATATAAACATTGTATGTGTATCTTAATTCTTATAATAATTGCAAAACTGCGGTGCTTACCGTGTTATAGTCATGGAAATTGACTGTAGGAATACCATTCTTGTATTTAGAAACATCGCCAATGACTGCAATGACAGTTTTGTCTTCAATATCATGCATAACATCCATATGTATTTCTCGACCCTGATGATCAGTTTCAATCAAGTGATTGACCTATGAAACAAACAGATACTATATATTCCAGTGATTATAAATAAAGGAAAACTAAATAACGTATCTGAATTTAGCGTATCGTAATCAAAGATATAAAAAACGCAATTCATTGAATATGAATAGAATTTTTAAAAAGGTATGAACGATTTTATCATTTGACTAATATGTCCTACAAAACTAGTTCTAACCCACGATTTCTTCGAAAAATGTCTCTACCAGTTCATGACAGATGAATTCCATTTGTTCCGTTTGTTGATATAGTCGAGAGTTTGAATTCGTTAGGTTTTATGGACTTTCCTCATTTTGAATTTACCTTGGAGTTAGATAGTATATATATAGTGTGTTTTAAAAGTAATTGGTGAAATAAGCTACATGTATGGTTTAAATACAACCATCTATTGTTCAAATTGAATATTTTCTGTTCGTACATGATAGTCACTCATATGATATTACCAAAAATAGAAAATACAAGGAAATAAGATGTACAACTGAAACATCTAGATGATCATAGTAATACATATTCGCCCCAGTTGACAAATTGTCAAATGCAATCAGATGTTCCTGTGCTCGACATATAGGTTTGATTTTCTTCGAATGTATCTATTCATAACAAGGTGATTTCAAAACATCTTTCAGATGTTTCTAAGTTTTGAAATATTCCGTGTGAACTTTGAGGCTATAACAACAGTATGTTGACGTTTAGAACTAGTACAACAAATTTATATTTTAAAGCTTAAAAAGGACACAAAACTGTGATTATTAACTTTCTTTAAATCAGATTAAACTACATAAGTATTTTTTTTTTTTACGTTTTCATCAGGAAGTAAATAAAAAACTCTTCAAATCAACACATAGCGGAAGTCAAACTGTGTTTTAACTTATCTCTGCATATTGATTTATTTTGCCTAAGTGAGCGAATGTTTTTATATTATTCATGAAAATGACACTGGTATATATAATATGAATAGATGATTTTTTTTTGATAAAAGTGTAGAAATCCTTATTTTCCATTGTATTATTATCTGTTAATTTTATATTAATTTCTACGAAAATAGATACTCAAACACACACAATTATACCTACATTATTACTTTACATGTAGCAAATATAGTTTTGAGTACACTTAAACGTTAAGTTTAAACTTCTTGTAAATTGATTATCCCTTAATCAATTAATGTTTTAATACCTCTTAATCTGTTACAAATTATTCAACCTATGCCAACATTTTTTCATACAATTTAATACCAAAATTTCAAAATGTTGGCATAGGTTGAATGAACCTTCGACGCAAACCTACCAAAACATACTTAATGTGTCGTAATGCTTCAAAAGCATTGTATCGCACAGTATAAGAATATTAAAAATAACATTTAGGATCTTCAATATTCAAAATTTACTTAGTTTCAACTAATTTTGATTCAAACACAATGAGAGAAAGAAACTGTCCGGAACTCTTTTAAAATTTTCAGTATTTAGGCATTATAATCAAAATTCTAACAAAAAGGTAGAAAGGTAAAACCCTCATTCATTATACATCAAAATATATAAGCAGTCGGGAAAGTTATTGAAAACTTATGAAGAGTAGGTAAAAATAATAGAAAATGAAAGTGATACTTACTTCTGGTGTAGATTTCACGTACACAACCATCAGTGTAAGTATTCCAATTGCAATGTTCATGGTTCCGTAGAATTTTTGGAACAGCTATAATAAAAAAAAGTGTTTATATATTTTGTCAAATAATTTTTTATTTTTTTTTTTTTTTTTGAAACAGTCGAAAAACAAGATTTAACGATTATTAAATGCAATATATATTTATATATAATGACTACATCACAAAAAAGTAAATTCATAATGAGTTTACTTACAGTATTTCCCAGTTGCTTTTTTTCAAAACGATATTTAATTTTACCCGTGATGTGCTCTTTTATATGCTTCTAATGCCGGATTTCAAATTTCTAAAAAATCTCATTTTCTTCAGTGGGGAATCTACCTTTTGAATTTGTCTTGTTTTCTGAGATGTACTAAAGAATTCAGGATGTGTTTTGTTGATCGCTCTGCATGATAAAGAATATTATTTGTTTACAGCCTCAAAAAGTCGGTCAATAAACTCCCAACGACACACAACTGTTCTAACTACCCAGGAGGATATCATTTCTAGCATAGTTGAACAACAGGAAATATACAAATATTTAAAAAAAAAAAAAAAAAAAAAAAAAAAAAAAAAAAAAAACATAACAAATACGACGCAAGTACCGTATTTATGTCTAGGGCCAGCTGGAGCCCGCCTCCGGGTGCAGGATTTTCTCGCTGTGTTGAAGATCCATTGGTGGCCTTCGGCTGTTTTTTTTTTGCTCTTTGGTTGGGTTGTTGTCTCTTTGACACATTCCCAATTTCCATTCTCAATTTTATTAACTAGAGAAACAATTTTTGAATGTCCTTTCTAAAGGCCTTAATAAAGAGTATTCAAAACTATACTTTAGATTTTTAAAAGAAATGGTTTTTGCTCTGTATGTCTTAACAGCCGTGGATTCCATACACTGACTGGACATAAGTGGTCTGAGTTAATTCTTTTTACTCTTTTATTTTCAGTGGTTAAATGTTCGTTTGTCATTCTTTGGCCAGTTCCTTCAAAAGGTAATGCAATTAACAAAATCAAGGTTTTTTTTTTAATAACTTGTATTATCAATTTGTTGTAAAAAAAATAATCATCGGACACCTGTCTGAGGAACAACTCTTTCACGTTAGGCGAAATAAAAAGTGTTTTACTTCAATAGATAACTACTTATAGTAATGATTATGACAAGTGTCAAAATCGAACTTGGGGTTTGTTATTCAGGTCAGGATCATAATTTTTTAATAGCTTGTTGTTGTTTTTTTCTTTTCTTTCTTTTTTGCCTTTCGTTATCCTTTCTTTTTGAATGATTGTTTTTTAATTGTCATGTACAATTTAATCTTGACATTCATACCACATCTTCTTATATCTATTAATATACAGCAAGGGCAGCTAATTAAAGAAGTATAGTAAGTTATAGTTTCAAATTCTGAATAATAACTTATCAAATGCGGTAAATAAATGGATTAAATGAATAATCGTCTCTCGTAATTAGGTCTTTCCATTTTCCTGTGGAAAGACCTAATATTGTATTTCTTCTGATTATTATTTTTTTTTCCGCTACATTCTGAAATTTTTGTTTCGCAATATGTCGCTTAGATATTTCTCATATGGTGTCGTATAGTTCATGCGCTTTTAAATTTCACCCTGCTAAGACGAACAATTTTCTTTGTGAAAGTTATCTCCCCACACTGTTTTCCTTGTGCCTACATCTCCTCCGTAACCGTAAAATGAAAGCGACAAATTTATTTTATAAAATTGTTCGTTATAATGACGTTATATCCTTAGCATGATTTGTTCTATTTTGACCGAAGCAATATGAACGCTCTATATGAGAGTTATTTCCCCTTATGCATTCAATATAAGTGATATGCATTTCTATCTTATAAACCATAGGTAATACAGACCTAGAATCACTTGATTTGAGGTCCTTGGTACAAAAAAAAATTAAAAAATAGGGCAAGGTCAAAGGTCAAGGTCATATTCCAAATTTGAATTTGGCTTATTTTCAATTATTTCCAAAAACCGTATAAGACATCAATAAATTATTTTTACTAAATTGTTAGTTACGACATGTCGTAACATATGCTTACAAGGGTACGCAGAACGTAAAAGGGAGTTTTCTCCCTTCTTGTATTTAAAGGTACACGTATGGTGATATAACTCATTAACCATATATAATTAAGACCTACAGTCTTTTGATTTAAGGTCCTTGGTTTATGACCTTCAAATTAATCTCAAGGTCATAACTTAATTTGATGTTCTAGATTTTGACCTTTGCTTTTACCTCATATGTATACATGATAAAGACATGAGACATTTGGCAATAGGTATCAAACCATCTAACCTTGAAAAAATAACCGGAAGTGACCTTGTGTAAACCGGAAGTAGCTATTTTTTGTACTTTATTAGTATAAAAGTATATAGAACCAGATATTTTTGGAATCAGTGTCAAGTAAATATTCAAATATAATCGGAGTTAACATTTTTCAAACCGAAAGTAACAAATTATCCTCCATATTTAAAAATATTGTATAGAAACCATATATTTTTGGAATCAGCGTACAATAAGCTATCATTCGACGATTAAAATGACACTTTAAACTTAATTTTACTACTTTCATATGAAAATACATTGTTTTGTGTGGAAAGACCTTCAATTGTTCTCTGAACAATTGGTTTTTAATTATATATGAATGGCTTTTACATATTTGCAATTTGTTTTAATCAATGTGGTATGTATTGGTTTGTTAATAGTTAGATGTTAATAAAATATGGAATTGGATTATTTATTTTTAGGTTGCAATCAACATGTTTGTCTCTTTAAAGCATTTGAGAATGTATGTTGTAAACAAACATGGAATACAAAAAGTTAAAAATAGATTATAAACAAACATGTTGTCTTTAATCAGCTGCAACAGTGTGCACGTGCAGAAAATCGATTGTTCCACTTCACATGCCGCATCTGTCTTTGAATTCTTTATTGCTAATTTTGTTAATGGTTTTTTGTTGTGTTCGGATTTTATTTTCGTCTATTTCTTGTTTTTGAAACAAAAAAATGAAAACATTCTTTGTTTGTGGTGAATGACAAATCGCTTATTTGAGGTTCTGATTTGAGTATACGTTGTTCATGTTGTATACAGGAAAGAGGATAGATAGAAGGAAAAAGAATAGAGAAAAATGGACAAAAAAAGAAAGCTACTATCATATTGCTATGTACGCAATTGTATCGTTGATAATAGAGATACATTGATAGTCTTGTTCCGACGGTTATATATGATCTTTCCTAATAGTCAAGAAGCTAAATGCTGATATTGAAATAGAACCAATGCTGTGTCACTCTTGATCTGATTAGTTAGTATCATTAATACACGTAAACACACATAATATATAGCTTAAATATATTTAGAATTTCGTATTATTTAAAAAGTACCTTTTTTTTAAACCTAAGTTTGAAAGAAAGTTACATACAGAAATATATTCGTTCGCCTTTGGGATTGATCTACTTCTATATTGATAAGAATTACAGAAAATCTTATTACAAAATATATCAGTTGTGGGGAATTTACCGTTCAATGTAATCTTAGTTTTGAGATGCACTTGAGAATGTAAGAAATGTTTTTTTGATTATTCTGAAACCGGATACCGAACGATAAAAAATGCACTTCGGGAAACTACAAATTAAACTTTGTTGTCTTTCTTGATGATTTTACGGAAAAGACACTCCTCGTTGAGAAAAGCTATTCATGAATAATTCAACAATAGGAGGTAAAGAATCTTTAAACCACTACGAACCATTTATTTGAACTTTTAATATTAATGCACTAGTTAAGAAGCTTGTATATATCCTACAATGCATGACAGTTGTGCTGCTCCTATATTTTTCACATGAACTCCTATTTAAAAATAGGCATAGATATTATGTAAAGTTTTGTTCGAGAAGTTGCAAACAATTTATAACTTTGATTGATTTCTTCATTACTAGAAAACTGAATTTGAACCTCCCCCTTATTTTTTTTCAAAAAGGCAATGTTTAGATCAAAAACAATAACACAACTATACAAAGACAAATCTAAAAAGGACAAAGATATAAAAAATCGCAAATAAATCTCAATTTCGGTTTATTTCTAAAATGTATATGAACAGTTTATAACAATAATTTCAAATGATTATTATGAAGGAGCAAGTACGCAAGTTGGGGGTCAAAGTGCATGTCTGTTGATTTTGTAATCCCGCCATGCACTGTTACAATGGTTATTGTACTTTAAAATATTTATTTCCGTGGGTGTCCGTTCTGCAGCTATTTGCGGCCAAGGTACAAGTCCGTGGATCTAAGAATGTACGCACTGCTACTGTTGTTTAAAACAAACATCTTCTCCTAGAGATGTTTAAATAATAAAATGGCATTGGATATTGCCAAATAACAAACTTATCGAAATCTTAGTTACTGTAGTTATTTAGTACCTTGTTAATGGCACCTTTAAACACTCAAATCGTTAGATAATCTTAATGGGCCTGGTCATAAAAAACTTAAATATCTACCATTACGTAATGTACAACCCTCGTCCTAAAGAGATACAGGAAGTGTTTCATTGACTTCCTCGCTCGCTCGCTCACTTTATTACGTTTTAATAAGATATGTACAACAGATTGATAACATGTACAATAGTTTATAGAATATGTACAATATATTATAGATAGAATACGTACAATAGGTTATATAATATGTACAATAGGTTATAGAAAATATACAATATGTTATAGAAAATGTACAATAGGTTATAAAAAATGTACAATAGGTTATAAAAAATTAACAATTGGATATATGGTATGTACGATAAGTTATAGAAAATATATAATAAGTTATGGAAAATAAACATTCAGCTATAAAAATGTACAATATGTTATAGAAAATGTACAATCGGTTATAGAAAATGAACAATTGGATATAAACGCCATAGAAAATATACAATAGGTTATGGAAAATGAACAATCAGCTATAAAAAATGTACAATATGTTATAGAACATGTACAATAGGTTCCAGAAAATGAACAAAAGGTTATAGAAAATGTACAATAGGTTATAGAAATATACAATAGGTTATGGAAAATAAACAATCAGCTATTAAAAATGCACAATATGTTATAGAAAGTGTACAATAGGTTATAGAAAATGTATAATAGGCTATAAAAAATTAATAAAAGGTTATAGAAAATGAATAAAAGGTTATAGAAAATGAACAAAAGGTTATAGAAAATGTACAAAAGGTTATAGAAAATGTACATAAGGTTATACAAAATGAACACTAGGCTATGAAAATGTACAATAGGTTATGGAAAATGATCAATCAGTTACAAAAAAATGTACAATATGTTATAGAAACTGTACAATAGGTTATAGCAAATGAACAATTGGATATAAACGCCATAGAAAATGTACAATAGGTTATAGAAAATGAACAATATGTTATAGAAAATGTACATAAGGTTATAGAAAATGAACAATAGGCTATAAAAAATTGTACAATGGGTTATAGAAAATGTACAATAGGTTACATAGCATGCACAATAGGCTATTGAAAAATGTACAATGATTTATAAAATAGTCATAAATTATACTGTATTACGCATGCTCATAAAAAAGCGGAGGGTTTGTATCAATATTGATGCTGAACGTTTTAATTGCATTTCATTAAAGAATTTTACATTAAAATATTAACTTTTACTTAAATCAGTTCCTTCTGATAGCACAAAACAAAGCAATGACGTGAAAACTAACTTATAACAAATTAATCCTCCCATAAATATATGGAATTCAGAAAGATTTTTATGGATGTACAAATGGCATTTCTAATTTCAGATATATTTAAATCAATAAAAATATCCAAATTAACAAAAAGCAATAGAAATATACTTTTTTAAGGGGTTTCCTATAGAAATATTTAATTAAATTTATAAACAGAGATATTTCATGCCTCGAATATGTTATGCAAGCTATAGTATATGTTCAATGTCCACACAATGAAAGATACATTTAACTTATCGAATCTTTTTTTACGTTGGCAAAATTTAAACCAGGCACAATTCACTATATTAATGTTATTAAAATCTTTATAAATATATTTTTTTTTCTCTTAACACCATCTTTGATAAGAATTCTCCATATTTATCAATAGGTTTGCCTCAAAACCTAAGTTTTTAAAACTTTTTTGAAAATGTTATCTCCACTCTATCATAAGAAGGATTCACACTATACTTTTAAGTTCATAACAGCCATTGTACAGATTGTATACATGTAAGTTTTATATTTTTATAGTAACTTTATCACGGCATTGTCAGTTTCACTTCGATGTATGAGCTTCGAATATATTTACCGTCCAGGAACACAAGTCCCGGGGTGTTGTACCGTTTCTGAACACAATCCCGTTACCGGAAGAAGAAGAAGAGCGTATACTGTTAGCGAAAGCTAGTTCAAAGCCAATTTCAACTTATACATAAACCATGTATCACCGAATGCGACTTATTATAAAAATAAGAAGATGTGATATAATTGCCAATGAGACAACTCTCGACAAGAGACCAAATGACACAGAAATAAACACCTATATGTCAACGTACGGTCTTCAAAAATAAGTAAATAAATGCAACAGTAGTATACCGCTGTTCAAAAGTCACAAATCGATTAAGAGAAAACAAATCCGGGTTACAAAACAAAACCGAGGGAAACACATCAACTATAAGAGGGAAACCCATATCGCATAGTCAGCTATAAAAGTCACCGAAATGACAAGTGTAAAACAATCCAAACGAGACAATTAACGACCTGACTTATTTACAATATAATGAACGAAAAACAAATATGATATACAGCAACAAGTGACAATCACTGAATTACAGGATGGTTATAACATGCCAGGAGCACCAAGTGGAATATGAACTGCATGCTTATCCTTCCAGAGCACCTGGGTTCATTCCTAGATATTGATCGAGTTTTTGTTGCTCAAACTTCAGTTTGCTGTGTAGTGTTTAGTTGCCTTTAGTCTTTTTTGTAAATATATTCTATGATTAAAATTAGAATTTCAATTTTTATTTTGTACCGCATATACTAGTATCCAAAATATTTTTTATTCAATGCAGATATTTTTATATATTGACATTAAAAATAATTGAGAATGGAAACGGGGAAGGTGTCAAAGAGACAACAACCCGACCAAAGAGCAGAAAACAGCCCAAGGCCACCTAGCTATGGGTCTTCAATACAGGGAAAAAACTCCGTTAAATGTATGTTTCATAAGCATTCTATCATGTGGCTTCCTAGTAATTGTGAAACTACCTACTTAAGGGGCGATGTGAATCAAAGGAGTAGGTTCACTAAGACCCCTTTTTTGGCCCCAAAATATACTAGTAGCAGTTTTAGAAAATTGTGAAAATGTAATCTTTAAGCTATATTTTGAAAAGTAAAATGCTTTTGCTACATAAATATGAGCTGTTTTTGACGATACAATTCACAAATATCGCGTTCTAGCATCATTAAGTCATGCTAAATTACTGAAATCTTCAAAATTTTAGCATTTTGGTCAATTGTTAGACGGTTTCCGTCTAAAATGAAAGTGGCCGCATTCGTGTTCATTCATAATATTGAAATGTAAGTTGTATTTGATGATAATACAAAACATATATAAAGGTTGAGGATGAACACGGATGCGACCACATTCATTTGTGACAAAAACCATCTAAAAAGTGACGTTTTTTGGCATATTTGATAGATTTTTCATATTTAAGCTTGAATCAGAGCGTTTTTAATGACTAAATCAGTTAAAATCTTTCACATAAACTAATCGAATCAATTGAAATAGACACTTAAGTGTTTAAAAAGTGTCCAAAAACTTTCGTTAGATGAACCTGAAATTTGAGGCCAAAATCGGCCCTTACCGGACCTACTCCTTTGGATACTTCAAACAATCTATGTCTCTTTCCTCTTGCAAAAGTATTAAAACATTTGACGTTTCCCCCATTCCAAACTAAAAGATAAATTAAAAGAGTTGGTCCTGCGTAGTTTCATGAAAAAAATATGTACAACGTAGATATAAATATTTCGTCTTATGGAGGGATTTATTGTATTTTGTTAAATATCACGCTTATTTCAAAATAAATTCTCTGAAACTTACCTTTTCAAGATGCTTGAATTCTTGATTGATAACGCTTTAAAAAATACTACCTTTGGAGGACGCTTTGTTCAAATGAAGCTGACTTCATACAGGCCACACTCAGCTTCTAAGGAAGATGAAAAGGAGCTAGCATTATCCTTTATCTTCACGTACCGCTATATAGATGATGTGCTCTCACTAAATAATTCAAAGTATTTAGACTATGTCTATCCGATCGAAATTGAAATAAAGGATACAACAGACACAGTTTAGTCTGCCTCATATCTTGATTTTCATATATAAATTGACAATGAGGGTCGGTTGAGAACAAAACTTTACGGCAAGAGATGATTTCACCATCCTAGTTGTGAACTTTCATTTTCATGTAGCAACATTCTAGCAGCCAATGCATATTGAGTACATACACCTGCATATTGAGTACATACTCCAGTTGTTCCGTTGATTGATAGCGTTTGATTTTTTTTTATGGACTCCCCCTTTTTTTAATTTGCCTTGGAGTTCTGGCACAGGATTGTGTAAATGTTCGCTAACGTCGCTAACGTCGCCAACATTTACGAAATCATTACTGTTCGCCAACGTCGCCAACATTTATGAAATCAATACTGTTCGTCAACGTCGCCAACATTTATGAAATCAATACTGTTCGCCAACGTCGCCAACGTCGCCAACATTTATGAAATCAATACTGTTCGCCAACGTCGCCAACATTTATGAAATCAATACTGTTCGCCAACGTCGCCAACATTTACAAACTCATTACTGTTCACCAACATTTATGAAATCAATACTGTTCGCCAACGTCGCCAACATTTACAAACTCATTACTGTTCGCCAACGTCGCCAACATTTACGAACTCATTAATGTTCGCCAACGTCTCCAACATCGCCAACATTTATGAAATCAATACTGTTCGCCAACATCGCCAACATTTATGAAATCAATACTGTTCGCCAACGTTGCCAATGTCGCCAACATTTACAAACTCATTACTGTTCGCCAACGTCGCCAACGTCGCCAACATTTACAAACTCATTACTGTTCGTTAATGTCGCCAACGTCGTTAACATTTACGAAATCATTACTAATAACTGTTCGCCAATGTTGCCAACATTCAGGAAAACATTACTGTTCGCCAGTGTCGCAATCATTGCCATTTCCTTTACGAAACCTGTACTCAGTTCACTAACATTTACTGTTCGCCAAGTGTGCGCCAACTTCGCAAATTTTATAGAACTATTATTATTCGCCAACCTTAACATAATAATTATTGTTTACCAAGTTCGCCAACATTGTTTTAAATGTAATGTTGGCCAACTTACTGAAGTTTGCCAACTTTATAGTCAAGTTCACCAACATTTATTTTTGTATGTTTTTATATTTATACCAACATTTCTAACATTATTTTTTATTTACTGTTTGCACAGTTTGCAAAAAATATTTTTTATGTTTTGTTTAGCATGTTTGTAAACATTAAATTTAGATATAAATATATTATTATAACTTTATGGCGAAAAATTAAATTCGGATTTTGGCCTTATATATCCGTCCTTGTCTCTGGAAATACACAAGTTGTCAACATCCGTTTTCTCTAACTTTCCCTGGAGAAATTGACCGCTAACCTTTTATTGAGTCTTACTTGGTGCTATATAACATTATAATGCTGTGAAATGGTATACAGTATGGCCCTTAAGTTATTTTTGTAAGTTTCAAACATTAAATACCGACTAAAAAATAGTGCAAAAGTGATCACATATACTGTATTTTTAATTTGAATCATTTGCGAATGTCTATGACCAGCATGTTTTAACTTATAAGAATATTCCTTTTTACACTATTACTATCAGACCACTCAGGGACGAAATGGGACATTTAAAAAGGGGGTTCTAGCCTTCATCTGTTCACGCTTAACTTTTGAGTCCACAAGCCAGACGCTCAAATTTCATAGAAGCCATGAGAGTAATGATCAACCTATCATGGAACAATGGGAAACTCCCTACAGAATGGAAAACTGCCAATGTCAAATTCCTTCGCAAACAGGGAAAGACCAATTACTATTCTCCATCATCTTATAGACCAATCAGCCTCACTAGTGTCATGTGTAAAATAACAGAGAGGATAATCCTAAACCGACTTGCAGCCTTCATAGAGGGAATGCAGATTATTGATATAAATCAAGAAGGCTTTAGAAAAAACCACTCTACCTCCAACTGTCTACTGCGATTTATCCAAAACGTCATACAGAAATACAACATGGGTGAAATAACTTTGGCGTGTCTAATTGACCTGCTGGAAAAAGCATATGACTCAATCTGGAGAGAAGGACTAATGGTAAAGCTACATAAACTAGGAATCCAAGGAAAAACATGGAAATGGATTAAAAACTTTCTGAACAACAGAATGGCAAAATGCATATTTGATGGGTTCATAGGAACTGAATTTGAAACAAATATAGGACTACCGCAGGGCTCTGTGCTAGCTCCTACTCTGTTCAACATCTATATAAACGAGTTTCTGAATGACATCAAAGGTGAAAACACAAAATTTGCAGATGACGGTACAGTGTGGCAATCCAGAAAGCCAGAGAAAATAGATGAACTGAAAGAGGAAATGGCACAAGACATCGGAAAAGCAATAGAATGGACCAGAAAATGGAGAGTTAACATCAGCATTGAAAAGACAGAAGTGTGCATGTTCACCAAAAAGAAAATCAGTAAAGAGGATAAAACCATCAAATTAAATGGAAAAGACCTAAATTATAACCCAAACCCAAAGTTACTCGGAGAATTACTGGACGAGAAAATGACGTTTGGAAAACACTTACAAACACTGGAAAAAAGAGCAAGTAGAAATCTGACCATACTACGAGAAGTAAGACAAATCAGTAAGATGAATACCAAGAAACTGTTACAATTGTACTTTTGTCTAATAAGATCTGTTGTGGAATATAGCTGCCCAGCATGGCAAGTTGCTGAACAAAAAGACCTCCAAAAACTTGATAGGTTACAGAGGAAAGCTCTCACTCTGTGCCTAGATATGCCATCAACATCAGGCAGAGAAGCTTTAGAAATTGAGGCGGGAGTTTTACCAATAGACCTGAGAATCGAAGAGATTTCTATAAGAGAAATTGCAAAAATTCAATCAAAATCCATAAAAGAACCTATTATAAAACAACAACTTATAAATTACCAAGAAGAAATAGGCCATGACATCCATATAACACCAATGGGCAAAGCGCTATGTCAATCAGTTGAAATGGAAAAAGAAACTGGCATTAACATCAATTTAATAGAGCCGGAATTTACTTATAGACTTGGAGAAACATCAAGGACAAAAACAACACCATCATACTGGAACAGACTTGGCAGCTCGAAATCAAGAACATCAGAACAAAAGAAACTATGCATGACAGTCATGACAAAATTAATAGGTAACACAGCAAACGACCAAGCAACTGCATACACTGATGGATCATGCATGGGAAACCCGGGACCATGTGGAGCTGGTGCAATCATATACACAGAAGACTCAAGACCAGCCATACGACTACACAGACCTGTCGCTCAAAGAGGATCCATCTTACTAGCAGAGCTTGTAGCAATTGTAATGGTACTGGAATTTTGTATACTGGAAAGACTACACAACACCATCACCACACTCAAGATCTTCTCTGACAGTCAAAGTGCAGTCGGACTCCTCACACTAAATTGGGCACCCAAATCCTATATTGATGTGATTCGAGACATCAAAGAACACATCGAGGACCTACGAACTAAAGGGATGGAAATTTGCTTCCTATGGACACCAGGACATGCAAATATTCAAGGGAACGATGAAGCGGACTTATTGGCAAAGCAAGCAGCAGAAGAAGCAACACAACTCTTGCCAAAAAACAACATAATTACCCTTCAAGACGTAAAACAAGGTGCACACAAGAGTGCCATGCTGAAGTAGCAAAGACGATGGGAACTAAGCAACACAGGAAGAGACCTTTTTGAGATAACACCAAACGTTAAAAGCATCCCAATCTTTGACTATCCAACCAAAAAATTCTTCAGCATCTTTATACAACTTAGAACTGGCTACACAACCCTTAACTATTATAAACAACGCACAGGGCAAAACACCACCGACTTATGCAGCTGTGGAACTAAGGAAACACAACAGCACTACCTCACAGAGTGCCCCAACTACGAGAGTTATAGAGAAGAAATGTACCACCAAATTACAAAAGAAATTGGAATACGCAAAATCAACACATGCACACTGCTAGGAAGACTAGATCACGAAAACACAGAAGAATATAAACGGAAGTTAGAAATCATTTCGGCCTTTATTTCAAAAACAGGACGTTTCGACTTACTCGAACATCCGCAACCTCAATCGTAACAGCAAAAACAAAATTAAAGTACATGGAGGAAAATACATGGAGGAAGATACACATAGGGCGTAATATGCACCAATGAGAAGAGTTGTGCAATAAGGCCATAAGATTGAGGATTGAGGAGGAATTTTTTGAAAATTTTGGATTCTGTTGGCTTGTAGAGAAAATTTTACAAGCCCGAGAGCAATTTTACAACCAATGCCGTAGGACTTGTGGTTAAGCTTGAAGACTGGGGTTGCCAACCTAGGATAAAAGGGGGAGGGTCCAACTAAATTGTGTTCCCATTCTAATGCAATTAGTTTGTAAATTTAAAACTACCACCCCCCTTGACGACAGTAAACTGGTTAATATAAAATAAATTAATGTTTTTGTCTTAAAATTATTAAAAAATTCATAAAGGCAAAAGAAAAATTGAATTATAAAGTAAATTTAAATTATATTTTTTTAAAAACAAAGCGAAAGGAATAGTCATGGTATTTAGCGTCCTTGGGGGACTAATAAAGGACGAAATTGTTTATAAAATCGAATTTAACTACAATATATGTTTAAACCATAATCAGCTCAAGTAGGATATACTGTACTATAGTTCCGGCTTTTGCAATAAATTCATACGCGTATGTATTCATGGATAATAAAGTTACAAATTTTTAAATTTTACATTAAACTGAAATAAATGAGTGATTTACAGGTTGAAAAGTCGATAGGTTGACAATTTAAAAAACGTTATGGTTGGAATAAGTGGTTGACAGGTTGACAAGTCGACAGATTGACAATTTTAAAAATGTTATGGTTGAAATAAGTGGTTGACAGGTTGACAAGTCGACAGGTTGACAATTTTAAAAATGTTATGGTTGAAATAAGTGGTTGACAGGTTGACAAGTCGACAGGTTGATAAGTTGATAATTTAATATAATAACAAGTAAGTTATGGTTGACAAGTCGACAGGTTGACAAGTTGACAAAATGACAGATTGACAACTTGAGAGCATTTATAAAGTGTAAAATAGTATTATTAGTGACTGGTCGACTGATCGACAAGTCGACAGGTTGACAATTTCATTTTGAGAAATGTAAAATGTACAAATGGTAAACAGATTGACAGCGAACAGATATAAAAGTTATAAGTCAATACTGAAGTTAATTTTATTTTACTTAATGGATGATGTACTTTTATTTACTTGTTTAATTGTAAAATTAAACCCTTCAACCTGTCTACCTGTCGACCTTAACATTTGTCAACCTGTCAACTTGTCGACCTTAACATTTGTCAATCTGTCAACCTGTCGACCTTAACATTTGTCAACCTGTCAACCTGTCGACCTTAACACTTGTCAACCTGTCAACTTTTAAACTTGTCGACCTTTATATTGTCAACCTGTCGACCTGTCAGTCTGTCAATTTATGTTCATATAAACCGATTTACTTCTAAAGTTAAACCGATTTATTACTCTGTTCTTCCGAAGGAACTACAGTACCGTTTATCCTACTTGACCCCCATAATCATCTATTCGAATGGAAATATTTTTTATTGCTTTTCTTTTGATATATTTTGGACATTAACTTATTTTATCGTACTGATTTTATTTACCAGTAAGAATTTTTTTAGAAATTTCCAATTTGTGGGCCCAAAGACATGAAAGAGAACAATTTTAATAATTTAAGGGTACAGTATATGTATATTCCTTTTCTTATTTTGCTCGTATTTTTTTGGCTTATAAACTTCGCCTTGAAACATGAGGTTTAATTTTTAATCTTTACACAATTATTTATAAATTTCCCTTATTTTATTGAACAGAAAATTATTTTTTAAAATGATTTCTTCAACAAAGTTTATATTAATATGATCAGTCATTGTTAGTTATGATTGTGGACAGGTGTAGTTACTGATAGTGTCAGAGCTACCAAGTATAACAACTGAATATACATTAAGGATTAAGACTAAATTTAGTAAAATGGGGGAAACAATTAAAGAATTGTGATATATTACTCTTTTTAAGAGTAAATGATATTTACACTAAAACTTTTATTTTTTAGCATGATTTATAGGGTAAAAGTTATAGTTTTGAGGGATTGAAACTTAGAGAATTTATAATGAAGGCATATATAGAAACATAAATGGTGTTTATAATTTTAAACACATTTATTGTATCATGTTATGGTGTTTTAATGGAGATGAAATTATAAAACAGATATTTGATTACATGTGTATTCATTGGTCTACACTATATTTTAATTTTTATCATTACCCGCATGATTTTGATTTTTCTTTTAATCTGATGTTCAGTAATTGGCGTTTGTTTATGTGGTTCATAAGTGTTTTTCGTTTTTTTATTTAGATTAGACCATTAGTTTTCCTGTTTGATTGTTTTTTTTCACTAGTAATTTTTGGGCCCCTTTATTGCTTGCTGTTTATTGTGATCCAAGGCTCCGTGTTGACAACCGTACTTTTACCTATAATGGTTTACTTTTATGAATTGTGACTTGGATGGAAAGTTGTGTCATTGTAACTGATACCACATATTCTTATATCTATCATGTCTATGACATCCTGTTTGATATAAAATTAAAAAAAAAAGGATAGAAAAATATGTTTTCTTGAATTTGACAGTTATATATTCATATGATGTCAAGATAAACCTGCTTTTCATTGAAGAAATTTTTTTTAACATATATCTTGGGAGTTTCATAGCACTGTTTTATTTTTATTTAGTCTTTTTATAAAATTATAAAATGTTTTTGAAATTTGAGGATACATGGTTAAATTAATTTTAAAAGCTTGTAAACAGGAAAAACAGTGTTGAAAATTTGTTTACTTCCACTCTTCCAGCTTTGTGCAGTGACGGTTATTTTTTTTTGTAAATACAATGAAATCTTATGTGAAATTTTGCTGATTTACTGGACAGGATAAAACTTTATTCATATCAAGTATTTTTTTATTTGAATATGTTGACACAAATAAATTATGCACACTTTAAAAAAAAAAAATTAACAAAGACTGATATCATAAATATAGGAAAACAATGGTGGTATTAATTCTAGTAATAATACAATAGTAAACATGGTAAAGTTAAATATATACATTGAAATTTTTACAATTTTTATTATTGACTTATAGTTCTTTATAGATTGGGAATTTGCACTTTATGTTGTTTTTATGCAATTTACTAATGAACCCATAAGCCAATGCTTTTATTATGTTTATTGATATGCTTTAACCATGGTTACTGCATTACAAAATTGTGATCAATTTAAATATTTGTAATATATTTATTTTTCTGTTTAAGAATTATGGTACTTTATAAATATGAAAATAGGCATAGAATGTTGATGGTTATAAACGCCTGAAAACGCGAAACCCAATTTGATGTTAATTAAATTTTACAACTTAATTCTTGTTACCTTTTAATATATTACAATGTACCTTAAAATCTATAATACTGAAATTACGAGGTCCAATTTGTCAGCCGTCATCACGTAAAAACGACGAATCAAAGAATTCAACTTTATATATAACTAATATAGTACTAAGGTGTAGATTAAAAATTACACCACTCCAGGCCCTTTTGTTTTCCACGTAATTAATATTGCCAATAATTAAGAAGTTCCGGGTCGAGTCCGATACCGATACCAATAGTATATTCACCTGTTACCTATTACCTTATCTGTACGTTCCGCATCTGACAGGCGCACCAACAAATTCAGGATTAATATGCTATATACACGGGTCATAATCACAGGGTTGACACTACTAAATTGTAGAATTGTTACCTATTGTAGTATTTTAATCAGTAAGACTTTCTAAGATAACAATACGAGTACTAAAAATCTGGACTAAAAATAAGGCATATAGTTACAGTTTTCAATTTGTTAGCGGGCATGACGTAAAACAGCGAATCAAAGAATTCAACTTTATTTATAACTAATATAGGACAATGCTGTTGATTAAAAAATACTTCATTCCAGGACCTTTTGTTTTTTGAAATAATTAATATTACCAATAATTGATAAGTCATTCGACGGGTTCAAACAGAAAGATTTGAAAGCAGAGAAAACTGTGTATCTTATAATCGGCATGACTTTATCAGATGACAATACTAATACTAAAATAATGCTTGCGCATAGTGATATACTTTAATTCAGTCACAGACCCGCAATATCACGGGTGTGTTCTAGTTTGTCATAAATGTACAACATGTACATAGATAAAAACTTTAATAAAGAAAAATAAGTAGGAATAGTTAATTTCCGGACATAACTTTAGTTTAAGAGAATGAATCTGTATGAAATTTAAACTCAAGGATGGAAACTTTAGAAGGAAAGTTGGGATTGATTTTGGGGGTTATGGTCCCAACAGTTTAGGAATTAAGGTCCTAAAAAGGGGTCCAAATAAGCATTTTATGAAGATATTAATTTGATGTTTGTTTTTTTATTTTATCATTGCAAGTTACAAAGAAGTTTGAATTTTGTTGCAGTCTAATGATTTTGGGCAGAGTTATGGTCCTTTTACTTTTGAAAATTCACTAAAATAATCAGTTTTCCTTACCTTTTTTGTCATTCTTGAATATATGGATTTGATAATTAGTATATAAATTTATCATAACAAGTAACAGTTCAAGTTTAAATTTTTGATTTGGTCTGATAATTTTGTGCAGAGTAATGGTTGTTGGGATTAGAAAATTTTCTGAAATAATCAGTTTTAAACACTTTTTTTGTCATGCTTAAATACATTGACTTGATATTTGTTTTAATGTTTACAATGACAAGTTATAAATCAAGTTACAATTTTGTTCCAATACAATGATTTTTTTTAACTTGTAGGGGATTTTGCATTGCCATGCAATACTTACAGAATGCTTGTTGTACGCCCGTTTACGGGACGTACAGTCAGGGGTACTACTTGTACAATTTATTTTTATTTAAGGATGTATTCTTCTGACTTTTCAATCTCGTTCAGTCTCGTTGAAATCTCATTCTTGAATTATTTCCAAAACATGCGATAGAAATGGAAAATATCAATGAATTTTAAAAATATTATAAGCAAACATAAATCTGTGAAAAAATTGTGTATTTACAATGAATCGTTTTTGCGTAATCCAGTTTTCAAATTTTACGACCAATCAAGTCAGTATTTTTAGCCAAAATTTTGAGAAAATGGGTGAGGGATACATAAAATGACTTTACAAGAACCATGTACATCCCATATCATTTTGGTCTTTTCAAATTTCTTAGATATGTCTTTTTCCATTCATTTATAACAAAAAAAATGAAATAATATAGATTTTGTTCTTAAAATTGAGAAAAATCACAAAAATACAAAATTGACAGCATGGTAGATTTTACACAAAAAAGCGTCAAAATATGATAAAACTTTCTTATATTAACACCTACCTATAGATGTTGTAAGTAAAATTTATTCATATTGGTCCACTTCATCTTTGTAGAAAGTATGAGAAAAAGTTTAATTGTAGAACTGTGATTTTTTTCATGATAATAACCCAAAAATAGGTAAAATTCGATGAAAAATGGGAAAATCATCAAAATTGGGCATTTTCAAAGGGCCGTAGCAAAAAAAAAGTGCACCACCATATGATTTTTTCTTCACCAATTATTTTGTAACAGTCTTATAAACCAAAAAATCAGGTTAAGAGAAAAAGTTTAATTCTAGAAATTTATGGCTCCTCAGAGGTGTACATCCTTAATTGAAGAAGTAAAAAAAATAAGTAAATAAATAATTTTTGAATAATCTCCCCTTAATTTTCTTAAAAATTTACTTGTATAAGTAAATTTTTCTTACAATCCCACAAAAGTCATCAAGTTTTGAGATGTAAATTTATGCCTTTCATGATTTTTCCCAGGTTTGTTGATTTTTTTTTATTAGAGTTCAATGTTTCATCTCATTAATTTAACAAAGAAACTGATTGGCAAAGATCTTAAGTAATTGTGCAAGGCCTTTAAACATTGCTTCTTGGGGGCTTGTAAATGAGCAGTGTTCTGAAGATAACAGACAGATGGGATTTTCATTGTCCATGAAATTACACTTAAATGATTAGTAAAGACATCTGCAAAGGGCAGATAATTTAAAATTCTATTACAGCAAAGAAATTATAAAAATTTAATAAAAGAAGATAGGATGACTTTTTTACTTTCAAAAGTAACAAAATCTGAATGTTTAAGGGACATAACTCAGTCAATATTATTTTTAACCTATACAAGTAAATAAGATTTACTTGTATAAGTATATTAATATTACTTCTGCAAGTAATAAAAAATAACTTGTACAAGTAGTACTCCTAACTGACGTATTATGGTATATTGCTGAAAGTTTGTCCGTCTGTGTGTTCGTTCGTTTTTAACATGTTGGACATTAACTGAAAAACGCTTTAACTAATATGAATAAAACTTTGGTAAATTGTTTATATCTATTGACGTGAGTTGCTTTTCTTTTTTATAATAATGTACTGGATTTACCGTTGCCTACTTTTATTTATTAAAAAAAGGGGAGATTCTCCAGTTTACGGACAATAACCTTAAAAATAATTTCACCAACTTGCAAGAAACTGTGGTGAATTGTTTAATTCTATTTACATGAGCTTCCTTTTGATTTTTATAAATTTTATACTATACCTTTTCTGATTTATGGGGTTTTATTCTATACAAAAAGTGGGATTTTCCAGTTTTCGGACAGTAACTTAAAAATGTCAATGTAAATTGTTTATATCTATATTGTTGTAAGCTTTCTTTTGGTTTTTATAAATTGAAGATTTTACGCTTCCAAGTTATGAGATTTTATTTATAAAAAGGGTTGATTTTGAAGTTTTGGACAATATCCTTAAAGTGCTTAAAGCAGTTTTTATTAAGATTTGATGACTGATATTTATCTATTAAGATAACCTCCCTTTAGTTGTTTTTTTATAAATTTTTGATGAAACATTGAGAAGTTATTGAATAAAATTGAGAAAGGAAATGGGGAATGTGTCAAACTGACAAAAGATTTACTAAGTATTGCCCAACAGCATACTAAGTATTCCCCAACAGCATACTTAGTATTGCGCAACAGCACAGTGTATTGCACAACAGCAAGAAATCTTTAGTTGAATATAAATTTAATTTATACAATGTTCATTTAAAATTGTCTATTTACATGGTTTACTTTAACAAAAATATAATCTGAAACTTGTAGGTAAAATTTTACCAGACATGACTAAAATCATAATTGGAGTATGTATTTTTTTTGTAAAATATGTACTCTGACCCCGTTCGCCTGCCGATGAAGATGGCAGACATGGTAAAAAAAAGTACACAGCGTAAAATGCAAATTTTGTCTATTATTTAGTTATTAACTGTTATTGTCTGACAAGAGCAATGTTGGAGAGTATGTGTCCTCTGTAGAATATGCACTTATACTAAGGTCAACAACACAGGCTCTATAGAGCCTATAGTTATTTTAAAGTTAAAGAATTGAATGCTTTTACATGTTATTTTTATGCAGATATACATGTATAATGTTACAAAGTTATAAATGTCTGTCATATGTACATGTCATTGACCTGATTTTCACTGTTAAGTTACTGCTTTTTATTTTAAAAGCACTTGTTACATTTTATAATGATGTTTAAATGGCTATTAGCAGGCTGGTAAGTCTTTTTTTAAGATTTTTGTATTCCTTTTTGGAAACTATTTATGGGCTATAGCTATCTAATTATAAAAAATGTAGCACTATTTAGTTTCTGGATAGGTTGCAATTGTTCAACTTGATTAAACTATTACTTTTTAGAGATGGTATTAGATTTGCGTGATTTTTTTATTTTACAAAAGATTGTCAAGTATATATCCCTTATATTCTTAAGTATTGATTGAATTTGTCATTATGAGTTTTTTATTTATTCTTTGTTTTATATGTTTTTTTTAAATTATTTGAATGTTGGCAATTTTAAGGCAAACAGGTGGTACTTGTTTGAAAGACTCTTAAACTGTAGAACAGGGGTACTTGTTAAAATCATTTGGAAGTTGTGGAATTTGGCAACCAGGATTATGGGATTATATCTATATATCGATATCCCTTCTAAATAACTAGGTTTTGTTAGCTTTGAGGAATGACAACATTTTTGTGTTTTGTATTGTATATTACCATAAAAGGTTGGTTATCAAATAACTAATCGTCCTGAACATGACATATAAGATGTCTGCATGTTGATTTATTTATGAATTATGTCTTTGTATCAATGATGAAATTTAGTTAATGTAATGACTAGTCAGTGATAATGAAAACCCTGGTGTAATAATTTTTTAGTACTGCAGAGATTTTTTAATTTAAATTAAATGCATTGTTACAAACACAAGTGAAACTAAGAAGATGTTATATTTAAATAACATCAAATATATTTTTAAGTTGGCGAACCTTTATTATGTTTAGATTTGGCGACGTTGGCGAACAGGGGTACTGTTAAGAATGTTGGCGACGTTGGCGACGTTGGCGAACAGGGGTACTGTTTAGAATGTTGGCGACGTTGGCGAAAAGGGGTACTGTTCAGAATGTTGGCGAAGTTGGCGACGTTGGAGAACGAGTACTGTTTAGAATGTTGGCGAAGTTGGCGACGTTGGCGAACAGGGAAACTGGTTAGAATGTTGGCGACGTTGGCGAACAGGGGTACTGTTTAGAATGTTGGCGAAATTGGCGACGTTGGCGAACAGGGGTACTGGTTAGAATGTTGGCGACGTTGGCGAACAGGGGTACTGTTCAGAATGTTGGCGACGTTGGCGACGTTGGCGAACAGGGGTACTGGTTAGAATGTAGGCGACGATGGCGACGTTGGCGAACAGGGGTACTGGTTAGAATGTTGGCGACGTTGGCGACGTTGGCGAACAGGGGTACTGTTTAGAATGTTGGCGACGTTGGCGACGTTGGCGAACAGGGGTACTGGTTAGAATGTTGGCGACGTTGGCGACGTTGGCGAACAGGGGTACTGTTTAGAATGTTAGCGAAGTTGGCGACGTTGGCGAACAGGGGTACTGGTTAGAATGTTGGCGACGTTGGCGACGTTGGCGAACAGGGGTACTGTTCAGAATGTTGGCGACGTTGGCGGCGTTGGCGAACAGGGTACTGTTCAGAATGTTGGCGACGTTGGCGACAAGGTTGGCGGGTTGGCGAACATTTCCCCAATCCTGTACCAGCCTGCTGTTTTTCTGTACTCCTCCTTTTTTTTAATTTGCCTTGGAGTTCAGTTTTTTTGTTATACTTTTTTATACGATATTCCTGAGCTTGCATTTCCAATCACGATTGGGTAATAGAGGGTTGCTGCTTACAAGGAAGCTATTTAACCAGTAGTTTCAAGTCGTAAAGTTGAAGCCGTTCCACTTTTTTTTGTCTTTTCGTCGTTTTTTGTTTCTTGCCATGGCATTTTCAATTTGTTTTTGACTAATGAGTTTGAATAACTGGTAACTTGGACAAAACCCAAGATTGGTATATACAATTTGTAGGACAAACAGGGCGGGAAATTTTTAGACGAACACAGGAACATAAATATATTCGTCCTCTTTTATTGACTGAAAGCAATTGCATAGATCCTTGGATGTATTCTTCGATTCTATATTATTCCAACGAAATCCTTGGTAATTGCCTTAACTTGAGCCGGAGCACCTGAGGTATTTTTTTTGGAGGGGGCGGGAGGCGAGTCGCGTCGCTCATTTTTAGTGTAGTGTTGTGTTTATTGTATTGTATTTTTTTTCTGTTTTGGTCATGCTGTTATCTGTCTTGGTTTATTATTTTTTTTTGTATTTTCTTCTTATATGTTATGTGTTCATCTAGAATCGAAGAAAAAATGGATTAAAAATGACAATAGTACTTTATAAATGTTAAGCGTCCGAAGCGCTTATGTTGATTTCCCATCATCACGAACTTTCAAAGCAAAATATTTGAAGCCCAAAAATGTACAACAACCGAAATACGTGAAGAGTTATATTACCAGGAACAGGGATTACGTGCAAAATGATTAAGGTGGTAAAGAAAAGAGACGATAGAGGATCCCCACGGACGTCACCTCTCGCTAGTGTAAAACACTTTTGACTTATATATGAAGCATTTGTTTGTGATTATATCATTAAGGTTTGTATAAAAGCATTACATTTTGTAGATATTGCAAGATAGTTAACTGTATTATATAAACAGTATTCGAAATGAAAACATGAAACTTTTGTTACCTAAGCCCGAATGCAATTTAATCCGAAAGGTGACACGTTATATATGTCATATATTGACGTTTAAATTAAAGTCATATGAAACCTCAAATTAAAAAAAAAATATGCATATGTTTTTTATAACTAAATGGATTGTTTTCATTATACAACTTATGTACATATACGTTTTCTGAGGAAAATTCTTTAATTCGTCCACATTTAGAAGAAGTTTACTTATTTTTAATTGATTCCTTCAAGGAAGCAATTCGCGCGACATATTTTCCGTATGCATAGTGACCTGAGCGTGACACTCCTCGTAAAACTCCGGTGATCGCAATACGCATGGATATGCCATTAAAATAAACAATTATCTTATTATAATTTAACACGTGCTCAATACCCATGTTTTTTGTTATTTGTTTACTATAAGGTGACAATCGGTAAACTTCGGCTTCAAAACACGGCATTTAAAGAGCAGCCATATTTGTTAACTCATTACAGACAGAGAGAAAAAAAGATTGACGATTATACGATATATTTGCGTAAAAAATTATAAAATCGTTCACAGAGGACTAAGTTTATGATAAATACATGCATTGGTTCAAGTATTGGATAACCATTATTTTCACCACTCACTCGTTTCTTATGACTTTAATTAAGTCCGCCATATAATGTACGCAAAGATATAATCATTTTATTGCATCGATGAAAGAGACTAAATATTGGTATGAAGACCTCGTGGGATCAGTTTTACATCAGAGGTCAACTGTTATTTACTCAAAATATATTGAAAGTAAAGAATGGCAGATTCAAAAATACAACAAGATGTAAATATTTCGAAATTCTATGATACATTAATGTTCATTACAATTGAAATTTAGTTTTGCTGGAACAGATATGTCAAAGAAATAAAGAGCTCTATACTATCCAGAGTCACAGTCGTTTATCATTTACATTCACATCGATATGCTTTGCTAGTGAGAGGACAATCTGAAGGTCTCAGGATGCAACTTCCACTCTTATAACCCAACTCCTTACATCTATTGTTGCAACCTTTCCATAGAATTCCTGTCGCTCCTGAGCTCCATCTAGTACATCTGCTCCATGTATTCCAACAATCACCAATTGGACCACCTTCGGTTGGTGGAAAGAATGAAAAAATGATAACTATCGTTATCAAGGTTGCAATTTTACAGGAAATCATCTGTAATATAAATTTACGATATGTTGAGTAATATATGAACACGAAATCATGTATCATACGTGGTACTTCGATTCTCCTCATTTAATTTGCAATAATTACCACAAAAAAAGAAAAAGTAAAACAATTTTATAAACTTTCTTCCACGTGTCCTTATATAAGGTGTTTTTGGTTTCAATCAATTTATGTCAGACCGCACCTGCAGAAGTGTTACTTAAGAAAAACGCTGTAATAAGACGACATATTATTCTGAAATATTTTTTCTTTATTTACCAATACCTACATAAAGATCATCCTCCTAAATACTTGACAATGTAAAGATGCCTGTGTCGAATATACTAAAGTATATAAAATATGTTTCATTCAATATATATATCTTTATGTAATAACATCAAATGTGTGTTTCATAAAATATTTGTAGACTTTGATTAGCAGACAACAGTCGCATGGGTTATAAAATAGGTGTTTGTTTCACTAGTATTTGCACATTCATGAATGCATGTGCTCTCTATGATAATTTCAACAATCAGTAGTCATAGGAAAAAAGAAAGTATTAAATGTTCTTGCCTTAGGTGAAAGAAGCCAAGAGCGATGGGATTGTCTGTCAGGGTATAATACATTTTTTTAAATTTATTTATGAATAACTGCAGTTACCATTTGACTTCAATTTATAAAACAGAATAATGAAGTACTAATATCATACATATAAAAAAAAAGAAGATGTGGTATGATTGCCAATGAGACAACTCTTCACAAGAGACCAAATGACACAGAAATTAACAACTATATGTCACCGTACGGCCTTCAACAATGAGCAAAGCCCATACCGCATAGTCAGCTATAAACGGCCCCGAAAATCAAATGTAAAACAATTCAAACGAGAAAACTAACGGACTAATAAAATGTACAAAAAAATGAACAAAAAACAAATATGTAACACAGCAACAAACGACAACCACTGAATAACGGGCTCCTGACATTGGACAGGTACATACATACAGAATGTGGCGGTGTTTAACATGTTAGTGGGATCCCAACCCTTCATCTAATCTGGGACAGTTGTGTAACAGTACAACATAAGAACGAACTATAAAAATCAGTTGAAAACGGCTTAACTTATCAGATGGATACAAATAGAAATACATCTAACAAAAACACAGACTGGACGTGGCCGGGTACTTGTAAATCCCAAAAAGACACTAAATACAGATCTGAGAGTACTCGCAATTACTGATAGCTAGTTCAAACCCAATAACAACTAATAAAAAAAAATAATCATCTTTTAAAGACTAAATAAATGTTTTGTCTAGTTTTTTTTTTAATAAAAAGTGGTAAATTTAGAAAATGTTAGCAATGTCGCCTACGGAAGAATTAATACTACCGTTTTCCTAATATCTAAAACAAAATAAAACGTTGACTGTGAGAACAAGATTATACTAAGCGCAGATATATAGATAGATAGATAAACATTAGATTGTAAAATAACAGATAGAGAATAAAATGAACAAAACTTACGGTATTGAGGCAATATGAAGCTTGAGAGAATTTGCTGCCCAAACGACATTTATAGGTCTAGTTAGTCCGGTGCAAAACGCAATTGATTATGTTTTCGGTGCATTGTGGTCAAGTTACAAACATTTTTTCGCCGAATTTCTATATGCTAATTGCGGTTAAAACTTGTTTATGTTAAACTACTTTATGTAAGTAACAGATTCTACGAAACCATTAAACAACGTATTTCGTTAACTTAGGAACTGAATAGACCATATAATTTATTTTATCAAAAAAGAGGCCAGACTAATAAAAAAAAAAACCACGCCACCCCTTAAAAAATAATCTAATGGTCCGTGCCTTATCACGGTCGAATCCCTTAGATTTTAGGGTATCATTGTATTTTGATTTGTTCTTCTTTGCTTATCTTCCAGTTGCAAATATTTCATGAATATTTACGATAAAAGATATTATACAACAAATCATATACTGGTATATAAAATTGAGAATGGAAACGGGGAATGTGTCAAAGAGACAACAACCCGACCATAGAAAAACAACAGCAGAAGGTCACTAACAGGTCTTCAATGTAGCGAGACATTCCCGCACCCGGAGGCGTCCTTCAGCTGGCCCCTAAACAAATATATACTAGTTCAGTGATAATGAACGCCATACTAATTTCCGAATTGTACACAAGAAACTAAAATTAAAAAAATACAAGACTAACAAAGGCCAGAGGCTCCTGACTTTGGACAGGCGCAAAAATGCGGCGGGGTTAAACATGTTTATGAGATCTCACCCCCCTCCCTATACCTCTAGCCAATGTAGAAAAGAAAATGCATTTATAACAATACGCACATTAAAAATTCAATTCAAGAGAAGTCCGAGTCTGATGTCAGAAGATGTAACCAAAGAAAATAAACAAAATGACAATAATACATAAATAACAACAGACTACTAGCAGTTAACTGACATGCCAGCTCCAGACTTCAATTAAACTGATTGAAAGATTATGATTTCATCATATGAATATCAGGCACAATCCTTCCCGTTAGGGGTTTAGTATCATACCATCATATGTTCTTTCAGGTTGTTCAAACGAAAATGAAAGGCGGATTATTTGGACTTTTTACTGAAAAGAGAATGTATCTTTGATAAAAGCAGGCATTTTGTACTGCACTAGGTAATCTAGGGACGAAACAAAATGTTTTTGCAAGTGTTCTTTTAATACCAGAGCGTTGTTCTCTCTCACATAATTTTAATTTGACGCGGCTACGTACAAGTATATCCCGCATAGATAAACTTATGTCCCATGAATAAACGTCCATGTTTTTATCTCATATCCAGGCCTCACGGTCATAAAACTTTCGAGCATGATTTTTGTACTCAGACTCGAAAATCAACCAATCAAATTGCTGGATTTCATGTTTCGAGCATGATTTTTGTACTCCGAGCACTGAGCAAAGTTTTATGCCTTCAACGCCTGGGGTGGATGCGCGATTTAAAACTAGAGGCTCTAAAGAGCCTGTGTCGCTCACCTTGGTGTATGTGAATATTAAACAAAGGACATATGACAAAATTGTGTTTTGGTGATGGTGATGTGTTTGTAGATCTTACTTTACTAAACATTCTTGCTGCTTACAATTCTATCTTTAATGAACTTGGCCCAGTAGTTTCAGTGAAAATGCTAGTGAAAATTTTATGAAAATTGTTAAAAATTGACTATAAAGGGCAATAACTCCTTAGGGGGTCAATTGAGTATTTTGGTCAGTTGACTTATTTTTAGGTCTTACTTTGCTGTACATTATTGCTGTTTACAGTTTATCTCTAACTATAATAATATTCAAGATAATAACAAAAAAACGGCAAAACTTCCTTAAAATTACCAATTCAGGGGCAGCAACCTAACAATCGGTTATCTGATTCATCTGAAAATTTTAGGGCAGACAGATCTTCACCTAATAAACAATTTCACCTCCTGTCAAATTTGCTCTAAATGCTTTGGTTTTTGTGTTATAAGCCAAAAACTGTATTTTACCCCTATGTTCTATTTTTAGCCATGGCAGCCATCTTGGTTGGTTGGCCGAGTCACTGGACACATTTTTTAAACTAGATACCCCAATGATGATTATGGCTAAGTTTGGTTAAATTTGGCCCAGTAGTTTCAGAGGAGAAGATTTTTCTAAAAGATTACTAAGATTTACGAAAAATGGTTAAAAATTGACTATAAAGGTCAATAACTCCTAAAGTGGTCAACTGACCATTTTGGTCATGTTAACTTATTTGTAGATCTTACTTTGCTGAACATTATTGCTGTTTACAGTTTATCTCTATCTATAATAATATTCAAGATAATAACCAAAAACAGCAAAATTTCCTTAAAATTACCATTTCAGGGGCAGCAACCCAACAACGGAATGTCCGATTCATCTGAAAATTTCAGGGCAGCTAGATGTTGACCTGATGAACAATTTTACCTCTGTCAGATTTGCTCTAAATGCTTTGGTTTTTGAGTTATAAGCCAAAAACTGCATTTTACCCCTATGTTCTATTTTTAGCCATGGCGGCCATCTTGGTTGGTTGGCCGGGTCACCGGACACATTTTTTAAACTAGATACCCCAATGATGATTGTGGCCAAGTTTGGTTAAATTTGGCCCAGTAGTTTCAGAGGAGAAGATTTTTGTAAAAGTTAACGCAGGACGACGACGGACGACGACGACGACGGACGCCGGACGCCAAGTGATGAGAAAAGCTCACTTGGCCTTTCGGCCAGGTGAGCTAAAAAAGGGGTTGATGTGGTGAGGACCACCAAAAAATATTTCCTGGAAGCTGGATCCAGAAGTAAAAAATCACTCAATGTTATTCATTCCCCATATTTCTTTTAATAAAAACTGACAATATAACAAATTCAATGACTTAAGGTAATAGAAGGCACCCATGGGAGCAATGCAAGTTTTATGATACATGTATATGCAATATCAAATAGTAACTATATATAATGTTCAACTAAAACAAGAAAAGACATTTATTTAAAAAAAAATAATGTTTATAAAAAACTTTTGAATTGCTGCTAAAAACATAATCATTTGCTTTTTTGATAAAGGCTGTAGGTAGATTGATTATCTCTTATGTTTATACGCAGTAAACAAGCTTATGTAAAAAAGAAATGTTGTTTATGCAATATATCAGTAGTGTGTTTGAAGAAAACAAATTTATGACAGAGGAATGAATAATTGTAACGAAAATAAAAACATTATTTGCATTAATGTCCCATCACTTAAATAGTTTGAATTACGTTTCAGATTGTCACGGAGCGGTGATTTAACATAAAGTATTCATAAACAATACATCGTACTTACATGGACGTTTCTTTATTTTACTATTGAAGTCACATGTATTTCTTCAGGACCCAGGGCAATATCATTTTCTTTTGTTTTTCTGCATCCTATGACCAAAATTACGAATAAGTGGTCTCAAGGTGATATTATAAAACATCCCCTACCCTAGCGGTAACTTTGCTTTTCGCCATTTTGGAAATGCATAAATGTAAAGAATGGAAAAAGAAAAAAAAAATACACACGACATTGTCTTCTTGCGATTTCAACAGTTTTATCCATACATGAATATTGTGAACCAGTGAAATATTTTACAAAAAATTTTTGATTGAAAGTAATGATTGACTGCCATGAATATATAAGTATTACGGTTTGGTTAAACTATTTGGCATTTGAAAGTAAAATGTATTTCTTAAATCTATCCGACCAAGCAAAATATCTAGATATGACTCCTACAAAAGCCAAGAAAGATAATTCATATTTCAGAACTAAAAATAAAACACAATTTCAGAATTCGCACATCAAGAGCGATAATCCATGTTTCCCGTGCTATTGCAGTTCAAATGTTAACAGTACAACCAAAACATGATTTCAAAAGGTATAATTGTATGTGGGATGGAGAAACTGCTTTGCAACCATGGTTTTGGGGAAACACTGCATCGTAATGGCTATTATCACTTAGATGTAAACTAATAATTATTTTGCACAAAAAATGACTAGGATATTTTAAGGAAATGTCTTTGTCAAGAAATTGTAAATTTCCCAGTTCCTATTAGTTATTTCTTTTTTAAACAATTTTATTCGGAGGTATGGGTGCAAAAGTTATGGCTCCATTAAATTCACTGATAGATAACGAAGAGATGTTTCTATTTTATTTACACATGGACAATGTTATTGAAAATTTCTTGCTACAAGCAAACCAAGGATTACGTATTCCGTCGCAAAAGACAAATTGGCTTTCGTTATGGAAGGACGTGTTTAAATATTTTTAACATTTAAAAATCATTAGAACTTTATTTCGTGATCAATTATTGATGTATTTCTGTTATATATTTAATCTGAAATTGCCTTTGTTAGTTATCATTATAATAAAAATTAAATGAGGGTGAGGAGATTTGAACAGCCCTTTTTGTTGGGATGTCTTTAAATGTCAATATCAAATTGTCTTTGAAGTTTTACTGACTTACAAACCGTCAAAAACACACAAAAAAAAAAATACTCCCATAAGCTTTATTCCTATAAAATGGAAGAGTCAAAATCTTATTCACCTAAGATGATAGATCAACAGTACTCAGACTGATTACAAATGACCGTTTACTTATTGCAAAGAACACGGACTGATGAAAGGCAAACACCAATGTAAACCTGTTTGGCTAGCTATAAACCAGGTATTATCCACCATTTTCTGTATAAGAAAATGCCTGTACCAAATAAAGGCAACAGTAGTATCCCGCTGTTCAAAATTCATAAACCGATTGAGAGAAAACAAACTAAAACCGAGGGAAAACATCAACTACAAGAGGAAAACAACTGAACAACAGAAACATTGAACAGCACAAACAAAACGCCAACATACAAAGAGACGGACTATTTGATAACAGCTGCAACACAGGAATGTATCAACGCCACAAAAAATTGACGTTTTTTGGTGTTGTTTATATTATCACAGGTAAATTTCTAATATAATAGTAAATAGATCAGTTTTATTGTCGACACGTACATGAATATAAAATTTGGATTGAGTTTATAATGGCGTTTTTATGTACTTTCTAACCATAACAAGAATAATAAAATGAAATTGTGTTTGTAATGATGTTTATTTGTATTTTCTTATCATGTCGGTTTCTCTTCTAAATCAACACTGTGTATAAAAAAAACAATCCTGTACGTATAGTTGTTTTTAACCAACGAAACAGCTGATTACCAAACAGTTACCACGCTTGAAAACAAAAAACATTAACAAAAACTTTGTAGGCGAACCATGAGAAACTCGGCTATACTGGCAAATAAAGCATACTTGAATGTACCGACAATACAGAATTCAAACGATAAGACATAACACAATATACAACTTACATAAGACACATCATGATTAAAGTATATTAATGTTTAATGTATAAATATAGAGACAGATCGAATACCAAATCGAATTCGTACATCGCAAACAGTCTTATTCGGGAACAGATCAAGTTCAATACTAAGCAGACTAGACGGTGTAGATGGTAAATCACAATGGTCTAAGACGTGGTAAAAATGTCGTTAGTTAGTTTAGAAACAGACACATCGTGAAGATTAACTAATTCGTGATGGTGTCCATAACATTTCGGATAGTCAGTTTTAATCATTCCTTCTCATAACTGTGTTGGAGCATTTTCTGCGTTAGGAGTACACTCCTGTATATGAAGTCCATATAGTGTGAACATGTACGGGCATAGTGTATCAACTTAGATATGTATACACCATACGATTGGGTAGAGAGTATGTTACTGCTGAGAAATGGGAAAGTGATAATTAGGCAGTTTAAATAATAATAATTGCCATAGATTTCGGTATGAAGTCTTCCATATGTGGCAATATGTGCAAACACTTATTACGTTATGGTAAACGCTTTTTTAACACAGACTTAAATAAAACGAATCAATGATATATATTTACAGAATATCGAAAATTAAGGAAATCAAAAGATTGTAATAGGTTAAAAGCAAAATCCAACCGCATTTCTATACGAAGAAAGTGAACGGAAAAACAATCCACGCTCTCTTTCACGTTCCCGTCATAATATAGGTCGCCATAGTTTGCATACATACTTACTATGTAACTTATTACATATGGTTTTGAAGGCGGCTTATTAGAAATAAAGATATACTATAACTGCGCAACAGATTCATAAAACATGGACATATACGTGTATATGCATATTATGTGTAGCCTATTCATTCCGCCATAAGGTTTTAGTATTACTGTAAAATATTTTCATGGGGTTCAAGGGGAGGGGGTTGTGTCTCATTATGAGGTTTAAATGAAAGTCCCATATCAGAGTTTAAAAAGGATACAAAAGTTTTTATGAAGCCTTGGAAAATTTAAATCGAAAAGACGAACATTCATTAACTCAACTACATTGTTAATATGACATAACTGAAAAACTAAGGGTTTTCTTATCCCAGGAATAGATTACCTTAGCCGTATTTGGCACAACTTTTTAGAAAACTTTGTATTTGTTTGGCTTTACAACTATTTTGATCTGAGCGTCACTGATGTGACTAATGTAGACGAAACGCGCGTATGGCGTAATAAATTGTAATCCTGGTACCTTTGATAACTAATTCTGATGAACAAGACCATGTGCAATTCGTTGTAGTCATATACAAAATAAAATAGAAATACCAAAATATTTTAAAATGTACAATCAAAAGAGTCATATTCATCAGGCTTTATCAAATGTGTTCTAACGTATCGAAGTATTTGTGGAAAGGATGTAATCAATTTGTATACACCTTTTAAGCAAATGTTTACCGCTTGAATACTTAGTTATGCTTCTTTATATATTTACAATTCAAGTATACAAATCCAAAAACAGAATTTGCTCATATTCATTCTATGCGATATAAATAGTTTAATCTTTTTTCACAGTTAAAATCAACACACCGTATCAAATATTTTATAGTTGATATGTTGTAGTCTATACTACTTTGAATTGATATGCTTGGTTCATATCATTTTAAGAGACATCAATATATAAGTCATTTAAAAGTAATATTTGACCTACCTGCTGTCAGAAAAAAACCGAATCACTTTATATAAGAAAGTATAAATGCGGATTGATAATAAAAAGAAATGATCAGTATGCACAATGGTTTGTGGCACTTACAACAATACAAAATCAAACATGTTTAAAAACGTTTCTAAATTGAAACTCACTTACTATTAGATTTTGTTATATGAACTTTTTTATAAACATTTAAGCATGTTAAGATAAATCACTGTGTTATCCGTTATGACATTGTTTTGGAGACTCTTCACATGGAAGAAATGTAGACTCATGAAACAAGCTTCAGTTGTTGTCAATTCTAAATAAATAAAAAACTAGTGTAAATTTCATTTCCCGAGAAAAAAAAACAAAATAAACACTAGGTATTCATTATGTTAAAAGGGCACAAAACGAACAATAATTACTTGCAAAATCTAGTTAAAAAATACAGCGGGTCAATTAATATATTGAAATAATATTTTCTACGTTGTATATTAAAATATGTTGAATACTCAATATGCAGGACAAAACGATTTAATCTCTCGGTCTTGAATGCTTTCCAATGTTTTAACATGTCTTTAAATATCATATATCAGGTCGAAGTTTCGAAATCTGAGATAGATAGAGCATTAATTCCTATTAAACGATTTGCATATTGTGCAGGTAAAAAAAATCATTCTTCTTGAGAACTGATTCATTATTCAACGTTTTAGATCCCGAGACCTTGCATTACAGGTTTTGAAAGGGAAGTTGTCCATGGTGATTGTTTCCTTAAATTCAGGACTTGAATCCGGATCTCAAGTGCACATCAGCTTCAAATTTTATTTAGATCATAATCATTTGCTCTTTCATTACTCATCGGTAAATCTCTGCGAAAACACTAAGGTTACAAATGTTCACTACAACGGGTTACCATCAAGAAAACATTTTTTTTAAATGCTTTATCTTCCACATGGAAAAATACTATAAATCATAAGTTCCTTTTCTTTTTAAATGGGTTTACTACATACATTGTTATTATTAAGTATACTGACGTGTTACAATCTGTCTAGTTATCACGACAGTTTCGTATAAATAAGAATCCCATCGCAGACTTTTCCTGAATTGCATATTTTAATGCATATTTCAAGTATATATTTTTATTGTTGTGCAATTATTACTACTTTAAACACCCAGTGTTTTTTTTGTTTTTTTTTTTTTTTTTTAGAATTGACCACAATTAAAGCTTGTTTTATGGTCTAAATTTTGTTTCTGGTGAAGAATATTCAATAATGTCACAATAGAATACAAAGTGATTGTTTTGATGTGTGTTTTATTTTTTATTTTTTTGGTTAAGATTTATTACTTTTACGTTTAAGTCTGTTTTGGTAGGATCCATTTGACGTGGCTCTGTTCTTATATATCACATTATTGTTCTATGGTACAATTTTTGTATTCTCGTTTTTTATTTTTGCTTATATGCTTTGTGTATATGCCTTTTTGAGTTTCTTTGTTGCATATGACGTGGCCCTGTACTTATATATCCCGACATTGTGTTAATGTTCTATGGTAAAGTCTTGTATTATTGTCTCTGTTTTTCACTAATAATTCTGCTTTGTCAATATGTCTTATTGTGTTTGTTTGTAACATATTTGTTTGTTTTTATTGTGATGAAGATTATAGAACAATGTTGACTGCTCTACCCTATTTTCTGACGTTTTTTTCCTATTATGTCTATTTGCTTGTTCACACAACTTTGTCAAAATAGTTATAGACCCAAGTGAGAGGTAAAGCTAGCTTTAAAACAGGTTAAATCTACCATTTTCTACCTAAGAAAATGACTGTAGAATATGACAATTGTTGTCCATTAGTTTGATTAGTTAGAGCTTTTGATTTTGCAATTTGATTACGGTATTTCCGTTTTCAAATTTTCCTCGTATTTTTGTGATTTTACTTTTCCGTATATTTTTTGGTATTCACTGATTGTTTTCTGTTTCTCTTATGTTGGGTCTTCTTATTTTATTTTGATGGGATATAATATAAATGCACCGATCTTTTTTTTTTTATTTTTCTTATTTCGGTTGCTCGTTATTGACCAAGTACTAGGATGTCCTACCACATAGTAGGTAACCTTGCAAATAATTGTAGAACACGGAGTCGAAGGTCGGAATATGAAAACGGTCTTTTGAAAGTGCAAAAATATTTAAATCATTTCAAGTATATTAATCAGAATACTTAAATTCGCAAATTTTGGAACTGATTTCACTTATCCTTCCTGAAGACTTACATTCACACTGTTTGTAGTGGGGCAGTGTTGTAGTTTTCATTTTTGCAATCCTTGGTATATTAATGAAGGTGTTATATCGGGGTTATTTTCCTTTTTTGTTGTTTTGTTGTTTTGTTGTCTTTTTTCTTTTCTCTTGAAATCTTCCTTATCACAAAAAAAGTGTTATTCATTCTTTTCAACCAATATTCCGAGTCATTTATGGTGACACAAAATATAGTATAGTACGTTATAGCTCGACAAATTTGTTTCAAGACAAAGAATAAGGAGCTCATTTGGTCTCACTATTAAACTAAGTTAGAACAATTTTGATTGATATTAATAATGACAGTACTGTAACTATCTGTTTATAACATTTTCAGTCATCCCAAGAGTAAATAACAGCAATGTATGAATGGCAAACATAAATCGCACGTGAATGCAATATAAACGAGGAAAACGACATTTAATAATTTTAGCCATGGCGTTGTCAGTTTATTTTCGATTTATGAGTTTGACTGTCGCTCTGGTAACTTTCGTCCCTCTTCTTTAATAAAGTATAGAATATGATTGGTACAAAGTACAAACGATCTTTGTTTGGTGCTTATTGAGTAAAACCAATGGTATGAAGATTTCAGGACATGACTTTGTATAAGGTAAACATCACAATGTGATAAATTTAATAATCTTTACTAAAGATATACAGAAAATGAAGAACACTAAGCAAACAAAGTAAAGACACTTCAAATATACATAGTTTCAATATACAGAAATTGTTCGAAAATAACTCATAATGAGTTACAGTTTAATGCACTTAAGATTTGTTTGGCTGAAAGAAAAATGTCGAAGAAGTAAAATAGTCCTGTTTCAGTAAGCTGTTATATTCACATCTTCCAGGTTATCAGCTACATTCACATCGGTATGCTTTGTTAGCCAGAGGACAATCCGATGGTCTCAGAACACAACGTCCACTTCTATATCCCAGCTCCTTACATCTATCGTTACAGGTTTTCCACAACCATCCTGTCGCCCATGAACTCCAACGTGTACATCTGCTCCAGGTTGCCCAACAACCTCCAGTAAAGTCAGCTTCGGTGGGTTGTGGATGAAATGAAAGCATGACAACAACTGTTATCAAGGTTGCAATTTTATAGGACGTCATCTGCAATAGAATTTATTAAATATTAAACAATTATTTAAAAAAAAAACGCAAAAGAAATTGAGGGATATTTCAATATCCTTGTATATATGCATAACAATATAGTGAATAAGGGTTACATGGTTATCTCATAGAAGTTAGTAGATGTGATACAAGTGCCAAAGAGACAAGCCGTCATCCATATCACAATGTGTGAAATGTAAACCATTATAGGTGACAGTACGACCTTCAACACGGAGCTTTGGCTTACAGAGAACAGCAAGCTATAACGGGCTCAAAAATGACTAGCGTAAAACAATTTAAACAGGAAATCCAACGGTCTAATCTATATGAAATACGAGAAACAAGAAATACTTATGAACCACATCAACAAGCGACGACCACTGAACAGCAGATTCCTGACTAAGGACAGGAGCAAACAAATACTGCAGAATTGAAAATTTAAACGAGTGCCGACCTTCATCCTAACTTCAGGCTACCAAGTCCATGTTTTGTCATTTCTCACTTGTCCTTATTTGTGTATTTAGATATAGGTGTTTGTGAACTTGTTTGTCTTTTCGTCGGCTTTTTTTTTCGGTGTGTTTATTATGACTTATGAATTTTCCTTTGTTACATACCGCCTCTTTTATTGTTTCAGTTGTGTGTTGCCTCCTTTCTGTTCCTATTTAATAAGATAGAATACACAAAAAAGAAAAATCAAACAAGTTGGAATATTTGATAAATAGCAATGCATCTAGCTGAAAATAGCCACCTTAAAAATTGATAATTACCTTTTGCAAATATTGTTCCAACTTCCAAAAGCCTAAATCGGATAATATGACATTTGAGTGAGTACGTTATATATTTGAAGTAACATATTGATTTTCCATTAGTAATTTTGTACAAACCGCTGTTTATTTCTATGTAAACATATTTGTTTACGTTATTTGCTTTATTTAGTTTATATCATATCTGAATCGTTTCAAGGTTCATTGGTTTGATTTTATCTTAGTTTGCACGTTTATGTTTGTGGTCAGATCGGTAAAGCAGGAACTGTTTATACTTATTTAAGTTCTTTTAAAGTATGTAGTTTATTAGCAAAAGAAACTGTAATATTTCCTTGATGGTAATCGAGTGCGATATAAAACAATTGCACATGATGTTTCCATAAGTATGATAGATGACAGTACTCCTCAAATATATTTATAAACATATTATCTGCTACCTATGGTTGATTGTTTGCAGGTACGAGTTCGATATTGTTGTAAATTCTGTTCCACTAGTTGTTTTCACACCCGTAGCCAGGAGAGGGTTTGAGGGGTTTGTACGAATCACCCCTTCCCTTTTTTGAAAGAAATTGACAATTTTAACGTCGACGTTCTGTTTGAAATTCCTGGCTACCGGCCTGATTTTTCACATATTTTTCGCTACTATTCACGCAATAAGTGACCGTTACCGTGTCTTATTTTACCGTGATTATAACGGGGATGTTTCATAGTAATTTAAATTGCTTTTATGAATTATGATTCTATTTCAGAAACAAGTATCCTCTACTTCGAAATATTTCTTCTGGTAGGATTTCTATCTCCACGAGTTAAATTCGTCAATGTCAATAAATATTTATTTCGATACTGACGTATTTCTAAAAGAACGATTTATGATTATTATTTTTTAGTTCATACATTACTTGTCATATTATATGCACTAAACTCCTTCAGACAAAGATAGCCGGTTTTAATCGTCTATGATTTCTATTCTCTCTCTCATTCTTCGATTGTTCTATGTTGTTTTCTTCAAATATGTTTTACCATTGAGCACAGCTGATAATTGTGAATTTATTTTAGAATAAAAACGTCATGAGAAAAAAAGAACCGTACGCTTGCAATTTTTAAGAAGACTATCAAATTCTTACTTGTTATTACAATTCGGCAAATGTGACCATATACCTTTTGTGTGTTGATGTTCTTAACACTTTTTCGCTATAATGGATCCTCAATGCTCTTCAACTTTGTACTTGTTTGGCTTTATACATATTTTGATATGAGCGTCACTGATGAGTCTTATGTAGACGAAACGCGCGTCTGGCGTACTAAATTATAATCCTGGTACCTTTGATAACTATTCATGTATGGCTATCCTATTGAATCTTTTAATATGACTTGTGTCAGATAAACTTTCTAAACAATTTATTTATATGTTTACATCAGTACCGTATGATTTAAAGAAATAACATCTGACAGTCGTATTTCTCTAAAAACGACTTTAAATTAAAAAAAAATGAAGTTCTTTTTTTAAGAAAACACACGATCCAACGAGAATCATTAAGAAAAATAACGTTTTGTATCTATTATGGTCACATTCCACTATATCTTGCTATATCGAAATAACAATAGTATGTTATTACTTGTAAAAATGCATATCAATTTTGAAAAAAAAAAATAATTATGTTGATTTTTAATTAAAATCGATCGTGAAAGATCAGACAACGCATTATATTGATCGTAAAAGACAAAGTATGACCAAGCTTCATGATCAGAAAACAACATTTCTTTTACAAATTGATTTTCATGTTATTGGTTAAAGCGTGTAATCACGTACTAGGAATGTAAATCAATGCTACTTTATTTGGGGTGAAATATAATTATATACATGTATTTTCTTCTTCTACATAATTAAATGCCTGTACCAAGTTCGGAATATGGTTGTTTTCCATTCGTTTGAATGTTTGCGCTTTTAATTTTTACAGGGGATAACCTTGATGGCATTCCGGTAATATGTTGCCACATTCATTCCTACGCACGCGACCTTCGTTTTTTTACCGATAACCAAACGTATTTTGAACAATTACGCGGATATGATCGAGTGCAAAATAACATTTCTCATCGCTTGTTATATATTGATTTCATCAATAAATATCATGAAAATGATTTTTAAGAAGAAAGACAAATGATATGAAAATGTTTTGTCAAGCGGAATGAATATATATCAATCACAAATCAAGAATACTGAAAATCTGTGTTAACGCATGCGGAAGAAAATCTCAAGAACGTTTTGCAACAAGCGCGGGAACATATGAATAAATACTCAAATCCAATCTATTAGACAAACGAATTATTAAAAAAGAATGATGCACATGCACATGCGCTGCACCACCAGTAGAATATTAGAATAGAATAATATTGAAATGAATGAAAATTATATATAACTGTTATACAAATATTAATATAATATATAACAATAAACCACAGTATACTGATAACAATGATTAGATCACTACTATATAATTGTTATAACGGTGAGGTTGAATTCCCTGTCATTTATTTATCATCCACACACGAACTTGTCTCCATGGACCCGTACCGATCTTTCCGGTAAATAGATGTGATTTTTTTCTTAGACAAGTGCTTGTGACTATCCATCAGAATTTGCAGTCATTCGATGTTCAGTACTTCAATTATTTGATTCAAGTTGATAAGGGACTTTTCTATTTACCTTTTTCTTGGATTTCGGTATTTTTGTTATTTTACTTTATGCATATACACGAATATCTCATTTTATAGGCAGTGCTAACTAGGAATCAAAGTGCTAAATGCATCCACAAATGTGCTAAATGCAACTACAAAAGTGTGAAGTGGGAGGGGGTCAGGTGGTTTTCCCCTGGAAAATCTTAATGTGTACGTTTTTTTTTTTTCGTATTAGTGACGGTTAGATCAAAGAAACTATATCATTTAATTTTACATTCAGGTATATTGAAGACGTTCTTTCCATTATCAATACAAGCTTTTCTGTTTGAGTCTTAGTAATAGTTCTGAACTAGAGATTACATACACCACATGTACAGTTTCTTAGCCTCATTTAAACATATATGCTCGCATTGTCTATAGCGTTCATCTCAATACCTAAATCTATGACAACTGAGATGATTTCAAATTATTTCAGTTTAGCCTCACCTAAGCATTTTACCAAATAAAAAAAACCCACTAAAACTGTTAATTGCAGTTAAAGTTTCTTTCAAATTTGTTTATCATGTTTATACCACAAGAATTAGTTGATTTAATTTTCTCATATTCTCTCATTTCTCTTTGATTCAAAGTCCTTTGGTAAGAGTATATACGATATGTCAGAGCATCTTCTCGTCATTGATATCTCACAGACAGGGATTTATATTTAATTTAAACTACCGCAGTGTGCTTGTCCCGATGAACATTCATACATGTATTTGAAAAAGAGGCAGAAGATACAAAGAGGAAGTTCAAATCTCAGAATTCGAAAAAACGACAAAGAGACAAACAAATCCACAAAACAATACATAGAAAACTACAAACTAAAAAGATTTAGCATCACGAACCCAACGAAAAAACAAACTGATATTAGATGCTGTTAAAAGGTAAGTACAAACAAAGCTTCCTCCGACTCATTCTAAGACGTATACCTTGAATTAAAATTCAGCGGTAATCTCCGTTACGGAGGCTACATCAAAAGAGACAATTCCGATTTTCAATTTAACGATTTTCCTCATCTCCGCAGCGCTGCTCAGACTATGTTAAATGTAGTCGATGCATGAGAAAAAAAATAAACGAGACAGGGTTTAGTCAAAAAATGTCTTGCTCTTTTATTCTAAAAGTGCATTAGAAGGTACCAAGACCTTATAGAACTTGTCTGTGTCAATTTCAGAAATTATACAAATTGGTCTTCAGTTATAGATTATTGATGCCTTTTTTTGTTTTTGAACTGTTATGTCATTTTGGTCGTAAAGCTCTTAGTTTGGCTCGG
The DNA here is from genome assembly GCF_965363235.1 of Mytilus galloprovincialis. Taxonomy (NCBI): domain Eukaryota; kingdom Metazoa; phylum Mollusca; class Bivalvia; order Mytilida; family Mytilidae; genus Mytilus; species Mytilus galloprovincialis. The sequence continues at coordinate 92,235,715 of NC_134843.1, forward strand.
TATTCGTGCATCCGGCTTCCGGAAATTTTGGTGTTGGGCGTTCCTGGTGCTCATGACTCTGGAGTGGCGATTCGGACGCATGATCAAGTTTTATATTATTTTTGTGTACCCTGATATTATATTTAACTTAAATTGAACTCTATCTGGAAAGTGTGTACGTGTCCGTATGTTTTACTATACTAAAATACGTATTCACTATCAACTACAGAAACTATTTTAGTTTGCGTCTTTGTAAGATAAAATTATATGTTTGTTAAGATTATTTGATTCAGTTTTGTTGATTTTCTATGATATATGTTGACAGTTCTTGTCCATTCGTTTTTTATGTGTTTTGTTATTTGATTTTGCAATGTGATTATGGACTTTCCGATTAGATTTTCCTTTAAGTTCATTATTTTTGCGATTTTACTTTTTTTTTTTTTTTTAAAAACTGAGGCTACTGGATCTAAAATTAACCAAGTATATGTGTTACTATAGAGTTCCTTGCATACAATAACACTATTTTTTTGTAATCCATTTTTGCGTTAGTATAAATTAAGCAACTGATTTCCCTACATTGAAATAAACTAGCTGTTTTTCAACAATTTATCAAAATACAAATATAATGAAATATTTTAGATAAACTGAATTTTTGTTATAAACATTACATACGTGTATAGCTATACTTCGTGTATTGTGATAAGCCCTTCTTGTTTAATACTAACGACAATTTAACACTCTTGAAACGAAAAAAGTTTTTTGTCAGCTTTCGTTAGGGGAGGGGGTGGCTGTTTGTTGGAGTTGCCCTAGAAGCTAGAGACACAAGTATAGGTTCTCGTTACGGTTTGAGAGAACATAAAGAATCAGATCTACTCTAACATTGTAAGGTTGATGTTCTATGCACTTTATGACAATTCAGACGCCTGGTATTCCCCATCATAGGAAATCTTATAGACAATGTATAACTTGCATTTGTCGCTACATTAATATTGTAAGAGGCATTTTTATTCGGTAAAGTGAAAGTTACCAGAAGACAGTTGTGACTGTTTTATAAGTTTGATTTTAGTTTAAAATAATGTTGCAAAACGTTCCACATTTATTTTGTTTTTTGCGATTTATTTTTTGTCATTTTAGAAAACGTTCATTTTTTTCCAATAACATTATTTTGATTTACTTGTTGAAACTTTTTTCGTGTAACTGGAAAAATCTTTGCTTTCATTTGTTTATGATATTCTATTTTTCAAGCACAAATGCAACAGATGTATAAGTTGGGGTGATATGAATATCGTTCAGTCATGAAAGTTTCAACCTTCATTCAATAAGAGGTAAATATTTCCTGGAAAACAATGTCACATCTGATCAACATCAATTAAAATGCTTGAAAATATTTGATATTTATATTTGTATAATATTGATCCCTGGTTTAATGTCAAATTATCAGAATAACAGAACTATTTTGCGCAATAATGGCAAGATAAGAAATGTTTGAAACTAGATTTTTCGAAAGGATACTATGTCTTTAACTCCATAATTCAGTTTTAATTATAAAATAGGACAAATAAACTCACCATACAACTTTTTTCTTTCGTCAGAAAAATTATTAAGTTAAGATTCTAAGATGACCTTCATCATTCAATTCTAAGTCTTCAATGTGAAAAATACACAATATCTTTATGTCATGTATTGTGGTGCAATAAAAGCACAAACTGATAAAAAAAAAATGTTGCCGTTCAATTCCAAATAAACTCTATTTTATGAATATTGCTTCTATTATACACGTTTCTATTATTTTAAACTAAAAGGGTTCATGCATATTATTTATGTCATATAATTAAGAAGATGAGTATGCATTGTTATGCGTTTACTTTTCTGCATTGGCTAGAGGTATAGGGGGAGGGTTGAGATCTCACAAACATGTTTAACCCCGCTGCATTTTTGCGCCTGTCCCAAGTCAGGAGCCTCTGTCCTTTGTTAGTCTTGTATTATTTTAACTTTAGTTTCTTGTGTACAATTTGGAGTTCAGTATGGGATTCATTATCACTGAACCAGTATATATTTGTTTAGGGGCCAGCTGAAGGACGCCTCCGGGTGCGAGAATTTCTCATTGCATTGAAGACCTGTTGGTGAACTTCTGCTGTTGTCTGCTCTATGGTCGGGTTGTTGTCTCTTTGGCACATTCCCCATTTCCATTCTCAATTTTATTGCTAGTTTGTGTTCCATTTTGTAAATCAATATCACACTTTTTTCGTGAATAAATAAGAAACTGGCTTCGAAAAAGTAGAAAAAAGCTACAAACATTTTTTACTGCTGCATTTACAAATTATTTTAGCTGAATGGCTTATAAGATTCTTTCTCTGGGGATGAACACGGAAATAAGTTATATAAGGGTATAGGTATTCAATGTTTTATGTATTGTGAACTCCATTGATATGGTTCAGATATGATATATGCTATATAATTTTTCAAATTTTGAAGGTAATCTACATGCCTGATAACCAACAGCTTTTTTCAAAAGGGAAAGACCTTACTGTATTTCTTCTGTTTATTATTATTATTAGTCATTTATAACGAAGGTATATTCCAAAAAGAACTGGTGATCTTGATGAGAATTTATTTATAAAAAATGAAAATAATGATGATATCAAAGCAAAGTGAAATATATATTGTATCGATCATTCTGAATCAGTTATTAATACATCGTTTTAGTTTATGTTTGATGTGCAAAGCACATTGCGAACTTTACATTTTATTATTTTGTTGCGATAATTTATGGTGTAGTTGTTTGTAATGCACTTAGTTGCCATGAATGTAAATGCATTTGTGTAATTTCATTAACTTTACATGGATTTATTTGAATTGATAACCTTGAAATTATCCGTGCAAATATAAGAAGGACAAGAAGTTAGCAATATCCTTTAACTCTACTTTCCGCTATATAGATGATGTTCTTTCACTAAATAATTCAAAATTTGGTGACTATGTTGAACTCATCTATCCCATCGAACTAGAGATAAAGGATACTACAGATACAGTTAAGTCGGCCTCATATCTTGAGCATCACTGAAGAGACATGTATTGTCGAAATGCGCATCTGGTGCAAGAAAATCGGTACCGTTAATTTTATTACTACCACTGGGTCGATGCCTCTGCTGGTGGACTATTAGTCCCCGAGGGTATCACCACCCCAGTAGCCAGTACTTCGGTACTGGCATGAAAATACGGATGTTTTGTGTTATTAAAATTTACTGTTACAAAATGATAGAAATTATTATAAATTAAGGAATGTATCTCCCTCATGCAAAGCTCTGATTCCTTTCACGGATTTGGCTATACTTTTTGGACCTTTTGGATTATAGCTCTTCATCTTTTATATAAACTTTGGATTTCAAATATTTTGGCCACGAGCATCACTGAAGAGACATGTATTGTCGAAATGCGCATCTGGTGCAAGAAAATTGGTTTCGTTAATTTTATTGACCTACATCTAGAAATTGACAATGAGGGTCGGTTGAAAACAAAACTTTACAACAAAAGAGATGATTTCATCTTTCAAATTGTTAACTTTCCATTTCTAAGTAGCAACATTCCAGCAGCACCTGCATACGGGGTATATATCTCCCAATTGATACGATATTACCGTGCTGCTTGCATTTCCTAACATGATTTTCTTGATAGAGGGTTGCTGCTCACAAGGAAGCTATTAAACCAAAAGTTCCAAATTGTCTCTAGTTTGTTTCGATCATTACAGCAGAATATGTTTAATTATATATATTTCGATCCTTTCGTCGTACTTTCACTGTTAGTAAAATTTCTCATACATGTAAGATTAATTGATTGATTAATTAATTGGTAGTTGCTTAACGCCCAGTGGCAAACATTTTATGCATGTTCAGGACAAAAACAAATTAACAATAAATTCAATAGGTAGTCCTGTAATTAAGACTGTTCGAAAAGGGAACTTTTGACTGCCTTTGGAAAATGAGGGTATCTTGGATAGGTACAAAATGTTTGTCACCACGGACTCCCAAAGAGTTGTTGTAAGAGTTTTTAAAGTGCAGAAAGCGTGGTACTCCTTCTACACGAGGCATCGGATTTAACATTCTGAATGGTCGTGTCAACGAAACAGCGAAACGGACGCCACTCCGTGGCAAGGGTTTTAACTAAATCGAGTTGGTTGCATAGATTTGGCGCAATTTAACCTAAATTCAAATATTTGTCGTTTTTTTTTTTTTTTTGTATTTTCTTATTTTCCTAGGTTACACAACGTTTGTATAAACCCTTATATGTCAGTGCAACAAACAATAATTTGATTAAGAAGACAAATCATGGTTACAATCAATAATTTAGGGAATCGCATGAACTTCAAAAGAAGCAAGACCTGATTGTTCGATAGAGTGAGAGTCCCTAGTGTTACTGAAAAAAGAGGGACGAAAGATACCAAAGGGACAGTCAAACTCATAAATCTAAAACAAACTGACAACGCCACGGCTAAAAATGAAAAAGAAAAACAAACAACAGCACACATGACACAACATAGAAAAATAAAGAATAAAACTAAAGAATAAACAACACGAACCCCACCATAAAACTAGGGGTTATCTCAGGTGCTCCGGAAGGGTAAGCAGATCATGCTCCACATGTGGCACATGTCGTGTTCCTTATGTGATAACAAATCTGGTAAATAGTCTAATTCGGTAGGTCACATTCATGAAAGGGAGGGGATTGTAGATACGACGTAATGAACATATCCGATATCATTTGTGAAACGGTTATTCCATAACGGTTAAAAGACGCTGTAAAGGGATTATGACAATTACTAATGATAAGTGATGACTAATTACAAAATATAACTTATCAAATGTTTCATGTTTTATGGGTGTCACATATGGAAAAGGATATGGTGATCGTTCCGGAGCATAGCGCATTAGTTCACATTGGATGTGTGAGTTTCGAGTAGCTTAGTATCTAGATTTTGTGGATCTGTTTATCGTTTTTCCTTTTTTTCCCCGTTGCGATGTCAGCCTATGTGTTTATTATAAACATGAATATTCTACTTAAGAATATTGTTAACAAAAAAGGATTTTGAATCAATGTCAAATGTGTTACTACAACTGTGTTGTTTATACCTTTATCGTAACCAGATACTACTGAAAAAAATATTTCAACTTTTTAAGGCTTTTATCAGATCATATGTTGTTTTGTTATGTACGATATATTTTCGAACCTGAGTATTGATTTTTCATTAGTAATTGTATACACTTGTTTACTTGTTTAAGCGTAGCATGTGCTAGTCTACCTTATTTTGAAATTCGTTGTAATGTTCATATATTTCATTTATATTTTTATCATTTTGTATGAATTAAGTTACTTTTTTGGTATCAATAGAAAAATATACAAAACCTACAAAAAAAAAAACCAACACAACACCGTTAGCAATGCACATATTTATGTACATCTTTCAAATGTATGATTTAATACAAAGTTTTTTTCAACCCGAATCAAACAACTTTAAACAGATGTAATTTTTTTAATACAGCTTTGAAATTCATAAATGAAAAAAAGACAGAAAGAGAAAGCTTTATTATCCAAATGGTTATAATTATTATGTAATTAGTTGCTAAATTGTGATGTACACGTAGGAATGAAATTAGCCTCCTTGTTTTTCATAGCATCTCAAAATGTTTGATAGATTATTGTGTAACACTGTTTAACCCCAACAGGTCGTCTCAGATTTTTCTATTGTATTTCACTCTCTCATCAACCTTCAATTAACTATGCAACCTTATATTTGAAAGAAACCATCCAATTTGATTGGGTAAATTTTCTCTATAGGTGGTGTAGGAAACAAGAGACATCTTTATTTAGATATATCAACTAATTTCATTTAAAACTACATTTTCATGACAAAAATATATCTGTCACAATTAGTTTAATAATAGCTTTCCTACTTGAACCTCATTTACTTCAATATAATTCATACATGTCCCATTTGATTACTTCATGATTGGGCCTTTAATTATAAATCAACTAGGTTCTGACTAGTAAGAAAGCATTCCATTGCAGCAATTCTAAATGTATATAGAAAAATGCACACCCTAGCAAAACAAATCAGATGTGGTGAGCAAAGTTTTATCCCATTTGACCTTGCTCTATATCAGTTGCTACTGATATGGTCAAAACTCCGCACACCTTGATTAACATTAACTATGAATGATCTCAAAATTTAAGTGCCAGTCTTTGAAAGGATCAGGCATTTAAAAGAATATTAAAACATGGATGTAAAACGCCCGCCGACGTAACTATTCTATTTTGAAGTTTCCCTCATCCTGAGTTAGAAATAGTAGGTCTTTCGTTTCTGCGCATCGAGTAATCTCTTAATAGCTTTTGGTTTATATAATATTCATTTTGAACTTAAAATTAATGTGAACTTCAGCGGGCATTTGTTTATCATGTTTTCACCACTGCCTGATTCTTAGACATCTTGGCTTTCAAATTACATATTGCATTTGTTGTTATATCATTTGGATGATATCCATCTATTATATAAAACCATTTATTTGGTTTTTAACATTATCCCAAAAAGTAAGTTTTGATTGTATTCATTAAATGATCATTTCGTCAGTCTACATAATTCTGAATTATAATTGTATTCAAAGCAAATGCGGTATTTAGAACAAACAAGAATTTTCAAGCTTTTGTAGTTCCCCTTATGACAATCGATGTTAGAATGATCATTAATACATAAGCAACAGTAACTGTTCTACAATATATTTGTTTAATACTTGTACATTTTTTGATATTTTGATTCCCAATTTAGCTTCCAAGTGTTTCATGTATTTTTTTCTCCTGCCATTTTTAATAATTAAATGTTGTTGGTTTTTTTCATTTGCAGTTCTTTATATTCCTTTACTATTATTACCCCGAATCCGAATCTTTTCAATAATTGCTATATTGATAGCTGGCCAGTGGTCATAAAGCTGTCACATAGGGGCGAAAGATAACATAGGGACATTCAAATTCATAAATCGAAAATAAACTGACAACGCCATGGCTAAAAAAAGTAAAAGACAAACAGACAAACAATAGTACAAAAAACACATCATAGAAAACTAAACACCCCACCAAAAACTGATGATTCAAATGATCAAATGAATGTTGATTAACCACAAAGCACTTCTCAAATGTTCGTATCTATTATCCGTCACGTGCATTTGTTAATAAAATAAATTGTCATCAAAATTCAATAAGAGTGTAAGATATAAATGCATATTTTTCTTCGGTTGTTTTGGAATAGTCAAAAATAACACAACAAATGATTTTTTTTTTTTATATAGTTTTAGAATTCATTAAAAGGCCAACGTGCATGTTGGGACATTTTAGATTCACCAAAAGTAATCGTTACTTCTCAAAATTTGTAAGCTTCAGACGGAAGGCTTTTCGGATAATGTTAGTACCAATTTTAGCTCTGATGACACAAGTAGACTTCTTTAGAATGACGTCATAAGCAAGTTTTGTCTGTTTTTTCTAGCAAAAACAGTACAATTGTAAGACAATTTTAGCTTAACTAACATACAGTATTAATAAACCAAAAAAAAGAACAAAATTCTGACTGTTTAAACATAAATTTTTGTCGATGGTCTCATTTTTGTTCTGAGGATGTGTTGGTAAAAAATATAATTTTGCGTAAGAGATTATTTTCATATTACTGACTTTTGACTCCAGAGATTATTTTTTTGACAGGTTACTTTCTCTGTGGTAGGACATCGTGGTACTCGGTCAAGTAAGCAACTTAAATAATTTAAATCAAGCGTTCAATTGGTACAATTTAGGGGGAAATACTGTTTTATGTTTTTTATACACGACAAGACCATTGGAAAACAGTAAATTTTCTCCTATATTGCACCGATTATATGTTTGAAATTAAACAATACTGATATCCTGGCCCAATCCATATTGCATAACGAAGAAAGAAAAAGATATGACGAGATGATCTTGAAAATCAAATAAATTAGTACATAATATCTTGTTGCTGTTTAAATATTATAAATACAAATTTTAATGTAAAAACATATTGCCCACAAAATATGGTGAAATAGAATATTTGAAAATATGTTCTTTCTTAACCTCTGTGCAAAAATTTAAAATAGACCAGAGTGGTAATTGTAAGAAGCAGCAAAGTCCCATAATGTGTGATTGAATTAGTTTTGTGTGTACTCAACCATCAAACTGTAATATGTTTTATTTTACAACCAAACCACATTTTGTAAATGATAAGCAAAAGGGTAAAATATGCTACCCCGAGAAACAAGTGATCAGTATGCTGGATTTTCTTATTGAGAACATATTTGTTGAATTTGAAAGTAGACTTTTTCAACAAAATGTCATTATTCATATGGGAACGAACTGTGCGCCTCTCCTTGCCGATCTCTTCATATTTTCATATGAGTCGCAGTTCCTCCAGACACTTGTCAAAAGAAGATCAAAGAAGCCAGATCATTTAATTTCACATTCAGATATATTGATGATATTTTTTCTATTAGCAATCTAATCTTTTCTGATTGGGTTCTATTAATATATCCTCTAGAACTATAAATTAAAGAAACAACAGACACGGCTTCTTCCGCCTCTATTTTAGACGTATACATCAAATTTGACATGAGCGGTCAACTCAGTACCTGAACCTATGACAAATAAAGGCAACAGTAGTATACCGCTGTTAAAACTCATAAATCCATGGACAAAAAACTAAATCGGGGTAACAAAACTAAAACTGAGGAAAACGCATTAAATATAAGAGGAGAACAACGACACAACACTACAATGTAACACACACAGAAACAGACCAAGCATTAGACAAAATCCCACGAGAATAACAAATATAACATCAAAACCAAATACATGAATTTGGGATAGACAAGTACCGTGACACGTCTTATCGCAATGTGAATTTACACTTAAGACGAGACGAACTTAAGTTTGAAATTTGAAATTTCCTCCACCGTAGTAATAATGTATCAACTTTACCTGCTTATTGGAAATACATTTCCAAACTCATTCGGTATTCAAGGGCTTGCAGCTGCTACTCAGACTTTATAAAACGTCATCAAATCCTGAACCGAAAGTTAATGAACCAGAGTTATATTGGAAGTCCTTTTTTCTAAAGATATTCTAGATATCTAGACCTTGTTGATAAACATTTCGTGTCAACTTTACAAATAATACATGATGATCTTTAGGTATAGGTAATAATACACAGTTAGGCGTGTGGTTTCGTATTTTGTCCCCTGTGGATTTTTTAAATATGAAAGTTAATGTGCAATAAAGTTCCTTTTTATACAGCTGAGTGCTAATTTAGCCTTCAAAGTTGGTTAATAGGAACATCATGAGTATTTTTTACATGTTTAATGGGCTATTTTTTGTTTGACTGTCCGTATGTTCGTAGCTAGACCAGCAATGGGTCCAGAAATTAGTGTTATGTTTGCAAACACTTTTTTTCTACACGAAGTTTTTGACGCAATTTTACAAAAAAAAATGAGACGGAAGACATATGATTTTTATTTGGTTTCTTGATAGATATTTGTAAACAGTTTCAGAAAAAGGTATCACTCCAAAGGATTGAAATTCAAATTCTTGCCAATTTTTTGGGAAATATGTGACATCTTTCCCCCCTTTTTGCATTATTTTATAGCAAATAAATGCAGATTGTTGCCATTGATACACCATGGAAGATACCGATTACAAATAGATTCACATATATGACACAAACAGTAAGCTTAATGTGTAAGAAAGAAAGGAAAAGGGGATGGTAAAATTTATGTGAGTATCTTTTTACATTTTTTCCTAACCGTATATTGCTACTATTTATTCTAGATACTGACGTTGATTATCGTCTTAATTACGTGTTATAGTTTTCTTTTTATTTGTGTTTGTATATTTTAAACCTTTACTGTCCATTTTTGGTAAAATACTCTTGACGTTGCTCCGTATGTATACATCCCGCCATTGCGTTAGTGTGCTTTGGTCATGTTTTGTATTCTTGTCTATCATTTTTGCTTTTGTGGTTTATCTATAAAGTGTCTACATGCCATTTTGTTTTTCTTTGTTGACATAGTTGTTTGTTCTTATAGTGATTAAGATTATAACAAAATGTCTGTACCCCAATTTTTTACATTTTTGCTTATCATGTCTTTTGTTTTGATCAATATAAAGGAATTTTATGCGAATATCATACAAGTGAGAGGTTTTAGCAAACTATAAAACAATGTTTAATCCACCACTTTCTGCATAAGGAAATGCCTGCAGTAAGTCATTCTTCTGATGTATTTTAGACTTTCATTTTGCCATTTGTTATTGGACTTTCCGTTTTGAGTTTTCCTTGGAGTTTAGGATTTTTGTCATTTTACTTTTCATGAACTGATATTTAATTCTTTCACATGAACAATTGCTTACCCCTTTCTGAATTCATTCCCGTTTTTATGGGGTATATATTTCTAAATCTTTAGTTTTCTGAGTTGTGTGTGGTTAACTTTTTTTATGATGATTGTGTCATTGTGTAAAAATAAATCTGACCGTAAAATGATAATATATCGTAATTCAACAAACAATTTTCAATCTCATTTAGCAGAATGTGAAAATTGAAATATGGTAACCTTATAACATTTTATATTTTGTCCTTGAAAATTGAAAATTGAATAAACGCTTTAATGTGGAACCTTTTTCAGTTATCAATATACTATCAAACATTTAAAAATGCTCCATATCGGATAGGTTTTGATATTAAATTGAAAATTGAAAAAGATTCCACATTTAAGCGTTAATTTTATTATCAGTTTTCAAGTACAACTATGAAATGTTATAAAGTTACCATATCGGAGAACTTTTTACCTTTTTAAAGAAATTCAAATGGAAAATTGTTCCAGCTGAAGTATTTTGAATCTCCAATTTTTACACAGACTTGGAAATTGTTCTATTAGGAAATATCCTTTCTTTTAAATACCTAAATACTGCACTGTATAACAATGAGAAGCGAAAGACACCAACCAAGATTACAACAATGTACACCACTTACTGCAGTGAAATAATAAAAAAAAAGATATCCTCCTGAGAAAACAAAACTTCAATGTTGAAACAACATTATAAAAATGGTTCTAGAAAGTACATCTATAATACTTTCAAAATGACTTCAAAAATCAGTAATAAGATGGAAAGACTTTTTTGGAATGTTATCAACTGCCATCTTTCAAATTCAATTCAGGAATAGGGAACTTGTTATTTATGTACTTGCATTGAATTAAAGGTAACAGTAGTTTGCCGATATATTTAAATCTCATTAATTATGTTGAGAACATACAAATCAACTTAAAAACAAAATCTGAGGGAATCGTATGAACTTTTAAAGGAGCAAGACCTGATGAGCGAGAACCGTTATGCGAATTCAATCTCGGTCAAAATGTCACACTCGAACATAGAAAGAGTTAAGGAGATTTTTACCGATGTTCAAATCTAATAAATCGATTAGGGAGAGACAAATCAAGTAACAATCAAAAGCACAGGAACTCTTTAAAGAGTGATTCAATAATTACATCTGGTTTTTTTTTCATCGATTTAAGTTGGGTTTTGTTAATATCAATTCTCTTATTCATAGGCAAAACAAAAACTAAGGAAATTCTGACCATTGTTAGTCTTTTATGGTTTTTGTTTTTATTTTGGATCATTAATATGTTTCAGAGTTTTGTGTGACGTTCATTTTTTATGAACTAGTATACATTTTTTTAAAGAAGAAGAAGAAGAAGAAGAAGAAGAAGAAGAAGAAGAAGAAGAAGAAGAAGAAGAAGAAGAAGAAGAAGAAGAAGAAGAAGAAGAAGAAGAAGAAGAAGAAGAAAAAGAAGAAGAAATTTTCATACAATACAAAAAATGAGAGAAAAAAAGATAAATGAGAACTATTTAAGGTGGTACCTAACACTACAGGGAGATAACTCTGAAAAGCGTTTTAATTAAGTTGTGTTGTAAAAGGAATATTAAGCTTCTCAATGATCAAAATTGGTGTTTCTCAAACTGCTATCTAACCAGTGTATTTTTTCTGACAAAACGGTTGATTCAAAATTTTTGATTTTTTTATATTTTTATTAAAGGGCCAAAGAAAATACTGTGGCAACATTTTATGAAAATTAAACGAGCCAAATTAATTTATGTGAAAGTGTTGGGTACCACCTTAAGTTTTTTATATATTTTTTCTTCTTCATGAATTTATAGGTATCAACATATGTTCATCTTGTGGCACAATAATCAAGCAAGTGAAATAGATAGGCATAATAAGCATTCTATGAACTAACACTTAGAAATCCATGGAATAAGTATAGTAATAACATTTTCATTAATAGTAATAATAGTAATAGTAGTGCAAGAAATATATGAGCATGCATATGGTATGGTATAACAGTATACAAATAATTTCAAATACTCATATACAGACATGTATATACATTTACCTCATTTGAATTTAATTAATGACCGTAGCCAAGGGATTCCAGTACAAGTTGTGTTCTTCCACACTTAAATATTTTGAAGAAATATGTTTATCTAAAACATGTTTTCTTTTATATAATTTTGAAGACCTTTTATATGAGGTTTTATATCTTGCATCTTACATCTGTCAATGAAGTACTTTGTCAGTAGGATAACTTTATTTTTAATAGAATTTAGTTTATAATTTTCAAAGAGGCCAAAAATGACAATTTTCAAATTAAATGGAATTTCGATAAGAACCTTATCGAAAATCCAAGAATTTAGCTTGTGCCAAATGTCGGCTACAATATGACAACCCCAAAGTAAATGTTCTATAGTTTCAGGCTCTTACTTGCAAAATGTACACACATTACAATTATCAAGTTTCATTTTAAAAAGTAGAGCATTTGTCCTCAAGATATAATGAATAATTCTATATTGAAACCAACATAACCTAGTGTTTTTTGAAACCTTGGTAACACACAAGTGGTTTTTTTTTCCAATTTTCTACAATTTTATTAAGAATACCTTCCCATTTTTTTCAGCTACAAAATCTATAGGTAAAGTTCCTTGATTTAAAATAGTATACATGTCCTTTGAGCCCTTTTCGGACTTGAAGAAAATATTAATTTTTAAAGGCATAATGGCCTGATGTTGTTTTTTTCTCTTTCAGATACATTTTTCATTAATGAGACCACAACCGTAGAGACTAATTTTGTGATCTCAACCCTCCCCTTTTTTCTATTCTCGAGAGGTTCATTAAAAAAAGTACATTAAAGAAAATGTACATAAAACCAGTAAAGAAAAACACTAAATTGTACTTGACCGTTGTTGTCCATTCGTTCCGTTAGTTGATATAGTCGAGTGTGTGATTTTGCAATGTTGTATGAACTTCACCGATTTTTAATTTACCTTGGGGTTCTGTATTTTTGTTAATACCTTTTTTACACGCTATGGACTTAATTAACAGGGAGAACTCCTTACACAAAAACTACTCGGACTTATTTAAATGGAAGCACGACTTTAATCAACGTTTACATAAGTTTAAGGAATCTAAATGGTGTTACAAACCCGACTGTTATACATACCATATGCAGTACGGGTTTTCTCAATGTTGAAGGCCGTACGGTGACCTATAGTTGTTTATTTATATGTCATTTGGTCTCTTGTGGAGAGTTGTCTCATTGGCAATATTATCACATCTTCTTATTTTTATATTAAACAATTTCAATCTACGGTACGTTCAATCATGATATACTGCTCTTCATTTGGGTCGACTTAAACCCATAAACAAAATAATAACATTGAAAAAGGACAAAGAAGGTCAGCACGATACGTCGCCAACAGGCACCATAACACTTCCATGATAGACAATCTTAAATGGAAGTCACTTGAAACTCGCAGAAACATCAATCGAGTAACAATGGTGTACAAAATCACACACAAACTTATAGCAGTATATCCCAATCTTTACCGTTCACCACAGCTAGTAAAAATATCCAGATTCACCAGTATACTACAATATCAAACATTCAGCACCAGAACAGATTATTTTAAGTACCCTTTTTTTCCATTCAAAGTTGTGATGTGGAATTTACTTCCACAAAACATCATCAGCGTTAACTCTTTGGTCAGTTTAAATTATTGATCCAAAGTCAGTACATTAAGGACGGGTGCCACATGTGGAGCAAAATCTGTTTACCTTTCCGGAGCACCTGAGATCACTCCAAGTTTTTAGTGGGGTTCGTGTTGCTTAGTCTTTAGTTTTCTATGGTGTACTTTGTGTACTATTGGTTGTCTGTTGGTCTTTTTCTTTTTTAGACATGGCATTGTCAGTTTATTTTAGACTTCTGAGTTTGAATGTCCCTCTGGTATACTTCACCTCTCTTTTAGACATATACCCTATATGTAAATGTGTTTATTTTTGTTTGTTTTTGTACAACATTATTTTGATTATTGCGATCATAGTATTGTTATCTTTTAATATAAAGTGTCTTTTTGCGATGCTCCGACGTATAGTCATCGATGTGCTGATGGATCGTCGTACGATGTAGATGTAGATGTTCACGTGACTCTTTTGGCATTCCTGGTGTAGCCGGTTCCTCATGTGCAATTCGGATACAAGGGTTTTTATAGTGTTGTTTATATTTTGTTTACCCTCTGTTTTTTTTCTATTTAATTTATTGAAAAAGTGTATACTTTATTCAGTATGTACTATCAACGACAAAACTTTCTGTTGGTGATCTCATTGTCACGTCACTGATGAATAATTTGTAGACAAAATGCGAGTCTGGTGTTCAGAATTTTGGTCTTAGCATATATGATATTATAACTATTTACTACGCCTTCTTCTTTGTCATCTTTGTTAGATTAATGTGCATATTTGTTTGAATTTTGTATTCAGTGTTGTTATATATCTGTGATCCCAATCATTGTCACTTCAACCTGTTATGTCTATTTGGGTTGCTTATTCAATTTTGTCAATATAACGGAAATATAAACAACTGTCATACCAATTAGAGGTTTAGCTAGCTTTTAAACCAGGTTTATCCCACAATTTACTTCGGAAAATGCCTATACCAAGTCAGGAATATGACAGTTGTTTTTCACTTGTTCCGTTGATTGATATGTTTGTTTTTGTCAGTTTGTATGGATTTCTCCTTTTTGAATTTGCCTTGGAGTTCTGTATTTTGTTTTATCTTTTTAGGATGATGGCGAAAGAGCGTTTGACCTGCAACACAACTTAGAGATCCACTTATCTTTTTGTTTGAAACATTCTTAAAGATACTTATAGGAATGTTAAACTGTTTGTGACCAATTCTCTACTTATTTAGTGATAGTTTTTTTTCTACAAATTGATATTCTTTATAACACAATTGTTTTCTTCTTTTTTTTGAGAAGTGTTGTATAAGTAAAATGGTAAAATGCTATTTTCAAACACGCCGACGTTTACCAAGGATCACTCTAGATGTTGTGGTTAATATATTGGCATATGTTTTTCAGTTCAAAATATCGTAAACAATAAATATTAAGGTTTGTTCAATAGCATGTCAAATTATTGATTTAGAAATATTCCATTTGTTTCAAATAAGGTATTCATATTTCTATTTTTCTATAATAATAAATTAAATGTAAGCATCAATAACAAGTAAGCATGATAATGATAATCCTTTTTAGTGTGGATGTTTCAAAAATATGAATATTAAATAATCCTCTTCGATTGAAATTTTTATGATTTTACTATTTTTCACTGTTCTACTGTGGTTTTAATTTCCAGATCTTTCCGAAGAACTAAACTGTTCTTGATTTGACATGATCCCTTTCGACTTATCACTTTACACTTTCTCGCCACTTGAATTCCTCGTGCACTAAAATAGGTGTTAGTACACACACGTATTGGCGCAATGCTTAAATGACCTTGATGATACTATACAACAATCAGTTATTGTCACACATTTTTACCATGATTTTTGTTTCTAACCTATCTTGGCATTTCTCAACTAGGTCTTAAAATTTTGCACTTTTAACTTACACTATATGATCAAGTTGACATTGTTCCCCTTCAACTTTCTCTTTTTTAACTTCAAAATGACATTTTTCAGTTCCATGATTACCTTTTGTCTCTTCCAAATTGACACTTTATATATTTTCTTTAAACTTACCGATTTCGTTTCTTAACTTAAGATTTCCAGTTGACGTTTCTATTTTTATTTCTGTTCACAAAAATCTGATGGCTGACGGAAAGACATAACACATATAATTTGTCCATTAAAATGAATAAGAGTAATTTCATCTGTTTAATACATATCTTTACGAATGCATATTACCAATGTACTATGACTACTATTTGAAATTTAGCATGACTTATGCTTCGTTTTACAACAAGTCAGTAATATGCATATATATTTCAAATATGCATTATTATATAAACTAATTATAGCTTCAGAATTATAATCATTCAATGGAAATGTCAGTATTAAAATCCACTCCGTTTACACTTCTTATTACATATTGTTTATAATGCATCGTGCGAGTTATTTGAACATAGTGATAATAAGGTCAAAGTTAATTAATATTTTAAATAAGAAGAATGCTCTCATGGTATCTTTTAATGAACTAACTGTCATCAATTTTATCTCCTTTATTTTAAAACATATTTTTACTCATTTATAACATAAAACAGTAAATGAAATTTAATGTTAAAGCAGCACAACATTGAAATCTCATATTCCGTAAAATGTATAGCACTCGTCATTTGATGTCCGGTGGAAAGACTCGTTAGCAACATTACAATATCTTCCTATTTCTATTATTGTAGCAATAAAATATTTCCTGCGATTATGACAAACAATCGTATATGTCGTTATCCCAGGAACTATCACATTGCGAGAATAAATTAACTATAGACCAAATCACGTTGATGATTAATATCCTTATGCTTATGGAGGTGTTCGCATATCGTTTGCAAAGTTAACACCTCTGTGCAGTTATAATTGACATATTGCATAGGTGATTAAGCTGCTTAACTCTTTTTTTCTCATTCAGAAGGCAGAGGACCATATAATATGTGTAAACACTATAGAGTTATTAAATGTTCACAAAGTACTGATTTTCCAGAGACCTTGTTGTGTCCAAATAAGGATAAGTTACACCAAGAAGCCTCAAAAGGAGCATTACATGTTTGCAAGATTACGGAAAATCAATCTCACTTCGTAACCCGAAAATTTAACCACATATCTGAAATTGTTTCATCTTCGAAACGAGCCATCATACATATCAAAGTTTACCATATAGTTGAACATTTGGTTTTGTCAGGTGTTATGAATTCCTTTTATTTTATTTTACCTTGGAGGACGGTAATTTTGTTAATATTTTTACTATTGGCATGTGTCAGTAAATGAATTGTGTAATTAAATACACTAAAAAGGAAACTCCTGTACGCAATATTGATCTATACTCTGTTTGGAATTTTTTTAAGGTATACTTTTGTTGACTGTTCTGATGTACTAGGATTCACAAACCTGTATATTTTGTTTGTGTCTGATCAAGGTTTGTCATTAACGCTTGTACGGCATTGAATCCGGTATCGTATGTTTATTATACATCATTTTGATATCAATATGATAAACAGTAGATGAGAAGAATACGGCATTGAGACTACAACCCAGCGACACAAAAATCTAAGGACATCTGGTTGTTTACAAGGTTATAATTTGGAATTGCAAAAAAAAGCTGCTGTAGTAATGAAATTGGACTGATAAAACACTGGCAAAATATATAAAAAGAATATTCAAACTCATAAGTCGAAAACAAACTCACAATGCCATAACAAAACAAAGCCAAAACAAATGACGAAAAGACAGTACACAAAAGACAACATAGCAAACTAACAACTGAGCAATACGAACCCTACCAAATATCAGAGGTGATCTTCGGTGCTCCAGAAGGGTAAGCCGATCCTGCCATTGTGTTACTCATTTAAGTATAATTCCGGTAATAAGTCTAATTCCTGTCGGTCACATTCGAGAAAAGAGGACGGGTGCGTGCATGACATATAGGTCGTAATCTGTGAAACAGATATCCATGACGGTCAATCAAAACATGATGGCGCCCGTAAAATTTTCGAAAGGGTTATTTTAACTTCACCACTTGAAACTCTTGGTAAAATATCTTCCTTGTAAACAGTGTCCCTCTATCATGGAAATCTACCCTCCTTTAAGAGTAGACTAGTCCGACAGATAACCAATCTATCTGTCTGAAGGACTATACTACTCCGAAAGGAGGGTAGTATACCTAACCTAATAATGACCTCAGGGTTCAGCTAACAAGCAAGCTAACCAAATATTATACCTTTAACTACACACTCTATGCATTCTGCTGTAATTATAACTTTTGTCGTAAAGTTTTGTTCTCAACCTACCCTCATTGTCAATTTCTAGATGTGATGCAAGTCAAGACTTAACGGCATCTGCTATATCCTTTATTTCAATTTCAATGTGGTAGATGCATTCGATATAGTCACCAAATTTTTAATTATTTAACGATAGGATATGAATTATATAGAGTAATGTGAAGTTAAAAGTATTTCATTTTTCCTAAGAAGCTATTGTATGAAGTCCATCTCATATAAATAAAGGAAGTCGACAAGAAGAGGAGCACAGTTGATTCCCGTGGGATTACTCATTGTGTGTTCTTTAAACGTAACAAATATGGTGTCAATCAAGAAATAAAGCATCTTGGAAATGTCAATTTTAGAGGATGTATGTTAAATCACGAGTGATATTTTACAAAAGTTCCCTTCCTAAGAACAAATACTTGTATCTACTTTGGACATTCTTTTTTATCAAATAAAACAGGACCAATTTTTTCAATTTGTCTTTTATTTTTGAATCCGGTATACTTGTGTAAAGGGTAGAAGGATAAAATGTTTTAATACTGTATCAAGAATAAAAAGAGACCTAGATCATTTGAAGTGTAAAGTATCCACTTCTGATACACGCCGCCTCAAAGTAGGTAGTTTCACAATATCTTTGAAACCCGCTTTGATTGCTGATAAAATGTATGATAATAATTTAAAAAGAGGTTGTAATTCAAAGGGAATATAGAACAGACAAATGATTATTTAGACTTTTCTCCTTGGTAAGTGTCTTGGGTGTATGTTCAAGTGAATTGTCAATACCTAATTTCTTTATCAAGCAGTTTATGTAATGTGATTTAGAATTAACGATGTTGTTTGGGGTTTTGTCTGCGGGGAAAACAATGTATGTGTCAAGGAGATAGGACAGGTGCTCAGCAACATTTTGGGTCTTTGAAGATCGATGTAGCATGTGTATTCATAGACCCATTCAGATTTTTAATTTTAATTTGTATCAACGACCTCACATCCATAACACACTTGGAAAGAGTAATGTCTTCTTTTTCGTGTTTAGTGTATTGCCTGGCAAAATCCTCGACTGAATCCATCAGTATTTCAAAGTTGTGTTTCCAATTGATGGATTTAGGCGCACGATACGTCGGGGCTTTGGATAACACATTTCGTGGACTAGTGTTGTTGACAATGTTCAGGTCACCAGTTATAGCATGACCAAACGGATTATATATAGATTGGAAGCTAGAATTAGAGCAGTCAGAAGGTTAAGACATGAAGTCGTCAATGTCGAGATCCTGTAAAGCGTGTTTGACATTGGTAATGGGTTTGGTTTAAGTATAGGAGATGATAGTTATATATTAATTTTTTAAGGTAGGGATGTATTTTCGAGTGATGAAAAACATTTCCCAAGTTGGTGGCATCGAGACCTTTGTTGGCAAAAGAATGTTTTAAAAGGATCCTTTATCCTTTCTATCTTTTGTAATGCAAACCGGTATGAAAAGTTAGTGACTGGCAATATCCAAAATGATAGCTGTAATTTCGTATTGGTTTGAAATGGAGATTTGTAACAGTACTGGTTTCTAAACACAATTTGTACAGAAGTGAAGTTTTGAATTGGGTAGTGAGCAAAGTTTCGTGCGAATGTGATGAATATTCAATGGCTTGTGTATAAATAACAGAAGGTCATTAATAGAGACAAAATGGAGAAAAGACGATGTATCATCACCATGACCCTCGACGTCGGGGAGCAAAATTGATTTATTCATCATAATCACCGAGATACAGAATGGACTAGATAGAATACTTAAACCATCAATTTTGTCGTTAGAACAATAATATTATTTCATGATCGCTATTTTTGGTTTTGAAAATGGAACATATTATTAAAAGAATACCGGTATTTTGTATATACCATTACTCTAAAACAAAACATATCTATAACAAAGTCTGAATAATATGAATGATCAATTCAAGATGAGTGTTTCAAATAAATATTGAATGTATTCAAATAAATGGTGTCCCATTAAACATTTAAAATCATTAAGTAAGTAATATGCATATTTCAATTCCAAGAGGAGCGAAATATCCCAAAGGGATATTCAAACTCACAAAAACAACCTGACAATGCCATGGCATAACAACGAAAAACCACCAAAAGACACACAACAGAACACCAAACAAAACCTGAAAAACTAAAAACAAAGCAACACGACCCTTAGTATCTCCCGCCTCGTTTTGGTATAAGGTTTGCACGTGTGTCTATTGTTTCATACTGTATGTTAATATCTTCATGCTGTTTCGAATTAAGGTGTCTTTGGGTTCCTGACTCTCTGGTAAATACACAATCATTACTTTTATTCTTACTTAGATATGTAATGACTAATAATTTACAATTAAAATTCGACTGCATTGATAAGCAGTTATTTGGATGTGCAGATTCATAACGAAGCAAATTATTACTTTATTTTATTTATTTTCAATTGTTTTTCAAAGCCTATCAGCAGCACAGCTGGAAAATACACACCACATGTAGCTCAAGGCACCTATTAAAATGAAGTCACAAGTATCCATCAATACATGAACATATTTATTTATAGTATAACTAATCGCCGTATTTGAATATCAAAAATAAGACAACGCGTGACCGAACGACGCATGGATTAAACGAGTGCGCAGCACGAGTTTAATCCATAGCGGCGTTCGGTCACAAGTTGTCTTATTTTTGATATTCAAATACGGCGATTAGTTATTCTTTTTATTACATTGGCAAATGGCTTTTTTTTAATGAAATTAATGTAGAAAATGTAAGGAACTATATCTTTTTCCTACGCATTGACAATTTGTTTTGATCCGACGTTATCGACGTCTTGACAACGCCTATTGTTGTATGACGTCAGAGAGTGAAATAACCACGTTTATTTCACATGTGAAATTATCGGTTTTTATTTAACTGGGAAATCAATGTAATTCATTGCAACCAATGTAATAAACCTTTATAATGGTCATCAAGTGATTATTTAAGACATTTGCTTTGTTATTAACAAGCTTTCAATAAAAACTTTCAACAAATTAGGCGCAAATCTTAGAAAAAAAATAAACATATTTAGAAAACCTGGTCCATATTTAAAATATAATCTAAGAGTTTCAAGAGTTGAAAGTTTCTTATTTTCTATTTAATAATATATTTTTGAATACGCAAACATAATTTCGCATTATATGAAGTGATATTTAGCGCAAAACTTACTGGATGAAGTGAAATCTGCATCTAAAACACAAGAAGAGCAAATTACCAATTTACCACAAAGAAACAATCAACTTTAATAGCATACACGTTAAATGGAAACATAAAAGAAGCTATATAAAACTATTATCAATAAAGATGAACAAAGGGAGGTCAAGGATATACGTCAATTAGACAGCAACAGGTATGTCATCCGATGGTTGAATATTTATAACCGACCTATTTAGAAATTTTACATTCAATTAGTTAAAATCATACATTTTCAACAAAAAAGGTAAATTCAAATAAAACATTGAAAACATACAAATCTGATAATATTTATGTTTGATCGATAGATAAAAAAGATGATAGCAGTAATATTGTCACATTGCATCGATTTTAATCTATAAATCCATGGAAAAGTTGTAATGAGAAGAGTTTCAATCCACACACATCCCGAATTTTATATCTTAAAGTTTTGTGTCTTTCAAATGTTAAGGCCAGCGAAAAGATATCAACTTTTTAGTTTGACAAAAATAAAAGGGGAAGAGAAAAGTTAATTAAGTTATTCATATTGTTCATATGAAATGTTAGTAGTATGGCTATCAAAAGATATGCTGCTTGTTTTCCTCCATTTTACCTAAAATGTCTCAATTCAATTGCAGAATGATTTTTTTTCTTAAATTAATCAGTTTTCATTTCCTTTCTATGCATAGTCATTTACAATTTAAGGTATTTGATATGTATACAATATCATTGTTTGATATGCAAGTTTGTCAGATTTCAGGCCCTATAACAATATCTATTAAACAAATTGACAACGTATAATGCAAAGTTCATAATATTGTGTTCTTACAAGTGTAAAAATAGAACACATCAAAATTTAACCACTTCTGTTTTTCTAAAAAAGTGTCAGAATAACTCTCCACTAAATCATTACAGCTAACATTATACCTATCATTGTTTTACATGTAATTTCAAAGATAATGATAAAATGATGTAATGAAGTACCTCTCCGCAGCTTTTTTATGACAGGAGAAACTGTAGCATGCATTGACCTGTAATCTTTACAAAACGCTGCAACTTTGTGTCCAGCTAAAGCCTTTACTTCGTCATAGGTCATTTTAGTATTCACGATGTTTAGAATGTGGTCATGCACCTCGGTGGTCCATCCCTGTATAAAGATAATCTCGCATAAAATTTAACAAAATGAGGATTTTCTTCTCATGAAAATGCCATTTGTAACCTTATTATGTCCTCCTACCAAATAATTTATACTTCACTTTAACTGAAAAATTGCTTTATCTACATACATGCCTTTAAAGTGTTTACACAATTAGAAAAAAAAATCATATAAACTTACGATTCTGTATTTTCTGTCAGATGCCATGGGTACGGGTGATTTCGTGATAATACAAGTTTGCTTGTTTATATTTTTCAGCGCACCGTAACCCTGCAAATTTAAATGTATTTGTCTAAATGAGAAATTCAACGCAACATACGTTCCATTAAGAATATTTACATGTTTATATCTATTCAATTTTTTTTTATGTTCATTTATACTTCCAATAAAATCATAAAAAAACAATTGAAGGCAATTAAAGTCTGTAAATTATTTCTTGTTTAGCCTTGTTTATTAATAATATAAGTTATGAACTCAATAAACTGATAATATTGTTATCAATACTCTTCAGTTACTTAACTATATATTCATACCGTGCTATAATCGTGAAAATTGACTGTCGGGACGCCATTCTTGTATTTACAAACGTCGCCAACAATAGCAATGACAGTCTTTTCTTCGGTATCATGTATAACATCCATAGCCACTTTGCGTCCCATATGGTCGATTTCAATCAGGTGGTTTACCTGTAAAGTCATAAGAAAAATTCAGAATTTTTTATGCACAAAAAATGTGACAGTATAATTAACCGATAATTAATCTTGACGCATTTAATAGAAGACAAGTATGAATACTATATGAAAGGCTCTAAATACACTGAGGCTATACGAGTTTTGCAAAAGACTATTAAATAATTGTCATTGAAATCAATTTTGTTCAAGGATAACGTTTCCAAACACAAAAAAGTTATTAAAGACAACCATTGACAAGGATACTAACTTGAATGTTAACAAATTTAGTTGATTATAAAACAAAATATAATTAACGTACTCATTGATGTGAATTGTTTTTAGAAACAAGTAATTATGGTTTTGTATACATTGTTCGTATTATTTTTTTATTTGAAGTGCTTTACTAGCAGCACAGCAATCAATGATTATTCAAAATTTACTCAAAATTCGAAAATAATAACTTACCTCTGGAATAGCCTTCACATAAACGAACATCAATGTCACTATTCCAATAATCATGATGATGGTTTTGACGAAAGATATCTGTAAACATTAAAAAGAAAGAGGTTCCAATCTTTGAAATGAAAATTAAATGTTTCGTATAATTAAAACTTGTATTAATGATAATATCTACATCTTTTAAATATAAAACAGAAATGAATGATCTTTAAAAATTTTTAATTATGAAAATTATTATTTCACGGTTAAATTATAAAATCTAAATTTAAGAATTGATCACTTTGTATTTAATTTTAAAAAAACGGAAAAGGGAATTAAAATGTTTGTACTCACAGGTTTAAAGAGTTTTATCATAATTGCATTTTTATTTTTTAGAATGGAACTTATATAAGTTTATTTTTCTACCTATATTTGGAAATCTATTCAAAATTCTGTCACGACATATTGTTTACTTCATATGTTGCACGCTAATTTTTAACTCTAATCTAAAAAAAAAAAAAGATAGATTACCTTCTTGTTGACACATAATTAATAACATCAATAAAAAATAAATAAACTCGTTTCGATTTTCAGGGTACCTGTTCTTTTTTTATAGGGTTCTTTTAAAATTTTGTAATTAAATGATAAAAAAAAAGAATTCTATTGATAAAAAAGGCCTTATCGATAGATGTTGGATGTAATCTTCCTGTATGAATTGACTAAAGATGTTTATATTTGCACATTTAAGGTTTAATGTTATTCTTATCTTCATATTTCGCTAGACAGTGCCATGACAGAGGGCTCATCATTGTATAAAATTGTATGCAATTTTGACTCCTTTAGAATCCTTGACTTCACTGCTGGAAATATAAATGCCATCTTCGTGTTGTTCTTGAAATCGTTTTATGAGAAATTTTTATAAAGGTTCAATAAATGTATCTTGATTTTTTTAATCGGTTTTGTGCTTTGTTTGTATTTTTGTTTATATAAATTGTCTTATTCATAGTTTAAAAAACAAGAATAAACTGGGTTTTTTTTCCTTGAAAGAAATTAGTTTCCATTGTATAAGATCATATGTATAAAGGGAAATGTGAGGTAAACATTAGTGAAACGAAAACCTTATCACAATAATAACCAGAAGACATTTAGTGTGCATCATTTAGTTTTCAACAAAAGACAGGTGTATAAACACCCTGGAAAGCTCTAAATTGTCCGGATTCCATTAAACGTGAAGAATTATTAATACATTGAACAGAAACTATCAAATATTTGCCATAAACACCGACTTTTTTCAAATAATGAAAAACATTAAGAGGTGACAAACGACAACTACTCTCAAGATTCTAAACTCTTCCCCTCTTTGTAGATTACAAATCGTACATCGAATATACAATTAAAACCAGTACAGGAATACAATAAAGGTATAATAGATAACAAAATCACAATTTCATACAGCAAAGTCCTAAAAAGAAGAGAAAGTCATGATCATGAGCCATGGTCAAACCAATGTATTTACAGAAAAACTATCATTAAGCGATGTTGTCACAAAACGAACATGATAACCTGGTTGAACCACAATAGTATAACAATAACATCTATCAATAAATCTTTTATGCCAACGAGACATGTTTGCTTGCACTGATAATGACTTTATATGAAATAAACTCGTATATACATCTAATTAGACTGCAGGACAGCATGGTGTTTGATGCCAATATATTGAAATTCCAATACATCATACAAATATCGGACAGTTGATGAAATATACGGACCAACATGATAACCCAACCCGACCATAGATTGTTCATATAAAATTCATTATACTGGTAATATTCATTCTACGTGATGTTTGTCTATTCAAGACTTGACATTATGCTTCTGGACTAACTTTTGATGTCTTTGTTAGCTTACCATTATATGTTCATAAAATGTGTTTTGCATGACATGGATTATAAATTTTGGAAATTCACTGTTACTTTCGTATAATAAATATTCTCTGTACTACTGATTTTTTTCATTCTTATTATTACAGGATGTTATTTATACATGATTTCAATATGACTTTAAAACAGTTAAGTCTTTCTCTTTCCGGGATCAACGAAACAATTTTTGAATGAGAAAAATGAGAGGATGTTTACCCCGGAATGATGTTTGTAAAGGTATCATTAATATATCATCTATATCATATTCATTATAAGCTCAGTTCTATATTCATCAACTATTGATTTTGCTTTTCAACTATTTTGATTCAATTGTCACTGATAACTCTTATTTTGAAAATATGAGCGACTGGCTTTTCAAGTTTTAATCCTGTTATCATGAATGAGTTTTCTGTCCTCCGCCTTCCTCTTTCTACGTATATGATTGTGTTTGGTAAATGTTGATTTTTATGAGAAAAACGTCTATTTCAGTCTCCCAGCAATTGCGCACTAATACTGTACATCAAACCGAAACAACAGTCACGTAACCGGTAGGTCCGTGTTAAATTTGGTTGATTTAGATAATTTTATTTTTAAGAAATTTAGTTATTATCCTGTTACTCATATTCAATGTCTTGTTTTGTTTAAAAAAAACCATGCACAATGATATAGAGGACAAATAAAAACTGTTCAGCATCACGCTACCAATAAAATTCGGACATGAATACAACGACCGTCAAAACCCATTTGTCAGTCAATTTACGAAAAACAAAAAAATCCTATATATGTTTTTACAGATTTTCCCTCTATCATCTGTTAAATTCAAGCGCATCTTTTTATTTGTATGGTTAATTAGACGCTTTAATGGATTTGGGAACAATTGAAATACATTTCAAATCATCAGACATTTAAACGATTGTCAATATAGAACTCCAACTACTAATAACAGAAAAGTGAGTTTCGTAAATTTCCAAAGCAAAATACTTTAAAATTCAAAAGTTATCAAAAATAAAGAGCTTATAAACCTAAGTAGACAAAAAGTATAGCCCAAGAGAAGCAATTGACTGTGAAATTATGGTTTATTCATTCAAAAATAACACTATCATAGTTCGAATATAACCCTGAAATTAACTTTTTTCAATTCATTTATATAACAATATTTTAATATAAAATTTCGTTCCATTGAATTATAAAACATGATGATTAGAATTATCTTTGACAAGTAAAGGCAACAGTAGTATGTCGCTGTTAAAAAGTCATAAATTAATTGAGAGGGTAACAATTTAAAACGGAGGGAAACACATCAGCAAAAGCATACGCCAAAATACATAGAAACGAACTATTTGATAACAACTGCCATTTTACTGATTGGTACTCGACATTTGAAGACAAAAATAGTGGGTTGAACCTAGTTTTATGACTAGCCAAACCTTCCGTTTTTCAAAGATACACGAGACGACTTAGAATTTTGAATTAATCAATGTCCCTCACCTTAGTAGCATAATAACAACTTCACATACATATTGGACACACAGTGCCTAACTCATTCGGTATTCAAGAGCTCGCAACTGCTAATCAAATATTGTCAAAAGTCACCAGTGTCTGAGCAGAAAGTTGATGAACCAGTGGTGTGTTAAAGATCGTTTCGCCCTTTTTTTTTTAAGTTCATCTGAAGATACCAAAACCTGGTTGATAAATATTCTGTATCTAATTTACATATAATACAAGATAGTATTGAAGTATAGATTCTAGGTACTGACGTTGTATATCGTATCCATCTTACGTGGCTCTGTACTTACATCCCGTTATTTTATTGTTGCGTTATTGTAATTTTTTTGTGTTCCTGTCTATCGTTTTTGCAAATGGGCTTTGTCTTTATGCCATTTTATTTCTTTAATGACGTTTTTGCTAGGTTTTGTAGTGATTACGATTATAACACAATGTACCTTACCTTTATGCAATGACTGATGTACCCTTACATTTGACATTTTTAACCTATTATGTATGTCTGTTTTGTTCACACAATCTTGTCAATATAATGGCATTTTATGCGACTGACATACAAGTGAGAGATTTAACTTGCTATTAACTTGCTATAAAACCTGGTATAATCCACCATTTCTACATCAGAAAGTGTCTGTACCAAGTCAGCAATATGACAGTTGTAATCCATTCGTTTGATGTGTTAGGGCTTTTGATTTTGCTCTTTTTGAAATTTAATACATTAATCACCGCATCAGACAAAATTGCATTAAAATAAATATTATCAGAAGACGATAATGACTGTTCGGGGTATAGGCCTATTTGGTTTTAATCTTGTTTAAGGTTCTTTATATTTGGCGGTTCATACTTTTTTTTTTTTACCTTTTATTTCTTTTTCCAAAAACAAAAGTTTGTTTGTTTGTTGGTAAGATCAATTTTTACCTATATTTTCAGGATATTTACTTCACAAATAAATATATCGCAGCTGTTATAGTTCAAGCATTTAGTTACATTACAGTCACGAGAGTAACAACCTTCATTCATAAGTGATAAACATGTCATGGAAACAATGCCAAATCAACATCATTTTAAATCCATGAAATTATTAAATTTCTATTTTAATGTGGATTTATTTTCTTATATTGTCAGAATTCACAACTGGTTTTAAAATCAAGCCAAATTAACCAACATTTGGATATCAGATCATTTTTTTAACTGTTGTCCCTCTTTCCAATATATGCATTATAGGTTTGAATAAACTTTAACTCCAATCAGTTTTTTGTAAACAGAAAACAGAAAAGAATGAAGAACATCATATGTTTAATGTCTATGGCAAAATTGTATTCTTCTTTCAAGTATAAAATTTAAGGAGTAAGTTCACTGACTTGTAAAAATGGTCCTGTCTTTAAAACAACTTCATATAAAGAATATGTAAAGGACATCTTTGACATAAAAACAGATTGAATAAAGCAGAAGTTAAGTTTAAATGCATTTTTGGTTAAAAACAATTGAAAAACAACATTCAAAATCAGATATATCTGGAAATTTTACCTTTTTTTTTCAATATTTGCACAAAAGATTTCAAATTTGGTCAAGATTACCACAACTTATCCTGCCATAATTAGAGAAGTTAAAATTCGAAATATCTTTGTATATTATTAGATTTTTGGGTCATAAAAAAATCATTAAACAGATTTTTGAATATATACTTTGATTTTCTGATGTTGAGGTCAGTTATATTTATACTATATGAACTTGAACACAAACTTTTATAAACTATTATTATAAATATTTAGTTGCGACATTTTAATGATATATTCGGCATTTTGGTGTTAACATAGAAAAATGAATCATAAAAAAAACATGGTTTTCTGAAGAAGAAAAATATACTTGTATATGTGCATATTGGATCAAGTGTTTCGATAATTGATGAATTTTACTACTACCATTCACAAATAATGATTTACGTCTCTGTTCCAATATGTTTTGGTATTCACTGAAACATTTTTATTCATCTTATGTTGGTCTGGTGAGTTCATTTTAATGGGATATAAATTGACACATAACTTCACATCATATTTTCTTGAAAACAATGTTTTAATTGTTTATTAAATTTGGTCGTCTTATTTTTAAAAAGTTGAACTAAAAAAAAACAAAATATAAAGACGTCAAATAAACTCATCATAGATACCAGGATTATTTTTTTTTATTTACGCCAGACGCGCGTTGCGTCTACAAAAGACTCATCAGTGACGCTCGAATCCAAAAAAATAAAAAAGGCCAAAAAAAAAAGTATGAACTTGAAGAGCATTGAGGAGCAAAATTCCTAAACATTTCCCAATTACTGCTAAGGTAATCTATTCCGGAGACAGATCTTTCATTGTTTATGTTAAATTCATTCACAGCTTGTTTAGGTTCGGATCGGTTCATAACTTGATATCGTTCTGTTGTTAAAGACTTCATTTTACTTTTCAAATGCTAGAGTTTTTAGTGGGGCTTTTATTTGTTGTTTAGTTGATGTCTCATTGACTTATTATTCCCTTTGTTAATAATCAAGTTTAAGTTTCTTAATTATGCTCGAACTCAAAGTTTTTTAAAACGAGATAAGCATATCATAAATATGAACACTGAAAAGGCGACCTGTTTGTCATATATTTCATTTTTCGATATATTTATTACAAGCAATCTCTTTAATTTTCCTGTTTCATATGATGCTTGTAATTTTTATTTTTAAACAAATACAGCATCGTTATGTAAAATAAATTCCTTGAATTTAACCATTTTTTTTAATACAAAATGATGTAAATGTCAGCTGTTGCCTATCGAGCACGGAAGAGGCGACCTTCAATTTATAGAATGCTACGTAACCATATAAACGCATACAAATATTGGGATATGAAACGTGATCGCAAACAAATGTCACGTTAAATTAGATAATTTCGTTAAAACTACACCTTAGCACATTTTTGAAAATCATTTCCAGACCCGTTGATTGTGAACAATATTATATAGTGGTTTGAACTCCAGTTTTAATTTTAAAAAAAAACTAGAGGCTCTCAAGAGCCTGTATCGCTCACCTGACTTTTCAAGGATTTTTGAAATTATATAGAAAAAGATAAAATTTGGCTACAAAGTAACAACACTTGGCCAGCACCTAAAGAGGCAAGAAACAAACATGTTTGGTTTCATTCAATTCAGTGGTTCTCTAAAAGAAGTCATTTGTATGCATTTCCCATAGGGTCCTATGTTAAACTAACCCCCCTTCTGGCTGCCATCTTGGATGATGGATCGGGCACAAAGTAACAACACTTGGTCAGCACTTCATAGGGAACATTCATGCCATGTTTGGTTTCATTCCATTCAGTGGTTATCTAAAAGAAGTCATTTGTATGCATTTCCCATAGGTTCCTATGTTATCTAAGTCCCCCGCTGGCGGCCATTTTGGAAGACAGATCGGCTACAAAGTAACAACACTTGGTCAGCACCTCATAAGGAACATTCATGCCATGTTTGGTTTCATTCCATTCAGTGGTTCTCTAGAAGAAGTTCAAAATGTAAAAAAAATTAACGACGACGACGACGACGGACGACGGACGCCAAGTGATGAGAAAAGCTCACTTGGCCCTTCGGGCCAGGTGAGCTAATAATCAAATAAAAAATATCTGGGTTTTTTTCGTTTTCTATTTGTATTGGGTTTTCATCTTTTAAGCGAATGTGATATTGGATACTTTTTAGAAATGTTAAAGCATATCAATTTGTTCTAGTTTACACCTGCTACTTACATGTGTCATATACTTTTCATGAATGGTATTTTTAACCACAATTGAATGGAAGATTGTTCCTGGAATATTTGATCTTTTCCAAACACAACCATATTACATCCTTTAAAAGGTCAATTCGCAACAATATTGTCTATCGGTTAACTGTTATAATCTTCAACAATTTACCAATAGGCTGCTTACAACTACAAATGACAACGACACCGACAGGTAATAGGCAATTGAATGCAACTATTTTCTCAAAAATTGTACTTTTGGAAACAAACTTTACCTGTAGTGTGTTTTTTATTTGTTTGTTTGAAAACAGGTAAGCCTGTATCTTTTATACTTTTCACAACATAGTTTTTATTTGTTTGGTGTGAAACATATTGAAATTCAAATTTAATTGTATTTATATTGAAGAAAAGGGGGGTTCTTAATATTTTATTTGTTTACTCTTCCAGACGGTGAGCCGCAAGCATCCTTGATGAAATATTTGAAAAATGAATAACAAATCTGTTTTAAGTACTAGTAGTAAGTGTCAAGTTAAATATCTGTTTACGTCTCGTCAATGTATGTTAATTTTGGACTTGGATTTTTCCACAATGTACTCCTTTCATTTGTTTACTATGCCAAATTTTCGAAAAATCAATATAGTAAGTATCCACAATAATATTATTTTTGACGGAATATTCAAAAAATTAGTACCTACAGAAAGAACTAATCCATAGTAAATCGTTATATAAAAAAATGCAATGGCTTAATGAGTGTGATTTCCTTCTAGAATTCGTCTATGGACCACACATTTATCACTGTGTCATACAATTGAGATTTAAACGGGAAATATGTCTACGAGACAACAACTAGACAAAAGAGCAGAAAACAGCCAAAGGCCTGTAGGTGTAATACCACCAAATCATGGTACGTCACATCCGGTTGTATACGAAAATAGGTCGATAACAAATATTAGCTTGAATTTGACAGTTGTATGTAATTAATCCTACATTTTATTGCAGTAAAATATTTCTGTGTCATAAACATATGTCTTGGGTATTTCAAAGTACCATTATGTTTTTATTTGGGATTTCTAGAGAATATTTTGAGGTAACATGGTGACTAAACCTTGTACACAGATAAAATAAGGGGAGAAATTTGATTGGTTAACTTCCAGTGATGGTTATTTTCTTTTATGCAATGAAATGTTATGTGAATTTTTTTCTATAGTACTGGACAGGATAAAACTTTAATCATGCCAAGTATTTCTTTATTTGAAACAAAGATAAATTCTACAGATTTTTTTGAAAATTGCAAATTTAACAAAGACTAATAGGGGAAAATCAATGGTGGTATTACACCTGCAAAAGGTCTCCAACTCAACAGAAAATATCCGCACCCGAAGGCGGACTTCAGCATTTAATTTGCACCGTTTTGGTTAATTTATTTTTTTGTGTTCTTTTTCTTTTTGGAGTGTCTTACTTATGTTTTTAAGTCATTTAAAACAGAATCATTCCTTGTAGCTATAACCACATTTCTCATGTTCTGGGTTAAGGATTAATGCCATCAGTTAGCCTGTATATTCAGTCATCTTAAAGGAAATCGTACTATTATCCGATGATTGGCCTCGAACGTGTAAGGTTATATTCAATCGATACGACTAAACAAACACTGTGTATGGAAGTCAAAATTGCAATAATATTTCTTATTCAATATAGTAGCATTTGACTTTATAGAGACCGTGTTTAAAAGAAGACAGTAACACAGTTTTGATTCTTATTTCGTTTATCTAAAATTAAACCTAACACATCCTTGGTTATTTTCCTAAAGCAGAATCTAAGGCTGCGGTATTGACAAAACAAGTTGAAATTACACACCACATGTAGGACACTGAAAAAGATTACAAGTCATAAAAAAATTGTATTTTGTTATCACATTATCAAATAAATATATTTGAAAATATCACATGTAGTCAATATATTAAACATGAAGAAAAAAATAAAATAAAAAGGATATATTTAAAACTGAATACAGAAACAGTATATATACTGTGCATAATTCGAAACACGTGCACTTGTTCTTTACTGATTGTATCCGAGTTCATTAAATGACTTTTAGAGAAGGAGGAAGTTAAACATGTTAAATGTTGGTAATGTCTATATAGTTTTATAAAATAATACACAAAATGTAACAGTAGTTTGCTATGTTCTATTTTATGTAAATTAAACTTACTACTAGATCCAGCATCATCTGCATCTAAAATAAGATGTTTTTTTATTATTTACGTCCAAGTAAATTAACTATGAGAAAAAAGATAAAACGGCAGATGTAGTCCTTTTATTGTTCTGTACACTTGTCAATAAAGTATGTTCTTTCTTTTAACTTAAAGTTATGTAAAATTTGTAGTTGTGGAAGTTTTTTTTAGTTTGCATTCATATTGATTTTATTGCGACGCATATATTTTCTCAGCATTTTAACCAGATAATTAATGCAACAGAAACGAAAAAGTGATTGAAAGCTAAATGTTTGTATTAAAGCGATTTCGGTTGCAAACGAAGCAATTATCATGGTGAAGAAAAATTATAAAAAGTTAATACATATCTAATATTAAAACGAATTAAAAAAAACTACGCGTTTGAGAAATAGATAACATAAAAGTACCTCGTCGCTGTTTATTTCCAGGGGTGATATCAGCGTATAGTGATGTGTAATCTTTACAAAATGCTGCTACTTTTGGTCCAGCTAATGTTTTAACGTCGTCATACGTCAATTTCCTGGGTACTAAACTTAGGATGTGATCATGAACCTCAGTGGTAATACCCTGTGTTATTATGTTTATAAATGAGTTTTAAGTTAATTTCTATAAAAATCAAAGCATGTCATGAACATATTGATATAAAGTAAATACTTTAAGGCTTACGTGTATTATTTTGGATATCATTGTAATACTCATATAGTATTATCTCTTTAAATATGCTCAACTGTCTTTATGAATCTACGAAAAATCTTTGCCGCATAACAACCGTAAAGATTATCATCGTTTTTTGTTTTATTTGTACATTTCATCTGGTAAATCATTTATCTTGTTTTTCTAATTTCCTATATTTTAGTAAATCATTTACCTTTTTTTCTAATTTCATCTAATTTGTATGCATATGTTTAAATCAATTCAAATCAATAAGATTGATAACAACATATAAAAACTCCGAGGTTGCAATACAAATAAAAACTTACGACTCTGTATTGCTTGTCTGTTCCCATTGGTACTGGAGATTTCGTTATAACACAAGTCTGTTTGTTAATATCTTTAAGTGCGCCATAACCCTGTAAATGACCACTAGTATTGTAATTATATAGGGAAAACCGTACTAATACATTTTCCCAGCACTAGGTTGGCCTTTTGTGTACCCAAGGCAGGTGAAGGAAGTCAAATTAGTAGGGCTGTGATTGGATGTAAGCGTAAAATATATTTTTTTATTTATCTATGAATAACTGCAGTGTGTATATTTACCATATAAATTTTGAAACCTATTGAAATATTTTCTAGAGAATTATTCGAAAAGACTTCCAAAATCTGATCAATTTGGTGCAAAATGACGGTGGGCATGAATAACATAAACCAGCTCCGTTGAAAGTTGGTCATGATACTATTTGGCTTTCATTTTTAAAACGGAATAATAAAGTACTAACACCACATATAACTGTTTTATCCAGGTTTTTGTCATAAAAAGTGGTAAATTCAGAAAATGTTAATATTGTCGCCTATGGCAGAATAAATAGTACGGTTTTCCCTATACTGAAGATAGCAAGGGAATCAAAGTCCATCAGACTTCAATTCTTTTATTCTATTTTGAAGCTTTTGATTAGTACATTTGTTTTTTATCACAAAGAATAGAAATTTGAATAGGCGATTAAGGTAGGAGTGATTTCTCATTTAATGACAGAAGTGGGGTTTTTTTCTCTCCTAAGGGAAGAAGGAATCACTTAATACTAGTATGTGTATTGGGTTTTTTTTTCGGAACAATATACACAACCATTATAGTAAAGGAACAACTACAAAATATTAATCCATACTAAAGGATATTTTATCTGCTACATAAATCGTGGGAGACCTCCTTGCATTAGTAGCATTTTACCAACACATGTCTTGTTTTAGTCGCAATGACTACATAAGTTAGCCGCCTACCAAACCAATAATAATAACAAAAACAACAACAACAACAACAACCATAAGAATTGGTTAATCTATATATATAATAGGCTATTTGCCAATTCCCGTAATTGACCCTGTAATTATAGATCCCTATTTTTGTTGTCTCCCTTTATGAGGGACATTATTTTTTATTTACAATGGAGAGCTAGCAGAAAGAGCAAATTTACCTGTGCGTAATGTGAGTAATCTATAAGGTTTTCTAATCTTTGAATAACATTAATTTGTTGTTTAGTTAAATACTTTTGACATCAGAAGTTATTTTTCATGAAAAATTAGTTAAACCGCCGATACATCACATTCAATTCATCATGCTTTGCGTTGGCGAAAGCCAATTTTGTCCGGTATGGAACCAATCTACGATTGACAAAGGGAAGTAATTTGTTTAAAAGTGTGTAATAACAGAATCAAATCGGTAATTGGCAAATGGACTATTGAATGCTGCTTTTTCTCAATTCCAACGAATAAAATAATTATCGTCACTATCTTTTTTGGGGGCTATAATTTTTTAATAAAGACTGTTTCAGTAAATCTCTTTAGCCATACTTACGGTCTTATAATCGTGGAAATTAACTGTTTGGATGCCATTCTTGTATTTAGATACATCCCCAACTATAGCCAGGACAGTTTTGTCCTCAGAGTCATGTATCACATCCATAGCCACTGTGTGTCCTTGGTGATCAATTTCTATTAAATGGTTGACCTGGGATAATAATAGATAAATATTTCGTTTAAAAACGCTGATATTCCGTGAAATAAGTTAGTAACCAATTGACAAATGATGTCATATATGTGTGAATTTTGAAAACATGTTTCAAATGTAGCCACATGAAAGAACAACATAAATTGGTTTGTTATTTTGTAAATTGTACCTAATTTTGTTTGGAAATTGGCGTAAGTCAATAATAATTCCTCAAAATATCAAAATATCAAAAATCTAATTTGAATTTTAATTTGTAATATAAGAACTAAAATGTTTTGTTCATAACAATAACTTTTTTTATGCAACTAGAATAAAACATTCAAGGGAAAAAATAAAGAAAAGCATTTAAATTTATGCACATTTTATCAAAAAACTTTTGTAATGAAATATTTTGAATATTTTACAAGATAATAACTTTTTGAGCAATCTTAATTTCTAAATGGGTTTTTTTTCTAGAGAAATAGTAATTGCTGTTGAAGAGACCAATTAGTATTTTTCCGTTGATTTTTTTTGGGTTTTGCATATGTATTAACCGCGAAATTGTCCTACGGATATCGCTGACGGCAAAAGGGTGGTTAATGGTTATTGTGCCACGGTTCCAAATGTCGTGGCGAACAATGACGATGTTTATACTGATAATTATGAGAATTCTGCTACAATAGCCACTAGTAGCAATGTCCAACCTACTATTATGAGTTAGTCCCAAATGATGTCAAATTCTTGCTTTTGTGTATTACTATATTCAAAAATTAGGGGAAATGTTACAATAAATTGTATCAGTAACTGAAAATAAATATATAAGAAATGTGATCAATCATTTTAGATTTTACCTGTTGTGGTTAATTAAATACTAGTAGTTATAATTGAACGTTTTTCTCTTTTCTATAGAGCTTTAATATGTGATAAATAGACTATATTTACCCTAGTATCCTCTCTCGACCAATATCGGCCCTCGTCTAAAGCCTCCGATTGATATGTGAGTCTCGTGAAAATACCAGGGCAAATATGGAAAAGGGCATGTAATAATCTATGATTGTTTCAAATACGGAAAACTATTTACTCACTTCTGGGACAGCTCCAACACTAACAAGCAATAATACAACTAATCCAAGTATCATGGTTTTGTCTAAAAGAGATAAAAACAAAAACATATATTACAGCATAAACGTCGTCAAAATGATATTTTGTTTATGGTGCTGGTCTTTCCGTAATACTAGTGTGAATGTCAAAATAAATCATTCGTATGCTGTACTTACAGTTAAAAGCTCAATACTAAATGATTATAATCTTTAGAACTGCTATTTGAATTTATAGGAAAATTACCAAAATTAAATACGTCATATTAAAGTGAGTAATTGCAACATTGATAACCTTTCCAATTTTTCGTCGTGGCAGTATTCAATTTCAACATCAGATGTTGCTTTATAATATAGACGCAATACCAGGAACTGTTCATTTTAAAGGGAACTTGAAAAATTAAATTACACTTTCTGTTATTCACATTTTAGTACAAATTGACATCTGTATCTTAAATTGCTGATTCAATGGTAATGGAAAGAAATTATATTTATTTGTTCATTTGTCACGTTTTAGGTCTTGTGTTTAATGAAACCTCAAAGTATGCATATTTGTTGAAACAAAAAACAATTTCCCTGGGTTCAGTATTTTTGTGATTTTACTTTATACCATATATGTTCTTGTAATACCTGTATTACAAAGGTTGAGAAATATAAATTTTCTTGAACTTTGGCCGTCCTTGTGGCTGTTCAGAACTTAAACGCAGACAGGTCTATTCGGAAAAACGGTAAATATCGTGCATCGTGTAGGTTGAATGCCAAGCTATTTGCTGGTAACACTTGTCACAACCATCTGGAGACTTCGTACGTGATCTGTTGCGCAAAAAAGTATCTGCCCTTTCCCACAAACCCTCTTCCTGCAGTGGCAGTCCAGATTTCCCAATATTCATACCAGTCGATATACCTTTCAGAATCTATCAATTGTGTTAAGACGTAAAACAAGCAACGATCAATCAATCATGTTCTGTATAAGGTTGTATTAAATAGAATGTGTTTTACGCGTGTGACTAAATATGTATGGCTTAAGGGAATTCATACTTATTTTCTAAATTAATCCTTTATTTTGCAACGGGCAATTTACAAAAGTGGGGTTTTTTTTATATATAAAAATCCCCGTCAGTGGCTTAGCACTGATGACTGATTTGATGATACCCTAAAAGACTAACATCCCATCAGTAGTGATTCCAAGTCGATATTCATATAAAAATGCAACGACTTTTATGTATTAAGATACCCTTTGACAATGAGTAAGAGTAAGAGCGATATATTCGAAATCTATTCAATAAAGCATATTTTATCTTTAGCATCGGTTCTAGATTCTAGATTCTTTAATGGCGCTCGAATTAAAACTGTCTATGTTGCATGTGTTGCTGGTGTTACCTAGAACTATGTTTGGTATGATTAAATGTATTGGATTTTTGTCACATTTGTTGGACATATCTGATATCAAATTGTAACACTAATGGTATAAAACGATCAATAACAGCTGGTCAGGGTTTATTTATAAAAAGTTGTAACCTTCAAAGAAATTTTCTTGGAATACAATATGGAATTAGATTTGATTGTCTGAATAACACAACCCAATCGTAGCAAAATAAATTCATGTATAAGCTTAAAGCTGAAAATCTATAAAGTTAAAAATGTACATAGTTTGAATTAAGGCAGAGGTATATTACATATCTACCTACCAAAGATATGATAACAAAAAACAACCATCAAATATAAATAGAATAAGTAAATTACTGAGGTGTTTATGCATACGTCTATTAAAAGTGTTTCCATAGCTTTCCTTTGAAGTATAGATTTTCTTTAGAACGACTGGGTTTTTACTTTTGAATCTGTATTTCATTTGTGTAGATAACAGCAACAGTAGTATACCGCTGTTTAAAGTCAAAGACAGATTTAGAAAAAAAAATCATGGTTACAAACCAAAACCGAGGGAAACACATTTACTATAAGAGGAAAACAAAGGAACAACAGGAACACTGAAGTTATATTTGAAAGAACCCTCATTAAGAGAACATGCATTATAGATTATTGATCGCTTAACGTCCATCGGCAATTATATCGAGCATATTTAGCACGATAACAAATAAAAAACTTATATATATTGATTATGCAAAAAAAAAAAGATATTATGCTGGAAAGCGACATTTATATGGCATGCAAGAGGTCTCCTTTGGAATCATCAGAGAGTTGCTGAAAGGGTTATTTTACGTTCTGAGAGCATAGCATTTCCCCTATAGAAACAGAAGTTCAGAGATGTTCTATATTGCCTTGTTACGCTCTTTTCCACGTTCACTATTTTTGACAATTATGTCTCATTCCTATACTTTGGAACGTTGATCCACCCTAGCCATGACCCTTTTAGTACATATCTGGTTTATAATCATAAGCGGTGAAAAAGTTTCCTCATTCCATCAAATATCTCTGAAGATTTAACAAAAAAAAAACTGATTAAAATCGATTTAGGCAAATGTGAAATAATTTATCAATTCTCACTAAAACAACTG
Source organism: Mytilus galloprovincialis (assembly GCF_965363235.1). NCBI lineage: Eukaryota > Metazoa > Mollusca > Bivalvia > Mytilida > Mytilidae > Mytilus > Mytilus galloprovincialis. The sequence continues at coordinate 92,275,234 of NC_134843.1, forward strand.
ATTTCTAAAATTAAACAATTCCAGTATTGAGTTTCATATAATACTGTAACACCTGACGCCGAAAAGAACTGCCACGACGAAAGTTCACGGAATTGTGTCCAATGTTGCAATTACTCACTTTTATATGACGTATTATGTTATGTTAATATAAATTTAAATGCATGCAATGTTCATTCCAAAGATTATAATCATTCAGCGCTGATAATTTAAATGTAAGTACAAACATTAGTATCATTCATTTTGACATGTATATATCTTCACAATGGAAACGCCATAACACTGAATAAACAATTATTCTGGTGTCGTTTATGCTGTTATATAAATGTTTTTGAAATTATCTTTTTTAAGCTCAAAACCAAGACCATGATAATTGGATTAGTCACATTGTTGCTTGTAAGTGTGGGAGCAAGCCCTGAAGTGAGTAAATAGTTTACCGTATTTTTTAACATTAATTTTATTCGTTGTCTTTTCAAACTTCAGTAGTGTCTTTGACATAACAGCGGCAATACTTTTGAACTCAATAACAGCGACAATACTTTTAAACTATTAAATAAAAGCGGCAATACTTTTGAGATAAAAAAAAAAAAAAAAAAAAAACAGTGGCAATACTTTGGAACTAAATAATAGCGGCAATGCTTTGGAATTAGATAATAGCGACAATACGTTTGAACTTAATAACAGCAACAATAGTTTTGAACTAGGTAACAGTAGAAAACACTTTTCGGATTTTTTTTTTTTTTTTAAATGCTCTAAATATATATTTCTAAAACATTTTAAGGTAGCACTCCACAGTAAGGTGTGTAGTTTCGCATTTTGGTCCCTGTGGATTTTTCAAATATGATAGCTAGTGTGCAATAAAATTCATTTTTGGATAGCTGAGTATTAAAATAGCCTTTGTATTTGGTTTATATGAACATCGAGGTCATGTAATGTATGTAATATAGGCTGTTTTCTGTATGACAGTCCGTATTTGCATGTCCATACCATACATTGGTCCGGCAATTATTGTAATGTTTTTTTTCAACTTTTTTTCGGACGAACTTTGTAATTGGATTTTACGAAAAAATTAGGCGAAAGACACCCATTTTTTATTTGATCATTAGGAAGATTAGTGTCAACAGTTTCTAAAAAGGTATCACTCAAAGGCATTGAAATTCTAGTTTGATTCAAATGTTGGGGGGTATGTGACATGTTCACCCCCCCCCCCCCCCCCACCCTTTCTGCTATACTTTATGGTAAATAAATGCAGAATGTTGCCATGGATACACATAAAAGGAATTATTTTTCACCATTTTAACTTTTAAAAATCAAATCTATGGAAGATACTGATTATACATATGCACTTGGACAGCACAAACAGTTAAGTTAATGTATTAGAAATCTAGGAATAGGAGATGATAAAACATTTTGTGGCTCATTTTTTAATTTTATTTTCTTACTGTAGAGTGCTACCTAAACAAGAACATATATGCACCTGAGATCACCCCTAGTTTTTTGGTGGGGTTCGTGTTGTTTATTCTTTAGTTTTCTATGGTGTGTCGTGTGTACTATTATTATTTGTTTGTTTGTCTTACTCATTTTTAGCCATACTGTTGTCAGTTTATTTTCGAACTATTAGTTTGAATGTCCCTTTGGCATTTTTCGCTCCTCTGTTAGATAAGATGTTTCAACCGGTCTGACAAATAAACAACCGTCCTATAATGGTTCACGTTAAGAAGTTGTGTCTTGGATGGAGAATCGTCTCATTGTCACTTATACCACATTTTCTCATATCTAGTTTTGAAATGCCACAACCTAATGTACAGTGTTAAAAGTTCTTACAGTTATTTAATCAATTAGCAGATTTTGTTTCCAGTGATTAAAGTATTTTTAATTTTTGCACAGGTTAACCACTTAGTAGAAATTGATCATCAAGGATGCACAGTAGCTATGGATGTGATACATGACTCTAGTGCCAAAACTGTACTGGCTATTGTTGGGGATGTTTCTAAATACAAGAATGGCATCCAAACAGTTAATTTCCACGATTATAATACAGTATGCATATGTATAGAAAAAATAAAGGAACAGTTATTTAATGAAAAGTATTTCCATATCAAACCTTATGATAAAGACTTTGCTTTTTCAAATATATAGCATTACTCAGAATGCATTACTTTCTTAAACAGTGAATTGTCAATGGAATGTTATTTCTTATTACTTTTTACTGCTTTAGAAAATAAATACAAAATCCCTAACTCTGACAACTTAATGATTTGTTAAATTGTGTTAACAAAAGACAGCATTTAGTAACAAAATTCATTTAACGATTCTGCTCGTCTTTCACAGGGTTATGGTGCACTTAAAGACATTAATAAACAGACATGTGTTATAACAAAATCTCCAGTACCAATGGGAACTGACAAGCAATACAGAGTCGTAAGTTTTTATTTGAAATTCAACGTCGGATGTGTTATTTTAATTCTTTTTAATCTTATGTATTTGAAGAATCATATATATATATATAATCATAAAAATTAGAGGGAAACTGCAAAGTGTTTTAAAATACGACGCACAAATATAACGAACACTGATACTAATCTAAAACAATTGACAGATGGCTATAATCAAAATATAATAGTGATCATCATTTTGTTAGATTCATCAAGAAGTTTTGAAAAAAATGATAATATATGATTCTTCACAATATTCACAAAACTTTTAGACAGTTACCTCAACGAATTGTACAAAATCAATGCATGTATTTTATTCTGTGGTTTACGTTCTCATATGTTATAATTATAATTATAATTATAACACAGGGTATAACCACTGAGGTTCATGATCACGTCCTTAATTTAGTACCTAGAACATTGACGTATGACGACGTTAAAACGTTAGCTGGACCAAAGGTAGCGACGTTTTGTAAAGATTACACATCACTATATGCTGACATCACCAAAGCCAACAAACAGAGGAGAGGTAAGTTCTATGAACTTTACATTGGTGATACCACAGTTATAAACCATGCTGGTCAATTTTGATAGTTTATTTATAAACGCTCTTGTTAGATAATTTTTACTTCATTTAGATAGGGGAAATTCCGTCCGCATATTGCCGCTGTCCGCAATTAGGCGAATTTCCCCTAATGTTTTATCATTCTTCAAACGATATGTTTACACAAATACTTTAATTTCAAAGCTCATTGCCAGTTCTGTTGCATTATTTATCTGGTTACACTGCTGAGAAAATAAATGCGTAGCATTCACGGTCATAAAACTGACAACGAGAAAAGTTTATAGCAACTTTATTCACGGCATTATTTTGTTTATACACAGTTCTGGCTTACAGGAAAACCCGACATTGTTAGAAAATACTAATAGTAACACCAATACAAACACAATTCCATTATATTATTTTTGGCATAGTATAAGAGGGACGAAAGATACAAGAGGGACGGTCAAACTCATAGATTGAAAATAAAATGACATCGCCATGGCTAAAAATAAAAAGACAAACAGCTAAAACATTGTACAGAAGACAAAACATAGAAAACTATAGACTAAGCAATACGAACCCCACTAAATCCTGTGGTGATCTCAGGTGCTCCGGAAGGGTAAGCAGATGCTGCCCCACACGTGGCACCCGTCGTGTAAAAGTTACATAAAATAATACTATTTCAAACTCAATCCCAATTGATAGTATTGTACATGTCAATAAAACCAATCTGTCAATCTATAATAATATAAATGTCACTTAAAAATACGTCACCTTTTTGGGCGTTGGTCCATTGTATGATGTGCAGTTTACACTTCGTCTGTGGTGTCCTGGTATGCTGTCGTCAATACATGGGAGGTGTCCGTTGATGTTCTGCGGTTTACATGTTGTAATGCACTATTATGTCATTCATTTCTATTTTCTGTGCTGAAAGTTCTTGTTTTTTTATATCGTATTCCTATGACTTAGTGTTGTCATTTTAGCGGTATTTGGTAACATTATAGAATTAAACGCCCTTTTAAAGGAATGTATTGGTGTATAAACTGCACCAAGTCACTCACAGACATATAATAACAGTCCCTCGGTTTAATCCTTATTATTCTTTAAAAATTGAGATGGGAAATATACACTCGTTACCTCTATCACACGTAAATTGCATATTTATGTCATTGATTAGACCTGGTGCATGAATATATTTGTTGGTAAACGCAAAAATATGTGTTCAATGAAATTTGCTATCGAGGCTTGTAATGGGTATATTGGGATACGGGATATTTGCCATTTTAATTTTAGGGATACGGGATAGTTGTCCTAAAAGTAAATGGGATATGGGATATTAATGCATTTATAAGGATATTGAATTTTTAACATGAAAAAAAAATAAGTTGAATTTAAAAGTTAAGTACAGAAATATTTACATCTCACTTGATAAAATTGCCCCAAAAAGTTTAATATTAAAGGTCATTTTAGTGCTTTGTTGATTTTAATTGAGTTAATGATCGTTTTATTTAAAAGTCATCCAAACTCAAGCGAAAAGTATTGATCTATTTTCGATATTTATATGTTCATGTGTACTGATAATTTTAAAAGTATTTGTTTTGCTTTCCATACTTCGATCCTTATCGTTAATTTTCCCTTTTTGGATGATGATGTTCCTTTGGCACTATCTTACAGTGTTTGTATATCACAACACCTCCGCTATGCCCGTGTCTGTTGTAACGTTTTGGATTTTAATGAACGAAATCTATGTATTACTGGTAAATAATATTAAGTCAGGGATTTAGTTACCATAAATCACTTAAAATCTTTACTAAATTCTAGATTTGGTTTTGAAGTTTGGTTCTACCTGTAAAAAAATTTATTTCAAACGGGATAGCACATCCTCATTTTTACGGAGATGTTGTTTACCGTGCCATTGGATGTTGGATGTGTAATGATTGATAATTTAGTCTCAGATGCATTACTTTTTATTAGTTGTAATTGGCTTTGAACTAGCTGTCAGTAACTGCAAGTACTCTCAGATCTGTACTTAGTGTCTTTTTGTTGATGGGATGAACAAGTACTCGGTCACATCCACTCTCTGTTTTTGTTAGATGTATTTCTATTTGTATCCATCTGATGAGTTAAGCCTCTTTCAACTGATTTGTATAGTTCGTTCTTATGTTGCACCACTGTCCCAGGTTAAGGGGAGGGCTAGGATCCCGCTAACATGTTTAACCTCGCCACATTCTGTATGTATGTCCCTGTCCAAAGTCAGGAGTCTTTAATTCAGTGGTTGTCGTTTGTTGCTGTGTTACATATTTGTTTTTGTTCATTTTTTTTTATACATAAATTAGGCCGTTAGTTTTTTCGTTTGAATTGTTCTACATTTGTCATTTCAGGTCTTTTTTATAGCTAACTATGAGGTATGGGCTTTGCTCATTGTTGAAGATCGTACGGTGACCTATAGTTGTTAATTTCTGTGTCACGTGGTCTCTTGTGAAGAGTTGTCTCATTGGCAATCATACCACATCTATTTTTATATTATATGCTCATATGCATTGATAATTTTCTTGAAATAATCATAGATTTTTGTTAGATGTATCCATCTGATGAGTTAAGCCTTATTGTTGTCAATGTTTTCATTTGTTTTGATGCTTTATATGATTACAGGATATTTTATAGTGTTTTACCTCTTATTTTTTACGTGGCGTGGCGAGGATCTTCAGAGGTCTCCACGTTTTACAGATTGTTCTGATGTGCAACGGCTGTTTTGCCAGACAAGCTGAGCCGAGGGACGTCAGAGCACGTCCCATATATAAAAGTAGATATTTCGCTGTATAAACTATGTTAATAACGAATAATTACTAAATAGTCAATGTAAATTAATATATTTTCTTTCTATTACTGGTGTTGTGAGGAAGGAAATTAAAAAAAAGTAACAAAAATATTGGGATCTATGTAATTCATAAAGTTCAAGATCACAGAGTCAAATGTTGTGTTATTTCTTTGCAAAACAAGGGCTGTGCAAATTTTGCCTGCTGTAAAAATATTGCAACAGTTAAGTGTAATGTAGGTACATTAGCAGAAAGCTTTCTTGTGTTAAATTTTGAGTTATTGAACTTGCATGCTAAATATCCACTTTTTGATATGGATGTGCTCTGACGTCCCACAGTCTCAGCTTGTCTGGCAAAACAGCCGTTGGATGTCTGAGCAATCTTGGACAAGAGACAGGGTTGCGTCCTTCTGTTCTTTCCAACATAGGTTAACGTGTAGGAAGAAGTTTCTTATCAATGAAAGAAGAATGCTATCAAAATTATATTTTACAGTCATATGCATCACGGTTTGAACAATTAAAAAAAAAGTCTGAAATTAGACCCCTTACACTAAATTTATCGTTTAACATCACATAAAAGAGATTGTTATACAAGGCTCTAAGATGGAACACTTCTTCTTTTGGACACATACATTGTATATTCTTATTTAACACTAGAAGTATGCACTAAATTTCCTTTAACACAGTTTGTTCACCCAGAGTCAAAATTGTTGACGTTGTGATGATGAGGGAAAAAATGGGCTTGGGAATGAATTTATAATGATTTTTTGGGATATTTCAAAATAATTTTAGGGATATGGGATATTTGTAAAAAATAATTATTGGGATATTAGGGACGACATCAAAAGATCGATGTAGGATAAAAAACTTAAATCAAATAGTTTGGGGGTGGGGGGGTCAACACTGCTGCAAGTTTTGTTAATCTAAAATCGATTTTACATATATCCCTATTGGTCAATCAATTTTTCCCAAATTAAGTTAAGAGGGGGGGGTGGGTGGGGGGGTCAACACTGCTGCAAGTTTTGTTAATCTAAAATCGATTTTACATATATCCCTATTGGTCAATCAATTTTTCCCAAATTAAGTTAAGAGGGGGGGGGGGTGTGGGGGTCAGTGGAAAAACTATGTGAATTAAGTTTTTTATCCTTCATTGAACTTTTGATGTCGTCCCTTAGGGGTAAACATTATAGGGATACGGGATATTAAGATAAAAACTTAATGGGATATGGGATATTGATACCCCCCCCCCCCCCTAAACAAGCCTCGCTATCTGATAAAAAGTAAACTGAAAAAACTCTAATTATCATTCAAACGAATGTTTTCGAGTATTCTCTTTTTAACGATTAACGTGCAGTGAAAATAAATTTTGTAACGTCGATGTTATTATCGCCGTCATCTTGTTTACATTGGTTACGAAAAGAAATTCGGTCAACGTCGTCTATCGAAAAATAACCAACGTCAAGATCAGATCAGATCAACTACCGGAAGTTCTTTAGACCAATCATATCAACGTATTTCCCTAATATGCAAATCCTATAAGAATTGTTGCTATACAGGGGCGTAGCTACCCGGAGGCACGACAGCACGTGCATCCACGTCGTTTTCACAAAAAAAAAAAAAAAAAAAAAGAAAAAAAAAGAAAGAAAAAAAAAGCAGAAGAGAGAGAGATGAGTTTGTCAATCGGAATCGGAGACTGTTGGTGTCTTTTCCGTCTATCCCGGATATTAGTTTGACAACCTAGTTACAAGTGTTGATGAAGCTGTTCATTCAGAAAAAGATCGTAGCTCCGAAGTTGCGTGCACATTGATTCGGCATGCAAAAAAAGAAATGGCAAAATAAAAAATTATAAATTGAATGTTAAAGGAAACACCTATGTTGTCACTTTTTTTAATTGATGAAATATCATTAGATAACGACATTTGGTTTCAAAATAATTTTTTTTTTTGGAGATAATGACAAAATCGGAAGGTTACTTGTATCTTTTACAAGATTTTTACTTTTGAATTTGTAATACTCAGTCTATTCTAAGATATGTAGTTTTGGAGCACATTTTACAGTGTACAGTTTATCAGTTTGGAATGAGATGTACCAATCGGCATTAGAATTATCAGATCCCTTCGATATCGTTGAAAATATGCCGAGCCAATCACCCTGCAACCACGCCAAAACAGTATTGGAAAGTCTCATTATTTTTTGCGTTCATAGACCATATGATATGGCAACTGGAGAGTGGAGTCGCGTCAAGTTATCAGAAAATCGCTTCTTTGTGCTGTATCTCACGGTTTCATCGTGTTGTAGGAAATATCACAAACGAACAAATCTCAATATTGTCTGAAACATACGAAACTGACCTAGCATGTAATTTTGACGAATTCAATTGGGAGGTCGCTCGATGCTGAACACGTACGCTGGTTTATAACATCTCGCGAGTGCTACCATGCCATGATGGCCCTGAGATCAAATGTACAAATGTACGATCAACAATGAACAACGAAAGTTACATAGCATTACCATGATTACTGCATGTTCATCGGCATTTCAGTGTGAATGTTGACAAAGTAATAGAGAAGTTTGTTTCTGCCCAGACCCGAAGAGCAGATTTTGGACAATTTTGAGTAAATTCTGTATCACAAATATTTGTTGTTTATGTATTACTATATTCAGAAGATTTATTAATAGTTTTACATTCATAAATTTTTATCTACATATAGCTCCTCTTTTAACCGTCCTATGACCGAAAACCGAAAAAAAAAATTCTGCATAATAGGGTCCCAAAAATTTTTCGCCTCGCTACGATCGGCGGTAGTTACTTCCACATCGTTTCTTTCTAGCTACGCCCCTGCTATATATATTATACGCCGTGGTTTGACTATCCACAAAACCAGTTTCAACCAACTATTTGGTTTTTTTAAAATCTCCTGTATCAAGTCAAGAATATGACAGGTGTTATCGATAGTCCATGTCTATGTATGTTGGCGATCGTTTTGTTGCAGTTAAGTATGTCTGTTGTTCCATTGTTTTCCTCTTATAGTTGATAGGTTTTTATTGGTTTTAGTTCCTTCCCTGGATATTCCTTAATCGATTTATTACTTATAAACAGCGGTATACATATATGGCCTTTCTTTGAAACGTACACCCAATATTTCAAAATGGCTGTTTCGCATTTTTTTGTTTTTGATGTTTAATATCGCCGAACTGTAATTTGTGACATGTAACAATTATTTTTATTTTAGATGCAGATGATGCTGGATCTAGTAGTAAGTTAAACTTCAAATTCAGTTTGATATGTCATATGCCAAAATAAGTATTCGAAGATTTAATGAAAACCACTGATTTCAATTATTGAATCAACATCTTTTAATCAAATGGATAGACATGAACGTATTTTCAACGTCCAGTATCTCAAAACGTTATTTACATTCATAAACTCTAGCTGGTTGTAAAAGTTCTTGGAAAATAAAATCTTAAAAAGTATTTATTTCATAAAATCCATAATATATTATTTTTTTCTCTCTTTGTCAATTTATTTATTGACTACATATCCGGTATCTTATATGTAATTATGCAATGATGAAAGTTCTATATTTTTTTTAATGGATTACACTTTTATTTTTAGTGTCCTATATGTGGTGTGTCATTTCCAGATGTATAGTCAATACCTCAGCTTTCGATACTGCAATGGAATAATAAATGACGACGTTGACGTTTCAGGAATAGTTAAAAAAAAAAAAAATAAACAATAAAAAATCATAAATTTTCTTCTGTACTTTGTTATTCATATCCCTTGAATTTAAATGTTTAAAGCTAAAGCGGTCCTGAACAAAAAGGGGCGAAAGATACAAGCGGGATAGTCAAACTCATAGATTGAAAAAAAAAATGACAAAGCCATGGTTAAAAATAAAAAGACGAACAGACAGACTAGAGGCTCTCAAGAGCCTGTGTCGCTCACCTTGGTCTATGTGCATATTAAACAATGGACACAGATAAATTCATGACAAAATTGTGTTTTGGTGATAATGATGTGTTTGGAGATCTTACTTTACTGGACATTCTTCTTGCTACAATTATCTCTATCTATAATGAACTTGGCCCAGTAATTACAGTGGAAAATATATTCTAAAAATTTACAATTTCCAATTGGGTAGCAACCCAACAACAGGTTGTCCGATTCGTCTGAAAATTTCAGGGCAGATAGATCTTGACCTAATAGATTATATTATACCATGTCAGATTTGCTCTAAATGCTTTGGTTTTAAAGTTATAAGCCAAAATCTACATTTTACCCCTATGTTCTATTTTTTAGCCATGACAGCCATCTTGGTTGGTTGGCAGGGTCACGCCACACATTTTTTAAACTAGCTACCCCAATGATGATTGTAGCCAAGTTCGGATTAATTTGGCCCAGTAGTTTTAGAGAAAAAGATTTTTGTAAAAGATTACTAAGATTTACGAAAAATGGTTAAAAATTGAATATAAAGGGCAATAACTCCTAAAGGGGTCACCTGACCATTTCGGTCATGTAAACTTATTTGTAAATCTTACTTTGCTGAACATTATTGCTGTTTACAGTTTATCTCTATCTATAATATTATTCAAGATAATAACCAAAAACAGTAAATTTTCCTTAAAATTACCAATTTAGGCGCAGCAACCCAACAACAGGTTGTCCGAATCATCTGAAAATTTCAGGGCAGATAGATCTTGACCCGATCAACACTTTTACCCTGTCAGATTTGCTCTAAATGCTTTGGTTTTGAGTTATAAGTCAAAAACTGCATCTTACCCCTATGTTCTATTTTTAGCCATGGCGGCCCTCTTGGTTGGTTGGCGGGGTCACGCCACACATTTTTTAAACTAGATACCCCAATGATGATTTTGGTCAAGTTTGATTAAATTTGGCCCAGTAGTTTCAGAGGAGAAGATTTTTGTAAAAGTTGACGACGACGGACGACGACGACGACGGACGCCGGACATCGGACGCCAAGTGATGGGAAAAGCTCACTTGGCCCTTTGGGCCAGGTGAGCTAATAATAGTACAGAAGACACAACACAAAAAAATAAAGACTAAGCAACACGAACCCCACCATAAACTGGGGCTGATATCAGGAGCTCTGGATGAATAAGAAGATCCTGCTCCGCATGTGGATATATAAGTCCAGAAAATCGATGAGGAAGCATGAAATTAATAAAGTGCTTTTGTACAAGAGAAATGATTGCCATTTTGAATTCCTGCGCGATACTAGAATTATCGTGCGAATTTGATAAATCCCTTTACCTTTGTCGTCAATCTTATTGTAATACAATTTCTTAAAAATGAAATAAAATGCTATAAACTAAAGATTGGTTCATTTAACATTCGTGAATACTTAACTTGCTTTTGTAACATGAATGGTAAATTTTCCTTTGATCTTCTGGTGAGTTAACTCGGTTATTTTTAGCAGAGTGCATTAACTGAATGATTTTTTAGTTATTTCACTCTCGAATCCCGCCGTAGAGATCTTCTCGTTTGAAAAGCAAAGAATGGGAGGAGCTTAAACCAGTGCATTAACTTCCATCTCAAAAGTTGTTAATGCATAGTCTAGCTCCGCCTCCTTGGGGTAGTAATTAGGGAGCAACCATTTGAACTTCAAGGGGGCAATGTTTTTTTGTCTCAGTCGGAAAATTGTTTTCGCACAAAGCGCGATCAATCTTATCAAGGTAACACGACGCTACCAATCACATTAATTTTTTTTAAATATTTATAACACGATAAGGTATGGGAAAAATCTGAATTCAGAATTCATTTTTTTTGTCATCTACTTTACCAGAATAAAAAAAACTTTTCATCAAATTGAGGATCAGAATATCTTTTTATAAGAGAAGAGAAAACATACCCCCCCCCCCCCCACCCCCACATAAAGTTCTATGTTCGTGACTTCAATTAGTTTCAAACATTTGTCCCTGGACCTTACATGAATTCAACACGCAATCAATAAACCGATCTTCCCCAGTTTTGGAAAACGAAAGAACATTTTGATTTACCTTCATAATTGGTATTAGAGATATGTTTCCTTTTTATATCACAACGTTCTTTCAAACTACAAGTCTTTTTTTATGTTTTGATGGCAAATAATCATAGAATAATTTTTTGTATTACCCCGTCCCCCCCTTTTTTTCTCCCAACCACTACCCCTTTTTCAAGAATTTTTGGGAAGAAAAAATAAACTACTATCGAGTATGAATCAAACTTCAACAATTCTTTGAGTTTTAAACGTCCCTTTATCGGACAACAAATCCAACTGACATTAATTTTCTGAAATCAGATATAGTATCACGCCACTATTTGATTGATTTATCTTAAAGTGCTGACATGTTTTATTGGTTAGGGCTTAACCTTTAACATGTATTATAGCCCATTAATGTTACAAATCATATATAGCTACGCTTTTCGTGAATTAAATAAGTTAATTCGTAAAAGGCGTGCTATATATATAACTTAGCAAATAAACTAATCATAGATATCAGATTTGGAATTTAGTATTTGCGCCAGACGCGCGTTAAAGTCTACAAGAGACTCATCAGTGACGCTCGAATAAAAAAAAGTTAATAAAAAAGCCAAACAAATTACAAACTTGAAGAGCATTGAGGACCAATTATTCCTAAACATTTTGCCAAATACAGCTAAGGTTATCTATTCCTGAGATACAAAAGCCTTATTAAATCATATCGTTTTTACAATAATTAAATGATTATTGCTTCAATTGTACCTATATATGTCTGTATTGTCTTATATATATATATGCCGTTTAAAGTTCTGCTTATGGTAAGAGGGATGCGTTTAGTATCTATCTTTGTTAGCCAGTAACAAAGTACAGATATACTTTCAAAGATTTCACTATTGTGTTAATTATTTTTTAATCGATTAGTTCACCCGGATTGTATCTAAATTAACTGTCCCTATAAACAATATAACAAGCAAATTTGGGATGTGATATCCCTTTTTTTAATCGGAATTATACAGGCACAACGAAATCTGATTATCTTTGAGAGAGTTTTGTAAAGTTTTTAACTGATTTGTGGTAACCAAATCCCTGACTTAAAAATCGACATGGTATACATAAATTACGTTCATTGAAATCAAAAATGCGACTACAGATAAGGTCATAATTACATAGAGGCCAAAGAGTTATGACCGTTCAAAAAAGGGGGGATTAACATCGGTAACAAGAAATCGTCTCTTTTGTCGTAAGTTTTTACATAGATTTACCCGTGTGAAACTGAAATATTCAAATCTAGAAAAGAACAATTATCCCTATCTGCATAAGATTTGTTTAAAAAAAGTTGATTATATCTGCAGTAAAATTTGAAAATGCTCGATTGTTTGAAGCACAAATCTTAACAAGGAAACAGTCAGTGTTTTTGAATATTTCAGTTAAAAGTAAAGATGTATCACAAAAATACTGAACTCAAAGGCAAATTCAAAAAAGGAGAGGTACATAAAATTTAAAAAAAAAATAAACGTTATTTATCAACGAAAGAAGTGAAAAACAATCGCTAAATTTCTGACTTGATATAGGCATTTTTCAAAGAAATGTGTACTGATCTTTACTGTGTTCTTCCGTAAACTGTTATCTTTGGACGAGAATTGTGAAAATAATTGTATAAAGATCGAGATTGCCTTTTTAGTTACGTAAGCGCGTCACTGTTTTTTTTTTTTTTTTTTTTTTTTTAAATCGTATGGTGTCTGTCGTTTATAAAATATGTTCGTTGTTGTTCTATAGTTTGCATGTTGTGTCGACTATTATATTATTTGTTCGTGCGTTTCTATGTGATGAATGTTCTTGGGTGTCTTTGTGTTATATTTCTGTCACGTAGAGTTGTCATTTCAGTGATATTTCTTAACATTGTCATAAAGCGGGAGGTTTGGCTAGCCATTAAACCAGTGTCATCCCACCTTTTTTCTTATAATGTCCTGTACTAAGTCAGGAATATGACAGTTGTTATCAAATAGTTCGTTTTTATTTATTGTTCACTTCAGTCTTCCTGTTGTTCGTTTATTTTCCTCTTATAGTTGATGTGTTTCCCTCAGTTGTTTTTTTACTAGGATTTGTTTTCTCTCAATTGATTTATGAAAGAGGGACGAAAGATACCAAAGGGACAGTCAAACTCATAAGTCGAAAATAAACTGACAACGCCATGGCTAAAAATGAAAAAGACAAACAGACAAACAAAAGTACACATCACACAACGTAGAAAACTAAAGAATAAGCAACACGAACCCCGTTGAACACCAGCTTACTATTGTTGCCTTTTGTCTGATATTAAAGGGGTGAGAATGATCCAAACGAAATACCTGTTACCATTCCATCATATGTTTTGTTGAAACGTAAAAAGGTGATGTCATGGAGAAAGTTATAGCTTTATACCTGACTATCTAAAATACACTACAGCCAAATAAGTTTCAAGAAGATATGGACTCAACTATAAAATGAGAGAAAGACTGTTCATGTCATTCCACCCAGACAAATGTAACATCCTTAGAGTCGCAACAAAGAAAAGATAAATACATTTATATTACGACATGCATGGACTCAAAATGAGTAAAGGAAAGAGCCTATCAAATTATAGTTATACCAAAATTAGAATACTGCTTCCCAGTTTGGGATCCACAAAATCTCAGAAAATATATATAAAGATTGGAACCAGTACAAAGAAGTATTCTGACCATAATATACTTGCAACAGATATCACAATACCAGCAGTGTATCTGAAATGCTAGAAAATCTTAGAAGGCAAACCTTAAAAGAACGCAGGTTTAAACCAGATCGACTCCAAATGTTCCACAAAGTCATCCACAATAAAATTGCAATACCATTGCAAGGTAAAATAATTAAAAAAAAACAGTCTAAAATAAGATCTACGGGCCATCAATACACATACAGACCTCTTTGAAAATGTATCAAAGACGGTTTTAAATTTTCATTCTTCAGCCAAACAATCAAAGATTGGAACAAATTACCACCGAATATCCCAAACTAAACCTCTGAACTCACTAATGAAGTCCTCCTTGAAAACATTCTCTCACAGGTCTAAATTGGATATAATTATATATATTGTTTTTATCTTGTTATAAAAATATATAAATATAAAAAAAATATGAAAATTGTAATTCAAAAATTGTAATTTTATAGAAGAAAATTGAAATTTACTCACATCAAACCTCATACAGGCATATGACAAGCCGTTTTTATATTTATTCACTTTCGAGATAGCTTAGAAAGTTAAATCAGATATCTTTATAATTAAATAAGATATCTTCTAAATTAAAAGAGATATCTTGATAATTAAATAAGATATCTTATAAAACTTGTTATATAGATATCTTATTTAACATATATAAGATATCTTATTTAGTTAATAAGATATCTTTTTTTAGTTTAAAAGATATCTTATTAAGTTTATAAGATATCTTATCATAAACTATATAAGATATCTTTTGTATAGTTTCTTGTAAAGATATCTTAAACACTAAATTAGATATCTTATAAATTAAATAAGATATCTTTATTACTTAAAAGTATATAAGATATCTTTATTACTTAAAATAAAATAAGATATCTTATAAACATTATAAGATATCTTATATATACTTTCTAATATATCTTGTTAATTTTAAAAGATATCTTGAAATTGATTAGATATAAATACGGCTTGCCATACAGGCATGCACTAGAATGTAGTCCTTAAAAAGTTGATGGTTCGGCTAAACATAAGGGGTCCAGTCCCCTGTTTTTGTGGGAAAAAACGTGGTTGATCATGTAAGGAATCACCAAAGTGACTGGAGACCTTTGAGGTCAGTAAGCGACTTTTCTTAGCACTAACGAAAAGCTCTGGGTCCGCCACTGCTGAAGAAGAGAGGGACAAGACTGAACGTATGCCCGTTTCCGTAAAATAATAATCTTTCCGTCTTTGTTTCCGAGATTTTACACTTACAGTGGCTTCCTGTTTTTTTGTTTTGTTTTGAAGAGGAAAATTTTGTAATTTTCGATTCAGGTTGATATCCTTGTATGATAATAATCACACTATAGTCTTTTATGATTTAGGATTACATATGTTTTAAATAAAATAATATGTTATAACCTTTATTCAGTGAGCTCATGAAAAAAACCTGTCGTGTTTCTGTTTCACTGTTGTATAAAGACTGAATTTAATAGAATTACACAACAGATAAGGTTTGGTAAGGACCACAGATTTAGGGCACTCTAACATGTATCATGTACATACTTGTGGAAGCTACTATTTTTTACATCCAATTGTAATGATTTTTAAGGTTTTGGTCTTCAATCATTTTTGTCAATCTTCAATCTTTGTCGTGATGACAGAGTAATCTCTCTTGTAAAATTATTAATCACTAATGTAGTTTCTCCTTTGTACTTATACATTGTAGGTGGCGCTTTAAAAATATTAAAGAATCAATGTATGAAGCGAAAAAAAAATATTTTTAATTAGATAATTGAAATGACATGAAAAATTAAAAAATAATAAAAATTAAACGAAATTTGTATCAAATTATCCACTAAAACGGTTTGTTTCCTCTATGTACTCTGCTAATAGTTGAGTGATATTTTCTGCATTTGACAAATTGATTGTTAATAAATTGTCTAAATCTGTTGGAATTTGTCCTGTTATGAAGTAGATTTGATGAAATAATTTGTCTCTGGCATCTGAATACAGATCACATTCAAAAAGGTAGTGTTGTACATTTTCTTTTTGTTTGCAGTGATCACAGGTTTCCGAGTTGATTTGCTGGTTTATTATAAATTGGTATGCATTTAATTTAGAATAACCTGTTCGTAAACTGTTGATTATGTTGTACATTTTTTTTTTACGGGAAGTCTTTGTTTACTTTATTTTTAATTTCAGGATGAAATCTAAAATAATGACGTCCAGTATTACTGTTTTCCCATCTGCGTTGCCATTTTTTTGTTACTGAATTTCTAGCAGCTTTTTTTACATCTTGTTTTGTAAATACTGTCATCAACTGCTAGTGTTTCTGCTTCTTTAGCAGCTTCTTTTGCCAGGGAATCTGCCTCATCATTTCCTTTTATGTTAGCATAAATGAGGTTTTGGTCACTTTAAAAGAGTTAATTTTAATTATTAAATGATATGAGCAAATCAGCTCTAATACGGATAAATAAGCATGTGCAATACTAAAAATGTTCCACTATCGATATAAATCAAGAGATAATATTGCTTTTCGAACAGGGAAAATACTAAAAAAACAGGGCCAATACAGAAAAAGCCATGTTGGCCCATGGGCTAATACGGGACGTTTAATTTTCTTGCGCCATTACTCAACTTTGGTGGTATCATTATGCATGATTTACCATATACATGTAATTTTTACTTTGACCTGTGATTGTCAAATTCCACATTTTCTTATTTACATTTTTTTGTACATGGTCTAAGTACAATGAAGTACACATGGTACATGTATATTTAAAAAAAAATCATTTGTTCTCTTTTCAGTTTAAATGTCATGTTAGAAGATGCCTAACTGTTCTGTGTGTTTAGATTTAGTGAGGGTAGCCACTTGCTGTGTGCCATGTGGCCATATTTTTTGTTATTCCTGTATCCATCGTTGGATATCTCGTTCACCAGACACAAAATGTCCACAATGCAGAGGAAGTATACACTGTATACAGAAAGTCATACTGGAGGCCAATGAATCAGCAGGTATGACCATGATGAGTATTTAGATGTTGTATCTTATTTTCATGAAATTGGCTTGCTAAAACATGCTGTTTTATTGTGATATTTTGACAGTACAAAATAAGCATACACATGTAACTCAGCCTCAAAACATGCAAAATAAGTATTAAAAATTTGCAAGATAATGACGTACATTGTAGTCACTGTTTTCTTTTTTAAGATATATTGTAGTACAATTAACAAATGTATACATTTTTGTTCGTGTACATGAAGGTTTCAATTAGTTTGTGGATGATATTTTATTGTTAAAAGTAAGATTTGATTTAGTAATTTTACTTTCAAGATTTTAATCAATATCATGAATATTTATACCAATAAAAGCAATACTAGTTTTCAATTGATACATCTTTTTATTTCACTTTACAACAATGCTTGAATAAAAGAAATCCGTGTAAATAGACAATTCTTACAAATCTTTTTTTTTTAACATAACGAAAAATGAAAAGATTCTACAATGTATATATACATTTTGTATCAATTTGCTGTAAGACTTAGTGTTAAAGTGATTGTGTCTCATATATATACATATTTATTTTACTGATTTTAGAATTAACAGAGGAAGATTTACAAGATCCATGGAGTCATTCAGACTGGGACAATATGCTTTTATCAGTATTAAATATTTGGAAGACAAGTCCTGTAAAGCGAGTCTGTGATCGTGTCAAAGGTACATTATATTCATTAGAAAAAGGTACTCTTTTATTGATATTTGGACAAGCCTACCAAAACGACCCTAGAGCTTCTGAATTAAAGTCCTATGAGACTGAATATTTTTTTATTCTTTTTATGATTGATTGCCATCATGTGATCATGCCTTCATGGTGATTGTGACCATATTGTATTTTATAGCTTAAATTTTTAATTTCTTTTTTTTCAGACCGTACCCAAAGCAATACCTATGCAAGAAGTTTTATGGATGGATGTACACAAGGTTACCAACACTGTTCCCACTTATTGGGGGAATTTCAACGAGTGGATGGTAATTATAAAATAAACTTCTAGAAATTTAAATCTAGGTCTTAATCCACATACCTTTTTTTCCAGAACAACTTTCTTATCAAAGTCATCAAATAAATTGGGTGAATGACACAAAAGATCAAATCTAATTTAAATTAAGAGTTGTTGGTACCCATGCTGTAACTATTTTTGTTAAACATGTTAAAGTTGTATCATGTTATATTTAATGTTCATTCTCATGAAGCTTGTTAGTTAAATTGAGCAATATATGCAATTGATTTCAACATTTGACAGTTGTTTAAATAATAATAAGAATATCCAATTGAACTGATATGTAAGTGAGAAATTTATAATTGTTGCAAAGAAAAAAACAGCACATATATTTAAAATGAGTATTACTTTGTTTACACACTTGTATTTATATTGTATTGTTAATTGTGCAATGTGCAGCCACAAGTCAAACTTACACATGCACTTTGAATTAAACTACTGTAAAAATGATTATCTTATAATGTTTTAAGGTGATATAGAAGATAAAGCAGAATGGTTAAAGGATAAAACTGTGTTTTACTTGGACATTTTGAAAACAAGAGCAATTAATCATCCCAGAATAGGTAATAGATTGGTAACTGTTATGTGTATGTGTATGTATGTATTTGTCCAAGAAATGATAAGGACTAGTTAGATATAGTAGACATGTAGAGTACTAGTAAGATGTGGTATGAGTACCAATGAGACAAATCTCCATCCAAGTCACAATTATAAAAGTAATAGGTACATATGTTTAGGTGAACATTTGTTTTTAAGCATGTTAAGTCAAATCTTATTTGAAACACAAAATATGCATATGAGGTAAGCATATATGCATTATTGGTTTGAGTAATTAGTGTGTAGAAAAATAAATGAGTTCAAATGAGTTGTGATGGCATTGCTTAGCTTAAGTATGCATAGATACTTATGAACTTTGAACAGTATGTCTTGCACCCAAAAATATCAGATATTGAAATGAGGGATAATTAGAAAGTGGTAAAGTGAACTGGTTCAAAGGCATTATAATCAAATTAGAAGGAAAATTAGGTTGATGAATGGCTGGAAACTGATGATTGAGTCATTTAAGTAGTTAATCTACAGTATAACTAGCCTGTCAATACTATTTGTCAATAGTGTTGTGTGTTTGAACCTATTGCACTCTTATCTTAATTGAACAGAATTCTCAGTTTTCCTGCCAAAGGTCAATGGTTATCTTCATGCAATCAGGCTTATTACACCAATATAAACTGGCCGCCACAATATAGCCAAGATGGATGAAAGTGGTGTTAAACACAATCAATCAATCAATCAATCAATCAATCATAGAAATCTGTTGAAAATTGCAAAACATTTTTTATAAACACTAGTTGAATATCACTAATGTTTATGCATTTAACTTGTTAATTGATATTCCATGTGGTTTTTTTTTCAGTTGACTTGAGAACTAGATGGAGTAATCTAAATGATGACAAGAAATTCTGGTATAGTGTGTTATTAGTCATTACATTATTCCTGTTAGTAGCAGACGTACAAAATGAAAATGGACTCTTCCAGTTAGTCACATGGCCTGTATGCAAGACAATGTTGACAGTTTTGTATGAAATGTTACGCATTCTGTTTTATATTCCTGTTCGTCCAGTATTTGGATTAATTCGATGTGCCATAGAAGTTTTGTGGATTTTAGTTGATATAGTTATCAATACAATTCTCTGTTTGATGAACATAGTTACGATTCTGCTATTACTTCCTGCGAACTTGATGAATAGTTTTGGGATTCTGATTCCCAGTTTAGCAACAAAAGCAAAAATGTTTCTACCAGTGGTAATGTTACTGTATGTCTTTGTGCCAAATTTCCAGCTTTGGTGTCGCGGAATGTTGGTCCGACTTCAGAGGAATGTTCAGGCTCAGGAAAATTAGAATATGCATAGTCTTTGTAAATGAGTGAATATGATAAAAAATAAGAATATTTTTATACATGTTTAAAATATATTTGATAAAACATGATAAACAATGTAAAATATTTTTACTTACAAATAGGAAAAATGTTGTAGAGAAAATTTAAAAGGGTTTTGAACATAAATAACAATTTTAAGAATTTTAAGAATTTAAGATGAACAATGTTAAAAAACAAATTCTGCATATATATAATGCTCAAATAGAAAGATGAAATTGTTGGTTATAGACAGAATATAAATTTTGATAACTTTATTAGGGTGTTTTACTAATACCTAAAAGAATACTAGGATGCCTACATTGTTTTTATTTCTTTATTCTAGTATTAACTCAGACAACAAAGCAATGAGCATATATGCAAATGAATTTGCAGTTTACTCTTCGTGGAATACACATTTTGTCCTTTTAAAATTATTAGATATTGATGGCATTTGTCATTGAACCATTTACAAACTACACATTTTTTTTGTTATTTATTTCTTTTAGGGAGGAACAAGGAAGGGGGGATTTCATTTATAAATCCTGTCTTTGACATTATTTGTGCTTTAAGCTCATGCATCTTTTCATTAATAAGCATTAGATTTTCAAAGTGTTAAGAAACATTTTTAAAAATTACCAAGCATCATTGCTCTTTTCACTAGGAAATAACTCATTACCATATACATAATAGGCCAAGTCTGAACAAATCGCTTCAATGATCAACATTGGAAACAATTTTTTTTTTAAATGCATGACTTTGAAGACGCACTTTGAAAATCACAGTTGTGGCTTGAATATTGTTTTATAGCATATCAAACCTTTCATTTTATGAAGCATATCAATTCTCCAGCTTGTATAAGGCATATCAAAGCTTCCACTCGTATGTCTTTTCAAGTTCCAATTTATGTATGAAAAATCCTAAAGTCATTTTATGGTACCGTTTGAAAGATAAATAAAATTGTAAACAGGATGAATTAAAACTTGTCTTTTAAAATTAATTCATAAGAACCAACATGATTAAATAGATAAAATTAAGGGGCACAATAAGATTTGTGTTTGGGTATTTCACCCTCTACCAAATAAAGGATTGAAGTCTAGAGATATATATATATTGAATTGCAAAGGATAAACATCTTGCAAGTATCTTGAATGAAATTTGTTGAAAGAAGGCAAGGTGAATGTTATTTGATTTTCTTGAGCAATATTGATTACAACACATCACTTTTTATCAAAGAAAAGTGGAAAACAAATGCATAGTTTCTGCTGTAACTCACAGTATTATGTGTACAATTACTACAAAGCTGTTTTATAAAATAGTTTAACATCCAATTTGTCTAACCTATGTGAGATAAATATATATGCATAATAAAAAAAAATGAATAATATTTTTAAGATGTAAAATTATTTTTTTCTATGTTTTTTGTATATACAGGCATATATCGTTAAAATATTTAAGGATGTGCTTAGGTGAGGTTTTGGGATTTGTGTCAAATGTTCGGACTCCTTGGTGTTTTTCCATACAATACAATGTAAAATATTTTGCCCCATAACACTCGTAACATTTATTTTTTCATATAAGATTTAATAGCTCATGAAAGGTCATTTACCAAAATTTTAGAAGTTTCTTGATTTTCTTTCTTTTGTTTTGAGACCCAAATAATACGAATGCAAATATAAGGTAAAAGTCAGAGACAGCCTTTTCCCGCCATATTTTAAATATCTCGAAAAGGAGGTCCATGACCTATCAATATGTTTAGCTTATCTTTATCCTTAATTGATGCTCTACCAGCTTATAGTATCAATTTTAATTTCTTAATATCTTAAATTTTACATAACCTCACCTAAGTATATCCTTAAGCTTGAACATGTATGATGTAGATAACCTTTTAAATATCAATATGTAAAATTAACCTTCATATCATATGACCTCATTAAAACAGATGTGAACTTTGAAACATTGATCTTATCTAATTCAGTACTAAGGTACATGTAGATATGTCTCTATTATATCTGGCTCTATTAATTTGAGAAAAGGGCACACATGATGTGACATTGTGAAAAAAGATCTATATATAGGGAGACATAATGAATGTCATTTCATTTCCAGCATTATACTGGTCCGAGTACACAGTTATTTCATAGTGCATTTCCTTTAGACAATAAATAGAAATAAAAAAATCCCACCTGCGCTTTCTCCATAATATTTTTACAGTGTGTTGTACTACTTTTGGGACAAATTATATCAAAATTATAGAAAACTTCATCAGCTCTAACTCAAAGTATGGACAATTTTATGTGAAGGGGGTCTTGAAATCTTTTGACAGCTTCTGAAATGCTAATTTTTTACCTTTTTCAACTGGACCAAATCACTACTTTACATTATAATTCATGAATCAATTTTTTTTACAGTGTAATTTTATCCCCCTTCTTGCTACCTGAGGCATAAAACATAAGTAAAGAAATTTGGAAGGGGTATAAAAAAAAATTGACAAGTAACACACTGTCCACACTAGGGACTATATTCTTGGACAACGAAAATTAAGGGACGATAACTATGTACTCGGACTGTGGTATTAAGTATACCAAGAATATTATGAACCCAAAAACAAAGTATTCTTTGAAAAAAGAGTATTTATATGCATGTTGAAAAACCATTGCATATGCCCTTTAATGAAAAATTGAATGTATTGGCAGGTAGGCAATACATGGACAAAATAAACATCATCTGATGGGTAACATTTATTTTCAGTTATATGAAAAAGACTATAAAGATGAACTATTGTCTACATGCTAACTTACATAAGCTGTCAATCAAAGCATGCATGATCTCATTTGATACCTATGCAGTTGAAAACATTTGTTTTATTATTTATCATGTTTATTGATTTTTTGTATTTTATGTGCCAAAAAGTTTGTGTTTTATTGTTGGTTAGAATATGTTTGAACAAATTTAATATGATATAAAATGCATTACTTTTTGTATTTGATTTACAGTTGTGTAAATTAAAATTTTCATGCACATACACCATGTACACATGTAGTATAGAAAAAATATATCTACCACCGCATCATTGATGTGTGATACAATATTTATCCACTTGAGACAGTTAAATTTTCCAATTTAAAATGGGAGGCTCGCAGAGCGTTCTAAATATTTAAAATTTAACTGTCAAGAGTGGATAAATATCGTATTACACAAGATTTGGTAGTGGAATCTGATTCCCTTATGATTTGTAAACAAAATGCAGGCAAACTCATTCCTTCTTTTCTATTGATCTGCACAAAAGATGTGTTCTTTTTAAGCGATGTCATCAGACACGACGTCAAAATAGGAAATTCAGAGGAAAACAAGAAAACTTGACGTCATAATCGAATTTTAACCAATGAATAACTGAGATCAAATGAACCACACATTGATTAAATAAGAATAATCAACATGTTAGAAAAAGGATAAATTGGTTAAGAATAAGAGAAATATATACCTATACATTAGCTCATACAATTTTTAATAAATACATATCCCAACTTTAAAATGGATGGAATTGTATTACATGTAGCCTCCAGCTACACAATCCAACTATATCTTTTTATAGCCAATACCAACTCTTCATATCAAGCCACAGTTGACCCTTCATATCATAAAAAGTCAAAGATCAAAAAGTTGATGTTGAATAGAACAGTTATAACCTTTTAATTGAAGGTGGTACTTACAACATTACAGGAAGATAACTTCATTAAAATCCGCCGATGTTTTAATCACATTCTATTGATAAGGAAATCTCAAGCTCCTCATTGAACAAACTAAGTGTTTGTCAAACTGCTATATATCCAATAACATTTTTACAACAAATTATGTGGTTCAATTTTTTTTATTTTTTACATTTGAAAAGTCAAAGTAAATATTTGATCAAAATTTTATGAAAATTAAACGAGCTAAATTGATTTTAATGAAGTCTTCTGTATCATTATAATCCAGGTTAAGGTATTCTGATGTCATGAGTTGCATCATATTTGACTTGTGAGGTAATACAATGGAGCTTCTGTTGTCAGCCTGGAATAAGAAATGTAAGGAAGATGTTTTACTTTTATCCATCTTCAACTGTCCCAAAATATAAATACTTGCATCTTTATATTCTGTTAAAAGAATTCTAATACAGTATTGATAGTATATAATAGACTATGTGATCCTGAAAATATATTTTATTTGTTTTTTCTATGGTAATTATACATAACTCGCCGATTCTCAATTTATAGGACAGCATAAGGGGAGACAATCACTCATCCGTTGTAGGTACCAGTTTGCATAAGAATGAGCAGCCAAACACACAGGAAGTAGTAAAAACAGGATCAAACCTCATTATGTGAAAACTATAAAAAGCTTTAATGACTTTTTGCTTCAATAAGCATTCATTGACTTTTACAACAAACTTTGTTCATAGTATTATATTTTTTAATGAAAGAATTAAATCATTATGTAAAATTGTATCTTAACATAAGATTTTGTATTTACACATATAGTGCCCTGCAGTTTGTAAATTATTAATTTGGGCTTTGAAAGGCAAATTTTCCATAATCATCTCTGACTCTCACCAGGTTCAAAAATGTGTGGAATGATGGCTAGTTATTGTATTTGATCCATTATTAATGCATGTGAAGGAATTTTTAAGAACTTGTTTGTTGTTTGAATTTTTTAGAAATTTGAATGCTTATATACTTTAACTGTCTAACACAGGGTTATTGAAATTAAAAGTAAAAATGCTACAGGGTTTAATATGTAGGTGTGTTATCTTTGTGATGTTTTGCTTATTATAGGTTTGATAAATGTTCTTGATTGTATCCAAATTAAATGCTTTAGGAAAGTCATTCTCTTTTGATCAAATAAAGGATACCTTTAGTTATAGAACCCAATTAACAAATTGGGGTTGTAAAGTGTTTATTTATTTTTTTAACATTAAGAAAATATTCAGTAACATTATCAGTAAGGGCTGGAGGTATAATTTTTAAGGTTTGGTTTCAGCTTTTTTAATCCATATTTTTGACAACTTTTTGAAGGCTTGAAACCTGCTTATAAAAAAGTGTCTTTTTTAGGATGAAGATAACAAATATTTACAATAAATGCAGCTTTCATTTAACAGATATATATGATAACTTCAGTTTACAAGTACCTTCAGAAAGAGAGGTAACTTAGTTAGATTAAAAGAGTGAATGTTGATATGACAAATATGTAATTTATTATTTTCTGCTTTTTGATATTTTTTAGCAATATAATTAATAACCTGTTGATTCCAATCCTTTGTTGTTTTTTCTATGCATTTTGTATTAACTTTTAAATAAAAACATTAAAAATAAATAACTTGCTGTTGTCTTTTCTGTTTTGTAGTGTTTTCTGTATATAAATAAGCATACATTACCAAAGAATTATTTCAAGGTCACAGGAAAAGGTCAACACATGAAATATTAAGTTTTACAAATTAGAGAAAGTCAGTACATGTCTATTGCTCAGATTTCCCTGTTATACAAATTAGGAGGAAATCAGTACATGTCTATTGCTCAGATTTCCCTGTTATACAAATTAGGAGGAAGTCAATACATGTCTTTTGCTCAGATTTCCCTGTTATACAAATTAGGAGGAAGTCGATACATGTGTATTGCTCAGATTTCCCTGTTATACAAATTAGGAGGAAGTCGATACATGTCTTTTGCTCAGATTTCCCTGTAATACAAATTAGAAGGAAGTCAATACATGTATATTGCTCAGATTTCCCTGCTATACAAATTAGGAGGAAGTCAATACATGTGTATTGCTCAGATTTCCCTGTTATACAAATTAGGAGGAAGTCGATACATGTTTATCGCACAGATTTCCCTGTTATACAAATTAGAAGGAATCAATACATGTCTTTTGCTCAGATTTCCCTGTAATACAAATTAGGAGGAAGTCAATACGTGTCTATTGCTCAGATTTCCCTGTTATACAAATTACAAGGAATCAATACATGTCTATTGCTCAGATGTCCCTGTAATACAAATTAGGAGAAAGACAATACGTGTCTATTGTTCATATTTCCCTGTTATACAAATTAGGAGGAAGTCAATACATGTCTATTGCTCAGATTTCCCTGTTATTGTGTTAAAGTGTTAATAAGGGGCCATGCTTCCTTTTCACTTTCCACATTCAATTGATCAGAAAAAAGTTTTCCAAGAATGTGTTTTTTGCAGATAGTATTTGTGACTGGTCATTAATATTTGGTCATTGTAATATCATTGTTAAGAATATGTTGTATCAAAGAACTCTCTTCGTGCATCTCGGTTTGTTAAAAGTTTTCTGGTTGTTGTGCAACTTTCCCAGTATTCAAACTATAAAACTTTTGTCACCAGGATAAAAGAAAATAAAATATCCTGATCTATTTCATGAGAAATGCATGTTCATTCAAAACGTGTCACAGTTGGACCTCAAATTGCATACTAAATATTTTACTCTATAAAACTTTATGGCAGCAAAAAATACAAAAGTTTCAACCGTTTTATATTCTAATTTATAAACAAAACAATTACAATGCAGTTGATTGTTCTACAAGTATTAGAGAGGCAAGGATTGTTCTTGAGGTAAAAATTTATCAAAATCAATATTTCACTGATATGCATGTAGCATAAGATCTTAAATAAAAATAAAGTAACTATATCTGACATACATCATAAACCTAGATATGACAAATAATAAAATTATACATTAATTCTAAATCTGTTTGTTTTAAAACAGCAAAAAAATGTGTTAATCTTCTATCTAACTAAAATTATGAACTAGATATGACAAATAATAAAATTACATATACAATCAAAAATCTTTGTAAACATCAAAAATATGTGTTAATTTTGGTAATTCATTTCTTGCAACATTTTAAAGCAATACAACCTGTTTTAAATTTTTACAAAATTTTATAAACATTTAAAATATTACCCAATAACATATACATTCATAACTTATAAATCATGTTTCTTTAAGGTAAATTAACAAAACCAGCCGTAATAAATAGAATACTGTAAATTGAACACTTATATTTCATAGATCTATAAAATATCTCAATGCTGCTTAATAATATTCATACAAATACTTAAATTTGAATTTTAATATATCTATATCTATATAATTTGTAGGATCCTTTACTATAGATAATTGAGCTGATCTGTAACAATAACATCTCCATGCTTTATATTTCATGTACTGTAGTACGACGCATGATTAAAACTGACGAGGAAAGGTAACACACGGCCACCGAAAGCATTATTATTGTGAAGCCCAGGTGGTCGTGTGGTCTAGCGGGACGGCTACAGTGCAGGCGATTTGGTGTCACGATATTTCAGTAGCATGGGTTCGAATCCCGGTGAGGGAAGAACACAAAATTTGCGAAGCAAATTTACAGATCTAACATTGTTAGGTTGATGTTTAGACGAATTATATATATATATATATATATATATATATATATATATATATATATATATATATATATATATATATATATATATATATATATATATATATGACATCCTAGTCTTTAAAACCTTGCCCTAGGCATTCCAATGAAAGAGAAATCTGTTATAGGAATAACATGTCCATCGCCTTGAGTAACATTACACAGGAATTTAGCATCATAAATAAAATCTCTGTGACTTTCTTTGTCTTTTAAAACATAACGATTATGATGTGGATATTTCTGATGAATTTCTCTCAAAGTTTCTGGTATAATGAGTGGTCCCTTAGCACCATAGATATCTGGATTATCTGGGTAAAGATCATCCCCTGAAACATAATTTTAAGGTAGATAGGGTGTCTAAATTATAATCCATAGAATTTTTTAATAATTTGCCAAAATGTAGTTTATATCATGCTTTTTAAAAAAATATAATAAAAAGAATGGGTTACCGGGCTTATTTTCACGGTACACGGTGTTCAAAATTGACAAATTTTGTATAGATTATGCATGGAAAACCCAATATTCTGCAAAACAGCGTAATCTACACCATAGAATTTTGAGATATAATATGAGAATATGGCTTTAATAGTATGCGTTCAGTTAAGAAAAAGAAACAATGGGGTCACCGGACCCGTTTTCTTGCTACATTATAAAATAGGTAAATTCCTAACACATTCTATATTGTAAAATTACCTTAATCTGAATTATCTGCCCTTGTATTTGAGTTGCCTCCCCTTATGTGGCAAAGTTTGAAAAAAAATGATCAAACAAAAGTTTTCTGTTTTTTGTAAAATACAACCATAAATATGATAAAACATGTTATTTTCTTTATTGAAGTGGAAGTTCTTACACATGAATTACCTACTACTCTAAAACTTTGCATATTCTTTTAAAGATCTAGACCTTGTTTTCTGGTATTTCCAAATCCAAAATGGAGGAAGACACCCTATCTACCTTAACACAGAATTTATGTCATCATTTTTACAGTTTTATTTAAATGAAACAGATATTTATAATTTAATAGTTAAAATAAAATCTACGTGGTTCCCGTCTGTCATATTTGTCATTCATCAATTGTTTTATAAAAAAAAAAGGTCGTTAATTTTCTTATTTTCATGATTTGGCCGTATATCATGTTTATAGCTGACTGTAACAATTAACATATGAGTTTTTCCCATTCTTAAAGGCCATACAGAGACCTATAAATAAAGAATGATGGCAATAATATTTTTGATGGTGACTTGACAAACAGGGATTTGTTTTGGACCAATTCATTGACAATACGCACATTTGTTAGCAAAAAGACTTTTATTTGATTTAGGTTTAAGAATATGCAAAATCAATGCAGTATGTTTAGATTTATAATCTCCTATTTTTTTTTTTTTTTTAAATTCTCCCTTATCAATTTATTCAGACCACAAGACAATAAAAAGAAAACATTTGTCATGAAAAAGACTCTTAAAGCTAAGAAGTATGTGAAATGTTGGGTATTCATGACACATTCCCCATTTCCTTTCTCAATTTTACTTCTTACAATTCTGCATATACTAGTATATACTAGCTATTAACAGATCTGAATTATCCAATATTTGATAGAATCGTCAGATTTGCCTTTAACTACAAAACTTCGTTAAATCAAAAAACTATGCAACATTTTCTATGTATATACCTGGATATAGAATAAACATTCCATCATCACAGATAGCAGGTACTGGAAAATTTTCTCGTTTCTCTTTTGTTGATTCTGGTCAGGCAAAATTCAGTCAACTCCTCAATATCTTTAAAGTTCAGAAATCTACATATTTCATACATCTGTGGTGGAGCCAGTTTAACTTTAGATTCTAAATGACTTTTTATCGACTCATCTGGTGGAGACCACTGAAGATATAAAAAAAGGGTATACGAGATTAATGAAAATTGTAATTGAAATACATGTATGCTTAGTATGTACAACATGAATTACCATTGTGTTATATATTCAACCAAGTCAAATCAATGTTAATAAAATTTGTGATTATAAATTATCCATAGTCATGAACTATTGTCATGTTCATAAATTAAATAAATAAAACGACATTGAAACATTGAAAAGAATATGAAAAAATCAATGTGCAAGTTTCACAGATATATTTAGCTAATTTAGATCAAACAGTAAACATTACTGAAGTTGATTGTTCATTCACCAAAAAAAAAATATAGTCATAAATGTACAGTATATGGTTTCAATTGCAATTTAAAGCAACTGAATATATCCATGCTGTGCTCATAGATACTTTGGGACGGGACAATTTTTTTAGCCCTCTTCCAAAATCTGTATTGCCATAGAGAGCTCTCTATATAATATATCAGTGACCTCCATGGAGAATTAAACTTGGAATTGATAGTAAATAGCAAATATAAGTTATTTTTAGTATATTTATGTTCATAGTCATGATATACAAAAACATTCATAGAAAACATGAAAATAATAGATTTTGGAAAGAAGGGAGAGGGCTGAAAAAATTGTTCTGTCCCCAAGTACCTATGGCTTTGATTAGAACAGACTACCCACTTTTAGTACATTGTACACGACATCATTGTTCTCAATTTTTTTTTCAAGCAATATTTTTAAAATAATTAATGATGTGAAAAGTTCACTATGTATAACATAGTTTCCTTTTAAAATATAATATACAGTACGAATTACTGTGATAATAAATAAGCCGATCAAATGTCCTCACAAAATCATTCAAATTTGATAAAATTTTAATGGTCTACATGTTTACCATGTTTAATCAGACTTTGAAATGTTACAAAACAGACAAATGATGGAATTTTAACATGCTTAACATCAATTCATTTAAGCATAATAGTGTAAAGAGAGTATTAGGTGGATTTTAACCTGTAAATGTACAGTTTCTTTATCATCATGCATAGCATCTGGTACAGTGTCCAATAAACAAAGAAAGAATGCAGTATAAAATATTCCTTTAGAACCTTCATCAGTTCCAGATGCTCTTTTTGCCATTGTGACAGGTGTCAACCAGTTTGATCTTTCTGTTAGTTTAAACATATTTATTTATAGATGATTGGGAAACAAGTTTTGCAACTTATATTAATCCCTTTCCACTTTGCGGGTGCGGGTGCTGCCTTGTAGCGGCATTAGCCTGCTCTTCTGTCGAAATATACAAGGGTGTCTTTAACGTGCAAGAGATATGGCCCTCTCTTTACACGGGTCAACCATTTATCGTCCCCTTCCGACGGACTCTCATCGTTTCCTTAAGACCATACTCGCAAATGGTGTCAAGGGAGAGCCGAAAATTCAGTCCCTGAAATTGTCATCCCGGAACGGGAATCGAACCAGAAATCTTTGTGATAGTAGTTCAATGCATTAACCACTGAACCATGGCTCTCTACTACACCACGAACCTTTCTGTTAATGGCCATATGTCAGGAACCATATTAAATTCTTGACACATTTTGATGAATTGTGTTGCATCTTTATCTACCTTCTCCCTCCATATCTCAAAATCAGAAATAGTAATATTACCAATTTTGCCATAATTCTTTGACACATTTGTTGATTCTGTTAGGGTATTTAATATTATTATCATTTAAAGATCTGGTTAGTAATATTTCACATTCTTCGAATGTCTCTCTTATAGCACAGATTCTAAAGGCAACTTCACTTGGGATTTTCGAATAATGTTCATCCCGTTGTCTTCTAAACATTGGAGGAACTTGCCCCACCTTTGCAAAATGAGCAAATGTCTTGGGCCATATATCATTGTAAAAAGAGGAAAGAATATCAACCCATTCTGGTGAAAAGTCAGCATCTTCGCCACGCCCCCTGGAAACACAAACCAAGCTTGGCATAAATTTGCTTTTTCCATTTCTTTTCAACATCAAATTTCGTAAGAGTATCTGTTTGCAATCTTCTTCGATTTAGCAGCAATAATCAGAGTAGCTGCCTCCCTCCAATGTTTTAAAATAGTAGCCATGTTATAAAGAATTTGTTTAATCAAGTCAACAATCATTCAATGGGGACGGCCATTTTCGGGTCGGGTCTAAAACGCGGAACTGAAAAATTGGTTTATTATAATTATTATCTCTGGAATCGCTAAAGAGAAATTAAAAGTTTAAACGGATTTTGAAAGCTGATATAAAAATCTATGAGGTGAAATAAATATGAATTTGTTTTAGATATGCATTATTACCGAAAAGTTGACCGGAAGCCTTGCTAAGTGTGACTCTGTCAATCCATTTTTGAACCTTTAAACTTAATTTCACGAAAAAGCATTTAACCCGGTCAAAATCTGTAAATGATTCTTAAAGACAATTCAATGACAAATAATAGGATATAAAACCAATTCTAATGCAATTTTTATGTAACAATTTTTTTCATTGGCTAAAATATACCGTCAAATCCACAGATGACCAGGCGTAACTAAAGAGGGACTCTGTCGTTAAAAAAAAGAAAAAAGGAGGGATCCGCCATTTTGAATTGATAGGATCAGCAAATGTTCGATTACTACAATATTATCGAAAATAAAACAACACCTACCTTAAATTTGCCGTTTAAATGTGATTTTATCCGAATTTGAAGCTTAAAGGTAACGTGATAACCACCAGTTTGTAAGTTTTCATTTGTATGACGTCTCGTTTAGCTACAACGTCTTTGCGCAAAAATCATTCATGAAGATTTTCGGAATTTTTTTGTATGTCAAATTTATACATTTTTTCAAGCTCTAACGTATTATTTCTTCTTGTAATGCATTAGAATCGGAATAACAGTACTGTAGTTGAAGAGTTGCCACCATCAATTTTGATTTGACGGTCGCAAATGTCGGTTTTACTGTTTCCGCTACACGTCGCCAGTTAAACTGTATTTGCGACCGTCAAATCAACAATTGACGGTGGCAACTCTTCAACTACAGTACTGTTATTAAATATCAATACATTACGTAAAAAGGGCAAAAACTTGACCAGAAGCCTCCATTGTATATAAATTATGAAGTCAAAATTTCAACTTTGAACTAAAATTCACAAAAAAAAAATATAAAGCCCGGTCAAAATCGTGAACATGATTCTTAAAGACATTTTAATAACAGATAATATGATATAAAATAAACTATAAATACATTAGATAAAAAGGGCAAAAACTTGACCGGAAGCCTCTCATGTAGAAATAAAGAAGTCAAAATCTCAACTTTGAACTTAAATTCACGAAAACATATATAACACGGTCATCTCTGATGAGATATTTAAAGACAGTTTATTAACAAATGATTTGGAAAAAAATAATTAATAATGCATTCAACAGAATGGGCGAAATATTGACCGGTAGCCTCCCTTGTATAGAAGAAGATGTATATATATATTGCAGTCAGCAGGGTTTAAGAACATCCGTTGTTCGACCTGTTAGTCAAATGCGTTTTGTAAAAATATACTTTTTCACTTTTTTGGTTTTTTGGAAAATGTTGTTTGTGCTGTATTTAGACCCCTCTACCAAGAAATTTGTTTTACATGCACACGTAAAAAAAAATGCGGTTTTTATCTAAATGCAGAAGTCAAAGTTTCAACTTTGAATTCAAAGCTCTCCAAAAACCATTGGAAGCCTATAGTTGTTAATGTCTGTCATTTTGGTCTTTTATGGATAGTTATCTCATTGGCAATCATACCACATCTTCTTTTTTATATAATCCCTGCAAAATTTCTGAATTCCATTTAAAAACAAATAAACTTATATAAGTTAAGTTTAAACGATTTAGATTGGAAAATACCCAAATTTTGACCGGCACCCCCCTTCTTATTGAAAAATAATGACTAAAACTTTAAAATATCAAACTAAAGTCTTCGCACAAGATAGTGATCAATATGCTAATCGGCGTAAAATCTGTTTGGCATAAATCAGTTTTAAACAATTTCATAATTACATCTGGTATTTCATGTATCCTTTTTAAACACGGTACGTTTAATCACTGCTAAGGACTTCATAGTGCACTAAAGGCTTATCATATGCCACTAAGGACTAAAACGGGTGCTGTTACATGAACATTGTTTATATATTATGGTAGAGATTGCATCGTTAATGCAAAAATTCCAAATTTTATATAAAAAAAAAGAACCACGGATAAATGAGAATTAAAAAGTGTTAAAGCACGTGTCAGTTTTTCTTTGATATTGCCGAAAAATCAGTGAGCCGATCGGCACGAGCCAACTCACACAACAACTGATAAAACAATCATAATATTTTTATTTTAGGTATTGAACAATTATAAGGACTAGGGCTAAATATGTGTATAATCAAAAATTAAAAGGACACATATTGTAATAGAAAAATGCAGTTTATTTTATTTCATACAGTTTATTAATTATAATGTATGTAGGATCTACTGTCAACAATATGTTATATGCAATTATTGTTTAACTGTTCTATACTTTAAAAATTTTCTCCTTCAATTTTAAAAGCAGGATTTTTCTAATTTACCTCCGGTAATATGTCTAGCAAAGTTCAACAAAATGTCATTAAGTTTGGACAGCTGTTATCGTACGTCAGCATCTTTATTTGTGTCAAGCTATAAGGCACAAACTAGTACCATGGTTACTTTTAATTAAGATTATAATGTTATTTTTAAGTTGTATATTGTTTTGTATTATAGTTAGGAAAATGTAAATAAGAAATTAAGAAATATTTTTTTAGGTAACGTGTAGTTTTGGCCTGGTTTTGGACCATAACTATATTTATGCATTCTATTTTTTGTTATAACTTATATAAATTCTTCCGTTATCCTGTTTTGTTTAGCTATGTTCATGAAATCACTAAATATTTTAATAAACTAAATACCGTCATAACTTTTATGTTGAAGACAAGATTTTAAATATCTTTATATAAAAAAGTTAAAAGAAATACAATATTTTATTTTATATGTACATTTATAAGAAAAATATGTCGTCGTAGTTCTCCTCTTATATTTGATGTGTTTCCCTCAGTTTTAGTTTGTAACCCGGATTTGTTTTTTTCTCAATCGATTAATGAATTTCGAACAGCGGTATTATACTGTTGCCTTTATGTATCAATAATTTTTACAATCAGGAAGATGATTTTTCTTTTAGTCAAATCCCTAAAAAGGTTTGTTATAATACCAAAAAGTGAATATATCAAACATACACTGTCTAAACAAAATAATAAGTTTTACACTGCATTCATAATTAGGGTTCGTGTTGTTTATTCTTTAGTTTTCTATGTTGTGTCATGTGTACTATTGTTTTTCTGTTTGTCTTTTTCATTTTTAGCCATGGCGTTGTCAGTTTGGGTTCGTGTTGTTTATTCTTTAGTTTTCTATGTTGTGTCATGTGTACTATTGTTTTTCTGTTTGTCTTTTTCATTTTTAGCCATGACGTTGTCAGTTTGTTTTAGATTTATGAGTTTGACTGTCCCTTTGGTATCTTTCGTCCCTCTTTTAAGATTAAAGATAACCAAATAAGAGTTTCTAAAATGTTATAGGTTCATCTTGATATTTCAGCGTTATTTTTTAGTTGTATATTGTTTTGTATTATAGTTAGGAAAATGTAAATGAATATATTTGAAACATAATTTGGCAATTTTGAAATAAGAAATTAAAGAAAAATAATATTTAGGTAACTTGTAGTTTTGGCCTGGTTTTGGACCATAACTATATTTATGCATTCTAATTTTTGTGAATAACCTATAAATTCTTCCGTTATCCTGTTTTGTTTTTGTTATCCTGTTTATTTTTTTGTAATCCTGTTTGCTGCAGTCAATTAAGGATTACTAGGACATTCAGAAATTAGTATATAACTGATCAAGCCGCTATAAAATTAATAGCGAGTTTCTTGATGTTCTAGGTGAGTCTCTTGGTTTTAAAAAATATTTATATTTAAAATTATTTTCTTTTAATTTTATTTTGAAAAAATAGATAAATTTTATAAGTAACTAATATTTTAATTCAAAGGTTTAATTTAGCAGTAATTATTATTGCTATTATTTGATATTTTATTGGAATTGTTTGTAGTATTTTATTATTGTTTTCAATTTATTTTAACTTTAAAATTGTACTTTGAATTTATATTGTAATTACTTTGATGGTTTGTTTATTAAATAAATAGCGAATTTATGGGTTTATCTATGTTCATGAAATCATTACATATTTTAATAAACTAAATAGCGTCATAACTTTTATGTTGAAGACAAGATTTTAAATATCTTTTATATAAAAAAAAGTTTAAAGAAATACAATATTCTATTTAATATGTACATTTATAAGAAGAGGGTATCGATAATTTTTACAATCAGAAAGATGTCTTGATTTTTCTTTTAGTCAAATCCCTAAAAAGGTTTGTAATAATACAAAAAAGTGAATATATCAAACATACATTGTAAAAACAAAACAAAAGTTTTACACTGCATTCATAATTTTTAAGATTAAAGATAACCAAATAAGTGTTTCTAAAAAGTGATAGGTTCATCTTAAACATGTCATGGGACAAATGAAAAAAATGTGATAAGAAAATGTGTTTGAGTGAAATTTTTTGTTGGTTTTCAGATGCTTATAAGGTTGTCTTGTGATCATCATTAGAAACGTGAAATGGCAGCTTCTCGAGATCAGTAAGAGAATAATTTTGATTTTATTGAAATGATAATAATTTCCTTAGCGTATTTATTCCTAAGAAAAAATTACCCAAGTGTAAGTTCTCCACAATAGTCAATACAATATACTAGGGAATTTCATAAATATTATTCATGTATAAACGTGAGGGGGTATCAGGTCGTTTCATCCTCAAAACCGATCCGTCCCAAAGTCAATTCGTCCCATGTCGATCCGTTCCAAGTCGATCCGTCCCACGTCAATCCGGCCCCAAGTTGATCCGGCCCTATAATAAAATAATAATGAATAATTTATAATATGAGGTTGGTGTTACCTGTGAAAGAGGACAACGTCGGGATTTTAGTTGTGACGTCATTTTCAATGTAAAAATAGAAACGCTATCATCAGGTAACGTGGTTTTTTTTCATATCAAAGAATATTTGAAATGGAATTGTTATTCTGCCCCTTCCTATAATATGATGCATGCATTACCTGTAAAAGGGGACGAAGTCCGTATGAATTTTTCTTTTTAATTCAAACATATTTTAGCTTCAAAATCTGTTAAAAAAGAAACGGAAATACCGTAACGTTTCCGACTTTGGTCGTCTTGTAAGGGATTTTAGTTGTGACGTCATTTTAGTCATGACGTCATTCTTAATGTAAACAAAGAAACGCTACCATCATGTAACTGTTTTTTTAGAATTATTAAACATGAAATTGTTTAAGTGCTCCTTCATATATTTTACACTGATGAATATATATTTTACCCAAAATCTCATGACAAACGAGACCGGAAGAAAGAAAGATATTTCTGCGCAAATGTGGAAAAATAAAAAAAAAGTCTGATAACAAAAAGTTAACGATTTTGAGTTCTTAGTAGATTGATTTTTTTATTTTATTTTTTTATTATTGATTTTTCTACTGTTATTTGGGACCTTATATTAATATTAATTTCGGATAATTTGGTGACATATTTAAATCAGTATAAATGGAATTTGCAAAAAGTATCGATGATTAATGACAGTAGGCTGAGACTACCATAACACAGAGATTGTTCACTAGCAATTTATCGAAATAACGGGGTCAACTGGTCACGTAAGCTACGTTATTTTATCTTCCAGCTTTTGATGTTGATTTGAATTCAAATATGTTTTTATAATATAATTTTAGATTTTTATATGAAATCTTAATATAATTTTAAGAAAATGTTTAAATAAATGTCTCATCTTATGAAAATTAAATATTCAAAAATTCCTCAAGCGCCGACTTTTTTACCGCCCACATTTTATATTATTGTAAAATTCAAAAAAAATTATGAATTACAATTCATAGATATCTTTTTTTTCATTCCTTATAAATAATTTTTATATTGGGGCTAGATCGATTGAATTATCATTGGTCGGATCGACTTGGGATAGATCAACTTGGGACGGAGTGACTTGGGGCCGGATCGACATGAAAACATGGGAAGGTACTAAATTGCACCTATTTTGTCAGTTTTTTCAACTACATTTGTTTATGATCCAGACATAGTGTTTATTTTGTAGATGTATACTTATTTACTATATAGTTACACCAATATAATTTTGAATCCATGTTGAATCAAAGAAAAATGGACTTGAACCATCTAAACGATCCATGATTCTGAAATGAGGAGTACCCAAATTGCATCCATGCTTAAATTCACATCCTCAAAAATCGAATAACAGATGTTTTTTTCTATTTCTTCAAATATTTAGAACAATCTGACATTAGTCCATGCTCAATATTCTTTTTTTAGAAATAGATGCTTGCAACATATTTTATTTGCTCATTTTTAAAAGATGACTTTCTGTGATCTTCGCAGGGCGTTTCCCTAGAGTTTACTTTTTTAGTGAATGGTTCATCTGTTGATATATACTGTGAACGTTTTGTGTATTATAATTTAAATATATTTACCCATCTTGGAAGATGTGTATAATCATGATAAAGTCAAATCATAAAATTACAAAATTGTTTAGTCTCAAAGGAAACTTTAAGATTTCCGCAGTATTTTTGTTGAATAGGTACAATTTGGGTACTGTGACGTTATAAATGCATGTAGTCCAAATAATTATGACGTCTTGCAAGAGGTCATAATTATTTGGGCTAATATACACGATGAAAAGTTTTTTAAAAAAATATAGCGATGGTTTCCCTGAGGGGAATCTAAGAAAGATATGAAAAAATGGGGCTTTGCTCCTTAGGGTGAGGGGGATAAAATTAAAAAGATTGTTTTTACTGTGGATAAAGAATCTTTTTTTTTGGTATGATAAAAAACATTAAAAAAAGTTTTGTTCAGGACAAAGTATTTTGTACTTTACGACTCTAAAACCAAAACCGTGTCTTCCATGCATTCTATATGGTTATTTATCGCTATTTTGTGCATTTTTCTTTTGATGTTTTTTTGTGTAAATTTTCATATCATGCTTCTCGCTTGAGATGGAAAAATTATCGCTAGAAACTAAGGACACGTGGCGTTGCTAACGAAATTGACATGAAATTGACAACGTCGTCATAGGTAAAATAGCGATAAACAGATTATCATTGGTCATCTCAACTCGATTGCTTTTCTCACTTTCGCTGTACCAGCTCAAGGGAGAAAATCAATATCGTTGAGATGATCAACGATAATCTATAAGTAGCAGTTTAAAAATACCTAGGAGTAAATGTCAACAGGATTATATAATTCCTCTTTTACTATGTTGCTTTTAATATTTGAGTAATTAGATCAATATCCATTTTTTTCTTATATGCTCTTATATACATATTATCTTAAACATCTTAAGGTTCATCATACCAAAAAGAAAAAAAAATGCTGTTTTTACACCTTAAGAATGACTCTCAGTGCAGACAAACCTGTGCAGTTGGAAAAGTTTTATGACCTATCCACAAGACATATAAAAGTTTAATGCTGAATGTGTTTCAGAAAGATACAGTGCAGATGGTAGTAAAATAACAAACACCTGAATATGCTGAATTGGATTTGAAACTCACAGTTCACTTAATTATACTGTTTAAATCACCTATTATTGTGTAGATATTTAATGTCCCTCTATTGTCCAGAACAATCAATACAATCCAATATAATATTATTTCTTACCTGCATGACCTGAGAGGGGCATCTCAAAGATTTTAACAGAGTATATTCTAACACCATTAGCAGGAACAAAAACAATATATCCATCAACATGCAAAAACGATTATTATCTTTTTTAAACACAAAATGCATTTACCTTATGTATCCATTGGATGCTAAGGCGTGAAGCATTTCCAACTGCACTTTTTTATTATGGAAAATGAAAGTCTTAAATTATCTATAATCTGAGTTTTTAAATACTGTTATTTTCATGTATATACTTTTCATTTCAGACCAGCATTCAGCAGAGGTCCACATACACTCACTGTTCCAGCAGAGTTATTTCAAGAGAACCGACAAAGGTTATGTGAAAAGTTAAAGGGAAAAGTTCCGAGTGGTGCCATTGTATTGTTGCAGGGTGGAGATTCACAGACTAGATATTGTTCTGACCATGAACCTTTATTTAGACAGGTAACAGTATACTGTAACTGAAATCCCTGTTAACACTAGGATAGGAAGTTAATACACACATGGCATACTGTACATCAAGTCATTTCCACGAAAATAAATGAATCTACAGTAATAGGAATATCATCTTAATAACATATTCAGTTATGTGCATGAGAAAGTAAGCTTGGAATAAACAAATCTTCACTTGAAATTTGTTACTTTATATTAATTTCAGGAGTCACATATGTATTATACTGATTACATGCTCGTATTATTTTCATTATATCTGTGAAAAAAAGTATTCAGAGAAATAATTGTATGTGTTATTCTCTTTAGAAATATAGCATAACGCTTGACATGTAAAACTGTGCCTTTTTTACCTATTGAAAATGACACATCCATTATAATTAATATCTAAGTATTACCTTGATACATGTATAGACCTATAATTTCCTTAAAGCAGAAGGTGAAAAATGTCACTTTTTTTTTGTGAGTGGAACAATTAATTAAATGTTCTATGTTCTAGGAATCCTATTTCCAATGGGCTTTTGGAGTGGAAGAACCAGATTTTTATGGTTCCATTGAGGTAGATACAGGAAACACAATATTGTTTCCTCCCAAACTTCCAGAAGACTATGCTGTCTGGATGGGAAAGTAAGATATTTACAAAAGAGAACTTATTGTATAAAGTTCTTCAATGAAATGTCAATACCAATTAAGGATTCATGACATTACTTGTGTGTGAAAACATAAAAAATAGGCTTCTTGTAGGAACTTTAACTAAATTTAAAATAGGGCTGATGTGATGCTTAGAATATTTTCATGCTGGGAGTAGATTAACATAAAGAAAATCTTCCATGTGAAGATCTTTTTAAACAAAGATCGTTCTATATATACAATTTCTTAGTCATATTTGTGTCAGCCTAGATTTTGCATAATTTCTCCATTTTGCTCAATTTACTATAACTCTAAAATAGATCATTTAAATCTGCAGATTAGAGGCATCATGAAAAACATTTAAGTTCTTGTCCAAAATAGTCCTGCACTAGAGGATATACTTTTATAATCCAAATTAAGTCTGTTCAAAGAATAATCTATGATGACTTTTATATTGTCCTATTATGATCTTTTATAATAAGAAAAATGAAAGAAAATTCATTAAGGGTTCCCAAAACCCGGTTTCTTGTCTGCAATGGCTTCTTTCAGTATTAAAAGTGGAATGTTGAATGCCAGAAACTAAATTCATTCAGTCATTTATCAGTCAGATATGGAATAATAACAAAAATTCACACTTTTTCTTCAGATTCTATTTCTTGATGATGAAGAAACTTCTTTCAAAGTTTTGATAAAGTCGTTGATGTCTGAATAATTTAACCCTTGACCAAACTGCATCCATTATCAGTTAGATAGATCAATATATTTTCAAAGTTTGTTTTATCTGTTATCTCTTTATCATAAAAATGATTCTGCTCAAGTTTCATAAAATTCAATGAAGGTTTGACACAGTTGAGAATAATCAGAAATAAGAAAGAAAAAAAAGTTTTATCAGTACAGTACGGAAATTTAAGAAAAAAATTATTTTCAAAATATTGATTTCCACACGGTCTTTTGATTATTAAGAAACTTTGATCTAGTTTTGTAGAACCTATGATGGTTAAACAAAGTCATTGTTGTCTAAAAATCCATATACTGAACCTAAATATTGATGCCACTGGTCTCAACACCTCCGACGACAGAATGTAGGAACATTTTCTCTGGCTTCCACAACTTTCAATCAAACTATGAAAAACATCAGCATGAATTGAAAATGATGACAAACTCTTAATGATAATCATGTTATTTTTGGATGGATGTATCTAAAAACAAAATGAAACAATGTATAACTTAAGGTAGATGTTGTTAGAAGTTTTACAATAAAACAAAATATAACTGTTTTTTCAGGTTACTTTCATGTGAAGACTTCAAAGAGAGTTATGGTGTAAATGAAGCTCATTGGTCATCAGATGTACGTTTTTATACAATTGTCTTTTATTCTGAGGGGGAATTGTTAATTTGTGTTCTTACAACATTCATTATGGAAAAGTAGTCTTTCGTTTTGTGAAACTAATCTAATAGGACAAAAATATACAAAGTGAACATCAGAAAAATTTGAAAAAATATAAATAATTTTATTCGGACAAAAACTTCAAATAATCATTTTCTTGTGAATCTTTTTTTTTAAATGTATCCAAGACCCAAATGTCTTGGTTGCATTTTTGGTATAAACACAAAATTAAGTATCCAAAATTTGAAAAAAATATAAATAATTTTCTTCGGACAAAAACTTCATATCATCGTTTTCTTATGAAAATTAAAAAAAAAATGTATCCAAGTCCCAAATGGCTGGTTTGCTTATTTGATATAACCACAAAATCAAGTATCCACAAAAATGTATTTTTCCTAAATCCACAAAAAATGATACCCACGAAAATAAATTAATCTACATTATTTAGAAATATAAAATTAAAAAATAATCTTAAAGTCAAACTACAATAGGTGTTTAAACTTTCTAGAAGTTTCAAGGATTGTGGCTAAATTTTTACCATCTTTTGAAAATTTGTTTAAAAAAAAATTTCCTTTGTTTGGAAAATGGCGAAATTGCTTTATACCTGTGTACAAATTTGTAGACTGAGGTTTGTCTTTTACCTTTTAGGTATGGCTTTGTCTGTCATGTTTTATCTTTGTAGGGACCTTTTTTGCTCCTTTGTATCTTCTTTCCTTTAAATTCTTTTAATTTTTTTATTGCTGTTTTATTTCAGATCTCTTCAGTATTGAAAGGAAGAAACCCAGCAGTTTTGTTGACATTGGTAAGTTGGTGTATACTTTTAATAATCTGACACTGTGATTTTACTCTTTATTGAAAAACCTTATCAAATTGAACAGTTTAAATCTGGTTAAAGACATATAACTGAATACATTTGAGCTGCGTCGGATAGAAATCGACCTTATGCAAGTGCACGATACATGTACATCTCTCCATTAAGTTTGCCTCAACCTTGTTATGAAACTCATACACAATACTTATTACAACAAAACTCAGTACAAATTTGCAGGGGTAGCATCACTTTTACCGTTCTTAATTTATGTCCCCTTATAACTTAATATGATTTGCAAGCGGGGGCATAAAACAGTTACAGACTTTTCGTAGTGATTTTTTCAACCCTGAATAAGTTAACAGATGTATTGATATTCAATTCCA
The DNA here is from genome assembly GCF_965363235.1 of Mytilus galloprovincialis. Taxonomy (NCBI): domain Eukaryota; kingdom Metazoa; phylum Mollusca; class Bivalvia; order Mytilida; family Mytilidae; genus Mytilus; species Mytilus galloprovincialis. The sequence goes on from NC_134843.1 coordinate 92,318,543, forward strand.
TAAGGTCAATTTCAATCCGACACAGTTCATTCATTTCAGGATGATAATATAAAAATGATATTTAATTATAAACTTTACCAAATGGAAGATAAATGTGAAGTTTCATTTTACAGAAAGGACTGAACACAGACAGTGGTAACTATAGCAGAGAAGCATCATTTGATGGAATCAGTCAGTAAGTGTATTTCTGATTGTTTTTAATATACTTTTAAAGTCATGGTATTTAAATGTAAGTTTCTTTTCTTTATTTTTTGTGAAATATTGAAATGTTAGCTCAGTAGAAATTATTTGTTTTGATATTCATGTTTTGATTTGGAAGTTAAAGTTTACTCTTTTATTTTAAAAGAAATTGATCTGGTTTGAAAGGTTATCGTTTCAGCAATCTTTGGAAGTAATACCTATTGGAGAAGAAAAAAACCTTTTTAATATTTGTTGACTTGGTAAAAGGCCAAGTATACAATACTAGTTAATTACGTAGGAACTCGTGTATAAGTCAGAAGTTTTGGAGTAAAATTCAGATTCCAGAGAGGGGTACCGACTTATACACAATTCAGTCATATGGCATTAGTTTTCAGCAGACTATACAGTATTCATCTTCAAAACTGCAAAAACTCATTCCTTTTCTGCAAATTCATAAAGATAGCAACTTGACTAGTGCATCCATTGTGCTTTTGTATTTTTATGAAAATTATTAAATGAAATATTTCAATATTTTAGATTTAAAGTAGATAATACAATTCTTCATCCAGAAATCATGGAATGGTAAGTATATGAATAAAGAAACTCAAAGTTCCCTGTTATCTGTGATAAGTATATGAATAAAGATACTCAAAGTTCCCTGTTACCTGTGGTAAGTATATCAATAAAGATACTCAAAGTTCTCTGTTACCTGTTGTAAGTATATCAATAAAGATACTCAAAGTTCCTTGTTACCTGTGGTAAGTATATGAATAAAGATACTCAAAGTTCCCTGTTACCTGTGATAAGTATATGAATAAAGATACTCAAAGTTCCGTGTTACCTGAACACAAGTTTTAAATAACAATTTTTACAATTCTATAATATAATATTCAAGATTACAATGTCTTTTTTTCTGGGAGTTACATCCCATGATATCGATGGATAGCAGAAAAAAGTAAAGAAGTTCCTTTAATTGATATGAATTAAAGAAAATTATTTTTACAGAGTATTGGAGGTGTTCACATGTATATTTCTTAATTCTGTAATAAGTTGAACTTAAATTGCAACCATAACATACATATCACTATTAATACTACAATAAATGTACATCTATATACACAATACCTCACCCTCGTTTACTAAATTCTTGACAGCTACTGTAGTTCATTATTATTTGTTGGATACCAATGTTCATGGTACAGGTGAACCACATATTTAAATGTTTAACAAAGTACAAACTTTTCCATATGCCTGAATGCAGACCTTTGTAAAACCATTAAAACAAATATCGATAAAAATGCAATGTTTTATTTATCCAAGAAAATTGGTAACAATGAAAACAAATGAATCAACAGTATTATATTTAAATCAGCAGTTACTCATCTATGTACAAACACTGAAGCCTGACTTTTAAGGCAAGGGAAGTAAATATGTAGTTGCCAAATGTATTGGAATTTATTTTTCAGTAGAGTGTTCAAGTCAGACAAAGAATTGGATGCTATCAGATATTCCAATAAGATAAGCAGTGATGCTCATAAAGAGGTACGTGATGACACTATTGGATCTGTTAGATTACCAAAATTGGGGATCATCCGAGTTCACTCCTGGTTTTTCAGTGGAGTTCATATTGTGTACTGACTGTTGTGTGTTGTTTTTTTATGTCCTTTTCTTTTATCCATGCTGTTTTGCCCTTCTTTCACTACCCAACCCCGTTCAGTATCTCATTATTATCATTTTTTTTAATCCAGAGAAATTAAATTTTCAGATTTCATGGCTGTTCCCAATTAAATACATGGGTTTTTTTTTTTTTTGGAGTTGTTGCCTCATTAATGTTTAACAAACATGTGTTTTTAAATTAAAAACCTTTGTAATATGTTTTTTCTAACAGATAATGAAATCAATCCGACCAGGAGTGTACGAATACCAGATGGAAAGGTAGGCATATGAATTTAATATATTTTATATCTGAAATAACCATTAAAAACGGGTCTATTGGCTAATTCATTCAGGTGTTGTACCTATATACAACTTCTATTATACAAAATAACATAATATATATATGTAGAAGCTGTATTGGTGTCTCTACTTAATTTGATAAAAGGTAACTTAAATCCAAATATTCAAAGGTAAATAACTGTTACTGTCCTAATATCTATTATGCATTTGGTTATTGTTGGCTCTTTCAACAATATCTCCCTATAACATTCATATTTGCGTAAGTTGCAGTTGCAGTTGATATTCTACATTACACTTAAATATATTTATCTTACCCTAAAATGTTATATTTTGTAAAATTGATCAACTATTTTTAAGTTTCAATGATGCTCTTATACAACACAGGCAATCGCCAAAAGAGAAGTAATTTCTCCAAATTTGAACAAATAAACATTCGTGATTTGATTCCTATTGTCTTTTCTATGTGAAAAACTTTTATAACTTTTTATTTTTGTTTTAATATATATTTATTGATGTACAGTTGAATGAATCATGACTGCCATAGCTATGATTTGCCATTTTTCAGCAAAATAATATTTTCTTACATACCAATGTAGAGAAACTACACTACAACTGTTCTTTTCCATGTTTCCTATTTGATTTTCTCCTACCTTGCAAAGGCTGTATATCTAGTCGAGGTTGTTTAAAACATCCATCATCAAGATTTTCTCCCACAGTTTGCAAAAAAATATATATCCATTTAAGAAATCACTTACAATTCATGTGTTTCCCTTGCACATTTTACCATCCTAAACGACGCTTCATTAATGACATGATTATGTGACTTACAGCAACACAGAAGAGATAAAGTTTTTGAGATTGAGAGGTTCTTTGATTCCATCTAAAGCATTGTATGAATGATATATGCTCAGATATCATATTTACAAAATAATGTTTGTAAATGTGTGTATTATGATTTTTGTCAAGAAAACAATTTCAATATTAAATACACAAGTTGCAAAATATATTGTACATATATTGCCTAATGTAGAAATGTGTCTTTCTTTTATTTGATTAAAATTCTGATTTCAGTTTATTCAAGCATTACTGTTATTTTACGGGTGGAATGAGAGGTGAAGCTTACATTTGTATTTGTGGGACGTAAGTACTGATTTTTCACTGTTATCCTTTCAGTCTGTTTTAACATTATTGGTATTTCACTGGTGGGACAAGAAATGGGTCATATGCTTGTGTTTATGGATCGTAAGTACTATGCACAATTACATATGCATGAAGACTAAGTTTTCATTTAAAATACATACCCAGAAATTATATAGATTTTTAGAGGACTGTAGATTCACTATTATTCGTTGGATATCAAATTTTATGGATTTCCCCTGTCTAGGTAAATCACAAAGGTTCAATGAAATACAAATTTTCTGTAAATAGATAGATAGATCTTTTTTATCAAATATCAACATTAAAAATCATAAAACAATAGCAGACATGTAAACATACTACAATAATAAAATCTTAAAACAATTGGTGATACCTAATAAGGATTGACCATGAAAGCCATACGGCTTATTTCCAATGGGGTCCATTCATGTTACATTCTTAAAAATATTAAATATAGTTATAAGAAAATCATGATTTTTCGGGCTTTATACTAATTATGCTAGAATTAAAAATTTACGATGACAATGACTAGAATATAAAAGCTAATCAATAATATAAAAGTTTGCTATTAAAATCGTTGCTTGCTTTCCTTTTTTGACAAATAATCCTTAACACCAGATTTATACGATTCAAGGTTATTAATGGTGCAAAAGTCCAATCCTTTATAGCATTATAATAAATTGTTAAAGTCTGTTGCCCTTTTATAGGTGTGATAAAAAAAAATTATAATCACTAGATCTTGTTGAATAATTATGACAATCTTTGATTTTAGTAATATTGCCTTGCATGTAGTAAGGGTTTTTGTTATAAAATATTTTATGTACATGGTTGTTTGACTCTATTTTCAAGAAATCAATGCTATTTTATAGTACAATAAAATTTACAGAAGTTCTATTTCCCAGTTCCTTTACTACTAGTAAATTGGAAAAATAGAATTAATGCCACCCATATTTCTCACAGTTGTTGCACATTTTGACATTTGAAAAAAGTATAGTGATATAATCCTGTCCATAAACACTCCAATGAAAATGTCAGTGGGACAATTCTTAAATTGAACAGAGTCTGAAAGATGTATTTAACTGTCAAACATAGAAGGCTCGAGTATGAAGTGTTTCGATAACAGGCATCTATAATTATTCAAATTAACCCTTCTTCATGTGATAAAAAAATATGACATCCTCAGAGAAATAAAAGAATTAGAGATCCAAGGTTCAAGGGCAATAAATAAAAAAAAAGCAGTGCTTTGTTGTTCTTTAATACTTTTTAGTAATATCTTTATAATAAGAGAAATGAAACCTTCAGAGCAATGCAATTTAATTTCCATTCTAATTTATATTTCCAATGGGCATAAATCGTAAAGTATATTTGATCAGAACTTATTTTCAAAAGTGTAAGACATTGCTGATATAAACCTATGATATGAGTTTCATAAAATTCTGACAAGAATTGAACACATGAGAGGGATAACATTGCAATTTTCCATATAATCAATATTTTCAAGGGGCATAACTCTTTAACAAATAATGGATCAGCACTGGTTTTGAACCCTTCAAGAACATTTAATGATATAAACCTATAGCATAAATTTTATAAAAATCAGGCAAGAACTAGCACTCGTAAGGCAATTTTCCATATACATGTACTTAATATTTTTCAGGGGCATAACACTTTAAAATTATTGATCGGCACTGATTTTCGAATTTGTCCAATACATTGCTAATATAAACCTATGAAACAAGTTTCATAAAAATATGACAAGAATTGTACGCATGAGAGCGCTAACTATGCAATTTTCCATAAAATTAATGTTTCCAAGTGACATAACTCTTTTAAAAATAATTGATCAGCACTGATTTTGGAACTCATCCAATACATTCTGATATATATATATATAAACCTATAGGTATTGTTTCCATTTTATTTATTTTCATTTTTTCAGGGGAGCTAATGGTGCAGTATTACATTATGGCCATGCAGGAGAACCAAACAGTAAACTGGTACAGGATGGTGACATGTGGTAAGTTGGAAATTAGATACAATTATATCTTGTTGCTATATTTGATACCACAAACACGGTAGTTGTTATAATTTTAAGGAATTTGTAAATTATTATTTCATAATAATGAGATTCTTTTTTTTTCCTGTAGAATAATTGTTGCAGCTTGGAATTAAATACTGGGTAAAAGCTGCATTATTTTTATACTTTTTTTTATATTCGCCACATACAATTTTTGAATCAAAAATAGAAAGTTTGTATTCACAGATCTGAAAAGTGCTTGCACATTACAACTGACAACTCATCACTGTTGACCTGCTGACCAAAACATATCAAGTCAATCTTTTTTATGAAAGTGTGATGAAAACATTTGTTGGAAAAACAAACAGACAGACCAATGGATGTACTGACACCTGATTGGAGTATTAACTTTTATTAAATATGAGGCAGTGTTCATGAAAATACATTCTTTCTTATTAACATGATTAATGTTATGTATTTATGTAATTATTTTCATTTCAGTTTATTTGATATGGGCTGTGAGTATTATTGCTACGCATCGGATATCACATGTTCCTTCCCAGCCAATGGAAAGTTTACAAAGAGACAGAAGGGAATATACGAAGCTGTATTGAAATCTAGTAGGGCAGTAATGGCAGCTGTAAAACCAGGTACCTTTTCTCCTCAAGTCCCCCATAAATCAGGAAAAAACATTTCCTCATTATCATTTCTTTTACTAAGGATAATGCTATGAATATTTGAAAAAGTTTTAAATTCTTATCGCTTTGGGTTAATTAAATATCATTATCATTATTTGTTAAAGACTTTCACTTTGATATATCATGAAAAAATATTTAAATGTATATTGCAGCTGGTGTTGATGATGAACTGTTTTCCCCTCGTATTTACTTATAATGGAGAAATTTCTCATGTTTTCAGAAATTAACAAAATACCTTCGAAAGATTCAAGTTTAATATTGCTTTTTAGCTCATCTGGCCTCTGAATTAGTAATTTTACGAAAATTTTGCTGTTTTTTTTTTTTGGTTATTATCTTGAATATTATTATAGATAGAGATAAACTGGAAACAGCAATAATGTTCAGCAAAGTAAGATCTACAAATAAGTCAACATGACCAAAATGGTCGGTTGACCCCTTAAGGAGTTATCAAGTTGGAATTTTGGTAGCGTCACTATAACTGTTCTAGAGTTATGCTCCTTTATAAATGGAAAAATTACAAAATTTTTAGTTTCCTTTCTCTAACTAAAGTTTGACTCAATCAAATTTTTTGAAACTTACACACAATGCTTATTACCACAAACCACAGATCATGTTTGCATTTTAATGGCGTCACTCTAACCGTTCTAGAGTTATGCTCCTTTATAAATGGAAAAAATACAAAATTTTTAGTTTCCGTTCTCTAACTTAAGTTTTGCCTCAACCAAATGTGATTAAACTTATACACAATGCTTATTACCACAACATAAAGATCAAGCTTGAATTTTGGTGGGGTCACTTTAACCATTCTTGAGTTATGCTCCTTTATAAATGGAAAAAAATGCAAAATTTTTAGTTTCCGTTCTCTAACTTAAGTTGCTTCAACCAAATGTTATGAAACTTGTACACAATGCTTATTACCACAAAATTAAGATCAAGTGTGAATTTTGGTGGGGTTACTTAAATCATTATCGAGTTATGCCTCTTTAAAAATCGAAAAATTGCATTTTTTTTTTAGTTTCCGTTCTGTAACTTTGTCCCAACCAAACATTATGAAACCTATACACAATATTTATTACCACAAAACTCAGATCAAGTACAAATTTGGGTAGCGTCACTTTTATTGTTCTTGAGTTATGTCCCTTTATAATGTTGTATGCAAGCGGGGGCATCATCTGTGTCCATGGGGACACATTCTCCATTTATTTTTTATATATTTCATCATTCTGAGTTGGATTTCTGACACATAATTTCAAGTTTTTAGATGAGTTATTCGTTTTATTACATTGCCTTTAAATGTAAAATAAGTTAAAAAAAATACAAGGACCTATATCTTTTTCAGCACGTTCTAACTTCATGTAGATGCTTCTTTATTGTCAACACCTATTGTTTTGTATGGAGTCACAGATGTGAAATTAATAAATTTGACTGGAAAATCTCAATATTTCTTTGCAACTAATGAACTGTACTAACAAGTACTTCTGTGAACACAAACAAAGATTCAGGCAGGCTAAATAATGAATAAATAGATGAAGAACTATACTCAAAAATAAGATATAATTTATTTAACAATACAGATATCTATAAATTTGATATTTTATTTCATAGGTGTTAGTTGGGTTGACATGCACTTACTGGCAGACAGAACACACCTAGAAGAATTGAAGATACTAGGTCTTGTTACTGGAGATATTGATGAGATGATGAAAGTCAGACTTGGGGCAGTGTTCATGTCACATGGTCTAGGTCATTTTATGGGACTAGATACACATGATGTTGGTGGATATCCAGAGGTATGGATTCAATTCTTATTTGAGGAATATTAATAAGTCCCCTACCAACGAGGTCGAAGGGGACTTTAGGTTTGCACTCCGTCCGTCTGTCGGTCTGTCTGTCCTTCTGTCAGTCCAGCAAATCAGTTTTCCACACTTTTTTTCTTCATGCTTGAAGATATTGATTTGATATTTAGTATATTGTTTTATCATGACAAGTTACAGATCAAGTTCGATCTGGTAATTTTGTGCAGAGTTATGGTCCTTGGACTTAGAAAATTGACACAAATATTCGGTTTTCCTCACTTTTTTCTGTCATTCTTGAAGATATTAATTTAATTATTGGTATATTGTTTTATCATGAAAAGTTACAGATCAAGTTTGAATTTTGTTCCGGTCTGATGATTTTGTGCAGAGTTATGGTTCTTGGACTTCGAAAATTCACTCAAATAATCAGCTTCCATACTTTTTTTCGTCATGCCTGAAGATATTGATTTGATAATTGGTATATATTTTTATCATGACAAATTATAGACCAAGTTTGAATTTTGTTTTGGTTTGATGTTTTTTTGCAGAGTTATTGTCCTTGGACTTAGAAAATTCACTTAAATTATCAGTTTTCCGCACTTTTTTTCGTCATGCTTGAAGATATGGACTTGCTAATTGTTATATAGTTTACACCATGACAAGTTATAGATCAAGTTTGTTCCAGTACAATTAATTTGTATCCGGTAGGGGACTATGTATTGCCATGCAATACTCTCAGAATGCTTGTTAAGATCTAATCTTTTATTGATGAGATAAGTGACTTAACTAACAAACACAACAAGAATATTGTTGCAGTGAGATGAGTCTAAATATCATAAAATGGTTAACGGCATAGAGTACTTTACATGACTGTGGTAGTTCATGAATTAGATCCCCAGCTGGATCAAACCAAAGACTAAAAAAATAGTATTTCTGCTTCTCAAATAAGCAAGTGGCATTTTTGAGTAAGATCATAGACTAGTCAGCCCTGAGTCAGAATAACATATCAGGGTAGGGTGACATATCTTTCTGCATGCTGTTACCTTGTGGACTAGAACATTGTAACTCTGGCTCACCGCGTTTGTGTAGTAGAAAGCAGGTTTCACATTAATTAATGTTCTCGTCCTGAATATCCATTCAACTTGCAATTGCCACTTGATGTTAAACAGTCATTCATCCATCCATAATATGGTAAGAGTGACTTCGTGAACTTCAAAGAAGTCTTTGGCAAACAAATTAAATACCAATCTATCATCCTTATTATTTCAGGGAACAGAAAGAAGCAAAGAAGCAGGTTTAAATTCCCTGAGAACAGTACGAATTCTAGAACAAAGAATGGTTCTCACCATTGAACCTGGAATATATTTTATTGATGTGGTGAGTTATTTATATATTTTGATGGTAATGGTAAATATACATTAAGGAATATACATGAATGTGACAGAAAGCATACAACACAAACCCAAAAGACAGCAGTAGGATGCGTAATGTTGTAACTTATTAATTTACCTCAGCAAGTGTCCTTGAAAGATGTACTACCAAAATATTTTACAGGGGCTGTTTCATATTTCAATTTAATTCTTATATTAGTTTCATTGCAAATATGCATAGTTCACACCTGGAATCAAAAATACTCTAACTGTCTTGTGAGTATCCTAAGTATTAACAGTATTACATCGTATTCATCCAATAACATAAAATAATTATTTGATTAATATAATTCCAGTTATTGGATGCAGCTTTGAATAATCCAGAACAAGCTAAGTTTTTAGTACGGGAAAAGATTGACAGCTATCGAGGCTTTGGAGGGGTAAGCTATTAAATTTCTTAGATACTACGTAAAGGAAAAGCATATTAACTTCAACAATAGCTAGAATGTGTCATATGAAATTTTAATCAGAGTAGCCGAGATACAAAAACATTTGTATTTGATTTTATTTTAAAAGCATTTTAAATGAGACTTACAACCTGTCAATAGTATATATGGTGAAATTGGACATGTATAAGATACATTTTCTGATAGATACTTTAAACTTATTTATAGTATTAATGATTGATTTCCTAGGTAAGAATAGAAGATGATATAGCGATAACTGAGGATGGAATGGAACTTATGACATGTGTTCCTAGAACTGTGGAAGAAATTGAAAAATTAATGAAGGAGGGCAGGAAACAGCCACCATTGCCTCTCCCACAAGACATGAAAAAGTGATTTAAAAAGTTGATATACTAGACTGTCTCAAACAGACGACACTAAATAAACAATACATTAGTAAATAAACCAAGTCAAAAATGTTCTCCCTTGTCAATTTTTCTTGTGGGGTATGGGTTGCTATCAATATAACTTATTTTTGATGTTATGATTTACTGTACCTACCTTGGTTATTGGTGCAATGCTGAAAGAACAATCAATTTTACATGTTTTCTTAGTTGATAGCTACATTAGGTATGTGTATACATTGAAAGTAAATATAGTTTATTGGAAATTGTTCTTGGGATTTAAGGGGCTGTTTTATATATAAATTCTTTTACATTTTTGTGCTGATTTCTTAGAAAATGTTTATGCCAGGAGTTTATAATTCAAATATTCCATAAGATGGGAAATATCTACCATTTAATAAATTTTAGCATAAATGGTGCATGGTATATTTCTATCCATAAAGCTTTTCTCATCTACAGGCAACTTAAATGATGTTTTCTTTAAATCACATTAGCATATAATTAAATAAGCAATATTTAAATGTTATTACATATTGAAAAGTGTATTAATTCAATACAGAAGTTTTAATTTGCCATTATAAAAATTCTAGCTTATTTAAGTATAATAGATGTATATGTCAATTGTCAGAGAGAAAAACATTAATGTATTGTTTATATTTTGAAATGTGTTGACTATGTATAAGACAAATGAAGAATAATCACATTATCGCTATTTTAGGAAATTTTCCTTTGATCTTGCTGACTGATAATTTTTCTTTCTCAGCGGAGCCGAGTGATGTAAAAATTGCTAGAAACTAAGGGGGCCACGTGGCATTGGTAATGAAATTGACATGAAATTGACAACTTCGTCATAGGTAAAATAGCGATAAGCAGATGATCATTGGTCATCTCAACTTGATGCTTTTCTCGTCGGACCGGCTCAAGCGAGAAAATGAATCTCGTTGAGATGATCATAGATAATCTATAATTATTAAACTCAAGAATATGGAAAACATTTTTCTTTCATATTGGTCCTCTGCCGATTCATTTATTTAGAAGTAGACTAACTTTGTCTTGATTTCATTTGTTTAAACGAGTCAACCAAATTACTAATTATTTGTTTGTATGAAATATTTATTAAGACCAAAATAATACAGTCTTTGCTCAGTCATTAAGAAGCAATATGTGTTAAAAAATGGGTGTTTTATTTGATTAATTCTTGTTGATGGAATATTTGTCTATGAAATGTGATGTGATAATTTCATGTTTTAGGATTTTTTTTTTCTGCTATTATACAAAACATCTATAAATATATTATATATATATATGTCCAAGATGCTATGAAAGTATATCTGATTTTAGGTATAATATGTTTCTTTCGGTCATTAAAAAAAAAAAATTATTTACTTTTTGCAATTGAATGCACGTATGCCAACAGAAACATACAGTATGAATAGTATGAGAAGCTTGTTATAAAATCCTTTCACACTCAAATATTTCTGAAGTACCTGTTTTCAAGGTTTTTATAGTGCTTCACTCGATAAAATGTGATGATCTACAAATTACAAAACATAAGTGCACACTTCTTAGGAAGCTACCATTTGATTTTTATGGGGGGGGGGATTACAACTAAAAAAAAATGCAGGGCAAAATTTTTCATCCTAGCCCCCCCCCCCCCCCCCCCCCCCCCCCATAAAAATCAAATGGTAGCTCCCTTAAATAATAAAAATAAAAATGTCAACATACTATGAAAAAGTGTGAATTTCTGTGTGTAAATTATTAAGAGACATCTTAAGTGCCATTTTAAAGTATTATCATCAGTATAATCATCAGTATATATTTTATATTATGATCCTTCTCACTGTGATATAAAAATAAATATCTCATAGTTGGTGTATTCTTATTCATACTAAACAAAGATGTGTTGTCTCCTGTATCACAGGTATGAAATAATTCTCTTATGCTAGTTGTTGTGCACATACTTTCAGTTGTTCTTGGTAAAAGTGTATGTCTGTCCATCATATATTAAAAAAAAAAGATGTGGTATGAAGATGTGGTATGATTGCCAATGAGACAACTCTCTACAAGAGACCAAAATGACACAGAAATTAACAACTATAGGTCACCGTACGGCCTTCAACAATGAGCAAAGCCCATACCGCATAGTCAGCTATAAAAGGCCACGATATGACAATGTAAAACAATTCAAACGAGAAAACGAACGGCCTTATTTATGTACAAAAAATGAACGAAAACCAAATATGTAACACATAAACAAACGACAACCACTGAATTACAGGCTCCTGATTTGGGACAGGCACATACATAAGAATGTGGCGGAGTTAAACATGTTAGCGGGATCCCAACCCTCCCCCTAACCTGGGACAGTGGTATAACAGTACAACATAAGAACAAACTATAAAAATCAGTTGGAAAAGGCTTAACTCATCAGATAGACAAAAATACAAATGGACGTGGCCGGGTACTTGTACATCCCAACAACAAAAAAAGACACTAAGTAAAGATATGAGAGTACTTGCAGTTAACTGACAGCTAGTTTAAAGCCACTAACAACTAATTACAAAAAATCATGCATCTAAGACTAAATTATCAATCGGTACACATCCAACATCAAATGGATTTAGTGTAAAGACGTCAAAAACATGACCTTGTCTAATGCCAAGATGTCTATCAGTAACTAATTATGACTATTGCATGAAATTGGACTTGTCATTTGGTCTCTTGTGAAGAGTTGTCTCATTGGCAATCATACTGTCTTCTTTTTTATATTCTCTTCTGAATCTGCTCCCGGTGTAACTTAAAGTAAATAATTATAAGAATAATTTAATGTTTGCTGACTATGTAGAATGCATCTATCAAAATTTAAATAATGGATACCGTACAACAGCTATAGTTAACTCTGCCTCATATCTTATTTAACATGTAGAAATTGATTTACTGTTGGTTGCCTAACGTTGTGTGTCTAGAAATTGACCATGGGCTCAGATAGGAACATAAACTTCACGACAAGAGATGATTTCTGCTTTTAAATTGTGAACATTCCAGCACAGCCTGCATATTGAGTATATATCTTCCAGTTTATACTATATTTCTGAGCTGTCATTTCCCATCATGTTAGAGGGTTGCTGCTATAATGCATGGAATCTATTAAACCAAGAGTTCCAAAGGGTGACCTTGGTCATCCCTTCGAACATGTTTAGAACACCATCACAAATTGGTTGATTGTTATAGAATATCTGTTTCACAGATGACGACAGATATTTTCCTATTGTCGTAGTCACTATCCAATCCCCTTTTCCTTCAATGTGACCTACCAAATTAGACTTATCACTGTGCTATGAGTAACATGACAGGGGTCACATGTTAACCAAGATCTGTTTACCCTTCATGTCCACCTGAGACCATTCCCGGTTTTGAAGGGTTCCTGTTGCTCAGTCATTAGTTTTCTATGTTGTGTTTTGTAGGCAGTTGTTTGTCTGTTGGTGGTTTTGGGTTTTTTGCAACGACAATTCAGTTTGTTTTTGTATGTCTATATTATTGGTATCTTCTGCCTCTCTTCTTGTGTGAACAAGATAAAAATCATCATGTAACTATACCAGCTCAGAGGAGGGGATATACTGGTGAATGTCCGTCTATATGTCCATCCATTATATGTTTTCACTCATTTTCTCATGAACTACATATCAGAAGTAAAATTTGTTTTGAAGCTTGATGTGAGCAATTTAATCAGTGCGATTGAATTTTAGATTTCTGAAAAAAGAAGTGAAGAATTTGAAGATGAAATTAATACTTCATCATCGCATATAATCACCAGAAGTCTGACTTTCATTGTTCAATCAGTAGCTTAAACTGCTTTTATAGGCTTATAGTATTATCAATGTCCATAATATTGGTCAAACGCCTCATTTAGCATATATTCTAATAAGTTGAAGTTGAGTTCATGTCATTTAATGACTTCAATTTCATGGTAAAATACCTAAAATCCATTTTTTTTTTCGTGTTCAGTTAGATAAAAATACAAAAGCGCACCCTCTGGCTTGCTTTACTAGTCATTAAAATTCATACTATACACCAAATATACCTAAACGTTTGCTTATAGTATCTATTGAACAGACTTAACTATAAAATTTAACAATGACCAATGAACCATGAAAATTCGGTCAAGGTCAGATGAACCGTGACATACAAAATGAGCACCATTTACCTGGTTATCATTCCATACACAGAATAAAGTTGACCTATTGCATATAATATCTGAGAAGCAGACATTATCATGACAACTTAAAATTGACAAATGAACCATGACAATGAGGTCAAGATCAAGTGAAAGCTGTCAGACAGACATGTACAGCTTCCACTCATTCCTGAAACCATATAAAGCTTATTTATCACTTATAGTATTAAAGACACAAGCCAAACCACAAATATTTAACATGGACCAATGAACCAGGAAAATGAGGTCAAGGTCAGATGAAACCAGCTGCCAGTCATATGCATACAATGAATGAAGCATCAAAGGTTTTCTACCTTCTGAAAAATAAAGCTTTGTTAAGTTGACGTCTTCACTAGATTGTATTCCTATGTCTCACTTTCTGTGCCTCTTGTCGCAGGCGAGAACAAATATAAACAAGGACCATAACTCTGCACAAAACATCAGACCGGAACTAAATTCAAACTTATAATGTAACTTATAATGATAAAACTATATACCAATTACTAGTATCAAATTAATATCCTCAAGCATGACGAAACAAAGTGCAGAAAACTGATTATTTTATTGAATTTGCCAAGTCCAAGGACCATAACTCTGCACAAAATCATCAGACCAGAACAAAATTCGAACTTGATCTGTAACTTGTCATGATGAAACAATACACCAAATATCAAATCAATATCTTCAAGCATGAAGAAAAAAGTGTGGAAAACTGATTTGCCGGACTGACGGATGGACCGACAGAGAGACAGACAGATGGAGTGCAAATAAAGAGTCTTTAGGGGACTAATAAGAGTTTGAAATATTTTATGTTGGTGTAATCTGCATGATATTTTGGTTGACAATATGTAGAAATAAAAAGAGTCCATGGTTAGTTATTGGAAATCTCAAAATTCCATTTGATCAGAAGATAAATTAACAGGGGCATCATCTGCATCTTGTCCTGGTGCTGAGTAATTTACGTATGTCTCATTGTATTGAAATGCCAAATTTCCTGTGTGAAACAGTCCATTTTTTATGTCCCACTTAAGGGCATTATGTTTTTCAGTCTTTGTGTACTTTCGTTCGTCAGTTCGGCATTCTGATCCCCTTCAGGTTAATAGTTTTTGGTCAAGATACTTTTTGATGAAGTAGAAGTCCAATTAACTTGAAACTAAGTACACATAATCCCCCTGATATGATCTTCCCCATTTTAATGCCAAATTAGAGGTTTGACCCCAATTTCATGATCCACTAAACATAGAAAATGATAGTGCGTGTGGGGCATACGTGTACTATGGACACTTTGTTGTCAGTCCCCTACTGACAAAGTCGAAGGGAACTTTAGGTTTGCACTCCGTCTGTCTGTCTGTCCATCTGTCAGTCCGGCAAATCAGTTTTCAACACTTTTTTCTTCGTGCTTATAATATTGATTCGACATTTGACGTAATGTTTTATCATGAAATTTTAAAGATCAACTTTGAATCTTGTCTGATGATTTTGTGCAGAGTTATGGTCCTTGGACATTCAAATTCACTTAAATAATCAGGTCTTTGCACCTTTTGTCAGCATGCTTGAAAATATTGATTTGATAATTGGTATATATTAACCATGACAAGTCAAATCAATTTCAAATTTTGTTCAGGTTTGGTGATTTTGTGCAGAGTTATGGTCCTTGGACTTAAAAATTCACTCAAATATCAGTTTTATGTACCTTTTTTCGTCATGCTTGAAGATATTGACTGGATAATTGGTATAAAGTTTTATCATGACAAGTTACAAATCAAGTTCGAATTTTGTTCCAGTCTGTTGGTTT
The DNA here is from genome assembly GCF_965363235.1 of Mytilus galloprovincialis. Lineage (NCBI taxonomy): Eukaryota > Metazoa > Mollusca > Bivalvia > Mytilida > Mytilidae > Mytilus > Mytilus galloprovincialis. Next base: position 92,334,576 of record NC_134843.1, read on the forward strand.
TATGTAGAGTTATGGTCCTTGGACTTAAAAAATTCACTTAAATAATCAGTTTTCAACCTGATTTTTCCTCATGCTTTTAGATATTGCCTTGATATTTATTATATTGTTTACACCATGACAAGTTACAGATCAAGTTAGCATTTTGTTCCAATACATTGAATTTGTAATTGGACGGGGACTATGTATTGTCATGCAATAATACTCTCAGAATGCTTGATTCTTTGATAAAACCGAAAATATCAGATTGATGCTTGTTTAAAGAAGGAGAGACTAGACAAAAACAATGTTTACCAAAATAGAGTTCAAAACTACTTGATTATATGTATTTACTGAACAAATTTTTTTAAAACTTATCAACCTCTTGACTTGGTTATTGGTACCATTGAAATATACTAATTAAAGACGTGTCATAGATAAAAACTAAAATATTTGTTAAGATTTTTATTTCTTTTTCTTCTTCCCAGTTACTTCATCTAACAAATGTTTCATTTTCTTGTCTTTTAAGGATGTCTGCTTGTCATGTTTTGGAATTTTTGTCTGATTTTCTGAATCCTCTGGTTTTGTCCATTTGAATGCCTTAAAAAGAATTCCCCATGAACCCCCATTTTTCTTTTTATAAATCTTTTACATGTATAATTATAAGTTATTTGTAAAAGTCTTATAAAATTTTGTTTATTTTTCAATAGTATTTGAGAACTTTAACTGGTCAATGATAAAGCTATGAAAAGTCAAGAGAGAACATTTCCCCGCCAAAATTCCAATGGCTAATATCTCGAAAACAAGCACATTGACCCCTAAAACTTTTTTTCTTTTTTGATTCCTCAATTTATTCCCTATCAATACATACTAGTTTTATTGAAAGTTATTTATTTTGAAACTGAGCAGCGAACATCCTTAATTGATATTCTTTTGATTGTATTTTACTTCCTGGTATTATTTGTTCGTATCCTAGGTTCCCTTTGTACAAGACTGGTTTCTTTGTTTTAGGTTTCTCTTAATCATCACTGTCCTGTAAAATGAACATATACTTCAAATATTTCTCCTAACTGTTATAAGCATAATACAATATATACGCTGCTGAAATATACTGATACTGTAAACCAACTTTAGTTCGTGTTCAGCCAATTCTAGACTATTTCGCGCCTATTTAGTTTCACGATTCCCAAATTTACTTGCTGTAGATAAGTTAGGAAAAATTATAAATATTCGCAACAATCTATATTCGCGATATTTTTCTACTCGCGAAAATAAATTGCTCGCGCAAAATTAGTTGGTTTACAGTAATACAGATACTGTCACAAATATATAATTAGTATGTGAGGCCTTAATGGTCTAGTGGTAGGGTTTTAGCCTCTAAGTGTAGGAGGCCTGATCAGACTTGTTTTTGCTGCTTGTCTGCCAAGCATGTTGCATTTATGGGTAAGAGCAAAGACTGGTGGGCTCAGAGTCATATCAATGTGTCCAGGTAGTTACTAAGTTAGTATAAGCAGGGGTCATTTTCATATCACATCGATATGTTTTTGTTCTGATATATGTAATATTTGCAACTGTTATTTTAAACACTACATCAAATTACATAGTTCCAGCTAAAGAAACCATGTATATTTGTGATTATGTAGAGGTAACCAGCAAATGGAAAGTAATAAGTCTTGTTATGAGAATACAATTGTATAGTGAACATGTCTTGTGATGTAAACATAAATCTTGTGGGATTTATCCCTCCCTAAGACAAGATACTTGTATCTACGTTGGCCATTCTTTTTTATGAAGCAAAGCAATACCAACTCTTTCAATTTGTCTTTTAGTTTGGAATGTGGAATACTTGTGTAAAGAGTAGAAAAGTCAAATGTTTTAATACTATTACAAGATGAAAGAGAATTAGATTGTATGTACTCTAAAAGATCTTTGGAATTTTTAAGTATCCACATCTGATTCACGCCACCTCTAGAATAGGCAGTTTCACAATAACTTTGAAGCCCGTCTTTGATTGCTGATAAAATAGATGTTAATAATTTAGAAAGAGGTTTCGTGGAGCACTTGGAAGACCCAGCAATATACCGTTGTTTGTAAGAACACTTGTGTAGCTTAGGTATCCAACATAGTGATGGAAGATCTAGTTCTTCATCTTCGGTTGAAATTCCAAAGGAACATAGAACAGACCTATGATTATCCAGGATTTCCTCTTTGGTAAGTGTCGTGAGGGTATATGTTGAGTTTCCAAGTGAATTGTCAATACCGAATTCGTTTATCAAGCAGTCAATGTAATGAGTTTTACACACAAAATCGATGTTGTTTGGGGCTTTATCTGCGGGGACAACAACATATTTGTCATGGAGGTAGGATAAGTGTTTTGCAACATTTGAGTCTTTAAAGATTGACGTAGCATGGGCATTGATACACCCATTCAGTTTCTTAATTCTGATTTGTATCAACGACCTCACTGCCTTAATCCATTCGGAAAGAGTGTCTACGTTTTCCTTCTCGCGCTTAGCCCATTGCCTGGCATAATCCTCGACTAAATCCATCAAGATTTTAAAGTTGTATTTCCAATTGATGGATTTAGGTTCACGATATTTCGGACCTTTCGATAACACATTTCGTAGAGATGTGTTATTAACAATGTTGAGGTCACCGGTAATAACGTATCCAGCCGGATTATATGTGAATTGGGAACTAGCACAATTGCAATCACGAGGTTTAGACTTGAAGTCGTCAATATCGAGATCCTGCAAAACGTGTTTGTAATTGAAAATTTTAGTTACAATAGGTTTGGTATAAGAAAGGATTGGTACAGACTGGTCTTTCAAATAAGGAGGTATTTTCGACTAATTTATGATGAAGGATATTGCCTAAGTTGACGCCATCGAGACCTTTGTTGACAAAAGAAAGATTTGTTTCATCTTTTCCAATGCGGACTGGCTTGAAAAGTCTGTGACTTGCAATATCCGAAATTATAGCTTCAAGTTTGTATTGGTTTGAATGAGGGTTTGTAACAGTGGATTCCAAACATAAATTGAACAGAGAATGAAGTTTTAAAAGGGGTAATGAATAAAGTTTCGTGCGAATGTTATGAATACCTTACGGCTTTTGTATAAATGGCAGCAAGTCATTAATAGAGACATCATGCAGAGAAGGTAATGTATAATGCCGATGACCATGACTGCGTCTCTGTCGAGGAGTCGAGTTGAAAATATTCATCACATTCATCGAGTTACACGAAGAACTAGATAGAATACCTATACCATCAATTTTGTCATTGCAACCATAAGGTGTCGCAGTTCCCAATTGTCTAATCCAGTAGTCCTCTTTTTTTCTACGGAGAGTCGTTGAAAGATTAAGATTGTTAGAGCTTTGGTATATCTTTTCGATAATGCGAACTGTCATAGAAACGATGGAATGATCGGGCTGTTTGAAATTCTGGTAAAGAAAGTCGTTAGCATTGAGGTTAATGTCTGATCTATGACCGCGCATACGTTTGTTTTGCCTTCCTTTCGTTTCACCGACGTATACCAATCCGCAAAGGTTGCACCCTAATCCGTAGACGACATTTATCGATTTACAATTCAGATCACCGTAACTTCTGGTGAAATATGACTTCTTGGTCAAATTGCTAGTGAATTCCAATTGATGGATTTAAACTGTCAATCAAAACATCCATGATCTCATTTGATACCTATGCAGTTGAAAACATTGTTGTATCATTTATTAAATTTTTTGTATTTTATGTGCCAAAAAATGTGTGTTTTACTGTTGGTTAGAATATGTTTGAACAAATCTAACATGATATAAAATGCATCATGTTTTGTATTTAGTTCACAGTTGTGTAAAATTAAATTTTCATGCACATTGTATAGAAATATACATAAGTTTTATGCAATTATCCAAAATACATATCCAAACTTCAAAATGGATGGAATATATTACATGTAGCCCCCAGCCACATACATCACACCATATCCTTTTATCCCCATAGCAACTACCAAACTTTCATATCAAGACACTGTCAACCATTCGTATCATAAAACGTCAAAGCTCAAAAAGTATATGTTGAATGGAACTGTTGTAACTTTTTAACTTGATCCAGGTTTCAGTATTCTGAAGTAAAGAGTTGCATCTTATTTTTCTGTGAATGCAATACTTATGAGGCAACACTGTACCTTTGTTGTCAGCTTGGAATGATAAATACTTGGAAGATGTTTTACTTGTATCCATCTTCAACTTTGCCAAAAGTTAATGAAGAATTCTTTTGACCCCAAAATTTACAGATACAAATTTTTACAATGGTCAGACATTACATATTAAAGGAGTATTTACAGGAAGAAAAACACTTTTTTTTACAAATCATGTCATTTTACTTTTCAAACAAACAAATTGACTGACATAGGTGTGTGAACTTGTGTCTACTATATATCCTGGCAATAACAATGAAAATAAAATAGATATCAGTAGGAAACATAAATACTTGCAGCTTTATTCTTTTTAAAGAATTCTTATACAGTATTGACAGCTTTAATAAACTATTTTATTCTGAAAATATAAATTTTATTTGGTTCTTCTATTGTAACTGATTCTCAATTGAAAAATATTATGGGAGACAAATCACACATCCATTGCAGGTACCAGTTTGAATAAAAATGATCAGCCAATCTAACAGGAAGTAGTAAAAAACCGGATAAAACTTATTTTGTGAAAACTATAAAAAGCTTTATAGATTTTCTGCTTCGATAAACATTTATTGACTTTTAGAACACCCTTTGTTCATATTATCATATTTTTAATGAAAGATTTAATTCATTATGTGATATTGTATCTTAGCATGTGATTTTGTAGTTATACAGTGCCCTGCATTTAAGTAAGGGTAATTTGTTTTAATTATTAGTTTGGGCTTTGTAAGGAAAAAATTCCATAATCATCTGATGCTCTCAAGATGGCTCTTAATCCGCCTCTGTAGGTATTGTATTTGATCCAATAAAATGTATGTGGAGGAATTTTTAATTATGACTTGTTCATTGTTTGATAATTTTTAGAAATATAAATGCTTATTTACTTTAACACAGGGTTATTTAAAATAAAAGTAAAACATTACCCAGGGTTTAAGATGTTGGTGTGTTATTTTTTGTGATGTACTGCTTATTTTAGCTTTAATAAATGTAGTTGATTGTGTCCACATTAAATGCTTCAGGAAAGACATTCTTTCATTTTATCAAATAAAGGTTACCTTTAGTTATTAAACCCAGTTAACAAAGAGGGGTTTTATAGTGTTTGTTTATTTTTCTTTCTGAACTTTGTATCTGTATTTCATCTTTAACCGTTGACTGGATTTTCTTTAAACATTCAGAAAATAATCAGTAACTTATGACATTGTGCACCTTCAATTCAATTTTTCTAACTGGTTGATATTGGGTTTACCAATAGCAAAACATAGAGTTAACCATAGTAAAATGGGGTTTGCCATTTCATATCTGTAACTTCGCCTACAACTAGAACTGGATTTTCCGATAGGGGGAAAGGGTGGGGGCTGGAGGTATAATTCTTCAGCTTTTCTCACAGCTTTTTTCATATAATCTTTTGTTGCATTTTTTCTTTATACAACCTGTTGAATGCTTGGAACAGTTCATACAAGAAATGTCTTTTTAGGATGAAGACTTCCAATTTTTATCAATTTGTGCAGATTATATTGACATTTATATTAGATATAACTACAGTTTACAGATACCTTCAGAAAGAGAGGTAGCCCTGCTAGATAAAAAGAGTGAATGTTAATATGACAAATATGTAATTTATTATTTTCTGCTTTTTGATATTTTTTTTAGCAATATGATTAATAACCTGTTAATTCCAATTCTTTGCTGTTTTTTTCTATTCATTTTGTATTAACTTTAAAGTAAAAAATTTAAAAGAAATAACTTGCTGTTGTCTTTCCTATTTTGTAGTGTTTCCTGTGTATGAATAAGCTTACATTGCCAAGGATTATTTCAAGGTCACAGGAAAAGGTCAACACATGAAATATTAAGTTGTAGAACTTCAAATTAGGAGGAAGGCCCAGCATGAGAACATACCTGAAAACAGTACCTACACATACAAAGACTATGATTGATTTTTATGCAAACTAAAGGTGGTTTCAAAATGAAATGTTCTGATAATTTCTAAATCATTTCAATGAATATTTGCCTTTAGTATGCATGCAGATTTTTGACCTGTCAAAAGTGTCTATGTACAGTGAGAATTCCTGCCAAAGTACCCATTCAAACATCTCTTTACCGGTAATTAAGGATATACGTTATCTCTTATTTGCAATTAAATAAACATGCATGCAGTTTTCTTTATAGGTCCAAATTTAAAAAAAAAACACTTCCATACTCAGTTCACCTTTGTTTATTGTATAGAATCATAGTACTCATAATGCTCAAATCAATTTGACATTAGTCCCTTTATATATGGTTCATATATATTTGATAATTTTTATACAAGAATTTCTCAAAAAGTCTACATGTATCACACAGGTTTCCCTTTTCATGTAAGTGATTATTTTGGGCCATCTTTGCTTTAAGGCGCTGACTTCTCAACATTTATTGAAGATCCTGCAGAAATTACAAAAATGCAGAACATAGGAACTTTAAGTTGACATTTACTTCAATGCCCTAAATGGGACCCTATATTTAGAAACCAAATACAGGTTGTAAAACTACACATAGAAGATGAGATACTTTCTTTGGCTGAAATCTTATCATTAGTTGGTTAATAGATTGTTCTTCATTGTCATTAATCCAGAACAGGAATAAAATTTAATACTGTATTTTAAGAGTGTAGAAATACATGATTTTTACAATTCCCTATGTAAATAGAAATCAATCAATTACGGTTATGATTATTATGTAGTAATTCATGCCTTTAATACTTCAACCTCTTGCTCCTTCCACATTTCTCACCATCTTAAACTTAACTATAATTGATAATTCGAGCAAAGGGGGCCCACATGACATTAGAGACCCGTAAAGATAGTTCAGAAGTATGGTCTCCATGGGAATAACTGTTGTACTGCAGTTTTATATACTTGTATATATATTATTCTAAGATAAAAACTGGTTATTATACAAAATGTCATATATATATAATACATGTACTATTGAGTATATAAATTAACTATGAATATAAGAAGATATAAATTTAATAATAAATTCTACAAAACATAATATATTACATTGAAACAAGAATTTTGAATTGTTGGATTTCGATTTACAGGCTTTAGATTGATAGTTCATGTAGTAAGTATAGAAAAAAAATTGTTGCTTTTTCATTTGGCTTACATTTTATTTTGCTTTTTTATTTTTGCGTTATTTTGGTTGACTAGCTTGATTTGATTTATATCATTACTTGCCTTTTTTTTCTTTTTCTTTTTTTTTTTTTTTTTTTTTTGCTTTTCTAGTTATGCGTTCTTTATATGTTGAGTAAATGCATGCATGCTTTAGCTTACATATAGATATTGTATGTTATAATGTAATTTTTTTGCTTTTTTCGTTCTACATTTTGTGCTCAGCTGTTTATATTTCTAGAGAAAATGTATGCTTAAGTCCATTTCAAAGTATGTGAATTTATAAGACCACCTTAAGTGGTGTATATATACACAATTGGATGATGTGCGGGGTGCTTTTTTATACCGTTAAGACTCTACATTTCTTGAAAATAAACCTTTAGATTGAAATAAAACATGTACGTTTTGTACCTTCAATACTCATAAGGTGATATAAATTTATACCTTAAAAGAGGGACGAAAGATACCTAAGGGACAGTCAAACTCATAAATCTAAAATAAACTGACAACGCCATGGCTAAAAATGAAAAAGACAAACAGACAAACAATAGTACACATGACACAACATAGAAAATAAACAACACGAACCCCACCAACAACTAGGGGTGATCTCAGGTGCTCCGGAAGGGTAAGCAGATCCTGCTCCACATGTGGCACCCGTCGTGTTGCTTATGTGATAACAAATCCGGTAAATAGTCTAATTCGGTAGGTCACATTCATGAAAGGGAAGGGGATTGTAGTTACGACGTAAGGAACATATCCGATATCATTTGTGAAACGGTTATTCCATAACGGTCAACCAACTCGTGATGGCGTCCGTAAAATTTACGAAGGGATGATTTCAACTTCACCATTTGGAACTCTTGGTTTAATAGCTTCCTTGTGAGCAGCAACCCTCTATCAAGAAAATCATGATAGGAAATGCAAGCACAGGAATATCGTATCAATTGGGAGATATATACCCCGTATGCAGGTGCTGCTGGAATGTTGCTACTTAGAAATGGAAATTTCACAATTGGAAAGCTGAAATCATCTCTTTTGTGGTAAAGTTTTGTTTTCAACCGACCCTCATTGTCAATTTCTAGATGTAAGTCAAGATATGAGACAGACTTAACTGTATCTGTAGTATCCTTTATCTCTAGTTCGATGGGATAGATGCATTCCACATAGTCACCAAATTTTGAATTATTTAGTGAAAGAACATCATCTATATAAGGTGCGCTTTAAAAAATGAATATTTAGTTTTTGATCTCACTTATAGTAAATTAATAAATTAGGTATGCTAATTTAAATCCAAAGATGCAAAGTGACACCTCACATGTTGTAGTGATGTGATATAAACATAAGACAAACTTTACCAGATCAGATAAGGAAGCACAAAACAATGGACATTTTGCGGTAAGGTACTTCTTGTGTGATTTCTTCTCTTTTGTGTAAACAATTATTTTATGTATAAACCTAATTTATTAATTATAAGTTTGTAAGAAATGATGTTTAAATATTGAGATGTAGTTCATATTATTATGCAGATCAGTACAAACCTTAATCTGGCCTAAATTTGATCTAAAAACAAATTGAGTTATCTCCCCTAGAACACATGTAAATCTGTATCAAGATCAGAAAGATCTTAGTTTCATATTTTATGTTTTAAATGTGTTTCTTTTTCTGTTTTGTTTGTTTGTTTTATGTATATATTTATTACAAAACATGGATTTCTGGTATTTGGCATATATATGAAATATTTTTTCAGGGAGTGAAATATTATGAAATCAGTCCTGATGTCTCACATGAACTATTTTCTCCTTTTTTTTTACAAATATCATACTTCACAGTTGAAGAACAAATATCATGATGGAAGAAAAAAACATTAGAATAATGTCCTATAATTGTCAAGGACTTCACATGAAGGAAAAACGGGGAGATATTTTTGATTATCTTAATTCAAATGATTTAAATATCTCCAGGATACACACTTTGTAGAACAGGATGAAGTTTTGATAAAAAAAAACAATGGAAAGGCCATTGTGTTTTTAATTCATTTGCCTCAAATAAACGAGGAGTTGCTATACTGTTTAAAAATAATTTTGACTATAAAATACATAAAGTTAAAAAAGATGGAGATGGCAATCTGGTGGGATTGGATCTTAATATTGAAGACAAGAGATTTACTCTGATAAATGTTTATGGGCCAAATATTGATACTCCCTGCTTCTATGACAAATTAACAGAAATTATAGATTTCTTTGGAAATCAGCTTTGTATTATCTGTGGGGACTTCAATCTTGTTCAAAATTTCAACCTTGATACCCATCACTATATAAATATAAACAATCCAAGATCTAGAGAGAAAACTTTGAAATTAAAGAATATAAGAATCTCGTCGACCCATTTAGAGAAATATACCCTGATCTTAAACGATTTACATGGAGAAGGAAAAACCCTTTTAATCAATCTAGATTGAATTTCTTTTTTATTTCTGAAAGCCTTATAGATGACATTTGTGAAGTAAACATTGGTAATAGCTACAGGTCAGATCATACACCAGTTATTTTGACTTTAAAAATAAATGAATTTATAAAAGGCAGAGGCCTCTGGAAGTTTAATAACTCTCTCCTTCAAGATCCTGAATATGTAAAACTATAAACAACAAATTACTAACACAGTTGAGCAATATGTAATGCCAGTGCATAGAGGGGATGCTTTACATGGTATTGATAATTTAGATATTGAATTTTCAATTAATGACCAATTATTTTTGGAGACCCTTCTCCTTGAGATTAGAGGTAAGACTATTTCTTATTCAACATTTATAAAAAGAGAAAGGACAAAACGGGAAATCCAACTGACTGAGGAGATAAAAAATTTAGAAAATGAGGTAAGTAATGAGGACATTCTTGATAAAATAGAAGCTAAAAACTGACAACTTAGAATTTTGAGACAGAACAAGGTTAAAGGTCAATACGACAGGTCAAGAACCCAGTGGATTGAAGAAGTAGAAGAGACCTACAAATTTCTTTTGAAATTTAGAAACTCAAAACTTTGTCAATAGAACTATTAAAAAACTAGTTACTGATGAAAATACTGTAGTAGAAAATCAAAAAGAAATCTTAAAACAATCAAACATTTTTAATGAGAAACTTTACAAAAGACAAGAATGTCTTAAAAAAAGTAAACTTATAAAGGGAATTACCATCTTCGACATTTAAATTAAATGATATCGAAAAAGAATCATTAGAAGGTAACATTTCTTTTACTGAATTAACACAAGCTTTGAAAAGGATGAAAAATAATAAAAGTCCTGGGTCAGATGGTTTTACTGCAGAATTTTTTAAAGTATTTTGGATAGACATTGGAAAGTTTGTCTTGAGGTCAATAAATAATTCATATCAGATAGAGGAAATGTCTGTCACACAGAGGCAGGGAGTTATTACAAGTATTCCTAAAGAAGGCAAGTCAAAACAGTTCTTAACAAATTGGCGTCCATATACACTTTTGAATTCAACATACAAACTAGTTTCTAGTTGTATAACTGAGAGGATAAAGTCAGTTCTAAACAGAATTATTAACTCTGATCAAACAGGATTTATCCCGGGTAGATTTAAATACATGTTTAGATTCATCATTTGAAAGAACCTTATATATATTTAAGTTATATTGAAATGAAACACAGTTTGATTTTATCCATATATTTTCTGTGCAAAGGGAAAAAACTCAAACTGACTAAATAGTTCTCTAAAATTAGATATGATGTAATTTTTCAAAATATAATCAATTATATAATAACAACAACCAGTGATGACTAAATTCTCTAACATTAGATATGATTTATTAACACTAAAACATTGTTAGAATCAGCATATCAAAGAACCTAAGAATTCAATTTTGTATGAAATTAAACAAAAGTTTAATTTAGAACCCTTTGGACCTTAATTTGGACTTATAATGAACAGAACATGTCCAAATATTTGGTAATTTAGATAAATCAACTGCACTAACAATTGAAAGAGCTACACAAATGTGTATTTAAAAAGCCAAATGTTTTAAATTGCAGTAAAACAGCTTAAAATCTCATGAAATACATGATAAAATATCAGCGTCTGCTAAATATGACTAACCGAAAATAAAGCAACGTCTCTCAAGGACTGACTAGGTAGGAAGAGCCCCTGACAAACAGGTGCAAGCTTTTTATACCCGACGGAGCTATCGGGGTAACGAACGATTCTTAACTGGGGAACGAACGGGGAAACTGGGAACGGGCCTGACAAGTACGAAAAGAATCCCTGATTGCTAGAATTATGTACATTAAAACGCAAACAGTATGTTTACGGAACATAAAAATCATCTAACTACAATTTACAATCATAATTAATATCGTTTTAATACAATAATTTTGTGATAATCGATCTACAACCGCTATAGTATTCATACACTGTTTTACGCTAGTGGTACATAAAGTTCACCTGAGGTTACACCAGTCAACCTCATTTGCATAATCAATACACAAATATCATTGTGCCGGAAATAGCGGCTGATGCACAAAAGTGAAAGTAACTACATAAGTTATCTCGATTATACCTCAATAAAAATGATTGAACACTGGGAAAACGGAATGAATAGGACACTGAAAGCATAACGAATTGAATTAAAAAGGTGAGAACAAGTGCCAAACTTTAAAATAGCCTAAAATCATATCATAGCCGATAACAGGTGCTTGAAAGAAAATACACATGTTTTCAACATGTTCAAAGAAATTTCGCTTGGCCGAGTCATTACAATATAATTCTAAAAATACTGCATTGATTTTGCATTTTCTAAAACCTAATTTTAACAAAAGTCTCTTTAAATATGCTCACCCAATTGGACTATTTATAAATAAATTAGTCGAAAACAAGTCTGCTTCTCCACCCCCTTAATTAGTCAAAAACAAGTCTGCAACTCACACATTCCCCCCCCCCCCCCCCGAAATAAATAAAAAAATAACAATGTTGTGTTCACATGATATTCTTGGTATTCTTGCTGATCATGTCAGCATCAAAAAGAAAAATGCCATTATTCTATATTTATAGGTCACTGTGTGTATCAACGATGGGGAAAACTCAAACCATATAGTCAGCTATTAAAGGCCCTGACATGAAAAATGTGATGCAATTCAAACAAACAAAAAACGGCCTTAGTTAAAATACAATTTACGAAAAAATACGACAGACATAAACCATGTTTACTTTATTTTAAACCTTAGATATATGTTTCATTTAAAGCTGTGAAACTGAAAACAACAAAGTAAATACATATATTGTTTTGATGGTTTAATTTCTATTCAGGGGATGATCTTTACCCAGAGGATCCAGATATCTATGGTGCTAAAGAACCACTTGTTATACCAGGAACTTGGAGTGAAGTTCATCAGAAATATCCACATCATACTCGTTATGTACAAAAAGACAAAGAAAGTCCGGAGATTTTGTTTATGATGTCAAAATCATGTGTAATGTGACCCAAGGCGATGGACATGTTATACCTGTAACTGATTTGTCTTTCCTTGGATGCCTAGGGCAAGGTTTTAAAAACTAGGATCAGAAGTGATTCATTGTTGAAGATTATATCAATATCATTCGAACATTTGTCGTAAAGCATTTTCAATTCAGCAGCAAAACTCTGTACTTACTCATCATTATTCTGCCGTCTACCATTGAACCTAGAAATATAAATTTTGGTTGTATCTATCTCTGCAAATCTATTTTCTAATTCTTTAACCAGTCTTCTGTAGGATTGGGTAACTTTGCTAGACAACTGGTCGTAGACAAAGTCACCGGCTGTCCCTTGCAATCTAGGTAATAAACTTCTCTTTCTTGGACTAGCTGAACAGGTTGGCAACAGCTTCAAACCTGTTGAACCAAACCTTCCACTTTTTCTTTTCCCGTAAAAATGGGTAATCTGTTACTATTCTGTTTACTTTTGGAGACCCTGGGGCTCCTATCTTCATCACCGCTGGACTCAGAGTCACTGTCGCTCGAACTACTACTAGACGAGCTAATATGGCGGTTTCGATTACTTCTTCTTGGGGATTTTATAGCTGATGGGAAAGAGGACCTGCCTCTGTGGCTCTTCCGCGTCAGTTGCCCTACTGGGGATCCTGCTTGGCCTGCAAACTGGAAATTAATGTTTCGGTCATGTTTCTCATGACCTGCATGTTTTCTGTCATCATACCTCTCATGACGCTGGCCATGCCATCCAGGAGTTCCATACTTTCAGTTCTTTTGGATTTGTCTGGGCTCTCTGGTACACCGTGTAGGGTAGGGGAGGATGGCATAGCTTCTCTAAGTGTTGTGGACTGCAACCTCAGATTGGCTGTTCTCGTTTTCTTTCTCAGATTCAGTGTAGGAGCACTCTGGCTCGTGGTTGGTCTTTGAACAACTGTGGTATCTGCTGTACACTCATCAGATGACTCAAACTCTTCACTGTATTCAGTATTTATTTCTGTGTCATAGGTGTCTTCACCACTGTGGTCTCTGGTTGATCTTGTTTTCACCATCTCTGTTTATTTGTATTACTATTTTTAGGTATGGGTTCGTATCACTGGATACTCTGTAGATATGGAGTATCCCACCGCTGCCACCAATGTAATAACTGGCCAAACGGGTGTCTTGTTCCTTTGCTGCCACCACCTGTGTTTACAGGTACACAGGGAACCTTAATAGACTAGAATAAGCTAGTCTTAAACTGAGAATGGTTTAAACACGGGTGTTCTTTATATTACTAGACCAACAGGGTTAAAATACTTCTGACACATTAACTTCACTTTATATTTAACAAGAAACTCAAATAAGGAGAACAATAGGGGTAAAGAATATTCAAATACGTAATAGTCTGTGTATCTATACGCACTCTCTATCGTGTAGTTTATAGAACAGCATGACACAGTAAAATAGAGGCGGCACCTCTAACTTGGAATCGCATATAAACTAACACTCAAGAAGTGGAAACTTTAAGGACAGTACCATCAGACTATTCCACAAATGAATATTATCTATCTGACGATCAAATAGTCTCTTGTCTAGGCATAGCAAGAGGATCTATTCTCCCATGAGACAGTGTTATGACACCAACAACCAGAGACCAGACTGGACTATTATTGTGTAAGTTAACTGACAAATAAACAAGGTATTTACGAGCATAATTGTGTATTATACGTAAAGCATTTTATATAATTATATAAGTATCACAGAGAAACAAATTACAGTTTTACAACTTTTCAGAATATATTTCCAAATATGTATCCAGTTATTTATTTAAATATAACTATTATCTTCTAATAAATTATACATTAAAAATAATAGTACTTTGTTATATCATTTAATAGACTTTAACCTCCTGGAGTAAACAAAGGAAGACAAACTTCAATCAAGTTGTGCCAAATACGGCTAAGGTAATCTATGCCTGGGATAAGAAAATCCTTAGTTTTTCGAAAAATTCAAAGTTTTGTAAACAGGAAATTTATAGAAATGATCACGTTATTGATATTCATGTCAACAACAAGGTGTTGACTACTGGGCTGGTAATACCTTCGGAGACGAAACGTCACCCGCAGTGGCATCGACCCAGTGGTGTAAATAGTTATCAAAAGTACCAGGATTATAACATTTTCCTATTAATGGGGAATCTAAATCAGAATCTAGAGGATAATAAACAAACAAAGTAAAAGATGAACAAGACTTATAGTAAACAGACAATAGAAACTTTTTGTTGAAAAAAATAAATGTGATCAATGTGTTTGAAAACAGACATAATGTACAATAACATATCATTTTAAAACATAACTTTGTGGGCATAAATGGAAATTTGAAGTGATTTTTTTGCAATATCTAAATGCAGTACACAAGTTCTAAATTTATAAAAATTTTCATGAAATTCCGAAATGTTCTTACTTTATTGATCATGGTTCTTTTCTAGTAAATATACAATAACGGTACTAATATACAGTAAACAGGACACTTACAATTTCATAAATCTGTGGAAAATCTCAATGCTGCTTAATAATATTCATATACACACATAAATTTGAATTTTTATGTAAATCTATCACATCAAATTTCGAATGATATTGATATATTCTTCAACAATGAATCACTTCTGATCCTAGTCTTTAAAACCATGCCCTAGGCATCCAAGGAAAGACAAATCAGTTACAGGTATAACATGTCCATCGCCTTGAGTCACATTACACAGGATTTTAACATCATAAACAAAATCTCCGTGACTTTCTTTGTCTTTTTGTACATAACGAGTATGATGTGGATATTTCTGATGAACTTCACTCCAAGTTCCTGGTATAACGAGTGGTTCCTTAGCACCATAGATATCTGGATCCTCTGGGTAAAGATCATCCCCTGAATAGAAATTAAACCATCAAAACAATATATGTATTTACTTTGTTGTTTTCAGTTTCACAGCTTTAAATAAAACATATATCTAAGGGTTAAAATAAAGTAAACATGGTTTATGTCTGACGTATTTTTTTCGTAAATTGTATTTTAACTAAGGCCGTTTTTTGTTTGTTTGAATTGCATCACATTTTTCATGTTAGGGCCTTTAATAGATGACTATATGGTTTGAGTTTTCCCCATCGTTGATACATACAGTGACCTATAAATATAGAATAATGGCATTTTTCTTTTTGATGCTGACATGATCAGCAAGAATATCAAGAATATCATGTGAGCAGAAAATTGTTATTTTTTTATTTATTTTTTTTTTGGGGGGGGGGACGGGGGAATGTGTGAGTTGCAGACTTGTTTTTGACTAATTAAGGGGGTGGAGAAGCAGACTTGTTTTTGACTAATTTATTTATAAATAGTCCAATTGGGTGAGCATATTTAAAGAGACTTTTGTTAAAATTAGGTTTTAGAAAATGCAAAATCAATGCAGTATTTTTAGAATTATATTGTAATGACTCGGCCAAGCGAAATTCCTTTGAACATGTTGAAAACATGTGTATTTTCTTCCAAGCACCTGTTATCGGCTATGATATGATTTTAGGCTATTTAAAAGTTTGGCACTTGTTCTCACCTTTTTAATTCAATTAGTTATGATTTCATTGTCCTATTCATTCCGTTTTCCCAGTGTTCAATCATTTTTATTCAGGTATAATCGAGATAACTTATGTAGTTACTTTCACTTTTGTGCATCAGCCGCTATTTCCAGCACAATGATATTTGTGTATTGATTATGCAATGAGGTTGACGGTGAACTTTATGTACCACTAGCGTAAAACAGTGTATGAATACTATAGCGGTTGTAGATCGATTATCACAAGATTATTGTATTAAAACGATATTAATTATGATTGTAAATTGTACTAAGATGATTTTTATGTTCCGAAAACATACTGTTTACGTTTTAATGTACATAATTCTAGCAATCAGGGATTCTTTTCGTACTTATCAGGCCCGTTCCCAGTTTCCCCGTTCGTTCCCCAGTCAAGAATCGTTCGTTACCCCGATAGCCCCGTCGGGTATAAAAAGCTTGCACCTGTTTGTCAGGGGCTCTTCCTACCTAGTCAGTCCTTGAGAGACGTTGCTTTATTTTCGGTTAGTCATATTTAGCAGACGCTGATATTTTATCATGTATTTCATGAGATTTTAAGCAGTTTTACTGCAATTTAAAACATTTGGCTTTTTAAATACACATTTGTGTAGCTCTTTCAATTGTTAGTGCAGTTGATTTATCTAAATTACCAAATATTTGGACATGTTCTGTTCATTATAAGTCTTAGTATTCTAGGACTTAGATCAGAATCAAAAATTGATTTATTATAATTGTACATATAAATAGCAAGTCTATTTATTCAGGCTAGTTTTCATTTGCTAACCTGTTTCTTTGAGGTAAACGGATTAAAGTTACATGCCTTCCCCATTCCCCTTTCCCCCTCCCATTTTGTTAAGGACATTTTGTTAAGTATCCTGTTTGCTGAGATTTTCCAGCATTCAGAGAGAATATTTGTAATTCCTGTATATTTGTTAGGCTAAGTAAAAGCAACAGTAGTATACCGCTGTTCAAAACTCATAAATCCATGGACAAAAATCAAAATCGGGGTAACAAACTAAAACCGAGGGAAACGCATTAAATATAAGAGGAGAACAACGACACAACACTAAAATGTAACACACACAGAAACGGACCAAGCATCAGACAAAATCCCACGAGAATAACAAATATAACATCAAAACCAAATACATGAATTTGGGATAGACAAGTACCGTGACACGTCTTATCGCAATGTGAAATTACACTCAAAAATAAGAGAAAACAAACGACGCAACGTTAAAATGTAACACACACAGAAACGAACAATAATATAACAATGGCCATATTCCTGACTTGGTACAGGACATTTTTAAAGGAAAAAATGGTGGGTTGAACCTGGTTTTGTGGCATGCCAAACCTCGCACTTTAATGGCTATGTTAAATATAACATTGAAATGACAACATCATATTACTGGACTACAATACAAATAAATAGGAGAACGTATTAGACAAAGAAACACATGATTAATGGATAACAAAAGACATCAGGTTTAAATTCATTACGCCAAAAACGTGCCTCGTCCACACAAGACTTACAAGTGACGCCCAGATATAAAAGATCGAAAGTGAAAAAAAGTACAAAGTTGTACACACCGAAGATCAAAAGTTGAAAAAGGTTGTGTCAAATACGGCTATGTTTTTATGCTTGGGATAAGAACATCCTTATTATTTAGAACAATTAATGCTATTGCAAACTAAGAATTGTAAGGAGCTAGAATAATTAAACTTCACTTTTTAAATACTCTCAGTCTCAATGATTGAAGTTTGTCTTCCTGTGCTTACTTCAGAAGGTTAAAGTCTATTAAATAATATAACAAAGTACTGTTATTTTTAATGCATAATTTATTAGAAGATAATAGTTATATTTAAAATATAGATATTATATACATAAATTATTAGGTAGTTGGTTGAACACTGTGGCAAAATAACTGGATACATATTTGGAAATATATTCTGAAAAGTTGTAAAACTGTAATTTGTTTCTCTGTGATACTTATATAATTATATAAAATGATTTACGTATAATACACAATTATGCTTGTAAATTCCTTGTTTATTTGTCAGTAAACTTACACAATAATAGTCCAGTCTGGTCTCTGGTTGTTGGTGTCATAACACTGTCTCATGGGAGAATAGATCCTCTTGCTATGCCTAGACAAGAGACTATTTGATCGTCAGATAGATAATATTCATTTGTGGAATAGTCTGATGGTACTGTCCTTAAAGTTTCCACTTCTTGAGTGTTAGTTTATATTCGATTCCAAGTTAGAGGTGCCGCCTCTATTTTACTGTGTCATGCTGTTCTATAAACTACACGATAGAAAGTGCGTATAAATACACAGACTATTACGTATTTGAATATTCTTTACCCCTATTGTTCTCCTTATTTGAGTTTCTTGTTAAATATAAAGTGAAGTTAATGTGTCAGAAGTATTTTAACCCTGTTGGTCTAGTAATATAAAGAACACCCGTATTTAAACCATTCTCTGTTTTAGACTAGCTTATTCTAGTCTATTAAGGTTCCCTGTGTACCTGTAAACACAGGTGGTGGCAGCAAAGGAACAAGACACCCGTTTGGCCAGTTATTACATTGGTGGCAGCGGTGGGATACTCCATATCTACAGAGTATCCAGTGATACGAACCCATACCTAAAAATAGTAATACAAATAAACAGAGATGGTGAAAACAAAATCAACCAGAGACCACAGTGGTGAAGACACCTATGACACAGAAATAAATATTGAAAACAGTGAAGATTTTGAGTCATCTGATGAGTGTACAGCAGATACCACAGTTGTTCAAAGACCAACCACGAGCAAGAGTGTTCCTACACTGAATTTGAGAAAGAAAACGAGAACAGCCAGAAATCTGAGGTGGTAGTCCACAACACTTAGAGAAGCTATGCCATCCTCCCCTACCCTACACGGTGTACCAGAGAGCCCAGACAAATCCAAAAGAACTGAAAGTATTGAACTCCTGGAAGGCATGGCCAGCGTCATGAGAGGTATGATGACAGAAAACATGCAGGTCATGAGAAACATGACCGAAACATTATTCCCAGTTTGCAGGGCCAAGCAGGATCCCCAGTAGGGCAACTGACGCGGAAGAGCCACAGAGGCAGGTCCTCTTTCCCATCAGCTATAAAATCCCCAAGAAGAAGTAATCGAAACCGCCATATTAGCTCGTCTAGTAGTAGTTCGAGCGACAGTGACTCTGAGTCCAGCGGTGATGAAGATAGGAGCCCCAGGGTCTCCAAAAGTAAACAGAATAGTAACAGATTACCCATTTTTACGGGAAAAGAAAAAGTGGAAGGTTTGGTTCAACAGGTTTGAAGCTGTTGCCAACCTGTTTAGCTAGTCCAAGAAAGAGAAGTTTATTACCTAGATTGCAAGGGACAGCCGGTGACTTTGTCTACGACCAGTTGTCTAGCAAAGTTACCCAATCCTACAGAAGACTGGTTAAAGAATTAGAAAATAGATTTGCAGAGATAGATACAACCAAAATTTATATTTCTAGGTTCAATGGTAGACGGCAGGATAATGATGAGTCAGTACAGTGTTTTGCTGCTGAATCGAAAATGCTTTACGACAAAGGTTACCCAAACAGAGACCAAAGGACCAGACAGGAAGACTTACTAAGGACTTTCCTTTTAGGGCTTCTAGATGAGAGTGTCAGGATACATGTGGAACTGAATAAAGAGCCCAGCTCCATAGAAGAAGCCGTGTATTTTACTGTACACTACCAAGAAACTTGTCGCTACCCTAACGAAGACTTTAATTTCACCAAAGGTTTCAACCATGTTAACCGAAAGCCCGTTCGTCAGATCCAGCAGCAAGATTCTATACCGAAACCATTTGATCCCAGACCTCTGAAAGACAAGAGATGTTATAATTGTGATCAAGTTGGTCATTTTGCCAGGCAATGTCCCCTGCCCAGGAGATTTAGGAATGCCCCTAACCAAAATGGAAACAACAGACCAGTATCTTCTAACCAGAACTTACCTGCTCCCTTCCAGCCAAGGCCAAGAAATTATAATTTTGGACCTGATGCCCGTTTGAATCCGAATGCCCCTGATTTTGTGAATGAGCTAGACCCTTTAAACTAAAGACGGTCAATTCTATGTGCCGAGAGGAGACACATGATGAACATGAAAATGGCCAGAATATTTATTTTGTTGATGTTAATGAATCAAGTGAGTTTTCTATTGTTGATGAAGGACTCAAGGAACCCCAAATTAAAATGTATGATGATCATAATGTATTGACGCATCAAGTTGAGAATTGTACGGCAGAGACCCAGCCTAAAAAAGTCCATATTGAAGTATTGGATCATATCCCTAGTATTAAAGTTGAGAATTGTATGGCAGAGACCCAGCCTGAAATGGCCCATATTGAAGTATTGGACCATACCCCTAGTACCATATCCCATGATTTTGTAGAGGAGAAACAGTTTATTTTAGTGGAGTTAGGTCCACCAATAGAGTTAGAAAGTACAGCTGAGATTGTTACAGCTGAACCAAGTATTGTGATCCAGGAGGAGATAATTTGGCCTCAAGACATTGAAGATATTGATATTTTTGAAATTTTTGAAGATTCTGAAATGCAGAGGTTATTCAGAACAGAAGAACCTATATGTAAACCAGTTTTAAAAATTGAAAAGAAGTCCAGACAGGATGGAATTTATATAGATGGGATAATAAATGATGTACCCACTATTTTTACAGTGGATATTGGAGCTGCTAGAACCGTTCTATCTGAAGAGTTATATTTAAGAATACCTGAAGAAGTCAGGCCACCTTTAGTGCAGTCACACTCACTTATTGGAGCTGATGGAAACCCACTCAAGGAGCAATGAGGAGTTGGGAACAGCTGATTTTGGAGTGAGACTTGGAAATTTTAGTTTTAATATGGAGCTAGTGGTAGCACATATTGCGGACAGCGTTTTGCTAGGATTGGATATCCTTGTGATGGGCAAAAAGGGTCCTGCTGAAATAAGGTTGGCTGATCAAGTTTTATATTGGAATGAACAGAATATTCCATTTAAATTTGTTGGTGAATTTAGTAGAGTTAGAAAGGTTGTGGCAGCTGACAGTACAGTTGTACCAGGATACAGTGAGCTTGTCTTGGAGGCATATATAGAGAAAACAGATTTTGACGGCTGGTTGTCTCATCAAGAATTTTTGATAGAACCTTCTGCTGATTTTATGAAGAAGTCATCTCTAATAATTACTACCTGTTTAGTTGATCTTGCCGGTCATATGATGAGTAAAATTACACTCGTGAATCCTTTTATGAATGAGGTGACCATACACCAAAACACGGTTATTGGTACATCACATTTAATGGAATTTAAAGTTATACATTTGGTGAATGTCAAAGATAACTCTGAGAATGAAACATCCAGATACTTGAGTGTTCAACGATTATCACTACAACAGCATAAAGATACTATGTCTGTTTCTAAGATTCCAGCATTTAGTGAAACAGTAACTAGGACGAGGCCTGAGCCTGAACCTCCTCCATTAGCAGATTAGCCTTTTAGTTTTGCTCTCGTCTTTAACATGACATTATATTTCCACACTTAATATCTTATTTACGACCATTCACCTCTGAAATTGTCTGCTGTATCTTCTATGTACTACTCGATTTTGTCCTGCCTGCTCTTTCTGATGATGAGAACTTGATTTGATACCTCAATTACTTGGAATTAGTCAGATACTATCTCCACATAAACATCCTGCCGACCCATTTTTCCAGTCAATAACTATAGACGTCTCTGTTTCCCTCCGAAGAAGAATTTCGTCCCCAGGGGAACGTCCAGGAGAGCGAAGTCCAGCATACGAAGACCCCTACAGAAGAAGACCAGAAGATGGATTATATTTTTTCAATTGTATTAATTGTTATTTATATATTTATGTATTTTAAATTTCAATCACTTAAGTAATTGTTTTTGAACTGTTACTGAGATTGTTCAGTATTAATAGTTGCCATTTTTAGTGCTAGCAAAAATCTAACACTAATTAGCTTGTATTTTAAATATTTAGCTTTTCAAAGTTGTTATGGAATATAAGGAATCCTTGACCTTATATTCTAATTCCTGAATGTTAATGTGATTATTAAGGGTTTTATTGGTTAAATTTTTACAGGATGAGACATTTTGAAAATGTAAGTCCTGCCCCGGGTGGTTTTTAAATATTTAGACATTTGTTTATTTAGTCTGTAAGTGACAGTCAAAGTGTTGCTTGTTATTTAAGCAATATGTTTATTGCTAATAGTTATGAATCAAATTTTTATGAGGTATAAGGAATCCTTGACCTTATACCTTCAATCCAGTATTGTAGTCAATAAATTGATGTTTGTTGGTTAATTTTTGTAGGATGAGACATTCTGAAAATGTAAGTCCTCAGATGGGTAGATTTTTTAATTGATATTGATCATGTTGATATTGTTAAATAAATGTTGATAGTGACATTAAGGTGTAGCTATATTTTTACAAGTTGTATCTTGTAATTTTCATTGTACTTTGTCAAAGTACTCTAGAGATTAAATGTAATATCTGTGTGTAAATGCTGTTGCCTACAAGTAACTTGTACATTGTTAAATGGATTCTAGTCAAGGTTATTAAGTTTTTAAAGTTTAAAGTTTGTTGTTGTTGAAATTATATTTTCTTTATAATATGAGCATAATTATTCATAACAATTGTATTTTTTCGTGAGGACACTGAAAACTCAAGTGGGGAGCCAATGTAATGACTCGGCCAAGCGAAATTCCTTTGAAAACATGTGTTTTTTCTTCCAAGCACCTGTTATCGGCTATGATATGATTTTAGGCTATTTTACAGTTTGGTACTTGTTCTCACCTTTTTAATTCAATTCGTTATGCTTTCAGTGTCCTATTCATTCCGTTTTCCCAGTGTTCAATCATTTTTATTCAGGTATAATCGAGATAACTTATGTAGTTACTTTCGCTTTTGTGCATCATCCGCTATTTCCGGCACAGTGATATTTGTGTATTGATTATGCAAATGAGGTTGACTGGTGTAACCTCAGGTGAACTTTATGTACCACTAGCGTAAAACAGTGTATGAATATTAAAGCGGTTGTAGATCGATTATCACAAGATTATTGTATAGAAACGATATTAATTATGATTGCAAATTGTACTAAGATGATTTTTATGTTCCGTAAATATACTGTTTACGTTTTAATGTACATAATTCTAGCAATCGGGGATTCTTTTCGTACTTGACCATATTGACTCAGGCCCGTTCCCAGTTTCCCCGTTCGTTCCCCAGTTAAGAATCGTTCGTTACCCCGATAGCTCCGTCGGGTATAAAAAGCTTGCACCTGTTTGTCAGGAGCTCTTCCTACCTAGTCAGTCCTTGAGAGACATTGCTTTATTTTCGGTTAGTCATATTTAGCAGACGCTGATATTTCATCATGTATTTCATCAGATTTTAAGAAGTTTTACTGCAATTTAAAACATTTGGCTTTTTAAATATACATTTATGTAGCTCTTTCAATTGTTAGTGCAGTTGATTTATCTAAATTACTAAATATTTGGACTTGTTCTGTTCATTATAAGTCTTTTTTTTTCTAGGACTTAGATCAGAATCAAAAATGGATTTAATATAATTGTACATATAAATAGCAAGTCTATTTATTCAGGCTAGTTTTCATTTGCTAACCTGTTTCTTTGAGGTAAAACGGATTAAAGATACATGCCTTCCCCATTCCCCTTTTCCCCTCCCATTTTGTTAAGGACATTTTGTTAAGTATCCTGTTTGCTGAGATTTTCCAGCATTCAGAGAGAATATTTGTAAATCCTGTATATTTGTTAGGCTAAGAATTGTAAGGAGCTAGAATAATTCTCTTGAGGAATAATTAAACTTCACTTTTTAAATACTCGCAGTCTCAATGATTGAAGTTTGTCTTCCTGTGCTTACTCCAGGAGATTAAAGTCTATTAAATTATATAACAAAGTACTGTTATGTTTAATGTATAATTTATTAGAAGATAATAGTTATATTTAAAACATAGATATTATATACATAAATTATTAGGTAGTAGGTTGAACACTGTGGCAAAATAACTGGATACATATTTGGAAATACATTCTGAAAAGTTGTAAAACTGTAATTTGTTTCTCTGTGATACTTACATAATTATATGAAATGCTTTACGTATAATACACAATTATGCTCGTAAATATCTTGTTTATTTGTCAGTAAACTTACACAATAATAGTCCAGTCTGGTCTCTGGTTGTTGGTGTCATAACACTGTCTCATGAGAGAATAGATCCTCTTGTTATGCCTAGACAAGAGACTATTTGATCGTCAGACAGAAATATTCATTTGTGCGATAGTCTGTTTGTACCAGTCCTTCGGTTCCACTTCCTTAGCGATAGTTTATATGTCGACTATTTAGAGGTTCTGCCTCTAACTTACAGAGATAATCTGTTCTATAAACTACACGACAGGAGTGTGTTCATTTCCACAGACTAGAGCGTATCTGAATACCCCTTACAATTTTCATCCCTTCCCCTATTTAAGTATTCACACGTTTGATTCTTGAGATTAAATATACTGAGGCGTTTTGATCCCTTTGACCTAATTAAAACCCCTCCCCCTTAGATAATAACTTCTAAATATAAAGTACACCCGTGTTTAAACCATTCTTTGTTCTAGTCTATTTAGGTCCTCTGTGTACCTGTAAACACAGGTGGTGGCAGCAAAGTAACAAGGCACTCGTTAGGCCAGCTATTACAATATCTCCTATTTCTTAAGTTCTCCTTTATCAATTTATTCAGACCACAAGACAATAAAATAGAAAAAACATTAATCATGAAAAAAAAGGCTCATCAAAGTGAACAAGAAAATAAAATGTTGATAAAGGAGTAAGGCAAGATTTTGTTCCAAGATAATAAAATATTTGACAACCATTTCAAATTTGCACATATTGTTTAGAAAAGCATAGAGTCAGGAAAAAAACCAAACATAAAGAATTTTTATCTGATGACGTCACAATTACATCATAATATGTACCTTTTTCTTGAAACGATGAAAATACAGAATTTATGCAGTTTTCCATCTTAATTTCCATTGCGGAAACATCGTGCGCAGACAAGAAACAACAAAATAATTTAAGAGAAGCTTTATTATTACTATTGACATAATCTCACCAAATATAAGGTTGTTTCTTGTGTGCGCACATACTTTGCCAATCTATAATATACTTAAAATTTGATGAAAAACTAGGAAAATCAAGATATTTTACAAAATATTGTGATGCCTAAAGCACTTCTTCAGTAGTGGGTCCTATATGGCACCACAAATAGACAAAAAGACGTCTGCAGAACTCAAACTTTATTGAAAGAACGAACAACAACATAAAAACTTGTTTACAATCCCGAAACCCAATAACTGTTACACTATACTAATTTCGTCATGGTTTGTTGCCATGGTAACTCGTTAAACGTGAAATTTGTTTTTATTTTCTGAATACCTGGTACCTTAGTCTAGTTACGACAAATTTCAGAATATGTATGCTAACTTTTAAATTTGCAGTAATATTTGGGCCAAATAAGGGCCTTATTGCTCCTACTCCTTTGTCTCTACATGAATGGCATTATCATGATTTCTCACATCTCCCTGTCATGCCTATTGGGTCTTCATGTCTACCTAAAATTCTGAAGTGGTGTGACCCCTAAATGCCTCTATATGCTATCAACATATCTGAATTATCAAATTTGGCCAGAGAACACAGTTATTTTGTAGTGCATTTCTTTTAGACAAAAAACGCAAATTAAAAAAATCGCACCTGCTCTATCCAAAAAAGTTTTTTTATAGTGTAGTGTACCACTTTTGGGACAAACTATGTCAAAATTAAAGAAAATTCTATCGGCTCTAACTCAAAATATGGACAATTTTAAGTTAAGGGGGTCTGTAATTCAGTTTGACAGCTTCAGACATACTAATTTTTGACATTTTCAAACTGGACAAAATCACTACTTAACCTAAAAATTCATGCCCTAAATTTTGTTTACAAGTAATTTCATTCCCCTTCTAACTATTTTATGCATAATATATAAAGAAACAAATTTGGAAGGTGTACGAAAAAAATTTGCATGTTATACACTGTCTACACTAGGGACTCTATTTGTAGACACCGCAAATCAAAGGATAACTGTGTCCACGGCCCATATTAGACAGAATCTTCTGATTTGCCTTTAACTACAAAACTTTGTTCGACCCAAAAATATACTAAAATTTCTATACATGTACCTGGATATAGAATAAACATTCCATCGTCACAGATAGCAGGTACTGGAAAATTTCTCGTTACTCTTTTGTTGATTCTGGTCAGGCAAAATTCATTCAACTCCTCCATATCTTTAAAGTTCAGAAATCTACATATTTCATAAATCTGTGGTGGAGCCAGTTTAACTTTAGATTCTAAATGACTTTTTATCAACTCATCTGGTGGAAACCACTGAAGATAAAAAAAAAAAAAAAGGTATACGAGATTAATGACATTTGTAATTGAAATACATGTATTTTAAGTATGTACAACATGAATTTCCATTGTGTTATATATTCAACCAAGTCATATCAATGTTAATAAAGTTTGTGATTATAAATTATCCATAGTCATGAACTGTCGTCATCTTCATAAATTAAATAAATAAAATGACATTGCAACATTGAAAAGAATATGAAAAAATCAATGTGCAAGTTGCAGAGATATATTTAGCTAATTTAGACCAA
The DNA here is from genome assembly GCF_965363235.1 of Mytilus galloprovincialis. Taxonomy (NCBI): domain Eukaryota; kingdom Metazoa; phylum Mollusca; class Bivalvia; order Mytilida; family Mytilidae; genus Mytilus; species Mytilus galloprovincialis. Next base: position 92,361,739 of record NC_134843.1, read on the forward strand.
ACAGTAAACATTACTGAAGTTGATTGTTCATTCACCAAAAAAAAATATAGTCATAAATGTACAGTTATATAGTTTCAATTGCAATGTAAAGCAACTGAATATTTCCGTGCTGTGCTTATAGATACTTGGGGACAGGACAATTTTTTTTAGCCCTCCCCCTTTTTCCAAAATCTGTATTGCAAAAGAGAGCTCTCTATATAATATATCAGTGACCTCCGTGGATAGTAAACTTGGAATTGATAGTAAATAGCAAATACACGTTATTTATAGTATATTTATGTTCATAGTCATGATACACAAGAATGTGAAAATAATTGAAATTAATAGAAAACCAAAAAATAACTGATTTTGGAAAAATGGGAGAGGGCTGAAAAAAAATGTTCTGTCCCCAAGTACCTATGATTTTAACTAGAACAGAATACCCACTTTTAGTACATAGTACACACCATCTTTGTTCTCAATCTTTTTTTTTTCAAAAATGTTGTCAAGCAATTATTAATAATTAATGATGTGAAACGTTCACTATGTATAACATAATTTTTAATGTATACAGTTAGAATTACTGTGATAATAAATCAGCCGGTCAAATGTCCTCACAAAATCATTCAATTTGATTAAAATTTTAATGGTCTTTACCATGTTTAATCAGACTTTGAAATGCTACAAAACAGACAAATGATGGAATTTTAACATGCTTAACATCAATTCATTTAAGCATAATAGTGTAAAAAGAGTACTAGGTGGATTTTAACCTGTAAATGTACAGTTTCTTTATCATCATGCATAGCATCTGGTACAGTGTCCAATAAACAAAGAAAGAATGCAGTATCATATCTTCTTTTAGAACCTTTATCAGTTCCAGATGCTCTTCTATCCTTATTGACCATGTTGACAGGTGTCAACCAGTTTGACCATTCTGTTAATGACCATATGTCAGGAACCATATTAAATTCTTGACACATTTTGATGAATTGTGTTGCATCTTTATCTACCTTCTCCCTCCATATCTCAAAATCAGAAATAGTAATATTACCAATTTTGCCATAATTCTTTGCTATATTTGTTGCCTCTGTTAGGGTTTTTTTTTTATTGTCATTTGAAGATCTGGTTAGTAATATTCCACATTCTTCAAATGTCTCTCTTATAGCACATATTCTAAAGGCAACTTCACTTGGGATTTTAGAATAATGTTCATCCCGTTGTCTGCTAAACATTGGAGGACCTTGCCCCACATTTGCAAAATGAGCAAATGTCTTGGGCCATATATCATTGTCAAGAGAGGAAAAAAGGCCAACCCATTCTGGGGAAAAGTCAGCATCTTCTGCCACGCCCCCAGGAAACACACTCCAGCTTGGCATAAATTTGCTTTTTCCACTTCTTTTCAACATCAAAATTTCATAAGAGTATCTGTTTGCAATGTTCTTCGATTTAGCAGCAATAATCAGAGTAGCTGCCTCCCTCCAATGTTTTAAAATAGTAGCCATGTTAATAAGAATTTGTTTACTCAAGTGAACAATCATTTAATGGTGGCAGCTATTTTTGAATTTATGGGTTAAGCTATGTTCATGAAATCATTTAATATTTTAATATAAATATTTTAAACTGAATACCGTCATAACTTTTATATATCTTTAATATAAAAAAATTAAAAGAAATACAATATTTTATTTTATATATACATTTATAAGAAAAGGATATCGATAAAAACAAGACAATCAGAAAGATGATTTTTCTTTTAGTCAAATTCCTAGAAAGGTTTGTAATAATACCAAAAAGTGAATACATGTATATCAAATATACACTGTATAAACAAATAAATAAGTTTTACACTGCATTCATAATTTTTAAGACTTAAGATAACCAAATAAGTGTTTTTTAAATGTTATAGGTTCATCTTAAACATAGCATAGGTCAAATGAAAAGATGTGATAAGGAAATGTGTTTGAGTGAAATTTTTTGTTGGTTTTCAGATGCTTTTAATGCTGTCTTGTAATCATTATCAAGAAAAGTAAAATGGCAGCTTCTCGAGCTCAGTAAGAAAATAAATTTGATTTTACTGAAATAATAATCATTCCTTTAGCGTATTTATCCTAAGAAAAAATTACCCAAGTGTAAATTCTTCACAATAGTCAATACAATTTACTAGGGAATTTTATATATATCATTCATGACCCATGTAACGTGATGGGGTATCAGGTCGTTCCGTCCCCAAACCGATCCGGCCCAAAGTCAATCCGTCCCGAGTCGATCCGTTCCAAGTCGATCCGTCCCACGTCGATCCGGCCCTATAATAAAATGCGGGAAAATAAAAAAAAGTTAGAAAATAAAAAGTTAACGATTTTGATTTTGAGTAGATTGGATTTTTTTTTTAATTATTTTTATTGATTTTTGTACTGTTATTGGGGACCTTGTCCCCATATTAACTTTGGAGGATTTGGTGACATATTTTAATCAGTATAAATGGAATTTGCAAAAAGTATCGATGATTAAAGAAAATATTCAAATAAATGTCTCATCTTATGAAAATTAAATATTCAAATATTCGTCAAGCGCCAACTATTTTACCGCCCACCTTTTATATTATTTTAAAATTCCCAAACAAATTATGAATTACAATTCATATATGTCTTTTTGTTTTTCATTCCTTATAAATATTTTTTATATTGGGGCCAGATCGATTTAAATATGGGGCCGGATCGATTTGGGACGGAACGACTTGGGACGGATTGACTTGAAATCATGTGAGGGTACCCAAATTGCACCAATTTTGACAGGTTTTCCAACTACGTTTTTTATGATCTAGACAAAAGTGTCAATTCTGTGTTTATTTTGTAGACTTATCCTTATTTACTATATAGTTACACCAATATAATTTTGAATCCATGCTAAATCAAAGAAAATGGACTTGAACCGACCTCCAAACGATCCATGATTCTGAAATGAGAAGTACCAAAATTACATCCCTATAGTAATTTTTGGGGCCCTTTATAGCTTGCTGTTCGGTGTGAGCCAAGGCTCCATGTTGAAGACCGTACCTTGACCTATAATGGTTTACTTTTACAAATTGTGACTTGAATGGAGAGATGTCTCATTGGCACTCATACCACATCCCACATCTTTTTTTATCTATTTCCTGCTTGGTTTGTTGCTCGTGCTGTGTGGATGCAGTAGAATGTGTCCCCGTGTTTGTTATATTTTTCAATTATGGGTTGTTTGCCTTTGAGAAAGCTTTCACATGTTTATTATATCTTTGTTCTTAATTGTTAATTATATATTATGGTGTTTGGATGTATAAATACTCATCCGCGCCTGCTATTTTTATTATTGCCCCCTGCTATGGTTTTACTAAGATTTCTTACAATCGTTGTTTTTGCCCTGTGTTTATTATATGTCTGCTTTGTAATACTTAAGTCTTCACGTCGGGCCTTTTATAACAGTTTTTGTTCTTTTACTGCTTTGCCTCAGTATCATTTCTTATTCCGTAATTGTGATCCTTATTCAATGTTACAACCTCCGGTCTTTTTTATTTTTCCTATACCCCTATATGAATTATCATGATTTTACGTAATGAAAAGAAATATAACCAAACTTCTAGGAAATCCACGTGCTTAAACAAACGTATTTGTAATGCCTCTACAGTCAGATTGTTTAACAAAAATTCACGTGGATATCAACAAATTTTCCCGTGCAATGCCAAGTTTGATATATCAACGTTTAGATAAGCATAATCACAATCTAAAATTTATAAAATTCCAACCACTTGAAACCGTTCAGAAACAACCAGGAGAATCACACAAGCAATTTGAAAAATCCCGTGAAGTTCGCGAATTATTTTTGATAAAAAGACTTCAAACAGCTTATCCTCTCGGTCTCAATGACAAAATATTAGGACAGGGGAACATAACTAAAACTTCTATTGGTGTCATTAATATTGTCGATAAACGACTTAGAAATAATAGGTCTCATGGTAAACGCATAAACCGTAATCAACATATTAAACATCGTATAAATTATACACTTGCTGATCTGTTATCTATAATAAAAAATAATGGCAGACATCAAGTATTATGCAAACTGGGTCAGATACCAATAAGTAAATTAAATATATGCAATTTTTCTGGAGTGTGATAAAATTTCCTTTTTTAGCCTATTGTATGAATACACCCGTATTATTACAGCATTTTGTCATCACAGGCTGTTTCCTAGTATCGATAAACCTGAAAATCATAAACGGCATTTTCTTAAATTAAAATATATAAATAGAGGTATTGATTTTATCAACTTATCTAGTATATTCGATGACTCTACCATCCAAAGCCAAATACCTCCATATTTTGATAGAATAGAACCGTCTATGATTTCGTATTCTTATATAAAAAAAAACAGCAGAAGTTTGATTTTTAATTATACGTCAGTTACATTAGACGTCAATATAGAAAATAATGTTCCTTCCACTTGAGACTGTGAAACATCTATTTTTAGATATGTTCCCTATGGTCATGTTATTACAGTAAACCTCAACATGCATCGTCGAAGACCGTGAGGTCAAGACTTTTCTTAAGAACGGACCTAAATTTCGTCCTCCATCTATAATAGATTGGAAAGAGTGTCGTCAGGTCATTAAAGACGCTCTGTCTGCCTACTGTAAAAATTGGTGTAAACTTAAAAAATCTCTAGACAGTTATTTCAATAAATTTATGAATACTGTTGATATTCGTATATCTCATTTTGAAAACAATTCTGAAATTAATAATAGGGTCCATGATATTCCCATTTCTAGAATAAAAAATAAACTCCAAGTTACAAATCAACTCAGAGGAATGCATAAAACTAATAAGTATCATTCATTCGTTAACCTCAATAAGACACTTGAGCCATAACAGTGATTTAATAGCAGTGAGTATTGTAGAAGTGTGCCATCTGTTTTCAATTAACCTCAGTCTGGACAGGTCACAGGAAGAAGCTGCTATCTCCACAAAGATTGAGGACAGAGGCATTAGAACATATTTTTAAATACATATATCTGCAATTACTATCACTTTTATTAAACATTTCATAATTAAACAAATTAATAATTTATTTTCCTTTTTTTTTTCAATATATCTCATATTCAAAATTAAGACATATGCAAGAAGTCATAAGAAAAACATTTTAAACAACTCCTCAAACAACTTCATATATTGAAATGCAACACAATTTGAATTTGGAATAAACAGGAAGATGTACGTGTCTTCTTTCTTGAACAAAATGAGAATTTTACATTGGATGTAAAGCAAATGTTTGGAAGTAGTTCTTTTCACTTTAAATAGAGAAGATGGATCCTTCTGACTGGCATCAATGACTATTTAGGAAGATTGCATGTATTTTGAATTGCATATTCTGGTAAGTACAATAAATTGAATTCCACCATTTTGGTGATATTATCTGATATGCTCTGTTTGTTCAACATATTAATAAAATAATTATAGTATTATAAGTATCTTAATTTTTATTTTTGAAGAGTAAAAAGAATAAAAAACCTACAATAAATATTTATTCATGCAAACATTTTCATCTTGTCTGTTTTGTCCTGAGGTTTTGTCACAGTCACTTCCTATTTTGAATTGTTATTCCAAATACAATATTAAGGAATGGTTATTATTTTGAGTTGGTTTGATTTTTTTTTTTTTTTTTTATTTCTACAGTGTAAGTGATTTTCCAAGCTATGACTTTATTTTATTCTTATGCTCTTTACAGTTATTTATGCTGAATACAAAATTATAATCACACATTTTTAGGAGTAAGCATTTAGCATTTCTTGGTTTTGCCATTAAGACAGTTGAAAAAAGAAAAAGAAATAAGCAGTATATATGCATAATGCCATCTTTTTTATTTGTAATTTCAGATTATAACAAGGGATGCATGATGCAAATTAAATCAGAAGAAATTAACCATCTGAAGAAAAGCTGAGAAGTGGTAGATCCAGATGGAGGGTTGTAGGGGTTGGAACACCCCCCTTTTTTGTGGATCATCTGTTAAAAGACAAAACGGACTTTTCCAAATCCAGCTGGATTTTTTTTTGTTAAGTCCGGTTGAACTTTATAGAGGCCATATTTTTGCCAGAAATGCCAGCTGGATTTTTTTCAGACATATTTTTATGAAAGTCCACCTGGACTTATTGATGTTTTTCCTCATTTTTGTTGAGTCTGCGATTAACAGCAAAAGTAGGCGAGACACTGGGTTCCGTGGAACCCTTACGAATTTTTTATATAGATTAGACATTTGGTTTTCCCGTTTGAATGGTTTTACACTAGTCATTTTGGGGGCCCTAGATAGCTTGCTGTTCGGTATGAGCCAAGGCTCCGTGTTGAAGACCGTACTTTGACCTATAATGGTTCACTTTTACAAATTGTGACTTGGATGGAGAGTTGTCTCATTGGCACTCATACCACATCTTCTTATATCCATTAAATTCACATCCTCAAAAAAAAACGAATAACAAATGTTTTGTTCTATTTCTTCAAATGTTAAGAACAATTTGACATTAGTCCATGCTTAATATTCATTTTTTTAGAAATAGATGCTTGTAACATATTTTATTTGCTCATTTTTAAAAGATGACTTTCTGTGAACGTCGCATGGCGACGTTTCCGTAAATTTTACTTTTTCAGTGAATGGTTCATCTGTTGATATATACTGTGAACGTTTTGTGTATATTTAAATATATTTACCTATGTTGGAAGATGTGTATAATGTCAAATCATAAAATTACAAAATTGTTTAGTCTCAAAGGAAACTTGTAAGATTTCCGCAGCTATTTTTGTTGAATATGTGCAATGTGGGTACTCGGTGCAATTTGGGTACTGTGACGTTATATATGCATGTAGTCCAAACAATTATGACGTCTTGCAAGACGTCATAATTATTTGGGCTAATATGCATGATGAAAAGTTAACAAAATATGGAGATGGTTTCCCTGAGGGGAATCTAAGAAAGGTATGAAAAAATGGGGCTTTGGTCTTTAGTCGGAGGGGGGTAAAATTAAAACGATTGTTTTTACTGTGGATAAAGATTTTTGTTTTTTGTATGATAAAAAACATAAGAAAAGTTTTGTTCCGGACAAAGTATTTTGTACTTTAAGACTCTAAAACCAAAACCGTGCCTTGAAAAAAAAATGCTGTTTTTACACCTTAAACATTTCCAACTGGACTGGGTTTTTTTTCTATAGAAAATGAAAGTCTTAAATTATCTATTACCTGAGTCTATAAATACTTTTTTTCCTGTATATACTTCTCATTTCAGACCAGCATTCTGCAGAGGTCCACATACACTCACTGTTCCAGCAGAGTTATTTCAAGAGAACAGACAAAGGTTGTGTGAAAGGTTAAAGGGTAAAGTTCAGAGTGGTGCCATTGTATTGTTGCAGGGTGGAGAGTCACAGACTAGATATTGTTCTGACCATGAACCTTTATTTAGACAGGTAACAGTATACTGTAACTGAAAATCCCTGTTTACACTAGGATAGGAAGTAAACACACACATGACATACTGTACATCAAGTCATTTTTACGAAAATAAATGAATCTACAGTAATAGGAATATCATCTTAATAGCATATTCAGTTATGTGCATGAGAAAGTAAGCTTGGAATAAAAAATTCTTAATTGAAATTTGTTACTTCATATTAATTTCAGGAGTCACATATGTATTATACTGATTACATGTTCGTATTATTTTAATTATATCTGTGAAAAAAAAAGTATTTAGAGAAATAATAGTATGTGTTATTTTCTTTAGAAATAACACTTGACATCTTCAACTGTGCCTATTGAAAATGACACACCCATTATGATTAATATTTAAGTGTTACCATGATACATAGACTTATAGACTTATAATTTCTTAAAGCAGAAGGTGAAAAATGTCACCTTTTTTTTGTGAGTGGTACAATTATATAAATGTTATATGTTCTAGAAATCCTATTTCCAATGGGCTTTTGGAGTGGAATAACCAGATTTTTATGGTGCCATTGAGGTAGATACAGGAAACACAATATTGTTTCCTCCCAAAGTTCCAGATGACTATGCTGTCTGGATGGGAAAGTAAGATATTTACAAAAGAGAACTTATTGAATAATGTTCTTCAATGAAATGTCAATACCAACTAAGGCTTCATGACATTACTTGTGTGTGAAAAAATAAAAAATAGGCTTCTTGTATGAACATTTAACTAAATTTAAAATAGAGCTGATGTGATGCTTAGAATATTTTCTTGCCTGGAGTAGATTAACATAAAGAAAATCTTCCATGTGAAGATCTTTTTGAACAAAGATCGTTCTATATATACAATTTCTTAGTCATTTTTGTGTCAGCCTAGATTTTGCATTATTTCTCCATTTTGCTCAATTTATTTTAACTCTAAAATAGAACATTTAAATCTGCAAATTAGAGGCATCATGAAAAACATTTAAGTTCTTGTCCAATATAGTCCTGCTTTAGAGGATATACTTTTATAATCCAAATTAAGTCTGTTCAAAGAGTAATCTATGATGACTTTTTTATTGTCCTTTTATGATCTTTTATAATTTTCTATTTCTTGATGATGAAAAATTTAACCCTTGACCTAACTACATCCATTATCAGTTAGATTGATCAATATATTTTCAAACTTTGGTTTTATCTGTTATCTCTTTATCATATAAATGTTTCTGCTCAAGTTTCATAACATTCGATGAAGGTATGACAAAGTTGAGAATAATCAGTAAAAAATAGAAATAAGAAAGAAAAAAATCCAAGTTTTATCAGTACAGTACGGAAATTTAAGCAAAAAAGTATTTTCAAAATATCGATTTGCACACGGTCTTTTGATTATTTAGAAACTTTGATTTAGTTTTGTAAAATCCCATGATTGTTAGTCAAATGTTGATCACTGCTGACGACAGAATGTAGGAACATTTTGTCTGGCTTCCACAACTTTCAATGTGGGCAAGCCAGAAATCAGACTATGAAAAACATCAGCATGAATTGAAAATGATGACTAACTATTAATGATAATCAGGTTATTTTTGGATGGATGTATATAAAAACAAATGAAACAATGTATAAATTAAAGTAGATGTTGTTTGAAGTTTTTAAAGAAAACGAAATAAGTGTACACAGGTAAAATAGCTACGGACGTTTTACGTCCGTAAAAAATCCGTAAAACGTCCGTATTATACGGCACGTCTACGGACGAATAGTACCACGGACGTAAAACGTCCGTTGCTTCCCATCCGTAAAACGTCCGTAAAACGTCTGTAATACGGATATTTAGTACCACGTCCGTATTACGGACGTTTAGTACCACGGACGTAATACGGATGTTTAATACCACGGACGTATAACGTCTATAATAATTATGCATTATAATATATATATATTATAGTATATAACACACTTATTGTAGTATATATAACACACTTATTATAATAATAATAGTGTATAGTATAGTTTGATTTTTATGTAACAGTTGCATTGTATTGCTGAAACTTTTGATGGAACTGTCAATGATAAAATGCTATACTTTTTTTTAAGGTGATGATACTTTTTATTTGCATTTCCTTATATCATGTATATAGTCTCCTAGTGTTCTATCTAAAAAAAATATTCTGATGCAATACACATACAAGGATTTTGTCAAAGAACTTTCTGTCATACAGTGACTTGTTGTTTAACAAGTTGAATATTGATGATATCTTTTTAAACATTTTACATGATATTTCAAGAGTAAATCAACAATAATCAGAAGTATTTCAGTGGTGGTCTTTGGTTCATATTTTGCTTTCATGTATTAACTTGATAAAATAAGGCTCTTAGTTTTCTCTATTTGTCATGTCCAAACCCTTTCACAACACACTATATAGTTCATTTTTTTCATTGTTGGAGGACATATGGATACCTATAATAGCTCACTATCACATCATGTGAACTCTGGTGGATATTTTTCTCATTGGCAATTCAACCAAATGTCCTTACTTTTATAAGTCCTTTTTATTATATATCAAGAGTAATTGATCTCAAGAGTATAAATTGAGAATACTGTAATGTTTCCTTTTTACAGTTTTGAATGTATCCTTTTTCTTCAAACTTTCTTAGAACAAACATAATCTTCAATCTTCTTCAAAGTTCAAAATTTTATTTCCAAGGATTTATATGCACATTATAATTTCTCTACTTTCCAAGTCTATGAATGTCAAAATAAATGTCTTCTTTGTAAATTTAAACGTTCTATTTTTTGTAAAATTCCCAAGTTTGTGAGGTAGTCTTCTGTGTCCTGTATTCATGGTATTGGTTATTCTTCACCATGTTCACTGTGATGGTAACTGAAATAAAATATTCATAAAGAATATAAATCTAACTTCCATGAATTACATAAGCTAATTGTTATATGTTTGCAAATTCATTCTGTTAATGCAAAATCATTAACTGGTCGTTTTTTTTTTGCTTATTTGAATGTCCAGTGGCAAATATTTTATGTTTTCTAAATAACAACGTTAACTTATCAAAACATAATATTGGCCAGTCTGACTAGGTAAGTTTGTAATGTAAATGCTATGATAGTCTGAATTTCTGACATCTCAAGTGTGTGTGTATGGAGCAGAAGGAGGCGAGCAGAGTAAGGCTTAATGCATGCATTGAATCAGAAAGTGAGAAAAATAAGCAACACTGTACATGTACAATTAAACTTGAAACAGTTTTAGGTAGATAACATAAAATTATTTAAATTAACTGCAATTCTACAGATGAACTTACTTTGATATCAGGTCTGTTTTGCAGGGCATTCACACCTACATGACATACATGTTCACCAGTAATATCAATCCTTGCCAATAATGTCCTTTCCTTTCATTTGGTAACAAGCTAAAATTGTATATATATATATAAATTAATCAAGAAGTCCAGACAAAAACTATATGTAGTATGAACCGATGCTCACTAATTTATACCTTTCCTATATACTTTTACTTTTAAGTAAATTGAAACAAAATGTAAGCTAACAACAGAAAGAAGATCAAGTTTAAGCTTATAAAAAAATCCTATATACATGTATGTGCAGATTTTAATAAAAGAACAACCTTTCAATGTACCTTGGCAATTGATAAACTTCAATTGAATCATAATTTCCTGTCAATATGCACATCTACATAGTATGTCCTTATTATCATGATTATCTACTAAGTTTCATGAAATTCTGTTGTGTGGTTTCAGAGGAGTTGCAATGACAAACTGTTGAAGTAGTAATAAAGCAAATAAGTTCAAAGGGGCATAACTCCTAGAAAAAAAATGAATTGTAATTTCCTGTTGATATGCACATCTACATAGTATGTCCTTATTATCTACAAAGTTTCACGAAATTCTGTTGTGTGGATTCAGGAGAGTTGCAATAACAAACTGTTGAAGTAGTACATTAAACTTAAAGCAAATATGTTCAAAGGGGCTTAACTCCTAAAAAAAAAAATTGAATCTTAATTTCCTGTCGATATGCACATCTACATTGTATGTCCTTATTATCTAAAAAGATTTCATGAAATTCTGTTGTGTGGTTTGAGAACAGTTGTGATGACAAGAAACAGGACTTGACGTCAGACAGACAGGTCAAAAACATTATACCCCCAAAACTTCGTTGAGTGGGACATAAAAATGCTGAATATCATGAAACATTGTTAAATTGTTCATATTTTTTTGTTGTAAGCTCCCATTTGATTTTTATAAATTTAAGTTTGTCAGTTTCTGAGTTATAAGATTTTCTTCATACATGTCATAAGAAAAGGGGTGACTTTCAAGTTTTTGGAAATACATGTATCCTTAAAATTTCGTTAAACTTTGATGACCGATTTATAGCTATTAAGAAAACCTCCTTTTAGTTTTCTTTTTATAAATTTCTGATATACATGTGACATTGAGAAATTATTGTTTGTTTGCTGTCTGACAACAGATTAACCAATTATTGCGCAACAGCCCAGTGTATTGCACAACAGCAAGAAATCTTTAATTGAATATACATGTAGATTCAATTCTTGAATTCATATAAACTGCTACTTTTGCATAGGTAATGTTTCTGTATTTAAAATCTGTAGTACTGGACATTTACTTTTGATATTTAGTATCATAACTTTCTTTACTTAAAAATTATTGTAACATTTAGGTACGGTACATGTATAAGTCGTTCCCAAACCTAATTACAAACATTAATGTGTAAACTATGTAAAAGTTTCAGTCAATGAACCATGATGAGGGGGTGGGGCTATATAATCTCCATGGAAACAATACTTGCAAATGCCAATAAATTTGCATACCAAATATTATTGACTAAACATAAGCAGTTTATCTTAAACTGATCTAATCACAAACTAATACATGTAAACTAAGATAAGTTTCAAAGTCATTAGACTGTGACTGAGGGGGCGAGGCCAAATATTCTCCATGGAAATGAGATGTGCCAATGCTTATACAACTGAATACCAATTAACATTGCCCAACCACTAATGGTTCCCCTTGAACTGACCTAATCACAAACTAATACATGATAACTTAGAAAAAATTTCAAAGTCAATAGACCATGACTAAGGGGGCGGAGCCAAATTATCTCCATGGAAATGAGATATACCAATGCTTATACAACTGCATACCAAATATCATTGACTTACCACTTGTGGTTCCCCATAAACTGACCTAATCACAAACTAATACATGTATGAGCAAAAGTTTCGAAGTCAATAGACCATGACTGAGAAGGCAGGGCCAAATAATCTCCATGGAAATGAGATGTGCCAATGCTTATACAACTGCATACCAAATATGATTATCCTATCACATGTGATTCACCATAAACTAGACCTAATCACAAACTAATACATTGTTGATGCCGTCGCCTCCGAAGCTACAGTACTACATATTTTTTGGTTCAGAAATAGTACATAGATGCAAAAGTAGCTGTGTAACCAATTTCAAGTTCTTTGACTACATTTATTCAGAAACATATAATATGTCAAATATTTATTTACAATCCAAATTAGGACCTGTATCAAGGAGTAAGAAACTTGTCAACATTTAAGTGAAGCACTAATTATAAGAATTTTTGCATACATGTAGCAATATAATATTTCCTACAGAAAGTAACCAAAAGTTAGTGTGCAATAAATTCTATTATTGCATAGCAATATAATATTTCCCACAGAAAATAACTAAAAGTTAGCGTGCAATAAATTCTATTATCATATACTTAGACTTAATAACATATGATTTTTACCGTATGATAATAGCATTAAATTAAAGTATTTTCTATATTTTTCGAATTGGTGCTTAGCGGGCTGATATGAAAAGTTTATCACATGCTTCGATTGTTATCACATGCCTTTCCGTAACGTTATCACATGGCATTCTGGTGATACTCAGCAAATTCCGGAAAATACACCTTAATGCTACGTTTTCAGTGAAAAACATTACAAAGTAGTGTACAAAACAATTATATGAATACTGGAAAGTATATTGTGTAAAATAATTAAATTAAATTAAAAAAAAATATTAACAGTCAGAGATATAACTCTATAGGGTTATTACAGAAAATAACTTGCGTGTGTTATTACAGATACTTTTCCATAAATTTTCTAAATCTGTAATAACATATGTTTGTTATTTGTAAAATTCTTTAATCTATAGTGGACTCTAGGGAACTCTTGAGACTTTGCGCAGAAACTAAATGCATAGCCTTGCTAATTAATTTTTAAATGGAATTAATACATTTTTGATTAACCATGGTTAATTAATGAGACAAGGCTATTTAGGAATTAACTTAGCTGTGATAACAAGGCTTAGTTATTATAGGAATGTAACTTATTATATAAGACACTTGGGAATTACTGAGAAACTTGCACAAAACCTCATTACATGCTCTGGTCATTATTTCTTACAATAAATCAAAATACATTGTAATTAAGCATGATTTATGTCTGAGCAAATGCTTTGAAGTGATATACATGTAGAGAAGCTGTGATAACACCCTTTAGTTATTACAGGCATATTTTTTCTGTAATAACATATAGGTGTACTATTCAAAATTGGAATACTATGAACTGTTACATCTTTCAATATTTAAGTAAACATAAAGAAAATAGTAATATCAATAGAACTTGTATACATTTTAACTAAACTTATGAAGTATATTGTCCCTTTGAAACATGTAACATCAGGGGTGTGGAAATATTTGTTGTGAGCACTTGTCCTTGGGCAAGTAAAACTAAAAATTTTACTTGTCCGGAAAAAAATTACTTGCCCTGATGATCTCAATAAATATTGAAGTGTTTCTTGTTAGCTAATATATGATTCTTACTTAGCACTGTTGTGCATCACAAACAAATGAAATCCATTTGTTTATATGTGTAAAAAAATAGAAAAGTAGGAAATGGGTTAACATCAATTGCACACAAACCTAACAAACCAACCAATGAAATGACATGTAAAGGACAATTTTGCAGCAGTTTTTGAATAAAAATTGTAGACAGTAGGTACATATATATACTAAATTTGAGGACAGTGATTGAAGAAATGTAAACTAAATAATAGATAAACTAGCTATTGATGTTGAGTTTCTTTCAACTGACACACTTGTTTTTTCTTGATTATTTATTATTGTCTTGATGGGCAATGAAAGATATTAAGGTATCCCTTCTATTCACCACTTTGACAACAAATAATGTTGACCTTTCATCTATAAAAAAGACAAAAATATAATTTATTTTTCGAATTTCCCTAGATAGCCAGGAGCAATCTGATAGCCACGATGTCTAAAATTCTCGCTTTGTGTCCTCCATTTGCATTTAAGGTTTTCTACTCGACTCATGACTCTTTTTGTCTTGCTTGTTCAGCTTTTTATTAAGTATTTATCATTCTGAATCTCGATACAAAATTTTAAAATAAATGACACTTTCAGTAAATGATGAATAAAACCTAATCGACGATCCCGGGTCAATGGACAAAGCCAATGCAATGTTACGCGACTCGGGTTCGCATGCTTATTTTTATTTATTATGGTAATCAGTCTATTTCCGGCATCATGTAACATTTATCGTTATGAACATTGATGTTTTTACTTACTGAACATTGGTTTCTTTTACATAAATTAAACATCTTTATACGTTTTGAAATTAATTTAATGTTTTTGTTGGATTTGAACTTTGTCTTGTATATTTTTTTACTTGTCCACGGGCAACCAAGACAAAAATAATTACTTGTCCGGTTGTTCAAATGTACGAGTCGGGCGAGTCGGGCATAGCATTTCCACACCCCTGAACATACGTATGTTATCACATTTCTTTGATTTTTTAATCCACAATAACAAATGTATGTTATTTTCCTGTAATAACCCTATAGAGTTATATCCCTGACTGATTAAATAAATGCATTTTTTAAGTTTTTCTGAAACATAATTTAGAAAGTTACTTTAAAAAAAGTTGACTTTTCCAAACAATTTTCATCATGTATATTGTTGAATTATTTTTTTGTCCATTCGTCCATATTAAAATGTTGGGGTTTTTTTTCTCTCTGTTGAGGCATATGATAGAAAGTTTTCTTATTGAATGTATCAAATTTTGGGTCCGACGTCCGTGAACTTTTTACTCTTTCAAGATCTTTTCGGGAACCACGTAGAAGGATCAATATATGAATCTGTTATTTTTCTCTACTGTTGAAGCATATGATAAAAAGACCATAACATGTCATTTTTCATATCGCATGTATTATCAGCCATGCGGCTCTTGGGCTGATATTGAACCTAGGGCTGATAATACATGCGATATGAAAAATGCCATGTAATAATCTGATAATATTGCACTACAATGACTAGTGCAAAAATCTTCAAAAAATCATGACGTTATCAATGACAAACTCTTAGTTTAAACCAATTTTTACTTTCAAATATTATATTGCTATACAATAAAAGGGTTATTGCATGAATATTGGGGTATATTGTCCCTCGTAGAACATATATTGCACTCGCAAGCTTATGCAATATAAAATTCAACTCGGGACAATATTCCCTAATATTCATGCAATAACCCTATAATATTGCACCAGTGCAATACATCTTCAAAATTATTGCATGAATATTGGGAAATATTGTCCCTTGTAGAACAAAAATTGCACTCAACGCTCGTGCAATATAAATTTTACTCATGACAATATTCATGCAATATCCCTATATTATAACTACAATTGCACAATATTAATCACTTTACCATAAGTTATTATAAAAAAGAAGATGTGGTATGATTGCCAATGAGACAACTATCCACAAAAGACCAAAATGACACAGACATTAACAACTATAGGCGACTGTATGGCCTTCAACAATGAGCAAAGCCCATACCTATTGCTTGGTGTCAAGGTAATTAAGAATCTCAAATTTGATAAAAATAATTAAGCACGTATTCTTCATTTTGTGGTTTAAAGTTTCTTTAGACAAGTAAGATGCTGAAAGAATATAATATACAGATATAAACAATACCAAATATTCACATTATTTTTTCAAAATGGTCTCAAAGCTTCAAATTTGCAATTTCTTTAATGAAAAATGCACCAAAAAAAAATAATACCTGTAACACTTCGGTTTTGTACATTTCATGAGCAGGAGCTTATCATGATTATATAATTTAGTCAAATACAAACTTATAACTCCATAAAAGTATCGTGCTTAAGCCTTTACATAAATTTCAAGAAAATCAACCAAAAACTGACCAAAAAAGGACTCATTTTTGCGGAGTTATCTCCCCTTCCAATGTTAATTTCCAAAGGAAATATAAAATGCCACTTTTGAGTTTTCCTCAAGTTAGATTTTATGGGACTTTTTTCTGTGTATATAAAGGGCATAACGCTATAGAATAGAACTAAAACATTTTCTGTTTTAATTAGTTTGAGGTTAACCGTTTCCTCCATAATGACGCTTTTTGACCCCACCCCTTTACTCCATAATGACGCCTTTTGACGCCTGTGTAGTACCTCAGTTGAAACGCATTGACTACAAAATGTCTGCATATTAAAAAAGACTTTAAAAAAATTGTATCCAATATGAAAAGGATATTCAGGAGAATATCTGACTTGAATTTCATTGATGAAATGTTCGTTTTTACAATGCATTAATACTTTAAACCTGATGATTTTTTTTTTATTGAAAAAATCCTATGCAAATCAAGTTTGTAAAAAAAAATTCCATGGAGGAAAGGGTTAAATCTTAGTTAAATTGTTTATGGTTTTGTAAAAAAAATAATTTGTCACTTCTAACTGTTAACATGGATAATTTTCAAACTTGCCCACAACAAGAATCAAAACTTGGAACTCTATGACCTCAAATTTTAAAATAAATCTTGGAAACTACATGTCCATGATTTACCGAGTTTGACAAGAGAGCAAAATTATCAAATAAACTAGGCATCATTTTAATATAAACATACCTCTCATCACAAAATTATTCATTGACTACTGCTCCTCTGTGCTCATATGCACATAAATCAATATAATGACAATCTATGAATCCACTATATAATCTAGACAGCAATGACCCAAATGAATTCTGTTCTGTTGCTTATCTTCTCCTACTTCTCAAAGTACTTGTACTTGTACATTCTTTGAAAATGCTAAAAGAAATAATGTTTAATGAAATGAAGTTATAATATCTGCCAAAATTGCATTTAATATTTGATCTTGCAAAATTGGCTTAGTTTTGATCTTTTAAACTAGACCAACAAACTTTCCCTGAAAAAAAAGGATAGCTCTTCTTAACCTGGTAAACATTTTAACTCCAGGTCAAATTTGCTCTGAATGCTTTAGTTTCTGCTTTCAGAGATACATGTATAAGCCAAAAACTGCATTTTACCCCTATGTTCTATTTTTAGTCATGTTGGCATGTTAGTTAGCAAGAGGGGTCATCCGACACATATTTCTAACTAAATAAGTGTAATTTAGTGGTTCAATTTGTCTTATCTTGCTGTTTATCATATTTTTTTTTGTTCTGTTTTTTATATTTTACATTGTATAAATCAGTCTCTTAGTTTTCTTGTTTGAATTGATTTACAAATTTGTGATTCTCATATACATGATATAGGGTCCTTAAAAACTGAATATGCAGTATTGGCTTTGCTCATAGTCATTGTTGAAGGATGTAAAGTGACCTATTGTTGTACATGTTAACAGTTAACTTCGATGTCACTTGATTTCTGGTGGAGAGTTTTCTTTTCTTGTTAAGGGTGCAATCAAAAGTTGCAGGCTTGACAAAAACCTGAAATCAGGTCATGTGCACACCCCTGAAGACATGATACCTGCACATTTTTCATAATCAAAGTTGTATGAATTTCATAGATTTTTACCTGGTCTTTCAAAAAATTCATGCTTCAGGGTACTTTCGCCTGCTCCATAAAGAGCTACAGTGTCTGCAAATAAGTTTTCAATTTTCACTGTTTACAGTGTTGTCTCCCCTCAAAACATGTATATTTAATCTAATTTTTTTAATTATTTTAATCATTCAACCTGCTTTAATTGAAGTTAATTAATATATCTTTACAACCAAATACAAAAAACATGATACTTTTTCACCAATTATGTTGATAAAAAGGGACTTCCCTCCATGTTTATTTTTAGTTGGGGAATAACCCCTAGTTTTTATACGAAACTGTTTATAGCAACCTAAACAATATTTTATTTTGAAAATAAGGGAGCTACCATTTGATTTTTATGGGGGGGGGGGGGGGGGGCTAGGATGAAATTTGAAAAAAATAGGCAGGACAGGAGTTTTGAGTGTAAAAAAAGGCAGGATGAGACACTTTGCAAAAAAAATGCAGGATGACAATTTAGGTAAAAAAAAGTCGGAATAAACTAATAACATGAATAAAAAAAAGGCAGGACCGCATAGAGTGAAAAATAAAAAGGCAGGACAGAAATTACAACTGAAAAAAAATGCAGGACAAAATTTTTCATCCTAGCCCCCACCCCCCCTAAAAATCAAATGGTAGCTCCCTAATTATGTAATTTAAACATTATTATCATAATTA
Source organism: Mytilus galloprovincialis (assembly GCF_965363235.1). Lineage (NCBI taxonomy): Eukaryota > Metazoa > Mollusca > Bivalvia > Mytilida > Mytilidae > Mytilus > Mytilus galloprovincialis. The sequence continues at coordinate 92,380,793 of NC_134843.1, forward strand.
CAATATGACAGATTTATAAGTGGAAAAAAGTGAATTTACACTTTTAAAAATTCCTCTATTTTCTCATTCACTATCACCATGATCACCACATTTTTTGTATTTTTATATTAACATTACGTACATGTAAAGCAGACCTTTCACCTTCTCAAGGAGTCCACTTCCCATGTACAAGAGGAGGCCCAAACAGCTTGATTCTGAGTAAGCTAAAAAAAAGTTCAAATAGATTATGATACACTAAATAAATACATAAATTACATGTACATAATAATTTAATAATAAATATGAATCCACAATCATCATGATCATGGTTTCAGAAATGACACATCAATTTAAATCAATAGATATCATACATCTGCATTGGCTAGAGGTACATGTATAGGGGGAGGGTTAAGATCTCATAAACATGTTTAACCCCGCTTGAATTTTGCGCCTGTCCCAAGTCAGGAGCCTCTGGCCTTTGTTAGTCTTGTACTATTTTTAATTTTAGTTTCTTGTGTACAATTTGGAGTTTAGCATGTTTAGTATGGCGTTCATTATCACTGAACTAGTATATATATTTGTTTAGGGGCCAGCTGATGGACGCCTCCGGAATTTCTTGCTGCATTGAAGACATGTTGGTGACCTTCTGCTGTTGTCTGCTTTATGGTCGGGTTGTTGTCTCTTTGACACATTCCCCATTTCCATTATCAATTTTATGTATATTAAATTTTTATATCAGTGTTTTCTAATTTCTGGGTAGTCTAGTAGTCCAAATTATTATGACGTCTTGAAAGGCTATTATAATATTATTTTTTGGACGCTTTACTCTAATGTACAGTAAGGCGTACAGTAAGGCGTCAAATAAAAAAAATGTAATAGCCTTTCAAGAAGTCATAATTATTTGAACTAGGTAGTCTAGATAAGTACAAATTTATGTAAATAAGGGCAAATTTGCAGACTTTTATTTTTTATATAAATTAAATATTAATTATATTCATTTGGATTTTACCCAAGTCATGCAAGTTGGGCAAGGCCATTCTTTGCAGGAGTATATTTTACAGATTTTAACCATTTTTATATAAAGTAGGGCAATTTTTTTTTAAAGCAGGACGAGTTGGTAAGGAAGCCACCACTTGACTTTTATGGGGTGGGGGCTACGATAAAAATGTTATCCTGCATTTTTTTTTAAAAGTTGACAGAACTCCAGTTCCGCATATTTTTCAAATAACATCCAAGCACCCCCCACACAGGCACTTGTCTCAGAAAAAAAAATCCTATATATATGTATTAAATATGTATTATATTAAGGTATATAGGGAATTTTTTTTCTGAGACAAGTGCCTGTGACATGGTGACCCCCCACCTCCAATAAAACTCACATGGTAGCTCCCTTAACAAGAGTGGGACATTTTTAGAAAGGGAGACGTGTTGTTAAAAAAGTAGGCCGTTTTGGCAGTGGGTCGAGTTGACTTGCGTCCGTTCTTGCCTATCTTCTGATCTTTGTCATGTTTGTCAGACTGATTTTCGGGTTTGCATGCGATGAAATTTATAAATTCAAATGTTTTTTCGTGAAAAGTATACCACTAGCATCTTCTTAAATATTTGCATGATAATATTTACCTTTCGGTGCGCTTTCCAAGTACAAAATAGCGGGTATGTAAATAATCCATCAAAAAGACACACAACTTTCTTGTTTAAAACCCGGTTTCTTCAAGTTAATCGACAAGCAAACCATTTCAATTTATCTGTTTATAATAACTTGTTGATCCAACAGTTTTGAAAAACCAGAGGTCCTCGTATTATCTATCAGACTAGTATACATCTTTCCATTCTTTTTAACTGTAAAACATGAATTCAGCCAGCAGCCGACGAGCGTCCATGGATGGAGTTGCGTCATAGTGTAAAAAACGGCAACGGTGATTTTTCCGGGTTTTCGTATTCCATTTGTCAAGCTTTCGAGAACACAGGGACTCGGTTAGCAGATTAAAATTTTGTAAATCAATGTTTTTATTTTAGGTTTTTTCAGTATAAGGATATGGATAGTAAACTGCACATTGCCAGAAAACAAAGAAATAGTGATGGCAACTTTATATACGTTAATATAGTAATGCAAATAGACAGGAAATAATAAAAAAATAAATAAAAACAATGATTTACAAAATTTTAATCTGCTAACCGAGTCCCTGTGTTCGAGAATACACTTTACGATCATTTACGTATATGATTGAGAGTTAGTCCGGAACCCGGTCTGGAATCAAGAATGGGGATTTAAGTATTGAAAATAAATACAAAAAAGTTCAGAAGTGGTACACTGAGTATTTTAAAATAGGCCTCTGTTATAAACAAGGATTTGTCTACAAATCAGTCACAGCCGCTTTATATAAAACTATGAAGAAATGAATCGGAGACATAGGCCTACATGACATTATCATACATCAGTGGCGGATCCAGGGGGGTTGGACCCCCCTTTTTGGGACGATCAATGTATTTGCAGGGGGACATAGTTAGAACCCCCCTACCCCCCTTTTTTGTAGCCGTCCCGCCGGCTAGACCACACGACCACCTGGGCCTCACAATGAATAAAGTTTTCGGTGGCCGTGTGTTACCTTTCCTCGTCAGTTTTATATACTTTTAATCTAGCGTCATACTACATTACATGATATATAAGCCATGGAGATGTTATTGTTCAGTACAAATTAATGCAAGATACAGTCACAGAAATTATTATACATGTATAAGAACGTCTAAGTTAGATTTATCCATAGGATCACCAGCAATGATGGTGATACATGGCTGTGTATATATATATATATATATATATAGTACAATCTTTATGAATTTGGTATGATATATATGTCTGTATGTTTGTCATGATGTTTGTGTATAACCAATGTGTATTGTCTTGGTATCAATCCTATGATTTTGGATTTCAAACCAATAAAAATTACTGACTTACTTACTATACACATCCTAGCTTAAATCAGAGAAGAATTAAAGTCTTGGACACTTATTATGGGCGGGGGAGGAAGGGGGGGGGGGTCACTTATGTATTCATTTAAGTGCAATCAAAATTTTACCAATCGGACTTCGTGTCAAGCTCTTTTGTAATCATGATTATTAGGAAACATCTTATAAGTTTTCCTACTGTCTCCTTGATTTACTCGATACAATTAAGATTCTAATAATAGCCAGTGCTACATTATCAGCCTGATAGATCCTTGAAATGGCTAAATTTTGGACTTGACAATATATTTTGTTTTATAATTCTCCTCCTATATTCAACGTTAAGCTCACAAGATCTTGTGGACGACATCAAAAGTTCAATGTGGAATAAACAAAACTTAATTAACATAGTTTTTTCACTGCCCCCCTCCCCCCCCCCACCTTCTTTACTTAATTTTGGAAAAAAATGATTGAATATACATGTAAAATTGATGTGAGATAAGCAAAACTTGCAGCAATGTTTACCCATCCACCACACCCCTAAACTATTTGATTTAATTTTTTTTATCCTACATTGATCTTTTAATGTCGTCAGTGTGTCACTTATGTTATCATGTTTGTCAATATGTCGAATCAAGTCAAAATTGTACTTACTAAATTTGCAATTGAGATGTAGCCTAGGTTGCCAAATTTTGAGAAGCCACGGGAAGTTCCGAACTGTTCGCTAGTACATGGCATGACTAGTGGGGCCTGTTTTTTTAACAGTCAGTGCCCCCCCCCCCCCCCCCATCCCTTTATACAAATTTCCGGATCAGTCAGTTTATGTTTAATGGTAAGGGAGCTACCATTTGATTTTTATGGGGGGGGGCTAGGATGAAAAATTTTGTCCTGCATTTTTTTTTAGTTGTAATCTCTGTCCTGCCTTTTTATTTTTCACTCTATTCGGTCCTGCCTTTTTTTTTTATTAGTTTATCCTGACTTTTTTTTACCTAAATTGTCATCCTGCCTTTTTTTTTTTGCAAAGTGTCTCATCCTGCCTTTTTTTTCACTCAAAACTCCTGTCCTGCCTATTTTTTTCAAATTTCATCCTAGCCCCCCCATAAAAATCAAATGGTAGCTCCCTAAGTTTAAAGGGACTTTAAATATTGATATTTTTATCTTTTATTCTCTGTCTTATCTCGTTTGATTGTATTTTTTGTTATAATTTAATGTAATTGGTATCCTCTTTCCAATTTCATCGTTAACAATAGACCTACAGCAAAAGGCCCTGTACTTTAATTTTCTGTCTTGCCTAAAAATACTTTAAATAGTACCCCTTTCTTCCCATAGTCCCACAATAAAATAGAAGCTTAGCAGGTAATTTGCTCTTATTCCACACCAAAGGAGGATAAATGTATGATAACATTTTAATGTTATCGGCAGTATTCTACATACATTGATTCTGAGACTACTTTAACATATACATTCTAAGGGCTTTAATATATTAAAGGGCGGGTACAAAATGTATAAGGGACGAAGGAACACCATGTGACTATTGCATTGGTTGTTGTGATTAAAACATGATAAGAGTGTTTCCTTCCCCCTGCATCTTATGATCCTCATTGAACAGTAGAAACTACTTCAGACATTAAACAATCTGAAACTTTTCAGGTACTTTCTATATGCTCATGTGCAATTTCTTGTTAGCATAGTTTTGTACTTGGACAGATAATCAGAATGATCAACAATCAAGTATATTAGACAACAGTCCGGTCTATTGCCATTGGTGAAACCTGGTATGAGGTAATTTTAATTCAGCCTTGTACAATATATACATAGACTACAGTCATTTTTGCTCAAGCATTGCAAATAAGGTTAAATGTTAGATGTTTTATATTGTTTTAACTGCTTTTATGGCAATTATTTAACCATCCATCATTAGCATGATTAGTTGGTTGTTTGAAAGACACCCAGCAGGGGCAGATCCAGCCATTTTAAAAACAGGGGGGGGGGTCCAACTATATGTCCCAATTCATATGCATTGATCGGCCAAAAAAAAGGGGGGGTTCCAACCCCCGGACCCCTTGGATCTGCCACTGCCAAGCACTCTTTGTATTTATAATTCAACTTAATTGTAATTACAACCTTTAGAAAAAAATATAGAAAGATTTTTTTCAATTTCTTTTTTTTGTAATTAGGTCAAATAAAATAATATCTGTGTTCATGCTATTCAGCTATTACATCTTTGAAAAAATAGGATAGGTAGGAATTTTTTTTTATTTTACATTTTACATATTTTTCATTGACTCTTTGGGCTGATGGGAGAGAAATTCTGACATTAACAGTGCTTATTGATAATTGGTACGCTATTTCTAGGCTTAAAATATAGGGTAGTTGCGAATGGATGTTCATAATGAACAAAAGTTAATTATTTTAATAATAAAAAATTATATTAGTACATGTACATGTATGTCATGTATGTACTCATATTATGCAAATATTTAAAGTTATAGCCTTGAAGCAGAGATTCACTATACATATGTATGTCTGGCATGCAGAATGTTGAAAGCAAGTTAAGAATTTTACTTTATACATGTATAAGCAGTCGTGCGTATATCATGCATGGTACTTTTACATCTTTGAATATGATACAGCCGTAATACGGATGTTGTAGAAACGTCCGTAATACGTATGTTTACGATACGTCCGTGAAACGGACAATCCGTTTTACGTCAGTTTTTACACGTACGTTTTACGGATGTATTTTTACAGACGTTTTACGGACGTAACCGTTTCATCCGTAATACATCCGTATTACGGATGTTTTACGGACGTTTATTACCACGGCCGTGAAACGTCCGTAGCTATTTTACCTGTGTATTGAAGACTTCAAAGAGAGATATGATGTAAATGAAGCCCATTGGTCATCAGATGTACGTTTTTATATAATTGTATTTTATTCTGCAGCTTTTGAGAGGGAATTGTTAATTTGTGTTCTTACAACATTGTTTTTTATATGTAGTCTTTAACCTGTACATTACATTTTAAATACCAATATATAAAAGTTACTTGCAAATCATATGACCTCATTTAAAAATGTAAACTATGAAACATTGATATTTTCTGATTCCGTATAAAGGTAGATATGGTCTTATAATGTGAGTAAAGGCCAAACATGGTGTGACGTCATTCTAACGAGTGATATAGAATAGGAAGACATAATGAATTTTGTTTATATTCCAACATTGAAATTTAGCATTAAATATACCAAGAAAATTATGACTTTCTATTGAAATTCCATCTCATTGGAACTAAAAAACAAAGTATTCTCTGAAAATATCTAGCATTTATATGCATGTTGAAAAATCACTGCATATGCCCTGAAATCAATGGAAAGTATTGGCAGGTAGGCAATAAATGGGCAAAATAAACATAAAAGTGATGGGTAACATTTAATTGCAGTTATATGAAAAAGACTATAAATAATCAAAACATGCATGATCTCATTTGATACCTATGCAGTTGAAAACATTGTTGTATTATTAATCAAATTTTAAATTTGTAAAAGTGTGTGTTTTACTGTTGGTTAGAATATATTTGAACAAATTTAACATGATATAAAATGCATAATATTTTGTATTTAGTTTTCTATGACGCGGAATTAGGGTCATAAACATCGAATTTAGTATATGCTTAAATCATTTTAGCATAAGCTGAATTAATTTTTGCATAAGCTAAAATCAATTTAGCATATGCTGAATTGTTTACCTTATACATAAATGTTGGTGCGGAATCAAGGTCATAAATATTAAAATTAAAGTTTATTTTAGCATATACTTAATGAATTTAGCATATCCGTCTCTGCTACCAATTAAGCCGATTTTTTTTATAAAAATGTAGGTCTCGCATGTTGGAAAATTTATTTCAAATTCTTGACACGTGTTTGTTGTTTAAATAATATTCTATGTGTTATTGTGTATACATTGTATTGGATCTTAACCCTTAACGGTGCTATAGATATGCAATGTGTACATTTGTTGCCGATTGCATAAATGAAAATTTCACTACTGTGTGGGGTTAAAAGGTCGAATACAATGTAAACATTAAAATAGATAACAAGTTGAGATTGGAACAAATAATGTTTTGCAATCTTGTACAATGATTAAGCACTATCAGAAATACAGGTCAATTTTTATTCGCAGCACAATCCCATGTGGAGTTTTCGAGTAGTTCTGCTTTGATCTTCTTAACTTTTACCAATCCTTTTGTATACCTGTAACAGGAGGGGTCAGTGCCACACCTCCAGGGACTTCGACCCACCCCACAGGGTTTCGACCATATGTATATTAATTTCAGATTTCAAAGTAACAATGTACCAAAATCAAGTAAAACATAGTGACTAAAGAAAATCTCCAAAAAAGAACATTATGCAAAATTGAAATTAGACAGCAACCATTTGATTTTTTGAGAGGGAAAGGGGGTGTTGGCTATAGAATTTTTTTATAAGTTTGATTTCACCCTCAGCTGCCACTGTATGTAATGCTAAAATTGAGAGACACGTAAAACATAAAAATGAAATGCCATACATAATTATCTTCCATGAGGTACAAAATGGCATACATATAAATCTTCCTTGAGGTACGAAATGGTATTACATATAAATCTTCCATGAGGTACGAAATGGTATTACACATAAATCTTCCTTGAAGTACGAAATGGTATTACATATAAATCTTCCATGGGGTACGAAATGGCATACATATTAATCTTCCATGAGGTACGAAATTGTATTACATATAAATCTTCCATGAGGTACGAAATGGCATGCATATACATGAGGTACGAAATGGCATAGATATAAACCTTCCATGAGGTACGAAATGGCATACATATAAATCTTCCATAAGGGTACGAAATGGTGTTATAAAGTTCACCTCACTTTATTACCGTATCATCTGTTACAGTAATTATAATTGACAGATCAGCAACTCTCACATGTCTGCACATTCTTGAATAAACATGTAATTAAATAGATTAATTGAAGTTCTTATACACATGTTGTCATTCTGTAGTCTGACCATCAAACGATGTACTTGTTAATAAATTAGTTATAGAAACTGGATTGTATTATTACATAGCAAATATATTACACATTTTGGCGACGAAAAAAAAACTGAATATTAAAATAAATGTGAATTTCTACAAGTGACAATGCCGACTTACGGGAAAGTAGACTCTTTTGATGAATCTGAAGATTGGACACAATATGTAGAACGTATGGAACATTATTTTAATGCTAATGAGATAGACGAAGAAGACCAGAAAAGGGATATTTTCTTAAGTGTATGTGGGAAGAATACCTACAAATTAATAAGGGATTTATTAGCACCAGCCAAACCAGGAACGAAATCACTGGCCGATTTAACAAAACTAGTGAAGGACCACCGAGATCCAGTACCATCAGAAATCATTCAGAGATTTAAATTTAACAGTAGGACAAGACACAGCGATGAGTCAGTGAGGACATTTATTGCAGCACTAAGAAGTCTGACAGAACACTGTAATTATGGTGACTCGTTAAACGCAATATTACGTGACAGGTTAGTCGTCGGGATAAAGAGTGACCGCATACAGAGGAGGCTGTTAGCAGAGCCGAATTTAACATTTGAAAAGGCATTGGAAATTGCTACCGCTATGGAGACTGCAGAGAAGAATGCACAGGACATACAAGCGAGTGGGACAAATGGAACATTTCAGAAACAAATCAACAAAGTTTCAAAATCATATACAAGAAACAACTCTGGAAATTTGAAACAAGGAGATTGTTACCGTTGTGGAGGAAATCACTTAGCCGCTGAATGCAGGTTCAAGGATGCAAAATGCCACAGTTGTAAAAAGAAAGGACATATCGCAAAGAAATGCCGTAACAAATCTGCCAGTGGGAATCTCAGTGAAAATCACAGAGAGTTTAAATTACGTTTTAATCCACGTGCTCATTTCAGGGAGCAGGATGAAAGTAGTGAAAGTGAAAATGAAGTTTACTCAGTTTTTCATTTTGGAAATAAATCTAATGAGGCATACAAAGTGCAAATCAATGTAAATGAATGTGAAATAGCCATGGAAATAGATACCGGAGCGTCAGTTTCTATCATGAGCGAGGATACTTACAAGGAATACAAGTCGAAATTCAGAATCGAACCGACAAGTGCTAAACTCCGAACATACATGGGAGAGCAGATTCCTGTAATAGGACGTTCAATCGTCAATGTCAATTACAAAAAGGAACGCGCAAAATTACCATTACTGATAGTGAAGCGTAAAGGTCCGAATTTACTTGGCCGAGACTGGTTGAACAAACTCCAACTGGATTGGAAGGATATTTTCTCCGTCGTTGGAAGTGATAATCAATTAAGTGATTTGAATGTGATCTTGGAAGCAAATAAGGAGGTTTTCAAAGATGAACTTGGAACTGTAAAAGGCATGAAAGCCAAGATTTATGTTGATGAGAGTGCCGTACCGAAATATTTCAAGGCTCGCCCTTTGCCGTATGCGTTGATGGATAACGTGGAGATGGAACTTGAACGTCTTGAGAAGGAGGGTCAGATTCGGCAAGTGGAATTTTCCGACTGGGCCGCTCCGATAGTACCTGTAGTTAAGGAGAACGGATCTATTAGAATTTGTGTTGACTACAAGGTAACCGTTAATGCCGTTTCAAAGTTGGATAATTATCCTATTCCTAAAACAGAGGATTTATACGCAACGCTTGGAGGAGGACAAGAATATACAAAATTGGATTTAAACCAAGCATATCAACAGATTGAACTTGATGAGGCCAGTAAGAGGTATGTGACTATAAACACGCATAAGGGTTTATTCAGATACAATAGACTTCCGTATGGTGTAGCGTCCAGCCCAGGTATTTTCCAAAGAACACTTAAAAATGTTGTTCAAGGTATAGCCAATGTTTTGGTTCGAGTAGATGATATACTGATAACGGGTAAAACAAGGGAGGAACATCTTAATACTCTTTCTGAGGTATTGTCTAGATCTAAGAGAATCGGAATTCGGTTAAAGAAACAGAAGTGTGTGTTCATGGCCGAAGAAGTTGTTTATGTGGGATTTAAAATAAACAAACACGGAATATATCCAGTGGAAAGTAAAGTTGAGGCGATCGATAAAGCACCAAGTCCGACAAACGTGACAGAACTGAAAGCTTATCTTGGTATGCTGAACTATTACAATAGATTCTTAGCGAATTTGTCTCACTTGTTAAAGCCGCTACATGTACTTCTACAGAAAGACATAAAATGGAGTTGGGAAAAAGAACAGGAAAAAGCGTTCATAGAGTCAAAACAGCTGTTGAAATCCGCATCAGTGCTTGTACATTTCGATCCGAAAAAGAAATTAATATTAGCATGTGATGCATCACCATATGGATTAGGCGCCGTACTTTCGCATAAAATGGACGACGGCAGCGACAAACCAATAGCTTATACATCTCGAACACTTACATCAGCAGAGAAGAATTATTCCGTTCTTGAGAAGGAGAGTCTGGCCATAATATTTGGTTCAAGAAATTTCATCAATATTTGTATGGACACCCCGTTACAATCATAACCGATCACAAGCCGCTCATAGGTTTATTTCGAGAAGATAAACCTATACCTACAATGGCCGCATCTCAAATTCAAAAGTGGACACGCAAGGACACAATACTGTCTATGGTGGTTAGATACATTTTGAATGGATGGCCGTCAAAATGTCCCAGTGAAGACATAAGACCGTATTATAGTAGAAAAAATGAACAGTGTAGTCAGGACGGATGCATATTGTGGGGAGGAAGAGTAATTATACCACAACCAGGACGTGAAGCCATGTTAAATGCATTACACCAAGGACATCCAGGGATTACTAGAATGAAAAGTCTAGCAAGAAGCTATATATGGTGGCCGGGAATGGACAATGACTTGGAATTAACTGTAGTTAATTGTTACAGTTGTCAGGAAAACCGCAAGTTACCAGCAGAAGCGCCGTTACATCCGTGGGAATATCCGAGCCATCCGTGGTCAAGAATACACATAGACTTTGCAGGACCTTTCATGAACAAATCATTTCTAATTATGGTTGATGCGTATTCAAAATGGATAGACATACACGTCATGAATTCTACAACATCCGAAGCTACGATTGCAAAACTTCAACAAACGTTTGCAACACATGGATTATGTGATCTCATTATTAGTGATAATGGAGCCGCATTTACTAGTAAGGAATTCGCCGATTATGTGAAATCAAATGGAATTGAACATCGCACTTCCGCGCCGTGGCATCCAGCTAGTAATGGTTGTGCTGAACGAGCAGTTCAGAGTTTCAAAGAAGGTATGAAGAAAATCAAAGAAGGAACTATCCAGGAAAAGTTGAACCGTTTTCTTTTCAACTACCGTATTACGCCACAAACAACGACAGGACTAGGTACTGGCACCGTCAGAATTGCTAATGAAAAGGAAACTCAAGTCACGTCTAGATTTAGTTTTTCCAAATATCGAGAAGCGAGTTCAGGAGAGACAACAAAAACAGAAACATTATCACGATAAGAAATCTGTGAACAGACAAATTAATGTAGGACAGGGAGTATTTGCCCGAAATTTCGCAATTGGTTCAAAGATTAAATGGATTCCAGGAGAAGTTATAAAACAATCAGGACCACTTTCATTTCATATTAAATTGCAAGATGGACGTGTCATTCGTAGACATATTGACCACATCAGAGTACGAAACTTCGATTGCACAAACAACGAAAATGAAGAAAAATGTGACAATGACAGTGATTTGTTTGAGCCAGAAATAACTATACCGATAAGTACTCCTGAGACCGAACAACCGCAAATCGAGAAACCGTCAAACATGACTGAACAAATGGAACCACGCTATCCGAAGAGAATAAGAAAAGAACCATCGCATTTAAAGGATTTTGTGTTGAAATAAATGGTTGATTTATAAAGAGGCATAATAATCCTCACAACTGTTTGAAGTGCATTAAGTACTTTGCAGTGCATGTGTGTACATATCAATTAGTGTAAGAAATAACAACAAGACCAGTGTGAACATTTTTATTTTTATTTTCATAGTAGGACATTATAGTTTCAGTGCAGACAAACTTTAACGAATGAATCTTTGTGATCTGACATTTTTATTTGTTTTCAAACTGATATGGACTCATCAATCAGTAGCCGTGAAAAGACAATTAATTTTCTGTAATTGAGTTAATTTGTTTTTATCTAAGGCCGGAGAAGTGTTATAAAGTTCACCTCACTTTATTACCGTATCATCTGTTACAGTAATTATAATTGACAGATCAGCAACTATCACATGTCTGCACATTCTTAAATAAACATGTAATTAAATAGATCAATTGAAGTTCTTATACACATGTTGTCATTCTGTAGTCTGACCATCAAACGATGTACTTGTTAATAAATTAGTTATAGAAACTGGATTGTATAATTACATAGCAAATATTACACAAATGGTATTACATATTAATCTTCCATGAGGTACGAAATGGTATAACATGTTAATATTCCATGAGGTACGAAATGGTCAAGGTACGAAATGGTCAGGGTACGAAATGGTTTTTGCCAGGGTATGAAATGGGGGGGGGGGGGGTATGAAATGGTTAGGGTACGAAATGACTATAATTCCGAATTCTTGTATATCTATGGAAGTTAGGGGTTAAAAGATCGAATACAATGTATACACACTTACACATATAATTTTATTTAAACAACAAACACGTGTCAAGAATTTGAAATAAATTTTCCAACATGCGAGACCTAAATTTTTATACAAAATCGGTTTAATTGGTAGCAGAGACGGATTAAGCGGGATGACAGAGGGCCATAGTCCCCCCTTTTATATATTTATTTACATTAATGATTTAGAAAAACATTTATTAATTTGAGAAAAGTGGTTATTTATTTATACCAGAGAAAAGTATAAATTTAAAGTAGTTAAGAAAGCGAGATTTTGATTGGATAAAACAATTAATAAAGCATAAGCTGAATTCATTTTAGCATAAGCAAAAATCATTTTAGCATAAACCAAAATTATTTTAGCATAAGCTTAAATCATTTTAGCATAAGCTTAAATCATTTTAGCATAAGCTAAATTCATATAAGCATAAGCTAAAATCATTTAAAAATCATTTTAGCATATGCTAAATTATAATATAGCATATGCTAAAATGATTTAAGCATATGCTAAATTCGATGTTTATGACCCTAATTCCGCGTCATAGTTTTCAGTTGTGTAAATTTAAATTTTCATGCACATTGTATAGATATATATATATATATTTATACATATAAAGTGTTATGCAATTATCCATGAATACATATCCAAACTTCAAAATGTATTGAATATTGTACATGTAGCCCCCAGCTACACACATCCCTACCATATCATTAAGGGTCCATGACTGGATAAGAAAATCTTGAATATCCTTTAACCCCCATAATTACTACCAAAATTTTATATCAAACCACTGTCAACCCTTCATATCATATGATGTCAAAGCTCAAAAAGTTTATGTTGAATGGAACTGTCATAACTTTTTAACTTTATCCAGGTTTAAGAATTCTGATGTCATGGGTTGCATCTTATTTCCTGTGTGGGAAAGACTAATAAGGTAACCTTTTGTTGTCAGTCTGGAAAGATAAATGCTTGGAAGATGTTTTACTTCTATCCATCTTCAACTTTCAATAAAAGCAATGAAGAATTTTTTGTCAATGACCAAAATTTACAGATATAAATTTTTACAATGGTCAGACATTAAAGGAGTATTTACAGGTAGGAAGAAACTTTTTTTACAAATCATGTCATTTTACTTTTCTAACAAACAAATGGATTGACATAGTTGTGTGAACTTGTGTCTACTATATCCTGGCAATAACAATGAAAATAAATCTTATAAAATGCATAGATATCAGTAGGAAACGTAAATACTTGCAGCTTTATTCTTTTTAAAGAATTCTTATACAGTATTGAAAGCTTTAATAAACTATGTGATTCTGAAAATATAATTTTCATTTGGTTCTACTATTGTAACTGATTCTCAATAGAAAAGACAGCATAAGGGGAGACAAATCACACATCCATTGCAGGTACCAGAATAAAAATGAGCAGCCAAACTAACAGGAAGTAGTAAAAACAGGATCAAACTCATTTTGTGAAAACTATAAAAAGCTTTATAGACTTTCTGCTTCGACAAACATTTATTGACTTTAAGAACACCCTTTGTTCATATTATCATATTTTTTAATGAAAGATTTAATTCATTATGTGATATTGTATCTTAGCATGTGATTTTGTAGTTACTTTAAAGTCATAAGAAACGAGTGGCCGGTGAAAAATAATGTTCTTCCATTTCTTGAACCAATGCATACAAACATCATAAACTTAGTCTTCTGTGCACGAATTTATCATTTTTTTCGTGTAAATTTCGTATAATCGTCAATTTTTTTTTTCAATCGGTCAGTGTTGTTGTGAAAATATGGCAGGTAATTAAAGTTCGTGTTTTGAAGCCGAAGTTTAACGAGTGTCACCTGTTTGTCAACAATCGACAAAAAATCAACAAAAAAGCATGGAAATTGAGCACGTGTTTAACATGTAAATTCAGATAATAGTTTATTTTAAGGACATCCATGCGTATTGCGATCACCGGATTTTTACGAGATGGGTCACACTGAGGTCACTTTGCATACGGAAAATATGTCGGGGGAATTGCTTCCTGGAAGGAAGCAATTAAAATAAAGTAAACTTCTTCTAAATATGAATAAATTAAAGAAGTTTCTTCAGAAAAAAGTATATGTACATAAGTTTTATAATGAAAACTATCAATTGAGTTATAAAAAAAAATATGCATTATTTTTTTTAATTTGAGGTTTCTTATGACTTTAAGTAAGGGCAGTTTTTTTATTATTAATTTGGGATTTGTAAGGCAAATTTACCATAATCATCTGATGCTCTCAAGAGTACAAATGTGTGGAATGATGGCTAGATTTTGTATTTGATCCAATATAATGCATATGGAGGAATTTTTAAGTATAAATTGTTCATTGTTTGATTTTTTTAGAAATATAAATGCTTACTTACTTTAACACAGGGTTATTGAAAAATAAAGTAAAAAATACCACAGGGTTTAAGATGTAGATGTATTATTTTTTGTGATGTACCACTTATTTTAGCTTTAATAAATGTACTTGATTATGTCCAGATTAAATGCTTCAGGAAAAACATTCTCTCTTTTTATCAAAAAAAGGTTACCTTTAGTTATTGAACCCAGTTAATAAAGTGGGATTGTAAAGTGTTTGTTTATTTTTCTGTTGAAACTTTGTATCTATAGTTCCTCTTTAACCATTGACTGGATTTTCTTGAAACATTAATGAAATAATCAGTACTGTAAGCAGTAAGGGACTGGAGGTATAATTTGTCAGCTTAGCTCACAGGTTTTTTTAGTATAATCTTAAGTTGCATATGTTGGGTTTTTTTTACAACCTGTTGAATGCTTGGAAACTGCTCATAAAAGAAGTGTTCCAATATTAATCAATTTATGCAGATTCTATTAACATTTATATTAGATAACTACAGTTTACAAGTACCTTCAGAATGAGAGGCAGCCTAGTTAGATTAAAAGAGTGAATGTTAATATGACAAATATGTTATTTATTATTTTCTGCTTTTTGATATTTTTTTTAGCAATATGATTAATAACCTGTTGATTCCAATCCTTTGTTGTCTTTTCTATGCATTTTGTATTAACTTTAAAATAAAAAGTTTAAAGTAAATAACTTGCTTTTGTCTTTCCTACTTTGAAGTGTTTCTTGTGTATAAATTAGCATACAAGGATTATTTCAAGGTCACAGGAAAGGTCAACACATGAAATATTAAATTGTAGACCACACAATTAGAAGGAAGGCCCAGCATGATAACATACCTGAAAGGATACCTACACATACAAAGACTATGATTGATGTTTATGCAAACTAAAGGTGGTTTCAAAAGGAAATGTGCTGATAATTTCTAAATCATTTCAATGGATACCGGTATTTGCCTTTGGTATGTATGCAGATATTTGACCTGTCAAAAGTGTATGTTCACATTGAGAATTCCTACCGAAGTACCCATTCAAATATCTCTTTAATTAAAGGAACAAGTTCTCTCGTATTGGCAATTTGTAAATAAACATGCCTGCAGCTGTCAATAGGTCCATTCATTAAAAAAACACTGTTCACCTGTATTTGTTGTCAAGAATCATAGTACTCATAATGCACAAATACACTTGACATTAGTCCCTTTATATATGGTTCTTTTGATTTATATATATACACAATTTTCTGATAAGGTAAGTACATTTATAAGGGGCCATCTCTGCTTTGGAGATCCTGCAGAAATTATAAAAATGAAGAGTATAGGAACAGCAAGTTGACATTTACTTCAATGCCCTAAATGAGACCCTATATTCAGAAACCAAATACAGGTTGTAAAACTACATGTAAAAGAAGTGTTTGGCTGAAAATATTTTTTTCTTGATTGTCATTAATCCTGAACATGAATGAAGTTTGCTACTGGATTTTAAATATGTATTCTTCTGACGTTTCAGTATCGCTGAAATATTGTTCTGGAATTATTTCCAAAACATGTGATACAAGTAGAAAATATCAATGAATTTAAACAATATTATAATCAAGCTAAACTCTGTGAAAAAATTGTGTATTTATAACAAGAATTTTTTTAGTAGTACAATTTTCAAATTTTATTACCAATCAAGTCAGTCTCATTAGCCAAAATGTTGAGAAAATGGGTGAGGTGTACAAGAAATGATTTTACCAGAAACATGTACATCCCATTTCAATTTTTTCTTTTCAAATTTCTTGGATATGTATTTTTTTCAATCATTTATGACTAAGAAGTTGAAATAATATGCTTTCTGTCCTAAAAAAAAAAAAAGAGAAAAATCCTAAATTTACAAAGTTGAGAGCCTGGTAAATTTGACACGAAAAAGCAACAAAATTTTATGAGACTTTCTTATATTAACACCTACCTTAAGTCTTTTTAAGTTAAATTTATTCAGATTGGTCCACCTTATCCTTATTGAAAGAATGAAAAAAAGTTTAATTGTGAAACTGATTTTGTTCATGATAATAGCCCCAAAATGGGTAAAAATGGATGAAAAATGGGAAAATCATCAGAAATGGCCTTCACAAAAAAAGAAGTGCACCACCATATGATTTTTTCTTCACATAAACCAAAAAATCAGGTTAAGAGAAAAAGTTTAATTCTAGGAATTGTTGGCTCCTCAGAGGTGTACATACTTAAAGAGTAAACTTATATATGATTTTTACAAAATGGAAAGTCCCTTATCAAATGGCAAAATCAAACGCTCAAACACATCAAACGAATGGATAACAACTGTCATATTCATGACTTGGTACAGGCATTTTCTTCTGTAGAAAATGGTCGATTAAACCTGGTTTTATATCTAGCTAAACCTCTCACTTGTATGACAGTCGCATAAAATTCCATTATATTGACAACAATGTGTGAACAAAACAAACAGACATAATAGGTAAAAATAGCTTGTAAAAACAATCACTTTTGACCTTTTACCAAAAATGTTTTCTTTTTTGAAACAGGAAAATGTTTTCATTTCTTTAAAGGTGGATGAATTGATAATCTGTGCTCTGACAGATGTTATTTTTATCAATGTATACCATCTGTAACAGCATTCCTATTTTATTCAGATAAGGTCTTTTCCTATGTACCACATAACTGGCCACATAAACTTATTGTTTGCATTCAATATGAAGAATATGATATGTTGACAGTTGCCAAACACTTTGTGTACTTCCTATTCACTTTCAAATATTATTTTTATACGTATGTGTTATTTGCAGACAGTATTTGTGACTGGTCAATGATATTTGATAATGTTACTGTCATTGTTAAGAATATGTTAGTCTAGGTGGCCTAGTATAACCTTCTTTCATGCATCATGGTTTGGTTAAAAGTTTTTTGGTTGGTGTGCAACTTTCCAAGTATCTACAAAATTTTGTCAACAGGATAAAATACAATGAAAATCAGGATTCATTTTATGAAAAATGCATGTTCATTCAAAAGGTGTCACAGTTGGACCTCAAATTGCATGCTTAATTATTTTACTCTATAAATCTTTAAGGCAGAAAAAAATTACAAAAGTATCAACTGTTTAATATATTATTTATTAACATAACAATTACAATGCCATTAATTGTTCTACAAATATTGGAGAGCCAATGATTGTACTTGAGGTATAAATTTATCAAAATCAACATTTCACTGATATAAATGTAGCACAAGATTTTAAATAAATAAAAAGTCACTACATACACTATCTAAATTACATTATGAACTAGATATGACAAGTACCAAAATTACACATTAATTCAAAATGCTTTGTAAACAGCAAAAACATGTGTTAATCTTGGGGTGTTTTTCATGAGGAGTAATTCACCTTATAAAATTGAGAATGAAAATGGGGAATATGTCAAAGAGACAACAACCCGATCAAAGAGCAGAAAACAGCCTAAGGCCACCAATGGGTCTTCAATACAGCGAAAAAATCCTGCACCCTGAGGCGTGCTTCAGCTGGCCCCTAAACAAAAATATATACTAGTTCAATGATAATGGACGTCAACAATATACATTTTAGTATTGTTAAAAAAAAAAGATGTCAAATATACCGTTTTTTTTTTTTAAACAAGCAGAAGATTCTGAACATTTTCCTATTACGTGGGATTCTAAATCAGAATCTGGAGGATAATAAACAAACAAGGTAAATGTTGAACATGATTAGTGAACAGACATGAGAAGCTTTTGTTGAAAAATTACTATTGGCAATACAGAAAAAAAATATAAAAAAATGTGTTTGAAACAGACATAATGTACAATAACAAATCATTTTAAAACAAGACTGTGTGGACAAATTTTCAAGAAATGGAAATTTTAAGTGAATTCTTGCAACATTCAAAAGCAGTACAAACCTGTTTTAAATTTTTACAAAATTTCATTAAAATTCAAAATATCACCCAATAACATATATACTTTCATAACTTATAAATCATGAGTATATTTAAGTTAAATTAACAAAAGTGGTATTAAAACTACCATAATATATATATATATATATATATATATATATATATAATACTGTAAATCTGACACTAATAATTTCATAGACGTATGAAATATCTCAATGCTGCTTAATAATATTCATATAAACACATAAATTTGAATTTTAATATTTATATCTATCACATTTGACTGCTTATTATTCTTATATGGATATAATCTTTAACATTGATTCCCTTCTTATATTGGTCTTTAAAACCTTGCCCTAGGCATTCCAAGGAAAGACAAATCTGTTACAGGAATAACATGTTCATCGCCTTGAGTAACATTACACAGGAATTTAACATCATAAATAAAATCTCTGTGACTTTCTTTGTCTTTTAAAACATAACGATTATGATGTGGATATTTCTGATGAATTTCTCTCAAAGTTCCTGGTATAATGAGTGGTCCCTTAGCACCATAGATATCTGGGTCCTCTGGGTAAAGATCATCCCCTGAAACATAAAAATTAAACCATTAACACAGAATTAACGTTATTTCTTTTAACAGGTTTAATTAAATGAAACAGATATTAATAATGTAATAGTCATATTTGTTCTTCATAAATTGTTTAATAAAAAAAGGTCGTTAATTTTCTTATTTGCTTGTTTCACATTTTTCATGTTTTGGCCTTTTATCATGTTTATCATGTTTATAGCTGACTGTAATATATGAGTTTTTCTCATTCTTAAAGGCCATACAGAGACCTATAAATAAAGAATAATGGCAATCTTATTTTTGATGTTGACTTGACAACCAGGGATTTGTTTTGGACCAATTCATTGACAATATATGCACAATTGTTAGCAAAAAGACTTTTGTTTGATTTAGGTTAAAGAATATGCAAAATCAATGCAGTTTGTTTAGATTTATAATTTTCTATTTTTTTAAGTTCTCCCTTATCAATTTATTCAGACCACAAGCATTGACAAGACAATAAAAAAGAAAACATTTGTCATGAAAAAGACTCTTAAAGTTAAGAAGTAGGTGAAATTATTCTAGGAATACATTGTACATCGACACATCTCCCTGTTAGGCATGTTGGATATTCGTGTCTTAAATCTTACAATTCTGAAGTGGGATTCCCCTGAACACATCTAGTAGTTTATACTAGCTATCAACATACTGAATTATCCAATATTAGACAGAATCTTGCCTTTAACTACAAAACTTTGTTAAAGCAAAAAACTATGTAACATTTTCCATACATGTACCTGGATATAGAATAAAGATTCCATCATCACAGACAGCAGGTACTGGAAAATTTCTCGTTACTCTCTTGTTGATTCTGGTCAGGCAAAATTCATTCAACTCCTCCATATCTTTAAAGTTCAGAAATCTACATATTTCATAAATCTGTGGTGGAGCAAGTTTAACTTTAGATTCTAAATGACTTTTTATCAACTCATCTGGTGGAGACCACTGAAGAGAAAAAAAAAAAAGTATACGAGATTAATGACATGGTTATTGTAATACAAATGTACATGTGCAAATGTATTTTGATTATTCTAGTAAGTATTGTGTTAAATATTCAACCAAGTCATTATCATTGATCATGGTCATATCAATGTTAATAAAATTTGTGAAATATAAATTATGTATCCATAGTTGGCTGTTATCTGCTCTTTGGTTAGGTTGTTGTCTCTTTGACACATTCCCCATTTCCATTCACAATTTTATCATAAACTGTGGTCATGGTCAAAATTTAAATAAATAAAATAAATTGCAGCATTGAAAAGAATATGACACAAATCAATGTGCAAGCTGTAGATATATATTTAGCTGTAATTTTTGGGGCCCTTTATAGCTTGCTGTTCGGTGTGAGCCAAGGCTCTGTGTTGAAGGCTGTACCTTGACCTATAATGGTTTACTTTTATAAATTATTACTTGGATGGAGAGTTGTCTCATTGGCACTCATACTACAGCTTCCTATATCTATTTGAAATGTTACAAAACTGAAAAATAATGGTAGTTTAACATAAAAACATTAATTCATTTGAACATAGTAGTATAAAAGAGAAGAAGCCAGAATTTTAACCTGTAAATGTACTGTTTCTTTGTCATCATGAACAGCATCTGGTATAGTATCCAATAAACAAAGAAAGAATGCAGTATCATATCTTCTTTTGGAACCTTCATCGGTTCCAGACGATCTTCTTGCCACAGTGACAGGTGTCAACCAGTTTGACCATTCTGTTAATGACCATATGTCAGGAACCATATTAAATTTTTGACACATTTTGATGAATTGTGTTGCATCTTTATCTACCTTCTCCCTCCATGTCTCAAAATCAGAAATACCAATATTACCAATTTTTCCGTAGTCCTTTGATACATTTGAATCCTCTGTTAGGAGGTTAATTTTATTGTCATTGGAAGATCTGGTAAGTAATATTCCACATTCTTCGAATGTCTCTCTTATAGCACAGATTCTAAAGGCAACTTCACTTGGGATTTTCGAAAAATGTTCATCCCTTTGTCTGCTAAACATTGGAGGACCTTGTCCCACCTTTGAAAAATGAGCAAATGTTTTGGCCCATATATCATTGTCAAGAGAGGAAAAAACATCCATCCATTCTGGGGAAAAGTCAGCTTCTTCTGCCACGCCCCCTGGAAACACATTCAAGCTTGGCATAAATGTGCTTTTACCACTTCTTTTCAACATTAAAATTTCATAAGAGTATCTGTTTGCAATGTTCTTCGATTTGGCAGCAATAATCAGAGTAGCTGCCTCCCTCCAATGTTTTAAAATAGTAGCCATGTTATAAAGAATATTTGTTTAATCAAGTTGACAATCATTCCATGGGGCAGCCATTTTTAAATTTATGGGTTTAGCTATGTTCATGAAATTATTTTAGTGTGTCAATCTTCATAAATTCCTAAATTCTATTTCAAAAACAAGATTTCAATTTTTTTTTATGTTAAAAAGTAAAAACAAATACAAAATTTTATTTTTATATACACTATTATTGGAAAAAGGTATCGATAATTTTCACAATCAGAAAAGATAATTTATCTTTTAGACAAATCCGTAGGAAGGTTTGTAATAATACCGAAGAGTAGATAGATGCAATAAACATTGTATACACAAATAAATATGTTCCGCCATTGCATTCCTTATTTTTAGAACAACGATTATTAAATTAGTGTGTCTAAAATGTTATAGGTTCATCTTAAACAAATCATATGTCAAATAAAATTTTGTGACAAGGAAATTGGTTTGAGTGAAATTTTTTGTTGGTTTTCAGATGCTTTTGAAGTTGTCTTGTGATCATCTTTGATATCAAGCAAGAAGAGTGAAATGGCAGCTTCTAGGGCTCAGTAAGAAATGATTTTACTTAATTGATAATCATTTCCTGAATGAATTCCTTAGGAAAAATAATATACTTTCTAATTCTGAAAATAATTGTGTTATAAAAACATTTTTTTAGGCTGATATGTCATGATATGGTATCACAAAACACAATTGTTCAAATCAATAAATTATCAAAAGAAATTCTAAAAATGTGATTGCATAAAACTATTAATGCATAAAGATGCATGTTCAAAAATTTAAAAAATTTAAATATTGAAGAAGGCTTTCCTAAGGGGAATCTTTAAACATGTTAAAGGGAAGGTATCAAAAAAGGGGCCTTGCATGTAAGGAGGGTGGTAGAATTGAAAAGATAAGTTAATTAGATTTTTAATTCAAACATGTTTATAAATGGAAATACCGTAACGTTTCCGATTTTGGTTCTGTTGTTAGGGATTTAGTTATGACGTTATTTAAGTTATGACGTCAAATTCATTGTAAACAAAGAAACGCTGTCATCAGGTAATGTTTTTTTTCATATAAAACAATAATTAAAAATGAATTGGTATTGAGTTCCAATCCTATATTTTACTAGACTGATAAATATATATTTTATTCAAAGTCTCATGCAAACAAGACCCGAAAGGGAAGTAGATTTCTGCACAAATGCGGGCATTTAAAAAAAGTCTGAAAAAAAAGTTAACTATTTTGAGTTCATTAGTTTATTGAAAAATTCGGGAAAATTTTCCTGATTTTTTTTTTTTTTTTTTATTGATTTTTCTACCGTAAAAGGGGACTTCGTCCCCATATAAACCATAACCATGATAACTGTGTCTTGCATGCATTCTATCTGTTTATAAAGCTTTAAAATATCTGAGAGTAAATGTTAACAGTGTTATTCTTCATCCACTATGTTGCTAATAGTATATGTGTACTTTTCATTTCAGACCAGCATTTTGTAGAGGTCCACATACACTCACTGTTCCAGCAGAATTATTTCAGGAAAACAGACAAAGGTTATGTGAAAGGTTAAAGGGTAAAGTTCCAACTGGTGCCATTGTATTGTTGCAGGGTGGAGAGTCTCAGACTAGATATTGTTCTGACCATGAACCTATATTTAGACAGGTAATATTATACTGTAACTCAATTTCCAGGAAAATAAAAGAATCTGCAGTATTAGGAATATCATCTTAATTGCATACATATCAGTGGCGGATCCAGAGGGGGGGGCGTAGAGGGCGTACGCCCCCCCTTTGCTTGGACTTTTTTTTTTTAAATTTGTAAAAATGATTAATCAGACTAAGACTTCGTGAAATTTGCCATTTCCCGTGTATTTTGTTTTTATGCGACAATTCTTAACTTATAACGATATTTTTCGCTCGTAGCTACTGTAATATACTATTGGTTATGTCAAAGTCATGTGATTCAAAACGGCGGATTTAACCAGTGCGTCGAAAAAAACGTCATTCAGTCATTTTGAAATTCAGATTACAGTAACACTTGCTTATGCTGAGGGTGACAAGTATGACACCTTCAAAGCGACAAAGGATTGAGCAAGAACGTACTGACTTCTATTTCATAATTCCACCATACAGAAAGTAATATTCTATTACACTCTTGTGAAAGTTCCACAGCAATATTATTTATCTACGAAAACATATTTAAGCCCAAACGCCCAGCCTATTGATAACATAGCTGAATAATGATCCCCAGTCAGTAAGCTCTAGATATATTTAAAGTCTAAGGTACGGACTATTTGATTTGAGCAGGGAGTCTGAGAAGTTTGAGAGGAAAAAATCTTACCCAGATTTTTGTCTTAATAAAAAATTCTGGTCGTATATATCTGGATTGTAAACAATAAGTTTGTCCACTCATTTGCTATTAGAAACAAAAATTTCAAACATAATTATTTAGGGTAAAATGAACATGATGAATAATAAACGGGTGTTATTTTTTGGTGCCGGGGTTTGCATGTAAATCCCATATCTGACCGGAACATTTGTTTCGCCGAACTGATGTATTGAATACTTTTTCAAGGCCCGGCTGCAACCTGCCTGCTGGGTGTGACCATTATGTCTCCATTTGTCGACCGTCATTCATAAATTCGTAGACTTTGGTTAATTTGGAACCCTAACTTCCCTTGTTGGCTGAAACATTTCACCAAACATTTGGACAACAATGGTTTGTTTGTTTTTAACTCGTGTTTGTCGTATTGTAAATTTCATCGATAGCCCGGCGTATATCTTGTTTACAACAAAAAAAAAAATTTGAGGTTATACAAATTAAACAAACGAGAATTGTCCATGTCCATTTTTTACTGACAACTCCCACATCAAATATATTAGTACATAGCTTTCAATCTATCCAATTATTTTATGATAGACATTTAATGGGGAGAATACGGCATCAAAAATGTCCGACCCTTACACTTTACAGCAACTATGAAATATACATGCCCAACTTTAGGAACCGTGTGAAAAGTTTGATTGTACACTTATTTTATGTTTTTATGCCCCACCTACGATAGTAGAAGGGCATTATGTTTTCTGATCTGTGGCTCAGTTCGTCTGTGCGTCCGTCCATTCAGGTTAAAGTTTTTGGTCAAGGTAGTTTTTGATGAAGCTGAAGTCCAATCAACTTGAAACTTAGTAGACTTGTTGCTTATGATATGATCTTTCTAATTTTAAAGTCAAATTAGACTTTTGACCCCAATTTCAGGGTCCACTAAACATAGAAAATGAAAGTGGGAGTTTCAGGTTAAAGTTTTTGGTCAAGGTAGTTTTTGGTGAAGCTGAAGTCCAATCAACTTGAAACTTAGTAAACTTGTTGCTTATGATATAATCTTTTTAATTTTGAAGTCAAATTAGACTTTTGACCCCAATTTCACGGTCCACTAAACATAGAAAATGAAAGTGGGAGTTTCAGGTTAAAGTTTTTGGTCAAGGTAGTTTTTGATAAAATTGAAGTCCAATCAACTTGAAACTTAGTACATATGTTCCCTATAGTATAATCTTTCTAATTTTCATACCAAATTAGATTATTACCCAATTTCACGGTCCATGGAACATGGAAAAGGATAGTGCGAGTGGGGCATCCGTGTACTTTGGACACATTCTTGTTTAGCCTAAAAAAGGTCCCAAAAATTTTACGTCTCGCTCCGCTCGTCGAATTTATAATTTACTTCGCCCCCCCCCTTTCCAAAATCCTAGATCCGCCCTTGCATATGCAGTGGTATACAGGAGAAATTAAGCTGGGAATAAAATTTCTTCACTTGAAATTGTAACTTCATATTACCATGATTTCAAATGTATTAATTTCAGGCCTGGAGTCACATATGTATTATACTGATTGCATGAAGTGCCGAATGATTTTAACGATTTCTGTGAAATAAGTACTTAGAGAAATAACATGAATAATAGAATATGTTATTCATTTTAGAAATATAGCATAATTAAAGCATGATATGTAAAACTGTGCTTTTGTTTGACCTATTGTTATTGCAATATACAGTTATTCTTCAACAATGCAATCAATTTAAATAAAATAACAAACCCATTGATGCCATTAGGGTTAATATTTAAAGTGTTACCATGATACATGTATAGACTTATAATTTTCATAACACCAAGTGTGAAAAAAATGTCACTTTCTTTTTTTTGAGTGGTACAATTATGTTCTATTTTCCAGGAATCCTACTTCCAATGGGCTTTTGGAGTAGAAGAACCTGATTTTTATGGTGCCATTGAGGTAGATTCAGGAAATGCAATATTGTTTCCTCCCAAACTTCCAGATGCTTATGCTGTCTGGATGGGAAAGTAAGATATTTGCAAAAGAGAACATAGTGTATATTGCTCTTCAGTGAAATGTTAATACCAATTTTAAAAGGCTTGATGACATCACTTGTGTGTGACATCAATTAGATTGTAAAATAACAGATGTTTTTCAAATAGAATTTGAAAAAACATCTTGTAGGAAAAAATACTTGAATTTAAAATACTTATGTGTTACTTAGAATATTTTCTTGTTGGAGTAGATAAACATCTGTACAGTACAGTGCAGTACCAAAATTTACAGTACTAAAATTACAGTGTAAGAAAAATATGATTTTCAAATATTGAATGTCACGCCATCTTTTCAATTATTTAGAAACTTTGCTTTAATTTTGTAAAATTCAAAGATGGTCAAACTCACTGAACCTCAAAGTTGAATACACTTAAGCCTTAAAATTGCTGATTGCAGAATGTAGGAATAGTTTTTTTTTCTGGCTTTCACAACCTTCAATGCAGGCATGTCAGAAATCAAACAAGGAAAAACATGATCATGAATTGATAATGATGACATACTGTTAAAAATCATCTTTTTTTTTATGGATGTATCAAAAAACAACGAAACAATATATTTTATTAATGTAGATGTTGTTTGAAGTTTTTAAGGAATAAAATAACTATATTTTCAGGTTACTTTCATGTGATGACTTTAAAGAGAGATATGGTGTAAATGAAGCCCATTGGTCATCAGATGTAAGTTAATATACAATTGTATTTTATTCTGCAACTTATGAGAGGAAATTGTTAATTTGGGCTCTGAAAACATTCAATAGGGAAGAATAGACTTTTCATGAAATTATGAAATTAATTTAATAAGGAAAAAGTAAACAACAGATAAATTTGAAAGAATATAAATTATTTTCTTAGGATAAAAAAATCATATAACCATTTTCTTATGAAAATAAAGATTTATTTTTTTTTAACCAAGACCCAAATGTCTGGGTCAATATTTGGCATAACCACAATCATGCATCCACCAAAAATACATTTTCCCCTAAATCTACAAAAAATGATACCCACAAAAATAAGTGAATCTACATTATACTGAAATTTTGTCCCTTTGTATCTTCTTTCCAATAAATTCTTTTTAATAAATTGTTTATTGCTGTTTTATTTCAGATCCCTTCAGTATTGAAAGGAAGAAACCCAGCAGTCCTGTTAACATTGGTAAGTTAGTGTATAATTTTAACGTTCACTGTTTGATTTTACTCTTTATTGAAAAATCTTATCAAATTGAAAAGTTTAAATCTGGTTAAAACATATAGCTGAATACATTTGAGCTGTGTCAGATAGGAATGAACCTTGTCCAAGTGCAGGATACATGTACATGTACATGTAAATGTAAAAGGCTTAGACTGTTGGTTTTCCCGTTTGAATGGTTTTACACTAGTAATTTTGGGGCCCTTTATAGGTTGTTGTTCGGTGTGAGCCAAGGCTCCGTGTTGAAGGCTGTACATTGACCTATAAATTATGGTTCACTTTTTTAAAATTGTTATTTGGATGGAGAGTTGTCTCATTGGCACTCACACTACATCTTCCTATATCTATTTGGTGAATTTTGGAACATTCACATATAAAATAAAAGAGGCATTTTGGTCTGTTTTGTAGGGTTTTTATAACAATTCATTTTCAAACAGTTACAGACTTTTCATAGTGATTTTTATAATATAAAGTTAACAGATGTATTGATATCCATTTGATAGTGATTTTTATAATATAAAGTTAACAGATGTATTGATATCCATTTGATAGTGATTTTTATAATATAAAGTTAACAGATGTATTGATATCCATTTGATAGTGATTTTTATAATATAAAGTTAACAGATGTATTGATATCCATTTGATAGTGATTTTTATTATATAAAGTTAACAGATGTATTGATATCCATTTGATAGTGATTTTTATAATATAAAGTTAACAGATGTATTGATATTCATTTCATAGTGATTTTTATAATATAAAGTTAACAGATGTATTGATATCCATTTGATAGTGATTTTTATAATATAAAGTTAACAGATGTATTGATATCCATTTGATAGTGATTTTTATAATATAAAGTTAACAGATGTATTGATATCCATTTGATAGTGATTTTTATAATATAAAGTTAACAGATGTATTGATATTCATTTGATAGTGATTTTTATAATATAAAGTTAACAGATGTATTGATATTCATTTGATAGTGATTTTTATAATATAAAGTTAACAGATATATTGATATTCATTTCATAGTGATTTTTATAATATGATAGTGATTTTTATAATATAAAGTTAACAGATGTATTGATATTCATTTGATAGTGATTTTTATAATATAAAGTTAACAGATGTATTGATATCCATTTCATAGTGATTTTTATAATATAAAGTTAACAGATGTATTGATATCCATTTGATAGTGATTTTTATAATATAAAGTTAACAGATGTATTGATATCCATTTCATAGTGATTTTTATAATATAAAGTTAACAGATGTATTGATATTCATTTGATAGTGATTTTTATAATATAAAGTGAACAGATGTATTGATATTCATTTTATAATATAAAGTTAACAGATGTATTGATATCCATTTCATAGTGATTTTTATAATATAAAGTTAACAGATGTATTGATATCCATTTGATAGTGATTTTTATAATATAAAGTTAACAGATGTATTGATATCCATTTCATAGTGATTTTTATAATATAAAGTTAACAGATGTATTGATATTCATTTGATAGTGATTTTTATAATATAAAGTGAACAGATGTATTGATATTCATTTTATAATATAAAGTTAACAGATGTATTGATATCCATTTGATAGTGATTTTTATAATATAAAGTTAACAGATGTATTGATATCCATTTGCATTACGGTTGATTTCTATCTGACCCAGCTTATTTATTTTTTGATGATAAAATAAAAATGATATCTGCATATGATCATGATGATACACTTTACTTAAATGGAAGCTAAATGTAAAATATTATTTTCCAGAAAGGACTGAACACAGACAGTGGTAACTATAGCAGAGAAGCAGCATTTGATGGAATCAGTCAGTAAGTATAGTTCAGATTGTTTTGATATACCATTAAAGTCATGATATCTAAATTACAGTTTCTTTTCTTTATTTTCTGTGAAATATTGAAATGTAATTTCAGTAATATTCACCTTTGGTTTTGGAAGTTAAAGTTTACTCTTTTATTTCTAAAAGGAAATTAATTTGATTTGAAAGGTTATTTTTAAGCAATCTTTGGAAGTAATACTTATTGGAGAAGAAAAAAAACCTTATTAATTTTTTTATGGCAACTTGGTCAAAAGCCAAGGTTACAATATTAGTTACAGCTGATTGCATGGAGTGTGTAGGTAAAGGTAATATATTTGGTTATCTTGCTTGCTAGCTGAACCATGAAGTCATTATTAGGTTAAGAGTAGACTAATCTATCTGTCTGTAGGATAAGGCTACCACTAAAGGAGGGTAGTATACCTTACCTACTAATGACTTCACGGTTCAGCTAGCAAGCATGCTAACCAAAGATATTACCTTTACCTACACACTCAATGCAATCTGCTGTAATACCGTAGGAACTCAAATATAAGTCTGAAGTTTGGGAGTAAAATGACTGACTTAAACACAATTCCAATCACATGACATTAGTTTTCAGCATACTATACACAAATCCTTATCAAAACTGCAATGACTCATTTCTTGTCTTCAAATTTTGATAGATTGCAACTTGACATTGTTATTTTGTATTTTTAATGGAAATTTTCAAAAGAACATTTTTAATGTTTCAGATTTAAAGTAGATAATACAATTCTTCATCCACAGATCAGCGAATGGTGAGTATATGAAAAAAGATTTTAAAACTTGACCTGAACACAAGTTTTTAGAACAGGTTTTTTAGCTATTTATATGAACTTTTACAATATAATATATTCCAGATTCTTAAGTCTTAATTTTTCTTCAGGTTTTACCTACATTGATCTTTGATGGATAACAGTCTCATTTCAATTCAATTCACATTGTAATCAACATTAATATTGTTATTTTATATTTATCTTTTCATTAAAACATTTGAAAAAAACATAAACATTAACTTTTGGCTTATCTAGGTACAAACATTGAAGCCTGATGTCCTTTTAAAGCAAGGGAAGTAAATATGTAGTTGCTAAATGTATTTGAATTCCATTTTTCAGTAGAGTTTTCAAGTCAGACAAAGAATTAGATGCTTTGAGATATTCCAATAAGATTAGCAGTGATGCTCATAAAGAGGTATGCGAATATATACTATTAGATCTGTCAGATTAGCAAAATTCTGGAGCACTTGAGTTCACTCTTTGTTTTTGAGATGAGTTCATATTGTGTCCTGACTATTGTGTGTGTTTTTTTTGTCATTTTCTTTTGTCCATGCTGTTTTCTGATTTCTTTGACATCTCTCCATCTAATTATTTCTTAGAAGAATCAGTAGACAAGAAGATTTCCTTCAGTGTCACTAGCTTGTCAACACAATGACACATAAGGTTGTGAGTTTTGAGTACAACAATTTTTAGTAAATTTTTGTAATCTTTTACAAAAATCTTCCCCTCTGAAACTACTGAGACATAATTTGAATAAACTAGGCCACACACATCATCAGGGTATCTACTATACAAAAATGTGTCAGATGCCCACCAACATGCTGGACATGGCTAAATAAGAAACATAGAGAGGTAAAATACAGTATTTGGCTAAAAAATCTCTAAAATTAAAGCGAAAGTATAATCGTTGCATCATTTCATACGTAAATTGTAAACAAAAATATCAGGTGAGCGACACAGGCTCCTTGGCCCTTATTTCAATTTTCATGGCTGTTCCTAAGGAATCATTTGATGACAATTTTACTTGATTGCTACAATATAACTGTTCTGATGTTTGTAATTCAGAGTTTTATATTAACAGAGTGGCCCATTAACAAAAATGATTGTAAGATCTCTTGAATAAAAAACATACTCCTTTATACTGTATTTCATTAAACCTGGAAATAAAAACATACTCCTTTATACTGTATTTCATTAAACCTCGAAATAAAAACATACTCCTTTATACTGTATTTCATTAAACCTTGAAATAAAAACATGTTTGCTGCCTCCTTGATGTCTAACAAATAATATGTTTATAAATTAATGGTCTTTTTCTTTATGTTTTCTTACAGATAATGAAATCAATCCGACCAGGAGTGTACGAATACCAGATGGAAAGGTAGGCATAATTATTAAAAATATTAAATGATAAAAGTAAGCCTATTGTCTAATACTTGATCTTATATAACTGATGCTTTTTCCTAAAAAAAAATTGACGTCACAAAGCAAATATCTTCACATCACAATGTCCCATGGCGTCTTTCCTCGAATGACCTTAAGTCAACTGGGATAGTTCATTCATTGAATCGAAATTGAAAACTTGTCTATTCTGGTATTCTACTAAAAAAATTGTTCTGAAGAATACTTGTTTGGTTATTGAGCAGCAATCTAAAATGAAATAACATACAATATGCATATAATTTGTATATGTGTCATGTTTTAAAAGGTAACTCTTTTTAATAAAGGAAAATTAAAATATGCAAAGCAAATTAACTGTTAATGTTGCGGGAATTGTTTTTTAACTTACCTCAACTCAAATTAAGGTTAAGAATCTGAGCATACCTAGCTGTAGTTGTAGAATCAGAAAAGAGGATATATTTTCTCTATATTTACTGTCATAGAGAAATTCTATCCTTGTTAATGGTATTTGAAATTATAACAGATTTTCCAAATGAAAATTATTAAACCAAAATACCTATCATACAAATTTATTTTCTAAGTTGACAGAATGCACTATGTAAAGTTAAGGGGTTAACTATCTTTATATAAGTGTAGCCTTTCAGTACATGAAAATGTCTTGTCAAACTATGTTGTAAATGCGATATTGAGCGTTTTCAATCCACCTGACATTTTTAGTACACAAATAATAGTAGTGAGGTTTGAGTTTTTTTTTGGTCATATCCATGTGATGTCACATGTGAATGTTTGCAAATGTGTGAATTACAATTCTTGTCAAGAAATTGTTTACATTACACAAGTTGCAAAAAGTAGTGTGAAGTGTATGAATTGAATGTATACCTAATCCCAAATTATTCACAAGCACTTTGATTTTAATTGTCCTTTGTCTTTTATTTTTTTGACTTCTGATTTCAGTTTATTCAAGCATTACTGTTATTTTACGGGTGGAATGAGAGGTGAAGCTTACACTTGTATTTGTGGAACGTAAGTATTCATTGTTCACTGTTTTTATTTCAGTCTGTTTAAACATTATTGTTATTTCACTGGTGGAACAAGAAATGGGGCATATGCTTGTGTTTGTGGATCGTAAGTACTATACACAATTACATATGCATGAAGATTAAGTTTTCATTTAGAATACATACATACCCAGTAATGATATTATTAGAGAACTGTGGATTCTTTAATATTCATTTGATACCAACGCTCATGGATTTCATGTGTAAAGGTTAATCACAAAAAAATTCAGCGACATACACATTTTCTATTGTTACTTATGCATATATATACTTTGGCAAAACCATAAAATATTTTTACGAAAATTGGTATCAACAAAAATAAAAGAATCTACAGTACTTCTTTTGAGTTTATATATATTGCCATCTTACAATCTAATCTCTTCCAAAAATAATACTTAATTTTATAGTAATTGGCATTAGACTATAATGTGATTGATCGGGTCTCCTCTATACAAAAAGGTAAGTTAATTGGAAAAAATAGAATAATTGCCATCTTCTCAATAAGAGTCCATAGTTGTTAAACATTTTCCCATTAGAAAAAGAATAGTTATTTTATCTTGGCCATAAAACCACTCGAATGAAAATGTCATTGGGACACTCAATTGAACAGTCAGAAAGATGCATTTTCCTGTCAACTATAGAAGACTTGAGAAAAAGTATGAGGCAAGTGTTTCTCTAACAGGCGTCGATAATTGTTCAAGGAACCTTTCTACTATTCTTTCAGTATAATTCTCCTCAGAGAAATAACTGCATGGTTAGATCATAATGGTATATTTTCATTCTTGTATAATATTTAGTAGTAATTTTTAAGAGGCAACTACTGTACATCTGTGGAAAACCAATAGGCAGTGTGTCCATTTTAAGTGTATATTTTCAGTGGAGACAATGGTTCTGTACTACATTATGGCCATGCAGGTGCCCCAAACAGTAAACTGGTGCAAGATGGTGATATGTGGTAAGTTGGTAATTAGACACAATTATATCTTGTTGCTACATAGGATTCTTCTAGCACTTAAACCAAAAAAATATGAAGTCATTCTTTTCTGTCAGTAATTTTTTATGCAAGTGTGATGAAAACTTTTGTCAGAATAATAAATGGACCAATGGCTATACAGACAACATAATTGCAGTATTAACTTTATTAATTGGAGGCAGCATTCATGAAAATACCTTCTTTCTAATTAATTTTATGAATTAACGTAATTATTTTTATTTCAGTTTATTTGATATGGGCTGTGAGTATTATTGCTACACATCAGATATCACATGTTCCTTCCCAGCCAATGGAAAGTTTACAGAGAGACAAAAAGGAATATATGAAGCTGTATATAAATCTAGTAGGGCAGTAATGGCAGCTGTTAAACCAGGTACAGTTCTCATCAAGTCCCCAAAGTAACATGGAAAAACATTTCTTCATTATCATTTCTTTTCCTTAAGATAATGAATACTTGAATTAAGTTTTAAATTTTTATGGCTTGGTGTTAATTAGATTTTATTATTTAAATTTGTTAAAGACTTTTCACTTTTGCAATGTGTCATAAAGATATTAGAATTAGGTTGCAGCTGGTTTTGATAATGATTTTTTCCCCCTTGTGATTACTTAAGGATTTCTCATGTTTTTAGAATTTGATAGTTGATTAGACATTCAAAAAATTCAAGAATTGATGTATTGTACAACAATGTGATGCTCTTCCCATTTATTTCATCATTCAAGTTCTTGGATGAGTTATTCCTTTTATTACATTGCCTTTTAATGCCAATAGGTAAAAAAACAAATAGAAGCACTTACATATTTTTCAACACATTTTTACTTTGTGTAGATGCAACTTCATTGTCAACAACTATTGTTTTGTATGACGTCACAGATGTGAAATTACAGAATTTATTTCACATGCAGAATATCAGTTCATTTGACTGGAAAATCACAATCTTTCAATGGAACCAATGTACTGTCCTATAACAATGTTATTTGTTTAAAGAGTAAAATAGAGTTCAGACGTATTTATACGTCTTCTTCTGAGACCAATACAGATATCTATAAATTTGCTATTGTTTTTAGGTGTTTGTTGGGTTGACATGCACTTGCTGGCAGACAGAACACACCTAGAGGAATTGAAGAGACTTTGTCTGGTTACAGGAGATGTTGATGAGATGATGAAAGTCAGACTTGGGGCAGTGTTCATGCCACATGGTCTGGGTCATTTTATGGGACTAGATACACATGATGTGGGAGGATACCCAGAGGTATGGATTCAATTTTAAATGGAAGAATTAATAAATATTTAATCTTTAATGGATGAGATTAGTGAATAAATATAGATTCCACAACTGCAACAAGTGTATTACAATATTTCTCCACTCGAGAGAGTTAAATTTTAATATTTAAAGCGCGAGGCTTTCTGAGCTTTTTAAATAATTAAAATTTAACTGTTGAGAGTGAAGAAATATCGAGATACACAAATTACAGTGGTGGACTCTGTTTCCCTCATGAATTTTATCCTTCCTTTTCAAAGATTTGAGGAAAGTTGTGTACTTTTGATGTGACGTCATCAGGCATGGTCGCCTTTTTTCATGACGATACAATAAGAAAAGAAGAAGAAAAGAAGAAAATTCAACGTCACAAGTAAATTTCAACCAATAATTTGCCGAGAACAGATTTTTCACCAGTGAGGAGAAATATTTTTCTCACACCGGTCAGGAAATGAGAAAATAGCACAAAAATTAGAGAAACTTACAAATACAACTAGAATATTTTTACAGTGATAAATGTATCTCAAAAAATTAATTAAATCTTATGAAATCATTAAGTCTTTGACAAGCAAATTAAATACCAGTCTATCATTCTTATGATTTCAGGGCACGGAGAGAAGCAAAGAAGCAGGATTGAAATCCCTGAGAACAGTACGAACTCTAGAACAAAGAATGGTTCTCACCATTGAACCTGGAATATATTTTATTGATGTGGTGAGTTATTTATATATATTGTCTGGTAATGGTACTATATATGTAGATAAAGGAATATAAATGAATGAGACAGAATGCAAACAACTCAAAAACCAATGACAGCAGTAGGATGCATAATGTTGTAACTTATTGATTTATCTCAACATGTGTCCTATCTTAATAGATTTATATCCAAAATAGTTTACAAGGGCTATTATATGTTTCAACTTAATTCTTAATTTCATTGCAAATATTTACAGTTCATACTTAAAATCAAAAATCCTCTAATTGTCTGATTAGTGAAAAGGGAGGCAAAACGTCTTACATTCTAATGTTTTTTTGTAAATTTTACATATTTGTATTGTTTAAAGTTGTTTTTTTGTTGTTTGTATTTAGTAGCAATCCATTGTTAGGATTTTATACTCATAAAATATTATATCTGATAGGTGTACTAAGTGTAAACAGTACTAGATTGTATTTATTCAATAACATAAAATAATTATTTGATTTATATTATTCCAGTTATTGGATGCAGCTTTGAATAATCCAGAACAAGCCAAGTTTTTAGTACGGGAAAAGATTGACAGCCATCGAGGCTTTGGAGGGGTAAGCTATTTAATATCTTCATTGCTAGGTCAAGGAAAAGTTCAAGTATAATACCTTAAACAATAGCTAGAATGTGTCATATGAAATTTCAATCTGTTTAGACGAAATATAGAAACATTTTTAGTTTGCATTACTTTGTACTTGATTTTGTTTTAAAAACGTTTTAAATGAGGCTTACAACCTGCCAATTATATATAATATATATGGTGAAATTGAACCTGTATAAGCTACATTTTCTGATAGATACTTTAAACTTATAGTATTAATGATTGATTTCCTAGGTAAGAATAGAAGATGATATAGCAATAACTGAGGATGGAATGGAACTTATGACATGTGTTCCTAGAACTGTGGAAGAGATCGAGAGATTAATGGAGGAGGGTAGGAAACAGCCACCAATGCCTCTCCCACAGGACATGAAAAAGTGATTTCAAATGTTGATAGTTATATTTCATACTGTCTCAAACAG
The DNA here is from genome assembly GCF_965363235.1 of Mytilus galloprovincialis. Taxonomy (NCBI): domain Eukaryota; kingdom Metazoa; phylum Mollusca; class Bivalvia; order Mytilida; family Mytilidae; genus Mytilus; species Mytilus galloprovincialis. The sequence continues at coordinate 92,417,363 of NC_134843.1, forward strand.
ACACTAAATAATTCATGCCTACAATGTTCTCCCTAGTCAGTTTTCTTGTGGGTTATGGGCTGCTTTAAATATCATTTAATTTTTATGTTATCATTTCACTGTATTTACTATAATAGTATTTGCTACTAGAACTTAAATAATAAATAAGGTTACCTTGAGTTATCCAGGTAAATGTTTATGGCTGATGGCAGATACAACTAGGAAGTTCCAGGTTAAATTAGACGTATGTCTGCATCAAGTACTGGAGTAATTCTGCAAAGTCAAAAAGTACTCACCACTGGTTCTGTGATAATGAGTTCTGGACATTTATAAACAATACTTTGGTTCTTGGTGCAATGTTGAAAGAACTATTAATTCATAAATTTCTAAAATAGATATTTGTTATGAGCTTACATGGAAAGTAAATATACATGTAGTTTGATGAAAATCATTCTGATGATTAAAGGGGCTGTTTTATATATAAATTCCAGTATTGTTTTGAACTGAATGACAGGAGTTAATTATTCAAGAATTCCATAAGATGGAAAATATGAACCAGTTAAATTTCTTTGTATCAGATCAGAAGATACTATTTTTTAGCATAAATGGTGCATGGTATATTTCTATCCACAAAGCTTTTCTCATCTACAGGCAATTTAAATGATGTTTTCTTTATATCAAATTAGCATGTAATTAAATAAGCAATATTTAAATGTTATAACATACTGTAAATGCAATACAGAAGTTTTAATTTGCCATTATAGAAATTTTATCTTATTTGAGTATAATAGTTGTAGAGTGGGGTGCTCATTTTCGCCGGGGACACAATTTCGCAGTTTAAGGATTTTGAGGTGTAAAAACTTCAAAGGATGGCTGAAATGGAAGAAATGTACCCGTTAATTATATTTTTGTAACAAATATAATATTTTTTTAAACTGAGACAAAATTGCGGCTCCTACCGAAAATGACCGAAAAACGGACAACGATTTTCAGACAATTTCCTGAATAAAAAACACGATTTCAAAGAAGTATTTCTAAGTAAATATTTGACTGAATGCCCTAATTTTGAATTCTTTATACCTTTGGAATGTCTGCTATTCATCTATAATGCAATTGATTTGATAAAAATTGTTAAAAGCTGCGGTTATTTGGTTCTAAATAGATGTGTAAAAACGGCGAATATGTGTCCCCCATTGACAAAACATCCGGAAATTTCAAACACCCTTTAATCTAACTTTTCAGATGATTTTCTTAAAACAAACCGGTTTTCAAGCTTAAGTATATTTTGCATTTGAAGTTATCTTCATATAGAAATATCAGTATACTTCAAAAACATTTAGACCTGAACATAAACTGTAGAAAACATGGAAAGATGTGGCGAAAATGAGCACCCCACTCTATTTGTCAACTGTTAGAGAGAAAAACATTAATGTATTGTTTATATTCTGATATGTGTTGACTATATGTATAATGAAAAATTGAGAATAATCAACAGTAATAATCTCAATAATGACAAAAACATATTTACTTCCATAATGTTCCCCTTGTTTATATACTGTCGATTTATTTATTTGGAAGTTGACTTATTTTTTCTTGATTTCATTTGTTAAACGAGTGAAAAAATTACTTATTATTTGTTTGTGTGAAAAATATATTAAGACCAAAATAATTCATTCTGTGCTCAGTCATTAATATATAGCAATATATAGATCTTTACAAAATGGGTTTTTATTTTGATTAATTCTTGTTGATAGAATATTTGTCTATAAAATGTGACATGATAATTTCATGTTATAGGATTTTTTTTCTGCTATTAGACAAATCATCTGTAAAAGTATTATATATGTATCCAAGATAATGTTAGGGTATTAACATATTCAGTTTCTCTAAATATATCTGATTTTAAATATAATCTTTTTGTCAATTTTTTTTTTTTATTCATTTACTTTTTGCAATTGAATGCACAGAAACATACAATATGAATAGTATGAGGCTTGTGATAAAATCTTTTCACACTCAAATATTTGTGAAGTACCAATTTTTGAGGATTTTCTAATGGTTTACTCAATAAAATGTGATGACCTACAAATCATAAAACACCACTTATTTATTACTCACCAAATATGAAAACCACTAATTTCAAAATTGTGGAATGTGCACACTACTGGATTATTAAAAAAATACAAATATCAACATTTAATACTATGAAAATGTGAAATGATGTATGTAAATTATTATTAGACATCTCAAGTGCCATATTTAAATATCATCATCAGTATAATCATCAGTATATATTTTATATTAAGATCCTTCTCACTGTGATATTCAAATAAATAGTTCATAGTTCAATTTGGTGTATTCATTGATATGAAACAAAGATGTGTTGTCTTCTGTATCACGGTATGTATAAATTCTCTCCAAGTACCTGATTGTTGTTGTGAACAATTAAGTCTGCCTCATATCTTGACTATCATCTAGAAATTGACTTTGAGGCTCAGTTGAGAACAAAACATTATGACAAAAGAGATGATTTCTGCTTCCCATTAGTGAATACTGTGTATCAACATTCAGTGCCTTGCATTTCCTATCATGATAGAGGGTTGCTGTTTAAGTTAAAGTTATAAAACCAAGAGTTCCAAGTGGTGCAGTTGAAGTCATCCCTTCTAAAATGTTATGGATACCATCACGATTCTGTTGACCATTATGGAATATGTGTTTCACAGAGGATGACAAATATTTTCCTATTGTTGTAATCACTATCGCCATCCTCTTTTCCTTGAATGCGACCTATCAAATTATACTTATCACGATGTAATGAGCAACACAATGGGTACCACATGTGGACCTGTATCTGCTTACCCTTCTGGAGCACCTTAGGTCATCCCCAGTTTTAGTGGAGTTCCTGTAGCACAGTCTGGTTTTCAAGGTTGTGTTTTGTAGACCTTTCTTCTTTTGTTTGTTTTGGGTTTTTTTGCCATGTTATTGTCATTTCATTTTTGACCTATTAGTATTATATAATAATTAGTAGTATTTGAAAAACAGACCAAAACACAAGAGTGCACACGCTGGAATGTCTCATTTGCTTTACTGACCATTTATTTTATGCTGATAGTCCTAAATTATCACATTACCATGACATAATCCCAAGAAAATGAGATTAAGGTGAGATAAACCAAGCAAGAAATACATGTACACTTTACCTTGAAAACATTATATTGACCAATGAACCATGAAAATGAGGTCAAGGTCAGATAAACCAAGCAAGAAATACATGTACACTTTATCTTGAAAACATTATATTGACCAATGAACCATGAAAATGAGGTCAAGGTCAGATAAACCAAGCAAGAAATACATGTACACTTCACCTTGAAAACATTATATTGACCAATGAACCATGAAATTGAGGTCAAGGTCAGATAAACCAAGCAAGAAATACATGTACACTTTACCTTGAAAACATTATATTGACCAATGAACCATGCAATTGAGGTCAAGGTCAGATGATCCTGACAGATAAACCTGTACATCTTAATGTGATTTCATGCATCAAATTTAGTAAACTTATTGCTTTTAATACCATATAAGTAAACTTGACTAAGAAAACTTAACATTGACCAATGAACCATAGAAGTGAGGTCAAGGTCAGATGATACCTGTCGGACAGACATATACACCTAACAATCATTCCATGCACTAAATATGGTTGAACTGTCTACTGCTTATTGTTTAACAATGAAAATGAGATCAGTCAAATAAAACATGCCGGACTGACAAAAAACATTCTAAAAATATTTCCATACACTAAAATATAGCGGACCTATTCATAGCATTCGGTATTTGAAAAACGGACCTAAACTTTAATATTTTTGAAACCCTGAACAAGAAATCGAGGTCGAGGTCAGATGACACCTGCAAGTTGGACATGTACCTTATAATCATTCCATATACCCAATATAGTTGACCAATGGCTTATAGTATCCAAGATATAGATTTGACCACGAAAACTTAATCTTGATCACTGAGCCATGAAATGATGTGAAAGTCATATGAAAACTGTCCGACAACCACAAGGACCTTAAAAGGTACGCACACATCAAATAGAGTTATCCTATCAATCATAAGAAGACAGAAATAAACATTTCAAAAATCTTTACATTTTTTTCAGGAAGTCACTGAACCATTTATAACAAGAATGTGTCCAAAATCTGCACTATCATTTTCTATGTTCAGTGGACTGTGAAAATGAGATAAAATCTCTAATTTGGCATTGAAATTAGAAAGATCATATCATAGGGAACATGCTTAGTAAGTTTCAAGTTGATAGGACTTCAAACTTCATCAAAAACTACCTCGTCCAAAAACTTTAACCTGAAGCAGGACAAACGGACAGACGGACGGATGCACAGACCAGAAAACATAATGCCAATAAATCGGGCATAAAAATGTTTTCAAGGACAATTGGCCATATTATGATGGAAACTTCATAACATAAGGCATCTATAAACAGAGATTGACACATACAGGTCTTATACCTTCTAGAATATAAAGTTTTAAGAAGTACTGTAATGCCATAGTCACTGGATCACTATCCCTATGTCTCAGTTTCTGCAATAGAAGTGACTAATGAACCTTTAAAATGAGGTTAAGGTCAGATGAAACCTGCCAGACTGACAAGTACTATTACAATCATTCCATACACCACATATAATTGACTGCTTATAGTATCTAAGAAATGAACATGAGCAACACCAACCTTGATCCCTGAACAGAGATCAAGGTAAGGTGAAATATGCCTAGACATGTCAACATTGCAAGATACCCATATACTTAATATAGTTATATGATTACTCATAATTAGTGAGATATTCACCTGACCTAAAAGATTTAATTTCGAGCAATCTGTGAACCATGAAAATGAGATCAAGGACAACGGACATATGACAATAGAAACTTTGTAACATAACATATCTGCAAACAAAGTATGATTCATCCAGGTCTTCTACCTTCTGAAATATAAAGCTTTAAACAAATAGTTTACACCATTGCCTAATTGTAATCCCTATATATATGTCTCACTTTCTGAGATCTTTAATCATGTATTAATCTGCATGATATTTGGTAGTTGACTAAAGGTAGAAATAAAAGAGTCCATATTTAATAATAGGACCCCAAAATTCAGAAGATAAATTAACACGGACAACAGCTACATCTTGTCCTGGTCTTATAAAGTAATTCAGGTATGTTTCATTATATCCAAATGCTAACTTTCCAGTGTGCTACAACCTATTTTTTTCTTTAAATAAAAACCCAATAATCAGATTGATACTTGGTGAGACAGAGAGAATAGACAAAAATAGTGTTTAAAACTACTTAATTCTATGTTTTCAAAAATTGGAGAAACTCGACTTCATAATTGATACCATTGAAATATACGAATTAAAGATGTGTCAAAGATAAAACTAAAATATTTGTTAAAATTTTTATTTCTTTTTCTTCTTCCCAGTCACTTCATTTAACAAATGTTTCATTTTCTTGTCTTTTAATTGATATTCTTTTGATTGTTTTTTACTTCCTGGTATTGTTTGTTCATATCCTAGTTTCCTTTTGTACAATACAGGTTTCTTTGTTTTAGCTTCCTCTTCATCATCACTGTCCTGGAAAAATAAATAATACTTAAAATATTTCTCCTAACTGTTATAAACATATTACAATATATACGCTGCTGAAATATACTGATACTGTAAACTAATTCATTTTCTTGGATACTTTTCGTGTTCAGCCAATTCTAGACTATTTTGCACCTATTTAGTTACGCAATTTCCAAATTTACTTGATATAGGTAAGTTAGGAAAAATTCAAGTCTTACATATTTTTCTACTCACTAAATTAAATTGCTCGCGCAAAATTAGTTTGTTTACAGTTATACAGATACTGTCACAAATATATAATTAGTATATGTGGCTTTAATGGTCTAGTGGTAGGGTTTAAGCCTCTAAGTATAGGAGGTCATGGTTTCCATCCTTAGTTAAGCCTGATCAGACTTGTTTTCGCTGCTTGTCTGCCAAGCATGCTGCATTATGGGTAAGAACATACTGGTAGGCTCAGAGTCATATTAATGTGTTTAGGTAGTTAGTATAAAGCAGAGGTCATTATCATATCACATCAACATGTTTTCGTTCTGATACTTCATCAAATTTATTAATTCAAGCAGAAGAAACCAGGTATGTTTGTGATGATGTAGAGCTAACCAGCAAGTGGAATGTAAAAAGTCTTGTTATGTGAATACAATTGTAAAGTGAACATATCTTGTGCTGCAAACATTATATGATGAGTAGATGTGAGGTATGTATTTTGGAAACTCAATGATACAAATAACAAGAGTAATGTGAACATAAGTCTCTTTACTTTTTTGCATTAGGTGTATAAGATTAATCAAGAATATACCAAAACTATACCTCTAACTTAAGTGGATTGTCTTCAGATTTACTACTACCTTTCTTCTTTTTATTTCCTGAGGAATCAACTGTAGAATATAATGAAATATTATCACATTTGTCGCAATACATTGAATAACTCATTTAGTTTTATCCAAATTTACAATAAATCATTACTATGGTTAAAACCAGATGCTCTGCAGGGCGCAGCTTTATACGACCGCAGAGCTTGAACCCTGAACGGTTGGGGCAAGTATGGACACAACATTCAAGCTGGATTCAGCTCTAAATTTGGATTGTGATTAAATAGTTGACACAGCATAGGTTTCTGACACAGAATTAATGTGGTCTAATGAACTTAAAAAATTTTTTTTGCCTTTGAGCAATTCACTATGCTGTTGAATATTAATCCTCTCACAAAAAAATTTGAAGAAATTTTCTTTTTATTTATGAAATCTGAAATGAGAAAAATTGAACACCCCCAAATTTTTTTTTCCCTTATTCCAAAACTGATCTCAATTCAAATTTCTAATGGAGTTCGCAACAATAACTACTCATTTAAATACATCATAAAATATTAAAATGTAAAAAAAGTGCTTGTTATCAATTAATGGTAAAGATTGTTTTAATTTATCAGTTGGTAGTACAAGTGAATATACATTGTATATTGTATAAAACAATGATTTAAGGAGGCTCGCGGGTATAAGATTTTCAGAAAAAAAATAAACTTTATTTTTTTATTACAAATTCTATTTATTACCTTAAGTAGTTGTTACTTTATCATATGGTGCAAAAATCATTCCACAAAATCAATTTGTGTTGGCCCCAGGTGACTTTTAAAATGTAGATATCATTGAAAAAGCTCCAAATTATCTCCCTTTGGTCAAAAATGCCATTTTTTTGGCATTAAAATTGAAATATCTTTTTTAACTTGTCGGTGACCTATATTTTTTATTGTTGTTTTCAAATAAGCCGTTCATAAACTAAATAATTGTAAAATTTAAGCGATTTCTGTAATTTAGTTCCTTTTTTATTTCGATATTACCGCTATTTCTCCTATTAGTTCAACAGAAAAAAAGGACATTAACAAAAATGTATGCTTCTTTCGAAGGCAGATTGTGAGCGTAAATGAACGGTGACCCCATTTTTTTAATTCATTTTTCTAGTTAGTATAAGATAAAGTTCATTTATAGAAAAATATAGAGAAATCCTATATTAAATAAAAAAATTGATTTAGACCCGCCAGCCCCCTTAAGTTGATTCAACTACTATTCTGGACAAAGAAAGATAACTCCAATTGAAAATTTCTTGCTATTGTGCAATACTGTGCAATTGAAAATACTTGCTATTGCACAATACTGTGCAATTGAAGATTTCTTGCTATTGTGCAATTGAAAATTTCTTGCTATTGCACAATACTGTGCAATTCAAGATTTCTTGCTATTGCTGAATACTGTGCAATTAAAAATTTCTTGCTATTGCACAATACTTAATATAATAATTTTGGATCCTGATTTGGACCAACTTGAAAACTGGGCCCATAATCAAAAATCTAAGTACATGTTTAGTCTCAGCATATCAAAGAAGCCCAAGAATTCAATTTTTGTTAAAATCAAACTTAGTTTAATTTTGGACCCTTTGGACTTTAATGTAGCCCAATTTGAAAACGGGACCAAAAATTAAGAATCTACAAACACAGTTAGATTTGGCATATAAAGAACCCCAACTATTCAATTTTTTATGAAATCAAACAAAGTTTAATTTTGGACAAACTTGAAAACACGGCCCATTATCAAAATCTAAGTACATTTTTAGATTCAGCATATCAAAGAACCCCAAGTATTTAATTTTTGTTAAAATCAAACTAAGTTTAATTTGGACCCTTTTGGACCTTAATGTATATCTAGACCAATTTGAAAACGGGACCAAAAATTAAGAATCTACATACACAGTTAGATTCGGCATATCAAAGAACCCCAATTATTCAATTTTTGATGAAATCAAACAAAGTTTAATTTTGGACCATTTGGGCCCCTTAATCCTAAACTGTTGGGACCAAAACTCCCAAAATCAATCCTAACCTTCCTTTTATGGTCATAAACCTTGTGTTTAAATTTCATAGATTTCTATTTACTTATACTAAAGTTATTGTGCGAAAACTGTGAATAATGCTTATTTGGGCCCTTTTTTTGGCCCCTAATTCCTAAACTGTTGGAACCAAAACTCCCAAAATCAATCCCAACCTTCCTTTTGTGGTCATAAACCTTGTGTTAAAATTTCATAGATTTCTATTTACTTATACTAAAGTTATAGTGCGAAAACCAAATATCTTTGGACGACGACGACGCAGCCAACGTGATACCAATATACGACCAAAACATTTTCAATTTTTGCGTATATCCAAACAATAGCAAAGCTGAAATGTTTTACTCTTATAATTCTGAAGCAAAAAGTGGTGTACAAGCATAGTTTTAGAATTTTTCTTTTCCAATCTTGTCCTCCTGATAATTTTTGGTGTTTACAGATTTCTTCATCCATATTTAAGGCCAAAAATGCAAAAATTGTTAAAAAAAAAAATTGTCATTTAAGGGTAAAAGATATCATTCAACAATTTCAGCTTTTTTTTCTAAACTTGAAGATGTTGTCTTGCTGATCATTTTTGCAATTTAAAATTTGCTTTATCTATTACAACTAAGATGATAGCCAAAATGCAAATAATTGATATAAAAACATCATTTAGAGGCTTTAACTTCCCATGATTTAGGCCATGTTTAGTCATATTTCTAGATCTTGTTTTGCTAATTATTTTTGCAATTAAATTTTATACTTTATCTATCTATAATAAGAAATGTGTAGAACTTGTCATTTAAGGCAACAATAGCTTCTATAGTGAGTTGTCTGACGTTTTTTGTTTGTTATAAAATGAACAGAATGGTAGAACATTTTTAACATTTTTGCAATTGACTGATTTTCTCAATTTATAGCATATGAATTTTTCAAGATAAAGATTTAGTAAATTACCCATATATTCTATTGACGATAAGCATCAGGTAAAGAGAATTGCTCATCACCCTTTGCTAAAAGCACAAATATAAGTTTCATGACAGTACAAGAGTTTACAAACCTCCTAAAATCTCTTCGAACAATTTTCTTTTCTTCAAATTGGCATTCAGATTTTCCTCCCAATCTTTCCTCCGTTGAACAAATTGGAAAATTCCAAAGTTTTTATGAACAAAGAATCCAAATCTGTCTCCCCTAATTTTGTGTTCCTGTTTACCAAGTTCTGTAGCTATAGCAATTTTCTGGCTTGTATTTACATGTTTCCAAATCATTTCCAATGTTCTGCTTCCATTTTTATTACAAGCAATATCAAGATATTGACCCTGCATTGAAAAAAAGTGATAAAATAAGTGATTATAACAAATGCATGCATTTACATGCTATATTAATTAGATATATAGGAAGATGTGGTGTGAGTGCCAATGATATTAAACATTAATGTAATCAATGAGCTAAGACAACATCTTGTTTTATTCTGTTCTATTGTGTTGTTGTTTTTGCTTTTTCATTGACCTAAACCCCTCATCCCCTTCAGTTCATAAGATACACTCCTAATCCTAGATGTCTTAACTATGACATTAATGTTATCAATGAAAGTGACAATCATCTTGAAATTCAAAGTTTTATTTAAATTTGATATTCAATAAACTACATCAACACAAGCTCTAGTGAGCCTTTCAAACTGACTAAATAACTTATCATTTATTGCATTGATGAAAATTCTTGAAAAATTATCTGCTGTGATCTATATTTAGCATGAACAAAAATTACCTTTATTCTATTTACAAATGCCTCTCTACTTTTTTCTCCAATTGTTTTGCTCTGGAAAAATGCATCCACCACATGACTACCACATGGGTTACATGACAAATTCTTCAACTCAACTGGTTTCAGTTCTAGTAGACTGGTAACCATCTGTTTAGGGTTACCAAACTTCAATAAATGTTGAAGTAACATGGACCCATGGTAATTAATATCTGTTAAAACTGGATCTTTCTTTGCTGGTTCTTTCTGAAATATATTCCTCGTTATATCACAAACTATTTATTTAGTTTTTTTCTCCAAACTTATTTTTCATCTGGACTTTGAGGATTAGAATGAACACAGTAATCACACCTTATCTTTTGCATTGTGAAGTGTTTAGTATTAAAGGCTGTGAATGTAAAAATAATAATTTCGATGATTCATAGTTCACTGAAAACTGAAAAGTGGGAGGGTTGTATACTTTAAACCCTGGTTCATTAGAAAGTGTTATCAGGACCATGACAGTTGTATGTCAATTATTCTTGTTTGAAGAGATCGTTTAGGTAGTAGCCAGAATATGTTGACACAGACAGTTTTAGAATTTGCTTTTAATATATTGTTATTTTCCTTCAGACATAAATGACCAGAAAAGTTTAGTCCATAAAGCATGTTGATTTTAGTTCATTTTTATTGTCTCTCAACATTAACTGACAAGACGAGTACACTATAATAACAATTGAATTGAAAATTGGGAATGTTAATATAATGAGTAAGTGCCTATCAGTGTCACTTTGCACCAATGGAAGACAAAATGAATGTACCCTTTTAAATATCGTGCAGATTATATGAATAAAAATGGTAAAAAGGGTATAATTTTTTAAGTCTTAATTTTATTGTCAGAATAGTATCAGTCATATCTTATTAAAAGACATTAAAATAACTTACATCAGTTTCGTCTTCTTTCTTTACATCACTGTCTGTCATACCATAATATATCTCATATGTAGTTAGTGAAAGCAACAGTGGCGCCACCTTCGTTTCTCTTTCTACTGGTTCCAAACAATGAAATGCTGCCTTTAGAGACTGCAAAAGTAGTACAAAATCTTACTTAAAAAGTTTATACCCTCAATTATAATATTCTGTCTTTTTTACAAGAAAGATTCATAACAGCTATCTTTTATTTACATGTAATTACTATTATTGTATGTTACTTTATGAACATTTTGTTTGTCGACTGTTAAGAGATTAAAAGTGTCAGGGTGGGGTCTCAAAAAACTATATCAGCCCAGAAACATATTCACTTTTGCTAAGGGCTATTCCAGAAAAAAATGTTTAGGGGGGTTGGAAGGCACATTATATTAATAATACATGGGTGATGGGTATCAGAGCAACTTTTCACACTATAATGCACTATAAGTCTCAATTACAATTGTCTGGGTGACAGGTGCTGACAAAAAGTGCCTTCCAACCCCTCCATACATTTTTTTCTGGAATAGCCCTAAAAAAAAATTAATAACAATCCGATTTTTAATTTTTTTTTAATTTTCAAAAACATAAAAATTCCACTATAAAAACAAAAGAATATATCTTCTAAGACAAGAAAGCACATAGTATATGATATTATCTGTATTCTGAGATACAGATTGACCAAGTATCTTTAACCTTGATATGAGGTCGAGGTCAGGTGAACCCTACCTGAGGGCCATGTAGTTATTGCAAGAAACCAGATTATATTCCATCCTTTCACAAGTTTTTTATGAGACAACTTTCCACACATACATATATATATAACACCTACTCTTAAAAGTTTTTCTTGATTACATCCCAGCCTGTGACAAGTCTCTGCTAGCCTAGTCACTACTCCTAAATGATTTACAGCTAACATGTCTTCCAAATATCCACATAGTTCTCCAAATATCTCCTCAAACTAAAATGAGATATATATTTCTTAAGAGCACAATAACATATGTATATATGTCAACTTTCTTCAATAAGTATAAGGATGCTATAAAGAAGAAATGATAAAAATGCCCATTTGAGGTGGTACATGTAAACACAACAGATAGTGTAAAAATCACCAGAAAGTTTTAATCACGTTCTATTGTTAAGGAAAGGTTATGCTTTTCAATGATCAAAATAAGTGTTTGTCAAACTGCTATATATCCAATGAAATTTTACCATATAGGTGTGTGGTTCAATTTAATTTTTTTTCATTTTTTGTCTACGGTTCAAAGTAAATATTTTGTTAAAAATGTTATGAAAATTAAATGAACCAAATTTATTTTAATCGAGGTGTTCTGTACCACCTTAAAATAAAAGTCCAGCTCCTGATTTATTGTTTTTTCTTAGCATCTACAGGCAAACAATTTTCATGCATAATCAACTTATTAAGCACCTATAAGTCAACTTCCTAAAATTTAGATATTTTCAATGTGAATTAGTGTAACAATTAAAGATCTTATTTCTTCTTGTTAAAATGATACTAAAAATTTAGAAAATTTCAACAGTAGTATAGACATTGACATTAAACATGGAGTTGAAATAAAATATAGACTTAAACATTAAAAAAGAAACATAGACATACAACATTTTACAAACAGTAAATAATGATCTTACATGCTCTTTTTCTTTTACATTTGTGATTAGTCTCTGAAGAATAAAATTTGACACTGGATGAACTGCATACAACAGTAGTTTCCCTTTGAATAGCTTTTTGTACAGTTCAGTGTAAAATTCTCCTGAACACAGATTTAAAATTTGCTCCACCATAAAAGATCCAACTTCATCCTTAGCAATGACAGGAAGGCTACAAAATAAAACATCATCATATATTTCTGAGATAAAATATCCAATTATCTTCTTTCAAGTATGTGTCAGTTCTTTAGTAAAATAGCAACAGCTGTTAAAATTAACTTACTTTTTTCAAAAGATGTTTTAACAAAACAAAATGAAAGTAACCTCTTGCAATTAACTAACATGTTTGAGGCTGGCCTCTGGGTATATGTTTTATGCATCATGTTTATATATAAACCTTTTTTTCTGTAAGCAAAAACTGTAATTAATCTCTAATTTTAGAACAAAGCCATAGATAGATCTTTTTAAATTACTAAATAACAAAAACAAACAATTGAATCATAATTTCCTGTCCATATACACGTCTACATAGCATGTCCTTATTATCTAAAAAATTTCATTAAATTCTGTTGTGTAGTTTCAGGAGTTGTGATGACAAGAACAGGACTAAAGGTCTGACAAACAAATGAACGGAACAGACAGAGCAATGGGTAAAAACATTTATACCCTAAGCAACAAAATGAAGTATGTCCAAGTACATAAAGTACTACAAAAGACTGAAAGAAGTGAAGGATGTTATTTTGCTTAACCATACCTCTCCTCGTTCGATTCAAAGAGACCAGGAATACAGAGGAGTTTCTTTAAGTATTTCTGACACTTTTGGTCATTCACTTTGTGTAATACCAGAAGTACTGTCTGTATCAGAGGGTTATTTGTAGCACTACAAATCTCCACTGAAAAATAAAATACATATTTATGGCAAAGCAAATTAAATCATTATCTTTTTTTTTTATATTTGATGTTGTAACTTTGTCAGCTTAACCCTGTGGTTATCTTCTGTCTGTTTACACAGTGACTGTTACATGCATTTCACTCAAAACTAAGAGCAGATATTAATTATCAAGGTGTAAATTACATATTGTTACCGGTATGAATGTTGTGATCTAACAAGTTGTAAATTACATATTCAGTGTTCTCCCCAGGATTTTTGGATAGCACCAGGGTAACGCGTGACGAAATGAATTTTACAGTATTTTGTGTCGCTTTGCGTCGCTTATTTTTTTCTTGTTACTTTTTGTCATTACCTGTTTGCCTTTGTTTTGTTTACTGTGGAACTGTGTTGTAGGACTTTGGGTCAGAAAATTATTGGTAGAAAAAGTAAATTAATAATCAGTTTGTATACTTTAATATCTTTGAAGAATAAATAAAAGAAAGCACAATTAGTCTTTAAGCTAAAGTCACTTCTTATATTTTGATCAAGCCATTTTGTCCCGATACTTGTAGTTACACTACACATTCCCCATAACAATGAACTTTGAACAAGATTTTTGATACAGAACCTTCAGTAAATTAAAAGCTATTTTCCATAGTTTTAGATCTGATTCTTTTAATTAATTCTTTGTTACAGACATGGAGAGTTCTTTAAGAGTTTTCTATTCACAAGGTTCATCCCTAGCTTTAGTCCTGCGTGGGAATGTATTAGAGTTGTTGCAGTAGGCTTTTTAGACCTGTTACAGTCAAACATTATATATTATTTAATAAATTACCTATTTATTATAATATGTCTGTGCATCAATAATGGTATGATTCTCAAAAATAATTTGCAAAACATTTTTGTTGGTATGTTCTAAGAATGTTTTCATCCTTAATGTAACATTCTAATATAATTTTGCATTCAATTTGTACTTTATTTTTTTTTGCAATGAGAAATTATATGTGAGGAGCATTTATTTGTAATTAGCAAAATCAGGGGAAGTAACTCCACAATTAATTCATCAAGGTTAACCTCAACAGGTAAATCGATCACGTGGTGTAAACAATCATCTTGTCAATACTGGATTAAACTGGTTAGAACTGGTCAATTTTGATGTAAAGTTGAAGTCATCTGAAACTTTACCGATTTTAATACGATTTTTTTACCGAAAACTTTAGCACCACGGAAAAAAATTATACATCGCGGCAAGAACGATACCACCGCGGCAGAAAATTATACATCGCGGGCCCGTGGTCCTTTAAGGGCCTGGGGAGAACACTGATATTGTTACAGGTATGAATGTTGTGATCTAACAAGTTGTACCGGTATGTTTCACCTTCTGCTATCTATGTATACTTTGTGTATTTTATATGTTTATGCCTATAGTTTGATGACTTTAGTAAATAAAGATTATTAAGATTGAACAGTTACACATTACATTTAAGTTTTTTCAAGTTTTTGTGTTTATTTATTTCAACATGTTCAATGGTTGCCCCAGACATTGAACGCACATTGCCTCTGGGTTTGTTTTTTTAGAATCAAACTCATATTTTTTCTTCAGAATACAAAGCACTGGCATTGATGTCTCAATTTCATGTAGGTGCTTGACCTTTTCATATTTGTGCATGGATCTAGATCTTGAAGTTAACAAACATTTTTATTGACATGTTTACTTACTATTTAAGGTCTCAGAACTTAGTATGACTTTGGTAAATTTCAGTAATACTTTCTTGAATTTGTCAGATGGGCTGAAATTGTCCATGTTAATTTCATCTTGTCCATCTGTAAAGAAATACTTCAATTTAACATGTTTAAGAAAAATATATAGATAGATTCAATACAATACACCATATGCATGTACATTTTATTTGGAAGGTGAAGCAACAAAATTTACTTTAATATATAAATTCAGAAATAATCAATGTTATACATGATTGAAAAGGAAATACAAATGTAATGTCATCCATGTAGTTGAGAGGAAAAATAAAGAACTGAAGAAGGCCAATGGCCGAAGCGTCTCAAAAAATTGGTTTATTGATACAATTATATATAAAGTATGTTCCCTATTGGAATTTTGAAAACAAGGGTTATTATTCTAATAGAATTATAAATTTGAAAGACAATTTCCTCTTCATAACACATGCAATCATTCTTTTTCACAGAATCTAAGCTTCCCCATGAATATTAAAATGAAAATACATGTCTTTCAATAATTTCCTGAAAAGCATTATGACAATTTACCTTTATCCTGATTTCTTGAAAGACGACTTCTAACAACTTGTTCTCCAACATTTACACCACCTAAAACTTGTAAAACTACCCTCAAAATATGTGAGGCATACACATCTGTCCTTGCGTCAGAAATGTTATCCTTGAGAAAGTTACAAAGATTTAAGAAGTATGTGTAAATAGTTTCATCCTCTGTATCTTCTTCATTAGAAATCTTAGATAAACATCGTGGAATTTGACAAATTAGTTTCTGTAAAACATGGCTTCCAAATCGGTCTGACAATAATACAATCCAGTCTTGGCTAAACGCTTTTAATAATTGTAAAATATTTTTGTCTTGCGCATCAAGTATAAGTTTTTCTAACACACGACTAGTACTTGCTAGTCTGCACACTTTTGGTCCATCCTCTTCAAGCTGATTAAAAACATTATCCAAGAACAATTCTGAAAAACAAACAAAAATGTATATTAAAATGACATTTTAGTGATATCATATTAAGGACTTTGAAATACATGCATGTACCACAAAAAAGTAGTTGACAGAAACTAGGATATCTGGTATTATTGTCAGTGAGATTAATATCCACCAAATGCAAAGACCAAATGACAAGTGTGTGAATAACTTAAGGGCATACCATACAGTTGAATGACTATTATGGAATATCTGTTTCACAGATGATCATGAGGATATTGGATATGTTCCTTATGTTTTAACTACAATCCTGTTCCCTTTTCACGAATGTGACCTACCGAACTAGACTATTTATTTCCCTGGTTTGTAATAATAAGATCAACACAATGGATGCCACATGCAGTCAGGGGTACTACTTGTACAAGTTAATTTTAATTACTTGAAGAAGTAATATTAATATACTTATATTAAAGTAAATTTGTAGGATACCTATACAAGTGAATTTTATTTAGTTGTATAGGTAAAAAAAAATATTGGCTGAGTTACAATGTACATTTTGTATGTCCCTTAGACATTCAGATTTTTAAGTAAAAAAGTCATCCTATCTTCTTTTATTGAGTTCTTATGATTTCTTTGCTTTAATAGAATTTTAGATTATATGCCCTTTGCAGATGTCTTTACTAATCATTTAAGTGTAATTTCATGGTCAATGAAAATCCCATTTGTCTGTTACATTTAGTATCTTCAGAACACTGCTCATTTACAAGCCCCCAAGGAGCAAATTTTGAAGGCCTTGCACAAATATTTAAGATTTTTGCGCAATTAGTTTCTTTGTTGAATTGATAAGATTAAACATTGAACTCTGTGTGCAGCAGGATCTCCCCCCCCCCCTTTTTTTTTGGCCGATCAATGCATTTGAATGGGGACATATACCCTTTTTTTTTTGGCCGATCAATGCATTTGAATGGGGACATATAGTTGGAATCTCTCCTTTATCCTGGGTTGAGAGTAAATGTATATGTAAGTATAAAGAAAAATAAAGAAACAACACAGATTGATAGCTTTTACCTCTATCTTCATCTGTTGAAAATCCCTCATTCAATGTCTCTGTGACTCGTCTGTAATAGTTAATTGTATTCTCATCAACCCTTTCTTTCTTTTGAGAAAAGTTTGAGTCATTTTCATCCTTGTTTCTTCTGCTTTTTCCCATTTTCGCTTGTTTTTATTATGTTTTTAACTTCACATGGCATGTGTTTTCACCGGAAGTAAGAATAGATATTCTAAATACTGTACCGATAACGGTGTGATTGAATTTTTCTGTGTCTTCAAACTCAAAGCCGTCAAAGCCGGTTAAATCATGATACGGTGATATCAAAGATCATCATACTCAACAATAATGGAATCATCAATTACTCCAGCCGCAGCTGTCTGTCAAAAGAGGAAATATGTTTCCGAAGACATGACTATTGGATTTATAGGGGCTGGCAAAATGGCCCAAGCAATGACAAAAGGTTTTGTTACCTCAGGTATCATCAAAGGAAAGAACATTACACTTTCAGATGTTTCAGCAAGTAATGCAAATCCCAGAATGCTTCAGTTTGTTAAGGAATTCGGAGTAACAACAACACAAGATAACAAAGAAGTTGTGAATAAGAGTCAAGTTGTGGTTATATCTGTCAAACCCAATGTTGTCAATAAAGTACTAAAGGAGGTCAAAGAGCATGTGTCAAAGGACAAAATAGTTGTGTCAATAGCTGCAGGAGTACCACTCTCTACTTTCGAACAAAACTTACCTCCTGGTTCCAGAGTTGTCAGAGTTATGCCAAACATTACTGTCACGGTACAGGCAGCAGCCTCAGTGGTAGCACCCGGTACCAGTGTCCAGCTACACGATAGTGAACTTGTAAGGGAACTGTTTCAGAGTATAGGGATATGTGAAATTGGATCGGAGTATCTATTAGATGCAGTTACAGGCCTAAGTGGTAGTGGTCCTGCATATGGATTTATGGCAATTGAATCTCTAGCTGATGGTGGTGTAAACATGGGACTCCCACGAGATTTAGCATTAAAACTAGCTGCTCAGACTTTATTGGGAGCTGCTAAAATGGTTCTAGAATCGGGTAAACATCCAGGGCAACTAAAGGATGATGTCTGCTCACCAGGAGGAACTACTATAGCTGCAGTGCAATCTCTTGAGAAGTCTGGATTTAGATCATGTTTAATTGGTGCTGTTGAAGCAGCAACATTAAAAGCACAAGAACTTGGATCTAAAAACAAATAACAGTGTTATTTTTTTGTCTAACAGTTACATACTGTATTTTAATCTGGAACTAACAGTAAACATAACTTTAAAAAGTTCATATATTTGTGAACATGAAATCATTGACATTCATTGACATTGTATTGTTCAATTCATATTGCAATGTTATTCATTTTTAATAGCATGTTCATGATGTTTGGTCATGTTGGTCATGTTGGTCAAAAACTATTCACAACATGTATAAAAATAAATATAATGGTATATTGCATGGGTATGCCATTTCCAGTTGAACCAATTGCTTTTATTTGTATTAATCCTTAAGCATATACCATGTATACACTGCATACATTTTAGGAACTTTTAATGAAGAAAACTTTGCACAACTAGCCATGCTCACCAAAACTATTCCTTAAGTGAATGGAAACTAAATTTAGGGAATCAGGATTTGTTCATTTTGTATTCATAAATTAAGCCGTTAATTTTCTCTTTTGAATTGTTTTACAAATGTCATTTCTGGCCTTTTATAGTTGACTATGTGGTATGGGCTTTGCTAATTGTTGTAGGCCGTATGGTGACCTATAGTTGTTTATTTCTGTGTCATTTGGTCTCTTGTGGAGAGTTGTCTAATTGGCAATCATACCACATCTTCTTTTTTTATACTTGAATAATATTAATTTCATGGAATATAACTGGGTGATGTCCTAAAATAAGATATTTGACATAATTTTTTTTTTAAGAAATTGACTTTAAAAACATGTGAAAAATTAAAAAGATTGTACACGTATAATCTTGATTTTTTAAAATTTTTGTTTGTTTCAAACTGATTTATACACAATCTTTTAAATTTTTCACATGTTTTTAAAGTCAATTTCTAAAAAAAAAAAATTATGTCAAATATCTTATCAACATGTTCAATGAGAGTGAAAACTGTCAACAGAAAAGATATGATGAGGTCAATGAAACTAAGGTCTTCAAAAACAGTAATGTGTCTATATTATATGACAAGCTCTAAATTGGTATATAAAACTCATGAATAAATTGAACAAAGAGACATCAAAAGATCTACAGAACTGTTTTCAACAACAAAATCTTACAAGAACAGAGCACAAAGATTAAAAAACAATTTTTGACAAGTTTCTTTGTAATTTTGTGCAAATCCATCAAAAGTTTTACACTTGTATTTTCATCTATTTACTTCCTTTTAGTTTACCTTTCAGAAACTGTCTGAGCAACATGTATATATAAAAGTTTTTTACATGGAATCAGCTGATTGTTCGACTTAGAGTAAACAAAGGTAGATAACAATATTAAAACCAGACAAATGAATACATTGACAATTACTCTTGTTGACAGCCATTTTGCCAGTGTGTTTGGAAATTTAAAAACATTAGATTATTGACAAAGAAGAAAGACAATTTAAATTTTATTCTTTTTATTGATCACTTTTATTTAAGGTGGTACCTAACACCTTCACTAAAATTAATCTGGCTTGGTCAATTTTCATAAAATTTTCACAAAATGTTTACTTTAATTTGACCCTTTTAAAAAAAATATAAAAATTTCAAAAAAAAAGAACCAATCACTTTCTTGGAAAAAATAGGTTGAATATATAGCAGTTTGACAAATACTATTATTTTGATCATTGAGAAGCTTTATATTTCTTTAACAAAAGTCAATACAATGTGATTAAAATGTTTAGCTGATTTTACAGAGTTATCTCCCTGTAGTGTTAGGTACCACCTTAAAACAAACATACAACAGCAAATATCACATATGACTCAAAAAGTGTTGTTTATGAGCTTTACATAGAAAGAGTAAAAAGTATCTTTAACAAGATCATTCCACAAAAATTTAAATAGCTTTTGTAGTACCATATAGTATAATTTACAAAGTTTGTATTTGCATGAGTGGCTATGAGCTCATTTGGTGTATAGTAAAAAAACATTTTACCGGAAACAATTGTTATTCCTGATTTGTTTACACTTACAACTTGCTGACAGTAAGCTGTAATGGTTTAAGATAAAAAGAGCAAAAGAAATCACCAGAGGTAACATTACAAATGTAATGTCACAGGACCTTATTCAACCATATATTTGGTACTTTATCAATCTTGTGTTAATTGTAGTTTATTTTATATAACACTAATCCTAAAGTTAACCATGAAGATGGACTAAAATATATCCTCTCCATTACAGTATCCCCATACAGCAGATAGTACCAATTTCTAATGGCCACAGCAGTTTTACTCAAACAGATGTATTGCATTGGTGTTAATCACAGTTTAGTGTACCAACTATTACTTCTGGATCCCTGCTATTTTATTCTGTTATTGGAGAGAATCATATATTGAGTTATAGCAACATCTATTGTATGGAGATACAGTTCACGTCTGCTTGCATATGATTATTGTGATTATGGCACCAAATGAAATATTATGATTATGGCACCAAATGAAATTAACAAAAAGTTTCACACATTTCTGTTGATAGGATAAGATTTAAATGAGTATCAATTTTTTGAAACATTTTCATCTTCATTATCATAATCATTTATAACATTTATTTCCAAATATAAATCTTGTAGCATTTCTATTGTCTGTTCTTGTATTGTTTCAACTTGAGCTGGTGGACAATATTCATCTGTTATACTGGATCTACAAAACATTAAACATTATTAAAAGGAAACAAAAGTGCACATGCTGAAATGTCTCACCTGCTATACTTATGAATTGATGTTGAAAGTCTAACATGAAGTTTTACTATAGCTACAAGTATGACATAAACTAAACATTTTCAATGATCAATGGAAATAAGGTCAAGGTCAGATGGCCAATGCCAAACAGATATAAGAACAGAGAATTATCAAAAATAAGAGTTTATTAAAAATTCTAGAATGAAGGTTGATTTTAAAATTGAGAGGCTTTTTAAAGTTAAGTAAATTTTATATGAGTTTTGTTTTTCTTGTTTGAATTGTCATTTCTGGCCTTAAGTAATTCAGGGCCTTTAATAAAATTGTGCAGTATGGGTTAAGCTCATTGTTGAAGACCGAACGGTGACCTATTTTTGTTAATTTCTGTGTCATTTTGGTCTCTTGTGGAGAGTTGTCTCATTGGCAATCATACCACATCTTCTCTTTATATCTGACAATTGTTGACAGCCCTATGATGACCTACAGTGGCTTGGATGAACATCATTTGGACTGAACAGAATTTTATTCACATTAGGATCGTCTCCCTTTTTTTTTTTTTTATTAAAACAGCTTCATCAGGGTAATGACAAGACATATAGCATTTTATAAAGCAAAAAGACAAATCAACAGTAAATGTATGATAAACCATAATTACCTTGCCATTGTAATCATCACAGGTTTATGAAAGTGGCTGATAGTTTCCTGGACAGCAGATACAAGTAGAGTTATCTGCCCTTCAGAGCTGACATGATGAGGTAACTCCGTGTCATCACATGTGCATCCTGCTTCATTAAGTAACTGAAAATCAGGACTTTCCTCTTTATCAAATAGAGCATCTCTCAGGATCAGTATTAATTCTTTGCTGTATAGAATAAAACAAACAAATTTAGTTGATGCTTGTAAAATCTTTATGACAATCCATGATGATTTTTAAATATATTATGTCCCTTGCCACAACTCCGGTATATATGACTATCAGAATACCATTTTGCCCAAATCTGTATTGTAAGAGCTCAATCAGTTTTTCTTCCAATCTTGACTTAAAAATATACATTGTATATTAAAAAAAAATGAATTTTCTGCTGTTTTCGAAAAAGATGTCAAGGCGGTTATGTTAAAATTGAAAAATTGCCTTTACAGCACTTTACAGTTATTTAACTTTTACTTGTAGACAATGCATTAGTTATAAATGCATGATTGCATCTTGAATGTTTGCTTAAATATTCAAAAAGAAGAAAAAGATGAGTTAAACCCCTTGAAACATTTGAAAACTTCTAAATTTCTAATTTAAGAAACCGTACAACCATAGACTTCTGTAATAAAAAGAACAACAGCTTCTATAATGAAACATTATGAATAAAGACCGAAATCCAACCATGTACTAAAACATGAATATTGCTAGCTTATATCAAAGTGTGAATATTTTTTCAATTTATAATAAATGGATTTCAGAAGTATCAGTACCATAAAATTGAGAATGAAAATGGGGAATTTAATCATTAGTCAACACTTCAAACAAGATATTTAATGATTTGAAAAAGTCATGGGGAACAACTAATATTTCCACCCTGATTTTTTTTTTAAATTAAAACTATAAATTGCAATTGTAGAGAACAACAAACTTTTGATATAATACCTGGGATGATCAATTTCAGCATGTCTATCCTGATGTATGCTATTAAACACTGCTTTTAGTTCTGATAACTGTTTCTGTCTCTCTGTAGTACATTTAGATATTTCTTCATCTGATAAGTTCTTAGGTTTGTCAAATTTATACAGATCTTTCAGCATTCCATAGATTGTGTCTGAGTACATAACTCTGAATGGATTCTGAGTTGAAAAGAAATCAAGGTCAATGTCTAAAATAAAATTCTTGTCACAAAAAGAGTTGTGTAATATTTCAAGCTGTTTGCTTAAATTTTCTGAAGTTGTCATAATATCATTATTTGAAAAAGAATTAGAATTTTTCATCTTTAATTCCTCTGTACATAAGCGTTTAGTATGTTGACCTGAATTCTCATCATCACATATATTTTTGTTACAGTTTTCACTTTGATCTGATGTACATGTATCATTTTCAGTTGATAAACTGGTTCCTATATCAATGTCAACTTTTATTCCTTGTTTAGCACTACTTTCTGGTTCCCTATCATTACAGGACTGTTCCCATCTATTGGGAACTATTTTCAATACAGTCAGTTTGACCTTTTTCTTGTTCTCTAACTTTTCTTCTGGACAGTATAAAGTTTCACTCACAAAATAGTTTTCTTTGCATGTTGTTCTGAAAAAAGTTGAAAGGATAAGTGAACTGATTAATTGTATACACAAAAATACTTTTATTCATATTACCAACTTTTGGTAACTCTTCGAAAGGTTACCTTCTCTTTGATAGGACACTCAGGAACTTGGTCAAGTAAAGCAATGTAAAGAAGTCAAATCAAGCTTTTAATAGGTTCAATTTTGCAGGAAATAAACTGTTTTTTGTTTTCTATACACAACAAAATAATCTGAAAACAGTAAACTTTAACCCAAAATAGCATTGATTATACCGGTATGTCAAATTTTATTCCTTTTGGTGTCACAAGTCAAGAACCTGTAATTTTTTGCTGTTAGATTTCTCATTTGAATTGTTTTACTTTTGTCATTTTGGGCTTTAAATTACTACATGTATAGTCTAAACAATTTAGGGTTTTCTCATTGTGGAAGGCTGTTCTGTCACCTATAGTTGTTCTTCGTCATTTGGTCTTTGATGGAGAGTCGTCTCATCAGCAATCATACTTCATCTTCTTGTTTTTATATAATAGCAGTGACTACAAAAAATTAGTAGAACCTTATCATATGTATCAATGATACTAAGCTTGTAATTTTTTAAGGCCACACTTTTTGTTGTGCAAATAAGACTCATCACTTGTATTACTGTGGATTCATTTATTTTCATGGGGACCAATTTTTGTGGATTAAGGAAAACGTACATGTTCGTGGATATTCAATTTCGTGGTTTTGCAGAAGTATGCATACAAGCCTATAGAAAATTTGATATTCATTGAACATTTAAATTCGTGGTTTACCTGTACCCATGAAATCCACGAACATTAGTATACACCGAATAATAATGAATCACAGTAAAACATTTAGAAGGCCTATAAACATGATAAAACTGATGTTACATTTTACACAATTATGACGTTCTAGTACCCATTTTTAGCTCACCTGGCCTAAAAGGCCATGTGAGCTTTTCTCATGACTTGGCGTCCGTCGTCGTCGTCGTCGTTAACAATTTTTCAAACATCTTCTCCTCTGAAACTACTGAATGGATTTGAATGAAACTTAGCATGATTGTTCCTTAGATTATCCTGCACAAAGTGTGTGCTTCGATTTTTGATCCGTCAAAAAACATGGCCGCCGTTACTTAAAATAGAACATAGGGGTCAAATGCAGTTTTTGGCTTATATCTCAAAAAAGAAAGCATTTAGAGCAAATCTGACATGGGGTAAGAATGTTCATTAGGTCAAGATCTATCAGCCCTGAAATTTTCAGATGAATCAAACAAACCATTGTTGGGTTGCTGCCACTTAATTGGTAATTTTAAGGAAATTTTGCAGTTTTTGGTCATTATCTTGAATATTATTATAGATAAAGTTAAACTGTAAACAGCAAAAATGATCAGCAAAGTAAGATCTACAAATAAGTTAATATGACCAAAATTGTCAATTGACCCCTTAAGGGGTTATTGTCCTTTAATGACAATTTTTCACAATTTGTTCATCACATTTGCTAACTTTAAAAAATCTTCTCCTCTGAAACTACTGAATGGATTTGGATGAAACTTAGCATGATTGTTCCTTAGATTATCCTGCACAAAGTGTGTGCTTCGATTTTTGATCCGTCAAAAAACATGGCCGCTGTTACTTAAAATAGAACATAGGGGTCAAATGCAGTTTTTTGCTTATATCTCAAAAACGAAAGCATTTAGAGAAAATCTGACATGGGGTAAAAATGTTCATTAGGTCAAGATCTATCAGCCCTGAAATTTTCAGATGAATCAAACAAACCATTGTTGGGTTGCTGCCACTTAATTGGTAATTTTAAGGAAATTTTGCAGTTTTTGGTCATTATCTTGAATATTATTATAGATAAAGATAAACTGTAAACAGCAAAAATGATCAGCAAAGTAAGATCTACAAATAAGATAAATATGACCAAAATTGTCAATTGACCCCTTAAGGGGTTATTGTCCTTTAATGACAATTTTTCACAATTTGTTCATCATATTTGCTAACTTTAAAAAATCTTCTCCTCTAAAACTACTAAACCAAATTCAACCAAACTTCAACTGAATGATCAGTAGGGTGTATAAAATAAAGTTTGTGCTTTATTTTTTATTTCGTCAAAAAACATGGCTGTCATGGCTAAAAATAGAACACAGGGTAAAATGCAGTTTTTGGCTTATATGGACCATAATTTGGTATTCGGCCTTTGGTTTCTTTTTGTATCCTTTTTTATAAGTTCTAAAATTTTAACTTTTATTTTGTGAATTGTGTTGGTGTTAGAATAGTATGAATGGAACAATTGAGTTTTTCCAGAAAAAATTAATACATTTTGATTCACCGTTTACGTGACAGGAAACCAATCTTTATTTTCTTTATTTTGCACAATATAATTCAAAAGGCATAAATTAACACCATTACTAGTGTTACTTGCTTCATGTTAATATTTAAAATCTATTTTCAATGTTATATTAAAGTTTTTTTTAAACGTGACAGGAAACCATAAGAAACCGAAAGCATTTTTTTAGTTTTATTTTATTGCAAAATCTGCTTAAAATAATCTGAACAGTATACTTTTTCTTAAAATCCATCTTAAATGTAACAGTATTATAAAACTCCTAAATATGTGCTTGTTTTGAAAACAATTAGTACAATTTATTCAGAATTTTCCATATTTTCTTCATTGATACAGGATACCATAATCGTTGTATCTTGATGTTTTGGCCAAAAAAATATATTTATATTTGGTTTTATAAAACCAGTTATATAAAATTTATTCCAAATCATTGGCAATGTAAAATTCTTTAAATCCAGTAAAGAAAAAAACTTTTAACTTTGAATTAAAATCTTTAAAATAGGCACCATGTGATATTTGTGACCTGTACACCATCTACATGGTTTCCACATTTTAACCTACTTTAGTGGGCTAAAATCAATAAAGTACTTCCTTTCAAGTCATGCCTGGTAAAAGTTTACTTTTCCTTTGACAATTTTATTGTGTTTCTGAAAAGTGTTTGCAGAACATGAATAAAAAAAAAAAATTAAAAATTGTGACAAAGTTACCAACTTTGTACATTCCAAGTGTAACGGTATATTAACATGCATTTTTCATTTAATTATCTTTATTCACCTAAAATATCCAGTAATATTCACTGCTGAAGCAAAATCAATCCAACGAACATCGGCACCATGATAAGAGACGTAATTTCGATTGAATTTTCCAAGGACCCTTTACATCGTTATTTGGAAACGTAGTGTGTTTAAACGTCGGTCAAATCTGAAATCGATTTTGTCAAGTCATTGAGCATTTATTTTCACACAAGGTCGTATGTAACATTATGCACATAGGAAAAATAATAGACCCCCGGCGCAATCTCTTTGAAAATTGTATTTTCCTTTTTTAAACAAGTCGAAACAAGTCTACAGATTATGTTTGCTAACATCCCCTTGGAAACAAAAACAATGTTTAGAACTAGTATATCGTATGTCCAGCTGTAAGGGCGTGATCACATGTTAGTCACATGTTTCACGTATGACCGGAAATGATTAGAACTTAAGGACAAAAACAATTTTAATAAATAACTGGACTTCTGTTTCGTGTGAAATG
Source organism: Mytilus galloprovincialis (assembly GCF_965363235.1). NCBI lineage: Eukaryota > Metazoa > Mollusca > Bivalvia > Mytilida > Mytilidae > Mytilus > Mytilus galloprovincialis. The sequence goes on from NC_134843.1 coordinate 92,444,593, forward strand.
TAACGCATAACGATAACGTCATTTTCTTACTTAATTATTACGAAGATCAAAACAAGAACGTAAATCATCTCTGATTTACCTGTTTGAACATCTCGCGAGAGTTCATGTTTGCATATTGTTTTTAAGAATTCTATTACAACAAAGCAGATTACATCATCTAAAATTTGCGTTACGAAATCGGACACAAAAGTCACGCCACTGTTCTTACATCTGCTACATAAATACTTATAGTTCTCGGCATTTTCTTCTCACTATTCTTATTGGTCGATGTTCTTTGTTATTTGAAAGCAAAAGTTACGAATTTGCCGGTGACGATTATCTATAAATCAGTCAGCGTTATGCTCTTCGGAAGCAAAAAGTAACGCGAGAAACGACACAAAAATACGGTTGTAGAATCTTTGAAATTCGTATATTTCAATTTTTTTTCTAGGGAAGAGTAGCATACACTTGTATGTTGATAAAAATAATGGCATCTTTAGATGTAGTTACAACTTTTCTTACAGTAATTCACATTTTATCACTTTTCTATAGTTATAGGAAACGGAGCCCAATAGCAAATTATGGTCCATATCTCAAAAACTCCAGCATTTAGAGCAAATAAGACAAGAAGTTAAAGTACTTATTAGGTCAAGGTCTACCTGTCTTGAAATTTTCAGCCGAATTGGGTAACTGGTTTTTCAGGTATAATGCCCCTGAATTGATGATTTTAAAGAAATTTTGCAGTTTTTGGTTATTATCTTGAATATTATTATAGATACAGATAAACTGTTAATAGCAAAAATGTTAAGCAAAGTAAGATCTACAAATAAGTCAATTTGACCAAAATTGTCAATTGACCCCTTAAGGAGTTATTGCCCTTTAAAGACTTTTTTCACAATTTGTTCATCATGTTGACTTACTTTAAAAAATCTTCTCCTTTGAAACTGTTGTATCAATTTCAGCCAAACTTAGGCTAAATGAGTTTCAGAGTATCTAGTATAAATTTTATATTTCATTTCCTTGTATGTCAGAAACATAGCTCCTATGGCTAAAATAGAACATAGGAGAAAATGATTTTTTTTTTGCTTTTGAAGAAAACAGGACGATTCAAAGAACATTTAAATAAATTGAAAAGCCAAAATAATCATTGATGAGAGATTTAACCAAAAAAATTAAGGTGAGCGATTCAGGCTCTTGAGAGCCTCTTGTTGTTTAGGGGCCAGCTGATGCCCATCCCTAGGTGTTGTATTTTCTGGCTGTGTTGAAAACCCTTTGGTGGCCTTCAGATGTGTTCTACTCTTTTGTGAGGTTTTTGTCTCTTTGACATGTTCCTCATTTCCATTCTCAATTTTACTGTAAATGTAACTACCTTATACAACCTGTAGTGTTACACTTCCCGACATAGAACTGGATCTCTTTATCCTGTATTTGTTCACACCATGGGGGTTTAAACCATACAATATGACTGATATGTCCAGCATATACCATTGGTATAATCCAGTTCTCTATACTTAATGTCCTGAAAAAAATACAATCATATTAAAATAATGGTTTGTTTTTCTGTCTATTATTTTTTTAAATATTATAAATAAACTATGTACAGCAGACATGTGTTTCATCTGTGAATATATTAGTGACTCTCTAATCAAAAAGTGTAACAATCAAATAAATTACTAAGTTGAAGAGCATTAAATAATGATAATATTTATAATGCTGCAATGTCCAGACAAAAACTATTAACTTATAAATTAATTATTTTCCTGTCTTATTTGAATATTTATTTTAACAGTGGTAAAATTCTATCCAACTTGACATTTAAAATTCAATCAATTTCCTACATGTTTCTATAGAGAAAAAAAAATATATACAAGTCATATCTTAAACAAAGATTTGAAAATGAAAAACATTGTTAATAAAAATACCACAAAATTATAATTGTTTTAATGTAACAAGGAATTTTTGTGGTACAACCTGACATTTAAAAAAATATCTTGTTTTTAAATTCAAAGGGAGACAATTCATGTCCTCAGAGCATAGTATCCTGAGTAAAATAAGTATCTGCATTGATTATTAGCAAATAAAGATCAATCCAACTTTTCCATTTACAATTACGAAAATGATATTACTCATATAAGACATCTTTCCGGTATACATCATCTGCCTTCATATCACATGGAATCAGTAGATCTGGATGGGAGTCATAATGTACAAATACAATGTCCTCAACAGGGAGGTGCTTACTGCCAATACCTCTATGGATGAATGGTACGACCTAAAATGTACAAATATAATGTCGTCAACAGAGAGGTGCTTACAGCCAATACCTCTGTGGATGAATGGAACGACCTGAAATGCACAAATACAATGTCCTCAATACGGAGGTGTTTACTGCAAATACCTCTGTGGATGAATAGTATGACCTGAAATGTACAAATATAATGTCCTCAACAGGGAGGTGCTTACTGCCAATACCTCTGTGGATGAATGGTACGACCTGAAATGTACAAATACAATGTCCTCAATAGGGAGGTGCTTACTGCCAATACCTCTGTGGATGAATGGTACGACCTGAAATGTACAAATACAATGTCCTCAATACGGAGGTGTTTACTGCAAATACCTCTGTGGATGAATAGTATGACCTGAAATGTACAAGTATAATGATTCAGGGGTTTCATTATCTTTCATGTTGACTGGTACTTTCCACGTTTCTAGGAGGTACTTTTCAATTTATTCCATGAATATCTTATATAAAAATTCCTACATTTAGGCGGTACTTGTCAATAGCATAGGAGGGTAAAAGTACCGGGTACTGCCTCCTAATGAATGGCCTGTTAATGTCCTCAACAGGGAGGTGCTTACTGCCAATACCTCTGTGGATGAATGGTACGACCTGAAATGTAAAAATACAATGTCCTCAATAGGGAGGTGTTTACTGCCAATACCTCTGTAGATGAATGGTACAACCTGAAATGTATAACCATTTAATTATCAACATATGTTTTTATCCAAACAGTGTCATGAACAATAAATTATCTTTTTTGGAAAGCTCTAAAATTGAAAAATAAAGACTGAAATTGTTGGGTTGTGCAGAATGTTGCTTAAAATATGGACAATGGTGTAGAATTAACATTTAAATATATTAAAATCTAAAATAAATCTTTGAACAGCTACAAAATGGATGGTGAATAACCATGATTGATAACTTCAATAAGTCGGCATACTTTGTATGAAAGTTTAAAGGTAGTTAAAAAACAAATGTTGCCATCTTTTGAAAAATCTCCCTTTAAAAATTGGAAAAAAAATCATCAAAGGATCTTCATATTATTTTTATTTCATGTGTTTTTCATGTTTGATATATATTTCTTGTCTCATGTTTGGCTGCATGCTTTGTGTTTGCCCTTATTCATTTTCTGTGTTTCTTGTCTGTACTCTTAATTTCTCTTGTGTGTCATGCTTGTCCCGCATTTGATTAAAAGTAAACCGGTGACTTATTCAAAATCAGCCCGCATATTGTATAAGTGTGATATATGTAATTAAGGCCATCAAATTACTAGGAGTAATATTTTTTTTTCAAATCAAATGCAGTTAGCGGACGCTAACTGGTGACCACAGGATCTTCATGTACATGTATATATGACTGGATTATCTCCAAAAACGGCTGAGTAATAATTTCTAGTACCTTTTTTCCTTATTATTTATGATTTTATTTCTCATGCTTTATTTTTCACATTTATTAGTTTCAGTGCAATGTTTTATTTCACACAGTGTTCTCCCCAGGATTTTTGGATAGCACCAGGGTAACGCGTGACGAAATGAATTTTACAGTATTTTGTGTCGCTTTGCGTCGCTTATTTTTTTCTTGTTACTTTTTGTCATTACCTGTTTGCCTTTGTTTTGTTTACTGTGGAACTGTGTTGTAGGACTTTGGGTCAGAAAATTATTGGTAGAAAAAGTAAATTAATAATCAGTTTGTATACTTTAATATCTTTGAAGAATAAATAAAAGAAAGCACAATTAGTCTTTAAGCTAAAGTCACTTCTTATATTTTGATCAAGCCATTTTGTCCCGATACTTGTAGTTACACTACACATTCCCCATAACAATGAACTTTGAACAAGATTTTTGATACAGAACCTTCAGTAAATTAAAAGCTATTTTCCATAGTTTTAGATCTGATTGTTTTAATTAATTCTTTGTTACAGACATGGAGAGTTCTTTAAGAGTTTTCTATTCACAAGGTTCATCCCTAGCTTTAGTCCTGCGTGGGAATGTATTAGAGTTGTTGCAGTAGGCTTTTTAGACCTGTTACAGTCAAACATTATATATTATTTAATAAATTACCTATTTATTATAATATGTCTGTGCATCAATAATGGTATGATTCTCAAAAATAATTTGCAAAACATTTTTGTTGGTATGTTCTAAGAATGTTTTCATCCTTAATGTAACATTCTAATATAATTTTGCATTCAATTTGTACTTTATTTTTTTTTGCAATGAGAAATTATATGTGAGGAGCATTTATTTGTAATTAGCAAAATCAGGGGAAGTAACTCCACAATTAATTCATCAAGGTTAACCTCAACAGGTAAATCGATCACGTGGTGTAAACAATCATCTTGTCAATACTGGATTAAACTGGTTAGAACTGGTCAATTTTGATGTAAAGTTGAAGTCATCTGAAACTTTACCGATTTTAATACGATTTTTTTACCGAAAACTTTAGCACCACGGAAAAAAATTATACATCGCGGCAAGAACGATACCACCGCGGCAGAAAATTATACATCGCGGGCCCGTGGTCCTTTAAGGGCCTGGGGAGAACACTGTCACATGTTTCTGCGTTTAGACTCACCCTTCAATTTACCACCCTTGAGTGACAGTCTTGCAAAATTCTTGTACACCGAAAACAATGTGTGAAAAAATAAACAGACACAATAAGTAAAAATGTCAAAAAAATAAGTGTACAGCATTTAACATCACTTCTTCTTTCTTTCTTTTCTTTTCTTCGTATCAGCTTCCTATTATAAAAAACACCTTTAACAGGTAATATTTAAATGTTCAATTAGGGTGGGGGAGGTAGACTATATTATCCTCGTGTAATGTGTTTTTGTACTGATAACAATTTTCACTGCTTACAGTTTTCACTGTTGATTTTTTATTCACGTGTGTACTCAAGTTTTAAAAAGCATATCAGAGGTCTAGATTTTCAAAAAACTGTATCTCAGCAATCTGTCCATTATGTAACATTGAACCAGAAGATATGACTCACTTTATACTTAAATGTGAAAAACTGTCAAGCATAAGAAATCGCTTTATGCAAGAGTTGAAATCTCTTCTCGTAGATTGTAATAAGCCACCTTTGCTAATTCAAGAACTATTTGATGACAAGGAGAATCTTTTACATCTAGTTATAGACTGTACATCATATCATTTTCTTACCTACAAGGAACAGGTCCGTATAGAGACATTAACCAGAGGTCTGTGTTACAAACTATATCACAAACGTTTACTTTTAATGTCCGAGTAAATTTGATTCGCACTTAATGGATTGTGTCAGGATTTATTCTGCAATATTGAGAGATGGATAGTGTTTGAACTGAAAACTCGTATCCAAGGCTTGTAAAATATCAAGTGGTTTTAGATTTTAAATATTTTATTAGCGTGTTTTATATGGAATAATTGTCTACAAAATGAACAGTGAAACGTTTTTTAGATTTTAAAGATACCAAGGACAGTGTTTTGAACAGTAAATGCTATTGCGAGGGCAGGAGTATTTTAATTATAGTCTATAACACTATGTTATATGGAGATATAATAGTGATCCGGTTATGAAACGATTGGACTGTGTAAGATATATAGTTAACTACGTTTACATGGTGATGGATTAGTCCGCATGCTGTATATATGTTACTGATATATAAATTATTATAATAACTACCTACGTATACTGATTTTATGAGTGCCCCGTGTGTAAGGGTTAGGGTGCAAATAAGGGTGCAAATTGGAATTACGCTATAGAAGCGAAGCTCCTGCTAGAGGAGGAAGATAAAGACTAGGTAACTAGGTAACAGGTAACAGCATGTTCTATCAAATGTTTTTAGGTATCTAAATTTTTTTGTCATGGCTTACTTTTACTGTTTCCGATTATTTTGTGATTTTCGTATGTCAAAAAAATGGTGAAATAAGTTTTCTTATGAAGTCAAAACTGGAACAGTAGACAGACTGGTAATGACTATAAAATCCGGAAATGAGTATTTTCTGGTACAAATGTAATTGCCTGAATCATAAAAAAAGTTATTTAATTCTTTTCAGTACTAAAACTAACTAGTAAATAGTTTTTGGTTGATGTTTCATGTGTTGAAATTCTAACATTGTGATTTTTTTTCAGATTGGCACTGGGTTTCTACAAAAGACGGTATTTTATTTTAATTTAAATTGCAGTTCTGAAATTTTGTGATAAAAAATAAAAAGCCAAGACTGTTTTCGTCTTTATGTAGTGTGGATGCATAAAAAGATTGTGAATAGAAAGTTGAATGAATGGAGTTTGAACAACCATTTTATATAAGAACCCAGCTAATTTTAACTCGCTGGTTTGTAATAAAAACGACCAAAAAACACATGACAATCACATGCCTTGAAGATCTGATGTCTGACAGGCAAACGTCATATCTGTACTTCATGTAACCCTCCTGAATTTTCCCCTACAACTATTCTAGTGATGCACATTTTTTTTACATTAAATAAAAATGGCTAAACAGTTCAGTTTTATTAAATGTGTTCTAATGTCTTTTAAAGCGAATATGAATACGTTTTAAATTTGTCAAGATGTTATAAGTGTTGTAGTTGTTCCAAATATAGAAACCGATAAACACAATATATGTGTGTGCAATCGAAACCGGTGATAAATGGATGATACAAATACGTATGACATATGAAAACATATGACATACGAAAACATATGGCACGACGATCGATACATCAAAGTAAAATCCAATGGTGGTGCACACAGGCACTTGTTTCTATCCATGGGAAGACCCACTATCAATGCAGTGGCGGATCAAGAACTTTTCCTAAGGGGGGGGGGGGCATGCTGACTGACCTAAGGGGGGCCCGTTCCAGTCATGATTCAATGATTCCCTATATAATCAACCAAATTTTTCCCACGAAAGGGGCGCCCAAGCCCCCCAGGATCCGCCTATGCAACGTATATTTACGTTGATAGTAGGTCTTCCCATGGATAGAAACATTAGGTAAACGGACAGAAAGTCACAGAACAAAAAGTCCCAGGACATAAAGTCACAAATTTGATAGGACAAAAAGTCACAGGACAAAAAGTCACAAATAGTTTGTTGACAATTATTTGAATAAATAAGAGAAATATCTTGAAATATTTACTTTTTAATACATATATTCATATTAAAGTGTAGGAAATGTGTTATTATACTTGAAAAATGAAGATTTATTCAATTTTAATCATGCAAAGGGTATATTTCTGGTCACCATGAAGCCATTTAAGTGCAAAGCCACGTTGACATTTTGTTTTTTTTAACAACTATTTGATCATCTTTGATATTTTTTGGGATAAATTTTGTTTACAATGTTGGTTTATATATCCCCGAGGAACCAGTAATGACGCACCTAACGTTGTGTTTGTCTCTGCATTTAATCTACCATTTAAAAGAAAAAGAAACACGGAATAGAATGAAAGATTGATTACTTGTTAATGTATTTCAATCATTAAACAGTTGATTTTTGAAACAGTAAAATCAATAAAAATCATGTTTGCTAACATTACAAACGGACTGTCAACTTATGATGGGTACCAGTAATGACGCACTATAAACAAACCAGTAAAAACCACTTGCAGTGTACCTGATGTTCGAAAAATTGCTTCAATCCGGATAATTTAAAGTTAACACTATTCAACAAATTTAATTTTAATAACAAATTTTGACATTTACAGTCACTTTTATGATCATGTTGATAGCAACACAATTTTTTTCATTAATTTAATTGTAACCTATATTTTATTTCAAATTTTATATAAAATTGTTCAAAATTTATCAAAATGACATATATATTCCATATACTTGAAAATAAGAAGTAATTGCATTCATAAAACAACATTGACATTAAAACATTTATCAATGTATACTTCGTACAATGAATGAAAAAAATCGATAAACAATAGAAAATTATATAAGCGACGATCATTTGTTCTACAGTGATTCCCGCTTAAATGTAAAACCATGTCACATGACAGTCATATGATTTGAAAAACACAAACTGGGGCAGCATGTGCATACATACTTTTGCCGGCCAAAGTGGATTTAGGACTGATAATCATTCTGGGAAGGGTAGAATGTTTTTGACCTTAATAAAATGGCAGAAATTGCATTATCTTTACTAATTCAAGCAATAATAACATTTCTGGACAGAGTTTGAGGCATCTATGTTGTAGTCATATGACCTTCACCATCATGTTATGAATAGTAATTATCGATGACGTCACATCTTTTGTTTAGAAATATAAAACCCAAAACTAAATTGGTGCGTCATTTCTGGTCCGCGTCAAAACAGGTACCAAGACGATACAATAGTTCAAGAAAAATACAAAAATATTTTTGTAGAAATAAGTGTTTTTTGTTCAAAGAAAATATTCAGAAAAAATGAATTGTGACTTTTTGTCCTGTGACTTTTTGTCCGTGACTTTTTGTCTGTGACTTTTTGTCCTGTGACTTTCTGTCCTACATTCAAACATTAGTGCCTGTGCTGCATAATTCATAAATTTGACAGTGAGATGTAAAAATCTAAGTAGATAAAATATAAATATGATAAACATAAAAAGGCAATCTTCATAAGGTAAAAAAAAACAAATAATCACAAAAAAGTAAACAAATATTTATGTCAACAAAGAAAAACAAAACTGAAAAAAAATCAAAAAAGTCAGGTGAACATTCAATGATAACAATTTGTCAAAATTGAATTATTGTAACGCCTTACTTCGTTATGATCTTCTACAATATGAAGAGGTGTGACGGCAAATTTCTTTAGTGCTTTGTTTTGTTGCCGAGCCATTTTTCAATTTTTAAAAACTGAAAACACGGGCGCAGACATGTTGAAATTCAGCAGTGAATGATTTAAAAAATATATTAAAAACTCTTAGAATAAACCTTCTTTTGTTACAATTCAGATACTTTTGTTTTGTATCAAACTTATTTTATATCAAAATAAGTTATTTATTGATAAAATGATCAAAGAGACATGTTTTGTAGAATTCCGAACTATAAACCCGTGTTTGTACCGTAATTGTTTTTGTAATCATGCCGGTGGTAAAAATGTCAACACGTGTGTCCTGTGGCAGAGACTTTCATTGCTGTCCAAACATTAATGATACGTTAGATCAGGCTTGCAAGTCTGGGTAAATTAAACTAAACCTAGTGTTACTTCATGCCACAATCTGTACTCCTGTTTTTTTCGAAGATTTTCAACATCCAAAATTCCAAGACCCCATCAGGCATCATGAGCATGAGAATCCAACCTTTCAGGAAAACGCTTATACATTTTGATGTATTTACTCTTTTTATATTGCAAATAAGTTATTATATCCGGAAAACAACTGATAAATATAATACGTAAAATAGTTAAAGAAGACTAAAGCCTGTTTTGATTATACATGTATGTAAATCGATTAAATTTCTATTCTGGTAAATCAATTGTTAATGGATCTCGATCAAGAGCCTCAGAACTAACGCACAATACTGCCAATCATTCCACATCAAATTTAAACATGAATGGATTTTCCCATGGTCGTTCAATAAGGTCACCTGTGTTTACTGTTACGATATTTCCCGCCATATAAAAATCTCGTGCAGTGGACAAAATCGATCTTTAATATCTTTTATTATCATTCAATATTGTGCGTGAAGTCAAGTTAAAGTTCAACCACGTGCACACGCTGTTGATCACTAATATGTGTATCATGGAATTGTCTTTTCACGGCAAATATTTTTTTTAGATTGCTGTCAAAAATATGACATGAAAGTTTCCAAGTTTACATGGATTGTGCGTAATTTAATATTACATGTATGCAATTAACGAAGTCCCAAGGTCCCGAATTTAAATTTACCCGACATCCCGAAATTCAAACCCCTCCTACCCCCCCAATTTATCATAATGAAGAAACACGGAAATATTAAAATAAACTTATGCCCGGGAAGAATCAATATCTTCTTCTAGTGTTATTATTTGCGTTCTATTTTAGTTATACATCTCTAACTTTCGGACAAAATTTGTTTACAGTAAAAAGTGAATTCACAACTATAAAGAATCATCAAGCTACTTGTATACAAGTATTGCTCACTGTGATTATTTTTATCTCGGAACTGACCCAACACAGACTGAATATTAAAGGGAAAATTCGCGATTTTTTACTTATGGTTTAAATATGTTCATTATGACAAAATATATATATTCACAAAGTTTTATCGCTATATGTCCAGTAATAAAGGAGAAATTCAACAATTAATGAAATTTTTTTAACTACTTCCTGTAGGTCGTGACGTTTTCTCCTGGTTTTTGCATGCCGGGATTTAAAATACAATCAGTAAAAGTCTTGGTTTTTAATGATATTTAAACGTAATCGTAAGCGCGCCGATGACTTATGGTTTATCTAATAAACATCCGATAATAAGAAGATAAGACGCACAGACGTGCAATTGTACACATTCATGAGATAAATTTTCTATGTTAAACGTATATATTCGAATTATTTTAGTAGACAACCAAAAAAGTTATAAATTTATTAATTAATGCATTTTCGGACTGATATATGAGGTGAACAAATTAAAGTACAATAATCTGTAAAGACAATATGTTGGTGTACTCTTATTGACCTTTTACTATCTCTGCTTTGACTAGATTTATACGATGTGTGTATTCACGGTTCTGTGGCAAATTGAATACTCTTAGATGGCTTGTTGAAAGGTAAATTGTTATTTGCACTTAGGTATTTAACCACGCCTCTAGGGCACACCTTGCCAGATGTGACTGTCTATTCGGATCAGTGGATTATAAAACAAGGGAGCATTCAATATACACATCTATAATACCAGAGACATATAATACAAGAGATTGGCAACTCGGCGAAATCCCGTAATATCACACGGCCACATTTATATGTCTCTGATAATACTAATTCAAGTTTCAAGTTTGTTACAAATAAAAATAGATCGCCGTGGAATTATTTAATTATATTTGCTGTATCATTTATTTCAATTCAAATAAATTAATTTACTAAGTAATAAAATTTAAACAATTTTCGGTTAAGACGGGAAACTTAATTCATGTGTCAGAATGAAATGATATACACCTCTTGTCCTTGATGTATGTCTCATTAAAAAGGGGGAATTAGAAATAACTTTACCAAAGCATTTTGATTTTCTTTATTAGGCAAAAAATGTACGAGAACACTTACATTTAGACTTTTGAAAGCCATGTATTAATGTATATCTGAAACTATCTGAAGATAAGTAGATAAATCTACCGAAGCGGAGTATAATATGTACGAACAAAGAAAAATACTTTTGTTTTTAAATCTTTGCACATTCATGATTAATTATTGTTATCTATTACTCATTCAATTACTTAATTGGTACCTAAAATATGTCTACCGCTTGGCATTAAAACTCGGTGTAGTAGGAAGGGTTTTATTACATATACTAGATTATATTATTTGGATGAGGATTTGAGCTATCCTATAAAACACATTTATTAGTTAACTACATTCGAGCCCAAAGGATATTAACTTAAATGATTCAATTAACTTTACTCACATATTACTTAAAAGTTATATTTCTATCTTATGATTTTTGCGTGCTTGTTTTTATAGAACAGTTTATATATGGTCCAAAAATTTATCATAAAATCATAAATAAAAATATCTTGTTCGGAGAATGATAGTACTATAACAGTGGTTCCAGTCAGTCAAAAGAGTCAGATTTTGACGAGTATGGTCATATTGGGTACGCACTAGAGCCAGGGTATACCGAAGAAGAGCTCCATAAAATGGAAGCTGCAGAAAGTTCCCGAAATCATCACAATTGTTCCGACATTCATGTAAAATATATGCAACTGGACGTAGCAACCATCGCTAGTTTTTAAAACACAGATTGGTGTTCGTGTACTAACTGCATACTTATGCCGTTATTAACGGAATGTCTATGTTGCCACTAATTTACTCTCTTTGATCGTAATATTGAATTGGGTGAATGCATAAGTAACAGCATCGATTTCATAACAGTTTGTCTGAACCCGGTTGTTCTTGAAACTAACTATATAAGTTTTTTTTAAGTACAATCGTATTCATATTATACATGTTAAATGAATGAACAAATATTAAACCTATCTGTTTATTGTTTTCCGTCCATGTCTGCTCATCGCCAGAAATAAAGTTTGTCGCACGAAAAAATGGTGTTAATTCCAGAGTCAAAATTTAAAGAACTTATTTTCCATGTTTTCTGGTATTGTTCGAAAGAGAATTGACCTAACAGAAGAATTACTATCTTAGGCTGTCAGTAACACATGTAGAGTAGTGGGTCGTTGTTGGACATGCAAATCTTATAAAGTGTATCATCTGTTAAATTTGCAGGTCACTGAAAGGGGTAGTTCCATACGGAAGTAGGTTTTGAGATTGATTTTTTTTTATATCCAGTGACACATTTTACATGCGTATTCTTGAACGTTTGATACATCATTTACTCTCAAATTGCAAAAAACGAAAACTTCCTCTTGTATTTATAGTATTTGTTGAAATAGTCCTCGTCTCACAACGTATAATACTCTATCTATTTGACCAACGATGTTCAAAAACAAAAGACAGCGAATTTTATGTCATCTTTCCCTATTTTTGAATGTAACTTATAAGGCTGTTCAACTGGCAAGAATACCGCCAGAGACATATATACATGTCTCTGATACCGCTAAAGCGAACAAGCAGTTTATTCTTTAAATTGCTATCATATCACGGCAAGAAAGAAAATAAATCCCGAAATTGATTTGAAACTTTAATACTCAATAGTTTTCCTAGAAAATACTCACACCCCTTTGGGATTATTAGTGTACGTCCAGTTGCATATATTTTACATGAATGTCGGAACAATTGTGATGATGACGAATTTCTTCCTTTATTCGAGAACAATCTAATTGATACATAAAACTGGGATTTTACTATGTTCATAACTTCGATGAACCAAAGCAAGATATATATCGACCTGTATTTAAATCAAACTGGTTCTCTTCTTCTTCTTCTTCTTCTTTTGGTATACAATATAGTCTGATACATGTATATATTTTAAATTGCACTATAGTTCCGTAACTTTCTATCCAGGCGTATAAGCCAACATCGACAAGTGCGTACATTTTTTAAATCAATATTTTTGGTATGTACCAGTCTGTCCTTTACTATAATTGACAAATTACATTTTCCCAAATTAACCCTCGGAAAAAATATGTATATAGATTTTTATTTCTTCAAATCTTTTTTTTTTTTTTTGTGGTATTTTTTATATTTTCATAAATAATATTCTTTACACCAGAAATGTTATTTATAAACAAGCGTACGAGTTAAATATTGGCATCATATCACTTTCGGACACACAAGACAGAGATGTGTATTATACACCTGATAGTTCAAAATGGAAAGTTATAAGTCTGCCGTGTACACTGATCAATACCTACAGAAGTGAAACGATGCATGAACTTGCAAGCCCGACAGGAAATCGCTTGAATACCCGGACGTGTCACCTGAGTCCTCACACCCCTCACAATACCTTTGGGAGTAATACCTTTAGCCATGCTGGTGATCAGATGAGGAAAGATCCGAATTTATTTGAATAAAGTTTATTACTTTAAAGAATTATGAACGAATTAGATTTTTGAAAACAATTTTCACGGAACACTTATTTATTATTTGAACTGTGACTCTTTAACTAATTCCAATATTAACAGTTTAAAAATAACAGATATATAATAATGGTCATTTAAAAAAAAATAAGAACATTTTCCGTATCAAGTTTATTGTTAGTCAGATAAAACAATCGTACGATTGACAAGATATCGACACGCAATTACGACTACATCGGTTACTGTAGTTTTGGTCCTTTGTGTTTTATAGACATATCGTGATTATAATCGTAGAAGATGACAAGATGGCGGAGCGTAGAAAATTGATACTCAAATTTTAAAATCGATGTTGATCTCTTATCTAGCGGAATAAAACTTTAATATCTATAAATTTGAGCCTTTTTATACAGAATGGACATAATATCAATTTTTGATTTTTTTGCGAAGTTTCCCTTTAAATACAAATGTAGTGTGATTAATATAGAAATATTTTGCATGTGACCTCGCCAAACAGCAATGTAAAACGTATGCACTTGAGATAGCATTCTGCTAATCAATGGATTTACATGGAAAATAAATCAGTAAAACAAAAATAACCTTCCAGAAATTGAATAAAAATATGTTTAAAAAATTTATGCAAAAGATACGAAAAAAAACAACAAACAAGGATCATAAAATAAAAATAATTTTGAGGATTAAAGAAAATAAATAGCAGTCATAATATAAAAACCATAATTAAAAAAATTAGGCTATTTTTATTAAAACAAAGTTTTCTCCAGTACTTCACCTGTAAAAATATTTTATGTCAAATACGATGTATAAAAACTAATATAAGGCCAGGATTTTTTAATTTGTTGGTTTACGGATCCGCCGACCCGATTTTTCCGATTTTCAGAATAAAAATAAAATTGACTTTTCATGCTTTTTTATTCCCGCCGACCTTACAAATGCATTATCCCTGAAAAATAATTAAATAATTTTTTTTTATGAAATGAAATGCATTAATCACTAACAAAATTGATAACACTTTCTGTTGTGAAAAAATAAAACTTCCAGTTTACGTTTCTAAAAATAGACAAATCAATTATAACTGACCTTGAAATGTCGTTTGCGCAAATAATATTGCGGAACGAAACTTGTGTTTAAAACCAATTACACAATAAGTTCGTTTCCCTTATTTGTCATCAGTCCGTAAGATGCATCATCTCATAGATATTAGACTTGTCCAAATGTGGACAGGGTAAAGGCATCAAGTTGAAGTACTGAATATTAACAAATCATTTTGAATTTTGTTGTTTCATAGATAATAAAAAAATTATCGTCCATTTGGATAAAAAACGGGAATGCGAGACAACAGATTAACCCGATAATCTCGTTTTCCAGTGGACGAGTCTATTAGGTTTTTAACACGTGTGTTGAAACTTATTTTCGTACGACGTTTTTACATTTTTTTCTTTATCAGTTTTCGTGCTTGAAGATCATTATTCACCAAGTTTTCTGGAATTGATAAAGAGCTACGCGATATTATTTTTCTTGTTTCTGAAATGACGATTTAATTTCGTCTTTGTCCGTGCACCCCCCTTTTTTTACTGTAAATTATTAGACAATGTCATGCGATGTTTATAACAGTTGAGCAATAATATTTCATCGAACTAAAATTTAAGAAATGATGATAACATAGCATAACAAACATATTGTTAGAAAGGTGAAATATATATTGATTTTGCATATTTTTCTGTCTTCAAAGATGATTTTTTTTCTTTTTTTTTCCCGACCGACCGACCCGACTTTTTCATGGGGAAAATCCGTAAACCATCAAATTAAAAAACCGTGGCCTAATCAATAGAGTGACTGGCAGGTTAAAATTACAGGTAGACTGATTCTGAAATCAGTGAACCGTAATAGTAGCACGATAATAGCACGTAATAGTTGTGCGCGAACGTGTAGGTTGCGAAAGTGAAAGGGGGCGAACGTGAATGGGTGCGAAAGTGAAAGGGGGCGAACGAAAATGGGTGCGAACGGCCCCGGATTTGTAAAAAATCAGCCACATGAAGACTATGTCCATAATTTCTTCATTCATGATTAGTCTAAGATTACTCTGATGTCCAGCAGCTGTTTTGCCAGACAGGCTGATGCCATGGGAAGTCAGAGCTCGTCCTATATCTAAAAGTTGATATTTGCCCATCCAAGATTGAAAGTGTCGCTTTTTGAGCCAGCTGACAGCCTTGTATCCTTGTATCTCACAGGCACTTGTCTAAGAAAAAAATTCCTATATATCTTGATATAATACAAGGTTCTTAACTTGCATTCTAGAAAAATGTCAGCCGGTGGCGAAATTCCATTACATGCCAATTTCTCTGCTGTCAATCCCACTAAAATTTGTTACATAATGTATGTCGTAAATCTAAATTGATTTTTGTACACAATGGTGTATAACACGCCTCTTTTGTTTGTCAGAATTATCTGTAGCAGGCCTACCGAAGTATGCCAATTGTAATAATTTCGAAATAACATAGATAATTTACATTTTCCATTTTAGATTTGATTTTGTATGTTTTCCCATTGTCAACCCTCGTTACAAGAGAGAATTCATCCATGGACCTGCCAAGGAGAGACCAGGAGCCATTACTAGATCTGACATGCTTCTCACAGGACAAGGTTTGTTTTAGTTCTTATTAGCAGGTATTATTAATATTCTATATCAATGTTCATAAGGTCACGTCTTTGAAATGTTTAATACAGTACTGTATTATGTGATTTGCTAATTGTTGAAGAAAGTACAGTGACCTACAATGTATACTTTCTTTTACCTACTTTGGTCTTTGTTGGATGGTTGTTTTGCTAGCAATAGTAATACTGCTTTTTATTTATTTTTTAAATCTTATCAAACACAGAAAAGGGGAGATAATTGAATTAACTTTCTATTTTATAGACTGGAATTCATTGGTTGTTGGAAAGATATCGCCATGGCTACAACCAGATTCTCGAGTTGACGTGATTAGAAAGAACTCAGAGGCTGTAAGTTTATACACTTATTGGTTTCAATAGAAATAAAGTATTATGGTATGTATTTGTTACCTGAATTATCATAAAAAGTTAAATGAGAAATTTTGACTTCCATTTACAGAATCAATGTATGGTATTCACATATATGATCTTGGATGGATGCTGTATCTACTAAGAAACAAAATTGGTGGCTATATATCAGCATGATATTAAATACAAACAAATATGATTTAATATCTTTTTAAACTTTAAATTAGTAGAGTCTTATAATATTAATCAGACTTGATATTTACAATAATATACCCTCCACTATTTTCAGGCTTTAAGACAGGAGTTAACTTTTGCTAGTCACTTAGCTATACCGTCTGTACTGATACCACTGAAGAATGGAAATATTACAAATCTAGCCAGAATTCTGAATGAACATCTTGTTAACAGCTATGCTAATCAGGTCAGTAATGTTATCTATCAGTGTGTTATCATGTGATGTGGTTGTCAGAATAAATTTTGAATGCATCTGACATAACTACTGGATAAAATATGTTATCCTGATTCAGAGTAATTTCTCGCAATTTGATTGGCTGATATTGTCCTAATAAATTTAAGTGCAATTTTTTATCGCGTCATTTGGAATTATCTCCCTTATTTATGACGTCAATTGAAATTATCTCCCTTATTTATTATGTCAATTAAAATTTGAGTTGCTTTAAAGTGCTAATTTTTTTAAAGTTTCAGATTAAATATCTATAATATATTTGATTGCTATATTGTCCTAAAATTGAATTTGAATATAATAATATGCAAAATAACAAAATCAGGATAAATTCGTTACTGTGTTCAATTGTCCTAATACAGAATTTAATCGGGTCAATAAAATTCATATTTGATTTGGCTTCGCCTCACCCGATATGAATTTTATTGACCTGATAAATTCTCGTATTAGGACAATTGCACACTGTGTAACTAATAGTATCCTTAGAACTTTATATTTTGATATTATACCTAGTCTTTTTTAGATTAAATTTTAATGTTAAAGGCTAAGGAATATAATTTAATGAATGAACATTTTATTAAGAAATGAGAATATAGAAATTTACTTTGATTATTACACGTTCAACTTTAATAAGTTTTACTCTGAGATGTTTCAGTTTATGCCAAAAGTAGATATTTAGATTCTACTCAAATCAGAATGGATTATATTATAAAGTGTATATTTATTTTAGTCATACAAACTTCTTGTTTTAATTTCAGCAATACTGGATCCATGTCCCAACAATGTCTCCAAGGGACCAAATTGATCCATTGATTGAGGGTCAGACAGAGGAGATAGAAAACCCAGAAGACACATGGACATGGTAACTTTATTCTTATATTTTTTTGTATTTAATTCAAATAGATGAATGCTGACTTGTAAAAAAATCTAAAGGATATTTCAAACTATTAACAGCTTTAGCTATTGTTAATTTCATTTAACTTAATATCTACTCTACCTAATGCATGTAAGAAAGAGGTTTCAGAAACAAAACATATTATAGTTCTCTAAGAGAATAATATATAGCATATACAGCAAAATCACATGATATAATATGTAAATGTATAACATAATGAAGAAATCACATGACTTAAAATGGTGTTCACAAATAATAATTTAACTACATGTATTAAAGTCATATAATTCTTTTTGAAGTTGTTAAAAAGTATATAATTAACTTAGCTCTTTCTTGTCACAGAAATTCTTTGATACTCTAAATTCAAGTTGTAAAAAAAATTTGATTTTAGGTGGCACAAATTCAGGACTCTTTGTGATTCTCACAAGAGAGTTAGTGTTTGTTTAGAACTTACACCAGATATGCCGTCTGTAGAAGTCCAGAAAAGATGGTTAGCAGAGCCAGTAAAATCATGCTCTATCTCTACCAGTCTGTTCCTTACCAATAAGAGAGGCTATCCAGTGTTGACCAGAGCTCATCAGATATTCATTCTTATGTTATTCAAGGTAAAATTAAAATTGTCGCCATATTTTTAGCTCACCTGGCCCGAAGGGCCAAGTGAGCTTTTCCCATCACTTGTCGTCCGTCGTCGTCGTCTTCCGTCGTAGTTAACTTTTACAAAAATCTTCTCCTCTGAAACTACTGGGCCAAATTAAACCAAACTTGGCCACAATCATCATTGGGGTATCTAGTTTAAAAAATGTGTGGAGTGACCCAGCCAACCATCCAAGATGGCTGCCATGGCTAAAAATAGAACATAGGGGTAAAATGCAGTTTTTGGCTTATAACTCAAAAACCAAAGCATTTAGAGGAAATCTGACATGGGGTAAAAATGTTAATCAGGTCAAGATCTATCTGCCCTGAAATTTTCAGATGAATCGGTCAACCCGTTGTTGGGTTGCTGCCCCTGAATTGGTAATTTTGAGGAAATTTTGCTGTTTTTGGTTATTATCTTGAATATTATTATAGATAGAGATAAACTGTAAACAGCAATAATGTTCGGCAAAGTTAGATTTAAAAATAAGTCAACATGACCGAAATGGTCAGTTGACCCCTTTAGGAGTTATTGCCCTTTATAGTCAATTTTTAACCATTTTTCATAAATCTAAGTAATCTTTTACAAAAATCTTCTCCTCTGAAACTACTGGGCCAAATTAATCCAAACTTGGCCACAATCATCTTTTGGGTATCTAGTTTAAAAAATGTGTGGCGTGACCGGGTCAACCAACCAAGATGGCCGCCACGGCTAAAAATAGAACATAGGGGTAAAATGCAGTTTTTGGCTTATAACTCAAAAACCAAAGCATTTAGAGGAAATCTGATGTGGGGTAAAAATGTTTATCAGGTCAAGATCTATCTGTCCTGAAATTTTCAGATGAATTGGTCAACCTGTTGTTGGGTTGCTGCCCCTGAATTGGTAATTTTGAGGAAATTTTGCCATTTTTAGCTCACCTGGCCCGAAGGGCCAAGTGAGCTTTTCCCATCACTTTGCGTCCGGCGTCCGTCGGCGTCCGTCGTCGTTAACTTTTACAAAAATCTTCTCCTCTGAAACTACTGGGCCAAATCTAACCAAACTTGACCAAAATTATCATTGGGGTATCTAGTTTAAAAAATGTGTGGCGTGACCCGGTAAACCAACCAAGATGGCCGCCACAGCTAAAAATAGAACATAGGGGTAAAATGCAGTTTTTGGCTTATAACTCAAAAACCAAAGCATTTAGAGCAAATCTTACATGGGGTAAAAATGTTAATCAGGTCAAGATCTATCTGCCCTGAAATTTTCAGATGAATCGGTCAATCGGTTGTTGGGTTGCTGCCCCTGAATTGGTAATTTTGAGGAAATTTTGCTGTTTTTGGTTATTATCTTGAATATTATTATAGATAGAGATAAACTGTAAACAGCAATAATGTTCAGCAAATTTCGATTTACAAATAAGTCAACATGATCGAAATGGTCAATTGACCCCTCAAGGAGTTGTTGCCCTTTATAGTAAATTTTTAACCATTTTTCATAAATCTAAGTAATCTTTTACAAAAATCTTCTCCTCTGAAACTAATGGGCCAAATTAATCCAAAGTTGGCCACAATCATCTTTGGGGTATCTAGTTTAAAAAATGTGCGGCATGACCTGGTCAACCAACCAAGATGGCCGCCATGGCTAAAAATAGAACATAGGGGTAAAATGCAGTTTTTGGCTTATAACTCATAAAAATAAAACATTTAGAGGAAATCTGACATGGGGTAAAAATGTTTATCAGGTCAAGATCTATCTGCCCTGAAATTGTCAGATGAATCGGTCAGTCTGTTGTTGGGTTGCTGCCCCTGAATTGGTAATTTTGAGGAAATTTTGCTGTTTTTGGTTATTATCTTGAATATTATTATAGATAGAGATAAACTGTAAACAGCAATAATGTTCATCAAAGTAAGATTAACAAATAAGTCAACATGACAGAAATGGTCAGTTGACCCCTTTAGGAGTTATTGCCCTTTATAGTAAAATTTTTAACCATTTTTCGTAAATCTTAGTTATCTTTTACAAAAATTTTCTCCTCTGAAACTACTGGGCCAAATTAATTCAAACTTGGCCACAATCATCTTTGAGGTACCTTGTTTGAAAAATATGTCCGATGACCCGGCCATCCAACCAAGATGGCAACCACGGCTAAAAATAGAACAGGGGTAAAATGTTGTTTTTTGCTTATAACTCTGAAACAAATCATTTAGAGGAAATCTGACAAGGAGTTAAATTGTTAATGAAGTCAATATATATCTGCCCTGAAATATTCAAATGAATTGGACAACCGGTTGTTGGGTTGCTGCCCTCCAATTGGTAATTTTTAAAGAAATTTTTCTGTTTTTGGTTTTATCTTGAATACTATTATAGATAGAGATAAACTGTAAACAGCGATAATGTTCATCAAAGTAAGATCTACAAATAAGTCAACGTGACCTAAATGGTCAATTGACCCCTTAAGGAGTTATTGCCCTTTATAGTCAATTTTTAACAATTTTCATTAATTTGGTAAATTTATGTAAATTTTTACCAAATATTTTTCTCTGTTACTAATGGGCAAAGTTCATTATAGATATAATTGTAAGAAGCAAGAGCGTTCAGTAAAGTAAGAACTTCAAACACATCACCAACACCAAAATACAATTTTGTCATGAATCCATTTGTGTCCTTTGTTTAATATGCACATAATTATGTTGGTTTTATTAGAAAAAACTGTGACATACTAAAAAAAAATTACGAAATCCATAACTATCGTTATGTTTGTATATATTATTCCCTTTGAAATTTTATCCATGCTTTGAAATCAACTGTCTGTTTACTTCTATGGGAAAAAACTTAAATAAAAAGTTGAATAAGACTCACAGTCATTCATTTTCGTTATTTCTGAAACATGTCGGATTCTCTGGGGATGCTTTTCCTGACTATATTTCTATGGGGGGGTCTGCACAGAAGAATGTGAAATAAAATTGCCATTTCACGAAGAACGAATAATTAAAAATGTCTTGCACATTGATCTTTTAACCTATTTCATGAAACACTGTGGATAGTGAAATTTTTTCACAGCTGCATGTGAAATAAAAATGGCAAAACAAGTTGCACAAAAATAACCCTTTACATCCCTCTTCTATTAATAATCCCCAGACTGGAGTTTCGGTATTGTTTTAACCATATTACACAAGTGAGTTTACCTAAATTTTATATAATTCTCCGTTCTAGTTGTGCTTTATATGTAACCTTCTATTTTAAAAACAACAAAGACAATAGAAAAAAATGATGTTTAATAAGAAATAAAATTCGAAAACTAATTGCAGAATTTAGTAGTCTAGAAAAAGATTTTTTTAAATCTCCACCTAAGTGAAGTATAAAAATAAGTACAGTAGTCGATGAAAATGTCATTAGTAATAGCTCTACTCTTCTTTTGACAATCTGTTATCATATTAAATTATATATATTTTACAGTTGGAAGTCCAGATTATTATAACAGGTACAAACAGACACCTAGACAAAGGTATTCACACCTACCAACAGTACCTAGATCACTTGTTTCAGGTAAGTTGACCAAGTCATCTGTAAAATGTCAAATCTTTTTATTGCCACAATATTCATATTAACCAACAACACTAAGATCACATGTTCCAGGTATTTTAACACAGAGTCTGTATTTACTGTCAAATTTTGGATCTTTTGGTTAACTTGAGTTGGCAAACGGTATTCACAGCTACATATAATACCTGAATGGCTTGTTCAATTCACCACTCATAAGTACTGAAAATTCAGATGTTAACAATAAAATCTTGGATATTCGATTGAACAGTACATGCATAACATTTCATTGTTTAGCTTTTGGTCCTTTTTGGTTACAGATATCTTAGCAACAAGCATCCTGAAGAGACATACATTTATTGTTAAAATCAGGTGCAGTAATTGTTTACAAAAAATGTAAATAAAAAGTTTAATTTTATTCTTATCTGACTATGTTTATTTCATACACTAGTCATATATTATATATATAGTATAGATTACCTGATCACACAATAAGATCAACCTGTCCATAATCTGATATTTTTTACTATAGACCCAGCCACCACCAGATCCAGTGGCACAGTTTGCTAAAGGATACGAGGACTACTTACAGAGCCCATTGCAGGTACGCAATCATTGTAATACACAACATTATTCTATAAATAGATGATCACTTTTATGAGCTATGGTAACTGTATTTTCAATTTAATCTGAATAGCAAGGTTTCTTACAATACAAGATTAATGATCTCTTTCACTACTATTATGATGCACAAATTATTCTTATTAACAAGTTATATTGCCAAGCATACAATAATCAATGACTAGTACTTGTGCTTCAGGTTAACCTCTCAAAGACATCTACATGAAAATCGAAATTATTTATGAAAGGAAGTCTGAAAAGTTGTGTTTTATTTTGGCATGAATAAGAAAAATATATTGCTAGCAATTATGGTTGCACTTGTTGATCTAAGACCTAAATATTAAAGCATTGTATTTTCACTATTATTTTACTTCCAATTTTAGCCACTGATGGACAACTTAGAATCACAGACCTATGAGATATTTGAAAAGGATCCTGTCAAATATTCACAATATCAGAAGGTAATATACTTTTTATTGAACTGCAGTAAGACATGTAACATTTTGTTTTTAATTATGTCTGCTGTCAATTACAATGTTGACAGTCAGTGTCATTAGTCAAAATATTTAGTGATGGCAGTCAACGTTTGGTGGATATTTGAAATATTTATTTTGAAAATTTTTACTATTATTGCATTTGAATAAGATAAGATAAGATAAGAATTTAATAATCTAATCAAGAACCCATAAAGGGCATCATTTTACAACAATATTATGAACAATATGATTGGAAAAAAGCAAAACAGAAACCTAATACCATACTATAGAGTTGTGGACAGGATCAGAGCCTAACACAACATGTGTCTTCCATAACTATTACATCAAATCTCATAGTAATAAAATAAGAATGACAGGACTGTATTTGAAGATTGCCACAGTCAATTTTGGATTTGATTGTTGCAAGTACATGTTATACTTGTTCAGCTCAGCATCACCAATAAAACTGCATCTGCAATGGTCAAATCTGTAGTCAGTGGTGAACAACCACCAAACAGAGTGCTGTTATTTTAAAATAATTTAATTTTGGATGTAACACGTCTTCTGATTGGCTGTGAGAATTTTTTTTATCAGCCCATAGACATAATTTTGTCATTTGACTGTGAAGTCATCACTGTTTTTTCATGATTTACTCCTTGAATATGGAATCTTGAGGAATGTCTATTCGAAATAACATAAAAAATGTGGTGCACACTGTCAAATAACGCGCTACGTGTGTTATTCAGTGTGTACCACATTTTTTATGTTATTTCTTCATAGACAGAAAAATTATTACAGTCATTCCTTAAATAGCTTGAAAAATGGCAAGCAAAAAAATGTTGTTGTAAATACTATTTTTTTTAATGAAAAAGAAATAATCAATCAAAAACTCATTGAAACTTATATGTCAAAAATGTGCATCAAGAAGTATATGGATAATATATCCTTGTAATGTTACATGCAAAAATTTCCACTTCAAGATATAACATAGTTATTTATACTGCTTCATTATCTAATACCATTAATATAGAAAATATAATTTAGAACTTGAAAGCAATGTGGATATTTTCTTATTTTATGTTATGAAATAAGACTACAGAATCTTTAAACTTGTTTGACAAAATATTTACTTACAAATAGGCATTGATGTGAAGAATTTGATATTATTTTATAAACTAATTCCATTAAAGAAAATGAAGTGCAATTTTCCATGTTAGAAAAGGTAGATGTGTTTTTCTTCAGTTTGTTCACTTGTCATAGTCATTCTAACAATATGTTATACTATTCTTTCATGATATCAAAACCTTAAGTAATGCCTAATGATAAACATTTCATTTCAGGCTGTGTATCATGCTTTGTTAGACAAAGTCAAACCAGAGGAAAGAGATACAAAAGAAATGTAAGTAGCAATCAAATCATTGTTGTATGAATTGTTTTATGTAAATTACCGTAGATACTCGCTTATAAGTCGGAAGTTTGGGAGTAAAATTCAGAATCCAGAGAGGGGTACCAACTTATAAGCGAGATCCAGCGACCAGAGGAAAAATCCAAGCTCGAGAAAAGTGGTCAGGAGTGAATTTCCTGGTCAAAACTACGTTGGTGATTGCCAAACCTACATAAATCCCTAAATTAAAAGTTTTTGTTGAAAATAAATGACTACAATACTGTCTTTGTGTTTTATTTGTTCTCTGTTAACATTTTTCTGTCAATTTGTTTTGAATTTCCGACTGTTTCCGGTTTGTGTATTGATTTTCATGGTCAAATGGTTTGTGCATAAACCCAAAAGAAAGAGCCAAGAACCAAAAATGAAAACGAGATAACAATGTACCAACTATTTAAAAGGATGTATTCAGCGGAGTTATTGTGTCATTATTGTGATATCATGATATCAATTCAATACTTATAAATCATACAATAATCAAAAATAATTTTAAGATTCATTCCCAAGATCAAAATATTATTCATTAAAATGTCTCAGGTAAACTGTGAGTGAGTGACAAAGATTACAAAATTGATTGGCAAGCCAATATAATCCATTGATAACCCCTAATTAAGAGACAAAGAGTTGTATTCACTAAAGGTGTGAAAAACATCACTGATACCGGTAGGTGAATAGATGACACTAATGAGTTGGGAGTTATTTTAATATAAAGTTGATTAGCTTCACTTAATTTTTTTTAATCCTTTAATCATCACAATATAATGAGAATTATGAAGTGTACATGCTCCTTTAACACTGAGTTATGTGTTCTGTGAAAATATTGATCGACTTAAAAAAATTTCAGGTTCATATTGGTTTATGTTCGCTTTTCTCAAACAATAGGTTGTTAGTCATACCCTACAAAATCATTGATGCATTACGTAAACAACACATGGCTAATCTGTAATCAAACAGTGAACAAAACAACAGGAATAAATACATCTTTATTATTAAACAGCTATATAAATTATCATAATCAACATCAACTAAATTCAAACCAAACAAACATTCATGCAGAAAATGAATATAATTCCTGGATTTGCATTGGTTTTACCGGCGTTCAGTAACTGTCAGCTGCAAACAAAAATGTCCAAATTTTGTCCGACTTATACGAGGGTCAAGACTAAATACTCAGAATTTGGAGCTGAAAAGGGCATCCGACTTATAGTCGGATCGACTTATTATCGAGTATCTACGGTATGGTTGATAATGGATTGATATTTCCTTCAATGCTGATACCTCAAATCAAGGCAGTTAGATGGCACCCGAAAGACAATCTGTCATCAAGTTGAGAGAATTTAAAATGTTACAAACTAAACACCAATTGAAGTGTTTTTCATAAAGACTTCCAATTAATATGTCAGATCAGATTATATACAGATTAGGGGCTGCTATAATTTTAGTATTAATGTAGAATTTGTTGTAAACATTAAAATTCTATTAACTGTATAAGTCTTCTGGGTTGAATTCTTACATATTGAGTTAGTAAAATACATAATAAGTACATCATGTGAAAGTTTATGCTAATCAATCTTTAAATTTATATAGTGTGTTAATGGTTGTTGGTGCTGGGCGTGGACCATTAGTCAGGGCATCTATAGCAGCTGCACAACAAGCAGGCAGGAAGGTGAAAAAGATCTATGCTGTGGAGAAAAATCCTAATGCTGTCATCACGTAAGTTAAATGAAGGAACAATAATATGGAAATTTATAGACGAAGAAAAACAATAACAATGCAGATCTTTGTTTTTTTGGTATTTTGATCATGTCTTCATTGAGATTGTCTTTATGCACAATTGCCATAAAAAAAATCCTTTTAAATTATGTATTTTCATTTAGTCTGGTGTTCCTTTATTAATAAACTAATTTGAAATAGATAAATAAATAATCAATTTATTCCTGAAATAGATGCTTCTTTTTAAATCTTCTGAATTACCCTGGACTTTTTGTTAATTTTACGTCTTGGTGAAAATTCTGCTATTTCCAATACCTCCTATTTAAACTTATTTTCTGTGCCATTATGGACCGACACTTTTACCTAGTATTCTAATTATAGATTTTATTGGTTTGTTTTAAGGCTAGAGAACATGAAAGATGAGATGTGGGGTGACCAAGTAGAAGTTATATCATGTGACATGAGGAAGTGGGAGGCGCCACAGAAAGCTGACATTCTAGTGAGTGAATTACTGGGATCATTTGCTGATAATGAACTGTCACCAGAATGTCTTGATGGAGCACAGAGATTCCTGAAGGAGGATGGGATCAGCATTCCGTGTGAATATACATCATTCCTAGCGCCATTACAGTCAGAGAAACTACACAATGAAGTCAGGAACTGTAAAGATAAGGATAAACAACCTGATGTAAGTAGTTAAATATTTTGACAGTTGTTTAATCTATTGGTGCAGTTTTTCTACCATGTTGATAACTAGTTTCTTGGGATTTTACATCTGTTTTTTTACACATCCTGTATAATAATTGTATGCATTTATAGTTTAATTACTATGAAATTTATTACTGTGAAAGACCATCGAACAAATATGAAAAATACATCACACCCACCAAAAAAAAATTGATATCTTGAAAGTTAGAAAAAAAGGCCAGATTGAATGGTAAGAAGGCTCATCCAAAAGTCATCATATAAAATCTATAAATCCAAGACACTTTACCAGCTCAGAATAACATAATGTCTCAAACAGTAGTTAATGGTTACATTATATTTACTGAATTTTATAGGCAATGTTTTTGTTTTTTAAATGTGTAATGTAAGACTAAAGTAAAAAAAACCATTTCTATATGTATAGTATTTTTCATTTAATATGTACAAAGTTTTTGTCTTAATTTTGATTCTTTAAACTTATTAGCATTATTTTGAGATGCCATATGTTGTCAGACTACACA
Source organism: Mytilus galloprovincialis (assembly GCF_965363235.1). Taxonomy (NCBI): domain Eukaryota; kingdom Metazoa; phylum Mollusca; class Bivalvia; order Mytilida; family Mytilidae; genus Mytilus; species Mytilus galloprovincialis. Next base: position 92,472,507 of record NC_134843.1, read on the forward strand.
ATTGTCAGGTCCTAGATGAACCAAAGAAAGTTTTTGTCTTCAAACATCCAAACAAAGGTGAGTAAGAAAAGAAAAGAAATGCCAGTTACAGATGATGAATTTTGTATCAATGATGGCTTTGTTGTTGAAATAGTTGGGCAAAATGTATACAAATCACTACTAGAATTAAAGATTCTGAAGGAATGACTGTAATATTTTTATGCCCCACCTACAATAGTAGAGGGGCATTATGTTTTCTGGTTTGTGCGTTTGTTCATTCGTTAGTCCTTCGAATTCTGTCTGTCCTTCCGTTCGTTCTTCCAGCTTCAGGTTAAAGTTTTTGGTCAAGGTAGTTTTTGATGAACTTGAAGTCCAATCAACTTGAAACTTGGTACACATTTGCCCTATGATATGATCTTTCTAATTTTAATGCCAAATTAGTGTTTTGATCCCAATTTCACAGTTCACTGAACATAGAAAATGATAGTGCAAATTTCAGGTAAAAGTTTTTGGTCAAGGTAGTTTTTGATGAAGTGGAAGTCCAATCTACTTGAAACTTACTATACATGTTCTGTGATATGATCTTTCTAATTTAAATGCCAATTTCACAGTCCACTAAAAACAGAAAATGATAGTGTACTATGGACACATTCTTGTTTCTGTCTATGAAGAAAAAACATCAAAAATGTGGTGCACACTGAATAAGACGTGTTATGCTAAAAATTTACTGGTTTTGAAATAACTAATTTAAGGGTTTCAAAATAGAAAGGGATGATTTTTTTTAAGTTGTTTTTTTCTCTTTGTTCTATTTGGTTTCTTTCATTAATTTTAATATTTAGATGTTGATATTTGATACTAAGCCACGTACAATAGTACACCATGTGATTTTTAGTACATGCATATTTAAAAAATAGAATATTAATATGTAATCCAGCAATGCAGTCGTTTTCCCTCTGTTTGTTATTTTACTTATTCATACCAGGCGCGGATCCAGAGGGGGGGGTTCCGGGGGTTGGAACCCCCCCTTTTTTTGGGTCGATCAATGCATTTGAATGGGGAAATATAATCAGAACCCCCCCTTTGTCCTGGGTTAGGAACCCCCCCTTTTTAAAATGGCTGGATCCGCCCTGCATACATGATGCTAATATAAGTGTTTTTTTAGAAGTCGAGACTTATAAATAATATTGTAAGATTTCCTCAATAACTGATTATATTTCAGATGAGGTGATAGACAACTCACGACACATCAGTTTAGACTTTGACATACAGAATGATGCATTACTACATGGCTTCTCTGGTTATTTTGAAACTGTGCTGTATGGAGACATTAATCTCAGTAAGTCAAACATTTTAGGAAGAAAAACTCGCAAATATTTTGATGCCCACTAACTTTCATTTTTTAAATGTTTCCAGTAATCTGCATGACCAAACATTGGACAAGGTAAAATTGAATTCTAGACCTCTTTGGAACCTACATGAATTTCATGAGCAGCCAGTTGAATACATTACTACAGAATTTTGCTTCCACAAATTGTTCCATGGTAACTATTAGATTGATCAATAGAAAACATTTTTATATGCAAGATAATCATGTAATTAATTACCTAGATTCATGGTTTATGTTTTTTTTCATTATTCAACATACTGATTCAATTATTCCATATTAATTATTAATTACTACTTTTCAGGTATATTACCATCTACCCATTCACAAGGAATGTTCAGTTGGTTTCCAATATATTTTCCAATCAAGGTAAGAACAAAGTACATGAAAATGAGTTTGTGTGTACAGTTTAACATGAAGAGAATATAAAAAATAACATATGTGACAGAATTTTCAAAAAGAAAGTTTGAACTGAGACCTGTTGTTGTTTACATCCTTATGAATAATTGTGTCATCACACTACATCTACTTATTTCTATAACAGAATAATTTAATTTTGGATGTAACACATCTTCTGATTGGCTGACGTTATTTTGTTATCAGCCCATAGACATTCGAGAAAACATAAAAAATGTGGTGCACACTGTTGAATAACCCGATAGGCACGTTATTCAGTGTGCACCAAATTTTTTATGTTATTTCTTCATAGACATTCCTTAAATGTTAAACAAAGAAGTAAGACTATACAAAGTTTTGTAAGACAATTAAATGTATCATGAAAGTCATATAAGATGGAGATATCAAAAGGCTGACAATTCACACAGTTAATTATCTTGTACTTATCAACTGTACAATGTTTATAAGGGCTAATTTAGAAATTATGTAAAAATAATTTCTACTTTTGATTAAAAAGATATTTATTTTTTTAAATTACTAATTTTTCACTTCATTTTCTCTTTTTAGACTCCATTGTTTTTGAAGAAAGGTGATACAGTTTCAGTAGATATTTGGAGATGTGTCAGTGAGAAAAATGTCTGGTATGAATGGGCTATTACTAAACCTCAAATCCTACCAATTCACAATCCTAAAGGCAGATCATATACCATTGGTTTATAGACAGTTCTACGCAATCCATACACAATCTGATTGAGACAATTGTACTTAATTTGACATTTTGTAAAATAGATCTGCTAAAAATATCAATGAACAAAGTTTTCCATTGTTTACATGCATTGATTGTTTGATATATTTTTATTGTACCACTTGATTTAAAAAATTGTAATAATATTTATTTCTTGTACTAGATATAGGGAATATGTAATGAAATACTTCGGATATGTTTTCAGATAGTTTACTATGTGATCTGGTTCAACCAAACTTTAATATTGTACAAATAATGCAAACATTTTATCATTTTTTTGTATAATCGTTTACACTTGAGGTATCAATGGATTATATTGTTTATTTTATAATTATATTTGTCCGAGCTTCTTTTGAAATACCCTCTTGGATTAAGAAGGAACCATTTGTAAGAAGGTACATTTAAGACCTGAAATCTGTGTCATTTTGCCTGTATATCAGCATATTTTTTGTTTGTTAATTTTTACATTACATTACAAATTGCAAATTGTTCAAATTTTGGTTTATTTACCTGTTATCACAAACAAGTGAAATGAAATAAAAAGAAAACATTTTTATATTAGTTTTTTGTTTTGTTTAATCAACGAATACATATAACATATATATCACAACATTTGGAATATACTTTCAACATGTACCTTTTGGTTTTGGTCCTATTCCAGCTTTGAGCACACATCTGGGGTTGAGAATAATGTACATTTCAAAATGTTATTACAATATAAATAAAAGGAACAAATATACCACTGTATGGTAAGGTAAAATACTCATTTCAGATTCTCTGGGTAAACACAAGTATGTTAATTTCTCCAAAAAAGTTATTATAAGTAAATTGTGACCATTGAAACAAATTTCAATGGTCATAAATTATTTCAGTTGATAAATGTCATACAATGACATACTTTTACATAGATTCATTCACAACTTGAATATTATAGACACAAATCAATATTTATCACAAAATATAGTTTAAAATTTGGTAACAATATATATGGTATAGTAAAACTTGAACACACAGTTTCAGACAACAATAAATACACCCAGTTCACATGGAGTTTTATTCAGAAAATTGTGCTGTTAGTATACCACTGAGTAATTATCAATTTACCCAAGTTAATGTATGCTGTGCTCAACATTATTTTTTTCCACTGAAAAAACAATGTTGAAGCCTGATGGTCAGTAGCCATATTAGATAAGCATTCCATGACTGTGGATTTATTATTATTCGTTGGATACTAATTTTCGTGGATTTTCTGGGTCAAGGTCAACCACGAAATTTAATGTTCAACAAATGACAAATTTTCTAAATGATTGTTTAAAGAATTTGGTAAAACCACGAAATTAAATGTCCACAAATATGCAAGTTTTCCATTGCCCACAAAAATAAATGAATCCAGAGTGTGACAGTATTGGAAAGTGCAATGGTTTGTGGACTAGTAACATGCAAATTCTAACTTCAGCTGATGAAGGATGAAGAGCTAAATTTGTAATTATCAAAAGTCCATGTGAACTTTTTGTTCTAATATGTGCATTGATAATGCTTTATAAAGCACAACAATAATAAACAATTATAAATACTCCTGGGGGTATAGATAACAAACAGGTCGGAACTAATCATTTTAACGAATGCCCTTTTAATCCCGGTAAAACAACAATTGATCAACACAAACATCTATTAGAGAATATACAGCACCAAATTATACAGCAGTTAATATCTAAAAATAGAATTTTGACAAAATTTAGCAACTAACTTTGGCAGGTTGTAATATTGTGGTATACTTTTAATGAATGGTATTCCATTAAAGTTTTGAACAAGTCCAATGAATATAAACTGCCAAAAGAAAAATTTAATTTCTCCATGAGTCCAAGAGTCATGACATAAATTTAGACAGTTCATTTTGGAATGTTGAGAGTACTATTAATTTTAGGGGTTCTACTTTGAAACTGACAACTAAACTTGAAGAATATTTTTAATATAATACTTAAACAAGTTTACATTAGTTCCATCAAAGTCGTTTCAAGTAACGACTTGTAGAGTTTACAATATTATAGTTACATGTTACATGGTATTAAGTAGAGGCTATTCATGAGTACTATATGCTCATTCATTTTAAGTATAATGCCAGTTTTAATGGATGGAACAATTCTAGCAACATAAAATCTATTTACTAACATACAAATAATAAATGACATTCATCTTCCACAAAAATTTAGTCCCGTTTGTTGTACATGGTGATCATGCACTTTATGCTGTTCATTATAGCAAAGTAAGTTGTTATCTTGGTAATGCAATAATTTAGCATGGTTCCTGGTTACACAGTTCTTCCCACTACACCACTTTCTAAAAAAATATAATTTTAGTTTTGATAATTAATAACTGAATTCCAAACTTTGAAAGTCAAATTCATAAATAAAACACTTTAAAACGGTGTTATTTACCATGCCAGACGTTTAGTTAATACAAGTATTTAAAGTTTCCATAAAAGTTTATGAAATTCAATATCTATATTTAGTACCTACCAGTCTCAGCAATGTATTTCATCTATTGATTTTTAAATGAATCTTTCCTCCTACCTGCAGGAGTTATACAATGAAGTGTCACCACTTAATTAACATACTACCACATTAATGTAAATTTACTACTTTGCTTGTAGACATATTGATTTTCTTTGCTGTAATTTGTTTATCTTCTTCAATGTTTACTGCTGTTTTATACAAGCCTAAATTAGTAGTGACAAAATTCTTTGTGGCTGATTGATTTTTCATTAGCCTGTTTTCTTCAAACAAGATGTAGTGTAATGTATTGTTTAATTAGTTAACATAATTCTATTTTGAAACCTGGTTTTCAACTGATATTTATTCTAGAGACAAGGATGGCTTTTAATCTTATTTTGGCCCATCCCTTTGAAGCATTGTACCGAGACTAAAACTTCAAATTTGGATGTGTTTGATTTTTGTTTGATTTTGATGATTTTCCATGAAGGCATTAATGTTAACCCTGGCAGCATCAACAGTGCTAAAGCAAGACAGTCCATAATTTTGACACTGATAATTTGTTTTGAAGTTTCCATCAAGCATACATGCATATTCATTGACTTAATTTTAGATGCACATCTCATATCCATAGAGATTATACAGCCTCTTCCACTATAATGGTTCATTGGCTTGGAAGTTTTTGCATGGATGTGGTTAGGTTAAAGTAATTAAATTTTTAAAACACTAGTTAATATTGATAGGGGATTAATAAAGGAATCAATAGAGCAAAAAAAATATATAGGTCACCATGCTTGTTTTCGAGATATTAGCCATTGAAATTTTGGCGGGAAAATATTCTCTCTTGACTTTTCATAGCTTTAGTATTGACAAGGTGAAGTTCTCAAAAACTGTTAAAAAGTAATTAAAATTTTATAAGACTTTTACAGATGGCTTATTATTATACATGTTTGAGATTTACAAAAAGAAAATTGGGGGTCACCGGGCAAATTTTTGCAAGGCATTCAAATGGATAAAACCAGAGGATTCCGAAAATCTGACAAAATATCAAAAACTTGACAAGCCAGCTTCCTTAAAGTGAGCCACTTGTGATAATAGTCCCAGATTACATTGATGTCCAAGGGCTGTTTTGCCAGACAATCTTGGGCCCTGAACAGCCAAGGGACATCAGAGTAATCTCGGGACTATTGTGATAAGTAAACGGCTTTTTGAATGCTGTTGTAAATGTACATTTATTATCATTGGCTTTTCTCATTTCCACAGAGTTTTCTATTTGTTATTCTTTCAAATTACATGAAGGCAATACAAAGTTCTGTGTCAACAGTTTGTTGTAATTAGATGATATTTTCATATACTAAAAGTAAAATATCAATTATGTTAGTCTGTAGAGTCATTGTAATGTATAAATGATCATCTCTTCAGATTAACATTACATTGATTTCATTTAGTCTGTAGAGTCATTGTTATGTATAAATGATCATCTCTTCAGATTAACATTACATTGATTTCATTTAGTCTGTAGAGTCATTGTTATGTATAAATGATCATCTCTTCAGATTAACATTACATTGATTTTATTTAGTCTGTAGAGTCATTGTTATGTATAAATGATCATCTCTTCAGATTAACATTACATTGATTTCATTTAGTCTGTAAAGTCATTGTAATGTATAAATGATCATCTCTTCAGATTAACATTACATTGATTTCATTTAGTCTGTAGAGTCATTGTAATGTATAAATGATCATCTCTTCAGATTAACATTACATTGATTTCATTTAGTCTGTAGAGTCATTGTTATGTATAAATGATCATCTCTTCAGATTAACATTACATTGATTTCATTTAGTCTGTAGGGTCATTGTTATGTATAAATGATCATCTCTTCAGATTAACATTACATTGATTTCATTTAGTCTGTAGAGTCATTGTTATGTATAAATGATCATCTCTTCAGATTAACATTACATTGATTTCATTTCACAAATTCTTTCACATTTTTTTTAATTTCAATTACCACATCAATCCTCCTTTAATTCAAACAATAGGTCAACTAGAACCAATATCAGGTTTATTGGTTTAACTAGTAAGGGAGACAATTATAAAGAATCTGGACTTTCTTGGATGAACATCCACTTATGGTTTTTTTTGGAGACATTATTAAAAGATTTGCTTTCAGTTGCTTTGTATAAATTTTGTTCAATGATGGACATGAAGAATATATGGCTGTAACAGTGTTTCGTTTTGAGACTTTTAATGAATCAGATTTTCAATTGATCTGTGTACTGTTTTATTCCATATTTGGTCAATAGAAACTAGTCTAAGGCACTATTTGGTGAATCATATTATTCAAATGTCTTTGCAGAAATGTTATTTTCTTCAATTAATCTCATTTTTACTCATTGGTTAAGCACATGTCATTTACAATGAATAATAAAAGATCATGAGTTATCTCCCATCATTGTACAATGTACAAATATAATATTGTTAAATAAGCTTCTTTGCTCACCATTTATGACTGGTTTTCTCCATTAACAATTGGTTCCTTCTCTTTGATGTCATCACTGCATGTACTCTCAGTGTGTTGTCTTCCTTGACCAGCAAGCTAAAAATAATCCAAATTAATAAATAAATTTAAAAAACAAAAAAAAACTGAAAAGAACATAAAATAGAAAAGTTAAATTTTCAATCAAGATTTTATTGACTTCCAACTAAATAACCATATAAGTTGCATATCCATTTCAGTACTTGTATTACCCTTTTACTACTTTTATGCCCGGGCCGTAGCGGAGGGGGCATTAAGTTTTACCCCTATATATCAGTCTGTCCGTAAGTCCTGAAAAAATGGTTTCCATTCTCTAACGTTAGTCTGCCTCAACCAAATGTTATGAAACTTATAAATAAAGAATAAAGAAAAAATATTAAATGGACCCCCCCCCCCCCTCCTTTTCCTCCAAACCCTTATGCAAAACTAAAATAATTTAAAAGACACCGAGAAATCAACCTATTGTAGGGTGGTTACCTTTGGTTTTGGTTGTAAGCTTGGATCCAGAATTATTTTTCCAACATTCTTTCTATCATGGAGTTTCTGCATTGCATCTCCTACCTGTAAATAACATGTAAAAAATATTTACTTGTTGTGTCACCAAAAATAGGAAACTTGTTTGCATATAGAATAAATCAGTGATTGGTAGTTAATATTGGTCAATTTCTGTGAATCTTTATAAATCATTGGTTGTTTCAAAGGGACTTATCAAATAAATAAGTCCAAATATTGTTGAATATGTCAAGGTTTTATTTAACCCATGAATCTATAATTGAATACCCCATGATGTATATATATTTCTAGTTTAATACCAAAAGTGTAGACGTTACATTTCAACCAAGATTTAATAGTTGCATACTAGCTCTTTTTAGAACATTTGTATTGTGAATTTTCCCAAGTCTGCATACAAGTCTATAGAACATGAATTTTCCCAAATCTGCATACAAGTCTATAGAACATGAATTTGCCTAAGTCTGCATACAAGCCTATAGAACATGAATTTGCCCAAGTCTGCATACAAGCCTATAGAACATGAATTTGCCCAAGTCTGCATACAAGCCTATAGAACATGAATTTGCCCAAATCTGCATACAATTCTATAGAACATGAATTTGTCCAAGTCTGCATACAAGCCTATAGAACATGAATTTGCCCAAGTCTGCATACAAGCCTATAGAACATGAATTTGCCTAAGTCTGCATACAAGCCTATAGAACATGAATTTGCCTAAGTCTGCATACAAGCCTATAGAACATGAATTTGCCCAAGTCTGCATACAAGCCTATAGAACATGAATTTGCCCAAGTCTGCATACAAGCCTATAGAACATGAATTTGCCCAAGTCTGCATACAAGCCTATAGAACATTTGTATGTCATTGAACATTTGAATACATGGTCCACCTTTACCCACGAAAATTGATATAACATGAATAATAATGAATCCACAATATTTAAATCTGTAATATAAACGTCAATCAAAACTAACATCTTCCAGTGCCCATGCTGAATCTATGACAGGTCGGATCTTTCCATCATTATACAGTTTGAAAAGTTGCTCCATGACTTGCTTAACATATTGGTATTGTCCTTGTTTAAAGACAAGGTGACGGAGTTGGAAACCAGCTATACATTTGTTCTCATCATAAAGTTTGATTGGACTGATCTTGTCGACCTGCCACCACTAAAACAGAAAAAAGTGGTCAAAAACAACTAAAGATAGCTTATTGTATTACCTAGTATTTCTTTAATAGTAGTCTTCATGCTTTTAAAACTTTATCTGTTGTTCCATACTTTTTCTGTACATTTAACTTAAAAGTTATTTCATTTTATTTCATAGATTTTAATTGCTAAACAGATTTTTAAAAATATTTTAATATATGTGAGCAATTTGCACAAGTAAGCTTCAGTTACAATCGTATCTTTAACACAAAATCAACTCATGTGGAAGAAAATGTAAACAATTGTGGTATTATATGTTTTTATGTATTTCCATTGATTTACAGGGTCAAAAAGACCTCAAAACTTACTCTCTCCTTTGGCATAATTAAAAGAAAACATTATGATTTCAAATTTTAGCTAATTCTAGAAATGTCCATGCTTTACTCTATATAGAACATGCCAGTGCATCACATTTTTATAAAAACATGATTTTTCAGGTGTTTGTGAAATATAATGTCAGGTAATCATTGGTTAAATAATGAACTCCCTATTTATAAAATGATGCTTTTCCTATTTTCAAATACTCAACATTTCCAGATGCTAGACATTTTTTTCGTATTTATTAAGAAGAATTAAGCTTCAATATTGGTTAACCATTTTAATGTGTTTCATTAAGAGCCAGTCTGCCATAAAACCATGCAAAATCTCAAATTTCGTCCAAATTGGTAGTTATAACTGGGCAACATTATATATATTTCCAAAATCTTTGGGTATTTAGGAGTTAAGATAAAAAAAATTTTTTTGTAAATTCACACTATTTTTCATTTAACAGCCTTATTTGCATATTTGTGAATTATTAAAAAAAAATGCCAAAAAAATCACCATATTTAGGTACTTTTTAAAGGTCTGGATAATTGATATATCTCTTAAATATAGCATTATCTTGTTATATTTTGCAATGAACATTATAAAAAAAAAAGAAAAAATGCATTTTGACATTTTTTTTACCTTTTGGCAGGTTGCCAGAGAGGTTCGTGCAACAGATGTATTAGATAACTTGCATGTAGTACATGTACTCAGTAGGTGTTTTCTCTCAAGATCATATTTATTTTTTTCAACTTTTAGGATTTTTTTAAAGGTGCATATCAGTTCTAAGACAAGTCAAAAAATTTAGCCTGTCAAATATTCGGAAATTGGTAAAAAAATGCTCCCAAATATCTATAAAATGCACTAATTGTAATAGTTTTTGCCCCTAAATATTTTAACTAAAACTGATCAAAGTAGACTTATATTCCGGACAATAACTTTAGTTTAAGTGTATAGATCTTTATGATATTTTTTTCAGAAGGTTCAATACCACAAAAGGAAGGTTTGGATCGATTTTGGGGATTATGGTCCCAACAGTTTAGGAATTAAGGGCCCAAAAGGGGCCAAAACAAGCATTTTATAGTTTAAGGATAATAACTTGTGTATAAGTATTTCAATTGCTCTGATATTGTATCACAATGTTTAAAACCACACGTAGAAGGTTTGGATTTATTTAAATGGGTCATGGGTTCAAAGTTTGGAATTAAGGGCCAAAAAGGGGCCAAAAAACAAGCATTTTTCTAGTTTCAAGACAATAACTTGTGTGTAATTGTATGGATCTCTCTCAAATTGTACCACAATGCTCCATATAACAAAGGGGAGGCTGGGATTTAGTTTTGGATTAATTGTCCAAAATATGTAGGAATAAGGGGCCAAAAAAGGGCCAAAAAGAAGCATGTTTCTAGTTTCCAAACAATAACTTGGGTTTAAGTATATGGATCTCTCTTTAATTGTACTACAAGGTTATATACTTAAAAGGAAAGGATGGGATTGTGTTTAAGGGTTATTCCTTAAAGGGGGTTTCAATAAAGGGGGGGGGGGGGGAATTTGTAAACAATTTTTTAAGGGATTTCTTTTTTTTTCAAAATTTTTCAAATTTCAAATTTTTCAAATTTTCAAGAAGAAATCTTCAATTGCACAGTATTGTGCAATAGATTTTATGATCTTTGACCACATTTATTTTGTAACAAAAACCTTTATTTTGTCAAAAATGCAATCACAATCCAAATTCAGACAGCATCAAGCTTGAACATTGTGACCAACTTTAATTTGCCCCAACTGTTCAGGGTCCAACCACTGCGGTTGTATAAAGCTGCGCCCTGCGAACACCTGATTTTCACATACTTTCAATTGATGACAGTCTTTTAAAAAGCTTGTTATATGAAACAGAGTTGTGAACATACTTGTTCTTCAAAAAATCTTCCTCTTTGAAACTTTTGATTGGAATGCAACCAATTATAGGGGCAATCACTCATTGAGTGTCTAGATTCGAAATCTGTGTCTATTAGAGCGTATGTAAAAAATGTGGCCAATTTATTTTATCTACGAAAAAAGTGTATATGTGCATATATAATGTGCCATATAAAAGTTTTTGATTTATATCTCAGATTAAATCAAGATAAAAGAAAGACATTTGAGGTGACCCTACTTCTTCAAAAATCGAAAGCTTTGCCAAAATGATCTTGAATGTTCCCTCTCCAAAGAACATCTCTTTCCTGTTTGTTGATACTTTGAGATTTTGATTTTAAGTCCCCTAACGGCTAACTTCTAAGTGGACTTAGGTTTGCACTGCGTTTGTCTGTCTGTCAGTCTGTCTATCTGTCATTTTGGCAAATCAAGACTTTTTGTGCTTGTAGATTTTGATTTGATATTTGGTTTATTGATTTATCATGACAAGTTACAGGTCAAATTATTCATTATTCACGCTTTAAGCTTTTCTCTTTGTTCAGTTGAAGCCCTTTCTCCAGAATTACATTTTTGATGAAATACTTATTCATTAGAAAATTTCTGTTCAAACGAAAATAACTCATTTTTTTTTAGGACAAAATGACATTTTGAATGTTTTTCCTTTTCTTTGGTATTTAGTGATTCAGTTTTGTTCCAGTCTGATATTTGTGTGCAGAGTTGTGGTCTTTGGACATAGGAAATTCACTTAGATAGTCAGAATTCAACAAGTTTTTTTTGTTTTGCTTGAAGATTTTGTCTCGATATTTTTATGTAATTTACACCATGACAAATTATAGATCAAATTAAGATTTTGTTCCATTACAATGAATTTGTAACGGGTTGGGGACTATGTATTGCCATGTATTACTCACAGAATGCTTGTTTTTATCCAAAAAAATTCTGATGCTGCAAAATTGTTTAATATTTAGTTAAAATAGATATTGATGACTTTATTATGTTAAATTTTTTCAGATTTATCAAACTTTTACTTTTTTTTTGCCAATACCTTCATCATGTTCATTCATGACTAAAAACTTGTATTTAGACCATTTTGCACGTTTTTCTTTACGGAAGACCACCATGATATTACATGTATATAAACAGTAAAATCTTACCATTTTAATGACAATATAAAAAAGAAGATGTGGTATGATTGCCAATGAGACAACTGTCCACAAGAGACCAAAATGACACAGACATTAACAACTAAAGGTCACCGTACGGCCTTAAACAATGAGCAAAGCCCATACCGCATAGTCAGCTATAAAGGGCCCCGATAAGACAATGTAAAACAATTCAAATGAGAAAACTAAAGGCCTTATGTATATTAAATATGAATGAAAAACAAATATGTTACACATAAACAAACGACTACCACTGAATTACAGGCTCCTGACTTGGGACAGGCACATACATAAATAATGTAGCGGGGTTAAACATGTTAGCTGGGGATCCCAACCCTCCCCTAACTTAGGACAGTGGTATAACAGTAAAACATAAGAACGAATTATAAAAATCAGTTGAAAAAGGCTTAACTTATCAGATGGACAAAAATACAAGTGGACGTGGCCGGGTAATTGTATGTCTGCTCAACAGTTTAACCATTTATCTGTGTATATTTGTGTTTATACAACCGCAAAAAATGAAAATTTTTGGTCGTATATTGGTATGACGTTGCCGTTGTCATCGTCGTCGTCATCTAAAGATATTTGGTTTTTGCACTATAACTTTAGTATAAGTAAATAGAAATCTATGAAATTTAAACACAAGGTTTATGACCATAAAAGAAAGGTTGGGATTGATTTTGGGAGTTTTGGTCCCAACAGTTTAGGAATTAGGGGCCAAAAAGGGTCCAAAATTAAACTGTTTGATTTCATCAAAAAATGAATTATTGGGGTTCTTTGATATGCCAAATCTAACAGTGAATTTAGATTCTTAATTTTTGGTCCTGTTTTCAAATTGGTTTACATTAAGGTCCAAAGGGTCCAAAATTAAACTTATTTTGATTTTAACAAAAATTTAATTCTTGGGGTTCTTTGATATGCTGAATCTAAAAATGTACTATGATTTTTGATTATGGGCCCAGTTTTCAAGTTGGTCCAAATCGGGGTCCAAAATTAAACTTTGTTTGATTTCAACAAAATTGAATAATTGGGGTTCTTCAATATGCTGAATCTAACCATGTATTTAGATTTTTAATATTTGGGTCCGGTTATCAAATTGGTCCACATTGAAGTCTAATGGGGTCTAAATTGAACATTATTTGATTGCATCAAAAATTGAATTCTTGGGGTTCTATGATATGCTGAATCTAACCATGTATTTAGATTTTGGATATTGGACCATAATAGGTAAATGTCAAATTAAATTTTTTTTAAGTTTTTAAGTTTAAGTTCTTAGACCACACTCATTCTGTTGTGTCAACTATTTAATCACAATCCAAATTCAGAGCTTTATCAAGCTTAAATGGTGTGTCCATACTTGCCCCAACTGTTCAGGGTTCGACATCTGCGGTCGTATAATGCTGCACCCTGCGGAGTATCTGGTTATTACATGTGGTTATGAAATAAATTTTATTGCAATTTGAAATATTTGTATTTGTCTCAGCTGGTAGTAATAGGCCATCTGTATTTTACATGTCTTATTCCCAAGCCTCAAAATTGCTAGAGATTACATTCTAGGCGGAAACTTAACATTACTGTTATGTCCACTGTTCTCCACTCTGTTATAAAGAGTAGTCTCTTTATATTTGACATAAAGCTTTATCACAATATACAAAATATAGCACTTTTCTAGGTAAGAGGCACAATTCTATGAAATTCACAAAACTATTGAATCTTCCTCTTTTCTGGAAATAGATAACATGGATGTACAAGGCTGCGCAGTTTGTACAATTTTGTCTACATTTTCATACTATTTTAGAAAAGAAAATACCCCGATTTCATCTGAAGGAGACGTGCTTAGAATTTTTAGTACTTTTATGATAGTATTTTTGTCTAAATTGCAAGGGGTTGCATTCATGTTGAGTCTCTATCTCTTATATGTTAAACAGTTTTATGAATCATTTATCAAATACAACATGTTTTAAAAATTTAAAACTGAACTCAATTGTGGCCACTTTGAATTTAGACAAAAAAGCGTCTAAAAACTAGACTATTATAAAATGCTAAAATTGTGAAGAACTCATGATGATATTACCTGATGAGTATGCATAGTATTGTAAATAAAACAGCCCATTTTAAGTTACTAAAGTAATTTACTTTTGAATAAGTTAAGATTTTAAACATATGGTAAAAATGCTCAGTTTAGGGGCAAAAAATGCAAAAAAGCAGTTTTCCCGGGTTTACTCCTTTAGTATATTTTATAATTTAAACTAAGTTAAACTTGGTTTATTCAATTAATATAACCAGTAAACATTAGTTCAGTCATTATTTTTCTTATATTTTGACTATTACATACTTTTAAAAAGTTTCTAATGAAACAGATAAAAAAATAAAAAAATCGGCAAAATGGCCATCACGCCTATCTTTAATTATTATTTTCTGGTAAGAAGGTATCATTTGCCGAGCACCATTTTCTTGCATTTTGTAGATAAATATATAAGCTTCATGAAATATTACATTTTATTGAAAATAAAACATGATCTTACAAGATTCAAGCCTTTAAAAATATACAAATTTTGCTGAATCGGCACTTTTTCAAAACCATGCAATTTCAACCTGTTAGTAGGGGTATTGAGAAATCTCACAACTTTTTGAATTATCATAATTTCCTTTCTTTTTAAGTTGTTAGTTAAGATATTTGTTATCATTAAGCTGTATTTTTTCTATAAAACAAAAAAAAATCAGGTCAAAATACCCTAAAATAGGCTTGAAATGGCCATTTGTCAGTACAGAAATAGACAATTATCGAATGTTCGGCATACACAAATAATGGCTGAATATTTTTTCAAAATATTTTGCACAAATAGTTATTACATATAAGGTATCTAAAATACAAAATATCAGTCTGATTGGAATATTTTGGATTTGGACCATTTTGCATGGTTTTATCACAGACTGGCTCTTTAAAAACTTACAGATTTTGCAAAACTAAAGAAGCTTTTTGTCTCTCCTGTGACTATGTTTGATGATCCTATCAAAAAGTAATAAATAACATATAAGAAAAGATTATTGATAAAAAAGATAATCTCCATTTTATATCTTTAAATCATTTATATAAGATGAATAAAATATATCAATATAATGATTAGTAATAATATATCAACCTTGACCAACATCCATATATATAATAGACCGACATTCAATTTTACAGCAAAGAATAGAAAAGTGGGACTAATATATTCTGTATGTATTAATATATCCTTTATTGCCTTTATACCGCTGCCGTCATGTTAGCTTTATGGATCTCTATGGATCTATTTCTCATATATTGCTCTTTCTTATTGACAATCAATTTCTCATATACATGTATTGCTCTTTTACGAATTGACAATTATATTTCTGTAGAATCCTTGATTGTCACGTATCAGTTTGCATCAATTCAACAGCTAAGAAACAGATATTAAAGAAATAAGGTAATTGGTGTTTGGCACTATTACTATTGGATTGATGGGTTGATTGGTGTTTAATGTCCAGTTGCAAATATTACATGCAAGAAAAAGGAATAATGCGTTATTTTAATCCTGCTTTGTAGAACAAAACACTGATTTAGCTTTGTATGCCTCACCTAGGTTCATTGTGCTTTTTATTTTTGGTCTGTGGGTCTGTCTGTACCTCCGTCTGACCTGCTTCAGATTAAAGTTTTTGATAAAGTTCCAATCAGCTTGAAACTTAGTACAAATGTTCCCTATGATATGGTCTTTCAAATTTTAATGCCAAATTAGAGTTTTGAACCCATTTTTATACATCTTGTAACACTATCTCCTTTTCCCCAATTTCAGTATTTGTTTTAGTGCCAACAGAAAAGCAATATTTACACACTTATATAAAGTATTTTATAAGACTGTTAAAGTATGATGGCGACCTTGAGTTATAGACAATACAATTGTAATACAATACATGTTTATTCATTGCTAGATTTAGCAATTGACTCATTGGCAATCATACCACATCTCCTAATCCACTTTTTTGTATCAAGACACAAGTTCCTACCATAAAGGACATATTTTCCCATTGGTTTAAGTAGTGAAACGCCTTTGTTTGTATCATCTCCACATAAACAGTCTAAAACGATATCCACACCCTCAGGGGTTAGTCTGAAATAAAAGTCAAAATTGTTTATCCTCCACAAAAACAGTCTAAAATGATATCCACACCCTCTGGGGATGGTCCAAGGAAAAACATTAATGAAAGTCACAACTTAATTTAAACATGTGCTAGATCATCACGGAGGATCTCTTTGCAACTCATAGGAAGTGGGGACAATTTTGACATACTATTTTGCATGTACAATTCACACAAAAACATGATTTAATCCTTTTTTTCTTGGAAAAGAAACTTGTTTTTAACATAAAAATTATGGATATATATCAAACAGTCATTGTTTCACAGACGTGTAAATAAATAATCATAAAACACTAAAAATTTGGTACCATATTGTTGTTTCAAAATAGTTGAAATTTTAATTTAACTAGAGGCTTTAAAGAGCCTGTATCGCTCACCTTGGTCTATGTGAATATTAAACAATGGACACAGATGGATTCATGACAAAATTGTGTTTTGGTGATGGTGATGTGTTTGTAGATCTTACTTTACTAAACATTCTTGCTGCTTACAATTATCTCTATCTATAACAGTACTTTCTGTTGAAAATGTTATTGAAAATCTTCAAATTTTAAGAAAATTGTTAAGAATTGACTATGAAGGGCAATAACTCCTTAGGGGGTCAATTGACTATTTTGGTCATGGGACTGACTTATTTTTAGTTCTTACTTTGTTGTACATTATTGCTGTTTACAGTTTATCTCTATCTATAATAATATTCAAGATAATAACAAAAAAACAGCAAAATTTCCTCAAAATTACCAATTCAGGGGCAGCAACCTAACAACCGATTATCCGATTCATCTGAAAATTCCAGGGCAGATAGATCGTGACCTGATCAACAATTTTACTTCCTGTCAGATTTGCTCTTAATGCTCTGGTTTTTGAGTTATAAGCCAAAAACTGCATTTTACCCCCATGTTCTATTTTTAGCCATGGCGGCCATCTTGGTTTGTTGGCCGAGTTACCGGACACATTTTTTTAACTAGATACCCCAATGATGATTATGGCTAAGTTTGGTTAAATTTGGCACAGTAGTTTCAGAGGAGAAGATTTTTCTAAAAGATTACTAAGATTTACGAAAAATGGTTAAACATTGACTATAAAGGGCAATAACTCCTAAAGTGGTCAACTGACCATTTTGGTCATGTTGACTTATTTGTAGATCTTACTTTGCTGAACATTATTGCTGTTTACAGTTTATCTCTATCTATAATAATATTCAAGATAATAACCAAAAACAGCAAAATTTCCTTAAAATTACAATTTTCAGGGGCAGCAACCCAACAACGGAATGTCGGATTCATCTGAAAATTTCAGGGCAGATAGATCTTGACCTGATGAACAATTTTACCCCGTCAGATTTGCTCTAAATGCTTTGGTTTTTGAGTTATAAGCCAAAAACTGCATTTTACCCCTATGTTCTATTTTTAGCCATGGCGGCCATCTTGGATGGTTGGGCGGGTCACCGGACACATATTTTAAACTAGATACCCCAATGATGATTGTGGCCAAGTTTAATTAAATTTGGCCCAGTAGTTTCAGAGGAGAAGATTTTTGTAAAAATTAACGCAGGACGACGACGACGGACGACGGACGCCGGACACCAAGTGATGAGAAAAGCTCACTTGGCCTTTCGGCCAGGTGAGCTAAAAATGTGACTTGTCAACATTTGGATTGTCTTTTTGGCAGTTGTTTTAAAAGTATACCCATGTGTAAGGTAAAAGAAATTGTATGTTTATTAAATTGTTATTACTATTATGATTCAGTTTGTGATTTGTTTGTTATTCTTATTCACACCCGAATTAGTGAGTGAACAATTCAAATATACACCAGAATTAATGGAGCAGATAACAATAACCATTAACCTGTGAATGAGAGAGATAACAATTACCATTAACACATGACTTATTTATATAACAATAACCATTAACACCTGAATGAGTGAGATAACAATTTCCATTAACACCTGAATGATAGAGATAACAATTACCATTAACTCCTGAATGAATGAGATAACAATTACCATTAACACCTGATTGAGTGAGATAACGAGACAACAATTACCATTAACACCTGAATGAGTGAGATAACAATTACCATTAACTCCTGAATGAGTGAGATAACAATTACCATTAACTCCTGAATGAGTGAGATAACAATTACCATTAACTCCTGAATGAGTGAGATAACAATTACCATTAACACCTGATTGAGTGAGATAACAATTACCATTAACACCTGAATGAGTGAGATAAAAATTACCATTAACTCCGGAATTAGTGAGATTACAATTACCATTAACACCTGAATGAGTGAGATAACAATTACCATTTACCCCTGAATGAGTGAGATAAAAATTACCATTAACACCTGAATTAGTGAAACAATTACCATTAAACCCTGAATGTGTGAGATAACAATTACCATTAACACCTGAATGTGTGAGATAACAATTACCATTAACACCTGATTGAGTGAGATAACAATTACCGTTAACCCCTGATTGAGTGAGATAACAATTACCGTTAACCCCTGAATGAGTGAAATAACAATAACCATTAACACCTGAATGAGTGAGATAACAATTACCATTAACACCTGAATGAGTGAGATAACAATTACCATTAACACCTGAATGTGTGAGATTACAATTACCGTTGACTCCTTAATGAGTGAGATAACAATAACCATTAACCACTGAATGAGTGAGATAACAATTACCATTAACACCTGAATTAGTGAGTTAACAATTACCGTTAACACCTGAATGTGTGAGATAACAATTACCATTAACACCTGATTAAGTGAGATAACAATTACCGTTGACTCCTCAATGAGTGAGAGAACAATAACCATTAACCCCTAAATGAGTGAGATAACAATTACCATTAACACCTGATTTTGTGAGATTACAATTACTGTTAACTCCTCAATGAGTGAGATAACAATAACCATTAACACCTGAATGAGTGAGATAACAATTACCGTTAACTCCTGAATGTGTGAGATTACAATTCCCATTAACCCCTGAATGAGTGAGAAAACAATTACCATTAACTCCTGAATGAGTGAGATAACAATAACCATTAACACCTGAATGAGAGAGATAACAATTACCATTAACACATGAATGAGTGAGATAACAATTACCATTAACTCCTGAATGAGTGAGATAACAATAACCATTAACACCTGAATGAGAGATAACAATTACCACTAACACCTGAATGAGTGAGATAACATTTACCATTAACTCCTAAATGAGTGAGATAACAATAACCATTAACTCATGAATGAGTGAGATAAAAAGTACCATTCACCCCTGAATGAGTGAGATAACAATTACCATTAACACCTGAATGTGTGAGATTACAATTACCATTAACCCTGTATGTGTGAGATAACAATTACCATTAACTCCTGAATGAGTGAGATAACAATTACCATTAACACCTGAATGTGTGAGATAACAATTACCATTAACACCTGAATGAGTGAGATAAAAATTACCATTAACACCTGAATGAGTGAGATAACAATTACCATTAACACCTGAATGAGTGAGATTACAATTACCATTAACCCCTGAATGAGAGAGATAACAATTACCATTAACTCCTGAATGAATGAGATAACAATTACCATTAACTCCTGAATGAGTGAGATAACAATTACCATTAACACCTGAATGAGTGAGATAACAATTACATTTAAACCCTAAATGTGTGATATAACAATTACCATTAATTCATGAATGTGTGAGATAACAATTACCATTAACACCTGAATGAGTGAGATAACAATTACCATAAACCCCTGAATGAGTGAGATAACAATTACAATTAAACCCTAAATGAGTGAGATAACAATTACAATTTAACCCTGAATGTGTGAAATAACAATTACCATTAATTCCTGAATGAGTGAGATAACAACTACCATTAACTCCTGAATGTGTGAGATAACAATTACCATTAACACCTGAATGAGTGAGATAACAATTACCATTAACTCCTGAATGAGTGAGAAAACAATTACCATTAACCCCTGAATGTGTGAGATAACAATTACCATTAACCCCTGAATGAATGAGATAACAATTACCATTAACACCTGATTGAGTGAGATAACAATTACCATTAACACCTGAATGAGTGAGATAACAATTACCATTAACTCCTGAATGATAGAGATAACAATTACCATCAACCCCTGTATGTGTGAGAAAACAATTACCATTAACTCCTGAATTAGTGAGATAACAATTACTATTAACACCTGAATGATAGAGATAACAATTACCATTAACCCCTGAATGAGTGAGATAACAATTACCATTAACCCCTGAATGAGTGAGATAACAATTACCATTAACACCTGAATGAGTGAGATAACAATTTCCATTAACACCTGAATGATAGAGATAACAATTACCATTAACTCCTGAATGAATGAGATAACAATTACCATTAACACCTGATTGAGTGAGATAACAATTACCATTAACTCCTGAATGAGAGAGATAACAATTACCATTAACACCTGAATGAGTGAGACAACAATTACCATTAACACCTGAATGAGTGAGATAACAATTACCATTAACTCCTGAATGAGTGAGATAACAATTACCATTAAATCCTGAATGAGTGAGATAACAATTACCATTAACACCTGATTGAGTGAGATAACAATTACCATTAACTCCTGAATGAGAGAGATAACAATTACCATTAACACCTGATTGAGTGAGATAACAATTACCATTAACTCCTGAATGAGAGAGATAACAATTACCATTAACACCTGAATGAGTGAGACAACAATTACCATTAACACCTGATTGAGTGAGATAACAATTACCATTAACCCCTGAATGAGTGAGAAAACAATTACCATTAACTCCTGAATGATAGAGATAACAATTACCATTAACTCCTGAATGATAGAGATAACAATTACCATTAACACCTGAATGAGTGAGAAAACAATTACCATTAACTCCTGAATTAGTGAGATAACATTTACCATTAACTCCTGAATGAGAGAGATAACAATTACCATTAACTCCTGAATGAATGAGAAAACAATTACCATTAACTCCTGAATTAGTGAGATAACATTTACCATTAACTCCTGAATGAGAGAGATAACAATTACCATAAACCCCTGAATGAGAGAGATAACAATTACCATTAACTCCTGAATGATAGAGATAACAATTACCATTAACACCTGAATGACAGAGATAACAATTACCATTAACTCCTGAATTATAGAGATAACAATTACCATTAACACCTGAATGATAGAGATAACAATTACCATTAACTCCTGAATGATAGAGATAACAATTACCATTAACACCTGAATGATAGAGATAACAATTACCATTAACACCTGATTGAGTGAGATAACGAGACAACAATTACCATTAACACCTGAATGAGTGAGATAACAATTACCATTAACTCCTGAATGAGTGAGATAACAATTACCATAAACTCCTGAATGAGTGAGATAACAATTACCATTAACTCCTGAATGAATGAGATAACAATTACCATTAACTCCTGAATGATAGAGATAACAATTACCATTAACTCCTGAATGATAGAGATAACAATTACCATTAACACCTGAATGAGAGAGATAACAATTACCATTAACACCTGATTGAGTGAGATAACGAGA
The DNA here is from genome assembly GCF_965363235.1 of Mytilus galloprovincialis. Lineage (NCBI taxonomy): Eukaryota > Metazoa > Mollusca > Bivalvia > Mytilida > Mytilidae > Mytilus > Mytilus galloprovincialis. Next base: position 92,494,980 of record NC_134843.1, read on the forward strand.
CAACAATTACCATTAACACCTGAATGAGTGAGATAACAATTACCATTAACTCCTGAATGAGTGAGATAACAATTACCATTAACTCCTGAATGAGTGAGATAACAATTACCATTAACTCCTGAATGAATGAGATAATAATTACCATTAACACCTGAATGAGAGATAACAATTACCATTAACACCTGAATGAGTGAGATAACAATTACCATTAACACCTGAATGAGTGAGATAACAATTACCATTAACACCTGAATGTGTGAGATAACAATTACCATTAACCCCTGAATGAGTGAGACAACAATTACCATTAACACCTGATTGAGTGAGATAACAATTTCCATTAACACCTGAATGAGAGAGATAACAATTACCATTAACACCTGATTGAGTGAGATAACAATTACCATTAACACCTGAATGAGTTTGACAACAATTACCATTAACACCTGATTGAGTGAGATAACAATTACCATTAACCCCTGAATGAGTGAGATAACAATTACCATTAACTCCTGAATGAATGAGATAACAATTACCATTAACACCTGATTGAGTGAGATAACGAGACAACAATTACCATTAACACCTGAATGAGTGAGATAACAATTACCATTAACTCCTGAATGAGTGAGATAACAATTACCATTAACTCCTGAATGAGTGAGATAACAATTACCATTAACTCCTGAATGAGTGAGAAAACAATTACCATTAACTCCTGAATGATAGAGATAACAATTACCATTAACTCCTGAATGATAGAGATAACAATTACCATTAACACCTGAATGAGTGAGAAAACAATTACCATTAACTCCTGAATTAGTGAGATAACATTTACCATTAACTCCTGAATGAGAGAGATAACAATTACCATAAACCCCTGAATGAGAGAGATAACAATTACCATTAACTCCTGAATTAGTGAGATAACATTTACCATTAACTCCTGAATGAGAGAGATAACAATTACCAAAAACCCCTGAATGAGAGAGATAACAATTACCATTAACTCCTGAATGATAGAGATAACAATTACCATTAACACCTGAATGATAGAGATAACAATTACCATTAACTCCTGAATGATAGAGATAACAATTACCATTAACACCTGAATGATAGAGATAACAATTACCATTAACTCCTGAATGATAGAGATAACAATTACCATTAACACCTGAATGAGTGAGATAACAATTACCATTAACTCCTGAATGAGTGAGAAAACAATTACCATTAACCCCTGAATGTGTGAGATAACAATTACCATTAACCCCTGAATGAATGAGATAACAATTACCATTAACACCTGATTGAGTGAGATAACAATTACCATTAACACCTGAATGAGTGAGATAACAATTACCATTAACTCCTGAATGAATGAGATAACAATTACCATTAACACCTGAATGAGAGATAACAATTACCATTAACACCTGAATGAGAGATAACAATTACCATTAACTCCTGAATGAGTGAGATAACAATTACCATTAACACCTGAATGAGTGAGATAACAATTACCATTAACACCTTAATGTGTGAGATAACAATTACCATTAACCCCTGAATGAGTGAGATAACAATTCCCATTAACTCCTGAATGAGAGAGATAACAACTACCATTAACACCTGATTGAGTGAGATAACAATTACTATTAACTCCTGAATGAGAGAGATAACAATTACCATTAACACCTGAATGAGTGAGACAACAATTACCATTAACCCCTGAATGTGTGAGATAACAATTACCATTAACCCCTGAATGAGTGAGATAACAATTACCATTAACTCCTGAATGAGTGAGATAACAATTACCATTAACACCTGATTGAGTGAGATAACAATTACTATTAACCCCTGAATGAGTGAGAAAACAATTACCATTAACTCCTGAATGAGTGAGACAACAATTATCATTAACTCCTGAATGAATGAGATAACAATTACCATTAACACTTGATTGAGTGAGATAACAATTACCATTAACACCTGAATGAGTGAGATAACAATTACCATTAACTCCTGAATGAGTGAGATAACAATTACTATTAACACCTGATTGAGTGAGAAAACAATTACCATAAACCCCTGAATGAGTGAGACAACAATTACCATTAACACCTGAATGAGTGAGATAACAATTACCATTAACTCCTGAAAAAATGAGATAACAATTCCCGTTTACTCCTGTATGAGTAAGATAACAATTTACATAGCCCATGAATGAGTAAGATGACAATTATCATTAACCCCTGAATGAGAGAAATAACGCAAATGTGTGCGATAACAGGTATCCTTGACTCCTGATTGAGTGAGAAAACAACATTAACCCCTGAATTAAGTTAGATAATAATTACCGTAAACCCCTGAATGAGTGAGATGACATTTACCGCAAACCCCTGAATGAGTGAGATGACATTTACCGCAAACCCCTGAATGAGTGGGATGACATTTACCGTAAACCCCTGAATGGGTGTGCTACAAAAATATAACACGTAAATGTTGCGCTGTAATAGAATTATGAATCCGTAAAACATTAATTGATAAGAGTCTATGGGTTAGTCCAGCAATGAATTGTTATTCTATTTCGTATCATAATGGTAATATAGAATTGCAATGTATCTAATGTAATAATTGAACGTAATGAGAAAATTACCTTTTTCTGCACACTTTTATAATCTAAATAAGACTACTTATAATTCGATATTCCAGAGTTCCTCGAAAAGTGGAGGTCCTTAAATGATTTGACCACCAAATTTCACAAGTACCTTCACAATTTTGTTATTTTACAATAGACACAATAGTGGGAACCAGCAGATTTCTTTAAGGACCACCAGGAAAAGAAAGCTTTCGAGAACTCTGGTATTCAAGTATGTGACATTTATTTATATTTTGTACACTGGAGTATTGTTATATTTTGATCGTAATGTTCTTACTTTCTAACTTCCTGTGAGTAATCTACTACTCTATCAAATAAATGGTCCACACTCTCCTTTACAAACTCATGTTTGTAATAAGAAGCTGTGCCATATACCGTCACGTTCTCCACCGTCTTACACAGTTGGCCTAATGCTTGTCCCTACAAAAAATAATGTTAATATAAGAATAAGAAAATAAGGAGATTTGGTATAATTGCCTATGAGACAACTCTCCACTAGACTTAACATGCCATAGAAATTAACAACTATAAGTTACCGTATGGCCTTTGACAATGAGCAAAACCCATAACGCATAGTCAGTCAGCTATAAAAGGCCCCGAAATTACCATGGTATTAGGAACTAAACTTTATTAAAACACGTCCTGTAATTATCCAAACACATCCTACAGTAGTTATTTTAATATGCTTGCAATCAAACAAGAAGTAATGATAACCATAATTTAAATTTCCGTTGCATCTCCCTCCTACCAAGATTTTCGGAAGGAAGAAGAACAGACACGAACATTTTAATATACTAGTTTATGAGGATCTGGATGGGGTTTATAGGACACAGAATAATGGATACACACAAAAATACATGAATGAGGATCCCCCATCAAGACCTTTACGTCTTCTTGAAGGATGGACAAGCGTTCACACAATATGATAAGACAAGAATGTGTCCCCAGTACACGGATGCCCCATCCGCACTATCATTTTCTATGTTCAGTGGACCGTGAAAATGGGGGAAAATCTCTAATTTGGCATTAAAATTAGAAAGATCATATCATAGGGAACATGTAAGTTTTAAGTTGATCGGTCGAACGAACGAACGAACGGACGCACAGACCAGAAAACATAATGCCCATAAATGGGGCATAAAAATTAGTTGAGAATGAAATACTATAGTAAAGAGACTAGTGACCAGCTTCAATTATGTGATCGCCGCGATATAGCCTTTTTGTGCTAATGCGGCGTAAAGAAAACAACAATCAATCAATCAATTATGTGATACGTTAAAAAAAAGTACTAACCAAATTGTTAGCAATAAAATAACAACCGCTAAAGAGAAGGGATCAGCCACATTTTCATTTTGATGACTTTTCCGGACGGGCAACGACAGTAACTGGGAATTAACTACATTCAAAGACTAATAATACAATGTTGGTGTAATAAGCCCAGGTACATCATCATGCATAAAGTAAAAAGTCTGACATATGCAAGAAAAACCTTCATAACATTGTATGAATATAACATGGACTTTGTATCGGACATATTTTAACACGAACTGGAGCTAACTGCGTTATGATATTTAAAACATTACGTTGTCATTAATGGGAAAGGAACTTTATGGTTATCAGGAGACGATTTCCGTGATTTCCTGTCAAAATAGTTATTCTGCAATCTCTTCGCAGTAGAACTATATTGATTGTATATCAAATCGTATGATGTAAATGAGGCAAATATATATTGTCAAATAATGACATTATAAAAGAACTTTTATGGTACATATGAATAGACATTACAAAGCCATTTAAAGAGATTGATGTCTGAAATCTGACGGATATTGATTAAGGCCCCAAAAGGTAAGGCGATAGGAATAAAGGGAGTGGTAGGGTTGATGTCAATGAGAAAAGTAATAAACGATGCAAACAAACAAAAACAACAAAAAAAACATCTAATATACAGTCTTTAACAATGGACAAGGGTATACAAAATATGTTAATATAAATATTAGGACATATATGGTATGATTGTCAATGAGACAACTATCCGTCAGAGTAAAAATAAGAATGTAGTAAGCATTTGTAGGCCACCGTATGGTCTTCAAAAATGAGATAACCCATACCGTATAGTTGGCTATAAAAGACTCCAACATGAAAAATGTGAAACATTTCAAACAAGTAACTAACGGTCTAATTATGAATTACTTTAACTTTTAAATTGTGAACTTTCCATTTCTATGTAGCAACATTCCAGCAGCGCCTACACATGAATGATTTGCCAGTTGGAACGATATTCCAGAATTTGCATTTCCTATAAAAAAATTATTGATTGAGGGTTGCTGCTGGGAAGGAAGCTATTAAAACAAGAGTTCTTAGTGGTGAAGTTGAAATCTTCCCTTCGAACATTTTACGGACGCCATCACGAGTTGGTTGACCGTCATTGAATACCGTTTCATAGATGATTACGGTTAAAAAATGTAACCACATTCCCGCCCTGTTTCCCTTGAATGTGGCCTACCGAAAAAGGTTAATCACCCGGTTGTTACTAACAAAAGCAATACGATAGATGTCACATATACCCCTTCCGGAGCACCTGAGATCACCCCAAGGTTTTGGTTGGGTTCGTGTTCCTCAGTTTATAGGTTTCTATGTTGTATTTTGTATACTATAGTTTGTCTGCTTGTCTTTTTCTTTTTGAGCCATGATGTTGTCAGCTTATTTTCGACTTATGAGTTTTCAATGTATCGCTAGTATTCTTTCACCTCTCTTTTCGAAAACATACTGACAATAAAATTACAAAAGAACAAAAACGACGGAAAGACAAAACACAAGAAAGAAAACTAAAGACTGAGCATCACGAGGAAAAGGGGGGGGGGGTTAATCTCGGATACTCCGGAAGGGTTGGTAGTTCCTTCCCCACATGTGGCACCCGTCGTGTTGTTCATATAAGTACATACCCGGTAATCAGTCTAATTCGGTAGGTCACATTCGGGAAAAGTGCCGGGATTGAAGTTACGACATTTAGGAACATTGAAGTAACGACATTTAGGAACATTGAAGTAACGACATTTAGGAACATTGAAGTAACGACATTTAGGAGGAACATTGAAGTAACGACATTTAGGAGGAACATTGAAGTAACGACATTTAGGAACATTGAAGTAACGACATTTAGGAACATTGAAGTAACGACATTTAGGAGGAACATTGAAGTAACGACATATAGGAACATTGAAGTAACGACATTTAGGAGGAACATTGAAGTTTAAATATTCCTTTGGTATCTTTTGCCTTGTATATAATACAAAAAACATTGACAGACTAGCTGAACTAGTTTTTAGCAGAGCAATTATAAATAAATCCACCAAATTCCTTACACAATTCCTTCCAAAAAATCATATATATATGATGAAGTTTCTCTCTTGAAATGGGCTCAGATAATCAATATCTGCTTGGATTCTGAAAACTAACTTTTAAAAGATATTTTCTATTCAATTATGATTGGTTGAGACAACCATTAAAAAGTTTTACATTTCACCCAAATTTAAGTTTGTTTATCAGTGTCATTGTTATTCTACCACCATTTTGCGTTAACTAACATAATTACCCATACAAGATTGACATTCGTGATATAGACATTTAAAACAGACATTTTTTAAATGTCTTGTCATGTATAAAGCTAAAGCATCGGACGTAATACTAGTATACATTAAAAAGAATATGCCCGAACAAATGAAGTTACTGAACAACCGGAGTAAAAGTGAAAGCCTTACAAGTACATGGTGGAAAGAAGTGAACAAACTAAGTCTCTAAAATATATTATGAACAACTTACCACACCACCACCAACAGAATGAACAAACACAGATTGTCCTTTCCTCAGGTTGGCCATGTCAAACAACATGATATAAGCAGTTAAGTAATTCATCGCTAATGCAGCACCGTCTTGATAGCTCATATTGTCTGGCATTTTGTACACCAACTGAGCAGGAAGTACAACAGCCTCTGCCCAAGCATTGTAATCACAAAAACCAATAACCCTGTCTCCAACCTGGAAATAAAACATATGAATATTCTGGTAAGTATGAAATAATACATCAACAAAAGACTCAGAAATATGCATGCCTTAAGATTGGATTCTACTAATAGGCAATACTACACGATAGGAAAATGCTGCAGTGTTCATATCAGATATTAGAATACTAAATCGGTGTCGCAAATACAACTTAAGGTTGTATGGGCGTATAAATTAAAAATAATAGAACTTGTTCATACTTTGCCAAAACCTAGTATATCATGATTTGCTCAAAAATATAAAAAAAAATAGGCTACCATGCATTTTCTCAAGATACTTGTTGTGACAAAATGACATATTTTGTTTGGCTTATACAGAGAAAAAAACATCGTTTTGAGATTAGAAGCTAAACTAAATGATAGAATTGTAAACAAAAATAAGAGAAGATAGCCTTTAGAAATTGCTTTGAGAATATATAAAGAAAAGATATGGTCACGTACGTGTTTTTCCGGCTAAAGCATAAAATAGTAAAATAGCAAAATAGCACACAACCTTAAATAAAGTCAATGAATTGCATTTCAGAATGTTGTGGTACATTCGGTTTGATTTCGCCATGAATACTCTACGTATATATAGCAACCAGTTTTATTATTTATTCAATTTCAAGATATCTTATAACATATGTAAAAACTAAAAACACAAAAATATTAAACACCGAGGAAAATTCAAATGGGAAAGTCCCTAATCAAATGTCAAAATCCAAAGCTAAAACACATGTATCAACCAAATGGAATGTAAGATATCTCAATTAGTTTATAAGATATCTTATTAATTTAAAATTAAATAAGATATCTTTAAAAATGAAAAGATATATATAAACGATATCTTATATAGTTTATATGGTATATTTTTAAAATATAAACACGACATCATTTATCTAAATAAGATATTCAATAACTAAATGAGATACTTGAAACTCAATAATATATCTTCATAAAATGTTTTGTAAGATATTTTATTTAATCTATAAGATATCTTATTTAGTGTATTTAGTGTTGATCAATTAACAAGATACATCATTTAGTTAATAAGATATCGTATTAACATATTAAGATATCGTTTAAATAGAATAAAGATAAGACGGTCATATTGGTAGCAATGTCGATGGCTTCTTCCAATCTGACTGCAAATCGTAATCTTGTTTTCTATCGAGCCATGGATACAAATCATCATATAAGTTAAAATTCCCGAGTAACAAAAATATTGTTATTTCTATTATAATAGTGAAGATGCCCATATACATCGATAACAATGCCCGATGTATTGCTGTTTCATCGTTTGTACCTAGCACTCGCTAAGGGACAACTAAAAGTGAAATATTACTGAAAATATTATATTGCAGCCATGGTTTAAAATAACTTTTACAAAAACCTGCAAACAAATGCTAATTAACCATATTCTTCGCATCAAAAATTGAGTAGTTGTGTCTAAAAACGGCAATAAACTGTTATTACGTAATGGGAATATTGAAGACAGCATCAAAAGGACAACACACTGATGCCTATGAGAGAAATAATTCTGGCAAAATCATTATTTAATCAACTGATAGCTATAACGATTTCTCAGTTAATAGAAAAAATTACATTGTAAGCTTTTTCAATTGCGATGTTAAAATGTACAATATCGTGGGCGTTCGAAAAGGTCGATTTAGACAACACTAATTAAGTCCTGTTTTATCTCGAATGGTAAAGTGTCTGTCAATAAGTTCTTGAGAGAAAATCTAAACTTATTTTAAAGGTAATCGAATATTAGGTTTTTCCATGTTGGGAATATTTTCCATGTTGGGAATATATTCCAGTGCAGTTTTTACTGAAAAGTAACCAATACATTGGTTTTTTTTTCTATTTAGGTATGTTTACTGAAATAAGAAAACGGTCGATAAATCTATGTTGGCGATGAGAGTCAAAGTAATCTACCATTTATTTCTTTGTTAAAGTCGACGATAAGCATCTTTCATATCGCAGCGTGAAGTCTAAAATGTCTAAAATGATGAAAAATAATAATCAAGTTTGACGTTAATAATTTTTTTTTTGCATTGATACTCAAATAAACCACGAAAATCTCTTTCTAAATTTTATTAAATGTAAGATGATTTTTTTGTATATCAAGGGAAAATTTGACAAGAAATCATGCATGGTCGCGACTGAATGTCTGTGTGAGGCATAACTACGCAACCACGACCATTCAAATTCTATGTCCATACGGGAAGAGAAGTCACGTTGTAATCACGTTCTGTGCACGTTCAAGAACCCTTGCATCATGCAATAATTTGAAATGGCCTTATGCAATGAATATTTTAGCCCCTACCAAACATAGCAATTCGGGTAACAGTCTTTTAAAAAAGAAATCATCCTGGGAGACCCCCTCTAATGAATCTTCCTATTGTGTTTATTGCAATTGTCTGGTCTCTGCCATAGACACATATAATTTGTTTCTACGTTTATACAATAGCAAATTTAGATTGTTTGAACTGCATGTACACCCATGAAGTTTAGCTGTTACAGTGGTAATATTCAGTGGTGGGAATGGGTATGAGGACTATTGTGAAATTGATTATCATAAATAATTTATAAAGGGAGTTTGTACGCCACCTTTCGGTCGTTCTTCATTTTACTTGATATATCTCACCTCGCTTTTTATTGATTGATTGACTGATAGCTGTTAAATGCCAATGTAGCGCACTCTTATTGTGTCGAAACCATAAGAAACTACCATAAACACTAAATTAAAAAAACTAGGCAAAACACCTTATAGAAAGATGAAATCGTTGTTTAAAACATAATTAATATTCCTTTTTTAAAGAAATCTGATTTAAATGCTTGTTCTGTTAATTTTTTTTTAGTACATAGTACATGACCTGGAAGGTAAATACTGACTCCTTTGTAACAAAGTAACAAGTACTACTCCATGCAACTCTTCAGAAAATAAAAAAAAATAAAAGAAAGAGGAGGATTTATTTTTTAATAATTTTGTTTTAAAGGAGCATGGTTTTTTTTAAATAAAAATTAATTCATTTCCATTTACTTTCTACTTTATTTAACAGGCAGTCGATTCTTAAACTGACTTGGTGTCTTTAAAGAATAGAACAGACAGTCATAATTGAACCTTCTTCTTTCCACGTTAATTATATAAGCTATTCTTGTCCAGGGATTTGTTATATTATGGAAAACACAAAATCAACTTTCTACATATGTCAAATGAATACAAGTAAATCAATACAACGCATAATTTGATCTTAAAATAGCCATCCTGTCTTTCACAGATAAATGTTCAAAAGTAGATTTTGATGAATGTGCAGAATTTGTATGAAGTTAATTGATTGATGGCGAGATATGGTCCAAATCTTGAGTCACAAACCTTTCTATGTAACTTTCATTCATACGTGTGTTTTCAACATTTATCACCGACGTATGCTTTAAGCAGAAACATTATCAATCATTGTACGATTTTTAGTTACTAGGAGTAGTGTCACGAACAGAATATTTCAAATGCTGATAAATGATTCTGACAGCGGATAGTGTAGGTGTTCGGACCACAGTCAAATCGATATATGTCTTCTATTTTTATTCAACTCGCCATAATACTCTTGTAAACCTGCACGAAACGCATGTTTAGCTATAACAAATATTACCTTGGATTTTCAACGCTGCACATATCATGCCTATTTGCATACATTCTCAGAAGAAATCAAATAAATTTGTACATTATATGCTTGCCCATTACGTGCAATTTGTGGTATATATTTATTCGTCATAGACATTTATTATATTAATGGCGTCACCTTTTTATAGGATCAAAGTAGCAATTAACCAGTCGAGTAATATAATTTTAAACTAACCCTAATTATTGATCATTTGTTCCTAACTTATTTATATTAATATCAAACATTCAATATTAGAAAGTTCTGACTTTGGCTTTTTTGTTAATTTATGTCTAGGAATTGACTGAGGCTGGAAATTCAGATCTATTTAAAAAAAGAGGAATAAACTATACTATATCTTCTAGTGCAGTGACAAAATGTACTATAATCTCAAAAATCTATCGATATCAAAAGCTTGGGGTTTTCAGAATAGAATTATTCAATTTAGTTAGCAAAATCTCAATTTATTTTGTTGTTTGTTTTTAATGGAAAATGAAATACATTCATATACAAATGAATTCCGAGCAGATTCAATAGGGAGCAGCGGTAATATCCCCGACCCACTGTGTCCAATAGGGAGCAGCGGTAATGCCCATCCCCGACCCACTGTGTCCAATAGGGAGCAGCGGTAATGCCCATCCCCGACCCACTGTGTCCCTTTGTAGGGAGTAGCGGTAATGCTCATCCCCGACCCACTGTGTCCAATAGGGAGCAGCGGTAATGCCCATCCCCGACCCACTGTGTTCAATAGGGAGCAGCGGTAATGCCCATCCCCGACCCACTGTGTCCAATAGGGAGCAGCGGTAATGCCCATCCCCGACCCACTGTGTCCAATAGGGAGCAGCGGTAATGCCCATCCCCGACCCACTGTGTCCCTTTGTAGGGAGCAGCGGTAATGCCCATCCCCGACCCACTGTGTCCAATAGGGAGCAGCGGTAATGCCCATCCCCGACCCACTGTGTCCCTTTGTAGGAAGCAGCAGTAATGCCCATCCCCGACCCACTGTGTCCAATAGGGAGCAGGGTAATGCCCATCCCCGACCCACCGTGTCCCTTTGTAGGGAGCAACGGTAATGCCCATCCCCGACCCACTGTGTCCATTTGAATTGGTTACTGCTTTATTATTTTAATATATCTATGTTTGACATGATAACTATTAAAACAAATTTGACTCGGTCCGCTCGACTCGCCGCTCTTCTAACCATAAATCCGGGATCTCCCCCAGGATCTGGTGTCAATGCGGTGAGTAAAAAGTCTGGTTGGCCGTTGACTTCCAAAATTTTTAAGGAAATGATCTGAAGTATGTTTCAAACATTGTAGAATGAAGAAACTGAAACTGTTGGTCTAATTTTAAACGTGAGCTGTTTATGATTAATTGCAATTTGAAATCAATTCCGAATATTTACAAAAAAAATTAGTTTTGTTACCGAAATCAGTTCTATACTGAAATAAAATTGTGAATGGAAATGGGGAATGTGTGAAAGAGACAACAATTGAAAGTACTTTTTTTTTCTCTTTATAATGCACTATTTTAGACTTTCAAGCTTAGACAAATACAAAAAACTGAACTAAACCATGATACAATGTGTGAAAATCAAAGTCGACCAGAGAGCATGATGTGACATCTATGACAGTGTTAAAATATCGATATACTAGTATTCGAAACGTATGTATTCCTTTATCGTTGTCTATAGTAAATCAATGGAATGGATACGGTCATTGGTAAAAATTCGGCATTATAATGGGATGATGGGTAATACCTGTTTTAATAGCCAAAGACCCAAGATGAAAGCAAGCTCAGATGACTAAAGAGCTAAAACTAAGCTATTAATTCAATAGTAAAGTAAGGATACCTTTATAAATGTACTTGTCTTGGTAGTTTAACCTTTGGTTTATCACAATTTTAGGCCTGTTATACTTAATGAAATGATGTGTATCATATAGCCATGATATATATAGTAATGAAAACTGACTTTGCCAAAACAGACTTCATTAAACCTTTTTGTTAATAAAATTCAAATTTAAGGCGAGAATTGTTCTGTGATGTCAGCAAGCTACAAAAGAATATAGTATATCTGAGTCATATAGGCATGTAAAATTAGATGAAACACCCGTCTTTAACCCTGTTCTCCTCCGATGTCCTCAACCTCAAAATGTAGCCATTTAAAGCACGCACCCCAAACCCTGTTGCAGTCTCGAATCGTAGTAATTACAGCACCTACATTGAACCATGCTGTATCTCCTCTGACGCCTTAATTAACATCGAAACTTAGTTAAAGCACGTACCTTAAATCCTGTTGTATCTCCTCCGACTGCCTCTACCTCTCCTGAACACTCAAATCCCATCGTTATGGGAGTTTTAGGTGGGTTGTCTAGAATGCCTTGACGAACCATCAGATCAAAAAAATTAAGTCCACTGAAAAATAAGAAAAACTTACAGTGCGATTTAATTTATATAAAGACAGAATTTCACAACTTGCAATTACATACAAAACAGTGTCATCATCATTCCGCCCAGCAGTCAGTGTTTCGGTACTAGGCAACCATACGGAAAACACATACCTTGTAGTCGGCAATAAAAAATGTAAAATAATTAAAACGATAATTACAAAACAAATTACGAAGATGACAGATATGAACTATCGACGACAACTAAACTAAAGGCTCCCGTGACTTGGTACAGGCACATGAAAAATGTTGTGAGGTTAAACATGTTTGTCAGTGCTCAATCCTACCCTAACCAGGGACAGTGGTGTAACAGCAAATCACAAGAACAGACTTGAACAACCAGTAGCAATTGGTTGAACTCAAAAGATCGATACAAGGCACAAAACAACTAACAAAGCCAATAAAAAAGGCAACGTGCATTTAAGTCCAATCTTAATTGGCTTGGATTGTCTTTTTTCCTACTGAAGGAAGGTGGTTCTCTCCAGGCACCCCAGCTTCCTCCATCAATTAAAACTGACCGCCACGAAATAGCACAATAGTGATGAAAGTGGCATTAAATACCTATCAATCGATCAATCAATCAGGATCAAAGTATCACTCATTCCACATCCAACGGATTTAGTGTAAATAAACTGTCTGATAAATTCACGGCCTTGCGCATTTCCAAAGTATAAGTAAACAGTATCGACAGGATTTAGAATATTGAGGTGTCATTAATGTGCTTATACAGTAATGCATCGTAAGTTACGTTCAGAATAAGTTTATTCAAAGGATCAACTAGTTTGCATGGATCGTATCTAAATTTACGGGCTTCATAAACAACATCACCGTAAAAAAATACGATGTGATACCCCGTTTTTTATAACGATATTGCATTCTTCCTAGCAGATAATATACCTGAGCTTAAAAAGGTGTCAGACCACCAATTACTCCCTCCAATTTAGTCCTACTCTTACACAAAATAGTGCTTTTGATGTCATTGTTTACTTAAACTAACCAAAAGATTTGCAGAAATGAAACTTTTGGTGAAAGGGAAATATATTTAGACCATTTTGAGCCAAAATTCACTTGCCTATGAGTTTGTGTTAAAAATGCAGGTATAATGCGCTACATAGTACACTGATTTAAGATTTCCAGAAAACCGGGAGTTATTTTGGTAGTACCTGTGTTTTCAAGATCAGAAATTTCTTATAAGACTTTAAACATTGGTTGAAAATTGGCCAGTAGAAAGGTCATGTATGTTCAATTCATGATATACCTGGTTTCCTTGAAGTTAAACTATGATATACCTGGTTTCCTTGAAGTTAAACTTAAGGTAAAATATTTAGAAAGCTGTAAAAATTGCAAAATTTGGTTGGACAGATAGGGATTTTTAATTGGTGGTCTGACACCTAAACTCAATGAAATCGTAAAAATGATCGGAAAGAGGATGATGTTGATGATAAAGACGACGCCGATGATGATGATGATGACAATGACGACGTTGACGGTGATGATGATGAAGATGAAACAGTGAAGCTAAACCTTATCAATTTATACGTTCGTTCATGTTAATGCAGTATTTCCCGTTCACTTCCATCCGTGTTTGATTTGTCCAAGTGTCAACCCAAGATGTTACACATATTGATCAAGATATCAAAATTGAACATTGAGTGTTTACTTTCTGAATTATCTGTCAACTTAAGACTTTGTTTTGCATATGGGTCAACAGCCATTTTCAATAAACATCTGGTAGTCATAGTAATAATAATAAGATGAAAAAATAATCCATTGAGTTTACGATAACACTGTTGATGGACTATCAGGGGAACCATCCACTCAGAAGTCACTGCGTTGATAAATATAGACATGATTCAAATGAAATCTCAAATACATGAACATTTCCAGCCAGTCACTCTTCGGTGATTCCCTATATAATTAACCAGATTTTTCCAACAAAAAGGGGGAGGCCGGGGTCCCCTGGATTCGCCTATGATGACTTAAAATCAATCTAAGTCGTAAGTTATTTTGATAATCAGACTCCAGTGGTGGTTCCAATAAACGCGCAAAGTGCGTATCGCTCATTTTTGATCGCCATTTTTTGGAACGATATTTACAAGTTTCTAGTATAAAATCGTCCAAAATAATGTTCTTAAATTATCGGGAATTGCCCCTTTCAAAAATCTTGCTTCCAACCCTGATATAGGTCAAATAACATATGTACGGCTGATGAAATTCGGTAAAATCGTATTAAAGGATATATTCTAGCATTTGTTCTCTTAAAAGAGAACACATTATTTTTTGGGGGATTTTTTTTTAATTGGTATTGTTGCAACTTTACCAGTTGTTTTAACGTCAAATAGTAAATGTAAATTAAAGAATACCATATGGATAAAAAATATTTTTTGCTTTTTTTTTTTTGGAAGATGATACTGCTTATATTTTCATTAATTTCATTTTGCTTCAAAGAGAACATCTTTTTCCTCTGGGATATGTTTTTGTTCACGTTGTTGCAGATATACGGGTTGTGTTAACTTTAGTTGTAAACAGTGAATATAAATTAAAGATTACCATATGGTTCAAAAGTAACAAAGTTAACTGTAAATATTTAGCCCAGAAAAATAAATCAAGTCATCAATTCATTTATCTGAGAGGAATAAGCCTATTAAAGCTTCACAAAAATAATGTAAAAGGATATAAAACAGCACAATATGTTGAAGATTGCATTAACATATCAAAACAAAATAAATCTATAGAAAATCGATGTTAGATTTTGTTTACCATGCTTTGACTCGTATCAGCACTTCTCCTTCATTAGGTGTTGGTTCCGATTTTTGTTGAGTTTTCAACATTTTAACTCCTCCAAATCCTGTCAAAACAATAGTCCTCATTTGCTTTCCTTTTGGTGCACTACTGTCGTCTGCGGCTTTTCCTTCGCCAGCCATTTCTGTGGACGGTTCTGTCATGATAACAAAAATCACACTAACAAATGGTAGTTAGAAAAGAAACGTAGGATCTGATTGAGAAATAACTACAACGGAAGGCCAACTCCGAAGAAATATCGATCCCGAGGCTCGGTGACAGGATAACAGATCGATGTGGACAGTTTTATACGATGTATCTAATCACTACATTGTATAATTGGTTGGATATATTCTTAGTTATGTGGAAAGATAATTGAAAAGGGAAAAAAGTATTAATTACACTATATTGTAATGTATGAGGCAATTACTGATTTGTGTTTTGGAAGTGATAATTTGTTTTGAGGACACTGAGTGAATTCTTTATCTATCTTTCTTCTCTTGGACAAGGTCTTGTTCTGTTCAAGGTCTAAGGTCTTTTAATGCATATATATATACAAAGCTTAATTAAATGAATCAATTTCTACGGAAAGTATAAAGCAAGATCAAGACGGGAGCTGTTTTACGTGCAAGGGTTACAAGTGCTTTTGAAAGCTAATACATATATAATTGTTTCAAGCGCAGCCAGTATTCCAAGTACTTACAACACACATTATGAAACAAAAAATCGAAATCAGATGTAAGTTAAAATCAAACTTTTCATTATCAAATTATGAATAATTTCCAGTAAATGCATTTCACAAAAAAACAAAATACATCTGATTTCGATTTTTCAAATTCATATGATATAAAATCAGGCTTTAAATCTTTAACTTTTTTTTATGAGTTTTACTTTCCGAAATTTTCGATATTTTTACTTTTTGTCATATCGAGCACAATGAGAGGTTAGCCTGGTCTGCTTTTGCATGGTTGCTAAATTTTTAACTTAAAAAACTCACATGCATGACGTTAAAATAATCCTACACTAAAAATATAGGTAAAACTTGTGTCCTTTTTTTGTAAATCCTGCTCAACTTACTTCCATGCATTTGCAACTACATCATATAGTATCACTAAACTAAATTTTGATGTAAAGTGGACCCAAAGTCCAGATAAAAATTAAAGAAGACCAAATGAATCTATCTTTTCCTGTATAGTAAGCTACAAACTTGGTAAATACGCATGCCTATATATATGACCCTATGTATTACGTAATCCGAAATTCGAACATTAGAAAAATGTCAACTTATATCAAATCTATATATATATAGTGAGGTAGGATACCATTAGCTTATCTTCAAGGTATATTATATTCTAATGTCCTTACATACTTGCTACTTTTGGCAATATTTTCATACGATCCTCATTTGAAACATAAAAAGTTAATTCACAAAAATACTGAACTCCGAGGATTATTCAAAAAGGAAAGTCCCTAATCAAATAGCAAAACTAAAAGCTCAAACACATCAAACGAATGGATAACAACTGTCATATTCCTGACTTGGTACAGGTATTTTCTTATGTATTTCTTACCATAAGCGACTGAGTAAAGCCACTTTTCCGAGTAACAGTGATGGGTTGAAACAGGTCTTATATTCAGACAAAGGTTATCGGTTGTATATATATAACAGTCAGTTCAGGTCTTACAAAAACAACCAACCACACTATATCATCTACATTTTAACAACTCCGAAAACATGACCATAACCTTTACAAAGTTTAATATATATAGATTATGATAAACACAACACAAGTACAAACCGTTTTTTACATACATTTGATTTTAACTCAAAGCAGAGTACAGACAGTCTTGGTACCGACTGTTGACACCGACTCTGACAGTTAAAATGAAGGGTTCGTCTCAAAATAATACAAGGTACTAACAGTCAGCTTTTCGAGGTAAAATTTGCAAATAACAGATAAATGAGATTTTACACAATGATTTATTTTCTCTTCTGTTTACCAATCCTGGAACAAGTCTCCACAATTTGTCTGAGTTTTAATCTTGGGTGCCTCACTTTATTTTATACGTCACCCATGGTATGTTTGACTAGAATTTTATATATATTCTGCAATGTTTATTTAAATTTTACCCTTACGTTTCTGGTGATCAGGTTTTCTGTTGATTTACTGTTGCGTAAATGGCGTAATTACAAGATGCCGATTATGATAAAAGTTTTTCATTAAAGAATGACATGAATCAATTGTTGCAGAAACTTCGATGAATCAGGAGGGTGAAGATGTAAAACAGGAAAAATCTCAAGATTTTTTTTTTCTAACAGGATCCATTGTTATCTACAACAGTATTATACTGAGAAATCAACGTTCGAATAGATGAGCATATACATGTACATGTGGTTTGAAACAAATTCTGGAAACCTGAACCCTTTTTATAGATCGGGAATGACAATTGGGCGCACCCTTTTCCATTCAACCAAAATTTACTATAGTTCTACGTGCTATCGGCATAAATTGTAAAAAGGGTGTTTTAGCAACTTAGACAAAGGAAACATCAAACATTAAATATCTTTTCCATAATTATTTTATCTTAGCATTGTTAAAAAATATTGATATTTTTAATGTGCAAAGCTTTTTGATTAAAAGATTGAGATGACAGGATTTTTTTTTATACCAAAGATAAGTTTATATACATTTTTATAAACTATGGCATAAATGAGGGGGAACAAATCAATCAGAATAACAAATCAGGCTTCATTTACATGTGCATGAGCATTTAGACATATCCGATTGAAATGTGCTGTTACGATACTCTTGATTCAAATTTTGATTCTTATTGTCGGTGGAGAACCTTTTGACCCGTTTATGGACTAATAACTATGCCTCGTTCACACGTACATTTAATTCGAATTACGTGTGAACTCAGCATGAATCTAGTGTGCCTTCTAAATTAATTTTTGAGACGACCCCTGTATGTTTTGCTGTCAGAGTCGGAGTCAACAGTCGGAACCGAGACTTTCTGCAAATGTCTAATAGTGGATATGTTCTCCCGTAATTTAACTTTGATAAGATCATACAATTAGTAGTAGCTATGTAAAAGTTAAGTCCAATCATTTGGTTTTCACTTACAGTTTCTGTATAATAATGTTCACGAGCTCATATATGGCACGCCGTTTTTATATTTATTCAAATTTGAAGATATCTTCTTTGTTTAACAAGATATCTTATTAAGTATTAAGATATCTTTAATTTTTATAAGATATCTTATTTAATTTGAAAGTAAATAAGATATCTCTATTAGTTTATAAGATATATCTATTAGTTTATAAGATATCTCTATAAGTTAATAAGATATCTCTATAAGTTAATAAGATATATCTATTAATTAATAAGGTATCTTGTAAAGTATATAAGATATCTTATAAAGTATATAAGATATCTTATAAAGTATATAAGATATCTTACTTCTTTATAAAGATATCTTTTAAATACATACTTTATAAGGTATCTTATTAATTAATAGAGATATCTTATAAACTAATAGAGATATCTTATTAATTAACAGAGATATCTTATAAACTAATAGAGATATCTTATTAACTTATGGAGATATCTTATTAAGTAAATAAGATATCTCTTTAATAAACTATATAAAAGATATCTTATATAGTTAATAAGATATCTTATAAATTAATAGAGATATCTTATATTTTAAATAAGATATCTTATATATTTAATAAGATATCTTTATAAACATTTTAATAAGATATCTTATTTAATATATAAGATATCGTGTTTAATAAATTAGATATCTCAATTAATATATAAGATATCACATTTTGTTATTAAGATATCTCAATTAATTTATAAGATATCTTATGTAACTAAATAAGATATCTCGAAATTGAATAAATATAATAACGGCGTGCCATACGCATATCTGTGATATATGGTAAAGGTTCCTAACCGAACAAAAATTCTATTCAATTAGTGTTGCATTTAAGGAATATGATATAAGGGGTAGAACATCGGATATGTTTACAACTTAAGTAAAATATCGCGTTAAAACATTTTTCTTTGACTTACCCAAAAGTTCCAGGGCTAAAAAGTGGTCAGACTTCATATTAGCAGCCACCTACATTCAAACTTTCAAAACTATCTGTCAGGTGTCTATTTGTATCTGTTATGTTCCCCATTTGATCATCCACCCAACTGTAAACAATATCTATTGTATCCCATTGATTAGCCGTATTTTTACTATTTGCTTTTTACTTATAATTTTAAAACTATAAAGGTTAGATTTGTATAGTAATAATAATTCATGAATACGATATTTAAATAATAAATCAGAGTATTAAATGATTATTCCATTATGCATGTCACATGTGGTATACAGAATTACAACCTTTGTGGTCGAACTATTAAACATTCTGGTTTATCTGTGGACACTGGTTTCCGAAAACAACTTGTAACTTGGTCCTTACGTATTTGGAGTATATGAATATGTGAACTAGCAAATAATTCGAACTATTAACAAAGCATATGAACTATATACTATATTTAACTCGTATGTAATATCATTTAAAGGAATATCCAACTCAGATGTGTTTATATAAGTAAAATATTGTAGAAACTAAATATTATAGTGTGTTTTGTAATTTGTTAGACTGGACAATATTTTTTTAAAGGCTTTGCATAACTTTATGGAGTCGTTCTTGCAAGATGTTAAATCTATTATACTGTTTTGTGATGCATACAAGTTGATTATTATGTTTTATCAACAAGAATTACGTAGAACAAGAATGTGTCCAAAGTACACGGATGCCCCACTCGCACTACCCTTTTCCATGTTCCATGGACCGTGAAATTGGGTAATAATCTAATTTGGTATTAAAATTAGAAAGATTATACTATAAGGAACATAATTATGTACTAAGTTTCAAGTTGATTGGACTTCAATTTTATCAAAAACTACCTTGACCAAAAACTTTAACCTGAAACTCCCACTTTCATTTTCTATGTTTAGTGGACCGTGAAATTGGGGTCAAAAGTCTAATTTGCCTTCAAAATTAAAAAGATTATATCATAAGCAACAAGTTTACTAAGTTTCAAGTTGATTGGACTTCAGTTTCACCAAAAACTACCTTGACCAAAAACTTTAACCTGAAACTCCCACTTTCATTTTCTATGTTCAGTGGACCGTGAAATTGGGGTCAAAAGTCTAATTTGGCTTTAAAATTAGAAAGATCATATCATAAGCAACAAGTCTACTAAGTTTCAAGTTGATTGGACTTCAGCTTCATAAAAAACTACCAGTTGACCAAAAACTTTTACCTGAACGGCACGACGCACAGACCGGCGGACGCACGGAGCCACAGACCAGAAAACATAATGCCCCTCTACTATCGTAGGTGGGGCATAAAAATGTGTTGTAATCACTAATGGTTTATTTTCATATTGTATATTTTGTAAGAATGCCTATCTACCATATTGGTAAGAACATATATAAAGACAACCATCAGTATCTAGTTTTCTAAAAATTCAATGCTCTTACAGGTACTGATAATTTTGACTTTGATAAACTGACTCAAAATAATAGTGGTTTTGCCATTGAAAGGGTATGAACATGTTTATAGAAAGCTGGACAAAATTGACACGTTAGCCTTGACTTTTGACCTCAAGATCACTATATCCTTATTATCCACCAAAGATGTTATTTATGTCTAAAATTATATTGTCCGGAAGTTCCTTATTTATAGACATTGTGACTTTGATCTTTTATATTATTCCGATGAACACACCATTAGAGGCTTTATTCTCTTGATGGGAAATTCTCCAGAAATCCAGAAACAAACATTTCCCCTATTTCACCCAAACAACTGCTGTTGTGACCATTGACCTTTTAACCTCAACCTTTATTGTGTTTTCTTCACATCCTGTGGCATAACTGAGCAAGTTTTGTAAAGATTAAAAATATGGTTTTTGACCTGGGATTTACATTATGAAATCAAGGAATTGTATAGAAATACTATACAAATCCTTGATGAAATACAAAAATAAGATTTATTATAATGAAACAATTTATCATCGAAGTTCAAATTCAATATGTTTAGAAATTATATGTGCCAGCTCAATATAGAAATAAAAATGCTTGCAAAACATTTATAGTGAATCTTCTCCATGCAGTGATAATGATCTTGACATCTATACGCGTATTTTGTGTCACATGATTATAAATTAAAGCGACCATTGAGGCTGCATAATGATTGACCAAATTAACAGTGAAGAAACTCTGTGTGCCCTTGATTAATGCCTCTTGGCAGTGAACCCGAGTTATGATGCTGGGAAAAGACTTTTGATTCAAATGAGTTAACTCATAAATAATTCTCCTCGACTAAGTATCAACTTTAAGTATCAGAGATCAAAGATGACTTTGTTATTGGTTTTGAAATAGCTTACAGTAACTGTTGACTCTTGTGAGTACCCTTAATTTGGTCTGATTTTTCCAGTTTGCTCTTGTGGTAATTCACACCACTGTCCCAGGTTAGATTGAGAGGGCTGAGCACTCACAAATTTATTTCATCATTATCATAAATCAAGTCGTTTTTTTTTATTTCGTTTGAACTATTCATATTTTGTCATGTGGGGACTTTAGTAGCTGTCAGACTATACAGAATGTATTTTGCACGTTTCATTTTTGGAGGATTTATGATGACCAATACTTGTAGTTGCTTACATCTATGTTGGATTGATAGTCCTCTGATTGGCAATCATGCCACATCTCCTTTTTTTTTAAATTCATATGTATTATTTCAAAATCTTGAGTAAATAATAAATGCTGAGTAAAAAGTATGACCAGTGACATGGAAAAGAAACAGCAATTTAAGCTAACAAATAAGACAAGCTTTAAAAAGAGTATTACTGTGGATTCATTATTATTCGTTGGATACCAATTTTCATGGATTTCAACAAGAACAATCTTCTATTGGCATTGATACAGACTTTTACAAAACCACAAAATCAAATATCCACGTAAATACAACCCTTACCTTATCCACACCAATCGGTATCCACGAAAATAAACCTTTCCCTTATCCACACAAATCGGTATCCACGAAAATAAATGAATCCACAGTATACCTTACTAGCCCAGCTAAATTTTGTTTATTAAAACATAAATGCTTTTTTCTTTTTATTAAAAGGAAATCATAACAAATATCACAGACAAATTCACAAACATACAGATGTAATTCTATAAATAGATATAAAGACAAAACTATCTGAAAGGTCAATAAGTTAATTTACAAATTAAACTTTTTCAGTGTTTCAAAAGATCAAATTTCAATTTCAAAATCCTCCATAGGATTATTTAATATGATTAAAACTTTGCTGTATTCAGAACATACATACTATCTTTTGATGTTCATATTGTGGCTGTGTCATAAGACAGATGTTGAAGTAGTATTCAGGGTATGCTAATAAAATACAAAATCAATCTCTGCTTGTACTCCAAAAATCTTACAACATTCATTTAAGTGTCAGCTATTTAACTGGCACCATGCTTGTTTACAATATGGACTCACATGTGTATGAACTGAGAAAGAGCAAAAAAATGTGACTAATCCTACCAATCTCATATGTTTTTCACAGGTTGACTCGAACTGGGGCAATATTTGAGAAATAGAAAAGAGAATGAAATATTCTGGATTTTGGAAAATATGTTTTTGTGTCATCACCTCAAAGGGAGGTACAATTCACCATTCATTATTACACATGCCACCAAATTCGTTTTAAAAAATACTGAAGTCCTTCAACTTTAAAATCCTCACATAGCTGGTTCCATTTGTCTTTTCTCCTTTGAAGGGGGAGGATGTTCATGTTCATCAATAGCCTCATCATAGGATGGTGGAAGCTCTGTGGAAGGAGGGGGCGGTAACTTATCTATATCAGACTGTCTTATCGTCCGTGACAAAGCAGGGAGTGCCTTACCACCCATGCCACCCATGGCCGCCAGTGGTGGTAGTCCACCCATAACCCTATTTGGAGCAGGATGTGGGGTTGGGGTTTCTGCCTCTTGACGATGACTAGCTCTGGATTGTCTGTCATCCTCATATGGATCGTACGGTGGTATAATTGGTGTTGGGGCTGGTGACGGAGGGACTTCGGCTGGTCCAGTGTCTTTCTGGGATACTGGTGGCTCCTTGACATAAGATGGTGGTAGTTTGTTAGCATTAGAGTCTGATGGAGACTCTGGTTGAGGTTCTGGCTTTGGTTGTGTTTTCCAGACCAAGCTGTCACCAACTTGTAGGGCTGTAGCTAATTTGGTGGCTGCTTCTTGTGACTGAATATAAAATATAATGACATTTAATGGCAAATATTACAAACTTTTTTTTAGTTTTGTATAACGATAAAAAAATTGTTCAACACAACCTGTTTCTTAACTATTTCAAAATATTGTACTCTTTTCTGTTGAAAAGCAAAATCAGTCTGATAGTATAAGACTTTGTAGATTCATACATTGAATTTAACTTTTTTTATCAGATATAAGTTTTCCCTATCAATGCTGAACCTCTTGCTGTTATGTAGTGTGAAAAAAACATAAAAACAACAAAAACAACTGTGCTGCAGTCATGCTGAATTGTTTATTGTTTTTTTTGTAGTGATTCAACAACAAAAACCAACCCAGTGACCCCATAATGTTTCATAAAATTTGACACTGATAATTTTTCTCTTGAAATTTTTTTAAGGCCACTTGTTTTATTTAAAACATCACCATAGGTAAATGTTGATAACATTACCTCAGCATCCAAGCTCATCTGTCCAGCTTTAACTCTAGATTCAAACTCCCTGAACTGACTAGATGCTTCCCTCTTTTCTCCTTTGTTATATAAAAATATAGCAAAATTCAATGGGATGTTTGGATCTTTCCTGTAAAAATATGATTCTCAATCAATATGAGCCTCTTTAAGCTCTGCAATACACTACAGCTCAGGTGGATTTTGCTTTGTCCACCAGTCCACAGTGGGAGTGGGCACCGGGTGGGCAAAATTTCTAGCTTGTCCACTCTGCCCACCCATAGGAGTGGGCATTCAATTTCTTTTGTTTGATCAAAAGACTGGCAAGTACAGTCAATTGAAAAAAGCAGATAAGCATTTGTTATCACTATTTTTACAAAAAAAGAGATTATAGCTAGGGTGGGCACGGGTGGGCCGGTGGAAAAAGCAAAATCCACTCGGGCTGTTGTGTACCAATAGGTACTACAAATATGATTTTAAAATCCAGACAGACATGTATAATGTATATTCATTTTGTAATTCAAAGTTGAAGACTGCTGAAATGTTTTTTCTGTGTCTTTTGAGAAGGTGTGCCAACAATTACAGACATTATTGCATGGGACAGTTTTCTGTGTCTTTTGAGAAGGTGTGCCAACACTTACAGACATTATTGCATGGGACAGTTTTCTGTGTCTTTTGAGAAGGTGTGCCAACACTTACAGACATTATTGCATGGGACAGTTTTCTGTGTCTTTTGAGAAGGTGTGCCAACACTTACAGACATTATTGCAAGGACAGTTGTCTATACAAATAGGAGCAATGGAAACATTAATTTC
Organism: Mytilus galloprovincialis; assembly: GCF_965363235.1. Classification (NCBI taxonomy): domain Eukaryota; kingdom Metazoa; phylum Mollusca; class Bivalvia; order Mytilida; family Mytilidae; genus Mytilus; species Mytilus galloprovincialis. The sequence goes on from NC_134843.1 coordinate 92,520,184, forward strand.
ATTTTATTTCATGACTCAAAAATGTTGTGTTCATATGACAAATGGTTAAATTCCTTATAAAAGAAAATTGACAAGTACCATATAATTGTAAACTTACTGATCAAGACCAATGGCCTGTTCATAAGCTTGCTTAGCATTGTCTGGGTCTTCTAAATACGATAATGCCACTGAAATTATAAATTTTGTTATAAAAAAATAACATTTAAAAAATCTTTTGCAATGATTACAATTTTGTTTTTGTTTTAAAATACATACAAGGTTTAAACTTTATTTAACAAGTGCTTATCTACTTACCTGCTAGTAATGAAAATAACGCTGACATTTTTGGTCTGAGATTTATAGCAGCACTAAGGAAGTGAAAAGCTGAGGCATACTGTTGCATGGTGAGATGTACCAGTCCTAGGTTGTACAATATCTTCCAGTCAAAGGGAGCTAAGTAATTGGCTCTCTTTAGACAGCTTATTGCCTGTGGATGGAAAAACAATATCAAACAAGTTTCCTAATGTAAATACTACAGAAAATCTCTATTTGTAATCAAATCCATCTTATCAGAGATTCAACTGTTCAGCTTTTCAGGTGTACAGGTAAATTAATTGAATGTACAATAATACCTATTTTTTGTATAATTCTTATTCTGGCACATCTAAACTGTTTACTGGCTTTTTTTCTGTTCAATGTTTTAAGATGTCAAACACTGACCTAGTTATAAATATGTTGATATATTATAAACATCACAATGCCTTCATTATTGACACATTGTTAGCAGTAAATTAAAAGAACTGCATGGGACCTCAGTGGAAAAGATCATCTATATGTACCGGTATATATTCAAACTAAGCACATAAATTTTATCTGAAAAAAAAAATTAATAGTTGGTGGCTTTCAAATTTAAATCAAATATACTTAGGCCAATTTTAGGGCAAGAATATTACTTACAGCCACATATTTCTTCTTTCCAAAGAAGGCCATTCCAATATTATTCCACAATGGAGGACTCTCAGGTGTCCCCACAGCAGCTACTCTATACTTGTTCAGAGCAACATCAAAGTCACCATGTGTCTGCATCATACTTCCTGCTGCCATGATGGCCTTCACATGGGAAGGGTCATAGGTCATGGCATTGCCTAAGTTTTCAAATGCTTTTTGGAACTGGGTTACCTAAAAAAAAATGCATAATAATATGAGAAAACATGCACTCTTTGAGATAAATAAATAACTATAATTCCATAGTTCATTGTTATATTTTCTTAATCAGTTTGCACTTAGGCGAGTGAAAAAAATAAATATGGTTCAACAATAAATACTATTATTGAGTCTGTTTTAAGATTTATTACATAGTTTCAAAGTATAATTTAAAATCTTACATTTAGTAATTACTATCACATGCATGTTCAGGGCAATAATAGGTACTGTTCAAATGTAGATACCCTGCTGTATATAAGGTTGACAAACTATGGTTGATTTCTTATAGGCAACCTTACAGAGTAACAGCCCACAGGAAGAGAGTATAACCCATCCCTATACAATGGTTCAGACTCCAAATTCACCTGTCATAAACATTTTGAGTACAATTACCATTCTCAGATTTTAACCTATCAAAACACTGAATTGTTGTTTCTAGCACAAATTTTGTAGTACAAGTTAGGTGTACAGTTTTATGACTGTAGGCTAATATTTAATCCTTAATGGCTCCTGCTTGGAACAAAAGCAGATTTTGTTTTTTTTAAAGTATTTGGTTTCATCCTGATCCATAAAGTACGAAAACCCACAACCTCCCATATTATAGGTTACTGTAGGTTTTCAAGCTGGCGGAATAGAAAGAATTTGAATATTAAACAATTTTAAGCATTGTACAGGTATGTTATTAATTCATTTGTCATTTTGTACATTAAGTTGTGTTTTCACTCACCTGCATATACAACAAACCGAGAGTAGTTAACATGTCAGGATTTTCTGGAGAATACCTGAAACCAATTAAATATTTATATAACATCTTCACATACTTAGTTCTGATAGTCACTTTTATTTTTACAGAAAACATATTAAGCTTCCATGAAACAACTTAATGGCATTACCAAGATAATATACCGGAGAACATAAGAAAGAATACACTTTTTCAAAAATAATTTTGGAAAAAGCTAAAATTATGCAAAAAGTAACTGATCTTCATTTCAGATTATGGTGGTTTACTATGAAGTTGTGGTATTATATATCAACTCCAATCCTTGAACAGTTGTTCATTTTATGAAACGATTTTTTTTTCATATATGCCAAATAATTTTTGATCCAGATTGTGTTGTTCAATAAACATGGCAATGCGATAGTTTTATGGACAAATATTCTTGTTTAACTTTTATACTCACTCCACAGCCTGTTTGTAGATATCTATTGCACCATTTATATTCTTGTTTAACTTTTATACTCACTCCACAGCCTGTTTGTAGATATCTATTGCACCATTTATATTTCTTGTTAACTTTTATACTCACTCCACAGCCTGTTTGTAGATATCTATTGCACCATTTATCTTGTTTAACTTTTATACTCACTCCACAGCCTGTTTGTAGATATCTATTGCACCATTTATATTTCCCTCCATCAAATAAATTTTCCCCAGCATTAAAAATGTTATCTCATGTCTTTTAAATGTCAGAGCCTGGGTCAAACAATGTTTTGCCTACAAAGAGATAAAAAATTATTAATTTAGTTAAATTGGATACAAGATTGCTAGGCAGTTGCAAAATGTCCCTGTTGTCAATGACAATTGAAAATGATTTTTTATTTGCTAATGGTGTTGATTGGTCATCTTACTGACAATGAGCAAATGCATAAATCACTTAAATTTGTTGATCTCTTGACACTTAACAATATATTATATATGATTCATCCACAGAGGTCCTTACATTTAATTCAATAAAATTTATTTTTAAGTTTTCATTGATTTTGATATACTTTTATTTTAATTCATTAATGAAGTCATTGCAACAAAATGCAACAAAATTAACTGTGGAAGTTTTAGTTGTTTCTTTCTCAATGCTTAAACCTACAAAACTAATTTGACTAAATACCTTGTCATATTCTCTATTTGACTAAATACCTTGTCATATTCTCTCTCTATTTGACTAAATACCTTGTCATATTCTCTCTCTATTTGACTAAATACCTTGTCATATTCTCTCTCTATTTGACTAAATACCTTGTCATATTCTCTCTCTATTTGACTAAATACCTTGTCATATTCTCTCTCTATTTGACTAAATACAAATACCTTGTCATATTCTCTCTCTATTTGACTAAATACCTTGTCATATTCTCTCTCTATTTGACTAAATACCTTGTCATATTCTCTCTCTATTTGACTAAATACCTTGTCATATTCTCTCTCTATTTGACTAAATACCTTGTCATGTTCTCTATCTATTTGACCAAATACCTTGTCATATTCTCTCTCTATTTGACTAAATACCTTGTCATATTCTCTCTCTATTTGACTAAATACCTTGTCATATTCTCTCTCTATTTGACTAAATACCTTGTCATATTCTCTCTCTATTTGACCAAATACCTTGTCATATTCTCTCTCTATTTAACCAAATACCTTATCATATTCTCTCTCTATTTGACTAAATACCTTGTCATATTCTCTCTCTATTTGACTAAATATCTTGTCATATTCTCTCTCTATTTGACTAAATACCTTGTCATATTCTCTCTCTATTTGACTAAATACCTTATCATATTCTCTCTCTATTTGACTAAATACCTTGTCATATTCTCAATTCTCTCTCTATTTGACTAAATACCTTGTCATATTCTCTCTCTATTTGACTAAATACCTTGTCATATTCTCTCTCTATTTGACTAAATACCTTGTCATATTCTCTCTCTATTTGACTGGGACGTCGCCCGGGTTACCAAGGTCCCCTTTTGCTACACGGAACACTGTAGCATTTGATGTGTGTGTTCCACGGAATATCCTCCGGGATACCCCTGATTTGACGTACGTTCAGCCAGAAGGTAATTACTACTTTAAAAATTCAGATACTTTTCATAAATTAAAGCCATGTTCCGTTAATATTTTCGACTGTTTGAATACACCTGCTACAAGTGAATCAACACCTATCATTTCTTCTTGTAAACACAAAAAAGGAAAAAGGAGCACGTGTAAGACATGTGATATGTTAATCACGACTCCTGATTTCACCAGTAACTTAACAGGAAAAACGTATTATACTAAATCTTTCGAACCTCTGGACTGTTCCACAGACAATGTAGTGTATGGAATCGAATGTACTTTGTGTGGACTACTTTATGTTGGTGAAACTCGACAAACTTTACGTAAAAGGATGAATCAACACCGGTCTGATAATAAAGATCCGCAATTCAGGGTTCTTTATAACCACTTTAATCAACCTGACCATGATCCTTCGTTATCTATGAAAGTACGCATCATCGAGAAAATTTATCACCACACAAATAGTCCAGTACTTAGTACTCCTTTCCGAAAAGATAGAGAAAATTTCTGGATAAGGGAACTAGGTACTGCAATGCCATATGGTTGCAATGATAATGTCAAAGGAGTAGGAAATTTGTCAAGTCCAGCCTGCAGTGATGTTAATGTAATGAGTTTGTTTAATACTACCTTACGAAACCAACGTAGTCATGGACAAAAACGTTACCATCGGCCTAATGTAAAAAAGTCTTCCAAATCGAGATCGGCCTCTGGAAGCTTTGATGACCTTCTTTCTCATCTGCATCATCCGTTAGGGTTACATTACATTAGAACTATTCTTTTTTCACTGCCGGTTAATTTTCTAAAATGTTTGAGAGATTATGCACTTGACAAAGGAGGTACTAATACATTTTCTCCAATATACAGACTTGTCAGTATAATTTGTGATGTAGCTCTTTTCCGTCTCTTTAAACCAGTAAGATCGGAACCTTTACATGAGGAAAAGAGGAAATTCCTTCCTGTTCACTTTAACAATAGAGGAATTGATGCAATCAACATCAGCAACGTTCTACATCACAAGGAGGTAACATCTAAAATTCCTATTTATTTTCAAAATCAGTCTGTTCCTATTGTATCCTACAGTTACACCAAAACCATTGCACCCAAAATATTTAACTATAAACAAGCATTACAGGATCTTGATTTAGAACAATACCTAAATAAACCTCTGACATGTGACTGTTCCAACTCGCCTTACAATTACAGCCCCTCTGGCCATGTTATTACTGGGGATCTAAACATTATTCAACATGAAAATCTCCGAAAGGTGATTTCTCGTGGTCCTAAGTTTAGAGAACCCCAACACATCAATTGGAACCATAACTTTAAAATAATTATGGATTCCATTGAGAACTACGCCAGAGCATGGGCTAAGCGAGAAGAAGTGCAACTGAACACTTTGTCAGAATGGGTCAAAACAATCAGGTCTCTGATAAAACGTCGCATTCATAAGTTGAAAAACTGTGTGAATGATCGACCTAAGTCCATTTTCAGTGACAAAGAGGCTGTGAAATGTCTATCATCTCTTCAAGATAAGTATGTTGTTGTTCCTGCGGACAAAGCTTCAAATAATATTGTCTTTGTATGTAAATCGTATTACTACGAGTGTCTTATAAAAGAATTAGGAATAAATGAACACTCAGGTAATCCCACATACAAAAACATATCATTTGACAAGGATGAGATTTTGGCGAATCATAAGTCCTTCATGGCTTCTATGAACATTGCATTGAACAACAAATCGGAGGACTTACCTTGTTTGTATTGGATACCTAAACTTCACAAAATTCCGTACAAACAACGGTACATTGCCGGCTCATCTGCTTGTTCTACTAAAGAATTGTCCATTAGATTGACTAAAATTCTGTCCGCAGTTAAAGAGGGTCTTCAGATATACTGTGAAACTGTTTACTCACGTAGTGGTATTAACCATATGTGGATTCTGAAAAACTCTAAAGAACTTCTGGATAATTTTAAATCTCGGTCTTTTTCTGAAATTAGTTCTATTAAAACTTTTGATTTTTCAACCTTGTATACAACCATTCCCCATGTGAAATTGAAAACCCGTCTAAAAGAAATCATTCACAATGCTTTTCATCATAAAAATGGTAGCATACGCTATAAATTTATCACTTTGGGATACCATAAGGCATATTTTGTTAATAAGGAACAAAAGGGTAAAACATACTACACAGAAGAACAAGTGATCAGTATGCTGGAGTTTCTTATTGACAACATATTTGTTGAATTTGGAGGTAGACTTTTTCAACAAATTGTCGGCATTCCTATGGGAACGAACTGTGCGCCTCTCCTTGCCGACCTCTTCTTATTTTCATATGAATCGGAGTTCCTTCAGACACTTGTCAAAAACAAGAAGATCAAAGAAGCCAGGTTATTTAATTTCACTTTCAGATATATTGATGATGTTCTTTCCATTAACAATCCGAACTTTTCTGATTGGATTCCATTAATATACCCACCAGAACTAGAAATTAAAGAGATCACAGACACGGCTTCCTCTGCCTCATTTTTAGACTTATACCTCGAATTTGACATACACAGTCATCTCAGTACCAGAATCTATGACAAACGAGACGATTTTAATTTTGAAATTATCAATTTCCCCCACCTTAGTAGTAATATACCAACTTCACCTGCATATGGAATATATATTTCCCAACTTATTAGGTATTCAAGAGCTTGCAGCTCCTATTCAGACTTTGTAAAACGTCACCAGTGTCTGAGCAGAAAATTGATGAACCAGGGGTATGTCAAAGAACGCCTCGTCCTTTTTCTAAAAAAGTTCATCGGAAGATACCCAGAACTTGTTGATAAATATTCCGTATCAACTTCACAAATAATACAAGATGGTCTTGAAATATAGATTTTGCGTACTGACGTTTGTTATCATCTTAATTACGTATTATAGTATTCTTTTATATGTCTTTTTTAGATATTCATTTGGAGTGACTCTGTGGTTACGTAAAACCACATACTTTAAACGGCAAAATTATTTCATTTATTGATATTACTTTTACTTAAGGATCTTGACATACTATGAATGACTAAACTATTTTATTCAATAAGACTACTTTTTCTGTTTAGTCTGTTTTTTATGATATACATTTGACGTGAAACTGTACTTATGTATTCCGTCATACTTTGAACCACACCATTATTTTATTTATTATTATTACTTTTAAATCTGGTTTTTGTTATATCTACTTTACGTGAGTCTGCATTTATGTATGCCGTCATACGACAAAATTATTTTTATGTCTACCTGTGCGAATTTCAAACACGCAATTTTACACCAGTAATGAAAACCTTCTTTCATTTATGGGTAGACTTTACATAGATACATTCAGCCGTATAAGAATAGCAAAATGAGAATGTTAAATTTGATGTATGCCTTTTTGTGCTACTTTGTTACATTTGTTGTTTATGTAGTGATATTAAGATGATAACACAATATTGACTGTTGTACCCCTATTTTTGACATTTTTACTCTTTGAGTATGTTTGTTTTGTTCATGCATCGTTGACAATGTAATGGAATTCGATGCGACTGTCATACAAGTGAGAGGTTTAGCTAGCTATAAAACCAGGTTCAATCCACCATTTTCTACATTAGAAAATGCCTGTACCAAGTCAGGAATATGACAGTTGTTATCCATTCGTTTGATGTGTTTGGACTTTTGATTTTGCCTTTTGATTTTTGATTTTCCTTTTTGAATTTTCCTCGGAGTTCAGTATTTTTGTGTTTTAACTTTTTTTTTTTGTCATATTCTCTCTCTATTTGACTACTATTTGACTAAATACCTTCTCTCTATTTGACTAAATACCTTGTCATATTCTCTCTCTATTTGACTAAATACCTTGTCATATTCTCTCTCTATTTGACTAAATACCTTGTCATATTCTCTCTCTATTTAACTAAATACCTTGTCATATTCTCTCTCTATTTGACTAAATACCTTGTCATATTCTCTCTCTATTTGACTAAATACCTTGTCATATTCTCTCTCTATTTAACTAAATACAAATACCTTGTCATATTCTCTCTCTATTTGACTAAATACCTTGTCATATTCTCTCTCTATTTGACTAAATACCTTGTCATATTCTCTCTCTATTTGACTAAATACCTTGTCATATTCTCTCTCTATTTGACTAAATACCTTGTCATATTCTCTCTCTATTTGACTAAATACCTTGTCATGTTCTCTCTCTATTTGACTAAATACCTTGTCATATTCTCTCTCTATTTGACCAAATACCTTGTCATATTCTCTCTCTATTTGACTAAATACCTTGTCATATTCTCTCTCTATTTGACTAAATACCTTGTCATATTCTCTCTCTATTTGACTAAATACCTTGTCATATTCTCTCTCTATTAGACTAAATACCTTGTCATATTCTCTCTCTATTTGACTAAATACCTTGTCATGTTCTCTCTCTATTTGACTAAATACCTTGTCATGTTCTCTCTCTATTTGACCAAATACCTTGTCATGTTCTCTCTCTATTTGACCAAATACCTTGTCATATTCTCTCTCTATTAGACTAAATACCTTGTCATATTCTCTCTCTATTTGACTAAATACCTTGTCATATTCTCTCTCTATTTGACTAAATACCTTGTCATGTTCTCTCTCTATTTGACTAAATACCTTGTCATGTTCTCTATCTATTTGACCAAATACCTTGTCATATTCTCTCTCTATTTGACTAAATACCTTGTCATATTCTCTCTCTATTTGACTAAATACCTTGTCATATTCTCTCTCTATTTGACTAAATACCTTGTCATATTCTCTCTCTATTTGACTAAATACCTTGTCATATTCTCTCTCTATTTGACTAAATACCTTGTCATATTCTCTCTCTATTTGACTAAATACCTTGTCATATTCTCTCTCTATTTGACTAAATACCTTGTCATGTTCTCTCTCTATTTGACTAAATACCTTGTCATATTCTCTCTCTATTTGACTAAATACAAATACCTTGTCATATTCTCTCTCTATTTGACTAAATACCTTGTCATATTCTCTCTCTATTTGACTAAATACCTTGTCATATTCTCTCTCTATTTGACTAAATACCTTGTCATATTCTCTCTCTATTTGACTAAATACCTTGTCATATTCTCTCTCTATTTGACTAAATACCTTGTCATATTCTCTCTCTATTTGACTAAATACCTTGTCATATTCTCTCTATTTGACTAAATACCTTGTCATATTCTCTCTCTATTTGACTAAATACCTTGTCATATTCTCTCTCTATTTGACTAAATACCTTGTCATATTCTCTCTATTTGACTAAATACCTTGTCATATTCTCTCTCTATTTGACTAAATACCTTGTCATATTCTCTCTCTATTTGACTAAATACCTTGTCATATTCTCTCTCTATTTGACTAAATACCTTGTCATATTCTCTCTCTATTTGACTAAATACCTTGTCATATTCTCTCTCTATTTGACTAAATACCTTGTCATATTCTCTCTCTATTTGACTAAATACCTTGTCATATTCTCTCTCTATTTGACTAAATACCTTGTCATGTTCTCTCTCTATTTGACTAAATACCTTGTCATATTCTCTCTCTATTTGACTAAATACCTTGTCATGTTCTCTCTCTATTTGACCAAATACCTTGTCATGTTCTCTCTCTATTTGACTAAATACCTTGTCATATTCTCTCTCTATTTGACTAAATACCTTGTCATATTCTCTCTCTATTTGACTAAATACCTTGTCATATTCTCTCTCTATTTGACTAAATACCTTGTCATATTCTCTCTCTATTTGACTAAATACCTTGTCATATTCTCTCTCTATTTGACTAAATACCTTGTCATATTCTCTCTCTATTTGACTAAATACCTTGTCATATTCTCTCTCTATTTGACTAAATACCTTGTCATATTCTCTCTCTATTTGACTAAATACCTTGTCATGTTCTCTCTCTATTTGACTAAATACCTTGTCATATTCTCTCTCTATTTGACTAAATACCTTGTCATGTTCTCTCTCTATTTGACTAAATACCTTGTCATGTTCTCTATCTATTTGACCAAATACCTTGTCATATTCTCTCTCTATTTGACTAAATACCTTGTCATATTCTCTCTCTATTTGACTAAATACCTTGTCATATTCTCTCTCTATTTGACTAAATACCTTGTCATATTCTCTCTCTATTTGACTAAATACCTTGTCATATTCTCTCTCTATTTGACTAAATACCTTGTCATATTCTCTCTCTATTTGACTAAATACCTTGTCATATTCTCTCTCTATTTGACTAAATACCTTGTCATATTCTCTCTCTATTTGACTAAATACCTTGTCATGTTCTCTCTCTATTTGACTAAATACCTTGTCATATTCTCTCTCTATTTGACTAAATACAAATACCTTGTCATATTCTCTCTCTATTTGACTAAATACCTTGTCATATTCTCTCTCTATTTGACTAAATACCTTGTCATATTCTCTCTCTATTTGACTAAATACCTTGTCATATTCTCTCTCTATTTGACTAAATACCTTGTCATATTCTCTCTCTATTTGACTAAATACCTTGTCATATTCTCTCTATTTGACTAAATACCTTGTCATATTCTCTCTCTATTTGACTAAATACCTTGTCATATTCTCTCTCTATTTGACTAAATACCTTGTCATATTCTCTCTATTTGACTAAATACCTTGTCATATTCTCTCTCTATTTGACTAAATACCTTGTCATATTCTCTCTCTATTTGACTAAATACCTTGTCATATTCTCTCTCTATTTGACTAAATACCTTGTCATATTCTCTCTCTATTTGACTAAATACCTTGTCATATTCTCTCTCTATTTGACTAAATACCTTGTCATATTCTCTCTCTATTTGACTGAATACCTTGTCATATTCTCTCTCTATTTGACTAAATACCTTGTCATATTCTCTATTTGACTAAATACCTTGTCATATTCTCTCTCTATTTGACTAAATACCTTGTCATATTCTCTATTTGACTAAATACCTTGTCATATTCTCTCTCTATTTGACTAAATACCTTGTCATATTCTCTATTTGACTAAATACCTTGTCATATTCTCTCTCTATTTGACTAAATACCTTGTCATATTCTCTATCTATTTGACTAAATACCTTGTCATATTCTCTCTCTATTTGACTAAATACCTTGTCATATTCTCTCTCTATTTGACTAAATACCTTGTCATATTCTCTATTTGACTAAATACCTTGTCATATTCTCTCTCTATTTGACTAAATACCTTGTCATATTCTCTCTCTATTTGACTAAATACCTTGTCATATTCTCTCTCTATTTGACTAAATACCTTGTCATATTCTCTCTCTATTTGACTAAATACCTTGTCATATTCTCTCTCTATTTGACTAAATACCTTGTCGTATTCTCTCTCTATTTGACTAAATACCTTGTCATATTCTCTCAAGTACATATTACAAACTCCTTGGTTGTGAGCTATTTCCTGTAAATATTCAAAACATCCAAATTAGAATACTGCATATTGTATTGCTCATGAATTAATTTATTTTCATAATTTATAGTTAGATTTTATGTAGTCACAATATGGGAGACAACTCAATCTAATTTTACACTTATATGGGAGGTAACTCCAGAACAACACAAATTGACTTTCAATTTCTCAACCCTGACAATCAGAAAAATTAGTATGTAAAATTTTCAGTTTAAACAAAAATTAATTGAAAGCTCCAGTGGCAAAATAGATGTTAATATTACATTTGTACATTACAGAATCAACAATTATGAAAAGATTATGCAAATTTAATGGTTCACTATACTTTCCCCCTATTCATATTGTTTAAAAACAACAATGAAATGCTCCTTTTTCATCATCTAAAAACAAATATGGAAAATTATAACTGTGATGTGTTAAAACTTAAACGACTTACCCAATCTCTCTCATTAAGTTTTATGGCTTCATTATAAACATCAAGTGCAGCTTTGTGTCTGGCCAAAAGGAATCTGTTGATTAAAATGGGACAAGTTTCAGAAACTATCTTTAGATATAAAATTAGAACAATCAAGGTTAAATCCATTTCCTTTGAATGAAAAATCAAACACATTGTACTAATAAATACAAACTTTTCAATTTGGTGTTGAAATGAATTCAAACCAATATTCTAAACTAAATCAATGTGCATCAGTTGAAGTAAATAAATGTTTGTACACATAAGTGTAAAGCTTTTCATTTCAATTTTAACATTTCTAAAGATTCTTTTTCATACTACTGAAGTTTATGGAAAATAAAATCCTTAAAATCATTTTAGTTGTGAATCTTAATATAGTATTCATGATCTAGATAAAACTATGACTTACAGTGATCGAGCTACCTGCTTCAGATTATCAGCACTATGAGGATTTAGTAGTGTACATGTCTGAAACAGTTCTAGAGATTCTTGTATCCTACCTTCCTGTCTTAATATCAATGCTGAAAATATAATTATGTAATAACAGAAGATTTTTTTATTTATATATATTTTATTTTTTATTTTTAATACTATTATAAAAGTTTTCTTCATAAAAAAATGAAATTATACATACATGATAAAAAGCACTGGCTCATACATATCTGCTAATTTTTACAGTGGCAACATTGCAACAACTAATTATTAGATTGCTACTAAAGTGATAATATAATAGTCACTAATGAAATTCAGGAAAAATTTATCATTAATGTATAAATATATTTTTTTTACATGCATATTTCTATTCCAACTCTCATTAAGTTCTATCTACATGTAGCTAGACTCCCTGTCAAAAGTACTGGTATATAAAACTACATAACAATCCTACCTTGCACATACACAGCATATTCACACATGCCCCCACTTTCGGCCATTGATTCTTTGATGAGTGATTTACATGTATCAAACTCCTTCCTGACATAATGAAGATGTATCAACCAATTCTTTCTCTCAAATATTGGTAGTTCTGGTGCTATAAATAAAGTAAAAAACTTCAGTAAAATTAGAATATTTTGTTTAAATCTAAATTTGATTACATGTACATCCTTTTGTTTCGGGTGTTCAGAAGTCTCAATGTCAATTCAACCAATATCTCCTTAGTTTTACATTAAAACAGTGCCTAATACAGAATTCACACCAGCAAAAGTGGAGATCATAAGGATGGCGTTTACAAAACATTTCTTTAAATTTTACTTACTGTAAAATGAAAACCAAAATTAATCAATAGACAGTGATAGACGGAAAATCCAGATAAAACTTAAAGATTCATCTACAAAATCAGAAGAATGCAAACACAATATGCAAGCAATTCAAAATGCAATAACTCACCAAAATCAAGAAGTAAGATAAATATATTAAATAAAATTCTACAGATGCTCATAAGTCACCAGTCTGACAGACATCAGTATAAAAATATTTTAGAATTTTGCCTCAAACATATATAGGCATTAGAACTTTAAACATCTTAAACTGGCCTAATTTTGAGATTTTATCCTGACTATTTAGATAGCGCTTTAATGCTTAACCAATTTGTTATCTCTATCATTATCATAACCATGGATGATTGATGCAGCAGCATTGCCATTGAATTTAATTATTTTATAAAATCTATTTTTGTTTAATACAAATTATATATACTATAATAAAGTTAAATACAAGTAATACCAAGTGTACATGTATTCTATACCTCTTTTTGGTTTAGGTTTGGGAGGACCAGCTGGTATACTTGGTACATCAGAGGAGGTGTCTATGTCTGATGCTCCTGCTATCTTCACTGGCTCCTACAAAAGGAACACTCTATTAAAACTAAGTCAGTTGGAAAGAATATTAAAGGTCTTCAGCATCCGAGAATTTGTTTTTTCAAATTTTGGGATGGTGGGATTTAGATTTTTTAAATTCAGGACTTCATATTTCATGTTTTTGAGTCCGGGATTTTGGGCTCAGGACCCCTCCTACCCCCCTATGTATGAGGTGTGAATGTGAAAAGCTGAGAACGAGAATGGGAGCGAACATGATTTTGGGCGAACGGACCAGGATTCATGCCAAGGTACAATGTACATGTATAGAATTGTTTAGTGTTTTTAAAAATACTAATAAAAAGTGTCTTTTCATACACTCTTCTAGCCAAGTTAGACTTGTTCAAGAGTGTCTACATAATGGGCAGAAGACCACCCTATGTTGATATATTGAAAAACAGAAGTGACAGAGCTGCAATATACATGATATATTTGATAAAGGTATAAGCGCTCATATACTGATGATTGAAAGAGGGAGACATCTAAATATTTCCAGAAATGAGAGATACTGCTCTGTATGTAATTCTGGTCAAATTGAAAATGAAAAACATTTTCTTTTACATTGTGAAAAATACTCAACTAAAAGGGCCATATTTTAACAAAAAGTTTCAAATATAATCATTGATCCTACAAAATTTCAAAAACATAAAAATAATATAATCTTTTTATTAAATAATAATTCATACACAATCCTAAAATTGACTTCCTCTTTCATTTCAGACAGTCTGAAACTGCGTAAAGCAGAACAAACTTTATAAAATTGTCAATATGTCTAATAAATAATCATTGTTTAGGCCGAGAAAAAAAAATATCGGAGTTTCCAGTAACCAGACCGACCCTGTTTTTTTAGCCCTGACCCTAATTTTTTTATTGGATCTTCAAAAAAAAAAAAAAAAATGGGTATCAACTGACCCTGTTTTTCAAAATGATGTTATCGGAAACACAGATTTTTTTTTTTAGGCCTTATAATATTACATATTTAATATAATATAGTCATTATTTGCAATACTTATTATGTTTGACCAACTATGTAGATGATATACCCATACCTGCCAGTGCCAACTTTCCGAAATGCCCATGGGGGTTTTACGTGCATGATGGCTCTTATAGTTCTACAAATCCTTAAAGAGGGCCTTCAAATACATTTAAATGTTGTTTTTGGCCTCTTCATACTTTTACAAGCCTATAGCCATTGTAAAATTAATTGTTTTGTTTAAAATTGGTGAAAAAATTGCTCTTTCAAAATTTTCATTTGGGAGCCTCCATGGAGGAAATCTCCCTCAAATAGTGACAGTTGGCAGGTATGTATACCATGAGCCTTTACCATTTATTGTTGATGAGTTTGTGCTAATGAAATATTTATATGACCTTTTGTATTTGTAGTGACTGCCAATTGATTTATATACAGTGATAATATAACATGGAAACTGAATTTTACAGCAACATATTTCTTATTTATACCTGAACTACTTCTGTAAGTACAGTTTTATCTGGCAGTGGACTGCCTTCTCGCACTCCATCGGCCATATTGTTAGGAATAGTTACAGAGGTTTGTTCGAATTCTAGTTTGGGAGTTCAACCAAAAAATTATTTAATTCCTTTCGTGTTTACAACTTTGTTGAATATATAATTCCTGAATATATATTAATTCAAAATAATAGAGCTATTTTCTTTTTTCCAAAAAATTCCAATACTGAATATTTCGAAGTCATCAAAATTTTAAATCGATATAACACTCGAACATTACAGTGAAGACTATGACATACAAAATTATTATATTTAACAACGCATAATAACGTACCAATAATTAACCTATCCGATATGAATGAACATGATATTCATAGATGTAGAATCATACAGACCACTATTTTATGTAGCAATACTAATGAGATTCTACTATTATTTGTTCTGTTATTTTTTTTTTCTGCCGTTGTTTATTTTTATTCTGGTATTATTTTTACTTGAATAAATCGACGGGGAAGCAACTTGAGACAAATCGCCCCACCGCAATGTAGAGTTATACAGAACACCACCGATTTCATGAAGTAATACGAAATACCATTATTTGTTCGTATATTCGTTGTTAACTTTATTATAAATCACTGGTCACTGGCAAATCGCCCCACACCATAACAAAAACAGTTGCACAACTTAAGGACATAAAGGCCATAAATGCAAATTCGTTTGGTTCATGCAGTGACATAATTAAGAATACAGTGAATATCAATGTAGTTTACATTCACATGAATGGTAAGAGAAAACAATAAGTTCAACATTACTGCAATAAAAATGTCAATAGGTGTGTACATTTTACATTTTTCCATTTTTAAAAAGAGAGCAGAAGATACCTTATGGATACTAAACTCATAGTCAAAGACAAAGGGACAAAACCATGTTAAAAACGAACCAAAAGACAAAGTCAGCGGCAGTCTACAAAGCACAAAATGGAAAACTTAACAATCTAAAAAACAAAGGGCGACTTCCACTTAATCAGTTTGAATCCTTGTAAGCAGCAACCACTCTGTTAAGGAAATTCAAGCTGTGAAATATTGAATCAACTATATATTTCATGTTCTGGTGTGTTGAAATTTTGTTACACATAATTAAAATGTTTATGATCAAAATGTTATAATTGTTACAACAGAAAATTTAAATCACCTAAATTCAATAACTAAAGTATTTTAAACAAAGTATTTTGAACTTTTTTCTAAACTAATAACAGCAAATAAATTTTAAATCTAAATATTTCAGAATTATTGATCCCTAATAAGGCATATGGTCAACACGTTTGAGGTTCCCTCGATAAAACGGAGTGAAATTATGTGCTGAGGCTTATTTCATTATTTATAATCTGAAACTGTAGACTAATTTCGTTTTTCTATTTACTGCATGTTCCTGGCTTATAATACTATTTTGATTAATAAATCACACTGTATCGCAAAAACAATCTGTTTAATAGCTTTATAATTTATTGAAATAAAAAAAATGATGACCTGTATACTAGTTGTCTAATTTGGAATCATAATACATTTCTAGTGTTATACTAGCAGTTATGAAATCTGTTTGTCTAGAACACTTATAGGTTTCTCTATCTCATGTTTTTTGGTGTGGTAAGTTAAGTTTTTTTCTTCAGATCTTTGATAGTTTCTATTCATTTCTCACCACTTTTTGGGACTCGGAGAGACTTAGAGCTTGAACGTTTAGTAAAGATAGAACATGGACTTTTGGTAAATCGTTGGATTGCTGTCTCATTGGAGTATACCCCACATCTCCTCTCATTTATCTATACCAAGTTAAATATACCGTATGTAAATATTCTGAGCTTAAAATATGCTAATCTATTCGTATCTCGAATTTAGCACCATTATTTGCACCTTTTGAGTGAAAAAATATCATGGCTTCCAATCTGTAACGTAACTACCGTGCCCAAGTTTCTATTTGTGTCCCTTTTATATAACCTCTTTTGACAAATTCGGACCAACAACCAAATTTCAAGTTTTTTCCAACTGGCCATAAGTATACAACACATGCAAATTCAGTACAAGTATTGAGCTAAACCACAGAAGTTCAAGAAACATTTCCAAATTCGAATAATAAGCAGAAGAGACCAACATTCAATGAAATCGTCCTTGCACCTAGTCAATTTAAGCAAGAGGCGTTTTTCTTGATTTTTATGCATCTGCTACAGTATGAGTTCTGCTGATTGTTGAAGGCCGTACGGTAAAAAAGAAATAAAGGCGGATGATACCAAGGGACGCTTAAAACGTGTAGTCGTAGAACAACGGACTACGCCATGGAACCAAGGGACGCTCAAAACGTGTAGTCGTAGAACAACGGACTACGCCATGGAAAATAATTTAAAAAAAAAGAGGATGAAAAAAAAACCCAATAAACATAGGAATCTAAAGCAGCACGAATCCACCAAAACTAAAACTCAAAAAAGAAAACTTGGGAATATATCAGGTGCCCCGGTCAATAAGAAAGTGTACGTATTAATCTGTGAAACAGGTATTCAACAACGGTCAACGAACTCGTATTAATATTTCTCGAAAAAAATCTAAGATGTATCAATCTTGTCTATGAGAAATATTGGCCTATTGATATACTTCTTCGTTTAACATAAAAAAAATTCACACACCAATTTTCCTACCAATTAAAATACCATAACACTATAAAATTTGTTAAATTACTAAATGTATCTGCTGTTTGTATGTATCTTCATATATTAAGCAGTAAACCCTTCCCCAATTAAGGTTATTCCTCAAATATTTGGGTTTGTTTATCGATCATCAAGATTTGTAATTCCAATAAACAACACGTTAGGGTACTCAAGCTACATCATTTTAAATATTTAGTTGTACGTGTTGAGTGTAATGTCTTTTGGACTGTTTGTTAATCGTCTTTTTGTGCGTGGTTTTATTTGTCCTCCAATTATTTATCTTTCCATGGCACTGCTTTAAGCATATTATTACGCCTTTTATATAGGATGTTACCATATCATATTTTTATACTTATCATGTCAATGAGTAATTCCTCCATTCGATCTTTATTGTGCGGCTGTAATTTGTTTCTTTAATAGCACTTTTTTCTCTCAGTCGTTTCACAGTGTATATTGAAAGCACATTTGTGTAGTGTCTTTGTGATTGAATAGTAAAGGTTCAAGAAAACAAATAAATATATTTATGATATATACTTTACCAAATGACATGTATTCAATTCTATTTATCAAATTGTTCCTCCTCCAAACCCTTATCTAACAAAATAGACCCATGTGCATGATTTGATTTGCAGCAGGCCAAGTTTACGAGCATATTCCATCAACGCCAGTGACTTACAACCTTACGACTTTTCACGGTACGCCAGAGGGTTGCATCCTGTTCTACAAATCATGTCTGCTTAAATTTATTTGATGCATTTAAATATAAAGCAAAAATAAAATAAGGAATATTGAAATTTCTTTATACATATGTCATTTGGAAAGGCATACATTTATTTTCTTTAAAAACAATACATAAATGAGTATATTGAAATAAAAGAAAAACTTCTGGATATATATAGATAAAGAGAATTGGTCCTAGTATATACATGTCTTCTCCAGCCGGTGCATCTGAAAAAGATAACAGAAATACATGTTATATATTCACATTAGATAAAGGCGCCATTTGAATTACGGTCAGTTTACATTGTTTTCATTATATACCAATGCCCCAGAGGCGAATTGTTTTTTTTGGTCCACGAATAATTGATGTATTTATGACACTATCTTAAAAATAGACATTCATTTTATTATTTTACTTGCGTGTTTAACATGTTTAAGGAATAAAAAGATGTTCGGTATACACTAACAGATAATATAAACAATGTATATATCATGGGCCGATATAAAACGCTCTGATGTATCACATGTCGATATATAACCCTTTGAGAGATCTCATGTACATTTTTATTTGCTTAGTTTGCACGCCAATACTGTTGTGTTTAGCCTTTTCATAGAGCATACAACATGTTGATAAAATACATCTTAGAAATCTCCATGTTTACATTGTTTAAGCAATAGTTGTTGATCAATAATAGAGTTAAGGTCAGTAAATTATATCGACATCATAGAGAAGCATATCGACCTCGGACTTAGGCCTCAGTCAATGTGCTTCTCTTAGGTCAAAATAACCACGTATGGTCGAAATAATTACAGTGTTGAATTGGTAACTTTTCAGATGTGTTTATTTAAGTTAGGTGTGTACTTTCGGATTTTGGCCCCTGTGGATTTTTCAAATATGAGTCAGAGAGCTAGTGTGCAATAAAATTCATCTTTGGATAGCTGAAGATTAAAATAGTTTTCTTGGACCAATATTTGTTATATGTCTGTCTTGTTATTCTTTTGTAATTTCAGGCTGTTCAATAGGCTTATAGTTTTTATCCTCGGATTTCAAATGTTTGGCTTTGAGCGTTCCTGATGAAGGTAAATCTAGAAAAGCGCTTCGGACGCATTGAAATTATTAAACGTGTTGTTTTCAATTTTTTATAAGAATTCTTCTACTGTGTATTTTTTTTAATCCTGCCCCCTTTTCATTTCGGGGCCTGTTATAGCTGACTATGTGGTATGGGCTTTGTTCATTGTTGAAGGCCGTACGTTGACCTATAGTTGTTAATTTGTGTCATTTTGGTCTCGCGTGGAGAGTTGTCTCATTGGCAATGATACCACATCTTCTGTTTTTATATTCATTGTGGGTAAATATGAACATCAAGATTATGTAATGTGCGTAATATTGCAGTTTTCTCTATGACAGTCCGTACTTGCATATTCATACCAAACATTGGTCCGGCAATTATTGTAATGTTTGTTTCCAACTTTTTGTCGCACGAACTTTGTGATTAAATTTTACGAAAAAAATGAGGCGAAAGACACCCATTTTCTATTTGATCATTAGGTAAATTAATGTCAACAGTTTCTGAAAAGGTATCACTCATAGGCCTTGAAATTCTAGTTTTATCCAAATTTTTGGGAGATATTTGACATTTTCAACCCCCTTTTTTCAATATTTTATGGTAAATAAATGCAGATTGTTACCATGAATACACAAAAAAGGAATTATATCTCACCCTTTTAACTTTTGAAAATCAAATCTATGGAAGATACTGATTACATACATATATGCACATGTATCACACAAACATTTAGGTTAATGTATTCGAAAGCCTGGAATAAAAGTTGATAAAACATTTTGTGGTTCAATTTTAATTTTATTTTCTAACTGTGGAGTGCTACCTATCGATTATAAATTTCCAGGCAACATTTTCGTAAAAACAAGGTTGTGCTATCGCGTTTGAAATATGTTTTCTGTAGGTACAACCAAATTTAAAAACCAAATCTTTATATTTATGAAAGTTTTCTCTTTGGCCAATGTTTGTTTTTCTTCAATACTTGACAATGATCAAACAATTAAAAGCAGTGATCGAAGATTGTCAGATCTTTAATATTTAGTGGGAGGGGGAACAAAGGGAGGGTGTGTGTGTGGCTAGGTTGAAATTTGAAAAAAATAGGCAGGACAGGAGTTTTGAGTAAAAAAAAAGGCAGAATGAGACACTTTGCAAAAAAGACAAACCAGGATGACAATTTGTATAAAAATAAAGGCAGGACCGAATAGAGCGAATGAATAAAAAGGCATGCAAGATACAACTTTTCATGCTAGCCCCCACCCCCCAAAAAATCCAATGGAAGCTTCCTTAAAGGCAAATTTAAGTATAAAGTTGCAGAGCATTGCTCAAGGTCCTAAATTTCGAAAGGTTTTGCCTAATAAGGCTCAGGTTATCTTTTCCTGGGGTAGAAACTCCTTATTTTGAAGACAAAAAAATCATTTTTTTTTCAAACAGAAATAATTTACATTTTATGATTATAGCTAATGATGATGTCAATAAAGAAGTGCTTTCTACTGGACCCTCGGTGCTAAATTAATATACATAAGTCAAAAGATGAAGCTTTGAACGAAATGAATTTTAAATGACCAAATATAATCCAAATAATTATGACGTCTGGCAGCCTTGCCAGACGTCATAATTATTTGGACTAGACCAAGTAAGCTACTTTAAAAAAAGGCAAATTCTTGCTAATTACTGAGGCTAATTATAGGCATCCTTTTTTTCTGTAATAAAATGGCTTTTCATTTCAAATAAATGACAGAAGTAAATTTCAGTTCATGAAATATATCTTTGCATTATTTGCATCCGGTGTCAATTAGTGCAGATGATTAAAATAGGTCATTTTAAAATGACGTCCACAAAATCATTCAGTCATCAAAATAACAGGTGTCAGTCAATGACAAAGTTCCAGACAAAACAGCTTAAAATAATTTTTGCTGCGATTTTTTTTTACAATGTTGGAGGAACAAGAGAGGTAAGTTCAGTGATTTATGATAAGATCTTTCTTTAAAATCATACATGTAGAAATTTCAAGTTTAAACTATTTATGATTTATTTAGTCCAAATAATTATGACGTCTGGCAAGCTAAAAAATTAGAATAAGCCTTGCCAGACGTCATTATTATTTGGACTATAATTTATCTATCGAAGATGAATTCCATTTTCTAGTCTGTCTATTATTAGGAGTTTTAATGTCTTTTCTTCTTTAATAATGAGTATGAACCAATAGATCTCATAATTTACTGTTATTTTTATGAACGACTCTCCACCCTAACCTTACAAGTCACAGGGAGCGTAGTGTATCATAACATAAGGTCATAATTATATGCGTATTAATCAGGATCTGGTTTTGGTGGGGAGGGGATCCCTATTTCTGTATTATTTTTTTAGGGGGGGGGGGGGGCTCATATTCTTTGCTGTCAAAAATAGTATTATAATTAATATAGATAATCTTTATTATTTTTCAACCGCTACATGTTGGTAATGTTTAATGTCTATCGTTTTGTAATTAATGAGGGGGAGGACAGGGGTAAGGGAGACAGGGAGAAAGGGGGTAGGAGAAAGGAGAAAGGGGTAGGAGAAAGGGGGTAGGAGAAAGGAGAGGAAGGCTGGGAGAAAGGAGAAAAAGTTGGAGAAAAAAATAAAATATGAAAAAATAAAATATCTCTTTTTTCCGGTAAATTAAAAAAAATAAAATAAGGAGAAGAGGGGTAGGAGAAAGGAGAAGAGGGGTGGGAGAAGGGAGAAGGGTACCCCCTGTCCTCCCCCTCATTAATATGCCTGTCTGTCTGTTTTGTTTTGTATTGGTTTGTTTATTTAGTAACAATCCTATTGGTTGGATTTAAAACTAATAAAATTCTTATTCTTATTCTTATTATTTTTTGGCCCTATTTCTATTCCTCTTTGGTTTTTGGGCCCTATTTTTATTTCTTCTTTATTTTTGGGCCCTAATTTTATTTCTTCTTCATTTTTGGGCCCTAGTTTTTAACAATTTTGTCAATTATTCTCTATTCTGCAAGCAAACTCCATCCAGACCATTAAGAACCAGACATTGATAATGTTTATTTTCACGAAAAATATTTAAATATCTAAAAAAAGGACTCCAGATGCAGAATCTGAATGTTTAAATTTCATACATGATAAGAGCTAAAATAGACATCTCAAGTCCCTTAAATCTACACAATAGATGTTTATTAATTTACATTGTGTATAATTGTGTTCAATTGTCTCCATTTCTAATATTTCGGTCGCTCAGCTGACATATGGTTCAAGGTAACCGCGAAAATGGCTCACCTGGTTTATAATCCATATGAGCTTAAAACGATACCAAATCCGAATATCGGAACAATTCCTGCATTGAAAATGCCAATTCAAATGATTTTTTTGGTAATGTGACCTTGAATGGGATGCTTGTCGTAGTTAATTGTGTCGACGAGGTTACCTGATAAGTGCGAGATAGCGAATATATATTTGTTTTCCTAAAATAAGCTGTTCAATAAGCTTTTATAAAAAATTATAATAAAATAATTCATAATCATAACTTACCATCAAGTTAATTCTAAGATATGAAGATGTGTGCACAATTAAGGAAGAATATGTTGAAAGCAGGAAAAATAAGGAAGGCAAACACCATTGCAAAAAAAAAAAATAAAAAAAAATAACGAAAAGTAAACAGTTACTGTATACATATTGAAAAATTATCAAAAAACATATTTCATAAGAACCGGTTAAATCTCATTTTCAAAGTCAAATTCTTTCAGAGACAAAAAGATCTGGCTAGAAAGTTTGGCTATACCTGTAGAATTCTTATTAATGCGGGATGTCACATCCTAATTTTTATTTGTTACCGTTATTTTGTGTATCTCTACAGAATATGATTGTAAGGCCATGTTTAAAAAAAAATCTTTCTAATTTAATTTTTTAACAGTTTCACCGAGCTTCCAGCTTTCACTGGTATTTATAAATCGTTAATGGTATGTATCATGATATTTAGATTCATTTAATCTGATAAGATTAAAATAGGGGGATGGGCATACACAGGGAAACATAAACTAACGTTTACTCACTCATTACACGGTGGTGGAGGATTTATGAAAATTTATCACTTGGTTCTGATATGAACTGAAAATAACTAACTTTGCAAAAGACGGGGTGAAAATTAATGTTTTGCAACACGAAAATCCAGGAAACTAAGTGTACAAAAGTTCCTTCAAGTTCGTGCATCATTATAGTATCAGTGAAAAGGGCCGAGCCAAGGCTATTTCATGCTGGACAGTGATATTCAATTTATCCATTCAACCGAATAATATGTTACAAATGTGGACATAGTTCTTGACAATTGAGTTTAAATGAAAAATACACATTTCCTGTAGAACTTTACAAATGGCCAAGTTAGCTTTTTTCATCACTTGTTGACCGTCGTCCGTCGTCGTCGTACCCTAACTTTTAATAAATTCTTCTATTCTCAAACTATTGGGCAAAATCAAACTTGGCTTGAATCATCCTTAGGGAATCTAGTTATAAAGACGAATAGGTATCCAATGAACCCGCCATCAACCAATATGGCTGTCATGGCTAAAAAATAAAACATTGGGGGAGGGGGTGTAAACAGAGTTCACGAAAAGTGTCAGTCCTCGGGATTTTACCACCAAAATTTTGCATAGGACTGACACAATTTAAGAATTTTTCAATAGAATTGATATTGAGGACCAGCAGATTTTCTTCAAGGACCACCAGGGGAAAAAGATTTCGCGAATTCTGTGTAAAATGCAGTTTTTGGCTTATATCTCTGAAACTAAAGCAGGTAAATCAGGTGAAAATATATCTTCTCTGAAATTTTCAGACGCATCAGACATTTAATTGTTGGGATGCTGCACCTGAATTTGTAAAGAAATTTTGCAGGTTTTTTTCTTGAATATTATAATAGACAGAGATAAAATGTAAACAGCAAAATAATTCAGCAAAGTAAGATCTACAAATAAGTTAACATGGTCAAAATGATAAATTAACCCCATAAGGAGTTATTGACCCTTTACAGTATATTTTTCACATTTTTTCGTAATTTTTTGTCATCTTTTACAAAATTCTTCTGCTTTCAAACTTTTGCGTAAAATTAAACCAACTCTTGGCCTGAATGTTCTTCGGGGTATTTTGTTTGAAAAATGTATCCGATGACCCTGTCGTTAACCCCATATATACTTGACACATGTGTTGCCCTTCTTTAAACCAATAACATTCTTTAAAAATCAACACCCTTTTCTATTCTGATTACTGGTATGTGTTCTGGTTATTTTTATTTTAAAGGAAAATGCATTTATAATAGTACATTTTTTTTCTGTAGACTAACAGCACTGAACTGAACATGTCAATCGATAGAACGTTTAGCTGTGGTAAGCATATTGAATCGAATACAATTTTGCTCTAGTAAATTTTTCCCTATAAATGGGATACCACTATTTATGATTGCGGTTGTAGTTTTCAATTTCTGCATTGTAAATCAATTTACCTTGTTCGGAGCACTACACGCGTTCGTTATTTTTTATACCGTGCATGACTTGTTGCATGAAATCTTTAATATGAAGTACAACCACTGATATTAGATAAAATTGAGAATGGAAATGGGGAATGTATCAAAGAGACAACAGCCCGAACATAGAACAGACAACAGCAGAAGGTCACAACCAGGTCTTCAATGCAGCGAGAACGACATGAGTTTAGAGTTTATAGAATTTTAATTGAACGACATAATATCATCACACCATAATCATGTAAATGTAAAGTACTTTCAGCTTGCTTTGATGATGGCGAGTTTTCTGTCATACAATATATAAATATTGTATGTTCATTATTGTGTTTGTTTGTATTTGCTTTTGTCTAATCTTGCATACATATATTAAAGGAATTGATCGAGATTACATAAGAGGGGAATTTAGGAAATCGTATTTAAATCCTGTAGTATATTGATGTATCTATCAAAAGTCAGAAATCTCTTGAGTAGTTTTCTTATGTTATGATGGTTTTGATTGTAATTTATGATAATGTCCTTTTTTTAAGCTCCACTGTCCTGAAGGGCCAAGTGAGCTTTTCTCATCACTTGGCGTCAGTCGTCCATCGTCTCTCGTCGTCCGTCGTCGTTAACTTTTACAAAAATCTTCTTCTCTGAAACTACTGGGCCAAATTTAACCAAATTTGGCAACAATCATCATTCGGGTATCTAGTTTAAAAAATGTATCCGATGACCCCACCAACCAAACAAGATGGCCATCATGGCTAAAAATAGAACAGAGGGGTAAAACGTAGATTTTGGCTTATATCTCTGAAACCAAAGCATTTAGAGAAAATCTGACATGGGGTAAAATGTTTATCAGGTCAACATTTATCTGCCCTGAAATTTTCAGATGAATTGGACAACCCGCTGTTAGATGACTGCCCCTGTTTTGGTAATTTTAAGGAAATTTTGCAGTTTTTGGTTATTATCTTGAGTATTATTATAGATAGAGATTATCGGTAAACAGCAATAATGTTCAGCAAAGTAAGATCTACAAAGAAGTTAAATTACCAAAATGGTCAATTGACCCCTTAAGGAGTTATTGCCCTTTGTAGTCAATTTTTACAATTTTTCGCAAATATTAGTAATCTTTTACAAAAATCTTCTTCTCTGAAACTACTAGGACATATTAAACCAAACTTGTCCACAATCACCATTAGGATTTTTAGTTTTAAAAATGGGTCCGATGACCCCGACTGCAAACCAAGATGGCCGACATGGCTAAACATAGTGCATATGGTAAAATGCAGTTTTTGGCTCATATCTATGAAACCAAAGCATTTAGAGAAAATCTGACATAAGAAAATTTTGCAGCTTTTGGTTATTATGTTGAATATTATTATAGATAGAGATAAACTGTAAACAGCAATATGTACACCAAAGTAAGACCTAAAAGTAATTCAACATGACTAAATGGGCAATTGACCCCTTAAGGAGTTATTGCCCTTTATAGTCAATTTTAACAATTTTCATAAATTTTGTAAATTTTTATAAAATATTTTCCACTGTAACTACTGGGCCAAGTTCATTACAGATAGATAATTGTAAACAGCAAGAATGTTCAGTAAAGTAAGATCTACAAACACATCACCATCACCAAAACATAATTTGTCATGAATCCATCTGTGTCCTTTGTTTTATATGCACATATACCAAGGTGAGCGACACAGGCTCTTTATAGCCTCTAGTTTGGACTCGGAAAGACTTTGTGCTTGATATATATAATACTGTGTGGACGGATGATTTTAATTATTGTTGAATATTGTGCGTTGCCCTTCATGTGTCATTTGTTTTGTGTGTGCGGGTTGCTGTTGTGCTACTCTCAGGAGTGAATAATCCTAAACAACCGGTCTTTTTGTTATTGTATTTTGCTATATGATAGCAAGTACATAAAAGAAAAGAACATTTGATATAAGAACTACGGAGCGCCATGGATACTTTTACTAGTCGCAATGCTAGTGCAACACGAGTTGAGAACTATCAAAGCAGAAATAACTCCTTACGTTTTTGTACATTATCCCTCTTTTATTGTTAGAGTTCGGTGTTGCCTTGTCTCAAAAACTCTACTTTTGCGTAGTGTTTAGTGAACTAACTTATATCTTTGCGTCCCTCCCTTTAAATATAAGGCATTGACTGCCCTTCTCTAAAATGATGGTACTGCTAAACTGTAAATAAGAAGCAGCTTTGAATTGAATTAATGTGCCTACACATTTTGTTTTCAGAGTCGACAGATACGGCCTCTGAAATGTTGTATGATTCATTTGACCATGATAAATTCCTATCCGATGTAGAAGATTCATGTTTCCTAGACGATATCACGGAGGCAGATATAACGGCTTGTATAAGTAATGACCAGGTATAACGGCTTGTATAAGTAATGACCAGATATAACAGCCTGTATAAGTAATGACCAGGTATAACGGCTTGTATAAGTAATGACCAGGTATAACGGCTTGTATAAGTAATGACCAGGTATAACGGATTGTATAAGTAATGACCAGGTATAACGGATTGTATAAGTAATGACCAGGTATAACAGATTGTATAAGTAATGACCAGGTATAACACGACTCGTGAGATGCAGGTGTACTTTCACTTGCAGCGTCAAGTAGACCATGTGGGTTAACTGCTAACTTCAATCTAGGGTTACTTTGTAATTTTGATCTGAAATGTGTGTATGCCCCATCTACGATAATAGAGAGGCATTATGTTTTCTGGTCTGTGCGTCCGTTCGTCCGTCCGTCCCGCTTCGGGGTTAAAGTTTTTGGTCAAGGTAGTTTTTGATAAACTTGAAGTCCAATCAACTTGAAATTAGTACTCCTGTTCCCTATGATATGATCTTTCTAATTTAAATGCCAAATTAAAGTTTTGACACCAATTTCAGGGTCCACTGAACATGGACAATGATAGTGCGAGTGGAGCATCCGTGTACGATGGACACATTCTTGTTTTGGTGTATTATGAAATCGGTGTATCTTTTATGCTGGTCCCTAGTTTCGAAACCTAGAAATACATACTACCCTGTTACATGTTGGTTTAGCAGATGATCCTTTTGGGGGTAAAAAATAAATGGTTTCTTCATTTAAATATAGCCATGATTTATTCCATATTATGCAATTAGAGCACAATACTGATTTAAGATATACATATCCATATCTGACCAGGACCACACGTTCGTTGAATCCTTATGTTTTTCTTTTTAAAACTTAATCGTTATTCTATTGATATATAGCTATTGGAGACATAATCATATAACTAGACCGATAAAACAGATGAAGCCTTAACCCCGCCACAGTATGTATGTGCCTGTCCCAAGTCAGGAGCTAGTAATTCGGTGGTTGTCGTTTGTTTATGTGTTACATAAGTTTGTTTTTCGTTCATATTGTTATATATATAAACAAGGCCGTTAGTTTTCTCGTTTGAATTGTTTTACATTGTCATTTCGGAGCCTTTTATAGCTGACTATGCGGTATGGGCTTTGCTCATTGTTGAAAGCCGTACGGTGACCTATAGTTGTTAATTTCTGTGTCATTTTGGTCTCTTATGGAGAGTTGTCTCATTGGCAAGCATACTACATCTTCTTTTTGTTTTTATATTAAACAAAAATTCGAGTGGTACATTTATTCTTGACCGGCGACGCAGTATTTATTGCCTTCTTCCGTAGAACCTGGCTGATAAAGCTGACAAAGTGATATTGGCCTAAAACAATTGTTTGCCAAGTTTTTTTTCATTTGTATGTAAAAAAAAATAATTGTTTCTGTTGATCGGAAACCTGTATTTATTCTTACTGCATGTTGTCTAGACCGATTTTTTTGTCTCTTGTGTCCATATTTCACCGTTCCTATATTTTATTTTCCTCATTTTGACATTTTATTATATTCTTTACCTTTTTTTGACACATGTTAAAAAGAATAGAAATAAAAAAAAATCCAAAAGATGAATAGGAAATATGAAACGTCAAGAATAAACACACAGAGATAGACTATTCGGTTAGGTATTGTCGTAATCAGTAATTTAATCATTTTTCATACTAAGTTACACTGTACTGTTAGATTGTTCGTTTCAGCATCACTTTACTACATGAATCTTTTGCTATTACGATTTCTTAAATGTGTTTTTTCCTATTTCTGTGACATGGTTCTCTTTTTTGTCAGGTTGAAAGTTTTGATTTTATATTCTGGTTAAAGAAATTGGGTGGAAAAATTGGAAAATGTTACAATGGCGGCAAAGAGAATGAGGTAAGATACATCGATAAAATATATCAAACCGAATTTGCTTAACTTACATAAAGATCAATTTCATCATGTAATAAAATATGATTAAGGGGGTCTCATGGGGGGTAACTTCTGATCCCAGATCCCGCATTCTGTTTTGTCAGATTCCCGTATCCCGCTTACACTATGCACGTAAGCAATTCTCAATTTTTTGGAATTTCCCGTGTCCCACAAGACTTCATTTCCCGTTTTGAAGGCACACTACTTTGACTTTCACGTGTCACGCTTACAAAAAAAAACGACAATCCCGCGTCACGCTTAGACCTCAACTTTCAGTTGCAAATAATGCATGTTGGAACAAGCGCGTTAAATATGATCTGTTACTTGAAAAGGAGAATATGAGTACGGACAGGATCTGATTCACCTTAAATTTTTATTAATGGATCTCTGCTACACGAAAAGAGCGTAACTCTGTCGTGGCTTAGTAGTATGCACAACACGTAGTCATATTCGCCCAGTCCCCTTATTTACCACAACTTTATAAAAATTTTAACATGCCAATAACATGTTTCAACAGTGTCACCGTTTAGACCATAAATACAGTTTTACTTAATTTCTGAATTTCTCATGTTCTTTTTCCTACTTTGGAATTTCATAGCAGCCTGAGATACATGTAACTGTTTCGTTCCACTCGTAAATTCCGAACAAAATAAGGATACACTAAATATATTTAGAATAAAATTGAGAAAGGAAATGGGGAATGTGTCAAAGCGACAATTTTTCAACCCGACCATAGAGCAGACAACAGCCGAAGGCCACCAATGGGTCTTCTATGTAGCGAGAAACTCCCGCACCCGTATTTGTATTTGTAGTAAATTTATACTTATAATGTTTGCACCTGTCCTAAGTCAGGAATCTGATTTGGTTTCCCCGTTTCAATGGTTTTACACTAGTAATTTTTTAGGGCCCTTTATAGTTTGGTGTAAGCTTAGGCTCCGTGTTGAAGGCCGTACCTTGACATATACATGTTTACTTTTATAAATTTTTACTTGAATGGAGAGTTGTTTCATTGGAATTCATACCACATCTTCCTATAACTAATAAGTTTTTCTTGTTTTTATTTCCTTTGATTAGCTTGCAATAATTTTGGGAGCAATAGACTATATCAAATATTTGAAATGGTACAAAGAAGGCAACTTACAGACAGCGTCCCCTCTTAGTATATGTAGCCAGTCTAGCATAGAAGCTGATTTCTCCCCGGAATACGGAGTACCAACTGATTTAAATGCCACTTTTAGGCGAAAGTTAAGTTTTGGAGAAGATACAACTATATCTAACAATGAACTACAACATCAAAACAACCCACAAGTGTATGCTAGTGAAGTTCCCAGTAATGTGTTTGATCCTTGTTCTGCAAATCCCCAGGATTGGCGGCGTTTGTATGAAGAAGACAGTCAAAGTACCCTTGTTGGAAACAGAGACGAAGAAGCCAGAAGATATACCGATAAACATGAAGATTTCAGCGACATGAGTTTTGCAGACGATAGCATAGACTTTAGAAACAAAGAAAACAATCTTTCTGTAGATATGAATTGCAGTGAAAATGCAAATTGGAGTTTTATGCATCAAAACTGTCAAAATATTAATAATGAAATTTATACATCCATCCAGCAGATGTGTCTAGTCCAGGGCGAGAAGTCATGTGAAAGTACACTAAACAGTAGACTAACCATAGAAACTTCCAGTAGTAACGATGGTCCGACTGAAGAAGAGCTTATTCAATACTATTGCAAACAGTACCCAACTCTGTCAAGTTTGTTAACATTTCATTATAGTTCGGACGAGAGTGACAAGCCAGTCAATAGAAGAACAAAACAGAAAAGAAGAACGAAGCGAAAAGCAAAAAGACGGACAGATAAGAAGACCAAGTCTGGCTATGGTAACAGTAAGACGGGGGACCATGCTGTAGATTCTACACAGGTCGTGGAAGCAGATTCAACTACAACTTTTCCAGAAAAGAGCACACAAAAACCTGGACAACAGAAATCAAGTTAGTTTCATTTCGTTGCATAACATTTCTCTTTTTTTGGAGGGCACAAGTTCAGGTATTGCTCTGAAGTATCTGCTTAAAGATACACCCAAGTACGCAACAAAAATTATGTAGATGCTACTAGTAGGTGTACCATTCTTTAAAGTCAGAATTTTATTTACGGCTATTTATAAATATGTTTTTATTTCTTTTATTTTTGCCAATTGAAAGACGGCGGAGCAACACTTGCAATAATCTTTAAAGGTAGAATGTCGTTTGTTTCGTGTTTCCTCTGATCTATTTTAAATTAAAAAAAAACTGGGTTCATTCTGTTTACCAGGTAAAAGGTCAAGTGGTTTAAAAAGGCCGAAGAATGGATTTATAAGGTTTTCAATCGAGTACAGAAAAATCCTTGCCGAGAAACATCCAAATCTTGACAACAGGGACGTTTCTAAAATGCTTGGTCAAAAATGGAGAAAAATGACGCCAGAAGAGAGAAAACCATATGAGTAAGTTTTATATCAATTATCAATTTCACTTTGATCGTACTCGCTCAGTAACACATTTAAACATTCGTCATATCACTTTAACTATTTAAAAAAAACGTTGCATGTGATAACCTGGATTTAAGAAATGCATATGCAAAAACAAACGAATAATCTGCATTCTAGATCTCTTACTTTTTTACTATCTCTTGTTTTTATCTATTCCACATAGCATTGCATGATCATAAGCACGTGTGCATGAGCAACACTTGTGCGTAAGATATAGCATGGAAATGATGAATAACAAATTTAAGAAACATGTATGTAACATTTTCTTTACCTTAATAGCCAATGCCAATGTCCCACAGAACAGTTTTAATGAGGATGCAAATTCGGTTCCACAAATAAATTCGACACTTTTTTTTTTAATATTATGCATAGATCAATTCTATGAGAAAGACTAATTTTCCAGGGAAGAATTTGCTCATGACTTGGAAGAAATGAAGAAACAGAATCCGAGCTGGAAATATGCTCCTCATAAACGTACGGGGCATGATGAAATAGAACCCATGCCTAGTAGACTTAGGCCTAGAGACAAACTTAAGAGAAAGGTGCAATCAACAATTCATGTTTGTTTTTTGTTATCTTTTTGATTGATTGATTGGTTGATTGATTGTTGGTCTCAAATATTTTTTTCAAAGAAATACAGTTAATATTTTACTTTAAACATTTTGTTTGTTCGCATGAATGCATGTGTTTATTTTTTTTTGTTTGAATTTTTGTTTTATGTTGACAGTTCATCTTTAATATTTTAGGAATTGCAGTACTACATTGATGTCTGTAGACAATCAAAATTTGGTAGTTTATATATATTTTTTAGCACTGAATATATTTGCAAAATTTAGTTTAAAAGGGTCATTTACTACGAATTAAAAAAAAATCAAATATGATTTCTTTGGTTTCAAACATGTAGTAATCTGGAATACAGAAATAATATTA
The DNA here is from genome assembly GCF_965363235.1 of Mytilus galloprovincialis. Lineage (NCBI taxonomy): Eukaryota > Metazoa > Mollusca > Bivalvia > Mytilida > Mytilidae > Mytilus > Mytilus galloprovincialis. The sequence continues at coordinate 92,553,225 of NC_134843.1, forward strand.
GGCTATAAGACGCCTGTTTGGTTCAATTAAGTAAAAACTAAGCTTACATACTTCACTGATGTATTATTGGCCTGCAAGTCAATTATTCCACCTTATTTTAACTCATATTCATGCACTTTAGAGGAGATGGGATATGCATGTGTTCATTAAAGGAGGTCAACATCGGAAAGACTTTTTGGATACATGTTTTTTATGCTATGATCTAACATTGAAAATATAAGAATTGGGGTCAAATCGGTGAACATGAATTTGACAGCTTATTTCCCTCTATATTTACTCCATCGAGCTAAAATCGTTATTGGATTAAATAAATACTATAGCTTAATAAAATAGAAAATGGAAATGGGAAATGTGTCATAGAGACAACGATACGACCTAAGAGTAAAAAATCAACAGCCGATAATAGGAATTCAACACAGCGAGAAAATACCGCAGCCGGAAGTGGACTTCAGATGGCCTCTAAATAAAAATGTGTACTAGTTCAGTGAAAAGGGAGGTCATACTAAACTTCTAAACATATAAATGAACTAGAATTAAATAAAACATACAAGATTAACAAAAGCCATAGGCTCCTGACTTGGGACAGGCGCAAAAAAAAAACACAACGGCGGGTGAAAACATTTTAGTGAGATCTTAACCCTCCCCTATGTACCTCTAAACAATTTAGATTAAACAGTAAAACTTGCTTATATAATTTTTTTCTTATGGCATCCATATACCAACATTCAAGCTATTAAATCGTAATTGGTTAAATAAGCGATAAAAATTGATTGAGTATAAATTCATCTCGGCCTCAATTACATTGCAATTCAATGGACAAGTTATTGCCATATTTTTTCTTTGCCATCACCAGTTTTACAATTTTAATCAAATGTTTTGCAGATTATTGTCAGACATATATATGATAAATACATAAGGTGACATATTGTCGCCTTGTTTCACACCTCTTTTAATAGAGACATATTCTTAGTTCTGACGTATCTAGTCTACATTTTCATGCAAAAACATTTGGGTTAGACTGTTTAGTGAATTCTGTCTTGTGCAGTTTATTGTCTAACAAAATGCCCATTTATTTCATTTGAAATGTAATTACCAGTACACAACAACGAAAAGCGGAAACGATTCAATAAATGTCCTGTGGGAAAAAATATTATTATATTCTGAAAGTATGTATCTTCTGTCTTGTAGTTTTCGCCATATTTGATCAAAACATCATCTGCAAAGAAAAGTCGTTTAAGTCCGAGAATTAAGAAGACCGGAAGAAAAGGAGCAATCATGAAGTGCACTATATGTTCCAAGTACCAACAAATTTATGGAGTTCCCGCCAAAAACATACAGAACCTTCAGTCACTGTGGTATTTTAATTTTGTAATATTGAATTCATTTTCGGTACATATTTTTCTGGTCTCGTTTAATCTTTGATGTGATCAGAAAAGTATATAATAATTGTATGTCTCTGGTGTGTTTAGTGAGCAAACACAAAGTTTCTCTTCGTAATACTGTATTCTTGTATTTAAGGAATATTTCAATTCATTGATCCCATGTCCCATATCGAATCGTTTACAAACTTAAAGTTATTACCAATTTTGAAAGTTTGGTAAAAGACGAAAAAAATAGTGTATACATAACAACAAAAAGACAAAAAATAATGTATAGATCTAAAATTAAAACTAGAACTCAACTTATTCATCGAATAATCAATGTAATCCAGTAATGACAAGTTTTAGTGATACTTATAGTTGATACATTACAAAAACCATTTTACTTAGTGTCTTTTTTTGTTGTGGGGATGTAAAAATACCCTGCCACGTCCGGTCAGTATTTTTATAAGCTATTTACTGTTTTGTACCGATCTGATGAGTTAAGCCCTTTTCCACAGATTTTTAAAGTTATTATCTTATGTTGTAAAGTTATGCCATTGTTCCATGTTAGGGGAGGGTTAGGTTCCAGCTATCTTGTTTAACTCCGCCACATTCTGCATATGTCTGTCCCAAACCAAGAGCCTGTATTTCATTGCTTGTCGTTTTTTTGCTGTATATCAAATTTTTTTTCGTTCATCAATCAGACCCTTAGTTTTTTTTTATTTTGAAAGTTTTACATGTGTCATTTTGGGGACTTTTTAAAAGCTGACTATTTTGTACGATTTTTGCTCAATTTCGAAGGCCTTACGCTCACCTATTATAGATGTTAACGTCATGTCAAATAGTATCTAATGGAGATCTCATTAGCAGTTATACAACATCTTATTGTTATATATAAAAAAGAAGATGTGGTGTGATTGCCAACGAGACAACTCTCGACAAGACACAAAATGACACAGAAATTAACAGCATTAGGTCACCGTACGGCCTTCAACAACGAGCAAAGCCCATATCGGATATTGTCATCTATAAGTTTCCCTTGAGTATTTTTAATAAATAAACAAATAAAAAGATTCTTGACCTTACCACTGTATAATAAATAATAAAAGGCATCCTTATTGTCAATTTCAGGTTTTGTGGTTTAAATCCAGATCCAAACAATAGTTCATGCTTCGAAAAATCAGCATCTGCCACGAAAAATCTTATATCTTTGTCAGAAACAGCAACTATCAAAACCAGTGGACCTTTTACCTCTGTGGTGTCAAGGTCATGCAATAGTGCTGCATCTAAACCACAATATAAACCAATAAGTGAGAGCTCTTCGGTGCTTTCATCAAATCATTGTAAGCAGACAACAAGTTCTCCTGGTTTATCATCGACTGTGGTATCCAATAGATCAACGGCTCGGAAAAAGAAAAACTACTGTCAAGGTAATGATGTAAAGTTTCAGTCGGACAAAATGAGTGAAGAAAATGGTAAACAAGCTTGTGTTGGACCATCTCCGGTAACAAGTAACTTGACTTCATCTGACCAGCCATTATCGCTTACCCCATCAAAAATAGTAGGCAGAACAGTTTTACCTTTTCATGAACAAAGTCCAGGAAGACCATGTCAAATTTCCAACTGTATAACGTCCATAGCCTCCACGGTAACAACATCGATATTAAATACTATTGGTATTCAGCCCATTTTATCTCTTGTACCGCCTACCACAATGCAGATGTCGGTGGTGCCAAACCGCCAGTCTGGATTAGGCTGCTCTCAAATTGTACCAGAAACGCTAAACATCTTGAGTAATTTCAATGCTTTCTTATCGTTTTTACCAGCTTCAGTATCAGTTAATACTGGTGCACAAGAAGGGAACACGACCAGTCTGCCTACGACAACAAGTATACCAGGAACCAGTCAGGCTATTGGTGCACCGATTGAAAGATCCGTCACAACAGTTGCTGGAACGAACGCATTTCCTGCTGGTGCATATATAACAGTCATTCCAAAATCTCTGTGGTATTCCTTGTCACAAAGAAAGTCATGAAAATACTGTTGTATGCAATCATAAGCTGTTGATCTGTGTTGCCGAAGTAAAAATACACATCTTCTTATATCTATATAACTGAAAAAAAGAACCTAGTATTAAGCATTACGATCTACCAAACACATGTTCTCATTGGTTACGCTTTATCGATCAGGATTTCAATTTCATTTTAATAGAAGATATAAAATATGATAATTTTAGCGAATAAAGATCTTCATGCCTGTACTATTAAATGCAAAATTCAGAATGGAATTTTCAAGTATAGAGGAACTGGTATGGTGATCGAATCATTTATTTTATAGAAATAAAACAGACTATAGGTAGCAACAATGAGTAGTTATATATAGTAAGGCATAGACAACAGTTCTTTGTCATGCTGTATGTGAAGCAGTTGTAAGTAGAATGAAACCTACGTAATCATGGTAATGAACTACTTGTTTGTATAAATTTAGAGTTGATGCACGTATGAATTTTTATTTTAGAATGGTTGTTACATGTATACTTGTTGCAACTTTTTGTTCTTAAATTTTATTTTTGTTATTTGTATAAAATTTCCTATTAAAGTTTGTTGACTTGTTCTACATGCAAGAATCTAGATTTAAGAAGATGTGGTATTAGTGCCTATGAGACAACTCTCCATCCAAGTCAAAATTTATAAAAGTAAACCATTCTGATCTGTTTAAATTTTGAAAGGCCAAGAAATATAATATTAGTTGACTCTAGTTGTCAGATATGATTTTCCAGTGGAAACACAACACAATATGAATCCAGTGCTTGGTTTCAGACAATAATACTCTGGTGTTAAGTTGACGGCCTTGCGAATTACAGTCATTACTTGGCATCCGTTGTCCGTCTGTCCGTCCGCCGGGGTTAACAACGAGAGGCTCTAAAGAGCCTATGTCGCTCACCTTGGTCTATGTGCACACAGATTGATTCATGACACAATTGTGTTTTGGTGATGGTGATGTGTTTGTAAATATTACTTTACTGAACACTCTTGCTGTTAAAAATATATTTATCTATTAAAGTATTATGCACTGTGCCAAGTAGTTAGAGAGAAAACTTTTTGTAAAAATTTTCCAAAATTCACAAAATTTATAAAAATTGTTTTAGGTCTTACTTTGCTGTTTTAAGTTTATCTCTATTTATAATAAAATTCAAGATAATAACCAAAAACGGCAAAATTTCCATAAAATTGTCAATTGAGGGGCGGCAACCCAACAATCGGTTGTCCAAAGCTGACAATTTTAGGGCAGATAGATCTTGACTTGATAAACAATATTACCCCTTTGTCAGATTTGCTCTAAATGCTTTGGTTTCAGAGTTATAAGCCAAAATCTACATTTTACCCCTATGTTCTATTTTTAGCCATGGCGGCCATTCGGTTGGCTGGCCGGGTCATCAGACACATTGTTTAAACTACATGTATATACCCCATTGATGATTATGGCCAAGTTTGGTTAAATTTGGCCCAGTAGTTTTAGAGAAGAAGATTTTTGTAAAAGTTAACAAGACGACGGTGGACGACGGACGCCAAGTGATGAGAAAAGCTCACTTGGTCCTTTGGTCTGGGTGACGCTAAAAATACAATTATTTTCTAATGCGATATGGTTAACTGTTAGGCAGCAACCATTTGATTTTTTCTTTCAATTTTAGCATAACAGCTGAGGGTTTAACAAACATTTTTTTTTTCAGAATTCAAAACAAATATTTTTTTTCTCCAAAAACTTACCAAACTTACCTGTATGTTACATATAACATGGGTATAAACTTATATCTAACTAAAGCAGTAATGGCAAATCTGAAATTATTGTCAGAAATCCACAGAAATTAAAAGCTGACCCTCTATTTAGGAGTTTTAGTCCCTTAAATGTCATTAAGTAAATGTGAAAGTTGCATCGGGGCCATACAACCATCTTTGGCCATCCAGTATTTTAGAGGGGGAGGACAGGGGTAAGGGAGACAGGGAGAAAGGGGGTAGGAGAAAGGGGTGGGAGAAAGGAGAAAGGAGAGGAAGGCTGGGAGAAAGGAGAAAAAGTTTGAGAAAGGAGAAAAAATAAAATATCTCTCCTTTTAAATTTTTTTCTAATATTTCAAGAAAAAATATCTCAAAAGGAGATTTTTTATTCTAATGGGAGAAAGGAGAACGGGGGTAGGAGAAAGGAGACGAGGGGTGGGAGAAGGGAGAAGGGTACCCCCCTGTCCTCCCCCTCATTTTATAACTCGGGCATGTTACAGGGTTAATATCAAAAAGTCCATACATTAATACTACTAGTATAAACGGTTTGGATGGAGTTTACAGAATAAACAATAATTGGCAAAATTGTAGAAAAAAGACAAAACTAATGAATAGAGAAAAAATGGATCACAACAAGTACATGGATGTCCTACACGCACTATATCATTTTTCTATGTTCAGTGGACCGTGGAATTGGGGTCAAAACTTGTTTGATTTGGCATTAAAACTAGAAAGATCGTATCATAGAGAACATGTGTACTGAGTTTCAAGAGGATTGGACTTGAACTTCATTAAAAAAAAAAGCGGGACAGACGGACGAACGCAAAGACCGAAAAACATAATTTCCCTAAGTGGGGTATAAAAATTAATAAAGAAAACAAATTACTGGGTGCTTGACTATGGTAAAAGAATAGCGATAAATGCGTAAAAATTGAAAGATTACAGAAATGAAGGATCCCGATTCAGAACCGCACGTATGATAGAGGTTGTTAAAATCTTTTTCCTATTTTAGTGGGTGATTGATGACGTGTTTTTGTCTTGCCGATCTGGTGTCTCCTAATTGCAAGTTCACTGGATATTTCTTAGGAAGTTACTACCGACATGAACAAAGAATACTTTCAACAGAACAGACAGGAATTACATCACACCACATAACCTCGTCTTAAATAAACATGCATCTTTAAAATTTCCGTTGGGATCCCTGTTAGAGATTCAAAGTGCTTTGGAATATATGTGAAATTGGAAATGTCTGTTTTTTCCCACATACATGTACTTGTCTTTGTTTTGCACCTCGCTTGCAAGTCAGTGGTTGAGGTTTTACTCGTGTATATCTGTTCAATACGTGTACAACTATCTAAGTTGAAGAAACACTGGCCTTACATTTTCTGCTTATAATCTTATCTGAACCTAATAAAAATGTTAAAAATGGCGAGACTTGAGTAAAAAAGATATTTGCTGTTGATATATAAAATGTGTTTTAAGTTTCTGTGTTATTTTTCACAACTAGTCTAGAGATTTCAAACTTGACAGATTGGCTTTACTCATTGTTGAAGCCATTCGATGGCCTATAGTTGATAATTTCTGTGTCAATTGGCCTCTTGTGGAGAGTTGTCTCATTGGCAACCATACCACATATTCTTTTTAGATGGTTTCGACATTTGTCTGTTGCTTGCCTATCATTTTGGTGAATATAGTTTAATGACAACAAACTTCAAATCGCCATCATCCTTATCCAACTGGACAACGAAAGACAAAAAGAGGTTCTAAAGCATGTGTCGCTCAGTCGGAACTATGTTCATCTTCAACAGTAACCACCTTCCAGCGTTGAAGACGAATAATTTTAAAGACATATTTTTTTTCCCTTTAGAAGTTTTTATCTACTATTGTTTTAGCCCAAAACATACGTAAAAATCACCATTCAAGAACAATTAACTTCTGAAAAAAGTTTATTTAAAAAAAATTCTATGATGACAATAAGATTGCAGATTAATATAGCTGTAAACAGTTCTTCTCTATCTTCTATAGTTTTTCAACAAAACATTTGAAAAATAATAAAATTCGTAATTTAAGGCAATAACTCCTATAAAGAATCAACTGACAAGTTTCTCTAAGTTTATGTTTCTGTAGATCATTTACTTGCACATTGCGTCTGCAGTTTAAAATTTTCTTTAGTTGTCCTACAAAAAATCATTACAAAGCATCAAAATTCCTGTAAGGTATCAACGGGAAATTTCAGCTATTTCGACCTACCTGTAGATTTTGTCATATTTATCATTTTGTCGTATGGGTTTCCTCTATCCTCTATCAGCTACAATAACACCAACAAAATATGTGTAGGCCTTGCCCAGTTAATAATCTTTTTTTTTATCAATCTTTTAGATTTAAGATAAAAGCGAAAAACACAAAAGAAATGGAAAGTAAAAGCATTATTAAAGGTTAATAACTCAATTAAAGCCTTGTTAGCCATATTTGTAGTTTCCTGTCTTGCTGATCAGTTTTGCCATCAAGTTTTCATCTTTCTTGTATATATTTTTGAGGAAAATAGTCCAATAGTACACAAGTTGGTACTATTAGTTATCTTGGTATAATCAGGGGTGTACAGAATTTTACACCGTTGTTGAAAATTCATAGTAAAATTCTGTACACCAAGATAACGAATTTATTTCTTATGACCAATCCCTTTACTCATTTTTAAACGGGGATGTAAAATTTAATTATGCTAATGAAAAATTTCAGTGTAACAATTTTTCAACGTAGATGTTGCTGCGTATTGTCAAATACTTTTTTTTTTTTAATTTTATTAGGAAATTCAGAAAAAAATGTTCTTTTGAATTTTTGGGAATTTTTTTTTTTTCAAATTTTTATCCTCAAATTTATTTATTTTTGATTTTGATTTTTTTATATTTTTGATTTCTTTTTTTTTTTTTTATTTTGACATTTGTTTTTTTCCCTTATTTTTGGCAATTTTATTTTTTTTTAAATTTTTGGCAAACTTTTATTTATCTCGAGATGAACAAGGGTGGGTGTTATTTACACCGGGGTAATTTACCAATAAGATTGCAGTATTTTTGCTGCATAAGAAATAACAATTTTTATTTACGGGCAATAACCCCTATAAAGAGATGATTGACTATTTTGCTAGTCCGAGATTTATCTGACGTCTAACGGCTGTTTCGCCTGACAAGATGTTAGACGTTAGACGGGAGAGTAATCTCGGACTACTTTTTTTGGCTGGCTGGATTGCTGATATTTTTTCTACTAATTTTATCTTATGGTCTCAATATTAAACATTGGTAAAAAAATCGTTATTAAAGGACAATACTCCTATCAGGAGTCTGACAGTTTATGCCATTATGAACAGTGATAAGGGGGGTCCCAATAACAGCAAAACAGCAAATTGATTTGGCTCATAACAGATAACAAGGAATTAAAATGGACAAAAACAGATAACAGAAAATGAAATATTAAAATAATTCGGTCTTTGACAAATCAGTATTCCATATTACGAATATAATCCTTTGTAATGCATTCCATTTCTTATGACTATGTTTTTAGTATTAATTAATGTATCTAGAATGTGTTTAAATTACTACTCAATATATTATAATATTTTTTATACGCTCGTTTACGGAACGTATTATGGTATACTGGTGTCCGTCTGTTGTCAACATGTCGGACATTAACTCAAAAACGCTTTAACCATTTGCATTAAACTTTGGGAAATTGTTTATATCTATTGACGTGAGCTCCCTTTTTTTTTTTTTTTTTTTTTTTTTTTAATTTTAGATTTTAAGTTTCTTGGTAATGGGTTTTTGTTCAATAAAATTGGTGGTTTTTTTTCTCAGTTTTCTGATAATATCTCAGAAATGCTTTCACAAAGCAAGGAATTTTGGTGAATTATTTATATCTATTAACATGAGGTAACTTTCAATTTTTATAAATTTTAGATTTTACGTTTCCGAGTTAACGGGTTTTACTAATTAAAAAGGGGTGATTTTCCAGTTTTCAGACATTAACACAAAAATGTTTTCAGCAGTTCTCATGAAACGTTGGTATATTGCTTATATATATTGACTGAAGCTCCCTTTGTTGCTAATAAAAAAAGTGACCTAAAAGAGTTTGAATATTCTGACTTTTTCTAAATGACCATTTAATGAGGTGTGTGAATTTTTCTTAATAAAACTATGAGGCAAAGTGGTATATAGGGTAGAAAAATCAAAAGCACCAATTATAATCATGCAATTTATCAAGTACTTCGAACGAATTTTGACACTCTAAAAGCAATTTATTCCACTATTTTCAAAGGCCTTATTTGAACAATTTTTTTATCAGCTGAGGTTTTTGATTGTACCAAGTGTACTAGTAAGTAGAATACATAGTTTAGTAGGGAAACAATGGCTTGAAACGAAATAAATCTTTGTTTGTAATGAGTTATGTGCAGCTTCGGACCCAAGTACATGGTTGGAACTTTCATTGTACAATGCATTTGGTTCTGCTTTGAAAAGAATTACAGAGCTGAGTCTATGTACCATATTATATAAAAGGTTAAGTGGTTATTAGGACCTAGTCCTTAATTGAGATCCTTGTCAGATATTCCTGGCCATATGTTTTCCTTTTTGTCATTTTAAGAATTGTTTTAATTTAATATGTTCGTACGGAAAACAAGGAACACTATTCTCATACAAAAAATTAAGATAATTCTAAATACACATTCATAAAAAAAATGGAATTTATTACAAAGGATAATCATAAGATATACTTGAATTGTCCTGGACCTCACTTCTGGGATGGGTATATGTTAATGGAATCCTTCTCTGATTACGGGACAAACATATTACATGATATTAGTAGTGGTAGACCCCAATGGCCAAAGTTCTTCAATTTATACCGAATATTGACTGTCAAAAATAATGCTAACATTCCAATTTTCAATAACAATTAACAGCAAATACATTATCACAATAACAGATAACAAAAAAAAAACTAAAAGCCCAATAACAGCTAACAAAGAATAAGACAATAACAGCTAACAGCAAATATATTTTCAAAATAACAGATAACAAAGAATTAAATTGCCCCATAACAGCATAACAGTTAAACCCCTTGCCCCCCCCCCCCCCTCAGTGATCATTTAAAGGTCTGATTTAAATGTTTTTCAATATTATTGACACCAAGTGGTGAGGATAGCTCAATTGGCCCCATTAGCTAACAATCCGATCCTAAAAACTACTAAAATATGTAGAAATATCTTGAACTGACTGACTTCCAAATTCCTTAACTTTCAATCATTATGTAAGGATAATCTCTTATAAGGAGTCAAATGACATTATCAATCATAATTACATGTTGGGTTCTGTATTTCTGGTAGGTTTTGCTGTTTTCGTGCTTATTATTTTTTTTTCAATTGGACATCATTTGTCATTCCAGTACAATATAGGGAACAAATTGATCTGTTTGGTTATATAAGTGTTTGGGTAGATCCTGTTTGTTTGAACTTTTTTTTACTATTTACTGATAATCTATATGGTAATAGTAAGTAACATACATTTTGTAAGAGCAAAACAGTTAAAACTTGTTAAAAAAATGTCATTGTAGACTCATCAAGTTGGGCTAAGATAAAAGCTCGTATATGAAACAACCCCCTTTTTTTAAAATGAACGCTATACATTTTGTGCCTCTGCAGCACTTTTCTGGATTTACTTACAACATAGTACCTTGGCATAAAAGCCAAATTAATCTAAGGTCAAGTGTGCCTGAGGGAGTTCGAACCTCAGTTACTTCATTCATGAATAGGGAATCGAAATAAGAATACTAGAATGATATAAATCATGTCAGTATTGCCATTATGAGGGGATGATACCCTTTCGGACAAACAGTCCACCAATAGTGGTATTGATCAAGTGCCAGTAAATAAACCTTACAAAATTACTGTGTCAAAAGCTCTATTCTGTATTTACATGTACTTTTATCAGTAAAGCTCAAACCTTAACATTTGAAAGATGTGTAGTGAAATATGCTTGAATGTTAGAAGCTACCAAAACAAAAGAACCTAAACAATATAGCTTAAAATTAGTTTAACACTGTCTGTGCGAGTTGTCTAAGAGTCAGAAAATGATACCAATCAAGTAAGCATGCTTGCAGATCAGTTTCATTTTTTTTTCTTCTGAATAACATTTGACAAAACTTGTCATTTCAGGGCAAAAATTGTTTCATTTAACTTTCTAACAAGTTTAAATATAAAATTAAACGCTTTCCATCTTGGATTAATAAACTTTATTTTTTAGTTATTTTCAAACCTTACGATGTGAATTGTTAATTTGGACTTGTGAGTGTTACTCGTCAGGCGTCTAGAGAGCAACTGAAAGGAATGAAACCAAATATTGCATTCATTTTGAGTTGCTGACCAAGTGTTGTTACTTTGTAGCTGATATCACCAAATATGACCACCAGCGGGATACTTCATTTAACATAAAACCTTTTAAACAATACATACAAACGTCTTTCTTTAGAGAACCACTGAATGGAATGAAACCAAACATTGCATGAATGTTCCTTATGAGGTGCTGACAGAGTGTTGATACTTTGAAGCCGATCCATCAACCAGGATGGCCACCAGAGAGAGACTTAATTTAACATAGAATCCTACGGGAAATACATACAAATGTCTTCTTTACGAGAAGCTCTAAAAGGATAAAAATGTAACATGATATGAATGTTCTTTTTGAGGTGCTGACCAAGTGTTGTAACTTTGTAGCCGGTTAAAAAAAACCCGACCATAAGTGAAGTACATACAACAGTCTTCTTTTGAAGAACCACACTGAATGGATGAAACAAAAAAAATGGCATGAAAGTTTCTGAGGTGCTTACCAAGTGTTGTTACTTTCTAGAAAATCCATCAATCAAGAGGGCTGACAACGGGGAACTTAGTTTAACAAAGGACCCTAAGGAAAATATATAAAAATGTCTACTTCTACCGCATATTGGATTGTTATCAAACATGGATTGAATGTTTCTTTTGAGTTGCTGCCCAAGTTACTTTGTAGCTGATTTGTCATCCAAGATGGCTAGCAGGTTTAACATGGGTCTCTATGGGGAATACATACATATATTTTCTTCTAGAGAGCAACTGAATAAAATGAAACCAAACATGGCATGAATGTTTCTTATGATGTGCTGACCACGTGTTCTTACCTTGTAGCCGAATCATCATCCAAGCTGTCCACCAGGAGGGGACTTAGTTTAACATAATACCAGTATTGGAAATACATACAAAGGCTTCTCCTAGAGGAGCAATGAATGTAATGAAACCAAACATGACATAAATGTTCCTCGTGAGGTGCTGATTAATTGTTGCTACTTTGTTGCCAAATTACTGTTCAAGATGGTCACCAGACAAACCTTTCTAACATAGAACACTAGAGGAAATATGTAACCAATGTCTTCTAAAGAACCTGAATGGATTTAAACCAAACATGGTATCAATGTTCCTTATGAGTCACTTACCTGGTACTTTCCAAGTTTTGTTACTTTGTTACTGATTTGTTAAGCAAGATGGCCACCGGCAAGAGACCTAGTTACAGGAATTACATAAAAGTGTTTTCTTATATGAACCACTGAATGGAATGAAATCAATTATTGCATGAATGTTACTAATGAGGTGCAAAACAATTAGTATTGCTACTTACTGAAAATTAGTTATCCTATAAGGCGGCCAGTTTATTATAACAATTATTATAGTGTCTTCTAAATAAAAGCTGAATGGCTCATAAGCCACTTTGAGGCTTTGTGTAAAAGGCCTTTTTTGTACCTAAATTGCTGACTTTAAATACATTGTGAGTTGGATGGTGAGCTGTCTCATTGGCACTCATACCACTTCTATATATATGGTTTGATTAAAGAAATATGGATGCATTTTGAATCTTTCTTCAAAGCTCAGGTCCTTGAGACAGCAGCATGTCATATTTGAAATGTGTATATAATCTTGAAAACTTGAAATGATAAATGGGTTGAAAGTAGTTCAAATCATAAAAAAGATAAGATTTTGGTCTTCACAATTTCCATTTGAATAAAATATTATTGTTGCATTGTTTAACAAATTGTAAAAAAAAATATCTGGTGACGACACAGGGACCTTTGAGCCTCTAGTTTTGTAACAACATCACACAGGCACAGGTTTTTTCTTTACAATTGAAAGGTTTGTACTTATCTTGAGTTATAAATCAAATTTTCTTATACTCAAATGCAGGTGACCGTGCTTACTAATTGTTTAATTTTCATTCAAAATCCTACTGAGGCATTTTGGACACACAATACCGAAACAACAATATTAAATCAGCAATTAACAATCTGTTTTGAGAAGTCAGGCTGTCAGCAAACTGTATTCTCAAGCATATTAAATATCAAACCTTCTGATACAATGATAACAAGTCTGTGGAGATTCATCATTTATTAACTCTACCGGTAATAATAAAACAGTCGGAAAACAAATTATTTTATGATTATTTACCTATTGATTTGTTACAAATGATCACTGTGATTTTTATGAAGAAAAAACCCAACAATTTTAGCCTCTCAATCTTCAGGATACATTTGATTTGATAATTCTTATGAAAGCTTTATTCATTTACATACATTTCTAATCTTTATTTCAAACACATATCCAGACCACTGTTATCCAATCATACTGACTTATCAAGCTGAAAACACTTATATACATTGTATTAGACAAACAAATAGATTTACTCATAAATGCTCTTCATACCAGCACACTGGATCTACTTATTTAGAGATATATATGTGTCTAGTTACAGCTTTGCAGTAAAATCCAGACATTTCCAATGAACATGAGCGAAAAAAATACACATCAAGGGGAGATAACTTTTGAACATTCTTAAAACAGAAGTTCATTGTCATTAAAATACATATACAGTAAAATAATTAACTATAAAAGCCAATTCATTTTGGCCAAGTTATGTTTTTAAAAATCAAGTTAGTTTGAAGATATGTTGTGTGTGTAAAAAATATAGACATTTTACTACAAATTTTCACAATAAGTTTTTAAAAGAACCACTACCACTTCTTGCATTTTAAAAGATGTGTCCCATACATATTTAAAATTGTTGAATCATTTGAGACTACAGAAAAACTCTTGATAAAGTAATATGTATTCAGATTACATGACACAGCTACTATATATAGATAGTTTGTGAAATAAAAAGTTCTTTATTTAGATGTGTGCAGTCAGTAACATAAGCCTTGATAAAGTTTAGTATAAATGATAGTTCACAAATATCGTCATATAATTTCAAACTTAATCATAGCCTTAATAAAAGAAAAAAAACCTCTGTGACATGATTGCTACCCTGACAATTTACATAGTACTGAATGAACTGTTTCATTTAGATTTAACGAATGGGATGTTTTGTGACAGAGAAATACACATTTAGTCATACACAGAATTAGCCATCATATATTCTTACAACTGTAAGCTTTCAACTCAAACACATATTTGCTATTTTCTTTCATACATCTAGCTCCATTTTCCCTGGATAATCTTCATCTGATACCAAGAAACATGCTGAAAGACTGTAGCGGCGTGTAGCCATATTTTCCAATGAAATGATTTTGAAGTACAATGTAGTGATATCAATGACATTATCTTTTACTACTCTGGCTTAATCTTAAGTCTCTCTCTTTCACAAACTCCCTCTGTTCTGTTCTGTTTAAAAATGCTTGTCTCTCTAGGTATCTGTAAAATGAAAGAATAATCAAAGAGCTGAAGAGCTCTGAGGGAAAAGACGGCCATTGTTTCAATTTTTAGGGGGTTTCTTTTGATAGTCTACATACAAAGAATGAGCAAAAGAACAGCTAGAACATATAGAAAGGCTGACAATAATGAAACTAATTGTTGTTTATTGTTATTTCATTTCCTTAGTCAAGAATTCATCATAGAGACAATTTGGACCAATGAGTTCTACACCTTCTAAATCAAAAGATTTGATTAAAGTTGGGAGTTAATTATCTAAAATTCAATTGAATTTAACAACTACTACAATATATTTTAGAATTTTAATTATGTACAACTGAACGGCAGGCTAAGACCATTCTCAATTTTTTGTGGTCCAGTATTCTCAAGAAAATGAGGACTGAAAAATCTATTCAGTTTTAATTTTTCCATTGATAAAGTTCCCAGTTACAACTCTCATCACAGGGATACATGTACTCATAAAATCAAATATGATTGATATAAGCTGTGTGAAGTTTGTTTCCAGATCCCCCATTTTGATATATCTGTAAAATTCATGAATAAATAGCTTTAAACTACAAAAAGCAATATTTAAAAAAAAAAATGAAAAAAAAAATGACCACTACAATTATTATGTTGGTATGCAAAATTATTTTTTAATTGCTGACTACTTATCATATATATGTAACACTCAGAAACGTGTCCTTCCCCCCAAACGTGTCCGATACTCCCAAACGTGTCCACGTCGATGTCACTGAACTGCAAAACATGTCTAGTTGTAAAAAGGGCGTCAAAGCGTGTCATTTGTATTATTCAAACGCCTAAACGTGTCCGTTTTTTAATAAACACCCAAAACGTGCCCAATCCTTCAAACGTGCCCAATTCCCCAAACTTGTCCTATAATATAAAGGGAAATAAAAGATTGTTATACTAATATTCCGTAAAAATAAAACTGTCCTTTTCCGCTCCAAAAAAATATAATTTAATTCCGAGTTACGATTAGTGTAAATTCCAAATAACCGTAAAGTGTAAATTCTTATAACTGTACACATTTATGCCTAATCCCAAATTTCCGGAATAATTAAGGTACAATCCAAGAGTTCCGGCAAATATAATGAACTGTTTGCCACTGGACGTAATGTCTCTTGTTTGCGTGTATTTATGTGATGCTCGAAAAAAAAAGTACATAATATAAAACCTTACTACCACTTTATAATTTCAATAGGTTTTTTTCTATTTTTTGAGAGAATCAAATAGTTTCTTAGTGAAGTTATAAAAAAATCGGTCTTTACTGGCCTTTAGATTTTTAAGTTTAACTAATGTTAATCCCGAATAATCGTAAACAAATTTAGGCCCAATCCTAAATCCCCGGTATGATAATAAAACTTATGTATAGTATTTATTGTTAATATGATATCGTTCAAATAATGCATGAAATATTTGGCACTGGACTTATGACTCTTGTTTGTACAAAAATGTATGTCTTCACTTTAGTGGTGATGCTGGAAATCTAAAATTTATTAAAATATCTGATAACCAGTTTATGATTTGAATATCTTTTAAAATATCAGAACTGTTGAAAAAAAAGGAAGTCAATTCTTTTAAAAGCCCGCCGTGCAGTGTTCGCAGATTACAGCTGATTTCCTAATGCTTGCAAAGTAAAACTTTGTTTGGCTTGCTTGCTTTGTTAGTATAATTGTTAATACAAGCTTTGTAAATAAGATTGAAATCTTTAAACAATATATATAGGCGTTGTTTAACCTGAATATATTATATTTGAATTTAATTGGGTGTTATCCTATGGATTGTACAATATAAAAACCAAGCAAGCAAGCTAACCAAAGTTTTGTTCTACATGCATTAGGAAATTAGCTGTAATATAAAAGGCATCATCGGAGTTTATTAATACAGAATAATTACATAGTAAACGATTAATTCAACTGAACTAGAATTGTTTGTACATGTATGTGCGCTCTAAACGAGCATAATACTTGCCACTGGAATATAAGCAATTTCAGTCAAAAGTTGATTTATATGTTACAGGTTAAAGTTGCAATAACAACCGGCATTGAACCAACTAATACTAATAAATGACCACTTCATCAACTGTATCCCCCATTATAGAATTGCCGTAAACGTTATTGATTTTATTTATGTATTATCGCTAAAAGACGTGAGATGTCCCGGCGTTTAAAAGTGGACACGTTTTGGCGAATAACATTTATCGGACACGTTTGGGGGTTATAAAATCAGACACGTTTGGGGAAGATTGGATATTACGGACACGTTTCGGGAGAATAGACACGTTTGGGGGAATCGGACACGTTTGGGGGACAGGACACGTTTGGGAGTGTTACATATATACTTAATGTGACATTTTTAGTGTTTATATACATTAACTTTCATTTTAGTGGGTAATTACTCATCAATTGAGGTGCTCCTTAATTGAAGAAAGATTCTAAAAACATAACTTTACAGAAAGAATGAAAACTGCAGTTGCTCTCCCCAATCTCAATAGGTATAAACTACAAAAAGCAACATTTTTTTTTAATTTTTTGTTAACCATTTCAATAATTATGTTGGTACACATTTTTTTTTTATATAGAAGACTACTTATCATATACTAAATTTCACATTTTAAATGTTCAGAAACATTTACTTTTATTATAGTGTAAAATTACTCATCAATTGAAGTGCTCCTGAATTGGAGGAAGATTCTAAAAACAAAACTTTACAGAAACAATGAAAACTGCCGTTTCTCTCCCCAATCTCATGTATCCCCATTGACATTGTTTACCGCGAAAGTTGACCTACATATTATCTGATTATAGCCTCAGATTAAAGCATTGCATGTTGGTGTGTGAATCATCTACACTACAGCAAACATCATTAGGTTTATATTTAACAAATACGGATTTTAAATTAGTATACAAGTACTGTGAATGATTTTTATAATGAATAACGGATATCCCTGTGTAGTGTGGCATTCCAACAATGACGTCACTAGGTTAGATATATATTTAGAATATTTCGTAATACTGATTTTTCCGGACTGTAAAAGAAACGTATATAGTGTAAGGGAAAGCTCAATATACGATAATTTCATGAGAAACAGAAGGGAAATGTGTGAAAAATGTATTTAAAGTCAATCTGTTCTCTTTGTCATCAATTTCAGTATGACATTTTGAGGGGGTTTCCAAACTATCAAAACAAAATGATTGACGTGAGGGAATGATACTCTGGCCAACCCCATTAGGGAATTGACGGCTTGAAGCCGTCTTTCCCCAAAAATATCTCATTACTTTTATTTATAATTTCTACAATAGAGAACTAAAAATGTGTAATTGATTAAAAATTGTCATTACATCTCTACAACAACAAACAAATGTTTTCTAACCTGTTTTATCATATTTATGGTATATATGTAGGTTCATGTCCCAAGTCAGTAGCCTGTAAATCAGAAGTTGTCCTTTGTTGATGTACAAAAATGTACATCATATTTTTTTTCGTTTATTGTTTTGTACTTAAATCAGGCTGCCAGTTTCCTTGTTTAAATTGTTTTCCTTTTGTCATTTAGGGGCCTTTTAAAGCTTATTATGCAGTATGGGTTTTGGGCATTGTTGAATGGCAAACAGTGACCTATAGTTGTTAACTTTTATGTCATTTGGTCTCTGAGATTTGTTTGAATGGCAATCATACCAAATGTTACTTATTTCTATATGTATAATGCTTTTAAGTTATTAAAGTTTTTAATCAAGTCTTCAATTTGTCTAAGGAGATGAGATGTTAAAATATATAGCAAGTCTGAGACACTAATCTTAACACTAAATGTGACCATAGTGATTTGAGTGTCAAATTATGGCAGAATGGACTAAAGCAGACATATACTAGTCAAGAGTTACACTTATTGTCTATTTCACTTTTCTAGCTGGAATTGCTTTGTTATAAAACTTCACACCTACCCTAGTTTTCCTTTGTTATGTAGCGTTAAATCTTCTTCAAGTTTGTTATCTTTCTTAAACTGATCCCAATCTAATTTAGACTTATTCTGAAATAATACACAAAATTATACAGTATTCTCTTACATTCATGTTCATTGATATTTCCTTGAAATGTTTACACAAAGTGTCAATGTTGATACATGTATATGCTGTTCTTCAAATATGCAGAGGGAAAAGCCTTCTTTGATGTATCATTTAAGACATCTCAGTTTGAATCAATTACAAAATTTCACTTCCAAGTATTTTAAGCAAGACACACATTTATGATATGGGAATGAAAAATGATATGCTATTCATTCTTTTAGCAAAATCACAAAAATTGTATTTTTGAAAAAAAATCACCATGTGTTTTAGAAGATTGCAGCTATAGACAGTTTAAATCTATAAGCATGACATTTAATAGAAGGCAGTTTAATGAATCTGATATGGCTGAAATCAACATCCATTTTATTACATGTATTATGTGCATATAACTTTTAAGGGAGTTGGGTAGATTTGACTTGTTTCTTCTCATTCATTTACAACAAGAGTCCGGAAACAGTCATATATGCCAGACATGACCGATTCTGAAATCCATATGTCCTAAACGACAGATTGGGATTTGGGTCAAATTTTATATTTTTGCAGAAATAATTTTGGTCATTTTGTTGAGATCGATTTTCTTAATCACCATTTTGAACTTGTTTTATTTTGTTTGTTCTCCCTTTCAAGTAATAAAACTGCCACTCCAGAATAGTGGTATAATCTTGAGGGCTCTCCTAATAACTTTGGTAATGCCTCAGGGGAATATTGGCTAATGATCGATAGTCTATTTACCAGTGTTTTTAA
Source organism: Mytilus galloprovincialis (assembly GCF_965363235.1). Classification (NCBI taxonomy): domain Eukaryota; kingdom Metazoa; phylum Mollusca; class Bivalvia; order Mytilida; family Mytilidae; genus Mytilus; species Mytilus galloprovincialis. The sequence goes on from NC_134843.1 coordinate 92,572,933, forward strand.
TTCACATCTGAATATTGATTACAAGCTCAGAACTAAATTCTAAATAAATTAAAATTTCATAACTGTCTTCATATTTAATTACTTTTCAGCTAAGGGCTATTCCAGAAAAAAATGTATGGGGGTGTTGGGAGGCAGTTTTTGTCAGCACCCGCCACACAGACAATTGTATTTGAGAATTATAGTGTGATGAGTTACTCTGATACCCATCACCCATGTATTATTAATATAAATATAATATGCCTTCCAACCCCCCAACCCCAAAAAAAAACCCAAATTTTTTTTTCTGGAACAGCCCTAAGACAATTCTGATTTAAAATTAAATTCAACCTTTGATTCAATTTACGTAGAAAAAAGTTCACTTCTAACACACATAGTTTGTTTTTATGCCCCACCTACGATAGTAGAAAGTTCACTTCTAACACACATACTTTGTTTTTATGCCCCACCTACGATAGTAGAGGGGCATTATGTTTTCTGGTCTGTGCCTCCGTTCGTCCGTCCGTCCCTCTGTGCCTCTGTTCGTCCATCCGCTTCAGGTTAAAGTTTTTGGTCAAGGTAGTTTTTGAAGAAGTTGAAGTCCAATCAACTTGAAACTTAGTACACTTGTTCCCCATGATATGATCTTTCTAATTTTAATGCCAAATTATAGTTTTGACCCCAATTTCATGGTCCACTGAACATAGAAAATGATAGTGCGAAGTTCAGGTTAAAGTTTTTGGTCAAGGTAGTTTTTGATGAAGTTAAAGTTACATCAACTTGAAACTTAGTACACATGTTCCCTATGATATAATCATTCTAATTTTAAATCCAAATTAAAGTTTTGACCCCATTTTCACGGTCTACTGAACATAGAAAATGATAGTGCGAGTGGGGCATTCGTGTACTATGGACACATTCTTGTTTTATATCATACACATGTGTGCAATTTTCTTTCAAATAGACACGAAATCCTAAATTCCAAATGATTTTATGATAAATAAAACAAGTGCAACTATTATCATTAATATTCAAACACAATCTAAGGTAAAAATTTAAAAAGCCAATGATTTCCTGTCAATTTAATAAACAAAACTTATCCCAGAAATGAGTTCGGAATTACTCATTTTAGTAGTGTCTTAAAACATCAGGTTGTTTGTCTTCATAATCGAAAGAAACGTTAGCAATGTCTGAGAAATTGATCGTTTTGAGTCATTAAAATCATTTCATTTTCAAACTGTTGCCTTCCTTTAACTGCTCTTGAACAATTTTAGGAAAAATGGTAAGAAAATTCGCGGAGTAAATGCGATCAACAGTTGAAACAAGTACCTTGATGCTATGACTATAAGCAATAATCAGCTGGTAATGTGATTTTTATATAATCTTTTTTGGGAAAAGGGCATCAACTTTAAAGTTATCACAAAATGACCGAAATTAGATGAAATTTTTTCTGGATCATTGATTTACACACAAATAAACACACAATGCTAATGCAAGTTACATGATAAACTTGGCATATCTCAGATGGTCATTTTACATCATTTATAAGACAATCCTTCATCCTAATACATATGTACTATGTAATTACAAGGACAAAACTTTGATACCTGTACAAAAATTGATAAAACTGATATTCATACCAACAGCAGTTGAAAATCTGATTTCAAAACCAATAAATATATAAAATACTTACCAAAGTGCTGATTTTCTGTTTTTTATTGATTTTATCTAAAACACTTCCTAATCCTCCTGGTCTTTTAATTCCACTGAAAAATATGATAAGTAGTTTTTATATTTACTGTGAAAACAATAATTGACTAGACATGGTAGAGGCAAAGAATTGTGTTTACGTCAAACCCTGCGTGAACTGGAAACTGTTGTTACACATAACTCCTGTATCAGGACATACTATAGATACCTGTATATTAATTTGAACATTTTCTTTAGTTTTGAAAAAATTCGGTTTAAATGGGCTTAACTGAGACAAATGGTACCAATCCATTCACCCACCATGATAAAAATAGATATAGATGCACCTAACTATATATAGTTTTTGGTGGGGTTCGTGTTGTTTATTCTTAGTTTTCTATGTTGTGTCATGTGTACTATTGTTTTTCTGTTTGTCTTTTTCATTTTTAGCCATGGCGTTGTCAGTTTGTTTTAGATTTATGAGTTTGACTGTCCCTTTGGTATCTTTCGTCCCTCTTTTATAAAATGGTATTGACAACTTTTCTCTCTTTTTTATCCAATTGTATATGAGTTTTAAAGTGTAAACTTACATTGCAGCCAATCCAGGAGAAGCTGACGATACCCCTACAGATTCTTGCTTCTTCAATTCTGATTGAGCTTCTTTGGAATTCTGGTCAACTTCCTTTGTTACTCTAGAAAATTACAGATAGGTTAATACAGTAAATACATGTATACCATAGATATATATTGATTCTTCACTGCTAGTTTTAATAATTTGATAGAAAACACCTATTTTATTCATTGGTTTGACAAACTATTGCTTGGTCTCCTACTTCTGTAAAAATTTAAAACCTGAGAATTTTTTTGTCAGTCAGTAATTCATAGCATTCAAATCAACAGCCGTTTTAATAAACTCATCAAAGATATGACATCAAGGGTTTAGATCTATCTTTAAGAGTCCTGTGGATTCATTTTTTGGTCGATACCAATTTTTCTTGAAATGATGAACATTTAATTTTTTTTGTAGATAATGAAGTTAATGAACTCTAAGGTTTTTCAAAATCTGCATACAAGCTCATAAACAATACATACTTCATTGAACATTTATACCCCCACAAAATCCATGAAAAACAGATTCAGGAATAATAATGAATCCATAGTTATACCATTCAAATGGATGACTGTTTGTGAGCACAATTAGTAGTCAAAGAACAAACACACAAAAATCTGGCATTTGAATTTAAATAAAATATCTATATCAAACTTTGGGTCTTTACAAAGCAAAATAATGTTCTCAATTAATTAAGGAATGACTTTAATATTTTTTCTGTCTATAAAGAAATAACATAAAAAATTTGGTGTACACTGAATAACGTGTGTAGCGGGTTTTTTAACAGTGTGCACCACATTTTTTATGTTATTTCGAATAGACCGAAAAAAATTTACAGTCTTATAATTTAATTCTAAATTCCATTTTAAACCGTAGAAAACCATGAAAAAACGTTGATGACGTCACGGTCACATCACTAAATTATGTTTAAGGGCTCATAACAAAATAACGTCAGCCAATCAGAAGACGTGTTACATCCAAATTAAAATTATTAAGAGATGTAAATAAATTATATCATGGGAGACAACTCTATCTTATCTATAGAATTCATCTCATTTTTAGAACCCAAAATTTTACCTACTGGAATATTTCTTGCAAGAACAATACAGAATATTTAAAGAAAACTTATTGAAAATTGTTTCATGAAAGAAAAAACTCAACGCATGTGATGCATTGTCTTAATACTTATTTGTTACATATAAATTGAAATATGGGAGACAACTCCATCGCTTTTATCAAATAACCGACAGTTTACTGCAATACCAATTTTTAAGATTTCCTTTTCAGTTGGCCTTTTATTAAAGGTTATCAAAACAAATCAAATATAACAATTTCACAATGAATACAATATAACTAGAAAGGTGTCTACATTTAAAAAATTGCAAAATTTCTAAACATGATACCATGGAAACAGAATGATGCAGCTGTGATAAAAAAAAAATTTCTTAAGATATCACAAACACAAGAAAATCAACAGTTAAACATTATTTTAAATACTGTTATAATAAATATATAAGACTAAACTATCTCACAATACTGACAATGATATTGTTTCATGTAGATTACAAACTTACTTTACTATTTCTCCTGCAAAATCATATTCTTTGGTGATAGTTATCTTTTTATTTGTAGTTGTACTATCTGAGGCCTTTACTTCAGTTTTTGTGGCTGACTGAAAATAGAAATTATTAACATGATTATTTACCAGTATGCAGTATTTTTAATTGTCAAGGAACACATTGAACTTACTCTTTCAGTCTTTGCAACTTTGATGATTATTAAAGAAAAGCTAAATACATGTATATAGTTAATATTCAAAATATCAATATATTCAAATGATTAATTTAAAAAACAATGATTAATGTGTAAATGTATTACAGACATTCAGCACAAATAATTTATAAAAACAAAGTCAATGTTGACAAATTAGTGACACAGTAGATAAGCTACTTAGACCATTTGAATACTGAGGTAAAAAAACACAATATTCACTACATGTATCTACATTCATATACCTTAGACCCAGAAGGAGCTGGTGATGTTACACTAGGACTGGGTGATGCTTTTTTTGGTCTGGTCCCAACATCTGACATAAAACTAGACCACAAATCATCTGCTTTCTTCTTTTCTTGTTCTTCCTTTCTTTGTTTCTGTTCTTCCTTGATGTTTTCTTCTAATTCTTTTCTTGCTTTCATTTCTTCCTCTGTTTCTGCTTTATTGACTAATTCACCTTCGAGTTTAATCCCTCCTTTTCTTTTTCTGTAGAAAAATACGAGTTTAATGTTAAAATACCTTCCTGCTTAAGGATCTGGAATTGTCTCTTACTCATCAACATAGGTTAACTTCATGCTTTCAAACTTCTCCATATAGAAATAATATTAGAGACAGAACAGTATGACAAATTTGACAATCAAACTGTCCATTTACATATAGTTCAGAGCATAAGCTTTTGACTCTACCGTGGCATGTTATCTGATTATAATATTACAACTTTGCATTCCTATTTATGTATATAAAAAAAAATCTATAACACTCATTACTCTATATGAACATGATGAAAATGTTTTATTATGTGTATAATAGTGACCTGCCTTTTTTACCCTTTATTGGACCTTTAAATTCTAATTTGAATTTTAAGTTAAGGGTCATAACAAATCTAATCCTATAATATTTCTTATTATTTCTACTCAACTTGACAAGAAAGGCTAGTGTATAACAGCTTCAGATTGTACCTCTGTAAGATATCAGGCTTTTTCTTTCGTTTTCTTTTCCCACTAGTTTTAACATCCTCTCCACCTTCTGCCTTCAGTAAATCTAAATCCTCTTCATCGCCCGAGCATTCTTCTTCACTAACAGCTTCACCATCTGTAAAAATAGGACACATTTAGAAATAAGATAATGAAACACTTTAAACTTAGAAGTGCTGTGGTCTATTTTTATTCTTTTTGTTTTACATTTATTTATTTGTTATTTGGATTATTTGACAACCCTGCATACCAAGGTACCCACTCTAATCAATTTACACATATATAAAACACATTCAACAGAGCATGGTGATATCAAAATCCATTTATATTTAGAGTAAAAATAACATGTTTGAAATTTACGAGTCATTAATAATAATGGTTTAATAGTGTATTGCTATAAAAATAGTAAAATAAGTATTTTTGTAGTGTTTAAAAGAAACATGATAAAATGACATTCTAAAGTCTTTATCAGGTTCAACATGTTCAATCTCAATTTCTTAATTTTTTCATGAAATAATGAGGATAAAAGACTTAAGACTTGTAAATGAGAGAGAGAAGATCAAACAAACTACTTGTATTTGACTTTACACAATGTTACACTAATACATAACAATAATATATACCAAATTAGCTTTGTGAGCCTTTTCAATGGATATTGTGATATCAAAAATTATGCATTTGGTATAGCACAAAAACCCATGAGACGAGGATACATCTAAAACATTTCTAATAATTCAACCTTTATTTTAAGGCAGTGTCTGCGTGTACCTGTAGCCAAATTTGATTACTAAAAATTTTAAGATTTGAAATGTCAAAATTTAGACTTTGAAAAAAAAGTTCAAAGACAATTTTAATTTTTTACACTGTACATCTATCTCTATTGCGCTTTTTTAGAAACAACCCTGGTTAGTATTCAAATATTAATTATAATTATTGATATAATGGAATATATGATATTTAACATATTTATATATATTTATTCAAATTCAGTATAATTTTAATTTTATTAATATGCATTTACGTTTATATAATTAAATTCTGTTTTTCTGACTATTACATTACAAATTATTATTTGTCATTCTCTTCACTAAATTCACAAAATAAAATCAGGAAATAGTTTTTGTGTATCTTTCATGTTTCATTCCTGATCATAAGAAAGTTTATTATAAAATCAGTTGTGGGTACGTGTAGCCTTTGAAGACCAAATTCAGTCTTCACGATGAACTGTTAAATCTACAGGCCCGGAGCTCAATTTTTGAAATTTTTTAGTTAGATTCTGTTGGCCTGTAGATATGATATTTACAGGCCCGAGAGCAATTTTACAAGCCTGGGCTGCCAGGGCTGCCACTCAGCGTGAAGACTGCCAAATTGCCCATGCGTCACCGCATGCGGCTATGCGCAGACACTGACTTTTTAAATTAAAATATAGAATGAATAGCCACCGTGTCACAGTCAGTCAGGGGTACTACTTATACAAGTTATTTTTATTTACTTGAAGAAGTACAAAAAATATACACATATAAGTAAATTTTTCTTACAATCCCACAAAAGTTCTCAAGTTTTGAGATGTAAAATCATGCCTTTAATGATTTTTCCCAGGTTTGCTCAATTTTTTTTACTAGAGCTCAATGTTTTCTCTCATTAATTAAACAAAGAAAATGATTGCGCAAAGATCTTAAGTATTTGCGCAAGGCCTTCAAAAATAGCTCCTTGGGGGCTTGTAAATGAGTAGTGTTCTGAAGATAACAGACAAATGGGATTTTCATTGTCCATGAAATTACTCTTAAATGATTAGTAAAGACATCTGCAAAGGGTAGATAATTCAAAATTCTATTAGAGCAAAGACATCATAAGAATTCAATAAAAGAAGATAGAATGACTTTTTAACTTCTACAAGTAAAAAAAATCTGAATGTGTAAGGGACATAACTCAGCCAATATTTTTGTTTTACCTATACAAGTAAATAAAATTCACTTGTATCATGTAAGTATCCTACAAATTTACTTATATAAGTATATACATGTAGTAATTAAAAATAACTTGTACAAGTAGTAGCCCTGACTGACAGTGGTGAACAGGTGAAGGTGGGGCTGCGAAAAGGAACACAGTTTAGGGTGCAAATGTGTTAAGGGAGCTCACTAACAGTCACGTTTTAACAGAATTCGCACATATTTTTTCCGGGAACATGTTTTGTTAGAAGATAGTGTATAAAATGAGTTAAAACACCTGAAGGGACATAATCTTCATCGCTTCCTGAGCTGTAATCTTCTTCGTCTGACATTTTTGTATTTTACAACCTCGCACAAATAATTAGAATTGTGTTATCACCTACTGTAAAGTGTTCATTTTTTTCTAAACAATTTTATATCTAGGCCATTTAAAAAGATATGTTGTTTTTAAAACTATTTGAGACCTATGGTAAATTATTGATTTTATTCACATAATTTAATAATGCGGAAAGTTCCCAATATACACGAGAGCAAATAAGAAAATAATTGTACCGAGAAATGACCACTTTATAGTCAACCTGTCTATTGTAACAGGTTTTTCAGATTGTACCATATGATTATCAAGAGGTTTAATGGGAAAGGTTAAGTTTTTAGATTATCAAAAAATTACCTCCCATCATCAATATGAAACAGTGATCAAACACAACCACAGTTACCAGACAAATTATTTACTTACAAATAATGTACACTCAAATTATCTGACCAGTTTACATGTGTAACCGGAGAGCACGAATTTCATTACAAAATCGCTAGTCTCCACCGGGACCTCTGTGTTACAAGGCAGCGCGCTAACCGACTGAGCTAAAGAAGTACTTCCCTAGCTCAACCGCTTACGGCTGACTAAGTATCTACTAAGTTTTCTAAGGGAAGCAATACACCTTATCGCTATTTGTCCGCCATTGCTGGAAATCACACAGGTTCCCGTAAAATTTTGACGTCATAAAACAAAATATCTGACGCCACAATGGAAAAGTGATTGTTGTTGACGTCAAAAGTTCAAGCGGGCGGGTCAGCCGGGATTAGCGATAAGGTGTATCCTGTCACACTTCCCCCACATCAAGAGTCATTATACTCTATAATGATGATATTTTCATCTTTTTTATATTTATATTTTAACCTGGCTAGGTAATTCTTCTAACCGTGGGTTGTTATTGTTGGGCGCCATTGTAACCGGAGAGCACAAATTTCATTACAAAATCGCTTGTCTCCACCGGGACCTTTGTGTTACAAGGCAGCGCGCTAACCGACTGAGCTAAAAAAGTACTTCCCTAGCTCAACCGCTTATGGCTGACTATGTATCTACTAAGTTTTCTAAGGGAAGCAATCCCGTCACACATGTATGATGTACATGTATATTAGCCTCAGGTCTGATTATCAAATATCTACCTCATTGACACTGAATATACTGAGGTTATGAGTTTGAATCCCACACTGGGCATGTGGACTTGTCGCCAATGATTGTCAGTTTTCCTACCGATGTTATTCTAATTGGGCTAAAGCGCTTCATACATAAATTTTACTCCGCATTTATTCAAAATTATGTTTTCCAAACGCATTTTTTTTGGTGTTGACTTAATCGCATAATTATTTCCTCCTTATTGTTCCCATATCTGGTACCATCAGCAAAATTGCTTCTGATAGTCATCTCACCATTGGAAGTCGGTCATTATTTTTACTGGGTGTCTTGCCTGGGAGTACAATGACATACATGTATGTAAACAACATTTATCAGTTTCTTGGGATTCATCATGGTTTAGATGAAAAAAGAAAAGATATTTTATAAACATGATAATTTTTTTAAATAACAGACAAACTTCTGTAGGGGGTTCTCTATCTCCGGACACTCTGGCTTTCTCTACCTCTTAAGTGGCGGTAAAAACCAATCAATCAATCAATATAATAATAGTTTATAAGCATGATACATCTCTAATTAAAGTATACGTAACAGGCTATTATTTGAACTTGGAATTATTTAATTATGGAATTTGCTTGATTTCTTGTTATTGAAATTTTTAATAAATTCCATGTTTATTCTGTACTGAAATGTTCTGTGCTGTGCACAACACTTTCTATTACAAAGAAAATAGTATATTTTCAATAGAATGTACTGTGCCGCGCACAACACTATCTAACCAAAATATTTTGTATGGAAAGGGTTATTAACCGCTCAAAAGATTATAATACCAAATAAACATGAAATTTATTAAAAATTTTAAACAAGAAATTATACAAATTCCATAATTAAAAATAATTCCAAGTTCAAATAATAGCCTGTTACATGTGCAATGTTCTTAAAAATACCAAACATGATATGATGTGTTACATATAATAAATTTAAAAAAAAGTAAAGCAGATTGTAAATATGGTAAACATGGTAAAGGCCTTATCATACTAATCCCACTTATATTCACATGACTTTTTATAATAAACCTTTCAGTACAAACCTGACAAACTAAAATCAAAACACATGTTTCAAGAGAAAAATTTGAAATTGGAGTCAATATCCATTACAGCAACTCACCATGCTTACAGGCCAAACAAAATTAAAATATCAACATTGATTGTCATAGTTTAAACAATACTTCAACTTTAATAGTGCTTATTTATTTCCAATGGGAGGTTTGATTTCTTACAACCTAAATTTATGCTTCAGAAAATAAATAACTTTCCTGGATTAAACATATAAATTGAATGTTTACTTATACATATATGTTATATAATCTGATCTAAGTTTTCTATGTTGTGTTTTGTGTGCTGTTGTTTGTCTGTTGGTCATTTTATTTTTTAGCCATACTGTTCTATTGTCACTTTATTTTCAACTTATGAGCATGACATGCATGATGAGGTCATGGAGGTCAAACTGGCATCAAATATATATTTTTTACAATTTTTTGGTTTGAATACAGAAAAAAACAACACTAAACAAATATAAAACCTACTATTGTAAAGACAACTAATAACGACAGGGAGATTATTCAAACTCCAAAATTATTTACCTTTAATTCCAGTAAATGCATAAATACATGTACTTGTGTAAATACTACATTGTACCTATGGCTGTATACATGTACATGTAGCTCGAAGACCCCTATATATTTTTAGCTCAACATGCTCAATTATGAAATAAAGATTTATATATAATGAATACATGTAGTATCTATTAACACAATACTTCAATATTTATGATATCTTAGTCCAACTTCAAACAATTTCATGAATTTATACTAGACAATTACTAGACACATTGTAAGTCTATTTTCTTGAAAATTTATGTATGAGCATTTTATATGATTTTCCCCACCCAAAAGGTTTTTGAATATGTACATCATCTGGCAATATGAACATGATAAAGCAAACCTAATTGTTCTCTTCTAAAATCTCGGAATCATTGGATTATAACTTCTATTTCTAGGTAAACCATGTCGTCCGGATCGCAGGATGAGTTCACTCCACCATTTAATATATTTGATATGTTAGGTCTTACTCCGGGAGAATCAGCTAAAAGTTTTGCAGGTAAGTTTTTTTGGCATGAATAGGAATATATATTGGTTATTTCATAGAACTCTATTTGATTTTTGTCTCATGTTTGTCCCACTGATTTCCATGTTATTCTTCTTCTCTTGGCTACTTCTTGTTATAAAATATTTAAAAAAATATTTAGGTCAAAAGGTCAGAGTACACAGTTATCGTCCTTTGATTTTTGTTGTCCACGAATATAGTCCTTAGTGTGTTACTTGCCAATTTTTTTAAATACCGGTACCCCTTCCAAATTTATTTCTTTATGTTTTATGCCCCATATAGCAAGCATGGGGATGGAATGACACTGTAAAAAAATTTGGGTCATAAATATTAATGTAAAGTAGTGATTAGGTCCAGCTGAAAAAGGTCAAAAATTAGCACTTCGGAAGCTGTCAAAAGATTTCAAGACCCCCTTAACATAAAATTGTCCATATTTTGAGTTAGAGCTGATGAAGTTTTCTATAATTTTGACATAATTTGTCCCAAAAGTAGTACAACACACTGTAAAAATATTATTGAGAAAGGGCAGGTGGGATTTTTTTAATTTTCATTTATTGTCTAAAAGAAATGCACTACGAAATAACTGTGTACTCGGACCAAAATGTATACTTATAGACTCTAAGTGCTTTTAAACAACAGTCAATGAATGTGTTCATTACTTGATAGTTTTAAATTTCTTATTACATTAAACAAAGTAAACAATTGATGGCTAGCTCTTTCATTTATTAATACATGCTAAAAATTTTTGTATTTCATTTCAGAAATCTGGTACCAGGTATTCTTATGGGCCTTATTCACCTCCATCTTTGTTCATGCCATAGCAGCCATTTTAGCCTTTGTACGCTTGAGAAAACATAAGATTGGACGATGGATGTCACTGGTCATTATAGTGATGGGAGTTTTATGTCCATTAACAGGTGGTGTTATTACAAGTAGGTATTCTCCTGTGTTGACATACTTCTTCCTAACATTCCAAACAATCTGGAATCTTTGTTACTGTCTGTTACTGTTGGAACAATCCTCTACACTGTTTATTAAATTAAGCACAAATAGTGTTATTTTAGCAGAAATTGTGTAATATTTCTTCCATGGACCGTCTGACAACTTTCTTAAATGGAATATTATTGTCAGATGGTCAATGGCTAAAATCATATAACATTTTTTTCTCACTAGACATTGAGCAATACACATTCATGTTTCTCTATATTTACCTGAGTTATCTCCCATTAGAGCCAGGTAAAGAACAACTTGTTACAACAACAAAAAAAATTTAATTTAACAACTCTCATCAATTTCAACTTTTTATGAATACAAGTTATGTCATTATGTTTTTTGTGAAGGTAAAAAATATTTCTTTATGATTTTAATCAACTAAAAATACAAATTAAAACTCAATACATGTATTACGTACGCACTCATTGATTTGAAATTTGATAATCTAATAAAGACATGAATATGTGTTAAGAAAGACAGCATAAATAAATGACACTTTCAAATTTATAGAACTTTACTTAAACCTGGTAATAAGCTTGCATCCTGTTAATATAGTGAATTTTTTAACTATTCATATGCAAAGCTGATAATTATCATGATTTACAATAACCGAATATGAAAATGGGAAATCGGGTAAATATGATTATATATTCACTGAGTATAACCAATTTAAAAGTATTTTTTCAATTTTTCAGGTGCTACAATTGCTGGATTTTATCGTGGATCTGACTTTGAGATGAAGCCATTCATTGCCTTGTTATGGGGACTTGGACAAACTGTAGTAGTGATAGTTGTATCATTCAGTAGAATTCTAGCTACATTGTGATAAAGGCTAAGACACCCTGTCTGTCACAGGCATTATAAACATCAATTAATTCAAAAGTGTGAGGCCCTTCAAGCCTATCTGAATGTAGCTACATTGAGATAAAGGCCATGTTATTATGACGTCACAAGAATTATGACTCAAAGAATAAAAGACTGCCTATCTGAATGAGGACATAACTGATGAATAAATATAACATTTCAAGCTGCGAAGTTTCAAAATACTGGTGTCCTCCTACTCATTATAGTACTCAAGTCATGAAGATTATGAAGTTATAATTATTAAATGTAAAGTATTTAAACAAGACTATTATACAGACATTTATATGATGAATTTTGAGGTCAAATGTCATTGTCAGTTGTGTTTGTTTTGTTGTTTAGAACATACACTAGTTTGTGCATTTCAATTCTAGTCAGGATAATTTTACTTAATTAGAATGTTGGTTCACCTAGCTCAAAGCCTCAGATTAACAGATATTTATCTCATAACACAAAAGTTGAAGAAGGATAACAGAGTTATCTGTCCAATCTGAAATATATTTTTAGGCACCAAAGATTTCAAGTTTCACATCCAGTTAGCATCAAACACCATTCAGTGCTTTGCTTAAATATTTTTTTTTATGTCTTATTTCATTATCAGCATGGCTTGAGAGATTTTAGGCTGAAGTCACTTCACCATGTTAACATCCAATCTTCATTGAGATATACTGATAGCATGTGTATGGCAATGCCAATAAATTATTAGATATTTTTTCGTATATAGAATGCCAATATTGTTTAAATTCACTACTAGTGTTTATATATATAGATATGTTTACAATTAACAATAATCAGGAATAAGTTTTCTGAGAAATGCATATAAAGGCATTATTTTGTTATTCCTCGGGTATATTAACCATTCAATCTTAGTCATGCGTAAAAAATAACCAAGTTATATGTTAAATGTATCTCACTCTGCGTTGAGTCTGTGCTCAAGGTGATATAGTGAGAGAGAGATATATAGAGAGAAAATTGAAAATATATAATTACAGGGCAATGTGCAATATCTTATGACTATATTTTCAGCATTTGCAATACTCATTAGTTATAATCCTGATTAATGGGTAACAGCTATTACTTTTGTGGATATCATTTAAATTTTTTTTTTACTAGTTTAACATGTTTAAGATTAAATACTATGTATATATATCCATAATTTCTTTTTCTTTCTGTGAGGTCTAGCTAGTATTTAAGTTTTATTGTAAAATTTTATAAATGGTATATATATGCAAGGAGGTTAAAATATAAAGAACCATTGTTATATGCTATTTTTTATTTGACAAATGTTTGATTAAAAAACCATCACATTTTATAATGTATTTTTTTTTTCCTTAGCCTATTTAAAATTAAAGGGTGAGTTTCAGAACACATGGAACATAGGATCATACAACACAAGAAAATGAACATGTGGTAGGATGCCAATGAGACAATCTTCCATCAAAGACCAAATGACAAAGAACTCTACAACTGTAGGTCACTGTATTGCCTTCAACAATAAGCCAAATCCAACCACTTAGAATGCTATAAAGAAGGCTACAAAATAGCAAATCTAAGATAATTCAAACCAGAATACTAACAGCCAGATTTACTACAAGTATCACATAAACTTAACATAATCTAAGAAAATGAGACCATGGTCAGATAAAACCAAACAAGATATACATGTCATGGCAGATGCAAGTACACCTTACAATCATTCAATACTATAAATATAGTTGACCTATTGCTTGCAGTTTCAAAACAGACTTAACCAAGAAAACTAAACATATACCAATAAACCATGAAAGTGAGGTCAAGGTCAGATGAACCATGCCAGGCAAATGTGTACACCTTACGATCCTTCCATACAACAAATATAGTTGACCTTTTGCATATAGTTTATGAAAACAGACTGAAACATATAAACTTAACACTGAGTAATGAAAAATAAAAATGAGGTCAAGGTCAAATAAATGCTGTGAGACAGACATGTATATCATAAATGTTCCATACATCAAATATAGTTGACCTATTGCATATAGCATAAGAAAAACAGACCAAAACTTAATCATAATACAATGCATATATTTACTACAGCCCCCATCACAATTTTTTTCATTGAAATACTTCAGTGCCATACAGTGAGTATACTAACAAAATCTTCAAAACACAGACATAAGATTTGGTATCATTTTATTATAGTTTTATTTACATTATCTCCCTTTACTACAATATTGCAATGAAACAATGTAAATATCTGTCATGTACATATATATGAATGTTTTAATAAATGAATATGAAAACATTGTCAGAATATTGAAGAACTAAAGGTATGATTAAGAATTTTCAATGAAACATGATTTTAAAAATAGTAACACCAGCAATATCAGGATCCACTGATATGTTATCAAACAAATAAGATAGAAATCAGATTGTTTACAAAAATAGATTAAATTTGTACCTTAAAACCAAAGTTATCTTTATTTTGAAAAAAAGAAATTGTATCAAAAAAAAAAATCTGCTTTGTATATTTTTACAAAGTCAAACAGATTCAACAAAAAGTGTACCAGTGTCTTTAAGTGTTTCTTTCAAATTAATGTTGTTAAAACATGTGTTCACATGAAAACTATCATCTTTATTATCTTCCACTTAAAAATCTCCTTCTTGAAAAAGTAAACTTATTTTGCCTTGCAAGATAAAAATAATGAATAAGTGTCAATCAACTCAACAGACTTAGTTTTCATGTAGTTTTGGTTTTACACATAAATCGCAAGCAGTTTAAACTGAAACCAAGTTAAATAGCACTACTGATTAGAAAGAAAAAGAACAATAAAGTAAAAGATATTCTTTCAATGAAATTACAACCATGATGATATATATTTACAATTATGACTAGTAAATAGATATGAAAAATAAAATGATATATTTAAAACATCATTCTTTTTTTATTATATAACATTAAAAATTTCTGTACAATTTCTTATTCTATACATATATACAAATCAATGGTTTTGCTGCATTAAAATTTCTATAAATATGGAATATTTACATGAAGGTTATATACAAATTATGTACAATCATTTACAATAAAATATGGACATGAAAAGATCTATATATAAATAAATATTAAGCATCAACTTCTGGTATTTTATCATTAATAGATGTTCAAAAAAGAAAAAAAATTATACAACAAGATATGAAATATGTTTCTAGTGATATATTTCATCATAAAAAATCCAAACATATTCAAATTGTATGTGATTCTTTACGCAAATATTACAACCATGCATCAAATTTCACTAATGGTGCCTCCTGATACATAAACCCCCCTCTCAACATGCATGTTCAATGTGGAACAGCCATAAACATACAAAAATGTACCATCCTAGCTTTTATACAAGAAGAATATATTTTAACATGTAAATTGTAAGTATGCTGAATTGAAGAACCTTTGTAAGTTATGTTAACATCAGGGTTTCCCCTGGGTCAATTATTTTTTTCGCCACCTCTTTCGCCAAAACAATATATTTTTCGCCACTTTATTATTTTTTTCGCCAAGTAACATAAATATATATTTCCTGTTGTGCCCTTTTGTACTAAGAAGTAATTTTTACAACAAAACAAAAGCTTTTATCACATGAAATTGATCCCTCATTTCATTTGTAGTCATTACATTGAAGGGTTACTCTGATTCGAGGGGTTGTTCCCAGCCTTTTGGATAGATTTTTTCATAACCAGATAACGACAGTTTTCTTATCTTGACCATCGTAAATGAAAAAGTTGAGACGTACAACTATGCTTGAAACACGTGCATGTGTCACTCAAACGACTTTATTAAAGTCAAAGGATAAAAGAATTAAAGTTTTAAATTGGAGATTTTTCTTACTTTTGAACAATTTTCGTCACAACAACAGCTTTCTTTTCAAAACTATCTTTAAAGGGAGAGATGTCAAAAGTTTGCTTCAAACACGTGCGTCGCAAAGATGTAAATAAATTCTGTATGTGACATTTATAGCGGAAGCCAATTGACCATATCATTTTGTGAAACAATTCAATCAACACCTTTATTAATTAGTCCTTTGTTGTCGATAGCTATAAAATGCAATCAGCTGATTATTGATTTTCTGTCTAAATTTTAATGAGGTCAAGGTGAATTCCGAGTATTGTCTGATCGGGTAAAGTCCGAGAAACTCGAAAAAGTAAATAAACAAGATGGAGGAAAATAAATCGGTTTATATATTTCTTTCGCCAAATTCTTTCGCAAATGACGAATTTTTATCGCCACAATTATTATTTTTTCGCAAATTGCGAAAATGGCGACCGCCAGCGGAAACCCTGGTTAACATTAAAGATAACCTCATAAAGAAGTAAAATCAGTACACATTACAGGACATTTTATTACGTTTCATAAAGGTAAAAATTGTGTTTAAATTTCAATTCAAATTTGTATATCAATAAAACTTTATATTTATATAAAATTTGCAATACTTTCAAAGTATCATTTAATTAAAGATTAAAAAAAATATAAAAGAAAATATTCTTAATTTTAAAATTAAAATGCAATATTATGAAAATTCATAAATATCTCATATAAAACTAATAACTTATAAAATCTTAGCTATTTTTAATATACAGCAAAAAAAATCATTCCACATCGGCATATGACAAGTAAAACAAATTTTTGAAAATGTACCAGCAGTATTATTTCTTTTTGATTTCAATCTAAAAAGATTTGTATTCAACTTCAGTCACCAGGTTTATTTTTTTTGTATTATTATGAATTGTGAACTACATTTTTTGTAAATGTAATTTCTAACACCACATTTAAAGTGAAATGTATCTTATATGTACAGAAATGCCCTAATTTACATATAAAACATTACTAATGAGTACGAATTAATGTAGATGATAAATACAAAACTGACCATAACAACAATAAGTGTAATAAGAAACTGTCATCCATCAACAAAAATTATATCGAAACAATGATATTCTTTAACAAATGTGATTTAAAAATGTATAGCACTATACAAGTGAATGATCTTGTGGTTTTAACGTCTTTATTCTTCTGCTGCCCCTATTTGTGCTAAAACTCTGAAATAAAAAGTAAACGGTAAATAAAAATATCAAAACCATTTGATTCTGAACTACATTTAACAACATTGTACATGAACTATACATTAAGGTTCAGGAGGTTTGCTACTCAGTTTTTAGACATTTTGTCAGATTTTCAGAATTCTTTGGTTTTATCCATCAATGTGCCTCTAAATTTTTTACCCATTAACCCCCTTTTTTCTCTTCATATTTTCATTCAATATATTTTAATAAGCCATTTTCTGAAATCTCATTAAATCCTTGTTATTTTTTCATTGTTGTTTTAAATAAATAGTGGCCAATGTTAAATGAATGAAAAGTCTAGAGAAAAATTATTCCCGCCAAATTTTCAATGGTGTATATCTCGAAAACAAGCACACAGACCCTCAATTTTTTTCTGTTTTATAGTTTTTTTTATTTGTATACATTTTTTTGTACTATCAATTTATAACAGTCTTTTAAAAAGCTTATTATTTTAAAACAGAGTAGCAAACATTCTTAGTTCTAAAATTGAAAAGCAAAATTATTGACTTCAATGCAAAGACAATGTGGGGATTTAATTTTGTCACTATAATGATCAAGCCACATCTCCTTAATGTGTCCCCTAACAATGCCAAGATGCTTCTATCAAAATATTAGGATAACTTCTATCCTCTTCTATCCCTGGCTATTTCACACTTTATCTTAATCTGCAACTCCTTGATAATTGCTTCATTGACATCAAGTACTGTGACTGTTACCATCTTTTACATTAGTTTTTCTTTTTTGCAGTATAATGTCTCATTCAATATTGGTAAAATTGTCATGTGATAAAAGTCACAAAGGATGGATCAGTGGCATTATGTGGCGTTTATGTTTATCAATTTGAGCATCACCTGTGACAAGTAAACAGTAATGAAGTCAGCTATACATAAACACAATTTGTTTTAGGGAAGAACAAACAGTATAAAGACTATCAATTATATATAGTGACTACTTACAGCTGCCTGAGTTCAGCAATCTGTGAGTACAGATCTCTGTTGATACTCTCCTGTTCCTGTAACCGATGTCTCAGATCATCAATGGTGTTATTCTGTTCTCTGATATGTTCAGCCTGCTCATCATTATTACCAATAAGTCTATTTATTTCATCACATTTGTCCTCATTCACTTTTTCTAACCTAGCGATTCTGTCACCAGTTTCAGACATTTGGTATTGCAAATCATCCACTTTAATTTTTTGAATTCTTAACTGCCTGTCCTTTTGTTCACAGATTTCTGTTGTTTCTTCTAACTTCTGATACAATAAAATATTGTCTTTCTTCAAATTCTTTGTTTCAGAATTTAAATTCTTAATTTTGCTATCTTTCTGTGTATTTTCTGTCTTTAATTCTGAAATAGTGCTATCTTTCTGTGTATTTTCTGTCTGTAATTGTGAATTTTCTGTCTGTAATTGTGTGGTTTCTGTCTGTAATTCTGAAATAGTGCTATCTTTCTGTGTATTTTCTGTCTGTAATTGTGTATTTTCTGTCTGTAATTGTGTATTTTCTGTCTGTAATTGTGTATTTTCTGTCTGTAATTGTGTTGTTTCTGTCTGTAATTCTGAAATAGTGCTATCTTTCTGTGTATTTTCTGTCTGTAATTGTGAATTTTCTGTCTGTAATTGTGTGGTTTCTGTCTGTAATTCTGAAATAGTGCTATCTTTCTGTGTATTTTCTGTTTTCAGATTTGTATTTTCTGTTTTCAGCCCTTCAACAGTTTTACACAATTGTTTAGTTTTGGTTTTAAGTTCAGAACACAGTGCATTTCTTTGCTCAATGGTTGTCTGACTAGTTGACACATCTCTCCTCAAATATGAGATTACTCTTTCTTTCTGAGCCAAATTTTTGTTCATATTACTTTTATCACTACTAAGCTGCCGAACATCATCTCGTAACTCTCCAACATCATTACTCAGCTGATTCCTCTGGATGGTTAACACACTATTTTCATCATGGAGTGACTCATTATCACTGAGTAAATTGTTTATCTGACCCTGTTGGTTAACACTGTGCATGACGGTATGATCTAAAGCCAAGCGTAGATTACTTTCACGGTTAGATAACTGATGAATGCTGTCATCCTTTGTTTCAAGGTCTTGCTTCATTTGAGCTGAAAGAAATTTGAACAAAATATAAATTTCATAATTATGCAGTGTTTTTATTCATATTCTTTGCATACATCTGAACAAATCAAAATACTTGTCAAACATTTAGATGCTTGACTGCTAATAAACTTGTATAAAGATTCTTTATATTTTCACATTTGCAATATATCTGAGATGTAATGAAGTTTAGAAGAAACAGTATTTTATCATAAAGTTCATGATTAACTATTATTTCAAATAATAAAATGCTTTAACAGTCCTTATCAAGGAATTAATAACACATTTTGATAGCAAAATACAATCTGACAGTAATTGTACAAAAATTATCTCCCTTGTCTTTCCTGTGAAATAAATATCTTGTCATCATACAAATTAAATTAAAATCAAAATCTATGCACACTAATCTTTGACAGATTAAAATAGTTAAAGGAAATTATGATCCATAACCTTTTTTTAGAGTTTTCAGTAGTAATTATATGAATGAAAGCCTTGATTGTACCTAAAGACCTTTTCTTGTGTCGCCTACCTTCCCAGTTCAGGATAAATACTCTGTAATCATGGACTGTTGGAAGCTTTCCTGCAAAGAAAGAATGAAGATAAAAATCAATGTTAAGTATTTGCCTCCACTAATTTCTGTTAAATTCAACTATGCATAGGTTTTAATATTTTTTTTAGTAGTTTTAAAAATCTCCCCTTAAGGTAGCACAATACAAAGATTTTTTTCACTCCCAATCAGACAACTTTAAACTGATGTAATTCAATTCAACTTTCTTTATATTTTATAAATGAGGTACCAAAAGAAAGAAGAAAGATCAATCTTTTAAATTGGGATAATTTCATTATGACATAATTATTAAATAATTAATTGTTGTGTAATTAGTTGCTATATTGTGATGTCCATACTTGAATGAATTTAGATTCTTTGTTATTCATAGTATCCCAAAATATTTTATAGATTCTTGTACAACACAGCTTGACCTCCAAAACCATTTGAAAGATTAATCCTTCTTCTTTCTTTTGGTACCTCATTTATAAAATTTAAAGAAGGATGAGTGGAATTACATCAGTTTAAAGATGTCTGATTGGGGATGAAAAATCTTTGTATTGTGCTACCTTAAAACAATAAATTGATATGTATGAACTTTCAATCAATTCTGAAATAAATAGAGGTTAATTGTAAAATTCAAAGGTCAATTATGTTCATCACTTCCATTATCATACCACATCTACATAATTTGTTTTGACTGCCACATTTTTTTCAACAGCAAATTTCATGCAGAAATTGTGAAGAGTAAATTTATAAAAGGACAGAAATCAACTAGTATAGGTTTAAGACAACCAGAAACAAAAATATAGGAAAATAAAACTTTATTGGTCTCAACTTTTTTCAAATTCACAATTAAATAATGCCACAGGTCATGTTTACTGTTTTTGTAGAGTCAACAATTTTAGTTTGAATAAACATTTTTTGTTCCCTTTTTTGATGATTTTTTTTTAATTCAAATAGAATATAAACTTTAAGATTATCACAACTGTACAAATTAATTAAAAAAATAATTGATGCAAGCTATTCTTTATTGTAGTTTTAACATGGGTAGGCATTACATTTGTGATTATTTTTGCCCGAGCGATAGTGAGGGCTAAAAGAACACGAATATAATGCCTACCCATGTTAAAACTACAATAAAGTAGTAGCTTGCAGCAATTATTTCAATTCTGATTAGGACAATAATGAATTTTGGTAATTTCAATGTCTGATTGTTATAAGTGTAGCGTGTTTGTGTACATTTAGGCTCTTCCATGAACCTCCCTTTTTTGTTTGTAAACCAACAAGTGACTGGCAATGGGATTTTTCAGAGGGGGGAGTTTGGAACAGCCAGCATGAATGGTTGTCGTATCTAGGTCAAACATGTCAATTTCCAAGTGCAACACAGTACAGTCATAATAAATGAATAAGTAACAGCATGTGCATCATTTAAGAGTCTGGAAGTGTTTTAAATTAATGGAATATAATAAATGCATGACAATTTGATAAAATTCATTATTCTGCAGTAGTCAACATACGCATGTGCATACAAATTTTATTGGATTTAGAGCATGGGTTACAAAGCGAAAGAAGCACGTCATATTAGAATAAAGCATATTTAATTGATAAAATACATAGTTATAAAATACTTTTAAACTATATTCAAAGACTCTTAAATCTTACCAAATTTGGGATAGTACTCATCATATGCTAATTCCAAATCATCCACTGCAAATCTTTCCAGAAGGAAGTTTTTATTTGAATTTTGTTCTGCTGGAGTTAACTGATCCCAATCTACAAGAAACAACACAAGTAAGGTTGAAAGTTTTATCAATAATGATAAACTAGCCATTCATAACTTATTATATTCATTAATGTAACACATTCTTAACAAGGGGGAGATAGTTTGAGATTTTGTGTACATTCAAAAACATTTTTTTTGTAGTCATTCAAAATTTTCCAATTCAAACTCCTGTACTGCGGATTCATTAATAGTCATCTGATATCAATTTTCGTAGATTTCATGGGTACAATGGAACCATGCATTTAAATGTTAAACGAATGTATGCAGACTTTGCCAAAACTATGAAATATCCATGAATATGCAAGTTTTCCTCAAACCATGAAAATAGCTATCCATGAATAAAGGCAACAGTAGTATACCGCTGTTCAAACTCATAAATCCATGGACAAAAAACTAAATCGGGGTAACAAACTAAAACTGACGGAAACACATAAATATAAGAGGAGAAAAACGACACAACACTACAATGTAACTAACACACACAGAAACGGACCAAGCATCAGACAAAATCCCACGAGAATAACAAATATAACATCAAAACCAAATACATGAATTTGGGATAGACAAGTACCGTGACACGTCTTATCGCAATGTCAATTTACACTCAAAAATAAGAGAAAACAAACGACGCAACCTTAAATTGTAACACACACATAAACGAACTATAATATAACAATGGCCATATTCCTGACTTGGTACAGGACATTTTTAAAGGAAAAAATGGTGGGTTTAACCTGGTTTTGTGGCATGCCAAACCTCGCACTTTAATGGCAATGTTAAATATAACATAGAAATGACAACATAATATTACAGGACTACAATACAAATAAATAGGAAAACGTATTAGACAAAGAAACACATGATTAATGAATAACAAAAAGCATCAGGTTTAAAATTTAATACGCCAAAAACACGCCTCGTCCACACAAGACTCGCCAGTGACGCCCAGATATAAAAGATCGAAAGCGAAAAAAAGTACAAAGTTGTACAGCACTGAAGATCAAAAGTTGAAAAAGGTTGTGTCAAATACGGCTAAGTTTGTATGCTTGGGATAAGAACATCCTAATTATTTAGAACAATTAATGCTATTGCAAACAGTAAATTTTATCAAATGAATATAACAGATATAAATAATGAAACTGAAGTATTAACTCATTACATAAAACAAACACGAATACATAATGAATGACCAACACAGAATAGACACACCCGACTCAGTCCAGGCCTCAACGCAGTAAATTAGGAAAATGACATCACATACGACGGTGAAAAGGCATTAAAAATTACGTCACATACGATGGTGAAAAGGCATTAAAAATTTGAACATATGAAATTTCTGAAACAGCAGAAAAATTACGTCACATATGAATAACTATATCTCAAAAGTAAGATAGAATTAGGATTGATTAAAGATTAAAATAGAACTAAATACTGATATTGCATTTAAACTCAATGCATACATGGCATATTGCAATACTTATTAATAGCAATTAACTATAATATACATGATATATATATGTGCAGTTTGTTATGAATCCAACTTCAAACTTAAATTAGCGTACAGATTATGTTGACCAAAATTAAATCTAATAAATGACGGCGGTAATTAATTTTTGTTTCCATAACACATAAATATAATAGAAAAGACGTCAACACATTTGACAAAATCCGATGAGAATTACAAATATAACATTAAACATTTAAACTAAATACATGAGTTTGGGATAGACAAGTACCGTAACACGTCTTATAGTAAGGCGAATTCACACTCAGCAAAACAGACACAATCGGGAATAAGTCATGTTTGGTAATTAAAAGATTAGACGACATAATGACAAACCACAATCTACCATGTGGTAAAAATGTCCTTAGCTAGTTTGGTTAAACACACATCGTATGGATCCACCAATTCGTGATGAACATTTATGAATCCACAGTATATAAAACTATATCTATATATATGGTACATGTACTTAAAACTAAAAGCTGAAAACACATCAATCTTTAAAAAGAAACTGCTCTTTTTGTTTTAATTTATTATATTAGATTAATGGCAATGTGCTAGTGTATATGTACTATGCTGCATTTATACTATAAAGTATGTACCGGTATCTTAAATTATTTGCTCTTATCTTATACTGATTCACAATCAATATTTTCAGGAGTGTTCAAGTTTACTATGTTATACAAGAACATTTAAAGCTTTCTTCCATTTTAAGTTAAAATCTACTTTTTAAAAGCAATACTTGTGAGGTCAAGGGAAATAATCCTTTTCTATGTCAGTAGTATATATGGTTACAAGAGCGCAATTATTCGTAATGCATTTTCCATAGGGTTCCACTAGTGTTCCATATTTTTTTTCTCGAAGATTACACAAACTAGGGAAAAACGGGTAGCAGTTCCTGTTACTAGAAATTGTACTAGTGTTGCATTACAACCAAAAAAATATATAGGGTCATGCGGCTCAAATTGACTTAAAATGCAGTTGAAAAAGATCGTCTATTTTTTTTCACTTAATGAAAAAGGCATACTTTTAATGGCTCTGACGTACAGAAATGGAAGATATTTTCTATACATCGTAAAATGTGAATATGCAAGTTTTCCTCAAACCATGAAAATAGCTACCCATGAACATTTATGAATCCACAGTATATAAAACTATATCTATATATATGGTACATGTACTTAAAACTAAAAGCTTTGATTTTTCGGCAATTTTTAAACCTAATTGGATAAGCTTTCGATTAAATGTAATTCCAATCCTGTATCAACCAATCAGAAGCCGTATAGGTTTCTATTCTGAGTACCATTTTGGGGACATATTTTGTCTTTAAAAACAGAAGAAAATTACAAATATAGATGTAAAACATAGTACACTTGAAATGTCCTGAAAAAATTGATTCAAAATCAGTATCAGTTTGTGTATATAGCTACAAGAGCGCAATTATTTGTTTACATTTTACCCCCGTTTTTAAAGACAAAATATGTTTCAGACATTTTATTTTGAAACCTAATTTTTATAAGCAATGCTTGTGAGGAAAAGGGAGACAATCCTTGTCTATGTCAGTTAACACAAACATTTGATTGGAATAACCTACCAGTCATTTTCTCCCAAACATCTTCAGGTCCTACTGGTATTGTGTGATTTGTAAAGGTAAGGGAGATAATCCTTGTCTATGTCAGTATACAAAAACATTTGATTGGAATAACCTACCAGTCATTTTCTCCCAAACATCTCCAGGTCCTACTGGTATTGTGTGACTTGAAGAAACACTGTGAATATTAGGATGTGGATAATTCTCTATTACCGTCTTTACACCATGGATGTGCTGATAATCTTTAGGAGGATTTCCTGTAAAAGGGAGATTCAGAGTAGTAATTGTTTTAAGGTAATATGATGTAAAGCAAACCTCCTTACTGAAAATAACACCACATAATGTGGTTTCGCAACAAACATAGTTAAAAGTTGACGAATATCAATAATTCTTTAAAGTGAATAACAATTTTTGACTTCTAACATGTCTACATGTAACTAGATCAATATAGTCGAACTAATATAATATTTGTGGATAAAACAAATGTTGATGAATTTTTGAAAACTTTATTTTCTTTTTACTACATGTATATATGAGACCAAAAACAGTTGTTTTCATAACTGCAAAAAATAAAAAGAAAAGTAAAATACAACAGGATCTTGAAAGCCAATATACCTGTGAATTCTGTTATCACATTTCTAACCAATCTGGTTTTCTCCACTGTTCTATCATATGAATCACAAACTACAGAGTTACCTGAAAAATATAAAATGGAACACATAAAATAGGTCTGAAAATGTTCTTTTTTGCCATGTTCACTCCTGGGCTGTTTGCACACATTATTACTTCTTTTGTTTCTTTAGTTACATAAAAGGGCAATTATATAAATAATAAGAATATATTAACTTAACAGTTAAAATTGAAAATTTGAACATAGTCTTTAGAGCATATATTTGTAAGCATAAATTTCGGGACATATTTTTATTAACATTCTGTCATGCATGTCATGTCTGTATACATTTTATTTTGTTAACCATTCTACATGTACATCATACATGACATACTTGAAAGTAATTACTAGTTAACTTCTACAAGTTCTAAACATGTCACTATAGGTCTCTAGTAGAAAGTTGTTTCATCAGCAATCATACTACAGTACATGTTCTTATTTTTATAATTAACCTTACAAAATTTTAACAATATATATCATTTGTATATATAAATTTAATGAGCAAATCTAATATGAGGCAGGCATTACCTGTAAATGGGGACGAAGTCTGTATGAATTATTTTTTTGTAACTTAAATATTTGTTAAAAAAAACAAACGGAAATACCGTAACGTTTCCGATTTTGGTTCTGTTGTTAGGGATTTTAGTTGTGACGTTATTTAAATGATGACGTCATGTGCAATGTAAACAAAGAAACGCTATCATCAGGTAACGTTTTTTCATATCAAGGAATTATTAAAAATGAAATTGGTATTGCACGTTCCTTCCTATTTTATACTAGACTGATAAATATATATTTTACTCATAGTTTCATACAAACGAGCCGGAAAAAGGAAGTACATTGTACATTTCTGCGCAGGTCCAGGATTTCAAAACACGACAAAAAAAAATTTGAACGATTTTGAGTTCATTAGTACAATGAAAAATTCGGGAAATTTTCCTGAATTTTTTTTTTTATTGAATTTTTTACTGTTATTGGGGACTTCGTCCCCATATAACTATTTATTTTAACAAGATGATCAATCACATAATACTACTAAAATAATAATGAATAACATAATATCTAATCAGCATCATGAGCATTGCACATAAACAAGTATCAATGGCAATGAGAAAACTTTGAACATGTTGGAATCGATTCATATTACACAAAAGTACTTATCTCAAAATAAAGCAAATAAATGTGTTTTATTCTTTCTCCCATTAGTTTACCTTGAATACTCAATTACACAAATGTGTAAAACATATAAAACCAAAT
The DNA here is from genome assembly GCF_965363235.1 of Mytilus galloprovincialis. NCBI lineage: Eukaryota > Metazoa > Mollusca > Bivalvia > Mytilida > Mytilidae > Mytilus > Mytilus galloprovincialis. The sequence goes on from NC_134843.1 coordinate 92,599,887, forward strand.
ACATTTTACTGTAAATTTATTGTCCTTTATAAATTTATAATAAAGATGTCATTATATATATAAAAGACCAGGTGTTGTGCGTTTGAACTGACCCGTTACCCACATATTCCTATAGAGTTTGATGCCTATACAGAATTTTAATGAGAATACGTATAACTTACAGACAGATACTCTGTATATTTAGACAATATACGTATAGTGTCTTGAAATATGAAATTTATTTGTATGAGGCTTAGAAACGGGAAAATGCGAGGTTCTACCGAGCAGTTTCCCGTTTCGTGCCGAATACAAATAAATTTCATATTTCAAGACACTATACGTATATTGTTTTTACATGTTTTATACTGAAATCGATAAAAAAAATTAAAAAATAAAAAAAATATGTAACAAATATTGTTAAAAAAGTGTTTTGAATTTCCCTCTTGGGGTACCATTTTGGGGTATTTCCCTATGAGCGTAGTCCAGGCGGTAAGACATTGACATATTAAGGGATTAGAAAGGGAAAATGTACGTAATTAATAACATTTGATAAATATGGTATATAAATAACCAATTTGAAGACATAAAAGTTTAAATTCATAAAAGTTTGACCATTTTTACTTTACGTTGTCATGGTCGTGATGTGACGTTGTTGATGAAATACAGTAGTTCCGGTAAGGAGGCGGGGCTTATAGGTTAGTTGAGGTCATTGACGTATAAAGCTAACGTTTATACGTATAGCTTTATCTGTATAGTAAAATAGCTGATTGCAGTATAAAAATGACTCCATAAGTTAACCCAACACCACCAAAGTTATAATACAAATACACAAGTGTATTCAATTATACATCTCATGTTGATAAAAACAATTAAAAGTAAGAGAGATGAAAGTAAAAATCTAGTTCTTAACTTCGTTCGTTTGAGTTTAACTTCGTTGTAATTTGTATATCTTAGTCTATTACAATTTACATTTCATTTTGGCACTGACTACAACACATGTAGTCCAAATAATTATGACGTCTTGAAAGGCTATTATATTTTTTTTCTTTGACGCCTTACATCAACGATGTAAGGTGTCAAAGAAAAAAATTATAATAGCCTTTCAAGACGTCATAATTATTTGGACTACAACACATGTAGCCTTTTCGGCTACTTTGCCAATGTGTGGAGCAATTTCTGTAGATGCATCCATGATGTCACCTATTTTGTTTGATCAAAGGGATATTGTTATATATCTTTCTTTTGTGATATGCATTAAAATAATAACGTTAGCATAAGAAAATCAAGAAAATAAGAAGAAAACAAAAACTGACCATTGGCAGCCATTTTGATACAAATGAATGTTATCGCCGTCTACCGACAATAGTACACACTAACCAAGATGATCAACATGTTAGAAGTACCCCAAAGGATAATAATTTCCTATTAAACAACCTGCAAGACAGAGTCTCCAACTTTATTTTACGTCAAAAAAATACACAGTTATCCAAAATGGAAGGAAATTTTAACTTTGAAAATGAAAAGCTTGATAAATCACCACCTAAGGCTACACAGGCACCACCATCAGGTCAAAACCAAAATGTACATATACCACAGCAAAATAAAGCGAAACCATCTGTCCAAATTGATACAGATATGAACTTTGAGGAGCACAACACTCCCATACTACCTAGAAATGGCCATCTGCCACAATATACTGGCCCTTTTAATATTCAAAGACCAGAAACACATCATATAATGGGACAACCAATATATTTCCAACCACCTCCGAACATCAACCATCCGCCTCCGAACATTAACCATCCTCTAAAGAAACAAAATATACAGCCTCAACCTGCTCAAACCATGACCAACTCTAATGCAAGTCAGGATTACCTAACGACAACTACCAATTCTTTTTTAGAGATGAATCGCATGGTAAACAGACTGACCTAACCTCTAGTCACCGAGAAAGAAACATAGAGTGCAACAACAACAATCAAGACACTCTAAACATTCTATCGTTTAACTGTAAAAACATAAAAACTACAGGTCAATTCTTCCAAGAAATAGAGAAATCCATAGATATTATATTAATTCAAGAACACTGGCTATTTCATTTCGAACTAGAACAATTAAAAGAACTACACCCGAAATTAGTAGGTGTCGGAAAAGCAGTAGATTCAGATAACCCAATTGCGGCCTCTCATGTGCCTCGTGGATATGGTGGTGTAGCAGTGCTTTGGCAAAAATCAATAGACCGTTATATTAAACCACTGCCTGACGGATCAAGTAGATTACAATGTATCGAATTAACCATAGATAAACCACAGATAATTATATCAGCATACCTTCCTACAAAATCCTCAAATGATAGCTACGACATATTTTTAGACTGTTTAGACCAGATTTACGAAATTGTACAAAAGTATGGTGGGACCCATGAAATTATAGTCGGAGGAGACCTTAATGAAGATCTATACAATCCATCCAATAACAGCAGACGCAAACATAAACTCAACGATTTAATGGTGGAATGTAATTTGAAAACTAACTCTAAAGGCCTCACTTTTATAAATGTAAATGGTATTGATACATCTGAAATTGACTATTTTCTATATACTGATTCAAAGTGTGAACCATCGAAAAGACTGATTGATTTACCATCTAATGTATCAGACCATCATCCTATATCAATGCGAATCAAATGTAACATTACTCGAGAACAACAATCAAGCAACTCTGAAAAACAAAAACACAAAATTAGATGGAATAAGGTAGACAAATCTAGATATGAAGAGACTATCAGTAGAAATATTGGAGATTTTATAGAAAGGTTAAACTCCGATAAGGTTAATATAGAAGTGATTACCCTTCAAGCAATGGACCTCTTGTCTGATACTGCAAAACAGCTGGACCAGAAGAAAACGTATGGGAAAAATAAATTAAAACTCAATGTGTGGAACAAAGAAATTTCGGAATCATTATAGAAGCAAATAAATTGGCATATAAAAACTGGAAATCAGCCGGTAGACCCCCAAATATTGATAATATACTTTTAACGGAAAAGAAACTCACTAGAAAAAACTTCAGGACAGCCATTAGAAATGAAGAAATCAGAAGAAAGCATAACGAAAGAAATGACATTATTAATTACAATCAAAATGATAAACAGAAATTTTTAAAATTAATACGGAAACAGAGGCAAAATGGAAACACTTTTATCAATGATCTACACGTTGAAAATGAAATATTTGAGAGAAATGACATATTAAAAGGCTGGAACCAACATTTTAGTAAACTTGCAATTCCATCTGAAAATCCTGACTTTACAGTCATTCCCCAAAAATGGGTACAATTCGAATGTAGACACTGTTAAAAAATAAACTTCAACTGAGCAGAGAGAGAGTGCTGTTTTCTTCTGTGTCTGTATCTAGTCTGTCATTTTTTAAATTTTTACTTACACCATTTTTGTTGTTTTCAAGTTTTAGCATTTTTTGTAAGACAAGGTAAGTATGAACGTATCGGAGGTTAGTGTTGTATAAAGTCATCTTAAAAATTGCATTAGAGAAAAACACAAGATTTAAATCCAGGCTCATGTGAAATGGGTTACATTAACCACCATATCAAACTGATATATACGTATTATTCTGTATATATTGAAAGCAAATACCAATTTTAAGGTCTGAATCAATATAGCGTTTAAAAAATAATTCAAATTAGTAGTTTTCACAACTTATTTAGTAATGAATTTGAACTAATGAAATGTTATGCTGTACAATATTTTAGTTTCATAATACAGCTTTCCATGAAAAACCCTATTATATATGTTTTGAATCACTTGTATGTATTTTTTATGCTTGTATTAATCCACACCCCCATCTTTGTTACGGAGGTTAATATCAAACCAGTATCTAAATGCTGATACAAAGTAACACTTAACTCTTTAATGCTAGCTTTTCTAAACAATTTATTGACATTACAAACTAAAAAACTGTTTTCTATCAAGTTATATGTTTCTTTTAGTCAAATGGACTTGTTCTTGTCAAAATCTCCGTAACGATTCATGAACTTTCACTCAAAAATATGTTTTACCTAAACCGAATACTGTTCAACTTAATTTTATTAGCTCTATACATATAATGTCATCTTCTTTCACACTATAATGTATATATTATACTCAACTATGAAGTTTTGGGGTCAAAATAATTTCATTTCGAAAATTTCTATCCTCCGTAACGACATTTAAAACCTCCATAACGGACAATTCCAGTTCTTACCAACAGCAAACATATAAATGAATGTAAATATTGGAATTAAATGACAAACAAGACAACAGAATTAAAAAAATTTCTTAGTAAATCTTTATCGAAAAAGAGTAAAGTCCTGTTAGAGAAAAAAACTTGTTTTTCCTTAAATTTCTATCCTCCGTAACGTAAATCAATGATATCGGTTATGATTTACATCACCTTTTGATATTTATTAGTGATAATTGATGGACTGATTTGGTATCTATAACAATGTACAAGAATTTCAATTGGTATGATCGTGTTTACATGCATGTTTAGATTTTTTTTAATTTGTATAACCTCCGTTACATTGATGAGTCCTAAATGATCTTGAAAATGTTTGCCATTAACCGCTGTTAAAGTTATGATTGTCGTCGTAATTACACAAGTTGTGTTGTAGACTATTTTACATCTGAGAAAATGGCTGATATAACGTTTATTAAACGTTATAATGTTGCTCACATAAAAGGAAAAAACAAGTTAACCTACCTTTCTCAAAACAACTTTTTTTTTCTCAAAATCTGTATTTTGTTTGTCTGTTTCCTTTATAATAAATGCTGTCTGCTACAAAAATGACTTTCGGCAGTGTCAGCAGCCGCTGATACTGATAAAAAAGTCTGACAACTTAACTGTAAATAACTGCGTCACGGAGGTTATTCAAACGGAGGTTAGATTTATTTACATTATACATGGAAATATGTAACAATATTGTTAAGTTGCTTTCTCAAAACTGATTATTGAGAAGCTTTATGGGTAATTTCAATGAAATAATCATCAAATTGATTTGTTCTTGGTTAGTACGTTCCAAAATACGCGTTACGTAGGTTGGATTCTTATATGCGACAATCGAAAAAAAGAGAAAAAGAAGATTTTTTTAAATTTTTCGTTTCATTGCAATAAAAGTTAAAGGCACGATTTTAAAATTTGATGTATCAACTTTGCTTAAAGTCACTTTGGGCATGATTTCCAATCATATAAATATGTTTTGACTGTACCTAAAGATACGTTACGGTAGGTTATACGTTTATCGGCGACATTGGTTTAATGGGTAAATCTAAGTGTATATTATAACTTTTGATTCTAAAATATTTTTGTGGATAAAAATCAATATAGTGTCAAATAAAAAAAGCAAATCTAATCATGATTTAGATGAAATAAAGTATTTTAATTCACACCGATATTTGGAGTTTTTCTTGGCGACATTCGGAATTCGTGTGATTTCCGTATATTAAATAGAAAATCACACAAATATATTTAAGATATACATCACAAAAGAATATAATTTTATTTTAGTATACATATTAATCACTTAGAACACGAAAAAGATTATCTGTGACATATGTTAAGCTTGCATTTTGTGGTTATTTTCCGGCGACACTGTAATTTTGTAATTGTACCCATTTTTTAGGAATGACTGTTTAACTATCAACATTCAGCACTATGTGAAATGGATTATGTCTCTATAAAAAGGATAAGTGAACATTATGCTACCAGATATGTAGATTTAGACACTATCGAGAAAGCTATAAAATCAATCAATAAAGGAAAAGCTGAAGATGTATTTGGTATATCTATTGAAAATGTATTATATGCCGGACAACAATTTAAATTATTTTTGCATAAACTGATAAATCGAATGTTCCAAGATAGGGTACTTCCTGACATCATCAAAACAGGGTTATTATCACCAGTATTTAAAAACAAGGGAGACAAAAACGATGCCAAATATTATCGTGGAATTACAGTCCTTCCCATACTTTTGAAGATCATTGAATTTATTTTACGTATAGACTTAAGATCTGGCTCTCTAAAATTACAGTCCATACTTCAAAAAGGCTTCACGGAAAATACATCACCTTTGAATGCTGCTATTATTTTAGAAGAAGTGTATAGGGAATATATGGACAAAAAATTACCTTTCTATATAGTACTATTGGATGCAAAGTCAGCTTTTGATGTTGTTGTTCTAAAAATGTTGTTAAGAAAAGTATATATATCAGGCACTGATCCATCATCTTGGCTACTGATCGATGAAATCCATAAGAACACTGAATCTCGAATAAAATGGTCAACCGAAATCTCAGAAAAATTTTCAGTTCTACAAGGAGTTAAACAAGGCGGTTTATTGAGCGCAGATCTATATAAGGTATATATCGAAGATCTTCTTAGTACATTTGAAAATACTACATCTGGATGTGAGATAGGTGAAACGCTAATTAATGCAGTAGCATGTGCTGACGACGTAGCAATTGTTAGCGAAAACCCACATGAACTACAATACCTTGTGAATATTGCTGCACAATACAGTGAAGATCATCACTATCTCTTACAGCCACAAAAAAGCGTAGTTATACAAGTACAACCCTCAAACCGAAAAAAAATCTGAGGATCCAGTAAGAATATATATAAAGAACAATGCAATGCCAATTTCAGATAAATCTCCACATTTGGGCATCTTAAGATCAACAACCAGTCAAAAAACACAAGATGCTACCGTTGAACAGAACATCACCAAATCAAGAAGAGCCGCGTACAGCTTAATATCAGCCGGTATGCATGGAGAAAATGGACTTGATCCTAGTACTGCTATTCAACTATTCAAAACCTTCGTACAACCCATCTTAACCTATGGTCTCGAAGTCATACTACCAACTTCAAAAAACCTACTTAAATTAGAAACATTTCAGAAGAAAATATTAAAACAAATTTTATCCGTTCCTATATCAGCTCCTGATCCTAGTGTTTACATCATGTCTGGCATTTTACCTATAGAAGCTCAAATTGATAAAAAATCATTAAATTTATTCAACAACATCTGTAACCAAAATGAAAACCATTTAGAAAAGAAAATAGCAAGGAGGCAATTAATAGCAAAAAATCAAGAAAGTAATAGCTGGTTCATAGCGATCAAGAGGGTACTATTCAAATACGATCTACAATCACCAATCGTACTTCTAAACGACCCACCAACAAAATATTCTTGGAAGAAATCCGTTCGTTTAGCAATTGACCATTACTGGAAAAATGCATTAATACAAAAGAGCTGTACTTATAAATCTCTGAAATATCTTGGGACCTCGAACATTTCACCAGGAAATTGCCATACATTATTATCCATTGGAAATACAAGTGACCCAACGAGAGAAGCTGTCCGAATATCTGTGAAACTAAAGGTTATTACTGATACGTACATTTTACAATCTCATAGATCAAGATATAATCTAAATGAAACTCCTACTTGTAAATTATGTGATACAGATATCGAAGATCGTTCTCATTTTTTGCTTACATGTAAAATACTCCAATGCATTAGAGAAAGATATCTTAACCAAATCGATGAAATTATCTCTGATTTCTTGAACTTTAGAATGAGGGACATACCAACTGATGACCAACTACAAATTATCTTAGACTGCACCGTGTTACTTTCTCGGTATACAAGTGATTATACAGTACTTCAAAGGATAGAAGATTTATCAAGGCAGTTGATTTATGCTCTTCACGTTGCTAGATATAGAACGTTGGACATTAAGAAGAGATAATTGTGCGTTTTTAACAGGAAATAAGTATATTGTTAGTGTGCCGGGAACATTTAGTGCTAATTTTACCGTGATCGATATTGTGTATATATATGTTGTATATATATAGTGTATATAAATGTGGTGATTGATATTATTGACATTATTGTGATGACGGATTACTGTTGTCTGTAGATAGTGAAGAAGGAAAACTGTACTCAATTGAGGTTGTCCCAACGTGGACGGAAAAAGAATACCAGAAGAAGAAGTTGATGCTGTTGAGAGAAAAAAACAGCGGGAAAATACAGTTATTTCCCTTAGAACGTATTATCTAAATTCATTTTTGATATCTAAGAAATGCACTAACAATAAAATTTGTTTGTCAAATATGTTTAATGATATAAGCTTTATTGGTTATGCAGCTCAAAACAAATTTCAATTAGAATTCATTTTATTTATAAAATACCTAACCTGAGACCACTATAACATATCTATAGACTATAACCCCAACTGAGAAATAGTCCTAAATTTCTTTAAAAAATAAAACTTTGTAAAGGCTGTAAACAATTTAAAAACTTAACAGTGGAAGATTTTAGGTCTTCAGGTTTAGCAGAATCATTATTGATAAATAAAGGATATGTCGGGGGGAAAAGAGCAGAAAGAAAAACCCAAATTCAAGTTATGGATTTATTTTGTTTTTGGAACGCTTGCATGAAGTCAGCCGGGTCCCTTTTCCTTTAATGTAAATCAAAACCCAAATCAAAAACCTCTATGATACATAAAGGTGTTCAAAACAAATCTAAGATTATGAATATGCATTACACTTCTATATAGATATTGGCGGTTTACTTTTACAAGCTGATTGTGACTTCGATGGAGAGTTGCCTCATTGGCGCTCATACTGCATCTTCTTATTTCTATAAACGGTATATTTCTAAGTTGTATTGTGTGACTGACCGACTGGAGGAGATAGATGATACTCAAGATTGTAATAAAAAACATAATGGACTATTAAATAAAAAGCCTTTAAATATTTAGCTCAGCCGGTATGCGATCATAGCTGCTACGGAAGGGTTAAAAGTCCAAACTCGGACCACTAGTGAAACCCGTCATATTTTCCATGTGTGGCCGAAAATCAAATGTCAATATAGTTGCGATATAGCTTGATATCATAATGGATTTGGAAACGTCTCCTTTCTTACCGACGCCGGGGAGACAATTAAAAAAAATTGCGTCCTGAACATGCATGAAATATTTGCCACTGGTGGTTTAGCAACTAACAATCAATCAATCAACAATTAAAAAACTAAAAAAACTATGGCATAGTTAAATTTCAACCCCCTAAAAAGCAAAAACAAACATAAAATTATAAATTACGGTATACAGAAATGCCTACATGACATACATTAGGATGTGATATATCGTTAGTTATAACAGAGACATATAATACTATGATATGTCTCTTGTTATAAGATTTCTACAGTTAATATTTCAAACTATATAACAAACCATTGAATCTAAGAAAATAGTAGTAAAGGTTTTAACTTATGCATGTGTGGTAACGAAATCCACAACTGATTTACCCGAAGCTTTCCTGACAAAAGATTGATTGAAATCTAAAACCTCATTATTGACATGGGCATATAGTACAAGTATATGTGTAATAACATATTTGTTTTTCGTTCAGTTTTTGTACATAAATATGGCCGTTAGTTTTCTCGTTTGAATTGTTTTACATTGTCATTTCGGGGCTTTTTATAGCTGAATATGCGGTATGGGGCTTTGCTCATTGTTAAATGCCGTACGGTGACCTATAGTTGTTAATTTCTGTGTCATTTTGGTCTCTTGTGGACAGTTGTCTCATTGGCAATCGTACCTCTTCCTTTTTCACATATATAACTATACACGATCAAAAGCAACACAAACGTGCAATAAGTAATCTGAGAAAATAAACAATCATGGTAAAAGAATGGTTGTCTCTTTTCACTACAACTTAGCATATACACGGCCGACACTCGGCTAACCGAGAGATTGGTCGGTTAATCTATATTGAGTATGCGGCTATATCGGCGGTTGGTCTGTTAATCGGGTTGGCTAAAGTCTGTTAATCAGGTGTTATCGAGAAAATCATTGAAAGTTCAGCATGTTTCATTGTATAACTTTTTAAATATATTTTTATCATAAAAAATATTCATGTCTAACAAAACAATTCAATGTACTGAATCCAGTGGTGTAATCATTATTTTTCTATCTTCAATGTACGATCTATTAAATGAAAAGGCGGGTTACTCATCAATACATTTATACACATTTTACACACACAAACTGTACACAAAATGACACGTTGGTTGAATTTACGTGCATGCAATATTTTGAACATCGAGAAAAGACAGGCATTATGTTTGTTCACCATAATGAAATCATTGTGTGAAAAATCTTCACGAAAATCTGTATTTTGGTGACATAAATCAATCTTTATTTAAAACCTGGTCTGTTAATGGGTCGGATGTATAAAACCCAGTCTGTTAATTGGTCTGTTAAGAGTTATGAATGGCAATAAAAGTATAATTTTATTGCTATATGGGGTGTTATCGGATCAAATGGGTAGGCTCAAGACGAGCGGCTAAAACATACGGAAACAACACATGAGCAATGAAACATAAAATATACGGAAACAACACATGAACAATGAACAATTTAAACAATGGAAATTGAAAATTGATGTAAACGGTTTTAAAAAGTGTAATATTAAAGTAATGTTAATTTCATCTAAGAATGGTCGCATACGTCATGTGGATTGTGTTTAATTGTCATGAATGACACCAATTTGTCATCTACATTGGTAACCAGTATATAGATCAGAGATAAACATCGTAATGTAACTAAATATCAGTAAGTAAAATATATTGGGATGCTAAAATATAAAGAATAGAGAAAAAATAATGAGTAAGATGAATAAAAGGTAAAAGGAAGAAATTCACGAAGGAAATGTGACATAACAAAAGAATACAGAAATATCCACCCCCCCCCCCCCCCCCCAAATCCGAACCCTCATGGTATACACGATAATCTGGATGGAGTAGCAGAATATAGAATAATAAATAAGGACAGTAGAAAGTGATGATTTGCTAAAAAAAAATAATAATTGTTTAAGAAACATCCCTGGGTGTTGAAACAGTAACAGATTTAGTACGGCGGCTTTGTGAAAAATTGTGCAAATCCTGTTACAAGCATGAAATTTGGCATAGACCTTCCTCAACCATTTCTCTTTCATTCTTTGAAAAAAATGCCTCACTTCCGGTAAAATTCAAAATGGCGGACATCATACTTAAATCAGCCCTATATCGAAGGCTAGTATGTGAAAAGGTGTTATTAACATGCTACTATCATAATATTTGGTACAAACCTTTGTTTTGTACTACTTTTGGATATATGATATGACGTTACGCACGGTATTGGTGCCACTCAGCGTTACACGACGTTCCTAATAAAACAACGATTTTGACGTTGTTCCACGGAAAGTTTCAAACGTTGACCTTATATTCTACTCATTTGAAAATGCTGCTTAAAGTAAAGAGATGTCCGAAGTTGCTTCTTTATATGGTTTTATTTTTTCAAGCCGGTGCAAATGCAAAATTCCATTGAATTAAAACAAAATTTTAGATACATGAACATTTTTTTATTTTTGCGAAGAATTGTCTGCAACAATAGCACAAAATGACAATTTGATGTCTTGTAAAATGATTTAAATATATAAAAAGAAGATGTGATATGATTGCCAATGAGACAACTCTTCCCAAGAGATCAAAATGACACAGAAATTAACAACTATAGGTCACTGTACGGCCTTCAACAATCAGTTTCTTCTATTTCTTAAAATTAAGCAACGCTCTCTCTGCCAGAAGACGTCTCCTATCTTTGCTAGTGAAATTGTAAATATTTCGTTTCTTGTTTCTGTCTCTTTTCCCCAATTACACGTTTGTATATGTTTGTTGTAATTTGGTAATTTTCGCTCCCTCAATAAATATTCAAATGCTTCTTGATTTGTCTTTGATTATGTGAAAGATGTAGGTAGTATATCGCAAGCTATTTTTCTTTTCATAATCTTATTTTATCAACACTTTAAGACTGAGACTATTATACTAACGTTAATATAAAATTCCAAGAATTTGGTTTTATTTAATTTTTCTTAAACAGTGACTTATAATTACATTACAATTCATATTATTTATTTTTACGTATAAGTAAGTCCACAATCTTAACATCAATCCCGATTTTATGGAAAATGTTTACTATATCATTATTTCAAAAATCTCTAACAAAAAACTTTACAAAATGTGCATCATGTTTGAAAAAGAAATACGTGCTCTTATGTTGCCGTTGCCAACTTTCAATGATTTAAAGTTGGTCGGGGTCTAGATTATTTTTTTTTAAAAAGAAAACGTTTTCATTGATTAATTTTTTTTTAAATCAGGATTGTTTTACCAGGCAAATAATTAAGAAAATTCATGTTATGTAGGAATTTACACATTTTGCTGATAAATCAGGCCGTTAGTTTTCTCGTTTGAATTGTTTTACATTTGTCATTTCGGGGCTTTTCATAGCTGACTATCAGGTAAGGGTTTTGCTCATTGTTGTTTGCATATAGAAATTATTAATTGGTCTTACACGGCCGCATCTTCTACCTAATTGTGAAAATGAGAACCGTGATTCTGTATTGTTTTGTTTTTGCTTTCGGAAACATATTTAGCAAGCTATCCTTTCATCTGATATTTTTTCACAAACTCAAGCTTCAAAAAAGGGTCGGCAATCAATACTTTTTTTTTAATATTTGAAATTATAGAATTTGGCAAAGTATGGAAAACTTTTACACAGACCAACACCTACATCACAGATTACCAGCAGGTCGAAATCCGATTTTGAATAATACAATTATTTTTTTTTAACTAGTAGTGATTTTTTTAAAGGGAAACTTCGCAAAAAAATCAAAAATTGATATTATGTTCATTCTGTATAAAAATGCTCAAATTCATAGATATTAAAGTTTTATTCCGCTAGATAAGCGATCACCATCGATTTTAAATTTAGAGTATCAATTCTCCGAGATCCGCCATCTTGTCTTCTTTCCCGATGAATAAAAACGATATGTCTATAAACCACAAAGAAACAAAACTACAGTAACCGATGTAGTCGTAATTGCGTGTCGATATCTTGTCAATCGTACGGTTGTTTAATCCGACTAACTAACTTGATACGGAAAATATTCTTACTTTTTTTTAAAATACCATGGTCTGTTGTTTTTAAACTGTTGATATTGGAATTAGGTGAAAAGTCAAATTTGAAATCATAATTAAGTGTTCCGTGAAAATTGTTTTCGAAAATCAAATTTGTTCATAATTCTTTAAAGTAATAAACTTTTTTCAAATATATTTTGATCTTCCCTCATCTGATCACCAGCATGGCTAAAGGTATTACTTCCAAAGGTATTGTGAGGGGTGTGAGGTGACACGTCCAGGTATTCAAGCGATTTCCTGTCGGGTTTGCAAGTTCATGCATCGTTTCACTTCTGCAGGTATTGATCAGTGTACACGGCTGATAACTTATAACTTATAACTTTCCATTTTGAACTATCAGATGTATAATATACAACTCTGTCTTACTTGTCATTACTAAACTCATACGCTTGTTTATAAATAACATTTCTGGTGTAAAGAATATAATTCATAAAAATATAAATAATACCCAAAAAATAAGATTTGATGAAATTAAAATCTATTTAAATATTTTTTCCAAGGGTGAATTTGGGAAAATGTAATATATAGTCATTGTCAATAGTGAAGGACAGATTGGAACAGAACAGAAATATTGATTTAAAAAAATGTACGCACTTGCCGACGATTCGTTTATACGACTGGATAGAAAGTTACGGAACTATAGCGCAATTTAAAATATATACGTGTATACATTGAACATAAGAAAAAAACATATATTTTGAATAAATAGGGGTAAAAGTGTTGAAAAAGGTCCAGTTTTATTTCAGATTTATCCTCTAAATTTACTAATTTTAAAACTTTAAATGACCAATCTAAATTTGTATGGTTGATGTCAAATGAAGATCCATTTGTTAATAACATAATGATTAAATTAATAGATAGTTTAATAAAATCTAGAAGAGTTAAATTAAGCATAAACACATGAGTAGTCCAGCTCTTCTTCTAATTATAAAACGGTACTGATTGTGTTCACTCACTCATTATCTTTGAGAATATATACTGTATTTGTTGTCTCCCTTCTCTTATATAATATTGTTTTAATTTTATTGTCATGTATTGTAATTTCAATGAAAAAAATCAACACAATTATTTGTACACTTTAATTTAAACTGTAATTGTACTGCTCCTCGGAGCGTCTTAATTGACAAATAAAAATTGTTGTTGTTGTTGTAAAATATATGCAACTGGACGTACACTAATAATCCCAAAGGGGTGTGAGTATTTTCTAGGAAAACTATCGAGTATTAAAGTTTCAAATCAATTTCGGGATTTATTTTCTTTCTTGCCGTGATATGATAGCAATTTAAAGAATAAACTGCTTATCCCGGCTTTAAATAGCGGTATTCTTGTCAGTTGAACAGCCTTATAAGTAACATTCAAAAATAGGGAAAGATGACATAAAATTCGTTGTCTTTTGTTTTTGAACAGCGTTGGTCAAATAGATAGAGTATAATATTATACGTTGTGAGACGAGGACTATTTCAACAAATACTATAAATACAAGTGGAAGTTTTCGTTTTTTGCAATTTGAGAGTAATTGATGTATCAAACGTTCAAGAATACGCATGTAAAATGTGTCACTGGATATAAAAAAAAATCAATCTCAAAACCTACTTCCGTATGGAACTTCCCCTTTCAGTGACCTGCAAATTTAACAGATGATACACTTTATAAGATTTACATGTCCAACAACGACCCACTGCTCTACATGTGTTACTGACAGCCTAAGATAGTAATTCTTCTGTTAGGTCAATTCTCTTTCGAACAATACCAGAAAACATGGAAAATAAGTTCTTTAAATTTTGACTCTGGAATTAACACCATTTTTTCGTGCGACAAACTTTATTTCTGCCGGGCGATGAGCAGACATGGGCGGAAAACAATAAACAGATAGGTTTAATATTTGTCATTCATTTAACATGTATAATATGAATACGATTGTACTTAAAAAAACTTATATAGTTAGTTTCAAGAACAACCGGGTTCAGACAAACTGTTCTGAAATCGATGCTGTTACTAATGCATTCACCCAATTCAATATTACCACCAAAGAGAGTAAATTCGTGGCAACAAAGACATTCTGTTAATAACGGCATAAGTATGCATTTAGTACACGAACACCAATCTGTGTTTTAAAAACTAGCGATGGTTGCTAAGGATATCTTGATTTCGGGAACTTTCTGCAGCTTCCATTTCATGGAGCTCTTCTTCGGTATACTCTGGCTCTAGTGCGTACCCAAAATGACCATACTCGTCGAAATCCGACTCTTTTGACTGACTGGAACCACTGTTATAGTACTATCATTCTCCGAACAAGACATTTTTAGTTATGATTTTATGATAAATTTTTGGACCATATATAAACTGTTCTATAAAAACAAGCACGCAAAAATCATAAGATAGACATATAAGTAATATGTGAGTAAAGTTAATTGAATCATTTAAGTTAATATCCTTTGGTCTCGAATGTAGTTAACTAATAAATGTGTTTTATAGGATAGCTCAAATCCTCATCCAAATAATATAATCTAGTATATGACATAACCCCTTCCTACTACACCGAGTTTTAATGCCAAGCGGTAGACATATTTTAGGTACCAATTAAGTAATTGAATGAGTAATAGATAACAATAATTAATCATAAATGTGCAAAGATTTAAAAACAAAAGTATTTTTTCTTTGTTCGTACATATTATACTCCGCTTCGGTAGAGTTATCTACTTATCTTCAGATAGTTTCAGATATCAATTAATACATGGCTTTCAAAAGTCTAAATGTAAGTGTTCTCGCACATTTTTTGCCTAATAAAGAAAATCAAAATGCTTTGGTAAAGCTATTTCTAATTTCCCCTTTTTAATGAGACTTAAATCAAGGACAAGAGGTGTTTATCATTTCATTCTGACACATGAATTAAGTTTCCCGTCTTTAACCGAAAATTGTTTATTACTTAGTAAATTAATTAATTTGAATTGAAATAAATTTTACAGCAAATATAATTAAATAATTCCACGGCGATCTATTTTTATTTGTCACAAACTTGAATTAGTATAATAGATGTGTATATTGAATGCTCCCTTGTTTTATAATCCACTGATCCGAATAGACAGTCACACCTGGCAAGGTGTGCCCTAGAGTCGTGGTTAAATACCGAAGTGCAAATAACAATTTACCTTTCAACAAGCCATCTACGAGTATTCAATTTGCCACAGAACCGTCAATACACACATCGTATAAATCTAGTCTTAGCAGAGATAGTAAAAGGTCAATAAGAGTACACCAACATATTGTCTTTACAGATTATTGTACTTTAATTTGTTCACCTCATATATCAGTCCGAAAATGCATTAATTAATAAATTTATAACTTTTTTGGTTGTCTACAAAAATAATTCGAATATATACGTTTAACATAGAAAATTTATCTCATGAATGTGTACAATTGCACGTCTGTGCGTCTTAACTTCTTATTATCGGATGTTTATTAGATAAACCATAAGTCATCAGCGCGCTTACGATTACGTTTAAATATCATTAAAAACCCAGACTTTTACTGATTGTATTTTAAATCCCGGCATGCAAAAACCAGGAGAAAACGTCACGACCTACAGGAAGTAGTTAATAATTTTTCATTAATTGTTGAATTTCTCCTTTATTACTGGACATATAGCGATAAAACTTTGTGAATATATATATTTTGTCATAATGAACATATTTAAACCATAAGTAAAAAATCGCGAATTTTCCCTTTAAGTAACTGCCTAATGTGCATGTTTACATAGTTCAGTGTTTTCTCAAGCGAACAACTATGGACCGTGAGGAATGCATTTCATGCATTTTTTATACTCAACAATATTTTTGGTTTCGCGCTTCCATTTTCAACATATAACTGAGTATCGGTTTACACAAAATCTTCTTTGACATTCATCTGATTATTTTTATGTTTTCGGTTTCAATCTTTTTGGTTTCGTTTTTACATTGTTTTAAAAGTATAATCAAAGTACTGAAGTACTGAACCTCGGATGACCGCAAGTTCTTGTGGATGGTCACAAGCACTTGTCTCAGAAAAAAAGTCACATTTCTATACCGGAAAACGGAGGCTTATGTACAGAGATATATTTTTTCTGAGACAAGTTCGTGCGTGGATGATGAATAAATGACAAGGAATTCAACTTCACTGCTTTAATATCTATTATATTGTGGCGATACAAATACGTATACTCTGGTTTGTTGTTATATATTATATTTATAATTGTATATAGCAGTTACATGTATGTATAATGTTCATCCAATTGTATATCAAATGTTCTATTCTACGATTCTAATAAAAGTGCAGTACAAGTGCATGGTGGACACTCTTCTATAACAATTCGATTTTTCCAATAGATTGGATTTGAGTAGACATTCATATTTTCCCAAAAAAACTTTCTTCTGATATTCTTCCGCATGCGTTTTCTGTACATGTGCATTTTTTAATGCATATAAATATTTGTAACGACATAATATTTTGGTATTATAAATTTCTGTTCTTATGAGTATTCATTGAAGAAGTGAATTTATAACAAGCGATAAGAAATGTTATTTTGCACTCGATGATATCCGCGTATTTATACGATCGGTTACCAGTTAAAAACTAAAGTCAAATCTCTATGGCAACAATACATCGGAATGCCCTCACGGTCATCGCGATGTAAAAATTAAAATTCAAGCTATGTTTTGTGGCGTTCTGCGAAGATAAAAAAAAAAAAAAAAAGATCTACTTTACACCGCAGATTGATTGGTTGATTTTTTTTTTTCTAGAATGAGTTGGGAGTGTCTGTAAATTAATACCTTGGAGCTAGCTGCTACATGTTTGTGTGCCATCCATCATATATGTCGGACAACTACTCTCTCACTCTCTCTCTCTCTCTCTCTCTTTCGTTCTTTCTCAAATTATGGTAAAAGAAAAGTTTCAAATTTCAATATACTAGTTTCATCACATGCCTATGTACCAGGCAATTCTGTTGGAGATTCGAGAAAATAATCTTCATTCTGCCACAATACTCCTAAGCGTAATAACCTTATTTTTCAAACACATATTGCTAGGTAGATGACTAGGAATTGTTCTACTCACAGTAGATAAAAAATTATCGTTAGCTGTACTGAAATGTTTATGACATACAAGTATTTCTCTGATAAAACGTTTTGTTAAATGAGTCGATGCGACAAAAAAAAAATGATTGCACGTTTTACTGAAATGTTCACGACTAAGGTGTACTTTTTCTCATACAATTTTTGTGAGAATTTTCATTCATGTGTATAGCTTCGAATTACAGATACTATCTGGCTTAGGAGGATAATTAAGAAGATTTCACTTTTGATCGCATTTTCTTTTTCAATATATCTTGCTTTTATAAAGTGGGAGTGTGGTCATTAGTAAGTTATCTCTTTGTTATAGCTCCGAGGCCTTGTCTTTATGACGTATCCGAGTTAAATATTTCGACATCTTATATCCTTGAAACAATGCAGATCTATATTTTAATGCATATTAAACGAGAACTTTATTTTATATAGATCATACAATATCATGAAATTATGTTATGCCAAATATGCAAGAAAATTCGTATACAGTTTAACGTTATTATAACGCGAACGTCAAATTACGGTTACGGGGACATTTCATTGGACATCTTAGATCGTTTCGGATTTTCTAACAGCAACTCAAACAAAAGTACATATCATATCATTTTAAAGGAAATTAAATGTATTTTCCATTCATATCAATAAACAGGTGTTAAAAAATTGAGATATAGTAGAATTTCGTTTGATAAAAAGCCTCTGAATTATTCTTTGTGTTATTTTGTCCATCGGGACATTTTATTGGACACGGGAAAAATGACGATGTTTTTAAAATAAGACCGCAGTTACTTAATGATGACTTCAGATAGCTTCTTCGGGACATGTATAATTTTTCTGATATTATTAAAATCCATTTTCGTCCATAATATCTTATGAAAGTGAAGACAGAAAAAAAATTACGGGTTGAACAGCTAATTGGGCCATTTTTTCTCTTTTCTATTTAAACTCTTTTGACGACCTTCCTTCTCTTAAAATCAAAAACGTCTGTTACTTCATTTTAGGTTAAATGTATACAAAACAATTGCAAAATTTTTAACCATTCTACTTACTAATGAATTCGCACTGGGATTTTAAAGACTCACATAAAACAAAATTGTAACAGCGGGACACCCTTGAAATGACGTTATAGGCATCGAAATGAGCAAAGTTTTTCATTAAAAAATAGACAAAGCACAAAATCATCTATGTTATTGATTTCTGTGGTTTATTTCCTTTCGAATGATATGCATAACATGGATATTTATTGTATAGGATAAGAGCTTGGATTTGAATAACCCGCCTTCTAACCCATATTTCCAAAGTGACACCAATATCGTGCGCAACGTCTATAGATAAGATGTCTTCAAAAACCCTACTTCCGGTAAAATCAAACATGGCGGATATAGTACTACAATAAGCTTATTTTTTAGGAGGATAATTGAAATGACAGACGGACATTTTTTACAAAACTTAATGAACAATTGAAATCAAGATATTTGAGCTTTGCGTTATTTCGCAAAGGTATGCGTTATAACGCAAAGGTTTGCGTTACAACGCAAAGGTCTGCGTTTTATCGCAAAGGTTTGCATAATAACCCAAAAGGTTTGCGATGTAACGCAAATATAGGACGAAAAATTTAAAAACAAATGTGTTGCACTAATTCGCTTCCGTAGGATACTGTTGCACCGTATTATCATTTTTTTTTACTCAGGAACATCTCATTCTTAACTTTTTCTATAGGAAAATATAAAGGTAGCAAAAATAACTGTGGCTAAATTACTCTTAACTGACATAATTTCAATTGTCCAACCCATTAACAGACTTTATTCCCTTAATTTTCACTAAAACGTGGTAATATTCACTTTTTATTACAATTATGAAATATTTACCAATGTAAATTTATGTTTTAGAACCAAAGTACTATTTTGTGTCCTTAAAATGATATCTAAAATTGTTTGTTCCGACTTTTATTAAAAAAAATGCTATGCGTATAAGCATAAATACTACATACTTGCGCGACGCCTTTTGATTTTACTGAAAACTGCGTAGACTATGAAATGTTTTTACAAGTGGAAAATGTTCTATGATAGATATCATTTTGTCAGACAGTTTTCTTTTTTTGATTTGGTTCTTATAATATGCCAAAAATCTTTATATTTAATAGAGTTTAACATTAAATTGTGCGTTTTACTCTTAACAGACGTATAACCAACCCGATTAACAGACCAATCTCCCATATAGCCGCATACTCAATATAGATTAACCGACCAATCTCTCGGTTAGCCGAGTGTCGGCCGTGATATACGGAGTATCACGTGTTAAACCCGGGACTATTGTCAATATAGTATATCCAAGGTAAAACTGAATTACAAAATTTAATAAAATAATATTTGTTGCTGTTTATATATAAGATTAACGATGTTTTTTATTAAAAGATATAAAGTATACTTTGTAGGCATTCGTTTTCCTGTTATATCCTCTTTTTTCATTGTTGGTTTCTCAACGAAAAAGGTGAATTATGTTTTTCGCAATCGTCTTTGATATACATTTGGAATGCTTTATCAATTATTAAGTAAACGCTATTACTTATTGTCGTCTATGACGTTGCCAAGGTTCTGCCGGACAACGACAACTTCCGTTATACAATCTGAAACTTTGGTTCTCAAAGAGCAAGTCGTCCCTTCCCCTCCCCTTCCCTTTTTATTAATTGTGTGTAATTTTTTTTCTTTTAAGTTTCGGCACTTTTTTATTCATTGAATTTTAGCATTTCTTTTAATTTATCAATTGAAATTTTAAAAAAGAAAATTAGAAGCACTCGCGTTTTTTCTAAATTGTCCCGTCCCCTTTTACATTTTGCCTTTCATAGACACAACTTTAGACAAATATTTTGAAAAAAATGTTAGAAAAACTCGAATAGAAAGAAAGAAAATGGATTTAAACGAAGAACAGAAAAGAAGACAGAAAGGTAAATATGTTTTATTCATTTGTATCTATTTACTTAGTTAAAAGTTTAAGAAAATAAATGTCACGATTATCCGAATGAATATAAATATGTGCCCCAATATTACAACTTATCAATTTGATATGAGGTGTCACATATAAGCAAGATTTATATGTGTGGTATGCTTCAACGAAACAGCTCACAAACTACAACTATATATAACCCAGGAAAAAAGAGGTTTGCATACAGTGTTACTGACGACATTTTAGTTTCGGCATATGTCAAGCTATACAATTCGATAATACAATGTTAACATTTAGTATATGTATTTGGATAAATTGAACTGTATCGTGTACTTCAACAGGACCGCAACCAAACAACAATTACAAAAAAAGTACTGATATAGAGGTCAACATACGGGTTTCATCAATAAAACGTTTTTGGAATAATTTGTCAAGTTATATAAATCATATATATCTATAGATCGTTTTCCTTTTACTGGTATTTCAAAAGGCAAATCTATTTAGTATAATGCTATATTTTCAAATGTACAGAAATTCAATGAGAAATGGACAGAGATGTATAATTATATTCGTATTTGACATGGCAATCTATACTGGAAGAAGTCAACCCTATACGTTTTTATTTTGATATTTATGGAAATTTTAAGTATGTTTGTTAATCGCACTAGTGTAAATAGTCATGAATAAATTAAGCGAAACTGTCAAAGGTATACACTAAAAACCAAACTATAAAAATCCATCAAATATCTGAAATTATAAGAAATATGAAATAAGACAACGAGGTTCCCATCTCGAGACAGCCACATGAGCATGTGACAGGGTCGTATTTTTTTAATGTAAAAAAAACAAAAAAAAAATTAAACGCTGGGAGTATTACTGCCACACTAGTTATTATTACATTAATTTAATCCGCTGATATGAAATCACCCTATTAAAAACATCATGAAATGGAGGATTCATATACCAAGACTTTGCACTATAAACTAAATAAATAATTGTTTAATAAAATGATTGGTTTAATATACATTTCCTTGATTTTTTTCTACTGTACAATACAAACTTGATATTATAGTGTTCTCACTTTTCTATGATGAAGTATGATTAAATTACCATATGCTAAAATTCATTAATACGAATTAAACCGTCTGATATCTTAACTAATTCGGCACTTGTTTAAATCTATTAGGATTACTCTGGACCACAGCAACGATCAATCATCGATATAATTCGTAATAATATCTACAATTGATCCTGCATCAAATTTCAATACACTCCCAAACCAGAAGGCAAGGTGCTAATTAACAGGTCATTCATTGATATACTCAAGAAACCTGATAACTAATGATTATTCATTCATATTTCATGTTTATCCAATCAATATCAATAATATAATTCAGCGTGAGATCTGTTATGTCAATCTCCTCATTTCCAATACACAAATCGAAGTCTGTTTCACCGTTATGTGTATTGATTGATACTTCAGCCTCGTACTGATAAATGTTAATGATTTGTTTCCATAGATCAAAGGAGGAGAGAAAATACATACAGGAAGATAAAAAGATCAGAGATCATCACAGAAGAACAGAGAGAGAACAAATACAGTTGGGATCAATCTTGGTAAGACTTAGTTCAGATTTGAATGTTTCTAAACACATAAATTTTTTGAATTTATTGAATAAAGTATTTCCTCATAAACTTCATGTGTATTCATCATATATAAGTATTGCATGATAATGTCAATAATTACGCGAGGGGTTTGTTTTCCAACATTCTACAAGATATTGAAATTACTCGAATTTCCCATTACTCGAAAGATCCAACGTGAAATTATATTCTAACACATTTTTGTTAAATTGTTTCATGAAAAAGACATTACACTGCTAAAGTTATAGATAGTTTTTACTTTTTGATTTTGTAGATACATACCTTATAAAATGTTTTATTGTTGTAATGTTTATTGCTTTTCATGAAAACGAAAGTTCTTATAGATGGAAAGTACACTGGAAAAATTCCGTGAATGAGATAAGAATATGATAAATTACATTACTTTAAACAAAATAGAGCTGCATTACGTTAACAGTATATTAAAACAAAAGTGTGCTGTTTAACTTCATAGTACACAGCAATCATCACTACATACCAAGTAGTTTCGTGACTACATCTGTTTATGTTTTACTCATTATATAGATTATAAGATGTTGTAACAGTCGAAACACCAAAGCTTAGAAAAACTGCAGGTAAGACGAACTATTAGTTACCTTAATTATGAGATAACCTAAACACTTTAACACTTCGTTATGTGTGGAAAACGACTTTTGAAGTTAAGTTCCAAACTAAATTTCTAGCCAATTTTAAGCTTGTCATTTGTATTTGTAAAGAACATTGTGAATTTACGATGAAATGGAATATATGTCAGAGAAGCAGCAAACCGATAATTCAAATAATTACATAAAAAAACCTCTCGTTATAAATCAGTTACAAAAAACAAAAGGAGTGTATCCGTTTACCCCTCAGTTTAGCAGGCTGACAAAGCCAACATCTGTATGTCGATTTATACCCCTAGTCGCAATGGGAGAGACCAAAGTGACGATAACCTGATAGTGGCCATAGAAATATACCTTTTTAAAACATTTTTTTTTGCTTCAATAGCAGTAACATAAGATGCACAGGTTTCAAACTTAGTAAAAAGTCTAATTACATGATTGATATTAGTTCTTATATAAGTTAAACTAGTAATTGAAATTCGAAGGTTGTAATTTTACTTTAAAAAATTTCAAAGATTAACTTCGGATCTGCGGGTATAGATTCTGCGAAAAAAGACAACAATTCAGGAAATTGTAATTTACTGAAATAATAAAATGTGTATTAGATATGAATACAAGGAAGGATGTGTTATTGATTGTTTTATGGCCTCATTCTAAGACAGGGAATTAAATACATTTTTTTTAACGTTTTATAATCTTTTTTTAACACTTAAAATAAAGAAAACGGAAATATAAATAAGATGAATCTAAACTGATTATAAATTCACTAAGGCTAAACTGATCATCAACATGCACACTGTCTAAATCCTGTCGATACTGCTGAGGTCTGTATACGTATTGATTTATACTTACCTTTTTGTGTATTGCCTTACAATGTACTATTGATTTATATATATCTTCTACCAACATCTGTTCAAGTTATACAATAACTATTAACTGCACATGCCGATAACATTCACGTATCAGCGGCACGTGCGATACATATCAAGATTCCAAACGTTTTAAATCATTAGAACACTCGCTATTATAGTTTTATCTATTTAATGTGATGCATACTTTTGATAATGCATTGTTTTAGTAAACGTGAAAAATGCTACGCCTAGCGAAGCACGTTTCGAATTCTTTCGTCTCAAGCATTTATAGACCACGAGAGCCTCAAATGTTTTAAAATATGCTTATATTACATGTATTATAAGGTATGGTAGTATTATCGTTATGTTTCGATTTATGAATTTCACTCTGTTTGATTTACTAGAACATGTAGTTGCCAGATATTACGTATAGGCGAATAGATAAAATAGGGAACGAAAACGGGGAATATGTTATAGCGACAACAACTCGACCGAAGAGTAAAAAAAGTAAAATCACAAAAATACTGATCTCCGAGGAAAACAGCCCACGGTCATGGATCTTTAACGCAGCGTGAAAATTCTGTGACCTGAAGGCAGCCTTCAGTTGGCCCCTATTAAACAATAATGTATCGTAGTTTAGTGAGATGGACGCAACATTAAACTCCAAAACATACAAATGAACCAAAATAAAATACGAACACACACAATACTATCAAAGGCTAGAGGTTCCTAGTTAGGGATATGCACAAAAATGCGGCGGGTACAATCAAACATTTTGTTTTTCTAAAAATGTTACAACAACCTTGCACAGCAATATGCATATTGCTCGGTTATTTTTAGAATATATAAAAACCGACATACTTTGTTACCGTCATGTAATGAATTTCGTGATATTGTTTAAAGTTTTATAAAAAATATCTATGATCGATTATTTTAAGAAAAAAATCTTCAAATACATGAGATAGTAAATGAAATAACAACTTATATGTTGTAAATGTCTAGGAGACAATAAGATATCTATACAATTCGAACAGTCAATGGATACAAATATGGTCGGAAATTAATAATATAACAATTATAGCCTTTTTATGAGGTCAACACAGGATATATCGACCCAAATAAGTATATTGACCTCGGACTTCGTCCTCAGTCAACATTCTTCTTTCAGGTCACTATATCCTTGTATCGACCTCATACAAAATGTAAAATTGTATACTATATTTTTAATATGTCGTCTATTAGACGCAATGAGTAGTCATTTTCGATTAACAATAAAGTGTAAAGAAAAACGAAACCTTTTGCTACCTCACAACGTTTTGGTTTGTGTACGAAAAGGGGAGAAGTAAAAATGTTTCATACCCGTGCCCTATAGCCATGTTCACACAGTAGAACGTGAAATAAAGAAGCAGTTGGTATAGTAATAAGTTCATACTAGTATATTGTGAGATTCCTGTAATGGGAATATGAACATCTTTCACCAAGTCATGATAGTTAACGTATACATTACAAAAGAGTTATTTATATGCAGTAAATAGTACGCAATATTATCTTTTCTTTTTCGGAGTCGAGAAAAAATCCAAACATAAAACATGAGACCAATCAAATCACGAATAAAGCAGAAAATTTAAATAAAAGTCAATCATCAATATATACATAAATAGATTAATGAATTCACTTACCTTTAGGTAAAAATATATATGCTCAGGTGATATAAGTAATAAATGTTACATCATGTACAATTTAAAGATTGGTAAACACCGTTTTCTTAAAATATATCTGATATCTTGCCAATCTTTTTTTTTAACAAAATAAAGACAAATATACTTCAACATGATTCATTCAACATGATTGATTTGTAATTCTTTTTTAATATTTAATTGCAGTACAAGAATTGAGCAGAAAAGAACAAAAACATCAGGTAACAAAGTAGATGATTTTGTTTGTCACAACTGTGAATCTTTTTTCTTGGCCTATGTAATACATTAAACACCTCTTTTCGACAACAAATCTGTTATCCTTCCTCTCTTGCATGCCTTTCGTAAAAAGCAGGAAAGATGCCTTTTTGGGCTTTTCCCTATTTACTGCACCACCATCACATTTGAAATGTCTAATGGTAAAGATAAATTAACAATGGTGATTACTACCATAATCTATGGTGTGTACTATAGACGATTGTTTCTTATTTGTTTAGTAAATAATCGTTGTGTACTAAAACATGGGTGTTCGATTTTGTTTTCACCAACATTTGCTATTCTTAAGTGTCAAGAAATTTAAAAAAGAATCATTAGTTTTTTTTTCACAATCGGAGAAATGCCTCGATAATTTCACTATTTATTTTATCTCACTGCATAGTGAAATTTATAGAATAAACGAGTAAGTATATAGAAGGAGATACAACAATTCTATTTATTAAAGTATAAGTTCACTTAACAGTATTAAGACTTATAAAAGAAGTGTTATACGCTTTGATATACGGATGTAAACTTTATAAATAAGCAAGCATGTGAAGCATATTAAAAAGTAGAAAGGTCAATCCACATTAAAGGATATCATATGTATTTATAATGTCATTCAAACACATTATATTTTTTGGCGAAAAAGAATGTCCCCCCCCAAAAAAAAATAAAAAAAATAAAAAGGATTTATTTATATTTATATATATACATCTGCATCGGCCAGATACTACATGTAATCGACAGATAAAGGTACAGAAGGATTGTAGTAATTTTCAAAGTAAAGGTTCTGGTGTGAAGCTATATTAAGAACCCGGTGTAAAATTACGTGTTTAGTATAAAATACCTTTCTTAAGTTATTTTGTGACAGTCTCAGTCAGGAACAAGGTAGAGTATCGGAAACTAAGTCAGAAACCTAGCCACAAAAAAAGGCATACTATACCATAGTCTATATATGATTGAGTGCAGCGGCCGATATTAGAATGTTAAGACACACTTTCATTATAGTTATATTGCAGTTACTGTGAACATTTCAGTGTCAATTTTGGTTCTATTTAACTGTTATTGTATATATTGAAATAGACGGGGATGGGGCGGGGAGTTGAGTCGTTAGACAATCATGAAGCTCCAGCCCACCACCGAACACGAACGATACAGAATGATATTGCGCTTTATAAACCAGTTCAAGGTTGTGATAATCTGTAATCATAAATCATCCCACTACAGTTTAATCGATATTTTGTTTTTCAAAAAACTAAAATTTCCAAGAAGAACCAGAACATATACTTGATAGCCTGACTACCTGAATATTTGCCGGGTACATTTCCAATTTAATTTTCGTTTCAAGTACGTTTTGTCCGCTGATAAAATACAAACTTACCTGGTAGTAAATGATATTGATAGTATACGTTATTTACATCAGTTCTATCTTTATATATATATTACATATGACGCGTGCTTCTTACATGTATATATAAAACATTTAAATATAGAGTCTTATGTAAGGTTAAAATATTCTACGGTAAAAATTATAACTTTTAATAACTTGTCATGGACCGATCACATTAATTTTATATACATGTTATTTCTGTATTGATATATATACAATGTAGAACGGTTCATGTACCGTGTAATTTATACAACGGATAATTTGACCTCTATAATTGTAATATTGGGGTTAAAAAAAAAGACGACAAATGATACAAATACCAATCAACTAGCGATCAGTTTATTCTTCATGATTCCTGTTTCAAAAAGTTTAGCACATGCTGGTTTTTCATACGTTGGAAGACCATTTATTCGGACTAATAGTCGACTTATAATGGTAAAAGTAAATAACACCGAGCGATATGGTAAACAACGTCGAATATCATATGATCTGTAGATTGGTTTGGTTATTTTCTTCATTGGGTTGCTGTATAATTCATTTAATTCAAAAGTCAATCTTATATCATTCACATATTACCTCTATTTATCTTGCAATTGGGTGTTCTACTATACATATACAGCCCCACAGATATCGCTATGCTGTATCTGTATACTATACAGATATCGCTTTAAATCTCCATCCACTGCCAGACTGAGTATTGTATGAACCTGCGTGACCTCAGAATGTGTATTGCAGTCGCATTTCAATGACGTATTAATTGCGAATTAGCGGTTACTTTTATACGTTCTGTTTGTTTTCAAACATTTCTGTAGAGCAATAAGAATCACACCAATTTTCTGATGAACAGCAGTCTTTTCTACGATGACAACTATCGATTTCAAAACTTAAATGTGTATGATTGTGTAACAAAAACAACCATGTCAATTTCAGCATGTATGTTTAGTGACTGTCCCTTTGGTATCTTTCGTCCCTCTTTTAGTGAATGTCGAGTCTGAAGTGTAGGACAACTTGTACACTCCTGTTTCAAATTGGACAATGTTTTGTTATTTGTTTTTATTGTTGAAATTAGTTGTTATGTTAAAATAGATAATTATTCACCTTTAGCGATGTATTATTGTTGACCATTCGCGATTCTTTTTTTTGCGAACCCGTCTTCATCTGAATGTGTAATTACTGTATCGTATTACTACACGGGCCTCAAGGGGTTTCAAATCGAAAATAAATGCAAAACATGTGATTTTGTGTCTTTCAAAACACAAATAATATACAGGATTACTTGCAGGATAAAGACAATAACTGTTTAGTGTCTTTAAATATCAGCTGTATTTGTACTCGGCTCGAAACAGGTGTAATAGCTCGCTAAAAGCTCGAATACACCTTGTTTTCTAGCCTCGTACAAATACAGCTGGTATTTAAAGACACTAAACAGTTATTGCCTATATAATTCATTCAATTCAATAGTCAATCGTATATCATTTACATATTACCTCTATCACGAATGAACAGTAATGGAAGCATTTCATTTTCTTGTCCAATTCACAGTTTTGAACTAAACAATGTCATGTGACGTAAATGACGGATTTATACAATACACTGTTGTCCAGCCGTCTATCTATATGGTCGTTCTTCAATTCTCTCGCCTGTCATAAATATTTCTTTCACAGAATCAAGTATGCAAGTTTGCTTAGATCAATTTACTAATTAAACCCGTACCTTCACTGCTGTTGTTGGATTTGATAAAGGAAAGCTCCTTTCTTCAGTAATTTGATTTTTTTTTAAATTGTCGTTCCAGAGTAATGAAACTTAGCTGCATGTTTTAGACAATTTGCCTTAAGTGTGTTTGGATAAATTTACTTAAAACTTTACACAATTGTTGGAATTGGATACAGCAAGGATTTATTATCTAATGTTTTCGGTTTAAGTGAAGTAGTTTTTGATTTTCAAAATTTTCTGTTTCCCCCCCCCCCCCATTTTAAAGATGCAGTGTTAAGGTTATTTTCTTCATACTTCACACACTAGCTCTAGTATTCTCAGATCAGATTACTCAATGCTCTTCAACTTTGTATTTGTTTGGTTTATAACTATTTTTATATGAGCGTCACTGGTGAGTCTAGCTTATGTAGACGAAACGCGCGTCTGGCGTAGTAAATTATAATCCTGGTACCTTTGATAAATATTTACTTCACAACTTCTATACGCAAAAAGATGCATCATGCGAACCTAATTTTATATAAGTCTTCAATGAGCAATAACATTTATGTTTGCAGAAAACATACGAATGGCCATTATAAATTATTTGATGCATGCTTGACTTCGAGTTTTATTTTAGTAAATATAAATTTAGGGCATATTATCGAAGGGTTTATACAATATGGTACACGAAGATATTGGTTTCGTGTCTTACAAGAGACTTCGAAGAAATCATACTGGTATATATAGAACCTTACCTATAACTTATATTACTCAGAAATTTAGAGATTATCAAAACGATTCACTTTATCATACACCAATCAACCTATATTATTTTCTATAAACTAGGACGCATACTTTATCTATTTATACCGGCTATAAATTATGTTTTATTTTGATTTCGAATTATTTTTTTGGACCAAATGGGACACTCATGTTTATTATCCAGACTTGAAAGTGATAGATTATATACCTCAATCATTGAAAATTCTTGAGACTATGCATGTCAAAATAACACATTTCCGCGTATTGCGATTTTTACAATTCCAAGTACTCCGACTGCATAGCCAAGTTTTAACTTGCATATTGGCAGGTGATATAAAAGGTAGTGTATTATATTCATTTATGGTCAAAATAACAAATACTATACTAGTATATAAGCGTCCAAGGTAGTTATCCGTATTATAACTGAAGTGCAATGCTTGGTAACATGATTTGTTCTATTTCAGAAATAATGGGAGTATTTTCAAAAATAAAAACAAACAACTCAACATTCTTTTCCAAAACCAAATGTGAGGATGGTCACAATTGGTGGGTCAGCTTCGAGTTTTATCCATTTGCTGTCGGCGAGCGTCATACCGTCTTTGAAGGACGTATGTACAACCAACATGGATATTGGAGCCAATCAAAAGCTGTTGTCAAATCTTTGAACGATGAAATTGGATCCGAAAACAACCTCCAGTTTGCGATAACTTGCTCAGAAAAATCCCGTTCCTTAGCTGATACTTTTAAGGATGAATTTCCAAACACCAAACATTTGAAGTTTGCCCAGCCATGTCTTTCAGAAATGGATTCTGTTTCCGTATTTAATACACCTTTTCGATATATAAAAGGATACGAAAAACAACTCGCCGAACATGAACATGTTCTTATTGAAGAATTCATAGACGGCGATTACCAATTATTTATCGACAGTGATGGCATCCGACGTCAAGAATCCGAACTTCTCGACACATTTCTACATTATTCTTATGTAGAAAGCAACGGCGACTTTGTTATATGCAAACTGGAAGGTGTAGAAAGAGATAAGGACATCAAACTATCCGGAGTCACTATCCATTCTCGAAATAGGTCATTTGGACCTTGTGACCATGGCGAACAAGGTATTCTAAACGTTTTTAAGAACCACAGATGTAATGACATTTGTAAGAACTGGCCAACACCAGCATTTGGTCTTGTTCCAAGTGCACCCGTAGGATCCGAAACTAAAATTGACATCATGGACATTCTCAAAAGTGATGCGGCAGTGTTGTTTTCAAGTAAAACCGATTTGGTTAGTCCTCCGCCGTACGAAAATTTGACGAATGCCGATATCCGTAAGATCGAAGACAGACCAATGGTTCATGGACAGTGTATCCAAAAAGTATGACCAAACACTTTACATTTTTGACATTTTTACTAGATAATGAAATTTTGATGTATTTTATTTTATATTTTGCATAGTTAATTTTACATACTAATTATGTTAAAGATAGCGAAATGTGCAAAGTAAATGCTTATCAGTCTCATTTGTTTCTCATCCTACCACTTTATTTTACGTAAATAGTGCTTTGTACATGTATGTTAATAATTTCTACGTTTTTTGTGTGTATTTAAAGATCTATCGAATCTCATTTTCACTGTAGAATCTCGCAAATTTTAAATGGCGGCTTAATGTTAAGTCATCTTTATATTTTTTCTCTGACAAATAATGAAATCTCTGTTTATATAATTTGTTTTCAATGTTTTGTGTTTATATTTATAATGTGATGTAAATGGCAGCTTCAGAAATAAGAGATCAGTATTTTAAAAATGACAAATCATACTTTTATACTCTTTTGCATCATCTATCATTAAAATTCTGTGATATATTCAATATACATATTGATGTGAAATACGCATGTGCAATAGAATTTATACAATTAATTAATTATTTGTGTTAATCATTATTACATTATTTATCATAGTGTTTATTTATACATTGTGGCGTTGTCAATACATCTAGTCTTGTTTTAGTTGAGTTTCATAAAGTTTATTATTTATCATAATTTATTCATAAAGCTTATTATTTATCATAATTTATTCATAAAGTTTATTATTTATCATAATTTATTCGTAAAGTTTATTTATATTGTATGAGTGATATCATTATTGTATTTCAATGTGTAGTGATGAAAAAAAAATATGATAAAAATAAAACATGTCATCTTTAGTTCTAAATATGCTTTGTCAATTGCCTTCGAATATTTGTGGTTATAGTTACTAGTGCAGTTCATGCCAAGAAATCCTCACTAAAAATTCGAGTGGACTTTCACACGGCACCCATTAGTAGTTTAACTTATTTGATTTCATTCAACAAATTAATTTATGACCTGCATGTACGTATCGCTTAGAACACGGCCATATACCAAATGGTCAATATCAATCATCCATGTAATTTGCTTTATGGGATGTATGCAGAATTTCAACGGAGGCAATTTCTTGGCATGGTATCTGCTTATAATTAGATACATATAGTAAATCTAAGTTTCCAAACTTCGAAGTTGAATGGGGTTTAAGTTTTGAACGACGATACCCAAGTGTGAATTATTTGTTAGTGCATGGTTTTCGTTTTTAGTTTACATGGGAAAGTAATAATGTGAGTTAATTAACGTCATCATTTTTGGAGATCACCAAGGTCTGCGCCTGTGGTTTATGCTTTTAAACCAGCTGAGATTTTGTACGACATTGCTGACGAGCGTTCACTTTTCTCAGTATCATACGCGAACAAAAATGGCCATCATATATGGTTACAGTGATATCTTATAAATATATCTGAATGCAGTTTTCCTTGATATCGCAATAATTTAACCACGCATTGTTGTCCATTCTTCAAAAATGCACGCAATAATATCTTAATTTACAGTAGTCATTTCAGAGTTAAACCGCTAGAGTCATTTTTTTAATGGAATCACGACTTTCTTATATTTTTTTGCGGATCATTTTTGCTGTGTACATTTTTTGTTCGTAGAGAAAGACAACACATAGATTAGATTCTGTGCATTTCTTTTGCCTCATTTACTTGGAAGATGTGTTTATGTATTATGTAGGCATGGTCTTCCTGATATTAGACAATTGTTCTCGTTTTATCACCTGCAATATAATATTAGTTGACTGAAACAAAAACAAAACACATAAAAGGACAGATTTGCAATGTCCCCCGCGTTGCATTTTTTTTTATCTGTTCAGGGGCAATAAATGAGAAAAACAATTTATGAATTAAAAGTGTGTGCGGGAAACAAACTTTTTTTTTTATTGTTTACTAAATTTTTGAAACATACCTTCGATGACATTACTTATAGTATACTACAAGTTTTATATAAAAAAAATGTACACGTCTGGCGCTAACGAGGCTATTTCTCATAAATTTCCAAATGGGCATAACTCTTTTAAAACAAAAATGTGTCTATGGTACATGGAAGCCTCACTCGCACTATTATTTTCTATGTTCAGTGGACCATGACATTGGGGCCAAAAGTCTAATTTGGAATTAAAATTAGAAAAATCATACCATAGGAAACATGTGTACTAAGTTTCAAGTTGATTAGACTTCAAATTCATCAAACACTACCTTGATCTATAGCTTTAACCAAAAACTTTAACCTGAAGCTGGACAGACGAACGAACGGACGAATAGACCGAAAAACATAATGCCCATAAATGGGGCATAAAAACTCTCTCGGTCACCATGTTAATCTATAGTATAAGTTTAATAAATGTCTGGCAATAATTGTACCTGTGAGAGCGTTCAAGACCAGACGAAGTGATGCGCGGTATTTCTCCCTCTCAACACGTTACGCGGGGGACACACATATTATTTGAGGAACTTAATGACCATTCAACTAAACAAACTCATCATAGATACCAGGATTAAATTTTGTAATTACGTCAGACGCGTGTTTCGTCTACAAAAGAATCATCTATTTTTTTAAACAGTTAATTTATAAATATGACCATATCAGCACAGACTACTGGGCTGTTGATACCCTCGAGGAAATAAAACTCCACCAGCGGTGATCGACCCAGTGGTTGTAAATAAACTCATCATATATACCAGGATTAAGTTTTGTTTTTACGACAGACGCTCGTTTCGTCTACAAAAGACTCATTTTTGACGTAATGAATTTTAAACCTGATGCCTTTTGTTATCTATTATTCATGTGTTTCTTTGCCAAATACGTTCTGCTATTTATTTGTATTGTAGTCCTGTATTATTATGTTGTCATTTTAATGTTATATTAAACAATGCCATCAAAGTGCGAGGTTTGACAAGCCACAAAACCAGGTTCAACCCACCATTTTTTTCTTTAAAAATATCCTGTACCAAGTCAGGAAAATGGCCATTGTTATATCATAGTTCGTTTCTGTGTGTTACATTTTTACGTTGTGTTTCCGTTGTGTCGTTTGTTTTCTCCTATTTTTGTGTGTGAATTCAAATTACTATAAGACGTGTCACGGTACTTTTCTATCCCAAATTTATGTATTTGGTTTTGATGTTACTTAGTATATGGGTTATTCTCATCGGATTTTGTCTAATGCTTAGTCCGTTGCTGTGTGTGTTACATTTTAATGTTGTGTCGTTGTTCTCCTCTAATATTTAATGCGTTTTCCTCAGTTTTAGTTTGTTAGCCCGATTTTGTTTTTTGTCCATAGATTTATGAGTTTTGAACAGCGGTATACTACTGTTGCCTTTATTCATCAGTGACGCTCGAATCCAAATAAGTTAAAAAGTTTATGTAAACAGATTACGGCTGTTTCAGAGATGTTAATAACAGCGGAAGTAGTATCTGTATCTGTATATTATCTTCACCTTCTTTATAGGAGATCAGTGATTTCTCACTAAAGTATGAATACATTTATCGATGTTAAGAGGAATCCATCACCAGTTATATATCATCATGTACATTTGGCTAAAAACACTTTTTCTATATACAGTCAATAAAAGTGTCTCTCCATGCTAGTTATTTCATTGTTAAATACATTAAGTTTTAAATAGTATATTTAAGGGGTAATGCTAACTTGAGAGGTTTTAATTCTTTTTTTTCTCAAAGGACCCCATCGTTTCCTGTTTTTCATATCAGACAGCATCCTATATCTGGCTCTATGAATGTTAAATAGATATCTGCGACACTGAAATTGCAATGCAGGTAACATCTTGATGTTTATTTTTCTGTTGCTATGTCCAACGTTTTCCGTAAGGAGATAAGAGCAGTCCAGTATAATTTTGATTTTATCATTTTCTGTAAGGTATTCCATTTCTCTACTTGTCAGATTATGATATTCCTTCTGAAGATATTCTAAAGACGCTTTTCTGGTTGAACCCAAGGGTGACTTGGGAATAGAAATATGGTCGCTTGGTCTTCTCCCGACCGGCAGTAAAACGCTTGCCGAAGTGGGGCGTCCGTTTGGCTGTGCGGGATGTATCAAGTTCGCAGTCACGTCCGGTCAGAATGGGGACGTTAAATCCGATGTCTCGTGTAAAGAGAGTGCCATGCTCTTTGCACGTTAAGAACCCTTGCAACAACTATTTTGAGGGCCCGTAGGTGGCCTGTTGCAAGGCAAAATTTCTGTCTCTATCCAATACACCCTTATTTTCCAGTGGCAGTCTAAATTTTCCCGACCATCATCCCAAATGGCCTCTATTATGACAAGACCTACCTATTGTATTTATTATGAACTTGTTCTCGTCCTAAATTTGCATGAAATATTTGCCACTGGACGTTAAGCAACCAACAATCAATCAATCAATTTATTTTGACAATGTACATTACAGTAAAAAGTGAGGTAAATCTTCAATTTCTTGTCCGCACAGAAGGCAGGTGGCTTCAATATTGTTCTGATTAAATTTCGATCTGTTTTCGTGGAGAATGTATGTACCAGAAACTAGTTTTAACTTAATAGGTAGACGGTTTATGTCTCTTGAAGATGATGTTTTGATATAAATTAACGGGTGTTGTTTTCCAGGGTGGTATGCATCAACATTTAAATAACTTATATTTCTAAATAGAGCTATTTAGCTTGGAGATATCTGTATAGTACTTTTTCCAATACTTATTTATATTATTATACATTAAATTTTTCCACTGAATTTTGGTATGTGGAGTGTCTAAAAGAAGATAAATTTCTGGAAGATCATATTTCCAAATAATTTTCTTTACTTCAATAAAGCAACTGTGTCTATTTTGATCTTTGACTGCTAACTGTCTTTTGGCAATTTGTTTTTCAGTTGATTCCTCTGATAGTAAACATATACTGTAAAAGTATATGTATTTGTTCCTCACTTTGTTTCATTCCAGATGTAATGTAAGGTACAACATCAGGAGCATTTTGCGGTAGAGACCAAATCTGTTTAAGCAGTTTTAAAAAAAAAAACCCATTTATTAATGTTTAATTTAGTTGGTATCAGTATCTCTAGACCATAAAGTAATGTTAGTAAGACATAGGCTTTCATAATATGAATACAGTTGCTTGGATCTAAACCATTGTTTCCATGAAAACCTGCAGCCATGAAACTGTTCTCTTTGCTTTTTTATGTTCTCATTGATGGTATTATTTAACGTTTTCTTTTTAGACTTTGATCTTTGTATTCCAAGATGTGTTGCTTGTTTTACAACTGGTAGCATCTTGTCTTTCAACATCAGATCTTTACAATTATGTCTTTTTTTTGGTTCTCTATCTCAATAACAACACTTTTTTGTGGTTGTAATTGTGTTTTTTAGTTTCCTATGTTGTGTGCTGTTGATTGTTTGTCTTTTTCATTTTTAGCCATTGCGTTGTCAGTTTGTTTTAGATTTATGAGTTTGACTGTCCCTTTGGTATCTTTCGTCCCTCATTTGTAGTGTTCATAACAACTGTATTCATAAGCCATGTTTAGTAGTATTTGCGCTTCGTTTGGATCTGTCGGGTTTAAAGTAACGTCATCCACACAGGCTGTTGCACAACATGGTATATGACCGATCTTGTTTCCTACCTTAGAGTGTTGTAAATGGTATAGCAGTGGGTCTATATATACATCTTGTAAAAATCCGCACTGAGAAAACCGCCCTGACGCACTCCTTGTGATATGATAAATTCATTTGACATTTTTCCATTAAGTTTTATTACAAATGAAGCATGTTTATGGAGATTGTTGATGAGATTCCAATGTCTGTCTTGTATTACAAGATGATATAAATTAGCATTAGATTTTGATGAACCACAACATCAAAGGCTGACTTTGCATCTAATAAAACTATTATCAGGAGTTTTCCCAAATCTAACGATTCTCTATTTACCTCTTCTAAAATGAATGACGCATTTAATGGAGCCGAGTTCTGTGTGAAATCTCTTTGTAAAGTAAATTGAATTGGTAAAGCTATTGGACGAATTCTTAATTTCAGGATAGATTCGATGATCTTACAAAATACTTGGAAAACTGTTATGCCACGATAATTCTTTATTTCCAAAATTGATCCCTTGTTCTTAAATACTGGGGAGAGAAGTCCTGTTTTAAGTAGATCTGGAATTAATCCTTTTTGAAAATGTAAACTAGAATTTGATGTATAGAATCTATAACGTCGCTGGGCTTCTAAAATGTTGTAAATTACAAATTTTTCAAGAACAAAATATCTCACAAACAGGCTTTGAAAATTTTGGCAAAATGCATGCTTCCAAAATGTTGTATGTGAACTTCTACATTTTAGTAAATAGCAGTAAAATAAAAATTGTGACATTTCTGGATTATCCAAGAACATTATTTTCACAGAAATAAAGAAATGTACAATCATTTTTTTGCCAAAGCCATTCTACAACGGTTTTCAAGATTTCATACAACAGTTTTGAAGCAAACTTTACAAACAACTGACAATTTTGTAATATGTCTTATTTCACACATTTTGATTAGTCTAACAAAATAACTGCAACTCCCCCATATCCACTGGGTACTTGGGCTGGATGTATGTTATTGTACGTATCAACTGCGTTACCTTCAAAATTCAAAATTTAGATTGGTGTCTATTTCATTAATTAAATGTATTTGAAACAACCAATGTTCTTGAATGAGAATTATGTCATTATTCTCCAATAATTTATTAACTGCAGTAGTGCTGGTTTTGATGTTCTTGCAGTTAAATGCTACTATTTTTAGAGTAGTAGCGTTATCTATTTTGGATTTAGTTGGATACCTCATGGGTATTAAATTTGTTGTTCTATATGTTGTGTTTTACTGGACATATTTCCTTTTATATTACTACCACCATTCCAGTTTGGACTTTAATTAATTAGTGGAGTGAATGCTCTTTCATAGTTTGAGTTTGTTCTTTGGGATATTGTTGGTGGCAAATTTGAACGATAGTATCCTGCATTTCTATTGTTTATTGGAATATGCACTATAATTTGACCTGATAAATGGCAAGGCATAGTCTGTTGTGGAACAGCAATATATTGTTTCTCAGGTGTTGTACAGCTGGGTCTTGATGTTTGATCTCTGATGTTTTGAAGACCGTTTGGTCTTGTTGAACTGTCAGTATCACAATGAGATTTTGCTCTTTCAGTTTTTAAATTGGGTTTATTACTGTCTCAAGTTACAGTGTTATTATCCTCCATTGCACATGATGAAGTTGTCATTGGGTTGATTTGGTTGGGCTGTTCATGTTGGTTAATTCTATTTTTGCTGTCATTCGGCTCAAGATGAACATGTTCGATTTTTTGGAACTGTATGTCAACTTGGCGCAAGATATAATTTGTGACTTTCTTGTGGATATTTTCAAGCAATTCAGTGTATTGTGACAAGTAACCCCCAGGGCATATATTTTTTTAATTTTTATATTATGCTGTAAATATGTTATTTCCTTGTTATAGATAAGATATATGTTTTGAATTGTTAATAATGTTATTTATTCTATATGAGTGTTAAGTTCCTATGATAATAGAACTAAAATGTTTGTTTATTGTTCATTGAAGAGATATTTTTATAAAATAATCCAAGTCAGGAATGTTTTCATTTTTGCATAAATTGTAAACATCAAGATTTTTGTTAAAATGACTTTCCATATATTTTTATGTTTACCTAGTCATGGTAAATGCTTTAATAATTGTGTTGTGTATTGACTTGTATCAACAAATGGATAGAACATGAGAAATATTGTAATATTTAGATTTTTGAGACTTGTTGTTATTTTGAGAAAGTTCCCGTACTTTTTCATCTGTAACTTTTTCGGGATCGACCCCACTTTAGACATACTTTCTGTCAATTTTGGACAATGACAGCCAAACTTACTTATATACACTCTTTTCTAAAGTCGAATTGAGTTTGAGAATTTACTTTTCCCCACTGAAGGTTATGCATTTTGCTTAAACTTGTCGATCTTCGTTTCTGTTACAGACAGCATGTATCGCTATCCGCCATTACTTCAGATGAACGGCTAGCGATTTCATTGGTTGATTAAAAGAATAAAGTATTTTACCTTAATTTTTGTAGAAATTGTTATAGAAATGTTTTATTTTACGATTAATGTTAGAAAATGGAAAAGTTTATATTTTAATAACTCTGTATTCTTTGTCGATTCAACTTGTTAAAGAATGGAGCTTTTTGATTGGCTATTGGTTACTGTGCACTGTGCAAGATGGGGCACTTAAGGGTATCGTGCATGCCCTTGTGCGGTACATTTGCACTGTCGTGCAGTGGCGGGTATTATATAACCTTTCGAAAACGCTGCACTGACGTCACTTTCACGCCATTTTATTAGGGATTGAACCGCTGCCAAAATTTTATTAGAAAGTAAGGCCAATTTTTACGTTTAGAAACTTATTTATTTAACTAAATTTTCTTATTGGAAAAACGTAATTTTACAGAGATTTTAATGATAATTTCTAGAAATTTATTTTCATTTCAAAAGTAACTTTTAAAGGCTGTTTTACGAATTTATGGTTCAAAATTTCATTGTTTTGGAATTGTAAAGTTTTGTTTAAGTACATTTTTTTTTGTTTAAGTACATTTTACCGGAAAGTTAGATTTTTCTATTTAAGAGCCCAAAGCCAATCAAACTATTTTTGCGTTTAAATTATAGACTGTGTTATAGGATTTTAAAGGTATATCTGAGAGTTCTTTGTTACACTTTTATTGTCCTCTATTTTACAAGACATACGCTACTAGTAAAGTCTCTAGTACACTTGTCTACATTTACGCAAATTAAATATATTAGATAAGGTAATAGGGACACAAAACATACGCTACTAGTAAAGTCTCTAGTACACTTGTTTTGTTTAAATAACTATAAATAGGGAGATTAGTTAAAAGACATACTCTACTAGTAAAGTCTCTAGTATTTTGTCTTGATTAAAATAATTGGAATAAGGATAAAGGGCTTACGCTACTAGTAAAGTTTCTAGTACATTTGTCCTGTTTAAATAACAGTTACTGTATAAATAGGGAGATTAGTCAAAAGACATACACTACTAGTAAAGTCTCTAGTATATTTGTCCTGTTAAAGTAATTAAGATAAGGATAAGGGTCTCAGGACTACACTGATAGTAAAGTCTCTAGGAATTGTCTTGAAGTAAATAAGAAAACCAAGTTACAGATAAACACTATTTTGAGTAAACTTTGAGATAAATTAGATGGCATATGCTGCTAGTAAAGTCTTTAGCACCATTGTCATAATAGCTTAAATTTGTATAAACTGAGATTAATTGATTTTCTCTTCATAAATCTATTTGTACATTCATTTACAAGTAAATACTAAAAAACCTTTAGATCTAAGGCATACGCTCTAGCACAGGGTCAGCTAGCACACTTGCCTCTAAATTTTGTACACCTGATAACGCTCTAGCACAGGGTCAGCTAGCACACTTTCTTGTGTACTAAAGTTATAACGTTTATAATAAAGAATTTAATACATTAAAAACCTTTTAGAACTTAGGCATACGCTCTAGCACAGGGTCAGCTAGCACACTTGCCTCTAAATTTTGTACACTTGATAACGCTCTAGCACAGGGTCAGCTAGCACACTTTCTTGTGTATTAAACTGTTGAATATTCTTATTGTCTATGTAACGTTACCAATTTAAACTCAGAAGTTAGGTACTCAGTTAAACCTTTAAGTGATATATATATACCTCAGATATACCTTGTTAATATTAGACATACGCTACTAGTAAATTCTCTAGTACACTTGTCTCTTTGTTATATGTAATATTTGCTACTGGTCTCATTGTTATATACCAGTGTCAGTGTATCTGAAGAAAACCCTAGTCAAATAATAAACACACTATTGTTATTCATATTTTTATTGGTTAACTGTAGTCCTTTAATAGTCCATTATATATATTGAAAGTGACCATAACATCATGCCAATAATAAAGTATTGAACTTGAAAACGTATCTCCCTTTACTTTAGATTTTAACAAATCTAGCGAGACATAGAGTTTGCTTTTCCAGTCATTATATCTGGTTTATTGTGTCACCTCAGTTGGTTCTGATTTTGAGATTTAGTCTTTGGTCAAGGTCTTGTGTACAAAAGTTCATTGTTTGGGAGTTTGCTGACAACTTTATTTGCCATATAGCTCTTGCGCGCTACATTTTTGGCATCCTCGGTGGGATCTGCTTGTCATTTGCGGATCCAGTGATACGAATATCTTTTAATTATGGTAAAAAGGAAGAATCCAGCACTACCCAGACCAGGTGAAAGGAGCGAAATAGACACAGAGACGGATGCCATCGAGACTGACACAGATTGTAATATGTACACAGACTTTTCAGAGCCAGAAACTGACGACAGAGATGTTACAGTAATACCAAAAGTAAGCGTGATAAACTTGCCCAGCACTAGCTCTATACCAATTAGTTCAGATATCAGACCAAGAAGAAGTTTGAGACTGTCCAGGAAGAGAGAAGTCCACACAGAGAGTGAGAGAGAAGAACCTGAAATGCAAAGTCATGGTGACACAGCTGGTGTTTATGGTATAATTAAAGGGGCATTTCAAGAAATGACCGGTCAATTGGTGACAGCAATCCAATCAGCATTCAAGGGTTTCCACAGTGATACCAAGTTAACTGAAAAGGGGGAGACTAGAAAAGCAAAGAAAAGACCAACAAAGTCCAAAAGTGACCCAGGCAGATTACATCCTGTGATGTCCAACTTTGCCATCCAGTCAGACAGTGATGATAGTTCAGATGAAAGCAGCTATGAAGATTCTATAGAAGGCAGTATAGATACATGTTACATAACAGAACCCAAAAGAAAACCTGCTATGTCTAGTAATGTTAAATTACCTGCTTATACAGGCAAAGAAAAATGGGAGGTGTACTACAATAGATTTGAAGCTGTTTCTAAACTGAGTCATTGGGACGACAACACCAAATTAGCAGAGCTACTTCCTCGTCTACAAGGAGAAGCAGGTGACTTTGCCTTTGATCAACTTGCCCAAAGAACATTATCAAGCTATACTAGATTAACCAAAGAGATACACAACAGATTTGGAACTTTCGAGACCAAGAAAAACTACAAAACATTGTTTAATAGACGAAACCAGAAATCTGACGAGAAACCAGAGGCTTATGCAGCAGAGCTGAAACGGATTTATGACAAAGCTTACAAAAACAGAGATATGAAAATTAGGCAAGAGGACCTGTTACAAAGATTTCTGATGGGACTTTCTGACCATGACAGTAGGGTCCATGTGGAGCTATATAAAGAACCAAACACCATTGAAGAAGCAGTGCAAGAAGTTATCACTTTTACTGAAGCTATAAGTCCACAAGAAGACCATACAGTAAGCAAATTTAAGAAGCAAGTTAGGCAGGTTAAGGGAAAACAGAAAACTTACAGTAAAAAGGGCCAAGACAAAGGAAAGAAACAAGATGACCAATCACTTAGTGAAGACAGTGACCAACCTAACCCTCCTAAACCAGGATTCACCACTGTAGATATTGAACAAATTAAAGATATAATAAAGCGAGTAAACCAGGAGCAAAGGAGAGATGAAAACATACAGAAACCAAATGGGTACCAGGGGAACTCCCATTTTAGCTCTTCACCAAATTATGTACCAGATTCTAACAGTTACAATAGAAGAGAAAACATAAATACTGCAAATCCACCAAGTCAACAGGGGTATGGTAGTCAAGATACAAAGAAAAATTTTGCTTGTTATTATTGTGGCCAGCCAGGACATATTGCCAGGAACTGCTTTAGTAACCCAAAAAGACAACCCGACTTTAAAAGAAGCCAACCATGGAATGAAGGAAGAACAAGGGAGGTTACTCCACCAACTCTAGATTTTAGGTCAGGGAAAACTGAGTCTTTCCCTGAAATAGCTTTAAACTAGAGAGGGTCAACTCCAATGACCAGGAGCTGACCCAGGGTTTTCAGGAGAAAGGTCAAATTTTGAGAGAGGAGAATAAAGAAGTGTCACATAGCAGCAGTAGTTCAGTAGAGGTTTTGAGCAGAAATAAAAGTAGTTTTAATGA
Source organism: Mytilus galloprovincialis (assembly GCF_965363235.1). Lineage (NCBI taxonomy): Eukaryota > Metazoa > Mollusca > Bivalvia > Mytilida > Mytilidae > Mytilus > Mytilus galloprovincialis. Next base: position 92,643,372 of record NC_134843.1, read on the forward strand.
GGTTATTGATTTCTCACAGGGTGAGAATGAAAATTTATGTTCAAGCTGTGACGACAGCAGTGAACAAAACTTGATTAGTCCACAATTTATTGGACGTCAAGTACTCCGCAGCGAAGGAGTTTATATTGAGGGTCATGTGCAAGGCACTGAAGTGAATTTTACAGTTGATACAGGGGCCTCTCGAACAGTGTTATCGAGAAGGGCTTTTCAACAAATACCATTTGCTAAAAGACCCCTCTTAAAGAAGTCAAATATGCTGGCTAGTGCCGATGGCAAACCACTACATGAGTTAGGGAAAGCCATTTTTGACATCAAATTAGGAGATTTACCTTTTGAGATTGAAGTTGTAGTTGCAGAGATTGAGGACGAAGCCTTGTTGGGTCTTGATGTACTTATGAAGGCAGATTGTGGACCAGCTAATTTAAGATTAAGCGACGGGATTATGCTGCTAGGTGATACTTCCATTCCCTGTCAACAAATTGGCTTACCTGAAAGAGTAAGAAAAATTAGAGTAGCTGATAATTTTTCTATACCGCCCAGAAGTGAAATGCTTATAGATGTTTTTATAGATAGATATGAAGATGACCAAATTTTAGGATCCTTTGATTTTGTTTTAGACCCCACTGAAGATATATTACAGAGATACCCCGTTGTTATGGCCCCTACTATAGTTAACATTGAAAAAGATGTAACCAGTTTAGTTAGAATATTAAACCCTTTTGATACAGAGTTTACTTTATATCAAGATACAGTTATTGGAGAAGCTGAAAGCTTGATAAAGAAACCAGAAATTTTAGTTTCATGCGAAGATAAAGCTGAAGTCAGTAATTTTTCAGTAGTTAGACGTATTAAATTAGGTGACCATAAAGCAGTTCAGTGGGAAACCAACACGGGAATTATTAGGAACATTTCAAAGAAAGGGACTGCAGATGGTGGGAAAAGTGGTATTGTTCCTGATCACTTACAGGATTTATTTTTAGAATCTACTAAAGAACGTTCAGCAGAAGAATGTGATATTATTTGTAATTTATTAAAAAAAATTTCAAATGCTTTTTCTAAAAATGACATGGACCTTGGTTTAACTAATTTAACAGAACACTGTATAGAGACAGGGGATGCCAGACCAATGAAGCAGCCACCAAGAAGAGTACCTTTGGCCTATGCTAATGAGGAAAAGAAGTTGGTAGACCAGATGTTACAACAAGGGATTATCCAGAAATCGCACAGTCCATGGGCATTTCCACTGGTTTTTGTTGTGAAGAAGTCTGGTAAGCTGAGACCATGCTGCGATTTTCGCAGGCTAAACAAGCTAAGTCGGCTCGATAGTTTTCCTATTCCACGCATACAGGACTGCCTGAATACTTTGAGTGGTTCTACCATTTTCAGTACTTTTGATTTGATCAGTGGTTTCAATCAGATCCCTGTAAAGAAAGAAGACATCCCTAAGACTGCATTCGTGACTAAGTATGGTCTATTTGAATACAAAACTCTCCCTTTTGGTCTTTGTAATGGGCCGTCCACCTGTCAAAGACTAATGGAATTAGTTTTAAACGGTTTACAGTGGCAAACTTGCCTAATTTACCTGAACGACATTATAGTCTTCTCCCCTAGTTTTGACCAGCATATTGAAAGACTAGAAGAGGTGCTCCTTAGAATTTTGGAGGCAGGGTTAAAGCTGAAACCAGAAAAATGCACTATGTTAAAGTCAGAAGTTGCATTTCTTGGTCATGTTGTATCAGGAAAAGGGGTTCAACCAAATCCAGATAACTTTGCCAAAATTTTAGCTTGGTCAGTGCCAACAAATGTAACTGAAGTCCGTCAATTAATTGGGATGGGTAGCTATTATCGTCGTTTTATTAAAGATTTTTCTTCTCTTGTGAAGCCTCTAACAGAGCTCACTAAGAAGTCAAATGCATTTATCTGGTCGAATGAGTGCCAAAAATCTTTTGAACAACTTAAAGAAGTATTTATGAGTCCAGAAATAATGGGATATCCTTTAGACAAGGGAGATTTTATATTAGATACGGATGCAAGTGATTTTGCCATTGGAGCAGTTTTGAGCCAAATTCAAGATGGAAGACCCAGAGTGATCGCTTATGGCAGTCGTACCTTAAATAAAGCTGAGTGCAATTATTGCATTACAGACAAGGAATTGCTGGCAGTCCGGTATTTTATAGAATATTATAGGCAGTATTTATTGGGTAGAAGTTTTATGGTCAGGACTGACCATCAGGCCTTGATATGGTTATTTAGCCTTAAAGAGCCTAAGGACAGGATTGCCCGGTGGATTGAAGTACTATCCGCTTTTGATTTTACTGTAGAATATAGACCAGGCCCCAAACATGGAAATGCAGATGTTATGTCACGATGCATAAACCCCCGTGAGTGTGATTGTCCCCAAACAGACCATATGGAATAGTTGAAATATGGTCCTTGTGCGAAATGCACAAGAAGAGCTCGTGACATGGTGACTTCCATGACTTCCCCCCCCCCTTTTATAGAAGAAAAGAAAGTTTTTAAAAGTCTTAATGTAGTAAAGACAAGGAAACAGACAGAGGAAGCTAATACTTGGACCATTTGGAAAACAGGACATACTATACCAGAGCTAAAGAAATTACAAGAGGAAGATGGAGCCATTGGCCATATTTTTAAATGGAAAACAGATGGGAAGAGACCGCCATGGAGAGATGTGGAAAGTTTGAGTCCAGCTAACCGACATTATTGGCACCTTTGGGAATCCTTATTTTTTAAAGAGAATTTACTCTTTAAAGAATTCTCTAAGCGAGATGAAACTGCTGACCAAATACAGTTTTTAACCCCACAGAAATTGAAACCTGAAATTTTAGTTCAAATGCATAATTCCATTACATCTGGGCATTTGGGAAGGAAAAAGACAAAGGCAAAGCTTTCCCAGAGATTTTATTGGTATGAGATGAGAGAGGACATCACCATATGGTTAGCAAAGTGTGATATTTACCAGGCAAATAAACCTCCAGTAAAAGGATACAGGGCCCCTTTAGGAAGTATGCCTACTGGTGGACCATGGGATAGATTGGCTACTGATATTTTAGGCCCTCTTCCTGTCACACCAAGACATAATAAATATGTTTTAACGGTAACAGACCATTTTACAAAGTGGGTCGAGGTTTTTCCTGTACCGGACTCCACTGCTGTTACCTGTGCTTACTTGATTTTAAATGATGTTATATGTCGTTATGGTTGTCCACTTGCCTTACACTCTGATCAAGGTCGCAACTATGAAAGTGATATTTTTCAAGAGCTGTGTTCTATGTTAGACATTAGAAAAACAAGAACCAGTGTAAGAAATCCAAAGGGTAATGGTCAAACAGAGCGATTTAATCGTAGTTTACTGTCTATGATTAAATCTTATTTACAAGGTGAACAGACAGACTGGGATATAAATCTTGGTTGTCTTGCAGGTGCTTACCGGTCTACTCCGAATGAATCTACAAGTCTTACTCCTACCTTGTTGATGTTAGGAAGGGAAATCAGGTTTCCAGTTGAGGTGACACAAGCAAAAGTTTTGGTTCAAGGTGAAGTCCAAGTAAATCCAGGCGATTTTGTCTGTGAATTAAGAGAGAGGTTACAAAAGGCTCATAGTGTTGCCAGAAAACATTTATCAGCAAATGCTAAAAGGCGTAAAGATTACTATGACCAGAAAGTAAACTTTGTCATTTATAATATTTTTGATAAGGTTTGGTACTTAAACGAGACAAGGAAGGAAGGCATAAGTCCAAAACCCTTATACTTGGGACCTTGCCTTATTACCAAAAAGTTGAATGAAATTAATTTTGAAATACAACTAGATGCTAAGGGAACCAGAAAGGTTATTAATCATAACAAGTTGAAACCTTACATTGGTGAAAACATACCCAAGTGGATGAAAATAGTTGAAAAACAAATTTCTTAACTGTTGTTAATGGCCGGATAAACTCCATTATCCTTTGTCTGTACTATACTTGAGTGATGAACTGAAAATATAAAAATAAATTTTTGTAAATATCAGTAGAGATATCAAATATGAATTCATTATTTTTATGAATTCTTCCAAAGAAATCTAACTTGACAAGTTAGGGATCAAATCTATATTTTGCTTACCAAAATTGTTAAGTATTTAATTTAATTTTAAATAATATAAACTTGGTGTATGAAATTTTTATATACCGTTTAATAAGTATGTAATATAAACGTACCTTCTTTTGGCTTAAGGGTATAATTATCTCCCCTGTATAAAGCTAAAATAAACTTCAGATACACTGCCAGGTTATTTCTGGGACCAGACCTATTAAACTGGACAAGAGTTTTAAAGGTCCTATACTCTTTTTAGATGAGTTTCCAGTATGATGCCGCCAAGGCCAAGAGAAGGGCAACCATCTGTCTTCTATGTACTGATTCTCCTGCTTATATGGGCCAGAAGCATAGAGTTGTAACACACATTTTGGTGAACCATGTGTCAGTTTCGAGAACACCTTACTTCTGCACACTTTGCCAGTTTAGATGCACCAACATGGATACTCTGAAACAGCATGTGAACTTTCATAGGCCTCATCAGACATTGAAGGATAGCTTTTCAGCCTTGCCAGACAAGGACTACTTTCTTATCTCAGATTCACCTTACTTCCCGCAGGCAGAAAGAGATTTTAAACTGTTGCCTAGGCAGAGACCCGGTTTGGGCACTACAATAGACCCAGTAGAATTGAGTTCAGGAAGCAGTACTGGTGGAGTATCGCCTCCCACTGTACCAACATGTGTGATACCAGAACGGCCAGTAGGAAGGGCCACTGTTTACATACCATCTTTTATGCCACCACCAGAACCAGAACCAGTCCAGTTTGTAAATTACACTTCTCCATCTGATATTTCCTCATCTCTACCTCCACCTCCTTTCGACTTCAACCCAGGACACTGGTCATCACCCTCCATCCAAGCTTCACCACCCTTGCCAACAGAAACCAACTTGTTCAGGAAATAATACAGGAGAACCAGGCTGCCCTTGGGATTGACCTCCAGTACACAAACACCATAGATTTTTTTGATTTACCAGAATCGCCATTGGTATCCACACCAGAACTGGCCTCTCCAGTGAGGAACATCATTATGAGAGACAGAGAAATAGGGGAAGAGGAAAATGTGTTGCCCCAGCTGTTAGGTGATAGCAACCCACCTGTATCACCCTCAACAAACCATCCAGCCACGGAATGGAATGGTGTTCCTCTTAGCCAAGGTCCAGAACTTCATTCATCCTCATCCTCCTCTTCATCTTCATCATCATCTTCATCTGATTGCTCTGCTCTGGGAGAGGTGAAACAGTCAATATCCACTTTACTAGAGAACACTGCGGCAGAGCATTCAAAGACCAGAGAAAGTATTGGCCAGTTGGGCACGGTTATTGAAAGTCTGGTGTCGCAGGTACAGGGTTTGAGATCAGTGGTAAGGGAGCAAGGGGATGAAATCAGGAGATTAAAGAAGGATCGACCGAACACAACTACCATCGTAAACAGATCCAGAATTCAGCAAAGGCGCCGGACGACGACACCCAGCAGACAGAGATTTGGCCATCCACTTCCACCTGCAAAAAGAAGAAGATAAACTTGTTATATTTAGGGTATTATAAATTTTGGGTAAATATTTAGGGTAAAATGGTAGAAAATCATGAAATCAATTTGAAATTATGTAAGGGAGAGTAAATTAAATTTTTTTTAAATGTTATCCAGCTAAATAATGGTTTTATTCAAGAGATTTTATAAGTATTGAAAAATTTTCAGAAATCAAGTTTATAATTGTTTAATTCAAATTGTTACACTTTTAAAAATAAAACATACCTTTCTGTTCAATCATTTTCTTTTAAATTCATTAGATCAATAGCATTTCCTGTCATACTGAAAAATATAATTTTAGATTTAGCTATGTGTTACTTATAGCATGGTAAAGGGTCGATCATTCATTGTTGTGTATTTTAAACTGTATGTATTTAAGTAAAGTAATATGATATAGTTAATATTGTATTGGATAATGGTTGTGGATGTACCTAAAATGTAGTTAAATGGTGATACATTATTAGAAAAGAAATTTTAGAAATTATTTTTACTGTTAAATTACTATAGTAAAGTAAAGAAATTATTACTTAACTCATGAGTTTCTTAAAGATACGTACCTTTACTTTGAAAAACGTCTCTGCTTTAATTTATTTATGACTAAACACTAGTCATAATTTGTTGAAGAAATATTTTGGTGACAATAAATATAAATTTTTGATATTTGCAAGATAAATATTTGGATGTAATAAATTTTGGAAAATGTGGAAAGCTTTTCAAAGGTGACACGATACAGGGAGAAGATGTTTTCTAGTCCGTCCAATTTGTGGGGACACAAATTTTAACAGGGGGGTAAAATGTGACAAGTAACCCCCAGGGCATATATTTTTTTAATTTTTATATTATGCTGTAAATATGTTATTTCCTTGTTATAGATAAGATATATGTTTTGAATTGTTAATAATGTTATTTATTCTATATGAGTGCTAAGTTCCTATGATAATAGAACTAAAATGTTTGTTTATTGTTCATTGAAGAGATATTTTCATAAAATAATCCAAGTCAGGAATGTTTTCATTTTTGCATAAATTGTAAACATCAAGATTTTTGTTAAAATGACTTTCCATATATTTTTATGTTTACCTAGTCATGGTAAATGCTTTAATAATTGTGTTGTGTATTGACTTGTATCAACAAATGGATAGAACATGAGAAATATTGTGATATTTAGATTTTTGAGACTTGTTATTTTAAGAAAGTTCCCGTACTTTTTCATCTGTAACTTTTTCGGGATCGACCCCACTTTAGACATACTTTCTGTCAATTTTGGACAATGACAGCCAAACTTACTTATATATACTCTTTTCTAAAGTCGAATTGAGTTTGAGAATTTACTTTTCCCCACTGAAGGTTATGCATTTTGCTTAAACTTGTCGATCTTCGTTTCTGTTACAGACAGCATGTATCGCTATCCGCCATTACTTCAGATGAACGGCTAGCGATTTCATTGGTTGATTAAAAGAATAAAGTATTTTACCTTAATTTTTGTAGAAATTGTTATAGAAATGTTTTATTTTACGATTAATGTTAGAAAATGGAAAAGTTTATATTTTAATAACTCTGTATTCTTTGTCGATTCAACTTGTTAAAGAATGGAGCTTTTTGATTGGCTATTGGTTACTGTGCACTGTGCAAGATGGGGCACTTAAGGGTATCGTGCATGCCCTTGTGCGGTACATTTGCACTGTCGTGCAGTGGCGGGTATTATATAACCTTTCGAAAACGCTGCACTGACGTCACTTTCACGCCATTTTATTAGGGATTGAACCGCTGCCAAAATTTTATTAGAAAGTAAGGCCAATTTTTACGTTTAGAAACTTATTTATTTAACTAAATTTTCTTATTTGAAAAACGTAATTTTACAGAGATTTTAATGATAATTTCTAGAAGTTTATTTTCATTTCAAAAGTAACTTTTAAAGGCTGTTTTACGAATTTATGGTTCAAAATTTCATTGTTTTGGAATTGTAAAGTTTTGTTTAAGTACATTTTTTTTTGTTTAAGTACATTTTACCGGAAAGTTAGATTTTTCTATTTAAGATTCCAAATCCAATTAAACTATTTTTGCGTTTAAATTATAGACTGTGTTATAGGATTTTAAAGGTATATCTGAGAGTTCTTTGTTACACTTTTATTGTCCTCTATTTTACAAGACATACGCTACTAGTAAAGTCTCTAGTACACTTGTCTACATTTACGCAAATTAAATATATTAGATAAGGTAATAGGGACACAAAACATACGCTATTAGTAAAGTCTCTAGTACACTTGTTTTGTTTAAATAACTATAAATAGGGAGATTAGTTAAAAGACATACTCTACTAGCTAGTAAAGTCTCTAGTATTTTGTCTTGATTAAAATAATTGGAATAAGGATAAAGGGCTTACGCTACTAGTAAAGTTTCTAGTACATTTGTCCTGTTTAAATAACAGTTACTGTATAAATAGGGAGATTAGTCAAAAGACATACACTACTAGTAAAGTCTCTAGTATATTTGTCCTGTTAAAGTAATTAAGATAAGGATAAGGGTCTCAGGACTACACTGATAGTAAAGTCTCTAGCAATTGTCTTGAAGTAAATAAGAAAACCAAGTTACAGATAAACACTATTTTGAGTAAACTTTGAGATAAATTAGATGGCATATGCTGCTAGTAAAGTCTCTAGCACAATTGTCATAATAGCTTAAATTTGTATAAACTGAGATTAATTGATTTTCTCTTCATAAATCTATTTGTACATTCATTTACAAGTAAATACTAAAAAACCTTTAGATCTAAGGCATACGCTCTAGCACAGGATCAGCTAGCACACTTGCCTCTAAATTTTGTACACCTGATAACGCTCTAGCACAGGATCAGCTAGCACACTTTCTTGTGTAGTAAAGTTATAACGTTTATAATAAAGAATTTAATACATTAAAAACCTTTTAGAACATAGGCATACGCTCTAGCACAGGGTCAGCTAGCACACTTGCCTCTAAATTTTGTACACTTGATAACGCTCTAGCACAGGGTCAGCCAGCACACTTTCTTGTGTATTAAACTGTTGAATATTCTTATTGTCTATGTAACGTTACCAATTTAAACTCAGAAGTTAGGTACTCAGTTAAACCTTTAAGTGATATATATATACCTCAGATATACCTTGTTAATATTAGACATACGCTACTAGTAAAGTCTCTAGTACACTTGTCTCTTTGTTATATGTAATATTTGCTACTGGTCTCATTGTTATATACCAGTGTCAGTGTATCTGAAGAAAACCCTATTCAAATAATAAACACACTATTGTTATTCATATTTTTATTGGTTAACTGTAGTCCTTTAATAGTCTATTATATATATTGAAAGTGACCATAACATCATGCCAATAATAAAGTATTGAACTTGAAAACGTATTTCCCTTTACTTTAGATTTTAACAAATCTAGCGAGACATAAGAGTTTGCTTTTCCAGTCATTATATCTGGTTTATTGTGTCACCTCAGTTGGTTCTGATTTTGAGATTTAGTCTTTGGTCAAGGTCTTGTGTACGTTCATTGTTTGGGAGTTTGCTGACAACTTTATTTGCCATATAGCTCTTGCCCGCTACAGTATTCTGGAACGTTGGTTGATCTGCCCTGGTCTTGTACATTATTGTTGCTTATGGGATAAGAGTGTGTGTTTTCCATATATAAAATCTTTCTTTTCAGTGTTCTGATTGTGTTTTCGTATTCTTCCTTCACACTTTCTAGTCTTTTTTATATATGTTTCCAGACGTATGTATCTCTCATTACTATCGAGCAAGCTTTCTTCTCGTTTTTTCAAATCTTCCCATTTTCTCATCTTAATTTCTTTTTGACGAAGTTCACCCATTTTGATGTTGGTTATTGGTATAGTCTCTGTGGGGGTTGTTTGTTGCTTCTTTTCAGTCTGTAATATTATAACAGTTGTTGTTATAATATCCTTGTTTGTATTGGATTGACTGATACTCATCTGCTACAGTTACTGGAGTAGGAATGCTTTCTTTAACTAATCCATCCGGCAAATTTTGTCTAATTACGGCTTAATCTGGTAGTTGAGTAACTGTACTTGTAATACTTCATACTTTGATTTGTTAACTTTGTTCTTTTTCCTGATCTTCAATCCCTATACAACTAAAACAGGTTGGCACATCATTTTATATTCTAAATTTTGTTGGTCAATAACAATACCACACAGACTGCAGGCATCTAGAGTATTTCCACGATTGGAGGTGGCTTTTTAATTCTTCGTCTATTAAAGCTATAGCTAAATTAATATTGTCAGTTGATATAAATGTATAATCTCTGATAGTGTCTTGTTCTTTAAAGCAAATTTTGCACTGGTAATCGGAGCTTGTGTCATTTTCAATATCCTTTCATTTTCTGAGGGATTAAGTTTTTCACATTTGTAGTGTATCCAATGTGATCCTGTATTACAAAATGATGCTCTCTTTCTGCATGGTCTATTGCATTGTATGCAGTTGATACCTACTTTGTCTATACTTGGCATTTCTACTTTTGTTTTATTTGCATCAGACTCACTTCTCAGTTTTTCTAGTAAATTTTCTATTTGTGCTGACAGCAGTTCATTTAAGGTTTTAATGTCACTATTCTTGTGATTGTGTAATGATTCATTGATAGTTTTATGAATAAAAATTAGGTCTTCATTGATAAATTTCTGAATGTGTTTGCCATTTACAAGCATTCTAGATGTAGTATGAGAAAAAATATAGTATAAGATTTCTTCCCCGACTGCTCACAAACACGGATGGTATTGTGTACAATGGATTTACCAGAGTTATCTGTAACATCAGTTATATGGGCTATTTCATTTAGTTTTGAATAGTCTTTATAGTATGGAATTGCAGCTATTTTCAGAAGTACATAGGTTGCTGCATAAGCTTCTGCAACAATACCTCCTCCTGTATATTTATATTTCAGGTTTTTCACTCTTTTTGCAGCACTGAGTTTTTTTTCTAATGACTTCTTAATGTTTAGTTCACAACATCTTTTATCCTTAGTTTTTATTTGCTTGGAGTTGTTTGGATTCTGCTGTTTCCCCATCTTGAGTTTCATCAATATGCTGCGATATTTGGGTATTTTGTTGTATTAATGTCATGGTTTTTTTCGGAAGTGAACAGGGCTTCCCTTATTCACTGAAGCAATTTAACAAGTTCCAGATGCACAATATGGTCTCTGTGATGTTAATTATATAGGTATATTTATGATATTAAATATTTGTCCAATCCTGCCAAAGCGACTACGTATACAATGTGAGAATTACTATGATATTTGTATTTCTGTACTTCTTGTGAATAGGGCTTCCCTTGTAATGTGTAATTATATATGTATTGTATTGCTGAGATGATGAAAATAAATTATTGAAGATGAGGTTGGCTGTAAATTATTTCTTTAATAAAAAAGAAATAAGTAGTATAAGATGAAGGTTTTCGGTTACCCCTAGGTACTGAGTTATGTAAAACAAGATAATGATGTCTTTAAAAAGACTGACGTAATAACTGGAACTAAGTAGGAAATGGAAACAGGGGTTCCCCAAAAATTAACAAAAATAAATGGAGTTTATTGATGAAAATAGAATGATTAAGACTGCCATCAAATAAAATATTGACATCTCGCGTTGAATCATAAGATTAAAGTATGTCTCGAGTACATTTGAAATGAACGATAAAACAAAGACACAACTTCACAAGGAACTGTAGAAAAAAACCTAATAGACAAACACAAAGAGTATACTTTATAAGGAAATGTACTTTGCTAATGAAAAAATGAATATAGAAAAGACTCGTACCAAGTAGAATGCAGGCATTGCTTTTGTAAGCCATGCATTACCGATGAATAAAACAAACAAATGTAGTGGCATGGTCAGTCAGAAGTACACCATTAACAATATTTGTATCCGCCTAGCTATCACAGTATATTTTAATGGAAATACCTCTGCTTCATGAATTGTTTTAGAAATAAAACACACTTTCATTTATCCTGCAACAGACATTTGATGTGTTTGAGGAAGGTATAACTTCTCCCGGTAACCTAACATCCATGTTTGAGTTGGCTGCCAACATTATAGTCATACTTGTTCTCACACCCTTCGCTGCTTTAGGTCTCCGACTTCTGTTCAGTGTATCATTTGTACGAGACAACAGTTCATCAACGTCTTTTTCCAATTTTGCATAACATGTATTTATACCGCTGATTGACTGCATTTCGTTGGCCTCGTTTTTTCTTCTCCTTTTCTCCGAATGTCACGTAAACTATTCGATTGATCTCTAGGGGAAGGTAGGTCATCGTTGTTGAACTCAACATTATCAAGAAGCGGTGTTGGATTTAGATCTATATAGGGCTTGTTCAATGCCGTTTGACACTTTCTTTCTTCCGTGGAGAGACGTCTGCTCTTATTCTTATTCTTTTGGAATATTACTGTCGTGTTACTTATAACACTTGATACAGAACGTGATTCTGGCTTGTTAAAAGGTGCGACTCTGTTCTTATTAAATATGTTTCTAAGTCTCTGAACAAACCTTATCAAAGCAATTTCTTTTCTGTGTTGCTTCCTGTCTGAATGACATTTCTTTCCACAAGTAACTCCCATTGTTTATGCTTCAGTGTTCACGTCGTAAATCTCATGTAACAAGCTTTGCGCGATCCCGAAATGCTCGCTGTTGCTGCACGCTGACGTCGACTGCATTGTAACGCGACAGTAGAGGATGCGCATGCTTGTTGAAGACTGGACGGACGACGTCTGACTGAACTAGGGAAATATTATGTGACTAAGTTAGTAATGCTTAATTAAGACATTTTTTGGGTAATAATAATATAATTATAATACAATAAAACAATATAGGTCGAAACTAAAGGGCTGAGCAGAGCATACTCCCATCTTTATAAAGGGAGGTTATATATATATATATATATAAAAAAAAAACGACAAAAAAATAAAAATATAGCTATAATAAAAAATGGGCGTGGTTTCACTAGGATTTTATTTAATCTATATGGTTATGTCCGAACACACGGTCTTTCAATATTTCAATAAAATGTATACAGTTTGCTTACGTGTGTTCTTAGACGTTTAATTTGACAAAAGCATGTACATTTTACAAACTTGTGTTAAAGTTGCCTTTTGAAACGAAGTATTGTCGAATAACAATTAAACTGTATGGATTTTAAATTAACTAGCTATCATCTCATTTTGATTTTAAAACAACTTTGAAATAAATTATGCGGAAGTCTGCCACAGTTCCTTGTTACTAACAAATGTTAGAGTCTACCCCTGACCATCTTATCAATTCCGCTTATATATGTGAAAACATTAAAGATACATTTTTGAAACCTTAAACTTTTTTTTCAATTTCAGCAAGATACAACCGTCCCACTATAGAAGAAGAATATTCTTCCAACTAAGACCCCGAGGCATAAGCATTAGACATGACTATTGAGAAAAACGGATAGCAATCATCATTCAATAAAACCTAGTAATATGAACTTTCTTCAGGAAATATTTTGAAGCAGCTCAAGCTTTTTATAAAACATAATGCAATTGTGACTGATATTAGGTTTACAAATATATATATTTTTTTTTTATATATTTACATATTACAAACCAAAACAGTATGCATAGTAATATGAATTTATAAATTTTTCTATCCTGGAAGGTCCTTTCCGTGTCAGAGCAAATCAGCTAGCAGTGTGGTATCCAAAATGGAGCTGACACTAGGGCACCCGGATGTTAACCGAGTTAGAAATTGACTGGTATGCTAAATATATATGTGGAAATGTCTGTATCCTAACTGTATCAAATCAGAGACATAAATACACAACTTTTAAATTATAAGAATCGCCAAAAAAATATTTTTCTCAATAACAAGCCGTATGATGACCATAATTTAATGATAACCACTATCACAGCTAACAGTAACAGTTGTGTAGACTAATGAACATAAATGGTAAAAAATATAAAAAAGAAAGGATTATGTATGTAAACCCACCTTGTTCAGCGAGTATCCTGTCCCATTGGCATATGCATTTCGTATTGCTTTATTTATGAACCCAGATTGTTTAATTTCACTTTCAGATATATTGATGATGTTCTTTCCATAAACAATCCGAACTTCTCTGATTGGGTTCAATTAATATATCCCCCAGAACTAGAAATAAAAGAACAGAAACGGCTTCCTCCGACCCATTTTTTTTTTACTTATAAATGTATCTCGAATTTGACTTACACAGTCATCTCAGTACCAGAATCTATGACAAACGAGACGATTTTAATTTTGAAATCATAAATTTCCCCCACCTTAGTAGCAATATACCAACAGCACCTGCATATGAGATATACATTTCCCAACTTATTCGATATTCAAGAGCTTGCTTGCAGCTCCTACTCAGACGTTGTAAAACGTAATCAGTGTCTGAGCAGAAAGTTCATGAGCCAGGGGTATGTCAAAGACCGTCTAGTCCTTTTTCTAAAAAAGTTCATCGGAAGGTACAAAGACCTTGTTGATAAATATTCCGTATCAACTTCACAAATAATACATGATGGTCTTGATGTATAGATTCTGCGTACTGATGTTGTTTATCATCTTAACAACGTGTTATATTGTTTTTCATTTGTCTTTGTTCTATTATTAATATTCCTTTTACTGTTGGATTGTTTTATGTTATTTCCATTTACCGTGGCTCGGTACTTAAACATCCCTTCAATGTGTTCAAAGTATTATCTTTCATTTTTGCTGGTGTGTTTTGTATATGCGACTTTTTGTGTTTCTTTGGTTCTTATAACGTGACTCTGTACTTTAAAAGATCCTGTCAGTATGTTATTGTTCTATAATATGTAATTATGGTATATTTCTATTATGAATTAGAAAATACGTTGAACCACAAACGTCAAAATTATTCACTAAGTGGAATGAACTATTTGTGGATTCTTATAAATTCTATTTATAAATCTCGGTCTATTTCTGAAATTATTTCTTACATATTTTTGATTTTTTAACCCTGTATGCTAACATTGCCCATTTGAAATTTTAAAATTGTTTGTATAAACATTGAACGACAAAAATATGTGACGTTTAAAAAATTTCTGACGTCAGACACGCGAATCAATGAATGTGTTTGTAGATAGATGTTTTTGTGTTCTGTTAAATTGTTCCTTTTAAAATTGTTACACGATGATGACTGCTGTGCCCATATTTTGACTATTTTATTTTTTATATCTCTTTAGTTGACGCATCATTGTAAATATAACGGAATTTGATGAGACTGTCAACAAAGTGAGAGGTTTAGCGCTATAAAACCAGGTTTAATCCACCATTTTCTACATTTGAAAATGCCTGTACCAAGTCAGGAATATGTTCTTGTCCATTCGTTTTTGATGTGTTTTGTCATTTGATTTTGCCATGTGATTAGGGACTTTCTGATTTGATTTTCCTCTGAGTTCAGTATTTTTCTGATTTTACTTTTTACACAGTGTGACCTCTAACACTTTCAGTCGGCCAGAATATATAATATGCAGACTCGGCGAATCGATGGTAAAGGGGTATTCAGAAAAGTACAAATGTCATATAATATTAAATCAAATGATATATTCACGGAAGTGGAGAGAAACCTTATTTTTTAAATCATGTTTTTTAATATAAATTCCCAGATGGAGATATAATGATTAAGTATAAATACTCCATCGAACTTAGTCGGTTCTTAAATTTAGGGGGGGGGGGGTGGTGGGGGTGGTGGTAACTGCAATGGAAAAAATTGAATCGTCTGCAACGGTCAAATGTTCTACCTGAATGGAAAATTACGAAAATTTGACCTACTTGGTGAAATGAACATTTATTTTGTTTTTATTGTTGTTAAATAAATAATAATCTTATATAATAATATCGTTATAACCATTGTAACTTGTTATACATTGTCTAGTATTCCAGAATCAAATTTATGATGCATATTTTACAAATGAAGAATGGAACATTTTTATTAAGAAGATCGCAGAACACATTGGAGATGCTGTTGTGCAAAAATGACAATGCTGTTAAAAAAGAAAATAGTCATATATTCACTTTCCTTTGACAAAGAAATTATTAAAAAAGTCAATTAATAACTTGGCATCCGGGACTCCTTTATTACTTGGAAAGGAAAAGTTATTACACAAGTCTTGAAAGAGGCCTGGGTTCTTCGCCTGTCAGTAAGGACAAACAGAGTGCATGTCAAAGTAAGTATTATTGTTATCATTCATTTAAGAATTAAATGCTTCTTTTTGTAAATTCATTGGGGAGTAAAAGCGTTGACCGAAGTACATTTTGTTCTGCGCTTCATTCTTAAAATGTGCGCACTGTCAACGCTTTTACAACCTTACGAAATTACTAAAAGAAGCATTCAATGTTTATAACAACATTTTTTTGCTATAATCTTTACTATGAAGTTTATTTTCTTTTATTTACCTGTGCACTTTATTGTAGAAGCACTGACGTGTCAACATGAATGTTACAATTCATTTTAAAATGAAGTTGATTAAGGAATAACGAGAGATTGCAGTTAGCCAATCAGAATAACGTATTATAATGAAACATACATTTAATGCAATTATTTGGTTTGATTTTATCATTTCGATTTCGATAAATTTTGCTGGTTTTTTTTTATTGGCAAACAGAATACAATAAATTCTAAGCAAGATGATGAAATGACAATTATTTTCTTTATATACATTGAATCTAATGAAGGCGTTGGGTGTTACATTACAATTAAAACTTACCCCCCCTAAAAAAAAAAAAAAAAAAACACAAGAAAGAAACACAAACACATAAAACAGCAACGTTTTAAACCTGAAAAATTCCAAACTTTTACAATAGTATGCATGTCATTTCAGTTTTGTGCACATATCTAAATAGTTTAAGTTTGCATCGTGTTGAAACTAAACAAAAAAAAAAACCATGCGATGTGTATACACATATGAGAGGGTCTTCTGAATGGAGTTTTACAAAATAGAGAATAATGAGCAAACAATATAAAGAATAAACAAAAATGGTCCAAAATAATAATAGAGAATAATGGGTTGTTAAAACATAACAAAAATAGAGAATAATGGGTTATAAATATAAAGAATTGAGAAAATTGGTATAAAAAAAATAAATATACAGAAGTGAAGGACCCCATCCGATCCCTCATATGAAGTTCAATTTGTACTTTTAATTTATTATGTGGAAATTTGTATGAATTTGAATTCGAAGATGCATTTGTAAATAAAGAAGGAAGGTGGATGTGTCATTTGGTGGGGATGTAAAACCAGATAAGGACTTTGACAAATCTGCCCCGTTTTGAGCCAAAATTATTGAATCATCTACACCAGTGAAGATTCTAAAAGCGGGACCATCAACTGAAGGAACTCCACCTAAAACAAACACAAAAACAAGTAAAAAAAACCAAACTAGATATCATTGAGATGGGAGCCATCTCTGTGGGCCCCGCTGTGAATAATGTGCATTAAAAAATTGTATCTTTACCATAGGACATGGGTTTGTCAACTGAAATCAAAGTTTTTGACCTTGACCTTTGACCTATGAAGTTGTAAATAAATTATGACACACCCTTTGGTGTTGGTTTATAAACATGTCAAGTATAAACTTTGAAATGATAAAGGTTCTCAAGATATAGAGCGGACACGATCTTTACCATAGGACATGGGGTTGTCAACTGAAACCAAAGTTTTTGGCCTTGACCTTTGAACTAGGAAGTTGCACATAAATTATGACACACCCTTTGGTGTTGGTTTATATACATGTCAAGTATAAACTTTGAAATGATAACGGTTCTCAAGATATAGAGCGGACACAATCTTTACCATAGGACATGGGGTTGTCAACTGAAACCAAAGTTTTTGACCTTGAACTATGCCCTAGGCAGTCGTTCATAAATTATGACACACCCTCTGGTGTTGGTTCATATACATGTCAAGTATAAACTTTGAAATCCTAACTGTTCTCAAGATATAAAGCGGACACGATCTTCACCACAGGACACAGGGTTGTCAACTGAAACCAAAGTTTTTTGACCTTGACCTTGACCTAGGAAGTTGTACATACATCATGACACGCCCTCTGGTGGTGTTTAATAAACGTAAAGTATAAAGTATGAAATCATAATGGTTCTCTAGATATGGAGCGGACACAAAGTGTTACGGACGGACGGACAGACGGACGGACGGACGGACGGACAGACTGATAACTATAGGGGACCGCCTTTGGCGGGACCCTAATAAAGAAAGTAACAAAAGATGAAATGTTATTGATCCTTCGCTGTTACCATGCATTAGAGGTGAAAGACTGGGATAAATTGACTGAAATGGTGTACAGCAGAAGACAAGACAAATTGCTACATCGGAATGAACCCTGGGAAAATAAACGGATATTTGACCACAAAAGCAAAATATTTGTTAAAAAACGCAGTTGTTGAATGTTAAAAACCAGTAGTTCACCAATGTTTAAAAGTCGTTAAAAGCATTTAGATTATATGGTCCTAAATTTAAAAAAAAAAGATAATTGTATAACAGCCTCGAATATGAAAACTAACAAAATTGTGAAAATATATTTTAAAGCCTAATAAATACAACATTTTCCATGCTAATTTATAGGAAAAGTAAACAAACATATTTTTTATGTTAATATATCAACGAGAAGTAAATTTTCCTTCACTTTAACAAATATACCCAACACATATCTCTGCGCTAACAAAATTCTGTAATTATATATTGCTATGTCTGTTATCGTGAATGTAAAAAGTAAAATCACAAAAATACTGAACTACAAGGAAAATTCAAATAGGAAAGGCTGTAATCAAATGGCAAAATCAAAAGCTCAAACAAATCAAACGAATGGATAACACTTGTCATATTCCTGACTTGGAACAGGCATTTTTTATGTAGAAAATGGTGGATTAAACCTGGTTTTATAGCTAGCTAAACCTCTCACTTGTATAACAGTCGCATCAAATTTCAAATATTGACAACGATGTATGAACAAAACAAACAGACATACTTGGTAAACATGTCAATAATAGGGATACAGCAGTCAACTTTGTGTTATAATCTTAATCACTATAAAACAAACAAATATGTAACAAAGAAGCATTAAATGACATAAAGACCAAGCATATTAGTAAACATTAAAGAAAAGATTACACAAATTTACCATAGAACAATAACACAATGAAGGAATGTATAGTACAAAGCCACGTCATATATGCCTCAAAGAATCATGAAAAGACATAAAGACGAAGCACATTGACAAAAATGTAAATAGTGCAAATATAGTGTCCTTTCATTAACATGAAAACGTTTAACAAAATCTGGTCAAATTTAGATATGCTGTTTCCTGTGACTAAATTCGCCGATTTTAGCTTTAAATTTTATTGTTGTTTTGTTGTACATCTTTATGTAGGGAAAATATTTTGGCTTTTTCAATTCTGAACCCTATAAACATTCATTTATGTTTTTTACCTGATCTTGTTTATAGGGGGTCTAGGTTTGCAAATATCATTTCCATGAAAGAAAATCAGGTTTGCTGTCACTCTGACATCCTCTTGTGTAGCAATACAAGTTTGAACAATAGGGAAGCGATATACTATTAATCAAAAGCTACTGCCGTTATCTTTATATTTAAATTTCAGAATCATTCTTAGCATGATGCTTTTTCTATCCTAAAATGTACATAATCCTTTATTTGATTTGTCATGCTAACCGTCTTGATTATTCTAGCGACATTGATAGTCTTATAATATTGAGTCACTGATAAGGTCTTTGCATCGGAACTAAACACATTTATTCTAAAAACAGTTGTTGGCATGACACGGGTTATGTTCTTCTCATATATGTTATGATGGTATGATACTAAACCCCTAACGGGAAGGATTGTGCCTGATGTTCATATGATGAAATCATAATCTTTCAGTCAGTTTAGTTGAAGTCTGGAGCTGGCATGTCAGTTAACTGCTAGTAGTCTGTTGTTATTTATGTATTATTGTCATTTTGTTTATTTTCTTTGGTTACATCTTCTGACATCAGATTTCTCTTGAACTGAATTTTAATGCGTATTGTTATGCGTTTACTTTACTACATTGGTTAGAGGTATAGGGGGAGGGTTGAGATCTCACAAACATGTTTAACCCCGCCGCATTTTTGCGCCTGTCCCAAGTCAGGAGCCTCTGGCCTTTGTTAGTCTTGTATTATTTTAATTTTAGTTTCTTGTGTACAATTTGGAAATTAGTATGGCGTTCATTATCACTGGACTAGTATATATTTGTTTAGGGGCCAGCTGAAGGACGCCTCCGGGTGCGGGAATTTCTCGCTACATTGAAGACCTGTTGGTGACCCTCTGCTGTTGTTTTTTATTTGGGCGGGTTGTTGTCTCTTTGACACATTCCCCATTTCCATTCTCAATTTTATTGTTTATTCGAAACTCTTGTCTTTCTACTGAATTATTTTATGTTATCTGAAACGAGCATATATGACCTACATCACGTTTTGTTTTAATATTATACCTCTTAACATGTTTCATAAATCTAAGTCTCGATCCCAACATTTCCACGTTGATGACTTATTACCAAGATATATTTTTCACTGGACTTTTACCTGTTATGAAATATTGCACCCAATTCTATTATATTAGCTGCTACTATCAGGAATCTATTAGTGATGTTAGTGTGGTAGTACCACTAACAACGGCCGACTTTCATACTGTACAGTACAGATATAACTGCTGTTAGCGCTAACAAAAGACAGGATACCATATCCGGAGATGAAACCCTCCGTCTACCGGGTCAAAACTTACGCACACACGTGGTTCAACGCCCGTGGTTTAACGTTGGAAGCCCTGAACCGCCATTTTCAGCCGCCGTTTCAACTTTTTACACGCTATCTACTACTTTCACTACTACTTCTTCTAAGATGGTTGTGATTCGGAAAAGAAAAGCGTTCTTGTCTGCAAGATTTCATTCTGGGAAAAGTTCAAAAAAGGTCGTTTTCTCTAAACACTTTCGTGGTGTGAAAGCTGATGAGGGAGAAGTTTCTGACCTACAGCATCATGCAAAGTCATTTGGTGAAACTTCCACATCTTTATCATCTGTACTCTCTGTAGCCATGCCAGGTTCTTCAGCAATAGAAGAAATGATGAATGAAATTCAACCTGATGCTGAAACAGTTATGTAAAAAGGATTCGTAATCATGATTTAATTGCGGAGATTTGACCCCTTTTTTCTTTTTTGGTTTGATCATTAAATGCTTTAAATTATTTGTAGTGAGATATTTGGTAACGGGAAGATTTTTACTTGTTTTAATCTTTAGCACTGTCCCTAGGTGTCTCCCCTAGCAGGGAAATCAATCAATAAAACCAACATTTTGTACCCCCCTTTTTTTTCACTTCCCCTGAGTATCGTGCTGCACAAAACCCGCTTATTTTAAAGGTGTCTGTTTAATTTTGATATATATATGCTAGTATGATTCACTGTTTTTTTCATCAAATTGTATTGTTTGTGAAATATTGTTAAATGACTTAATTATGATTGTATCATTGTCATTGTCCCCTGTGGAATAGAAGATAAGTTGTATTGTTACTGTATTGGCTTTGCTGTATTGTACTGTATGGTTAGAATTGCATCTTTTTTTTATTTATTAATGAACTTGATGTGTTTGACCCCCCTCATCCTTTCTGTTCCACTGATTATGCTGAAATTATGCCATTAAAAATTAAAATGCTTTTAATCTGAAAATTTGGTGAAAATAATGTTTTTCATTTACTTTTATAAGTGCTTTTAGATATTGAGCTGAATTTTGGTATTGTGAGTTGTCTACAAGGAGTTATGTTATTTAAGAATTGAATGCTTCATTTTGTAAATTTATTGGGGTTTAAAAGCGTTGACTGAACTACATTTTGTATGAAGCGTGAAATAACGGGACTATTCAAATCCATAACATTGAGTTATGTACATAATTAACCAGTCTAACATAAACAAAACAACGACATATATCAAGAATGACGTTTTCACACTATTTACAAACATTATTCTCTAGTGTAAAAACATGGTGGAATGAAATAATGCTTGCAGTACAAATTTAAGTTTATATTCCTTTCTGCTAGCTTTGTTGATTTGATTTTTGAAAATTATGGCTTTGTAGTTTTGTAGACTATTTTTGTAGATAAAGGCCATTGAACCACCTACTTGTATGTGTAAAATGTATCGTATGCATTACCAATGGTATTAACACTTGGTTCTGGTGTTTATATGTTTATTTTTTTCTACAGGGAAGCGTACATATTTATCTCTAAAGGAACAACGCTTGCATGATTGGAGTACCATTAGGGATGATATGTATGAGGCCTTTATCAGTACAGAAGCACCATCAACTGTTTCCTGCCATGAGTGCAACAAAGAGGCCCAACTTTTCAAGTGCATTGATTGCACACCATGGGAAATGGTCTGTGAAGACTGCTTATACAGGAGACACCAGTATCCACATTTGCATATGTTTGAAGCATGGAGGGTTAGCAATACTTACTGTTTGAATTTTTTTTTTTATGAAATCATGTTTGTACAATTCAAAGAAATATGGAACATATTGTTTTATTGGACATGAAGATGTCCCCATTTTTATTTATTATTCTTAAACTTGAAATGAGTGTATTATTGTCATGGTCATGTAACATTGCCAAATGTAAAAACATTGATTAACATATTTATTCTTATTATTGGTGAATGGATCCACTAGCCTGATTTTTTGTTGGTCTG
Source organism: Mytilus galloprovincialis (assembly GCF_965363235.1). Classification (NCBI taxonomy): domain Eukaryota; kingdom Metazoa; phylum Mollusca; class Bivalvia; order Mytilida; family Mytilidae; genus Mytilus; species Mytilus galloprovincialis. The sequence continues at coordinate 92,665,774 of NC_134843.1, forward strand.
GTGAATATTTTAGTATTGTCAGTTAAGAAAAGAGCACATTTGATTATATATAAACACATAATCTAATTGACTGTTTTTCATATTTAAAATTATAGTATCAAAAAAGGTTAGTTTTTATATATATGAAGATTCTACCCTTCATGCACTTAAGCAGCATTTATAGCTTAACTTTTTGAAAAAAAAACATTTTTTTAATTTTTAATATTTTCTTGTTTTCATGTATTTTTTTGAATACATTGTTTTTTTATGATTATTACAGAATGAAGCATTTGTTGGGGCTGTCTTAAAAACACCTTCATGGATCTTGTCATCACACAGTGATTGTGATTCCAATTATTTTAAGAGTATTGTAATTATAGATGTGAAAGGTATGTTAAATTAATGTATTGCTTATCAAGTTACAGTATAGTACACATGTATGTGTAAAAAAGAAGATGTGGCGTGATTGCCAATGAGACAACTCTCCACAGGAGACCAAATTACACAGAAATTAACAAATATAGGTCACCATAAAGCCTTCAACAATGAGCAAAGCCCATACCATATTGTCAGCTATAAAAGGCCCCAAAATGACAAATGTAAAACAACTCAAACGAGAAAACTAACAGCCTAATAAATGTACAAAACAATGAAGGAAAAACAAATATGTAACACAGCAACAAACGACAACCACTGACTAGGGACCGGCACATATTGAATAATAATGGAAATACATATCAAAGGTGCCAGGCTTACAATTTATATTACAACAGACATGATGATGATGATGATTTGTCTATAAAAGACTTATCAGTGACATTTGAATCAAAATAATTGAAAGGCCAAATAACAAAGTTTATGAGCATTGAGGAAACTTGGAATATGTCAAAGGTACAACAAAATGTATATACAACTTAAGGCCACCAATGGGTCTTCAACATGTGGGAAATCACACACCCAGAGGAGGTCTTGAGCAGGCCCCAAGATCCTAATGTATACTAAGTTAAAAAAAAAAGGAAATCACTCTTCACTTTGAAACAAAGAAAAACCGAAAGTATAATGTTTCTAATAAAAACATTTTTATTGTTCTGAACACGAGTTTACATTGAAAAAGAAAGTGTGACTTAGTATTGTATTTAACGGTTAAATGTTCATAGTTCCTTTACATAAACAATATAAAATAGTGTTCACATGAAGAACAAATGATGAATGGGTTCCAGAATATGTACTGGGGACACATTGTCTTGGTTAATATGTATATTTATATAAAATAATTTAGCAGCAGCAAAATTTAGCATTTATACAAGTTTTATCAACTTATTTATGTTTTTGAAATAGTGAAAAATATTTGTTTACCTTTTTAGGAAGACAGCATAAACGCAACATTCAGTTTTGCAAATGTGAACCAGAAGCTGTTACATTGGTGAAATACAGACTGTGGCCTTCAACCACTAAGTTTCCTAAACTAGCATTTGACATGGAACTACTCAAGTGGTTATATGGACTACTCATAGAGTGTCATGTCTCCTGCAAAGGATTTTGTGAGGCGTTGAAATTTAGAAGTTCTAAATACCAGAGAAATTATGTCAACTTTCAGGTTTGTTTATGAACATATTCACATTGTTTGTTACTCTATGATACTGTGAATGAACTGATTCTAAACAATGTTCTATTTCCTGACAAATAGATTTTTTTTCTGTACAGTTTTGAATACCATGTGATTTGGTGCCATTTATATATATTGAACAATTATGGATTAAAATTTAGATTATAAAAACCAATAATTATCAATATACATATATGCTATTGCAAGAATAAAGGGTACAACACCAAAAGAAAGCCATGAATAAATATTTAAGATAAAATTTATCCTTGGTAAGTATGATGTCAAATGATCCTTGTCTTAATATGTCAGAAGTTAAAAGTAAAAAAACACAAATCTTGTATGTTAAACAAATTAATAAAAACAGGCTTGTTTAGTTATATGAACTTTTTTTAATATTGACGATTGCGAGAAGAAGATAAGAACTTTAATCTGGTGTAATTTTTAGGTGTTAGACATCTACAAGTCTCTTATGACAGAGACTTTTGCAGAATTCAGGAACTTCTTCCAAAGAACTGAATTTCCAGACAAGTTAGATAATGGAACTGAATGTCCAGCTTGTTTTTCAGTAAGTTTCTTTTAATTTTTATTTCACTACATTATTTAGATTTATGATTTATTATATATGATTAAATGATTTTACTTGTCTTTTGCATCCTTGTAGAAAAAAAAGAAAGGTATATGTATAAAGAAAAACTAATTTTCAGTGCTGAACAAAAACATTCTATATATTTTTTGGATTAACCAAAAAGCAACAAAAACGATATAGTTTGTGTTTGGAATATTCGAACTGGAGTTGAAAATCAATTATCACAATGGAATTTAATACAATCAGAAGATCAAGCCAATTTTCCAAATCATACACAATGTGCTTTGGTGAACCAGTGGTGACCAGTTCTCTTTTAAGACTGAAATTCCCACATAATGGCTAGGGACTTGGTACATCTTATACTTTTTCATTTACAAGTGTCAGCAACTAAGTAATATCCATAATATAGGAATAATAGTATGAAAACACCTGGGAAAATATCAGATTTTTATTTAAAAATAGGTTAACCTTGTTTGTGTAATGAATGTTTTTTTTTGTGCATATATGTATTGATGAATTCAAATTCAGCTAAACATTATGATGATGAATTGAATATATTTCAGACATTGCCAAAGATATACAGTTTTGATGCTGATTTCCAGCTAGTTAGGAAGGCATCATCTGGCAAGCAGTGGGCAGAACCAAAACACAGCAATAAATTTTTCTTGGACCAGGCTTCAGTAGATGCCTTTATGGGCAATTATTACGAAGACAGGGGAAAGCCTGATGTGGTAAATAGTTTTCTCTAATTCTTCGGCAATTTATCCCTTTCTCAACCCATTGATTATCAAAATTTAATCAACGTGTGGTTCATTTGATCTCAATACTTCATTGGTCGAATTTCCATTATGACGTCACATTTTCTTGCTTTCTCTAGAATTTTTCTATTGTGACGTCATGAAAAAAGGCGACCATGCCTGATGACGTCACAATTTTGACTAAATTTCGTCTAAATTTTAAATATTTTAAACACTCGGCAAGCCTCAAGTTTTAAATTTGAAAATTAAACTGTCTCGAGTGGATAAATATCGTATCACACTTGATGCATTGGTAGAATCTATATTTATAACATTTTTTTAAAACCCACAAGTAAATTGATTTATTTGTTACTGTGGATTAAGCGTTACAGGCCTCTACATTAACATTTTTTCTAACTTGTCCCTTCGGACAAGTGGCAAGAAAATCAGCTTGTCCGAACTCTTAACTCACTTGTCCGAATTCATAATTGAAAATCTAACATATTGATGATTTATGCAATAATAACACTTGGGCTTTGCTTGTGCCTAATAAAAGGATCATTTTGTAATGTTATATGAATACCGCATCAAAATACATTTCATTTAATATTTCAGAATGAAAGTTTTTTTGCAAGACTGTGTTCTCTGACTCAATTTTACTATCATTTGTCAATCATTAAATCATCATTTCTTCCCAAACCACTACGTTCCCCTATGGACCTATTCATTTTTTAGTAGTGGTATGGGTTAAACCAAGGATGTAAATACACCTGGCCACCTTGAACATGTATATGAGTAAACCTTTTTAATTTATTGATGATGTCAAAACAAGCTTTTACAATTTATTTTGATTTGTATATACATTGATATATGATCATGGAGTACATACACATTTCACTAAAAAATCTGCCTTTTTAGATTTTTTTTTTTTCATCTTAAACTTTTATATCACATGTCATAGATCTTATCAAATAAAACCTCTTTTATTGTATTGTTATGCATAAAAGCAAAATCAAATGAAACATACTTTAATTTAATATTTTAAAGTTTAGGTAAAACTCCATATGGAGGTGCTCCTAATTCAAGGCAGCTTATACTAAGAAGATACATTAACATTGGTTTCTTTCCCCTTACTTATATCCCCCTGGTCAATGGCTGCCAGCATGTTCAATACTCCAAATCAGAGACATATTATACAAGTTTTATATGTCTCTGGTTCAATCAATGAATAATTATTTCATTAAGTACGATCAATAAAACAATCATTCATATTTTTGGGAATGTATAAATCTTGAATTTGATCTATTTTTATCTGACCTTGATTTTTCACTTGTCCCATCGGACAAGTAGTATGGTGAATCTACTTGCCCGACACCTGTGTCCACTTGTCCCGGACAATCGGACAAGCGTTAATGTCGAGCCCTGCGTTAAAATCAAATAGTATGGGTAACTTTGAAAAAGATAAATCTAAATCTCATAAAACTGACTTTTGGAATCATCAATAAAGTTAGACAATATTGGAGAAATAATCTTAAATAGGATAGTAGAGGGGCATTATGTTTTCTGGTCTGTTCGTCCATCTCACAGGTTAAAGTTTTTGGTCAAGGTAGTTTTTTATAAAGTCCAATCCTAATTTCACGGTCCACTGAACATAGAAAATGATAGTGCGAGGGGGGCATTTGTGTACTATGGACACATTCTTGTTTTACAGAATTTAAGGATTATTAATTTTTATTTCATAGGAGTGTAATGACTTTCAAGCCGGAAACCATCTCCGGTCTAAGAATAAGAATAAGAAGCTAGCAGAAACAGCTGTATTTGGGTCTACATGTAGACATGAATTCCCAAAGTATTTCTTCAGTCTGAAACATGGTGAAAGGTAATTAACAATTATTTCAGTTTTATACAACTGCAAAAAAATATATTAATCACAATCCAAATTCAGACCTGTATCAAGCTTGGATATTGTGTCTATTTTTGGTAAAATAATAGCAGTTCACCAGACAAATCACCATACATATATAAACCAAAAAGACAGCAGTTTTTATTTATTTCTGTTCTATTCAATGAGAGAACATACAATAAGTGGTACATATTTTAAAAAATAGTTCATAATTGCTACACTGCTGTAGCTTTGTCAATGAATAAAGTAGTTCGGTTATTTTAGAACCAAATGAAAGCATTTTTGATCACTGTAGAACCCTCGTTGAAATTTTTTTAATTGAAGCATATATGAAATTTGAATTGAATTGTGGCTTTATTATACCAATACAAAATTGATTTGTACTTTTAACCTTTTAGACTTGGATATGCAGTTTACTTATTGCGAAAGTTATTGGAAGAAGAAAATAGTGATGACAAGGATCCCTTGTATATAATGTATGACATTGCTTGCAGTCTAGAAAGTCATCTCAAGGTACAGTTTACACTCGTTGTCTTGAACTCGCTCAAGTCGAAAGTTTTCATACTACCAAACTTTGCTCCATATAAATATATGTATTTCATGAGTCGAAACATCATGTTACTCAAACTAAAATTATAGTCCCCAGTTCAAAAAACACATTGAAATCGCGTTTTTTATCTTTATTAAATACACACGTCAATCATGATCTCAGGATTTAAATGGCTTGCCCAGTTAATCTGACAAATGTAATTTAATTTCTGATCATTGACCACTGTATTGATTTTTGACATTCTTTTCCCTTATATGTTTTATAGAAGATTCTCTTTATTCACCTTCATATAATTAATTAGCAATTCATTGTTATAGATTATATGGAATTTATTAAAATTATTTTTTTATCTATTAGCTGTGATCATGCACTTGTATATGTCAACCCTTTCAACTTTAAATCACGCTAAGATCTCAATGAAGGAGTTCAAATTAAAAAGGTCACAACATCAGGAATAAAAGTGTGGAAACACATACATTGTACAACATTTATACTTGAAACAAGTTAAAAAATTATGATGTGGACTGACAACTAAGTTTAAACCAAAAAACAATTGTATTAAACTATACTAAAAAATAACCAAGATACAAAAAGCATATAACTTAATTAATATGATAAAAGAATAGATTATGATACATCCATCTTAATCCTCAATAGCCCACTTGCCAATTAGCACGGAATTCCCGAATTTGACTTTGAATTTTACACTTCATGCAAAGGGGAGTTACTCTAGCCCCGGACAAGCTCGGCGATTTCCAACGTTAACTAACCAAATGTAAAAATCATTTTCTCTTGACCTGTACGGTTTCAAAACTTCATCTTTGGTGTAACTGGTTGAAATAATAGGGACATTTTATCTTTAAATTTGTTTTGTTTAAAATATAAATAGATTTTACATTACAAGATGCCGATTTTATAAGGGTTTGTTCAGTAAATCAGACGTCTTATCCGTTGTCACGTTATCTAATTTTTGATTGAATTACTTCACTTAGAGTGGAAATTTTAAAGCACGGAATCGAAGTCGTTAATTGGCAAATAGACTATTTCAATCTCCATCCAATATCTATTGAGACTTATTTTAGCCTTACAAAGCCAAGTAAGAGTTGTGTTCCTTGATCTGCCAATCTTCTGGTAAATGAGTCGAACTATTTCTCTGGTCACGCTCGCATCACCCACATTCAATAGTTCAACTTCTATTGACCTACCCTCCCACACACATTTTAATGAAATAGCCCTTACAGAATTATGCAATATGTAGTGAATTTTGGCACATTAAATTTTAAGTTTCTTAAACAAGGTTTATTTATTAAGTTTAGCCCTGACATTTTTTTATTCAAATTGACTGCATACCACTTATTAAGAAGACATTGCAGTGTCATACCACCTGAGTATTTTCCCTAACAGTCTTTGTTAAATTAAAGGTTTTCAAAAATTTGTGCAGGATTGATCTTTGTTTCAAAAAAATTCATATTTGTCCTGAATCAAGTTTATTCCTGTCCAATGCAACTGTGAAAAAATCACACAAGCTTTCATTGCATATAAGAAAAAAAAATTCACTGGATGTCACATTTCCATTTGTTTACTTTAATTTTCATGTTTACAATCATAAACCATGACGTCACCTAATATTGCACAGATATTTTACAGAATCATCAATTAAAAAAACCTGCTGCCATTATGATCCTAATATAAACATTACTGCCTCAGAAAAAAAGATCTGCAGTGAAATGCAGGGTTTAACTCCTCACAATTGTCAAACCTAGGGGATTATTTTCTAGCCTCTTGATTACATGAATTTCCTGGAAGTGGGGTCCATGGTTTTGGTGATATATTACACCTTAAAAGCCACAATAAAATACAACCTTATCAAAATGTCATCAATCATTTTAAACTGATATGAATAAGCAACTTTCATCCTTGTCTTTAATTTGAATAAGTAAATAATTTGATTTGATATTCTTTCTTTTTTTTCAGAAACAAAATGATCAGTCCATACTAGATAAAGTACAGTTTGCAATTCCCATATTCCATTGTTATGGCCATAAAATGGCATGTCAGGTAAAATATCCTACACTATATTTCTTAATGTTCATCATTATTTTGCTTGACTGTTTCTTTTAACATAACTTTATATGGTCACTAATTGGATTTTATTTTGTCTCATGATATTGACATACTGTTGGTTACCTTGTCTGTCCATCACAAGAGTAAACTTTCCAGTTTTATTCTGCATCTTTTAAGCTATAAACTATATCAAATAAGTTGTATTTACATGAAGTAAGGGTTTTGGTATTATATAATGATTATGATTTTGATTTTTTTTTCTTAATTGATAAAAAAACAAAACAATTTGGATTGTTATTTACCTTTTTTTCAAATTCAGACATTGCAACCTTATAAAATCACTCAGCAACTCTTCTCACAAAATTGTCTTGTTGGAAAATGTAAGAATTGTGTAACACTAGTTATTTTGGGCCCTTTATAGCTTAGTTGAAGGCTGTACTTTGACCTATAATTTTTAACTTTTTATACATTGTGACTTGGATGGAGAGTTTTCTCATTGGCACTCATACCACATCTTCTTATAAAGATGGAGAAATTTAAAATTTACAAATACTTTCAGGTTCTGTATAACCCAAGGAAAAAAAATGGCATAGGACTGACAGATGGTGAAAGCCTTGAAAGACTTTGGTCATATTTAGGGAAGTTCTCTAAAATTACCAAAGAGATGACCCCGGAAAACCGTATTGATCTGCTTACTGATGGTTTAATTCATTATGGACAGAAAATCAGAGAAAAATTAGGTAAGTAACCATTATAGTGATTACTGCATTGAGTATCAATCACATTGAAACACAGTTGTGGTGCATTTATTGGACAAGTTGACCTTATGTTTGCTAATCTGAAAGAAGAACAAAAATATCAATATACATTAAAAAAAACATAAATAAGAAATCATTCCAATTTAGTTGAATCTGAGTGCCTCATAATTGATAACATGAAAAATGTTTTTAAAATTATGTTATATCTATACAATATCAGGGCTATTCCATTTAAACATAGATCAACCCCCAGGAAGGCATTTTGAAACCACTTCTAGTGGTGGGTGCCCTTTTCAAAGTTTTGATGAGGACAATCCTTCAAAATTTGTAAAAATGCTTCTCTGGGTGGCTGCCCTATTGTCATAGTGCCTTCCTGGGGGTTGATGTATGTTTAAATGGAATAGCCCTCACATAAAATTATAAAAGGTATTTACAAAAACAGTATTAGATACAATTTACATTCTTCTGATTTCCAGATTCAAATTTTATAATATGTGTGGTATGAGTGCCAATGAAACAACTCATCATCCAAGTCACAATGTAAAGTTAACAATTATAGGTTTAAGTAGGGCCTTCAACATGGAGCATTAGCTCATACTGAACAGCAAGCTATAAAGAGCACCATCTTCACATGATCTCCTCAGTTGCCAATGGTTGTTATGCTCTGCTCAGCTAGTAGTTGTATGTGAGCATAATATTACCATAAAATTGAAAATTTATATCTTAGTAGTACAACTTTTATTACCATAAAAGGTTTATAAGTGAACATAATTAACTTTCTAATTTTACATGTTATTCAGGCCATAGTCTTGTTGCAAAGATAGAGAAAGCCATCAGATTAGAAAAATCAAGCATTGAGGAATTGGAAGAACTTCTAAAGCCATTTACAAGTAACTACTAGTACATTTATCACATTATTCATTTATGATATGTTCTAGTTTGTTAAAATAGTGGAGACATATAGATTCTTACATCGTGAGCAGTGGATTATCCTGTTTTTCCAATCGAGATTGTTAAATTATGGAATTTTAAAGTCGAGTCTTGGCGAAGATTTCAAATTCCATAATTAGTTTATCAAGATAGAAGATACACGATAATCCACTGCCAACAATGTAAGAATCTGTTTCTCTAATGTCCAAAAAACCCTAATTTAATTTCAATAGAGAGTAAATTCTCCCAACTATGCTTTTACTACGTCGTGCGATAGTTTAAAAATGCATGCTGAAATGTACATCACTTGGCCAAAAATAACAGCCCATGTCTGATCATGACCTTTTGATAACATGTTTTCCAATCCAATTTAATCCAAACGTGTTTATAATTGATTCATATTAGAAGAAACACCTTTTTTTGCAGACTTTTAAAGACATTTTGTTTCTTTAAATGACATTTTCTAGACCAAACAAAATTGTTTTTGTACTACACCAAACTAAGACGTTTTTTAAGACGGGTTACGATTTTTGTATAACCAATCATTTGCCAAGAACAAATTTTTCACTAGAGACAAGAAATATATTTCTCACACTGGTCTAGAAACATGAAAATTGCATCAAAATTAGAGAAATATGATTCTCTTTTGCTTCAAATTAAAAAAAAGAAAGAAAAAAAAATCTAAATCAACATAAAAAACACTAAATTGCAAACTCCTGATTTGGAAAAGGCACATACATGACGTAATGGGTAAAATGTGTTTAAGGGCATGCCAACCCTCATCCTAAAATCAGCTAAAAAGGGCTCAACTCTTCAGATTGGTGCTAGTATTTTTGGCAATTTAACCTATAAATAAAACTGTTAGTTTTAGTTTGGTTTAATGATGATTTATTTCCATGAATGCTGATAAATGTCTAAATTTAATAACTGAAAGGTAGATATTCATATGCTTAATGATAGTTAATTGCTGAAATGATTGCCTTTTTAATTATAAATGTATATTGAGCATCTATTAAAATCATCAAAATTTCATGAAGAGAATTGATTTGTAGGTATTACAGAGGAGGTGGTCTTGAGTTGGATTGAAGATGAAAAAGTTATGGTTACCTCATCTCAGAACGAACCAACATGTAAGTGTATTGTATTTAATTTTTAAATAAGTGGGCTTGCTGTATTGCCATCTTAATATCATAATATTTTAACATGATAATCATATATGTCACATATGAACTGAAATAAGTAAATTAATGATATCTGAATGCAAGTTCATTAGTTATCCATAAATATCACTGTAACATTCTAGAAAAAGATTAGTAGAATCTTACAGTCATTTATTTCAGTGATGTGATGATTATAGAAATAAGGGCTGTTCCAGAAAATACTATGTCACCCCCAGGGAAGGCATTTTTTTTAATTTTATGTGGGTGCTTGTTTTTGAAATACCAAAATGCAAAGGAAGTGTTGTTCTAATTTATTTTTATTTCTGTGGGTGGTGGGGATTAAAAAAAAGGGCCTTCCTGGGGGGGGGGGGCATCGTATTTGCTGGAACAGCCCTTAAACCAGTACTGGTGAATATTTTCCAATTAGATTTTTTATAGTTGATCACAATAAATAATTTGTTCAATCAATTACTTAATATTATAACAATCTGTTTATTTATTCCAGTAACCTTAACAACCCAGGAACAGTACTCTTTGGAACTAGAAAAGATGGATGATTTGAGGTATATTTTGTTATTGTAATTTAGGACAAAAACTGATATTATTACAAAGGGCGTGGAATTTTAATTTTTTGGTTTATAGATCTGTCAATGAATTTAAGTTTTGTTAGGTAAATTAAAAAAGGGAAAAAATTATAAAGGCATAAACATGTATAGCATATTATTCTGTAGTTAAACAATATGTGAATAAGGTTTTTCTGTCTTTTGTTAATGAATTTGTATGTAAACAAAATGAGCTGCACCTTAAAATTTTAATGTAACTCGATCACATACCTATATAATGGGAAAAAGTGTACTTTAGACTGTTTGACATTGCATGTTTTTCGTAAGTAGAATGTTTGATATTGCCATGTTAATTTGTATGCTTGAATAATGCTTTATAGTGAAATAAAAAAAGTTGACTTTAATTTCAGAAAAAGAGTTCCCCCTGCCAAACTGGAAGAAGATCAAACATATAAGAAGTAAGTTATTATTTATTATCACTCATATATAAAGTTTGGGTCTTTAAGTTCATATTATACTTTTATCTCAAGTAGTCACATATAGTATAATGTCTTGTTGAAAGTGCAAGTTTTCAGTAATTAATCCATTTTCCTGTCATTGTATAACTGAATATGTAAACTATTAAAAAAAAACTGAATATGTAAACTATTAAAAAAAATCTAATTTGTGAAACAAGAAAATATTCATACTGTTGAACAACTGTACCAAAAGCTTCTAAACTTTAATTGAATGTTCCTAATTGAGTCTATGGTAAACATGTCCACCATTGTTAAAGATAGAACAAAGGGGATAAATGCTGTTTTTGGCTTGAAAACATAATAAATTGTCAAACTATAACTATAAAAAAGAAGATTTGCCAATGAGACAACTCTTCACAAGAGACCAAATGACACAGAAATTAACAACTATAGGTCACTGTATGGCCTTCAACAATGAGCCAACCCCATACCGCATAGTCAGCTATAAAATGCCCAGAAATGACAATTGTAAAACAATTCAAGCGATAAAACTAACGGCCTTATTAATGTACAAATAAAGAAAAGTGTTTATAGGCAGGCAGTTTATATAGAACTGTTATTATTAATTTGTGTTGAATAACAGTAAATGATGATGCTTTTTTTCAGGTTGACTTCAACTATACAAAAGTTGCAGCGGAAATTGAAAGAAAAATGGGACATTACTGCTGATCATGATGTATATGAAACAAATTTGGCTGCAGCCAAGGAGAAAAGCAGGAATGTTGTCTTGGTTAAATTGGGAGGCTTAGTTTCAGAGAGACATTTTCTGCTGGAGTTAGTGAAGAAATATGCCAGTTTGTATAATTTTTTTAATTCTCTTTAGATTCAGTATATTTTAATTATTTTCAATGAGTGTGCATTTTGATTAACGTTTGCTTATCTGTATGTTCCATTGTATTCTTTATACATGGATAGGGAAATTAACACTGTATAACACAGTTAAATTAATCTTAATTTCGCACTCAGAAGACTTGGAGGTTTTGGTTTAAGTGCATTTTCAGTATGACTAAATGGAACATCAAATATAATTGATTGTTTCTTATAAAAAAAGAAACATAGTTGTGCTAAAATGGTTTTTAAACAGTAAATTTAAATAAGGACAATATCATTGATAATTCATGGAAACACACACTCAAGAGAAAAAATATCCACCCAGTTATTGATAATACTATTATACTAATACTATCATGCTTCTCTTTTTTTTATACAAGTGTATTTAAAATTTAAAAACTTATTGATTTTAAAAATCTTACGTTCTTGTTGACGTTATTTCAGGGGGACAAAGCATTGCCATCAGACTGTGCAGACAATTAAAGAAGACTGGCAACAAAATACACCATACAATTAAGGAATACAATAACATAGGAGGTCCAACAACAACCCTGCCATTGAATATACTATTCAATGATATAAAAGATCGCAATGGGGATATTTGGAAGACAATTGATCTTCAAGATTCGGGGGAAATTCCTGCTGAAATTAAACAAAGAGCTGTCAATGCAAAATCACTGATTGAACGATCAAAAGAGGAGAAAAGTCTTTTAAGGCTGGAGATGAAGTCTACTCTTGACTGGCATTTTATGCAACATTCAATCCTATTAGATGCATTCAATCATACAAGAGATGGTAAAAGAGCATGCATTGTCAAAGAAGGTCTTTACATTGAAACAAAGTTGTCACATTTAGAAAATTGTTTCAGATTATACCTAGACAGTGAAATCAAAACTCCTAATGTTTTCTTTGAAATGATAGAAATGGGTGAAAATAGCAATGGTCAGGAATTTGAGAGTTTGCTTAGAGATCGAAATAATATGGACAATTTCAATTTTTGTGAAGATGATGATGTTGAGGATGATGACAATGATGATGATGTTGAAGATGATGACAATGATGATGATGTTGAGGATGATGTTGAGGATGATGACAATGATGATGATGTTGAGGATGACAATGATGATGATGTTGAGGATGATGACAATGATGATGAGGATGAGAATTACGATGATTACTAGGACAAAGATGATGTTGATGAATCAGAGGGAGTTGGCAGAGACACTTTAATTAATTGATTCAATGACTATTTGTACATGTGTATCATGAAACAATATTTGAAGAAATTGTATCTTTTAAAATGGCATATGTTTTAGGAAATTTTTCAAATCAACATTTATGTACCTCTGAAAAAAATATATTTTGTTGTCTTTAACTTTTGGTGAAATGAAATCCTTATGCATTCAAAATGTGATTTCCAGAACAGTATGAAACCCTCTGGCGTACTGAAAAGTCATTAGGTTGCAAGTCACTGGCGTAAATAGAAAAATCTTGAACTTGACTTGTTACAATCAAATCTTGCCAATGGTATTTTGGTTGTTATTAAATCATATGTCATTTGATAAGGTACATCATAAATGTTTTATGTGTGAAAAAATCATATGCCTATATCAAAGTCCTGATTTTTCTACTTTTGAATTTTTTTTTTGTTAAAATTTATGATAAGGCTATTGCTAAGGGATCAATTAAAGAAGACTGGCAACAAAATACACCATACAATTAAGGAATACAATAACATAGGAGGTCCAACAACAACCCTGCCATTGAATATACTATTCAATGATATAAAAGATCGCAATGGGGATACTTGGAAGACAATTGATCTTCAAGATTCGGGGGAAATTCCTGCTGAAATTAAACAAAGAGCTGTCAATGCAAAATCACTGATTGAACGATCAAAAGAGGAGAAAAGTCTTTTAAGGCTGGAGATGAAGTCTACTCTTGACTGGCATTTTATGCAACATTCAATCCTATTAGATGCATTCAATCATACAAGAGATGGTAAAAGAGCATGCATTGTCAAAGAAGGTCTTTACATTGAAACAAAGTAGCCAAATTTAGAAAAGTGTTGCAAATTTTACCTTGACAGGACAGGGAAATCAAAACTCATATTAGGGGTATTCAATGGAAGGCAATAAAATCCTTAATTGATAGTGCTAACAAAAATAAATTTCCTACATCAAAGTCATGATTTTTTGTAGTTTTTCATGGTTAAAAATTATGATAAGGTTATTGTTTGGGGATGATTAATCTTCAAAACAGTGTTGAAATTCCTACTGAAATTAAAGAACAAGATGTCAATGCAAAATTACTAATCAAAAGAGGATAAAAGTCTGTAAGGCTGGAGATGAAGTCTACTCTTGACTGGCATTTTATGCAACATTCAATCTTAATATGCATTTAATCATACAAGAGATGGTAAAAGAGCATGCATTGTCAAAGAAGGTCTTTACATTGAAACAAAGCAGCCAAATTTAGAAAAGTGTTGCAAATTATAACTTGACAGTTCAATCAAAACTTTCGTTTTCTTTGAATGGATAGAAATGGGTGAAATTAGCAATAGAAATTTGAGAGTTTGCTATTTTAGTATCTTTAACTTTTGGTTAAAGGAAATTATAATGATTGTCAAAAAATGACTTGCCAAACAGAATGAAACCCTCTGGTGCACTGTGATGGTCTTTAAATTAAAAGTTTTCTTATTTATAAAAGAGTTACAAATTATACCTTGACTGTGAAATAAACACTTGTAATTTTTTTTTTTGAAATGGGTGAACATAGCAATGGTCAGAAATTTGGGTTCTCTTCGGAATGAAAATCATATTGACTATAATTTTATAATAACACATAAATTATAAATAATTTGATGAAATTTTATATAGAGAATTGAAACCAAATGACTAATAAAAAATCCTTTAAATAGTACAAGGTAGTCCAGTAAAAGAGCTTGCATTGTGAAAGAGTCTTTTTTTTTCTATTGAAGGCCAATAATAATTAAAAATTAGAAAATGCTAAAAATTAATCGACTTCCAGGCATAAGCAGGTCATTGTTAAACTATTGAACTTGAACTACCAATATTTTTTACTCTAATTTATTGGTGTGTTTTGTTCATAATAAGAAACCAATAGGTCTCCAATTAACTCATTTCACGACAATCAAATTCATGATTAATGCCTAAAAAAAAAATGTAAATTTTACAAGCAATTTACAAATTTAAAAAAAAGTTGTATAGGATCCTTTTGTTAATTGTGCAGTATATAGAAATTATGTATTTCTGTTTATTGAAGCATTGTTATGTAAATAAAGTTATTTATTGTGATTTTTGAAATTTGATCTGTCAGACTGTTCATATAAATTTTGAAGCAATATTTAATAAAATAATCTGTTTTCAAATGACATATATTTTAGGAAACTTTTAAAAGAAACACTTCTGTAGCTCTTGAAATAAAATATTTAACTTTTGGTGAAATGAAATCTTTATACATACAAAATGTGATCTGCAGAACAGGATGCAACCCTCTGGCGTACTGTGAAAAGTCGTAAGGTTGTAAGTCACTGGCGTAGATGGAATAAGCTCGTAAACTTGACCTGCTGCAAATCAAACCTTGTTTATGATATTTTTACAAATTTTAAAATAAGATGTATAGGATCTTTTTATTAATTGTGCAGTATATAGAAATTATGTATTTCTGTTTATTGAAGCATTGTTATGTAAATAAAGTTATTTATTGTGATTTTTGAAATCTGATCTGTCAGACTGTTTATATAAATTTTGAAGCAATATTTAATAAAATAATCTGTTTTCAAATGACATATATTTTAGGAAACTTTTAAAAGAAACACTTCTGTAGCTCTTGAAATAAAATATTTAACTTTTGGTGAAATGAAATCTTTATACATACAAAATGTGATCTGCAGAACAGGATGCAACCCTCTGACTACTGTGAAATGTCGTAAGGTTGTAAGTCACTGGCGTAGATGGAATAAGCTCGTAAACTTGACCTGCTGCAAATCAAACCTTGTTATGATATTTTTATATGAATATATATGTCATTTGATAACTGATAACATATATCATAAATGTTCGTTGTGTATTTGTTTTGATTTATTTGACTTTAAAGTTTTTCAATGGTCAAAATTATGATACTAGTGTAGAAGAGATGAGTAAAGGCCCTATATAACATGCATACATCAATGAGGCAGAGATATTTGGTGGGTCAAGGCTCTATATAACATGCATACATCAAATTGAATGAGACGCAATTATTCAATAGGTATAACTCTATATAACATGCATACATCAATGAGGCAGAGATATTCGGTGGGTATAGGCTCTATATAACATGCGTACATCAAATTGAATGAGACGCAATTATTCAATAGGTATAACTATATAACGTGCATACATCAATGAGACAGATATTCCTTGGGTATAGGCCATATATAATACCCAATCATTAATAAGGCAGAGATAATTAATGTGTATAGGCCCTATAAAACATTCATAAACAAGCGAGACTATAGCTATAGGGTTAAGCACTTTTTACACCACTGACTGACAAGATTTCGATGAGACTATAAACCCATTAGAGATATTAGATGAGTATAGGCCCTACATAACGTTCAAACACAAATGAGACCGAGATATTCAGTGGGTCTATATAACATGCATACACCCATGAGATAGAGGTTATTCAGTGGTTATAGGCTCTCTAAACGTTCATACACCAATGAGAAAGCTATTTGATTGGTATATGCCGTATATATCGTGCATGCACCAATAAGGCGCAGCTATTCGATGGGTAAAGGAACTTTATAACGTTCATACAACAATAAGACAGACATATTCGGTTGGTAAAAGCCTATAATTATAACATTCATACTCCAATAAGACTATTATTCAATGGGTATATGGCTAAAGGCTCTATATAGCAAGCACGAACCAACGAGTTATTCAATACATATAGGGCCTATATGACGTTCATACATCAATGAGACAAAGTTATTTGGTGGATATATATGCCGAATATATCGTTCATGCACCAATGAGGCCAGATAACATATATTTGATGAAATTCACGATGTCTTGAGAGTTGTCTTATTGTTAGTGTTATTCATTGTTGAAGGCCAGATAACGTATAATTGATGAAATCTATGATCTCTGCAGAGTTGTCTTATTGTATGGATTATTCATTGTTGAAGGCCAGATAATATATAATTGATGAAATCCATCATCTTGTGGAGAGTTGTCTTATTGTAAGGATCATTCAGTGCTGAAGGCCAGATAACGTATAATTAATGAAATCCATAATCTCTGGTGGAGAGGTATCTTATTGTAATGATTATTCATTGTTGAAGGCCAGATAACATAATTGATGTAATCTACGATCTCTGGTGGAAAGTGGTCTTCTTGTTAGTATTACTCATTGTTTAAAGGCCAGATAACGTATAGTTAATGAAATCCATCATCTCTGGTGGAGAGTTGTCTTATTAGTTTTATTCATTATTGAAGGCTAGATAACATATAATTAATGAAATCCGCGATCTCTTGTTGAAAGTTATCTTACTGTAATGATTATTCATTGTTGAAGGCCAGATAACGTAAAATTGATGAAATCTACGATCTCTGGTGGAAAGTTGTCTTCTTGTTAGTTTTATTTATTGTTGAAGGCAAAATGATATATAATTGATGAAATAGAGTTATCTTATTGTAAGTATTATTCATTGTTGAAGGCTAGATAACATATAATTAATGAAATCCGCGATCTCTTGTTGAAAGTTATCTTATTGTAATGATTATTCATTGTTGAAGGCCAGATAACGTATAATTGATGAAATCTACGATCTCTGGTGGAAAGTTGTCTTATTGTTAGTTTTATGACACTGGCTACGGTTACATGGAAATGTAACAATTGTTACATTGGAGACTAATTGCCGGAATGCAAAGTTGGGTAAGGAACCGATTAATTAAAATGTAACTATAATTATTGAGGCTACGGTTACATGACTTTATTGTTACAAGAAAAAACAGCAATGTACGCTAGATTTAATATTAAACTTTAAAAAAAAAAGGGGGGCTCGCGGGTCTAAATCGATTTTTCAGTATATAAATATAAATAATAATATTATTATTCAACAAATGGTGTTAAAATAGTTTTACGTATTAATGGTTTTGATGTTCTTAAAGATACTACTCCAGATTAGGAGTGTCCTAGGCGAAAAATATAATAGGCCAATGGTTTCACTTTTAAGTATGTAACTGCACACCTCTCTAATTACTGTCATTATACTTTGAACAATGGATGAAGAGATTCCCAATTTTGTTTAGGGTGAAAAATTTAAATCTTGGGATGCGTTTTAAACGAAACTGAATCAATATCAAGACACAAACTTCTTACAGCTATACAAACGCAGTTCTAAAAAAAGCAAAGTCTGCTAACTGTAAATACTGGGAACTTCTGTATGTACATGTATCCATGAAGGACGTAATTTCGTTCATCAAAAATGTGTCGGACTTAAACATATGCTTTAAAAACCACTTACTGGATTTGTAGAAACTGTCATTGTAAATAAAAAATTACAGTAAAGAAATTGTATGTAATAAATGTATGTATTGTAAATATAAAATAAATGTCTTCAACTTTTATTATTTAGTACATATTACTAGTCCCATCGTACATTGCTGTTTTTCGTGTAACAATAACGCAATGTAACCGTAGCCTCAATAATTATTGTTACATTCGTTAACAGGTCCTTACCCAACCATGCATTCCGGAATTTAGTCTCCAATGTAACAATATTATTTTTATTATTGTTATATTTCCATGTAACCGTAGCCAGTGCCTAGTTTTATTCATTGTTGAAGGCTAGATAACATATATTTAATGAAATCCGCGATCTCTTGTTAAAAGTTATCTTACTGTAATGATTATTCATTGTTGAAGGCCAGATAACGTATAATTGATGAAATCTACGATCTCTGGTGGAAAGTTGTCTTCTTGTTAGTTTTATTTATTGTTGAAGGCAAAATGATAATTGATGAAATAGAGTTATCTTATTGTATTATTCATTGTTGAAGGCTAGATAACATATAATTAATGAAATCCGCGATCCCTTGTTGAAAGTTATCTTATTGTAATGATTATTCATTGTTGAAGGCCAGATAACGTATAATTGATGAAATCTACGATCTCTTGTGGACAGTTGTCTTCTTGTTACTTTTATTTATTGTTGAAGGCAAAATGATATATAATTGATGAAATAGAGTTATCTTATTGTAAGTATTATTCATTGTTGAAGGCCAGATAACGTATAATTGATGAAAACCACGATCGTTTTAGGAGATTGTCTCATTGTAAGGGTTGTTCATTGTTGAAGGCCAGATAACATTACGATCTCTGGTGGAAAGTTGTCTTCTTGTTAGTTTTATTTATTGTTGAAGGCAAAATGATATATAATTGATGAAATAGGGTTATCTTAATTATTGTAAGTATTATTCATTGTTTAAGGCCAGATAACGTATAATTGATGAAAACCACGATCTTTTGTGGAGATTGTCTCATTGTAAGGATTGTTCATTGTTGAAGGCCAGATAACATATAATTGATGAAATTCACGATGTCTTGAGAGTTGTCTTATTGTTAATGTTATTCATTGTTGAAGGCCAGATAACATATAATTGATGAAATCTATGATCTCTGCAGAGTTGTCTTATTGTATGGATTATTCATTGTTGAAGGCCAGATAACATATAATTGATGAAATCCATCATCTAGTGGAGAGTTGTCTTATTGTAAGGATCCTTCAGTGCTGAAGGCCAGATAACGTATAATTAATGAAATCCATCATCTCTGGTGGAGAGGTATCTTATTGTAATGATCATTCATTGTTGAAGGCTAGATAACATATAATTAATGAAATCCGCGATCTCTTGTTGAAAGTTATCTTATTGTAATGATTATTCATTGTTGAAGGCCAGATAACGTATAATTGATGAAATCTACGATCTCTTGTGGACAGTTGTCTTCTTGTTAGTTTTATTTATTGTTGAAGGCAAAATGATATATAATTGATGAAATAGAGTTATCTTATTGTATTATTCATTGTTGAAGGCTAGATAACATATAATTAATGAAATCCGCGATCCCTTGTTGAAAGTTATCTTATTGTAATGATTATTCATTGTTGAAGGCCAGATAACGTATAATTGATGAAATCTACGATCTCTTGTGGACAGTTGTCTTCTTGTTAGTTTTATTTATTGTTGAAGGCAAAATGATATATAATTGATGAAATAGAGTCACTTATTGTAAGTATTATTCATTGTTGAAGGCCAGATAACGTATAATTGATGAAAACCACGATCGTTTTAGGAGATTGTCTCATTGTAAGGGTTGTTCATTGTTGAAGGCCAGATAACATTACGATCTCTGGTGGAAAGTTGTCTTCTTGTTAGTTTTATTTATTGTTGAAGGCAAAATGATATACAATTGATGAAATAGAGTTATCTTAATTATTGTAAGTATTATTCATTGTTTAAGGCCAGATAACGTATAATTGATGAAAACCACGATCTTTTGTGGAGATTGTCTCATTGTAAGGATTGTTCATTGTTGAAGGCCAGATAACATATAATTGATGAAATTCACGATGTCTTGAGAGTTGTCTTATTGTTAATGTTATTCATTGTTGAAGGCCAGATAACATATAATTGATGAAATCTATGATCTCTGCAGAGTTGTCTTATTGTATGGATTATTCATTGTTGAAGGCCAGATAACATATAATTGATGAAATCCATCATCTTGTGGAGAGTTGTCTTATTGTAAGGATCCTTCAGTGCTGAAGGCCAGATAACGTATAATTAATGAAATCCATCATCTCTGGTGGAGAGGTATCTTATTGTAATGATCATTCATTGTTGAAGGCTAGATAACATATAATTAATGAAATCCGCGATCTCTTGTTGAAAGTTATCTTATTGTAATGATTATTCATTGTTGAAGGCCAGATAACGTATAATTGACGAAATCTACGATCTCTTGTGGACAGTTGTCTTCTTGTTAGTTTTATTTATTGTTGAAGGCAAAATGATATATAATTGATGAAATAGAGTCACTTATTGTAAGTATTATTCATTGTTGAAGGCCAGATAACGTATAATTGATGAAAACCACGATCGCTTTAGGAGATTGTCTCATTGTAAGGGTTGTTCATTGTTGAAGGCCAGATAACATATAATTGATGAAATTCACGATGTCTTGAGAGTTGTCTTATTGTTAATGTTATTCATTGTTGAAGGCCAGATAACATATAATTGATGAAATCTATGATCTCTGCAGAGTTGTCTTATTGTATGGATTATTCATTGTTGAAGGCCAGATAACATATAATTGATGAAATCCATCATCTAGTGGAGAGTTGTCTTATTGTAAGGATCCTTCAGTGCTGAAGGCCAGATAACGTATAATTAATGAAATCCATCATCTCTGGTGGAGAGGTATCTTATTGTAATGATCATTCATTGTTGAAGGCTAGATAACATATAATTAATGAAATCCGCGATCTCTTGTTGAAAGTTATCTTATTGTAATGATTATTCATTGTTGAAGGCCAGATAACGTATAATTGATGAAATCTACGATCTCTTGTGGACAGTTGTCTTCTTGTTAGTTTTATTTATTGTTGAAGGCAAAATGATATATAATTGATGAAATAGAGTTATCTTATTGTATTATTCATTGTTGAAGGCTAGATAACATATAATTAATGAAATCCGCGATCCCTTGTTGAAAGTTATCTTATTGTAATGATTATTCATTGTTGAAGGCCAGATAACGTATAATTGATGAAATCTACGATCTCTTGTGGACAGTTGTCTTCTTGTTAGTTTTATTTATTGTTGAAGGCAAAATGATATATAATTGATGAAATAGAGTCACTTATTGTAAGTATTATTCATTGTTGAAGGCCAGATAACGTATAATTGATGAAAACCACGATCGTTTTAGGAGATTGTCTCATTGTAAGGGTTGTTCATTGTTGAAGGCCAGATAACATTACGATCTCTGGTGGAAAGTTGTCTTCTTGTTAGTTTTATTTATTGTTGAAGGCAAAATGATATATAATTGATGAAATAGAGTTATCTTAATTATTGTAAGTATTATTCATTGTTTAAGGCCAGATAACGTATAATTGATGAAAACCACGATCTTTTGTGGAGATTGTCTCATTGTAAGGATTGTTCATTGTTGAAGGCCAGATAACATATAATTGATGAAATTCACGATGTCTTGAGAGTTGTCTTATTGTTAATGTTATTCATTGTTGAAGGCCAGATAACATATAATTGATGAAATCTATGATCTCTGCAGAGTTGTCTTATTGTATGGATTATTCATTGTTGAAGGCCAGATAACATATAATTGATGAAATCCATCATCTTGTGGAGAGTTGTCTTATTGTAAGGATCCTTCAGTGCTGAAGGCCAGATAACGTATAATTAATGAAATCCATCATCTCTGGTGGAGAGGTATCTTATTGTAATGATCATTCATTGTTGAAGGCTAGATAACATATAATTAATGAAATCCGCGATCTCTTGTTGAAAGTTATCTTATTGTAATGATTATTCATTGTTGAAGGCCAGATAACGTATAATTGACGAAATCTACGATCTCTTGTGGACAGTTGTCTTCTTGTTAGTTTTATTTATTGTTGAAGGCAAAATGATATATAATTGATGAAATAGAGTCACTTATTGTAAGTATTATTCATTGTTGAAGGCCAGATAACGTATAATTGATGAAAACCACGATCGCTTTAGGAGATTGTCTCATTGTAAGGGTTGTTCATTGTTGAAGGCCAGATAACATTACGATCTCTGGTGGAAAGTTGTCTTCTTGTTAGTTTTATTTATTGTTGAAGGCAAAATGATATATAATTGATGAAATAGAGTTATCTTAATTATTGTAAGTATTATTCATTGTTTAAGGCCAGATAACGTATAATTGATGAAAACCACGATCTTTTGTGGAGATTGTCTCATTGTAAGGATTGTTCATTGTTGAAGGCCAGATAACATATAATTGATGAAATTCACGATGTCTTGAGAGTTGTCTTATTGTTAATGTTATTCATTGTTGAAGGCCAGATAACATATAATTGATGAAATCTATGATCTCTGCAGAGTTGTCTTATTGTATGGATTATTCATTGTTGAAGGCCAGATAACATATAATTGATGAAATCCATCATCTTGTGGAGAGTTGTCTTATTGTAAGGATCCTTCAGTGCTGAAGGCCAGATAACGTATAATTAATGAAATCCATCATCTCTGGTGGAGAGGTATCTTATTGTAATGATCATTCATTGTTGAAGGCTAGATAACATATAATTAATGAAATCCGCGATCTCTTGTTGAAAGTTATCTTATTGTAATGATTATTCATTGTTGAAGGCCAGATAACGTATAATTGACGAAATCTACGATCTCTTGTGGACAGTTGTCTTCTTGTTAGTTTTATTTATTGTTGAAGGCAAAATGATATATAATTGATGAAATAGAGTTATCTTATTGTAAGTATTATTCATTGTTGAAGGCCAGATAACGTATAATTGATGAAAACCACGATCTTTTGTGGAGATTGTCTCATTGTATGGATTGTTCATTGTTGAAGGCCAGATAACATATAATTGATGAATTAAATTCACGATCTCTTGAGAGTTGTCTTATTGTTAGTTTTATTCATTGTTGAAGGCCAGATAACGTATAATTGATGAAAACCACGATCTTTTGTGGAGATTTTCTCATTGTAAGGATTGTTCATTGTTGAAGGCCAGATAACATATAATTGATGAAATTCACGATGTCTTGAGAGTTGTCTTATTGTTAATGTTATTCATTGTTGAAGGCCAGATAACGTATAATTGATGAAAACCACGATCTTTTGTGGAGATTTTCTCATTGTAAGGATTGTTCATTGTTGAAGGCCAGATAACATATAATTGATGAAATTCACGATGTCTTGAGAGTTGTCTTATTGTTAGTTTTATTCATTGTTGAAGGCCAGATAATGTATAATTGATGAAAACCACGATCTTTTGTGGAGATTTTCTCATTGTAAGGATTGTTCATTGTTGAAGGCCAGATAACATATAATTGATGAAATTCACGATGTCTTGAGAGTTGTCTTATTGTTAATGTTATTCATTGTTGAAGGCCAGATAACATATAATTGATGAAATCTATGATCTCTGCAGAGTTGTCTTATTGTATGGATTATTCATTGTTGAAGGCCAGATAACATATAATTGATGAAATCCATCATCTTGTGGAGAGTTGTCTTATTGTAAGGATCATTCAGTGCTGAAGGCCAGATACCGTATAATTAATGAAATCCATCATCTCTGGTGGA
Source organism: Mytilus galloprovincialis (assembly GCF_965363235.1). Classification (NCBI taxonomy): domain Eukaryota; kingdom Metazoa; phylum Mollusca; class Bivalvia; order Mytilida; family Mytilidae; genus Mytilus; species Mytilus galloprovincialis. The sequence goes on from NC_134843.1 coordinate 92,690,373, forward strand.
GAGGTATCTTATTGTAATGATCATTCATTGTTGAAGGCTAGATAACATATAATTAATGAAATCCGCGATCTCTTATCTTATTGTAATGATTATTCATTGTTGAAGGCCAGATAACGTATAATTGATGAAATCTACGATCTCTTGTTGACAGTTGTCTTCTTGTTAGTTTTATTTATTGTTGAAGGCAAAATGATATATAATTGATGAAAGAGTTATCTTATTGTAAGTATTATTCATTGTTGAAGGCCAGATAACGTATAGTTTATGAAATCCATCATCTCTGGTGGAGAGTTGTCTTATTGTTAGTTTTATTCATTGTTGAAGGCTAGATAACATATAATTAATGTTTTTGTTTAATATACACATTTAAATATAATGTGAAATTACTACAACCACAGGAGTACAATAGACCAAAAATTCAGATTTATTTATGTCTATTACATGATGTTACTTGTCAAAAGAATTCATGTTAAAATCAAAACTGTTTGATGTTCAAATATAGTATTTAAAGTAAAGTAAAATTAAACTAAATTAATCTTTATTAAATAATAAAAATTTAACTTGTATGGTAAATAATGAAGCAGTGTCATAAATTACATATTTTTTTTTTATAAAAATAGCATAACTGACATGCTTTTAAAAGAATTATTGTTTTAATGACAATAATAACCTTGCAGAAAACTGTAAAAGTGGAACCAAAGTACAAATTAAATGAATAGTTTTCTAGGTTCCAATACATAAATTGTGTTATTTCTTAAAAAATATTGTCATGGTTTTGTTAACTACCAATTCAGTTCATCCTCTTTTTTGCTTACTTAGACCATGACAAGATTTTGTGAGGTAAATTAATCTTGCCTAAATATAATCAAATTACCCTTTAATGATAAAAAAAAGTACTAGATTGGTTAAATTGTAACTTTATTAGACCTCTGCTTTCATTTGCCTTTAATTGGAATTATAACAGCAAAATTATAGTGAAAAATAGATTTTTTTTTAATAGGACAACTGTTTTTAATAACTTGTGTAAACGTATGTTAAAGGTATTTCAGAATTTATCTGTAAAAAATTCAACTCATTGTATTGATTAAAATTAGTACAATCTGTATGATTCTTAATTGATGCTACTTTGACATGGATAAGATTTTCTGTATTATGAAAAACTAATTTATCCTTCCATACCGTGTGTTCAATTTATTCAAATAATGAACTTGCCCTTGTTCACTTTGGATGTCCAATTAACTATTGACTTTATACAGAATTTCATCTTTTCAAAGGAGTATTTTTAACAAATAGTAAACCTATTCATAGCAAAAATATACTGGAAAATCTCATTCTATTACTTCATTGGTACTGTCATAAGGTACTGTCATAAATTACCTTTGGGTGAACTATGGTATGGCAAACATTGAATTCCATCACAAAATCTTGTTTCACATTAAAGTGAGTATTTTGCTTATTTGTTCACCCCAAAAATTGGAATAATGAAAATAAAATTTTGTAAACATACATCATTATTATACAGTATTACTTATTTAAAGAGGCAGAAGCTATGATTTCTTTTTAAAAAAATAGTTTCCATTTCTTTAAAAGAATATAATTAGTTAGACTACAAGTTGGTCTCTTAATTACATAAGGTTCTCACCATAAAAATTCATTTTTTAGTTGCAGAATTCAATCCATTATTTCCCATAATTTATGTCTGTCCATATTCATATAATGAAGATAGACCAAACAAGTACTCATGCCTAGATAGATGATTCAGAACTAGAATCTGGCTGGTCCGAGAACACAATTAATTCGTAGTGCATTTCTTTTAGAACATAAATGAAAATTAAAAAATTCCCACCTGCGCTTTCTCAATGAAATTTTTACAGTGTGTTGTACTACTTTTGGGACAAATTATATCAAAATTATAGAAAACTTCATCGCCTCTAACTCAAAATATGGACAATTTTGTGTTTAGGGTGTCTTGAAATCTTTTGACAGCTTCCGAAGTGCTAATTTTTAACCTTTTTCAGCTGGACCAAATCACTACTTTTCTGTAAAATTCTGGACCCAAATTTTTTTACAGTGTAATTTCACCCCCCTACTTACAATTTGAGGCATTAAACATGGAGAAATAAATTTGGAAGAGGTATAAAAATTATTGGCAAGTAACCCACTGTTAACACTAGGGACTATATTCGTGAACAACGAAAATCAAGGGACGACAATTGTGGTCTCGGACCTAATAGGATAGAAAGAGTTGACAAATCTTAAAAAAACTTGGTATGACCAAAGCTTAATAAATTATAACACTACTTGCAAAGTTTCGTAACAATAGGATATATATTATAGACAATATGTTAAATTCTATACTCATCTTTGCGTGTTAAATTTTGACGTTAAAATTGAATAATTTCAACTATCAACATTTTGGGCTTTGAAAATTAAAATATTGCAAAAAAATACTTTTTAAATGCCCTAATATATCATTTATTATGTACTAAAAGCAATAGAGTACTCATTTGATTTATCAGAGTTAGCATAATTATTCAAAAGTCAAATTTATATCAGCCTGGGCCTAAAAATTGAGGTTTTTCAATGAAAGGGGGCCTTACATGAAGATGTAATATTTTCCAGCAATTTTAAATTTGTGAAGCTTTTTGGTTATAAATAATCCTTACATATGTATTGAATGTACTTTAAATGGAAAGAAAAGTCACAAATAACACATCATATTAGTTTAAAAGGGTCTTAAGCCAAGTAAGACTGGAAAAAAATAAGGGTCAATTTAGGCCGTGCCACATATTTACATTAAAAAATGCATATTGAGGCTATAAGAAATAAAAAATTGTGTCTTTTTTATCATTTCTATACTCATGTGATATGATACAACAAATCTGAGCACAAAAAGGCTCTTGCAATTAACTTTTCTTACAGACAGTATGGTCTGATACAAAGATTTTTGCCTTTTTAATGAAAAACTTGATTGTAATTTTAGTCTCAACAGGCTTATATTTAAACCACTTGCTATCCTACAGAAGAAAAGAGAGATATTATGTGAGATGGAACAGGTACAATAGACATTGTAAAGTGCTTTTGATACAAATTTAGTGAGGTCTTTATTGTGGACTTCAAATTTTATGTACCAAGAACCCCACTTTTGACTTCATCCAAACAGGGCGTTAGACAAGGGTCATTTATACAACACATTTTGTACATATTGTCTGAGATAATCTTCTTTTCTGTAGATTCTGAGTTCAAAAACAAGTAAAAGAACTAGATAAAGGCATAGAAACACAAGTATTGACACATGAAAGCCTGTCAGATAGAAAGTCAGGATGCCATGTATGCATCAGTATTGAAAAAGCCTTGAAATGCCTATTTTGACCATAAAATGCCAAAATTGGTCATTTTTGCAGATATTCTATTAAATAAAAGTTTAAATCCTTTAGTTTCATGCTATTTGACAAATTGACACCACCAAATCATTTAGGGAAGATGCCAAAGTACAGATTCTATATTTACAGACTTCACCTCTTAGGTCCGAGAACACAATTAATTCGTAGTGCATTTCTTTTAGAACATAAATGAAAATTAAAAAATTCCCACCTGCGCTTTCTCAATGAAATTTTTACAGTGTGTTGTACTACTTTTGGGACAAATTATATCAAAATTATAGAAAACTTCATCGCCTCTAACTCAAAATATGGACAATTTTGTGTTTAGGGTGTCTTGAAATCTTTTGACAGCTTCCGAAGTGCTAATTTTTAACCTTTTTCAGCTGGACCAAATCACTACTTTTCTGTAAAATTCTGGACCCAAATTTTTTTACAGTGTAATTTCACCCCCCTACTTACAATTTGAGGCATTAAACATGGAGAAATAAATTTGGAAGAGGTATAAAAATTATTGGCAAGTAACCCACTGTTAACACTAGGGACTATATTCGTGAACAACGAAAATCAAGGGACGACAATTGTGGTCTCGGACCGGCTGTTAAATATTAGATTGAGAATAAAAATCATAAATCATTATTGTAATTGTTTCAAATTACCATCACACATGATTGTGAAACAGGCAAAAGCATTTTAACTGTTAATTAAGTTTTCCAGATACCTAAAATGATATGAATCTTATATATTTTCATTCATATTTTTAGTACTTTTATTTCAAATCTTTCACCAAAAAAAAATTTTCATAGCTACTGCCTTTTTTAAATAATCATTACAAATATAAAAACTTAATTCTAAATTAATTTTACAAAGACACATTATTTTTAATGTTTGTTTGAGGCTCCCATGTTGGTTTAGCAAAGCCTTCCCATTTGATCAGGGCTTCTGTTTTCCCTCTTCTCACACGGGTTTTCAACACATTTTCGATGGCAAACAGTTCATCTGAGGATAAAAGAAATTATAAATTATTATCAAGAAAAGACAAATATAAATAACAAGGCAAACAGGTTAAAAAAATAACTTAATGGTTAGTTTATTGTATTAAACTTTTATTCATATACTTGTTTTAGAGAAAACTCATATATATTTTTTAATATAAAATTCTAAATTATTATCTTCCATCAGGTATTTGTTCTGAGATTCACAGACCACAGTATGCATGATATCCCAAGTAAAAAAAGTGTTTTCAATGCCTGCTTTTGTTAATTGTTTGTCAATGTAAATATGCTAGATGTCAGTCATCAGAAGGTTATCACAGACTTTAATTAGAAGACCTGTTTTCCAGATTGAGATTCAGATTCAAAATTTTATTATAGTATCACCACATACAAACATAACATATTGACATAGTAACATATAAAACATATAAAACATTTGCATTGTATGCACCAATCAAAAAAGATTTATGAGAGACTGTTTAAGACAAGTTTATATATACATACATTTAAATACATAACATCATATAAAATGAACACAATTCAAACTAAAACAATTTTCTTTCTTCATAGAACTATTGATATAAAATACTATTTCTTTGTATTAAAATACTGTTGCAGGTTTCGGCAACTATATGCGAAACATTTTCATTCTTAAATAAAAATATAAATTTTTCATTATCTGATAAAAGATTAAAATGTTCATCAAAATTTAAAGCTTCGTTTATCATTATTTGTCTTTTATTTTTTCAGAGGAGAAGATTTTTTAAAGTTACCAAACATGATGAACTAATTCAGTAAAATTGTCTTTAAAGGGCAATAACTCTATAAGAAGACATTTGTTAAGTAAAATTAATTTAAAACTAAAAAGATAAAAACCTTCTGTAGGGTTAACCAACTCTTGTGTTGATTCATCTAATAAGAGAGGACTTAACATCTCCACATCTTCTGATGATAACTCTGCACCTATATGAAGATGTAACAATTAATATTATATTTATACATCATAATGAATAGATATATATTTATTGTAATCAAATGGACCAACTGAGATACTTATACATCCAGCAGCCACTTTCATATTCATTTTAAATTTATAATTTTCAAGAGTTATTTAATTCTAAACCTGCATGGCTTAAGGAAAATTGCTACATTTCAAAATAAAAGCTTTTCATAATAATGTTATATTGATAGAGGATAAATAAGGGATTGACAAGAATGTGTCCATAGTACACAGATGCCCCACTCGCACTATTATTTCCTTGTTCAGTGGACCGTGAAATTGGGGTCAAAACGCTAATTTTGCATTAAAATTAGAAAGATCATATCATAGGGAACATGTGTGCTAAGTTTCAAGTTGATTGGACTTCAACTTCATCAAAAACTACCTTGACCAAACACTTTTACCTGATGAATGAATGGATGGACGGACGGACGGACGAACAAACGGACGAATGAACGGACGCACAGACCAGAAAACATAATGCCCCTCTACTATTGTAGGTGGGGCATAAAAAAGAAGTAAATTATTCTTACAGAAATATTTGTAAGTCATAATAGGAAATAGACAAAAATTGAGATGGGTTAGAGGGAGGGATTGAAAAACATTTTAAGTATAGATGTTCTATTAAAGCTTTAAAAGAAAAAAGAATGTGTCCATAGTGCACAGATGCCCCACTCACACTATCATTTTCTATGTTCAGTGGACTGTGAAATTGGGGGTCAAAACTCTAATTTAGCATTAAAATTAAAAAGATAATATCATAGGGAACATGTTTACTAAGTTTCAAGTTGATTGGACCTCAACTTCATCAAAAACTACCTTGATAAAAAAATTTAACCTGACATGGGACAGACCGACAGACCAGAAAACATAATGCCCCTCTTCTATCGTAGGTGGGACATGGAAATATTCTAAACAATACCTCTTTGACTTTCCACTGGTTTTTGCTTTTCTTTTTTTCCTTCTGAAAATATATATTATTCATTAGACCAAGAATCTCATATTTTTTTATCAAATATGTAGAGAAGCTTTGGAATACAACATATTTGCTGTATAAGGTGGTACCCAACACCATAACTAAAATAAAATTGGCTCGTTTGTTTTCATAAAATTTGGGCAAAATATCTACTTTGACATGTTGATAAAAATATAAAAATTTTGAGGAATTTGAACCACACAATTTACGGTAATAATTTGACTGGTTTGGTAGCAGTTTGACAAACACTAATTTTGATCATTGAGAAGCTTAATTTCTCTCAACTAATAATAAGTGATTAAAATGTTCAGCTAATTTTTTAAAGAGTTATCTCCCTGTAGTGTTGGGTACCACACTAAACCAATGGCAAGTTTAAATTTCATCTAATTTAAAATAAAATAAAAGATGTCTCATGTCAGATATCTTAAACAATCTAGTTTTTTCAAAAACCTTATAAACTTTATAAGATACCCTATATACAGTATATCTACTTTAGTGTTTTTGGGTTGTTTTTTTTGCCTATCCCCTGTCCCATGTGTGTTTTTCTGGAAAAGCCCTTATATACTTTATAGTATCAACTTTAATAAATACTATTTCTTGGCATCTCTATAAATACTAAAAACTATATATATAGCCGATAGCCCAGCAATACTGGTGGACCCCGATTTTATTAATATAAATATAATTGATAAACACAATATACATAAAGCATTTAACTATCAATGCATAATAAATTTATATTTCATTCAAGAATTTACTACATTATTAATAAGTAAATTGTGTTCAAAAATATTTTACTCTGTCATCAACGATCTCGCTGACCAGGAAAAACAAACAAAAACGAGTTAACTTGGTCAAACTCCATTTAACATGTAGTCAAAAAGACTACATTTTAAATAAAGTGGAAAATGTCGGAAACCTGTGTCCAAACCCCAATGTTCGGAGGAACGTCTCGAGAGTTTTACTTGGACAGTAAATAAAATAATTATTGGTACATCATAAAGTAATAAATTAACTTTCTCTTTAGTAAAATATATAAATCCTACTAAATACAAAATAGAGTAAAACATTTAATTGAAAAAGAACTTTATTTCACTGTTGTCCAGTCTGATGCTTGGCTAGAAGTGACCAACGAGGGAAATATTTCCACTTATCACGTGATATAAATATATCATACGTGTACTACAAAGTTCCCGTATCAATAGTATTCACTAGTACCGTTAGTACAGTAATTTCCCACTATACTATCGAACCGTGGGAAATTATAAAGATAGTTTTATATGACATCTTATATACATTTTTTAATCTTTAAAGAACCACATATCCTAAACAGTTTTAAAAGTGAAAATCATCAATCTCACCTCCATTGCTTTTCTTATATTCTTTTTTTCTTTTGTTTACATCTGAAAATATTCAGTTTTGTTTATATAATTTTAAGTGCAACAATGACACAGACATATGTATATATATATATATATAATGTATAATGTATAATGTATAATGACTCTAAATAACAGCCCAACAATGTGTATTGGTATTTATATTGATTTTGTTATCAATAAATTAAAAGCAAACTTAATATTAATATTATATACATATGCACATTTATGGATCTACAATCTGTCTTTACCTGTTTCTTGGCGTTGCACAAGGTCATGTTTTTCTCTGACTGTTTATGACGTCTTGACACTAAATCCATTGGATGTTGGATGTGTAATGATTGATAATTTAGTCTTAGATGCATGATTTTTTTATTAGTTGTTAGTGGCTTTGAACTAGCTGTCTGTAACTGTGAGTACTATCAGACCTGTACATAGTCTTTATGTTGTTGGAATGTATAAGTAGTCAGCCACATCCACTCTGTGTATTTGTTAGATGTATTTCTATTTGTATCCATATGATCGGAGTTAAGCCTTTTTCAACTGATTTTTATAGTTTATTCTTATGTTGTACTGTTACACCAATGTCCCAGGTTAGGGGAGGGTTGGGATTAGGGCCTTTTAAAGCTGACTATATGCTGGATGGATTTTGCTCATTGTTGAAGTCCATACAGTGACCTACAGTTGGTAATTTTTGTGTAATTTAGTCTCTTGTGAAGAGTTGTCTCATTGGCAATCACACCACATCTTCTTTTATTATATAATATGAAGCTAAGCATCATTTAAAATTGAAAAAAAATATCACATCTGCTTTATAGCAGAGGATCAACTCAAAGATGTAATATTTTGTTTCAACTGTTTCAGTATTAAAAAAATATAGCTTACCAGTGCTACATCCTGGTTTTTCAAATACATTACTTTTGCTAACTGTAAAAAATATAAACAAAACAACATATTATTTAATAAGCGTTTCCAATTTGAAAGTTAATAATTTTGATTATCTGTTCTTTGATAAATAGGACTATATAGTATAAGATAATATGTTGTATGTATTCAGATAGTTAACAGCAACTGGTTGTGGGGTAAGACTCAATGTTCAAGATCTTTTGTTTTGAATGAAGAGATGTAACATTGGCAATCATACTACATCTTATCAATCGCCAAATTGCTTTATATTGTGGCTTGCAGCTGATATTTAAATATATCAATATGCAGAAGACCTGATAATTGTTTATTGAATTTGATTTCTTAAGCACTTAAGTTTCTAGGTCAAATCACACTGTTTTTGATGATTTATGCCGTCTGCAAAGAAGTGAAAACTCTGGCTGTAGCATTGTGACATCCATTTTAAATAACGATGGCTGAAACATTGTGACATCACTATTAAACTCTGGTTAAGATGTAACAAACACGATACAGGATTTTCCTAAGCTGAGCAGGGTGATATCAGCATAGGGAAGTCGGATAAGAAATTATATACAACATATATCCTTTTTTTCTACTTCATATATACCAGTCAAACATTAATTTGTCACTAGTTCAGATTTTATACAATACCTCCATTGCTCTCTCTTTCTAGGTTTCTTTTTTTCACATCTGAAATCATAAATTACTTCTGAGACAACAGAAAAATAGAAAAGTATATTTCTTCAGTTAATTTTCAGTAATGTAATCTTTTTGTCTTGAAAAACTGATAACCATTAAAAATTATAAAAAAATGTGCAAAAATACAAAGATGATCTTGAAACTAAGTATAGAAACCTATATGCATAGATATGAGTAGAGACTTTGAATTGTATGAATTGTATATCAATGATAACTCATGTGTATTTGATTTAAATGTGTCATAAGAGCTTGTGGAATTTGTCATAAAAGGGCAATAACTCCTTTTTAGGCTTTATATTGGAAATTTGGTAATGTTGATTTATTTTAATATTTTATTTAGCTTATAATTTTCTCTGTTAATAGTTCCTCTCATTATATTCAAGATACTAGTAATCAACAACTAAAAAAATCGTTAATATCAACCTTAAAGAAGCTTGGGTTAATTAATATATATATTTATCTGAAAATTTAACACTATTATAGATCTCAAGCTGCTGCTGATTTTTATGAATTGCTGTTAGGCTTTCTGTTCATGTTTTTTTTTTAATTTTAGATTTTAACTTATTATACAATACCTCCTTTACTCTTTCCTTTTGATTTTCTTTTTTCTACATCTGAAATCAAAAAAATACTTTTGAGACAAAAGAAAATTAGGAAAGTTCTCAGTATTGTATTTCTTCTCAAATATAAACCTTGCTGTATAAAATTTAATCTACAAATACCCTGTCAGATTGGCTATAAATAATTTTTAGAAACATAGGTCAAAATCTGCATATTAACCCTATGTTCTGTGGCTATCTTAGTTAGTTGGCTGGTTCATAAGATATATTTATAAAACTAGACAATCTAAAGGTGATTTAATTCAAATTTTGGTTCAATTTAGCCCAGTAGTTTCAAAGGAGAAGATTTTTGTAAAACTTAACATACAACAACAGATGACAACAGATGTTGTCGACCAACTGATGACAGACCTGAGATGTTACTTTAGGTCAGAGAGGGTTATCTGAAAATTAAAAGTATAAATTACCTTCCCCTGATATTGATGCTTTATTTTCAACAGTGTCTCCATTTGCTGAAAATCAATTAAATATATTAATCTTGATTGTTATTAATAATTTATGATTCAATTGAAAAATATGTAATTTGTTTTCTCTTTTTAATATTTTTTTTTGAAGAACATTGAAAACTAGTTTTTTTAAGTGTTTTTTTTTTTTTTTTTTTGCCTTGATGTTACCTGATTTCATTCAATTTTATATAATATGTATTTCATGGTCTCAAAACATGAATGAACAGTTCTAAATAATGTGGTCTTTTGGGCAGTAAATAATGCAGTTTATTGGACTCAGCTATTTCAATAACATTGAAACCAAATTGCAAACTGACAAGCAAAAACAAATAAAATATACAAAAAATTATGTCTGACAGTCTTATGAACATTTAACATCTTTTATTTTGGTATCTAGCAATCCTTAAAAAATTTGAAGACTATTTAGAGAATATTGATGATTTCATATAAAAATGGTAGATTTGTTTTCCTAGGGGCCAATTAAATAGCCTTATTATACCTTCTTCTTTGATATATAATCATTACTTACAATTCACAACATCTTCTGTTAGTTCTTTATTCCTATGAAAGCAGAACATAATAAAACAAGTGTCCAAATTTTGCAATGACTTAATTTTGATCACTGTCAATTGTATATATTATTTGTTCATTGTTTTGAAAATTAACAAAGTTGTTAGGTTTCATTTAAATAGGTTTTGCAATATGTTAAGTGACTTTTTAAGATTGGTAATCCTTTTTTCTTACCATTTTAATATGTTCTAAGCCATTAATTTCTATTTCTTTTTACAAAATAAATACTAGCAATCAATACTTTAAAAAAAGCTCTTAACAAAATGTACTTTTATTTTGAATATAAAAACACACGACAATATCAATAAAACTTAAGTGCTTAAGAACTGTAAAATTCATATCATCATAAAATATAACTGTACATTAACTTGTTATATAAATGTTCAAGAAATCATGTTAAAAGCTCACTCTACGCTTTGTGTTAAGTGAACTCAAAATATGAGTTTTATAGAAGTTATATTTATTTAATACCTGATCTGAAATTTCATCTCTGTTTTCAACAACTCCTTCAGAGTCTCTTTTCCATAAGATGATGGGTCTTTCAAGGTAATGCCCTCTGGCAATCCTTCAACTTCTACCAATATATTCCCTGCTGTAATTTCCTTGTACGGAACTTGGGTTGCCAATTTAGTTGAAATGGCTAAAGTAGAATATAAGAATAACATTTATAATTTTGTTTATTTTATTATATATTTTCGATTTATAATATAATTTGGGTTTTTTTTATTTCAAAAGTAACATTTCCTGATCCAATCAAGCTTTCACACATATCTGTTTGAAGATTTTGAAAATAGATTAATACATGATTTATTTTTGTTAACTGAAACCCCAACTAATTTGAATATCTTGTATAAATATCAAGCATTTATTGTTAAGTCTTTAGTGTTTTTTCTCTTTCTTATTTTCCACTAAATTTTTGGTAATTGTTCTTAGTGTCTTATTTCTATTTTCTCTAATTCTTCGGCAATTTATCCCTTTCCCAACCCATTGATTATCAAAATTTAATCAACGTGTGGTTCATTTGATCTCAGTACTTCATTGGTCGAAATTTAATTATGACGTCACATTGTCTTGCTTTCCCTAGAATTCTCTATTGTGATGTCATGAAAAAAGGCGACCATGCCTGATGACGTCTTATATAAAGAACACAATTTTTTGCAGAACATTGTAAAGAAAGTATCCATTTTGACTAAATTTCGTCTAAAAATCATTAGAGAAACAGATTCCACCACTATATCTCGTGTAATACGATATTTATCCACTCTCGACAGTTAAATTTTAAATATTTAAAACACTCGGCAAGCCTCGTGTTTTAAATTTGAAAATTTAACTGTCTCGAGTGGATAAATATCGTATTACACTCGATGCAGTGGTAGAATCTATATATCTCATCTTGTATTTGATTTTACGTTTTTCTCTTTTTCTTAAATGTACTTATGTCGACTAGCTGTCACTTGATGTATTATGTTTTTTTTTCATGGGATATAATACATTTTGTTTGCCTCTGCTTTTATTCTTATGATGTTTCAATATATGTAACAATAAATGACAACCACTGAACAACATGCTCTTGACTTATAACAGGTGCATGTAAATTGCAGTAGGTTACAATTGCTTGGTTTCTACAAATGCTGAGTACATGTATATAAATGTTTGTTCAAATATTTTTTTCAACTAAGCTATTTGAGGAGTGATCACTATTATAGTATTTTTTTATTTATTTATTTTTGGTGTTTTAATGCCTCTTTTAAGCACCCCTTTTGGGCTATTTCCTGCAGTCAGTTTTTAGTGGTGGATGAAGCTGTAGTACCCAGAGAAAACCATCGACCTTCGATAGAAAAACTGATTATCTTAGTCAATTGAGATTGGAGTCAAGTTCCCAGCATAAGTGAGATTCAAACTCACATTAACCTCAGTGCTGACTGGCTTCACTGTTATAGTATAAATGAACTCAAAAATACATCAACAGAGAGTCATATTCTTTTTATTAAACACCTAAAATTTGTAAAACTTTTGACTGTATCTAACTTACATACCCCAAGCTGCATTAAAATGCTTTCTCACAAGCTGTCTTAGCTCTTTCTTTTCTTCTTCATTGCAGATAGTTTGATCAGGTTTTGTAGCTTTAATTTTTTTTCCTGAAATAAATTACCTACATTGTAATAAAAAAATAAACATAAAGTGTGATCCATTAGGTCACAGGTACATATTATTGATATTTCAAACTAGGTAAGGTCAAAATATTACTTATAAATCGAAAAAAATATGATAAATGTAATAAATTTTACCTGAAACGAACAAAATAAATTTCTCTTGCAGGTCAAAATCAAAAAATGGGGCAGCATCTTGTGTACCAAAGAAATCAGGTGCTGCCTCCTTCTCCCTATCACAGCCTAATCCACAAACTGCATATCCAATGGAATCCAAAGTTTGACACTGAAAATACATGTATAAATCAGTAAAGTTTATGATCATTGGGATAGAATTAAAATGAATATCTGAGGCCTTTTCATTCATTAATGATGGATTATTGCCTTTTTGGGGGGTTGGTGGGGTGGGGGTTGAAAAAAAATACTTTGGCATTGCTGAAATAACTGAAAATAAATATAACAAATTTAGTATACCAAAGAGGTTCTGTTCCCAAATCTATACAGGACAACACAGTAAAATGGCTGTGTTACAGTAAAACATTTTTAACAAAATCTTACCAAGAAGAAATCTTGTTTCACCCAATAGTTTTGTTGTGAAAATAAGTTTCATACAACAAAGGATTAACCTCAATGTAAAAAATAATTGTGATATTCAAGTTTGCATTTTTACTTGTACCTATATATAGATTTGCAAAATTTAAAATCAACCTAAGTGAATTAAGCTATTATTAAAAGAGGTTTGATAATTCAAAACCTTATAATTATTTTAATTTACTGATCTACTCTGAGATAGTTGCAATCTATGTAAAACATACCTTTGACCTAAATAGAATTCCATCTCTCTCTAACTTCTATTTGCCTTAATCAAATGGAATGACACATATTACCACAACACATTGGATGGCAATTTTGAATTAGGGTGGATTGACTTTTTTGGTTCTAGAGTTATGTCCCTTTTTAACTTAATATGCCAGCATGCTATATGCATGGATACATTCTCAATTTATTAAATAACACAACTCATTCAGCTAATCCATATTTTCAATTGTGTAAGTGTTTCAGTTCAATTTTTGATAAATTTAGCAGCTTGTTATAATCAGACTATCTATTTTATTAGGATTACTAATAATAACAGTTAATATTATACAGTTGAAATCGATAGGCAACACAGAACAAAATGGTACCCTTATAATTGCTGAAGGTTAAAATAATTAACACTTACAGCCTGGCCAATAATGTTAAGCTGTGCTGATATCACAGCCTCCCTAGGCTTTCCTTTATAGGGATCAAGCCTAATCTGCTGTGCATCTTCCCTGAAGACCTCCTTTTCTCTCTCGTCTAATTTTCCCCACTCATTTGCAATATGTTTGCAATATGTGGGACCATCCATTGTTCCTGAAATAAATAAACAAGTCCTTTCAGTTCAGAATTAAGATGTCAAATTATTAGATACATAATTATGTGCAGACAAGTTTTGTTTTTAGCCATTAATAAATGCAATTTGTCTGTTATTTTTATGTTCCGTTAAATATGTTTAGTAAATTTATAAGTGTAAAAGTTGGTTCTACTGGGGAAAAAATGTGTTTCTTGCAATGCTGCTAAAATTATATATATGGTTTAACAAAAAATGTAAACGTCTAAAATAATCAACTTCAAACTGCATGGCATTATTATGTTCAAAGCCAAAAAACAATATAAAAAACAAAGAAACTAAAAACAAACCCCTTTTAACTGTTTTAGCAAACAAGGCATAGGAATTGGTCCCTGTTGTTATTGCTGCCTTTCTTTTCATAGGTTTACCCTCTCCATTTTCTCGTCTTTCTTTGGCATTTCTATTGCCAATCCATTCCTTAAATATTTTTAAACTGAATTCACATTGACAGGAAGTAATAAGGTAGATACAGTATATAATTAATAAACTAAGTATAAAGAAACTAATTTTGAAAGATGAATCTTATGACAATTGAATAAGAATGGAAACGGGGAATAAGCAAATACATGTAACGGATAAGATACTCATATATATGTTAATTTTTTACATGAAATATTATACAATGTGAACAAATAAAGTTTTCACTTAGTGAAATGTGAATAACTCTTAAATAGCGAAAAACATATACTTAATTATTTTACAAATTACAGGCTGTCACAAAAAACTTTTTTTGGGGTAAATTTAAAATTGATGATTAGTTAAATACTGCCATTAATAGTTGTTATTCTTTGACCAATAAGCGTATTTAAAAATAAGCTGTATTAAAATTGATTGACTATTCATGAGAGAGAAATATGATTGTCTGTTCAGTATAATCCAAACAAATGGCTAACCATTGTTGTCATTTGTGTTTTTACTAACTAACCTTTATTCTAAATATAAAGTCAATATATAAATCATGAAACAAATGAAACAAAAAATAGTCTTAAAAAACTGAAAAGCTAAATTATCTGGAAAAAAAGTAAATTGCACTTTTGTAATTTGCTACATACTTATCTTGAACAAACAGGTTTTAAAGTACATTAAAGCATATAATTACACACTACTTTGTGAACAAATGATATTTTAAAAATAAAATGATTGGTAGATTTCATTTTGTTTGATCAGATGTAACTTTTATTTTCTGAAGATTTTCTCTCTTACTATTTTCAAAATGCCTCAAAAGGCAAATTGTGTTAAAAATAATCTAAATTAGCATATCTAATTGATGCATTAATCATAAAAGACTGCCTGAAAGAATTATGTATAAAATTCTAGTATTTACCTTGACCCTCTCTGTTGAAATTGCCAAAGAATTGGCAACTTCCTCTATCTCATCCTTACATCTTTTTCCGGCATACTTCATTCCCCCTTTCCAGGCTTCCTCCAACTTCACATTCATATTATGTGAATAATCTTCTCTTGATCTCTTCTAAAATAGATGCATTTACTAAGTAAAACTTTATGATATTAAATAAAAGATGTTTGGAGTTTGCGTTTATTAAAATACTTGTCTTAGTAAGAGTAAAAAGAGCTGCATCACAAAATGTTCTGTCTAATGTAAACTTTAATTATTGCATAAAGTCACAAAAAGAATACAACACAATGGGTGCCACATGTGCCAAATGTAGAGCAAGAATTATGCTTACCCTTCTGGAGCACCATCTGAGGTCCCCCAGTTTTTGGTGGGGGTTTGTGTTTCTCAGTCTTTAGTTTTTCTATGTTGTGTTTCGTGAAGTATTGTTTGTCTGTCTCTTTTTAAACCATGGCATTGTTGTACAAAAATGTGATTCACATGGAAGGTTAATGAGCTGTAAAGCTGAGGTTTTACCCACCATTTTTCTCATGCAGATAATGCTAACCCAAGTCATTAATAATTGTTTCACAATTTATATTTTTCACAGATTTTATTTCCAGTTTCAACTTTTGATCTGTTCTTTGTATGAATATGAATCTGACAAGACACTGAACCTGAAGCAAACATCATTCCATCCTTTAGATTTTGATGTTTTTGTTTTTAACCTTGTTATAAGATTTGATGCACTTTTTACAATATAGGATCAGATTAATAAAAATGTACTGTCACGGTGTCACCTTGCAATAGTGAACAAGAATGTTAAAAAAAAGTCTCTGCATCTTGGTCTTAAGTGCAAAGCAGGGCCAATATTCATTAGATTTTGATGTTTTTGTTAACTCCAAATATTTCATCAATATTGATCCAGTTGTTAAGGAGGAGTTGTGCTTAAGAGACTTGATGCCACATATTGCTATATTTAAATTAAGTACCAGTTCAATTATCTCCTTGAAAAAATTCTGACAAGAATTATTCTCAAACCAGTTTAATATAACTGATTCATATAATTATTCCACTGTAGGCTTGACCTTCAACCAGTTAAATATATATACAAAGTGGTGGTGTGATCTTCATTTCCTGTGAAACTGGTGCTAGGGTGCATCATATGATTGCAGTTTAATTTTTGCACTACATTGATGGCCTTAATATGAATAACTTTGAGATGAAGAACAGCAATAAAAACAGTTCTCTTTTGCTTTTTGGGGTTAAATTAACAATCTTGACTGGCTGGTAAGTCCTCGCACTGTCAGCTTTGTGAGCATTTAAATATTTACATTGATGGTGTGATCTTCATTTCCTGTCAAACTGGTGCTTGGGTCCATAAGATTGCAGTTTAATTCTTGCTCTTCATTGATGGCCTTACAATGAATGACTTTGAGATGAAGAACAGCAATAAAAACAGTTCTCTTTTGCTTTTTGTGATTTGTCCAGTGTATTGCAGATTAATTTTTGCTCTATCTGATGGCCTCAATATGAGTGATTTTGAGATGAAGAACAGCAATAAAAACATTCTCCTTTACTTTTGTGATTTGTCCTGTATATTTTTTATGTATGGATTGTGTATTATCAACTGATATTATACCCATGGACAATAACCTTTCTTTTCAATTATATTGACTATTTCATCAAGAACAGTGATCTGTTTTTTTTGAAAAAAAACAAAGTTTCAAGGATTAAGTTTTTATTTCTAAAAGAAATATCATATTATTTATGTCATGTATATACAGTTGTACAAAGAGTTTGTTTGGACTTTGAATATAAAGTTATTCAAAAGAACTTAAATCTGAAACTAGAGAGATAGTTAAAAAAAAAACAGACAGACAAGTTATTCTATAGCAAAGTTCTGTATTTCATTTAAGTTTAAATTGTTCACATATTCTTTTTCCATTCAATGCCACTTTTAGTCATTTCAAAAAGGGCAAGTGATTCTACATGTATAAATGTATAAAGAGTGAACAAGGAAGTTGATGAGAGATGAGGGAAAATGCTATATATATATATATGTTCCGGACCATATGAGTATCTGGACCATATGAGTATACTTGTTTGGTTATGAACGGGTCGGACCATATGAGTATTTGGACCATATAGGTACTTTCGATTATAAATGAAAAAAGTTTTACTACATCGAGGCATGATTCTAACAAAATGAATAAAATAAAAATTGCTATTATGAATTATGAAGTATTAATTAAGACAATTAAACATATTATGAAAATTGAAAATGAAAAAGTCATCAATGGAATTTAGGCATGTACGTTTAAGGTGATATTTACTTCCACACGGAACCATTGTTTTCCTGCATTTTTTTCTTCTTTTTTGCGGCTGCATGAAACGGTACATGATACAAATTGAAAGCTTCTCTCCTTTATATATTGTCTGAATCTGGGCGTTTCTGTTTTATTTCCTTTGTTATTGTTGAATAAAAATGACTTTATCCTGCTGACTTTACATCTGTGAGCAGAACAGTTGATTTTAGCTAAGAATTTGGTGAAATTTTATTCCCAAGTCGCCATAGTGTACGACAAATTGATAATGACCATGTTTAATTGTGGTCAATATAATTTGTTTGTGAGTAAAATTCACTTGGTCATTCGTCTTCACTTTATTTAATTAATTAATTAATCGTGTAACAATTACGACCATTTTACTCAAAAACTAAAAGAAATCATTATCAAAATCTCATTTTTTTTTTAAATCGAAGGGTCATACCTAAAAAAAATATTATTATAGATTTCTATATTCATCGTTTTGGTAAACCGGACCATACGCGTACGGCTATGACCATACCCGTATGGTCGGACCATATGAGCATATGCATATGGTCATGACCATACGCGTATGGTCCAGATACTCATATGGTCCGGAACATATATACACATGTACATGTATCTTAGTCATTTGAATATTCCCAACAAATTTGAATGAAGCTTTGAATTCAAGTTGAAGATAAATTAAGCTACATGTATCATCACATTCATTTTTAATTATTATATATATATATATATAAATACAATTACACAAATGTACGTAGTTTTATTAACCTTTGTACTGATTAAGGTATTCAGGCCTGTGCATTCATAAAAATTTAAAGTGCGATAATATGTACAGTTCAGTGTTCATATACATGTAGCTTAAAGTACTGAACATTTATAACACATTCAAATAAAAATCAATATCTTCTCTGAAATCATCTTCATGAACATCTGAAAAGTTTGTAGATTATCAGTAAAAAGTTAAAGTGATACATGCATGTATCGTGTCTTAAGAAAGTTAAGTATGACATGTACACTATTAGAAATATTCATGTTTATATTTGGAAAACATTCAATACATGTAATTTAACCAATAAACACATTTCAACATGTAAATGTAAAGTTAAAAGCACCACTTATTATGATTTAAGCATTCAAAACTAGCATTCCAAATAGTGGACACAGTTGAGTGTGGGTAGTATTTATGGATTATGAGTATTGCATAAATCTGTGAGTCAACTCACAAAGGATACTCCCCATGGCAGTATGGCATATTTACTAATCTGTATTCAAGCTTGACACAGCTCTGAATTTGGATTGTGATTAAATATTTAACACAGTACAGGTTTCTGACACAGAATGAATGTTCAACTACTATTGATGAGTTTAAAGAAAAGGAATACACATACATTTACAATTTTACATACTGCTATATTAAACTGAAAGAACATATAAAATAAATAATGATTAGAGATATCTTATTGTATCTCCTTTGCATATTCTATGTAAGTGTGTGGAAACAAACAAAAAATAACTACATCTAAATATAATCTATATAAAGTAAGTAAATTATCCCCTTTACATATTTAAGACCAAGAATATCTTCCTTTATGAACATTATCTTTTTATTTACTGGAACTGTGTTAAGTTTCATAAATATTGCTACAGCCATCTAGGAGGAGTTGTACTTACAAGACCTAGTGCCACATATTGTGGTTTTTAAACTAAGTAATTTCAATTATCTCCCTTGAAAAAATCTGACCAGAAATATCCTCCTTTATGCACCAGTGGCAGATCCAGAACTTTTCATAAAGGGGGCCCGCTGAGTGACCTAAGGGGGGCCCGCTCCAGTCATGCTTCAGTGATTCCCTATATAATCAACCAAATTTTTCCCACGAAAGGGGGGGGGGGCCCGGCCCCCAGCCCCCCCCCCCCTGGATCCGCCTATGTGCACATCTACAGGTTGTGTACAACAACTGTGTAAAGTTTCATCAATATTGATAAACATTTAGGAGTAATTACACTTACAAGACTTGTTGCCATTTATTGCTATATCAGTCAGGGAACTTACTGAAATAAGTGATTTTTAAATCACTTATTTAAGTAGCAAATTCAAAGTTTTGTCACAAATTGGGATTTTGTAGTTTTTTCAAAATTTTAAACACATAGGTTTAAATAATATCTTTTAATTAGTAAAATTGAAAAAAAATGAACTTTTTGCTTCTTTTAAGTAGCAAGTTTATGCCTTTGATGCTATCATTTAGCTGAAAATTCTATTTTAGTTGAAAAAATGCTATAATAATGGCTTTACATAATGAACTGATACTTTCTTAACAGATTTTTCCCAGCAGTGGGAGTATTTTTCCTGTAAAGTTCAAGGTTTCATCTTTCAGATTATGTAATAAAATTCTACTGTTCGCGATAAAAATTTCACTGTTCGGGGGTGTTGAAATTAGTGGGGGTTATTAAAATAATGATACTTAAATAAGTGATTTTTGGAAAGGAAATTGAGGTATGATACTTAAACAAGTGATTTTTATGTCATTATCCTAGATTCAGTACAAGGTCATCACCTGAAATGACCTGGTCATCCTAGACAACACAGATGTTGGTTCTGATAAGTTTAGAAACATAATTAGTCCCTGGATCATTTGTATTCTATATTTAAAGCTACAATAAGATTAAATCACTTCTTCTAGTGATTAATTTGTACTACTCAAATAGGTGATTATTAAAGAAAGACAACTCTTACTTGCAACTTTTATGGAAATAATGTTACTAAAACCAGTGATTTAGAAAATCACTCATTTAAGTAAGTCCCCTGATGACTGTATATTAAACTAAGTAAATTCAGTTATCTCCCTTGAAATAATTCCAACCAGAAATATTTTCCTTCTTGCACATCTTCAGGTTATGTACTACAATTGTGTAAAGTTTCATCAATATTGGTTCATCCATTAAGGAATAGTAGCGCTTACAAGATCGAAATATGGACAAACAGACAGGGTGAGGTCTAATTATTCATATAAATAAAAAACAAAAAAAATATCCACAGTAAACATCTTCATCAGTCAAGGTGCTACACATTACGACATTTAAATGTATGCACCACTAATGTGTCAAGTGTCTAAATTTAATCTTAGCATCAGGTTCTAATAAGATCTGTGAGTGGTGAGGAGCTATCCTTAGAGTGTGCTGAGTTTTCAAAAATAAGTGGGTCTAAAATGTTCCAATCTCTGATGGTGTTTGGTATGAAGATGTACTTGTAGTATCTGTTCTTGCATACATGATATATATGTAAAATTTGTCTCTACATGTTTTATGGTTGTTCCTGGTGTTTGATACAATGTGTGTCATTGGGATGTTTGCTTTACCATTTAGTGTAGCAATATATTTTTGTTTTCTCTTATTCTATCTTTTACTGATTTCTAGTTTAGATCTTTTAGTATCTGTGTCATCAAGCCTTCTTCTGGAGTAAGTAACTAAGTTATTGTTATAGTTTATATTATTGTTGTCATTATCACATCAAAACTTTGATATTAAGAATTACAATGATTTTTCTTTAAACTTTCCACCAGTAACATCCATAGTTTTTTTTTAAATTCTCCATTTCCATGTACATAACTAGAATAACAGTTACATGTACTGAGTTAGATGTAACATCTATGGTTACATTACACTTAAATCATACATCTGTCTACATTTCAAATATGTGCATCACGATCCTCCACTAAATAGCAACATTTTAAACTATTTATTTCTAAAGATGATCTCCACGACGGTCACCAGTCACTGAGTCTGTAACAGAACTAAACTTGTTTTGTACTTGTAGAGTGATGACTATTACTTTTAATTTTATTGAATATATTTCTCCATCTGACTAGGGACGTTTATAAATTATATAAGTCCTGACCTCACATCTATAAAATTGTGTCCATACTGTGAAATTATGTACAAATTGCCTTCAAAGTTTCCAACTTTTCAATTCATTATGTGGTTTTAAAATTGGTCAACCAATGTCAACCTGTGTCTACAAAACGCATAAATGATATAGATGATTTACGTTATCCGTAATACCCAAAAACCGACAACGGACGAAAATTACGTGTATGGCATTGCACGAATAATAAGCAGATTTAACCCTTAGTTATCTAAGACATATAAATTTTATCAATATTTTTATATTAACATTGTTAAACGAATAAGAGTTTTATCATGGAGCCATCCTTATACATGTTCAACACTGGAATTGATCAATATTGCGAACACGAATCTATCATAACGTCACTGAACGGACTCCCGTTTCAGACAGCACACTGAGAAGTCTGAGATTATGAAAGATGACTATCAATAAACATATAAGAAAGTAAAGACGCTAAACTCATTTGAACTTCACTTCAGGCTGCATCATTTTAAAATCTTATTAATGATTTTAATAGGCCTTGATTATCATACTGTACAGCATATTTAACAAAAATCTGAGAAAAAGTATTTGAATATTGTCAATTAGGAGACGTTTTGATAAATCTTTACAATGAGTCAATGCGTTCTATGTAAAGAAAATAATAAAGGCACAATGCTGACTGTGCTTTTCTTTTCGAAATTGATAGAATAAATGAATATGCAGAGTAATTATGTAAATGATATTTATCAGAAGTGTAAGGTCTTTAAGTTACCATCATTTTTACTGTAGATCTGAAACTGTAACAAATGTCGAAAATTAAATATTCGTGCTTTTTATACTTCCATGGAATGGTTTTTAAATTGCAAGGAAGGCTTTCATTGGATGGCTTCTGATGCTGAATATTCTAAAACAAATCCGGATGATAAGCGGAATCAAAGTATATGTTGTTAGTGCTATCAGTGGTAACATCTGTACTGTACAGTATGAAAGTCGGCCGTTGTTAGTGGTACTACCACACTAACATCACTAATAGATTCCTGATAGTAGTAGCTAACATAACAGGATCGGGTGAATATTGGATATTAGTGGTCATATCAGTACTGAAATCTATGACAATTTTATAATAAATAAATACAATATTTATAGAGCGCATTATATAATAACAAAAATTACTCTAAGCGCTTCACATTTAAAAAATAAAGTAAAAAATACAAAAATACATAAAACATAGATAACAAAGCATTAATTTAAAAGAATCAAACAAGCATATAAGATATATGTACTTAAAAAAGAAAAAGGAAATAAAAGAAATGAAAAATGCATGTACCCTAAAATATACAAACCAAAATAATCCTTAAAAGCAGTACGAAATAAATGAGTCTTGAGTTGCTTTTTAAAAACATCTAAAGAATGTACACTCCGTAAAGACGATGGCAAATTGTTCCAGAGTGTAGGTGCAGCCTTGTCAAAACGCCTCTCACCGTAGCTTAAACATTGTCTATGACCGTTGGTTTTCCCGTTTGAATGGTTTTACACAAGTAATGTTGGGGCCCTTTATAGCTTTTAGTTCGGTGTGAGCCAAGGCTTCGTGTTGATGGCCGCACATTGACCTATAATGGTTTAATTTTATAAATTGTTATTTGGATGGATAGTTATCTCATTGGCACTCATACCACATCTTCCTATATCTATCTAGTCTTGTCGTGTCTGACCACAATCACTAGTTTGGGCACCCATAAAACTATTAAGTTTGAATATTCTAAAAGTAATGTTTGGTATTTTGATATTAATGGTATCGTTTAGATTGTAACATTTTAATTTCCTTAAGTTTCATCACGTCATACAAATTTTAATACATTAACAAAATATGCATGTATAAAAATAAAAAAAAATCCTATTATACAGTTATAAGCCTTTATAGAATGAGAACAAAACAGTTATGTTCACTATCTTTTTGCAATATTTAACCCGGTAAGTCTCCTTAATTCTACATACTGGTATTAAAATGGTAAATCGATTTAATACAGAGCATATAATGAATTCCCATTAGTTCAACAAAAAACAAACTATTGACCGTTCGAAAAGTTGTGTAACGTTAACATCATTGCCAGTGACTGATGACGTAAACACCCAAACACAATAGTGTGGTCGACCTTTTATCAAATTGAAGTCTATATCAGGTTAAATGATGTAATTTTCAAATTTTATGCCGATGCCACAAAAAATCGGGAAATATGTCTTGTTTGGGTAAATCTTTCTCCAGCTTTAGCAGAAATTTTACAGAATTGTTCTACTTTGTAAATTGTTTGCGCAAACAGAGCAATGGGGTGATTTTTTAAATTTTGTTTTATCATTTTTAAATTTAAAACAAAAGATAAAAATGTTTAACCTTTGTCGCACATACTTTAAAATTGAATTTGATGGACGTGACCTTTCGGTCTTATTAACGTTGATTAGATATGGCAGTTATCATATATTCATTTTTGAATTAATCCTTTTAAGTAGTAAATAAACGGTGAAAAAACATATACAAAATTCAAAATGACTCAGTTTTAGCACTTTTATTTGCCATGCATTTTGACCGTGAATGATCAAAATTTAAATGGATACAAAAATGCTTTAAATGACATATAAGACTAGTTGAAACAGGTTCAAGCTTTGCATACATTTTCGTGAAAATATATAATAAAGGGCTGCGCTTTAGCGCATGATACGCCCGTTGCTCTTTTAACTTGTCTTTTATGCTTTAAATGAATTTAATTTATATGATCAACTAGAAAGAGTGTGAGCCCTGTCAAATACCCCCCCCCCCCCCCAAATAATAAATAAAAATACTCAAAAAAATTGGCACTATTAAGGTCAATAGATATAAACAATTTATCAAAGTTGCATAAAATTTTTGTGAAAGTGTTAGTTATTGTCCCAAAATTGGAAAATCCCCCCTTTTTTAAGCATAAAAATTCATAACACGGAAATGTAAAATCTGAAATTTATAAAAATTGAAAGGGAGCTTACATCAATAGACATAAACAATTCACCAAAGTTTCATGGACATTGGTGAAAGCCTTTTTGAGTTATTGTCCGAAGTGTTGACGACGGACCCCCTATTTTATGAATAAAGCCCCATAAATCCAAAACTTAAAATCTGAAATTAAAAAAAAACGAAAGGGAGCTTACGTCAATAGATATAAACAATTCACTTAAGTTTCATGGAAATTGGTGAAAGTGTTTTTGAGTTATTGTCCGAAGTGTGGACGACGGACCCCCTTTTTTTATGAAATAAAGCCCCATAAATCCAAAACTTAAAATCTGAAATTAAAAAAAAACGAAAGGGAGCTTATGTCAATAGATATAAACAGATCACTTAAGTTTCATGGAAATTGGTGAAAGTGTTTGTGAGTTATTGTCCGAAGTGTGGACGACGGACCCCCTTTTTTTATGAATAAAGCCCCATAAATCCAAAACTTAAAATCTGAAATAAAAAAAAAAACGAAAGGGAGCTTACGTCAATAGATATAAACAATTCACTTAAGTTTCATGGAAATTGGTGAAAGTGTTTTTGAGTTATTGTCCGAAGTGTGGACGACGGACGGACGGACGAACAACGGTATACCATAATACGTCCCGTCTAAAAGACGGGCGTATAAAAACGATACTAGGAATTATTTCAACACTAAACAAATCGTATATGTGAAGCGCTTTTATAGATTTTCCTTCCTCAGGAATACTGAAACCCACACTGGATAATTATGACCAAATGAGACCTTTAAAGAATAGCCAACATACTTAAATGTTTCTTTTTCAAGAGATGGAACCTTAGTCTCTAAATGTATAAGCACTGATCGCTGGGGAAATAATTTCTATGATAATACCGATATTGACAAAGTCTGATGCATCCGATGCCCTTTTACTAAAATGTTTCTAAATAATCATAGGAAGTTAATGCCAAAACACTGACCATTGGAAGGATAACGCGCGTCTGGGGTAATAACTTATAATCCTGGTACCTTTGATAACTATTTACCCATATTCTGACTATTTTAATTATTGTGTCTGTTTAGTTAACGCATCAATGTAAATATAACGGAACTTGATGAGACTGTCACCAAAGTGAGAGGGTTAGCGCTATAAAACCAGGTTTAATCTACCATTTTCTACATTTGAAAATGCCTGTACAAAGTCAGGAATATGACAGTTCTTGTCCATTCCGTTTTTGATGCGTTTTGTTATTTGATTTTGCCATGTGATTATGGACTTTCCGAATTGATTTTCCTCTAAGTTCAGTAATTTTGTGATTTTACTTTTTAGTCTAACCATACTATGTCCGAATCACATGCTAAAGACTGATATATGATGCTGAAAATAACATGGTGTGCATAATTTGCACAAAATGATAACTTGTACACATCATATACATTAAAAAGTTAATCATCTTTATAGATAGTATACTTTTGTATTTTAGTTTCCTGTCTATTCAGTCGTTTATTGTATTGTATTTGTGTTTGAGTTTAATTAAAGAATGGATTTGATATTGGTCAAATCGCTTTCATCGATTTTATTTTAATCTAAAATAGATATTTTTCTATTATCTGTGTATTTAAATAATATCTATAAAGATATGGAGATAAAAAAAACACACAATCATTTTAATAAAGGCAACAGTAGTATACCGCTGTTCAAAACTCATAAATCCATGGACAAAAATCAAAATCGGGGTAACAAACTAAAACTGAGGCAAACGCATTAAATATCAGAGGAGAACAACGACACAACATTAAAATGTAACACACACAGAAACGGATTAAGCATTAGACAAAATCCTATGAGAATAACAAATATAACATCAAAACCAAATACATGAATTTGGGATAGATAAGTACCGTGACACGTCTTATAGTAATGTGAATTAACACTCCAAATTAAGAGAAAACAAACGACACAACGGAAACACAACGTTAAAATGTAACACACAGAAACGAACTATAATATAACAATGGCCATATTCCTGACTTGGTACAGGACATTTTTAAAGGAAAAGTGGTGGGTTGAACCTGGTTTTGTGGCATGTCAACCCTCGCACTTTAATGGCAATGTTTAATATAACATTACAATGACAATACAATATTACAGGACTACAATACAAATAAATAGGAGAACGTATTATGCAAAGAAAAACATGAATAATAGATAACAAAAGGCATCAGGTTTAAAATGCAATACGCCAAAAACGCGCCTCGTCCACACAAGACTTGCAAGTGACGCCCAGATATAAAAGTTCGAAAGTAAAAAAAAGTACAATGTTGTACAGCACTGAGGACCTAAAGATGAAAAAGGTTGTGCCAAATACGAGAAATTACGAAATTAAGAAAAACATTATAATAAGAAATAATAATTGAAATCGAAAACACAGACCATTAACGGTACATTGATGGAATTCCATACTCTGACTAATTCACATATTTAACTAATGTCTTATTCTGTAAATAACAGATTTGTATAAATTACATCGTTAAAACCGCTTTTATCATTTTATTTTAAGCTAAAAGAGAAAATTTTCTATTTTCTGTGTATCTAAATAATACAAATATATTTAACTTTCTATATAAATATGAAGATAAAAAAAATAACCAATCATTATAATATTATATTCTATTATTATTACCTTTGATAACTATATACTATTAATTTGGCAAGATTTCTACGAAATGACGTGTTTTTTAAATTGACCATATCAAATAAAATGCACGCAGTTCGTTAAGTATAAATTACGTTGTCAAAAAAGATAGACAGGAATAAAATAAAGAGTGAGAGGTAAGAATACAGTATTAAATAAGACGAGCAATTTTCACTGTTGCTGTGAATAAATGTCTGTAACTTAAAACTTTTATTTTCAGTTGTCGAACTTTTCTTATTGATAATACAAATTGATATGTAGTTTACAATAAGCGTGTTACTTACAAATAATAGATAACTTTCATAATAGTTCAATTAAATTGATTTAAAATGTAAAGCACACATGATTGCGTTTAGGAAGAAACCGCTTTCATCATTTTATTTTAAGCTAAAATATTTGTTTTCTATTATCCGTTTATTTAAATAATACAACTATAAATAACTTTCTATATAGATATGAAGATAACAAAAATAACCGAATAATTATTATACTATTTTTATTAATTTTGCAATATTTCGACGAAATATTTTTTAAATAGAACTTTGAAATTTTACATGACTGACCATATCAAATTTAAACAAATAGTTCTATCTGTATAAACTACGTTATTGAAAAGGATAGACAGGGATAAAATAATAAGTGCCAGGTAAGAATACTGGTTAAAATTAGACAAGTAATTTTCACTGTTAATAATAATATAGACTTAAGGCGTGTCTGATGCGTTTTTATCAAAAACATTTAAATGAAAAATAATAAATCTCATCGAAAACATAGACCATTCAGAGTATATTAAAGGAAACATTTACTCAGACCAATTACCATGCCGATCTGTTGTCTTAAGCTGAAAATTGCAGGTTTGTATGAATTACGATGTTAAATCTGCTTTCGTCAATTTCATCTTAAGTCTAAACTATTTTTTTTTCTATTATCTCTGTGTATTTGAATAATACAAATATATATAACTTTCTATATAAATATAAATATAAAAAAATAACCAATCATTATTTTACTATTTTTATTAATTCGGCAAGATTTCAACGAAATGTGTTTTAAATATAACTGTGTTTTTCCATTGATCATATCAAACATAAGACACACATTTCTATCAGTATAAATTACGTTATTGAAAAAGATAGACAGGAATAAAAAAAGAGTAAGAGGTAAGAATACAGAAGACGAACAATTTTCACTGTTGCTGTGAATTTAAACTTTAATCATCAGTCGTTGAACGTTTCTTGAAGATAATTCACATTGATTTGTAGTTTACAACATACGTGTTACGTACAATTGGAAGATAACTTTTAAAATATTTCATTTTAATTGATTAAAAACGAAATTGTAAAGCACACATTAATATTTTTCCATGGAGGTATTACATTAACGATTTAATGTTAAGATAAAAACAAGAACGGATGACCGTATATGGATTTAAAGCTCCTCTTGTTTACTTCTACCGTTTCAAATCGGTCTTTATTATTTGACAATACTCGACTTTTGCTATGGTAGTAATTACCGGTTTTTCCAAGAATTTAGATTTTTGATTTTCGGCCTTTTAGTCTTCTTAGTTTTGTTATTAGGTCTTTCCACTATTCTGCGGAAAGACCGATTGTATTTGTTCTGATTCTTTTTTTTCTTCCACCAAATTTCAAAACGTGTATTGTGGTTTTGCAAGATTTTGCTTAGATTTTTTGCATATGATATCGAACAGCTATTTTACTCTTGAGAATGACCCTATTTAGTCGAAGACTTTTTATTGTAAGAGTTATCTCCCAAAACACTTTGTGGTGACATCTCGTCTACAACCGTAAAAGAAAGTTGAAAATTTATTTCGCCAAATGGCTTGCCGTATCCTCAGAATCCCCCCTAATTTTGACGAAAGCGATAGGAAGGCTTCATATGAGAGTTATTTCCCCTAATGCATTTGAAATAAATGATATGTATTTAAAACTGGTAAACCGTAAGTGATAGAGACCAGGGTCTGTTAATTTGATGTCCGTGGTCCAAAGAATAGAAAACTAGATAAGGTCAAAATCAAAATTTGACTTTTCCTTGTTCCAATATCTCCTCTGTCACTTTTAAAGATATCTATTATAGAACTATTTTTGCGAAATGTTTGCGATTGTGATTTGATTAAGGGGACGACCATTTAGTTTTCGGGGGGGGGGGGGGGGGGGCAGGAGGATTTGTTTTGGATCGGTTATTTATTTTTGTAAACTAAGAGGACAGGTTATCTATTTTCTGTACTATTGAGGCAAGATTAAAGCAAGCGACTGATTATTTAATTTCACAACTATTTTATAATATTCGAAAACATAGTTTTTAAATTATTTGTTTATTTATTATATAACTAATACATGTATAGTCAAGTCATTATGTACCATTTAATTACAATTTATCCTCCTCCTCTGCAGAAATGAATCTTCTATATTCTGAACTGCATATACATATATTGCATACATTCACAGTATTTAAGTTTGGTGGTATCTAGATTTTTTTGGAAAGTATTGGGAAAGATGTTTCACCGAGGGGAGCGAGGCAAAAATAATTTTGAAGAGTTTTTGAGCCACTGAAGGCCCAAGAAGCTATAGAACAAATGATGCAAAATCATGCTTTCTGGATGTTCCCCTTTCTTAATCTGAAAATGCAAGTTCTGTTTTGATAATTATTTGACAATATTTTGGTCACAAAGCAAAAAGTATAGATTCAGTGTAAGACTTAAGTTTCTAGGGACAACATCAAAAGACCAATATGCATGATGAAGCAAAAATGTAACTCGCATTGTTAAGGAAGCTGGCTTGTCATGTTTTGTTTTTTTTGTCAGATTTTCGGAATCCTCGGGTTTTATCCATTTGAATGCCTTGAAAAAATTTGCTCGGTGACCCCCATTTTTCTTTTTGTAAATCTTTTACATGTATAATGATAAGCCATCTGTAAAAGTCTTATAAAATTTTAATTACTTTTTAACAGTTTTTGAGAACTTGTCAATGATAAAGCTATAAAAAGTCAAAAGAGAATATTTTCCCGCCAAAATTTCAATGGCTTATATCTCGAAAACAAGCAAGGTGGCCTATATATTTTATTTGCTCTTGGAGTCCTTTATTAATTCCCTATCAATATAAACTAGTGTTTTGAAAAGTTAATTACTTTGAAACTGAGAAGCGAACTCCTTTCAGTCTGTGGCTTCTGTTTTTTTTTAACTCATGATCAAGTCATTTTTATAAATTTTCTGTTTACAAAACTTTGAATTTTTCGAAAAACTAAGGATTGTCTTACCCCAGGAGTAGATTACCTTAGCCATATTTGGCACAACTTTTAGGAATTTTTGATCCTCAATGCTCTTCAACTTTGTATTTATTTGGCTTTTTAACTATTTTGATCTGAGCGTCACTGATGAGTCTTATGTAGACGAAACGCGCGTCTGGCGTATAAAATTATAATCCTGGTACTTTTGATAACTATTATAACAAAATTACTAAATTACAAAAGGAATGCAACACTCACAGAATACAGAAGGGCAATCAATGAACAAAAGACAAATAAATAAGAAAAATTGATCCCGAAAAATCAGGGTCTATATCTGAGGGAGAACAGAACTTTCTTGTCGCAAGGCACTCGCCGTGAACTTAATTTGATATGGAGACAAGCGTTTGGTGTTGAAATTTCCTACATGAGTAAAAAATATACTTTCACTCAATTGCCTTTTAATTATGTTTATGTTTCGCTGAAAACAGAAGTTTAAGATATCAGAAATCAGAAATCAGTTGAATTAGCATTGCGTTAAGACGCCCATTGTTGGAATTGTACCAAGCATTTATAACATTGAAAGTGAAATCATACAAATCAATCTTAAATTTTATAGGTAAAAAAGCATTAAGGATGTCAAGAATTCTTTCTAAGGCGTCGGTTCGTTTGTTACAAACCTACTGCTCCAACAGCGCATTTCTTAGATATGTGAAATACAATATAGACTCACATACATATAATCATATGTTGAAATATGATATATATATAAATAAATATTTAAGAAGGCCTACATATAATATATTAGTCTATATTTAGATCTTTTTTAATCTTTTCTGTAATTTAATTCATAAAATATGTGTCATACTTGAACATATAGTCCACACATCTGTTTTTAATTGGATCTTGTTTTAATTAAAGCTAACTTCTTCGTCAGTTTTACCATGTATGTTTTTTTTTATCCTTTAGAAATCACAGAATCCTCACCATCTACACGTTGAAGCTGGTAACTAAAATAATTCCCTTTTGGTAGATTTGAACAGTGCAACTGAACAATTAGAAGACTTTACTATATCAATTTATTAAAAGGATTTACAATGGGCAATAATTACTCAGACGGCATGAATTCTACATACCATTCAATATCTTCCGATGAAAGGGAAATACATCGGTGGTCTAGTTTCGAATATTATCCTTTCAAGTGCGGAAGACGTAGAATTGTGTATAAAGGTATCTCATTCCAGTCAAAACGTATTGACGAGATCGAAGAACCAACAGATGGAAATTTCCATGGCAAAGGTACTAAAACTAAGAGTAAGAGGGTGAAAACCACCGACAATATTGACAATTCATACTGGTCAAAGCGAAAATGCGTCGTGAAAACGGCAAGTAAGGACGACATTATGATGAACGACAAAAGCAATACGGATTCGCAGTGGTTTAGAAAAATGTTTATCACAGGGAACGACAATATCAGTTTGTTTCGGAAAGAACTAAATATGGACACAGAAAAGAAACTAGGAATTGCTTTTGCTAAATCTTATTTGGCGGAGATAGACAACATGTCATCAGTATGGAACCCAATTTGTTACTATTGTTGTAGATATAAAGGTAGACTTAGCATGGATGACATTGTTTTAATAGAGGACAGAATAGAAGGACCATTCAGGCATTTTATATTCGTCGACGGGACTTGCGAAGATGACTGTCCTGCTATTTTGAACGCGTTTCTCCATTTCACATACCACCAGAGTGAAGGAAAATTGGTTATGTGCGACTTTCAAGGAGCTGAGGAGAAAAGCAATATCCTTCATCTTACCGTGCCAACAGTTCATTCAATTGAGAGGTCATTTGGACCAAAAGACCAAGGCGAAGAAGGTATTAAAGAAGTTCTATCGAACCATAAATGTAACGAGTTATGTCATAAGGACTGGTTGAAACCGTAGTGCGAAAACCAAAACTTTCATAGAAAGCTTAACTACAATAATCCGTATGTGTAATAAATCAAATTAAGATTGGACATCGCCGCAAACTTTTGAAAAGTAAAACAAAACAAAATATAAATAAGAGTAAAGGGACCAAAAGGAATACTGACGAATGGGAAATGGAATTTAAGTTAAAAAAATGTATAAATGAGACTTTATAAAACATTGTATAATTACAACTTGAAAGATCAATGAATCTAGTGTATATCTTGAATCAAGTGATTTGTGACCCAACAAACAAATTCCAATTTGAGAAATGTTATCGTTCACGAGATTTTTTTTCAATATGAGAAATCATTCTGATGGTATTTATCTACGACAGTTATTTTCTTTTAGAACGATATATCAGACGGTACTAGTCTCAATGAAAAGTACTTTGAGGTATATATCTATATATAACATTATATTTATTTTTAAAAGGTCAAATCCTAACTATCCAACTTTCTGTTCTTACTTTTATTTTGGGCAAGTCATGTCTTCTTTGACTGTCCATGGCGTTAAAACAGTAAAACCCTGCGATGTGTTTTCTATGATGCATGATTTTTTATCGTTAGTTGTTTTTGGCTTTTAACTAGCTTTCAGAAACTGCGAGTATCACTATTATTATATGTAAATGTATTAAGATGTAAGTATGACGATACATTTTTACTTCTCGTACTATGGACAACACTATTTTTAAAAGTTGTAATGTTATTCGTACGCCATTATTCAGTTCAACACAATTGTTTTACATCTCCCCCACCCCTTTAGAAAAAAAAATATTCTAAAGGATGCCCGCGAAATCGCGAGATATTTGGTCAAGTTTTGAAACAAGGAGTTTTAAAATTTTGCGGCCAGTACATCGACTGAGCATGTGCGAAAGCGCAACAAACACGGGTCGATAACGGTGTCCAAATCGGAATATTTTCTCAAATTATTTTTTTTTCTGTGGAAAGACGATTGTTTCAAAGGAAATTTAGGAAGTACAAAACACTACATTTAATTATACATATATATTTATGGTGTGAGCAAAGGCTTTGTATGGAAGAACGCACTTTGACCTTTAATGGTTCACATTTACAAATTGTGACGTGGATGAAGAGTTGTCTCATTGGCAGTCATACCACATCTTTTTATATCTAATTAAGAATTACGATATGACACTATCTTAAATATTGCACACATGGATTCCGATATAATTCTTTTACGGTTTGGCCCTGTAGGCTAATAGTTTACTACAAGAGGTCAAATATCAGCATTGAAAGCCAACCTTTAAACAAATTAAAGCTGCGATGAATGATTATTATTATAACAGGACCGAATGTGAAGGGCACTGTTTGGTGCTCCCGTGAATGAATTTTAAAGATAAACTTTTAATTAAATAAAAAAATGTTTACTTCTAGACAATTTTTATATCCCCTTGTAATTCGATTAGTTTACTGGTCATTTCAACATCTTTTATTATTTGGATCCAACAAAAATACCAAAGACTGTGTATCAATTTAAGAGATTTCAGCTAATTAAAAGTAAAATGACAAAAATACCGTAAAACTTTGACATTTTTGCAATATATTAGTATAGTGTGTACTTATATAGAGAAAAATAATGGTACTAACGTTTTTTTTCATATATTTATGTATGGACACGTGATATAATGTAGTATCACGTGAGTGGTAATTTTTTCGCGGATGAATTTCCCAATTAGACCATTTTCTCGCCAACTTCGAACTGGTCAAGATCAGATATAATATTGTTTCATTGTTGTTTAATTTTTTTTGGTTTTGTAATAAATGTATGTATATTGTTTACCAGTATACATTTTGTTGTATTTTGTTTAGGTAAACATAAGCCAATTTCGAATACTGTCCAATATACACCTCTCTAGACGCTCTTCCGAGCATTAGTTTTGTTTTCCAATTCGTATTGAAAGCTTGAATATATTGTTTATATATGTGTATATATATTATTTGCATAAAATTAGAACGTGTATTAATGATAGATTATAATAAAATTCGGTGTCCTTCTAGACTTGTGGACGATCGAATATTCAAAACGGAAAGTCCGTAATTAAATGGCAAAACCAAAAGTCCGAAAACATCAAACGAAAGTATTAAAAGAAGTCATATTCGTGACTTGGTATAGGTATGTAGAAAATGAGGATTAAACCTGGTTTTATAGCTATCTTGTTGATAGTCGCAAAAGTATTTCATGATATTGTCAATGATGTGTGAATAAAACAGACTTAATTGCTAAAAGTAAAAAAAATGAGGTGCATCAGTCATTATCATGTTATACTCGTAATCACCATAAAACAAACAAATATGTAACATAGAACACAACCATGCATATATAGACAAATCACATTAGCAGAAATGAGAGACAAAAATACAAAAATTGACTTAGCATAATAACGGGATGTTCAAGTACAGAGCCGGGTCAAATTGATATGACATTGACATAGCATAATAACGGAATGTATAAGTACAGAGCCACGTCAAATGGATATGACAAAAAACAGACTAAACAGTAAATGTAATATTCATTAAATCAAACTAAGGTTGCAATACACAGAAAAACAAAAAAAAAATCTGCTTTTTAGTATACTCAGGAATTATTGTATTCATTCATCATACATGTTATATTCTTTATTGTGATTGAAAAAATTACGGATCAACATATTTCATTTATTTGTGTGATTTATTTGGAGTCGACACACCAATCATGCTGAAAAAAATCAATCTCTTATAACTTCTTTTAACATCACAACAATTTCTAAATTTACAGTATATTGGTACAATCATGAAAATATTTGTAATACATATTAAAGGAAAGAGTCTGGCGTATGTATAAAATTTAGTCCTGGTATCTATGATGAGTTTATTTAAAGACTCATTTAGATGGTGTAGCCAGTATATGACTTCACACACATTGGCTTTTACTATGCGTGCTACACAGCGTTAGTTAAGTTAATGTTGTAGTTAGTGTTTTCTTATCATCTAATAGAAATTTCTGTTTTGGAAATATTGTGCTTATTTATAGTTTTATTTGCGATTATTTTTAATTTTAGTGTTTATTAAATGAACAGTAATACTTACAACTACTTTTGCAAATATATGTCTTTCATTTCTCTACATTCACCCTTAGGGTTGGGGTAAATAAGTTCAAGTTTCTTTGGAAAGATGGCCATTAAAGACCAATGGCATCCTGCTTCATGCAAAGCTCCAATTATGATCTTATATTCCTCAATATCAACCTGCAATTTAACCCGGAGGATTTGATTAAAAATTATTCACAGTCTTGTGTGGACGTGGCGCAAGTCTGGCGTATTAAATTTTTAACAAAGTACCTTTTGTTGGCTTTCAATCGTTTTTTTCTCCAATTTATTTGTATTGTAGTCCTGTCATGTAATGTTGTCATCTTAATGTTCTAATTAACATTGCCATTAAAGCGGAAGGTTTGGCATGCCACAAAACCAGGTTCAACCAACCATTTTTGTCTTAAAATGCCCTGTACCAAGCCAGGGAAATGGCCATTGTTATATTATAGTTCATTTCTGTGTGTGGTACATTTTAATGTTGTGTTTCTGTTGTGTCGTAGTTCTCTTATATTTAATGCGTTTCCCTCAGTTTTAGTGTAACTCGAATTTGTTTTTTTCTGTATCGATTTATGAATTTCGAACATGTTGTGTCATGTTAACTATTGTTTGTCTGTTTGGCTTTTTCATTTTTAGCCCTGTCGTTGTCAGTTTATTTTCGATTTATGAGTCTGATTGTCTCTCTGGTATCTTTCGTCCGTCTGTTATGGACACTAAAACATGCTAAAGTTACTAGCATGTACTTTTGCCTTGCACAGGGTCATATTTTTCTCGGACTTTTAATGATGTCTTTATACTAAATCTGATGGATGTGTACTGATTCATTTTCAATTTTCCATTGTTTACCTGTTGAAAAGTCTTCCATCAATCATTCTGACTGGACTTCTTCGACTGTGGTATTTGCATGATGTGTCTTGTTTTAACTTTTACTTGTTACATCTTTGACTGTATAAAGAAGGAGATAATCTCACCTTTCATATAAAAATAGTATCAGTCATAGAATTCCTAACATAAGGGATGTTATTTTTTTATAAAAGTTACTGGCACTTTATTTAAAATTTAAAATGCACAATTATAAGTTATATCCCTTGGTTACGTATAACCAATTATTTTCCTATAACTTTATAGGATACACACACTTTGTTTGATCAAAATTTGAATGAATTCAGTCACATCATTTATGAGAAGTTTATTATTTCCGTCAAACAAATCTTGACAAATCATACTTGTACTACCCTTTTCCAGTTTCCTAAAAATCCATGAAATGCTCTGTCCGCAGTTGCATTTTAATACATGCATTTTGTCATCCAAATGTGATGAACTTTGCTGCATGGTAACAGTTATTTTCAAGCAACTTATTTCAGAAGCACAAATTTGATAATAAAAATGTTTTATTAGTCAAGTTATTCTCCTTCATGGTATGTAGCATTTGTTCGTTGTACATCTAAGAGCTATGTTGAGAAGCAAACATTTTTTAGCTTATGTTAGTAATTTTAACATCCAATATGGTTGCCTCCAAATACAATTCTAAAGCTACACATGTTTATTTATTAAGGTAGTAATGAATATGAACTTTTCACCAATGCTCTTAATTGTAAGAAACGTAAATTTGCACCAAGGAATAATTACACCAAATTATGAATTTAAAATCAGATTCAGCCTACTGGAAATGGATTTAAAACAGGGCTATACATACTCAACTTTTCATAACAAACTTTATCAGTATGAATTATATTCTTTCTTACTGTTTAACATTTAAGTGGAATAAAAAAAATAAAATACATTATACCTGATGATTACAAACAATTTAATTCTCCACAGAAAAACATACTATTATTTTCAGAAATCAGTTCCTCAGCTCCTTTAGTGGTAAACTGATTTCTCCTCATTACAGCGGTCTGACCACGTCTTCCAGTAGCAGGTTTCTTTATTTTCCTTTTTAGTAGTTTCAGCAATTTCTTTTTTTGAAGATATTTATTCTTTAATTTCTTGGCTGCTTTTGTTGACCCTATATGAATCATATCCTCTTCTTCAAATACAAACAGGCCGCTGTTCGGAACATTAAATTTCAAAATGTATAGACTTAACTTCCAATTGTGTTGATATTTTTCTGAGCACATCCATGTCCTAGGAATGATATACAATACGCCTTCAGGTGCGGGAATGTCTCGCTACATTGAAGACCTGTTAGTGACCTTCTGTTGTTGTTTTTTCTATGGTCGGGTTGTTTTCTCTTTGACACATTCCCCATTTCCATTCTCAATTTTAATATCTGTTAATTGCCTTAATGCACTGCCTACTAAATTCCTTTGTCTCTTGATTGCAGATATATTTATTTGTTGAGTCTTGTGTGGATGACTTTCATTGCTGTTTTCCTCTGTTGCATTTGTTGCATCTTCAGGTTGAGCTGACAAACAGTTGTTGGATTGGCCAATGTCAAGATTGATGAACGGATTGTCCAGGAAGAGATTCCCTACTACGAGCAGTTTGAGTGTCAAATATTGCAAAAAAATGTTTACAGGGAAGATGATTATCCTCCAGTCAGGACAGTCACATTTTGGTAAGCAGACATGGTTGGCACTGATATTGACTTCATATACTTTATCTTGATGAGTCTGACTCTTTACAAAATATACACCACTACTTATGTCGTCAACATTGGAATAGTTTATTTCTGCAACTTCTCGCCATCTTTTAAAACAGAATTCCACCACATTCTTTGGTTTGTTTTGAAGAAAAGCTGGAATGTTTTCTGCATGAGCCCTGACCTGATCTGATGAAGCGGCATTTATTTGTAGATACCTGTTATGAATAAACATTAGATTAAAGTTAAGGAAGAAGTCTGGTTCTGAATATTTCCTAAAAATAAATAATTTCAAAATTAAAATCGTCTCGTTTGTCGTAGATTTTAGTACTGAGATGACCAGGTCGAATTCAAAGTAAAAGTCTGAAATGTATAAAGGAAGTCGTGTCTGTTGTTTCTTTAATTTCTAGTTCTGGGTGGATATATTAATGACATTTTTTTAGATTGTTAATGGAAAGAAAATCATCAATATATCTGAATGTGAAATTAATCAATCTGGCTTCTTTGATCCACTTGCTTTTGACAAGTGTCAGACGGAAATCCAACTCGTATGAAAATAAGAAAAGGCCGACAAGAGGCCCACAATTCGTTCCAATAGGAATGCAGACTATTTGTTGAAAGTTTTTCTCCAATTACAACAAATGTTGTCAATAAGAAACAACAGTATACTAGTCACTTGTTCTTATGCATATCATGTTTTTCCTTTTTGTTTTCCATTAAAAAATTATGCCGTATAATATCCCAAAGTAAAAAAATATAGCGTATGCTACCGTTGTTTGTTGTTGCAAAGCATTGTTATTTTTTCTTTTAGGGACTGGTCATTATTTATCTAAAAAAAAAGTAGGGGGGTCATGAGAAAAAAATGGAAACTGAGAGAGGGGGACACTTCTTTTCAGGTTGACTAAGCACGGGGGTTATGATTTTATTGGCCATAGATGGTTTATTGAACAATGCAGAAGCTGTAATTAACCTTGCCGAGTAGTTTTGAGTTGATGAAATTCGTGTTCAAGCATATGTTACTCATATTGTTAACTTGAAAAATGCCAAAAATATTCGAACAAATGATAGAAAGTTACAAAATGTTAGAAAAATACGCAAACAATATGAAGACTTTGACGGGGAAAGGCTGGCTTAAATAGATAGAAATTTGAATCGTCTACTTGTTGATGAATTAGACAAAGATATAGACGAACACAAACTATCGAAAAGAGAGAAAAAAGTGATAAAGTGAAATTAGTAACAATACATGTCCTTAGCCATTCAGAAAAGCGAGACAAATGAGCATTTGATCAGAGAATATTGAGTGATGACGAGGCTGAGAATAGTGGAGAGGATGTAGAGGAAGAGTGTATCGATAAGGGTGAGATACAGGAGAATGAAGAAGAGAATATTGTATTGGCCGAGATAGGTGAATCTGCTGACAATAATCATGATGATATTGGTGAAAATAAATCAGATGAGGGTGTTGTACAATTTACAACCAGACGTGGAAGGCGGACAACACGATTTAATTTTCATTACTAATGGTTATACATGTAATATATTATGATACATGTCACATTGCTATTCGTCATGTTCATTTGATTTAAATATTTGATTTTCCTTTAAATTTTTTACATTTTTAAAAACAGTTTAAGTCTGCAGAAAATGTTCTTCCCATTCAAAATTATATATTCAAGAACACAAAATTCATTTTTTTACAATATGACACTCTGTAATGTGTTTAAAATAAAACTCAGATATCAAAACAAAGTTCAAAGTATTTATTCTTTGGAATCTTCACTTTAAATGTTTGTTTAACTTAAGATTTGCCCTATATGGTATACTGTCTCATGATCATTGTCGTCAGATTCACCTATTTCATAATTTTGTTTTATTATAGAGCAATTCAATTATATTAAAGGGTATTTGTAGTATGCAAAATTTGTTATTTAAATAGGAATCATAATGCTGATTTGAGATTCTTATGGAACTATTGTTTTTATAGAATAATATTTCAATATAAACTTATTGTTGATATTATAGTACATTATTGTCGAGCCTGCAACTTTTGTTGCAGAAAGCTCGACATAGGGATAGTGATCCGGCGGCGGCGTTAGCTAACTTCTTAAAAGGTTTATATTTTAGAAGGTGAAAGACCTGGATGCTTTATACTTTGTATGTAGATGCCTCATGTTACGAAGTTTCCGTCAGTCACATGTCCAATGTCCTTGACCTCATTTTCATGGTTCAGTGACCACTTGAAAAAAAGTTCAGAATTTTTGTAATGTTGAATTCTCTCTTATTATAAGTAATAGGATAACTATATTTGGTATGTGCGTACCTTGCAAGGTCCTCATGCCCGTCAGACAGTTTTCACTTGACCTCGACCTCATTTCATGGATAAGTGAACAAGGTTAAGTTTTGGTGGTCAAGTCAATATCTCAGATACTATAAGCAATAGGGCTAGTATAGTTGGTGTATGGAAGGACTGGAAGGTGTACATGTCCAACTGGCAGGTGTCATCTGACCTTGACCTCATTTTCATGGTTCAGTGGTTATAGTTAAGTTTTTGTGTTTTGGTCTGTTTTTCTCATACTTTATGCAATAGGTCTATATATTTGTTGTATGGAATGATTGTAAGGTGTACATGTCTAGCGGGCAGATGTCATCTGACCTTGACCTCATTTTCATGGTTCAGTGGTCAAAGTTAAGTTTTTAAGTTTTGGTCTTTTTATCTAATATTATATGCCAAAGGTCAACTATATTTGGTGTATGATCTATATGTCAGTCCCGCAGGTTTATTTGACCATGACCTCAATTGCACGGTTCTTTGCACAGTGTTAAGTTTTTGTGTTTTGGTCTATTTTACTTAAACTATAAGTAATAGGTCAACTATATTTGTTGTATGGAAGCTTTGTTAGCTGTACTTGTCTTCCTGGTATGGTTCATCTGACCTTGACCTCATTTCCATGGTTCATTGGTCTTTGTTTAGCTGTCTTGATTAATGTTAAGTTTATGTGACAGTTGTAATAAAGCTTTATACTTAAGACTATCAACATAATATCAATGATTAGTGAAGAAGGCGAGACATTTCAGTGTGTGCACTCTTGTATTCATAAAGCAAATGTTCTTCACACTGTTTCTTCAAACAATGGGCATTTGGCTTGTAAAAGACTGTGAAGTTACATCAAGGTATACTTCTATTGGTTGTTGTTGTCCCCAACATGGTCAATACATTTCTGTGTATGTTTATTAAAATACCTTATTTCCATTCCCTTTGACCTATTTTACCTGTAAATAGGAATTGTAGCATCATGTTGATAAATATTATGATGGTTCTATCCTTTGAAACCTTTCAATTATAATCAGCAAAGATGGTCGGGGGGAGGGTGTCAAAAATACAAGTTGACAACACTAATCCTGACTTTCTGACTTTCTCTTATACTTCTTTTTCTGCTTCTTAATAAACAATAACAAAAACTTCATGCGTACTATTGTTTGTCTGTTTGTCCTTTTCATTTTTAGCCATGGCGTTGCAAGTTTATTTTCGATTGATGAATTTGACTGTCCCTCTTTTATACTGACTGTTAGTATAAAAGTCCCAGATAAATGAAAATTGTTAAAAATTGACTATAAAGGGCAAGAATTCAATAAGGGGTCAATATTCTGCTGGTGGAATATCAGTCCCCGAGGGTATCCTCAGACATGATTTAACAAACTTTACTAAATAAAGGCAACAGTAGTATACCGCTGTTCAAACTCATAAATCCATGGACAAAAAAGAAAATCGGGGTAACAAACCAAAACTGAGGGAAACGCATAAATATAAGAGGAGAACAACGACACAACACTACAGTGTAACACACACAGAACGGACCAAGCATCAGACAAAATCCCACGAGAATAACAAATATAACATGAAAACCAAATACATGAATTTGGGATAGACAAGTACCGTGACACGTCTTATCGCAATGTCAATTTACACTCAAAAATAAGAGAAAACAAACGACGCAACGTTAAATTGTAACACACACAGAAACGAACTATAATATAACAATGGCCATATTCCTGACGTCATGTGTAAAATTGTCCGTTTATAAATTATGAAATTATTAAGAAACTTAGGTTTCAACTCCCTTAGGCAAAGTTGGCTTTAGATGAATTTGGCTATTTATTTTACGTATTTTTGACATATACATATGTAGCTCTTCAACGGTTTCGGTACTTATACATCTTCGGATTTCAAATGTTTGGTTTTGAGCGTTCCTGATGAAGGTAAATCCAGAAAAGCGCTTCGGACGCAAGAAATTTGTAAAGGTGTTGTTTTTCAATTTTTGACCGTGTTGGTCAGTTGACTTATTTGTAGGTCTTGCTTTGCTGTAC
Organism: Mytilus galloprovincialis; assembly: GCF_965363235.1. Taxonomy (NCBI): domain Eukaryota; kingdom Metazoa; phylum Mollusca; class Bivalvia; order Mytilida; family Mytilidae; genus Mytilus; species Mytilus galloprovincialis. Next base: position 92,733,402 of record NC_134843.1, read on the forward strand.
ATTATTGCTGTTTACAGTTTATCTCTATCTATAATAATATTGAAGATAATAACCAAAAGCTGCAACATTTTCTTAAGATTACCAATTCAGGGGTAGCAACCCCAAAACCGGTTGCATGAAATTTCAGGGCAGATAGATCTTAACCTAATGAACAATTTGATCCCATCAGATTTGCTCTAAATGCTTTGGTTTCAGAGATATGAGCCATAAACTGCATTTTTCCATATATACTATTTTTAGCCAAGTCGGCCATCTTGATTCGCGGGCGGGGTCATCGGACACATTTTTAAAACAAGATACCCTAATGGTGATTGTGGACAAGTTTGGTTATATTTGTCTCCGTAGTTTCAGATAAGATTTTTGTAAAAGAGTACAAAAGTTACGAAAAATGGCTAAAAATTGTCTATAAAGGGCAACAACTCCTTCAGGTGTCAACTGATCATTTTGGTCATGTTGACTTCTTTGTAGATCTAACTTTATGTAGTACCCGGTTATAGACTGACATAACCTGAAAATCCTTTTTTCCATCTTCTACTATTGAGTGGAATATCCTTAAACCCGACATACGTACGTCAAAAAAAAAAAATATTTTTTTAAACGAAAGTCCAAATTGATACAGCCACCTTTCTATTTCAGTTGTGGTGATATTAATCTCAATATCATTCATACACGTTTGAGAAATAGGTGCATTCTTTACATTCAGATTGTGTTAATATTAAATCCAGTCCTGCATGCAGCTGTGGCCACCCTAATGAGGATAGTGTTCACTATTTTTGTGTGCGTCTTTTTCTAAACGAAGCAAGAGAATTAATGTTTTCAAAATTAGAAAGATATGCTAGATCCAGTGAGCTTCTATTTGCTGGTGACGGGAACCTTTCTATTCAGCAATGACATTTTTGAGTCTGTTCACTCAGACATCATAATAACACAAAGATTTTAAGCAATCAATTAACATTCTAAATTTCTACTTTCTAACTCTTTACTCCAGTCCAGTTCTTTTTAGTATTATTCCTTATCATATTGTATATTGTATTTTTTGTTTTTATTTATTTATTTTTGTTTGTAGTATGTATTACATGCATTCCTACTATGTTTTTTCGTCATTATCTAATGTACTTTGTGTTAATATTGGGAGAGGACGTAACTAATGTTGTTATAACTTGTGTCCAATCCCTTTTGCTACTTTTGCCAAGAATTATAGTATAACTAATCACCGTATTTGAATATCAAAAATAAGACAACTTTATATGACCGAACGCCGCTATGGATTAAACTCGTGCTCACCGTATTTGAATATCAAAAATAAGACAACGCGTGACCGAACGACGCATGGATCAAACGAGTGCGCAGCACGAGTTTAATCCTTAGCGGCGTTCGGTTACAAGTTGTCTTATTTTTGATATTCAAATACGGCGATTAGTTATTCTTTTTATTACAGTAGCAAATGGCTTTTTTTTATGAAATTAATGTAGAAAATGTAAGGAACTATATCTTTTTCCTACGCATTGACAATTTGTTTTGATCCGACGTTATCGACGTCTTGAGAACGCCTATTGTTGTATGATGTCAGAGAGTGAAATAACCACGTTTATTTCACATGTGAAATTATCGATTTTTATTTAACTGGGAAATCAATGTAATATATTGCAACCAATGTAATAAATTATGTTTAAACTAAATTGACTAAAGAGGGGACTGGAAAAAGGAGATAAAACGTAGACAAAAATGTATATAAAAGTGAAGCTGCAAAACAATAAGTTATTAAACTTTTAATAAAAAGCCGCAAGAAAATCCACATTGGTGAACAAGATTGTGACCAGTCAGGAAACCCTCAAAATGGAACCCAGCTCTCTGCGGCAGAGATGATCCATGAAGGCTCTGCAATGAGGCCATTCCGGAAAGATGAGCATGGGAGGCCCATGTACTTTTTGGACAGGGACACAGCTTAATTACTTGAGGTTGGGAAGCCAGTGGTCCTCGCAGTCTCAGATACCTATATGACCTGAGGGCTGAGACGTAACACTTCCAACTCGTGGGTCTCAACGACCACATCAACAGGCGGATTACCACATTAATAGAGTCTGAATATGAAGTCAATCTGTAGACAAATAAAATTGCAATACAAGAGAGTACCATCTATATGATCAACTTGTGATTCTACTAATAGTTATCAAAGGTACCAGGATTATAATTTTGTACGCCAGACGCGCGTTTCGTCTACATAAGACTCATCAGTGACGCTCATATCAAAATATTTATAAAGCCAAACAAGTACAAAGTTGAAGAGCATTGAGGATCCAAAATTCCGAAAAGTTGTGCCAAATACGGCTAAGGTAATCTTTGCCTGGAATAAGAAAATCCTTAGTTTTTTCAAAAATTTAAAGTTTGGGAAACAGGAAATTTATAAAAATGACCACATTATTGATATTCATGTCAACACCGAAGTGTTGACTACTGGGCTGGTGATACCCTCGGGGACGAAACGTCCACCAGCAGTGGCATCGACCCAGTGGTGTAAATAGTTATCAAAGGTACCAGGATTATAATTTTGTACGCCAGACGCGCGTTTCGTCTACATAAGACTCATCAGTGACGCTCATATCAAAATATTTATAAAGCCAAACAAGTACAAAGTTGAAGAGCATTGAGGATCCAAAATTCCGAAAAGTTGTGCCAAATACGGCTAAGGTAATCTTTGCCTGGAATAAGAAAATCCTTAGTTTTTTCAAAAATTTAAAGTTTGGGAAACAGGAAATTTATAAAAATGACCACATTATTGATATTCATGTCAACACCGAAGTGTTGACTACTGGGCTGGTGATACCCTCGGGGACGAAACGTCCACCAGCAGTGGCATCGACCCAGTGGTGTAAATAGTTATCAAAGGTACCAGGATTATAATTTTGTACGCCAGACGCGCGTTTCGTCTACATAAGACTCATCAGTGACGCTCATATCAAAATATTTATAAAGCCAAACAAGTACAAAGTTGAAGAGCATTGAGGATCCAAAATTCCGAAAAGTTGTGCCAAATACGGCTAAGGTAATCTTTGCCTGGAATAAGAAAATCCTTAGTTTTTTCAAAAATTTAAAGTTTGGGAAACAGGAAATTTATAAAAATGACCACATTATTGATATTCATGTCAACACCGAAGTGTTGACTACTGGGCTGGTGATACCCTCGGGGACGAAACGTCCACCAGCAGTGGCATCGACCCAGTGGTGTAAATAGTTATCAAAGGTACCAGGATTATAATTTTGTACGCCAGACGCGCGTTTCGTCTACATAAGACTCATCAGTGACGCTCATATCAAAATATTTATAAAGCCAAACAAGTACAAAGTTGAAGAGCATTGAGGATCCAAAATTCCGAAAAGTTGTGCCAAATACGGCTAAGGTAATCTTTGCCTGGAATAAGAAAATCCTTAGTTTTTTCAAAAATTTAAAGTTTGGGAAACAGGAAATTTATAAAAATGACCACATTATTGATATTCATGTCAACACCGAAGTGTTGACTACTGGGCTGGTGATACCCTCGGGGACGAAACGTCCACCAGCAGTGGCATCGACCCAGTGGTGTAAATAGTTATCAAAGGTACCAGGATTATAATTTTGTACGCCAGACGCGCGTTTCGTCTACATAAGACTCATCAGTGACGCTCATATCAAAATATTTATAAAGCCAAACAAGTACAAAGTTGAAGAGCATTGAGGATCCAAAATTCCGAAAAGTTGTGCCAAATACGGCTAAGGTAATCTTTGCCTGGAATAAGAAAATCCTTAGTTTTTTCAAAAATTTAAAGTTTGGGAAACAGGAAATTTATAAAAATGACCACATTATTGATATTCATGTCAACACCGAAGTGTTGACTACTGGGCTGGTGATACCCTCGGGGACGAAACGTCCACCAGCAGTGGCATCGACCCAGTGGTGTAAATAGTTATCAAAGGTACCAGGATTATAATTTTGTACGCCAGACGCGCGTTTCGTCTACATAAGACTCATCAGTGACGCTCATATCAAAATATTTATAAAGCCAAACAAGTACAAAGTTGAAGAGCATTGAGGATCCAAAATTCCGAAAAGTTGTGCCAAATACGGCTAAGGTAATCTTTGCCTGGAATAAGAAAATCCTTAGTTTTTTCAAAAATTTAAAGTTTGGGAAACAGGAAATTTATAAAAATGACCACATTATTGATATTCATGTCAACACCGAAGTGTTGACTACTGGGCTGGTGATACCCTCGGGGACGAAACGTCCACCAGCAGTGGCATCGACCCAGTGGTGTAAATAGTTATCAAAGGTACCAGGATTATAATTTTGTACGCCAGACGCGCGTTTCGTCTACATAAGACTCATCAGTGACGCTCATATCAAAATATTTATAAAGCCAAACAAGTACAAAGTTGAAGAGCATTGAGGATCCAAAATTCCGAAAAGTTGTGCCAAATACGGCTAAGGTAATCTTTGCCTGGAATAAGAAAATCCTTAGTTTTTTCAAAAATTTAAAGTTTGGGAAACAGGAAATTTATAAAAATGACCACATTATTGATATTCATGTCAACACCGAAGTGTTGACTACTGGGCTGGTGATACCCTCGGGGACGAAACGTCCACCAGCAGTGGCATCGACCCAGTGGTGTAAATAGTTATCAAAGGTACCAGGATTATAATTTTGTACGCCAGACGCGCGTTTCGTCTACATAAGACTCATCAGTGACGCTCATATCAAAATATTTATAAAGCCAAACAAGTACAAAGTTGAAGAGCATTGAGGATCCAAAATTCCGAAAAGTTGTGCCAAATACGGCTAAGGTAATCTTTGCCTGGAATAAGAAAATCCTTAGTTTTTTCAAAAATTTAAAGTTTGGGAAACAGGAAATTTATAAAAATGACCACATTATTGATATTCATGTCAACACCGAAGTGTTGACTACTGGGCTGGTGATACCCTCGGGGACGAAACGTCCACCAGCAGTGGCATCGACCCAGTGGTGTAAATAGTTATCAAAGGTACCAGGATTATAATTTTGTACGCCAGACGCGCGTTTCGTCTACATAAGACTCATCAGTGACGCTCATATCAAAATATTTATAAAGCCAAACAAGTACAAAGTTGAAGAGCATTGAGGATCCAAAATTCCGAAAAGTTGTGCCAAATACGGCTAAGGTAATCTTTGCCTGGAATAAGAAAATCCTTAGTTTTTTCAAAAATTTAAAGTTTGGGAAACAGGAAATTTATAAAAATGACCACATTATTGATATTCATGTCAACACCGAAGTGTTGACTACTGGGCTGGTGATACCCTCGGGGACGAAACGTCCACCAGCAGTGGCATCGACCCAGTGGTGTAAATAGTTATCAAAGGTACCAGGATTATAATTTTGTACGCCAGACGCGCGTTTCGTCTACATAAGACTCATCAGTGACGCTCATATCAAAATATTTATAAAGCCAAACAAGTACAAAGTTGAAGAGCATTGAGGATCCAAAATTCCGAAAAGTTGTGCCAAATACGGCTAAGGTAATCTTTGCCTGGAATAAGAAAATCCTTAGTTTTTTCAAAAATTTAAAGTTTGGGAAACAGGAAATTTATAAAAAAATGTTTATGTTTAATACATATACCAGATATAAGTGGATCAGTGTTTTGGACTGACCTATATAATGAATTGTCTACATGTAACTGACCATGTAGCAGGAATATTGCGGATAGGTGTGAATGCCAAAGTTTCAAATGTCATTTAAAAATCTAATACTGAACACTATAGCCAACCACACGGAAATGCAATTATGGAAATAATTTAATATATTAGGATGTTACAAAGAGAAAACTCTTTAGAAAGATATTGAAAAGATTGCATAAAAATGTACAGCTGAAGCCAAACAACCTGCTTGGTGTTAAAATAAATTGCTTACAAGGGCCATGGTATGCCAGCTAGTACAACTATCAAATGAGGGACGAAAGATACCAGAGGGACAGTCAAACTCATGTATCAAAAATAAACTGACAACGCCATGACTAAAAATGAAAAAGACAAACAAACAATAGTACACATGACACAACAAAGAAAACTAAAGAATAAGCAACAGGAATCCCACCAAAAAACTAGGGGTGATCTCAGGTGCTCCGGGAGTATAAGCAGATCCTGCTCCACATGTCTCCACATGTGGCACGCGTCGTGTTGCTTATGTAATAACAAATCCGGTAATTTCTTTAATTTAGAAAGCGCCTCTAATATGTGAATTAAAGCCATATAAATTACTGATGTTAGGCCAAAAAACAAATGGGACAGAAATATTGAAAGCAACACTTATAAAGGCTGAAAATTAAATCAGGAAACAGAAAAGTGGTTATAAGGGAGATAAATGAGTATGAAATTAAGAATGCAGCCTTACTTTACAACACTGAGACTAGATTGGTAATGACATCATATCATGCTGTAAATTGTCAGAATGGGGAAGTTATCAACCAGGGTAACCATGTCTACTATCCAGATGAAAATGACAGTGCTAAGGTATATACAAATGAGGAGATGACTAAGTGGTATAATATGTATGTTTTATACAGATATTATAACTTTTAATTCAGCAATTAATGTTGGGTTCATAAAATTCATAAAATGTGTAAGGATAAAGTTCACATTAATGAGATCTTGCGTTAACATTTCAGTCTTTGACAAAACGTTATTCATCGGGGTAAAAAGCCCGAGATATTAATATAATACTTGGAACAACGTCCGTGTATCTTAATATAGATAATCCAAGGCAACGTCAATGACGAATTTCTATGTCTAACTCGTCAAGTACATTTTTTTACCTTTAAAAATGTGTGTTACCTAATAATTGTGAAATCGAATCGTTGGTTTGGATACAGATATAACATTACTATGTTTTGATATCACGTAATTATTATTGTTGCAGAAATATTTTGGTCTTGTTAATGAGAGCTACCATATCAACGAGCAGGAAAGATTCCAAATTGTGAAGGTACAACTATTTGAAATACTTACAATGGATGAAAGGATTGGATTTCAAGCTGTAAAACTGAAATTATCAAATAACTGGAGATAATATAGTGTTTATTGAATAAATGCACATTTTTACCCATATGGGTTGAAGGCATACATAAAACAACATAATAATTTTACAATACATCATACAAAAAAAACCAACAAAAGAACAAAACATTATATACATATATGTATCTATCATGCAGTTGTTGAGTCCACCCATAATTGACAGACACGAAAGACATAAAACCAATTTATCAAAAATTATCCATATCGGAATAGATATTTCTAACTTTCTGCAAAAATTCTAATCTCAAATCTTTATTTTTTGTACATGTAAATTAAAAATGTTCTTCGTCATCTATTTTATTTAGACAACAATGTTGACATAAACGTTCTTCCCTTTTTATATTTTTGTATCTACAATGTACCCCTTTCAATTTCCAAAATATGGTCACTTACCCTTAATTTAGTAAATTTTTTCCTTATTTCAAAGTTAATCTCTTTAAGTAAATAAGGCTCACTTTCATATTTGTTTTTGAACTTACTATAGATAAATAATTTATTATTTTCTGTTAAAGAATTTAATTTTTTAAAAAACAGCTTTTTATAGTTTTCTTGCATAATCTCTTTCATGTGTTTATTCATTTTATATTTTTCTTTTATAAAGTCAATATTTTGTATATCAGATATATTTAAATTATTTTCATGAGTTATATTTTTTACAAAGGTATACCAAGAATAGGTTCCTGTTTCATCCAACAGTTTAGCTGTGCAATATGCATCATATAACAACGGATTAATTTCTGTGTTAGATACTCTTGCCATATATTTTAGTGCTTGAACCTTTACATATACATCTTTTGGATATTGTCCGAACATCTGATTCTCTTGATTTCTTATCTGAGTTTTGAATGTTTTCATTTTGTTCAGCTTCATTCTGTAGGGGTAGAACTAATGTCATTTTGTTTATTATTTCATCAGGATTATTTTCCTTGTTTTGCACAAAAATATCTGCTACTGTTTCACTTAGTAAGTTAAATTGTCTCTATCCATTTCTGTTTGACACTGCCCTGTACTAAGCAGTTTAGTGTTGTATAAAATATAGTTATTGTTTTTTGCCCTTCACAAATATCTGGGTAACAGATTTATATAGGATTGATGATAGTGATGAGCTAAATGGCTTCTGTTCATCGTCAAGGGTAATTCTTTTACATTTTATATCAAAATCACTCCACGAAACAGTGATAAGTTCACTCTCTCCAAAAAAAAAAAAGTAGTAGAAACATTCTTCGCCATATAGCGATTGATGATTTATTTGCATTAAACGTTATCTGCCTTGGGTCGGTTTTCAGTTGTACCTTTTTACTTGCGGGACTTCCGGTTTCCCCCATTTTTTACGTTTTATTAAATTAAAGTATATTTTTCTATCCCTAGTGTCAAATAATTCAATTTTCTATAAATCAAATCACTTTTGCATCATAATTTCATCTTTTGCTTTCAATTCAATGGTCCCTTCATGCAGGAAAATGTACTTTTTATCGGAGCATTTTCACCATGCTTGTTCAGTAAAAAAAATACAATAAATATATATAACTGTAGAGAATGTATTGCATAAATTGTGCAAAGAACATGACTATTTGTCTGGTGGATGCCACACTTACAGTGTTTTCAGACAGTAAGGGTTGAGCAGGAGAAAGCAAATATAGATAATTAATTTTGTATTACTCTCCTTTAAACATGATTTATAACTTGAACAAGTTTAGATTTTCACATGCTATTAAAATATGATAAGGTAGATGAGGTATCTTCCTCTATCTTGGATTGTTAAAAATCAGAAAAAATGGCCCAGCAAGACTTTATTTCAACTGATCAACATATAGTTAAAAGCCTAAAGATTGATTTTAATGAAAACAAAAGAGAAGACAAGGTGTAATGACCATGAATAAATTTGGGATTTGTGAACCTATCATATTTCCAAAGGTAGTAATATTGTCATATCGAGGAGTGTTTATTCATCGATCGTTAAGTAAATGGAAAACAAAATTGGTAATGTAAGCTTTAGGAATGCCTTCAAAATTTAGTTATAAAATTAAACTCAACTTGGTAAGTAGCTTTCTATGATAACAACTATATATTTTTGTTTCTATCTTCTAATTCGTTATATACCAAAATGACGTTGGTATGCTGCAAAAAGTTTACCACGGTTTTTTTTTCACAAATCCGAATAATATTTTCTAGAACATCATTTTATCAATCCACCCACCGTTTTATCATGTTAATATTATGGGAAACAATCGAAAATACTGCACACAATCAAATTTAATGAAAATTAGTGTAATAATTACGTGGTCGTCATGGTTCAGCAAAAAAAAGGAACAACTTTCCACATGACATAGATGAGATTTAGTACAAAACGTTATGGTTCATTAGAGTTCATGGAAAACGGGATTTTTTTTTTGTAACTTTACACAACTGTTATTAGACATGTTTTGCCAAGTTCAAGTTACTGTTCTACCATGTTGAGACCCCTCTCAAAAATAAAATCAAATGATACCAATAAAATATTCTGATACCAATACTCTTTTTTAGTAGGATTGACAATGGGTAATAATTATTCAGATGGAACGAATTACACCTACCATTCAATATCCTGTGATGAAATGGATTTATGTCGATGGGCAAGTTTCGAATATTATCCATTCAAATGCGGAAGAAAGAGGCTGGTGTACAAAGGAATATCTTTTGAATCAAAACGTACTGATGACATTGAGTTTACAGAAGATAAAAACTTACATGCCAAAGATGTTAAAACTAAGAATAAGAGGAAGAAAAGCACAAACAATATGCATAAATCATACTGGTCAAAAAGAAAATGCGTCGTGAAAAAAGCCACAAAAAATGATGTTAAAATGAGAGACAAAAGCAATACGCAAACTCAGTGGTTTAGAAAAATGTTCATCACAGGAAACGACAACATCAGGTTGTTTAAAAAAGAACTAAATATGGATTCAAAAAACACATTTGGTATTGCTTTTGCTAAATCTTATCTGGCGCAAATAGACAGCATGTCATCAGTTTGGAACCCAATTTGCTTAGTTTGTTGTAGATACAAAAGAAGATTTAGAATGGATAATACTGTTTTGATAAGAGGACAGAATTGAAGGATCGTTTAGGCATTTTATATTAGTCGACGGAACATTAGAAGATGACTGTCCTCCCATTTTGAACGCCTTTCTTCATTTTACTTACAATCAGAGTGTAGGAAAGTTGGTGATGTGCGACTTTCAAGGAGCTGAGGAAGAAAACAGAATTCTACATCTTACCGTGCCAACAATTCATTCAATTGAGGGGTCATTTGGACCAAAAGACCGAGGCGTAGACGGTATAAATGAAGTATTTTCGAACCATAAATGTAATGGGCTATGTCAAAAAGACTGAAGAAACCGTAGTATAAAAACTAATCTTTAATCAAAGCGAAGTTTCTTATCGACAACAAATTTGTTGAATTTGGTTGTAGACTTTTACAACAAATTTTCGGCATTCCTATGTGAACGAACTGTGAACCTTTCCTTGCCGACCTCTTCTTATTTTCATATGAATCGGAATTCCTTCAGACACTTATCCAAATACCAGAAGATCAAAGAAACCAGATTATTTAATTTCACTTTCAGATATATTGATGATGTTCTTTCCATTAACAACCTGAACTTTTTTTATTGGGTTCCATTAATATATCACTTAGGACAAGAAATTAAAGAAACAACAGACACGGCTTCCTCTGCCTCATTTTAAAACGTTTTCCAAGAATTTGACATACACAGTAATCTCAGTACCAGAATCTACGACAAACGAGACGACTTTAATTCTTAAATTTTCAATTCCCCCCTCCTTAGTAGCAATACACCAACTTCACCTACATATGGGATATACATCTCCCAACTTATTCGATATTCAAGAGCTTGCAGCTACTACTCAGACTTTGTAAAACGTCATCAGTGTCTGAGCAGAAAGTTGATGAACCAGGGGTATGTCAAAGAAAGTCTCGTTCATTTTCAAAAAAGTTCATCGGAAGGTACCAAGACCTTGTTGATTAAAATTCCGTAACAACTTCAAAAGTAATACATGATGGTCTGTATATACAAATGCAGTGTTATATGTTATAGATAATGCATACAGATTTGCAAAATTTAGTATCCTTTTTTACCGACAACACTAAAGTGGGATATTCCTTTCTAATGCGTTCAGGTTTTAAAACGCCCTACGGCTCATGTAGAATGTGAAATACAACTCACTAATTAATCTAGATATAAACCTTTTAAAATGTATTATCCATACACAATAAAAATATTACTGTAACTGCATGAAGTAAGATAAGAATGTATTGTGACCATCCGATAACGGTGTATGACAAATACAAGACACATTGTAAGTAATTTATTGTACAATTTAGATTATGGAAAAAGGGGGAGGGCGTATGTTTTTTATGTTTTTTTTTTCTATTTGTGATGTCATTTCTATCGCGGAAAAGTGGTTATTTTTTTTAACAATTTTAATTGAACCGAATGAAAAATTCAGAAAGATTGTCTTTTGAATAGCAATACATTTTTATAAATAGAAAATCAGGATATAATGATATACCCTCCGCACCCGACCTTTTTGTGAGTTACGTTTATGTTATTCAATAGAAAATAAGATTATCTTATTAGTTGAACATTTGATAGGGTAAAAGGTATACATAAATTTAAAAAAGTTAAGAACTGACACGAAGACGAATATAAATACATGTAGTTCAAAGTATGATTTCCTAGTCAGTGTGTATCGTCCTGAACATGCATGAAATATTTGCCACTAGACGTTAAGCAAGAAACCAAAAATCAATCAACCTATTCAGTGTGACTCAATAAGATTTTCAAAAACACGAATATGTTAAATCTTTGATAAAAGTTTACATTAAAATTCATCTAACATATATGCTAATGTTTCTTTATTGTAGCGATAAATTAACAAAACTTCACGTTATTTGTTTCTAAAATTAAAATGCGGGCAAAGACGGTTTCTTTTACACTTATCATCGATTGAACTTTAAAAATTAATTAATATAACTTTTACTGTTTTCGGTCTTATCCTTTGACGTGGCTCGGTATTTATACCACACAGTTTCTCCATGAAGGTATACTATAAATAACTAAGTTGTGACATAGTTAAGGACTCATTGATTACCGTCTGTAGGTTACAACTGGTATACACTTGTAATTGACCTTAATGACCTGTACCAAGTCTGTAATTAAGTGGCTGGTGGTGCTATAACAGAGACAAAATGCCTGACTGAAACGAATACATTTCAACAGAGAAAAACTGACAAATATAAAAGATATATAAATTTATTACAAAAAATAAAATTATATAGGTATTGCCCTTGGGAAATCATCTCAGCTAATTTTGAAAATATTTTTGCTAATTATGAAAATATTTTCCCGTCGAATTCCCTGAATCCTGAGCTGTTGTAAAGCGTAGTTTGCGCGAACTATTGATGCTTGCGAAACAGTGGTTGACAGGAAATTCGACGTGACTTGTCCTATCAACTGTAGTATAACTAATGAAATGTGAGTTGTAAGTTGATAGAACTTGGGGGATAAAAAATTGTCATTTAAAAGACTGACCAGTGATAAAAAATGCAATGAATGGCATTGCAGAGGTATTGCTACGTAGCTGAGATCTCCCCGTCACATGCGGAATGAAGGCTGGCTGTCAGGGGCAGGTTGGAGGGATTATTTTTGGTAAGACAAGAACTGCTAACGAAACTGATCAAAAGAAGAAGACAGCGTTATCTATCAAAATAATTTCAATAATGATTATTTTAACGCCTATGGTCTGACCGCTATCTGACTGCTAAGCTATAAAATTCTCGACGAGACACAGAAACAAAAACAATCACCCGAAAGTCGTTATGGATCATTAAGAGAAGAACTTCTCAAACGAGCAATAAAATGCAGCTGTCGAAACAATTATAAACCAAATTATATGCTATATATTCAAATAATTTAACACTTATACATCCCTTCAATGTATTGCTTGTATTATCTCTCATTTTGGCTACGCGTGACTTTTTGTGTTTCTTCGGTACATATGACGTGGCTATGTACTTTAAAACAGCCCATTGTGTTATTGTTTTATTATAAATTTAAAAATACTTTGAACGAAAAAATTACTTTATATCACTTCCTGTGTGACGTTACTTTCTGACGTCAAACACGCGACTACACTAGAGTTGATGTGAACCTGATGAGTCTTGTGTATACGAAACGCGCGTCTGGCGTATTAAATTATAATCCTGGTACCTTTTTTTCAATCCGTTATGGGTTGATTAAAAATACATATATGAGTAAGCAATGAATGTTGTTAAATTTGATAAGATGCTTTTTTAGGATTCTTTTTGAATATTTGTTTGTTTTTGTTTTAATTGAGATTGTGAGATTTTTAACATTTGAGTAGATTGACTGCGCCAAACGCAATTCTGATGAGCTGATAAATACTTGTTCACATTATCAGTAAAATATTTTTTTATGTTCATATTTAATGTACATAAATAAAAAATAATAATATGGTAATTAGATAAACAATTTGTTGGCAAACTTAAGAATGTTTTTCAAAGAAAGCATATAATGTCTTATGATTAAATAAGAAATAACACAAGCTGATGATATCAAATTGATAATTTTGGAATTAAAATTTTACAATTGATGAATACTTCATAGTACTGTCCCATGAATATATTCCTTTTATAAACTGTTGGATTATCTCCCTTTTCACTCCTCACATCAGTATTGTTGTGTATTGGCAGCCTACACATTGTCAGCTGACTATTCAAATCCATGGTTAGTGGATATTTCAATTTACAAATACAAAATTTATATAAATAAATAAGAATAATAAAAGTTTCTAGCTAATGAAGCAATGACATTTTTATCTCCAGATCAGCAGAGTTGTGGAATCTTTCGATTTTTTTTTATATAATTAGACAAGTTTCTAAGGTCCTATGTTATTTTCAGTTGAATACTTGCAACCATGATATTATTAAGGCCGTTAGAAGGGCAACAATGTGACGCAGGTACCCTGAGGAGACGCCCTACCAGGGGCGTAGATATCGTGTGGTTATTTATATTTTGATGAACCATCTTGAGCTAACGCAAGTACCGTTCTATTGCTTGCTATGTTGATATAAGACAACTAAAGGCCCACATAAATTTCCATCGGAAACACTTCAAACAAAAGGCAGAGGGAATGGTATAGCTGTCTACATTTTAGGGCGATATTTTCTGCTTTAGGAAATGTGAAAACCCATAACAGCCAAAGCCAGATCAGGATTTTCGGTTGATGAGAGATCGTAACAAAGGCACCAGAAACGGTCAAATAAGTTGCTCGTCTGGAGATAGCACCTCCTCCTTTAATTTGACATCAATTGGGTCAAAATGCGTATTATGTTCTCCATAGGCCGTAATGGTAACGTTTTCTTCTGTTGCTCAGTCCATATCGGTAACTTGGATATGTATGATGGCTCGTTTCGAAGCTGAGACATTTTCACATTGTTGTTAAATTTTCGGGGTACGAAGTGAGATTACTTTCCGTAAATTAGCAAACCCCGAGTATCCTTTTGTGATGCGGGTCCCTGGTGGTAAAAAATCCCATTTTTAACACAATAAGTTCTTTGAAAATTTAATACTTTGAACACATTTAATAACTCCATAGTTTTTACACATTTATTCTGTGTCATACTTTCTAAATTAACACAAATGGTTCAGCTCAGTCATTTGTTTATCATAGAAATGTGTCAAAGATCACTACACAGAGATTTTTTGTTTACACGTGACTTTTGAACGTTTTATTTAATATAAAAATTGTTATATTTTTTGTTTTATGATTATATAATATATCAATATACAAATGTAATGAATAAGGAATGAGTAAAGACCTTATTCACATATTGTTCACTTTTTCATGAAATGAAACATATGGTAAATTTTATTACTTTTGCTAATTTTGTAATGATTTAAAGAAAACATAGATCTGTGAACAATTGAGTATTGATTATGTTTCAGGGAATGACATTTCAGCCTTAGATGGTTCAGTCCTGTTTTTTTTTTCACCAACTTAAAACAGCACACCTAACCACGAAGGGAAAGTTATCCAAGATTTAAAAGATAAATATTTTGTTCAGTTCAAATATTAAAAATGTAAGCTAGCCTTAAACATTTTACTGTCGGTTTTCAAGATGAAGCTATTGTTAAAATGGCTAAAACAGACAACTTTTTAACCATGCAGTAATGAATTGTCACCGGCCTGTGTGTTTTATCCGACACATAACAAAAATATTTTCACTTAAATGACTTTCTGTTTTAATTGACAAATCTGGACGTTCTATGCAATAGATCACACCTACTCTCATTGTATACATTGCATTATTATGTGTAAAGGGTCAAAACAATCTACTAACGAGGTGAAAAAAAACCTGTTTATTTTGCATTTTTCATTGTACGACTTTTTTTTCGAATGTAATAATTATATATTATTTTAATCTTTTAGTGTGTGATGATTGTGGCAAGACTTTCAGATCAATGTCTGGGCTCAGGGAGCACAAACAGAGGGAACATAGATAACAAAGTTATACATGTAGGCAGTTTAATCAAGGCTTAATGTCCAAAACATTATTTAAGTCACACATCCTGCAACATTGCCAGGTTATTGAATCGTGTACTATTTATTAACTTTGAAAAAAAGATATGCATCAATGAGACAAAATCCCAATCAAAAAAGAACATGCCGTTAAAAGGGAATATCCAGGAGGCACCATGTGGTCTTCAACATTAAGCAACAACCCAAGACATAGTAAGCATTTAGTCTACGGTTTAACTTACAATTGTAAAACTAAAACATTGACTTGTTCATTGATTTGACCTGGTATCTTGAAACCATTCTCTTGACTAAAATTAAATTATACGGAACAACATCTTTTAGAGAATAGTTCACACGGCAATTACATTTTATTGTTTTTATTATTTCAGAAAAAACAGTATAAATGCAAAGATTGTAAAATGGAATATGGACAAAAAGGACCTGGATAACCATATCACTGCACAGCATCGTGAAAATGTTTTTTCGTGTGAAAAATGCAGTCAAGCATTTGCTTATCAAAAGACCATAAGATGACATGGATGTCGTGCACAGTGGCAACAGGTTAGTTTGTGATCTATGCACTGTGTCTTATAAATATAGAGCAAATTTTAATAGACACACGAATACAAAACATCAGTTATTAATGTAATAAATATAATAAAACTATCTAACAAAACCAGAAATCTGGATTTCATTAATTCAGATAAGAGGTCAATTTCGTTGTCCATTAGTCCTATGTGGCAAACTTTTTTTTCTCATTTGTTTTATGAGAGGATCAGCACGTTTGCTTGGTTTTGGAATGAAGAGATGCTTCCACTCTTTCTATTTGGTACCTTGTTGAACGATCAACAACAAAGTTACAGTACTTAGAAAGGACATTGATAGGAAAATATATCTGTTAAGTTTGGTAAATTTTGTGTGAGCTGGTTCTCAACAAGAATATTAAAATATAAAATATAGTTAATAGACGGACTACAGACGTTAAGTGAAGGCAAAATCTCACACGCCTTGTAGGCAAGGGTTTAAAAAAAACAGTCCTTGAATGTTATACACCTGCGTGGTATTCTGTCCATCCGTTGTGTGAACAAAACAAACCGATATAATAGGTTATGATATCAAAAACCAGGTACCACAGTGAACATTTTGCTATAATACTTAACAGTAGAAAAACAATTATATGTGTGGCAAAGAAACACAAAAAACATATAGACAAAGCACATTACTAAACATTAAAGACAAGAAAACAAAAATTTATCATAGCACAATGTTATGATGTACATGTACAGAGCAACATCAATTGTAACAGAAAAAATCATAACAAGGCTTATACAAAAGGACCATTATTAAGCCAAAACCAAAAAAGAGAAGCAAGTTTTTACAATAGTTCAATAAATCAAACACAATGATAGAATGTTTAAGTACAGAGCCACACGTCGAATGGGTATCTCCAAACAATGACTTAGTTTTAGGTCACTTAAACACTGACCTACGAAGAAAAATCAAAAAGGAAAGTTCCTAATCAAATGGCAAAATAAATAATAAAAAAACCCCAATCACATCAAACGGATGAATAAATAAACTCATAAATACCAGGATTAAATTTTGTATTTCCGCCAGACGCGCATGTTGTCTATAAAAGAATCATCAGTGACGCTCGTATCCAATAAATTAAAAAGGCCAAATAAAGTACGAAGTTTATTTTGTTAGTGCCAATCAGCAAAATGTTTTGCCTAGTAGAATATGAGAAACATGTGCACCGAAACATAATGAATCCTAGGACTAAGGACAGGAAACTTATCATTCCAGAAAGCCATACAAGATCAACAGTAACTACAAATTTTAATAGAAGACATAACAAAGAAAACTGTACCCATACCCAACAAAGAACTCCAACTCTAACACCTGTTTTAACTAAATCTGTTATACCTATCTCTCTTTTATCAGAAATTTCACCATCCAATATTTTGTTGGGCATAGAAGACTATGGCTCCTTGTCGCCTGTGGAAGAGATACTAGCAGCACCAACAACTGTACCAGAACAACCTATTGTGACAGTCCCAACAAAAACACCTATCAAAAGGGATAGTAGGGACTTTGAGTTGCCTGATTTTGGGAATGAAATTTGTCCTGAAGACAGATTTCAGGCCATACCCTCAAGATTCAAAAGTTTAAACGAAGCCTCAAAATGTATGATAGTGTCTGAGAAGGCAAGGAAGACTATAAAATACAGTGGAAGTGTATTGCCAAGTGGATATGGTGCCGAACGAAAAGACGAAACCTGCATGTTGCCTGATGGAACCGTTGATAAACTGACAGCCACTTGGATAAAAGACCCATCTTTCTGCATTTAAGGAAAAGGAAACACAGAGATGATACAACAACAAATAGCTTCTCAAACAGATGAGGATATGCGGATCGTGCAAGTACCATCAACAAGGAGCATTGTAGTTATAGAGAAGTGTTTTTTGTTGTTTTAATCTCTCTCGAAATATATATGCAAGACTCAAATCTATGGCGGATTCCTAATCATCTATGGTAAGTATGACGTAATGCCATCCCAAATCTATGGCGAAAATTTTACACTCCTTATCTATGGCAAGGTTTTTTTTTTAAATTTTCTAATCATGACGTCATGACATCCCAAATCTATGGCAGATTTTTACAACCCAAATTTATGGTAAATTTTGTAAATTCCAAATCTATGGCAGATTTTTGTTAATTTAAAATCTATTGCAAATGTTGTGCAAATGGAAAACAATGCAGTACCTTCAGGAGCGTAGCTGCCGTAAGGCACTTTAGGCACGTGCCTACACATATTTTTTTCACAATTATTTTTTTTTTATGAAAAAAAAATAATAAACAACGTAATCTGTAGATGAAAGCCGGTAAAGTTGTCAAAACTCTTAAATTATCGAATGTCATGTGTACACTAGTCTCTCGTCCTTAGTGAATGGAACATTGGATAGAATTGAATGTTTTTACGATTTTACCTTATATAGAAACTATATTTATAAAACTAGAACTTTGCTCAGACCATTTCACTTCTATCAACAAAAACTTGAATGAACCTCAACTTAGACACGTGAGTTTTTCAATAAGTTGTTGTTAGTTTTCAAATAGCTTTCCACTTTGTCTTTACCCGACTTGCCGATGTTGGTCGTCCGTTTGGCTGTGCAGGATGTATAAATACGCAGTCACGCCTAGTCAGAATGGGAACATTAAATCCGATGCCTAGTTGTAGAGAGAATGCAACTCTTTGATGAGTTGGTAGTTGGTCTACTGAAAGGCAAAATTTATGCTCCTATCCAATAACCCCCCATTTTCCAATGCATGGCATTTTTAAATTTTCAGACCTTCGTCCTAGACGACACCTGTTACAGGACCTAAAAAAAGTAGCTCCAAGTTGTATTTATTGTAAAAAAAATTCCAACGGTCCTGAACTTGCATAAATATTTGACACTGGATGTAAAAAATCAATCAATCAGCTGGCTTCCAGTAATTTTGAGTACTCTCAAATCTGCGTGTAATGGCTACAATTATTCAAAATTCCTAAGCAGGTAGGGATTTTACAGAAGAGGATATATAAAGAAATACGAATTTCTTGAATTTTGTTGGGCATCGACTACGTCTGTATGCGTTTATGTGGCTAGGGTGAAGGTTTAAGATTCAAAAGATTAATAGTTGATGTCTAGACAAAAGGATAGTTCTATTATATAGTAGTATCAGTGTTTACGTGCCTATTTTTTAATGAAGGATCATCAATATGTACTATTAATTAAGTTAAACGTATACGGAATTGATATGATAATACCAAACAGTGTGTACTGCTTAATTAAAGGGATACGCTGATCTACGCTGGGCAATGCATATTGTAATTTTTTTTTTTTTATATTACGGATTATACTGCGTTATTTAAAAACTCTCACCAGTCAGATGTTATGGTACATTATTCATAATTCTTCGAACTTTTCATCATGTATATTATAATTATCATGATTAAATAATCAATAAATTTAATATTTTTGTACATAAAATTTTGCAGCTAAAACGCTGAAAACCTAGCCCCCGTGAACCCCCTACCAGGGCTCTGCCCTGGACCTGCTGGGGGCCTTAAGCGGCCCCCAGACCTCCTGCCGATTGGTGCCTACAGTTGAATGAATACCTAGCTACGCCCCTGACCTTGATACGACCAATGACTTGTCTTAAACAAAATGTAGATAGATGACAACGTAAGAGTGTATAAACACTAGTGAAATATATATACTTGTATTTATGTCCATCTGATAAGTTGAGCCTTTTTCAACTATTTTTCATTGTAAGTTCTTATGTTGTACTGTTATACCACTGTCCCAGGTTAGGGGTAGGTTGGGATCTCGCTAACATGTTTAACCTCGCCACATTATGTATGTATGTGTCTGTCTCAAGTCAGGAGCCTGTAATTCGGTGATTGTCGTTTGTTTATGTGTTACATATTTGGTTTTTTTCTTCATTCTTTTACATAAATAAATAAATAAGGCCGTGAGTTTTCTCGTTTGAATTGTTTTACATTGTCATTTCGGGGCCTTTAATAGCGGACTATGCGGTATTGGCTTCGCTCATTGTTCAAGGCCGTACGGTTACCTATAGCTGTTAATTTCTGTGTAAATAGTTATCAAAGGTACCAGGATTATAATTTAGTACGCCAGACGCGCGTTTCGTCTAAATAAGACTCATCAGTGACGCTCATATCAAAATATCTATAAAGACAAACAAGTACGAAGTTGAAGAGTATTGAGTATCCGAAATTCCTAAAAGTTGTGCCAAATACGGCTAAGGTAATTTTGGTCTCTTTTTCATATCCCTTTTTTCTTTAAAAATGTCCTGTACCAAGTCAGAAAAATGGCCATTGTTAAATCATAGTTCGTTTCTGTGTGTATAACATTTTTACATTGTGTCGTTTGTTTTCTACTATACTTGAGTGTGAATTTACATTACTATAACACGTGTCACGGTACTTTTCTATCCCAAATTCATGTACATTTGTATTTAGTTTTGATGTTATATCTGTTTTTCTCATCGAATTTTGTTTAATGCTTAGTCCGTTGCTGTGTGTGTTACATTTTAATGTTGTGTTGTTGTTCTCCTCTTATATTTAATGCGTATCCCTCAGTTTTAGTTTGTTACCCCTATTTTGTTTTTTATCCATAGATTTACGAGTTTTGAACAGCGGTATACTACTGTTGCCTTTATTTTCCATTGTCAGACTGTAAAATACGTGGAGCTCCATATAAATATATGTAACTAAGTACAACTTTGCTTATTTCAGTAGCACTTTTAGTTTTACATGCTTGATAAAATGCAAATCTTGAAAAACAACCAACAATGTTATATATGTATTGAAATCCGTTATGAGGTGGCATCTTTTTTAGGTCAATTTGCCATCTTGAATTTGGATAAGTTGCTGGTATAGGGCGTTTTGTTCTTTCTGTTTTTTTTGGTATTGTTATACGATGATGACTAATGCACCCATATTTTGACTATTTTATTTATTGTGTCTGTTTTGTTAACGCATCAATGTAAACATAAGATCATATAACGGAAGAGAGTTGACGCTATAGAACCAGGTTGAATCCACCATTTTCTACATTTGAAAATGACGGTACCAAGTCAGAAATATTACAGTTCTTGTCCATTCGTTTTTGATGCGTTTTGTTATTTGATTTTGCCATGTGATTATGGACTTTCCGAATTGATTTTCCTCCTAAGTTCAGTATTTTTGTGATTTTACTTTTTGGTAGAGATATAGCACTTTTACATTGTTCACAGTCCACGTACAGATCAAATAAAAGCTTGACATTTCCCCTTACAACTGGGATGTAATACATGATTCTTTTTAACTAATTTAATTAAATCCTCCTTTAAAAGACATTTCCTATGAGGAGGAGCTAGGTCAACACTTTTTTTATACTAATGATCCCCACTTTGGATTTTTTGCTTTTAATTTGCAAATTGACACTACATTTGCATAGCCCCTCCAAAACGCTTCTGGATTGGGGTTCTTTGAAACTGGTTTCTTCTTTTTCCTTCGCTAATAAAAAACTTTCGTCTGGAATGGTATGCATGGGATATGATCGTCACTGATGAGTCTTATGTAGACGGAACGCGCGTCTGGCGTACTTAATTATAATCCTGGTACCTTTGATAACTATTCCGCCATCTTCAAAATCGTTAAAAAAAACCCGCTATAGCAAAGCTGAGTGAAAACGTTACAATACAATACAATACAATACAATATTTTTATTGTCAATCAAGGACGCCCTTAAAGAGCAGTATAATTACAAACAATTTATTACAATTATTATTATTAATTCTTAATGATATACAAATGACAAAATATAGATTAAAGAAAATAAACACAAAAGCAAAATTAAAACTGCAGATATTTATATATGTATATATTCAACATGTAAAAATTTTTTCAGCTGTTGCATACACATACCTACAAATCTTGTTAACCTTTTAAACTGCTTTAATGTAATGCCTGAAGTATTTTAATTTTTCATATGCATTGGTCAAATTCGATTTTTAATTTCGGTTGAAGCCTGTAATACACTGGCGTGTACCCTAGTTTCATCATGAATGGATCCTGGTAACGCATTGTTGTACGGTACTTACACGAAGGTTATAAATAAAGTACAGCGGGTCCAAAACACAGCAGCACGTTTGATTAACCGAAAAAGGAAAATTAATCAAATACGCCTATTCTAATACCGTTACACTAGTTACCCATTCATTACCATTGCCTATATAAATTTCTTTTTTATGTGTCCAAAGCCCAGCATGTTAAGATTCCTAGGTACCTTCCAGACCTCATTACGCCAGGCAAAGCAAGTAGATTCCTCAGATCGGGACAGTATTCTCTTAAATCCTCCGAATGACGTCCGAACGAAAAACTAGTTTACCATCGTCATTGCGGATTGTACATTCTTTACTTGTTTTTAAAGAGCAAATCAAGTGTTCTGTAACTCATTCATCATTTGTTCTTCATTTGATCATCATTTTATATTGTTAATGTTTCATTGCGAACATTGCTTTACGTGCTCCAGTTTTAGGAGTTTTATACAGGACAGTGTGGGAATCCGTGTTACTTTCCCCTCTCTTCTGAATGACGAAAACTGCTCAGCAGGCCGTGTGCACAACTGCAAAGAACATTCAGCGGACACGTTGTCCAAAGGAACAATTCGTGGATAACCACAGCGTGAGTTACCTTAAAAACATTACAAATTATGTATTTACATCAGCTATGAACTGTTTAAATACATTTCCTATGTTATAAACAAACTATGAACATTTTACCGTTCAAACTGTTCGTGTCTGCGATTACACGATTTAATTCAAGACAGAACCCGACGTGTGCAAGAATATTCATCTTTTTATTATTATAAAGAACATTAACAGCTTTATATATCTACGAACTGATTATCTGTATTTTTAATGGACTTTAATTATCATTGAACACATTGTAAAATTGTATTTATATTTGTATTTTCAGTTTTTCCCCATTTGGATTGGTAGTAAAATAAAAGTCAGCTCCTGATTGTTTTATCCTTACTTAAACCCAGTCATCTTGGTAACACTCACTGGTCCGGCCAGTACATCAAGACCCACTTATTTCTATCTGCTGTTAAGCATTTTTTGTAGATTTAATATACTTTTTATTGACTGTATTAATTTCAGACTTTTTGTATACTTTAGGGTTCATGCATTTTTCATTTTGTATTACTTTCTTTTATTAATTTTTATATGCGTGTTTCTTCCTTGTTTAAAAGATTTCTCATTCGTTGTACTATTTTCCCAAGGAGGATTGTATCATCTGATATTATTTTACCTGTATATGCCAATAATTTTATCATTGTTATCAATAACGGTGATATTCCCTAGTTGCGGTATGTAACTAATTATGCATGGTCCCATCATTTTAGTTATCATCACTGTCTCGTCTTTTTTTCCAAAACAAAATCTCTCTTTTTAAATGCACTGTTAAAAACTTTGTACTTTTTGTCAAATATTATCTTCTGTCTCTTGTTGTCTGTGTAACCCCATCAACGATTTCAATGGGAATAGTGGTAATAGTTCAGCTACTTTTGCAATTTCATCAGAGGTAATTTCTTGGACTAAATGAATTTCTCCAATCCAACGCAGAAGGTAAAATGGTGAATACTACTCGGTACTTGCTTGCCCTGATGTATTGTAGGCAAAGGCACATTTTTGTACACATTTTCCCAATTTACTGGCTTTTTTTCAACAGTTTTATTTAACGTTGACTCTAATGTTCGATTGTATCGCTCACATTTTCCGTTAGATTGTGTTGGAAAGTAGTTATATGGTTGTGTTTATATTCTTACTTTTCCTACAAGGAAGGAGTTAACCTCGAATTAAATTCAACCTCGTTGTCACTGACCAGTTCAAGAGGAATACCTGTCTACAAAATTAATTATACAATCTACCACTGACCTCAGATGCTTGTTTCCTTTTAAGCGGAAAACTTCTACATAGTTGAATGAATGAATATTTTATTTGCAAGAAGCATATAATACATGCTATGGTAAACGAAAATATATACAATATATGACAAACAAAAGACAGCAGAGAACAGTAGTTACAGAGTATACAATAATATTATGACAATATATGTGATCTAGTTTTCCAAGCTGCATTTAAATAGTTACATAGTTTTACTGTCAGAGATTTAGAATTAGCTTGTAATAAATTATCTAACTTGTGCCGATTTGGCCAAGAACAGTAGAATAAAGGTAAAAATTCAATACGCACAGATCTATACGCAGGACATGATAAAACAAAATGATACTCGTCCTCTAAAACATTCATATTGCAACATATACAAATTCTGTTTTCTCTTTGAGTATTTAGATAACGACCAACTTCAACATTTAATCTAAGTGTGTCGCTATGTAGTTTTGTTAATAAAGATACATTGCAATGAAAATCTAAGTATTTTTCAAAACCAAATACTAGTTTATATCGTTTATAAATACAAAGTTTGTTACATTCTTCTAAAGCTGAATTCCAGCTTTGTAAAAATTGATCTTTAATACGTGTTTTTATACAATCAAATGATAATTTACTAGTATCTTGTGAAATCCATACATCATAAAATCCAAGGTTACATAACAAATTTCTTACGTTAGACGCCCAATTAATTTTACCATTATTTGCATCTTCGTACAAAAGTTTATAAACTTCATATACAATATGAGGTTTATTAGTTACAATATGAATCCAATATTTCAGAATTTTATATTTTCTCAAAATATGCAATGGCAAGTGCCCAAGTTTACCATATAAAAAAATTGTAGGGACTTTTTAACCAAGTTTCAAAATAAATCTACAAAATCTATTATATATAAGCTCTATATCACCAGCACGATAAAAACCCCATATTTCAGACCCATAACTTAAAACGGATCCAACCATACTATCGAATAGAAAAATTTGTTGTTCAGTAGTCACATATATTTGTTTCAATGAATTTATTAGTGAAGATAATGCTCTTGATCCTTGTTGAGATAAACGCTTTTGAGTTTAGTAAAAATTTTCCATTATAGTGGAGCAACACACCGAGGTATACATAGGAGTTCACAATTTCTAATTCTCTGTTGTAATAAAAACGGTTTAACACAGGCCTCCATCCATTTCGAAATACAACAACTTTTGTCTTCTCCGTGTTCACTTCTATGTTCCATTTATTACAATATAGTTGTAATTTATTCAGTAAATGCTGCAACACATTCGTTGATTTTCCAAAAAGTACAGTATCATCAGCAAATAAGATCAAATATATTAAAAATCCATTTAGAGACACGATGTCATTATCTGTTTCAACGGAAGTATCTCGAATAATGTCGTTAATAAAAAAAAACAAAAACAGCAAAGGCGCTAAAGGTTCCCCTTGTTTCACACCAAGAAAATTGTTGAACGCATCTAACAGCACTCCTCCAGATCGTACACGAAGACGCACTGATGAATATAAAGTTTTAATTATAGAAACAAATTTGTTACTAATGCCATTATTTAGCAGTTTGTATATTAAAATTCTTCTGTGTAGCAAAAGACTTGCGAAAGTCCACGAAGGCACAAAAAAGCTGAAGTTTGTGTTCTAAAACATGTGATATAATTCCATGCAGTGTGAAAATGGCATCTACAGTTGAACGACCAGGACGAAATCCAAACTGATTGTCTATTAATTTCTGTTCGTCTTCCGACCACGACAGTAAACGTTCCGTTAATATGCTAGTACATATCTTAGAAAGAATGCTCACTAATACAATCGGCCTGAAATTGTTAGGGTCCGACAAGTCACCGCGTTTGGGTACAGGGATAACTATACATTCGTTCCAATTATCTGTAGTATCTGTATAGTTGGAAAAGTAATCGATAAGTGTGAGACCATACGATATTCGTCGGTTGATATTCGCACCCTCCCCAATCCATTTGTATAAGGGCCGATTAGATCAATTTCCATGTTCTTCCAAGATGATTTTGGTTTAAGTCATCTGTAACAATGTTGGTTTTGTTTTGACCTTTTTATTTGTTTTCTTGACATAATTGACAGCTTGTAATGTAATCCTTCATATCACTACACATGCCCTTCCAGTAATAGCGTTCTGATAACTTGTAAAAAGTTTTCTCCATTCCCATATGGCATCAATTATCAATATGGCAAAGTTTCAAGATATACGATGTTTGATCTCTGATAATAACTAATTCATTTTCTTCGTTTAATTTTCCAACTTTATCATATAATTTTCCTTCTGTGATTGCAAACATGTCGGTACGTGTCGAATTATTTGCCAACACAATGAAAAAAAAAAAAGAATTCATTTTGTTTGCTCTTTTTAAAATTTCAAGGCTATTTATTTGATTGATTTAAAAAAATGTTTAATTGATTGTTTACTCTTTCTTGCAATTAAATGAAAATTGACTGAATTATTACATGTCATGTGATAACGTGTTACCAAAATCAACTTTTTATAAGGTATAATTATATGTCGGAGGGAAAATGGGACACCAATCTATCACCAAACTGCATGAAGATGTCACCAGAAACCACTCAGACTTAAAGTGTGGTATTAATTGTGGGTAATTTTCGGCATTTTAACGAGTCGTCAAATTATAATACTTTATTGAATGAATCTAAAGATACAAATTGTAAAACAAGTTTACAATTTGTTCCAAGGAATATGAACAATATATCTAAAATATTCACTTGCGACGGAGCTATATTCTGACATTTACTGATATACCAAAATGCGGCCTCCAAGCAAAACGGAATTGCTGTGTTTGAATGAAAAATATATTGCACCTTGTTTTGTGGAGAGGGCTTACATAGGCTATGCCTGTTGCCCAATCCAATTCAATTTATTTGAATAAAATATTGTTTAAACTATAAAGGGCCCCCAAACTACTAGTTTAAAACCATTCAAACGCGAAAACAACGGTCTAATCTATATAAAAACGAAAAACACTTATGAACTACACAAACAGACGACAACTACTGTACATCAGATTTCTGACTTAATTAGGACAGGTTCAAACATTTGCAGCGGGATAAACGTGTTAAGATCCACTTTGATCAATTTATTTGGCAATCGTCAATGGCAGTCAGCAGGGTTTAAGAACATCAGGTGTTCGACTTGTTAGTCAAACGCGTTTTGTTAAAATATACTTTTTCAATTTTGTGGTAGCAATATAGAGCGATCGTTTTTAAATAGTAAAAAGGTAAGGTACGGACAACAGGATGTCGTTGCACTATCCGATAACTCTAAAAAGGTAAACAAGTAGAGCACGGACAACAGGATGTTGCTGATAACTAAATATGGCAAACATAGTCTATCTTAAATTGAGGGTAAATTATATGGCCTTCCAAATACCGTTTCGATCCCTAACATCACTGAAGAGACATTTATTGTCGAAATCCGGATCTGATGTACAAAAAAAATATTGACACCTTATGTTTGTGGCATAACATCTTTGACACAAGTTTATTGTTTTCTGTTCAGTATTAAATTTATATCAAGATCCATTTTGTTACAGCTTGTGATCAATTTTATTTGGCAATCGCCAATGGCAGGCAGCAGGGCTAAAGAACATCAGTTGTTCGACCTGTTAGTAGGGACGGAAAGGGGAATATCAAAAATCTGTATTTTGTCCTCAGATGTATCATCCTACTTTAATACATATTTCTGAGGAAGAATGCAATTAATTTCATCTAAATCCTTCAACAAATAGTGGCCTGTGCCACTTTAAAGATGGATACCCCCTGACGTTTTTCTAAAGAATCCATTGAAAATAGTCAAAAGCTCGTGCAGTTTAAATTTTTTTTTTACAAAAAAGTATTCTTTAATATTATATATTCCTTATGATTGGTGGGAAGAATATACATAGGTGAACCTTTTCAGAGCATCTGTGTTCATAAAAAGTCATGTCTTCATATCAAAATAAAGGAATAAAAAGGGAGGTAATAATTAGTTTTATTATTATTTCTCCATATTTGGTAACAGTATTGTAAATGATCACAGGTCGTCCAAAAAAGTCAATAATCTCACATGAAATGTCTCTAAAAAAACACCACAAGTTCTATCTTCTTCATTTGTAGAAACCTGAAAAATAAAAAAAAAAATATGTCAAAACCTTTGCAAAAGTACAACGAAATCATTCATTATTAAAAAAAAAAAAAAAAAAAAAAAAAAAAAAAAAAAACACAGAGTGGAATATTTATGTACATATTTTCCTATCCCATTTTTTCTTTGTCTCCATGACAATTGCAGCTGTAATAAAACATAACAAACATCATAAATATAGAATCTAAATTCGCATCAAGAATGAAGAAAAGTAAATAAAGAAATAGTCAACATCATAATTTTTGCTGATTTTAAACCAATAAATATAGAATAACATCTTGAAAATGCATTATTTTTATGAACATAGTACACAAATAACATTTTAAAGCATTCATAATAACAACTAACATATAAAACCATGCAAAATAAATATAAACATTACTAAGATCATTGTAAGGCCAACTAATTTTTTTTTTGTTCTTGAGCATGATCAGATGTTTTAACATTATTCAAAAATGTACAAGAAGATAAGTAGTGCTACTCCTAGTTTTCTTTAACCAATGCAAGAAAGTTATAAGTGAAATCTAATTGGTTAAAAGTTCATGATGTTAGGGCTCAAAACAAAGAAAACTGTAGGTGGTCTTAATAATTCAATTAACTGCAGGACAGTATTATCTTTAAACTTTTAAAGGAAAATTGTGGAAATCATATTTACATTTCTGCAAATTGATTCATAGATACATTGTTGCTAGTTAATGTGCAACTATTCAGAGTATCAAGGATTACGAATAGAAATAGGGAATATGTCGAAGAGACAACAACCCACCAAAGAGTAGATAACGGCCTTGTATAGGAATGGAATACGACCTTGTATAGGAATGGAATAAGTCTAACGCATCATAATCATATATATATATATATATATATATGGAATAAGTCTAACGCATCATAATCATATATATATATATATATATATTAATAAAAATCACAAGTACAAGATGATACTGCATAAATGTTAACAAAACTGATATTATTTATTTTCAGAAAGAACAAACATGCAATCATGCAAATCAAATTTTTAAGTGTTTAAAGATGACATCTGGTCAACAAATGTTTAAGTTGCAACGTTGAACTGGAACTTGAACAACTTCTGCAACTCACCACATCTAGAATAATTTCCAGATAACCATTTCTTTAGTCCTCTTAGGTTTATATGTGTAAATTGTAGTTGCTGTAATAATATCTTCAACATCTTTGTCATGTTTAATGTTGTAAAAGTCAGGAAGTCCTTAAACAACACTAATTATCCGATAATTCCATGTTCCGTCTTCAAAAGTATGTACAACTCGTTTCCCAACAAACAATGGAACATTCTGAGATTTTCTCCCAGACCCTACACCTTCAACAGCATCTTTAATCAATTTCAACACATTTTCTTTTAACTTGTCAATTGAGTGGGCTTTACCCTTTTCGGTTACATGATAAATCTTTTTATCACTTACACTTTGTTTAAACACCTTTTGTCGAAAGCGAATTTGGGAAATTAATGCTTTCCTCTTTTCTAACACCCCAGGTTTTCCCTCCAATATCGTATCTACCTGATCCCTGTTTTGCCATAAGGCAAAGTATATAATGTCATTTGTATGTTGGGTCTTTGCTTTTAAGACCGCTTTAGTTTTCTTTCTCCAATGTGATTTGCTTATCCTTTAACTTTTGCTTTTTGTGCTCTTTAATTTCTGCTGCTAACCCCTTTCTGTACTTAACACGAATTTCCCTTCCTTCCTTTATACTGTCATTGAGGAGCTTTTCTCTTCCTGTGATAATGTTTCTAGCCATTCGGATGACTTGTTAAATACAAACATAAAGAATGCTTCATTTGAAATTGTAGAAGCATTTGGCCTATACCTAAGAAAAAAATTCAACGTACCAAATACGCGCTCTGGCAATTTATTATGTGGAATTACAGATTTCGATTGATTCAGCAATTCTTGTGTTGGCTCAAAAAAATGTCCACAAGGCAGTTGCTTCTTCATTGCCATTTCCAGTACAATACAGAGAACGGATATTCTTCTCCACTTTCACATTAATTTGCACCTTTACTCGTTCACTCTAAGCATTTCAAAAGTGCAAAATAGTTTTCATTGAAGTGTAACACATGTTTATTACTTTCAATTAACGTCCAAAGAGGAGCAGTAATCAATTTTGAAATCAACCCCAAAAATTTACAGCAAGCAATTATGAATGTTTTTTCACAAGTTGTAATGTTAGTTTGTGCAGTTTGTTTTTGGCTCCATGTACACGTTCGAAGAAATTAAGTATCCTTGGATGATGATAATAGGCAATTTGTCCCATTAAAAAAATAATGTTAAATCTATTTTCACGAAAATCGACAAACATGACTTTCTCATTTTCGTTCTCTACATGTGTTCGGAAAGAGCTGTAACACCCACTTTTTTCGTCTACACCACGGCCAAAACATTTACCACAAAAACGCAAGATAGATATTGTTTTGGAATCAGTAGAGAATTCTTGGATTTCTGGTGCTACATCTTCATCTGAAAAATTGGCTTGTAAAGAAGACTCAGTTTCTTGCATTTTTTCAAATAACTTTAAAATAGGAGACAGACACTCAGCAAAATTAACTAACAAATGTAGCCCACAAAAAAAAATGTTAACTTTAGATGTCATTGATCTTTCAGCATCTGATAATTCGTTCCAATTACTAATAACGTTTGGCATGATGTATAATCTATACTGCTCAAGAAGGTCATTAAAAGCAATATTAGTTTGCGCTCTGTCAGACATAAAGTCCCGAATGTTGCATAAAATACCATGTCCTGGTGATATATCTTTTTGTCTGTTTTGTTCACATATATTAGATATGTCGTCAAGTATGTTTTTAAATACATCCAAAGTCGTACTTGCAGCCTTATCTAACATGTCCCTTAACCCAAGAAAGAAAATATTTTTGTTTTTGTCGCTTAGCAAAAATGTTTGATAAGTCTTGCAAAATTTTCTAGTCTCATCGCCATATGGACATGTATGTTTTTGTCCAATGAGTGTTGTCCCTATCTGTTTTTGACCAATGGCAATTTTCTCTGCAACTGTCAACAATTTTTCTGGACGGTACAACGTTTGGGCATTTACTTGCAAGTACAATACTTGTTTTATTACTGGACCAACATTTTCAGAAGATCCATTGTGGGAGGTTAAATTCATAATGCATTGTCGAGTCTGTGGAGTGTACCTATTACTTTCTACATCAAAAAGGTTCAATTCTGATTTGTCCTGCTTTGCTCAATTTTGCACCCATTTTTTGCTTATGCTTTTGACTTTTATACCGTGTCAATTGTCTCTGTAACAGGATATGCTTGTATGTTGAATCCGTCTTTGATTTCATTGCCTCCTTTAACTTTTCTTCAGATTTTTGCTTTTTGTTTGACTCAAGAAGTGTTTTTTGTCACTTTTTTAATTGCTAATTTCAGCTTCTTTGTTGATTTGTTTGTATCTTGAGCATGAGCCCTCTTTAATGATGTTAATTTCTTCAAATGCCTATTTTTTATTTGTTTTATCTAATGTTCATATAAAAAAAAAGATATGGTATGATTGCCAATGAGACAACTGTCCACATGAGACCAAAGAGGGACGAAAGATACCAAAGGGACAGTCAAACTCATAAATCCAAAAAAAAAAAACTGACAACGCCTTGGCTAAAAATGAAAAAGACAACCAAAAAAACAGCACACATGACATCATAGAAAACTAAAAAATAAACAACACGAACCCCCCAAAAAACTAGGGGTGATTGACACAGACATTAAAAACTATAGGTCACCGTACGGCCTTCAACAATGTATGTTTTATAGACTTTCTAAATCCTGTTTTGACTGAACATGTTCATTGTGTAAATCTGAGGCTATACTTACACATGTATTTTCATGTATAGGTAGCTATTTCTAAATTATGCAGTTTGCCTTTACTTTTAACAGGGGATATGTTGGTTGCAACAGGTATAGAAAATATATCATTTTAACAATCAATTTTACATTTTCCTCTTTTCGCTTTTATTTCAGACCGATAACGACACAGTTTGGAAATAAGTGCATTTTTACTAATGAATGAACTGTTAATGTTATTTTTTTTTTTAAGTTTTTCAATTAAATATACTTCATCTTGAGACTTACTCTACTCAAATATTTCTATCTCAAAGAAAATGAAAGATCTAGTCCATGAATCACAGCTTATTGGGAGCCGTCGACAAGCACCAAATCTGTAGAAACTTCTTACGCGTGCAAAATTCAGTACTAACACAGAATGTGGCAGAAATACATCAATGCGGGAATCCTAGATGCGGAACGTGTGAAATGCTAGAAGTGAGACAAAGTAAAACTCTGAAATCAGGCTCAGTAATTAAACCCAATAGAAGCATGAACTGTAAACCAGAAAATATCATTTATTGTGCAACTTGTCCCAGTTGTAACCAAAACTACATAGGTCAAACCAAGAGACTAATTGATAGAGTGAGATTTCACAAACAGCAGATAAAGGACCAATCAATTAGAAATTCTCCATGTTCCGAACACTTTGACCAATGTGGAAAGGGAAAATTTAAAATATATCCCTTTTTAAAGATGTGGACCAAAGATAAAATTCCGGGTGAAGCCAAGGAACAATATTTTATTGAACTGTATAAGCCGACTTTAAATAGAAAGTAAAATTCGGTCCGTGAATTAGAATCCGTAAAATATACAAACTACCACACGACGTTGCTATTGGGCAACGCCACAAGTCAATACTATTAACGATAACAATTCTGTCTGATGAACCGTAGGACAGTTGGAAAGCAGGTCACGGTTTGCCCCAAGTCTATCAGCAACAATCGATTCACGTGACCGTGAAAATTCAGTAAAACTACGGATGATACAAACCTCATTTTTACTCACTAAATACCACTGTCGTTATAAAAACTTATTCATCCAAATAATTTTGAATATTCATAGTTTTAACTCGTCAAAACTTACACATCAAATCAAAGTCCTTAATTCTTTATTTTATCTTCAAACTTGAAGTTTGTGTGAAAATTGTCCGGTCTCCTGATCGAAAAATCTAAATATTTTCGAGGAAACTAAAAATGATGGGTTGAATTTAAATTTTGTAAAGCATCTCATAATGACCAACACTCGATATCAATATCTCGGCAATAGAATGTTGGATACGTAAACGTTCAATTATTTTCGACACGAGGTGGTGTTTTTTTGGCGATTTGTGCAAGAAGTTACCTCCCCTTGATATCACAAGTCAAAAATAAAAACCCAGCAAAATGAATAAAAAGGAGTTTACTTTACCCCCAAAATCGTTGAAAAAAAAAAAAATTAATTCGATTTACAACATTGTTATTATAATATTAAGAAGAAATACTTTCCTGCTTTTCAGAGACAGATTAAATGTAAAAATATTAAAAGACAAAATTTAGTAAAAATTAAGAAATTTAAACATATTTACAAATGTATATTTTTTTTTTTAAAACTTTTTTTGATATGAAATTTACTTTGCAATTTTTATAATGGTTTGTTGTAGAATTTCTTTTACAACACTTCTTATAATGTTTAATGCATTAAAACATATTTTATACAAATTAAAATAATTCTGAAAATGGAATTAATAAATAATACTGAGCATTACTATTTTGTATTCTATAAAGTGGGACCAAGACAGACAATAAATTTCTTCAAAGTAAATAAAGCCTTTGTTTCTCAGTTAAACATTACAGAGTTAGCAATATCCTTTAACTCTACTTTCCGCTATATAGATGATGTTCTTTCACTAAATAATTCAAAATTTGGTGACTATGTGGAACGCATCTATCCCATCGAGCTAGAGATAAAGGATACCATAGATGCAGTTAAGTCGGCCTCATATCTTGACTTACATCTAGGCATTGAAATGAGGGTCGGTTGTAAACAAAACTTTACGACAAAAGAGATGATTTCAGCATTCCAATTGTGAACTTTCCATTTCTAAGTAGCAACATTCCAGCAGAACCTATAATACGGGGTATATAGCTCACAATACATTTCCTATCATGATTTTCTTGATAGAGGGTTGCTGCTCACAAGGAAGCTATGAAACCAAGAGTTCCAAATGGTGAAGTTGAAATCATCCCTTCGTAAATTTTACGGACGCCATCACGAGTTGGTTGAACGTTATGGAATAACCGTTTCACAAATGATATACGATATCGGATATGTTCATTACGTCGTAACTACAATCCCCTTCCCTTTCATGAATGTGACCTACCGAATTAAGACTATTTACCGGATTTGTTATCACATAAGCAACGAAACGGGTGCCACATGTGGAGCAGGATCTGCTAACCCTTCCGGAGTACCTGAGACCACCCCTAGTTTTTTGGGGGTTTGTGTTGTTTATTCTTTAGTTTTCTATGTTGTGTCATGTGTGCTGTTTTTTGTTTGTCTTTTTCATTTTTAGCCATGGCGTTGTCAGTTTGTTTTAGATTTATGACTTTGACTGTCCCTTTGGTATCTTTCGTCCCTCTTTTACAGGACTGCCTAGAAAATTTCCTAATATTACAGAAAAAGGATAAGTTTACCAAAAATTTTGAAAGAAATTTCTATCTAAAATAATACTTTATGTGAAAGTGACATAATTTTGAATTTTAAAATCATTATTATTATAAAATTCAATCATTAGGATGGCTAGAGCAGCTAGTAGCACTTGCCTAATTTCTCAGTGTATTTTATTTATGTTAAAAGTAAACTTTTTGATAGAAAAATGGGGCTTCAGCTGATTTACATATTTATAAACAAAGTATTGTATATTTTACCTAAATAATTGGATATTAATGTCATAAATGAAATAAAAGTTGTTGGGACAAATCTTGTGCATTTTACTCAATGATCAATGATGATTAAATTTGACAAGAATTTGACATTTGAATAAATTCAATTTTGTTAGAACACATCTCTATGCATTTGACTTGATAACACTGTAAGCTA
This sequence comes from Mytilus galloprovincialis, assembly GCF_965363235.1. NCBI lineage: Eukaryota > Metazoa > Mollusca > Bivalvia > Mytilida > Mytilidae > Mytilus > Mytilus galloprovincialis. The sequence continues at coordinate 92,768,725 of NC_134843.1, forward strand.
GATTTTGCTCTTATTAATGTAGCATAATTTTAAAATAAGCAAGGTTTTTAACTTATAAAAATATAAATACATTTAACTGACCTTCATTTCGTTTTCTCATATGTTTTTTCCTCCAGCAATTTTCTTTTCAATGCATAATCTTTTAATTGCTTTTTTAGTGCTTTTGTCCATCCATAGGCTATCATTAATTTGTCGTCTTTGTTTCCAGTTAAATGAAATTTTCTAAGACGTAGTTAAAGTTTCAAACGCAACAAAGAATTACTTTGTGTTTCACTTTTCCAATACTATGCACATGACCCTGACACATATTTGGATTTTGAACGACAATTCCAGACAAACCGTTGAGAACCCAGATGATTTGAATAAACTTGGTGTGGACTCCGTTGATTACGGCTCTCTTGGAATCAGGAATCTTCAATAGGTCAGGCAGGGAAGACGCAATTCGAAACATGGAGGAAATAGCGTACATGTTTATGCAGTCAAGGAGGGAAATTCATCAAACCGTGTTTCTAGTCAGGTTATTGTTACAGCTCATTCTAGTTTTGTAAATTGTGATAATGGAGGCAAGTGTGCGGAATACAAAAAGTGAATCTGTGAAATCAAATAGCTGCGATTCTCTTAAAGTTCTAGCTTTAAATGTGTGTGATCTAAAAAACAAATAAAAATCTCCTGAATTGGAGGTGTTGTGTAATAATTATGACATTCTGTGTTTCAGTGAGTCAAAGCTTGATCAATATGATGTGATTAATATCAAGCATTTTAAATCGTAGAAATGCAAAACGTAAATCTGGGGGTATTATTGTGTTTGTTCGTGATTATTTATTTGAAAATGTTGAAGTGTTGAATAGTTCAAATGAAAATGTTTTGTGGTTCATACTTGATAATAATGTATTTGAGTATGCTACTCTATTTAGGGCTGTGTATATGCCGCCTGAGAGTAGTAATTATAGTAATATTGACATTTTCGATGTATTATAAAGATACATAATTAAATACACAGCAGAGACGAGATGTAAAGTGTGCCTGCTTGGAGACTTTAACGCGCATGCAGGAACTAAGACTGATTTTACTGAAATTGATGATTATGTTCTTAATTCTGTACAAATAGAAGATGTTATTAACTCCGTAAATTTAGAAACTTTGGGTATTGATGTATCACGTAACAGTTAAGATTTGATTCACAATATAATGAATATAGAAACAAGAATGTGTCCAAAGTGCACGGATGCCCCACTCGCACTATCCTTTTCCATGTTCCATGGACCGTGAAATTGGGTAATTATCTAATTTGGCATTAAAATTAGAAAGATCATATCATAAGCAACAAGTCTACTAAGTTTCAAGTTGATTTGACTTCAGCATCATCAAAAACTTTTAACCTGAAACTCCCACTTTCATTTTCTGTGTTCAGTAGACCGTGAAATTGGGGTCAAAAGTCTAATTTGGCTTAAAAATTAGAAAGATCATCTCATAAGCAACAAGTGTACTAAGTTTCAAGTTGATTGGACTTCAGCTTCATCAAAAACTACCTTGACCAAAAACTTTAACCTGGACGGACGAACGGCACCACAGACGGACGGACGGACGAACGGAGCCACAGACCAGAAAACATAATGCCCCTCTACTATCGTAGGTGGGGCATAAAAACTTCATTAAGAAGTTAAGAAATCTTAGTAAAAGTGATCCTAAATCTTATTGGTCATTACTTAACAAATCAAGTAATACAAAGACAAATGTATTAGAGAAGATATCACTTGAATGTTTTCACTATCATTTTAAGAAATTGAGTAATGTACAACATGATCAGAATGGTGATTTTACAGATGATATTGATTGTAATGCTGTAACTAATTTGAGTGTTGAACTGAATTCTGTCATTACTGTAGACGAGGTTGTCAAAGCAATTAAGTCATTGAAAAATAATAAATCAAGTGGTACAGATTTGATATTAAATGAAATTCATGTCAGAAAATGATTGATATATATGTAAAAATGTTTAATATTGTTTACAAATCTGGTTGGTCAGTTGGTATTATATGTCCAATTTATAAAGGTAAAAGTGACATGGCCGACCCTGATAATTATAGGGGTATAACTATTCTGAGTTGTTATGATAAACTTTTTACAACTGTATTAGATTACAGATAAAATTTGTTACTTAGAAAATATGAATGTTATCTGCGAAGAACATGCAGGTTTTAGGAAAAACTATGGTACATATGATCACATTTTTAATCTTCAATGCTTAGTTGAGCTATATTTGTATCGTAAAAAACCATTGTATTGTGGATTTGTTGATTACCGTAAGGCATTTGACTCTGAATAGAATAGCATTATGGCGTTAATTGTTGCAAAAAGTAAATTCACAAAAATACTGAACTTAGAGGAAAATCAATTCTGAAAGTCCATAATCACATGGCAAAATCAAATAACAAAACGCATCAAAAACGAATGGACAAGAACTGTCATATTCCTGACTTGGTACATGCATTTTAAAATGTAGAAAATGGTGGATTAAACCTGGTTTTATAGAGCTAACCCTCTCACTTTGATGACAGTCTCATCAAATTCCGTTATATTTACATTGATGGGTTTGCAACTAAACAGACACAATAAATAAAATAGTCAAAATATGGGTACATCAGTCATCATCGTATAACAATTTTAAAAGGAACAAATTAACAGAAAACAAAAAAATCTATCTACAAACACATTCATTGATTTGTGTGTCTGACGTCAGAAAATTTTATACGTCACATAAGTTTGTCGTTCAATGTGCATACAATCAATTTAAAAATTTACATAGGCAATGTTAGCATATAGGGTTGAGAAATCAAAAGTATGTAAGAATAAATTTTAGAAATAGACTGATATTGAAAATAGTCTAAAAGTTATATATAGAATTTATAAGAATCCACAAATAGTTAATTCCACTATCAGTCATCATCGTATAACAATTTTAAAAGGAACAATTTAACAGAACACAAAAAACATCTATCTGCTGTTAATTAAACTAATATTGTTTCAACCATTAGTATGTCCATTTAAGCTTACTGTCTTCCTTTGGCATGTCTCTTGTGATGTGATTGTGTTTGATTGTATTCCTTTGCTTCTTCTCAAGTGAGTGATGTCTTTTGTTGATGAACAATTATAGCCATCCATGACTACCGCTGGGTTGGAGAATCGTTTTCTGATATGGTCTATATACTTCATACAAATTTGAGAAAATGTCTGACCTTTAATCCATGGTATTCTATATAATAGAGATCCTCCGTCAATGACATGAACAATATTAGTTTCTGGTAGTTCTTGAGCTTGACAGTCACCCATGTTCCAAATAGCATCAGCAAGTGTTGCTTTTGCTGCTTGCTTTGGAAGACCATTAGCTTCAAACAAAGAAGATGGAAAACTTGAAAGTTCGTATTCAAACAGGTCTACTGTATTGTTTAGAGAGTCTTGTCCTACTGCTGTAAGTCGTTGAAACATTAGCTGTGGATCGACTTGTGGCTGTTGAGAGATATTTGAGCCTGATGGTCGTTTAGCGTCAAGTGTAACAATTTAGTCTTTCTTTTTAAATGAAATTTCCGAAACAAGATTTTAAGCTATAGACTATAATTTTATCGCCGACTGTCTTTGCTTCGTCTGCATTTGCATCGCTATCCGCTACCATTCCAGTTTCGATTTTTCTTAGTGTATTGTCATTTTTGAAAGGATTACGCTCTGTCATGAAATCAGTGAGCAGATTTGAATCTTTGTTGTCTCTTTCCATTCTAGTTTTGCTGTTTTCAATGTGCTGGTTACTAGTTTTATATCCCCTGCCAGTTAACTGCTGCATAGCATGATTGTATTCGGCTAAAGTTGGTATAGACAAGAGCCATAGTGTTCTTTGGACTTCTCCCATACCTCTGCTTCTATTTAATCCACCGGTTGACTTTACGCTTCTCATAAGCACTTGTTCTATCACCAAATCTGTGGACAAGCCAGCTCAAAATCGGTCACTTCTTCGAACAACGTTAACATGTTTACCATTCATAAAATGAGCATGGATATCTGGATGGTCAGATTCTAGGTTTTGCATCTGAGAGAGGTAAAAATAGGCAGATTTAGTGTACAGATTGTGGCCTGAAGCTGCCAAATATGGTAGCATTTCCTTCAGTGTTGATAAATGTAGCAGCCAATCCCCTGTCCTTTCTGCAATTAGGAAACGTTTTAAAATGGCCACCATGTCTAGAAATGACAGCCAAAGTTTAGATGTCCTGGATTGTTTTAGCTCATTCCGTTTCTTTTGTAGTAGTTCTTGTATGGCTTGTAAAGTTTGACAATCAAGTGCATAATATCAGCGATAGAAAAAATACCTATTCACATTCCTAGGTTAGATGTTACAACAGAAGAAATACTAGCATGTGGTCAAATCAATATGTATTACTACAATGCAGATAAACACAAATAGTTTACATCATTGACATTTCCAGAACTTCAAAGTTTGAAAGACAGAGTGTTCAACAATTCATGGCAAATCGATGCATTAAGACATGTGACACGGCAATTGAAGTCCTCTATTCCTGAATGGTCAGGAACAATGCAGATGTTCAGCAAGGTAGCAGTACAGGCGTCTCTGATATTACTTTTTTGCCTATGATTGACCTAAATCCAAGTGATATGAGCTGCATCTACTCGACACTTATGTTCGTATCAAAAGAGGCCTCTTGTCAAGGACGAACTCCAGTAATAACATTTGATCAACCACTTTACTGGAAATCTATTATGATCACAAGTTGGGAAGAATGCAGTAACATTATTGTACGATAAGGTGGTTTTCATACACAGATGAGTTTTTTGGGCAGTATTGAGTGGATTATGTCAGGCTCAGGACTGAAAGAAGTTCTTGAACTTATTTATGCACCTAATGCAGTGACCCATATGTTATATGGAAAAGCCGTATCCCGTGCTGTACGTGGATTCATGCTGGTTGACACAGCTCTTCACACTTTGATGACAAATGAAATTTTTGGACATGACGTTTTAGAAGAACATGAGAACGAAATCAATCATTCCCCTATAAGTATTGAACATACATTGCTAACAGAAGCTTGTGAAGTATACGAACACATACAGGAAGAGAAAATCTCTCTAAAAGATGCACTTGATTTTCAAACTTTACAAGCCATACAAGAACTACTACAAAAGAAACGGAATGAGCTAAAACAATCCAGGACATCTAAACTTTGGCTGTCATTTCTAGACATGGTGGCCATTTTAAAACGTTTCCTAATTGCAAAAAGGACAGGGGATTGGCTGCTACATTTATCAACACTGAAGGAAATGCTACCATATTTGGCAGCTTCAGGCCACAATCTGTACACTAAATCTGCCTATTTTTACCTCTCTCAGATGCAAAACCTAGAATCTAACCATCCAGATATCCATGCTCATTTTATGAATAGTAAACATGTTGTTCGAAGAAGTGACCGATTTTGGGCTGGCTTGTCCACAGATTTGGTGATAGAACAAGTGCTTATGAGAAGCGTAAAGTCAACCGGTGGATTAACTAGAGGCAGAGGTATGGGAGACGTCCAAAGAACACTATGGCTCTTGTCTATACCAACTTTAGCCGAATACAATCATGCTATGCAGCAGTTAACTGGCAGGGGATATAAAACTAGTAACCAGCACATTGAAAACAGCAAAACTAGAATGGAAAGAGACAACAAAGATTCAAATCTGCTCACTGATTTCTTGACAGAGCGTTATCCTTCCAAAAATGACAAAACACTAAGAAATATCGATACTGGAATGGTAGCGGATAGCGATGCAAATGCAGACGAAGCAAAGACAGTCGGTGATAAAATTATAGAGTCTACAGCTGGAAATCTTGTTTCGGAAATTTCATTTAAGAAGAAAGACCAAATTGTTACACTTGACGCTAAACGACCATCAGGCTCAAATATCTCTCAACAGCCACAAGTCGATCCTCAGCTAATGTTTCAACGACTTACAGCAGTAGGACAAGACTCACTAAACAATACAGTAGAACTGTTTGAATACGATTTTTCGTCCCTCTTCCAAGTTTTCCATCTTCTTTGTTTGAAGCTAATGGTCTTCCAAAGCAAGCAGCAAAAGCAGCACTTGCTGACGCTATTTGGAACATGGGTGACTGTCAAGCTCAAGAACTACCAGAAACTAATATTGTTCATGTCATTGACGGAGGATCTCTATTATATAGAATACCATGGATTAAAGGTCAGACATTTTCCCAAATTTGTATGAAGTATATAGACCATATCAGAAAACGATTTTCCAACCCAACGGTAGTCATGGATGGGTATATTTGTTCATGAACAAAAGACATCACTCACTTGAGAAGAAGCAAAGGAATACAATCAAACACAATCACATTCACAAGAGACATGTCACTACGAATTAAGAAAGAAACGTCTCTCTTAAACCAATCTAACAAACAAAGATTTGTTGAAATGCTGATTGATACATTTCAAGAACATAGCATTGAGGCAATACAAGCACAGGAAGATGCAGATTTACTTATAGTTAGGACAGCTGTAGAAAAATCAAACAGACAAGAAGTTGTGATATACGGAGAAGACACTGACTTGTTGATACTACTTTGTCATCTTGCAGAAAAGAATTCTCATTGCATATTCTTTACCACGGACAAGCAAAGTTCGATGAAAAATTCAAAGGTTTGGAATATACAAAAAACACAACAAGTTCTTGGTGAAGAGGTATGCCATCAACTTCCGATTGTTCATGCAATTACTGGTTGTGACACGACAAGCCGATTGCATGGAATAAGTAAACCTGCCGTATTGAAGAAAATAAAATCCGACCGTCATCTTCAGACTCAAGGAGAACTTTTTCTAATCGAGTCAATGGGAAAAGATGACGTTTGCAAAGCTGGTGAAGAAGCACTAGTAAACTTGTATGACTTGACATACTGCGTTGGAGAAAATTCACCACCAAAACGAGATCTATAGTGCAAGTTCAGACTCTCCCACCTACTTCTGATGCTGCAAAATTTCATTCGATGCGAGTTTATCTTCAATGTCAGTACTGGAGAGGAAAAACCAGAGGAAATAGACCCCCTGCAATGGTGTTGGACTTTGAAAAAATGAAAAACTCTTTCCGATTGAAATGACAAAGCAGCCAGCACCTGAATTCCTTTTGAAGATAATTCACTGTAATTGCAAGTCAGACTGATTGTGACAACCGTAGGTGTAGCTGCCGCAAGAATGGCATTTCTTGCTCCAGTGGTTGTGGAGACTGCAGGGGAATAAACTGTTCAAAATTCCAAACTCTAACTAGAGGAACTTGATGTTGAAGAAAATGAGGACACTTGACTATATAATTGTCTGTTGTTGCTAAATTTGATAAATAGTTGACCAATAATAAGGCAATCAATAAACTATTCTCGGTAAAATTAAAAAAAAAAACCAAAAACCCAATTTTTCAACAATTTTATTTTCAATTACCAAATTCATCAAATGCATTATATTGCAGTACACAACAAGCATACTTTGATAGTAGATAAAGAGATCTTATATAATAAGCTAAATATATTTTTAAAAGTTTTATCATGGTTAAATATGAAAAATAGTAGGATTCGGCTTTCAACCAAAAAAAAAAAAAAAAACAATCAAAATCTTAAAACTTTGATTTTTTTCCCGGTTTGAGCTGTATTTTATGATGTTTTTCAGTATAATAATGATAATATATAAACAAATTGATTGCAGATAAATGTTTTACTATCTTCAAATGAATCATTCATTAAGGTTCTGCATTCTAGAGAAAAAAAAAACAGCATCAGTTAAAAAAACACTGAATTTTAGAGTTTTCCCAATTTTCCGCAGTTTTACTTTCAAAATCTCATTTTTTACCCCAAAATGACCCTTTTCCGCAAAATATATTTTTGTATATTTTTACTATGTGATGTATGTGTATATAAAGTTTGGTTTTTACCATTAACATCTTTTGTTGCAATTAGTTTGAGGATTACCCTTATTTAGAACAGATTGACTAGACTAATATACCCCCATTGTGTTACGGTGCTATGGACATTTTGTACTCTTGCCTTTAAATTTGGCTTATCTTTTGACTTTATCTATAAAGGGTTTAAATGCCATTTTATGTTTCTCTGTTGAAAAAGTTTCAAATTTTGGTTTATAGTGTAGTGATTAAGATTTAAAATAATGTTGACTGTGATACATTGTAACCCCAATTTGGTTATTTTTACCTATCATGGCTGATTTTGCTTTTCTTAAAAATTGTTGTTAATAAAATGGAATTCTATGTGACTCTCATACAAGTGAGAGGCTAAGCTAGCCATTCAACCAGGTTTAATTTACCGTTTTCTACACAAGCAAAAGTTTGTACCAAATCACGAATATGACAGCTGTTGTAAGTTCGTTTCGTGTGTTTGAGATTAAGATTTTTTTCATTTGCCAAAGGACTGTCCGTTCTCAATTTTACATATATTTCATCTGTAATAAGCTACCAAATCTCCGTCCTCTAGCTCAATATGCATGCTGCTGACTATATATATAAATACAGAATTGGTAGCCTGATCAATATTTTCACCCTAATATCAATATTCTTTTAAGACTTCGAAGAACAATTCTGATTCATATTCATTACATTTTTAATAACTGGAGACATTTATTTAATTTCAAACCTGATTTAATTAAAAATTAAAATTAGTTACGGATACCAATATTATCAGTTACGTATATCATTGACAATTTATTTATTTCAGTTACTCATATCATCATGATATTTTAGATGGCTGTTTTCTCCATTTAGCGGTTGGTTGTATTATGAAAAAAATCTCAGTAATTCTGTTTCCAATTTAGTAATACGTTAAAAAAGACACCAAATACCGAAGAAAAATACATTATTATTACAAAATTGACAAAAGAAACATTAACCAGAAACATCGTCCGCCATATTTTGATATACGTAACTGCAGTTACGGATATCAGATTTACCCCTGTGTGTATTGGTGTAGTTTACGGATCTTTCATTTGCGTATTTAAGGCAATTTGGGCTTCAAAGTCTACATAATTATTGACCTTATAAGGAAAATTCGCACTTTAAAAAAAAATTAGTTTCACAACCAAAACGTAGGGGGGGGGGGGGGGGGGGGGGGGGGGCTGCTCACAATTCGTGTAAATAGTATATTGTACTGTAATCATGATTAACAGCCTTACGACATGAAATTAAAGGAAAAAAAACGGTCTTATACATATGATTTTTTTCTTACTGCAGCGGTAAAACTTATTGATTACTTGACGTATGTCTTAGATTTTATTTGGCGGGAAAATTCCATGTGGCTTCCTTTTTACCTTTGTGATTTGACAAAATGTCATATTCAAATTTAAGAAAACAACTTCAACGTTTTAAACCGAATTTAATTTGACTAACAGGAATATTTCTCGCAGAAAGGCTAATATGATGACGGACAGCAAATGAAAATATAATAGAAATATTGTTTAAGAAGGGGACAAAAAGCAATAATAAATCACTGCTTAGAAGAGCAAAGGATTCTGTTCGAGGGTTGGACTCGACGCTATTAATGGTTTGGACAGGGACCTGTGATTTTACCAACTTCTCGCAGGCGGATTCAGTTCGAGGGTGTGACTCGCCGCTATTAATGGTTTGGTCAGGGACCTCCGATTTTACCAACTTCTCGCAGGCGGATAGACATATTTCGATAAATGAAATATCTGTGGCAAATGTATAGACCAATTTGGTTGGTGTCAAGAAATAGTCCAACTACTGAAATTTTTTTTTACACTGAACACATTTTGCAATCAAATTGTAGAATGACAAACAAGGTCAGACAGATTCTGGCTCAAATGGAGGTGATCATTTAAAAGATGAAAAAATTATCAGTTGATAAAACAGACAAGACTAACAAATGCCAGGGTATGAAAAGAGTTGTGAATTCATTCTTTTCCATGTCTTGATATCAATAAAATATACAGGATAAATATCTGATAAAATGATCTGATAATCACTCTCTTTGCACAACAAAGAGATTTGATTTTGTATTTCAGTCCGAAATTAAGTTCCTGAAATCATTTGAACCGATGTCTGATTCAATTAACTGAAGGGATAATGAATTTGAAAAAAAAAGATAAACATTCCATATTATAATAAATTGTCATTATGTTGGCTGTCATAAACTGATTTTCAAAGCAGTTGAACCAAACTACACTTAACTGCTATAAAAATGACAAAGGTCAAATATCTCCAAAAAATTAATAAATATCCAAACCCTGAACACATATACTTCTTCCTTATATGTACAAACAGTCAGCAAAGTGAACAATGCCTAGCATTGCAACTGTATGAAGAGTTATTTGGTAGCTATGCACCTCTTATGCATACTCCAAAAATATCTCCCAAAAGAGCAAATATTAATAAAAATAAAAACCCTGCCACATGCACACTGTCAATATATGTAGATGATGCAACAAAAAAAATGAGAAAATAAAACACTAAGAAGAAAATGTGGTTGTGCATAGCGGAAGAACTACAATCTCGTGGATACAAGTTTACTTTGGAACAGGTGAAGGGGAAACTAAAAACATTGATAACAGCCCAGAAAAGAACAAGAAATCGTAACAATAGATCAGGTTCTGATAAGAAGGCATGTGCTTTCCAGCAAGAACTGAAGGAAATGCTCGGTGGAAATCCTTCACTAGAACAAACCACTACATCAGGTACAAAAATCTTTAAAAAAAACGAATAGTCTAATTGGCACTCATACCACATCTTATATCTAATAAAGCAAAGATTGCAGTTGACATGAAAAGAAGCGAAGATGTGGTCCTTCTCCTGACGTTGTGGATTTTTGGAAACAGTACAGGGAGGAACAAACAAAAAAAATGAAAAGAAAAGAGGAAAAAAGCGGAGAAAGAAAGAGAGCATAATGAGAAAATGAATACGTGTAGGGAACTATTAATTGAAAAAGTAAATAGATATGACAATTGTCATGGAGATAAACAAAAAGTGTGCACATTTACAATAACTGTACTGTTATAAATTTGTCTATATATATGCAGTTAAATTTCCCAATTTTTTTCTTCATATTTTTAATGTTAGGGCATTTATAGCTTACTATACGGTATGAGATTTTCTCACAGTTGAAGACCATCAATGTATTCTTGATCTAATTCTTTTCTTTATTTTTTTAGATCAAACTCAGTTTCCTGATGGTAGGTTACACCCATGAGGATGTCGACCAGTTTTTCTCCAGGATTTCCGTTAAATGCGACCAGCAAGTAGCTGTCACACTTCCTGACCTACACCAGCTTATATCAACGTAAGTGAAGCCTATGCCATATATTCAACATATCACCAGCCTTTGGGACTTCAGAAAATTGCCAACATCTGATTACTAACTATGTGATTTAAAATATATTCACCATTTTGTATTTCGCAAGGCTGATGACAAAGTGACTTTGAAATTTAAGAACTGACCTCTGCACTGTGAGCCATACAGAGAACTGGATGTTACAGATGCCATACCTGATCTGGAAGTCCCATCAATAGTGAAAGGCATACCCCCAAAGTTTAGCTCAATCGTGACAAACATGAGTGGAGATCTTGAGAAGTGGATGTCGACCTGAAGGTATGTAACATCAAATTTCAGAACAATTCTTTGTTCTGTTGATATTTTATAAATTAAAGGAATATTGACTATAACATAACATAACATCAATGGAATAAGAAACAAGCCTTTGACAAATATGATTATCATTTTAATTAAACAAGAAGTGTTGATATACCATCCAATTTTCCACACTACAAAATAATGGGGGTATATAGTATTTATCCAATTTGTTTGTAAGTCACTTTCGAGTCTGGATGCTTGCTGTAAATATTCCATATCTGATAACAACCATACTTGGATATATGCTCACAACTGATACAATGGAGGAATTTTATGTATTTTGAGGTTAGCACATTCTGTGTAGTGAGATATGAGAAATAAATATCTATTCAAATGCTTCCTCAGGCAAACCATATGAGAATTAAGAATATCAATGTTTTATATACATAGTCTACTTTTATTGTCTTTAGGCATACTAAATCATTTATTATCACTTTTATTCCTGTGCTTTGTCAAAGAAGTATAATTATCACTTGTTGAATATTTATCTAATTAAAGAAAAGCTGTAATGATGTCATATATCGCCAGTGAAATTAAAATATTTATTTAGGTCTTATTAATTGTGTGTGATCTGTCATTGACAATATTATTCATTATTTTAGAAATTGTTTTTGTTTTCGATGATACACTCACTCGAAAATACTTGTTTACCAAATCCCAGTTCTTAATTTCCTATTTCTCATTTAAGGTTTATGCAGGAACATCTCGATTGGTAGATAGAATATCTGGAAACATTCAGCTGAAGAAAAGAACGACCTAATGTGCCTCTTCCAACCAATTTCCAAAAGTTTAAAAATCCAAAGAAGCAGACATCAACTTTTAAATCCAATGTCACAGATGTCATTGACAAACATTTTAACAAGTTGCTTGTTTTAAAAAAAAGCAATGCGTAGGCCTTAATAAAGCTGCTTTATGAAGAAAACCAGGAGAGAGCTTGTGATTGCTCTTCAGTATTACCTTGTTATCAGTAATTCTGGATTTTAGAACAAAACAGAAAGATGAATCGTTTATATTCTTATCAAAATGTATTGCATTGTTTTGAATGTTCCTTCGGTAACTTAGTTTTGGGATTTGTTCTGTACTTTATGCTGTTTTTTAACACTTGTAAGGATAGTTGATCTTGGAGTTACAGCCATCTTTGATACTAACTATTGAAAACACATTATAAGAATTTTGGACACAAGAATCCACAACCACTTTGAATTTCAAGATTAAAGCTTGTTCAATATTATTTGAAATATAATGAAGTTTCAACCATACAATAAATGTCAAAGGGGCAATCATGATTCACGTGTCATGATTTATCAACTTATCTCAAGATATATGAACATGGCTAATTGGCAGTGAATAGTTGATGTATATTTAAGTATAAAGTATGACTTTTTGTTTATATGCCAACGAAGCAGGCACTTATGGTAGAGCCATCAAATTAAAGAACGATAACTCTCTCTACATGACCCATCTGAAAAGTTTCATCACTTTGGTATAATCTCATTTTATCTGGCACCTCATGGCCTACGCAAAAAAATGACAGAAGAAATCAGTGATTCGCCTTGTAAGGAAAAGACTTTGAGTAATGTCGCCCATTACTGAATATAATGTAGGGGATGTAGGTGAAATTAAAAAAAAGCAGAGTTTTAAATTGATACTAAAAGTTGAAAGAGCATTGCTTAGCAAGATAAGCTAAAAATATTGAAAGATTATTATGGTTATTGAGATACTTTTTGAGATATCTCATTTTTAAGAAATGGAGGGAAAATGCTGATTCTGACTTTTATCTTGTATTTGCATATATACACATATTATTGGGGTTTCAAATTGAAAGAAAAAATATACAATCTTCTAAAATTTTTATACATGAACTTTTATGATGTTTTAATATGATTTTATAGAATAAATTATTTGTCTTTTATTCATTTTCTTCATAAATAATCTTATTTCTTCATTTCAGTTATTATGTATAATCCCTAACTTTTTTTCTAGTGATTATACATAATCCCTGAAAATGTTAGTGATTATATATAATCCCTGAACTAGCCAGTGATTCTACATAATCCCTGATTATACAAATTCACTATAACATATACATAGTATTTGCTGCATTGTACCTTTAAAGTTATTAACTAGGTCAACTTTTAACCCTATATAACTATGTTTCTTGCCACTTATTGCCCCTTTTGTTTCCTTAATAGTTTTATTGTAATAATGTCTTACATTTGCTCCTTATCACGATTTCTCTATTCAAAATGTCATTAGGCACTACAGCATTATCTACATACAATGTACCATTATCATAATTTACATCAATTTAATACTCGTTTCTTTCTATAACTGCTGTGTTTGTGATCCAGGTTAAAAAAAATCTTAATTTTAGGAATATTTTTTGAATTTTTTATGCAGAGTTAACAGTTACATTCGTTGGTGTTTTTTTTATATTTCAAAATGTCACCTAAAATGTAAACACACATGTATATTGAGTCATGTACCCTAATAAGTCAGAATTAATTGATGGATATGATCTGCCATATATGGGAGGCGGATCACATATTTCAGTCTGTCTGGAATATTTCTCCGGGATTTTAATGTTGGGAAGTTTTATGGTAGCTATTGGCACAAATGTTTTGTTATTTAAACTAAATAAGAAGAAGTTTTTAAAGTGGAGACGTATAGAGCGTTTTATAGTGTACGAGGCTATCAACGACGTCCTGTACTATTTAATACAAGTCTGTTACGTTATTCATGTAACAGTTATTCAGGAACATTTTCCAAATCCTAAACTATGTACGGTATACGCATTTTTTTCTAATGTTTTCGGTATGTCACAGACCTGTTTTACCGCCGCCACATCAATTCTTGCGTTTATGTTGATTTTCCGCAACAAGGAACTGTCTCTAGGACCCAAGGATAGTATTTTACTAATTGTTACATTTGGTATTCCCGTTACTATTTTCACCATCGTTGCAGCATTTGGACAGTTTGGACCGAATGGTTTGTAGTAAGTCAATTATATTAATTGTTGCGTTTATTTTAAATTTCACTGTTTATGTTATCTATAGCTGTATTTTGAAAAGTATAAACACTTTTAGAGTTAACATAGCCCAGATCTTGCACATATTATCATGATTATATTGATAACAGATTGCTGCTTACAAAGAAGCTATTTAACCAAGATTTTCAAGTGGTGAAACTAAAATCATACCATTGAAAGTGTTACGGACGCCAGTAGTCACTAGTCATTTGACCTTTAGACCGTTAAGATGTTTCAAAGATCATGACGGATATATTTAGATTGTCATTACCAGAATTCCCGTTCAATTTTCTTTGATTGTAAACATAAAACAGGGTTTCAACTTGCATGAGCAAACCAATGGGTGTCACTTCATAAGCATGATCTGCTTAACCTTTCGGAGCATCTGATATCTGCCTGTTACCTCTTATGTTAGTTTTAATTAGGCTGAAGTTTTCAATGTTAAGTTAAGTTAACTGATTTTTGCCTTTGATTGTTTTTCGATTGTTGCTATTACATATTAAGTATGGAGTAGATATATGATCACATGTCCTCTTCAATTCATTAGCAGTTACACTTTGCCACAGTTCGGCGTCCATTTGGTTTGTGCGGGATGTACAAGTACACAGCCACGTCTGGTCAGAAAAGAGACGATAAATTCGAAGCTACTGATAGTGCCACGCTATATCTACGTTTTGAACCATTGCAACAACTCTTTGATTTGTCTGTTGCAAAGCCAAATGTCTTTCCCTATCCTTAATTCCTGAATTTTCTATTTGCATTCTAAAATTTCACCCGACATAGAGCATACGTTATAGCCTACCTACCTTTGGTATTTATTTTTAATTTATTTTCGTCTTGACATGTTTGCCACTGGACGTTGCGCACCCAGTAATAAATCATCTTGTGAATAAGTTTCATTAGAGGGGTTGAATCAGCAAGATCAATAAACAGATCGACAAATTGTGTGAATTTTATAAATTTGATCATTATACTATTGTGCTATGTAATTATGATTTTAATTCATTGGACCACTCATTTTAACTGTTGATGACCTACATTGTATTTATAAATGCAATATCGGTAAATGCATCCAAAACAAGCCACACCAGTCGATATTTTCACATTCTAAATACATTTGTATTCCCTATATACAAGTCCATTAGCATATATAGTTAGCTTTGTATTATTTGCTTAGATTGTAATTATTTTCTCCATCATATTGTGTATCATATATAATATGACATCCGGTATTAAGATCGGTAATGATTTTAATTTATCCCATAACTCGCCATTCCTATGGTCCCATCCATTTACAAGTATTCAAACGGGAGGGGGTGGTGGTGGTCACAAGGGTCTTTGCCTACATTTCATTTGATTTGTTTTATTATCCCCTACAATAACATATATGATTAAGGGTTGGGGATCTGGACTGTTTACAAGATAATAGCATATTCTCAAATTGAACGGGGTGGGGGTGACCCCAATGGACTCTCCCTATATTTTATTTTATGTGTTTTATTCTCTTATACAAGAATATATATTATTAAGGGTTGGGGATCTTGACCGTAAACAATATTCATACAAGAGGGGATAAGGTGACCCCCTAGGGACTTCCCTTTTATTTCATTTGATTGTCCCCTACAAAAATATCTGTGGTTTAGGGGTGGGGATCTGGACTGTTTACAAGTTAATAGCATATTCTCAAATTGAAGGGGTGGGGTGACCCCTAGGGACTTCCTTTTATTTCATTTTATTTGTATTATTGTCTCCTACAAAAATATATATGGTTTAGGGGTGGGGATCTGGACCGTTTACAAGATAATAGCACATTCTCAAATTGAATGCGGTGGCGATGACCCCCAGGGACTTCCTTTTTATTTCATTTGTTTTGTATTATTGTCCCCTACAAGAATATATATAGTTTAGGGTGGGGATCTAGACCGTTTACAACTTAATAGCACATTCTCAAATTTAAGGGGGTGGGGGTTACCCTAGTGAATTCTCTTTTATTTCATTTGTTTTGTATAATTGTCCCCTACAAGAATATGTATGGTTTAGGGGTGGGAATCTGGATCATTTACAAGATAATAGCACATTCTCAAATTGAAGGGGGTGGGGATGACCCCAGGGACCCCTTTTATTTCATTTGATTTGTTTTATTGTCCCATTTAAGAATATATGTGGTTTCGGGGTGGGGATCTGGGCCGTTTACAAGATATTAGCATATTCTCAAATTGAAGCGGTGGGGATGAACCCCCAGGGACTCACCCTGTAGTTCATGTGCTTTGTTTTATTGTCCTTTGATAATTTCTGAAGACTGCGTGTGTCTATCACTTACAATTTTAAAGTAATATTCATTTGAAAATTTTAGAAAATAAAATCCCATAGGATTCTATAGTTAACCCCTCCCTTCTTTCTGTCCCCCCCAAAAAAATACCCCTTAATAGACCCCAATGCACAAACAAAAGATTGAAGGCTCACCTACCATTCTATGAAACCCTAAGTAAGTCTGACAAGTGGTTTTAGAGAAACGCTGCGGACAAGTTCATTGTTAAAGTGGCGGAAGAGGAGGAAGAAGAAGAAGAATAAAAGAAATAATAAGAACTGAGCAAAAACAATAAGTCTCCAAACTTTGTTTGGGAAACTTAACAAGAAAGCTAAACTCGGAGATAGTTTTTTTTTTATTTTTAAATATATCATATTGTCCCATACAACATCATCTGATAGCTACATTCCTATATGATTGCCAAACTGGTGTAACAAAATTGAAAAAAAAACCTGTTTCTAATTTCAGCTGCAATTATGATGGTATTACAGGAAGTCTTTCCCACCTTATTATCACATCAATCATCGGAACAATGACCATACTTGTTACATCATTACTTTATATTTTGATATGCATCAAGATATACCAACAGTCCAAAATTTTGGAAGTATCTTTGGGAAGAAAAGCATTAGCCGAAACAAGAGCACTTGCAATGACAAAGAACTTTTCACTGTTAATACTTGCATTTTTAGTGCAATTCGGGGTGTTTATTCTGGATGGACTATGGTTTGCCTATGAAGTACCACCACCAGAAGTTCATTATTTCGTTGTATTTGTAAGTAGTTGTGGCGGCATTGTGAATGGAATCGTATCTTATATTATTCGCAAAAGAGAAAGAGTGATTTCGCCGACAAAATCCAGCTTTGAGAAATCAAAGAAGCAAAACAAGACTGAAACCGTTTCTGTCAACCGCATATGAGTAAAAGTTATCCAACAATTGAATTGGAAAAGGGCACATTTAAATAAAACAATACATCGGATAAGCATTGTCATTCATGCGCCTGTCCCAAGTCAGGAGCCTCTGGCCTTTGTTAGTCTTGTATTATTTTAATTTTAGTTTCTTGTGTACAATTTGGAAATTAGTATGGCGTTCATTATCACTGAACTAGTATATGTTTGTTTAGGGGCCAGCTGAAGGACGCCTCCGGGTGCGGGAATTTCTCGCTACATTGAAGACCTGTTGGTGACTTTCTGCTGTTGTTTTTTTCTATGGTCGGGTTGTTGTCTCTGTGGCACATTCCCCATTTCCATTCTCAATTTTATTTTTTATAGACAATAGAATTTTGAAAAAAATCAAAGCCGTCCTTATCCTCTAAGTACAGACTGACTGTTGATATAACTCTATTATTAATTACTCATATCAATATACTGAATATTCTTCCTCTTCCTCTTTTTTTTTTTTTTATAGATTTAGATATTTTGTTTTTTTATCCATTCGAAATATCTATTGTGTATTTCTATATAATATTTACGTTGGTTTCTGATTTGTGGACCACAGAAGAATCACGAGGACATAGAACAAGTTCCGATGGCACACATATCTTCATATCTTGTTTTTGTTGCAGTTCAGTGTTTCTGTTGTTCCGTTGTTTTCCTTTTATAATTGATGTGTTTCCCTCGGTTTTAGTTTGTAACCCGGATTTGTTTTCGCTTAATGATTTATGACTATTAAGACTATTAAACAGCGGTAGCTGGTATACTACTTATGCCTTTTTTCATGTATAACGGCAATAAATCATGGTGCATATTGACCATGTTTTGTTTTGAAATTAAAGTATCGAATAGGACAGGCAACTAAAATGAATATAGACAATGTGCAACACAATATAAAACCAACATTATTAGAGTATTACATGGCAATACATACATAGTTCACTACCGGTTAAAAATTCATTGTACTGGAACAAAATGCTAACATAAGCGTTTGTAATATTTTCTATATTAAAGAAACTAAGTCCAAATATCTCCTGGTGCAAATATTGAATACTAAATCTGTTTATTTAAGGAATGACTGTAATATTTTTTCTGTCTATGAAGAAATATATAAAAAAAATTTGGTGCACACTGAATAACGCGCGTAGCGGGTTATTTAACAGTGAGCACCACATTTTTTATGTTATTTCGAATAGACAGAAAAATATTACAGTCATTTCTTATAATTTAATTCTAAATTCCAATTGAAACCGTAGAAAACCATGAAAAAACGTTGATGACGTCACGGTCACATGACTAAATTATGTATATGGGCTGATAACAAAATAACGTCAGCCAATCAGAAGACGCGTTACATCCAAAATTAAATTAAATTCAAATATATGAAAATTTCTTTTGTGAATAAACTTCACTAAAAGAAATGTATCAAGAAGATTAATAGACAGACAGTTTGGTTTCTATTGTATTACAAGGTTTAGTATGCAAACATTACAACAGATAATTTTCTCGAGGGTCCATAGGTTCTGGATATGGAGAGCAATAGCATGATAATCTAACTGGAACATCGTTCACATTGATGTATGCCATATCAAGAATTGATCCTAGTTGATAAACTCATCATAGATACCAGAACTAACTTGAGTATATACGCCAAACGCGCATTTCGTCTTCAAAAGACTCATCAGTGACGCTCGAATCGAAAAAAGTTAAAAAGGCCAAATAAAGAACGAAGTTGAAGGGCATTGAGAACCAAAATTCCTAAAAGTTTTGCCAAATACAGCTAAAGTAATCTATGCCTGAGGTAGAAAAGCCTTAGTTTTTCAAATAATTCAAAAATTGTTAAACAGCAAATTTATAAATATAACCATATCAATGACAATTCATGTCAGCACAGAAAGTGCTGACTACTGGGCTTGTGATACCCTCGGGGAAATAAATCTCCACCAGCAGTGGCATCGAACCAGTGGTACTAAATAAACCCATCATAGATACCAGGACTAACTTTAGTATATACGCCAGACGCGCGTTTCGTCTACAAAAGACTCATCAGTGACGCTCAAATCCAATGATGGGTTGGTACGGACACACCTTGAGAAAATCCATATCTATTTATTAAAATATTAAAACATCACGTTATCAATTGTATGCGTCCGAAGCATTTTTTCCCCCATTGATTTACCTTAATCAGGAACGCTCAAAGCCGAATATTTGATAGCCAAGGATTGTATAAAAATTGAAACAGTTGAAGAGCTATAAGACCAAAAACAAGCTTATAAAATAGGCAAATTCAATTACAGGGATTTGGAAGGATTTTTTGACAAAGGGACTATGGGACAATTTTAATCAGTTTATGGAAATAAACATGGGCCAATTTACAAGCTCTAATGGGCCATTTCAGAAATAAATTTAGAAGTATTGAGGCCAATTGTTTTTTTGTAATTCTCATCTCATTTTTAAAATTCTATGTACTTAAGTACAGGGGCGTAGCAGCCGGTACGGCAGGTACAGCACTCGCCGTACCAATAATGTTCGTTGGTACGGCATGCCGTACCTAAAATTTATATAAAAAATATAAAAAAATAAGGGTTTTCAACGGAAATAAAGAAAATAAAGATTTTACAGAAAAAAATCATGATAGAAAGGTCCATGTAGAAGTCATAGCAATATACGGTATACATTCGTAAGCAAAGTTCGAAAACTCGTATACGATACGATAACGAATAATTGCCTTGTATTAATCAAAGTATGGATTTTTTTTACTTACAAAAGATTTTAATTGACCATGCATATGGTCATGAACAGTCATAGTACTATCAATAGCATGTTACTGCCTTCTACAATTGTTCTGGTTTAAACACAAATGGCATGGAAGAATCAAAGTTAGAACTCTCAAATGGAGAAACAAACGTTGTGCGGCAAACATGGAATTTTGTGCGACTGGCATACAAGATTAAAGTTTAGCAAGCTATAAAACCAGTTTTAGTCCAGTATTTTCTACTTTAGAAAATACCTGTACCAAGTCAGGAATATGAAAGTTGTTAATCATTCGTTTGATGTGTTTGAGCTTTTGACTTTACCATTTGATAACGGTATTTTCGTTTTGAATGTTCCTGGGCGGGGTTTGGTATTTTTGCTATTTTATTTTTTGCAACAAAAATATTGTCAGTTACTCTGTATGCATACACCATAAAGTTTAAGTAATCATGACTAAAATATAAACGAGTTGTCCCAATTTTATTGCGTGCTGATCTATCCGCTACAGAGACAAATAAACGATCTGCACATTGTTAAAATGCACATTCTGCTTCTAGGCACCAAGACGATCGGAATATAATCCAACTTCAACAACACCATATACAGTAACACATTTTTACTGTTTTATCAATAGTCATGTTTTGGTGATATCTATTTGACGTGGCTCGGTACTTATACATCACGCCATTGTGAATGTGTGATATCATTTGTGCTATGGTAAATTTTTGTGATCGCGTCTTTCATTTTTGCTAATGTGCGTTGTATATATGGCGTTTTGTTTTCCTTCAAGATTTTAAGAAGTGTTTGCAAAGAATGTTGAATTTTGAACAAAACATACGAAAAAAACTGAATGCGATTTTTACTTGTAATTTAACACATTTTTATTGGAAAATAACAATTTTTTTTCTTCATTTAACAGTTATAGTGTGAATTTTATATATAATAAACTAAATGTTCAAAAGTTCCGTGCGACACTTGGTTGTATATTATTTCTCGTAATTTTGGAGTTATACACTCTACAAATCTGCAATCTACTGTGTGATATCGAAAAAAAACTAAAAGTATTTAGCGTTCCGTGACGCTAAAATCTGAAAGCAAGTGTTACGAATATTCGCCGTGGATATAAATCTAGCATTCACATAGTAGACGTGCCAACCTTTGCATGATCCTTAGAAATAAAGTACATAATGATAGACCAGTCCTAGTCACAGTGATTTTTTTTAATTTTAGTTACTGAAGCCCCAAATCTGATCTTCGACGGTTTACAAACACGTTTAATGCTATTAGAAAATGCTATTCCATTATATTCCTTGGACTTTCTGCATCTAACTGTTATGTATTTTTTTTCCCGGTTACCAACCTTTCCCTCTTAAATACCTGTTTTTTTTCTTTAAAACATATCATATAAAAAAAACATGTACATGTATACATTTCATATGCATATAATCACAGAAATACATTACTTAGGGATTCGAATCAGTATTTCTCTTCATATATCAATCAGTCTCCCTGTAAACAAAAAGGCAAATAACTGCAAATAAAAGTTGATTTTTTTGTCTGATCTTTCCTATATGATATGTACCGGGTTGGTGTGTGTCCAGGACTTTGTCTCACCCAATTACGATCCTAACCATGAAATACTATATATTCCAAATGGCTTTGAATCTACTTAAAATTGTTAAACTTGTTTAAACACAAGTAGATTTTCCTCTTGACTGAGGTTATTTTGCCAAACAGGAGTGTTTTATATAGTTTAGCTAAGATGTTCAACGGCCTTCAACTTTTTTGATAAAGTTTAATTGCTGCCTTTTCGACACGATTCATGTTTCAAATTCTGTTTTCTATATTTTGAAATTGATTTTAACACAAAATAGTAATATAATTGCACATAAAACAATTTTTTTAGGAACTAAATTTATGTGTCAGGAGATTGTCAGAATGCAGGATTCAAGTTGCACTTTTTATCATAATTTTTTATATTTTGATTTTAAAAAAAAAGAGTCATATTTTAAATTGTTGCCCATAAAACTAGGGTTTTAGAGAACCAAATTTAAGTGTCTGGAGGTTGTCAGAATGCAGGATTTTGCTCTATTTATTAAAATTTTCTCGGGGGCCTTCAGCGGCCCCCGAACCCCTTGCCGCATAACCGCCTCTACGAGGCGGGATGCGTCGCTTCGCGACCCATCATGATTTTCTGCCGTACCAATATAAATTAGGATGCTACGCCTCTGAAGTACTAGTGATCATGTAAATTATGTTCATTATAATTTACTTATTTTCTATCCCTATCATGCAGTCTTCTACTGTTCAATTTCAGTATTGGAAGATGAGAATATATATATATATAAAAGAGAAAACAATACATTACATTGATGAAATTTCTAGTTTTATTAGACGGATTTTACAAAGGTTTTTCTTTTAATCAGTCTTTGCTCTGTCTGTTTCCACACTTTCAGGGTCTGTTGAAAATTATGTAGTGTGAGTTCCTTTCCCTCAATTCCGACTCTTAAAAGTCCGTCTGATATTAGTGGAGATAGTCTAGACCTGAACTTTGTGATAAATAAGTTTTGTTGACTGAAAACCCTTTCATAAATGCATGTATGCAGTGGTAATGTCATCAAATTCCGTTATATTTACAATGATGCGTGAACTAAACAGACATAATAAATAAAATAGTCAAAATATGGGTACAGCAGTCATCATCGTGTAACAATTTTAAAAGGAACAATTGAACAGAACACAAAAACATCTATCTACAAACACATTCATTGATTCGAGTGTCTGACGTCAGAAAATTTTATGCGTCACATATTTTTGTCGTTTAATGTTTATACAAACATTTTTAAAATTTCACATGGGCACTGTTATCATACAGGGTTAAAAAATCAAAGGTATGTAATGCTGAGTTCACCCGTAATTCGAATTCGATTCGCATTAACTAATTCGAATTAGTTTAATTCGCATTAGAAACGTTCTACGTCCTAACGTCAATTCTAATTCGAATTAGAATTCGCGTCAAAGTCGCTTTACTGTCCAAACGTCGTTATCTTTTAATTCTCATTATCAATTAAGTAATTGAATGATTTAAAAAGATTTAAAACAAACCAAAAAAATATATTTGGGTCAATTGTGTCTCCAACATTGCTCTTGTATGGGTTATTTCCCTTTTCAGTATTTAAACATTTCAAGATGTGTTTTATATGTTATCTAATATTTCGTACCTATTAGCTTTATTCTATTCAGTATTCATATATAGAGTAATATTGACATTTGAGTTCCTTTATTTGTTTTAATTTTACCACAATTTGCAATGTTATTCACTTTTGCTTACCATTTGAAGGAAGTTGTTTAAATAAAAGATAATAATAATGTTAAATGACGAACGGTCTATTCTTCACTCTGACAGAATGCATTTGCTGACTAGTGTGTAACCATAAGTTGAGACACGAAGCCAGTTTGAAATATAAAAAAAAGAGACACGAAGCTTTTCTGAGGCATATATGACCAGATATTGGATTTTAGTATAACACAATAGACACAGATCGACTAAATTATACCTCGCTACCATTGTTCAGAAATATAAAATAAAAAATAATGCATTCGAAGAAGTATGTATGTGTCTGTCCCAAGTTGGGAGCCTGTAATTAATTGTTAAATATTTGTTTTTTTGCTACTTTTTTAACATAATTTAGGCCGTTAGTTTTCTTTTCTAAATTGTTTTACATTTGTCAAGGCCTTTTATAACTGACTATGCGGTGTGGGCTTTGCTCACTGTTGAAGGCCAAATATTGACCTACAGTTAATTTCTATGTCATTTGGTCTCTTGTGGAGCTTTTTTTCATTGGCAATAATACCACATCTTCATTTTTATATGACGTTACTTATGACGTCACAAATGACGTACGTGTTCGGTATTCCTTGCAAGACACCAATATGGAGCACATAATTCGCAAAAAAATGTTTAGCTGTGTTCTTTTTATTATAATGAGACTAGTTTTTTCTGTAAGAATACAGAATAAAAGAATGAAGAGGAGAATGGTCCTGCAAAATCAAAGGCAGAGGAGAAAACGATTTTTTCCCTATCTTTGCAACGAAGGCGAAAAATGGCATGTATGTTGTTTATAGATCTTGCTAGCAACTAGCAAGCCATGCACAGAAAGAGCGCTCTGGGCAAAAGAGAGAACAAATGACATATACATTGATGCAATAAGTGTTTGGTCAACTTTGGATTGGAGGCACAATACTAGAATTTCAAAGGAAACTTTTAGTTTCTTGGAAGAAGAGCTTGGTCCACATATAAAAAAGAAAGATACAGTGACGCGGTCGGCTGTTCCTGTTGGCAAAATACTTCTAATGACTCTTTGGTATCTTGGTACACAGATGAACTTTCGATCTTTGTTCGCATTATAGCGTGTATTATTGTACACGAAGCTTGCATGAAAATATGACAAGTTCTAACTAAAACATTCATAAAATTCCCAAGAAACCAAGCGGCTGATGATGTAGTAAGCGGCTTCGCCAACTTAGGATTCCCACAAACCGTTTTTGCTATAGACGGCAAGCACATACCTATAATTGCACCTTCTGAGAACTCGAGTGACTTTTACAACCGGAAAGGTTATTACAGTATAACAATGCAGGCTGTGGTAGATCATTCTTATAAATTCATAGATATACATGTCGAGTGGCCTGGAAAAGTTCAGACATTCTTCCTTTTTTGAAATTGAAAACCAAGGATTTTTTCCAGAGGAAGTGTTAAATCTTAATAACAAACAGGTTCCTATTCACTTGATAGGGGATGCCGCCTACCCACTTCTACCATGGTTAATGACCCCGTTTAAAGGAAAACGAACGGAATTGCAAGAAAAATACAACTACAAAATATCTTTTTTTTGAAAATTTAAATCTAAGCATATGTACGATATTTTGCATTGAAATACATTAAATACTAGTATGTGTATATCTAATAACGCCAATTTTACACTTAAAAAAAGCCCTCAGTTTATCCATTTCGAAAAAGCATTTTTCATTTGTACTCATTTTTGTTGTCGGTCTGTACGAAGTCATGTTTATTATTTGTTGACAAATTATTTTCCATTTTTTATGTCGTAAATATTCATGTCCATAGTACACGGATGCCCCACTCGCACTGTCATATCCTATGTTTAGAGGACCGTGAAATTAGGGTAAAAACTCTAATTTGGCAGAAAAATTAGAAAGTTCATATCATATATGGAACATGTATACTAAGTTTTAAGTTGATTGGACTTCAACTTCTTTAAAAACTAACTCGACCAAAAACTTTTAACCTGAAGTGGGACAGACGGACAAACGGATGGAAGGGCAGACGAACGAACGGACCCACAGACCTGAAAACATAACCCTCTAATATCGTAGGTGGGGCATAAAAATATAACGGTATTTGAGATTTTAAAATTTCTATGGACAATGTATTTATGCTAAACAATTTTACCATTTGTGCAAACAAAAAGTATGTGTTCCGCTGCCTATTGGTATCTCCTACCCTGAAAGTTTTTTTTACAATTTTCCAATAATCCCTGGTAAAGCCACAATGCTTGAAAGAAAATATAGTGGGCATGCTTCGTGTACAATAATACACGCTATTATTTTTGTTTTGCCTTATTAAGAATTTGCTAAAAACATTATATTTTTGCAATCTGTCATTGAAAAAAACTGTTTGACCCTAAAGAAGCAGCTTTCATGTTTGCGAAAGACTGAAAATTATCTTGTCATGTTTTTTAGGATACCAGTAGAAACATTTATATGAAGTTTGGGTTCCAATATACTTTCTGATTTTTTGGAAGATTTTTTTCATGAAAACGTCAAAATACTCAAAAAGCTTCAATATATAGGTTATATTTGCATCTATTGATCCTCACGAAAAAAAGGCCAACGATCATATAATATACTAAACGTTAACCCTGTTAGAATTCTGCTCAATCTCAAGGCTTTTGATACATCTGCAAAATAAACATGTTGTCCTGTGAACCTTTTTAAGTTACACCAACAATGTTTGATGACGGATAAATGATTGACATGTATTGTTAAGTGAGTACATGATACCCTTAAAAAAATCACACAAATGTCTGTTCCATTCCGATTTTTCGTTTTAAAGGACATGATTATTGAGATGGTAACGACTACTAAAAAGAACGCCAAATCAATTAAGATTAGCTAAAAACAGTGTTTGGAAATGAACCGTTTTACAAGCTTAAAATCAAACTAGTACTACGCCTATAGCCTTAAACCACTTAATATGAAAAAGAAGAAGATATGGTATGGTTAACAATGAAACAATTCTTCAAAAGAGACCAAAATGACTATGCAATCAAAAACTATAGGTTAGTGTAAGGCCTTCAATAATGAGCAAAGCCCATACTGCATGCTCAGTTCAGTTCAATTCCATGAATAAAACATTAGACAGATCTAACAAACTTTATTATAACCTTTACTAGTTATCAACATGTATTTTTTTATACTAAATTCGAAACTGAAAATCGTTGTCATAATATTTACAAGTTTGTGTACGAGTATGTGTCAAGGCAATTGGGTTCTTGGCTTCTATATCCGGATGCGTCACCAGTACAGTCGGCAGCTGGTTTTTCAGATGTTGTTGGTTGTGACTCATAACTGGTAAACGCGGACGATATCTGTTGACCGAACATTGTGATCATCTGCATTTGCAGTTTCTGCTGCATGGCAAACATCTGCATTTGGAATTGCCGCTCTGATTGCACGCGTTTTTCTTCAATGATTTGTTCCTCTTTTCTAATTTTCTCTTCTTGCTCTAAAACAGTTTAGTGCTTGACAATTCCATTTGCTTTAACGTTTCAATAAACGGACCTGAAAAGAAATTTATAATTACTAGTCATTGTAATGTCCCTTTGGTACGCAATCACACTTTTATTAATCTTATACTTTGACAGCCAATAAAGTTAAAAAAAAAAAGTACCTCAACTCACTTTTAAAAACTTACAGGTGCATGCCCATCAAAAACAGATAAAGAGTGTCTGAAACCGTATAAGATTCTTCGAAATATAAATTTGAGCTCATTGTCCAGAAACAATAAGAATATTCAGCAGTACGTCAAACTCAAATGTCAGGCGTATTAACACCTTATATTTGTGGCATAACATCGTGGCCACAAGTTAATTGTTTTCTGTTTAGTATTAAATTTATATTAAGATCCATTTTGTTACATCTTGTGATCAATTTTATTTGGCAATCGCCAATGGCAGTCAGCCAGGTTAAAGAACATCAGTTGTTCGACCTGTTAGTCAAATGCGTTTTGTTTAATTATACTTCTTCACTTTTTTGGTCTTTTGGAAAATGTTGTTTGTGCTGTATTTAGACCCTTCTACAACAACATTTGTTTTACATACACACGTATAAAAATTGCGGTTTTTATCCAACGCAATCATAGGTTTGAACGTAGTTTTCAATTTAGACTCGTATATATATTTAACGCCTTGATGAATTCTTAAAGATGTACTAAATAGGAGAGGTTTGGGAATAATTGTCCGATTTCGGACTTTTTAGTTATTTTCCTTTAATAAAATAATTAGTTTGCCCCTTAACAAACATTTTTCTTATCATAAAATTGAGAAAGGATGTATTTTATTTTACATAAGCAAACAAATCAGTTCTCTATGCTTTAAATAAGACCAGTCTGAAAAACAAACAAACACTCGACCCTAATAAACAATTTTGAGATTAGGAAAATCTTTACTACAAGACTACCATACGTACTTCTTTTCATAGATTGCAAATATGAGTTGGTAAATCTAATATAATTTGCCGATTTTATATATAAAAAAATTGAGAATGGAAATGGGGAATGTGTCAAAGCGACAACAGCCGAAGGCCAACAATGGGTCTTCAATGTAGCGAGAAACTCCTGCAACCGTAGGCGTCCTTCAGCTGGCTGTTTAAAGACATGTATACCAGTACAGTGATAATGGACGTCATACTAAACTCTGAATTATACACAAGAAACTAAAATTAAAAATCATACAAAAGTAACAAAGGCCAGAGGCTCCTGGCTTGGGATATGCGCAAAATTGCGGCGGGGTTAAACATGAGTGAGACAAATAATATCAAAATTATAGAAATTTCTACCAGCTCTAACTCAAAATATTGACACTTCTGTGTTAAGGGGTGTAAAATTCAGTTTGACAGCTTCAGACGTGATAAAATTTGACCTTTTTGAACTGGACCAAATCACTACTCAACATTAAGATTCAGCACCCAAATTTTTTTAACATGTAATTACATCCCCTACTTAATATTTCATGCATTTAATATCAAGAATTAAATTGGGAAAGTGTATTTAATAAAACATGCAAGTTATACACTATTTACACTAGGGACTATATTCGTAGACAACGAAAACCAATGGACGATAACTGTGTATTTGGACCATGATTAAGACAAACAACACTTGTTTTCTCAAAGTGATTAACGGTATTAGTGTTGTAAATCGTTTAACGTAATAACTGTAATTATCGGTCAAAAGGACCGTATCGAATATCAAAAACACTTACCATCACCTTTTAAAGTTTTAAGATATTGTAATTCTAATATAAAAATAAAGGAGATGTGGTATGATTGCCAATGAGACCAATATCTACTAAAATTAACATAAAGATTAAAACAGATGTATAATTATAAGTAATTATGTACGGCCTTCACCAATGAAAAAAACAGACCGTATTGTAAATTACGAACTAAGAAAAATGGGGTTAAACATGTTTGCAGGCGCCAGGACTATGCAAAGCAAAACCTTATAATGCCTTAGCATAAACCTTCATCTTATCATAAAACACTGCAATTGTAGCAAAGAACTTTATATATAGAAATACCGAATAGTCGATTAATCGTGTGAAAGATGTACAAAACTGTTAATTTGACAAGAATAGTTTTCCAACATCACAAAACAATGTTTATTTCTTACCATTTGAGCTTTCTAAGTCGTCAATTGCAATATTCACATACTCAGCTCCAGCGTTCACCACCTACTCAGGCTCAACTATTGGTCTGGTGCCCATGAATTTGTCAATTTCATCAAAGTATGAAAATCTTGATCTGCCATACCCTGATGTGTTGTTATGTATTTTTGTCTTCATATATTGAACTCTGAGAGATTTGACTTTAGTTCTGCATGCCTCCAAGTTTCTTATATATCCGTGCTCCTTCATTTTGTATGAATTTTGTTCATACACATGCCGATTTCTATGCGTACCAGACAACTTGGCTTCAATTGCATCATTTGCCCAACATTGTATAAGGCAGAAAGTCTCCATTGAGGACCAAGTGTTCTCCCTTTGTAGCACATTTTCCGACATGTTGGACTTGTCCGCACATACACATATATTGACGTCAAGACCACCATGACGTCATTATTTCGCTAATTTTTTATTTCTAAGAATTTAAAAGAAGTAATGAAAATATATTTTTAATCTGGCCGTCCAAGCACTTGTTCGGGTGATTCGAATTACAATTTAGAATGCGTTCACACCACAATTTAATTCAAATTGATTCGAATTAACTAATTCGCATTAAAAAAAACGCATTCAATTCGAATTAAACGTACGTGTGAATGAGGCATAAGAATTATTTTCAGAAATAGACCGAGATTAAAAATAGTCCAAAAGTTATATAGAATTTATAAGAATCTACAAATATTTCATTCCACTACGCGATTGAATAATTTTGACGTTTTTGGTTCAACTTTTTTTTTAATTCATAATAGAAATATGTCATAATGACATATAATAGAACAATATCATACTGACGGGATATTTTAAAGTATAGAGTCACGTTATAAGAACCAAAGAAATACAAAAAGTCGCATATACAAAACACACCAGCAAAAAATGAAAGAAAATACAAAGACATTGACGGGATGTTTAAGTACCGAGCCACGTTAAATGGTTATCTCATAAAACAATCCAACAGTAAAAGTAATATTTATAATAGTAATGATAGAACAAAGACAATTGAAAGAATAATATAACACGTTGTTAAGCTGATAAACCACATCAGTACGCAGAATTTATACATCAAGACCATCATGTATCATTTGTGAAGTTGATACGGTATATTTATCAAGAAGGTCTTGGTACCTTCCGATGAACATGTTTTTTTTTTTAGAAAAAGGAGAACTTCGTTTTACGAATAATAGGGGAACGATGGCTCAAATCAAAGATAAATTATAATACGACTTAACTTAAGATGACCACACCTATTGAGTTTCTTTCTTTGGAAAACGAATAAACATATGTGATTGCACTCCCTTTTTTCTCTAAAATCACTGGAGTAACAAATAGCTTAAAAGGACAAAAAACACCCAACACTATGAAGTTATAAAATAAGAGCGACAGTTGTTTCCATATGATCAAATCAAATCGAATAACAAAACCTTCGGGAACCACACGAACTCCAAAATGAGCGAGATCGTGTTTGTCGACATGGTCAGTGTTTACTACTTTTCATAATAATAATATCTGTATTTTAAGAGCGTTACTCAATACATGACATATGTTCACGTGACATAAATTAAGTGTCTTGCGTGGAAATATGCACAAAATAATAATACTGATAAGATTTCTATTAATACAACAGTTTTCTATAGTTGTCAATGATATAGTAAATAGACTCTCCATCTGATTCATTTTAGGTGCCCACGTGGACCACAATGACATATACACAATCAGGTTTGCCTTCTGAGATGTCCTAAATGAGACAGTCTTCAACGTCCCTGATCCGTCCTTCGCGAATAGTCTTTACCTTAGTTTTGATTTGGACAGTTGACATATTACTTGAAGACATTTTTTGTGTGTTGAACTTTCTATAAGAAATAAGTTTTCTTGCTACTAGAACCGTGTAAACGCAGATCACTAGAGGTTACTTCACGCTACGTGTTTTCTGTGTTAAGTTGTGACCTTTGACTTTCCAAATAGATATGATTTTGAGTATTGTGGTGTTTTCCCTTTTTAGAGAATTTGGCTAATTTTATCTTTTTGATATTCCAATTTTAAAATGCGTAGCTGTATGTTCCAGGTGTACTTTTCTTGGTAGCAGAAATTCTTTTCACGTTTTTTTTTATTGGTGTTTCTATCACGGTTTTTGTTTTAACGTTGACTTGAAAGGATTGGAAACAGCATTTAATTTATCCCACAATATTTTGGATTGGTTTACAAATGCCTAGTTGTTTATTTCGATTTTCGATTTAATTTGCTGTGGTTGTATTTTGTGTTATAGTAATTCAAAGACGGAATACAAATACTTCAAGCTTTTTTAGCAAGGTCCGGACAGTACCAGACCTAAGATGAATTCAAAATGTCATGCAAAAGCATATATAAAAACAGTATATATAGAAAAAGATTAGTGTCCAACAAATTAACATGTCATCGTCACAGTGATATTAGTTACGACAAACATAATATTCAATTATTCAAATTAACACGAAGAAATATAAAAGGTTTTATAGACAGATTAACGAATTGTCACTTTAGCACTTAAAATATATTGTCTGAATTGGCTTTATTTTTACCTCGTATTTGTCCAAATCTTCCTAGTTATATTTGTGTAAATATTTCCTAAACTGAGGTAAAAGCTGAATCGGCTTGAGCTCTAACCGTGTTAACCTGCCATGCGAAATAACACTCAGTTAAGCGTCAACATCGGAATAAAATGCCACAGATGACAATAGCGCAATCGAGGTTTCCACAAATGCAATGCAGGCACAGTTTTTAGTTTAAGTAAATAATATACAATTAAGATGTTGTTTGGTAGCAAATGCCACAATTATCCCTCTGCAACACAAAGAAGTGGACGTAAAATATGTCTCCCTAAAGCTTTCATCAATGATCAAACCCCATACCGAATTTTGCATGCACAGACACAAGAACAGTCCAATATAACCCTTCTATGTCATTGTTAACTTGGGTTTTCATTAAACTTTGACAGCTATCTCAATTACATACAGATCTTACAAATATATATGTTAATTTTGTCAATTTAATGTTTTAATCAAAAGATAGAGATGCTTTTCCATATTGGATTAAATTCAGATGGTCGCCTTTAAAAATTTGTAAAATCAACTTTGATTTTCATTTAACTTTAAAGTTGTCTCAATTGTATACTATTCTTACAAATTACGAAGTTGTTGTAAATCTGTATTTAATAAATTATGTAAGGATGGAAAAGGACCATGGCAAAAAAGTACTTTATTCAATGTACTTATATGCCCAGTAGTTACCTGACCATGAAATAGCATATGCATTTGATTAACATTTTCTGTATTCTGTACATTTCAGTTTCAATTTTTAATATTTTTTCAGAGTATGATGTAAATCTTCAAGTAATTAAAAAGTTGCAGAAGTCTACATCTGCTAATTAAACTCATCATAGATACCAGGACCAAATTTAGTATATAAACCAGACGCGCGTTTCGTCTACAAAAGACTCATCAGTGACGCTCGAATCCAAACAAGTTAAAGAGGCCAAATTAAGTACGAAGTTGAAGATCATTGAGGACCAAAATTCCTAAAAGTTTTGCCAAATACAGCAAAGGCAATCTATGCCTAAGGCAGAAATGCCCCAGTCCGTCAAAAAATTCAAAACTTTGTTAACAGTAAATTAACAAATATAACCATATCAATGACAATTCATGCCAGCACAAAAAAGTGGTGACTACTGGGCTTGTGATATCCTCGGGGAAATAAATCTCCCCCAGCAGTGGCATCGACCCAGTGGTTGTAAATAAACTCATCATAGATACCAAGACTAAATTTAGTATATACGCCAGTAAGCTATACGTAAATGCAGCTAAAATTTAATGGGAGGAAAAAAATAAACATCAATATTTAAAGACCAAGTGTTTAAAAAAAATATACAAAGACAA
The DNA here is from genome assembly GCF_965363235.1 of Mytilus galloprovincialis. Lineage (NCBI taxonomy): Eukaryota > Metazoa > Mollusca > Bivalvia > Mytilida > Mytilidae > Mytilus > Mytilus galloprovincialis. Next base: position 92,802,368 of record NC_134843.1, read on the forward strand.
CAAACGAACAAAGAAAGCTTAGGATGTCCAGCATGAAACACACCTAAAACGAATCCCTGAAAAAAAACCAAAAGGTGCTATGGCAGAGTTAGCATTTCCATTTGTATACACCCCCTTTTTACAACAACAAAATAATTATCCTGCCAAAAAAAAAATATGTAAACTTTTTTTAAATAGTATAATCTATTATATATACAAAACTGTTTATTTTAGAAAGTAAAATTAAGCCTTGTATTACAAACTTTCCGTTTGTCATCAGACAATGATATTTTACCCAATTTTAAGGTATCAAAAAATATCTAAATGCCAGATGAAATAGTCCATTTTATGCCCATTTATGGGCATTATGTTTTTTGAGCTGTGTTTTTGATGAAGTTGAAGTCCAATCAACTTGAAACTTAGTTCCCAATGATCAATGCCAAATTAGAGATTTTCAACCCATTTTCACGGTCCACTGAACATAAAAAATGATAGTTCGGATTGGGCATCCGTGTCCTGGGGACACATTCTTGTTTATGAGTAATATAAAATTATATTCTTATATGTGCACTCTTATTTTTATTGTTCGAGATTGAGTTGATAAAAAAAAAGTTGGCATTATCCACATCAACACCCTGCATGGATATCACACTGTCACCCGATACATTCACACCTTCAACTTCAGCACCATTGCCTGTCATACAGGCTGATAGTGTCATATCTATTCAAAGGTTCCAACAATGGACAGAAAAAGAAGAACAGCTGTTAGTAGAAACAAGAGCAAGTATGGAAAAGAGTTTTCAGGGAAAAAAAAACCCACTCAACGTTGTAGGGTAAGGTGTTAGAGGAAATGGGGAGAAATATTCTAGAACTTACAGTAAAACAGGCAATGGGTAAATGGAAAAATATGAAAAAAAGTATAACGAAGTTGTAGATTAAAATAGAAAGACTGGAAATAGTAAAAACACATGTAGACACTTGGATACATTTAGTCGTCTATATGGTAATAAAGCTAGCACCAAACAAACCCCTCTTCACTATTGATTCTGATAACAAAGATACAACTGAACAGTTAGTAATTCTAGTTGTGCTGAAAATGAAAATGCAGAACTCCGAGGAAAATTCAATCGGAAAGTCCCTAATCATATTTACAACGATGCGTGCACAAAACAGATTAAAACAATTAAAAGGAAATAGATAAGAAAAACGAGGAGTTCAAGGAAATGTCTTCGAACAGGGAGAAAGAAAATTGCAAAAATTTGACAAATTTTTAGATATCTATGAAAAGAAAATGTTGCATACAATTTATTACACACTAAGAGCTTATTTCGTTATGCTTGTAGAGTAAAACTTTGGTTGGCTAAATGTTTACCTAAGCTTTGTTGTAAATACAAATTGTACAATATAAAAAGCAAGCAAGCTAACCAAAACCTTGCTCTACATGCATTAGGGAAGTAGCTCTAATTATTTGGATGTGACAGACCTCATGAATGTAAAACAATTCAGTTGGTTTCTCTACAAAATATTAAACAAAAAATCTATGGATGAGATTTCATAATATTAAAGTAAAAGGAGTGTTTATTTAGTCATAATCTGGAGAAAGAAATACCTTTGTTGGCAACCAATTTAACTAAATTATATGCAAGTGCAATAGCATGTTCAGATTTAGATTTCGTGAATAATCTTTGCAAACTTGAAATTTTGGTAATAAGAGATTAATACACGCATTATAATGCCACTTACCTATCAAAAAGTATTCATAAATTGCAGGTATTTGAAAGGGTTGAATATAAGTGGCTTCAGTAGACTGAATTGTATTTTTTTTAAGTTTAAGTAGATCACTTCCTTATCTAAGGAGTTTTAGAGCCATTGATACAATTGCTATTAGTTCGCATTAATGCAAGTTATGTTTATTATTGGATAAAGCTAACCAGTATTGAAGTTGATCCACACAGTTGCACTGAGTGGTCCAGCATCGTTTATAATCATTTCAGGGTTCACATTTTGTCATTCTTTTATTGACAGCGTAGCAAGTTATCAGTTGCAATATGACATTTTATTCATGGGCGTTATCTAGAGGGTTTGATTGTGAAACACTTGATTTGATGTTGTTATCAGTTGTGGCTTTATAGTATACCAGGACTATATTGTAGATAACCTTGTCATAGTTTCTCATATTTAAAAACTGCAAGAAGATTTATTTTAATGTCATGTATAGATGAATGCATGTCATCTAGAAAAAAATGTTTGTTTTTTAAAATTGTTTTTTTATTACATTTGGAGTGTTTTGATAGTATTATGAGTTAGTATACAATATGACAGGATGTCATTCTTTACAAGATTTATATTACTGTTATGTTCAGATACATATCTTATAGATAAGTATTATCTAGGAAAGATGTTCCTTTATTTTCAAGATTGTATTTTTTAATATTGCTGGTATTACGAGTAAGCAAACAATATGACAGAATGGCATACTACCAGATTTATGTCATAATCATTTTTCAAGATTTTTTTTTGAAAATTGTGGGCGTGTTTAAAAGTAAAGTTAGCATACAATATAAAATGAATATCAAAGTACTTAGCACAAGACAAAACAGAATGTCAGTGCATTTTGCACACAACATGACATTATATTTGTATACTTAGCACATAACATGACACTATAGTTAGCATACTAAGAAAACATGACAAAATGTCAGTATAGTTAGCACATCATAACATGACATAATATCAATATACTTAGCACAGATTAACATTACAGCATGTCACTATAGTTAGCACATGACATGACAGACATGACAGAAGATCAGCATACTAAGAAAGTAACAACATGACGAAATGTCAGTATAGTTAGCACATCATATGACATGACAGAAGATCGATATACTTCCCACATAACATGATAAGACTGTCAGTACAGTTACCACATGACATTACAGAAGATTAGTATTCTAAGCACACACCTTGTCAAATTTCAGTATAGTTCGCACACAACATGATTGGATATCAGAATAGTAAGCACAGTAACACGACAGCAGGTTCTATTGTTCTACAAAATGATAAGTAAACCAAAGAAGAAAACATCTCGTCTTGATTTTTGTCGGATTAAAGGACTGATAGGGCAAATATTTTTGCAAAAGTTGTTTGTAATATTTTTATTTGATGTCATTAGGTCTGAAAATAAGTATAGAATATTTACTGTTTTATTCTTGTTTTAAGCAATAATTGAGTTTCAATAACCAAGTAATCTGCATCCAAATGATTAACCGCTAAAAATTACGGCTCAGATTAAATTCTTTTTGACAGCAATGCTACTGCACATGTATTAAAGAATACTGGTGCTATTGAGTTAGGGTAGCATGTTCATAATTTGATCTCTTTTGACAACTCCAGCTAGAGCTTTCCCAAATATGTTTGGATAATGATTTTGGATTTATTTGCACATCAATATTTCCAATAAACTCATCAATGCTATCTAAATGCACAATGCATCAATTGTGCAATAAGCACCCTGACATTATTAAATAACAAATTTCTCTCGGTTCATGCAGCGGAAATTCCCTTAGTTTTCTGAAACGACTCTTCAGGTGGCCAAGTGATCTCTCAACAGTTTGACAACATGAAGAAACAACCCTATTATACATTTATCTTCTTTGTCTATCGTTTAAATGTCCATTGTCACGAAATGGGGTTAATAGCCAATTCTTTAAAAAATAAGCCGAATCCTAGAGTAAATCATTGTTCACGGTAGTCAGATTCCCAGATTCAGCTTTACTGAAGAGTTGTGTGTTCCTTAAAACCCGTGCGTCAGTAGCACATCCTGGCCATCCTGTTTGTGCACATTTAATAATGAGATTGTCATCAACTACAACCAGTATAAATAAAATTAGAATTACAAATAAATTTAAAAATTTCCACTTAAGGTCTATAATACAGACTTTTAAGGTAAATACAGTGTCTTTAGAAGTTGGTCTAGATGTTTCTACTGAGCGGCAAATTTTGAGAAAAGAAAGTTTGTTTTATTGGCAGAAATTTTGTCTGAATGAAGATATTATCTACACGTTTTATCTTATTTGAAGGATACTTTAACAAATACAGATTTTATAAACCAAGCAAACTAAGGTTGGATAACTTAAATAAATCTAATTTTTAGAAAGGAATCTGCAGCTTAATATGTTCATTTTATCTTATTTTGTCTGTTTTTCAGACATTGTAAGATATAGGTGAAATATATATGACTTATGAAATGATTGTAAGGTGAATATGTTTTGCGGATGCCACGACTTAATTTTTATGGTTTATTGGTTATTGTTGATTTTCTATGATTTGGTGTTTTTCAGATACTATATCGATAGGTGAACTGTATTTGGTATATATGGAATAATTGTTAGGTGTGCCTGGCATGTGTCATTTGACCATGGTCCTACTTATCATGGTTCAATGGCCTTTTAATTTTTCTTTAAAGTTTTATCAGTTTCTCTGACAAGTTAAGTGATAAGCCAAATATATCGTGTGTATTGAATACTTAGAAGGTCTAGCAAGTTTCATCTTACCATGACTTTATAAAAAATTTAGTTAAGACGAGGTTTGTTTCTGGATACTTTAACTTTATGGTTTTTAGTGTATGGAATGATGTAAATATTGCATGTACTTAGTATTTTTCCAACGTTTAATCCCACCTTTATCTCAAGTTCATTGTTCATAATGAAAATTTAATGAAATGTTAATCTACACTTTTTTTATTTCAACAATCAACAGTGAGCATTAGGACATGCGAGACATTTCAGTGTGTTCACTATTGTGATGATTTTAAATCTAATTTCATATTATTTTGTTTAAGGTCTGAAACGACCGAATTAACTGTTACTCCGATGTAGGTATGAAGGCAAATTGTTGACAAGGGTGTTATGTATATCAAATCAAATATATATGAAGCACTACTGAGGGATAACCTTTTCTCTTGATGTAATCTTGGTCCCATGCAATTGGTGCAGTAATTTGGATCTGAGTTCCATCTATTAGTCCTATCAAATTTGGAAATGCACAAAACAGCTGGAAAGAAGATGCTATTTCATTCTGCCTCCAGAAATCCGACCAATGAATTATCTGTAAATATTAATGTGTAACACTATCTGTCAAATTTTCAGAAACATAACAATTTGTGACAAAATGTAGTCAACCTTGATGATGATTTGCACCTCAACCTCTTGTACAGTAAATTTTCAAGTGTTCAAATTGTACTACCAAGGTTTATTATTAATCACACATTTGATAATATTTTAGCAAACATTGATGGGGATTTGCACCTCAATACAATCCCTTGTCAATTACTTATTAAATATTCGAAAGAAACCAACAGATATAAATTTAAGAATTCGATATACCAGATAAAAGATAACCCAAATTCATTGAAATCACTCGTAATATTTCCAATGACTCCAGATTACCTTCTTTATACAAATGAAGATAAATTATAAGACAAACTAAATAATAATCATAATAAAAAACAACAAATAGTAAGTTTGAATTTTGGCAATTTTTTGTCATGGATTTATTAGGACAGTTCAGCTATATATCAACCGGCCTATGAATTTGCATTCATCGACAATGTCTCATTAATGTCCAAGATAAAAACATTGAAGGGCAATCATCATATTTTTTCTGGGCTACCAGACGCCAACTGTAATAAATTCAGCCATTCAGTAAAACAATATATTCAGTTCATATTCTGTCCAATCCATGACGCTTCTTTAACGATATCTGAAAATATACAACAGAGAGCAGAAAATATTCTCAATGGTGGGTTTTGTGTTCCTTCAGTTCAAATCACGCAATGAACAATTCACGAAAAGCATGCAATTTTATACCAAATAAAAGCTGGAAAACCGCTTATGAAATTATGTGGGTAAATGAAAGACGCTCTAGTCCTTTAAAATTAAAGAAAAGATAACTCTAGTTTAGCAGACGATAATCTGAATTTATTAAATTGCTTTAATGCTTAATGATTTTAAAAATCTTATTAATATCCAAGACCACTTGCATTGTGTTACCAAGGTTTATTATGTTATAGTCATACGTTTAAACGAACATGTTTGATATTCAGATGATGTGCGGCAGGATTATTTATTTCCAGATTGACAACTTTCATCTAATGCTTCGCTTGCTTATTTTTATCCAGAACATTAATACTTTGCCAAAAAATACTTTCATTATTTGTTTCCTGCAATTTTTTTTTAAATGAAAGAAAAAAAGAATGCCAAGACCTTTATATAGTCCCAAAATTATGACGTCTTATAAGGTTATTTTATTTGTTTGCAATGACAGGACGACTTCATAACAAACAAATGTGATAGCCTTTCAAAGGACAAAGCTTCATGATTATTTAAACAACACAGACCTGTGCTCTTGAGCATTGATGTACAAAGATTAAGATAATAATGAGCTGACACCTGATAGGAGGGCCTTGTAATGGAGGAACAAGCACTTACATTTTATAAAAAATCATAGGATATTGTATTCACTCGAAGTATTGTTGAGTGAACTGTCGCCAGCGATATTCCAAAAATGTATGAATTTCTCTCATGCTTTCTTCGTTGGCCATGTACCATATGAATTGCATCAGTTGTTTCTCAACAGTCACTTGTTCTTTACTGTCAGTATGCGCAGAATTAAATCAGCGAAGGGCTAAACTCTGTAAAGTGATGTCAAATGTAGACCTATCAATACGGAAATGTTGGAGAAATCCCTTGGTGCAAATCCAGAAACCGTAATTTCTGCAAAGTTCTTAATCCTTGGTACCTCTTCTCTTGGTAATATTTAAGATATAAAGAATATCAAATCTTTAATCATATCACAAATTTGAACACAAACTTATTCATAATCATTGTCGTGAAAAAAAGCCAGCTGCTACATCAATATCGTCCATTTTGATAGTCAACTAAATTGAAGAGTTTTAACTTTAGATTCGAAAAGGTTGCGCACATGCGCAGTAGAACTGATCTTTTAACTCGAGTCAACCCAAGTTGGACGACCCGAAGTAGGCCATTATGACGGGATCTTTAAAAGTACAGAGTCACGTTATAAGAACCAAAGAAACACAAAAAGTCGCATATAAAAAATCACACCAGCAAAAATGAATGATAATACAAACATATTGACGGGATGTATAAGTACCGAGCCAAGTCAAATGGATATCACATAAAACAAACCAAACAATAAAAGTAATATTAATAATTGAACACAGACAAATAAAAGAAAAATATAACACCTAGATAAGATGATAAACAACGTCAGTACGCAGAATCTATACACCAAACCATCATGTTTTATTAGTGAAGTTGATACGGAACAGGTATCAACAAGGTCTTGGTACCTTTTTTTTTTTTAGAAAAAGGAAGAGACTTTCTATGACATACCCCTGGTTTATCAACTTTCTGCTCCAGTACGTTTTACAAAGTCTGAGTAGGAGCTGCATGCTCTCGAATTTCGTTCGAATAAGTTGGTAAATGTAAACCCAATCTGCAGGTGAAGTTGGTATATTGACTTGTCAAAATTTTCTAAAAAAATATTACAAAATTATCTAGAATACAGACAACAATGTATCAAAAAGAGGTGGTTTAAAATAATGATTGTGGGCAGTTGTTTAAAGGGGTACTACAACAGTCAAATTTAAATTAAATGTATTTTAATGGTTCGATGATTATTTGCAGTTATGTTTCAGATACTTATAAAGTAGATAGATAACATAAAACTTCGAATTTAATTGAAACAAAAAGCCTTATATTAGCGCTAACGCCAAGTCATGGTCTGGTCAGGTGCTTCTTGCTCAAAATACATTTTATAAATGGTGGGAAAATATATTAAACTTATATAAAAAAAACTATCTTTCGGTAAAATGTTAAAAAGATTTGCTAGAATAACAGACTGATATAACACTACAACTTGCTAGTTATAACAAATCACACTACGAATTTTTAATTTATATTTATTTCTGAAATTTTTTTTACCAATCAATAATTTTTGGTCGCGATATCTTTTATTTAAGACTAAAGATTTAAATCCAGAATAACATACTAACAAGTAAAAGATGTCAATGAACTAAAAAATTCCTGAGTTGTTATCAATCATGCTTATTTGCAAGTGAGGATATATAAAAAAAAACATATATACCCCTATGGAACTTCAAAGCTCGGCCGAAGTTAGTATGTGACCATACTATATTTACCAAGGGTTCAATTCTTTATTTATCTTATATGATGTTTATTTAGGCCTAATTTATCAACGAGATAACAAAAAAAAAAAAACAAAAAAAAAATTTACACCAGTTATTTTTTTAAGTTTTTTTTTTTTTTTGGGTGGTGGTGGTGGTGGTGGTGGTGGTGGTGGGGGGGGGGGGTACTTTGGGACAGGAATATTTTTTAACCCTCCTTTTTTCCCCAATTTTTTATTATTTTGTTTTCTATTAATTTCAAATATTTTCCAATTTGTCTGTATACTATAAATAAAGTGCATTTGATATCTTACTATCACGGCGTCACTGATTATATAGTATACAGAAAAATGCGAAAATCATTAAAATTAATAGAAAACAATGAAATAACGGATTTTGGAAAAAAGGGGAAGGTTAAAAAAATGTTCTGTCCCCCAAGTACCTATGTTATTTTCGTGTTTTTATGCCCCACCCACGATAGTAGAGGGGCATTATATTTTCTGGTCTGTGCCTCCGTTCGTCCGTCCGTCCGTCTGTACCTCCGTTCGTCCGTCCGCTTTAGGTTAAAGTTTTTGGTCAAGGTAGTTTTTGAAGAAGTTGAAGTCCAATCAACTTGAAACTTAGTACACTTGTTCCCCATGATATGATCTTTCTAATTTTAATGCCAAATTATAGTTTTGACCCCAATTTCATGGTCCACTGAACATAGAAAATGATAGTGCGAAGTTCAGGTTAAAGTTTTTGGTCAAGGTAGTTTTTGATGAAGTTAAAGTTACATCAACTTGAAACTTAGTACTGTAACAAAAATTGGTCATAGTTTATTTATTTCGATGTGAAATTCCAGTTGTCTTTCCTTATTAATTGTGTTTCTATATGTATACAAGTTTCACCATCTATTACTAAAAACACCCCTAAAATTGGTATAGTCTTGATTTTCACCCCTTCACGTATAATGGACCGTTCCATATGGTAGTATATAAACCAGCTCAAGACAGAGAAACTTTGTCAGTTATATGTGGACCGTTGAAGTGATAACATCAGGGATTATTTTCCAACTGGTAAGTAGAGTGAATTAAGTGATTCCAAAGGATATATAAATAGTGTTCGGATTTATATGTGGATATTGCAATAGTGATTGTGATACAATGTATAAAGTGAATCTGATATATATAAGTGGTTATTGTATTAATGAGAATACAAGGTGTATACTTGCTGGTGTTGCAAGTTGTACTATGTGGAAGTGTGAATACTTCATAGATTTGTATTAGTGAGAATACAAGGAGTTTACTTGCTGGTGTTGCAAGTTGTTATATTGTGGAAGTGTATTAGTGAAAGTGCACTGTGTTAAACTTTACCAGTTGGATAATATTCATTGTGTGGGAACTCAAAGGGATAGTTAGTGCGTGAGTTTAGCTGTGTTTTATATACATTCCTTGTGCATTGAAGCATTGTGCAAGTGTAATTGTGTCACTGTGTTATTGTGGTTTATTGAACATTCAAAAGGTGATATTACAAATTGGTGGATATTGTTAATAGATGTTGTATATATGTGGTAATGTGTTCATACGTTTTGTGTGATATGCATTGATGCATGTTGCATAGTAATCCATTAGTGACATTGTGTAATAAAGTGTCTGATGCATGTTGCATAGTGATATATTAGTGACATTGTGAATAATCAGGCTTAATATATGGAACGCCACGACTGCCTTATGTTAATAATCAGCATTATACGCAGTGTTCACAGCATTATATGAAGTGATCACAGCATTATATGCAGTGCTCACAGCATTATATGCAGTGTTCACAGCATTATATGCAGTGTTCACAACATTATATGAAGTGCTCACAACATTATATGAAGTGCTCACAACATTATATGAAGTGCTCACAACATTATATTAAGTGCTCACAACATTATATTAAGTGTTCACAACATTATACGTTTTTTGTTGTATGATGAGATTGATGTATGATGAGATTTATGAATGATGAGATCATTCGGTAAACTTCGTTTTTTAGCGGAAATTACCGAAAACATGATTGGTAAATTACGGTAAATTAATGCCCAGCAAACAAATTTAAACAGTTATTATTATATATGTGATCATTAAGGCAGTATACAATATTTAAAACGGATTGAAATAAGTAAATTAAGAAGTATGATCAATTTAACCCAAGTTTATTCCACACCATGCAGGGCATTTTAAACTTATTTTGAGGATTAGTTTCACCATATTCACAACTTAATATGTATATATATTTACTAGAACACATCCGTGATATCGCGGGTCTGTGACTGAATTAAAGAATATAACTATGCGTAAGCCTTATTTTAGTATTGGTATTGTCATCTGATAAAGTCATGCCGATTATAAGATGAAGTTTTCTCTGCTTTTAACATCTTTCTGTTTGAACCCGTCGACCTGGAACTTGTCAATTTAATATTGGTATTATTGATTTTGTTTGGAAAACAAAAGTCTCTGGAAAGGAGTATTTTTTAATCAACAGTTTTGTCCTTTATGAGTTATGAATAAAATTGAATCTTTGATTCGCTGTTTTACGTCTAACAAATTGAAAACTGTACATGCTGTACCTATACGCCTTATTTTAAGTCCAGATTTTTATTATTCGTATTGCCATCTTAGAAAGTCATACTGATTAAAGTACTACAATCGGGAACAATGTGACAATGATTGAATTAAGTAGTTTCAACCCTGTGATTACGACCCGTGTATATAGCAAAATCTTAAATACAGCGTTTCGTGGTACTCCTGTCAGATGCGGAACGTACAGATAATGTAATAGTTAACAGGTGAATATATTATTGGTATCGATTTGACCCGGAACTTCTTAATTATTGGCAATATTAATTATGTGGAAAACAAAAGGGTCTGGAGTGATGTTATTTTTAATCAACAGCATGGTACTATATTAGTTATATATACTCTCAGATCAGTACTTATAGTGTCTTTTTATTGTTGGGATATACAAGTACCCGCCCACATGCACGTTCACTCTATTTTCTTGTTAGATCATATGTATTTATATTTGTACCCATCTAATGAGTTAATATAAAAAAGAAGATGTGGTATGATTGCCAATGAGACAACTATCCACAAAATACCAAAATGACACAAACATTAACAACTATAGGTCACCGTACGGCCTTCAACAATGAGCAAAGCCCATACCGCATAGTCAGCTATAAAAGGCCCCGATACGACCATGTAAAACAATTCAAACGAAAAAACTAACAAGCCTTTTACAACTGATTTTCATAGTTCGTTCTTATGTTGTTCTGTTACGCCACTGTCCCAGGTTAGAGGGAGGATACCAACATCCCGCTAACATATTAAAAACCCGCCACATTTTGCATATATGTGGCCGTCCCAAGTCAGGAGGAGCCTTTATTTCAGTGGTTGTCGTTTGTTAATTAATGTGTTATATACATGTTAGTGTTTCGATCGTTTGTTTGTACATAAATTAGGAATATTTTTCGTTTATCATTTCGGGGCCCTCTATAGCTGACTATCCGGTATGGGCTTTCCTCATTGTTGAAGGTCATACTGTGGCCGTTTAGCTGTTTAAAATTTCTGTGATGTCATTTTGTCTCTTGTGGAAAGTTGTTTCATTGGCAAGCATACCACTTTTATATATATATATGTACCGTGCAAACTGACGAACAAACGTAGTAAACGTTTTATTCATCCCCACAAACTCAATTTTCATAAGAGATGATAACTTTAAATGAAAATGTTAAACAGGGTCTTGAAAGGGTAAATTTTTCTATGAAAGTTTAAATTTCTATATAAGACTGCTGATCATATTTAGAAGACAATCTTAGTACTTGCCGTGCTAAAAAGCTTGTATAAAAATGGAATAATTGATGTAAAGTTATGTTTAACACCTACAGTGAAATGCTTTAAACTGCATTTTCCATATCTGTTAGATACTTATTCATGTAAAAATGCCAAATCTGGAAATCGATGCCAAAAATGACTCTATCATGACATATATAAGCTAGCGTAATATGGCACCTATGTGTTATAGAAAGCTGACTGTTTTATTTAAAAGGTAATTAAGCTTTTTAAAACTGAGTACGGACTATAAAGTGGCACCTTGCTAAATTTCTTCAGTAGGAAATGAACTAGAGAATAAATCATACAAATTATCCTACGATATTTCATTAAATAAACTTTTTATTATTTAACTTACATTTTGCAATTCGTATTTCTTACGACGAACAGAACTACTTCAATCATTCACCTCTCAGTTTCATCTTTCCTTACTTATTTCAATCAGTTTTAAATATTGTATGCTACCTTATGATAACATGATTTTAATAACTTTTTAAATTTGTTTGCTGGGCATTACCGTAATTTACCAATTAAGGATTCGGTAATTTCCGCTAAAAAACGAAGTTTACCGAATGATCTCATCATTAATAAATCTCATCATACATCAATCTCATCATACAACAAAAAACGTATAATGTTGTGAACACTTAATATAATGTTGTGATCACTTAATATAATGTTGTGAGCACTTAATATAATGTTGTGAGCACTTAATATAATGTTGTGAGCACTTCATATAATGTTGTGAACACTGCATATAATGCTGTGAACACTGCATATAATGCTGTGAGCACTGCATATAATGCTGTGAGCACTGCATATAATGCTGTGATCACTTCATATAATGTTGTGAGCACTACATATAATGCTGTGATCACTTCATATAATGCTGTGAACACTGCGTATAATGCTGATTATTAACATAAGGCAGTCGTGGCGTTCCATATTAATACATGTTGCAAAGTGATTGCATAGTGACATTGTGTGTATATATTTTGTTATGATACAGTGTGTTTATATATTGTGAATGATAAACTTCGCCTTGAATTCTAATTTATGTGCATTGTGTAGCTTATATATTTGACATTGTGAATTCATATAAGGGTGTGTTAATTGTTTTAAATAGGACAACTTGTTTTGGTGCAAATTTAAGTTGAACACTTGAAATCCTGATTTATTCAGATACGGATCCATTGATCGCCCGGTTACACGTTACAGTACACATGTTCCCTATGATATGATCTTTCTAATTTTAATTCCAAATTAAAGTTTTGACCTCAATTTCACGGTCCACTGAACATAGAAAATGATAGTGCGAGTGGGGCATTCGTGTACTATGGGCACATTCTTGTTCTGTCTAATATACATATATACTATAATCTCTACATACTATATGACCGCCGTTGATAGTAAACTTGTTATTGATAGTAGATAGCAAATACAATGTATTACTTCATTTATTTCATTTGACTGGGCATGAACAAAATGTTCGTTTTATTCTCAAATATTCCTAACGAACTAATCATAATCGAGGATGACAAATGCGACTTTGCATGACAACTATAGGACACAAAGGCATGATGATTAATTTGTTTTGGAAGGAAGAGAAGCGGCACACAAAATTGGGTCTTCTCGTATAATAGTATAGATATTCATCCTTTTTTTAAATTTGAGGTTTCATATGACTTTAATAATTTAAACTATTCAGGTGGTAAATATCACATGACATTTCTTATTTACTTTTGATATGTTTCCACTACAAGCGTCTGGTGTATTAATTTGTAATACTGGTACCTTTGATAACTATTCACAGGCATTCATATTTTTTTATGTGAAACATGTACAAACAGGCAATAATATGTGTTTTCAACCGTTTACAAAGTACCTCAATACTGATCATATTCATTTTAATAGTTATCAAAGGTACCAGGATTATAATTTAGTACTGCAGACGCGCGTTTCGTCTACATAAGACTCTTCAGTGACGCTCATATCAAAATATTTATAAAGCCAAACAAGTATAAAGTTGAAGAGCATTGAAATGATAACTTAATATAAAATGCAACGGTGAATTTCAATATAACTAACGGCAGATGATGCATCACCCCACCCTTTCAAAAAAAAAAAAACAAATGAACGAATAAAAATTGATAATACCAAAGCCTACCTACCAGTTCAATTAGTCTTTTGTCAAACAGGTAAAGGAGTATATCATAATCAAATGAAAGATAAATACACCATTAACAAAATAAAAATTAAGCTGACGTTATTTAAAAATAATAATCTCGACCTATAGTTAAACACATGATTATACTATAATTGAAAAGAGTTGTATAGCAGTATTAGATTAAATTAAAATTTTGTTAAATAAATATTTAAAAGCATTACTATAGTTGACTAAAAACTAAATATTTGCAGCTCCTTCTAATAAAGAACAAATTCGGTTGACATTATTTGGATTTAATTTTAATGTTAGTATGCTGCTTTATACGAACAGTCGATCAGTACTGTTATAAGTGTGGGTCGCAATACGTTTACTGTCTACATTTTATAAAAAAATATCGAATGCTTTCAAAAACAAAACGTAAATGTAGAGACAAAAATCAATGTTAATCTTGTGGTTAAGGTCAGTCAACTCACAAATCAGACCTCAGATATTGCACAATGTGCACTTGTACTATCAAACGTCTGCTCTAAGTTGCTTTTTGTTTTGAATTTGTTCCGTTATAGGTTATTTCTAAGACACTAAGGTGGGAGCTTTAGCTTTAAATCACTTTTAGAATATAAAAATAAAAAAAAGATGCGATATCATTGCCAATGAGACTTAATCTTCACCAGAGATGAAATGACGTAGAAACTATGGGCCAAGCCCATACATAATAGTAAGTTCACAAAACCACAGAGATGGCAGGTATTAATTTGAACTTAAAAAATAAAGCTTAATTTAAAATAAATAAACCTGTTAGCAATTATGGTTACACGGATTTTGTAATAAATCCCGTCTGCTGTACATCTAAACGTAGTCTTCTTTAATCATTTATTTTAAATCATGACATAGTTTATCAAAGTACTGAAGTACTGAACATCGGATGACCGCAAGTTCTTGGGGATGGTCAAAAACCACTTGTCTCAGAAAAAAAATCACATCTCTTAACCTGATTGCAGGAACATTCATAATTATTAATACTGTTCCGAGCTGAAATTGAAATAAATGTACAGATTTTTGTTTCGTACAATTTCGTCCGTGGATGATGAATATATGACAGGGAATTCAACCTCATCGTAATAAGTATTACATTGTGGCAATACAAATCAGTATAAAATTGAGACTGGAAATGACGGATGTGTCAAAGAAACAACAATACGACCAAAGAGCATGCAACAACCGAAGGACACCAATGGGTCTTCAATGCAGCGAGAAACTCCCGCATCCGGATACGTGCTTCAGCTGGCCCTTAACAAAAATGTATACTCGTTCAGTGATAATGGACGTCACAACAAACTCCGAAATGAACACAAGAAACTAAAAAGTGTGTTATACATTATGTTATATTTATATTATTTGTATATAACAGTCACATGTATATATAATTTTTATCCATTTGTATATTATTCTATTCTTAAAATAATGTAGTGCACGTGCCTGGTAGTCACTTTTCTGTAATAGTTCGATTTTTTTAATAGATTGGATTGAGTATGCATTCATATTTTCCTGCAAAACGTTCGTGTGATATTCTTCCGCATGCGTTAACCCGATAAATGTGCATAGATATTTATGATTTTTACTTACATTTATATATATTTAGAACGACAAAATTTTTAATTAATGTATTAAATTTAAAATGAGTTCTTTGCAGTCTAAAATGTCGTACACCATTCATTCAGACCACTCCCGATCGCATGTTACACCATTAACCTTGCACCATAGAACTATACACCTTCTACCATTGCACCACCATATGCCATACAACATTACACCATACACTTTCTTTTGGAAGTTTACACCATCCAAGGGCAGTACCAGTCCAAAACGAGAGTTACATAAATAAAATAATCTCTGTGGCAATCATTGCGAGGTAGAACTAGAAAGCACCAATTAATTCGACACAATAAACTGGTGATCAACTCATTGCATGTTATAATTTCTTAAACATGGACTTCATGTTTATTTTTAAGAAAGACATTATGTAGACGTGGCCGGCTTCATTGTCTGCAAAATATTTAATTGTCAATTAAAATTGAAGAAAACCGTGAGAACTATCACGTTCTTTTAAAAATACCTGAAAGGTAAAAAAGTTTAGGGTGACGTTTGTAGCTGATGAGCGTCAATTTATATAGAATTTTATTCTTCTTTCTTCTAATGTATTAGTCAGTGCAACATCAGACAATCGTGACATCGTGTAAAAGAAAAATAAGATGTAATTTAACTTTTTTTAATTAATATTTGATTAAACGAAATCAAATATAAACTAACTATGTAATATTTAATGAGAGATAGTACTAGGCAAATACATGAAAACGTAAAAAACCGCAAATTGCGTAAAATGCCCACACAACCTATGGTATAAATATCACAGTATTGTTTAACTCATCTGTCAATAGATCATACACATAGCTAAGACAGTTGTTTTCCATATTCGTAAGATGAAGTTTTGTGCGTCTGCAGTTATCTTTTCCATGTGTCTAATGTCAGCGTTTGGTGCATCTGATAATCTGTTTCTTAGAAAATTAGAGAATCTTATTTCGCGATTAGAAAAAGAGGACAAACCCATGACAAATGGTGGAAGTTTCAAAAATGGAGAAGGAATGAAGCACACAGGCCCAGCTGTCAACGCACCACGTTCACTAAAGGTGCATCGTAGAGGTACCGGGAGTGATTTGTCTGTATCACAAAGCGACCATATCTTGACTCTTCACAATGTTGCTCGACAACAGGTCCAACCTCCAGCTTCAAATATGGGAAACATGGTAAGTAACTATATCATTTAGAAGGGAGTGACCCAATCCGTTCGATGACACCTGTAAGTACTTGAAACAAATTTAAATGAATACATACAATATCCAAAACTCAATATAGAAACTTAAGACTCAAAACAGTCTCCCTCCCCTTTTATATAAAATAATAAAACAACAACAAACAACGTTTTCTTTGTTTTTTTGCTGAAAATTCATGCCTCTGTACTATAATAGGTAATCTGCAACTAGTTATTTGCACTTCATATAGTAAGCTTACAAGAATCATAATAGATTGAAGAAAATACATTAACAAGCATATAGTGCCTCGGCTATTCATATCAGTATTATATATCCAGCTACATTATGAATATTAAAAGAGATGATAAGTCTCATACACGTGCGACAATGACATAGTTTTTTAAACATTTTTTTTTTGTTTTTTTTTTTTTATAAAAAATCGTTTTTTCATACTTTTAAACCAAATAAAAATTGTTAAAATCAAAAAGAATGAAAAGTTAAGCTATCCTTTGTCAAGGACTTTTTAATTTGGATTTCACAAATTATATGTTGTACTTAATCAAGGTTTGATTGCCATTAAACTTACAAAAATGGTAAACATTGGACGATTTCATTTAACAATGAGAACCTATATGTCATAAATTTTGATATCACATATGATATTTTGATTTTTACTAATTTAATTTTGTTGGGTTTTAGGGATAATAGATCTAAACATCTTACGAAATCAAAATATATATTTTTTTAATTTGAGAAAATTTGAAATCGGCCTGTTCATGTACATGTGTACAAAAGTATCCTTCGTTTTAAACTAACAGAAAATCAAATCAAATCCATTCAATTGATCAACACAAAACGGTGCCATTGTTTAAAGTATCGAGTAATATTGCGTGTTACATTTTCCCTAACTAGTCCGACATCTGCGCGAAGCAACTCCCGCGTTTTCACGGTGTAGAATGGTAACGGACATATCGGTTTTTTTCGGCGTTTCCGCACTAATCGGGTTCGCCAATGGACTTATCGCGTGGTACCAAACTCAGATCGTCGGTGCCTTTCCTGATCATATAAACAAAAACACTTACGACTTCTTTTCGTAAAAAGTCGTAGAATTCTACAAATAACGATTTCTGAATGAAACAATTATCGACTATTTCAATATAATTATGACTCCATGACCAGAAATTATTCCTTATAAGCAACCTACGGACCCTAAAAGAGTTGATGCACTACAACCGTTCTGATAGGACTTGGCTGTGTATCTATCCATCCCGCACATCAGTTAGTAGTTAACTTGTTTTTTAGAATTATACACACTGAAAAAAGTAACATACGATTACTTTGCTTTACTCTTGACATAAATGATGTATACAAGAATGTTCTCTGACACTGACAGGGAAAATGCAATATGTGATGTTAAATAGTTTGGCTGATTTTATCGAAAATCCCATTTATTCTCCAGCCAGGTAAACTGCCTATCTCCATAGCTCGTTGAATATTAATACTGGTCAAAATAGAAATTGAAATTGGGCTGATAATTTTGGCAAAAGTAATACTAATAACGTCTCCATACTTTAAAGGAAAATTGAGTAGACAAATTAGAGAAAGTAATACAACATATTTGTTATCAAGATTTTAATTGACAAGTGTATTAATAGCAAACAAAGTATACTATTGCAGGCTTTGTACATCTTAGAAAAGCAGTCTACTCTGTTATTCATAAAGGAATACAATTAAAAACTACTTCAACACAACATAGCAGGACAGTTTTATGCTATAGTTAAAATATATGTTTAGTAAAAGTAAGCTATGTGTCAAAATTGGCAACCAATCAACTCCATTATTTAGATAAGGTGATGTTTAAAACTCGAATTTCTTTAAAATTTTATTAATGATCTCCCTGATGTTTTCTCTTCTTGTGCTTCCTACTTTAATGTTAATAACAAAAGGATTGATTGTTTAGTGTGTGCTGATGACATTGTAATTCTCTCAGATTCATCAGAGGGATTGTAAGAGAGGTTAACGATGCTTTATAATTACTGTTCTAAAAGGTTGTTGCAATGAAAAGAGAAGACAATAGTTATGAGTTGTAATTAGTTATGGATTTTTAATAAAATATTGTATTAACCCCTTTTATTTAGATGAGAAAACTATTGGTTGAACATATAATTATAAATATTTGAGGATCACTTTTATAATCAGTGGATTTACTTTCAATGTGAATATGAACTGTACTAAAAGTATATGAAAGCATGTTTTGAATTACATCAATGTATGTCATCGTCAAACTCTCCTAGTACTCCAACTTTACCTAATTTATTTGACCATTCTGTAAAGCCAATTTTAATTTATCGATGTGAAGTCTGGGGTATGATTTTGGTTAACACAGCAGCGAGCTGCATGTAAGGAAAATGATCACTATATTTTAAAAACGGTGTTTCCAAATGATGCTGAAAAACTGCATCAAATTTATGAAAGAGAGGCGAATGTTACCAGAGCAAATGATGCTGAAAAACTACATCAAATTTATGAAAGAGAGGCGAATGTTACCAGAGGGACAGTCAAACTTATGGATTGATAGTAAACTGACAACGCCATGGCTAAAATGAAAAAGACAAACAGTACTCAAGACACAACATACAATACAGACATCTAAAGACTTTAGCAAAACAAACCTCACCAAATACTTGGGGTGATCTCAGATGCTCTGGAAGGGTAAGCAGATCTACTAGGTGTAACATAAATAAGAAATCTAGTAATCTTGCTGTGACTTCTGAACTAGGGAGATACTAAATGTATTTTAATATTATATTATAGCAATACTTAAATATTATCATCATTATTATAATTCTAAGAACATATTATGCATATTTATTCAGTAAAGAATTTCAAAATAATAAAGTGAATACTTGGTTCTTACGTATAGACTGTCTTTCAAAAAACCTGGGCATACAAACACATGAAATTTGAAAAATAAACAGTATCTACTCTTTCACTAAGTTTGTCAAAGATAAGCTATATAAAAAAAGTAATATGTAAGTACAGATCCACGTCATCTGTAACAAACACAAACATGCATATAAAAAGTAACTTAGCAAAAATGGAAAAGACACACAACAATACAAAAACTTACAACAGCACAACACAATGACGGTAATATTCGGGAAACATGAAATCGGGTAACTAGGGTTGTCATCTGCCATTGAATTTAACTGTATATATATATATATATATATATATATATATATATATATATATATATATGTGTGTTCTTCTCATATATTTTATGATTGTATAATACTCAACCCCTAACGGGTGGAATCGTGCTTGATATTCATATGATGAAGCCATAATCTTTCAATAATTTTAATTGGGAGAGATCTGTTTGCGCCACAACCCTTTTTCTCCAATGCTACATTTGTGCAACCTGTTTTAAGATTACAAATTTGGCGCGGAAATGATACCCTTGAAAAACAGTAATTGGTGCAAAAGCACTGCTGCCGTTTAATTGAGGTCTGGAGCTGGTATGTCAGTAATTGCTAGTAGTCCTTTGTCATTTTGTTTACTTTTTTTTCTTACCTACTCTGACATTGGACTCGGACTTCTCTTAAACTGAGTTTTACTATGCGTATGGTAGTGTGTTTGTTTTTTCTACATTGGCTAGAGGTATAAGGGGGGGGGGGGGGGGTTGAGATCTAAAAAAAAACATGTTTAACACCACCGCATTTTCGGAGTTTAATATGACGTCCATTAGTACTGAACTAGTAACATTTGTTAAGGGGCCAGCTGAAGGACTCCTCAAGGTGCGGGAGTTTCTCTGCATTGAAGACCCATTGGTGGTCTTCGGCTATTGTCAAACAAATGGAAGTTTTTAACGACCTTGACTGGCTATTGTCTGCTCTACAGTCGGGTTTTTGTCTCTGTGACACATTTCCCATTTCTATTCTCAATTTTATGTATTTCTTAATACGTATTTAACTTCAGTTATATTCGATATTCTCGGGCCTTTATTTCCTATCATGATTCCCTTGATAGCGGGTTGCTGGTCTGCAGAAGCTATTAAACAGAGAGTTCCAAGTGGTGAATTTGAAATTGTCCCTTCGTAGTTTTTACGAACTCCATCACGTAACTACAATCCCGTACTCTTTCACGAATTTGACCTAGCAAATAAGACTTTTACCGGGTTTGTAATAATATGAGCAACAAGACGGGTGGCACACGTGGAGAAGGATCTGCTTATCCTTCCGGAGCACCTGAGATCACCCTCAAATTTTTGGCGGGGTTGGTGTTGCTTATTCTTAAGTTTTTTATGTTGTGTCTTGTGTACTATTATTTGTCTGTTTGTCTTTTTCATTTTTAGCCATGACGTTGTCAGTTTATTTTCGATCTATGAGTTTGACTGTCACTGTGGTATCTTTCGCCGCTCTTATATAGCTTTGATAATAATAAATAATAAAAATGTCTGCCTTAACATGCCATAATTCTATTTCAGCACTGGGACAATGAGTTAGCAGCAACAGCACAAGAATACGCCAACAAATGTATCTGGGGACACAATTCGGCAAGATCAAACCCACCGACATCGTTCTCTTACGTCGGGGAGAACATTTACGTTCAAACTAGTATGTATAGGAAAGGGTTCACAAAGCATCGATAATATCTACATTTATATGTTCGTGTACTTTCGTCTGCCAATTGTCAATTTCAAAACGAGTTTTCTTTAAAGGAAACCTGTCATACCTAATATGTGCTCACATAAAATCTTTTAACCCAACCTAAATAATAAAAATAAAATAATGAAACATTCAGTTCTTATATTACATTGTTAAAAAAAAATAGCGAGCTAAATTAAGCCTTTCGTTTATGTTTCTATGCATTTTTTAATGTCGCCAAGGAGAGCAGATACTGTTAGAGAGGATATTTACGTCCACACAAGTTTGTAGGAAAAAGGGACAATACGTTTTTGAAATGATTCGGCCGAATCGTAAGAAACTTCGATAATATGTAATAATACACATTTATAACATTTCCGATTGTATATTTCAGACACGATGAACACGGATGTCCTAGAAAGTGGATTCACAGTTTGGGACGACGAAAAAAATGGGTTTCATTACGATAAAAATACTTGTTCTAATGCACCTTGTGGACATTACACACAAGTAAGTACTTTCAATACATCATGTATACATTCCAACCAAACATGTCCTGCAAATACACTGTGGACATCCCACATAGTTTACGTATGTTCTTTCAATACACCATGTGGACATTCTATACACTATGTAGACATTCCACTTACGCATGCCTATTAAATACACCATGGTAAATGGACAATATACACAAAAAGGTCCTTTTCAGAAATAATTCCAAATTGCCATTAGTAAACGAGTGATAAATGCATGTACTGTTCTGGACATTATGATACATTTCTTTAAGCGTGTAGTGAACTTAATGGTATTAGATATTCTCAATGATGAAGGCCATACGGTTACTGATAATTATACCCTCGCTTTAAAAAAAAGGGGGATACTATTTTACCGCTTTCTGTCCATCCATCCGTCCCATGAATATTTTCGTCACATTTTTCTCAGGAACTATATATTCGACAAGGATTTCTGAAATTTGGTTTCAGGTTTATTTAAGTCAGCTATATCGTGTGATGCGTTTTTACATTCATCAATAAACAATTTCCTGTTTACCGAACACTAACCTTTTTTTTCATTTTTAAAATTATCCAACTGCGGCGGGGGTATTGTCAGTGAGCAGTAGCTGACAGTTTCCCTTATTGGTTTTATATTTCCGGCATTCGAACTCTGCTGAATAGTTGTCTGATTAAAAAGCGTTCTTCTTATTTTTAATATCGTAGTTACTATTCAGTACATATTCAATGAGTACGGCGGATGTTACATGGAAGTCGTTTAAAAGAAGTATTTTATATGAATGCAGTCTGATCATAATAATCGAGATATGCTACAATGTAACTACATAAGCATCCACTAGTATATTCGTTTTATATGTAAGTATCATTTTGATGTTTCAGATAATTTGGGCAGAGAGTTCTGCATTAGGATGCGGAGTTTCTCATTGTCCCTCCATGACCAACCTACCGGACTACAGCTTCATAGATTATTGGGAATTTTTAGTGTGTAATTATGGACCAGGGTAAGTAAAATGCAAACATTGCTTCATTTTATACGGTGTTTATATGGCCAGAATACATTGAGCTTTATTGTATAAAGGATTCAACTAGTTCTTCAATGATATCTCCAACATTGTAGACTAAGCTATATATATTTTTTTAAATGATGAATTTGTCTTGGTAATATTTTTCAAATTTTCGTTTTTTTTCTAAATTTTGTCATAAAAACAAAAACGTATAAAACATAATTCCTTAAATTTAGAGTACTAATAAAGTATCTATCTATAATAGCTTTAAAAACAGTAGGCAAAACTTAGACATTTAAAGGGAGTTATTTCTTAATGACGTCGTCTGACAGTTTTGATAGAAACAACAGCCTTTCAGGTAGCTCTCAACATTTTGAACCTTTTTTTCCCCCGTCATTTTTGTTCTTTATTTAGCGTTATCCTAGATTATAGACAAAACTAGAATATACCCCCTTTGGTCTTATTTTAGCAATGTAAAATGCAATTGTAAAAAAAAAAACTACGGACTATAGGCGTCAAATGATAATATATAAAGCTCACTTGGCCCTGTGGGCTAAGATTGAGTAGGACCAAGAACGTGTTTTAGTGTCATAGAAAGTTTGTCATAAAGGTCTTCTGATCGGTACTAGATACCTTGCCAAAGTCGGATGCCCGTTTACCTGTGCGACATGTACAAGTACGGAGACACGTATGGTTAGAATGAGGCTTTTGAGCCAATGCCTTGTATAGAGTGCAAGACTCAAATTTTCCAGGGAGTCTATTCAATTATCCCACCTTCATCTCGTACGGCTTTAAACACAGAAAACAACCATTTTTTTCATTGTTGAATTGTTTTCGTCCTTAGCATGCATGAAATATTCATCGCTGGACGTTAAGAATCCAATTTTAAATCATAGCCAAAATAAGTGTACTTAAGGTTCTAACAATAGTATTGGCTTACTTAATACCAATATGTGATGAAAACAACAATTTTTACTAGATTTAAAATGTACTAAGTGAACTCATCATAGATACCAAGATTGAAATTTTAAATGTACGCCAGACGCGCGTTTCGTCTTCAAATGACTCATCAGTGATGCTCTAATAAAAAATGTTAAAAAGCCTAAGTATTTTTAAAATTCTAAGTCTTTCAACAGTTAATTTATAAATATGAACATATTAAAGATAACGCAAGTCAACACAGAAGTGCTTCGACCCGCAGGTTGTAAATAAACTCATCATATAGATACCAGGTTTGAAATTTTATATTTAAAATGCGGCCGTATCAAAGATGTTTTGTTATATTTCAACCCTCCTCTTCTTAAGCCAATGTAGAAATAACCAATACCCTACCCTTTATGCCGAAAAGTATCTGCCTATATTTTGAATATTTAGAATATTTTTTTACTCTAGCCAAAAAGTGCATATTAGTTCTAGTTATCATATAGCATTCCCCTATTATTGATTACAGAGGTAATATAAATGGGAGATTACCGTACGAGAGTAGCAGTGGAGCTGGCGGAGAACCTGCAACAAGTAATGGATGCCAGAAATGAAAATTTAAAACAAGTAAGTAACCCATCACGGTGTTAAATGTAAGAGTTTCTTTTATATTTGTATTAAATATTATTGATAGAAGTTATCATTTTGTCCGAAACAAGCTTGAAATTAGTACATTAGTCTCATATAACACACTAAACCAAATATATTATGTAGCTGTGTGTTTCTACTTCATCATTCATTGTATTTACCGCTGGGCTGGTTTGTCTTGTTTGATTCTCTGTGTGTTGTTTGTTATAACATAAGCTAGTGTGATGCATTCGGTTGCATTTACGACATGTATATTTCGACGTACATTGTGATATATTGGGACTGCCAAAGCAGTTAAAACAACCATTTTTCTGTTTGATAAAGGCATAGCGCTTTTCATTCGTTGCTACTTTTGTGCACTTTGATGCGAAATGTGGTTCGTGCCAATAAACGCATAATTTTACCTTATTTGTTTTATTCTCATTTCCTCTGTATTGTTGTATGCTAGTGCTGTAGCTTGTTCCAATATGGAATGATGCGGTAGGTGTCATGTAGTTTCCCAATAATTATAGGTACAAGAAGGGATCCATATGTAACTTGCGTCTGACCTAGAGATTAAAGTCCCTTAATGTTGGCTTATAATATGTCGTAAAATTACTTTATACTACTGAGGTTAAATGGCGGACTTAAATCCAGAAGAATTGGCATGTGTGCATTGATAACGGTTGCTGACCGTAAAGCTCCTTTAGTAAATTGATTGCCTGGTTATAGTTTGCGTTGGTGAGGGCTAAGCCTGTGCTGCTTCGTATTGGAGTTGTGAATTTAAATAACTGAATATTTATATGTTTGTAAGAGCAGGGTTGTGGTGTACGGTTGATTCAAACGAATGTCTGCAAATATAAAATATCTCCCGAAAATGAACGCAAACCTAACTTTGGTAGTCTGTGATGCGGAGAAGGGTTATAAGTAACGTCTGCCCCGTGATTTACAAAAGTGCTTTGAATAGCATCCTGTGTCCAATTAGTGTTGTGATTAATATTGCTAGTTGTTGAAGTGTTGAAATATGTGCTGCTGGACCTTGATTTAAAAAATAGCTCACTGTAGGTTGAAGAACTCTTATCCCCGGCTTAGTATATATCTAGGATTTTGATTGGTTAACGCACGTCGTTACAAAACCCATAGCCCCTGGGTGTTGCTAACCATATCCCCGGACGTTGCTAACCATTATCCCGGGGAACTTCACGCAAGTTTTCCTTAGTTCCATGATTGCTACGTGTGAAATATTGAATTCTGTAGATTATCCATGATGTTTGTAATTAAATATTTAATTCATTAACGATTTTGTCCTAATATGCCGATCATTTACACTCATTTCATTAAATGCACCACTTGACTGCCACGTTTTCAAGGAATGGGACTACTGACCTATAGCTATGCAAATTACCCACGTTGACGTCACACAATTTATGGCGTAACGCTCACAACATTGAGCGCCAAATTTAACTCAATCCAGTTTCTCTGTATCCGTATTAAAAACGTCTTATATTTGACTACCTGTAGGGTTCTACCAAAGGTAGTACCCTACACCCCGTAAAAAATATGTAAAATTTCCAAATTTCAATAAAAAATTTTTAGATAATGAAAAAAAAACTCGCCCGATTCCGACTAAGACCGGGGATAAATTCGTTATCTACGTTCATATCCATATATAAGGATATTTTAACACCCTTCAGTACCCTGTACACCCTTCGGCTACGCCTCATTGTGTACAGGGGTACTTCAGGGTGTTAAAATATCCATATCTACGTAACTTATATTAGCTCCTGAGTTTGATGTAATGTCCTTGAATTTATGAATAGATACAAATTTAAATTGAATTAATCACTGTCCAAAATTTCTGATTCCATGTCTCCGACTTCTGTTCTATCTAAAATCTGTGTATCCAAGATTTCAAGTAAGGTCCTCTTCTTCACCAGTGTTTCTGTGTCTGCCGATAGTTTTTGATGTTCAATGTCATTGTCTGCAAATTTCTTTTTGGTCCTGATGATAAGCCTTGTGACGGCGCTTCTGTGTCCACCACGAATTGCTCTCAGTTTACCCATAAGTCACGGCACCAATTGTGTGTTTCTTGTGGTTAGTACTTCGCTTTGTATTAAAGACGTATAATTAGACAATATACGTATAGTGTCTTGAAATATGAAATTTATTTGTATGAGGCTTAGAAACGGGAAAATGCGAGGTTCTACCGAGCATTTTCCCGTTTCGTGCCGAATACAAATAAATTTCATATTTCAAGACACTATACGTATATTGTTTTTATACTGAAATCGATAAAAAAATAAAAAAATAATAAAAATATGAAACAAATATTATTAAAAAAAGTGTTTGGAATTTCCCCCTTGGGGTACCATTTTGGGGTATTTCCCTATGAGCGTAGTCTAGGCGGTAAGCATTGACAATTTAAGGAATTAGAAAGGGAAAATGAATTTAATTAATAACATTTGATAAACATGGTATATAAATTACCAATTTGAAGACATAACAGGTTTAAATTCATAAAAGTTTGACCATTGTTAATACACGTTGTCATGGTTGTGACGTGACGTTGTAAGTAGGCGGGGCTTATAGGTGAATTGAGGTCATTGACGTTTAAAGCTAACGTTTATACGTATAGCTTTATCTGTATAGTAAAATAGCTGATTGCAGTATAAAGGTTGACTGTTTACTATTCTGCTTAAGACGTTATGTATACAAAGACGTAATAAATATGTGACGTTACAATACGTTACAATAACAGCAAGTAAGTGTCTCTGTATTGCAGTTTTAACATTCGTAACAAGGAGCACACTCCTGTATATGAAGTCCGTATAGTGTGAATATGCACGATCATAACGTATCAACTGAGATATGTAAACACCAAACAAAGGGGCAAAGGGTAGGCCATATTACTGCTGACAAATTGATAATTGGGAAGTTGAAATCGTCCCGTTTATCATAGATTTTGGTGTGAAGTCTTCAATATTAAGGAAAAGATCAAGGTATGAAGCAGTTCTTCTAATATCGGTAGTATTCTTAATTTCAAGTTCACTGGGATATATGAGATGTAAGTTTTGGCTGAAATATGGGTTATTCAATGATATGACATCATCAATATATCGGGGGAAAAAAGAATTTCGCAAGGTACTTTTTCTTTTATTGATTTAGAAGGTTATGAATGAATTTTGCTGCATACGAGTACAAAAACAAATCGGCCAGTAGGGCAGCACAGTAAGTACCCATTGGAATATCGACTGTCTGTTGACATATAAATCCTCCAAACTCAACAAATATATTGTCGTCAAAACGTCCAGCATTTTCATATCATCTTCAGTATATTTTCTGGTAGATTCAGTGTGGTTCTTCACAAAATATGAATTATTGTAACCAAAAACAAGAAATTTGTATCTATGATTCCCATTTTTGTAGAAAAAGCTCTTTTTAATGAGATGGTGAAGTCGATCTTTCAACTGAGCATGGGGAATAGTAGTGTAAAGGGTAGAAAAGTCAAAAGTCTTTACGTTGCTGCAAAATTGCAAAGATTGTGATCGAAGATTAAGCAGTAGATCTTTCGAATTTTTGAGAATCCACATCTGGTTAACACCACTGGTAGAAAATATCTCATCACAATAAAACCAGTCATAAATCAGTTATCATAATGCAATATTTTACAACTGTTGCATTCAATTGGTAAGTAATCTTTTCTAATTTGTTTCAGATCCTGACCTAACAAATGGACAAGCCTGAGAATTTGCCTTACTGTATTTCTTGTACTGAATCTCTGACTGCATGGCTTTGAGTGTAACCAGTTTTTAATGTTCTCTTGTGTATTTACCATTTACAACTCAACAATTCTGGCAATGATCAATGTCAGAAATTAGTCGTTTGCTTTGTATTCATAGAATATGATCTTTATAATGTTACAATGTTTTACTGCTCTTCTCTTTGATTAAATATTTAGCAATGGCGCATCTAGTTTTTGTCAGTAACATCTAGAATAAAAAAAAACTAAACGGTACAAGAATAATGATTTTGTAAAGAAATTATTGTTCAGAACTCTATCGAATTTGAAAACCGGAACAATATGGAGTAGGTTATCAGACACTTTATAACTATTCATTGTTATATTTGGTTGATACATTTAAAAATACTTGCCGTTATCTGAATGATATTTTTTCGTTAAATAATCCAGAGTTCTCTAAATATACTACTTAAATTTACCAAAAAGAACTAACTTTAACTAAATCTAACTAAAACAGCAGTAGTGATCCTTTTCTAGATTTAGACATTTTAATTTCCAAAGGGAAACTGCATACTAAAATTTACGACAAAAGAGATCGATTTTCCTTTTTTTAGACGGCGATGTTCCTTTGTCTCCATCATACGGTGTTTATATATCTCAGTAAACTGCTGTACCCCTATTTTTTTTTTTACCTTTTTACCTATTGTGTCCGTTTGTTTTGTTCACGCATCGGTGACAATATAATGAAATTTGATGTGACTGTCATAAAAGTGAGAGGTTTAGCTAGCTATAAAACCAGGTTCAATCCACCATTTTCTACATTTGAAAATGCCTGTACCAAGTCAAGAATATGACAGTTCTTGTCCATTCGTTTTTGATGCGTTTTATTATTTGATTTTGCCATATGATTATAGACTTTCCGAATTGATTTTTCTCTGAGTTCAGTATTTTTGTGATTTTACTTTTTCCCAACTCGTTCGTTGTGCCCGTGTGTGTAGTGTCATGGACTTTAACGAACACAATCAATGCATCACTGGTAAATTATAAAGTTAGGGATTTCGTTACCATAAATTACTTAAACTATTTACTGAATTCTTTCATAGATACAAAGACTCGATAAGTAAATTTGGCTGTACCTGTCGAAAACTTATTAAAAACTGTATTTCACATCCTAATTTTTACGGTCGTAATATTGTACAAAATGCGCGGAAATCACTATGCGATCAGTGTAAACCTATCATACCTTTAAACAAACTTATTAGTAAAGAATATCTTACCAAATTGGAATTAGATCTTTGCATATATTTTACAGTGCTATTAATATCGGTTTTGTCATCATCAAATTAAAACATAACTAAATTTGTATTCTTATCAAACGGGAACATTGTATAAAGACACAGACACGTTCATTGTTGTATATACAGAGGTTAACTCCTACTGCCTGTCAATTCATTTATTTTTTTTAATTTTAAAAGTCTTCTTTGACTGTTCATTACGTCTAAATACTGAATCCCTCGGAAGTGATTAAGTTGATTTAGTCTCTAATGTATGACTTTTTGTTATAATTTGTTTGACTTCTAACTAGCTGTCAGTACATGTAACTACACATACTCTCAAATGCTACTGTCTTGTTACGTTGATCTTATTTTTAATGCTTTTTTTTATTTACTTTAATATATCTGGTCTATATACTAAGTGTTTGGAAGCACTTATTTTTCACATCTTCGTACTATGAACATCACAACTATTTCCTTTCATCTTTTATACTGTATATACATCACACTTCCGGCACCTGTAGAAGAAGAATACGAAGTTTAACGAGCACCAATTTTATAGTTTCATTTATGATATTCACCCCACATGTACCCAGGTTTAGAATAGTTTTATTTCAAAGAAATGTCTTGGTGTTCCTAAACGGAAGGTTATACAGACAGAAGGTGTATACTTAACAACAAAAATATTTTCATTTACCTGTGTATAATTTTCATAATTCAACTGGCGTATTGTTTTTAAAAGTTTAAAAAAAAATTATTTAGCATTTCTTTTCATTGAGTTAAGCCATTCCAATTGATATTTTAAAGTGTGTCTTTCTATGTTGTGAAGTTACACTATTGATTCAGATAATGGTGAAGGTTTGGCACCATTGAAACCCGCTGAAATTATTTGAACCTGTCCTTAGTCAGGGATCTGATTTTCAGTAGTTGTTGTTTTTTGATGTGGTTCATAAGTGTTTCTCGATTGGTTATATAGATTAGACCGTTTGTTTTCACGTTTGAATGGTATTACGCTAGCTAGTACCTATAGTGGTTTACTTTTCTAAAGTGTGACTTTGATGGAGAGTTTTCTCATTGACACTCTTACCACATCTTCCTCATGCTGTTCCTGTACAAAGACGATTGTTGACATTAGATAATGTAGGTTAGCTTGATAATGTGTTGGCCTCATTAGGATTGAGACATTACCCGGTAAGCTCTGTCTAACTGTACAAGTTAGATTTCTAAAGTCGTCAATGATAGAGTGGGCAATATGAACAATCTTACTGTTCGTTCTGAGATGTACTTAACAGAGGTTTCCCGATTTGCTACGTATCAAGTATGGTTGGTACGTAACGCAACCGTTGGTGCTGATTTGGAGGTATCATTTAATGCATGAACTAATTTTCTTCATCATGATGAAATTACAAGAATTCAAATGCGTGTTAAAAAAAACTAGTTTTACGATTTATTTGATAACGATTTCAAAGTTTCTAGAACACATTGTTTATGATTCTTTATGGAATAACTAAGTTATGCACAAGTACATGAATCAAACAGACCCTAAACGAACACGGCGTTTAGATTGTAAATATAGATTTGCGTTTCTGATTATTATAGTTATTGTTTATGTTTCATATATCTATAGAAAAAAATATTGTTTTTACCAGTCTTTGGAATAATTAGAATAACAACTATAGACTATTTTAACAAATAAAAAAAACAAAAAAAAAAAAAAAACACATGATACTGGTGTTGTTTATATTTGTTAACGTGTCAAAAGTGCGTAGTTTTCGCATTATAATTAGTTCATACATGGTTTTGGAACTAGTTTTTATTGTTCAAGTAATCTATTTCGATCATTGCTTCTAATAAATAAGTAAACACAAGTTAGCTGATTATCAATCTTCTATTCAATTATTATTAAGCTCGGTTTATAAGAACAGGTTTTGTGTTAACCTTTAACATTATACATTTTCAATGGTGTAAAATGTATATGTTAATATAGCTCTTATTCTCTTATGTTTGCTAAAAGCCTACCCTCAAAAATGCCAACTTATCTATTCTGTACTATTAAATCAATATAACAGGCACACATAAGATGAACTATGAATGTGCTTTATGTTAAGCCTTTTCTTTTGCCGGTGAAATTTCAGGGGAAATAAATCTTAATTACAAATCGTTCGTTGCTACGGTTACTTACAACGGTTTGTTGAAAGCATAGTCGAGTACACACACTATCGTTTGTTATGAATATATATCATATCTACATGAAAGTTATACCAAGTTGTAAAAATCATCCAAATACTTTAAACATAGATTCATAAAACATTCATTGACATTTAGGGCATATTTGAATTAATTTCAAAAGTTCAATGACGGCTCCAAGTTCATACTACGGTTGGTACGGTACCAAGTCGTGAAACCTCTAATAAGACAGTCTTTTAAAAGTCTCTGATTCGTTCTCCACGCATAGTCTTTAACTTAGTGTTAATTTAGTCAGTTGACATTTCCCTTGGAGACATTTTTTTTGTTTTTTTTTGAATGAGTGTTAATTTAGTCAGTTGACATTTCCCTTGGAGACATTTTTTGAACTTCCAACACAATTGACAAACATAATTAGATAACATTAATTTTAAGAAGTCGATATTTTAATGTGAAACCACTTGATTTTTATTCCTTCAAAAGTGTACTTATTCAAACTCATAATGATTTCGCGATCTGCTACAAATTTATCTAAATTCTAAAACCAATTTTTATCGAGATTTAGAACTTCTTTACAAACTAAACAATTTGAAAACGGTTCAGTAATTTTATTTAAAACTGCAATTTAATCCACGGACATTTAACTCTGTTACTTTATCCATGTAGATTTATTCCTCATTGAATCATCTATCAATGATGGCTACCTCTAACTTCCTCTTTGCAACGTTAAGAGCTTTCTGTCAGTTTAATCTTCTCATCTCTGACATCCAATTTCCACCTCACACTGCTTGGTTCTTTTACTGGTACTGTTTTCTTCTCGTACCTGGGATTATATACCCGGCTAAGGAATAATCCATGGACATATTAGCGATGTACGTCGGCCATCGTCAAACCTAAAACATCAACCTTCTTAAATTTCTATCTATTAACTCTAGTAATAATTCTAACGTAATGACTAGACAAAACATTCTCTTGATATTGGGGTTTTCCTGCTACATCAAAAGTTCTGTAATTTGTGAATTTGTTTTTGTCATACAATGTAGTTATCTGACCTGGTGTTGCACATCTTATAACATACATAACATATTCGAATGTACATTTAATTACATGTATAATAACGTTATACACAGAATGATATCGAACTGGTTATAAATTGTTTAAATGAATTGTTGGTTATAAATTGTACAAATGAATTGTTGGTTATAAATTGTTCAAATGAATTGTAACAGCGAAAAGTCCATTGAAAAGGTGAATTAATTTCTACATGTATAGACACGAATAGGGTGATCACATATTGTAAAAGTTTCTTATATATTTTCATTCGGTGACATGACCGAGGAAGTGGTTGTAACTAACAACATGAGGCTCCCAGTAGCCTGAATGGCTCACCAGACATTTTTATGCCCCATTTATGGGCATTATGTTTTCTGGTCTGTGCGTCCGTTCGTTCGTTCGTCCGTCCGTCTGTTCGTTCGTCCGTCTGTCCCGCTTCAGGTTAAAGTTTTTGGTCGAGGTAGTTTTTGATGAAGTTGAAGTCTAATCAACTTGAAACTTAGTACATATGTTCTGTATGATATGATCTTTCTAATTTTAATTCCAAATTAGAGATTTAACCCCATTTTCACGGTCCACTGAACATAGAAAATGACAGTGCGGATGGGGCATCCGTGTACTGGGGACACATTCTTGTTTTAAAATAAATTGGTACAAAGAACAAACAGAATATGTGTGGTAAATAAAGGCAACTCTTAGACTAGTATATCGCTTTTCAAAAGTCATTAATCGATTGAGAGAAAAAAATCTGGGTTACTAAAACTAAAACCGATGGACAGTAAGATAGGCTATTAATATGTAATTAAGACGAAAGACGGTTCTACAAAAAATCACAGAGAATCTGACAAGGAAATCGTTCCTAGGTAGCAAAAGGTGAGTTGTCAATTAAAAAAATGGAAATGGGGGATTTTTTTTTTGGGGGGGGGGGGGGGGTAAAATATTAAAGGAGTTATACATGAATCACAAATGACTTGTCAATTATAAAATGGGGGGTTTAAAATATTGCTGACCCTGTACTAAATATCTTGAACACACGATGTATAAAATCTTACTGGCCGTGCAATAAACATCAGGCTAACATCATGTATACAATCTTACTGCCTATGTATAAAAAATCTGGACATGGAATGCAAAGTCTGGTATTCTTATATGCCAGTTGGAGAAAAGAAACTTGGCGGGTTTATTTCAGACATTAGTAAGAAGTGTAAGTTATCATGACGTATAAACATCGCTCAATACGAGCAACTGAGTTGACGGAAAGTAGGTACGGATCTGCACAAATTATGACTGTGTTTAACAGGACACAAATCAGAAAAATCTCCTACAACATATCAGATAGTTGATAAAGATGACAAAATAAGGATGGGTTAAACGATTTCAGAAAGTCTTGTAAAAGATCCTGTTTTAGATTCAAATTTGTGACCACTTCCTTCCTTAAACAAACGACATGACTCCTATCATGTGGACTGGTGGGATTAAAATAAGAACTAGAATATCCTTAACTACAGAATCATGAAAACATTTCTGCTGTGTTTAAGAAAGTTCTCTTAATGTTTATTTGAAAAGGGCCGAAGGAATCCAAAGGCATATACAAACTCGTTTAAACAAATGAAAAATGCCGTGGCAAAAATGAATAGTAATGAAACGAAAAACAACATAGAAAACTAAGGAACCCCACCAAAACCCTGGAAGTTATCTTGGATGCTCCGGAAAGGTAAAAAGATACGGTTCCACATGTTTAACTAGATTAATTAGTTTCTGTTTATCAATTTTGATTCTTTTGGCTTTGGTGTCGTAGGCAGTCGTCTGTTTTCATATGACTGTTTCACTGCCGCTTTTTATATTACCATGACTTGTTTTTCATTTTACTAATGAGTTCGAAAGTCCCGTTTTGTATCGTTTGCATTTCTTTTACTGGAACGATAAATTATTGAACAGATGAATTTTTCAGCTTTTTCTTATATTATTGCGTCGATTAGTACGGTTAAAAAACTGTTTCATCACAAATGCTGTTCATATAGCATCCGGATATCTGCACTAGTTTTGAAGCAGTGTAAATTGCTCTAGTGATCTTTCCTTTATAGATATTTAAGAACATAACACTTATTTCTTTTTAGATTATAGTTGTCTCTCTTTGAACTTAACTTCATATAACAATGTTTTGCTACTGTATATATTCTAGATTTTCTAATGGAAGTTATATTTACATTTATATCAATGTATTGGTGCTTAGTGTGAAGTTCGGTATTTTTCAATTGCGTATGCAATACGTAGATCACCTCCAGTTATTGGTGTGGTCTGTATTGCTTCTAGTCCATCAGCTGGTAAGGTAAAATTTCAGTTCTGTGTTTCACCTCAGGGTACCGCAATTTTTTTGTATAAATCTAAAAAGTAATGTCTGAAGAATATTTAAAGAGGTGTTAGACTTTTGAAAAAGTGTCCAAAAGGGGTTAAAGGGGGCTTATTCAAGAGTATATCAAAATTTTTGTTTAACCCATATATACAGAAAAAAGAAAATGTAACCAAGTATTCGGTACTATTTCTCTTATCAATTTGAACAAATCATATCTTATTAATACGGAGGCTAATTTTTATTTAATTTCTAAATCGTATAGGACCAAGAAAAAAGGGGGAGGGTAATATCCAAAATTCATGATTTTGAATGAAACAAAGCATACATACGAGTTTTCTTGATAAAAAAGGTACATTTTTTACGGTGATACATAGATCATCAAGTAACTAAAGGCAGTTGAACAAAATTCAAAGGTAAGAAAGGGAATCAATGACAAACACAAATATAAGCAATGTACATCACAGTCATTAAAAAACACACATAGTACTAATAAAATAAAAGAACTGTCAGGGTTTGAAGATCTATATTAAAGTTCTTTTAACAACAGAATCACCACATTTTAAGGTCATAAAGAAGGTCAATCCATAAAATCATCTTCGTCGTCATCGTCAGCTATATCAACGATTTGATTAATCTTGTTGCTACAAGCATTCGTACATTTGCAGCCATCTGTACAGGTTAAACCTTGTCGAACACATGAACATCTTTTGGTGGCACAACCAGCTTTACATGAACAGCTTATCAATAAAGCATCTAACACTGGCGGTTGGTCTAGCCAATTGATGCTGATCAAATCGTTCTTAAATATCTAGCCATGGTTGTTTGGCGATGGAACAGTGTTGTGTTGAAGAGCAGATTTCCAAATCTTTGCCCCTGAAAGTTGGCTCGTTTGATGTGCTTTAACATTGCATCTTTTTTGGGGGACAGTAGATGATAATTGCACATTTATTAATCTGCATTTAGAATAATAATATTAGAACTGATATAATTCTGAAAAAAGCAGGTCAATACTTCCACATAAGTGTCAGACTATTTTATACCAATGGTATCGTTACCTTTGTCAGCTACGTGTTTTGCATGAAGGAACATCTTTGTGTCGGCTTATTTCTGTATGCTTAGAAGCTCAATGCATTCTATACTTGTCACTATTTCATTTGCAACATATATTTTGTGGCACATACTTCCCTATGATACAAATAAACTGGGATTATTATACTAAAAGTATTAGTCTTAGTCTACCAACTGACAAAAATTTCTTCAATTGCCGTGGACAAGATTGTTTTGATCTAGAAATTGTTGTAATGATTTGACCTCCCAAGGACCTGCGATCCCGTTCTAAAATTTTTATTGATATTGTGGGATACTGATCAGTGACAAAATCAATGCGGGGAGCTCTTTCTTAAACTAAAAGGGTGTTTTATTAAACAACAATTGCTAAATCAGAAAAAGCACTTGGTATCCTAGTAAAGGATTGAATAACTGCCGTACCATCAAATATCCACATGCATTCCTCAGGAATGGATTGCATTTGTTCAACGTCCTTTTCTTGAAGACCACGTAGGACAGATTTATTTGTCCTTACAGGTGTATCATCAACGTTTTCAAGAGACGACGGAAGAGGACATAATTCAAACTGGAGTTCCTCTCGTATATCAAACTGTCTAGTCTGGGCTATGACATACAGGTTACCAGAAAGATTTTTTTTCTGCTTTCAATATGATACTGTTCTTATCACCCATTAACTGTAAACCTTTTATTTCCTTTGTTGAAAATGTAAGCAATGATTGTCTTTTGATTAGCTTGAAGATATTGGTTGACTTTTGAATAAGCTGTTCATTAATGACATTTTCTGATGCCGACTTTCCCTTTTCATACGCGTTTTGACATTCGCACCTTAATTCCTTAATTAAGAAGCAACAGTACCCGAGGAAAAGCCAGATTACTGCTTAGATGTTTCAAATGGATTTGTCTACCTTTGCAGTGTCTGAACTAATTTTAATAGTCAGTTTCTTCTCGCTTCATTTGAGTTTTTCAAGTTGTTGTGTGGATGTTTCGGGGTTAATAATTCCTTCCAAATCTCGACATTTTAATGATATTGAAGCTCTTTCATGTACATTTAACAACCTACATTTAGTAAAACTTTGATTTCAACTGAAACCAACAATGGCACCTCTTGTTTTTTTTTTTTTCTCTGTTCAATGTTTGCTCTATTGTTTGGTCAACTGGAGATCTCGAAAATCCATGAGAGCTTCTCTGAACACAAAAACAACCAGACGAAAGATATTCATGCGCATCAGGATGGATATTTTGCATATGAAGCAAATAGACTGACATGTATCGGGAATAGTTTTGACGGTCATATGCAAAAAACTAAATGCAAACAAAGTAACAAAATCATTTGACAATATGTACAAAATTTAAAAAAAACAAGACTAAATTCGTTGAACAGTGAAGCAATCTATCCAAGCAAGAAGGAAAGAAAATGGGAAAAACACATCAAATGAAGAACAATGTATACATTACGAAAAGCAAATCAATAGTAACCAGACGGTATGTCAAATCGACATAGTTTTGTGCCAAAGAAAGAAAAAGTCTTAACAAATTCCCCAACTGACTATTTGACCTTCTTTCAAAGCAATTTTTGTCGATTGAATGACTCAATAATCTTAACTCAATCACGGAATAGCTAAAACACAAAATGTAAACAAGCACACCTTTATTGAGTTCGATAGAGTGCACCCTTTCAGAACGCAAAATAATAACTTTAATTTGTCATTTTTTCATAAAATAATATTTTTTTTACACATTTACTTTATAAAATAATTTGTCTCACAAACCCAACATACTCGTCAATTTAATATTTGTTTTCACTTGCAAATTAATAAGCTTAAAGTGCTTATGTGTGCACTTAGGTATGAATATATTATAGACTGAATCGAAAACGGTAATGTGATGATTTCCGGTATTTCACGAGTATTTGCACGTACATATGTTTTATTGAATAATTCATTTTTAGACGATATATAAATACTGCAAATAGTTTAAACATTGCATACTGGTCAATTTAAATTTTAATTCACAAAAACGGATAATTAGGCAGCAACCATTTGATTTTCTGGGGGGGGGGCTATGGTTTTTATTGGAAAAAAAAGTTTGTTTCCAGGTTTTGGTGAAAAAAAATAATTTGTTTTGGACTCTGAGTAAAAAAAATTGTTTGTTTCACCCTCAGCTGCCACTATGTGTAATGCTAAAATTGAAAGAAAAAAATTGTCTTCGGTTTGTCGCTAAAAAAATAGATTGTTCTTCGCCGAAGGCGAAAAAAAAAGTTTGCACAGAAAAAAAAACCATAGCCCCCCCCAGAAAATCAAATGGTTGCTGCCTTACATTACGAATTTCTTTATGAAATGAGAAAATATGCCTTAATTTAAACCCAAAAAATCGGATTGTTTGTAATGTAAATAAACATTTTTTTTAAAAACAAAAAATCTTCAGAGTTACATTAGATATGATAGTTTTATATCTGTTTTAGTTGTTTAAACCTATACTTTAATTTATTTTAATCGCTTTATATTGAAAATTTTGATTAAAAATTACTTAGTCGTGATAGCTAAATGAGGGGACAATTGAAAGGGACGTTTTAAACCTCTTTTGGACACTTTTTTTTAGTCTAACACCTTGTATTTTAAGATAATAGTTGAATTCTATCAAAAAAAATCGCGGTACCCTGGGGTGTAACACAAACTCCTTAACTAGAGTGCTTTTGAAAACTAGCTGATGGACTATTAGTCTTCAGTTGTCTATGTTTTGTCTTCTGTACTATTTCTGACAAGCAAAGAACATTTGCAGTGTGTTTATGGACAGAGACAATTTGTAAGAGTATTTAGACTATGCTGATATTGTTCATAAATATAGACCAATATTGATGTCAGAACTATCCATATTTCTTTCAAAATGTGCTCGCTATGCCGACTAACATAATACATGCAATTTCTTGCAAAAGCTTTAAGGTTGTATGCGACCGGGAGCTTTCAATCGGTTAATGCGGATGTCCATCATATATCAAGAGTAACTGTTTAGAATATGAACGTGACGTCACACAAT
Organism: Mytilus galloprovincialis; assembly: GCF_965363235.1. NCBI lineage: Eukaryota > Metazoa > Mollusca > Bivalvia > Mytilida > Mytilidae > Mytilus > Mytilus galloprovincialis. Next base: position 92,841,810 of record NC_134843.1, read on the forward strand.
GTTTAAAAAATATATGCAATCAAAACATTTCGATGCCCACATATCAAGCATATCTTCATGCTTTAAAGTAGTTTTTATGACATCGCAAATTTTTCATGTCATCGTGTGCGTATCAAAAGGCCAGCGGATGATGTGCACTGATACGTGAACAGAAAAAAAATCCATTCGCCTAGTGAAATGAAGTTTTTAAACATAGTTGCAAAGTGGCCTGGAAGTACACATGAGTCATTTGCGTTGCGCAATTCAAGACTATGTAAATTGTTTGAAGACTGAGTTCCAATATGAGCACAAGATGTGTGGTTAAGACTAAGAGGTGTTAGAAGTTTTGAAATCACGTTTCCGAGTCATCGATTCAAGTGCAAGAACATTGTCGTACAGCCCTGGGGCCGTGTTAACGAAGCTGTCCTAGGACTAAGACATGTCTTAGGATGGTCTTAGGACACGTCTTAGTCCTAAATCGGGTTAACGAAAGTCTCCTAAAATAAGATATGTCCTAAATTTGGTCCTAAAGTTAGGATATACAATTAGGTGTCTTAGGATAGTCCTAAAGGTTACATCGTCCTAAAACGTAATAAAAACAACAAATATGGCATAAACTCAATACTAAAAATACTAATACAATATTAAACTATCATTAGATAAAATTAATAAAAAAAATATTGTTTAATGTTTGTTAAAGATTTAATTGTATTATATTAAATTATTTCGTGATGCCTTTTTTGAAGCCTAAACAATACTATCATCATAAGCAACATATTTTCAAATATGGGAAAAAGTTTGCTTCTTTTTTTACTTAATCCTTGATACATGTAATGAAATCGAGTGGACCTAAGGACAAAAATAGTTTATGTACTAAAATTGCAGCACGAATATCACAAAGTTTTGTGACCATTTACTTTTGTTTTCGTATTCAATTCATTTATATCTTTTATCATATTTAATAACGTATGTATTAGTATTCCGTAAAAACTTTAACTTTTATTTTGCGTTAATTGTTTTCTATATAAGAGTCATCCTCCCTCTCTTTACATGTATGTTCTAAAATACAATTCAATCTATGTCATACAAATCTCTACATATATTTTCAATTAAATAAATGTGTTGGGATGGTCCTAGGATCATCGTAGTTAGGACTGTCCTAAGATAGCTTTGTTTTACATCCTAAGACATGTCTCAGACACGTCCTAAGACCATCATAAATAATGTCATAAGACCTATCTTAGGACATGTCCTAGGATACTTTCATTGACACGGCCCCTGTATTAGATGGCATGAAATTGTTGTAGCTTGTTGTTCTAGATAATGTGTGTATTCCCAATAGAATTACATTGACCCCAGGAAACATTAATCCTAAATATCATGGAAAGATTTGTGGGCAGCAATATGCCGGAAATCAAAACGACGGTGCAGTTATGCGTAAAAGATCATTGATTAATAACAGATTCAACAAATAATAAAAAAAACTATTTCTTATCGTTCTTTTTTTAAATTCACTTGTGTTTTGTTATTGTTAACTTTTCATGCAGTCTGGAACTTGAATGACCGTCTCATAAACATATAACCAATAACATTTCCTTTTATAGTACAAATGAATTTACTTATTTATTGGCTTGAAAGAACGACAAAAAATTCTGGAGGGACACTCATGCCATGCCAGATTTTTTTTGTTAGAAAAACAACAAAACCACCAAACAGTTATCAAAACACAACATAGAAAACCAAAGACCGAAACGAACCTCTCCACAAACTGGTTACGATTACCATTGTACATTTGTAGTTTTTAAAGGACCTATGGTAAACTGTTTAGTGAAATGATAACTATTTAAGTAATACTATTCTAAATTTGAATAGGACACACAGTATTTTAAATCAATATGTTAGAAATTAGTAATCATCTCTAGTGACCACTGTCTCGTTCTCAGTTTTCTTGTATCTGCAAACTTAAATCTAGTTCGACCATATGCAAATGCTCGTTGGCCTGTTCGAGTTGACGGCATTGGCGGTCAACAGATATATATATATCGTCGCTGGGCTTCTAAAATGTTGTAAATTACAAATGTTTCATTAAAAAAAATATCTCACAAACAGGCTTTGAAAATTATGGCAAAATGCATGCTTCCAAAATGTCGTATGTGAACTTGAACATTTTTGTAAATAGCAGTGAAATAAAAACTTTGACATTTCTGGATTATTCAAGAACTTAAACTATTTTCACAGAAATAAAGAATTGTACAATTATTTTTTCCCAAAGCCATTCTACAGCGATTTTCAAATTTTCATACAATATTTTGGAAGCAAACTTTGCAAACAACTGACATTGGCAATTTTGTAATATGTCTTATTTCACACAGTTTGATTTGTCTAATTGTATGTTATTTTGTAATACCAAAGATTTCCTCCCGCCCAGACCATTGGTGTAAAAAAGTATTTTCAGCCAAAAAAGTCATATACGACATTTTAGAAGCCCAGCGACGATATATAGTTTATATTTTTCTAATGTAAGTGTATTCTTCTTAACGTCGTCTTTCCTTTTCAGTGCTAAACGTTGCTTTCGCAAACTGAATCAGCTGCTTTGAGTCGTCATTTTCCATAAATGAACCAACTGGGGTAAAATTTCTAGTAGTCGAGTTCTATTTCTAGCACCGATAATTGATGCTTCTGAAATGGTAGGTTAAATTTCAGTAAATTCATAATGACAATCATTTGAATAGACATGCATGAAAAGAACAACTTTCTATTGACACCTATATTTTGGTGATAAATGTATCAATGAGTTGAAACGAAAACATGACTTTTAGATCTGTTTTAAATATTTGGAAAGGACAACCATATACAACGGGAAGTGGTTACCTCCTCCTCACAATTTGAACAAAAACATAGTCTTAGATGCATGATTGTTTATTTTTTATTAGTTGTCAGTGGCAATGAACTATCTGTCAGTACCTACGAGTACTCGCAGATCAGTACTAAGTATCTATTTGTTGTTGGGATATACAAGTACCCGGCCATGTCTGTCAATTGTGTTCCATAGTTATGTACTAAACATCATGTATGAGAGTTACTCCCCTTGAGTCACGAAAGCATTTGTTAGTCAGACATTGTTGTATTCTTGACGTACCCAATCTGGTGTCAGATTTAATACTTGTAAAAGCTAAAGCTTAAGTCTCCAGGAACACTGAATTTGGAAGGGAATTAAGCTGAAAACTACAGAGAATGAATTCAGTCATTCGAACTTTATCTTACCACAACGGAAATTGAAGAAAAGTCAGGGAAGGTACAAGTGGCTACTTTTCTGCATGTCGCAGGCTCTGAAGCACAACGTGTTTATAATACTTTTGACATTGTGGCGGATGATAAAGAGAAAATTGATGTACTTAAAGATAGTTTCAAGGGTTACTGTGAGCCGAGAAAGAATCTCAAGTACATTGGTCACTTTTTCTTTACCCAAAATCAAGGACCACATGAAAACATAGATAGTTACGTCACGGATCTAAAAAATAAAGCTAAACTATGCAAGTTTGAACATTTATCTGATAGCTTAATTAGAGATCGTATCGTTTGTGGCATACAAAACGAAGGTTGTCGAGCCCGGCTTCTACGCGAAGCGGATTTAACATTGGTAAAAGCAATAGACACATGTCGTGCACAGGAAATAAGCTCATAGCAGCTAAAATCATTAAAATCTACTGAGGAACATTCTGTGAACGCCGTAAAACAGGTCATTAAATCTAGATTTAGACAAAATGACAAAGATCGCAAAGATCCGTGCATGTGGAAAGACAGACTCTATGTAAAAATTGTGGCAGAACACATGGTAAACGGAATTGCCCAGCGTTCGGTAAGGAATGTCATTCATGCAATAAGAAAAACCACTTTGCTAAATATTGGATGTCAAAACAGAAGAAAAAAGTAGATGCAATTCAGGATGATTATTACGACAGCGAAGATGAACTTTTTATTGGAACTGTAAGCGAAGACAGTATTCAACAGTGTGAGGAATGGAAGGAATCTATGTCTATAAACAAACAAGTCTTTTAAACTTGATACAGGATCTCAGGCAAATATTTTTTGCCGGAAAAAAGGACAGAGAAGACCAATATTAAACTCGTAGCATACGATGGACACAAAATTTCGCCGATTGTACATTCAAAGATAGAAAATACAATCTGAAATTTTTCATACTACCGATTCACAGCCAATATTGAGCGCCGACACATGTAGCGAAACAGGAGCGATTGTAAGAGTGCGCGCCGTAGAGAAACCACTGACAAAAGAAGAAGTAATAAGTGATTATGGTGAAACATTTAAAGGACTAGGTACATTGCCTAAAACATCATATTGAAGTAGATCCTCTTATTCCATCCGTAGTTCACCCGCCGCTTAAAATTCCAGCAGCACTTCGTGATCAAGTCCGAACAGAATTAGACCGTATGGAGAGCCTCGGTGTCATCGCAAAACAGGACGAGCAGACCGATTGGGTCCATAGTATGGTAGTCTTTAGGAAACCTAGAAAACTACGCGTGTGTATAGATACGAAGGATTTGAATCGTGCGATCAAGCCTGAAAATTATCACTTAGAAACAATTGATGAGATTGTTGAAAGATTACCTAAAGCAAGCGTTTTTTCACGATTTGGTTCAAAACTATTAAATTTCAATATGCCATTGGGACGTTATCGATACCGTAGATTACCGTTTGGTATAAGTTCCGCACCGGAAGTCTTCTCGAAAGCTATCCGAGAGATGTTTGTAGACCTTCCGGGGATCGAATGTATCGTTGATGATATTCCTTTTTTGGGAGAGAAGTTAATCCGGAAAAAGTGCGTGCCATACAGGAAATGCCAGCACCGACCGATGTGGCAGGAGTTAAAAGGTTCATTGGTATAGTACAGTATTTGGCCAAGTTCTTATCTTATCTATCAGATGTTTCTGATCCGCTCCGTAAATTGCTAAAAGGTGACATACAGTGGCATTGGGATCAAGAGCAACACCAAAGTTTCGAAGATCTTAAGCAGTTAGTATCGTCAGCTCCCGTTTTACGATTCTATAATGTGAATAAACCTGTTACGATATCAGTTGATGCAAGCTCTAAAGGTCTTGGAGTTGTATTTTACAAAATAAACAGCCTGTGGCATACGGATCCAGAGCTCTCACCGAGACGCAAAGTAGATTGTTAGCAATCTTGTACGGTTGCCGAGCCGTTATTGAAACAGACCATAAGCCGTTAGTTGCAATCTACAACAAACCGCTTTATTGAGCTACACTACGTTTACAACGCATGTGAATAAAACTACAGCGATATGATTTACGGATTGTGTACTTTCCCGGAAAACTTATGTTTATATCCGAAGCACTTAGCATGTTTATATCCGACGCCCTTAGCAGAGCATATCTACCAGATAGCAATGACAAACTTATTGATGATGAACTTGATATTAGTTACATTGAAAAACAACTACATATTTTGTCTAGAAAGATAGCGGAAATCAAAGACGCGACCGAAGCCGATGAAAATCTGAGAAAGTTAAGTTCCGTCGTTGTGTCAGGATGGCCAAACAGTAAGGAAACGTTACCCGATGACATTCAGTCTTATTGGAATTTCAAGGATGAAATAACTGTGATTGATGGACTACTTTACAAAAGCCAACGTATTATCATACCTATACTACTTTACAAAAGCCAACGTATTATCATACCTAAATCACTTCAACGAGAGATATCAGTGAAATTGCACGAGGCACATCTTGGCATTGTTAAGACAAAACAGCGTGCCCGTGAAATACTATTCTGGCGTAAGAAGAACAGTGATATTGAAAACTTTATTAAAAACTGTAGCATGTGTAATAAGTTAAGAAAGGCAAACTGTAGAGAACCGCTCAAATCTCATGATATTCCGTCGCGTCCGTGGACAAAGTTAGGAGCAGATTTACTGGAGTTCAAAGGAAAGCATTATTTACTTAGTGTAGACTATTACTCTAAATATCCGGAAATTGCATTGCTTCCTTCATTGTCTAGTGAATCGACAATTTCAGCATTTAAGTCCATGTTTGCCAGACATGGTGTTCCATCATAAGCTGTAAGTGACAACGGACCGCAATTCGCGTGTGCTAATTTCAAGGACTTTTCACATGAATGGGACTTTATTCACACAACTTCTAGTCCGCGCCAAGTGAAATTGTCCGCTTTAAGGAAGAAGATAAAAGTACTTGGGAATTAGCAATAGTTAACACAGAACACAGTGAACGTTCCTATGATTTACGCACCGAAAATGATAAAATTTATCGACGAAACCGAAAACACATCTGAAAAACCAGCGAAAAAGTGTTTAACAAGGACGATTCACAAAATGTCCTTGACTTTCCAATGGTAGACCATAGACCATCCGAATTGATCGCGAACCGCCAACAGTTATAAATCACGATCAAAAAGAAACACTAAACCAAGTTTTCGCGCCGACCGATCCGACAACTGTAATAAGATCTGGACGCATCTCAAGAAAACCTGCGTACCTCACAGAACACTTTGTGTGAAATACAAAAACTGTTAATTTGTTCAATTTAGTAGTTGATAGCAGTTAGTTGCATTTTTCTTAATGTTTCTAGTCAAATAAAGATATTAATTTTACTGATAAATGATATTCAAATTGTTTAATTTAGTAAATAAGAAATAAACATTTTTGAGAACAAACTTTAAAAACTTTAAAAAAAGAGATGTCATGTATTGTGTTCCATAGTTATGTACTAAACATCATGTATCAGAGTTACTCCTCTTGAGTCATTAAAGCATTGTTAGTCAGCCATTGTTGTATTCCTGACGTACCCCACAACGTCCAATCTGTTTTTTAGTTCGATGCATGTCTATTTATATCCATCTGATAAGTTAAGCCTTTGTCAACTGATTTTTATAGTTCTTATATATATTGTACTGTTACACCACTCCCAGGTTAGGAGGAGGATTGGGATATAGCTAACATGTTTACCCTGCCACATTCTCGTTTGAAATAATTCATGTTTACTATTGTTTGTCTTTTTCAATTTTAGCCATGATGGCGTTGTTAGTTTATTTTCGATTTATGAGTTTGACTGTCCCTCTGGTATCTTTTGTCCCACTTTTACATTTATCATTTCGGGGTCTTTTTTGTGTGCCATTTGGTCTCTTTTGTCTATTATAAGCTATCATACCATATCTTCTTTTATGATTATAGATTAAATAACATTTGTTCTATCACATGACATGTGCTTAGCTGAAACTCTCATATTTTTAAAATAATTCGATTTTTTTCTATTGAATTTTGAATTGTCATGTATCATTTATCGGTACATTTTCAACAGTATTCAGTTTCACCATTGATAAATCTCGAAGGTATAGTTTTAGATTATTTTCTGTCTTTTGTACGACTGTGTCCATCTTTTTTTTTTTACTTCTGTGTAAATTATTTTCAATTTATCACATGAAACTGAATAAATCGTAATTTCGTGGACTAGACGGGATATTTGATGCTTAATTGTTTAATAATTCTTCCGTCGGATCAAATCAACGATAATTTTGATTGATTAATTATTTTATCAGTGTCTATTGTATTACGTAATTGATCACTTCTTCCGGATACTGCTGTTTTTTTTAATGCTATTAATTATTCCATCTTTTATTGCGTAACATTTCTGTGCTCGTAATGGAAATTATCCTTTACGCTAAATTAACGTATATTTTATTTTACGTCTGTTGAATGGTTTCTTTTAAGTCTTTCATATTCATCTCTTTCAAGTTTGTAAAAGAATACAGAAAAAAGTTTGGCGCCAGTAAAACAAAACATGACCAGTATCAAATAGATGATGAATATATTTTGTATAATTTTCGTGGCCAGTTTGTTTAATATAGTGCAAAACTGTATTAAGTGGCTCATTGTCAATTGACATGGGACTTTTTGAAGCATTTCATAAGTAATTGCCAACCTCTTGTCGCATTATCATTTCTGACAGTGGAACCTTGGACGTCTAGAATAAGGACCAACGTTGACACGACTGTGATTTGATGTATTCAAAAAATGTCTTTGATCGATTTCAACATTTCAGATTTTCGCAAACCATTACCGATAGGGACGTTAGCGGGAGGAAGATTTAACTTTTTTTTCTTTTCAACGTGTCTAAAGTATGCCCTCTTGAATTTTAAAGTCAAGATTAAGTTTTGTTTATCTTACCGCCAATTCTCTTGGGTTCTTGAACTCTTTCCATAATGATCGTACGTGTAATTCTTAGAACTTGGGATGATTGTCAGAAAAAAAATGGGGGCAAAGAATAGTCTTGCGGCCATCGTATTATCATGATTATTTTTCATTTTGCCTCGTTGTACTTTAAAGCAATCATATATATATATTCTGCAAGATTATGTAAATCGGTAGGAGTTGATAACTGTATTTAACCAAATTGTAATAAGATTGAGCTGTAAACACAGATTACCCGGAAATGCACGAATTTAAACCACTAGTTATAACTATTTAAGAACAAATTGAAAATTGTATATAATATATGCTTAGAACGTGGTTGTTGTAGGTGTATGATGCTATTGCATCAGTTGTCTGTCTTAATACAGGATGTATAGTACCCTCTATGTATTCTCTCATCGTGTTTGTCGACTTGTCTGTATACTATTGTAATCAAGGGATGAATTCCATAGCAGACTATTGAAGTCAAGGACTGAATTCCAACTTGGCATACTCCGAATTATATTCGTGGACCATTCTAGTTGTTTTAGATAGTCCATCAAAGTAGTATCTAGTGTAATCCGTTATATGCTCATTTGTTACCATGGTAACATCTAGGAAGGTGTCCATATCTCCTGTTGTAAGTCCTGGCATCGTTTTTTGTTTGATTTTTTTTAAACGTAAGACATCTTAAGATTTATAAATTAAACTTGTTCACTTATTGCTGGAAAAACTGTACTTATTACAATATTGTGCAAACTTTCTAATAATATTCTTAATTCCGGAAATTTCCCTGAAATATGGGTTAACAGTATTATCGTACCTGTTTTTAAAAAAGGAGACGTGAATGACCCTAACAACTACCGTGGAATATCTTTAGTATCGCATGTTGGGAAATTCTTCACATCGCTGCTGAATACAAGGTTGCTACAATGGAGTGAAAAGAATAATGTGTTGACAGATGCACATTTTGGTTTCCGTCCTGGATTTGGAATAGTCGATGCCGTCTTTGTCCTTTATTCCCTTATCACTAATTCTTTGAGTAAAGGTAAACGTTTATACTGTTGCTTTGTAGATTACACAGAGCTTTTCATAGTGTCACACATTACAAATTATGGCAAAGATAAGTCAGATGTGGAGTAACTTGTAAACTTTTAAAATATTAAAGAATTGCTATGATGCGATGTATGGCAGAAGTTTTATTAAAAAGAACGATACACAAAACTGGTGTTGTAAAATTAGAGATATTTTGTTTAGATATGGATTTAATTATGTTTGGTTAAACCAAAGTGTAGTTTGTAAAGATATTTTTCTATCGCAATTAAAAGAAAGAATGATTGGTGCATTCATTAGTGAAGTAACTATGTTTTTTGAGAATTCAAATAAATGTCATTTGTATAGATACATGTATAGTACACACACATTGCAATTTTATTAAGATAGACCTGTAAATTATATATACAAACCATACATTTGTAAATATCGTATATCAGCTCATATATTAAGTATATAAACAGGTAGATATTATAATGTTGATAAAAAAATAGACTATGTACAAATTGTAATACTAGCTCTATTGAAGATGAATACCATTTTATACTTGAATGTAAAAAATATAGTCAAATTCGAGAAAAGTATATAAAAAAGTATTATTGGAGAAATCCTCGCGTCACTGATGAGTCTTATGTAGACGAAACGCGCGTCTGGCGTATAAAATTATAATCCTGGTACTTTTGATAACTATCTACATACAAACTTATACAGTTGTTATTTGTCAGAAATATTAAAGAATTGAATAACTTAGGTATATTTCTAAAATCTTCAGAAAAACTTACTTTATTTAAGTATTGTATCATTCTCCGCTCGTATTTCGTATTTCGTATTATGTATTATGTATTATATGCTCTTTTCTTTTATGCACACCTTGTATTTATATATATTATATATCTCTTGTAAAATTGTGTATATGTATCCTATAAGCTGTATTGCTTTCGGAATACAGTATTATTGTTTACATGTTCCGAGATAGAAATCAATACGAACATTGAATCGGAAGTGAAGATTGAAGCTGACAGTACGTGGTTGTTGTATGTTTATGTTGTGTGATCCGTTTTCTGTCGTAATCCAGGATGTATAGTACTCTCTATGTATTCTTTAATCTTATTTGTAAGCAGAGTATTGTAGTAAAGGGCTGAATACCAGCAGTAAAATTTTGCCTGCTCCAATTTAAATTCCTGGGATTTGATAAATGTTCCTGATAGGATTTCAAATACATATCTGGAGTACTCGGGTATTTGCTCCTGTGTTTTCATGGTTACATCTAGGAATATGTCCATATATCTTGCTGTCAGTCCTGACGTGACCTGTTGTGGTGTGTTGTCTATCCCTTTAACTTCCATAAGTAATCCGTTGTGGATCATGTGTGACAATGTTGACATGTCGTAATCATGTATAGTTATAAATTCTGAAAAATAACCATCACGTGAATGTATTTCTTTTTTTTTTATAATCCGTGAATATCGAAATGTCTCTATCAAGTTCGATTTATTATTAATAAGACTATGAACACGTTCTATGAGTCAAGACATGGGGCGAAAGATATCAGACAAACAATCAAACTCATAGAACGAAAATAAAAAGACAACGCCTTGGCTAAAAAGAAAAAAAAAACATTAGACAGATAATAATACACAAGACACAACATAAAAAAATAAAGACTTCAGAGACACGAACACCATAAATACTAGGGGTGCTCTGAGCTGGGTGCTCCGGAAGGGTAAGCAGACAATAAAACTATCCATTTTCGTTCTTGATGAATTTGGCAAGTTTTTTTTCGAGCGATCAGTTGCTACGTTTTCTTCGTTATTAGGGTTGACTACACACAGTTCCCCTTCTGATATTATTGGAGGAGTATCCAAGTGATTTGATACGATTTTTTGTAGGGATTGTAGCATAACAGATTGGACTGGGTCATCTTTACATTTTCGGCAAATAGCATTTGTTCCCGGAAATAACAAATCTGCAATTGATACAAACCATATTCGCAAGTTGCATATCTGCTTGCTTATTCTAAATGTTGATCTTGGAATAAACCTTTTCACAAACAACCAAGACTTTTGTGTTGCAGGTATTAAACTGTTTCAGTAAGATCTGAATATACAGATTTACCTTTATTTTTTATAGACATCAATCTCTAAGGAGGTATAATAGTTGTGATTCTTGCTGTGAATGGCTTATTTATTTTTCATTTTTATGCCCCATTTATGGGCATTATGTTTTCTGGTCTGTGCGTCCTTACGTCCGTCTGTACGTTCGTTCGTTCGTTTGTCCGTCCGTTCGTCCCGCTTCAGATGAAAGTTTTTGGTCGAGGTAGTTTTTGATGAAGTTTTGAAGTCCAATCAATTTGAAACTTAGTAAAGATGTTCCCTATGATATGATCTTTCTAATTTTAATGCCAAATTAGAGATTTTATTCCCTTCTCATGGTCCACTGAACATAAAAAATGATAATGCAGATGAGGCATCCGTGTACTTGGGACACATTCTTGTTGTTATCTATCATGCGATTGGTTGTAAGTGTGTCACATGTTTTACTTATTTTAATATATATATGCAACTGGTATGACCCCTCAAATAGTAATCATTTCAAAGAAAACAGTAGACAGAATACAGAGAGTCTCTATATATTAATGTAGTATAATCGTAGTTTACATGTAGATAAACGCGAAAAATAATTGTCCTCTATAAGGAGGTATAATAGTTCTTGCGATCTAAACACCATGATATTGAGAACGCTCTGATTGGCTTTTTTATTTTTCAATTTTTGTTATCTATCATACGATTGGTTGTATTTGTGCATGTTTCAAACCGGATGTCTTATCTATGACTCAAAGTTAGTGTGATGACGGAATCATATCCGGACTCCTTTTTTGTCGTTTTTCTCCCAAAATAACTCAATCTGAATAATGATGAGAATGGATGACAAATGCAACTATGCATGTTACCTATGGGACACAGAGGCATGATGATTGATTTATTGTGGAAGGAAGAGAAGCGACACACAAATGAGGTCTTCTCGTTTAATAGTATAGGTTATGAACTTCATTTGGATTTTAAATTTACTACTCTAAGGGCATCACACCAGTTTTGTTCTGAGTTTATATTTTAACTGTCGATTTGAAAATTTGACAGGGATGAGCAAACAACAACAAGACTTGTCAGATAATTGACAGATATTCTCCAGGACTCCTTTCAAACATTTTGGATATTATCTATTGCACAAAGACTTATTCATGAGGACAATTTATGAGATCGCATGGAAAATAAATGTAGCATTACACAGTGGAATAGCTACCTAGAGATTCAACATCTTCAAGGATGAACACAGCTTTGAGTAAGTAAACTGTATGATACCAAATGTCTTCGAAAAGCGAATAGCGTTACACGTTAAATTTTACGAGCATACTAACCAGGAAAAAGGCTTCATTCTAAACGTTACTAATAAGGAATAGGAATGGACATATCTTTATCAGTAGTGGTCTACACTAACTCTTTCACTAATTTTCAAAATCCATCCATTATATAAAAATAAATGTGATGTTAGCGAAAGGTATGGATCATTTGCATTGACGCAAAGTATTCAATCAAATGTATGATATGAGGCATGATAAATTAATAAAATTAACGGTACCAATATTTAGTATGGCGAAAATAAATAAAATCTATGACTTCTATCATATATTTTAGGTTATATACTTGAATCTGCAAGACATATTGTTAGTCATCTGCAGACCATGATCTGGTGGTATAGACATTTATAATTATATACATCATGTATTTTAAACAATGTTCAATGAAATTGGATTAGTTTAATTTAAATATCAGTCATTTAGACATTCAAATAAAATAATGAGGTGAATGAAATTTAACAACAAACCCAATTTCAATTCGTTTTAATCCTTCTTTTTTCAGACGACTGAAAATATAATAACCTATACAAAACAGATACGAGTTTTATAAAGTACAAAAGACATAAAGGGCATTTTCCTACGACTAAACCGGACATTGTAATCAGTTTACTAGCTAATTGTGATTAATTTATATCCACAATACTTCCGTAGATTACATAATAAACATAAAAAGCGTGGGATGTTTCCTTTCTAGCATTCCTGATAATGTAACAAGTAGGAAAAATCTTAATAATTATCTTTATCATGCGGAAGTGTCTGCTTTTAAATTACGTTTTCTCAACGTAGACGGTGTATGATCTTTCTCTTTAAGAACACCCATTTCAGTGCTCGACGTGACCAATCATAATACATTTAAAAAAAAAGGTAAGTGAGGGGATGAGTATTGTTTCGGTAAATATATTCATAGGAACGAAACAATGAAACAAAATATATCCAATGAAAATTGTATGGTGCTAGTGTGCACAATACGATCTCTACAGTGGAGAAATCAAACAGTTTAAAATTGAAAGCAGACCTTGCGTAGGATGTCATCTTGAAGCTAAGGGTTTAGGAGAATAGTCCGCGCCTTGTAAATGTACTAAATGTAAGTTGCATATACATTTTATCGTGTAGTTTTTTTTTATCATTCCAACCTATGGTTCCAAATAATTTCTAAATTCATCAATTGGGGAATTTCAAAAACGTATTAATTGCATTACTAACCCTCATTTTCCTTATTATTTATCAATGGAAAATACAAGAAAGCAATATCGTAAATTATCACTGACTATTTTTAGACATGGCCTATGTCATTATCAGTTTACCAAGTTCCAGAAAATGTCAATCATACTTCATAAACAAAGAAACCTGATCCTACCAATAACTTGAGATTTACTCTGTGATCAAGGTGAGTAAGTTGACCCCAAGCCACTAGTTATAACTGCCATATTGCTCAAATTGCATTACATTATTTTGAGTTCTGTTCAATTACATTTCTCCTGTCATGTTCCACGTATATTTCGTTTATGAACTGATGGCTACTATTTAAACTTTAAAATGTTTACTATATAACCATTAATAGTTGTAACAATTATTCCGTTATTCCCCCATTTCCCTCAATAAACCAACAATGTTATTAACTTTAAACTATTTACTGAATAGAATCTGCTAACTCAGCAGGAAACCTTTCATACATTATTTTATTAATTGCACATCAAACAAGTGAAGTACTTTAGCAGCAGTTCTTTGACTGTTGAAACATCACGCTTTCCTGACATGTCATTCGGTTACTAGACTAATTATGACATTAAACAAAGAACATATTTAACTCACTATGAAATAGAAAATATCAAATGCAAAAGACTTTTCTCGTTGACAAATTAATGAACATCATTAAACCAATCATGTTTTTCATTAACATGACTCCTACAATTTTAAGTTTCCGACTTAACATTACTAACGAAGTAATTACAATATCCGTACATTTGCATACCGTGAAGCAAGTAGTAATACAAAACACCGAACGTGACATCAAGGTACTGTCAAATGTACATATATCAAACCAGAGGCGCCTAATTCGAATAGCTCACTTGAAAACAATTGTCATTTTAATATAATCGATTATATTATTAAATGTATCTTTTTAAAGTAATATCCATAGCCTCATACTAAGATCGAAAATGGAGGATAAGTAAAAAGTAAAATCACAAAAATACTGAACTTAGAGGAAAATCAATTCGGAAAGTCCATAATCACATGGCAAAATAAAATAATAAAACGCATAAAAAACGAATGGACTAGGAAATTTCTTTATATACATTATGATACGAAAATGTGCTAATTTGATAGTTTCTCGTGTGGAGTTTTCCGTTTATAATGGATAAAATTGATGTTTAAAACTGATGACGTTTCATGGCAATTGTGTCTATTTTGTGTTGACTAGGAACAGGTTTAAATCTTATATTAATTGGTTCAACCACTTACACTGATTCTTCTATTTCTAGATTAGTATATTATCTTATTCAGATCCTCATCATGGTTGGGAATAAAAAAAACTTCCAGATCATCAAGTTCCAACATTTCCTCATCCTGTTGTGATAGGTTTGCATGGTCAAACATTGATTCAAACTGGGCCTATGTAGTAGCTGTACATTTATAAGTAGCTGGAATCACTGGTTGCACATTTTGCTTTTTGGCAGAAGGGAACAAAATACCGACGGGAACCTGGAATATTTCTGTGTTTGGCAAGTTTCATAGGACTGAATAATATATTGTCTTGCATATTTATCTGACTAATGGTGGTAAATGATCTTCAAAATTCTACTATTATGTTCTACATTTGTTTTAATCTTAACAGGTGACACTTGTGTGTGCGCAATATTTACCTTTCGCAGGCGTCACGATACAACGAGAAATAACGTGCGGGTAAATAATAAGTATAGATATATCGAGAATTTTATCACGGTGTTGATTACAAAACGAAAGAATCACGTCATATTAGAATCAATATTTTAATTATAGTGAAATAATGCTCTTAATGTTTTGTAACAGCTATTCTAAAACACAACGTATTATAAAATGTTCACTTTAGATCTTGCCCAATGCTTGTGTAACACAGGTTGACTTACTGCTAATAAAGTTTGAATGTTTTCAGTAGAAAAATCAATATACTGGAGTATTGATCTGTTAAATAATGTAATACGATGACCCTTTAAAAATTTATCCAAATGTGTTAGTAAATCTGTTTTATTTGAAAAATAAAGGGCTGCCCTTTAGCGCATGATACGCCCGTTGTTTGAAAGACGACGGGCGTATAAAAATGGCAAAAAAGACTACAATGACAATGAGGAGCAGGAAGAAGATAACAGGGAAAGTGAAGATGGTGAAAGTGACTCTACTGAAAGTTATGATCTAAATGAGGAAGTAGGTGATGAAAGTAAGGATTTCATTGATGATGAAGATAAAGAATTCATTGATGATGAGGAGGCCTCTTCTGAGAATGAAAATGAGGATTTTTCTGATGATGAGGACAGTGATTACAGTGAAGAAGACACTGATGATTAAACCTAGTTCAGCTTTTCAATATTTAGCATAAAAAACAAATATCATTAACATTGGCATATAACATAGAAGTCTTCAATGCAACACAAGGAAAGTGATATATGATTATGGGTTTTAGTAATTCTATGGCTGATTTCCAAATTTTATAGTAGTTTGAAAGAAGGTAATTTTCTTGGGGTATATTGCTCATAGTTCGATTCTGTTGAACACAGTAAGGAATCCATACTAAGTTATACAAAGATGTATGCAAAAGTTGTTCAGATGGTGCTTAATATGGTGGATAATGATTATTACCTTTTTATTGTTTAGAATATTCACAAGATGATCATATTGATAAATGTTTAGGAGACTTGATTTCCTTATTTTTTTCATAAAATGACACCCTTTAACATTTAAGGAATATTTAGTCATATGTTAGGATTTTCATGTTGTCACTTGTTCACTTATGTGCTATTGTAGACTAGTTATGTTTTATAACATTTTTTATTGCGCTCAACCCTTCCACCGAAACCGAACTCTATAAAAAAGCTGCAATGCTAAGGTATCATTTGTGATTTCAATTGCAACCAATTTTAACAAGAGTAAAACATCCTATATGCAAAAACAGTATTTGATTTTTATCCATAGCTTAGATAGTAAAAATGTTATCATAAAATGATATATGCCTCAGGGAACAGTTAGTATCTCAGCGACTGCTAATGTGCTTTCATCCTTGCAACCATTCAATAATAGTACAAACGTATGACATTCATGGAACCTATTTTTTACAAGAAATTTAATGTTTTAAATTGAACTAAAGATTTTACAAATTTTATGTTTTCATCAGATTTTATTAAGTATTATTTGTTACATCAATAGATATAAACAATTCACCAAAGTTTCATGGACATTGGTGAAAGCCTTTTTGAGTTATTGTCCGAAGTGTTAAAAATCCCCCTTTTTTTATGAATAAAGCCCCATTTATCCAAAACTTAAAATCTGAAATTTATAAAAATTGAAAGGGAGCTTACATCAATAGATATAAACAATTCACCAAAGTTTCATGGACATTGGTAAAAGCCTTTTTGAGTTATTGTCCGAAGTGTTGAAAATCCCCCCTTTTTTTATGATTAAAGCCCTATAAATCCAAAACTTAAAATCTGAAATTAAAAATTGCAGGATTATTGCAAATTGATGCTTATCTTCCATGACAATATTTTACTCATATTATTCTTGTTACCAATAACAATCATTTTAATGTAGAAATTTGCATGTTGGCAAGTTTGTTTAATTTTATTGATTCTTCAATCTTCAAATGACAAAAGTCATAAAAGTCATATCAAAGTTTGACAAAAATTAATGCAGTTTTCGCACTTCCTGGTTGTTTAGTATTAAAATAAATTCCAACATCAATTGATTTATCTGGTTGCTGTTATAAAAAAGACTGACGAAAGAATAGTCACAGTAATCAAATTTGATATTTTAAAAGCTGTCGATCACATTTATATCCTAAAGATTGAATGAGAAACATGATTTATTTTAATGATTTTAAGTGCGTTAAAGTCTTTGCAATATTACATCATGAACTGCGAAGGCTACACTTATATAGCATTAAAATAATTCAATTCTTATTGAAGGTTAATTGAGTTAAATCTAATTTTGAATAATTATATTTTTTTGGATTTTAGTAAGGAAAGAATCTAAATTTTAAAGAAAAGATTTTGCTTTCAAGTTATTTAATTTCAAATTTATAATTAACCAAAGACATGTTCCATTTAACTCAAAAGTACAATAAAGCCATCAAAGCATCCTAACTAGTGTGATCCCTGGATTTTTAAAAATGAAAAAAAGGACAAGACACATGTATTACATGTGATAAATAATTTCTGTAAACAGTTTGTGCAGTAGATTTTCCATAAAGAGTGCATTTCTAAAGGAGAAAACCTCGAACATGATCAAGTTGAAAATCAATGTTTCCATATGGAGAATAGACTGCCAAGAGTTCTAATTGGTGAAGTTGAAATCATCCCTTCGAAAATTTAACGGACGCCATCTCGGAGTTGGTTGACCGTTATGGAATAACCGTTTCACAAATGATATCGGATATGTTCCTTACGTGTTAACTACAATCCCCTTCCCTTTCATGAATGTGACTTACCGAATTAGACTATTTACCGGATTTGTTATCACATAAGCAACACGACGGGTGCCACATATGGAGCAGGATCTGCTTACCCTTCCGGAGCACCTCAGATCACCCCTAGTTTTTGGTGGGGTTCGTGTTGCTTATTCTTTAGATTTCAATGTTGTGTCATGTGTACTATTGTTTGTCTTTTTCATTTTGAGCCATGACGTTTCAGTTTGTTTTCGGTTTATGAGTTTGACTGTCCCTCTGGTATCTTTCGTCTCTCTTTTATAATTAAACAAGTGCATGTATGGATGTTTTGTTTTGTAGTTGTTGTTGGGTTGCGCATGGCCAGTTAATTTTAATTTTATTTCCCTTCAGTATCATTCACCTTTCAAAGCTCACGACTAATCTGACTTTTGATATCGATAGTTTGTCTTACTGTTTAATAGTTTTGGTTTTTCTACTCCTTACACTACACTTCAACACTATCTTATTAAACAAAAGTTTTCATATTTTATTAAATGGTCGTTTGGTAAAGCTGAATGTAGATATATTTGCTGCAACTCATTTAAAGCCTTCTTCTCTAATGAGAAAGGTAAATATGCTAGATATACTTACTGGAGGTGTGATGAGATGATTGAAGCTGTTAATTTTCTCCTTGATAATATTTATGTACGTTTCCGCAACAAAGTTTATCGACAGGTTGTAGGTATCCCCATGGGCACTAGTTGTGCCCCTTTAATAGCAGACTTGTTTTTGTACTGTTACGAATCACATCAGACTAAACTCAGTAAAGACCCGTCGAAATTGCATTTAATTGATAAATTCAACAACACTTCCCGTTATCTTGATGATATTTTTTCGTTAAATAATCAAGAATTTTCTCAATATACTGCGGAAATTTACCCCACGGAACTTACTTTAAATAAATCAAATTTATTCGGTAATAACTGTCCTTTCTTGGATTTAGATATTTCGGTTTTAAACGGGAAACTCCACACTAAAATTTACGACAAAAGAGACGATTTTTCGTTCCCTATTGTTAATTTTCCATTTTTAGATGGTGATGTTCCTTTGGCACCATCTTACGGTGTTTATATTTCACAGCTTGTTCGTTATGTCCGTGTCTGTTGTGACGTTTTTGATTTTAACGAACGCAACCTTTGTATTACTGGTAAATAATTAAACCAAGGATATCGTTACCATAAATTACTTAAAACCTTTACTAAATTTTTCCATAGATATCAAGATTTGGTTTTGAAGTTTGGTTGTACCGGGATATCACATCCTCATTTGTACGGAAATGTTGTAAACCGTGCCCGGAAAAATAGAAATGATCCATGTAAACTTGTCGCTTCTTTAAACAAACTTATTCTAAAAGGTTACCTATTCAACACTGTAATAAGATCATTGAATATTGCTTTTATTGGTATAAATATTGATTTTGTTATCAGTAAATTTAAAGCTAACTAAATATTACTAGTATGTTATATATCTACAATCTGTCGATACCTGTAACTTGGCATTGCACAAGGTCATGTTTTTCTCTGGCTGTTTATGACGTCTTTACACTATATCCATTGGATGTTGGATGTGTACGGATTGATAGTTCAGTCTTAGTTCTTATGTTGTACTGTTATACCACTGTCCCCGGTTAGGGGGAGGGTTAGGATCCTGCTAACATGTTTAAACCCGCCACATTATTTATGTATGTGCCTGTCCCAAGTCAGGAGCCTGTAATTCAGTAGTTGTCGTTTGTTTATGTGTTACATATTTGTTTTTCGTTCTTTTTTTTTTTTGATATAAATAAGGCCGTTAGTTTTCTCGTTTGAATTGTTTTACATTATCTTATCGGGGCCTTTTATAGCCCACTATGCGGTATGGGCTTTGCTCATTGTTGAAGGCCGTACGGTGACCTATAGTTGTTAATGTCTGTGTGATTTTGGTCTTTTGTGGATAGTTGTCTCATTGGCAATCATACCACATCTTTTTTTTTTATAACATCTTGTTTAACAGTTTCAACTGATTATGTCCATTACCTATCGGCTGCTATAGGAAATTTGATTTACAAAAATATAGACTATTTTCAAAGGATTATACTGAAAACGAACTATCAATTAGTGAAAGACACTCACAACATTTTTTGTTTTTAAAATATTTACGTTCATGTTAACAGCTCTTAAAAGATTAAACAATATACTATAAAGGTTGCTGACTCCAAAAATGTATCAAACATTTACTTTTGGTTTCGGATTAAAAAAAAACACGTATTTATCACTTTATTTATATATAACTTTAATTCATTGTAATGTTATATTTAACAATGCCATCAAAGTGCGAGGTTTGGCATGCCACAAAATCAGGTTCAACCCACCATTTTTTTCTTTAAAAATGTCCAGTACCAAGTCAGGAAAATGGCCATTGTTATATCATAGTTCGTTTCTGCGTGTGTAACATTTTGACGTTGTGTTTCCGTTGTGTCGTTTGCTTTCTCATATTTTTGAGTGTGAATTCACATTACTATAAGACGTGTCACGGTACTTTTCTATCCCAAATTCATGTATTTGGTTTTGATGTTATATTGGTTATTCTCATCGGATGTTGTCTAATGCTTAGTCTGTTGCTGTGTGTGTTACATTTTAATGTTGTGTCGTTTTTCTCCTGTAATATTTAATGCGTTTCCCTCAGTTTTAGTTTGTTACCCCGATTTTGTTTTTTGTCCATAGATTTATGAGTTTTGAACAGCGGTATACTACTGTTGCCTTTATTTATTCAATTTCCTGTTTTGTCCCATTATTGAACGACCGCTTATAAAGCCATTTAAACTTCTTTTTTTTTAATTTTAGGATAATGACTTCCTGTGTAAAGATAGTGGAGCTGTACATCTTTCTTGGTTGGTTTATTTTACGTTTTCATGTATACACTTGTGTCTGCTTGATCCTTCGCGTTATTGATATACTCTTAAAAATATCCTCTGATTAAATAAGGCAAGTTTTTTCACTCGTATCCAGTGAGCGTATCTGAGAATTCTTCCTCAACAAATTTTGATGTTCTTTTCCAATTAGAAGAGCAAAGTGTGAGCAAAAAAGATTAATAAATGTGTCAATCAGCCTTGTTGGAATACTGTCAAATAAAATTCCTCTCTGCCACTAAAGTTCTAAAACAAATTTTGAAATTACTTTTACTATGTGTACGTAAACCGAAGCCTTTTGTTTCATAGTATAATCCGAGTAGTTTTGACTTTCAACATTCAGAAATTTTGAAGACTTTTCCCTGTTTTTCTAGATGCTTATGAATCTATCTTCTATATCTATCTATATTTATTATTAAACGAGAAGACCTCATTTTATGTGTCGCTTCTCTTCCTTCCACAATAAACCAATCATGAGTGTGTCCTATAGGTACAATGCAAAGTCGCATTTGTCATCCTTGCTTATGAGTATTCAGATTAGGTTATTTTGGGAGAAAAACGAAAATAAAGGTGTCCGGATATTGTTTCCGTCATCGGTCAGACTTTTGAGTCATAGATAAGACTTCTGTTTTGGACTGTTTTAAACCACAAATAATATTCATAATTACTTTTGGACAGGAAATCTATGTCGCGTTTTTCTGTATTCTATGATTATACATATACTATAAAGAAAACGTACTTGCTATTTACTCTCATTTCCAAGTTTACTATCCACGGCTTTCACTGATTTATATTATATAAGGAATCTCTATAATGACTATATTGCCCAGAATAGTAAACTTGGAATTGATAGTAAATAGCAAATACACTTTATTTATAGTATATGTATGTTCATAGTAAACGAAAAACAGAAAACAAAATATAAGTGACTTTGGAAAAAAAGGAGAAGGGCTAAAAATGTCCTGTCACCAAATGCCTATTACTTTTTATATCTTTCCTGAAATTCCCCAGTTATAAAATCTTTAAAAAAACCTTATTCTTCAACAGTACATACTTTCAACCACGCTCTAAATACCTGTGATTTCGCGGGTGTGTTCTAGTATTAATTTAAATTTCATACAATATCCGACCTGGATAACATTCACGATTTTCTTTAACAACCTAACAAATAACTCTGGACAATGAATAACAAAGTTAAGTCATTTCTGAAAGATCTGTCAGGATACAATGTTTTTCTCGATTCATTTCGGCTACGCGTTCCTTACCGTCTTCCGCTTTCTTTCATCAACAGCCCATATCCTTTGTATTGTCAGCATTACTGCAAAAGGAAATAAATGTGTCGGTATTTTATAAAACATTTTACTTGTATATCAAAGACCGTTATTTAAAAAGAACTGAATTAAAAGTGCATACCCCTAATAAGAAGATACGATCAAAAGATTCCTCACTTTTCAAATTTTGTGTCCATCATGTTTGAGGCAATTTTTTTTTTTTTTATCTGCAATCAGTTTTCATTATTTTTGACACCATGGTGATACATTGAAATGTATTGATATATTGCTCATATGTTCATAATTTATTGATAATTTTGGGTTTATTATATTACCTAGAAGATCTAGATATATTGTATCTTGCTTCCATAAGTTTGGTATTCAGTAATGGTCTGTCATGGAGAAAAAGGTTACAGTACGCTTTACAGAGATATGTACCCTTTTATAAAGTTTTTTCCATGATAAATAATAATCTATAGTTTCTTCAATCCTGAACCATCACTTCAAAAACGCAAATAAAATTCCTTCAGGCAAAAGTTTTAAGCAAATTGGTTCTAGTTTTAGGAAATACAAGAATGTGTCAATAGTACACGGATGCCCACTCGCACTATCATTTTCTATGTTCAGTGGACTGGAAATTGGGGTCAAAACTAATAAGAAAGATCACATCATAGGAAACATGTGTATTAGTTAATTAGTTAATTGTACTTTTACTTCTTGTTTCCTTATTATCCGGAGGCTGACTTCATACAGGGGCGTAAGGAACATATCCGTTATCATCTGTGATTCGGTTATTCCATAACGGTCAACCAACTCGTGATGGCGTCCGTAAAATTTACGAAGGGATGATTTTCAACTTCACCATTTGGAACTCCTGGTTTAGAAGCTTCCTTGTGAGCAGCAACCCTCTATCAAGAAAAAAATGATAGGAAATAAAAACACGGGAATATCTTATCAATTGAATATCCCGTATGCAGGTGTTGCTGGAATGTTGCTACTTAGAAATGGGAAGCTCACAATTGGAAAGCTGAAATCTCTTTTGTCGTAAAGTTTTGTTTTCCCCGGAACCTCATTGTCAATTTCTAGATGCAAGTCAAGATATGAGGCCGACTTAACTGTATCTGTTGTATCCTTTATCTCTTGTTCGATGGGATAGATGCGTTCACCATAGTCACAAAATTTTGAATTATTTAGTGAGAGAACATCATCTATATAGCGGAACGTCAAGTTAAAGGATACTGCTAACTTATTATCTTTCTTCCTAAGAAGTTCCTATATGAAATCTGCCTAATAATAATAAACTTGTAAGAAACAAGTCGGCAAGAAGAGGGCACAATTCGTTACCATTGGAATGCCGACAGTCTGTTGAAAAACACGTCCTCCGAACGTAACAAAAATGTTGCCAATCAAGAAATCAAACATGTTGATAATGTCAGTTTCAGAGAATTTTTTGTTAGAATCAGAGTAATCCTTTACAAAGTAGAATGTATCCCTCCCTAAGAAAAGACACTTGTATCTACGTTGGCCAATCTTTTTTTATGAAACAAAGCAATACCAACTCTTTCTATTTGTCTTTTAGTTTGGAATGTGGAATACTTGTGTAAAGTGTAGAAAAGTCAAATGTTTAAATACTATTGCAAGATGAAAGAGAGTTAGATTGTATGTACTCTAAAAGATCTTTGGAATGTTTTAGTATGCACATCCACGCCACTTCTAGAATAGGCAGTTTCACAATAACTTTGAAACCCGGCTTTGATTGCTGATAAAATAGATGTTAATAATTTAGAAAAAGGTTTCGTGGATCACTTTGAAGACCCAGCAATATACCGTTATTTGTAAGGACACTTTAGTAGTTTGGGTACCCAATACAGTAATGGAAGATCCAGTTCTTCATCTTTGGTTGAAATTCAAAAGGAACATAGAACAGACATATGATTATCCAGTATTTTTTCTTTGGTAAGCGTCGTGAGGGTATATGTTGTGTTTCCAAGTGAATGTCAATACCTAATTCGTTTATCAAGCACTTAATGTTAAGTCTATTTACCGAGTTTGTAATAACATGAGCAACACGACGGGTGCCACATGTGCAGAATCTGATTACCCTTCCGGAGCACCCCCCAGTTTTGATGGGGTTTGTGTTGCTAAGTCTTTATTTTTCTTTGTTGTGTCAAGTGTACTATTTCTTGTCTGCGTGTCTTTTTCATTTTTAGCCATGTTGTTGTCAGTTTGTTTTCGACCTACGAATTTGACTGTCCCTCTGGTATCTTTTATTATTAACTACCAAATATCATGTTAATACCCTCGATTGAAAAAACATCCAACAGATTTGGCTTTGTTTCAAGGTTGTAAAACTAGGTTAAAAGATACCAGGATTATAATTGGGTACACACAATGCATTTTTCGTCTATTCAAAACACATCATGTAAAGTTGAGCTTAGGTGAATATTTTCTTGTTTGAATTGTTTTACATTGTCATTTCGGGGTCTTTTATAGCTGACTATGCGCTTTGCTCATTGTTGAAGGCCGTACGGTGACCTATAGTTGATAATTTCTGTGTTAGTTTGCTCTTATGTGAAGAGTTGTCTCTAAGGCAATCATACCACATCTTCTTTTTTATAGTTACTATCATAGTGTGGTCCTACCGTTTCTAAATATACATGCATCCCGGCAATCAAATAATTGGGTTTAAGCAATCATTAAGGAAAATCTAAATATTAGTAACTTTCAGATATCATCGAACATTATCAGTTATTCATTCAGCGCTACAATACTGCAGATTTCTATATCTTTTGCCAACACACAGATAGGTAACTAGAAAGAATAAATTCATATCTGAAAACTACTAATATTTAGATTTGCCTTAATGATTGCTAAAACCCATTATTTGATTGCCGGGATGCATGTATATTTAGAAACGGTAGGACCGATGAACTGAACCGGTTAACACTTCTACATAGACAGTGTTTAAAAAATTATGTCAAACATATCATTAGCAAAATTCAACCAAACGATCGCATGCACCTAGATAAGAAAATGTTAAAAGAGGGACGAAAGATACCAAAGGGACAGTCAAACTCATAAATCTAAAACAAACTGACAACGTTCGAAGATTATGATCTAAATTTTTTGTTACGTATATCCCATTACGACTGTCGCTTCTATCACTCACCAAGCAATTATTCATTGTAATTGTGACTTGTTGATCGGTAAGAAGCTTAATAAAAACGGCTTAGGAACGAACCAGGAAATCAACATCATTATTCTTCAATTTGATATGTTGGATAATTTCCTGTTATTGTCAATATCATATCATCTCAACTTAAAACACTATGACACATTTCGTAACCTATATTTTGAAGCGACACAGTACGAGTTAAATTTTTTTTCAACACACAAACATACCTGTAAATTTTAAAATTGAGTATCTCCTCGCTAGAGTTATAACTGTTACCTGCAAATGATTGGTCGAAATTTAATTTTAAAGTCAAATCTTTATGATCCTTTCTGAATTTCTGATTACGTTATTAAAAAAAAGCACAAATAAGAAAAGAAAGATGTGGTATGATTGCCAATGAGACAACTCTCCACAGGAGACCAAATGACACAGAAACAGCTATAGGTCGCCGTACGGTCTTCAACAATGAACAAAGCCCATACCACATAGCTTGAACAAATGTAGAACCATGTCCGAATACGTCACATATGAGGAACACAACTTTCTGCAAATTTTCGAAAAGGAAGAATAAAAATTGTCAGAGAAATAACCCTTTCAGATAACCTTATATCAAGTCAGAATACGACAGTTGTTATTCATTCGTTTTTAAAATGTGTTTGAGCTTTTGATTTTGTCATTTGAAGTGACTTTCCGTTTTGAATTTTCCTCGTTCAGTATTTTTGTAATTTAACTTTTTTATATGATAACCAGAAAGCTAGCTAGTAGCAATAAGTAATGAAATTCTGCACGTCAGATACTTTTTTACTGCTTGGGAATATTACCTTATTAATCAATGTATATTCCTGTGTGGATTCCAATAGCGATTTTTAATATCTATTATAAATTTATACAAAAGACAACACATATCAGATTACAAAGTGGTAATTTTCGATAAGATGAGAAACAGATAAAAAGGAAAGTTGCCTATTGCATATAAAAGAAAACGGAGAAATGAAAAGCAGCAAAGTGAGGTCCGCAAAGGTTACAGAAATCATAGAAGGCGACAGTTATAGCTCAGCAAATTCTAGTATAGAAGAGTATAAGAAGTTCCCCGACTAGCTGTCGAAAATAATACAATTATTTTGCATTTGACTGTTTATTGAGTTTTAACTTTTTGGTTTGCAATTTGATCAGGAACGTTTCGTTTTGAATTTTCCGCGGAGTTAAGTATATCTGTTATTTTAATGTTTTATGACAGAACTTGAAATGAACGGCCCTGTTTCAACTCCAAAAAAATAATGTTAGTATGGAGAGTGAAAACAAAACCAATCACTTAATAATTGGTTCTCAGATTGGGATAGGCACCTATAAGAATGTGATGGGGATACAATTAGTTATAAGCACTCAATCTTCTTACTATGGGATACCCTGCAACAGAGGAACAAATTGAAGAACCAATTGAAAAGAGGTTTACTTGTCAGATTGATACTCATCAACAGATAAGAAAAAAGACAAGTAAGTTCCAACCCCAAATTTAAAATTAATACATAACAAAAAATCAATCTATATAAAATCAATAAATGTGTATTAATCAGTATACATTTTATGGGCTTAACATTCTTTAAAGGTATGAATATTATTACAGGAACATTTATTATATATTAACATTTACAGAGATCATTGCTGTATATTTTATATAAAAAAGTTTAGTGAATCCGTAATGCCATTACTTCTTTATAACTCCAGCTACGTCAAAAGTAATACTCTAAACAAGATTAGGAAATGTGCTTGCATGAATTCAAAAATTCAACAACTAAAAAAAAAATAGAGCGACGAAAAATTTGTTTAGTAAAAAGTAAAAAAAACGAGGAAAATTCAAAACGGACACTCACAAATCAAATGGCAAAATCAAAAGACAAAACACTTCAAACGAATGGACAACTGTCATAGTTCTGACTTGGTACAGTCATTTTTGTTATGTAGAAAATGAAGGATTGCACTTGGTTTTATAGCGCTCAACCACTCACTTGTATGACAGTCGTATCAAATTCAATTATAGTGGCAACGATAAGTGAACAAAACGGACATAATAGGTAAAATTATCAAAATAGGGTTACAGCAGTCATCACTTTTAATTTTTTAAGTAGGTTAAAAATAACCCATAAAGGATAGAAAAATTTTAAGTCTAACTACCGAATGCCTAGCTAGGTTAACATCATCTCTGGTGTAGAATCGCGCGTTTGATGTTAGAATGTAAACGTCACACAGGTAGAGATAAAAACAAAATTGTTCAAAATATTCAATAATTATAATAGAACAACATCATAATAGCGTGATGTTTAAAAATGTAGACGCAGTCATCGTCATTATACATTACCTACTCTGCATGACGCCTATCTTAATGACTTGCTACCATTTATACAAAAGCCGTTAGCACATTCGCACTAAACTTTATTCATTACCCCTTTCAAAACTTCATTCTCTGTTCAATTTATATTTGGAAACCAATGTTACAAACCCTCATTCAAACCAATACAAACTTGCAGCTATAACGTCGGATATTGCTAGTCACAGACTTTTCAAGCCAGTCCGCATTGGAAAAGATGAAAAAGAGAAAAGATCTTTCCTTTGCCAACAAAGGTCTCGATGGCGTCAACTTAGGCAATATCCTTCATCATAAATTGGTTCAATCGAAAATACCTCCTTATTTCAAAGACCAGTCTGTACCAATCATTTCTTATACCTATACAAAACCTATTGCAACTAAAATTTAAATTACAAACACGTTTTGCAGGATCTCCGTATTGACAACTTCAAGTCTAAACCTCCTGATTGCACTTGTGCTAGTTCCCAATGCATATATAATCCGGCTGGCCACGTTATTACCGGTGACCTGAACATTGTTAATAACACTTCCCTACGAAATGTGTTATCGAAAGGTCCAAAATATCGTTAGCCGAAATCCATCGATTGGAAATACAACTTTCAAATTTTGATGGATTCAGTCCAGGATTATGCCAGGCAAAGGGCTAAATAGTTATCAAAGGTACCAGGATTATAATTTAGCAGACAATAAACTAAGCGTGAGACGGAAGACGTAGACACTCTTTTCGAATGGATTAAGGCAGTGAGGTCGTTGATACTAATCAGAATTAAGAAACTGAATGGGTCTATCAATGTCCATGCTACGTCAATCTTTAAAGACCCTAATGTTGCAAAACACTTATCCTACCTTCATGACAAATATGTTGTTGTCCCCGCAGATTAAGCCCCAAACAACATCGTTTGTGTGTGTAAAACTCATTACATTAACTGCTTGATAAACGAATTAGGTATTGACAATTCAGTTGGAAACACAAAATATATCCTCACAACACTTAACCAAAGAGGAAATTCTGGATATTCATAGGTCTGTTCTATGTTCAATTGGAATTTCAACCAAAGATGATGAACTGGATCTTACATCACTGTATTGGATACCTAAACTGCATAAGTGTCCTAACACACAAAGGTATATTGCTTGGTCTTCCAAGTGCTCCAGGAAACCTCGTTCTAAATTATTAACATCTATTTTATCAACAATCAAAGACAGGCTTCAAAGTTATTGGGAAACTGTCTATTCTAGAGGTGGCGTGAATCAGATGGGGAAACTTAAAAATTCCAAAGAAAGTACATACAATATAACTCTCTTTCATCTTGTAATAGTATTGAAACATTTGACTTTTCTACAGTTTATACAAGTATTTCACATTCCAAACTAAAAGACAAATTGAAAGAGTTGGTGTTGCTTTGTTTTATAAAACAGAATGGTCAACGAAGAAACAAGTATCTTGTCTTAGGAAGGGATAAATCCTTCTTTGTAAAGGATCACTCTGATTCAAACAAAACATTCTCTGAAACTGACATCATCAAAATGCTTGATTTCTTGATTGACAACATATTTGTTACATTTGGAGGACGTGTTATTCAACAGACTATCGGCATTCCAATGGGAACGAATTGTGCCCTCTTGCCGACTTGTTTCTTTATTTTTATGAGATTGACTTCATACAGGAACTTCCACTTGGGAAGAAAGATAAGAAGTTAGCAATATCCTTTAACTCTACTTTCCGCTATATAGATGATGTTCTTTCACTAAATTCAAAATTTAGTGACTATGTTGAACGCATCTATCCCATTGAACTAGAGATAAAGGATAAAACAGATACAGTTAAGTCGGCATCATATCTTGACTTACATCTAGAAATTGACAATGAGGGTCGATTGAAAACAAAACTTTACGACAAAAGAGATGATTTCAGCTTTCCATTTCTAAGTAGCAACATTCCAGCAGCACCTGCGTAGTGTATATATCTCCCAATTGATACGATATTACCGTGCTTGCATTTCCTATCAGGATTTTCTTGATAGAGGGTTATTGCTCACAAGGTAGATGATTTGCACATCTACATAATATTTTTTTTTGATTTATTATAGGTATTTTTTACATACAGCTCTTCAACGGTGTCGGTACATACACATCTTCGGATTTCAAATGTTTGGCTTTGAGCGTTCCTGATGAAGGTAAATCCAGAAAGTGCTTCGGACGCAAGAAATTATTAAATTATTTTTTTTCATTTTTTTTTCTTAAGGGGTACCCAACACTATACCCCCAAAAAATTCTGTCGTTTAATTTTTCTTAATTTTTTTTCATTGATAAACAAGGCCAACCTAAACTTGAAAAAATTTTAAAAGATTTGAACCGTAGGTTTAAAAGATTTTGCAACTCAAATATGGCATCTTTTACATACTAGTATTGGTCAAAATTTGAAGTTTCTGAAATATGGGTATAAGGTTACATATGTTCAATTTTTAAAAATTTAATCCTAAATTGACAATAGCATAGCTAATAATGATAGCTTAGGTGAATATTAGTTCACTGATACCCTTTTCTAATAAGTTTTTTTAATTCCGGATTTAAAATTTTGCCCGAACTTTAATAGGGGTACCAGAATCAGCCCCGAAAAGTGAATGCTGTGCTTCTAGTATTTGAAGAAGATTTTTTTTTTGAAAAAAATGTCGTTTAATTTTTTCATAAAACTAAGTATTTGGAGTGCTATACTAGTCGGTTTTTCAAAATTGAACCGTTAGATTTTTTGATATTTAAGTTTGAAATACGCCCCACCCTCAAATTGGTTCATTAATTTGAAAGAGTAATCTGTAAGCTATCCAAAACTACCACTTTTATAAATTTTCAAGCATTATTAAGAAAGTTACAGCATTTTAAAACTTGGGAGTTTGAGTTATAAAATCTTTGTATTGTGCTACCTTAAATAAGAGCAAAATCTATTCAAAAAGTACATAATGGCAATATTTTTTTTCGTCTTTTGAACTATGCCTTAGATATTTGGCATGTAGATGTATCATAACGAGGTTAAGTGTCTTGCATCATGATGAACTTTGTGTGACCTTCAATTCTGACCTCAAGGTCAACTTTATGTTGTTTTTTTTTCGTGAAAAACAACCATGTAGGCCACAACTTCTTCACCTTTTGACCTAGGCCTTACATCTTTGGCATGTGAATGTATCATCATGAGGTGGTGAGCCTTCTTAAAATTTTGACCCTCATGTGACCTTGAACTTTGACCTCAAGGACGATAATTGTGTTTTTTGGTAAGAAACACTTTTACCGGCCATGACTTTTATGAAGTTATGAATTCATATTTATTTTTAAAAATCATTATACACTAGCTTTAATCGACCATACAACAATATAGACACATCTTATGACATGTCAACCCATTCCATGCACACGGAATACATAATGAACATGTAGTCACATAAAATTGATTGACAAGGGGATAGTTCCATTGAAGTGCAGTGTACGTTCTTAACTTCTCAAAAGAAAGCAAAGTGAAAACTTCCTAGGAATTAAACAGTAGGAGGAGTTATGCCAAAAAACTATATACCAATTATGGGACGAACAGACGGATTGACGGACAGGGGTAAAACGATACCCCCCTATTTCAGTTGCAGGGGCAAAAAAAGGATGTAACTGATTTTTGATTTGAGAGACCAGCTGTTGAAGTTAAAAGCATGACACGTAAAAATACCTATGATACATAGGGAAAAGCTTTTAAGTTGGCAGATGCTTTACATGATCAAGATTTTCAATTTATTGGTCTACAGATTCAAAAATATACAATTCAAACTTAAGAACAAAACTATTCGTGCTAATAACCACGGCTTGTGAGATATGAAATAGAGCTGACTGTGCAAAATCCGTATACTGTGAAATCAAGTTCGTTAAACTTAAAATTGTTTTTTAGTATTTCTGCAGAAGTTATGAAAATTAGATACAACTGGTTTTTACTTAAAAGCACGGCAGTTACACTATTTATTTTACATTATTTTTTGGGACCCTTATTATTATAGAGAATGATTACTCTATTCAGTAATAATCTTGAATTGATAGTTGAGAAGAAACATTTTCACTTGTCGCTTGCAATAACAACACTGTTTTTTTTTATAGTTATTTCAAAATTGCATTTGATAAAAAAATTTGGAAAGATACACAAACATGACAAAAGCACAACAAAAGAAAAATAAATGTTTCTATCCCTTCGAAATTAAAATTTGATAGGGCAAAAATAGCATGTTCTATTTATATCATACATATGTGTAGTTTCAGTTTGAACCATGATTCTAAATATAGACTTGACTTTCTCTAAATTGCGGACGGAATAGAAGACACCCGTTTATTTTCTACACCTGTCAGGATAAAAGGTTGAAAAAAGATACTAGAAAGATGTAGTATATTTTTAATCAGATGAATGTGAGAGTGCATAAATATGTGTTGTGTTTTGTGGACTGAATCGGATGGTTATTTTTCTTCTTTTTGTCTTTGTTCCGTAACATGTAAATGATGCACTGGTGGTTGAGTATCCCCTCAGTATCTTCTAACTTTTTACATGAATATAAATCATGTAATAAAATATTCTATTGCACAAATATGCCAGAAATTTTAAAATTATAAATTAATCATAACCTGTTTGACATAAGTAAGTGTATTACTAATTTAAGCCCATAGTGTCTTCCATTAAAAACTACAGGTATGGTTTTAAAAAAAAATTTTGTGGAGTCAATTCAGTTTTAATTTTAATCAATTTGGTACGAAGACCTACAAACAGAAGCATTGTATAATTGTCCATGGTTTATTTATTTATTTGGTTACAATTTTATTGTCAGAGGGATGGAGCTACCATTTGAGGGGAGGCTTGGATGAAATTTGAAAAAAAGCAAGACAGGCTTTTGAACAAACAAGGCAGGAACAGTAATTTGGAATACAAGCAGGATTACAATTTATGTAAACAATTACAGATAACAGAGGCGGATTGTTTTTTGGGAAAAAAATTGGTTGCTTACAGTTGGGTGCAGACCAAGCATTACATGTAAACGGGCCTAAAAAGTTAACGCGGCGTTTACTCGCGTGCACTTCATGTAAACGCCGCGTTAACTCTGCGTTAACTCCGAAATTTTAGTAGACATAAATAGTAAACGGGCGTTTACTTTCGCGTTTACCTCCGCGTTAACGCGAAAACCGCGCGTCTTCTAATTTTGTAAAGAGTAAACGGGCGTTTACTTTCGCGTTTACTTCGCGTTAACGCGAAAAAGGCGTGTCTTCTATTTTTGTAAAAAAAAAAGTAAACGCCCGTTTACTGTTTGTAGTAAACGCGCGTTAACGCAGATTGACCTCGTATCCTGGATACACTGACCTAATATATCACATGATAAGGTACATCAAAATATCCATCTGTCCATTTTCGATCAACACATTGACGATTTCATTTAATGAAATGACACCTCTTTAATTAATTTATTCGTAATGATCTAGAAATATCCGCTAGATAAATGTTTATATTTCTAATAAAAAGTGTTTTTGAATGTTAAGGTTCAAAACACATATACGTAAAATATTAAGTCATTTTAACAACATAAATAAATGTACAAATGCACACGACGATTATTTTATAAGATACACAATTAGTTAACGCGAAAAGTAAACGCGCGTTTACTTTCAAGTGCACGTAAAAATACAATTGAGAAATCTGTAGTAAACGCCCGTTTACTTTTACGTGCACGTAAAATTAAACTTGTGAAATCTGAAGTAAACGGCCGTTTACTACTGACTAAACGGACACAGAGTAAACGCGCGTTTACTCGAGTAGACATTAGAAATTTCCATTTTGACCGCGTTAACGTTAATGAAGTAAACGGGCGTTTACTAGTAAACGCGAAATTTAAAGTTAACTAACGAAATATGTGCACGCCGCGTTAACTTGCGTTTACTTTATGTAATGCTTGGTCTGCACCCAACTGTATATATATAGGGAATAACTGAAGCATGACTAGAGCGGGATCCCTCTTAGGTCAGTCAGTGGGCCCCCACTTATGAAAATTTCTGGATCCGCCACTGGATAAACTAAAATGAAAATTGCAGTTCCTTAAAGAATGAAAAATAAAAATCCAGGAAAATGATATCATATGAGGGAGGGTAGGAGGGGTCCTGAATCCTGATCCCGAAATCCCGGGCTTAAAAACACGAAATTTCGAGTATAAATCAATTTAAATCCCAACATCCAGAAATTTGAAAAAAGAATTCCCGGATTCCGAAATCCCGAGCTTAAAACACCCGATCCCAGTCCAACCCCCTCCCCGCAATGATTACAACTAAAAAAAAATGCAGGACAACATTTTTAATTCCAGCCCTCCCACCCATAAAAACAAATGGTAGCATCGTTGACTGTACTTTATTTCATTTTATGTAAGATCTAGGCATTGGCAAGTAAAAAACGAGACAGTTTTGGTCCTTTCTATTTCCCTCCTTTTCTAACGTCCTGGTTTTCTTTTGGTAAATTTATTTCACTCTGAAATTTCCCTATTATGTCTCCTTTAAGATTCCTTTATGGAAAATAAGTAACTTTGAATGGATTAAAATGTTAAATGTAACAATAGGTGTACAGCTGCTCTTAGCATTAATGTAAACATTCTGATCATGATCCTTTAATAATCATTTTTTTTGGGACAATTTATTTATCCCGAGGTGAACAAGGGTGGGTCTTATTTACACCGGGGTAATCAACCAATCAGATTGCAGTATTTTTATTGAATAAGAAATCAGAAAAAATATTACTAAAAGGAAATACAGCTTAACCTAATTATATATACTAAATCTCATCAATACATCATCGAAAGTAATCAGGAACGTGATTCTATAAAGCTATCAAGTTAAACTTGAAAAGTTCCATATGCCTAAAAGAATGGCAATCAAACGTGTAAATTAGTATAAACGATTATATTTGTAAAACAAAAATATACGAATAAATCGAGCTCAATAGATAGATCCCAGAAACTGTTTTAGCGATTTAACTACCAGATCTTAAACGGCCTAGTCAAATAATGATTGATCATATTCGAAGACCAAGTTTGCTGTCCAATCATGATGCTGATCCCAGACCCTTTACGTAGCAGTGAAGGCGTTATCCGATGAAACCGTAAAATTAAATAGCTGGTTAGAAGTATAATAATAAAATCGGCGTATTCTGTCCAGGATTTGACGATTCTAAACATTTAAATATTGTCAATAATCTCAATTTATATAAATGATTTATTGGAGGTTCTAACAGCGACACCGCTCGAATTTTAAATATAACGAATAGTGCACAAATGCTCCAACTCTTAGCACTCGTAATTACTGGATTTCATTAACGATTAGTATAGTTCATAATTCCGTGCCATAATGAAATTTAAACAGACGTACAGCTGGAATTAATTGGTGTCAATTAGCTTCCTCGGCACAAACATGACACATTTCTATTGCTTAACAAATCATACTAATATTAGTGTCGAACAGTAGACAATTCTTTATTAATAAATATAACCAGTCCTTTACGAAATGTAAACAATAGTTGAATCATGATCGAATTAAAACTTACAAAAATTTTTAAATAATGTCATCCTTTACCGGCCTCAACAAACTGGAGGTTAAACTTTGTTAGTTTTGCTCTGCAGATTGAAAAATACACAACCACTTCTCGTCGGATAGAGAATGACATTAAATTCGATCTTTCCTGTTTGAAGAGTGTCGTGTTCTTCGCATGTTTAAGACATTGTTACAACATTTAGATTTCTTCTAATAAAGATTGCAACAAGAATCTGTCAAAGCGACAGCAAACCAGATTTATTAACATTTATTTGTGTCCTGCTATTTTGGAATATCACAAGAACCATAGCTGCTGAACGGTGAAAGTGAAAATCGTCAATATCAAATTTGACCTCCATTTTGTCATCAGTGACAACATATTAAAATTTTAAAAGCTTTGATTGAATGGTTCATGAGTAAATGCAACAACATGACTAGAAACACAATTTTTCAATCTTTCAAGGACCATAACTCCTGAACGGTAAAATTCAAAATCGTCGTTATTGAACTTGACTTCCATTTTGTCATCAGTAACAACATATTAAAAATTTAAAAGCTTTGGTTGAGAAGTTCATGAGTAAATGTACGGACAATATTTAGCTGCCGCCCGACCGACCGCCGTATATCTCCAAATCAATAACCGACATTTTTGTCACAAAAATCCGGTTAAAATGTATATTTTTTCTTATATTGCGTAGGTAAAAATATTACCTTTACCCATATTGTTTGGGTTTCGTTTGGTGTGTAATGTAACTTTGGAATATCGGTGCTAAAAGAGAGAAAATTGGTAGATTATATCATTTATTTCTGATAAGTTTTCTCGACCTATACACATATTTTCAAGCTTGAAAAGGTGACCTATGATTTATTCCAACGGCATGTCCTATCAACTCGTATATAAGAAGTGGACCCATGGGCTTAGCTGCAACCACATAATGACTATTTATCATATAATGGTTTTAGGGTACAATGCTTGACATAGATACGTCATTTTCTGAATCGTGTTTGCCGTTATGAAACAAGTTTTTCTACTACGTGTAATGATGTACTGCAGTTACGAGACTTTTAAGTGCTTCTATTTCTATATATTCTTG
The DNA here is from genome assembly GCF_965363235.1 of Mytilus galloprovincialis. NCBI lineage: Eukaryota > Metazoa > Mollusca > Bivalvia > Mytilida > Mytilidae > Mytilus > Mytilus galloprovincialis. Next base: position 92,878,515 of record NC_134843.1, read on the forward strand.
CGACTTAGCAGTAAACAAGGTCCAAAGCTATTACTTTTTCAAAGATTGTGCATTGATTTCTTGATTTTAATAAATAAATACAACAAATTTCCGATGAAATTAATACCGTGTTCACACTATGAAATCTAAACCGGGTCGAACCCAGGTTAGTTAATCCGAATTAATTACACCGGTTCACACTTGAAAAAGAACTACCCCACTTTGGGTTTTTCCCTTCAACAAAAATAAACACGCATGCGCAACATCTTGTAAACAGCGTATGTGACAACAAACGAAATGGAAACCGCCACGGTACTGTTCTTCTTTCTTTTGTCACTGATACGGAAAAATCGGCGGAAGATTACAAATTTAAAGCGAAAAAATAGGTTTGCTAGGTTGAGACGAATGAGGATGTATTTGATGGCAAGAAACAACTTATTACTGATGAATAGACGCTCAAATTTACAACCGGCAGAAAGGAGGATATGGAGCAAACCCCGTTCACGGAATTGGTGGGACTGTATAGTTCCAGGTTTTACTGATGAAGAATGGATCCAAAACTTCATAATCAACAAAGAAACATTTGATTTTTTAAAAGAAAATTTACATGATACGTTAGTTAAATATGATACTCCGTTTAGAAAAGCTTTGACAGTGGACTTCAAAATTGCAAGTACCCTATGGAAGTTGGCAACAAATTGTGAATACAGGACTGTTGCTCATTTGTTTGGGATTGCTAGAAGTACGGCTTGTTCTGTCTTCCATGATGTGGTTACAAGCATTAATGAGACATTAGCACCACGATTCATTAGAAACCCAACCACAGAAAAGTTTAAAGATATTATTGACGGATTTCAAAACAAATGGGGATTTCCAAACACTATAGGTAAGTTTATGAAATATGTACACTAAAATTGTATATCTAGCAAGAAACACGTATATAGGTCTCTGATATAACCAAATTTTACAACATTTGCGAAGATTTTTGTGACCAACCTAACATTGTATATTCTCCTTACCATACACCAGAGACATATATACACATGTGTATTATATATGTCTCTGCATACACTAATCAGTTTTCGACAACAGAAATGTAACACAGATATACTTTTTCAAGAGCCCTGATATAAAAGAAAATATGAGACAGCGCAAAAAAATATACAGAAATTCTCTAACAAAGAAACACACATTTCTGAAAAATGAGATTACACTCTGTGTAGTCTAATTCAGAAAATCTGATGGAACACTTTGTGTAAAGTCTAATTCAGAATATCTGATTAATTAAGTTTGTTCTTTTTTTTATTTCAGGGGCCATAGATGGCACACACATTCCAATTCTGGCTCCTAAAGAAGTACCAGCTGACTATCACAACAGAAAGGGCTTTTATTCAATTATTTTACAGGCAGTTGTTGACTCCTCATATAAGTTTTGGAATATAAATGTTGGCTGGGCAGGTCGTGTTCACGACGCACGAGTTTTTGCAAATTCATCCATATATGCACAATTTCAGGGAGGCAATGTTGTTGGAAAGGAACTAGACAAAAGATTCAATAACACAACAATTACTCCGTTTATTATTGGGGATGCTGCATACCCATTAATGCCATGGTTAATAAAACCTTTCAGGGACAATGGAGCATTAAGTGCAGAAAAGAGATATTTTAATTATAAGTTGTCAAGGGCAAGGATGGTGGTGGAGAATGCATTTGGCAGATTGAAAGGAAGACGGAGATGTTTAATGAAAAGAAATGATTTATCTACACTTTTTGTACCTGATGTTGCAGAGTGCTGTTGTACATTGCATAATATATGTGAAACTTTTTTGAATGAATTCCCTGAAGAATGGCTAGAACAAGAGGAAATGAATAATGCCCCAAATGATTGCCAGGCAGCAACACAAACTGGAGAGCGAGTCAGGGATACATTAATTAACTACCTTTTACAAGAAAGGGAACAGTAGTTCAAATATAAAATGATCTACAGTATTAAATTATTATTATTAGTTTAATTCTTATTGTGATGACATCCTGCTTGTTATTAAAACATATCAGTAATTTACAGTAAAGTATGATTGCTAATGAGACTGAATGAGTATGCCATTAACTAAGATGAACAATGTAACCAACTACAGTTCAATATATATGAACTTCAACAATGAGAAAATCTTGCACTGTAAATTAAGCAGTTTATCCTCTGAAATGCTTTAAATTGGTCAATAATTAGCTTAATATGTATTGAAAGCCAAGATTCTGCATTCAAGGATGTAGTAACCTTAAAATGCTAGGCGACTGTCAAGTGAGAGATTTAGCTACCTCTAAAACCAGGTCTAATCCACAATTTCTTTAACTAAGAAAATGCCTGTAACAATTCAGGAATATGACAGTTGTTTTCCATTCATTATATGTGATTGAGCTTATCGATCAGCCATTTGATTACAGACTTTCCTTTAGAATTTCCCCTTGAGTTTGTTTTTTGTGTAATTTTACTTTTTGCTGACATCAATGACGTTTGGTCTTAAATGGAGAGTTGTTTCATTGGTAATCGTACAAAATTTTCCTATTTTTATATATATTTTTAGCATAATTGAATATGCTGAAATTTATTGCCGGCTTTCCTGGGGAAAAAATAATTTCAACAAGTCCAAAGACCATCTCTGAAAACAATCATCAGACCAGAACACAATTCACATCTGAAATTTGTCATGGTTTAACTATAAGCCAAATTTCAAGTCAATATCTTTAAGCAAAATAAAAAGTGGAAAACCAATTATTTGAGTGGATTTTCCAAGTTCAAGCATAACTCTGCAAAAATTTATCAGACTGGAACAAAAAGTAGAACTTGATCTGTAACTTGTCATGGTTATACTATATACCAAATATCAAACCAATATCTTGAAGCATGACAAAAAAAATATGGAAAGCTGATTTACATGACAGACCAACAGACAGAGTGCAAACATAAATTCCCCTTCAATTTTCTTGGTAGGGGACTAATAAAAACTAAATGATATGCTATACTGAAGCTTCAAATTAAGCTACAATAGTTCATCCATATACAAGATATGATAATATTGTTATCAATTTTAAAATATTAAGATTTATAGGATAAACATCCCTATTTTTCTGCATTCTGTGAATGAAGTGAGAAATACAGATTCTTTTTTTTTTGTTCAGTCTACAGAGATGACGGCATTGTTTCTGTATTCACATTTAACACTTATCAAGCAAACCTGATACTGAAAATTTAACTTTACAAATGAACAAAGAAAAATTATTTCAAGGTAAGATGATACAAGATAGACATGTACATCTTACAATCATTTCACAGACCAAATATAGAATACCTATTCATTACAGTAATGTATCTAAGAAAGAGACTGAACAAAAAAATTGAACATTGACAAACGAACCATGAAAATGAGAATAAAGTCAGATGATTCATGTACACCTTAGAACAACAGTTCCTGGTATTTCCAAACACCAAATATAATTGACAGCTTCTTATTGTATCTGAGATAAAACTGCACATACCAAATATAGTTATCCTATTTGTTAAAGAAAAAGAGAAATTAATATTATAACAAAGAATCTTAACTTTCTTTTAAAGAAATCGCTGAACCATGAAAATTAGGTCAAGGACAATAGCCATATGACCCAAGGAAACGTCATAACATCAGATATCTATATGCAAAGTATAAAGCATCATATATTTTACCTTTTGAAATATTAAGATTTAAGGTCAAGGGCAAATAACCTTGTCATCTAAGAGGTTGCAGGGGAGACAGCATTAATAAAGAGGAAAAAACGATAAGTTTTTATTAGGACATATCCTTCTATTTTCAATTTTTACACAGAAATTTAAAGGAACAACAATATTTCTTTTCACAAACATAAATAAATGTTCTTTCATCTAGATCTTAAAATTTAAAGTTAAAATTAAAATATATTGATTGAAAAAAAAACATAAACTTGGTATAAATTAAAATTAACAGCTAAAAACAGTCTTCATTATTTAGCATCCTCAAGAAGCTCATATTACTGCATGATGCTTCTGGAAGAAAAGAAGCATGATTAACATTTGAGGTTGGTCTGTGGTATGTTGATGATGTTGATGATGTTGATGCAGAATGTAATGGTGAAGCCTGGAATGATGAAGAAGGGAATGACGATACTGATGATGCATGACCTGATGTAATTTGGGATGATGGCTGTCCTTTAATAATTGTAGCAAACATAGAAAATAGTTTCAGCTCATGTTCCTTGTCCTCTTTTCTCATTCTCTCCTCTCGAGCCTTTTCTTCCTCCCATCTCTTTGATTCATTGGATAAAAACTCATTTTGCTGTTCTTTTAACATAGCCATAAGGCTCTCATCACTTTTTCTGATTTTCCCAGAGGCAATAAAAATATAAATATTACTATTAAAAATCAAATTGAAAATTTCATATTTTAGAACTAATCCATGAATTTAATAGCATATTGAAAATTTTCTGCATGTTACCAAAACAACAGGCAATTGCGAACATGTATGTTTTTTTTTTCACAAATTTAATATTTTTTAAGTATTTTTAATTCTTTAATTAAAAAGAGGGCACACGCTGAAATGTCTCGCCTGTTTTACTAACCATGATTGATTTTATGTTGATAGCCCTAAAGATAAAAGTTTTACTACAAGTATCACATAAACTTAAAATTATCAATGATCCATGAAAATGAGGTCCTGGTCAGATAAACCAGGCCAGACAGACATGTACACCTTACAATCATTCCATACACCAAATATAGCTGACCTTATTGCTTATAGTATTAGAAAAACAGACCAAAACACAAAAACTTAACATTGACCAATAAACCATGAAAATGAGGTCAAGGATAAATGACACCTGCCAGACAGACATGTACACCTTACAATCATTCTATACACCAAATATAGTTGACCTTATTGCTTATAGTATTAGAAAAACAGACCAAAACACAAAAACTTAACATTGACCAATGAACCATGAAAATGAGGTCAAGGATAAATGACACCTGCCAGACAGACATGTACACCTTACAATCATTCCATACACCAAATATTGTAGACCTATTGCATACGGTATAAGAAAAACAGACCAAAACACAAAAACTTAACTATAACCACTGATCCATGAAAATGAGGTCAATGTCAGATTACACCTGCCAGTTAGACATGTACACCTACAGTCCTTCCATACACCAAATATACTAGACCTATTGCTTATAGTATCTGAGATATGGACTTGACCACCAAAACTTAACCTTGTTCACTCATCCATGAAATGAGGTTGATGTCAAGTGAAAACTGTCTGACGGGCATTATGACCTTGCAAGGTAGGCACATACCAAATATAGATATCCTATTACTTAAAATAAGAGAGAATTTAACATTACAAAAAACCTTAACTTTTTTTCAAGTAGTCACTGAACCATGAAAATGAGGTCAAGGACATTGGACATGTGACTGACGGAAACTTCGTAACATGAGTCATCCATTTACAAAGAATGAAGCATCCAGGTCTTCCACCTTCTAAAATATAAAGCTTTTAAAAAGTTAGCTAACGCCGCCGCCACCGTCGGATCACTACACCTATGTCAAGCTTTCTGAGACAAAAGTCGCAGGCTCGACAATAAAAAAAATCAACATGAAATTCAAGAAATAACATTTGACAATGAACCATAACAATGATGTCAAGGTCACTATCTTGCTATATGTGTGTTTATTCAGCTTTTAAAATAACATTTGTATCAGATTTTGGATTTTACAATTATTTGGTCTCAAGCATTTTAATGATGAGATCTAATTTGCACATCTCCAGTAGCACTGAGGTTATGTTTATGTTATAAGTCATACCACATTTTCTTATTTTCTTAAAAAAAATACATTTTTTTGTGTACTGGAACCTGTTTCTGAGTCTAAATATGAGTCTTTTCATTTCTTGTTTTCAACTATATAAATGGTACTATCAATGGTAAACTACATGGACTAAGCATACATTGACCTATAATGGTTTACTTTTATGTTATTTGGATAGAGAGTTGTCTCATTGGCACTCAGACCACATTTTCCTATATGTATATTCATTGTATGTAATAGTATAAAAAGGGCCTGTTTGCTTTATACTTACTTCCCTGTTTTTTTCTACATTCAGGGTCATTCTGGTCTTTTCTCTTTCTTTCATCTGTTTTCTGAAATAAAAAGTAACCGTTCAATCTACTTGTAGGTAAACTGTTTTTTATTGGATGCCTCTTGCTTTTTTACCTATATATTTAAAATTTGTTTTTTTATTAATTGGTTTGTAGAAATGGTTATTTGTTTTCTGGTCTAAATTGCTGTACAATGGTCATTTCATAACCCTTTTTCCCCATTTTAATGGTTTTACACTAGTAATTTTGGGGCCTTTATAGCTTGTTCGGTGTGAGCCAAGGCTCTGAGTTAAATGCCGTACATTGACCTATAATGGTTTACTTTTATAAATTATTTTTTGGATGGAGAGTTAACCCATTGGCACTCATACCGCATCTTCCTGTATATATCTATTTGGTCTTGGATTGATAGTTGTCCAATTGGCAATCTTACCACATTTTTTTAATACATACGAGTATATTTATATGTACAATGTATAAAAAATTCATGATTATAGCCAATGCTAAATGATCAAGAATACAAGGTGATGAATCATATAATTATGATTCAGTACAATACAAAATGTTATATGGCTTATGCAGGATTAAAACATGTAAAAGTGTACATTACAACCAAAAAATAGCAAAATTATGAACAAATTAGTTATTGGTTATCTGAAATATTCAATCTTTATTCAAGATTTTACTATTTTTTTGTGGTGTTGACATTTTCATACTTGCATATGATATCTATTATAAACACATACAATTCAGTTCACTTGAAAAAGGCAGAAATACATATATATCATAAATTATTGGGAAAGGAATCATGGGGACAGTTACTCCTTGATCACTTTGACGTTTGTTAAGCATAAATATATGATTATAGAATTTTCCACCATTGCAAGTATATTACATGTATGTAATAAAAGTGAAACTTTCATTGAATAGGTTTTTTTAAACAAATCATAAGTTTTGGAGATTTTTTTTAGAAGGGAATGTCTTGTTAAGCATGAAATTTAGATCAAGTATTACTAAATCAATTAACATGATCAATATACCTTTCTTTCTGCTCTTGATATGTGAGTCATCTGTGGTAAAGAGGCGTCTTTCTCAATCTGGGACTACAAATATAAATAAATGTTATAGTAACCCTGAGAAGTTTTATCATGTTTATAGCATCCTTATTTTTATATGATTTGCATATTATACTGATAAATATTGAGTGAATTTATGCAAACCTTTATTCATTTTCATTTCTTAACAACATAAGCAGAAAAATGTATGTTGTAGCTTTTTTATGCTAGTGTTGACCTGTCAAATGGTCACCCCATATTCATATGCCTGTATATAACTGATTAGAGACACCCATTTTATTTGGTAAACCAGTTCAGCCATACACAATTCAGAGTTCTTGAAACTGTTTTTGTACTTGACATTTGGACTGCCACTATATTCTCAAATCTGGTCAGCTAAAGCACACTTCTATAAGCATAACTTTTAACAATTTTTTAAAGAAATTATCAGACATTTTGGCTGACATTTACACAAAAAGTGTCAAACATTTCAAATCAGCCACACTGAATGTTTTAAATATCTCTGAACATTTCTTGACTTAAACCTTTATGTTCATGATGATATGTCCTTAAAGCTATACAGCTGAATTATTGAAAAGTAAGCTAGCATGCATGTAATGATGTAGATTAATGTAAAGAAAAATGCAAAAATCATAGCCAAAATGTGGTGTATTGTCTATTGATCACTGTGTGGTATTGATTCGTGTTTCTGGTCCATATCAAACATAAAGATTTCTATGGACATATTTGATTGGTGTACTTATCCTGTATTGAAGTTTGACTCGGTTGTATCAGGAACATAGATATACTGTTCCCAGGTTGTATAATACTAAATACTAAAAGATGTTAAAAAACTGAAATCGGTTGTAGAGGAAATGTAACATGTAAAAGTAAGAATGAAATCGGTGATGAAAGGAACAAATTCGACTTAGATGCGGATAGTGTAATTTCCATCATACTAATCTATTATACTGAGCATTTCTTATTAAAAAAACTGTGACTAAGCTAAACACATTTATTCGCTATATATTTGTTCTGAACAAACGCACGAATACTATACGCTTCCTTAATTAATTTTCGGTGTGTTACATGCAGATTAATGGGAATAAAATACATGTACAACCTTATCATTGTTTTATAATACTTACGTCTGCAATCAGTTTAACGGTTGCTGGTACCATTGTCACGGAACATGCAGAAGAACTGCTAGTGGATGGCTGTTGAAAAATGTCCATATCTCCATCTTCATCTTCTGGCTTACTGCATTCAACAAAAGAGATTTTTCTAGAGCTGTGGTTTTCCGAAGAGTCCTTAACTTTCGGTGGGGTTACTGCCGGGCGCCCTCCTAAAATGTCCTCAAGTTCGTCATAATATCTACAAGTTGTTCTGCCATTTCCACTCAATTTGTTGCTGTTCTTTGCATTAAAGTAATTTCTTTTAAGAGTTTTAATTCTCTGTCTACATTCCGGTGCCGTACGAAGATACCCCAAGCCACCCATTGTTCTTATAATTGAAGAAAATACATGGGTGTTTCTTGTTGAATTGTCCAATTCTGATTGAATTTTCCCTTCTCCCCACGTTGAAAGTAAAGCCTTCGTCTCCTGGTCACTCCAGGTTAGACCTCTCTTTTTTGAAGAATTTTGTTCGGCATCCATGTCTATACTTTGTATTGGCAATGACAGACGGCAGAAAACGTCACGTAACGCTATGGCAACAACCCCACATTAACTCCACTTTGCGTTCACACTAGAATGTGGGGTAACTAATCCGGGTTCGCCCGACATTAACTCCACCTCAGATGAGGGGTAATTTTAACTCGGGTTCGCCCCAGTTTAACGTGTTCACACTATTGGAATTTAATCCGGATTAATTAATTCGGGTCGAACCCGGTTTAAAAATGCATAGTGTGAACGGGGTATAAGTTTCTCGTAGCAAGAACACTAATTAATCATTTTGTTTTATCAACTACTTATACGGAAGTTTATATGGCGTTGACGTCACAAAATCAGTGTTATCCAAAGATTTGTTGAGGAACGTTACATTGCATTTTAAAATAAAAATGAGAAAATCGGAAGAAAAAAAATATACATCCTCAAGTTTTGAATACGCATGAAATTGAAAAAACCCATTATATGCAGTCAATGATATTTTGTATCCAAATTTTGATCGGCAGTATGAAATATCAACGTAAGATATCTTTGATAAGTCAATCTTTCTATGCAATCAATTTACTAAAATAATAAAAAGGAGTCGCTGGTCAAAAGTAGGATGTATTAAATTAAAATGCAGTTGATGTAGGCAACTTTAAGAGTACTCAGAAATGTAATCGACATATATAGATGCGAACAATATGTAACATCATGTTTGAAAAGTGCATTGAATCCTTCATTAAACCTAATCACCGCCAAAGAAATATAACCAATGTAGAGTATAAATAAAATGAAACGAGGGAGCGGTGCTTTCCTTTCGACCCAATTTACATAGTTTAACATACATAAAGATGTTTTACGCATAAGTATTTTGCACCAATCTCACAGGGTGAATGGGGAGTAGAAATATGGTCACTACAGATATTCTTCCTATCGGCAGTTAAACCCTTTCATAATAGTTACCAAAGGTACCAGGATTATAATTTAGTACGCCAGACGCGCGTTTTGTCTTCATAAGACTCATCAGTGACGCTCAAATTCAAATATGTATAAATCCAAACAAGTACAAAGTTGAAGAGCATTGAGGATCCAAAATTCCAAAAAGTTGTGCCAAATACAGCTAAGGTAATCTATGCCTGGGATAAGAAAATCCTTAGTTTTTCGAAAAAATCATAGTTTTGTGAACAGGAAATGTATAAAAATGACCTCATTATTGATATTCATGTCAACAACGAAGTGTTGACTACTGGGCAGGTGATACCATCGGGGACGAAACGTCCACCAGCAGTCGTGAGTCGTCCAGTTGGTTTTGAGGGATTATCAACTACGCAGCCACGTCCGGTCAGAATGGTGACGTTAGATATAATGCTTCGTGTCCCTATATCCTGATCATGCATTACATATTTGCTACTGAACGTGAAACCAATCTTAATAATTGATAAAAGACTTAAATTTATTAGGTGTATACAACATAATTTACATAGCACGATATAACCTACTCATCATCAATAACAATATCCCAAAATAAAAACACTAACACTCATCTGCTTTTTTTTATATGTTAAAATTGTACTTTATGTAGGTCTAAACCATTGACTGTACTGTTTAAATTTTTTATAAGGGTTATGCTGTCCACATTTGTTGTAGTTCTTGGTTTGGAACTTTTTTAAGTCAAGTTATACGATTTTTTTATACAAGCCTCGTTTTCATAATACAGCTTACATTGAAACATCCATCCGTGGGTATACGACATGACGACAACAATTTAATGACAAGAATTATCTAAACAATTGAATCTTCATTCAATATGTCAAGCTGTAAACCGAGTGTATGCAAGTTAAATAAGTTGGCTTAAGCTAGATTTGGCTATTTATTTCAGGTATTATTGACATATAACTCTTTTACGGTCCGTAAGTGGCATGTTGTAAGACTTAAACTCGCCCCTATCGCCTCAGTTTCCCGTAACATTTAAAATTTTTATTCTCGTCTTGAATGCCGATGCAATATTTGCTTATGGACGTAAAACTAATCAATCCTTTGTTCAAACACTATGGAAGTCAAACTAATATCTATTTTTATTGAGAAAAAAATCCCAAGGATGACTGGGGGTTGCAAATATGATCACTACAGGTCTTCTATCGACCAGCAGTAAAACCCTTAATAAATGAGACGTCGCATATCTAGATATCAACGCCACTTTACTTATTTGAATATTATACTAAAGAAATCGGATACGGGTCACGGAAATTCTATTGAAATGATAGGGAATTTTAAAGAGAAAATGTCTGTTTTAACTTTCATTAAAGTGATAGACAGGTTGCGGGGACACAATATAAATATACACAACAGTATACACTATTTAAACGCAACAGTTTTTGTTTATTCAACAACAATATATCACATGCTGTTAACAGATTTATTCACTGGTACAGCTATTTCAGTGATCCCTCTATGTTAGTACCTTAGAACCAGGGTATCTTCAGGTATATATATTTATAATTTTGTTAGTTTATATATTATATTTTCATTAATACATTGTTTAATATCATTAGTACATTATGTATCTTTAATACATTATTTCTCTATAATTTTACTATTATAACTCTGAATATGAACTTTATATATAAATATTGTGGAGAATTATTTCCCCGAGGGTATCACCTGCCCAGTAGTCAGCACTTCAAAGTCTTCTGTGTTGACTTGAGTTATCATTGATATGTTCATAATTATAAATAAACTGTTAACAAAATTTAGAATTTTTGAAATACTAAGGCTTTTCTACCTCAAGAATAGATTCCCTTAGCTGTATTTGGCAAAACTTTTAGGAATTTTTGGTCTTCAATGGTCATGTACTTCGTACTTTGTTGGCCTTTTAACAATTTTTGACGAAACGCGCGTCTTGCGTAAATATAAAATTTCACTCCTGTTATCTATGATGAGTTTATTTTTTACTATCTGATAGATGTTACAAGTTGGTCTAACATTGAAAGTCGGTAGTGCAGATTGTCCCACTCGGAGGACAGACTGAAACAGTCCGCATTGTTTGTTAGTTATACAGATTGTCCCGCTCGGAGGCCAAGTTGTATCAGCCACACTGACTGGTAGTGATAGACTGTCCTACTCGGAGGACAAGTTGTATCAGCCACACTGACTGGTAGTGATAGACTGTACCAGCCCGCACTGTCTGGTAGTAACATACTGTACCAGCCTGCCCTGTCTGGTAGTAACATATTGTACCAGCCGGCCCTGTCGTATAGGACAGATTGTTCTATTAGGACAGGCTGACAGTGTGTTATTATTATATTTGTGTTTTACTGTTCATTGTTACTTTTTTTCGGCAAGGAGGTAGTGTATATATTTTGGTACATGGTGCATAGTATAGATAGTTGTAGTTTTTGGTATTGACGTATTGTTTGTGGACAACTTGGATCCAAGTATTTACTGGAACGTTCGTTTAAGATATCAACACCTGGTTACACGTTACAGTAAGCATAATTTGTACATCTTCCGTATAATCTAAAGTAACAGTGTATACATTTGGGGAAGAAATAAGAGGTACTTTCACTTTCAAGACTCATTCAAATGATTTATAATATAAAAAAAAATGTGTAAGGGTTCCGCAGAACCCAGTATCTAGCCTACTTTTTCTGTTCACCACAGGCTCAATAAATAAAGGCAACAGTAGTATATCGTTGTTCAAACTCATAAATCCATGGACAAAAAACAAAATCGGGGTAACAAACTAAAACTGAGGGAAACGCATTAAATATAAGAGGAGAACAACGAAACAACACTACAATGTAACACACACAGAAACGGACCAAGCAACAGACAAAATTCCAAGAGAATAACAAATATAACATCAAAACTAAATACATGAATCTGGGATAGACAAGTACCGTGACACGTCTTATCGCAATGATAATTTACACTCAAAAATAAGAGAAAACAAACGACGCAACGTTAAAATGTAACACACACGGAAACGAACTATAATAAAAATATGGCCATATTCCTGACTTCGTACAGGACATTTTTAAAGAAAAAATGGCGGGTTGAACCTGGTTTTGTGGCATGCCAAACCTCCCCTTTTAAAGCCATGTGAAATATATCATTACGATGACAACTCAACAACACAAGACTACATTATAAATAAATTGGAGAATACAATTGACAAAGAAACACACGAACAACAGTCAACAAAAGGCAACAAGTTGAAAATTTTAATACGCCAGAAGTGCATTTTATCCACACAAGATCTACTAGTGATGCCCAGATACAAAAGTTTGAAAGCCGAAACAAGCACAAAGTCGAACAGCATCGAGGACCAAAAGATCAAAAAAGTTGTGCCAAAAACGGCCAGGGTTTTCTGTTAGTTACCAGAACATCCTTACATCCATTCAATAAAAATGAGGAAAAAATCAATAAAATTGTTCCTCTTGATACTATCTTTCGATTGTAAAAAGCTTCTGTTCAAGTTTGGTCAAAAAAGGATAGTTTATGATTCTAATATATGTTTTAAAAACTTTAACTGCAGACTGCATGTAATGCAGTAATGAAGTAAAATACAGATACACATGTACAAAATTTTATTAAAATTTCCTTCTAGATACTAGCTTTAAACATACTGACTGTCGCTGCAAAAATCAAGGTTCCTGAGCTATTCTAAAAATCGAAGCAAGAGGCTTTTAACATTGCAGTATAACATACAGGCTAAAATGGCTGAAACGTCAAATTTGCAAACTTCATGTTGAAAATTGGCTAACAATGTCATTACAAAAACAGGTTGCGGAGATGAAACTTGAATGTCCAAAGAATAAGCAAGTCCAAACCGTGTATGTGTAGTCGCTGTGTAGTCCGTGTTTTAAAGATTATAAATATATCAAGCCAGTCCATTTCTAACTATTATCACGTGGTACAATTCTCATTTTAATATTATGAATATTAGTTAGCAAAAGTACTACTAATTTCTGGCTATGTACAAGTACGCAGCCACGTTTGGTTAGAATGGGGACATTAACCCGGCTGCCTTGTGTTGAAAGATACTGTAGCCACACTTCATTGTAACAACTCTTCGAGTGGCCCGTAGGTGGCTTGATGCAAGGCATAATTTCTGTCCCTATCCTCATCATGACGATGCAAGAAAAATTTGCTACTGAACGGTTATACAATTCTTAATAATTGATAACAGACTTAAAATTATTAGGATACATCATAGTTTTGTTAGCAAAATGTAATGTAGTCATCATAAATAACAATAATCCAAAATTTCTTAAACTCACGCCCAAATCAGCGGTGGTGTCCTTTTAAGAGTTTTGGGACAAGTATCTGCTTTAACACCGCCATATTATTTATGAATGTGCCTGTCCCCAGTCAGAAGCCTGTAATGCAGTGGTTGTCGTTTGTTTATATGTTACATATTTGTTTTTCGTTCATTTTTTTATATAAATAAGGCCGTTAGTTTTCTCGTTTAAATTGTTTTACATCGTCTTATCGGGGCCTTTTAATAGCTGACTATGCCGTATTGGCTTTGCTCATTGTTGAAGGCCGTACGGTGACCTATAGTTGTAAATGTCTGTGTCATTTTGGTCACTTGTGGACTGTTGTCTCATTGGCAATCATACCACATCGTCTTTTTTATATTTAAAAAGATAATAATATGAATCTGCTTAATCAGTGTATACTGCCAGTATTGTGCTTAGCGCAATCAGGTCTTCCATTTCGTAATTTTCCATAGATTATGTGAGGCCCGACTGGCGGGCTCGGTTGTTCTTAAAAACTCGATATTGTCTATATACTTCCAATGGAATAATTTCTGCACTTTTTTGTAAGTACTTACAGAACAGTTTTCACATGAATAACATGACAGGTACTTAACTGTCAAAAAGTATCGTCCAAAGATGAAAAAACCTGAAGGAGACTTCTAATCCTAGGAACGTCTTTTAAAGATATTGTGTCACGATCTGTATTCTCGACATATCTAAATATTCGGCGCTTACAATACAGTGACTTAGTGTCCTTCAAATGTTTCCCGCAATATTTAAAACAAAAATGCCGCCGACTGTATTTATTTCGTTCCCGCTAAAAACGGCCATATCTACTTGATTCTTTAAAAAGTCCCCTGCTTCGTCACGAAGTCCCTTTGCAAGAGAAGTTTCGAAATTTCGAATTAAAAGTTCATATCCGTGTTTAGAACAAGTGTCGATTAAGATTCCAAAACAATTTCATGACTTATACAACCGTCAGTAAACTCATGAATAACTTTTACACCATATCGAATCGAATCTTAATACTCCTTGACAAGGGTTTGAACTTTTTGGTCATGTTTCTCATCGGGGCTTATTTCAAAGAAATGCTCAGTGATAATACCTGGAATATCCGTCAAACGTTGTGCTCCGTCTACTTCAAGAATTGCATGTCGATAAATTACTTACACATGGACAGATATCTCTGTGCGCTGAAAGTAAGTTGTGCATTTTGCCACTGTGCACGGAACTGTGTCCAGCTAATTTGTCTAAAAGTTCTCTAAAGTAATTAAACATATCATCCGGCTTAGTGCATTTTCTGACAAGTGTAAGTTTTAGAATTCACAGTGATATATCCGTGCCGTTCCCACGATACATTGGGAACATCATCCGAAACATTCAACTCTTCGTCCGTAAAATTTAATAACAAAATTCCATATTTACTACATTCACGATCTAAACACGCCTTCGAGTAAGAATTATTAACTTGATCTTTATCACAGAGTAGCAACAACGATATTAGTGAGGTGTTCATAAACAGGGTAGAAGTTTTCTCGATATCTAAAATGTTCGGAATCGGTAACACAATCGTTTGGTCTTGCTGATCATGAGCGGACAAAATACGGCTTGAATCTCTCAAATGGTCTTTGGTTCATTTTATGTTTGGATTATTTATACAAAAGTCATTAAACACATCAGTTTGAGATTTATCATGTATATATTTGGAATGTTTAAAGAATTGTTTGCTCTATGCTCTTCAACTTTGTATTGTTTGGCTTTATAACTATTTTGATATGAGTGTCACTGATGAGTCTTATGTAGACGAAACGCGCGTCTGGCGTACTAAATTATAATCCTGGTACTTTTGATAACTATTTACACCACTGGGTCGATGCCACTGCTGGTGGACGTTTCGTCCCGAGGGTATCACCAGCCCAGTAGTCAGCACTTCGGTGTTGACATGAATATCAGTAATGTGATCATTTTTATAAATTTCCTGATACAAAACTTTGAATTTTTCGAAAAACTAAGGATTTTCTTGTCCCAGGAATAGATTACCTTAGCCGTATTTGGCCCAACTTTATGGAATTTTGGATCCTCTATGCTCTTCAACTTTGTATTGTTTGGCTTTATAACTATTTTGATATGAGCGTCACCGATGAGTCTTATGTAGACGAAACGCGCGTCTGGCGTACTAAATTAAAATCCTGGTACTTTTGATAACTATTAGAGCCGATACGGATACGCTTAGTTTCATTTTTATTTGCAGATGGAGGAGATGTATTAGGATCTGTCCAAAAATTGTACGCGATTTTATTTACATCGTCAGTAATAGCATCTTTCCTCGTTTTTCTCTCAATATATGTCCAACATGACTTTTCAGGAGTAAATATTTGCGTACGTACTCGTTTTCCTTTCGATAACCGTTTCAGGGAAAGTCCCAACTTTCTTGAAAGCAAATTTTTCTTTCGTTCTGTTTTAACCACTCGTGCTTGCTACGAATACAATTAATGCAGTTTTTGCCGAATCAGATCTTGAAAATGTTGCCTGGTCGACTATCTCTTTAATATCATTTACAACAGTATTGCCAAGTTGAAAGTCCGTTTTTTCTGCAGGCGTCACAACAAACTCTAATTTTTCAAGCTTTTGAACAGTAAATTATTGTGCAATTTTATTTTCTAATTACGTGGCCATTAATACTACTCTTTTCTTAGGTGGTGTAGGGATTGCCCTCTTCATTAACATTACAGCCCAGCTTTTCTCCATCTTATTCGAAAAAGTGTTTTAAATGTCATTTATAGTGTTTATAGGGGAAACTTTACTTTGAGTTTTCCTATATTTTCTTTTCTATGCCTTTTTCTCCTTCCATATTTCAAATCTCAAAACAGACGTGCTTTTATTAACTGCAAATTAAAATCATTACCAAAATTTTATGATTGTTTTAAAAAATGGAACCCTTGCTTAAAAGAAGCCACTTTATTTCTAAAAAATAAAAACGCATAAAAGAAATGCTCGTACAATATTACGCACCCAAGTTTTACTCGTTTTATAACCTTTGAAAGTTTAACAACCAAGTTAAAAATTGCGGGCAAGATAAAACATGCAATGCGTTCCGCGTCAACGGCAACACTTATAAATATCATGGAATAACAAAATAGATCCGAAAAGTCAGTAACATACAGATAAATCAAATCGTAGCTCAAAAAGTCTCTGAAAAAGGGAGAAGGGTTGGATCCATCCCGCTGCAAATGTTTACACCTGTTTTAAGTCAGGAATCTGATGTACAGTAGCTGTAAATTATACGTGTTTCTCGGTTTTTTTTAATTTTATATAGATTAGACCGTTGGTTTTCCCGTTTGAATGGTTTTACACTTGTAATTTTGGGGCCCTTTAAAGCTTGTTGTTCGGTGAGAGCTAAGGCTCCGTGTTGAAGGCCGTACGTTGACCTATAGTGGTTTACTTTTTTAAAATTGTTATTTGGATGGAGAGTTGTCTCATTGGCACTCACACCACATCTTCCTATATCTATCTATATATATATATATACTGATAAACCGACAATCGACTAAGTTGTGCGCTTGAACTGTGTAATTTTATGGCGCCGCGTTTTTTTCCTCGTTTACACTATTAGAAACGACGTCTGGTTGCCTTTGTAATAAATTTAATGCATGCGACATCTTTTTTGCCATTTTTCAAACTTTGTTTACGGAAAGTACGAATGCTATTGAGATCAAT
Organism: Mytilus galloprovincialis; assembly: GCF_965363235.1. NCBI lineage: Eukaryota > Metazoa > Mollusca > Bivalvia > Mytilida > Mytilidae > Mytilus > Mytilus galloprovincialis. Next base: position 92,896,345 of record NC_134843.1, read on the forward strand.
ATAGATATTTAAAAAAAAACAAGAAAAATAACATGTCTATATTAAAAAGTCAATTGTTCATGAACAATTGAAAGGTCTTTCCTTCTTAGTTAAAAAAATATATGGTTTCTAAGGACTTTTATGTTTTTAACAAGTGGTTGCTAAGGACAAAAATCATTCCTAAGGATAAAAATATTACTACCAGGATAAAAATATTACTACCAGTATTAAAAAAAAGTGATTGCTAAGGACTTAAATGTCGTTGTTAGGGACAAAAATGTCATTTCCAGTATTAAAAATTTCATATTTATATTATTCACAGCCTTACAAGTTCAAAAATATATGGTTGTAAAGGTGTTTTATGTTGTTGCTAGGGACCTTAACCTCTGACCTTGACCTAATTTTATAGATCTTATTATGCTGAACATTTTTGCATTTCAGTTTTTTTCTATCTCTAACCTCTTTCGAGTTATAAGCGAAAAATCATCATTACGGACCCGAAAAACAGTTTTCGTGCCCTAGGTCCAAAATATTTGGTCCAATAATTTTGAACCCAACATAACAAATGTAGATCTGGACAAGACACACATTTCTCCGTTATATTTTATCAGCTATCTTTTACGGTTATTGAGTAAATCCGATACCAAGCTAAGGTCAAAATCTAGTTCATGACCTTGACCTTTGGTCAGTTTTCTTAGTCACGTAAAATGATGACCATTGGTGGCTACAACTTACGGTTTCTGAGTTTTAGTGGATAACCAACATCGGTTAATTTTCGAAGGGCATAACCCTACCAATGAGTCGTTGAATCTTTTTGATCCATATGTAACGAAGAACCAAGGTCTGTTCCTGAACAAATTCCACCCTTTGCTTTTTTTTCTACCTATTATGGTTACGGAGTTAGAATGATAACAAGGTTTCCGGTGTTAGGGGAGATAACCCCTATAAAGGAAATGTAACGGGGTCGTGCCCTCACCACAAGATAGCTTTTGGTCAACCGATACTAGATACCTAATATCATTTTAACATGTCGCGTGCTTTTTTTGGGAAATGTCGTTAAAAGTTTGGCGGAAAGAATAATAATAGTAATCAGAAGAAATACAGTAAGGTCTTTCCTTATAGAAAAAGGAAAGACCTTAATTAGAATTTCATTGTTGACAATCAAGTGCAATATACTGGCGGCTTTAACAAATAATTCGGCTAGGGATCCTGTGGCTAACATTAAGGTGTGTTAACAACAAACAAACATTAACAACTATAGGTCACCGTACGGCCTTGAACAATTAGCAAAGCCCATACCGCATAGTCAGCTATAAAAGGCCCCGATAAGACAATGTAAAACAATCCAAACGAGAAAACTAACGGCCTTATTTATATAAAACAATGAACGAAAAACAAATATATAACACATAAATGGTTATACATGTAATGTAAAATGCACCTTACAAAAATTGATGCAATGGAACAGGTCTTTCATTAATGTTTATCATCTAGAAACTTGCAGTGAGATTTTCAACAGATGTTAGCCACAAGATCCCTAGCCGAATTTTTTGTTAAAGCCGCCAGTATAATGCACACATGGATGATGTACAGATGTGAGGCAATATCAATAATTAAAAATGGCTGGGAAGAAAGTTAACAAAATTTTCACTATATATAAAAAAACAGATGTGGTATGATTGCCAATGAGACAACTATACATAAGAGACCAAAATGACACAGACATTAACAACTATAGGCCATCGTACGGCCTTCAAACAATGAGCAAAGCCCATACCACATTGTTATCTATAAAAGGCCCCTATAAGACAATGTAAAACAATTCAAACGAGAAAACTAACAGCCTTATTTATATAAAAAAAAAATGAACGAAAACAAATATATAACACACAAACAAACGACAACCACTGTATTACAGGCTCCTGACTTGGGACAGGCACATACATGAATAATGTGGCGGGGTTAAACATGTAAGCGGGATCCCAACCCTCCCCCTAACCTGGGACAGTGGTATAACTGTACAACATAAGAACGAACTATAAAATTCAGTTGAAAAAGGCTCAACTCGTCAGATGGAAAAAATACAAGTGGACGTGGCCGGGTACTTATACATCCCGACACAATGAACAGATCTGAAAGTACTCGCAGTTATCCGACAGCTAGTTCAAAGCCATTAACAACTAAGAAAAAAATCATGCATCTAAGACTAAACTATCAATCCGTACACATCCAAAATCCAATGGATTTAGTGAAAAGACGTCGTAAACAGCCAGAGAAAAACATGACCATTTCACTATGTATCACGAATAATACTAGGTTATCTCCTCAATCAAATTATAAAGAACTACATGTATAACCATTGATAAAAAAATTGAGTGTAAAAAAATACACTGCACTATATATGCTAGATAACAGTTTCAGTTTAGTCAATTCCTGCTACATCTTCTGAGTATTCCATTGCTCCTGTCTGAAAAAGAAATATTTATGCTGAATCAGCTGTGTCAAAAGTGAATGGTATAGAAAAAGGATTTTTTTTGTGTGTGTGAAAGTTTGATGAGATACATACAATGGTACTTAAAAACAACATGATACAGTCTAGCTATATCACTTTCTCACCTGATGACATTATTTATTCGTATTTTTTGGACTTTTTTCGTTATAGTGGAAATGGTGATCAGCCATAATGAAACTTTCCGATTTGCCTGGCGAAACAGAATGACGTCTTTAGCAGTCATACAAATACGTCATAATTTTGCGCAGTTTTACTCACGAAACATGCTAAACGCGTAAACGGTACGAACATTGCGCGTCACGTCATACAATTGTATACCTTTTAAGTGACTCGGGATTGTATGAGTAAGGAGTCCGTATGAATTCACAAACTAGCCCATGGTTGGTTAGGGTAGGGAGGGGGATACACGATATCTTATACGAGCATTGTATTCAAAATACATCTAATATTGAAACATCTGATACTACTCTGGGTATACAATGTACGTCATTCAATGACAAAAATTATCTAAAGACAAATACAGGCTACGATAAATCTGCATTCAAAATGTCAAACTCTAAACCTACCCAATAATATGCAAGTTATAAATAAGTCTACGAGATACAATTACATATCTTCATTAAAATTAAATAAATAAGGAATTATACATTATTTAATAACATACAACTTTCATGACTTGGGAGATGAACATAAATTAACCAATTTAGTTTTTTAGACCTCAACCTTCTCCCTTTTAATCTCGATCGGTAATTTTTAAAAGTGTGCAAAACAGGATGTACATCAGTACATGTGTTATTCAATCTCGCTAAGCTATTACTTACTTGAAAAACGGACCTTATTATTATACTTGCATACTATACCGATGTTAACGTTTTGTGTCATAATCAAGAGATGTATATATGACGCAATTTGATCAGCACATTTATGTCCTAGAAAAGTGGCATTAAGGTTTCTGGTCTGTACGTCTGTCCCGCTTGAGGTTAAAGTTTTGGTCAATGTAGTTTTTGATGAAGTTGTAATCCAATCAACTTGAAACTTAGTACACATGCTACCTATGATATGATGTTTCTAATTGTAATGCCAATTAGAATATCATAGTCTACTGAACATAGAAAATGATAGTGCGAGTGGGGCATCCGTGTAAAATGGACACATTCTTGTTTATGTTTTTTCTATTTTTCTGTATTCTAATGATCTAAGGACTTATTAGAGAAGCAGTTACGAGTGTGACACATGGTTCCACGGAAAACTATAAGGCAGCAACCATTTGATTTTCTGGGGGGGGGGGGGGATTTTTTTCTGGACAAACTTTTTTTTTTCGCCTGTGGCGAAAAACAATCTATTTTTTTTTTTGTGACAAGTCGAAAACAATTTTTTTCTTTCAATTTTAGCATTACATATAGTGGCAGCTGAGGGGGAAACAAACAATTTTTTTTTCTCAGAATCAAAAACAAATTTTTCTTCCTCCAAAAACTTGAAACAAACTTTTTTTCCCAAAAAACCATAGCCCCCATTAAACTGCAGTATAAGCATACTAAATTATACAGAAAAAAAGTTGTTTTATGGTATATAAGTTAAGTTTACTTATTGACTCATCACTATGCGAAATATATTTAGAAAAATATGTTTGATCCGTGCTCGCTCATAAATTCAACAGATAAAATGTAAAAAAATAAATTGGATTCTGTCAATAAACGGTGTATTAAATTGTATAAACCATCAAATCAAGATTGAAGTGTTATAACATTGTCGTAAAGAGGCCAAACAAGATTATGATCAAATGTATTCACTGGCATGATTTTGAACGTAGACGATAAATTACAACGTTTGTTTTAAGTTTATTTACTTGACATAATTATTCCAATGTCGCAGGTTGTTTATAGTGCGGTGGAATAGAATGAGTGCATATTTGTACTATTTAATTTAGAAAGTCCAAGCAGATGACTAAATACAGAAATATAAAAACTTTATAATGACATTTAGGATTAGTTTTATATTATTTATTTTTTGGACCTTTATACGTTTTGACGTTGCATGTGTCTTGATTTTACAAGCGGCGAAATATATCAAAGGGACATCAAAACTCATTAGTCGACAAAAAAAATAAGACAAACTACAAGGTTGCAGTTTGATTATGGTTGATACGTAAATGTACAATAAACAGGTACTGAAAATGATAATAACAATTATTACGAAATATCTGATACTACCTTTCATTTTACCTGTCGTATTAGTTGTGGACGAAGTTCACGTGTGGTGTACACGGTCAATAATTTAAAGCCTGGTAGCTTTTGATATGTTTTTTCTATTATAAACAAGCGTGGACACAGATGAGTGTGGACAGTGTGTTTGGATGTTTGACAGTGTCTTATGACAAAAGGAGTTCTATTTTTTTTCCTATATGGTGTTATTAACTGTCTTGCACGGTGACAACAGAACTGGGCATTAGGAGTGTTATTTATTTAATATTTTTTTTATGTTCAAGACGGGCATGCAGGAGACAGTAATTACATTAGTTACCAATTGATTATGATAGAATATGTTCTACATCTTTGATTTTGAATACATTTTGTAGGTAGGAGAGCAACACATAATAGGTTCATTTTTCACATGTTTTTTTTTCTAAATGGGAGATGATATCTAGATTTGAGAACATGGAGCCTGTACCTCAGTGGTTGTCGTTTGTTTATGTATTACATATTAGTTTTTTGTTTATTTTTTAACATAAATAAGGCCATTAGTTTTCTCGTTTGAATTGTTTTACATTGTCATTTCGGGCCCTTTTATAGCTGATTATACGGTATTGGCTTTGCTCATTGTTTATGGCCGTATGGTGACCTGTAGTTGTTAATTTCTGTGTCGATTTGGTCTCTTGTAGAAAATTGTCTCATTGGCAATCATACCTCATCTTTTTTATATGTATTTGCTTACTATTGTATGGTTCTATTTATATTACTTTGTGGTGGATCGTCAGTATCATTAGAAAATTTGTTTGTTAGAATGTCGAATTGTTCCTCAGATTAGAATACATTTATTGGCTTTTAGTAATGACAATGCCTGATATGATTCTTGGGGCTAGATGAGCTAGGAAGTAACCTTCTGTGCTGATTTATATCAATTCTTTGATTATATCTCCTCCAAAGCTGGTCGAAGCAAAGACAAAGTTTGACCAATATGAAAATGATTTCACCAAAAGAACCTTGTGAGCATGCTTCAAAGACTCATAACTGCTCCATAAGTAATCTGATAGAATTTCAAGCATGTCAAGCAGATATTATCAACATCTACTTAATTAGGGCCCCGCCGACTAAGGCGGGTCGCCCTATAGTGATCAGTCTGTCCGTCCGTCCGTCCGTCTGTCCGTCCGTCCGTCTGTCCGTCCGTCCGTCCGTCCGTCCGTCCGTCCGTAACACTTTAACTTTGTGTCCGCTCTATATCTAAAAAACCGTTACGATTTCAAAGTTTATACTTGACATCCATTTTAACCAACACCAGAGGGTGTGTCATGATGTATGTAAAACTTCCTAGGTCAAAGGTCAAGGTCAAAAACTTTGGTTTCAGTTGACAACCCTGTGTCCTGTGGTGAAGATCGTGTCCGCTCTATATCTTGAGAACCGTTATGATTTCAAAGTTTAAACTTGACATCCATTTTAACCAACACCAGAGGGTGTGTCATGATGTATGTAAAACTTCCTAGGTCAAAGGTCAAGGTCAAAAACTTTAATTTCAGTTGACAACCCTGTGTCCTGTGGTGAAGATCGTGTCCGCTCTATATCTTGAGAACCGTTATGATTTCAAAGTTTATACTTGACATGTATATGAACCAACACCAGAGGGTGTGTCATAATTTATGAACGACTGCCTAGGGCAAAGTCCAAGGTCAAAAACTTTGGTTTCAGTTGACAACCCCATGTCCTATGGTAAAGATTGTGTCCGCTCTATATCTTGAGAACCGTTATCATTTCAAAGTTTATACTTGACATGTATATAAACCAACACCAAAGGGTGTGTCATAATTTATGTGCAACTTCCTAGGTCAAAGGTCAAGGTCAAAAACTTTGGTTTCAGTTGACAACCCCATGTCCTATGGTAAAGATCGTGTCCGCTCTATATCTTGAGAACCGTTATCATTTCAAAGTTTATACTTGACATGTTTATAAACCAACACCAAAGGGTGTGTCATAATTTATTTACAACTTCCTAGGTCAAAGGTCAAGGTCAAAAACTTTGATTTCAGTTGACAAACCCATGTCCTATGGTAAAGATACAATTTTTTAATGCACATTATTCACAGCGGGGCCCACAGAGATGGCTCCCATCTCAATGATATCTAGTTAGTCTTAATATGTCTAAATATCTAAAAAGTTATAATATTCAAAAGGTATTGCAAAATTATTCCTTTTCATTTTTAGCTCACCTGGCCCGAAGGGCCAAGTGAGCTTTTCCCATCACTTTGCGTCCGGCGTCCGTCGTCGTCGTCGTCCGTCGTCCGTCGTCCGTCGTCGTTAACTTTTACAAAAATCTTCTCCTCTGAAACTGCTGGGCCAAATTAAACCAAACTTGGCCACAATCATCATTGGGGTATCTAGTTTAAAAAATGTGTGGCGTGACCCCGCCAACCAACCAAGATGGCCGCCATGGCTAAAAATAGAACATAGGGGTAAAATGCAGTTTTTGGCTTATAACTCAAAAACCAAAGCATTTAGAGCAAATCTGACATGGGGTAAAATTGTTTATCAGTTCAAGATCTATCTGCCCTGAAATTTTCAGATGAATCAGACAACCCGTTGTTGGGTTGCTGCCCCTGAATATGTAATTTTAAGGAAATTTTGCTGTTTTTGGTTATTATCTTGAATATTGTTATAGATAAAGATAAACTGTAAACAGCAATAATGTTCAGCAAAGTAAGATCTACAAATAAGTCAACATGACCAAAATGGTCAGTTCACCACTTTAGGAGTTATTGCCCTTTATAGTCAATTTTAACCATTTTTCGTAAATCTTAGTAATCTTTTAGAAAAATCTTCTTCTCTGAAACTACTGGGCCAAATTTAACCAAACTTAGCCATAATCATCATTGGGGTATCTAGTTAAAAAAATGTGTCCGGTAAATCGGCCAACAAACCAAGATGGCCGCCATGGCTAAAAATAAAACATGGGGGTAAAATGCAGTTTTTGGCTTATAACTCAAAAACCAAAGCATTAAGAGCAAATCTGACAGGAAGTAAAATTGTTGATCAGGTCACGATCTATCTGCCCTGGAATTTTCAGATGAATCGGATAATCGGTTGTTAGGTTGCTGCCCCTGAATTGGTAATTTTGAGGAAATTTTGCTGTTTTTTTGTTATTATCTTGAATATTATTATAGATAGAGATAAACTGTAAACAGCAATAATGTACAGCAAAGTAAGAACTAAAAATAAGTCACTATGACCAAAATAGTCAATTGACCCCCTAAGGAGTTATTGCCCTTCATAGTCAATTTTTAACAATTTTCTTAGAATTTGAAGATTTTCAATAACATTTTCCACAGAAAGTACTGTTATAGATAGAGATAATTGTAAGCAGCAAGAATGTTTAGTAAAGTAAGATCTACAAACACATCACCATCACCAAAACACAATTTTGTCATGAATCCATCTGTGTCCATTGTTTAATATTCACATCGACCAAGGTGAGCGACACAGGCTCTTTAGAGCCTCTAGTTCGTAAATCTTAGTAATCTTTCACAAAAATCTTCTCCTCTGAAACTACTGGGCCAAATTAATCAAAACTTGGCCACAATCATCTTTGGGATATCTAGTTTAAAAAATGTGTGGCGTGACCCGGCCAACCAACCAAGATGGCCGCCATGGCTAAAAATAGAACATAGGGGTAAAATGCAGTTTTTGGCTTATAACTCAAAAACCAAAGCATTTAGAGCAAATCTGACAGCGGTAAAAGTGTTTATCAGGTGAAGATCTATCTGTCCTGAAATTTTCAGATGAATCGGACAACCTGTTGTTGGGTTGCTGCCCCTGAATTGGTAATTTTAAGGAAATTTTGCTGTTTTTGGTTATTATCTTGAATATTATTATAGATAGAGATAAACTGTAAACAGCAATAATGTTCAGCAAAGTAAGATTTACAAATAAGTCAGCATGACCAAAATGGTCAGTTGACCCCTGAAGGAGTTATTGCCCTTTATAGTCAATTTTTAACCATTTTTAGCTCACCTGGCCCGAAGGGCCAAGTGAGCTTTTCCCATCACTTTGCGTCCGGCGTCCGTCGTCGTCCGTCGTCGTCGTCGTCCGTCGTCGTTAACTTTTACAAAAATCTTCTCCTCTGAAACTACTGGGCCAAATTAAACCAAACTTGGCCACAATCATCATTGGGGTATCTAGTTTAAAAAATGTGTGGCGTGACCCGGCCAACCAACCAAGATGGCCGCCATGGCTAAAAATAGAACATAGGGGTAAAATGCAGTTTTAGGGTTATAACTCAAAAACCAAAGCATTTAGAGCAAATCTGAAATAGGTAAAATTGTTCATCAGGTCAAGATGTATCTGCCCTGAAATTTTCAGATGAATCTAACAACCCGTTGTTGGGTTGCTGCCCCTGAATTGATAATTTTAAGGAAATTTTGCTGTTTTTGGTTATTATCTTGAATATTATTATAGATAGAGATAAACTGTAAACAGCAATAATGTTCAGCAAAGTAAGATCTACAAATAAGTCAACATGACCAAAATGGTCAGTTCACCACTTTAGGAGTTATTGCCCTTTATAGTCAATTTTAACCATTTTTCGTAAATCTTAGTAATCTTTTAGAAAAATCTTCTTCTCTGAAACTACTGGGCCAAATTTAACCAAACTTGGCCAAAATCATCATTGGGATATTTAGTTAAAAAAATGTGTCCGGTGACCCGGCCAACCAACCAAGATGGCCACCATGGCTAAAAATAGAACATAGGGGTAAAATGCAGTTTTTGGCTTATAACTCAAAAACCAAAGCATTTAGAGCAAATCTGACATGGGGTAAAATTGTTAATCAGGTCAAGATCTATCTGCCCTGAAATTTCAGATGAATCGGACATTCCGTTGTTGGGTTACTGCCCCTGAAATGGTAATTTGAAGGAAATTTTGCTGTTTTTGGTTATTATCTTGAATATTATTATAGATAGAGATAAACTGTAAACAGCAATAATGTTCAGCAAAGTAAGATCTACAAATAAGTCAACATGACCAAAATGGTCAGTTGACCACTTTAGGAGTTATTGCCCTTTATAGTCAATTTTTAACCATTTTTCATAAATATTAGTAATCTTTTAGAAAAATCTTCTCCTCTGAAACTACTGGGCCAGATTTAACCAAACTTAGCCATAATTGGGGTATCTAGTTAAAAAAATGTGTCCGGTAACTCGGCCAACAAACCAAGATGGCCGCCATGGCTAAAAATTGAACATAGGGGTAAAATGCAGTTTTTGGCTTATAACTCAAAAACCAAACCATTAAGAGCAAATATGACAGGAAGTAAAATTGTTGATCAGGTCACGATCTATCTGCCCTGTAATTTTCAGATGAATCGGATAATCGGTTGTTAGGTTGCTGCCCCTGAATTGGTAATTTTGAGGAAATTTTGCTGCTTTTTTTGTTATCTTGAATATTATTATAGATAGAGATAAACTGTAAACAGCAATAATGTACAGCAAAGAAAGAACTAAAAATAAGTCACTATGACTAAAATAGTCAATTGACCCCCTAAGGAGTTATTGCCCTTCATAGTCAATTTTTAACAATTTTCTTAAAATTTGAAGATTTTCAATAACATTTTCCACAGAAAGTACTGTTATAGATAGAGATAATTGTAAGCAGCAAGAATGTTTAGTAAAGTCAGATCTACAAACACATCACCATCACCAAAACACAATTTTGTCATGAATCCATCTGTGTCCATTGTTTAATATTCACACACCAAGGTGAGCGACACAGGCTCTTTAGAGCCTCTAGTTTGTTTTGTTATATGGATACAGATATAAGTGATACATGTACCAATACAATATTTGTTGTGGTATGAAAGTGTAGTAATTAACATTTACTGTAATAATGTTAATTCACACAAATAAAGAAATAAACAAATGAATGGAACCGATGCTCTGCAGGCCACAGCTTTATACGACCGCAGAGGTCAAACCTTGAACGGTTGGGGCTTGTATGGACACAACATTCAAGCTGGACACAGCTCTGAATTTGGATTGTGATTAAATAATTAACACAGCATAGGTTTCTGACACGGAATGAATGTGGTCTAATGAACTTAAAATATTTTTTTTTTGCTTTTGAGCAATTCACCAAGCTTTTGAATATTAATCCTTTTTTAGCTCACCTGGCCCAAAGGGCCAAGTGAGCTTTTCTCATCACTTGGCGTCCGTCGTCCGTCGTCGTCGTCCGTCGTTAGCTTTTACAAAAATCTTCTCCTCTGAAACTACTTGGCCAATTTTTACCAAACTTGGCCACAATCATTATTAGGGTATCTAGTTTAAAAATTGTGTCCGGTGACCCGGCCAACCAACCAAGATGGCCGCCATGGCTAAAAATAGAACATAGGGGTAAAATGCAGTTTTTGGCTTATAACTCAAAAACCAAAGCATTTAGAGCAAATCTGACATGGGGTAATATTGTTCATCAGGTCAAGATCTATCTGCCCTGAAATTTTCAGATGAATCGGACATTCCGTTGTTGGGTTACTGCCCCTGAAATGGTAATTTTAAGGAAATTTTGCTGTTTTTGGTTATTATCTTGAATATTATCATAGATAGAGGTAAACTGTAAACAGCAAAAATGTTCAGTGAAGTAAGATCTACAAATAAGTCAACAATACCAAAATGGTCTGTTGACCCCTTTAGGAGTTATTGCCCTTTATAGTCAATTTTTAACCATTTTTCGTAAATCTTGGTCATCTTTTACAAAAATCTTCTCCTCTGAAACTACTGGGCCAAATTAAACCAAACTTGACCACAATCATCATTGGGGTATATAGTTAAAAAAATATGTCCGGTGAACTGGCCAGCCAACCAAGATGGCCGCCATGGCTAAAAATAGAACATAGGGGTAAAATGCAGTTTTTGGCTTATCACTCAAAAACCAAAGCATTTAGAGCAAATCTGTCATTAGGTAAAATTGTTTATCAGGTCAAGATCTATCTGCCCTGAAATTTTGAGATGAATTGGACAACCCGTTGATAGGTTGCTGCCCCTGAATTGGTAATTTTAAGGACATTTTGCTGTTTTTGGTTATTATCTTGAATATTATTATAGATAGAGATAAACTGTAAACAGCAAAAATGTTCAGCAAAGTAAGATCTACAAATAAGTCAACAGGACCAAAATGGTCTGTTGATTTCTTTAGGAGTTATTGCCCTTTATAGTCAATTTTTAACCATTTTGTAAATCTTAGTTATCTTTTACAAAAACCTTCTCCTCTGAAACTACTGGGTCAAATTAAGCCAAACTTGGCCACAATCATCATTGGGGTAATTAGTTTAAAAATTGTGTCCCGTGACCTGGCCAACCAACCAAGATGGGGGCCATGGCTAAAAATAGAACATAGGGGTGAAATGTAGATTTTGGCTTATAACTCTGAAACCGCAGCCTTAAGAGCAAATTTGACGGGGTAAAATTGTTTATCAGGTCAAGATCTATCTGCCCTGAAATTTTCAGATGAATCTGACAACCTGTTGTTGGGTTGCTGCCCCTGAATTGGTAATTTTAAGGAAATTTTGCTGTTTTTGGTTATTATCTTGAATATTATTATAGATAGATTAAACTGTAAACATCAATAATGTTAAGCAAAGTAAGATTTACAAATAAGTCAACATGACGGAAATGGTCAATTGACCCCTAAGGAGTTATTGTCCTTTATAGTCAATTTTTAACAATTTTCATAAAATTTGTAAATTTTAACTAACATTTTCCACTGAAACTACTGGGCCAAGTTCATTATAGATAGAGATAATTGTAAGTACCAAGAATGTTCAGTAAAGTAAGATGTACAAACACATCACCATCACTAAAACACAATTTTGTCATGAATCTATCTGCTTCCTTTGTTTAATATTCACATAGACCAAGGTGAGCGACACAGGCTCTTTAGAGCCTCTAGTTTTACCTCCCCCTTTCCCTTATTCCAATAAACAGCTGCGCCATGAGCGCATGATACGCCCGACGTCTTGTGTGGTTTTATTATAAACAAATCAAAAGACCACTTTCTAATTATGCCAAATTGAAAACAATATGTCTTTCCTATCCAACATACATTACTACCAGTGGCAGTTTGAATTCCCGATGGGTCCTTTTCGATCCACAAGAAATGCAGCGTATAAAACACACGTGCATACTTCTGTCATAATACAAATATTGTTGTTAATCTCGTTTGTTAATACTAAATTGCTAATTTTTCTTTCACCAACATCTATTTCACATCAATCCTGATAACTTTTAGAGCGGGTGGTGCGTGAAGGCTTGTAAAAAGCCACTTTATTTGAAGTAGAAGTCTCTAAGAGTAATAAGTCTGCAGCAGATGGAAAAAACCAATAGAAGAGATGGCCAAGCAGTCACACCTGTCCAGTTCACATTAATCAAATGAAAATAATGCAAGGTAATAATAAATTGAGATGCAGAATTAATGAGACAAAATCCCAACCAAAATAGTTTTCAATTAAAATAGCAATATGTATCATAGAAAATCTTAAAAAAGGTAAAAATACGCATCAAATACAAGGACAAATAGGCATTATATGGAATCAACAAGCGTGACCACATGATTTACACTTCAAAAGGAATATATGTGACAACTGTAGATTTTGACCATTTATTTCGATTAGCTGATAAAAAAGTGCATCTAAATTATAGAGAATACTTACTTCCGAATGTTATCAGTATTTAGAAAACATGAGCAAATGAACAAACATAAGAACACATCGCAACAGTTAGACATGTAGAAATAATTTTCTTTATTTTATGTAGTCTCACTCCATAGAAAGTGATTTACTAATATTAGGCTGGCAGTCTGTCCCACTCTAACTTTAAACACTGCACGATTAATGATATTGTTTAATTATAAGGAAGGGTAAGCAGTTCTTTCTTCAAAAGGCATCATAGATGTCTTTGGCTATATCTATGTTGGATTATTGCATAGTCAATATTTAAAAGTAGAAAATAGATGATAAGACAAATAAGTTAGATAGTTGTGCCATTAGCAATCGTACTACATTTTTATAGAATGGAAAACAAATACATCATTTGATATAAAATTTATTAATCCATCGTAACTAGATATTTCAATAGTATTTAACAAGCTGTGCATCCAAGTTGCATACATGTAACATGGCACATTCTTGCATCACTGTAGTTTGGTTTCATACGCAAAAGAATTGATTTCTGTAAAATAGCAAAATGGTTACCATTTAATGGCTCTCACCTCATGAATTCTTGCGGTCAATGCCACTGCTGGTGGGGTTTTAATTCCCCGAGGGAATCACCAGTCCAGTAGAATTATCATGGCGTATAAAATTATAATCCTGGTACTTTTGATAACTATTTACAAAACTTTTGAATTTTTGAAATACTAAGGCTTTTCTACCTCAGAAATAGATTACCTTAGCTGTATTTGACAAAACTTTTAGAAATATTGGTCGTCTATGCTCTTCAACTTTGTACTCTATTTGGCCTTTTTGACATTTTTTTGGATTCGAGCGTCACTTTTAAGTCTTTGAAAACGAACGCGCGCGTCTGGCGTAAATAAAAAAATAAAATCCTGGTATCTACGCTGAGTTACATTGCACGTTTAGTTCTACATGGATCACTAAGTTTATGACGGCGTTAAATATCCTACTAAACTACTTTCCTAGCTGCAAAATATATATCCAAGTGACTTAGTATCGAAACTTCTTCGTATTAGTTTAATTGCCAGTTCTTCTTTGATCGATTATATTCTGAAGTTATTTCTTCATCAAGCTTTTACAAACATGTTTGTTTTAGGAAGACTAATAACAGGTTTAGGATTGGACAAAAATGAAACTATCTGCATATAATTCATACCCCTGTACCAACTGGCACTTTTACATTTTCCCCAAAGTACATTGTTGTATTATTTGTAACATTATAATTTAGACGGTCAAAATATTATTGTCAGATGTCGGATGTCCATTGCCAATCATTACACATCTTCTTTATTCTGTCTTAACTGTACAATTCAAATGTAGAACGGTAAAATTGTCGTGTAAGCATGCCATTTGATAAGCACAAAAAGACCTATACAAACAAATGAAAGGAAAATGGATAATGCACATTACACACTATTTGTATATTTACAATAACTTACAAGACACTGGTTATGGTTAATAAAGTTCATCTTAGCAACTCGAGACACGTCATACCAATTACACCCAATAAAATTGTGATAAGAAGTCGTTTATTGCTTTTGATGCAATAAGATTAACACAATTTGAGACTATCATAAGACGAGAATGGCCAATTTGTTTTATTTATATTACTACGAGGTAAATGCCCCCAGTAAGTACACACATATATATATAAACATATACTTTCTTCCCTATTTCATAACTTTACAGAATAAAATAATATATATCTCCGAGTCCACACGACATACTAGGATAAGTGCACTAAAAACCGATCAAATAAGAGTAAATAAATAAATTACAGTGATGGAAATTGTTCAAATTGATAATAATGTGTTTCACAAATGATTTGTTCAAAAGCATTTATGAAAGAGATATTCGTGTCTTTATAATAGCAAATTATCCTAAAAGAAAGAAGACTGTAATACGTAAAGTACTTACCAAAAATGTATTTTTAAAGTAAACATCAGATACTTGTTTGGCTTTATAAATATTTTGATATGAGCGTCACGGATGAGTCTTATGTAGACGAAACGCGCGTCTGGCGTACTAAATCATAATCCTGGTACCTTTGATAGCTATATACGCGGAGACAAATGTGGGAAGCAAAATGCTTGAATATATTAACAGCAGTTATATAACGACAATAAAAGGCATTTAGAGATGATAAAACTCGTCTAAAGTCAACTACGAATTACCAGATAAAAAAAGGATATTTATTTACTTACAAAAGTAACAGAATTACCTACAGTTATCCTTATTCAGAAAGGATAAGAGATGGCAAGCATATTTTGTTGCTCATCTTTTAACTGTGCAATTTGTTGAGGAACCAAGTTAAATAATTACTATAGAATGAAATTCAAAACAGTGTGGCTGTGGCCATTGATTGACACATTAAATTCATCCATTGACTTTGACAATTTAGGTGAACGTTTGTATGTAACGACCACTGCTCACCATGTACTTTTTAAAGACACTTAAACTATGGGGTCACCAAAGGTTCTCAACACCTTAATAAAGTAATTCGAAAAATTAATCAGAAATAACACGATGTTTTGATTTATATCAATTATATAAATCAAAACATAAAGGTTATTCCTGATTAATTTTTCGAATTATTTTATAATTAAAGGCGTTAAGAAACCTTTGGTGACCCCACAGTTTAAATGTCTATCGTAGGTACGTCGTGAACAGTGGTCGTTACAGACAAACGTTCACGTAAATTGTCCCAGTCAATAGATGAATTTAATGTGTCAATCAATGGCCACAGCCACACTGTTTTGAATTTCATTCTATATACGTCCTTTTTGTTCTTGTTTTATGGTTTTAGAAAACGGTTTATAGAATCATCATTTTATTTTGTAGTTGCCTACTTTTTAAATTACCACATGCACTAAACACAGATCGAACTTGATTTTACATTCTTCTTAATCGTCATTTCAGAATTATTCTCGAATTTTCAATATTGAATAGGGAAAAATGAAATCGAAAAATTAACTGGTATAGGCCGTACAATCATCTACAGTTGTAAATTTCTGTGTTAAATGGTCTCGTGTGGCGAGTTATCTCAATGGCAATCATACATCTTTCTTTTATTTACAGATACAAAAACTAAGAGATGCGAATTGATTATCAAGAGATCAAATGACGTAGGTGTAAGAAATTATAGGTAACCACAAGGATGCATTAAAACCAACGGTCTGTGCTTTTGAAAAACCAAAACAACAATTGTTCCTTAGTACACAGATGCCCAACTCGCGCTATTATTTTTAATGTTTAGTGGACTGTGAAATTGGGATCAAACTCTAATTTGGCATTAAAATTAGAAAGATCATATCATAGAAAACAAGTATACTAAGTTTCAAATTGCTTGGAATTAAAACTTCATCAAAAACTACCTTGACCAAAAACTTTAACATGAAGCGGGACAGAGGACGAACGAACAGATCCACATACCAGAAAACATAACGCCCCTTCACTTTCGTAGCTGAGACATAAAATCATAGGCTTTTGACTTGAGGTAGGCACATGTAGGATGTGGCGAATTTGCAGGAGCTCAACCCCTTTTAGCCCTGGACAACTGGTGTGAAAAAACACCATAAGAACTGTAAAAAAAAAAGACAGCTGAAAAAATGGAAAGCCTCCTGAAACGTAAGGTCGACAAAAATAAAATTAAAAGAAGCGTACGATACAAAGTACAAATCTAAGTTATTTGTAGTTACTGCAATAGGCATTTGTTTCTATCCATGGGAAGACCTAGAAGGCGGACTAAAACAATCACGTGAAAATGTATTGGCAAATCATGTGTATTGGAGGTAAGGGGTACTCTATGGGTAAATACAATTCATATCAGCTGAAATAACATTTTTTTTTCTTGAATCAAATGGTGAATGGAATAAGAAATTTAAGAATGAATTGACGGAGAAATAAGGGTTTTAAGCGGAGAGGTGACAAAAGTAGTTGGGTACCTTTTCGTAAATATACGTGGATAGTGGGTCTTCCCATGAATAAAAACAAGTGGCTGTGTTACTGAAAGCAGGGTCAAAGCAAATTGAACTAAAAAAATATCTTGTTTTGGAAGCTTAAATATCAAATAGTAATCATCCAAAGGGTATATTGTATATAGACGTCATAAATAGTGCGAGAAAAATAAAACCTTCTGCAACACCAAAATGTAAGTTTCGGCATATTCAAGGACCACAAGTTATCATAATTGTTCAGTATTACATATGTAATAATGTATTAACTCAATAACAAAATCAGTAGTAGTTGTATTCGATAGGTCACCTTCATGCAAAAGAAGACAGAATTGTAGTTACGAGAGATACTTATCCTTAGATAAAGGTAACTCGTCATGGCGTCCGCAAAATGATCTTAGAGATGATTTCAATTGCACTTCTTCTTTTGGTTCTTTAGCTCCCTTGTAAGCAGCAAACATTATCAAGGGAATCATGAAAAAAGTAAAATCGAAAAAATACTGAATTCCGAGGAAAATTCAAAACGGAAAGTCAAATGGCAAAATCAAATGATAAAACACATCAAACGAATGGACAACAACTGTCATTGTCCTGACTTGGTACAGGCATTGTCAAATGTAGAAAATGGTGGATTGAACCTTGTTTTATAACGCTTAACCTCTCACTTGTATGGTAGTCGCATCTAATTCCGTTATATTTACAACGATGAGTAAACAAACCAGATTTAATAGGTAATTATTATCAAAGGTACCAGGATTATAATTTAGTACGCCACACGCGCGTTTCGTCCACACAAGACTCATCAGTGACGATCATATCAAAGTATTTATAAAACCAAACAAGTACAAAGTTGAAGAGCATTGAGGATCCAAAATTCCAAAAAGTTGTGCCAAATACGGCTAAGGTAATCAATCTATGCCTGGGATAAAAAAATCCTTAGTTTTTCGAAAAATTCAAAGTTTTGTAAACAGGAAATTTATAAAAATGACCACAATATTGTTATTCATGTCAACACCGAAGTGTTGACTACTGAGCTGGTGATACCCTCGGGGACGACACGTCCACCAGCAGTGGCATCGACCCAGTGGTGTAAATATGAAAGGTACCAGGATTATAATTTAGTACGCCAGAAGCGCGTTTTGTCTACATAAGACTCATCAGTGACGCTCATATCAAAGTAATTATAAAACCAAACAAGTACAAAGTTGAAGAGCATTGAGGATCCAAAATTCCAAAAAGTTGTGCCAAATACGGCTAAGGTAATCTATGCCTTGGATAAGAAAATCCTTAGTTATTCGAAAAATTCAAAGTTTTGTAAACAGGAAATTTATAAAAGTGACCACAATATTGATATTCATGTCAACACCGAAGTGCTGACTACTGAGCTGGTAATAAAATAGTCGAAATATGTGTACAGCAGTCATCACTGAGTCATATTCTCAAACAAATAAATATTAAACAAAAAAGCCCCAAAAGCATCTGATGAAATTAAAAAAAACCACATGCATTGCGCGTGTTTGACTCAGAAAATGTCAACGTCACAAAATTTCGTCGTTCATAGTATTTTCAAAACAATTGTTATTTCACATGGGGAATGGTGGTATACAGGGTTAAAAAATCAAGTTATGATAAAAATAATTTCAGAAACAGATCGAGACTTAAAATTAACCAGAAGTTCCTTAAAAAATTTAAGAATCCAGATATTGTAAATACCACTACGCGAATAAAATAATTGTGTCGCTAGTCGTTCAAAATATTTTCAAATTTATAAAAGAACAATAACATAATGACGAGATCTACAAATCACAGAATCACGTCGTATGAAAAAAAACCACAAAAAGTCGCACATACAAACCACACAAGCAAAAATGAAAGAGAATACAAACACATTGACGAGATGTATCAGTACCGAGCCACTTCAAATGGATAACACAGAAAACAGTCCAAACAGTAAAGGTATTATTAATAATTGAACAAAGACAAATAAAAGAACAATATAACACGCTGCTAAGACGATGAACAACGTAAGTACGCAGAATCTGTATATCAAGACCATCATGTATTGTTTGCGAAGTTTATCAACAAGGTCTTGGTACCTTCCGATGAACTTTTTTTTAAAAGGACATACAAATTTTTGAATATTGTATTAATGTTGAGATAAATTTACTCTGTTCATTTATCTGAGTCAGATTAAATGTTGCTTCACAAAATCATCTCTTTTTCTCTTTAATCGAAATTTCCGTTAATGCAAGACAGTACCAGAGTACAGGCTACTAAGCTGAATGGACAGAATGTTATTTATGCCTGCTCCAGCAGCTGATACTTACACTGTCGATGCCTGTGGTTTTACGCTTACACTGTTGGAGCCTGGGGTCTTACTTAACTCTTTATTGTGCTATTCCGACTGCTTACACTTGCATGTTCGTCGACTCATACCTTACATTGTGACTTTATGTGGTACTATAATTTCCATGCATTGTTTCATATCTATGAATTTATTTGACATCCGAAAATATATAAGAAAAAGATGAATATTTTCAAAGTGACAATACAAGACTCAAATGACCCTTCATTGCTATGAAAACATGTTAAATCCTATTGTTGAACGTTTATGATTTGGGAATTAATTAGCATGACGAAAACAGTTTCTGCAGTCTGTAATATTTTGGATTTAGAGCAATAAAGTTCAAATACAAACCACAAGCTAAGAATTGTTTCACTGCATGACACGATATCAGTGCAATGTTTTCAGGCAAAGCAATTTGGATGTAATCAAAATACAATAATAACATTGGTTCTTTACGAGACATAATTTCTCAGACAAAAACCGCTCCTCATCGGAAGTCCTTGTCGATCATCATTATTAGATATATATACTCAGATGGCACTTTGTCGTTTTACGGACAACATCTGATCAACCAATCATAAACACTATTGTAACTGAATTAGTTACAGCATGTTTTTTTCAGGGAATTGTGAGAAAGTTACAATACAAGCAATCATTGAAATAAAACATCGATTGATATTGAAAATTAAATTTCTTAAATAAAAAATCTTTATCAATATTATGCTGCGGTAGACATGCTTTCATTTAAAATTAGAAGTTCTGCGCGTTGAGGCTGTTAGAAACAAATTCTGACCGACATTTCAAGTTATTTTTTGCTTACCTAGATATCCGCACTAGTGTACACCCACATTACCGTTTAAAACACGAGACAAAATACAATATATATACTCTGGGCACTATATGTATATATAAAATCATAAAGGTTCTTATGAATTCACAATGGTTAGATTTATAGTTAAAATATTGTCGAAAATGTTTATCATATCCTTCTTATAGAAAATGATGTTTTTAAAACGATTTGAAATCTGATTAGAAATCTTATCATGACCACCATCCTCACAAGATTTCATAAATGGTTAACTTGACATTGAACTGTACACTTCTATTACAATTTGGAGTTTAGTATGGGGTTAATTATCACTGAACCAGTATATATTTGTTTAGGGGCCAGCTGAAGGACGACTCCGGGTGCGAGAATTTCTCGTTGCATTGAAGACCTGTTGGTGACCTTCTGCTGTTGTCTGTTGTCGGGTTGTTGTCTCTTTGGCACATTCCCCATTTCCATTCTCAATTTTATCTTTTAGAATTTTTCATCAGGAAAACTAAAAAAAACAAGAATGTGTCCAAAGTACACGGATGCCCCACTCGCACTATCCTTTTCCATGTTCCATGGACCGTGAAATTGGGTAATTATCTCATTTGGCATTAACATTAGAAAGATCATATCATAAGCAACAAGTGTACTAAGTTTCAAGTTGATTGGACTTCAGCTTCATCAAAAACTACCTCGACCAAAAACTAACCTGAAACTCCCACTTTCATTTTCTATGTTCAGTGGACCGTGAAATTGGGGTCAAAAGTCTAATTTGGCTTAAAAATTAGAAAGATCATCTCATAAGCAACACGTGTACTAAGTTTCAAGTTGATTGGACTTCAGCTTCATCAAAAACTACCTTGACCAAAAACTTCAACCTGGACGGACGAACGGAACCACAGACGGACGGACGAACGGAGCCACAGACCAGAAAACATAATGCCCCTCTACTATCGGAGGTGGGGCATAAAAAGGATGTCCTTTTAATTTGATTTGATTTATCATACACAGCCACGTCCAATTGGACTAGGGTCGTTGAATCAAATGCCTTTTGTGAAATGACTCTTTAAAGGGTCATTAAGTCTGCTGTAAGTTAGTCCCAAATCAAAAACTTGCGCCTCCCACGTAGGTAATATGTCCATCCGTCGTCCTACTCGACCCATTTAATTTGCAGAGCTTACTTATAAAATTCATTGTTAAATCGTTGTATACCTAAATCTTCAGGACATATTTGTCTTTTGACGTTAAACAGACAGTTATCGTACAAAAACGGCTTTTCCCACTGACATATTGATGATATATATAGAAGAGGGAAGAAAGATACCAAAGGGACAGTCACTCATAAATCTAAAACAAACTGACAACACCTGGTTTCAATTAACTTAACTAAATGAAAATCTCAAGAATAAGGCCAAGTAAAAAAATAATTATACATGTTACTGTAAAATTAGATATTACCGTTGTGAAGAACTACATGTGGGACAGACATGATCTATGAAAAGTCGTCAACAGTGTCGTTGTTTCCTAATGATAACCTCAAACAACATGCATATCAAGTTGATTATATAACATCACCATTTTAAGTCTTAATAAATTAAAATCTTTATACATTTTTGTATACATTTTATGTACCCGAGGTTTTGTTTTTGTTTTACTTTCATGATGAACTTTGGCATTTACAAAAAGGCAGGGAATGCGTAAATGCTCTGCAAGGTCAGGAGATTTATGACCATAAAATGTGAACAAATAATAGTCTAGTCAAAATAAAGTTTAACGTGAAAGAAATTGCAAAAAAAGAATTTTTTGTGCAATTTGAATAAGTTATGTTTAAACAAAATCGACAAAAAATCGATCGGCTTGTTTTTTCTTAAAGTTGATTACAATTTTAATTTCCGTGTAGGTTACGTAACATTCAGGCTGTCGTAGCATGAAAGAGTTCACAAAAGGGAAATAACCGCAATGTAGCAGACGAATTTGCTGTTTTAGGTTGCAGTCTTGTAATTGACTGCTACATGCAAAACAGCTGATCTTTGAAAATAAAAATGCTACATAGAAATTTTTTATGATCATATCACGTATGTACTAATGTGAAATTGTGGTTTAATCGAAAAAAAAAGTGGGTCATGCTACGAAGAATAAAAAGTTATGTAGTCCTGAAGTCAAAACACTTTTCTTCTACTTTTGGTTTGCTGTTTTTACTAGGCCGCACCACTTCTAGTAAACAGGATATCCTTCCATTTTCCTGGATTGATATCCCCTAAAAGATACAAGATTTTTTTAAAGTCTTATATTATATATATTTTAATTCAGCATAAATCTATAATCAAACAGAAAAAATTGAGTTCATAAAAAATGTCAGAAAAAAATGCACTATTTTGTTTCCCTCCATGTTTTGACATGAACCGGAAACTGGAGTTGTAATACAAGACTGGTACCTTTAGAATCAACGATTTTGCCGGTATTGGTAAGTATTTAAATGAAATAAATGACAATAAGTTGTATAATAAGTATGTTTATAATGTTCAATTCATAAATAGACGTTCACGAATACCGATTTTTTGTCAGTAAGTGTGATTTTTCTACGATTCACACATTGGCTCTAAACAAATTGTCGTTCTTATCAATATTACATCTAACCAACTGCAGGCCTTGAGAGCTTGGTCGAAATTATTAGGTTTTGAGTATCTATAACAAAATATAAACACAAAACATCGTGACTTAAAACAAAAAAAAAATATTTTGAAAGTAAAGCTACATGTAGCTATTTTTTTTATTTCAAATAAATAAATTTTGGAATGATAGCCTTCATGTAAAATTTGAAAGAAAAAAAAAACCATTGCAAAGAAAAAACACTCAACTCATTGGAATAAATAAATTTAAAAAAAAAAGATACTTCAATTATGCGATACAGATTCTTTATTATTTATAATTCAATTTCCATTAGGAAAAGACATTTTTTAAATTTTGGCCATGAACATAATAAAAATCAAGTAATGGTGTTCCTCTTTAGCATAATATATTAACCAAATTAGGAAAAAACCATACAAGTAATCAATATATCTCTTAAGTGAACTGAAAATAATACTAATTCTCATTCATATGATGTTTCATTTCACGCATATAATCATTGTGTTCTTATGATCGCATGAGAACACAGAGGATATAAATACAATCTTGGTAATCATAAGCTGTCATGCGCCTCAACCTTTCTCTTAGTCCTATAACATATGACTTCGCATTCTTATTCAATTTTTAACGTTTTTATACTGATGTTTTCATTTTTTATTTTTTTTGAATGCGAAGTCATATCGAGATACGTTAAATTCCTTTAGCACTTTCCGACATGATTTCAGGTCGGAACAAAATTGCTTCAATCTTATTTCTAGGTCAAATATATAACGGGCCAAATATCATTTTAAATAACTTGAGCACGAAAACTATTAAAAAAATTTCTTACTTGTGCTAAAGAAATAGTTAATCCATCACTTTAAGAAAATTTTATTCTCGAGTCGGAGCTCAATAACACCAGTTTAAATATGGCGCCCAGATTTGATTAATTTTCGAAATATAAAATCCAAATGAAAAAAAACGAACTTATGGCATCGTTTTGCGACGATTGGTTTCAACGTTTTTTAAACGTAGTTTATATCTTCAAAATCCAGAATAGAATACAGTTTGTTTCAAAACGACAGAAAGGAAATTCTTATTATCGTTTTATGAAACGATAATCTATCCTTGAAAGAAGGGAGTTAATTTGTCACACCACATGATCAATCATGCATTGTGAAAAGTTTTTTTTAAAAATCTCAATCGCAAAAACTCCCACATTTTCCCTAAGAGAACCATTATGTTTTAATAAAATTAAAACCCCCTACCCCCCCCCCCCCCCCTTTTCCAGAATTTTGTTTCAGAACCTTGATAAAGGGAAACGTTGAAAAATAAAAATAAAAATGTTTTTCTTGCGTCTTTATAATTATTATGTATACCTTAGTAATTTCAACTTATATTTTGTCAGTCTCTTGAATAGTTCCCAAATATATGATATAAAATTTGTTATATGGGCATTTCTGAACGTTGTTTTTCATTTAGTAGATATAAAAAAGGGTGTGAATGCCAATCAGACAACTCTCCATCCAAGTCGCAATTTATAAAAGTAAACCATTATACTTTTTAGGTAAAAAAAAAAAAAGTCACTGTCTTCAACATGGAGTCTTGACTGACACTGATTAGCAAGATATAAATGGCGCAAACATTACTAGTGTAAAACCACTCAAACGGGAAAACCGACGCGGTCTAATCTATATAAAAACGAGAAACACTTATGAACCACATCAACAAACTACAACTACTGAACATCAGATTCCTGACTTAGGACAGGTGCAAACAATTGCAACGAGTTAAAACATTTTAATTGTATCAAACATTCGCCCTTATCTGAAACAATAGTGTAACATTGTATTTATAATACTCCGTTTTAAATAGTCAAACCTGACCCTTTCAAATACAAAGAAAAAAACATAACCCCATTTCAGACAAATGAGCTGAAAATGCAACCCTGTCTGTCGGAACATACCCGTCTCGGTATCATATATAGTGAGTATCCACCAGGTACATGTAAAATGGCAATTGGGGAAGTGTCACACAAAACAACCATTTCATGTATGGATTTACTTACCGTTTTTATTGTATAAAAAAGGTGTCCAAGTCCCCATCGGATAGGGAATTAGTATAAAAAGAAATCAGAGTAAGTGTTTAATTATTTAATAAAGCAAATAACGATAGGGGTTGTTTTTGTGGAAAGGGGGGGGCGTACGCCCATTACGCCCTTGCGTGGACCCGCCCCTGAAAATTTCAATAACTTCCTGAAGCTAGATGTCCTCGTCTGCAAACGTTAATTAAATAGCATATCCTTGGTATGCATTCCAGTGTCTGGTAGAAAAGATTGGACACAATAAAAATTAAAATAACCTCTAATATTTTTGCCTTTTTAGATACTTTTAATTTACGCCATCTTTATTTTCAGACGAATTGATCGAATAAAATCGGTGAGCTCACCTTTTTAGTGAACTCGCAAGTTCCAAATTAAAAGAGTTGGTATTGCGTTGATTCATAAAAAAGAATGGAAAACGTAGATACAAGTATCTTGTCTTAGGGAGGGATAAATCCTACTTTGTAAAGGACCACTCTGATTCAAACAAAAAATTCTCTGATACTGACATTATCAAGATGCTTGATTTCTTGATTGATAACATATTTGTTACGTTCGGAGGACGTGTTTTTCAACAGATCGGTATTATAATGTGAACAAATTGTGCCCCTCTTCTTGCCGACTTGTTTCTTTATTATTATGAGGCTGACCTCATACAGGAACTTCTTAGAAAGAAAGATAAGAAGTTAGCAATATCCTTTAATATAAAAAAGAAGATGTGATATGATTGCCAATGAGACAACTATCCACAAAAGACCAAAATGACACAAACATTGACAACTATAGGTCACCGTACGGCCTTCAACAATGAGCAAAGCCCATACCGCATAGTTTAACTCTACTTTCCGCTATATAAATGATATTCTTTCACTAAATAATTCAAAATTTGGTGAGTATGTTTAACGCATCTATTCAACCGAACTGGAGATAAAGGATACAACAGATACAGTTAAGGAGATAAAGGATACAACAGATACAGTTAAGTAGGCCTCATATCTTGATTTACATAGATCTAGAAATTGACAATGAGGGTCGGTTGAAAACAAAACTTTACGACAAAAGAGATGATTTCTGCGTTCCATTTCTAAATAGCAACATTCCAGACTGTTACACAAATGATATCGAACTACAATCTCCTTCCCTTTAATGATGTGACCTACCGAATTTGACTATTTACAGGATTTGTTATCACATAAGCAACACGACGGATGCCACATGTGGAACAGGATATGCTTACCCTTCCGAAGCACCTGAGAACACCACTAGGTTTTGGTGGGGTTTGTGTTGCTCATTCTTTAGTTTTTTATAATATGTCATGTGTACTATTGTTTGTGTGTTTGTGTTTTTCATTTTTAGCCATGGCGTTGTCAGTTTATTTTTGATTTATGAGTTTGACTGTCCCTTTAGTATATTTCGTCCCTCCTTTCCAAGCCAAACCATTACCTCCGGATTTTCCGACTCACAACTTGCAATATGACCTACAAGTTTGCACAAGGTCATGTTTTTCTCTGGCTGTTTATGACGTCTTTACACTAAATCCATAGGATGGTGGATGTGTACGGATTGATTGTTTAGTCTTAGATGCATGATTATTTTATTAGTTGTTAGTGGCTTTGAACTAGCTGTCAGATAACTGCGAGTACTCTCAGATCTGTTCATTGTGTCTTTTTGTGTCGGGATGTATAAGTACCCGGCCACGTCCACTTGTATTTTTTGTCTATCTGATGAGTTAAGCCTTTTTCAACTGATTTTTATAGTTCGTTCTTATGTTGTACTGTTATACCACTGTCCCAGGTTAGTGAGAGGGTTGGGATCCCGCTAACATGTTTAACCATGCCACATTATTTATGTATGTGCCTGTCCCAAGTCAGGAGCCTGTAATTCAGTGGTTGTCGTTTGTTTATGTGTTACATATTTGTATTTCGTTAATGTTTTTTTGTACATAAATGAGGCAGTTAGTTTTCTCGTCTGAATTGTTTTACAGTGTCTTATCGGGGCCTTTTATAGCTGACTATGCGGTATGAGCTTTGCTCATTGTTAAAGGCCGTATGGTTACCTATAATTTTTAATGGTTGTGTTATTTTGGTCTTTTGTGGATAGTTGTCTCATTGGCAATAATACCACATCTTCTTTTGTATATCTTCTACAAATTTGGTGCTCCTACTGATAGCCATCAAACCTGTCTAATTGCTTACGCACTGTGTGTTGAGGCATTTTGTGTAAAAAGAATGTCGCATGTAATTTCCCGCGGATGACCATGTTGATATCATAGACACGTTTTCTCGCGAATAGATTGATTTGCTAAATTAGTAAACATGGTAAAGTCTGAAATATTTCTTGCATATCATACACGAAGAAGAATGTATTTAATTACACATGTTTGATGTCTACAATTATTCAAATAAAGATAACAAAAAATAGATGTTTGTTAAAGTCTGGTTGCAAGTATTTCAGACAATTAAAAGTAAATGCCAAAAAAATGAAAAATTAAAATTAAATATATTTTTTTTGCTCTGTCTTGGAGTAAAGGCATATAACCCATATAATACATTCATAGAAATGTTCCATAAAAGTACACACCAAGACTCAAAAGATAGAATTTTAAAAGAATTTCAAACTGAAAGAAAGAAGGACCCGATGTGTGATTGTTATAGTTATTTTTGGTATGTGTCTAAACATACGGGACGTAGACTTGTTAGTACATATGATGCCCTAAATTTGTACTCTTTTAGTGGCAAGAGGCAGGCCGTTGTGCGAGAGATGGCCGACAAGAGCTAAGTCTCATTTACGACATGTCTTTGAAAAATACCGCTAGAGATAATCGTACAGAACAAAGATAGCATGTGTGTCCGTACGCAAGTACTGTCACTTATTTCAGACAAGAAAACAGTTGCAAGTCTGTCGGAAAGTAATATACTGTAGTGGATGCGACTTGGAACATTGTGATTGTTCTTCCTGTATATCTTGTTCTGTGCGTATTGAAAAGTGTCCATGCCAAAAGAGATGCTTTTGCAATGTACATACTTTCCTTAACCAAGAACGTGTAGATGACTAAGTTAAAAGTGGCATTTACAACTAATAGGTGAATGAAGATTTCTTTGCTCACCCATGGAGTTGTACATAGAGACTTGTCTGGTTAAAACTGAATTGTATAATAAATGTCAATACTGTCAATCCGACTAATGGGTGAATGAAGATTGCTTCGCTCGTCCAAGGAGTTGTTCGGTTCAAACTAGACAGTACATTAAATATTGATACTATCATCGGTGTTTCACTTCAATTTTTATTTAAAAACCAAGCATGAACCATAATTATAAAATTATTCAATTGAGCCCATGAAATGTTATCAAACTATAAACTAAATATAAAATCATTCCTGACTTATAAGAAAATGACTGAGATAGTTCAGCTGTACAGGAAGACCGTTAATTGAATATTAATCAAGTATACCAATCATTTACAGGTTATTTTTAATATTCTATCTAGTTTTTATTTTAGATACAAAGAAAATCTTCGTGTAAATTTATCGTATAACAAAATAACTTCTGTTATGTCTATACGGTATCTTATAGTGAGGGTTTATCATCATGTGCTCCTGTTCAAAGGAGGTTTACACACAGAAGAATAAAATTTCGTTTCGTTTCACGAAGGAATCCGTTTTTGTATTAGCCGTTTTGAAAGTTTGAACCTGATGTTGATGAATGTTGAAAAATGTTGAATTGTTATATTATGACACATTTTTGTTGGATTTAAAGCAATATTATATGATATTTCGCTTCTAAGTGTGATTGGACACACTTAAAAACAAGGTACACATGTTGATTTGAGAATTTTTTTTTGCTACGCGAATTTTGCCTATCGCGATATGACCTCGGGTGGCACATTGATAGTAAAAAAAAAATATCAGAACAGTAAATAGAAATAGTAAATAATGCCCCCGAGGTCATATGTTATAGGACTAGGGTGGCACATTGATAGTAAAAAAAAAATATCAGAACAGTAAATAGAAATAGTAAATAATGCCCCCGAGGTCATATGTTATAGGACTACCTTTCTCTTAGCTTTTTAGTCTAGACTAAACAGGAAAGCCTTGGTCACATCTCCTGGGAGCTAAATATACGTGCAAAGAAAATTCAACGTTTAATTTGTCATTATATTTAAGAACAGCTACCTCCTTACACTACTCCTCGCATGACGCAATCTATAGGATAGGCTATTAGTACATACATGGACAATAATCTTGAACTTTTCAACTAAGAGTAATTTCTGTTGATTTACTTACCGTTAAGTGGTTCAAGATAGAACAGTTATGAAATTAACGAAGCTGCATAGAGTTTTCAACTGCGATATGATCCGATATATAAGGCTCGTGCAGTATCACACGGTGAAGAATGGAAACGGACTTATCGGGTTTTCAGGTTCAGTGATAATGAACACCATACATCTTTTATATAAGCTTTGGATTTCAAATATTTTGGCCACGAGCATCATTGAAGAGACATGTATTGTCGAAATGCGCATCTGGTGCAAGAAAATTGGTACCGTTAATTTTATTACTACCACTGGGTCGATGCCTCTGCTGGTGGACTATTAGTCTCCGAGGGTATCACCAGCCCAGTAGCCAGTACTTCGGTACTGGCATGAAAATACGGACTTATTGTGTTATAAAAATTTGCTGTTACAGAATGATAGAAATTATTATAAATTAAGGAATGTATCTCCCTCATGCAAAGTTCTGAATCCTTTCACGGATTTGACTATACTTTTTGGACCTTTTGGATTATAGCTCTTCATCTTTTATATAAGCTTTGGATTTCAAAGATTTTGGCCATGAGCATCACTGAAAAGACATGTATTGTCGAAATGCGCAAGAAAATTGGTACCGTTAGTTTCAATACTGAACTCCAAATTGTACACAAGAAACTAAGAATAAAAATAATACAAGACTAACAAAGGCCAGATGCTCCTCACTTGGGACAGGCGCAAAATGCGGCGGGGTTAAACATGTTTATGAGATCTCAACCCCTCCCGCTAGCCAATGCAGAAAACTAAACGCATAACACTACGCACATCAAAATTCAGTTCAAGAGAAGTCCGAGACTGATGTCAGAAGATGTAACCAAAAAAAATAAACAAAAGTACAATAATACATTAATAAATAATAATCCTGGTACCTTTGATAACTATTAATAACATCAGACTACTAGCAGTTAACTGACATGCCAGCTCCAGACTTCAATTAAACTGATTGAAAGATTATGTCTTCATATGAATATCAGACACAATCCTTCCCGTGAAGGATTTTGTATCATACCATCTTAACATATATGAGAAGAACATAACCCGTGTCATGCCAACAACTGGTTTTTAAATAAATGTGTTTAGTTCCGATGCTTGCTTTGACGCCTTTCTGCGACGATGTAAGGGGTAAAAGAAAGCCTTTCAAGACGTGATAGTTATTTGAACTAGTAGGTATAAACAAAAAAGAAGATGTGGCATGATTGCCAATAAGACAACTCGCCACAAGAGACCCAAATAAGACAGTAATTATCAATTATATTCACCGTACGGCCTTCAACAATGAGCAATTGATCCATACCGCATAGTCAGCTATAAAAGGCCCCGAAATGACAATGTAAAACAATTCAAACGAGAAAACAAACCGCCTTATTTATATAAAAAAAAATAACGAAAAACAAATATGTGACACATAAACAAACGACAATAACTGAATTACAGGCTCCTGACTTTGGACAGGCACATGCTTATATACATAATGTGGCGGGGTTAAACATGTTAGTTGGGACAGTGATATAATAGTACACCAGAAGAACGAACTATAAAATTCAGTTAAAAAAGGTTTGACTCAACAGATGGACAAAAATACAAGTGGACGTGGCTGGGTACTTGTACATCCAAACAACTAAAAGACACAAGGAACAGTTCTGCGAGTATTCGCAGTTAATTGACAACTCGTTTAAAGTCACTCACAACTATTACAAAAATCATGCATCTACCATGCACAAAAATGGGTTCATCATTTAGGTTGTTATAGTTATTCACCGGCTCCATCAAAAATTGTTTTTCAGGACTGTCACTTAAAGCTTCACACATACATATATCATTATGAATTTTTCTATTACGCCGGAATTAACGTGTCTTTTCGAAATATCTGTCAAAAGACCTTCACATGTCAATCTGGGATAGAGCAGAAATAGACCATTTGTGTTATGTTTGGCATTGCATGTGATATTGCCCCATACCGATGTATTTTTACTCAAAGAAATAAAAATCAAGATCGAAAACTCATGTCCGTGAGAAGTTCCAGACTTGTATATTCTAGCACACGACGTCAAATACATGGGGTCATTAAAATCTTTTATATTTCATTTCAAAACATCGTTTTTAACCCTGGTAAAACAATACAAACAAAATAAAACCTGTGCTAAATAAACCTCAACGATTCGGTGCCAAAAACACGTCAGTTTAGGTAAACCCGATTAGTCCGCTGCCAAGCAATGGTGATCAAGCTTTAATTTAAGATATTTGAATGCACACAAGTGGTTCTAATATGTATTTTGCATGAAACTAACGAGCACAAAAAGTCCACTTCTAATATATTGTGTATTTGAACGGAAAACACAACTGTTACATTAGATGCTGTGTTCGGCCTGTTGTCCTGTTTAGTATGGAACTTTTTGAAAAAGCTAAGAGTGGTACGGAATCAAAATGAAAAATTTTGCAAATTTAGATCATCGGTGCCTTCCGTAATCATATAAACATAAACACTAACGACTTCTTTTCCTCTATTTGGCTCATTTTGTGTCACACTGTCTGAAAACAAAACGCGATAAATCCGTTGCCGAACCCGATTAGTGCGGAAACGCCGACAAAAACCCGATAAGTCCGTTACCATTCTACACCGTGTATCATATACAAAATATAGAATAATTTTACATGCTGTTCAATATCACAAATATTATGCTAAGATTATTTAACTTAATAAATGTATGCCTTAAAATTAACAGCAAGGCGCAGAAAAGATTAACACATTGGGTGTAAAATTTCTACAATCCTTAAATGATACTTGTAAGGTGTCATCATATTAGCACTTTTCTGTGTAAATAATTAAAACAAGAATTTGAGTCTACAGATACATTACCAACACCTTATGCATGGGATTGATGCAAACATATAACTAATAAATAGAATATATACTGATAATTATAGATAATGTGATAAAATAATTGTAAGACATTAGTTGTATGTTCAATATGGTTCCGTACATAAGCCTTGTATCTTTTATATATTAAAATTATAGTAATTATGTGAAGATACGGAAATCCGTTGATTAAGCATACTAAGCTAGATTTGAAAGAGGTGACTAAGTCGTACATCTGGTCATTGTTATATCTTAATAATATATAATAAGATAAGTAACAAATAACAAAACAAATAATTGCATATTGTTGTAAAAATTACCAATATAATCAAGTCTTCCGACACTTGAAAGTGAAGATAGCTTTACCAAGAAGCAATGTTTTAAACAGTAAGTGTAATAATGTTGTTGAAGATTTTCTCCTTTAATTTGAAGTCCTTTAATACTGTTTCTATAGCGTATTACTGTGTGATGTTTTTCCCTTATTGTTGAATACCGAAAGGTGACCTGTACTTGACTTCGAGGTCATCTTCCTTCTTTGGTCGCTGGTAGATAGTTGTCTGGTTGGCAATCCAACATCTTAGTTTTAGGGGTCAGATTTTGTTGTTACTTCACGGGCAGTGACTAAGATTTGTATTGCCAGATTTCACTGTAACTTCAAGACTGTCACAAAGCTTACCTAAGCTGTATTTCGCAAAACCTTTTAAAATTTTGGTGTACTCAATGCTTCAAATTCGTACTTTTTGGCATTTTATTTATTCGAGCGTCTAAGATGAAAGTTATAATAAAGTACCAGGATTATGATTTAATGCGCAAGACTCGAGTTTCGTTTTCATAAGACCCGTCAGTGACGCTCAGATCAAAATAGTTATCAAGTTAAAAAAGTAAAAAGTTGAAGAGCATTGAGGACCCAAAATTTCAAAAAATTGTGCCAAGTTCGGCTAATGTAATCTATGCCTGGGATAATAAAACCCTTAGTTTTTCGAAAAATTTAAAGTTTTGTAAACTGATAATTGATATTCATGTCAACACCGAACTGCTGACTACTGGGCTGGTGATACTCTCGGGAACGAAACGTCCACCAGCTGTGGCATCAAACACAATGGTGTAAATAGGTCAAAGGTACAAAGATTATATTTTATTACGCTAGACTCTCGTTATGTCTTCATAAGATGAGTCTTTTGTAGACGAACCCCGCGTCTTGAAACTGAATTTACACCCTAGCATCTTTGATGAATTTATTTGATTATTCATCTTCTTCTTCAATATAAGAGTTGAGTTCCTTGAATGATTAATGTTTGCATCTTTGGTTTTTTAATCTAATTGTAATTGATAGATCAGTTTAGATAATTGATTTTTTATTTTTTTAATAAAAATAATCTATAAATGTTTTGGTGTCGTTGGTTTTTTTTTGTAGCAGTTCAGCGTTTCTCTCTTTCAGTTTACGTGTTTCTCTTTATTTTGATTTGTGACTCGGATTTATTTCAGTTATATTGATTTACGTCTATAGAACATCAGTTTCCTCTTATTGTGTTGTTCCTAATAAACCATCGCCTGGTTCTATAACAGGACAAAATTAATAAAAGTGTTTCTTCTGTCTACAATATATTCTGTTTAAATCACTCCTGAATATTTTACTGTTATAATGTAAGTTTTTAATGAAGCTGTTATTCTCCTGTTAACATATTCATCTAAATGGGAAATTTCTTTTGCTTCAATCTTCAATCTGTTGTGATATTTGTGCAGCTTATACGAACAACATATCACCCTTAGCTTAATGTTTCAGTTTGGGTTGCTCACACAATTTTGTCAATATAACAGATTTAAAAATAACTTTAATACAAGTATACGCAGTAGGTGTAGCTTTCTACTGTACAACTTTGTCCCCTTTTTTTGACTTTCGAAATATCTGGGCGTCACTGGTAAGTCTTGTTTTGGACGAGGCGCGTTGTTGACGTAATGAATTTTAAACCTGATGCCTTTTGTTATCTATTATTCATGTGTTTCTTTGCCTAATACGTTCTGCTATTTATTTGTATTGTAGTCCTGTATTATTATGTTGTCATTGTAATGTTATATTTAACAATGCCATCAAAGTGCGAGGTTTGGCATGCCACAAAACCAGGTTCAACCCACCATTTTTTTCTTTGAAAATGTCCTGTACCAAGTCAGGAAAATTGCCATTGTTATATCATAGTTCGTTTCTGTGTGTGTAACATTTTTACGCTGTGTTTCCGTTGTGTCGTTTGTTTTCTCCTATTTTTGAGTGTGAATTCACATTACTATAAGACGTGTCACGGTACTTTTCTATCCCAAATTCATGTTTTTGGTTTTGATGTTATATTGGTTGTTCTCATCGGATTTTGTCTAATGCTTAGTCCGTTGCTGTGTGTGTTACATTTTAATGTAGTGTCGTTGTTCTCCTCTAATATTTAATGCGTTTCCCTCAGTTTAGTTTGTTACCCTGATTTTGTTTTTTTTTCCATAAATTTACGAGTTTTGAACAGCGGTATATTACTGTTGCCTTTATTTCTAACAAACCTGGTTTAACTTTCCATTTTCTAAAAGATTATATCTGTATCAAGACGTCACGATTTCTACATTTGTTTTCATTTCGTTGGGATGGTTGATGAAGTAGAGCCTTTAATCTTGTCAAGTTTAATGAACTTTTCTGTTCTGAATTTACTTACGAGCTCGGTATTTTGTTATACTTTTTATCATTTATCTAAAATCTCAAAATAATAATCCGAAAACATATTTGAATGTAACCAATTCCGTTTCTTTTAACATTCTTCGCTAAAGATCGACATAGATGACTTTTAAAAGGTCCTCTGAATAATAATAATCTCACGAAAAGGAAACTTGACATTGAATTGAAGTAGATGGTTCTTAAAACTTGATGATACTGAATTCGTATATACAAAGACTACCTTTTCCTATATAATGAGACCCTTAATTGTTATTGTATTCTTACGCCTGACAAAATTACAGAATATTTCTATATATTTAAGTTAGATTAAATGAAAGTTTTTGCGTTTCTTTTTATTTCTCAATTATTCTTTTAATCTCCTTTCTCTCTTCATTACTGTTCTTTCTTACTGTGCTCTGCCAACTACTTCCAACAAGAAATAAGTAATTCGGTTTCCTCCCTAGCAAATGTTACATATTACAATGGGACCTAGTTACCTGGATGTTTACCTAATATAACTTTGTTACAAATGGGATAATTTGACAATAAAAAAATAACAGATATTTTCTTGTAGTATTTATTGTACAGATGATCAAATATAATATTGGATTCAGTCCATGTGTTATATTAATAATTGATATTTTACAAATATTGGAACTGATATGTTTTGGTTTTTTTTTATTATTCCTGAACATATTTATCAAAACTGATATATTATTTAGTTGAAGTTTTGTTACAGATTGTATAAGTAAAGATTCGCGGGAATGTTTTCGATTCAGCTTCCATTTTTTCTTTTTAGCTACTTTTTGTTGATGCTTATTATTTGTTTACGGATAATTTAAAATTAAAGCTGATAGGAATTCATGTCTGTGTATATACTTCACTTGATGATTATTAAAGATGATATCAGTGAGATAATAACATCTGGTTGCCCATACATTGGTCCCAAACAAATTGGATGTATGATTGTTTAATAATTTACAATTGATATTATTTCAATTTTGTTGTCAATTGATAAATATAACCGATTAACAAACAATAGTCAAACAATAAATCTACCGACGTGGCGTTATTTATGATATAGCGGGTGTTGACTATTGGTGGACATTTATTTTCACTAGAAATCAAGGACACATTAAATATGATTTGATATTTTGCCACGAAAAATACATTAAATATACAATAACTGTCAGTGTCTAAATATCAGCTGTATTTGTACGAGCTTTGGTGAGCTATTTCTCCTGTTGATATTTGCTGATATGTAAAGGTGTAATACCACCAAATCATGACATGTCACATCAGGCTGTATACGAAAATAGGTCGAAAAAAATATTCCCTTGAATTTGCCGGTTGTAGGTAATTAATCGTACATTTAATTGCAGTAAAAGAGGGACGAACGATACCAAAGGGACAGTCAAACACATAAATCTTGAACATTTCTGTTTGATAAACATATGTCTTGGGTATTTCAAATCACTATGATTGTTTTCATTTGGGGTTGCTATAGCTATAGAATATTGTATAAACTTGAGGTGACATGGTTCCTTAACCATGTACACAGGTTTGATAAAGGGAGAAATTTTATTGGTTAACTTCCAGTGATAGTTATTTTATTGTATGCAATGAAATGTTATGTGATTTTTTTTATATAGTACTGGACAGGATAAAACTTTACTCAAGCCAATTGTTTCTTTATTTGAAACAAAGATAACTTCTGCACATTTTTTAGAAAAAAATCAGCTCCAATTACTTTACTGTATAGCAGATGTTCTATATTTGTACTGATTAAACGTTACTTGTACAAATATCGAAGCGGATGGAAGGGTAATCCGACTCATCGGAGAAATATTTGTATATGATTGCATATAAACATCATGGTTTAACTTGATTCGCTCCCCGTCTTTTACAGTCTTTTCCTAAATATAACTCTAAATTTAATTCATGGAATTGTAGTCGTAATTTACCTTGTTTTGCCTTTGATTTACATTTACGATTTAAGATTCTGTTTGACAAATGTTCAAACGAAAATTTTACGGTAGATGAATTGTGGGATTTCAAAGAAATACGTGTTGTATAAGTATGTACATATACATTTGCACCATCTTGTCAATTTCGGCAGACTTATTCATAACGATAATCAATGATATCTGGGAGTCTGGGACGTCAGAAACATATACTCGATCTGAACATTAATGAGATATTTGCCCCTGGACGTTAGGCTACAATCAAAATCAATCATGCTTCAAAATATATTAACAGTATACTATTCCAAGAAGAAAACTTCTTATATATGTAGGACTCAAATCTATGGCGGGTTTCAAATCTATGGTAGATTCCTAATCTATGGTAAATATGACGTTACAAACGCCAAACAACTCAAATCTATGGCAGATTTTTGTTTTCTCCAAATCTATGGCAGATTTAACACATAACGTCACAATTGAATAACGCCATATTACATCGTCGCCGCCGCTAACGATGGCAAAACCCATAGATTTTAGCAACATTCCAGATGAAGATATGTCCCTCGAAAACATTTAATTTGAGGAAGGTTTACAGGAAGATGTGACCTATTATCCGGAAGAGGGACATAATGTACTGTACCATCCGAACCCCGCGATGACCGATGACACCTCTTTTTCAGTACATGATATTTTAAGAAAATAAGTTATCTACGGCTGGCAAAGTTTTTAAAATTAAAGAAAAACTTACCGAGTACCAATTTGATTTAAATCTTCTTCGAATAAAAAAAAGATGTATGAACAATGAAATAAATATTATTTGAAAACTAAAACAGTTCACTTTTATTTATATTTTTATTTTAGAAATAAAACTTCCGTTTTGTACGTTTGTTAAGGGTCTTGCATGTACTAGTTGGATTAATGAATAGGTTAAACAGGTACCATGCGCAGATTAGAAAATCAAACAGTTTATTTTTACGGGACACACCATTTCAATCTCAAAGTCTATATTAAGGTATATGAATTCATCGTTTACGAATTGTTCACGATTTGACCATGATGGAATGTTTATTTCACAAAGGTTTATAGACAGGCTCCCATTGTCGTAGACATCAACTTCATTTGGACAAATCATTGGTCGTATATTTACTGCATTGTTTTCCATTAGCACAACATCTGCCATAGATTTTGAAACAACAAAAATCCGCCAAAGACTAGGAAACTACAAAACCTACCATGATAGATTAGGATTGTAAAAATCTGCCATAGATTTGGGATGACATGACGTCACATTTACCATAGATTTGGAACCCACCATAGATTTGGACCCCACCATAGATTTGAGTCCTACATATATAATCATCATTTTACATGTACTTTTCACTATAAAGTATATGAATCAGTCATGTGAGTGTTGGATGATGCCGTTATATAGTTTTGTTTAAAAACAAACCATCACGAACCACCGACTTTAGTGACGGTTCATTATAATGGATACATAACACTCGAACCATTAAAAGTCTGAAATGGCCTATATCTGTACTCGACTGTACTGATTTTTACTCGACCAGTCTGATCTCGTCTGATACATTTTATTTACTTAATAATACTCGACTGTAGTCTGAACCATACTTAACAGTCTGAATGTGTACTTGACCAGTACTTAACCGTTTTATACGAGTCTGAACTGTACTCGACCTAGTCTGAACCATACTCGACCTAGTCTGAACCATACTCGACCAAGTCTTAACCAAACTAGACCTATTCTTTGTATCTATTAACTGAATTTTATCAATTTAGGAATTTTTTTTAAATAAAAATGAAATTTAAACAACAACTTGAAATTAAAAATGTATTCAATACAGTATTGAAATTAAAATTTCACAATAATCACTTCAACATTAATAATATTAACCAACACTTACATAATAATATATATCAACTTTTAAAATATAAATAAAACAAGTTGATCAAACAATCTAAAAAAATGAATTGTCACTAATATTTTCAATATTATTCAAATTTTATGAATATTTCTGAAGTATTTTATGGTAATTGGACTATTTTCACCATTAACTTAAGCCTAGTATAGATTTATGTTGTCAGTTGACTTTAGTTTATAATGCAGTGAATGTTTTTTTTATTAAGATATATATAAAATAGTGTATAAAACAACTTAATAAATTTAAAA
Organism: Mytilus galloprovincialis; assembly: GCF_965363235.1. NCBI lineage: Eukaryota > Metazoa > Mollusca > Bivalvia > Mytilida > Mytilidae > Mytilus > Mytilus galloprovincialis. The sequence continues at coordinate 92,935,579 of NC_134843.1, forward strand.
AAAAAATGAGAGCTTAACTGTTTTGTTTTATTAAACCAAGAATTTAATATAATCATTATTATAGAATTTCCCTAACAATCCTTGATAACTTTTTTTAAAAAAAGAAATGTATTCCAAAGTAACAGTAAAAAAAATTTTTAATTAATTTAAGTATTTTTTTGTCAAATTAACATGGCATACATAAAGCACTTTAATATGTTCTAATTAACTCAGTAGATGTGTGTTTTACAGGTTAAAAGAAAGCCCTATTTTCTTAAATTCGCTTATTACTTATGTAATACATACATGTATATTCGAAAGGCCTTGTTATTTAATTTAAACAGCATGTTGCAATTTTGAATCAATGTTATTTAGAATTTAATACCTCTGACCAGGTGTGATCTTAATTTATGAGTTTGCCCCAAGCAGAGGTTATACTTTATATTTCACCACTAATCAGAAAAATAATTTTATTTATTTATTTAATTTTATCCCTTTTTGATATAAGTTATATATAATATATTTTTTTATCCTAAATATAATCAGAGCTATATTTCTTTTATAAGGTTAAAATATTTTATAAATTTTGTTGGCTGTTGTTATATATGTCAGTTAAAAAGAAATTTATTTAAACAGTTAAAAAAGTAGAGGGTTTTTGGTCTAGTATGGTTCAGACTGGTCGAGTATTGTTCAGACCTTTGGTTAAGTATGGATTAGATTGGAAAAATAGGTCGAGTACATGTCAAGAATGGGTAAATACTGTTTCAGACTGGTCGAGTAATAGTTCAGACTATTTTCAACGGCAAAGATAAGGGTCAAGTACGATTCAGTACAGTCAAGTGTGGTCCAGACTTGGGTCGAGTAATTTCAAGTAAAAGTCAGACCAATTCAGACTGGTTGAGTAAAAATCAGTACAGTCGAGTACAGATATAGGCCATTTCAGACTTTAATGGTTTGTAATGTAGAGGACATAATTGCACTCTAAAATTGATGTGGACAAACTTTTGTAGTCATGGTAGTCATTGTGTTCCACAAGTGGTGTCATCTTTATCATACAATCCGTCCCGACATAGAAATATTATTTGTTTAATGAGGCCATATATATTTACATGATAAAGTGAAAATATGTTCAGTTTTGGTTGACGTGGTCAAATTATTTTGTTAAAACGACTCAGTTTGATATATCGAAACTACTGAAATTTGTTTACGATTCAATATTTTGAATGAAAAGAAGACATGCTGGTACTCTAAATTGATGTGGAAATTTTTTCGTAGTAATTATGTTCCAGTATTGCTGTCATTTGTATTATACAATTTATCGTGATATGTAAATATAAGTGATTTACTATGCGTCTATATATATATATATATATATATTAAGATTTACATAAAAAAAGTGCAAATATGGTCAGGTTTGGTCGATGCTGTCACATATGGTCAATTATGGTTGATGCTGTCAAATATGGTCAGTTTTGGTTGATGCTGTCAAATATGATCAGTTTTGGTTGATGTTGTCAAATATGGTCAGTTTTGGTTGATGCTGTCACATATGGTTAGTTAAGGTTGATGCTGTCAAATATGTTCAGTTTTGGTTGATGTGGACAAATCATTTTGTTATATGAGTCCGTCTGAGATATCAAAACTACTCAAATTAGTTTATCATTCAAAATTTTGAATAAAAAGATGACATGCAGGCACTATCAACTGATGCAAGCATACTTTTGTAGTTATTGTTTTCCAATATTGCTGTTATTTCAGGGTTGGCAGCCCATTGGGAAATACTGGGAAAACCGGGTTTTACTGGGTTTGACCGGCTAATACCGGGCAATACTGGGTAATATAAAATACTGACTTGAATTTTAAAGAGAATTCTGTGATAAGACAAACATTCAATACATTTAAGATATTTGTAAACACATTTATTTATAAATAAGTTTCATACTTGTTTAAGAGTCTTATAATATAAGTGTATACATTTGAAAAAGTATTTTTCTAGCAACTCTGAGACAACATGGACAATGGTGCATGAAGACACATTAGACAAATGTTAATAGAAAGAAAAAAGCCTTTTCTCAAAAACTATTACACCCTTCTGTTAAAATAGATTGGTCAACTGTTAACATTTATGTAAAGCCAAAGAATTCTTTGTTTTTCAAATGTGTGTAACTAATATTAAGAATAAACAATCATGACAATTGCATGTAAGAAAAAATACTGTTACTGTCACAAAAAATAATTTATATGCAAATCACTAATTAATTATTCAAATAAGAACACAGATATGTTTATGTAACAAAAATTAGCCTTTTCATTTCTATAGGTGTTAATGACATGACCCTGCAGGGTGTTTATTTAGCAATATGATTATACATGTATTTCTATTTGAATTTCAATTTACTTAATCACTGGAATGAAATGTATTTTTTGCAAAGTTTGGATTAGTGAAACAATGCTAGGAAATCAATAAGCTATCCTAAAATGTGCAAATCTTGTATTCTGCCCAAATAGAATTAGTGGAGAAATGAATGAAATTGATTTTTTAATCTTCTAGCAATAACTCTCAATGGTTATCTGTTTAAAATGTATATATTGAGCTTTAATACATGTAACTACCATAATTCTTTACTCTTTTTTGTTGAAAGCTTAAAAAATCATATTGTCCAGTATTGCCCACTACTACCCATTTCAGGGAGTATTGCCCAGCCCAGGAAAAACCCGGGTTTTCCCACCTAGGTTTTCCCGGGCGGGTAATACTTTGCCAACCCTGTGTTTTTTGTATTATACAATCGATCCTGATATAAAAATAAAAATATATGTGATTTACGATGCGGCTTTAAAGATTTACTGAAGTGCAAATCTGATCAGTTTTGGTTGATGCAGACAAATAATTTTCTTATACCAGTCAGTCTGATGTATGAAAACTGCTGATATTTGTTTATGATGCAATATTTTGAATAAAAAGAGGACATGCTGGCACTCTAAATTGATGCAAACAAAATTTGGTAGTCACTGTGTTCAAATACTGCTATCATTCGTGTTATACAATCCATCCTTACATAAAAATATTACGGATTAACTCTGCGACTATAAGATTTACCAACGAATTGTACAGTTATATTTTCCTTGGAGGTACATAAAAAAATATGGTCAGTTTTGTTGCTGTGGTCAAATATGGTCAGTATTGTTTGTTGCTGTCAAATATGGTCAGTTTTAGTTGGTGCAGACAAATAGTTTTGTTATACCAGTCAGTCTGAGGTATAAAAACTACTGATATGTGGTCCGAGACCACAATTGTCGTCCCTTGATTTTCGTTGTTCACGAATATAGTCCCTAGTGTTAACAGTGGGTTACTTGCCAATAATTTTTATACCCCTTCCAAATTTATTTCTCCAAGTTTAATGCCTCAAATTGTAAGTAAGGGGGTGAAATTACACTGTAAAAAAATTTGGGTCCAGAATTTTACAGGAAAGTAGTGATTTGGTCCAGCTGAAAAAGGTTAAAAATTAGCACTTCGGAAGCTGTCAAAAGATTTCAAGACACCCTAAACACAAAATTGTCCATATTTTGAGTTAGAGGCGATGAAGTTTTCTATAATTTTGATATAATTTGTCCCAAAAGTAGTACAACACACTGTAAAAGTTTCATTGGGAAAGCGCAGGTGGGATTTTTTTTATTTTCATTTATGTTCTAAAAGAAATGCACTACGAATTAATTGTGTTCTCGGACCTAAGAGGTGAAGTCTGTAAATATAGAATCTGAACTTTGGCAACTTCCCTAAATGATTTGGTGGTGTCACTTTGTCAAATAGCATGAAACTAAAGGATTTAAACTTTTATTTTATAGAATTTCTGCAAAAATGACCAATTTTGGCATTTTATGGTCAAAATAGGCATTTCAAGGCTTTTTCAATATTGATGCATTCATGGCATCCTGTTTCTATCTGACAGGTTTTCATGTGTGAATACTTGTGTTTATGTGCCTTCATCTAGTACTTTTACTTGTTTATGAACTCAGAATCTACAGAAAAGAAGGTTATTTCAGATAATATGTACAAAATGTGTTGTATAAATGACCCTTGTCTAACGCCCTGTTTGGATGAAGTCAAAAGTGGGGTTCTTGGTATATAAAATTTGAAGTCTACAATAAAGACCTCACTAAATTTGTATCAAAAGCACTTTACAATGTCTAATGTACCTGTTCCATTTCACATAATATCTTTCTTTTCTTCTGTAGGATAGCAAGTGGTTTAAATATAAGCCTGTTGAGACTAAAATTGCATTCAAGTTTTTATTAAAAAGGCAAAAATCTTTGTATCAGACCATACTGTCTGTAAGAAAAGTTAATTGCAAGAGCCTTTTTGTGCTCAGATTTGTTGTATCATGTCACATGAGTATAGAAATGATAAAAAGGACACAATTTTTTATTTCTTATAGCCTCAATATGCATTTTTTAATGTAAATATGTGGCACGGCTTAAATTGACCCTTATTTTTTTCCAGTCTTGCTTGGCTTAAGACCCTTTTAAAGTAATATGATATGCTATTTGTAACTTTTCTTTCTATTTAAAGTACATTCAATACATATGTAAGGATTATTTATAACCAAAAAGCTTCACAAATTTAAAATTGCTGGAATATATTACATCTTCATGTAAGGCCCCCTTTCATTGAAAAACCTCAATTTTTAGGCCCAGGCTGATATAAATTTGACTTTTGAATAATTATGCTAAGTCTGATAAATCAAATGAGTACTCTATTGCTTTTAGTACATAATAAATGATATATTAGGGCATTTGAAAAGTATTTTTTTGCAACATTTTAATTTTCAAAGCCCAAAATGTTGATAGTTGAAATTTTTCCATTTTAACGTCAAAATTTAACACGCAAAGATGAGTATAGAATTTAACATAGTGTCTATAATATATATCCTATTGTTATGAAACTTTGCAAGCAGTGTTATAATTTATTAAGCTTTGGTCATACCAAGTTTTTTTAAGATATGTCAACTCTTTCTATCCTATTAGGTCCGAGACCACAATTGTCGTCCCTTGATTTTCGTTGTTCACGAATATAGTCCCTAGTGTTAACAGTGGGTTACTTGCCAATAATTTTTATACCCCTTCCAAATTTATTTCTCCAAGTTTAATGCCTCAAATTGTAAGTAAGGGGGTGAAATTACACTGTAAAAAAATTTGGGTCCAGAATTTTACAGGAAAGTAGTGATTTGGTCCAGCTGAAAAAGGTTAAAAATTAGCACTTCGGAAGCTGTCAAAAGATTTCAAGACACCCTAAACACAAAATTGTCCATATTTTGAGTTAGAGGCGATGAAGTTTTCTATAATTTTGATATAATTTGTCCCAAAAGTAGTACAACACACTGTAAAAGTTTCATTGGGAAAGCGCAGGTGGGATTTTTTTTATTTTCATTTATGTTCTAAAAGAAATGCACTACGAATTAATTGTGTTCTCGGACCATGTGTTTATGATGCAATATTTTGAATAAAAAGAGGACATGCTGGCACTCTAAATTGATGCAGACAAAATTTGGTAGTCACTGTGTTCAAATATTGCTATCATTCGTATTATACAATCCATCCTTACATAAAAATATTACGGATTTACTATTCGACTATAAGATTTACCAAGGAATTGTACATGTATATCTTCAATGGAGGTACATAAAAAAAAATATGGTCAGTTTTGTTGCTGTGGTCAAATATGGTCAGTTTTGTTGCTGTGGTCATATATGGTCAGTTTTGTTTGATGCTGTCAAATATGGTCAGTTTTGGTTGGTGAGGACAAATAACTTTGTTACACGAGTCAGTCTGAGGTATGAAAAAAGTAAGATCACAAAAATACTGAACTTCGAGGAAAATCAATTCGGAAAGTCCATAATCACATGGCAAAATCAAATAACAAAACGCATCAAAAACAAATGGACAAGAACTGTCATATTCCTGACTAGGTACAGGCATTTTCAAATGTAGAAAATGGTGGATTAAACCAGGATTTTATAGCGCTAACTCTCTCACTTTGATGACAGTCTCATCAAATTCCGTTATATTTATGCTTCAACTTTGTATTTGTTTGGCTTTTCAACTATTTTGATCTGAGCGTCACTGATGAGTCTTATGTAGACGAATCGCGCGTCTGGCGTATAAAATTATAATCCTGGTACTTTTGATAACTATTTACACCACTGGGTCGATGTCACTGCTGGTGGACGTTTCGTCCCCGAGGGTATCACCAGCCCAGTAGTCAGCACTTCGGTGTTGACATGAATATCAATTATATGGTCATTTTTATAAATTTTCTGTTTACAAAACTTTTGAATTTTTCGAAAAACTAAGGATTTTCTTACCCCAGGAGTAGATTACCTTAGCCGTATTTGGCACAACTTTTGGGAATTTTGGGTCCTCAATGCTCTTCAACTTTGTATTTGTTTGGCTTTTCAACTATTTTGATCTGAGCGTCACTGATGAGTCTTATGTAGACGAAACGCGCGTCTGGCGTATAAAATTATAATCCTGGTACTTTTGATAACTATTTACACCACTGGGTCGATGCCACTGCTGGTGGACGTTTCGTCCCCGAGGGTATCACCAGCCCAGTAGTCAGCACTTCGGTGTTGACATGAATATCAATTATATGGTCATTTTTATAAATTTTCTGTTTACAAAACTTTTGAATTTTTCGAAAAACTAAGGATTTTCTTACCCCAGGAGTAGATTACCTTAGCCGTATTTGGCACAACTTTTGGGAATTTTGGGTCCTCAATGCTCTTCAACTTTGTATTTGTTTGGCTTTTCAACTATTTTGATCTGAGCGTCACTGATGAGTCTTATGTAGACGAAACGCGCGTCTGGCGTATAAAATTATAATCCTGGTACTTTTGATAACTATTTACACCACTGGGTCGATGCCACTGCTGGTGGACGTTTCGTCCCCGAGGGTATCACCAGCCCAGTAGTCAGCACTTCGGTGTTGACATGAATATCAATTATATGGTCATTTTTATAAATTTTCTGTTTACAAAACTTTTGAATTTTTCGAAAAACTAAGGATTTTCTTACCCCAGGAGTAGATTACCTTAGCCGTATTTGGCACAACTTTTGGGAATTTTGGGTCCTCAATGCTCTTCAACTTTGTATTTGTTTGGCTTTTCAACTATTTTGATCTGAGCGTCACTGATGAGTCTTATGTAGACGAAACGCGCGTCTGGCGTATAAAATTATAATCCTGGTACTTTTGATATATTTACATTGATGCGTAATCTAAACAGACACAATAAATAAAATAGTCAAAATATGGGTACATCAGTCATCATCGTATAACAATTTTAAAAGGAACAATTTAACAGAACACAAAAACATCTATCTACAAATACATTCATTTATTTGTGTGTCTGACGTCAGAAAATGTTTTATACGTCACATAAATTTGTATTCAATATTTTTAATAAAAAAAGGACGTTCTGGCACTATAAACTGATGCAAACAAAATTTTGTAGTAATTGTTTTCCAATATAATTTCTATCATTTAAACAATCCATCCTGGCCTAAAAATATAACTGCAGTGTGATGCTACATGTACATAGATTTACATGGTGAAGTGCAAATATGGTCAGTTTAACTTATTAAGTTTAATATAAAAACATATTTATTTATAGTGGATTTGGAAACAAGTTATTGCATTTGGTAAATGAAGTCAAATAACTTTGTTATACGAGTCATCCTGACTCCCTGATTGACAAATGTAGAATAGTTCAAACGAGAAAACTAACGGCCTAATTTATGAACAAAAAATAAACGAAAAACAAATAATTTATGTAACACATCAACAAAAGAAAACCACTTAAATACAGGCTCCTGACTTGGAACAAGCACATACATGCATAATATGGCGGGATTACACATGTTGTCTTGATTAAAAATCTGTAATAAGACCGGCAAAATATCAAACCTCTATATAAAGCGCTATTTTGCCGACGCCTTATATTTAAGACAAAGAGTTCTTGAAACTTGTAAATCAATTCTAGCCGTAGAATCAGTTATAAATCAATTCTAACCGTAGAACTGTTCTAGAAGCAGAACTGACCAAAGATCAAAGATTTGGTCAGTTCTAGGTAGAACTGTCTAAAACTGTTCTAGGGTAGAACTGTCCAAATCAGTTCTATGTTGGTCTGTTCTAGCTAGAACTGTCTAAAAAGTGTCAGGCTGACAGTTCTACATACTGTCCTAGAACAGTTCCCCTGACAGATTCTGACATTTAATGAGAGGTTAGAAGTGATCTCTTCTGTATACATAAGTTTATGTATTCAAATAGAATTATGGTTGAAGTTTAAAATGTGCTCCAATTTTTCGTATTTTGATCAAAATCTGGACGTATCTAAACTTATAGATTGAAATTAGAACTGTCTAAATATGTATATGAATTAAAACAACAAACGCACTAGATTTTAAGGTACATAACCAAAAAACACCAGTTACGTCTACTAGCTACCCGAAATTGACTTCTCTGGTATGGATTCTACACATATCTGTTAAGATGAAAGCATCGTGTGTAACTAAGCTATATAATACCTTGTTATAGTCCTTTTTTCACATTCAGATATAGTTATCATGTACTGCTACTCAATAACATACAGTTCATTGAGTAGTTGCATTTCATATAATATGATGAACTTGAGATTAAGGACAATAAAAAAAGTAAAAGTTCATCTTCAATTTTTAATCTAATATATGATATTCAGCAGATGGCTGACTAAACTTTCTATTTTGCGAAATTACATACTCTTTATTAATGGTATGGCTTTTACATATATCAATTATTACGTTATGCCTACACTATACAGATTTCCTAGACAGTGGTTTCCCTCAGTTTTTGTTTGTTCCATTGATTTGCATTTATTTATATGAGATATAAGCTAATTCTACTTGAAAACTATTTTAGATTGATATCATTACCGGTTGGACTTGATAAAATACCCACACCATTAATTTTTTCGATGCATCCGTAAAAATAGCTTTTAACAATTCACAAATTAAGAAATCTTTCCTTATAAACCATATACTGTTCTCAATATGGGTTCAGTCTTCAAGTATACCATGATATACTCGTATAAGTAATTAATTGGTCAGTGGTTATCAAAAATAAATAAAATGGAACCCGGATCATTAACTTTTGACCGGTGATCATTCAATTTTTTAAAGTCTTTCCTTGTTTCACGAACATATAATAATCCACAAAGTGTACATTCATTATCGTTCACAATTCAGATCCTCGTGACGATACATATCTTGCAATTTGATATCGAGGTTTATACCACAAGTTTAAAAAATATTTACGATTGCTTTTAGAAATCAAATAATGCTTTAACTTGTCGTTGAAATGTTGTTCATCTGAAAGTTACAGAGTCGAATTAAATGAAATCGTGTGAAGAGGAATATGAAATAGTTATCAAAGGCACCAGGATTATAATTTAGTACGCCAGACGCACGTTTCGTCTACATAAGACTTATCAGTGACGCTCATATCAAAATATTTATAAAGCCAAACAAGTACAAACTTGAAGAGCATTGCGAATCCAAAATTCCAAAAAGTAAAGCTAAGGTAATCTAAGCCTGGGATAAGAAAATCCTTAGTTGTTCAAAATATTTTGTAAATAGGAAATTTATAAAAATGACCACATTATTGATATTTATGTTGACTACTGATACCCTCGGGGACGAAACGTCCACCAGCAGTGGCATCGACCCAGTGGTGTAAATAGTTATCAAACGTACCAGGATTATAATTTAGTACGCCAGACGCGCTTAACAATAGTCGTAATCTTATGGACACCTATTTCTTTCAGAATAGTGTTGTCCTTGGAAATATTCGATTGACACTTTTTTTTATCTTAGGCAAAGGTCAATACATTACAATATGTTCTTCCATTACCATTTTGGGTCTCGGTGGCCGAGTGGTCTAAGTAAATGTGGCGTTACAACACCAATAATTAAATCAAATCGATTACTATTTTCCATGGATTTAATTAGAGATTCTGTTGTTTCTTCATTCGTCTTTTTTCTCTTTCCTTTTTTTACTGGTGATTTTATATTAACTTTTAAAATCTAAAATAAATCACATCATTCCCATTTTGAACATATCTTGAAGGACAGCTTGTTGTGTTGATGTCTCATGACAATCCTTAAAGGCGTTGGGGAGTCGTAACATCTTTATGAATTGATTCAAAACAGCTTAATGAAGCATTTTTTAAACATACATCTGTGCAATTAGTTGAACCTTCGACTTGGAATTAATATTAGTCATTGTAGAATTAATTGTCCTGTACTTTTAATCTTTGGCTATAACTCATTGCCAAGGATATTGATTTCATAACTAAAGGTTTACCAAGATTAATTACAATAGACAAAAAACGAATTGAAATTCTGGTCACGATTTCTACTGAAGTGACAAATCTGTCCGTGGTTTTCTTTGGAAGTAATAATAGTACACTCTAGTCTATTTAAATTGAATGTTAGTGGAAAAATAAGAAGAAAACAAACAGCGTTTTGTTCGTACATGTATATGTTCACATGTCACATATGAAATAAGTATTCATAAAGATTTTTGTTATGTAAATCATCAACTTAGCTATTATTTTTTTTTAACACTGAATACAAAAATAGAAAAAGATCCAACGAGTGATCGAATAACACATTAAACCATTGAAAATGCAATGACTTATAACCTTAATCTACGCATTATCTATTATTTTTAAGCAATGTTATCGACAATGTCTTAGCAACACTCATTATCGTATAATGTCAGAGGAATGATTTTATCGGTTTTTTTTAAAGTTTTATTTAATAGGACTTTTTTAAAACTACATTTATGGAAAATAAAAGTATTCATTGCACCAAGTTGAATAATAATGGTTCTTCATTTACTTACGTTGATCTTCCCAATAGCTTAATTAAAGATTAATATAGTAAAATAAAAATGACAGTTGCTGCTGCATTCGAGTTGCTTTTCTGGACTAACTGCATTCGGGAATGCTCAAATGTTGACAGTTTGAAATATATCCGATCTGATGGATAAAATCTGTTGTACAGTCATTACTTGTTCGGACGTACTAATAATTATTCCTGTGACTACATCATACATTAGTTTATAGGATTTTTACAATAGATAATTCAGCTAATCTGTAACAATACCATCTTCATGCCTTATTTATCATGTACTATGTTACGATGATAGATTAAAACTGACGAGGCAATGTAACACCCGGTCACCTAAAGCTTTATTTTCGTAGATCCTAAGTGATCTAGCGCGTCGGGCATAGTGCAAAGCAATTTGAAGCCAATATATCTCAGTAGCATGAGGTTCAATCCCGGAGAGGGAAGAACAAAGATTTGCATAAGCAAATTTACAGATCTAACATTATTGGACTGTTATTTAGACGAATTATATATTACTTTAATTCCTTTAATAGTATTTGAATACCAATAATTAAAAGCGAACACGAGGAAACCACGTGTTTTTCGTATACGTACTTTTTGAAATATACAAGTTATAAGTAAACGTACTATACTTATAGTTCGTTCTTATGTTGTACTGTTATACCACTGTCCCTTGTTTGGGGGAGGGTTGGGATCCCGCTAACATGTTTAACCCCGCCACATTATTTATATATGTGCCTGTCCCAAGTCAGGAGCCTGTAATTCGGTGGTTGTCGTTTGTTTATGTGTTACATATTTGTTTTTCGTTCATTTTTTTACATAAATAAGGCCGTTAGTTTTCTCGTTTGAATTGTTTTACATTGTCTTATCGGGGCCTTTTATAGCTCACTATGCGGTATGGGCTTTGCTCATTGTTGAAGGCCGTACGGTGACCTATAGTTATTAATGTCTGTGTCATTTTGGTCTTTTGTGGATAGTTGTCGCATTGGCAATCATACCACATCTTCTTTTTTTTCTATACCTTATGCACCATATATGGAATAAGGTCTATATCACACAGCGTTGCCAATGATACTAATGATCTATAGGACAATAGCCAACTCCATGTAAGGTAAAATTTGCATGAAGTCTTGAAATCTTAGTGTCTATAGCTTAAGTTATCAAAAAGTAAAATAACAACACTACTGTACTCCGAGGAAAATTCAGAAGGAAAGTCCCTAATTAAATGGCAAAATCAAACGTTCAAACACATTAAACGTATGGACAACAACAGATCCACGTCATTGTAACAAAGAAACACTAAAAGGCACATAGACAAAGCACATTAGCTAAAATGAAAGACAAAAATTATCATAGAACAATGACGAGATGTATAAGTACAGACCCACGTCAAATGAATACATCAAAAACAGGATAATCAGTAAAGGTAATTCATGAAGACAAACAAAACAATATTTTCAGTATTGAGTTTATCTATATATAGTTTCAAACTGAGTATTTTTCTAATTAAAATCATGATTCTTTATTTGCAGGGGGATCATCTGGTGATATGGCGTTTTAAAAGTCTAATAATCGTTCAGCCGAGGTAATAAGATTGATATAGTTTTCGCTTTTCAGGTTAAAACAGGAAAATGGTGTGCAAGAAGTGACAAATTATATCATTTTTTTGTATATATAAACTCGTTTATATTATCATCGTATACTTTTAATACACACATACATTAACTTTTATCAGGTTAACAATTGCAGTGAAATATTAAAATTATAGTATCATTTCATTATGCGAATGAAGGTATGGTTTTTCCTTTTATGGTCCAAGCGAAAGCACTTCTTCACTCAGAAATTAATGTTTTTTAAGGCAAATTCAAAGTTTTTTTTTATAGCTGAAAACCCTTTAAACAATTACCCATTTATTTATAAAAAAAAATTTCAGAATCCAACAAGCAATGCATCCAATGTTTCATTCAACACTATATGGAAACACAGATTTTTACTAAAACAAAGATATTTAGTGTTGATTGACACCAGTTTCAAAGTATTGGCTTAACTTCGTCGGGACAAATTTTTTTATGGAATAAGCCGAAGTGTCTGTATACATGTAGTTAACCTTTGGCATAAAATGTAGTCATCAAGAATAAAGACGAACATACAACCTAAGTGTTGACAAGCTAGTGATACAGTTTCTGACAACCATTGTTGACGAACTCGGTCATCGATGACGGTCCGACCCTATCGTGTCATGCATGTTCTTCTTGGTATCATAATTTCAAAGCAAATAGTTTTATTTCTATAAGAAGTAAATAGAGACTCAGACATGCCCGTGTCCCCAACTAAATGTATGTGTATTTTCAACAGTAAGTACTTTTTGTAGACTGGAATATAATTCATGGATGAATATTGTTGATAATGTATGGCTTTTTTTTTACAGTTGACAGTTTCTTTGCATCTACGACAATTTGTGTTTTTAAAACATAAAAATGTGTAAAATCATCCAAGGGCAACAACTCATACATAGAAAACTGACATTGTCGGTTTTAATGAGCCTTTGGATTGTCACACCTTTTTTTAAAAGGTTCAAAATTAATGTCGTTTTTCTATCAAGTATTTTCTCAGAAAAGAATTAAAGGTAAAATGCTAATCGTTATTTGAAAAAACAACTACTATTAAATAATGGTCGACTGACAATAAATATAAGGCTCTTTGCCAAATGAAGGCATCGGCTTTAATGTTTTTATTTCCATACGTGCCTGACTATTTATTATATACAATCTACCATTCTGAGCACAAGATATGAGTGTAACTTGTAATTTACAGCAGTATTGGGTTGCAATATATTTATATCTCAGTTAACCTTTGCGATTATATTCAATTCGGTCACTTAATGATTGTATCTATATCATATTCGAACAGTACACTTCATATATATGCACATTTAAAATTTATAAACTTGGATAGATTCATAAAGTGATATTGTCATAAAAATGTACTAACATAGTTCAATGTAGGAACAAATTAAATATAAATGTATAGGTTCATGTTTCCCCATTATCTTTTTTATAGTGCAATTTCACTTATACAAATACTCCTTAATTGGACAATTAGTTTTTATTTTTATTTGAAACAAGTACATACGTCAATTCTTTTTCTAGATAGTGCATTGATTAAGACATTATAACTGACTGTTTTCCTGATAATGGTAGTTAGCTAATAACTGAAGCTGTCAAAGCAGAAGATTTTATTGTTGAAAGTAAAGTGATATAACTTACCAATAAGTTAGATAAGAAAGAATAACATCAATTTGTCTTTAAATGGTTAAATAGCACCTAACGCAAAATAGGTTGCGGATGTATGAATGTAAAGTACATTTCCTAAATACATATTTTTATGATATACATTTATGTGTAATTTATTTTTTTGTCTTAAGATTGAAAAAAAATACAAATAATGATATCTTCACTTCAGTAGTTGAAGGACCTCAAAACAATGTATTAATATTGCAAATGGGCATGTTGGTCAAGAATGTCAAAAATGTCAAATGCGTACAAATATGACTGATGATTGTTGTTTGCTTCAAGTCTAGTGGCAAATGTTACATGTATGTTTCGGACGGGAACAAATTTACAATAAATACAATGTAGGTTGTGTAAAATAGGTCAGCCGGGATGAAGGTCGGGGGAATACTACCATTGAAAAATACGAGTGATAAAAAGACTTTAACAAAATGTGCAACTGTGTCCTCAAACTTGATAGAACTCCTTGTTATAAAAAACATCACCATTCGTAGTAAATGACATCAGTTATAGATTAAGTAACGCATTTAACACATGTTGGAAATGCCTTCAGCTGTAATTGTATGATACTATTGAAACACATCAACTAAAGAGAAAGCAAGCAAACGACAGACACGCTGATGTGCACCATAACAAACGCCAATATAGATAGAAAAGGACTATTTTATAACAACTGCCATATTACAATATTGAAGTAAAATATTAAAAATTAAGACAATGAATGTTACAATGCGTATTCCAATGGACAGTAATAAGTACATTATCTATAACAGAAATACCACAAGGACTACCATAAACTAGAGTATGAGACAAAAGCTTAAATCTCACAGATCTTTATTATAATTTCATTTAAAGCTCAAGCTGCATCAGTACTAAATATAATGCAGCCGAATGATTACAGGGATTGTTCTAAATCTAAAGGCAACATGCATCCTTAAAACTGTCGGTAATACACAAATGTACCGACTAAAATCCATGAAGATTGTATAACTAATCGTAGAATAAGAGTAAGTGTCTGAATATTAGAATCATTTTATCACTTATCGGTGTAATA
Source organism: Mytilus galloprovincialis (assembly GCF_965363235.1). Classification (NCBI taxonomy): domain Eukaryota; kingdom Metazoa; phylum Mollusca; class Bivalvia; order Mytilida; family Mytilidae; genus Mytilus; species Mytilus galloprovincialis. The sequence goes on from NC_134843.1 coordinate 92,950,846, forward strand.
GCAGTAATGGTACAACATTTTACTGTACGAGGTGTGCGTTTCGACAATAAATGTCTTATGAGTAATGATCGAGGCCATAGTTTCTGAAAATCAAAACCTAATACAGATGTTAAGAACCTGGATATTACTAACTCTCAATGGTTTTATGTGCTGACAGTAGCAGTTATTGACTGGTTTCAGATGTATTGTTAGTGGTAGGAATCTTTTTTTTTTGTTCTTTCTTCATGACCTGCTGAAATGTTAACAACATTTAAATATAGCATTGGCAATTATATATCGTTTCAGTACTTTTTCACAGAGAATTGTATCTATAACTAATACTTTCCCAACGAAATGCCTTACAAAGAGATACATATTCAACTCTAAATGTGTGTTTGGACAAAACAAATAAAACTATATAAATCCATTTAAAAGGGTCTTTTTTAGTTTTTATGTTGATAGAAGAAAATATCCTAAGAATACTAATATATTTACATAATACAAGCTCCAACATTGGAACGACAAGAGCTATAACATGAACAATAATATCCTTAGACGTGTTTCTAAATTTATTACGAACTATGTTTCTACATGTTTGATAAGTTCGTACTTGATATAACAATAGTTATGCCATTCTATATATTTATCAACAATATTGATGAGAAAAAACTGCTCCTCTTATCATTATGAGTTATTCGATGGCACGAATTAAATCAATTCATTGAATAGTTTTTATTTATTTCAAGGGCATCTTTTGAATGTTTAGTTTGTAATCAGTTTAGGATTATTTCATAATTAAATTTATAAAATTTACTTTTACACATGTCATTGATGAGGAAAATGGTTTTAAATTAAATCCTCGTACATTGACATTTAAAAAGTGCAGATACGTCAATATTATAAAATCACAGGCTATATATTTCTTCTGTATGTATATGGATTGTACATAAAATATCAACGATTGCATTTCCGAAATATGTCTCCAATTATGTGACAAAACAATTAGGTTACAACAAAACATCAGGGGTCTGGTTTTCGAAAGTATCTTATGACTAAAACATGTCTTATGATGGTCTTAGGGAATGTCATAGTCGTAAGATATCTTTTCGAAAGTGTCCCAAGTTACGATTTGTTATTACTTTTGTCTTAAACTTAAGACCCCTCGCGACATGACTTATGATGGTCTTATGATTGTGAACTAAAAGTTTAATTACTTTATGTATTATTTCATGTTAATTGCAATAAAAATATTTGTTGTGTTTCTTAGTTAGCTAAATAGTAAAGATTTTATTTTTCTCAACCACGTGAATTAAAATTTGAATCTCCTGGGACATATGTTTTGGAATTCTTTTCAAACTCATGGTTTTGTATAAGAAATATACATATTATTTCGTTCCTAGTATATTTAATAGTACTATATTAACGTATGTGCACGGGAATTTCGTTAAGCGGGTACTTGATGTACCGAATCTAAAAAGTATTCACAGTTAAATAATACGATAATACACGAAAGCGAAGTTCAAGATTTATTAATACATACATACTAAATTTAAACAAATTATTAACTCATATTTCAATTCCTTTTTGTAAAAAAGTTCATGTTCATTATAATGAAAAAAATAAAATATTCGTAAATATTAAGAATGGTTATAATTAATATGTTCATACTTTTCATTTTCATTTTTATATTTATCATTTTTTAATCATTATTTAAAATAATGTTACTAATGACAGTCATAAGAGCATCATAGCAATGACTCTCTTAAGACAGCTTTGATTTACATCCTATGACATATCAGATGATACTTTCGAAAACCAGGCCCCTGAGTTGTAGATAAAGTCAAACTCATAAAGGGACGATCGTTGTCATTCGTCTATTCGAAACTTCGACCACGATTAAACTTTCAAGGTTCACCGAAGCACACTTGCGATAAAAGAAGCATGCTTACTATAAACGATCTGAAATTGAAAGCGTAAAGGGTTGTGTATTTGATTGTTTGTGGGAATTCTAGGCATGTGCAATTAAATTTGATGAAATTTTTTTTTTTCTTTTGCAAAAGTTCTAATTATCATTATGGTCCTTAAATTTAAGGAATCATTTCATTTAACCATGTTAAAGGCGAAATATTAAATCACACTTTTCCTCGCCAGTAGTTTTATATAAATATTGTGCACAAGTTCAACCTGTTAAGTTACATCATCATGTATTTATGTGCATTTATACTAAATTGTAAAATATGAATAAAATAACTCAGTGATGTTAGATTTACGTAATTGAGACCGTAATTAATGACAAAAATACATAATACAGATACACCACTTATTTATTTTACATAAATTAGGTTTTGGAAATAACTTGCTCATGTGTCATACATGTATTCTATATTTATTATTTCACAACCTAGTTCTCGACAATTAAATAAGGCTCAATTATATTAAACATTTTTTTTTTAATATGAAACAGCTATGAGAGCCGATTAGACAACTCTCCACCCAAGCCACAATGCATAATACAAATAGTAAAATTCAATTTGTAAAAGTACCGTAAACAAGGAGCTTTAGCTCGAAACGAACAGCAAGTTAAGTGCCGAAAAATAAAAAGTGGAAAACCAACGGTCTTATTTATTTAAAAAAAAACAAACTAGAAACACTTATGAACTATACTAAAAAACGACAATCCCTGAACACCAGGCTTGGCTTAGGACATGTGCATAAGCAGGCAGTTGGTTTAAAAAAGAGGGACGAAAGATACCAAAGGGACAGTCAAACTCATAAATCTAAAACAAACTGACAACACCATGGCTAAAAATGAAAAAGACAAACAAAAAACAGCATGTCTTAAACAACAATCCGATCAAAGAGCAGAAAACAATGTTACACACACAGAAACGAACTATGATATAACAATGGCCATTTTCCTGAATTCGTACAGGACATTTTTAAAGAACAAAATAGTGGGTTGAACCTGGTTTTGTGGCATGCCAAACCTCGCACTTAAATGGCATTGTTAAATATAACATTAAAATGACAACATAATAATACAGGACTACAATACAAATAAATAGAACGTATTAGGCAAAGAAACATATGAATAATAGATAACAAAAGGCATCAGGTTTAAAATTCAATATGTCAAAAACGCACCTCGTCCACACAAGACTTAACAGTGACGCCCAGATATAAAAGTTCGAAAGTCAAAAATAGGGGTACAAAATTGTACAGCTCTGAGGATCAAAAGTTGAAAAACATTGTACCAACATTAAAATCTTTGATTTTTTCAACTCTTTATACCACTATTCCACATACTAAACTTACAACTCGACTGAAAGAACACGTCAGCTCATGTTTCTTTAACAAAAAGGGCACTACACGTTTTAAATATGTAGTTTTGGGAAGGAATTCAGCTTACTTTGTGAAAAATCATACTGAGTCAAGGAAAAAATACACCGAAGAGGAATTATCACTGCCATGCTGGACAACATATATTTTGAATTTGGAGGTTTGGTCTTCCAACAGACTATTAGAATCCCAATGGATATCAATTGCGCTCCTCTGCTTGCAGATTTGTTTTTGTATTTCTATGAAGCAGAATTTATTCAAGGGCTTGTACAGAAAGGAGAAAAGCATATGGAGTATATGTCTCAATTAATACGTTGCTCTAGAGCTAGCTCAAAGTACGTTGATTTTGTTGAACGAGGAATAGTGCTTTCTCAAAAGTTGCTAAGACAGGGCTATAAATCAATCAAATTAAGGTCATCACTCAAGAAATTTTACAGTCGCCATCATGACCTGATTTGCCATTAGGACAAAGGTGTGTCAGAAATCATATCTGATCCTCAGTCATAATAACCTTCCATCATTACCGAACTGACCAAAGAAATAACACGACGGGTGCCGTATACGGTGCAGCAAATGGTTACCCTTCCGGAGCACATGATTTCACTCCCGGTTTTTAGTGGAATTCGTGCTATTTCTTATTTTTTATTTAAAACTTTTGATGTGAATGTCCTTTGGTTTTGAGAGTCTTTGTTTACTCCTTGGTTTTGATTGTTATTGTCGTATTATGATATCCGTATTATAAGTAACTAAACATTTTAAATTTTTCTGACAAGCAAAGATAATAACTTATAATGTGAAGCTGATTAAATTGGGTCAATTTAAAAGAAAATTAAAAGTGATACATATATTTATCCGTATAACATTGGTACATATAGTTATCCATATATTAGTCATAACCCGATAAATAATAATTGATAATTTTTTTGTTAACCATAACCGAAAGAAGATTGAAAGTACATTTGAAAATAAGGTGACAATACTTCATTGTTTTTATATCTCAGTCATTATAGTAACGTAGTAATTATAAAGTGCATTCCATTGTCGTTTACTTTTGTCAACGATTGTTGTTGTAATTGTATCTCTATGAAAAATGAAATGGAATGTTGCAATATGTCAATTTGTGATAGTCCCGCATGTTCTTAATGAACAAACACACGCTAAATTTGACTGCATTTCAGTGTATCTGCTCTCTGAAAACTCCTCAATCAAACCAACATATCAATATATATATATACAATGTATATATATAAATAAAATTAAATTTCAAAATGCTCTTAAAGTCCTTTTATTCTCTACATTTTTCTCCACCCGGTTTCACATCTTTGTGATAATCATGGATGAATGTAACTAACGGTAACGTAACGTCACGATAATAAGTCTGTAACAATGTATTAAAGGGACGCAACCCTTACAAAAGTAACGTCTTATCTGTTTAGGCTTAGTTTGTACTTTTGTATAAACATATTTTCTTTATTAATTCTCATTTCTTCGGTAAATTGGTCGTCACATTGGTAAAATGGGAAAACATTGTATTTGGGTGATTTGGTACTAGCGCATAAATCCAGGGGTTCACTTATGTTAATCATCCTAATGTCTTTATGTCGGATTTGTTGACGGTGAACAGTAAATCTTTTCCGTAAAGTGTTTCCTGTTTGTCCAATATAATCCTTTTTACACCCATTACATCTGATGACATAAATTAAATTGCTCGATGCACACGTAAAAGAGTGTTTAATAGTGAAAATCTCTCCTGATTTAAATGCATAAGACTGTCCTTCCATAATATTTTGACAAATACCGCAATTTGAACGTCCGCATTTTTTACAGAAGGAATTGTGTCATCTTTGTTTAATTTCGCGCTGGTGAGTAATTTCTGCAAGGATTTTGACTGTCTTTTACTCTTAATAATTTTCTGTGTAGCAAGGGCTCTTTTCATTCTTTGATCTTTCATCAAAGTTGGTACATTTTGATATATTATGGTATACGCCTCTGTATTTCTTGGGTTATACGATGAAACGTATGGTAAAATTTGATTCGTATCAATTACTGTGTTTTTCGGTCTTCTTAGTTCTTGAATATTTATAGCCTTTGCACGTTTTATTCCATTATCAATCAAAGTTTTTGGATATTGTCTCTCTAAAAGTATTTCGTTAAGTTCTTCGAGTCTTTTATTTCTCAATTCAATACTGGAGACAATAGTACATATTCTTCTCGCCAAATTGTACGGTATGTTTGTTCTTGTGTGTTTTGGGTGACAAGAATTGAAAAGTAAGTATTGTTTAGAGTCTGTCGGTTTAAAGTAAATATCGGTTTCAATTTCTGTATCTTTTTTTATGATTAAGAGATCTAGAAATGGTAATTGTTTATCGCTAAATTCCATAGTAAACTGAATACTTTTGTTGATATCATTGATTAAATTTCTAAATTCATTTAATTTTTCTAAACTAGAAGTCCACAATATAAAACAGTCATCTAAGTGACGTTTCCAATTATCTAAAATATATTTGTGGAATTGGGAACCGAACTGTAATTTGGATCGTTCGTACATTTGAGTCTCCAAATACGCCATTACTAAATTTGCATAGGTTGGGGCAACTTTTGTTCCCATCGCTGTACCAGATATCTGTCTGTAAGATTCCCCGTTGAAATTGAAGTAGTTATTTTGAAGAATAAATGTAATTCCTTCAATAATGAATTTATTCTCTATATATATAAATTATGAAATTAAACAAGGATGATACAATTCCTTCTGTAAAAAAATGCGGACGTTCAAATTGCGGTATTTGTCAAAATATTATGGAAGGACAGTCATAGGAATTTAAATCAGGACGTGTGCATCGAGCAATTAATTTATGTCATCAGATGTAATGGGTGTAAAAAGGATTATATTGGACAAACAGGAAACACTTTACGGAAAAAATTTACTGTTCACCGTCAACAAATCCGACATAAAGAAATTAGGATGATTAACGTAAGTGAACACCTGGATTCATGCGCTAGTACCAAATCACCCAAATACTATGTTTTCCCATTTTACCAATGTGACGACCAATCCACCGAAGAAATGAGGATTAATAAAGAAAATATGTTTATACAAAAGTACAAACTAAGCCTAAACAGATAAGACGTTACTTTTGTAAGGGTTACGTCCCTTTAATGCATTGTTACAGACTTATTATCGTGACGTTACGTTACCGTTAGTTACATTCATCCATGATTATCACAAAGATGTGAAACCGGTTGGAGAAAAATGTAGAGAATAAAAGGACTTTAAGAGCATTTTGAAATTTAATTTTATTTATATAATATATATATATATATATATAAAACAAGTTAAAATATCATCATACAAATCATATATCACAATTCAATGAGTGTAACGATATTAGCGAATCCAATGATATCCCTAAGCGAGAATATGCATTTAACGATGAACCTCATATTTTTTAGCACCAATAAAAATGCTTAAATTAAATCAAACGATTTATTCATTGAGGGCTAACAGGGATGTAACAGATACTCTTGACACTGGATAACCAAGGGGCAAATCTAATAGACAGCTGACATTACAGCTTTTGATATACCTGAAACAATCTTGTTAAAAAAACATTTAATCGTATTCCTTTTTTTGAATCATCATCTATCAAATAAGTATACTCGTAGAAGGTCTATTCCGAACAATCTTACAGTTTTGTATCTCCGGAGCCTAACTTTTAAATTGTCAAAAATATGTGGAATGACGTGATTATGATATGGTTTTCACGTTTGAATTGTTTCACACTTCTTTCATGTCATGATCTTCAATAGTTACTATATAGAATAGGTTTTGTAAATTAATGAAAGCCAGCCGGTGACTTTGGTGCTTACTTCTTAGACATTGTGTATTTGGTGAATAGTTTTACCATCAGCAATTATGCCACATCTTGTCATTGAAAAAAGTAAAATCACAAAAAACTGAATATTCAAAAAAGAAAGTCCATATTCAAATGGCAAAATCAAATAATAATACACATCAAACGAATGGACAACAACTGTCACATTCCTGATTTGGTACAGGCATTTTCAAATGTAGAAAATGATGGGTTGAACCTGGTTTTATTGCGCTAAACCTCTCACTTTCATGACAGTCGCATTAAATTCCGTTATGTTTACAACGATGCGTAAACAAAACAGACATAATAGGCAAAATAGTCAAACTATATGTATACAGCAATCATCCCTCTGTCACAATCTCAAACCAAACAAATATTTAACAAAAAAGTACAAAAAGCATCTGTCAACTTTTAAAAACCACATTCATTGCTTCGTGTGTTTGACGACAGAAAATGTTAATGTCACATAGGAAGAAATTTTGTCGTTCAAAGTTTTTTTTTAAAATAATCATAATTTCACATGAGTAATGGTGGTCTACAGGGTTAAAAAGATAAACTTTATGTTGGAACTAATTTCAGAAACAGACCGTGATTAAAATTATCCAGAAGTTCTTTTGTCGTTCAAAGTATTTTTAAACATATAATAACAATAACATAATGACATATTATAGAACAATTACATAATGACAAAAGTACAGAGTCACGTTATATGAACCTTAGAAACACAATAAATTCACACATGCAAAACACATCAGCAAAAATGAAAGATTATACAAATACATAGACGGGATGTATAAGTACCGAGCTTCATCAAATGGATATCACAGAAAACAGTAAATAGAACAATATAACACGTTGTAAAGATGATAAACAACATTAGTACGCAGAATCTATACACCAAGACCATCATGTATTATTAGTGAAGTTGATACGAAATATTTATCAGCAAGGACTTGGTATCTTCCGATAAATTATTTTAGGAAAAGGACGAGAAGTTCTTTGACATACCCGTGGTTCATCAACTTTCTGCCCAGACACTGGTGACGTTTATACAATGGAGCTGCAAGCTCTTGAATATCAAATAAGTTCAAAATTAAAATCGACTCGTTGTCACAGATTCCGGTACTAAGATGACTGTGTATGTCAAATTCGAGATATGTCTAAAATTGAGTCAGAGGAAGCCGTGTCTGTTGTCATTTAATAGAACTAGGTCTTTATGGTTAAGTAATACATGTCTTTAAATTGATAGATATCTAAATATTTAGCGCATTATATTGGCAAACTCCATTTTGAAAACACAATAATGAATTACTATAATTAATTTCGTATGGATATTTTCCAAGTGAAACAATAATAAAAAAAAACCAAGATCATTGTTTCCTTTATCATCTCGTCGTTCTATCAATAATGTTATTTATTTAAACTTATTGGAATAATTCTATAACACTTGTTCATTTTTCTCACTAATTTAATTTTATATTAAGGACATATGAACTACAGAATTGAACCATAAGGAACACGAATTAAACCATGGAACTATTTCACTAATCCATAATACTGAATCTAAATAATCATTAAATAAGACGATTTTTTCATAAAGCTTAAAAGCAAATGTACGTTTTGACATTTTATGTGTTGTAACATGCAAAAGTAGACAACTTTCTTGATGCGTAAAAAGGATATCTACTTGTACGCATTCGTTTATCTGTGTCATTATTGTCTATGTAATACATCCAATTAACTTCTACATGATTTTTTCCCTTGGTGAAGAGTTGTCACATGGTCAATCATACCACCTCCTCTTTTTTTTCTTATGTATAAATGTTGTATTGTGCATCTTTATGCTCTCAACGTTAGTTTTAATTTTTAAATATAATTTGAGTAATGTACAATAATGCTTAAAGGATAATACCTGGATATGAATAAAGATGTAGTGAGAGTTTTGTTAGTCAAGGAAGAAGTTATGTCTTTAAGGAACCTATGCGAAAGTCAATAATCAGTCCATGTCGCTTGAAAGCATTTTTAACATAGTACATTTCCCAGAAGGAATTAATTGTATTTTCACAACACTAATAGTTGTCAAAGGTACCAGGATTATAATTAAATACGCCAGACGTGTTTCGTCTACATAAGACTCATCAGTGACGCTCAGATCAAAATAGTTATAAATCCATAAAAGTACAAAGTTGTGTTAAATACGACTAAGGTAATATATTCCTGGGATAAGAAAATCCTTAGTTTATCAAAAAATTCAAAGTTTTGTAACAGGAAACTTATTAAAAGGACCATTTAATTAATATTCATGTCAACACCGAAGTGCTGACTACTGGGACTTTTTTTTTTGAGAATGATTCAGAGAGTTATTATAATTATAGAATTTTATTGATACTGTTAACGTTGTCCTTGTTTAGAATTATTTGATTTATTTCACATGAATAGATGGGGTTTAACAGGTTCGGTAATCATAGAGCAGTCCTTCTATATATATGTGTGTGTGTTTTTGGATACTCTCATCAAGGAAAGTACAGTGAAAGTCATTGATTCGGCGTAAAGAAACTAAACACTATATGTGTATTCGCAAAGTAAATAGTGAGACACAACCGTTAATTTTATTTTAAAACGGAGTTGTTAATATGCAAGTATAACTATGACGACAGGAGTTGAAAAATATGTTTATGTCGTATTTTTTTTTGGGGGGGGGGGGTGGGGGGATGAGGTTGGAGGTTGTATGATAACTTGCAAATGGTACTTCGACCGTGATGTGTTTGAGCTTTGGACTTTGCCATTTGATAAGGGACTTTCCCTTATGAATTTTCCTCAAAGTTGAGTACTTTTGTGATTTTACTTTTTAAAAAATCAGGTCTGGAAAATGATTCAATTTACTGAATGTATTAAAAAATAGAAGAGTAACAATTAAAATCTGTTTTATATGACATTCCGGTCTTTACAAATTACCATTTTGTTATTTTAGACATCACATATGTGCATTTCAAACAAAACAAAGAAAAAAACGTATAACAGGAAAGCGATATTAAATATAAAGTAAATAATGTAAAAATTGTAAAAATTAAAGTTTATAAAAATGTTAATTAGTGTGACCCTGTAATGTTTAAGTTTATATATTGATTAACAATATCATGTGAAAAGTATTTATTTGACAATAGTGTGTTTTACGTTTACTATGAAAGTTTACTGGAAAGTTAATCTGAATCATTTTACCCGTGTTGGATACTGCAAATGGTTTTCATTTTCAAATGTAACAATAAACTCTATAAAGTAAGTCTTGATTTTAATTGCTATGCTTAAGTTTCTATATAGCATCTTTATGATGCCTAATTATTTTTCTGTAGATTTGTAGGTCTTGTTTAATCAATAATGTATAGTCAGAATCTCTTAATGGTCTTCAGTAATTTATACATTTCACTAACAACAACATATGCTCTCAAATTTGTTATGGTTAAATGACTCATTTGAAAAGCTGACACATGTATTTCCCAGGTTTTTTTTCAAAAAGTTTTGTAATTAGTTACTTTATAATTATGACCATATCAATTAAATAAGAAGTCTACCAGCAGTGGCATCGACCCAGGGGTCGTAAAAAAACTTATCATTGATATCAGGATTAAAATTTTGTATTAGCGCCAGACGCGCGTTTCGTCTACAAAAGACCCATCAGTGGCGCTCAAATGTTGCCAAATAATTACAAAGGTAATTTATATAAGGTAGAAAAGCATTAGTAAATCCAAAAAATATTTTCTATAAATTAAAACAGTTTATTTATAATTATGACCATATCAATAACTCATGTCAACACAGAAGTGCTGACTACTTGGCTGGTGATACCCGCGGGGAATAAAAACTCCATAAAAATTTTAATGTAGCACAGACGTTTGAAAATTATACTATAATGACAATTAATTGAAAGTATGTTAAACATTGAAATCATTGTCACTTTTACTGTCACTGCTGATTACCAATGATCAAACCCTCTGTTCATCTACTAAAATGGCGCTTTTTCTGTATTCATCTTCAATGTTTGCAACATGATGACACGTTTTCTCTTAATTCGAAACAGCTATGTCTTCCTATGCCGCATGTGCAAGTTTTAAAACATCGTTTATTCTGTGGGTTTTGTTTCGAGAAGCGACACTTGGTTTTTGTTTGGTTCCATATAAGCCAGTTCTATCGGATTTAAGTCTAGCTGATAAGACAGAAGACGTTAATTGAAATTTCTCCTTCCTCTGGCTATATTGCTTATGACATATTTTGGCGTTTGGTTGTTATATTTTGCGTTAGCAAGAAGCTGTGATCGGGGAAGTGTATTGTTTTTGTTGTAATCTTAAGTAAGCCTTGGTATTAGTTGTAGGACATTAGTCACACTGTATGGAACGGCATGATACATTGTCCATTACGATAACGCTTTTTTCGGGTAGGTTGCACAAACGTTTTTCTGTAAACCATATTTAAAGGTTCTCAACATCTAGTAGTGCATATGACTACTAACACAAAGGTTCCTGGTTCGATTTTTGTCTGGGATAAAAATGTCAGGGACTGAATTTTTGGCGCTCTCTTGACACCATTTGTGAGTATGGTCTTAAGAAAACGATGGTAGTCCGTCGGAAGGAGACGATAAATGGCTGACCCGTGTTAAGAGAGAGCCATATCTCTTGCACGTTAAAGAGACCCTTGTAGATTTCGAAAAAGGGCAGGCTAATGCCGCTACAATTCAGCACTCGCACCCACAAAGTGGAAAGGGATAATATAAGTTGCAAAACTTGTTTCCCAATCCACTATAATTAAAAATGTTTAAACTAAACGATTTACCTTTATAGATGAGCAGTGCATTTTGTACAAATCAAACTACCCGTCCCTATTTACGACGATAAACTTGTCCACGGCTAGCTGGTTCTTTTCCCCCACTCTCTTTGGCTTCATGTTGCCAACATTTCTTTGCAGTTTATAAAGTATCGTGCCATGACGGTAATATTTTAGTCTCTGCAAATAATTGATTCGCTTTTTAACGATTGCATCTTTCTCGATAAGGACCTTTCTCTTTGCTTTTGAATGCTCCCACTTCAAACCAAGCTTATTCACAATTTTTGGAGGATGTGATTTACTTCCGTGAAAAGATTTGATTGAGATATTTTAACACTTTATAAACACGTGCCAACAAATATCATTTCTTCTTCTGTGCGGGATGCATAACTATTTTGCCATGTTCTGTAGGAATTGGGACTATACAGTTATGCTTCATGTAAGAAATTCCTCGCTTGCAGAACGTTAAAGACCATTTGGGTCCATACGTGGCATGTTAAAAAGCAAAATTTGTATCCGACATATCATAAATACGCAGCCATGTGTTTGGTTGTTTATGTTTCCCTGTTAAAAATATCTTTATTTACATCCCAGTCGTTGCTTGTTAACTTTTGTACGCCCTGAATGTGCATGAAATATTTCAGATTGACTTGAAGCAAACAACAATCAATCATGATCTCATATTAAGATGGTCTTGTTGAAGGCCGTACGGTGACCTATAGTTGTTAATGTCTGTGTCACTTTGATCTTTTGTGGATAGTTGTCTCATTGGCAATCATACCACATCTTCTTTTTTATATTTGCAATGCACTCATTTCAACCATTGTCAGTTAAACCAATTTTTTAACATTATATCAAATATTGCAATCTAATAAAATAATGTTTTGTACATCAGTAATGATATATTTATTTCCACTTATTTTTATTGCGTTTAAGGCAAAAAACTGCATGCGTATAATAAATTCGAGGTATCAACAGGATAACGACACTACGTTCTAAAATGAAAATAAACCCATGCTGTATATACGAAATGCACAATAAATGACAGATAGAATAACTCTAACTGTAAATCTAACTCGAAATAAAACTGCTGAATTCCAATCAATAATTGGCTCAGCGTCATCGAATGTTTAAGAAAGTAATGAAATAATTACACCTAACGAACTCAACAGGATATGTGCCATCAAACAAGTATAAAATTCGATTGAGACGGGATATTACCCATAATTATTTTAATGATTAAGAACACCTGTCTTTCTTTTTTCTTTTAATTGTGTCATTGTGACATCAATCAGAGTGAACCTCTTTACTTATCCTTTAATACAAATGAAAATCCTTCAAGGATTTTTCAATTTATGTGATAGATAATTTATCAATAATAAATTTCCAAAAGTGCTGATCGTGTCAATGATTTATTAGCTTATTCAGTTGATAAACGTATATCATTCCTTTTTTTATAAATATAAATAAAGGCAACAGTAGTATACCGCTGTTCAAAACTCATAAATCTATGGACAAAAAACAAAATCGGGGAAACAAACTAAAACTGAGGGAAACGCATTAAATATTAGAGGAGAACAACGACACAACATTAAAATGTAACACACACAGCAACGGACTAAGCATAAGACAACATCCGATGAGAATAACCAATATAACATCAAAACCAAATACATGAATTTGGGATAGAAAAGTACCGTAACACGTCTTATAGTAATGTGAATTCACACTCAAAAATAGGAGAAAACAAACGACACAACGGAAACACAACGTAAAAATGTTACACACACAGAAACGAACTATGATATAACAATGGCCATTTTCCTGACTGTGTACAGGACATTTTTAAAGAAAAAAATGATGGGTTGAACCTGGTTTTGTGGCATGCCAAACCTCGCACTTTGATGGCATTGTTAAATATAACATTAAAATGACAACATAATAATACAGGGCTACAATACAGATAAATAGCAGAACGTATTAGGCATAGAAACACATGAATAATAGATGACAAAAGGCATCAGGTTTAAAATTCATTACGTCAAAAACGCGCCTCGTCCAAACAAGACTTACCAGTGACGCCCAGATGTAAAAGTTCGAAAGTCCAAAAAAGGGGGGACAAAGTTGTACATCTCTGAGGATCAAAAGTTGAAAAAGTTTGTGCCATATACGGCTAGGGCTAAAACAAACCAACTGTCGAATGTGTTTACTGCTAATTCCATTATGGGACTATTATGCAACTCAAAGGTTGCAAACTATTTTCGGAAATTTTGAGACATGAGTAAGACGACACTTATGCTTTATGGGTATTATGACAATGTTACTTATATTTTATTGTTCGTAATGTTTCATACATGTGTATCAAGTAAATTCAAGTTTTGAGTATTGTATAAAGTAAGGTTATTTGAACATTCCTGTCCGGCAGCAAAACCTGTAATGTTCTTTATCCCGAATTCGGTAGAAGCCTTCTCCGTGTTAACAATCCTTAAAACAGTTATATGAGATGTTTTACAAGTCAAAAAACTATCCGTCGGTAACATAATCCACAGTTTTTCAGTATTTTTTTTTTTTTTTTATAATCTTTTACTTTAATCCCAAGATACACACTGAATGATGACTATTTTTTTGGGTAAGGATTAGATTAAAAACAGTCAACAAAGCACTTTGAATGGTTGTGGAGAAATGGATACACGTATTATGTCCAAAATAGTATCGTGTGTTCGTATATAATACAAATGCTGATGTTTGTTCCTCTTTTGACAATCCTTGTGTTGAAACGACAAATTTAATCTTACTGTGGGTCTTAAGTGAGAGGTTTTGCTAGATTTACAACCAGGTTTTATCCACCATTTTCTACATAAGAACATGCCTGTACCAAGTCAGGAGTATGACAGTTGTTATCCATTCGTTTAATGTGTTGAGGCTTTTGACATTGCCATTAATTGATTAGGGCTTTCTTTTTTGAAAAAATCCACGGAGTTCAGTATTTTTTTTTATTTAACTTTTTGTTTGGTGAAAAGTTACGAATAAAAAAGGAAAGCGTCAATATCATATATGACACAGAAATTCCAAATTGGCCAACCAAGTCATGATGGTTTTAATTATGTATGATCAAAAATACGCAGTGTATATTGTTTGCAATTCATACTCATGGATCCGACCAATATAGTGGGATTTCATCCAAAAATGTCAAATATGTCAGTCGTTCAAAAAATACATTAGGAAACGCAGACGAAAGTTATTTACTTTTACATTTTTTCTATAAAGTGTGTAGATTACAAATGAAGAACATATACTACTTACCTGTATTTACTGTATGGTATAAAATCAAATCGTTCTCAGTTTTTTTTTACTATATGGTTTTTCACGAGGTTTGGCCTAGTCGTTGTAAAGAGCGTCGTTATATAAAGACTTGAGAATGTTAACACGAAATCAGGACTAAAATAATATATTTCAAATAAATTACAAAATCTAGTGGTTACACATTGTTTTCTGTATACAAATTTACTTTGATCATTGCATCAAATTAGATTTTCCTGCAGGATTTATGATTTATTTTGGAATCTTGATAAAACTACCTATTAGTGTTATAAGAATCAAATACAGAGGGTTTGGTGCTAAAAAATAAAATAAATGTTACATATGACAAACAAATGTAAAGGGTTGTATATAAGGTATAACTTAATATGAAATGTGTTGTGCTTTTTTTAAATTAATGTTTACGGCACATCTTTTAAAGTTTGATTGTCTCTCAATTTATGACAAAATTTACAGACTCGTGATGATTCGGAGCTTCTTTGTACTATCGTTACATGAACGACCTTTGACGAAGCCCGAATATTAAATTTTATGTCATTATATAACACGACTTCCGGTCTGAGTTCCTTTATCATAATGTTTAATTCTTTGTATCATCGTTAATGAACACCCTCTTATGAGTAGTTTACAATACTGTTATTATCGTGTCCATCATTTTATAGTACACTTGCTAGCATTAATACGATTTATAATCCAGTATTTTTCTTGGAATAACTATAGTTCTTAATACAATTCCCAAGGAAGTAATTTTATTTATCAACAAACACCTGTTACAACATGTACTCTAATATCTATGCAATAAAAATTAACTTTCACATCAGTTCTAGATGTGCGAGTTTGACATTTCATTGTGCTTTTCTTATGAATCTTCTATTTAAGAAAACTTAATATCTCTAGTTCAAGCTACAGAGTTACTGTTATTTATAATTATGACTTATTCTAAAGACCTGTAACGACCTTCCTTGTTTTGTTTTGTTAGGGGACGATTATTTGATATTCTGGGGGTGGGGGTGGAGGGGGCAGGAGGATTTGTTTTGGATCGGTTATTTATTTTTGTAAACTAGGAGGACAGGTTATCTATTTTCTGCACTATTGAAGCAAGATTTTTCATTTTCATTAAATCAATGGACTGTTTTTTTTATTTTCACAATTATATTTATAATATTCGAAAACATTCTATTTTAATATTTGATATTTGCTAATTATAAATAAATCATGTATAGTCAAGTCATTATGTACCGTTTAATCAGAATTAATCATCATCCTCTGCAGAAATGAATCTTCTATTTTCCAAACTGCATTCACATGTATTTTTTTGGTTGTATCTAGCCTTTTTTTTATAGTATCGTCAAACATGTTTCGCTTAGCAGCGAGGAAAAAAAAAATTTTGAAGGGTTTTGGAGCCACTGAAGGTCCAAGAAGTTTCAGAAGAAATGATGAAAAATCATACTTTCTGGGTGTTCCCAAGACCCTTTCTTAATCTGAAAATGCAAGATCCGTTTTAATAATTTTTTGACAATAATTTGGTCTTAAAGCAAAATGTATAGATTCAGTGAAAGACTTAAGTTTCTAGATACATCATCAAAAGAACAATATGCATGGGAAAGCAAAAATGTAATTCACAAGCTTCTGTTTTTTTTTTAAACTCATGATCAAGTTTATAATTTATAATTACTAATTTACAAATGCAAAACTAACAGAATACAGAAGGGGAATCAATCAACAAAAGACAAATAAATAAGAAACATTGATCCCGAAAAATCAGGGGCTACGTCTAAGGGAAAACAGAACTGGTTTCTTGTAAGGCACTGGCCGTGAACACAATTTGATATGGAGACAAGCGTTTGGTTTTGAAATTTTCTACATGAGGCATTTGCCTCAATGTAGTTACGGCCCTGTTAAATAAAAGTGAGGTAAGCGTTCCTGAGAAAATATATCCCAAATTAAATGAAACTAATTTGCAGACATTTCAAGTATATTTAAATAATATTTATACTTTTATTTATATTTGGGAAGTGTTTCCCGATTTTTTTGGGAAAAGAGATGAATTTATGAAGAACCTGGCGCCATCACATACTTTCGATTAGACCTGCTGTGTTATTTATTTTCAGTACATTGCAAGTCAGGTAATTTATTTTCAAACTACCACAGAACAAACCATTTATTTTTGTGATTATCAAGTCTGAGTTATTTATTTTCAAAATCCTCCTGCCCTCCCCCCTAAGAATATCAAATGGTCGTCCCCTTACAATTCAGCGATTTGAAATCACTGTCGACTGGACAAATCTACGTAACCGTAATAACTATTTGTTTCTTTTCGCCCTGCTATGATTTCGCTACAACGCGAACCTTTGGGTTATAATACAAGCATTCTGATTTTTATTAGGTATAAAAATTCGTTTAAGAAGGTTCGAAAATTGTAAAAAATTAACATGTAGGAAGACATTTAATAAGCAATCTTCCATGGAAAGGACGATATTTTGAAAATTTTTATTAGCGTTGTCTGGCGAAGTAAAGATGCAGCAAAACAATTTCATACACTATTGAAACGATAATATAAAATAAAGGCAACAGTAGCATACCGCTGTTCGAAACTCATATATCGATAGAAAAAAAATCCGTGTAACAAACTAAAACTGAGGGAAACGCATTAAATATAAGAGAAATACAACGACACAACATTAAAATGTAACATGCACAGAAACGAACTAAGCATTAGACAAAATCCGCGATGAGAATAACAAATATAACATCAAAACTAAATACATAAATTTGGGATAGAAAAGTACCGAGACACGTCTTATAGTAATGTGAATTCACACTCAAGTATAAGAGAAAACAAACGACACAACAGAAACAACGTTAATATGCAACACAAATATATAAACGAACTATAATGTACCAATGGCCATATTCCTGACTTGGTACAGGACATTGTTTAAAGAAAGAAATTGGGGTTTGAACCCGGTTTTGTGGCATGCCAAACCTCCCGGTTTAATTACAATTTTAAATACAACATTAAAATGACAACATAACATTACAGGACCACAATACAAATAAATAGGAGAACATATTGGACAAAGAAACACACGAATACTAGCTAACAAAAGGCATCAGGTTTAAAGTTTAATACGCCAGAAGTGCGTTTCGTCCTCACAAGACTTACTTGTGACGCCCAGATACAAAAGTTCGAAAGCTAAATCAAGTACAAAGTTGAAAAGTACTAAGGACCAAAAGTGTAAAAAAAAGTTTTGCCAAATACGGCTTGGGTTTTCTGCTTAGGATAAGATTTAAAACTCTCTTGTTGAAAATCTTGGATGCAATAGACTTGGTGTAAGTATAAGAATTAACAGGTGTTGTTTTATTTTTGAAGTAATCAGGTATAGTTTTTAGACAAAAACTTCGGCTTGCTAGTATTAAAGACGCTTTTGTAGCAATGAGAATGTAGAATACATAATGATAATAATCGAAAAAACAGGATAGCTTGTAAGTTTTTTTTCACTAATTTTATAGAGGACTCATACACGCGCTTACAAAATAGTTCACATATAAATGAATGGTTTTAAAATATTTTCTGTACAAGTTCTTTTTTCTAATAGTCATTGAAAAAGTTGAATAACAAAAAATCCTAACTCCAATGAAAAGTCAAATCGGAAAATTCCTTATAAAATAAAAAACCAAAAGCTGAAACTTTCAATCGAATGGAAAACAGCTGTCATATTGCTTACATGTTACAGGCATTTCCTGATCTACAAAATGATTAAACCTGCTTTTATAGTACACTGTGTTGTAATCTTAACCACCATAAAACAAACAAATATGTCACAAAGAAAAACAAAATGGCATAAAAAAATAAAGCATATTAGCTTAAATTGAAAGACAAGTCTACATATAAAAAACCACATCACAACAAAACATTGGCGGGATGCATTAGTCTTTTGTAGACGAAACGCGCGTCTGGCGTAATTAAAATTTTTTATCCAGGTATCTAAAATGAGTTTTTTTAGTACCGAAGTAAGCAAACATGATAACAAAAATGAACTGAACAGTAAAGGTTGTTTGATAAGATACCACTATAAAACGTTATCAAGATGATAAACCATTTTCTCATGCTCCTTAAAAGTTGCGTTCCTCTCATCGAATATTTTGGTGATGGAAATGGCATACTTAAATTTACTCATATAAACTTTATTTACTTGGAATACATGTGTAAGCTTTTCAAATGAGTCACCTAACCATTAGAAATTTGAGAGCATATGTTGTTCTTAGTGAATTGTGTAGAGTACTGAAGACCGTATGACACAATTAGTAAAATCTGACTATACGTTATTGGTTAAACTAGACCTGCAAATCTACAGAAAAATAATAAGCATCATAAAGATGCTATATAGACCCTTAAGCATAGCAATTAAAATCCAGACTTACTTTCTAGAGTTTATTGTTAAATTTGGAAAAAAAAAACATTTACAGTATCCAACACGGTAAAATGATTCAGATTAACTTTCCATTAAACTTTCATAGTAAACGTAAAACATACTATTGTGCAAATGAATAATATACACATAACATTGTTAATCAATATATAAACTTAAGCATTACAGGGTCACACTAATTAACATTTTCATAATCCTTAATTTTTACAATTGTTTACATTATTTACTTTATATTTAATATCGGTTTACTGTTATACGTTTTTTTCTTTTTTCTTTTTTTTTTTTTTTTTGAAATGCACATTCGATGTCTTAAATAACAAAATGATAATTTGTAAAGACCAGAATGTCACATAAAACATATTTTAATTGTTATTCTTCTATTTGTTTTCTAAAAAATATATTCAGTAAATTAAATCAGTTTCTTAACCTGATTTATTTAAAAATTTAGATCACAAAAATACTCAACTTCGAGGAAAATTCAAAAAGGAAAGTTTCTTATCAAATGGCAAAATTAAAAGCTCAAACACATCAAACGAATGGATAAAGTATTGTCACGTTTTCCAATGAGTGCTGATAGAAGTATTATAACACACACAGCAAGAAGTGCTCTTCCAATACAATGATTTTATGTAACTCTAAAAGGATCAGTCACGTTTGTATTAGACAGTATTAGGAAATTCTGAACTTCCTTTGACCTATTAATGATAACAACCTTCAGCGATCAAACATTGAGATAAAAGATATTGATGAACATAAACACTTTGTCATGCTGTTGTTGTAATAAAACTATTAACACAAAATTACGTTAATTTTATACTTCTACAATGATGGATATTATTATTATTTTGTTTGAAAAATTGTAAATGATTTAGTTTTTTACAGAGATATTGCCTGTTATTCTGTCGCTTGAGGCGATCGATCACGTTATAAAAACAAATAAATCAGGGGCGTGTGTGTGCTCAAATTTATCGTAAAAAGTTTCACATATTTATCATATTGATTATAAACATTTTATCATAGATGTAGAATAAAATAACAATCATTGTAGTCAGTATTTTCATTTTCCTCCATGGCATTACCGGTTCCAAAAATGAAAACATAATCCTTAAATTAGTTCATCTCTATATACTTTATGGTAAGGCTATTCATATTAGAGGATTATCCTGTGCAAACAAAAGTGACGTTGATATGTAGACGTTGCACCAAACTATGCGATTTTACTAATCGTACATTTTTTCCAATGTTTACAAATACCTGAAAAAAATATTTACCTACACTTTGTTGTAGAATCACGTGGTAAAATGGCACAAAATTAACTTTGCCTTTAACGAGAATCTTCGTTTATATTTATAATAGCGGTGCGATTGGGGATATTTTGGTATTGTCGTTGAAATAAAAGACCGTTTATAGCGATAAATTTTGCAACAGCCTTACAAAAAGATCGATGTTTTAGTAAATAAAATATATGTATAGTAAAGATGAGGAGTCTACTGCATATGCATACTGAAAAATAAACTTCAAAATCATTGTTATTACGATTTCAAAATGCTATTTTATCCAAATTGTTTTCCTTTAGCACATATATCTTCTTTGCTTTCAATGTTTCATATTAACTTTCAATTAAAGAGTTGAAACACAAGCGCAGTTTCCACATTATGATATTTGCAAAATATCTGAAGAAGCATTAAACAAATGCAATTACAAAATAAAAAAAGCACAAATAATACGAACAACATTCTGTGGGTTTATACACTATCATGCCGTAAAACTACGATAGCTTTACTCCAAATGAACAGGTTAAACTAGATTCCGTGTAATCAGCACTTCCAGTTACACAAATTTCATATCAGCATCAGAGTCGAGGTGTCCATTGCAAATTTTTAATTTCCTGTTTGTCAACAAATTATTGGGAAATTGATTTTAGAAAATATTTAGTGCAAGGTTTTTTTGGGTAAATAGTGTTTTTTTTTTTATGTTTTTGTTGAAATCAATATAATAAGTTTAATGTAAAATTGTACTATTTGTTTTGTTAATCGATCTTTGATGAGATAATTTAGATCGATAAAGGTTATTTAAACTTAATATTAGCTGAGTGACATAAAGCCATCGACTCAAATCAATTATTAAAAAAAATTAATTGAGAATCGTATTTAAAAATGTCGCTTTATCGAACTTAGCTTCATATGTAATGTGCTCACATACATGTGAAACTCAGTCACATAATACCATTCACAATGGTTTTCGTCATTGTATTGGTTGATTGGTTGGTGCTGTCTTACGCCAAATGTCATTTTAGTCTTTGGTAGTTTTCCGTTTACTTTGTGTTAAATGTTTTGTTTTCTCATTTGATTCATGCCAGTTTATCTTCTGGTGTGCATTTTTAACTATCATTGAAAACCATTTGACAAACGTATTTAAACCAAAACCGGTAGAAAATACCGACTAAGATGATGAATAGCATGCATATGACAGACTGAAAATATGAATATCATTGAAAAGTTTAAGAAGATACATTTCATTTTAAATTTCAGGAAGATGAATATCATAACAAAGACTAAGAAAACAATTATTACAACAAAGACTAAAAGATAGTTATAATAGCAAATACTGTTGGAATGAATAGCATGACATGGACTGAGAATTTGTTTATCATGACAGAGACTGCTAACAAGGATATCTTAACAGACATAGAAGATGAATGTAATGACAGACACTGAAGATAAAAATCAAGACAAAACAGAGATGATAAATATCAAGAAACAGACTGAGATAACTAATTCAATGATACGAATTGAAAAGATAAATAGCACGAAAAAAATAAAAACTAATGATATATTTACGTTCCGTTTAAATAAAAAACTTTGTACAAGGCGGTGAAATATTTGTTTTATCATTATTTAGATATTCATCAGCACAACCAGATCAGTATACATGCCTTTTATAGCTAACTATGCGGTATGGGCTTTGCTCATTGTGGAATGCCATATTGTGACCTATAGTTGTTAATTTCTGTGTCATTTTGGTCTCTTGTGGAGAGTTGTCTCATTGGCAATCATACCACATCTTCTTTTTTATATATCTTCATGTCAGCATTGTACAACATCAGTGATAAAGAAGTGTGCAAACTATATGTCTTAGTTTTGAAATGTTTTTGTATATATAGATGAGTAACCATTGTCAGTATAATTGTAAATGACTCTTTCAGGGGTAACTCCTGATCACAAACCACCACACAATGGGATTAGATATGAAATGTATGACATATACATATATTAAAAGCCTAGAAAGTCAACCTATATGTTAGAGTAGATCTAGAGTAGATAAGATCTTCTCTAACAATGTTAGGTTGATTTCTGGACACTTTTTAGATATTCTAACGCCTGGTATTTCTGAAACCTGATCGACATGCAGACTTCTAATACGTTCAGATATTTCACATCCAATTTTTTATGGTAATATTCTTTATAAAGCACAAAGGTGTCAGTATTCACCTCAGAAACTTACAAAACCTTTGAATAGACTTATTAAGAAGGGATATAATTACGATACTGTTGTCAAGTCATTAAAGATTGCATATTTTGGCGTTAATATTGAGTCACTGATAAGGTCTTTGCGTCGGAACTAAACACATTTATTCTAAAAACAGTTGTTGGCATGACACGGGTTATGTTCTTCTCATATATGTTATGATGGTATGATACTAAACCCCTAACGGGAAGGATTGTGCCTGATGTTCATATGATGAAATCATAATCTTTCAGTCAGTTTAATTGAAGTCTGGAGCTGGCATGTCAGTTAACTGCTAGTAGTCTGTTGTTATTTATGTATTATTGTCATTTTGTTTATTTTCTTTAGTTACATCTACTGACATCAGACTCGGATTTCTCTTGAACTGAATTTTAATGTGCGTATTGTTATGCGTTTACTTTACTACATTGGTTAGAGGTATAGGGGGAGGGTTGAGATCTCACAAACACGTTTAACCCCGCCGCATTTTTGCGCCTGTCCCAAGTCAGGAGCCTCTGGCCTTTGTTAGTCTTGTATTATTTTAATTTTAGTTTCTTGTGTACAATTTGGAAATTAGTATGGCGTTCATTATCACTGGACTAGTATATATTTGTTTAGGGGCCAGCTGAAGGACGCCTCCGGGTGCGGGAATTTCTCGCTACATTGAAGACCTGTTGGTGACCCTCTGCTGTTGTTTTTTATTTGGTCGGGTTGTTGTCTCCTTGACACATTCCCCATTTCCATTCTCAATTTTATGGTAAACTTTAAAGTTGTCACTACACATCAGTAGACATATAAATAATCTCTTTATTTATATTTATAAAACAATAGGTTTGTACTTTAGTTGGTACGAGATTTAGTTTATTGACTCATTATTTGGATTAGTTACCATCAACACCATCTGAGACCATTATATATAAGCAAGGTCATTTATTCTTTGTCGTTTTGTTGTTTCGTGCTTAATTTGCAAGGGTAAGTGATTTCTTTTATTTCTTTTTGATGACCTTCTGAAAGAAAACCACTATAATGATCTTTGAAAAATATTGATTTTGAAAGGTAAATTTCGATTCTTTTATTCAGATATGTCCAACAAGCTATTATATAACCAACAATGATAATACTACAACCCAAAAAGGCGTATTTCGTCGAAAGCGTTACATAAACTATATCGGTTATGCATCAGCTTCAATACAACAGGAAACAAATGATAAACTTTTAAAATGTTTCATATTTAGATCGACAATTTCAGAAGAGATCTAACATCATGAATCTTATTTTAACAGAGTGACCTGTAGACCTGACATTGGTTCATCGAAACTTGCTTTCTTCTTTATTTAAAGTACACCAATTCTCCTAGGTAAAACAAATAAATAATAGAATGTTGGTGGCAAAATAACAAATAAATAATAGAATGTTGGTGGCAAAATAACAAATAAAAGGTATTCATAAACATGAGATTACTATACAAATGACTTAAAACACGTACATATAGTAATAGTCAAATGTAGTCTGTCTACATTTCTCAGTGCCAATGACTAAAAGTTCTTATGAATGATATGGGACAGCATCGTTTGTCGTTTGTTTTGGAGACATGTTTAATAAAATTGAGAAAGGAATAGTATTTATCTTTCAGTCATATCAACAGCACGACTTTAAAAAGTAGTCGGATACGAATAATAAGCGATGTAATAGAGAATCCAACTGCTTAATTCATCCTTAAAGAAAACAATAAACCAAAGGCACGCATGGCAAATAACAAGCTCGAACAACGTGTTAAACTTTATTTTAAAACTACAGTTTTGATGCATATAACATATAACTTGTGATTTACATAATTCCCCACAAATTTCTAAATATGTTATAACATTCATTTTAGAACTTTACGAATTTTCTGATTTTGTAAATATAATGCACGTTTAATTTAAATACGAAGATGTGTGTATTACTGCTTATGAAAAATCTCTCCATCGAAGTCACCATGCATAAATAATATTAATGATAGACAAAAGTATGCCATTCTACACGCAGCATTGGCTCACACCGATCCCCAAGCTATAAAGGGCTGCAAAACAATTCAAACAGAAAAACAAACGGTCTAATCTATAAAAAAAAATACGAGAAAACTTATTAACCGCCACAACAGGCTCCTGACTTCTGACAGGAGCAGAAAAAAAAGTAGCAAACCTTAAAACATCCAAAGACACACTATAAAATATCAATTGAAAGCAAAGAAAACCATCCAGACTAATATACCAACTTCGAGCTATGTCCTTTTTTGTCAATGCTGCTCCCAAGTTTGACGTTATTAACTAGATATAGAGGATAGCCTGTATCACTACACTACTGCCGTTCATCCAGCGTGTGTGTGATTGTCTATTTGCACATTTTTATAGAAATCATATATGTAGTTTTTTTTTTTAATCCTTATTCTCTAATGGCAAAAGTGTTCGTTATCAATTAAATGAATTGATTTTGCCGAATATTTCGTGCAATACAGGATATAATTTTTTCAATTGCTCGGTCATCATGGACAGGAAGTGACAATGCCCCTAAACAGAAGAATATGAACACTTAAACCAAAGTTTATAATGAAAATGCAACGAACTCTAAGGTGGCCTATTAATTATGTGCTTACATCATTCCCAAACGGGATTGAAATTCCTTCTTTTCCTCACACTTCTGCGGTTACACAGTCAAACATTGTGCTTCCGCTGTAATTATTTCAGCTAATAATAAAAGCATTTACTTCGGGAAGTATGGTTTCTCGCAGGAACATGTGTTTCACAAATATAATAACAAAAAAAACATCATTCACTTTTTAATCACAGTTCATAGTTACAGGTAAGCTTGTCTGTGAAAATCAATATACTAGTAGGTTTTTAATTTTACAATTTCCATGAAAATGTTCACGTTTTACAAAAAATATACGGTACTCGCCAAGAAGTCATGTTTGCATTGAAGTTAAATACCAGTATCAAGATCGTCATATTAACCGCTACCTTTAAACTCTTTAGACATTTTAATTTACGCCAGAAAATATACTCAGTAATATTAAAGGCATTCAAAGAATGAATTGGTTTGAATCAGGTGAAAAGATTGCACAACTGATGACAATTAGTTAGCCCTCGAGGGTATCATCAGCCCAGTAGCCAGTACTTCGGTACTGGCATGAAAATACGGATTTATTGTGTTATTAAAATTTGCTGTTACAAAATGTTAGAAATTATTATAAATTAAGGAATGTATCTCCCTCATGCAAAGCTCTGATTCCTTTTACGGATTTGGCTATACTTTTTGGACCTTTTGGATTATAGCTCTTCATCTTTTATATAAGCTTTGGATTTCAAATATTTTGGCCACGAGCATCACTGAAGAGACATGTATTGTCGAAATGCGCATCTGGTGCAGGAAAATTGGTACCGTTAATGTTATTAAACAGGTTTAACTGTCAATAATGCTGTGTCAGCAATACATTCAACATCTGATAATAGATGGAAACAAATGCATTTTTTAATAGTAGATACTGCTATGCCTTATTATTGTCAGTAGATACGTAAGTGAAGTATACTCGTCTAAAGATAAAGAGAAACATAATTTCTTCATTATACTTGGATATAAGGATACATCTGTTTGTCCTGATTGCTCTCTGGGGCGAACTGAAAGAATGAAACACTAAAAATGCATGTGATGCAAAGTCTGCTTAGATTTCGTCCTAATAAAGATTTTAATGGATGCTAAGTCTGAGACAGTTGATATGGTTTAATAGTACTGACTGGCATGCTTGATGTCTTAAACCCTACGCTAAACAAAGTATCCTGATCGTTAAAAGATGAAAATCTACAAAACATTTCTGAACTGATGTGTGAAGTAACGACAATATGTAATGTTCCTGATGGTTTACGTGGGAGAATTGATAGATTGAAACACTATACGAACACATATGATGCAAAAACCTATTAAGATAGCTCCACTCAGAACAGTTTTGGGACAGGAGGATATTCTTGAGGAAAATAATTGTCAAGAATTTAACCAAACCATCTCTAAGCTGTTGGCAGACCTGATATGGCTTTGAAAAACTTTGGGATGGTTCTAAGAGCTATTTGTGTAGGTCTGTACTTTTAAAAATTCAAAATGGTGTGGAAAGTGCCATCGTTCATTCTGTATCATACAACGTGAGAGGTGGTATACGGTGACCAATAGTTGTTAATGTCTGTGTTATTTTGGTCTCTTGCGGACAGTTATCTTATTCGCAATCAAACCACATCTTCTTTTTTATATGATATTGTTTTCTTTTTAAATACGTACAGTGAAAGCATCGTTCAAGTGTATAAGAACATTCACAAACTCTATTAGGCAGGATCGCAAAATATTGATTTTTATTAAAGATACATACGACCTTAAAAATTAAACCCGGCAAGAATCATTACATAGAAATGAAGATGGTCTATTGCTTAACTAAAACAAAGGCCACTCGTGATTTACTGAGAAATTAAAACAGAACGAGATACCAAAACTAAGGTTCAACGTCAGAGATTGCTTTGCAACCACATTGACAATGAAACCGGCAATTGACAACGGACCCCATAATAGTTTAGATGCTACTTCAAAGTGCTGAGCTATTGATGAAATTCGTAAAACAGAAAGGCAATATATCGGTCTAAATATTGGTGTTGTATTGAGTGCTAGTCTTTCTAAGATTCAGTCAATTTATTAGTAATTGTTTTTGTCCATTAATAAATAAATTAAGTATTAAAAAAAAATCAAACTCCCTTATAAAAATGTGGCTTTTATTTTCAGATCACTTGTTTGCCATATAATTTTTCAATTGTTCTGGTTCTTATAATTTCTAGACTTTCCAGTATTCGTCTTTGGGTAATTTTGAGGAGGTAAATTCAGAAAGAAACGATTTGAATAGAACAGATTAATAATGTGTTTTCAATTTCTCAAATTAAGGATACCAGCGAAAAAGGGAGGTTACTATATACTTTGATCTTTACTGCAATACTGACTATTATGGAGGACTTGAATCTAGCATCTATGAAAAACGTGATGTCCCAATTTTATAATTTTATATTTTCCATTTCTCAGCAGTAACATTGCCTCTGTGCCATTGTTTGGCGAAAACATATTTAAATTAGTATGTTAAACACGTGCATGTTTAAACTACCTGGACTTCCTTTACAGGGATCTATTCATGTCACAAAATCTGCTGCAACAGAATTCTGAGGGAAATCGACTGAATTCAGAACTGTATCAATTGTATGGTCACCATCATGAATTGGTCGGCTATTAATCCTAGAATAACTTATCGAAGATCGAAGCATTCAAATACAGGAAATATTCAACAAGTGACAAACACCATAATTTACGAATGCTCGTAGATATGATAAGATATTTCGAATTCATTGATTAGTTACTCTCTTTATTACATTGGCAAATGGTTTTTTAAAGCTATTAAAGTAGAAAATGTAAGAAACTAAATCTTGTTTTACGCATCCACAATTTGTCTTGATCCGACGTAAACGACGTTTTGACAACACCGATTGTTGTATGACATCAGGAGAAGTGAAGTAACCACGTTTATTTTACGTGTTAAGTTATCGGTTTTTATTTCACATAGAAATCAATATAATTCATTCCAACCAATGTTATAAGACCAAATATTATCTCATGTTTTTGTGGTCTGAGATCTTAAGATATCAGATTTGACACCTGATCTTCATATTTACACATTGTGTCTTATTGTGATTTTTTTTGAAGAAGTGGAGATCTGGTCTGGTACATATCAAAATTTGACTCTCTGAATTTTTTTTTTATTTTTTTGTTACTTGATTTCAAATTCCTTATAGTAAATACGATATGAATATTTGTAATCTACTATTGTCTCTATTAAAAATACTGAAAACACTACGATGCTTTATGATACCATCTTGAAATTTCGACTATGTCTGCCGTCTAACATTTGTTTTATTTCAAACTTTTTAAGGCAACACTACATTGTATAAAGAAGTAATAAAAATATTGTGTTTTGAGAAACTATTTTTCTCTGCCAATGTATTGTGGCGTAATAATTGTATTGTATTTGTTTTTACCTATCGGAAATTCAAACTATTATGCGCTATTCTCTAAAAAAAAACACACCAACGAAATAAATATGTCGATATGAAAATGCAACAGAACATGCGTATTAATATTTCAAATATGATATCAGCAAAACCATCAAGATGATCTTATTGCGGTTTTCCTTGTCTATTTGACACGTGACTACAGAGATCATTGTCTCTGGCCTTTTTCAGTCTTGTATTATTTTTAATTTTAGTTACTTGTGTACAATTTGGAGTTTAGTATGGCGTTCATTATCACTGAACTAGTATATATATTTGTTTAGGGGCCAGCTGAAGGACACCTCCGGGTGCGGAAATTTCTCGCTGCATTGAAGACCTGTTGGTGACCTTCTGCTGTTGTTTGCTCTATGGTAGGGTTGTTGTCTCTTTGACACATTCCCCATTTCCATTCTCAATTTTATTTGTATTGACAAAACCAATATTAAACACATAACAGCAGTATTATATCACCTTGATGAATAAGTTAATTCTAATCAATGGACAAATGATTTTCATTGGAAGAAAGATACATTAACAAGTTTTATTCATTTTATAAACAAATACTGTTCACGAGTTTAACCATTGTGACAATTAGTTCTTTGTATCGTTTATTTAAGTAATATGCAAAATTCAAGACAACCACTAATGTCATCGATTTTTTATAATCAACTGTACCTAAATGGTATTATTTTATAATATAGACGTAGTCAATATTAGAAACAGTTATCAGAGAAAGCAGATAACTCTATACAATTTCAATAGTATGAATAATTTTTACATTGAAGATATTGAATTATAAAAGGACTAATGTTTACTGGTACAAACTAATTTGAATTTTAATATATGAATGGATAACGAGCAAACAGATATTGTCTTCACACAGGTAAGCGTTTTCCTAAAATATTTTATAATTATAATTTTAAACCATTGTATTATTACTTTTTTCATTGCGCTATTGTTAACCACAAATACTTATGGTGTTATAAGTGAATTTACAGGCTGTTCAGTTATGAACTTTATCAAACATTAAGATGAATAAATTCTTCTTAATTAGTTAAAACAAAGTATTGCAGTAACGTTTTAAGTAGTTGATAGAGAGTGAAAATTTGTAAGAACAGAACAATCTTGAACCGATGCTTTCTCTTGATATTCATGAATTCTTTTTATTCTCTAAATCTCACAGTTCATTTTCAGAATTTTGAAAATCCAAAACCATCAATGGCAATTAGTATGGCGTTCATTATCACTGAACTAGTATATTTTTGTTGAGGGGCCAGCTGAAGGACGCCTCCGGGTGCGGGAATTTCTCGCTACATTGAAGACCTGTTGGTGACCTTCTGCTGTTTTTTTTTTCAATGGTCGGGTTGCTGTCTCTTTGGCACATTCCCCATTTCCATTCTCAATTTTATTATACTCGTATTAGATTATCGCTTTGAACATGTGTTATTTTTCTTTTAATTTGTGATTTGTTTATTGTTATTTTAATGTCAATTGTCAGAGTCAATATCTAGCATTAAAATATTTATGAAATGCCCATAAGAATGGACTTAGGTATTATGGAGCAAATTATTGTACCCTGTATTGTATGAGAAAAAAACATCTGAGATATATTTCTTGACCTAAGTACATCATTAGAAAACTTATTGCAGATGAGTATTTAGTTGTTGTCTGCTAAATATGGTTCTTTCGAAGCCTTCTCAAAGGAATGCTTGATAAAAATACCATGAAAGCAAAATTCAAAAAATCGAAATTATATAATAACCGTTACTGGTACCAGAATTTAGCTTGCTTGCATGACTAGGATACAGAGCATGTTGATTGTGAAATATTTAAGCATAAAGTCCCAACAGAAAGCGAAACTAAACAAAAGTCAAGAATCTAGTTGAATCGTCATCTACTTGTGGGTTAGCTGACCAAAGTACTCGAGGTCTCCGATTATTTACAATTCTTACTCTTGAAAGCCAAAAATTAACCTCAGATTTGAATGATTTATTTCATATGTTTTATTAAGTATTAGGGAGATTTATTTAGTTGATATTAAACTTCCTGTGGGAACAGCCGCAGGTTTCTATGGGATAATTATATTTGCTTTTAATAAGGATGGTATTGAGAGAACGGTCGACATACTATCATATACCCTTCCAGTTTACCCTGAGATATTTAAGGTATTCTATCAAAAAGTTAGTTTGGGTTAAAATGACATGTGATACTACAAAAGTGTTTTAAAAAATCATTCACAAAGAAAGTATTTTAAAGTTTTGAACGTCCTTTTACAAAGTACAAATCTGAAAATTAAAGAATAAAAATTGAAATTTCTTATTATTTATTGTTATTTGTTTCCGTTTGTAGCTTCTATAACATTACATTTGATATCTGTACTACTCATTGGTCTATAATATAGTCATTCTATAACATTACATTTGATATCTGTACTACTCATTCGTCTATAATATAGTCATTCTATAACATTACATTTGGTAGCTGTACTACTCATTCGTCTATAATATAGTCATTCTATAACATTACATTTGATATCTGTACTACTCATTGGTCTATAATATAGTCATTCTATAACATTACATTTGATATCTGTACTACTCATTCGTCTATAATATAGTCATTCTATAACATTAAATTTGATAGCTGTACTACTCATTCGTCTATAATATAGTCATTCTATAACATTACATTTGATAGCTGTACTACTCATTCGTCTATAATATAGTCATTCTATAACATTACATTTGATAGCTGTACTACTCATTCGTCTATAATATAGTCATTCTATAACATTACATTTGATATCTGTACTACTCATTCGTCTATAATATAGTCACTCTATAACATTACATTTGATATCTGTACTACTCATTCGTCTATAATATAGTCATTTTATAACATTACATTTGATAGCTGTACTAGTCATTCGTCTATAATATAGTCATTCTATAACATTACATTTGATAGCTGTACTACTCATTCGTCTATAATATAGTCATTGTAAATGTTAAAGGTAGACTAGCAAAAGGCAAATCAACATTAGTTTTTCTGTGTGTAAAGACGATAAAAAAAAAAAACCATTCATATTCATTTTGCAAACGGAAAGATTTTATGGTTGATTTGGTGGAAAGCATTTTAATTAATGAGGTGTTCCCTTTTGTGGTAGAGAAATCATGGAGGAGTTAATTATAGAGCTTTATCTGTATTAACCTGCCAATTTTAGTGTAATATAAGCTTGACTAAAAATCAATCTTACTAGAAAGTATAGCACAATGATTTAATAAATGAAAGAAAGTATGATTATGAAATCTTTTTTCAACAAGGTACAAATTAAATAGAAAAAGGTGTTACACTGTTACGAAGAGACATTATCAAAGAATCATATCAAAAAGACAGATTTTTCCCACTTGAATTTGATTAATACAAGTTATCTTTCTTAAGACAATATAACTTTAACACGAACGATAATAAATATTGTTATTCTGAAAAATTCATATCTACTTGGAAATGCTCTTATTTGCAAAATTATGTAACTGGTTCCAATCTTGTTATAAAATCCAGGAAAGAATAACTGAACATTATTTGATAATTTTTAGCTTTTAACACCCGTCTGGATATTGCGCGGGTTTATAGGCATGCTGCATTAAAATGTCCATTTGGTAGAAAAAATGTTTTTTAATGGTATATACTAAGTCGTCTCTATGATGAAATATATTCACAACTTTTATGGATCTCTGGCGTTTGGGAACATATTGTTGATTTCTAAATGCCATTACTTTTGTTTTGTTTTGTATAATTGTCTCGTTTGCTTTTTTGACGACTTCCATAGCGTGAGCATGGTGATGAATAAAAATGTATGATTTTTTTTATCTTCCAGAAGTGGTATAATATTAGTCAATATAATTGATACAGCTCTCTTGCATCTACATTTCTTTACATAAGTAAGCTCCCAATCAAGCATATGGTCCTCTCGAACACACAACTTCCAATTTATATGAATACTTTATTTCGGTTTAAACCAGTGATTGTAATACAATGACACTCTACATGAACCGGAATTATTTTACAATTGTAGCTTGCTATAACAATTTGGATGCCAAATAAGAAAAATGAAGTGAAACGTTCAAAGCATCATTATATTCAACCTACGTATCAAGGATACTTGATTTTCTCATCAAAATATGATAGTTGGTTTGTATTATTGTTAAAATTCATTGATTCTCTCTTTGTAATCAAGGAACTATTTGTACTTATTTGCAACCTATTTTCTTAATATGAAAATATCCACCTTTTTATTTATATTTATATCATCGAAACTATTTCGTGAGATAATTTGATTGGACTATTACACTCGTGCAACTTGTATGTTCGAAATTTAAATGTTATTGAACACCCGTCATACCTTCATGACAAATATGTTGTCATCCCTGCAGACCATATTGCCAATGAAATAGTACAAATTTGTTTTGTGTTTGTAAATATCATATTGTTTGATTAAGGAATGAGGTATTAAAAATCCACTTTGACACACATACCAAAATATACTCCCAAGATATTTACTGCAGAGGAAATTCTGAAAAAAAGAAGTGCTATTCAATTTGTTTTTGGAATATGACCTTGATGAAGAACTTAAGTCCTTACAACGAACGTTGCATATAGATTTCACCAAATGCTCAACGACATTTTTGAACACACTATTCATTTTTATCAGTAATCAGCTTGGGCTTAGAGCAACTGAAAAAACATACTCTTTGGTACAATGAAAACCAAATGTGGATGTTAATCATTCTAAAGATATCTGTTATAAGGGACGACATTAAAAGTTCAATGTAGGATAAAAAACTTAATTCACATAGTTTTTTCACTGACCCCCACCCCCTATTAACTTAATTTGGGAAACATTGATTTACCAATAGGGATATATGTAAAAATCGATTTTAGATAAACAAAACTTGCAGAATTTTTGTATTTGAAGATCGAAATGTTAGACCTATAATACATACACTTTTTGTCGTTAATTATT
Source organism: Mytilus galloprovincialis (assembly GCF_965363235.1). Lineage (NCBI taxonomy): Eukaryota > Metazoa > Mollusca > Bivalvia > Mytilida > Mytilidae > Mytilus > Mytilus galloprovincialis. The sequence goes on from NC_134843.1 coordinate 92,985,236, forward strand.
TAATGAATTACAATTATTTACGAATTGAGCAGTATACTTTGTAAATGAACCATTAGTTCTTTTTGCAGTATAACTGATAATTCGTATAAATATGTACATGTATATATATAAAAGTAAAACAAATATTAAGATAATGTCTTCTTCTGAAAAGAATAATTCCAGTCCACGAGTACATTAAACAATGTCATATTGTTAAAAATGATAAAAACTTTGTATTATATTTCCTAGGTTCGATTACCATGTGTTGAAAATAAACTCCGTTATTGTTGAATATAACTCTCCAACAAACAAAGAGACCAATACCGATACAATTAGTTCGATGCGTCTTGAAATCACCGGTTCATTCCTTTATTGTTTGTATTGAAATTTTTGTTCTAACATTGGTACACAAATATTATGCCATTAATGATTATACCCAGTATATTTGAGACTTTCAAGTTAAAACTTCAAAAACCGTTGCTAAATTTAACTATTCAAAATTGATTGTAAATAATAATTTGCATTTAAAACAGTTATTCAATGTATTTTATCATTCATTCATAAGCTATTTTTATTCCATTGTCTTTTGTTTTCTAGGTTTTTTGAACTATAATGTTATATATATATACCATTTTTACGTAATAGTCAGGAACCACAAATAGCAAATCTTTGATTTACTCGAAATGCGTAATTTCGAGACTTATTTTTTTATTATATTCAATAAGTTGACATTGTATAGTTGAAGTGTTCGCCTGAAATTGTGATTTGCCACGTTGACAATCCTCAAAATGAAGTCCCATGAATACAGTATGTAAAAAGATTGGAAATAATGAAACATTTACGGTACAAATTGTACTGCACCGGGCGCGTATATCTACAAACATTGTCTTACCACCGAATTTTAAATGAATTTTAACAGTATCTTGAACATAAAAAATATCCTTTAAACAGATTTGATTTTTCAGAACAGCAAAATCACTAAATAAAAAAAAAATTAGTAATTCGCTCAAATTTATATATTTCTTTTAAGTCCAACCTTGACACTCCATTGTTTGTTCATTTAGCGGAAAAATGTACATTAAAGAACATGCAATACTTGCAGTAACGGGCATCAAGCCGGTCGTAGTTCTTTGAAGATATACTGATTTAAAATCATCCCGACCTTCACTCTGATATCTTTTGCTACTCTGAATAAAAAGTTTAATACAACAAGTTCATTGTGGACAGACACTATCTGTTGTAATGTATAGTAATTTAACGCAACCTATATCCATTAAATTAATAGCATAAGAAACACTTAAGTTGAACTACAAATGGGTTGACTGATGTGTATCACTCTAGATACCTGACGTAGTAATTGATCTACAGAAATGTATAAGTATAACCCTTATCTATTAGCCGATAATATACTAGGTATAAGAGTTTTTCAGTTATGAATTGAAATCCATAACAGCACTGCAAACATCACGGATACACAATTATCAGTTAAAGGGAAGGAAAGGTAGTCCTGGCTATCAAGCATCCAGGTATATAGAAAACGATGAAAAATTGTTATAAAGATTTTTTTCAAAACTGGGTTTAACCACAAAAATTTAGTGTGGCAAAATTAGGAAGGCCTGTCTTGAATCAGATCTAAATATCACAGGCAAGTTTGATTTACCATACAATTCATTAATTTTGAAGCCCTAATGCAAACATGCAACACAGAGTATCAAAATATTAATAATCGTATCTTAAAATCATAATTCTTCAATTTGAATAACAATGAGGATGTTGTATGATAGATTCACGATGAAGGAATCAAATTTAAGTCCCCTCTCAAGTTACCTTTACCTATATACTCCCTTGTTTTCATACCCAATGTGCTTTTGGTTTTAGACATTTTAAGTATAGAATATCTTTTTACCATTTCCACAAGGCTGATGTGCGAGTATAAAAACTTTTTTAAATCTGTGATCAATTTCATTTATTACAAAACACACATCTTCTGATTTCAAGATTTAAATTGACTTGACAGCACACTTCGTGGTATTATTTCACCAAACGATTACACAATCTCTTCATTAATTTGAAAGCGTTTCACTTATCATTTGCAATTACACTTTCAAATTGAATTTTAATTTGCAATTACAATGCAAACCTGTAATCAGTTCAGCAAATCATTGCAACTAATTTCTATTATATATCTCATAAAATCTCTGAATGCTTCCGTGGAAAATCATCTTTTAAACATTTGTCAAATAAATTATGATCAAATTTCAAAGTCCATTTGTTTTAACTTTGTTTTGTTGGTATCATATGTGTTTACTCTTGAGATTGCTGTAGTATGACGCCGACAATATATTCACAACGACATCGCAAATAGGCCATATTCAGATTTTACTTTTACTGCGATTGCTTTGAAATGACAACATCCATCCGTCTATACGGAAATTAGTTTTCTAGTGTAAGTGAAATCATGTTTTAGTGTCAGGTTGTCATCCTTAATTAAAAATGGAGCCTTATAAGTGCTTTTATCATGAAGAAATCTTTTCCGGATCTTATTTTCTTCTTATTACTACAAAATCATATTAATGTGTTTTAAATGAACAGTAAACAAGTCAAAATTATTAAATTAAATTTGGTCTGCCGGATTGCACGTTACGACCGATGTATATTTAGAAAGTTGAAGGAGTGTAATACTATATTACCATGGAGCGTGTATTTAGTTTGGGGCTTGATACTGTAATATGTTGGAAATGTAATATCTTTGAATATGAATAAAAAGACATTTCACCTATGATGTATGGGAAGTTTGAACGAGCATATATTAAGATATAGTATGCAGACAGTTTTCTCCTTAACAAAGCTTATATGCTGAACATACTTACATTTGTAAATAAAAATAAAAGAATATGTTGAGCATACCTCAATTAGACAAAAATCTACTAATAAAAGACTAATAAACAAAATCGAGGCAACTTAATATATAGCTTTCAAAATAGCAAGTGGAATAACAAAATATACAAAATTAACGTGGAATAAAAAAGACATTACAAAAAAAAAGAACTAAAACGTCACTCAAACTCCATACATCGGAACAATGTTTTAAAAAAAAATAACCAATGACTTCAGTATTATCAAAAAAGGATACATGAATGATTGACAAGAAGAAAAAAACAATCCATTAAAGAAATATAAACTAAATGTTCAGAGAACAATTGGAGGTCTTTCCATTTCTTTTGATTTATTTTGACACACAAATATATTTAAAAAATCGGCTTAAAATGTCATTTCCAGTGTCAAATGGTAGGTATTATGTTATGTGCGATTCCGCCGCAGTCACATTATAAGCAATAGTTGTTTAATGTCATGAGAAAAAGCAATTAAATTACCATCTGGTTATCTGCTCGAGGACGACAACAATTTAATTTTGAATTTGTTGACAAAAAGATTGTTAGAAAAAACCTATATATATATATACTCATTCAAGTACTTAATTATAAAAATAAAGATGTTGTATAATTGTTTATGTGACAAATCTCCACAAGAGACCATATGATATCGACAGTTTGCAACTATAAGCCATCGTGCGGCCTCAACAATGCGTAAATCCAGTACCGCATACATTTAGCATGTATGGTCAGATTTATACACAGTTAGCGAAGAACAAATTTAATATAAAACAACAAACGACAACCATTGAATTATAGGATCATGACTTTGTGACAGGCACATACAATATGGGGTGGTGTTAAACATGCTTGAATGCACACAAACCATCCCCTATCATTGGTATTACAGCACATCATAAAACAAATTACAAAAATCAGTGGAAAAGGGTTTTACTCATCAGATCGATACAAAGCACAAAAGTAATTAACAAGCACACACAGTACAGATCTAAGAGTATTCAAAGCTATTGAACGCTAGTTCAAAATCAACAACAACTTATAAGAAAATCATACATAGATGTTTAAGACCAGCTTATCAATCAGTACACCTCCAATGTCCTATGGATTCAGTTTAAAGACGCCATTAATAGTCCGAGAAAATAAGGCCTAATTTATATGCTAATTTCGATGCTATCGACAATGCTTCTGTTTTGATATCTATTTTTCACTTTTGTATCATGGTTGTGTCAATCTTTTCACTAACTCCCTTACTTGAAATAATCTTAATGCTCTTTTAATTCTGTCCACATAATGATATTTGCAAGTCATTTCTTTTAATTAAATTCGTTTCTGTAAATGAGTGTAATTTTATTTACAGATCACAGTATGGTTTCCAATAAACAAACTGAAATTTCATGGTCACATACAAAACGAGCGTTTAATGATGCATGTTTTATTCAACTTGTTTCACTCTAAGAAAAGTACATTCAGTTAAATCATTAACGGAAGGGTATGAATTATAGCTTATTCTTAAACAAATTTTATTGGTACATCTGTACCAGGTAATCGACATGTTATAATTACCAATATCTCATCAGCATTAATAAGCATGTTAGTTATAAGAACAACACATTGATTGTATATCTTACTTAATATTTCAAAGATATTTAGCGAGCAAAAGCTTATTCATCAAATGATATCAAATAATGAACATGTTTGTTGTAATATCAACACCTTGATTGTATACCAAACTCAATATCTACAAGAAATTCTACCTACCAAATTCATCAATGATAGTAATTAACATTTTTTCTGAAAATATCTAAAATAATCTAGAATCCAAAAGTAAAATTATAATATAAAAAAAAACGATAACAAAGACAACAAAGAAAAAAAGACAAATTATTACTTCACCTTTCTGTTGCAAACAGAAACACATATTGAATTAGATTATCTTCTGTATAAAATTATCGATGTATATACATGCAAGTACATTATATACAACTGATTACTAAAAGTATACAGAGGTGTGCGATCCAATTAAAAAGGTCCAGAGTAGAAAATAATGCATCAAGTACTATATTTGTATCATTACAAATTACGTGAGATTACCTTCACACTGTGTAAATTCAACAACTTTAATTTAAAGAAGAATCAAAAGTTATAATATTGCATATTGTTAAATTCATCTGTATTCATGTTTGAACAAATTTTATTGTATTTTTATGCCCCACCTACGATAGTAGAGGGGCATTATGTTTTCTGGTCTTTGCCTCTGTTCGTCCGTTCGTCCGTTCGTTCGTCCGTTCGTTCGTCCTGCTTCAGGTTAAAGTTTTTGGTCGAGGTAGTTTTTGATGAAGTTGAATTCCAATCAATTTGAAACTTAGTACACATGTTCCCTATGATATGATCTTTCTAATTTTAATGTCAAAGTAAAGTATTGACCCCAATTTCATGGTCAACTGAACAAAGAAGAAGATAGTGTGAAGCTCAGGTTAAATTTTTTGGTCAAGGTAGTTTTTGATGAAGTTGAAGTCCAATCAACTTGAAACTTAGTACACATGTTAACTATGATATGATCTTTCAAATTAAAGTATTGACCCCAATTTCACGGTCCAGTGAACATGTAAAATGATAGTGCGAGTGGGGCATCCGTGTACTATGGACACATTCTTGTTTTTTTCTCATCCCGGACGCCATGATTTGCAAATAAAGTATTTGTTTGTTTATTTGATTTTTTTTTCTATAACTGATCTGAAGTACCATTGTCCCATGTATGACACTCTATAAGATTTGTATAAAAGTCAAGAAAATATTGTTCGATCCAATTTAAAGATATTTTAGTTCAAGAACATGTTACTCACTGTTTAAAAGCTTGCGCAAATTTGATATTAATTGCTTTAGAAATTTAATAATTTGTATTATGTTTTTAAAGCAAAATTATGCCTGTGTTTATGGTGAATCTAAAGACTTTTATTCTAACTATTGAACTGAAATCTGTAAGTTTACTTCCGCTATAAAATAAATAATGGGATAATCAATAAACAACTTAAAACAACCACGAAAAACACAAATTTGGACAAATGTGACATGCATAATGTTGATATTAATTGCTAGATAGATTCGCAATGTGATACGAATACTTTATTCAAACGAGATAATGACATATTATTCAAAACCTAAGTACTAGAATAAAAATAGAAAGATGTGATATGATTGTTCATGATTAAACTATGTGAAGTTGACAGCAGTTATAATGCTATCTTCATAAATGAAACCGTGTAGTTGGCTATAAAAGACCCGACAAGAAGTATAACAATTCAAACGAAAATAACTAAAAGCATAATTTGTAACTAAAACAATTTACTAAAAACAAACATAACAGACATAAACCAACGAACACCACAGTAATACAGGCGCTCGTGACTTGCACATGCAGAATGTGGCGTATTTAAACGGCAACAAACCTACTCTAACCGGGACAGTTGTGTAGCAGTACAACATAAGAACAAACTGACAAAAAAAACATAAGTATGTATTAAAAAAACGCCGTGTCCAGTCATGTAGTTTTAGATTACACCATCAAAACAAAAGTACACAATCAAAGGGACTTACATTGACAGGTGTTGGGGTTAAATTTATGAATTGCATATTCAAACAATCATGAACCAAATAAATCAGTTAGTTGTACATATAAAAACGTAGAATTGTAAGGTAGTAACGTGTGACTCTCTTATGATATTGAACGTATTGATTTACCCTATACGAGCCCTATACTTTCGCAATAAATCTACATGTGTAAGGTTCATTACAGTTATATAGTCTAGAAGCTACGATGGGATATCTCTTTCATGGAAAGGAAATATGACTATAGTTAAACCATATGTAACATCCTCAGTCATTTTTATATTGTTTCATATAGATATGTGGCACTGTATGATATAATTCTGATCTGATCATTAAATATAAAAGTCTAGATAGTAGCACATGTTGATGGTTACGTTAATTTCAAATGACTTTTCTCAATATTTTATTATAGTGTGTGTTATCTGAATACCTAAGGTTAACAAACATGTCCATACAGGAGCATTTTGTCAAATCTAAGGTAAAAACACATATCCATACAGGAGCATTTTGTCAAATTTAAGGTTAGAAAATATATCTATACAGGAGTATTTTGTCAAATCTAAGATTAAAAAAAAACATATCCATACTGGAGCATTCTGTCAAAACTTTATTAAGTTAAGTCAGGAAATGATATTCATATAGTACGTAACACATATCCGCAGAAATGTTACGGTGACTTAACAACAGTTTCAATTTGCTGACTCAATATATCGGTTTGACTGGATAATTTAAATCCATCGGGTTGATCTCGGGTTCCCCAGAAAGGTAAGGAGATTCTGCTCAACGTGTGGCACCAATCGTGTTATGCGCGAAATTACAAATCGAGTGATTTGGTTTTATTTGGAATTTCACATTCGAGTAAAAGATGAAGGTATTATGGTTACGACAACTGGAACATGTTCGTCGTCACATGTGAAACAGATATTCCAAATAGATTATTTTTCAATTAGTGCGAGGGAGATCAGATAATTCAATAGATTAAAAGTAAAAGATTGATATTCGTATATATGTTCAAATGATCATTCACGCTAAGATAAATTCGAAGAATTTTTATTTGATAGTATTGATGCTTCGTCGCTTAGTCCGAGCCCCCTCCCCCGATTTTCCTGTGACTTAAGTGTGAGTTGAGTTGTGTGTCTCATTTGTTAACAAAAAAGTATTAGTCTTTTGATTTGTGTCTTCTGGCAGTGAGACACAACAACGTCGTCGAAAGTGGCGTTCTTTCGGGACCTTTTATAGCTTACTATGGAGCATCACTGAAGAGACATGTATTGTCGAAATGCGCATCTGGTGCAGGAAAATTGGTACCATTAATGTTATAACTATGGGGTGTGGGTTTTGCTCATTGTTGAAAACCATACAGTTTTATTTTAGTTGAATAAAACCCAATTAAACTGTTTTGACATGATCAATTGATTACCTCCATGAAAAGTTTTAAAACTTGTATACGAGTTTTTTTTCTCAATATCAACAAAAAGCATCTATCGAAAAACACTTTTTTTTATTTTATTTTTTTGGACCGATGAATGTACCGCCAATCAACATTACGCTTTTACACTGAAAGCAGCAATACCAGGCGAGACACAGCGTTCCGTGGAATATTTTACAAATTTATTATAATACTGCTTCTACTAGTATTTGAGAACGACGGATCAAATAACAGGACTAAGTGGTTTGGGGATATCCCAATTATGTCCGAAATACTGTATTTAGGATTTCATTTTTTTATTATTATCTGCTGTTCCCCTTTTTCATACCAAATAACTCTTAACAACCACTCGAGCTTTAATTTGAACTTTAACTTTGGCGATACCCATCCAAAGCATATTAAACAAATGACATATTGAAATCTGTTAAGAAATAAGATCTTTTTCACATAGTGCATGGTGGCCTTTTGTAGATGACTATACGGAGTGTTGAAGGCTGTACGGTTGCCTATATATGATTTCTTATATCCACTGCTTTTAAACTCTGGCGGATAGTTGTCTTATTGACAATCACACCACATCTAACTTTATTTAAACTCCTATGTTGCGTTTTGTATACAGTAACATTGTTTGTTTAGTACGCACATCCCGGAGCCCTCTTTTCGGAAGCCCGAGCAAAAGCTCTTGTTCCGCGATAGAAAATTTAATAACAAACTCAAAAAGACATATAGCATAGCTCAAGTTTCAACTCGTAATCTTAATTAATCTAAATGAGACTTAAATTCGAATATTACTCAAACTCTACCTCAAGAAGTGACTCAAATTCAAAGTCGTAACTAGAATTCTAAAATTGAGAATGGAAATGGGGAATGTGCCAAAGAGACAACAACCCGACCATTGCGAAAAACAACAGCAGAAGGTCACCAACAGGTCTTCAATATAGCGAGAAATTCCCGCAACCGGAGGCGTCCTTCAGCTGGCCCCTAAACAAATATATACTAGTTCAGTGATAATGAACGCCATACTAATTTCCAAATTGTACATAAGAAACTAAAATTAAAATAATACAAGACTAACAAAGGCCAGAGGGGTTAAACATGTTTGTGAGATCTCAACCCTCCCCTATACCTCTAGCCAATGTAGAAAAGTAAATGCATAACAATACGCACATTAAAATTCAGTCCAAGAGAAGTCCGAGTCTGATGTCAGAAGATGTAACCAAAGAAAATAAACAAAATGACAATAATACATAAATAACAACAGACTACTAGCAGTTAACTGACATGCCAGCTCCAGACTTCAATTAAACTGACTGAAAGATTATGATTTCATCATATGAACATCAGGCACAATCCTTCCCGTTAGGGGTTTAGTATCATACCATCATAACATATATGAGAAGAACATAACCCGTGTCATGCCTACAACTGGTTTTTGAATAAATATGTTTAGTTCCGATGCAAAGACCCTATAAGTGAATCAATATTAACGCCAAAATATGCAATATTTAATGACCTGACAACAGTATCGTAACTATATCCCTTCTTAATAAGTCTATTCAAAGGTTTTGTTAGTTTTTGAGGTGAATACTGACACCTTTGTGCTTTATAAAGAATATTTCCATAAAAAATTTGATGTGAAATACCTGAACTGCCTTTAACAGTTTAAATGAGGCTCAAATCCGAAGTCCAACTCGAAACTCAACGCTAGCTAGAACTTTAATTCTAAGCATGACTTGAATTCGAAAACTAACTCAAAGTTTAACTTAAACAGTAACCAAACTTTGATTTGAACACTATTTAGATGGGTGGCCACAGGCATTCAAGGCACATAAAACATGGAAATATATCTAAAAATAGAACAGGTTTATCCGAATTGGTCACGTGGTTTTACCTCATCAAATATTGGGATAACCACATCACAGAATGACAGGACCACATAAAAGAATGACAACACTTCATCAAACAATGAAACAAACACATCAATTAGTGTAAAATCGTCTAATTTTGAAACATCATTTCGTAATGTTAAAACCATATAAAGAATAGACAAACCATCATTACGAAATAACAAAACCACATCATGTAATGAAACAACTACATTACGTTAAGTCACATACACATCAAGTAATAATAAAACTACTTTGACTAATGACGCAACCATATTTAATAATGGTAACCACATCGAGTAATGACAAAACGATATTGAGTAATGACAAAACTATATCAAGTCAATACGTAACCATATCTTGTAATATCGAAATATCATTAAATAATTACTATTCCATATTGAATTATATTAAAACATCATTACGAAATGTCAAAACCATATTAAGTAAAGACAAAATATCATTAAGTAATAATAACACAACATAAAGTAATATCAGATTTCGACATAAGACAGCTGTGGCGTTCCATATAACACTGTTTAAGTGCCTAATTACAGAAATTAAATACACTATTTTGTGGACAAGTTCTGCATACCTTCGTTCATGTTACTCAGTCTTTAATTTTCTAAGGAATGTATTGGGAACTATTGTTGTTTGTTTGGTTTTTTTTTTAGACATGACATTGTCAATTTATTTTCGACCAATGAGTTTGACTGTCCCTCTGGTATGTTCGCCTCCCTTTTGGAATTGATTATATATTTTATACTTAGAAAACAAAATAAACAAAAACGATTTTCTTGTCTGATAGAGATAAACATGATAAATAACATTAGTTGTACTATATAGGAGTTTTCCATTACACGATATGTATCCACCTTTCGACATCAGCCTGTCCAAATGTCCTCCATTAATTTCTTTGTACAACACCACGGTGGGTATGGTTGTCCTGCGAGAGAACGTACTGTGCTGGTGATTTGGTCCTGACGGGTGCTGGTGGGTCCTGATTCTGTGCTGGTGGGTTTGTTTACATTGTATCAGAACGGCAATAAAACGACTGTTTTGTTGCTTAATTTTTCGCTGATGTGTCATAAGTACCATGCAAAGTATATTACAACAATATTATATTGCAAAAGTCGTGCAAGTTCGTTAAACGGAATTGTCCTGACGCTGTGCTGGTGATAAGAAAAACGGTCCTGGTTCTGTGCTTCTATGTCCTGGTTCTGTGCTTTTATATTTTAGTTAAAACTGGCATATATTCAAGATCATTGATGCTGTACTGTTATTGACTAATTAGCTGTTGTCGGCTTTCTTGAAATTGACATTGTTGTGAATCTGTTTACTGTTATTATGAGAGAAAAAATACCCCTATTTTTTCTAAAAAAAAATTAAAATTAACTGTAATCTTATTTATTTGCATGTGAATGGAACCCTTCTTGCCCCCATTTAAGATAAGAAAATATGTTTACGATTTTCGGGATTACGATCATTTTGCAAGATCACCAAAATACGTTGTAGTTTATACAATACTTATATAAAGTAGATGATGTGGTATGTTTGTTGTCAATGGACAAATTTCCATAAGAAACCAAAGGAAGTATGTATTATCAACCATACGTCATCGTACGACCTTTAACAATAACCCATAAAATAAAAATGTAAAAGGTTTTACATAAAAATGGAGAGCAAAAATATAGAACAAAGGACTTTCTGAGCGTTTGAATCATGTCTTTAGCAGCTTAAAACACATTTGTTTGTCAACAATTGAGTGCTGACTATAAGAATGACAATAGTATTGCGGGTTTGTTTGTTTGGTGTTTTTTGGGGGGGGGGGTGGGGTGGGGAGGGATGGAGATAAGTTAGAACGAGGTTACAGTGAAAGCTTGGAATAGTTTCCCGTAAGATTTAAAAGTTGTATTGTAAAAGAAAAATGTATCTTATAGCTGTTAAGAATCACTTGCTGTTAGATTTTTTCAACATATTTTTTTTTGTCTAAACGGTTTGTTTTAGATTTACGAGTTTGACTGTCCCTTTGGTATCTTTGGTCCCTCTTTTATCAGGTATATTTTTTTTCGAAAGTTCGATAGAACACTAAAAAAATCACTATTTTATGAAAGGGCAGGCTAGAATATGTCAGAAAATGAAGACGAGATAACCTAGAGAACACTAACAAAATTACGATTTCTTAGTTTTTTTCATTTCAAAATAAATATTTTTGATAAAGAATTACAGGGGAGGAAGTGAACAATGTGTCCTTCTTTTCTATATTTAAATATTTTTCATGAATAAAAATAAAATGTGCCTTGATTATAATTGAAAATGAGTAAATGGAAAAAAATACCCAACTAAAATACACTTTTATTTTAATATTGGAAATATCACTAAGCTTTTAAGTTTTGTGTGTCAAACACACCATCTCTATAGTAATGACTCCTTACTAAGATATTTCACTTCATTCATTTTTTTTACTGCATTTTTTATATTGTGAATTCATAGAATTAATATATTATAATGTAGCCTTAATTTATATTTTAAAAAAAATGAATCTAAAGCCAGATATATCAAACATTTTTGTTTCCATCTATCCGTTTTCAGGACTTTAACAATCAACAATAACACGCCTAGAAAATGCGTATTCGGCTGTCTGTAATCGACCATTTTAGACACCACAGGCTCCTAAAAAAAAACAAGCCGGGGTGGGGGTTCAAAGATGCAAATTAAGTACTTATATCAATATTTTATCTTTTCGTGTACGGTTTATGACCCCTCCTGTGGCCTGTCAATTCCGAAATGTGCAAACTGCAATAGTATCAAAACAGCACAGACAATGAATAATAGAGATATAAGTTTGTACATATATCAAGGGGAAACTTCTTGCAAAGCATTATTATTTATAGTTCATTATTTATTGTATTTAGTAGATAAAGAGAATTTAGTGAAAATAAAATCACTATTTTTGTAGAGAATTCACAGACCTTTGTACAGAGATTTTTGTTATGTTTAGCATGGGATCAACACAATGGTTCATTACCGAGTAAAAAAAAATCAAAATGTCTATCTACCTTGCACATTTTAGAAAATTCAGATCAGATAACGAAACTGGTCCACAAACATTTATAAGCAATTTAAGATTGTGACCCTCACAGTTTCCATTCACCACAAATATTCTCGTTACAACGAATCATTTTAAATACAAAAATACGTGTTGCAGCCTTTTGTTTATCTATTAATATATGTATACGGATAAAGTTATGAAAGGCAGGAGGGTCATCAGGGTGAGGAGTCCATGTCATCTGAAATAAATGCTAAGCATAGATCTAGAAAGCGTTAGATAATCATGACATTAATAAAAGTCTCTTCTTTTCTACTTTTTTCGAACAAATCGACACATAAAATGAATTATATAGTATTGTGGAATTTTTAACTTATTTTAGATACTATATATTGTTATCTGATATTGGACGAAAGATGTTGCCCTTTTATGTTATTATGTAATACGACAAGTTCAGATCATTTGAAAACACATTTTAAAAGCCAAATGGATGCACAAGAGCTAAAATAGGAGTTATAGATCCTGTTGGCAACAATTATCTGGCTAACTGTATTGATTTTGTAACATTTATTTCAAATATGACCAACTTCTTATCCAAAATCACCAGCACCGTATCAGGACCCACCAGCACAATGACAGGACCCACCAGCACAGTATCAGGACATGAATAAATTGAGAAAATGCTAAATTTTAATAAATTGCAATGTTTTTTCACAAAATTGTTTTGTCGTGTGGATTGCGGTATAGAAAGCGGACTCAATGAACATTTTTGTTTTATTTTTTCAGTTCGAGATTTTCTGAAAATGAGCATTTTTGTGTTACGCTTACTGAAACAGTTTAGAGGGTCAATTTTTTAATGGTTTATATATGGACCCATAAGAAACGAAATTGAAAAATCTCAACTGTTTTCTTCCATTTTTTATGAGTGAAAACGTCAAAAATCATCATTTTCGTCTTTGTTTACATTTTTTCATTGATCACCAGCACCCGTCAGGACCGAATCACCAGCACAGTACGTTCTCTCGCAGGACAACCATACCCACCGTGAACACGTAGTTTATGTAAATACTATCTATCATTTATAATTGTTATAACATATATAATAGCTACACACAAAATGAAAGCAAACTTTATCATACAAACTCCATTAGGTTTATTGCTCAAGTTGTTACGTTATGTGTTTATTAATTCCTTTTACACTACACTTTTTATTATTGTATTTCATTTTGTCTTTTATTCCCAGGAAACATTTCTTAATAGTTAAGCTAATGGCAATTCTTTAGTTGTGTTTTATCAGTTTGAATCTCTAAATTAACTCTATAAATCTAAATGTTAGACATGTTAATGAAAATCAACTTAGTTTTATTTGTTGTAGATGTTATTTTGAGACAACTACGGCAATTAACTTTGCCAAGAAATTAAAGTGAAAGAAACATTTCTTTGTGTAAAAATTTGCATAAGCGTGGATAAAACTCAAATAAAATTTGTAAATATCATGTAAAATTACTCTTTTCAGTTAACTCAATGCACAAAACTGTCACAAATGTCTTAGTTTCTATCTACTATGAGGGCGTAGGTTTGTTTTTTTTTTTAATAAATTACATCTTCAAATATTGAAAGTTATGTACCGACTTATATCATGAATGCTCTTTTGTAGACATGCAAATGTACTGAGCATACATATATGTGTGTTAATCTGGATTCAATGGTTGTTACCAACTTGTAAAATAGTAAAAATGTGTTATTGTGACTGTAAACATTGCTTTTGTTACATATTTATAGCTATTAGGTAGCTTTTGATGTTTTAAGTTTTGATGGTCGATTATGACGGAACTACTTTCCGTAACCAATGTAAACAGGAAAGCGGCGATTATAACACAAACCGACTCAACGTTTGAAAAAAAATATTTTCACTTCCCATTAATGTTAATTTAAATAACATTTCATTTGAATGCTAATAAGATTTTTATGGTTTATTTTGTATCAGATAGCAACATTATATTCATATGCAAGGCCAATCCATTGCCATAGACGGTCCCACTATTCTATAGCACTTTAATAACCTCGAAATGACACTGTATGCTACCCTTAATTTCACAGATATACTACAAAGACTTAAACTAGTAGTGCGCATACCAGTGGTTTGCCATTTCTGTGCAATTATGAATTCACGTCTGTGCATCTTCCACAACAGATTAATTTTCGTATACAAAAGGAAAAATGTAGCTTTAGAAGACCTTCTTTTTTTAGATACCTAGGAATAAAATCTATACTTAATTTTTTTCCTGTTTATTAACTATAGATTAATTAAATATATGAAAACATAGCAGTATCAAATTTAATTTTAAAACAGAAAATAAAAAAAAAAACATATTTTGGTGAGGTGAGTAGTGAAATTGATTTAAACTGTATGTATTCAAGAATCAGATAGAGAACAATTCAACCAATAAATTCCTGTCTTACCATTAAAGTGAAGGGTATTAAGTCATTGCAAAGGGGTTAAGAGACATCGGTTAACAAATATTATGGCGTGTTTCAGATAATTGAGGAAGTAAAATTTATTTATTTATAAACACAACTGCAGCTGCTACAATGAAATTATTTTTTAGGTTCCTTGTTTTATTCTCGTCAAATGTAGATGAACCGACTGTTCTTAATTGTTTCTTAGTTAACCGGAAATAAAGTGGAATTTTTTCTACTTGTTTGTCAATTAAGTGTAGATATCCTGACATTTTTGCCAATACATGAAACAACATGAACAAGGGTTCAAAAGTATTTTGAATATAGGATGTCGTTATTTGATTGTGTTTATATCATAAACACAATGAATTCAAATGGCAATCATGTAAGCTATGTAAAAAATTCATAGAACCATGACGGAAAAAGCAGTACCAAATTACCTTCGTGGAATAAGAAATGCCAATTCTAATATAACTGCACACTTACTAAGGCTTTCCAATCTCAGGCATAGATTACCTTAGCTATATTTGGTAAAACTTTTAGGAATTTTGGTCCTCAAAGCTCTTCAACTTCATACTTGATTTTGCCTTTATATCTTTTTTGGATTCGAGAGTCACTGATGAGTCTTTTGTAGACGAAACGCGCGTCTGGCGTAAATATAAAATTTAGTCCTGGTATCTATGATGAGTTTATTTACTACCATTGACCATTGACCTATCATCATTAAGACAAACTTCAACATGTAAACTATGCAAACGTTTTAAAGTCTATAGAAATACTACTGACAGGGCTGGGTCAACTCTGTACCATGGAAATAATTGAAATCATATGTTCAAATGATAATTTAACTGCATACCAACTGTCATTTGCCTTCTACTAGTGTTCCCCCTTAAAGTGACCTCGTCACATGTATTAGTATCTTGTCTTAGTACTCTAAAAATTTCTATTTAAATCTTCTGCGAAATCAAAAAAGTAGTTCTGCATAGTTCAGATTGAAACGGGAAACAAAATAATTTCCAGTTATCAAGTAATAAAGTTCCATAACAGTAAAGTACAAACAACGAAAATCGGATTTAATTTGTGTTTAGTGCTCTAAATCATTCAAATGGAAATTAGTTAACTGTTAATTATTTCTAGAACCATTTCAGTGGAATACTATGAGAAAATCAGTTTTACCTGCACTAAAACCGTATCTCGTTGACGAGTAAAAAGTAAAAACACAAAAAAACTGAATTTCGAGGAAAATTCAAAAAGATAAATTAAATGGCAATATCAAAAGCTCAAACACATCAAACGTCGAATGATTTACGATTGGATAATTGAAAACATTCCATCATATAATTTAATTCAATCTTTTGCGGAAAGCAAAACTGTGACGGGACTATATTTCCCCATTTTAGAATGTCCTGTACCAATTCAGGAATATGACATTTGTTATCAAATAGTTCGTTTAAATATGTGTTGACTAATGTTGTTGTTGCACTTCGGTGTTCCTGTATTTCATTTGGTTTCCTCTTTCAGTTGATGTGTTTCCCACGGTTTGGATTTGAAACCCTAATTTTTTTTTCTCAATCAATGTATAACTACTTCTCAATTAGTTTATGACTTTTAAACACCGGTATACTACTGTTACCTAAATATATAAACTCCTTCCCCGCTCGTCAGTGTGACAGTAATCAATCTCTATATATCAATACGTCATGTACGATATAAATCGACAAATTTCCTTTTAACATCTGTTATAGTTGTTATTGTATTTTGTAAGTTATGCAACATGACAGATTGTATACGTTGTTTGGCAAAAATATCCCCAAGGGTACCTTGTATATTGTTGAAACTCTATATAACTTGAAGAAAACAATCACTTAAATTGATTTACACGGAATGTTTTGTGTCGTAATACTCTATTATCTTTGTAACGAGAAGTTAACACAAACATGTAAGATATGTACTGTTGTTATATATATCAAGTGTAATGTATTGCATCATTTAAGAATATGACAAATTATTGTTTCGTAAAGTAAAACATTTTAAAATGATTGTTGTGAAGATAAGATAAACACAATAGTTACTTATCACAACTAAGATGACAACACTACAATTACATACAATCAAATCGACCGATGTCGTTCTAGTTTTTATCGAGAGGAAGCACACAGATAATAGTGATTGATAAAATAATCCGACTCCAGACTCATTAAGTGACTAATCTTCATTCGAGTGATAATCAGTCTTGAAGTACCAAGGGGACAATTAAATCATAAGTGTAACTGAAACAAACAACACAAAGGAACAAGATAAGATACTAAGCGAGGTGGGCAACTTTTGCAATTATTTCCCCTGTGGTGGGAAGCTAGGATTATTCGGGTGTTGATGGTTGATGTTGTCTGTTGAAATGTTTATTGTTTTTGGTGAATTATGACAACATATTTCTAGACATTTCAATGCAGCCAACTCTGACATTTGGAATATAAGAATATTTCTTACGCAAAGCATTTTTGCGGATATAGAAGTGAGCCACAGTCGTACCCAACAACATTTTGAGAATTTCGTTGCTGTTTTTGTAGTTTAACATTGAATGGGAGCTGTGTCATTCTAAAAATCTAAACAAAAACACTCTTAATGAATAAATAATTGAACCTGAAATATCTGACTGTGACTTTTATGAACATCTGGATGATTCTATTTAATAGATTTATCATGTTTATAGCACTATTTGTTTAGAATACAAAATGGTAAAAACAATTTGCCTCGGATGCGAATAATTGTTACATTACATTGTAACCTTTTATTTCTGTTTCGGTTGCATATCCATTTTGTCAATATAAATATATTACCTGTCATTTTAGTTATTATAAGTGGGAAATTTAGCCAGCTGTAAAACCAGGTTTAATCCACCATATTTGTCGAAAAATGCATGTAAAATGTCGCAAATAGGACAATTGTTCTTTACTTGTTTCGTTGATTCGTTTGAGTTTGTTAGTTTTTGTGGACTTGTGTTTGACTTCAGCGTTCAGTTATACTTTTTTCTCCTACATTGTTTTCGTTAGTTAGCCAAAATGTGTAAATTTCTTAATTGTAAGGTTATTCTCTGAAGCAGATGTTATTTGATAAAAGTTTAGGTTCTTCACCCGAAGCAGATGTTTCACAATTTGGTTTCATTGCTTTATTCATTTTCAATCATACCAGATAAAAAATACATTTCTTTTAGATGTTCATATGACGCATAAACAATTAATAACGATATCATGTACTTGTACTAGTGTTACTAGTACTAAACTGACCCACGCATAATATTGGGTCTACTGACGGTTCTTGGTTGATTTCATGATTCCATATCATTAAATTTCCATGTTGTGTTTTGTACAGTAGTTTATCTTATCTCCCCTTTTCAAACAATTGTCTTGCCAGTTTTTTTATGTGACTTATAGTTGCGTTAATCAACATCAGTTTGATTCTATTGGATTGGTGTCTCATTTCCAATCATACCATATTTCCTTATTCGATATGTCTTTGCAAGACTTTATGTTTGATGTCTTTTAAAACTTAATGACTATTATAAACTATTTTGTTTTTCATTCCGTGGTATAATTTTCTGTCAAAACTATGTATATCTTCTCCATAGCAGACAATTTTTTCTGATCCCATCGATTGATTTTGGTTGTAGCATGTTATCGGAGATGTTGACCACACATTTGCCATTTGACGATAATTTAATACATCATTTTCAAAACGCGTTTAGGGCTAACGTAACAGTTTATACATGAAATTCTCTTTGTATTTAGCAATTGTTTGTTGTATCAATTAAAACATGCGACTTATATTATATGCACTAGTAAATGTTCTTATTTGGAATTTTATGCGACTGTTATACAAGTTAGAGGTTAAGCTAGCTATACAACCAGGTTCAATGTTGATTTTAAGTTAAATATTGAAAATTTTGTATTTTGTAATTTGAATGTGTGTTAGCATGAGATTTTTTTATAAGAAATTTAAACAATTGCGAAAAATATTAAAAAACGAAGCGAATAACACTAACAATATTGATTTATGCTTATATAATTATGAATACTCATTTTTCCTTTGTTGGATAACTGATATTGTTATAAAATACATGAAGCTGGATTTATGCGGATTTATGATATCAGACCATAAGAGTCATGCAGTCGAATTTGAATCTTATATAGATACCGTTTTGACTTTAAAATACGATTTGTTCGCAGACAAAAAACATGTTGACAGTATATACATAATGTATTATGACATTACTAATGTAATGGGATATATCTGAGGATTTTTCCTTTCATGAACAACACCATAGATGACATAATTAAATGCATTCCTGGCTTTCAAACTATCGTGTTCGAGTGTTAAAGCCATAAATATGAAATTCATAAAGGTTTCGAAATGTTTTGTTTTTTTTCATTCTAATTAGGTCTTTCCACTTTTCTGTGGAAAGACCAATTGTATTTCGTCTGATTATTATTTTTTTTCCGCCAAATTTTGTTCTTGCGATAAATGTTTGTTTCGCAAGATGTCGCTTAAATATTTCTCATATTGTATCGTATAGTTTATGCGCTTTTGAATTTCACCCTGCTAAGCCGAACCATTTTCTTTGTAAGAATTATCTCCCTATTCACTGTTTATCATCAGAGTGCATCTCCTTCGTAACAAAAAAAGGTATCGACAAAATTCTTTTTACAAATTGTTCATTATAACCTCAGGAATTTTTTTGCTAATTCAATGAAATTTTAAAGGAGTTATCTACCTTTACAAAATAAATTTGTCAGTATGGTTTTTTAACTCATAAACCGTTAACCGTATAACCCTGGAATGTTTTTATTTAAGGCCCCTGGGTCCTAACTTAGAAAATTAGGTCAAGGTCAAAGGTCAAGGTCAAATTCTAAGTTTTGACTTTTCCTTGTTTTGAGATTTTCTTCGAATCTTTAAAAGATATACATTAAAGAACAAGGGCAAAATGTTTGCTTTATTGTAATGAAGATATGTTACATTTAGTCTGATACAATTAAATGGCATCTTATATGAGTTAGTGCCCCTGAAGTGTCTGAATATAAGGTTATTTGATTATCACTTCAACTAAGTTCATTATAAAGCCATATGACCTTGTACAAAATGTAAGGTGACATATGACCTTGAAAAATGACAACCGGAAGTGACTTTGAAAAAACCGGAAGTAACTTTTTTGCACTTTTTTCATATGAAAGGACTCAGAATCCATATATTTTGTAATTAAAAACATTTACTAATTACTAAAGACTAGAAGTGACTATATGTAAACCGGAAGTGGTCAATTATCTCCCGGTTTACAGGCAAAAGTATATAGAAACTAGATATTTTTGGAATCAGTGTGAAAGAAGCTATCATATGAGACCAAAAGTAACATTTACTTAACCGGAAGTAGCATATTATCTACTTTAGTTCACTTTCAAATATATCAAAACCATTATTTATCGCATCAGTCTGAAGAAACTAGCTTCTTTTCAAAGTTTCTTTGATGTGGAAAGGCCTTCAATTGTTCTTTGAACAATTGGTTTTTAATTATTTCCTACATTTGTTTTTTTTTACAATTATGTCAAATTAACTTATGGGCTCTGCTCATTGTTGAAGGCCATACGGTGATCTATAACTGTTAATTTCTGTGTCACTTGGTCTCTTGTGAATAAAATTAACGGTACCAATTTTCTTGCACCAGATGCGCATTTCGACAATACATGTCTCTTCAGTGATGCTCATGGTCAAAATATTTGAAATCCAAAGCTTATATAAAAGATAAAGAACTATAATGAATATAAGTCTCAAAGCCATTCATACCACATCTTCCTTTTTATATTAAAAAAATAAGTTTGCATTTGTAATTTAAAATAACAATCTTGGAAAATAGAAAAACAATATAATGCACCATTTGCGTGTTAAGAATTGGCTTTTATTGTTAGTGCCGCCAGAAGGCAGGTTTTGAAATCCAAATGTTAAAAGTCGTGCCGAGTTAAATCAAAGATAAACGATAAAAAATCTAGAACTAGTTAGGAACATCTGTGCATCATGAGGATTGTCTTATAATTCAGGATTATCGCTTAAGTCAGCAGAAAGATTTAATTAATCAATATGAGGCTTGCTATATCATAGAAGAATTGCGTTCAACCTGGAATAAAACCAAATCCAGCAGTTATGATACTCAAATTGTAAGCTATAGAAATTAATGTTATACAATATGCCAAAGATTGAAAACTTCGTAACGTCATTTTATTGAAAATTTCTCATTGATATAGTTATTTTGTAAAATTTTCATTAAATCAAAGGCGGATTTAAAAGTTGTTGTATATAAATGTACTTAAAATCCTATGAAATATGAGTCATCTCATTGAATAGAATGTCAACAGAAGTTTTCGCATCATTTGAACAGGTTGTTTTTTAAATATAATTATACACAATGCATAGTAGACATAACGATAAAAATTTATTGTTAAACCAGTCAGTCCTCTTTCCATTGTAGATATTTACTATGTAAGAAAATAAGCTGGGTTTTGTGTATGTGTGAAGTGGGGAAAGGGTAAAATTTATTCAAGTGATTTGGATTGAATAAATATTTATTGAATCGATTAAACAAGTGAATGCACACTATTATAATTAATAGTAAAAACACACATAAAAAACAAACTCCGAGGAATATTCTTAACAGAAAAACCCTCATCAAATGAAATTGCAAAATCAAAAACTCTTACACATCAAACGAATGGATAACCGTATGTAGGAAATGTTGGATTAAGCTGGTTTTATAACTATATAAATTAGGTCTTTGTTGGTCCATGTATGACCGATGTTACCTGATACATGATTATATAAAAATAACGCTTCATAAATTGTATGCATCCAAAGTGCTTCTTTGGAATTGCCTTCATCAAAAACGCTCTAATGCGAATATTTCAAAGCTAAGGATTAAAAAAAACAGGTAAAGGGCTATACGACCAAATATAACCTTAACATAAAAACCCAATCAAACCGGGACTCAACATAATTGACCAGCCTCGTTGAGCAAGCAGTTTCTGGTAGACAGCCACTTGCGAACAAAGATACACAAACAACTGCAACTCCGTAACTTTCTGATTTGGTAACTCAAAAATGGAGTTTTGAAAATACCCTTATTAGCAGGTAATCGATTTTATGACATATACATGCGTAAAATAAACTGTTTCAACTTGGTAGCCTGACAAAACTATAACTACAATTTCAAGTTACTCATCAAACTGTTTACATGATTACGTCGATAACTATTTTGTCAAAATATCTGATACAAAATGTATCTTTAGGAGCTCTTTTTTAAATGAGTAAAAGAATTTGAGTAATAAGTATCGACAACATACCTTTCAGTCACGAACAACAAGAATTCAGTTTAGCCAAATTGTGGATTTCATGTGTGTCGGGTCGACAAAGATTTGTCTTTTGAACGCTTTGTGCAATACAAATGAGTATGGCAACTGACGTTTGAGTTTTTACCCCATAGATATCACTCATGTACAAAATATTGACATTTTATGATTAAACCTTGCATACTTATTTTCTTGCTCAGTTTTTACAAGCAGTTATAAGTAAGTAATAAGTTGCTTAGTATTGTGAAAGAAGAAATTGCAGTCAAATGAAAGACATAGTACTAGTGATTGTAAATACTATTCTGTATCGTCTTTATATTTTGATTTAAACAATTAAGCTTATAAGTCGGTATGGGTTTTGATTTTTGTTGAAGACCATATGGTAACCTTTAGTTAATAACTCCTACGTCATATGGTTTCTAATTGGCAATCATACTATGTCTTTTCTTTTTATATAGTTCGTTTCCTCCATAGAAATCTAAATCGATTTTCAGGTTTAATTAAACTGGACTAGCAGACAATGTACATGTAGCAAGGGTTTATATTATCTGATGGGATACTTTTTTAATTAGCTGTTATATGTGATTTATCTCCGGATCTTGAAGATAAATCTCGAAAGATGTAAACTTCCGGTGAAATCATATATTGGGTCGTTGTTTCTGAGGCAGAAGTTTTCGGCGTTTGTTATTACCAGCACTCTTTTTATTCTTTTCATTGATTTTAGTGGTGTTTACCTTTTTTTCCACATAATATGTATATCTTCTTTAAAACAGTTACTTCGTTATTGCCAGAAATCCGGGATTTGTATCCAGCATCTAGAATTTAGTTTCTAGTTTACCGGCTATTTTTATCTATCGATTTTTTGGTGAGTTTATTTCCTACGAACTGCGACTTTAAAGCGTAAATATCGCAAACCGTTTATATATTTATGACAAAACCTTTGAGGAAATTTTTTAAATACATACATGTATACTCAATGCTGGATGATATTTAGATTGTGAATAAAAGTATTTCGAACAAATTCGATTTTATGCCAATTTCGTTACATAGGTAATCTATAATTCAGCACTATCTATAATAATAAATGGTACACAAAAAAGAAAGGAAACTCGCGTTATGCGAATATTAATTCACATATTGACTGTTCGTCGTTTTCGGGGTGTTTTTGCCGCGATACTGTCAATTGATTTTGGCTGATGATTTTTAAATACCACTATTATATCTTAGGCCTTTGTTGTAGGTCACTAAATTTATAAAATGTATAGTGCTACGTCGACTTTTAACATAATATTGCTTGTGTGTTCCCTTAAATGAGTTACAATTATTTCAATGAAATGCAAGGTATTTTTTGCATATCAAATTATTCATTGAATTTAATTTACAAGATTGTGAAAACGAAAGACAAATTTTAAATATCTAATTACAGTTGTTGACCGCTTTAATAATTATATCTTAACAAAAAGGATTTTGTTTAATGATATAATAATAATAAGCAGCGTGATTTCACCAGAGTAAACGGATACATGTCTGCAGAACAGCATTCAACAAAATTTCTGTAGGGATAAGCAACATGAAACATTATCCAAAATATAAAAGATTTATTTCGATATTTCAGATAAATCATTTTATTGTTTTTCACAGTGTGGAAAAAATACATTGAGGAACAGATGGTATACCTACTTTTAGCTCACCTGTCCCAAAGGGCCAAGTGAGCTTTTCTCATCACTTGGCGTCCGTCGTCCGTCGTCGTCTGTTAACTTTTACAAAAATCTTCTCCTGTGAAACTACTGGGCCAAATTTAACCAAACTTGGCCAGAATCATCATTGGGGTATCTAGTTAAAAAATGTGTCCGGTGACCCGGCCAGCCAATCAAGATGGCCGCCATGGCTAAAATAGAACATATTGGGTAAAATATAGATTTTGGCTTATAACTCTGAAACCAAAGCATTTAGAGCAAATCTGACTGGATAAAATTGTTTATCAGGTCAAGATCTAGCTGCCCTGAAATTTTCAGATGAATCAGAGAAATTGTTGTCGGGTTGCTGCCCCTAAATTGGTAATGTTAAGGAAATTTTGCCGTTTTTTGGTTATTATCTTGAATATTATTATAGATATAAACTGTAAACAGCAATAATGTTCAGCAAAGTAAGATCGATAAATAAGTCAGCAAAACCAAAATGGTCAGTTGACCCCTGAAGGAGTTATTGCCCT
Organism: Mytilus galloprovincialis; assembly: GCF_965363235.1. Taxonomy (NCBI): domain Eukaryota; kingdom Metazoa; phylum Mollusca; class Bivalvia; order Mytilida; family Mytilidae; genus Mytilus; species Mytilus galloprovincialis. The sequence goes on from NC_134843.1 coordinate 93,010,136, forward strand.
TTATAGTCAATTTTTAACATTTTTTTTAAATGTTTGTAACCTTCTACAAAAATCTTCTTCTCTGAAGCTACTAGGACAAATTTAACCAAAATTGTCCACAATCATCATAAGGGTATTTTGTTTAAAAAAATGTGTCCAATGACCTGGCCCATGAACCAAGATGGCTGACATGGCTAAAACTAGTACATAGGATAAACTGCAGTTTTTGGCTCATATCTCTGAAACCAAAGCATTTAGAGAAAATCTGCTGTGCACAAAATTGTTCATAAGGTCGAGATCTATCTGCCCTGAAATTTTCAGACCAATCGGGCAATTTTTTATTGGGCTGTTGCCACTGAATTGGTAATTTTAAGAAATTTTTGCAGCTTTTGGTTATTATCTTGAATATTATAATAGATAGAGATAAACTATTAGGTGCAATAATATACTCAAAGTAAGAGCTACAAATAAGTCAACTTGACCAAAGTGGTCAATTGAAACCCTTAATGAGTTATTGTCCTTTATAGTTAATTTTTTACAATTTTCATAAATTTTGTAAATAAACTCATCATAGATACCAGGACTTAATTGTGTATATACGCCAGACGCGCGTTTCGTTTACAAAAGACTCATCAATGACGCTCGAATCCAAAAAAGTTAAAAAGTCTAAATGAAGTATTTTCAATTTTGCAAAATTTTTTCCAGTGTCACTTCTGGGCTGGTTTCATTATAGATACAGATAATTGTAAGCAGCAAGATTGTTCAATAAAGTAAGATCAACAAACACATCACCAACATCAAAACACAATTTTGTCATGAATCCATCTGTGTCCTTTGTTTTAATATGCACGTAGACCAAGGTGAGCTACACAGTCTCTTTAGAGCCTCTAGTTAATTTCTATTTCTGTAGTTTATAACAATATTAAACTATCGTAACAGTGAATGTGTGGCAATGCCAAATGTGTGTGTATTTTATTTTTTTTTTTTATTACATGTTGTTTTTTGAACGCTTTTATAAACAAAAGTCATATGAAACACTTATTATATTGTAGCACTTAACAATTCAAGTACATTTTTTTGGATGAACTGACATTAAAAAAAAATTATTAAAACACAGAACTTACCTTACTTCATTTGTTATGCTTAATTATGAAACTACAACACTTCGATACACATCAGGCTAATAAACAGTGTATCAAATCATTAAACTAACTAATTTTGTCTCGTAATGCGTTTGGTTTATCTTAAGAACTGACTTCACCTATTTACAATGTAGATTATATGTATGAGTCGAAATACATTCTTTTTACCTTAGTATACGTAAGAAAATTAGTATCACTTTCGTCAAAAGTACAAGATTTAATAGCATTAAGTACCAAAGACGCGAATGACCATTATGTCAACAGGGATTATCGAAAATTAAAATTTTCCTTGATATATAGACTAATTGTGTCTTGAAGTTTCATAACTTTCAATCAAAACATTTTGCATTTCCGTATATCGATCATTAATCCAACAGCACCTGCATATGGAGTATTTTTATCGATCTCTCGTTAACTGATGAATATGATTCTCGTTTTGATACCTTCTGACTAATTTTTGTTTCAAACTGTGATAAAGGCATAACAAACATACTGATATTGAAGATATAGAGATATAACAAGTGCACTTTTTTTGGTATGATCATAAGAAGGATTTTATTTTTTATCTTTGTCAATAAACTAAAAAGTTTCTGCCATTGGAAAAGATCACTTAAAAAGTGGTTGGTAACACCCTTTTGAATTGTGGATTTTTCGTTCTATATTTTGAGCTATATTTTATATTTATTTGAGTGTCACTGATGAGTCGTGTAAACACGAAATCTTTTTTCTAATTAAGGAATATTTAATGTGATATTTTTTTCTGTCTATGAAGAAATAACATAAAAAAATGTGGTGCACACTGAATAACCCACGTAGCAGGTTATTTTGAAGAGTGCACCACTTTTTATGTTATTTCGAATAGACAGAAAAAATATTACAGTTAGTTCTAATAACTTAATTCTAAATTCCATTCTAAACCCGAGTAATCCATAAAAAGACGTTGATTACGTCACGGTCACGTGTTTTAATTATGTTTATGAGCTGATAACATAACAACATTAGCCAATCGAAAGGCGCGTTACATCCAAAATGAAATTATTGGACATTATTTTATAATTTTAACGTTTTCTTTTTAAGAAATGTTTTAAGTTTATAAAACGACCCATTTTAAAACGCAATATTAAGAAAAGTACGGAACTCCAAGGCAAATTTTAAAGGATACCCGTAAACACTGACAAAATCAAACAACTCATTCAGTAAACGAAATAAGTTGGGGGAGGACTGTCATATCCCTGACTTGGTACATACATTAACCGAAGTAAATTGTTGATTAAACTTTGTTTAAAGCTAGCTCAACCACCCATTTATGTGTCACTTGTTTATAGTTCCGTTATATTAACAAAACTAGACAAGCAACCCGAACAGAAATTTTGAACGCAAAATCATAAAAAGATTTCTTTTACGTAAAGTCAATATTCAAAACATTCAAACCCGTCTATGTTAAGAATATATAGAATCTACCACTCATTGTCATGCGATTTTACAAGATCTTTCTTTCAAACGCGATGATTGCCGAGGGTTTTAACGCAGCTGTCGAAGGTGGAATAAAGTCTTTTTTTAGCTTTTATATCGTTATGATAACAGAATGTGTCTCCCTAATGCATATTTTGTTTTCCTTTCAAGATATGGTTACTATTTTGGTTCTTTTCAGATATATCGGTTTTCCAATGTGTAAGTTAGGTTAATAGTTTAGCCTTAAGCATTACTAAAGAGACATTACAAGTCGAAATGTGCATTTACTATAGTATAATTGGTTCGGTTATATGTTTTCAATAACAAATATTGTATTATGGAGACTCGAGATTACTCTCCGGGTAATATACACATGTTACAATCCACCTTGTAGAAATTTACGTAAGGTCTTGGTATCAACTACAGACAATCACTTTGACGGATAAGATAAAAGGCTCGTCTCAAACATGAGTTTTCGTGAAACTTATTTCGTAAGGTATTTTTTTTTTTTTATAAAATAAAACCATTTTCCATGAACGGAGCGAAATATTGCTTCATCTACATCTTTAACAACTATGGCTACAGGCGTGTTATGATAACTAATTCAGTTAGAATAGATACTGTTATGATGGTTTGAGGATTTAGAATACGTTACATCCTTTCACAAACCCCACTGACTTCAATTAATTTTAATGATGGGACATACATGAAATATGTTAGGAGTGTTATATCGTATTCCTCCTTTTAAGCTGCACAATTTAAGCCAATGGCTGTGGATGTCTTAGCTAGCTTCTTGTGGTAGCTGTCACGTATTGAGCCAACTCCTCAAATTAATCACCGTTTTATATTTTCTTATTCAAACTAGCAGTTATCCTGTTTGTAGCAATGGATGGACTTTTTAATGTGTGTTCATAGTTTACAATATATAGTCTACAAAGGCAAAGGGTTCAGTGTTTACGATGGTAAAACTGCTGTAAAGACAATCTTTAAACACCACATCACAGTCTAAAATTGATCACTAAAAATTCATTAAATCTTCGTATTAACTAAGCTTTTATGCTAAAGAAAGATACCCAATTTGTTGTTATTTGACTGAAACAAGGCATGTAAAGAAATCATTGATCAGTCTTATAAGATATCAAGCTATATAGGAGGAACAAATAGTTTTCAAAGGTACCAGGATTATAGTTTATTACGCCAGACGCGCGTTTCGTCTTCATAAGACTCATCAGTGACGCTCAGATCAAAATAGTTATAAAGATAAACAAATTCAAAATTGAAGAGCATTGAGGACCCAAAATTCGATAAAAGTTGTGCCAAATACTGACAGCTAAGGTAATCTATTCCTGGGATAAGAAAATCCTTAGTTTTTTTCGAAACAATCAATGGTTTTTAAACAGAAAATTTATAAAAATGATCATATAATTTATATTCTAATGCAATTTGTATGTTACAATTTTTTTCATTGGCCAAAAGTAGCCGTCAAATCCACAGTTGACCAGGCGTAACTAAAGAGGAACAACCATTTTGAAATGATTAAATCAACAAATGTTCGATTAATACTATATAATCGAAAATAAAACAACGCCTACCTCGAATTCGCCGTTTTAATGTTATTTAACTGAATTTGAAGCGTACAGGTAACGTAATAACTTCCAGTTTGTAAGTTTTCATTTGTATGACGTCGCGTTTACCCATGACGTCTTTGCGCCAAAATCATTCATGAAGTTTCGCGGAATTTTTTTTATTTGTCAAATTTAGACATTTTTCCAAGTTTTATCGTATTATTTCTTTTTGAAATGCATTAGAATCGGAATAACAGTACTGTAGTTGAAGAGTTGCCACCGTCAATTTTGATTTGACGGTCGCAAATCTCCGTTTTACTGTCTCCGCTACGCGTCGCCAGTAAAACTGCATTTGCGACCGTCAATTCTACAATTGACGGTGGCAACTTTCAACTACAGTACTGTTCCTTAATTCATGTCAACACCGAAATGCTGACTACTGGGCTGGTGATACCCTCGGAGACGAAACGTCCACCAAGGTACAAGGATTATAATTTGATATCATACAAAGACTGAGTATGGTTTTTAAAGATCGAACATATTTGAAACATCTGTGGCACTAGTACTTTTTAAAGATTTTTGTATCCGGTCTCATTCTGTTCTTATTCCATGGAATTTACTCAATGTCTTATGTAAAAATTGATTTAACATTGGTTTACTAATGTTGTTCCAACGAGTGACTAATTGAGAATTTATTGCGTCCGTAAATCTTCCTAATAGATTACTGCAATTTACTGTTACGAAATCCGAGTAAAATAGCTTTGATATAAGTATAATATTTCAGGAGCAGATACTCTGAAGAAATATCACATTAATAAGAAGATTATAATCTCTTAGCATATGATGATGGCAGGCTGCATCAATAGTTATCAAAGGTACCAGGATTATAATTTAGTACGCCAGACGCGCATTTCGTCTACATAACACTCATCAGTGACGCTCATATCAAAATATTTATAACGCCAAACAAAAACAAAGTTGAAGAGCATTGAGGGTCCAAAATTCCAAAACGTTGTGCCAAATACGGCTAAGGCTAAGGCATTTCTTTATAAGTTGCTAAATAAAGGATTAGTAAACAACTATACGATTCTTTTCTATCCATTGTTTATTAAGTATTTTCTGTGATCTGATGTTTTAAAAACATGGTGACATTGAAAACAATAATTTAGAGGTTAAAATAGATTTATATTAAACAAAATGGTTATATTTGAATCTCTGAATAAATCACCTTAAATAAGAAAAAGAAGCTAAAAACTTTCATCATCTCTTCCCTCTGAACTCTTTCTCGTCTGAAAGGTCGTCTCTGCTTATTCATTAAACAGTTTCAATAGAAATGATAAACACAAGCATCTGAATGTCATTGTAGGTTGTGCTTCCAATAGACAAATTCGAATAAAACAAATCAGCGTAGTGAAATAAATGAATATGTTTAAAAAAAAAAGGAATGAATATACTGGTCAACATATTATGTGTGTTGTATTTCATAAGGCTGTATGTATTAAAATTGTATTTATATAAACCTTATTGTGCATCTAAACGTTATTACAGAGTGGACGAACGGGTGTCTAAGCGCATATATAACAACTCATCAAAAAGGCATAGTGTCTTGGCCATCTATAACGTTTCCTAGTGTCAATATATTTTTCTACAAATTAGATCATCGCTTCTTTTTAAACTCCTTTATTTGTTTCATTCTTGAACGAACCATCCTGCTAATGTCATGATTAGTAAGCAACAGTTAACAATTAATTAATCAATCAGTTTTATAGGTTGGCTAGACAACGATGTAAGATATAATGTTTCTACTTGTCAAAGCTCTTATTACAAAAGAATTCCACTTCAGTCCTTTATTAATGACAATTTATTTTAGTTTAAGTCATAAATCATATTAATAGGCCTTTGTTTACTCTTCTTACGTAATACATTAAGAGATGTTAAAACCAAGTTTTCCCCTACGTTAAAGCAAATGTTAGCTTAACTTATAAAGAGACAAATGTCAATAATATTGGTAAAATATTTTTAGAAATATAAAATAATTCACTTGAGTACAACTTAACTAAACAACATTAAACAAAAACACTACCCACTGACACCTACATACAATCGAATATTTACGTAGCATCATAAAGTTGTATTAATAAGATGTCTTGCATCGCCTGAAACATATATCACCGACGTACAAATAATCAAACTTTATAGACAAATATCATACACATATCTTACAAAACTTATTCTTGAGCGAGATACTATTCTAGGTCAAAGCAATGATAGTGAGATTTTATAACAAAATATGAAATAACAAGTGAAGAACGAAAGGTGATACACATGTTGGTCTACAGAACGGTTTGTATATTCTGATCTGCATTCTACAAACGTTATGTAAATAAACAATTTGAACGTCATACACAATGAAGACATTGTTTAATATTATGCCCAATTTGCTGTTTATATGTTGAATTTTACTTATTCTATAAAATTGAGAACGAACTGTTGAATGTGTCAAAGAGACAACAACCCAACCAAAGAGCAGCAACCACCCGAAAGCCACAAATGGGACTTTAACACAGCGCCCCTGGAGTGGCTTTAGCTGACCCCTAAAAATAAATGTATACAAGTTCAGTAATAATGAACTTCATACTAAATTACGAATCATTCCAATGAGATACAATTTAAAATCATACAAGACTAATAAAGACCAGAGGTGCCTGACTAAGAACAGTTGCAAACATGCGGCGGGGTTATCTAAACCGTATTGCGAAAAAAAATGATTAGAGATTTCGGAATACTACTTCACTCGGCTTTTTCAATCCTCGAATGTTTACCTTTTTTATAACTTTGTTGGATGTATTCTAGATCTGTAGGCTCGAAGAAATAAAACTATATTCAAAAACATCCAGCAAATCTCGTTTCAGGTATATATCGATTGGTTTTCTTTTCTTACTATTTACGGGTGTGACTGAGTAAGCACCTCACGTAACCCCTCTACACTCACAGCTAACGATACCGCCTAGCAGTTATGATGTGCTATATCTTAAACCATATTTTTAAAATTGATTCTGAAGAAGAACGATAAACTATGTTTTATGACAGAGGCGATGACTTTTTGCCAGTATAAACAACCAGCCTGAGGCGATAACTAAATATTGGACCAATGCTATGGCGTTTATATATCTTTTAAATATTAGAAAAGACAGAGCTTGTTTTGGTTAAGTAAGCTACTGTACTTGATTTACTTGATGGACGGAAACTCAAAAATCTATTTCCCAAAAGTTATATAGATGAACTACTGAAAATGTCCTTTGTCAAGTTCTTCGACTTAGTTAATTGCCATGAATTTGTTTACTGTGATCGCGTTTCAGTTAAAAGTTCAGTAATGACATTCAAATCCCAACTTAGTTCCCATATGTCCAATAATATCAATCTACAATATTATTTGGTTTTTTTTTTCAGTTCCTTGCAAGTAAATTAATTACAATGTTTTGTAGCTGAAGTTTGAAATGAAAATGACACTCGAATGACAATCTTAATCATATTTGTTGAGATGGTTTGATTGTTATTTCAGCAGAAAGTTGGTGCTCCAATTGGTATTAAAAGTGCACTTATCCTTGCTATCTTGTGTTTGTACTTATTTGAAAAAAAAATTATGCAGAAACTTCTCAAAGAAAAAAATATTTGCAAAGTGCTTGCATGACAATTCTGTTTATATATCGTTGATGTTCTGTCACTGAATAACGCTCATTTCAGTGAGTTCTTACACCTCAGATATCAGATTGAGCTGCAAGTACAAGATACTACCGAAAGTTTGATTCGCATATTGGTCTTTTTCTCGATGTTTATACGGATGGCCGTCTTCACACTAAAATCGATGACCTACTTGAAGATTACAACTGTCAACTTCCCATGTTTGAGCGTAACAAAATCTCTTAACATCGTATGGTGTTTAGTTATTGCATAAAATACGTTTTCCATGTGCATGTTCATATTATATGAACTTCACCCGGTTTAGCTCCTTCTGAGTTTCTCTAATTTGTGTTTGTTACCTTGCTGTATCTGTTCTTGTTTGATTGTCGAGATATCAACATCTGTTCATTACTACGCTTGTCTTTATTTATATGTATACAATCAAAGTAATGTTTAATGAAATGAAAATTTGAATTGATTTAAATGTCATTATTCCAGGTACAAATTCCCATTTCCAGTTGTAGATCGGACCAAATAGATAATAGAGGGAAATATTTTTAGATTTAAAGGGCACTAGCTACGAGATATATAAAAAATCTAAAGTTTGATTTTTTTTTTTGTTCAATCAATAATGAAAGTGAAATAGTGAAATAACAATTCCCTTTTTTCAGCCAAAAAGGTTCAATTTTGTCAAATTACGCTAAGAAACATTGATAATTAGTTATTCACTTGCAAGTGAATAAGTCCATCTCTTTAAATCCGTATTCATGTGAACTTCAACTAACCCCTCGCTAGAGATTGACAACGCATGCATTGTACGTGTACTGGTTATTTAAAGAAAAAGAATGTCAACAATGAAAGCGAAACAACGGCCAAATCATTTGATTACTAATTTGATGCACATAAAATCATTCTTATACGATTAAAAGCAATGAGAAACATCTATCTTTAATCTATAAAATAAAATCAAACAGACCTGTAAAAATCCAATTGCACATGTTGGTTTAATCTATTCATATCTTTATTTATGTTTACATCGCTTATATGATCATTTGAGGTCAAATCGATAGTTAATCAGATGGCGTCTGGACTAAAATACACACGAAACGAACCTATATATTATCTACCCCATGCTCTGTAAACTGTTTATTTTAGACTTTTGATAGTTTGGATAAATGTTTTACATTGTTATAAATCAAATATGAGAATTTGAGTCAAATCGGTGACCATGAATTTGACAGCTAGTGCCCCTTTAAAATAAGATGATTATACCAAGTGCGTTGAAAGGAAAAAATAACAGTCTAGTTGAAGATAATATATATCTTTTTACTTTATAATTTAGTGTAAATCAAGCAATTAAATGAATTGTAAAATTGAGAATGGAAATGGGGAATGTGCCTAAGAGACAACAACCCGACCATAGAAAAAAAAAACAACAGCAGAAGGTCACCAACAGGTCTTCAATGTAGCGAGAAATTCCCGCACCCGGAGGCGTTATAAGAAAAGCATGGTCAGTTATTTGCCTTTATACATGCAGACATAAAAATAATTCATCAAAGATACAAGAATTTTAATTTTTACTCCAGACATACGTGTAGTCTAATGCAAGACTCATCACTGCAGCTCGAATGAATATAAACGAAAAACGTTGTACGTATTTGATAATATATTTTTTTGCAATTTTAACTTTTTTGGTCTCTAATGTCACTGATGAGTCTTTTGTAGACAAAACGTGCGTCTGGAGTAAATACAAAATTTCAATCCTGGTATCTTTAAGGACATAACTCTTTTAAACATATAAAAACGGTGGATCGTACACCATTTTAGAATTTATCTGAGATATTGCTGATATTAACCTATCGTATAAGTTTTATAAATAAAACATCTGGCAAGAATTCTACCCATGAGAGTGCCAAAAAGCCCCTTTCTGTTTGAGAACTCTTTTAAACAGAAGGCGACGGTCCATCATTTTCAATCTTGTCCAAGATATTGCTGATATTAATATATAATATAAGTTTCAATAAATATCTGCCAAGACGTGTGTACCTGTGATAGCGTTAAAGAAGCCATTTTCCATAACTTTCATATTTCAAAGGGACATAACTCTTTGAAAAAGTTAATCGCCCACCATTTTAATACTTGTCCGAAATATTGCTGATATGAACCTGAATTATCAGTCCCCCTTTTTTTTACTTTCGGACTTTTATATCTGGGCGTCACTGGTAAGTCTTGTTTGGACGAGGCACGTTTTTGACGTAATGAATTTTAAACCTGATGCCTTTTGTTATCTATTATTCATGTGTTTCTCTGCCTAATACGTTCTGCTATTTATTTGTATTGTAGTCCTGTATTATTATGTTGTCATTTTAATGTTATATTTAACAATGCCATCAAAGTGCGAGGTTTGGCATGCAACAACACCAGGTTCAACCCACCATTTTTTCTTTAAAAATGTCCTATACCAAGTCAGAAAAATTGCCATTGTTTTATCATAGTTCGTTTCTGTGTGTGTAACATTTTTACGTTGTGTTTCCGTTGTGTCGTTTGTTTTTCTCCTATTTTTGAGTGTGAATTCACTTTACTATAAGACGTGTCACGGTACTTTTCTATCCCAAATTCATGTATTTGGTTTTGATGTTATATTGGTTATTCTCATCGGATTTGGTCTAATGCTTAGTCCGTTGCTGTGTGTGTTACATTTTAATAGTGTGTCGTTGTTCTCCTCTAATAATTAATGTTTTTCCCTCAGTTTTAGTTTGTTACCCCGATTTTGTTTTTGTCCATAGATTTATGAGTTTTGAACAGCGGTATACTACTGTTGTCTTTATTCATAAAATCTGACAAGAGTTATGCCCATGAGAGCGCTTACAAGACAGCACGGACGGACGGACACACAAACGGCAGTCAGATATTTCAATTTCCCCCAGAACGCGTTACGCGGGGACAAAAAGTTAAAAAGGAAAATCAAGAGTGAAGTTGCCGATAATTTGCAGATCAATGAAAGTAACTCAAAAATACCATTTATTGCAGATTAATCTTAACCAGGAATCGATACAAATTATATATAAACTTGATTTGCGTCAACTTTGTCTCGATGGCCATGCCTTGAGCTCAGTGTTTTGCATCACTAATTGGCCTTTTTAATGAAGTCTTTTAAAGAAAAAAGGAACCAATGTATCATATTGTATATACATTAGATCACCTGCTACCAAGGTATTGCATAGCTAATACCATCTATCTATTTGTCTTTGTTTATTAAAATGTTTGCATTTCAATGAGTATAACTCATACAATAGTGTATGCATTTCAATGAGTATAACACAGACAATAGTGTATGCATTCTAATAAGTATAACTCATGCAATAGTGTATGCATTTTAATGAGTATAAATAAAATGTCACCATACTCAAAATCCTTCATTACTGTTTACTGTTTAGAGTAGTAATGCAACTATATTTCTACCTTTATTTTTTGGTTTCTACTGAGATCTGAAAAAAACTTACCTTTACCTGTGTTTCGCTTACCTTATTGTATATATATATTAAATTAATCATGATAGTATTACACAATTATGATCTTTGAAATTACTTCTGGTTTTCTGTTTGATATTTTTCATGATCATTGTCTTTTCAAAAGAATGATATTTCCTTGAATATTCCAGGAAATTATTTTCAATTCTTTATACATTTTTGTTTTTAATTTTTTTTACCAGTTTAGCCTAAATTCAAATAAAGTATTATTATTTCATAGCATTTGTAAACATTAAGTTTATTCTAATAACTATAAAATAGTTTAACTACCCAGGTAGTATTTACAGCAGAGGAAAAAATATCATAGCAAAATATTTTCCTCCGGATAAAAAAATATCAAGAACTACTGTGACATTCTTTCCACCGGTTCAAATTTCACCTGGATACATTTTTGCTTTACATATACATTCAAATTAGTATAACACAGACAATAGTGTATGCATTTTAATGAGTATAGCTCATACAATAGTGTATGCACTGTAATGATTATAACACATACATTAGTGTATGCATTTCAACAATCACTCAAACGAATTAGTTTTTATGCATTTGTCCATAAACATCCATTTAAAGTCAATGTAAATTCTTAAGTTTGATAATTCACTTTTTTTGCAGTTGAACGTGGGCTCTTTATGAAAACCACACACCAATTCAAATGTTATCATTTACTTCGTATTCACTGTCAGCGTTTTCTTTCTTAGACATCTATCTATTAACTTTTCTTAAAAGTTTCAATTGTTGTCGTTCTATTAGGAAGAACATTTTCTTTTATTGTTTTTTTACAGAGAATATATTTAACTGAAAACATAATAAGTGTAAGTATGTATATAAAAAAAAAGGAATAAAAAAGAAATATTTTTTTCGATTTTCATTTCCGTTTGTTGAACGAACTATAGTTGTCAATGGGATAAATTCAATTGAAATTATCAATTTTAACCTGAAACAATCATACCCACATTTATTAAAACTATTATATATGATTAGAATATTACAATTTTGATTATACATTAAGTAGAAAATCATTATGTCAGTGCTTGTCACTTAGCTACTAGAATAATCATTTAAATAACACATTTTAATTGAATTTTTCTGTGGTACATGAAAACCGTCCTTACCCGATTGGGACATTAATTACAGCATAACTATTTGAGAATAAGTACAATCAACGGGTTCTTATCAGTTTTGTCTTAATTGGCATACAATGCAACTGATATAACCTATAATATTGATAAATTCACAGGTTTTTTTTCTTTGTTATGCTGTATAATTTCTTTGCAGTGATAATTTTTCACACAGTGGTTTAAAAAGAATTCAATAAATTAACTTTTGTGTAATGAACAGGGATTGTAATTATAATCATGTATTCATGTTATTTAATTAAAGGATCTTATTTCCCATTAAAATGGAATGGATTATATGATGATGTTGATTTAGCGGACACATTTTTTTTATCATATTGAGTATTAATGAGGTATGATATGCATCGCTCTTTTTCTTTCAAAAGTGGCAATGACACCATGATAACTTTACGGGGGAAATATTTAGTCCATTTCTATATTCCATATGTGTATGCCCACGTATAATTATAATTTATTCAACTTATTAACAGAATCAAACAAATAACATACAAGAGATTGTATAATGATAAATATAGAATTATAGTTTGAAATCTTGATGTACCTGTATACTTAACATACTTTTAGAGTCAAAGTTATCACGAAATTTATGACGTCATATCCTTTAATATTACCCTGTGAAGTATTTTTGATGATGTTTAACGCCGATAAAAAGTGTTCCCCAAAATAGTTCTAACTTTATTTCCCTTGTTCTTATTTACTTATTTTTTTTATTTGTAAGGATGCAATACATTTTTCGACCACGGTAATACATGTTATTAATTTAGTATAAAGTAAAATCATAAAAATACTGAACTCAGAGGAAAATCAAATCGGAAAGTCCCTAACACATGGCAAAATCAAATGACAAAACATATCAAAACCGAATGGAAAACATATATATTTCTTACTTCGATATGGTTCTGAACGACGGTTGTAAATTCTGGGAAAAAAAATTAAAAGACACAACATTGGTTTATTAATTATAACAGCTGACAAAATGATAAATACTTTACCTTGACCTTATTGTGAAATGAATAGGAGTTAAACAAATGAACTACGTACAGAACAGTCTGTGTAACTATAATTTGACATCATGAATATGACGAAATTGACAGGTAAACTTAGTATTATTGCCAACATTAAGGGCGTTCTTTTCAAGTTATGAAAAAACAAGGAGTTTATAGCATTTTCAAATATGACTGTAAAACTATGTGTAGTTCAATTATTAAAAGAAGAGTAGTTATTACTGTGGAACATTTTCTCATGAAACTACATGGATAAAACCAGAGGATTCCAAAAATCTGGCATAACTTTAAAAAACAACAATAACAAAAAAGACGACGATCAAAACATCCCAAAATGTGAGTCACGCCTAAAACTTAGAGATATAAGTATCTTTATTAATTGCAAATTGTAGCAAAATGAATTATGTAGTAAAGCATCGGCTCATAACAAATATTCACGACAAGATCTTACGAGTGTATTGTTACCTTTTTTATGCTTTTAAACATCTCCAAAATTGTAAAGCAATATATTGAAATAGCGATACCGACATACGAATGTTCTGTTAGACATTTGAGTGGTATAATATATGATTGACATGTAACTTTGATTAAAGGTGACCGTATCTTATTAGCAATTTCGGTTTGTATTTAAAAAAATTCTTACTTGCAATATTGTGTAACAATGTACACTTTATTAATTTCGTGCTTCCAAAACCCTTTTCTGGATTGACATTTATCGTGTCTCGAATTTAAAAGTTAAATATTGTTTCAAGAAAGTTTATTTCAGCCCGATTTGTACGTTCTATCGTATATATATCAAATTTTGCATTGCTTAACCGATGCACTTTAGTCTGTAAATCATCATAAGGAACTTTTGTAAGTTAGACTTCCGTATATTTTTTTTTATGCAAACAATCATTACTTGGCTGCATATAAAAAGCACATGGAAATAACTAAAATTTTTGATTTCCCCTGTCTACACTTTATAAGTTCATTACAAACAGAATTTTTGAAAATCACAAACTCGCACTTTACCTCAGTAGATACTTACGGGGTAGTAGTGTTTACGTCATACATACTATACATATAAAAACACTAGACACAAAAACTTCACAAACATGAGTATAAAGAACGGTGTAATCAGACCTCATCCAGGTGGTCAACTTAACATCTTTCTAGAATTCCTAGTACAGTTCTGTTTCTAGAAGAAAAACCTTCAAAATATTGTAAACAGTCATAAACCAAATGTAGATTTTTTTCAAATTCTAAAGATTTACTTTAAAATCTGCAATCAGTACATTACAATGTCGGCTTTATATCTATTTTTATATTTTTCTTCTCTCTATTCTCTATTTATTAGCTAAATGAAAATATTAACTGTTTATAAAAACTTGGGAATATTAGTATAATAATATTATATTACATTATCGGGTGACTCTTATTTTGAAGACTCATTCAATCAACAGAATAATTCAAGCTACTGATATACCGTACACGATCATCAACGAGCTAGACATTGTTGATCGACTACATAGAGTTGGGTGGATTGATATTTCAAAAACCAAGTATGTCTTTCGATTGGTGTTAATTGTGCATCACTGCTGGCCGATTCGTTTAAATTTAAATGTAGCAGAAATATACAGATCTAACATTGTTGGGTTGATGTTTAGACGAGTTGTATATATATTATATATTACTACAAACTGATTGAACTAGTTTTTATTTCCACACATGATCTACATGTATTGTAGTCGTCGTTAACTGTTGTAAGTTTTCAAAGATTGACATATCTCTGTATTAGGAAAGTGTTTTGTATGTACAGTTACCATCGCAATAACTCTTTTGAATCATCCGTATATGTCCTACATGTGTCCTCATTTATCCATTTGTTAGTCATGTTTCCGAGTTGACCTACTCTGTAGAATATATTTAATTTTGTGTTTTCATTAGTTTGGTGTGTTTCAGCTTTTGATTTTGTCATTTGATAAGAAATTTTCAGTTTTGAAATTTTCTTTGGGTTTTTTGTTTGTTTGTTTTGTTATTTTTATGTTTTCGTCGTAAGAATGTCTATTTTAGAGGGGAAAAAACAATAAGTCAAACTAAATTTACCTTTCATTTTTTTCTGTACTGTGAAAATCTGGGATAAATGTGTCTTTAGCTTTGGTAAGCTCTCCGTTCCATACAGAATGAGATACACATCCGACATTTAATTTTGCGTTACATAAAATGTTGTTCACAGAATTTTGATATTGGTTAAATATACAGATATCATATAGCTGTGGATGTTAAGCAACATATTTCCTTTTTTGAAATTATTCGAAGGCTTGTCTGTTTTCTTTTATTACTCATCAATTGTTTCATCCAAGGAAGAAAAAAGTGATCATTACATTGTACTATTTATAAAATGAAATAATTGTCTACGGATAAAATAGACTTGATAAATTGATTTACATTTGTCATTTCGAGGTTTGTCTTATAGCTGACTATGCGGTATGGGCTTTGACATTGTTGAAGGCCATACGGTGACCAATAGTTGGTAATTTCTGAGTTATTTGGTCTAATGCGGAGAGTTATCTCATTGGCAATCATACCACATGTTCTTTAGGAATATTGTTAAATGATTTAAAATAACATCTTTATGTACATGTGTCGATTTTGCTAATTTACTATGGCCTATGAGGTTGTGTTAATTGTGAGTTTATTTCAATAACGATATTCTCGCGATTTTGTTCAAGATGAAACAAAAAGTGTTAATTAAACACATCCAGGGTGTTCAGTCTCTGAACTAATGGTGGTGTCCATAAAATAGTTCGTAATTTTCATCAATCTGCAACTCCTCGTCAACAAATGATATTATAAAGAAACATATGTAGTGGGCATTGGTACTTTTAGAACTTTTGCTAATTTACTATGGCCTATGAGGTTGTGTTAATTGTGAGTTTATTTCAATGACGATATTCTCGCGATTTTGTTCAAGATGAAACAAAGAGTGTTAATTAAACACATCCAGGGTGTTCAGTCTCTGAACTAATGGTGGTGTCCATACAATAGTTCGTAAGTTTCTTCAATCTGCAACTCCTCGTCAACAAAGGATATAATAAGAGAAACATTTGTAGTGGGCATTGGTACTGTTATAACTTTTGCTATTCTTTTAATCAGAATTATTTAGGCAAAACATTTCATCGACGATACCAGACTTTTAACATAGTATGACAGAGTGGCGTTTCGTCTACATAAGATTTTTTTAGTAGCCTTCGAAAAAATTGCACTAGTAAAATCAATCACAAAAAGTTGTAAAATAGCTCGGTTATAAGCCTAAGGTTACCAGAGGCGGATTTAGGGGGGGGCCAGGGGGCCCGGCCCCCCCTTTTTGGGAAAAAAATTGGTTGCTTATATAGGGAATCACTGAAGCGTGACTCGAGCGGGCCCCCTCTTAGGTCAGTCAGTGGGCCCCCACTTATGAAAATTTCTGGATCCGCCACTGGTTACAAACAGCCTGAAGAACTTATTTTATTTTTCATATTTTTAGAAGACAGATTTTAAAAAAAAGGTCGTATTATTAAAGGTTTACCCAGCACTGTAGTGTGACTAATTTGATATTTTAAATCATATAATTTTACATCCTTTCTTCTTTCATATGATTTTTTTTGGTTCAAGTTCATCAAAGATACAAGGCTTATAATTTAGTACAACAAACCAGCGTCTATTCTTTATAAGATCTATCTAAATATCTCAAGTAGATGAAAGATCAAATAAGATCAAAGTAAAAATCAGGGGGGGGGAGGACTGACAAACAAGGAGGTTCGCTATTCTGTTTAAAAATAACAAGCTTTTTAAAGACTGTTATAAATTGATAGTATATTAATAAAGAAACTAAAAAATCAGAAAAAAAATGAAGGGTCCGTGTGCTTGTTTTCGAGATATAAGCAATTGAAAATTTGGCGGGAAATAATTCTCTATAGATTTTTACATTTCTTACATCTAACATTGGCACCTTTTTTGTTTAAAACCTATGAAAAATAACAAGGAATTTATTAGATTTTGAAATATGGCTTTCTAAACTATATGTAATAAAAATATGAAAAGAAAAGTAGCGGTTAGTTGGCAATTTTTTTTAATGTCAATACATGGATAAAACCAGAGGATTCCGAAAATCTGGAAAAAAATCAAAAAATAGAGGAGCAAACATCCTTAAGTATAAAAATTTATCAAAATGTAATAATAATATGAAAATAAAACCATCAGTTGTATAGATCCGAATCGTTCTGGAATTACTTTCATCAATAATGCTCTATTGCGTCGTGATGTAGTGGTTAGTGCATCGGACTACTAAAACAAAGGTTACTAGTTTGATTCCCGTTCCGGGATAAAAATTTCAGGGACTGAATGTTCGGCCCTCCCTTGACACCATTTATGAGTATGGTCTTGAGGAAACGATGATAGTCCGTCGGAAGGGGGAGGTAAATGGCTGACCTTTGTTGAGAAAGAGCCAGATCGCTTGCACGTTAAAGACACCCTTGCAGTTTTCGAAAAAAAGAGCAGGATAATGCCGCTCTGTTCAAAAGTAATAAATCGATTGAAAGAAAACAAATCAGGGTGACGCACTAAAACCGACGGAAACACAGCAACACTAAGAGGAAAAAAACAAAACAACAGAATCACTAAAGTGCAACAAAAAAATAAATGACAATGGAACATACATAGAAACGAATTATTAGATAACAATAAAAAACAATCACGTTTTTTTATCTCTCAAAACTTTGTCTGCATTATTTAAAAATGTATGTGTGAAAATATTGAGTCCATGCAAGTTCCATAAAAATATTTACATGGAATTTATAGCTCAAAATGACAAAACTTTTACAAAAATAATGTGATGCGAAAGTCATTGTTTTTCGTTCATCTTTGTTTACATAAATGAGGCCGTTACTTTTCTCGTTTGAATTGTTTTACATTGTCTTATCGGGGCCTTTTATAGCTGACTATGCGGTATGGAATTTGCTCATTGTTGAAGACCGTACGGTGACCTATAGTTGTTAATGTCTGTGTCATTTTGGTCTTTTGTGGATAGTTGTCTCATTGGCAATCAAACCACATCTTCTTTTTTTATATATTGGTTCAAATTTCTGGAAGATGATGACAGCCGAATACAGTTTAACTTGATTAAACAATATTTTCACAATAAAACAAAACGGATTATAAAAGCCATATGCATTTTATGCCAATTAGAAACATACAATGAGAATGCCTTTCTGTATGATTTACTTTGGAGATTAATAACGTTGTTTGGTTTTTTTTTAAAATATGACCACACTACGATTTGTTGTTATGATGCATGTTGGAAAATAACAAGAACATGTGCCTAAAATAGAAAGCTTATTCGACGTGGTTTAATTGCTAAAGAGACAACTCATCACCACAGACAAAAAGACATAGATGTAAGCAACTATATGTCGACCCGAACGGTTTTTAACAATGAGAAAAAACAATACCTCATAGCGAGCTAAAAAAACAGCATCGAATTGAAATAATTAACCAATTTAAACGAAGAGTAATTTTGTAACTGCACAACACATCAACATACTATGAAAAAGTAGTTGAAAGGGCTCAACTTATCAGATTGGTGCAAAGTTCACAATCAACGACAAAAATGAAGACAAAAAGCACAGATATGAGGATAGTCGTAGCATATAAAAGTATGTATCCTAGACTAGACTATTTATCAGTGCAAAATCAACATCCAATGCATTTGAGTGAAATATGTCATTTACGACCAAAATGAATAATGTTCATATGTGTTTATCATTAAAGTAAACGGGGTTTTAGTTTAAAACGCAAACTATGGTTTACGTAATCGTTTTATAAGTCGGTTGATGGTTATCGTGTGTTGATTCCCGTGAGATTTCATAGAAAAAGGTGTTTAAATATATTTTTTTTAATAATTTTGCTTTTCCGCTAAACAAATCCCAGGAAAAAAAAAACAAACCAGAAACCCTTACTATTATTCCCCTTTCATAACACAGTTTATGCAATAAATCTATTACAAAGTGACTTGCATTTTTTATGCACCATAACAATTCATTTGTGTGATGCTTTGTGCAGTTACAGTAATATTTCTATTGTAACTCGACAATTATTTCTATATTTAATATCTAGATTTATTGGTGAGTTTTATTACGCATCATAATAAACTTATCATAGATACCAGGAATAAGTTTTATATATACGCCAGACGCGAGTTTCGTCTACAAAAGACTCATCAGTGACGCTTGAATCCAAAAAAGTTGAAAAAAGTCAAATAAAGTACGAAGTTGAAGCGCATAAAAGAGCCGTTTGATGTATTAAATACATAACACATCAGAAAAGATTATCCCGTCTTTTTGCGGTAGGTAAATACGACGTCAAATCTTTACAAAAATAATGATTGTTGCCGATATATATGTGTGATCATGCATATTGTAAGCTTAACGTTGTTCTAGTCGTTTAACCCACTGAGGGTGTCAGGATTGATGAAGTAAAAAACCGACCCCGCGGTGGTTTATACTTTAGGAGTCGGTTTCAAAAACCAACTTACGACTAACATTTCTTCTAAATAAACCGAATTGTTCATGACTTACGGCCAATCTAAATAGAAAATTACGGTGAAACCGACTCCTGGAAAACCATAAAATATGTAATATCTATAACATATTTGTATTTGTGTATGTTTGTTTATTGTCCGTTTAGTGACTGATAAGTATTTAGCCGCAGAGAATAACATATAAGCATGAATTTATATTAAATATCGTGCAGTTATACAACGTTCACTGTTTCATTCAATTCGCACGGTTAAACTTGATTTTGTGTAGAATAAGGATATGATCGTGAGATGAAGTGTTTGATACTTGCTTCAATCATTGACGTCTATTGTCACAGATATGACCTGATATTGCTTATTGTTAATTAACAGAACTACATTGTCAATAAACAATTTTGTTGTTATATTATTAATATTCGTATGGTAGATATTTTTACAATTGAATTTCTCTTAAAAGCCAGTATTATACAGAGGTACACACCTTATCAATAACATAATGTTATTTTCTAGCATTTAAAAAGTAAAATGCCGAACTCCAAGGAAAATAATAAAAAAGAAAATGGAAAGTTCATTTTTAAATGGAGAAATCAAAAGCTCAAAAACACCGAACGAATGGAAAGCAATTGTCATATTTATACTTGATACATGCATATCTTTTTAAAAAAAACGGTGAATTAAAGCCAATTTAATCGTTTTGTCGTGCTTGTTTTTCTTGAATCCTTTCGAGTCAATTATTTGTGTTATATCTATAAACTATTGTTCATTTTACTTTATCCTGGCCGTCACATGAATATTCTTGAAGCCGCGTAATATCAAAGTTGAATAATTATTAATGTAGATTTAAATTTTAATGAAATATAGAAACATTCGGAGAGCTATGCAATTTTATCATTTAAATGAAAACAAACAATATTTCATTTTATGATCAGTTAACCTCTCTAGATATTTTTAGTAATACAAAATATTTATCGTTTGAAGATAGTTTTCTAATTTCCCCTTGATACGTTATACTTTCAGAAAAACATACATAATTATACACTTCGGACGATTAAACCTTATACATTGTTGTATGTACACTATGTCTTACCTATAAATGTTGAATAATGTAGCTATCAAAAATACCCATGAAAGATGCCAGGCTTTTTATTTGGTACAGCAGATGCGCGTTTCTTATATATAACACTCGTTAATAGCGCTTAAATCGACACAATAACATAGCCAATTTAACTAGTAAAAATCATATATAATCGGAAATGCGCCCAACTAGATAGTTTCATATGATTTGTATCGCACATTTCATTCAATTCGCTTCAAAAAATGTTGAAATCTTAAAGTATAATTAGAGATTATTCAAGGCTATCACTGAAATTGTACTTGATGCTCATAAAAGTCAATTCATTTAAATGGACAGTTATCATTCTATTGTATGAATAAATAAAATAATCGGGTAGACAAAATTTCAGATTCTCATATTCAAATGAATCACTATTGATTTTAAAATACATAATTAGTGCACGAAAGGATGCTAGTTTCTTTTCAAATTCTATAACTTAGATCGTAAAACGCGGTTTTTCTATTTACAGTCACTGTATTTATTTTCATTTTAAGAATATGGATAGAACAAATGTAAAGATCAAGAAGATACAATTGATGTTGTATGTCTAGAAGGAGCTTTCTTGATTCAAAATTCAATATTGAATATGGAGGTTTTAAATTTTTAAATACTGAATATTTAAATTTAATTTCTCAGGTCAATCGCATGACAGTTCGATAAACAATATGAAATTATAAAGGCACAAAGTAAAAAGGTCAACTAGAGATTAACACATGGTTTTCTAGATGGAAAAATATCTGTACAATATTTCAAGTTATAAATTGCCGAGAGTCTCAATATACTGAAAGTGTACTTAAGATAAACAGTCGGAATTACATGTAATTTGGAACATGGTGTCCAAAGTTATATACAAATGATATACATATATAAATACTAAAACTAAAAATAAAATTATGATATTGAAATAGATGCCCTTTTTCGCCTAGATTCAGTAACCATAGATTTATCAATGACGTCAAATTAGCCATTCATGACATCTGACATAATTTTATTGACATATCGAATGTCATTAACACATGGACATAGGATGATTATGAAGAGAATGTTTAGGTATCGCTTCATGCTTTTAAACATGTAAGTACTATGCAATTTCTGAAGATAATTATTTTAAATACAGCAAAAATGTAAAATTTTACTTATATATCAATAGCAATGAAAAAATATATTTAATGATAATGATATTAATTATTACAATAATAAAGAAAAAACAAATATTTAAAAATAATATTAATAATGATAATTATGATGAAAAAGAAATTTAATTATAATATCAAAATCAATAATGGTAATAATAAATAATGATAAAACTTGTTTTATTGATGATAATTATAATATTCCATATAATAGGTTAACTTTATAATCGTTTCAGAAATCCGAAACAAACATGCAAAATGATTTGTTTTTAATTTAGGTAAAAATCCAATAACTATATTTAGATATGGCGGAATTATTTATGAAAGAGGAGGGAAGAGAGTTACAAAATAATGATTTCGACAGGTAAGACAAATTTACAACATTGAACTTACTTGCCGCAAACTAATGAGGGGTATAGTAAGCACATATTCAAAATCGTAAGTGCGTATTGCCCTTATATTTATAAAAATCAAAGGAATATTTTACCATTTGTTTTAAGATTGAATATACCCATGTCACCATCAACATGTGGATAACCAAATCTTTGGAAGTTTTATTTATATAAGTTGTAAATTGAATAGGTAACTGTTTATTTTTTTTTAGAAAGTAGCTTAATGAGAACAAAATGTAGCACACAGTGATAAGGTGCTTTAAAAAAATAATTGCATGAACTTCCTAATCGAAATTCATAATGAAAAAAAAATCGCAATTATTGTATTATTGTTCTCGAAACAAGTAATATTGGAACTTGATAAAAAACGATAAACTTACTACATCTCCGATAAATTTGAACAGAAAGATAATTGATAATGTTAACATTTAATTAGTTGTAAAGAACAGAAAAAACAACTGAATTGCTTCTATGCATGCAACGAAGAATAGTTTAATGGAAGAGATTCATTATTATTATTATTATTATTATTCAAGGATATGTTATTTGTATTATCTATTGAATTGTTAAATGATTTAAATAACAATTCATGATATACCTGGTTTTTATGTAGTACAACTTATAGTGAACTATTTTGAAAGTTATGAACACTTAACAAACTGGTTATCTGAACATATCAGTGACATTTGAGGCAATCCTTTTTAAATATAATTATGTTTTTGGCAAAACGTTTAGGAATTTTGGTCTTAAATGCTCTTCAACTTCGTGCTATATTTAGCCTTTTTATTTTTTTTGGATTCGAGCGTGACTGTGTACAACATAAGAACGAACTATAAAAATCAGTTGAAAAAGGCTTAACTCATCAGATGGACACAAATGCAAGTGGACGCGGCCCGGTACTTATACATCCCGACACAAAAAGACACAATAAACAGATCTGAGAGTACTCGCAATTATCTGACAGCTAGTTCAAAGCCACTAACAACTAATAAAAAATCATGCAACTAAGACTAAACTATCAATCCGTACACATCCAACATCCAATTGATTTAATGTAAAGACGTCATAAACAGCCAGAGAAAAACATGACCTTGTGCAATGCCAAGTTACAGGTATCGACAGATTGTAGATCCATGAATATGTATATACATATAACATACTAAGAATATTTAGTTAGCATTTAATTTACTGATAACAAAATCAATATTTATACAAAAAAAAACAATATTCAATGATCTTATTACAGTGTTGAATAGGTAACCTTTTAGAATAAGTTTATTCAAAGGAGCGATAAGTTTACATGGATCATTTCTAAATTTCCGGGCACGGTTAACAACATTTCCGTAAAAATGAGGATGTGCTATCCCGTTTGAAATAAGTTTTCTACAGGTACAACCAAACTTCAAAATCAAATCTTTATATCTATGGAAAAATTTAGAAAAGGTTTTAAGTAATTTATGGTAACGATATCCCTGGTTTAATAATTTACCTGTAATACATAGGTTGCGTTCGTTAAAATCAAAAACGTCACAACAGACACGGGCATAGCGAACAAGTTGTGAAATATAAACACCGTAAGATGGTGCGAACGGAACATCACCATCTAAAAATGGAAAATTAACAATAGGGAACAAAAAAATCGTCTCTTTTGTCGTAAATTTTAATGTGGAGTTTCCCGTTTAAAACCGAAATATCTAAATCCAGGAAAGGACAGTTATTACCAAATAAATTTGATTTATTTAAAGTAAGTTCCTTGGGGTAAATTTCCGCAGTATATTGAGAAAATTCTTGATTATTTAACGAAAAAATATCATCAAGATAACGGTAAGTGCTGTTGAATTTATCAATTAAATGCAATTTCGACGGGTCTTTACTGAGTTTAGTCATGAACTGTGATTCGTAACAGTACAAAAACAAGTCTGCTATTAAAGGGGCACAATTCGTGCCCATGGGGATACCTACAACCTGTCGATAAACTTTGTTGCCGAAACGCACATAAATATTATCAAGGAGAAAATTAATAGCTTCAATCATTTCATCACACCTCCAGTAAGTATATCTAGCATATTTACCTTTCTCATTAGAGAAGAAGGCTTAAAATGAGTTGCAGCAAATATATCTACATTCAGCTTTACCAAACGACCATTTAATTAAATAGGAAAACTTTTGTTTAATAAGATAGTGTTGAAGTGTAGTGTAAAGAGTAGAAAAATAAAAACTATTAACACAATCAAAAGGACCATCAAAAGCACGTAATTTATCTAAAACATCCAAAGAATTTTTTACACTCCAAAAATGGTTTATACCACTATGTTCATATATTTTATTACAATAGTTTATGATAAGCTCTTTAATAGTAGTTAATGAACTAGTTAAGAGCACTGAAATATTAGTTGTAGAACACTTACCAGAGGCCGAGATGAAACTATATTTAAATGTTTTTTGTGTAGTTTAGGTAGCCAATATATAGTAGGGACCTTCAAACGTTCAGAAGAAGCCTTAAGCTTTGATGTGGTTGTGATATGCTTGTTTACTATATGACTCTCTGTGGAGCGGATGGACTTGAATGTAGATGAATTTAAAATTTCATTCTTAAGAACGTCCGTGTAGTATTTACGGCATACCACCACCACATTGTTGGCTGCTTTGTTGGCCGTTACAAACACAAATCGCTTTGAAAGTATTTGAAGTTTATTTCTTATTCTGGAAAAAAGGTGTATTATGTACTCTATTATTTACTTCTAAGTTATTTTCAAAATGTGATATTCTCTTATCTAGTTATAAGCCAACATAAACTTTAAAAACTATAACCATATGCTGAGAGGAAAGGGAGTTGAGGTGTAAATCGCAAAACCCATCTGTTTTTTATAAACTTGGTCCTTTCAAGAGTTATATCACATACTTAATTAAATAAACTACATTTTAAGATAATATTTTTTGTTCACCCCAGTTATCCTCATTGCAGTAACTGAAAAATGATATTAAGGTTTATCACAAGCCAAAATTGCTTATACATGTATTTTAGTATTCATATGGCATGCACTACTCAGTTGAACCTTATGAGGTGAAACGACTGTAATATATATCAATATCTTTTTTGTGGAATCACATTCAATATTAATAAAGAATATTTTTCTAAGGAACGAAACCTATATTGTGTTTTTCATGCTGTAGGATAATTGATATTTCGTTTGTCAATGAAGAAACTTGTTAATCGGTCGAATATCATCATACCAAATATTATTGTCAAAACAGTTTTCGTTAAATGATATGATAGTACTTGAACAATGAAAAGAACGGTCACAACATAAATGGAAGCGTTCCAATTCCGCTATCTCAAGAATTATATGCGACTGTAATCCATGTCAGAGGTTTGGCTAGCTATAAAACCAGGTTTAAGCCGCTATTATCTACATAAAGCAAATGCATGTACGTTTTTTGTTCCTTCGTTTGATGTGTTTGAGCTTTTGCTTTACCATTTGATTACGGGCTTTCCGTTTTGAATTTTCCTCGTACTTCGATATTTTTGTTTTTAGCTTTTTAACAAATTTTCAAAATCTACATTCATCGATCCCAAAGACAGTGTAAAAGTTAAAAGACATTTGAACGAAGAATACGAGAGCTAGTGTGTGACATGAGAAATATGACGTCCCATTACTCTGGAATAAAACAAACGGATATTAAAAAGCAATAATAGCACATGTTTTTCAACTCTTCCAACGATTGTGTACAGTACAGTAAATATATCAATGCATTATGAAGTTCTTGTTCATGTAAATAGTACAGTTACAGTGTAATGTCTAGAAAAAAAGCTGAAATGACCTAGCAGAAAATATTCTAAATCAAAAGAAGTTTTCTTTAATCCATGTTAATTTTTTTTTTCAAGGTTGATGTTTTTTCTTGATTTGTGTATGTTAATTTGTGTTACTTCATTTTCTGATTGAATTAAGCCATTTCAATTGATATTTTATAGTGTGTCTTTCAATGTTGTGATTTTACACTAGTGTTTCAGATAAGGGCGAAGTTTTGATACCATTAAAACGTTTAAACCCGCTGCAATTGTATGCACTTGTCATAAGTCAGGAATGTGATGTTCAGTAGTGTGTCTTTCTATGTTGTGATTTTACACTAGTGTTTCAGATAAGGGTGAAGTTTTGATACCATTTAAACGTTTAAACCCGCTGCAATTTTATGCACTTGTCATAAGTCAGGAATCTGATGTTCAGTAGTTGTGGTGTGTTGATGTGGTTATAAGTATTTCTCGTTTCTCGGTTTTCATATAGATTAGACCGTTGGTTCTCCCGTTTGAATCGTTTTACACTAGTAACTCTTCGGGGCCCGTTATAGCTTGCTGTTCGGTGTGAACCAAGGCTCCGTGTTGAAGGCCGTTTCATTTAGATACATCAGCCGCAGAACATTGCTATTAAATCATTCCCATCTCTTTCAAATTATTATTAGGAAGGGGGCCCGGGATTAAAATTAAAGACACAGATACATACATAAAATCTGTACGTATAATCTAGATTCTCATATTAAATGAAAAGATATCTAAAATGATAAATGGACAAGAATTTCAACATTTTGCAGTACACTTGACAACGTCGGCACACTTTGCATAAACCTCACAAATGACAATGTATTATTGAAGAATAGGTTATCATTTCTGAATTATCTTGTTTTATCTAAACGTATATACAAACACAGATACATAAAGCAAACATATATGTTAAAACATTCAATACTAATGAATTGGAAAACAACACTAAAAAATGACGATCCAATAAAAACTAATGTTAGTGTAATTCATCATATATGCATTCTATGTTTATAGACCATAACCCCTTAACAGTACAAAAGAACACTTGAAATATTATCACTAAAAGACATTTCCGATAAGCTAAATGTTTTATATTGTGAAAAAGATGGTTTCTAGAAAAACAATAATTAGAAAAACAATTTGCAAGCATTGTATGAAAATAATAACATTAATCAATTAATAATACAAGTTGAATGCTGACTTCCTGAATATAGAAACTAAACTAATGAACATGATGCAACCCTTGACATTAATATATACTTTATAAGCCTAGAACAGTTACTAATGAGGAAAAAACTTGAGAAACATCATACATGGATAAATAATTATCTATTGACAATATGTATTACTCATCAAAGATACCAGTATACAAAAAAGAAGATGCGATATGATTCCAAAACTTGTGTTTAAGGGCATACGATACAGTTTTGATCCCGTATTTACATTGTGATAACAATTTCCATATAGAGTATTTTGTACCTGATTAAATCGAATATGTAATAAGAAATATACCTTCATGTGCTACTTTTTGAGTAAAATTAGGGCGAAATTTTGTTTATTTGCTCAAAATTCGTATTTGTGGCCGTATTTTCCCTTTCGAAAGAAAAACATAACTTTTTATGTTTTAAAAGATAAACATAAAATATTTTTGTTAAATAATTTGTAATTTCTGTACTTTTAAGTATCCTACAAATTTATAAATTTTTCAGTTGCAATTAACTAAACCCAAAATATAGGTATGAGGCACAACTACAACTACAACTAACGTAAAACCACAAAGCACCGAAATAAGAATGTTCGTAGTTTCAATAAGCTAATTCAAACCCAAAACAAAAGAAAACAAAATATAATTAAATGCTGTTCTTCAACTTTTAATTTGGTACTCCCGGCGTGCGTTTTGTCTACACGAGATACATCAGGGGAGCTTAAAAAAAAGGAGACAGAAAACAAGCTTGGCAAAATGAAAAAGACAGATATGTAAACAGCAGATTAGAAAGATAGACATTTCACATCACAAATTTCACAAAGTTGTGTGCTTCAGAAGATTCTAAGCTTCAAGTTTAAGGATGGTGGAATTTCAGTGAAGATTAATAATATAAATAAAATATCAAGATTTAAACACTTATTTGTTTTCAAAATGTAGTTATCAAGAGGCATAGGAATGGTGTAGTGTTGATTGTTTGTCATATTACTTGTAAACTTTAATTTACATATATTTTGAAATAAGAAGTTTTAGAATTACTAAGTTGCATGTTCATTTTATTGATCGGAAACTAAATATCAATGGGGATTTATATCATTAAATGTTGCTGTTAAAAAATCATTTTAAATAAAGGAATGTATCTCCCTCGTGTAAAGCTCTAATTCCTTGCCCGGCTTTGGCTATACTTTTGTACCTCTTTTAAATTATAGCTCGTCATTTTTAAATAAGCTTTTGATTTCAAATATTTTGGCCGCGAGCATTACTGAAGGGACATTGATTGTCGAAATGCGCATCTGGTGCAGAAAAAATGTGTACCTTAAACATTATTAAGAAACTGTTGAAAATTTTGATTAACGGAATGGTTTATCTGCTTTAAATCTGGACATAATTGTTACTGTAAACTTATATTAAATTTTCGTTTTTATGTCAACCGCAGAATAAAAAACGGTGAGAAAACTTACATTAAAACCTTGATAATTTGATACATGTTAAAACTATGCCTAGGTCACAATTAAACTAAATCACTATGTCCATACAAAAAAAGACAAATGGCAGCAAAAAAATACTACACATAAACTATAGACTGAGTAACACTAACCCATAAAACGGGAGATTCTTCTGAAGTGTAAACCTTTCTAGCTCACTTACTAAACCATAAAAACAACCAGTGCAAATATGCCTAATTAAAAGTGTAGATTTTCTTAACAACGCAATTCAAAGGTCGTGATGCTGATCGTTGTCTCGTACAGTTAACGTTTCGTTTTGAATAGGAGAGTTCCTGTCTTTGTTCTTGCCTATCATCAGAATTGTACCCGTATAGTGATGAACCTTGATAAACCATCCGTGGTTGAGGTTGTTGCATGTAATTCCAGCTATACTCAATCGAATCTTGAACATAAATGAAATTTTTCGGTTAAATTATTAGAAAAATGTACACAAGAATGGATTTATATCCTCATTAATTAGATGGTGTGGAAGAAAAATACAAGTTGTTTTAAAAATGAGATAAGACACCTGCATCCGAGACCGCTGCTTTTGCTTTTGATTTCAAATAATTAACTATGAATACAATCAGATAATGATGATGTAAAATAAAAGTAAGATAACAAAAATACCGAACTTCGAGGAAAATTCAAAACGGAAAGTTCATAATCAAATGGAAAAATCAAATGCATAAACACCATCAAACGATAGGAGAACAACTGTCATATGACTTGATACATGCATTACCTTATGAGTAAATGCATAGATTAGACCCGTTGGTTTTCCCGTTTGAATGGTTTTACACTTGTAGTTTTGGGGCCCTTTATAGCTTGTTGTTCGGTGTGTGAGCCAAGGCTCCGTGTTGAAGGTCGTACATTGACCTATAATGGTTTACTTTTATAAATTGTTATTTGGATAGAGAGTTGTCTCATTGGCACTCATACCATATCTTCCTATACCTTTATAAGAAAATGTTGGATTAAATCTAGTTGTATGAAAGTCTAATAAAATTCCGTTATATTGGTGACAATGTGTGAACAAAATCGTTATTGATAGTATGTAACTGTGTGTAGATTCTTGCACAAGTCTATTGTAAGCAATGTTGGATAGTCATGAATAGAAACGTGTATATATACAGCTACAATTTGAACTGTAATGACTTGCCAATTGTATTTATAATAACTTTAGAGTGTATATTAGTTTTTTTATAATTCTAATGCCAATCCCTGTTTCTGCAAAACGGAGGTTTAATGCAAATTTCACAAACCTATCACAAAATGATTTAAAGCTCGTAGTTTGCTTTATTATCTGTAGGCATTTAGTTTTTCTATAATATTTGGTTCCTTGATGCCTTTAAGTATTCTTATACTCGTTATAAACTTTTTAAGTACTAATTATAGATGTTTTAAATACAAATTTAAAGAATAATTTCCTGTGAAGAGAAACCCTTTGGCATGCAACTGATTAGAAGGTTTCGTATATTTTTCTTCAGAGTAACACAGAAGGTTCATTGACACCTCTTATATACTGATAATTATGTTGGTCTAATAAAACATCCCAAAACTTAAGTATTTCCTGAAGTTACTTTGAAAATCAACATATATTCTAAAAAAAAAACATGGCGAGGTTTGGCTAGCCACAAAATCAGGTTCAACCCACCATTTTTGTCTTATCTTAAAATGTCCTGTACCAAGTCAGTAAAACGGCAGTGGTTAACTTACAGTTCGTTTCTGTGTGTGTTGCATTGTCGTTTGTTTTGTTTTGCACTACAGTGTTTCTGTTGTTTCGTTGTTTTCCTCATATAGTTGATGTGTTTCCATCCGTTTTAGTTTGTAACAAGGATTTGTTTTCTCAAAAGACTCATCAGTTATGCTCGAATACAACAATATGAAGTACGAAGTTGAAAGGAAATTGTGACCTAAAATTTCTAAACAAAGGTTTTGTCATATACAACTAGGTGAGTCTATTTATAAAGTAAAATATTCGAAAATGTCAAAGTCTGTAATCGAGCAGTCACCCATTTTTATCAAATAAATCTCTTCTTAAATCTAACTTTTCATTAAACAAATATACAATTATACAAAGTATAAGCAGAGAGTTATAAATCAATACTAAAAAAGTATAAAATAATTAACACAGTAATTAAATTTTCTCATGAGTATCGGAACATATTTTGTACATGTACTTTTTTCGTGAGATGCAAGTTAAGTTAAGGATTTTAAATCCTTATGAATTGAAAGCATGAAGTATTCTTTTTACATTCACTACTGTTTAACATTTAGATATTATTTTAGCGTATGTGTACGCATCCCTGCTCATTGGTGCTCATATGGTGATATAAATGTAAATATATAGTGACTATAAATGAAATTGAATATTTTTACAAAAAAATCCTTTTGATTAATTACCTTTGTGCTTTCCTACCACTGTGTTTCAGATGAATGTTTATAACAGAAATATCGTTCTGTTAATTTTATTCATGCTTTTCGAAATTTTCTGAGACTTAGATTGAAACCCACAATATTACGTGATAAGCGTTTAGAAATAATCAGTTTATTCTGGGACGTTATATTCCCGGTTTATTGTCACAACGCACATTAGCACCCTGTATTAAATACAACACACACAATGAGTACATTCATGGACCTTCCCAAAGTATGGATTATATAACTGCGTTATCATTATACTTGATACATAAGCATCCACATTTTCGTAAACAATTGTTTTGTCAAAAGGCAAAAAGGTTCTAACATACTAATGATTTTTTTAATGCAACCTAGTGTTTATTTTTTTACTGAACGATCAACAAATGGAACAATATAATGTCACATGGTAGCCTATCCATAAACATAGAAACCTGTCTGTATAAATGATCGAATGTTTTCGAGAGAATCTTGTATCCGGAGATATCAAAGTGGCTCTAAGAAGCTACAATAGTTCTTATCTGTCAACCCTCTCAGGGGATTTACGTAAACATATATATATAATGCGGAGTGAAAGGGGAGGGGGGGGGGAATTTAAACCGAATATACATTTAATTTTCGTCCCAATTTTTTATGAGGTTCGTGTTGCTTAATCCTTAGTTTTCTTTATTTTGTTTGTGTACTATTGTTTGTCTTTGTTTTTTTAGCTATGGTGTTGTAAGTTTTTTTTCGACTTATGAGTATAAATATCCCTTTCGTATCTTTCGTATCTCTTTAATAAGTGTGATATTTTGGTACTTTATATAATATTTAGTTCAAACTCCCTACAGTCAGTTAATCTTGGAACGCTTTGCTTCTAATCATATTTCTAATTTAGGTGTTTCGAATATGTATTATATAAAAAAAAAACGTCGAGTACTGAAATTACGTTGTGTATTCGTCTTGGCTTATGATTTACATAACTAAAATAGTGTTGTGCTTTGCTGCCATGAAAAAATAGATTCAGGATGAAATTTCCTGACAATGTTATCTAATCTCTCTATTAGTGTACCTTGCTATGCGGTATGGTTATAATTATTGTCAAATAGCCGTACGTTGACCTATAGTTAATTATTTCTACGTCATTTTGTCTCTGTTGTTGAGTTGTCGCATTGGCAATCATACCAGATTGTCTTATTTCAATAAAGTTGATATTTATTAATAAATGTTAGATGTTAATTATATGTTGGCGTATTCCGACCTTTCCTTATGAATGAAATAACAATTATTTCTTAAAAGTACTTGTTTATTGTAAAATCTGAGGCGAAACATGTAACGATAGAATTAGCTTCATGCATTTTTTATAATGATGTTTCTAGTCGGGAAAATGCAGAATATAAGGTAATCCAAATATAGTTTGTATTATCTTTTTAATGTTGTTCGATATTTGTGTAGTTTTACCTTGTCCGTTTCCTTTTTAAGAGGACTTTTTCGGAGAGGTTGTTTCAATTAGATATTTCAATTGTTTTTATACTCAATGGCTTTGATCTTTTCAATATTTGGTGGATTCATTACAATAAGAACGTCTAATACTTGTTGATGATTAAGAGTATACTTAAAAAAAACGTACTTTTCAACTTTTATGTTAGAATTATAACATTTTTTTTCATAATTTTTATATAATTTTAAGGTTGTGTTTGTTGTCTTACCTAAGACACAAACAAAGCAAATGTTTTTCTCATTTTATATGTTATTTCATCTTATACTTTTTTTACATGTTATTTCATCTTATACTTTTTTTACATGTTATTTCATCTTATACTTTTTTCATATGTTATTTCATCTTCTACTTTTTTACATGTTATTTCATATTATACTTTTTTACCTACGACATGACACATCAGCGACAATTGTTTGATGAAGAACAAAACATGATGAACTTCAATTGTTATATGAATGGTTTTTACAATAAAACACAATACAAAGGAGAAAATATTTAAAACAAATTTAAATAATATAAACTCGTTAGTTGTGAAAATAAAAGCCGTTGTTGTGTTGCTTTGTGAATATATAACATGTTTAGATTGATTAACAGTGCCAAATGGTTATCTTAATGCAAAATCGTATGAAAATATTTGATTTTCTTTATAAATCGATAGTTCGATGACGTAAATTAAAATCATGCATATTAATGATTTAACTTAGTTTCTTGAAATGATATCGCAGATACTCTCTATCGGTATGTATTCACGAATTATTTATTGTTATGGAATCAAATATTGGGTAAGTAGCCTTTTTGTACCTACTGTTTATTCTAAGATATACCATTTGCGTGAACATTTATTTGTCAATGGTATTAAATACGCCATAATTCGGATTTCCTTTGCGCAAGTATGCATATATTGATATTTATTTACCGAAGACCTATTGTACATTATCAATTGACCGTTTATTACAATTCAATTTGTCTGAAACGGGTCATAGATACAGTAATAATATAGAAAAAAACAGGTACTATAATACATGATTTGAACTTCCGGTTTATTTGGTTGATATAGGTATCAGAGCTATTACGAGAAATGTTTAAATTTCAAAACGTTTGATGTTAAACCCTTCTTGTTAACATAAGTTTTTTTTTGTATACAATTATTACTCGTAGAACGGGTGAATATCAAGAGCAAGTATTATTTCTTAGAAGACGTATTCCTAAAATAAAACAAATTTTTGGGTTGGCAATTTTAGATGTACCGCATATAAGGACATAAATCGTGTTATAACACCAAGCTAACATTATCGAACCGATACATATTTCCGAGACCCAAATAAGACTAAATGAATATAGTATAGGATAACCATAAAACAACTGTTTAATAACACCAAAGTTTTCATCACATTATAAAGAAGAATTGTTATGTGGCTTCTGAAAAAACCGAAGAAACATTAAAATATTAAAATCAACCTTAGTTCCTATGTTTTATTTCAACACTTATGGTGAATAAGTTAGCTATATTGTCTCATTGTTAATAATACGATATCTCTCTATTTTTGAATATTTTTATTTAACAAATTGAAACTACGAAGCAGGATAAGGTAACCTTTCGGAAACACGCCATACCGATCCATTATTTAATCACAGCTGCTTAACCTAATTATATTTTATTGTCAACCTCCCGTAAATACTAACATGCCTGTATTGTTAGTTTGTCTGCTGCTATAGTGTTTGTTGACTATTTTAGAGATCCCTTCGCCATGTTTCGCTGTTGGAATTCTCAATATGTTTATTTTTCACTTTTACACAACTTTTCATGATGATTGTTTTCTAGATCCAATCTAGTTTTGACTGATATTGCTATTTTTACTTGTAAAGAAAACATAACATTGTATTGAGCATAAAGATACAATTGTTCATGGATTGTTTTTCAATTCTTCTCTATTTCTGTTTTAGCTCTGTTTTTACATATTTCACATATCGTTTGCGAATAAATTATTTTATTTTTGCTTTGCATCACGGTGCGGAGCTATTAGTTTCAGTTGACATACACGCCATTTTGAAGTGTTTACTGATCACGAATAGGGTGTAATGGTTGCTTTATGATTCGACTGAGACATGGCAACGGCTATTGGCTTAAATGAGATAAAGAATTACGGACCATTTCGTCCCTGGATAAGACATCAAATACGGAAAATTAACTATGTGTATAACAGTTCCGATCAACTGGCATTACTACACGTTCGTTTTACTATGTATAATTTTCACACTAAGATTCAATATTGAAATATCAATTATTAATACGTGTTTATTTGCGTTGTTAATCTGCAATATGCACCATTTGTTTTGCTATACAATGTTACTATACAAAAATGCATTATTTGTATTTTATAACCTCTGCCAATCAAGGCACACCTCCGGAGTAGTGTCTATTTTTAAATGTTTTACTTTTCAACAAGTAAAGCGAGCAATGTTTTTAAACCATGGATGTATAACACACTCTCTTAAAGTAAATCCAATTTATGTCAATCAATATCTAAAAATACCACATTTCCAATACTAAATCAACAACCACATGCACACATATTACCTAAATAAGGATAGAGCGAAGCAGACCTAAGCTTTTTAGAAAGCTCAAACTTCGTAGTTAATTTGATCTTTCAACACAAAAATGAGTGTTACGTAGAAAAATGAAATTGTTAGCCTGGTATCATTTATGAGCATTTACCGACACTGGGTTGATGCCCCTGACGGTGAACGTTTCGTTCTTGGGGGTACTAGCAGTCCAGTAGTCGATATTCCTGGATTTCAATGAAATAGCAATGATGCATTTTTTTTTAGTTTATTTATTATAAAATATTGAATTATCAGAAAAACATATGGGATTTTTGTTTTGTATACAATTATTACTCGTAGAAAAGGTGAATATCCAGAGCAAGTATTATTTCTTAGAAGGCGTATTCCGAAAATAAAACAAAATAATTTTGGGTTGGCAATTTTAGATGTATCGCATCAAGGGCCTAAATCGTGTTATAACACCAAACTAACAGTATCGAACCGATCTATATTTCCGAGACCCAAATAAGACTAAATGAATATAGTATAGGATAACCACAAAACAATTATTTAATAACAACAAAGTTTTGACCACATTATAAATAAGAATTGTTATGTGTCTTCTGAGTAAATCAATGAAACATACAAATAGTGAAATAAACCTTAGTTTTAAACACTTATGGTGGATAGCAATAGTTGTATCATTGTTAATAATAAGTACATATACGATATCTATTTATTTTTGTATATTCTTATATGACAATTGAAACTACTACGAATAGGATAAGGTAACCTTTCCGAAACACGCCATTACTTCATTTAAGTACAGCTGCTCAACCCCAGTATGTTTTATTGTCCGCCTCCCGTAAATACTAACATGCCTGTGTTGTCAGTTTGTGTGATGCTTTATTGTTTGTTGACTATTTTTGAGATCCCTTCCAATGTTTCGCTGTTGGAATTCTCAACATGTTTATTTTTCACTTTTAAACAACTGTTCATGATGATTATTTTCTAGATCTAATCTGGTTTTGACTGGTATTGCTATTTTAACTTGTGAAGAAACCATGATATTGTTTTGACCACATAGATACGATTGTTAATTGATTATTTTTCAATTCTTCTTTATTTCTATTTTGGCTCTGTTTTTACATATTTCACACGTCTTTTGCGAATTGCTCTTCAACTTCGTACTGTTTTGGCAATTTTAACATTTTTATTCAAGCGTCAGCTGTGAATATTTTGTTGACTTAACGCGCGTCTGGCGCATATACTAATTTCTATCCTTGTTTCTAATTAAAATATTTAAAAAAAAGCTCATTTCATTTATTTTCAAAAAGTGGTTTCAATAATAAATTGAACGTGTTATTAATCTATAAAAATATGAAACGATAATATATTATCATATAATATATATTAATATTAATAGTTATTGAAATCAAATAAAAGTATGAACTATTAATTAATTGTAATGAAAAGCTTTATCAATATGTCGAACAACTCACGTAAGGTGTAAATGCTTTCATATAATGTAAACAAAGTTTACTGAAGATTCCATTGAGTTATAAGTTTTACGTTCGCATTCCAAATATACATTTAAACAGATATCTAATTTTATAGATCTAAATATCATGAATTTAATGCTGGTGTTTGAAAAAAATATGAAACGGTAGATCTGATTTCAAAGAGCAAAAATAAATTTGTCAAAGGAGAGATGTTGAGAGGTAGTTGGTCAAATCAACTCTGGAATTGATAATAGGTGACGATTACATGTTAAGAAGCGCTTCCGCTTCCTCCATTCATGACAACTACAATTGTTACTTACCACGTTATTAGAATGCGTATAAACTTCTAAAACACCGTATTCAGTTCTACCATATATCTTGCTCGCTAAAATGTTTATACCATAATTTAGAATTAATAAAAGATATTAACATCGCAATAAATTATAAGTATTATCGTAGGTAAGTTTGTGTCAAAAAGTTGCTAAGATGGTTTCAATAATTTTGAAATACAAAAAAAAACTTTACGATGGTAAATAAAGGTTACATTTATTTAAATATATTCATGGTGGTAATTACCAATGCAGTGAATGTTGTAGAACTAGGGAAAAAAGCACAACCTTCAAATGGTTGACGTCATGTTAACAATTTGTGAAAAATAAGTCCAGATAAATGAAACAGATTAAGTTAGAAGGTACAGTGACTGTTATTTTGTGTATTATCATTTATTCAATTATGTCTAATTGGCATATTGTTCTTGCAGATTTCTTATGTTCATTTTTTTATATTTTTTTTAATTTTTAGGGGGAGGGGTTTATATTATACCAATCAACACTAACGACAGTTGTTATGACATTCTAGCTAAGATCTATATCATAAGATGGATTCGATGTACATGTTCATATGTATCATAACTCAAACTTAACTTTGTCCTTTTTTATTCCTTAGATATGGTATTCGATAGCTTACTATGCAGTATGTGTTTTGCTGACTGTTAAATGTTTAAGTTGATCTACAATTGCCTAAAACTATGTCATTTTGGTTCCTAGGTGGATACATTTGTAGTTATCTCAATTTTATTTTATACCTCATCTTATATCTATAGTGATAACAGAAACATTTATCACTCTAAATTAAAAACAAAAACAATAGAAAAACTGTGATGATTTATATAGAAATGGATTTTAATTGTTTTTATATTTATTTTTCAGACAAATGGATTCCACTTTCTATGATGACTACAATATTTCACAGATTTTATTGGAAATGCTTATGCAAAATCAAAACATATCAAATGAAGCCTTAATTGCGCATGCCCAGCTACTTTACAAACAGCTTACGTTTGAAAGGGACCTTTCATCTTACACAGAATTTAAACTTCACAAAGCAATGTTACTCTACGTGCCACCTATACTTTTGGTGTTAGGAGTGATTGGAAATGTTTTATCATTCTTTATTTTACGCCATAAAACAATGACAAGGCAGTCTACAACTTTATTTCTGGCAGTTCTTTCGATAGCAGATTCATTGGTTCTATTTATAGGACTTTTTCGGAAATGGATTGGGGAAATAACTGGCCTTGACATTCAGCATGAGTCGATGTTTTTATGCAAGACAATAACAGTATTGGGATACAGCATAAGTCACTATTCTGTTTGGTTGATTGTTGCAGTAACGATAGAACGATTTATCGTCGTGTGTAGACCTCTTCAAGCTTCTAGATATTGTAAACAAAAGAGAGCAAGAAAAGTGGTACTTGTCATGATTTTCATTTTTCTAGCTATTAATGCTCATTTGTTTTGGACTGTCGAACTAACAGAACAAAGTATGAACAGAAAAACAGTTCTCAGGTGTGATGCTGGACCAAAATTTGTTGAGTTCATTGACCGGATTTGGCCATGGATCGATTTAGTTTTATATTCATTGTTCCCTTTAGTTATATTGTTATTTTTTAACACACATATAATAAGACAGGTTGTAAGAGCGACAGCAGGAAGAGATATATTACAAAACGGCCCATTAATGAAAGTAGATGCGCGTAGGAATACAAAAGATGCAAATCTCAAACTGACAATTATGTTATTAACCATATCATTCACATTTCTTGCAACAACGGTACCAATGAATGTAGTTATGATCGCTTCAGTGGTCTGGAGAAATGAAATGGATAATCCAAAGCAATTTGCCAAATTAGTACTAATACGAACAATATCGGAATTACTGATGTATCTCAATCATTCAATCAATTTCTTTTTATATTGTGCAACAGGACAGAAGTTTAGAAACATTGTGTTAAGAATGATTTGTGGTCGATCAACATCAAATATTTCTAATTTTTCAGATCATAGTCAGCATCTATATTGTTCAAGAGCTAACAACAATTGTAATGGTCACAAGAGTGAGAATGAAACGGCTTTTTAACAAAAATATGTGATATTTCCGTGGTTCTGCGCAGGGTAACTTTAATATTTTTATTAATATTTCATTCCTTGTTATTATTGTTGTTTATTAAATTATTATTTATATTCATATTGATTTTGTTCTGTTAGTGGTCTAACAGTGTGTGGAAGCTATTATAATTATAAATTAATGTATCGGCTGCTCATCAGATAAAATATAGCACTTAAACATCAAATCATATATCAAAGCTAAACAAACAAATGGACAAAGCAAGAATATCAAATTATGGTCAATAAGACTGAATGAACAAGACCCGTCGCTTTTTTATTATCGTCTGAAGCGTGAACTAAGGAATAATGGAAGGAATGCATTAAGATGGCTATGAAGCATAACAACTACTTACATTGAATTCGCTGGTAAATTGTGATTAATAGCTGAACATGAATTACTTATAAAACAAGCCAAACTTAAATATCATACTTTGGGGTGCTTGCATTAACAAATATTTAAATTTAGCAATAAAAATTCATTACTTCTTGTGTAAAAGTCATCAAATAAAAATGATGAGTGTGGCCATCTACACAGGATGACTCAAAACTTAATGGCAAGAAAGATGTAGATCAATGACTTGGAGAGTGTCATTATGCAACAGTAGGTCAAAGTGGGCTCATAAGTCCCGCAAAAATAGACAAATAGTGAATTTAGTACGGTCTGCAACACAAAATGACAAACAATCCTACTACGTTAAAACATTTTTGATATAAAAAATTCATAAGGGGTTAATTAGCAACAATATGCAAAAGTAGAGAGTTGTCTCATTGGCACTCATACCACATCTTCCTATATCTATATATATATCAACTTGGTTAAGAGGCACTTGCAGTTTTTATTTCAATAATAATGTCATGTTTGCATTTGCATTGAAACTACAATGCAGCACATTTTTGTCAAGAAATATAGCCAAATAATTGATAAACCCAAACAAAACAAGATTCAAAATATATATCTATCATACGGTATACCAAATATAGAAGAAGTCAATATGCGAGTTTTGTACATTCAAATTGAAAAATATTACTAAGAGAAGAAACAGATGTGAATCCTTTAAAAAAAACAGATTTGGGCGACTCAAACTCAATGATTCATGTTTCTTTGAAAAATCCCTCTACAAGTCAGGAATATGTCAGTTGTTTTTTACTGTTTTGTTGTTGATAGCGATTGCTTTAGTCAGTTTTAATGGACCTATCTTTTTCTAATTTGCTTTGGAGTTCGACATTTTTGTTATTCTTTTTTAGATATAATATATACTGACAAACAGCGATGAGAACGGTACTTCATATTAGAGTTTTCGAAAATTAACAAACACACAAACACACAAACACACCTGTGATCATCAAAAGATATATAATAAAAGGACATTGTCCGACTACTATTACGTTTCCTTTCTAGTAGAACAATCTATAACAAAGATAATTTGAGAATAACCGTCACAAAATTGAAAACCAGAAACAGTCTGTACTGGTTGTTTTAAAACAGACAAAACGTTGTTACAGTAAAAGGGAAAATCAAACGGCAACAAAAACAAGTATTCTTTTGGTTTTTATTCTTTTTTAAAACTCGTATGTCTTTGCTGTTTTAAGTTTTTGCACGTACAGAAATACTTATAAAAAAGAACATGTGATGTGATTGCTAATGTAACAACTCTTCACAAGAGACCGACTGACACACAAACTAACACCTATAGGCCACCGTGCGGCCTTCATAAATGAGCAAAGCCCTCATCTCATAGTCAGATATAAAAGGCCTCGAAATGACAAAATTTATGTAAAACAATTCAAACGAGAAAACTAACGGCCTAATTTATGTACAAAAATTGAACGAAAAATAAATATTTAACACATCATCAAACAACAACCACTGAATTAGAGGTTCCTGACTTGGAACAGGCACATACATACAGAATGTTGCAGGGTTAAACATATTAGCGCCCCCCCTAACCTGGGACAGTGGTGTAACAAAACAACATAAGAACGAACTATAAAAATCAGTTGAAGGCTTTACTCATTAGATAGATACAAATATATCTAACAAAAACATAGAATGGACGTGGCTGGGTACTTATGTATCCTAACAACAAAAATAAACTAAGTACAGATCTGATAGTACTCTCAGTTACTGATAGTTAGCTCAAAGACACTAACAACTAAAAACAATCATGCATCTAAGACTAAATTACCAATCAGTACACATCCAACATCCAATGGATTTAGTGTAAACACGTCTTAAACAGTCAGCGAAAAATATGTTGACTAAAACATACAAAATTCAGTCGAATGAAGTTTACTATTACTAATGAAGATAAAAATTATCCTTTGTTGGATACGGATTGACAGGATTCATTTGACTGTGACCTAAGTTTCTGAGTCTTTTACCGTTCGAAAAATTATATTTTCAGATAATATTCAGTTTCATGTCCACAAATGATGTCACTACACAATGATAGTAAAGAAAGGTGAAGTATAAGATGACAGACACAGAAGCACAATTACATATACAAATCCATATGACTTTTTGATTAAAAAAGATCGAGATAGTATCCTAAAATTTGATATGTTTCAACATTTATTGACTATTGTGACAATTATATTGAAAGCTGCTGACAGATACAGCGTCGTTTATTAACCACACCGCTCCATAGGAAAAGTGATACTGTAACTGTACAATGGAAGGATGAAATAGCTGTATACAAATATATACAAATGATGCATTAAACATTTGTTTATACCTTTTCCATTCAAAGATAGCCTTTAAAGAAATAAGGCTGAAAGTTTTCATGTGAACCATTAGAATTAATGCCCAATAAATGTATGATGAAGTATCCTTAGAATATTTTGAAAATTGCTTCAATTCGGTATTATAGAAACCTTTTATTCGCTACATTTCTAAGTGAACCATTATAATTAATACCCAGTATCAAGTAAATCTTTATAGTTTAAATTTAATGAAGTCTTCGTGGAAGTATATGTTGTTTTCAGTTTATCTACAAAATGCTTCAATTAGGTATCATTAAAAAATTTTGTTTGTTTTTCTCCATT
Organism: Mytilus galloprovincialis; assembly: GCF_965363235.1. Lineage (NCBI taxonomy): Eukaryota > Metazoa > Mollusca > Bivalvia > Mytilida > Mytilidae > Mytilus > Mytilus galloprovincialis. The sequence goes on from NC_134843.1 coordinate 93,052,767, forward strand.
TGTGATTCATCTGTTATCACTTTTTTACAACACGATGACCTTGAGGTCATTCCGATGTTTTCTTGATTTTTATCAATAATTAAACATTGTTTTGTTCACCTTAATGTCTAGTTGATTGTTAACTTATTTATTCTGGTAGTTTATCTGTTAAAGATGTTAGCACCTTTAAGAACTTTTGCTATTTTTCTTAACTGAAAATAAATTAATTATGGTAAGACAACGACTGCGATTGTCACAAACCTGTAGATAGAGTGCATTTTGCTGTTCAGAAAATGTACTGAGATAGACTCAAACCTCTACCTAGTCAATAGTGGTGAAAAAAATATCTTTATACGTGCATACCAACCAGCAAATACCAGATACACACACATTTTGATCAAGAACATAGAACCTTTTTGTTTGATGGCAGCTTTACAAATTTAAACAATGTATAGTTTTTCGTCTACCCACAGTACACATGTTTTTAATGTAAATCAAGTCAGCTTTGATTGAGTAGGAAGATTAAGTGATCTTAGATGGAATACCATTGTCCTCCCTCCAGACTTCAAATAATCCATTTATTATCTCTATATGACTTATTTAACATTTGTTCACAACACTTGTAAAGTAATCTGGTTTTTTAATCATCAGAAAATTTAATCTCAAGCAACCTGGAGGAAACGATATAAATTCTGTATTAATGTATGTTCTGCTTGGCACTGTTTGAAAGTAACAATACACGAGGCAAAGCGGTTAAATCAACAAAATTTCGTTAACCTGTTACAAATGTCAGAAATTTCACCATTTATGTCTCGCCTACGAAGAAAGTTGTTTCGTTGCTGCAGGCATAAAACGGTGATAACTATCCAGTGCTGGAGACGTAAGAGATTTGAATACAGCTTTATATTTCAGAGTGTATGAGCATTATGAACATAAAGACGTATATGCACTAGTTGAACCAGCGTATTGTCGTTGAGGTTATTTTGCTCCACTTTAAATTTTCTGCATATTGCAATAAGGACTGTCGTGATTTAGTCATTTTTTCTGCCTAAAACAGCGATGTCTGTATTTTTGACTTACGATCGAGATTTTTCCCCCGATTAAATCTTCTGTGCTCCTTCTTTGTCGGTGACATATATCGGTCATTTATTTACGTAGTTACCTCATTTTCATATGTCACAGTAGTAGACCTTTCCTGAACCTGCTAATAAAGCAGGAATATAATTGTGTTGATGGCATATTTCGTGAACATATTCTAAAGGTAATTTTCCTTTTATGACAACTAATTGATGTGGCACGAATAAAGAACTAATTGTAAAACACTACTTATTATTAGTAGGATATGTAATTGCTATGGTCCATTAAGAAATATAGTAAAGCCAATTTAATTAAAAAAGCAAATGTCATATTTTATTAGAAAACATTTTTTATACCACCTTGAAAGTAGCCTTTGATCCTTTTGACGCTTGACATCAGGAGTCGAAAACTTACGACTAAGATTGATCGTAAGTATACTGATTTGTTCATGACTTAAGACCAATCTTAGTCGTAAGTTTTTTTTTGTGAAATCGATTCCAGAACCTTACTGACGCAAAGAAGAGGCTGGATAAGGATGCCGGGTGTCATAGCAGGATAGTCAGGACACTAGAAGTCAAGTTTTACACTTTAAAATAAATAAGCTCACGGTAAGTTGATTTTGATAATTAAACAATGAAATGTGATTTAAACGTTAAAAATAGAGATGTTCAGCTCGTTTAATTGAATATAAAAAAAGAAGATGTGGTATGATTGCCAATGAGACAAATATCCACAAGAGACCAAAATGACACAGAAATTAACATTTATAGATAACCGTACGGCCTTCAACAATGAGCAAAGCCCATATCGCATAGTCAGCTATAAAAGGCCCCGAAATGACATTGTAAAAAAAAATGGTTTCTTCTGTTGATATATATTTCAAATTGAACCATTTATATACACGTTGTTCTCAAATTATTCAATAAAATACTTCTTTTATGATGTCAAAATTGATCGATTTTTAGGGAAACGAAATTTACAATATGTTAAAATCTTATAAAGTCACTGACATATCTATGCCAGTTTCCCGAATGATAAACATTTCAAACATTATTGTTGTGAACATAATAACAGCGGGATATAACATGAATTTACAAATATGAATGACCGATATGTCATCCGCTAATAAGGGACACGGAATTAAAATTGCAGACCTGATATAAGAAAATATAATAGAAAGAGGCATTTAAATAACATTAGTCGAAGAGGGGCCTGATATATCGAGACCAAAAATAAAATATAGACATATCACCAATATAAAACCTATCATAAATATAATACGAAATGAACTTATCTGTTGAGATAATTGAAAATTTTCCTATTTAGCTAGCGCAAACTTGGTTGTTTCTTCTATCAAATTATGGGTAGTGGTTGCTCATTGTTGCCATGCAGTTACAGTTTTAAGTTCGGTGATGAGTTGCATCCTGTGACATCATAAACAATTAAAAGTATGACAGGAATTTAGCTTATTATTTCTTTGGTCAGATATGACTCTTATATGTGATCTCGAAACGGTATACCAAGTCTTTCTGGCGTCCATAAAACTGTCAGAAAATTGCTTAGTCTTAATTTTGTAATTTTTTTTTTCAATAATTTTGTTTGCCTATCGTTTGTTTGGCCACAGCGTTGTCAGTTCATTTCCAACCAAAGTGTATAAATATCCTTTTGCCATTCTTTTTCGAATGATAAGCTCTCCCCCTTTAAAGTAATAAAATATAACACGACTGTAATATTGAAAGCCTTAAATATGCTCTATGCTAGTGATCAAATAAATGTATGGTTAATTGTACTTTAAGCTTTGACGTTTGTCAATAACTTATCTATCAAAACCAGATATCATAATGTCATTTGTTTGCTAACCACTTGTTGCTTGTTTAGTTGGAAAACATTAAATCATTCTTAGATTCTGTATAGATGATATAGAAGATATTGATGAAATTGACACTGTGATGCCAAGTCTTCATAGAACAATGTTTGTTTTGCTTTATGCAGTATTCGATACATATTGAATGAAAACAGACACTTTTTATAGCCTGCACTTAATTTTACATAACGAATGATACGTATTTTTCATTAATTTGTGCTTTATTCGTTGAATTAAACACCGGTGAAGTAAATGGTCTTTATGGACAACGACATTTGAAAAACTCTATGAAATGCTTAATAGATTTACTGGCATTATCCTACTGTGTCTGTCAGACTGAACAATTATGTGACGACAAAGAAAAAGAGGTCAATGACCGAAATATGTCTAACATAGTCGTGACCGCCTTCGTAAATATGAAATACAAAAGAAATCGTGAACTACCATTACTAAAACTATTAACTGAGTTTAAAACAAATTACCAAAGAGTCGGTTAGAATTTCGGTTCATGGGCAAAACAATTTAACCCATAACGAATATCTTCGTCAAATATAATCTGATAGTGTCCAATAAGTTGAGAAAGATCTCCAAAAACATTGGAATCAATTGGTCTAAAGTAAATGACGCAGCAGATATGACAAGACTGCAATTTGGGTAATTTTTTCGCATCCAGATGTTTTCGTTTTTCCCATTGGTTCAACAATGTACATTGTCTCATTAGGCGAGAAAATACCCCATCAATAGGGGGAAAACTAAAGCTAAGGCACAATTAATATTTTGAAATTATGGCAAATTAAATTTTGAAAACAGTTTGGTTCACAGGCAATATCTTAAGATCCATATAATATATATATCTCTTTTGCGGATGATGCTTCTTTAGAAACAAGACGTTTATTGATTATTTTGTTCACTTCGCCAAATATCAAGAACATAGCTGACATTAATAGACTGAAATTTGAATACTATTTTTGCTTTCTAGCACATGACAATAATTTTGGGAAGGCATTTACATTTTTTTCATTGTACTCTATCTACTTTTACAAATCTATATTGATTGTACCTCAGCTTGTGTGACCATAGCACTTATATGATGTGTCCTCGGTTATGAACAGGTAATACTCTGTGCATACACTCTGAACACAGTTTATCTTCTCTTTAATACATGTATCATCTTCTTATTAACGTTTACAAGATCTGATTATTGTTAAGTCAAGGGCATATTCAAAGACAAACGAATTAAATGTTGTTGTTTTTTTTAATTCATAATAAATATTTTTATATCAAACAGTTTTTTATAGGAACTACTGTAAATATGCACTTCATCCTATTTTGTTTATTTCTATAGATATTTTTTTTTTATTGTAATGAAAATTTAAAAGCTACGACGAGGTATTTTTTTACGATCTTGACTACTAATGAGGGTCTTGCACGTTCGGTTTTGAAGCTAGTCAGAATTAATCACAAATGTTAATTTTCTTTGCAAATATTACACAATAATTGTAATTAAACAAAATTGAAACTGTTAAAAAGTTCAATAATATTCAAAGTTTAAAGACATAAATTACATTCAAATACAACTGTTACAATAATTACCATAAAATATCGAACCACAAGAACTGCTGCGGTTCTGGGGCTTTTACTGAGGAAAAGCTGTTATCGACAACTGCTTTCACAAAACGGATGTTTCAAAAGAGGAAATTCAAATATTTAAATTACGCTTTGAAGGCATCTGCGCTGAATAAATGTACATATCGCTTCATTCGTCAATCATATGCAAAATGCAAAAGACATTATACTTTATATAACGCACGCACGGAACTTACTTTTAATAAAATGAAAAGCAGACCATTCGATATGTCAATGCAAACTTCTGAAAATTTGAAAATTGATTTAGTTCTAGGTATCGTCTATCTGACCTTTGGTTCTCGTACCTAAACCATGACATAAAACTGGTAACTAGTGCATACATTTTTTACAATGATATTTTATTGGTAACAAAATCAATCCTCTTGCCCAAATACGAACTGTTTATTACTTTCATTCAACTTTGTATTGTCATTTATATTCACGTCAGTCGTTTTTTTTTAAATGCCACCAACTGTATATATATAAAAAAGATTATCTAAGAATAATCTACTTTATAAACTGTCATACAACAGGAAAAAGCTGTCTTTTAAATATCTTTCTAGTCTATATGTACTATTCCGGGCAGCTGTATCTTTCGATTATTCGTTGAAAACAACATGCTGTATAATTAAATAAGATATAATAAGATTTCTGGTGCAAATTAATATTGAACAAATTGCACTTATACAAAATATTTTCAATAACAAACTAATAAAAGTACCCTCCGGACTAAATGATCATATTATTAACAACAGTAGCTGTGCTAATTTGTCTCGTCTTTGTGAATGTAGAAATTATGTTCAAGGTTTAATAAGCACCTATTTAATAAAAAAAAAAAAAAAAAAAAAAAATCATAACGGTTTCTTCTTGCAAGTGGGAAGACATGTTTTTCATTTTATATAATTAAGTATACGTCAGTTTTATTACAATTTATAAACCAAGTATACAGCAATGAAACTGCAATACAACAACAAAAAAGAGCACTCATGAAGTTCTATTACTTTTGTTTTAAACTGAAAGACATTTACACAAATTTCCCGGTCGTTTTACAAAATGCATGTCAGTTATGGTTTGATATGACTTGAAGAGAATTTTTTTATCGTTCCTCACTCGTGTTATTTCTACGTCGTCTCGCTATTTTGAAGTAAAATGAGAAAAACAATGTTTTCTATAGCAAAGTCATGTGATAGTCACGTGTTCAATTAAATGTAAGTCATTGACCTGATAAAGGAAACTATCTTACTAGTTATCTAAACAGAGCCAGTTAAAATTTTAATTCATCATATGGTCTTTGTAAAAGAATTGTTGTTTCTTTTTTCAACGCCAATTACTTGCGTTGTAAGCCTCACTAAAGTCTTTTTACTGACAATTATGTGGTTTAATGTGACGTGAAACAATATAAATGATACGTCAATTATTTTTCGGCTTTTAGCCATCTCCTTGAATACTAAATAAAAGATTATCTAATGAAAAAGAGTTGTTTTGAAACTATTCATCTTGAAAGCAGAGAACCGTGGAACAATAATTACATAGATTGTCTGATTTTAGAATGTAAATAATATGTACAATGCAAGTATGATGATGAAGATAGGTTACTAGTCCTGTAATATTATAGTTCTAAAATATGATTTGAGATCATCACAGAATTAATGAATAAGATATATATTGATCATATAAGAATTCAAATAGAAAATGAACAGAAAAACATAATAACTTATTGTTCCGGTGGATGTATATCATTGCAAAATAAATGTTTGCAGTTACTACGATTAACGTCTGAAACGAGGTAATATGGTTGCTTGTTTGTTTGTTTACTTATATTGGAGTCTCTTGCATGCTTATCATACATCATGTATAATTCATAAAGGAGTTTCAGTTTTACGCTAATAAAAAAAACTCCATCATCTGCTCTTGGTTTTTGGACCATAATGTAATTTTATTTGTTCCCGGTTCTGATTAATTGATTTTTTATTCACGTTACGGGGTCACTATTTCGTGCATACCCCAGACCACACAAATCAATGAAATATCTAAAACGTTGTCCCTGCAAAATTGGTCGAACGGATTTCCTGATTGGCGAAAATTTCGACTGAAAAAGGATTGCGTGAATTTGCTTTGCGTGCGTGTACATATGCACCTTTCAAATAGTTGTTAAAAAGCACTTCACGTTCAAAGAGCGCGGCACTCTATCCACTGTAGGCTTTGAATTTAACATGTCTGTATCGGCAAAACTCGGTTAGGTATTAACAAATTAAACACAACAGACGCCCCTCTATAACAACCATACTATCATAAAATATATGAGAAGAAAATAACCCGTATCATGCCAACAGCTTGTTTTACAATAAATGTGCTTATTTCTGATGCAAAGACCCTATAAGTGAATCAATATTAATACCCAAATAGGCCATCTTTAATGACTTGGCAACATTATCGCAACTATACATCCTTTCTGTATAAGTCTGTTTAAATGCTTGGTTAGCTTATGAGGTCAACGCCTACATTTTTGTGCTTTGTAAAGAATATTACCATAAAAGATTGAATGTGAAATACCTGAACGTATAAGATGTCTACATGGTGATTTATATTTACGAATGATGTCCTTGTATCGATGATAAAATTTAGTAAATGTTTTTAATAGTTTGTGAAATCGAAAACCCTGGTGTATTAATGTTTCAGTATCACAGAAATTATTGTAACATATTTGGTATTAATACCGAATGGGAATTGTCTAGAGATGACTATTTCTGTGTTGTTCTTTCTAAAGAAAAGTTTCGACTGAATCTTATTTGTCTATGTCAAACTTTTAAACTAAGTTAGATAGGCAAGTATTAGATTTGATTTCATAAACGGTACCCAGTGCAATTTTAATAAACAATCTTATGACTTACATTGGTCTTAATTAAGTTATACTGAATATAATAACCTAAGAGTTTTTTTACTCATAACATGTTTTTGTGAAATAATTCGCTGATAGTTATGGTTAATGCATTTGAAGCTGTGTTGCGTAGATTAAGCCATTATTGAAATTTTGGTCGCTAATAGTTTTCCATATAATATAAATATCGAAGATCGAGTGGTTGGAGCTCAAACCTGATAGTCAGAGTAAAGGAACATGTTAAGGTGAAGATTTCAATATTTTCAGTGTTTATTTGAAGTATGAAGATTAAAAAAAAAATAGCTATCCTTGTTCTGAATGCTTTGTAATGTAACTATACTTGACATACTTATGTGATTCTACATTAATGGTATATAATTAGGGTCATGAGATATACCTTTATAAATAAATATCTGGAGTTTAAATAACGTGTGAATTAAAATTATTGAATTGTGAAAGAAATCGGCGGAAAATTTTATTAGTGAAAACTGTTATAGTGTAAAAGGACAGCTTTATGAAAAACTGTGAAAGCACAGATTTGTATCTAAAATATAATTACTTAAAATAGAGATATAGTTTTTCCGAGTCGTTATTCCTATTTCACACAAATTCATCCTTTGGTATTTACACTATGACACAACCATTTTTTTACTTTTGACTCGCTGTTGATTTAATGTTTTAATTCATTTACCATTGAAGTTTATCCATGCCATTTATAGATTTACACACCACTTTTATATCGCACAATCCTGATAGAAATAAGGCGTAATCGAGCAAGACATCAAATCATAAAGTCACTCAAAATAAATGATGAACATGGTAAACATGTTGAACATTTGTAAATATAACAAAGTTGTGTAATGCATTGTGTCTTGGTAACCCGCTGACAAGATAAAAAGGCAAATTTATCCCCAATCATTAACACGTTACATATGTTGCCATTAACAAATTATAAATTTAATCAAACGAAAGAAAAATATAATGAAGCAACTGTATTAATTGATAAAAATCGTATTACATTCACCAAAAAGCGTGCGTCAGTTCAGGTATCTAAACCTACAAGGCATTTATTGTAGAATAAACTCAGAAAAAAGGTAGAGTAAATTACTTTTATAGTTAGTGAAAGGTTTGGGTATGATTTCTTTTACAAAGACGTATGTCTGCAAGAAAATATCCTTAATTATTAAGATTTTATCAAATATTTCTACTATAACCAGATAACAGTTCTGTTTATAACTCCATAAATTACCAATGCGTTTTTGCATAGTAGGCAACAAAAGAACATACTACATTTTAAAAGTATGTTGTTTCAATAAAAACATTTTGGATTTTTGTGAGCAGCGTATGTTTTGTGATTCATGTGGCATTTTTCAACAATTTGATATTCAAACTTTACAAGTTAGAGCAACTTTGTTACAAATGTAAAACAATAAAAGTCGTAATTTGTTTCTGCAAAATGATCAAACGATTAAAGCATAAATGGACTTGACACCTTAAATATTTATCCCTAATACCTTTATTAACTATGTATATGCATTCAGGTATCGCATCTCAAATTGATTCGTTCATAGTGTGTTAATTTACGTTTTTTTATTGAGTTAAGCCTTCCAATTGATATTTTATCGTGTGTTTTTCTATGTTGTGATGTTATACTGTTGTCTTAGTAAAAGGGAGAAGGTTTGGTACCATTAAAACGTTTAATCCCGCTGCAAATGTTTGCACCTGTCTTAATTCGGGAATCTGATGTACAGTAGTTGTTGTTTGTTTATGTTATTTATAAATGTTTCTCGTTTCTCGTTTTTTGTATAGATTATACCGTTGGCCCTTTATAGCTTGTTGTTCGATGTGAGCCAAGGCTCCTTGTTGAAATCCGTACCTTGACCTATAATGGTTTACTTTTATAAATTGTTATCTGGATGGAGCGTTGTCTCATTTGCACTCATACCACATCTTCCTATACCTATTGGCAATTCAAATTTAATGGTGACTCACAAAACATTAACAAACACAGCATCAAAGACGTGCTCTAACTATACTTAAGCTTCAGAGTAAGTTTCAAATCACAAATTAATAGTATACAAATCACTAACTCTAGTGCTCTAACTATACTTAAGTTTAAAAACACAAATTAATAGTATGCAAATCACTAACTCTTGTGCTCTAACTATTACTTAAGTTTCAAAACATTTTGACAAATTTATAGTAAAATTAATACATTTCCTCTTCGATTTCTTCAAATTTACAAGGAATGGGTCAAACACATAACTTCGGAATTAAGGATTAAAAAATCATAACCTTTGATACCTAAAAAAAATGGCAAAGAAACAAAAATTGAGCAGGGGTGGATATTAAAGGATTGTGTAGTATTTTAATACATTACAAAACAAGGATTGTAAGTATGATTGCAATGCGACAACTATCTACGGAAGTACAAATAAAGTGGTTGTAAGCAATTATAGGCAACCGAACGGCATGTAATGCTATTAAGAATATCCCATACCAAGAAGTCGGATATAAAAGGCCGCGATATGAAAAAAAGGTGAAACAATTCAAACGAGAAACCTAACAACCTAATTTATAACAAAGCAATTTACGAAAAACAGATAATTATGGCTGGATTAACCATGAACAAGTTCATATTTGATAAAGCATGTCTTTTTTCGAACGTTGAACGGGTTTACTCGAAAATGCAAACAAAGCTAAAAAAAAGTGTCTATTAAGGAAAGGGAACATTGTCCCTTTGCCCAACATATTTTGTCACTTATATATATACGTTTCAAAGTGTGTTCAAATATATTTTTTCTTACACTTTTGGTGCGTTTATTTTCGAATCATTTATGAAGAAGGTATCATTGCCATAATTATATTAAATTCTATGTAATGTTGAATCATTATAAAAATACGAATTTCTATTACATTTTTTTCTTTTGTGATATACTACTGACTGGCCTACCGTGGTTACGGATGTGTGTCGCTACTTCAAGGGGGTCTATTAGGTGTCCGTGCGACTGCACTTCGAGGTACATTTTCATAAATAGGTGTATAATATTACTAAGTCTCCCTTTAAAAATGATGTACCATGATTCATAGAAAAGCAAACCGAATATATCAATATATCAAATGTAGAACTAGGGAGTCGTCTATTATAGAAACAAGCTTGATCTGTAACGACGAGACTCATCTATTTGGGTATTTTTATTCTAATCTGAGGTCAATTTTGTTTTGAAAGTTAAAGACATACTTAATCGAAATCGAAATGAAATACATATTGTTACAAACAGGACATAAAACGTAGAGTTGCTTCAAACAAACCTACTGGTAAAACAGTTACCAGCTTATTCCTTTATGATATTTTCAGAATTTATCTATTTTTTTAATAACTTGTCTTTGCAATATTTGGAATATTTTTTAATTATATATTTTATCTCAGTGGAAATAGATCTTCTTTATTAACATAAATAAATCCATTTATCTGTAATGCCGATAGTTTACAAAGGATATTAATATAGCTTCATTAACCGCGCTGAAGTACGTCCATTATTCATAGTTCATTATTCATTATTCAATAATGAATAATGAAATAGTTATTAGCTAAAATAATTTTTTTAGAAATCATCTTTTTCAGACATGTTGAACAACTTAGTGTTTGCCTTAACGATATGTCATTGTACTTCTAATTTACACTTTGAAGACCCGCAACAATTCGGTCCTCCCCTTTTAAGTCCTTTGGAAGGTAAGTTTACTTACAAATTTCATTTCATTCTCTCATTTTTAATTTTCTTTCATCAACACTCTGAAAAGAATCAGAGGGTCCGAGACCACAGTTATTTCGTAGTGCATTATTTTAAGACAGTAAATGAAAATTAAAAAAAAATTCCTGTGCTTTCTTAAAATTATTATTACAGTGTGTTTTACTACTTTTGGGACAAATTATATCAAATTTATAGAAAACTTCATCGGCTCTAACTCAAAATATGGACAATTTTATGTTAAGGGGGTCTTGAAATCTTTCGACAGCTTTCGAAATCCTAATTTTGCACGTATGTTAGCTGGACCACATCACTACTTGAAATTTATAATTCATGACCCAATTTTTTTTACAGTGAAATTTTTCTCCCCCCCACTTGCTATTTGAAGCTAAAACATGCAAAAATAAATATGGAAGAGCTATAAACAAAACTTGCAAGTAACATACTGTCCACACTAGGGACGATAACTGTGTACTTTGACCAGACGGACATTCATTAACTGACAACGTTCATTTAAAAGACATTTTCCCTTTAGGTGCATTGTATAGTGATGGAACAGGTACCCTACTTATTTTTCTATTATTTAAGTATAATTGGTTCTTTTAATCCTACTTTAAAGCTGAAAAAAATAAGAAGATATGGTATGATTGCCATTGAGACAACTATCCAACAAAGTGCAAATGAAGTCGATGTATCTTACTCACATAGGCGTTACGAGTTGTTCTCCAACTTAAATATGATTCGTTTGACTCCGCTGGACCATATGATTGCGCAATCGGGTCAACATTCAATAATAATTGTGCATGAACTTTCGATATCCTATTTATTAATAAATATATTAAAAAAAACAATATGGAAAAATTGTGCAGCAATCATAGATTTTACATCTACATATTAAAATGCTTTTGATATCTCCACATATAGTTTTAGAGATATTTGTAGGACATCAAACAAAATTAAATAAATTCCTTTGATAATTTTTTGTAGTGGGGTCTTTAATTTTGTTCAAATTGCAGATAAATAAATTAACCCATAAATGTAACTGATAAAGTATTTGCAACATTTAATATTTGGTTCCTATCGTTACATTCTCGATTTCTACAAACAGATGCTAAAGTTATGTGTTTTTACGACGACACCTTTTATGACTTGGAGGCTGAACATGATATTACACCTGATGACTGTAGCACAATTGGAAGATGCATGTTAAACGAGTTGGAATTTGGAGCCGAATGGAAACAGGTCAAAGTGGGTTGGTATTCTGATTTGCGTACATTGTTCATTTTGACGTTACGCACGATATTGCGTCTCAAATGGTAACGTCAATTTTTTACGTTTTACGGCGATTAATGACTATTGGGGTTATATTTTTATTTCGCTTGTAATTTTTGTTTTGCACATCAATATGAATACTTCTTAATGGTTGGTTGTACTGAATAGCATTAACTATTTTCCACTGAAAGTAACGTAAGCAACAAACAACAAAATATATCGTATTTTGTTAATGCATAAGTCAATAGAAATGAGAAGATAAATGCGGTATGATGAGTGCCAATGAGACAACTCTCTACAAGAGACCAATTATTGACATAAAACGTAATAAAATGCAATGTTATCCCATTTGGTCAGAAAAAGAAGAAGATATACATTTTGCTTTAATTAAAAAAAGTTTGTCGGGAATTACGTCAAGTTAAACGGGTCTTGCTTATAAAATTCACTTTACTTTCTTATAACGGAACAATTAGATTTGGAAATGAAACGATTGTCAGAAAAAAATGTTACAGCAGATTCCAACGAGTATGAAGCTACAGGTAGATTCTTTGGTTAGCTTCCTTGTTAGCTCAACCATGAAATGATTTTTACCTCAAAATTGGGAGGAGCATAGCACCAATCCATCATCTAATGAAAACACTCATATCAATGGCCTATTTATAATATGTATGTTTCATACAAACAGGTTTCCCTAAACAACTTTGCAAATTAAATTTCATTTTTTATAGTTTTTGATTGAACTAAAAAATTCCATGTATTACAATTAATTAGAAGCGGAGTTACGGTTTATGTTTTGTTCAAGGATGATGTACCCTTGTGTTGATTCAATGCTAAACAAATGGAAATTTTATAGAAAATCCACAGCATTTCCCCTTGCACTTTCATAGTTGGCAATTTAGTACTTGATATATGGAGGATTTTTTGCAAGCAGTGCTAGCAATGATTTCATTTAAACAAGTTTAGAAATTTAAATATTGGTTTAAACAAATATATATATGGACCAATTCAAGTACACCTTCTAGGGTGCGCTTGAATTTCGTGACTTCGGACGAATTTTTTTAATTTACATTAACGGTTGTCTAGGACTTTTTGTAAACAATAAACGCTAGCACATCATAGAAAATCAAGTGAGTAATCTATGCTTAAAATTTTATAACAAAAATATCTGTGGATTTTCTACAAAAATCTTGGTTTATTTGCCACAAAATCCCGTTTAACTTTTAAATGCAATAAAACTACAAATAATAATGCTTGATCGAAGTTTCCTCACTGTAAATGTACAACATGACCCATCTCTATTATTCATTATCTTTGCTGTTTTTATATTATTGCAGTTTGAAACATTCGTAATTCAAAGGCTACAGAAGGGGTCATTAACCTTATACATACACATAACTGGATTTATAAATGAACTGAGTAATTGATTGAAATAAAATTGGCAAATCAAACACACCTACAACATGCTTTTGAATTAGCTTATACTTATCAATAAATTTAAAATTTAGATTGAAAACTTATTTTTAAACTGACTTGTAAAACAAGTTTTACAATGTTTATATTCTGTCACTAGTTCTGATTGGTTCTCTGCTTAACTATTGACTCCACCCAAAGGCTTGTGTTCCTTATCTAATAATGATTTCATGGTTGAGCTAGCAAGGAAGCTAACCAAAGAATCTACATTTAGCTTCATACTCGTTGGAATCTGCTGTAATTATATTCATCTCATATGTTTACAAGCTTTGTATGATATGGAGAAGTATATAGCTACGCTTCATGCCCAATTTCACTTTTAAGATCTATAGATATGAATCTTATTGCAGAGAAATTTTAAAAAATCGCAGTTTTTCGCTTCTCAAATTTGAAAATTTGAAAAAAGATGATTTTTTATACTCTCGTAATAAACAACTTTTTCACAACTTACGAACCTAATCTAAACGAACAACCCCAGTCATCGATTTTTTTTATACTGTGTGGACTTGTTGATAGTATCTGACTATCAAAAAAATTCTATCTGAGGAAATATATACAGATGATCCACCATAAATAGCGTCCCGAATCGACAACGTTGAAAACGTATGAAAATGACAAACTTGCAAGACATTTCATTTCTATGAAAACAAAGTCGTGTTGACTACGCTAATTATCAAAAACTATGAAGCTGTTTTGTTTTGTAGAGATAAAGTACAATTACGATAAAGCACTATTTAGCATGCAACAAATCTAAATTTTCAATAAACAACGTCGCAAATGACAGTTTATTTGTAAAAAGTGGCGAAATCCGACATTGGACATCTTGCAAGACATTTCCCAGTAGCTGTTGCATTTTTATATGTGGTATGAGTGCTGCAAAAAATCGATTTTGACATGGTCTATCTATGTACTTTTGTGAACATAATTTACACAAACGAAATTTCATATAATCTTATATTTTAAAACCTATGAAATTTGATAACTTAACATTTTCCTAAATCTGACCTTAATGAACACCATTTGTTTTTGCCAAAACATAGCGTTAGTCGTTACAGGAACGCATATTCAGTAATATTGTAATACATTATATATAAAGCATGTCATTCATTCTAATTTTCGCGGATGTAACACTGTTTTGAAGAACACAAACACCCCTGCTAAAGTTATTATGCGTAAAGTCTGTTACGTCTGACACACATATTTTTGACGTTTTGTCAACCTGTTGTCCTTATTTTTACTATTGTAAAATATGATAAAACAATTTGTAGTATTTTTCGGAATCGTATTTACCTGTCTTGTCTATGGATATAAATTTTAAATAGCTTAACAGTTACGATTTTATAGAAAAGCTGTTTATTCGTGTGGACTGGTTGATTACACGGTATTGACGCAATAAAGTGCGTAACGTCTATACATTTATTTACCGTGGCTGAGTGAGATATGAAGATTTGTTCACCAAAGAAGATTCATATTTCACGAGGGCTATGCCGCGCGTAACGTCATACTACGAGGTCCCGATCTACAGAGGGGAATATGATGCTCAGAGTGGAATATGATACTCAGAGTGGAATATGAAGTTTTGTTCGACGTCACGTGTGATAGTTTCAACCAATCAAATGTTGATTTTACTATCAAAATCAACATGCAGTGGAATAAAAAATATTGTTTACCATTAGAGTTATATTCATTAATTATATACATTTTAGAACATTATATATATAACGTTTTGTCGCAATAGTCGGCAAGCTTACTTACTTAAATTGTTCTGTGCCAGGGAACATTATGAACAAAAATCAGGTATTTTGTGCGTATAAAGCTTACTTTTGAGCAATATCAAATAGCGTTAGAATAAAAAAAAAACAAGGTACAATATTGTCAATTATTATAAATATTCTTTAATACCGTTTTACATAATCATATAATAACATAATGTTCGTTTTAACAGCTTGCAAAGAACCGATGCACCCTGGGAAATGTTACAACGATAAAGATGAGTGGTTGGCTGGTTGTTCATTAAAACGTTGCATCAAACATCCAGATGGAACTTTTGAAGAAAAAACAATCGAACGTAAATAATTGGCTTATATAATTGAACTTTTTTTCACAAGTTTGTGTTCACGGTTTGTTCAATTCCAACATATTTATATTGGAAGTGTTAAATTTACACAGTTTGAAATTATAATTTACAAGTGATAACTCTCATTTGCATTCATCTCTTAAGGATAAATTTTATACGGAATCCTTGCAAATGAAAAAGATCTAAAGAAGTCTTTGATCATCATGGTATAAGTACAAGCAAAAAAAAACCTAAATAATATAATTGACATATAGGAGCAGATGACACCAAAATGGACACTATAAATTCATTTGTTTAAATTAACTCTACAATAATATAGTAGAGAACGAATTATGAAATAATATAAAATGACAACAGTTTACAAAACACATCATAAAAACAACTAAGCAACAAGAACATTATAAAACACTGGAGATGTCAATTAATCGTAATGTCTTGTTAAAAATATACCCGTTGCTGATAAAACAACAATAAAACAAACAAGTCGAGTTTGACATAAAACGTCACCTCAGTACCAGAATCAATGACATTAGACGATTGTAATTTTGAAAATATTAATTTCCCCTACCTTGGTAGCAATATACCAACTACACTTGCATATGGGATATACATTTTCAAACTCATTCAGTATTCAAGAGTTTTCATCTGCAGCTCAGACTGTGTAAAACGTCACCAGTGTCTGAGCACAAAGTTGATGTACTAGCGGTATGTTAAAATAAGTTTCGTCCTTTTTCTTAAAAGGTTCATCGGAAGATACCAAGACCTTGTTGATAAATATTCCGTATCAACTTCCCAAATAATACAAGACAACTTCACAAATAATACAAGACAACTTCACAAATAATACAAGACAACTTCACAAATAATACAAGATGGTCTCGAAGTATAGATTCTAGGTATTGACGTTATTTATCATCTAGGTAACGTGTTAAAGTATTCATTGTTGCCAGTTTTGTTTGTCTTTGTTGACATGTTTGCTTGTTTTTATAGTGATTGGAATTATAACACAATGTTGACTGCTGTATCCCAATTTTTGACATTTTTTCATATTGTGTTTGTTGTTCACATATCGTTGTCAATATAAAGGAATTGTATGCGACTGTCATACAAGTGAAAAATTTAGCTGGCTATAAAACCAGGTTTTTTTTACATTTTTTTTAAATAGAAAGTGCATGTACCAAGTCAAGAATATAACAGTTGATATCGAATCATTTTATGTGTTTGGGATTTTGGTTTTGCATTTTGCTAGGGGGATTTTCTGTATGAAGTTTTTTCTCGGAGTTCGGTATTTTTCTTATTTAACTTTTTGGATGTAAAGTAATTGAAAATTTAGTCTGACTTATTTACAGTGGTATTGTTTGGGTTTGAAATAGCTTTCATTAAAATGTCATCGCGAGTATTGTTAGGTTGGCACGTTTTTATTAAAACTATTTGTATAGTGATTTTCTAAACTGTTCGATGCATCTCATCTCATAAAATTTGAAGATCTACTCAGATTGCTTTCATTCTCATTGTTTTCTGTCTTTTACCATAACTCAAGATACATTTATTGAACCTCTGTATCCTTTTTTACATGGATCAGTTTGCTAATTGTTCTTGCTCATTTTTATAACGCTGATGATCGACTGTTATTCACCAAAGGTATCAACATCTCAGTAACCCGTGCTTTGTCACTGACATGATATCTATTAAAATTATTGATTTTCTTGAAATTCTTCGTTGATACATTTTGAAATTATTCAGAAATTAAAGGTCCAACCTTTTTAGTCAAAGTTAACATTATGGGCATGTTTGGTTTTTTTTAATTATATATGACACATTTTATGTCGTGACGACACTCTTGTATTCAATCTTGTGTTTTAAGTGTTTATTTTAGGTTACGAATGAAGGTTGATCCAGACTACCATTTAATCATGCTTTTCCGTCCAACATAACTTTTTATCATTACGAATATATCATAAGGATGCAGCTAACTGAATCCATTCAAGATACATTTACATTACTATCTGCTCTTTGACGGGTTCATGTCTCTTTGTCATATTCCCCGTTTCCATTCTGCTAATTGTTCTTTGTTTTAAGTGTCAAAAGTTGGTAAAATGCTGTATAATAAAACAAGTAAATACGTATTAATGTGATAAAGTAATATATGCATGAGGTATTATTATCTTTAGCAGATTTTTTCTTTTACAGAAATTCCAGAAGGTGATCCTGTTGTTAAAGTATTAAATGATGGGTGTCAATTTTCCAGCTGCCAGTCAATTGTACCAGGTACTAAGACGTGCATAATTTACAAAACTAGGATTTTTTTGAAAAACTAAGGATTTTTCAAGGCAAAGCTTACCATAGCCGTATTAAGCACAACTTTTTGGAATTTTGGGTCCTCATTGTTCTTCAACTTTGTACTTGTTTGGCTTTATAAATATTTTGATCTGAGCGTCACAGATGAGTCTTATGTAGACGAAATGCGCGTCTGGCGTTTAAAATTATTATACTGGTACCTTTAATTATCCTTTTTTTTTAGCCCGTTTGTCGCGTCTGTTCATTCACGGCTATGGTTTAGATTTAAATGTTTAAAAGTAAAGAAGCCAAGCATTAATTTCCTCTGCTTTTACACTTTCAACTATTTTCATTTTGTATCGATTACACGAAAAGACATCCTTTTATCTTTAAGATAGTCGCACGTTATTTTTTCGGATAACAATCTTCCCTTTTTTTTTGTTGTTTAATCTTCATAATTGTTTGTATTTATTGTTTATACATTAAAATCCACATAACCCACCCTCTTGATTTCTCTATCTAGCAAATTAACAAGATTAATTATGAATCGTTATTATCAAACTTTTGCTTTTGCTTTTCTACGTCGTTAATATTAAGTCAAACTTATAGAAATGCTATTTTGTATTAGGTTGTTATTACAAACGAGAAAAGAAATGCTACCCTGTAGGAACGAACAAACGTGTTGGATGTAGCAGAATTGAATGCAGGCTTGATGCAACAGGAAAGAAAGCCTCGTTCGTAGGAACTACGACACGTAAGTTTGTATTTAAAATCATTTTCTCCTCATATTTTTTTCGAATGCGTACAATTTTTCTTTTATTATTTATAAAACAGCCGAGTGTGCTTGCATGTATTACGTATAATGTAAAGTGTCAATGAAATCCGACGTTTGAATTTCTTATATTTTTGCTCTGATTTATACATCCATACGTTTTGGTAAAAATAAACGGAACAAGAATGTATTCCTTGTCATGCTACTCATTTACTCCAATCGTACTTCAAAATATCAGAAACCAGAAAAAAGGGGATAACAGTGGTCAAATATAAAGCAATTTTGAAAGGCAGTTTATCAGAAAGTGTATCCAAAATGTGTGATGAACCAATGGATGGATGGGCAAGGTGATTGCAATTTGGTATTGCTTCTGGAGTATGGGTTCAATTTAAAAACATAATGGGTAGACGTTCATAAAACAATATCACGAATACATGCATACAATAGAAACGCCAAGCACACCGTAAAGAGAAGAGAAAGTACACCAAAATAATGTCTTCATTATCTTTATTCTCATAAAGTTAATGCATTTCATCGGTACAGAAATGCCTGTTGCTTAATAATATATTTACAATTCTATAGAATGTCGGTCTTTTGGAAAGTGTGTTGATGTCGGAGCAATATGGTTCAATAAAAAAAGATGTATCGATCAGAAATGTACGAAAACTGTTGACGAGTTTGGAACGGAATTACACCGTGTAGAAAGAACACGAGGTAACTTAACTAGGTTTATAAAATTATAGAAATAACTAAATACACTCAATGTTCTTCATCTATGTCATGTCGTCTTCCTTCAAGAAGGTCCATTATACATATCTGCCGTCAGAACACAAGATTATATCGTTTTATTTTAGATTTGCTTTTGTTTTCCGTGGTTTGTAAATCATTCATCAAAAAAAATATAACAGATCTATATCACACCGCAAAACATTCATATTATGTAACAATTACTAAAGATTTCTTTACCTTAGGAATAGATTACCTTAGCTAAGATCTCTTTACAATTTTGTCCTAACATAAAGTTTCTACTTGATTGGTAGAGAATAAAACAACAAGAGTTCTTATAGCGTTTAAATTCAAAATAGGAACTGTCATCTAATTTAAACTTGACATGCTCAACCCGATGAAGACAGGAACAACTTACCTTTTCGAAACATCTGACTTTGAACCCCAAACTTTGTCTGGATTGGTGATGCTAAATCTATCAGAAGTTAACTGCCCTAGGCCTGAAGACGGTTGTTTGTCTTTTGTGGTTACCCGTTTGGCATGCTGTTATTTGTTTTTATCTGATGATGTTTATTATTGCTCTAGATAAGCTTTTTCTTTTTTTTTTTAAATGAATTTTGAATTTTTTACAAAATTGAAGAATCATGTATGTTCTGTTTACATTATTATCACCGACCTTTCGAGACCCTCATGTTTAGTCAAGGTCGTTGAACACCCGATATTGGTACATTATTATTGATTCAACTGAAAGAACAGAAATAAATTTGGATTTACAGAAAGTTGTTTTTTTTTCATATTTCACATGCATTTAAGATGTACAATTGGCATTTGGTTTGATGACCTTTTTTCTACAAACATTTAACTTTGATTCACTTTGACGAAATCGTGTTTAACGATAATATTTCAAAAAATTATTCTACTCAAGATGAGCAATTGATAATGTGGCACAACATCAGTTCTCGCTCATGATTACTATAAAATTTTAGCCACTAATTATCATATATTTATCACAAGGTTGTAGATTGTACGGCAAATGTAACGCAGCAGGGCATACAATCCAGGTTAACCCTTGTTCAGAAGTTGTCTGTGCCAGAAATGGTCGTTGGGTTTATAGTAAAAGAGGTAAGTAGTATAAGAGGCGAGACAGACACAGGTTAAAAAAAAATTGAAAAAGTATTTTTAATACATTATTTATTTTACTGACAAAAAGAGGGAAAGGAAATATCTTTTCATATTTAAAATAAATTTAAATCAATAATTATCAAACGTTGCTTTAAGATATTTTTGTCGTAGATCTGCGAGGTTGTTTTGGTTTTTGGTTTTTTGCAACAGCTGAAACCAAAATGGTATTTTGCCCCAGTCATTAACTTTTTTTTGTATTACAAGGATACTAAAATAGCACTGTTTAGTAGTGATAAATGCAATAGGTTTAAACACGTATACTTTTGCTGTGATGTATGTAGGATGTTAATTGGTAGAAGGTTAAATTTAAATTTATGTAAAAAATGGTGGATTGAAACTGGTTTTATAGCTAGCTAAAACTCTCACTTGCATGACAGTCGCATTAAATTCCATTATATTGACAACGATGTGTGAACAAAAACATCCAGAAATAATAGGAAAAATGTGAAAAATATACTTCAGTCAACATTGTGTTATAATCTAAAACACTAAAAAAAAATTAAAAAATATGTAACAAAGAAGCACAAAATGGCGTATAGCCCAAGCAAATTAGCAAAAATTAAAGACAAAAATACACAAATTTACAAAAGTACAATAACACAATGACGGGATTTATAAGTATAGAGCCAAGTCATAAATGTAACAAAGAAAAATAATAAGACAAAAAGACAAAGCACATAGCAAAAATGAAAAACAAGCAACAAACAAGTTGTACAATAGCAGATAGATCATTGAACTTCTTGATGGTCCACTCAAACGCCGAAAATATTGTCTTATCATATCATCTCTGAAAAAAGTACAAACAACATGCAGTAATCAAATTTTGCAATGATTTCAAGATGTACAAAATATATAGAATATGTAAGCCCTGTATGATCCTGTATGACTGTTTCCTCTGCTGTCAAACGGAGAAAATATATCGAAGGACAGCAGTATGTATTAATAGCTTGTAACCAGATTTGGTTTGTCCATAATTTAGGTGTTGATCTACTTAATTTTACTCAAAATATTCAAATGTCAATTTGCACACGGAAGATAGAAACCGAAATCAAATTAATATAGTTTTAACACTTGATGATAATTAAGTCACGCCTCTCTTTTGTAAGGGAAATTACCTTGACCATCTGCTGACACCCTAGTATTGATCAGCAAGGAGAGTTTAGTTATTTGTTCATATCTTTTAAACATAAATTATTTGATGTTACGTACATGTATATAAAAGGAAAAGACAAAAGTAATCACAGCTTAGATAGTCGTCTTCAAAAAATGTAAATTAGTTATAATGTATAAATAAATATAAAGACAACAACATTAAAAATTTAAGATTCATTATTTCAAAAGTTTCAAAATAGTTACAGAAAAGACACAATTTTGCAAGCAAATTACATCCCTACGTTAACATTCATTGCTTAACAAATTTACGTATGTAGACAAAACGCGCGTATGGCGTTTCATATTAAATGAAAAGAGATATATAAAAGATCAACAAATTTTTTTTCAAATAACACAAAAGAATCCTTAATTAGGAATGTATTTTAATTCAAATTAAAATTTATCTGTCCCTTTATGTTAGTAACAAATTCAAATAGGTGTCGAAGGTACCAAGATTATAATTTGAAACGCCAGCAGAGATGGGTCCGATTACTTTCAATGTAATTGATTAAATTACAATTACTTTGTCATTTGTACGATTAAATTAAATTAATGATTACATCATTTCTGAAAGTGTCTGATTGAATTAATGATTACATTAGCAAAGTAGTCATGATTACATCTGAATACAATGAATTTAAAAAAAACACATTTTGAATGATATGAATGAATTAACATTTGATACAACTAAAGCACTTTTTAGAAAGGATTTTGTTTTATATATTAGAAAATGATAACTTCAAACTTCATCTATTTAATAAACCACAAAAGTTCACAACATACATACATGAACATTGTGTCACTGGTTATGACCCATTACACTTTATCAGCATTGATCTCTGAATTATTTTGACTTCAATTGAATATGGCATTATAAAGAGTTTGCTGTTTGTCTTCTGACCTCTTTGAGACTTTATATGTATTTCAAGGTGCAGTTTATGAAAGTTAAAATATGGATGAAATAAAGTTACCAGTTAAACACTATGTAAAATTTTAATAGAATTGTTTAATCAAATTGTAAACAAAATACAAGTCCTATAAATCATTGCATTTTACATGTCCAGTTTAAGAAAATACAAAAATTTGTTGAAATCTTGAACAAGATATTTTTCCAACTTTTAATTTAGTTTGTGCTAATTAGATAAATTTTCACATGTCTGGTTAATCTTTTATCATATACATTGTCCTACAGCTATATTCAATTGGAAATTGTAATAAAAACAAACCTTAATTGGTTTCCTACCTGTCAATTAAAAGTTGACAAAAATCACAGTATTAACAAAAGATCATAATTCAAGATTAAAGAAAAGTATAATATTATTTGAATATAACAGTTATTATCAAATATATATATATGTACACTTTTAAATTGTGAATATATGTACAATATCTTTTATTAAGGCTAGTACAGTATATTTTACTAATTGTATTATGTGTCTTCTTAGGCTATAAATGATGGCTTTTCAATACTGTAACAGTTTATTGTACCCCCGCTTTAAAAAAGGGGGGTATACTGTTTTACCTCTGTCTGTCAGTCCGTCCGTCCATCAGTCCGTCCGTCAGTCAGTCAGTCAGTCCGTCCCATGAAACTTTCGTCACATTTTTCTCAGGAACTACACATCCACCCTTTCTGTAATTTGGTATCAACATTTATATATGTCAGCCATACCGTGTGATGCGTTTTCAGATTCATCACTTGACAACTTCCTGTTTACCGAACACTTGTCTGATTTTACACATGATAGCCAAGTTGAAAATTTTCGTCACATTTTTCTCAGGAACTACAATACAAGGATTTCTGAAATTTGGTTTCAGGATTTATATAAGTCAGCTATACCGTGTGATGCATTTTCAGATTCATCACTCAACAACTTCCTGTTTACCGAACACTTGCATATTTTTACACTATTAATATTATCCACTTGCGGCGGGGGTATCATCAGTGAGCAGTAGCTCGCAGTTTCACTTGTTTTTTACTGAAGTATACGAATCAATTAACATGCTTTATAAAGTAAACCAAACTATCTTAACATGTAAATATTTATTATTTAAGAATAACAAAATTGTTCATTTATTGACCATAAACAAAGTTTAAGATTTTTTTTTTCATTGTAATCAGAATGTAATCAAAAAGTAATCAGGATTACAGGGTATTTTGAAAAGTAATTGATTAAATTAAATTACATGAAATCAGATTTTTGGCTGATTAATGATTACAATGATTACTTGAAAAATTGTAATCAATTACAGCTGATTAACGATTACAATTACAATTAACCCAAGTCTGAACGCCAGACGCGCGTTTCTTCTACACAAGACCATTGAGGACCAAAAAATTCAAAACGTTGTGCCAAATACGGCTTAGGTAAATTATTCCTGGGATAAGAAAATCCTAGTTAGTTTTTAAAAACTCACAGTTTTGTACACAGGAAATTTATAGAAATGATCATACATTTGATTTTCATGTCAACACAATTATTCTGATGTTTGTATAAATAAGGTATCCAAAGACACAATGAAAGTTATCTTAAGTAGGAAAGTTGAACTTTCACCGTTGATAATTTATAAAATTGAATGTATCGCGATCTTCATTTAACGTTGAACATTTTATTTGAATACTTAAATAATGCAGTATAAGTCGTTAATGGACGGTTTTGCATTGACATGAAATTCTTAAATTTAAAAACTGAATATTTCTACTTGATTCCTCGGTTCATCCAATAGCTTTATTATTTTCTGAAAGTATATGTTTGGACTATCTCACATACAAAATGGTATAAAATCGAAGATTATATCCAGAAACGTTTGACTCGGGAGATTTAATAGTCTTTGCAGATATTAAGCAGATTATCCATGATAAGAATTGTATTAAAAAACTGAAGTTTTCTCAAATATCTAACAAATGCTTCCAGTCCGTTTAAACATAAAATTTAAAAATTGATGAATTAAAACAATGACTTACCAAAGATACAAAATAGAAATAGAATATCAAAATATGCTTATTGCTTATGTTCTTTAATGTTTTTTAAGCTTACTGGATTCTTATGTGTCTTTGAACTGATAATTTAAATGTAATTGTGACTGTTGGACATTCAAAAACCCTGTCGAACATGTCCAACAAACGCACAAATAACTTCATCTTAAATCAGACTTTGACGGAAAGACAACGATTGATATCAAGCGTATTTAGCATACTCTCACTTAAAAGTGTCGATAGAAAGTTATCTTTCTTGTGTCGTGGGCTTAAATATGAATGGAAAGTTTTGACGTAAAATAAACAATCAATATAATCACCTTTTGAATAGAAAACCTCTAAGTTAGTCGATATGCTTGAGTTTTCAAGGTGACGTCACGAGCCAAATTTGTTTATTTGAAGCGAGCAGCTTGATATATAAATATAGCACAACAAATATCAAAGGAAACCTACACATACGATAACGTAATGTAAGACGTCGCTGTAAATTAATTCGCATTCTTTGGCTCCAAACATATTGAAAATTATTAGAAACATTTCTATTCATGACGACTTTCAGTTGACCTCTAGTTTTTCTCAATTATTTGCTGTCATTTGACGTTTACGCCACATCTTTTTATATTCATTCTCCTTACTGAAATTCTAGGTTGTTATATTGATGGTCAGTGCAAAGAGCATCTTGTAGAATGGAAAAATTCTGTATGTGACACCGAAAAGTGCTTTGTGACAATAAGTAAAAGAAATGGACCAAAAGTGCAGATAAGACACGTAAAGGCAGGTAGGGCAAATATTCGATCTTCCTTATAATGCTTAATACAAATATTATTTATCCAGAAATGAAGGCTATGCCTTTAATTTTAAAGCTTCATTGGTCCTTTCTGGTATGTATGTACCAGATTTATTCCACCATCTTTTACATGCGAAGTCAGGAAGTCAGAAATATGACAGTTATTATCCATTTGTTTGATAGGTGAGCTTTTGATTTTATCAAATTTCCGGTTTGAACTTTCCTATGTGTTCGGTATTTTTGTGGTTTTACTTTTGATAATTGTTGCCTGTTAAGAAATGACATTCTTTGAATTTAGGATGTAAGGATTCCAAAGGAGCCTGTCGTGACGTGAAAGAGACATGGGATGAACCATCAATGGATATCGATGGCACTTGTCCTAGTTCATTTAAGGCTGTGGCAAAATGCTGGTGGTATAAGATGGTAGTTACTTATGAAAGTAAATGTAAGTCTCTTTTATTTATTTTGAATAATACCATACGTTACGTTACACAGTCTCTATGAAAGGTCCAAGCTTTTATTTCAAAATCGAACAAAGGAATCCAAGATTTATAGGAGTTTAAAAGTCTTTCAATAACTATTTGAAGAAAATGGTCAATAAGTGTTCAGTTTCAATGCCATTGTCAAGTAAATCATGGACGCTTATATGGTATAGTATAGTTGTAATATTTCTCGCTGCTCTTTGGTTAACTAATGTCGCCTTAATATCCGACAACTAGTTTTTCAATCGAATGTCAAAGCTGTGAGTGCGATCCTTACAAAGAGATATAAGTTATATACAGTGAAAGATTTTTTTAACCAAGCTTCAGTAAATTTTACGATTTCCGGAAGAGTAAAAAAAATCGAAAATAAAACAGTATCCATAACGTATCATTTAAAATGTTTAATTAGCAGAAAGGAAGTCGTACTATTTTGGCACTAACCTAAAATTAAGGTTTGGTCGAGCGCAACACTGGTTCAAACTTGCACATACCAAGGGTAATATGGATAATGCCTTTAAAACATCAATGATAAACATGATAATAGTTTAACCATATATAGGAATCCATCATGGCAATATAGTGTTGCTTTGGAAGATTAATGTTGATGGCACCAAATTATGATCTTTATTCATTTTATAGTGTAAAGGTAATGATAACTTGTTGTTTTTCAAAACAATACATATAGAGCTATCTATTCAATTAGTTTCAGTGTATACTGTTATTCCACAATATATCTATAAACATATAAACATAAAACACTTTTGTTGCAGGTTCATATGATGAGGGGAGTAACAGAAAATAATAACGACGAGTCAAAACATAAATGTAATAAATTTATATGCCATATATACGTGTATTACCATTATTCATGAACTGAACTTCCCATTTCTAATTCGGAATTTGATTATGTTGTATGATTAAAAATGTGACGTAGTTAAAAGTGAGAACGGATATAGGGAGACATCAATCCGACGTAGAAAAAGCCGAAGTCCACCAATGGGTCTTCAAAACAGCGATAAAAGCCTGCGCCCGAAAGGCGGGCTCAAGCTGACCTCTAAACAAACATTTATACTAGCTTAGTGACAATGGACGTCAAGCGCAAAAATACAGCGGGATTTAATGTTTAATGAGATCTCAATCATTCCCCTAACATCTAGCCAATGTAGATAAAACAAACACACATCAATATGCACAGTAAAATTCAGTTTAAAAGAAGTTCGAATCTGATGTGGAAAACAAAAATATGTACAAATGAACGATACTTATTTATAACATGTAAGTGTTAGTATACCAATATTAAATAGATGAATGCATTGGTTTCATCCCTGGAAAAGTTCATAATTTGAATCAAATTTTTTTTTAATGTTTTTTAAACGAAAATACACTGACACATAATATTTTAAGCTATAGGAAATTTGTATAATCACTCGATAAAACAGAGACACTCGAAAAAAAAAATCAAAATGTCGTTTTCAAGGAACCAACAATAATTTTCGTAAAGTGTCTGGATACAAGGATATATAGATTACGAGTACGCATTTCCATCTCAATTTGCATTGGTATGTAAATAAAAAATGGCTTTCTTCTGTATTTTGGAATAAAGAATTTCAAGGCTAATTCATATTGCAACTATTCCAGTCATAATTACGTTCGATAACTCTGCATGTTACTGGTTTAATTAGGATTATGTAAAATTTACTGGTTACTCGATGAATGATTTAAAGAAAATTAAACAATATATTTATTTCACCTTGGTTATTTAATATCCATTCGAGATTTTTTTTATAAATATAAAATAATATCGTAATAAATTGCATCGAGAACACCAATTAATCTACATTAGTATTATTATTATTTATTATTTAGGTATTGTCAAAACTTACATCGTGATTAGGTGCCATGTTTATTTTCGATCTTTGATCACGTTGATGTTATGACTTAATTAGTATCTCCTTTATCTAGCTATGCCCTTGGCTATCATTATAGTGACTATAACATGTCATATGTAATTGCAATGTAAACAGTGAAATTAAATTAGATTTATGTGCATGTACAAAATAAGTGTCGAACATCGTCCACGTTTGAAAATTATTTGGTTGCCCTTTTTTTTTTAAATTTTATAAAATAAACAGCATGTAACAGCTTTATCAAAAGGAACCAATGTTTGATTCTATGCTGCTTTAAGGTAAGACAATGACTGAAAACGCGAGCATCCAATGGTTATTTGATTTTCAATGTAACAATCTTACAAAATATGTTTTTACCAAGTCGTTCCACGCTGTCATTGAGGTCGCCATCTTGAAAAATAATACCAGATTTTCTGTAAGTGACTGATTTTCAAATCTATTTGGAAGGGACATAGTAAAAAAATTAAACTATTGCATATACGATATTTCAAAGATTTATGAATATAGTAATAAGCACATATTCCCACAATTATTCCATCTGTTTTGTTTGAATCGCAATTTTAGGTTAAAAACGACAGAAAATCCAATATTTATCGGAGTTGGATGATTAACAGTGTGAACTTATCGAGGCAACAAGACAAATTTTCAAAAGCATTTGGAAGGGAGAAGACCAAAATTTAAACTTTTTCAAAAGGCATAAATATATTTCTTAATATATGAGGAATTACTATATATTCCCACACTTTTTGTATCATGAACTTAAAGTACTTTATTTTATCGATTCTTGAAAGCTCCTGTGCATTTCTATACATTTTACTTGGGCTTAATACGGGTGATGTGTGACGTCGTCAAAGTCACGTGATGACTGCTATAGTTGGATATGTTCACTTTTTAACGAAAAATAATGTCGGATTGATAATAATGTTTAATTCAAATACTCACATACCTTGTATATTATTATTAAACTCAACCTTCTGTATCACATCATGTCAGAAAGGAAGTCTCTTGGTTCACATTTTTGGTCATATTTACTTGAAAAAAAGTGCAAATCACTCGAAAAAAAGTACAAATCACTCGAAAAAAGCGCAAATCAATCTAAAAAAACAGGGTCCATTTTTTAACATGTACGTGATTGAATACACTTGTATACTAACTAAGTCTAGTCGACAAGAAAGAGACTACAAACCATGTTTTGTCCAAACTTTTCTACCTAAAAAAATGTCTGTACCAAGCCAGAAATTAGACTGTTGTTTTTTCATTCGTTTAATATGTTTGAGTTTTTGATTTTGCCATTTGGTTGGTGTTGTACTGACCAGGATTTTGGTGATTTTATATTTCATATATGATAGTAATACTTACAATAGCCCACATCATACGTGAATGAGTTGCCTGACTTTTTACATTTCATCTTTAAACATGTTGTTTTTCCTTTTGGAATTTTACTCAAAAACAGTATTTTTGTTATTTTACTTTTTAAGTTCGCGAACATTGCTCTCGATAAATTTGTGCCTAAGTTTGGCTAAAAATGACTCCGAAAGTTCGTTTTTTCTAAAAAGGTTGCATATTTCAACGTTTCATTAACAAAAGCCTTACATAAATGTTCAATTGAACTTTATTAATTATGTTTTCGTCAACTCCAGACACTTTAGGTCTTCAAATAACGAACTTGAAATAGTGACAGAAATAAGGTCGTTGTAGAACTTTTTGTCTTTCAGGTAATCAATTGAGAATTTTTGCATGTCCCTGTTGGCAAATAGTTCAAATGTGGCTAACGGGAAGCAATTCAATAATATAACTCCTTCAGTTTGAAATTGCAGAAACAGAAGTGAATATCTATAGTAACATTATCTCAACTTGTTTTGTTGAGATAATGTAATACGATTTTTTTTACATGTTTGTGAAATTTTTCTATATAAATCATTTCTTTATACAGTTTACATTAACAGCTTTATTTATTCAGCACTCTTTAGTCACAAGTAAGTAAAAAAAATCTCAGACAACAAGGGTGATTTGAGTGTTCTCAAAAGGCTCTAATTATCATTGTTAGTCAATTTAAAATAAAAGTCAAGGGTGTGGCGGTAATTTTTCGATTGATATAGATCTGAAAAGGTAATAAAGGTGATAGTTTCTCTGTCTCTTAAATATATGATTTCTCCTCAATTAGCGATCCTTTTGCAATGCAGGATGTATAAATTATCAGCAGCGTAATCAATACATAGAAAACAAACAAACTTTGGGAGAGAGTTTGTATATAACTGATAGTACTTGGAACATAAATGGATGTGTAATTGCCCCTTAGAAACATATAACTAAAATGAATAAGAAATTAAATGTATCCCTATTTGTTACAAATGAAATAAACTATTAAAGACAATATATAACTCACAAGGAAAAATAAAAATAAACTAAATGAAAAAATGCAGAAAAAAGGACAATTAATTATCTATGATGAGTTTATTATATAGAATATAATGTCAGATAGAATTAACAAAAACTCAAAGATTTTTTTACCCTCCTTTATTTAACTCTCATATGAATATTGCTTTATACTCATATTAATAATTATGACTTGCTGTACAAACGGTTGAAACATGAGATCCCCTTTGTTTACAGTAACAATTTTTACGCCTCTGTCCATTATATCCTAAAGCCTCAAAGTTTTGTCCAGGGTTTACACAATATCCATCAGCGTCTTGGCACACTGTAAGAGAAACATTATTAAACGACAAGCTCCGAGGTGATTGCTATTCAGAGGTTCTTGCTGCTGCATCATATAGTTTGATTTACAATTAGTACCCAATATGTTCTACCAGTAACGCCCGTAAAGCAAAATGAAAAACTTGAATCAACACAACAATTGCCTTTACAGAGTTACAGATACCACAAACCATTAATACTAGATATACACATCACTTTTGTTTGTAAATTTTGTGTTTCTCGTGAAAAAAAAATTACACGGTATTTGTTTTACTATTCTATTGTGATGTTAATGAAACTAAAACAGTTGAAAACAAATATATTGATATTCGGGAGATTTCTCACATCTTTCAAGATCAACAGCTACTGACGTGAAAGATAGTTTGGGGTGTTCAGTTCTTATTGGCACTTCGCAATTATTAATTTTTCATTTTAGGATTGAACCTGTTAGCTGTTTACTTATATTTCATTTAGTCTGCTATCACTTGATCTTAAGAAACAAACAATCAATCAATCATTTGATCTCTGGTTAAGAGTGTCTTATGGACAATCATACTAAATCGTCTTATCTCCTCCCTTTCTTAAGTGATCGAATCTTCAAGCAGTTACAACTGCCTAAACTTCTTTAAGACAAAAACACACTTTTTCCTATTTTCACCAAAACATATGCCATACATTTTATCCATGTACAAGTTTTGTGCATAAACCCATTGGTAACTCCACTATGCTTTTGTAATGTGTGTTTCAGTTTTATAGCACATGATGCAAAATGGGTAGGTTGTACGCTTGCAAAATAGGGTGAACCTCACTTAATGTTGTATCTGTACCAAGTTAGAATAGCTATACCATGTATTACTCGTCCGTTTTTTAGGAGTGAAGGGTTTTTTGGTTTTTGGTAGATAAATGACCTGTTGTACTGACCAGGATTTTGGTGATTATATATTTCATATATGATAGTAATACTTACAATAGCCCACATCATACGTGAATGAGTTGCCTGACTTTTTACATTTCATCTTTAAACATGTTGTTTTTCCATAAGTTTCAGTCCATTCTGCACCAACGTCGTGACAGTTTGAAGTTGTGTATTCTTTACAACCTTAAATGAAAAAATATATCCACCGTGTGTCTAACACTTATTTCATAATATTAGTATAATAATCCGGTTTTGCATCTAAAATTAAATTTTACAATTTTGACATCAACTCAAATTTTTACCATGATCATCACCAGGAAATATAAACAACTCCTTGTATAAACATTGAACGACAAAAATATATGACGTATACATTTTCTAACGTCAGACACGCGAAATTGTTACTTTTAAAATTGTAACACGATGATGACTTCTGTACCCATATTTTGACTATTCTATTTATTATTTCTTTTTAGTTCACGCATCATTGTAAATATAACGGAATTTGATGAGACTGTCGTACAAAGTGAGAGGTTTAGCGCTATAAAACCAGGTTTAATCCATCATTTTCTACATTTGAAAATGCCTGTACCAAATCAGGAATATGACAGTTGTTGTCCATTCGTTTTTTATGTGTTTTGTCATTTGGTTTTGTCATGTGATAAGGGTCTTTCCGATTTGATTTTCCTCTGAGTTCAGTATTGTTGTGATTTTACTTTTTAAATATATATATATAAGAAAATCAACTTATAAAACAGTGTATTGTTAACAAAAACGCGTGAAATTGCGAATACTAACAGAATTATATAGTTTTACTGAAAGGGGTATATTAATGAGTAGAAAAACTGGATATTATATTGATTAAATCCAATTTGTTTTAATTTCATACGTCAACTTAGATAATATAAAATAAGATATTATTAAACCGGTAAAATTAGAAAACTGGAAAACAATACCTTTATCCCCCTTGATTTAGACTAATCAACTCGTTTGTACTGACATGATAAACACGACAGATGTCACATGTGGAGTGAGATTTGTTACCCTTCCGGAGCACCTAAGATCCTTCCTAGTGTTTGGTAGTAATCGTGTTGCTCATTCTTTCGTTTTAATTTTGTGAACTGTTAATTGTCTGGTTGGTTTGGGTTTTTTTTTTTTTTTATTTTGCAGTTCCGTTATCAGCATATTTTTGACTTGTGAGTTTGAATTTCCCTTTGTACTGTTTACAAAAGTATGAATTAAGGATTTTCTTATCCCAGGCAATATTACCTTAGTCGTTTTTTGCACAACTTTTTGGAATTTTTGGTCCTCAATGCTCTTCAACTTTATACTCATTTTTGGCTTTATAACTATTTTTTATCTGAGCGTCCCTAATGATGCTTATGTAGACGAAACGCGCGTCTGGCGTATCAAATTATAAGCCTTCGATAACTATTTGGTATCCTTCGCCTCTTTTTGTTATGATTCATTCAAAATACCATCAATAACTTTAACTGATCCATTTAATATCGGTTAAAAAAAGTGAATTGGAAATAAAAATAATAAAACAGTCTATACCTCCTTTTGCGTATCTGTAAGTTGCCATGCGTCTCAATTCATCCCACTGACATTTATATTGAATGCATCCCACATAGTTTGTGTATCCATATTCACGGCATATTCCGTTTACGACACATCCTTAGAGAAAGAGATTGATAATAAATATATTCTAATTTAATAATTGTTGCAATCAAAGCCAGTACCTAAATATCTGAGTTTTAAAGAAAACTTTTAATTTCGTTTTACACCATTTTCCCTTTATTAAGTTCATCAAAAATAGTGTGTAGAAATACCTTGTATGTGTATATATATAATTATCATTAAGGATTATGTACCGTTGTGTTGATTTAATGCTAAACATATGAAATATTTTGTAGAAAATCCACAGCCGTTCCCCTTTTACTCTAATATTTGAGAATTCGGTGCTTGAAAGATATATTATTAGTGCATGCAGTGCTAGCCTTCAAACAAGTTTATTAGTTAAGATATGGTAATAACAAATATAAATATGGACCAATTCAAGTACATATTCTAGGATGCGCTCGACTTTAGTGTCTCAGTGAAAGGTTTTGGGAATGCAAATGTCTATTATGAACTTTTTTGTAAAAATATAAACGCTATCACATCATAAACAAACAAGTGAGTAATTTATTTAAAATTTTAAAACGAAAATCTCTATTCAAGTCAGTGAATTTTCTACAAAAATATTGGTTTTAGTTTTTTAGATACGGAGTATATTAAATTTATGTTTACCTATAATCTATGAAAATAATGCTTAAATCGTTATATGACGCTAAACGAGTCTAAATTGCTTGTACCACTATTTATTTGCGTCATATTAACATAAATTTAAGGTTTCTGGGAATTTTTAAGCTTGCAAGCCGAGAAAATATAAATTGTCGTAAATCATTAGAATTTTTTTCTGTACAGTTCGTTGAGAAAATATGTGTAACAAAATAACAATTCGAATAAAAATTAAAATTTTACAAAACTAAGTACTATTTTTACAGATATAATTAAAATTTACTACATACATTGACATGATATAAAACAATGAATATTGAACACTTGCCACTTGGTGATGTACTCAGTAATCGTTTAAAACCATATGAGCTGCCGGGCGTTTTGGTTACTGTACATTCTACCTGGAAACATGGTCTGCTGGCTAATGGCCACTTCTCACCATTGTAACGACATATACCATCATGGCGGCAACCTTTTTAGAACGAAAAGTCATGAATTATAAGAAATCATTAAAATTGTGAATAATAAATTCAGGTTCGATTTTGTTATCGATTAATAAACACTAAAACACCAGTGCAATTGTATCAATAGCATCATATTAGTTAAATACTGACGAAATGAAATTTAGAATCCAACTTGGATCCAGAAGTTTTTTAATAGCTTTGTATTTACATGAATTTCAATGGACAAAAAAAAGAAAACATTTATGTTTATATAGCCTCATTTTTATATTATGCCATGTAACGTGTATTTCAAAACAAATTTTGATATTAATGATCGTTCAAACATTCGCTTCGAAACTCATGTCAATCACATAAATATACTGACCAACTTTCACAGGTCTTTGTACCATGTATATTGTGTTTCCACTTCGCTTCTCTCGTTCGCACTTATAATCAACGCAAGAACTTTCATCAGTCCAGACGGAGTTCTCATCTTTACAAACACCATTGACTTTACATCCTGCATAAGAAGTAAGAAATGTTTTACTGAATCTATTATAGCAAAACAGTATTAATTCTGTCAATAACCACAACTCATTTCAGGTAAGCTGAAATAGAAGCGTTTTATTCAATTCTTCTTTCCAGATTGTAAATGAGAATTTCGGGAAATCAGTTACAAATCGTAAAAATGTTGTCCCAAATAATCATTTTTTTTATAAAATATTAAAGAAAAATACTTATTTGTTTAAAAGAACGATCTAAATTGAATTATTCTAACGATTAAGGAGGGAGATAATCAAAAAACAGACAAAAGAAGCAATTGTTTGAAATAGAACAATTGTCGGGGTATTCCTTTCGTCCTACTTTACTTTGTGAGAAAGAGTTGATTCCCAGGAAAAGATCCAGTTTTGTTCGATTTTCTGATCTTTTCTTCATAACAGGAAATATATTCTATAGTTCTGAAGTCCTTGAATGTACTACTGATATATGCCAATATATAAGAAAAGAGTATCATCAATTTGCACAAAACTTTTGGATATCTTGTCATTTTTAAACTTATATAACAATGTTTCATATATTTTAAACAAATGTAAACAATAATATTCTTTTGAAATATATTAAATACAGGTATTAAAAACTTATGTTACGACCTCCACCAACTCTTTCAAGCTGTGGGAATTTGCTGTTTGCCTGGCTTTTACATCTGTAGAGCGAACAATCCTCTTCTATTTCCTCATTGGTGGCAAGGCAATTACCATTTTTATCTTTACAGGCTATAAAAAAGTGTAACATAGAATTAACCATATAACGGTGGGCTTACCCTTCCAGATCACCTGAAATTTTGTTTTTTTTTCTATGTAGTATTTTCAATATGACAGTTTTTATCCATTGGTTTGATGTGTTTGATTTTTTGATTTGCCATTTGCATAAGGTCAAGTTACAGTAAATTATTATGACACTGATTTTGGTAAAATTTGGCATACATTTTTGGCTCTTTCAACTATAACTAAAATCGAAAAGTAATGCATTTTAATATAATTTATGCTGAAGTTTAACCGACTGAAGTCTTTCAAAATATGTGAATATTTGTATACACAGCACTTAAAATAAGCTAAAACCGTTTCCTAAAATTGGCCTAATATCATTTAACCTTAAATTTATACCATAGATTTTCTTAGAAAAAGTATATGTTGTTGGTAGATGATTTTCTATTTAAATGATGTAAAATAATCATTGGGTCACCGACTTCGTTTTCACGTTATATATCATTCAAACTTTTGTTAGTTACACCACAAAATATCAAAATCAGCTTAACGTCATAACGGTAGTAAGTACCATAAAAACGAAGTCGGTGACCCATCATTGTATTTTAAAAGTGTCAACTAAAACCAGTTACTCCTTCTCTATTGTAAATGTTAAAATGGGATGTGGTATTATTGGCCTTGAGCAACAGAGACCAATTACATAGAGGTTAACAACTATATGTCATATCATTCTATTTGATAGTCATACCATAAGAAACTGGATTCATTGAAGCGTACTGTGCTTTGTCGGTCGTTTTAATACTACATTCATAATCAACACAACCATGTTTTCTCCGAGCACCTTCCTCAACACACTCGTTTTTAAAACTACATTCTTAAATATAAAATTATAATCAGTTAAAACTTGTCATGGCCTTGGTAATTAAATTAATTAAATTGATTGTCGAGATTCAGTATTTTTATAGTAAAAATGAAACATTGATAATCATATTTGATAAACACTTAAAGTCTTAGCAAACTTACACTAGAGGAAAGGGTCACATATCAACATGAAAAGCCATGTTTTGGGGTTTTGTATTCTGGAATATCAACGTAAACCAATTATGAAACTGAATCACTTTGAGTCATTTTTGAATGGCCTATGGATTAATTATCTCCCGATTTATTTCGCCATTCCTTTTGTGTTTGAGTTTGCATGCCTTTTATACTTGTATCCAAAACAAGAGGTTGCTAGAGATGTCATTATCAGTAAACTCATTCTTGTTATAATATTCCGTATGAAGAAAATGGTTATATAGCTAGCTAAAGCTATCACTTGCATGACAGTCATTTGAAATTCCATAATATTTACAAACAAGAATGTGTCTATAATTAACGGATGTCCCTCTCGCACTATCATTTTCGGTGTTCAGTGGACCGTGAAATTTGGGTACTAAGTTTCATGTTGATTGGTCTTCAAGATCATCAAACACTACCTTGAC
This sequence comes from Mytilus galloprovincialis, assembly GCF_965363235.1. NCBI lineage: Eukaryota > Metazoa > Mollusca > Bivalvia > Mytilida > Mytilidae > Mytilus > Mytilus galloprovincialis. The sequence continues at coordinate 93,090,103 of NC_134843.1, forward strand.
CAAAAACCTAAAGCAGGACAGACGGACGGACGGAAAACAGACAAGAAAACATAATACGCGTAAATGGGGTATAACAATGTATGAAAAAAACAAAGACATAATTTAGCTACAGTCGTCACAATTTGTGTATGATATTACCCACTATAAAACAATTAAATATACCAACAAAGAGAACAAAATGACATAAAGACAAGGCACAGAAGCAACTGAAAAACAAGAAAACAAAGCACGACCTTAACACAATTACACAATGGCGAGATGTATAAGTACCGATAATCTCATCATAGATACCAAGATTGGAATTTTGTATTTGCGCAAGATGCGCGTTTCGTCCACAAAATACTCATTAGTGACGCTGAAACAAAAATAAATTTAATAGATAACAAGAAAACAAAGTAGAGGAGAAATAAGAACCCAAAATACCTAAAATGTTTATATCTAAGGTAATCTATTGCTGAGGTAAACAAAAGTCTTAGAATTTTAAAAATGTAAAGTTTTGTTTATAAACATTTAATTTATAACAATGACCATATCAATGAATATGATAATTCATGTCAGCACAAAAGGATATGACAAAAAATGAACTTAACAGTAAGACAATAACAATCAAAACCAAGGAGTAAACAAAGACTCAAAAAACCAAAGGACATTTACATCAACATAAATAAGAAATAAGAAACAACACGAACTCCACTAAAAACCGTGAGTAAAATCAGGTGCTCCGAAGGGTAAGCATTTCCTATAATATAAATAGCTACCAGGTTCATAATAATTTTATATATTTGTTTCTACAAGTTACCTTTTGTTAAGCATGTGGTATGCCAAATGTTGCGTTCTTTGTCGATGTACAGCATTGCAGAACTCTTGAATGTTTACCTTATGTTTGGCAGTATCCATTTGACGTGCCTATGAACTTGTATATCCCGTCGTTGTTTTGTGATATGATAAATATTTGTATTCTTGTCTTTCGTTTCTGCTTATGTGTTTTGTTCATATACCAAATAAGGAATATGACAGCTGTTATCCATTCCTTTGATGAGTTTGAGCTTTTTGATTTTTCCATTTGCTTATTACTTTCCATTTAAAATTTTCTTCAGGGTTCGATATTTATGTTAATTTACTTTTTTCTATTGAACTATTCGTTAAAATCCGTAGAAAATGTACTGAATATGCATGGAATACTTTTGTCTGGCTTTTAAATTACCAACAATCAGTCTATCATTATACTGGTAATTTGACAAAAATCTTTTTTACTAAATAAAACATACTTTGTTGTTTTACTTCCTGCTTGAAAACATGTCTGAGACCATTTGTGTACCAGCGACAAGTGTATTCTGTACATCCACTGTTCCATGTCATGTTAACACCAATGCATCTGCCATTAAACTTGCAACCTAGATTTAATCAATGTGATATAACAATCGACAAATGTATGTCCAGCTTTTTGTATATATGGTTGAAAGGTTTCTGACCAACGTTTTTATTGTTCTTATTGATATTTTTTTCTAAAAATGTTTACATTCAAATTGTACATTTAAAAACTATGTCAGCAATAACGTCGTATCCATAATGAAATCCAATTATGTTTTCATCCGGAAAAGTTATCTTAAAATTGAGATCATAACTAATTATATCTATATTCTAATAGAATCATTTAAACTAATCACCCGCATGCTTTTATATGAATAACAGTCGCAACCACTTAAACACAGACATAATTATGAAACATCAAGGAAAAAGATGAGAGACAAGGTACGTGTCTCCTGCTATGAAACAATCAACTGCAATGTTAATCCATACTTAATAAAAATATCATAACCAAAAATAGAAAAAAACACTGAAAGCATTTTGTTTTCTTTTTTTGTGGTGACCGAATCGATGGCATAATCCTGGTAACCGTCAAGATAAATTATGTCTAACATTATGCATTTTTCTATTGTGTTCTTTTAGTTGATACATTATAAGATGTTTATATATGAAACAAAACTAAAACAAATATTGATAAACAGAGACTAATACATCAGAGATACAAAATGTGCAACAGTGTTGGTCATAGATTGTGTTTGCAATGAAATATTATGAATTAATATTTTTTTAAACTTTATCATTCAATAAAACTGGAAAAACAATGAATATAATACCGTAAACTGTGCAACACACTTTATATATTAAGATACCTCCATCTACGATATTCATGTACGTAGCCCTCTTCTCTTTATCATAGAAACACTGTTTTGTGTAACATCCTTCTGTAACTTTGTCACCAGCCTTATAACATTTGCCATTGTATACACATGCTATCAATAAAAACAATTGTGTTTTGAGAACGGTTTATCCCCGAATAACAGTCGCCATTTCCGATATAAGATTTGGTTTTTGTATTTTGATGGTGACAGCTCATAAACTCATTTTTCCCAAAATTGTTTCTTTTCTTTTAATATTTTGCGAATAACAATTGTCTTGTATCGTTAAATTATAGCGTCTTTTGACTTTTGAATCTACTAAATTTCGTAACCGTTAATCTTTACTATCAGCAGGTGCTACATATGAAGCGGGTTATGCTTACCCTTCCGGAGCACCTGACATCACTAAAGTTTTTGATGGGGTTCTTGTTGTTGTTGTACCCCTACTATGTCTGTTTTGTTCAAGCAATATTATCGTACAAGTGAGAGGTTTAGCGCTATAAAACCAGGTTCAATTAACCATTTTCTACATTTAAAAATGCCTGAACCAAGTCAGGAATATGACAGTTGTTGTCCATTCGTTTGATGTGTTTTATCATTTGATTTTGCCATTTGATTAGGGTCTTTCCCTTACGAATTTTCCTCGGAGTTTAGTATTTTTGTAATTTAATTTTTATATTTCATATTTTTAATTACCCAAATATTGCAAAACACTTGTCCTTCCTTCATGACAAATAAGTTGTTGCCCCTGCTGATAAACCCCTCGCAAAATCGTTTTAGTGTGTTAATTGATGAAGCTGATACGCTATAAAAAAAAAAAAAACAAAAAACAACCGTCCCACGAAAAACAATTGAACAGATACATGTAAACTTACTTTTAAAAGATTTCATTTAAATTCCTAGCAACACTAAGACTAATGTTCATATAGATTACAGGCGTTCTGTGAATCAAATCAGCTGATGTTGACGTCAATCACGTGTAACCCATGTCTTATTTGAATTAGAACATGACTTTGCTTCTCTGTGAAATTATTAATTGTATTCATTTAGAAAAAAAATCAACTCTACAAAATGTTTTAGGTACCTCCAGCTACGGTGCTCATATAAGCGACCTTCTTTTCTTTGTCAATAACACATTGTTTCGAAGAGCATCCCTCTTTCACTTTATCACCAGCTTTATAGCATTTGCCTTTGTAATTGCATTCTGTCAATAGATTACAGTAAAAAATAGTTATTATCTTGTCAAATACTTTATATTAGTTTCGTATTTCAGTTTTATTACAAAAAAAAATTGTTCGCAAATAATGTTGGTACATAAAATTGTTGTGATTGTCGCTAAAAAGACATAATTGTGAGTTTCGACCGTTAAAATGTTTCTTAATCTACGTACATTGCATATCATCATTGGCAACCGTCCACAAGGGTGACTGTGTAATAGAAAGTGGGTCATCACATGTCTTCTTCAGACCCGCAGTAAAACCATTTCCCCAGTGGGCGTCCGTTTGACTGTGTGGGATGTTTCCATATGGGAACGTTACATCCGATGCCTAGTGTATAGAGAGTGCTACGCTATCTGAACGTTTAGATTCCTTGCCAGATCTCTTTGAGGAGTCCGTAGGTAGCCTGTGTCTAGGCCAAATTTCAGTCCCTATCAAATAAGCTCTCATTTTCTAGTGGGAGTCGAAATTTCCACGACCTTCATCCCATTTGTATGTATTGTCCTTAATATGCATGAAATATTTGCCACTGGACTTTAAGTAACGATTAATAAAGCATTGGCACACATAGTAATGGACGGTTTATGATAATAATAATACATCAAATATAGAAACTAATGCATTCAAATAAAAATGGCTTTCATATTTTACGCATGAAGAATGTTTGGTATATATATAATCTATTAAGATACAATAAGTAAACATTTATAAAGTGTTATAAAGCATGAAAGCAAACGAAATTTTCTGAACTAACCTTCGGTATTTTCACTCATCTTATCCATTTTTCGTGTTGTTCACTCTTATTGAACAATGCACATTTTCATCTAGAGATGGGATCTAAGTGTAAGGGGGGGGGGGGGATACGGTAACTGATATTTCGATGTAGGGCGTCCTATTACTTTGCGGGATGTATAATCAGTCAGCCACGTCCAGTCAGGAAGGGAACGTTAAATATGATGCCTCGTATTGAAAGAGTTCCCCAACTCAGCACGTTAACAACCATTGAAACAACTCTTTGAAAGTCCGTAAATAACCTGTTGCAAAGCTGAAATTCTGTTACTTTTATGTATACCCTCAATTTTCAGTGGTCGTTAATGTTGCCCGAACTTATCCTGGACGTCCCTTACTAAAGGCCCTATTTATTATAAACAGTTGATTTGATCACGTGTAGAACAATCATGAATAACTTGCCACTGGACGTTGAGTAACTAATAATCAAACAATATACGGTTATAAATTCAAATTAGAATATGTTTGGTTTGAATTGGAAAATATTTCAAAAATCAAAATATTCAAAGTTAACTAATGCGAAATTGGATTAAGATGAAATGTTGCAAAGGCAGATTAAGGGGGTCCCAGGCCCCTCTGTTATGGGACAATTTGGTTTATTATATTTGGGAATCACTGAAGCATGGCTGGATCGGACCCCCTCTTAGGCACACAATGAGATATGCCACTGTGTTGTAGTATAATAATTGTAAATAGAAACGATCAGCGGCAATATTTAAAGACTACTATTATCTAGTAAACAGTCGTTAAGAAATCAACACTTTTAGGACTGGGGTTGAATATTCTCAATCACTCTCAAGATTGGTACAAACTGCATCAAATTCAATAAAATGCCTCTACAATAATGTATATCAATTGGCACAGAGTATCAATTATTGCTTATTCGGTTTGTTCTTGGTGGTAACTCTTATTAAATCATTGCATTTGTTGGTATGAGTCTTGACATGCTGATGTAAATATGGTACACTATTTAGGAATGAATTTTAATTAGATGAATGCTATTGAGATAGCCTCTTTAGATTGAAGTTCTAAATAAATGTGTTTAATTGTGAAAATGTAAAATAAAACTACAGAACATTTTAAACTTGTAATAAAAATGAAACGTTGTTAAACATTATTGACGTACCGATGAATATTCATTGTTTTAAGATTTCAGGTAAACTATTGTTTGTTTGCTTTAAAGTTTTAGCTCGGAGTTTTTGATTGATTAACTGTTGGTTACTTCACGTTCAGTGGCAAATATTTCATACATTTTCTACTATTTTTTACTTGATCTAAATGTAGCTTCTGTAATAGATGACATCAGCTATGAGGGTCGGGTAAATTTGAACTGCCACGGAAAAAAATAAGGACAGGAACTTAACCTTGCAAACATGCCACCTATAGTCTCCTTAAAGAGTTGTTATAAGGGTTATCAACGATCAAAGAGCGTAGTACTCTCTTAATATGTGGCATCAGATTCAACTTCACCATTCTGACCGAACGTGACTGCGTACTTGATCATTCCACACATTCAAACGGACGCCTCACTCTGGTGAGGGTTTTACTTCCGGTCGGAGGAAGACCAATGGAGAATTGGTATTGAAATAGACTTTGACATTTTGACAATTTTATTACCTGTTTTATATGAATTAACTGTATAATTACCCAGTATTACCATTTGAAATTATTTGTACCACAAAATTTACTACCTTACCCCATAAGTTGGTCGTTTTACGTTACTTATTAATAAATATCTTGAACCCTATGTCCATATGATTTTTAGAAAAGTATAAATGAACTTGTAAATCCGTTTTCTGATTTACAGTTCATACATCATTGTTTTTATTCATTTCAAGCTGAATGTTCCTTATCTATATTGTTGTTACAACGATAATATGTGTTTGCATTACCTTGCTCAACTGAATCAATGTTGAATGATATAGAATTCGCTTTCCTTGTCATGGTACATTTTAACCAATGGCAGGCGGCATGGTGCCACACTGCATTGACTGCATGACATTCACCGTCATACTTGCATGCTACAAATAAAATTAAGTTATACGACTGAAACATTGAATAATATGCATGTATAGCTGTTCAATGAAAATGTTAAAAACATCACTGTATTCGATGCTTAAAATTCTTGAAAGTTCTATAAAATTAGCAGTATAGCCATAAAAAGAACCCATACTATCGATGCTGTATTCTGTAGCGCTATACAGGTAAATAAACTGTATCATTTATTTTGGCCAATAAATTAAAATTAAAGTGTTGATTGCATTAACAGTTACAGTATGATGTTCTTCGAAAACAAACAGTTGGTCTGACGGCATTGATATCAATTAGATCATACATTCAAAAATAGAGATTTCTTGTATGACTATTTTAGGTGAAGCCGGCAACACAAGCTTGCTGTAAAAAAAAATTAACACCAAAACAGGAAATAGTGTTAACTGGAAAGCCATTTAAGATACATAAAAAGAAATGACAGCACATTTGTAATTTACTAAAATCAATTTACAATAGGCATATAACATAACAATAGCATCACTAAAGAGAAGCACATTGACGAAATGTGAATAGGGTGCAAAATTAGTAACATAAATATTATAGAGTAGATATAAGAAGATGTGGTATGAGTGCCAATGAGACAACTCTCCATCCAAGTCACAATTTACAAAAGTAAACCATTATAGGTTAAAGTATATGAATAATGCATCATTTATAAAACTAACATCTGTAGAAAAAAACAAGTAGAGAGGAAACTTACCACCTCGAAGGAATTTCATTCCGCATTTCGTAGTTGCTGCTGAACATTTGTATGTCATGCAATTTTTGGTAAACTCAGAGCCGATAGGAATACATTTCCCTTTACCATCACTACAGCCTGAAAAACAAATAATATGATGTCGTTTGCAATTGATTGGAAGAAAGACAACTGTCTTATGAAGACCGATGACAAATGTTTTAATTATCATAGATCATTGAACGACAATAAGGAATACTGCATACCGTTAATAAATATAACAAACCCTTGATTTCATTGTGTGAAAGTCCAAAAAAAAAAACACAGAGGTTTATTTATAACACAACAAAATATGTTAGCGAGTGCACAACCCTTCCTCTAACTTTGGACAGTTGTGTAAAAGCACAGTATAATAATAAACAGTAAAAATCACTAGACTCTCGTATTAATGCTTATCAACTAAACAAATTGTTAACAGACAGTAATATCTATCTAACGTATGTCAATATGCATATGTCACTAGTGGGAACTTGACGAATCCAGTAAAATTTCAGATAAAATGTCAACCTTTGAAAACGATGAATATTAATAAAAAAAAACACGTCACCAGTACGTCGAGTAACTGTTTGTTAAAATCAACCAATGCATAATAAAGAACATAAATATAGTGGATGTTTGAGTGTACTGGTCAATATTTTAGTTTAAAATGCATGATTTTCTATTAGTTGTTTTTGGCTGTAAACTAGCTGTCAATAACTGCGAGTACTCTGTGTACTTGGTATCGTTTTTTCATTGGGATGTATAAGTACCCTGCCACGTCCACTGTATGTTTGTGTTAGATGTATGTCTTTGGTTGTCCATCTGATGAGGTATTTTATAGTCTTTTTCAACTGATATGTATAGTTTGTTCTTATGGTGTACTGCTACATCATCGTTCAAGGGTAGGAGAGGGTTTGCGCCTTCGAACTAGTTTCACCCCACCGTGTTGTACGTACCTGTTCAAAGTAATTGAGCCGTTCTCGTTATTTGATGTTTTTTATATTTAATTTTCGTTTCTTGTTTTGAATAGTTTGTTCTTATATTGAGCTATCAATGGGAAGGGTTTGGCAAAAGAAGTATAACCCCGCAACAGTCTAAATGAGCCTTCCCAAGTCTGGAGCCTGTAGTTTCGTTGTTGTCGTCTGTTGCTGTGTAACATATTCAGTTTTATTATTTTGTTCATAATTAAGACCGTTTGTTTTCTCTTTGGATTGTTCTACATTTGTCATTTCGAAGGATTTTGTACTGGTAGCTGAAAATGCTATATGAAATTTGTTCATTGTTGAAAGCAGAACGATAACCTGTAGTTCTTAATTGCTGTGTCATTTGTCTCTTAGTGTAGAATTCACATTGGCAATTATGCATCTTGTTATTTTTATGTATACCAGTTTTGAAGCGACTTGTTTTGTAGTTTTTGCTCATCCGTTGAAAAAAAAACACTATTTAAGTTTGATGAGTCCGAAGTGATTTTTATTACACCTTTTGCCCAATCACAAAAATTTTAAAAATTTAAACCCCAAAAATGTTTCTCGATCCTGGTAAAAGATCTTACTGGCAAGCCGCAATAGACATAGTAAGTACCATTGATATTAAATGTAATCTTTTAATAAACAGAAGGTAAAAATTATAAAAACATTTCACTACATATACATGTTTTAAAACTACATTCAGTCAAAATAAAAATGAAATCTGATTTTAAATGTCCTGTACCAAGTCAGGAAAATGGCCATTGTTATATTATAGTTCGTTTCTGTGTGTGTTGCATTTTAGTGTTTCTTTTGTGTCGTTGTTCTCCACTTATATTTGATGTGGGTCCCTTAGTTTTAGTTTATTAACCGAATTTGGTTTTTGTCAATCGATTTATGAATTTCGAACAGCGGTATGCTACTGCTGCCTTTATTTTTGTTATCCACGCAGTATCTACGTTATTTGACAATGTTATTAGTACGTTACCTGCTTTAACCATTCGGAAACGACAGTCTTGTGAACCTGGACTGGCAGTACATACTGAATTGTAGCATCCCCTTTGAATATGATAATTGAGTGGTCGACACATATCTTCGTCTTTGCAACCTTAACACAAAAAAAAAAACATATATGTAAGTATTTTTTTTTTTAAATAAAGTTGAATCTACAAACACACGATTTATTCTTTGAACCTTAATACAGCTTGACTCCAAGAATATACCTTGTACACGAATTTCTCATAAGACTTGTAGACTAATATTAAATAAATTGTTTTAACTATTTATGGTTCTAAATAGTACTAACAGAATTAAAGAAATAACAATTGAACTAAAATCGATATGAGGTCTATTTTTCTATTCATTTTGGCTAAACAATCATAAATGAGGCGAGCTTGAAATGACAGTCAAATGTCAGTCAGACAGTTGACTAAATGGCTCTTATAAGTATTTCAAATACATTTAATTTATAGAATGATTTATAATATACCTCTGTAGTCTGTTTTTATTTGAAATTCTACTTTAACCCCGTTGTCGATTTTATAACATCTCTTTGAATAACATGTTTCACCATATGAAGCCATCCATACTTCACTCTCATTTCTACAGTTGCCTTTGTCATCCTTACAACCTGAAAACATAGTACCGTTAAAATACAATATGGGTAATGGAATATTTCAAAGGGATCACAATAAGATGATAAATATTCACTACATATGCTAAGGTAACGAGCCATATCGAAGCAATTGTTGCATATTAACCATAAAACACTTTACAGAAAAAAGCTAACATTACTAAATTTGATAACTTAATTAAATCTAAAGCCTGATTCATATAGAAATCAAGTCTCTGTCCAGGTTTTATTGGAATATACCGTAAAAATGAAATGTACATGTACTGTTTATCTTTTATTTTAATAATATTCCACATATACAATTTAATCCTTTTTTTCGAGATAAAAAGAAAGGTGTAATCAATTTTTAAACCACTTGCTTCCATTCACATTAAAAAAAACATTTATCTATATTCATAAAAGGGTCAATGGCATACAAATTGTTACACACATAAACACATACGTCATCATGCCATTTACAAAACAAAGGAACATACAAAATAACAAATGACTCTAAATGCTCCTGTCCTAACAGTTCCATATACTGTTTGATAAAGCAGCCTTACGTGTTTACTTGCTTGATAGTAATATATGATAAACATATTATGATTAGGGACTTTCCGTTTTGAATTTTTCTCGGAGTTGAGTATTTTTGTGATTTGATATTTTTTTATTTGTGTCTTTCAATTTTTCTGGTTTGAGTTTAATTATATGTAATTTTTACATAAACAGATATTTTATATTATAGAATAATCTTACCACCAGAAATCACTGTTAATACTCGTAATCCCTGTTCCTCTTTGCATGTAAACCAAGAACAGCCTTTCTTTATTTTGTCACCAACGAGAACAGTGTTGCCATCCCCGTCGTCGCATCCTAGGGTCAGACAAGTAATTTGTATAACATCATATATTTCAATTGATAACAACTGCTGGGAACAGTTGCCTAATTCAAGGATGGTTTATTTCCTTAAATAAGGAGGAATTATTTTCTTTTTTATCAATTTAAAGTTTTCGTTCTTATGTAGCCACATTTTCCGTAGTACTTGCATATATAGTATATGTATTTAGCCGCTGGCAGGGATGTTCATATCTTTTGTATACTACCATGACAAATTTTATACAAAGTTACTTCTTAGAAAATACATAACAAAATCCAAATAAAGTCAACAGTTGTATACCGCTGTTTGAAATTCATAAATCGATTGAGAAAAAATATCCGGGTAACAAACTAAAACTGAGGAAAACACATCAAAAAAAAAAAGAGGAGAACAACGAAACAACAGAAACACTAAATGAAACACACATAGAAAAAAGTAAAATCACAAAAATCCTGAACTAAGAGGAAAATCAATTCGGAAAGTCCATAATCACATGGCAAAATCAAATAACAAAACGCATCAAAAACGAATGGACAAGAACTGTCATATTCCTGACTTGGTACAGGCATTTTCAAATGTAAAAAATGGTGGATTAAAGAAACGAACTCAAAGATAATAATAGCAATTTTCCTGACTTGGTTCAGGACATTTTAAGAAAAATGGTGGGTTGAACCTGGTTTTGTGGATAGCCAAACCTCCCGCTTTAATGGCAATGTTAAATACAAAAGTAAAATGACATCGTTACATTACAGGATAAATATATGTTTAACTCTTCGCTTTTTTAACGATATCAAAAATACTTCAGTAATCAATATAGGTTACCAGGTATGCATTATGAAAGGTACCAAATGACTTGATCGAAAAAAAAAACTTTCCTATGAACATGTTAGAAGATACCAAGCTGCTGTGTAAATTATTAAATCAAAAGTCAGAAAAAAATAACATAATTTTTCAGGTTTTTTTTTCACTGGTATCTTTGATGAGTTGTTTTTATTAATGCGAAATTCATTACGATTCAGATTAAGTTTTTTTCTGGTAAGGTTGCCTGTGTATGGGTTAGTCCATTTTTGTACTATCCAACCATTATTTAGATATTTATATCAAAAAGCAAGATTAGGTTAACACAAATACAGTTTGAAAGCTTTAGCGAAGGTTGCATAATTTAAAATTTCATCTAGTCTGCGACAGACTTTCAATCCGAGCAATACTGACTCTTATGAAGAGGAAACGCTCGAGTGTACTAAATTATCATCCTGATATCTTCGTTTATCTTTTGAATAACTGAATAAATAGTATATTTAAAGATAACAGACAAAGAATTTAAACCTGTAATTGATATAAACTCATCATAGATACCAGGGTCAAATTTATGCATACGTAACGTCTACAAGAGGCGCTCGAATAAAACTAGAGGCTCTTCAGAGCCTGTGTCTCTCACCTTGGTTTATGTGCATATATTACAAAGGACACAGATGGATTCATGACAAAATTGTGTTTTGGTGATGGTGATGTGTTTGTAGTTCTTACTTTACAGAACATTCTTGCTACTTATTTACAATTTTCTCTATCTGTAATGAACTTGGCCTTTTAGTAAGAGAGGAAAATATTTTTGTAAAATTTACAAAAAAAATTACAAATTATTAAAAATTGTTTTTAAAAAAAAGGACTATAAAGGGCAATAACTCCTTAAGGGGTCAACTGACAATTTTGGTCTTGTTGACTTATTTGTAGATCTTACTTTGCTGAACATTATGCCGTTTACAGTTTATCTCCATCTATAATAGTATTCAAGATAATAACCAAAAAAGGCCAAATTTCTATAAAATTACCTATCGGGGGCCAGTAACTCAACGACCAGTTGTTCAATTCATCTGAAATTTCAGGGCAGATAGATATTGACTAGATAAACAATTTAATCCTTGGTCAGATTTGCTCCAAATGCTTTTGTTTCAAATTTATAAGCCAAAATCTACATTTTACCCCTATGTTCTATCCTAGCCATGGTGGCCATCTTGGTTGGTTGGCTGGGTCACTGTACACAATTTTTTAACTAGATCCCTAATAATGATTGTAAAATTTGGCCCAGTAGTTTCAGAGGAGAACATTTTTGTAAATGATTGCAAAAATTGACTAAAATTGGTAAAAAATGACTATAAAGGGCAATAACTCCTTAAAGGGTCAACTGACCATTTTGGTCATGTTGACTTATTAGTAGATCTTACTTTGTTAAACATTATTGCTGTTTACAGTTTATCTCTATCTATAATAATATTCACGATAATAACCAAAAACAGCAAAATTTTCTTAAAATTACCAATTCAAGGGCAGCAACCCAACAATGGGTTGTCCGATTCATCTGAAAATTTCAGAGCAGATAGATCTTGACTTGATAAACAATTTTATCCCTGTCAGATTTGCTCTAAATGCTTTGGTTTCAGAGTTATAAGCCATAATCTACATTTTACCCCTTTGTTTGTATTTTTAGCCATGGTGGTCATCTTAGTTGGTTGACCGAGTCGCCGGACACATTTTTTAAACTAGATACCCCAATGATGATTGTGGTCAAGTTTGGTTAAATTTGGCCCAGTAGTTTCTGAGGGGAAGATTTTTTGTAAAAGTTAACGACCACGGACGACCACGGACGACGGACGCCAAGTGATGAGAAAAGCTCACTTGGCCCTTTGGGCCCGGTGCGCTAAAAAGCGTTAGTTTTACACACCACAATTTCATCGGTGTATTGCAACACAAGTAGATATCTATACTAATATGACCGTCGTTTGTCGTTGGAATGCATTCATCATAGGCATATGATTCACGTCATCCAATCAAAACCATTGATACAAAGTGATTGTATTAGAATAAAGTTTAACCTACCACAATCCATTGGTTTATAGTGACAAAAGTATATTTCTGTGCTATTATCACCGTCCTTTGTCATTGGAATAGACCCATTCATTACAGGCATAGGATTGTTGTCATCGTCATCAAACGCAAAATATTCAAGGGTGTGTGTCATACCTACAAAATTAAGTAAACAATATCAGTACTACATGTTCCTTTATTTTATAAACGCTGATTCTGTAAACAATGTCAGTACTACATGTTCCTTTATTTTATAAACGCTGATTCTGTAAACAATATCAGTACTACATGTTCCTTTATTTTATAAACGCTGATTCTGTAAACAATATCAGTACTGCATGTTCCTTTATTTTATAAACGCTGATTCTGTAAACAATATCAGTACTGCATGTTCCTTTATTTTATAAACGCTGATTCTGTAAACAATATCAGTACTACATGTTCCTTTATTTTATAAAGGCTGATTCTGTAAACAACATCAGTACTACATGTTCCTTTATTTTATAAACGCTGATTCTGTAAACAATATCAGTACTACATGTTCCTTTATTTTATAAACGCTGATTCTGTAAACAATATCAGTACTGCATGTTCCTTTATTTTATAAACGCTGATTCTGTAAACAATATCAGTACTGCATGTTCCTTTATTTTATAAACGCTGATTCTGTAAACAATATCAGTACTACATGTTCCTTTATTTTATAAACGCTGATTCTGTGTTCAGGCAAATGATAATGTTTGAGTAAATGTACATGTTATCAATATAAGCCTTATATGAACAGTTGATTAAACTCTGAAAGGGTTTTAAAATATAGTTTTATTTTTCAATATATTAACATTATCGTGTTAATTTCAATCAATAGCGAACAATAAAAATAACATGTAAATACAAAACCAAATTGTTCTCCAAAATTTAAATGACACAAGTTCATTATAAATGAGAGACCATAGTAAATTTATTGCATCATATACCTCTAACTTGTTGACAATCGTCCGCCTTACTTCCCATAAACAATATAAAGGGTCTGTCCTTTGGCAATACCAGCGGAACTTCAATATCTCCATCATTTCGGCAACAAAAATAAAATGTAGTGTCTTTTTTGTAACTTCCATCAGGCAGTGATCCTTTCATGGTACTAAGATTTTCAAATTTGTCTACATCATCCATGGTAATGTATCCCTCTTGAAAACCTGAAAGTGCAAGTAAGAACAAAATTAAAATATATTCGTAAGTAATAATGCCCCAAAGTATATGTCTATGGAATTTCGAAAATGAGAGCTTATTCCCTTGCTTTTTGATACTCGTCTTTCAGAAAACGAATGTAATGCTGAACAAATCGCAAATTTTCATTGAAACAAATAAACAAAATACAAATCAAAATGTGTGTATTTGGGCACTTTAGGGCTAGTAATATAGCATGGCTTTGGTTTTTTAAGACTTTATGTTGTCATCTATATGTTGGGATATTTTCAGCGTTGATTCGCGTGTCATTAACGTGTAGCTTTGTTTTTGAGCACATATACATGTATATTATAACATTATTTTTTCATGTCAGTTATTTGTAGCCCTTCAAATAAAACATTCTGTTAATTATGAGCACCTTTAGGACAAGTTCCATTTTTTCTCATGATGCAATATTTTCCTGTTTCCCAGTATGTCTGGTATCGAGGACGGATGGAAGAATCATTTACTGCTCGCTTCATACAGAAATAATGTATAAAAACAAAACTACTGTACATTCCAAAGGCATCAAAATCAAATGAAACATAATTCTTCAAACTTCCAACATGTCCTCTATGTCCTTCTGACCATTCTTCAGCAACATCAAATGGACAACCAGTCTTTGATTTTAGTAGTCCATAATCACCCTCAGGCCAGTACATAATCTCTAAAGAAAAGAAGAGAAGATTTCGTTTAAAGTCAAGTGGTGATGATAACAACACACATAAAAAAGAAGATGTGGTATGATTGCTAATGAGACAACTCTCCACAAGAGACCAAATGACTCAAAAATTAACATGTGTAGGTCACCGCACGGCCTTAAGTAATCAGCAATGCCCATACCGAATAGTCAGCTATACAAGGCCCCGAAATGACAATGTAAAACAATTCAAACGAGATATCCAGAAGTCTCGTTTATTTTAAGTGAATTGAGAGCTTGTGATACGTGCTGACTTTGATATAGATTATATTTAAGATCTAGAACCGTCGGATTAATGGTTACCTTCAAAGGCATGTTTGTTTTTATGAAGAAAATATATACTTTGTTCCTCGTGACTCTCTGCATAACAGCTTGGCCACATACTTTCATTTTTCAATATCCTATTATCTTAAATTTGTTTGTAAGACATTGTCGTTTAGCGTCACTGATAAGTCTTTTGAAGACGAAACGCGCATCTAGCGCATTTACAAAATTGCAATCATTGTATCTATGATGAGTTTATTTAGATAAATTGTTCCACTCACCGTTATGTACCTCTTCTGCCTTTCCACTGTGATCCATACACTGATAAATAGCACATCCATCATGCCAAAATTTATTGACTTCTTTACATTCACCATCAAACGCACAGCCTGCACATTAAAATAAATGGCACCATAATAATTGTGTTGCACATTATTGTTTTTCATAATAATCCATTCATGCACATTAAAATAAATGGCACCATAATAATTGTGTTGCACATTATTGTTTTTTTTTTATAATAATCCAATCATTTTAGAAAGTTTGAACCGTTAGTGATCGACTGGTCGTTATATGTTGATGATCTTGGTAAGTGTTTTAAAAATGCATTTTAGTCTCTAGATTATTTCAAAGGTGGGGTTTTTATATTTTTGTTGTTGATGTACATATCTCCAACCACCCCACTTTTATTCGTTCTAGTTTGAAAACAAAATTGTCATTACAGATTAAAACAGAAATATTACCAGGGTAAATATTGAAGATATGATTGTTCAAGCAATTTAATTGAGTTGTAATGCAAATCCAATGTGAATCAATCCTCAACGATCACACCAAAGGGAACTCGTTCTTCTTATACAAGTCATATAAAACCAAATCCCAGACTTGAATACAAAGACTAGCGGTTGTTTAAAGGTAAAGGTAATTCAACAGGTGCATAAGTACTTTCATTTTATGAATATCTCAAAAGCTGGAAACTATAATTTCATTTGGTATTTACCTCAAAATTTATGATATTTTTTTGTAACCTGAAACTACAAAGACAAATTCTACCAAACATGACCATAATAATCATTAAGGTATTCAGCTGCAAAACATGACCAACATGGCTTGATATAACAAATAGGGGCAAGCTACAGTTTTTGGCTTTTATCTCTGAAACTAAAGCTTCTAGAGCAAATACGATAGTGGTTAAAATGTTCATCTGGTTTAGATCTATCTAAATTCTAGTTTATCCTACAGTTGCGCTGAAGCTAAATAACGTAAGGTAGATACTGGTTCAAACTATGAAAAGCGGGAAACTTGATTCTTACCTTTAGTTATAAGTGATATGGTATAACATGTCTCACTATCTGACATTCGTTAACGCGGGAAACTTAATTCTTACCTTTAGATATAAGTGATATGGCATAACATGTCCCTACTATCTTACATTCGTTAACACGGGAAACTTAATTCTTACCTTTAGAGATAAGTGATATAGTATAACATGTCCCTACTATCTGACATTCGTATGTGTTACAGTTTTTCTTGAACTGATCGCCAACTCTCCAGCAGTTACCTTCCTCGTCTTTACAACCTTCATTGAATAATATATCATACATTATAACAATAATACAACTGTGAATTAAAAGTTTTTCATTTTTCCTATTTTTGGGTCAAGATTCGAACGGAACGGTCGCACGTTTCGGCATCCACAGATAGACAAAAGTAAAATCACAAAATAACTGAAATCCGATGTTATGCATTGGGATAACTAAGGCTGTGAGATGCCTTTTCTCTATCTTTCTGACATCATTTTTCCCATCTGAATGTCAAAGCCAAATTTTCAACAAGGCTCAATATTGACAAACAGAAATCTATGTTTTGTATATAAACTCATCATAGATAACAGGACTAAATTTAGTATATACGCCAGACGCGCGTTTCGTCTACAAAAGACTCATCAGTGACGTTCGAATTCAAAAAAGTTAAAAAGGCCAAATAAAGTACGAAGTTGAAGAGCATTGAGGACCAAAATTCCTAAAAGTTTTGCCAAATACAGCTAAGGTAATCTATGCCTGAAGTAGAAAAGCCTTAGTATTTCAAAAAATTCAAAAAGTTGTATAATACAGTTATTTTAATCATCCATTTATATTCTGTATTCGTTAATTAGATAATATTGATATAACATTAGATCTTTCATCGTTGATACTTGGGCTTATAATATAGAACGCAAATGACTACACAAGACTCATCAGTGGCCCTCGAATCAAAACAGTCTGAAAATCAAATCAAATTCTAACTGACGCGTATTAAAACAATAGATCATATTGTAAATTTATTTTGTTTTTATGAATAATTGTTTTCACTCTATCAAACATACCTCCTTCTTTCAGTCTATACATTGGAGTGTTTCCTATGAGTCTTACTTGATAAGTGAAACATCCCTCTGTCCATATAGTTCCGACATTTTTACACTGTCCCTTAAACATAACACCTGGAAAGATATAATTATGCATTTTTCATTACTCATTCGCCTACCTGCTTTTTGTATTACAGTTTTTTTAGATAACTGAACTAAACTAAACTATAGGTGAAGTGTTTCACTGTATCAAAGCTAATATCGCCTTCTTTTATACTATAGAATCACTCCAGTACGTAGGTAAAAAAACAGTGGACCGTGAAAATTGAATCAACACTGTAGTTTGGCATTGAAATTCAAAAGATCATATCATAAGGAACATGTATACTAAGTTTCAAGTTGATAGGACTTCAACTTAATCAAAAGCTACCTTGACCAAACACTTTAATCTGAAGTGGGACAGACGGACGGAGGAACGAACGAACGGACCCACAGACCAGAAAACATAATGCCCATAAATGGGGTATAAAAAAAGCTCACAACGCCATGGCAAAGTTCGTCTTGTCATCATAGTTAAAAGTATAACAATGATTAAGGATGAGAATCTGAACAGTTGTTTTTTAATATTAAACGATTAATGGCTTGAAAGAGTCAAACATGTCCCCAAGGAAAAATGTCTATTCAAAGTCATCGAGAGTGTATATGGTTTAGATGTTGTGATCTAAACCATTTTAATAGAATGTAACAATTTGACATATGCAGGATAAGTGCAATAATCCCTCCCAAGAGTCAAACCCTTTGAAGTATAAGAATGGTTTCACAATGTTTAACAAGAAATGGATTATTTGACATTGTGTTTATTTCATTTGTCGCCTTTTATTATACTGAGCATATCGGCTTGGACGACGCATCCACGTGTCAAAAATTATAACCCTGTAACAAAGAATAAATCGAAACATGTTTTTGAAACACAAAAATGCCCCAAAAGACTTTTTTTTGTGTTGAGGTCGAAAATCAAGGTCACCCGAAAGTTATTAGGAGACAAAGCATACCGTCTTATAGAAATAAGCATTTATATCAAATATGATAATCAAATGGTAAAAGATAAAACAGTTATAAAACAAAAAAGGGAAAAAGAGATCACGAGTCACAAGCAGAACGAAAAATAAAAGCAGTAGTATACAGCTGTTCGAAATTCATAAATCGATTGAGAAAAAAACAAATCCGGGTTACAAACAAAAACTAAGGGAAACGCATCAAATATAAGAGGAGAACTACGATACAACAGATACACAACATTAAAATGTAACACACACAAGAAAGAACTATAATATAACAATGGCCAATTTCCTGACTCAACTTAAACATAGCACTCACGAGAGAGATCTGAATATAGAAGTAAGTTTGTATTAAGGTTTCTTTAAGGAATATGTTTAAAGTAAAATATTTTACATTGTTTCTTTCAAATGAGTTCTGATTTCCCTAACTGTACTTAAATTTAAATTAAATTTACGGTACTTTACTTTTGTTAACTGTGTTCACCATTTTATGCCACGAATAACAATATCCCATTCTTTCATTTCTGTTTCAAATTAGTATTGTTATTTGACAACGAAATCAATATTACCTTCAATATAAAAAGGAGGTATTGCATTATTGGAAAGAATGTAACTATCCATCAAAGACAAAATAACAAGGTGTAAATTTGTGTACCGTAAAAGTAAAAACACAGAAATACTGAACTCCGAGGAAAATTCAAAAAGGAAAGTCCCAAATCAAATGGCAAATTTAAAAGTTCAAACACATCAAACGAATGGATAAAACTGTCATATTCCTGACTTGGTACAGGCATTTTCTTATGTAAAAAATGGTGGATTGAATCTGGTCTAATAGCTAGCTAAACCTCTGATGACAGTCGCATGAATTCCATTACATTATCAACGATGCGTGAACAAAACAAACAGACACAATAGGTAAAAATGTCAAAAATAGGGGTACAGCAGTCAACATTGTAAAAGTACATTGTCATTGAAAAAAAAACGTTTGGAATTGACAATTTCAAATATATTCACCTTTTCTACGGACCATAATTGTATATAATCAACCAATTTAATTATGGAACAGAGATATGGCAAAGGATTATTAAAACAAAAACGGTTATATAGAATGGTTAATAAAGAATTCTTGATAATTCAAATAGAACAGAAAAATCAAGTTTTATATATTGAATACATGCTCACGTAGTATATCTTAAAACACTACAAAATAAATTACAAAACGACGCTTATTTTATCCATGCACCATACAATTATTATTAAAAAAGAAAAAGTACTATGGTAATGCCATTGTATTATGGACATAATATTCATTTTCTCATACCTCGTACAATAGCTTCGTAGAAACCATTTCCACACCTGTAAGTTGTACAAGGATCCTCTTTTGACTGCCAACGGTCACCATGATCATAGCTTATTCCATTCATATAACATGGACAAATAGGCTTACAATGGCCAGCTAAGAAATAAGTTAAAATAAAGTCAAATTTATGATATTCAAGTAGTTGTTAATAATGTAAAAACTTTAGTCTTATTCATTGTTATTTCTCACACAAATTCTTATTCACGTTGGTTATTTTTCTAAATAACTAATGAGTTATATTATTACGTTGTACTTGTAACAGTATAGTACTTTATATTTGTATCTAACGAATTTTACATCACTGTAAAATTAAAGGACAATCAAGTTAATCATAAATTTTAAAGCAACTTTACCTGACCATATTGGGAAATAGGTATTTAGTCGGATCTTAACACGTACTTGTGATTTGGTTAAAACCGGTTTTAATAAAAATATACGAAGAAATGTCGAAATGTTCTATCCGTATTTCGGTAGGATGGTGCAAGCATACGATTTTTATTGCGTCTTACACTTTGAGAAGCGAATAATCTTTAACTACTTTATTCAAACATTGTGTAAAAACGTTAATTTTGAGCTATGAAAGTCAAGTGGCTCGAGCATTTTTCTGAGAAAGTTTTAAAAAATTGCAAAGAAATATTTTTACAGTGGGTTAGCTTTCATTAGTCTTAACTATCTATAGATTAACAACTTTTGGTTATGTTTATAATTTAGAATCATCATTGAAGGTGGAGGACGATTGCACAGTTGATTGATTATATTGATGTGCCATTTGTATGCAAGAGTGACATTCCGTTGTATTATGTGCCAATTCGAAAAAGTTATGCGAGTATTCTCTCCCCTTAACAGGTTCATTATTTTATAATTAAGTTTAGGTTTTGGATATAATTTTGAATAATTACAAAATGTATCAATTCAATATATTTCAGTTTTTGTTATTGGTATATCAAAAACATTGATGTACGAATATAATTTCATAAAATTGAAACGTTTAAAATGATTACATACCAATATAAAGAACCGTTCTTCATTTTTGAAAAAGACTATGAACGAAAATCGAATTCTTTATCTTCCCTTGATCATAGATTCATTGGGAAATAAACCAGCGTTAACTAATGGTAATCACAGAGAGGGACCAGCACGCAACTTTTTATTGTAGCTTATTCAACGTTAAAACAATTTTCCACTTTACACGAATGTTACTTTATACAAAAATAAGGACTTTGTTAGCTAAATCTACAAATTTTATTAGATATTATGATTTTTTATTGCAATAGATTAATATGCTACATAAATGATATAACTCTACTTACGTGCGGATGAAAAGTAAAGTTCTTTCAAGGCCTTATCAGAACTTGGTTTGGACAGACCTTTGGCGAAGTTGGACAAGGTATCCTTTGAATTGTAACCAGATCTTGAGTTATACTTATATCCTCCATAATTGACTGATTTCCAGTTATATCTTCCTTTTAAATTATAAGCAGATTTGTCTTTTGAGTTGTAAACAGATTTTTCTTTCGACTTATAGGCAGATTTTACTTTCGAACTTAAAAACTTATGATAATCATTATTTGATTTGTAGCCAGAATTCCACTTTGGTCTTACATTTGAACCATAGCCTGATTTTGAGTAACTAGATTTATAACTGCCTCTGTAAGAAGAATGCGAGTCAGCAGCTGTTATGGATAACAATAGTAGTACAACAATAACCGTCATCGTACACAGAACACGGCCACTGGGTCATTCTGTAACGTAAAAAAGAGGAACATTTAATCATCGTACACAGAACATGGCCACCCGGTTAGTCTGAAACGTAAAAAAAGAGGAACATTAAATCATCGTACACAGAAAACGGCTACTGTGTCATTCTGTAATGGAACAAAAAGGAACATTAAATTATAAAAAAGGAACAATAAAACATTATTTACAGAATGACACTATTATTTCATATGTGGGTTGAACTTGGTTTTATGGCTAGTCAAGCCTCCCATTTATATGCCAATGTTAAATTGTACCCCTAAAAGGACGACATTACGTGACATAAATTGAGCACAAACACACAGAAGAACACTCATCATAGTCGCCTTCACATGCCAACTGCAGAATAACAACAAACATAGTCAACCAACAACAGACAGCACAGGACTTTACTAACATGTAAATACATTTTAAATAATAATGTAGATAAATACAAAATTGATGGTTTTTGCATAAATTCCAAACGGATCATGAGCGATTGAGTCGTCAAAATGAGCATATATTCCTATGCATGCCTTTACTTAAGTTTTAAACAAGTCAAATAATCTTTCAATCAACAAAAGTGTTTCCTCATTTGTCACTATACACTGCTTCATCAACGACAATTTACAATGATATACAACAGTTTATATATTTCAAAATACAATATTTGATATAGCTAACATCTACATAGTGACTCGAACAAATGTCACTTGAATTATGTCAGCTAAAGCGAAAGATCCTAGTCTTGAAGGAAAAGAAACAAAATACAGGAAATAAATTGTCTAGTCTAGTAACATGTAAAAAATAGTATGCCATCCAAAAGAATTTTCCGGTCCGTCCTTACCCTAAATATTAAATGTAGTTCCCTTGCCATGACTAGGCACGACCATTAGAAGACCTGAAGGAAAGTGATGTGTCTGCCTTGAATAATGTCAGCAAAAGCGAAGGATCCTAATCTTGTAGGCAAAGAAACAAAATGCAGGAAATATATTGGCTAGTTTAGCAACAGGTAAAAGTTAGTATTTCATCCAAAAGAAATTTTTAAACCCTTCTTCGCCCTAAATATTTAATGTTGTTTCCTTACCGTGACTAGACAGAACCATTGAAAGACCAGGGCAATGGTGTCTGAATTCCTATTAATTGATTTTATCATTGTGAATGGCAATAAGAGGCTGCATATTTTATTGCCTTTGATGGTTAATCAGACAATCAAAATGAAAAACATTTCAAAAACAAGACAGCTGTCGTTGTACATAGCCTATGTTTTTCTGCTGTTGCATTATTGTTCCTCAGTTAGTTTACTGGCCTATGACAACATCCTTGATGTTCTTCACGTAATCTTATATTGTACAAACAAATTAATAAATATCTTTACCTTACAAAAAGAACGTTGAACAAGAATTCAAGTACTTCAAATCATACAATAATAATATATTACATAACACATTGGGTGTTCCATAGTCAGTAGTTTAAATGAAATTCTAGGGATGCTCTAATCAGTTACGTAACTATTTGATTAACTGACTCAATTAATGAAATATTCTAGTCTGTAAGATATCACGTCCTTACTATTTAAATAATTTCATGTAGCGAGACTTCTTCGATCTTTAACCAAAGTAATCTCCAGTTTCAGACAACAGGTGACGTCATATTTTAGTCTGCAACAAAAACAAAATTTAGGAATTTGAACGTCAACACGTCAAACTATTAACGATAAAAGACTTGTTGGGATTTTCAGAACAGTATTGTACCTTTTGCGATAAGTATTTCACAAATAAAGTCATTATTTGTCAGTTTTCCCCGTTCATCAGTATATAAAATCAGTCCTTTAATCAAAGTTATCTCCAGTTTCAAACAACAGGTGACGTCATATGTTCGTCTGCAACAAAATTTAAGGTGAACTTCAACATGTCAAACTATTGACGATAAAGACTGCTTGGGATTTTCAGAACAGAATTGTACTTTTTTCGGTTAGTATTTCACAAATTAAGTAAGTTGTCCCCGTTCATCAGTATATAAAATCAGTCCTTTTGCCCAAAGTTATCTCTAAAAATTTCTTATATCGCCATCTTAACGCACCTCCAAACAACAAGGACTTTGACATTATTAAAGATGCTGCATGGGCCGAGCTGAAACAATCTTTAAAGGGGAATGTGACCACTATCTAATCATCCAGAATATGACAGGGAGAAACTGTACATGTCGAATTTACTTTTAAACACTAACCCCTACTGGACTTTTTGAAACGTGATGTAGGATAAAAGACTTTATTTTTGTCAACGATGAGGAGAAAACATGCATACAATGATCAAGTGAATCTTTGCTTAGGAAACAGACTCAAATACTGGAATGTGAAACATTGAATGGAATAACCAAAAACCATGGAGAAAATTATAAAGAAACCACAAGTGGAGTCATGCCAAAAGAAATATAAGTTAATATATTTGATAAACATCAAACTCAGTTATTAATATTATTAATAACAACCATCCCCTCCCAAGAAAAGGGGTGATGTAAAGTTAGAATGTCCCTCCCCAAAACAAACACAAAATTAAAATGTAATCTGATTATGCACAGAAAATCTCAGATCTTATTTGTAGTTCAGAAGCATGCAATGTTTGGTATTTTTACTTTTCAATGACTGCAAAACCACAAAACACATGACAAAACACAAGTAAATAAAAACACAGCTGTAAAAAAAGAACAAACAAAAGTATGTTAGATATGGTATGTATTATGATTGTTCTAAAAGTCAAGTTTGTTTTGATCATAAGAAAGTCGCATCATGTATTTAGAGGATTTATTTAAGGTAAAGCAATACGGCAGATTAGAAACAGAAGTGACCATAACAAATTAATAAACAGACCTATTTCGAAGGATTCGATTTACACGCTATATTAGGGGACTTTGATTATAGTGAAACATCAATAAATATTAGCAACACAAGACAGGATGCCTGTGCACAATTATATATTTATTTCGCAACAATGAAGTGAAAATCATTCAAAATTTAACATTAAACAAGTGAAATTCGTTCCAAATTTTATTTTTTAAAAAGGCGATACTCTAAATCTGTGTTCAAAGTTGTATTTATTAATTCCTACTGTTATTGTTATCTTTTGATATTTTATACAAAACCTGGCAGAAAACGCTCTCTGTGAGTGAAATTCGATATAGTTTGCCCTTGCTACTGGCCCCCCTACGGATCCATACAAAGTTAGTAAAATCCATAAAAGACTTGACCTACGGCCTCACGGTCCAGTCCCCTATGAATTTTACTTATCCTCTATGGATCCGTAAGGGGTCAGTATCAAACCATATCACTTATGATAGCAGTCAAATATTGGTTTGGAAAATAAGTTTGTTTTTTAAATTATAAATCCGTCTGACTCACTGTTATTGGCACCTGTTTGATTAGTGTTGTGCAAATAAGCAGACTACCCGCTTTGTTTTTTAAACCATAGTTTTCTAGAGTATGTAAAAAAAACGAGTATACCACCTCCTGCACTTAAAGCGATAACATTTTCACTAAAGTACAGAAGTAACCAATAAAAATGTCCATCTATTCAATCATAATCTTACGATGACTTTCGTCTCTTTTTCGTTTTTTTTTTTTATTTATGAAAAGGCAATGACAGAATACAAAATGAATGTCACTATATATTGTTATTTTCAGAAATTGTCACTGTAATACACTTATATGCAAAAAAATAACAACTAGGCACACATGGACAGTATATTATGCCCAATATGGATGTGTAAAAAAAACATTCATTTATTTTACAACTGCAAACAGCTTTCGTAAAACGTCAAGTAGAATCGACTAAAATCAAGAAAACTGATTAACACCTACCTATGTAATCTCGGTTATAATATTTTGTGCAAACAAAAACCTGTATTTTTTTCACTCCATATCAATTAGTAGTACAATAATCGTTCAGCTTGAAAAAGTTAATAGTAAATATAGACAGAAAAGCAAACAGGTCTCTTTTATGACAACAGATGGTACCCATAATAGTCATTTAAAGTACAATATATAACTACGTACATTGTTTGTCATTTCAGGCAAAATCGCTTTAATTTTAGAAATTGAATACTCTCCAATGGAAGGGTAAAAACAAATAAAAACAAGAATGTGTCCAAAGTACACGGATGCCTCACTCACACTATCCTTTTCCATGTTCCATGGACCGTGAAATTGGGTAATTATCTAATTTGGCATTAAAATTAGAAAGATTATAGCATAAGCAACAAGTGTACTAAGTTTCAAGTTGATTGGACTTCAGCTTCATCAAAAACTACCTTGACCAAAAACTTTAACCTGAAACTCCCACTTTCATTTTATATGTTCAGTAGACCGTGAAATTGGGGTCAAAAGTCTAATTTGGCTTAAAAATTAGAAAGATCATCTCATAAGCAACAAGTGTACTAAGTTTCAAGTTGATTGGACTTCAGCTTCATCAAAAACTACCTTGACCAAAAACTTTAACCTGGACGGACGAACGGAACCACAGACGGACGGACGAACGGAGCCACAGACCAGAAAACATAACGCCCCTTTACTATCGTAGGTGGGGCATAAAAAAACACCCCCAATTACACGAAATACAAATTGATTGAGCATTCTACAAAATTTAATAGTTATTATAATATAAATATTGATACGTGATATGAATACCAATAAGACAACTAAATATCGAAGGTCAACAGTATTTTTAAAAGTAATGACTATTTTGGTTGATGACCTACAGATGTATTATAAAAGGACATCTCAATATTCTCTTCAACTTGTGTAGAACCCAATATGTACAAAAGTACCACCATAAGATCAGACTTGCCACAAACTTTAACATACCTTAATTATCTAAATGGCATAATGATTGAAAGAGGAATAGAAATATATGATCATTAAATTAAGAAAAAGACCATAACTTTAATCAAATAGTTGAATTATAGTACTAAGTTTAATTATGCTGTCATAGTAAAACTGTTTGCCGAACAAGAAAATACTTCACCACTCCTATACTTATCCACTTTCTGTTAGGCGCCAGTGTCTATTTTATTTATTGAATACGTGTTCACAGTAATAATAGGTAAGTTATTGTAGATTCATATCCTAATATTCTTATATTCATCAACTCAAAACATCCTGACTCTTTATAGCCTTGGGTTGCCTTAATAAACTATATTAGTTTTGTTAACTTATAGATATTATAATTTATAAATGTGAACTCTGCATAGAGACCTTCAATTGTATACAAATTTTATCAACAATTTCTGAGGCAATTAGAACGAGTTGTGTCAACAAAGTGCATTATGAATAATTTTAGATGAGACATAAAAGTGAGACAAAAGATAACAAAACAACATTAAAACACATAAGTGGAAAATAAACTGACAACGCCATGGCTAAAAAATAAAGAGACCAACAACAGTACACAAAACACTCTATGAAAAGCTAAATACTGAGCAACACGAACCCCAACAAAAACTAATGGGTGATCTCAGATTGCTCCGGAAGGGTAAGCAGGTGCTGCTCCAAATGTGTCACCCGTCGTGTTGCTCAAGATAGTACAAACCCGGTAATAAATCTAATTTGGTAGGTCACATTCGGATAAAAGTATACGAGATCATAGTGAAACGGATATTCCATAAAGGTCAACTATTTCGTGATTACGTCCGTAAAATTTACAAAGGGATGAGAGGGATGGTTTTCAACTTCATTACTTGGTTTAATAGCTTCATTGATTCTCAAGGAAATACTCAATGCAGAAAATACCATTTATGGTACAGCATGTGACACATCACGATATTTAATTTGAAAAAGTTTGGTGTTGAATGGACAGAGGACAAACACCGAGTTCTAACTAGAAGACAACTTTATTCATATAAATCTCTAAACACTATGTTGATATGAGCGTCACTGATGAGTCTTATGTAGACGAAACGTGCGTCTGGCATACTAAATTATAACCCTGGTACCTTTAATAACTATTTGCGTCAGAATAAAACTACATTCAACAACTTAACAGTTGCAGTTACTCACTACTAAATCATTAGCCAACATATAACTCCGTCTTCATTGATAGTTGTAGGGAGAAGTCTGTATATAGAAATACATTGACTATTAATTGTGTTGTCATAACATGTAAAGGTGCTTAATGATTTAGAATTAGTTTAAACAAGTGGGATATTCTTAATGCAACATCGAGTGCAATTGTATTGGATTTTATTATACATAAGTAACATTCTGTTAAGTTAGATAAATACATTATGGTAATGAGTTGTTATTCTTCGAAAGAAAAAAGAAAAAAATGTTGAGTTTTTTTGAATGATGAAAAAAAAATAATGACAAATCATCAGTTAATAGACAAGGTCCCTTTCATTAAATTGAATGCATTTTAGGATTACATAAATACCAACACACACTAAAAAAATGATACAATATAACAGCTGTATGTTAAACCTAAAAGTATCGATATAATTCAATATAATTTACAAAATGCATGACTGTATTGACAATATCAATGTGAAATATTTTTTTTAAAAAGTCAGACGAAATTAATTGCAGACATTGAACCACGAGATTTTTGTATACAAGAATCGATTACATTACTTGCAAATCGTGCATATGATGGTGCACCTAATCACACCCCTTAATGATTCATAATATTGGCTTGTTATATATGTAGGACTCTAAAGTGCGATTGTCTACACGCTAAAGAACGATGGTGTCTCACGCTAAAGTGCGATGGTTGTTTTTTGCTAATGCACGATGGTTTATCATGCAATGGACCATAGGTTAGGGGGATTAAAGTGTAAGGGTTTTAAAAAAAAGTCTTTTTTTTGGCAGAAGCTAGTATATACATATGCTAAGGTATAAAATATGTGAAAGGCTTGGTTATAATTTACCGACAGTCTTAGTGACTGTTTCTAAATATAAAAGACCAACCACGTTATAATTACAAAAAAAAGTCACAAAATACTGTATGTCCTGTTAAATGAATTTTTCAACAATTCGGGTGCATTGATATTGTGATAATTTGTGTAGCTTGCCGTACACACAGTCTATCACTACTATGAACACCCCCCTTTCCGTCGTCACTTAAGTTACAAATACCTCTATTTTACCGACGTTAATTTTCAATACAATTGACATTATTTTGATGGAACCCTAAGTAGACTGCAACGTAAACAATGATTTTCAGTATCTGTTCTTTTCGAATAGAAGAAGGATACAGGAAACAGGATACCTCTACGTATACTATTTTGTATCTATATAGAAATGTTGTCAAATGACTATGCTGCGCAAGACACAAGTCCTTCTTCCAGCACCCGAAAATATACACATTTGTTTTATCCGACTAAGCCCGGTTAGGTTTGAAATTAAGTCAAGCACATTCCGGTTTAAAAGTTGTTAATCAAATATTCTTGATGTATCTTCCGGCATGTACATAATTTTTTGGTTTGTATAAACGACTGTTAACGTTATAATCAAACTACGTTTTTGCATCTATACTTTCGCAGACCATCGGACTTTAGCGTATGTAAGCATCGCACTATACTCCTTTCAACTGAATGTTCATGTCGCGGCTCATTTGAGTTCTTGGCTTGTTTTATAAGAGATTTCAAATAAATTAACATAAACGACGTAACTTGACCTAATGCATTAACGCATAATAAAACAAGAATGTGTCCATTATACATAGTCAGAACTCTAATTTAGCATTAAAGTCAGAAAGATCAAATAATAGGGAACATGTGTACTAAATTTCAAGTTGATTAATTGGACTTCAACTTCATCAAAAGACACCTTGTCCAAAATGTTAACCTGATTCGGGACAGACGGGCGGACGGACAGACGGACGAACGGACAGACGAACGAACGATAGAACGCACAGACCGAAAAACATAATAGATATAGGAAGATGTGGTGTGAGTGCCAATCAGACAACTCTCCATCCAAATAACAATTTAAAAAAAGTAAACCATTATAGGTCATGTACAGCCTTCAACACGGAGCCTTGGCTCACACCGAACAACAAGCTATAAAGGGCCCCAAAATTACTAGTGTAAAACCATTCAAACGGGAAAACAAACGGTCTTATCTATATAAAATAAAAAACGAGAAACGAGAAACACGTATAAATTACATAAACAAACGACAACTACTGTACATCAGATTCCTGGCTTAGGACAGGTGCAAACATTTGCAGCGGGATTAAACGTTTTAATGTAATAATGTCCATAAATGGGGCATAAAAAGAATTACATAAATCATAAGTTCGAATGTATCTTTTGCCTCTCTTCTATCATTTTTCCTAAACAGAAATCTACAAGATTTTGAAGACAGTTTAAAAGTATTGTTTTAAGACTCTCAACACACTTCTGAAAAATTGAGGAATGTGTTAAACATGATAAAATCCCATAAATACTGAACTCAGAGGAACATTCAAAACGGGAAGTCCCTAATCACATTCAAAGGGTGGCAATAACCTGGTTTCTTTGGATTCGTTCGTTAAGTCAAATGCGAACGAAATTGTATAATCATATCAAATCAAAATAAGAATACGTATTATACACGAAGAAAGCGAAAGATATGATTACAATAAGTATTTATATTATTTTATGCAACAAATTGCAAAATATGATTTATTTATTGATTAGAGAATCCATGAATTTTACAGGGAAGATACATATTTAAGCGGAATTGTACAATTAACATCATCTTGCTTTGTGGAAACAGCTTAAAAAAACAAGGGTAAATAAAACATTCGTTTTCTGTCCTTGTTTATTTTTATAACATGGGATATTTATCTATATAATCTCCCCATAAACATTATCGATGTTTATAATAAAATAATT
This sequence comes from Mytilus galloprovincialis, assembly GCF_965363235.1. Lineage (NCBI taxonomy): Eukaryota > Metazoa > Mollusca > Bivalvia > Mytilida > Mytilidae > Mytilus > Mytilus galloprovincialis. The sequence goes on from NC_134843.1 coordinate 93,120,927, forward strand.
CTTGAATGAGACAAATCCATACTGAAGTGTCGGCTATTAAAAACCACGACATGAAAAATATATAAAACTAAACTAACGCCCTCATTCATAAAAAAAAAATAATTTACGAAAAACAAATATGACAGATATCAACCACAGCGACAACCGCTGAACAACTGGACAGACGCATAAAGAATGGCGCCAACCCACTCGTACCATGTAAGTAGTGTAACAGTACATCACAAGTACAATTATAAAATTTCGAAAAGGCCTTATCTTATAATAACGATATACAACTGAAAAATCATCTATCAAAAACACCGACCATGATATGTATACACCCCTAACAAAAAAGGAACACACAGTACTGATCGAAGAGTAGCCGCAGTGTACTGGCAGCTAAAGCAACGCCAATAACAACTAATTAAGAAAATCATGTATCTAAATATATTAATATTCGTAACAGGGACAATCAACAACAGACTGAACGCTTGAATCTGATAGTCAGGTTGTATCTTTTCATACTTGGATGAAACTATAAAAGACTTTGAAAAAATCCTTGAAGCGTAATGTTTAAAACCAAAGGTAAATCAATTAGTTGTTGCATCATTTGCATGCAGTTCCGGTTCCTTGTTTTGACTGTCCCTCTGGTATCTTTTGCCCTCTTTTCTGTTTCGGTTGTGAAGCGTATGAACATAAGAAAAATGGAAAGAACAATGACTAGATGTTGTACTTCTGAACCATCACAAACATACATGTTTTACAATATTTTAACAGATCCATTATAGCCTTTGGAATATACTTAACAGTGACCACCAACTATCCTGACTAACCTTACAAAACTATCCTTTGTATTAGTCAGACAGCTAGAAGAATCTACGTTTACTAGGTTTCAACTATGAACCATGGGCCGGTATGTTTGAAATTATAAACAGTGAAATCAATGTTCGAAACTATTAGAATGCAACAAATTATTACACGTCTTTATTTGCTTTTTGGGTGTTTTAGTCCTATTGACTTGGTTGACCTCCTGATCATAGAACATAATTTCGACCCTGGTATGCATCATTCCTTTATCCAACATTTGGTCTACTGATCTCAATCTACACTATGACGGCCTTATGTCAAGGATGTTCTGTTGAATAGAAACACCTTGGTAACATATTATATTTACTTTTCTTAACCTATTTAATAGCAACACAATGCTCTATGCATTGCAAATGACGACCAACTGTTTCTTATGTATCATTCACTAAAATTATAGTTTTTTGTAAAGTAATATTAGAACGTATAAATGCATTGATCCTTATGTCAGAAGAATGAATTATAAAGACTCTAATCTCAGAGAGAGAGAAGAACAATTTTAAGAAACTGTTAAACGTTTCGGCAATAAAATGTGTCGAACGCTGAAAGCGCCCCTTTAATATTAGGCGTGTTCTTGTATTGTTATGAATCACAAATCTCGCTAATGATCTGTCTTAATTCCATTTGGTTGGTAAATATAATAACACGTATAAACGTTTTCTTTAAGGAATGTTTTTCATTTTAAAATGAGAAAGAATTCTCTAAATATTCAAATATAAACGGTAATAATCGCCCTTTTCTATATTCATATATTTCAGTATCTGTGAGTATTGTCAGATCTGTTGTTTATGTATTCAGTGTTTTTGTCAGTTGTTTTTGTCGTTTCGATTAGTTTAAAACATGTTAACTAATTTTCAGAGTTTAGTTTTATGTGGTGGTTTTACACCACTGTCATATATAAGGGAAGGGTTGGTCGCCCGAAAACACGTTCAACCCGCCACATGCTATGTATGTCTGTTCCAAGTTTGGAACCTGTAAATGAATGGTTGTCGTTTGTTGCTGTTTATCATGTTTGTTAACGTTTGTTGTTTGGATAACGTGTGTTCGTGTATTGTGTGTTCCTTGTTAGAGTGAGGATTTTGTGCCCTCTTACATGTTTAACCCCACCACATGATGTATGTGCTTGTTTAAAGTCGGAATCCTGTAAATCGTTGGTTGGCATTTGATGACGTATCATAGTATAAATGTGGTTTTCGGTTTTTGTCTGGTACATTTATCAGACCGTTAGTTTTCTCGTTTTAATGTTTTTTACAATTGTTATATCGGGGCCTTTTATAGTTTGGTATGTTGTATGTGTTTTGCTCAATGTTTACGCCCATGCGATAACATACAGTTGCTACCTTCTAGGTCAGTTTGGTTTCTGAAGGAGAGTTTTATCACTGGCAATCATACCACATCTTCTTATGTTTATAACCCTTATTCAACCATACGTAAAATTTGACAAAAAAAATATTGATTTGAAACCTTCTTTTCCGGTAATTAAATATAAAAAGAAGTGGTATGAGTTCCAATGAATTTGATTCCCATTTCCGTTTTTTTTTAATTGACGACAGTGCATATATTCAGCCTTTAGGATGTTAATATTTTATTTGCCTAATAATTTTTTTGTAAAGGATTGTAAATTGCAGATAAACACCATCCTGTGTGGATATCGACAAAACGTGTCAATATATCGATCTTTCCGATGGCCTTTGATACTATCTCATCAGATAGACTACAAGTACTTGATGGTATCGTCATAAATCAAAAATTAATTCAATAAAATATTTACATTTCAAATAACCAAAAATATACAAAGTAAGTCTTTATAAATGCAACACAAATGTGTCTATCAATTATTATTGTTTTAATCGATATTGCAGTGCAGTTTATTTAGCATATGAAGTTACTTTACTAATATCAAATTTTGCCTTTTATCTTTATTTGATACAATTTAATTGTGGGTTGTTTGTTCCAAAGCTTTATATTAATGGAAGGAACAATGATGAGATGTGTGCCTATTTTCAGGAAACCTTCATTTATCTTTGAAATATCTTTCGTTTCAGTGATTTGAATATTTCCCCTGGTTCTCTTGTTTTTCAACAATGACTTCAGTATTTTAAAATATATTTTTTAATGTTTACTGATTTGCTTTTTAACTCCAGTGGGAAATATATCATGCACGGATGTTGCTCTATTCCTTAAATGCTATATAGTGTCACATATACTATGAAATCACAAAAAAATGTTCTATACGTCATGAAATATAGTTTGATTGTGGAGAAGAAAACAAAACTATTAAATTGAATGGTTTGTCTAGTTAAAAGGGGTTCTCAGAATTGTTTTACTCAACTGAAGGCTCCTTGATGTGTAAAATGTTAAAACGTTTTATTTTCTACGTATTTTTTATTTGAACGCTCCTTTCGAATACACATCTGTTCAGAAAACATTTCAATGAACATATAAAATCAGAGAAGTCTATGTTCTCCAAAGTTTAAATGATTTCCGAGAACATGATGGTCATCTAATTATCAATTTTCTTTTTAATTAACTTTTCAATGTCTGTATGAATCATATCATTTCAGTATGTGCGTACAAAAGATGAATGTACATATATTTATTACAAATGTGCATTATTTTCAAAATTAACTTTAGTCATTATCCATCCTTGAAAATGCCATCCCATTAGGTGTAATATCCTGTAACTTTATATCAGTCAGCTTTTATAACCTTTATAGGACATACATATGTTGCGACTACTGATTCCTTTGTGTCTGTTTTATGTATTTCTTTCATTACACATTCTAAATAGAGTCATTTGCTTGGCTGTTTGAAAGAACACCTACGTAAAAGCAAAAAATAACTGGTCTTATTTTATGTCAATTGTGTTCAATCAAATATCGAATGCAATTTATTTTTTTCAAACGAAACTATTTTGCTTAACTGCCCGTATGAAAGGCGAATTTCTTTGAAATGAAATGCATTGAAACATATTATGGAGATATACACTTTATGACATCACAATGCTTTAATGTAGACACAATATGCCCGCTGTTTATTTGTACTGCACGTGCCATAAATGTCAGAATGAATTTATATACTTCTTCGTCTTCGAGTTTATTGTATATCTGTTCTTTACGTACAAGTTACGTTAAGTCGTCATTTTTTTGATGCCAAAAAAAATGGTTGGACTGTTTATCTCTGACATTTCTTATAAGATATACATGTTATCTGAACATTATTGTGATTTCTCTTTTTACGTTTAATTTCTGACCGGACAAACTTTAGAAATGACTAAAACAATACTTTTCAGGCCGAGGTCAATGGTTTTAAGTATAATGTTTTTTTTACAAATAACACATTGGTAATGTAATATTCAATTTCTTTAAGTAAATTGTATTTCGATTTGCAATATGTACTATATATATATATATATAAACTAAATACTTAAGCCTGATTTTTATGACTTGTATAGTAGACCTGAAAACTGCTTGTCAATATTTGTTTTTTTAGCTTACTATAATCATGTTTACCAGTCAATGTGATTCATCCGCTAAAGTTTTACAATCAAAACGTGAAAATAATATATCACAATGCATACATACACATTCAAAGATTTCCTAGTCAATCGTTTAATTTCAGCATAATTAAGAACAAAATTGAAAATTAAATATCTTCTCTATCTATCAACCTCAAAAGTAGTAGAGGAATTTGGGTCCATTTGAACTGGGGACAGGGGACTCTTCATTTATTTATAAATATAAATATAAGATTGGTTTGCTTTTTTAATTTTACATTTATTATAGGATATGTTTTTCCTATAGGTTTGTTATTGTCTGTTTGTTTATGTTTGCATCTATAGAATGCATATATGTTATCTTTTTGTATGCTAATGGAACAATGGAGGTAAGTTTGGCATACCACAAAACCAGGTTCAACCCACCATTGTTTCCTTTAAAAATGTCCTGTACCAAGTCAGGAATATGGCCATTGTTATATTATAGTTCGTTTCTGTGTGTGTTACATTTCAACGTTGTGTCGTTTGTTTTCTCTTATCTTTGAGTGTGAATTCACATTACTATAACACGTGTCACGGTACTTATCTATCCCAAATTTATGTATTTGGTTTTGATGTTAAATTTTTTATTCTCATAGGCTTTTGTCTAATGCTTAGTCCGTTTCTGTGTCTGTGTGTGTGTGTGTGTGTGTGTGTTACATTTTAATGTTGTGTCGTTGTTCTCTTATATTTAATGCGTTTCCCTTAGTTTCAGTTTGTTACCATGATTTTGTTTTTTTGTCCATGGATTTATGAGTTTTGAACAGCGGTATACTACTGTTGCATTCATTTAACAACATTAACGGTACCAATTTTACTGCACCAGATGCACATTTCGACAAAACATGTCTCTTCAGTGATGCTCATGGCAAAAACATTTGAAGTCCAAAGCTTATATAAAAGATGAAGAGCTATAATCCACAAGGTCCAAAATGTGAAGCCAAATCCGTGAAAGAAATCAGAGCTTTGCATGAGGGAGATACATTCCTTAATTTATAATAATTTATAACAATTTGTAACAGCAAATTTCAATAACACAAAAAATCCGTATTTTCATCCAATACGTGTCAAAATTAACTGAAAATACGTTTACATTCATGTTATTCTACGTTTATGCGTATCTACTTTATATGTCACAATATTTCTTTTATCTGATAATTTACGTTAAATGCGATTATTTCTGCATTGCACAGTTATTGAAAGTAATCGTTCTGAAGAACCCGAAACAGTGATTTGTGTATACTTTGAATATGCACGACCTGCCACACATATAAACATGTAATTGAGCTCAGTCTATAATAAAGGCATACTAATTAAAAAAAAAAACTCATGGAGGGTAGAGGTACTTATAATCTCGTATATAAATCATTTTATTAATTCAAAGGATTCGAATACACGAAACGGAAACAAATTTAAAAAAATACGCAAAAAGTAAAATAACAAAAAAAAACTAACTCTGATGAATATGTATCCATAAAACACCCTATCTTTGTAGGCAAATTCTTGAAAGACTTCTTTTAAAGTGCATTACTCAAATTTATTTGTCAACTTAGTGAACTATAAACAGTAACTTAAAAGGGATGCACATTCTCTGTAAAGATTGTGTTTGTTCTTTTCTAATCAGTTAAACACTTGTTTTAGTTGTTGAATATATAAGCATTTATTCTCAAGTGTAACAACTGAAAATTTGCCTATCCCAGAAGAGGTTCCATAAATCTTCTAATCTTATGATTTTTTTTTTTAACTAAGGTAGCATTAGTTTTCAATCTTTTGCATGAACACCATGCATTCCACTGAATTAACATGCTGTATACCACTTACTACAAATTAAATGTGATTTATATCGATATACCTTAAAGAATACAAATTTGCTAAGTATACTGGACTATAAGCCTTATCGTATGAAAAAGCCTTACCTTCCGGTTCTTTTGTTTTTTGTCTTTTTTTTTATTTTATGTGTTGTATTTTTGGAATTCATATAAGTTCATTCAAATGATCAAAATTTCAATCATTCAATATTATTGATTGAAATCAACACACAAACCTGCTCTAGATTTTTATCATGCACCTATAGTCAATTGATTATAAGAAATTAAATCTCTTTAACTTCCCTGCACGTCACCACATCAATTGTTACTTGAAATATTGTGAAATGTCCAAATATCCATGTTAATCCCTGATGGTTAAGAAAATAAAGATAATTAAAACTTACTGCAAAAAATCAGCTAATGCTACTATGACATCCTGATTAGGTCGTAAGAATCCTCCAAGGATACAAGTTTTCGATGTATTAAATTTAATATACAAAATATATCATTTGTTTGGTTTATTGATAAATTTCATCAACAAAATTGTATATTAGGGTGACAGATGTCTTTCCGTCAGTGGACTAATAGTTTTCGCTAGATTAGGCATTGTAATTGGTCTAGGATATGTAAAAATGAATAGCACATTCAACAAATGACGAAAGAAGATTATGAAAATGATATGTATTGATTTTATTTTAAAATATGTTAATATGGGCGGAAAAGTCCATTACAGAAAAAAGACAGTTCACTACACAATTTCGTACGTTTTTTTCAACCATTAATATTTTTTAAAGATTTCCTGAAAAATAATTTGTAAACGAACATGCAATTTTAATGTTTACTATAAACATGTTCCATGTCAGGTTGTCACAGAAATAACTAATACCATTGACTCCATGTCAGGTTGTCACAGAAATAACTAATACCATTGACTCCATGTCAGGTTGTCACAGAAATAACTAATACCACTGACTCCATTTCAGGTTGTCACAGAAATAACTAATACCACTGACTCCATTTCAGGTTGTCACAGAAATAACTAATACCACTGACTCCATTTCAGGTTGTCACAGAAATAACTAATACCATTGACTCCATTTCAGGTGGAAAAGGAGCGAAGGATGAAGAGCCAAATTGATTTTAAAATTTTTTAAATAATTTTAATTTTTCTGCATTTTACTTAACTTCAAAATATTGTTATACTTTCCAATGGATTTTGTTTGTTTTGTTTTGTTTTTAGGGGGAAGAGGGTGTTTGGAATGTACGTGTTTCATGATGTACTATCATTTTTGTAATTTTGTTAAATCATCAAATTAAACATACGGTATAATTATTACTGCAAGTTGAAACGTTACCATACCTGTCCTTTTACTTTCCGAATTTTACTTAAGGAAAAGGGTGTGTAAAAAAATATACGTTCACATCAAACGAGTAAACATGGTTACAACAAATGACGAAATTTGTAGATTTGGAAAATTTCTTGGTTATATGTTTATGTTTTTGTTTATCTTTCTTCCCTGCGTATGATGTTTCCTAATAGTAAATACGGGTGAAGAACTGCACACAAGAATGCGAATATTATAACGTAAGTGTGACGCAATAACATACAAATCATATGTAATTAATTTATATTTCTAGATCGTAAGCATTTCCGAACAGAACTTGCAAAATTGAAATAGTCTCATAAACCTTATTACATTGGCTTGAATGTCCCTTTTGCAAAGGTTCGAATTCTGTAAAAGCTTTGACATTTTTGTAAAAAAAAATCTAAAGCTGGCTTTATTATTAAACAATGAACTAGACAAATTGGCAATAGCTATCAAAGGTACCAGTGGTGCGTTTCGTCTACATGAGACTCATCAGTGACGCTCAGATTAAAATAGTAATAAAGCCAAACAGTATAAAGTTTAAGAGCATTTAGGACCGAAAATTCCAAATAAATTGTGTCAAATACGGCTAAGGTAATATATGCCTGTAGTAAGAAAAATCCTTAGCATTTCGAATATTTTATACTTTTCCAAACAGTTAAATTATAAAAATGACCATATAATTGATATTCATGTCAACACCGAAGTGCTGACTACTGGGCTGGTGGTCAAACGCTCTGACCAAAGAACCTGCTATTGAAAGATAATATAACACGTCGGCATTATTGTTTCATTTTCCAAATTTGAATGAATTTCCTTTTTATGAAACCTTGTAGAAATGTCAATATATATTAAAATTGCCTTCCTGTATTAAGTCTTCTCACACTGTTCTTATATTTTCTTTTAATAGTAGTTATTTATAAGTTGGCATTCATTGTGCATATGAAGTTTGATTTTAAAATGTATACATATAAGGTGATACCTTGTTTACTTTGGAGAGCTGAACTCTAAATTTTTTTCAAAATTGATAATTACCTTTAGACTTATATAAAAACAATACTAAATTTGAAATCCATCAGTCGTGCATTATGTCTGCACCACTGTCCCAGATTTAAGGGCAGGGGTTGGCGCAAAAAAAAACCAGTTTAACCTTGCAACATTCTGTATCCCCCAAGTTATTGTCATATTTGTAATATTTTGATCTGTAATTAAAAGAATTAATTAATGGTTTAAATCGTTTGATAGCTAGATAAAGCTCAAAATTAAATGATAGTTGTGTCTAGCTCCGTTATATTGACACAATAAAGTGAGTTACCAAATGAAACATAATCTGTCAATGTGACAATAATGGGATACAGTCGCCAAAACTACGTACACATACATCACAGACATGCAACACAACTGTCTACATAAAAATAAATCAAGCAAAAACACAGACGGCAACAAAAACAGTATTGCAATAGTTGAAACAGTAAATAAAAACATAACGCCGTAGTAGTATAAAATCTCTGGATAAAGTACACATTTAAAAGTAACATATTAATACAGGGTTTGTATTTTCCGATGATTTCTTCTTAAACATGATGTGTTTCCCTCGGTTTTTGATTTGTGACCCGGATTTGTTTCAGTTAAATCTATTTATGACTATTGAACAGCAATATACATAATACTGTTGCCTTAATTTATAGTAGAGTTTCGGGCGGATGGGCGGAACTGAAAAGTATGAAGTGTTATCAAGTCCTTCTTCTGTTTTAATCCAAATCCCTGAAATTTCAAAGGAAGATTTTGCATATGACAGTGTGAACTTTCTTTTTTTTTTAGTTTAATTTATTTAGTTTGTAAATCGGATTTTTTTTTTTTTTTCGCTCAATCGATTTATGACTTTCGAACAGCAGTATATACTACTGTTGCCTTTATTTTATAGAAGTAATTGAGGGTTTTTTCCACAGTTTTTCTTAGAATTTACTTACTAATTTATAAGCTATGAGGGAGGATACATGTTCTGTGTAATCAACTCTTCCTACGGTTTTCATCCTAAATCCCTGAAACTTCACAGGACGATTACACACATTTTGTAGTGCACTTTTTTTTATTTCTGTTTGAGATATTTATTCTCATATTTTCAGAATTGGGGCCTTTTATAGCATGCATATGGCGTATGTGTTTTGTTCAGTGTTGAAGGCCGTATGGCGACGTATATTTGAGTACATATATGCCTTCTCACTGGCAATCATAACACGTCTCCTTATTTTATATTGGGGTTTATCGATTAAATACTGTAGAACAACAATTTTTGTTTTTGGTAACTTTATTTTGCTGCTAAAAAGATAAACCAAGTATAATTATACCTTTGGAAATTCATATTTATAAAATCCAGGTATAGTACTTAAACATATCGAATGCTAGTACCATTTTTCAATAAAAAGAAATCACCCATATTATGACGATCAAACCAAATCATGTTTTGCAGTAACAAAAGGGGACAAGAGAGATCCATTAACATATATATGATTTTGGATTGTGGACAAAAAAAAAAACAGATAACATAAAAAAAATGATAACAGACAGCAGCTATTTAAATGAGATACCAAAATACAGTGAAAAAAAATAGTTAACAACTGATTTATTTACTAGTGTGGATCTAGCCGGCGTTAATATTCATGAGGCTAGCCGTCAATAATATTCATGAGATCAAAACCGCGTTCGATGAAATGTTTTGGGTAGTTATTAGATTGTGACAATAAAATAACTTTTGCTGTTAATATCCAATATGGTTATGCTATTTATAGCAATATAAAGTAATTAGGAAATAGTAAGCCAATAGGTGTCTTCTGCAAGGTCCGCGTCATTTAAAATGAAAGTAAATGAAAAGTTTAATTGCATTGCCTCACACAACACAAAACAATTATGAACATTAAAATGTTGTTATTATTGAATCAATGTAAACTATAGTAATTAAAACAAGATGATTAAATATAGGGTAATTAAATGGAATTAATTGTCATATGGGCATTCCATAATCTGTATCACACAATTAAAAAGATCAGAAAAACAAGAAACATAGTTTGTTGAAGGAATATAATAAACAGAAAAATAGAAACTGTCAATTACTATTTCAATGACATAATTCTTCAAAATTACGGAGATCAATAAGAGTCTTTAATCTCAACATTACCAGTCCATTTAATTGCCTCTAAAATGTCCCATAGCACTTATGCCCTAGACCCGTACGAGTTAGTCAGAAAAGGATAAGGGGGTACCCTGGTATATCACAAATTCGAAAATTAACTATTGCCGGCTGGCCAAACGAAGAGATTCTCCACGTGGGCAATGATACCAGAGGAAGAGGTACTTATTGCCTTTAAAATGGCGCATAGCACTTATAGCCTAGACCCGTACGAGTTTGTCAGTAGAGGGTTCAAAGGGGGGATATGGTATCCCGGATACAACGAATTCGAACTGAACTATTGCCGGCTGTCCAAACTAAGAGATTCTCCACATCGGCCATTATACCAGAGGTAGAGGTTGGTATTGCCTCTAAAATGGCCCATAGCACTTATGCCCTAGACCCGTACGAGTTAGTCAGAAAAGGATAAGGGGGTACCCTGGTATATCACAAATTCGAAAATGAACTATTGCCGGCTGGCCAGACGAAGAGATTCTCCACGTGGGCAATGATACCAGAGGAAGAGGTACTTATTGCCTTTAAAATGGCCCATAGCACTTATACCCTAGACCCGTACGAGTTTGTCAGTAGAGGGTTCAAAGGGGGGATATGGTATCCCGGATACAACGAATTCGAACTGAACTATTGCCGGCTGGCCAAACTAAGAGATTCTCCACATCGGCCATTATACCAGAGGTAGAGGTTGGTATTGCCTCTAAAATGTCCCATAGCACTTATGCCCTAGACCCGTACGAGTTAGTCAGAAAAGGATAAGGGGGTACCCTGGTATATCACAAATTCGAAAATTAACTATTGCCGGCTGGCCAAACGAAGAGATTCTCCACGTGGGCAATGATACCAGAGGAAGAGGTACTTATTGCCTTTAAAATGGCGCATAGCACTTATAGCCTAGACCCGTACGAGTTTGTCAGTAGAGGGTTCAAAGGGGGGATATGGTATCCCGGATACAACGAATTCGAACTGAACTATTGCCGGCTGTCCAAACTAAGAGATTCTCCACATCGGCCATTATACCAGAGGTAGAGGTTGGTATTGCCTCTAAAATGGCCCATAGCACTTATGCCCTAGACCCGTACGAGTTAGTCAGAAAAGGATAAGGGGGTACCCTGGTATATCACAAATTCGAAAATGAACTATTGCCGGCTGGCCAGACGAAGAGATTCTCCACGTGGGCAATGATACCAGAGGAAGAGGTACTTATTGCCTTTAAAATGGCCCATAGCACTTATACCCTAGACCCGTACGAGTTTGTCAGTAGAGGGTTCAAAGGGGGGATATGGTATCCCGGATACAACGAATTCGAACTGAACTATTGCCGGCTGGCCAAACTAAGAGATTCTCCACATCGGCCATTATACCAGAGGTAGAGGTTGGTATTGCCTCTAAAATGTCCCATAGCACTTATGCCCTAGACCCGTACGAGTTAGTCAGAAAAGGATAAGGGGGTACCCTGGTATATCACAAATTCGAAAATTAACTATTGCCGGCTGGCCAAACGAAGAGATTCTCCACGTGGGCAATGATACCAGAGGAAGAGGTACTTATTGCCTTTAAAATGGCGCATAGCACTTATAGCCTAGACCCGTACGAGTTTGTCAGTAGAGGGTTCAAAGGGGGGATATGGTATCCCGGATACAACGAATTCGAACTGAACTATTGCCGGCTGTCCAAACTAAGAGATTCTCCACATCGGCCATTATACCAGAGGTAGAGGTTGGTATTGCCTCTAAAATGGCCCATAGCACTTATGCCCTAGACCCGTACGAGTTAGTCAGAAAAGGATAAGGGGGTACCCTGGTATATCACAAATTCGAAAATGAACTATTGCCGGCTGGCCAGACGAAGAGATTCTCCACGTGGGCAATGATACCAGAGGAAGAGGTACTTATTGCCTTTAAAATGGCCCATAGCACTTATACCCTAGACCCGTACGAGTTTGTCAGTAGAGGGTTCAAAGGGGGGATATGGTATCCCGGATACAACGAATTCGAACTGAACTATTGCCGGCTGGCCAAACTAAGAGATTCTCCACATCGGCCATTATACCAGAGGTAGAGGTTGGTATTGCATCTAAAATGTCCCATAGCACTTATGCCCTAGACCCGTACGAGTTAGTCAGAAAAGGATAAGGGGGTACCCTGGTATATCACAAATTCGAAAATTAACTATTGCCGGCTGGCCAAACGAAGAGATTCTCCACGTGGGCAATGATACCAGAGGAAGAGGTACTTATTGCCTTTAAAATGGCGCATAGCACTTATAGCCTAGACCCGTACGAGTTTGTCAGTAGAGGGTTCAAAGGGGGGATATGGTATCCCGGATACAACGAATTCGAACTGAACTATTGCCGGCTGTCCAAACTAAGAGATTCTCCACATCGGCCATTATACCAGAGGTAGAGGTTGGTATTGCCTCTAAAATGGCCCATAGCACTTATGCCCTAGACCCGTACGAGTTAGTCAGAAAAGGATAAGGGGGTACCCTGGTATATCACAAATTCGAAAATGAACTATTGCCGGCTGGCCAGACGAAGAGATTCTCCACGTGGGCAATGATACCAGAGGAAGAGGTACTTATTGCCTTTAAAATGGCCCATAGCACTTATACCCTAGACCCGTACGAGTTTGTCAGTAGAGGGTTCAAAGGGGGGATATGGTATCCCGGATACAACGAATTCGAACTGAACTATTGCCGGCTGGCCAAACTAAGAGATTCTCCACATCGGCCATTATACCAGAGGTAGAGGTTGGTATTGCCTCTAAAATGTCCCATAGCACTTATGCCCTAGACCCGTACGAGTTAGTCAGAAAAGGATAAGGGGGTACCCTGGTATATCACAAATTCGAAAATGAACTATTGCCGGCTGGCCAGACGAAGAGATTCTCCACGTGGGCAATGATACCAGAGGAAGAGGTACTTATTGCCTTTAAAATGGCCCATAGCACTTATACCCTAGACCCGTACGAGTTTGTCAGTAGAGGGTTCAAAGGGGGGATATGGTATCCCGGATACAACGAATTCGAACTGAACTATTGCCGGCTGGCCAAACTAAGAGATTCTCCACATCGGCCATTATACCAGAGGTAGAGGTTGGTATTGCCTCTAAAATGGCCCATAGCACTTATGCCCTAGACCCGTAAGAGTTAGTCAGAAAAGGATAAGGGGGTACCCTGGTATATCACAAATTCGAAAATGAACTATTGCCGGCTGGCCAGACGAAGAGATTCTCCACGTGGGCAATGATACCAGAGGAAGAGGTACTTATTGCCTTTAAAATGGCCCATAGCACTTATACCCTAGACCCGTACGAGTTTGTCAGTAGAGGGTTCAAAGGGGGGATATGGTATCCCGGATACAACGAATTCGAACTGAACTATTGCCGTCTGGCCAAACTAAGAGATTCTCCACATCGGCCATTATACCAGAGATAGAGGTTGGTATTGCCTCTAAAATGGCCCATAGCACTTATGCCATAGACCCGTACGAGTTAGTCAGAAAAGGATAAGGGGGGTACCCTGGTATATCACAAATTCGAAAATTAACTATTGCCGGCTGGCCAAACAAAGAGATTCTCCACGTGGGCAATGATACCAGAGGAAGAGGTACTTATTGCCTTTAAAATGGCCCATAGCACTTATACCCTAGACCCGTACGAGTTTGTCAGTAAAGGGTTCAAAGGGAGGATATGGTATCCCGGATACAACGAATTCGAACTTAACTATTGCCGGCTGGCCAAACTAAGAGATTCTCTACATCGGCCATTATACCAGAGGTAGAGGTTGGTATTGCCTCTAAAATGGCACGTAGCACTTATGCCCTAGACCCGTACGAGTAAGTCAGAAAAGGATAAGGGGGCTACCCTGGTATATCACAAATTCGAAAATGAACTATTGTCGGCTGGCCAAACGAAGAGATTCTCCACGTGGGCAATGATACCAGAGGAAGACGTTCTTATCGCCTTTAAAATGGCCCATAGCATTTATACCCTAGACCCGTACGAGTTTGTCAGTAGAGGGTTCAAAGGGGGGGGGGAAATGGTATCCCGGATACAACGAATTCGAACTGAACTATTGCCGGCTGGCCAAACTAAGAGATTCTCCACATCGGCCATTATACCAGAGGTAGAGGTTGGTATTGCCGATAAAATGGCTCATAGCACTTATGCCCTAGACCCGTACGAGTTAGTCTTGAAAGGATAAGGGGGGTACCCTGGTATATCACAAATTCGAAAATGAACTATTGCCGGCTGACCAAACGAAGAGATTCTCCACGTGGGCAATGATACCACAGGAAGAGGTACTTATTGCCTTTAAAATGGCTCTGAGCACTTGTACCCTAGACCCGTACGAGTTTGTCAGTAGAGGGTTAAAAGGGGGGATATGGTATTTCGGTTTACAACGAATTCGAACTGAACTATTGCCGGCTGGTCAAACTAAGAGATTCTCCACATCGGCCATTATACCAGAGGTAGAGGTTGATATTGCCTCTAAAATGGCCCATAGCACTTATGCCCTAGACCCGTACGAGTTAGTCAGAAAAGGATAAGGGGGTACCCTGGTATATCACAAATTCGAAAATGAACTATTGCCAGCTGGCCAAACGAAGAGATTCTCCACGTGGGCAATGATACCAGAGGAAGAGGTACTTATTGCCTTTAAAATGGCCAAGAGCACTTATACCCTAGACCCGTACGAGTTTGTCAGTAGAGGGTTCAAAGGGGGGATATGGTATCCCGGATACAACGAATTCGAACTGAACTATTGCCGGCAGGCCAAACTAAGAGATTCTCCACATCGGCCATTATACCAGAGGTAGAGGTTGGTATTGCCTCTAAAATGGCCCATAGCACTTATTTCCTAGACCCGTACGAGTTAGTCAGAAAAGGATAAGGGGGTACCCTGGTATATCACAAATTCGAAAATGAACTATTGCCGGCTGGCCAAACGAAGAGATTCTCCACGTGGGCAATGATACCAAAGGAAGAGGTACTTATTGCCTTTAAAATGGCCCATAGCACTTATAGCCTAGACCCGTACGAGTTTGTCAGTAGAGGGTTAAAAGGGGGGATATGGTATCCCGGATACAACGAATTCGAACTGAACTATTGCCGGCTGGCCAAACTAAGAGATTCTCCACATCGGCCATTATACCAGAGGTAGAGGTTGGTATTGCCTCTAAAATGGCCCATAGCACTTATGCCCTAGACCCGTACGAGTTAGTCAGAAAAGGATAAGGGGGGTACCCTGGTATATCACAAATTCGAAAATGAACTATTGCCGGCTGGCCAAAGGAAGAGATTCTCCACGTGGGCAATGATATCAGAGGAAGAGGTACTTATTGCCTTTAAAATGGACTATAGCACTTATACCCTAGACCCGTACGAGTTTGTCAGTAGAGGGTTCAAAGGGGGGATATTGTATCCCGGATACAACGAATTCTAACTGAACTATTGCCGGGTGGCCAAACTAAGAGATTCTCCACATCGACCATTATACCAGAGGTAGAGGTTGGTATTGCCTCTAAAATGGCCCATAGCACTTATGCCCTAGACCCGTACGAGTTAGTCAGAAAAGGATAAGGGGGCTACCCTGGTATATCACAAATTCGAAAATGAACTATTGTCGGCTGGCCAAACGAAGAGATTCTCCACGTGGGCAATGATACCAGAGGAAGACGTTCTTATCGCCTTTAAAATGGCCCATAGCACTTATACCCTAGACCCGTACGAGTTTGTCAGTAGAGGGTTCAAAGGGGGGGAAATGGTATCCTGGATACAACGAATTCGAACTGAACTATTGCCGGCTGGCCAAACTAAGAGATTCTCCACATCGGCCATTATACCAGAGGTAGAGGTTGGTATTGCCGATAAAATGGCTCATAGCACTTATGCCCTAGACCCGTACGAGTTAGTCTTGAAAGGATAAGGGGGGTACCCTGGTATATCACAAATTCGAAAATGAACTATTGCCGGCTGACCAAACGAAGAGATTCTCCACGTGGGCAATGATACCACAGGAAGAGGTACTTATTGCCTTTAAAATGGCTCTGAGCACTTGTACCCTAGACCCGTACGAGTTTGTCAGTAGAGGGTTAAAAGGGGGGATATGGTATTCCGGTTTACAACGAATTCGAACTGAACTATTGCCGGCTGGCCAAACTAAGAGATTCTCCACATCAACCATCATACCAGAGGTAGAGGTTGGTATTGCCTATAAAATGGCCCATAGCACGTATGCCCTAGACCCGTACGAGTTAGTCAGGAAAGGATAAGGGGGTACCCTGGTTTATCACAAACTCGAAAATGAATTATTGCCGGCTGGCCAAACGAAGAGATTCTCCACGTGGGGAATGATACCAGAGGAAGAGGTACTTATTGCCTTTAAAATGGCCCATAAAAATTATACCCTAGATCCGTACGAATTTGTCAGTAGAGGGTTCAAATGGGGGGATATGGTATCCCGGATACAACGAATTCGAACTGAACTATTGCCGGCTGGCCAAACTAAGAGATTCTCCACGTGGGCCATTATACCAGTGTTAGAGGTAGGCATTTCCTCTAAAATGGCCCATAACAATCATGCCCTAGACCTGTGCAAATTTGTCAGCAGACGGTTTAAAGGGGGATATAGTATCCTGGTGTACAACGAAGTCAAAATGAAATATTGCCAGCTGACCGACTAAGATAATCTTAACGTGGACCATATTAGCAGAGGTAGAGGTAGCGATTGCCTTTAAGATGGGCCATAGCACTAACCCTGATTGCGTTGTCAAACATATCAGATGTATGGAATAATGTTGCCTCGAAAATTACCCATGGTTCTTATGTCCTAGACCCGTACCTGTTGAACAGCAAAGGGAAGTACTCTTGTATATCACAAAGACCAAACTAAGAGATTCTCCTTGTGGGCTAACAAAAAGATTAGCGTAGGTGTTTTTTCTAAAAAGGCCCATGTATCGTATATCATAGCTCCGTACGTATTGGTAGGAAAAGGGTAAGGGAAGTACTCTTGTATATCAAAATATTCAAACATACTTTTACTTGCTGGTCATTTTAAAGGTAATTAGTACCTTAACCTCTGTATCATGGTCCACGAGGAGAATCTTTTAGTTTGACAAGTCGTCAATAGTTCAATCCGACTTTGAGATATATAAAGGTGCCCATCTTTCTCTTTGCTGACTAGGTCGTACGGTCTAGGGTATAGAAGTATGGGTCATTTTAGAGGCAATTCCTATTTCTTCCTCTGATATAATGACCCACATGGAGAATTTCTTAATTTGGCCATCCGGCAATAGTTTTTTTCGACTTCGTGATGAATCGGAGTACCACAACCCTTGTTATCCCCTCCTGACTAACTTGTACGGGTCTAGGACATAAGTACTATGGGCCATTATACAACTACTACATATACCTCTTGTGTCATGACCCATGTGGAAAATGTCTTGGTTTGGCCAGCTGGCAATAGTTCATTTCGACTTTGTGATATATAAAGGTACCAACCTTATCCTTTCCTGGCTAAGTCGTACGAGTCTAGGGCATTAAAGATTTTTGTCATTTTTGAGGCAATGGATACCTCTCCCTCTGATATAATGACTCGTGTGAATAATTCTTTCTATTCAAGCTCTAATGTCAACATGTCACACATGTTACAATGAATATGGGCAGCGAGAACGTTGCGTTTGTGACTTTGCTCTTAACATACTTGGGCCGCACATGAATTGCTTTAAAATAAATGAAAGTGATCACAACATTAATTATTAATAAAATAAATTACTAGTAAAATTTTAAATTTATATGTAAAATATTTAACAGCCCACGGTTTAAATTCATTTTAATGTCCATATGCTAATCACACGTTATCATTTAACTTTTCACGATTTATATTTAACACATGTTAGTCTATGTTTTTATTTTCGTCTTTTCCTCACTCTGAGCTGCTATATTTTCAAGTTCCAAAGAATTCAAGTTTGATGATTGGTCTAGATATCAAACCAGTTTTTGTTCGAATTATGGCTGATCGTGTAAGTCCATCTTTGCCGTAAAAAAAATTGTCACTGATCGCCAAAGTCCAATTTACTCTAGATACATAGTCCTGAATCTGAACTACATATTTCCGACGTTAATGTTCTATGTGTTTCGATCTGTGTATCGGTAATATTTCCTAAGCAAATTTATGTATTCCTGCTTCCATCTTTTTATGTAGTTTTTAAGAATTAATGAAAGAAACTTCGATTGTCTAGCCAGTTACTGGTTCATGCGTAGTGTCTTTGGTTCCTGGTTGTAAACTACAGTCTTTAAGGCCGTTATACGGTAGCGTCTTGTTCCGTTTTCAATATAATAAATGTGACGGAGTAAGGGGTTCGTCGTTCGCGTTTGATCCGATGAAACGTATGTTAGTGGGCGATCACTGAGTAAACGTTCTACTTCAGTCATTATCGTGTTGAGTGTTTTATTGTCCATATGTGCTCGTTTAATTCAGTTTTTCGTTATTCCTCTCAATCTCTCCCACCATCCACCGAACAAAATTGTTCCATAAGGATTAAGCTTCTCGGTTACATGATGATTTTGATAAATGTTCAATTCCTTATGCTCTCGAATCATACAAATCATTTACAAATACTAAACGTGATGCATGGAAGAAGTCTAACAAAGCTCTTTGTTAATTAAAGCTCGATATAATATTGTCAACATAAAGGTATTTCTTTAACATTGCTGTCCAGTCTGTTGAATTGCAGTCAAATGTTTACGTATAACAGCATTTAGGATAAACGGAGAGAAAGTTGCTCCAAATTATACTGACTTGAATCTGTTTGCGGTTAGTTGACTATTTGGGTCATCCGTGTTACTAAGCATAAGAGAATCTGGTAACATCACGATCCTCTTCATCCAGCCCATAATAAGTAAGGCTTTTTCTATACCTGTCGAGACGGCGTATTTGTGCATTCTAAATCGGAGAAAAATTCCGGTTAAATCATTAAAGTTTGGCCAAAGATCCATCAAACAATCATTTAAGCTTAGATTAATAGGTGAAGGTTTGCAGCTACAGTCAAATACAATTCTGATTGGCGTGGTTGACGACTTTTTACGGAAATGATGGTGCGGTATGGAATGAACAATTGTTTTGGCTGATCGTTCATCAACTCTCTCGATAAATCTACGTTTTTCTTGTTCATTAATAATTTTTCCGTTTTTCTGTAAAAGTGTAAGTTTACGATTAAGACGCTTAATGACATTTTTTGTTCTCCGTTATTCAATACTTCTGTTGTCTAGTAAGGTGTGGTGTTCCTCCTTACAAGGTAACTTATCAACATATCTTTATGTTTTCATATGGTAACCTCTACCATTTGATTTATATACATCTTGGAATTGTCTGTTTTCAGATTTGTTGTCACTATTACTTATACTAGCAGCTTCAACTTCCATAAATTTCTCCATTATAAAAGTTCTACTCTTCAACTCTGTGACCTACTAATATGTTCATCATTGACGTAAGTGTGTGATCTGGATTTGCAGGTATTCAATTGATTGTGCCGGACAGAAGGTTACGGATTTCCGACTTGACGGTAGTAGGTCCTGTTCCCCATACTATTCTATCATCGACAATTGACCAGTAATAATCGAATTAGATATAATTCAATAGAGAATCTTCAACCATTGAGTCATGTGAGACCGGATGGTCTAATTTCAAGCCAAACAAATACTTTAAATGTGTTATATTACGTACATAAGTCTTCATTGGTACAGCTATTTCTGGTACAATCAAAACGTTGATAGGTAATTTGCCGTTGTCTGTGCCATCACTTGTGTCACAAAATCCTGACAAGTTTATGGTCTTCTGTCTGGTAATTGTCAAATCAAGCTCTGTAGCTTATTTTTCTGTGATGAGGGCATCTGTGCGCCCTTGTCAAATAATGTGTTTGTGTAAGTACATTGAATGCCCGAACTTACTTGCGCTACGACAGTTTTTAGTCTGTGTCTGTGAGTGAAGAACTGTACCCGTTTTCTTCGCGTTGTGTTGTGTTTACTGAATTGTGTTACTAGTAATATATTCATTAGTGTTACTCTGTTTTTCATCCTTTTAACCTCGTCTTTGCATAAACTAGTATGCTGCTTTATTTTACATTTCCTGCAACTTTTGTGTGATTTGCAATCAGCTATATTGGGGGTCAAAGACAGTTAAAACATAAACGATGCTGTTTAACAACAGACATATTTGCTGTTTGATCAATTATCTTAGTGCAATTAACAGGAAAATGTGATTCGTTACAAAAGTACACATGATTTTACGTTTATTTGTGTTGATTTATTTTGTACGCACCTTTGCATTGGTGTGACATGCTGCTGTAGTGGTTTAAGTTTCCGTATGATCAGAGGAATTGCCTCTCTCCATAATGTTGAGTTCTTGAGATAGTATATGTAGTAGTTCATTTAATTGCAAACTATTTGATTCATGTTGTCTTGTAAGATTTATGCGTACGTCCCCGGTAACTTTTTCAATATGATAGGGACCAATAATGAGTCATATGTATTCTCTGTCTGACCAAGGGATTCTAAACCACGTACATATGTTTCAATTTTGTCGTTAAAAATAACGTAAGCTCTTGTATGAAGGTATGTAAAATTATGCATTCATGTACGTTTGCGTGATGTTGCGAACTTGTGGCATTTGTGTTTAGCGTTGAAGTTTGTACTTAGATAAATTTTGCTATTGGCTGTATTTTTTTTCTAAATTAAATAAATAATCATCAGAGTTAACGATTTCTGTTTCGAAGGTTATTGGAATCAACAAGTTTTGTGCCGCTCTCCCCATTTTTCGTCGAATTTCTGGAATATTCCGGAGACGGCACCACTATGTCCTGCTAGTATCGATTTCAGCTGTAAATTCATCCTGGTCACTTGACACCAATATCGTTAAGAGGTTCACTTGACACCAATATCGTTAAGAGGTTACATCGGACAACTATATAGCTAACAATAACAAAAGTGAATAGAATGTATGTATATCTATTTTGACTCTATTGTCAACACGTGACACTTACGTAACATTACAATGATTAACAACTTGATCAATTACTCCTTAACATATTGTCTAAGTATCGGTACCCAATACGATTGTAATACGTAAGTAAGCATAGCATTGAGTCCGAATTAAGTGAACGCTCGTGTGCGTCTGTCACTATCAGTTTGGTAAGTAAATGATTCGCAGGTAATAAATACGGAAATTTGGTATTCTCTAAAATGATTTCGCTGTGAATCCTTCCATTGCATCTCAAAAAGCTACCGTCATCTATGAAGAGTCACAATTGTCTAGTGCTAGGATATTGCCTTGTGTTTTTATCTCAGATGTTTGGTATATCGGTATATTGGTAGTTAAATATGAACCGCTGAACGTAAGCAGTTACTCAAATCACTTTCCTGAAAATTTCAATATTTCCAATTGTCTATAACGTTACTGATATCATAGTGATCAGTATGAACTTCATTGTTTAGAAATTCCTCGTCTTCGTTTTTTTCTGTAATTGTCAATACCGTTAACTAATTCTTTTTTTTAAAGGACACTATCGATGTATTGATCGACGTCAATTCCTCGTGTTAAGAGATTGGTTGGGTTGCATTCTTTTGGGCAATATCTCCATTAATGCTGATTTTGTAGATTTTGTTATTCCTCGCGCTCGATTCACAATAAATCGTTTAAACAGTTTCGATGATTTAACCAGTGCAATACTATACAGCTATCCGACCAGAAAGCCACGTTTTTACATTAGAAGGTCGATTTTACATGAAAAGCTAGTCTAGTTCCAATAACTGCGGCCATAAGTTCTAGTTGCGGTTATGTAAGGGTTTTCACTTGCGCTAATCTGCTTTTCGCAATCACTAACGTAATTTCGGTTCCGTTGTTCAGATAGTCAGTCGCAAAATACGTGTAGTTCAAGGTATAACTAAGATTAGATGAAACAAAGGAGAATACAAAATTCGATCAAGTAGAAGTCATTACAACACTAGGAAAACTTGTACAAACACAAACATTGTTTTAGGACTTGAATGAACAAATTCTAAAGTTAACGGAACCGGAAGATGTGGTAAATTAGATTATTTCATTCAAAAGTACTAGAACGCACACTTTAAATCCAAAAACTATACCGTTTGTTTCAACGCAAAACATAGCAAACCTACACAACGCACTGTCGTTTGAAAACCAGTTTGCCCAAGCCATTCTCACTATCAACACGCAATAAAGTACATTTCCTGCAACTTTTAATCAGAGTAACGTACCAAAACTTACGCTTCCAACTTTCGAAGGCACGATTTCAGAATGGCAAACCTTCTGGGACTCATGTGAGTCGTCCGTACATCTTAACTAGTTACTTACAAATATACAAAAGTGTAACTGCTTGAAAGCTCATGAAGTAGAACACGAAGCACTAGATTTAGAAATTCCTTCGCCTATAAATCAGTAAACAAGCTTACGAAGTTTTTTACGATCAAATAGGAGGTAGCGTCAAGGTCTAGAAACTTTGGGTAAGACACATGAAACATACGGCACACTACTTCTTCCCATTATTGTCAACAAATTACCCGTTGAAGTCAGAAAATATCTCGCGCGAGGACATAGAACAAAAACGTTGGTATAACGGACCTCCCTGAAAGCATATTAGACGATATCGTTATACCGAACACAGGATAAAAGAGTCGACATCCGAAATTGGTGAAATCTAAATCTTACAAGAATATTAAGACTAGACCTAGCGTTTACTGTCACGAAATACATCCACCAACTCATTGCAGTAAAACAGCCGACACATAATGCCGTATGAACAAATTTGCTATCTTTAACTACCTTGGTATACACAGACTAAACGAATGTAAATCTAAACGCACATTGTAATGAGAAACCCCACACAAACTAATGTAATGCACGTTAAACCCACTATCTTCGAATTCGCCCAACGTTCAACTCGTGAATGACATTGATGATACGGAACATAATACTACTATTTTGTATTCTCAACGGACAGAATTGCAATCGAATGTACTTTTGAAAACTGCCGTGGGACAAGTAGGCTCAAATCAGTTCTTTATCGATACGGATAATTCTTTTTGACGAAGGAGGGCAAACATCTTTTGAAACGCAAAACTTAACTAAATTTACAGATAGCGGGAACATAAATAATATATTAATCGGCATTTGGAGGTGCAGAGAAAAACGTGAGACACATAGAAAAGTCAACAATCTATCTCAAAACCGATGTAGGACACGTATTGTCAATCAAAGCACTGATAGTACAGATGATCGGCATGCCTATACAGAATCACATACGTAATATTGATACACAGAACGGTTATTTGCGTGGTTTAAAGATAGCGCACACGGTGACAAAGCACGATTCATTCGAGATATCGTTGCTGGTAGGCGCATATCACTCGGGGACATTGTTTACGATTATATAGTCCGTGTAAACGATCCGACCGCCGTGAAATCCAATATCGGATAAATGCTATCGGTACTTACATACGGTAAGAAAACAAACACGTCGAAGACTAGTATGTGTTATGTTGATAAAAGGGATGATTTTTCATTTCCTATCGTTAATTATCCGTTTTTAGATGGTGACGTTCCCTTGTCACCATCTTACGGTGTTTATATATCTCAACTTGTACGATTCGCTCGTGTATGTAACAATGTTTTAGATTTTAACGAGAGAAATTTATGTATTACTGAAAAATTATTACACCAAGGTTTTCGATATCACAAACTAGTCAAAACATTTACTAAATTTTATCATCGGTATAAAGACATCATTCGTAAATATAGCTCAACATGCAGACTTCTAATACGTTCAGGTATTTCACATCCAATTTTTTATGGAAATATTCTTTATAAAGCACAAAGGTGTCAGTATTCACCTCAGAAACTTACAAAACCTTTGAATAGACTAATTAAGAAGGGATATAATTACGATACTGTTGTCAAGTCATTACAAATTGCATATTTTGGCGTTAATATTGAGTCACTGATAAGGTCCTTGCATCGGAACTAAACACATTTATTCTAAAAACAGTTGTTGGCATGACACGGGTTATGTTCTTCTCATATATGTTATGATGGTATGATACTAAACCCCTAACGGGAAGGATTGTGCCTGATGTTCATATGATGAAATCATAATCTTTCAGTCAGTTTAATTGAAGTCTGGAGCTGGCATGTCAGTTAACTGCTAGTAGTCTGTTGTTATTTATGTATTATTGTCATTTTGTTTATTTTCTTTGGTTACATCTTCTGACATCAGACTCGGACTTCTCTTGAACTGAATTTTAATGTGCGTATTGTTATGCGTTTACTTTTCTACATTGGTTAGAGGTATAGGGGGAGGGTTGAGATCTCACAAACATGTTTAACCCCGCCGCATTTTTGCGCCTGTCCCAAGTCAGGAGCCTCTGGCCTTTGTTAGTTTTGTATTATTTTAATTTTAGTTTCTTGTGTACAATTTGGAAATTAGTATGGCGTTCATTATCACTGGACTAGTATATATTTGTTTAGGGGCCAGCTGAAGGACGCCTCCGGGTGCGGGAATTTCTCGCTACATTGAAGACCTGTTGGTGACCCTCTGCTGTTGTTTTTTATTTGGTCGGTTTGTTGTATCTTTGACACATTCCCCATTTCCATTCTCAATTTTATCTAGTATCACACAAAGTTAAAGAATTCAATCTGGAGAGATTTTGGAATTTAGATTCAATAGGAATAAATAGTAGGGAGGTAGACGAAGACGACAATGCATATATTTAAGTCTATCAGGACAGATAAATTGAGTTCTGAGAAAACAAATATTCCGCTATGTTACCTTGAAAACGTGATGAATTGCCTATAAATTAAGCAGTCACGAACAGAAGGACAGAAAACGTCCTTCAAAGACTTACTCAAAACTCAGATATGTTAAAGAAGTACGGGAACATTATACAAGAACAGGAACGAAGAGGATTCATAGAGAAGGTAGATGAAACAGATGAACTTAAGAAAAGTATCACTACATTCCTTATTATCCTGTACAGAAGGAATCAAGCACTATGCCTATCAAAATTGTTTACAACTGCATTTGTCGACATCGCATAATTCGCAAAGTTTGAATGACTGATTTGTATGTGGACAACATTCTGTTAAGTTTACAGAACGAGGGTGGGCTGACTATAAGGAAGGGAGATCAATGATGGAGGAAACTGGATTCTATCTACGATCCTGGACGTCAAACCGTGTGGATATACGTAAGCTAGCTAAAACGGAAAAAGTACTACTATATGCGGACAAAACACAAAAGTACTTGGTATGTTATGGAATAGCTGATTCGATGATCTGATGTACCAGAAATTAATACGGCCGCTTTGTGAAAAATTGTGCAAATCATGCTACAGGAATAAAATTTGGCATAGACTCAGCTCAGCTGTTACTCTTTTATTCAAGATAAGGAGGCATTTGAAAAAAATGTCTCACATCCGGTAAAAATCTTAAATGGCCGACATCATACTTAAATCATTCAAATATCAGAGGCTAGTGTAAGTGTGTGAAAAGCGGTTTTTATCATGCTGATATAATAATATTTGGAACAAACCTTTGTTATGTACTACTTTTGGATATTTTATATAGATTAGATGTCTTTTAAAACCCTACTTTCGGTAAAATCCGACATGGCGGACATTGTACTAAAATAAGCTTATTTTTAAAGGAGGGTATTGCTACTATCATTAAATTGTTCAGGAACCTTTCTTTGATGCTGCTAATGGATACAATACATAAGACATATGTCTTTAAAAGCATTACTTCCGGTTATAGTCAAACTGGCGGACATGAAACATCATTATTTTACTTTAATATTCAACTTAATTTCAAAATGTAAAGAAACTGGTTTTTTTTTGTGCTGGTCAGTTACCATTTGGCTTTAAGTTATCTTCTAAACCACCTATTGTATTCTATAGATAATGATTAAATACAAAGCTAACACTTCCGGTATATAAAACCAATTTGGAGTAAATTTCAAAGATGAGTCCTCAGTCCATATCTTCGAAATAGAGCTTTTATTTGGATAGATTGATGAAAATAAGATAAAATCACTGTAGTACTAAAACATCTTTAAAAGTACAGATCATTTATGGCCGCAAATATTCACAATCGGAAAGCTGATTTTCCTCATTTACTAAGACAGCGGCGGTATTGGTTTTTACATCAATAATGTACAAGCTCCTGATAAGGTGAAGAGGCCTCACAAAGAGTTGTCCAAAGGGGTTCCAATGTTTCATATTTTCCCCGCCATTATAAGCGTCTGGAATAGTAAGCATAGAAACCAAATCTCAAGCTTGTTACTCATCCACACCCGCCATGGTATATTGCACATTTTACATGATGAAAAACATTAGACCGAGTCGTTCAAATATCATCAATAAGTCTTTCCACTTTCAAAAACATGTTTTCTTGCTTCGTAAACCCTATCTGATAAGTTTGTTCGATCTTACTACAAAACCACGTATCGTTTTATCAATGGCATTATCAAATCCATATCTGGTGATGTTGGCTGATCAATCATCATTCTAAATCATTAAGTCACATCTTCAAACGCCATCCATGTCAACAACGAAGTTTCCTTTCAAGTAAACGTGCACTTGAAAGGTCACGGATAGATTATATCTAAGGCTTTTTCCACTTCCAAATACAAGCCAAAGTTCATCTGCCCCCATGTCACGGAATAATGACACAGCAATGACAGCAGTATCAGTATCGACTGTTCAAGTCATGAGTCAGTTAAGTCTATGAATCACTGCATCAGACACATGTTTTTTTTTGTATATTGATTCTATAGTAATAGTAATAAGCCTATTCATTTTAACATGGGGCTAAACTTGAAACACCATCATGTGGTGAATAACACAAAACATCCTCAGCATTTGTTGCTACAACTAACTCTTCCTCAAAATCTATTGAGCAAGCGCCTGTGAATAAAAACTAAAAAGTTCTTTCTTAATGTCGTCATCTCTCAGAAAACTTTACCAATTTTGAGATTTGTTTCGACTCTGGATTCGTCTTTGTATTCTCTTACCCCGAAGTGTATTTCTTTTTTCTTGTGGCAGCATTCAAACTACCGGTATTGTCTATATATGCATTCATCCACTGTTACAGTTTCAAGTTGTTTCATAACGAGTATGCTGATAGGGTATTATGCCCTTATCTTAAAAAGCATGAAACTATTATGATAAAGTCTTGGATGCATATGACAGTTGTAGCAACACATGTTCAGGATATTCTATCTTTACCGACGTGATGCGTTTCAAGTTAAACACCATATTAATACATATGTATTAAAAGGCTGACACTAGAATCATGCGGTGCATGTGTCTGATGCAGTGAAACACAAAATTAAACAAGTCATTATTCGAACAGTTGTTACTGATGATGCTGTCATTACTGTTTCGCTATTCCGTGACATAGGGGTAGACGAACTATGGATTGTGTTTAAGAGGAGGAAAAGCTTTGGATAAATATATATAAATGACCTTCCAAATGCTCTCGCGATTAGGGATCACACACAAATATTGTGATCCATTTTCCGGTTGTGATACGGTTCTCTGTTTTCTTGAAAAGGGGGGAAAAGACTGTTTGGGAGACATTGATAGTATTTGAAGATGTGACTTTAACTTAAAGAATGATAATTGATCCGCCTAAATCACCGGTGTTTACTGTAAGATAGCAAAAAATAATCATATGGGGTTAGCATGGTTAACAAAGCAAGAAATATCTATTTACGCAAAAGGGTAGGTTAATTGAGGTTATCAACTTAGTCTAGTCTTTTCCAGCATGCAAAATGTACAATATACTAAGACACGTGTTAAGGGGACGAGTCTGAAATTGGCTCGTATGCTACCAAGTCCAGGCGCTAATGGATGACGACGGGACAAAGAGGATCACTTTTAAAAAACTCTTTCTGAGGGCTCATCATGTTGTCAGAAGCTTGCACATTGTGGATGTAAGAAAGGTTGTCACGGTTGTTTTTATGAGGAAAATCAAGTCTTCCGTGCCCTGCGTCTTGTGCATGTGGTGGTAACTGGGAATTTACAAGTTTTTTTTGCCAAATAGTAGTATTTTTTAAAAGGTTTAGTACTTAAGTGATTTTATTTTGATTAAATCAATCTATCCAAAGCTCTACATCGAACATATGGAGTGAGGACTCATCTTTGACATTTACGCCATATTGGTTTTTTTTTACCGGAAGTGTTAACTTTGTATTTAAATATTAATTACAGAATATGATAAGTGGTTTAGAGGATAAATTAAAGCCTAAAGTTGATGACCACCACAAAAAAAACCCACTTTCTTCACATTTTGAAAAAAAAATAAATATCAAAATAAAAAAATGACATATTTATGTCCTCCATTTTGAGTATTACCGGAAGAAAGGATTTTTAAGACATATATCTTATACATTGTATCCCTTGGAAGCATCAAAGAAATGTTACTGTACAATTTAATGATAGTAACAATACGTTAAAACACATTTCAATCCCTCTCCCTAAAAAATAAGCTTATTTTAGTCAATGTCCGCCATATTGGATTCTACCGAAAGTAGGGTTTTTAGAGACATTTTATCTATATAATATATCCAAAAGTATTACATAACAAAGGTTTGTACCAAATATTATTATAGCAGCATGCTGATAGATCCTTTTCACATACTGTGGATTCATTATTATTCGTGGGATACCAATTTCTCGTGGATTTCGTTGGTACAGGCAAACCACGAAATTTGATGCTCAACGAATGACAAATTTTACAAAGGCTTGTACTAGTATGCAGACTTCGGTAAAACCACGAAATCAAATATCCACGAATATGTAAGTTTCCCTGAATCCACGAAAATTGGTACCCACGAAAATAAATGAATCCACAGTACTAGCCTTCTATATTGGGCCGATTAAAGTATGATGTCCGCCATTTTTTATTTAACCGGCAGTGAGACATTTTTTTTCAAATGCCTTCTTATCTGAAATAAAGAGTAATATTTCAGGAAGGTCTATGCCAATGTTCATGCTTATATCAGGATGTGCACAACTCGTCTGAAATATACTTGTGGCCGCCGGACTAAATGTGATATTCCAATACTAGACATTGTAACAAAAAGTGAGATTTTGAAAATTCTTCGAAAAAATACGATCCCCTTAGAATACTTAGCCCGGTCACAATACGAACAAAGAAGCTCATACAGGATCTATGGAAAAGTGGATTGAATTGGGATAAACACGTTTCGGAAAACTCTAAGGATTACTGTAGCAAGCGACTTTGAGAAAGCGACACACAACGTATTTCCGAGATATTATTTCTCCGGTAATTCTATTTCGGAATAGTCTGGTAACAGCGCTTCTGTCTTCTGTTCTCCGATCTGACTGATTTCATTTTTTCGAGATCCGGGTCACGGTATCATAAATAAAGATGATAGTTAAGGCAATATGTACTACAACAACTGTTCAGCCAGTACATTAAATATACATATTCGTATTCCAAGGCGAAGTCACTGACAGTACGACGTCGACAATGGACAAGTACAATAAATCGGACGTTATGCTCCCGCGATAGGTTAACCAATAATGGCTAACGTGGAGAATCTCTTAGTATGGCCAGTCAACAATAGTTAATTTTCATTTTTAACCCTCTTCTGAAAAATCTTACGGGTCTAAGGCATCAGTGCTTTTATCCATTTTAAAGGTAATAACTACCTTTGTCCCTGTTATCGTGGCCCTAGTGGAGAATCTTTTAGTTTTGCTAGTCGGCAACAGTTCAATAAACCCCTTTCCCTTTGCTGACTGACTCGTACGTGTCTAGGGCATAAGTGTTAAGGGTCATTTTAGAGTCAATATCAACTTCTACCTCTGGTATAATTGTCGATGTGGAGAATCTCTTAGCTTGGCCAGCCGGCAATAGTTCAGTTCGAATTTGTTGTAAACCGGTATCCCATTTCCCCACTTTTAACCCTCTACTTACTTACTCATACGGGTCTAGGGTATAAGTGCTATGGGTCATTTTAAAGTCAATAAGTACCTCTTCCTCTGGTATCATTGCCTACGGGGACAATATCTTCGTTTGGCCAGCCGGCAATAATTCATTTCGAATTTGTGATATACTTGGGTACCCCCTCCTTATCCTTTCCTGACTAACTCGTATGGGTCTAGGGCATAAGTGCTATCGACCATTTTAGAGGCAGTACCAACCTCTACGTCTGGTATAATGGTCGATGTTGAGAATCTTTTAGTTTGGCCAGCCGGCAATAGTTCAGTTCGAATTCGTTGTAAACCGGAATACCATATCCCCCCTTTTAACCCTCTACTGACAAACTCGTACGGGTCTAGGTTACAAGTGCTTGAAGACATTTTTAAGGCAATAAGTACCTCTTACTCTGGTATCATTGCCCACGTGGAGAATTTCTTCATTTGGCCAGCCGGCAATAGTTCATTTTCGAATTTGTGATATACCAGGGTATCCCCCTTATCCTTTCAAGACTAACTCGTACGGGTCTAGGGCATAAGTGCTATGGGCCATTTCATAGGCCATCCCAACCTCTACCTCTGGTATGATGGTCGATGTGGTGAATCTCTTATTTTGGCCAGCCGACAATAGTTCAGTTCGAATTCGTTGTAAACCGGAATACCATATCCCCCCTTTTAACCCTCTACTGAAAAACTCGTATGGGTCTAGGGTACCATTGCTATGGGCCATTTTAAAGGCAATAAGTACCTCTTCCTCTGGTATCATTGCCCACGTGGAGAATCTCTTTGTTTGGCCAGCCGGCAATAGTTCATTTTCGAATTTGTGATAAACCAGGGTACCCCCTTCTCCTTTCCTGACTAACTCGTACGGGTCTAGGGCATACGTGCTATGAGCCACTTTATAGGCCATACCAACCTCTACCTCTGGTATGATGGTCGATGTAGAGAATCTCTTAGTTTGGCCAGCCGGCAATAGTTCAGTTCGAATTCGTTGTAAACCGGAATACCATATCCCCCCTTTTAACCTTCCACTGACAAACTCGTACGGGTCTAGGATACAAGTGCTATGAGCCATTTTAAAGGCAATAAGTACGTCTTCCTCTGGTATCATTGCCCACGTGGAGAATCTCTTTGTTTGGCCAGCCGGCAATAGTTCATTTTCGAATTTGTGATATACCAGGGTACCCCCCTTATCCTTTCCTGACTAACTCGTACGGGTCTAGGGCATAAGTGCTATCGACCATTTTATAGGCAATACCAACGTCTACCTCTGGTATGATGGTTGATGTGGAGAATCTCTTAGTTTGACCAGCCGGCAATAGTTCAGTTCGAATTCGTTGTAAACCGGAATACCATATCCCCCCTTTTAACCCTCTACTGACAAACTCATACGGGTCTAGGGTACAAGTGCTTTGGGCCATTTTAAAGGCAATAAGTACCTCTTCCTCTGGTATCATTGCCCACGTGGAGAATCTCTTCGTTTGGCCAGCCGGCAATAGTTCATTTTCGAATTTGTGATATACCAGGGTACCCCCCTTATCCTTTCCTGACTAACTCGTACGGGTCTAGGGCATAAGTGCTATAAGCCATTTTATAGGCAATACCAACCTCTACCTCTGGTATGATGGTTGATGTGGAGAATCTCTTAGTTTGACCAGCCGGCAATAGTTCAGTTCGAATTCGTTGTAAACCGGAATACCATATCCCCCCTTTTAACCCTCTACTGACAAACTCGTACGGGTCTAGGGTACAAGTGCTATGAGCCATTTTAAAGGCAATAAGTACCTCTTCCTCTGGTATCATTGCCCACGTGGAGAATCTCTTTATTTGGCCAGCCGCAATAGTTCATTTTCGAATTTGTGATATACCAGAGTACCCCCCTTATCCTTTCCAGACTAACTCGTACGGGTCTAGGGCATAAGTGCTCTGGGCCATTTTATAGGCAATACCAACCTCTACCTCTGGTATGATGGTCGATGTGGAGAATCTCTTAGTTTGGCCAGCCGGCAATAGTTCAGTTCGAATTCGTTGTAAACCGGAATACCATATCCCCCCTTTTAACCCTCTACTGACAAACTCGTACGGGTCTAGGGTACAAGTGCTATGAGCCATTTTAAAGGCAATAAGTACCTCTTCCTCTGGTATCATTGCCCACGTGGAGAATCTCTTTATTTGGCCAGCCGCAATAGTTCATTTTCGAATTTGTGATATACCAGAGTACCCCCCTTATCCTTTCCAGACTAACTCGTACGGGTCTAGGGCATAAGTGCTCTGGGCCATTTTATAGGCAATACCAACCTCTACCTCTGGTATGATGGTCGATGTGGAGAATCTCTTAGTTTGGCCAGCCGGCAATAGTTCAGTTCGAATTCGTTGTAAACCGGAATACCATATCCCCCCTTTTAACCCTCTACTGACAAACTCGTACGGGTCTAGGGTACAAGTGCTAAGAGCCATTTTAAAGGCAATAAGTACCTCTTCCTCTGGTATTATTGCCCACGTGGAGAATCTCTTCGTTTTGCCAGCCGGCAATAGTTCATTTTCGAATTTGTGATATACCAGGGTACCCCCCCCCCCCCCCCTTATCCTTTCCTGACTAACTCGTACGGGTTTAGGGCATAAGTGCTATGGGCCATTTTAAAGGCAATGATATAAATTGTTAATGTTAAGATTAATGACTGAGATTGGTCTCCGTAATTTTGAAGAATTATATGTCATTGAAATAGTACTTGACAGTTTTTATTTTTCTGTTGTTTTTATTTCTGCAATTAACTATGTTTCTATTTTTTCTGATCTGTTTAAATAGAAAATACTGTCTGTATTGTATGTTTTAGTTTCATGATTGGACAACGAACAACGAACAAATTATGGAATGCCCATATGACCATCAATTCTCTGTAATTCCTAAATTTCTATACTAGTATTCAATCATTTTTTTTATTTATTGTAGCTTACATTAATTCAACAATCACAAAATTTTAATAAGAACTGTTTTTTACTTTATTTGTTTGTTGTAATGTCCCATTAAATTTCTATATTTAATTATATTTATTTCAACTTGTTATTGCTTCAGTTTACATTATTTCTCTTATCACAGAATGTTAAAAGACCATTACTTTGATTTATATTGATGGAAGCATTTGCATTGTTTTTATTACATTTACAATGTTATTTAAAGACGCAGACCTAGAAGTCCTTGAAGAAGACCAAAAGTTAATTTAGTAAACGCGGACCTCGAAGAAGACACCCATTGACATGCCTGTTTGAAGTAATATCACATATAAATAGGAACGTTATTTAATCATAGTTATCGTTCATAGTTTCTAACAACACTTCTTCGAACGCAAGTCATCTCATGAATATTATTGCCGGCTCATGAATATTATTGAAGGCTGGCCTCATGAATATTAACGCCGGCTGCTATCGACGGCTAGATCCACACTAGTGATTTATTTAAGTATATTAAGATCGGATGGGTTACGGACCAAACCAGTATATCTTCCATGTGTATTATAATCTTTTGTAATAATTCCTATTTTCTATGTATATGTATATACAATTAACTAAAATTTGTTTATTCAATGAATGATAACTCGTACATTTAAGTATATTAAATCTATACATAGACTATTTTCTCAAACTGTTGTAATCAAACTATGGACATACACAAAGAAAGGTAGAAAAACAAAAATACGCCACGAAAAATTGCAATCTATAAGTCCCTTATCAAATGGCAAAACATATCATACGAATGGAAACAACTGTCATATTCATGACTTGGCATCAAAAAGATATTAGATATTTTAGCCTATCTCGATGACGTATAATTTACATGCACACAAAGAACATATTGAAGTTGTTTATATAGCTTGGCCAAAGATTGTTGAAATTAGATATGACATACCTCTCCAACCTAATGATACAATTTTAGAACTTTTGAATTTACTGAATCTCATTTATGAGTAATTAAAGATATGAATGAATGAATGAGTCCTAGCTTAGCTAATATCAGAATGGTTGAAATGATATAAGAAAAGCTTACACTATTTCCGTTTAGAATATTATCATTTATTTATAAATTTATCAGGACACTGGCTTCGTCCTATCTGTCTTAAGTAAAGATCTTCTGGTCTTCTTCAACATCGCTAATATTTTAAAACACTCATTAATTAGATTTACAAATGAAAAAGAATTTAAAAGTATCTTATTTCTAGATATACCTTTCTTCAAAGGGAAAAGAAATATAACTTTAAACATTAAACTATATAGAAAACCAATTGATAATTTTTGTTTTCCTAAACGAATATCAACCCTAAACGTTAGTTTCCAATAATTGATAACTGCAGAAAATATTCGCTCTATTAGATCTTCAAAGAATCTAAAGACTTTCATGAAGAAATTCAACTTTTGAAGTCTTACTTCTTAAAAGAGAACAATGCGAAAATGAGATCGATAATATTACAACAAACAAACAATAATAACAAGAAACGTATGTAAGATATAATTATAAAACAAATAGGAAATGGCTCCACCACTCATCTTTGCAACAAGATTTAATTCGGTTAACAGGAATTTACAGGACTATAAGAAAACATTAGGACATAACCGAGCAAATCAGAAATGTAGAAATACTATTTATACACATCAGATTATTGCATAAAGAAGTCATTTCAAATCTAAAAGATTCACAAAGAGTTATCAGAAGATTAAATCAAAGGAATTAACAGAAAGAAAGAAGTTTATAAATATATAGAGAGAGTAAACGAATGTATAAACAGGTGGTGTATTCCAATAAATAAAAGGAAAATTTTAAGCATTCGTAATACTTAAAAAATGTAAACATATGGCCAGGGAAACCCGATGATGATGGGCTTAGGTTTACGGGAACTGAACCAAAACACCTTTTTATCACAGACTTAGCTATGCATTTTTTTTTTAAATATACGTTCATATCATTACATTTAAAGGTATGTGCTAGTTTCTTTAAAAGTACAAAAATAAATTGTGAAAAAAAAGTATTTCAAAACAAAAATTATCAATATACAGTAACTAAACCAATTCTAGATAACTCTAGTTCATATATGTATTAGAATGGGAAATTATTACAAAGGATTCTAATAATTGGTCCTGGACCTGGCTGCTTTAAAAATAAAAATGAGTAATATATATATATATAAAATATTGAGTCATTGTTATTTTAATAACAAAAAAAAAACAATCTATATTGATTTTTTTCCAAATTTTAAATTTTAAGGTTGATTTAAAAAGGTTTTTTTTTGTGTTGTGTTCGTGTTGCTCAGTTATCAATTTTCTGGGTATAGTGTACTTTTACTTGTAATATTATAAAAATATTCCTGGTAATACATTTGTTATCTTTTTAATTCTATTTACTAATTAACAAAACAATATCTTCAAATATTACCTTACGATTCGGATTGAACAAGGAGTAGGTCAAGGCCGTGTGTTGTCTGCCTGGTTATTTTCCGTATTTATCAATGACTTGATTTGTGAACTCTTATCGACACATTGTGGACTACTAGTAGGCCCGATAAGCATACCAACAATCTTGTTAGCTGATGACACAACTTTATTAAGCGCAACTGTAAATGGTGCTCAGACATTATTAAACATTGTTAACAGCTATGCGCTCAAATGGCGGTTAAAATATAATGCATCGAAAAGTAGTGTTTTGACTTTTACACCACCAAAAAAGACTCGCAACAATTATGACTCTGCAGCATGTCTTAACCTAGGTAATATTGTACTCGAAAGAAAACGTACATGTACTTACGCTGGAACACTTATTAACTCAGATGGAAAAACTTTCGATAGATCAGATAAATCCAGTAAAAAGTTAAAACAGAAACTTCACTCACTATATACTGTTGGTGTTAATCCGCGAGGGATGAGTGCCTTAACTAATAACTTGATATGGAAAAGAGTTATCCTTACAACTGCACTTTATGGATGTGAAACTTGGGGTCAGCTACCCTACCGTGAAACTGAAATGTTGGAAATAACTCAAAGATATTTCGTCAGATTTATTCGTATGATGGATAAACGTAGTCCGACTGACTCTTGTATTAGTAGTGTTGGTTTGTGGTCTGTCGAAGGATATACTGATAAAATGAAACTTTTGTTTTTTGGGAGATCGTGTCGTGCAAAATCGACAACAATACATAAACGGATGTTTAATTTTCGTATGGGACAAATATTAACCGGTGAGACCAGTCAAATATCATTGACTTACGATTATATCAAAATTTTGATGAAATATGAATTTGATGTTTTTGTTGAAAACTTTGTGGCTGAAATTTTTTTCAAGACAAGCTACTGTGGAGCAAAATTGTAAAACAGACTTTAGACATATACGAAGAAAACAAATGGAAACACTCAGTTGAACGGCGACCAGAACTAAAGCGGTACCATAAAATACATACATGTTTGACGGAGCATCGTTTGTTACGACTAGCGGTAACTTATCCATCTCTAAATTCAAAATTTATGACGCTTGTGAAATTAGGATCCATAGCTATACAAACAGGCAAATGCTCCTTGTGTAACTTATATAATACGGATATACTTATGCATTATATACTTTGCTGTACATCTCTTTTACAAATTCGGACAGAAATGTTCTACAAAATTGTTGATATTCTTGACGTAGAAGATTCCGTTCGTTTCTTTAATCAAGATGATGACGAAATTGTCGAGTCGTTACTTGGAAGTATGAATCATACCATGCAAACTATAAATGCTGATGTATGGAGCCTCTTGATGTGCCAAATAGCAGATTATATGTATAAACTATATCAGGTCTTCAATTATGATCTTTATAGTCACATATTTGATCTTAACTAATGTTGTTCTTGTATGAAATTGGTGAATTATAGACGTTTTGTTTTCGACTCTATTTCATATGTAATTATGTAACTACCTATAGACTTTTTTTATTGCTGTTTATATACTTTGATGTTGTTTAGAATATGTAAATATGTTAGTGTTATGTTCTTGATTCTGTTCTTATAATATAAATTGTAAAATCTTCATATATGGAGGAAATAAAGATAATCAATCAATCAATCAATCATACATGTATTTTATCATTTTAACCATTTAACTGTTTTTATCTTTGCAAGGAAGTGATTTTGTTTAGCTATAAAAGGACTTGAGTTTTTGTGAATTCTTTTTAAATCATTAACACGACATAATTATAACTATAATATCTTTATCGCTAGCACTTATAAAGAAGTTAATTGCAAATATAGTGTTGTGGCAGAAATATGAGTACATGCAAGTTTATTTTTTTAAATCAATTGGGGATCACAACTGTTTAAAACAATTATAAACTTTCCATTCACCAGTTATACACCCTGTGTCCATCTAATGGTGTGTATACATCAATGTTAATAAGGTACTCTCTTGCTTGATCACACTATACAGACTTCATTAAAAGGGGTGTCTTCCTTACACATATAATGCTATAACAAATGTATGAGGATTAATTATGAATTTCTCGATTGTGACAATTTGACTAAGCGTGGATTCGAATGCAGGATAATTAATGTATGTGTTACAGGAGATACTTGCCTATTCAACGAACCTTCTAACAAGATTTATGATAGTTGAAATTAGTTATACAAGCTGCATGTTTTGCACCTGTCGTAATGCAGGAACCTGACGTTCAGTAATTTTGTTGATGTGATTCATAAGTGTTTCTCGGTCTTTGATTTTTATATAGATTAGACCGTTGGTTTTCCCGTTTGAATGGTTTTATCATAGAAATTTTTAAGGCCCTTTGTGTCTTGTTGTTGGTTGTGATCAAATGCTTCGTGTTAAAGACCATACTTTGACCTTTAATGATAAAATAAAATTGAGAATGGAAATGGGGAATTTGTCAAAGAGACAACAACCCGACCATAGATCAGACAACAGCAGAAGGTCACCAATGGTCTACTTTTACAGATTGCGATGTAGAGTTGTCTCATTAGCATTCATACTACATTTTGTTATAACTTATTACTACCTAAACTTACTGTCGAATCATTCGTCATTGTTATAACTTATTACTGCCTAAACTTACTGTCGAATCATTCGTCATTGTTATAACTTATTACTGCCTAAACTTACTGTCGAATCATTCGTCATTGTTATAACTTATTACTGCCTAAACTTACAGTCGAATCATTCGTCATTGTTATAACTTATTACTACCTAAACTTACTGTCGAATCATTCGTCATTGTTATTCGTATTTTCTTCTCATCTCTTTATGTGTCTTTTTATTATCACCTTGTATAAAAGAGGGACGAAAGATACCAAAGGGACAGTCAAACTCATCAATCTAAAACAAACTGACAACACCATGGCTAAAAATGAAACAGACAAACGAACAACAGCACAAATGACACAAAATGGAAAACGAAAGAATAAACAACACGAACCCCACCAAAAAAACTAGGGGTGATCTCAGGTGCTCCGGAAGGGTAAGCAGATCCAGCTCCACATGTGGCACCCGTCGTGTTGCTTATGTGATAACAAATCTGGTAAATAGTCTACTTCGGTAGGTCACATTCATGAAAGGGAAGGGGTTGTAGTTACGACGTAAGGAAAATATCCGATATCATTTGTGAAACGGTTATTCCATAACGGTCAACCAACTCGTGATGGCGTCCGTAAAATTTACGAAGGGATGATTTTAACTTCACCATTTGGAACTCTTGATATAATAGCTTCCTTGTGACCAGCAACCCTCTATCAGGAAAATCATGATAGGAAATGCAAGCACGGGAATATCGTATCAATTGGGAGATCTATACCCCGTATGCAGATGCTATTGGAATGTTGCTACTTAGAAATGGACAGTTCACAATTGGAAAGCTGAAATCCTCTCTTTTTTCGTAAAGTTTTGTTTTCAACCGACCCTCATTGTCAATTTTTAGATATAAATCAAGATATGAGGCCGACATAACTGTATATGTAGTATCATTTATCTCTAGCTCGATGGGATATAACTTTCTTTCAGTGTATCTGTTTAGAATGTATGATAAATTTCAGTAATAAAGAAGCTGAAATCAACATACACCACTTATAGTACTGCAACTGACATAAAAAAAAAGATGCTAAGTTAACGAGTTTAATAGTTCGAAATAACACACGGCTGCAAATTGTTTTAAATGATAGAATAATCTCTATATTCTAATTTCCGTCTGGTCGTAAAAAGTTTCTATTGTCACATTTTTGTATGTTATCCCTTTAATGGGGATAACCCTCAATTTACGGTTTTGGGTAGTTACCTTAAAATCCGAAAATATATTTTTTGGTTTAATTTCCCGCTATGTTCGTAAATATTTTCGATGCACTGTCATTAAGGATCATCGGAATGATGAAGACATAAATATAGTACCATCCCCAAGTAAAACTTTCAAACTCAAAGTTAGACTGTTTAGGCTGTTTTTTTAGATAGAAATTTAACGCGTTTTTCTTTGAAAACCAGAAAACATATTAAGATTAAAACTAAAAATAACCGCTACAAAGATAAATCCGGTTTAGTTTAATATTTTTTCTTGAGGTTTAAAATGGTTAGATATAAAGAAATCTGATATTTTTTTTATTAAAATAAACTCCTTTGATGGGTTTATTGAAATTTAAGTAAAAAACAATTATGGATGACTTCTAGAAAGTTAAAAAAAAAATACAGTACCCATGGCCAGGGTAAAAGCATTTAGTGCATACCTGGCCAGGCACATAGATCGAAAGATCACAAATAAATCCGTGTTTCCCTGGTAGCAGTATAAATTAAATTGCATTGAAATAATTGTGGTAGATATATCAACAGTGTTATTTTATTATTTAACTCGTAGTTATCTAAAAGGAAATTATAAAAAAAAAAAACATAATATGACGGAAGATATATTTTTGTCATTCAACGTATGCATTCAAATATATATATACATTGATAATTTAGAGTGGATAATTTAAATACTTGGTGGAATTTAAATAATTAATTTATCTATTAGTATGTACATGTATATCCATATAAAGAAGTTACTTCCTTGTTTTAAACATAAACTTCCTTAGAATCTGTAGGTAAGTCTGTTTATTTTCTAGGTCTGAAAAAAGTATTAACACAAATACCGACCTTTAGGTAAATTCAAAAAGGCAAATGTCAATAAAACTGGCATAATAAAACGTAAGTACATACCAACTAACGGAACAAATCGAAAACAACTGTCATATCCAGAAAGGAGGAGAATAAAATGTGGACAATGCAACTACATATCACATTAAATAATCGTGAAACAACTGAATTCAGATACCACAAAATCAGGAAGGGGTAAGTCCTTAGAGCCAATTTTCTCTGTATGCGTTCGGTGTCATTAGCAATCGGTCGTTGAAATCTACTGGAAATAGACAATTAAAATTACAAGAGATTCTACATTTACATTTATTTTTAAAGACGTTTAATTCAGACTATTTGGAACATGAATTGTTCTTCTTCGTTTGTCTATGTTTGTATGTCTGTTAGTTTTTGAAAGAGTCATTGTGTTTATGTGACTTTTGGTGATTCATGTTATCCATGATATATATTTTATGATATAAAGTTAACATTTGCCAGTAAAATATATCTCGATAAAATCAAAATGATATTCAATGCCACATGTTGACAATTTTTCCAATTTTACGTACAAAAATGTGTTCTTTTTAGTTGAAAAAAATCCCTATAATCAGGAAATCAGGAAATTGCAACAGTGAAATAAAAGCAAAGCTTTGTTTGTTTGATTTATGAAAAAAATAGGCAAACAACAACAGTTCATTAAGACGAAAAACTAAATACACATGTATAAGTCAAATCTGTTATGTGTGATACCACCATTTCTTTTCCCCATTAAGTTTGAGTTAAATTTGCACTTTTTCCAAACAATTGTGCAGAATTAATCTTTGTTTCAAATATAGAAATACTTGACATGAGTGTTATCCTGTCTGGTACATAACCGTAGACAAAATGTCACATGGATTTCATTGCATATACGAAAATAACCAATCAACTTTCACCTCTTTTGTTCCTGTGTCCAACCTTAAGTAACCACGTAAAATCAAGATTCCAAATTATAGTGTAGAAATACAAAGAAAATAATGATGCTTTGAAACACCCAAGATACATTTCTATTGCCCAATTGTTTTTTACTGTAATGAAATGTATGTAGACTTAATGTCTTCTAATTGACAAATTCAATGGATGTTTGTTTTACAACTATTTAAAATGTTAAAAGGTTCCTTACTTGGGTCAGTGATATACGCATTCGTTCAGTTGTAATTGCTAAATGGAATGCATATATTTTATTCTGAATAACTAATCTATACGTATGCTCAACATAAAAGTTTTTTTCTTTTTCAGTACTATAATGATGTAATCAGAGAGTCATGGATAGAAGACATGTTTTGTTTCTTTCCAAAGCTTTGTTTTTTCAGTCTATCTTTCATATACTTGGCGGATTAAAGTGTGATAAAGACATCGATGCTTGTAAATGTGCGGAGAATACTTATAACCTCTCAAATAGAAGTGGTATTCATGTACAACGTTTGCGCAAATTAAGTTTCAAGAATGACACAACTTGTATTAATTTTAACAATAATAATATACCGAAGTTATCATGCGAAGATTTTTCTCCTATACCAAGCAGCGTAAAAAAAATATATTTGAGAAACTGCAAAATAAAGTCAATTGACTGCACAAATATTTTTAGAAATTTGACAAAGCTTATGGTTTTCGATATTGGATCCAATGAACTGCAAACTAATGCGTTTATAAACATATTCATGAGTGTTGAAAAGGTGTCAAGTATAGCTTCACTCAGTCTAAACATTTCTGGTAACGAATTGAGTGAAAATTTTTCGTATTCTTTCCTTCATAATTTAAAAGAATTTCGAGCAGATGGCTGTAAAATTAACAACTTACAAAAAATATTGGAAACAAACAAAACTAATAATCGTCTTAGGTTGTTGTCACTGCAACATAACCAGATAAATGAAACTTCGTTAGAAGCATTTTATAGTCATGGAGAAC
This sequence comes from Mytilus galloprovincialis, assembly GCF_965363235.1. NCBI lineage: Eukaryota > Metazoa > Mollusca > Bivalvia > Mytilida > Mytilidae > Mytilus > Mytilus galloprovincialis. The sequence goes on from NC_134843.1 coordinate 93,163,747, forward strand.
ACTACGAAATGCTAGATAGTTTAATTCTTTCTTATAATCCGGTTAAAAGTTTAACTCGAACTGTTTTCTCCAAATTGCAAAAGCTGAGAAATCTTTGGATTACAAACCTTTTCGCCTTTACAACATTTCCAGGATTGAATTGCCCAAGGCTTAACGTACTCGACATAAGCAATTCGTTCTCTTTTAATCCAGTGGAAGACGTAATAAATGTTTTTAACATCTCAAGGAACATATCAAATCTAGTTTTAAGTGGAACTGACCTAGTAAACTGGACGGAAAATGATCTCCTGCAATTGTTAAGTCCTTTGACAGAACTAACTGAATTAAATTTAAATAAAACATCATTAACAGAAATTCCGTGCAATCTTTTAAGAGCACAAACATCCTTAAAATTTATCGGTTTGTCGGAAAACTATATTGTAGGTTGGTTTAGTGATTGCTTTGAAAATATGCCTAAGGACTTAGAAAAGATTTATTTACGTCAAAATCTTATAACTATAATAAACGAAACATCATTTCCGCAGCTATTGGTGAAAAAGCTAAAGCATCTTTACTTGAATGGGAACCTATTTAAATGTGACTGTTCCACACATTGGTTTCGTTCCTGGATGAGAGATCATTATGGAATACTTGATGCGCTTTCTGAGGACAAATCAACACCTTTTTACGAATGTCATTCTCCTAAAAACAATGGGACATTGCTTGTTGACTTTGATCCTACGTATGAAGAGTGCTATGGATTGTCTATATCCGAGTTGCTATCTTTATCGATATCGGGATTTTGTTTTGTATTGGTACTAACGCTAAACGCTTTGACGAAACTCAACTACAAGAAGAGGGGCGTAAGATACCAGAAGGACATCAAAGGTTACGAAGAAATTGACGGTTGGGCCATGGTGAAAATTTCATAATTCGTTGCTATTGGATGTTTTTAACTGATATAAAGAACACACAGGAACACACAGGAAAATGTCATAATCAAAAGCAAGATCAATTTTAATTGCAATTATAAGACGATTCGTTGAGTCATAAAACAAACAATTACAAACGGATTCTCTCCTGTTAAAAATCTGCTTTGTTCCATTTTTTTGCCATGTTGAAAAAGACGATTATAAAACTGGTGTCATTGATATACTTATACGATGTCTGTTTTAGTATTCCTCTTCTATACGTTTTACATCATTATCTCCCTCATGCAAAGCTTTGATTCCTTTCACGGATTTGGCTATACTTTTTGGAACTTTTGGATTATAGCTCTTCATCTTTTATATAAGCTTTGGATTTCAAATATTTTGGCCACGAGCATCACTGAAGAGACATGTATTGTCGAAATACGCATCTGGTGCAGAAAACTTGGTACCGTTATTGTTATTGCAGCATAATACGTCGTTCATAAATGATATAACTGTTAATACATGTACCTACAAAATATATACGTCATTTGGACAAAGACAAAATATAATGAAACAAACCAAAACTAATTTCATTTTTAAATAGTTAGTATGTCGTTTTTAAAAAGAGATTCGCCAGATACCGAATGGGCATTCAAACTTATTTTTCTAAGACATACTGACAATACCACGATTAACAATGAAATAGGGAAAAGACAAACAACAGTCTACATATCTCAACACAGAAAATTTTAAACAGAGCAACACGACCCCCACCAAACTTTAAGGTTAGAACTATTTTCTCAAAGTACAATTAATTTTATCGTAATAAGTATTGTTTTTGTAAATATTTATTTTATTAGCGAAATGATAGTAACCACGGTAACATTGCTCAATATTAACAAGGACGTAGGATCAAAAGGTTAACTCTAGTTTCTACATTGTCATTTTTCGTTTCCTCCTATGGATTTTTCTTACCTTTAAGTTTTCATATATTCTGGCTATGTATTTTTCAGTCAGTGGAAGAAAGCTTAAACTGTTGTAAAAAGGGCTGATACAATGTTGAATACTAGTGGCATAGGTATGACACTTCTCTGTTGCCCATGACCTGCTTGTGGTATTATTTCTGATAAAATACTTTAAATGTCAGATATAGCCGCATCATGTGCTTGATGAATAACGAAAAACTCTTTACTAACCATATGCTGTATTTGAATTTTTCTGGAAAAAGTAAAGTCACAAAAATACTGGACTCAAGAGAAAAATTCATAAAGGAAAGTCCCTGATCAAGTGGCGAAATAAACAGCATAGACACATCAAATGAATGCATAACAACTGTCATATTCCTGACTTAGTACAGGCATTTTCCTATGTAGAAAATAGATGATTAAGGTTTATGACCCCTTCTGTAGCCATTTTTGTACGAATTTTTCAAACTTCAATTGTATCAAAACTACAGATGTAATGAATAATAGAGATAGACCATTTTGTACATATACTCAGAGGAAACTTGATGCAAAGCATTATTATTTATTGTTTCATTGAATTTAATAGAAAAAGAGTACTTTGTGGCAAATAAACCAAGATTTTTATAGAAAATCCACAGCCTTTAATACAGAGATTTTTGTTATAAAATTTGAAATTTAATTTTGGGGCCCTTTATAGATTTTTGTTCCGTGTCGAAGGCCGTACATTGACCTATAAGAGTTTACTTTTATAAATTGTTATTTGGATGGAGAGTTGTCTCATTGACACTCACAAAACATCTTCCTATATCCAATTACTCACTTGCTTTTCTATGATGTGCTATAGTGTTTTTTTTACAAAAAAAGTTCTAAGCAACCTGTAAATTCCAAAATACCTCGTGCTGAGCCACTAAAGTCGATCGCACCCTAAAAGGTGTACTTGATTTGGTCCATATTTTAATTTGTTTTATCCAATATCTCACAGACACTTGTCTCAGAAAAAAAATTTCCTATATACCTTAATATAACACGTGTTATATTAAGGTATATAGGAAATTTTTTTTCTGAGACAAGTGCCTGTGCAATATCTACATTAATAAACTCGTTTTAAGGAAATCAATGCTAGCACTGCATGCAATAATCTTATATCTATCAGTCATAAAATTGTCAAATACGAGGGTACAAGGATAAATGCTGTGGATTTTCTATAAAATTTGGATATGTTTAGCATTGAGTCAACACAAGGGTACATAATCCTTAACCTAGCTTAAATCAGTCTATGAAATATCTTATGTATATAGAAAGATAGTACGCGGAAAATTGTAGAAATAAAACAAAACTTTATTAAACAAGTTTACGGAGTTTAGATGAGTACTATAGTACTTTAAATATTTGTGACATATACACGTGTATATTCTTCCTTGTCCCATAATTACATTTTACTTCCTTGTTTAGTTCCGTGACATACTATGATGTCGTCCCTAATTATTGATTTTAGATTTTACAAAATACTGTCTCTGATGATTTAAAAAGATATATAATGAAATTGTCATTTTAACAATTAGATGGAAGAATATCTATTACAATAAAATTGTATTGTGATTTAAAAGAATCTCTTAAGGTTAAGGACCCCTTCTGTAGCTATGCGAATTACGTAACTCTGCAGTAGTATCAAAACAACAAAGATAATGAATAGTAGAGATAGGCCATTGTGTACATATACCAAGGGGAAACGTCCTGCAAAGCTTTTTTTTATTGTTTCGTTGCATTTAGTAGCAAAATGGAATTTTGTGGCAAATAAATCCAAGATTTTTGTAGAAAATCCACAGCCTTTCCCCTTTACTGTCATATTTGACAATTCGGTGTTTGATAAATGGAGGACTATTGCATGCAGTGTGAGCAATGATTTCCTTTAAGTAAATATAAATATGGACCAACTAAGTTCACCTTCTAGGGTTTACTCGACTTTAGTGACTCAGCACGAGTTTTTTGGAATTTAAAGGTTATTAAGGACTTTTAGTAAAAAATAAACACTAGCACATCATAGAAAAATAAGTGATTAATCCATGTTTAAAATTTTATAACTAAAATTTCTGTATTAAAGGCTGTGGATTTTCTATAAAAAGCTTGGTTTATTTGCCACAAAGTACTCTTTTTCTATTAAATAATAAAACAGTAAATAATAATGCTTTGCATCAAGTTTCCCCTTGGTATATGTACAAAATGGCCTATCTCTGTTATTCATTATATCTGTAGTTTTAATATAATTGAAGTTTAAAAAGTTCGTACAAAAATGGCTACAGAAGGGGTCATAAACCTTAAAAAATAAAATTGCATTATTTATTATAGTTATTCTACTTTTTCTGTTTGGGTTTTTTCAGGAAATAATTTTGTATATTTTGTATAATTAAAATTATAAAAAAAAATCCAAAAATATCACAGCAGTGCTGTTGGGATCGTGTGTTTTTCCACGGGAGTCGGTTCATGTTTTTTTTTTTTTGTTAATGTAGACCAGTTTTTGGTTTTTTTTATTATTATTATTTAAATAACATGCGGTCAATTCGACTTAATCTTAATTTACAAGTACATTTGTATATCGGTTTTATTTATGATAGTCAGATTTTTATCTTATTAGAAGTTTTGAGCATAAACAGCGCCTGATTTCCCACTAATTTAGCTTTTTACACTAACAAGGTTTTTCGAGTGCTACAACTAAAACGTCCAGGTTTTTTTCACAACTGATCCGTTTCTTTCTCTTTCCTTTTTTGTATAATGATTTTCAGTCATAGTTTATCTAATCAAATTAAAAGTTCATCCTTAATATTGATGAACTACTCCCAACTCGACGTTAAACACTCAACAACTAATCAATCACACATTCCATGAAATTTTGATGAAGTTTACGTTATTCCTTCTGAAAGTAAATAGATAATTTTAAAAGAAGACGGATAAAGTTATTCTATAAATTATATTATCATTATTCTTTGTCTACTAGATTGAGTCCATCCAATAAAAAACGATAATTTTGTGCATTATTCCCCCTTGATTATATTTAATATTTTGTTTTAACTGGATATTCCTTTTTTGGTTTTTCAGTTTATTTCAATCTGAATAAAATTCATATTAGTTTTAACTAATGTCATATGCATATTAGCATAGCTAAGTCAGATATCTATATTTTCATTAGATTGAAGTGTTTATCTTCATCCTGCAATATTATCAGCCAACAATTGTACAAATGACAAGTTCAAATATTTCTGTTTTGCTTCATTTGTAATTGCAGCCATGTGGATATCAATTATTTGGATTTAAACAAACTATATAAAGCATCCATTTCCTGGTGTATATTGTAGGGTAAAAAACGTTATATGTAGATTATCAAAAATCATAAAATTTATTTGTTTTCGCTTTTCGTCCTGTTTCTTACGCTCTTACAAGAAAATTCATATTTTCCGACCAAATAGCAGGAAACAGCCGAAGGCAACCAATGGGCCTTTAACACTGGGAACATATCCGGCACCCGGGAGCGGTCTTCAGCTTATATTGTTGAAAGATTTGAAAAAACTGTGCTGTACATATTTTTATTAATGCCATAACTAACTATTTAAGAAATTGTGTATTTAAGATTGCCATTAACATTTTGCACTTACTCGTTGTTGAAGGACTGACCTTTAGATGAACTTGTGCTGCCTTGTCATTAAAGTGACAAAATACTGGATGTATAATTCTAACAGCCAAACCTTGTTTATTTATATAACTATAAAGACTGTTTACTCGAAAATATCATCCAGTTTAATTGATGTCACACAGAGTTCATATACTGTGAATAATTCTGTTTAAAAATTCCAATAATGTGCCATTATATGTAAACGTCTGTATATCTGTAAAAAAAAACAGTTCAGATTTCATGAATGTTAAATATCAAATAACGTATAAGAAATTCTAAAATTGAAGATACAAATATCGTCTAAAATTATTTAAGCGATTCTCCCTTTGAGTTTCTTATGATGTATTACATACATGCAGAAGGTTGGCCTTGTTTTGTTAAAGATTTTTTTTAAATTGATAAAATATGAATCAGTAGAAATCTAGATTAGTCAAAAGTATAATGACAAAAATACCGAACTCCAAGGAAAGGTCAAACCGAAAGACCGTCATCAAATTGCAAAATCAAGCTCAAACACATTAAACGAATGGATAACAACAGTTACTGTCCAATTCCTGACTTGGTGCAGGCATTTTGTTATGTAGAAAATGTTGGATTAAACATTCAACTGACCTTCATCGTGTTCATATTTGTAAAAGAAATTAACTATTTTATTCGTCATGCAGTGCTGTTTTAAAAAATAGATAAATTCACAACGAGCAACAGTTTTAGAAGCAGAAGAGGGGCATCCGATTGGTTGTGCTGGATGAATACATTGGCAGCCACGATGGGCTTTTGCGCTCTTTGCAAATTAAAAAAAAAACTTACTTTTTGATACATTTGTAGGTGGCATGGTGTAGATAAAATTTCTACAAATAGAACATTTGTTCTCCTTCTTAATTAACACGAAATATTGGGAAAGTTTACAAAACACATCGTAAGTGATGATAGGTCTACACTTCTGCTGCATAATTAATTTCCAGTAGATTCAATAATGATCGTTTCAAAAAAATTGAAGAAAAAAGCAAATAGTTCTGCATTTACCTACGTCGCTGCATGTAATTGATTGTGGTTGCTTGTATACGGAAACATAACTGCCTATTCCCTTTCATTAAAGGTTAAACAACTTTGACGCAAATTTTCACTGAATAATTAATTCTGTAAACAATTAAACTATAGGAAAACAGGAAATGGCTGCACGATAGATGTTAAAATTGCTTACATGCTACAACTAATCATTACCAAGCTGCAGACCAAATATCATAACATTCCAGACACATTAATTGTTGTCAATATAATAATGGATTTATATACCACTGTCATACAAGTGAGAGATTTGGCTAGCTATAACCAGGTTTAATTCACCATTTTCTTCAGGGGAAATGTCTGTATCGAGTCCGTATATGACAATTGTTTTCCTTTCGTTTAATTTGTTAGAGTTTTTGACTTTGTCATTTTATGAAGGACTGTTGTTACGGCCAGAAATCGCCTTTAAATTGTAGCCAACAAAAGACACAAATCAATAGTAAAATTTAACAATATTTATTATACAAAAGTTTACAAGAAGTATTACACAAATATTACTGTTAACTTAACTGTCAAAATATGAGTCCAATCTTTTATCTTTATCTGTATCCGGATATCTTTCGGAATCCAATCTGAATATTACGTTCACTACTACGGTCACAATCCAGTATGATGTTGTTTGTAGAATAAAAGTGTCAATCCAAATGCTATGAATATAAATGTCTATCGATGTCTAAGTCTAAGTCCAAAAGTAAGTCCAAGCGTAAGAGTAAGAGAGAGTTTTACTTTAGTGTCTGTATATATATATATATATATATATATATATTTGTCATGGAAGATTCTAGAACAGTCTATAATGGAACATCCTAGAAAGTTACAACAGAAGTTTCTAGTAAAATGTAGAAGTGTATATAATGCATCTTTTATAAGGATCATTCTGGAAAGTTCCAATCATTCTGTAATTGTTCCAGAGATTTCTAAACTGCACAATTCTAAAATTATTCTGTAAACAACTATCAGGCCACACAATATAAATCAGGCCAACATAAATAAATACAATAATTACAATATCATAACACCTCCCCCCTTAAAAGAAGTTTTAGTGTAACAAAAACTTATCATGAATAATATGAACAAAAATACATAGTATATACAAAGTGTTTTAATAAGCTCTAGATAAAGCATCTGCTATTACATTATCTTTACCCTTAATATGTTTTACAATTACATCATATTCCTGTAACAATAAACTCCACCTAGTCAACCTCTGATTCTTGTTTCTCATTTTATGTATAAAGGTGAGAGGATTATGATCAGTACAAACAAGAATAGGATATACAGTGGGATTCAAATATACATCAAAATGTTGAAGTGCTGATAACATTGCAAAACACTCTTTTTCAATAGTTGAATAATTTTTCTGATGTTTATCTAATTTCTTAGAAAAATATGATATAGGTTTCTCAACATTATCATCTGTCTCTTGATATAAAACGGCTCCAATTCCTACATCGCTTGCATCAACGGCAAGTTTAAATTGTTTTTCAAAGTCTGGAGTAATCAGAACTGGACTATTAATTAAAAGTGATTTGCTATTTTCAAAAGCGTTTTGACAATTTTCACTCCATATAAATTTAGAATCTTTTCGTAAAAGATGAGTCAATGGTTGAACCACAGCAGCAAAATTTGAACAAAATTTTCTGTAAAATCCAATCATGCCTAAATATCTCATAAGTTGTTTTCTATTTGTAGGAGGAGGAAATTTGGAAATAGCTCCCACTTTAGCCATAATAGGTTTCACTTGACCTTGGCCAACTGTATGCCCTAAATAATGAACAGTGGCCTGACAAAATTCACTTTTACCAAGATTAACAGTCAAATTTGATTGTGACAATCTATCAAAAGTATCATACAAATGTGTTAAATGCTGTTCCCAGCTATCACTACATACAATTAGATCATCAATATAAGCATAACAACAGTTCAAATCTTTTATAACATTATTGTTCATTCTTTGAAATGTAGCTGGTACATTTTTCATGCCAAATGGCATTACAGTATATTGAAATAAGCCATCTGGTGTAACAAAAGCTGATATTTCACGAGCTCTCTGTGTCAATGGAACTTGCCAATAACCTTTCAACAAATCAAATTTGCTCACAAATTTTGCTTGACCAATGTTGTCAATACAATCATCTATCCTTGGAATCGGATAGGAATCAGATTTTGAGACTGAATTTACTTTTCTGAAATCAGTCACGAAACGAAAGGTTTTATCTGGTTTTGGCACAAGGAGACAAGGAGAGCTCCATTCACTGTTACTCGGCTCAATAATATCATTGTCAAGCATGTATTTAATTTCTTTTCTCATAGCTTCAAGTTTGAGTGGATTGAGCCGGTAAGGATGTTGCTTAATTGGAGAAGCATCTCCTACATCAACATCATGACAAACAGCAGTGGTTTTGTTTGGCACATCTGGAAAAAGATTTTTAAAAGAAAATACCAAAGTTTTTATTTCTTCTCTACGATCAAAAGACAGATGTGCAAGTTTTGAGTCTAAATTTGACAAAATTTCTGAATTTTTCAATCTAACTGTCTCTTCGATAGTTTTAGAACTAAAAGATGGTTCAATTACATCTGGTTTGTCATGATTGTTCTCAAATTTAACCATGCCTAAAGTGGCAACTGGTTTACTCTCACATTCATTAGTACGCTCAAAATATGGTTTTAACATATTAATATGACACACTCTGTTTTGTTTGCGCCGACCTTGAGTTTTTACAATATAATTCAAATCATTGATTTTACTCTCTATTGTATAAGGACCACAATATTTAGCCTGTAAAGGATGTCCAGGGACTTGCAAAAATACAAGTACCCTATCACCAGGCTCAAAAACTCTGTCCCTGGCATCTTTATCATACCATATTTTCATCTTGTTCTGTACATGTTTTAAGTTTTTCTGAGCAATTTGACAAGCAGTATACAATTTTTCTTTAAATCTAGATACATAGTCTAAAAGATTCAAGTCAGTATGTTCAGTAAGCCACTTTTCCTTAATCAATTTTAACGGTCCCCTTACAGTATGGCCAAATACCAACTCAAAGGGACTAAATCAAATGGATTCTTGAACAGCCTCTAGGACTGCAAAAAGTAGAAAGTGAACACCATCATCCCAGTCTCTGTCAAATTGAAGACAAAAAGTTCTAATCATGTTCTTCAATGTTTGATGAAAACGTTCTAAGGCACCTTGAGATTCTGGATGGTACGCACTTGATCTATACTGAGCAATCCCTAACTGGTACACGACTTGCTGAAATAGACCTGACATGAAATTTGATCCCTGGTCGGACTGTATAGACTTAGGAAGTCCTACTAATGTGAAAAATTTGATAAGAGCTTTGACAATAGTAGGTGTCTTGATATTTCTTAGCGGAATAGCCTCAGGAAAGCGAGTGGATGTACACATGATTGTCAATAAATACGCATTTCCAGTTTTGGTCTTTGGTAAAGGTCCAACGCAGTCAATTAGAATTCTGCTGAAAGGTTCGTCAAAGGCTGGAATAGGCAGAAGTGGTGCTGGTGGTATTTTCTGGTTAGGCTTACCAACAATCTGGCATATATGGCATGATTTGCAGTATTCTGCGACATCATTTCGAAGTCTGGGCCAGTAGAAATGCTGCAATATCTTAAGGCAAGTCTTTCTTATACCTAAGTGTCCAGCCAAGGGGTGTCATGGGCAAGACCAATAATTTCTTGCCTATAAACTTTAGGCACCACCACTTGGTATACCACTCTCCATTCCTCTTTTGGGGTAGCATCAGGAGGCCTCCACTTCCTCATTAAAATGCCGTCCTGATGGTAATAGTATTCGGCCACTTTGTCTGCTTCCTCCTGTGGTTGAGCCCTCTTGCGGAGCTGAAGAACCTCAGGGTCTTTATTTTGTTCTTCGAAAAGGTTCTTTCTGTTTAATGAATGGCTATTTACGTCTGGCCATGGCATAATTACGTTCTTGTTATCATTAGGTGGTCTTATTAAGGCCTTTTCTGAGCTACCAGGACCTTCAATGTCGGCTAGGAAAGTGTCAGAAAGGTCCATATAATCAAACTGGTTTTCTTGTAAATCCTCATCTTGTTGTTTTCTAGCCATCGCTCTAGTAACAACACAAGCTGGATAGAATTCAGCATCATCTTCAGGTGATTTAACATCCACCACCGGTTCACTGGTAACAATTGGTTCAGCAACCACTTTGTTCCTAGCTAGATCATTTCCTAGCAATAATGTAACACCCTCAACAGGGAGATTAGGACGAACACCCACAATAACTGGTCCAGTTATCAAATCTGACTTCAGATAAATACGATGGAGAGGAACATCTATACAACCTAACTCTACACCTTGTAACAAAACGGAGGCACCAACAGAAGTCTTCTCGGACAAAGGCAACACACCTTCTAACAATAAAGACTGAGAAGCTCCAGTGTCCCGTAAAATCTTAATAGGCTGAAGAGTGGTATCATCAACAATAGAAATAAACCCATCAGACATAAAGGGTTTATATTCCTCCATGTAATCACAAAAAACTGGACTTAAAAGCCTGACTCGCAGGACATTCCAACGTACTGGTAATATAAGGTGTCGTACAAGCACTGGACTTCGACTTATTATCTCGTTCATTCTTCTTCTGGAGTCTAAAACAATCAGCCATCAGGTGACCATTCTTCTTACAATAAGCACAAATCAGTGACTTCTTCTCAAAAGTATCAAATTTTGGACTAGACATATTATAATTGGACTGACTCTTATTCTGTGCAACAGACTTACTATCAGTACGCTCAGTGCTTTGATTTTTGTAATTTCCACTTGAAGTACTAACATTTTGACCCTTGAAACTTCTTTTATGTGAAAGGGTATAATTATCTGAAATTACAGCTGCATCATGTATTGTCCCAACAGTTTTGTCGTCTAAATGTGTTTTTAAGTCTAAATGAACACATTGTTTGAACTCTTCTAATAACATCAATTGTCTTAGGTTATCAAAATTGTTATCTGTTTTCTTTGAAGTAAGCCATTTATCAAATAGATCTTCTTTTTCCCGAGCAAATTCCACATAGGTTTGTGAATCAGACTTTTTATAAGATCTAAATTTCTGTCTATATGCTTCTGGTACTAGCTCATAAGCTTTCAAAACTTCCTGTTTCACCGTGTCATAATCGGAACTTTTTTCTGATGGAAGTGCGGAGTATATTTCAGCAGCCTTACCCTCAAAAACACTTTGTAGCATTGTAGTCCAATATGGCTTTGGCCAATTCAAATTATGAGCAATTTTCTCAAACTGTGGAAAATATTTATCGACTGTTTTTTCACAAAATCTGGGAACCAAACGTATATTTTTTGCTGCATCAAAATATTCTGATTTCGACTGGACTTTAGTGTTGCTTTCTTCTTTGACCATTTCAATTTTCAGTTTTTCCATCTCTAGCCTTTCTCTCATTTCAAGTTCTTTTATTTTCTCCCTCTCCTTCATTTCCAGTTCTTTTAATTTAAATTCATCTTCTTTTTCTTTTTTCTCTATTTCAAACCTTTCCTTCATTTCCAGTTCTGCTTGTTTTAATTTAAATTCATGTTCTTTTAATTTGAGTTCATGTTCTAATTCAAGCTGTTTTAATTTAAAGGCGTCAATATTGTCTACCTTAAGTTCAAGAGCCTCTTCACCTAAAATTTCTGTGTCAACTAATTTGTCTATAACCAAATTTTTTATAATTTGTTTTCTCATAGATACTTTAAAATCTAATTTCAGATGTTTAGCGAGCAACACTAATTCCTCTTTCTTTAAATTATCAAACCCCTCCAGGTCTGGCGTTTTCAAAAATTTACCGACATCAAATGCCATTTTGTAGAATTTTGTTGGCTAGTTATAATAAAAATATTGAATAAATTTTGAAAAAGATATTTTCGTGATCCCGGACGAGCCCCCAATTTCTGTTACGGCCAAAAATCGCCTTTAAATTGTAGCCAACAAAAGACACAAATCAATAGTAAAATTTAACAATATTTATTATACAAAAGTTTACAAGAAGTATTACACAAATATTACTGTTAACTTAACTGTCAAAATATGAGTCCAATCTTTTATCTTTATCTGTATCCGGATATCTTTCGGAATCCAATCTGAATATTACGTTCACTACTACGGTCACAATCCAGTATGATGTTGTTTGTAGAATAAAAGTGTCAATCCAAATGCTATGAATATAAATGTCTATCGATGTCTAAGTCTAAGTCCAAAAGTAAGTCCAAGCGTAAGAGTAAGAGAGAGTTTTACTTTAGTGTCTGTATATATATATATATATATTTGTCATGGAAGATTCTAGAACAGTCTATAATGGAACATCCTAGAAAGTTACAACAGAAGTTTCTAGTAAAATGTAGAAGTTTATATAATGCATCTTTTATAAGGATCATTCTGGAAGGTTCCAATCATTCTGTAATTGTTCCAGAGATTTCTAAACTGCACAATTCTAAAATTATTCTGTAAACAACTATCAGGCCACACAATACAAATCAGGCCAACATAAATAAATACAATAATTACAATATCATAACACTGTCCGTTTTGAATTTTCCTTGGAGTTCAATATTTTTGTTATTTTACTTTTTTTTTCTTCAATTGAAGCAAATTCAGAAATTTTTTATGACCATGGACTTTCGAATGACTGGAGTCCAGTGATTTCTAGACCTGAATACACATTTCAGACATACTAGTCTTCAGGTTAGCTCGTCAATTACAGTTCTGTCCGGAAATGAAGGCTTTTGATAGGGACATCAAGTAGATAAGCAAATAAGCCAACAATGAACAACTCGGAAAAGGAAATAGTATCGATTATACAAAACAATAGTCAAATAAGTATGTAGTTCAAAAACTTCACAACATATACTGAAATCATGTGATTTTAGTATGAGAATAATACCCATGGAAAGAAATTAATAAGTGAAGAAAGAAATCAGTATTAATAGGGTAAGATATAAAGGAGTGTTTCAAAACCAAAAACTAAAAAAGATCACAACTGAAGAAAAGGCGGCCTCTTATATGTTGTCGAGCTGTTGACAAGTCTGAAAGAAGACTTTAGCAAAGAGTTGGAATACCAAATTTAAATAATCGAAACAGACCAAAGGTGTTTCCAAATTCAATATCTTTCTTGTCAAAATTATATTAAATCTGAATTTAAACGTAATGACAAAAACAGAACGGTTGTACAACTAAATTGAATGCGAAAGTAGTTGATCAGGAATTTGTGTGAGACATTGTTAGAAAACAGTTATATAGCAGAATATTTCAATTGTTGATGCAGACTACTAGTATTACCCAGCAAATGCAGAATACACTAAAGTCACAATAAATGTTTGAACATACAATGTATAGAGATCACAGTTGAACTTTATTATTTGCTCTGTAAATATTCAAATAGCAAAATAGATGCTAGTTACACTGCATTTTGCTTTTAAAGTAGTTTTTGAATAATTTAGCCCTTTTCGTAATTTCTTAAAACCAATTTATTAGTTTAAATCTTATATACTGCTCGAACATCTACAAAAGCTACCAATGATGATTACTAAGACCTGACTTCTAAACACATAAAATAAAAATCGAAATAAAACATTCAATTAAAAGGAACGATGATTCAGTTAACAATACTATTTACCAAGTGGAGAGATTTTGATTGGAGGTATTAAAAATCGTCACTGTAAAGACCTCCTCACCATGGCCTATAAGATGCAAATCAGATTGGTAGACATTGACCCATTTAAATACTACAAACCTGGCGATTCACGGACTATATCAGGTCATCACATACACCAACAGCGTACAACAACAACAGTACAGATACTCCTTCTTTCCAAGATCAACTAGGGAAAGGAACTCTTTACCGGAATTTGCATATAGTTTGAAAATAAATAATAATGGTAAATAGCTGTATTTGATAATGGAGGAGGAATTAAGGCCTCGTAAAGAGTCATAATAATATAAAGAAGAGTCCGACTCCGAAAGAAGGCGAAGAAGATATTGTTTTCTGATTGTATGTTTCTGGTCACCTAGTCGCCTTTGGTTTTTCAAATCACAGGTTGTCCAAAAATGGTTGCCAATAGATAAATAAAGAAAGATGTGGTGTAAGTGCCAATGAGACAACTCTCCGTCCAAGTCACAATATGTAAAAAGTAAACCATTATAGTTGAACTTACGGCATTCAAAACGGAACCTTACTTGCTCATACCGAAAAACGAGTCTACGGGTCCCAAAAATGGCTAGTGTTAAACCATTCACACTGGAAAAGCAACGGGCTAATCTATATAGAAAAAAAACAAGAAAAGAGAAACACTGAAGAATCACATCAACAAACGAAACCCACTGAACAACAGGTCCTAGCTTGGAACAGGAGTAAACAAATGCCGGGTTTATACATTTTAACAATTAAGCTCTAAGGGAGCTACCATTTGATTTTTATAGGGGGGGGGGGTGGGGGGGGCTAGGATGAAATTTAAAAAAAATAGGCAGGACAGGAGTTTTGAGTAAAAAAAAAAGGCAGGATGAGCAACTTGGTAAAAAAAAAGTTAGGATGACAATTTGTGTAAAAAAAGTCAGGATAAACTAGTAAAAAAAAAAGGCAGGACCGAATAGAGTAAAAAATAAAAAGGCAGGACAGAGACTACAACTAAAAAAAAAAAGCAGGACAAAATTTTTCATCCTAGCCCCCCCCCCCCCCCCCCCCCCCATAAAAATCAAATGGTAGCTCCCTAACATTCGTCCTATCCCGAAATAATAGTGTATTAAACAACACAACATATAAATCAATCATCAATTGAAATAGCTTGAAAATAAAAAGCAATATAAATATTATTGTTATATACATATGTTGCCTTCGGCTGTTGTTTGCTCTATGGTCGGGTGGTTGTCGCTTTGACATATTCACCATTTCCTTTCTCAATTTTACATTAATGGATCTATAATCTATCGATTCCTGTATCTTGGCATGTTTTCTCTGGCTGTTTATGACGTCTTTACACCCAATCCATTGGATGTTGGATGTGTAATGCATACTTTTTTTTTATTAGTTGTTATTTGCTCTAAACTGGCGGTCAGTAACTGTGAGAACTCTCAAATATGTACTTGGTGTCTTTCTGTTGTTGGGATGTAAAAGTACCAGTTCACGTCCACTCTGTGTGTTTGTTATATGTATTTCTATATGTATCCATTTGATAAGTAAACTGATTTTTATAGTTCGATTTTATGTTGTACTGTTACAACACTGTCCAAGGTTAGGGGAGGGTTGGGATTCCGCCAACATGTTTACCCCCGCCACATTCTGTATGTATGTGCCTGTCCCAAGTCAGGAGCCTGTAATTCAGGGGTTGTCGTTTATTGCTATGTTACATATTTGTTTTTCATTGATTTTTTTGTACATTAATTAGGCAGCAACCATTTGATTTTCTGGGGGGGGGGGCTATGGTTTTTTTTGGAAAAAAAAGTTTGTTTCCAGTTTTTGGAGAAAAAAATAATTTGTTTTGAATTCTGAAAAAAAAAAATTGTTTGTTACACCCTCAGCTGCCACTATATGTAATGCTAAAATTGAAAGAAAAAAATTGTTTTCCACTTATCGCGAAAAAAATAGAATGTTTTTCGCCGCAGGCGAAAAAAAAAGTTTGTACAGAAAAAAAAACCATAGCCCCCCCCAGAAAATCAAATGGTTGCTGCCTTAGTTCGTTAGTCTTCTCTATATAGTAAACATCCACTTTCAGCCGTGATGACTAACTAGTACTTGTTCTGATTATGAGGGCCTCAAGTTGAGAGGGTTGTTTTTCTTCATAAAATGAAAATTTACTGATGCAATCATTACATACTAGTACAACAAATATAGTTGAACTACAATGTATTGCTTATAGTATTTGATAAACAGGCAAAACCATGAAAACTTAACATTGTCCTTTGGAACAGTATACATTGTGTACCTAAATAAATGTTCCTGCATTGACCAATGAACATGAGGTCAAGGTCATTTGAATCCTCCAAGACGGAAATATACATGTTTCTGTCATTCTATACACCAAAAATAGTTGAAATATGAATTATAGTATCTGACAAATAGACCATATCTGCAAAGCATCATTGACCAATGACTAATGAAAATGAGATCAAGATCCAATCTGCTAGCTAGCTAGACATGTACACATTACAATCATTCCATAGATATAGTTCACCTATTGCTTATAGTATTTGTGATGTGGACTTGGATTTCATCACATAAACTTCATCTTAATCAGACATGTTCCCCAATTCCCCATTTCCTTTCTCAATTTTATGTAGACCTTGTAAGGAACATATATACCAAATAAAGTTGTCCGATTTGTAATTAGTGAGAAATTCACGTGACTAAAAAAGCATTTTTTTTTCAGTCTGTGAAACATGAAGACAATGGACAGAAGATGGACAGATTATTAGTAACATAAGGCATCTGCAAAACAAAGTATGAAACATCCAGGTCTTCTACCTTCTGAAATATGTAACTTTTTACAAATATTTTTAGCTATTGTTGATGCTGTCACTGGATTGTACTTATTTGCATTCTGCCACTTTCTTCACAGGCAAGACAATAAATTAAACATAAACTAATCTATGGATTATTAAAAAAAATCATCTGTAAGATGGCTCACTCTCTAACTCTTCATGTAATAAGTATAATGTGACTTTGCAAAACATAATTTTTAAAAAATGCACATTGAATTGGATAAACTTGATGTTTAAAAACTTTAAATGAATAATGCTATCAATGCAATTTACTTCGGAATTCATTTTTTTTTCCACAATCATTAGGTCACCAAACGTGGTTTTTATTTTTCAGTGAAGAGAGGGCTAGAAACGTTTTTTTTATAATTTTCATGGTCAAAGGTCAAGGTATATTTGATAAGTAGATTGTGGGTTATATGATCATCAGAACATAGGTGTATCAAATTAGAAGAGATGACCGTTATATTTCCATCAAAATCACAATCAAAATCCTGTGGTAACATTATTAACAACACCATAGATCAACTGTTTGACAAATAATTAGAAGTGAAAGTGTATAAAACTAATGGAACGTTATTAAGTAATGAGTATATGATAGAAACATCAAAGGTAAAAATTAACATGATTAACAGACTTGCAAATCTTTATTCGACAAAATTTTTAAAACATATTGGTATAATTACTCAAAGTACGTATATTACACATGTTACATACATAATATTGTCAATATGAAAAATATTATTTGAGTTAACCTAAAGTACTTAAAACAACCTTTTTTCATTATCTTGAATATTATCATGATTATAAGAAAATAAGCAGATGGTATAAAATGTATATGAATTTGATCAATCCTAGTTTTTAGATGACCCCTTATATTTGACCTGTAGTTATCGTTGTTGGTGGTGAACAGTTATTGAAAATGTTCATTGTAATCCATTAGTATCTAAAAAGCTATAATAATCATGATAATAGATAATTGCACTGAATTATAAAGGATATATCAGATCAACAACTCCCACTTAAATATAGAAGATTTTTTTTTATTTATGCCAAAAAGGCAGACACAATACAAAATTTTTATTCATTGATTAAAAGATATCAATAAAAGTCAACACATATCCATCAATATTACTGTACTTGTTTATGTTAAACACATGAAAATTGTGAAGGCACATTAAAAAGACAATCAGGAACTAGTTGCAGGTGCAAAATGTTTGTGCATTAACATGATTTAAGTAAAATATTGACTTAGTAAGACCCATTATGTACAGTAACATGAAAAATTAATGCATAAAATTAGAAAAATTATTCCAAAGCAATTAAACATTTTTTTTAATTCAAACAATAGCAAGAATTGTATAAGACAATACCTGTGATTATATCATGGTATCTTTCGCCCCTCTTTATCCATGTTATCTGCAATCAAAATTGGCACGATTTATTCAGGTAATTTTAATGCCTTTTTCAAAATCTCTTACTAGTCATTTGCTAGCACAATGGTCCTACATTTATCTTTCTTTTTAATGAAAAAAATACATATTCTATTGAATATACATAAAACGACCATTGGTAAATCGTTATTATTATCAAGAAATCGAACTGAACTATGATGTAAACAAGAATGTGTCCTCAGTACACGAATGCCCCACTCGCACTATCATTTTCTATGTTCAGTGGACCGTGAAATTGGGGTAAAATCTCTAATTTGGCATTAAAATTAGAAAGATCATATCATAGGGAACATGTGTACCAAGTTTGAAGTCGAGTGGACTTCAACTTCATCAAAAACTACCTCGACCAAAAACTTTAACCTGAAGCGGGACAGACGGACGAACGGACGAACGGACGAACGAACGGACGGACGAACGGACGCACAGACCAGAAAACATAATGCCCCTCTACTATCGTAGGTGGGGCATAATAAAATAATTGATATCATATTAGGTTTTATTCAATCATATCTAAATAAGACTTTGTTTTGTCATCATCAACGATGCTAGTTATATTTAGATTGTACGCAGTTTGTTCTGTTGGACAGATTGCTTTATCATCGTAATTGACGCTGGTTATATTTACGTTCTCAGCAGATTGTTCTGTTGAACACATTGCTTTATCATTGTTATCGACGCTGTTTATATTTACGTTGTCAGCAGATTGTTCTGCTGGACAGATTGCTTTATCATTGTTATCAATGCTGGTTATATTTAGGTTGTCAGCAGATTGTTCTGTTGAGCACATTGATTTATCATTGTTATCAACGCTGTTTATATTTACGTTGTCGGCAGATTGTTCTGTTGAACACATTGATTTATCTTCATCAACCATGCTACTTATATTTAGATTGTCGCTCGCAGATTGTTCTGTTGAAGATATCGATTTATCATCATCATTATCGTCATCAGTACTAGTTATATTTAGGTTGTCCGCAGAGTGTTTTGTTTTGAATGTTTGCGTACCAACAGATGATTTTACTTTCTTGCACTTTGACCTTTGATGTCGTTGTAACTGATTCTTCTGAACAAATTGTCGATGACATAAGGAGCATGCATGAGGCTTTTCCTTTCTGTGAATTCTTTCATGCATCTGTAACTGAATCCGTTGAACAAAACGTTTACTACAGAAAGTACATTCAAACTGCTTATCTCCAGTGTGTGTCTTCATATGCAGACTCAGTGTATTACTCTTATTAAAACGTTTACCACATACATCACATACAAACAGTTTCTCTCCTGTATGAATTCGTTTGTGTGAATTCAAATTACTGCTCTGACTAAAACTTTTGTGGCATACATCACATGAATAAGGTTTCTGATTTAAATGTATTCGCTCATGTTTTACCAGCGCCCCACTTTCACAGAATCCTTTGCCACATGTATGACAAAGATAAGGTTTAATCGATGTATGAATCATCGAGTGACGTTGTAACACATCTACACGACCAAACCCTTTTCCACATCTAACACAGATGTAAGCTTTTATACCAATATGTATTCTAGCATGTTTTGTCAGAGATCCTTTGGTTTTGAACATCTTATTACAGGTATCACACTTCAATGGCTCATTAGCAGATTTTGTAAAACACTTTCCCTTTATAAATTGTTTAATAGTATCTTTTTTATGACTCTCTTCCTTTCTTTTTCTTGAAAGTTTTTTCTTGCCCTTTTTTGTTGGTGAAATGACTTTGGGCTGTTTTGTCCCATCTGAAGTATTTCTTTTACTTTTCCTTCTATTATTCATTCTGGTTTTACTGAACATGCTGATTTCCCTTAAATGAGAAACTGTCCTTCAGACAATGCAAGGTGTCATTCGGCTGTTCTGTAAAAGAAAAAAGAAAAACTTAAGCATGTTAAGCTTTTTAACTCAAGTGGAGAAAATTCCTTATATGGGGATGTGGTCCCCAATTACAATGATAACCGTCATGACAGTTCTAGTAAACAAATCAATAATTAAAAAAAAACAATCTACTAATGCACTCAACTTCATTTACCTTTAATTTCTAACATTTTTATTTTCCCACATTTGCGCAGAAATCTCTTTGATTTGAGCGTCACTGATGTCTTTTGTAGACGAACCGCGCGTCTGGCGTAATTATTTTTTTATTAATCCTGGTATCTATCTATGATGAGGTTATTTACTTTCTTTTGGTCTGGTTTGTCATGAGACTTTAATTTATATATTTATCAGTCTAGTAACATATAGGAAGTATTTGATATGAAAAAAAACATTACCTGATGATAGCTTTTTTTAAACTATGAAAATGATGTCATAACAAAAATGACGTCATAACTAAAATGATGTCACAACTAAAATTCCTTACAATAGAAAAAGAGGGGGTCACTTATTTTTAAGGACAAAAAAGATATTACAAAATTCCTGGAAATGTTTTCACCATATTATACCAAATAGATGTCTCACAAGTCCTAATCCCTGATATCTCGGCCTATAACAAACTCGGCCTATAACATAATTGGCCTCACAATATAGGACTATAACAAACTTGGACTTCTAGAAGAATACAAGTATGATGTTGGATGTTGTTTTCTTTATTAGAAATTAATCATCAATACTTAATTTGCAATAAATTATGATTTACAATTAATTAAATAATCATTTTGAACATTTTAGAAGCAAGTAATATAAATTATGTTAACAAGACATGTATAAAAAGAAAAGTAAAAATGAATTCGTAAAATAATGAAAATCTTATTTGTCTTTTCTGTATTATTATTTGCATATATATAAAAAAGAAGATAATGCTTTTCATTTACATGTTCATCTTCACTTAAAAAAATAGAGTAATAATTAAAATCCAAACTGAAGTAAGTTAGAATGAAGATAGAATGGTCTTGCGACACCTAATTAGGTGTCCTAAAGTTAGGATGAAACATGTGATATATCCTAAGTTGAGATAGCTTCCAGAACAAGACATAGGACAAAGACGTGGTATAAAATGGTCTTAGAACATTTTAGAACATGTCCTAATCCTCAGATAGCTTCGAGAACACCACCCCAGGATTTAAACTAACAACTGGCACATGTACTGTTGACACCTATTTATCACCCAAAGTGAGAACAAAACTATAGCTACCTGTAATTACATGAAATAGTAATTAACTAAATTATATCCAATAACTTTGCAGTAGCAGCTTGTGTATTAACATAGATATAATAGCCATTATATCAATGGTATAACTGATGTTTTCATGTTCTTTTTTTATTAGTTTGATTCCAATTCTAAGTAGTTATAAGATAGTGTAGTAAATTATATGTTTCTGGTCATACTTTTATTGGTTGAATCCCAGTGGTTTGTGAGAAAAAGAAATCTCTGTTGTTTTACATGTTTTACTCCACCTTTTTTGGGAAATATGTATAATGTTTGCATATAACACATATATTTCAGTGTGGAACTTAATCTATTTGTCATGTTTTTATACATTTCTATATATTGTTTTTTTTTCAAAAATATTTATCATTTTCTCATACGTGTACATTCGTATATCATGTATATCATTTTTTTACATATAAAGTTGTGTTTTTTAAGTCAGAAAAAAATCGTTAACAAAATTATCTACTATAGTCCGAGTCTTTTCAACATATTTCTGCATATTAATAGTGGTTGGGTGAGTTTGTTCTAGTCCGATTTTGTGATAAGCCAATTTTGTTATAGTTTAAGTTATCCAGCAGAGTCTAGTATTTAGAGGACAGTTTCTATTTCTTAATTATATTACATAAATATGTGCCCTTTGAGTTTTGGATTTAGAACTAGAAGTGTGGGGGTAGTCCTTATCAGGACTTGGGTTCGGGATTGACCCTTTCATGATACGGGAATTCTTTTTTTTGAAAAATCGGGATGTCAGGATTTAAATTTATCTAAACTTGGAACCGCGGAATTTCGTGTTTTTAAGCCCAGGATTTCAGGATCAGGAGCCTTCCACCCCTCTCAGAATTGATTTTATTTTATATACCTGCCAACTTTCACAATTTAAGCGTGTACTACACGATTTTGACCCTTTATTGCACGTTCGTGATGGTGACAAAACATCAAAAACACGATTTTGTGAAAATCTCAACGAAAAATATGCTTGTTCTCGATTTTGAACTGTTTCTAAGGGAAGACAATCATAATCAGCCAATCAAATTTTGTGTTTCTCATTATCAAATTAGTAAGCCAATCAAAATGTTTTCTCTTAAGATTATTCTAACATGCTACACTGATTTTGAAGTTGTGTTGTATTCCTCTGTATGTTAGTCAGAATTGTAAAATCGTGATCATGGCAGGTGAATTTTCATCTGCAAGCAGGTTCTTACACAGCTTAAGAATGAAAGCATGGCTGATTGACAAAATTCAATGATGCAGTACTACCATAAAGATAATAAATAGAAGTTTATTCACTAATTTATTGACATTACACTTGCTGTAACAGATGTCATTTTTGTATCCAATTAAATTACCAAATCATTTACAGTACAATGTACTATTCTTCTTTTTTCACAAGAACCAAACTAACAGGTTCCTAACAACCCCATATTTGAGGGGTAATTTTACTGTTGAAAAAAAGAAAAAAGAAAAATTTCGATTTTTTTAACTTAAATTAGTGGGAGCATTCATTATATTTGGAAATTTTTTTCTAAATGAGTGGTCCAATTATTATTAATAATAAAGAAGATAACAGTCCATGAACATAACGAAATTCTATGACATGTTTTGACCAGATGATATTAATACCAGATAGCTGTATAGTTCTTTGGGAAAAGTTTCTTCAAAGAATATAAATATGTGCTAATTTGTACTTAAAAGTGGGTTTTATTGTTTTTACATTGAAGGATTACCCCTCAATTGGGATGTTGTTCCCAACCTGATAAAGGTCCTTTTATCATGTTTATGTGCATAATTTTAAATTGGAAAAGTCAACAATCATTTTATATCCTTACACAAGAAAATAAAAGGCAGTGTCTGCGCGTCTCCGCATGTGGGTACGAATAGTATAATTGCCTTTCCTAGGCTACGCGTACCCACATCCGGTTTTATAATAAAATGCCATCTGATAGGGAATAAAACGTGAAATATATACAGAATTTGTTGCAATTAGTGAATAAATTGATTAAAACTACTCAAAAGTTTTATAAATATTTATATATAGGTAAGTGAACAGTTTTTATTTCAGTTAATAAATATTCTTAAAATGGAAAAGAGTGATATACATGTGGGGAAAACATTTCATATGTATCATGAATTAGAACAGTCCATTAATTTTATACAATAAAAGTTTAACAGAATTCATTTTTCATGTATTCATGGAGGCAAAAAATTCCGAACAAATTCGATAGGAAAAAGGCCTAATACAAGGCATTTGTTTTAAAGTGTAGTTTTAAATCGAATTTGCTGCGTTACATTCATTAGTCAAGTCTGAGACTACTATGTGTTATTGTCATGATTGTAGTCTCAGGTCAAGTTTTTTTTAAAGTCAAATACTTCTAGTTTTCCTATTTTAAACCGTTCTTAATATAAAGGATATGCCTACTTTTAGTACATTTCAAATGGAATGTCCTCTCCACTTTAAACTTGGCGTGACTAAAGATGGACAAAACCTGATTGAGGGAGGTAAAATGTTTATTTATCATGTTTATTATCTTCTGTTTTTCATTTTACTAAAAGATTATTTTTATTTCAAATTCAGTAAAATTTAATTCTATAAATTTGCATTTAAACTTTATAATACATGTAGTATCAATTTTTATCATGTTTTTCTTTTTACAGGGACTGAACAGTTTCATTTTCCATCAGTGTGCATTTAATTTGCAATGTTTATTATGTATTATTATAAGATAAATACAATTTGAAAATATCATTTTTCATACTCTTCACTCTTTCTACGAGAAATCCAAATTTATCAATAATTTCCGTTTATCATGTTTATATTTCACGTTTCATTCCTGATCCGATGGCATTTTTATAAAACCGGATGTGGGTATGTGTAGCTTACGACTGGCAATTTGCCTATTCGTACCCGCATGCAGGTATGTGCAGACACTGTCAAAATAAAACCTGGTCTTCTAGCTACATGTTCATCTTTTCTACTGATATAATTACTAAAATCAGGCAAATAAACTTAAGGAAAAAGGCTTGTAAGTTCGTCATACAAATATGACACTTTTTCAAGACCATAGAACAGCAGGAGCAAAATACTTTGTAATGAATTGTAACCTGTGAAATTGTTGTCGTGCAATAAAACCCCCATGGGCACTTTTAAAAGTTGGCAGGTATGATTTTTTATGATTAGGTGAATACCATGTCCATGAATACAGACATGACATAATTTTTGTTGTTTAAAAACAATTTTTTTTTACACTTAAAAGATATCGTCATATGTTACTCCAAAACAAAATTCAATTCAAAAGAATTACTTTTCCAGCTTTGATGTTCCGATAAGGTAAATATAAACAAAGGCCAAAGGGGAGATAACCAATGGTTTCAGCAAGCATATGCATTTCCCAAATATATTATTTATCTGCAAATAAAAACAAACTACAGTGGGCATTTACATAGCAAGACTTCTCTTCAAATTAGAACTGAGCGTACAATGATCGCTGTAATCCTCAAAGTCGTCACTAAATATTGATCTTAAAATGGGAGATATTTCCTAAGTTCGCGGCCATGTTGTTCATAAAAATTTTGTATGTCATTATTTTTTTTACTAAAAAAAGGATTATTTTCATTTAAAATCGTTCAAATTAGTATCTTAAAATTATTTATGAATTATTTCATCACAATTGAAGAATAAGACTGTAAAAAATTTGTTCGCGTTTAATCGAGAACAAGATTTTTATCCAATCGCTCTGCATGTAACATTTTCGCTTTCGGTGTCTGGTATTTTCATCCAATCAGAGAGAAGCTTTTGCCCGCGTAGAATCAAAGCCACACGACCTCCAAAGGTGAGTATCCTCCAAAAATCCTAATTATAGAAAAATTGGTGGCACCTAGAGTTAAAACATCCCCATATTCGTATTCTTCGATGAATTTTAAGGAAGGGGTCATCTATAGTTTTACAAATTTATCTTCTGTGATGCCGGAAAAGATCCATGAAAATCATCAAAATGAGGCCTCCATCCCACGCTCCCTGCCATTGTTTTCGTTATATTTTGCTTTTTCTATGCTGTGAAATGAAATCCAATACTATCAAATGTGACTTCTATACAAAGTAACAGTAGGGAATCAATTTTCCACGTTGAATTTGTGAAATAAAGTGTTGTTTGAATGTTTATTCAGTTGACCTATATATTGCCATTGCTTACAAATATGTGCTGTATTCAGGTCATGGAAAGCATGAAGTTTTCCCTTTTCCCAGAGATGTTAGCAAATATTTACATATACAAGTTTGGTGTTTATTGAAACTGGAGACAACTGCTTCAAAAAAGTACAAGTAGAGTATTTATTTTTTAAATATTGTTAATTTTAACTGTTGCCTTTTTGTTGGGCTTGGCATGTCTTCTACAATAACATCAACACATCATAATGTCTACTTCTTTGGGTAAGATATGTGGAGAAGTGTAAAGAAAACAGTATTTTGACTGATGACCATCGCAACAGTCACTGTGGACGATTTCAAATGACATCTTAACATTAAGTTAAGGTTCATGTGGACCCTATGGCTAAAATGGCCGTATTTTCACCTCAAAATTTTCTCTGAGTACAGGCAAACCTGTGCATCTGGAAAAGTTTTAAGGCATGGCATGCCCTAGATAAATAGAATTCAAATGCATTGTATGATTTAGAAAATTCATAACTTAACTGGATTTTGCCGTACACTTTTTTTCGTCTCTGCAGAAGACGATAAAATTAACAAACAGTTGAGTTTACCGTGATATGGTCCACTCAGGTACACAGTTTAAATAACCAATTATTGTCGGGTATCTATTGTCCATCTAATGTCCATGTCAATTAAAAATGCTCACTTTAATTTTTACCTGTGGGGAAGTTCTCAAACCTGTTTCCCAACTTAGTTTATTTTGGCACCTTCTGGAGAAATGAAAAAAAGTGCACGGCAAAATCCTGGTAAGTTTTTACTTTTCTAAAACATAAAACATATTTAAAATTCATTTATCTAGGGCATGCTATGCTTGAATTTTTTTACAGATGCGCAGGTTTGTCTGTACTCAGAGTAAATTTTGAGGTGAAAATACGGCCATTTTAGCCATAGGGTCCACATGAACCTTAAAAATACAAAAATTATAATTTATAGTCAAATACTTCATCATTAAATCTGGTTAATACTATTTATATAAATATATCTATTATGCATATTTCATTGTAACTTTTTGTCTTAATAAATAGAAACCTCTAGTGACATTCCTTTAATTAAGAGCAATATTATACAGGCAGTTGCATTGTCAGTCTTGATTTACATGTATTTTTAAAGAATCTGTAAAATGATCATACATGTATACGTAGATGAAGAGAATGTAACCATGTAATCAGAGAGCATGATTTGCCATCTAAAATCAATAGACCACTTTTGATTTTATGCCCTTCCCTGGAAAAGTTTGTCTGTTTATATGCATACCTTTAGGAGGTCATTTACCACATAGACAGGATTGCTTGTATCCCTGCTCTATTAAAGTGCTTTAGACTTCTTTGTGATCATCAATATGCAGGATATATTGGAAATAATGATAGTTTGGTAGCTACATAACTTAATTTCAATTTACTTATGATGACAGAATATAATTTGAATAATGATTCATTATGTATAGAGTCATATTTTTTAAAACCTGTCTTAACATGAGGAGGCATTGATGATGCCCCAATTTGCATGAATGATTTTCACGGTTTTTGACAGAAATACAACAAACTGGAAAGGAGAAGGTTACTATTAAGACAAAATTAATTTTTCTGGCACTTTCCTTTACAATAGAGCCGCGACCCCTTAAATAAACATAATTTGTAGTAAAAGGTCAATTTTGGTACTTTTTTCGTATAATTCTAATTGTTTTTGGCATAATTAACTTTGGCCGCCATCTCCGATCCAAAAAGTTTTTATATTGATGAAATCTATGTTAAAATTAAAATCTTTTGGTTACAGCACATTTTATATGTAGATCGTAGGTGGCGGCCAAAGTGTTTCTAACGCTTTTAGGTCTGAAAAATACACAAAATCATCATATTTTGACAAAATGTCCAAAATGGGCTTACTTTGGAGAATATTATGTACTCTTATGAAAAGAACTGATATATTCAGCATTTAGACTTTTGAAATAGACCCATTTTCGAACCAAATAATTAATTATACCCCCGCTTTAAAAAAGGGGGGGTATACTGTTTTACCTCTGTCTGTCCGTCAGTCCGTCCGTCATTATACCCCCGCTTTAAAAAAGGGGGGGTATACTGTTTTAGCTCTGTCTGTCCGTCAGTCCGTCCGTCAGTCCGTCCATCAGTCAGTCCGTCCATCAGTCCATCAGTCAGTCCGTCCTATGAAACTTTCGTCACATTTTTCTCAGGAACTACACATCCACCCTTTCTGTAATTTGGTATCAACATTTATATATGTCAGCCATACCGTGTGATGCGTTTTCAGATTCATCACTTGACAACTTCCTGTTTACCGAACACTTGTCTGATTTTACACATGATAGCCAAGTTGAAAATTTTCGTCACATTTTTCTCAGGAACTACAATACAAGGATTTCTGAAATTTGGTTTCAGGATTTATATAAGTCAGCTATACCGTGTGATGCGTTTTCAGATTCATCACTCGACAACTTCCTGTTTACCGAACACTTGTATGATTTTACACATGATAGCCAAGTTGAAAATTTTCGTCACATTTTTCTCAGGAACTACAATACAAGGATTTCTGAAATTTGGTTTCAGGATTTATATAAGTCAGCTATACCGTGTGATGCGTTTTCAGATTCATCACTCGACAACTTCCTGTTTACCGAACACTTGTATGATTTTACACATGATAGCCAAGTTGAAAATTTTCGTCACATTTTTCTCAGGAACTACAATACAAGGATTTCTGAAATTTGGTTTCAGGATTTATATAAGTCAGCTATACCGTGTGATGCGTTTTCAGATTCATCACTCGGCAACTTCCTGTTTACCGAACACTTCCATATTTTTACACTATTAATATTATCCACTTGCGGCGGGGGCATCATCAGTGAGCAGTAGCTCGCAGTTTCACTTGTTGAGACTTTTTTGGTGTTTTATGATAAAGTTGATATTTTAGGCCATTTTGTGCCATAAGTGAACCTTGTCCTTTGTCTATTACTGTATGCCATATTCTAACACAGGATCTTCATGCCTTACCACAAGTTAAACGACCAAGGCTTGTAAAATTGCTTTCTTGCTTGTGAAACTCTTCTCTACAAGCCAACAGAATCTAACTAAAAATTTTGTAAAATTGAGCTCCTCCAAGCTTGTGGATTCAATAATTTATGGTAAAGACTGGGATACCTGACACAGTAAACCACCACTCTATCATATCTTCAGTAGTCCTATTAACCTTTTTAGCTCACTTTGCGTCTGCCGTCGTCTGTCGTCGTTAACTTTTACAAAAATCTTCTCCTCTGAAACTATTGGGCCAAATTAAACCAAACTTAGCCACAATCATTTTTGGGGTATCTAGTTTTAAAAATGTGTCCGGTGACCGGGCCAACCAACCAAGATGGCCGCCATGGCTAAAAATAGAACATAGGGGTAAAATGCAGTTTTTGGCTTATAACTCAAAAATCAAAGCATTTAGAGCAAATCTGACATGGGGTAAAATTGTTTTAATAGGTCAAGATCTATCTGCCCTGAAATTTTCAGATGAACCGGACAACTGGTTGTTGGGTTGCTGCCCCTGAATTGGTAACTTTAAGGAAATTTTGCTGTTTTTATACCACCGCAAAAATTGAAAATTTTTTGGTATTATAATTGTATGATGTTGGCGTCGTCATCTGCGTTGTCGTCATCGTCCGAATACTTTTAGTTTTCGCACTCTAACTTTAGTAAATGTGAAAAGAAATCTATGAAATTTTAACACAAGGTTTATTACCACAAAAGGAAGGTTGGGATTGATTTTGGGAGTTTTTGTTTCAACAGTTTAGGTATAAGGGGCCAAAAAAGGGCCCAAATAAGCATTATTCTTGGTTTTCGCACAATAAAAGAGGGACGAAAGATACCAAAGGGACAGTCAAACTCATAAATCTAAAACAAACTGACAACTCCATGGCTAAAAATGAAAAAGACAAACAGAAAAAACAATAGTACACACGACACAACATAGAAAACTAAAGAATAAACAACACGAACCCCACCAAAAACTAGGGGTGATCTCAGGTGCTCCGGAAGGGTAAGCAGATCCTGCTCCACATGTGGCACCCGTCGTGTTGCTTATGTGATTACAAATCCGGTAAATAGTCTAATTCGGTAGGTCATATTCATGAAAGGGAAGGGGATTGTAGTTACGACGTAAGGAACATATCCGATATCATTTGTGAAACGGTTATTCCATAACGGTCAACCAACTCGTGATGGCGTCCGTAAAATTTACGAAGGGATGATTTCAACTTCACTATTTGGAACTCTTGGTTTAATAGCTTCCTTGTGAGCAGCAAACCTCTATCAAGAAAATCATGATAGGAAATGCAAGCACGGGAATATCGTATCAATTGGGAGATATATACCCCGTATGCAGGTGCTGCTGGAATGTTGCTACTTAGAAATGGAAAGTTCACAATTGGAAAGCTGAAATCATCTCTTTTGTCGTAAAGTTTTGTTTTCAACCGACCCTCATTGTCAATTTCTAGATGTAAGTCAAGATATGAAGCCGACTTAATTGTATCTGTAGTATCCTTTATCTCTAGTTCGATTGGATAGATGCGTTCCACGTAGTCACCAAATTTTGAATTGTTTAGTGAAAGAACATCATCTATATAGCGGAAAGTAGAGTTAAAGGATATTGCTAACTTCTTGTCTTTCTTCCTAAGAAGTTCCTGCATGAAGTCAGCCTCATAATAATAAAGAAACAAGTCGGCGAGTAGAGGGGCACAGTTTGTTCCCATTGGAATGCCGACAGTCTGTTGAAAAACACGTCCTCCGAACGTAACAAATATGTTGTCAATCAAGAAATCAAGCATCTTGATAATATCAGTTTCAGAGAATTTTTTGTTTGAATCAGAGTGATTCTTTACAAAGTAGGATTTATCCCTCCCTAAGACAAGATACTTGTATCTACGTTGGCCATTCTTTTTTATGAAGCAAAGTAATACCAACTCTTTCAATTTGTCTTTTAGTTTGGAATGTGGAATACTTGTGTACAGAGTAGAAAAGTCAAATGTTTTAATACTGTTACAAGATGAAAGAGAGTTAGATTGTATGTACTCTAAAAGATCTTTTGAATTTTTAAGTATCCACATCTGATTCACGCCACCTCTAGAATAGGCAGTTTCACAATAACTTTGAAGCCCGTCTTTGATTGCTGATAAAATAGATGTTAATAATTTAGAAAGAGGTTTCGTGGAGCACTTGGAAGACCCAGCAATATACCGTTGTTTGTAAGGACACTTATGTAGTTTAGGTATCCAATACAGTGATGGAAGATCCAGTTCTTCATCTTTGGTTGAAATTCCAAAGGAACATAGAACAGACCTATGATTATCCAGGATTTCCTCTTTGGTAAGTGTCGTGAGGGTATATGTTGAGTTTCCAAGTGAATTGTCAATACCTAATTCGTTTATCAAGCAGTTGATGTAGTGACTTTTACACACAAAAACGATGTTATTTGGGGCTTTATCTGCGGGGACAACAACATATTTGTCATGGAGGTCAGATAGGTGTTTTGCAACATTTGGGTCTTTAAAGATTGACGTAGCATGGGCATTGATGGACCCATTCAGTTTCTTAATTCTGATTTGTATCAACGACCTCACTGCCTTAATCCATTCGGAAAGAGTGTCTACGTCTTCCTTCTCGCGCTTAGCCCATTGCCTGGCATAATCCTCGACTGAATCCATCAAAATTTTAAAGTTGTATTTCCAATTGATGGATTTAGGCTCACGATATTTGGGACCTTTCGATAACACATTTCGTAGAGAAGTGTTATTAACAATGTTAAGGTCACCGGTAATAACGTGGCCAGCAGGATTATATGTGAATTTGGAACTAGCACAAGTGCAATCAGGAGGTTTAGACTTGAAGTCGTCAATATCGAGATCCTGCAAAACGCGTTTGTAATTGAAAATTTTAGTTGCAATAGGTTTGGTATAGGTATAAGAAATTATTGGTACAGACTGGTCTTTGAAATAAGGAGGTATTTTCGATTGTACTAATTTATGATGAAGGATATTGCCTAGGTTGACGCCATCGAGACCTTTGTTGGCAACTTTAGTATAAGTAAATAGAAATAAATGAAATTTAAACACAAGGTTAATGACCACAAAAGGAAGGTTGAGATTGATTTTGGGAGTTGAGGTCCAAACAGTTTAGGAATTAGGGGCCTAAAAGGGGCCCAAATAAGCATTTTTCTTGGTTTTCGCACCATAACATTAGTATAAGTAAATAGAAATCAATGAAATTTAAACAAGATTTATGACCATAAAAGAAAGGTTGGGATTGATTTTGGAAGTTTTGGTCCCAAAATTAAACTTTGTTTGATTTCATCAAAAATTGAATAATTAGGGTTCTTTGATGTGCCAAATCTAACTGTGTATGTAGATTCTTAATTTTTGGTCCCGTTTTCAAATTGGTCTACATTAAAGTCCAAAGGGTCCAAAATTAAAGTTTGATTTTAACAAAAATTGAATTCTTGGGCTTCTCTGATATGCTGAATCTAAACATGTACTTAGATTTTTGATTATGGGCCTAGTTTTCAAGTTGGTCCAAATCAGGATCCAAAATTATTATATTAAGTATTGTGCAATAGCAAGAAATTTTCAATTGGACAGTATTCAGCAATAGCAAGAAATCTTAATTGCACAGTATTGTGCAATAGCAAGAAATTTTCAATTGCACAGTATTGCACAATAGCAAGAAATCTTCAATTGCACAGTATTGTGCAATAGCAAATATTTCCAATTGCACAGTATTGCACAATAGCAAGAAATATCTAATTGCACAATATTGTGCAATAGCAAGAAATTTTCATATTTTCAATTGGAGTTATCTTTCTTTGTCCAGAATAGTAGTTGAATCAACTTAAATCATTGCTTTATACAATATGTACAATGTATATTCACTTTTACTACCAACTGATAAATTAAAACAATCTTTACCATTCAGTGATAACAAGCACTTTTTTTTACATTTTAATATGTATTTAACATGTTTAAACGAGTAGTTATTGTTGCATTAGAAATTTGAATTGAGATCAGTTTTGGAATAAGGGAAAGGGGGATGTGAAAAAAAAATTGGGGGAGGGGTCAATTTTTTTCATTTCAGATTTCATAAATAAAAAGAAAATTTCTTCAAACATTTTTTTGAGAGGATTAATATTCAACAGCATAGTGAATTGCTCAAAGGCAAAAAATTTTTTAAGTTCATTAGACCACATTCATTATGTGTCAGAAACCTAAGCTGTGTCAAATTTTTAATCACAATCCAAATTTAGAGCTGAATCCAGCTTGAATGTTGTGTCCATACTTGCCCCAACCGTTCAGGGTTCAACCTCTGTGGTCGTATAAAGCTGTGCCCTGCGGAGCATCTGGTTGGTTATTGTCTTGAATATTATTATAGATAGAGATAAACTGCAAACAGCAATAATGTTCAGCAAAGTAAGATTTACAAATAGGTCAACATGACCGAAATCGTCAATTGACCCCCTAAGGAGTTATTGTCCTTTATAGTCAATTTTTAGCAATTTTCATAAAATTTGTAAATTTTTATTAACATTTTCCACTGAAACTACTGTGTCCAGATCATTATAGATAGAAATAATTGTAAGCAGCAAGACTGTTTAGTAAAGTAAGATGTACAAATACATCACCATCACCAAAACACAATTTTGTCATGAATCCATCTGCTTCCTTTGTTCAATATTCACATAGACCAAGGTGAGCGACACTGGCTCTATATAGTTTGTTATTATCTTGAATATTATTATAGATAAAGATAAATTGTAAACAGCAATAATTTACAACAAAGTAAGACCTAAAAATAAGTCAACATGACCAAAATGGTCAATTGACCCCCTAAGACATGTTTATAGTCAATTTTTAACAATTTTCATAAAATTTGTAAATTTTTACTAACATTTTCCACCGAAACTACTGGGCCATTAGGCCGCCAAGATCATTAAAGATAGAAATAATTATAAGCAGCAAGAATGTTCAGTAAAGTATGATGTACAAACACATCACTATCACCATGATTACCAAAACACAATTTTGTCATGAATCCATCTTTTTCCTTTGTTTAATATTCACATATATTTATCATGTATATACCAAGGTGAGCAACACAGGCTCTTTAGAGCCTCTAGTTTCTCATTTTTAAATTCTGATCATTCTCTGGAGTTACCAGATGAGATTTGACATTATATTTATTATTCAGCACTGCTATTAAAACTATGTGTCATATATACATATAATATACATTTACATCATTCAGGGGTACTACATGTGCAAGTAATTTTTTTTTTACTTGAAGAAGTAATATGAATAAACTTATATTAGTTAATTTGAAGGATACTTACACTAGTAAATTTTATTTACTTGTATTGGGGAAAAAAATGGCTAAGTTATACACATGTCCCTTAGCTAGACATTCAGATTTTTTGACTTATTGAAGTGAAAAAGTCATCCTATCTTCTTTTCTTGATTTCTTAGGATTTCTTTGCTGTAATAGAATTTGAATAGAAGTTGCATATAATTGCTTACATCCCCTGCGTTTGAACTCTGGCAGATAATTGTCTTATTGATAATCATACAGCCATATCTCCTTAATTTTATATATAGTATAATATCAAATCAGTATGTAATCTTATGATGTACAGTACATTTATATATAGTATAATATCAAATCAGTATGTAATCTTATGATGTACAGTACATTTATATATAGTATAATATCAAATCAGTATGTAATCTTATGATGTACAGTACATTTATATATAGTATAATATCAAATCAGTATGTAATCTTATGATGTACAGTACATTTATATATAGTATAATATCAAATCAGTATGTAATCTTATGATGTACAGTACATCATGTACAAATATATAGTATAATATCAAATCAGTATGTAATCTTATGATGTACAGTACATCATGTACAAATATATATTCCTCCAATGGAACTAGATTTTGTGCAAATCAACCATGCTATATTTGATTTCCTATATTGCTACAGGAGTCTAGATCAAATGGTTCTGACTTTCAATAATATAAATTTGCTACATGAAACATTAGTCATCAGAACATTATCACATGATTATGAATTACAAATAAACCATCATGCAAGTACAAGCATGACTAATTAATGGATGTGTTGTGAAATTGGTTTCAAACTTATTCCACCAAAGACATTTCAAACCCTTATTTTTATTCACTCTCACTAATTTTATTTTTAAATTATATTTAATCATATTGTCATGATTAATTGTAAATATAAATATATCTGCTTTAGTAAATATTTTTTTATGTCTCTT
The DNA here is from genome assembly GCF_965363235.1 of Mytilus galloprovincialis. Taxonomy (NCBI): domain Eukaryota; kingdom Metazoa; phylum Mollusca; class Bivalvia; order Mytilida; family Mytilidae; genus Mytilus; species Mytilus galloprovincialis. The sequence continues at coordinate 93,198,970 of NC_134843.1, forward strand.
TACGGGCCTTATTATGGTATACTGTTGTCCATCTGTGGTCCACATGTCGGACATTAACTCAAAAACGCTTTAACCAATATGCATGAAACTTTTTTGAAGTGTATATATATCTATTGAGTGACGTGAGCTCCCTTTTGTTTTTTGTAAATTTCAGATTTACTGTTTCCAGGTTTTGGGATTTTATTCATAAAAAGGGGGGAATTTTCCAGTTTTGAGTCAAGTACTAGAGAATGCTTTCACCAACTTGCAAGAAATATTAATGAATTGCTAATATCTATTGACATGAGCTACCTTTCACTTTTTATAAATTTTATATTTTACGTTTCCAATTGACAGGGTTTTGATTTTTTTTTAAAGGTGGGGGGGGGGGGGGATTTAGGTCATACCTTTGGTCATGGTTCATTGACATTGAATATTCCATGGAGGTTATTTGTCCCTGCACCTTTGGTCATGGTTCATTGACATTGAATATTGCATGGAGGTTATTTGTCCCTGCACCTTTGGTCATGGTTCATTGACATTGAATATTCCATGGAGGTTATTTGTCCCTGTACCTCTGGTCATGATTCATTGACATTGAATATTCCATGGAGGTTATCTGTCCCTGTACCTCTGGTCATGGTTCATTGACATTGAATATTCCATGGAGGTTATTTGTCCCTGCACCTCTGGTCATGATTCATTGACATTGAATATTCCATGGAGGTTATTTGTCCCTGCACCTCTGGTCATGGTTCATTGACATTGAATATTCCATGGAGGTTATTTGTCCCTGCACCTCTGGTCATGATTCATTGACATTGAATATTCCATGGAGGTTATTTGGCACTGCACCTTTGGTCATGATTCATTGACATGCTACAAACTCTTAACTGGGAGATAGTGCACGAAAGAAGAGCAAGTGCAAAGTCATCATGGTGTACAGAATCATAAAACAACCCTGTGGCTTTTCCCTCATTGCATGCCACTAACATCCACGTGCACCTTTCTGGGACATTATGACAGATTCCTGGTATCATTTGTCAGGACTGATGTTTACAGGCAATCATTCTTCCGTGATATGGTATGATTTTGGAAAGGACTATCTGTATTCTTAGTAACCTGCACAGCACTTGAGTCATTTAAAAAAAGGTGTGCAGAGTGTCTATTCTGTGATTTGAATTCAATTGAATTTGTTATGCTCAGTGATATAATGGGGCGTATGACATTTGCGCCGATTTTGGAAATTTTCATTCTTTCATTTGCGCCGATTTCATTTTTTCATTTGCGCCGATTTTATATTTTCTCCTAATTAGATTTACAGGTAAGTTAATACTTGTACATGTACTATACCATTGGTAAAATTTGGTTATAAGTGTTGTTCACTTATGTTTAATTAGTTAATTTTGATTCATATTGTTCTGGAACTTCGTTGTAACATGATGGACATATTGCACATTAAAACTAAGCCGAGTAGTCAATTCTTTAATCAGCGACGATCATACATATAGGAAGGTCAATGTCCTAAAACATATCTTACTAATGAACCATACAATCGTGTAAATCCAGTCACCACGGATTCTGATAGTCTGACTATTATCAAATCACAAAACGAGCAAAACCATGTGGCAGATAACCGAAAGTCAGAGGCTAAGAACTACGGGTACGGTCAAGGAAAAAGTCTGGAGATGTTTCTTGTGGTCCTTCTTCCATCTCCCCGTGGTGAGCAGGGGACAACAGTTATATATATATATATATATATATATATATATATATATACATGTTATGATTGACAATTCATTTCATTTGTACAAGTGGCTAACCGAAGACGTCTATAATAATAAATAAAAAATAACATGACTTTGTTAGAGAGTTGGTCTCATTGGCACTCATACCACATCTTCTTATATCTATTCACCTGTAATTTACCTGTAAAAAAATCGGCGCAAATGAAAGAAAAAATCGGCGCAAATGAAATGCAGATCGGCGCAAATGCAAAACGCCTATATAATGGTTACAGATATAGATAAACCCCTTATGACCTCCTCTCACTCTTTTTTTCTGCTAACTGAGGGAGCCCTAGTGAGGGGTTTAAAATGAAGGAATGTCTCACTTTTTATGACCCACCTATGATAGTAGAGGGGTATTATGTTTTCTGGTCTGTGCGTCTGTTTGTTCGTTCGTCCATCTGTCCCGCTTCAGGTTCAAGTTTTTGGTCAAGGTAGTTTTTGATGAAGTTGAAGTACAATCAACTTGAAACTTAGTACACATGTGCCCTATGATATGATCTGTCTAATTTTAATGCCAAATTAGAGTTTTTACCCCAATTTCACGGTTCACTGAACATAGAAATGATAGTGAGAGTTTCAGGTTAAAGTTTTTGGTCAAGGTAGTTTTTGATGAAGTTGAAGTCCAATCACCTTGAAACTTAGTATACATGCATGTGCCCTATGATATGATATCTCTAATTATACCCCACGCAACGAAGTTGCGCTGGGTATAATGTTTTTGACCCGTCCGTCCGTCCGTCAGTCCGTCCGTCCGTCAGTCCTGTTTCTTGTCATTGCAACTCCTCTCAAAACACAACAGAATTTCACGAAACCTTTTCAGATGATAAGGACATACTATGTAGTTGTGCATATCGACGGGAAATTGCAATTCAATTTTTTTTCTAGGAGTTACGCCCCTTTGAACTTATTTACTTTAATGTACTACTACTGCAACAGTTTGTCATCGCAACTCCTCTCAAACCACACAACAGAATTTCACGAAACCTTTTCAGATAATAAGGACATACTTTGTGGTTGTGCATATCGACGGGAAATTGCGATTCAATTTTTTTTCTAGGAGTTACGCCCCTTTGAACTTATTTACTTGAATGTATTACTGCAACCGTTTGTCATCGCAACTCCTCTCAAACCACACAACAGAATTTCACGAAACCTTTTCAGATAATAAGGACATACTATGTAGTTGTGCATATCGACGGGAAATTGCGATTCAATTTTTTTTCTAGGAGTTACGCCCTTTCAGGGCTCACACTACTTCAGAATTATAGGGAGAAGTGACTTCTCTTTTTGAAACTGATAGGGAGAAGTGGTGAGATTTGAAAGAGAAGTGCTCATTCGCACGGTGCGATACAATGTTTAGATTTTACAATAGTATAAAGGGCCATATGTAAATAATGTTCTTTTTATATTGTTCAATTCATATCTGAGTAAAAAAATTACAATTAAAGTAACATTTGAAATTAAAAGTTGTTTAAGCTTGTGAGAAACTACCAACTAAATATCTAGCACTAAAAAAAAAAAAAAATGTAAAGAAATTATAATATATATATATTAATTACAATTTAATTTAAAATTATCTTGTGTATGGCATTCAGTGTTTCTCATAAAAAAATATAAAAGTTATTAAGCGGACGAATGCAAGAAAATTTACAAAAATAAACGATGTTTGACAAGTTATTTGGAAAGGAACATGACGTTTTTAATGCAATAAATGGATGAAAAATTTACTGGAGGCAACTTTTATCACGTTTAAATGAAGTAACAAACTTATTTTGCCGCCGAAATTGAGGTTGATGTACGTTTTCGAGTAACAAGCACCGGAAATGCACGAAGTGATAAAAAGTTGTATTTTTATCAAATAACCTGCTACACACAGCGAAGACAATGCTTCAACCTCTTTTCAAAAGATAATGAATCGTTTATGTCTGAATTTCTTTAATTATCAATAAAAAATTGATGTTTCATCAACTTGGTAAAAATTGAAAATGTCCGATGACGGAAGCGACTGAAAGCGACTATCGTCAAGAACAGGGCGACTTGTTTTCGCTTTTGGGGGTCGGGGAAAGCGAAGTGACGGTCAGGAAGGCGACTTCTTCGCCCAAGTCGCCTGGTAGCGTGAGCCCTGCCCTTTGAACTTATTTACTTTAATGTACTACTGCAACAGTTTGTCATCGCAACTCCTCTCAAACCACACAACAGAATTTTACGAAACCTTTTCAGATAATAAGGACATACTATGTAGTTGTGCATATCGACAGGAAATTGCGATTCAATTTTTTTTCTAGGAGTTACGCCCCTTTGAACTTATTTACTTTAATGTATTACTGCAACCGTTTGTCATCGCAACTCCTCTCAAACCACACAACAGAATTTCACGAAACCTTTTCAGATAATAAGGGCATACTATGTAGTTGTGCATATCGACGGGAAATTGCGATTCAATTTTTTTTCTAGGAGTTACACCCCTTTGAACTTATTTACTTTAATGTACTACTGCAACAGTTTGTCATCGCAACTCCTCTCAAACCACACAACAGAATTTCATGAAACTTTGTAGATAATAAGGACATACTATGTAGATGTGCATATCAACCGGAAATTACGGTTCAATTTTTTTTCTAGGAGTTATGCCCCTTTGAACTTATTTGCCTCAATGTACTTCTGCAACAGTTTGTCATCTCAACTCCTCTGAAAACACACAACAGAATTTCATGAAATTTTGTAGATAATAAGGACATACTATGTATATTGACAGGAAATTATTATTCAATATTTTTTCTTAAAAATTTTTTTTTTCTTATACTTATTTAATTTCTCCAATGACAATGTGGGGACGTGGGGTATGTGAGCGTGCTCACTAAGGTTCTTTAATTATTAAATGCCAAATTAGAGTTTTACCCCAATTTCATGGTCCACTAAATGTAGAAAATGATAGTGTGAGTGCCCGGGTTTCATTATCTTTCATGTTGACTGGTACTTCCACGTTTCTAGGTGGTACTTTTCAATTTATTCCATGAATATCTTATATAAAAATTCCTACATTTAGGCGGTACTTGTCATAGCATAGGAGGGTAAAAGTACCGGGTACCGCCTCCTAATGAAGGCCTGGAGTGGGGCATCCGTGTACTACATGTACTATGGACACATTCTTGTTTTTATTATAATTCATCTATATCTTCAATTGTTACAAAATTAAAGAAACAATTAAAGAAGGTTGCACTGATTTACAAATACTGCTTTCCTATTCAGATGGACAGAGTGAACTAAGAAGATTTCTGTATAATTACTTTGGTCAGAGTCTTTGATAGTCTTTGTTTGTATGTACATGTAGTACCAAATGTTAACACAGTAATTCTAACATGACGTCCTTCAAACGCTTTGAGTACACACCTGTGGTAAATTATGAATATATTGCCAGGGCTGTTCCGATCTTACTCCCACGTCATATGCTTTTTTTATGAATGAGGTACCCAACGTCATCATTGACGTAAAGATTATAAGCATTTTACGGGAAATTACACGCTTGAGAAACTGAAAATCATCACAAGGAAACGTAAACAAACTATGCTAAAATGTGGTATAAGCCAAATTTTTTTTATATAGATAAGACATAAAAGTCAATTATCATTTAAATTCGTCCAAAACTATCTAAATACGTCATTACGAGCATGTCAATAATTCAGTTTGTTCCGTTCTTTTACGCCAATTTAAAAGTACGTTTATTTATGGCAACGGCAAATATTTGCCTCCACCTAGAGTGCTTCGATGCAAAAGAATTGCCGTATTTGTCCTATTAGCAATGATTAGAATCGAAATAATTCATGGGGGCTTGAATATATCGTGATTTTACCACGAGTTGTTTCTTTATGCCGATATTTTACCCCTCGTTGTCATAAAGGGCCAACCCGTGGTAAAATCACAATTTATCATATACTTAGACTAAATAACATATGATTTTTACTGTATGATAATAACATTAAATTAACGTAAACTCCATATTTTACGAATTGGTGCTTAGCGGGCTGATATGAAAAGTTTATCACATGCTTGGATTATTATCGCATGCCTTTCCGTAACGTTATCACATGGCATTCCGGTGATACTCGGTAAATTCCGGAAAATACACCTCAATGCTACGTTTTCAGTGAAAAACATTACAAAGTAGTGTACAAAACAATTATTTGAATACTGGAAAGTAAATTGTGTAAAATAATAAAATTGAATTAAAAAAAAAAAAAAAATTAAATAAATGCATTTTTTAAGTTTTCTGAAACATAATTTAGAAAGTTACTTTAAAAAAGTTGACTTTTCCAAACAATGTTCATTATGTATATTGTTGAATTATTATTTTTTTTGTCGATTCGTCCAAATTAAAATGTGTGGGTTTTTTTTCTCTGTTGAGGCATATGATCGAAAGATTTCATATTGAATGTATCAAATTTTGGGTCCGACGTCCGTGAACTTTTTATTCTTTCAACTTCTTTTCGGGAACCATGTAAAAGGATCAATATATGAATCTGTTATTTTTTTTCTCTACTGTTGAAGCATATGATAAAAAGATCATAACATGTCATTTTTCATATCGCATGTATTATCAGCCCTCGGTCAATATCAGCCCTCGGTCAATATCAGCCCTCGAGCCATGCGGCTCTTGGGCTGATATTGAACCTAGGGCTGATAATACATGCGATATGAAAAATGACATGTAATAATCTGATAATATTCAAGTCCCCATGAATTATTATAGTATTAATGAATGGGTGTTTTTATAATGGCCCTGTTATATGTCCAAGGTCTGTAATAATGGTAGAGGAAGTCTGTAATGGCCCGAGGCAACGCCGAGGGCTATTACAGACATCCGAGGCCATTATTACTGACCGAGGACATATAACAGGGCCATTATAAAAACACCCATTACTTAATACATTTATTAACCAACTGAACAAAAGTGTATGTGTTGCTGCTAACTTGATGTACTGTCTTACTCTTTTAAGTTTAAACAAAATAATTTGTACTTTACCATTATAAAGCTTTTAAATATACCAAATATCCAAGATATTAAGTTGAAAGAGATATGTGTTAAAAAACAGGATGAACAGTGATCCCTTTATATGTTTTTTTAATGTTGGTTGCTGGTTACTAAATTAAATAAAATACAAAAAGGTATTATACTCTTTACAACTTAAGTTTTATTAACTTTATTAAAAACCCTAAGTTTTATTAACTTTATTAAAAACCCTAACAGGGCTTAATACAGACAAACTGCATTAATACAGGGCCATTACAGAAAAAACAGGGCCATTACAGAAAAACAGGGCCAATACAGAAAAAACAGGGCCATTACAGAAAAACAGGGCCATTACAGAAAAAAACAGGGCCATTACAGAAAAACAGGGCCATTACAGAAAAAAAACAGGGCCATTACAGAAAAACAGGGCCATTACAGAAAATAAGTTATTCTAATAAACAGTCACTTTTGGCAATAATGCACTTAGTTGGTTAATAATTCTTAATTAACATATGATTTGTTCTCCACTGATTACCTTAAGTATCACTTTGACCTGTAGGTTTCAATTGAAGAAAAGGGGGGAAATTATACAATATATAAATCCATATGCAAAAAACTAATTTCATATAACATGTTCAGTTTTGTAAATCAAATGGAAAGCTTAGGATTTTCCAGATTTTTGTTGCCTTTTGTGGCTCACATATAATCTCACACTTCCTATTTTAATAAAAATCAATGTTCTTTTGAAAAGATCTATGTCTCTAATGCATGAATAACTAGATAGAAAAAGTATTGATTTTTTATCTCCGTCTAAATATAGACTAGTGGTAAATAGCTTTAGGTTAGAGCTAGTGTACTCTTGTTGGCTAGGTCATTTGAGTTTAATGTTGGGTTTTTTAGCTATTTAACTTCAGATATACATAATACTGTTATCAATCATTCTTAAAATATGTTGTTTTGTAAATATTTGAAATACTATATTCTTTATCATTTAGATACATGTATGTATAAAATGATTCCTACAACAAAGAAAATTTTTCAAATAAATGGTGTATTAATTACAATAGGTACACACAATCATGACAATGTACTAATATGACATGTTACATAACATATTGATTATTAAATTGTAACTCTACATGGTGTAGCTAACAAAAACAAATAACCATTTTTATTTTTAGTACATTTTTTATGCCCCACGTAGGGGCATTACACATGTATGTTTTTGGTCTATGCATTTGTCTGTTTGTCTGTCCGTCTGTCTGTCCCACTTCTAGTTAAAATTTTCAGTCAAGGTATTTTTTGATGGTCTTTTTAGTTTAAAAACTGACTCCAGGTATACTGTTGTAAAGGCTATTTATGATAAAGACTGTTTATGACCTTGATATGTGTTTTCAAGAATGCTATCTTGTTGCAGACAAAATACCTGACATTTGATTTGTTCATATCCATTTTATACAAAATACATGAGATTTCCTAGTACTGTTAACTGTAACTGAGACAGAAATAGTGTAGATTATTAAATGTACTTCCTAAATGTTTAAAAAGGAATAATATATACATATCACAAACAAGACACATGTATCTTAAACAAAACAGTTTTCTAGCACTGGTCATAAACGTTATCATCATGATATAAAGGACCCTTTCTCAATGATAAATGTTTTATTAATCATGTCAAGAAAACATCATACTGATCATAATCCCACTAACCTATTGAAAAAATGACATAAATTTGGTGTATAACTATCCAAAATGGCAGTTAATGGACTTTTCCTAAAAAACATCTTGATAAACTATGATACAAATTGAACATCAGAAATGCTCAAAACCTGAAATTTGAAAACCAAGGAATGTAAAAGACTATAAAGTAGTATATTCAAAGTTAAATTGTTTTTATTTCAGATGAAATATACAAGAAACAAGAAAAGAGTTGGAGTTTGTTTACTGTCAACGTATCAATGTATAAAAACCTAATACGACGAAACAAGGGGTCTGCATGCCGTCTCTACAATACACAGTGTTCCCATTCTTGGATATGTCTGACAAAAAATCGCCTCCTAGAAAGGTGGGTATTGATGAAGATTTTCTGAAGGTTGTACTTTTTGAGAAGTTTGTGTTCATTTAACTGATATTTTTACCCTGTTCTATATCATAGGGATTCTTATTTATGATAATTCTATTTCTAGATCTAAATGAGTTGAAATAGGTTTATTGGTATTTTATATCAGATTCCTTTTTCTAAGTTTAAGATCTAGAGCTAAATGGTATACATGGTATAATAGGTTTATTGGTATTTTATATAAGATTCCTTCTAAGTTTAAGATCTAGAACTAAATGGTATACATGGTATAATTGGTTTATTGATATTTTATATCAGATTCCATCTAAGTTTAAGATCTAGAGCTAAATGAGTTAAAATAGGTTTATTGGTATTTTATATCAGATTCCTTCTAAGTTTAAGATCTAGAGCTAAATGGTATACATGGTATAATAGGTTTATTGGTATTTTATATAAGATTCCTTCAAAGTTTAAGATCTAGAACTAAATGAGGTATAATTGGTTTATTGGTATTTTATATAAGATTCCTTCTAAGTTTAAGATCTAGAACTAAATGAGGTATAATAGGTTTATTGGTATTTTATATAAGATTCCTTCTAAGTTTAAGATCTAGAGCTGAATGAGGTATAATTGGTTTATTGGTATTTTATATAAGATTCCTTCTAAGTTTAAGATCTAGAGCTGAATGAGGTATAATAGGTTTATTGGTATTTTATATAAGATTCCTTCTAAGTTTAAGATCTAGAACTAAATGAGGTATAATAGGTTTATTGGTATTTTATATAAGATTCCTTCTAAGTTTAAGATCTAGAGCTGAATGAGGTATAATTGGTTTATTGGTATTTTATATAAGATTCCTTCTAAGTTTAAGATCTAGAACTAAATGAGGTATAATAGATTTATTGGTATTTTATATAAGATTCCTTCTAAGTTTAAGATCTAGAGCTGAATGAGGTATAATAGGTTTATTGGTATTTTATATAAGATTCCTTCTAAGTTTAAGATCTAGAACTAAATGAGGTATAATAGGTTTATTGGTATTTTATATAAGATTCCTTCTAAGTTTAAGATCTAGAGCTGAATGAGGTATAATTGGTTTATTGGTATTTTATATAAGATTCCTTCTAAGTTTAAGATCTAGAACTAAATGAGGTATAATAGGTTTATTGGTATTTTATATAAGATTCCTTCTAAGTTTAAGATCTAGAACTAAATGAGGTATAATAGGTTTATTGGTATTTTATATAAGATTCCTTCTAAGTTTAAGATCTAGAGCTGAATGAGGTATAATTGGTTTATTGGTATTTTATATAAGATTCCTTCTAAGTTTAAGATCTAGAACTAAATGAGGTATAATAGGTTTATTGGTATTTTATATAAGATTCCTTCTAAGTTTAAGATCTAGAACTAAATGAGGTATAATAGGTTTATTGGTATTTTATATAAGATTCCTTCTAAGTTTAAGATCTAGAGCTGAATGAGGTATAATTGGTTTATTGGTATTTTATATAAGATTCCTTCTAAGTTTAAGATCTAGAACTAAATGAGGTATAATAGGTTTATTGGTATCTATAATACTAAAATTACGAGGTCCAATTTGTTAGCCGTCATCACGTAAAAACGACGAATCACAGAATTCAACTTTATATATAACTAATATAGTACAAAGGTGTAGATTAAAAATTACACCACTCCAGGCCCTTTTGTTTTCCATGTAATTAATATTGCCAATAATTAAGAAGTTCCGAGTCGAGTCCGCTACCGATACCAATAGTATAGTTACCTGTTACCTATTACCTTATCTGTATGTTCCGCATCTGACAGGCGCACCACCAAACGTTGTATTCAGGATTAATATGCTATATACACGGGTCATAACCACAGGGTTGACACTACTAAATTGTCAAATTGTTACCTATTGTAGTATTTTAATCAGTAACACTTTCTAAGATAACAATACGAATACTAAAAATCTGGACTAAAAATAAGGCGTATAGGTACAGTTTTCAATTTGTTAGTGGGCATGACGTAAAACAGCGAAGCAAAGAATTCAACTTTATTTATAACTTATATAGGACAATGCTGTTGATTAAAAAATACTCCATTCCAGGACCTTTTGTTTTCCAAATAATTAATATCATTGTTTCAGTTCGACGGGTTCAAACAGAAAGACTTGAAAGCAGAGAAAAACTGTGTATCTTATAATCGGCATGACTTTATCAGATGACAATACTAATACTAAAATAAGGCTTGCGCATAGTTATATACTTTAATTCAGTCACGGACCCGTGATATCACGGGTGTGTTCTAGTTTTATATAAGATTCCTTCTAAGTTTAAGATCTAGAACTAAATGAGGTATAATAGGTTTATTGGTATTTTATATAAGATTCCTTCTAAGTTTAAGATCTAGAGCTGAATGAGGTATAATTGGTTTATTGGTATTTTATATAAGATTCCTTCTAAGTTTAAGATCTAGAGCTGAATGAGGTATAATTGGTTTATTGGTATTTTATATAAGATTCCTTCTAAGTTTAAGATCTAGAACTAAATGAGGTATAATAGGTTTATTGGTATTTTATATAAGATTCCTTCTAAGTTTAAGATCTAGAACTAAATGAGGTATAATAGGTTTATTGGTATTTTATATAAGATTCCTTCTAAGTTTAAGATCTAGAACTAAATGAGGTATAATAGGTTTATTGGTATTTTATATAAGATTCCTTCTAAGTTTAAGATCTAAACTAAATGAGGTATAATAGGTTTATTGGTATTTTATATAAGATTCCTTCTCAGTTTAAGATCTAGAACTAAATGAGGTATAATAGGTTTATTGGTATTTTATATAAGATTCCTTCTAAGTTTAAGATCTAGAACTAAATGAGGTATAATAGGTTTATTGGTATTTTATATAAGATTCCTTCTAAGTTTAAGATCTAGAACTAAATGAGGTATAATAGGTTTATTGGTATTTTATATAAGATTCCTTCTAAGTTTAAGATCTAGAACTAAATGAGGTATAATAGGTTTATTGGTATTTTATATAAGATTCCTTCTCAGTTTAAGATCTAGAACTAAATGAGGTATAATAGGTTTATTGGTATTTTATATAAGATTCCTTCTAAGTTTAAGATCTAGAACTAAATGAGGTATAATAGGTTTATTGGTATTTTATATAAGATTCCTTCTAAGTTTAAGATCTAGAACTAAATGAGGTATAATAGGTTTATTGGTATTTTATATAAGATTCCTTCTAAGTTTAAGATCTAGAACTAAATGAGGTATAATAGGTTTATTGGTATTTTATATAAGATTCCTTCTCAGTTTAAGATCTAGAACTAAATGAGGTATAATAGGTTTATTGGTATTTTATATAAGATTCCTTCTAAGTTTAAGATCTAGAACTAAATGAGGTATAATAGGTTTATTGGTATTTTATATAAGATTCCTTCTAAGTTTAAGATCTAGAACTAAATGAGGTATAATAGGTTTATTGGTATTTTATATAAGATTCCTTCTCAGTTTAAGATCTAGAACTAAATGAGGTATAATAGGTTTATTGGTATTTTATATAAGATTCCTTCTAAGTTTAAGATCTAGAACTAAATGAGGTATAATAGGTTTATTGGTATTTTATATAAGATTCCTTCTAAGTTTAAGATCTAGAACTAAATGAGGTATAATAGGTTTATTGGTATTTTATATAAGATTCCTTCTAAGTTTAAGATCTAGAACTAAATGAGGTATAATAGGTTTATTGGTATTTTATATAAGATTCCTTCTAAGTTTAAGATCTAGAACTAAATGAGGTATAATTGGTTTATTGGTATTTTATATAAGATTCCTTCTCAGTTTAAGATCTAGAACTAAATGAGGTATAATAGGTTTATTGGTATTTTATATAAGATTCCTTCTAAGTTTAAGATCTAGAGCTGAATGAGGTATAATAGGTTTATTGGTATTTTATATAAGATTCCTTCTAAGTTTAAGATCTAGAACTAAATGAGGTATAATAGGTTTATTGGTATTTTATATAAGATTCCTTCTCAGTTTAAGATCTAGAACTAAATGAGGTATAATAGGTTTATTGGTATTTTATATAAGATTCCTTCTAAGTTTAAGATCTAGAACTAAATGAGGTATAATAGGTTTATTGGTATTTTATATAAGATTCCTTCTAAGTTTAAGATCTAGAACTAAATGAGGTATAATAGGTTTATTGGTATTTTATATAAGATTCCTTCTAAGTTTAAGATCTAGAACTAAATGAGGTATAATAGGTTTATTGGTATTTTATATAAGATTCCGTCTAAGTTTAAGATCTAGAACTAAATGAGGTATAATAGGTTTATTGGTATTTTATATAAGATTCCTTCTAAGTTTAAGATCTAGAACTAAATGAGGTATAATTGGTTTATTGGTATTTTATATAAGATTCCTTCTCAGTTTAAGATCTAGAACTAAATGAGGTATAATAGGTTTATTGGTATTTTATATAAGATTCCTTCTAAGTTTAAGATCTAGAACTAAATGAGGTATAATAGGTTTATTGGTATTTTATATAAGATTCCTTCTAAGTTTAAGATCTAGAACTAAATGAGGTATAATAGGTTTATTGGTATTTTATATAAGATTCCTTCTAAGTTTAAGATCTAGAACTAAATGAGGTATAATAGGTTTATTGGTATTTTATATAAGATTCCTTCTAAGTTTAAGATCTAGAACTAAATGAGGTATAATTGGTTTATTGGTATTTTATATAAGATTCCTTCTCAGTTTAAGATCTAGAACTAAATGAGGTATAATAGGTTTATTGGTATTTTATATAAGATTCCTTCTAAGTTTAAGATCTAGAGCTGAATGAGGTATAATAGGTTTATTGGTATTTTATATAAGATTCCTTCTAAGTTTAAGATCTAGAACTAAATGAGGTATAATAGGTTTATTGGTATTTTATATAAGATTCCTTCTCAGTTTAAGATCTAGAACTAAATGAGGTATAATAGGTTTATTGGTATTTTATATAAGATTCCTTCTAAGTTTAAGATCTAGAACTAAATGAGGTATAATAGGTTTATTGGTATTTTATATAAGATTCCTTCTAAGTTTAAGATCTAGAACTAAATGAGGTATAATAGGTTTATTGGTATTTTATATAAGATTCCTTCTAAGTTTAAGATCTAGAACTAAATGAGGTATAATAGGTTTATTGGTATTTTATATAAGATTCCGTCTAAGTTTAAGATCTAGAACTAAATGAGGTATAATAGGTTTATTGGTATTTTATATAAGATTCCTTCTAAGTTTAAGATCTAGAACTAAATGAGGTATAATTGGTTTATTGGTATTTTATATAAGATTCCTTCTCAGTTTAAGATCTAGAACTAAATGAGATATAATAGGTTTATTGGTATTTTATATAAGATTCCGTCTAAGTTTAAGATCTAGAACTAAATGAGGTATAATAGGTTTATTGGTATTTTATATAAGATTCCTTCTAAGTTTAAGATCTAGAGCTGAATGAGGTATAATTGGTTTATTGGTATTTTATATAAGATTCCTTCTCAGTTTAAGATCTAGAACTAAATGAGGTATAATAGGTTTATTGGTATTTTATATAAGATTCCTTCTAAGTTTAAGATCTAGAGCTGAATGAGGTATAATAGGTTTATTGGTATTTTATATAAGATTCCTTCTAAGTTTAAGATCTAGAACTAAATGAGGTATAATAGGTTTATTGGTATTTTATATAAGATTCCTTCTCAGTTTAAGATCTAGAACTAAATGAGGTATAATAGGTTTATTGGTATTTTATATAAGATTCCTTCTAAGTTTAAGATCTAGAACTAAATGAGGTATAATAGGTTTATTGGTATTTTATATAAGATTCCTTCTAAGTTTAAGATCTAGAACTAAATGAGGTATAATAGGTTTATTGGTATTTTATATAAGATTCCTTCTAAGTTTAAGATCTAGAACTAAATGAGGTATAATAGGTTTATTGGTATTTTATATAAGATTCCTTCTCAGTTTAAGATCTAGAACTAAATGAGGTATAATAGGTTTATTGGTATTTTATATAAGATTCCTTCTAAGTTTAAGATCTAGAACTAAATGAGGTATAATAGGTTTATTGGTATTTTATATAAGATTCCTTCTAAGTTTAAGATCTAGAACTAAATGAGGTATAATAGGTTTATTGGTATTTTATATAAGATTCCTTCTCAGTTTAAGATCTAGAACTAAATGAGGTATAATAGGTTTATTGGTATTTTATATAAGATTCCTTCTAAGTTTAAGATCTAGAACTAAATGAGGTATAATAGGTTTATTGGTATTTTATATAAGATTCCTTCTAAGTTTAAGATCTAGAACTAAATGAGGTATAATAGGTTTATTGGTATTTTATATAAGATTCCTTCTAAGTTTAAGATCTAGAACTAAATGAGGTATAATAGGTTTATTGGTATTTTATATAAGATTCCTTCTAAGTTTAAGATCTAGAACTAAATGAGGTATAATTGGTTTATTGGTATTTTATATAAGATTCCTTCTCAGTTTAAGATCTAGAACTAAATGAGGTATAATAGGTTTATTGGTATTTTATATAAGATTCCTTCTAAGTTTAAGATCTAGAGCTGAATGAGGTATAATAGGTTTATTGGTATTTTATATAAGATTCCTTCTAAGTTTAAGATCTAGAACTAAATGAGGTATAATAGGTTTATTGGTATTTTATATAAGATTCCTTCTCAGTTTAAGATCTAGAACTAAATGAGGTATAATAGGTTTATTGGTATTTTATATAAGATTCCTTCTAAGTTTAAGATCTAGAACTAAATGAGGTATAATAGGTTTATTGGTATTTTATATAAGATTCCTTCTAAGTTTAAGATCTAGAACTAAATGAGGTATAATAGGTTTATTGGTATTTTATATAAGATTCCTTCTAAGTTTAAGATCTAGAACTAAATGAGGTATAATAGGTTTATTGGTATTTTATATAAGATTCCGTCTAAGTTTAAGATCTAGAACTAAATGAGGTATAATAGGTTTATTGGTATTTTATATAAGATTCCTTCTAAGTTTAAGATCTAGAACTAAATGAGGTATAATTGGTTTATTGGTATTTTAAGGTATATGTGAATGATCAGGTTATTAGCTCATTAATTATATATATGTGGGTAACCATCAAACCTATCCCTAACAGGATATTGATAGGTCTGTTTTGTGTTTGAACAATGCACAGTTTACAAATGTTTATCATTGTAAATAGATAAATTTTAACTTAAGTATTATTTACATGTTAATGATTTGTACATGTTATTGACACATTTTCCACACCTGTGTCGAATTCTCAGTAAATTACAGGTGTTTGTCATCGTGGTATATAATGACAGGTGTTTTGTAAAAAAGCATGTATAATTCCCCTTAATCAGGTCTACACATTATAAAGCATTACATTTTAGTAAGTTTTAAATTGGTACCCTGTACTGCTTGCTTTAAAATACACATTCTCAATTTTACCTAAAAAATGAAAGTATTTTATTGATATACATGATAAATGTGTATTTTCATTTAAAATAATTATCCTTAAAACCTTATTTTTTCTTATGATTTTTTTTATGCAGTTAAGCTGCATTATGCGAGCACCCTAGATTTGTGTTCTACCCAATAAATCCTGAAATACTTGCCATTGTTATTATCTAGCTTGTTACTATGTTATATATAACTAATTGAACACTTTTTTAATACTTTTTTATTCTGGATTACAAAAAAAATGACCAGAAAAACCTTAAATGATCGTCGATTTATCCAAAAGTTTTAAAGTTACACATAGGAAGTAGTGCTTATTAAAAATCCTTGTGTAGTTCATTATGACTTGTGCTTTTAGCTAAGATGTCAAAGAACAATTGTATGAAATATTTAATCGCCGAAAATCTCTGAAGACAAGCAGTTTTAGATTTCCCAAATGACAAAAGTCGTAGGAATATTGTTTGTCATCAATACGTAGTACAACTACGTCAGTAGTCTATTATATAATTCAACTGTTCATGCTGTTGGCGGCAATTTCAAATTAGAAAAAGAAATTTTCGTAGCTTTTCAATTTGGAGGCAGGTGAGCAAATTAGCGGTGGTCCGAGACCTTCCACTTTTGCAAGCGGAATTTCGACTAGGATAGTTGGTTTCTAGCTACGCCCGACGTAGTTGCCTTACATTTGAAAGAAAATAAGAAATTACTTTGCAAACCTTTTCACCATGTTCACCAAAGTCTCCAATTAAACGAGCTAAACACTTATTTTTATCATTATTTTTCATGACGGCGATATTCATTTTGTTCAACCGCTAGCTTTATACAGAAAATAGCCGACAAATATTGTATAAATTCGAGTAAAATCATATCCTGATTGACAAAAACAACATAGTAAACACATAACAATGGCGGCCGCGAAGACAAAATTTTACAAAATCGGATCCGATTCCGGAAGCGGATAAGGGTAATTCCGGGTTTGACGATCATTTACAAAATAAATCCAAGCAGGTGAAAAAATACATCTATGCATGGTAAATGAATATAAAAACTAGTATTGTAAACCAAAAGATATATGTAAAAGAAAGAAAAAGCAGAAAAATATTTTATTCAGAAACTAAAAATTACTTTTTGATAAATTTTAATTTAAAAATCCAATACAACGTGACAGCTGGGAACAGTATATCTAACAATATACATGTTCATGGTCACAGTCTAAATTTTCTTTATAAATGATAAATGATGATAATGCATGTGAGATGTTTTTAAAGTGTAAACATATTACTGCAATTTCGAGGGGTTATTTGTTTTTTTCTCAATTTTGAAGGGTCAATTAAAGTAGCTGAAAGTTTCATTCTTTATTTTCACAAATAATGCAACTATATTGTATATACCTTAATGTAAGTAAATCATATGATATATAGATGGCATTCTTTGGGCCACTCAACCCCCTCCTGTTTGATAACTTGGAAACGGTCGAGCTCCCCACCCCTAAACCATATCAGGGGCAGATCCAGGATTTTAGGTTAGGAGGGGCGCAAACTTAAATTTTCGCCTAGCAGAGCGAGGCTAAAAAACAATTTAGGTAAAATTATCGGAATTTTCTTTATTAAGCTGAGAACAACCCATGCTTTGCAAATTTAAGGGGGTGCAAGCACGCAACCCTCCCCCGTCTGAATCCGCCCATGCATATATTCAAGTATAGGACAATATAATAAATAGAAAATGAAATATAGGGGGAGTCCCTGGAGTTACCTCACCCCTTCCTGTTTGAGAACTTGGAAACCGTCGAGATCCACACCCCTTAATCATATATATTCATGTTTGTAACAATATGAAAAATCAAATGAAATATAGGAAGAGTCGCTAGGGGTCACCCCACCCCTCCTGTTTTAGAATTTAAAAATGGTTGAGATCCCCATCCCTAAACCATATATATTCATGTATGGGACAATATAACAAATCAGATGAAAGATAGGGGGAGTCCCTGAGGTCACTGTTCACCCTCTTGTTTGAGAACTTGGAAATGGTCAAGATCCTTACCCCTAAACCATATATACTAATGTATGGGACAATATAACAAATCAAATGAAATATAAGGGAAGTCCCTGTGGTCATCCCAACCCTCCTGTTTGAGAACTTGGAAACCAATGAGATCCCCACTCCTAAACCATATATATTCATGTATGGGACAATATAACAAATAAAATTAAATGTAGGGGAAGTCCCTAGGGTCACCCTACCCCCAGTGGCGGATCCAGAAATTTTCATAAGTGGGGCCAACTGTCTGACCTAAGAGGGGTCCGCTCCAGTGATTCCCTATATAAGCAACCAAATTTTTTCCCAAAAAGGGGGGGGGGGCCGGGCCCCTGCCCCCTAAATCCTCTGCCTACCCCTACCTGTTTGAGAACTTAAAAACCGTTCAGATCCCCACCCCTAAATTATATATATTCATATGTATGGGACAAAATAACAAATCATTTACATTTACTATGGGCAAGTCAGTCAGACCTCATCTTTGATCCCTGTTGTAGTGAACATTTGTCTGATTCGTGTCTCATAACTTTTGTACTATAGAACACAAACTCAGTTTTCTTTCCAGGGAAACCAGTCCATTCATACTACGTCAAATTGAACGTCTAGCAGTCAAATAAAACCAAGGTTAACTACCAAGTAGAACAACTGCAATCATTGGGAACTTGTACCACTGCAGACTTACCATAAAAAATATACATTGATATATGCATTGCTTTTGAAACCTTGATAACATATAAATTATTTGCCTTAATAAATAAATCATTAGATAAACATGAATGTACTATATATGAATGTTTAATGTTGAGGCAACATTGCCACAGTTTTCATAATTACGGTTGCCTTGGTTTTTGGTTAACTGCCTTCAGCGCTTACAGCGCTTTGATTTATACATGTTATATATGTCCTTTGTCAGGTTAATATTCTTCCAAGAAAAATAGATGTTTTGATTATACATGTTTATTGTTCTAAATTGTGCTAATAATATGTCAATTTACAATCTAAAGGACTGCATGGACTGTGAGGATTATTTTTTCTTAATGTCACTGCATTAGTTGAAAATCCATTGTTTACACAGTTGGTAACTTACTACATCATTTTGGTGTAGTCTTTACGATGAGGTAAAATAAAGAGTCAAATTATCTTATTGTAATAGCTTCATGTAACTGAACCAATATGGTTAATTGACAGAAAACACAAGTCAAATTATCTTATTGTAATAGCTACATGTAACTGAACCAATATGGTTAATTGACAGAAAACACAGTTCATAGTAGTCCTTCACACCACCTATAAAACCTTATCCATTTCTTTTTGTCATCTGTAAATTCTGTAAATTATTGCGTGCATTTATTATTGCGTTTTTGTCATTTTAGACTTAAATGAGATTTTAATTTTTATGATTTTGAAGAAAAATCCTGTTAAATTCATATAAATATTTCAAAATGCAAGTTAAAATTAGTTTGTTTACAACTCAGATGCATTCTTCGCAATAATAAAAACCTTGCAATTATTTCTGAATTTACAGTGTACAAATGTAGCTAAGATTTTAGATATCAATTATTAAATGATCATGCTATCATGGCTATAGACTTCTCTAACATTGACCTATGTTGCCCAAAATAGAGGGACACAATTCCCATCTGCCTTTCCTCTGAGCTCTTCTGACCTACCTATGTGCCCCTCTCCCTTTATAGTCCCTGATGTAAGCTGAATACCTTTTCTACTGTCAAAAGCTTTCTACAAACCATAAATAAAATCTGATAATAGTTCTTGGAAAATCAGTCATTTTCTTTAAAGGGGGGCACTAGCTACAAGATATATAAAAAATCTAAAGTTTGATTTTTGTCGAGCCTTCGACTTTAGTTGAAAAAGCGAGACTAAGCGATCCTACATTCCGTCGTCGTCGTCGTGGCGGTGTCCACAAATATTCACTCTGTGGTTAAAGTTTTTGAAATTTTAATAACTTTCTTAAACTATGCTGAATTTCTACCAAACTTTGACAGCAGCTTGTTTATGATCATAAGAAGGTATCCAGAAGTAAATTTTGTAAAAATAAAATTCCATTTTTTCCGTATTTTACTAATAAATGGACTTAGTTTTTCTGCGAGGAAACATTACATTCACTTTGTGGTTAAAGTTTTTAAAATTTTAATAACTTTCATAAACTATCCTTGATTTGTACCAAACTTGGACAGAAGCTTGTTTATGATCATAAGATAGTATCAAGAAGAAAATTTTGTAAAAATAAATTTCCACTTTTCCGTATTTTACTTATAAATGGACTTAGTTTTTCTGCGAGGAAACATTACATTCACTCTGTGGTTAAAGTTTTTAAAATTTTAATAACTTTCATAAACTATCCTTGATTTGTACCAAACTTGGACAGAAGCTTGTTTATGATCATAAGATAGTATCAAGAAGAAAATTTTGTAAAAATAAATTTCCACTTTTCCGTATTTTACTTATAAATGGACTTAGTTTTTTTGCCAGAAACAAAACATTCACTCTGTGGTTTAAGTTTTTAAAATTTTTATAATGTTCTTAAACTATCCTGGATTTCTACCAAACTTAGACAAAAGCTTATTGTTTCTGATCATAAGATATTATTCAGAAGTAAATTTTGTAAAAAAAAAATCACTTTTTCCGTATTTTACTTATAAATGGACTTAGTTTTTCTTCCAGTTAACATTACATACAGTCTGCAGTTAAAGTTTATAAAACATTTATTAGATTCATAAACTATCCTGGATTTTTTACCAAACTTGGAAGCTTCTTTCAATCAAAAGACAATATCGAGAGGGAAATTTTTATTGATGTTTTTCCTCATTTTTGTTGAGTCTGCGATTAACAGCAAAAGTAGGCGAGACACTGGGTTCCGTGGAACCCTTACGAATTTTTTTTCTGTTCAATCAATAATGAAAGTGAAATAGTGAAATAACAATTCGCTTTTTGCAGCCAAAAAGATTCAATTTTGTCAAATTACGCTAAGAAACATTGATAATTAGTAATTCACTTGCAAGTGAATGAGTCGACCTCTTTAAATTCGTATTCATTTGAACTTCAATTTAACCCCTGGCTAGAGATTAACAACGCATGCATTGTACGTGTACTGGTTATTTAAAGAAAAAGAATGTCAACAATGAAAGTGAATCTACGGTAAATCATTTGATTACTAATTCGATGCACATAAAATCATTCTTATACGGTTAAAAACAATGAGAAACATCTATTTTTAATCTATAAAATAAAATCAAACAGACCTATAAAAATCCAATTGCACATATTGGTTTAATCTATTCATAACTTTATTTATGTTTACATCGCTTATATGGTCGTCTGAGGTCATATCGATAGGTAATTAGATGGCGTCTGGACTAAAATACACACGAAACGAACCTATATATTATCTACCCCATGCTCTGTAAACTGTTTATTTTAGACTTTTGATCGTTTGGATAAATGTTTTACATTGTTATAAATCAAATATGAGAATTTGAGTCAAATCGGTGACCATGAATTTGACAGCTAGTGCCCCTTTAATTAATTTTAACTTTTATCTATTATCATGATCAGGCTTAATGTAATTATTTTCAGTTCACTAAAAAATAAACAAAAATAATGAACTCCTACATGTAGGTAAATTCAATAAGAGAAGGTTCATACAAACTGACAAAAACATTATCAACCAAGTATACATGTGAAAAAACAACTGTCAAAGTCCTGACTTGGTACAGACATTTCCCGAGGTAAATAGGGGGTAAAATCTGGTTTCATAGCTAGCTAAACCTCCCACTTGTATGGTTGTTGTTTACAGTTCCATTATACTATTTGAATTTGAACTTAAACTGTAAATAATAAATCTTATTGTTTCTGAATTTATTGATATGAAAACCCTGCCTTTCTGTGAATGTTTGTAAACAGATCAGGTTTACAAATATTCTTAAAAAAAAACTTCATTAAGATTATATTAATAGATATATATGAGAATAGCGTTATTTAATCTGTGTAATAAAAATTGTGACATCTGTTCATGGTTTAGACGATTTTTATCTGTGAAATCACCTTTACTTTGTCTCTATTTTGCAGGTGTTAATTAGAACTTACTTCACATTTGATAACTTTTAGAAAGTGTTAATATAGATTTATTACACAGTTTGTTAAAGAGTACTTTTTGAGCCAACACAAATTTTAGGACGAGACAAATCATATAAATGTTCAAATGAAAAATAGATGTCTGTTTAGATTTCATTTGTTCAAGAAGTTGGTTTTGTTTAAAGATTTTATGAATTACTGAAGTTACAAAATGTTTATGAAGTTTACAAACTTTTTCTTGAAGGAGAAGCCTATTTTTGTACGGACACCACAGTCAGAAAACAAATCGCTGAAGAGAAAGATCTTATCATCAGAATCACCCCCACATGACGAAGAAGGTAGGGTTTGATATGAAAGACTTTTAAGTCAGTCCAAAATGATCATCTCTTACTCTTTCTGCTGAGGACTAGGGCTTATTTGGGTAACTACATGTAACCAGAACTAGTTATAACATAAATAGTCAGATTTAAATATGATTTGGAAATATATGTTGTAAGTCATCATGGTCATGTCAGTACCTAAACTTTGTAAATATGTCATGTATGTTGTTAGTACCTATACATTTGTCAGTTCTTAAACATAGTAATTATATATTGTCAGTTCCTAAACTTAGTAAAAGCATATTGTCAGTAGTACTGACTCAGTACCTAAACTAAGAAAATATATATTGTCATTGCTTTGGTTGACCTAAGATTTGATAATTACCGGTACATCTGTTACTCATTGAAAACTCTCTGAAAGGATTAAAATTCAGCAAATTTTTGAAAATAGAAATACATGACAGTTAAAATCTGATTGATTGTTTGTTGGTTGCTTAACATCCAGAGCCAAATAAATTGAATTTATGAAGATCAGAGTAAAATTATTAAACATGATGTTTGGGAAGAAAATATCAGACTTTTGGACTTGATAATCTTTTAAAGAGGAAATCACTGAACTCTACTTATTTTTGTCATTTCTATCCTTTAAATGATCTTGTACATTTTTGTTTCAGATAAAAAAGTTACACCAAAGAGAAAGAAGACTTTTAACTCTGACATCTCACCACCCCAGGGGATTGTCCAGCTACCAAAAACCCCTACCAGTGGGATAACATCACCACGTACAGGCCCTCTGTCTGAGAGGCAACAGATGTTGATCCTAATGCGTATGACAGATGAAAACTCACAAGGTAAAAACAGGTTTCTACGTTGGTGAACAAAAAAACTTATATAAGATATCAAGGGAGCAAACAAAACTGTATGTCGAGGACAATCATCCAACAATATAGTCAAAAGTCTTCGTCAGGATTTTCAAAGGCTGTGACATATTCCTAGAAATTGGCAAAACTGAGCAATATGATTTTGTTTAGCTTTAATATTTCTAAAGGAATAGTTCAAATGTAGTCATGAAGCCTAGGTGGCGGAGTGGTTTAGCGTGTCTGATACAGTACTAGTGCAAGGCGATTTGGTGTCACAATATCTCAGTAGCAGGAGTTTAAATCCTGGCAAGGGAAGAACAAAAAAATTTGCAAAAGCAAATTTACAGATCTAACATTGTTGGGCCGATGTTTATACAAATTATATGTATACAGTTAGATATTGAGAGCCATTTTCAGAGGATAAAAAGTCTGTTTTCTTTCTTTTTCAAATAATTTCATATAAGCAGAATACATGTTTTGCACATTTTTGGATACACATGTTTATTGTTTTTACCAAAGGTTTGAGAAAAAAGCATGAATGGTTAAATAAGTTCTTTTGACACACTTTCTGTCTTTCAATCTATACATGAAAAATCACCTAAAGTGGTACTTAGCAGATCTTTACATGATAAAGCATTTACTCCACCAATCTATTGACGTTAATGTAGTCTAAACTAATAACATATGTCACTTGAATATTTAGATTGACAAACCATGGGCTTATGGTTTCCCAGGCATAAATGTGGTTGACTGTTACTGACCTATTTAGGATGTTTATGTCAACGCTTTATAAGAAAAGCTTATAAAGCAATAGAGTTGGGTACTCTTAGCGCAAACTGGCATGTAATATTAATAATGTTAAATTGAATTTCAGATTCAACAACAAATAAACCAGCCTCTCCACAGCCAAATATCCCTGTACCAAAAAGAACGCCTATAGATAAGAAAGTACACAAAAGAAATGAGAGAGGAGAGACACCTCTACATATAGCAGCTATAAAAGGAGATGTCAAACAGATAAAGAAACTTATTAAGGCTGGGGCTGATGTTAATGTGGCTGATTTCGCAGGTAATAAACTTGTTTATAAGAGACCTCACACATATATTTACATACATAAGATTTGTTTTTGCTTCAATGAAAAAAGTATTATGAAACATAGAACATTTTAGTTATTGATTCAGTTTTTGTCACTTTTAACATACTCAGTACATTATTTATCATGTTAATATTGATTGATTATGACCAGCATACAACTTTATAAAAAAAAACTGAGACAAAGTTATGCCATCATCACCTAATTCTCCGAAAAATAAAAAAAACAAACAACAGACAACCATCTAAACGGCAGGCTACCATACTGCCTTCAACAATGAAAACTCAACTAAAGCCGTGAGTATGGTGTATACCTCTGATTTTGTCATTTTAAAGGTAATTAATTTAATATGACTGTATACTTTAAAGTCATAAGAAACCTCAAATTAAAAAAAATATATGCATATGTTTTTTATAACTAAATGGATAGTTTTCATTATACAACTTATGTACATATACTTTTTTTCTGAGGAAAATTCTTTAATTTGTTTGCATTTAGAAGAAGTTTACTTACTTTTAATTGCTTTCTTCCAGGAAGCAATTCGCCGACATATTTTCCGTATGCATAGTGACCTGAGTGTAACCCTCCTCGTAAAAATCCAGTGGTCGCAATACGCATGGATCTGTCATTAAAATAAACAATTATCTGATTGTTCATGTTAAACACGTACTCAATAACCATGTTTTTTGTTATTTGTTTACTATAAGGTGACAATCGGTAAACTTCGGCTTCAAATCACGGCATTTAATGAGTAGCCATATTGTTAAATCATAACAGACAGAGAGAAAAAAAATTGACGATTAAACAATATATATGCGTTAAAAATGAGAAATTCGTGCACAGAGGACTTAGTTTATGATATATACATGCATTGGTTCATAAATTGGATAAACATTATTTTTCACCACTCACTCGTTTCATATGACTTTAAGCATAAGAAAATTGTTTTGGTTATTATGCCCCCCCCCCCCCCCCCCCCCCACCGTAGCAGAGGGGGGCATTAAATTTTACCCTTGTAAGTACTTTCCAAATTGGTTTCTGTTCTCTAACTTGAGTTTGCCTCAATCAAATGTTATGAAACTTATACACAATGCTTATTACCCCAGAACACTGATCAAGTTTGAGTTTTGGTGGTGTCACAATAATAATTTTAGAGTTATGTCCCTTTATAAATGGAAAAATTAAAAAATTAAAAATATTTTAGTTTCTGTTCTCTAACATAAGTTTGCCTCAACCATATGTTAAGAAACTTATACACAATGCTTATTACCACAACATACAGATCAAGTTTGAGTTTTGGTGGTGTCACTTTAACATTTTTAGAGTTATGCCCCATTATAAATGGAATAAAAATGCAAAATTTTCAGTTTTTGTTCTCTGACTTAAGTTACCTCAACCAAATCTTATGAAACTTATACACAATAATTATTACCACAAAACTCAGACCAAGTTCAAATTTTGGTAGTGTCACTTGTTTTTTTGAGTTATGTCCCTTTATAATGTTTTATGCAAGCATGGGCATCATTTGTGTCCCCATTCTCCATTTTATTATTTAATCACACTTATCATAGAAAATTACATTGTACATGAACAATTTTTCAATTCAGGTTGGACCCCATTACATGAAGCTTGTAATAGAGGATGGGTACAAGTTGCTAAGCAGCTGTTAAAAGCTGGTGCGAATGTCAATGTTCAGGGTCTAGAAAATGACACACCATTACATGATGCTGTCATTAATGCTCATAATAAAGTAAGTGGCCTGGTTGTGCTATTGTAAATCATTAAAAAAAAACTGAACATTTTTGTAGACAGCTGGCTGTTGCTGCTGAACTTGAGATCAATTAACATAGATTAAAATTTTCAAAAATATTTGAGAAGAATGAAAATGATTTTATATAGCAGTTGATAAAATTATTATTGTCCAACAATTGTCAGTGATTTAGTTATTAAAGATAGAATTATTTCTACCTTCAACAGAAAATTGTAAACAATTGTCAGCGATTTTGTTGATAAAGATACCATTGGTATTGCATCATCATAAAGTTGACTTTGTAAAGTGTAGTTACACATGTTGCAAGTATCTTTCTGTTCTGTTACAATTTTTTTTCCATTTAACAGGCATGCTTTGGTTATTAAAAAAAATATTCAATCAAAATTTCAATTGACCAGTATTTACCACGTTTACCACTTGTTACTTGTATTTATTGCTGGTCTGGTAATTACTAGTACTAGTGTTACTTGTATTTACTACTGGTCTGGTAATGACTAGTACTAGTATTGACTGTTTTTTTGCTAACCATGCCTCAGGTTAGAATTTAATTGACTGAAAACATTGATAGGTTATTGCTGAAATAAGAATTTATCAGTACATTTTTTTTTGGTCTATAGTAATCCCTGCTAGATGAATAATAATTAAAGTGCTTTAGTTTCTCTATAAAATAACTAGTATTTTCTTTTTATAGCTTGTGGAGTTACTGTTGAAACATGGAGCTAATCCCCTTCAACAGAACAGTACTGGGAAGTCACCAGTTGACTTGGCTAGCTCACTTGATATGGGCAAGTTACTGAGGAAGGAGATCATCACATCAAGTAGTGATAGTTCCAGTCTGGATGATATGAGGTCTCCTGCCTCACCGGAAAGTATTTCCTCGTTAAAAGAGGAGGATTTCAGAAACTCTGATAATGAAGAAAAAGGTACAAGACTTATATTTTTATATTTAATGAAAGCACACAAAACACATATACAAGTTATTACAGTCGATTTCATTGAGTGTGTAGGGAAAGTTAGAATCCTTTGTTAGCTTTCAGTTAGCTGAACTGTGAAGTCATTATTATGTCAGGTCAACTATCCTCCTTTAATAGAAGACTAGTCCGACAGATAACTAATGTATCTGTCTGTAAGACTAGACTACTTCGAAAGGAGGGTTGTATATCTTACCTAATAATGACTTCACAATTCAGCTAACAAGTAACAAACAAGCTTACCAAGGATTCTACCTTTCCCTACACGCTCAATGGAATCAGCTGTAGTTCTTTCAAAAGATAGGTTATGGGGTAAAATGCTAATTATGAAACAGTACATATATAACATAAAAAAAGACATTTTTAGTTTAAACATAATTTATTTGCTAAATTGAAGCAAAATCGATGAGACGA
This sequence comes from Mytilus galloprovincialis, assembly GCF_965363235.1. Classification (NCBI taxonomy): domain Eukaryota; kingdom Metazoa; phylum Mollusca; class Bivalvia; order Mytilida; family Mytilidae; genus Mytilus; species Mytilus galloprovincialis. Next base: position 93,226,897 of record NC_134843.1, read on the forward strand.
ACAAGTTAATCATACTTATGAAGTCTTCTTTATAACACATATATATACATAACATAATTTTATGAGCATGCATGTAAAGCAAACAGTTTAATAGGTATAGATATTACATATATATGCATGTAAAGCTACCTGTTTATTGGATATCATAAGCATGTAAAGCAAACATTTTATTGGATGTTATAAGAGCTCTATATTAGAAGAAAAGATTGAGAAGTAATATATTTTTGAAATGACTAAGGTGTTGATGATGATAATCCGTTTCAGTATCACTTTAAAAAAAGAATTACATTAATAAATGTGTTTTACATTATCAGACTTTTAGAGAGATTTGCTTTATTAATACATTGTAATAAGAAAAGTGAGAAAGTGACAATATAAATTTGTTAATATATTTAATACTAGAAAGGAAAGGAAAATTGAAAATATTTTACATGACCTTATTTATTATGTGTTAAAGGTTATTTACGCAATAATAGTCTGACTGTTTTTACACCTTCCTACTGAAAGTTAACAAGTTATTACAGTCTTACTAAAAATTAGGAAGAAATTATTACAAGATTTAGTGAACAGAAGTATTCGATTTAAAAGATGAAAAAAGATCATTATTTTTAGATTTATATTATGATTGAACACCCTTGAAAAAATATTTAAAGTTATTAAAAAAAATCCTATTGTGACATCCTGAAAAAAAAGTGACCTTGCCTTATGAAGTCAAATAAAAAGAACACAACTTTCTGCAAATGTATGAAAAGGAAGGATAAAACTCATTAGAGAAACAGATCCCACCACTATAACTGGCCATTGTGAAATACAATATTTCTCCACTCTTAATAGTTAAATTTTATTTTTTTTTAAAAGCTTAGCAAGCCTTGTGCTTTAAATATTAAAATTTAAATGTCCCAGGTGGAGAAATATGATAACACACTTGTTGCAGTGAAAAAAATCTATATTTCCTTATTCTTTGAGAATCTCCTCTAGATAGGCTGGTGTGAAAAGGCTCTAGAACTAATTCTTATTCTATATGAATTGAGCTCCAGGCCTCAAAGCAAAAATGAAAGTGTACAAACAGCACAAAAATGGTTAACCACCTAACATGCCTTAGGAGATGTCTGTACAGAAATTAATAAAAGTAAAATTAAATTAGCAAAAATTCTGAACTCCAAGGAAAATTCAAACTGGAAAGTCGTTTATTAAATGACAAACTCAAAAGCTCAAACACATCATGCACATCAAACTAATGAGAAACAACTGCTACATTCCTGACTTGGTACAGACATTTCCACAAGTAGAAAATAGTAGTTTTAAAACACATTTTTTACTGTACATATATATATTATGTATTTGAAACTCTCCAAAGTAGAAATTTTGAAGTCCAAGGTATGTTTTTCAGGAAACAGCCCTGATATATGTTTGGGAATATATAATCAAAATTTAAATGTTCATAGTAACACTTATAAAAATGTAATTCTTGTATCTTGACAGATCTGATCACATCACGGCTTGCTAAATCTGACGGAACGTATGGTTTTGGAAGCTCACAGGGACCAAGTAGTCGCAGGATGTTAATTCCAAAGACACAGGAATCCCCAAGACTCTTTTTAAAATTTCACCGAGAAACAGGGGATGAAGTAAGTGACAAACAAAAGGAAGTGACCTCATACAGTGTTATTATGGGAATGAGTGACAAGCGATCTTTTTCTCCAGCTGATAGCAATGTGTCAAGTGTGGATAGTGACCTTTATGACCCTCACCTTGAGGCAAAAATAAACAATACAAAAACATGTCAAGTTGAAAATGAAAGTGATATTTCATCAACAAATGTGCTAACAAAAAATAATGTGACATCATCTGTGATTAACCCTAATATGGAATTTCAAAGTTTTGAACGGCTTGATAACTTAGAGCCAGACAGTCAAAGCATGGATTCCTCTAGGAACTTTTTTACATCAGAGATGCCAAAACAGGAGTCTTTTACTGCGCAAGGAAATAATGGTGATTCAGCAGACGTTAAAAGTAATAGTGATAAATGGGATTACATTCCAAGTGTTGTTGATTCAAGTCGATTAAAAGATGATAAACTATACAGTCAAAATTCATCAAATCATAGAACGTTGTCTTCATCTATATCTCAGTCTGTCACTACTAATTCGGTGAATAGTTTAACTTCAGTTCTACCTTTTACTTCAACAGAACGGACTTATACAAGTAACAATTTACAAAGTTTCTCAAATTTCCCTCGACAAAATAGTATTTCTAGTAATGTAGTCTCTTCAAATGTTGGACCTAGTAACGGGGCTTCTGGTGATAATAGCTCTGAATCAATAGTGACAACCAGTGGATTGAAGTGGGAATTGAGGTCTGCTTCTTCACCACGTCTTGAAGACGATAGTAATCTATCTGGGAAGTCTGATAGTGATAGGGTATCGTCCCCTGCACGGTTAGACAAAGACTTAAGAAATTCACCAAGAAGTGATAAAGAGAAAGACAGTCGCTCTTGCTCACCAAAAGTTCCACCATTAAAAATTATTATTCCACAAAAAAGTTCATCCTCATCTTCTAGTGAATCAGAATCATTAAAAATTCATGTGTCAAAGGCAGCTTTGCCATACGTGTTAAACCCAGGGGAGACAACACAAGTGTCGTCTGCTGTCAGTGGCCCTGTGTTGTCACTCTTATCACAGGAATCACTGCGACCATCCAGTCCGACATCATCACGGCCATCCTCAAGGGGAAGTAACACAGCCTCTGTATCAAAAGAAAATGATAAAGTTATAAAAGAGGAAGAAGATGGACTGACCGATGAGGATATACTTGGAAAACCAGAAATGACAGAAGAGGAAAAGGAAGCAGAGAAAGGCAAGGAGGAGGAGAAAAAAGATGAAGCAAATCAAAAGTCTACACGGACCTTGAGGTCACATACTAAAGAACAACAGAAGGCACAGGAAAAACCAAAAGAGAAGGGGGAGAAGGATAAAATTGACAAAGAAAAGGACAAAGAAAGAGAGAAAGAAAAACTATGTAAGTATCAATGTAGGTTTGATTAAACAAACCAATACAGAAGTGTATAAGAAAGTTGGTTTGATGAATCAATATGATTCTACCTCATGTACATACTGTACATGTATTTATTAATGTGCATTCTGTTGTTCTTAGTGCTGACTGAAAAAAATTAAGGCCACACCCTTATTTATAGACCTACACTGTATACAACAAATTAAATGTTAAAATATTACCATAAACAGACAAATTCATGACGACCTTTTTAGCAGTATTTTTTTAAAGGACACACATGACGTCAAAGCTGTTAAATAAAAAACCAATTAGCACATGAGTCAGTTTTTTCCCTCCAAGGCCGTTAACTAAAATGGCACAATGATGCTGAACTATTTAAATAGTAGTTTTAACAATAAAATTATTTTCTGTATAAACATGATAAACAGTAGCATGAGTAGCGTGCATACATACCTGTAGAGTTGATTATTAAAATATCGAGCAATTGTTATTATGAAAGAAATAAACATCTACATCTGCTTGTTTTGCCAAACTGCAATATTACTTGTCAGTTACTATAACCAACATAAAAACTTTATTATTACTAACATTTCCAAAATAAGTCAGAGCAAATGTTTTCAATTAGTGATGAAGGGTCAAGTGAACTAACAAAATTACGTAAGTTTTTGGTATATATATATTACAATGAAAAGTGTGCTATTGATCATGAGTTGATCATGAGGTTTCATTTCTTATTTGATTTTGTGGATTTGATGAAGTCTTTGTACAAGGATACAAGCTTAACTAGAGATAAGAACAATTCTGACACTGATGATAGAGCCTATCAATTTTCAAATGTACTTTTCATTGAAATGAATACCTATTTGATTCACTCTTTCAGGTATTACTGGCATATTATTATCTGCCATTGCTGTTGTATCGTTTACTCTTATAGAATGATAAAAGACAAAATATAATGATTTCTGTATTTTTTTCTGAAAAAACTATCTAAATATTTCTGTGAAAAATTTAGAAAACATTCATTATAAACATGATAAATTTAAGATACATCATGTAATGTGATATACAGAATGATAAGACAATTATCCACCAGGGTCCCAAAAAAACAACAATAGGTCACCCACTTTATGGCAAAGGAATTCACATGACAAAATTAAATGTAAAACCATCTGACGCAGTTAAAACTTTTGTATATTCCTTTATATTTCATCAAATATGAATGAAGGAGAAGTCAACCAGAAAATCCCAAGAACAAGCATTACAAGTTGTATGATAAAATATATTACAGTCAGAGCTCAGACATAAATAAGTCTGAATCTGCTTTTGACTCATAGAGGTCAAAATTTGTAAGTTTTAGGATTTGTCTCCCTTTAATGCAAGACATAATAAGACAGAATAAGTCAAATATTGTTCAGCAAGAAATAAATGACCAGAATCAAAAAGTTGCAAATATCGACTCCTACAAGTTGATAAGGTATCAAAATTGGTTAACTTCAAGACCCACACATATTTATAAATAAGTCATGCATCTAAATCAAATAATGACAATGTTGAAAGACAATGCTTTGTCTTCTAAAGAAAAATATGAATGAGAGTCTAAACAATCGGAGATAATGTTAATTAACCTTACAATGCAACCACCTGGAACTACACTTAATGAGGAAAAACATCTGTGTTTAGTAAAGATGTTCAATTAGATAATTACATATAGATAGCTCATGATCAAGTCCTTGTGAACTCTCAGACAGGTTTTTGCTGTCATAGGTGGTGTACTTTGGCCACCAAGTAAAATTAAGTGTTTTCATCAACAAAAATAGACCTAAACAAGTCTGTCATTTTCTGACTTGGATAAGTCTAAAATTGAAACACATTTTTATAATAAATACATGTTTTGACTTCTTTAAGTCAAAAACAAAAATCGACTTGTTTATGTCTGAGCTCTGACTGTATTAATGCTATTTTGTGCATTTTTCTTTTGATCTTTTTTTTTTGTGATAATTTTTCTTATCATGCTACTGCTTGAGATGGAAAATTATCGCTAGAAACTATGGAGGCATGTGGTGTTGCTAACAAAATTGACATGAAATTGACAACATCATCATAGGTAAAATAGCGATAAACAGATTATCATTGGTCATTTCAACTCGTTTGCTTTTTTTGCTTTCGCAGTCCCTGCTCTAGCAAGAAAACCAATCTCGTTCAGATGATCAACGATAATTTATAAATACAATGTATTTTTATAATGACCTATGAACAACATGATGAATAGAACATTTTATTATGTCCTAAGAATAGAAAATCTGATTGAAGCCTCAAAAACTGACTGACAAATTAAATTGTACATTTTGTACTACGAGAAAAGCTAGATTGTATATGTACATGTTCATGATTTTGTACTTTTAGAAAACCTACATTGTATATACATGATATATGTGGTAAGATTGCAATTAAGACAACTCTCTACCAGACATCAAATGATATAGACATGGTAGAAGTGAACATTTATAGGTCACTTGTATGTCCTTTAACAAAGAGCAAAACCCATGCTGTGTAAATATATATATTCTAGACATTTTATATATATATCAATATATAGAAAGCTATACATTGCTATAAAAGGCCAGGAAATGACAAATATTAAAAATTCAAATGAGAAACTTAAAGCTTGATTTCTGCTCTAAACAATATACAAAAGAACCCAAACATTTGACAAATATGACATACAACATAGAAATATACAACCATCCTGTGACATGTGACATATTTATTAACAGGCATCATATGCCAATGTAAATGTATGAATATTAAATATGTTGAAATGTTTGAAACCTCAAAACATTAAGTCCTCGGTCTGCTTTGAATTATATCAAAAGTCTGTCGTGTTTTACATTCATGTACATACATTCTAGAAACTTATCAATTGTGTTCTTTCAGCAATATTAAATACAGATCAGTCCATGAGAGACGACGTATCAGTTTCGTCAAAGACAGCTAAAGGTGATGAGGATGAAACACAGTCTTCAGTGCAGCTACGGAAACGTAACTTGCGACCGAAAATAGAACCAACAGAACCTCCTCCTGTTCCAACCTTACCTCCAGTTACTTATGAAAAACCACCTAATCCATATGAAACATACTTGGCTATCAGAAGACAGGTAAATATTAGGGTAGAAAAACCATCTCATCCATACGAAACATACCTGGCTATCAGAAGACAGGTAAATATTAGGGTTGAATTACCACCTAATCCATACGAAACATACCTGGCTATCAGAAGACAGGTAAATATCAGGGTTGAATTACCACCTAATCCATACGAAACATACCTGGCTATCAGAAGACCGGTAAATATTAGGGTTGAATTACCACCTAATCCATACGAAACATACCTGGCTATCAGAAGACAGGTAAATATTAGGGTTGAAATACCACCTAATCCATACGAAACATACCTGGCTATCAGAAGACAGGTAAATATTGGGGGTGAAAAACCACCTAATCCATACGAAACATACCTGGCTCTCAGAAGACCGGTAAATATTGGGGTCTAAAAACCATCTCATCCATTGAAACATACCTGGCTATCAGAAGACAGGTAAATATTAGGGGTGAAAAACCACCTAATCCATACGAAACATACCTGGCTATCAGAAGACAGGTAAATATTAGGGTTGAAATACCACCTAATCCATACGAAACATACCTGGCTATCAGAAGACAGGTAAATATTGGGGGTGAAAAACCACCTAATCCATACGAAACATACCTGGCTCTCAGAAGACCGGTAAATATTGGGGTCTAAAAACCATCTCATCCATTGAAACATACCTGGCTATCAGATGACAGGTAAATAATTGAGGTGAAAAACCACCTACTCCATACGAAACATACCTGGCTATCAGAAGACCGTTAAATACTCAGGTCAAGCATGAAAAAAACACCTAATCCATATGTAAATTATCTGTCTACCAAGAAGACAAGTAAAAACTAAGGTCAAGCATGAAAAACCACCTAATCCATACGAAACATACCTGGCTATCAGAAGACAGGTAAATATTGGGTTGGAAAAAACACCTTTTATATACGAAACATACCTGGCTATCAGAAGATATGTAAATATTGGGGTGGAAAAACCACCTTTTATAAACATTAATGTATAAAACAGCCATTTTAACTTCATGATTATGACTGTATTATTTTTTTATTACAGAAGATAACATTTCAACAGAAGAGTTTATCAGTTGTACAACCAAAGCCACCACAAGGTTTTAAAGATTATCTTCTAGTGAACTGTAGTTATGTTCTTCAGGGGAATTCAGCCAGTACTCTGTCTGTACCAATGGTGGGTATATCTTATAACCAAAAGTTCCAAACCGCCATTAGTTTCAGGATGTTTTAAGATGAATGAATTAATGAATATGTTATTTTTATAAAACAAAATGTTACAGATACCACATATATCTTAATAATAAACAAATATGTCTTGAATGTGTGAATTAAATGTATGTACTAGACATTCTAAACTTCTCCTGGGCTTTCTTAATAAATTTACAGTTTGATATGGTACATTGTTTAAAGAGAATAGATCCAAATTGTAATTTGATCATGTGTTATGATACCTATGTAACATTTCTATTAAACCTAAGACTGACATCAAGATCATCAGTAATTTTAAATCTCTTTTGCATTTAAATCACAGTTAAACATGGTTAAACATGGAATGATATTTTATTTTTGAAAGCCACTTATTGATTCAGATTTTCTCATTCAGTTTATTTTTTATACACAAACAATGTGCTAGATACCAAAATCAGAAAAGAAGTTATAAAAATCTGAACCTATATTGTATTGTTTAAATAAGGTATTTTGTTTTTAATCAGACTTTCACTTTCAGCTTTCACCTCCTAACTCTGTTACTGAGAAGATGCGTGATTTATTTATAGAACAAGAAAAGGCACGCTACAAACTTAGGCTTCAGCATCTGACAGAAAGGGTTTGTATTTATAAAGTGTACTATAGATTAACAGTATAGACATAACTGTACAGGGAAAGGAAACACCTGACCTTGATCTCATTAGGCTGATTTATCAAAATAGACCATAGTAGATTGATACTTTTGGTTATAATTAGTAAAAGATTAACTATATTCTGACAAGATTTATTTTGAGTTGTTCATTTCTACACAATTCATCTGACGTTGGCCTCATTTTTGTCAAGCCTGCAACTTTTGTTGCAGAAAGCTCGACATAGAGATAGTCAAAGTGATCCGGCGGCGGCTACGGCTGCAGCGTTAGCTAACTTCTTAAAAGCTTTATATTTTAGAAGGTTGAAGACCTGGATGCTTCATACTTTGTATATAGATGCCTCATGTTACGAACTTTCTGTCAGTCACATGTCCAATGTCCTTGACCTCATTTTCATGGTTCAGTGACTACTTGAAAAAAAGTTTTTTTGTAATGTTAAATTCTCTCTTATTATAAGTAATAGGATAAATATATTTGGTATGTGCGTACCTTGCAAGGTCCTCATCCCCGTTAGACAGTTTTTACTTGACCTTGACCTCATTTCGTGGATCAGTGAACAAGGTTAAGTTTTAGTGGTCAAGTCCATATCTCAGATACTATAAGCAGTAGGTGTAGTATATTCTGTGTATGGAAGGATTGTAAGGTGTACATGTCCAACTTTCAGGTGTCATCTGACCTTGACCTCATTTTCATGGTTCAGTGGTTATAGTTAAGTTTTTGTGTTTTGGTCTGTTTTTCTTGTACTATATGCAATAGGTCTACTATATTTGGTGTATGGAATGATTGTAAGGGGTGCATGTCTAACTGACGTGTCATCTGACCTTGACCTCATTTTCATGGTTCAGTGGTCAAAGTTAAGTTTTTGAGTTTTTGTTCTTTTTTTCTAAAACTATATGCAATAGGTCAACTATATTTGATGTATGGAAATATTTTTTGACCTATATGTCAGTCGTGCAGGTTTTATTTGACCTTGACCTCATTTTCACAGTCCATTGCTAAGTGTTAAGTATGTGTGTTTTGGTCTGTTTTTCTTAATTCATAAGCAATAGGTCAACTATATTTATTGTATGAATTGTTAGCTGTACATGTCTGCCTGGCATGGTTCATTCGACCTTGACCTCATTTTCATGGTTCATTGATCAATGTTTAGTTTTCTTGGTTAATGTTGAGTTTATGTGACAGTTGTAATAAAACTTTATATTTAGGACTATCAACATAATAACAATGATTATTAAAGAAGGCGAGACATTTCAGCGTGTGCACTCTTGTTTATTTATATGTTTTCCTGATACAAATTAATCATGATTTATTGCTTTCTTTTAATGTTGCGAAGGAGAAGTCATAACAAGTAAAACAGTGTTCAGGGAGATAATTCTTACAAAGAAAAAACAGGGTCAGTTTCAAAAGTGTATAAACTGTACACAATATTAATACTGCACAAGATAAAAATCAGGTGTACGATGAAAAACCAAATAATCAGAAAAAAAAGCAAAAGGTCTTTTCACAGAAAAATGGGAAGACCTAATAACTGAGTCAAATGCTATGCATATGTTTTTTTAACCAGTGAAAATTGAAATGACTTTGAGAGGAGAAAAATCACTGTATAACATGTTGATTTTATGTTTTAGGAGAAACTAAGGTTGGCCTTAGAACAAGAGAAGATAAGAGAACATGGTCGCGCAGCAAGAGCATCTAGTAATCAAAATTTACCACTTAGTGTATGTACATTGATGAAATACGATGACACTTGTAACATCAATGACTTTGATCAGGTAAGTAACACTTTAAAATGGATTTTTCTTAAAAAAAATAAAAAACTGATTGCGCTAGTCAAGTTGCGTGCTTCCAAAAAATTATTAGATATGACTTAAAGGTGAACTTCTGTAGACATAGGTATACTTCCATGAACGAAAACTCAACTATATCCAAAAATAAGTCATAATAATTACAGAGATATGGGTATAACTCAATGAGACGAAAAACACAACTATAATCAATGTGATGTCAAAATTAGAGGATTGACCCGTAGATGTGCTGTATACATCCTTTTCCTTGTTGTTTTTTGGTAGATTGGTGAATCAATTATGTCTTCTAATTTTATATATAACTTGATATGTATTTTTCACATGTATATAGATAGGTTAATGGTTTGTTTATAGGGATTTCTACCTATATCTAAATTATAAGAATTAGGAGATGTGGTATGGTTGCCAATGAGACAACTATCCACTTAATTTTAAATAAGAAAAACCCCTTACTGTATGGTTGGCTATAAAAAGTCCAAATATGAAAATATGAAACAGTTCAATTGAGAAGACCAACAGTCAAATTTATAACAATACAATTTAAGAAAAAACAATGGAATTTTGTCCTTGTGTAGACATTTTTTCTGAATGTATTACTGTTTTGTGTTTAAGAAGGGATTGCTTGCTGTTACTGGCATTCAATTTTGAATTTTATTGTGCAACCAGGAGGAAATATAATTTAGTTTGCTATAAACATATATTTCTATGTAATATTATGACATAATAATAACACTATCTGTATTTTCAACTTATAAAAATATAACTTTATTACAGTCTGATGAAAAGGAAAAGACATCACGCTCAAGATATAATGGCAGACAATTTTTGTCATGGATTAAAGATGTTGAGGACAAATTTGAAAAAATTAAGGTAAAGTCAAAAACTGATGGATTCCCTGTTAATGTATTTAAATTGTTTCTATGTTTTATGTAATGATAAAGTATACACTCACTCTAAAATTGGGGTCTTTATTGCAATCACATGTTCTGTCTGTCTGTCTTTCATCCTAGATATACATTTTCTTCAGAAACTCATCAACACAATGATTTCATATTTTGTCAGCAGCTTTACAGGGATTATTGTTACATGCATGAGCTATTCAGATCTGTCGAATACCTACTTTTTGGATTTAAGATTATAAGTGACTGAAATAAACTGTTGCAGATTTTCATATCAATTGAAAATGGGTTACCTAGTTGTTGCAACCCCTTACTTGTGCATTATCATTTTCAATTGTATGGTACAAAAATTTTTAGTTCAGGCCAAAAAAATATATATGTACAGCAAATAAAGATTCAGCTTCATTATGGTGTCGAAATAATAAAGACATGTATTAATTTGAGCATCATGGTATGATAATATATTGGTATGTCCATGACACACTATATAACAATGGTGTACCTTTGTCCTTTATTTTAAAACATGATTTGGATGCATTTAATGTCGTCATAATATGTCTGTTTAAGGTTACATCATCAAAATAAATAGGGTAGGTAGGTCGGTATTTCCATTTTATTTTTTGCGCCATGATTTTGAGTTGTGCGGTCCGTCTTGCCGTGGTCCGAGTTTTCCATAGGTAGAGTTTACCTGTATTTTTAATGATTGGATTATTTCCCTTTGTTTTGATTGGAAAAAAATGGGGGCAAAATGTTTATTTCATCACACGAGTTGTGAATTTCCTTAAAACAGCTCTGATATTCATGATTATGAACATTGGGATGTATCAGGCAACACTATCTTCACTTTTAACACGAGTTCAGTTTATTTTTCACTTTACAACAGAAACAAAATGGCTTAGGGTCTGCACTCAAAATAAGGTCAGTCGGTTAACCGTAAACAGACATATATTTTTTTTGGCCTCACCAAAAAACTGTATATACAATAAGTATGGAACAAAAAAATACCAGTAAATAAAATGAAAAATGTATGTATGTATGTATTACCTAAAAAAGTATTTTATACAAAAGCATTGAAAATAATGATGAACATGTATAAATTTGAGCATCATGGTATGATAATATATTGGTATCTCCATGACACACTATATAACAATGGTGTACCTTTGTATTTTATTTTAAAGCATGATTTGGATGCATTTATTGTCGTCAATTTCTGCTTTGTAATGAGTTATTCAGGAAATGTGCTTTTTAGGGAGGTGTGATAGTAAACAAAAACATGTCGCACTAAAGTATAAGTATTATTTATCTAACATTAATAGAATTTGAATACTTCAGAAAGAAGTATTATTACAATATCATAATGTATTTACATTTATTATTTCAGAACGCATTATTACTACGACACCATAATGAGGCTGAATCTTTATTTGCTGTACAAAAGATGGACTGGGAATGTAAAATGAAAGAGTTTGGACTTTGTGACAAGAATAGATTGCCTGTTGTAGAGGAACTTCATGTTCCCATGGTCCAAGTTAATGATGATTTTGAATTGTTGCCTTCATAGTCTTATGTTATTTGTTAGTGTAATACATTGAACATTCAGTAAATCTTTTTTGACAGTTTAATTTTAATCTCTGTTTTATTGAGATAAAGATAGCACAAGTGCAATAAAATCTCTAGTTCTCGAAATGTTAGATAATTTCAGCCATCTACCTTACCTTCATAATGCAATGAAGTGCACATCCTTTAGATCCTTTCCATACCCTTTTGAAGCAATTAATTGTTAATAAATACTTAGATATTCCACATCACCTGTTCCACAATTATAAACATTAAACAAAAGTTTTTTCCCTACTAATTGTGACAAAGGGAGATAATTTTAAAAATCAAAAATTAAGTTCCAATTGCAAAATTAATAGGCAATTTGATTATTTGGAAAATTTTATTTTAGTTTTGTACCTCACTATAGATACTTTAAGTAACCACTCGGATAGGATGTGAAAATTGATCCTTTGCTCAAAAAAAAAAACTTTACTGAATGTGTCTATACATGCTATAGGGCCTATTGTAATAAAAACATTTACTGAATGTGTCTATACATGCTATAGGGCCTATTGTAATAACTTACTTCTTTCTCAGTGCTATATCTTTACAGAGTTTTATTTATTTCACATGTTTTAATTTTATGTGCGTTTTTGCTTGTAAAAATTACTCATTTTGTGAGCCATGAACACTTGAAATAAAACATTTGTTAGTTAAGGTACATATATATATTTACCAATGTATGGTATTATTTGATGCACATGCTTATTTCTAAAAACCAGTTACTAAGATAAAGGGGAAGGTATAAAAAAACTGTCTTTGTCCTAATTATTCAAAAATATTAATAAATTTTAGGCCTTCAAACATATTTATTGAATGAATGAATGCAAAATTTTCCCGAATTTGCCTCCATTTGAGATCTTGTCATTTAATAATTAGATGTCAGCAACAATGATACCTAAAATGATCATTTGTGGCAAGACCTTTTTATACGCCCGTCGTCTTTTAGACGGGACGTATTATGGTATACCGTTGTCCGTCCGTCCGTCTGTCCGTCCACACTTCGGACAATAACTCAAAAACGCTTTCACCAATTTCCATGAAACTTAAGTGAATTGTTTATATCTATTGACGTAAGCTCCCTTTCGTTTTTTTTTAATTTCAGATTTTAAGTTTTGGATTTATGGGGCTTTATTCATAAAAAAGGGGGGATTTTCAACACTTCGGACAATAACTCAAAAAGGCTTTCACCAATGTCCATGAAACTTTGGTGAATTGTTTATATCTATTGATGTAAGCTCCCTTTCAATTTTTATAAATTTCAGATTTTAAGTTTTGGATTTATGGGGCTTTATTCATAAAAAAAAGGGGGATTTTCAACACTTCGGACAAGAACTCAAAAAGGCTTTCACCAATGTCCATGAAACTTTGGTGAATTGTTTATATCTATTGATGTAAGCTCCCTTTCAATTTTTATAAATTTCAGATTTTAAGTTTTGGATTTATGGGGCTTTATTCATAAAAAAAGGGTGATTTTCAACTCTTCGGACACTAACTCAAAAAGGCTTTCACCAATGTCCATGAAACTTTGGTGAATTGTTTATATCTATTGATGTAAGCTCCCTTTCAATTTTTATAAATTTCAGATTTTAAGTTTTGGATTTATGGGGCTTTATTCATATAAAAAAGGGGGATTTTCAACACTTCCGATAATAACTCAAAAAGGCTTTCACCAATGTCCATGAAACTTTGGTGAATTGTTTATATCTATTGATGTAAGCTCCCTTTCAATTTTTATAAATTTCAGATTTTACATTGCCGTGTTATGAATTTTTATGCTTAAAAAAGGTGGGATTTTCCAATTTTGGGACAATAACTAACACTTTCACAAAATTTTATGCAACTTTAATAAATTGTTTATATCTATTGACATAAGCTCCCTTTCCATTTTTATAAATTTTGGATTTTACGTTTTCTTAAGTAATGAATTTTTATACTTAAAAAAGGGTGATTTTATGAAACTTAGGTGAATATATTAATGTAACATCCCTTTTGATTTGTAAATATATTTCTAGTTGATCATATAAATTCATTTAAAGCATAAAAGACAAGTTAAAAGAGCAACAGGCGTATCATGCGCTAAAGCGCAGCCCTTTATTACCAAGATGTTAGAGTGAATAAAATATACTTTTGTGTAAAGCTGTTGCTCACATTTAACAAAAGTGGCGGACCCTTCAACTTTTTTTTGCTAGATTAAATATATCCATTTAGACTTGGTAATCGGTCACAGTGATGGCACTAATAGCATTTCTGAACTGACCAGGCTACATCAGCCTGTCCATTTCATAATAAAATTACACAGATTTGAAAAAATTTTAAGAATTTTGACTCTTTTAGCAATCCAAGGGTCAGATTTATAATACCTTCTCCTTTCTCCATTTTATGTACTACATATGTCTTTAAACTTTATATTTAATGTGTATGCACCATTAATACTTAATCAAAGGTTGTATTTGAAGAAAATAGTTTGGACAATTTAAATCATTTTTGTACTTGTGAAGTACCTACACTGTGTGAGTGGCTTTAGAGACTTGCATTATATTATAGTTGTGATTTCTGAGTATTGGAACCCTCAACTTATATTTTATGATGACAAGATAATGTAAAACACCTTGTTCCTAAATATTAAATTTTACATCAAATCTTGCACTATTTCTATGTATGCAAGTAAAAAATCTACAGAATTAATGCTTATTTATATACTGTTTCAATTTTATATACTTAAAACAAAAATATAGAAGAAAAGATATAGAAAAAAATGTTTGTTACATCAGGAAATAAATGCTTTATTGTATTGCACTCGCTCAATTTCTTTGTAAGAAGCTTAAGGATGTACTTAGGTGAGGTTTTGGAATTTGTGTCAAATGTTCGGACTCCTTTGTGTTTTTCCATACAATACAAGGTAAAATATTTTGCCCCATAACACCCATGTATTTTTTCATATAAGACTTAATAGCTCATGAAAGGTCATTTAACAAAATTTTAGAAAATTCTTGATTTTCTTTGTTTTGTTTTGAGACCCAAATAATACCAATGCAAATATAAGGTAAAAGTCCGAGTCAGCCTTTTCCCGCCATATTTTAAATCTCAAATATTTCGAAAAGGAGGTCCATGACCTATCAATATTTTTAGCTTATTTTTATCCTTAGCATGTGCTCTACCGGCTTATAGTATCAATTTTAACTTCTTGATTTATTAATTTTCACTTAACCTCACCTAAGTACATCCTTAAGGGTCAAAATGGCAGTATTTTTTGCCACACTGGGAAAGTACTAGTTGTAGTAGCCTTAACCAATATTAACTATGAAAATCTGCTATTTTTTCTGTAACAAAGATTGATCACATGTAGAGTTAAATGTTTGATAATGATATACATTGTTATAAATTGTATACATAGAAAACTTTGTCTGCTAATATTTCTGTAAGACATTACTGTTCACACCTTGTACTAGCTTCAGTACAAAATTAACACAATAAAAATACATCAGATTCAAAGGTGTAAAAATCTATTGTATTAAAATATCACAATTTTTTTCAATAAAAGACTGATGGCTTTTAGATTGAATGCCAGGTTTTTGCACTGCAAGGTATGTTTGCCGTGGTCTGCTAAATGGTGTATTGTCCATGCTATTTACAATATTTTTGCATATTTACAAGCAAATAGGTTATTTTTTACATGCACAGGTTTTCTTTATTCCTAATTTTCTGTTGTTTAATTTTGTTTGGTATATTTTAGTTGTTAAGAGTGTCTCTTTATTTGTTTAATGTCCTTCTGCCTCTTATGTATGTTAATGTCTCAATGGGTATTTAGGCCGATCCCCTATCAAATAGCAATGTCTTTGTGAAAGTTCACATGTTGATGCTTGAAACTAAAGGATGCATCCATTTCATCTTAATTTAAAAAAAAAGAATCTAATTTTGATTTCAATCACAAGCTTAATAGCATTGCACAAATTTTCATTTTTTACCATCTTCATTAAGAAATAAAGCTTTTAGGCCAAAGGTTTATAAAAGGATTTTTATAGTAAATATCAAGTTCATTTTTCATTTGGGAAAGCAATTTCAACAGCAATCATTTAATTCTTCATATAAAGATTATTTTTTTGAGTGCTAGATTTTTAAAACCTCTGATGAGAAACAATATTTTTAATAACGGATTGTATGGTGTAATATATTGACAATCTGTTGTAAATCATGTAACAAAGATAATTATTGTTGTATAAAACTTCATTATATGTAAATAATCTAGTGTTGTAAAAAGAATTATACCTATGACCCAAGGTCACTAATCTTCAAAGTTGAAGGCCATTGTCTCATGCTGTATGGGTCATGGTAATGTTATGTATATATTTTGCTTGCATCTCATCCTTGTACAGTCTCATTATTGTCATATTGCATAAGGTTTATAAATAGTCACATATCAAACAGACAAGTTTATTAAGTTGCTTGTAGATATTATGCTTTCCTTGAAGCTTGTTGGACCAATTTGAATCTGTCTTTAAACATTTTCCACATATAATATTTAATGTTAGTGGTTTGATTGCACATGCAATTAGTATTCCTATTTTAAAACTAATTGATATATTTTTTACATGTTCAGGTCCACTTTTGATATTTGGTTCATTGCCTCTTAGAACTTGGCTTTATTTTATTAAGATATTGAAAAATAGCCCTTTTCATATGATTATTTTCAGTATTAGTTTAATAGAGCCTTTTAAAAAATTAAGACAAACATGATGAAATTTATCCTCCCTTTAAAAGAAAACATAGCTCAGCTCAGTCTGGTTACTTTGCCTATTTATTTGATTACAACAAAATTAATCAATAAAATGTAGAATTGTTATAATTTCAAGTTAGCAAATGAATACCAAGTAGGTATGAACACTTTCTAAATTATCACAATATTTGATAAATAAAGTACATAGACCCAAACTTATATATACTTACAATAAGCAACTCTGTCAATAGTTTTAAACATCTTTGTTTAACTAAACAGGAAAGATGACCTCATGTCCTAAATAAAGGCAACCTATTTTCCCCATTATTTGAAGAAGAAAAAATTAGCTGATTCTTAAAAAAATTCAAATGAAACTTAGTGTCATTGTAATCAACAAGAGTTCCAAACTAAATATTTAGTGTCATCCTTTGTCAAGGTAGACAATTCAGTTTTTAAGCATTTTGAAATTTTGAAAATGTTTTGTTGATTATAGCAAACATAATTGACTAAACTTTTGTTGGTAGCAGCTGATCAACCATTTCTTATATGACTTGTATTGTAATATCATGTGACTACACAAATCGTATGCTTCCTCCATGTTATGATCATGTGACTATTTGTTCTAGGAACTTCTGTAAATCTATTGTACTTGTGAACAAACCGAATGGTAAATAAATAGATAAAAACCTTAGTATATGTTTTTATTTACTTAGCCCATCATGACTTATATGAGAGATGAATATTAAGGAGATATTTGCATTACTTTGTGTTCAACATAGTTCTGTTATCAAAATAGGTATTGAATAAAGGCAACAGTAGTATACCATTGCTCAAAATTCATTAATTGATAGAGAAAAAACAAATCTTGGTTACAAACTTAAACTGAGGGAAACGTATCAAATATAACTATGACACAACATAAACACAACATTAAAATGTAAAACACACAGAAACGAACTATAATATAACAATGGCCATTTACCTGACTTGGTACAGGGCATATTAAGTAACAAATGGTGGGTTGAATCTGGTTTTGTGGCATGCCAAACCTCCTGCTTTAATGGCAATGTTATTTATAACATTAAAATGACACTAATACAAAAGATTTACAGAAATGATTTCAAAATGGGTAATCAGGTTAATTTGTTCGTAATTATATCACACTTATGTACAACTCTCCACAAGAGACGAAATGACACAGAAATTAACAGTTATAGTTCACCTAGTTTACCAAACCTTCAACAATGAGCAAAGCCCATACGGCATAGTCAGCTATAAAAGTCCTCGAAATTAGAAATGATAAGCAATTCATACAAGAAAACTAACAGCCTGATTAATGTACAAAAAAACTGAACAAAAACCAAATTTATAACACAGCAACAAACAACAACCACTGAAACACAGGCTCATGACTTGGAACATATACACAGAATGTGGCGGATCCCAACTTTACCCCCTTACCTTGGACAGTGGTGAAACAGTACAAGATAAGAACAAACTATCAAAATCAGTTGAAAAGGGTAATCTGATGAAAACAAATTCATAAAACAATTAAAAACCAATTCTTCAGAGAACAATTGAAGGACTTTCCACCTCGTAAATCTTATAAGAATAAGTGTTTGGTCACACAGGGTGAGTTTTGAAACCCCCATTACTGTACAACATCATTGGCCAAAAATCCATTCGATATGTTGTAAGACAAAAAAGCATCTCAGACAGCAGAAGAAAAAAAAAGAAAACAGAAAAAAATAATCAGAAGAAAATCAAAAGGTCTTTCCACGAAAAGTGGAAAGACCTAATAACATGTGCACGTGAATTGGTACTGGTGCATCTCAACAAAATTATCAATCAGTACACATCAAACATCCAATGGATTCATTATTAGTTCACATTGAACACTCCACGTCATGTTTGAGATATCAGAAAAATGAAACAATCAACGGTTTCAGACACATACCCGCCAACTGTCACTATTTGCGGGGGATTTCCCCCATGGAGCCTCCCCAGTGGAAATTTTGTAAGAGCAATTTTGTCCACTATTTTTCAGAAAACAATTAAATTAACAATGGCTATGAGCTTGTTAAAGCACGAAGAAACCAAAAAAACACATTAGAATATATTTGAAGGCCTCCTTGAAGGTTTTGTAGGACTATAAGAACCATCTTTCACGTAAAACCCCCATGGGCATTTTGAAAAGTTGCCAGGTATGCAAACATTGTCAATTCGACGAAATCAAGAAGATATTTCAATAAACTCATCATAGATACCAAGATTGAAATTTTATATTTACACCAGACATAAATGTCATTTGATCACAAAACATCTGGACGGTTCATTTTCAGCTAATTATTGCTGAATGACGGCAAATATATAAATCAATTGCCTTGACAAAAAGTCATCTACGTGACTAGATATTTTATGTTTCATTGATATTTTTTTTCATTTCAGCAATGTTCACTTAGATATGAAAAGCCGAGTTGAGCATGACATCAGTAATGGACGGAAAAGAGAAAATATTTAGTGACAACAAAAAACAACATCAAATGTTTCTGACAAGAATGTCTAAGTTCAAATAATTTTATGTTTTTTTTTTTATTAACAATAGCAAACAGTATATACTGTACAATTGATCTGTCAAATTAATTACCTCAACGATAATTTTTAGATAGAACAAAAATATTTAAAGATTTCAATACACATTTATATCAAATCTATTAAAATTGAAAAAAAAGTCCGATTCACTGGTTAGCGTTTTTGGTATTCGATATTCGGTTCTTTCGACGGTTAACCGTTGACAACACTAAAAACACTTTTCACCTGAAGCAAGGCAGGCTTTTAATAATGATAAAACTTCAAAAAGATAAATTGCTGATTCAAAATGTTTATTTTGCCAAAAAAACGTGCATATGGCGGCGTCACTCGTTTGGCATGGCTCCACCAAAATGAGTCGGACTTGAGTATATACTTTATATACAGAAGCAGCCATTACAATTTAAATATATAATATGTTACTGTTATCTGTATATAATATTGTTACATTGAATTTTTTAAGAATGACGGTTTTCATTATGTATTTCTTACATAAATACAGGAAATATTATTTTACTATTCCAAGCATCATTGAAATGCATTAACGTAACAATAACACTGCTTTACTGTAAAAATTTATTGTCACGTTCTGAATAAATTGGTGTTCCTAATCGAAAAAGCATTCCACCAATAAGATTCCACTGAAGCCATTGTTACGTTGCCACGTTTTTATTTAGTCTAGAAAATAAATTTACCTTGATCTTATTTCTGAAATAGATAAATGTCAACAAAGTTATGATGACCAATGTTATTGTTATGATGATCAAAACAACTACTGGAATATTCACGACTGTATCCTTGTTACAATTTAATTCTGAAGGAGACAGACTTATAAGCTTACGTCCACGGACGTTTGAGGGATTTGCACACTCTAGCGACCCTAGGTAATCATAAGCTTTTGGCATAGTCTTTGAAGATAGATATTCCATTACCTTAATTATTCCACAGTCACATAAGAACGGATTTTCAGTGATATCGACTTTAACAAATTCGTGAGTCGAGAACAAGTCAATTATACCTTTTGTTAATGAAGTTATCTCATTACGCCTAATATCTATTATTCCGACTGGTGTTGTCTTTTTAACGGTCATTCCGTAATCTCGTATCATTGGAATAACTTTGATGTGATTATTGGAAAAGTCTATATATTCCATCACTGGAAATCGTAGTCGCCAGCCTTGTAGTTTATAAATAGTATCAGACATACCGTTTCTAGAAAAGTTTAAGATTTTGAGATTTTGTGCAATGTCTGTATGAACTATTTTACTAATAGTAGATCTAGTAATACCTTTCATTCCGCTAAATTCAAAAACCTCAAGGTTGTTATACAAACAGGTTCTCTTCTGAATGTTGAAGTAATGATTTGACTGCGCGAATATAGTGCTGAAGTCATACAACTTATAGTTTTGGAAATCTTCAAATTTCACCTTTGTTCCTCTCCGAATTATGGAAAATGCATTCTCCGGTCCACATTCTGCAGCTCTTGTTATAGCAGAGTTAGCTTTTGAAATTGATTCATAAAATTCTTCAATTCTTAGAATAATAGTGACGTTGTACATTTGAAGATATTTTATTGTGTCGGGAATGCTGTTTATCAACTGATTCTTGTAATCAGTCCTGTAATCCTTGATTCGGCAGTCTTTTATATAAATACTATGTAGTTTGTCTGCTCTGAACGGCCAAGGAAAGTGTATAATACCCTCTTCACAAGTGACGGATAAGTCAAATCTGATATTTGATGCTACTTTATCGGTAAAATTTCTAAATTCGGGAAACTTTATACTGGAATTACCTTTAATGATACATACAATGTTAAAGTCAGTATGAGCAGTTTGTGATATATTACATAGCCTACTCCAGTTCTCCAGTCTTTCAAACTCATTCATAACATCTGAAAAATGGTTGAATGTGTCTACGGAATTATTTATTTGCGTTTGTTTTGGCACCAAATCATTATTCCTTTCAGTTGTAACGATAAATGCAAGTCCAATTCCAAGCAAGGGGTACAAATAAAGAAATATTAGATACGTTTTCATTCTGAACAGTTTTCCAGGAATGATATTACTATGTATATGGGATACCGGATGTTATCTATATCCTTATGAGCCAAAATAGCAGAACGACCGTTATATTTTCTACGAATAGAAACCTTTAGTTTGTTTGTTTCCTGCATAACAAATACATTAAGTATAAAATTAAGTTAAACAAAATGATGATCATGGCGTTAACTAACTTCATTATAAATGAATAGTAAAATGTAATTAAAAAGGCATAACATAATGTATCATCATAATACTATACAATTACTGTCTTTTGTTTCGGTAAATATGCGGTTTTATTGACTTTTGAAAAAATAATATTCACTGAGGCCGACGGCCGAAGTGAATATCAGTTTTTCAAAAGTCAATTAAACCCCATATTTACCGAAACAAAAGACAGTAATTGTTTTATTCCATATTCCGAGGGAAGAAAATCATGTATTTAATGTCAAACATATATCAAAACAAATTGTACATGAAACATTTTACCATAACGTTGCATGAAAAAGCGCGTGACGTTTAGCGCGGTGAATAACACTTCCTCGGGTGAATATGCTTTTTTTTATTTAAAATCCAATTCATATAGAGAAACCTACTAAAATAATACCAATATGGAATAATTGTATTTATCCTTTATGTGATATTGTGTGTACGATAATGTTTGCTATTATTCTTATTTTATATTCTATAGTGTACATACCTGTAGATATTAAACATTGATGTAGTTTAAAAAATCATGTATTTGCTTGCTTTATTTAAAAAAAAACTGATTCATGTGATTAACTATATGTTTAATTTTTTCTATCTTTCATTATCAGACAATTATTGAAGGTGTCCAAGGTGTTACAAAATAAATGTTCACCCATTAACAACATCTTTCTTATTCAATTACTTTGGATCATTACGAAGTTCACCACTGGTTAATTTCTCTCCTTATACCCAGATAATTAACTACTTCTCATCTATTCACACCGTCATTTCAACCCCGTTTCGTAGCACCCTTCCACGAGAGGGATTGACTACCTACTATACCAGGTGTTGTCGATAGGCAGGCCCTGGAGAAAAATGACAGGGTTACATTCTGTTAACTCAATTTAAGCTGCGTTTTACATGGAAACTGTTAATGTTGGAAGTTATAAGAAATATCAGCATAGTCTGACCATATGGAGTTCTCTAATTTTTGCGCTTTTTTTCACATTTCGTGATCGGTGTGAGAAAAATATTGCTTTTCGCTAGTGAAAAATCTGTTCTCTGCTGAAGATTGGTCGAAATTTTTTTTGTTTCCTCTGAGATTTCCTATTGTGACATCATGAAAAAAGGCCACCATGCCTGATGATGTCACATAAAAAGTACACAACTTTCTTCAAATCTTTGAAAAGGAAGGATAAAAATCATTATAGAAACAGATTCCAACACTATAACTCGTGTGTTGCGATATATCTCCGCTCTCGACAGTTAAATTTTACTTACTTAAAAAGCACGCAATCCTCGTGTTGCAGTTGTTGAATCTATATTTTAGCATCTATGTATCGAAATAAAGTTCAAGGAACAATATTGCTCGGCGCTTAATAACAATTTTGATTAAAATTTATAATAAAACCATATAAGAGACAACTTTAACTTTTTTATTTGCTCCTAAAAAGTGCAGTAAGTTATTTTCTAAAACTTTACAATACTGTTTTTATATGAAAGAGTGCAGCAATAGACCTTGACAAATAAACTATTGTAAAACATAATTTTCATAATTTACAGCGCATGAGGAGTTTTCCCGGATTTTAATACAGAAGATTCCAAGAATTATAACATAATAGGTATAATTAATCATGTTGCTTGTTTATTTGAATTTTAACATTGTAGGAGTGATATGTTTACCTTAGAGTTTATTTAATTATTTCTTTAATTTCAACATCCTTGAAATAGTAAGCTTAGTTGCTTTTATATTTTATGATATTTTTCAAGCTCTTACATTTAATATATTTTTTAACACACATTTATTTTTTATTTGTGATCCTTCTTTATCAATAAAACTAAATAAATAAATAAACTGTTAATGGTGATTGACCTGCTTTAAAGTGTATGGAACTAATAACATTATAAAAGCACAGATAACATTCGTATTCCGACCTTGTAATGCAGTGATATTCGAAGCCAAAATATTCGGAACATGAAACCATAATCAACTTTGAAGAGTTCTAACCAAAATATACTGGTTACGATCAAAATCGCTTCTAGTAACATAAATAGATTAAATGAACGGTCATAAAATTCAATTTGGAATTATTTTTTAAGTTTGACTTTTTTAACTAGTCACCTCAATTGGCCTTTGTTAGTCTTGTATTCTTTTTACTTTTAGTTTCTTGTGTATAATTTGGAGTTAAGTATGACGTTCATGATCAGTGAATTAGTATATATATATTTGTTTAGGGGCCAGCTTAAGGACGCCTCCGGGTGCGGGAATTTCTCGCTGCATTGAAGACCTATTGGTAACCTTCTGTTGTTGTCTGTTCTGTGGTCGGTTTGTTGTCTCTTTGGCACATTCCCCATTTTCATTCTCAGTTCTATTGATATTCATTTACTTAACGTTTTGTCAACAATAGAAGACGCGCAGCATGTAAAACAAGGGGTTTTCTCTAAGATATAATCACGAAGTCATGCAAGAGAAACAACACCGTATTTCTTTCAATAAACCTGGGGAACTTTTCTGATAAAAAACGACATCAATATTGTATATGAATGAATATTTATACAGTCATACATTCAAATATTTGTTTATCTGTTAGCAATATTACTATTAAAAGTAGGATACCAAAAATATAAAACTCCAAGGGAATTTCAAAACGGAGAGTCCTTTACATAATGGCAAAATCAGAAGGACTTAAAACGAATAGAAAACAACTGTCATATCCTGACTTAATTGGTACAGGTATTTCCTTGTTTATAAAAAGGGCAATTAACCCTGGATTAATACCTAGCTAAACTTTTCACTTGTATGTCAGTTGCATAAATTGCATTATAATGACAACAACTTATAAGAAAAATAAATAGACAAAAAAGGTAAATGCATATCATCGGCAATATTTCTAAATCTTTCGAAGAATGTAGACTAGAATGTCATGATAAATACGACGGCGGGAAAGGGGAGAAAAGTATTTAACGATGACGAATCAAACGTTAAATCGATAGACAATAATTTCATCACTTTGGCTGGTGTGTAATATTAAACCAACAGTTCCAAATGGTGCAGTTGAAATCATCTTTTCGTAAATTTTAAAGACGCCATCACAAGTTGGTTGACCGTTATGGAATAACCGATTCACAGATGATATGGATATGTTCCTTGTGTCGTTTCTACATTACTTTTCCCTTTTCACGAATGTGACCTACCGAATAAGACTATTTACCGGATTAGTTATAACACAAGCAACGCGACGAGTACCACATGCGGAGCAGGATCTGCTTACCCTTCCGGAGCACCTGAGATCACCCCCAGGTTTTGGTGGGGTTCGTGATCCTTTGTCTTTATTTTTCTATGTTGTGTCTTCTGTACTATGATTTTTCTGTTTGTCTTTTTATTTTTAGCCATGGCAATGTCAGTTTATTTTCAATCTATGAGTTTGACTGTCCCTCTGTTATCTTTCGTCCATTTTCTACATTTGAAAATGTCTGTACCAAGTCAGGAATATGACAGTTGTTGTCCATTCGTTTGATGTGTTTTATCATTTGATTTTGCCATTTGATTAGGGACTTTCCGTTTTGGATTTTCCTCGGAGTTCAGTATTTTTGTGATTTTACGTTTTTCGTCCCTCTTGAAAACAAATAAATCATGCTTATAAAAGGCATTTGCCAAAACTACTGGTTGAGATGTCAACAAATGTCCAGAGTCGTTAGACTTAAATGTTGACTTTTTATAATAGTTAACCGAACCCTTTGGATAGGATTTTTTTTTGGATAAAAGCTACTTTGGGTGTCCGGTAAAGTTTGAAATTCAAAAAAGGGAACAAATGTGGTTAAGTTAGAAATATGCATCGTGTGTCAATGTTTGTCACAATAGCAATCAATCTGCATTCGAGCAGAGTTAAGTGATCAATGGAAATGAAACTGCTTCCTAAAAAAACTTTCATCATGAAACTAGTCATTATGTCTTACGATGAGATGAATAACATGTCAAACTCACCAGCGACTGGCAAATTCTATTGATGTAAAGTTTCATCTCAAATCCCTGATCAACATCTGAACAATTAGATGTTGCTGTTTTTGATGGATACGATATTAAACTGTGTACTAAATCTGTCCAATACCTGAATGACTTGGAAGAATATCTGGATGAAAACTCTGTGGAAGGTCTAACATTTATGAACGAAATATTTACAGAGAATCTTGATTTGGATATCAAGTTATTTATTCTTCTCTACGCCGACGACACTATTATTTTTGCGGAGTCGGCAGAAGGTTTACAAAAGGCTCTCAATGTTTTTGAGCAATATTGTTTAGAGTGGAAACTCACTGTGAATGTATCAAAAATCAAAGAGGAATGTTACTTTCAAACTATGTAATGAAATTATTGAAATTAAAGATTCATATGTTTATCTTGGTCTGCTGTTTAATTACAACGGAAATTTCTTTCAAGATCGAAAAAAACTGGTAGACCAAGCTCAAAAAGCACTTTATGCTCTTTACAAGAAGATACAAAGTATCTCACTCCCGATTGATTTACAATTAAAATTATTTGATGCATTGGTGGTTCCTATTTTGACCTATTCCTCGGAAATATGGGGGTTTGAAAATAAAAATAATATTGAAAAATTGCATCTACAGTTTTGTAAGCGCATTTTTGGGGTGCGATCCTCTACGCCAAATTTTATGGTGTATGGAGAACTTGGAAGATTTCCACTTGAACTGCAGATCAAGTTAAAAATGGTATGATTTTGGCACAAGCTTGCAACAAACGATAAAAAAATATCGGGTAAACTGTACAAATTACTTTGGTACATGCATGAGCATGAAGGTTATAATTTCAAATGGTTTAACTATGTAAAATCTGTGTTTAATGACTGTGGCTTTTGTGAAATATATAATATTCCGGAGCAAGTTGATTATAATTATATTAAAACTAATGTGAGGCAGCGTCTCCAGGACCAGTTTATTCACTAGTTCTCTGATATAAATAACTCATCAAGGGGGGAATTTTATTTACACTTTAAAGAAGAGTTTTGCTTAGAACCATATCTGTTAAAATTAAGGCGGGGTCATAGAGTAAATATATGTAAATTAAGGATATGTAATACAAAGTTTCCCATTGAAACAGGAAGATGGAGAAATGTACCACGAAATGAGAGAATTTGTCCACTTTGTAAAGCTGGTCTTGGGGGGATGTGTACCACTATATATGTATATGTACCAATTATGAAGTTAAAGATTTAAGGGGGAAGTTCATACCTCCATATTATTTAAAATATCCAAATGTTAAAAAAGTACTGGGCATACTTAAATATTGTAATAATAATGTGCTGTCTAAGCTGTCAATTGTTATTCAAAAGGTAGAAAAGATGCTTGTCTGATTTAAAATTGCAATAAACAAAGATTTATTTCTGAAGATGTATAATTTAAAAATGTATACTGTATGTATTATGAAATATGTTGTGATTTATATTGTGTATAATATGCTCCTGTTACGCAGTCTTCTGCGGCTGAGTTTTCTTTAATAAACTAAACTAAACTAAACAAAAAAAAGACTTGATTTTTAGCAAATTTTAGCAAAACTGTATTTTTATACGAAATAGATGGTCGATCCATATCAGACTGGAAAATGCATTTGACTTTATTGATTAAGTCAGAACACGCGAAAAGACAAATATCAAATGGTCCTGCGTATCATGTTTGGTGAAAAGTAAAATCACTAATACTGAATACCGAGGAAAATTCAAAATGGAAAGTCCCTAATCGAATGGCAAAATAAAAAGCTCAAACACATCAAACGAGTAAATAAAAACTGTTATATGCCTGACTTGTTACAGCCACTTTTTTATGTAGAAAAGGGTGGATTAAATATGGTTTTATAAATAGATAAACCTCTCCATTGTATGTCATTCGCATAAAATTCAATTATATTGATAACAATGTGTGAACCAAACAAGCAGACATAATTGGTAAAAATGTCAAAAAATAGGGTCACAGCAGTCAACATTGTGTCATAATCTTAATCAAACAGATAAACATGTAATAAAGAAGTACAGGCATGATAGAGATATTGGAAGACAAAACAAGAACAGTCAAACAAATCAACTGTCACAAAGTACAGATGTTTTATTCTTTGTATGCATTTCTAAATATGCATCCTCTATCAAAAACAATCAGGAACTGTGGTTTCGTAAATAACTGAAGCTATTTTCTGGAAAATATATCAGGATTGTGCGTCCTAATTGCTCTTCAACTTCGTTCTTCAATTGTCATGTTAGGTATTCTATTCAAGAGGCACTGATGAGTCTTTTGAAAAGAAAACTAGCGGCTGACGTAACAAATTTTGATCCGGTTATCTATGAATATGAAAAGCTTATTCAAACAGGGACGAAAACCAGTAATAAATACGGTTGTAGATTCCTTCCTGCAATGTTTTCAGATTATAGTGTTCAGGCGTTGATGAGTGCTAATACTTTTGCCGGATACGCAAACAAGGACTTAGAGATTAACGTATAGCTGAGGTTCTTATATATAGCTTCCTAGTGTGAAGCATGAATTACTATTTGATGAAAACAAGAGCTAATTAGTGTTGACGAGTTATAAAAGGGTCTTGACGATTGTCAGATAATATCATTACCAAAGAAATATTTATAATCATTCACTTAGCTAACAAAAATAATGAGACTATACATTTGTAACAGGTAATCCAACAAAGAATTCATGACATAAAACTAATTTTGTTTTACACTGATCCAACAAATCAATTTACACTTGTATTTTGCCTCAGTTGAGCATCTTTTTAATATGGGTTATAACTGATCTTTTGACACCAATCAAATGATATATGTGAAATTATTACCGCATACACATTCTCCAAAATATTCATCTTGTGTATGCAATTTGTAAAAAAAACACGGTTTCATAGATTACCTTAGCTGTATTTGGCAAAACTTTTTGGTATTTTGGGTACTCAATGCTCTTCAATTTTGTACTTGTTTGGCTTAATAACTGTATTGATCTGAGAGTCATTGATTAGTTTTATGTAGACAAAACGCACGTCTGGCGTATTAAATTATCAGCCTGCTTCCTTTGATTACTATTTAAGTGTTACAATTTGGGTTTTTTAAAGAAGAAAAATAATTAAAATACACCGAAAAATTGGTGATTTACAATTTAGAAAATAAATCTGTTATGTGAATATTAAACATGGGTTTACTAATGTTTGTTTTTACCTTTATATCAGCTGCGGTGTAAAATATAAACAATGTAAAAGTTACTTAATGTGAAAAGGTGAAGGCCACATCTACATTTTCGTTGTCATAAATGACAAAAATCAGAAGATTCATGATTGACGCAATTTTGTATTAGCAACTGTTTATACAAATCACTTAACTTGTCGTTTATGACATCTTACTTGCTCCTACTTTTGGTTAAATCGTGTCTTTTTATCATGCTACTGAATATATCTCAGTAAATTTCAATTTTTTTCTTCATTCATTTTCTATATGATTCAGGTTAGCCCATTAAACCTTATTTTAGGAGCACCTGAGATCACCCCTAGTTTTTGGTGGGGTTCGTGTTGCTTATTCTTTACGTTTAAATGTGGTGTCATGTGTACTATTGTTTGTCTGTTTGTCTTTTTCATTTTTAGCCATGGCGTTGTCAGTTCATTTTCGATTTATGAGTTTGACTGTCTCTCTGGTATCCCTCCATTGCAACAATGTGACCACTCTAGGTCTTTTATTCGCACATTTTTCTTATCTATCCATATACAGTATAGATTGGTGCTTTTCTTGTACATTAAAGTTTAAAAAATTGTATTATGGTTACAGAACTATAATCAATGGTTTAATGTAGATAACATGATCATGATGATGAAAATGAATATATGTTATTGAAACAGAATGTATTGACTAGAATCTTGATTTTTTTATGAACTGTTCTAAAGTTAACCTATTATTGTCTATTAAAACGAAATTATGATACAGAAAAGAAAACATCTGGACGATGACAATGAAATCGATTCATTTCTAGCTTACTATTGTTTAACCATGTCGGCAAATACTAAAATCAATTGCCTTCACAATTAGTCCTCTACTCTCATTTTTATGTTTTATTTTTTTTTCCATTTCGGCGCAGAGAAGAGATAATTTTAAATGACAACATAAAATTACAAAAAATATTTCCAACAAAAATTTGGGACAAAATATAAATATTTAAGGAATCACAAACCTGTTTTCTCTGAGCATGGCAGGCATTGAATGCTAGTATAACTTCACAAAGTGGAACTACAGACTCGAACTGTTTATTTTGAAAAACCGACATGCACATTGCGGCGTTTCTCGTTTTTTATTGTAATTAACCATTTATACTAGATGTGCAGAAAGTGTCATTGTAAATTAATTATAGAATCTGTATGCAATATTGTATCATTGCTTTTGGTTTTTTTAAGAATAAAGGTTTTGAAGTTGTATTTTTATTTATTTCATACATATGGGACATACTATATAACTATTCCCAGAATACATTGTAATACATTAAGAACATATCGTTACCGTACACAGAAAGTTGTTGTTACGGTTGTAATAAATGGGTTCCTAATCCAATCTACATTGTCTCCAACAAAACAATTGTTCCGGTTTTTTTCGTTTTTGAGTGTAGCGTTTTTATTTAGTATAGAAAATGAATTTTCCTTGATCATATTTCTGAAATAAATTAACAGATAAAAACACAGTTTCATTGTTACAGTTAAGGTCTGTAAGAGACAGACTTTTCAGCTTACGTCCACGGACGTTTGAGGGATTTGCACATTCTATTGACCCTAGATAATCATAGGCTTTTGGCATAGTCTTTGAATATAGATATTCCATTACTTCAATTATTCCACAGTCGCATAAGAACGGATTCTCACTAATGTCGACTTTAAGATATCTGTGAGTTGAGAACGAGTCTATCATACCTTTTGTTAATGAAGTTATCTTATTACGCCTCAGATCTATAATTCCGACTGATTT
Organism: Mytilus galloprovincialis; assembly: GCF_965363235.1. Classification (NCBI taxonomy): domain Eukaryota; kingdom Metazoa; phylum Mollusca; class Bivalvia; order Mytilida; family Mytilidae; genus Mytilus; species Mytilus galloprovincialis. The sequence goes on from NC_134843.1 coordinate 93,257,775, forward strand.
TGTCTCTTTAACGGTCATTCCAAAATCTCGTATCATTGGAAGGTCTCGTATGTTGTTATCTGAGAGGTCTATATATTCCATCACTGGGAATCGTAGTCGCCATCCTTGTAGTTTATAAAGAGTATCAGACATGCCATTACCAGAAAAATTCAATACTTTGAGATTTTCCGCAACGTTTACTTGAACTATTTTATCGACAACTTGTCTGTCTACATTCATTCCACTGATTTCAAAAACCTCAAGATTGTCGTACAAACAGGTTCTTTTTTGAATGTCAAAGTAATGTTCATCATTCGTCAATGCAGTGCTGAAGTTAAACAAACCATTGTTTTGCATATCTTCAAAAGTTGTCTTTGTCCCTCTCCGAATTATGACAATAGCATTCTCTGGTCCACACTCTGCAGCTCTTGTTATAGGGGAGTTAACTTTTGACAGTGAGTCGTATACTTCTTCCATTCGTAAGATAGTTGTTACGTTATCCATTTGTAGAAATTTGATTGTGTCGGGAATTTGGTCTATCAATGAATTCTTGAATTCAGTATTGTAATCCTTAATTCTGCAGTCTTTGATATAAATTCTATGTAGTTTGTCCGCCCTGAATGGCCAGGGAAAGTATATTATACCATCTTCACAAGTGACGGATATGTCAAATCTGATGTTTGATGAGACTCGATAGGTAAAATCTCTAAATTCTGATAACTTTATACTTGAATTACGTTTAATGATACACATAATGTTGAAGTCAGTACGACCAGTTTGTGATATATTACAAAGGTTACTCCAGTTGCCTAGCATTTCAAACTCGTTCATAACATCTGAAAAATGGTTGTATGTGTCAACAGAATTAATCCTCTGCGGTTGTGTAGCCACCAAATCAGTATGTCTTTCAGGTGTAACGGTAAAGATATTAAATCCAAGTCCAAGTCTAAGCAAATGGTAGGTACTAAGAAATATGAAAAACGTGTTCATTCTGAACTGTTGTCGTCGAATAATATTACTATATATATTGGATTACGGATGTTATCTAGGTCTTTATGAAGTATAAAAGTACATGTTTTTTCAGCGAATAGAATGCTTTTAAATTAGTTCGTTTGTTTCGTACATAACATATGCACAACGTTTACAAATAACATATAACAAAAAAAAAAAAGGATAATTATGGTGTAAACAAACTTGAAGTAATGATAAATGAAAAGTTTACGGAATTAAGTACTGTAACATATATCACAGACAGTTGTAAATGTTTTCCGGAAAAGTTTGATCACAATGTTTTGATGATTAATAGGTAAATTTTTGAAAAATTATCTTTTAAAATAAAAATCTATAGTCTGCATTATCTTTTCCTGTTTACTAGATTTTTTTTATTGTATGCAAGCATACATTGGTCATAATTACTTCTAAAATATCACCCAATTGACATCCCTGGAAAAGATGAAATATGATTTTATTATTCAACTTTTCGTTTCCGTTCTAGCCAAGAGGTCAAATCTTCATTGCTAACATGAATTATAATGATGGAATTATTTTCTGTAAAACAACGGTTTGTTAAATATTAAAATCAGAAGGATCCCATTGGTTTATACAATCCGTGTATAACCTAAATAAGATTGCGGACAACTTTTTGAAACTATTGGTTTTCAATACTTTTAAACTATTTATTTGATTTGGCCTTTCGACTGTAATGTTCTGTAAAAGTCTTTTGTATACAAAACGTGCAACCGGATAACGCAACTTAAATAAATAGTTTTGAAAATTTGTTGCATCAGACAACGTTGTTCTGGGTTTAACTTTATCTTGAATGCTCAACCAAAATGGATACACAAAAAATATGATCATAAACATCTATTAGGATCAAATTGCTTAAGAAGTATATGAGATCGTTTTTTTTTATTTGCGTTTGTCATTTCTTAACAAATCTTATAATAAAGGCACAGACTATTTACCAGAACAAGTTTACTAGTTTGCATGTGACCTGTCGACCTTGATCAATTTTAAAACTATAGATTAATAGAAAGCTATCTTCCGCATTATATAGCAGGGATTCGATATTTCTTTTTCAAATAAAAAAATGGCACAGTACTATCTCGACATTCTAATAGTTTTGTGTATGTATTATCAATTATGGTTTATATGTTAAACATAGAAAACAATTTGTAAGGCATTATTTTTTATATCATGCACTAGCTCGAGTTTGTTTCGATCAAATAACTACAAACGTAACGGGCCCGTGTAACACTTATCAATTCAAAGTTTTGAAAAGTTTTGAAATTTTGGATTTTTGGAATCTTGATCAAAGTTTTAAAATATCAAAACTTCAAATTGTGTAAAAGTTTTGAAATTTTGAAATTTTAACCAAATTATTAAAATATCAAAATTCTAAATATCGTTTTTAAATTTGATAGTTTAGGATTTTGATCAAACTTCTAAAATACTGAACCTTACGTGCAATGTTGATTATTTCACTTTTTGAATGTTTGATGTTTTAAATTTTTTATTACAGTATCAAAAATAGAAAAGGGGCAAAAAGAGGGGTACCTGTAAAAAGCAAAACGAAATAAAAGCGGAACGAAACGGAACAATATGAATTGAAAACATACTGATAATTAAAAGTTAAAACCACAGACAGACAATTGTAAGCGGTAAAAAATTGGATGACAAAATAAATATTTCTCAAAAGAAGAGTATTCATTTCAAAACAAGACGTACGGATCTGATATTGGCCATTTTACTTGCTGGTTTTTCTAGCACCAATATCAGTGTTAGGAGAAACAGGAGTAACAGTAAAAAACTGAGCAACTCGCAGTAGGTCAAATAGTATGTTTAGGTTGAGCATGTATATATATATTCTACTGAACTCTAAGCAATAGAAAGGCTCAATACACAGTGCATTATCTCTTTTGATTTCAGATTTTTCCATTTTGCTCTACGACTTCTTACTTTCTGCAATCATGTTGGCTAAATAATATATCATTTAATCTGTTCTTTGTAAGTTGTTGGCCCTAAATATTCAGCTTTGAGTGTTCCATAAGAAGGTCGATGCAGAAAAGCGCTTCGGTCGTAACTTTTAACGTTATGTTTTCATTTTTATCGGTTGTATGACGATCATAATTATATTGCCTTGTATATATAATATAATATTTTTTTGGTACGGTAGGAATACTGAATGCATGGTGTCCCAATTAAAGTTGTGCTAGTCTACAATTTGGGAGGTTTTTTATATATATATCTATCATATTTACGCTGAAATTAAGAGTACCAAATATTAGTAGATTGGAGCCAAGATACTGTTACAAGGTATCTACATAAACTCATCATAGATGGATACCGGGATATAATTTTTGCCGGTTTTTGAGCCAGACGTGCGTTTCGTCTACAAAAGACTTACCAGTGACGCTCGATATAAATCAAGTAAAAAAGGCAAATAAATTTAAATAAAATCAAAAAGGCCAAATAAATTAAACGTTTATATCCAACTTATAGCTTTGGTTTTGTTAAAGTTGAAACCATTCATATCATATATAAATCTCTACTATAAACATTATTTTCAGCATTCATATTTATGTAATAGTTTCCTCTGTACTACATTTGTAAGTGTCGGCATTTTGAAAAATTTTAATTTTTTTTCTAAAGTTTATATCAGCGATATATGCTGCATGATGGATTTTTCTATTTTTGGCCATACACCAATGTTGCTCTCGAGAAACCAGTGCAATGTAAAACGCTGAGTTTTAAGTAAAGAATTCAACTACGGAACGCTGAAAACTGAAATTTGAAAGTCAAGAAAAATAAAAACCGAAACAATTGAAGAGGTGTTTGGCCAAAGTGAAGCTAAAATCCATCTATAAGGACTACATGTACGTTGTCCGAGGGAGTTGAATCCTAAGTTTCTTCGTAATTTGTACGTAAACAACCTATTTTAAATTATCGATTTTTTTGTTGCCAGTGACAAATATTTCATGAATGTTCAGGAACAAATTAGCAATAAATACAACAAGGGGAGAGTGCATAAGAAGACATAACCTTTCAATCAGTTTATTTGAGGTCTGGAGCTGGCGTATGGCAGTAACTGCTAGCTTTATATATAGTAGTCCTTTGTTAATTTATTATCATTGCCATTTTGATTAGTTTCTTTTGTTTCCTATTCTGACATAGGACTTGTATTTCGTTTTCAAGTGCGTTTTACTGTTCGTATTACTGTGTGTTTTTCATTCTTTATTGGCTAGAGGTATAGGGGAGGGTTGTGATCTCACGAAACATGTCTAACCCCGTCGATTTTATGCGCCTGTCCCAATTCAGGAGCCTCTGTCCCTTTAAAACTTGTATGATTTTAATTTTAGTTCATTGTTATATTTCGAAGTTTAGAATGACGGCTATAATCACTGAACCAGTACACTTTTTTGTCTAGGGGCCAGCTGAAGCACGCCTAGCACAACCGTTGTTCATTGCGACGCTATACGTTTTAAAAGTATTCCTTCCGTGTCATTTCTTGGAACTGAAATAAATCATAAAATGCAATATATGTTCGTCATGCAATCGATAAAAAAGAAAACATAACGTTTAAATTTGCATGCGACCGATGCGCCTTTTTGGATCTACCTTCATCAGGAACGTCAAAAGGCGAATAATCCAATATGATTTTATAATTATATAGGATATTCAATTCTACTGCTAGTAATTATGTGTTTTTGGAGGAATATTACTGCATTATATATTCAAACCGAGTATGATTTTATTCAAGCAGTGACATACAATAGCTTATAGTTATGATAGTGCAGTTACTTTTTGATCGTCTTATAGGTGTGTATTTTTGTATTGTGTGCATCATTTCGTTTTGTTGAAAGCAGGACATTCATATTTAGTGGAGGAAGGAACACGCGAATGCAGTTCATGCCGTCCCTATCAAAATACGATTGTGGCGACGTCAAATTATGATAACGGACAAACTTGCAAAACATTTTCATTAATATGGGTTTTTTTATAAATAACCCTGTAATCTTAATGTTATTTGGTGTACCACTTCAACTTTAAAAGTATTTTTTATTGGTATAGTTATCAAAGCCGAAAAATAATCTTCACGAAATCAAATCTCTGTATTTTTGGCCGTAAAGGTTTTGTGAAGGCATTAAAATTTAACTTGGACATTTTCGCATGACATTGCAAATCTATTGTTTTGAATTGATTATGTAGCTCAATTTATTTTTCAATTCGAATTTTGAGAGCTTACACTAAAGTACAAAACGATCGTGCTTACAATTTGATGAATTTTCTGTCAAAATTTTATTTTTGAACTGAAATATTTTAAGTTTCCAAATTAAATTCGCGATGGGACATTTCCGTATCATATTCTTTTGAAAACATGTATGCAAATTTTTAAATGGAGACAGCCATGTTAACCAATACTGAAATATATCACGTCATAGATTGTTCATGCAAAATTTCGAAGAGTTGCGTGAAAATTTCGCGAATTGTTCGAGTTTTATGTTTCGAGTTTGTTACATGGGACAACGCTAAGTAAACGTTTTTCGGATAATCTGTGTCTTCCTTAGCCGAGGAATATTATATTTTTATGCGCTCTCTAGCATAATGTGAAAAATTAAGAATCAAACTTTATTTTTATGTATAATTTGAAATATTTATTTCAGCATTTCTATAAAAAAAATTCCCGTCAAATATTTACTTAACGCTATTTTTCGTGTTAGTAGCAATATCTAACGTCAAGTTTTTAACAATTTTTTTTTTGAGAGATGCACAACCTTAAAATTTCAGGATACTGTTACATGTATCCCATGTGATGTCTATGTTTTAAATATATAAAAAAAAAAGGCCTTCTTCTTTTCATTATTTATTTTGTAATTAAAAATGATTAGATAAATTTCGTGCTATTTATTTATAACTAAGAATGATTGTTGTCAGAGTCGTGTTTACATCAGTGTTTACAGGTACCCCTCTTTTCGCCCCTTTTCAATTTTTGATAATTTAATTAAATATTTAAAAAAATCAAACTTTCAAAAAGTGAAATAATCAAAATTGCACGTTAGGTTTAGTATTTTAAGAGTTTGATCAAATTCCTTAACTATCAAATTTATAAACGATATTTAGAATTTTAATATTTTAATATTTTAATAATTTGGTTAAAATTTCAAAATTTCAAAACTTTTATAGAATTTGAAATTTTGATATCTTAAAACTTTGATCAAAATTCTAAAAATCTAAAGTTTTAAATTTTTTTAAAACTTTGAATTGATAAGTGTAACACAGACCGTAACACTATTGTAAAGATTCAAAACAAATTCTGGTTTGTCACTTCAGAGTTTTGGGACTTTTTACAGTCCTATTGAACGCAACACTTATATGCCTAAGGGTATTTATGACAATTATCTAATTCCACGAAAGAGGGAAACAACAAATCTTGACAGATGAACTATTGTACAATTTGATTAATAGCGCGTAAGTACACCCGGATACAGATAATTATAAGAATTTTAACTTAATAGGCTTAATAAATCTAGTTGTTGGTTGTTTGTTGCTTTGAATTTTAAAGGGACACTAGCTACGAATAAAGGCAACAGTAGTTAACCGCTGTTCAAAACTAATAAATCCATGGACAAAAAACAAAATCGGGGTAACAAACTTAAACTGAAATGTATATAAAAAAATATATGTTTTTTTTTCAATCATAATTGAAAGTGAAATAGAGAAATAATAATTTGCTTTTAGCAGCCAGTGATTTATCTAGCGGTTTGTTGCTTTTAATTTTAAAGGGCAACACCTACGAAATATATATAAAAAAGTATGAATTGTTGTTATTCAATAATTTATGAAAGTGAAATTGTGAAATAATAATTTGCTTTTAGCAGCCAGTGATTTATCTAGTGGTTTGTTGCTATGAATGTTAAAGGGCAACACCTACGAAATATATATAAAAAAAAGTATGAATTGTTGTTATTCAATAATTTATGAAAGTGAAATTGTGAAATAATAATTTGCTTTTAGCAGCCATTATGCTTCAATTTTAACAAATAAACTAAGAAACATCGATGATTAATTATTTACCTGTGAATGATTCGACCTCATTATATCCATATTCATGTGACCTCTAATTACGCATAAGCTAGAGATTAATTACGCATGACTTAGTTTTAAGCCATTATATGAAATTTAACAGACCTAGAAAACCCACTTCCACCAGTTTGCTATCTATTCATATCAATATGTATCTTTATATTGCTTATATGACAGTCGAGAGTCTTTAGGTGTCAACTCGACTAGTCAATTAGATGGTGTGTCCAGTTATTAAAAAGAAAAGAATGTAAACATTGAAAGTGAAACAAAGGTGAATCATTTTATAGTTGATTGATTCGATCCTCAAAAAAGGTTAAAATGATTATTAACTTATATTTTTTAACTATCCTATGAAATTAAACAGACCTAGAAAAACAGACAACGAGTTCGCTACCTATTTATATCTTTATTTTGCTAATATATAACCGTCGGAAGTCATCGGAGGTCAACTCGAGTTGTCAATAAGATGGACGAAACGAAACGATCATACAGATGCCTTGTAAATCTTTTCATCATTTATATCTGGGCGTCACTGTTGTCCTGTAATATTATGTTGTCATTTCAATGTTATATTTAACTTTGCCATTAAAGTGCGAGGTTTGGCATGCCACAAAACCAGGTTCAACCCACCACTTTTATTCCCCTTTAAAAGTGTCCTGTACCAAGTCAGGAAGATGGCCATTGTTATATTATTGTTCGTTTCTGTGTGTGTTGCATTTTAACGTTGAGTCGTTTGTGTTTTCTCTTATTTTTGAGATATTGAGATCAGACGTGGCACGGTACTTGTCTATCCCAAATTCATGTATTTGGTTTTCATGTTATATTTGTTATTCTCGTGGTGTTTTGTATGATGCTTGGTCCGTTTCTGTGTGTGTTACGTTTCGGTGTTATGTCGTTGTTCTCCTCTTATATTTAATGCGTTTCCTTCGGTTTTAGTTTGTTACCCCGATTTAGTTTTTTGTCCCTGGATTTATGAGTTTTGAACAGCGGTATACTACTGTTGCCTTTATTGAGTCTTGTGTGGATGAGGCGCGTTTTTGACGTTTTGAATTTTAAACCTGATGCTTTTTATTATCTATTAATCATGTGTTTCTTTGTCTAATACGTTCTCCTATTTATTTGAGCGAAATTCACATTGCGATAAGACGTGTCACGGTATTTGTCTATCCCAAATTCATGTATTTGGTTTTGATGTTATATTTGTTATTCTCGTGGGATTTTGTCTGATGCTTGGTCCGTTTCTGTGTGTGTTACATTTTAGTGTTGTGTCGTTGCTCTCTTATATTTAATGCGTTTCTCTCGGTTTTAGTTTTTTACCCCGATTTAGTTTTTTGTCCATGGATTTATGAGTTTTGAACAGCGGTATACTACTGTTGCCTTTATTTGGATATACGTTTTAGTATGTTATGAATCCAATATGAGAATTTGAGTAAAATCGGGGAACATGAATTTGACATGCAGCCAAAGCTAGTGCCCCTTCAATATCCGAAGCCCCTTTAACATGATAGGAATAAGAAGTTTAGCTGATACATCTCTTTTATTTCATTCGATTTTAAATTGTAACATGTTAGGTTTAATAAGTTCAGTTGTTCGTATATTATATGTCATGAATATATATACTATGCCAATGAAATTAAATAAACGAATACGTAATAGTGACTGAGCTGCAACGGGTGTGTCTATGACGACTTATAACATTAAATATTACACATACGATTCTCATTCCGACCTTATCATGCTAATGCTATAGTGATTCTCGAAATATACCGAAACCCGAACCCATGATTAGAAATAAAAACATTGTAATTACATGCTGAGTAATGCATTTGAAATGGTCGTAAAAATTAACTTTGAATTGTCATTATTATGTTTAAGGCTTCCTCAGTTCGTGTCTTTCAAACGTTTTATATACATTTACCGATTGGTTTGCTAACAACTGACCAATGCATTTGCTTCCACATGGTTCATTAAGGTGTGAGAGTAACAACAAAGTCCTATATCCCCGGTAAAAATGTTTAAACCGTAATAATGGCATGATAACGACAATTTCGTATGTTGAATCTTTCTTATGAAAAATTGTACAAGATTGTGTTCACATGGGCACACACCTCGAACATTGTTCAAAAATACTACAAGTCCCATAAATGTATTAAATGGTCAAAACAAAAATACAGTCTATACTGTCAAGTGCGTATGTTTGAAAAAAATCTACAAAAACAAATAATACTTTCTATAAAATGATCTCAGAAGAGGTGCCTCACAATGTATTTTTGTAAAAATGGTCAGAGTACCATTATGCCAGTCAAAATGTTAAAAAGATTATAATGAAAAATAGTCCTACTAAAAAATCAAGTTATCCATCATGCAGTCTCTGGGTTTTGTTGTGGTCGGTCATGCCGGCGCAAGGACGAAGATTATGACTATTATTCCACTAAAGGCGCGAGTGGCAGATGACAACAAAGCAGTACATTTATTAATACACTTATTGCCACACGAAAAGCTTAGAATGAGTTACTGGCATAGTTTGTGTTCGTTGTCGCTTAAGCTATATTTCACCTAGTTAATTCAAATATATAACATTCATCTACAGTTGCTACTTTTAGAAATAAATGGGGTCAAAATTTCAGACATTTACTAACGCTTTCGTTTCTCTGAATAAAGTATTGGATAAAGAGTATTGTTTCAAAAGATAAACACGAAGCGAGTTTTGTAAAACCATTTGGAATATTTACTTAAGTGTACTCTATATTAAACTATTTGTGCAACTATTCATATTGGAAATGACTTATTACAATCACATTTTTATAATTTAAGAATAAAAAAAACTATTTTTTTGTGGAATGCTCATCTGATTATAAAAATTCTATCGCTAGATTAGCGCCGTGCATAGTGTAAAGCGATATTGTGCAAAGATATCTCAGTCGCTCGAGTTCAAATCCGGGCCAGTGAAGAACAAAAAGCTGCTTCCGCAAATTTACAGATCTTACATTGTTGGGCTGTTATTTAGACGGATTATATATATATAAGGCTGACAACAAATTGTTTCAAACGAATTATATATACAGAATATATATTCAGCTTTGTATCACCATCAATGGTGATCTCATGGACAAAATCTGTCGTAGAGTTGTCACTGGTTCACACGTACTATATACTAGTATGTATAATTCGTCTAAAAAACAGGCCATCAATGTTATATCTGTAAATATGCAGAAGAAATTTTTTTGTTCTTCCCTGTCTGAAATTCGAACTTATGCTACTGAGATAAAGTTTTGTTCTATGCACAACGCACAAGACTAACAGACCACCTAGTCTTGATAAAAATCAAGTTTTCGGTGAACGGTTGTTACTTTCCATGACAGTTTTTATCTAACGTTATTACAAAGTACATGATATATAAGACATTCAGATGGAATACTACAGATCAGCTGAATTGTCTATCATAATGGATCTTACAAATTAATGAAGGATACAGTCACATAAATATTTATTTATATATGTTCCAGACCATATGAGTATTTGGACCGTACGCGTACGGTCCGGACCGTATACGTATACTCGTACGGTCCGACCATACGCGTACGGTCGGACCGTATGAGTATACGCGTACGGTCCAGCTGATCATACGATTTGGGATCATATGGGTTAAATTTAAACAAACATTTATCAAAATCTTTATTTTTAGTTATACAAATTGTTATTATTACAAAATAGATGGCCGATGATAAAGTGAATAAGCGAACAATTGAAATTAAATATTTGCTTAATTGTATATCCGTGAATTTTATTGTGTTACTCTGGCCGAAGTTGACACTTGCTACTAATAAGAACGTCGCTTTTTTTACATTTACATGTTTTGTTAATGCATGTTCCTTTGCGTATGCATTTCTTTTGTAAAGTTCATAAATATTCTAAAACAATTGTCCTCCCACATTATGTTTACTTCCGAAAACTTCAATTTCAATGAGCATACTGAGCTGCAATTAATGAATTACCGGCCTGCAAAGTACAGGAGATTAACAGATTAAATAAGCGTGATCTTTTTAAATAGTTAAAATATTAAGTTTATATGTCAAATGCTGTTGAACTTTTTATATTAATTGGAGATATAAGTCATGTTGATCTGTTATATACATTTGTATCTAATAAGCTTGACCAACTTCTTAATATCAGTCAGACCGTACGCGTACGGTCCGACCGTATGCGTATTTTAAAAAAGTACGCATACGGTCCAGACCGTACGCGTACGGTCCAAATACTCATACGGTCTGGAACATATACATATATGTTTCTGACGTAATCTTCACCAGGTATGCGCGGAAACAGACTCAAAGTTAGTGAGTGTAAAAACCATTGTCAACCCTTCCACGTCTTCTTTTTATATAAACGGATCTACAAGAACTTGCTCTTCTCAATTATAATTAAAAAAAAAGGTTTTACGAAGCTGTTAACATATACAATTTTGTTTTAAGTTAATAATCAGCAAAAATAGATTGTGTTAATCGGATTTTAATCTAAATTACTCAATTACTCAATGTGCAACTCCCTGAAGCAATGTTGACCAGAGATGGATTCGGCTATTACTTTTTGGGTTCTTTTGTATTATAAAACTCCTCAACGTTTCAGTTCCTATACATCCTTAGCTTTCAAATCGGCTTTATGTTTTCCTGATAAAGGTTAATCCAAAAAAGCTATCGGTTGCATAAAATTTATAAAATGTTGCTTTCTTCTTTCATACAAATGTTTTATAAATAAACATCTACATAATTATCTAGATACCCTTTACTATTTTGCCTCGAAGTTTTTGATGTCTTATCTTATCTTAAAAATGAATAAGTGAGTAGTAAATCTTCAAAGAGATTTATCCTGGATAAGATACGCAATCAACAAGCGCGTGGAAGAGGTTAGGAATGATGTCATTTACATTGAAATTCTAGTGGATATCAGCCAATACGTTGTGCGTCACATAAAATCCTCAGCTGCGACTAGTGTTACAGCAGAGAAACAATAACAGTTGATCGCTACGTTACTACAGAAGTATTTTCTAATTCGAACAGAAAATGAGGAAAAAGATGGTCTCGTTATTGGTGATTTTCTTTTTGTATATAACGACACTTAATTTTGTTTGGACAATACCATTAAATAATTCTGATGACGCTGTGGTGGAGATGCCTTTAGTTACAAATAACCTGAAAGCACCGTTAGTGGCTGATCTCGATGTTTCTGCTTTAAACAAACAACTTAAACATTATATAGATACAGCTATTTCTAAGACATTTATTAGTAAAGTTAAGGCCATTGTTGAAAAAAGCCAAGATGAACTAAAAACTACAATGGTGACCGCCTATAAGGAAAGTTTACAGGAGTCAAAGGCTGTGTATGAGGAGGATTTAGCTCACTTGGTTGGTGGATTTAAATCTCGCGTCGAGGGTCTATTCAGTGATTTGGCGGAGAACGTTACAGATTTGATAGATAATTTAGAAGAAAGGAGCAGTAACGTTACTCAAACAATTACAGGTAGAGTTTTTTTAATTCGCTAAATTGTTTGAACATAAGGGCATTTATAATTAATCTTAGGAGCAGATTTTTCTATTGAAAATATAAGAAATGAAAATTAATTAAACCAAGGTATTTATTACTAGAAAAAGATTTATTTAGTTTTAATAAACCTTTTTACGGAAGCCTGTTAGTGTCATGGTGAAATTTTATTTTTAAGTCGTAAATACGACTCAGCTAATTTGTTATAACGACTAAGCTTACTTTTTATAATGAATTATCTTATTTAGCTCATTGTAACAACTTAGCTAACCTTTTAAACGACTATCATGGACGCATTCTGCCACCGTAGTAATTGACTCACCAAATAATATTCAATTGACTCACCAAATAATATGCAATTGTTTTCTATGTGTGTCTTATTTCATTTAGTTTGAATTGTTCGGTGGCAGAATGCGGCAATGAAAAAATAAGTTGTTACCTCAAGATACTATGTCGTTTCGACAAGATAGTTATCTCGTTGTCTCAAGATACTATGTCGTTCCCACAAGATAGCTATCTCAATCCCTCAAGATAATATGTCGTTCCCTCAATATATTATGTTGTTCCTTTTGTCGTTTCCACAAGATAGTAATCTTGTTCCCTCAAGATTGTAAGTCGTTTCTACAAAATAGTTATCTCGTTCCCTCAAGATGCTATGTTATGTCGACAAAGTATCTTGAGGGAACGTGAAAACTATCTTGTGGGAACGACATAGCATCTTGAGGGAACAACATATTTTTTCTCTACATGGCCGCATTCTGCCACCGTAAAATTGGCTTATTTACTGGTTTATGTTCGCTAATGAAATTAATTTAAAAACTTACCTTTAATTCTTGAAATTTCTCTATGCCTTCACTGAGAATCGACCTCGTCCTTGATATTAGTTTTGTGTTTGACTGACATCAACATATCGACAAAACCTCTCGGCTACAATCGGGTTACAATTAAACGTCTATTTTATATATATATATATATGAATATATGATATACCTCGGTAAAACAGACACACAGGGCTTGTAACTTTATATATACATAATGAGCAAACGTATAATATAAGTTGGTAACCACGAGGTTAGCATGATTCAGATCAATGAGTTGTTCTTGTCGGTTTAGTTTCGAATCCTGTATGTATTCTCTTTGTTGTTCCTATTCTTTTTTTTACTTGATTTTTTGTCTTGTTTTGTATGTTATTGTGGATATTTTTGTTATAGTAGCGAGTTTCATCATTTATTTTTGGGTTATTATTGGCTATTTCACATATTTGAAACGAAAATGATTACATTTTATTTGTTCATTTTTGTTTCATAAATATGTTTTACTGCATAATTTTACAAATGTTAATTCGCAAACTCCTATGTGAGAAAATAGTGATGTGCCTAGAATAAGCCTTCTTGCTAGAAATTTCGGTAACATACTTATTCTATATATTTTATATATGCTCCTTCGCTTGGGTTGTTGTCTCTTTGACATATTCCCAATTTCAATTCTCAATATTTTAGAAATAAGTTCGAATATGTCTTATTATGTAAAAACAGATAATATTAAGATGCCTAATGATAGAAAGATCTTTAAAGGCAAACTTATTGTCTTATAGTTGTATATCTTATCCATTTTATTGTGATCTTAGATTTATAAATGCATCGTTTGACACAAAAGCATGCTTATTTAAATCTTACTTGCATTACCTTCTTATTAAGAATAGGCTTTAATTTTGAAAAGGCATTAACACAATAGTCTTCGGCCTCGATCACGGTTTCTTTTTTAAGAATCAACGCTTAACCATTGTATCAATATAACTTAAAGAGTTACTTTTACTTTTACGTTTGATGAGTTTGAGCGTTTGATTTTTCCATTTCATGAAGGAATTTCGGTTTTTTATTTTCCTTAGAGTTTGGTATTTTTGTTATTTTCCTTTTTTAAAGTAAATCTCGCATTTCAAATTTAAGGTACCTTTAAGGAAAGGATTTGCATGCATATTTGTCACTAAATTTGATAACTGTATTTTTTCAACAGAGAAACACAGACCCATTAATTTACCAAGAGACTGTAGTGACATAAAAGAAAGTAATACGAGGAGTGGCGTTTATACAATATCTATAGATACTGTTGGTGGTAAACAAGTCTATTGTGACATGGATGTGGATGGCGGTGGATGGATCGTAAGTTTATTTGTATAAAGGGCTATCAACCCAATACTATGACTGAAATAGATTTGGCGTGTAGTTCTAACAAAAAAATTACACATAAAAATGCTTCAATATGTTAAAAACAATATAAACATTTCAAGAAATTTGAACCACTTAATTTACAGAAATCACTTCATCAGACACATAGCAGTTTGATAACCACACAATTTGATCATTGAGAAACTTGATTTCTGTACTAGAGTAAGGAATTTAAACGTTCAGCTATTTTCAAATAGTAAGTAATCTAAGGTTTAACCCTTAATTATGATCGTCTATACAGTCAGATATTGCCAATTAATGGAAATGCGACGTACACATTTTATGAAATAAAAAAGACTTTTAGAATGCGTTTGTTATTCAACAATTGACATGTGTAGATACATTATTATAAGCTCAAAATCGTCTTTATTTTAAATCAAAAGGTTGGGAATAAAGTAAACAGAAACAATCAAAGGTCTATTTTAAAAACAAATATTTACAAATCAAACTTCCCTGGTTAAAAAGTTTGTTTCTCAGCTGATAGACACCTAAAGTAAGGAGAAATTTGAATCGTTACAGCAAAGGTTCTTACATTTGTAAATGCCTGTACCTGTATATGACAGTTGTTGGCCATTCGTTTGATGTGTTTAATCATTTGATTTTGCCATTTGGTTTAAAGGGACTTTCCGTTTTGAATTTCCCTTTGAGTTCAGTATTTTTGTGATTTTACTTTTATCTAGATTCTAAATAAACAGTGCCACGTTCTTGAGAACTTTGACATTAACAAAAATACTGAACTCCGAGAAAAATTCAAAACGGAAAGTCTCTAATCAAATGGTAAAATCAAAGGATAAATCACATCAAACGAATGGACAACAACTGTCATGTTCCTGACTTGGTACAGGCATTTTCAAATGTAATAATAATAAATTATACAATTACATTAAGTTCAGTGTTTTTGTTATTTTACCTTTTTTTTATAAAATCAGTAGGTAATGCACATTCAATTAAAACGACTCAACGAAACATCAATATCAATAAAATACACCGTTAATTATATTGTTTGCATTGACTGGTTCTAATAAAACATTGATAGGTTATTTATATATGTATGTATGTATATTTAAATTTGAAAGAAGTTAAGTAAACTTCAAATCATGGAATGCCTCCACATATAACAAACCATGTATACACTGTACCCAGATAAAATCATAAGACCGAGTAGTAAAAAATAGTTTCAAGCACTATTCAAATTTTAGACTTAAAGGAAACAATTGATACATTGTACTTTTGGTTTTCAAAGGTAATACAAAGACGGTCAAATTGGAAAGTGAAATTCGAGAGAACTTGGAAAGAATATGAAAATGGTTTCGGAGATGTCGCCGGAGAACATTGGTTGGGTAAGTCCTTATCTTAAAATATTCTGTGATTTGGATTCGGCATTGTATTAGTGTTCGCGTGCTCGCTTTGAGTGCGGACGGTCGATTCTCTAGAACAAATAGAATGTCCAGGAAGGACGACATGTCTTCTTTTTTTCAGACTGTTACCTTTGCCGAGTACCTTTGTACTAGCAAGTTGAAGATCCAGCTCAGAGTGTCAGTCTTGTCGTTTAGGGAGTTAGTTTCAAATTAATATCACATTAACATATTCTCGTACTAATATAATTGTTATTTTTTCAACTTTGATACTCGACGTTAAATACCAAATACATTTATCTAAAAATTCGTAGTCTCTTACAGAATGAATTGAAACGGAGACAAAAACCCGCTTTCATAATTATCCTGAAATAATTTATTGTAATGCGAAGTTGTAATAAAATATTTTTCGTAATTGCTTGCTTATAATAAAGTTACAAATACTTTTGTTTAGATAAAAGAACATGTTTATGTTAATGAAAAACTGGCAAACAAAGGTGTTTATTCATTCTTTATTTGCCTAAACTCATGAATTTAGAAACAAATATATCAGCTCAACATATAATAACTAAAAGAAAACAAGCTGGCTGACGATCTTCTATTTTTTCTCTCCCACGTCTTCAATAGAAGATTTAACTAATAAAATTTGCATTACTCTTAGGGTGCCAATAGTGCAGGGGTATGCTGAACCAACCCAAATATTGCCTTTTCAATTCTTACTACTCGGGGGAAAAAATCAATTCCTATATTAAATGTAACTAAACTTAACTTAACTTTCATTTTCAAAAAGAAAACCAATTAAATACAAAAATATTTACTATGCTGATAAAAAAGAGTTTGTGTACGCAATTACATCCCCCTAGTTTCCTCTTTGTTCCATTGGGATCGGTCGAGGGTGCGCCACATTAAGTTATCAATGGTAATTCAAAGAATTTTCCGTAGTAAAGATATATTTTGTTTTCTGCTTGACTTAACACGATTTGGACGAAAAAAAATCTGTAAGATTTGATTTTAACAGAAAAAAGCTTCAGAAATCGGTTATTTTTTAACGTTATTGACATAAATATTTCAATGCATATAGCACGTATGTCCTCTTTTTAATACTATTGTGACAACTTGTCTCTCTCTAACAGACTTGGAGCAATGAGTTTCCACCACAACTATACCATATTAGAACAACATTATGTCTATACACCACTTCACCAATGCATTTCTTTTTTTTTTCTTCAAAATTTTCTATCAAGTGATTATTGGAAAGATACCTAAAAAAAAAATTCTAAAATACGCGATCAATATATTTCATATGAGTCAAAGAAGAACATTTTACGACATATGGTGCAAATGCCATATGCAATTGAACTTTTGTAGTGTCTTTGTGATAAGAAGAGGTCTAAAATTGAAAAAAAAAGGAAGAAGGCAAGGTCTGTTTCCCGAATTAATAATTATACATGTATAGTATGTGAGGTTGTTGTACTAATTTATGCTGTATTTGCTACACTAGCATTTATTTAAGAATTGAATGCTTCTTTTTGATAAGTTATTGGGATATAAAAGCGTAAAACCGAAGTACATTTTGTATGAACCGCCGAATCGCTTCATACTTAAAATGTGCGTACCGTCAAGGCTTTTACAGCCCTATAAAATTAATATCAGACTCATTCATTTATTTTGGCTAGGATAATGAAAACAAAATTTCTTTCAAGTTTTCTTTTATTTACCTGTGCACTTTATCCATCATGAATGTTATGAAATGAGAGTTAATTTCAGAATATCACAAGATTGCTATAAGCCAATTAAGATGACGTTATATATATATATATATCTTAATTAATTAATCCGTTCATCCTATTTTGACTCTTTAAATTCAACAGTCTCTCCTAAATTGAGGTGAATTATATGGCCTTGCAAATACCGTTTCGATCCCTAACATTTATTGTCGAAATTTGGATCTGGTGTACAAAAATTTTTGACACCTCATGTTTGTGGTATAACATCTTTGCCGCAAGTTTATTGTTTTCTGATAAGTATAAAATTAAAATTAAGATCCAATTTTTTCCATTTATTTGACAATCGCCAATGGCAGTCAGTAGGGTCTAAGAACATCAGTTGTTCGACCTGTTAGTCAAATGAGTTTTGTTAAAATATACTTTTTCACTTTTTTTGTCTTTTGGAAAATGTTGTTTGTGCTGTATTTAGACCCTTCTACAACGAAATTTGTTTTACATGCACACGTATAAAAATTTTGGTTATAATCCAACGCAATCATAGGTTTGAACGTAGCATTCAATTTAGACTTGTTTATATACAACTCGTCTAAATAGGATGAACATAATTGTGTTATAATTATTCTAGGCGCGTAGCTACGTTTACATGGGTTACGTCAAAACGCCCGGGCGTACACTTAAATTTAGATGGAAAAAAAAAAAACAAACAAAAGTATGCGAATAAAGGGGACGAAATATACTTTTTTTATCCAAATCATATCGTATCAAATATATTCGTTCATTTTCTGTAATACTAAAAGTCTGAATCTACTGTAAGTTCTGTGTACTTTTCTTTTGCTCAAAAAAATGCATTTTACAAAAATGTATCTAGGTTGCGTTCAATGTCGTAGCTGCTACATAAATCTGCATAGGGTTACGTAGATTTTTAATATAGATAGCAGCTAGGCTAGCTACACGTTCAGTAGTCAAAAATCTACGTAGCCCTATGTAGCTGCTACAACATTGAACGCAACCCTGATGAGATTCGATCATTTATGTGGTTTGCATTTTTGTCCAGCCAATGATTTATGTCGCGAAAATGGATATTAGCGACCCCAAATTTCGTCTGCGGCGTCAGTTTAGGTTGAGTATGTGGTTTTCGTTTTTTTAAATATCAATAACTTTGCCAAATCTTTGTGAAATTTTAAGGAAGTTGCACAGAAACTGTTTATATCAAAAGATTATCCAGAGCTTAATGATGAAACATAAATTGACATCCTGCCTTCTTATTTTTTGCCAAGATGAAGTTGATCATCTCAAAACTGTTTACCCAAAACTCCTGTCCTGCCTATAATTCAAATGGTAGCTTCTTTCACTTTGATACCTGTGCAGAAGTCAGTATTCCAGATTAAAAAAAAACATGATTAAATAATGATTGATCATTTAAACTGTTGTCAGGGACTGATAAATGAAATCACTTTTTGCTACAGGAAATCCCAGGCGAGAACCAGGGTTTTACAGAACCTTAAAAATGCGAATTTTAATATTGCATCTGAACATTTCTGAAAATTGATTATTTCAAGTTCATTAACGATTTTGTTGTTGATAGAATGCTTGGCCCAACAGCTCTTTTTACTCCTATATGAAAGTAAGGTCCTAAGAATCCCCGCCGAGATTCGGGCGTACACGTTAAAATGACCAAGCTACGCCACTGTATTCTGAAATATTATTGTTTCGGTAGTGTAAATGTACTGTAACAGTTATTTCGAGAATGTATTTTGTAGTGATCGATAGTCGGGTGGTGGGTAGAATACTCATTAAGATACTGATTTTGATTATGTTAAAATTTCTATTACCTTATAGGCAATAAATATATCCATCTTCTTACGAATTCGGGAAAATTTGAACTGCGAGTGAATATGGAGACAAAAGGAGGCTCGGAAATCTATGCTGTATACAAGTCATTCAAACTTGGTGATTCTGCATCTCAGTACCAGATAACAATCGATAATTACAGTGGGACAGCCGGTACATATATTTTTACCTATACAGCATTTGTTGTTGATGAATTTAATGCAAATATATCCAACGTCTTTTGTCTGCTTTTTATAATGAGGTTTTGCTGATGAAAACATTTTGTTTTAGGCTAGTGTGAAAACATATAAAACCGCCAGCCCATTATGAAATACCCCTGATACATATGCCCTTTTTCAAAAACTTACTTTCAGCTATCATCTCGGATATTGTCGATCACAAACATTTCTGGCAGGTTTGCATAGGAAAATATATAACAAAGAAACGATCCTTTGTAAAGCTTTCTTTAACTAACAACGGCCTTGAAGCCATTAATTCAGTCAATACTAATCTCGAATATAGTTAATTTACAATCTTTTGCTTCTAATATACTTATATACTCAAATTTTATAATGGAACAAAGAGATATATTTGTAAACTTTTGAATCATGGACAAATGTTCATTAACAGTGGATAATGGTAGGTGAAAAATAAATACTTATGGATTTTGAAGATGCATTTGTATAAATTACACTAAAAAACAATTCACAGAATGACAAAGAATATTTCTAATTTGAATTGCTATCCCGGCTACAATATCATTGGAAATTCCTAAAACATAGTCTTCTAAATAACCTCTTTACGTTTATGGATATTTACGTCCAATGTTTGTATTGAAATGTGTAAAAACCAAAATATTTGATAAATCATCTATTTTCAGATTCCATAAATTTTACATCTCGAGGTAAAATGTTGATATATATATAGGGCCCTAATGACATTTGAAATTCATAGTAGCTAAAATACACAAGTACATGCATATTTCACAATTAATACGATATCCGATGGCTTCCGTTTCATAAAATGAATTATTTGATATAGGGTTGCTACTTATGGGATACGGCTATAGAACTATGGAATCTTAATAATAGACATGAAAAGAAAGGAATGTTGCATGATTGCCAATGATATAACTATTCATCCAACTAAAAAAAAGAAGATTTAAGCAAGTATATGTAATGAAAGGGCCTACCACAATCATGACTTTCAGCTATGCCAAAATATCGACACAATGTAGAGTAGAATCACTATATAAAAAGACATACATTTTGTTTTAATTTATGAAGCAAAATGTTAATTAGGAGATAACTGTATTGTATTTTAAGCTCCGACGGCATCAATTGGGGATTTGATGGTCGCAAATTAAGTTTACTGACGACGCGTTAGCGGAGACAGTAAACGGTTATTTGCGACCATCAAATCCAAAATTGATGCCGTCGGAGCTTAAAATACAATATTTTTATCTCCATTCTAATGAAACTGACAGAAAATAACGTAAAAACATATATTTTAAAATCTGTCATATGTCGTCTGCGCTTGCGCGTACGTCACATAGCATCAATTGTCAATTGATGCCATGTAAATAAGTGACGTTATCCAATCAAAATGAACGTAAAAAAGTTGTTGCATTAAAATGTTTTATGGATGTCATTGTGATCTGGTTGATCTAAAAGAATATTTGTCTCAGATGGCAAACAAAACTACCAGACACTGAAAACACTTGAGAGGTAGGAGATGTCCTCGTAACAAATAAAATATACTGGAAAAGATTTGAAAGCATTAACTTGGTCATTGTTGACGTGATTCAATCAAATGTTCTCTGTTTTAGTAGAGTTATACTCACTATTGATAGTGGTTTTGAATTTTTCATATCTAGGTAACTATTTAGAGAATAAATCATCTGGAAAGTTCTCTACACGGGATCGGGACAATGACGGGGAAAGCAGAAATTTAGCTGATGGATATGGACCTTGGTGGTATAAAGATGGTAGTAACAGTTGGCTTCTTGATGATCAAAGGGAAAACTACTGGGGAAGAACTATCGGCCGAAAGACATCTATGATCATAAGAAGAATTTCATAAATAAACTACTTGACTAATAAAATTATGTCACTACCATATATCTAACATTTCTGTCATCCCATTCCCATCAGTATTTGATTTAAATTTACTCTTCAAAACTTTTATACTTGTTTGGCTTTCTGACTATTTTGATCTGAGATGAAATGTATTATTGTATTGTTTATTTGTGTATTTCTCTGTCCTGAATGTTCATGCATTATTTGTATTTTAGTCCTGTTATGTAATGTTGTCCTTTTAGTGTTATATTTAACATTGCCATAAAAGCACGAGGTTTGGCTAGCCACAAAACCAGGTTCAACCCACCATTTTTCTTCAAATTTCCTGTACCAAGTCAGGAAAATGGCAGTTGTTATCTTATAGTTCGGTTCTGTGTGTATTACATTGTCGTTTAGTATTTGTTGCACTTCAGTGTTTCTGTTGTTTGTTGTTTTCTTCTTATAGCTGATGTGTTAACCTCGGGTGTAGTTTGAAGCCCGGATTTATTTTCTCTCGATCGATTTATGATTTTCGAACAGCGGTTTACTACTATTGCCTTTATTTACCAATGTTCTCTTTTTATTTATGGTTTCTGTCAGGAGTCCCAGACAACTGTACAATAACCGACACATGTTTAATTGATATTCTATGTATGTGGGAGTTCCATGTTAGCAAGGACTGTTATATAACAGGTAATTTGCAGAAGTCCACCAACTTCTATTGACTGGAAAAGTATGAATTAATTTTTTTTTATCTCGGAACAAACATTGGTTTTCAATGGTATTCAAATACAATTCTTTTTATCAATAGTATACTTGAACAAGACATTCTACTCAAAATACTATTTTTATTCGTTAAGTTTTGAGAAACTAAATAATTATGAATATAAGTAGATACGGTATGATTGCCAATGAAACAACTCTCAACCAAAGACCAAATTACATAGAATTTTACAATTGTGGGTCATCGTACGACCTGCAACAATGATCATACCCCATACAGCATAATCAGCTTTGAAAGGCACCGAAATGAAAAATGTAAAACAATTTAAACGAGAAAACTTACTGCCTGATTTATGTACAAAATAATGAACAAAAAAACAAATATGATATTCAACAACAAACGATAACCACTCAATCACAAGCTCCAGTCTCGGGACAGACAAAATAATTGCAAGAACAAAAAAATATAGCCGGCATTGTCTAGAAACCCTGTTCAAATGAGTGCTGACACATCTAATATACAACTTTGGACCAAGAAGATGTTTATGAAAAATTGGATATGTTTAGCAGCACAGAAGAGTTTTGTCAATGCACATTTATGAAATAAGGAAATCTAATGAATCATTTGAATATTGGCAAGCATTCTAATCCAAAGATGACTTAAAATCTTTCAGACATAAGTAAGGTTTTATATTCCATACAGATTAAGAACAAAGTTGTAGAATCCACTTCTGTAAATTTCTAACTGTTGATTCAACTGACACCTTAAAACTTCCAAAAGTTTTGGCTCTAGAATTGGAAGTCTCAAAAGAATTGCATGACAGATAACCAGCTTCTTCGGCAGACATGCCTTAAAGAAAATAAAAAGAAACAAGCTCTCAAAAGTACAGCAAAGAAGAACAAGATGCGGATAATGATGCTAGTAACTTTATACATCTTCCAGATTTTGCGTAAAAAAATAACAATGTTGTTTGCAATGATTAGTCTTCATTTGTTTTATTGTAAATTTTAGTCGTAGATTCCTTGGAATATCCGGTGTAAAAAAGTTCATGAAGGAGAGACAAAGATATGATACTTAAGCAGCAGCGACATTAACTTTGAAGTGAAGTTTGATATAAAGCTTTATATCTCAGAGGGTTGAAGACCTATACCATCCAAATGTTAGTCTGGCAGATGTCACTTGACCTTAACATAGATGTTTTGTTTTTAGACTTGCATTAGATTTTCATAATTTGATTCATTTCTCAATTTAATCAGATGGGTCAATCATATTTGAACTGTAAAGATATTGTAACTTGTACGTGTCAGTTTAGCAGGTTTAACCTGGCCTTCACCTTGATTTTAGTCATATTTCTTTTTTGATAGGAATTTAATAGTTGGTCTCAATTTTTATGAAAGTTATCTGTATCCAAAAACTTCTTATAGCATGTACATGTTGCCACTTTCTGTTTACCAATACCTTTTACTAAGGACAATTCACATGGCATTTTTCATCACAATTATCTTGGTTTGTAGTGATTGAATTTGTTTTTTGTGTATGATATTTGACATACCGCTTGACATTTGTTATATGTGACATTTAACGAACCTTTAGATCTGTCACATTGTAACTCACTGAAACTTAATAACATTTTGGCTGTAGTTAGGGTTTACTTTGTATGGCTTTACTTGCAACTATTGTTGCTACATGTAGATGAAATTAGAAGTATAACATTATTCCTTTTAAGCCACTCGTTAAGTTTGAATTAAAAATATTTTCTGTAAAAAGTGCCAATGACACGCTCTGTCTCTTCCTTTTGTTCACCTTTCTTAAAAGGATATATGAGCTTGTGTCATCACATGGCGTCTAATACCATATGTTTGTCATAAATTATTTGAAAGATTTTCTGCTCTAAAAATGCTTAACTAATTTCAGCCAAAATTTGACTGAATGATCGTTATGATATCTAGTATCATTTTTTTTTTGTTTTATTTTGTTATATCTTTTTTAACACGTCCTTATGCATAGAGCTAGCTGCGGAACCGTAGCTCTAAGGTCTTTATGATTTTTTTTTTTAACTATTTGTGGATCATATTGGGATGATTGTTATCAAAGGTACCAGGATTACCCTGAATAATTGATTTATATGAAATTTTGTTGTATTTGGTAATTACATGTATTGTAAAAAACATGATATATAAAAAGTAATCATTAATGCTTGATCTACACAAAAAGTTTACAGGTGATCGGTTCGGGCTCTCAAATGAGTATATTTCATATAGCCTTAACATAAAATTAACACCACATAGGTTGGTTAGTATGCAATAGGTGGTGTTGCTAGAGTGTTATTAGTTTAATATCACCAACCATAATTGATCAACCTTTGCTAGTTTTTTTTTTATTAATTTAATTTGTTTTAAATTGTGCTTGTTATCCATGAATTAAGCTTGGATAATTTCAAAAAAACAGTTGGTTGCTATGCATTTATATCATGAATCTGGTGTTGCTAGGATATTTTTGCATATCTTTAAGCACAATTGCACTGCTTTTGGGTTTTTTTTTCATCAGGCTTTAAGTGCCTAGTTTTGTGCATTTATTAAAAATTAGCATTGTATATTTTCAACCTTAGTTGGTACGTGTGCAAAGTAGATGGTAGCCATGGAAATTTGAAGCACATTTTTCTACTCAGTGGAATTCGCTTTTGTGTGACATTTCTTGTGCAGAACATCATATGAATCATATGAGTAAAAAAAAACTATACAAAAAATACCCCTATATACATTTTATTTATATGTTTTAATATTATTATTGTCTGTATTTGGATCACGCCTCTATTGTACTCTTTCTAATAAATATTGAATTGAATATAGGTGACAATATTAAGTGTTTTGTATAAAATTGAATCTGAAACAGCACAATTTTGGTTTGCTGCCACCAGTATATTATAACAAATGTTGCCAATTTATTTTTTCCTTGAATTTTTCTCGGGAACATGTTATAATGATACAGATGTTCACAATTATTTACATTTTTGACCAAGAAATTGCTTATTTCTATTTAAGATTTATTACTTGAACAATTTGATTTTCCTGTTGCCACAGCAACCATACATAAACTTATAAGTATGAAATTAGTTAGCTTATCATTTAAAGATTATGTTGTTTTAAATATTTACTTGCAGTCACCAATATTCATAATTTTAATTTTATATTTAATGTGGAAATATCCTGTTCATTACCAAATATTTTGTCTCAGATTGATTTATTTCTTTCAATTTGTAGGCATTGTTTGCTTATCGTCTTATAAGCCTAAGATGCACGTTTTAACCGAGGTTTGGGGATTTTTTAAAGATTTTTATTACATTCCTCCTAAAACTCCAGGCTTACTGTCACAGCCTCTTATGTCCTCAAATTTTAGGCATTTTTATATGATAACAAAAACCCATCAAAACTTATGTTTCTTAAAAAACCCCAAAGCGTATGTGTCGGATATATTGTTACAGATAGTACAAATTAGCTATGAATGTTATGGGCGTGGATGAGCTAATTGCTTTTGGGGTCAGCATTTTAAAGTTCAAGGTCACATCATTTTCCCTGATATATTTTTGTAATTGTTATAATGATGATAAGAGAGTCTAAACGACCTTCACTACCCATGATGGTCTTGCACCGTCTGCTATTGTTATAATGTAAACTATTTGAAGATGGCTCATCCAAGCTTGTTTTAGTTAATTTAAAACATTACCCTATTATTATTATGTGTAACTAAATCTAGTAAAATTAACTTCCTTTGCAGATTATCAACTGTATTAGGAATCAATAAATGTATATAAAGAGTCCTTGTTGCTTATTATGAAATGCAAATGTTTGACGTCGGTATGCTATTCTATATATCTTGATTTGTTTCTATTGAAACCAATGTTAACATTTGTGATATTATTATTGATAATGATAAGTAATGATGTAGAAGTTAATCCTGGTCCTTTATGTGGTTTTTTTTTCTCAATTTTTCACCTTAATATTAGAAGTATGCGTAATAAAGAAGACTATGTTGACATTATGAGACTAAATGGCCTTAAAAATGTAATAACCGAACCAACCAGATTTTGTGCCACACGCCAGTCCTTGTTAGATCCTATTTTGGTATCAGATTCATGTGATGTCTACGATTCCAATGTAATACAAAAAGATCGTACGTATAGTGATCATGATGGAACTATTATATTCTTAAATAATCTCAGTAGGTTACAAAATAATACTACTTATAAAAGAATGATTTTGGACCATCGAAATGCCGATTTCGATAAATGTAACGAGCTCATTGCTACTTTTGATTGGGAATCAATAATTAATGCTGAAAATAGTATGGATCAAAATTGTAAAAATTTTACAAATAAATTTCTTGAATATATTAATGACTGTATTCCACAAAAAGAAGTCACTATACGACCAAATGATAAAATATGGTTTAATTCTGACCTACGTAGAGAAATACGTAAACGTGATAGACTACACAAACAAGCCCGTAGGTCCAATAGTATTCCAGATCTGAATAAGTATAAAAAGCAAAGAAATCATGTGAATAATTTAAAACGATACACAAAAGATCAATTTTACTTAAACGCAAATAGTTTGTTGGACGAGTTTGCATCTGGTTATTCTAAATCGTATTGGTCATTAATGAAAAAATTCTACTCATATCACTCAACTTAAAAATGAAAATGACGAATTAGTCACTGAAAATTACGATAAAGCATGTCTTTTGAAAAAGTATTTCTGTTCCATATCTACTATAAATGAAAATAATGATAGATCTCCAGAATTTCAAACTAGGTCAAATTCTAAAATTGATATTTTCTATATAAACTCAAATCAAGTCATTGATATTTTGTAAACTTTGAAATTGGGAAAAGCATAAGGTAATGACTCAATTAGTCATCAAATGTTAAAAAAAACAAGTTATACTGTCAGTGTGCCCTTATCATTGTTGTTTAATTTGTCATTTGAAAAGGCAGAGTTTCCTAGTTAATGGAAAACAGCTATTGTCATGCCGTTAATCAAAACCGGAGACAAATCACTGATTTCTAATTATAGACCAATCTCATTATTATCAGCAGTGGGTCAAGTTTTTGAAAGAATTGTGTTTAAAAATGTATTTAATCACTAAATAGCAAACAAGTTATAATACAAAATTCAATCAGGTTTTATTCCAGGTCATTCTACCGTTCACCAGCTAATAGAAATTTACTTTAGGATATGCATGTCACTTGATGATCGCTATATAACATCTCTTATATTATATGATATCTCGGAAGCTTTTGATAGGCCTTAGGGTATGGCATAATGGCCTCTAAATAAAACTAAAAGCGTATGGTATTGATGGAAATCTGTATAAATGGTTTGAAAGTTATATTTCAAATAGAAAACAAAGCGTTTTTGTTTCAAATGCCTATTCGCCTTTTAATAATACTAATGCAAGAGTTCCGCAAGGCTCTGTATTAGGTCCCCTACTATTTCTTATTTATGTAAATGACATAGCTGATAATTTGACAAGTCTAACTCGATTGTTTGCTGATGATACGTCTCTTTCTTATTCCAGCAATAACCCTTACACTATAGAGGATGTCTTAAATAGCGATTTAGAACAAATTTCAGTATGGTCTAAAGATTGGCTTATTAATTTTAACCCTAATAAGACGAAGGCTATGATATTCTCCTGCCATACTTCCCCAGATGATATTGAAATAAAATTTCAAAACCAATGAGTAGAATTTGTCTCCTGTCATAAACACTTAGGGATTACTTTTGATTCCAATGGTAAATTCCATACACATATAGAAAACATTTTAAAGTGTGCAAGCACAAGATTAAATGTTCTTAAAAAATTGAAATATGTATTGAATAGAAATAATCTTGCTCTTAAATATTTAACTTTTATAAGACCCGTTATGGAATATGCATGTGAGTTATGGGATGGTTGTACTCAACAAGAAGCCGACAATTTAGAACATGTTCAGTTAGAAGCAGGGAGGTTAGTAACTGGGTTGCCCGTGTTTGCTAGTCGGGAAGCTATATATTTCGAAACTGGCTGGCAATTGCTTGTGGACAGAAGAAAGTCCAGAAAGCTAAATATGTTCTATTCTTTACATAATGGGACTGCCCCTGATTATCTCTGTGATTTAATACCCCCGCTTGTTGGTCAAGTATCTAACTACGATTTACGAAACAGTAATAAACATTCAGTACCAGGTTATAGACTAGACATAACTAGAAAATTATTTTTCCCATCCACTACTGGTCCGAGTACACAGTTATTTCGTAGTGCATTTCTTTTAGACAATAAATGAAAATTAAAAAGATCCCACCTGCGCTTTCTCAATAAAATTTTGACAGTGTGTTGTACTACTTTTGGGACAAATTATATCAAAATTATAGAAAACTTCATCAGCTCTAACTCAAAATATGGACAATTTTATGTTTAGGGGGGTCTTGAAATCTTTTGACAGCTTCCGAAGTGCTAATTTTTTACCTTTTTCAGCTGGACCTAATCACTACTTTACATTAATATTTATGACCCAAATTATTTTACAGTGTCATTTCACCCCCAACTTGCTATATGAGGCATAAAACATGGAGAAATAAATTTGGAAGGGGTATAACAAAAATTGGCAAGTAACACACTGTCCACACTAAGGACTATATTCGTAATAGCCTTAACCCCGACATACGTTCGTCAAAAAATATAAATATTTTTAAACAAAAGATGAAGTCCAAATTAATACAGCCACCTTCCTATTTTAGTTGTGAGGATAGAAAACTTAATATCATTCATACACGTTTGAGAAATATGTGCAGTTCTTTAAATTCAGATTTACATCGTGTTAATATTAAACCCAGTCCCGCATGCAGCTGTGGCCACCCTGTTGAGAATAGTATACACTATTTTTTAGAGTGCGCTTTTCACAACGAAATACTGTTTTCAAAATTAGAAAGATATGCTATATCCATTGAGCTTCTATAAGCTGGTGACAGTGACCTTTCTTTTCAGCAAAACAAAGACATGTTTGAGTCCGTACAATCTTATATCAGAATAACACAAAGATTTAAAACAATCAATTAACATTCTAAATTTCTACTTTACAAACTTTCACTCCAGTCCAGTTGTTTCATTATTATTCCTTATTATATTGTATTTTTGTTTATTAATTTTATTTCTAATTTTCGTCTGTAGTATGTATTACATGCATTATTACTATGTTTTTTCGTCATTATCTAATGTACTTTGTGTTTATATTTATATTAGGAGAGGACTCTCTAATGTTGTTATAACTTGTGTCCAATCCCTTGTGCTACTTTTGCAAATAAAATATGTTTAAACTAAAACCTGTAGAGTCACTGTAAAACACATACGTACATAAATGTATATGAGAAATAAAAGGTTTATTATGATTATAAACACATTATTGACATAGCTTTTTTCTAAATCGCTTAGCGAAACGTAGGTTGTTGAAAACTATTTCCTTCGAATTATTCTAATTACATAGATATATGACATCTATGAAGATGTGGTATGAGTGCCAATGATAAAAAAATCGATTACATACATTGATACTTGTCGGTCTTTTCAACGATATAGATTTTTAAAGGCACTGTTTTATGCAAAAGCTTACTGTGGAAAAGCAGGTATTAATTTTGTACTTTTTGGAGGGGGGTTGTTATTTAAAAATCATTGCGTTATTTTTCTGCTGTTGAAATATCAGATATATTATATTACAGGCTTCCGTACTACGATTACAGACCTGTTGTTTATTATTCTATTTTTTTCATATATATCCTGCTTGGTAGAGGAGTTGAGATGTATAGGGACCATCATGTCCTTCACACTTTTGGTTTCCAGATGATTAATACAGAACCGCTTTTTGAAATAAATCATAATTTGAATGAAAAGTTTTGGCTTTCTTAAAAAATCTTTTTAAATGAGAAAAACCACGAAATACAGAATAATATGTATGTTCGTGAATTGTACTAATACTGTTCTAGAGTTATGGATTTTATTAGTTGAAAAATCTAAATATGTTTTCTGGATTTCTGAATAACAAATGAAAAATCCTTTTTGAAATTGAATACTATTTGAGTGGAATGGTTTGAACCACTGAAGACAGGTTAAATTCTATTTTAATCATTTGGTTTTCTATCGTTGTAGAGCGTTGGTACTTTATGGTTAAAAATCATGTTGAGGTTTTCTGATAAGAACTATAATTATCATCCCTATTACCATAATAGACTTATAATTTACTTGACAATAAACTCATCATAGATACCAGAATTAAATTTTGTACGCACGTTTTGTCTACAAAAAACTCATCAGTAACGCTCGAATCCAAAAAGTTAAGAAGGCAAAATAAAGTACGAAGTTGAAGAGCATTGAGGACCGAAATTCCTAAAAGTTTTGTTTAATACAGCTAAGTTAATCTATTCATGAGGTAGAACAGTCTTAGTATTTCAAAACTTCAAAAGTTTTCCAAATAGTTAATTCACTTATGTTTGTGAAGGCCACATTGTTTAATGAGATTGGTTTGTTTCTACCGTATCTTTATTTATCTGATGTTCATAATAAACCACCAGTGATGTATGACTATTATCAAGCAAACAAAGAAATGTATTCTACAATTATGACTGAGAACACTATGTGTTCCTCGAGTAACCTTTAGCAGGTACGCCACATATAAAATGTGAGAGAATACAAAAACTAAAGTGACATAAAGGATAAAAAATGACTCAGCTCTTATTAAAATGTAAGATTTTATATAGCTATTATGTTAACAATTATATTGTAAGTCAGGTGTCAAAAAGAGTAGATGGTTGTAATCAGGTTTCTAAAGCTAAACATTGAATAGCAATATTTCAGTAAAATTTTGTCATAGCAAATTACAGGATTTGACTATTATTTTAAATTCTTTTTTGTCATTAAGGTAACTAACTGTTTCGTTTTTTATACATCGAAGTCATTCAGATATCTGAGTGTTCCTGTTTAAGGTAAATTCAGGAAAGTGGTCCAACCGCATACATTTTATAAAGTTTTGTTTCCATTTTATTTTACAAATGTTTCATGAATAAACATGTACATAATTATTTGATCACCCTATTTTTACATTGCTTTACACTTATTATCATTGTCTTATCAAATAATAAAAAAGGAATGTGTTTAATTACGTGATATATAAGTCTCCAAGGGGGTTTATATTGGATATGATATGTAATCAACGTGGGCATGGAGAGGTTAGGAATCATATCATTTAATTGGAATTCTAGTGGATATCAGCCAAATGAACGCGTAACCTTAAATTCTCAGCCGAAACTGGTTATTCATAACAGGGACAAAATAATAGTTGATCACATTCTTCAGAAGTATGTTCCTATTCGAACAGAAAATGCGGGCAAAGACTGTCTCGTTATTGCTGACTTTCTTTTTGAAGTTAACTACACTTAATTTTGTTCGGACAATACCATTAAATAATTCAGATGACGCTGTGGTGGAGATGCCTTTAGTTACAAATAACCTGAAAGCACCGTTAGTGGCTGATCTCGATGTTTCTGCTTTAAACAAACAACTTAAGCATTATATAGATACAGCTATTTCTAAGACATTTACTGGTAAAGTTAAGGACATTGTTAAACATAGCCAAGATGAACTTAAAACTACAATGTTGTTAACCTATAAGGAAAGGTTACAGGAATCAAAGGCTGTGTATGAGAATTTAGCTCATTTGGTTGGCGGATTTAAATCTCGCTTAGAAAATGTATTCAGCGATTTGAAGGAGAATGTTACAGATTTGATAGATAATTTAGAAGAATGGAAGAAAGACTATACTCAAACAATTTCAGGTACAGATTTTTTTCGCTAAATGTTTGCGCTAATATAGACAAAATAAATTGGAACCTCTCCGAAGATATCGTGAAAGCAATTGTATTTATCAAAAATTTCATGAATTTCATAATGAAAAAACTTTGAGAAATTATTCAAACAATTTAAAGGTTTATTAAACCAATGTATGTTTTACCAGAAAAAGACCATTTTAAAGCTTAATAGGACTGTTAAAATGCCTTAGAATTAATCAATGTTCTTCCCTTCAAATTATTTGAAGTTTATAAATTATTTTGCTTTTGACATTTATTTTTTTACAAAATACAATGTATCTCTCATTTTGAACTTCATGATGTACTTAGGTTAGGTTTAGGAATTTGTGTCAAATGTTCGAACTCCTTTGTGTTTACCTTTCGATACAAGGTAAAATATTTTGCCCTATAACGACCATTTAACTTTTCATATAAGACTTAATAGCTCATAAAAAGACATTTGCCAAAAAATTAAGCAGATTCTTGATTTTTTTTCTTTTTATTTTAGACCCAAATAATACCCATGCAATTCTAAGTTCAAAGTACGAGTCAGCCTTTTCCCGCCATATTTGAAAAATTAAATATCTCGAAAAAGAGCTCCATGATCTATCAATATTTTAGCTTATTTTGTTCCTTAACTAATGCTCTTCCAACTTAAATTATCAATTTTAAATTCTTATTTTTTTTAATTTCAGCTAAATACATTATTAATGTACATTTATGCTAAAGATTTTAATAGTTATATGGATAGTTGTCGCCAAGTTCAATAACTTTATGTTTCCAACAGAGAAATACAGACCTATCGATGTACCAAGAGACTGTACTGACATAAAAGAAAATAATATGAAGAGTGGCGTTTATACAATATTCCTTGCAGATAATGTTAATGATATTAAAGTCTATTGCGATATGGACGTGGATGGTGGTGGATGGATCGTAAGTTGATTGGTTTATATAAGTTTCCTGTTTTAAGGAGCGTACCACATACTGTGAATAATATAGATTTGAAGCGTTTAATTTTCATAAAGTTTTGACAAAATGTGTACTTTGGCCTTATATAACGTTTCAAGAGATTTAAACCACACGCTTAACAGGAATAATTTAATGGGATATATAACAGTTTGACAAACACTGAATCTGTCATTGAGAATCTTGATTTCTGTTTACTTATTTTAAGGGATTAAAGCTTTGAACTATTTTAACGAGTTAACTCCCTTTGGCGTTCTGTATCTTCATAATTTGGATATTATTTCTACAGTTATATATTGTCAACGAAAATGTGAGGAATACATGTACATCATTGAGACAGCAATATATTGATAAAAATAATGAAAAGCACATTTAGAAGGTATTCGATTTTTGGTTTTCAAATATTTTGTTCTCGAAAATAATCGAAGGGACAAAAATTGTCGAAACGCAAATCAATTGGCACTTTTTTTATTATATTCATTTACTGATTTAAAGTTTTCTACTAAAGATTATGTATATATATATTTATATCTATCTAAATTTGAAAAAAAAATATAACTAAACTGAAGCTATGGAAAGCATGCAAATTAGAAAACAAATCATGTAAACCAAGATGGCATCATAATACAGAGTTATTTTGGTTTTTCATTATTCGACATTTTAACACAAACTTTAAAAAAAAAACAAATTAAATGAGAGGTTTAGCTAGCTATAAAACAAGGTTTAATCCACCTTTTGTACATAAGAAATTGAAGTCAAGAATATGAGAGTTTATACCATTTCGTATGATATGTTTTACCTTTTGATTTTGTCATTTGTTTAGGGGCTTAGGTTTAGAATATTCCTCGAAGTTCGGCATTTTTGTTTATCTATTTTTTAATATATTGTACTTTTTAAAGGTCATACAAAGACGCTCAGAACGCAAGGTGAAATTTGAGAGAACTTGGAACGAATACGAAAATGGTTTTGGAGAGGTCGCCGGAGAACATTGGCTTGGTAAGTGCTGATCTTAAAATTATGGTTATCTTAGATTTAATATTTTTGTTGTTGGTGTTCGCCTGCTCAAATGTTGTCTTCAGACTGTTACATTTGTACTTGCAAGTTAGAGGTACGGCTTAATGTGTTGATATTTGACAACAATCAATCCATCTTTCCATCTATCAATTCATCAGATTATAACGGGTTCGTCTAATGTTGTTGTTTTAGAATAATGCATTATCTCTTTCATTTATAATAGTACGTGTTTACAACTGTTTTGATAAAAATTTTAACATACAGATATACATGGTACCTTTGATAACTATTGTATAAGATTTTCCACTGTATGAAGATTTCATTTCGTGGGTATTAGACCGATTCGCAAACTTGTATTACTTTTATAGAGTAAGCTGTGGCATATACTTGTAAATATAACTTTATCCTATCACCAGGGTATCAATACAATACTTTTTTCAGTAAGTCGACAAAAAGTTAGTCTCAGTAGAGAAAATGGTTGATATTTTACCATTCAAGAGGTTTCAATTCAATATAAATGGAAGCAACATCGAAACGTTCTGGTCGGCGAACTCAATTGTTATAATTTAAGAAGACAACCTATAATATGGAGTAATATACCGATAGAAAACGAATTGTCTCAGAAATGGAAACCAGAATGTGTGTCCATACATCACATACCCTGTCACATCATCAAATTAATATTTTCAATTAACAGCAAAATGAAGATCAAAACCCTTCTTTGGCAAAATTGTTTTAAGGACGACGTAGTATAATGTGTATTGTTAATGCGGTGGTGAGTAGAATAAAAGTAAAGTGCTAATTTTAATTACGTATCTATTAATACATACATATGTCTACATTATAGGCAATAAATATATTCATAGTCTTACGAATAATGGAAAATTTGAACTGCGATTGAATATGGAAACGAAAGATGGCGAAGACATATATGCTTTATACAAGTCATTCATACTGGGTGATGCTGCATCCCAGTACCAGCTTACAGTCAATGACTATAGTGGGACAGCAGGTACGTATATTGTGTATTCTCATAGGCGTTTCATGTTTTTTTGTTCTGTTGTTACAATTAAAATAATTAGATTCCCTCTCACATTGTCCATTTAGCATGTAGAGACCTGACTTACTAATGTGAACTCAAAATGCACAAGAACTATTTATGTTAAATAAAATAGGTGTATAGTATGTGATATGAACATAAAACGTTATCAATGTTTGTGTTAGACGTAACTTAAATTCCGTTCCCTTTTCACGAACGTGACCTACCGAATTAGACTATTTACCGGGTTTGTAATAACAGGAACAACACGACGGGTGCCACATGTGGAGCAGAATATGCTTACCCTTCCGCAGAACCTGAGATCACCCTAGTTTTTTATGGGGGTTCGTATTGCTTAGTCTGTCGTTTTCTCTATATTGTGTCTTGTGTACAATTATTTGTCTGTTTGTCTTTTTCTTGTAACCATGGCGTTGTCAGTTTATTTTTGATCTGTCAGTTTGATTGTCCCTCTGGTATTTTCGCCCCTCTTTTGCACACCGGTGCTACATACAACTTAAAATACCCAAATTTCGTTTGATGGTACAAAAATATAGTGCTTCTTATCCGAGCAACGGGGACATATGTGGTTCTATTTAAATTTCACTTGTTTTGTATTTTTCTAAATAAACCTTCATCAAGTCTTCTACAGCAATTCAAAATTCTTAAACATTCGTTTGATACCAATATTACCTTAATATTTTACGTATTGACAAAGTTGCAGCTATGCGTAGGAAATTGTTCGCTTAAAATATATTCTCTCTTTGCATTTTCCATAAACAGCATACTTCAGAGGAGGTGTAAATAAAATGTTGATACTTTTATTTAACAATTAAAAGATCTGTAAGAGAAAATACAATCTAAGTCCCTCTTCTCCTGTAATAGTATCAACATATTTGACTATTTTTTACAGACAAATTAAAGACAGACTGAAAGAATGAGTTCCCTTTGATTCATAAAAACGATTGACCCACGCAGAAACGTACATCTTATTCCAGGAAATTAACCAATCATACTATGTTAAAAACCACTATTTATTTAAACAAAAAGCTCTCTGAAACTGAAATAATGACAAATTTGATTTCTTTTATTAACAATCAATCTATTACGCCTTGAGGATGAGTTTTGTCTACAAACAATCTGCATTATTATTGGAATAGACTGTGCCAATCTTCTTACCGCTATTGATATGTTCTTGGACTTACATATAGAAATTAGAAACTATGATGATGTGTCTGAGAACTGAACTGCAAAGTGCCAAAGAGATGATTTCTATTTTGCAATTGCAAACTGATCATATTTTCATGAAAAACTTTCAGCAGGGCCCTCGCCCGGAATGTAGATCTCACATTGGATACAATATCAGGAGCTTGTGATCCATGACATCCTTTGTAGAGTTGATTAGTACGGAGTAAGGAGAAGCTTTTTAACAAAGAGTTCCAGATAAAATGTACCGGTAGTAAATTTGACATCTCTTCTATCAGTTGAATTTATTTGAATTTATTGACATAATTGTTGCTATTATCCTGTCCTCTTTTCTTTCTATTGTGACATCCCTGAACGCGACTTGTCATCGTTGGTGCCATTTGTAACATAACAAGCTCATCGGCAAACTCCGAAACAGTGGTGACATCTGGCTACGCTTCTTTACACCACTGCCATCAGCCCTTTTCAAAATCACAAGATTCTTGTGGTTGCGCTTGATTATCAACGAAATGATTCAAGATATTCATAGAATTGTCATTTTTATTAAACAATCAAAAAATGCATAATAATTTTGATAACAATGCGTTATATAGCAATGAATTAAAGTTAATTGTTTTGAACTCTTTTTTTTGGGGGGGTGTAGTGACTCAAATCGCACTACTTCATTATTCCCGGGTACAAATGGATGACAAAATTAAGGAGGTGTGTCTGGATATCTACCCATATTTATCAATAAAAGGAGAACAGGTGGATGGAATTGCAGCTATATTAAATAACAAAGATGTTGTAGTTGACCTTCCTGTTGGTGTCAAAGTGAAAAACGGAGACGAAGAATCAAGATGCGATAAAATTATTTGATCTGAACGATCTCCACTGTGTATCATCGCCACCGGAAATTGGGTACTAACGAAGTGGAGAGAAATAGAAAAAAACGGTAAACAAGTTAAGAATTCATTCGTTTTAAAGCATTTCCACTCATTTGATGAGGGTGCCGCTTAAGAAATGATTTTCTGATATATAATTCTTTAAATTATTAGGCCGATAAGTACAGTATTAAGAGTTATACTACAAAACTTGCCACTTAGTACCGGAAAATTTCGAGGTCGATCGTCCTCTGTCGCCCCCTTGTCAAGATATTGAATTGTTTTTCATTGTTTTTCCAGATACGTTTTTAGATTATTATAATGTGGCAACCTATTTACTGACATTTGTTGTCAAAAAGGTGTTTTTTAAAGGATATGGACAAAAACATTGTTTGTTTATTGTACGGCGAATTGCAGACCGTTGTACGACGAATTGCAAAATAATAACTTTTGTCTGTACGGCGTCTTGCAATATATAGTAATTTTAAGATGAAATTAATCACTGTTTAGATAAAATCAAGTGACGATATTTTGTCGATATCAAAGCTTTACAGGCTTACAAATATACAAAATAAACTACATATCAAATATTATAAAATATATGCCGTTAATTTCGTTCAGAAGTCGTCGTTCCGTTCCGCTATTCGACTTTGTACCAAAAAGTTTTTTTCAGACAAATCATAATCCTAAATACATTCATATATCGTTATACTACTAACGACTATTGTCTTATTTGTTGTTAGGGTGAAATTTTGTAAGTTCAATAAAAAAAACGACCATTCATCTTTAATTTGTTGGTGCTGGATTTTTTTTAATATAAAAATGTTGAGAAAGGGAAGTATGACCCGAACGATAACGCTGTATGGAGTTTGGCCCATCGGTGGACCTAGACAACATACCCTTCCTGACGTCCTTCCTTATTTTAGTCG
Source organism: Mytilus galloprovincialis (assembly GCF_965363235.1). Lineage (NCBI taxonomy): Eukaryota > Metazoa > Mollusca > Bivalvia > Mytilida > Mytilidae > Mytilus > Mytilus galloprovincialis. The sequence goes on from NC_134843.1 coordinate 93,296,185, forward strand.
GCCATGGTATTGTTATGTTGGTTGTTATTGTTCACTTGGTATCTTCTTTCTCTATAGGTTATTCTTCAAGGATATGTCGCTTCATCCAGGTGTACCTACATTGCTAAACTTATCTTCTGGTTTTTTTTATATCGTTTTTTATATGCATGAAATATTTCACACTTAAAAGCAAGCAAAACAATAAATTTTGTTCGACATGTTACAAAATAATGTATAATCCTTTTCTTTATGTAAGGTGACGCTTTACAACGACAATCTTCTGGAAATTTCTCAGCAATAGATCGCGACAACGATAGAGGACACAATTATGCCGTAGAATACGGGCCATGGTGGTACACAGGTGGTTCCAATACTTGGTTAAACGATGATCAAAGAGACAATTACTGGGGGAAACATGATTACATTGGTCGAAAGACAACCATGATGATCAGACGACTATAGTTTGTTACTTTCACACAAATGGAACAATTAACTTCTGCAGAGTAGATATCAACTTGTTTTTTAATATTCATATTAATCTTTTATCCAATATTTTATTTTAAAATGTCTAATTCAAGAGTGTTTTAACAAAAGCATTTTCTATTATAATATGCATATGACGAATTTGTTGTTTATTAACTACATTAGAAAACAAATAATGTAAACGAATAGAGCAATTTACTTTTCTTACAATACATATAAAAAAGAAGATATGGTATGATTGCTAATGAGACAACTCTCCACAGGAGACCAAAATGACACAGAAATTAACAACTATACGTACCGTACGGCCTCCAACAATGAGCAAAGCCCAAACCGCATAGTCAGCTATTAAAGCCCCGAAATGACAATGTAAAACAATTCAAACGAGAAAACTAACGGCCTTATCTATATAAACAACGAACGAAAAACAAATATGTAACACATAAAGAAACGAAAACCACTGAATTACAGGCTCCTGACTTGGTACAGGCACATATATACATCATGTGGCGGGGTTAACATACCTATTTGGAAGTAAGCCTCTGCATTGTAATATTATATGTTATGGACACATTAACCTTTTTTTACAGTGGGATTAGGTGTTATAAATCAACCTTTTCTTTACAATGATCCTTGTGGCTACTGTTGTGATCGTTTGTATGTTGGCAACAGTTTGCTTGATATGTAAGCGTTTTGTGATTAATATGGTAGACATCGCATTGATACCCATATAGAGAATTGCTAGGATGAAGAAGTAGATTCTTACTACAAACCAATGTAGCAGAAAAAAGTAAAATCACAAAAATACTGAACTCCGAGGAAAATTCAAAACGGAAAGTTCCTAATCAAATGGCAAAATCAAAGGATAAAACACATCAAACGAATGAACAACAAGGCATTTTCAAATGTAGGACATGGTGGATTTAACCTGGTTTTATAGCGCTAAACCTCTCATTTTTATCACAGTCGCATCAAACTCCGTTTTTTTTTACAACGATGCATGTACAAAGCAGACATAATCGGTGAAATAGTCAAAATATGGCCACAGCAGTCATCACTGAGTTACAATCTCAAGACAAACAAACATATACAATAAACACAAAAAGCATCTATCATATTAAAAAACACATTCCTTGTTTCGCGTGTTGGGCGTCTACAAATGCAAACGTCACAAAAAAGAAATTTTGTCGTTCAATGTCTATTTAAAACAATCATAATTTCTTATGGAGATGGTGGTATGCAGGGTTATAAAATCAAAATTTATGTTAGAATTAATTACAGAAACGGACTGAGATTAAACATTATCCAGCAGTTGTTTAGAATTTTTAAGAATTCATAAATTATATGGTTAATACTACTACGCGATAAAATAATTTTGTCGTTTGTCGTTCAAAGTATTATTAAATATATGATAGAACAACAACATAATGACATTTAATAGAACTATAACATAATGCCGGGATCTTTAAAAGTACAGAGTCACCTTATAAGAAACATGGAAACACAAAAGGTGACATATACAAAACATACCAGTAAAAATGAAAGATGATACAAACACATTGACGGGATGTATAAGTACCGAGCCACGTCAAATGGATATCACATAAAACAGACCAAACAGTAAAAGTAATATCAACAATTGAACAAAGACACATACAAGAACAATATAACAGTTTAGTGCGATCGGTTAAGAGCAATGCCACATTACAATGAGAGTTGTTTAACTATTAACAATCAAGTGATACAAACTTCCACATGCGAAAGTCTTTTAGGCATTAAAATTGACCCTTCCCTCACATGGACAAACCAAATTGACGTGATCTGCTCAAAAATATCATCTAGACTTTATTTACTATTAAACATTAAAAATTTCTAAATCTAGACTGCAGAAAATTATTCTATAATGGTTATATCTTGCCACTAATTGATTATTGTTCTATAGTGTGGAGTAGTTGTAGCGTGAGGGTTTAAATAGGATATTAAAATTACAAAAGAGAGCTGCTAGATTAATACTAGAAACAGACCCTTTCGCTCCTTCTGAGCCCTTATTCAAACACTTAAACTGGATCACAGTTGAACAGAGAATAAAATATCACAAGTTTGTGATGACATTTAAGTGCATTAAAAATGCCCCATCATATCTTACTTACAAGTTTCATTATATTTCAGACAGAAATCCATACCCCTTGGGAAATGCTGTTCAAGGAAACCTCATACTCCCTAAACCAAAAACAGAACTGTTCGAAAAATCTTTTATGTATTCTGGACCGTTCTTGTGGAATAATTTGCCAATACCGTTAAGAAATATTACAAATGTTAATTCTTTCAAATACAAAATAAAAGATCATTTATTGAAATCAACCTAGCTGTATAAAAAATATTAAAAACTGATTATGTTCATCATGTTTATTTTTTCATCACATTTCATCAAGTTGTATTAAACATTATTATCATACTTGACTTTTTATACTAATGCATGCAATGTATATGTTTGCATTTTGTTTGATTTTTCATGATGAGGACCTCAGGGAAGATTAGTTATATAGCTAACTGTGTAACCCTCTTAAAATAAAGTATTGTTGTTGTTGTTGTTGTTATTAAGGCTGTTAGGACTTTTATTCAAATAATGCGCAATCATCATTACATCTTACATCTATTTAACAATGTAACTTACAAATATTGGCAACTGTGAGACAGCAACCCGACGACAACAAAAAAGTAAAAGCACAAGGATTTTTTATTATGGGTAAAACGATTACTACAAAGTTAAGGTCTTACACTACAAAAAACTTTTTGGAATTTCAATGAACATATCATTCTATTTTTTACTGGTAAATTTTTAAGTCAGGGATTTCGCTACCACAAGTTCCTTACTCGTTGAAAGTAATCAAAGTCTTGTCGTAGAACTTACAAGAGGCCAAGATGAAACGTTTTTTTAAGTTTTTTTTTTTTGTGTGTAGTTTAGGTCACCAATACATAGTGGGGACCTTCAAATGTTCAGAAGTGGCCTTAAGCTGAACTTTGTTTGTGATATGATTATTTGATATATGACTCTCTGTGGAATGTACGGCCTTTAATGTGTTTAAATGTAAAATTTTATTCTGAAGGACTTCTATGTAGTATTTACGCCATACCACCACCATTGTATGGAAACGTAGTGTAAAGAGTGGAAAGGAGTAGGTCCGGTAAGGACCGATTTTTGCCTCAAATTTCAGGTTCATCTGACGAAAGATTTTGACCACTTTTTAAACACTTAAGTTTCTATTTCATTTGAATCAATTAGTTTATGTGAAAGATTTTAACTGATTTAGTCATTAAAAATGACCCGATTCAAGCCCAAATATGAAAAATCTACCAAATATGCCGAAAAATGTCACTTTTCAGATGGTTTTTGTAAAAAATGAAAGTGGCCGCATCCGTGTTCATCCTCAATCTTTATATATGTTATGTATTATCATAAAATACAACTTACATTTTAATATTAAGGATGAACACGAATGCGGCCACTTTCGTTTCACACGAAAACCGTCTAAAATTTAACTAAAATGCTAGAATTGTGAAGATTTCAGTAATTTAGCATGACTTAATGGTGCTAATACTCGATATATGTGCAATGTATTGTCAAAAACAGCCCATATTTATGTAGCAGAAGCATTCTTCTGTACAATAAATAACTAAAAGTTTACATTTTAACAATTTTGTAAAACTGCTATATTTTGGGACCAAAAAGGGGTCTTACTGGACCTACTCCATTCAAAGCCGTCGATTGAATTAATAGGACCATCAAAAGCACGTAACTGTCTTAAACGTCCAAAGAGTATTATAAAAATGGTTAATTTCACAAATTGCATATGTCTTATTGCAAAGATAATGACCAGTTCTTTGATACTAGTTAAGGAACTCGTTAAAAGTAATCAAAAGTGTAGTAGTAAAACACTTACTATAGGTCGAGGTGTAACTATTATTAACGAGGTTTTGTGTAATTTATGTAACCAATACATAATGGGGAACTTCATATGTTCAGAAGAGGACTTAAGCCGAGCTGTGTTTGTGGCATGATTATTTACTGTAAGACTCTCTGTGGCACGTTCGGCCTTGAATGTAGCTGAATGTATAATTTCATTCTGAAGGACTTCCGTAGAATTAACCACCACCACATTGTTAACGGCTTTGTCAGCCGGTTCGCTTTGCAAGTTCTTGAATTTTGTTTTCGATCCTAGAAATGGGTGTATTACTTATTTTTTATTTTCCAAATGCGATATGCGAATATCAACAATATTCAGACATAAATTCAACTAGGGATCAAATGACTTTTTGTCAGATTTCTACCGTTTACACCATTTCTTATGCCCGCGTCACACTGTCCCGATTTTTATATACGATGGACACCCGAATGCGAAAATTGTATGTTCGTACGAAGTTGGTCCCGATCTCGTTAAAATACCAAAAAGTGACCGAAGCAAGTACGATGAATAACGAAGTCTATACGATGGTGCCGAAATTATATACGATAGCAAAAGATGGACATACGAAGGTTAACCGAAGACGGGTATTTAAGCTTCATATCTCAGCTGAAGCCTACACGATGGATCACGAAGGCTACACGATGGATTACGATGATGGCGCGATGGCCATACGATGTCTAAAAGACGTCGTTTACAGCTTACGATGCATTTAAATTATATGCCGAAGGCATCACGCGTTTTAAATTGTTTGATCAATATTGAATATATATTATATTGTACATTTCATTTCTGGTTTAATCATAAGACGGAAGACCGTTGGCTTGAAGGGTAAAACTTGACTCTGAGTCTCTGCATATAATGCCATCTGTACAAATCTTCCATACATGGCGGGAAATCGATCTTTTTGTCTAATTCTTATAAAACTTAGTTTATTATCCCCTCGCCTACTACATGTAAGTTGCGTGTAGATAAAATTGTTATGGACACTCTAGAACCAAAATGCTCAAAACTTGGTATGGTGTTACTCGTTAAGAATATCTTAAGCGCTATTGACTTTAAAATTCAAAGGTCAAGGTCACAGTGGCAGTTGTAATACAAGGCAATATCATCCTTGTGGACACTCTAAAACCACTATGCTTCAAAAGATTTTAACCACATTTGGTATATTGTTCCTCCTTGTAATAATCTGACGTTGAAGGCCGAAGGTCAAGGTCTTGCAGATGGACTTGTTTTTTCTCCTTCAAATAGCATAATACACAGGCAATTGGTTGCTCATTTTTTTACCTGCTGGTTCTAAAGACAATATTAAAGGTATTTCCAGTTACTGAATGTTTTGGTCGATTTCTAAAAAAATAGTTTATGTATCAAATATGCATATTCAATTTACCATTTTCTGCATGTGTCATATACAAATATATAGTGTCCATATTTGTCCCCAATATGTTACATACGAGGGGATGCCACGCTCGGCATTGCCTTGTTTGAACTGTAAAATGTGTGCACTAGTCTGAATAATCACCCATAATTATGCCCATGTTTACTGATCTATCTTAAAGGGAAGGTAATGGGTTCGTTGATCCCTTTTATTCAAAAAGAGCTCTTTTCAGGAGAATATCATAATAATATAGACAAAAGGAAGGATGTGGGGAAAGCAACAAATGCGGCAAAATATGACATATAGAAAACAAAATGGTTATGGAGTAAACATTCGTGTGACAACAAATCAAACGATACATAAAAAATCAGAATAATGAAGAAAAAGTTGGTTTCCCTATATAGGTGTACCTGCAGTGTTGGTGTACGAGGCGCGTTTATGATTTTCATTATGTTATTTGATATGAAAAATTGACACAAAATAATATTTTACTTGTAAAAGTAAATCCTGAGCCTGTAATAGCTGCTCTTCTTGTTCCATTTGAATTAATAGAAACAACGCTGTCTCCTTTCTTGTTCTCATAGAATCATATGAAATGAGCTCCATGTTTTGTGAACGTCTTTCTTAACTGTCGTATTACACTGACCAGTGCATATCGCGCATGCCACTTTAAATGTATTTTAGCGCGAAAATTAACTTACATTTAACTGGATTTATTGCCGTCGTAGTTCCATCTTGTCGCCTTCGTACTTTTATTCGATGGCATTACGAGGTCTTCACGAAGTCGTGTTGCCATCGTAAGACCTTCGGGTAGCTTCGTGATTCATTCGTGTAGACATTGCAATGTCAAAGCTGCCCGATGGAAACGATGGAAACACGAATGCAATACGATGTTCAAAGATGCATTCCCGGTGACATTACGATGGTGAGGATGGTGATACGAGCTCAATACAAACCCTCAACATCGGACACACCTTCGGGGATTTTTAAACATGTTAAAAAATTTAGAACCCTTCCCGAAGTTGTCCCCGAAGGTTAGAAAAAGTGGCCGATGGTTAAAGATGGTTAAAGATGGCACTACGAATTGCCCGATCTGGATACGATCAGTCCCGATTTTGAAAATTTCCATAATCGTGTTGCCATCGGCGTAAAAATCGGGACAGTGTGACGCGGGCATTACAATAGGATGAAAGAACATCCTTAATAACATGACGGTGGACGATATTTTGGCCCTTGTTTTAAGTTTATAACCTCTCGGTCTTGAGCAATATGATGGTCCCCTGTAATTACAGGTCCATATGGATCATATCATAACTTTGATGTTTCACAGTCTTGTGTCAAATGAGCATTATATTCTATACTGACGTCTGATGTAACTGACCTGTAATTAAAAATGAAACGTCTTCTGATTTTATTTTTTTTTTATTAAGAAATTATCGGTGGCTTTATGTTATCGAAATATGGAGGTTTAAAGTTTTGAACGGTAGAATCATGATACTAGACAATTTAATCTAATCAATACCTCTATTACAATGTATTTAATTTGTATGTTCAATCTTCAGGTCTGTCAATTTGAGGGAACAGTCTATGACGACAAAAGGCTGTAATAATTCGTGTACATTCATATCGTGGACTAAAACCGATACTGTATCACACTCGTTATAAATGTTCTGTAATTGACTAATTGGTATTTGGCCCATTTTGCATGATAATATATAGATGTGATGACTACATAAAGGCAATAGTAGTTTACCGCTGTTCAATAGCCATAAACAGATTTAACTGAAACAAATCGTGATCACAAACTAAAACTGAGGGAAACACGTCAACTATTAGAGGAAGACAACAATACACCAGAAACACTGACCTGCTACAAAAACAAACATACATAGAAACGGACTAAATGATAACAACTACTATATTCCTGACCTGGTACAGGACATTTTTAGAAATAATAGTGGGTTGAACCTGGTTTTAGGGTTAACCAAACCTCCCGCGTATATGGCAATTTTTAAAATACCTCTAAAATGACAACCTTACGTGACAGGAATGTAGTACAAATAAATGCAAGAACACTCAGGACATAGAAACACATAAATAAATATTATAATCATGATAATAGTACACTTCAACATGTAAACCACAGAATACAATTAATATACGACATTGCAAAGTTTACCACAATAGAATTATGATTGTGCGTCACACGAATGTATCAACGCCACACAAAGTGAGGTCACAGATAACTTCACAAAATAGAATATAAAATATCTGTTAAAGCGATTGCCGTGAGACCTTTCATTGCGTTGTCTTTTATCAACAATAGTTATAATATCAATAGAAAAGTTTTAGATATGTTCCCTTGGCCCATGATATTGTCATTAAGACCAAGAAGATATGCTGTCTGTTGTAGTTTAATCAAAAACAGTTCTCAAAGTTTACGGGAATTTTCACACTGTTTATGTGAGTGTCCTGGTTGTTTCTTGGCGGTTTGAAGTGGTTGGAATTTTGTGAATTTGATATTGTGTTTGTGTTTTTCTCAATGTTGGTAAATTAAAATTTTGAATTTCTTAGGTCTGCAGAAGCAGTAGAAATGATCTTGTGTTTGTTTGAAAAATACACACCTAGTTTTCCTTACATATTAAATACTACATCTACATGTTTAAACCCGCCACATTCTGTATGTACCTGTTCCAAGTGAGGAGCTTGTAATTCAGTGTATGTCGTTTATTGCTGTTTATCATATTTATATTTCGTTCATTGGTGGTTTTTTTTTTACATAAATCAGTCCGTTAGTTATCTCATTTGTCATTTCGAGAACTATTACAGCTGATTGTGCGGTATGTGTATTACTCATTGTTAAAGGCCGTACAATGACCTATATATGTTAACGTCTGTGTCATATGGTCTCTCATTGGCATATGACCTCATATTTTTTTTATTATATCCTTAACTATGACTGCCTATAACTATTCTTTTTAAAACCAGAGAGAAGATATCAAGAGGCAATCAAAATCAATGTCTGAGATAGATTCTTTTGTAAGTGTTTTACAATAATTTCAGCAATATTGGCTATTTCGTGGTTGTTGTTTTTTTTTGTTTTTTTTTATCGATGACGGAATTCGGCGTGCATGGAGAAATAAACTCATCATAGATAACCGGATTGAAATTTTGCATTTTGACCAGACGTTCGTATAAAAAAAAAGTTAAAAAGACCAAATTAAGTACGAAGTTGAGGAGCATTGAAAACCAAAAATTCCTAACAAATTGCAAAATACATCTAAGGTAATCTAATCCTGAGGTAGAAAGGTCTTAGTATTTAGAAAAAATCAAAGTCTTGTAAACAGTTAATTTATGATTATGATAGTAGTTTCATTACATTGTTCAACGTATTTTTCATATTTTTTTCATTCTTTCCCACCCTGTTGAATTGGTCTACAGACTATAAATCAGCTTCTGATTGTTTCAACCTTGTACGCAAAACCAACTGTCGGACTTAATAGTAAAAGAATAGTCACTAAGTTCAATATTCGTTCAAAATAAATTATTTAACTATAGTACTTTGAAACGATTAAAACAGTACAACAAAAAGCTGATCTCCAAGGTAAATGTTAGACTTTATGAACAACTGGAGCAAATGGATAACAACTGTCATATTCTAAACTTGGTATAGAAATTCTCCGACGAAAATGGCGAATTTAACCTTGTTGTATACTGCTAATACTCCCTGTTGTTTGAGCTCCGGTATGTTGACAAAATTGGGTGATCAATCAAACTAATAAAAAAAAATCGAACAAACATGAAAGCGACCGTTGTGGCATGTCTAACAAAACAAATCTAAATGACAATTGAGACTTTGACATTTAATCTGATTAATGATAACTAAGATAACCGAAAAAAACAAAATTCCCATTTTTATTGTAGATAACGAGATTTTCGAAAAGCTAATACAGTCTATTTACAAGCTTATTTGATGATCAAATGATTTTTTGTTGATTGCACCTTTCACAACCTGATTAATTTATTTGTGTTGTCAGATATACCTTGTATGTTTGTACTTTATATTGAGTTGAATCTTTATGTTAGATACATATAGCAGCTTCAGATTTGTTTATTTAAATGTCATGAATGCGACAGTAGTTAGGTTTATAAGTGTTATGAAATAAAACTACAAAATGAACACAATTTTATTAACATATCAAGGAATTGTAAATTAAATCATTCAAACAGTTACTTTTGAATATGATTGAACTTCTTGTGTCCGAAAAATTAAATATCTATTTGCAAGAATTAACCATATTTTTTTTACTGGAAAAATCAATCTGCACAAAACAGAAGATCTCGCAAAAAAATCAAGCATAAAAAACAATGCTAAAAAAAACTAGAACTAGAACACAATTGGCGATGAGATCATCAACCATACACTCACAAAACGAAACCAGTTTTGTTGATTTTTGGAGCTCCGGAATCGGAATTATTATATTCAGTACTTGGATGTTGTAAAATTAAAAATGTTAACTGTATCTTCTAGTATACTGGGATAACGAAAGCTCCAAACATCTGAATAATTAGTATATCCAGTAAGGTTAATTGAAAAAAATCTAAATCTTAATAAATCTAGGATACGGGGATATCGAAAGCACCCGTAATCTGAATTATTATTATATCAATGACGGTGATATTGAGAATTTGAAATCATATCTATGTCTATGATACTTGGATATTGGAAGCTCCCGAAATCTGAATTATTATTATATTCAGTACGGTGATAATCGAAAATTCGACACCTTACCTATATCAAGTACATGGTGACATTGAAAACACCGAAATTTGAACTATATGCAATATTAAAGTTGATACCTCTATTTATAATCTGTACTACATCCAATAAGGTAATATCGAATGCATCGATATCTGAATTATTTTAAGAATGGTACATTCGAAAGCTATGAAAACTGAATTATATCACGTATGGGGATATCGGAAACTACGAAATCTGAACTACATTCAGAACGCTGATATCGAAATCTCTGAAATCTGAGCGATATGAAGTACGGATGATATCGAAAGTTTCGAAATGGGAATCATATCCAGTACGTTAATATCGAAAACTTTGAAATCCAACCATATTCTGTATGTGGATATAAATATTCTGTTCAGATAAACATTCAGTGTCGATCGCCTTAAATGACCGGCACTGCTAGATAATAATTAACCACAAATCCCTCAAACCATTAAAATTAAACAAGAATACGCCATGGGTACGAAAATGGATCAGATAATGTATTTTTACTTCGATATATTATTTTACCACAAAGAAATGTATGTTTTACATGATGTAATTTATATTATTAAACACATTAACGTGCTTCCCTTTAAAGCTGGGTTCACACTACCGATCAGATCAACTCGATGATCCCAATTGTCCAAATAACCACGACCAATCGTAATAGAATTCTTTATCGAGCCTGTTTACGACTTTTACCCGACTGCTATCCGACTGTACACGACCTATTCTCGACCATTCATGATTCCTTAACGACTCCATCACGACTCAAACCCGAACACTAATTGCATTCATATTCGATAATTCCGACCAATTCAGGATCTCTACACGATCTTTACTCGACTCGCTAGACCAAATCAACTTTACTCGATCTCAGTCTGATTTCGACCAGACCAAATTTACCTCATCGTATAAGCTAGGTTCACACTGCCGATCAGACCAACTCGATCAATCCCGATCAAGACAAATTAAGCGATCGGGAGACTGGTCTGACTCAATCGAGAAGAATGTTTGGGGTGGTCTACCTTGGTCGGCATCGATCTGAATTTCTACCCGAGAGTTTTTGACATGTCAAAAACATTCGAGTAAGGATCGAGAAGCCAGTCACTCGAGAAGAGATCGAGAAATTGTCGAGTAACGGTTGAATTGATCGAGAAAGGATCGTGTAGAGATCGAGTTTGGTCGGAATACAAAAGCACAAATGTTCTTTACCGATCAGTACTCGATCATTTCGATCTTTGCTCGACTTATTTCCGATCATTTCCCGATCAACACCAATCTGTTCCATATGTGGTCCAGATTAACTCGACCAATGCCCGACCGCTTCATAATCACTGCGACTTCTATATTCTTTTGATTCCAGACCAACTCGACCAATACCCGATCTCTACGCGACCACATTCGGCCTTTCTTCGATCTCTACTCGGCCATACACGATTCTCTTAATATGTGTGCAGCTCTGTTTACTCCCATAACTTTGCTTCTGCAAAACTATATTGTCTCTATTTATTTTTTAACTATACACAAATTCCTCCATGTACAGTACGCGTCTGTACTTTTGCAAGGAGGTGTAAAATTTTAAAAGAGAGACAAAAGATACTAAAGGAACAATCAAACTCAAAGGTCGAAAATAAACCGACACAGCCATAGCGAAAAACGAAAGCCGACGAGAAGACAAACAGCAGTCTACATAACACAACATAGAAACTAAAAACTTAGCAACACGAAACCCAATAAAACATGGGATGATCTCATGTTTTTCAGAAGGAAAGTAGATCCTGCATTTTGGGCCCAGAGAATTTTTCAAATATGAAAGTAATTGTGCATTAAAACTCACTATAAAAAAGGAGGTGTGGTATGATTGCCAATGAGACAACTGTCCACAAGTCCAAAATGACACAGGCATTAACAACTATAGGTAACTGTACGGCCTTCAACAATGAGCAAAGCCCATACCGCATAGTCAGCTATAAAAGGCCCCGATATGACAATGTAAAACAATTCAAACGAGAAAACTAACAGCTTTATTTATATAAAAATAAAATGAACAAAAAACTAATATGTAACACAGAAACAATCGACAAGCACTGAATTACAAGTTCCTGACTTGGGACAGGCACATACATAAATAATGTGGCGGGGTTAAACATGTTAGCCACAGTATTGATATTCATGTCAACACCGAAATGTTGACTATTGGGCGGGTAATACCCTCGGGGACGAAACGTCCACCAGCAGTGGCATCGACCCAGTGGTTTAAATAGTTATCAAAAGTACCAGGATTATAATTTAGTACGCCAGACGCGCGTTTCGTCCAAATAAGACTCATCAGTGACGCTCAAATCGAAAAATTTATAAAGCCAAACAAGTTCAAAGTTGAAGAGCATGGAGTGTGATACGAAAAACTGCGTTAATTTGATTGGCTTAACCAGCATCTAGTTTTAACTAGACTTTAAGGCATTTCAATTGATTATTCGTTAGGTCAATGATGACTTTAGAGGGGAAAGATAATGTACATTTCGTCCATGTCGAGGGACATATGTGATTTCTTCAAAAATATACAAAACACTCACACTTTCCACCTGACAATCTTCTTTTTGCCAAATGTTTCATACTGGAATGTTCAAATGGAGTAGATCAACAATTTGCGGAATTTTTAAGTTTACATAATGAGAGTGTTGACCATAAGAGAAATAGATTTAACAACTTTGTGAGAATGAAATATCGCTTGAAATCAGCTCTCGTCATTTTTAACATAAAAAGTAAAAATAAACTCGCCGAAGGCTCGTTTATAATTGTTAAAGAAAAAGGTTATCTGAAACTGAAATGATGACAACCTTTGTTTTTAATAGATTTGTTACGTCTTGAGGACAATCAGCATTATTATGAGAATAGACTGTGCCTATCCTCTGGCCGCTTTTAACATGATGTAGACTTTATTCAGGAGCTACTAAAAAATGAAAAGAGGCAGGTATTTTTATTTAACTTAACGTTCAGATATGTAAATGATGTCCTTTCAATGAATAATTCAAAGTTTGGCGACTATTTTGAACGCATATGCACCATCAACTACTTAGTGTTATTTATATTTTTAACTTACATATCGAAATTAACATCTGAGATATGTTATGAACTGATTTTAACGTGCAAAGAGATGATTTCAATTTTGTCATTGTTAACTTTGTGTGAAAACATTTTAGCAGGCCTCTATTGGAATGTATATCTCACATTTGATACAATATTAAGTGCTTGCGTTTCATGATATACTTCATAGAGTGTTGCTACATACTCTTTTTTTCTATTGTAACATCCCTGAATGCGATTTGTTACCATTCTTTCCATTCGTAACATGACGAGTCTACCGTTGGATCTGAGATACATACCTTCCCTGATTTCATTCCTTATTTTAGTAGGGTTCTTGTTGCTGAAACCCTGATAGATACCTGTGTATTGTTTCTTTGGACTGGTGTATGTTTCTTTGGTCATGATATTGTTGTTTTACTTATGTTTGTGCTGTTTACTTGGTATCTTCTTCCTCTGTAGGTTATTCTTCAAGGCATGTCATTTCAACCAGGTGTACCTACCTTGCAAACATTATTTGTTGTTTTATTTTTATATCGTTCTAAATATGCATGAAATATTTCAAACTAAACGCCCTCCAAAACAACAAATTTTGTTCGACATGTTACAATATAATGTATATTCGCTTTTTCTCATTAAGGTGACGCTTTACAACGACAGTCATTTGCCAAATTCTCAGCAATAGATCGCGACAACGATAGAGGATAAAATTATTTCGAAAGCCATGGACCATGGTGGTACAAGGATGGTTCCAATGCCTTGTTAAACGATGATCAAAGAGACAATTACTGGCTGGAATATATTGGCCCGAAGACAACCATGATGATCAGACGAATTTAGTTTCTTATTTTTCACCTAGTATCTTTACACAAATGTTGCTATAAAATTTTGCAGAGTAGATATCAACTTGTTTTCTCTTTCACATTGATCCAGTAACAATTATTCTATTTCAAAATGCCTAATTCAAGAGTTTCTTTTGGCTAAAGCAATTCTTATTACAATATACAAAAAATGATGAGACGAATTTGTTGTTTATTAGCTGCATTAAGAAACAAATATTATAAACGAATAAAGCAATTAACATATCGTACAACACATACTCATTTATAAGTAAGCCTCTGCATTGTGCTGTTATATACATATATTATGGACACATTAAAATACATCTATACTATTAAACGAGAAGACCTCATTTTGGGTGTCGCTTCTCTTCCTTCCACAATAAATCAATCATCATGCCTCTGTGTCCTATAGGTAACATGCATAGTCGCATTTGTCATCCATTCTTATGATTATTCAGATTGAGTTATTTTGGGAGAAAAACGACAAAAAAGGAGTCCGGATATGATTCCGTCATCGGACTGACTTTTAGTCATAGATAAGACTTCCGGTTTTAAAGATGCACAAATACAACCAATCGTATGATAGATAACAAAAATGAAAAATAAATTAGCCAATCAGAGCGTTTTCCATATCATGGTGTTTAGATCGCAAGAACCACAACTATTATACCTCCTTATAGAGGACAATTATTTTTCGCGTTTATCTACATGTAAACTACGATTATACTACTTTAATATATCATAATAGAGACTCTCTGTATTCTGTCTACTGTTTTTTTTAAATGTTTACTATTTAAGGGGTCATACCAGTTGTATATATATAAAATAAGTAAAACATTTGACACAAGTACAACCAATCTTATGATGGATAACAAAAATGGGGAAAAAAATAAGCCATTCAGAGCGTTCTCAATATCATGGTGTTTAGATCGCAAGAATCACAGCTTTTATTTCTCCTTAGAGAGGACAATTATTTTTCGCGTTTCATATCATGGTGTTTAGATCTCAAGAACCACAACTATTATACTCCTTAGAGAAGACAATTATTTTTCGCGTTTATCTACATGTAAACTACGATTATACTACTTTAATATATAGAGACTGTCTGTATTCTGTCAGGGACTTTCTATGTTAGTATGTTAGTATAGAAAGTCGGCCCTGATTCTGTCTACTGTTTTCTTTGAAATTTTTACTATTTAAGGGGTCATACCACTTGCATATATATTAAAATAAGTAAAAACATGCTCAACTTCATCTAAAACTACCTCGACCAAAAACTTTAACCTGAAGCGGGACAGACACGGACGAACGAACGAACGAACGGATGTACAGACTAGAAAACATAATGCCCATAAATGGGGCATAACAATTTATTGTTGAAAGGGAGAATAGTGATTTGGCAAAAATGAAAGTAAGGTAGAGATTAGAAGTAGGCAGAACCTTTTTCGGGGCGTCGGGATCGGGTGTTTTTAAGCTCGGGATTTGGGGATTGATCCTTACGGGATCCGGGAATATATTTTTCGATTTCGGGATTTCGGGATATGCATTTCTTTAAATTCTGCATCGCGGGATTTCATGGTTTTAAGCCCGGGATCTCGGGATCAGTACCCGTCCGACCACCCCTCAAATTAGCCTTAGTCATTTATACATGATTCATATCCTACCATTGGCATGTTAATAAGGCTCTCAAAAGAAAAAGAAAACACTGATGGATTGTCCTAGAAGCATATTTTATTAGACTAATAATGGTCTATATATAAGCAGTTACATTTATTTCATGTTTGAAACGGTGCAAATTGTTAATTTGATTTGACTTTTACCAAAAGAAGCATTGTAGCAAAGGAGAAGAATAATTGTGGTCTGAGGCCAGACACACGAAAATAATTAAATTTAGCAGAAAGGAAACAAACATCGGACTTTGGAAAAAGGGAGAGGGCTTTTGATACCTTTTATGAAATTCTCCATACATAATATCTTTTACAAAAAACCATCCTACAACAGTCATCAAGCTGCATATGCCCGCGATTTCGCGGGTGTGTTCTAGTAACTATGAAATAAGGTGTGTTTACTGTTGTGATCGTTTGTTTGTCGAAAACCAAATTTATAACACAGCAACAAACAACAACCACTGTCAAACAGGCTCATGACTTGGGACATACATACAGAATGTGGCGTGATACTCACTTTACCCCCTTACCTGGGACAGTGGTGAAACAGTACAAACTATAAAATCAGTTGAAAAGGGCAATCAGATGGAAACAAATACATATAACAATAACATGGGAACGTGACTGTACTTGTACATCCCAACAACAAAAAGACATCACATACAGATCTGAGAAAGCTCGCATTGACTGACAGCTAGTTCAAAGTCAATAACAACTAATTAAAAAAACAGCATCTAAGACTAAATTATCAACCAGTACACATCAAACACCCCATGAATTTAGTGTAAAGACGTCCTAAACAGTCAGCCATTATCACTGAACTAGTATAATATTTGTTTAGGGGCCAGCTGAAGGACGCCTCTGGGTGCCAGAGTTTATCGCTACATTGAAGACCCATTGGTGCCCTTCGGCTGTTGTCTGCTCTATGGTCTGGTTGTTGTCGCTTTAACACATTCCCCATTTCCATTCTCAATTTTGGAGAAAACATAGATTGTAGATTCTTAAAAGTGTGTTTGTATATAACAATAATATTAAGTAAATTATAATTTACTCTTCAACTTTGTACTTGTTTGGCTTTATAAATATTTTCATATGAGCGTCACTAATGAGTCTTATGTAGACGAAACGCGCATCTGGCGTACTAAATTATAATCCTGGTACCGTTCATAACTATTTACACCACTGGGTCGATGCCAATGCTGGTGGACGTTTCGTCCCCGAGGGTATCACCAGCCTAGTAGTCAACACTTCGGTGTTGACATGAATATCAATCATGTGGTCATTTTTATAAATTTCCAGTTTACAAAACTTTGAATTTTTTCGAATAATCTAAGGATTTTCTTATCCCAGGCATGGATTGCCTTAGCCGTATTTGGCACAACTTTTTGGAATTTTGGATCATCAATGCTCTTCAACTTTGTACTTGTTTGGCTTTATAAATATTTGCATATGAGCGTCACTGATGAGTCTTATGTAGCAAAACGCGCGTCTTGCGTACTAAATTATAATCCTGGTACCTTTGATAACTATTTACTGATAACAAAATCAATATTAATACCAATAAAAACATTTTTCAAAGATGTAATGACAGTGTTAAATCGGTAACCTGTATTAAGAATAAGTTTATTTAAAGGATCGATTACCAAGATCGTATCTTAATTTCCGGTCACTGTTAACAACATCTCAATAAAAAAATATCCGGACGAAGGCCATCATACTTTAGACGAGACTAAACAAAATTATGAAATGCAAATCAGCGTGAATGGAAAAAATGACTACTGGGTCATTTATTATTTCAAATTGAACACTCCACGTCATGTTTGAGACATCAGAGAAAATGAAACAATCAACGGTTTCAGACATTGTCAATTCGACGGATTCAAGAAGATATTTCAAAAGTCATTTGATCACAAATCATCTGGACGGTTCATTTTCAGCTGAATATTGCTAAAACCTGTCGGCAAATATCAAAATCAATTGCCTTGACAAAAAGTCATGTACTTGACTAGTTATTTTATGTTCTATTAATTTTTTTCATTTCAGCAATGTTCACTTAGATATGAAAAGCCGAGTTGAACCTAACGTCAGTAATGGACAAAAAAGATATAATATAAAAGAACAAAACATAATACAACATCAGATGTTTCTGACAAGAATTGTAGACAAACATATAAATTATTTCAAGAATATAAAACAAAAATTTCACCTGAAGCAATGCAGGCTTTCAATAATTATATAACTTCAAAAAGAGAAATTGCCCAGTCCAACTGTTTATTTTGCAAAACCGATATGCATATGGTGGCGTCACTCGTATGCCATGGCAACTCCAAAATGAGTCGGAATTGAGTGCATACTTCATATACAGAAGCAGCTATTACAATTTAAATATATAATCTGTTACTGTTATCTGTATATAATATTGTAACATTGAATTTTTTAAGAATAAAAGTTTTCATTTTGTATTTTAACTTATTACATAAATACGGGACATGTTATTTTACTATTCCAAGCATCATTGAAATGCATTAACGTCACAATAACACTACATTACTGTAGCCACAAATTTATTGTTACGTTCGTAATAAATCGGTGTTCCTAATCAAACAAGCATTTCAGCAATAAGGATACACTGAAGGCATTGTTACGTTGCCACGTTTTTATTTAGTATAGAAAATAAATTTACCTTGATCTTATTTCTGAAATAGATTAATGTCAACAAAGTAATGATGACCAATGTTATTGTTATGATGATCAAAATAACAACTGGAAAGTTTACGACTGTATCCTTGTTACAATTTAATTCTGTAGGAGACAGACTTATAAGCTTACGTCCACGGACGTTTGAGGGATTTGCACACTCAAGCGACCGTAGGTAATCATAAGCTTTTGGCATAGTCTTTGAAGATATATATTCCAGTACTGCAATTATTCCACAGTCACATAAGAACGGATTCTCACTGATGTCGACTTTAACAAATTTGTGAGTTGAGAACGAGTCTATCATACCTTTTGTTAATGAAGTTATCTTATTACGCCTAAGATCTATAATTCCGACTGATTTTGTCTCTTTAACGGTCCATCCAAAATCTCGTATCATTGGAAGGTATTTTATGTTGTTATCTGAGAGGTCTATATAGTCCATCACTGGGAATCGTAGTCGCCAGCCTTGTAGTTTATAAAGAGTATCAGACATACCATTTCCCGAAAAATTCAAAATTTTGAGATTTTCGGCAACGTCTACTTGAACTATTTTATCTACAACTTTTCTTTCTAAGTCTATATCACCGATTTCAAAAACCTCAAGATTGTTGTACAAACAGGTTCTTTTTTGAATGTCAAAGTAATGTTTATCATTCGTCAATGCAGAACTGAAGTTAAACAAATTATTGTTTTGCATATCTTCAAGTGTTGTCTTTGTCCCTCTCCGAATTATGACAACAGCATTCTCTGGTCCACATTCTGCAGCTCTTGTTATAGGGGAGTTAGCTTTGGACAGTGAATCGTATACTTCTTCCATTCGTAGGATAGTTGTTACGTTATCCATTTGTAGATATGTTATTGTGTCTGGAATACGGTCTATCATTGGATTCTTGAATTCAGTGTTGTAATCCTTAATTCTGCAGTCTTTGATATAAATTCTATGTAGTTTGTTTGCTCTGAACGGCCAAGGAAAGTGTATGATACCATCTTCACAAGTGACGGATAAGTCAAATCTGATATTTGATGAGACTCGATAGGTAAATCTTCTAAATTCTGATAACTTTATACTTGAATTACGTTTAATGATACATACAATCTTAAAGTCATTGTGTCCAGTTTGTGATATATTACATAGGTTACTCCAGTGCTCAAGCCTTGCAAACTCGTTCATAACATCTAAGTTATTCATTAGCGGTTGTTTTGCCAGCAAATCATTATTCCTTTCAGTTGTAACAGTAAATATTTTTAATCCAAGTCCAAGTCCAAACAAGGGATAAATATAAAAAAAATGTTAGATACGTTTTCATTCTGAGCCCTTGCTCCATAAATGACATTACTATGTATATTGGATACCGGGTGTAACCTAAATCCTTATGAGCTAAAAGGAAGACCGACTATTATCTTTTTCAACGAATAGACTGCTTTACTTCGATTGTTTTCTACACAAAAATTTTAACAAAAAATAATTAATTATGGTGTAAACAAACTTGAAATAATGATAATTGAAAAGTTTACGGAACTGCGTACTGTCATTTAATAAAAAAAAAACATATTACACAGACAGATGTAAATGTTTTGCGCCAAAGTTTTATCAGAGTTATTATGATAAATAGATTACATAATAGCCAGTCTGCATTTAACCTTCAAATTAACTGGATTTTTAACGGGCATCTCCCTTTTTAGTGAATGCAGGTAAATATTTGTAATAATTAATTCTTAAATATCCCCTAGTTGACATTCGTGGTAAAACTGAATATGATTGTATTAATCCACTTTTCGTTCCCGTTCTAGACAAGACGGCAACTCTTCAGTGCTAACATAAACTATCAAGATGGGGTTGTTCTCTGTAAAATTACGGTTCATTAAATATCAAAATCATTAGAACTTTTTATTTGATCTGGTCTTTCAACTGTTTTGCAAACCACATATATATAATAAGTCTTTTGAAGACAAAACGCGCACCCGGAGTACTCAGCAGTATTAGTCCCCGAGGGTATCACCAGCCCAGTAGCCAGTACTTCGGTACTGGCATTAAAATATGGATTTTTTGTGTTATTAAAAGGAGTAGGTCCGGTAAGGGCCGATTTTGGCCTCAAATTTCAGGTTCATCTAACAAAAGATTTTGGACACTTTTTAAACACTTGAGTGTCTTTTTCAATTGATTCGATTAATTTATGTGAAAAATTTTAACTGATTTAGTCATTAAAAACGCTCCGATTCAAGCTTAAATATGAAAAAATCTATTAAATATGCCAAAAAACGTCACTTTTCAGATGGTTTTTGTCAAAAATGAAAGTGGCCGCATCCGTGTTCATCCACAACCTTTATATATGTTATGTAATATCATCAAATACAACTAACATTTCAATATCATGAATGAACACGACTGCGGCCACTTTCATTTAGGACAAAAACCGCCTAAAATTTAACTGAAATGCTAAAATTGTGAAGATTTCAGTAATTTAGCATGACTTAATGATTCTAGTACCCGATATATGTGCATTTTATTGTCAAAAACAGCCCATATTTATGTAGAAGAAGCATTTTACTTTCCAATAAATAGCTAAAAGATTACAATTTCACAATTTTGTAAAACTGCTATATTTTGGGGCCAAAAAGGGGTCTTACTGAACCTACACCTTTGCTGTTACAAAATGATAGAAATTATTATAAATTAAGGAATGTATCTCCCTCATGCAAAGCTCTGATTCCTTTCACGGATTTGGCTATACTTTTTGGACCTTTTGGATTATAGTTCTTCGTCTTTTATATAAGCTTTGGATTTCAAATATTTTGGCCTCGAGCATCACTGAAGAGTCATGTATTGTCGAAATGCGCATCTGGTGCTAGAAAATTGATACCGTTAATTTTATTACAAAAAATAGTTAGTCCTAGACGCTTTTCTCTAATTCTCTTTATTAAGAACGATTAAAACTGAATATTGAAAGCCTGCATAAATATATGAAAATGAAGAACAATATGACCAAAAAAATACACAAAAAATACGTTCATAACTACATGTATCTTTTAGGGTCAAATTTCTAAAGGAGTATATGATACCCGTTTTTTTTTTTTATTTGTTTTTGTCATTTTTATATCATGCACTAGCTCGAGTTTGTTTCGATCAAATTACTACAAACGTAACACTATTGTAAAGATTCAAAACAAATTCTGGTTTGTCACTCCAGAGTTTTGGAAAATTTTACAGTCCTATTTGACGCAACACTTATATGCCTAGGGATATTTATGACAATTATCTAATTCCACGAAAGAGGGAAACAACAGACCTTGACAGATGAACTTTTGTAAAATATGAATAATAGTGCGTGAGTTATCCCGGATACTGATAATAAGAAGAATTTTAACATGATAGGCTTAATTAATCTGGATGTTTGTTGCTTTGAGTTTTAAAGGGGAACTAGCTACGAAATATATCTAAAAAAATATATGAATTTTTTTTCAATCATTTATGAAAGTGAAATAGTGAAATAAGAACTGCCTTTCGCAGCCAGTATATGCTTCGATTTTATCGAAATTAACTAAGAAATATCAATTATTTACCTGTGAAAAGTAAAATCACAAAAATACTGCACTCAAAGGAAAATTCAAATCGGA
Source organism: Mytilus galloprovincialis (assembly GCF_965363235.1). Classification (NCBI taxonomy): domain Eukaryota; kingdom Metazoa; phylum Mollusca; class Bivalvia; order Mytilida; family Mytilidae; genus Mytilus; species Mytilus galloprovincialis. The sequence continues at coordinate 93,318,678 of NC_134843.1, forward strand.
ATGTCCCTAATCAAATGGCAAAATCTAATGATAAAACACAAAAAAACGAATTGACAACTATTCGACCTCATTGAATCCATATTCATGTGACCTCTAATTTAACGCATTAAATAGAGATGGATTATGCATGGATTATGGATTGCTGCTCACAAGGAAACTATTAAAACAAAAGTTCCATGTGGTGAAGTTAAAATAATTCCTTCGTAAAATTTACGTAAGCCATCACGAGTTGGTTGACCGTTATAGAATAACCGTTTCACAGATGATATCGGATATGTTCCTTATGTCGTAACAACAAAGCCCTTCCCTTTTCACCAATGTGACCTACTGAATTAGACTATTTATTGGATTTGTAATAATATAAGCAACACGACGGATGCAACATGTGGAGCAGGATCTGCTTACCCTTCCAGAGCACCTGAGATCACCCCCAGCTTTTGGTCGGGTTCGTGTTGCTTAGTCTTTAGTTTTCTATGTTGTGTCTTCTGAACTATTATTTGTCTGTTTGTCTTTTTATTTTTTGCCATGGCGTTTTCAGTTTATTTTCGATCTATGAGTTTGACTGTCCCTCTGGTATCTTTCGTAACTCTTTTGTGTGTGTTAATTTACTAAAAGGACACGAATGTAAACTGTGAATGTAAAACAAAGTTAAATCGTGTATTTGCTTAATTCGATCCCCCAAAATTTATTCATATACAGATAAAAAAGATTATTAATATATATATTATACTATGAAATTAAACAGACCTAGAAACATCCAATTGCACGAGTGTTATAAGGAATCATTATATATTTCCAGCAATCAAAAGCACTCATTTTCAATGCTCCGTTTTCCCAAACAGAAAACTAGGTAGATGTGTTTGAGATGATGGTTTGGTTCCTTCCGTGCAATACATTAATTGGTATTTACAATTCTTAAAAAATGAATTTCGATATTTGAAGTTAAGCCTGGATTGATACGTGATCGGTTCCGTTTGTAATCTGCACAATAAAAACGGGACTTAATTAAAAACGAAGTAGGGACGTAGAAAAACGCAGTAAAACATAGAAGGAACGTATAAATACGTATTAAAAACGTAAACCGAATTCGTACTAAAACGTATTTGATTCTAATCACTTAGTCTTATTACGGTTTAGTACGTATATGCTACATTTTATAAGATTTTTGTACGGGACATTACGCTTCATGGTACGCATTTCTAGGTTTTATGAAGTTTTGATAGGCATTATTACATGTTTATCTTCTGCTACGTATAATCAAACCAGGTGTAGCCGTATTTCCGCCAATCGCAAAAATGTTTCTTCAGTCTTAGAGCAAGATGAACAGACAACGGATGGACAAAATGTGGATTATTGTTACACATTAATGTCAAAAAGTTGTTGTAAAATCTATCACAGCACCCAAACTCTATAGATCACTAGATGTTTCGAACAACTACTAGTATTTAGACCAATAAACTAATTGACCATGGCCATGTTCATCACCAGGAGTCCAAGCCATTGCATGGTGACACTTATTTTAAATTTAACCGTGGATTCGAGACCTTGTGATTTGTTTTTGATTTTGACTAATACTTTTTTATATACTTTTCTCTCTGTTTTTCATGTTTATTAATTTTACTAACACAGTAAAGAATATTTTTTTATAGTTTGCAACTTGTTTAAAATTGCCCAGAGTACTGTGTCCTTCAAGTTTTTATGCTAAGGAAAGCGAAAAGAGGTCATTTTATCAAATAAAAGTTTTTCCTATTAGTCATCTTTTAATTTATCAAAGGATTTTAAAATATTTTTTTCTAGTGTGTTTTCTGTCTTGCAAACACCCAGTCTATGGAAGAAGCGATTCGATAAAATCTTTTCTTATATCAGCGAGCGATATTGTCTTATATCAACGAGTTGCATTGTGGGAAATTTCAGACGAATGTTAGCATTTGTACGAAGAAAGGCAGATTTCTCGGTATAAAGTAATGACTCTTTTCTTAAAACAGGGTGACATTTAACACGACATACGTCTGGTGTATAATTTTCATGAGTTATTTTATGTAATAACAAGCAAGGTGTATTTAAACGAGAAAATTGAATTATTGAATAAATAAAACATAAATGCACGATTTATCATTTGTAGATGTACACACTCTATAAATATCATGTAGCAAATTCAGTGGAATGCAATTGAGATGAATTCAATTGTTTGCTACGCCAAAATCACCTATAAGTCAACGATACTGCTATATTTTAAAATATCAATGCGATATTTGTCTTTTATCATAGCGATGATTTTTTAATATCAAAAATTTATGAATGCGATACTTTTCTAATATAACTGCTATAGTTTTTTAATATAAAATGAATACGATGACACGTCACAATGCATGTCAAGATAACTGCAAACATAATTCACAAACTTAGATCATGACCGGTTTAATGTTTTAGGATCAATATCACTAAAATTTCGTAACTGTACCAAAGTTAACGCTTACATGAACTTATCATTTCAAAAATTTTTCTTGACCCTATTGATAGTTGAAAGTGTTAATAATCTGTTCAGTCTATTGTTTTCAATCACATGGTTTAACCGACTAACTAACATGTTTAACCCCGCCACATTATTTATGTATGTGCCTGTCCGAAGTCAGGAGCCTGTAATTCAGTTGTTGTCGTTTGTTCATGTGTTACATATTTGTTTTTCGTTCATTTTCTTTTATATAAATAAGGCCGTTAGTTTTCTCGTTTGAATTGTTTTACATTGTCTTATCGGGGCTTTTTATAGCTGACTATGTGGTATGTGCTTTGCTCATTGTTGAAGGCTGTACGGTGACCTATAGTTGTAAATGTCTGTGTTATTTTTGGTCTCTTGTGGACAGTTGTCTCATTGGCAATCATACCACATCTTATTTTTTATCATTCTATTTGAAGTGATGATGCAATGGCGGAATTTAAATGCGGTTTCAAATACGTCTACCGACCTATTACATTATAATATACTGTTCACACTGCTATAGCCTATCCACCTTGGTAATATCGAAATAGACAAAAAATATCATTACTTAAAAGAAACATTCATTCAAACAATCCAATCCAATACAGCTCCAAATTACAATAAATAGTCAAATGGTAAAATCAATAATCCAAAAAAATTAAAATGTACAAATGCAGATGTCCCCAACTTTGAAGATACCAACAGAGTAGCATCAGACTATAAATTGGACAACTTAAAGAAAATAAAAAATAGAAGAAGATGGTGCATGAGTTCGAATGAGACAACTTTCCATCAAAGTAATAATTTGTTTAGAGTAAACCATTATAGATTATAGATCAAAGTAGGTCCTTAAATACGGAGCCTTGGCTCACAGCGAACACCACGCTATATAGGAACAAAAACAGTACTAGTGTTAAACCATTCAAACAGGAAAACCAACGGTATAATTTGTAAAAAAAAAAAAGGAGATTCAAAAGTACATGTCAGATTATTTCGAATCAATCAGAACGAGGACAGTATGATTCATCTTTGTCACAAGTTAGTTTCATTGTTATTCAATGAAAGTCTTCCATGTGTTCGTTGCGAGCATATTGGATATTATCAGATTATTACATGGCATTTTTCATATTGCATGTATTATCAGCCCTAGGTTCAATATCAGCCTAATAGCCGCATGGCTCGAGGGCTGATAACAATTGCGATATGAAAAATGACATGTTATGATATTTTGATCATATGCTTCAACAGTACAAAAAAATAACAGATGCATATATTGATCCTTTTACGTGCATGGTTCCCGAAAAGAAGTTGGAAGAGTAAAAAGTTCACGGACGTCGGACCCAAACTTTGATACATTCAATATGAAATATTTTTATCATATGCCTCAACAGAGAGAAAAAACCCACATTTTTATATGGACGAATCGACAAAAAAATAATTCAACAATATACATAATGATGTTGGTAAAGTCAACTTTTTTAAAGTAACTTTCTAATTATTTTTTTTTTAATTTAATTTATTTATTTTACACAATATACTTTCCAGTATTCAAATAACTGTTTTGTACACAACTTTGTTATTTTTTTCACTGAAAACGTAGCATTGAGGTGTATTTTCCGGAATTTGCCGAGTATCATCGGAATGCCATGTGATAACGTTACGGAAAGGCATGTGATAACAATCGAAGCATGTGATAAACTTTTCATATCAGCCCGCTAAGCACCAATTCGAAAAATGTATGGAAAATACTTTAATTTAATGCTATTATCAAACGGTAAAATTCATATGTTATTTAGTCTAAGTATATGATAAATATTATTTCAGTGCGTTCATTATGAAAATTGCTAAATGTTATATGTGAACAATCATTGTGATACTTAGCTATTTGATTACGGCATTGTTTATTAAACCCTTATTTGATAAGTTTTGCTTCCAAAACTAATTGAGAAATTTGTAAGTTGATACCAAAAACAACTTGAATTTAAGCAATGGTCTTAAAACTGCTTATTTACATACAATACTACTAAGAAGTAAAATCACAAAAATACTGAACTCCGAGGAAAGTTCAAAACAGAAAGTCTCTTATTAAATGGTAAAATCAAATGATAAAACACACCAAACGAATAAATACAATGTAAGAACTGTCATATTTCTGACTCAGTACTGGCATTTTCAAGTTTTGAAAATGGTGGATTGAACCTGGTTTTATAGCGCTTAACCTCTCACGTGTATGACAGTCTCATCAAATTCTGTCATATTTACAACGATGCGTGAAGAAAACAGACATAATAGGTAAAATTGTCAAAATATGGGTACAAGAGTCTAATATTAATACTAATCGGTACTAATATTGATATAACAAAAACACCGCTATGATATTTTAAAAGTGTCGCATTGATATTGTAATTGTATCGCATTGTTTATTTATGTATATAAGAAAAACACAGCACATCACATTTTACACGGACATAAACTTTAGCTTCTAACTAACTTCTGAATGTATATTTAGACTTAATTGTTATTTATAATTGAACAATAAGTTTTAAAGTTAGTATTTTCTTAATTTTTCGTTGCCGAAAACAACATTTTCCGCATGGAATGTCTGCATATTTACAATTGATATTAGACAATATCGCTATGTGATATAAGAAAAGTTTTTATCGATACACTTCTTCCATAGACTGACACCGTGGAGAATACTAAGGAAATCTTTTTTTTAATACAGATATTGGTTTAACCATTAATGTGTCATTTCTTTGTTGTACAGTCACTTCCTGCATTACAGTTTTAATTTCATATTTTAATATCCCTTTTAATAAGGCGTTCAGCAAATAACGCATATTGTGTTTGCAAATCTACTGGATCGATCGCACATCTCTAAAAGCGAAGCTTTTCCCCCTTGACTTTTTGGAATTACTTTGACCCCTCTCTGCATCTCTTTCTTTTTCTGAATTTTATTATTTAAAGACGCCGTTTTATAGGTCAATGATCACATCGTAGGGACATGTAAACTGCATAGAATAAACTTAACGTACAAAACCTTACCTTAAGGGCATTCGATACAGTTTTTATACGCCCGTCGTCTTTTAGACGGGACGTATTATGGTATACCGTTGTCCGTCCGTCCGTCGTCCACACTTCGGACAATAACTCAAAAACACTTTCACCAATTTCCATGAAACTTTGGTGAATTGTTTATATCTATTGACGTAAGCTCCCTTTCGTTTTTTTTTAATTTCAGATTTTAAGTTTTGGATTTATGGGGCTTTATTCATAAAAAAGGGGGGATTTTCAACACTTCGGACAATAACTCAAAAAGGCTTTCACCAATGTCCATGAAACTTTGGTGAGTTGTTTATATCTATTGATGTAACCTCCCTTTCAATTTTTATAAATTTCAGGTTTTAGGTTTTGGATTTATGGGGCTTTATTCATAAAAAAAGGGGGATTTTCAACACTTCGGACAATAACTCAAAAAGGCTTTCACCAATGTCCATGAAACTTTGGTGAATTGTTTATATCTATTGATGTAAGCTCCCTTTCAATTTTTATAAATTTCAGATTTTAAGTTTTGCATTTATGGGGCTTTATTCATAAAAAAAAGGGGGATTTTCAACACTTCGGACAATAACTCAAAAAGGCTTTCACCAATGTCCATGAAACTTTGGTGAATTGTTTATATCTATTGATGTAAGCTCCCTTTCAATTTTTATAAATTTCAGGTTTTAAGTTTTGGATTTATGGGGCTTTATTCATAAAAAAAGGGGGATTTTCAACACTTCGGACAATAACTCAAAAAGGCTTTCACCAATGTCCATGAAACTTTGGTGAATTGTTTATATCTATTGATGTAAGCTCCCTTTCAATTTTTATAAATTTCAGATTTTACATTTCCGTGTTATGAATTTTTATGCTTAAAAAGGGGGGGATTTTCCAATTTTATGCAACTTTGATAAATTGTTTATATCTATTGACATAAGCTCCCTTTCCATTTTTATAAATTTTAGATTTTACGTTTTCTTAAGAAAGAATTTTTATACTTAAAAAAAGGGGGATTTTATGAAACTTTGGTGAATATATTAATGTAACATCCCTTTTGATTTGTATATATATTTCTAGTTGATCATATAAATTCATTTAAAGCATAAAAGTCAAGTTAAAAGAGCAACGGGCGTATCATGCGCTAAAGCGCAGCCCTTTATTCGATATAATGTCATTCTTATAGTTTTGAAATATGTTGAAGGCCTTGGCGAGTTATAAAATAAAACACAAAATAAAACATAGGTCACCGTGCTCGTTTTCGAGAAAATTGAGGCTGAAAATTGGGGATTTGTGCAATTTTGTAAAAAAGGTAGGCAATGTTATAAAATTTTGGGAGCAAATATTCTTCGTCGTAAATTATTAAGATCGGGTTATATTTGAAGCTGTGAAAAGTGACAATAAGTAAAAAAAATTAGTCCCTACACGAATGACTAGACAATTGTTCAAGCCTTGCTTGATCTTGCGGACCAGATTCTCAAAGTGGTATTTTCTTAATTAAAAAAATATGGAAATAAAGTGTTTCTGAAAATGTCATTTTTATCATTACTGCATTTTGTCATGCTTTCTCCAAATCTCAAATAAAAATTATATGTCACCGTGCTGGATTCTATGATAAACGCGATTTATCCTAAAAATTGCGTCCCCCTTTGTAACCTCAACGATTGCGCTAAATTGCACGACGTCACTGGCAGACTTTTTCGACGTTATCGCTGCTTTCCGGCTACATTTTTCAGATGTATAAATATTGTTTGTAAAGAGCTACCTATAAATAGGTAATTTTGTTTTTTGAAATAAAATCATGTAAATCATAAATACATCTCTTTATGTGTGGTCTAAGTAAGAAATATCCCAAGAAAAGTGATTTATACGGACTGTTGATAATTTTTACGACTTTTAAAATTAAAGACTCGGTAATTTAGAACATGACATACAGGTACATGTACTGTACACACTCGTGTATTAATTTATGTATTATTCTATACCATATGTTGACCTCTAGATGTTTGGTTTTTGTTTTGTTTTGTTCGGTGGGCTGCTGTTTCATTGCAATACTCCCTTAAATTCCTCTATTCACGTTTTAATCACTTTTTAGAATTTTACATTAATTCATAAAATTAAACTTCTATTCGGATCAATGATAATAATTGAATAAAATTGGGAGGCTCCTAAACAGTTTTAAAATTCACAGTTTTTATAGCTGATTATACGGTATGGGCTTTTCTCATTGTTGAAGACCGTACGGTGACCTATAGTTGTTAATTTCTGTGTCATGTTTGTCTCTTGTGGAGAGTTGTCTCATTGGCGATTAAACCACATCTTCTTTTTTGTTGTTGTCAGAAAACAAAACAAAATCTTATAAAGGAGAATCTTCAATATGCTTTTGATTTTGTCCAGACAGAGAAACTATACCATAATTATTTCAATTTTTGATTTTGCAAAAACGATTCAATTAATAGCTAGAGGACTGGGCATATTACCTATGCGTAATTTCATTGGTAAATTACAATAACAGTAGAAAAATCAATGAAATAAAAAAAAAATTAAAAAAAAACGGAAAATTTACCCGAAATTTACATTGTACTATTGAACTCGAAATCGTTCAATTTTTTTGATGTCATGTTTTGAATTCCCGCATCTGCGCAGAAATCTACAATGTACTTCCTTTTTTCGGTCTCGTTTGTATGAAACTTTGAGTAAAATATATATTTATCAGTCTAGTATAAAATAGGAAGGAACGCAATACCAATTTCATTTTTAATAATTCCTTGATATGAAAAAACGTTACCTGATGATAGCGTTTCTTTGTTTACATTGCATATGACGTCATAACTTAAATAACGTCACAAGTAAAATCCCAAACAACAGAACCAAAATCGGAAACCTTACGGTATTTCCGTTTCTTTTTTTAAAAAATACTTCAGTTACAAAAAAAATAATTCATACAGACTTCGTCCCCATCCACAGGTAATGCCTGCCTCATATCAGCTATTTATCATATACTTAGCATTGATATGATAGCTTTTGCATATGTGTAATGAGCGGAAGTACACAAGCCATAATTTCTGTGTAATAAATTATGTGTGTGTTACATTTTAACGTTGTGTTTCCGTTGTGTTGTTTGTTTTCTCTTATTTTTGAGTGTGAATTCACATTACTATCAGACGTGTCACGGTACTTATCTATCCCAAATACATGTATTTGGTTTTGATGTTATATTTGTTATTCTCATAAGATTTTGTCTAATGCTTAGTCCGTTTCTCTCTCTCTCTCTCTCTCTCTCTCTCTCTCTCTCTCTCTCTCTCTCTCTCTCTCTCTCTCTCTCTCTCTCTCTCTCTCTCTCTCTCTCTCTCTCTCTCTCTCTCTCTCTCTCTCTCTCTCTCTCTCTCTCTCTCTCTCTCTCTCTCTCTCTCTCTCTCTCTCTCTCTCTCTCTCTCTCTCTCTGTGTGTGTGTGTGTGTGTGTGTGTTTCTCTCTCTCTCTCTCTCTCTCTCTCTCTCTCTCTCTCTCTCTCTCTCTCTCTCTCTCTCTCTCTCTCTCTCTCTCTCTCTCTCTCTCTCTCTCTCTCTCTCTCTCTCTCTCTGTGTGTGTGTGTGTGTGTGTGTGTGTGTGTGTGTGTGTGTGTGTTTCTCTCTCTCTCTCTCTCTCTCTCTCTCTCTCTCTCTCTCTCTCTCTCTCTCTCTCTCTCTCTCTCTCTCTCTCTCTCTCTGTGTGTGTGTGTGTGTGTGTGTGTGTGTGTGTGTGTGTGTGTGTGTGTGTGTGTGTGTGTGTGTGTGTGTGTGTGTGTGTGTGTGTGTGTGTGTGTGTGTGTGTGTGTGTGTGTGTGTGTGTGTGTGTGTGTGTGTGTGTTACATTTTAATGTTGTGTCGTTGTTCTCTTATATTTAATGCGTTTCCCTCAGTTTTAGGTCGTTACCCCGATTTTGTTTTTTGTCCATGGATTTATGAGTTTTGAACAGCGGTATACTACTGTTGCCTTTATTTCCCACCCGGGCTGATAACCCATATCAGGGGCATCTCGTGCATAAAACCCATAATAGTGCCTCTCGTGCAAGTAACTTCCGGTATTTCCGGTATCGGTTGTTTACTTTTCCATTGTGACGTCAGATATTTTTTATGACGACGTCAAAATTTACGGGAACTTTTGTGGGGATAGTTTAGTACTTGCTAACAAATACCATTGACAATAATAAATAATTTTATAGGACAACAAATTTTCAATGTTTCAAAATGCCTCTATAGGAAATAGTAACATAAATAAATATGGAGGTAGTGATGTTATTGCTCAGCAATTATAAATAATTTGTTGGATTCATAATTTAATAACTTTTTTATAAAGTTTTTTTACTGTTTTAGTTATTTATTTGTTTATTTGCCATACATAAAACAAATGTCGGAAGTATATGATAAAGAGATTAATATATGGCCTTTTCCATATCGGCCCGGGTATCATCCCTTGACCCATATCAGCAACTCGACTACGTCTCGGGCTGAAATGGGGGTCTCGTGATGATACCCGGGCCGATATGGAAAAGGCCATGTATTAATCTCTATTTATCATATACTTAGCATTGATATGATGGCTTTTGCATATGTGTAATGAGCGGAAGTACACAATAGATACAGGAAGATGTGGTGTGAGTGCCAATGAGACAACTCTCCATACAAATAACAATTTAAAAAGTAAACCATTATAGGTTAAAGTACGGCCTTCAACACGGAGCCATAGCTCACACCGAACAACAAGCTATAAAGGGCCCCAAAATTACTAGTGTAAAACCATTCAAACGGGAAAACCAACGGTCTAATCTATATAAACAAAACGAGAAACGAGAAACACGTATATATTACATAAACAAACGACAACTACTGTACATCAGATTCCTGACTTAGGACAGGTGCAAACATTTGCACCGGGATTAAACGTTTTAATGGATCCAAACCTTCTCCCTTTTTCTGAAACAATAGCATAACATCACAACAAAGAAAAACATACGATAAAATATCAATTGGCAGACTTAACTCAATCAAAAAATGTATGATTAAACAATGAACGAATAAATTTGATCTGCGATATCTGAATACAAATGCACAGTTAATTAAATATTAGAGACAAACATTCATGACCAAAATGCTAACAAACAAATTCAAAAACAGGACATGACTGAGAAATATTTAACCAATCAATGTTCACTTTAGAAAAAAACCGGTTTTTTTATAATCTTGAAGTTTATACAAATGTTGTAAGAATAAGTGAAAAATTGAAGATATTACAAATAATCAAAGCTGGTGTACAGACAAGATCCATATAAATAAAAAAAATAACAAAAAAGCATTATAAACAGTATCAACAGGTCGAATTAACAAGAAAATACGATTTGAGAGTACTCGCAGTTACTGACAGCTAGTTAAAAGCCAAAACCAATTAATAATAAAAAATCATGCATCAGAGACTAAAATCGACTAAAACACATCACAGGGATTTAGTATTTTAACGTCATTAATAGTCAAAGAAGACATGACTTGTGCAATGCCAAAAATAAATGTATCGACAGGTAGTAGTATAGTGAAGAGCGACTTCTATAGAAATAAAACTTAACGTGTCTGTGTCTCTATACATCTCGCCTCAAAAGATAATGAAATTTAGTTATGTTTTAATTTGCTAATGACAATATCAATATTAGTGCCAATGTGAACTATATTCAGAGATCTTATTACAATATTGGTACGATAACCCTTACTTATAAGTTTGTTTAAAGGTTCGATGAGTTTACAAGGATCACATAGTGATTTCCTCGCTTTAAGTACAATATTACCATAATTTCCCAACCGGGCTGATAACCCATATCAGGTGCATATCGTGCACAAAACCCATAATAGTGTATCTCCTGCAAGTTACTTCCAATGTTTCCGGTATCGGTTGTTTACTTTTCCATTGTGACGTCAGATATTTTTTATAACGACGTCAAAATTTACGGGAACTTTTGTGGGGATAGTTTAGTGCTTGCTAACAAATGCCATTGACAAGTATGAATCATTTTATAGTACAACAAACATGGAGTAATAATGATCATAAAACTCTTTCAAATTTCCAATGTTTCAAAATGCCTCTATAGGAAATGTTACCAAAAATATATATGGAGGTAGCGGCGATGCTGTTGTTGGACATTCGATTTTATTTGATTCATAGTTTAACTTCTTTATGAAGTTTTTGACTGTTTAAGTTATTGCATTTCTTTATTTGCCTTACATAAAAATATTGTCGGAAGTATATGATAAAGCGATTAATACATGGCCTTTTCCATATCAGCCTTGTCGTCCCTTGATTTTCGTCCCACGAATATAGTCCCTAGTGTTGACAGTGGGTTACTTGCCATGAATTTTTATACCCCTTCGAATGTATTTCTCCATGTTTGATGCCTGAAATTGCAAGTAGAGGGGTGAAATTACACTGTTAAAAAATTTGGGTCCAGAATTTTAAAGGAAAGTAGTGATTTGGTCCAGCTGAAAAAGGTTAATAATTAGCACTTCGGAAGCTGTCAAAAGATTCCAAGACGCCCTAAACATAAAATTGTCCATATTTTGAGTTAGAGTCTATGAAGTTTTCTATAATTTTGATATAATTTGTCCCAAAAGTAGTACAACACACTGTAAAAATTTCATTGAGAAAGCGCAGGTTGGATTTTTTTAATTTTCATTTATGTTCTAAAAGAAATGCACTACAAATTAATTGTGGTCTCGGACCACATAGCCGACACCCCGTATATGGCGTTCTGCATGGTGCTCATACTACATTGATTCTCGAACCCCAACATATTCAGAAACCCAAACCAATAAGCAGAAACACGATTGAATTAGAGTATACATTTGTAATGTTAGTAAGAACTAACTTTGAATTATCATTATTTTTAAGGCTCCCTCAGTTCGTGTCTTTCAGACGTTTTATATACATTTAACCGATTGTTTTGTCAACGTTTGAATATAATCACCAGGTCATGTACGATAAACAATACCAAATATATGTTAATAACCCTGATTTGCCGAACATTGGTAACTAAAATAGAATAAAACATTTAATTTTCTTATTTTATGGAAAAGAAATCATTATTGTTTAAACATTATATACAAATAAGAAGATGTGGTATGTTTGCCAATGCTTCAACTCTTCGCCAGAGATCAAATGACATAGAAGTTCATAAAGGTCATTTCAAACAGCCTTCAACAATGAACAAAAAGTATTTACCATGGCTCTCGAAAATGTTTAAATCGAAATGTTTGTTTAAAAAGGTCAACTTCATCTGATAAAAATCAATCTTATCAAGTTTGAGATCTCTTTGTCAAATTTCCTTTTTTTCTCAGTGAGGTTGCTTTCAAAAGGTCCATAAAAGTTGGATAGTCCAAAACAAAAAACTAGAGTCCTATATCTCCGGTAAGTATGTTTAAATCGTAATGATGTTGAAATAACGACAAGATTGTGTTCACAGGGACACATACCTCTAACATTGTTCAAAAATACTACTAGTCCCATAAATGTATTGAACGATCAAAAAACAAATACAGTCTATACAGTCAAGTGCGTATGTTTAAAAAAAATACACAAACAGAATACTTTCTGTGAAATGATCTCAGAAGAGATGTGTTCGCAAATATCTTTGTAAAAACAGCCAGAGTACCATTATGCCAGTCAAAATATAGTAAGAAAATTATAATGAGAAATAGCTCTACTTAATATGCAAGTTACCAATCATGCAGTCTCCGAGTATTGTTGTGGTCAGTCACGCCGGCGCAAAGACGAATATTATGACTATTATACCACTAAATGCATGAGTGGCAGGTGACATCAAAGCAGAACATTTATTAATACACTTATTGCCTCACTAAAGGCCTACAATGAGTTACTGGCATAGTTTGCTCTCGTTGTCAAAGCTCTAAGCATAATTTTTACCTAAAGGGAGATTTGTGATTTCAAATTCAAAATTCGACTCTTTCTGTCTGTCATTCCCAAAAAAATTATAAATACTGCCACCATTACCTTCATAAATTATAACTGCTGACAATTTTCACTGACAATTGCAAACAAACTATATCTGTGTCATTTTGGTCTCTTGTGGACACTTGTCTTATTGGCAATCATACCACATCTTCTTTTTTTTATATATTTCACCTAGTTATTTCAAAATGTAATATATTTCTACATTTGCTACTTTTAGAAATAAATGGGGTCAAAATTTTAGACATTTACTATAAATTTCGTTTTATCTGATAATTCTATACATTAGATAGACATGCCTCCATTTTTTGGAATTTAGAAAAATAAAAAAGGAGTTTTGCTAAACCATTTGGAATATCCTATTTACTTCAGTTTGCTCTTATAAATTTATGCAACTATTCTTTGGAAATTATTTAATCAACTTTAATTTCATAATTCAAGATTTGAAAAAAACAGCATTTGTTAGGTTTGAAATAAACAGCATTTGTTATGGAATATCTTATTTATAAAAATTCCATCGGTGAATTTTTTCATAACATTGAAACAAATAATCATCATATATAATCAAGCCAAACTCAACTTCTTGTTGCCCTGAACATGCAGGAAATATTACCACTAAACATAAAGCTTACAACATTCGAAATCGTAAAGCATTATACCGACACCAATACACATAAAACAACACAATTAAGGACCATTTCACTTTGAAAATACAAATGTGTTATGAATAAACATTTAAGTAATTACCTAATTACTCTGCTATTGCTTTGAACCTTTTGATGTCTAATCAAACAACATAAGGAATGTGTATCGTCGCTTCAGAAATAAATTTTCAAAGAGGTTTATTCTGGATATGTAAGATCCCAATCAACAAGTGCGTGGAGTAGGTAAGAAATCACATTGAAATTCTAGTTGATATCAGCCAATACAATGTGCGTCACATAAAATCCTGTACTGAAACTAGTATTACAGTAGAGAAACAAATAGTTGAACGCAACGTTACTACAGAAGTGTTTTCTTATTCGAACAGAAAATGAGAAAAAATTATTTCTCTTTATTGCTGATTTTCTTTTTTTATTTAACGATACTTAATTTTGTTTGGACAATACAATTAAATAATTCTGATGACGCTGTGGTGGAGATGCCTTTAGTAACGAATAACCTAAAAGCACCGTTAGTGGCGGATCTCGATGTTTCTTCTATAAACAAACAACTTAAGCACTATATAGATACAGCTATTTCGAAGACATTTACTGATAAAGTTAAGGACATTGTTGAACATAGCCAAGATGAACTAAAAACTACCATGCTGACCACCTACAAGGAAAGGTTACAGGAATCAAAGACTTTGTATGAGGAGGATTTAGTGGATTTAGCTCATTTGGTTGGTGGATTTAAATCTCGCTTAGGAAGTGTATTCAGCGATTTGAAGGAGAATGTTACAGATTTGATAGATAATTTAGAAGAATGGAAGAAAGACTATACTCAAACAATTTCAGGTACAGATTTTTTCGCTAAATTTTTACGCTAGAATAGACAAAATAAATTGGAACCTCTCCGAAGATATCGTGAAAGCAATTGTATTTATCAAATATTTCATGAATTTCATAATGAAAAAACTTTGAGAAATTATTCAAACAATTTAATGGTTTATTAAACCAAGGTATGTTTTACTAGAAAAAGACAATTTTTAAGTTTAATAGGACTGTTAAAATGCCTTAGAATTAATCAATGTTCTTCCCTTCAAATTATTTGAAGTTTATAAATTATTTTGCCTTTTGACATTTATTTTTTTACAAAATACAATGTATCTCTCATTTTGAACTTAATGATGTACTTAGGTGAGGTTTAGGAATTTTTGTCAAATGTTCGAACTCCTTTGTGTTTACCTTTCTATACAAGGTAAAATATTTTGCCCTATAACGACCATTTAACTTTTCATATAAGACTTAATAGCTCAGAAAAGGACATTTGCCAAAAATTAAGCAGATTCTTGATTTTTTTTTTTTAATTTTAGACCCAAATAATACCCATGCAATTATAAGTTCAAAGTACGAGTCAGCCTTTTCCCGCCATATTTGAAAAATTAAAATTATCTCGAAAAATATCTCCATGATCTATCAATATTTTTAGTTATTTTGTTCCTTAACTAATGCTCTTCCAACTTAAATTATCAATTTTAAATTCTGATTTTTTTTTAATTTCAGCTAAATACATTATTAATGTACATTTTTGCTAAAGATTTTAATAGTTATATGGATAGTTGTCGCCAAATTCAATAACTTTATGTTTACAACAGAGAAATACAGACCTATCGATGTACCAAGAGACTGTACTGACATAAAAGAAAATAATATGAAGAGTGGCGTTTATACAATATTCCTTGCAGATAATGTTAATGGTATTAAAGTCTATTGTCATATGGACGTGGATGGTGGTGGATGGATCGTAAGTTGATTGGTTTATATAAGTTTCCTGTTTTAAGGAGCGTACCACATACTGTGAATAATATAGATTTGAAGCGTTTAATTTTCATAAAGTTTTGACAAAATGTGTACTTTGGCCTTATATAACATTTCAAGAGATTTAAACCACAAAATTTACAGGAATAATTTAATGGGATATATAACAGTATGACAAACACTAAAACTGTCATTGAGAATCTTGATTTCTGTTTACTTATTTTAAGGAATTAAAGCTTTGAGCTATTTTTAACGAGTTAACTCCCTTTGGAGTTCTGTATCCTCATAATTTGGATATTATTTCTACAGTGAGATATTGTCAACGAAAATGTGAGGAATACATGTACATCATTGAGACAGCAATATATTGATAAAAATAATGAAAAGCACATTTAGAAGGTATTCGATTTTTGGTTTTCAAATATTTTGTTCTCGAAAATAATCGAAGGGACAAAAATTGTCGAAACGCAAATCAATTGGGACTTCTTTTTTTTTATTATATTCATTGACTGATTTAAAGTTTTCTAATAATGATTATGTATATATATATTTATATCTATCTAGATTTGAATAAAAATATAACTAAACTGAAGCTATGGAAAGCATGCAAATTAGAAAAAAAATCATGTAAACCAAGATGACATCATAATACAGAGTTATTTTGGTTTTTCATTATTCGACATTTTAACACAAACTTTAAAAAAAACAATTAAATGAGAGGTTTAGCTAGCTATAAAACAAGGTTTAATCCCCCTTTTGTAAATAAGAAATTGAAGTCAAGAATATGACAGTTTATACCATTTCGTATGATATGTTTTACCTTTTGATTTTGTCATTTGCTTAGGGGCTTAGGTTTAGAATATTCCTCGAAGTTCGGCATTTTTGTTTATCTATTTTTTAATATATTCTACTTTTAAAAGGTCATACAAAGACGCTCAGAACGCAAGGTGAAATTTGAGAGAACTTGGAACGAATATGAACATGGTTTTGGAGAGGTCGCCGGAGAACATTGGCTTGGTAAGTGCTGATCTTAAAATTATGGTTATCTTAGATTTAATATTTTTGTTGTTGGTGTTCGCATGTTGTCTTCAGTCTGTTACATTTGTACTTGCAAGTTAGAGGTACGGCTTAATGTGTTGATATTTGACAACAATCAATCCATCTTTCCATCTATCAATTTATCAGATTATAACGGGTTCGTCTAATGTTGTTGTTTTAGAATAATGCATTATCTCTTTCATTTATAATAGTACGTGTTTACAACTGTTTTGATAAAAATTTTAACATACAGATATATATAGATTCTACCACTGCATCGAGTGTAATACGATATTTATCCACTCGAGACAGTTAAATTTTCAAATTTAAAACGCGAGGCTTGCCCGAGCGTTTTAAATATTTAAAATTTAACTGTCGAGAGTGGGTAAATATCGTATTACACGAGATTTGGTGGTGGAATCTGTTTCTCTAATGATTTTCTAACATTATGCAGGCAAACTTATTCCTTCTTTTCGAATGATCTGCAAAAAAGATGTGTTCTTTCTATGTGACGTCATCAGGCATGGTCGCCTTTTTTCATGTCGTAAGAATAGGAAATTCAGAGGAAAGCAAGAAAATTCGACGTCATAATCGGATTTTAACCAATGAAGTACTGAGATCAAACGAACCACTCGTTGATTAATTTTTTTTATACAATGGGTGCAGAAAGGGATAAATTGACGAAGAATTAGAGAAACATTTGTATAAGATTTTCCACTGTATGAAGATTTCATTTCGTGGGTATTAGACCGATTCGCAGACTTTTATTAGTTACTCTTTTTACAGACTAAGCTGTGGCATATACTTGTAAATATAACTTTATCCTATCACCAGGGTATCGATACAATACTTTTTTTAGTAAGTCGACAAAAAGTTTGTCTCAGTAGAGAACATGGTTTATATTTTAACAATCAAGAGGTTTCAATTCAATATAAATGGAAGAAACTTCGAAACGTCCTGGTCGGCGAACTCAATCGTTATAATTTAAGAAGACAACCCATAATTGATAATATGGAGTAATATACCGATAGAAAACGAATTGTCTCAGAAATGGAAAACAAGAATGTGTGTCCATACATCACATGCCCCGTCACATCATCAAATTAATATTTTCAATTAACACAAAATGAAGATCAAAACCCTTCTTTGGCAAAATTGTTTTAAGGTTTTATTACAATGAGTATGTGCACTAAGTTTCAAGTTGAAATGACCACAACTACACGAAACCGGAATTTTAAAGTAATCAGTAAACCGCATGATATGGTTCAAAATCAAAACTTTAAACGTGATACGGGACTGACGGACGTACGAATGGGTGAAACGGACGGACGCACACTCAGGCTTCAAACATAATAACATCGGTCTTTCGTAATCAATCGGGTCAAATGAAGAAAACAAACAAACAAACACAAATCATTACAAATAAAATCGATTAACAAAGAAGATATCTTGGATTATAGAATGTAACTCATATCTTAATGATGATTAAATAACTGTCCACACATGTTTTTTAGTGTTTTGGCTGAGGCAAGATTAAATTGATCATTAATGATTACTTTAGTATGCACAATTATACTAGTACATATATCCTAATTGAGTTACCTGAAGTCACAAAAAACTTTCCCAGTTTAAGCTCTAATTCCACTACAGTACTGACGTAATATTTTATTTAATGGTAGTAATATAATTACAGAAATACAAACTGTATGCATGTATTTTTGTTATAAAGAATAAAAGTAATTAGTTGGTGTTTTTTTTTAGGGTTTTAAATTATTATGTCCTTTGAAAAGGAGGTCCATATCCAGAAATCAACGCCACTTTGCTTATTTGAATATTATACTAAAGAAATCGGATACGGGTGACGAAAATTACATTAAAATGATAGGGAATTTTGAAAAAATGTCTATTTTAATTTAAGTGATAGACAGGTTGCCGGGGCAGAAAATGAATATACACAACAATATACACCATTTAAACGAAACATGATGACTGTTGTTGCAAAAATACAGGTTCCTGATACTCGAGCTATTTTAAAAATCGAAGCGAGAGGCTTTTAACATTGCAGTGTAAAATACAGGCTGAAATGGCTGAAACGTCAAATTTGCAAACTTCGTGTAGAAAATTGGCTTACAAGGTCATTACAAAAACAGGTTGCCGGGGTGAAATATGAAACTTGAATTTCCAAAGAATTAGCAAGTCCAAACCTTGTATGTGTAGTCGTTGAACTCTAGGTTCCCACGTAAAATTAAAATGTCACTATTTCAAGAAGAATACACTCACGAAGGCACGAAAAATTCACTAAATTCGCGTTCATTGTTTTGATTTTGACCGCCTGACAACTTTACGGAAATATCAAAGTGATCGTAAATAAGGACTCTGTGACGGGCAACTTGTAATATCCGTGTTTTAAAGATTTTAATGATATCAAGCCTATCAAGCCAATCCAGTTCAAAGTACTATCACGTCGTACAATTCTCATTTACATATTATGAATATTAATTAGCAAAACCACTACTAATTTCTGGCTATGCTTGCATTTATTTTCCTTCCTCGAGGTGGTGACTTGGATAAAAGAAATTCAAATGTTTTCTCCAATGGGTTATTTGTATCGGTAGTATAATGTGTATTGTTAATGCGGTGGTGAGTAGAATAAAAGTAAAGTGCTAATTTTAATTACGTATCTATTAATACATACATATGTCTACATTATAGGCAATAAATATATTCATAGTCTTACAAATAATGGAAAATTTGAACTGCGATTGAATATGGAAACGAAAGATGGCGAAGACATATATGCTTTATACAAGTTATTCATACTGGGTGATGCTGCATCCCAGTACCAGCTTACAGTCAATGACTATATTGGGACAGCAGGTACGTATATTGTGTATTCTCATAGGCGTTTTATGTTTTTTTGTTCTGTTGTTACAATTAAAATAATTGGATTCCCTCTCACGTTGTCCATTTAGCATGTAGAGAGAGACCTGACGTACTGTTGTGAACTCAAAATGCACAAGAACTATTTTATGTTAAATAAAATAGGTGTATAGTATGTGATATGAACATAAAACGTTATCAATGTTTATGTTTGACGTAACTAAAATCCCCTTCCCTTTTCACGAACGTGACCTACCGAATTAGACTATTTACCGGGTTTGTAATAACAGGAACAACACGACGGGTGCCACATGTGGAGCAGAGTCTGCTTACCCTTCCACAGAACTTGAGATCACCCCAGTTTTTGGTGGGGGTTCGTATTGCTTAGTCTGTCGTTTTCTATGTTGTGTATTGTGTACAATTATTTGTCTGTTTGTCTTTTTCTTGTAACCATGTCGTTGTCAGTTTATTTTTTATCTGTCAGTTTGATTGTCCCTCTGATATCTTTCGCCCCTCTTTTGCACACCGGTGCTACATACAACTTAGAATACCCAAATTTCGTTTGATGGTACAAAAATATAGTGCTTCTTATCCAAGCAACGGGGAAATATGTGGTCCGATTTAAATTTCACTTTTTTTTTGTATTTTTCTAAATAAACCTTCATCAAGTCTTCTACAGTAATTCAAAATTCTTAAACCTTCGTTTGATACCAATATTACCCAAATATTGTACTTATTGACAAAGTTGCAGCTATGCGTAGGAATTTGTTTGCTTAAAATAGATTCTCTCTGTGCATTTTTCATAAACAGCATACTTTAGAGGCGCTGTAAATAAAATGTTGATACGTAACAATTAAAAGATCTGTAAGAGAAAATACAATCTAAGTGCCTCTTCTATAGTATCAACATATTTGACTTCTCTTTTTTTACACACAAATTAAAGACAGACTGGAAGAATGAGTTTACCTTTGTTTCATAAAAACGATTGACCCAAGCAGAAACGTACATCTTGTTCCAGGAAATTACCAATCATACTATGTTAAAAACCACTATTTATTTAAACAAAAAGCTCTCTGAAACTGAAATAATGACAAATTTGATTTCTTTTATTAACAATAAACCTATTACGCCTTGAGGATGAGTTTTGTCTACAAACAATCTGCATTATTATTGGAATACACTGTGTCAATCTTCTTACCGCTATTGATAACAAATTATGTTCTTTGAATTACATATAGAAATTAGAAACTATGATGATGTGTCTGAGAACTGAACTGCAAAGAGATGATTTCTATTTTGCAATTGTAATCTGATCATATTTTCATGAAAAACTTTCAGCAGGGCACTCGCCCGGAATGTATATCTCACATTGGATACAATATCAGGAGCTTGTGATCCATGACATCCTTTGTAGAGTTGATTAGTACGGAGTAAGGAGAAGCTTTTTAACAAAGAGTTCCAGATACAATGTACCGGTAGTAAATTTGACATCTCTTCTATCAGTTAAATTTATTTGGATTTATTGACATAATTGTTGCTATTATCATATCCTCTTTTCTTTCTATTGTGACATCCCTGAACGCGACTTGTCATCGTTCGTGCCATTTGTAACATAACAAGCCCATCGGTGGACCTAGACAACATACCCTTCCTGATATCCTTCCTTATTTTAGTAGGGTTCTTGTTGCTGAATCTTAAAATACATTTGTATGTTGTGCGGACAATTGTATGCCTCTTTGGTCATGGTATTGTTATGTTGGTTGTTATTGTTCACTTGGTATCTTCTTCCTCTATAGGTTATTCTTCAAGGATATGTCCCTTCCTCCAGGTGTACCTACATTGCTAAACTTATCTTCTGGGTTTTTTTATATCGTTTTTAATATGCATGAAATATTTCACACTTTAAAGCAAGCAAAACAATAAATTTTGTTCGACATGTTACAAAATAATGTAAAACCGCTTTTCTTTATATAAGGTGACGCTTTACAACGACAATCTTCTGGAAAATTCTCAGCAATAGATTGTGACAACAGTGGTGGTCGTAATGATGCAATATCCTACGGACCATGGTGGCACAGAGGTGGTTCCAATACTTGGTTAAACGATGATCAAGCAGAAAATTACTGGGGGAAACACAGGTATATTGGTCGAAAGACAACCATGATGATCAGACGACTATAGTTACTTTCACACAAATGGAACAATTAACTTCTGCAGAGTAGATATCAACTTGTTTTTTAATATTCATATTAATCTTTTAACCAATATTTTATTTTAAAATGTCATATTCAAGAGTGTTTTACCAAAAGCATTTTCTATTATAATATGACAAATTTGTTGTTTATTAACTACATTAGAAAACAAATAATGTAAACGAATAGAGCAATTTACATTTCTTACAATACATATAAAAAAGAAGATGTGGTATGATTGCTAATGAGACAACTTTCCACAGGAGACCAAAATGACACAGAAATTAACAACTATAGTTAACTGTACGGCCTCCAACAATGAGCAAAGCCCAAACCGCATAGTCAGCTATAAAAGCCCCGAAATGACAATGTAAAACAATTCAAACGAGAAAACTAACGGCCTTATCTATATAAAAAACGAACGAAAAACAAATATGTAACACATAAAGAAACGACAACCACTGAATTACAGGCTCCTGACTTGATACAGGCACATATATACATAATGTGGCGGGGTTAACATACCTATTTTGAAGCTAGCCTCTGCATTGTACTATTATATGTTATGGACACATTAACCTTTTTTTAAAGTGGAAATAGGTGTTATAAATCAACCTGTTCTTTACAATGATCCTTGTGGCTACTGTTGTGATCGTTTGTATGTTGGCAACAGTTTGCTTGATATGTAAGCGTTTTGTGATTAATATGGTAGACATCGCATTGATACCAATATAGAGAATTGCTAGGATGAAGAAGTAGATTCTTACTACAAACCAATGTAGCAAAAAAAAGTAAAATCACAAAAATACTGAACTTCGAGGACAATTCAAAACGGAAAGTCCCTAATCAAATGGCAAAATCAAAGGATAAAACAAATTAAACGAATGGACAACAAGGCATTTTCAAATGTAGGACATGGTGGATTGAACCTGGTTTTACAGCGCTAAACCTCTCATTTTTATCACAGTCGCATCAAACTCCGTTGTTTTTACAACGATGTAAGTACAAAACAGACATAATCGGTGAAATAGTCAAAATATGGTCATAGCAGTCATCACTGAGTTACAATCTCAAGACAAACAAACATATACAATAAACACAAAAAAGCATCTATTAAATTAAAAAAACACATTCCTTGGTTCGCGTGTTGGGCGTATACAAATGCAAACGTCATAAAAACGAAATTTTGTCGTTCAATGTCCATTTAAAACAATTATAATTTTTTATGGAGTTGGTGGTATGCAGGGTTATAACATCAAAATTTATGTTAGAATTAATTACAAAACGGACTGAGATTAAACATTATCCAGCAGTTCTTTAGAATTTGTAAGAATCCATATATGGTTAATACTACTACGCGATGAAATAATTTTGTCGTTTGTCGTCCAAAGTATTTATTAAATTTATGATACGAGAGCGAGGCCTGAGCAGCGTGGTCGTGGATTTTCACAGAGAAGAAAATTGAAGTTTTTTCAGGAATTTCACAAAGTCACACCCTATTTGCCATACATTTAACATTTCAAAACATTTTATACACACTTATTCCAAAATACTATCTAGAATAAAGCGTAATTAATTAAACTAGAAACTTGGGTTTCTGCCCGTTCAGAACGAGATTAAATTTCCCGCCATTTAAAGGGTAAATAGTAAATTTATATAAAAGCATCATTAATATAGAATATAACTGTATAATTTATATATATCTTTAAACGTTAATAATTTAACAAGCTACATAATTAATTTTTGAATTTTGTTTCCCCAATAAATAACTTAAAGCATTCTCTGCTGAATATTTCCACCATGTAGGATTAACTAAACCAGGTGACCTCATTTTATCTTTTATCTCAGTCTCCTATTTTTATCCTTGTGTATTAATACCCCACCCCCTTTTTTTCTATAAATAGTTATTACACTTGCTAAGCAAGACTATTCCCATGACTGATAGCTACATTAGAAGGAGCTTGAGGCAGATTAAAATCCAAACATCAGGTCTTCAGCAAAAATATATACCGGTTTTGCTTTCTGACAGCAAAGGCTCGTATATTAAACGTGAAGTTACCAACTTAGATAAGCTAAAGATAGAGTTTATAAGCCAGTCAGGCTAACGACTGAGAGATTCTATACTCTGGGTACGTAACAACCTTCACAAAAGAACCAAAAGATATAAAAATATTCACGTTTACGTGTAGCTTGGAAACTGTGATATTACTGCAAAATCTGGTAGATATTTAAACCTTCGCTTTCAGAATACCTCCAATATAATCAAATACATTAAAGACAAACTTGAGGATATTATTTTAGCCATAAAAGTGTCCAGAAAGAAAAACACTCCAAGGGTCACTTTGCTCGAAATCCCTCATTACTCATTAGTGGAATACAACTCTTCACAAAAACACCCTGAACCTCATTCTTTTTATGAAGACGACATCAAACTTTCAAAACAAATTGATTCTATTAACAGTGTAATCCGTCAGCTTAATACCACCGCCTTAGATAACGCCAGATCACCGCGATTCTCATTGGACTTACCCGCCCAACCAAATGTCAAAAGGGACAAAGAACAAAGGCTCGTAGCCATTACAACTTCAAACACGTTTACGTGGATGGTGAACACCCCAACCCATTGCTTGCGAAACTCTGGTATCAACGCATTGGCAGACAGATGGTGTTCGACTGTTTCACAAAATCAAAAAAGCATCGCCATAGGCACAGAAAATCCAAAAACTCAAACTTGCTCTGAGAACATAACAGACTTTGACTTTATCATGTGTATTACCTGCGAAGAAAAATTCCATTTTCAATGTCAAAACGTCACTTCTGATCAATACAAATCTATGAGTATTGATGAATTGGAACAATTCAAATGCACACAGTGTAACTTGCTATTAAATGACTTATCCATCTCAGAAATAGAAACAGATGCTGGAAACATGGTTCAATTTACTGGTTCCTCATGCTCCCCAGATACTTTTGTGAAATCAGTTCAGATAAAAAGAAAACTTGAAAAATCTCCAAAATCAGACCCTCAATGTGGGATTCCCAATGACGCGCAACAAGACCATACAGGCAAACAATTGCATACTGCTCAACCAGGCAGAACTCAACTGGCACCTTCACAAAATATCATACCAAATAGTATCATACCAAACATGCAAGCCCAGCATTCACAAATGATATATCCTAGAGCTGCGGTTGCAACACAATTATCTTTGATAGTAATAACAGTATTGCTGTCACTCCATCAACTCATCTTCATCCTCAAATTCACCACATGTCCTCTACTAAAGGACAGGTACAGATAAACACATCTAGTAATAAAATTGTACCAGAGCTTATCACAAAATCTTATGTTTCTAATGACATAAGTAACAGTTCAATAGGAGATAGTAAAAACAGTTTTGCTGTCAATCCATCAACTCATCTTCATTCTCAAATTCACCACATGTCCTCTACTCAAGGAAAGGTACAGATAAACACATCTAGTAATAAAAATGTACCAGAGCTTATCACAAAATCTTATGTTTCTAATGACTTAAGTAACAGTTCTATAGGAGATAGTAAAAACAGTTTTGCTGTCAGAAAAAGAAATGAAATGAAAGCAAACCTGAATGATTCTTCACTAAGTTATCATCCTAGAGATTCAACAAAATTATATGTCTATCCTGTAAATCCTGATCCCAATACACTATCAAATTCCTCAAACTCAAATAGTAAAAACTGTTTTGCTGTTGAACAAAGGAGTGAGACAAGGATATCAGAAAATTGTTCTGACACAGTAGGATTGCCACCAAACAAGAATGTTCAACACATATACAATCCTTTTTTAGACCAAGGTCAAACATTCCTCCTGGACCCAGATATAGCACCCCCTGTGACAAGAATGATATAACCTTGGGAAAATCAAGTCCGCTCCGAATTGTCTCTTTCAACATTAAAGGCTTTAACTCCAATAAAAACTACTTTGATGAACTTCTTGATAAACATGATATTGTACTAATACAAGAACATTGGCTTTTGAACTATGAAAAAGAATTATTGAAACAACATCATTCAGATTTTATAACTTTCTCGAGACAAATTGATGATAATGAACCCTTATCTCCAATCAGTCGACCAAGAGGCCATGGAGGTATTAAAATTTTGTATAGAAAGTCCATGTCAACCATGTTTTCTCAACTTCCTGATGGAGATAACAGAATACAGGCTATCGAAATTTCAACTTCAAAAGACCCAATATGTCTTATAAATGTATATCTCCCCTCAAGAGGTACTGATAAAGGGCATGATGCTTTTAGAGCAGCTTTGGACATCTTAAAAGAATTATTATTAAAATATCAAAGAACTCATTCAATTATTATCGCCGGCGATTCTAATGCTTCATTTCATAGACAATACAAGGACACCCAAGATGAACTATTTAAAAACTTTTGTAAGGACAATCAAATAGTGCTACCATCTAACTACCCTATAGACCATACATACCATCAAGGTGATTCAAAATCAGATTCTAACTAAACCCAGAGAGAATGATGACGAGTCAACTGATTATATGCAGGTGAAAATCATAAGAGAAGGCCATAACACCTCAGCCCATTATCCCGTTTCTGCTGAATTTTCTGTTAGATTACAGACCACTCAAAAACAACAGAGTGGGGATATTGTTACTAAGAGTTTTTGGGAAAAGGTTGACAAAACAAGCTATGAACAAAATTTAAAGGAGGAACTAAAAGATAGAAAGTATCTGAATATGAGAACACCTTACGGTGTTGAACAAGCTACAAACCAGCTAATATCTGGTCTTACTAACGCTTTAAATTTGAGCTATTCACGTAGGAAATCCACATTTAGTGGAAAAAAGAAGATCAGCTGGTCTCCACAACTTGCTAAAGCTGTAGGTATCTCAAAAAACGCATTCTATTTGTGGAAAAAGGTTGGTTCACCTCCCTCAAAAAATAACATTTACAACTTGAAGAGACCAGAAACGAAACGTTTAGTTAGATCAATTCAAAGGCAACAAACCGCTGACAAAAGAATTAAACTTCATGAAGAGATTATGATGGCTTCAGACAGGGACAAGGATCTGTTTTTTGACTTATAAAAACTCAACGGTCCTCTTCTTCTCATTTCACACACACCCTTAGAACTGAAGAAAAAGAAGCATCAACTCCAAATGAGATAAATAATGTCTTCAAAGAACACTTTGAAAAATTAGCTAAGACCAATTCTAATCCTTCCTTCAACATTGATCATGATAATCTTGTCAAGTTAGACGTGGAAACCATTTTTAACATCTGTGAAAATCAAGAAATAACAATTCAACCTGTTACCTCAACAGAAATCACAAAGCGTATATCTATATTAAAAAGAAAAAAGGCTGGTGATATAGAAAGCTTAACTGCAGAACACCTAATTTATGGTGGCACAGAATTGACTGAATTCCTGGCTACCTTAATTAACAATATCTTCTATACAAAGCATATACCTGAAGTCATCAAAAAAGGCCTGCTGACCCCAGTCCACAAAAAAGACAAGACCCTACTATGCAATCCAACTATAGAGGCATCACAGTTATTTCCATCATATATAAGATTTTGGAGCTTTGTATTAGAGCTAGAATCGATGGTTCACTAAATAAACATCAAAACAAGCTTCAGAAAGGTTTCACTAAAGGTGCATCCTCGATTAATATTGCTCTTCTCATCTCTGAAACAATTAACGAAGCCAAAGATAAAAAACGAGTGTCTCATTCTAATAACTCTGGATGCAGAAAAGGCTCATGACGTGGTAGACCATATCCACCTATTTTGGAAATTATATCACCAAGGAATTAATGGAGCATCATGGTTACTAATTAAGGAACTATACAACAAAACAACCACACAAGTTAAATCTCAAGGATACATCTCAGAAACATTTGTAAATGAGCAGGGAGTCAAACAAGGTGGAATTCTCTTTTTACAAGGCTTATAATAAAAATATCCTAGATACTCTTGAATCCACAAACATTGGAATTAAAATTGGAACCAATTACGTTGGCTGCCCAACGTGCGCAGATGACATAATGCTATGTGCTTGTTCAGAACATGATGCCTCAACCCAACTCCGCATCATTGAAAACTGTACCAAAAACGATCGGGTAAAGATAAACAGCAAAAAAAACTGAAGTTCTACTGATTAACAAGAAGAATAAAGATATAAATTTTCAACTTTTTAATGAAAAAATAGATGAAAAGCAAAACATCAAACATTTAGGTATTGAAAGACAAGAGAAAAATAATTCAAACGTAGAGAAAAGAATCTCTACTGCAAGAGCTACAATGTATTCACTATTAGGTGCTGGATTACATGGAATAAATGGTATAAATCCACTATTATCGTATAAATTATGGCGGAAATACGTTATACCGAGAATACTCTATGGAATTGAAATTCTTAACATTATTAAAACTAATATCCAAAAATTAGAAGCTTTTCAGAAAAAAAAAACATTTAAACAAATTCTATCCTTACCACAAAGAACAGCCGATGCTGCTATCTATATCTTGCTCGGAGCAGAATCTATTGAGCAACTCGTACATAAAGCTGTCATTTCCCTATTTCTAAGAATATCAAAAGATCCCACCTTAATGGAAGTTAACAACTGGAACTTTAAAAAACCAAACTTCTGTTGGAGCAGTGTCAGATATCATAAAAGAGATGTTAGCACAGGGATAATAAAATCCAGGATACTTACAGGAACTTACAAAACCCAAAGTATTACCAACCGATTTGACGAAACAAAATCTGCTGAATGCAAATTGTGCATGGAAGGACCTGAGGATTATAAACACTTCCAAGTCAAGTGTGAAAGTCTGAATTGTGTGAGAAAAAATTCATCACAATAGACTAAAATCCCTACTGGAGGATAATCATATCCCTTATTGCAGTATAATTAATTCTGATGAGGACCTTCTCGAATTCTTGATAGACTGTTATAGGAACAACCTTATAACTGTGTCTCAACAGAGAGACTTAGAAAGAATCTACAAAGACTGAATCTATGCATTGGATGCTAAAAGAGCCCAACTTTTAGAAAACAAATGAACAATCAGTTGAGTTCTGTGCTTAACTTGCAAGTGGCTGTCAGTTGTGGGAATGT
Organism: Mytilus galloprovincialis; assembly: GCF_965363235.1. Lineage (NCBI taxonomy): Eukaryota > Metazoa > Mollusca > Bivalvia > Mytilida > Mytilidae > Mytilus > Mytilus galloprovincialis. The sequence goes on from NC_134843.1 coordinate 93,347,891, forward strand.
AACATGTAACAAGTATTATACTACTTATGTGTATATACTTAATAAATACTAAGTGATATAACAAAGTACTTAATAGTTAAAATCATAACTAGATCATATGAATATTAATTACCCCTGTAAATAATCTTGTAGACCCAACTAACCCATTACTAATACGGATTAGTAATTCTTATCACCTTCCTTTGGCTAAGAGAAATTTAAACAACAGTTTAGTGCGATCGGTTAAGAGCAATGCCACATTACAATGAGAGTTGTTTAACTATTAACAATCAAGTGATACAATCTTCCACATGCGAAAGTCTTTTAGGCATTAAAATTGACCCTTCCCTCACATGGACAACCCAAATTGACGTGATCTGCTCAAAAATATCAGCTAGACTTTATCTACTATTAAAGAATTTAAAAAAATCTAAATCTAGACTGCATAAAATTATTCTATAATGGTTATATCTTGCCATTAATTGATTATTGTTGTATAGTGTGGAGTAGTTGTAGCAATGAGGGTTTAAATAGGATATTAAAATTACAAAAGAGAGCTGCTAGATTAATACTTGAAACAGACCGTTTCGCTCCTTCTGCGCCCTTATTCACACACTTAAACTGGATGACAGTTGAACAGAGAATAAAATATCACAAGTTTGTGATTACATTTAAGTGCATTAAAAATGATGCCCCATCATATCTTACTAACAAGTTTCATTATGTTTCAGACAGAAATCCATACCCCTTGAGAAATGCTGTTCAAGAAAACCTCATACTCCTTAAACAAAAAACTGAATTGTTCAAAAAATCTTTTATGTATTCTGGACTGTTCTTGTGGAATAATTTGCCACTACCGTTAAGAAATATTACATATGTTAATTCTTTCAAATACAAAATAACAGATCATTTATTGAAATCAACCTAGCTGTATAAATAATATTAAAAACTGATTATGTCATCATGTTTATTTTTTCATCACATTTCATCAAGTTGTATTGTACATTATTATCATACTTAACTTTTTATACTAATGTATGCAATGTATTTGTTTGCATTTTGTTTGATTTTTCATGATGAGGGCCTCAGGGAAGATCAGTTATATAGTTAACTGTGTAACCCTCTTAAAATAAAGTATTGTTGTTGTTGTTGTTGTTGTTGTTGTTAAGGCTGTTAGGACTTTTATTCAAATAATGCGCAATCATCATTAAATCTTACATCTTTTTAATAATGTGACTTATAAATATTGGCAACTGTGAGACAGCAACCCGACGACAACAAAAAAGTAAAAACACAAGGATTTTTTATTATGGGTAAAACGATTATTACAAAGTTGAGGTCTTACACTACAAAGAACTTTTGGGAATTTTAATGAACATATCTATGTTTTACTGGTAAATTTTTAAGTCAGGGATTTCGCTACCACAAGTTCCTTACTCGTTGAAAGTAATCAAAGTCTTGTAGAACACTTACAAGAGGCCATGATGAAACATTTTTTTACGTTTGTTTTTTTTTTTTTGTGTAGTTTAGGTCACCAATACATAGTGGGGACCTTCGAATGTTCAGAAGTGGCCTTAAGCTGAACCTTGTTTGTGGTATGATTATTTGATATATGACTCTCTGTGGAATGTACGGCCTTTAATGTGTTTAAATGTAAAATTTTATTCTGAAGGACCTCTGTGTAGTATTTACGCCATACCACCACCATTGTATGGAATTGTAGTGTAAAGAGTGGAAATTTCAAAGCCGTCAATTGAATCAATAGGACCATCAAAAGCACGTAATTGTCTTAAACGTCCAAAGAGTATTTTACACTCCAAAAATGGTTAATTTCACAAATTGCATATGTCTTATTGCAAAAGATAATGATCAGTTCTTTGATACTAGTTTAGGAACTCGTTAAAAGTAATCAAAGTGTAGTAGTAAAACACTTACTATAGGTCGAGGTGTAACTATTATTAACGAGGTTTTTGTGCAGCTTATGTAACCAATACATAATGGGGAAGTTCATATGTTCAGAAGAGGACTTAAGCCGAGCTGTGATTATTTACTGTAAGACTCTCTGTGGCGCGTTCGGCCTTGAATGTAGCTGAACGTATAATTTCATTCTGAAGGATTTCCGTAGAATTAACCACCACCACATTGTTAACGGCTTTGTCAGCCGGTTTGCTTTGCGAGTTCTTGAATTTTTTTTTTTATCCTAGAAATGGGTGTATTACTTATATTTTCTCAATTATTTTCCAAATGCGATAATTTATGTACATTCATATCGTGGACTAAAACCGATACTATACTGATAAATGTTCTGTAATTGACTAATTGGTATTTGGCCCATTGTGCATAATATATAGATGTGATGTCTACATAAAGGCAATAGTAGTTTACCGCTGTTCAATAGCCATAAACAGATTTAACTGAAACAAATCGGGGTCAAAAACTAAAACTGAGGGAAACACGTCAACTATTAGAGGAAGACAACAGTACACCAGAAACACTGAACTGCTACAAAAACAAACACAAACATACATAGAAACGGACTAAATGATAACAACTGCCATATTCCTGACTTGGTACAGGACATTCTTAGAAATAATGGTGGGTTGAACCTGGTTTTATGGTTAACCAAACCTCCCGCGTATATGGCAATTTTTAAAATACCTCTAAAATGACAACCTTACGTGACAAGAATGTAGTACAAATAAATGCAAGAACACTCAGGACATAGAAACACATAAATAAATAGTATAGTCATGATAATAGTACACTTCAACATGTAAACCACAGAATACAATTAATATACGACATTACAAAGTTTACCACAATAGAATTATGATTGTGCGTCACACGAATGTATCAACGCCCCACAAAGTGAGGTCACAGATAACTTCACAAAATAACATATAAAATTTCTGTTAATGCGATTGCCGTGAGACCTTTCATTGCGTTGTCTTTTATCAACAATAGTTATAATATCAATAGAAAAGTTTTAAATATGTTCCCTTAGCCCATGATATCATCATTCAGACCTAGAAGATATGCTGTCTGTGGTAGTTTAATCCAAGACAGTTCTCAAGTTTACGGGAATTTTCAAACTGTTAATGTGAGTGTCCTGGTTGTTTTTGGGCGGTTTAAAGTGGTTGGAATTTTTTAAATTTGATATTGTGTTTGTGTTTTTCTAAATGTTGGTAAATTAAAATTTTGAATTTCTTAGGTATGCAGAAGCAGTTGAAGTGATTTTGTGTTTGTTTGAAAAATACACAGCCAGTGTTCCTTACATATTAAATACTACATTTACATGTTTAACCCCGCCACATTCTGTATGTACATGTTCCAAGTGAGGAGCTTGTAATTCAGTGTATGTCGTTTATTGCTGTGTCATATTTATATTTCGTTCATTGGTGTTTTTTTTACATAAATCAGTCCGTTAGTTTTCTCATTTGTCATTTCGAGAACTTTTATAGCTGATTGTGCGGTATGTGTATTACTCATTGTTAAAGGCCGTACAATGACCTATATATGTTAACGTCTGTGTCATATGGTCTCTCATTGGCATATGACCTCATATATTTTATTATATCCTTAACTATGGCTGCCTATTACTATTCTTTTTAAAGCCAGAGAGAAGATATCAAGAGGCAATCAAAATCAATGTCTGAGATAGATTGATAGATTGCTTGTTTTGTAAGTCTTTTACAATACTTTCAGCAATATTGGCTATTGCGTGTTGTTTTTTTGGGTTTTTTTTTTTTTTTTATCGATGACGGAATTCGGCGATCATGGAGAAATAAACTCATCATAGATAACCGGATTAAAATTTTGCATTTTGACCATACGGGCACGTCTACAAAAGACTTATCAGTGACGCTCGAAGCAAAAAAGTTAAAAAGGCCAAATTAAGTACGAAGTTAAAGAGCATTGAAAACCCAAAATTCCTAAAAAAAATTGCAAAATTCATCTAAGGTAATCTAATTCTGAGGTAGAAAGGTCTTAGTATTTCAAATATTCAAAGTTTTGTAAACAGTTAATTTATGAATATGATAGTAGTTTCATTACATTGTTTAACGTATTTTTCATTTTTTTCCCCATTCTTTCCAAGCCTGTTGAATTGGTCTATATACTATAAATCAGCTTCTGATTGTTTCATCCTTGTACACACAAAACAACTGTCGGATTTAATGTTAAAAGAATAGTCACTAAGTTCAATATTCGTTCAAAATAAATTATTTAACTATAGTACTTTGAAACGATTAAAAAAGTACAACAAAAAGCTGATCTCCAAGGTAAATGAAAAAACGGGAACTCTATAAAACTATCATAATCAAATGTTAGACTTTATGAACAACTGGAACGAATGGATAACAACTGTCATATTCTTAACTTGGTATAGACATTGTCCGAAAAAAAATGGCGAGTTTAACCGGGTTGTGTACTGCTAATGCTCCCTGTTGTTCTAGCTCCGGTATACTGACATAATTGGATGATCAATGAAACTGATAAAAAAAATATCGAACAAACATGAAAGCGACCATTGTGACATATCTTACAAAACAAATCTTTGTCATTTCTAAATGACAATTGAGACTTCGGCATTTAATCTGATTAATGATAACTAAGATAACCGAGAAAAAAAAATCCCATCTTTATTGTAGATAACGCAATTTTCGAAAAGCAAATACAGTCTATTTACAAGCTTATTCGATGTTCAAATGATTTTTTGTTGATTGCACCTTTCACAACCTGATTGATTTATTTTTGTTGTCAGATATAGTACCTTGTATGTTTGTATATTGAATTGAATCGTCACATTAGATACATATAGCAGCTTAAGATTTGTTTATTTTAATGCCGTTAATGCTTTTATGTTTCTAGTGTAATGAAATAAAACGTGTAAATGAATACAATTTTATGAAAATATCAAGGGAATGCAAGTTAAAATCTTCAAACAGTAGCTTTGTTGGTTGACTTTCTTCCGTCAAAAAAATAAATGAAAAAAATATTAACCATCATTTTTACTGGAAAGTTCAATACCAAAACAAAAAGAATGGCACACAATTCTCAATTCGAATCCAATTTTGTGGGGGTTTAGAGCTCCAGAATCTGAACTATTATTATATCCAGTACGGGGATGTTGTAAATTTAGAAATCTTAACTATTTCTAGGTTACGGGGTTATTGAATGCACCCGAAATCTGAATTATTATTGTATCCAGTACGGAGATAATAGATAATTCGAAATCTTACCTAATTTAATGTACGGAGATATCAAGAACTCCAAAAATCTTAATTATCATTATACTCAGTAAGGTATATTGAGATTTCAAAACCATAAATATATCTGGGTTACTTGTATATCGGAAGTTCCCGAAATCTGAATTGTTATCATATTCAGTATGGTGATAATGAAAAATTCGAAAACTCAACTATATCAAGTACATGGGGAAATTAAAAGCTCCAAAATTTTGAACTATACGCAGTACTTTGATATCGAAAATACCTAATCTGTTCTTAATTTAGTAAGGTTATTTCAAATGCTCCGAAATCTGAATTATATCAAGAATGGTAAATTCCAAATCTATGAAAACTAAATTATACCACGTATGGGGATATTGAAAAACTTAAAAATCTTAACTAAATTATGAACGGGGATATCTCTGAAATCTGAACGATATCAAATACGATCAAAATGGGTATTATATCTAGAACGGTAATATCGAAAACTTAGAAATCTAACCATATTCAGTAAGGGGATGTTAATGTTCTGTCAAGATAAACATTCAGTGTTGATCGCCTAAGATGACCAACATTACTTGATAATAAGTAACCACACATGTCTCATCCATTATAATTGAATATGAATATCTGACAAAATATTAAAATGATCTTCGCATTTAATTTCATGTGCATACCTGAAAGTAACTTACATCTGGTTATGGGTACGAAAATTATTTTTCCATACAGACGGTATGTTTTACATTAATGTATACTTTTTCCCCTTAATATTAATAAAAGATGTTTTTTCATTCGAAACCCAAATTACAGTGTTTACTTACATTAAACTAAATTAGATACAATTGAAGAGAACTTCTTTTGCATGTAAGAATCTAAGGATAACGTCTAAAATCAAGCTAGGATTTTTGGCAATGGCCATGATTTCAGTATTCCTAATGTAAACATTCAAGGTATTCGGTTGCATTTTAATCCATCATTTTCTACATAAGAAAATGCATATACTAAGTTAGGAATATGACAGATGTTATCCATTCGTTTGATGTGTATGCGCTTGTGATTTTGCCGTTCGTCTACGGACTTTCCGTTTAAATTTTCCTCGGAGTTCGATATTTTTGTGATATTACTTTTAAATGTAAATAAAGACAACAGTAGTATACCGCTGTTCAAAAGTCATCCATTGAGAGAAAACAAATCCAGGTTACAAATTAAAACCGAGGTAAATACATCAACTATAATAGGAAAACAACGAAACAACAAAAACACTGAAGTTTAGTTTGAAACTTTACCAATGCAGATCCTTGAACAGTCCATCAAGTCCATTATAACTGTTTTCTCATTTTGCAACGACCTCGTTTTTCATATAATACTTATATGGTGCGAAAATTCAATCTACATGGTAAAATCTAAATGATAATAAAAAAACATAGATCCAATATCCCCTGCGTTTCACTTGTTTAAGAATATGGTTGATTGTCCACCATTTTAGAACTTGAGCGAGATATTGCTTATATTAACCTATAGTTTTATAAAAATTCTGTCAATAATTGTACCTGTTGAGAGCGCAAACGAAAACATTTTCATTAATTTGATATTTCCAAGGGGAAAAAGTCGATCGTTCACCATTTTAAAACTTATCCGAAATATTGCTGATTTTAACCTATAGTATATAAGTTGTATAAAAATCTGACACTAATTGTACCCGTGAAAGCTCCAACGAGGCCATTTTCCATAAATTAAAAATGTCTAAGGGACAGAACTCTTTTTAAAAAAAGTTGATCGTCCACCAGTTTAGAACTTGTCCCAGATACTGCTGATATTAACATAGAGTATAGAATTTCAAAAAATCTGTCAAGAAATGTACATGTGAGAGCTTAAACAAGACCATATTCCAAAATTTAATATTTCTTAGGAGCAAAACTCTTTTTAAAAAGTGTTGATCGTCCACCATTTTAGAACTTGTCCGAAATATTCCTGATATTAACCTAAAGTATAAGTTTTATAAAAATTTGGCAAGAATAGTACAAGTGAGAGCGCTAAAAAGAATGGACGAACAGACGGACACACAGACGGAAAGACGGACGGACGCCCGGTATTTCTATGCCCCCTGCAACGCGTTACCCGGGGGACACACATATAATATTGACGATCAAATTTATTTAAGTAAAAATATTACAGTGAGCTTTGAAATACCCTTCCAAGAAAACACATGAGACGAATAATGCTAATATAAGTTATATGGTTCGCTACTGACCCCCATACGGATCCATAGAGGGTTAGTAAAATTCATAGGGGGTGAGGCCGGAGGCCGAATCTCCTATGGATTTTATTCACCCTCTATGGTCCGTAGGGGGTCAGTAGTTAACCGTATAACGAATTTATCGCACGCTGGACTTTTTCTGCTGCGTTATGCTAAAAAATAAACAATGAAACACAACAACATCGATAGATGACGTCACCATTAACGCGTCATGAACCCCTATGAAATCTACTAACCCCATACGGTTTCTTAATGGACTACAGATGAATTATCACGTTGTGATGGGTTAAATGCCGTCAGGTGGTGACCCCCTATGAGACCGTATGGGGTTAGTAAGTTTCATATGGGGTTCATGACGCGTTAATGGCGACGTCATCTATTAATGTTGTTGCGTTTCATTGTTTATTTTTCAACAAAACGCCGCAGAAAAAGTCCAGCGTCCGATAAATTCGTTATACGCTTAACTACTGATCCCCTACGGATCCATAGAGGGTGAATAAAATTCATAGGGGACTCGGCCTCCGGCCTCATCCCCTATGGATTTTACTAACCCTTTATGGATCTTAACGGGGTCAGTAGCGAACCATATAACTTATAATAGGGGGTCACCACGTGACGGCGTTAAACCAATCACAACGTGATATTTTACCCGCGGTGCGATAAAAGCAGATGACGGTCTCTTAACATTACCGATTAGGCGATTCACATTTTTAAAAACAGAGAACATAGCATTGGAATTTAAAAGCATGGAGGTTTATGAAATGATTGCGTTAATGAACATTTGTTCATTTTCAGAAAATTAGATTTGTATCTAGAATTGCAAAACAAAGAAATGTATTGATTTACAAAATTATAGTTTAAGATTATTTATCGGATTCAACTTTTATATACATCACAATGATCCATTATATATATAGAACACCACGTGCATTCAGTCATAAATGGCAAGTAATTTAACCTACTTGTATTTTATTCTGTCATATTTTAAACAAACTGACGTCTATGAAAGCACCAGGAAGAACTTGTCTCATATATCTAGGGAATCGATTATCAACCCTCGTGTGGTTTATATCATAAATACCTTTCCCAGCTACTTCCGGGAACACTAATAATGATGTTCTTGTCACAATTTACACTAAACCACATCAATAATCAAACTATACAATCAGGTCCGTCGATTATGTGGTACGCATATGATATCAGAACCCTTTAAAAAAAATACATCTAAGTGTTTGTGATGTAGACCAATCCGGTTTTTCATTTATCAGATGGTCTTAAAGCTGAGTTAACAAAGTCAGATAGGTTCAATTTGGTTTGCTGTTTTTCTTCTTTTATTTTTTTTAATAACAGAGACTTAATATATTTTTAAAATGCAAATTTCTGCGAACTCAGGTTTTACCTTTCGTTAATAAAACCTTGTTGTTAAATATTTCGTATCAACTTCACAAACATTCCACGATGGTATTAACGTATAGTGTATACTTATTGACTGGGTATGAGTGGAATAGTAAGTTTATTGTCCCTATGAGCAACTATTGTCCTGAGGCGTGGCCGAGGGCAATAGTTGTATCCGAGAGACAATAAACTTACTATTCCACGAATATCCAGTCAGTAAGTGTTTTATTATATCGAAAAATACAACAGACAATAAATGGCGGTGATTAATCAACTATCTTAATATTAAAGTCAAGAAACCAAAACATACCGTTTACTTCATAGATATGTTCAAATGCTAAGGCTACGTCTTGCACTGACGTCAACCCTATACTAGATACAATAGGTAAAACACGACGTCGTTACTCAAGCGTTATTTTTAAAATTCTCAAATCGCGAAGCTGCATTTAAAAATCCGCGAAATATAATGACGCTTGCGGTCAAATAGTTTCACCCAGGTCCAAAAATTTTTGACCAGTGCCATATTTCAAAGCTTGTAATTTGCCAAATAATGAAAATATTGTGTACTTATTTTATATGGAAAATGATAACTGAGGTATAATAAATTCTAGATATTGACGTTGTTGGTCACCTAATTACGTTTTGGAGTGTTCTTGAATTTGTCTTTGTAAATAATGACCTTTAGTGTTCAGTCTGTCCTTGGTTATATCCATTTGACGTCGCTCGGTACCTCAACATTTAGTCAGTGTGTTATAGTGGTATGGTAATTTTTTTTTTACGATGTGCCTTTCGTTTTTGCTAATGTGCTTTGTCTATTTACCTTTTTGTGCTTTTTGTTACATATATGTTTGTTTTTACAGTGAAGATTATAGGACAACGTTGACTGCGGTTCCCCCATTTTGTGTTTTTACCTATTGTATCTGTATGTTTTAATCACACATTGTTGTCAGTATAATGAAATTTTATGCGACTGACTGGGTGAGAGGTTTAGCTAGCTTATTAATGACAAATAATTTAACCTAATTTCATCTGTCATATTTATAACAAACTCACGTCCATGAAAGCACCAGAAAGATCTTGTTTTAATGTTCAAGTAATTTATGATAAACCCTCGTGCTGATGTTATATTATAATAAAGTCAATAGGAACTTCCGGGATCACTTACAATGATATTCTTGTCTGATGCCGTTTACTTTGATCATTACAATATTGTACAACGCGCGCTTAACGGCATTAATAATTCAACTAAACAAACCGGTCCGCTTACCGTTGTGTACGAATAATGTTATCGCTACCCTCTAATACAACTACAATAAAGTGCTTGTGATGTAGCCGAATCCGGGTTTAATTTATCAAAGGGTCTTAAAAAGTATGAAGTCATATAATTTATTTTTACATGATTTACAGCGTACATTCGGTCGGTTTTATTTGAAATGATAACAGCGTAATATATATAAAAAATGCAACATATAATCACGTTTTACCTTTCGTAAACAAACATGAAATGCATTGCGATAATTCATAAATCATTTATATTTTCTGTCTACATTTTTAGAAAATAATCAATAAAAAATCTCGTTGCCCAAAGAATTAAAACCTTGTCAACATGGTCAATAAGGGAAGGAAATCTATCTGGCTTTCAAAATTTTAATTTTGATAAATGTTTGGCATTTACTTTATTCGATTTACGTTCGAACCTCAAAAAGAATGAACGTGATTGTATTTGCATGTAAATATAATTTTTGAATAAATTATACTGGACAGTTAATACGAAACATGTAAATTGAGATTGACAATTTATGTATCAAATAAATATTATGTCAACAAGATGTTCTAAAAGCAAACACAATCTTATGAGAGGCTTAACTTTTCTTTATTGTAAAGGTTTCAAGTTAATATACTGTATATTCTTTTTAAACAGTTAATTAATCGTTTACGTCAGAATAAAAATATCGTTAACATTTGTTAATTGTGTTGTCATCGTTGGTATCAAAATTATGAGTTACCTATTCTTTTTGGTGCAATGCAATAAAATGTCTGTATAGAACTTTATGGATTTAATATGGAAATTTAAGTTTAAACATTCTACTATTTTCAAATACATTAAACCTTCAATTGTGAGTACTTGCTAAGTGATTGTTTAAGAATAAATGAAATTGACTATTGCTATATCGTTTCTCAAAACATAAACTAGTATGAAAAAAACATAGGAGAAAAGGCAGCCATGCTGCAATGTAAATACTTACACACAAATAGTTAAGTGCTCCTTTATCTAAAACGTTTGTATGGAAACAAGTAAAATGACACAAATCACAAAATTACAGAACTCCGAAGACAATTCATAAAGGAAAGTTTCTCATCAAAGGACAGGCAAATCAAATGCTTAATTATAGTAATAACTGTATTTATTAGATGCCTGAATTTATTGTTAAATATCATACAGAACTACATTTATATATTTATGTTTGTATGTTGATACTTTAAACTTTTACTAAAACTGAATAGTAGTGAAAACATTTTGTTTAGGTTTTCGCAACCTTTACTGAGAGGAAAAATTTGACATTTGGTTGGTTTAAGATTTTTATATCTTTTGTCAAACGAAGCTGGGGAAGGAATATAGTATTTCATCTGTCCGTCACAAAGTGAAAGTCCGTCTATCTGTGGAAGTATAAATCATAGTTCATGAGATTTTGTTCATAGATACGTCTTAAATAACCAAGGGGTTATGATGAAAAAAAATCATCTTGACCTAGTTTTCGTATATGAATGGCTGACTAAAATTTTCATAAGAGTCCATATTTGAGATACAACTCGTGAAGAAAGAGAAGAAAAAAATTGTTAGTAGATGCGTCTTTAATAGTAAGGAGGGTCCTAGAAAATAGACCATCTTGAAATAAAATTCATAGATTAGTAAATGTGGTCAAAGGCTGCATAAAAGTCGATATTTGAGATGAGGAATACAAACATTTTGTCAGTAGATGCAACTTTGATGGTCACGGTTTTCAAACTCAAAAAAAAATATATATATATATATTCCATTTCAGTAATATTTTATAGCATTACCATGCATTATCATAACGAATTGGATTGGAGCAGTTCTTGCAATTGAGGATTCAAGTGAAATCAATACACAGATTGTTTTTAAATAAGCATTTTGCACTTTTGATCACCAAAAACTTCTGTACGTCCGGCCCAAAAATTGTGTGCGTGCACCAACTCACTCTCTTGTAGAATTCTGTTACAAAAAAATAATTTTATCAGAGAACATTGCACATTTGTAACTGTATATAAACCCATTTTTATTTGGGTTTTTTATGATTGTAGTCATTTCACTTACATTTTCATACACAAAATATGTACAACTTCTTTTACAAAACTGAAATGAATGTTTGATACATTGTACGAAAGCCGAGAAGGATCATTCATAATTCAGAATTCAAAACTCACAAATCAACATAGATAATCCCGATTTATTGCAGTTGCAATCCAAACACAATAAATATTATCTTAATCTGATTAACTGATCTGATAAAATGTACCGTAGATTAATAATATAATAGTGCACAGACAAACATTATAACACTTTTCAAAGGATATGTGCCGACATTATGTCAGACAAGTGAAACATTTCTTGTTATCACTTTTACTCCGGGAGAGATAGATATCGAGTGTCACTTCAATCCTTATTCAAATTTTTTTCTTCACCTTTTCATGACTTGAGAATCTTTCATAATATAAAAAAAGAAGATGTGGTATGATTGCCAATGAGACAACTCTCCACAAGAGACTAAAATGACTCAGAAATTAATCACTATAGGTCAACGTACTGCCTTCATCAATGAGTAAAACCCATATCACATGTGAGCTATAAACGGCCCCGAAATGACAAATTTAAAACAATTCAGACGAAAAAACAAATTTGATATACAGTAAAAAAACGACAACCACAGAATTACAGGATCCTGACTTGGGACAGGCACATACAGAATGTGCACCATCCTCATTTATACAACACAAAAAATATGTCGCCCACTTTTCGGTATAGTGAATGAGAATTATTGTCAGGTGTAAAATTGGAGAATAGGCAGGCGAAGAATGGAGATCGAAGCGGGGTTTTTTTTATCCACACAGGGAACACATTGAGAGTTTAAAGCTGTAAGAAATTAAGCATTTCGCATTGTGTCCGAAAAGACACATTTTCTTTCATTGTAGAGGATGCTTACATAGTTTTGACATACTATATTTGATTGTAATATAAAGTTTCAACTGGTTTGTTTTAAATGATTATTTATTAATTTATTTCTGTTATTTCTTTAACCCGAAACAACCTTTGAAACTGGTGAAAATGTTTTGCAATGTTCCTGAATATCAATTTTATCAAGGGTTTTCGGATTTTTTCATTGCTGTCATTGGGAAATCTAGTGTCAAAATATTACCTTCTAAGTAAACACTGAAAACTTGATCTTTCAATGTTGGTTCTGTTTTAGCAAAGACACTATAAGTTAAAAATTCACAAGAAAACTTTCTGGTAGTAACAACAAAAAAGATTTGCACTAAAAAATAACATTTCCAAATAAAGTTATCATTATTTCCCTCCTAAAATTGCAATTAAACGACGCGTACAACAGGCTACAGAAACGTTGTGTATAATAAAGATAATAAGAAGAAGCTTTGTGTCAAATTAGGTGAAAATACTCCTATATAAATGCGAATATATTCCTGGAGTACCAGCTTTAATTTATGTTTTTACCGGCTGTATACCTCTCTGGAACATGCTTATTATCCGCATATGTATCATATGTACATTTTGGTTCAGTGGTGCTGATGGTATTTGAAGCAGTCCTCTTTTTCATATAATGACATCGGAGTTTTATATGATTTGCCATGTGGTATGGGGTTTGCTCATTGTTGAAGTGGTAATAAGCATTGTATGTAACTTTCATAACATTTGGTCGATGCAAATAAAGTTGGAGCGCGTAGACGACAAATTCAACATTTTTTCCATTTATAAATGGGCTTGAACGGTGAAAGTGATGCCAGCCAAATTTTAACTTGATCTCAGTTTGGTGGTAATTAGCATTGTGTATAAGTTTCATAGTATTTGTTTGAGGCAAAATAAAGTTAAATTGCGGAAACTTCCAAGTTGTAAATTTTCCCATGAATACGTACGGACGTACAGACGGACAAGCGTTAAAATTAATGCCCCTCCGCTGTAGCTGAGATTATTCCGGCTGCACGTCTGTCTGTGTATACCTTCGTATAGAAATATGCCATTTATAAGAATGGATAAGTTTGAAAAAAGTGTGTGTGTGAAAAAGGGAGGGGGGAGGCAAACTTCTGAAAGTGACAAGAAAAAAAAACCTATTTTCTATGTAGTGTAATAATCTTAAATTAAGTGATTGTTCTCTTTCATTTTCAGTTTTTAGTTTTAATTTTTGTCTTAAAATGGGAGAGGACATAGTTTTGTCTCCTTTTTGCCCCTGGCTCCTATACGTATACTGTTATTATGACATATTTTTTTTGTAATAGCAATGAAACGAGTCATTTCGATTACCGGTATGAAAATGAGACTGTTCTATGACGACTTTTATTTATTGAAGGCACTAATTTATAAAATACAAAATTATTGTATTTATTGGCTCTTAGTAATGTTCTATAGCGTATTTGAATAAAATTTCAAAGAATTAAATTTACTACAATACAAACAATTCTTAGCTCTATTTTAGAACATGTAATTTAAACTTGCTGAAACGAAGTTAGTTTAAAAGTCAAATTAAGCTTTAAGAATTCCTTTTTTTTTTTCAATTTGTCTTTTAATTTAGATTTATCATGCATGTCTCGAAACAAACGCGTAACAGGTTATAAGTCTTGGTGTTCTCATATATGCATTTGATACGGTGCATTTATTATATGGATATATTTAAGACTCCATTTATGAAAGAAAATCCATAGAGCAGAGCATTTTGGGTTTTTTTGGAACTCTATTTTAGAACATGTGATTTAAAATTGTTAAAATGAAGTTAGAAATTTGTCAAAGTAAGCTTTAAGAATTCCTTCTTTTATTTGAGATTTATTATGCATGTCTCTATACATAGTATGCGACGCGTAACAGTTTATAACTAAGTGTTTTGATATATGAATTTGATACGGTGCATTTGTGATGGATATATTTCAGACTCCATTTATGAAATAAAATCTATAGAGCAGAGAATTTTGATTTTTTTGTGTATCAATTTAAAATGTAGATTCAAATATTTTTCACTTCAAACGATAAAGTAAAACTTCTTCAAAACTTATATATAATGTATAATTCGGCGTCCGCAAAAAAGAAGCCATACGTATTTCATTGAATCTCGATATTTATCATGACTTTTTGTTTATAATTTTTCTATCAATGACGTTCTACCTCCATAAGCCTGGAAATGTCATGGCGGGTCACAATTTTAATATATAAATATAGGTACTATATATTAGTTAATATTATATAAAAATGGGTACATTGTTTTAGACAAACATAGCACAACCCTACCAAAATAAATCGAAGTTAACCCCTCCACCCAGATTTTAATTGATAATTCCAAGATTAAAGTTGGAAATTGCAAGATAAAAGTTGATAATTCCAAGATTAAAGTCGACAATTTGAAAAAAATAAAATAAAAAAGGATGACCCTAATACGCTTTCGTAATAATTGGAATTACATAAGTAAATGCCAAAAGTATCATCTTTCGTTCATCATAGACTGTAACTCCCAAATAACATAAAGAAAAATCGTCAAAAACTTTACAAGAATTGTTTTGATATAACAACATAAAATTATTAGAATTTGATAAACGATACACAAAATCTGTCTTTTGTATACATATTTTAATAACTAGATTCTTCCGTTAAAAAACTAGGTTTTTATAAGAGATTTGTTGTTGCTTGCTTAACCTCCAGTGGTAAATATTTCATGCATATTTAAACTTTACGAAAAAGCGATGATTTCAATTTTTTCATTGTGAACGTTCCATTTCAGTGAAGCGATTTTCCAGCTGTAGTAGTATAGGGCTCGGGTTTCCTTTCCTATTTTCTTGATAGAGGGTTGCTACTTGCAAGGACGCTGTGTTACCAAGGGTTTCAAAAGGTAAAGTTGGACGTATCCCTATGAAGGTGTAACGGACCCTTTGCCTTGTTTCAATGGGTTCGTGTTCTTAACAAACTTTCTAAAATAGCTTTCAGTAGTATATTAAAGTGTAAAGTGCGATCTTTTTTGGCTCTCGTAAGCGCGGGGAATCATGAGAGATTAATGTAGGATTTTTGAGTTTTGAATTTTGAATTTTGAATTTTGAATTTTGAATTATCTTTCTTGGCTTTCGTAACATTGCAAGGTGAGAAAAGGAAAATCACAAAAGTACTGAACACCGCGGGAAATGCAAAACGGAAAGTCCCTAATAAAAAAAATCCTATATAAACGCTTAATATTTCGTTGGTTACAAACAGACATCTGTTTTGCTGAGTGTAAATTCGCATTGCTATAAGACTTGTCACGGTACTTTTCTGTCGTTGTTCTCCTCTTATATTTGATGCGTTTACCTCAGTTTTAGTTTGTAATCCGGAATTGTTTTTTTTTTTTTTATCAATCGATTTATGAGTTTCGAACAGCGGTATTCATCAAAGACAAACAGCAACCGAAAGACAGTGATGTATGTATTAGTATTTCTCATGTTTATATGATAAATATAAATAGCAACGAAGCAAACTTTTCTTTAAACGAACATGAATACTAATTTGTTTAATGATGATGACTTTGCATCTTTAATCACTACCCGACTGCTGCTGATAATAAGAACTGTTACCATGAAAAACTTAATTACACAAATTTGGTATCGATACAACATATTTATAATACGTGATAGCTAACAATAAATTAAATATATAATTGGCAAGTATAGATTACTTACAAACGTAAAGTTCAATTACAATGTTATTACACTTGTGTATTGTTAAGTTGCAGCGCTTCAATTTTATACTGATTTGTTAATTGCCGTATTACTGTAAAATCTTGAGTTATTTCTTTTAATGGTGTAAATTTAATTATTGTATTAACATTTAATTTAAATTTTATAGAGTATATTTCTATGTTGTGATGTTACACTATCATTACAGGTTATGGTTAAGGTGGTGCCTGTTCAAACACTCGCTGCATTTGTTTGCACCTGTCCTTAGTCAGGATTCTGTTCTTCAGTGTTTGTCGTTTGTTGATAATAAACTCTTAATAGATACCAGGATTGCAATTTTATATTTGCGCCAGACATGCATTTCGTCTACAAAAGTTTCATCAGTGACGCTCGAATCCAAAAATGTCAAAAAGCCCAAATAAAGTACGAAGTTGAAGAGCATAGAGAACCCAAAACTCCTAAACGTTTTGAAAAATACAGCTAAGGTAACTTATTCAATCCACCATTTTCTACTTTATTATACTAGTTATTTTCAATTCGTTTGATGTGTTTGAGCTTTTGACTTTGCCATTTATTTCGAGACTTTCCATTTTGAATTTTCGTCGGAGTTCAGTAGTTTTGTGATTTTACTTTCTATTCCTGAGGTCGAAGATCCTTAGTATTTCAAAATGATTTGTAAGCAGTTAATTTATAATCATGGACCTGTATGATTTTAATAGTAATATACTGACTAAACTACGTAGTGGAACAATAAAACGAGATATTGACGTTGGTCGTGTTGACAATATTGTAAGAGAAAATTGTATGTTTATATGCTGTCATATGGATTGTATTAAAAACGAGAACCATTTTGGTTTAGTATGTCCTGGCTTTAGATCATTGAAGCAACAGTCTTTTCCAAAATATTTTTGTTCATGGCCAACTAATAGAAAGCTGGTATTTCTTTTACAGGCTTACTCAAAGAAATTAACTAAAACTTGTGTGAATTTCTAAATGCGGCATGGAAGTTAAGATCACAAATTATCATTACATAACAGTTGTAGTTCTGTGCTTGTTATGACCTTATTGTGTTGTTCTCTGCTTTTTTACTGTCTTTTTTGTCATTATACATTATGTTTGCTTCTGCAATAAAATATTCATTCAATTAATGTGGTTCTTTTTTGTTCCTCCTTTCTTGTTTTTTATATAGATAATATCTTTGGTTTTACTGTTTGAATGGTTTTATACTAGTCAACTTTGGGGCCCTTGTGGTGTTAGCCAAGAATTCTTGTTTAAGGCCATACATTGACCTAAAACGGTTTACTTTTACATCTTGTGACTCGGATGGAGAGTTGTCTAATTTTCACTCATACCAAATTATGTCCATAAAAAAATAAACGAGTAGTGTGTACCGTCCACGTGTTTAGTCTACAATAGATAATTATCATTTTGGCAATCATACATCACATAATTTTTATAAATAAACATATCAAACGATTGCTTGACACAGTCGTATCATTTTTCAGTTATAATTTAATTTTACCTAGGTATGTGAATAATTTAAATGTCCTATGACATTATAGTTTGTAAACGAATTGACCAATAAACTATTATGTACAATTATTTAAACTCCTCCTTGAATTACACATTTTCAGATTCAAAAATGCTGTTGTAGCTTCAAGACAAACATTTTTATAACAGTAAAATGCTTGCAGCTCATGCTTTTATAAATGTGATTTTCATATTTCTGTTTGAAATAGATAGTGTTAACGGTGGTAAGTATATACAATTTTATTGAACAAAATAGATTTACATTACGGTGGAATCATTACAGTTCGTTTTTAATGGATTTATTGGTTAGGGTAAATGAAATATTATTATCGTATTCTGTTGTTTTATCCGTAATTGTCGTTACTGATTTTGTTTTCCATTTCATTAATACATAAAGTCAGAAAACATTGTGATAACTCCTGCTCCATGTACAAATATATGAATATCAACAATAGTGCAATATTGGATGAAGAATTATTCAGCCCGTCGATATCCTTGAAACGCTGTGAGAATTACGTGGACTAGGAACCATACAATAACTACTAACTTGTCTTCTAATTGTAAACACATGGTCTTCAGGTTTGAGTTTCTGAAATCCCAGTTTTTTAAGATTGTAATTGGTTATAACAAAAACCAATACAAATTTCGTTTTTCATAGTTTTCAAACAATTTCCATGCAATTCATTTATCAAAACACTAAATGATTCAATATTTCCATAAAAATAGAACACAAATTTGTCTACACAAAACTGGTGAATAGGATTAAATGTACCAATATTCTCAAGATAGTCAAAGGATATGAAAAAAATAATAGTGCATAAGTTCTAATTGTACATTTACAAAAATATCATATATATAATAATAAATGTTATTATTCGGATGAACGGACGCTCTGGTTATAATTCTCTCTTTTTACATCTAAAAAAAACTAACCCCTTTTGTGTCTTAAGTCTACTAATTCGCTGATTGGGTTTCCATTTTGTTCAGATTTGAATTTTCCAAAAACTTACTAATTGCCATTCCAATAAGAATATGTTGTAAAGTAAAATCTCATGTATATAAAATATATTTTCATATCTTCATACACCACGTCTGTTACGATCCAATAAAATAAAATCAGTCTAAGTTAAATTGAATTATATTGTCATTTTATATCTAGCTATGCGATATGAGTTTTGCTCATTATTAAAAGCTTGTACGGTGGCTTATAGTTGCTGCCTTCTACGTTATTTTAGTCTCCTGTTGAGAGTTGAGTGTTTGTTTTCTATCCCTTTAAAATCTTTGAAACTAGAATGGGACCTCATTCTTATAAAACGGAAATTGTCGTATACAATATCTAAGATAGTAAAAGATTGATTTTAAACCAAACCTGACAATCATAAGGAAAAAAAAAGATTAGTTATCAGTGTAACGATAATACTTTTGTTTACCCAAATAGTTTTGAAAAATAATCATCATGATCATATGTGTTTTATTGTTATTATACATTTGTTAAATACGAAATGCAGATAACCAATTTTGTGAAATTGAATAAACTCATTATAGAAACCAGGATTAAATTCTGTGTATACGGCAGACGCGCGTTTCGTTTACAAAAGACTCATCAGGGACGCTCGAATCCAAAAAAGCAAAAAAGGCCAAAAATGTTAAATTTGTGTTGTACTTTTATGTAAATGTGGAATCAAGTATTATTGTAACAGCTGTTTTGTAAGAAAAGGTTTTTGGTAAAACAATAAAAAAAAAGGAAAAAAAATACTGGTTTTTGTTATAACTAATTAGAATCACATACAACAATGAGTCCAGAATCTCACACCGAAGATCAAATTATCTGCCTAATATCTTTGGAGAGGTTTCTCTCAATCGATATATGACTTTTGAACACCGGCCGTAAACAACTGTTGCCTTTATTTTCCAACTACGGAGATTTCACATCCATTGGCTCAATGTTACTGATGATGGAAGTTTCTTCATCAAGGGTACCACTAGTCCAAATAGTCAGCACTTCTTTGTATTGAGATGAAATATCACTGTATATAAAATGAGCACATAATGTTGAATTATTCGAAACGCAAAGATTTTTATATAAAAGTCAGATATAAATTAAGTCGTATTTAACACGACGTATTAAAAAATATTTCTTTTCATCGAGCCAAAACCAGAGCCTTATCTTCAGGAAAAGAAATTAAACAACTTGCTTTTATAGACAAAACCCCCATTGAAAATATGCATCTTAAATTTTGTAAATCTACTCTAGGAATAAAACAAAATGCATCCAATTTAGGAGCAAGAGTTGAATAGACAACTTTCGAGTTCGATGCATTTCCGTCAAAAACTCTGGTTTTAGTGAACATCATTTGTGCGTTTAGGGGCGTCGTCACTTCCATTCCAATGTTGAGCGAGTGGTTGGAAAACTATAATTTTATATTGTACGAATTATACGACAAATTGAATTCTCAAAATTGACAATCAGCATTGATGTCATTAGGGAATTGTCATTAAGTACCTACAGAACAACCACTATTTCTAGTTTATCCTGCACAATGACGATCACCAAGACGCTTGATGAACGTAAATAGTGCAGGGATACAGGCGACCCCCTCTATCTGGTAAATGACGTCATAAAGGCGCGTATAATTGACGAGTTTTTTCCGGTGACGGATGAACTTGAAAGTGGTCTATTAGGGAGATTGCCTATAGAATGTTTTATTAAAACACAAACCCTTTTATATTTAGCTAGACTATATAATAATAATATTAATCCATTGATAAAGGAAGCTTTTTCTCTAGCACAGTCTCTAGATTTGACAGGAACTTACTCATGGTATACATATGCAAAAAATATTGTTAAAGAGACTAATGTTGACCTTAATATTCTTTCTACTTGTAAGGACATAAAAGATGAAAATAAAATAAAAAACGATATAAAGTTAAAAATGAAAAATAGATATGAAGATTATATTCAAACTAAATTTCAAAACATTGATGATAAAAGTAATTTTTTTCTTTAAAAAAAACTTAAAAAAGATTACAAACTAGAATCTTATCTAAATACATCTAATTTTCAGATAAGGAGATTAATCACTAAATTTAGAATAAGTAATCACTCCCTCTTGATTGAAAAAGGGAGATATTTCAAAATCCCAAGAGGGGAACCACTTTGCCATAAATGTAAAATACTAGAAGATGAGAAACATTTTTTACTCTATTGTGAGTATAATAAAACTCTAAGAAATGACTTTTTTCATCACATATGTACTGAAAATAATAACTTTAATAATTTAAATGAAGAAGAAAAAAATCATTATTTACTAAATCCATCATCGCCTTTACAAACAAATAAATTAGGATCCTTCTTGAAAAAGTCATTAGAACTGAGGGTAGGGGACTCTTAACAGCTTGTTTGTTGTTAAAAATTTTGATGCTGTTGTTATTGTGTATGTTTAATATGTATGTATATATGTTTATTGTGTTTATTGTGTTAATATATGTTGGTCACAAACTGTAATGTTTATATGACCATACAATACTTGATTTGATTTGAATTTAAAAAAAATCCTTCGGTTTTCAATGGTCTTCAACCTATAATTTGTTTTCATTGGAGTTTTAATTTATAAGTAAAGGACAATATCGTGTAGAATATTTAATATCCTGATTGGTTATACCTATTTATAACCTATAAAAGTGTACCTTAACAGTGATTTACTGATGTTTAGCGTATTTATAAAATTTTATCAATTGAATCCTCTGATAACTGATATCACCGTAAAACTTTTTGAGGGTAGTTCTAATATTTTGGACCATTGCTTTCGATAGATATTAGTGTAATAGTGCAATCAATAGATTGTATTTGTATGTTAAATATACTAAATTCGACAACCCTAATGTATAATGAAGACAGTTTTTATTTATTTTAGTTGGTTATAGATAATAGAACAACATTATAGAATTCCTTTCTTTTAGTTCTTAAAACAAAACCAAAATTAACTTGGAAGTGAAAATATACAAGCAATAAGAGTAAATTAAAAGATTAGTCGAATTACTAGTTATTATAAAATGACAGAACATTTGTAACATTTTAGGGTGTTTTTAGTTTTTATAATATTTTACAGATTGCAGTACAATAATCGACGGATATTTGCCAGATCCTAACGATTGTTCGTCCTATATACAATGTGGACATGGAATATCTCATACAATGCCCTGTCCTGCTGGATTACACTGGAACTGGCGTATAAATACTTGTGACTGGCCCGCAAATGCTGGTTGTGTCATAGGTAATATATTAATACAATGCCCTGTTCCACTGGATTACACTGAAACTGGCGTATTAATCTTTGTGACTGGCCCTCAAATGCTGGTTGTGTCATAGGTAGGTAAAGCCTGTCCCGCTGGATTACACTGAAACTGGCGTATTAATACTTGTGACAGGCCCTCAAATGCTGGTTGTGTCTTAGGTAATATATTAATACAATGCCCTGTCCCTCTGGATTACACTGGAACTGACGTATTTATACTTGTGACTGGCCCTCAAATGCTGGTTGTGTCATAGGTAATATATTAATACAATGCCCTGTCCCACTGGATTACACTGGAACTGGCGTATTAATATTTGTCTCTGGCCCTCACAGGCTGGTTGTGTCATAGGTAGGTAAAGCCTGTTCCGCTGGATTACAATGGAACTGGCGTATTAAAACTTGTGACTGGCCCTCAAATGCTGGATCTGTCATAGGTATTGTAGGCGACTGACAGAAAAAAAGATACAGATCATTAACAACTACATGTATCGCTTAGGTTTGGAATGTTATTTTTGTTTGGTACTTTAAATCGTTTGATTGTTTAGACTCTTGCATTATTAATGTGTATGGTATTCCAGAAACTCATTCCATACGCCATAATTTTTATTTAATATACATAATAGTTTTTTCTTTTCATTTTGTTGAATATGTTGAAGATCTCAATTTTAGACTTCAGTGTTTAATGATATCATAAACCGTAAAGGAATATCAGTTGACCACGGTTATGTTCCAATTGTTGTAACCTTGATTACATCTTGTGACATCAGTATCGGGTTGGCTGACCGTAATGGGATATCAGTAACGGGTTGGTTGACCGTAATGGGATATCAGTATCGGGTTGGCTGACCGTAATGGAATATCAGTATCGGGTTGGTTGACCGTAATGGGATATCAGTATCGGGTTGGCTGACCTTAAAGGGATATCAGATGACCACGGTTATATTCAAACTGTTGTTACCCAATTCTCCGCCTTGTGACATCACCGAATAAGATTCATATTTTTGATGGCTTCTGCGTTATGGAACTTTTTGCTATGTGATTATGGACTTTCCGAATTGATTTTCCTCTAAGTTCAGTATTTTTGTGATTTTACTTTTTTTCAGCGATTTCTGTTATTTGATTTTTGCAAGACATTCATAATCGAATTTGCCCTCCTTGTTAACCGAATGAAAATCGTATGAACCCGACTTCAGTATGTTGTCCTGTTAGAAAGATACAAGTTCATAGCCAATACACGTGATTGTCAACCTGTCTTATTTCTTACGTAAATCAATCAATACTTTTATCAAACAGGAAGTTTCAAACAGTGCCAATCACAGATCACACCGACATATGTCTTAATACCTATCATTTAATTAAACTACATAATTTTATCTCCAAAATACTATTAATGATTTATAAACAATAAACAGTATGCAGTATTGTAAATAATACCTGCATATGTGGTCTCATTTATTTTGGCTATACTATCTATTATATTTAATCTGATGGTATCTGTTTTGCTGGTATTTATTTTGATATTTAAGATGTTATTGTATCTCTTCTTAATTGTGTATTACTAATTTTAATGTTTTGGCACAGTTTAAATGAACAGTATTTATTTACAGCGAATCACGTATCATAAATAGGTTATAACAACTACATCCTTGTAAAAACAAAAGGGTTATGTATACGTAATCTTAGAGATATCTTATTATTGTTTAGAGCTCATTTCGTTTATTACTATTATAACAAAACAAAAAAAGAAACAAAGACACACTTGTAATACATATATCTAAATGTTGTCAATCATGTCACCATCCTTCCGAACAACAAAAAATAAAAATATAATTTACTTCCCCCCCCCCCCTGAAAAAATCAATACACAGGAACCTACACTGGTTCATTAGAATCAATCGTCGTGTTGCTCATTGTTAGTCAATATCTGAGACTGAGACAAGTGAACATATCTTCAAGCAAAAAAGGACACATACATTGCTTTACGGTCAAACAAATCTCCGTAAAAACTGTGGAAGAGATGACTAGATAACTTTACCATCTTTACGAACCCTCTTTTGCAATAGATTCTTATAAATTAGCTGCTCTCTATCAAGGTTAACATGACAGGAAACGCAAGCTCTAGAATAAAGGGTGAATGGAGACGAGAAGTGAGTCCAATATTACAATACTGTCAGTGTGGTTCTTCTTCCTGCCGTTTGTTTGAATATCTTCAATGATGAGATTGATAAATACATGTGTATATCAATGGAAATCAAAATTGGGAATTGAAATGGGGAATATGTCAAAGAGACGACAAACCTACCAAAGAGCAAATAATAGCTGAAGGCCACCAATGGGTCTTCAATACAGCGCGAAAATCCCGCACCCAGAGTTGAGACTCAGCTGGAATATTTATGGATTCAAAGTGGACAATAACGCATTGTTTGGTAGGTATCTCTTTCAAACAATACCTATAAGAACATGAAGATGTGGTTATATTGCCAATGAGACAACTCTCCAGCAGGGACAAAATGGCGTACCCTTCTCTTACGTAGTATTCTGTGTTATCAAATTTTAGAAAGAAGTGTACACTTATTGAATGTTAAATTATATCTGATTTACTTTTAAAGCCGATATAAGCTATGTGTCTCCTCATTATGGAAGTTTAAATGGAGAGACCAGATTAACGATAGTAGGGAGCGGGTTTTCAGTAAACCAGTATGACGCCGGTAACCAGGTTAAACTAGTATCATCGTATAGGGAGTATGACTGCCCAGTGCTGAAGGATGGTACAACTGAAACTAGAATCATCTGTTATACCCCACAGTAAGTTAATGTCAACAACACAAATTCAAGTTTTCTATTTAACACAAAAAGTATTTAAACAAGCACAGGAATTCATCATTTTGTCAAATATTATCTAAAAGTATTTGTTGTTTTTGGTTCGAAACAGACTTTCTATTTCTTTTTAAAAATCCCATTATGTAGTATCATGAATCCATTTTGTGTTTGAAATTGATATCACAGTATTTCTGTGAGAAAATACATAATAATTATGATAACTTCATCTTGTTCCTAATTTTAAAAGTCCAATACAATATAAAAGAAATATAAGAGAAATGAAATGCCTGCAAATAAAACAACTGTATACCAGAGATGATAACGATTTAAACAATAACGGATCAAAGTATGTCATGTATCAAACACCATATAGGGCTGAACAGGACAAACAAAATAATGTAAGGTCATATTTTCCCTGTTGAGGTTGGAACTTCAATTTAAGAACAATCACCCCCGGTTTTGAAGGTTGGTGTTGCTGTAGTTTTCTATGTTGTGTTTAAAATATTGATCATTGTCTTTTGGTCTTTATTCATTATTTTGTATTAGCATTGTCAGTTTGTTTTTCCTATTAAAGATTTTGAATATTTCTTTAGGTTCCTTTGTCTCTCTTTTACAAAATTTAAAATAAACTCTAAGTGGGAGGTAAAGTAAATTACTCTAAATAAAACATCAAACGAGATATATAGTTAGGGTTGTAAAAAAAAAATCGGAGCAAGTGTAAAAAGTTTTAACGCTAAGCTAAAGATCATTTTTAATAGAAACATGGTTGGAGACACTTATTATATTAGAGTTTCTGTGGATGGCGAGGCTGTTCTGACAAATCGACACTGTGGATACTCAACTGATTACAGATGTGCTTTCACAGTAAGTATTTTAGTTCGCTCTACTACACATAACGATTACTGATAAACACTGTATTAATTCATATGCTAAAAAAATCAAAACAAATTGTACTCCTAAAATCTTATTTAAAGCTACCTTGTTATAATCTTTGTATTTCGTCGTGAACGTACTTGTAAATGCATGTATTTTGGTTTTATTGGTTTATTTTTCGGAAATTTTTCACTTGACAAAGAGCACGATGAAATTCAAACCTAAAACATCATAAAACTTAAATGAAGTTACTTTTCTGTTGAAATGGACATCTGGTACAGTAAACTTAGTACCGTATATGAGTGATTTGTGAATTTGTATTCCCTTTGAATTACTGCTGGAGAATAAAATAACAAAAATACAGAACTACGAGGAAAATTCTAAACAGAATGCCCAAAGCAAATCACAAAACAAATGCTTTGAAACTAGATAATTTTGTGTAAATAAGTCCTTTATTTGTTCCTTGTCTTAGTTTTCTTCGTAGTTCTAATATATTCGTCTTATTCGTAGTTTCGCTTCTTCGTTTGTATTTTTGTTACTATACTGGAATTACTTTCTTCTGAATTTATAGTTTCGTCTTCTATATTTTGGCCGTGTTATTTTTTGTTTTTCTTTGTGTCATGTGGTATTTTTAGTATATTTAATTGCATTTAAAAGAACATGAATATGAATATTAGTCCTTGTGACTGTTATCAAAACAAATGTGTTGGTTAACACGAGGAATAAACTGTATATTAGTCATTGCTTCATATTTCGTTACTTATTTACAATGTGTGTACTTAATTTTAGCCAAGTATGTGGTACACGCCTACAATCACTAGCCTAGAACCACAGTCCCAATCTGGACTTCCAGGTAATATGCATGTTCAAATAAACCTACAATGCATCAAATTAGACAAATTATTGAATACTATACGATGTTTGCCACAGTTTTCGTGAACAGCTTCGGGTAAGCTGTTTTCTGAAGTACCAAACAATAATTATTTAATATATGTGGCATTCATCATATACAAACAAAAAAGAATACCAGCATTGAATATGGATTATCATTTTTGCGTTGTTCCAATAGTTGGAATCACCCCTTTTGTTTGGCAACTAATGCTTATGTATAAGGACACATGGTTTGAAACTCCCATCTATATGACTTGTATGTGTTGGAACCCCACTCGTTTTAAAAATTGCTGGATCCGCGCCTGTAGTTCAAATAATGTTTACTGACATTCGTATTACAGAATAAGTCCTATTTTGTAATCATCAAATAAAAAACAACTAAATCATGTAAATGAGGATGAACATAAAAAAAAATCAAATTTCTGGAATTTCTGAAAAGTTAAATGCAATTCATTATATACCACATACAAAAATACTCCAGTCTCTCTAATTAACTACATCTACGGCATTTGAAGTTTCCGAGGCAATACCGAAATTGTGAAAGATTGTTTGTCTTTTGTTTGATTCGTGAATAAATTATTCATTTTAGGGGGGATTCTTCACCTAAATGGTAAAATATTTACCGGTGTTTACGGAAGCAATGTCTTCCCAGAAGAAATAAAAAATGGAGTTACAGAACGTATGTTGAGGTAATATTTCTTATATGATATAAAACAAAATCCGTAGACCCTCAGTAAAATTTATCAATTTTGAAATTAAATAATATGAGACATTTTTTTAAATAAAAATCGAACTGACGATTAAATTTGTTGCAATATGAAAAACTATTAATACATAAATATTGTACATATACCTAGAGAGAACTTAAGGTGACAATCAAAATAAAAAAGTAACTGCATAAAATATAATAAAATTAACGGTACCAATTTTCTTGCACCAGATGCGCGTTTCGACAATACATGTCTCTTCAGTGATGCTCGTGGCCAACATATTTGAAATCCAAAGCTTATATAAAAGATGAAGAGCTATAATCCAAAAGGTCCAAAAAGTATAGCCAAATCCGTGAGAGGAATCAGAGCTTTGCATGAGGGAGATACATTCCTTAATTTATAATAATTTCTAATATTTTGTAACAGCAAATTTTAATAACATAAGGTTCTGGAATATGATTCATCTGTAAAAGTCGTACTGTTTGAATGCAACATATTATTGACGTTACTATCACATCTTCTATATATGTTAGGTTTAATATGTTGAATTCTTATTACAGGGTGTATGCTGCAGGACAGCTTTGTGAATTGAAGGCAGAAAATGATACATTGTAAGTGAAATGTTGTTTTTGCTTTATTTAGACCCCTCTACACCAAATTTGTTATACATGCACACGTTTAAAAATTGCGTTTTTTATCTAACGCAATCACAGGTTTGAACGTTGTTTTCAATTTAGACTTGTATATATATATACTAGTATGTGTGTATAGTGTATAAAGTTCTTAACAAAAACGTGAAAAATCATTGTCTGTTTTTCTTGTAGATCGCTTTGTTATTTTATTTATTGTTCATAACCTCTTGTTTAATTTCTTTAGCAATTTGTATTTTTTTAAATCAAGATTCTTTTAAGAAGAATAATTCAAACAGGATAATTCAAATAAAAAGTATAAAATCTGTTAAGGATTTTGAGAGCATTTTATCACAGTGTCTACTGAAACTACAGATCGGGAGTAATGCTCCAATTTCAAATTTTCAAATTGGTTGAATATTAACGATTAGAAATGATAATATATTTTTGTATTTTACATATTTTTCTAGCTACGGATTCGAGTTAAACAACGGAGGATACAGTACCTATGGTTACATAAAATGTTTAATGAAAGGAACATTTGTAGGTGAGTGTCTATTTCCCAGAGATTCGAAAAGGTTTAACGACCTCACACAAAGTTGACCTAAGATATATTTTGTTGTTATTCTTTTTTCCTCTTCGTCATATAGCTATTCAACTGTTTCCAATAC
Organism: Mytilus galloprovincialis; assembly: GCF_965363235.1. Lineage (NCBI taxonomy): Eukaryota > Metazoa > Mollusca > Bivalvia > Mytilida > Mytilidae > Mytilus > Mytilus galloprovincialis. The sequence continues at coordinate 93,377,107 of NC_134843.1, forward strand.
AGTCTTGGCTTTCAAATATGCAAATATAAACACTGGCACTAATACCACGTCTTATTATATCCATCTACTAACTATGAGTATATGTTTATTACAGGAAACTTCAATGCCAGTTTTATAATAGAAGGACATTACGGTCGGTAAGTAAATATACATGTTACTTTTGAAAAACTATGGCTTTTCTACCTCCGGAATAGATTACCTTAGCTGTATTTTGCAAAAAATTTAAGAATTTTTGGTTCTCAATGCTCTTCAACTTCGTAGTTTATTTGGCCTCTTAAACATTTTTATATTCGAGCGTCACTGATGAGTCTTTTGTAGACGAAACGCGCGTCTGACGTGAATATAAAATTTTAATCCTGGTATTTATGATGAGTTTATTTACAACCACTGGGTCGATGCCACTGCTGGTTGAGATTTATTTCCGCTAGGGTATCACCAACCAAGTAGTCAGCACTTGTGTGTTGAGTTGAGTTATCATTGATATGTTTATAATAATAAATTAACTGTTAACAAAACTTTGAATTTTTGAAATACTAAGGCTTTTCTACCTCAGGAATAGATTACCTTAGCTGTATTTGGCAAAACTTTTAGGAATTTTTGGTATTCAATGCTCTTCAACTTCGTACTTTATTTGGCCTTTTATACATTTTTTTATTCGAGCGTCACTGATGAGTCTTTTGTAGACGAAACGCGCGTCTAAATTTTAATCCTGGTTCCTATGATGAGTTTATTTACAACCACTGGGTCGATGCCACTGCTGGTGGAGATTTATTTCCCCTAGGGTATCACAAGCCCAGTAGTCAGCACTTGTGTGTTGACTTGATTTATCATTGATATGTTCATAATAATAAATTAACTGTTATTAACACTTTGAATTTTTGAAATACTAAGACTGTTCTACCTCAGGAATAGATTACCTTAGCTGTATTTGGCAAAACTTTTAGGAATTTTTTGTCTTCAATGCTCTTCAACTTTGTACTTTATTTGGCCTTTTAAACATTTTTTATTCGAGCGTCACTGATGGGTCTTTTATAGACGAAACGCGCGTCTGGCGTAAATATAAAATTTTAATCCTGGTATCTATGATGAGTTTATTTCATTTGATAAAGAATAAAATAAATAGAAGGAAGACTTCGCCGTTACAAGGTTTTTACCAAAAGTACTATATATGGTACTAGCATGACTAGAATGATAAATTTCCAAATAACAAGGTAGATGAATATTGGAGATTGCATGAGTGTATGAGAGGGGGAAAGGGCTTGGGTTGTGAAAAAAATATCTGAAAGGGGATCTCACAAAAACAAATTATACTATTTTTTCAAAAGCAAATAAAAGTGAAACTAGATATAATGATCCACATAATGACGGAGTAGGCTGTTCTGTATGGGAAATGAAAAAAAAATTAAAAAAAAGTATGCAACATTGTCCCGAAAACATCTTTTTTCGCAATGGTTGAAAAAAAGATGTTCTTGTAAAACAAATCCTGCCTACAACCACCAGACTATCAAATGTGAGTCCCCTAACTTATATAAGATCGTGATACTATGTACTGAAAATACATAAGCTTTGTAGTACTACGTATACCTCATATAGCTTTTGGTTTCCATAACTTAAGTATTTCGATGACAGGGGAAAACACGCGTCGTTGAGCATGGAAATCATTGTGACAGTTTTGTTTTCCTCTATGTATGAAATGGGACTGCTGATGGTGGACCATTAGTTTCGATATATTCCAGTAATGTCCAGAGCACAGAGAAAAAGCAACATTGTCGACATCACGATATAAGCAATGTTAACACGACGCGACATCGTGTTCACAATGTAAACATTATAAAATTTCTTATATATTTTTAACCTTAAGAATTGAATGCTTCTTTTTATAAATTTATTGGTGTGTAATTAGTTATCAAAAGTACCAGGATTATAATTTAGTACGCCAGACGCGCGTTTCGTCTACATAAGACTCATCAGTGACGCTCAAATCGAAATATTTATAAAGCCAAACAAGTACAAAGTTGAAGAGCATTGAGGATCAAAAATTCCAAAAAGTTGTGCCAAATACGGCTAAGGTAATCTATGCCTGGAATAAGAAAATCCTTAGTTTTTCGAAAAATTCAAAGTTTTGTAAAAGCTTTGATTAAAGTACATTTCGTATAAAGCGCGGAATAACGTATTATAATGAAACATACATCTTATGTAATTTTATCGTTGACATCGTACAATTTAGTAACGGTACAACTGTTGCAGACAATACCAGTTGGCATTAAAAAAAGTAAAATGAAATAATTTTGAGATTAATTCCTCCTTATGCACTGATGCTGTATAATGATAAGATGAGAGAAAAAGTGAAATCACAAAAATACTGAACTCCGAGGGAAATTCATAAAGGAAAGTCCCATACCAATAGCAAACTCAAAATCTCAAACGAATGGATAACAACTGTCCAATTCCTGACTTGTTACATGCATTTTTTTATGTAGAAAATGGTGGATTGAACCTGGCTAATTGCTAGCTAAACCTCTCACTTGTATGACAGTCGCATCTAATTCCATTATATTGACAATGATTCGTGAACAAAACAAACCGACACAATGGGTAAACATGTCAAAAATAAGGGTACAGCAGTTAACATTGTGCTATCGTCTTAATTACTATAAAAACAAATTACAAATGTAACAAAGAACCACAAAAAGGCATACATAAAATTTAACAATCTCATTCATTGTTTTTTGTTTTGTACGATTTTATTTATTTATATAAAATCCACCCATAAAGGATTGAAAGATTTTAAGTACTGGGACCGAATCATTACCTGATGGTCTTACCTTGACAGACACAGTGTTAGATTATCATTAACTCTGACGTAGAATCGCGCGTTGACGTCACACCGATATAAAATTTCAAAATATTGAACCATATAGTGAATATTTGTGTAAACGACACCGACAATAACGACGACAACGCCGACGGAAATTATGTAGGATCGCTATGTCTCGCTTTTTCGACAAAAGTCGATGGCTCGACAAAAATGAGAGATACAAAAACTATAAAACAATAACACAACGAATGGATGCATAAGTACAGAGTCACGTCAAATGGATACACACAAAACAGACGAAACAGTAAAAGTAATATAAACAAAGACAAAAGAATACTATAACGCGTTATTACGATGATTAAGAACGTTAGTTCGCAGAATCTATACTTCAAGACCATCGTGTATTATTTGTGAAGCTGAAACTGAATATTTATCAGCAAGGTCTTGGTACCTTCCGGTCAACTTTTTTGGAAAAAGTACGAAATGTTCTTTGACATACCCCTGTATCATCAACTTTCTGCTCATACACTGTAAACGTTTGACAAAGTCTGAGTAGGAGCTGCAAGCTCTTGAATACCGAATTAGTTGGGAAATGAATATCCCATATGCAGGTGAAGTTGGTATGTTGCTTCTAAGGTGGGGGATTTCAAACCTGTTTTAAGAGACCACTAACCTAGGGGAGGGGGGGGGGGTAAAAATTGTATCTTAAGACAGGTTGTCTTTTTTAAATATAGGTTCAATTTATATTAAATGTACTAAAGGGATCTTAAATTGCTGGTCTTTTAACACAGGTGTTTGCCTAAAACAGATGGTCTCTTAAGCATGTTTGACTGTAATTTTAAAATTAAAACCGTCTCGTTTGTCATAGATTCTGGTACTGAGATGACTGTATATGTCAAATTCGAGGTATAAGTCTTAAATGAGGCCGAGGAGGCCGTGTCTGTTGTTTTCTTAATTTCTAGTTCTAGGGGATATACTAATGGAACCCAATCAGAAAAGTTCGGATTCTTCATGGAAAGTACATCATCAATATATCTGAAAGTGAAATTAAATAACCTGGCTTCTTTAATCTTTTTTGTTTTAAGTGTTTGAAGGAACTCCGATTCATATAAAATAATCAGAAGTCGGCAAGGAGAGGCGCACAGTTCGTTCCCATAGGAATGTTGACAATTTAATTGTTGAAAAAGTCTATCTTCAAAATCAACAAATATGTTGTCGATAAGAAACTCGATCCATCATACTGATCACTTAATTGTTCCTTTGTGTAGCATGGCATGGATTTTTAACTGGTATATTTATGAATTATTAGTGATGATGAGTTAGTGCTTATATAAGCATGGGTCATATTTTAAATATTGTATATAAGTATAGGTCATTCTTTCTTAAATATTTATATAACTATAGGTACTGAATTTCAGTGAATCTTATATTAAAATGGGTACGTTTTTTTGAGGCAAAAATGGCACACCCTTACCAAAAAAATATCCAAGTTACCCTCCCCCCCACCCCTCCCGTGCATGGCATAACCTTTGTTCAATATTAATGAAACATGCCTTATGGGTCTTATGGTACCACAAAGTAATAAATTCAAAGCGTATGCTACCATTTTCATGTTGAAAAGCATTGGGTTTATTTCTATAAGACAATTTTTTTTCAATTTCACATGGGGAATGTTTTGAAATTAAAAGTTTTGATGGGATAAATTTCAGAAAAAAGACATTTATAATTATCCGGAACGTTCTTTTAGAGTTTTTAAGAATCTACACATGGTTAATGCCATTACGGGAGTAAACAATTGATCTAGTCTATATTCCGATTTTCTTTTCTCTGTCGGTGAATTTGTCATTAGGGATTTTCATGTTAATTTTAAAGACTCGACCTCACGAGCGGGATTCGAACTCACAACCTCGTCTGTCTCTGATAACACCGATACGTCGATCTTTATCAGTTTACACACAAGTTATACGTTTCTTTTCCCTAAACTGGAAAGTCCCAACAAAAGTTCTCATTTGTATGTGCTGTTCATCTTTATTATTATCTCTGCGAAAAAACTATGTTTTAGAAATATCGAATGTTGCATGAAAGAAAAGCATCACTTTATACATAGTGCAGCATTTTTTAAAGTCCAAAATTACCACTTCAGCTTTTCTTATGGCATACCTGCCAACTTTTGAAAGTGCCCATGGGGTTTTTAGTGCGCGACAACAACTTCAAAGGTTGTAGCTGTAAGACCAGACTGGAATTGTTTTCATGTGTAAGGATATTAAATAACTGTTGACTTTAATTTTCCAATTTAAAATTATGCACAAAGAAGGACCTTAAATATCAGGTTGGGAACAACACCTAGGGGTTAGAAACCCTCAATGTAAAGACATTGAAAACATTTTTTTAAGTACAAATGAGCACATATTCATATTATTTGAAGAAACTTTTACTAAAGAACTATACATTTTATGATCTACAAATGTATATATGGACCATAATTTGCTATTGGGCTCGTTTCCTATAACGATAGAAAAGTGATAAAAATGTGTATTACTGTAAGAAAAGTTGTAAATACATCTAAAGATGTCTTTATTTTTATCAACATACAAGTGTATGCTACTCTTCCCTAGAAAAAAAATTGAAATTAACAAATTTCAAAGATTATACAACCGTATTTTTGTGTTGTTTCTCGCGTTACTTTTCGCTTCCAAATTGCATAACGCTGACTGATTTATAGATAATCGTCACCGGCAAATTCGTAACTTTTGCTTTCAAATAATAAAGAACATCGACCAATAAGAATAGTCAGAAGAAAATGCCGAGAACTATAAGTATTTCTGTAGCAGGTGTAAGAACACTAGCGTTACTTTGGTTTCCCATTTCGTAACGCAAATTTTAGATGATGTAATCTGCTTTGTTATAATAGAATTCTTTATAACAATATGCAAATATGAACTCTCGCGAGATGTTCAAACAGGTAAATCAGAGATGATTTACATTCTAGTTTTGTTCTTCGTAATAATTAAGTTAGAAAATGACGTTATCGTTATGCGTTACATTTCACACAAATCAGAAGTCCAGTTATTTCCTTTTTTTTTATTAAAATTGTTTTTGTCGTTAAGTTCTAATCATTTCCGGTCATACGTGAAACATGTGACTAACATGTGATCACGCCCTTACAGCCGGATATATGAAATACTAGGTCTAAACATTGTTTTTGTTTCCAACGGGATGTTAGCAAACATAATCTGTAGACTTGTTTCCTCTTGTTTAAAAAAGGAAAATACATTTTTTAAAGAGATTGCGCCGGGGGCCTATTATTTTTCCTTTGAGCATAATGTTACATACGATCTTGTGTGAAAATAAATGCCCAATGACTTGACAAAATCGATTTCAGATTTGACAGATGTTATAACACACTTAGTTTCCACATAACGATGTAAAGGGTCCTTGGAAAATTCAATCGACATTACATCTCTTATCATTGTGCCGATGCTCGTTGGATTGAGTTTGCATCAGCAGTAAATATTACTGGATATTTTAGGTGAATAAAGATAATTTAATAAAAAATACATATACCGTTACACTTGGAATGTACAAAGTTGGTATCTTTGCAACAATTTTTAATTATTTTTTTTTATTCATGTTCTGCAAACACTTTTCAGAAACGCAATAAACTTGTCAAAAGAGAAGTAAACTTTCACCATGCATGACTTGAAAGGAAGTACTTTATTGATTTTAGCCCACTAAAGTAGGTTAAAATGTGGAAACCATGTAGATGGTGTACAGGTCACAAATATCACATGGTGCCTATTTTAAAGATTTTAATTACAAGTTAAAAGTTTTTTTCTTTACTGGATTTAAAGAATTTTACGTTATACATTGCCAATGATTTGGAATAAATTGTATATAACTGGAATTTCAAAACCAAATATAAATACATTTTTTTGGCTGAAACATCAAGATACAACGATTATGGTATCCTGTATCAATGAAGAAAATATGGAAATTTCTGAATAAATTGTACTAATTGTTTTCAAAACAAGCACATATTTAGGAGTTTTATAATACTGTTACATTTAAGATGGATTTTAAGAAAAAGTATACTGTTCAGATTATTTTGAGCATATTTTGCAATAAAATAAAACTAAAAAAATGCTTTCGGTTTCTTATGGTTTCCTGTCGCGTTTAAAAAAAACTTTAATTTATCATTGAAAATAGATTTTAAATATTAACATGAAGCAAGTAACACTAGTAATGGTGTTCATTTATGTCTTTTGAAATATATTGTGCAAAATAAAGAAAATAAAGATTGGTTTCCTGTTTGGTTTCCTGTCACGTAAACGGTGAATCAAAATGTATTAATTTTTTCTTGAAAAACTCAATTGTTCCATTAATACTATTCTAACACCAACACAACCCACAGAATAAAAGTTAAAGTTTTAGAACTTATAAAAAAGGATACAAAAAGAAACCAAAGGCCGAATACCAAATTATGGTCCATATATGGTATTATATATTTATGACCAAAACATGTCCAAGAATTTTTATATGTTCTTGGCCTTATATCTTCTTTAATATTCAAAATAATTGGACCCTTCATTTAGTAAAGTTGTTCCAAATATAATGTAAGAATTTTCCTATTTTTAAGTCATGTACCTGGTAAGTCAAAACATCTACATTTTTCTATTTCATTTTTTACAAGAGTAAAAGGACCCCTTGACTAAGGGCAGTCCCTCGATCATTTAAGGGATCCCTCATGTGGGGGGTTTTGTTTTGTCCATGTGAAATATAAAGAATAGTAAATTGTACTTTAAATGATTTGGTAATTTAATTGAATACATAAATAGCATATGTTACAGCAAGTGTAATGTCAATACATTTAAGTGAATAAACTACTATTTATTATATTTATGGTAGTACTGCATCATTGAAGTTTGTCAATCAGTCATGCTTTTATTCTTATTCTGTGTAAGAACCTCATTGCAGGTGAAAAATCATTTGCCATGTTCACGATTTTACAATGCTGACTAAAAAACAGAGGAATACAACACAAGTTCAAAATCTAGCATGTTAGAATAATCTTGAGAGAAAACGTTTTTGATTGGCTGATTAATTTGATCATGGGAAACATAGAATTTGATTGGCTGAACAAGATTGTCTTCCTTTGGAAACAGTTCAAAATCGGGAACAATCTTATTTTTTTCGTGTAGACAAAATTGTGTTTTAGAGGTTTTTTCACGATCACAATTGTGCACTTGAAAATCAACATCTTAAATTGAATTTTTGATGTATAAAATCTTGCATTCATACAATTAAAACCCTTAATAGAGCTTGTTTATTATTTCTCAAATTTTCAGAATTTATAACTTCTTTTGAGATAAAAAAAAAAAAAAAGAAAGATGCACTAAAGACAACAATTGTGTCACATCCTATCCATAAACATTTTGAGATATATGAAATATTTACTTCCATGGATGTATTCAAGTTACATACCATGGAAGTTAGTGCAAAAAATTAGATCAGATTGCTTTACCAGTATATTTTTTAGAGATTTTCATGTCTATAACATAACTTTTGTTTTATCCTTCAACCCTGATTAGAAGGGATCGAGGCATGCCCAACCATCTCATACCATAAATTTAAAGAGGTATTTAAATAAAAACTCTTTCATTCCCAACCATTAACTAAATAGTCTTATTTGCTTTGGGATGACCCCCTCTTCAGTAAAGAAAGAAGTTTGTTTGGCATATTCTTTACTGAAATGACTTCTAATGATAAAAGGGAGGTGTCCTGATCCCGAAATCCTGGGCTTAAAAACATGAAATCCCAAGGGCCCGAATTTAAAGAAATTAAAATCCCAACATTATGAAATTAGAAAAAAGAATTCCCTGATCCCGAAAGGATGAACCCCTGAAATCCCGAGCTTAAAAACACCCGATCTCAGAGTCCTGATAAAGGTCGAACCCCCTCCTCATTAAATACATGAAAAATGTAAAGTTCACATGCACTTGTTTTTAAAAATGTCACAACAGTATTTGAACATAGGGTTGTGCAGTGTTTTTTCAATATTTGAATTTCTTATATTCCTTAGAGGTAAGGAATATATGTACATGATGTACTAAAACTTTGTATTGCTAAATCTCCCTTAGCTTGAGTCTCTCTGTGAAGTTATATTTACTGCTTTCCAACTGTGTTTACTTTATACTGGTAATATTCTAAATCTGTTGGATATCATATCTGGGAACCAGTAGGTAAAAGAAGTAAGATACAGAAAATTTTATAATCTCCCCAAAAATGACGTTGTTTGTAATTCAGCTTTATTCACAAAGTGTAACCTTTAGATCTGTTAAATTTTCTGCAAACTGTTTGTCAAATTTCTGGAAGTTTAGTTCCATTGCTGGCTGTATATAAGTTAGAGAACTTTTTTTTAATAGTCATGATAGTAAATCAGTATATTTGACTCATCCTGTTACTTGTTTTAATTTTAGATCTTTGCCACAGAAAGAAGTGATAAGAGTATCCAGAAATGATGACATCTACATGTATCAGACGTATGCAGTTATCAATGATGTATCACCATCAAGTGGTAGTACAGAAGGCAGAACCAGGTTGTCTATTACTGGACAATATTTTGATGAAACAGAAAAACCTGTCCAAGTTGTGGTGGGAGGTATGTACCTTAATTTGGTATATTTGGTATATGCTTTGGCTGAAGGCCAGGCTCAAAGGATTTGATGCTTGGGCAGGTGGAGATTGGTGCTCCTCAGAATAAGGAGTTAGAAGATTGCTTCGATAAAAGTTGATTGCAGTTTTACCCTTTAGTTAAATTTCTTTTTCTATTTTAGGAGTGAGCTTCTGCTGGGTGTGCCCCTGTCTGATCCTAGCCTGGATTTATCAACATATTTCTTTTAAGTTTTGATGATAAAAGATGATAAATTGGAACTGTAAAACTTTATGAAATGATATGGATATACATGTATAGCAAAAAGGAGATGAATAAAGTTAACCTGTATATTTAATATTTTAAGATAATAAGATTTGCTGATACTCATGTCTGTGTTGTACAATGTATGATGGTCAATTATAGCTGTATGATATATTTTTTAGTACAATTATAGGTATAATGTATAAGGTTGATTTATCAACATTCATTGTTTATTGAATGTCTTTTTATATATTATACTATTTGTTTGTAGGATCTGAATGTAAGGTAACAGAGAAGGTGACAGATGGGTTGATTGTATGTGAAACAGGTGAACAAGTGACAGCTCCCAGATATTCCGGTAAAGACCATAATGTCAATGATAAATGTGAAGATTCAAAAATTATTCTCTACATATTAAACATGTTAAAATACAGGTGTCAATTTTTCACACCAAAGTTATCCTATAATGTTGAACTGCTAAGATTTTAGAATTTCACTGCTTGATCAATAGCATCATGCCCTCCTTGTCGTGTCAAGGGAAAGTATAATGATATGTCCACATTTTAATATGTTGTTTTTAATGAAATTGTTATGATAAATTAAAATAGGAATCCAAATTTCACAGATATTAAGGAATAGTCTTTATTTAGATTTGAGTGACTTAGAAATTAGAAGCAAATGAAACTGGAGATACTGTAAATTAAAGCATACGAAACATTTATGTTCAATGCAAATAATAAGACTGTTTACTCTTCTGTCATAAAAAAAGTTCCTATAAATGAGGTTATTCGTATAATATTATAATACATTGCCGGAATCCCTTCATCAAAAGTGCATATGTAACTGTCAAACTATTAACAGTTTGTTTTAGAAAAAAAAATCCAAAAAATTTGAATGATGCCCTTCCTGCAATTCCTTACTATTGCAGGGGTTCTATTATACGGGTCATGATTTAATAGTTATTAGATTATATCTCTTTTATAATTTTATATGCATTAATTAGGAGTAGTTCTTACGACCTAAAGTACCAAACTTACTTCCATTAGAGCATATAAGGTCACAAAAATATGTTTTATATAACAAAAGGTAAATAAAAATACAACAAGGTTCCATATAACAGAATTTTATTTTATAGATCTATTGTGATTGTGATATAAACTTACAACTGTTATAATTATAATATAAACTTATCAAATTTTATTTATTTTAGGAAACAGAGGCTTGATATATGAACGATACAGCAACCACTATTACAATTTGAATGACTTAACAAAGATTTTAGACTTGACTATAGATGATAATACAACAACAACTAAAGTCATTGACCATTTCTATTTTTCTGATTCAAATATTGGAGGGGACCATGTGACCAGGATACATGGATTCTATGTCCCTCCTCATTCAGGACGATGGACATTTCATTTACAGTGTTATACTCTGGGGAAGCTGTATCTAAGTACTGATCAAAATCCAGCGAATAAGGTATATGCTATTAATTATCATATCTCTATCCAGCGAATAAGGTATATCCTATTGATTATCATATCTCTATCCAGCGAATAAGGTATATCCTATTGATTATCACATCTCTATCCAGCGAATAAGGTATATCCTATTGATTATCATATCTCTATCCAGCGAATAAGGTATATCCTATTGATTATCATATCTCTATCCAGCGAATAAGGTATATCCTATTGATTATCATATCTCTATCCAGCGAATAAGGTATATCCTATTGATTATCATATCTCTTTCCAGCGAATAAGGTATATCCTATTGCTATTGATTATCACATCTCTATCCAGCGAATAAGGTATATCCTATTGATTATCATATCTCTATCCAGCGAATAAGGTATATCCTATTGATTATCATATCTCTATCCAGCGAATAAGGTATATCCTATTGATTATCATATCTCTATCCAGCGAATAAGGTATATCCTATTGATTATCATATCTCTATCCAGCGAATAAGGTATATCCTATTGATTATCATATCTCTATCCAGCGAATAAGGTATATCCTATTGATTATCACATCTCTATCCAGCGAATAAGGTATATCCTATTGATTATCACATCTCTATCCAGCGAATAAGGTATATCCTATTAATTATCACATCTCTATCCAGCGAATAAGGTATATCCTATTGATTATCACATCTCTATCCAGCGAATAAGGTATATCCTATTGATTATCACATCTCTATCCAGCGAATAAGGTATACGTATATCCTATTGATTATCACATCTCTATCCAGCGAATAAGGTACATGTATATCCTATTGATTATCACATCTCTATCCAGCGAATTAGGTATATCCTATTGATTATCACATCTCTATCCAGCGAATAAGGTATATCCTATTGATTATCACATCTCTATCCAGCGAATAAGGTATATCCTATTGATTATCACATCTCTATCCAGAGAATAAGGTATATCCTATTGATTATCATATCTCTATCCAGCGAATAAGGTATATCCTATTGATTATCATATCTCTATCCAGCGAATAAGGTATATCCTATTGAATATCATATCTCTATCCAGCGAATAAGGTATATCCTATTGATTATCACATCTCTATCCAGCAAATAAGGTATATCCTATTGATTATCATATCTCTAGGATATTTTTTCAAAACTGTTGAAAATTTTCGTTGAAAGTCTGGTAGGCAACATGCTAGGCCCTCATTGGGGTTTCCAAGTAATCACATGATCACAATAAAAATTACAATTAAAACTACCAAGTAATCACATAATCCAAAACTCCATGAGGAGGCTCCCTTGTTTCTAGACCAGTTAATCAAAAACTCCATGAGGAGGCTCCCTTGTTTCTAGACCAGTTAATCAAAAACTCCATGAGGAGGCTCCCTTGTTTCTAGACCTGTTAATCAAAAACTCCATGAGGAGGCTCCCTTGTTTCTAGACCAGTTAATCAAAAACTCCATGAGGAGGCTCCCTTGTTTCTAGACCTGTTTCTCCATGAGGAGGCTCCCTTGTTTCTAGACCTGTTTCTCCATGAGGAGGTTCCCTTGTTTCTAGACCTGTTTCTCCATGAGGAGGTTCCCTTGTTTCTAGACCTGTTTCTATCAGAGTATGGTGCTTACTGTAAATTGGGTTTATTTGGATGTAGTTTAATTTTGGTTTATTTGGTGACTCCAATGAAAGTGTCAAAATTAAATACATGAAAATGAAGCAAACACTTATATATTGAAACGCCAAAATCTAGGACCGGTACGATGATATCATTATGTTAATTGTTAAGGGATATATCTTATATTATATTCTTCTATTAACTAACATGTACTGCCAAAACCATATGCATGATATGGATTAAAATTTATTTCATACAATTTTTGTAAAAAATAAATAATCTATTTAAAATCACTTTCTTTTTTAGTTCAACCCCAGAGATACGTAATTATTTGCAGTTGCATTTGCATCCGATTCCTTCATTTACTAGTTAACTTTGTCTTGTTTCTAGTTTGTGTATGTCATTGATAATGTGTCAATATACATGAACGGGTAAATAAGGGCAAATACAAATTATCTTGCACACTTCTATAGTTCCGAAATTAAACACATCAATTAGGCGAGGCACCAAAATTACACATACCAAAATAAAAGACATGCCTTTTGAGTGAAAATCGTCAAAATATTCTGACGCCAAAATTTCCTAATTTACGGTATTATGAATACAAAAGTAAAAGAAACAGATAAAAGATGGCCTCAGTGGAGGATTGATCTTAATAGTTGAACTACTCTTATCACTATTGCCAGTCAACACTGAGGTTGTGAATTCAGTTTGTGTGGGTGTGATTACTCAAATTTGAATTAACTAGGATTGTTATGTTTCCTGTTGAAGGTTTTCTCCAAGTACTCTAGGTGCCTTCACCAATCAAAACTAGACACAACAAAAATAGCCAAGGTGTGCTCAAAAGTGACCAATCAAAACTAGACACAACAAAAATAGATAGGGTGTGCTCAAAGGTGACCAATCAAAACTAGACACAACAAAAATAGATAGGGTGTGCTCAAAAGTGACCAATCAAAACTAGACACAACAAAAATAGCCAAGGTGTGCTCAAAAGTGACCAATCAAAACTAGACACAACAAAAATAGCCAAGGTGTGCTCAAAAGTGACCAATCAAAACTAGACAACAAAAATAGCCAAGGTGTGCTCAAAAGTGACCAATCAAAACTAGACAACAAAAATAGCCAAGGTGTGCTCAAAAGTGACCAATCAAAACTAGACACAACAAAAATAGTCAAGGTGTTCTCAAAAGTGACCAATCAAAACTAGACAACAAAAATAGCCAAGGTGTGCTCAAAAGTGACCAATCAAAACTAGACACAACAAAAATAGCCAAGGTGTGCTCAAAAGTGACCAATTAAAACTAGACACAACAAAAATAGCCAAGGTGTGCCCAAAAGTGACCAATCAAAACTAGACAACACAAATAGCCAAGGTGAGCTCAAAAGTGAAGTTTAAACACCAACAATCAATCGTCTGCAGATTGTAATAAATTTATCATCAAGGAAGCATGAGGATGATGTTATGATTCTTCTTTCTTTTATAAATGTTGTCCTTTCATTTTAGGTTGAGTTAGCATCTTCATCATCCTATGGATTTTCTATGTCTGATGTTATAGAACTTGAGAAAGATAAACAGTAAGTGGAAAAAACATGATTTGAAATTAATGTGCCTTTTTCATTGTGTAAACTATTGAAATTTCTGAATTTAGTGATATTGAATTTAAATTCTTGAGTTATTGTGACTTTTCATTAGAAATTTACTAAAATTAAATTTAAGATGCATCTTAGAAATAGGATAAAAGGCTTTCTTTTGTTTCAGTTATTATATAGAAGTTTTACAATCAGGATCAGGATCAAGCACAATCAAAGTCAAAGCTCTTCATCTGGACACGAAATTTAATGATAGGATGACTGGAAATGCTGACCAGGAGAAACAAAGAATCAGTGTCACATCTTCAGGTATTTAGAATAAACCTTACAAAGATAATTGAACCTTTGTAGTTTCTTTGTCTTCAGTGCTTGCAGTTAGGTATTTTCAATAAGTTTGAATTTGAATATGGGAGACCACTCTTTCTGTTTTACCACTTGAGTTTCTTTAAAAATTTAACCTGAACCCATCATTAACTCTTTTTATCAAATATCGTTATGGTTATCTTTATAAAAAAATCAATAATTCTTACAGATATAACACGAAAAAGAGAAATCCAAGAGGTCAGCAATATATTTTTCATATTTACTTGTAAAAAATTCTATCAAACCTAATAGTACACATTGGTGCGATCATACAATCAGTAGATATTGCCCTCCAGTTGAATTTAAATAAACTTATCATTCAGGTCATAAAGAGTATGTAGTTTAAAGAGTAAACACTTAGACATTGCATAGAAGTTTTTGCAGAGGTATACTAATTTATAGAGACTTCAAAACCTACTGATAGACATGAACATCTCTAGAAACACCATCTAGATAAGACTTCTTTCATTCTACGTTCAACTGAATAACACATCTAGATAACTTAAGACACATTTTCTTGTGCTTTTTTTTTTATATAGATATATATATAACTTGAAAGAGATATCATTTTAAGATCAAATGATCATTACAAGACTTTTTGTGATTGTTTTTTTTTTAAGTTGAAAGAGAGATCCAATCAGTTGAGGTCCAGGTGACCAGTACTGGAGCAGAGGTTTATGAACAACAACAAGTGACCATTGTAGAGGATGCAGGAGTTCTCAGTGATGCTAAGTTTCAGCTGGGTTTCTATGGTGTTTTCACAGGTACAGTTATAATTTTAGTATATTTTGATTTTGGATGTAACACTTCTTCTAATTTGCTGAAAGTGTTTTGTCTATCAACTCATTGACATAATTCTGTCATGTGATTGTGACATCACCAACGTACGTTGTCTGTAAGAATAGAATTTTAAAATTTAATTAAAGGATATTTTGGTTATATATTTTTTCTTTCTTTTTGAAATAACTTCAAAAATGTGGTTCACACATTTAAATAACACAATAATTCATTATTAGTCATTATGACTGTGTCCAAAACTGATCATCAATTATAAATAAAAACATACTTATTATTCTAGAAATACTTTGGTTATGTTTTGCATTTGGGATAATTTCTCATGAAAAAATGCTTTTAACCAAGTCAGGAAGATGACGGTTTTGAAAACGGAATTTGGAAAGTCCCTAATTAAAATTAAAAGCTCAAACACATCAAAGGAATGGATAACAACTGTCATATTCCTGACTTGGTACAGGCATTTTCTTATGTAGAATATGGTGGATTAAACCTGGTCAGTTTATGTTCACAGTATAGGTTACAAACAAATAGTTAGTGATATATGATAAAAGCTTACATTTGATGATTTATTTTTAGAACCTTTTAATGTGATCACAGAAGGGGAGGTAATGGCCTATGCTCTGAGTAGTCTCCCTTTCTTGGATAGCAAAGAATCAGTGACAATTACAACCTCACAACTAATGGATGGACCACCAGGCATTGTCATAGATATAACCATGGTGTCAGAAAGAGGTAAATTAAAATTCATACTTTCATTGTTATGCATGCTTAGATAAATGGATATATTGCCAAAAATGTCAATTTCTTCAAAATTATTCAGAAATTTAACAAAATGAGGCAAAACAGAAACCAAAGGTAAAATCAAATTCATAAGCCAAAGAATAAGAACAAAAATACACTACACAGAAAACTTTACCATATCGAAAGAGTAATAAAGAATTCACAGTAAAAATTTCTTTAAGATGTATTTTAATGAAATATCTACTGACTTGATTTTATTCTGAACAGGAGACTTCCCTGACATTGATGTAAAGGTCATCAATGGCACAGCTGGGGAAACACTTTCTACTTCAGTAACAGAATTAGTTAAAGGTGTACCTAGTGGGAAATACTATGTACTATATTTAGCTTCTAAACCATCTCCTATGCTCCCTGTAGAGGCAAATGCTGGTCAGGTAGGTATCAACTAAAACACATTTAAAACAAGCAACCAAATTTTTATTTTATAAGTAACTAGAAGATGGATGCGAAATCACGATACAATTTGTTAACAAAGAGTTTTTAAATATCCTGGTTATTACATTACCTGAGCATGTGAGCAAGCATATAAGACAGGGATTGGTGTCTGAATTTGAATATTTTCTTAAATATTGGAGTTTTCTGTGGAAAAATATTGTTTCAAAAATGAATTAAGACAGTATAAAATACTACATTTATATGTTATATCGCAAATATTTCTGACCTTGAATTGTTTCAGAGGAGTTGCGGCTCAATGAAATCAGTCTCTTCCTTTAATAGTTTAGATACTTTGGTATTAACTATATTAAGATAAGGAGATATGTTATAAATGCCAATGAAACAACTATATATTGACTGAAAGAGATGTAAACAACTGTAGGTTCCAATATGGCCTTCAACAATGAGCAAAACACCTACTGTTTAGAAAGCATTGAAATGCTCTGGTAAGAGAAAATTTTAAACATTTCCAAGGAACCTGATTATTCTACAAAAATGAATCAAAATCAGATATTGCAGACAATAGCCATAACAACCACTAGCTTGAAGGCTCCTGACTTGTGACAGACACCTAAAGAATGAATCTGGGTTTAGCATGCTTGTGATCACAAAACATTCGCCTAACTTGGGACAGTAGTGTAACTCCACTTCATAAAAACAAATTGTAAAACTGAAGCCGGAAGGACTTGACTCATTAGATCAGTACTTCAACCAAAATCATCTAACAAAAATACAAAAAACCAAGCACTTATCTGAAAATACTAGAGAAATACTCAAACTAAGAGATAGCAATGCTCTTGACAAAATGCTTCTATATTTGTGATTATTTAATATTGGATATTATATGTTATAGGTCAAAACTGCATTGGACCTGATGTTTGGAACTCGCTGTCCAAGTTTCTTAAAAGATCCTCCTGCTAAAAAAATATTCTTTGACCATGAAGTAAATTCACAATCTGGTGTTTATGTAACAATGGAAATTGAACCTTTTTGTGGACAATATGTTGGTAAAAATCCATCATCATTATATGCAGTAACAGACAGCAGTTCTAAAGGTCTTCGTATGACCTCTAAAGTCAATGTTGTAAGTTGTAACTAAGAGGAGATAATCCATGGTGTCAGTGTAATATGACATTTTCCCTCAATTTGATCACAGATATTTGATTTGCGATCCAAAAGTCAAAAGTCAAAGTCACAACAATTGAAAAGAGTCTGAATTGGCTGAAATTCTGATTTCCTAACAAGACATCAAATTCAAGATGTTGCATGTCTATAAATCTAGTCAAGTGAAGTTTTGGCCATATTTTACATAAATTTTCAGGTGACTTATATTCTTCATTTTGGCACAAGATACTGTCTTGTACTACAAATCCCAAAAAAAGGCAAATCTGCCAATGACCCCTAGTGATCCTGTAATTATTATATTGTTCAAATGTTTAGTTTGCTGATTATATGTAAATATTTGTACTTATACCACTGTTATTTGGTTTTTGGAAAGATTAGAACTTGTTCTAAATCTTTACTTAGGCACCGGCCTCCCTAACAACAGGACAGGTTAGCTACTGTTACTAAATGTATTCACACTGAAATATAGTTCCCTATAGTTCTCATGTATGTGCACATAATACACATATAAACTGAAAAAAAAACTGGGTACATTATTGGAGCAGTTCATTCAAGAATGTATGTCATTAAGGTGTGTTGATGTGCAGGCTTTTTAAATAAAACATTTTGATTAGGTAACTGGGTATTGATTCAACTAGTATGATTGACAACTGACATTATCACTAAACAATCAGAGACAAGGTGGACTTTTAATTACAATGCCCCACCTCTTAAACTGCCAATCAAATTGACCACATTACCTATCAACCTCAGTCTTACATAATTATACAGACCACTCAATATAAATATAATTCTTAATACACAAGTATTTGACCTAATAACTGAATACACAAATGTGTATATTAGATTTATAAGGATGATAGATTTATTGCCAATTACTGTTGATCTACATTACATAAAGTGATTCTGTAAATTATATCTAAAAGATAAATGATTAATGGATTAACAAGATCTTAAAAAAATGAAATATGAATATAAATATGAATAAATAAAAGGTATTCAAGTAAGGCCTATAATTTACTTGATAAATTTCCAATAATCATCTGTAATTAATCAACAATTAAATTAGTACACTTTTTTTTTTTATCAGGAATTGGCTTAATAACAGTTTAAAAATTTTACAACTTTTAATTATAACAAACCATTGTTTATTAGTTTATTTCCCATCAATCATTATGTATTTTTTTAGTCATTTGAATTTTTATTAGAAGTGAATATATATTTTTGCAATGAAGAAAGAATCCACATTTCAATAAGATAAGTTTTTTAATTGGTTTACCTTGAAAAAGTACATTTTCAATGCCCTGTGTTGAAAAATACTTTAAAAATTGATCAAAGGGCCTCTAAAACCATGCCATATAACCTCTGTTTCAACTTACAAAATGCCCCAAAACAACATTTTTCAATTTTTTTTGTTGACACTTTAAAGTTTTAAACTGTTGGTCCAGATTTATGTCTTATGTCTTACAAGGATAGTTGGTAACATTTACTAGAAAAAATTTTGCACTTTTTTTGTTTTTTTGAAACATGTTCAGAACCGGAAACATAATTTCGATAAGATATAAACTGCAGTTTAAATAAAATTGTGCAAATCAAGAGACCCATTTGAGCTCATTTTATCCTCATACTGGAAAAGCAAGTTTCCTTCTAAAGACCTGCTGTAAATGCAATTTTCAGTAAAAGTGCTTTATAAATGTTCATTTTTCCCCACCATACCTTAATATGAAATAATTCAAACTACTCTTCTAATCTTTCCTTGAGTGATTTCCATCACTTTGATTTGTTGCATCAGCAACTGATCATTTCAGCTTCATTTGCTATTCTTTTGATTTAGATTTTTGAACAATGAAGGTCTTCCACCTATTTTCAGCTTTCGTATTAAAATAAGAAGATGTGGCATAATTGCCAATGAATCAACTTCCACCAATGTTCAAATGAAGTGGTTGTAAGTAATTACAGGCCACTGTACAACCTTCAACAATGAGAATACTCTATATCGTATAGTTGGCTATGAAGCATTGATAAATAGTAGCATTCACTTGAGAAAACTAATGGCTTAATTTATGACAAAACTATTCACAAAAAAACAAATATGACAGACATGAACCAGTGACAATCTATGTCATATATATTTAGCAAATGTTTTTGTGGACAAATTTTTCAGAAACAAATCAAATTTATTAAAATTGCATAGTTTATGAAAGACAAATCAATATTAACATGTGAAATAGATGTTATGATAAAAAAAAAAAAATAAGAGTATTTTATACAAATTTGTCAATAAACTAATTTTTGTATTTTATATTTTTTGTAGCTATGCTTTGCATATCTGGGAAACCAGCTGAAGAATGGAATAGGAATTACGTACTCCTATGAAGATTTTAATGGGACACAACACAATGCTACAAACAGTATACCTCGGACATTTGAAAGAAAATCAGGGTAAGTAACTGCATTGTTTATCCTAATTTTGCACCAAATAATTTTGAGAGTGTATACTTGCACATCTTTTGCAGCGGTAATTTGTATAAAAACCTCAGGAACAAATTACTATAAATAGACTTATATGAAGGAAGTTTTCTTATCCATTCAAACTTTATTTAAACTAATGTTCCTGATAACTATGTGTGTAGTTGTTATACTTGAATTTAGGAATAAGAATATGTTTAATGTCAATGTAAAATTGAGAATGGACTGGGGAGTATGTCAAAGAGGCAACAACTCGACCATAGAGCAGATAACAGCCAAAAGGCCACTAATGGGTCTTTAATTGAGTGAGAAAATCCTGCACCAAGAGGTGGGCTTTAGCTGGCCCCTAAATAAACATGTTCAGTGAAAACAGACTTCATACTAAACTCCAAAACATATAAATGAACTAAAAAAAAAAAAAAATATACAAGACTAACAAAGGCTCCTCACTTGGGACAAGCACAAAATGCGGTGGGCTTAAACATGTTTTGTTTTGTACTTGCTTTATATACCATAAACCTTTCACTCAAGCAAAGGGTTAAAAAAACTCACCAGTTAATCAGTTTGAAGTCGTAATGAAGACATGAATAAAACTGCAACATTTTTGTGTCAGCTAGTACTATGAAACTGTAATGTCTTATCAATGTTTACAGGTATTAAATACATGTATCTATGATTTTACTACGAAAATTATAGAAAGCACTAGATAAGAAACTCTACATTTTAATATTATACATTTTTTTAAAGATATTTCTCAATGTGAGATCTTTTTCTTCAGTGGTTTCAAAAACTGATACATGTATCAATAAAAAAAACTGAAAGAGACTATAATTTTAATTCTTTCATATTGATAATGTGTTCTGTCTTTGTTTTACTTTATTGTTGTTTTATTTTTAGATGGCATTATGTTTGTGTAGAAATATTCAGTGCAGTCAAAGGATTTCAACCACAAGGGTCTTCTTTTTACATCCAAAGAATATATGTTACCAAGAATGATTATACCTGGAACTTTTACATTGATGACATCTTTATAGGCCTAGAACAACCCACAGAGAATGTGGAAGGTGCTTTTATTTTTAATTTTGTCAATATATGATAGGAAAACCATATTGTACATTTTTAAGGGTTTTTTTCTATCTCTAATAACGTCCATCATTTGATGTCAACTTTTCAAATTAATTCATAAGGTCGTGAAGTCAATTGTTTATTTTGATCGACAATTCATAAATTTAAAGACTGAACTGATATACAGTTGAATCTCGTTGTGTTTAGTAGAAGGAACCAAACAAAAATATTTGACTTATCCAAGTTTCAACTCATCTGAGGTCGAGTGTGTCGTCACAAATTTGTCATATCATTTTAATTGTTTTACAAATAGGTATGTTTACACAGCTTTCATCTCTTGTGAAAATGATAAGTTGCATGAGAAGTACATCCAGTTTGAATTCTTATCAATAAGTCTGTATCTTTAGAATTTTTTTGACCTATCAGACATTGGGGTCAATTAACATTAATTTTACACCGATAGGACTATAAAAGATTACTAGACTTTACCAAGTATTTGAATCAACCAAGTCTGACACATCAGAGATAAATATGCATTGAACAAACATGAATTTTATTGGATTTGAGAAATTACTTTGACTCATCTGAGTTTTCAACACAACTGAGTTCCACGCAACAAAGTTGACTGAATAGAGAGATTTCTTTCTCTTTTATTTTAGTTTCATTTATTATTTATATCGAAGTATTATTAAAGACATGACAATTTCTAAAATATTAATATTTTTTGTTGTAGTTGTTAATAGTTACAGAATGCTACCTGTGAGTTTGGGCAGTACACGTATTGATAGAGTAGATGTGAGATCTACAGGTCAAGGTCTTTTGGAGGTCACATTTGTACCGTATCTATGTGGCCATAAAATACCCCTACTTACTGTAGAACCTGGACAGGTTGGATCAGGTGTACAAATAGATATCAAAAGACTACAGGCAGCTTCTCCTCCTATTAGTGGAACATTCAGTATTACATTTAAAAATAAAACCAAATCAGGTGAGATTACATGCAGTGTATACCCCTGTAACAGAAAAATGTGTACATTTTATGTGGTTAATTATAGTTAAAACAAAATTTGGTATTGTATTGAATGAAATTGACAACACTGCCGAGCTTGTGATGAACAAGTAGGCCTAAAATTAATACATATCACTGTTTACTGTTACCCAACCAACCTTATATACCGAACTATCTATCCTATTTTTTTTATGATATAATCTTATACATGTATTTTTTTTTTGCGTAAGATATGTTATACTTGAATAAAACAAATTATATAATGCCCATCACATGTCATCATTCTTGTTATGCAGGTATTGTAATGTATTGGTATTGTAAGGTATTATAAGGTATTGTGCTGGAATTTAACCACCTAAAATTTATTTCTTAATAATGAGTATAAGCTCTTTTAATTTGATACAGTGGCATGTGAATTATTTTAATTTTTTTTTTGTAACAAATATCAAAAGGACTGTACAGTTCATCTTAATTTCGTTTACAAAATGTTTTTAAATCCTACTAAGCCTGTCCGTCTAGTTCAAATTGGGATTCCTTATCATATACACATATTCTTGTCCATAATTGCATGTAATATTTGCCACTGGATTAATCGATTCATCAATCTTGAAAAATATTCTTGACAGCACTTGGTAAAATTTTGTTTTGATATTTTAGGTATTCGACATGATACAAGCTCTGCTGCATTGACGGATATTTTGGAATCAATAGATGGTATTGGAGCTATTTCTGTATATAGATATGGCTCCTGTTCAAACTTTGACTACCATATAACATTCACAACATTAGCTGGTGACCAGCCTCAAATACAGGTACTGCTTTTTTATACGAACACAAAAATTAAAAAAAAATTGGTTGTATATTGTTATCACGCCTCATGGCGGCGTCATCACCGTCATCCGAAGATGGATTATTTCCAGATGATAACTTTTGAATAAGTGAAAAGAAATCAATAAAATTTTAACACAATGTTAATAACTACAAAAGGAAGCTTGGGATTGATTTTGGGGTTATGGTCCAAAAGGTTTAGGAATAAGGGGCCCAAAAGGGCCCAAAACAGCAGTTATCTAGTTTCAGGACAATAAGTTGTGTATTAGTATTTCAATTGTTCTGAAATTGTACCATAATGCTTAATACCATATGTAGAAGGTTGGGATTTATTTTAAGGGGTTATTGGACAAACAGTCTAGGAATAAAGGGCCAAAAAGAGGCCAAAAACAAGTATTTTTCTAATTTCTGGACAATAACTTGTGTGTAACTGTATGGATCTCTCTGACATTGTACCACAAGGTTCCATATAACACAGGGATGGCTGGGATTCAGTTTAGGGTTAATTTTACCAAATATGTAGAAATAAGGGGACAAAAAGAAGCATTTTTGGGGAAAGACGGCTTCAAGCCGTCAATTCCCTAATGGGGTTGGCCAGAGTATCATTCCCTCACGTCAATCATTTTGTTTTGATAGTTTGGAAACCCCCTCAAAATGTCATACTGAAATTAATGACAAGGAGAACAGATTGACTTTAAATACATTTTTTACACATTTCCCTTCTGTTTCTCGTGAAATTATCGTATATTGAGCTTTCCCTTACACTATATACGTTTCTTTTACAGTCCGGAAAAATCAGTATTACGAAATATTCTAAATATATATAACCTAGTGACGTCATTGTTGGAATGCCACACAGGGATATCCTTTATTCATTATAAAAATCATTCACAGTATTTATATACTAATTTAAAATCCGTATTTGTTAAATGTAAACCTAATGATGTTTGCTGTAGTGTAGATCATTCACACACCAACATGCAATGCTTTAATCTGAGGCTATAATCAGATAATTTGTAGGTCAACTTTCGCGGTAAACAATGTCAATGGGGATACATGAGATTGGGGAGAGAAACAACAGTTTTCATTGTTTCTGTAAAGTTCTGTTTTTAGAATCTTTCTCCAATTCAGGAGCACCTCCATTGATGAGTAATTATATACTAAAATCAAAGTAAATGTTTCTGAACACTTAAAATGTGACATTTAGTATATGATAATGAATTTTACAGATATATCAAAATGTGGGATCTGGAAACAAACTTCACACAGCTTATATCAATCATATTTGATTTTATAAGTACATGTATCCCTGTGATGAGAGTTGTAACTGGGAACTTTATCAATGGAAAATTAAAACTAAATAGATTTTTCAGTCCTCACTTTCTTGAGAATACTGTCACAAAAAATTGAGAATGGTCTTAGCCTGCTGTTCAGTTGTACATAATTAAAATTTTTAAATATATTGTAGTAGTTGTTAAATTCAATTGAATTTTAGATAATTAACTCCCAACTTTAATCAAATGTTTTGATTTAGAAGGTGCAGATCTCATTGGTCCAAATTGTCTCTATGATGAATTCTTGACTAAGGAAATGAAATAACAATAAACAACAATTAGTTTCATTATTGTTAGCCTTTCTATATGTTCTAGCTGTTCTTTTGCTCATTCTTTGTATGTAGACTATCAAAAGATACCCCCTAAAAATTGAAACAATGGCCGTCTTTTCCCTCACAGCTCTTCAGCTCTTTGATTCTAGTTTACAGATTAAGTGTATGGATCTCTATGAATTTTTACCAGAAGGTTCAGTACCACTGAAGGAAGATTGGGATTGATTTTGGGGGTTATGGTCCCAATAGTTTAGGAATTAGGGGCCAAAAAGGGGGCCCATTTTAATCATTTTTGTAGTTTCAAACTTGTGTTTAAGTATATGAATCTCTCTGAAATTAAACCACAAGTTTCCATACCATGAAGGGATGATTAGTATTGACTTGTGGAGGTTATGGCTCAAATGTTTCGGAATTAGGTGCAAAAAAGGGAAAAAACTAGGTATTTCTGGTCAATGGACAATTAAGACAATTTAAAAGCAATGTAATGGAGGTAATTCTAAAACATTTAACATACAATGTTGGGTATGTTTGGATTTACTTCCCTTACACTACTAGTATATCATGTATAAAGTTTTGTCAGGTTTTGGACTTATGGCAAAAAAAAAGGGGCGGGTGAGGTAGTTTTCAATAATTTATTTTCTCAAATTTCTCAAATTCCAAATTTTTGAAAAGTTAAAAGAAGAAATCTTTATTTGTACTATATTGCATAATAGATTTGTAAGATCTAGACATTTGTTTTGTGTCAAAAACTCATATTATGTAAAAATTTGATTTCAATCCAAATTTAGAGGGGTATCAAGCTTGAATGTTGTGTCCATACTTTCCCCAAATATTTAGATTTTGACTTCTGCAGTTGTATAAAGCTGCTCCCTGTGGAGCACCTGGTTTTACAATAAGTGTATATTGATACTATTCAAAGCGACATAAATGTTGTGTTGAAATAGTTGATTTAAGCAGCACTGAAAATAATTGTTTGAAGTCGAAGATTTCAGAAAACATGAATTCTTTTCTGTGTTTTTTTTACACCTTCCATGAGTAAAACATGTCCAGAATATGTACTGAATCAACATGATGCCAGTAGGATCTATAAATGATGCGGGCCTCAGTCTAAATAGTCCAACTACTGTATCACTAGGATGTCTACACTGTGGTTGTTCAATTCATTTCAATTCAATTCTAAGTCTTATTTAGAGTTGATATTCAATAGACTTCATAAAACACAAGCTCGGGTGAGCTTTTCAAATCAACTTAGTAATGAGTTTTTTTAGTCCTGCATTTGGCAGGTGTGCTCAACTCTAATCTTAATTGACTAGGATTGTCAGTTTTCCAAACACAGGTCTGTGGTTCTCTCCAAGCACTCCAGCTACCTCTACAAATAAAAACTGATTGTCAGGAAATAGCACAACTGTGTGGAAAGTGCTGTAAACACAAATCAATCAAACAAAAGGATGCTAATTAAGAAGTTAAGTCAGTGAACTATAAATGGAATGCAGCAATATTATAAGGGGTGGTCTTGTGACAAAATTCATATTACAAATACAGTTATAGAAGGAATTGAAAAATCCATTACAGGTATCCATATTCTTTTGACTCAATATTTGTATAATATTTCTTTGTCCACATTTACCAGGTTAACTCATCTTTGGCGGGGAGGAAAGTGGTAGCTCAAGTATCCACACTAACTAATGGTGGATTATGGTATAATCCTATTCCAGGAGATATGTTATATACAGATCATAGTAAACCTCAGGTTTGTCAAACTAGTATTTATTACCTCTTTGAATAAATTTGCATGGGTTAGAAACATGCTATGTCAAAAGAACTTTTCACAACTCTTACAATATAAACTACATTTTGTCAAAGTCATTTCTGTGTATACCACAATAAAATTGAGAATGGAAATGGGGAATGTGTCAAAGAGACAAAACAATACTATATTGTGTTGAGTTTGAATGCAATATATGACTATGTGTACCACACTACTTATGTAGAGTCTGAATAGTGAGAAAGAACAGAACCAGGATTAGTTCATAAAATTGCAAATTTACTTTGATATCCCCAGTAAAAAATTATAACAAAATGACTTTCTAAGATATCTCATAGGATGGCGTTAGAATCTTAAGATTTGTAAGGCTTGATTTATTAGTTTATCATGATATTTGAATACTTTATATTTTTGAAACGGTATATACACACCAGATTCATTTATATTGGGGATTCAGGAAAAAATTGTTTTTCTTAGATTCTAGATTTTGTATTGTTTTATCGATAAACAAGTCATCATTATTTTTTTTCTTATTTAACACTTAAATTCCTGGTTCATTTATCTATGAAAATAAGTATCCAATAAATCCACATATGTATTTATAAGATTAAAACAACTACAGCAATAACCATCAAATGAAATGTCCCAGCATAATGTCAATGCTATTTTATAGGTACTAGCATATGTAAATGATGTACCCACACTGTGTACAGGTGACTGTAGTTATGAATGGCTAACAGAAAGTACACCAACAGTTACTGCAATAAATCCTGTTACAGGTATGTATATATACTGTACACCAACTAATTTTTGTGGATACTTTACTTTGCATGTTCTCTTTCTAGCTGACTTCCCAGCTATCTATTTTTACCTGTTTATCAATGTATAAATATAAGGAAGGATTCCAGATTTACATAGATCATGACTACTTAATTTCCAGTTATTTTTTATGTAACAGTACTACAATATAGTTAGTATGAAAAAAAATACATTGAGATGATATTCAAGAGATATCATGATACACTTTAAAAAAGATCCTACGTCAAAAGACACATTGATGCAATTCATTTTGGATTTTAATGT
Source organism: Mytilus galloprovincialis (assembly GCF_965363235.1). Classification (NCBI taxonomy): domain Eukaryota; kingdom Metazoa; phylum Mollusca; class Bivalvia; order Mytilida; family Mytilidae; genus Mytilus; species Mytilus galloprovincialis. The sequence goes on from NC_134843.1 coordinate 93,404,879, forward strand.
CAAGTTCTCAACAGCAAGGGACAGAGAATACACACTTAAACAAGTAAGATTAAGATTGCCCATAGCATTTAAAGACCCTTTTGATATTCATAGGGTGGGGATCTGTTACATCAAAATTTTAGCCACTCTGAAAAATCCACTATTTCATTGTGTATACCTATTTTGAATAAATTGTCTTTTAGATGAAGGAAACTTTTAATTCTTGGGTTATGTAAAATGTCTTCATTTGCATAACGTAAGGGTACCAAAATTGCACCGAGTACCCAAATTGCACCTATTTAGAAAAAATAGCAACGGAAATCTTACAACATTTCCTAGAGACTAAACAATTTGTATTTTTTTTATTTGATACTATGCACGTCTTTCAACATAGGTAAACATATTTAGATATACACAAAACGTTCACAGTATTTATCAACAGATGGATTGTTTACTGAAAAAGCAAAATGTTCAAAAACGTCACCGTACGACGTCATCAAAACGTCATCTTTTTAAAATTAGCAAAAACAATATATTATAAGCATCCATTTTGTAAAATATGAAGAGTAAGCATGTACTTATATCCAATTGTTCAAAATATTTGAAGAAATTAAACAAAAGCTCGGTTATTAGACTTTTGACGATGTGAATTTAAGCATGGATGCAATTTGGGTACTCCTCATTACAGAATCCTGGATAGTTTGGAGGTTGATTCAAACCCATTTTTTTATGGACTCAATATGGATTAAAAATCAAATTAGTGTACCTATACAATGAAGAAGGATAGGGCTACAAAATAAACACAGTATGGACATATTTTACTTGATCATAAAAAAACGTAGGTGAAAAAACTGTCAAAATGGGTGCAATTTGGGTACCGTCACATTATACACAATTTTTGAAAATTGATATTCTTCTACAATGATTCTTGATAGTTTATAGATTACTAACATTATATTAGGTGCTAGTGGGACAGCAGTACAAATCACTGGTACTAAACTTGGATCAGTCAATAGTACATTGACTATAGGGGGAGTGCCATGTGTGATTACAGCCTCTACAACAACCTCAATCACTTGTACTGTCGGAGAGGGATCTTATGGAACCTATGAAGTGGAGGTTATTGATGGTGTAAAAGGAAAGGCTCAACATGATAGTGGAACTTTAACTTTCACTTATTCAATGGCAATAAGTGAAATCAGTCCAACCTCTGGAACTATTGGTGGTAAGAATTAAATTAGACAAGGGAATCATAGATGAGTGGGTTTTTTTGCTATAAAACCATGCTTTGAAGTAGTGATAATATTTTTTAAAAGAAGTAAAAGTCTGCTAATGTGTTATGACTGTTTAAGGCACAGGTATAACATACTTTTCTAAATTCCCCTGTTAAGAAATTACTAAGAAATTAAGGTTCCAACTCACTCAGGCAAAATTGACATTATATGAATTTATTTATGTCATTTTGGTCATATATCTCCTAGCATTCCTTCCAATTCATACAATCAAGGCTTTCAAATATTTTGGGTTGAGCTTTTTTTATGAAGATGAATGCAGAAAAGCACGTTTGATTCTTGAAATTTATAAATTGTTAAAGTGTTATTTTTATTTCAATTACACATTTTCTGTTGGTGTACAACAACATTGTTGTGATGTCATCTGCTATTAAAACAAATGGATGTCATAAATGAAGGAAAATGCATTGTAAGTTATCTCATGTCCACATTCCTTGTAGAATATTTATCGTAAATGATTCAAAGAACAAAAACATTTATCTGAGTTATTGCCCTTGGAAAGATCAGATATGTGGGTCTGCAGAAGTAATTGGAAATCTGTTCTTTTATATAACTTTTCTAATGTGGATTTGTTTAGTGAAATCAAAAGATTCCTAACAATTTCGTTCACCAAAATATAAAAACATCGATGTAACTGCAGTTTTTATAGAACTTTGTTCTAACACATGACATGAATTTTTCAGGAGGAATCACTTTAACACTAAGTGGCTATGGATTTAGTCCCAGTGCTGCAGTCACAATAGGGAGCAAGGCCTGTGAAGTAACCAGTACAGGTCCAGTAGAAATTGATTGTATAATACCAGAACATGTGAGTAACTTGCCTCCTTCCTTGATGAATACAAAATACGGAATCTGGCTTAAATGGCCCATAAACAATGTATACTAGTTGAGTGAAATGGAAGCCACACTAAACTATAATTTATACAAATGAACCAAAAAAAAACACAGAATGAATTATGTATGGTTAACTAAGGGCTAGAGTTTCTTATCTTGGGACAGATGTAAAAATGTTTTGTTAGTTCTTAACCCTCCCCCTATACTTCTAGCATTGTTAATAATTGCTTATTTATTCTTACTTACAGTTGTTTTTTGTCGAGCCTGCAACTTTTGTTGCAGAAAGCTCGACATAGGGATAGTGATCCGGCGGCAGCTACGGTGGCGGCGGCGGTGTTAGCTCACTTCTTAAAAGCTATATATTTTAGAAAGGGGAATACCTGGATGCTTCATATTTTGTATATAGATGCCTCATGTTAGGAAGTTTCCGTCAGTCACATGTCCATTGTCCTTGTCCTCATTTTCATGGTTCAGTGACTACTTGAAAAAAAAGTTCAGATTTTTTATAATGTTGAATTCTCTCTTACTATAAGTAATAGGATAACTATATTTGGTATGTGCGTACCTTGCAAGGTCCTCATGCCCATCAGACAGTTTTCACTTGACCTCGACCTCATTTCATGGATCAGTGAACAAGGTTAAGTTTTGGTGGTCAAGTCCATATCTCAGATACTATAAGCAATAGGTCTAGTATATTCCGTGTATGGAAGGACTGTAAGGTGTACATGTCCAACTGGTAGGTGTCATCTGATCTTGACCCTCATTTTCGTGGTTCAGTGGTTATAGTTAAGTTTTTGTGTTTTGGTCTGTTTTTCTCATACTTTATGCAATAGGTTTACTATATTTGTTGTATTGAATGATCGTAAGGTGTACATGTCTATCGGGCAGATGTCATCTGACCTTGACCTCATTTTCATGGTTCAGTGGTCAAAGTTAAGTTTTTGAGTTTTGGTCTTTTTATCTAATACTATATGTCATAGGTCAACTATAATTGGAGTATGGAAATATTTTATGATCTATATGTCAGTCGTGCAGATTTTATTTGACCTTGATCTGGTTTTCACGGTTCATTGCTCAGTGTTAAGTTTTTGTGTTTTGGTCTATTTTTCTTAAACTATAAGCAATAATATAATGACCTTGACCTCATTTTCATGGTTCATTGATCAATGTTTAGTTTTCTTGGTTAATGTTAAGTTTATGTGACAGTCGTAATAAAGCTTTATTTCAGGAGTATCAACATAATATCAATGATTAGTAAAGAAGGCATTTCAGTGTGTGCACTCTTGTTGTAATAACCAAACATCATATTTATTTTTCAGCCATCAGGAAATGTAGATGTTAAGGTGACAGTTGATGGCCATGAAGTAACATGTCCTAATAAGTTTGCCTACCTAGCAGAAGCACCAACTATTGGAGTTATATCACCAACAATTTTTGAGGTTTTAGGTTAGTCACTTTTGTACATTAGCAGGCTTGCTTGGTATTCTTGTTGATAAAGTTAGTATTAAAAACAAAAATGGATGTAATGCCATTATTCTATATTTAAACAATTTATGCAAATGTAGTCATTTCAAACGTATTTAAGAACTGTGTCTTAGAACTGTGTCTTAAATACACCATAAAGGTGTAATACCACCAAATCATGGTACGTCACATCCGGTTGTATACGAAAATAGGTCTAAAAGAAATATTCCCTTGAATTTGACAGTTGTAGGTAATTAATCCTGCATTTTATTGCAGTAAAAGATTTCTGTGTCATAAACATATGTCTTGGGTATTTCAAAGCACCTCTATTTTTTTATTTGGGATTTCTATAGAATATTTTGTAATCTTGAGGTTACATGGTGACTAAACCTTGTACACAGATAGAATATGGAGAGAAATTTGATTGGTTAACTTCCAGTGATGGTTATTTTCTTATATGCAATGAAATGTTGTGTGATTTTTTTTATAGTACTGGACAGGATAAAACTTTACTCATGCCAAGTATTTCTTTATTTGAAACAAAGATAAATTTTACAGATTTTTTTGAAAAGTGCAAATTTAACAAAGACTGATAGGGGAAAATCAATGGTGGTACAAACTGTATTACACCTAATATGGGAAGCTGTACATTAACCTTTGACCTTGTGAGTAATCTCGTGTGTTAAAACTTTTTGTTATTTAAGTGAAATATTACAAGAAATGAAATATTCTGAGTGGATTGAGTCTCCAAAACACATTTTATTAGAATTTTTACTTGAAATAGGACTATTCCATGAATATTAAGTTTTTTTTGGGGGAGGGGCTTTTTATCCTTATTTCTTATATTCTGCTATGATAGAACATTTTCCTAGGAAATACTTAAATAGATATATATTTATAAGGTAATGAAATTATTTTTACTGCTGTAACGACAAATTATTCACTAAACGAGAAGCCTTTTATGTCCCTCTCTGGAACGCAGCGTAAATTTAATTTTGATGTAAGGACTTATTGAAACCTCAAGAGAAATTGTTTTTTTACATCAATTTTTGTAGTGCACAATTATAATTTCCTGCCTAAAGACTTGTAAAAAAGTATTTCCTATTAAAAAATACATTATACTACATAATAACATGACATAGCGAGAATGCATATAAAGCTGCTTTGCCACTTATAAATATTTTTATTTATTTTTTATTTAGGTGGTGGTATTCTTACTATTTCTGTTGCAAACTTTGCTTCCAATGGGACATTGAAAATAGGATCAACAGATGTTGCCATAGCAACTGTAAATGGCACACATATCACTGCTGTGATGCCGTCACTTCCTCCTGGGACATATGAAGTTTTGGTGTTTAATGAAAGTAATGGAGCAGGAGTTTACAGGTAACATTTGTACTCACAACCTAACTCAGGCATTTTCTATTGTATTGCAATGTTACATGCTATTAAAACAAATTATTAAAATTGAGAATGGAAATTGGAAATATCTCAAAGAGACAAGAACTATTTATTTATTTCATAAGGCAAAAATATTGTTTTATTAAAAGTATATATCTATAATACTAAAATAATGAGGTCCAATTTGTCAGCCGTCATCACGTAAAAACGACAAATCAAAGAATTCAACTAATATAGTACAAAGGTGTAGATTAAAAATTACACCACTCCAGGCCCTTTTGCTTTCCGCGTAATTAATATTGCCAATAATTAAGAAGTTCCGGGTCGAGTCCGATACCGATACCAATAGTATAATCACCTGTTACCTATTACCTTATCTGTATATATGTTCCGCATCTAACAGGCGCACCACCAAACGGTGTATTCAGGATTAATATGCTATATACACGGGTCATAATCACAGGGTTCACACTACTAAATTGTCAAATTGTTATACAATTATGGCCCGTTGAAGAGGTGAATATCCAAAATTGTCAACACGAGAAGGTTATTTCATTGAGGGCGCAGCCCGAAGTGAAATAACTTTTGAGGGTTGACAATTTTGGATATTCATCGATTCTAAGGGGCCACAATTGTTTTATTATACCGAACTAACAGTGGAAGTGCATTTCGAACAGACTGACGTTTGAAAATACATTTGTGTTCGATTTTCTCGAATATACAACAAAAGTAGAATCTTTTTGTAAAATATTGATGGCCCTGAAAAGGACCGTTTATAAGAGACATCATCGGCTGCTGCCACTCTCAGCTCTATCTATGTCCAATGCCGTATTTCCTCGTCTCTCGATGGGCTTCCAGTGTAATGTGAACGCTGCCATTTTGTTTATTTACGTTTGTGACGTCACTTTTATGAGAGTTAACTCAAGTACAAATAAACAAATTCAAAAGGCTGGTGTAAATTCTTTAGGGTTATTCGTCCTTCCTTCAATTGAATGAAAATTAACTGAATTATTCCATGTCACATGATTACGTTTCACCCAATAGAATTGTTTGAAATATACGTAAGGTATAATAATACCTATTGTAGTATTTTAATCAGTAAGACTTTCTAAGATAACAATACGAATACTAAAAATATGGACTAAAAATAAGGCGTATAGGTACAGTTTTCAATTTGTTAGCGGGCATGACGTAAAACAGTGAATCAAAGAATTCAACTTTATTTATAACTAATGAGGGGGGGTAGGACCTTTATCGGGACTCCGGGATCGGGCGTTTTTAAGCTCGGGATTTCGGGATTGATCCTTTCGGGATCAGGGAATTCTTTTTTTCTAATTTCGGGACTTCGGGATTTAGATTTTTTTAAATCGGGACCTCGGGATTTCGTGTTTTTAAGCCCGGGATTTCGGGATCAGGACCCCTCCTACCCCCCCTCACTAATATAGGACAATGCTGTTGATTGAAAATACTCCATTCCAGGACCTTTTGTTTTTCAAATAATTAATATTACCAATAATTGATAAGTTCCAGTTCGACGGGTTCAAACAAAAAGATTTGAAAGCAGAGAAAACTGTGTATCTTATAATCGGCATGATTTTATAAAATGACAATACTAATACTAAAATAAGGCTTGCGCATAGTTATATACTTCAATTCAGTCACGGACCCGCGATATCACGGGTTTGTTCTAGTATTTTATATAATTGTGCATGTCAAATGAGCTTTCTTAGAATTTATTGAAAAAAACTTTTTTATGCTGAAGTTTAATTTGACGCAAATCATTTGGATAAACTACTCTAAAAATGGAGCAAAAATATACTACACATATATTGCAAAAAGCTATTTCACAGTACATCAATTATATTAAAAAATTATCTTTTTTGCAAGACCAAATAAATAATGCACTTATTTGCATAACCTTGTCAAGGAGATAATTTATTTTGTTCTCTATAATTTATCTAGCAATTTCTTTCAGTGATGGTTCTCGTCCCACTATACAGTACCAGCTCTCTATAACCAATGTGTTCCCTCAGCATGGGTCAATGTATGGTGGAACAAGACTCACACTGACTGGACAAGGGTTTAGTGCTGAAACTCCTAAGGACAAAATATCTGTGTCCATTGGAAATCATAATTGTGGTGTAGAGTCTGTTAGTAATACAAAGATTGTATGTCTGATTGATGAAACAGCTTCTGTCGTAAAGATTGATAACCAAGGAGTACATCCACGTATGTATACTTTCTATATATCATAAAGTCAAGGCTAACTTTATTGTAGACCTGTAGTCTGAAAAGATATACTGGTAGTTTGGTATATTATATATCTCTTTGGTAGTCATGTTGTGGCATGTTAACCTCCATTGTGTGATGGTTGTGGATTCTTTCCATGCTGTGTCGAATCAAAGTCTTGAAAATTGGTTTTTGTTGATTCTTTGCTAAGGTTAAAAGTTAAGCCAAAGACTGGCAGTGATATTGTTGGCTGTTTTCAAAACTACCTCTACCCTGTTTATTGGGAAAATATGCGTAATTTTTATCAAATTGGGAAATTTAGATTAAACCATGAATTTGACCTAAACTTCAATTTACATACCCCCTTTCAAGAGTCACCCCTACTTTGAAATAAGACTCCTTTTTGTCAGTGATGATACATAAATAGACCCTCAAATCTGCACATATAGTAATTTTAGGCATGAAAAATGTATAAACTAGTGTTTTACAGGTTGTATTCATGCAAAATTACTACTGAGACTGCACTGTTTGGGAAAAAAGTTGTCTTTTTGGGAATAACTTTAAGCTATTTTTTTTCTTCAAATTGGGATTCTTCTCCAGGGGAAAAAGCCTTTATTCTCCATTAATTTAAGGCAAACAATATTACTGACTGGTCAACATCGTGTCAAATTAATGTGTCTGGGAAGGGGGTAGTATCTTCCTGCATATTGATACCTTGTGAACTAGTATTACAAAAGTTAGACTCATTGTTTAGTTCAAAGCAGGATTCATATTAACATCTTATTGTCCTAATGTGCAAGTAATATACGTCACTGCACATTAACCATTAGTTTACCCCTCCACCCATATAAAACCTGTCTGGTTACATTCTTAAATTAAAAATAAATTAAAGCTTAAGCAATCACTTTATTTTTAGTTAAATTGCTTTTGCCTATTGCCAAAAATGTAAAAACTGAAGGAGCCAGATTACAATTTGTTAAGTACATTTTGATTTTTATTAGCATAAGTTTTTATACTTTTTCATTTTTTTTTTATGTTTATAAAACTTTAGATTGGGGTATTGGATACCAATGGAATCCTCTTACAGCGTATGGAGAGGCTGGTGACATTTTTGAATGGACATGGACCAGCCAACCCTGGATTCTTACGTTCACCCATCGTATAGAGCAGACTAAGAGTGAATCGTCTACAGATAGAGCTACAGATGGATTTATTAGCAGTACAAAGGGAACATTCAATGGTTAGTTTATTAATCTTAGTTTAGTATCTTATCATTTTTTTACATGATTTTATCTTGTTAAAAGCCTCAAAATCTGATCATATTTCTTGTTAACATGGGGGATTAGACAGATATAATAACAATTATTTTGATTTCTTACAATTTTTCAAAAATGAAAGGTTGTTGAATTTCCATTTATTATGATATAAGGCATGCAGTGTACATGGTTTGTACAGCTAACTCCTCCGAAAAATTTCAGACTAGAACTACATTGTATTATAATATGATGATGTAGGATATAATAGTATGAATACTAAAGTTATGGTTTGTCCTGTTAGTTCTGCTGACTGTTTTGAAGCCAGAATATTATATTATGTAGGGTTAGTACCGTCCATATATGAAAGGTGTACATTTTGTCAAAATTTAGATTTTCTTTAATTTTTCTACAAATGAGGGGCTGTTAAACCTTGTCTTTTTTTTTTTTTTTTAAGAGATGCAGGGTATCTGGAAACAGAGGTGGATTTAGGGGGGCCAAGGTGCCCGCCTCCTCCTTTTGGGGGGAAATTTGGTTGATTATATAGGGAATTGTTGTAGCATAACTACAATGGGCCCCCACTTATGATAATTTCTGGGTCTGCCACTGGGAAATGTATACTTAAAGCTGTAGAATTGCAAATTAAATATCTCTATAGTATATTTACATAATGAATGAATTGTAAATATGATTTATTTGTTAGGAATGTACCGATACCAAGTGACGACACCAGGAGAGTACCAGTATTGGAGTGGATACGCAGATTACTATGAGATAGTATACTACAGAGGAACACTGATGGTTAAAGATAAACAACCGTTTGTTGGGAACATATCAGTGAAAATAGGAGGACATGAGGCTGATTATAATACTAACTCAGGTGAGTACATACCACTCCTTATAATAGAAACATAGGGAGAACTTGAGGATCACTTTACTACTCACTCACTTGTGTTGCCTATGTTAAACTAAAAGAAAGTTGTGGTTCAGTATCTTATGGTGCTTAACTTTAATGTCTCTGACTGGAGCAATTGATTCTTTCTTCTTTGACAGTCAATTGTAAATGAACTTGCACAGATAAAATTGCACTTCGAGGCAGTCAAACATCTTCGACATAGTTAAATCTCATATTTTTGACACTTAGTTATTTGTGGTTTCATTATATACATACTGTTGAATCTATAAAATAAAACTTATTAAAGACCTATACTTTATTTTACAATAACAGGTACATCTGACCCAGTTGATGACCTATACTTTATTTAACAATAACAGGTACATCTGACCCAGTTGATGATCTATACTTTATTTTACAATAACAGGTACATCTGACCCAGTTGATACTAGTAATTGTCCAGGACTAAGCAGTTTAACATGCCAAGACCTGCCAGATTTATCCTCTAGTTCTGTTTTCCAATTTTCTTTTGACATGTGTCATAGTCCAACTGTTACCTCCCTTGGGAGAGACAATGCTACAGCTGTAGATACCGTTACTATATTTGGATCAGGATTTTCCACAACTAAATGCAATAATGAGGTGACATTTGGGGATGCAAATTGTATCGTTAAAAAAGCCACAGAATCTTCTATTGAATGTATGATTGATTCCAGTAATTCACCAATGATTGCTGTTAGACAAGATGTTGCAGTTCGTGTAAGTAACCTTGGATTTGCACTGTTAGCAGTTGAAGGTCAGACTGCTCGGACATTAGTTGTGTTGCCAGTGGTAACAAGCATTTCTCCAGAAATGGTTTCGACAAATGGTGGTGCAGTAGTTATCATCATAGGTGCAGGTTTTCAGGGAAATACTTCTGACATTACTGTGATAATTAATGGATATGACTGCCCAGTCCAGTATGTTTCTTACACCCAAATAAACTGTATAGCCCCTCCATCTGGATTTGGAACAAAGTCTTTAGTTGTTAAGATAGGTGTAAATGATATGACCATCCCTGCTGTATGCGACGTTGAATGTCAGCTAGTCTATGAATCAGCAATATCGCCAAAAATATCAGGTATTACTCCAACCTCTCTTAATGGAGATGTGACCACCTTAACAATTACTGGCTCAGGTTTTTCCACTGTTGTTAGTAACGCTGTAGTATATGTTGGAGATGTGCCATGTTTTGTGGAAGCTGTTAAAGACTCACAGATAACCTGTACTATAACATATGCTCCTGTGGGGGACCTAGCAGTGGATGTTGTTATCAATAACAGAGGCAGGGCAACTAAAAGCAAGACTTTCTTTGTGACCAGTCAAGCTGTAATAAGTAACATTTCACCAACCGAGGGAAGCATTTATGGGGGTACAGAAATTGTAGTCACAGGAAATGGCTTCATTAATGAAAAGACAGTGGTCAGTATTGATGGGTTACCATGTGATATTAAAGAAACAAACTTATCCAGAATAGTTTGTGTAACAAGTAGTGGTAGCGAGGGTAATGCAAGTGTTGCTGTTGTTTCTAACTCTATGGCATATGTTGAATGGATATTTGAATATTCATCCGCAGTAACTCCAAATATTTCTGATCTTTCGCCAGTAAAAGGTACAAAAGGAACCAGTCTAGTTATAACTGGTTCTAAGTTTGGTTCAGTGGATGGTGAAAATAGGGTAACAGTTGGGAGTGCTCCTTGTGAGATAACATTTTACAACATGACCATGATCGAATGTACTATTAGTGAAGGATATATTGGAACAGCAACAGTTTTGGTCATTGTTGAAGGCTTGGGAGTGTCGAATAGTGATGTGCAGTTTGAATTTGAATTCGCTGTAACTGGTATCCAGAAAAATATTGGTATGCTATAATTACTTAATTTAACATTAATTTTTTTTAAAATATAAATTTATTTTTGTTGAACTTAAAAACTAATATTTCATTACATAAAAATAATTGACAACTATAAAACAAAATCTTGCTCACTCAAATTTATTAAAAATGAGAAATATATACACAAATGATACAAATAGCAACACAATGTAAATTTAGATGAATAGACTTGAAAAGAAAGATTTACCTTTAAAATAGTGTTGAAGATTATCTTAGAGGAGATGTTGTCATGAACTTTTCAGGAGAGAAATAAATATTTTTTTCAAATGTTTGCTATGATTTTTTTTATTATTGTAAAACGCATCTGGATAGGTTTAAAAAAATAAAGCCTCTCATTTTTAATTTTGATAGTATTATTGTATGCCACATTTCATGAAATCACACTAACTTAACTCCATTGCATGTGCATGCAAAATTTCGTACTTTCTACTTCTTACATTTAAGGAAGTGTTTCTGGAGGACAGACCATTACTGTAATAGGATCAGGCTTTGACAATACAACAAATGTCACCATTTGTGGACAGTCATGTACAGCAGACGACAAAGCCAACCAATCAGCTTCACAGTTCATTTGTGTCACACCTCCAGCTGCAGGTTAGACATTTTTTATTTAGAATCTTTGAAGACGAAAAGACCAGGAGACAATACAAAAGTATAGTCATGACTTTGCATGACTTTCGTCCATGTTTCTCTTTATCAGTTTAGAAACAGTTAATTTCAGTGTAATTTCTATAACTTAATATAATAAACCATGTTACAGATAGAACACTCTTTTCTTTGTTTATTGTAAGAAACTCTTCTTTCAAATGAAAAAAACAATAAAACTTTTATTTTGAAAAAAATGTGCAAATTTGAAAGGATTTATTTGGCTGGTTTGAGGGAAAAGCATGGTTGCTAAATATTAGTAAATATTTTTCATAGATGTAGTAACTGTCACAAAGTCATGTGACGTTATAACAACAGTTGATGGTGTGAAGCAAACCATGAGTGGTGGTTATACTTACAGCCAAGCCTTGACTCCAGATATAACCAGTGTATCACCTGCTAGAGGAGGTACTGGGGGTGGAGTGCTCCTAACAGTAGGAGGAACCGGATTTGGGTACGTTCCTTCATTTAACAAGTTAATGTATAAACAGAAGTAAGCCTCAATTTCAAAATGGCCAAAAAAAGAGCATTTAAAGCTGTCAAGGTGCAACTTTGCCAAAGGGAGAGACAATTTCTGATTTGCAAATAAATTTTTTGAGGACTTTTCATTATTGTTTTGTTTTTAGTTTTGATTTAATGCCACCTCATTATGACCATCAATGGAACCCAGAATGGCTGTTATACTTCTAAATATTTTCCCAGTTACTGACAAAATGAATATATAAAAAAGTCATATTTCTCACTATCCTTTCAATGTAATTTTGCTATAGTTTTCAAATTGGGAAAAAAAGAAAATTCACTTTATAAGGGTGCTGAATGACATACCAGGCAGAAACTAAGTAAGTAAAGGTGCTGAACACCTAGGGCATCAATTAAACATCAGTATGCCAAATATTTCAACTGGCAAGAAATTGAAAATATAATATTGTGAGCACCCTTTTCAAAGTAATCGCTGCTGTAATTATAATGATATTTCATATTTGATATTTCAGCACCGATAAATCAGTGGTTGTTGTAAAATTAGCTGGAACACACTGTAATGTCACATCTGTAACAGATACAGAAATTGTATGTATAACCGGACATCATAGTCCATCTCAAAAGACAAACGTCTGGGTGGAGATTAATGGGAATGGCATGGCAACACAGGTTTGTACATTTTGTCTGAGAGAATTTTTACAGTACAACTCAATTTTGTTAAACTAGAATTTTTTTATTGGATAAAACATATACCGTGTAGAGGGTTATTTTCGCCGGTGTAAAATTTCACGATTTTCATTGAATAATACAAAATATTTTGTTGGATTCAAAACTTTTCTCAAAATTGGCTGATTTTATTTTGGAGACTTTGTTCTATCCGCGAAAATTTACACCCCACAAAAATAACCCTCTATTCAGTACCATGTGACTCTGTCATTTACATTTTATATACCAGCAGGGACTAAACTTAACGGTCACCCAGTCGCCCAATGCGACCAGATTTTGGGCTGGGCGAATATATTTTTCATCCTGATCGCACAGCTGGCGACAAATAATATTTTGCATTGAATCCCATGTCTAACCTAACCCATATTCCTATATCCCCTAGGATAGAAACGAAAAACGTATAAAAACTGTTCCCAAACGGAAACCCAATTGTCTAATCAAGGGCGGGAACATAGAACAGAGGATTTCCGGTAACCAGTAAGGTCATTTTAATAACCAAAACCCAGTCGGACAACTATGTTTTTGATATGAAATCACGATTTGACACCCCCTCTCTAAACACGTTTTCTTATAGATCTTTTTTTTTTAAAGCTTCTAAGATTAATTAATTATTGTAAGGGTTTTCTTTACGCTTTTAAAACTGAATTGCTTCAAAGATACATCCCAGTTGTTTAGGGAGTTATTACAAGTCCCATTTTGACAAATACTTGTAAACACAACTTGTTCTTCAATGAAAAACGAAACGCAATACACATCTTTATATCTAGTATCATAACCAATCTTCGATAAAAATTAATTAAATAATATTTTTGATCAACACCTATAAGAGGATGGTTTGGATTTAAAATAACATTTAATGATTTATGGAAACAGCCCTGTTGTCAATAGGAAGTTCTAATTGAAGACCGAAGGGAGACAATTTTGGTGTGAAATCTTCTAAAATCAATACTGTCAAATCTTATGATATATTTCTGATGGCAATAATTCAAATATTATGAAGTTATCATAATCTTTCCAGACTTGAAAAATTCACATAGGATTACATAAAAAGGCTTTATTAGTACATGTATATGAAAAGTAAATTTAAGCTTTATTGTTTTAGTATAGATATTAGTTGGGCCCCTAAAATTTCAAGTGGGCCCCTGAAAAAAATATTTTAGGGGCCATTCTGGCCCCTGGAGAAAAAAGAGTTAGTTTAGTCCCTGATACTATATTAAAACCACTGCACAAACCAATGGTGGTACATGATGATAATGATTGATGGCTGTTTAATGTCAAATGATACATGATGATAATGATTGATGGCTGTTTAATGTCAAATGGCAAATTAAATACATTATTCAATACAAGAAGAGATTAATGTGAAATGAATATGAACTCTGTTTTGTACTAGATCGAAAGGCTGTCAGACTGATTTTTGTCTTGCCTGAGACAAAAGTCACAAAAGGTGAGACATAGGTGTAATGCTTTTCTAAGGAGGTGGTCCTTGGTGGCGTCAACAGTTATCAAATTTTCTGCTTTAGTCAGTTTGAAAGGAACGACTTGTGATAAATCAATGATATTTTCTATAAAGTTGAATTACTTTCAGTACATATCAGTGTTACAACTATTTCAAGGTCATTCCCACTAGGTCATGGTTTATTGACTTTCAATATCAATAAATATGCTATTTTAAATTTTAAGTTTTCTGCTTAAGTTAATTCGATAGGCTCTTCTTGCGATAGCTCAATGATATTTTCTATAAGATTGCATTACTATCACTTTGAATAAATCCATAATGTATTTCATAAACTAATAATCTAAAAATTCATTTCTATATTTATATGATAACTTAATAGTCAGATAGATTGACTTGTATTTCAGACAAACGCTGAGTTTTACTACATAGATGTCTGGTCTTCTCCGTATACATGGGGAGGTCTTGATCCTCCAGAAGATGGTACCCTTGTTGTTATACCAGCTGGAAACATCATACTCCTTGATATAACCACAGCTCGTTTGAAGATGATACTCATTAAAGGTTTGTCTTTTATGCAGTTTGTTGCATAGTTTATGTAAGTTTCTGTCATATTTGACATTTTCCCCCATATTGAATGGTCTTCACTAAAATTAATTTGGCTCATTTGAATTTCATAAAATTGTGATAAAATGTTAATATGACAAAATATAATAATTTCAAAAAACTTGAACCACACACTTTATCAGAAATTTTCTGTTGGAATAACACCTGTAAGTATGTATGTACTGGTAGATTCCTTCATTATTCCGAGCACCCCTCAAGAACTGCGACGGTATAGTGGAATCGGTGTACACTCAATTTCGAGATTAATGGAGATGTGTCACTAACACATTTACAACAATATTTACAAGGACAATCCCCACCACAACACAAAAGGGGTGCTAGGACACCTGGAAGTCTGTTATTATGGTGGAGGAAGCCAAAGTACCTGAAGAGAAGCACATGGACACTCGGCGGGAACAGACAAACAGAAGAGATATCAGGAGATTGATCTTCAGGGAGCAACTTTGACCATCCAAGGCCCCCAAAGTACATTTTCTCCTCGTTAAAAAACTCTGGTCTTGATACCGGAGATATGTGTGAGAGGGTGAAAATCACCCTTCTGATGAACTGATATTTAAGCACCCTAAGTGAGAATGAGAGGATGAAAATCACCCTTCTGATGAACTGATATTTTTAGCGCCCTGAGTGAGAATCGAACTTGGGACCATCAGCACTGTAGCCATCAGTCTTACAAGGACAATCCCCACCCGAATTATAATCCTGGTACTTTTGATAATTATTAACCACAAGAAACGAACTCACACCAATTTTGATCATTGAGAAGCTTAATATTTCCTGAACAATAGAAAATAATTAAAACATTCGGCTGATTTTTACGGAGTTATCTCCCTGTAATGTTACATACCCCCTTAAATGAAAAGGTTTATTTCCAAACAAAAAACAAAAGATTGGGTTATTTAGAATTGTTTAAAATGTTGTATCAAAGTTTTAAAAACCATCACCTTTTTTGAAATTATAAATCCAGTTGATATTGATTCAGTTTTCCAAAACCTTCACAATGGCTTTTTAAATATGAGCACTTTAAAATAATGTGTTTATAGCTTTACATGTATTTTATTAACAGAATGATTCTTCACTTTTGTGTCTTTGATAAACCATGGTGTATAAATTGCATCTTCAAATAAAACAATCTTTTTAGCTGAATTAGTGTGTAAACTTGGCATATTATTGTATATAAAGTCTGAAGGACTTAAATTTTAAGTTTGTGAGTCAGAAGCCAAGTTTATACATCAATAACTTCTACAAAAAATGTGTTTATTCCAATGATTGCAAATTGAACCAACATAAACTAGATTATTAAATCAAAATGTCCAAGAATCACTAAAACATTTTAAAATTGAATATTTAGCTCATAAATTGGGACTGCCAATGCACAATGTGTTGTGTACTGATAATACTATCTATGTATTTGTAGGTGGTGAACTTGTCTTTGATGAGAAGGACATAGAATTGTTTGCAGATAACATTTTAATTGTTGAAGGAGGAAGATTGCAGGTAGATTTCAGTTACTAACAATATTTTTTTGGTAACAAGTGAATAATATTAAAATGTCAATATTAGCGTGTGTTCAAGTACTTATTAAAGAGCTCCTTTTTATGCCCCTACTAGGGGCATTATGTATTTCAGTCTGCATCCGTCAAATTAGAGTCATTAACTTATTCCAATTTTCTGTGTGATGTGGAAGGCTAAATATATTGATTCCTTTTTATTTCTATTTACAAGATTGGAACAGAGAGTGAGCCATTCCAACACAAAGCTTATATCACAGGAACAGCCCACCTACGAACCAAGGAATTACCTATTTATGGTACAAATTCACTGGGTATCAGAGAAGGTGTATTGGATCTGCATGGTAAATTTACTTTGTCTTATAAAGCATAATTAATATCCCATTGATAAGTTTTATAGTTTTGTCTTTATTGTTTAATGGTATTTAGCAAAGAAAGTTTGGACAGGCGTATAACAAGGGAAAATTTAAAGTAAGTATTACCTAAAACTTTGACCTGTTGATAAAAATACAAAAATTTCATGAAATGATTTAAATGTTCAGCTGATCTCTTTAAAAAAGTTAAATCCTTAGGTGTTCTTTACTCCCTTAATAGAGTCTGACTGTGAATAAGTAAAACAAATATTGACAATTAAAACAAAAACAAAACAAAACAGGGATGAGTTGCTATTTGTCTCCCTAATGATAATTTTTCCCTTTTTAGGAAAACCTGTAGCAGTTGTATGGACTCGCTTAGCATCAACAGCTGAAGCAGGTTCAGATTCTATTACATTAGAAAGGGAAGTGACATGGCAGACAGGGGACGAAATCATCATAGCAACAACAGGTGGTCCTAGTTCTCAACGTCAGAGTGAAAAGCACATGATAAAGGCAGTTACAGCTGACAGTAAAACATTAACTTTAGTGAAAAATTTAGAATACAAACATTTAGGAGAAAGTGAAACGATTGGAAGCCATACTTTTGAATACAGAGCAGAAGTTGGATTATTGACTCGTAATATTGTTTTACGTGGTGAGAGGGATCGTCAGTGGACAGAAATTATACCAGCATGTCCTAGAGGTTTCAGTACAGGTAATACACTATCAACTTTTCAAGTTTATTTTAGCTGTGTTTTTAGTTCCCTTTTACCACAAATTATAACACAATGTTGACTGCTTTATCCCTAATTTTGATATTTTACCTATTATGTTTGCTTGTTTTGCTACATATTATGGTCAATATAATGGATATGTATGCAAAGGTCATTCAAGCAAGAGGCTTAGTTAGCTATAACACCAGGTTTAATCCACTATTTCTACATAAGAAAATGCCTGTACCACGTTAAGGATATGAAGTTGTTATCCATTGGTTTGATGTGATTGAATGCCTGTACCAAGTTAAGGATATGAAGTTGTTATCCATTGGTTTGATGTGATTGTACCAAGTTAAGGATATGAAGTTGTTATCCATTGGTTTGATGTGATTGAATGCCTGTACCAAGTTAAGGATATGAAGTTGTTATCCATTGGTTTGATGTGATTGAATGCCTGTACCACGTTAAGGATATGAAGTTGTTATCCATTGGTTTGATGTGATTGAATGCCTGTGCCAAGTTAAGGATATGAAGTTGTTATCCATTGGTTTGATGTGATTGAATGCCTGTACCAAGTTAAGGATATGAAGTTGTTATCCATTGGTTTGATGTGATTGAATGCCTGTACCACGTTAAGGATATGAAGTTGTTATCCATTGGTTTGATGTGATTGAATGACTGTACCAAGTTAAGGATATGAAGTTGTTATCCATTGGTTTGATGTGATTGTACCAAGTTAAGGATATGAAGTTGTTATCCATTGGTTTGATGTGATTGAATGCCTGTACCAAGTTAAGGATATGAAGTTGTTATCCATTGGTTTGATGTGATTGAATGCCTGTACCACGTTAAGAATATGAAGTTGTTATCCATTGGTTTGATGTGATTGTACCAAGTTAAGGATATGAAGTTGTTATCCATTGGTTTGATGTGATTAAATGTCTGTACCAAGTTAAGGATATGAAGTTGTTATCCATTGGTTTGATGTGATTGAATGTCTGTACCAAGTTAAGGATATGAAGTTGTTATCCATTGGTTTGATGTGATTGTTGTTATCCATTGGTTTGATGTGATTGAATGCCTGTACCACGTTAAGGATATGAAGTTGTTATCCATTGGTTTGATGTGATTGAATGTCTGTACCAAGTTAAGGATATGAAGTTGTTATCCATTGGTTTGATGTGATTAAATGCCTGTACCAAGTTAAGGATATGAAGTTGTTATCCATTGGTTTGATGTGATTGAATGTCTGTACCAAGTTAAGGATATGAAGTTGTTATCCATTGGTTTGATGTGATTAAATGCCTGTACCAAGTTAAGGATATGAAGTCATTGGTTTGATGTGATTGAATGTCTGTACCAAGTTAAGGATATGAAGTTGTTATCCATTGGTTTGATGTGATTAAATGTCTGTACCAAGTTAAGGATATGAAGTTGTTATCCATTGGTTTGATGTGATTGTACCAAGTTAAGGATATGAAGTTGTTATCCATTGGTTTGATGTGATTAAATGCCTGTACCAAGTTAAGGATATGAAGTTGTTATCCATTGGTTTGATGTGATTAAATGGCTGTACCAAGTTAAGGATATGAAGTTGTTATCCATTGGTTTGATGTGATTGAATGCCTGTACCACGTTAAGGATATGAAGTTGTTATCCATTGGTTTGATGTGATTGAATGCCTGTACCAAGTTAAGGATATGAAGTTGTTATCCATTGGTTTGATGTGATTAAATGTCTGTACCAAGTTAAGGATATGAAGTTGTTATCCATTGGTTTGATGTGATTGTACCAAGTTAAGGATATGAAGTTGTTATCCATTGGTTTGATGTGATTGAATGTCTGTACCAAGTTAAGGATATGAAGTTGTTATCCATTGGTTTGATGTGATTAAATGTCTGTACCAAGTTAAGGATATGAAGTTGTTATCCATTGGTTTGATGTGATTGTACCAAGTTAAGGATATGAAGTTGTTATCCATTGGTTTGATGTGATTGAATGCCTGTACCACGTTAAGGATATGAAGTTGTTATCCATTGGTTTGATGTGATTGTACCAAGTTAAGGATATGAAGTTGTTATCCATTGGTTTGATGTGATTGTACCAAGTTAAGGATATGAAGTTGTTATCCATTGGTTTGATGTGATTGTACCAAGTTAAGGATATGAAGTTGTTATCCATTGGTTTGATGTGATTGACCTTTTGATTTTGCCATTTACAACTGACTTCTGTTTTAAATTTTCCTGGGAGTTCAGTATTTATTTTATTTTACTTTTTACCCTTTTACAATCTCATTACCATACAGATTATGTGTTCATGCCTTGCTTCTGATAATAGTCCATTCTACTTTCAGTTGAGCAACCTTTCTGGATTCTTAGATTTTGTTGTAATGATACAAAATTTATCTGAACAGAAAGTAGGATGGAGTGTTATCAGATATTATCATGAGTTTAGCATGGACACAGTATCTTTATTTTAATCTATTTTATTTATTTTCTCTAACCTGGACAAAGGTGTAACAGTACAACATGTCTTATTAAGAACAAACTATAAAAAGCAGTTGAAAAGGGCTTAATTCTCTAGATTGGTATAAAGTGCATAAATGATACAAAGTATATGAGAGTACTTGTAGATACTGAAAGCCAGTTAAAAGCCAATTACAATTTATAAAAAATTAAGTGGCTAAGACTTAGTCCTATCAATCAATACACATACAACTTCCAATGGATTTGGTGTAAAGATGTCACAGTCCAAGAAAAACATGACTTTTCACAATGCCAAATATAGTTATCAATAGGTTGTGAGATAGTGGATTTACATACTTGTAGTTTAAAACTTTTTTTATTCTTCTGCAGTTTTGCATTAAATTTGCAATACTTTTTTACTCTCTTAGGAGAATTCGCCACTCAAACATGTTTTCAAGGACGTTTCGGGGAAGAAATTGGAAGTGACGAATTTGGTCTGCAAGTTATGTTTCATCCACCAGAACCAAACAAAAACCTAACTATAGGGAGAGTTTCATATGTAGAGTTTACTCATGTTGGGCAAGCCTTCCGACTAGGAAGATATCCATTCCATCTGCATTTGGCAGGCGACATGTCTTCAACATATATAAAAGGATGTTCTATTCATGAATCATTTAACCGTGGAGTCAATATTCATGGAAGTCACAACACCCTTGTAGAAAACAATGTCATCTACAATACAAAGGGTGGAACTGTATTTTTAGAAGATGGAATAGAAACTGGCAACAGACTACTATATAACTTAGTGATATTTGTTAGGGAGAGTTCTAGCTTGGTAAATGATGATATAACTCCAGCCTCATTCTGGATAACTCACCCCAATAACTTTGTTGAACATAATGTAGCAGTAGGTGGAACTCACTTTGGATTTTGGTATCGTATGCATACACACCCTGATGGTCCCTCTAGTACTAGTTCAGTTTGTCCACAAAAAGAGAAATTAGGAAGCTTTTCCCACAATTCTGCTCACTCCTTTGGATGGTATGGCTTTTGGATATTTACAACGTATACACCTCGTTCAGGTGGCAGTTGTTGGTCGGGAACACCACTACCAACTGTATTTGATAATTTCTATGCTTGGAGAAATAGAAAAGGTGCTGAATCAGTTAAGGCAGGGGCACTACAGTTTCATAACTTTACACTGGTTAGCAATAGTGAGGCTGGTTATGAAGAAATTACACATCTTGAAGGAGAATGGTATTCTCAAAATGGGGCCTTATTTAAAAATGGAGTGATTGTTGGAACATCATCGATTCTTGGTGGATGTACAGCCAGCGGTATTTCATTACCAGACAATTTCGGATTTATGGTGGACGGGACAGAATTTATAAACTTTAATGGTGGCTGTACGGCTTTATCAGTAAAACATCCAACTGATCATAATGCACCTGGAGGTTTTCATTACCAAACTCAAAACCTTAAATTTACAAATGTTGGCCCTACAAATGGAGCTTCAATAGCTGAATTTGAGGCTTCTTTCACGGACATTGATGGGACAGCCAGAACAGACATTCCAGGATCTATTATAGCACCAACTACAGATATGCATTCTCCAAACTGTACAGATTTTGATTTTTTTTCGGCTGGTGTACCAATGAGCCTATGCACTGATAATGTTTTAAGATTATCTTTTAATAACCTTCAACGTGGCGGAGAATACAGGGGACCAATTAGGTTTGAAAATCAGTATGGAAATAGAACAATTGACTGGGTAAGGATGTATGTGACTCACCCATTAGGCTATATGATAATGATCTCTACACGTGAGGAGTATACCATGCATTTCGACAACACCAAACTAAATACCAATGTTAGCTTTAGTGGGACCTTAACATTGTTCAATGTAAGTTTATTTGTACATGAAAAAATAGTAAAGGTTTCAATATATGATTCAAAACAGATTTATTTTCTGCACATTTAGACTGGGCTTTGATTAACTCCCCTGTTAACAGCAAACAAATTATACTGAACTCTTTTTTTTTTGTATAATTTGTATTTACATCATTTAATTTGAATAGATTAGTCATAAAATTTATTTAATATGAGTATAATTATATTTCTATAGTGTCTAAACAGTTTCTTATACTTATCTTTAGGCTGATGATTGGTTGATATTTACCATTGAGCTTGGTGGGACCCCTGACTAATCAAGTGTTTTTCTTGATTATTTTTAGGCTGATGATTGGTTGATATTTACCATTGAGCTTGGTGGGACCCCTGACTGTGTGTATGTATTTGATAGAGTATGTAGAAAGAACGGCACAGAGACACCACTTGACCCAGATGAACATTTAAACGGTGACTGGTACTATGACAAATCTACTGGAGCCGTCAGCTTCCTAGGTACAGTATTATTGGTCAATACAACTGGAAATTGACCGTAAAACCTGCAAAAAAACTAAATAGTATATTGATTATTTCTTACAATTTTGGTAGCCTTGCAATACATAATAAAGGAAATGGTTAAGTGTATTAAAAATCATAGATTCATTTATTTCAAGAATAAATTTGAATCAAAATAGTCAGGGGTGTGCTTTAGAAGTATTCTCTGATTATCAAGTAGACAGACTAATAAGATAAACTATTTTGTCCACTTTACTTAAATATAATATCCATTATATGGTAGAAAATGGATCACGGTCATTATATATAGATATGCTTAATAATATTGTTAGCCTTGCAATATATAACATTGTAAATGATCAAGAGTTTTAAAAATCATAGATTCATTTATTTCATGAACAAACTGTAGGATTTAAAGAATATGTTCTTAAAATTCCCTCAGAAATGATAATTGGTTAATTTTGACACTATAAGTATATTAGGTTTATTTCAATTAATGAGAGATCATTTTTTTCTGTTTAGATTTTAAGATTTTAGAAATAAAAGTGGCAGTAATTTAAATATTAAGTGTAATTTTTTTATTTTCCTTTTAGTTTCCAGGAAAGGAAGAGGAGCATCAGCTGGATATTATTATAATTTGAACTTCCAATGTTTCAAATGTTATTTCAAGGATTGTATTGTGCCACCCAAGCCAGAAACAGTGGCACCAGTCGATACAACACTTGGGGGTGTGGACGATGCCATGACATGGTGGGGACTCGGTCTTAAAAGATGGTCTGATCCAACAATTTGGCCTAATAACACCATTCCACAGGAGGGTGAAGATGTGGCCATTGAATGTGGTAAGTTAATGTTTGTAAAAACAGACGTTCATGTAAAAAAGAGGGGCAATAGAGACCAGAGGGACATTCAGACTCAAAGATAAAAAATAAACTGACAACGCCATGGCTAAAAAGAAAGATACAAACAGACAAATAATAGTACACAGGACACAATATAGAAAACTAAAGACTAAGCAACACAAACTTCACCAAAATCTTGGGATGATCTCAGGTGCTGCAGTAAAATTTAAAAATTTAAAGGAGTTTCTGAGAAATATTCTACTTTAATATGTGTATTTGGTTGTGAAATGTTATCAAATAACAAAATTACCGGTATACCAATAGTTGGTCAGATAACTATTCAATTTGTGTTATTTCATAACTTTGCTGTAAATATTGTACTTGTATTGTATAGATACACAACTGTCCCGGGTCAGGGAAGGTATTGGCACCAATTGTTTTATAAACACCTCCACATTCTGTATTTGCCTGTCCCAAATCAAGTTCCTGTAATTCAGTGGTTGTCATTGTTATATCGTGTTTTTTCCCTTTCATTATTTTGTATATAAATCAGGCTGGGGGCCTTTTACAACTGACTATACAGTACTCATTGTTGAAAGCTGTACAGTGACCTAAAGTTGTTAATTTCTGAGTCATTTGGTCTCTTGTGTAGAGTTGTCTCATTGGCAATCATACCACATCTTCTTAATTTTATATCCTATTTAAGAAAATGACTGTATTTAGAAAATAGCTGATTTAATAATGAATTAGTTTGTTTAAATGTTAAAATATTTAAAATAGATGATATATTCTTAAGGTACATGGGTGCTGGCGGATATTGAGATACCACCATTGGGAGAATTGTTTATCTGTGGAGTGCTGGAATTCGACAATGCGAATTATACTGAAGGTTATAAGAATTTCACCGTAAACGTGACACGTATCGTTATATATGGTGGAAGACTTATTGTGGGTTGGGAAAAGAGTCCTTTCATGGGCAATTTTCTTATAACACTGAGAGGAAATGCATCAGATGAAACATATGAGCTTCCCAGTGGTGGAGATAATATCGGGTCAAAAGTCATTGGTATGTATTTAATAGTTAGTGAAGTATGTTTTTAAAGTTTTCATAAAATGTTTATTTATCTCTCCATTCAAATAAAAAGTCTGTGAAATAGAATACATTTATACATAAAATTAGCTAACTTAAAAAAAATCTAGAACAATTGTTTGAATATTAAAATCTGTTTTTGTTAATAATTTATTGAAAAAGAATTAAACACTTAAAATTTAAAGACCTATTAACAGTAATTGTTGTTTGCTCAACCCAGTTGTGGATGAATGTAACTTCCTTAAAAGGTAAGGATGTGTGCCTTAAAGGGGCACCAGCTACAAGATATATAAAAAATCTAAAGTTTGATTTTTTTCTGTTCAATCAATAATGAAAGTGAAATAGTGAAATAACAATTCACTTTTTGCAGCCAAAAAGGTTCAATTTTGTCAAATTACGCTAAGAAACATTGATAATTAGTTATTCACTTGCAAGTGAATGCGTTGACCTCTTTAAATCCGCATTCATGTGAACTTCAATTTAGACCCTAGCTAGAGATTGACAACTCATGCATTGTACATGTACTGGTTATTTAAAGAAAAAGAATGTCAACAATGAAAGTGAAACAACGGTAAATCATTTGATTACTAATGCGATGCACATAAAATCATTCTTATACGGTTAAAAACAATGAGAAACATCTATTTTTAATCTGTAAAATAAAATCGAACAGACCTATAAAAATCCAATTGCAATTGTTGGTTTAATCTATTCATATCTTTATTTATGTTTACATCGCTTATATGGTCATCTGAGGTCAAATCGATAGTTATTAGATGGCATCTGGACTAAAATACACACAAAACGAACCTATATATTATCTACCCCATGCTCTGTAAACTGTTTATTTTAGACTTTTGATAGTTTGGATAAATGTTTTACATTGTTATAAATCAAATATGAGAATTTTAGTCAAATCGGTGACCATGAATTTGACAGCTAGTGCCCCTTTAATAAATATAGTAAATAAATGATTTCACTTTAGATTAAAGATAATTTGTTGGTCTGAATGGTGAATTTCTAACTATAAGCATAAAAAAGTACTACCTTCTTATTGAATTTTAATTTGTATGTATAGGTGTCTACGGTGGATTAGATTTACATGGAAAGCCGATAGATGTGCCATGGACAACCCTCAACACAACAGCTTACCCAGATGACAGCACTATCAAGCTAAATACAGTCGTGGATTGGGAAGTCGGACAAGAAATAGTTGTTACACCAACAGGGTATAGTGCCTGGGAGACTGAAACCTTCCAAATAACAAATGTTGAAGAGTCAGATGTAATGACAGTATTGACCTTGAATGATACCATACAGTATAGACATTTAGGTTTGTAGGTGTCTTCCTGTCAAGGTTATCACAGATTTGACCTTGAATGATACCATACAGTATAGACATTTAGGTTTGTAGGTGTCTTCCTGTCAAGGTTATCACAGATTTGACCTTGAATGATACCATACATTATAGACATTTAGGTTGGTAGTGGTTTCACTGTCAGGGTTACAAGATACATCTATTGTCATTTTATAAAAGTAATCAAATATCATATGAATTTAAATATTTCCTATTACACTATAAACACCTTTTATTTAATTCATACTTTTTATGCCCCACAGTTATGCCCCACAGTGGGGCATTATTTTTTTTCCGTCTGTGTGTCCATTTGTTCGTTTGTTCATCTGTCCGACGGTCCTGCTTCAGGTTAAAGATTTTGGTGAGGGTAGTTTTTAATGCAATCAACTTGAAACTAGTTCACATGTTCCCTATGAAATGATCTTTCTGATTTTAATGTCAAATTACAGTTTTTATCCCAATTTTCTGGTCCATTGAACATAGCAAATAATAGTGGAAGTGGGTCATTGGTGTACTGTGGACACATTCTTGATTCAAGGGAGATAATTGCTATACCTTCTTTTTTAATTATTCATACGGATGTTTTAAACATATTTAACTCAGATAAGCTGTCGTATAGAAAATTATCTCAAAATGTAGTGACAAAGATTGATTGTCTTAAAAAACACACAGTTGACATAAAATAACATCTTCATAGACCAAAAATTTTGATAGAATAATAACAATGAGGATCATGTGTTTTAAAAGTATTGATGATATTTTACAGCCTACAATGAAAACGGGGTGGATATTACAGCTGAGGTTGGCTTGTTAACACGGAATGTCAAGGTACAATCTGAAGATTATCCTGATTTATACGAAGAGAAATATGGTGGACGTTTAATTGTAGGACAATCAGAGTTTAGCAAAGGTATGAAACTCAAAAGTTCAATTCAAAGAAGTGAGGGCTATATAGCATTCACCTTGTCTGTCTGTCTGTCTGTCTGTTGGGTAATACTTAACACAATGGCTTGATATTTGATCAGCACATTTACAATGTATGATGCACTAAGGAATACCAAGAGAGTATATGCCAAGGATGTTGAGATCATACCCGTAGCCAGGGGGTTCGGGAGTTTGGACAAACCCCCCACCCTTGAAAACAAATAAGCACTGTTAAAGTCAACGTTTTGTTCGAATTGTGACTGTTAAAGTCGAGTTTGTGAGTCCAAATAACCCCCCTTGGAAATTCCTGGCTATGGCCCTAGTGAGATACCTGGATCTTTGAGTTCATCTTGTCTTTTATAGTTAATGTTAATTCTGAGGGACATATTCTACTTCCATTTTTAGAATACCATCTTATAAAGTTATTAATGAAATACATGAATATCCTCCATCAGTAGTGCTTTAAAAGTTTGTAATTTAGATCTTATTTATATTACTTAAATTTTATTCATGCAGTAAAATTGCATAATGCAGGGAAGATTAGAATTAAAGATAAAAGACAATACTTTATGAAAATTGATTTTATTTACAATTTTTTAGAAATAATCATAATAATAAAAACATAATTATGTGAACAGTATTTTTAAAATATGTTGCATAAATTATATAAAATCTTGTGATTTGTAGGTTATGCAAGAATCTCAAACACAGAGTTTTACCATATGGGACAGGATGGAAAAAATTACAGAAAAGCGTATGATCCTAGATTTGCTGTATCTTTTGTTGATTCAGGACCAGTCAATTATATAAGACCATCCTATATACGTAGCTGCGCATTCCATAATGGATTTTCACCAGCTATAGGAATATTTAATGCCTTGTATTTGCCAATTGAGGACAATGTTATACATGGAAGTCATTTTTATGGTAAGGAAGGATCTTATTTGTGCAGGTCACTTACAATATGTTATATGTAGTAAATTAAGATAATGCAATAAGTGTTTCTGGATACCTTGATACAGTGATACCTCTTTAAGGAGACCACTAAAGGGAGAGCAAAAAAGTGGTTTCATAATACATTTGGTCTTTTAATACAGGTTCAACCTATTTCAAATGCAATTAAAACTGCCTGACGTTGATGTTCTAATATATAACATGTATTTACTCCATTAATGTGGTCATTTTAGAGAGATGACAGTTTATTGAATAACTGACAGATATATCTTTATAAAATAAATTAAATACTGAAACCAATGATCTTTCATTCTATGTTTGAAGTCAGGAGAGTAATTATGGATCTTTTTTTTCATCTTAGGAGTCTGTATTATTTGATGAACAGTTTAAAATTAGATATAATGTATGTATCGTTGACTCTTTTAACCAAGATCAATAACAGGGATTGTTTTGTATTTTGAAACATTGTTACTTTTAGTAAATGTTGACCTAAAGGTCCTTGTATTTTTTCATTATTGTGCACTTGTTTATTTCAGCCATAATAACTGACTCTTATGGAACCATTATAAGAAGAAATGTTGTAACGTTGACACAAAATCTTGAAGCTGATCTATTAGGCGCCATTTCAGCTGCAGGTGCTACAGATTTAGTGTTAGAAAACAACCGTGTCTCTGGCTCAGAACGGGCTGCTTATGACATTTCACAACCCTGTAATGCGTCATCTTCAGAATGGTACTCTGGTAATATAGGACGCTCCTCTTTGTACGGACTAATAACAACTCAGGCTCAATATTGTAATAGAATCTGTGGTTTTATTCTGGTAAAGTGTGGATATTATGGTGTGTATTACGGTGGGGGTGTATCAGCAGTATTTGAGAACCTTGTTTTAGCAGACAATCCAATCAGCATATCTATAACAATTACTGGACCCTCTGCAACATCACATCAGTATGCAGATAACACTGCTATTGTAAATAACTCTGTCATTGTAGGGACCTCACCAGTGTTTGATTGTACTATTGATAGAGTTAATAAATCAGAGAAAGGTATTGAACCTCTTCTGAAAAAAGGTCCCTTTGGACAAAGAATAGGAATTCCCTTTGCCACTTTCAGCTCTGGATCTAAGTCGCCTATGGCAATTCAAGGATTACTTACCATACAGAGTAAGTATATTGTTATAATTTATTTCAATTTAGATCACCACATTAAAGCCTATATGCGCTAAGATAAGAGCAATCAATCAGACTTTAAATTTAGAAATTGAGGTACTTTTAAATGACATACTGTGGATTCATTATTATTCATTGGATATTATATTCATGGATTTCGTTGGAACAGGTAAACCACCAAAATTAACTGTTCAATGAATAACAAATTTTCTATTGACTTGTATGCAGATTTCAACTAAACCACAAAATACACCTAATCGCTATTTATTCCATTCCGGATAAGTTCTAAAATTACACAACTTTTTCATCCAGTTGAAGTTATCTGGGACCCTGTTTAAACAATGCACCATGCATGATACTTTTTAATGAGCTGTTTAAACTACCATAAATACTTCAAACAAAATATTTTTTTACTTTAATTTTAATTTCGAAAAAAGTGGATCATACTATATCAAAGTTTCTTGATGATCACTTTCTAAAGTTTTTTCTCCCTCAGCTCACTACTGATGACCTGCATTTTTCGGCCGGTGACCCAAAACAGGAAGTTGTATAAATGACTGTTTTTCCCGGAATGGACTAAATAGCGATAAGGTGTATTATCCACAAACATGTCAGTTTTCCTTTAAAAGGTGTGATAAAGCTTTTGCAACCGTGCTGATATCGATATCATCACGGGTGGCTGATACATCACGCTTGCCAATGATTGTATTACACATACAATTTATCTGTATTTACTACTAAGTATATAATAGATATATGTATACAAGTGTGTAAATAAGTCAAGAGAAAAAGTTCTGTGGAACCAGCACTCAAATTGTTATTTGAAAATATGTATAAACAAATGGTCCATAGAAAACAACTGATAATTAGAAACGTTGTTACAAATGAACTTTCCTAATGAAAGTACAAATGTGATATATTATTGTAGATGTTGAATTTAGAAACTTCACAACAGCTTGTTCCAGTAGAGATAATGCAATTACAACCAATCCTTCAAATGATGATGGAGCACATCCTGTTGAGACGTCAAACATCAAATTCCAGAATGTGGAACAGAAACACAAAATATATTTCCACAGGCCTAACCTAGGGTAGGTCAAATTCAGAATACAAAATCAAAGTTCTAAGCATAGACACAAAATATATTTTATAGCAAATTTCTGTTATTCTGTTTTAAACTGGAGTAAATGCAAATTAAACAAAGAGCTCATCAAATATCTTCAAAGTCCTAATGGCTATGGTAGGTTAAAGTCAGAATACAATTCAGAGTGCTAAGCATAGACACAAAATATATGTTTCTGTTATTATTTGACCTTTGTCTGAAACTGATTTATCTGTATTACAGAATACAGACTCTATACAATAGTAATTATACCCCCGCTTTAAAAAAGGGGGGGTATACTGTTTTACCTCTGTCTGTCAGTCCGTCCGTCCATCAGTCCGTCCATCAGTCCGTCCGTCAGTCAGTCAGTCAGTCCGTCCCATGAAACTTTCGTCACATTTTTCTCAGGAACTACACATCCACCCTTTCTGTAATTTGGTATCAACATTTATATATGTCAGCCATACCGTGTGATGCGTTTTCAGATTCATCACTTGACAACTTCCTGTTTACCGAACACTTGTCTGATTTTACACATGATAGCCAAGTTGAAAATTTTCGTCACATTTTTCTCAGGAACTACAATACAAGGATTTCTGAAATTTGGTTTCAGGATTTATATAAGTCAGCTATACCGTGTGATGCGTTTTCAGATTCATCACTCGACTACTTCCTGTTTACCGAACACTTGTATGATTTTACACATGATAACCAAGTTAAAAATTTTCGTCACATTTTTCTCAGAAACTACAATACAAGGATTTCTGAAATTTGGTTTCAGGATTTTTATAAGTCAGCTATACCGTGTGATGCGTTTTCAGATTCATCACTCGACAACTTCCTGTTTACCGAACATTTGCATATTTTTACACTATTAATATTATCCACTTGCGGCGGGGGTATCATCAGTGAGCAGTAGCTCGCAGTTTCACTTGTTTCAAATCATCCAAGAATAGTTCCTCTTTTCTTGGGAGAAATTCTCTCTAACAAATCATGCTCTATGCTACTTCTATGTACAATGGTTAGGAGAAATTCGACAATTCAAAATTTGTGGATGTTTGGACTTGTTTGGAGCATAACTAGCTCACGCCTCACCTACATCTCCATAACATTTATGACCAGAACACAACTTGGAAATAAAGTTATTTGTGCATTTCAAAGTTTTTCAGCATTATTAATGTTATAATAATTTGTTTATAAAGTTATTGCCCTTTAGAAAAGAGCAAAAATGTATTTTTATAACATAATTTTCAGACTGATTAACCCAGCTGACTGTGTAGACATGGACTGTGATGGTTTGAAGAAAGGTTTTCTGAAAGATTTAGATGGGACATTTTTAGGAACACCAGGGACACCTGGAACAATCTTGCCAGAGTCTGAATGGCAGTGGGGAGGTGATCCACAAAGAGGTCTTGGTGATTACAGAGTTCCTAAAACAATGTTGACCATGCTAAATGGAACTAGAATTCCCATGAGTACTCTAGCTCCTATGAAAGGTAACTTTAGATCTATAATCTCATTATTGTTATCAAGATTTCAAATTTTCAAAAGATATCTTTAAAACCATTTTCAGTGTTTTCATTTTTTCTATTGATGACAAAGCAGTTCTCATCATGATGATGCTTTTCTAAAGTTTAATGCAATTTGGTTTGTAACAACAATTTTGATTGGATGATGTCTGCCATCAATTACATGATTGATGAGGTTCAGAGTCATTGGTCACAGTTTTGCACAATTGCTGTCAATGTTTACAGGATATTTGAAATGTTAATTTGGATCATTTTAAGAGTATTGCATTAGAATAGGGATAAGAGCAATGCATTTGAAGATTTCTCACTGTCAATTTTGGATTTGACTTTGGCAATTCTTCAAATACAGGATTGTTACTCCTGAATTGTACTTTATTAGTTCTACAAATGGATTGTGACAATTCATTCAATAGCTTTTGGGACTGATGTGTATTTATTATTTATTATTTTCACATATTAAAATGTATAATTAACTTATGAAAAAAATATTTACAGAAAAAAACTTTATTGGCCAGAATTACTTTGACGAGGACTATTCTGTGTAGATTCTCTTTTTGTTTATTGTGTGTCTGATTGGGGTCTAAATGATGCAAATTTCTTCCTAAGTTATTTAATATCCTCAAATAGAAAACATACAAATCACAGGATCAAATAATTTAAAATAATGTCTATGCATAACTATACCAATAAGAATTACCAATAAAGTGTGAAGATGTGCAATTTCAGGTATAATTCGTGAAGACGACTGTGTATTTGAAAGTGACTGGAATGCCTATGTATGTCGTGAGTTTGATTATGAAATGATGGTTATAGAAAGCATGGATAGCGACTCCACTAGCAGACGACTCTCTCCTGTGGCCTTGTTAGGACATAATAGTGATGGTGACGGGGTCATTGACCTGATGAATGGACCGCAGGATCACGGATGGTGTTCAGGATATGCCTGTAAATCACGATTGTCAACATTTCAAGCCATTGTTGCCACAGGTTAGAATTTTAACACTACTTTAATTTAGCAAAACAGCATATTTTATCTATCCTATAATCCAATGTTGAAATCTTTATAAAAATGAATTTTCCTCTCTGACCCCAAAGAGTAATCCAAACTTGGCTGAAATAATTATTTTGGGCTTTTATTTATAGTTTCTCAATATTTATTAAGTTGCCGAGCAATTATAATGTCTACAAATGCTATGAATAGAGCATAAATGTAAAACAGGCAAGATTTTAGATTTTATATGCCTGTCAAAAAGTTGGACAAATTTTGCAGTGTTTTGTTATGACAATTATGTCTGTATTTATTTTGTTTCTATTTTTGCAGGCAAAAATTATGAATTGTATTTTACCAGTACATCTCCACAATCTTCTCGCTACTTTCTGTTGAATGCAGATGACTCACAAGCTGTCCGTATTGCAGTGTGGTACTCCCAACCATATCGAATGGATGTGTATTACCAAGAGAACCTTGTATTGCCTGTCAATGGTAGATTTGGAATAGACAATGCTTACATATTAAGTCCTCCACCAGTTGGCGAGCCATTTGCATACCATCCAAATGCTACAACGGATCCAGCCGCAACAAACTGGTTTGATCGTGATTCTGGACTTCTTTATTTTATTTTGAGAGGGTCAGACCCAATCAATATTGTGACCACTAAACAGATCATTGTCAGTTTTATGTACCCAGCAATGACAGCAAATGATTTCTATGGTGAACGAATTGTTGAACTACTTGCTGCATTTTTCGATCTTCCTCCCTCAAAGGTTAGAGTAGTTAATATTGTGAGTGCACAACAAAATAAACGTAGACGTAGAAAAAGATCAACAGAAAGAGATCAGATTGTGGTTGAGATTGGTGATGTTCCTAATAACAGTAAGTAGTTACCAATAAATACATGCTCTAAATATACTTCCGAAATTTACCCCAAAAAACTTACTTTAACTAAATCTAACATAAACAGCAGCAGTTGTCCTTTTCTAGATTTAGACATTTCAATTTTTAACGGGAGAAATACACAAAAGAGACGATTTTTCATTTCCTATTGTTAATTTTCCTTTTTTAGATGGCGATGAGCCTTTGGCTCCATCATACAGTGTTTATTTATCCCAACTTGTTCGGTATGCCCATGTGTGTTCGAATGTCACAGTGATAGATTTTAACGAACGTAATCATTGCATCACAGGGAATTTATTGTGTCAGGGATTTCGATACCATAAATTATTTAAAACTGTTACTAAATTCTTTCATAGATACAAAGATTGGATTAGTAAATTTGGCTGTACCTGTAGAAAACTTATTAAAAATGGTATTTCACATCCTAAATTTTACGATAATATTGTACTTACAGCGAGGAAATCATTATGTGATCTGTGTTAACTCATTGAACCTTTAAACAAACTTATAAGTAAGGGTTATCTACCAATATTGTAATTAGATCTCTTAATATAGTTTACATTGGCACTAATATCGATTTTGTCATTAGCAAATTAAAACATAACTAAATTGTTTCTTGAGGCGGGATGTATAGAGATACACACACATTAATTTTTATCTCTAAAGAAGTCGCTCCTAACTATCCTACTACCTGTGGACACATTTATTTTTGGCATTGCACAAGTCATGTCTTCTCTGACTGTTCATGACGTTAAAATACTAAATCCCTGGGATGTGTTTTAGTTGATTTTAGTCTCTGATGCATGATTTTTTATTATTAATTGTTTTTGGCTTTTAACTAGCTGTCAGTAACTGCTAGTACTCTCAAATCGTATTTTCTTGTTAATTCGACCTGTAGATACTTTTATAATGGTTTTTTTTTGTTATTTTAAATTAATATGGATCTTGTCTATATACCAGCTTTGATTATTTGGAATATCTACTAAATTTCATTTCTTCGTACTACATTTGTATGAACATCAAGATTATTCTCCTTAAATCTGTACAGGAAAGTTTTAGCTAGCTCAATTGTTTGGACTTGTTTGTTTGCTTTTTGGCCTTGAATGTTTTTCCCAAATATTTTATTAACATTTGCATTAAGGTATTGCAGATCAAATTTATTCGTTCATAGTGTGTTAATTTATGTTTTTTTTATTGAGTTAAGCCTTCCAATTGATATTTTATCGTGTGGTTTTCTATGTTGTGATGTTATGCTATTGTTTCAGAAAAAGGGAGAAGTTTTGATACCATTAAAACGTTTAATCCCGCTGCAAATGTTTGCACCTGTCCTAAGTCAGGAATCATATGTACAGTAGTTGTCGTTTGTTTATGTAATTTATATGTGTTTTTCATTTCTTGTTTTTTATATAGATTAGACTGTTTGTTTTCCCATTTAAATGGTTTTACACAAGTAATTTTGGGGTCCTTTATAGCTTTTTTTTCGGTGTTAGCCAAGGCTCAGTGTTGAAGGCCGTACATTGACCTATTATAATGGTCTACTTTTATAAATTGTTATTTGGATGGAAAGTTGTCTCATTGGCACTCACACCACATCTTCCTATATATATGTAAATATTTAATAAATACATTTCCCTGGGGTTCATAGGAGGCCTGTTGCTAGACAAAAATTACCATCAAATTTTTCATTGGCTGTACATTTGTTGGTATGTTCACACCATGAGTATGTATAAAATAGCTGAAATAACAGAAAGTTAAGCAAAAAACATAAATCAATCTTAATGATGAAAGCTCTTACCCATTGGATGTCAAATATTCTATTTAGCCATTAGTTCAAATGTGATATTGCTTGTTCTATTTCAGTTATCAATAGAGCTAAAGGGAAGGAACTTTTAAAGTAATAAGTATTTTCTATGTTTTTGTAGATTTTAACACCACAGCTGGTGATGCCATTACAGATGATCAGTTACAACAAATGTATGCTAAGATAGTTACTGAAGGAGAAGTTGGAAATATCAGTCAAGTCGTTAATGCCACAGTATTGGGTCTTGGTGTGGCAGAACCTACCCTTGATCCCTCTGACCCAAAGTGGGCAAGAGTGACCACTGAGGATAAATACAGAATCCTTATACAAGTTGATCATCTAGACTTTGAAATCACCACTCTTCCACAATATGAAGGGACAGTATTCCCGAGGCAACCAAAGATATGTGCATATGACATAGTGGTATGTATTATAATTAGACAATATGAAGGAGCATTAGCTAAGAGATATAAAAAAAAATAATAGATTTTTAGTTTGTTTAATCATTAATGAAAGTGAAAAAGTGAAATAATAATTCACTTTTAGCTGACAATTTGGTTCAAATTTGTCAAAATAAGCAAGTGAATAATTTGACCTTATTGAATATGTATTCATGTGACCTTCAATTTAACCTCTTAGCTGGAGATGGGTTATGTATGTTTTCAGCTATAAAAAGGAAGAGAATGTCAACATACAAAGTAAAGCAAGGATGAACCATTTGGTTGACAAATTTGATCCACACAAAAAATCATTCTTTTATTGGTAAAAACTATGATAAACATACTTTTAACCTACAATATGAAATCAAACAGACCTAAAAAAAAAAATCAAATTGACCTTGATCTATATAGATATAGGAAGATGTGGTATGAGTGCCAATGAGACAACTCTTGATCCAAGTAACAATTTATTAAAGTAAACCATTATAGGTAAAGGTACAGCCTTCAACACAGAGCCTTGGCTCACACCCAACATCAAGATATAAAGGGCCCCAAAAATTACTAGTGTAAAACCATTCAAATGGGAACTATATTTACATTAGGTTATATGAAAGTTGGCAGTCTTATTTTGCAATTCATCTTGACGGTTAATTAGATGACATCTATACAAAAATACGTATGATATGATGATACATACTGATCAGTCCATCATACATTGGTTAATTGAAGATTGTAGCAGAAAAAAAATAACAAAATCTTTAAAATGCTTTTTTTGGTAAAATTATGTATCATACCACATCTTCTTATTCTTATATTTAGCAAAAAAGAGAAAAAGCACTTTTTAAAGTTTGTGTACAGATATTCCAGAAGATGTTGTCATAATGATGATGTTTATAGCTTTAGGTTCAAATGGATTAGGCTTTCGTTGATCTTTTAATGTGGTTTTTTTAGGGAGTTAAGATAACTGACCTTGGAACAGATTTGTATCCATGGAATATAACAGCAACCTTACGACAAGGCAGTGGTAATCCTGATGGTGTATTGACAGGGAACACCACCGTACCCTTTATTAATGGGGAGGCCAACTTTAGTAATCTTGAGATAAGCCATCCTGGTATAGGCTATATCATAGACTTTAACATGACAGAACCTGTAGAAGCTGAAAACTTAACCTTGGCCTCTATGCCACTGGATGTACAGAAGATACCTGTTACAGCAGTTATTGTGTCTGCCACTGAGGATGTCTACACTACAGAAAGTATGACAATTCAGATGGAGCTAAGAGAAGAACTGACGGGGAATAAACTCGACAATATTGGATGGAGGGTAATCTTTGTTTAAATATCGTACCTTAAAGAATGTTCATGGATAATTGATTTCTTGGTTTTTTTTAAGTCTGTGAACAAGCCTGTATAGAATATGTCATTAGTTGAACACTTTATTTCGTGGTTCACTTGTACCCATGAAATCCACGAAAATTGGTATCCATACAAAAAATAATGAATCCACAGTATCATAGTTTTATCATTCAATTATGTTTTATTAAAAAAAAGCCCCTTAAGGTATAGCAGGGATTTTTGTAAATTCTTTTGACTAGGAATATCAGTTTTCCTACCGTGGTCATAGGTTCTCTTCTGGACCTTAGACTTCCTCCATCAATAAAAACTGACATGATATACCCAATAGTACTGAAAATGGGGTTAAACACAATCAATTAATTAATCATAAAGATCATTCTTTTTGAAAAGGGTACATACCTACCAACTGTCACTATTTGCGGGGGATTTCCCAAATGAAAGCTCTCAAATGGAAATTTTGAAAGAGCTATTTTGTCCACATTTTTAAACAAAACAGTTCATTTTACAATGGCTATAGGCTTTAAAAAGTATGAAGAAGCCAAAAAACAATATTAAAATGCATTAAAAGGCCCCCTTGAAGGTTTTAAAGGACTGTAGGAACTATCTTGCACATAAAACCCCCATGGGCATTTTGAAAAGTTGGCAGGTATAAGGGTAAGTACAATAAGATAAACTGAGGCATCATTGTAAGATCATGATGAAAGTATGTATGTGAATTTAAGTTGTGCATGGATCAAGGAAAGCAAAGGGGCATCAATTTAACATTAGAAGTGAGATCATTTGTAAAAGGTCAGTGCATTAACCAATTAGCCATAAGTATAGTTCCACATTAGTTCTTCCTATTATCTTCATTAAATTGAAACTTTTAAAAAAAATTGCAGAATTTATCTTTTGTTTCAAATAAAGTGATCATTTGCATGGGTTTAATACTACTATGAAACATTTCAAATAATTTGTGCTTTCAACTATTATATATTTTTGTAGTCTCATGAATGGAATGTTGAAGCAGAAATGGGAAGCCCAGAATATTATAACGGCTCTTTACATGGAAGTAACCAGAAATTCTGGGGTTCTAGCAGTCAGGCAACATTCACTGATTTGGCATTTACATCCTTTGGAATGGCGATAATTAATTTCCGTGTGACTACCAATCCTCCCGAATACAATTTTACTATTCCACATTATGTCAACGTCAAGCAATTACAGCATAAGGATATGATCCACAACGAGACCAACGAAATAGTTCTGAAGATAAACGGGGATTATAACACAGTGGTTGGAACAGATGATCGTTACGCAAAAGCAATGTTTGGAAATTGGTTTGCTGTTTTGTATGGAGATTTACAGATCAATTCAGTTACTTTACAACCAGGTATATTTATAGAAATCTTACATTGTGACTATAGGTATACAATACTCATTTTAACAACCCATGTAATAATGATAAAATTAATTTCAACAGATAAAACTTAGACCAGCAACAATATCATTATGTTCAGTTACTGTATATGTATGTGACCTATTTTATAGTTACAATAAAAAAACACTTTTAATAAAAAAAAAAAAAAAACAATAAACTATATCAAATCAAATTTTAATCAAGTTTTTATTAGAGAAATGGGATAACAGAGAAATATTATAACCCTGAAAAATGTTCACTAAAACCCCCTTGTCAGATACATTTAACATTTAGGCTGCATTAATGGTAAAAAAAATGATGTAATGACACATCTAGTTGTTATAATCAGTTTTTCCTAAACTACTTAACATTTCAGGATGTCTTCAGAACTGCTTAATGGCAATTATACCTTCTCTAATATGAATTGTTTTATATTGAAATGTAATAAACTCTTAGTAAAAAAAGTTCGTCGAGTAAAATGTTGAATAAGGGGGCATAAATGCATGAGCTGTTTTATCATTTAAGGGTTAAACAATTTTATATTGTGATAAATTTGAAAGCATTTTGGTAAGTTCCTGTGTTTGTTTATTCTCGATTATCAATAATTGTAACTATATTTGTGTAAATCACAGGTAGTATACTGGTAACCCTAAATGTATCAGGAAGTCACGATAGTATTAACAGTACCTTGTATTCAACCTGTTCTATGCTGACAGATGGACAGACAATAAACTATAATGGACAGGCCCTGGAATTGTCCAAATACATGTATTATAATGGAAGTGTATTTTATGGAGAGGCATGTGAAGTAACCCCAGATGTAAGTTTACATTGAGGAATTTCTCTCCACTAATAACTTTGTTCAGTTGATGAAAAATATCAATTTTGAAGTTATAATTTTAAAATGTGCTCTGTTTTTAGCTCACCTGGTTCCGGCATCGGCGTCGGCCGTCGTTAGCTTTTACAAAAATCTTTTCCTCTGAAACTACTGGGCCAAATTAAACCAAACTTGGCCACAATCATCATTAGGGTATCTAGTTTTAAAAATGTGTGGTGTGACCTGGCCGCCATGGCTAAAAATAGAACATAGGGGGTAAAATGTAGATTTTGGCTTATAACTCTGAAACCAAAGCATTGAGAGGAAATCTGACATGGGGTAAAATTGTTTATCAGGTCAAGATCTATCTGCCCTGAAATTTTCACACAAATCGGACAACTGGTTGTTGGGTTGCTGCCCCTGAATTGGCAATTTTAAGGAAATTATACCGTTTTTTGGCTAGTATCTTGAATATTATTATAGATAGAGATAAACTGTAAACTGCAATAATGTTCAGCAAAGTAAGATTCACAAACAAGTCAATATGACCAAAAAGGTCAGTTGATCCCTTAAGGAGTTATTGCCCTTTATAGTCAATTTTTGTAAATTTGGTAAATTTTTGTAAATTTTAACAAAATATTTTCCTCTGTAACTAATGGGCCAAGTTCATTATAAATTGAAATAATTGTAAGAAGCAAGAATGTTCAGTAAAGTAAGATCTACAAACACATCATTATCACCAAAACACAATTTTGTCATGAATCCATCTGTGTCCTTTGTTTAATATGCACATAGACCAAGGTGAGCGACACAGGCTCTTAAGAGCCTCTAGTTTTATTTTACATATTTATATACATCATTTATCTTTGGTGGTATGCACTTGATGGATTTAAATATGTCTATTTGAAATGATGGACTATAAGTTTATTTACCTCACCAAAAGACAGTAATTATATATCATACCACATTAAAGAATGCTCTCAATCACCAAGTTTCAGCAAGCTCAACATAAACCTGCTGGTAAGGAATATTGTCATTGTATACTGTAATTGTTTAAATGTATATATATTAGACGAGTTGTATATATTTACGAGTGTAAAAGATTGTGTAACAATACCGATAAATAGATGGAAAACAAAATATATATGTTACAGGATGAGGGTTCTGAAGAAGTTCCAATGGCTCTTATAGTTGGTTCAGTTGTTGGAGGTGTACTGTTGATTGTAATTATAATGGTTGTGTGGAGAATGAAGTCACTATCCAAAAACAAAGTACAGGTCGCAGGTAAATAGTTTCTTTTAAAGTTATTTTTAAAATAAATAAATTAAAGAAATAAATAAAAAATTCAGAAAAGTAAGATATTATTAATGATAGGTTGCTACATATTGTTTGTAACCCTGCACACTTTGAGACATCCGTTTCAATTCAGAGCATTGAAGAGCAAAATATCCACTATTATATGATTATATACACCAGACGAGAAATGAAATTGATATCTAAAACTCAATAAATGGTATACCAAATCTTCAAGTGTCATAATAAATTGGTACCGGTATATGACTCTTAGGCTAGAATATTCACAAAGAAACGCATTAGGAGGACATGGAAATACTAGGCGTTTGCCTGTCTGTCCCGTCTTGTTTGCACTTTCATGGGTACCATTTTTGCTAGTTTTTTTATAAAACTTATTCTATAGGTTAATATTAGCAATATCTTGTTTGAATGGTTTTACACTAGTTATTTTTGGGGGCACTGTATAGCTTGCTGTTCAGTGTGAACCAAG
The DNA here is from genome assembly GCF_965363235.1 of Mytilus galloprovincialis. Lineage (NCBI taxonomy): Eukaryota > Metazoa > Mollusca > Bivalvia > Mytilida > Mytilidae > Mytilus > Mytilus galloprovincialis. The sequence continues at coordinate 93,446,000 of NC_134843.1, forward strand.
GCTCCATGTTAACGATCATACTTTGACCTATAATGGTTTACTTTTACAAATTGTGACTTTGATGGAGGGTTGTCTCATTAGCACTCATACCACATCTTCTTATATATATGATCTCCAGGTCACAGTGGCTTTCAAAATAACTTCTTTTATCAATAACATGGTTTATCATGTTTCTTTGTGAAAATGTGTATTCATGTTTTTTGTTAAACTGTACTTTAATCATTCTAATCATTTACTGTGCTTTATTTTGTAATTTATTTAAGAATTGAATGTTTCTTTTTGCAACTTCATTGGGGTGTAAAAGTGTTGACAAAAGTACATTTTGTATGTAGCCCGGAGCATTCTAAAAATGTTTGCACGGTCAACACTTTTACAACCCTATGAAGTTACAAAAAGAAGCATTCAATACTCATAATTACATTTTTTATCTAGGATCATGAAAACAAGATATCCCATATTTATCAAGTTTTTATTTAATTTACCTGTGCACTTTATTGTGGGAACTTGTGTCATCATGAATGATAAATTTTATTGTGTAATGACGTTGCTTAAGGAATAACATGTGATGTGCAGTTAGCCAATCAGAATCATGTATTATAATGAAACATACATCTAATGTAATTATTTGATTGTAAAGCTCAAATATTGGGCACCATGATTGGCACATCTTACCTTATGTTATAATCAATGTAATTCTGAAGGTATTATAATAATTCTTCCCTTAACTGTAGGTGGATTACTTGGTTGTGGGTGTGGAACAGGATCACACGAAAAAGACACAGATGAAATCTTATACAGAGAAAAGTCTTTTATGAGTGTCCCTTCATCAACGCCTACGAAAGGGTTAGCTTCCAGAGACCAGTCTTTTCTCAGTAATGCACCCAGTGCCCATGATTTCAAAGCACCAAGATTATCGCAAGCATGGAAGAGCAATTTTTAATCGACAAGAGAGCTAACACTTTGTTTTTATTGTATAAACAACTTATACTTAACACATTATTATTGACTTTTTATTTTCAGTGTGAAAATATTACTTATATACAAGCTGTTAAATAAAATAAATTTTTATTGAAAAATGTTTTTTAATACCTGACACATAATTTATTTTACTGTGGTAGAAATCTGACTATTGCTTTAAAATTCTATGTTTTTTCTTTTTTTGTTTCGTTCCTACAATAGTATTATAAGGTTTCTAAAATTTGAACTAATTTCAAATTATATATTTTTCATCAATGAACATTGAAATGTATATATCCTTAAATTAAAATGTCTTTTTATTTATTTCAAGTCAATACCTGTTAATTGCAATTAATCTTTTTATGACTTAAAATTTTCTTCTTTTTAATTAATTACTAACAGTGTAATAAAAAAAAAATCTATTATTTTTGTTTTAGTTATTTTAGTTTTTGTGCATTTATCGTTTTAACATTATGCATTTCAGATTTTGATGTTTGAAAAACCTAATATAAACAAATTCTTATCATATCTAATAAGACCCTAGACTTAAAAAAATTGACTTACTAATTTGTAAGAAATCAATTATACTTAGCAGTTTCTGTTTCATTTTAATCCGTCCAGTTTAAAGAAATGTTGTGATGTTCTGTTATATCTGACCTAAATGTATCCATTTTACATTTTATGTATGAAATTTATAATAAATTTACTAATGTTTAATCTGCTTTTCATATCTTTTATTTATTCTTCCTCAAACAAACATGGTTAGTTTATAAAATCATTTTTATGGCCCCGCAACGAAGTTGTTGGTGCCATATAGTTTTACCCTTGTTCGAAATTCCGAAATTCTGAAATTCTGTAATTCCGTTATTTCGAAATTCCGTCATTCCGCAACAAACCATTAGGCAGAGTTTTTTTCTGAAGGCCTTCAGATATTTGGCCGATTTTTGGTATGTGAGTTAACCATGATGTGGACTTTTATAAATTGTTGAAAATCACAGTTATACAGACTTTTTTTCTGAACTCTTTCAGATATTGGGCTATTTTTGGGTATGTGAGTTAACCATGATGAGTTAGAGATCAAGTTTAAGTTTTGTTCTCCTCGGCTAATTTTTGTCGAAATTACAGGCTATGGACTTCAATAAATTGTTAAAAATCATGGTTATACAGACTCTTTTTCTAAATGCTTTCAGATAATGGGCTGATTTTTGGTATGTTAATTACTCATGGTGAGTTACAGATCAAGTTTAAGTTTCGTTCTGCTCCGCTTATTTTGGCAGGTTTACAACTTTGAAAATTGTTGAAAATCACAGTTATACAGACTTTTTTTCTATACACCTCCAGATTTTGAGCTGATGTTTGATATGTGAGACTACCATCATGTTTGTGTCCACATGTGTTATTGAAATTGCAGATTTTTCAACTTTTTGAAACAGGGCCATTCGTGTCTCTTTGACACATCTAGTTTTCTAATTTTTGGATATATAAATATAAGAAGATGTGGTATGAGTGCCAATGAGACAACTCTTCATCCTAGTCACAATATGTTAAATAAAACCATTCTAGGTCAATTTAGTACAGTCTTCAACACAATTTGATTTAAATTTATTTTTGGTGTTTTTAATGCCACTTTCATGCACTGTATTTTGACTATTTCGAAAACCACTGACTTGCAATCGGAAAAAACTGACTAGTTAATTAAGATTGGAGTTAAGTGCACCCGCACGAGTGGGGTTCAAACTCAAAACCTCAGTGTTGACTGGCTGTTAATTACAATAGTTACTACTTAGACCACTCGGCCATCAAGGCCCCGTCTTCAAAAGGAAGCATTTGCTTACACTGAATAGCAGCTTTAAAGGACCCCAAAACAAATTACTACTGTAAGACCAATGGTTTTCCTGTTTGAATGGTTTTGCAGTTGTCAATTTTTTGGGTCTTTTATAGCTTGCTGTTTGATGTGAGCCAAGGTTTCCTGATGAAGATTGGGGCCTCAGTGGCCGAGTGGTCTTAGTAGTTACTGCTGTTATCACTGGCTAGTCAAATAAAGGAGAAACAGGAAACATATATGAACCACATCAACAAACGACAATCACTGAACATCAGGTTCCTGACTTAGGACACATACAAACAAATGCAGTGGGTTTAAACAATTAGTTTGATTATATTCACATTTAACAGGTAAGTGTTCTTGCATCAAATTCACAAATCAGCATGACCTTGGAGGTGTGGTAAAATTGCTAATGAGACAATTAAACACCATAGAATGAGAAATGATGGTACCCTCTTAATCAAGTCAATATCTAATTTAAGATTTGTCTAATTGTCTCCAAAACAACATGGTTGACAATAGAACTAAAGGGTAAAATGTTTAGTTTTATGAAAACCACTGTAAATAAGAGAAAATCTGATTGTGGCAGAAATGTTCAGAATGTGGAGATCTTCCTTCTATCCATTTATATCAAAACTGATGTAAAAGTTTTTTTCTGAATAAGGATTTCATGGCCAGGAATATTGTACTTCAAGTACTAACTTTTGCTTGCAAACAAATATGGTGACCTTGATCTCACTAGAAATAAGATTGCAAAAATCCTATACTGATGGCCACACATTTAACAGAACTATATTCATGCTTAAAGTCAAATAAACCTTCAACTTGAAGTTGAACCACTCCAACTCTTTTTGTAACTTAGAACTGGACGGTATTTACAAACAAATAAGAAGCTTTAAGACTGGTGCTCTATTGTGCCTTTTATCTCCAGAAACATTTGTCAGTTCTTTTCATCAAGTACTGGTAATTGAGATTGATTTGTGTTCACGCTCTCTCCTGTGGCAAACTATTTAGAGATGATTAATGAAGTATAAACAGGAGAGCATGACCTTACAGCTGACTACGCTTCTTCTAATGAAGGGAAGTAATCCCATCACATAAGATTAAGTAAGAATTGTCCATTGTAAAACATTTGCATTGATAAATGCACATACAAATTTCTTCTTTTTTTTCTGTAGGTTTTACAGTATAAATTTCACATATACTTAATATTTTAAATGATCCATGTTAATTAGGTCAAGGTTAAATGAACCCTGCTAGACAACATATACAGCTTTCATTGATCAATGAATCATTAAAATGATGTCATGGTCAGATATACCCTGCCGGACAACATGTACACCAAGTAATCATTCCAAACACCAAATATAGTTTGAACTTTGCTTTACAATATCAAGTAACAATGAACATTTAATATTGGATAAAACCATGAAAATGAGATCAAGCCAAGGTCTGATGAATCCTACCAAACATGTAGCAGACTATGTGGTATGGGCTTTGCTCATTGTTGAAGGCCGTAGTGACCTATAGTTGTTAATTTCTGTGTTATTTTGGTCTCTTGTGGACAGTTGTCTCATTGGCAATCATACCACATGTTCTTTTTTATATGTACACCTTTACAATAATTCCATAAATCAAATATAGTCTTATAGTTTATAGTATCTGAGAAATAGACCAAACTTCTAAAACTTAACATTGACAAATGAACTATGAAACATACCAAACATGTACACCCTTACAATTATTTCATACATGAAATTTAGTTGATCTGTTACTTATAGTGCCTGAAAAATTAACCAGACCACAAAAAATATCCCCGATAACAGATCCATGAAATGAGTTCATAGTACGGTGAACCTAGTCAAACGGAAATATAGTCCTTGCAAAGATCCCATATACTAAATAAATAACATGGTTCCATCAGTTCCTGAATCATGAAAATGAGGTCAAGGGCAATGGTCATATGACAGACTTAACCTGATAACATAAGGCATCTGCATTCAAGGTATGAAGCATGCACAGCACTTGTCTGTAACTTCTGAAATCTACTGCAACTGTTATAGCCAACTTCAAAATGTCAAATTCTAAGATGTCAGGCTTGAAATTACAAGTTTATTTTTTTTTGCCAACCATTTAATATAACATTTAATTATTAACAAATTAAGATTTTCAAAGTTTTAAATTCATGATATTTCATACAGATAGAAAATATTGTAGAATTTCTTTCGTCTATTTCAAGAAATTCTATACAACTGAGAACAAAAAATCAATTTAACAATAACATAAATGATTATTATATATATTTTATTCGCATGTAGATTGTTGCAGGTGAGGTAGTTAATTCAACACAATATTCATAGCAGTTTGTTTTATTTTCTCTCCAATAATATCAATATTTTTCATTGATGAATTATCTCCCCTTTTTTATACACAAAAAAATGTGTTTGTCTCAAATACCAGGTATTCAGGATTTAGTTGGAAAAAAATAAGTTATTCACTACTTAAACTTGAATATAAAAATTAGATTTTAATAATAAGATTGGGTAAAAAGTTTGCTAACCCTGTACCCCTAATTACTGTACCTGATATATTCTTTTTTTAAACGCCACAGGATCAACTTTTTATTTAAATTTGGTTTACCTCTGCAGGAGGTTTGTAAAATTCCTTTAATAGAAAAAATTCAAATTTCTTACTTTTCAAAATAAAATTATGAAAAATGTCAACTCTTACTTTTCTATAGGAAATATATTTTTTTAAAGCAGAAAACTGTAGAGCTACATGTAGATGTAAAAATGCCATTTAATGCAAGACAGCTTTTTTTAAATCAATAAATATTCATTAAATTTTAAGGCAGGAATATCAACCAACATAAAGAGAAAAGTCTTTAAACTTTGTAACAAAACAACCAACATATTTAACAAATTCAACTCTAACAAAACTGTACAATTAGTTTGCAGCTGATTAATACATAAGCACTAGTTTTAAAACATGGTCACTATATATTTTGTCTTTTAATTCATGACCTTAGTTTGAATTTTTAAAATGTAGACCTAATGTGTCATCCTTTCTTTATTGTGATTATTTATACTTAAGTTTCATGAAGCCTGATCAAGGCTGTGAAGCAGAGTAGTCTAATATGTTGTTACAGAGATATGGTTGTGTTTCAACCTTGAAATCATAATAGAGGTCATCTGTTCATGTGATTTTGTATTCCGAGTCTGATGAAAAATGAATATGATCATCAGGTCCTGTTCAGGTGCTTACAAAACTCAAAACAAGAGGCTCCCAAGAGCCTGAATCGCTCACCTGTTATATTTTTTGCTTAAATCTTTCATCAATGATTTATTCTTGTTTTTTAATATATATTAATGAGTGGCTTAAAAATGCCATTTAAAGGTTCATTGTATCTATTTTCTTCAAAGCATTAAATGCATTTTACCCATATGTTCCATTTTAGCCATAGTCTATGTTTCTTGACATAAAAGGAAATAAAATAAAAAAATTATACTAGATTCATTAGAGAATATTTTTAAAGTTAAAAAACATAAACAACTTTTGAAAAATTGTCCTTAAAAGGGCAATAACTCTGTAAGGGGTCAATTGACAATTTTGGTCATCGAAAAACGTTTTTGAAGATCTTACTTTGCTGAACATTTTTGTTGTTTATAGCTTATTTAATCTTCAATAATATTCAAGATAATAACAAACAAGAATGTGTCGCAAGTACATGGATGCCCAATCCGCACTATCATTTTCTATGTTCAATGGACAGTGAAAATGGGGGAAATCTCTTATTTGGCATTAAGATCATATCATAGGGAACATGTTTACTAAGTTTCAAGTTGATTAGACTTCAACTTCATCAAAAACTACCTTGACCAAAAAATTTAATCTGAAGCAGGACTAGGGACGGACGGACGCACAGACCAGAAAACATAATGCCCATAAATGGAGCATAAAAACTGCAAAATTTTCTTAAAATAACCAATTTAGTGGCAGCAACCCAACAATGGGTTGTTAGGTTTGTCTGAAAATTTCAGAGCTGATAGATTGACAAATTGAACTATTTTACACCATATCAGATTTGCTCTAAATCAATGCTTTAATTTCTAAGATATAAGCCAAAAACTGTATTTGACCTCTATGTGTTATTTTTTAGCCATGGCGGCCATGTTTATTTATGGATGAAAAATTCTAATACATTTCATAAACTAGATTCCTAAAGGAACATTTAGTTAAACTTAAGAAGTATAAGGCCCAGTAGTTTCAGTGGAGAAGATTTTTTAAATAGTTTTTGAAACAGACAACAGATAACAGACAATGACAGACACCAAGTGATGGCATAAGCTCACATGCCCTGGTGAGCTAAAAATGAGTTCAAATAAGTCGTTATCAACATGATCAATATTAACAATAAATAGATAATTGTTTGATTATTCATTACCATTTCAATAATTGATATAAATATACAATTTAATTGTTCAAATTATAACATAATTTTGACTTCATAGCAAAAATGTAGTAATTTTATTATTGACACTTTAAAACTTGTATCATAAAAATTGTTATCAACATAATCAATGCAAATATGTGACCAGCCACGACATATCCAGGCTTATGGAGGTAGAACGTGACTAGCCACTTCCAGGCTTAGGAGGGTACAGTGTCTAAAATTTGCTTTTTGTATATTTATCTAGAATATTCCGAAACAAAACTCTCTATCATGTTATTATGACATATTTGTTGTAATAGCAATGAAACGAGTCATTTCGAATATCGGTATGAAAATGAGACTGTTCTATGACGGCTTTTATTTATTGAAGGCATTAATTTATAAAATACAAAATTATTGTATTTATTGGCTCTTAGTAATGTTCAATAGCGTATTTGAATAAAATTTCAAAGACTTAAATTTACTACAATACAAACAATTCTTAGCTCTATTTTAGAACATGTAATTTAAACTTGTTGAAATGAAGTTAGTTTAAAATTTGTCAAAGTAAGCTTTAAGAATTCCTTTTTTTTAAATTCGTCTTTTAATTTAGATTTATCATGCATGTCTCTAAACAAAGTATGCGACGCGTAACAGTTTATAAGAAGGTGTTCTCATATATGCATTTGATACGGTGCATTTATTATAGATATATTTCAGACTCCATTTATGAAAGAAAATTTATAAAGCAGAGCATTTTTTTTTTGTAGCTCTATTTTAGAACATGTAATTTAAACTTGTTGAAATGAAGTTAATTTAAAATTTGTCAAAGTAAGCTTTAAGAATTCCTTTTTTCAATTTAGATTTATTATGCATGTCTCTATACTTAGTATGCGACGCTTAACAGTTTATAAGTAGGTGTTCTCTTCTATGCATTTTATACGGTGCATTTGTTAGGGATATATTTCATATTTCATTTATGAAAGGGAATCTATAGAGCAGAAATTTGATTTTTTTTTTGTATCTATCTAAAATGTAGATACAAATATTTTTCACTTAAAACGATAAAGTAAAACTTCTTCAAAACTTATATATGATGTATAGTCCTGCGTCAGCAAAAAAGAAGCCAAGGAAAGTGTTTTTCTCTTCTTCACAAATACAAACGTATTTCATTGAATCTCGATATTTATCATGTTTATAATTTTTCTAACAATGACGTTCTACCTCCATAAGCCTGCAAATGTCATGGCGGGTCACATATTTGAACATTTAAAAAAAAAATATTTGATTTGACACTTTTTATCCTGTATATGTCTTTTTTCTATTAATGCACAACAAAAGATGAAGATTTTCAAGAGTTACTCCCCTTTATGATTTTTTGCCTTGAGGTACTTCTACATGCACATTTATGCATTTAATTATATGACATCATCATGATTGTATAGAATTTTCACAAAATTTACTATAGTCATGATAGTTGTTAAAATGTATTGATGTCTTTTAAGAATACTGTGCTTTATGGCAAGCCGTTTTACTATTTATTCTAACTTCAAGATACCCTAATAATATTTATAAGATATCTCAAATAGTTTATAAGATATCTTATATAAGATATCTTATAAACTATATGAGATATCTTATAAAGTTTATAAGATACCTTATATAAAAAAAATATTTATAAGATATCTTATATACTTTATAAGATATCTTATAAACTTCAGAAGAAATCTTATAAACTTTAAAAGATATCTTATAAAGTATATTAAATATCTTAAAAAGAAAATTATATAAGATATCTTATAAATTAAATAAGATATCTTATAAACTTTATAAGATAAGTTTATAAGATATCTCATACAATTTATAAGATATCTCATATAATATATAAGATATCTTATATAATCAAGTTTTTATAAGATATATTATAACTTTAGGAGATATCTAATAAATAATTTTTATATAAGATATCTTATAAAACATACAAGATATCTCATATAATATATAAGATATATCTTATAAATAAAATTATATGAGATATCTTATAAATTATATGAGATATCTTATATACTATATAAGATATCTTATAAAGTATATATAATATATCTTATAAAGTATATAAGATATCTCATATAGTTTATAAGATATCTCATATAATTTTTAAGATTTCTTATAAAGTTTATAAGATATCTTGTAAAAACTGGATTATATAAGATATCTTATATATTATATGAGATATCTCATATATTATATGAGATATCTTATATATTATATGAGATATCTTATATATTATATGAAATATCTTGAAGTTAGAGTAAATAGTAAAACGTCTTGCCATAATGCTTGCTACAATGAGCAAAACATTGAATCATCAAATATGTATGGAGATAAATTTCAGCTGCCATGTGTCAAAAAAGCATTGACCTGTAGTAGTTATATAACCCAGTAATTTCTTGATGGAGTTGGACGTTTAAGCTCCTGTAGAAATTTCGATTTGGATTTAGACTTGCCTTTTTTCCTGTGTAAGTCTAGAAATGGGAACAAGTCTGATGGCAGACGTCCTTTATATGGTATACAATTGTCCAAAATGACAGCAGAAGCAAGGCACTGTAGAGATCGGTTTCCAACAGGACACATTTGGGTAGAGGATGATTCAGAATAGAAGATTGGTGTTTTATCTCTAGCATCCAAACAATCTGGATGAGCCCCTGACTTTATAAGGGAGTTGATAATTGCATACCGATCATCTAATCTACTACTCTTTAATTTACTTGTTTCAACAGAAATAACACGGTAACATATATGAAGTGGTGTCATTCCAAAATCGTCAACAGAGTTTGGGTCAGATCCCAGAGATAACAAAATCTCCACTAATTCCTCTGATCCTATGACTACATCCTCCAAATCTTCACCTATCTTTCCTTCTCTGCTATTTTCAGGTATAACTGGTGAAGCATAATGAAGCAGACTTTGGCCATAGCAGTTTCTAAGGTCATCCTTAATTACTCTCTTCATGAAGCCCAAAAATCTACATTTCTCTTCCTCTGACTTCTCATATCTGCTTAAAACTTTGATTGTCAACAACAGTGGAGCCATATCACTGAAATATCTTTGTTTCTTTGGTGTAGCTAGGCAGTTCAAGAAGAAACATTTAAAAACTGCCATCATCAAGTCATACGATAGCATATCATATTCTTCGTCAACTAATATTGTAAAAAACAAATTTGTTAAATCTTTAATAAATTTCTTTAGTGTATCTGTTTTTAATATGTCCCTCATCATAAAGCGTTCCTCTTGTGAAATATGTTTAATAAAGTATGGAAAGCTGTAGACCACTAAAGTTACCCACTCCTGAATAAAGTCTTCACTTTCATATTCATTAGCTAGTGCTTGTATTGACTTCAATGTCTCAAAACTACCATAACCCATTAGTCTCTCGTGAATTAAGCCAGACTTCAACAGTAAAGCTATGCGTGTGTCACGTTCTTCTTCAGATGTTGTAGATACTTCATCATCATCATCCTCATCGTCTTCATCTGTTTCCCATTCTTCATCTTCCTCGTCTTCCTCATCATCATCAGTGACCTCATCTTCAACATTAGTACCAGATTTATCATCCTTTGTATCAGATGCTTTCCTGTCCGTAACAGATATTTTGTCTTGTGACTCAAATTGTTTGTCTCCTGCAGCAGATTCTTTGTCTCCTGTTTTGACTGTTTTTCCATCTGACTTACTTTCTGCTTCTAATTTTGCAGTTTCCTTTTGATGACAGAGGTTATTTAGATGAAATTTGAAGGAAGTTTCCGGTGGACTGACAGATAATTTCGGCACTGACCCACACTTGACCCATTTTTCATGGCTGGCAGTAACCTGTATAGCAACACCCAAAGCAGTTTCTGACATATCAGCATATACTAAGTCCATGTGTACATGAGGCATACCTTCCATTGGGTTGAGTAAGTTAACAGCAACACGATTCATGTCTTTACAAATAACATCTTTCTCCCAGTGTGAGATAACTGGATATTTTCCTCCATTTCCATTTTGATTGAATTTTTCTTCCTTCATTAGGTCAGCAACCTCCCAACAATTCATGGCATCCTTAAAATATTCCCTTGCAGCAAAGTATGCCCCAGATGCTTCTAAAGCATCAAATTTGGCTTGGAATGGAATTTGTGATTTATTTAAACAAGCTGAGATGAGTCTCTTACCAGCACAAGCTAAATAGACCACTGGATGTATGTACTGATACTCCACCGTTGTATCCTCACTCAAAATAACTTCATTTGTTGTTGAATCAATAGTGCAATATTTTAATATGGTATCAACATTGGTTTCTATAGTTTCTTGTTGTTTATCTGATTTAGGTATTGTATAATTTTTAAGTACATTTGCACTATTGATATCAGTTCCATTTCCTTTCTTAAAATATTTCTTCATATAGTTTGATACAGGACACTTTGTAAGAACCTCCTTATGTAACATCTCGTAACCTAACAAAGAAATACCCTGAGCATTCCTTATATTTGCCAAATTCGGAACTCTTCTTAACAGCAATGGTAGAACAGCCTTGTAAAGATCTTCTGGTGCACCTAAATTAATGACATCTCTATTCTCTAATGTTGTCATAGTTGTAAATATGTCAAAAAGTTGAACATCCGAACATTTCTCTACTGCTCCTTTATCTATCAACATCTTAACAATTTTAAGTTTTGGTAAAAATGGCACTGGAATTTGTTCACATTCTTTGTCCTTTTCTTCAGGTTTTTCATCTCTTCTGTCTTCTTCTTTTTCCTCATCTTGGTCATCCTTATGTTTTTCCTTATCCATGTCATCTCTAGGTTGTTTATCTTCAAGTTTTCCTTTAGGTTTTACTTCATTTACATTTTCATCATATTTAATTTCATTTGAATTTTCATCCACCTTAATTTCATGTTCATCTCCTCCATGTTTGTTTTCATCTTTGTCTTTTTCCTTTTCCTCTTCATCTTCACTTGAGTCCTCATCGTCATCATCATAACCATCAACTTCATAACCAAATGTTTGAAATGGTGGTTGTGTAAAGATTTTCATAGAAAACATCAATAAATTAAAGTTTGCTCCTATGTTCTTTCCAGCATCAGCATTGTGTTCCAGTAAATACCTGACAATATCTTCATTCTGATTGGCTACTGCCCAAAGCAATGGCCTCCTATTACTCTCATAGCCTTCCACATCTGCTTCACAATATTCCACTAAAAACCTAACTACTTCTAGATTTCCCATCTTACAAGCTAATGACAAAGGTACATGATCGTGATGATAATCATCTTTAACTTTCATCAGCTCTTTTCGTTGTTCTTTAGTGCAGATTCCCAATAATGCTGATAAGTATCCTTCTGCATCGTTAGACCTACTCTTCATTTTTCTTGTAGCTAAAATTGAATCAAGAATGATGTGTTTAATGGCTTCAAATGTTACTGAATCAACTCCATCACCGTAATTACAAGTTTCATCTTCAGAATCTGTGTCACTTGCCTCTTGTTGGTCAAATTCTCTACCTTCTCCACAAATATCGGTCCGTTCATATTTAGTCAACTCATCCAAACTTGAACTACATTTTCTGTTAATTATTTCCGTCTGGAACTGCTTTTCCATAAGACTCTTTTCCCTTACTTTTTGGTCTATATTATCTCCACAGTCCATTTCTCTACGTCTTCAAACAACTCTGAAAATAAACAAGTAAAAAAATTATGCAGAAAGTAGCTATACAATAACTATCAAATGATGAACTATATTAGTATGGAACTAGCAACTTATAATGACTTTAATTGCAATGTATTTCACACAGAACTGCATCATCTGAAATTGGACATAAACAATATGGAAGAAATGATTGAAGAATTTGATCCTTTGTTTCCATAACAGCTTTAAAACAAGAGTGCACACGCTGAAATGTCTCGCCTTCTATACTAATCATTGATATTATGTTGATAGTCCTAAGTATAAAGCTAAGCTTTATTACAACTGTCACATAAACTTAACATTAACCAAGATAACTAAACAAAGACCAATGAACCTTGAAAAAGAGGTCCAGGTCAGATGAACCATGCCAGGCAGACAGGTACAGCTAACAATGCTTCTATACAACATATATAGTTGACACATTACTTATAGTTTAAGAAAAATAGACCAAAACACAAAAACTTAACACTGTGCAATGAACCGTGAAAATGAGGTCACGGTTAAATAAAACCTGCTCGACTGACATAAAGATCATAAAATATTTCCATACACCAAATATAGTTGACCTATGGCATATAGCATTAGATAAAAAGACCAAAACTCAAAAACTTAACTTTGACCACTGAACCATAAAAATGAGGTCAAGGTCACATGACATCTGCCCGCTAGACATGTACACTTAACAATCATTCCATACAACAAATATAGTAGACCTATTGCATATGGTATGAGAAAAACAGACCAAAACACAAAAATTTAACTATAACCACTGAACCATGAAAATGAGGTCAAGGTCAGATAACACCTGCCAGTTGGACATGTACACCTTACAGTCCTTCCATACACCGAATATACTAGCCCTATTGCTTATAGTATCTGGGATATGGACTTGACCACCAAAACTTAACCTTGTTCACTGATCCATGAAATGAGGTCGAGGTCAAGTGAAAACTGTCTGACAGACACGAGGACCTTGCAAGGTACGCACATATCAAATATAGTTATCCTATTGCTTATAATAAAAGAGAATTCAACATTACAAAAAAATTGAACTTTTTTTTCAAGTGGTCACTGAACCATGAAAATGAGGTCAAGGACATTGGACATGTGACTGACTGAAACTTCGTAACATGAAGCATCTATATACAAAGTATGAAGCATCCAGGTCTTCCACCTTTTAAAATATAAAGCTTTTAAGAAGTGAGCTAACGCCGCCGCCATAGCCGCCCATGTAGCCGCCGCCACCGGATCACTATCCCTATGTCGAGCTTTCTGCAACAAAAGTTGCAGGCTCGACAATTATCTAACATCATTCAAGCAACAGACTGACCAGTATTTTAAGGCTACTTTATGGTTTGCCAGTTGAATGAATGGTTATGTGTACACACTTATGAAGAAAAAGATAGGCCAAAGATACAAGAGAGACAGTTCAACTCATGAGTCGAAAATAAACTGACAACACCATGGCTAAAAAAGAAAAAGACCAACAGACAAAATAATAGCACACAAGACGTAACATAGAAACTAATGACTAGAAGAAAAAGTATAGAATAAGATAAAAGTTATTATATTTTCTGTTCTGACTTTTAAGCCACACTTCTAATTACCTCAAATGAAGCTGCCATATGAGACCAAATAAAAAATTATGTGTGTTTACTGAACATTATTACATGCTGCAGAGCTCCAGATAAGAATTCTCAAATTGGGGTTTTTACCCACCATTTTCTTATAAAATTGGGTGATAAAGTTTTTTAATTGCATTATCAATTTCAATTCACCCCTCAAGTTAATACCAAATTTAGTTTTTCACCACCAATTTACTTAATGTATTGGTTTTTTTTATCAACACAATATTGAATATTTATCTATAGGCAATATCAACCCCAGATTTTTTTCCATCTGATACTATATATATGTTTCTTTCTTTGTTCAGCTGTTTTATTTGGTTTAGGGTTAGGGTTATTTGCTAGCTATTTTATTTGGTTTATTCACTGAGGAGCAATTGTAGGTTTAATTTGTGTCCCGTTTCAAACCTTCTGCCAGTTTTGTATTTTCTCACAAAAACGGATATGTGTATTCACAGGCACTAGTCTTATACCTTTATATAATAAATTCTGAGACCAGTGCCTGTGTGTGTATTCATTGAATAACCATAAAATGAAAAAAAAATAGTATATAAACTCTAATTATACTTGAATATTTTTGTTTTATTCAATTTACATAAATCTGGGTTTAGTTGTCTTTTATTAGAACTTTTGGTTTTTGATGCTTTAGCATGTCATACTTGATTTGGCCTTTCACTTTTTCCAACTGATTTGATTTTTGATGAAACCCTGTGTTTATTAGCAATGTTCTCGTTAAGGTACCCACACATGCCCGTGCGTTCGATGGACGCTTCCTTAAAACACCGGCTGAGTCTTGTTATCATCATTACTTTCCCTCAGCTTTTCAAAACTAGAGGCTCTAAAGAGCCTGTGTCGCTCACCTTGGTTTATGTGAATATTAAATAATGGACAAAGATGGATTCATGACAAAATTGTGTTTTGGTGATGGTGATGTGTTTGTAGATCTTACTTCACTAAACATTCTTGCTGCTTACAATTATCTCTATCTATAACAGTACTTTCTGTGGAAAATGTTATTGAAAATCTTAAATTGTTAAAAATTGACTATGAAGGGCAATAACTCCTTAGGGGGTCAATTGACTATTTTGGTCATACTGACTTATTTTTAGTTCTAACTTTGCTGTACATTATTGCTGTTTACAGTTTATCTCTATCTATAATAATATTCAAGATAATAACAAAAAAACAGCAAAATTTCCTCAAAATAACCAATTCAGGGGCAGCAACCTAACAACCGATTATCAAATTCATCTGAAAATTCATGGGCAGATAGATCGTGACCTGATCAACAATTTTACTTCCTGTCAGATTTGCTCTTAATGCTTTGGTTTTTGAGTTATAAGCCAAAAACTGCATTTTACCCCCATGTTCTATTTTTAGCCATGGTGGCCATCTTGGTTTGTTGGCCATGTCACTGGACACATTTTGTTAACTAGATACCCCAATGATGATTATGGCTAAGTTTGGTTAAATTTGGCCCTGTAGTTTCAGAGGAGAAGATTTTTCTAAAAGATTACTAAGATTTATGAACTAGAGGCTCTAAAGAGCCTGTGTCGCTCACCTTGGTCTATGTGAATATTAAACAAAGGAAGCAGATTGAAAATTGACTACAAAGGTCAATAACTCCTACAGGGGTCAATTGACGATTTCGTTCATGTTGACTTATTTGTAGATCTTACTTTGCTGAACATTATTGCTGTTTACAGTTTACCTATATCTATAATAATATTCAATATAAAACAGCAAAATTTCCTTAAAATTACCAATTCAGGGGCCGCAACCCAAAAACAGGTTGTCCAATTCATCTGAAAATTTCAGGGCAGATAGATCTTGACCTGATTAACAATTTTACTTCATGTCAGATTTTCTCTAAATTATTTGGTTTTTGAGTTATAAGCCAAAAACTGCATTTTACCCCTATGTTCTATTTTTAGCCGTGGCGGCCATCTTGGTTTGATGGCCAGGTCACCGGACACATTTTTTAAACAAGAAACCCCAAAGATGATTGTGGCCAAGTTTGGATCAATTTGGCACAGCAGTTTCAGAGAAGAAGATTTTAGTAAAAGATATATAAAATTTACGAAAAATGGTTAAAAATTGACTTTAAAGGGCAATAACTCCTAAAGAGGTCAACTGACCATTTTGGTCATGTTGACTTATTTGTAAATCTGACCTTGCTGAACATTATTGCTGTTTACAGTTTACCTATATCTATAATAATATTCAATATAATAACCAAAAACAGCAAAATTTCCTTAAAATTACCAATTCAGGGGCCGCAACCCAAAAACAGGTTGTCCAATTCATCTGAAAATTTCAGGGCAGATAGATCTTCACCTGATTAACAATTTTACCCAATGTCAGATTTGCTCTAAATGCTTTGGTTTTTGAGTTATAAGCAAAAAACTGCATTTTACCCCTATGTTCTATTTATAGCCATGGCGGTCATCTTGGTTAGTTGGCAGGGTCACCGGACACAATTTTTAAACTAGATACCCCAATGATGATTGTGGCCAAGTTTCAAATAATTTGGCCCAGCAGTTTCAGAGGAGAAGATTTTTCTAAAAGATTACTAAGATTTACGAAAAATGGTTAAAAATTGACTATAAAGGGCAATAACTCCTAAAGTGGTCAACTGATCATTTTGGTCATGTTGACTTATTTGTAGATCTTACTTTGCTGAACATTATTGCTTTTTACAGTTTATCTCTATCTGAAATAATATTCAAGATAATAACCAAAAACAACAAAATTTCCTTAAAATTACCAATTCAGGGGCAGCAACCTAACAACGGAATGTCAGATTCATCTGAAAATTTCAGGGCAGATAGATCTTAACCTGATTAACAATATTACCCCATGTCAGATTTGCCCTAAATGCTTTGGGTTTTGAGTTATAAGCCAAAAACTGCATTTTACCCCTATGTTCTATTTATAGCCATGGCGGCCATCTTGGTTAGTTGGCGGGGTCACCGGACACAATTTTTAAACTAGATACCCCAATGATGATTGTGGCCAAGTTTGGTTAAATTTGGCCCAGTAGTTTCAGAGGAGAAGATTTTTGTAAAAGTTAACGCCGGACGCAGGACGACGACGGACGACGACGACGACGGACGCCGGACGCCAAGTGATGAGAAAAGCTCACTTGGCCCTTCGGGCCAGGTGAGCTAAAAATGGTTAAAAATTGACTATAAAGGGCAATAACTCCTAAAGTGGTCAACTGACCATTTTGGTCATGTTGACTTATTTGTAGATCTTACTTTGCTGAACATTATTGCTGTTTACAGTTTATCTCTATCTATAATAATATTCAAGATAATAACCAAAAACAGCAAAATTTTCTTAAAATTACCATTTCAGGGGCAGCAACCCAACAACGGGTTGTCCGATTCATCTGAAAATTTCAGGGCAGATAGATCGTGACCTGATGAACAATTTTACTTCTAGCAGATTTGCTCTAAATGCTTTGGTTTTTGAGTTATAAGCCAAACTGCATTTTACCCCTATGTTCTATTTTTAGCCATGGCGGCCATCTTGGTTGGTTGGCCGGGTCACGCCACACATTTTTTAAACTAGATACCCCAATGATGATTGTGGCCAAGTTTGGTTTAATTTGGCCCAGTAGTTTCAGAGGAGAAGATTTTTCTAAAAGATAACTAAAATTTACGAAAAATGGTTAAAAATTGACTATAAAGGGCAATAACTCCTAAAGGGGTCAACTGACCATTTGGGTCAGGTTGACTTATTTGTAAATCTTACTTTGCTGAACATTATTGCTGTTTACAGTTTATCTCTATCTATAATAATATTCAAGATAATAACTAAAAACAGTAAAATTTCCTTAAAATTACCAATTCAGGGGCAGCAACCCAACAACGGGTTGTCCGATTCATCTGAAAATTTCAGGGCAGATAGATCTTGACCTGATGAACAATTTTATCCCTGTCAGATTTGCTCTAAATGCTTTGGTTTTTGAGTTATAAGCCAAAAACTGCATTTTACCCCTATGTTCTATTTTTAGCCATGGCGGCCATCTTGGTTGGTTGACCGGGTCACCAGACACATTTTTTAAACTAGATACCCCAATGATGATTGTGGCCAAGTTTGGTTAAATTTGGCCCAGTAGTTTCAGAGGAGAAGATTTTTGTAAAAGTTAACGACGCCGGACGACGACGGACGACAGACGACGGACGACGGACGCCGGATGCCAAGTGCTGAGAAAAGCTCACTTGGCCCTTTGGGCCAGGTGAGCTAAAAAGCAGAAAACATGCTTCTATTCAATATTTTTACCGGACATTCACCATGTTCACTTTTGTTTTAATTCAATGTATGTTATGATAAATCCAGAGCGATGCGAAAAAAATATGACTGCATGACACACGCTAATTGGATAAACGCCGAGAAGATCGAAATGTTTTCAAAAACAAGTGTACATATTGAGCAATGGAAAACTCCAACAGGGACTCATTTCAGCTGCTTGATCCAGGGATCTATTTTTAGAACGAAAGGAAATTTCCAATTATAAATATTATAAAAAAAGATTTACGTGACCACTGTAAACGGAAGGGTAAATAACACAAACAGTAGCCAATAAAAGGGTGGAGAACTCATGGTTTTGGCATATAATTGGGTTTTTCTTTGAATTAGTTGGGTTATTGAACCCTACAATGGGCAATTGCATTGGGTTTTTTATTATTTGTATTGCGTGATCACGCAAAAACGCAGTTTATCTGGAGCTCTGAATGCTGAAAAAAAGCTAAGTAGCAAGGTAGGGAATTTTTTTTTTAAATATAAAACACTGCATAAACATCAAAACATTGCCTGTATTTTTCAGCCTAAAATTAATAAAGTCCTGAACTATGGGAACATATGTTCATTTAAACATACTTAGCAAATACATACTGGGTAAATTGTAAATTAACTTGAAATTGTTATGTTGTGGTCAACATGGTCAAATAAACTCATCGTAGATTCCAGGACTAAATTTTATATATACTCCAGACATGCGTTTCGTCTACAATAGACTCATCAGTGACCCTTGAATCCAAAAAAGTTTAAAAAACCCAAATAAGTACAAAGTTGAAGAGCATTGAGATCATAAATTCCTAAAAGTGTTTCCAAATGCAGCTAAGCTAATCTATGCCTCAGGCCTGAGGTAGAAAAGCCTTAGTATTTCAAAAAATTCAAAATTTTGTAAACAGTTAATTTATAAATATAACAATATCAATGATAATTCATGTCAGCACAATAAAGTGCTGACTACTGGGCTTGTGATACCCTCAAGGAAATAAATCTCCACCACCAGTTCTTGTGGTGAAAACTAAAGTTTCCAAAAAATCATGAGACCTTCTAGAGAACTTAGTTTGTTTAAAATTGGTATGAACCAATACTGTTACATGTAATGCAGTATAAGTTTAAATGTAAAATATTTTGGTGTTTTCATATTTTTTTGTATTTATCACATTTTATCACGTAGGTGCCTCTAATAGCAGACTCAATGTTATGGGTTTAACTTTTTCATTGTTTTAATCAGTATCAGATCCAGAACTTTTTATATTAAGGGGGTGTCAAGTGACTGCCATAAGAGGGGGCCTGTTTCAGTCTAGTCCAAATAATTATGACATTTTGAAAGGCTATTATATTTTTTTCTTTTACGCAGTCGCAGGAAGACGTCATAGTAAAAAGTAAAAATAGCCATGACATCATATTAAAGTCATAATTATTTGGACTAGTTTCAGTCATGCTTCATTTATTCCATATATGGGCTATTTAAAAAAAAATGATGCCAAAGTGTGACAAACATGGTAAAAAATTAAGTCATTGCTAATCTTTTTTCTATCATTTTTCTTTAATCCAGAGACATTCAAGTTTACAAAACTACCAAGGGTTAATGCAAAATAATAAAAACAAAAATTTTAACAACATTTTACTCATAAGAATTCATCCACTTTTCAAAGGAAACAACATAATAATAATATCAACTGACAAACATAAATAAGAATATAAATATCAATGTAATTTTTTTGTTTGTTGCAATAAAGGTACTAAATGATTTTCCTGCAATTTTTTTTTAATTATAAACAGTTTTTTTTTTTAAATATTTAAATTTCACCAATTTTTAGTGTATTCTTTAATATCTTATTTCAAAAGTTTTTATATCTCTTTGCAAAAGCTTTAATTTAATATAAAAAGTATAAGGAAGCAAACATATATGATCTAATTACATCCTCTGAAAATTTCACAACAATTGCTTCAGTCAATTCTAAGTTTTCTTCATTTAAAAAATACAAACATGTGTTTTTTATCCTTTTGTTACACTCCTGACATATTTTTTCAGTAACTGTAAGACTGTTTTTTAATGGAATGTTTAGAAAATCAGTAATGATATCTATTTTAAATTTACAATCTCACAAATAAATAAATTTATTAGATATTTGATTACATAAATTCAGGGGTTGACACTAACTTTTGTAGGCACTAGCCCCCAGGGCTAGTAAAAATTTTATTCGACTAGCCCTGTTCTGTGTCAGGTAGCCCGGTGAGTGGGCCAACGGCCCACGAGTGAGCAGGCCGTAGGCCTGCGAACTTGCTAGGGGGGTCTGGGGGCATGCCCCCCCATAAATTTTTTGAAATTTAGATGCAAAATCCTGCATTCTGAGGCCTTTTAAGAAGATGTTTTCAGTCTGAAAAATAACTATTTCATACTTGTTATCTTCATAAAAAAAAAAAAAAATAATTTAAAAATGAACACCAAAGAAACATAACGGCAGGAATTTGTTTGTCAAAACTTGCATTTTTACTGTTAATGAATTGAGTAAAACATTTCAATGATTGCTAAATTATTTCCCTTTTTTAGGGACAGAAAAAAATAGCTACACTATGAAAAATTGTCCCTTGTGACATATTTTTATAAAACATCCATGAAATTATGTCCAAGCACTTGGGACAATTTTTCACTAAGGGGGACACTAAAAAGTCTATTCTATAGTTTAAAAATGTGATATTCTGTCCCAGAACGAAATTTCACAGATGAATTGTGAAATATCAGAAGACAATTCAATGGGACACTTTTTTTGCTTATAAAAAACTCATCAACTAAAATAATCAAATTTAAAAAAAACAATGTTTTTGATTAATTTTATTTACATAAATAAGTTAACTTGTCCCCTATTTTACTTTTGGTTTCTGATGCTGAGTCTTCATGTTCCAACTGATTTGTTTCTAGTCCGAGAATACTCTGACGTCCAACGGCTGTTTTGCTTGACAAGCTGGGGCCGTGGGACGAGCTCTGACGTCCCACGGCCCCAGCTTGTCTGGCAAAACAGCCGTTGGACGTCTGACAGAGTAATCTCGGACTAATTTGTCTCATGACGAGTTTTAACCCTGTTCTCGCTAATGCATTATGACATGCATACATCCCGGTACGTGCAATGGACGCTTTATGATACTAATGGCTTAGTCTTGTTATCATCATCACCCCCTCAGCTCTCAAAAAGAAGCTAATCACATTTAATATTATCGGAAATTTACTTTCGTTTCAGTACATTGCAACTGTATGATAAGTCCCGAGCAATACGAAATGAATTATGACGACATGACAAACGCTAATTCGATAAAGACAGAGAAGTTCGAAAAGTTTTCATCACTACGTGTACCTTTGGAGTAAAGGGAAATTTCAACAGGGAACCTTTCAACGCTCTATTTTTAGAACGAAAGGACATTTCCAATTTAAACTAATTACGCGACGACTATGTAATAGATAAGGCTAAACTATGCACACGATTTATCAGGATCTCTGTTGTGATTAATGATAAAATATAATAAAACCAAAATGTATATGCAGTATAATTATTGTTTATTTCAAAACGGGTTATCTTGAAACCTGGTGCATTCTTACTTTAAGGGCCGAGTAATCTTAGGCCGAGTTGACTGTATATGGCGACTGGTTTACGGTAGAAATTTTACCCTCCAGTATCTGTATCTGTATAATAAAGAGGTCGTGGAACCAGTGTAGACAATATTCCACAAAGTTGTCAGATATGACCGGCGTTTGGACTGTACTTTGCCGAAAGTACAACAGATTGATGTTCAATGACAAATAAATTTACTAGCCCCTCGGGCTACCGCGCCACGGACATTTACTAGCCCGACACAAAAGTTACTAGTCTCGGGCTAGCGGGCTAGCGTTAGTGTCGAACCCTGTTACATATTTTTTTAATTTCTGAGCAAAGAGCAAACTTTTAATATGTTTAATGAGAATTACACTTTAATTTTTAAGAATCTTTGGTGAATAGTGTGCAGAAAAATCACTTTTACAAGACAGATCAGCTTTCTCATAACATTGTAAAGATGTTACAATTATTTTAATAAAGAATCATGTTGAATTTTGTTATAGATAAGCAACATCAGAAACTTGTCAGGAGTGTAAAAAATGTTACACTCCTGACCATAATTTATTGCTTCCATATTTTAACCTGAAACTGACCTGAAATCATGTAGAGTCTTTATATTTCACATATTATTTTAGTGCAAATTAAGAACAGGTTAAAAAAAATTATATACTCCTTACATATTTACAAATTTTGCTAATTGTCTATTTAAAAAAAAAGATGGCTTTCCTTTAAACCTTGTTCAGTCTCTTGTTTGATACTATATATATGCTGTTTTTATGTCAGATAATGTATTATGATAAGTTTGTTCGTTCTACCAAAGTTGGTAGCAGTATGTGCTCTGTATATTAAAAATTGTCCAAAAATGTACCCAAAAATGTCAGGAGTGTAACGCTTTAAAATGTTTAAGTGTAACATTCATGTTATTTTTTATAGAAACAATGTTGTTATTATTGGTTTTCCTTTCTGGAATTTGAGTGTGAACACCATCTGTTGCATATTTTCAGTAACAAACATGCCATTATTATGGCCTTTATTGCTTGTTTATGCTCAATACTTGTATGTCAGGACTGTAACACATTTAAACAAGCTAGTTCAATTGCAATTTTAGTTCAAAAATTTCAAAAGTAATGATGTAGACTTGTATTCTGTGTTAAGCTGAGGTGTAGTAATGTCATTTTATAATAATTGTCAGCTTGTTTTTCTTCCAATAACTTACCTTTGCTAATAAGATTGAAATAAGGCATTTTTTTGTGTTACACTCCTGACATTGAAGTATTGAGCATACAACAGCAATGAAGGCCGTAATAATGGCATGTTTGTTACTGATAAACTGTAACAGGTAATGTTCACTGAAATTCAAGAAAAAACAACAACTATAACAACATTGTTTCTTAAAAAAATACATCTTAACCCAGTTGTTACACTCCTGACAGACCTGGGTAGTCCTCTTATTGTAACCATAATATTCCAGTAGTAGAACTTCAGGGTCAACTGGATGCACCTGTGCCAAGCTATGATACTTACCTAAAAGAATAAACCGTGCAAGATGTACAGAAACATGTTATTTCACCTACAAAGACATTTTCTGGCAGCATATTGACTTTTACTAACATTTTTTTTTTAACACAAACTTATTTGACTTACCTTATGAGGCTCATAAAAATGTAAATATATGGAAGAATTAAACAAGAAATCATAGTCAAGATATAATAGTTGGATGAAAGATATTGTTTGGTATTGTATCTGCCCT
The DNA here is from genome assembly GCF_965363235.1 of Mytilus galloprovincialis. Lineage (NCBI taxonomy): Eukaryota > Metazoa > Mollusca > Bivalvia > Mytilida > Mytilidae > Mytilus > Mytilus galloprovincialis. The sequence continues at coordinate 93,470,202 of NC_134843.1, forward strand.
TATTTATTCTATATCATCAATGAATGCACATGCTTTCTTCTAAATGTCACACTAAAAGCGTTACACTCCTGACATTTTGAGGTACAATTTTAGACAATATTTTTTAAACAGAGCACATACTGCTATTATCTTTGGTAGTTAGGACCAACTAATCATAATACATTATCTGACCTAAAAACATTACAGATATAGTATCATACAAGAGACTGACAAAGGTTTAAAGGAAAGGCATCATTTTTTTTTGAAATAGCCCATATAATTCTTCCCACAAAAGACCATGATTCTCATTTTTCTTATATTCATATTGCCCTGTTGTTATAAACATATTTACACTTTTGGTATTTAGCTGAATTTTGTCTCCAAATGACCTTAGATCGCCTCCGAATAACCTTTTGATGTCAAGCAAAAATCACTTTTTTATTGTGACATCAAATTTTTTGAATTGTTATGTCATAGTTTAAGGGAACCTGTGTGATTCTACGTGATGGCGGAAAATTTGCATACAAGTGTAAATGGGTCTATTTTACAAGCCAGAGTTGGTTGGTATGACTAGAGAGGTCAAAGCCACACTCACTTTTGAGATTTTTTTATTTTTTTTTGTATTTTACAAATATTGTGTCGTCTCTTATTGTGTTTTCCACCTTCTTACGTTTTCGACCTAATTCTTCTTTCACTTCCCGTATGCAGCTCATGCCCGCATGATGTCATATTCGGCTGCTATACTTAGTAACAATAGCAAATGATACGACTTTACGTGTGGTGAAGGTTTTCCAAATAAAGTTATAATAATTAAGTATTTATGATTTTATATTTGATATCACATTTTCGTACTTTTCCACTAATACCACTTTTACCTTCCTTCCCAAAGAAACCATCTAAAATTATCAATTTCTTTAAAAATATGGCTAAGGTCTTTTTGCATGCAAAGTTAACTTCAAGGTCATTAAGTCACATGACTGTCATATGGTAAGTTGTAATACTTACAGGTAATTTGCATACGAAAATATGCATGCTCCTTACAGCTTTTTACCGAAAAATAAAATATCAGTTTATTTTTATTCACAGAAAAAACAGTCTGTCAGTGTAAATTACTGACAATACTCACAAACCTCACTTCACAATGCATTAACTAAAGTATTCAACAAAAACATGAATATATACAAGATCATACAAGGCTTCCCATGTGCCTCATTTTGAAATGTGTACAAATTGTCCAAAAAAGATATCAAAATTATATTACAAAAACACAAGACGCTTGTTTTTGTCAACAAAGAGGCCATCGATCCAATGAATTATAATAAAAAATAATTTAAAGATCGAAATATATTTCAGAGAAAGTGATTTTATGCACAAGTATACTATTACTAGTGACTCTCAAAATATTAGGCATGCCTATGTTCACAGTGGCAGCTCCAGAAATTTTAATTAGTGGGGGCCCACAGACTGCATAAGAGGAGCCACCCCAGTCACACTTCAGTGATCAGAGACGGATTTAGGGGGAAGCCCCTTTTTGAGAAAAAATTTGGTTGCATTTGTGAAAAATTTACTTATGAAAAATATGTTGATAGTGTTAATAATTATAAATATCTTGGTTTGCACTTTAGTGCATCAGGGTCATTTTCATATGCTCAAAATGAACTGTATAAAAAGTCCTTGAAGGCTTATTATAAATTGTACAAGAATTTATTATTACTTAATCCAAGCATAAGTACCAGCTTATATGTATTTGATCATACCATAAAACCAATACTCCTACATGTATATGGGTCTGAAATATGGTGAACTTTTAATCCATTATCAGCAAGATTCAGAAATGGAACTTTACCCTTTGAAAAAATCTATTCCAGTTTAAAATGTGAGCGACTACATATAAAAATTTGTAAACTTGTTTTAGGTGTTCATAAAAAATCCATGAATTTTGGAATTTTATCCTAGCTAGGACGATTCCCACTATACTATATGGTTAAATCCATGTTAAATTACTGATATCGCTTGGAAAATCTTGATTCCCAATTTTCTCTTCTTAAAGATGCTTATGTAACATCAAAGAATCTTTCTCATTCAAAAAAAACATATTGGTATGGCTCTATGAAGTCAATTCTTGAAATGATCCCAGACATCAATCATCTATCTTCACCATTACCAAAAATTAATAGCTTCAAAGCTAATATGAAAAAAAATTTAAAATCATATTTTATAGACTTGTGGAACACTGAATTGGTAAAGCATTCAGATGGTAAACTTAGAACTTATGTTACATTCAAATCAGTCTTTGGAAGAGAAAAATATCTTTCCATTATTGGGAATTTTTAACAGAGACGAAGCTTAACAAAGCTCAGAATTTCATCACACCACTTAAGAATTGAGTCTGGAAGGTATCAGGGTACTCTCCTAAATGATAGAACTTGTACTCGTTGTAACTCCGGAGATGTGGAGGATGAATATCATTTTTTATTCCAATGTGTTAAATTTAATGATGACCGCAATCATCTATTTCAAGAGATAACTAAAAGTTGCCCCAATTTTTTAACTCTTAACACAAGAGATAAACTGATATGGCTTATGAACACAGAAGATAAGTCTATTCTTACTGCTTCATGTAAATTTATTTCGAAAAATTGTTAATTATGTGGCTTTCTTGTCTGCTTCAGACACGAGGAGGACTGTGTAAACACCACAGCTCCTTGAGTACCGCCCCTTGGTGTCTGTTGCAGTAGGGAAACCTACACTATTCTCAATACCTATTTACGTGAATATACATGAACTTTTTCCATTTGTGTTTGTTTTTCTGCATCAGATACGAAGAGGATTGTTAGAGCTTTTAAGATCACAATCCTAGAGCATCGTCCCTTGGTGTCTGTTGCAGCTAAACAATCATTTATTTTAAATTTTTACATTTTCAGCAAAATATTATAAAATCAAGTAAATAAATAAATGGGGTTTGCCACATCTCTGGAGTAGCAACTCTCAAATACTTTTTTATTTAACAAATAATACCATACCTGCCAACTTTCACGATTTAGGCGTGTATTACACGATTTTGACCCTTTGTCACGATTGCACGATCGTGATCGTGAAAAACCCTCTAAAACACGATTTTGTGAAAATCTACACGAAAAATATGATGGTTCCCGATTTTGAACTGTGTCCAAGGAAGACATTCGTGTTCAGCCAATCAAATTCTATGTTTCTCATGATCAAATTAATCAGCCAATCAAAAACGTTTTCTCTCAAGATAATTCTAACATCCTAGATTTTGAACTTGTGTTGATTTCCTCTGTTTTTTTAAAATCGTAAACATGGCAAATGGTTTTTCACCTGCAAGGAGGTTCTTACACAGAATAACAATAAAAGCATGGTTGATTGACAAACTTCAATGATGCAGTACTACCATAAAGATAATAAATAGTAGTTTATTCACTAATTTATTGATATTTCACTTGCTGTAACAAATGATATGTATTCACATGATTCAATTAAAATACCAAATCATTTAATGTACTATTTTTCGTTTTTCACATGGACAAAACAAAAAAACCCACATGAGGAATCCCTTAAATGAGGGACTTCCCTTAGTCAAGGGGTCATTTTACTTCTGTGAAAAATAAGAATGAAAAATGTAGATTTTTATTTAACTTAATTTAAATGGGAAATTCTGACATTATATTTAGAACTACTGTTCTAAATGTAGGGTCCAATTATTTTGAAAAATAAAGAAGATATACATGATATATTAGGCCATGAACATACCATAATACTTGGACATGTGTTGACCATATTATACCAGATAGATCATAAGATGTATAATTCTTTGGGAAAAGTTACTTTAAATAATATGAATATCACTCAGAAAATGTGCTAATTTTTACATTAAAAAGTGGTTTTTAATGTCCTTACATTGAGGGGATACCCCTAGGTGTTGTTCCCAACCTGATAAAGGTCTTTCTTTGTGCATAATTTTAAATTGGAAAAGTCAACAATTATTTAACATCCTTACACATGAAATTAATTCCTGGTCTTGCAGCTACATGTTCATCTTTTCTACTGATATATAATAACTAGAATCATGCAAATAAACTTTAGAAAAAGGCATGTAAGCTCATCTTACAAATATGACACTTTTTCTAGACCACAAAACAGCACATGCAAAATAGTCGGCGCAAAGAATTGTAACCTTTGAAATTGTTGTCGCGCACTAAAACCCCCATGGGCACTTTCAAAACTTGGCAGGTATGTAATACCTGTATGACTATTTCAATAGTTTATTTTACATTGTTAATATGTAAAATACTGTATGTTGTATCAATTATATATGTTATGTGTATATGCCCCCCTCCTGGGGACCTAATTTGGAAAATAAAATTTATCTTATCTTATCTTATAGGGAATCACTGAAGCATGACTGGAGCAGGCGCCCCCCCCCCCCCCCCCCCCCCCGTCCCCCCCCCAGCCCCCTCCCCCCCTAAGGCAGTCAATGGGCCCAGTGGCGGATCCAGAACTTTCCTAAGGGGGGCCCGCTCCAATCATGCTTCAATGATTCCCTATATAATCAACTAAATTTTTCACACAAAAGGGGGGGCAGGCCCCCCAGGTCCCCCTATGGGGCCCCACTTAGGAAAATTTCTGGAGCCACCAGTGGTGATTTCCTATATATAAGCAAACAAATTTTTTCCCAAAAAGGGTGGGACCGGGCCCCACTAAATCCGCCTCTGGTTCAAACATATAAAAGAGAAATTCGGAAAAATATGTTGGGTCGAAACTCGAGGGCCGAAAATACAATTTGACAATATAAATACACGAGGATAAGTAGATAAATTATCTGAAGGAACAAGGTCTAATAACACATGATATATTTCTGTTTTATTTAGTTTTTTTTTATTTTTTACTATTGTTCTTTGTTATTTGTTTTGATAAATGCATGAGCCGCTAAAAAATGACACCACCCCCTTTTTTAACATGCCACTGGTAGAGCACTGACCTAATCTATTAATTAAAGTTTTCACTGTTCTAATTTACAAAGGTATTTGGTCACTTGATTTTTTTTTTACCTTGTTTACATTCTATCGGATACTAAAATTAACATCAACAAAGTTCAGCACCTTGCATTGCCGGCAGATCGAAATATGGCGCCAATCAATTTGTAAATTCAATAAAACAAGTTTTGGTAGTCCCGTGCTTATAACCTTTTGACCGTCTTTGTTATGAATTCATATAATCTGAGACATATTTGTCTATGCCTATGGTATGATAATATCAAAATCATTTGTTTTTCATCATTTTATATATCATTTTAAACCTTACGTTGATTGTGCAGCTGTTGTGCAGACTGATTGCGGCTTACTACATCCTGTGGCAACTTATTTCATTCACATTTCACACGATACACAGTGATATTGTTGGCTTTTTTCATAACTACTTCTACCCTTTTTTATTAGGAAAATATGCGTCATTTTCATCAAATTAGGAAATTTAAAATAAACCATAAATTTGACTGAAACTTCAATTTACAGACCCATTTTCAAGAGTCAAACCCTGCTTTAAAATAAGACCCATTTTGTCAGTGATGATACTTAAATAGAGCCTCAAATGTGCACGTATAGTCATTTTAGGCGAGAAAATTGTTTAAATGAGTGTTTTTCAGTTTGTATTCATGCCCAATTACTTCTGAGACTGCACTGTTTGGAAAAAAAAAGTTGTCTTCTGGGGAATAATTTTAAGCCATTTTTTTTCAAATTGGGATTTTTCTCCAGGGGAAAAAGCCTTTATTCTCCACTAATTTAAGGCAAACAATATCACTGATACAGTATTTTAAAAGTCTTTATATTTGCATTTCCTAACAATGCTTATTCAAAAGTCTTTTGACCGGTTACAATTATGTAGTTTGGCAACATTTTAACCAGATGAATTCAAATACGTTTATCTCTGTTTGATCTCATCCGTATTTTCTGTTTTGTTTGTTTAACTTTTTGTAGTTAAGTTAATTATGTGTCACAGGTAATTTTTTCTTTTCTTTGTTAGTGCGTTTATAACAACAATGTGATGTTAAAATGATCGTCCAGTGAGACAAATATTTCCACTAGATATCCAGATAGATGGTGGTGTAACAGAGGCGGATTTAGGGGGGCAGGGGGCCCACTCCCCAGCCCCCACCCCCTTTTTGGAAAAAAATTGGTTGCTTATATAGGGAATCACTGAAGCGTGACTGGAGCGGGCCCCCTCTTAGGCAGTCAATGGGTCCCACTTAGGAAAATTTCTGGATCTGCCAGTGTGTAAACAACACTATATCAGTCACCGTCGTATGGCCTTCAATAATGAGCAAAACCCATATCACATTGTAGCTATACAAGGCAACGATTTGACTAAAATATTGTGAAATTAAAACCAATAACGAAACCATGCAAAGTAAGACCTATTGTAAAATAAATGAAAAGATAAACTATGTAAGACAGCAACGTGACAACCATAAAATCGAAAACTCTAATTTAGTCCAGATATCCTACAAAAAGTCAGTATAAAAAGGTATAGCTAGAAGGTGTCTTCTCATTTATCCAACTTTTTAAAATAAGGCATTCTCATTTAGCCAACTTTTTATTTTTATTAATTATTAGGTTGTTTGTTTTGTAATAATATGGTGTCTTTATAAAATTTGACAGTAAATTTGTTCCTGTATGTTTTTATATTATCTAAAAAATATTATATAAAAAATAGGCGATAGTAAACTTGTTACATTTTATTTTTAAATAAAAATTAGTTTATATTAAATAATAAATAAATGTTTCATCAATTATACAGAAGAAACCCACAAATCAGATGCTTTTGATTTTGTTTATATATTTACATATATCTACTAAAACACACCCGCGAAATCGTTTAATCTGCGAAAATAAAGTGTATTTGCTTTTTACTATCAATTCTTTGTTCACTAATCAATCCACGGTGGTCATTGATATATCATATAGATCCTCTCTATTTAATATACTTAGTGACGGTCCCCTGATGAATTTTTGTAAAAGATTTTATGACTGGGGAATTTCAGAAAAGGTATCAAAAGTTATAGGTACTTTGGGACAGGACCATTGTTTTTCTAGCCCTGCTCCTGCTTTTTTTCCCCAAAAAGCACATTTTTTTTTCTATTAATTTCAATAATGTAAGCGTTTATCTGTATATTATGAACATTCATTACTAGAAATAAACTTACAATGTAGAGAGTCTTATAACAACAACATGACAACATATTTGTAACGTTCGGAGGACGTGTTTTTCAAAACAAAACTTTACGACAAAAGAGATGATTTCAGCTTTCCAATTGTGAACTTTCCATTTCTAAGTAGCAACATTCCAGCAGCACCTGCATACGGGGTATATATCTCCCAATTGATACGATATTCCCGTGCTTGCATTTCCTATCATGATTTTCTTGATAGAGGGTTACTGCTCACAAGGAAGCTATTAAACCAAGAGTTCCAAATGGTGAAGTTGAAATCATCCCTTCGTAAATTTTACGGACGCCATCACGAGTTGGTTGACCGTTATGGAATAACCGTTTCACAAATGATATCGGTGTTCCTTACGTCGTAACTACAATCCCCTTCCCTTTCATGAATGTGACCTACCGAATTAGACTATTTACCGGATATGTAATCACATAAGCAACACGGCGGGTGCCACATGTGGAGCAGGATCTGCTTACCCTTCCGGAGCACCTGAGATCACCCCTAGTTTTTGGTGGGGTTCGTGTTGTTTATTCTTTAGTTTTCTATGTTGTGTCATGTGTACTATTGTTTTTCTGTTTGTCTTTTTCATTTTTAGCCATGGCGTTGTCAGTTTGTTTTAGATTTATGAGTTTGACTGTCCCTTTGGTATCTTTCGTCCCTCCTTTAGGTACTGCTGCAGAAATGTTATTGACCTCTGGCCAAGGGAAGCTAGCGAAATGGTACGGAACTGTTTGTTATTTATAAATAAACTTGTAATTTTATATCCGGACGCCTTTATTTTCGTTTTTCTCCAAAATTAACACAAACGGAATAATCATAAGAGAGGATGTGAATGCGACTATACGTGGTACCTATAGAATGTTTAATAGTATTGATATATTTTGTTTGAATTTTGTTCTGTTCAGTCTTTGTGTAGTAAAACGTATTCAACTTATATTTTGTCCCATTTGGATCATTTGGTCAGAAAAACAGAAAAAAATACGAATGAAGAGGATCTATAACACAAAAAAAGCTCCATCTCATTGACAAATCTCTTCATGAATAAAAGTGCAACTGATATTTTTCTATCCAGTTCACATTTTAATTAACGGTTAAAAAACTTAAATATACTTTCAAATGATTAAAATTACATTAACTTAATGTCAGTTGCACATTTTAACATGCTATGCTAAATAATACTACAGAAAATTTAATCCGGGTATAATTTTCAGTCTTATTTTTCACCTGTCATTCAACCCAAACTATAATTGAAAAACCCTTTGTTCTTGATTACCTTTGATCTCATCTATCCAACTTTTTTTTTTACCTTTACAACCTAAAATTTTAAAAAGTTGGATAAATGAGAATGAACCAGCTAGAATAACCAGGAACATATATATTAACTATTATTAGATATACTGTTCCCAGGCAGGAGTAACTTAAGTAAAAAAAACTTTCACCAAAAATTAGTTTTTGAAGTGTATTTTATAGCTCCCTTACAGAACTGAAACGTTTGCTGCATTGTTACAGGTTTGCTATAAACAAAAAAGCTTACAGGAACCCTTTGAATAATCTTTGCAGATTTTTGCAGCCAGATTTTTGCTGCAAGCTTGCGGCAAATTTGCAGAAAAAATATGTTTGCAGTAAGACTAGAATATCAGGGATGTTCGCAGCTAGATTAGATTATAGAAATATCAGTTTACAATTCTATGTGTTTGCCAAAATTCCATTGCAAGACTTACAAAAACAAGACTGAGCACGGCTATTTGTAACTTCATGGAAGGTAAATGTTTAAAAATTAAAAATGTTGATGGTGTTTGAGTCATGTTATATATGTGTTAAGTTTGGAAATTAAAAGTTTAGTTTTCAAAGACATTATTAATTTTGTAAGTACGAATTCTTTATAGAAGTGAAATTCCTCCCCTCACAAATTCTACCTGCATGAAGGTTTGAAAAACGTTTTGATAAACTATTATTAACCTTACCTTACTATACATGCACATTTGCACGAAAAATGGTTTGCAGCATGAATGCAGATCTCTAGCACATTTGCAGCAGCCATATGCCGCTAATACAGACTCTGTGCTAGATGCAAATCTACATCAATTTCGCTGATAAAATAAGTGTATCTGATACAACATCTTTAACTATTGCCTCACAATTTAGACCATGGTCCAGCCAATCGATGAAAACTATTTCACTATCATACAAATGACGAAATTCCAAAGCTTAAGATGAAGAACACCATCGTTTGGATAAGTGTTACCGGCATCAAATAGCTCTTTGAATGGGCCAATCACCATTAATTGAAATATAATAGATTCCAGGAAACTTTTGAAATGATATTTCATGTATTTAAATAATAGTTATAATACCTATGATTTGCTTTCTATGTTGCATGTGCTTTGTTGGTATTGATATCTTCTTTTACAGTTTTGCTTGTATGTGTTTTATTTGATAATGTTGCTCTGTGTTCTGTATTGCATGTGTTTTGTTTGTATTGACAACGTCTGCTTTGTATTGCTTGTATGTGTTTTATATGATTATGCTGATTTGCTTTCTATATTGCAAGTGTTTTGTCTATATTGATATCTTCTGATTTTCATGGCTTGTATGTGTTTTAAATGATTATACTGATTTGCTTTCTATATTGCAAGTGTTTTGTCTATATTGATATCTTCTGATTTTCATGGCTTGTATGTGTTTTATATGATTATACTGATTTGCTTTCTATATTGCAAGTGTTTTGTCTATATTGATATCTTCTGATTTTCATGGCTTGTATGTGTTTTATATGATTATACTGATTTGCTTTCTATATTGCAAGTGTTTTGTCTATATTGATATCTTCTGATTTTTATGGCTTGTATGTGTTTTAAATGATTATACTGATTTGCTTTCTATATTGCAAGTGTTTTGTCTATATTGATATCTTCTGATTTTCATGGCTTGTATGTGTTTTAAATGATTATACTGATTTGCTTTCTATATTGCAAGTGTTTTGTCTATATTGATATCTTCTGATTTTCATGGCTTGTATGTGTTTTATATGATTATACTGATTTGCTTTCTATATTGCAAGTGTTTTGTCTATATTGATATCTTCTGATTTTTATGGCTTGCATGTGTTTTATATGATTATACTGATTTGCTTTCTATATTGCAAGTGTTTTGTCTATATTGATATCTTCTGATTTTTATGGCTTGTATGTGTTTTAAATGATTAAACTGATTTGCTTTCTATATTGCAAGTGTTTTGTCTATATTGATATCTTCTGATTTTTATGGCTTGTATGTGTTTTAAATGATTATACTGATTTGCTTTCTATATTGCAAGTGTTTTGTCTATATTGATATCTTCTGATTTTCATGGCTTGTATGTGTTTTAAATGATTATACTGATTTGCTTTCTATATTGCAAGTGTTTTGTCTATATTGATATCTTCTGATTTTTATGGCTTGTATGTGTTTTAAATGATTATGCTGATTTGCTTTCTATATTGCAAGTGTTTTGTCTATATTGATATCTTCTGATTTTCATGGCTTGTATGTGTTTTAAATGATTATACTGATTTGCTTTCTATATTGCAAGTGTTTTGTCTATATTGATATCTTCTGATTTTCATGGCTTGTATGTGTTTTATATGATTATACTGATTTGCTTTCTATATTGCAAGTGTTTTGTCTATATTGATATCTTCTGATTTTCATGGCTTGTATGTGTTTTATATGATTATACTGATTTGCTTTCTATATTGCAAGTGTTTTGTCTATATTGATATCTTCTGATTTTTATGGCTTGTATGTGTTTTAAATGATTATACTGATTTGCTTTCTATATTGCAAGTGTTTTGTCTATATTGATATCTTCTGATTTTCATGGCTTGTATGTGTTTTAAATGATTATACTGATTTGCTTTCTATATTGCAAGTGTTTTGTCTATATTGATATCTTCTGATTTTCATGGCTTGTATGTGTTTTATATGATTATACTGATTTGCTTTCTATATTGCAAGTGTTTTGTCTATATTGATATCTTCTGATTTTTATGGCTTGCATGTGTTTTATATGATTATACTGATTTGCTTTCTATATTGCAAGTGTTTTGTCTATATTGATATCTTCTGATTTTTATGGCTTGCATGTGTTTTATATGATTATACTGATTTGCTTTCTATATTGCAAGTGTTTTGTCTATATTGATATCTTCTGATTTTTATGGCTTGTATGTGTTTTAAATGATTATACTGATTTGCTTTCTATATTGCAAGTGTTTTGTCTATATTGATATCTTCTGATTTTTATGGCTTGTATGTGTTTTATATGATTATACTGATTTGCTTTCTATATTGCAAGTGTTTTGTCTATATTGATATCTTCTGATTTTTATGGCTTGTATGTGTTTTAAATGATTATACTGATTTGCTTTCTATATTGCAAGTGTTTTGTCTATATTGATATCTTCTGATTTTCATGGCTTGTATGTGTTTTAAATGATTATACTGATTTGCTTTCTATATTGCAAGTGTTTTTTCTATATTGATATCTTCTGATTTTTATGGCTTGCATGTGTTTTATATGATTATACTGATTTGCTTTCTATATTGCAAGTGTTTTGTCTATATTGATATCTTCTGATTTTTATGGCTTGTATGTGTTTTAAATGATTATACTGATTTGCTTTCTATATTGCAAGTGTTTTGTCTATATTGATATCTTCTGATTTTTATGGCTTGTATGTGTTTTAAATGATTATACTGATTTGCTTTCTATATTGCAAGTGTTTTGTCTATATTGATATCTTCTGATTTTTATGGCTTGTATGTGTTTTATATGATTATACTGATTTGCTTTCTATATTGCAAGTGTTTTGTCTATATTGATATCTTCTGATTTTTATGGCTTGTATGTGTTTTAAATGATTATACTGATTTGCTTTCTATATTGCAAGTGTTTTGTCTATATTGATATCTTTTGATTTTTATGGCTTGTATGTGTTTTAAATGATTATACTGATTTGCTTTCTATATTGCAAGTGTTTTGTCTACATTGATATCTTCTGATTTTCATGGCTTGTATGTGTTTTAAATGATTATACTGATTTGCTTTCTATATTGCAAGTGTTTTGTCTATATTGATATCTTCTGATTTTTATGGCTTGCATGTGTTTTATATGATTATACTGATTTGCTTTCTATATTGCAAGTGTTTTGTCTATATTGATATCTTCTGATTTTCATGGCTTGTATGTGTTTTAAATGATTATACTGATTTGCTTTCTATATTGCAAGTGTTTTGTCTATATTGATATCTTCTGATTTTTATGGCTTGCATGTGTTTTATATGATTATACTGCTTTGTTTTCTCTATTGCAAGTGTTTTGTCTATATTGATATCTTCTGATTTTTATGGCTTGTATGTGTTTTATATGATTATACTGATTTGCTTTCTATATTGCAAGTGTTTTGTCTATATTGATATCTTCTGATTTTTATGGCTTGTATGTGTTTTAAATGATTATACTGATTTGCTTTCTATATTGCAAGTGTTTTGTCTATATTGATATCTTCTGATTTTCATGGCTTGTATGTGTTTTAAATGATTATACTGATTTGCTTTCTATATTGCAAGTGTTTTGTCTATATTGATATCTTCTGATTTTTATGGCTTGCATGTGTTTTATATGATTATACTGATTTGCTTTCTATATTGCAAGTGTTTTGTCTATATTGATATCTTCTGATTTTTATGGCTTGTATGTGTTTTAAATGATTATACTGATTTGCTTTCTATATTGCAAGTGTTTTGTCTATATTGATATCTTCTGATTTTTATGGCTTGTATGTGTTTTATATGATTATACTGATTTGCTTTCTATATTGCAAGTGTTTTGTCTATATTGATATCTTCTGATTTTTATGGCTTGTATGTGTTTTAAATGATTATACTGATTTGCTTTCTATATTGCAAGTGTTTTGTCTATATTGATATCTTCTACTTTTTATGGCTTGTATGTGTTTTAAATGCATATGCTGCTTTGTTTTCTCTATTACAAGTGTTTTGTCTATATTGATATCTTCTGATTTTTATGGCTTGTATGTGTTTTAAATGATAATGCTGCTTTGTTTTCTCTATTGCAAGTGTTTTGTCTATATTGATATCTTCTACTTTTTATGGCTTGTATTTGTTTTAAATGATAATGCTGCTTTGTTTTCTCTATTGCAAGTGTTTTGTCTATATTGATATCTTCTACTTTTTATGGCTTGTATGTGTTTTAAATGCATATGCTGCTTTGTTTTCTCTATTACAAGTGTTTTGTCTATATTGATATCTTCTACTTTTTATGGCTTGTATGTGTTTTAAATGATAATGCTGCTGTGTTTACTCTATTGCAAGTGTTTTGTCTGTATTGATTTAAATCTTATTCTATGGTTTGTACTTCAAGTTCATTATTTTTTTTCTTGGGTATCAGTTTTAGTGGATTGAGGAAAACTTGCGATTTTGTGGACATTTTATTTTGTGGTTTTGAAAATCTCTTCATACCAAACTTATAGAAAATGTCTTTACACCAAACCTATAGAAAATCTCTTCATACCAAACCTATAGAAAATCTCTTCATACCAAACCTATAGAGAATCTCTTTCTACCAAACCTATAGAAAATCTCTTCCTACCAAACCTATAGAAAATCTCTTTACACCAAACCTATAGAAAATCTCTTCATACCAAACCTATAGAAAATCTCTTCATACCAAACCTATAGAAAATCTCTTTACACCAAACCTATAGAAAATCTCTTCATACCAAACCTATAGAAAATCTCTTCATACCAAACCTATAGAAAATCTCTTTCTACCAAACCTATAGAAAATCTCTTCATACCAAACCTATAGAAAATCTCTTCATACCAAACCTATATAAAATCTCTTCATACCAAACCTATAGAAAATCTCTTTACACCAAACCTATAGAAAATCTCTTCCTACCAAACCTATAGAAAATCTCTTCCTACCAAACCTATAGAAAATCTCTTTACACCAAACCTATAGAAAATCTCTTCATACCAAACCTATAGAAAATCTCTTCATACCAAACCTAAAGAAAATCTCTTTACACCAAACCTATAGAAAATCTCTTCATACCAAACCTATAGAAAATCTCTTCATACCAAACCTAAAGAAAATCTCTTTACACCAAACCTATAGAAAATCTCTTCCTACCAAACCTATAGAAAATCTCTTCATACCAAACCTATAGAAAATCTCTTCATACCAAACCTATAGAAAATCTCTTCCTACCAAACCTATAGAAAATCTCTTCATATCAAACCTATAGAAAATCTCTTCCTACCAAACCTATAGAAAATCTCTTTACACAAAACCTATAGAAAATCTCTTCCTACCAAACCTATAGAAAATCTTTTTACACCAAACCTATAGAAAATCTCTTCATACCAAACATATAGAAAATCTCTTCATACCAAACCTATAGAAAATCTCTTCACACCAAACCTATAGAAAATCTCTTCATACCAAACATATAGAAAATCTCTTCATACCAAACCTATAGAAAATCTCTTCATACCAAACCTATAGAAAATATCTTTTTACACCAAACCTATAGAAAATCTCTTTACACCAAACCTATAGAAAATCTCTTCATACCAAACCTATAGAAAATCTCTTCATACCAAACCTATAGAAAATCTCTTCATACCAAACCTATAGAAAATCTCTTCCTACCAAACCTATAAAAAATCTCTTCCTACCAAACCTATAGAAAATCTCTTCCTACCAAACCCATAGAAAATCTCTTCATACCAAACCTATAGAAAATCTCTTCATACCAAACCTAAAGTAAATCTCTTTACACCAAACCTAAAGAAAATCTCTTCACACCAAACCTATAGAAAATCTCTTCCTACCAAACCTAAAGAAAATCTCTTCACACCAAACCTATAGAAAATCTCTTCATACCAAACATATAGAAAATCTCTTCCTACCAAACCTATAGAAAATCTCTTCCTACCAAACCTATAGAAAATCTCTTCATACCAAACCTATAGAAAATCTCTTCATACCAAACATATAGAAAATCTCTTCATACCAAACCTATAGAAAATCTCTTCATACCAAACCTATAGAGAATCTCTTTCTACCAAACGTATAGAGAATCTCTTCCTACCAAACCTATAGAAAATCTCTTCCTACCAAACATATAGAAAATCTCTTCATACCAAACCTATAGAAAATCTCTTCATACCAAACCTATAGAAAATCTCTTCATACCAAACCTATAGAAAATATCTTCCTACCAAACCTATAGAAAATTTGTTATTCGTTGACCATGTGAATACGTGGTTCACCTGTACCCACAAAAATTGGTATCCAACAAATAATACTGAATCCACAGTATGTGTTTCATATGAATATGCTACCTAATATTCTACTCCACTGATTGCCAAGAGATTTTGTCTCACACGGTAAGATCTGATAAATATACCCAGGACCAAAGTCAAGCCTATTTTGGTTTCAGATTCCAATAAGGGACAAAATCCAAAGATCAGTTACTATCATTTTGAAAAACTGTATTTGATATACTTGTCGTCAAATGTTCTCCAAAAGATACTTTAAAAAAAAAATGCAATAAGTGTAGATTTCAGGTTCATGGACATTTCAAGATCATGGGGCTCAATAGGAATAATAAAACCATATTTTAGCCTTACTTTAAGTTGTACCATGTGATCAGTGATCTTGATAGATTCACATAGATTGTTTGTATTTATGACTATGTAAAGGTAACTGGGCTATAATTGATGAAAAAGTCTCCAAAGAAACATTTCAACCTGTGGGACATAGAATCTTACTTATGGTGTTATTTAAAAAAAAAAACATCAGTCTGTGTCATCAAGACTTGGCTAATATTTCCATTTTCTGTAAAGCCTTTTCTTTGATGCTTATAAGTGTGATTAATAATGTAAAGTCTTTTTGAGAATTAACAGGGACAATTAAGCCCCAAAATGTACCTCATCCTTTAATATAGCCTAAATAACATGAAAACCCTGACTGACATAAGCCTGTAAAAGATGTAAAGACTGAAGAGGTTCATTGCTAGGACAAGATATTTTACATGTTTGTTTTATGTTTGTGTCCAATTATTTGTATTTTGTTTTAGTTGGGTCTTCCTGGCCAAGTCGTCTGTGTAAGTAGTTCATCTACTATAGCGCAAGCCTTTTAACACAGAGGTTGTGAGTTCAAACCCAGCACTCGTGTTCAACTCCAATCTTAATTTACATAAATATATTGCTGTCAGTTTTCTTACTGATGGAGGGTGGTTATCTCTGGGCTTCCTCCATCAATACAGAGTGACTGCTATTATAAAGTAAATAGTGCTGATGGAGGGTGGTTATCTCTGGGCTTCCTCCATCAATACAGAGTGACTGCTATTATAAATCAAATAGTGCTGAAAGTGCCATTAAACACCATCAATCAATCACTTTTTTGTTTTTGCCTTATGTGATCAAATGAATGGTTTGGACAGGTTGGTTGTAATCATCTGTGTGGACTACAAATAAAGTAACTATACAATAAATTTAATATTTTATTCTCTAACAACTTGTTACTATGAACAACTAAAGATAAATAGAATAACAGCATAATGTAAGAGGAAAAAAATGTTTACCACAAGCAAAAATCACCTGGGTATTTATAAATGAAGAAATAATGAATAAAGTTTTCATATCACAACCCTATCATTTCAAGGAGAACTACATATTCAAAAAGAAAATCTTTATATATTTTTTTTGTGTATAAATCTTTCAACTGGACAATGGTGTTTCAAATAATATTTTTAAAAAAAATCAAAAAGTAAAATTTCTTTCATCAATATATTTAAATGGTATATGAAGAGTATCGTAATAATTTATCACATTTGTAGAAAAAAAAATATATAAAGTATTTCTCAAAAAATAGAGAAATAAATTCTGAGTAAACATAAATGTAAAAATACCTTCTTCGATCATGTAATCAGAATATTGAACAAATACTTCAAACAGACAGATTAAGGACAAATCTCTCGTAAGAAAGATACATGTATATAAATAGAAATTTTCAATATATAAAGGACGGATATCTAAAAATAGCATCTATCACAGTCAATACTAATATAAGCAAGGCAAAAATATTTGATTTAATATGTATTTCCACACCTGGTGATTACTTCCCTTTGAAAAGTGTTCTAACTCTATCAGCCACTTGACATTTTGTCACCTTCAACCCTAAAATTCAACTATAAAGTTAATCATAACACAATAAGGATACTTTTCAATCTG
This sequence comes from Mytilus galloprovincialis, assembly GCF_965363235.1. Lineage (NCBI taxonomy): Eukaryota > Metazoa > Mollusca > Bivalvia > Mytilida > Mytilidae > Mytilus > Mytilus galloprovincialis. The sequence continues at coordinate 93,487,725 of NC_134843.1, forward strand.
ATCATTTTTAAGTAATTTAAAAAATCAGAATAGATATTGATGTATTTTTGAATTTCGACATAATATGATATTATTATCACAAACAATTTCATTCAGTGAAGTTGTACACAAGCAGCACATATCAATATACTCTTCTTTAAATTGGAAATATCTTATCATTTCAAAATAATCTTTCAAACAATCAATCAATTTAAAAACCAATATGAAATACATTATGATAGCAATCTACAGAGAGTATAGAAATATAAATATATGATAAAAAAATGTCTATTTTGTAGTTCCATAGTCTACTTAATGTCACAGAGTAAAGCAACCCCACGTAGAACCCAGTGATCAGGGTTTTGTGTGGTCTTTAAAACTACGGTTGCAATGTAAGTCAGATCAGTACGTCTTGGCTTCTTGTAGATCGGACATTGGTACATTCTACTGTCTCCTCCACCGGTACTGTTAATGGCATAAATATGAATGACCGGCATCGACTCAAAGAGAATCTTTGGTTTGGGTTCAATTAATTTACATCCTCTTCGATCCCATCCTGCTCCCTCTAGATACAATCCATACACAAATACACCTTCATTTGGTGGTGTATTGATATCGTCTTTCATGTTGCGTGTGACATCATTGTGGATGATAACAGTATCCAAAGCCCATCCTTTATGTGCACGAGTCACTTCCTGTAAAAAGTAATAATAAATAGGAATCACTGACTGATCTTACTTACTGGATAATAAATGAGTTTACATCACTTTTTTGCATCAATAAAGTAACAGCCAAATTGTAACAATGCAATGGTGGCCTTCGGTTGTTGTCTGCTCTTTGGTTGGGTTGTTGTCTCATTTCCATTCTCAATTTTATTTCCAAAATTTGTTATTAAACTTTTACTAATGAAGTTGGTAGATTATTTACAAGATTAAAAGAAACGAAAAAGATGAACTAACCTGTCTCATAGCTGTGAGGAAACCTTGTGCATTGAAGAAACCAGTCATCCAGAAACAGTTGGGACGACCGTCAAAACACCAGGAATGGAACTGTGTGTTACGGTCTATCATTTCTGTAAACCAAAATCCTAGAGTACTAGAATCCCAAGATATCTAAAAATAGAAAGTAATAGATTGTATTACAAATATTTCAATACATAAAAGTAAACAATCAGTCTCATAAAACATGTTCAACATTTTTAAAATGTAGGATAGTTGGAAATATTGCAATATTCAATCACAATTTCAATAAATGTAAAACCTTTCAAAAAAAGTGATACCCCAATTTCCATGGTAGTTTTTTCATACTTTTTTATTTTTTTATTGCAGGTTTAAGGTATCCAGTTTTTACAAATGATATAATTGTCTCACCTTTGCCCAGGCTTTTGGTATCCTACTTTTACAAATGATATAATTGTCTCACCTTTGCCCAGGCTTTTGGTATCCTACTTTTACAAATGATATAATTGTCTCACCTTTGCCCAGGCTTTTGGTATCCTATTTTTACAAGTAAATTAATTTTCTCACCTTTGCCCAGGCTTTTGGTATCCTATTTTCATATAATTTTCTCATCTTTGCCCAGGCTTTTGGTATCCTATTTTAATATAATTTTCTCACCTTTGCCCAGGCTTTTGGTATCCTATTTTTACAAGTAAATTAATTTTCTCACCTTTGCCCAGGCTTTTGGTATCCTATTTTTACAAGTAAATTAATTTTCTCACCTTTGCCCAGGCTTTTGGTATCCTATTTTTACAAATGATATAATTGTCTCACCTTTGCCCAGGCTTTTGGTATCCTATTTTTACAAGTAAATTAATTTTCTCACCTTTGCCCAGGCTTTTGGTATCCTATTTTCATATAATTTTCTCACCTTTGCCCAGGCTTTTGGTATCCTATTTTAATATAATTTTCTCATCTTTGCCCAGGCTTTTGGTATTCTATTTTAATATAATTTTCTCACCTTTGCCCAGGCTTTTGGTATCCTATTTTTACAAAGTAAATTAATTTTTTCACCTTTGCCCAGGCTTTTGGTATCCTATTTTTACAAGTAAATTAATTTTCTCACCTTTGCCCAGGCTTTTGGTATCCTATTTTTACAAGTAAATTAATTTTCTCCCCTTTGCCCAGGCTTTTGGTATCCTATTTTTACAAATGATATAATTTTCTCATCTTGCCCAGGCTTTTGGTATCCTATTTTTACAAATAAATTAATTGTCTCACCTTTGCCCAGGCTTTGGGTATCCTATTTTTAGAAATGATATAATTTTCTCACCTTTGCCCAAGCTTTTGGTATCCTAGCATCATACATAGAATCTAAAGCATCTCTCAGATTCTCACTCATGATAATGGTTCCATCAATGGCTAGTTTCAAATCGTGAAGTGTGTTACGGACAAGAGAGATAACTTTCTGCATTCTGTCTATTTCTTGACGAAGGAAGATATTCATTGGCTGTAAGATTCCCATCTTGACAAGACGTGCCTTGACTTCATGTGGAATATAATCATTGGGAAGTTTCTCTAACATGTCATCACAAAGTCTGTTGACGATAGCCTCACGTGTCTCACCACCACCAGAACTACTGTCTTTAGGTTGGATCTCTAAGATGGTGTCCAAGATACCTTTAGCTGTCTTACTCTGGTATCTGTCAAACAAAAAAACCAACATCATTTATTTTTTAAATTTTTAGTAAATGAATGTAAGCAGCAGAATGAGCAGTATATAGCTAAGGTCAGTTAACTTTAATGAAATACATACATTGTACCTATAACACAGTCTCTAACATCAACATTTATAAAAATTCTTCTGTTTATATATTATTATGTTTTCATAATAAAATTTTATTTTACTAGAGAATAGAAAAAATAATAATTCAAATGAAAAAAATTAGTTCTCCATTGTGTTTTGACTATTTTCCACCTAAAACAAAATGTCAAGTATAAATTGATCTAAAATCTGATTTCATGTATGTATAAACTTACGTAATATCAGCATTAGGATGAAGACCAAAGACCTCTGGTGTATCTGATGGGGCTAGCGCGTTAATGTATTCATGCCATTCAGCTATCTTATTACATTTAGGTATGTTATATCCCTTGTAGAAGACAAAAGATGGACTAAACATGTTCTCTCCAAACCAAACTTTACAGAAGGTGTTCAGAAGTCGTTTGTCAAAGTCATCAGTTACACGACCACCATATTGGATTTCACCAAACATGTATCGTACACAACTCCAGATTACTCCCTAAAATAATAATTTAAAAAAAATAGTATATTATTATCATACAACATATTTATCAACTATTTAAACCTGTTTTTGTTTGCTTATTAATCCCTATACTATGTAACTATCAAAAGGACTACAATTAAAAGAGTCTTTAAGCCTACAAACTGAGAATAGGGAAATGTTAAAATTTTGTTTTGAAGGGGGCTTGCGGGTCTAAATCATTTTTTTTTCCTAATATAGGATTTCTCTATATTTTTTCATAAATGAACTTTATCATATACTTAATAGAAAAACGAAATAAAAAAATGGGGTCACCGTTCATTTAAGCTCACAATCTGCCTCCAAAAGAAGCATACATTTTTGTTAATATCCTTTTTTTCTGTTGACCTAATAGGAGAAATAAAGGTAATATCGAAATAAAAAAAGAACTAAATTACAGAAATCGCTAAAATTTTACAATTATTTAGTTTATGTAAAGCTTATTTGAAAACAATAATAAAAATTACAGGTCACCAATGAGTTTAAAGAAGATATTTCAATTTTAATGCCAAAAATGGCATTTTTGCAACAAAGGGAGATAATTTTGGAGCTTTATAAATGATGAAAACATTTTAAAAGTCATCTGGGGCCAAACAAAATCGATTTTTTGGTTGATTTTTGTACCATATCATAAAGTTAAAACTAATAGTGTAATAAATAAAATTTGTAATGAAAAAACAAATGTTTAATTTTTTGCCGAAATTTTTGTACCCGCGAGCCTCCTTAATGAAACATGGCTGAAACCTGTCAAAACTATATTCTTCTGGAAATTACCATACTCTCTGGTTTACTCAGCTGTGTCCTAAGATTTGATTCACATAGAAAACTGACAAAGCAGTTTCAAATTAAAGTTTACATTTAGACAAGCACCCCTTGTACCAACTACATATTTGGGGTTAAAAAAGTGTGGACTATACACGACCAAATACGGTATCTGTGTTTTTAACATAAAATACTATACTGACCTTTTTGATATCCATATCATCCAAATGATTCTGTACAAACTGTACGCTAGCATTGAAATCTGATGCATTGAACTCATAGGGGATGTTCCAACCAAGAGGTCCAAACTTCCTACGTTCCTGGACTATGGTATGCATGAAGGAGACTCCATACAACATTGGTTTCCATTGTGGCATGTTAGAAATATCAAGGAAATCCTGAGTAACAGCTGCATAGGTTCGTTTTAATCCAGCTTTCACACCTTGTGGAGGTTCATTGGTGAATTTGATTGATATCTGAAATACAAACATGCAAGTTTAAAATCAGCAGATTTAACCCCAAGATATTTTCCTTCTTCAACTGTTCAAATCGTTTCATAGATACCTTCAATCAATGTGTGCTTTCAATTTCAGAAATTAAATTTTAAGTAGAGAATGAGTATCCTTCCATAATGTTTTCAAACTTCTATTTCTTTTAAAACATTCATGAATAAAACAAAAACTTTCTTATCATAAATCAATTGAACACTGGTAGCAACAAACTTGCACAACTAGAAAATTGTGAGATAAAGGAAATAAACCTTTAAAAAACATGAAATTTATGACAAAAAAGGAAGATAACATTTATTTTTGTGAATTTTTCAACTTTTGCTTTGAGCCTAAAATTTATATTTCAATTTCTAGGCCAATTTACATTTTAACTTCTTATGCATATAAAGTATGAAAATGTTCATAGGAAGTGTATCAAAATTCTAATAAAGAAATTGAAGTTGTATGCCTTTGAATATAAAAGATTATAATCCATATGGTTACAAATTAATATTCAATTATATTTATTTAAATTCTTAGATTTGAATATATTTTGGTTTTAAAAACATTTTTCATATAGAATAATCTGTTAGCCTTTTTGTTTATTATTACCTGTAAGAAATTGATTGGGAACTTAGGATGGACTTCTGTTGTCACCCAAAGACGGAAATCTTCATGCATATGTTCTGTTTCTACAATCTGGTCGAAGATTTCGTAGATATAGTCTAATGACAAATGACAATTCTGCAGCAATAACCAGCCTCCATTTGCTATCATCTGTTGCATCAGACGACGTGCATGTACCTCTTGACCTTGACCCATAGATATGTAATGGTAGTCTGCAAAGAATATTTCAGATAAAAACATGAATATTTATTGCCTTCATTTCAGATTTCACACATTACAAGCAAAATTAAAAATATTATATTTACTCAAAAGTCACAAAAAAGAACTGCAAATTTAACCCTTTAATGATTAAGTTCAATTAATGTCTTCCACTTCCAGTTCTATTTGTATTTTTCATCATAGAATTCACTTTGGAAAAATAAAATAATTTTTTTTTAGTATTTAAACTTCTGTGGTATGACAAATAGCGAATATCAATACTTCAATTCAACTTGGTAATTTCACTTTAAAAAAATTTAATGTGTGCAAGAAAACAATTGTTTCAATGACACAAACAGTACTTTGTTGTATAAAAATAAATAAAAAATCAGCAACCTCTGCCAAAATATACCAATTTTTGTTTTTATATTGCTGTCAGGTCTGTCTCATTGCGTTACGCCATATCTCCTTTTATCAACATAAACTGTTCATGTCACAAAATTATAAAATAAACCCTAGTTAAATAGCAATGTCTTAGTACACTTATTGATCCAAGAAATAAAACCAACTGACCTAGTTTATGTTTCTTTGCCAATGCCTCAATATTATTGGTAGGGTCTGATCCCATAGATAACAAACAGACCAACGCAGTTCTAGGTGAACTCTCATACCACATCTTCTCCAAATCTAAAATGACGCCCTCAGCATACTTATCACCAAGAGTATCAGCAATATACTTTCTGGCCTGGGCCATGACACGATCGGGGCACCAACTCCGTACTAACAACAGACGTCTGAAAACATCCAGTGAGTTGTTGTAGCCATCAGGAATGATCTCATCCTCGGGAGCCTCTTTATCAAACCACTGTTTCCATTGTTTCTCATTTCTCGTTACCTATCATAAAAATATACATATTAACTATTAGCTTGATCAACAAGATAAACTGTGCAATATCATACAATTTTTCTTTCAACTTTGATTAAACATTTGTCAATAATAACTTTAAAACAAAGATTGAGTAGTTAACTTCATTCTCATACATTTTATCTATCATTGTTTAATATATCTAACTTTTTTTATACTTGGAATTAAACAAAACACTTGAATCTGTGGATATATTCCAACCTACTGAAATAATATTTGCAATTTACCTCTACAGAAAATTTAAATCTGAGAAAACAAAACTTCATGACACACCCCACTTTAAATTTAAGGTACAAACAGAAAGTAGATGAATCAAAATTACATTATAGCATGTCACATCAGAGAATAGAAGTTGAAGACCAATTGGTGGCCTTGTTTATGCTCTTTGTTTGGGGTTTAGTCCCTTTGATACATTACCCATTTCCATGCTCTATTCTATATGTTAATTTTATTCCCTTATTATTAATATTCGGGGAAATTTAGTGCTTTGCCTTTGTTAGATATTTGTCAATTGTAGCATGCTGACTATTGTTGCTTTTGCGTTTTTTTGTAGTAGGATTGCTGTCTCAGTGCCAAATACCAACATCTCCTTAAACTCATATAAAACAAAGCCTACCTGTTCAGTAATACCAGAAAACTGATGTAAATTGCTGAGCTCTACCAAGTTTAACCAGGTCAAGTCTACAATCCATTTATGTGGTTTGGGCTGTACTACATTCAAATCCAAGGAGGCACCACCTAAAATCATAAACACACATAATTAGACCACTTAGTCATTCATTGATTCATTAACTTATACTGTCAATTCAGAAATTATTGCGATGTTTTTATTATTGTGAAAAATGCGACAAGGTTATAATCACAATAATTTAAACTCGCATTTTGAAATTTTTAATATGAATTAAACAGGATTTTTCTGAATATTGCAAAAATTAAAATCATATTTTAGTCTAAATGACAAAATTGCAATAATAAATGCATGCAATAATTTCTGAATTTACAGTATATGATTATTAACTGAGAATGTTTCACAGAAATTGAATATTTCACATTTCACACAAAGGCTGTGAAAAATCAAGTCGTTTCTTGAATGTGCTTGCACAACATTTTATCTCCAGTGAAAATAGTTTAGTTATTTTAAAATATAAAATTTTAATTTACCCTTGATCAAGGTCATAAACTCATCATGTTTGATCTTTCCCAAAGCAAGGTCAATCTTCAAGGCCAACAACAAGGTGAAGGTCATCTTGTCACACTCATACAGTCCTCTAACAGAATACTTGAACACTTCAAATGTCATAAACTCAATAATATTTGTTATTCTCTTCTGTGTGATTGGTGATTTCTGGGACCTGTACAAAAAAATAATTACATTTAAATAAAGTCTATTTTTTGTCTAAAAGTTATATATACTTGAATATTGAAAGTCTGAAATTTCTAGTATTTCTCCTGGAAGAGACCAAAGTAAAATGAAATGATGTGAAAAGTAGTCATGAAAGTACATTTTTCACATACATTTGATTAGTAAATATTAAAATTGATTATTGTCAAAATAAGTCAACAGGAAAAAGTCACCAGAGTTTATACAACTGTATACTATTCCCTTAAACAACACTTCACACTTTGTAATATATACCCCTTCATTTTCGGGGCCTTTTATAGCTGACTATGCGGTTTGGGCTTTGCTCATTGTTGAAGGCAGTACTGTGATCTATAGTTGTTAAATCCTGTCATTTTGGTCTCTTGTGGACAGTTGTCTCATTGGCAATCATACCACATCTTCTTTTTTCATATTTACCATGGATTCCTTAGAACTTTTTACCCCAACATGGACAAGTCAAAAAGATGTAAGGACTTTACTATGAGTTAATTAGTACTCTTACCTGGACATGGACAAATCAAAGAGATGTAAGAACTGTTTGAGAGCTGTCTGGTACATGCAGTTTACAAGACTCATCTCCACAATCAAGAAGTATAGGATACTACCACGTGATGCACATGGTCTGAACTCTTCTCTAGCCGTTGTGATTTTTATTTCAGTCTCTGCAGCTGTTTGAAGTTTCTGGCTGACATCTTGTGCTGTTATTTTTGTATCTCTCAACACATTAATCAAATCTTCATCGTCAACCAATGAACCCTAAAATCAAATGAAAATAAAATTTCACAAATGGCCTTAATAAATTGCAGAAATGCAGATTTCAAACATAAAAATTCATTCTTTTTTTTTTTACTTCAATTCTTATTACTGGCAGTTGGCTCTATATTATTTCTTATACAAAGCAAATCTTTCTTGATAACCAAGATGTGAAAACAGAAATTTTACCATTTTATCAAGGGCATGCAACAAAATAGAGTAAAGACATCAAATTTTTCATTTTTTTCCCCCTGATATTGATTTTTTTTAATTTTTCAAGTTTGCAGTCCATTTAGGATTCACAAAATAGGAAGATGTCCTTTTTGTGTTTTAAATAGTGAAATTCACAAAAATTCTCCAAGAATTATATCTAGCTTTCTGGCTTGAAAACATTGATTATCTATAAGGACTTTGACCACTGACCTGTACACTGGTCAATCTGTACAATAGATTATCTTCTAACTCTTTCATCTTTCTCTTGTTGGCTGTGACATCCTCCAATAACTTAACTCTCTCAGACTCCAGTTCCTGTCAACAAGTCAAAGTCAGTTATAATATCAATAGAAAATACAACTTTGAGTCCATCTCCACAAGTAAAATTTGTTACTTTTTTTGCTCAACTATATTTAGTTTTGCTGACAGCAATGAAAAGGACTTAACCTGACATGATAAATAATTAGACAGAAGCATCACATAACAATTCATCCTCACTTTAAGAAAATTTGCCAAGATTTTTAAATGCTTGAAAAAAATTATATTTTTCAAAATACTACTCATTCTAAATGTAAACAATCATGATAAATAACATCTGATCTAAACTTACAGCTTTTTCTGCCAAGATGACACGTCCAAGTAACTGATCTTCCAATCCTTTCATTGTGACAGTGAAATCAATAATGGATGTCCTAGCGGAGATTTCTGGTGTATAGGCTGGATTTCCAAGTTTCGTTGTGACGTACAGTGTAAAACCTTTCATGATATCACATTCTTTGTCCCCAACCTTAACCTTCAATGTTGACCCTACTTTAATAAAGTTCTTTTCTAAGACATTATCAAGAGCGGGATCTAATTCTTCTCCAACATCTTCAATAATCAGAGGTCTACCTAGAGACATGCTGTCTTCCAAATGATTCCTGAAGTATTTGTGGTTAAGGGAGGTAATCTGAAAAAGAATTTACATATTTTGTATTAATTAAAAGAGATATTGTTATCAGTAAATAACATACATGTAACAGAAATAAAAACAAAATCAACTCTTCTTGATCGCTTGTTGAAGGACAAGAACAAGAATAAGAATACAAAATTTATTAGTTTAAAATCCACGCAACAGTGACCTAAAGTGTTAATTTCTGTGTTATTTGGTCTATTGTGGAGAGTTGCCCCATTGCCAATCATACCACAGCTTCTTATTAAGAATACTTGAATTATATGTTGTAAAACCATTTACAATGCAACATTTTTTTTTTTTTTTTTATATAATATTTTTTTATGTAATCGAGTAATACACTTACCTGTAATTCTTTCTTTGCTTCTCTGTTTTTGATCCAGTTTTTACCCTGTCCCTGAGGATCTATCAATAATGGGTATCTTGCTGCTTTTACAACAATGATACCATTCTGTGTTGACAAATCATCATTAGGTAATCCTTCCAAATTCCACTCTGCTATCTACATTTGTATATAAGAGAAAAATAAATATAAAGAATAAATTGTTTACTGTGTACATGAAATCATAAAAGTATGTAAATTCACTTGATTTGTTTATAGTATTCCTTTTTCACATTTTTGATATATAAGATAAAGGATAAAGCTACGATAGTAGACCTTATCTGGACTGAAATTTCAAAAATACTGTAAATTCAGAAATCATTGAATGTTTTTATTATTGCGAAAAATGAGACAATAATTGAAATTCACATTTTGGATATTTTTTTTTATGTATTAAACAGGATTTTTTCTCAATATTGCAAAGATAAAAACTGCAATTTAGTCTAAAATGACAAAATCACAATAATAAATGCATGCAATAATTTCTGAATTTACAATAGTCTAATTCTTCAACTCTTTTAAAATTATTTAAGTTTTATTAATAAATGAACAGGTTGATTATGGACTTATTGTTACAAAAATGTTAGATGTCAGTCAAAGTGTAGTCATAAACATGTGGAAACAAGTTAAACTATGAGCTACTGCGCACTGATGATACCCCAGCCCTCCAAGGTAGTTGTTGAGTGATGAAAAAGGCATCACAAGGTATAGCTGACTTATATAAACCTAGAAACCATATTTCAGAAATCCTTATGTAGTTCCTGAGAAAGATGAGTTGAAAAATATTTGTGTGACAGTCAGCTAGACAGAGGTAAAACAGTATAACCCCACTTTTTAAAGCAGGATTATAATTAACGAAACTTAGCCAAAAACAAATATTACCAACATTAACATCTTATATATACTAACCGTTGTTGGGTCTGTCAACATATCTATCACGTTAAGATTAGGTGTATGTGGTATTTTCCTAGTCTTCAGTTCCTTGAACCAGTTTTTATTCAGTACACTTCTGAAGTCCTGGTTAAAAGGTCCAGAATAAGACAGGAAAGCGGTACTGATCAGAATGTCACCAACCAATCTAAAAATAAAATAAAACCACTTTTTTAAATAATAGTTTATTAAAGATGGTCTGATAAGTGCTTGTCTATTTATACCACATCAGTAAAGAAAACACAAATTTATAACAAGAAAATATGTGAAAATTCTTAGAATTTAGTTTTAAATTGATATACATACACAGAAAAAAAATATACATTAAAAATACCTATTATATTCATTTTATTAAAGAAAGACAACCTAATAAAACTTGCAGTTATGCCTTAAAAAAAGTCTGGTTAAAAAATGAATCATATCAAATACATTTTGTTGTAAGAAATTGTAAAAAGAAAAAAAAAACTATCTAGTGCTGTAGTGATTTGTAATTTTTTTTTTTCAATAGTCCATTTCAAATATTCTTAGATATAGTATTAAAATTTGGTGATTTAATGTGAATGATTGTAATCTAAATCATGTGTGTGATTGAATTTCAAAATAAAAAATAAAATATCTGATAAAAAATTATTCTGAAGACTTCCAGTGACAGTAAACAACATATTTAAATAGAAAATCATAATTTATTAATAGATTTACATTCTGTTTTTGTACATTACATACTCCCTTGTCTTATAAGCTAGAATTCTGCTCATTCTAAACTGTATTCATAAGTGCCTGTTCAAAAGTCAGGAATTTTGTAAGTGTTTTTCTTTAGGTGTTTGAGATTTTTGTCAAAAAATTATAAGCCGGGTCCTTTTAATAAATGAGTTGTTTTAGAAGTTGAAATGTTTACCAACTTATGTGTGAAGAGTAACAGTTTTCAGATCTTTGGGAAACTGTAGGTTGACCTTGAGATAACTATGTTTTTTTTGCTAACTGTCTCATAAATATTGAACCTATATTCCTTAATATTTCTGATGTCTAATTAATAAAACATTTTTTTTCCCTTACATTTCCTCAAGTCAATTTAATAACTTCACATTCTTACATGCTTCTTACATGACAAAAACAATTTCGAATATGTTTAAATATATATCATATGATGAGCTATTTTTCTAGTTTCTTCAAGGAGAATGCTGTACAAATGTATCATAATAATAAAAAAAATGGTCAAGCTACAATACAGGTACATTATTTTCTGAGTCACATGTAAAAGTTCCTTCGAGTCAAATCTAAATGAAGGGCTAACATATGTGGTATGTCTGTCATGGAATTAAATGCAGTTATTTTACACTGAGTATTTCAACCTCTGGTTTATTAAATATCCTTTGATTTCTCTAAATAACTAAAAAAAAAATGACAAAGTGCCATACAAAACTATTTGTTTAAAAATTGCTGACACACTTAGTAGTGTTTTTGTTTGTTTGTGTAACCTGTTAAATCTAAATAGAAAAAAATAGAAAAAATATTTTAAATTTCAACAACATTTATATTATTCAAATATAAAAAATATCTTTTTTGTTTCAATGCTTCCAACTTACCTTGACCCAGCATTAGATAATCTTATCAGATTCAAAGCAATATATACGAAAATTATTATAGAAATAAACGTTAAATATTTAAAAAAAAAAATTATATAAATAAAGAAATGGAGAAGTTATTTTAATCTGTGACTTCCTCTCCTGATTGTTCTATTGGAGAAAGTTGTGTCCTAAAGCAATTCAATTTTTCAGTAACTAAAGATTTACAAATAATGTTACTTTCCAATATATATGCTGAAGGTTTTTACTAGATACTGAGTTTGCTTCAAAAAACAAAAAGAATCCGGTTTTATTCAAAAGAAAAAATCATAATTCATAATTGATATTTAGATTATATTTCAATTGAACAACTGATATATGAGCGCATGGTCCAGTTTGTAAGGATACTCCATCAGTATCAGAGCTCATAAAGCACTTATTTCATTTATGAGCAAAATTCTCAGTCAACATTAGTTTTTTGTAATTGAAAATTTAGAAAAAGTGGAGATTATATCTTTTTTAATTTACTAAATGGATTTTTTCACATTGAATATTCATTGTGATAAAAGAGCTATTCTTGGTGCTTAGTTCTGACAAAAAATTATGAATTTTTTTACTGAAATAAATTTGATGGTACATGTATCAATCACTATACCAACGACTTTTTTTCATTCAACATAAATATATATTAATAAATCCTCTACTTGATTGACCTACCTGCCAATTTGAGCTCTGAATTCTTTACTTTGTTCCGTCCATCTTTCTCTCTCACCACCCAGACCACTGATAAGAGTAGAAGCAGCATTCATCTTTCTCCTACACGTCTCAGCATCATCTATCAACCTCTGTTAAACAAAATAAAATTAAAATTTATATTGGTGAAAATACATTAGTCACGATCAAGCACTTTCAAAAAAAAAAAAAAGATAAAATTGTAATTGACTTTGTTTGATGTGATTAAGTTTTAATTGTGTTTTCTCTTGCCATATTTCCCACCTGTCCATAATATGCCATTCTATACATTTCATAACTTTCCAAAGAACAAAAGAAAATGTAGTTTCTTCACAATCTTATTCATTTTACAAGGTTAAATCATTGATGTTTGTTTCCAAAATTAAATGAATAAATTATGTTAATTACTTCCCTCTTAACATGACAGATAATAATTATTTAGCATTTTTGCATAACTTTATGTAATGTTCCATTGCTCTTTATACTACAGTTGCACATTTGAGCATATGGTCAAGTCTTATGTAGTAATATAGGATTTTTTATATGATATATGCGTAATAATTAGAATGGTTTTATCAGGCTCTAAAAGGAAGACAACTCTGCTTACATAAGTTGTATACTTATGTAACTTCTGAAGTATAATGAAGAGCCTGTGTCAACTTCAACATATAATGTTTTTTGAAAAGCTCATTGTTGAAGTCTAATGTGATCATTTGTCTGTAAAACAAAGCTCAGATATTGAACTTTTCAGTTCTAATATACTGAACATACATTGGTCTATAGGTTGAAAATGGTCAGTACCTGTTTTTCTGCCATAGCTTGGTCATACAAAGCCCTGACTTTAGCCAATTCAGCCTCTTTCTCATCTAATTGAGCCTGTGCCGTCTGTAAATCACCCATGGCAATGTTCAGTCTGGCTTCTTGTACAGCTAAGTTAGCCTGTCAATTAAAAAAAAAGTTTTTATTTCTCTTAATATTTATTCAGATTCAATAGATAAGTTATCTCCCCTACATAATAACACTGTTGTCAACTGATGTAAATCTATAAGTTATTGCGTGCATTTATTATTGCAATATTGTCAGTTTAGACTAAAATGCGATTTCATTTTTTCGATATTGACAAAATCCGGTTTAATTCATACAAAAAAAATCAAAATGAGAGTTTAAATTATTGTGATTATAACCCTGTGGCATTTTTCGCAATAATAAAAGCATCGCAATAATTTCTGAATTTACTGAAGAAAAAATTATCAAGCACTGAATATTTTATGCATTTAATTGTTTTCCAACATTCTGTTTATCTACATATTGTCTTCTATTTTCACTTTGAACATTTGTATACTTTATTCAACATCATTTGTAAATAGATATTTTGAATTTTCTCTGAAAGTGGATAAGAAACACAATTATTTAAATATGAGTAGGATAGTAAAAATAACGATGGAAGCCCTTTGTTTGCTGGCTATAAGTTGATAATACTGTAAATTAACATCTGTATTGTCCATACTGACCTTCAATGGCAAGACCTCTTTGTTGATGGAGAAGAAAGCCACCATAGCTTTGGTCCATGAGCAGAGACCAGCCACATTACCACAGACCTTCTTTGCATTGTCAAAGTTGTAGTCCTCCATGGATAAGTATGGGTCTAACAGTTCGACTGTCTCATCATTGATGGAGTCTTTAGGGAAGGCAATCAAAATAGACAGGAAATTTGTACCAGCCAAAATCTGAATAAAGAAAATCAGAATAAATAACATTTAAGGAATGACTGTAATATTTTTTTCTGTCTATGAAGAAATAACATAAAAAATTGGTGCACACTGAATAACGCATGTAGCGGGTTATTTAACAGTGTGCACCACATTTTTTATTTTATTTATTTTATAAGACGTGTTACATCCAAAATTAAATTATTCATATAAAGATAGAACATGAAAGATTCCATTATACCCAAGTTCAATATCACTGAACTAGTATACATTTTTGTTTAGGGGCCAGCCAAAGCACCCCTCTAGTTGCTGGATTTTCTTGCTCCATTGAAGAACCGTTGTTGCCCTTCAGCTGTTATCCGCTCTTTGGTCGGGTTGTTGTCTCTTTGACACATTCCCCATTTCCATTCTCAATTTTATTTTTATACAAAGAAAGAATATGTATCATTCATACAAAGACTAGTGACATGTCTCCCCTTAAACATATTTTTTTAATGTTGGACGTGCCTTTGTGCAATTATGATAAATCATAATGTACATGTGTTACAAAGCAGATGGGTAACAAAAACAAAAATGTTAACATTTATTCTAAGTACAAGCTTCCTTTAGTAAGCATGGTATGGATCTGTGGCTTTCATAAAAAGTTAATATGAGAAAGTCAACAAAACTCATTTTAAAACATTTATTTTTTTAGTGATTTTCACTAAGTTTTTCCTTTATACCCACCTTAAGTGATTCACCCCATGATGGTTTTACACATGGTCTTTCTGGGTCTGCCTCTACAGTATTCAGCCTCTTTTGGAATAACAGTAACACAGCATCCATAATTCTCATAATTAAATGTGGAGGTTTGCCAAGTTTCCTCACAGTGGCAATATCAGCTGGTTTGATGGTGTTCAGGGCAGCCTCTGCCTCCTCTAGAGCTGGACGAGCCAGTTCTAATTTGGCATAGGCAATAGCTTTGTCCTTTTCAATGACATCTACAATGGCCTGTGCCTTATCTTTGACCTTTTGAACTTGTTCTTTGACCTTTTCAGCTGCCTGAGCTTTTGTGGTCACTTCCTTTAGTACTTGATCAGCCTTTTCTGATGCAACAGCCAGTTCTTTTTCTTTTTCAGCAAGTTCCTCTGCTAGAACAGACACTTGTTGAGAAGCTTCAATCAGTTTTTCTAACCCAGTGTTCATTCTTTGAGCTAGATCTCCAATTTCTTTCTTCTTATCAGCATAGATAGTTTTGTAACCATTGATGAAAGACAAGTATGATTTGGGTGTCACATGGGTTGAACGTCGGTACCTAGTAAAGTAAAGCATGAATACATATAAACACTATGTCATCATATAAAGTATATCTTATTGTGGATTTATTTATTTTTGTGGAATGAGGAAAACTTTCTGGTATATGTGGATGCTGTGGTTTTGTCAGACTCTGCATGACAATCCTAAAGAAAAATGGTGCTTCATTTAAATTGTTTGTGGTTTACCTATTCCTTAAAAGTAATTGAAAACTGATACCCCACCAATTATAATAAAACTGATACCCAACCAATTATAATAAAACTGATACCCCACCAATTATAATAAAACTGATACCCCACCAATTATAATAAAACTGATACCCCACCAATTTTAATAAATCAAAACTGATACCCCACCAATTATAATAAATCAAAACTACGAAGAAATTATATTTCTCATGCTGATTTTAAAGCCTACCACAGGGTATGCATTTTATTTAATTGATGGCATTAAACCGAGACTCCTGGAATTTGTTCATGCAATTTTGGTTAATAGTTGAGGACTTGAAAGTCAGGGTAATTTCTTCAGCCATAAAAACATACTGGGTTCACATTGATATCCTTTGTGCTCCTGGTTATAATGGTGGTCAGATTGAAGATGCCAAGAGAATTCCTCAACATGACAATGCTGTCTTTAACGATATATTCATAAGGAAAAGCTATCTTTGATACTGTTTTCTTCTTCTTTGTATTCTGTTTTCTTGTTTATGCATATATGTTTACTTTCATCACAAAAATAGTGTAAAAACTATCATGCTTCAATACTGAGTATATGATAATTGATATGGACCAATACATAGTAGTCATGAACACTAAATAGTTCAGTGAAACCTGTAAAATTACCTTTGGAAATAATCAATACAACTTTCTGCCACACCATCGTGTATGATACCCATGGTATGGATAACCTGTTTCTTGATTTCTGCTGTACACTCAATATCAAACTTAGATAGGAAATGATCAGCTACAGCTATCAAAGCATCCCTAGGCCACCTTTGGAACCAGTCCATAGTACAACCAGATATCAGTCCAGGGAACTTCAAAGATCGGGCTCGGAATTTCTCTCCAACCTGTGTAAAATAATAATCGAAAGTAAATAGAAATTCGTAAATTAGGGCTTAAAATTTACAGTCTCAAAACTTTAGCTCTTTACGGCTCATATTGTAATGTAAACAATCATTACAGAAAACTTGTGAAAGAATAAAGTTTTCATGGTGTCACCACTTGAAAAGCAGTTGAATCAAAATAGTAATAAGTTATTTCTGAAGATTCTCATATTCTGATCATTAGTATCTTCCTTTAAAACAAATCATAAATATCACATAACACCCATGCTTTCTCAATATATATCTACATGTATACTATGGCATGCTTATTTTGTTTACATGTATATAAATTGATATATACACATGTAAGTACACTGATCATTAATGTGCCTTACATATACATGTATCTATTCTAAACATATGTGGTGTGTTCATTTGTTTTGTAATTATCTTGTTTCTACAACTCTCAACCAATGTGTGAAAGCCTTGGTGATCTACCCTAAAAAGTTAGAATGGTGCTCAAATATATTTAAAACAAATCTTAATGTATTTTATCAGTCCACATATGGCTGGTTTTAGTCTGTAATTTATCAATACTTTTATTTGCTTCACTAACATTTTATATTCTTCTGATTATGAAATTGTTAGCAATAAAAAAATAAAGCGACGAACAGACATCTTCGTCCGACAGACCCTAAAATATAAATTTACACTTGTCTTGAGTTTTCAGGATAATTAGTAGTTTCAAAATATAATGCATTATACATAACACATATTCTTTTAACTTGTTCTGCGGTATGAACAAAAATAAACATGTTTATTGTGTAATTCAATTTACTTTAGCTAATCATAATGATACAAGAAGGATAAAATCCTGCAAAATCAACTATCTACATTATAGTGCTTTATTAAATCTGTATCATAAATGCACTTTAATGACTGCCCTTGACATGCTTGCATTCAATAATAATATAGATTATGACCTAACTACCAGACTTACAGCATCAGTAGCAATCTGCTCAATAAACAGTTACCAATGACAACCAAAACTAAATGGTCTATTATGAAATACTATGCAAAATCTGTAGGAGCTTTTTCTTTTTGTGTGGACATGAAGTAAAATCAATAAATTTTCAGTCACACTTGAAATTTTCATAAAATGTTGGAGAAACTCAGCTCTTTGTTACTAAAGTCATATATCATAAAAAACAAGATTTGAAAGATCTTATGAAGTAAAAGTGAAATGTTCTATGTTGAAAATAAACCAAAACAGTCTAACGACAAACTAAATTGTATATTAATACAACAGCTTTTTTTAAATACTAATCAGAAACTGTAAAAAGTAGTTAAATTTTATATACTGGTAATTATAAGTAAAGTTCTTGTATTTACTTTCAATAACATCAGAATATGTTCACTAATCAATTAGGAATCTGTGATTTTAAAACCAAAACAGAGACATTTATCACACTGAATTTAAGGACAATATATATTAAACACATCTAAAAAACACATCTATGGAAAAAAAAGTGACTTTAAACTTCTTTTATACTGCAACTGCGGCTATTTGCGGAGTAAAATTGCATTTCCAGTATATACATTCATTTCATGATAAACATATACTGAGCATAAAAAGCTTTGTTTATGACGTTGAAAATGCATTTCCACGATTTTCTTTAAAAGAGGTCAATAAAGAATACAGATTCACAGAAATTTTACATCAGCCACTTCAATGTCACAAAATTCATGGCTTTTACTTAAAATATTTCATTTGGAACTGTTGTAAGAGTTGCAGTATAAAGAGAATAAACATTAATTATTTTAAAAAATGAATTATATTTTTACTTTGCTCTAAAAAGGATAGAAATGCTCTGCAAAGTTTTGCATTCTTCCTGTTTCTAAGCCTTGTACAAATAAATTGTATTTCTTTAGATAATTTATAGTTATTCCAGAAATAAAACACATCTAGAAAAAAGTGACAGGCAATAAATATGTTTGTGTGTGAACTTACAGGTGAGAAACATAGTACAACATGGAGGTTGTTACGGACTCGTGACATATAGTACTCATACAAGTTCTCATTGGACGGAGGTCGTCGGGGAAACTCTTTCTTCATCACTGGGATCAATTCACCAAGAATTTCATCCATTTCATCTCTAGCAAACAAGTTAGCAACCTACAATTTAAGAATTTACATAAAATATCAATCCTAATTTTAAACGTGTAACATTTCAGAGTGTATAAAAAATATATCCGTTTCTATAAACAAAAATATTTAAAAGAAGACTTTTTTTGTGTCACTGTGTTATGGCATCTCTCTGATATATACTCCAAAATGTTTGTCTATTAATTGTTTTAATGACTATCAATTACAATTGAAGGATGAATGCTGGTTTTAATGACTATCAATTACAATTGAAGGATGAATGCTGGTTTTTGTCTATTAATTGTTTTAATGACTATCAATTACAATTGAAGGATGAATGCTGGTTTTAATGACTATCAATTACAATTGAAGGATGAATGCTGGTTTTTGTCTATTAATTGTTTTAATGACTATCAATTAAAATTGAAGGATGAATGCTGGTTTTTGTCTATTAATTGTTTTAATGACTATCAATTACAATTAAAGGATGAATGCTGGTTTTTGTCTATTAATTGTTTTAATGACTGTCAATTACAATTGAATGCTGGTTTTTGTACAGTGATAATTAACTTACTCTGTTCTGTAGAAGTAAAATTACCTTTGGCTCATTAAAAGAAGATTTCTGTAAATTATCAATTAGTTGTGTTATTTCCGACATCCAAACTTCATAAGATCATTTCATTTTTTTTCAAAGTTTGATGAAATGATGATACAAAACATATGAAAACAATTACGAATTATGATTTTTTTTAAATTACTATTCTTTTTGTTTGTTTCATGTTATCATGCCACATTTTCCACTTATATTGTTGATGACCACATCTATTTAAATAACATAATAGTGTTGAAAGTGACATTAAACAATAACCAAGCAATCTATTCCATTAACTTACCACACCAGAGGACAGCACGTTGTTGAGATATTCCAGGAACCCTTCCTCTTTAATTTCCTGATCAGTAAACAGGAAAGTGATACCTTTTCCCTGTTGTCCTGATGTCCTGTACAGGAACTTCAAGTCATCAAGGAAGTTAGAGACGTTGTATGATCTGAAATTACAAAGAAAGATAAGAATAATCCATGTACAATGAAAACTGTAGATTCAGAAATTGTTGCAAGGTTTGAAGGTTGATAACCCGTTCTATAACCCGTTCTATAGGCCTATGTATTTTTATGAAATTTTCAAAATGCTACATGAAATTTTCAAAATGATACAATTCAAAAACAGTGAAAGTACGGAATAAAAGTGATGTGCCATTTTGTAAATATAAAAGGGAAACGTTGGTCAAAGCATTACTGTAAAATGTTTCATTGCATTTAATAGAAAGTGTGGATTTTATGGCAAATAAAGCAAATATATTTGCAAATCTATGTTTAAAATATTATAACTAATTCTCTGTTTTATAGTCAGTGGGTTATTATTCTATTGTTTGACTATAGTGTGCTGGCTACTCTATCATCTGGTGGAGAGTTGTCTCATTGGCAATTTTACCACATTTTCTTATTTCCATTTATGTATATAAAGTCTGTGAAATAATATGCTTCTTTTTTCTATATATTTATTTATACAAACCTTGAAAGTGTGACCTGGAACGTCTTGTAACCTGCGATGAATGAAGCCAACCGTGTTAAAGACTGTTTACCAGATCCACCTACACCGACCAGTAAGGCATTACCACGAGGTGTTCTGATGATACGAGAAATCTTCACCAAATGTATCATTGCATCCTTAAAGAAGACAAGGTCCATACCAGATCCTCTGATGCCTTCATTGTACTGCTGTAGGAAACCATGTAACCGCTCTTCTAGAACTTCAAAGGACTCAATCTGAAGATAGAAAAAGATTAGGAAAGTTTAATTACCAATCGGTAAAAGTTAAGACAAATAAAAAGTATCTAATGGCAAAAAACACAATTAACAGTGCAAGGTGATAATTCATAGCCTGACTGTAAAAGTTACTCTAGTACTGTTGTGGTGTTAAAATATTTTAATTTTTTTTCATGAATTTACTGACAAAATGGTAGTTTATAAAAAATCTAAAATTCTTCTGTTATTTCTTATACTGTGGATTCATTATTTTTTGTTTGATGGGCACATTTTCATGGAATTCCTGGTTCACTAAAATCAAATCGTCATTGATGTACAAGTTTTATATTAGCTTCTGCAGAAGCATGAACTTAAATATCAATGTAAATATTATTTTCCTTATTTCACAAAATTGGGACCCACGAAAAAAAAATAAATGAATCTAAAATATGTTTTTTTAATTTATTGTAAACCAGTTGACTACTTACTGGTTCATAGACCTTTGGCATTTCAAAATCACAATCATCTGGTTCATCACCTGTTGGTTCTGGTGCGTCCCTGTGTTTTAATACATATACAATTACATATTTCATCAAAGATCTTTTCTTTTTTATAAATTATTTTTTGAATGTAAACAAATATTTTTTTTTCATTTGATGATAATATAAATTAATTAATATTTTAAGTATTATTTCACAGAATACCATATTATCATTAATAAAAATAAAAAATTATGATATTATATTATTTTTATGAAGAAAAAAATCACTATGACTTTAAAATCTAAAATTACCATTTCTTAAAAAAATATTTTGTTGAAGTTTGTATGATAGAGATAATAAAAAAAAATTATTCATATTCAAGAATCAAACCGAAGGGAATGAAAAATAAATGATGGCAAATAAAATATAAATGTTAATGTAAGTTTGTGACTGGGAAAAGACAACATAGGAATTGTGATTATCAAACGAATTAAAAGAAACTAGATATTTTGTTTTACAATAGTGTGACAACACAGAGAAATGGTGAAATTATTTTGTAAATTATACATAATATCATATTTTATAAATAATGAATACAAATCACACATCTATCATAAAGATACTTTAAAATAAGCATAAATTGACACTTGGTAGGCTTTTTACTACAACTAAAATTAAACACATCTAGAAAATGATATCAAAATAAAAAATAAATTGGTAAATTATAATTTAACTTATAAATCTATGCTCTTATATTTTCATTTTTTTTTCAAGATAAAAAAGGACTGCACAGACTGCATGTTTTCTTACTAAAAGCTACCAACGCATAAGAAATGCAATTTTTCAATTGCTCTGTTAAATAAGCATCTAGTCCTTTAAAGATTACCTGAACTACAAGAACTCCAAACAAATTAGACTTGAAGTTCTGAGTTAGCCATACTTTAACATCAGTCAAATATTGAGTAAGGAATAAGACATTTTTTCATGTCTAATTGATTTATTTTTGGAATTATTTATCAATTTTTAAAATAGTACATATCCTTATTGTACCTCATAAAATCTCCTAAATACATAGTTGGTTTACAATACTCATAGTAGTCAGATTCTTCACCGAATTCTTCACTGGTGACTCTCAGTATGGTCTTTTCAAACCACACCATATCATCTTTGGAAGTAAACCTGTTCGTTTCAAAGTCAATTTACAAATAAATCAAAGAAAAAAGATAATGCAGTAAAAAATGTTAAAAATGATCAAGGCTCATAGTGAAAAAGCTTTTTGTTAAAGAAAGACTTATTTGCAAAAGATTTTTTTTTTTAACAAATCATATCTAAATAATTATTTTGTCTGATATCTTTTAAATTATGACCTTCAAATGTCTTCCCCTTTTTCGTGACTATGAACCTTGAAATATTAAAAGGCATAATAAATTTTAGCCAGGTCTTTGAATCTGACCTACCTCCTATTATACATAATTTATGCTTCAAGTGAAACCAAATCTTACTATAAGAAAATATTTTTTTGTAACAAAGACCTGACTAAAAAGGACAAAAAAAAAGCATAAGATGTGCAAACAAAAATAGGAAGGGTACATTCAAGGTCGTTGCTATAGCAACGTTCACAAACCTCAGGAAATCAACATAATAATGAGTGGGTTCTGTCCAGTGTGCATGTTCCTCGGATAATTCCTCGTTAATTACTCGGGATATTGTTTTTGTAAACCAGTTGTAATCCTCCACAATAGTGAACCTAGCAGAAGACATGCATGGTTAAATATATGATTACACATTGCTAGACACTACAAAACAAACAGCAAATTATCTCCCCTTGTAATGAACAATTCATAAAACTTTGTTGGCAAACTAAAATCTTCAAATCTTATTTTGCTTTCCAATCTTGTTTAAAGTTGATTTATTCAAATCTTTTTTTAATCTTGATGTTTTGGGAGTAGCCACAAGTGTGGTTTTGTCATTTATTAACCATCCTGCAGTCATGACATCCTTAAACAAAATCATTCAAGGAGTTGTGAATCCACAATGCCAGTCAAAAGTTTTATTAGCCTTGACTCTAAGCTGACAATGAAACTATTAAACATCATCAAAAATTTGAAAACAAGAGTGCACACGCTGAAATGTCTCGCCTTCTATACTAATCATTGATATTATGTTGATAGTCCTAAGTAAAAAGCTAAGCTTTAAAACAACTGTACCATAAACTTAACATTAACCAAGATAACTAAACAAAGACCAATGAACCTTGAAAATGAGGTCAAGGTCAGATGAACCATGCCAGGCAGACATGTACAGCTAACAATGCTTCTATACAACATATATAGTTGACCTATTACTTATAGTTTGGAAAAATAGACCAAAACACAAAAACTTAACACTGTGCAATGAACCGTGAAAATGAGGTCACGGTCAAATAAAACCTGCGCGACTGACATAAAGATCATTAAATATTTCCATACACCAAATATAGTTGACCTATGGCATATAGTATTAGATAAAAAGACCAAAACTCAAAAACTTAACTTTGACCACTGAACCATGAAAATGAGGTCAAGGTCACATGACATCTGCCCGCTAGACATGTACACCTTACAATCATTCCATACAACAAATATAGTAGACCTATTGCATATAGTATGAGAACAACAGACCAAAACACAAAAATTGAACTATAACCACTGAACCATGAAAATGAGGTCAAGGTCAGATGACACCTGCCAGTTAGACATGTACACCTTACAGTCCTTCCATACACCGAATATACTAGCCCTATTGCTTATAGTATCTGAGATATGGACTTGACCACCAAAACTTAACCTTGTTCACTGATCCATGAAATGAGGTCGAGGTCAAGTGAAAACTGTCTGACAGACATGAGGACCTTGCAAGGTACGCACATATCAAATATAGTTATCCTATTACTTATAATAAGAGAGAATTCAACATTACAAAAAATTTGAACTTTTTTTTCAAGTGGTCACTGAACCATGAAAATGAGGTCAAGGACATTGGACATGTGACTGACGGAAACTTCGTAACATGAGGCATCTATATACAAAGTATGAAGCATCCAGGTCTTCCATCTTCTAAAATATAAAGCTTTTAAGAAGTTAGCTAACGCCGCCGCCGTAGCCGCCGCCGCCGCCGGATCACTATCCCTATGTCGAGCTTTCTGCAACAAAAGTTGCAGGCTCGACAATAAAATTTTAACTTTTTACTGTCTGGTAAACATTACAAGAGGAAATTATAGATGCCAAAAACTATTAAAGCATGATTATATTAAGCTAAATCTATAGTCTATATTTTTCATAAGCTGAAAACAAATATCACCATTAATTCACATGACAAGTTTTATACATTATTTGTACAGTGTCACTAAGAGAATTTCCAATCACAACAGAACAAAAAGTATTAGTCTTGAGGAGTATCAATATTAAAATAGATAAAAAAATTGAGAATGTCAAAAAGTCTACAAAGTCTATTTTCGAAATGGTGTAACTTTCTAAAAAATACAGATTTCTGAAATTTGATTTTTGTCCCTAAAATGAGACTTTGCAGAAAAATGTGCTGGGTTAAAATTGATTCATTTATCAAAGGGTGGATTTTGAAAAAAAAAACTGTTTGTTACTGAAAACAATACAGTTGAATCGCAACATCAATTTTTCACTGAAGACAATTGATACTGTATTCAAAATGAAGTGGTCCTTAATCATTTTTTCTAGTATAAATTGAGCAAATAACAACTAGGCTGTTTCTTGCTTTCTCCAAATCTTTTTACTGTTGTAATCAAAAGATTTGTAAAGCATGAAACAAAACAACAAATTACATGATCATTTATAAAATAAAACTTTTTACCATGTTTTTATTAAACAAAATGTGTTCTGCCAGTTTAAATAATAATAGACTTTTAATCAAATGGCAATTGAAATTGTTGATTAATTTCATTTTTATATTATAAAGTTAACAATTTGAAGAAAGATCCAACATAGAATTTCTCAAAAGATTGAGAAATTCTAGCTACTGAGGCGTGAGCTATTTCCTATAAATGATCACATTATCTTTTAAAATACATCAAATTCCAATTATACATGAGTATATAAGTCTAACCATAAACCACATGCAAGAAGTTCATTCTGATTAAGTTAAACATGCAATTCAGTTGTGCAACCAATCACCTTGAGTCAATATATGTAATTGAATAAACCTAAAGCTTGGGAATAAATGCAGAACACTTTATGATATTATCTGATTTTTTTGTACAATAAGTAAAGCCTTGTACAAATGTTATTTTTCTATGTTTTTTTTATTAATATTTAATATAGTTAACACCAAACATAAAAAATCAATAAATATGAGATCACTGTTTCTTGGCTAAAGACTGTTAACAATATGAAAGTCAATACAAAATCCATAACAAAATATTGGTATGGACTTAAATGATAAATCACAAGCTTTAGATTACTTTTTTTCTATAAATCTGCTTGATATAATCTACAGGTTGTTTGGGAAAGAAATTATTGAAGTAATTTTAAAATATATCAGTACTTTTGTTTATGTTACAGTATAGATACAAATAAGTGAACAAAACAGGATTTAATATTCATTGTAGAAGCAGATTTATAGAATGTTAAATAGATAAACCAAAGAACCCAGATTTTGCTTATACTCTGGAAAACAACTAGTTTGACTTCAAAGGGTTGAACTGGATCAGAAAAATCAAATTTACATGTTAAGAAAGGATAAACACATGGACATATTTGTCTGTTCCTTTTTAGTTGTTACAGGTGTTCAAATTTTCAAACTTGTTCTGTATTATTGTAAAAACAGTGTATACAAGTATGTATGTGCATGTTTGAATAATTTTGTTCTGTTTGCTTTTTTTCAACTTTTAAATGTTTTTAACACCTGCATCATTTATACAAGTTCTACCAGGACAAAACCTTAATTGTTATGATCTCTTATCATTCATAAGTATTGAAGATTGATTTTACCATCCTTCTTTAAATTTCAGAGGACACTCATACACTTTCACAACATACACAAATTAAAAAATACTAGATTTGTTGACTCGTTGACATATACCCCTACATCTCCTTTAATTCAGTTATGTATAGTACACAAATCTAAATGTTATGAACTGTAAAAAGAAGGAAAATATTTTCCATCATAATGTTACGGTTAATGTGATTTTGACCACAGTTTTTTTTGTATGTTACCTGTCTGCTATTACACGACAGCATTCATGTTTCCATAACCACATCATATTCTTTTCATCATTCACAACATCTGAAGTGGTGTTTATCATTCCTTGCCAAATACGGGACAAATCACGTAAGTTGAAAATGTAATGGAACTTGGCTGGAGTTGGCAACATCTTGATCTAAAATTAAACAAGGCAACAATTTTACTTTAAAAGTTGATGAGAAAAGGCAGAGCAATGTATCAATCCTTTCAATACTTTCAAATTTTTGTCCTATTATAGTTATAAAATAGGAAAGAATGTACTTTAGCAAGAAGAAACTAAAATTGTTAAAAAAAGAAATAGTACCTTTGTGAGCTGCCAAAGTCTTCTAGTTATAGGTACCAGTTTTGCAGCTAAATCACGGACTATTTCTTTGAATCCTCTCTCCTGACAGAAATGTCCGCAGCCAATGACTGTGAAGATCTTATCCATGGAGGTATTAGAAGGCAGGGTACAATTAAAGATCACAAATTGTCTCTTTAGACGCTGAGGAATATCATTTCGTCCTCCTCCTGGCTGAATCATGGCGGCTAAGAACTGAAACAATTTGTAAATATGTAATGCAATTCAAATTTACACTTCTCAGGAAAGTTGGAAGAATAAATTAAGACAAGGATTCTTGTTTTCACTTTTTAATAAAATACCATTTTAAAACCCATTTTACCTTTATTAACACAATAAATAAGTAATTTTGGTTTATCATTGATTTTTTCAAAGTATGATAACTTTTTGTTTCTTTCGATCTCATTTTTTCAAGCAACTAAATTATGAATTTCAATTTCCTTAATTTACAAGACACAGGTAATAATAAATCCCCTACCTGTACATCAGCAATGTTTGTAAAGTCTCCGGGTTTGTCCAGATTGTAGAAACCATTCATTTCCATCAACTGTCGTACCACCTCGTTACCAACTTGATCTCCCCATTCGTTGATTACTGGCATGTTAATGTCGTCAATAAACACCGTCATCTTCTTACCAGCTGGAGGTCCATAGGTTGTACCCACTCTCTTCTCTACATAACTTTCAATGGTTCTCTAAAAAGGATTGCAGAAGAATATTTAAAACATTTTATAAAATTGTACATCTATATACATACAGATTTCTTTCAACATAATTCTCTGATGATGCATAGAATCTAGCATAACACTGGACTTATGAGAGAAATGTATGGGAAAGAAGCAGAGGAGAAATTTATAGATTTTGACAATTAGAATTCTCGTTAATATTTGGCTCACCTGAAACATATATGGGGTAGTAGCAAAAGAGAAATTGAGAGCTTTCTCTATATGGTATTCTGGATAATATTTGACTCACCTGAAACATTTATGGGGAAGTAGCAGAAGAGAAAATGAGAGCTTTCTCCATATGGTATTCTGGGTAATATTTGACTCACCTGAAACATATATGGGGTAGTAGCGGAAGAGAAATTTATAGATTTCACCAATTAGAATTCTTGGTAATATTTTACTCACCTGGAACATATATGGGGTAGTAGCAGAAGAGAAATTAAGAGCTTTCTCCATATGGTATTCTGGATTGTATTTGGCCATGTATCCATTAATCATGACAGTCTTGGCTGTTCCCTGTTCACCAATCAGTAACACAGCCTTTCCTTGTTTAGCAATCAGATCAACAAGGTATTCAGTTCTGACATTGTCCACCATGGGAACCAGAATAGAACTGTATTCTGGTGTTGAGTCTGAGGGGTAGATATACTCCTTAACATGTTTGTTCCAGTGACTCCAAGTACCTGCAAGTAAAAATTCACAAAAGGTAAAATCAGTTCAATTTTAACCTGCACATTTAAGATTTGCAGATGCAAACGCATAAATTTTCAGAACGTAGCTGAAATTTTTATTTACAAAGTGCTCTATTTGACCATTTGTTAAAAAATTAAATGAATTTGTCAGAATACATTTGACACCTACCATCACTATCTACCATGAAGTCAAACATGGTATCATCAGAATCAGGGGAAATAACTGGCAAGTCTAATGTGAAATCGTCATGATTACGTAGAAACTCCTCCATCTTATTTCTGTCATCCCATTCAAGGAAGGATCCAATGCACCACATACATGTAAACACATACAAACGCTCGGCATGCTTAGCGTTCAATGCTCCTGCATCCCTGTCGTCTTTACTTGGAATCAGTCCTTGTAACAGCTTTGTGGCCTAAAATCATATGAATGGATGGATGAGGTAATGTGAAGTAATTCGTTTATCTCCTTAGTAAAAATGTTCATTAAGAGAGCAGAGGCCCTTGAACTAGAACCTACTGTTTCACAAAAAATATTAAAATTTATCAAAAGAAGCTACTTGAACATTGTGTTCAAGACCCATTTGTGGCCTTTGGCCGTTTTCTGCTCTTTGGTGGGGTGGTTGTCTCTTAGACACATTCCCTCTTATTATTCTCAATTTTATTTTATACCAAAATTGAATTGTTGTCTCTTCGACATTTTACCCCTTTTTATTCTCAATTATATTTTATACCACAATTAGTCTATTATTAAAGGGAAACTTCGCAAAAAAATCAAAAATTGATATTATGTTCATTCTGTATAAAAATGCTCAAATTCATAGATATTAAAGTTTTATTCCGCTAGATAAGCGATCACCATCGATTTTAAATTTAGAGTATCAATTCTCTGCGATCCGCCATTTTGTCTTCTTTCCCGATAAATAAAAACGATATGTCTATAAACCACAAAGAAACAAAACTACAGTAACCGATGTAGTCGTAATTGCGTGTCGATATCTTGTCAATCGTACGGTTGTTTTATCCGACTAACTAACTTGATACGAAAAATATTCTTACTTTTTTTTAAATTACCATGGTCTGTTGTTTTTAAACTGTTGATATTGGAATTAGGTGAAAAGTCAAAGTTGAAATCATAAATAAGTGTTCCGTGAAAATTGTTTTCGAAAATCTAATTTGTTCATAATTTTTTAAAGTAATAAACAAATATATTTTGATCTTCCCTCATCTGATCACCAGCATGGCTAAAGGTATTACTTCCAAAGGTATTGTGAGGGGTGTGAGGTGACACGTCCAGGTATTCAAGCGATTTCCTGTCGGGCTTGCAAGTTCATGCATCGTTTCACTTCTGCAGGTATTGATCAGTGTACACGGCTGATAACTTATAACTTATAACTTTCCATTTTGAACTATCAGATGAATAATATACAACTCTGTCTTACTTGTCATTACTAAACTCATACGCTTGTTTATAAATAACATTTCTGGTGTAAAGAATATAATTCATAAACATATAAATAATACCCAAAAAATAAGATTTGATGAAATTAAAATCTATTTAAATATTTTTTCCAAGGGTGAATTTGGGAAAATGTAATATATAGTCATTGTCAATGGTGAAGGACAGATTGGAACAGACCAGAAATATTGATTTAAAAAAATGTACGCACTTGCCGCAATTTAAAATATATACATGTATACATTGAACATAAGAAAAAAACATATATTTTGAATAAATAGGGGTAAAAGTGTTGTAAATAGACTAGTCCATGTATGCCAACAGTATGTAATCATCAAATGTCGATAGACTATTGTATACCAGAAGAAGAAGAGAACCAATTTGATTTAAATACAGGTCGATGTATAACTTTTGCTTTGGTTCATTGAAGCTGTGGACCTAGTAAAATCACAGATTTATATTTCAATAAGATTGTTCTCGAACAAAGGAAGTAATTCGTCATCACAATTGTTATATATGCCACTGGACGAACACTAATTATCCCCAGGGAATGTGAATATTTTGCTGGGAAACTTTTGAGTATCAAAGTTTCAAATTAATTTCGAGATTCATTTTCTTTCTTGGTATTCAATAACAGAAAAAAGAATAAATTACTTGTTCGCTAAATAGGGGTATTCTTGTCAGATAAAAGACTTTTAGTTATATTTAAAAAATAGGGAAATATGACATTAAATTGGTTCTGTCTTTTTTTTAAACATCGTTAAAAAGATGTGTGTCTAAGGTGAACGCCACAAGAACCCTGTAATACTAGTATACGAGAGTATAGCATGTAAACATTCCTTCTCAATAATATGGTTGTATTGGAAATCTTTTCATACAGATTGACAACTCATTGTCCGATATGCATGTAATATTTGCCATATGACGCCCATAGTTCTTTCTACCATCATCATCTTATTCTGTGATATTGCTGTAAACATCGATGGTTCACACCCAAACAAAATGGGAGTAATGGACCTTCAGAGCTTCTCCGTGTTATACACTTGTGAAATATATAGACGAAATTTCTGTATTGAAATGAATCTACATCTCACAAACAGGATTTTCAAATAACGATTGTGAGTAATCACCTTACAAACCAATATAAACGTATGGCAAGATATAACCATGAAGGAATTTAGTTTTTGTCAGACGCAAGAACTCATCACTATATATATCATAAACGTATACGTATAAATATGCATACAGTTTCAAATATTAAGAACAAGCGGTCGATGTCGATAGTCTGTTTTCTAACTGTTCAGAGTTAGACATGTCACTTGTTCATTCTTGGAAGCCTTCATATTCCCCGTCTAACGATGGGAACTCTTTCTGATTGTGTTGACTATAAATGCTTGTATGGTAATTCTGTCTTTTATCTGTACAAGCGGTTGCATTTCCTCTCCTTTCCCAACAAACAAACGAACGAAACGCCACTAGTCTGATTTCTCTGGAGCTCATCCTCAATGGCTCTTATACGTCAGGAAACTTACATGTATACTAATAATGATTGTTTCAAGAACAACGATGTATGGACGAACTATTATAAATTCGTCAATATCAGTTATGCATGACTAAAATATAACTTTTATTACAACTACTGTATTACTTATTTGGATTAATGACGGCTATCATGTTCAACATTGCACAAATATTATCATAGAATTTTTAAAAAAATCCTCAAAAATCCTCAAAAGAAATAATGCCTTAGCTTAGATAATTGATAATTCTTTTCACAAAAAGTTCGTGTAAATGATTGTCAAATGAATTTAATTATGTAAGAATAAAATGTTAAAAAGAAACTAAAAAAAAATCATGCATGTTGTATGTTGTATTTTTTTGTCAATTAAAAACTTTAAAATTGCAATAGTTTTATTAGCATTTAAACACATGCAGCCAGATTTGAATACAAGTTAAGAAATTCCGGTAAAGTCAATGATATCAAACAGATGTACAATGGTATATCAAATTGGGTAATATTGCATTTAGTTTTTATAAAAGATTAAAACTACTATTTTTTGCTTCATATTTGAATCTTAACGCCAATTGCCGCTAAGAAAGTAATCAAAAATTGTTTCCTTTTATTTTTATACACTTTCGGAATTACGAATCTGAATTTTATTTTCAATTAATTTACACAATTTAATTATTGTATCTTTATTCTCATCGTGTATTAAATCTTAGTGTATTAACATCGTGACAGCATACTCTTTCTAAATCCTTTCTGTTTATCCTTTCCAAATAACAACATTTATACCTGTGTACGCTTGAACTCACACCTGCGGCTAAATAGCTACAAGGTAAACGAATTGACCTCAAGCCGAGAAATATACAGTGACCTTTACAAAATAATATACACACTCTGCTCACACATTAGTTGCATTGAAATGATTATCAAAACAATAACGGTAAATAGAACTGAAATATTTTCAGTTCAATATCAGTAAAAATGTTCAATAAATATTTTATGAAAAAAATCTCATCAATAATTAATTAAATTTATTCAAAAACATTTACTAGAGATAATTTTATAGGAGTTTAATTCAATCAATACAAAACGGTATATGCATATTCATTTTCGTTCATTCTTATATTGTGGTTAATAACTTCGACCATTCGTCAGCTGTGCGCTTTTAATCACGTATATTGTCGATAAGCTATAAGAGTTAAACAGATTTTATTTTTTCCCAGAATTCAATAAATCGGGCTAATACGTCACGACCCACTCGAGAATTCAACCAAAAAAGTTACAAATACTTGATTTTCTCCGTTATTAGAAGGAATATAAATTTAAAACTTTGCAAATGTGTTTTTTATGTTAAGATGAACATAATTAGATGATAAGTAAAAAATCGCGGAATTTCCATTTAAAAAACCTTACTACAATTATACTTAATCTTAGTTTATAGCATGCTTATAGTACATCTTAATTGATTAAATTTTTCAATTTCATTCATTGAAAACTTTAGCAGATGACAACTATTTGCTGCCATTTTGATATTACATTAACTACACCTACCTGTACGATGATGAAAGCCTCTAAAACATCCATTTTGAAAATAAAGGTTGTGGTAGCAAAGTTCAACAGATGATTAAATGATCTGTCAAACAGGTCCATGATGATGCTTTGTTCATTTATTGGTCTTAGGTTCAACCATCCCTGTAAACAAATTTTTGATTTGGTCAGATGACAGAATTCGGTGCATATCATTATATCTTTAAAATTAAATCTTCAAAAAATGGTACATTTCTATATCACAATAAATTGGTTCACGACAATCAAAATAAATGGATAGTAAAACAGAATTAATTCCTGGATTTCCATTTCTATCCATCCCAATATAATTCAAAGGCCTTCAATTTTATTTTTTTTTGTTATTGAGAAAAAACATGGTTTATATTCAATTTAGAAATCATCTAATCACAAAAATTTTAAAAAGTAAACTGGCAACCTGTTAAGGATTGAATGGTAAAACATAAAGATTATTTTCTAAACCAGTCATTTTGGCTCTGATATTTGATTCCCATCCCATGATATGGTGTTTTAACTCCCAATTCATTTGAATATCTTTTCAGTTTAATGATTGTGATATACCTGAAGGATTGGTCTCCAGTCCAGTCCTGAGTTACTCATGTACACCATACCGTTCCTGGACACAGTAGCTGGGGAAGCATTGTCTATGTTGTGAGGCTCAAAGATAATCTTACAGTTAGGGGCCATAGGAATTCTGTCACCATTAGCCAAGGTCAGAGTCTTGTTGTCATCCAATACAGAGTTCAAGTTCTCAATCCAGATAGCATCAACGGGACCGTCTAATACAAGCCAAATATGTTCTCCTGAAAGAATCATGATCATACTGTATAAAACGAACACACATTGCCTAATCTTCATGCTTAACAATTTCATAATTATTTTCTATAACTTTCATTTTCACATATATAAGTCTGAAGTCATTTTGTTTCCACTGATACCTGTAGAATACTTGACATTAAAAGCAGAATTTAACTAATTTTACATAGTTTTTGAAGTTCTGTTTACTATTCCTTTAAATCCTAATGAAAAACATAGATTTTGATGCAAAGTATCTATTTACTATGAATATTATATAAATTAAAATTTCAATATCACTGCAAATGAAATATAAAAACTATGACTTATTAGATCTGTTTACTAACCTTTCTTAGCTTTGTTAGTTCTCCTCCATAATGTAGAGAAGATACCGTCAGTCCAATCATTAGTGGCCACATCTAGACGTCCAAACATCTGAGGTGCTGTGATGGCTTTAGGATTCATTCTCATTTCCCTGTGAGGAGCCCCACAGTCAGTCATGGCCTTCATTAAAGTGTGGATACAGCATGTTTTACCAGCTCCACTAGGCCCAAGGGCCATCATACCGTGTCTTACACGCTGGGTCTCAAACAACTGAATCAATTTGAGAGTCCATGAGGGATGGTTCACTAATTTAGCTTCCTCAATCTGTTTGTTTATGGCAGCTTCTAGTTCTGGGTAACCTCCCTTGTCTAGTGAGATTCCAGGGAATAAATCATTGATCAGAGACAAAAAGAGAGGTTCATCCTGATCGATAAGTTTGGATAAGTTCATGTCACGTAATACTCTCATTACACAGGTAGATTCTGTTTCTTCTTTGTTGGCTCGTTTAACGGTACCAAGAGTTCTCAATACAGACAAGATGTTTCTCAAACCAAAATCATAATGCACCTGTAAAAAGACACTGAAAAATATGTTTATCATTCATTGTGAAAAAGAAGAATGATTTGAGCATCTTTTGTTCATTTGCATGAAATGCACACATAAGAATTTTATAAATAATATTAAGGAAAAGTAAATTCTAAATTTGTGAACAAAAATCTCAATAATTACTACTCACATTTAAATCATTGCTAATTATCTTCATAAATACTGTATAGAATACCCATTAATACATCTATTGTTTGTTGAAGATTTCAATATGTAAATCTATGCACTCAGAAACATGTGTAACCCTGCCACATTCTCAATGTGTCTGTACAAAGTCAGGCACCTGTAGTTAAGTGGTTGTCATTGGTTCATGTCTATTATATTTTATTTGTTTTGTTAAAATAAGGCTGTTAGTTTTCTCAATTCAATTGTTTCATATTCTTCATTTAATAACACCTGAATATTATTTGAAAATTTTGCAGGTAGAAAAAGTTTATGCAGTTGAAACCTGAAGGGAGGCAATAATAGTAAACATACCTGTTTTGTCAGTTGTTCTTCACAGAGTTTATACAGAGTGTAAAATTTTCTGGCCAAGACAATGTTTTCAATGAAACCAACACTAGCCAGCTTGACACGGATAATAATCTGTCTGTCTGGCACCATCATAGCAACAGTACGGAAATTCAACTTTAGATTCTCTGGCAATTCCTGTCGTCCAGCATAACCAGGGTTCTATCGAAAACAAATAAAACTTTGTATAAGCATTTATATTGTATTGAAGGTTAATAATTTGTTACATAGGACAAATAAAACTAAATAACAACCTTATACAACATGCCATTCTTAGAAACTAACTTTTTTATAGTGTTTTGGACTATGACATATTGTACAGACATGTGCCTTATTTTTAAGACATGATATCTTTTAAATAATGTGTAGTAGTGATGTAAACCAAATATTTCCTTTAATTTAAAAGAAGAGTTCTTATTCAACACAATTGCCTACAGATATACTTTATAAATTTAGGATTGTTGACAACTAAAAAACTTTAGGTCAGAAAAGTTTTGAACACTTTTTTTAAATGAAGGTCTTTTAACTCCTATCTCTTTTCTATGTGTAAAAAGTATTTGAGGCCTCCGATATGAGATTGAAAATTTGCAATTTTTATAGAACACAACAAACCTTTCTTTTAAAATAAGG
Organism: Mytilus galloprovincialis; assembly: GCF_965363235.1. Taxonomy (NCBI): domain Eukaryota; kingdom Metazoa; phylum Mollusca; class Bivalvia; order Mytilida; family Mytilidae; genus Mytilus; species Mytilus galloprovincialis. The sequence continues at coordinate 93,523,762 of NC_134843.1, forward strand.
AAAGTTGGAACAAAAAAAAAATTCAGTCAATCTTAAATCCCATAATCCTCGATAAACTTGACACTTACCATGGTTAAGAATATACCAAACTCTGGGTTCATGAGAACCAAGTCTCCATCAGTGAAGATAAACTGCTTCTTTCTCTCTTTCTTACAATTCAATACAATGGCGATCTGTTGGGCAGCCACAGACAATACAGGGAGTTCAATACGATTAAACTCATCAAAACAACCCCAGGATCCAGACTGGGCCAAACCTGACAAATACACAAATAGAAATCAGTAAAACATTATGATAAAACATTAATTAAACTATAGCATATCCTTTAACTCTTTTACTCCAGTAAAAAGTTCAAGAAGGTTTACTTTTAACAAAAATAATAACTGAAAACAGTTTTTTTTCAAACATCTAATTTGAGACTCAAGAACACAAAGCAGGGTTTCCGCTGGCGGTCGCCATTTTCGCAATTTGCGAAAAAATAATAATTGTGGCGATTAAAATTCGTCATTGGCGAAAGAATTTGGCGAAAGAAATATATATAACGATTTATTTTCAACCATTTTGTTTGTTTACTTATTTTGTGTTTCTCGGACTTTACCAGATCAGACAATACTCGGAATTCACCTTGAACTCGTTAAGGGATTTGACAGAAAATCAATAATCAGCTGATTGCATTTATAGCTATCGACATCAAAGGACTAATTAATAAAGGTGTTAATTGTATTATATGACAAAATGATATGGTTAAATGGCGACCGTCACATGTCACAAAAGGGATTTATTATTACAACTTTCCGACGCACGTGTTTGAAGCAAAATTTTGACGCTTCCTCTCAATCCTTCTTTTAATTATAGTCCAGAAAAAAAACTGTTGTTATGCCGAAAAAGGTTCAAAAGCAAGAAAGGTCTCTGATTTTGAACAGTATCATTTAACTTTGATATCGATATTTGATTCAAGTGGGTACTTAAAAGTCGTTTCAGTGACACACATGTTTCATGCAGAGTTTTACTTGTTTACGATGGTTTAGAAAAGAAAACTGTCGTTATAAAGAAATATATTCAAACGTTTTGCATGAGAGTAACCCTTCAATGTAATGACTACACCTTACACAAGGGATCAATTCCAAGTGATAAAATGTTTCGTTTTGTTGTAAAAACCTCTTCTTATTGAGGGGGGGGGGGGGGGGGGCTGGAAAAAAAGGAATATTTTAAAAGAAAAATATATGTGTGTTACTTGGCGAAAAAAATAATAAAGTGGCGAAAAAAAATATTGTTTTGGCGAAAGAGGTGGCGAAAAAAATAATTGACCCAGGGGAAACCCTGACACAAAGTGAGAATATTCTTCCCATCTCCTAAAAATAATTAAAAAAAATTATTTCCAACATATATCTTTGAAACTTTGGAAAGAAACACAGATTATTCTGGTGTGACCTTTCTGAACTGATTAAGTTTAAAGAAAAGTTACTTCCTTTCTTTGAAAAGCAGTTTACAATATAAATTTTACCTTTATAAATACGTCCTAATCCTCTGAAGTCCATCTGATCTGAACAGTTGAAGACGACAACATATTTTCCTAGACAACGTCCCATGTCTTTAACAGTCTCAGTCTTTCCTGTACCAGCAGGTCCAGCGGGAGCACCTCCCATAGACATACCCAAGGCCTGGGCTAAGGTGATGTAACATCTGAAATAACAATCATATGCATCTGTAGACAAATCTAAAAATAGTGCCAATAGCAGGTACTTCTCTAATAGATATAGTCAAGGTCTGAGACCAGGTAATGTGCAATATGAAAGCAAGCAATATGTTTGGCTAATAAAAAAAATTGAAAACAGTTCTAGTCTGTTGAAATCTATGCTCCAGTTCAAGGCTTCCAGCCGGACATTTCATATCTGATCCCGATTTTAATCCCTTAAGACTAAGTCACAATTATCGTAATCAGATGGCCATTCCAATGATAATGACATTAGATTAAAAAACGATTTTAAACTTTACTTTGTTTTGGATGTTTGGATGTAAACTGTTAAATTGGAAGTGCATCATTCAAAGTGTGCACTTCAGCGTGCTCATATCTGCCATAGACTCTTTATTTGTGCAAAATGACATGTCAAAAACTTCATTTTCGTTTTGAAAATCACGTTTTTCTAAAACCGGATGTTGACTTGACAATGGTAAAACATGGACCGTAAACGGATACGAAAAATCCGTGTACGTTTGCAAAGCATGACTGATTGAAGAAGCTCTTTCTACGTTATTTCTTCAACAAAATGCTTGAAATGAACGTTAAGATACAGGTATCAATGATAATTTTAGCATTTTGAAGAAATAAAGGATGCATAATTAAATTTCTCACCTTTGCACATGCGCACACGTGTTCTAGTTCATTCGACATAGTTCTGACGATTTTTCATTTAAACCTTTTAAATTTTTTTTTATCAAATCATGTAGATAAACTAATTTCTTATAATTTTAATGTTTTGGACTAAATCAATGAGCTACAAACCGCTGAAATGTAAGAAAATAATTGTGAATAGACCGATCAATTTATACGATGTCCGGTGTCATATGGTATTTTGAACCCCATGGTAAATTGACCCCGGGGTCAATATACCGCTATGGTAAATTGAACCCCCCCTGTATGGAAAATTGAACCCCCATGGTAAATTGAACCCCCCTGTTTTTTTCCATCCTAGATGAATATTAAAACATTTTACATTATTCTAAAGCTTATCATAGATTACAAAATCATTCATACAAGAAGGGGAGGTACATTTTCCATGCTTAATTAAAAGAAATATCTTTGCTTGGTATAAGTGCTCTGAAGTCTTTACCAACAAAATGTCATTCAAAATACTTATTGACACATTATAACTAGACCATATATGTAGCTTGAATGCTTTAATTATTTGTAATTATAACATATGTACATATATATATATAAGGGTAGTTTTGATTTTCCATGGTAAAAAAAGGGGGAGGGGGTCAAAATACCATGGCAAAGTAAAATTTAAAAAATATCTTTTCCAGCAAGTTAAATACATACAAACTACTGATTGGTGAATTCTAACTACATAAAAGAGTTAGAATTGCCAGATTTTTGGAAATTAAAGGCCTAGAGTAGGGGGTTCAGTATACCGCAGGGGGGTCAAAATACCATGGCAAAGTAAAATTTTCAAAATATCTTTTCCAGCAAGTTAAATACATACAAACTACTTATTTGTGTATTCTAACTACATAAAAGAGTTCGAATTGCCAGAATTTCTGAAATTAAAGGCCTAGAGTAGGGGGTTCAATATACTGCAGGGGGGTCAAAATACCATGGCAAAGTAAAACTTTCAAGATAACTTTTCCAGCAAGTTTAATACATACAAACTGCTTATTTGTGTATTCTAACTATATAAAAAAGTTAGAATTGCCAGATCTTTTTTAATTAAAGGTCTAGAGTAAGGGGTTCAATATACCGCAGGGGGTCAAAATACCATGGCAAAGTAAAATTTTCAAAATATCTTTTCCATCAAGTTTAATACATACATACTACTTGTTGGTGTATATTAACTACATATAAGAGTTAAAATTGCCAGAATTTTTTGAATTGTCTAGAGTAAGGGGTTCAATATATCGCAGGGGGTCAAAATACCATGGCAAAGTAAAATTTTAAAATTATCTTTTCCAGCAAGTTAAATACATACAAACTACTTATTGGTGTATTCTAACTACATAAAAGAGTAAGAATTGCCAGATTTTTGGAAATTAAAGGTCTAGAGTAGGGGGTACAATATACTGCATGGTGGTCAAAATACCATGGCAAAGTAAAATTTTAAAAATATCTTTTCCAACAAGTTTAATACATACAAACTACTTATTGGTGTATTCTAACTACATAAAAGAGTTAGAATTGCCAGAATTTTTTTAATTAAAGGTCTAGAGTAAGGGGTTCAATATACCATGGCAAAGTAAAATTTTCAAAATATCTTTTCCATCAAGTTTAATACATACAAACTACTTGTTGGTGTATATTAACTATATATAAGAGTTAAAATTGCCAGAATTTTTTTAATTAGAGGTCTAGAGTAAGGGGTTCAATATACCGCAGGGGGTCAAAATACCATGGCAAAGTAAAATTTTCAAAATATATTTTCCATCAAGTTTAATACATACATACTACTTGTTGGTGTATATTAACTACATATAAGAGTTAAAATTGCCAGAATTTTTTAAAATTGTCTAGAGTAAGGGGTTCAATATATCGCAGGGGGTCAAAATACCATGGCAAAGAAAAATTTTAAAATTATCTTTTCCAGCAAGTTAAATACATACAAACTACTTATTGGTGAAATCTAACTACATAAAAGAGTTAGAATTGCCAGATTTTTGGAAATTATAGGTCTAGAGTAGGGGGTTCAATATACCACAAGGGGGGGGGGGGTCAAAATACCATGGCAAAGTTAGATTTTCAAAATATCTTTTCCAGCAAGTTAAATACATACAAACTACTTATTGGTGTATTCTTACTACATAAAAGAGTAAGAATTGCCTGATTTTTGGAAATTAAAGGTCTAGAGTAGGGGGTACAATATACTGCATGGTGGTCAAAATACCATGGCAAAGTAAAATTTTCAAAATATCTTTTCCAACAAGTTTAATACATACAAACTACTTATTGATGTAATCTTACTACATAAAAGAGTTAGAATTGCCAGAATTTCTGAAATTAAAGGCCTAGAGTAAGGGGTTCAATATACCGCAGGGGGGTCAAAATACAATGGCAAAGTAAAATTTTCAAAATATCTTTTCCAGTATATTAAATACATACAAACTACTTATTGGATATTATAACAATGTTAAAAGTTAGAATTGGTAGAATTTAAAAAAAATTAAGGTCTATGGTAGGAGGGGGTCAAAATACCATGGCAAAGTAAAATGTTCAAAACATCTTTTCCATCATGTTCAATACATACAAACTACTTATTGGAGTATTATTACTATATTAAGGAGTTAAAAAAGCTTGAATTTTTGAAATTTTAAGTAGTTTGTATGTATTTAATATACTAGAAAAAGATATTTTGAAAATTTTACTTAGCCATGGTATTTTGACCCCCCTGCTGTATATTGAACCCCCTTCTATAGACCTTGATTTTCAAAAATTCAAGCTATTCTAACTCCTTAACAAACATCGTAGTTGTAATACTCCAATAAGTAGTTTGTATGTATTTAATACACTGGAAAAGATATTTTGAAAATTTTACTCAACCATGGTATTTTGACCCCCCTGTGGTATATCGAACCCCTACTATAGACCTTGATTTTCAAACATTCAAGCTATTCTAACTCCTTAACATAGTTATAATACTCCAATTAGTAGTTTGTATGTATTTAATATACTGGAAAAGATATTTTGAAAATTTTACTTAGCCATGGTATTTTGACCCCCCTGCGGTATATTGAACCCCCTACTATAGACCTTGAATTTCAAAAATTCAACCTATTCTAAATCCTTAACATAGTTATATTACTCCAATAAGTAGTTTGTATATATTTAATATACTGGAAAAGATATTTTGAACATTTTACTTAGCCATGGTATTTTGACCCCCCTGCGGTATATTGAACCCCCTTCTATAGACCTTGATTTTCAAACATTCAAGCTATTCTAACTCCTTAACATAGTTATAATACTCCAATTAGTAGTTTGTATGTATTTAATATACTGGAAAAGATATTTTGAAAATTTTACTTAGCCATGGTATTTTGACTCCCCTGTGGTATATTGAACCCCCTTGTATAGACCTTGAATTAAAAAAAATCAAGCTATTCTAACTCCTTAACAAAGTCACAATACTCCAGTAAGTAGTTTGTATATATTTAATATACTGAAAAAGATATTTTGAAAAGTTTACTAGCCATGGTATTTTGACACCCCTGCGGTATATTGAACCCCCTACTATAGACCTTGAATTTCAAAAATTCAAGCTATTCTAACTCCATAACATAGTTATAATACTCCAATAAGTAGTTTTTATATATTTGATATACTGGAAAAGATATTTTGAAAATTTTACTTAGCCATGGTATTTTGACACCCCTGCGGTATATTGAACCCCCTACTATAGACCTTGAATTTCATAAACTCAAGCTATTCTAACTTCATAACATAGTTATAATACTCCAATAAGTAGTTTGTATGTATTTAATATACTGGAAAAGATATTTTGAAAATTTTGCTTCGCCATGGTATTTTGACCCCCCTACGGTATATTGAACCCCCTACTATAGACCTTGAATTTCAAAAATTCAAGCTATTCTAAATCCTTAACATAGTTGTATTACTCCAATAAGTAGTTTGTATGTATTTAATAAACTGGAAAAGATATTTTGAAAATTTTACTTAGCCATGGTATTTTGACCCCACTGCGGTATATTGAACCCCCTACTATAGACCTTGAATTTCAAAAATTCAAGCTATTCTAACTCCTTAACATAGTTATAATACTCCAATAAGTAGTTTGTATGTATTTAATATACTGGAAAATATATTTTGAAAATTTTACTTAGCCATGGTATTTTGAACCCCCTGTGGTATATTGAACCCCTTACTATAGACCTTGAATTTCAAAAATTCAAGCTATTCTTACTCCTTAACCCTTACCATGCGGAATTGTTTTTAGAAAATGTCTAATTTTCGTTTATTTGCAAAAATATGCAAATCATATGCAAATGAGCTTAGCCCTGTTGCTGTAGCATATTGAATTCTTTAAATCTAATATAGGTGATCACGGGGTGGGGTGGTCGGGGTGAGGAGGCGGAATTTTTTTGGCGGGAATTTGCCCCAAAGAGGGTCATTAGATGCAAAAAGCGTCAATTTTGCCGATTTTTCACCCCTTCTCTTGACCCAGAAGACCCAGGGTTGCTGGTTAAGGTATCCAGCTGTAGCCTGCGTGTAGAGTGGACCCTAGTGAACAAATTGACCCCAACAGTTGTTAGATCGGAGTGAATCTGATCTTGATTCATCAGTCTACAGAAGGTCATTTGGACCCAAAATACCGAATTTCACGATTTTTACCGATTTTGGACTTCGAATGGACCCAAAACCGGAAGTAGTTGTTTCCTATGCGTATTTCAATAATAATAATGATCAGTAGTTATATGGCCGTGAGTTTGCACTATCTTTGCCAGTTTTATGCCTCTGAACTTCTTGTGTAAGATACAGATGTGAAGCCTACCCCTCCAGAAAACCGAGTTTTAGGCAATTTCAATTTTCCAAGTCCGTATTTGTGCTCAAAATGCTACTTATACATGAGAAACGTGAATATGGATAGCCTCAGGTTGACGGGACACACATAACTTTCAAAATAAGTCTCATAAAGTGGACTTCTAAAAGTATGGAACGCCATTGGAGCCAAATAACGGTTATTAGGGTCCGCCCGTCAAAAGACGGGCACCGCATGGTAAGGGTTAACAAACTTTAAAAAAAAATATATTTTTTTAAGCGTTTTTGAACTAATCATTGTATCTGGAGGCCTTACTGACCCGTTCTGACCCATTATAAGAAGAAAAAACATCAAAGTTTGAGCTAAAACTGGAAAAAAATTGGTTTCTTTTTCCAAGGTCCTTAACCCTTACCATGCGGAATTGTTTTTAGAAAATGTCTAATTTTCGTTTATTTGCAAAAATATGCAAATCATATGCAAATGAGCTTAGCCCTGTTGCTGTAGCATATTGAATTCTTTAAATCTAATATAGGTGATCACGGGGTGGGGTGGTCGGGGTGAGGAGGCGGAATTTTTTTGGCGGGAATTTGCCCCAAAGAGGGTCATTAGATGCAAAAAGCGTCAATTTTGCCGATTTTTCACCCCTTCTCTTGACCCAGAAGACCCAGGGTTGCTGGTTAAGGTATCCAGCTGTAGCCTGCGTGTAGAGTGGACCCTAGTGAACAAATTGACCCCAACAGTTGTTAGATCGGAGTGAATCTGATCTTGATTCATCAGTCTACAGAAGGTCATTTGGACCCAAAATACCGAATTTCACGATTTTTACCGATTTTGGACTTCGAATGGACCCAAAACCGGAAGTAGTTGTTTCCTATGCGTATTTCAATAATAATAATGATCAGTAGTTATATGGCCGTGAGTTTGCACTATCTTTGCCAGTTTTATGCCTCTGAACTTCTTGTGTAAGATACAGATGTGAAGCCTACCCCTCCAGAAAACCGAGTTTTAGGCAATTTCAATTTTCCAAGTCCGTATTTGTGCTCAAAATGCTACTTATACATGAGAAACGTGAATATGGATAGCCTCAGGTTGACGGGACACACATAACTTTCAAAATAAGTCTCATAAAGTGGACTTCTAAAAGTATGGAACGCCATTGGAGCCAAATAACGGTTATTAGGGTCCGCCCGTCAAAAGACGGGCACCGCATGGTAAGGGTTAACAAACTTTAAAAAAAAATATATTTTTTTAAGCGTTTTTGAACTAATCATTGTATCTGGAGGCCTTACTGACCCGTTCTGACCCATTATAAGAAGAAAAAACATCAAAGTTTGAGCTAAAACTGGAAAAAAATTGGTTTCTTTTTCCAAGGTCCTTAACCCTTACCATGCGGAATTGTTTTTAGAAAATGTCTAATTTTCGTTTATTTGCAAAAATATGCAAATCATATGCAAATGAGCTTAGCCCTGTTGCTGTAGCATATTGAATTCTTTAAATCTAATATAGGTGATCACGGGGTGGGGTGGTCGGGGTGAGGAGGCGGAATTTTTTTGGCGGGAATTTGCCCCAAAGAGGGTCATTAGATGCAAAAAGCGTCAATTTTGCCGATTTTTCACCCCTTCTCTTGACCCAGAAGACCCAGGGTTGCTGGTTAAGGTATCCAGCTGTAGCCTGCGTGTAGAGTGGACCCTAGTGAACAAATTGACCCCAACAGTTGTTAGATCGGAGTGAATCTGATCTTGATTCATCAGTCTACAGAAGGTCATTTGGACCCAAAATACCGAATTTCACGATTTTTACCGATTTTGGACTTCGAATGGACCCAAAACCGGAAGTAGTTGTTTCCTATGCGTATTTCAATAATAATAATGATCAGTAGTTATATGGCCGTGAGTTTGCACTATCTTTGCCAGTTTTATGCCTCTGAACTTCTTGTGTAAGATACAGATGTGAAGCCTACCCCTCCAGAAAACCGAGTTTTAGGCAATTTCAATTTTCCAAGTCCGTATTTGTGCTCAAAATGCTACTTATACATGAGAAACGTGAATATGGATAGCCTCAGGTTGACGGGACACACATAACTTTCAAAATAAGTCTCATAAAGTGGACTTCTAAAAGTATGGAACGCCATTGGAGCCAAATAACGGTTATTAGGGTCCGCCCGTCAAAAGACGGGCACCGCATGGTAAGGGTTAACAAACTTTAAAAAAAAATATATTTTTTTAAGCGTTTTTGAACTAATCATTGTATCTGGAGGCCTTACTGACCCGTTCTGACCCATTATAAGAAGAAAAAACATCAAAGTTTGAGCTAAAACTGGAAAAAAATTGGTTTCTTTTTCCAAGGTCCTTAACCCTTACCATGCGGAATTGTTTTTAGAAAATGTCTAATTTTCGTTTATTTGCAAAAATATGCAAATCATATGCAAATGAGCTTAGCCCTGTTGCTGTAGCATATTGAATTCTTTAAATCTAATATAGGTGATCACGGGGTGGGGTGGTCGGGGTGAGGAGGCGGAATTTTTTTGGCGGGAATTTGCCCCAAAGAGGGTCATTAGATGCAAAAAGCGTCAATTTTGCCGATTTTTCACCCCTTCTCTTGACCCAGAAGACCCAGGGTTGCTGGTTAAGGTATCCAGCTGTAGCCTGCGTGTAGAGTGGACCCTAGTGAACAAATTGACCCCAACAGTTGTTAGATCGGAGTGAATCTGATCTTGATTCATCAGTCTACAGAAGGTCATTTGGACCCAAAATACCGAATTTCACGATTTTTACCGATTTTGGACTTCGAATGGACCCAAAACCGGAAGTAGTTGTTTCCTATGCGTATTTCAATAATAATAATGATCAGTAGTTATATGGCCGTGAGTTTGCACTATCTTTGCCAGTTTTATGCCTCTGAACTTCTTGTGTAAGATACAGATGTGAAGCCTACCCCTCCAGAAAACCGAGTTTTAGGCAATTTCAATTTTCCAAGTCCGTATTTGTGCTCAAAATGCTACTTATACATGAGAAACGTGAATATGGATAGCCTCAGGTTGACGGGACACACATAACTTTCAAAATAAGTCTCATAAAGTGGACTTCTAAAAGTATGGAACGCCATTGGAGCCAAATAACGGTTATTAGGGTCCGCCCGTCAAAAGACGGGCACCGCATGGTAAGGGTTAACAAACTTTAAAAAAAAATATATTTTTTTAAGCGTTTTTGAACTAATCATTGTATCTGGAGGCCTTACTGACCCGTTCTGACCCATTATAAGAAGAAAAAACATCAAAGTTTGAGCTAAAACTGGAAAAAAATTGGTTTCTTTTTCCAAGGTCCTTAACCCTTACCATGCGGAATTGTTTTTAGAAAATGTCTAATTTTCGTTTATTTGCAAAAATATGCAAATCATATGCAAATGAGCTTAGCCCTGTTGCTGTAGCATATTGAATTCTTTAAATCTAATATAGGTGATCACGGGGTGGGGTGGTCGGGGTGAGGAGGCGGAATTTTTTTGGCGGGAATTTGCCCCAAAGAGGGTCATTAGATGCAAAAAGCGTCAATTTTGCCGATTTTTCACCCCTTCTCTTGACCCAGAAGACCCAGGGTTGCTGGTTAAGGTATCCAGCTGTAGCCTGCGTGTAGAGTGGACCCTAGTGAACAAATTGACCCCAACAGTTGTTAGATCGGAGTGAATCTGATCTTGATTCATCAGTCTACAGAAGGTCATTTGGACCCAAAATACCGAATTTCACGATTTTTACCGATTTTGGACTTCGAATGGACCCAAAACCGGAAGTAGTTGTTTCCTATGCGTATTTCAATAATAATAATGATCAGTAGTTATATGGCCGTGAGTTTGCACTATCTTTGCCAGTTTTATGCCTCTGAACTTCTTGTGTAAGATACAGATGTGAAGCCTACCCCTCCAGAAAACCGAGTTTTAGGCAATTTCAATTTTCCAAGTCCGTATTTGTGCTCAAAATGCTACTTATACATGAGAAACGTGAATATGGATAGCCTCAGGTTGACGGGACACACATAACTTTCAAAATAAGTCTCATAAAGTGGACTTCTAAAAGTATGGAACGCCATTGGAGCCAAATAACGGTTATTAGGGTCCGCCCGTCAAAAGACGGGCACCGCATGGTAAGGGTTAACAAACTTTAAAAAAAAATATATTTTTTTAAGCGTTTTTGAACTAATCATTGTATCTGGAGGCCTTACTGACCCGTTCTGACCCATTATAAGAAGAAAAAACATCAAAGTTTGAGCTAAAACTGGAAAAAAATTGGTTTCTTTTTCCAAGGTCCTTAACCCTTACCATGCGGAATTGTTTTTAGAAAATGTCTAATTTTCGTTTATTTGCAAAAATATGCAAATCATATGCAAATGAGCTTAGCCCTGTTGCTGTAGCATATTGAATTCTTTAAATCTAATATAGGTGATCACGGGGTGGGGTGGTCGGGGTGAGGAGGCGGAATTTTTTTGGCGGGAATTTGCCCCAAAGAGGGTCATTAGATGCAAAAAGCGTCAATTTTGCCGATTTTTCACCCCTTCTCTTGACCCAGAAGACCCAGGGTTGCTGGTTAAGGTATCCAGCTGTAGCCTGCGTGTAGAGTGGACCCTAGTGAACAAATTGACCCCAACAGTTGTTAGATCGGAGTGAATCTGATCTTGATTCATCAGTCTACAGAAGGTCATTTGGACCCAAAATACCGAATTTCACGATTTTTACCGATTTTGGACTTCGAATGGACCCAAAACCGGAAGTAGTTGTTTCCTATGCGTATTTCAATAATAATAATGATCAGTAGTTATATGGCCGTGAGTTTGCACTATCTTTGCCAGTTTTATGCCTCTGAACTTCTTGTGTAAGATACAGATGTGAAGCCTACCCCTCCAGAAAACCGAGTTTTAGGCAATTTCAATTTTCCAAGTCCGTATTTGTGCTCAAAATGCTACTTATACATGAGAAACGTGAATATGGATAGCCTCAGGTTGACGGGACACACATAACTTTCAAAATAAGTCTCATAAAGTGGACTTCTAAAAGTATGGAACGCCATTGGAGCCAAATAACGGTTATTAGGGTCCGCCCGTCAAAAGACGGGCACCGCATGGTAAGGGTTAACAAACTTTAAAAAAAAATATATTTTTTTAAGCGTTTTTGAACTAATCATTGTATCTGGAGGCCTTACTGACCCGTTCTGACCCATTATAAGAAGAAAAAACATCAAAGTTTGAGCTAAAACTGGAAAAAAATTGGTTTCTTTTTCCAAGGTCCTTAACCCTTACCATGCGGAATTGTTTTTAGAAAATGTCTAATTTTCGTTTATTTGCAAAAATATGCAAATCATATGCAAATGAGCTTAGCCCTGTTGCTGTAGCATATTGAATTCTTTAAATCTAATATAGGTGATCACGGGGTGGGGTGGTCGGGGTGAGGAGGCGGAATTTTTTTGGCGGGAATTTGCCCCAAAGAGGGTCATTAGATGCAAAAAGCGTCAATTTTGCCGATTTTTCACCCCTTCTCTTGACCCAGAAGACCCAGGGTTGCTGGTTAAGGTATCCAGCTGTAGCCTGCGTGTAGAGTGGACCCTAGTGAACAAATTGACCCCAACAGTTGTTAGATCGGAGTGAATCTGATCTTGATTCATCAGTCTACAGAAGGTCATTTGGACCCAAAATACCGAATTTCACGATTTTTACCGATTTTGGACTTCGAATGGACCCAAAACCGGAAGTAGTTGTTTCCTATGCGTATTTCAATAATAATAATGATCAGTAGTTATATGGCCGTGAGTTTGCACTATCTTTGCCAGTTTTATGCCTCTGAACTTCTTGTGTAAGATACAGATGTGAAGCCTACCCCTCCAGAAAACCGAGTTTTAGGCAATTTCAATTTTCCAAGTCCGTATTTGTGCTCAAAATGCTACTTATACATGAGAAACGTGAATATGGATAGCCTCAGGTTGACGGGACACACATAACTTTCAAAATAAGTCTCATAAAGTGGACTTCTAAAAGTATGGAACGCCATTGGAGCCAAATAACGGTTATTAGGGTCCGCCCGTCAAAAGACGGGCACCGCATGGTAAGGGTTAACAAACTTTAAAAAAAAATATATTTTTTTAAGCGTTTTTGAACTAATCATTGTATCTGGAGGCCTTACTGACCCGTTCTGACCCATTATAAGAAGAAAAAACATCAAAGTTTGAGCTAAAACTGGAAAAAAATTGGTTTCTTTTTCCAAGGTCCTTAACCCTTACCATGCGGAATTGTTTTTAGAAAATGTCTAATTTTCGTTTATTTGCAAAAATATGCAAATCATATGCAAATGAGCTTAGCCCTGTTGCTGTAGCATATTGAATTCTTTAAATCTAATATAGGTGATCACGGGGTGGGGTGGTCGGGGTGAGGAGGCGGAATTTTTTTGGCGGGAATTTGCCCCAAAGAGGGTCATTAGATGCAAAAAGCGTCAATTTTGCCGATTTTTCACCCCTTCTCTTGACCCAGAAGACCCAGGGTTGCTGGTTAAGGTATCCAGCTGTAGCCTGCGTGTAGAGTGGACCCTAGTGAACAAATTGACCCCAACAGTTGTTAGATCGGAGTGAATCTGATCTTGATTCATCAGTCTACAGAAGGTCATTTGGACCCAAAATACCGAATTTCACGATTTTTACCGATTTTGGACTTCGAATGGACCCAAAACCGGAAGTAGTTGTTTCCTATGCGTATTTCAATAATAATAATGATCAGTAGTTATATGGCCGTGAGTTTGCACTATCTTTGCCAGTTTTATGCCTCTGAACTTCTTGTGTAAGATACAGATGTGAAGCCTACCCCTCCAGAAAACCGAGTTTTAGGCAATTTCAATTTTCCAAGTCCGTATTTGTGCTCAAAATGCTACTTATACATGAGAAACGTGAATATGGATAGCCTCAGGTTGACGGGACACACATAACTTTCAAAATAAGTCTCATAAAGTGGACTTCTAAAAGTATGGAACGCCATTGGAGCCAAATAACGGTTATTAGGGTCCGCCCGTCAAAAGACGGGCACCGCATGGTAAGGGTTAACAAACTTTAAAAAAAAATATATTTTTTTAAGCGTTTTTGAACTAATCATTGTATCTGGAGGCCTTACTGACCCGTTCTGACCCATTATAAGAAGAAAAAACATCAAAGTTTGAGCTAAAACTGGAAAAAAATTGGTTTCTTTTTCCAAGGTCCTTAACCCTTACCATGCGGAATTGTTTTTAGAAAATGTCTAATTTTCGTTTATTTGCAAAAATATGCAAATCATATGCAAATGAGCTTAGCCCTGTTGCTGTAGCATATTGAATTCTTTAAATCTAATATAGGTGATCACGGGGTGGGGTGGTCGGGGTGAGGAGGCGGAATTTTTTTGGCGGGAATTTGCCCCAAAGAGGGTCATTAGATGCAAAAAGCGTCAATTTTGCCGATTTTTCACCCCTTCTCTTGACCCAGAAGACCCAGGGTTGCTGGTTAAGGTATCCAGCTGTAGCCTGCGTGTAGAGTGGACCCTAGTGAACAAATTGACCCCAACAGTTGTTAGATCGGAGTGAATCTGATCTTGATTCATCAGTCTACAGAAGGTCATTTGGACCCAAAATACCGAATTTCACGATTTTTACCGATTTTGGACTTCGAATGGACCCAAAACCGGAAGTAGTTGTTTCCTATGCGTATTTCAATAATAATAATGATCAGTAGTTATATGGCCGTGAGTTTGCACTATCTTTGCCAGTTTTATGCCTCTGAACTTCTTGTGTAAGATACAGATGTGAAGCCTACCCCTCCAGAAAACCGAGTTTTAGGCAATTTCAATTTTCCAAGTCCGTATTTGTGCTCAAAATGCTACTTATACATGAGAAACGTGAATATGGATAGCCTCAGGTTGACGGGACACACATAACTTTCAAAATAAGTCTCATAAAGTGGACTTCTAAAAGTATGGAACGCCATTGGAGCCAAATAACGGTTATTAGGGTCCGCCCGTCAAAAGACGGGCACCGCATGGTAAGGGTTAACAAACTTTAAAAAAAAATATATTTTTTTAAGCGTTTTTGAACTAATCATTGTATCTGGAGGCCTTACTGACCCGTTCTGACCCATTATAAGAAGAAAAAACATCAAAGTTTGAGCTAAAACTGGAAAAAAATTGGTTTCTTTTTCCAAGGTCCTTAACCCTTACCATGCGGAATTGTTTTTAGAAAATGTCTAATTTTCGTTTATTTGCAAAAATATGCAAATCATATGCAAATGAGCTTAGCCCTGTTGCTGTAGCATATTGAATTCTTTAAATCTAATATAGGTGATCACGGGGTGGGGTGGTCGGGGTGAGGAGGCGGAATTTTTTTGGCGGGAATTTGCCCCAAAGAGGGTCATTAGATGCAAAAAGCGTCAATTTTGCCGATTTTTCACCCCTTCTCTTGACCCAGAAGACCCAGGGTTGCTGGTTAAGGTATCCAGCTGTAGCCTGCGTGTAGAGTGGACCCTAGTGAACAAATTGACCCCAACAGTTGTTAGATCGGAGTGAATCTGATCTTGATTCATCAGTCTACAGAAGGTCATTTGGACCCAAAATACCGAATTTCACGATTTTTACCGATTTTGGACTTCGAATGGACCCAAAACCGGAAGTAGTTGTTTCCTATGCGTATTTCAATAATAATAATGATCAGTAGTTATATGGCCGTGAGTTTGCACTATCTTTGCCAGTTTTATGCCTCTGAACTTCTTGTGTAAGATACAGATGTGAAGCCTACCCCTCCAGAAAACCGAGTTTTAGGCAATTTCAATTTTCCAAGTCCGTATTTGTGCTCAAAATGCTACTTATACATGAGAAACGTGAATATGGATAGCCTCAGGTTGACGGGACACACATAACTTTCAAAATAAGTCTCATAAAGTGGACTTCTAAAAGTATGGAACGCCATTGGAGCCAAATAACGGTTATTAGGGTCCGCCCGTCAAAAGACGGGCACCGCATGGTAAGGGTTAACAAACTTTAAAAAAAAATATATTTTTTTAAGCGTTTTTGAACTAATCATTGTATCTGGAGGCCTTACTGACCCGTTCTGACCCATTATAAGAAGAAAAAACATCAAAGTTTGAGCTAAAACTGGAAAAAAATTGGTTTCTTTTTCCAAGGTCCTTAACCCTTACCATGCGGAATTGTTTTTAGAAAATGTCTAATTTTCGTTTATTTGCAAAAATATGCAAATCATATGCAAATGAGCTTAGCCCTGTTGCTGTAGCATATTGAATTCTTTAAATCTAATATAGGTGATCACGGGGTGGGGTGGTCGGGGTGAGGAGGCGGAATTTTTTTGGCGGGAATTTGCCCCAAAGAGGGTCATTAGATGCAAAAAGCGTCAATTTTGCCGATTTTTCACCCCTTCTCTTGACCCAGAAGACCCAGGGTTGCTGGTTAAGGTATCCAGCTGTAGCCTGCGTGTAGAGTGGACCCTAGTGAACAAATTGACCCCAACAGTTGTTAGATCGGAGTGAATCTGATCTTGATTCATCAGTCTACAGAAGGTCATTTGGACCCAAAATACCGAATTTCACGATTTTTACCGATTTTGGACTTCGAATGGACCCAAAACCGGAAGTAGTTGTTTCCTATGCGTATTTCAATAATAATAATGATCAGTAGTTATATGGCCGTGAGTTTGCACTATCTTTGCCAGTTTTATGCCTCTGAACTTCTTGTGTAAGATACAGATGTGAAGCCTACCCCTCCAGAAAACCGAGTTTTAGGCAATTTCAATTTTCCAAGTCCGTATTTGTGCTCAAAATGCTACTTATACATGAGAAACGTGAATATGGATAGCCTCAGGTTGACGGGACACACATAACTTTCAAAATAAGTCTCATAAAGTGGACTTCTAAAAGTATGGAACGCCATTGGAGCCAAATAACGGTTATTAGGGT
The DNA here is from genome assembly GCF_965363235.1 of Mytilus galloprovincialis. Taxonomy (NCBI): domain Eukaryota; kingdom Metazoa; phylum Mollusca; class Bivalvia; order Mytilida; family Mytilidae; genus Mytilus; species Mytilus galloprovincialis. Next base: position 93,540,919 of record NC_134843.1, read on the forward strand.
CCGCCCGTCAAAAGACGGGCACCGCATGGTAAGGGTTAACAAACTTTAAAAAAAAATATATTTTTTTAAGCGTTTTTGAACTAATCATTGTATCTGGAGGCCTTACTGACCCGTTCTGACCCATTATAAGAAGAAAAAACATCAAAGTTTGAGCTAAAACTGGAAAAAAATTGGTTTCTTTTTCCAAGGTCCTTAACCCTTACCATGCGGAATTGTTTTTAGAAAATGTCTAATTTTCGTTTATTTGCAAAAATATGCAAATCATATGCAAATGAGCTTAGCCCTGTTGCTGTAGCATATTGAATTCTTTAAATCTAATATAGGTGATCACGGGGTGGGGTGGTCGGGGTGAGGAGGCGGAATTTTTTTGGCGGGAATTTGCCCCAAAGAGGGTCATTAGATGCAAAAAGCGTCAATTTTGCCGATTTTTCACCCCTTCTCTTGACCCAGAAGACCCAGGGTTGCTGGTTAAGGTATCCAGCTGTAGCCTGCGTGTAGAGTGGACCCTAGTGAACAAATTGACCCCAACAGTTGTTAGATCGGAGTGAATCTGATCTTGATTCATCAGTCTACAGAAGGTCATTTGGACCCAAAATACCGAATTTCACGATTTTTACCGATTTTGGACTTCGAATGGACCCAAAACCGGAAGTAGTTGTTTCCTATGCGTATTTCAATAATAATAATGATCAGTAGTTATATGGCCGTGAGTTTGCACTATCTTTGCCAGTTTTATGCCTCTGAACTTCTTGTGTAAGATACAGATGTGAAGCCTACCCCTCCAGAAAACCGAGTTTTAGGCAATTTCAATTTTCCAAGTCCGTATTTGTGCTCAAAATGCTACTTATACATGAGAAACGTGAATATGGATAGCCTCAGGTTGACGGGACACACATAACTTTCAAAATAAGTCTCATAAAGTGGACTTCTAAAAGTATGGAACGCCATTGGAGCCAAATAACGGTTATTAGGGTCCGCCCGTCAAAAGACGGGCACCGCATGGTAAGGGTTAACAAACTTTAAAAAAAAATATATTTTTTTAAGCGTTTTTGAACTAATCATTGTATCTGGAGGCCTTACTGACCCGTTCTGACCCATTATAAGAAGAAAAAACATCAAAGTTTGAGCTAAAACTGGAAAAAAATTGGTTTCTTTTTCCAAGGTCCTTAACCCTTACCATGCGGAATTGTTTTTAGAAAATGTCTAATTTTCGTTTATTTGCAAAAATATGCAAATCATATGCAAATGAGCTTAGCCCTGTTGCTGTAGCATATTGAATTCTTTAAATCTAATATAGGTGATCACGGGGTGGGGTGGTCGGGGTGAGGAGGCGGAATTTTTTTGGCGGGAATTTGCCCCAAAGAGGGTCATTAGATGCAAAAAGCGTCAATTTTGCCGATTTTTCACCCCTTCTCTTGACCCAGAAGACCCAGGGTTGCTGGTTAAGGTATCCAGCTGTAGCCTGCGTGTAGAGTGGACCCTAGTGAACAAATTGACCCCAACAGTTGTTAGATCGGAGTGAATCTGATCTTGATTCATCAGTCTACAGAAGGTCATTTGGACCCAAAATACCGAATTTCACGATTTTTACCGATTTTGGACTTCGAATGGACCCAAAACCGGAAGTAGTTGTTTCCTATGCGTATTTCAATAATAATAATGATCAGTAGTTATATGGCCGTGAGTTTGCACTATCTTTGCCAGTTTTATGCCTCTGAACTTCTTGTGTAAGATACAGATGTGAAGCCTACCCCTCCAGAAAACCGAGTTTTAGGCAATTTCAATTTTCCAAGTCCGTATTTGTGCTCAAAATGCTACTTATACATGAGAAACGTGAATATGGATAGCCTCAGGTTGACGGGACACACATAACTTTCAAAATAAGTCTCATAAAGTGGACTTCTAAAAGTATGGAACGCCATTGGAGCCAAATAACGGTTATTAGGGTCCGCCCGTCAAAAGACGGGCACCGCATGGTAAGGGTTAACAAACTTTAAAAAAAAATATATTTTTTTAAGCGTTTTTGAACTAATCATTGTATCTGGAGGCCTTACTGACCCGTTCTGACCCATTATAAGAAGAAAAAACATCAAAGTTTGAGCTAAAACTGGAAAAAAATTGGTTTCTTTTTCCAAGGTCCTTAACCCTTACCATGCGGAATTGTTTTTAGAAAATGTCTAATTTTCGTTTATTTGCAAAAATATGCAAATCATATGCAAATGAGCTTAGCCCTGTTGCTGTAGCATATTGAATTCTTTAAATCTAATATAGGTGATCACGGGGTGGGGTGGTCGGGGTGAGGAGGCGGAATTTTTTTGGCGGGAATTTGCCCCAAAGAGGGTCATTAGATGCAAAAAGCGTCAATTTTGCCGATTTTTCACCCCTTCTCTTGACCCAGAAGACCCAGGGTTGCTGGTTAAGGTATCCAGCTGTAGCCTGCGTGTAGAGTGGACCCTAGTGAACAAATTGACCCCAACAGTTGTTAGATCGGAGTGAATCTGATCTTGATTCATCAGTCTACAGAAGGTCATTTGGACCCAAAATACCGAATTTCACGATTTTTACCGATTTTGGACTTCGAATGGACCCAAAACCGGAAGTAGTTGTTTCCTATGCGTATTTCAATAATAATAATGATCAGTAGTTATATGGCCGTGAGTTTGCACTATCTTTGCCAGTTTTATGCCTCTGAACTTCTTGTGTAAGATACAGATGTGAAGCCTACCCCTCCAGAAAACCGAGTTTTAGGCAATTTCAATTTTCCAAGTCCGTATTTGTGCTCAAAATGCTACTTATACATGAGAAACGTGAATATGGATAGCCTCAGGTTGACGGGACACACATAACTTTCAAAATAAGTCTCATAAAGTGGACTTCTAAAAGTATGGAACGCCATTGGAGCCAAATAACGGTTATTAGGGTCCGCCCGTCAAAAGACGGGCACCGCATGGTAAGGGTTAACAAACTTTAAAAAAAAATATATTTTTTTAAGCGTTTTTGAACTAATCATTGTATCTGGAGGCCTTACTGACCCGTTCTGACCCATTATAAGAAGAAAAAACATCAAAGTTTGAGCTAAAACTGGAAAAAAATTGGTTTCTTTTTCCAAGGTCCTTAACCCTTACCATGCGGAATTGTTTTTAGAAAATGTCTAATTTTCGTTTATTTGCAAAAATATGCAAATCATATGCAAATGAGCTTAGCCCTGTTGCTGTAGCATATTGAATTCTTTAAATCTAATATAGGTGATCACGGGGTGGGGTGGTCGGGGTGAGGAGGCGGAATTTTTTTGGCGGGAATTTGCCCCAAAGAGGGTCATTAGATGCAAAAAGCGTCAATTTTGCCGATTTTTCACCCCTTCTCTTGACCCAGAAGACCCAGGGTTGCTGGTTAAGGTATCCAGCTGTAGCCTGCGTGTAGAGTGGACCCTAGTGAACAAATTGACCCCAACAGTTGTTAGATCGGAGTGAATCTGATCTTGATTCATCAGTCTACAGAAGGTCATTTGGACCCAAAATACCGAATTTCACGATTTTTACCGATTTTGGACTTCGAATGGACCCAAAACCGGAAGTAGTTGTTTCCTATGCGTATTTCAATAATAATAATGATCAGTAGTTATATGGCCGTGAGTTTGCACTATCTTTGCCAGTTTTATGCCTCTGAACTTCTTGTGTAAGATACAGATGTGAAGCCTACCCCTCCAGAAAACCGAGTTTTAGGCAATTTCAATTTTCCAAGTCCGTATTTGTGCTCAAAATGCTACTTATACATGAGAAACGTGAATATGGATAGCCTCAGGTTGACGGGACACACATAACTTTCAAAATAAGTCTCATAAAGTGGACTTCTAAAAGTATGGAACGCCATTGGAGCCAAATAACGGTTATTAGGGTCCGCCCGTCAAAAGACGGGCACCGCATGGTAAGGGTTAACAAACTTTAAAAAAAAATATATTTTTTTAAGCGTTTTTGAACTAATCATTGTATCTGGAGGCCTTACTGACCCGTTCTGACCCATTATAAGAAGAAAAAACATCAAAGTTTGAGCTAAAACTGGAAAAAAATTGGTTTCTTTTTCCAAGGTCCTTAACCCTTACCATGCGGAATTGTTTTTAGAAAATGTCTAATTTTCGTTTATTTGCAAAAATATGCAAATCATATGCAAATGAGCTTAGCCCTGTTGCTGTAGCATATTGAATTCTTTAAATCTAATATAGGTGATCACGGGGTGGGGTGGTCGGGGTGAGGAGGCGGAATTTTTTTGGCGGGAATTTGCCCCAAAGAGGGTCATTAGATGCAAAAAGCGTCAATTTTGCCGATTTTTCACCCCTTCTCTTGACCCAGAAGACCCAGGGTTGCTGGTTAAGGTATCCAGCTGTAGCCTGCGTGTAGAGTGGACCCTAGTGAACAAATTGACCCCAACAGTTGTTAGATCGGAGTGAATCTGATCTTGATTCATCAGTCTACAGAAGGTCATTTGGACCCAAAATACCGAATTTCACGATTTTTACCGATTTTGGACTTCGAATGGACCCAAAACCGGAAGTAGTTGTTTCCTATGCGTATTTCAATAATAATAATGATCAGTAGTTATATGGCCGTGAGTTTGCACTATCTTTGCCAGTTTTATGCCTCTGAACTTCTTGTGTAAGATACAGATGTGAAGCCTACCCCTCCAGAAAACCGAGTTTTAGGCAATTTCAATTTTCCAAGTCCGTATTTGTGCTCAAAATGCTACTTATACATGAGAAACGTGAATATGGATAGCCTCAGGTTGACGGGACACACATAACTTTCAAAATAAGTCTCATAAAGTGGACTTCTAAAAGTATGGAACGCCATTGGAGCCAAATAACGGTTATTAGGGTCCGCCCGTCAAAAGACGGGCACCGCATGGTAAGGGTTAACAAACTTTAAAAAAAAATATATTTTTTTAAGCGTTTTTGAACTAATCATTGTATCTGGAGGCCTTACTGACCCGTTCTGACCCATTATAAGAAGAAAAAACATCAAAGTTTGAGCTAAAACTGGAAAAAAATTGGTTTCTTTTTCCAAGGTCCTTAACCCTTACCATGCGGAATTGTTTTTAGAAAATGTCTAATTTTCGTTTATTTGCAAAAATATGCAAATCATATGCAAATGAGCTTAGCCCTGTTGCTGTAGCATATTGAATTCTTTAAATCTAATATAGGTGATCACGGGGTGGGGTGGTCGGGGTGAGGAGGCGGAATTTTTTTGGCGGGAATTTGCCCCAAAGAGGGTCATTAGATGCAAAAAGCGTCAATTTTGCCGATTTTTCACCCCTTCTCTTGACCCAGAAGACCCAGGGTTGCTGGTTAAGGTATCCAGCTGTAGCCTGCGTGTAGAGTGGACCCTAGTGAACAAATTGACCCCAACAGTTGTTAGATCGGAGTGAATCTGATCTTGATTCATCAGTCTACAGAAGGTCATTTGGACCCAAAATACCGAATTTCACGATTTTTACCGATTTTGGACTTCGAATGGACCCAAAACCGGAAGTAGTTGTTTCCTATGCGTATTTCAATAATAATAATGATCAGTAGTTATATGGCCGTGAGTTTGCACTATCTTTGCCAGTTTTATGCCTCTGAACTTCTTGTGTAAGATACAGATGTGAAGCCTACCCCTCCAGAAAACCGAGTTTTAGGCAATTTCAATTTTCCAAGTCCGTATTTGTGCTCAAAATGCTACTTATACATGAGAAACGTGAATATGGATAGCCTCAGGTTGACGGGACACACATAACTTTCAAAATAAGTCTCATAAAGTGGACTTCTAAAAGTATGGAACGCCATTGGAGCCAAATAACGGTTATTAGGGTCCGCCCGTCAAAAGACGGGCACCGCATGGTAAGGGTTAACAAACTTTAAAAAAAAATATATTTTTTTAAGCGTTTTTGAACTAATCATTGTATCTGGAGGCCTTACTGACCCGTTCTGACCCATTATAAGAAGAAAAAACATCAAAGTTTGAGCTAAAACTGGAAAAAAATTGGTTTCTTTTTCCAAGGTCCTTAACCCTTACCATGCGGAATTGTTTTTAGAAAATGTCTAATTTTCGTTTATTTGCAAAAATATGCAAATCATATGCAAATGAGCTTAGCCCTGTTGCTGTAGCATATTGAATTCTTTAAATCTAATATAGGTGATCACGGGGTGGGGTGGTCGGGGTGAGGAGGCGGAATTTTTTTGGCGGGAATTTGCCCCAAAGAGGGTCATTAGATGCAAAAAGCGTCAATTTTGCCGATTTTTCACCCCTTCTCTTGACCCAGAAGACCCAGGGTTGCTGGTTAAGGTATCCAGCTGTAGCCTGCGTGTAGAGTGGACCCTAGTGAACAAATTGACCCCAACAGTTGTTAGATCGGAGTGAATCTGATCTTGATTCATCAGTCTACAGAAGGTCATTTGGACCCAAAATACCGAATTTCACGATTTTTACCGATTTTGGACTTCGAATGGACCCAAAACCGGAAGTAGTTGTTTCCTATGCGTATTTCAATAATAATAATGATCAGTAGTTATATGGCCGTGAGTTTGCACTATCTTTGCCAGTTTTATGCCTCTGAACTTCTTGTGTAAGATACAGATGTGAAGCCTACCCCTCCAGAAAACCGAGTTTTAGGCAATTTCAATTTTCCAAGTCCGTATTTGTGCTCAAAATGCTACTTATACATGAGAAACGTGAATATGGATAGCCTCAGGTTGACGGGACACACATAACTTTCAAAATAAGTCTCATAAAGTGGACTTCTAAAAGTATGGAACGCCATTGGAGCCAAATAACGGTTATTAGGGTCCGCCCGTCAAAAGACGGGCACCGCATGGTAAGGGTTAACAAACTTTAAAAAAAAATATATTTTTTTAAGCGTTTTTGAACTAATCATTGTATCTGGAGGCCTTACTGACCCGTTCTGACCCATTATAAGAAGAAAAAACATCAAAGTTTGAGCTAAAACTGGAAAAAAATTGGTTTCTTTTTCCAAGGTCCTTAACCCTTACCATGCGGAATTGTTTTTAGAAAATGTCTAATTTTCGTTTATTTGCAAAAATATGCAAATCATATGCAAATGAGCTTAGCCCTGTTGCTGTAGCATATTGAATTCTTTAAATCTAATATAGGTGATCACGGGGTGGGGTGGTCGGGGTGAGGAGGCGGAATTTTTTTGGCGGGAATTTGCCCCAAAGAGGGTCATTAGATGCAAAAAGCGTCAATTTTGCCGATTTTTCACCCCTTCTCTTGACCCAGAAGACCCAGGGTTGCTGGTTAAGGTATCCAGCTGTAGCCTGCGTGTAGAGTGGACCCTAGTGAACAAATTGACCCCAACAGTTGTTAGATCGGAGTGAATCTGATCTTGATTCATCAGTCTACAGAAGGTCATTTGGACCCAAAATACCGAATTTCACGATTTTTACCGATTTTGGACTTCGAATGGACCCAAAACCGGAAGTAGTTGTTTCCTATGCGTATTTCAATAATAATAATGATCAGTAGTTATATGGCCGTGAGTTTGCACTATCTTTGCCAGTTTTATGCCTCTGAACTTCTTGTGTAAGATACAGATGTGAAGCCTACCCCTCCAGAAAACCGAGTTTTAGGCAATTTCAATTTTCCAAGTCCGTATTTGTGCTCAAAATGCTACTTATACATGAGAAACGTGAATATGGATAGCCTCAGGTTGACGGGACACACATAACTTTCAAAATAAGTCTCATAAAGTGGACTTCTAAAAGTATGGAACGCCATTGGAGCCAAATAACGGTTATTAGGGTCCGCCCGTCAAAAGACGGGCACCGCATGGTAAGGGTTAACAAACTTTAAAAAAAAATATATTTTTTTAAGCGTTTTTGAACTAATCATTGTATCTGGAGGCCTTACTGACCCGTTCTGACCCATTATAAGAAGAAAAAACATCAAAGTTTGAGCTAAAACTGGAAAAAAATTGGTTTCTTTTTCCAAGGTCCTTAACCCTTACCATGCGGAATTGTTTTTAGAAAATGTCTAATTTTCGTTTATTTGCAAAAATATGCAAATCATATGCAAATGAGCTTAGCCCTGTTGCTGTAGCATATTGAATTCTTTAAATCTAATATAGGTGATCACGGGGTGGGGTGGTCGGGGTGAGGAGGCGGAATTTTTTTGGCGGGAATTTGCCCCAAAGAGGGTCATTAGATGCAAAAAGCGTCAATTTTGCCGATTTTTCACCCCTTCTCTTGACCCAGAAGACCCAGGGTTGCTGGTTAAGGTATCCAGCTGTAGCCTGCGTGTAGAGTGGACCCTAGTGAACAAATTGACCCCAACAGTTGTTAGATCGGAGTGAATCTGATCTTGATTCATCAGTCTACAGAAGGTCATTTGGACCCAAAATACCGAATTTCACGATTTTTACCGATTTTGGACTTCGAATGGACCCAAAACCGGAAGTAGTTGTTTCCTATGCGTATTTCAATAATAATAATGATCAGTAGTTATATGGCCGTGAGTTTGCACTATCTTTGCCAGTTTTATGCCTCTGAACTTCTTGTGTAAGATACAGATGTGAAGCCTACCCCTCCAGAAAACCGAGTTTTAGGCAATTTCAATTTTCCAAGTCCGTATTTGTGCTCAAAATGCTACTTATACATGAGAAACGTGAATATGGATAGCCTCAGGTTGACGGGACACACATAACTTTCAAAATAAGTCTCATAAAGTGGACTTCTAAAAGTATGGAACGCCATTGGAGCCAAATAACGGTTATTAGGGTCCGCCCGTCAAAAGACGGGCACCGCATGGTAAGGGTTAACAAACTTTAAAAAAAAATATATTTTTTTAAGCGTTTTTGAACTAATCATTGTATCTGGAGGCCTTACTGACCCGTTCTGACCCATTATAAGAAGAAAAAACATCAAAGTTTGAGCTAAAACTGGAAAAAAATTGGTTTCTTTTTCCAAGGTCCTTAACCCTTACCATGCGGAATTGTTTTTAGAAAATGTCTAATTTTCGTTTATTTGCAAAAATATGCAAATCATATGCAAATGAGCTTAGCCCTGTTGCTGTAGCATATTGAATTCTTTAAATCTAATATAGGTGATCACGGGGTGGGGTGGTCGGGGTGAGGAGGCGGAATTTTTTTGGCGGGAATTTGCCCCAAAGAGGGTCATTAGATGCAAAAAGCGTCAATTTTGCCGATTTTTCACCCCTTCTCTTGACCCAGAAGACCCAGGGTTGCTGGTTAAGGTATCCAGCTGTAGCCTGCGTGTAGAGTGGACCCTAGTGAACAAATTGACCCCAACAGTTGTTAGATCGGAGTGAATCTGATCTTGATTCATCAGTCTACAGAAGGTCATTTGGACCCAAAATACCGAATTTCACGATTTTTACCGATTTTGGACTTCGAATGGACCCAAAACCGGAAGTAGTTGTTTCCTATGCGTATTTCAATAATAATAATGATCAGTAGTTATATGGCCGTGAGTTTGCACTATCTTTGCCAGTTTTATGCCTCTGAACTTCTTGTGTAAGATACAGATGTGAAGCCTACCCCTCCAGAAAACCGAGTTTTAGGCAATTTCAATTTTCCAAGTCCGTATTTGTGCTCAAAATGCTACTTATACATGAGAAACGTGAATATGGATAGCCTCAGGTTGACGGGACACACATAACTTTCAAAATAAGTCTCATAAAGTGGACTTCTAAAAGTATGGAACGCCATTGGAGCCAAATAACGGTTATTAGGGTCCGCCCGTCAAAAGACGGGCACCGCATGGTAAGGGTTAACAAACTTTAAAAAAAAATATATTTTTTTAAGCGTTTTTGAACTAATCATTGTATCTGGAGGCCTTACTGACCCGTTCTGACCCATTATAAGAAGAAAAAACATCAAAGTTTGAGCTAAAACTGGAAAAAAATTGGTTTCTTTTTCCAAGGTCCTTAACCCTTACCATGCGGAATTGTTTTTAGAAAATGTCTAATTTTCGTTTATTTGCAAAAATATGCAAATCATATGCAAATGAGCTTAGCCCTGTTGCTGTAGCATATTGAATTCTTTAAATCTAATATAGGTGATCACGGGGTGGGGTGGTCGGGGTGAGGAGGCGGAATTTTTTTGGCGGGAATTTGCCCCAAAGAGGGTCATTAGATGCAAAAAGCGTCAATTTTGCCGATTTTTCACCCCTTCTCTTGACCCAGAAGACCCAGGGTTGCTGGTTAAGGTATCCAGCTGTAGCCTGCGTGTAGAGTGGACCCTAGTGAACAAATTGACCCCAACAGTTGTTAGATCGGAGTGAATCTGATCTTGATTCATCAGTCTACAGAAGGTCATTTGGACCCAAAATACCGAATTTCACGATTTTTACCGATTTTGGACTTCGAATGGACCCAAAACCGGAAGTAGTTGTTTCCTATGCGTATTTCAATAATAATAATGATCAGTAGTTATATGGCCGTGAGTTTGCACTATCTTTGCCAGTTTTATGCCTCTGAACTTCTTGTGTAAGATACAGATGTGAAGCCTACCCCTCCAGAAAACCGAGTTTTAGGCAATTTCAATTTTCCAAGTCCGTATTTGTGCTCAAAATGCTACTTATACATGAGAAACGTGAATATGGATAGCCTCAGGTTGACGGGACACACATAACTTTCAAAATAAGTCTCATAAAGTGGACTTCTAAAAGTATGGAACGCCATTGGAGCCAAATAACGGTTATTAGGGTCCGCCCGTCAAAAGACGGGCACCGCATGGTAAGGGTTAACAAACTTTAAAAAAAAATATATTTTTTTAAGCGTTTTTGAACTAATCATTGTATCTGGAGGCCTTACTGACCCGTTCTGACCCATTATAAGAAGAAAAAACATCAAAGTTTGAGCTAAAACTGGAAAAAAATTGGTTTCTTTTTCCAAGGTCCTTAACCCTTACCATGCGGAATTGTTTTTAGAAAATGTCTAATTTTCGTTTATTTGCAAAAATATGCAAATCATATGCAAATGAGCTTAGCCCTGTTGCTGTAGCATATTGAATTCTTTAAATCTAATATAGGTGATCACGGGGTGGGGTGGTCGGGGTGAGGAGGCGGAATTTTTTTGGCGGGAATTTGCCCCAAAGAGGGTCATTAGATGCAAAAAGCGTCAATTTTGCCGATTTTTCACCCCTTCTCTTGACCCAGAAGACCCAGGGTTGCTGGTTAAGGTATCCAGCTGTAGCCTGCGTGTAGAGTGGACCCTAGTGAACAAATTGACCCCAACAGTTGTTAGATCGGAGTGAATCTGATCTTGATTCATCAGTCTACAGAAGGTCATTTGGACCCAAAATACCGAATTTCACGATTTTTACCGATTTTGGACTTCGAATGGACCCAAAACCGGAAGTAGTTGTTTCCTATGCGTATTTCAATAATAATAATGATCAGTAGTTATATGGCCGTGAGTTTGCACTATCTTTGCCAGTTTTATGCCTCTGAACTTCTTGTGTAAGATACAGATGTGAAGCCTACCCCTCCAGAAAACCGAGTTTTAGGCAATTTCAATTTTCCAAGTCCGTATTTGTGCTCAAAATGCTACTTATACATGAGAAACGTGAATATGGATAGCCTCAGGTTGACGGGACACACATAACTTTCAAAATAAGTCTCATAAAGTGGACTTCTAAAAGTATGGAACGCCATTGGAGCCAAATAACGGTTATTAGGGTCCGCCCGTCAAAAGACGGGCACCGCATGGTAAGGGTTAACAAACTTTAAAAAAAAATATATTTTTTTAAGCGTTTTTGAACTAATCATTGTATCTGGAGGCCTTACTGACCCGTTCTGACCCATTATAAGAAGAAAAAACATCAAAGTTTGAGCTAAAACTGGAAAAAAATTGGTTTCTTTTTCCAAGGTCCTTAACCCTTACCATGCGGAATTGTTTTTAGAAAATGTCTAATTTTCGTTTATTTGCAAAAATATGCAAATCATATGCAAATGAGCTTAGCCCTGTTGCTGTAGCATATTGAATTCTTTAAATCTAATATAGGTGATCACGGGGTGGGGTGGTCGGGGTGAGGAGGCGGAATTTTTTTGGCGGGAATTTGCCCCAAAGAGGGTCATTAGATGCAAAAAGCGTCAATTTTGCCGATTTTTCACCCCTTCTCTTGACCCAGAAGACCCAGGGTTGCTGGTTAAGGTATCCAGCTGTAGCCTGCGTGTAGAGTGGACCCTAGTGAACAAATTGACCCCAACAGTTGTTAGATCGGAGTGAATCTGATCTTGATTCATCAGTCTACAGAAGGTCATTTGGACCCAAAATACCGAATTTCACGATTTTTACCGATTTTGGACTTCGAATGGACCCAAAACCGGAAGTAGTTGTTTCCTATGCGTATTTCAATAATAATAATGATCAGTAGTTATATGGCCGTGAGTTTGCACTATCTTTGCCAGTTTTATGCCTCTGAACTTCTTGTGTAAGATACAGATGTGAAGCCTACCCCTCCAGAAAACCGAGTTTTAGGCAATTTCAATTTTCCAAGTCCGTATTTGTGCTCAAAATGCTACTTATACATGAGAAACGTGAATATGGATAGCCTCAGGTTGACGGGACACACATAACTTTCAAAATAAGTCTCATAAAGTGGACTTCTAAAAGTATGGAACGCCATTGGAGCCAAATAACGGTTATTAGGGTCCGCCCGTCAAAAGACGGGCACCGCATGGTAAGGGTTAACAAACTTTAAAAAAAAATATATTTTTTTAAGCGTTTTTGAACTAATCATTGTATCTGGAGGCCTTACTGACCCGTTCTGACCCATTATAAGAAGAAAAAACATCAAAGTTTGAGCTAAAACTGGAAAAAAATTGGTTTCTTTTTCCAAGGTCCTTAACCCTTACCATGCGGAATTGTTTTTAGAAAATGTCTAATTTTCGTTTATTTGCAAAAATATGCAAATCATATGCAAATGAGCTTAGCCCTGTTGCTGTAGCATATTGAATTCTTTAAATCTAATATAGGTGATCACGGGGTGGGGTGGTCGGGGTGAGGAGGCGGAATTTTTTTGGCGGGAATTTGCCCCAAAGAGGGTCATTAGATGCAAAAAGCGTCAATTTTGCCGATTTTTCACCCCTTCTCTTGACCCAGAAGACCCAGGGTTGCTGGTTAAGGTATCCAGCTGTAGCCTGCGTGTAGAGTGGACCCTAGTGAACAAATTGACCCCAACAGTTGTTAGATCGGAGTGAATCTGATCTTGATTCATCAGTCTACAGAAGGTCATTTGGACCCAAAATACCGAATTTCACGATTTTTACCGATTTTGGACTTCGAATGGACCCAAAACCGGAAGTAGTTGTTTCCTATGCGTATTTCAATAATAATAATGATCAGTAGTTATATGGCCGTGAGTTTGCACTATCTTTGCCAGTTTTATGCCTCTGAACTTCTTGTGTAAGATACAGATGTGAAGCCTACCCCTCCAGAAAACCGAGTTTTAGGCAATTTCAATTTTCCAAGTCCGTATTTGTGCTCAAAATGCTACTTATACATGAGAAACGTGAATATGGATAGCCTCAGGTTGACGGGACACACATAACTTTCAAAATAAGTCTCATAAAGTGGACTTCTAAAAGTATGGAACGCCATTGGAGCCAAATAACGGTTATTAGGGTCCGCCCGTCAAAAGACGGGCACCGCATGGTAAGGGTTAACAAACTTTAAAAAAAAATATATTTTTTTAAGCGTTTTTGAACTAATCATTGTATCTGGAGGCCTTACTGACCCGTTCTGACCCATTATAAGAAGAAAAAACATCAAAGTTTGAGCTAAAACTGGAAAAAAATTGGTTTCTTTTTCCAAGGTCCTTAACCCTTACCATGCGGAATTGTTTTTAGAAAATGTCTAATTTTCGTTTATTTGCAAAAATATGCAAATCATATGCAAATGAGCTTAGCCCTGTTGCTGTAGCATATTGAATTCTTTAAATCTAATATAGGTGATCACGGGGTGGGGTGGTCGGGGTGAGGAGGCGGAATTTTTTTGGCGGGAATTTGCCCCAAAGAGGGTCATTAGATGCAAAAAGCGTCAATTTTGCCGATTTTTCACCCCTTCTCTTGACCCAGAAGACCCAGGGTTGCTGGTTAAGGTATCCAGCTGTAGCCTGCGTGTAGAGTGGACCCTAGTGAACAAATTGACCCCAACAGTTGTTAGATCGGAGTGAATCTGATCTTGATTCATCAGTCTACAGAAGGTCATTTGGACCCAAAATACCGAATTTCACGATTTTTACCGATTTTGGACTTCGAATGGACCCAAAACCGGAAGTAGTTGTTTCCTATGCGTATTTCAATAATAATAATGATCAGTAGTTATATGGCCGTGAGTTTGCACTATCTTTGCCAGTTTTATGCCTCTGAACTTCTTGTGTAAGATACAGATGTGAAGCCTACCCCTCCAGAAAACCGAGTTTTAGGCAATTTCAATTTTCCAAGTCCGTATTTGTGCTCAAAATGCTACTTATACATGAGAAACGTGAATATGGATAGCCTCAGGTTGACGGGACACACATAACTTTCAAAATAAGTCTCATAAAGTGGACTTCTAAAAGTATGGAACGCCATTGGAGCCAAATAACGGTTATTAGGGTCCGCCCGTCAAAAGACGGGCACCGCATGGTAAGGGTTAACAAACTTTAAAAAAAAATATATTTTTTTAAGCGTTTTTGAACTAATCATTGTATCTGGAGGCCTTACTGACCCGTTCTGACCCATTATAAGAAGAAAAAACATCAAAGTTTGAGCTAAAACTGGAAAAAAATTGGTTTCTTTTTCCAAGGTCCTTAACCCTTACCATGCGGAATTGTTTTTAGAAAATGTCTAATTTTCGTTTATTTGCAAAAATATGCAAATCATATGCAAATGAGCTTAGCCCTGTTGCTGTAGCATATTGAATTCTTTAAATCTAATATAGGTGATCACGGGGTGGGGTGGTCGGGGTGAGGAGGCGGAATTTTTTTGGCGGGAATTTGCCCCAAAGAGGGTCATTAGATGCAAAAAGCGTCAATTTTGCCGATTTTTCACCCCTTCTCTTGACCCAGAAGACCCAGGGTTGCTGGTTAAGGTATCCAGCTGTAGCCTGCGTGTAGAGTGGACCCTAGTGAACAAATTGACCCCAACAGTTGTTAGATCGGAGTGAATCTGATCTTGATTCATCAGTCTACAGAAGGTCATTTGGACCCAAAATACCGAATTTCACGATTTTTACCGATTTTGGACTTCGAATGGACCCAAAACCGGAAGTAGTTGTTTCCTATGCGTATTTCAATAATAATAATGATCAGTAGTTATATGGCCGTGAGTTTGCACTATCTTTGCCAGTTTTATGCCTCTGAACTTCTTGTGTAAGATACAGATGTGAAGCCTACCCCTCCAGAAAACCGAGTTTTAGGCAATTTCAATTTTCCAAGTCCGTATTTGTGCTCAAAATGCTACTTATACATGAGAAACGTGAATATGGATAGCCTCAGGTTGACGGGACACACATAACTTTCAAAATAAGTCTCATAAAGTGGACTTCTAAAAGTATGGAACGCCATTGGAGCCAAATAACGGTTATTAGGGTCCGCCCGTCAAAAGACGGGCACCGCATGGTAAGGGTTAACAAACTTTAAAAAAAAATATATTTTTTTAAGCGTTTTTGAACTAATCATTGTATCTGGAGGCCTTACTGACCCGTTCTGACCCATTATAAGAAGAAAAAACATCAAAGTTTGAGCTAAAACTGGAAAAAAATTGGTTTCTTTTTCCAAGGTCCTTAACCCTTACCATGCGGAATTGTTTTTAGAAAATGTCTAATTTTCGTTTATTTGCAAAAATATGCAAATCATATGCAAATGAGCTTAGCCCTGTTGCTGTAGCATATTGAATTCTTTAAATCTAATATAGGTGATCACGGGGTGGGGTGGTCGGGGTGAGGAGGCGGAATTTTTTTGGCGGGAATTTGCCCCAAAGAGGGTCATTAGATGCAAAAAGCGTCAATTTTGCCGATTTTTCACCCCTTCTCTTGACCCAGAAGACCCAGGGTTGCTGGTTAAGGTATCCAGCTGTAGCCTGCGTGTAGAGTGGACCCTAGTGAACAAATTGACCCCAACAGTTGTTAGATCGGAGTGAATCTGATCTTGATTCATCAGTCTACAGAAGGTCATTTGGACCCAAAATACCGAATTTCACGATTTTTACCGATTTTGGACTTCGAATGGACCCAAAACCGGAAGTAGTTGTTTCCTATGCGTATTTCAATAATAATAATGATCAGTAGTTATATGGCCGTGAGTTTGCACTATCTTTGCCAGTTTTATGCCTCTGAACTTCTTGTGTAAGATACAGATGTGAAGCCTACCCCTCCAGAAAACCGAGTTTTAGGCAATTTCAATTTTCCAAGTCCGTATTTGTGCTCAAAATGCTACTTATACATGAGAAACGTGAATATGGATAGCCTCAGGTTGACGGGACACACATAACTTTCAAAATAAGTCTCATAAAGTGGACTTCTAAAAGTATGGAACGCCATTGGAGCCAAATAACGGTTATTAGGGTCCGCCCGTCAAAAGACGGGCACCGCATGGTAAGGGTTAACAAACTTTTAAAAAAAATATATTTTTTTAAGCGTTTTTGAACTAATCATTGTATCTGGAGGCCTTACTGACCCGTTCTGACCCATTATAAGAAGAAAAAACATCAAAGTTTGAGCTAAAACTGGAAAAAAATTGGTTTCTTTTTCCAAGGTCCTTAACCCTTACCATGCGGAATTGTTTTTAGAAAATGTCTAATTTTCGTTTATTTGCAAAAATATGCAAATCATATGCAAATGAGCTTAGCCCTGTTGCTGTAGCATATTGAATTCTTTAAATCTAATATAGGTGATCACGGGGTGGGGTGGTCGGGGTGAGGAGGCGGAATTTTTTTGGCGGGAATTTGCCCCAAAGAGGGTCATTAGATGCAAAAAGCGTCAATTTTGCCGATTTTTCACCCCTTCTCTTGACCCAGAAGACCCAGGGTTGCTGGTTAAGGTATCCAGCTGTAGCCTGCGTGTAGAGTGGACCCTAGTGAACAAATTGACCCCAACAGTTGTTAGATCGGAGTGAATCTGATCTTGATTCATCAGTCTACAGAAGGTCATTTGGACCCAAAATACCGAATTTCACGATTTTTACCGATTTTGGACTTCGAATGGACCCAAAACCGGAAGTAGTTGTTTCCTATGCGTATTTCAATAATAATAATGATCAGTAGTTATATGGCCGTGAGTTTGCACTATCTTTGCCAGTTTTATGCCTCTGAACTTCTTGTGTAAGATACAGATGTGAAGCCTACCCCTCCAGAAAACCGAGTTTTAGGCAATTTCAATTTTCCAAGTCCGTATTTGTGCTCAAAATGCTACTTATACATGAGAAACGTGAATATGGATAGCCTCAGGTTGACGGGACACACATAACTTTCAAAATAAGTCTCATAAAGTGGACTTCTAAAAGTATGGAACGCCATTGGAGCCAAATAACGGTTATTAGGGTCCGCCCGTCAAAAGACGGGCACCGCATGGTAAGGGTTAACAAACTTTAAAAAAAAATATATTTTTTTAAGCGTTTTTGAACTAATCATTGTATCTGGAGGCCTTACTGACCCGTTCTGACCCATTATAAGAAGAAAAAACATCAAAGTTTGAGCTAAAACTGGAAAAAAATTGGTTTCTTTTTCCAAGGTCCTTAACCCTTACCATGCGGAATTGTTTTTAGAAAATGTCTAATTTTCGTTTATTTGCAAAAATATGCAAATCATATGCAAATGAGCTTAGCCCTGTTGCTGTAGCATATTGAATTCTTTAAATCTAATATAGGTGATCACGGGGTGGGGTGGTCGGGGTGAGGAGGCGGAATTTTTTTGGCGGGAATTTGCCCCAAAGAGGGTCATTAGATGCAAAAAGCGTCAATTTTGCCGATTTTTCACCCCTTCTCTTGACCCAGAAGACCCAGGGTTGCTGGTTAAGGTATCCAGCTGTAGCCTGCGTGTAGAGTGGACCCTAGTGAACAAATTGACCCCAACAGTTGTTAGATCGGAGTGAATCTGATCTTGATTCATCAGTCTACAGAAGGTCATTTGGACCCAAAATACCGAATTTCACGATTTTTACCGATTTTGGACTTCGAATGGACCCAAAACCGGAAGTAGTTGTTTCCTATGCGTATTTCAATAATAATAATGATCAGTAGTTATATGGCCGTGAGTTTGCACTATCTTTGCCAGTTTTATGCCTCTGAACTTCTTGTGTAAGATACAGATGTGAAGCCTACCCCTCCAGAAAACCGAGTTTTAGGCAATTTCAATTTTCCAAGTCCGTATTTGTGCTCAAAATGCTACTTATACATGAGAAACGTGAATATGGATAGCCTCAGGTTGACGGGACACACATAACTTTCAAAATAAGTCTCATAAAGTGGACTTCTAAAAGTATGGAACGCCATTGGAGCCAAATAACGGTTATTAGGGTCCGCCCGTCAAAAGACGGGCACCGCATGGTAAGGGTTAACAAACTTTAAAAAAAAATATATTTTTTTAAGCGTTTTTGAACTAATCATTGTATCTGGAGGCCTTACTGACCCGTTCTGACCCATTATAAGAAGAAAAAACATCAAAGTTTGAGCTAAAACTGGAAAAAAATTGGTTTCTTTTTCCAAGGTCCTTAACCCTTACCATGCGGAATTGTTTTTAGAAAATGTCTAATTTTCGTTTATTTGCAAAAATATGCAAATCATATGCAAATGAGCTTAGCCCTGTTGCTGTAGCATATTGAATTCTTTAAATCTAATATAGGTGATCACGGGGTGGGGTGGTCGGGGTGAGGAGGCGGAATTTTTTTGGCGGGAATTTGCCCCAAAGAGGGTCATTAGATGCAAAAAGCGTCAATTTTGCCGATTTTTCACCCCTTCTCTTGACCCAGAAGACCCAGGGTTGCTGGTTAAGGTATCCAGCTGTAGCCTGCGTGTAGAGTGGACCCTAGTGAACAAATTGACCCCAACAGTTGTTAGATCGGAGTGAATCTGATCTTGATTCATCAGTCTACAGAAGGTCATTTGGACCCAAAATACCGAATTTCACGATTTTTACCGATTTTGGACTTCGAATGGACCCAAAACCGGAAGTAGTTGTTTCCTATGCGTATTTCAATAATAATAATGATCAGTAGTTATATGGCCGTGAGTTTGCACTATCTTTGCCAGTTTTATGCCTCTGAACTTCTTGTGTAAGATACAGATGTGAAGCCTACCCCTCCAGAAAACCGAGTTTTAGGCAATTTCAATTTTCCAAGTCCGTATTTGTGCTCAAAATGCTACTTATACATGAGAAACGTGAATATGGATAGCCTCAGGTTGACGGGACACACATAACTTTCAAAATAAGTCTCATAAAGTGGACTTCTAAAAGTATGGAACGCCATTGGAGCCAAATAACGGTTATTAGGGTCCGCCCGTCAAAAGACGGGCACCGCATGGTAAGGGTTAACAAACTTTAAAAAAAAATATATTTTTTTAAGCGTTTTTGAACTAATCATTGTATCTGGAGGCCTTACTGACCCGTTCTGACCCATTATAAGAAGAAAAAACATCAAAGTTTGAGCTAAAACTGGAAAAAAATTGGTTTCTTTTTCCAAGGTCCTTAACCCTTACCATGCGGAATTGTTTTTAGAAAATGTCTAATTTTCGTTTATTTGCAAAAATATGCAAATCATATGCAAATGAGCTTAGCCCTGTTGCTGTAGCATATTGAATTCTTTAAATCTAATATAGGTGATCACGGGGTGGGGTGGTCGGGGTGAGGAGGCGGAATTTTTTTGGCGGGAATTTGCCCCAAAGAGGGTCATTAGATGCAAAAAGCGTCAATTTTGCCGATTTTTCACCCCTTCTCTTGACCCAGAAGACCCAGGGTTGCTGGTTAAGGTATCCAGCTGTAGCCTGCGTGTAGAGTGGACCCTAGTGAACAAATTGACCCCAACAGTTGTTAGATCGGAGTGAATCTGATCTTGATTCATCAGTCTACAGAAGGTCATTTGGACCCAAAATACCGAATTTCACGATTTTTACCGATTTTGGACTTCGAATGGACCCAAAACCGGAAGTAGTTGTTTCCTATGCGTATTTCAATAATAATAATGATCAGTAGTTATATGGCCGTGAGTTTGCACTATCTTTGCCAGTTTTATGCCTCTGAACTTCTTGTGTAAGATACAGATGTGAAGCCTACCCCTCCAGAAAACCGAGTTTTAGGCAATTTCAATTTTCCAAGTCCGTATTTGTGCTCAAAATGCTACTTATACATGAGAAACGTGAATATGGATAGCCTCAGGTTGACGGGACACACATAACTTTCAAAATAAGTCTCATAAAGTGGACTTCTAAAAGTATGGAACGCCATTGGAGCCAAATAACGGTTATTAGGGTCCGCCCGTCAAAAGACGGGCACCGCATGGTAAGGGTTAACAAACTTTAAAAAAAAATATATTTTTTTAAGCGTTTTTGAACTAATCATTGTATCTGGAGGCCTTACTGACCCGTTCTGACCCATTATAAGAAGAAAAAACATCAAAGTTTGAGCTAAAACTGGAAAAAAATTGGTTTCTTTTTCCAAGGTCCTTAACCCTTACCATGCGGAATTGTTTTTAGAAAATGTCTAATTTTCGTTTATTTGCAAAAATATGCAAATCATATGCAAATGAGCTTAGCCCTGTTGCTGTAGCATATTGAATTCTTTAAATCTAATATAGGTGATCACGGGGTGGGGTGGTCGGGGTGAGGAGGCGGAATTTTTTTGGCGGGAATTTGCCCCAAAGAGGGTCATTAGATGCAAAAAGCGTCAATTTTGCCGATTTTTCACCCCTTCTCTTGACCCAGAAGACCCAGGGTTGCTGGTTAAGGTATCCAGCTGTAGCCTGCGTGTAGAGTGGACCCTAGTGAACAAATTGACCCCAACAGTTGTTAGATCGGAGTGAATCTGATCTTGATTCATCAGTCTACAGAAGGTCATTTGGACCCAAAATACCGAATTTCACGATTTTTACCGATTTTGGACTTCGAATGGACCCAAAACCGGAAGTAGTTGTTTCCTATGCGTATTTCAATAATAATAATGATCAGTAGTTATATGGCCGTGAGTTTGCACTATCTTTGCCAGTTTTATGCCTCTGAACTTCTTGTGTAAGATACAGATGTGAAGCCTACCCCTCCAGAAAACCGAGTTTTAGGCAATTTCAATTTTCCAAGTCCGTATTTGTGCTCAAAATGCTACTTATACATGAGAAACGTGAATATGGATAGCCTCAGGTTGACGGGACACACATAACTTTCAAAATAAGTCTCATAAAGTGGACTTCTAAAAGTATGGAACGCCATTGGAGCCAAATAACGGTTATTAGGGTCCGCCCGTCAAAAGACGGGCACCGCATGGTAAGGGTTAACAAACTTTAAAAAAAAATATATTTTTTTAAGCGTTTTTGAACTAATCATTGTATCTGGAGGCCTTACTGACCCGTTCTGACCCATTATAAGAAGAAAAAACATCAAAGTTTGAGCTAAAACTGGAAAAAAATTGGTTTCTTTTTCCAAGGTCCTTAACCCTTACCATGCGGAATTGTTTTTAGAAAATGTCTAATTTTCGTTTATTTGCAAAAATATGCAAATCATATGCAAATGAGCTTAGCCCTGTTGCTGTAGCATATTGAATTCTTTAAATCTAATATAGGTGATCACGGGGTGGGGTGGTCGGGGTGAGGAGGCGGAATTTTTTTGGCGGGAATTTGCCCCAAAGAGGGTCATTAGATGCAAAAAGCGTCAATTTTGCCGATTTTTCACCCCTTCTCTTGACCCAGAAGACCCAGGGTTGCTGGTTAAGGTATCCAGCTGTAGCCTGCGTGTAGAGTGGACCCTAGTGAACAAATTGACCCCAACAGTTGTTAGATCGGAGTGAATCTGATCTTGATTCATCAGTCTACAGAAGGTCATTTGGACCCAAAATACCGAATTTCACGATTTTTACCGATTTTGGACTTCGAATGGACCCAAAACCGGAAGTAGTTGTTTCCTATGCGTATTTCAATAATAATAATGATCAGTAGTTATATGGCCGTGAGTTTGCACTATCTTTGCCAGTTTTATGCCTCTGAACTTCTTGTGTAAGATACAGATGTGAAGCCTACCCCTCCAGAAAACCGAGTTTTAGGCAATTTCAATTTTCCAAGTCCGTATTTGTGCTCAAAATGCTACTTATACATGAGAAACGTGAATATGGATAGCCTCAGGTTGACGGGACACACATAACTTTCAAAATAAGTCTCATAAAGTGGACTTCTAAAAGTATGGAACGCCATTGGAGCCAAATAACGGTTATTAGGGTCCGCCCGTCAAAAGACGGGCACCGCATGGTAAGGGTTAACAAACTTTAAAAAAAAATATATTTTTTTAAGCGTTTTTGAACTAATCATTGTATCTGGAGGCCTTACTGACCCGTTCTGACCCATTATAAGAAGAAAAAACATCAAAGTTTGAGCTAAAACTGGAAAAAAATTGGTTTCTTTTTCCAAGGTCCTTAACCCTTACCATGCGGAATTGTTTTTAGAAAATGTCTAATTTTCGTTTATTTGCAAAAATATGCAAATCATATGCAAATGAGCTTAGCCCTGTTGCTGTAGCATATTGAATTCTTTAAATCTAATATAGGTGATCACGGGGTGGGGTGGTCGGGGTGAGGAGGCGGAATTTTTTTGGCGGGAATTTGCCCCAAAGAGGGTCATTAGATGCAAAAAGCGTCAATTTTGCCGATTTTTCACCCCTTCTCTTGACCCAGAAGACCCAGGGTTGCTGGTTAAGGTATCCAGCTGTAGCCTGCGTGTAGAGTGGACCCTAGTGAACAAATTGACCCCAACAGTTGTTAGATCGGAGTGAATCTGATCTTGATTCATCAGTCTACAGAAGGTCATTTGGACCCAAAATACCGAATTTCACGATTTTTACCGATTTTGGACTTCGAATGGACCCAAAACCGGAAGTAGTTGTTTCCTATGCGTATTTCAATAATAATAATGATCAGTAGTTATATGGCCGTGAGTTTGCACTATCTTTGCCAGTTTTATGCCTCTGAACTTCTTGTGTAAGATACAGATGTGAAGCCTACCCCTCCAGAAAACCGAGTTTTAGGCAATTTCAATTTTCCAAGTCCGTATTTGTGCTCAAAATGCTACTTATACATGAGAAACGTGAATATGGATAGCCTCAGGTTGACGGGACACACATAACTTTCAAAATAAGTCTCATAAAGTGGACTTCTAAAAGTATGGAACGCCATTGGAGCCAAATAACGGTTATTAGGGTCCGCCCGTCAAAAGACGGGCACCGCATGGTAAGGGTTAACAAACTTTAAAAAAAAATATATTTTTTTAAGCGTTTTTGAACTAATCATTGTATCTGGAGGCCTTACTGACCCGTTCTGACCCATTATAAGAAGAAAAAACATCAAAGTTTGAGCTAAAACTGGAAAAAAATTGGTTTCTTTTTCCAAGGTCCTTAACCCTTACCATGCGGAATTGTTTTTAGAAAATGTCTAATTTTCGTTTATTTGCAAAAATATGCAAATCATATGCAAATGAGCTTAGCCCTGTTGCTGTAGCATATTGAATTCTTTAAATCTAATATAGGTGATCACGGGGTGGGGTGGTCGGGGTGAGGAGGCGGAATTTTTTTGGCGGGAATTTGCCCCAAAGAGGGTCATTAGATGCAAAAAGCGTCAATTTTGCCGATTTTTCACCCCTTCTCTTGACCCAGAAGACCCAGGGTTGCTGGTTAAGGTATCCAGCTGTAGCCTGCGTGTAGAGTGGACCCTAGTGAACAAATTGACCCCAACAGTTGTTAGATCGGAGTGAATCTGATCTTGATTCATCAGTCTACAGAAGGTCATTTGGACCCAAAATACCGAATTTCACGATTTTTACCGATTTTGGACTTCGAATGGACCCAAAACCGGAAGTAGTTGTTTCCTATGCGTATTTCAATAATAATAATGATCAGTAGTTATATGGCCGTGAGTTTGCACTATCTTTGCCAGTTTTATGCCTCTGAACTTCTTGTGTAAGATACAGATGTGAAGCCTACCCCTCCAGAAAACCGAGTTTTAGGCAATTTCAATTTTCCAAGTCCGTATTTGTGCTCAAAATGCTACTTATACATGAGAAACGTGAATATGGATAGCCTCAGGTTGACGGGACACACATAACTTTCAAAATAAGTCTCATAAAGTGGACTTCTAAAAGTATGGAACGCCATTGGAGCCAAATAACGGTTATTAGGGTCCGCCCGTCAAAAGACGGGCACCGCATGGTAAGGGTTAACAAACTTTAAAAAAAAATATATTTTTTTAAGCGTTTTTGAACTAATCATTGTATCTGGAGGCCTTACTGACCCGTTCTGACCCATTATAAGAAGAAAAAACATCAAAGTTTGAGCTAAAACTGGAAAAAAATTGGTTTCTTTTTCCAAGGTCCTTAACCCTTACCATGCGGAATTGTTTTTAGAAAATGTCTAATTTTCGTTTATTTGCAAAAATATGCAAATCATATGCAAATGAGCTTAGCCCTGTTGCTGTAGCATATTGAATTCTTTAAATCTAATATAGGTGATCACGGGGTGGGGTGGTCGGGGTGAGGAGGCGGAATTTTTTTGGCGGGAATTTGCCCCAAAGAGGGTCATTAGATGCAAAAAGCGTCAATTTTGCCGATTTTTCACCCCTTCTCTTGACCCAGAAGACCCAGGGTTGCTGGTTAAGGTATCCAGCTGTAGCCTGCGTGTAGAGTGGACCCTAGTGAACAAATTGACCCCAACAGTTGTTAGATCGGAGTGAATCTGATCTTGATTCATCAGTCTACAGAAGGTCATTTGGACCCAAAATACCGAATTTCACGATTTTTACCGATTTTGGACTTCGAATGGACCCAAAACCGGAAGTAGTTGTTTCCTATGCGTATTTCAATAATAATAATGATCAGTAGTTATATGGCCGTGAGTTTGCACTATCTTTGCCAGTTTTATGCCTCTGAACTTCTTGTGTAAGATACAGATGTGAAGCCTACCCCTCCAGAAAACCGAGTTTTAGGCAATTTCAATTTTCCAAGTCCGTATTTGTGCTCAAAATGCTACTTATACATGAGAAACGTGAATATGGATAGCCTCAGGTTGACGGGACACACATAACTTTCAAAATAAGTCTCATAAAGTGGACTTCTAAAAGTATGGAACGCCATTGGAGCCAAATAACGGTTATTAGGGTCCGCCCGTCAAAAGACGGGCACCGCATGGTAAGGGTTAACATAGTTATAATACTCCAATAAGTGGTTTGTATGTGTTAAACATGCTGGAAAAGATATTTTGAAAATTTTACTTAGCCATGGTATTTTGACCCCCCTGCGGTATATTGAACCCCCTACTTCAAACCACAAATTAAAAAAAATGATAGCCAATAAATTGTAAATTAGATTATCTGCAATACTATTTATCAAAAACAGGGGGGTTCAATATACCGCAGGGGGGTTCAAAATACCATATGTGAAAAATGACCCCGGGGTCAAAATACCATGCGGTATAATGACCCCGGGGTCATTTTACCGCATGGTATTTTGACCCCGGGTTCACTTTTTAGGGGGTTCAAAATACCATATGACACCGGTACTGAACATAGTTTACCTGTCAACTGAACAGGTAGATATCACCTGTCCAACAACTAATTAGCCTTGATTAAAATTAGAAAGTATTGAAGTAGGGGTTGTTTTGATAGTAATTAATCATCATGTCACTTTTATGACCGGAAATGTGTAGATCTTATTAAGGCAAAAGGTTGGGTCAAAAAGATCGTGACTTATGTTAAAATGACCGAAAAAGCCTTGAAAACTAAAATTTATATGACCGTTTCATGCTTTGCCCAGCCGGACTTTTACCGGACATTAATCAAATGTCCGGAATATATGACCGTTTTGGAAGCCCCAATAAACTTTTTTTGCAATGGTTCTAAAACTAAAATTCTGTATCCCACAAAACTGAATTATATATATTCTATCTCCTTCTATTCAAATCCAAATTATTACCCTTTTTTAAAAAGTATTTAATGCAATATATTCAATTTACTTCTGGATAAAAACAATTGAAAGTTCAAAACTTGAAACTAATGTGAAGTGTATATACTATATTATACCTGTCGGTTAGTGGTGTGATGACCAATCTTTCTGTACAGCCAAGGAATTCATTCTGATAGATAAAATCAACATCAGTAATGGAGATTTGAGTTTTGTCCTGATCCTCTACGAAATAGAATCTGGACTGCTTCTGCCATTCAAAATCTGTTGGTGTCTTCACATGAGCTTTGCACTGAAAATCAAAATAATAATGTTAGTGGTTGTCTTTTGTCAAAACTTAGTGTTATTTTGTTAGATTGAGAAATTTTGTGTTGACGACTGATCACTTATTTTTTTTAATTACTTTCCTTGTTCTGGGGCCATACATATTGTATTGAAACCTGTCAATTAATGAAGACTGTATCCCTGTTCTATATATGGGGTTTCTTGATGTTTTACTTTATTTGTACATGTTTCTGGATTTTTAGGAGTAATCTGTTGCTGGCTGATGTGGTTTATTGTACTGGTTTTTTTTTTATTCAAAGTAATCCTTTTTATGTATCTGATACTTTTTTTTTTTTTTACTTCAGATGACTTTTTAAATAATTTGACTATGACAACCTACCAAATCATCAAATATATCTTTCTGATGAATGTGGATGGTAATAGAAGTTTCAAACTTTATTCTCTCAAACGGTGTCAGTTCTTTGGTCGTCTGGTCAATAAGGGTGTTCAACAACTCCAGGAAGGCTTGATTTGTCTGTTGCATCACCTTACGATCATGTCGGGCATTGGTCAAGGCCTCGGTGGCATCTCTGGTCCAGATAAACTGCAGACCCAGTATACCAACCTACACAATAAATACATATCAATGTAAATGTGACACTTATTGCAAGACAAATCAAATTAATTTATATTTATTAATCTAAAAAATGTACATTATTTTATGCCTAGCAGATGTAATTTCCTTGGTGCAAATATTTAATTTTAATATTACAGATGTATTATATATTAAATGTCAATATCTACTTTTACATTAGAACATGTAATATGAACTTTTGACTGTAATTTTTCAGTTGAGCTGAATTGATTAAATCATCTTCCAAGGCTGAAATTCTAATATTTAACAAAACATGAAGATGACATCCAAATCTATTGCAATAATCATATTTAATATCAGTTAATTTTGAGGGGTTTAGTTGGCAATCATAATGATATCAATATTGGTTTTAATTTCTGGTTTTGCAAAATATTTTTCACGAAGTATCCCTATGCAGCACAATCAAATATACAGCACGATTGACTGGTACCCAGTAGAAGGAAATAAATGAACAAACCTGTGCAGGGAACATGTTTAAAAACTCCAGCAGCTGGAAGTTTGTATCTTGTGTTGCCATGGCAGCAGTTCTAATGACCCCATGGAGGGATTTATGGGCCATTGTCATCAAGGCCATCAGCCAAACCTCTACGTTACCCTCGGCTTTCACAGATTTCTCCAGCTGAAACACAAATATTTATCTATTACTGTGGATTCATTGTTATTCGTTGGATATCAGGTCCAGGTAAACCACCAAATTAAATGTTCAACAAATGACAAATTTTCTATAGGCTTGTATGCAGACCTCGGCAAAACCCAGAAATTAAATATCCACGAAAATTGGTACCCACAAAAAAATAAATGAAACCACAGTATATGGAAAACTCAAGTCTCAGAAATACAAATGTTATTTTACTATATAGGAAAGTTAAGAATCCATTCAGGATAGAGACCATTGCTTTTTCTAAGCAGCCTGTTAAAGTACACAAATTTATAAAGTAATAGATACAGATTTTCATAAAATCCAGACATTGTTTTCCATCAAAACTGAGACCTTCTAATTATATTTCTTATTTTGTACTTTTCATAATTTTGGACAAATTTTGGTTTGCTTA
Source organism: Mytilus galloprovincialis (assembly GCF_965363235.1). Lineage (NCBI taxonomy): Eukaryota > Metazoa > Mollusca > Bivalvia > Mytilida > Mytilidae > Mytilus > Mytilus galloprovincialis. The sequence goes on from NC_134843.1 coordinate 93,569,013, forward strand.
TTGTGCCATTGCTATTAATCTGGAAATCCAGGATATTTTGAGACTAAAATGCAAAATTAAAATAAATTTTATAACCATACGCAAATATAAGTATTTCAATAATATGCATAATTTTGGGTACAGTGAACTAATGTATTTGTTATCTTTATTTTCTGGGATCAATTCTTAATCACCTTTGTAACATACCAACTGAATGTTAGTAGATATCATAGCAAGTAAAGAAGTACTGCAATGGATCTACACCATAGGGAAAAGGGAGAATAAATTATTATTTCTACTTACATCAATAGTTTCTCCCTCTGATGAGTGGATGGAGAGAATCATATCATTTTCTACACCTCAGAAAAGGGAGAAATAATTTTAAATTATACTTACATCAATAGTTTCTCCCTCTGATGAGTGGATGGAGAGAATCATATCATAATGTTTCTCGTGGAACTTGACTGTCTTGATGTTATCAAAGACTGACAACAAATGGGCCTGGATTGTGTGTGGATCGCTGGCCTGACCCAGAATCTCTAACAAAGCCGGGTCTGACACAAAGAAGAATCGAGGGAACAACAATCTCTTCTTTTCTAGGTATCTGAAATGGAATATTGATACATTAATAACAATGTCTTTTGTAATGATTTTAGTTTTAATTTCAGTTTTCATAAGACATCTTTATAATGAGGCCCTTTTTTCTCTTTTGTAATTAAGTATCATTCCTTGATTTTATACACAGCAAAAAGATGCTTTTTTTTGTAACTGCATGAAAACAAGAATCATTTATGATTAAAGCTTTCATAGAATGTTTCAATAACTTCCACTTTAAATGGATCCGAATTTAAATTTACCCAGTGAGAGATTTCTGACAAAGTTCAAGCTGCTCCAGTAAATGGGGAAGTAATTGCATCAGTGTCTCATCTCCAACACAGCACTGTACAACATTAGGTGTCTCATGGGCTCTCGTCATTATCTTAATCCATGACTTATCTATGTTGCTGAATCTTTTGGCTTCCTGTAATCATAGTTATACAGTTAGTCACATATTTTTCCTAAGTTACAGTATAGTGATATAGTTGACATGAGTTATCATTCAGATATGATCATAATTGTACATTAACTGTAAACAAAACTTTAAATTTTTGAAAATACTTAGGCTTTTCTTCCTAAGGAATAGATTACCATCGCTATATTTGAAAAACTTTCAGAAATTTTTGGTCCTCAATGCTCTTCCTACTTTGTACTTTATTTGGCCTTTTAAACATTTTTTGATTGGACCATCACTGATGAGTCTTTTGTAGACTTAACGGGCGTCTGGCATAAATATAAAATTGGAATCCTGGTATCTGTGATGAGTTTATAGTATTGATTTTGTCTAGATATATAAGCCTTTTTTAATGGTGATTTGTGAGCTTTTTCTTATTTGACAAACAAAGTACTGATAGGGAAATCGTTCTGATTAAATGAAATTTGAAAAGTTTATCCTAACCATTCCTAGTGAAATTTAATAGCCTGAATATATATATATTGTTCATTTAAACATGCTGGGGAATACATTTGTCCTAATTTACTGACCTTTGGTAACTGTTTGGCGATATCTCCACCAACAAAGACAGCCTCTAGATAAACCCATAGATTCTGTACAGTCATCCAGTTCTCAATGATTTCTGAGGAGTTCGTCAGGTTCTGTACCCACGTCTGGATCTGCTTCTTAAATGGTACGTTATATCTACAAATGTCATACAAAAAACAGGTTAGATTCAGATTTTGAAGGAAAAGTTAACTGTTGACTTTGATAACAGCTATGTATGAATGGAGTTAAAATTTTGTGATTTTATATTGCTTTGAAAGATATAATTTATATGTTATTCTTCTAAATCAAAATTTAAAAAAAAAGCAATGATAAAAGCAATATGATTGCAATCTCTGCATATGACTGGTTATTTAAAAAAAAAAAAACATTCAAGAACCTAGGGCTCTTTTCACAACAATCAATTGAAATGTTATTGACTAACAAGTATTTTTTCTCATAATATTTTTTGTGAATTTGTCGAGGTAACTATGTGATGTGTAATATAGTTGAGTGTTGAAAAAATAACCTTTGGGAAATAATTAAACAAATGTAGTGTGAAGAGTTGTGTGTGCTTTATCTTAACCAAATGGGTATGGCCAATTTATAATTAAAGAACTTACACTCATTTTTTAAAACAAAAGTCAAAACTCATAACAAAGACATATATAGATGGTGAATGATAAATAAAATGGTCAAATATAATAATTGAATTTTTAGAAATTCATTCAAATGAAAATAAAGTGGTCCTTGTAGGATTACAACAACATGCTTAATACCTCAAGATAACATCAGACCTTCTCATTAATTTAACAGTACAACTAATAAACAAAATAACAATTGTAAATTTCTTATGCATAGAAAACGCATATTTTAAATGTATTAAAATTCAGTATTTTAACTTTCTAGTGAGACAAATAGTTGTCACTGTTTTTTCACCTTTTAAATAAATCTTTTTCTTTCCAGGTATTTATTTATTTCAAAGTTGGACTAACTTACTTCCCAACTTTCTTTTTAGAATTCCAAATTGATGATGGAAGTGTTTTACGACCTTGACTGGCTTTTTAGCCCTTGCACAGTCAGTATCAAAATTTTAAATTGATGTTAACAGTTAAATAGCAATTATGCAGTTAGAATTATAAAAAAAGAGATTTTTAACAATTTTACTATATGATATTTGTACCTGTTACTCATTAGGGAGCTGAGAACCATAAGAGAATCTTCCATGTTGGTGAGGATTTCCTGTGTGGTGTCCCCACGGAGAAGTAGCTCTCCACGATTCTTAAAGTTACCAAATCTGAATTCCTGGTTGTTCCAATCAGCTATCACTTGTTTAAGTTTGGCTTCAATATCTTTTTCTTTGACAGCTGAGATACAGATGTCCTATTAATAAATAACTGTTTTTTTAAACTTTATCATTTATGTCAAACTAAATGAAGTAACTGTTCACAAAACACTGAATTATGTGCAGTTCTTTCACATTATTTATCTTTTATGAAATTTAAACATATTACATCCTTCTTCCTTGGTCTCTGGTGGATACTGGATTCATTGGCAATAATATCACATCTCCTTAAATCAATAAAGTGAACAATTCTTGTATATAAAACATTTAAAAAATTATGTCTCTTAGTATTTCATTTGCTACAAATAAGTCTAAATAAGAAACACTAATTTTCATTTACCCCTCCCCATCAATTTTGAATATAAATACCTCAATATCTTCCTTAAACTGTAACAGAGGAGCTTCTAGAATATTTCTCAACTGGAATGTCTCACTTTCTACATCAAAGACATGACCTGTGACCTCTGCCATTCTGGCCCAATGACGAGGCTTCATAGCCTTGTTTGTCATCAGTTCTAACAACGGAACCATGTTGTTGAAATCATCAATGGTGTTCTTTAGATCATCAAAAGCTGGCCAGTCTTTTAGGGCTTTAGGGAGCTTTCTACACCTATAAACCATAATACATTCATGATTTTAACAGTCAGGAATTAGTTCATATCAGATCTATTATTCTTTGGCTACCAAATAAAAAATATTGTTCGATAGTTAAACCTATGCTAAAACTTTGCTTTATCATTTTCACTTTTAAAATTTTAAATTAAAAACTCATTTCCATCTATTAGGAATTACAAACGTGAGAGAGTACATTTCTTTAAAACTTATAAAGTTTAGCTAATGTTATTCTTAAATGTGTGACATGTGAGAAATTGAAATTATACGGAAAAATTTGCAAATAAGAAATTGAAACTATCGATTAAAAATTTTAAATCTTACAAATATTTAAAAAAAAAAATAAAAAAAATAATATCAGATACAGAAACAAGTTTTACAACTAAAGGCTGTATTTATAACGTACTTGTTTTGGAATTCTAGCAGTTCGTTGTTGATTTTATCGATGTTAACATCTACCCAAAGGATATCATAATATCCATGTACAGTCTCCAACACATTGTTGTACAAGCCATATAACTTTTGCAGTAGATTTAATTCCTTTTTAATATTGAGTAATTTAGGATACTCTGTCACCTGCAGACCGAACAGTTCTTCACCACCAGTGTAGGTGATGTATTTCTTATACAAAATGTCAAAATTGTTCTGGAAAATGACAAGTCTGTCCGAGGCCTCTCTTGGTGCTACACCAGGTACCATAGGTCCAGCCTACAAACATATATTTACATGTAAACAAATGTGTACATGATGAACGAAATTATTCTTAAAAAAAAAGTTTTAAAAATCCTTCACAAAAACATTGTGATTTATTAAAAACGTCTAAAAAGATAGAAATTTTGACAATGACAATTCATAAATTTTTAAACTCTAGTTTATAGGTACACATGTCATACTTTGACAATTATTTTTCTTTGAGCCAAACCATATATTATTTTTCTGTGAGCCAAACCATATATTATTTTTCTTTGAGCCAAACCATATATTATTTTTCTTTGAGCAAAACCATATATTATTTTTCTTTGAGCCAAACCATATATTATTTTTCTTTGAGCCAAGCCATATATTATTTTTCTTTGAGCCAAACTATATATTATTTTTCTTTGAGCCAAACCATATATTATTTTTCTTTGAGCCAAGCCATATATTATTTTTCTTTGAGCCAAACTATATATTATTTTTCTTTGAGCCAAACTATATATTATTTTTCTTTGAGCCAAACCATATATTATTTTTCTTTGAGCCAAACCATATATTATTTTTCTAAATTTTGTGTTTCTGTTGATTTATTATTATTCATTGATTTTCTTTAATTACATTGGTGTAGGTTAACCACCTAGTTAAGACTGGTATAGGTTAACCACCTAGTTAAGACTTTCAATGAAGTACAAATGTTCTTCACACTTGTATGCAGATGTACAGTAGTTGTCGTTTGTTTATGTAATATATACGTGTTTCTCGTTTCTCGTTTTGTTTATATAGATTAGACCGTTGGTTTTCCCGTTTGAATGGTTTTACACTAGTAATTTTGGGGCCCTTTATAGCTTGTTGTTCGGTGTGAGCCAAGGCTCCGTGTTGAAGGCCGTACTTTAACCTATAATGGTTTACTTTTTAAATTGTTATTTGTATGGAGAGTTGTCTCATTGGCACTCACACCACATCTTCCTATATCTATAGACATTGGCAAAATCAAGAAATCAAATACTGGATTAGAATTTCTGGAAATGCTACCAATAATAATGTTATCAAAATTTGAAATGTTAGTTCTTATCTCATCATAAAAGTCATTCTGTCCTATTTTCAATAATGAAAACATCCCAAAATTGTGTCCATTAACAGTTAATTCAAACCTATATTTAAACATGTTGACTTACCGTATCATAACCGCCACAGAAGTCATCACAATCGCCAATGAATGTTTTAACATTCTCAATGAGTTCTGTTTTGAACAATGGTTGTACTTCTAGGAGTGTCGTCTGCACCTCAGCAGCCTGGGCCTGTAATTTCTCCCAGGAATATCTCAGTGTGTCACATCTCTCCATCTCTTCTTTGTTTACAGGTAATTCATGTTTGTTTAACATAGCATAGGATTCCTACAAAGATATTTACCAATAAGATCATACTTCAAAAAGATTAAACAAAATACCCTCATTTCCATTGCATTGTAATCATTACACTCTGATAGAACATGTTTGTGACATATTATATAAAACACCAGCAATGTTAAATCAACTCATCCTAGATACTGAGATTTTTTTTTTAAACTTAGTAAAAAAAAACTGCTGAAAACTACAGGCAAGAAAGCATTTACAATTTTTGTACAGACAGACAGAAGTCTAGCAGAACAGTAGGACATCAACATTTACATATCATTTGCTACCCATTACCCATTTGAACAGTTTTATTAAATAATTTTACTTCAAAATTTAAAAAAAAGGACTTAAAAACTGACATTCTACATCCATACCCGTAGCCAGGGGGGTTCGGACGAACTCCCCCTTGAAATCAAATAAGCACTGTTAAAGTCAACGTTTTGTTCAAATTGTGACTGTTAAAGTCGAGTTCATGAGTCCAACGAACCCCCCCTTGGAAATTCCTAGCTACGGGCCTAACATCTCAAATGAAATGGACAATTAAATAGTATATCAGTTCCTACCTCAATTGGAGTAATTCCCATATCAATTCTGATCTCACTCTCTCTGATATCCTTCAGTGAACCCATGGCATATCTGATGTCATCCAGATCTTTTAGAGGTCGTGACAACCTCTTGTTCAGGTCTTCTATAAATTCAAACATCTCCTCCATCTCAGAACTGTATTTCTGATTACAAGCCTTGCCAAAGTGAACTCTCCATTGTTTAGTTTCAATAGTCAAACCAAGTTTTAATCTCTCTGTAAAAATAATTCCATTTTTTTTAAAGGTGGTTGTATAAAATTCACATCTCATATCATATCTGTTAGCTCTGTTATATTTTTTATATATATTCTTAGGGTCAAAACAGTCAACAACCAGTATTTCTAAGTTTTCAATAATTGAACATGCTGCGCACATGAGTTATCGCTCTTTTACTTAGGTAAAATTAATGTATTTCAAGAAAATAATATATCAGCAAAGTTTCACAATATAACTGTTTGAACAAGACCTTTTGTAAGGATTTTTTTTTGTATGCCATTCATAAGTTTTCAGTTTAACTTCAATGTTAAATTTTTCCCAAAAAAATCATTAAATGTCAATGTTTTACCTGTGTACATTCCAATAGGTCCAACATCATAGTACTCAGGAAGTGCATTGATCTGGATTTCCATTTCTTCATAATGTTTGATCTTAGCTTCATATTCAGACAACTTGGGATTCTCTTTATTGAAGTTCTCTAAGTCTTCATCTCTGTCAACCATCCACACGTGATGGAATTCTGAGAAATGATCCAAAGCTGTTGTCACCTCCTGTAACAAAAAAGATTAAGTTCAGGACAAGTCTACAAATGCAATCTTTTTTAATGTACCAACATTTGAACAATTGAAAATAAAAACACTTACAGAATGTAGTTCTGCTATAAGATTCATTTACCATGAAACAATATTTTTGTTCATCTTTATAAATTCTTTTTGTGGCTCAATCAATTACAAAATACATACAGGGTAGTCAGTAAATCTACATCATCTGGTTTATGGATAGTTGTGTCACTGACAATCATACCACATCTTTTAATTTGATAATGTATGCAAAAGTAGTAAAAACAATGAAATTAGTACTCTCAAAATACCGTTTTTTTCATCAATTTAAGAAAAATGAATTAAACAACAATTTAAAATATTAATGAAATCATATTGGAAGATGCATGATTCCTTCATTCACTGAGGACAATAGATTATAAAGGACCTTTTGCCAATTACTTGCTTCTCAAACAGCATTTTACCTTCTTAGTGGAGTTGATGGCCGTTGACAACTGAGACTGGAGTTTGGACACTTCTTTGTTCTCTGAAACAGCCTTGTAATAATTCTTGGGCTGTTTGTGGATAGTGTAAGTCTGGACTGCTGTCTCATCGTCCTTCTTACCATGGTCCACTTCATCGACAGGATTCACACTGGCCATACTTGGTCTACGCTCCATGTTGGACATCATTGTGTCCTGTGGCTGAAGACCTTTGTGCCACTTACTGATTCCTTTGCTAACACTGACCACAAGTTGAGCAGCTTTGTTCACGGCTTGTTGGACCTCGTCCAGTGCAGGTGACATAACTACATTAGGGATAGCTAATACAGCATATGCCTTAAAGAATGGCTTGGTTTCTTTTTTGTCTTTCTTGTCTCCATAACTACCAGAATCTGTAATATAAGGTGTTCAGTTTAAAATAAAAAAAAAAAATTAAAATGGTGGGGGAGATGTAATTTGTCTGAAAAAACTAATAAAAACTTCATATGAAAGTCCAGAAAATAAATCAGGTTAACACTGCACAAAATTTATTATGTATTATAACGGTATTAACCTTTGAGTATTTCTTTTGTAAATCAAGCCATAAATCATGATATGTAACCATATGATATTCTTTCCTTAAAAATATTATGAGAAAAATCCAGAGCACAAAAATGCAAATGAAATCATTCTTCTACAAACTGTGAAAATTAAAATCTGACATAAAAGTACATTGATAGATTGATAGTTCAGGAATTAGCAAACCTTACACAAGGAGAAGACAATTGGACTGGAAGAATAAAACAATTACCCATATAATGTAACATAGAACTGGAAGAGATCCTCTTCTTCAGAGACTCCAGTGTGTTCCTTGTTACTTTCATGAGAGCGTCTTGGTTTCGATGTTCAAAGTGAGCCAGTAAATCTCCTGCAGCCTCCTCTAAATTCTCTCTCATTTCTCTCTTCTTCTTGGCTATGGCATTAGCTTTGGATGAGACAGGGCGTGACTTCCTGCTGTTGGAACGACCCATGGCTGAACCGGTTGGGCTGCCATCTCGGCTTCTGTCATGTTCTGAAATGTTAGTACCATTGATATAATGAAAAAATACATTCATTTAATGCTCAATCCCAATTGTTTTGTTAAGGAAAATGTTTGTTTTTAAATTATTGTTTCAAAATAGAAAGACAAAAAATTTCAGAAATTTTCAGTGTTTTTTCTACATTTGAGTTCAGACCATTTTTATGTTTGAAAATTTCCTGACATCCTTTATTGTTATTTAATGAATATTGTTTTTGTTCTTTAAAAATTTGAAATATGAGAATAAACAATGAACAGAAAAACACACACACAAATTGATAGAACAAATAATGTAAACTGACAACAAACAACAGTTATCTCCCCTTACCTATTCCTTCGTCTTCATCTTCTCTTTCTTTTTCTTCCTCCTCCTCCTCTATTTCCATAGTACATAACATATTAATTAACTCATTAGAAGCTTCTTCAACCACCATTGACTTGGTCTGTAGGGCCTGGGCTCCTTTAGCACACAACATCTGTTTGAAGTACAACAAATCATTAGAAAATTCAGTCTAGTTTACTGTCAAAATGGTAAGGAAATTATCATAAATCAAAGAAATGGGTGATTAATTATAGTGATTTCAGGATAAATCTACATATAGGTATGTATATCAGAATGCAAGTTCTAATTATTGCAATACTCTCCCAAGTCACATTATTAGCATTTAATTAATAACAAGAGCGCACACTCCGAAATGTCTGGCCTTCTTTACTAATCATTGATATTATGTTGATAGTCCGAAATATAAAGCTTTGTTATTACATCTGTCACATATACTTTAACCAAGAAAACTAAACATTAATCAATGAACCATGAAAATGCTTTATTTGACCTTGATCTCATTTTCCCAGTTCATTACTCAGTTTTTGTATTTTGGTCTGTTTTTCTTAAACTTTAAGCAATAGGTCAACTATATCTTTCGTATGGAAGAATTGTTAGCTGTACTTGCCTGCCTGGCATGGTTCATCTGACCTTAACCTCATTTTCATGGTTCAATGATTAGTAAAGAAGGTGAGACATTTCAGCGTGTGCACTCTTGTATGTATAAATCTATTAAGTTTTATTTACATATATGAATAAATCTATTAAGTTTTATTGATATATGTATAAATCTATTAAGTTTTATTGATATATGTATAAATCTATTAAGTTTTATTTATATATGAATAAATCTATTAAGCTTTATTTATATATGTATAAATCTATTAAGTTTTATAGATATATGTATAAATCTATTAAGTTTTATTTATATACGTATAAAACTATTTCGCTCATTGAAGACATCTTTTTCAAATTATTATTCCTGTTCTAGACTTTTAAGAGGCATATTGCTTTTAGATGATCCATTCAATTTACCTGTGTATTTTCTAAGAATTTTTCCACAGTCCATGGCTCATCTTCTGGTAACTGACACAGTGTAGTTCCTGCCATTTCTTTCAGAACAGACTCGATACGGAACTCATTCACATCATGTGCTCTGTCCATCAGAAGTTCTAGATCCGCTAACGTTTTATAGACCCTGTCCATGTACTCCTGGATGTTAAGAGAAGTCCAGCTTAGTTTAATTAAGCCAGGCTCTAAAGCAGTGTCCACTTTACTGATGTGTGGACCCATTAAAGCTTCAAAAGCTGTTGGTATTTTACCCTTCACTCTCTGTGTTTCTTGAAGCATCATCTAAAACATAACAGAAATTCTTTGTTAGACAGTGTTTGTATAATATTAGTATTTATATGTTTCATTTTCAAACATCTGAAATCATGTTCATGAAAATTGAGCCCCCCCCCCCCCCTTTTTTCACATTGTGTACTTTTTTTAAACAGCCCAAATGCAAAACTGATCCTTTAAATATATGAATAAAGACCAGCATCTAAATATTATTCTGTACAAAATCAGTTAAGTAGAAACTGTCCTTAGAAGCAAACATGTTAGTCTTGTATCTATACTATTAAAAGAGAAGACCTGATTTTGTGTGTCGCTTCTCTTCTTTCCACAACAAATTAATCAAAACGCCTCTGTGTCCTATAGGTACAGTGCATAGTCGCATTTGTCATCCATTCACATGATTATTCAGATTGAGTTATTTTGGGAGAAAAACGAGAAAAAAGGCATCCGGATATTGTCCCGTCATTGGACGAAATTTTAAGTCAGATTAAACTTCCGGTTTGCGTTTTTCTGTATACTTTGAACATACATATACTACGAATAAAGTGTATTTTCAGAATTTTATCTGCTATCATTTTCATGTTAGCTATCCACGGCGGTCACAGAGTTTATCAAATAGAGGGGGTCTGTACACTATATCAATGACCAGCATGGATTGATTAGTAAACTTAGAATTGAAAGTAAATACACTTTATTTATATAGTAATGAATGTTCATAATATACTGATAAGCACTGAAATTATTCATGTGAACTTTTGATACCTTTTCTGAAATTCTCCAGTCATTAAATCTTTTACAAAATTCATTGATCACAAAAAAAAAAGATGTGGTATGATTGCCATGTTGAGACAACTCTCCACAAGAGACCAAAATGACACAGAAATTAACAACTATAGGTCACCGTACGGCCTTCAACAAAGAGCAAAGCCCATACCGCATACTCAGCTTCAAAAGGACCCGAAATGACAATATAAAACAACGCAAACGAGAAAACTAGCGGCCTTATTTATGTACAAAACATGAACGAAAAACAAATGTGTAACACATAAACAAACGACAACCACTGAATTACAGGCTCCTTACTTAAATGCTCATAACATACTAAATGTATGTTCATATTGTAATTGATAGAAAACCAAAAATTAGGAAATTTGGAAATAAAGGTGGAGGGATAAAAAAAAAAACATTTTCCTGTCCCAAATAACCTATGACTTATGATAATTTTGCTGAAATTCTCCAGTCATTCAATATTTTACAAAATTCTTCCAACAACACTTTACATACTTTAAACTACGTTCTGAATGCCTGCGATTTCGCGGGTGTGTTCTAGTATTTTTTAGTTTTAGTTCATTTATATGTTTTTCAGTTTAGTATGATGTCCATTTTTACCTAACTAGTACCCATTTTTTGTTTTAGGCCTAGCTGAGGGCCACCTCCAGGTGTCAGATTTTCTCGCTGAGTTGAAGACCCATAGTCGGGTTGTTGTTTCTTTGAAATATTCCCTATTTCCATTCTCAATTTTATTCTATTTACCTGGAGAGCATTGTAGTGGTCTTTGTATTCTGTCTGTTTAGCTCTCATGGTCCTGGCAAGTTGTGGAATCTCTAACCCTAACCTCGCCATACATTCTGTCTCTCTGATCATAGTCAAAATCTGAGGGTCAAAGTTCACATAGAGTTCGTTTGATTCTGGATGTCTGACCAACACTGATGACTGAAGTCCTGAACGAGCTGCTTCAATCTACAACAGTAAGAACAACTTAATAGCAAATTGTTTTTAGACAAACTTTCAAGACATTTTGATTGGCAAAACTTTTTCTTATTTTCTAGCAGAACTAAATTCATATTTAAAAGTCACATATGATCAAATTGCTCTGATATCTTTTCTACAGTGTCTATTTTTTGTTTAAACACAGGATTCATTTATTTTTGTTGGTACAATTTTTGTAGATTCTGGAAACTTCATTTTGAAAATCTATCAAACTACATACAAGCCTATAGAAAATGTGCTAACGGTTGATTCTAAAATTTTTGGTTCAGCTATACTCACAAAATTCACACTAAAAATAGAACCCAATAATTAACTAAAAGAAGACACTTAACAAACTGACATGTGACTCTAATTCTATACTAACCTGTCTTAGCCAACCTCTATGATAGAGGACTTCAAATTCTAACAGACACTTGGCCAACTTGTTGTAGTTTTTGATAATCTTCTTGGCATCATTTCCCTCCAAGAGTCTGGGTTGCTGTTGGAATATCTCCATTGGCTCTTGAATACGACGGAACAACTGGCGGGCCCAGGATATTTTACCTAAACAAGAGATTTATTCAAATTTTGATTTAAAAAGTACATTCCTTTATAATTAACAAAACTGTTAAATATTTGTTAACAGTTGATTAGTTTATATTTTGCAAAAATGCACCTAAAACAGTGCAATTCTTGTTTATTAAACTATGTAAAATATTACAACTAAAAACTTTTAAAACATAAATCTTTAATCAAATGATTTCTTTTATTTTTTATTATTTACATTTTAAAATATGAAGGGAAACTAAATGTTCATCAACTTCCTTAACATTGCCAAAAAAGCTGAATATTTCTGATGACAAATACCAGAATAAATAACCGACCTGCAATTGGTGGTAGATCTCTAGCGACCGGAGGATCATTCTTATTTTTCTGGTAGATTTTAGACACCATCTCAATATCCCTTCCATAATGACTGAGGATGCGATGGAATTTCTCATTAATTCCAAGATTTGGTAAATCTAACTTCTCAAACTTCCTCAGTAAGACTATTGCTCTAGGAGTGCTACTAATCCTCTCAAATTTAGTATCCATGAAAGACTGTAGGTTTGCCTAAAATATCAAGTTTGGAATTGACTATTTGATTTCACAAGTGAAACAGACCCTTTTGTTTAGAAAGGGCTTGATCTGAAATAGCATTCAATGATAAAATAATACACACTCCCACAACACCTCAGGGAAAGTTTTATCATTAACTCACTATACAAGGTGTACAATCATATCTCCAATTTTTATTATAATAAAATATTACTGACTTATTACAGGTATTTTCTCATGTAGAAAATGGTGGATTAACCATTATTTTATAGCTAGCAAAACCTCACAATTGTATGACAGTTGCATAAAATTCCATCTGGAAACAAGAGTCCTTAATCTTTAGGCCACGGTTTTTTATTTTGTTGGTTTACGGATTTTCCCAATGAAAAAGTCGGGTCGGTCGGTCGGAAAAAAAAAGAAAAAAAAATATTTTTCAAGACAGAAAAATATGCAAAATAAATATATATTTCACCTTTCTAATTATATGTTTGTTATGCTATTTTGTCATCATTTCTTAAATTTTAGTTCGATGAAATATTCTTGCTCAGCTGTCATAAATATCGCATGTGACATTGTCTAATAATTTCCCGTAAAAAAGGGGTGTGTGCACGGACAAAGACGAAATTAAATCGTCATTTCACAAACAAGAAAAACAAATTCGTGTAGCTCTTAATCAATTCCAGAAAGCTTGGTTAGTAATGATCTTCAAGCACCAAAACTGATATAGAAAAAAATGTAAAAAACGTCGTACAAAAATAAGTTTCAACAAACGTGTCAAAAACGTAATAGACTTGTCCACTGGAAAAACGAGAATATCGGGTTAATCTGGTGTCATGCATTCCCATTTTTTATCCAAATTGACGATATATTTTTTATTATCTATGAAACAAGAAAATTCTAAATGATTTATTGATATTCAGAACTTTAACTTTGTGCCTTCCACCTTTCCACATTTGGACAAGTCTATTTCTATGATATTATGCATCTTACGGACTGATGACAAATAAGGGAAACGAACTTACTGTGTAACTGGTTATAAACACAGATTTCGTTCCGCAAAATTACTTGTGCAAACGACATTTCAAGGTCAATTATAATTGATTTGTCTATTTTTAGAAACGTAAACTGGAAGTTTTATTTTTTCACAACAGAAAGTGTTATCAATTTTGTTAGTGATTAATGCATTTTATTTCATAAAAAAAGAAGATTTTAATTATTTTTCAGGGATAATGTATTTGTTAGGGTTGGCGGGAATAAAAAAGCATGAAAAGTCAATTTTATTTTTATTCTGGAAATCGGCAAAATCGGGTCGGCGGATCCGTAAACCAACAAATTAAAAAATCCTGGCCTTAATATGTTTTGTAAAAAAATATTTTCACTATAAAGATCTGACTAACTCATAGTTATATCTGTGCAACACTTTAAATGGTTCATACAAAATTCTAATACAAATGTTGAATTATACGTGTCTGAAGACAAGAAACATATCTAAGAATTTCAAACTAAATATAAATGGTGTACCAATTGAGATATTAAACATTTATTTTGTATGTTAGAATGTTTTTAATATTCCGATCTCAGATCTTTTAAATGTGCAAAGATACTCACATGTAGTTCAGCAACCATTCTTTTGAACTCATCAAAATCAGTATCAAATTCCTGTTTTCTCTGATCCAAAAAATCATAGGTTTTCTTTCTCATTGCAGTAGTGATCACACTAAATCTGTTGGCCATTTTGTCAATCTCTGTAAACAAAAAAATATACCGGTACATCTAGTTCTAGTTCAAAGTCAAAACCAATAGATAATATGCATTTACTTTTTAAGAATCAAAATTTAAAAAATAATCTAATCTTCCAAACTGTTTTTTTTCATTTGTTAGTAATTTTCTTTTGCCTATTAATTTTTTTTTATTATAAATTCTTCAATAAACTACTGAGAGTATAAAAATACCAACCTTCAATCTTGGATTCCGACAGATGAGAGTACAGAGAAATAGTCTCAAACATTTCAATGATCTTTTTCAATCTTCTTGTAAACGTATCAAACTTTCCAAAGATGTACATCTCTGAAAATTCAAATGGACGTTCATTTGGCATCTTCTCCAACTTTTCCTTAGTTTTATGAAAGCATCGTTGATATTCTTCGTTAAGTTTGATGCAATCGTTCAGTTTCCTGACGACATCCTCTTGTTTCTGTGTCCACACAGTCTCGTATCCACCACAGGAGATGTACGACTTACACGCTGTTATCATCTGATTCGTGATCTGAAAGAGAAATATCAAAATAAGAAAATCTATTATCTGTTATGATTGAAAATGAGACAATTTTCCTTCAGAGTCTCATTGACTTCCTTCAACAATCAAGAAAACCCATTTCTTGTAGTCAGATTTAAACAGCTCTTCCATCACAATAACTGTGAGAGCTCAACCCTCATATAACCTAGAAAAACAAAATAAGCACAAAATGCTTAGAAGACTTCAAGTCTGGCTTTTTATGTATGAAATTAAATTGAGTAGAGTCTTTCCTTCATTTCGATTTTGTGTACTGGTGTCTTTTTTTTAAAATCATGATCATTCAAACCTTTTGCTTATTAGTGAGAGATTTATCTAGCTATAAAACCAGGTTTAATTCACCATTTTCTACATAAGAAAATGCCTGTACTAAGTCAGGAATATGACAGTTTTTATCCATTTGTTTGATGTGTTTGAGCTTTTAATTTTACCATTTGATTAGGGACTTTCCATTTTGATTTTTTTTTTCAAGTTGGTATTTTTGTGTTTTTACTTTTTCTTTCTTTAGTTTTGTAGAATTATAGTCACTCCACATAGGTTTAAAATGCATGTAAGTTCAACGGCATACTGCAAAACTTACCTTGACAAAAAGTGATGTCATACGCTCTGATGTATTGTAGTATCTGGATATAGAGTGGATCATTCTGATAGCGTTGATCAACCCTGGGATAGCGTCTAACATGCCAACCTAAAATAGGAAAATATTTATGGAAAGGGCCTAATTATAAAAGAACCAAATTATCAAAATAAAAATAAAAAGAAGCATTATACAATCAATTTTCTTCTGGTTTATAATTTACAGGAATTTAGACATTAAAACCTTTATACATTCTATGAAACCAAAAGACATGACAGGAGAAGGACAAAGTTTGGATTTTTTTCTTTCTTTTCATGTTGATTGCTAAATACAAACTAGGTCTTAAAAAGTCTAGAAGAAGAGCATTGCAACAGCAGCATATATTGTTCACTCTCTTGGAATACTCTAAAAAAAAAATTCAAAAGTTTAACTAAGAAATTACTTGAGGTGTAAATAAACTTACTGGATCACTGTTGTAAAGTGGGTCACAGAATTTCTCCAACGTGTACAGAAACTTCACGTTGTCACGAGCTTCATTGGCCAAGTCAGTCACTCGTCTGTCTAATTCCTGCCATCTCTGCAATATATTAAAACAATGAAATTACTTTTTTATAGGATTTAAACAAAAATTTCTCAAATTTTATTGCTTTTTTTGCATATACAATATAAGACATTGTCATCAAATATTCAGAAAAAATAATGTTAGACATTAAACATCAAAAGATTAATAGTATTTGATAATTCAGGAATGGTTGGTCATACATATTTTTCTCCAGTGTGTTTTGCTATCGTTTGAATGGCTGTCAACACATATAATTTTTTTTCTTCTTCATAATAGATGGAATGGCTTTTAAACTGATATCCTTTACATATTAAAGAAGTTTAATAAACTTACAGCTACAAGTTTTGATTTAGCAGCATGGAGAACCCCAAGGACAGCTTTCACATCGGAACCCTTAATCTGGTCCAATAAATAATTAAACTTGGACATCCTTTTCTTCCAGTGGTCCAATTCAGCCCTAGGTCCAATATCATCAGCCTCCTTCCTCATCTGTTCACTCTCGGCTAGGACTTGTTCCAGTTGTTTCAGCCATACTCCCATGCATTGCTCTATACCCTCTAGAGCCTCAGAACTGTTAGCTACTGCCTGGTAATCAGCAGGTGTGTTGATTTTTGACAATTCGTATGTTTCACATGGTTTCAATGTCACTTTCTCTTCAAGACTTTCTTGTGCACCTATTAAATAATAATATCAATACTTTAGACATCATCTAACGATACTAAAGGTTGAAAATAGGATAACTTATGCAGTTGATATTATAAAATTTTTAGATCACACTTTGGATTAGCACTCAATTAACAACTTTTTCTTTAACCTTAAGATCTGATACAGCAAATAAGATGAACAATTTTTCCTTTTTCATAGTGATGTTGACTTTTTGTGCTGATGCATTTTTAAGAAATCCTAAGGTATGAACACACTTACCCACAAGAACAGATACAAATGAGTCCAATGTGTTGAGGAAGTCTGTCCTGATCTGTATGCCTGAGGGACTGTCCAGTTTACCCCACCCTCCATCCAGACTCTTCAGAGCTGGGATAAAGATACTGGAGAGAAGACTTTCTACAGCATGTAGAAGACCGCTACCATTTTTTCCTTGACTGCTGGTATCCAACTTGGTGAAATTGATCTCCTGTAAATAATAATTCAATATATGGATCAGTTTAAATATGCTTAACAAAATTTTCTACTGTTGATATAAAATATTATTAAAGAATTCATATGTTTAGGACTATTGGTTGGTTTTTTTTTAGCAATTTCTGCTTAATGTTAAAGTTAATAAAAAATATGATCAGGCTATTCACATTATTGTGAAAAATCAGTTTTTCTTTTATGTATAAATTACTAATTTCATTGCATATCTCGTTTTTCTTTATATTGATTATAGGGTTTTCAATCATTCTTCTACATTAGAGCTTGAGGTTTGGTGTGAGCCAAGGCTTAATGTTGAAGACCGTACCTTGACCTTCAATGGTTTACTTTTATAAACTGTGACTTGAATGGAGAGTTGTCTCATTGGCACTCATTCCACATCTTCATATATCTTTTAAGGTTTATAAATTTTTCAAATTTTACTCCATTTAAAAAGTTTACATAGTACTTGTAGAAATTGGCAAGTTAACTTAAAAGTCAAAGATTTAAATCCTTTGAACACCATCTTTATATTTTCACAAAATTTATTAGACTTTGTAAAGGTTCTTTCCTTTTTTTCCACATTTCTTGTATATTTGTCAAGTTAAGAGGCTTCCGTCAGATGATAGAATTTCTGTTGACAAAGTAAACTTGAACATTTCTATTGAACATATTTGACATAGTGCTATAAAATTCTGCAATGATCATATGATTTTACCTTAGAGATATTTTGTTCTGTTATTTGTGCCCCTGGTTCGACCTTGGTAAACACAAGAGCAATTCCACGGAGAGGTGTATCTCGTCCATTTGTAACAAACACTTTAGGTTTGGTAGATCTTGTAAACTTTGGCTGTGGTGGACCCACACGGATCTGTTCCACTGAAATAGTCAAAAGTAAAGTAAAAAGATCTACTTAGTAATAATTCTATAGAAAATAAAACTGTATATAATGCACTTCTTAAGGTCACAGTATGGTCTTCTTTGAAGAACAACTATGGTAAATTCAGAAGTTATTGTGTGTACTTACAGTTGTGATTTTATAAAGAATAGACAGAATGTGAGATTTATTAAAAGCAATTTCAGTAAAATCAACATACCGATATATGAACATGTACCAGATATCAGAATGACTGTTATTATAGTCAAGATATTCACATTAATATACCTCACAGTAATTTCAGAATTTACAGTACTTTCTACATGCTTGAAATTCCCTTAACAATATGTGAATATAAAGATGACCAAAAATGTGAATATAAAGATGACCAAAAATAAGAATATAAAGATGACCAAAAATGTGAATATAAAGATGACCAAAAATGTGATGAACACCAAAAATGAAAACAGTAAAAGACAGCTACAACTACTGATGAAACCTATGAAACATCAATCAGTCAAGCTCTAGTTATTCTAATTCTGTAGCTCTTATTAATTTTTTTAAAAGTTCCACAGCTAGGGATAGGCATGCAAATGTTCTGGCTACTTTATTATATAGAATATGTGATAATTAAGAACTCATAATTCTAAGTAACATGAAAACCACATCACTTTTTTCACAAATATTATACATAGCCTAAGGTAAATGGTATAATCAACTCCATCAGACAAAGTTGACCGTAAATATATCAATTTATTTTCTAATTACCTTTTTTGGTTTTATAAAAATTATAAAAATTTATAAAAAAGATTTTGACTCTGAGCTTTCCTGCTGAAGTTTTCTCCAGAAAAGTGTTTCAAACAGCTCATTTTTGAGTGCAATATTTATATTTATGATGATATGTTTGGTTAAGATTTTATATACTGCACACAGATGAATCATGACAAAAAATGAATGTTACTCATAATGCTTCAATATTCTGCACTTAATATATGTGCATGACAAAAAAAATCAATTAATTTAAAATATGAAGTTTCAATTTTAACTTTTGTTATTTAAAAGTTATACCTTTTGAAAGAAACTACATTTTCTAAATTATATGTACTTTTATGTTGCAACATAAAAAAACTCATTTACATCTCTTTTAAAGTTAATAAAAAACTGACTGTTAAAATGATAGAGGGATCACACTTTGGGTGTGAAATCTGAAGTGTGAAAACAAAACATCATTGCACACAATGTGAAAATTAAATAAATAACTTCACCATTATAATCTTACATGAAAACTTATGCTGTCCGGTGTCAAAATGTGCTGTGTTCGCTGAAAAAAGTTTGACAAAACTTGTTATAAGTTTGGTAAAAAATAGTAATCTTGACCAAGATTTGTGTATGGAGACCTTGTAATGAGCTGGTTAGAGTTTTTACAGAGTTTTTGACAGAGAAAATTAGGGAAAAAGCTTAAATTCTATGCAAAAGACAGGATAATAAAGATTTTTAAAAAAATGTATTGTTTCTCATCGCATCAGAAATATTTATACAATTTAAAATTTATGTATCATTTTTTTTGGTATAAAGAAAATATGATGATTTGACTGTAATCTTAGATAACCAAACAGTAAAATTTGAAGACCAAAGAACAAGTTTATATTCTAAATGAGATTGAAATCCTTGTGAAATCTTATTGCTAAGCCTAACTAATGTCTATAAATGAAATCACATTACTTAAAGCCTAACTAATGTATACAAATTACATAATGATTGCAAGGCTTATATTCATACTGTTACTTATCTGATCTATAAGAAATGATCACGCATAATACAAGTGTAACAAACTGTCAATTTCAAATGATTTTTTTTGTTTAATAACCTTCGTTAATGTATTGTTACATAAACTTGTTGAGTAACATGTATCAACTGCCTTAGATACCAATATCTCTTTGCGACAAAAAATGAAATGATAAACTTTTGGACACACTTCAGTTGAACATGATATCAATTGTATAATTCAATAATACCGTTATGTCTGATCTTTTCAACACTTTCAAACAGGTAACCTGAGGAGAAAAATTTGAACGAAACAAGAATTTACACGTCTCATTGATACTAAACTCAACTGAAGAATTTATTGTTTAGGCCATATTTACTTACATAAATAGTTTAAATCGTTGAAAGTCAGGTAAAAGAACTAAGGTATTATGAAAAATCAAATAAAATTTAACCGCACTGCATGGATGTTAATATAAAATAAACAAAAGTGAGCTATATATACATAAATTTTATCTTCAATCTATACCGGTACATGAAGTTTAATTCGTGTCATCTATTAGAATCACAAAAGGGTCAGTGTACCAAAGATGTTAGGACTTTTTACTTATACTAATATTCTTATTCACAAAAATACACAGATTTAATATTGATAAAACTATTATATATTTGTTTTAAAAATGAGAAAGAAAATATGAAATGTGAAAATTGATCTTACAGAATTTTAATAATCATCCTTAATAATTGAGAAAATTAATATTTTTATTTCGTGATTTTTGAGAAAAAAAGATTTTTATTTCTAATTTTTCAATGAAATCACTAAGGGCTGTGGTATATCACAGGATTTTGTATAAGTGGCAATATTTTGCACTATATTGAGTAACATTTCACCAATCAGACAGGGTTTCTTCCTCTTCCTAAACATATATAAAATTGGCTGCCATGTTGTAGCCTAATGTGTAGAAAGTTGTGCTAATCACCAACACACAATTAACCAAACTTGTATATGTTTGTTTTTTTATTATTTGTAAAAATTAAACTTTTATCTTTGAATTAGGAATACTAAAGTCAATCATGCTTTTAGATGAGTTGCCATAGAAACCAGGTAGTGGTACCAAGGAGTGATCCCTTATTCTCAGCTAGACCATACTATATTCAATCATGCTTTTACATGAGTTGCCATAGAAAAAGAAGAAGTGATCCCATATTCTCAGCA
The DNA here is from genome assembly GCF_965363235.1 of Mytilus galloprovincialis. NCBI lineage: Eukaryota > Metazoa > Mollusca > Bivalvia > Mytilida > Mytilidae > Mytilus > Mytilus galloprovincialis. Next base: position 93,590,444 of record NC_134843.1, read on the forward strand.
AGTCATAAACTACGATTTCCTCCTAATGACAATACCTGTTTTAACGACAGATGACTTTATTGGTTGTGTTTTAATTACGATTCCCTACTGTCAATATTTATGTGAAATCAATTATTATGACTTTTATTCTGTGATGTCAATTTGGTCTATTGTGATAGGTACTTAACTTTATTGTTTAATTTAACCTTAAAACGAATGAAAACTGGGGAATACAAATAATAAAACAACATTATATTTACAACAAAAACTTGACAGTTCGCTATCAGAAATGTACATTTTTAAAAAACACTTTTCACTATTCTCTCCAGATTATATTCATTGAAGATGTCATTTTTTCATGACAAGTTATTTGACCTAAAGATGATAATTTTGCAAAAAAAAGCCCTCTTTCTTTTAATTGACATTTTCATTGTGTCAAAATGAACATTTTGAAAATTTTGAAAAGAATTGTTTGACAGCAACATTGTTAAATAAGTAAAAAAAAGAAGTGATAAGAAATATTGAAAATCCATTGATTGATATAAGAAAAATCTGATTTCATAAGGAGACTAATATTTTCTGTCAAAAATGAAATGACCAAAGTTTTAGACCTAAATAAACATTATTGTCCCATCTAGACTTACGATTCAAATCAGAACAAACAAAGAATAGAATGACAGTTTGATAGATGTTATAATCGGAATATTAATATTTTTATCTAATAATGGAAATGTTTATAAAATATTCTAGTCATAAGTAAATTTAAACTAGCACCATAATGACTCTATTCATACATCAATATCTACTGCTGATAAAAAAACATCAAAGAATCATTCTTATAACTTCAATAAAATTCCTCATTTTCATTTAATCATACATCTAAAAGAACACATTATAAAATTCTTTGAATGCCACAATACTTGAAACAAAACCTGAACTTTTGAAGATGTATTTTTGTTATAAAACCAATCATGACTAGGCATTTAAGGACAATGACTAATGTCAGAATAGCAAAAACATTTCCTATGTATTTTATTTAAAAGTCATATATACTGATCATCAAAAATTAAACACAACTGTATTCTGAATTCTGACTTTAAATGTTTGAGGCATTACATGCTTCATACAAAAAAAAAATCCAAAGTGAAAAAAGAAAGTAGAGACCTGAAAGTAACAGTATGGTTTTTGAGAATTTTAAACTAAGAAATATTCTTAACTTCTTGACACCATTGTAATTGTCAAAACAGGTTAGGATAATCTGATTATTTTTCACAATGAAGAAATTAAAATCAAAGTAACAGTTATACACCCACAGGGTATGTGTAGTATTTCTTTATGTTATCAGTATACTTTTGTTTACATGTAAACAAACATGTAACCATGTGTAATATTTGAATACATGGTGTTCATTGAAGTAGACTAGAGATTAATTTCTTCACTGATCTTTTTATTCAAATACTATTTAAATTTCCTATTACACAAATTAAATGTCTCTTTATGACTTTTAGTTCAAACTATTCTAAGCATATTCAAACATTAATACTCTTACTGTGTGATTGTGCAATCACAGATATCTTTTTGGATTTTTGGAATTGTCGTTTTGAGATCATTCCAAGCCCAGTAAAGATGTGAATGTTATAGAAAGAGAAAGTTATCCCTCAAAAAGTCATCTTTATATCAACACATGATCTAACAAGATAGACAACTGAATACATTTCTTGCTTTGTTTTACTCATTTGGAATTTTGGTATTTTTTTACTTTAGGGGTCCCAACACTATATAGCTATACTAAATTGACCCTAACATAAAACCTTAACTTTTCCTATAAATAATTCTAACACTACAAGGTAGCTTAAAACCTCAAATCTAGACCTATCTTTGAAAAACCCTGAGAGCCTAACCATAAATGAACAATAAATCTAAAGTATTATAGGGAGTGTTTTGCTCATACATTATGTCCCATGATATTTCTCAGCCCATTTCATTCCAGAAGTAAAATAAACTTCTTAAACCCCTAAACAGATAATAGAGTTTTCAAGAACTTTGGCAGAAGAGATTGGGAATATATAATTGGGGATTCCACATTCTTGGAACAAAAGAAATGTAACAAAACTTATGGGATAGCCAGTGGGAACCAACAGTCACCCTTTCACTTTCATTATATTTGATCATATACATACATGGTTCTTTAGGTTCTTCAGGTTCTTGGTAATAAAACAACAGCTGTCCTAGATCTTTGTTTCCATTCAGAAACTGGTCCATCATATCAATCTGAAATTATTAAGGTGTTATATTTATCAATACTCATCAACACCAAAATGACAACCATTGTTCTAACAAATACAACCCTTTCCAACATCCCAAGTACATTACAAATTATCCTTACAATCAATTATCTGTATACAATTTTCACCCTGTGATATTTAGAACGTTAAAGATTTATCCAGTTGCAACACTTTGTGGTTATTTTCCTCACAATTTGAGTAATGGTATACAGAGTCTGCTTATGGTACAAACAATACCGAAGTGATTTTTCTCGTCCTAGAGATATTACCATTATTTTTATTTAGCAAAAAACTAATCATTCATGATTAATGAGTTAAAAAAATTAATTTATGTTCTTTTTATGATACAAACAACTGCAACGATGACTTTTGCCTCATTTATTAGGAAAAGGACTTCTTACACAAATAATGTCATTATCAAATTGACAGATATTGAGAAAATAAGCATTTTTGTGGATATTTAATTTTGTGGTTTTGCTGATCTCTGCATACAAAGCCTTTAGATACTTCGTAATTCGTTCAACAATTTGTGGTTAACCTGTACCCCCAAAACACAATAAAATTGGAATTCAACAAATTAAAATGAATATACAGTATCACATCCCAAATCAAGTGAAGACCACTGTATCAGCCATGGAGTTCAGGCCAGTAAAGAGTAATCAAGTCCACAGTTGATATAAGATTTCATATACAATCTATTAGTTTTTTTGTCATATAAGAAATGCCTATTGAAAAAGCCAAAAAGTTAAGACCAATAGAATAGATAGATCATCAGATGTTAGTTTTGGTTATGTATTTGACGAAGTATGTGAAAAGATATTCCTCTTAATGAAACAAAACAGAATATGAAATCAGCTGTTTTCAAAACCAGAAACTAATGTAATTTCTCTTGGAATAATTCTATTACATAAATAAAACAAAGCAGATTTAAGACAAAGTTGTAGTCAGAGTATAAATTATTTGTGTTAAAGACTGAAGAAAATTTCATAGTTTCTCTCTTCCAACTACATTTTAGGGGTAAAATAGTGTGAACTAGACACCTTAAGACGGTGATTTGTCAAATTAATTGTCTATTCTTCATGTTTTCCTTATAGACTACTGGTAATAAGAACTACTGCATACCTGAACTCCTTCCAAGATGGCATCCTCCACCTCTGTGACCTCCAACCCAAGGCCATCAGCCACAGTGGTAAGGATGTAGTAATGACGTTCATCTAGGCGAGCTCTCTTAGATTCTCTCTCTTCTTTTAGCTTTTGCTGCAATAAAAAAAAGAAAATTGTACATAAAGACAAAATTTAAATATTAATATTAATTAACTGAAATGTCTCGCCTTCTTTACTAATCATTGATATTATGTCGATAGTCCTAAGTATAAAGCTTTATTACAACTGTCACATAAACTTAACATTAACCAAGTAGCTAAACAAAGACCAATGAACCATGAAAATGAGGTCAAGGTCAGATGAACCATGCCAGGCAGACATGTACAGCTAACAAAGCTTCCATACAACAAATATAGTTGACCTATTACTTATTATAGTTTAAGAAAAATAGACCAAAACACAAAAACTTAACACTGTGCAATGAACCGTGCAATTGAGGTCATGGTCAAATAAATCTGCGGGACTGACATATAGATCATAATATATTTCCATACACCAAATATAGCTGACCTTTGGCATATAAAATTACATAAAAAGACCAAAACTTAAAAACTTAACTTTGACCACTGAACCATGAAAATGAGGTCAAGGTCAGATGACATCTGCCCGCTAGACATGTACACCTTACAATCATTCCATACAACAAATATAGTAGACCTATTGCATAAAGTATGAGAAAAACAGACCAAAACACAAAAACTTAACTATAACCACTGAACCATGAAAATGAGGTCAAGGTCAGATGACACCTGCCAGTTGGACATGTACACCTTCCAGTCCTTCCATACACCGAATATACTAGCCCTATTGCTTATAGTATCTGAGATATGGACTTGACCACCAAAACTTAACCTTGTTCACTGATCCATGAAATGAGGTCGAGGTCAAGTGAAAACTGTCTGACGGGCATGAGGACCTTGCAAGGTACGCACATACCAAATATAGTTATCCTATTACTTATAATAAGAGAGAATTCAACATTACAAAAATTCTGAACTTTTTTTTCAAGTGGTCACTGAACCATGAAAATGAGGTCAAGGACATTGGACATGTGACTGATGGAAACTTCGTAACATGAAGCATCTATATACAAAGTATGAAGCATCCAGGTCTTCCACCTTCTAAAATATAAAGCTTTTAAGAAGTGAGCTAACACCGCCGCCGTAGCCGCCGTAGCCGCCGCCGCCGCCGGATCACTATCCCTATGTCGAGCTTTCTGCAACAAAAGTTGCAGGCTCGACAAAAATCACTCAATATCTACAGGAACAAAGGTAAATAGCTTCAATTCTAATGAGAAAACTCTCAAATCAATTTCTTAGGAAAAAGACAGCGTATAATCTCCATATTTTAAGTGTTTGATCTGTGAATATATTCCGGAGAAATGAATTTCATCAACACCAAAGACTTATCTCCATGGTAAACCAATTGTTCATACCATGTAGTAAACCAATTGTTCATACCATGTATGTAAAATCTACTTCTATACCATGACAATCACAAGGTTTCAACTTTAATTTAAAATTATATCAATATACCTAACCCTGTCAATAACTTCAGGTTTCAATTATAATTAAAATTCATATCAATAGAGTTTTAAATCTATATCCGTAATAATTAAATTTACAATAGTATTGGTTTAACTGCTCACAATTTTTTTTATATTTTTATATATATTTAGGTCAATTTATTATACTTATATCTTAAATACTGGCCTCTCAAGATTTTTTTTGAGAACCCTGAAATTTTTTAAATATTTATATCTTGGAAAAATGTCATAACAATTGAAAACAAACAAGAAGAGAATTAGCAATGGAACAGACTGACTGAGAATTACCAAAACATACATAAATTAAGATGTTAGTCTTCTCGTTTAAATTGTTTTACATTGTCATTTCGGCGCCTTTTAAAGCTGACTATGTGGTATAGGCTTTGCTCATTGTTGAGGGCCATATGGTGACCTATAGTTGTTAATTTTTGTGTTATTTGGTCTCTTGTGGAGAGTTGTCTCATTGGCAAGTATACCACATCTTCTTTTTCATAGTAATAATAGCTGATAGCTTTAGATATTCAGCTGTAATGTATTAAAAGCAAAAGCAAGAAAACCTACCCCCCTTTTTTTACACTTCTTACAGAAAAAAAATTAAAAAGTCAAACTTTTTCTGACAAAAATGTCAGTTCTGAGACCAAACATTTTTTTCAATGCATTAAACACATTATCTATACTTACAAGTTGTGATTCCCTATTAGCTTTTCCTGCCATAGATGCCATTTTAAAATTAGAATTAAAATCCTATACAGGTTTATAGGCTCACAAAAATGCACTAAATTATGTCATTATAAAAAGTGCTCAATAATAAAACTCATCCAATAGAGGATAAATAGTTATTTTATTATCCCAAACAATGAATATTGTCAACAATATTTTTTTTTAATCCTTTTTTAAACGAAGCATTAAACAAACTAGCACTCCACCGCTGATATATAATGCAAATAATTTGTTCCAAGTCTACACAAAGCCCTTGTACACATATTCATTGAACAGAAAGTTTTGCGTCAATTGAGTATACAAATAACTTTCCCGGTATCTATGTGTATTGTTTGTATTACGGTCTATCCAATACAAAATGATGGAAGGACTTTAGATAAGGGTCTCGGTTATATCAATTTCATAAAAACCTTTCATTATTTTAAATCTAACTTGTTCTAACAGATCAATAATTAAAAGAATTTGTTGTTTTAAGTATTTCCTTTTTACTTATCTAAGTACAATTGGCACTCATTGATCTATCCACGCTTGGTCAATCAGCGATTTAAAAAACTGATTAAACCATACCATAATAAAATTAAATTATACAGTGAAAGATATGGGTGGCTTTTCTAACAAGCTGATTAATTTGATCTATTCTTAAATTTACTTATATAATTTTATCCAACATAATTCTCAACAATCAAGTTTTATTTCAAGTTATTTTTTCTATTTACTTTTAATTTGAGAGTAATCACAAATTTTATTTTTTTTACACTTTGCTAAAATGTAGTTATCTGTGAAAAATATAATAAAAATGATATGTCAACTGAACAGCTTAATTGGTTGTGAAAAGTTAAAACAAATTTAGTATGAATTTTACGGAGAAAAAGTAACATTTAAATGTTCAGTCGGATCTAGGGACTAGGGTGGCCCTTGGATGCATGGGCCACCTTTTTTTGGAAAAATTTGGTTAATTATATAAAGAATCACTAAAGCATATGATTACTGGAGCAGCAGCACCCCCTCCCCCCCCCCCTTTTGCATGTTTGCTATAAAATTTTTCACTCTTCCAGTCTAGTTTTTCTGGTAAGCTCTCATTTAACACATGTCGTAGAATGCTAATAAAATTTAGCACAAGACAGAAACATGTAAAGTAATATATGTAATGTTGAACTTTTCACTCCTTTATCATATCATAATTATAATATGTTTACATGCCTCACAAAGCAAGAACTTTTCTTAACTACCAATTAAACCACTGATCGTGTATATATGTAACAAAGTTATTTCAGAAAATTACCAAAAGATTGTAAAAGGGGAAGTAACTCATTTTTCACTAATTCACACAATTGCCTTTTTGCATTGCAAATAGATGCAATCCAAGAATAAACAGAATTATGTTAATTCTTTAAAATTAATACCTCTATTTACATGTTAATCGTGTGATTCTTAATAAGATTATAATAATCTATGTTGTAACATATAATTATTAATAACTATCTAAATCGTTTTACTTGGCCCTATTTTTTATAAGGTATGTACGCACCTGCAATCTTAAGCCTGTAACACTAATCTAGTTTTGCATTTAAAATGAAAACAAACAGACCTGGTCATATTGGCACCTATAAAATACAGTTAGTTATTTATAACATGTAGTCCAGGGACATATTTACCCATATGACTCATCATATCTGCCAACTGTCACTATTTGTGGGGGATTTCCCCTATGGGGCTCCCAAATTTTGAAAGAGCAATTTTGTCCACAATTTTAATCAAAACAATGATTTTTACAATGGCTATAGGCTTGTGAAAGTAAGAAGAAGCCAGAAAACAACATCAAATATATTTAAAGGCCCAATCGAAGGTTTTGTAGTTTAAGAGCCATTTTGCACGTAAAACACCCATGGGCATTTTGAAAAGTTGGCAGGTATGTATGACCTACAATATTAAGTTGGCACTGACCAACTCACTGCCAATGAGACAACTTTCCTCTAGAGTCAAATGAAGAAGATTTAAGCAGTGAATTTTATTTCTATAAATCTTAGATCGATTGATTGGTGATTAAAACCACTTTCAGCACGTCTGTGTTATTTTGCTGCGGTCAGTTTTTATTGGTTGAGGAAGCCAGAGTGCATGGAGAGAACCACTAACCTTTGGCAGGAAAAATTACAATCCTAGTCCATTACAGAGTCGAGTGCCAATCATACTACATGTGGGATTCTAACTAACAACCTCCGTGTTAACAGGCTAGTGATACAGTTGTTTGACAACTCAGACCACTTGGCCACCGAGGTCTCAATAAATCTTGAAAATAAATAATTCTAAAAAAGGATCTGTCACTGCTTAAGAACTATATTTAGTACTTACAAGTCTTTCCAAGGTCTTGTGATAGTGCCGTACATATTTGTAACTCTGCAAGAATGTCACCTTATTGGTCGACATCTTATCCAAATGGAATTATTGTTGCACTTTTTTAAATCCACATTATGATCAAAACTTTTTCAATTAACTTTTTTGAAACTGTTAATGAACTTTTCTTTTTTTAAATTTGCCTCATAAAAAGAGCACAAATATAATATCCAGTAATGATATTTAAAAATATTTATCAATTCCAAAATTTTGATTACAAGTTTCTGTTACATCTGACTACAGCAAACAAAAGTATTAACACTACCAGGATCCCAATGCAACTCAAATATAGATGACAATAAATAAACTAGGAATAACTTTATGACAATAATTCAAGTTTGCAAATAAAATCTACAAAATTATACCATGATTAAATAGTTTCCATAGCAATTAATATGCAATATCTCAAAATTATAGTGTAATTATTATTTATAGTCATCAGGGAGGTCGTTTTGATAGTTGTAATTTCATCTTTGGAGACAGTAATCATTTCTGCTATTGTTTATCAAAGATAATCAAATGATACTTTAACATGCAATCAGGTCGCAGCTTAATCTTTGTCAGGCAAAACTTCAAAGTACAATGCCTATAATTATACACAGTTATCATATTATAGTGAGAAGTTCACAATATGATTGAATTTATTTATCAAGAACTATACAGAACTGTGTCAATAAATAAAATTATTAATTGATTATTGCTTGCTTAACGCCTAGTGGCAACTATTTCATGAATATTATACATGTACCATTATAGCCTTTGGGAAAGGTGGCTATAAGGATATATTGACCTGAAAGAAGTATATTTACTGAGGACGAAGTCTGAGGTTGTTATATTTCTTTGGGTTAATATATCCTGTATTGAACTCATACACAAGCTATAACTGTTATATTTTTAATTTCTTACCATATTTGTATCAAAATCATGATTGCAATATATTTTCTTTTTTCTATCATTTTATTTTGTTGGAATTTAATAGATATTCCATTGTATCATAAACAATAGCAACAAATTGTTAGGTATTTAATTTTTGAGTGTTCATCTTATTTGAAGATTTTCTTCTTATCATGAATAATCGATCAAAAGTATACTTGACCTCACAAAGTATATTGGTTTTTAGATATTCTAAAAATAACCATGTAATATCACTTTTGCTATCTGCTGTTTTCTATCTACCTTCTATATCCCTGAACGAATCAAATTAGTTAAAATATATGAATTAATAATATTAATGACTATGGGTTGTTCCTCTATCTGTATCACTCTGCTCAGCTCTTAATAAAATTGCGTATCATTATATATGTTGATCCAACATAAATACCCAGACTTATCACTGACGTCATAATGAATGAATCGCCGTTTACATGTTTGACTCAAACTTATATATCAAGCCATCTTCCAGTTTGCTGGTGAAAAAAAAAAAAATTTGAAAGAATTTACTTGTTTATATCATACAAAATTTGCAAATAAAACCTGATAAATCATTAATTTGGTTGTCTGCTTATTGATATTGTAAAATGTCAGCTGCTCAACACATTATGAAGAATCTATGAAGCCTTTTTGAACTCATTCGCTCACAGTGCTAACTCAATGAAAAACTTCATGTTGTGACCCAGGCAGCTGATATTCTACACTATCAATATGCAGACCTGATAATTGGTACTTATCAATCAATAAAGCAGGCTCTACAAAGTAGGCTAACCAAAAATGAAGGGCATGAAATTTGGACTGCCACTGGAAATCAGGCTTTGTTAAATAAGGGTAGGAAGTTTAACCTTGCATCAGCAAACCTTAAAATGACCCCTCAAATAAAGGCAACAGTTGTATACCGCTGAAACGCATCAAATATAAGAGAACTACGACACAACATTAAAATGTAACACACACACAGAAACAAACTATAATATAACAATGTCCATTTCCCTGATGTAGTACAGGGCATTTTAAGACAAGAGGCTGTCACAACGACAGCAAACCGGATTTATTAACATTTATTTGTGTCCTGGCAATATCACAAGAACCATTACTGATGAATGGTGAAAGTGAAAATCGTCAATATCAAATTTGACCTCCATTTTGTCATCAAACTCAACATATTAAAATTTGAAAAGCTTAGATTGAATGGTTCATGAGTAAATGCAACAACGTGAATGGAAACGCCATTTTACGATCTTTCAAGAACCATAACTCCTGAACGGTAAATGTCAAAATCGTCATTATTGAAATTGACCTCTATTTTGTCATCAGTAACAACATATTAAAATTTCAAAAGCTTTGGTTGAGTGGTTCATGAGAAAATGCAAGGACACGACGGGAAACACCATTTTTCAATCTTTCAAGAACCATAACTCCTGAACGTTAAAAGTCAAAATCGTCATTATTGAACTTGACCTCCATTTTGTCATCAGTAACAGCATATTAAAATTTCGGAAGCTTTGGTAGAACAGTTCATGCATAAATGCACGGACACGACTGGAAACTCCATTTTTCAATCTTTCAAGAACCATAACTCCTGAACGGTAAAAGTCAAAATCGTCATTATTGAACTTGACCTCCATTCTGTCATCAGTAACAACATATTAAAATTTGGGAAGCTTTGGTAGAACAGTTCATGCTTAAATGCATGGACACGACTGGAAACTCCATTTTTCAATCTTTCAAGAACAATAACTCCTGAACGGTAAAAGTCAAAATCGCCATTATTGAACTTGACCTTCGTATAGTTGTCAGTAATAACATATTAAAATTTTAAAAGCTTTGGTTGAACGGTTCATGAGTTAATGCACGGACAACATTTGATTGCCGCCCACCCGACAGCCCGACCGCCCGCCCCGCCGCCCGCCCGCCCGCCGTACATCCCCAAATCAATAACCGACATTTTTGTCACAAAAATCTGGTTAATAAAAATGGTAGGTTGAACCTGGTTTTGTGGCATGCAGAGAGTTTTTGCAAGGGTTACTTTTATATGTCACTCTATATACTAGGCATCAGACTTTACATCCACATTCTGACAGAACAGACACAGCCATATCACACCCCTACCCCCACGCCACCCCCCTTTTTCTATCTTTAAAAGTGCATATGATACAGAACATGTGTATTAATTTTCCAGATGATGTGACCACATTTTTTTTGGTATAAGACTACCTTGACCAAGACTCTATCTTGAGGTTACAATGTACCAAATAAAATTACATGGGCGCAGCCATTTTATGTAGGGAACATGACATAGAGATAAAAATAGATGGCTCTCTGTGATTGGTTGTTATATCTTTTATATATTTTTCTTCTGGAAAGTATTATGAATGAAGTTTCATGCAAGCACAAATTTGTCCTTAAATGTATAGTATGAAGGGCCGGAAATATTTTTTTTATGTTGCTCAAAATTAGGGAAATTTTTCTGCGAAATCGTCAGGTATCGTGAAAAACCCCAAAATTCACCAAGAAAAGCCATGGGACCATATATATTTGAGTGCGGTAAAATCGCAAATAGATATCGAGCTTCAATTAGACAACAGCAGTTTTTCCATAATTAGTTTATTAAAAGCGCCTTTTAAGGAGATAATTGCTAAAAATAGCATTGCCGGCAATGGGGCCACCATTTAGTACTTTATATCCTATAATGGTCTCAAAATATGTCAAAAATTGTATTTAAAGAAAGATTAAGACATCAAAAACGCTTTACTAGTGTTGTGATATGTGTGAATAATTCCGTTTTCATGCTATAGTCTGTTTCTTATTTGCATTCAAAATATGGGTAAGTACAGGATTACATCGCCTTTGTGTGTCTTTTCTGTTTTTATCCAAAATATGTCTTACAGGCTTGATAGCCATATATAGGCCTAACTTTTGGCGATACTTGTTAGTCCTTGTCACATCACATGACACAGAAATCTTCGGATTTAACCCTCCCCCTTTTTTGGTAAAAACGGCTCCAAGGGTATATGCATACGCTAAACGATTTCGCATCATTCAAAACATTTACCAGACTACTTGTATAGCTAATATAGACCACCAGAAGCTGTTTTTTACGAAAAGAAGCTAAAGTGTGCACATGTATCTGATTTATAAAGCTATAGTCCGTTTCAAAATAGTGAACTTATTTCATATTGAACTGGTCCGAATTTTTAATTTGGTTTTCGGCACAGCGTCACTCAAATTAAATTTTCTGTTGATCAATATCAGAAGCACATGATTACTTCGAAAAGGCAATACTAACAAAGAGACAAAATATTACACCTGCAACAAGCAGTACCGTAATGTCTATAAAAATCAGTGTAATTTTTTACCAATTTTTAAACAGGGGTAGGCTCCAGAAATTAATTCTTGTGTATTGTACAGTTTTCAATGAGATATTTTGCATAGTAGAATGAAGTCAAGCAATGTTCAAGTAACTAATGCGGCAAAAAAAATCAAATTTCAATTTTTTTTTATTACCGTATAGGTTACAATGTACCAAATAAAATTACATGGGCGCAGCCATTTTATGTAGGGAACATGACATAGAGATAAAAATAGATGGCTCTCTGTGATTGGTTGTTATATCTTTTATATATTTTTCTTCTGGAAAGTATTATGAATGAAGTTTCATGCAAGCACAAATTTGTCCTTAAATGTATAGTATGAAGGGCCGGAAATATTTTTTTTATGTTGCTCAAAATTAGGGAAATTTTTCTGCGAAATCGTCAGGTATCGTGAAAAACCCCAAAATTCACCAAGAAAAGCCATGGGACCATATATATTTGAGTGCGGTAAAATCGCAAATAGATATCGAGCTTCAATTAGACAACAGCAGTTTTTCCATAATTAGTTTATTAAAAGCGCCTTTTAAGGAGATAATTGCTAAAAATAGCATTGCCGGCAATGGGGCCACCATTTAGTACTTTATATCCTTGATATTGGATAAGAGCATGGACAAAAAGACAGACAGACTGGAAAACATAATGCCCTATACCCCTGTTGGTGGGCAGCTTTAATATGCAGGCATAGACAAAATACAAACTACCATAAAGTCAATAAATAAATTCCTGTGTCAAACCTACACTTAACATTCATATAATACAATAAGAAGGTTGCCATGTAGCCAAATGCTACTGGAAATATTTGGTGCAGTTACAATGGGACATAACCCAATAACAACTAACTAAAATAAGTTCAGTTTACTAAAAATGATACTTTCAACAAAATATGATTTCGAGTGAATCAATAATAAAGAAACCTTGTCTATCTTTAGTAACAAATCATTCATAACAAAGTGAAAATTGATTCTTCAGAAAAAAGTTCTTTCTACATAGTAATCTGACCTAAGTTACGGTTGTAAATTTTTTATGACTGATTAAATAAATCTATAAACCTTGAATACAATTGAAGCTAGAAAGTTAGTAGCATAAAACAGATAGGGAATAATTGGGCTTTTGGCTCACTGTATTTCTAATTGTTCAAACACATTATAGACATGAAGGTCTATATTTATGACTCTGGGTGTAAGCATATAAAAGATCTACATTCTTTGTTAGCTGATAAAGTACTCCAAGCTTACTCTTAGTAACTCATATCAGTTTTACTTTTTGTCTTTATTTAGTATTTTTGTATTATAAAATGTATTGTTGTTTACCAATATTGTTATGCTCATTATTTTAAACTAATTTAATTGTGTACTTTTGTTATTCAATTACTAAATGAGAATAAAAAAAATAGTCCTAATGTGAATATCTATTTTATGAAGGCTGAAACAGGGGACACCAAGCCCATACTCATGATGTTTCTGAAGGGGTTATAAATTAATATTTGGGTCATAATGCAATGAAATTAATCTTTAAAGGTCAAACTGAATCTCAACTTTAATACAGAAGTTCTAAATAATATTTTTTGGTTTTCAAGGGGTGGGGTGGGGGGATTTGTTTGAACTTCCCAAAAGGGTATTAACAAAACTGCTGAATAGATTTATTAGGCCAAGCTAGGGCATAATGGCATACCGATTTTTTTTTAATATGGGTGTTAAATGTCATTAGGATTTTTTTCTATATAAATCAAAATAAATTTATTTCTGTAATAAAATCATGTGCTATGATACATGAAACCTTTTTATTAAACTATTGAAAGAAAAAAATCGTTTACATGAAAAGTTTTACCAAACATGCATGTCTACACATGAAAATGATATAGGGTTATATCTATAAATGGCCATATTTCAAAATAAATCTATCATACTTTCCTTACACCTGAAAACTTTTGTGCAAATATCAAATTTAACTCTCATTTTTTATATCAAATGTCAATTTAACATTAAAATGTACATTTGAATTCTGAAAAGACAACTAATTATTTATCCATTTTTAACAAAAGGATGCTAGCCTCCTTACAATACAGAGACACAGGTTGCCAATACCAGATTATTTCAGGGTGGTCACAGTGATAAAAAAAAAAGAAAACAAAGGTTGCTTCTGAAATCTTACAAACTTAACTTCCATATAAAGGAACAAATTAAATATATATTGACTTTAATTTATGACATGGTTCTCCCTTTTAATTTGAAACAAACTATCAATATATACAATTTTTTTCAAACAACTTAGGGTACAACTTCCACAAGAAAAATATTGACATCTGTATTAGGCTGATTGTTTTGAATATTATGTTAGATTTTGTGGTTAAATAGGACCCCCTTTGCATGTATTCACATGTTTTTGGTGAATTTTTGGAAAGAACAAATCAGAAGCTAGTTTCAAAACTGCCAAATTAGGAATCATTTTTAACATTATGATATTGAAAAACAAGAATGTGTCCAAAAAGTACATGGATGCCCCACTTGCACTATCCTTTTCCATGTTCCATGGACCGTGAAATTGGGTAAAAATCTAATTTGGCATTAAAATTAGAAAGATTATACTTTAGGGAACATATGTACTAAGTTTCAAGTTGATTGGACTTCAATTTCATCAAAAACTACCTGACCAAAAACTTTAACCTGAAACTCCCACTTTCATTTTCTATGTTTAGTGGACTGTGAAATTTGGGTCAAAAGTCTAATTTGGCATTAAAATTAGAAAGATCATATCATAAGCAACAAGTGTACTAAGTTTCAAGTTGATTGGACTTCAGCTTCATCAAAAACTACCTTGACCAAAAACTTTAACCTGAACGGACACACAGACGAACGGACGGAGCAACAGACCAGAAAACATAATGCCCCTCTACTCTCGTAAGTGGGGCATAAAAATGCTTGTTTGATGGTATCAGTAATCTGCCCAGTAGTGTATCTAGGATCACTACATACAATCGACATACATTTTAATTTATGCTGTCAATAATATTGATATATTTTGCAAAAAATTATAGTTTATCAGCACAGAAAATCTTGACTTTCCTTCTTAAAAAACTTTGCCCCTTTTGAATATATTGCTCCAGATGTACTTTCAGTTTTTAAATGTTTGTTGCTGAGTTTTCATCTTGTAATATAAAATGCTCAACTAATGGACCAATTACTGTGGGTTAACTTTGATTTAGAGAAGGGTTCAAAATGTTTAATATAAAATAAAACTTTACTATACACTGAAAATCATAAATATTCATGAATTTATTGCATATCTATATGAAAAAAATAAACCAAATGGTATAGGTGTTCTTAACAATCTAATACTATCAAAATATGTATCAACATATTTTACCAAAAAACCAAATTTAAAAATTGTCCATCATGACCTTTGAGTTGAACATTTTTTTATTCCAGATGTGATACTTGATAAAGGCAACAGTAGTATATGCTGTTCAAAATTCATAAATCAATAGAGAAAAAACAAATCTGGGTTACGAACTAAAACAGGGGGAAGTGCATTAAATATAAGAGAATTACGACACAACAGAAGCACAACATTAAAATGTAAACTAAACTTGTTTTAAAAAAGTTTTTATTTTTTCCCCCTTTAATCCCCCTCCCCTGCTCAAAACTTGACCCTCTGAATTTCAATGAATTGTAATACTAAGAATATCAATTGTCTTGGAAAATGGACCATTTGGTAAAAACTGTACAATTTTTTCCATTTTCTTGCCAATAAGTAAGGCATCTGTTTTGATTGACAGTTCTGAAGTTTTATTTGTTATCTAAACAACAACTAACTCTTCAAAGAATTTAAAAATCATTTAAGTCTCTAGTACAATAAGTGAGTACTTACAATCATTCCAACAACATGCTGTGTTCGTATCCTAGCTCGAACACGACCAACCGCTCTCTTTAGAAAACGATTCATTATTGAAAACTTTCCTGATAAAATGATCTTTTAAAAAATATCATACAACTGATATTTCAAATTTATCCAATTTCATAATTCCGTCATATAAATTTCTCGTATATCAATAAATGATGCTAAATTAAAGCGAATGACAAAACATTCATCATGTTAAGGATTTTAAGTTGAAATTGATATTACTATCATTGTCATCCCAACAAACATCAAGACATCAACGTGGAACAATGAATTATTGAATACAAATGACAAAACGGGTAAAATCTGACTAAATTACTCCATCTTTATGGTTACGCTTGATAAAACCATAAACATTTAATGGTAAAGTGTGATATGATAAAGCCATTATATTTTACATAACACTGGGAACAAAAGTTATAGGTACGTTAATTAGTGGCAAAGCAGGAAATAGTCAGATATAAATGGAACTGGATTCTGTTGGGACCAGGAAAAGCAATAGGAAATGAGAGATATTAACAATACATTAAACTGTCCTGCTTCTTTCTCCTTGATCTATAATAAGATCACAAACGATCTTACCTCTGCAAAACTTTTAGTAAATCTGGCACTAAGTAACTAGTCAAAATAATGCAAATTTCATCAATATATTATAAAAGACAAAAAATCTTATTTTCAGAAGCACCCATCCACATAATATAATTATTTTTTTTAATTTTATACAGATAAATAATTTACCTGTATAATTATACCCACATGGCGTTTTTAACCAAAATATCTTTAATCTATTTATTTTGCATTTAATAAGACCTTTGCCTTAAATTATTTATAGGCTAAAAATAAACAAAGAGCCAAGGATCTAATGTATACTTACATAATATTACAATTTCATAAATGTTTGTGACTTTTAAGGCCAACTAAACTTAATTAGTAGATTTTCATCCAAATTTTTTAAAAAAATGGGGCGGGTGGGAGGATTTTATTTTTTAAATTTTATTTCATATGAAACCCTCGTCATGAGTTTTTCATACCGCGGGGTATATGCTAGTGGGAAACAAGCTTGTATAATGTATATACATGCTGTATAAGGAATCATACACTATTTTTCAAACTCTTAAATAAAAATCCCTGATTGGCAACCACTGTTATACATGCAATTGCCGCTTTAGAAACCTATTTATAGTAGACATCAAAAAGAAGAGAAATGCTCTCTTCAGTCTTCAGTTAGACTACTAGTATACCTCCTACACCACATTTATTTTGCTTTTTACGCAATGGTTTGTGGTCGTCATAAAATCAATTAAATGTTTTGGTACAATTGTATGCAACACAAGTATTACGAGTACAGAATAAAATGTAAACTCAGTGTTGAAAGAAAATATGATGTAAAACATGAACTTAACCAAAAAATTAGTTGTGGCTTAATGACTAAATTGATGGTAGGGACAGTAACAGAGGGTGTTTGCTGTTTGTCAACAAAAACAAAAGCCATGGGTGAATAGAAGGGCTTGTTATAATTAAAATGCGTGTTTGTCGACATTTTTTCCCCAATATACGGTCATAAATCATTAATCCAGTCATGTTTTTTGTACCAATTTGTTCTACGATTCTTGCGCTTTGGATATCATTCACAGTCCAAATTTCTTGACACAAAGTCATTGTATAAATAAAGAAAAAAAAACGATTTTCGATTCACTTGTGACCACCGGTGACTACCGCAATTTGCGTTCAAGGACAAGGCGTTTTACTCATAACTCGAATATTTCATGCCCTTCTCGTTATCAATCTCTATTCTCGGTAGATGATGTTGTCATCATAGAGCAGCAGAATATTTCGACTTAATCATTTTCGATGGGATTACTCCGGCGAAGAAATACAAAAAAGAAATTTGAAACAGGAAGTTTCGAATGAAACGAAATTATCGATGGTTCCTGGTAACGGACATGACCAAAATCCGGAAATCGTATTTTTGTTAAATAAAAAAAATTGGGGCGGGACGATTTCAGAGGGGCGGGCGGGGATGAAAATCTAGCAATTAATTTTAATTGGCCTAACTGTTATTTAACTATTGTCCTTGTATTTGGTAGATTTGGTAGATAGTTTTCTCACTGACATGATCCTACCGCATCTTTTTAAGTTTGTAACTATTGTAGTTTTCAATTCAGTAAGCAGTTACATTTCCTTTCTGTTTGCAGATTCCGTTAACATGGTAACTTACCTGTATTCTAAAAATTGTAGACTTAAATATAGGATTTCCTCTGGTGAAAACAAGTCTACGAAATTTGGGTGCACTTCTCTTCATTTTAATACTTTTTACTCTTTTTTTCAAAAGTTATTGAATAAAATTCAAATATTTAGATAATCTATGACGACATTAATGTTATTGATCACAATTATATGTTCCCTGTCTTTTGGCAATTCTCTCACAAGTTCCCAATCAACTATCCATCACTTCAAATCAGCTCTGTATCACAATCCAACATTGAATGCTGAAGTTAGCAATTTCTCTAATTCTATAACATTATGCAAAATTCGATATGGCCTCAACTTAATATTTTTGCTCCCATTTCTCCTAATTTTTAGCTTAATCCACTTGACAACAAAAGTGCAAAGGTGTCATCAATTTCACCTGAGTGGCATCGTAAATGATATTTTCCACTTCAATATGAAGATTCCATCAGTAAGAATGTCTCATTTACATAAAGACGTTAACTTAATTCTTAATCAAACAACTTGTCGGGAGTCCTCTTAAACCACAACTTCAATTTACTGACTTGATCCTCGGTTTGTGTACAGACCCATCATCTTTTATTTAATTAGGATTATTTATGAATATTGATGGTCCATTTATGGTCGAAATTATGGTACTCGTTCTGGACAATTTCCCCATCAAAAGACAGACTGTACTTATAATCTGTGCTAATACCGTTACCCATAAATGTATAATGAATCCGACATTCTCAGAACTCCAGACATGGTTTCCTGGGAGTTTTTAGTAAAGTTATATGACATCTTTGAGACACAATATTGCACTAACGCCTTGTTTTATATTGGATTTATATGGTTATTACAACTCTAGGCTATGAACTACATTAAATGTTTATTTCATAATATCCTAAACCACTATTAAACATGGTGTCTGTATAAAGATGAAAGTCACAAAAGATTAAACATATGAGTAGAAATAAAATGAATCCTTAGAGATGTATATATTCAGAAAAATGATGATAAAAACTGTTGTAAGAAATTCAAATTATTTCTGTAATTTCAGATTGATTGGACCTTTTTATTCGCAAGATTATATTTTTTCAATAATATACATTGTATAGGATTGCTCATTACCCTGATATTTGTTTGACCTACCAGTTTTTGTGGGATTTGAAAAGAATAAACGTATAACAATTATACAACTATAACAGCATAAAGACATGAAGTTTTGTACCTAATCCATAAGGAAAACAACCATCTTAAAACTTATACAATACTAGGTCTTACATTAACTCCTTTACCCTAAGTATAAAAGTAAAATAAAGGGCCAAATAACCCTTTTTCGGGAATTTCAGGAATATTAGCAGAGTTCTAGGTTTCTAGAGTTATGACCCTTTATATGAACTTAGAAAATTGCTATTTTTTTGTTTCTGCATTCTTACTTTGGAAAGTTTGCAAGTTTGCCTCATGCAAATTTTATGAGACTATATACAAAATGCTTAGAACCAACATTTTGTGTGCTGTGAGACACATTCTTCTTTTATTTATGATAAAAATCAAAGGAAAAGAAAATCTGTTATAAATACTGCTATGCATGAAGCAGAATGTTTATAATTGTGGACAAAATTGGTATTCAGATACAAATAGACCTATAGGTTACAGTTTATAGATATACAGGAGTTCACAAAAACTTTATTTAAACAACTATGTTTTGATGATCTGCAAGATTAATAAGCTTTAAATCCCAAAATAGTTCAATTAATAAGATTATTTATGTTCACAACTGCCAAATCAAATGAAAAATGTATGAGGTTCCATAATCTATGCCAAAATTTCATTGAGTAATATTCTATTAGAGATGACAGACGTACTATGATTTAAACAGCTGATTTTGGAAGTTGTTAATAGACGCCAAAACACTTCAGATCTTTCTTTGAATATTTATATTCAGAATTTTATTTAAAAAATAAATTTGTCTCATATTTATAAACATCATCACAACCATATTCTCAGATATTATCTGTAAGTTTTCTCTATTCTGATTTGACCGAATTTGTTTTTTTCAACATTAAAAATTGTGTTGCCATATAAAGAAGAAAATGTATAGCCACCACAGTAATTATTTCTATCAGTAAACAAGGATAAATTATACATCAATAATGTGTCAATTTACGTTTATGGCGGAGGGCTGATAAAGACAATACTACAGCTAGTGTGTGTGTCCAACACTGATTTCCTTTTACCATTATTATCCAATGTCTGATTTATGGCGGAGGGCTGATAAAGACAATACTACATCTAGTGTGTGTGTCCAACACTGATTTCCTTTTACCATTATTATCCAAAGTCTGATTTATGTGAAATGATGGCAATCAAACATTTTCCATTTAACAGACTGAATCAATTGATTGTTGATTTTGCTCTATCAATTTACTGTAGATTCAGAAAAGTAAGTTTGCATGTTATATTGAAATTGTTCAATAATGGACAGAAATATGAAGTACCATTTCAGGAAATTTAAAGTTTAATTATTACAATTTCAGGAAATAAAATTGAGAATGGAAATGTGGAATGTGCCAAAGAGACAACAACCCGACCATAGAAAAAAACAACAGCAGAAGGTCACCAACAGGTCTTCAATGTAGCGAAAAATCGGTCCAACGATTTACAGAAAAGAGCGACGATTTACAGAAAAGAACCGAAAAGAACCGAAAAGGACCAAAAAGAACCGAAAAGGACCGAAAAGAACCGAAAAGAGCATACATATAAATTATTATTTAATATATATACACCAATTTTTCCCCCTCGTAATAAAGGAATGTATAGTTCAAATTTATTTTGAACATTTATAGGGATATCATTATGTAGACTTACAAAAAAAGTTAGATTTCCCTGTATCAGATTAAGGCATTTAAATATTTAAAAAAAAAATCAAAGTGTCATTTCCTTGCTTTAGAAAATAGAATTGTAAAAAACATTTGAAGAAAATTTCAATTCCTGCTACATGTAAACCATGGCAAACTTTAAGATGTTCCTGGTTCGTTTCAATTTCTTAATTCAATTTACGGTATAAAACGTTGGGCTACATGTGAATAAAAGGAGATAAATCAATAAAAAAAAATACATCATTATCTACATATTATAAATGTTGTGCACATCACGGTCATTTCATTTCGTCTTTCAGGAAATATAGATAAATGAATAGCGCACCCGCTTTCGGTATAGTTGATAACTGTTTACTCTTTTATAGGTATAGATTAAAGGGTGTGAAAAAGTTAATGGCCTGTTGATTTCTAATAATTTTATCTTATAAACCATTTAAAACAGATATGTACATTAGCTAAACGATGTCAGATGGTGATAAAATAAATGTTGGCCTGTGCTAGTATATGTATCTATAGAGAAACTTGTGCATGGAGATAGCGGGACTTTTCCTTGAAGAATTCAAATCCTTGACAGGTTTAACGTTTCAAAGTAACAATTAATGTGTTTTCATTTAACATGTAAGATCAGGGTAGGAATGGGGGTACCTTAATGACGTATAACGGTAAAAATTCTAACCAAAGACGTAAACGATAATTTTTAGTGAATGACGATAAGATGTACACTTTCTTTTAGACGATAAAAAAATCAGCTGAATTTGACGAATCACGCTATTTTTTCCCAAAATTAACGGTAACGATAATTATTTAAGACATCGGACGAATCACGATAAGGATATTTTGACGAATCACGATAAAAAATTAGGGCATAACCTCCCTCATGTAATACACATACACAAACACAAAAAAAAAAAAAACGAAATATTCGTATTTATTTGATAACTACTGTAAAGTTTTCCGTCACGATATTTTGTTTTATTTTGCTTTTTGTCCGATTGTACGAATGTCCGTGTTATTATATATTCACTGATGAATGGAATATATATACACATTCCAAAAAAATATATATAAGGAACTGTTGTAATGTTCGAAATGAATTAGCGACCGAGATTGGACAAAATAATGACACTTAGCTTATAAATACAATTAACGTAGAACGATTGTTTGACAGTAATGAATAAATATCTTATATGTTCTTTTCTGTTCTATGTTTTCTATTCCATAAGTTAGGCATCCGACCCTACCTATAATTTTTCACATGTACAGTTAGTTATTATATGTAGTCCTGTCGCAGTATAAGGTTTAAAAACCTAATGATAAACTTTTGTCAAAAATAATTATCCTTACATTTTTAATAGACTTAAATAATTTGCAATTTGCTAATTTTCTTCGATTACAAAAAACGTTGATCTCCTTTTCGGTTCTTTTCGGTCCTTTTCTGTTCTTTTTGGTCCTTTTTGGTCCTTTTCGGTTCTTTTCTGTAAATCGTCGCTCTTTTCTGTAAGTCGTCGAACCCGCGAAAAATTCCCGCACCCGGAGGCGTCCTTCAGCTGGCCCATTCAGCGTCCTTCAGCGTCCTTCAGCAGGTTATATCAAATTATGTTTCAAATGTGAAAAACAGGGTTTTTTTTATGCAAAACCTGGTAGTTTCCCTTTCAATTTTTCCAATATAAGGATTAATGCAATCTGAATTTTTAATGCTACTAGAACACACCCGTAAATCGCGGGTCCGTGACTGAATTAAAGTATCTAACTATGCGCAAGCCTTATTTTAGTATTAGTATTGTCATCTGATAAAGTCATGCTGATTATAAGATACACAGTTTTCTCTGCTTTCAAATCTTTCTGTTTGAACCCGTCGAACTGGAACTTATCAATTATTGATAATATTAATTATTTGGAAAACAAAAAGTCCTGGAATGGAGTATTTTTTAATCAACAGCATTGTCCTATATTAGTTATAAATATTGAATTCTTTGATTCGCTGTTTTACGTCATGCCCGCTAACAAATTGAAAACTGTACCTATACGCCTTATTTTAGTCCAGATTTTTAGTATTCGTATTGTTATCTTAGAAAGTCTAACTTATTAAAATACTATAATAGGTAACAATTTGACAATTAAGTAGTGTCAACCCTGTGATTATGACCCGTGTAATACTATATAGCATATTAATCCTGAATACACCGTTTGGTGGTGCGCCTGTCAGATGCTGAACGTACAGATAAGGTAATCGGTAACAGGTGAATATACTACTGGTATCGGTATCGGACTCGACCCGGAACTTCTTAATTATTGGCAATATTAATTACGTGGAAAACAAAAGGGCCTGGAGTGGTGTAATTTTTAATCTACACCTTTGTACTATATGAGTTATATATAAAGTTGAATTCTTTGATTCGTCGTTTTTACGTGATGACGGCTGACAAATTGGACCTCGTAATTTTAGTATTATAGATAATTTTGTGAAAAATGTTCTTTCAATGTTTGAATTCTTATTGACTCGAGTGGTGGAAAAAAAAATGTGTCTCATTTATGTGTAGGACATATATCTTCTCCTGTCTTACAATTTTATATACTTTTGAATCTTCATCATATATTGACAAAAAGAAACTCTTCTACTTTCAGTTCATCAATCATGTGCTCATAATTTATAATCCTTTAGCAGGGAGAATATTCTTATTCTTATTTTTCTTTCTAATTTATAAGTTTCCAATCTTTCATATTCTAATTCAGGATTGTTCCATTTATTTATTCTTAAACTTTTAGATCATTTTCTATATTCTTTATTCATTTTAACTCTGCTTTACTTTTTCTTTATATTTTAGCACCCAATAATTCTCTTTTCCTTGTTTTTTTTTACATATTTTTCTCTATTCTTTATATTTTTGTCCCTTTACTCTGCAGTTTTTACTCATTATTCTTTTTACTGTAAACCCTCCCCAAACCCCAATGATAGAGACATGTCTATTCTTGATGACTGTATACCTTAAAATATCTTTTATGTTTTTGTTGTTGTTGGGTTGCTTAATTAATGATATTTTAATACCTCATAACTCATTTCATTAATGTGACACAAAATCTATAATTCAGCAAGATTTCAATCAATCTTTTTAATCCTATTCAATTAACTATTTAAAACAATCACGTATGTTTTTCTTTGTTGTGATGTTATGCTATTGTTTCAGAAAAAGGGAGAAGGTTTGGATCCATTAAAACGTTTAATCCCGCTGCAAATGTTTGCACCTGTCCTAAGTCAGGAATCTGATGTACAGTAGTTGTCGTTTGTTTATGTAATATGTACGTGTTTCTCGTTTCTCGTTTTGTTTATATAGATTAGACCGTTGGTTTTCCCGTTTGAATGGTTTTACACTAGTAATTTTGGGGCCCTTTATAGCTTGTTGTTCTGTGTGAGCCAAGGCTCCATGTTGAAGGCCGTACTTTAACCTATAATGGTTTACTTTTTAAATTGTTATTTGTATGGAGAGTTGTCTCATTGGCACTCCCACCACATCTTCCTATATCTACTATTTCTATATTCATAATATTCCCAAACTAAAATAGATACTTTTTCAAATATTTCAATTTCATTAGTTTTTTTAACTATATATACCAGAACAAATTAATATTTTAGTAGTTTCAAATTACACATTAAAGGGACTACGGTAACAATTTTCTAAATCAGCCAACCTCAACAGAAATTCAAATAAAAACATTTAATTTTATTCCCTTTAAAAATCAACAGGAGAAATTATGATGTTATCTTTGTCATAAATATACACAAATATAAACACTGGTTCCTTAGCAACATGTCAACAGAAACAGTTATAATATACATGACAGTCATCTGTGGTAAGGGAGATAAACCCAATATTATTACTATTACTGTTCCCAAGTCACACAGTGATACAAAATTTGCATACTTTTTTTAGAAGTTAGAAATTGTGCTCTCTTATAAAAATGACCTGTCTTGAAATAAAACTTGTTCTATTTAAACAAATGAATGACTGATTAATCATAATGGTTGCTTGGCATCCAGCTGCAAATATTTCATAAATATATTAAGTATGCCCAAAAAATAGAAAGAACGAAAATAAGAAAGACACCATCTTTCAATGATAGTTAAACTAACAATTGAACCTATACCACACAGATACTTCAGAATACAAAACTTTAACTATTCCTGTCATGTTATTTCTAGGAAATTCTTCACCACAACACCTCTATAACTAAAATAAAACTCAGTAGATCTGCCATCTGTTTTACTTAAACCACTAAGTTGATTTGATTTTCTGTGTTTTAACTCCTTTATAAGCATGGCTTTTGGCTATTTTGTGGCGTCCAGTTTTATTGGTGAAAGAAGCCTGAGTTCCTGGAGAATACCGCGACCTTCGATAGGAAAACCGACAACCAGAGTCAATTAAGGTTGGAGTCGAGTGCATTCACATAAGTAGGGTTTGAACTCACAACCTCAGTGCTGACTGGCTAGTGATTACAGTGGTAACTACTAGACCAAGCGTCCACCAAGGCCCTTATAACCACTAATAAAATTGAGAATGGAAATGGGGAATGTGTCAAAGAGACAACAACCCGACCAAATAAAAAACAACAGCAGAGGGTCACCAACAGGTCTTCAATGTAGCGAGAAACTCCCGCACCCGGAGGCGTCCCTCAGCTGGCCCCCAAACAAATATATACTAGTCCAGTGATAATGAATGTCATACTAATTTCCAAATTGTACACAAGAAACTAAAATTAAAATAATACAAGACTAACAAAGGCCAGAGGCTCCTGACTTGGGACAGGCGCAAAAATGCGGCGGGGTTAAACATGTTTGTGAGATCTCAACCCTCCCCCTATACCTCTAACCAATGTAGAAAAGTAAACGCATAACAATACGCACATTAAAATTCAGTTCAAGAGAAGTCCGAGTCTGATGTCAGAAGATGTAACCAAAGAAAATAAACAAAATGACAATAATACATAAATAACAACAGACTACTAGCAGTTAACTGACATGCCAGCTCCAGACTTCAATTAAACTGACTGAAAGATTATGATTTCATCATATGAACATCAGGCACAATCCTTCCCGTTAGGGGTTTAGTATCATACCATCATAACATATATGAGAAGAACATAACCCGTGTCATGCCAACAACTGTTTTTAGAATAAATGTGTTTAGTTCCGATGCAAAGACCTTATCAGTGACTCAATATTAACGCCAAAATATGCAATCTTTAATGACTTGACAACAGTATCGTAATTATATCCCTTCTTAATAAGTCTATTCAAAGGTTTTGTAAGTTTCTGAGGTGAATACTGACACCTTTGTGCTTTATAAAGAATATTTCCATAAAAAATTGGATGTGAAATACCTGAACGTATTAGAAGTCTGCATGTTGAGCTATATTTACGAATGATGTCTTTATACCGATGATAAAATTTAGTAAATGTTTTGACTAGTTTGTGATATCGAAAACCCTGGTGTAATAATTTTTCAGTAATACATAAATTTCTCTCGTTAAAATCTAAAACATTGTTACATACACGAGCGAATCGTACAAGTTGAGATATATAAACACCGTAAGATGGTGACAAGGGAACGTCACCATCTAAAAACGGATAATTAACGATAGGAAATGAAAAATCATCCCTTTTATCATAAATTTTAGTATTCAGCTTTCCATTACTGGTGTAGATATCAAGATCGAGAAAAGGGCAGTGGTCATTGTTAGTATTAGCTTTATTTAAAGTAAGTTCAACAGGATAAATTTCATTAATATACATACTGAAGTCGTCATTATTGAGAGCCAAAAGGATGTCTTATTGTCCCATGACTGTTTTGGCATGATACAAACATATAGCTAGTTGATTTGTATATGGCCAAATATTTAATGGTTATTCAGGATATTGTGACAAATGGATGAGAGGTTGAATCAGGAGATGCATGACTCTTTTGACTGAATTGAATTGAAGGAAGGACAATTGTGTAATTTTTCCTTATGCAAGTTCTAATGATTGTCTCCCTTTTTTCACTTAATTGTAACTCATAGAAGTGAAAACAATTTAAATGGATTTTAATAATGAACACAACATAAATTATGTTTTTCTATGACCCAAATACCTCCTTGCATGAAATATAAGAATAATAACTCTAAACAAGTTTTCAATTTCTGTTTTTTTCAGGAAGCAAATGAAATAGACAAACATGTTGAAACAAATTATTCAGTGGACATGTAATTATGTTACAGTGTTTCATGGCTATGAGTTTATTACTTTGACTCCTGACATTTCTCAATACTTTTTCATATCAAAATAAGATTTATCATCTAATAAATAAAATAAAATTCATGTTAGACAAGTTGGAAATTTAAATCAAAAACTCTTCATGACTTTGAATAAAATTTAAATCAACATCGACTTACTTGAGATTTATGTGAATGATACGATGATTCCCAAGTATCCATTTTTTACTTTTTTTCTTTTTTTAAAACTGAGATCTCGAAAACAACAGTGAAATTGAAATATTTAAAACTCATTCACAAAGAAATGAATCAAGCATGTTTCTTTAAGTGAAAAATTTCATTTCATATGATTGAAAGAGAAATATAAGAACACATTATTTAATTTTCACTCCAATTTTTTAATTTAATAAGATTTTGTACAATAGATGTTTTATAAGAAAACAACCAAGTCATTGTATTTTAGTATCAATATTATTAAAGATTGTATGCTGGATAATGGCAAGGGGAGATTATATCTAACACATTAATTTTTTAACAATGAACAATGTGCACAACCTCACAGAGGATTATTCGTACCCAATAGGTAGAGGAGTGTTACAAAATAAGGGATGCTGAAATTTATTTAAACTTCCTTTAAAACAAAAGGTGTACGTAAAAGGAGGAAAAGGTCGATTGCTTGATTGTTGGTATACTGGTATACTTCTCCCTTTTTGTTTTCATTTTGCTGAATGCTGCGATTCTATTGGTATGAAACACTGTCTGTTATAAATTTAGACTTTATAATCCTCAACCCCACCCCCACCCTAACCCTAAATCCAAAAAAAAAGGATAAGTTCAAAACAATTGGTAATTTTGTACAGTATTAAAGAAAACATATATCCTTTCCACATGTATATGTGGTCTGGGACTATTAGTATTATACTAATTTTATTATTATAATAGTCCCATGCAGATGTGGTATATATGCGGAACTATTTTACAGTATACTGTGGATTTATTATTATTGTTGGATACCACTTATCGTGGATTTCGTGGATGTAGGTGAGCCACGAAATTAAATGGTCAACAAATCACAAATTTTCTATAGTTTTATATGCAGGTTTTGGGAAAACCATGAAATTAAATATCCACAAACATGTAAGATTTTCTCAATCCACGAAAATTGGTACCCAAGAAAATAAATGAATCCACAGTAACTAAAGGTTCTACCTAGTAAAGGCAACAGTAGTATACCGTTGTTCTTAAACTGTGGAAGTAGTATAAGAGGCAAACCTTGTTCCCTTTAAATGGATTGATTGATTGATTGATTGTTAGTGTTCAACACCACGTTCAGCAAGTCTGTTGCTAGATCTTTAGTAGTCACTTTTTATTGGCACATGAACCCTGAGTACCTGGAGAAAACAAACCTCAGACCTTCAGCAGCTAGGTCATTTAAGGTAGACGTGGAACATACCTGCCTTGAGTAGTATTCAGAATCCCAATCCCAGTGTTGACAGACTAGTGATATAATAGAGAATGGAAAAGAGGAATGTGTCAAAGAGACAACCACTCAACCAAAGAACAGAAAACAACTCAAGGACATCCAGGGGTATTCAACACAACAAGAACATAATGTAGCTGGAAGGGCCCTTAACAATAATGTATACTATTTCATGTTTCTATCTTGTGTGACCTGAGGAAAGTTTATACAAGTGATAGCTGCAGAGACCACTTATCCGCCCAAGAACCTACCTAATCGAGGAATGTCTCCCAACATTTATAAAGTTCAATAAATATTTTCAGTTTTTGTTAAGTCTTAAAAAAAAAAAATATTTAAAATTGATATATTTACTACAAACACATGATAAAGACAAAAGACAGTTTTTTAATTGCTGTTCTTCGTCTCAAAGTAACCGTGAGGCTTCCAACAGTGATAAAAAATCTCAAAACAAATCAAGTCCACTAAGGGACCCATGGAGCACTAGTTAGAGTGGAAATCTGTGGAAAATGCATTGAAGAACAAACTAGAAATTGCATTTAGCATAGAACAATTATGGCATAAGAATTGCAGTTTACATAGACCAAACATGGTACAGGAATTGTAATTTTATAGACTACATATGTAGCAGGAACTATGGTAAATGTATTTCACACACCACATAAGGTGCAGAAATTATAGTATTGCAAAGACTACATTGAGGTGTAAGAAACACTATGTGCAGTTTTGGCTTCTCTATTTGTGGCATGGTTATCATACTCAGACTCAATATTAACCAATCATTATAATGGATTTTGTGTATTGAGCAAAAATTTCAAACTCTACATGTATACCACATGTGGAATAGGAAATATAGCATATCACAGACCACATGTTGTCCCAAATATGTAGAATAACACAGACCACATGTGGAACAGAAAATGTAGCATAATCGGGATCCCATTGGTACAGGTAATATAGGAAATGTAGCATTACACAAACCACAAGTGGCACAGATAATGTAACATGACACAAAACACATGTGGTAAAGAAAATGTAGCATTACAGACATCATTTGATACAAAAAGTGTTGTAGTAAAAGAACACATGTGGCACAGGAAATATAGCATACAGAAAACACATGTGGCACAGGAAATATACCAAAAGAGAACACATGTGGCACAGGAAATGTAGCAACAAATAGAACACATGTGGCATAGCAAATTTAGCAATACAGAAACATATGTGGCACATATAATGTAGCTATAGAAATACAGAAATCACATGTGGCACAGGAAATGTAGCATTACACAGGTCACATATGTCTCAGAATATATGTAGCAATACATAGAACATATGTGGCATAGGAAATGTAGCAATACATAGAACATATGTGGCATAGGAAATGTTGCAATACACAGAACACAAGTGGCATGGGAAATGTAGCAATACACAGAACACAAGTGGCATGGGAAATGCAGCATTACATAGGCCACATGTGTCACAGAAAATGTAGTAATAGACCTCATGTGGTACCAAAAATGTAGCAAAATATAGAGAACACAGTGACATAAGAAATGAAGCAATACAGAAAAAACATGTGGCACATATAATGTAGCCATAGCAATACAGAGAACACATGTGCCACAGGAAATGTAGCATTACACAGGTTACACAGGGATCTCCATGGATGAAAATTGAATGATGGAGGAACTTTCACCATGACAAACAGTGTCTACACCATACAGCAGATATAATATGTAGCAATACAGTGAACACAGAAAATAATGCAATACAGAACACATGTGGCACATGAAATGTACCAATACATAGATGATGGAACACATGTGGCATAGGAAATGTAGCAATATATAGAACACATGTGGAACAGAAAATGTGGCATTACAATGACCACACATGGCACAAGAAATGTAGCATTACACAGACCACATGTGGCACAGAAAAAGTGTTGCCTTACAAAGATCATATATGGAACAGGAAATGTAGTCTTTACCCAACTATATGTGGTACAGAAATAACATGTGGCTCCAGAAATGTAGCATTACACAGACCATATGTGTCTCCAGAAATGTAGCATTACACAGACCATATGTGTCTCCAGAAATGTAGCACTACACAGACCACATGTGGCTCCAGAAATGTAGCATTACACAGACCATATGTGGCTCCAGAAATGTAGCATTACACAGACCATATGTGGCTCCAGAGATGTGGCATTACACAGACTCAGTATGTCAAAAGTGAATGAAAGCTCTTGCTTTTGCATTTAATTTTTATAATTATATAATGTTTTAACATCAGGTAACAAGGTATAAAGAAACATTCAAATGATGACAAAACTTCCTTATATAAAATATTACCTTGAAGTTCTTGTCAACAATCAAAATACTCTGTCGTCTGCCAGTAACACTCACTTTCCTCTTCGACTTATCCTCCATTTCTATCAATGTTTCTAAATCGTTTCAAATTTCAACATTTAAATGTAAGCAAATTGTTAGAAATTATCATTCATTTATGATTGATTATTCAAAATCATAACTCCAAATCACTGGAATGTAAATTGGAAGTTAATGTTCAATACAATTCATCTCATTTTTGTTCCGATTAATCCTCTGAAATACACTTAAATTTAGGAGATCATTTATCTCTTCTGATTCCTAACAAACTGGGTATGTCTTTTTAGACAAAATCGGAGTATATACCATAGGTAAAAATCAATTGCTGATGACAATGTCAAAGGTCAGCTATTATCCATCAAAAACTGTCAAAATGTAACATTTAAATTGGTGTAGATAAAATGCAGACACATTGTAATTTAATTTTCTGCCTCCATCCACAACAATAATTAACTGTTTTATCTTTCTAAATTTCGTGTTAACAGATTCATCAAACTGTCATCTTTAAGTCGTTAATTTAACGATTTTATAATCTGTTCGTTTAAACTAAGTTTAAACTGTATCCAATAGATGCAGGACTAAACAAGATTTTTTAAAATCAACATTATCTTTTCTTCATTATATACATGTACGATTCTAATCCTTTATTGCTATAGTAACAACAAATGAAGCGCCAATACATGAATTCAATTGAATCAAAATCAAATGAGTTTTTGGTCTTTCACAGTAGTTGGTCTTCTAAAGAAGAAAGTCCAATAACAGTTCGATAGTCATAAATAGCTGTAATTTTTAAAAGTATTATTGCTTCTTTTCACCTTTTTACGACATGTTTTTATCCAATAATTTGTCACTGTGAATTCAATTAGTGTTAAAATTGAAAACCATTGCGTAAATTCCTTTATAACACGACATTTCCACCTATACTTAACATGAATGATTTTTAAATTATATGTTTTGCAATGTCTGAGACAATTTTAAACCGTATTTATGAGAATAAACAAATGTTGGATAAAAATTTATATTGTCTAATAAATTGGATGTCTTATGGAGCGAAATAATCTTTACAAATAAAGCAACTGGCCTGTGAAAGAGGATCACTAAATTTAAAGAACTAAGCAGGTCCTAATCATGTAATAGTAATAACTGAAATATTCTGGACAACTGGTCCTTGATCAGCTATCAGTCGAGGATCTACAATTACTCAAACATTTAACCTTGACTCTTGGTCTAGCAAAGTATATACAGGAAACTCTGGGATTTAAATGTTAATTGTATTAATTATTTTAATTGATTGTGTCAGATGCAAATTAAATTAATAACCAGCCGTCTGTAGGAATTATTATTTGATGTTGTTACCAATCAATGATGGAAATTATGGACATTCTTGAAATGATTAGGTAAGTTAAAGAAACTTTATATAAGATTTAAATTTAATGAAAAAAGTGGAAATTTTGTCTTTGTTAAGAGAGCAATTTCACTTCAGATATTTGTTAAATCTGGTTCAATCTATAAGATTTAGACTTCCCTAGTTAAAAAAATCTTAAGCACATCTACAGAGAAAACAGAGCGTTTGACAGCTTAAATTTATCAAAAACACTTTTTTTTAATGTCTTCTTAATACCAAAGTTAACCCATTGACACAGAGATATATATATTATTAGTGTATGTTGGAATGATTAATTACCAATGATGCAATTTAAAAACATGAAGACATGGTATGATTGCCAATGAGACATCTCTCCACAAGATACCAAATGACAGAGAAGTTAGAAACTATACGTAACCTTAAGCTTACAGCTTCAACAATGATTATGCATATTGGATAGTAAGATATAAAAGGCCCCCAAATGAAAAATTGGTAAAACAATTCAAATGAGAAAACTGCATAGCTTGGTTACAAATAAAGTAGGGCAATAAGGCCCTTATTTGGCCCAAAGGGCGCATTGCATTTGCGCCAATTTTTAAAAAATCCAATCTTTCATTTGCGCCAAATAAAAAAACTTTATTTGTGCCATTTCACAGGAAATTCAAATAAAATATAACCGAACAGTTGAATATTCTTTGCTGCATTTTGAATAAGATTTGTTTTTACAGTATTTCTCCTGGTTGATTGTTCATACTAATTTCTAATACAAAACTGAGGTTTAAAATTATTAAATGTGTGTATGCTTGAGGTGTATAGATGGACATTGTCAGTTCAGAGTCCAATAGAGGAAATAAGTCTGTATTTTTTTATGATCACACAAACGCTATATAGCTTATCAAATGCATCATATTAAAAATCGTTTAGGTGTTCCATAAAACTTGCAAAGCCAGAATAACAACTGATATGGACAGAATTATAAATTTACTATAGTGTATAATGCATACAACTGTTTTGCAATTTTACTAGTTTTTAAATATGTTCAAAGTAACAGAACTGTGTTTTAACGAAGTTTTAATATACCTTGTGTATGATTTTAAGATGCCTGAATTCTGAGAAATATGTTTTATGCCAAAAAACCTGTATTTATTTTTTAAAGAAAAACAAGAGTGCACACACTGAAATGTCTCGCCTTCTTAACTAATCATTGACATTATGTTGATAGTCCTAAGTATAAAGCTTTATTACAACTGCCACATACACTTAACATTAACCAAGATAGCTAAACAAAGACCAATGAATCATGAAAATGAGGTCAAGGTCAGATGAACCACACCAGGTAGACATGTACCGCTAACAATGCTTCCATACAACAAATATAGTTGACCTATTACTTATAGTTTAAAAAAACAGACCAAAACACAAAAACTTAACACTGTGTAATGAACCGTGAAATTGAGGTCATGGTCAAATAAAACCTGCGGGACTTACTATAGATTATAAAATATTTCCATACACCAAATATAGTTGACCTTTGGCATATAATATTAGATAAAAAGACCAAAACTCAAAAACTTAACTTTGACCACTGAACCATGAAAATGAGGTCAAGGTCATATGACATCTGCCCGCTAGACATGTACACCTTACAATCATTCCATACAACAAATATAGTAGACTTATTGCATAAAGTATGAGAAAAACAGACCAAAACACAAAAACTTAACTATAACCACTGAACCATGAAAATGAGGTCAAGGTCAGATGACACCTGCCAGTTGGACATGTACACCTTACAGTCCTTCCATACACAGAATATACTAGCCCTATTGCTTATAGTATCTGAGATATGGACTTGACCACCAAAACTTAACCTTGTCCACTGATCCATGAAATGAGGTCGAGGTCAGGTGAAAACTGTCTGACGAGCATGAGAACCTTGCAAGGTACGCACATACCAAATATAGTTATCCTTATACTTATAATAAGAGAGAATTCAACATTACAAAAATTCTGAGTTTTTTTTTCAAGTGGTCAGTGAACTATGAAAATGAGGTCAATGACATTGGACATGTGACTGACAGAAACTTTGTAACATGGGGCATATATATACAAAGTATGAAGCATCCAGGTCTTCCACCTTCTAAAATATAAAGCTTTTAAGAAGTAAGCTAACGCCGCCGCCGCCGGATCACTATCCCTATGTCGAGGTTTCTGCAACAAAAGTTGCAGGCTCGACAAAAATGAATGCTATCTACCTTTATTTACCTGTATTATAGGCGCAAATGAAAGGTTTTGTTTTTGGCGCAAATGAAATATGGTTTGTGACGCAAGTGAAAGATTTTTTTGGCGCAAAAGCAAAGCACCGGGCCCAAATATTAAAAATTTTAAATTGAAAAGTTATAATACAAATTCTTAAATTTGTCCAAACTAGACTGAGGTAAAAGGTATTCAGGAAATTAAAACACATTTCACATTGATCCAGTAACCATGACAACAAACCATGACAAAATTTGCATGTTTTGTAAAGTTTCTTGATTTTCCTGGTTTATTATCATTAATTTCAAGTATGATGTAGATTGGATAAGTATGTGTGCACCCAAGAAACAACTTTATATTTGGGGAGATTATTTCTATAGTTATAATAAAGCTTCTCTTAAATTATTTTTTTGTTTCTTGGCTGCGAACAATGTTTTCATAATGGAAATGACGAGTAAAACTGCATAAATTCTGTATTTGTCATCGTTTTTGTGAAAATGGTCCATACTACGACATAATTGTGATGACATAAGATAAAAATCTTTGTTTTTCATTTATATTTCTTTCAGACCCTATGCATCTCTAAACATTATATGCAAATTTGAAATAGTTGTGAACCATTTTATTTTCTTGGGCTTAATTCGGGCCTTAATGCCTTTAGACAAACACCTTATTATGCACCATGCATAGTTGAACATGTTTTGGGAATACCTAAACCCTAGTGACAAGATATTCTATTGAAAGGGTTAAAATTAAGCTACGAATGTCCAAAAGTTACCTTTATTTATACTGATAGATGTGTGGAAAGTGTAGTAGGTAAATTTTGTCAATGTTTTTTTTCTAGCTTTTTGGATGCTGTGGCTAATGTTGAAAGGAATAACACTATGATAATGTGCTATAGTTGTATATATAAATGGGTATTAGCTGAAATTATGACCAAGGATTTACTCAATAATGGATGATGAAACTATGACCAAGTATTTTCTCAATAATAGATAACAACTGACTGTTGAAAACAGCTAACCAAAAGAAAGAAAAATCAGGTAAATTATTGTTTTAATTATTACAGTTATACAATGGTCTAGTGCATAAATCCTGCAGCATTTCTATTTATGCATGCAATGTCAATAAAGGTTATATAACTATGCTAGGTTTACATTAAGGCACATATCTATGTAGGTCCAAATAATATAAATGAAAGTAAAAGTTATCCATTTCTAACCAGAAACCAATTAAGGGGCATAACTCTTGACCAGTAAATGTCAAAACCATCAAAATCAACTTTGACCTTTTGATTCATGGCAGGGTTGGCAAAAACCTGGGTTTTATGAGTATTGCCCAGCCCAGTGGGAAATACTGGGAAAACCCGGGTTTTACTTGGTTTTAGTGGGTAATACTGGGCAATACTGGGTAATATAAAATATTTTTCTGAATTTTAAAGAGGATTCAGTGATAAACACAAATGCAATACATTTAATAAGATATTTATACCCTATTTTGTTTGTTTAGATTTTGTCTAGATTGGCAAACTGTAAATAGAAAGCAAGTAAATCATTTTTTTCAAATGAATATAGCTCCTATTAAGAATTAACAATTACATGTATTAAAGAAACATCACATTTAAATAATGTATATGTACTGTCACTAATTAATAAGTAATTATTCAGATTAGAACACAGATTTGTTTATGTAACAATAATCAGTCCTTTCAATTTTATAAGTGTTAATGGCATGACCCTGTAGGGTGTTTATTTAGCAATATGAATGTATAACAATTAAAATTAAGAATTCACTTAAACACTGCAATAAAATGCATTTTTCAAAGTTTGGATTATTGAAACAGTACTTGGTAATTAAAAGGTATCTTTAAAATAGCAAATCTTGTATTCTGCCTACATATAAAATTAATAGAGAAGAGAATGAAATTGAATTTTCTGGAAATGACTGTCAATGGTTATCTGTATAAAAAGTATATATTTAGCTGTTATACTATGAAACTATAACAAGTCTTTACTATTTTGTGTTAAAATAAGCTTACAAAATCATATTGCCCAGTAATGCCCACTATTACCCATTTCTGGGAGTATTGCCCAGCCCGGGTGGGTAATACTTTGCCAACCCTGATTCATGGTAGAATAAAACTGTATTAAAATCTATACTGTATTATCAATTTGAATTGGAAATTAAAGTAACAGTGTTACTGAGAGAATAACTATTGGAAAGTTAATGTCAAACCCTTTATAATTGCAATTAACCTGTATTTTATGGTCCATATGTTAAATATTCAAAATATTTGGTCAAGTTGTGCAATGTACCTTAATCTTACATTATAATCTGTAAACCGAATGTGTCATGGATGGGCAGTACGTTGGACAGGCATATGTGTGGGTTATTATATCCACCCTTCTTAGAAGCAGGGAGTAACAAATAAATAGGGATGTCTGACAGACTTATATCTTGATCATGAGAACATCTAGCTAATACTTTTTGATTTTTAATTTCAAGGAGACAAAATAACCAAAGAATGTTCTCCCAATGCATATTTATATTATTCTGATGTATCCCCAATGTTTATCTCTAACTCATAATTGATTATTGTAATAAAAATTATATCAATACATGTACTAGAATTTTAATCTAGACGATAAAAATATAGGTGTTGAAGTTTGTAAATTTTCTTTTTTTAACATCTTAAAAAAACATTGAATACAGTGTATAATTGGACAAGGCCATGAAACCAAGCAAAGAAATAATCAAAGTTAGCAAGTTTGTACTTAATATAATGATTGAGGCTGTTTTGGTAATAAAGCATATGTGTATGATACAAGTGAAATCGAATAAATGTCTGATTTTTTATGGTATACATATACTTCATTTTAATTTATCTATTATTTGTTTTCTGCCTCTTGAGGAACAACAAACAAGCATAAAAAACTTCAAAAATTTTCTATCTGAAAAAAAGTAATTAGTAGTCATACTGCGTACAGTAATGTGTAACTCTTGACTGCTATAAATCCTTGTCCATGTCAAAAAGCAATAACATTTGAAATTACTTGAAGTTTACACCACCAGAAGTAAGTCAGGTAGTAACCAGTCTTATTTTTATCACTAATCTTTTTCAAATGTGATACAATTTTCTTTTGTGTTGTCCCAGCAGTAACTTGTAAAAGTCATAAATAACCAATTGATAAGTTAATCCCTACAAGGATGGGTGTACTCGGTTGTTTAGGAAACCTCTGTTGCTAGGGAGAGACAAACATTGAAAACTAATCATGTATGTTGTAGATAGAAGTTACAATGAAATGTCATTAACTTGACAAGTAAGGTATTTGAATGAGGAATAAATTGTTCTGCTATTTCCATCATGCCATTAATTGCTGTCTATTGTTATATAAATTATTTCATGAGAAATAGAGCTTTATGTTTTAAATATCATTGAATTATTGATGGACTCATGTTTGTGTCAGTCTAACATTTACAGATTCCTCTATCTTTGTTCTTTTAATATAATGTGCCAAAAAGTTTTATAGTTCTTTGGACTGATTAAGACTAAGAGTTGTCTCATTGGCAATCATACCACATCTTCTTTTTTATATATAAGTTATAACAGTGCCATATGTAACTACATTGTCTTGTCAGACTATACTTATCAGATTTATCTATTTTTGTACTGGTTTGTGTCAGAATAACATTGTCATACATGTATTTTGTTATCTTTCAGTTGGTGTGTGTCAGATTTAGTTATCTTTGAGCTGATTTGTGTCAGATTTAGTTATCTTTGAGTTGGTTTATGTCAGTTTTAGTTATCTTTCAGCTGATTTGTGTCAAATTCAATTATCTTTTCACTGATTTGTGTCATATTTAGGTATCCTTCAGATGATTTGTGTCATATTTAGGTATCCTTCAGATGATTTGTGTCATATTTAGTTATCTTTGAGCTGGTATGTCAGATTTAGTTATATTTGAGCTGTTTTGTGTCAGATCTATTTATCTATGAGCTGGTTTGTGTCAGATTTATTTATCTTTGAGCTGGTTTGTGTCAGATTTAGTTATCTTTGAGCTGGTTTGTGTAAGATTAAATTATCTTTGAGCTGGTTTGTGTCAGATTTAGTTATCATTGAGCTGGTTTGTGTCAAATTCAATTATCGTTTCACTGATTTGTGTCATACTTACTTATTTACGAACTGGTTTGTGTAAGATAAAAATTGTCATACATATATCTTGTTTTCTTTAGGATGGTATGTGTCAGATTTAGTTGTCTTTGGTCTGGTTTGTGTCAGGTTCATTTATCTTTAAGCAGCTCTAGTAATCGTTCAGCTGACTTGTGTCAGATTAGTTATCTCTGAGCTGGTCAGTGTCAAATTAGAGAATTCTTTGAGTTGGTTTGTCTAAGGCAAACAATGTCATATTTGGTTATCAATTAGCTAGTTTGTCTCAAGTTAAACTATAGTTCAGCTCGTTTGTGTCAGGTAAGGCTATCTTTTGGCTGGTTTTTGTCAGGTTTATTTACTCAGCTGGTTTGTGTTAGGGTTTAATTGCTCAGCTGGTTTGTGTCGGGTTTAATGGCTCAGCTGGTTTGTGTCAGGTGTATTTACTCAGCTAGTTTGTGACAAGTTTAATTGCTCA
The DNA here is from genome assembly GCF_965363235.1 of Mytilus galloprovincialis. Classification (NCBI taxonomy): domain Eukaryota; kingdom Metazoa; phylum Mollusca; class Bivalvia; order Mytilida; family Mytilidae; genus Mytilus; species Mytilus galloprovincialis. The sequence goes on from NC_134843.1 coordinate 93,630,190, forward strand.
GCTGGTTTGTGTCAGGTTTAATGGCTCAGCTGGTTTGTGTCAGTTTAATTGCTCAGCTGGTTTGTGTCAGTTTAATGGCTCAGCTGGTTTGTGTCAGGTTAAATTGCTCAGCTGATTTATGTCAGGTTTAATTGCTCAGCTGGTTTGTGTCGGGTTTACTTGCTCAGCTAGTTTTTGTCAGGTTAAGATATCTCTCAACTAATTGTTTATATTAAGCTGCCTAACAGCGAGTTTGTTTCAGATTTAGCTATTGTATATGATATCACTATATATCAGAGTTAGTTATTTTAAAGCAGATTTTTGTCAGAATGAGATATCTTTGGGCTGGTTTAAATGAATATATATATTCATATTGCTGCCTTGTTCGTTTCAGACTAATAGATAAAGCAGTGTAATTGCTTGTTTGTGTCAAGAAGACTTAGCTACTGTCAGGCTGATTTGTGTGAAGACTACTACTATTTTTTTTTTTTTTTTTTTTGACAGGTTTAAGTCAAAATCAATGTTATAAAACTTCTGTGATTTTTTTTATTGTCAAATTCAAGTATACAATACTCATTACAATTGAGACAGAAATTGTCTTTGAAGTAGAGCAACCCCATATTTGATTATATCATAAATAACATTCAATGACTTAATGTGGACCAAAGTACTCTAAATAACTCTAATAGAAAATATGAACTTTGTAAAATGTGGGAAAAGTTTGTTGAGTAAAGGTTTTTAATATGCTATGGATTCCTTGCATTAAACAATAATTTCATGAGCCCTGTATACGTATATTTCTATAATCACTCCGAAACTCATAATATAAATGCACAAAAAAAACAAAACAGGTCAGAGTCTTTAAATCACTGTCTCGAATGGAAGGTTGGATATATTCTGCACAATTCAGCAACTGTCAGAATCAAATCAGATATGGACTGGATATTTTTATATTCATGAAAGGCATTTTCAAATATTAAAGACTAATATATAAGAGGTTCAGTACAGCAACTGGAATTTTTTGTTTTTTGTTTGAAGTTTAGCTTATAAATTATTTCTAAAACATTAACTCCATTAACAGTTTATTATAAAATTATATTGCACAGTAAAATTTCACCTTAAACATTGTTGAAGTTGTTTAAATAATGTTCAATAGTTTAGAATTTGTGTAGTCCTAACACACAAAAAAGTTGCTGTTCTCTTTTAAATCAGGACTACCAGAACTACTTGTATCATTGTCATATAAGGACTTTGAAAGTCACTAGACAGGTATTCCAGTTTTTCAGAAGAAATTAAAAAAAAAAAAAAAACAGTCAGAATAGGGATACATGTACAACTTTAAAAAAAAATCCTGATGTTTATCACATCTGTTATTCCCTTTTTTTCGAAAGAATGACAGAAAAGACTAAAAAATTGTTTTTATTCAACTAATTTCAAGCATTATAATTCCCCTCAGCCTAATATACTTTCAATACACAGCAAACATTTTTCCTCACTTGAAACTCTTATGCTTGAAAAAGATATTTTCAATTTGGATTATACAGTCAATGGGAGTTAACTCCATTTGATTTTTGTATACAACTCTTTATAGATATAGGAAGATGGCCCGAGAACACAGTTATTTCATGCATTTCTTTTAGACAATAAATTCAAATTAACAAAATCGCACCTGTTCTTTCTCAAAAAGATTTTTACAGTGTATAGAAGTGTACTACCAGTGAGACAAATAATATCAAAATTATAGAAACTTCTACCAGCTCTAACTCAAAATATTGACAATTCTGTGTTAAGGGGGTGTAAAATTCAGTTTGACAGCTAAAATTTGACCTGGACCAAATCACTACTTAACATAAAGATTCAGCAACCAATTTTTTTTAACATGTAATTACATCCCCTACTCAATATTTCATGAAATAAATTGGGAAAGTGTATCAAATAAAACATGTAAGTTATACACTGTTTACACTAGGGACTATATTCGTAGACAACGAAAACCTAAGGACGATAACTGTGTCCTTGGACCAGATGTGGTATGAGTGCCAATGAGACAACTCTCCATCCAATTTACAATTATATAAGTAAACCATTATAGGTCAAGGTACAGTCTTCAACACAGAGCCTTAAATTTGCATCTATTATTTTTACTAAAACATGCAATAACTTTTAAAATAATATATAAAATAAAGTAATAAGTAACAGAGTATACAACAGAAAATAGTTAATTGTCAGATGGGAGTTTTTAACCGTGACTGGCTATACAGCCCTTGCACAGTCCGTAATCCTTTAGAGAATATATTCCTTACTTTTTACTTTTTACTGCTTTTATACATACATTGTACCACTGATGCATTATGGTTAATATATATTTTCCACACAATGTTACAAAATCAAAGTTTAAAGACACACACAAATAATTAGACATTCAGATTTATTTCTTTATTTAGATTTTTTCCTTTTTATTAAAACTGCTGTTATGGAATGTCATGCATTATAACAACACTTACTAATGTAGAATAATGCTGCATTTAGCAATGACTTCTAAAAAATAGTAACATTAAGGGTTTTTAGGAACTTGAAGCGCTTAAAACAGATACATTTTGAACAAATATGTGGCCTTTTGAGATATTTTTTGGAAAAGTTGGCACTTAAGGCCAATTATTTTGCCAAAAGTGAACATTTTTCTTTAATGACACAATGCACAAACCTGAGACTTAGTAACTTTTTTTTAACATAGTCAATGCTATCACAACAATATTTCATTCATTATACTGTAAAAATTTTACCAAATCTGTATCAAAATAATCTAAAATTATTCATCATTTGAACTGTAGCATAAAACCAAAGAAAAATTCTTATATTCTTACAGAGGACAATGATCAAAGGAGACGACATGATTGAAATATCAAAAAGTATTATAAATCTACCAAATGACAGTGAAAAGCTCATTTATTCTGGCCGACAATATAACAATAACTGATAATTAAAACAGCTTGTATCAGTGATTTATGTACATTGTATATGGTCTTTTAGAAGTGTCGGAAAATGGAAACAAGTCTTAAATCCATAAGTAAGTTATAAAGTTTAGTGCTTTAAATATGATAAATTATAAATCTATAATTCTACTTGATTATGACACTATTACATAACAATAAAATATTTATCTTAAATCATTTCAGGCTAGTAAAGGACAAATTTTAAACCATAACATATGACTAGTCATAAAGCCATATATACAATTGCATAATTTTATAAATGTTTACTGTCATATTATACACACTTCAGTTCAGTTACAATCAAATTAGTGGCTTAGACACAGGAGCCAGTGTCTTACATGGCACCTCTGCCTCAATATCAACAATGGTCATTGTTGGTGCCTGAAGCCTCTGAGTTCTTCTTGATTTATCCAAGTTTTACTCAGTATCTACAGAAACTATATATTAATCCTTTGAATTGCTCTTTTTTGTCTATAGAGGTTTTGATCTGCCCAGAAGTATATTAATCTCTTATGTATTCACAACTATTTCAGAGACTGAGAGATGTAGTCTCAGCTTTACATATTATTTGGAACTTGATCTGTGTTTTGTTGTAATTAGCATTGTTGTAAGTTTTATAACATTTGATTGAGGCATACTAAAAGTTAGAAAACGGGAAAAAAGATAAAGAATTATTTATGTTTGTAAAGGGGCATAACTTAATGAACAGTAAAAGTGATGCCACCCAATTTCGAACTTGATCTGTGTTTTGTGGTAAAAGCCATTGTGTATAAGTTAAATAGCATTTGCCCATGATTTTGTTGAGGCAAAGTTAGACAACAGAAACCAATTTTGGGAACGTATGCAATGAATGATACACTGATGGGAAAGACAGATAGAATAGACAAGTGTAACACCTACTGGCACCCCTTTGCCTAAATTGAGTTTTTTGACACTTGATGATTACTTTCTACCTTAACATCACAGTGCTCCAAATCATGATCATTTCCAACAGCATAAAATCTATAAATTATTGTTATTATATCATGACATTCTCAGTTTTTTTACATGCTATAATTTATCATATTTAAGTATTACTTGCAATACAACACCAGACATACCATTAGTTGTCAAACATGCTTCTATTCTATGTAATTTCATCATTTTTCAAATCACTCTATTACCTTTCAGTTACCTGTATCAGGGTTTGAAAAAAATGTTCTCAACAGCTTGAAATTTAAAACTAGGTTATAACAAGTGAAACTGCGAGCTACTGCTCACTGATGATACCCCCGCCGCAAGTGGATAATATTAATAGTGTAAAAATATGCAAGTGTTCGGTAAACAGGAAGTTGTCGAGTGATGAATCTGAAAACGCATCACACGGTATAGCTGAATTATAAAAATCCTGAAACCAAATTTCAGAAATCCTTGTATTGTAGTTCCTGAGAAAAATGTGACGAAAATTTTTAACTTGGTTATCATGTGTAAAATCATACAAGTGTTCGGTAAACAGGAAGTTGTCGAGTGATGAATCTGAAAACGCATCACACGGTATAGCTGACTTATATAAATCCTGAAACCAAATTTCAGAAATCCTTGTATTGCAGTTCCTGAGAAAAATGTGACGAAAATTTTCAACTTGGCTATCATGTGTAAAATCATACAAGTGTTCGGTAAACAGGAAGTTGTCGAGTGATGAATCTGAAAACGCATCACACGGTATAGCTGACTTATATAAATCCTGAAACCAAATTTCAGAAATCCTTGTATTGTAGTTCCTGAGAAAAATTTGACGAAAATTTTCAACTTGGCTATCATGTGTAAAATCAGACAAGTGTTAGGTAAACAGGAAGTTGTCAAGTGATGAATCTGAAAACGCATCACACGGTATGGCTGACATATATAAATGTTGATACCAAATTACAGAAAGGGTGGATGTGTAGTTCCTGAGAAAAATGTGACGAAAGTTTCATGGGACGGACTGACTGACGGACGGACTGATGGACGGACGGACGGACTGACAGACAGAGGTAAAACAGTATACCCCCCCCTTTTTTAAAGCGGGGGTATAATAAATATAAATTTTGACATATATAGACAAAGTATGTACAATGTACAACTTATTTTAAAGCTTTTATAACTTCTGTGACCAAGTTGACGAGAAATTTAATTTCAAACTCTGTGCACAACATATGTTATAGTTCATTATTCATTACAATCATCATATCATTATCTTTATATCATTATTACACCAAACACTTACATTCATATGTAATAGTTAAGGTTATATACATTATTAATTACGAGCATTATGACTTATTACTATTGACCAAAGCATGTTCATCCAAACAACATATGATACCTGTACATCCTTTTGTTGAAGCATTGCTGTCTTAGCTAATGCTCTCATCTTTCTTATACTGGTATATTCAGCTGAATCCTAGGTTATCAATTAAAATAATATATCAAGTTATTTTACCATAGATCATACTTGAAAAAAAAATATGTGTGAAAATATTTTTTGAACGCCATACAGATTCAAGGGAGATACTTGTTAGCAGGATGTAAAAAGTTTAATGGGCCAGTCCCATTGTTTCAGTTTTGTTAAATAAGTCACAAGTATAGAATTTAAACAATAAAATAATGTTTGTCATTTTCAATTGTCGCAGGGTCCTAGCAGCATGTCAGACAATCCTGGAATTAAAAAAAGTCAAACTTGTGGTAGTCAGAAAAATGTTTTACTTTGTATTTTATATACAAAGGGGAATAACTCATTTTTATAAGCCTAATAGTCAATAAATGATTTGTACAATATTTTTTTTTATCTATCACATGATGCAATTGAATCATTTGAAAAATATATAGTTTGATCTATTTTATTTTGAAATTACAATTCAAATACATAATGGAGCATTTTTGTTAATATTTTTTTCTGTAACTTAAATGAAACTATAGACTTTATTTAAACATATAATTATAGTTTTGCAATATGGTTTATTTACTACAAAAATAAAATTATAGAGATGAATTTAAACTGTAGTAATTACAAATTTCATTTTAATGCTGTAAGAAAATAACTTGGTACTACAAAGTTAAATGTAAAGGGAAACCTAAGTCTGACTGAAATCTGTAACAATTATGGAGATATTGACATCAAATAAATGAATTGCAATACTTTTGTTATAATGGTTTTTAAACATTGACTGTTCATATAAAACAGTTTATTTTTTTTCTTTGATTTTTAAATGTTTCACTTATACTGCTATCAATTAGAAAAAAATATTAAAAATGCTTAAAAAAACATATTAAGTGAGAGAAAAACAAAATTCAGGCTTTAACAGGTGCAGGGATCTCCATGGATGAAAATTGAACCATGGAGGAACTTTCACCATTACAAACCTTGTCTACGCTGTACAGTGTAGCGCGATCGGAAGTATTTTATCCCTCCATACAAGGAATGGTGAAAATGCTAATTCATTGCTTATTTAAATTATATTTATTTGAATTTTCATTATAGAATTAGAAGTATCAATATTTTCATTTATTGCCGTTTTTAACCATTCAAATGCCAAGTCATCATGCCCCCCCCCCCCCCTTAGTCGAGAATGACCAAAAGCTGTCATGAAGGTCCCCATGCAGATTTCTTTTATTTTTGGTAATTGTTATGGGGGTTAAAAATCATCTAATGTGGAGCTTATTTTTCGTGGACACTGTCAAATTCAGAGCCCATTACCGGTATGGCTGATTTGCAGCAACAACAAAACAATGCGTACGGGTTATGTAAAAGGTTAAAGAGATTTGTAAAGCAAACGTCGACAAATGAAAAGGTTTTTAATGACTATCTGGAAAAATTGATGCTCTGCAACATGCATCTTTCGAGTCTGAATAGAAACCGGAAACGCGGATGTATCAATTTGATTGTAATATACGAAACGAATTCGGAATTTAGATACGATATTTCTTTACAGGAAATATTTAAGTTTTTACTTTTAAACTTAAAGTAATTCTAAATTATCGTTACAGCAGTACTCGATTTATTTACGATGAAATAATATTTACTGTTTTGCGTCTTATTTTGTACTTCTTAAAAAAAGGGGATGCTGATTGCGTAAGTCAAAATAAAGCACGTGTTCGACTTGTTAAACTGTTTTCTTTGTAACTGGATTAATTTATTAATTTATTTATTTAATCTAAATGATCATAATCATTTGCTGAAACTTAGTTGATTACTTCGACAAATGGATCGTCTATCCTCAGATAGTATTCTCCTGTTTGGTTTGTTGATCTACCTGTACAAGCTCAGGTACGAGCTCCAGGTACAAGTAATTAGCGATCTTAATCCGGATATCCCTCAGGCGTTAGAACTGTATTGGATTATAACATAAAAAGCCTAAGGGTTATGCAATTACATGCATTTGATTATAATTGATAAAAAAAAATGGCGTCGGGCTACAAAAAACGATGAAGTTTTGAACGATGGCGGAAGACAATTTAACGATGGCGCAAGACAATTTAACGATGGCGCGAGTCATTTGACGATGGCGCAAGACATTTGAACGATGGCGGGGCTCCATCGTTAAACAGGCCATGGAGATCCCTGCAGGTGATCATTTAGGTCAAGATGAAAGCTAATGAAATTATTCCAATGTAAAATATGAACTTTTTTTCTGTGGATATATGTAATGTGATGATGTAATATAAAAAAATATGTTTTGATTCATCTTGTAATCATTTTTTGGAAAGCGTTTATTGAAATAATAGCTAGTCCATGTATTACTGATAAAAAATTGAATGAAGAAATATTTTTCAGTTTAAATTTTCTTGTAAATGTATGTGCTTATTTTCTCCCACTTATTAAAATAACTAAACAAGGAAAAGATTTGATTACTTCCAAGATTAATTTAATCTCTTACACCCCTTCCCCCTTTTTTTTTTTGTTGCCTTTTTTTAAATGTTTGAAATAGATGTTATGTCTACTTCACTAAATTTGACTTAATGTGTGGCTCATTAATGATTATTGTACAATTCATTGTATTAAAATCTAAAATATTTGGACAAGCTATACTTTAATTCCAATGAATGAGTGGACATAGAGAAGAGGATTCCTATTTGTTCCTCGTGCTACTGAGCTGAAGCGTATAAAAATCTTAAGAGCAATATATATAGTTATAATAAAACTATCAACACAAGGAGATTGTTTTGGTTACCAAATAACAGTCAAATACTAAAATTACAAAATACAAATTGTTCAATAAATTTTGAACTAAAATCCTTTTAAAAACTAGACCAGCCTACGTTTGTTGACAAAACAACTGTTTAATGGTATAGATATTCCTGAGTGGTTAACTCGTCTTTTATTACAACAAAAGCCAACACGTAAACCCTGAAAATTAATTCTGCCCCTTATCGTGAGAATATATAAATTCTGAATAATATCTGTTTAAAGTAAACAAACAAATATTTGACCCTTTTCTTTTACAAGAATATTCTAGTTGCTTAAACAAAGTTCTTTCTGCATAAAAGTTTTGTATGTATAAATAATCCATTTACATATATACCTTGATATAGAATTTAAAACCTCTACATTAACCTGTGTATTGTAGGTAATGAGATCAACTTTACTGCCAACTTTATTATCTTAATGACATTTATAAATTTCCGTTATTTTACCTTAAAACATGTTCTAACATTTGAGAAAATCTTTAAAACTTCGCAGTAATCAGATACACTTAGAAAAAGATTGGTTACTAACAGAAAAGATTGATTTTGAAATTCAAAAACATATATTTCACAAAAAATATATAGTTTTTAAACTTATGTACATTTTGAACCGTGTTGTGTAATGAATAAAAACACTCAAAGTAAACGGAAAATTTGTGCAAAACTGTTTGCTTACCAAGAACTTTCAAATCTTAGAAAATCAAATTTACAGTATGTCATTTTTCAAATCTACATACTAGTATATACATTTATACAATATTTCAAGTGTTCCCTTCTGAGAAATCTACATATACATTTATACAATATTTCAAGTGTTCCCTTCTGAGAAATCCTGTCTGTCTGTAATAAAAGTTTCCAGTGAAAGAGGACCAATAAGTGAAGGAATCAATGTGCTCTGATCTCCAACACTTTATCTTGTTTTAAGGTAACTGGTTTAATGTAACATCTATACAAACTTATATACTCTTTGGGGAGGGTTGAGCAGTGACAAGCACTTATAAACATTTTAAACCCTGCCCCATTCTTCATGTACTTTCACAAGATCAAGGAACCTGTAATCTAGTGATGGGTTGCTGTCCGCAAAATTTGTTTAGTTTTACTGTAAAAATACAAATCAGGCAGTGGTTTTCTCTTTATGAATCACCTGTACCTAACTTTTTATCTTCCAATCATCCTTACAGTTTTCTTTAGGTCTGGTAATTAAGTCCGATATGGGTTTGCTCATTGTTGAAGGAATAATACAGTGACCTGTAATTGTTTACATATATTTGTTATGAATAAAAGTTTAGTTGGCAATCATAACAAATCTGCCTTCTTTGTTTTCTAACATTTTTCTTCTCTAAATAACTGAGTCTTAAGTAAGTGTGTTTTATGTTTTAATTGCTGTCGTCTCTAACATTGACTTTAATGACCCTCTCTTTTATACAATAAACTTGAATGTAGTAAGTCACAATCACAGTAGGACAGTTTTAAATCTCTATGAAGAATAAGTATCTACTAATTAGAAGCTTATAAACCAAATAATTGTACTTCTACCTTAATAAAGTACACTAGTAACTGTTTATAGGACTTTAAATCCCAAAAGTTTGTTTTCACAACACTATTATGTATATCTCCAAAGTATACAATGTAAAATATTGACTTAAGTAAATACCATTATAGACATTATCAAACCATTCTGATTACCTACTCAATTTAAGACATGTTACACTAAGAAAAGACATCTTGTTTTCTCCAAGGTTAGGTATATACCTGTATACTGTGATTTCAAACTAACACCTTTTACGTCATGTTACAAATTAAATGAGTCCTCTGTCAAAGTTATACTGACATTAAAAGGGGGGGGGGGTCATCTTATGGTTCTAAAGAACAAAAATTACACTGGTATTGAACAAAAATGTTTGTGTTTTTCTTCGTAGTTGAAATTGTGCATGTGTGATATACATGTAGTATACATGTGTGATATACATGTAGTATACATTTTAGTGCCATGTCATCCAATGAGTTTGTGAATGCATATGCTATATGATACTTTTCACCTGACCCGATGTGTTTGTGAATGCTACATGTATATGATATTGTTCAACTGACTCAAAGTAATTGTGAATGCAAATGACATTGTATGTCCTGACCCAAAGTGTTTGTGAATACTGTGCTATTGTTTCCCTGCCCTAATTTTTTTTGGTATGTGCTGAATGAATTATTTGAAAACATTACCATTAATGATGTTTCACTGAAAGAGGAAAACATTTGAATAACAGATGTATACAACAAATGTATATCTCATGTATACACATTTTCTTTATAATAAGTAGCTTATTTCTATTGCAACTCATGAATATTTTAAATAAACCATTATTTTATTATAAAGTCAAAGGTAACCCATTGATAATTAATGAGAAAACCTAGAAATATCTTACTGTTTTGGTTATCCTTAATATTTTCTGAAGAAACAAGCTATATCAAACACTTTAATTTGTTTAAATGTCATAGAATTGTGTTAAGAATGAAAATGAACTGATCAAACATATTTTCAAAGCTAAACAAACTAAAAATACTTCTACTTTCTTGGTTTAGAATAAACATAACATTTTCTTCAATTTCATGGACCCTTTATTTGTTCTGCCTTTGTCCAACACTATTTCTCAGATGAAGGATGTCATAACACAAGTTACTCTTATTATCATTAGATTATTAACAAATCCACAAATAAATTCAAGTACATTAGGGAAAGAGGGGATGAATAGTGATTATTTTATCGTAAAAATGTAATGTTTAAAGATTATTACTTTATTTTTGTCCCTTCAAAGTATGGCAATAGGCTCATGGATTTGCTTATCAAGTTATGGAATCTTTTATTCTATTGAATAAGGTTGATTTTCATCTCGCATAAAAGTGACTAAACCCCCTCAAAACTTCTACCAGAAACCCCTGCAGTTTACATCAGACAATGTTTGACATGTCCTTTTTGATATATCAATCATCGTGCTAAAGTGCCTGTATCATGATTGGCTCTCTGCCCTTTTGAAATCCTAGCTGGAACACTAATATTTCTGTTACTGAGTGACAAATTTCTCAGATTTCTAAGCAAGTGTATGTTAGCATCATCTGACCAATTAGTCTTTAAAATGTCTCAAAATATGTAACGTCTGTGTTTTCCTTTACTGTTTACCTATCTGTCACAAGTGAGTGGATTTTACAATAAAATCAGAAATAGGACTTATAAAAATATACATATGGACTGACAAATTTTCTAACATATTTAGCCAATATTTTCATTTAAGACATTTGAATCCTAAATCATGTGACAATTCATTTTTTTTTTTTAAATTGAAGCTTCTTTAATATTATAGCTGACCCCTTAATCACAGCATTATTATATCAACATTGTAGTCCAAAAGCAGTCATTTATAACCACTTGACTTGGGTTATTCCAGATAATAGTGACATGGGCTAAGGATATCTTTTCTGATTAATATTTTCATATATCCTTCATCATGTTCATTGACAATAAGACATCAAAGCAAAATCCTAACGCTTCACGTACAAAATTTTGAACTTAAACCCAACTAGACATAGGCAAACTTCAAGTATATAAGACAAACATCAAAAAGAATGTTTTCAGTGCATAACCATACAGGTATATAAAGCAATATATAAATACAAATGTCCTGCTTATGTCAATATTATACATGTAGGACAGCCTTAGCTATAAAGATTACACGTAAGATGGTTCAGATATATTCATCATATCCTGCTTCAACAGAGTTAAAACCAAATTAAAATCTTTGGTCTGACAAAGTGTAGGTAATCACCTTGTATCATTTGCACAAAAACTCATATTTCATATATGTAAATATATCAAAGAATGTAGATTACATTTGTGTGTTAATTGCTATTATGCATTATCTAAATTTAACCTAATTTGAATAATTTATGTGTCTTCTCAAATTCCTCATTAGATAAATTGATGGCTATATATTTGCATTTAAATTGGGTAGTAATGAAAGTATTTTTATGAATAGTGACTGTTGGGTATCAAATTAAACTAAAGTAAATTTACTTGCACCTTTAACAGCCATACAAAATTTGAAAGAAAAAATTAAAAAGACTTTTTTATATTTCTTCACTTCAAACTGACTGAATGTTAAAATATAGGCAAACTTAAGTTTTTAAGTTATAAATCATTCTTAAATTCACAATTCAAACATAACTATTTATGGTTTAGGAACACAAAATGGTCTGGTAACCTCCAAAAATATGTGTGTCTTATATGAAACTAAATGTAAGTTCAACAACAGTTTTTTTACATGTTTTTATGAGATTGTGACATTATATATTTATATATATATATATATCTCCAAACTCATAGAATTATAACAAGAGTGCACATGCTGAAATGTCTCGCCATCTATACTAATCATTGATATTATGTTGATAGTCCTAAGTACAAAGCTAAGCTTTATTACAAGTGTCACATAAACCTTTAACATTTACCAAGATAACTAAACAAAGACCAATGAACCTTGAAAATGAGGTCAAGGTCAGATGAACCATGCCAGGCAGACATGTACATCTAACAATGCTTCTATACAACATATATAGTTGACCCATTACTTATAGTTTAAGAAAAATAGACCAAAACACAAAAACTTAACACTGTGCAATGAACCGTGAAAATGAGGTCCCGGTCAAATAAAACCTGCGTGACTGACATAAAGATCATAAAATATTTCCATACACCAAATATTGTTGACCTATGGCATATAGTATTAGATAAAATGACCAAAACTCAAAAATTTAACTTTGACAACTGAACCATGAAAATGAGGTCAAGGTCACATGACATCTGCCCGCTAGACATGTGCACCTTACAATCATTCCATACAACAAATATAGTATGAGAAAAACAGACCAAAACACAAAAGTTTAACTATAACCACTGAACCATGAAAATGAGGTCAAGGTCAGATGACACCTGCCAGTTGGACATGTACACCTCACAGTCCTTCCATACACCGAATATACTAGCCCTATTGCTTATAGTATTTGAGATATGGACTTGACCACCAAAACTTAACCTTGTTCACTGATCCATAAAATGAGGTCGAGGTCAAGTGAAAACTGTCTGACAGACATGAGGACCTTGCAAGGTACGCACATATCAAATATAGTTATCCTATTACTTATAATAAAAGAGAATTCAACATTACAAAAAATTTGAACTTTTTTTTCAAGTGGTCACTGAACCATGAAAATGAGGTCAAGGACATTGGACATGTAACTGACAGAAACTTCATAACATGAAGCATCTATATACAAAGTATGAAGCATCCAGGTCTTCCACCTTCTAAAATATAAAGCTTTTAAGAAGTGAGCTAACGCCGCCACTGCCGTAGCCGGATCACTATCCCTATGTCAAGCTTTCTGCACAAAAGTTGCAGGCTCGACAACAAAACAATCATGCAATGAAGAAAGATATGTATTATCTCCTTAAAATCTTTCAGTTGACAGTTATTAATGCAAGGGGGAAATATCTTGAAAAATAAGTTTAAGGCCTTGATTATGTTGATGTATAATGTTTATACAGTTCCATGGATTCTTCATGATCAATTTTAATTGAGTCCAAGGACTCAGCAAAAAACATTATTTGGGAAGATAGATAGCTATTTGGAAAGATAATTATTTTTCTATCTTGAGATCAATATGGCCCTATATAAGAACTCAATCAGTTTATATACAGTGAATATGATCAACTTTCAATCAGTGTATATGTTATACTTTTATTGGTGTTATAAATCTCACCTTTAAATAAAGGATTATGGAATTTAAAACCATGAAAGAGAATTGTCATTTCTTATCAGATCAAAGCTAATAAAGTGCAATTTGCCAAACTTTTCACCATGTTCTGCCATATAAAATGAGACACAAGTTCATGAATTCAAAAAAAGGCAAACTTGAAGCAAAATTGTATACATGTACAAAACAAACAAAATTATAAACAGAACAAACCTATAAATTTTGTACACTCAATAACACTGTTATATTACAACTGTAAAACTTAAAAGGAACTAAGATAATTTAACCTCACAAAATACACTGTGTGATCCCTTTAAAAACTGTAACAGTATAATAATAAACTATTTCCTTATACTAATTATATACATGTCATATGATACATGTGGTGCATTGAATTGTGTATCAAGTCAGATTCAAGTGATCTCCATGAATTAAAATTCAAGAAAACTGCAATATATCACATGGGAAAACACCAACATGCTCAAAGGAAACTTCTTTTAAAATCTACTATGGAGTTCACTATAACATTCAAATTTAATTTTACATGTAGATTGTTTATATTCATTTTGTAAACATGCGAAGTTAAGTAAATCTTTTCCGATATAACACCTTGAATCCTGATAACCTGTTAAATGGTTAAATATATACATATGAATAATATCTACAATGTCAAATTTCTAAATCTAAAATGTTCTATATCAGTTTTGACCATTTGTTTAGAAATTCAATTGCAAGAAGTTACAATTTAAACTTTTTTGACTCATTTTATTTAAGCTTTACCAAATTTAAACATGTTAAATATCCAGAGAAAAGGAAAGACTTCACTTCAATTGGCATGCTTGGGTTGGGTAATTAGTATGAAACCTGGTAAATATTGCTTTTAATATTGAAAGGACAACTAACATGACTAAGATTATAAAGAAATTGGGTATATCAGCAGAAACATGAATCTATCTAGTATAGTAGCCAAGCGTTGTGTAGATGTATCTATATTGTATATACGTGTACTACTGTATATTTGTTCGTTTAAAAGAAACTTTAGAATTATTAAAAATGTTGCTTGTATTTCTTTTTACAGTAACATCCTATGAAACCACTTTAAGAAAGATGGACCATTTCATTTTCTTTACTTTGTCTTTGAACAGTCATTTTAAATAATGTGCAACAGAAACCAACAGTGTTTTACTTGGCCATATTAATGAACATGGATTGATTTATTGTACTGATTATCTTACTTGTTTTTCTTTCAGGTTTTCAACTGGTGCAAGCTGGGCTAAACGTGATTTACTCTTCTGACCGGTGACGGGTTCCATCGTTCTCCCACCTCCTACAACCGGAGACTTTGGTTTATCCGACATTTTTTTCACTTTTTGTCCACCAAATGAAATTGTCTTATACTAATTTCAGTCGTTTCAATAACTGGTCACTTTCATGGAAATAAGTTAACACATGAGACCAATATAAACATTACTTCTCAATCGAATCGTGTCGAATCGCTTCATTGGACGCCATCTTGTTTACAGGTAACCATGTGTACCTTGAGGGCGCCCTTTACAAACAAGAGCACAAGTGACAGCGATTTTTGATTTCGCAGGTGCCCGCTTGTGTGGATTTTGAAAATTATGCTTTCGATGAACAAAAATTTAGATGTAAAACCATAGGAAAGGATCAAAATTAACCCGAAATCACCTGAATAAAATCATTTCGCCCATAATTATTTTTCCCTCAAATTTTGTATTTGAAAATTGATGCAGTATATTTGCGATACCAAAAAAATGTTTTTGATTAGAAAAATAATTTTAAATCAGTAAGACCTTATTCTAAAAAGCGAAAATTAAGATACAGGAAAGGATAACACCACATTCTCTAATAAGACATCAAACCAGAGACTTTCGCATATTATTGTATTTACAAGGATTTGTATAGGAAGACAAATCCTTGAGGGGGGGCAAGGGGTTTAACTGTTATGCTGTTATGGGGAAATTTAATTCTTTGTTATCTGTTATTCTGAAAATATATTTGCTGTTAGCTGTTATTGTCTTATTCATTGTTAGCTGTTATTGGGCTTTTAGTTTTTTTGTTATCTGTTATTGTGATAATGTATTTGCTGTTAACTGTTATTGAAAATTGGAATGACAGCCAATATTCGGTGGAAATTGAAGATCATTGGACATTAGGGTCTACCAATAGTAATGTGTTGGTCCCGTATTAGGAGAAGGATTCCATTAACATATACCCATTACAGAAGTGAGGTCCAGGACAATTCCACTATATCTTATGATTATCCTTTGTAATAAATTCCATTTTTTTGGAACATGTATTTAGAATTATCTTATTTTTTTTGTATAAGGATAATGTTCCTAGTTCCCCGTACCAACATATTAAATCAGAACGATTATTAATATGACAAAAAGGAAAACGTGTCCAGGATTATCTGACAAGAATCTCAATTAAGGACTAGGTCCTTACAACCAGTTAACCTTTTATATAATATGGTACATTGACTCAGCTCTGTGATTCTTTTCAAAGCAGAACCAAACACATTGTACAATGAAAGTTCCAACCATGTACTGGGTCCCGAAGCAGCACATAGCTCATTACAAATAAAGATTTGTTTCGTCTTCAAGCCATTGCTCCCCTACTAAACTATGTATTCTACTTACTAGTACACTTGGTCCAATCAATAGCCTGATAAAAAATTGTTCAAATTGAGTCTTTGAAAATAATGGAATAAATTACTTTTGGAGTGTCAAAATTGGTTTGAGGTACTTGATAAATTGCATGCTGACCACTTTGCCTCATAGTTTTATTAAGAAAAATTCACACACCTCATTAAATGGGCATTTAAAAAAAGTCAGAATGCGAATATATATATTCAAACTATTTTAGGTAATTTTTTAGTAGCAACAAACACAAGAACTATGTGAATTGAATACCATAACAGCCCTTGAATTTTTACTAGATATCATTTTTGTCTCTTTGACATATTCCTCATTTCCATTCTCAATTTTATTACACACTATTTAAATTACAAGCATGTGTGAGTTTCTATAACTGTATAAAAATAGATGCTGAAAAAAAGTATTCTATAAAAAATAAACAGCTACGCCATGAGCGCATGATACGCCCGTCGCCCTTTTTGAAATATTCGATAACTTCTTTATGTCATATCAGATATTCATAGAAATTGAAAGGGAGCTTCAGTCAATATATATAAACAATACACCAAAGTTTCATGCGAACTGCTGAAAAAAATTTGAGTTATTGACAGAAAACTTGAAAATACCACCCTTTTTAATGAATAATATACCCCTTAACTCATTAACATAAAATGTAAAATTAATGAAAATAGAAAGGGCGCTTATGCAACATTCTAATGCAACAACGTTTGTAACGTTCATTTTGATTGGATAACGTCACTTTCTTACATGGCATCAATTGATGCTATGGGACGTACGCGCAAGCGCAGACGGCATATGACAGATTTTAAATACATGTTTTAACGTTGTTTTTTTTGTCAGTTTCATTAGAATGGAGATAACAATATTGTATTTTAAGCTCCGACGGCATCAATTGGGGCATTTGATGGTCGCAAATTAAGTTTACTGGCGACGCGTTAAAAATCTGAAATTTATAAAAATTGAAAGGGAGCTCATGTCAATAGATAGTAACAATTTACCAAAATTCCTTGCAAATTTGTGAAAGGATTTTTGAGATATTATCAGAAAACTAAAAAAAAAACACCGTTTTTATTGAATAAAACCCCATTACTCCGAAACTTAAAATCTGAAAATTATGAAATATGAAGGGGAGCTCACGTCAATAGATATAAACAATTTCCAAAAGTTTTATGCAAATTGGTTAAAGAGTGTTGGAGTTAATATTCGACATGTTGACGACAGACGGACAACAGTATTCCATAATACGTCCTGTAAACGAGCGTATAAAAATATATTGAGTAGTAAACACATTCTAGATACATGATTTAAAAAAAACATGTTCATAGAAAATGGAATTCATTACAAAGGATTATACCCGTAATAAGAAATAATGGATTTGTCAAGGTCCCGACTTATTTTAATATTTCATTTACTGTTATCTGTTTTTGTCCATTTTAATTCCTTGTTATCTGTTATGAGCCAAATCAATTTGCTGTTTTGCTGTTATTGGGACCCCCCTTGCCCCCCCTCATCCTTGGTATTTATAATGACTTTTTTTTATGTTAAATAATGGATCGTTAATGTCTCTGCAAATAAAAATTAAAGTTTTCAATTGAAATTTTGTCGATGCCATGTTCATATTGTTAGCAGTAAGGCGCCAAAAACAACAAATAAAATAGCCTTTCAAGATGTCATAATTATTTGGACTAATGACATGTTTACGTTAAACAAGTTAAATATACTCCTAACAACCTGGTTCCAATGGATACTAAGGATAAACTCATGGTCTCTCAGTTTACTCTTTTGCTGATATTAAACGGTTCCACTATAATGAGTCTATAATAGTACCCGGTTCACGATGATGTTCATGACATGTAATTTAACAATCCGTTGTACAATACAAATATTTTTATTGGCACAAACTCATTAACAATAAATGGTTAAGACCTATGGCATTACATATAACTATAATAATTGACATGGTAGAATGAAAAATTCCATGATACCATATCATGCTATTATGAAAAGTTACAAAATGATGTATCATATAAGATCACTATTTCTTATATTTAAACACTCTGACATGAAAGAGGAAGACAGTCTAAGTAATAATGCTGAGCTATTATTAACCAAATGTATGAAAACATGGACAAGTTGCATTTGGACGTTGGTGTGATCAGGAGACATATACATATTGTATTATATGTCTCTGACGTGAAATGAAAACTTAAACTTCCCTAATGTTTTTTTGTAGTAAATTAAAAGTGTTAATAGGTAAACTTGGTTTTCAGCATGTCTGGGAAAATCAAAATACTATGTCATTTCAAAAGAAATTAGAAGAGGAATTCATGAAATACTGGAAACAAGCTCTTTTTTTGTGACTCTATTAAAGATAGTCATGATAATAAACTAAGAACATATCGCAAAGTTTAAAATAATTTTGAATTTGAAAAATATCTTCTACTGGACCTTAACAAAAGTGTTATTTCAAAAATGGTAAACATCAGAATTAGTAATAGAAAATTACCAATAGAAGTTGGTAGATATACTAAAACACCTTTAGAACAGAGAATTTGTTCAATTTGCAAGGATGGAATTGAAGATGAGTTCCATTTCCTCATTCAATGTAAAGCGTTAGAATTTAATGGAAATGTACTCTTATGTTATTTAAATGATATAGTTCCATCGTTTGTTTATATGTGTGAACAAGATAAGTTTTGTTTCATTTTGAAAAGTAATGATACGGACATTAGTACTGTATGTGTAGCTGGAATAAGCGATATGTATGATTTGAACATTCATTTAAAGCAAACATACTGTTGTTAAGAGCTTTTATAGTATTTAAGCTTATTGTAATAGCTTCAACTAAAATAATATTGTATGAATAACACCTGCACGCAATGTAAATATAAAATATGTATCTCTTATATCATTGCCGGAGAAAATATGTTTTTTTGTTTGTTTGTTTATTTTTGTATTTGTATTTTGTAAATGTCAGCTGGTATCATTTCTGTATAGGAATTTACACCAATAAAATTATTTGATTTGATTGATTTGGTGTGATAAAGAGGAGAGGAGGAAAGAGGACTGGAGGAATAAGTCGATGAAGCTAACAGATGAAATATCAGACAATCATCCAACACTCAGACCATAAAAGAAAATACGAAGTGTACAGATGCACGAGTAATGATAAATTATAATTGTTGAAATCACAACACCTGTTTTCTTGTATAGGATTTTGACAATGACCTCGGCATAGAAACGCTATAACGTTTAATGATAATCACCCCGTAACCTGTCTGCGGCGCCTTACCTAAAACATATCTATTCAGAAGAAAAGGCGGTGGTTCAAACAAACCGAGACCCAAGCTCTTTTGATCCACTGCAATAGAACTTTGAATCGTCTAGATGCTTATAGTTACCGGTAACAAACAAAAGACTGTCCAATTTCTCAGAAATAAATCTTAGGACATGTAGGAGTATCTGCAAATTTCAAAGCCTGATATTTTAATATCTTGAAATGTCACCAAGGTATTTCTTGAAAATCTCTGAACCGAGATACAGTTCAGAATATATACCGCTCCTATTTTATGTATTGTGTTTTATACACTATTTTGTCCGTTTGTTCTTTGTCTTTTTGTCGTTCTTTCTTCTGGTTCGATTACTTTCTTCGTAGATGTTTAATACACATATGTTCTTGATTTAAGTTTAGAGAGTGAACATATGAAATGATCACAATAATAAACTTTTTGTGGCTTTTGCATTGGCCTTCGGATATGCAGCCACTAAGCTAGACAACTGTTAATAGCCCAGAAAAACAGCCGATTTGCATGTACTGAAAAAGTAATAGCCACACGACATTTTAGGCTTTTTTTGTTCGTTTGCTGTGCTTATTTCCAGAAAAGTAATAATCTAAAAAGTCACAGAATTCCGCATTTTTCTTAAAATGTATTTTTTCATGAACAAAAATGAAAATCAACTAATGTGGTCAATATTTCAAATAAATTCCAGCTGCTTTTCTGTACAATATATTTAAGACATATTTCTGCTCTTACAGACATGTCTCGTCATAGTAAAGGTAAGACTTATGTTCATTAGTACTCCTAAATAGACTGTAATCTTCATAAAATGGAGGCATTTAAGTAACTCAATAGGTTGTTATAACTCAAGCACTTTAACTTGTACAATAAATGTGTTAAAATCCTGAGAACGAATTTCTAAAAAGTCAGAAGAACTATCAAGTTTTCCTAAGTTTGACTTTATGGGTCAATAGCAGATTCGATTTACCTGATTAAGTCACTATGGAGGTGAATGCCAATAAGTTAGCAACTCATCTAGTGTCTGTCTTGTGCTCAGTCTAATTTTCTTGGCATTGTGTTTTGTAGGGTTCGTGTATCTCGGACTACCTTTCTTGGTATCATGTTTTGTAGAAGAGGGACGAAAGATACCAAAGGGACAGTCAAACTCATCAATCTAAAACAACTGACAACGCCATGGCTAAAAATGAAAAAGACAAACAAACAACAGCACACACGACACAACATAGAAAACTAAAGAATAAACAACACGAACCCCACCAAAAAACTAGGAGTGATCTCAGGTACTCCGGAAGGGTAAGCAGATCCTGCTCCACATGTGGCACCCGTCGTGTTGTTTATGTGATAACAAATCCGGTAAATAGTCTAATTCGGTAGGTCACATTCATGAAAGGGAAGGGGATTGTAGTTACGACGTAAGGAAAATATCCGATATCATTTGTGAAACGGTTATTCCATAACGGTCAACCAACTCGTGATGGCGTCCGTAAAATTTACGAAGGGATGATTTCAACTTCAACATTTGGAACTCTTGGTTTAATAGCTTCCCTGTGAGCAGCAACCCTCTATCAAGAAAATCATGATAGGAAATGCAAGCACGGGAATATCGTATCAATTGGGAGAAATATGTAGGGTTCTTTTTATTCAGTCTATTTTTTAGTATGGTGTTTTGTGGGGTTTGTATTGCTCAGTCTATTTTCTTGGTATTGTGTTTTGTGGACGGTTTCTTTTTTTTTTTTTTGTCATTATTCGTTGTTTGTTGGTTTCTCTTGATTTTTCCTTTCATATCCTCTGCCATCACTTTCCCCTTGTAAGTACATTTTTCATTGATGATGTCCATCACAATGAATCCATATAGTACTAAATATTGTTGACTGTTTGATTCAATAACTTGTTTAAACGTAACCGAATTACTCTCTTGTATTGCGCAGATAAAACAAATATTTTACGACTCGACCAGACGTTAAATAGTATTAACAATAGAGTACACACTGAAATGCTTTTAAATGCCTATAATGATTGAAATTTAGGCTGTTTCAAAGTCTTTTAGGCAAACTCATTACAGTCGGCATCATGTAAACTTATTTTACCCAAGTCCTTAGAAATGGACATTACTAAAACTGATGACCTTTGAAATATGAAATAGAGAACAAGATTTGTTGAACCTTGCTACGAATGCTAGAAGGACAATTACTAATAATAAACGGCAAAGAACATTTGATAAAGGAAAATTTAATATAAAAAATAAAATGTACACGGTATGATTCCCAATTACTAGACAAACCTCCACCAGGTACCAAATGACATAGAAGTTAACAACTACACTGTACGTACGGCTTCAACAATGAACAAAACCAATACCACACAGTAAGCCATAATAGATTCTGCAATGAACAACATTTTAATGCAACATTGTTTGTAACGTTCATTTTGATTGGATAACGTCGACAGTAAACTTAATTTGCGACCAACCGTGAGTTATCTCCTAAATGTAATACAAATCAAACTAGAACACTAACCACCTAACTTATGTAAAACAAAATGTATCTAAGAAAAATATATCAACTAGTACACATCCAACATTCAATGGATTTAATATACTATCCCAAAGATGTTTTTAGTCTTCATTGAAGCATACAAGTGATGTCAATGTCATATCACAAACCATAGGCGGATTCAGGGGGTGGGACAAGGGAACCTGGGCCCCCTTTCGTGGGGAATATTTGGTTGGTTATATAGGGAATCACTGAAGCATTACTGGAGCGGTCACTCCCCCTCCCCTTTAGGTCAGTCAGTAGGTCACCCCCTTATGAAAAGTTCTGGATTCGCCACTACAAACTCACTTACAAACACTTTATGACGTGTTGGTTCATTATGCATATTCACAGAGTACTTATTTAAGTACTAGTAAATACAAATCCCCCAAATTGATAAGTTAAGCATTAAACAGTACAACGAGTCGACTACGACCAATTGATGATCTATAGATTACAAATTGGGTCCTCCATTCGAACGAAGACATCTAAATCTGTTGCATCAAAGTTATCTAGATGAAAAGAGAATGGAGATTTTGTAAACGGGGTAGTCTGGTCATTGAAATACCAACAAGGAAACAACTTAAACAGACCTGAACATCGTGAAGTAAAAAAAGCCCTCCAAAAATTGTTGTTTCTTACTGGCGTGGTTAAGCACTTCAAATTGTACGGTTATAAACATTTATGACGACTATAACATTCTAGTATCAGGATATATATATATATATATTAAAACATAAATTAACATATTACATAATAACAATAAAATTATCAGTTTATCAAATATGGACTCATCTGTATCTATACTAATGAATCTGAAGACTCATCACTGTTCTCTGAAGCACTTGATTCTACGTTTGAAGTTTGAGAAATGTCGCTATGGCTATTGATTGGTAGTTCATCATTTGCGCAGTATATGGATACATCTGATTGGCTACTCTCATCACCTGGTATAGATTGGTGTATCCGGACACATTCTATCGAAAAATGACTCATCTTATGGCTCTCTGAAGAAAACGATCTCTGTAACGATTTATCAGCTGTAAACATAGAGGGTGTTGATGTATAACACATTGAAGAAGACTTTAATTTAGTAAGCATGTTAGAAAAACAAGGCGATCCCGACTGAGTAGCTGTTTGTGATTGGTTACTTTGACTGTCGACTGTTGGTTTTGTCACAGTAGTTGTTTGTGATTGGTTACTCTGAAAGTTTAAGGTTGATTGTGACAGAGTTTGAGAATCGATGCGAGTGTGAGTCTTGGAGCTGTTACTTGTTACCTGAACAGACACGGATGATGATTTTAAACTGGCCACAGCGCTAGACAAACTAGACGATTTCGACACAGTGGTTGTTTGTGATTGGTTACTTTGACGGTTTACAGTTGATTGCGACACAGTCTGAAAACTGGTGCGAGATTCAGCCTCGTTCCTTGATGTATGAGTGGACATTTTGATGGTCTCGTCTACATTAACTTTGAAATAATCCTGACAACAACTACTAACTGATGATGACGCATCACTTGTAATGGACATAGTAATCCCTGGCGTGGTAAGACCGCTTTCAAGAGTAACATTATTGTTGGGCAAAGTGTCTTCTGATCTGTCATCTAAATGACCACTCTCCAGAGTATCAGCATCGATGATCACAATGTCTTCTGACCTATCATCTACAAAACCACTTTCTAGAGTAACACCACCACCACTGTTTGACAGTGTATCTTCTGACCTATCATCTACACAACCACTCTCTAGATTAACACCAACGTTTGACAGCGTATCTCCCGACCTGTCATCTACAAAATTGATCTCATCAGAAACACCATCGGTTTTCAAATTAGTTGATAACCCTAAAATGTCTTCATACTGATTAATGACTTTTTTCAATTGTCCAGTATTACGGCAGGGTTTAACCGTTTTTCTACACTGTGGTATTTGTTTCGACTGTCGTGTTGTGTCTTGTTTGGTAACCAGCGCAGTTGTATAAGAAGAGTTTCTATTTGGTTGAGGGAAGCGGTCATATTTGCGGGCACTGGGATAAGGAGTTGGTATACGCCGGTCAATGTCGATGCTTTCCTCTTTTTCATCTGGACTGGTGTTTCCTAAAGTTTCTGGGAATATGTTGTGGGACGATTTAATCTCCCTTACAGTTGGTTCGACCGAAAAACTGTTAAAATACTTTGAAGGGGATAAATCTGGAGCACTTGGCGAGTGACGAATGTTTTTCTCCTCGTCAGTCATATTTCCGTCATGGACATCCTTTTTATCGCTGCATCTTGACATATTTTCTTCTACTTTAGTGTATAGATTATTATTGATTTTTTGGGTATATTTTACGTCACATAAATATGACATGTATTTATCAGCACAAATGATTTTTTCTTCATGGAGTTGAATTTTGTCCTGTAACATCTTTAGCATAGTGTCCTGTGCCTTTCTATCTCTTCTGTAAGCTGCTAAAACCCTGGCTGTTGCAATGAAATATGCATTCATTATGTCATATATCCTGAAAAAGATGAAAATATGAAAGTTTGAAGATTTGGTATGATTGCCAATGAGACAATTATACAGCCGAGCTCAGATGAAGTAGACGTAAGCATATGAGATAGTCTTTAATTGTGAGAATCCAGACTCTGGGCAGGCATGTTCACAATTGATGGCCTGGAATAGTTTCTAAGTGCCATATTTTCATTCCGATATTAAATTATAGTATATTTGTAGGACTCAAATTTATGGCGGATTCCAAATATATGGCAGATTCCTAATCTAGGGCAGATTCATAATCTATGGCAAATGGGACGTCACAGACGTCAAACAAATCAAATCTATGGCAGAATTTTGTTTTCTCCAAATCTATGGCAGATCGGGGAAAGAGTAACATATAACGTCACAATTGAATAACGCCACATTACTTCATCGCTGCCGCAAACGATAGCGGGAACCCATAGATTTCCCTCGATACATGGTTTAAAGGATGATGTGACCTATTATCCGGAAGAGGGACCAAATGTGCTTTGACGGTCGAAGCCTGCCATGAATAAGGGCACAGTTGCTTTCAGTACCAGAATTTTAGAAAGGAGTTAGTAAATATTTTATTTTATCAGCCCAGTAGCCAGTACTTCGGTACTGGCATGAAAATACGGATTGTTTGTGTTATTAAATTTGCTGTTACAAAATTTTAGAAATTAGTATAAATTAAGGAATGTATCTCCCTCATGCAAAGCTCTGATTCCTTTCACGGATTTGGCTATACTTTTTGCACTTTTGGATTATAGCTAGATTCATTTTTTATATAAGCTTTGGATTTCAAATAGTTTGGCCACGAGCATCACTGAAGAGACGTGTATTGTCGAAATGCGCATCTGGTGCAGGAAAATTGGTACCATTAATGTTATTACTGGCTACAGCTGGCAAAATTAAAGTCAAATTGAAAGATAGAATTGCCGAATACCAATTTGATTTCAATTGTCATCAAATAAAAAAGATGTATTAACGATGAAATAAATATCTGTGTTATTTGGTCTCGTGTGGAGAGTTGTCTCATCGACAATCATACCATATGATGGTCATCTTTTTTTAATTTTTTTTTATATATCATTTGAAAATTCAAACTTTTCATTTTTAGTTATTATTTTTGTTATAAAATATGCCTTTTTTGATTTTTAAGGGACTAACTATTGTTTTAATGAATTGTTTAAACAGGTACCATCAACAGATTAGAAAATGTTTTTTTATGGAGCACATCATTTCAATCTTTAAGTCGGTATTGAGGTTAAATAAATGTGTCGTACATTTCTTCATCTTTAGGAAGTTATTGGTGGTATATGTATTGCATTTTTTTCAATTTGCCCAAATTTGCCATAGATTTAGAAACAACACAAATTAGGAAATTACAAAACTTGTCATAGATTAGGATTGTAAAACATCAGCCATGGATTTGAGATGCCGCATGACGTCACACTTACCATAGATTAAGAATCAGCCATATATTTGGAACCCACCATATATAGATTTGAGATTTAACTAAACGGCTTTGAATTTAAGTAATATAGGGAGAAAATTATTGGAAATGCTGTCGACTTACTGGTCCTCCAAATAGCCTTTGTCTTTCATTGCTTGCATATCAATTTTTCCATTTTCATCAATGAATGTTTCAACCTCTTGCCTCAAAGCAGTTTCATCGCTAGGAACCTTAAGCACGTTCATTTCTATTGATTCAATCTGGCCAGCCAAGTCTTAAATCTAAAACCAAACAATAAATAGTCTCTGTACAATAAAATTAACGGTATCAATTTTCTTGCATCAGATGCGCATTTCGACAATACATGTCTCTTCAGTGATGCTCGTGGCCAACATTTTTGAAATCCAAAGCTTATATAAAAGATGAAGAGCTTTAATCCAAAAGGTCCAAAAAGTATAGCCAATTACGTGAAAGGAATCAGAGCTTTGCATGAGGGAGATCCATTCCTTAATTTATAATAATTTCTATCATTTTGTAACAGCAAATTTTAATAATACAAAAAAAATCCGTATTTTCATGCCAGTACCGAAGTACTGGCTATTGGGTTGGTGATACTCTCGGGGACTAATAGTCCACCAGCAGAGGCATCGACCCAGTGATGGTAATAAAATTAACGGTATCAATTTTCTTGCACCAGATGCGCATTTCGACAATACATGTCTCTTCAGTGATGCTCGTGGCCAAAATATTTGAAATCCAAAGCTTATATAAAAGATGAAGAGCTATAATCCAAAAGGTCTAAAAAGTCTGCTCAGTGGTCAAATAAGACATTTAATTTTTAAAAAAAATACACAGGCTGTCATCACGGCCTTACTAAAGTGTGCTGACCTATGTCAAGGGAGGGGCAGTAACTTTATACCACTATCCAGACTATGAATTTGCTTTTTGTACAACTTAATTAGTTTGTCTTAGAATGACCACCTGTGTAGTTATTTTGTCAGGCGTTCTAAGGAAAATGATACCACTTAGACTTCAGTGACTTGACAGTTCTCTACGTCCAGAATTATTTATTTCTCGACTCGTGTTGAAGAGCATACTTTGACTTGTAATGGTTTACTTTTACAAATTGTGACTTGAATAGAGAGATGTTTCATTGGCACTCATACCACATCTTCTTTTATCTATAAACAACCATGCATCTTTTAGGGAAACAATGTTTTAGGGATAAAAGCTTAGACTGCTTGGCTCGGAGTTCGACTAATGCAACAAGACATGGCGATCCATCTTCCTGCGAGTCGTACACCTTGTGGACTAGCACGTTCAAAACATGAATCAGAAATTATATTGCTATAAAATAAAAGGATTCTTGCATGAATATTGGGGAAGATTGTCCCTCGTAGAACATATATTGCACTCGCAAGCTCGTGCAATATAAAATTCTACTCGGTACAATCTTCCTCAATATTCATGCAATGACCCTATAGTATAATACACATATTGAAATTACAATACCTACTTAAAGTAAAGTAAAGTAAAGTAATCTTTATCTAAAGTCGGGTTTCATATATACATAATAACAAAGAACATGAGCTCTTAAGAGCTCTTTAACCGACTGATATTAATAAACAAAACATACATGTAATAACATCAGATACACATACAACACAAACATACAGAATCTATAATACTAAAATTACGAGGTCCAATTTGTCAGCCGTCATCACGTAAAAACGACGAATCAAAGAATTCAACTTTATATACAACTAATATAGTACAAAGGTGTAGATTAAAAATTACACCACTCCAGGCCCTTTTGTTTTCCACGTAATTAATATCGCCAATAATTAGGAAGTTCCGGGTCGAGTCCGATACCGATACCAAATTAGTATAATCACCTGTTACCTATTACCTTATCTGTACGTTCCGCATCTGACAGGCGCACCACCAAACGGTGTATTCAGGATTAATATGCTATATAAACGGGTCATAATCACAGGGTTGACACTACTAAATTGTCAAAGTGTTACCTATTGTAGTATTTTAATCCGTAAGACTTTCTAAGATAACAATACGAATACTAAAAATCTGGACTAAAAATAAGTTTCAATTTGTTAGCGGGCATGACGTAAAACAGCGAATCAAAGAATTCAACTTTATTTATAACTAAATTCAATCATTGTCACATTGTTCCCGATTGTAGTATTTTAATCAGTATGACTTTCTAAGATGACAATACGAATAATAAAAATCTGGACTTAAAATAAGGCGTATAGGTACAGCATGTACAGTTTTCAATTTGTTAGCCGGAATGGCGTCAAACAGCGAATCAAAGAATTCAACTTTATTTATAACTCATAAAGGACAATGCTGTTGATTAAAAAATACTCCTTTCCAGGCCATTTTGTTTTCCAAATAAATAATAGTACCAATAATTGATAAGTTCCAGGTCGACGGGTTCAAACAGAAAGATGTTGAAAGCAGAGAAAACTGTGCATCTTATAATCGGCATGACTTTATCAGATGACACTACCAATACTAAAATAAGGCTCACGCATAGTTATATTCTTTAATTCAGTCACAGACCCGCGATATCACGGGTGTGTTCTAGTATATATATATTAATGCATAAATAGCACATGCAGAATAAAAGCTAAGCAAGATATATTAAAACAAATGTCTAATATCAGCACATATATAGTAGCACATACGGCCTAGCCACAATCAGATGTGCATTTTGTGCTTCACATGCATGAAGTCAAAAATGTGTATCACCTCAGGGAAAAACTCTTTTGATATTTTGGTTCAAAAATGGTTTAAATTATGAAAAATTGCCATCGTTAGGCTAACACTGGAAGCATTTATATAATTACATGCAGTTTTTGAAAGAAATATTTAATATTTTTATTAAATAAATGGTGTTTAAAAACTGTATAATTTTCTTTAATGGTTGCCTTCAAGACATAGTCACCAGTGACAGATTTTTGGTCAATGACAAAGACAACAAAATATGTTTAGAACTATTGAATATCAAACATTTTAATTGAAAAAAAAAAAATAACAAGAACATGTTTGACTCACAGTTATTTCAAACAACAGTAGCTTTCTTTGATCATTAATCTTATCTGATAAAACTGTATCTAAAATTATCTATAAATAACAAAACTTCCAAAAGAACCCTTTCTTTTGGTGTATAGAACATTAAAATAACTTGATGCATATTCTTACAATAAGCAATCAAAGTTAGCAATACAATTTATATGTTTTGTCTACGGACAAGACGTTGTATTCATATTTAATGAAATGCATTATTAAAACCTAATTTTGATATAGCTGAAAGTGTTATCTTGAAAAAAAACATACATTTTATCAGGTTTATCTATCAAATGATGCTTAACTTCGAGGAAAATGGAAACAAATACATTTTGATAATGTCTACGGACAAGACATTTTATTGATATTCAATTAAATGCTTTCAAAGATGATTGTTAAAGTTAAGATTAAAAGTTACTAATTAAGTTTTAAGCGGTATTTTTTAATTTTGGAAAATATAAAAATGTACCCATAATTCTTTATATATCTCAATAATTTATTGATTAAGCCAAAATGAAGACACATTCTTTTAACTGAAATCCATATATCTGACTGTTTAAAACAATCAAACTATTATTAAAACTCAATTTTGACATAGTTGAATGTGTTCTCTTGAAAAAATAACATACATTTTACCTATCAAATTAGGCTGAACTCAAGGAAATTGGATACAAATATATTGTGGTAATGTCTACGGACAAGACAATTTCAGTTAAAAAAAAATCTGTAAGAATTAATTGTGACTATATTTATGTTGAAAATACTGAGTTTTAATTTGAATAGATAACTTTCATCACCTATAAATAAAATGTAAGTTCCATAGCAGACAAATAATTGAATTTAATACTTGTTATGTACAAGTGTCTTGTCCGTAGACACTTCCTCATCTGCTGTTAATACTGAAATGCAAAAGATAAAGTTAGAGAGAGAGAAATACTTTTTCTTCATTTGATTTAGTTAATCTTTTAAGGTATGCAGCAACTGGAATAAACAATATTGAAGTAAAATAAGGTATGCTTTTTATGACTGATAATCTGACACTTTTTAAAACCCACTCCTGTAAAGTAATTTTACAAAAATTGAGAACACTTAAATTACCATTTATTTATTAAAAATAAGATATTTCTAAGTTTAAACAACACATAGGACTAATTAAGACCCATAAAGCCAAGCAATATCGATAAAAAGACATGTCTACGGACAAGACATGTGTCTACGGACAAGACATTCTGACATATTTTTGAATTTTTCCCTCTATTAATAGATGGTAGAAAAAAATGTTTATAATGTTTTCATATCTACAAAAGAACAGGAATATTTGTATATCCAACTTTGATGGCATATATCTCCAGCTAGGGTACTGCAATTTTGATAAATGAGGTAGTTTTTGATAATGTATATACTAGAAGAGAAAACAAAACACATAATAGCATAAATTTGATTTATTTTTCTCTTTTATCACTACACTGAGCAAGCTAAAAACAAAAGTACAAAATTTCATAACAAGTGCATAGTTTGCAACTTTTTATCATAACTTTTCTGTAAGACTCAGATCGACGTCCGGTCTCTAATCGACGTCCGTTCCTCAAATCGACATCCAAATGTGACGTCACAATAAAATAACATTCCAAATCGACGGCTAATTTTATGCCTGTCTAATCGACGTCCGATTTTGAGCTTCTATAATCAACGTCCGTTTTGGACACAGAATACAAAACTAAACTGAACCGAAAGCAGCTGAAACATTTAGACCTTTAAAAATATCATAGTATGTGAGAGTGAGACAAATAAGATCTAGCAGAAAAACTAAGTCCAGTTATAAGTAAAATACGGAATAAATAAGAAATGTGTGGGTTTTTTTTTAATTATTATACTAAATTCAAAACAGTGTGGCTGTGGCCATTGATTGACACATTAAATTCATCCATTGACTGGGACAATTTAGGTGAACGTTTGTATTTAACGACCACTTCTCACTATGTACTTTTTAAAGACACTTAAACTATGGGGTCACCAAAGGTTCTCAACACCTTAATAAAGTAATTCGAAAAATTAATCAGAAAGAACGCGATGTTTTGATTTATATCAATTATATAAATCAAAACATAAAGGTTATTCCTGATTAATTAAGAAACCTTTGGTGACCCCACAGTTTATGTCTATCGTAGGTACGTCGTGAACAGTGGTCGTTACAGACAAACGTTCACGTAAATTGTCCCAGTCAATGGATGAATTTAATGTGTCAATCAATGGCAACAGCCACACTGTTTAAAAAAATGGATGTGAGCAATTATAAACCATACGGCTTTCGAAATGATAAAAAACCATACCGCAAAGGCTATAAAAGGCCACGACATAAATAATGTAAACAATTCAAATAAGAAAATTAACGGTCTTATTTATTAAAAACAATTCCGAAAAACAAATATGACAGACATAAACCAGGGAAACCAATGTACTGCAAGCCCATACAGAATTTGTCAGGGGTTACACATGTGTGTGAGCACTTAACCTAGAACAGTGATGTAAAAGTATAACATAAAAACATAATGCCAATTATCTTGTGTTTACGTTTCACTCCAGGTGTAAAACTCAGAAATTTGTTAAAATAAAAACCCGAATTATAATACTCTCAAAACACTTGGGTGTGCTTCTTTATTTTGTCTATTGATGAAGACTGAATAAAGCTCCTACATGTCGTTTGGTTTTCTTAGTCGTTGGGTTGCATTACTAATTGCCTAATTATTATGAATAGGAATGACACACGCTCCTTGATGTGGATCAATTGGATTAACTTTATATCAAGAAAAACTTTAATATGCATGATACCTATTTCGGATTGAAAAATAAATTATGTACATGTATAAGTGTAAACAATTGATATAAAAAAGAAGATGTAGTATATGACTGCCAATGAGATACCTCTCTACAACTATAGGTCACCATACGGCCTTCAACAATGCGCAAAGCCCATACCGCATAGTTAGCTATAAAAGGCCCCGAAATGACAGTGTAAAACAATTCAAACGAATAAACTAAAAGCCTTATCTGTGACCAATAATTTATTATTTATTGATATTGGACATTGATTTAAGACGACAACAATCAATCGGGTGTAGTTTTGGCAAGTAGTGCCGTCACATTGGACGTAGATTAGAGTATCAAAATATTGGACGTCGATTTGAGAATGTGACGTCAGATTTGGACGTCGATTTGAGGAACGGACGTCGATTAGAGCCCGGACGTAGATCTGAGTCTAACAGTAACCACTGAAGATTTTTTGTTGCAACAACCAGTAAAAGAAAGATGAATAAATTGTCTATAACAGTGAACCAATAATGTAGTTCAAATTAAGTTCACTTATTAACTATCAATTGATAAAAACAGCGAAATTTTAAATGAAACAACATAACGTGAAATTTTGCCCATTTTCAGCGTGTATTTTAGTGTTTTTTTTTTCAAAACGGTAACACCTATACATGATATTTGATATTCATTGTGAAGCCCTACGTTCTCTTCTTCAGTTCAAAGATGTATTACTTATGTAAAGTTTATCTTCTTGTCTTTAAAAGCTTATAACATAGACCCAATATGAAATGCACATCTGATCTTGGCTAGGCCGATAAGTATTTATGTCAGAGTAGTACATGCAAACTTAAACACTATAAGCACAAACAAAAGACTGCATGCAGCTATAGCAAAGGTAATGCATAAGCAAAAGAAATAAATGGCTAAATAAAAAATAAAAATAACTGCAAAAAGATAAAACATAAAAAAAACCAGCAGGCTTCGAGATTAAGTTATGAGGCAGCAAGTAAGTACATTATTTACAAGAACTGCATGTACATTTTTCTGAAAAACACCAGGTGGAGATAACATTTTTGAACCGGCCAAAAGTTGATAACCTCCTTACCTCATTTGGCAAGGAGTTCCGGCAGAGTTTTGCTGCCTCATAACTTAAGCTTTTCTTACCATACCTTGATGTTTTTGGCCGTGGTATATCTGCTATGCCTTTGTACCTGAAGTTATATAAATTTTCTTTAATATTTATTAAATTATGTAGGAATTCTGGATTTGATTTATTAATTATTTTATATGTCTCTAATGCCATGGTTCTCAATCTTCTGATTTTTAGTGCTGGTAGCTAAGACTGTTCAAGAAGTGTATTGTAAGAATTTGTGTAGTCGTCATAGATAAATCTGAGTGCTCTTTCTTGTATTTTTTCTATTTTCTTTGTGTTTTGTTCACTGCAGAAGTGCCATGTAAGAGGACAGTAGCTGAGGTTTGACATGATAAATGAGTGGTATATTGTGAGTTTGGAAAGTCTGGTGAGATGAGTGCCAATTCTTTTTGGAACGTTTAGTTGTCGTGCTGCTTTTTTGCAAATATTTGAGATGTGAGTGTTGAAATCCAGTTTAAAGTCTATTGTTAAACCGAGAAGTTTCATTTCGTCGTCACATTTTATGTTGAATCCATTTAGATTGAAAATAATATTTTGAGTGTGTGTTTTTTTACCTATGGAAATTGCCTGGAATTTTTCAGGGTTTGCCTGCATTTTGTTGAAAGAGAACTATGAGATTAGGGAATTACTATCTTCCTCTAAGGGTTTAATTACTGATTCCAAAGTAGTACCTGCTTTTTAGAGGGTGTTATCATCAGCATAGTTGTATAAATCACAGTGTTTGACAAAAAGAAAAATATCATTTATGAAAACATTAAATAATACAGGGCCTAGTATAGATCCCTGAGGAACACCTTTATATATATCTTGCATTTGACTGATACTCTGGCCTATTTTAACACACTGTTTTCTTGCAGTCAGATAGCTTTTGAGTAATTCCAGAGCAGATGGACTAAGGCCATATTTTTCCAATTTCAAAAGAAGCAAATCATGTGGGAGACAGTCACAGGCTTTACTTAGGTCCATTAATATAGCCGCTAAATATTTATTGTTATCCAGTGCCTTTTTCCAATCTTCCAAAATTTTGAGTTATGTTGACTGGCAGCCATAACCAGCTCGAAAAGCCGCAAGAAAATGGTCGAAAATATCATCAAAGTATTTAGTAAGTTGATTTTCTATGGCTGTTTCAAAAATTATAGATATAGCAGGTAAAACACTAACTGGTCTATAATTACCCTTTTCAAAAACACTGGTTTTTTTTGTGAACAGGTGCCACTTGGGCAATTTTTAATGAGTCTGGAAAAATGGAAGTGGATAATAATAAATTTACAAGCTGTGTGATAGGTTTAATCACTACAGGTTTAGCAGCGTGTAAAATTTTTGGTGATATACCATCTATACCAGTAGCCTTTTTAACATTTATTTTACCAATTCTTTTAGAAACAAATTCCTCATTTATAGGCTGAAAAATAAGTTTATTTGATGTTGACCTGTTTGAGTATTTATTACTTATAGCTTCTATACTTGGGTGTTTGTTATTCACCTGTATGTTGTTGTCACCAATGTTTTTTGCAACATTAACAAAAAAGTCATTAAAAATTTCAGATATTTCTTGTTGGTTCGTGATGATTTTATTGTTTTCCTGCAGTATGGTTTCTTTTTGGCTGGTGCATCCTTTGTTTGTAAGGAATGGCTTTACTGTTGGCCAGAAATCTTTCGACTTAGGACCACCCGTGCAGCGTTCTATGAAGTATCTATTTATGGATTGTTTTTTTAAGTTTATTGACAAAATTTCTTTGTGTTTTGTATGTATCCCATGTCTTGCTGTTATTCATTTTTTGAAATTTGTTGTACAGCATTTTCTTTTTATAAATTGCAGATTTTAACTGTTCATGTATGGTATCTGTTTAGATAGTATTTTGCTTTCTTTAAAGGGTGCATGTTTATTAGCTGTTTCAATAAACTTCTTATTGAAGTTTTCATACTCAGTATTTATGTTACTATGTGGGTCAACATCCCAATTCAACTCATTCAAATCAGATAAAAAATCATTTACATCAAAAATTTTAAAACTTCTACATTTTCTGTATTTTGGTTTAATATTAGGTCGTTCACATTTTATTTGAACCCCAATCAGGTTGTGAACATCACTTAAGCCACATCCAAAATTACATCTTTTACCACATTTACTTTCTTGATTAGTTAAAATTACATCAAGAAGAGTTGGTTTCGAATTTCTATTATAACATGTTGCTTTATTGATAATGTTCTTCATACAGAAAATATCACAAGAATCATTTAAAGTTGAGCTTTTATTGTCATCAAGCATATTGAAGTTTAAATCACCCGTTATCAAAACATTATCATACTTTTTAATGAACATGGAATGTATGCAAATCATTCAGTCAATGTACCTTAACTACAAGTTATCGGCTTTACTGCCAAAACTCGTGCTCTGCCTGCGTGTTATGGTTCTAAGCATTGTGTAGGAGTTTCATAAACTTGAATTTAGGAGAGACAAAGTGGTTCATAGCATTGTGTATGAGTTTCATGAACTTGAATTTAGGAGAGACAAAGTGGTTCATAGCATTGTGTATGAGTTTCATAAACTTGAATTTAGGAGAGACAAAGTGGTTCATAGCACTGTGTATGAGTTTCATGAACTTGAATTTAGGAGAGACAAAGTGGTTCTTAGCATTGTGTAGGAGTTTCATGAACTTGAATTTAGGAGAGACAAAGTGGTTCATAGCATTGTGTAGGAGTTTCATAAACTTGAATTTAGGAGAGACAAAGTGGTTCATAGCATTGTGTATGAGTTTCATGAACTTGAATTAAGGAGAGACAAAGTGGTTCATAGCATTGTGTAGGAGTTTCATAAAGAGACAAAGTGGTTCATAGCATTGTGTATGAGTTTCATGAACTTGAATTTAGGAGAGACAAAGTGGTTCACAGCATTGTGTTTGAGTTTCATAAACTTGAATTTAGAAGAGACAGACTTAAATTAGAGTGTGGAAAATGAAAAAAATATGGCAGTTTTTCAATTTAAAAAGAAGCATTACTCTAGAAGGGTAAATGTGATATATTGCATTTGTTAAAATGAATTCCTTTTCTGTGTGTTGTAGTTCTTGGCATTGTGTATGAGTTTCGTTACATTTCAATTAGAAAAACTTAAGTAAGAGTGCGGAAACAAAAACTGGACGGATGGACAGATGGACGACTAAGCATAACCCATAGCAGACATAGCAGACGACATAAAACAACAAGTGAGGTGAATAGTCAAAAAAACAATGGTTCTATTAATTGTTTTTGCTTAACGTCCACTGGCAAATATTTTCATGAATATTTGGCCATCGCATACATTGCCAGTAGCACCTTGTCTAGCACGATCGAGCATTGAAATAAAGAAAATGATACTTACCCCTACGAAAGATTGTTCGTTCTACTTCATTACTTTTAAAGTTGTGGGGTCGTGTCGAATGGTAACGTCTATGACGTTAACTTGTATAATATCCAGCCACGAACAAGAAAGGGTTCAGGAGCAGTCCTATGAACATGCAAGCCGTCGGAGTTTTTTTTTTTTTCTAGAGGGTGCAAAATTTCATATTTGTTTATAATGTACTTATCTTATACAATTTTAATCTGATGTATAATGCGTATGTACAATAGTTTTGAATTTAGACGCAAAAAAAAAACCAAAAAAAAAAAAAAAAAAAAACCGAAAGAATAGGACTTGTTCATTTGACAGAGATTGACAATATGTGCACGGGTTGCTCCAGATCAACCTTTACACATTTGATGATGCTGGATTGGTGTGAAACGTACAGTGGCAAATATAACATGTACATCATGACGAGAATGTGTTAATGTGTCTTACTTAAACAGGGAATAACAATGACAGACATACTTGATCTTTTTTGCGTTTAAGTGAACTAGTAAGTGACGAACTGACGAGAAACGGAAGTATTTGGACAAATGGGGGATCAGCGCCGGGATGCATAAATGGTCGGTATTGGAAGTTCAAAATTTGGCAATCTTTGGGGAAAAGGCATGTAGGAAGATCAAGGAAATATTGTAGGGAGGCGTGTTTTCTGA
Organism: Mytilus galloprovincialis; assembly: GCF_965363235.1. Taxonomy (NCBI): domain Eukaryota; kingdom Metazoa; phylum Mollusca; class Bivalvia; order Mytilida; family Mytilidae; genus Mytilus; species Mytilus galloprovincialis. The sequence goes on from NC_134843.1 coordinate 93,667,715, forward strand.
ATGTGTTTAACATCTCACAGTGGTATGCTACTGTTACCTTTATTCATTCAGCTTTATTTTAATGATTTTCATTTAAATTGTGTCAAAAATCAATTGTATCAGTGAATATACACTTGTGCAGAGACATATAATGTCTCTGACTTGTGTAATTAAGCTATTTTAATTGATATTTTATAGTGTGTCTTTCTATATTGTGATTTAACACTATTGTTTCAAATAAGGGTGAAGGTTGGTATCTATTAAAACGTTTAAACCCGTTGCATTTATTTGCACCTGTCCTATGTCAGGAATCTGATGTTCAGTAGTTATCATTTGTTGATGTGGTTCATAAACGTTTCTCGTTTTTTTATATAGATTATACCTTGGTTTTCCCCGTTTGAATGGTTTGACACTAGTCTTTTTTGGGGCCCTCTATAGCTTGCTGATTGGTTTGAGCCATGACTCCGTGGTGAAGACCGTACTTTCACCTATAATGGTTGACTTTTACAAATTGTGACTTAGATGGAGAGTTGTCTCATTGGCTCTCACAACACATCTTATATCTATTGAGCTTTTTCAGGCCCAATCTACTACTAATTCACTTAAAATGAGTGTAATAGTTCAAGACCCGGAACGTGGATTTTGTTATTGAAAAAATACCAACCTATAACACCCTTCCAGCAGTAAAACCGACTTGGTAAATCGGGCGCCTGTATGCTTGGATGAACCACAGCTACGTTCTGTTGGTATAGGGAGTTTAAAATTTAGTAAACTCTTAGGGGAGAAGCGATGTCAAAAATCCCGACTGCCTATAATCGAATGTCAAACTTTTGCGACCTTCATCTCTGTTGACCTACTATGTAGAACCGGTGTGATATTAATCATTATTTCGTTCTCGTCCTCAACCAGGCATGACATATTTGCCATTGAATATTGAGCAAGTAACTGAATAAAAGTAAGGACATTTTATAGTTTAACACATGAAGACTATGTTGCCCCTAGATGTTTTACTAATTGTTGTTATGTATAACCCGCATCTCCTTGTCGTTTATCAACACATGGCTAGCACTGTACACATCTTTAGCTCTTTGGATATTTCAACACAACATCCCTGCTTTTATATTTAAAAATGCTCCTATTAAATCTAAAAATAAATAAATGGAGAATGCCCAATGGACAAAGATAATGACCCTGCTTGCATACAACATTATGGAGAGACACACACAACTCAAGAACAATAAAAGTGACGCTACCCAAATTTGTACTTGATCTTGGGTTTTGTGGTAGTATTGTTTATATAGGTTTCATAATGTTTAGTTAGGCCAAGCAAAGAACAGAAACTAATCACCTTTACTTTGTTTTACTTGTATCACACATCTTTGAGGCAAGTCACACTGGCATCATACAACCATCAGAGCCATAAATGTCCAAACCTCCATTACCTCAGGTCTAATACTATAGTATTTCTGTTTCCCAGTTTAGAGTTTAAACATAATGTTCAGTTAGCAACACAGAGACAGCTAGAAACTTTTTTATTTTGACAGTTTTGAACATTCTAATTGTCAAGTCTCAATAGATGCCCAGAAACATTAAGATTTACCTCCAAGCCCAACACTTATAAAATCCATGTATATCCCCTTACTTAGAGACAGATTGAAGTCTTAAATCTGATAGCATAGCATCACATGACTTTTCATCATACATTTGTTATTACATCCCATGACTTTTTGTCCAAATATAAGAAATCTCTGACCCAGTTGGTATCACACAAACCTTGCAATGTCTACATTTATAGACCCTCTACTTTGCTTTATGATGTATTCTTTGGTCTTCAAGTGAGCCAGGAAATGTCACCTGCAGTGGCCTAAGAATAGACTTTTCATTACAAAAAATGGGGGGAGGGAGATACCTCCAGAGACTTGATGACAAAAATCAGCATACCCATGTATGGTTATTATATTATGACATTAATTTATTTATGGCAAATGCTGGATTCAACATGCCATGCTCTGTGCATGTAAGACCTCTTGCAACAACATACCCTCTATTCCAGTGCCAGATGTGTAATTTACTTGTCCAGTTTAACCCATTTTGCTTATTGGATTAACTCTTTATTTGTTATTGTCCTTAATATGTACACAGCTACTTTTTCATAGGTACTATTTCTGTACTAAAAATATGTTGTACTGGAAATTTACTTTTAATATTTAGTACTATTTCTTTACTTTAAAATTATTGTAATATTTAGGTACTTGTATTTTACAGTACATGATTTGTACTAAATATTTTGGTACAGAAATAATACCAACTATGATAGCAATATTCCATGAAAATCATAACTTTTAAGAGATTTGAAATAGAAAAACTTATTCAAAATGCTGAAAATGTAACAGTAGTAACTAAAAATCTGTAGTGCCTAAATTTCAAGTACAAATAAAGTACTGTAAAATACAGGTACCTAAATATTACAATAATTTTAAAGTAACAAAATAGTACTGAATATTAAAAGTAGATTTCCAGTACTACAGATTTTTAGTACAGAAATAGTACCTATGCAAAAGTAGCTGTGTATGAAATATTCACCAATAGAGTTTATCCTAACAAAATGCAATCAATCAAATAAATCAGAATTATTGCATCTTGAACTAATTGTCTGGATTAACAATAAAAACACCTATTTTTTTGAATTTTTAGAACCTTTGCTAATATCTAGTCAATGAATAACATAAAAACATTAAATACATTTGTGTATAATGTATATAATTTATCGAGGAGACAGATTTATATAATGTATAAGCAATTGTTGCTTGTTTCTGAATCCTTATTGTGAATGTGTTTATAATTATACTTGTATTTTTCATAATAAAATATTGTTTACATTAATGAATAACACCAAATTTTAGCAAAAGCTGCTTCTATTCAATGTATGTATATTATAGAACTAGTTCTCATTACAGTTACAAACATCAGATTTTAATTCTAAAAGGGAGACAATTCATCTATTTCAGCTTAATTAATACCCTTGGATTTTGTAAATTCCAAAGTTAAATGTCATTGTATTTTGTTGTTGTTATTGCAATGTTTTTTTTTTAATTATACTTGAAAACAATTAAATTCAAAGATCCATTCTAATCATTCAATCCAGGTTTTCTCCAACTTGAACCATTTTTTTAGGTAAAGGAAAAAGAAATATTAACATTAAACAGACACCTTGGATTGGTGCAGGATGAAATATTTAATAAATTATAACAATAACACATTGTAATCTTTTATAACATTATTGTGACAATATTCACAAAAAGATAAATAAACAAAACGTATAAAACAAGCAATGACAAGACTAGGTAAGAAAATAAAATGTATCCATGGAATTTACATTGCACATTACATATGACAATCTTTACTTGTATATTTGTCATGTGACATACCATCTACTACAGCTTTTCCCCAAACAATGTAATCCTTTTCACAGTCTATTCTGTCATGTATATCTAATTTTAATTTGTCTGTTACATATTTAACAGAAGCTTCTGCAGCACTCTCCTCAAGAATTATTTCATAGTTGAGTTTCTCAAAAGTTAAGAAATGAATGTTCCATGGTATTTCCCATGATATGTTAAGTGAACAAGTTTTCTCCTTTATAACTTGACAGTTGACATTTTTAATTTCAGATGGTGTTTCAAGATTTTCAGAATGTCTAATATTTTTATTCTTTCCATTATTCATGGCTGGTTTGATTAAATTCAAAATTGCACTGATATCTACAAAAGTGTCCTGATAAATATGATAAAGCCAAGAAGGATCATCACAACATAAATGTTTGGGTACTTTCTTCTGGTTAATAATTTCCTTCTGAACTTCTGACTGTAAATGCATCAGACCCCCATGCTCTGGTGGATAATCAACATGACCAACTGTAGATTTCTGATTTGTATTTTCCCAAGAAACATAATTTATATCCATACCTTTGATGTTGGCTAATGTCTTGTATGGTGTATATTGATCAGGTGACACAGCATAGGGAAATAGTTCTATTAAGAAAGACCCTGGTTTTAAAAACATTGCCAGAATTAACAATGACCCATGCATTCCTATAACACCTTTAGCATCAGAAACAAGGGATATCATATCTGTTAATGAATGTGTTTCACTACTTATTGTAACAACTTTCATTGAAAATTTTTGTAAAATTGTTTGGACTAGATCATTTTCATTCATAATTCTACGATTTTCTTTCCTGGATATTAAAACTATAAAATCTGTTAAATGTTGAGCCTTTGAATCCAGATGATGTAAAATAAAGTGACTAGTAGATTTAATTTGATGAGCATTAACTGTGGAGTCTAATATAGGGCCTTGTGGCTCAACGAACCCGTAATTATACCATAAAGTATCTGTTAAAAGACCGACTATTGCACTTGAGAAACATACAAGTTCTCTCCCATCTTCTACTTCTTGACCATCCTGTTGTTCAATTTCTTGTAGATCTATTTTATACTGAGGTTGAGAACCTGTAAAAAGTTCATACAATGCTCTGTAATCTCCCGGAGGCCAGACATCCATGAATACAATCTGTGCATCAAATTTATCCAACGCAGCCGTCTTTGATTTCAAATTTTCAAAATGTTTCATTGTGAAATGTAAAGGCAGTAAGTCATCATGAATAACATGCATGAGATTGTCGGACTTAAAACGATTGAAAATGTAACTAGTTTTATTTATCCATCTGACACTAAATTGTGATGAAAAGTTTTCACTAAGAAATGTAAGTGGTAGTTCGTGACCTGTGAAGTCTGCTGGAGTTGAAAGTGATGGAATGTTATTTCTGTTCAAAGAACTATATTTCATTTCATCCTCGTTATAGAAAAAAACAAACAAATTTTCTTTTGGCTGATAACATAGATTTTTAAAATGGCAAACATGAGTTTTAAAATTTGATTGACAAGTTTCAAAAGAATGGAATTTCATGTTGCTTTGAGATTCATCTTGAGTATTGTGTGTATTTAAATCTGCTTTGTTTGAATGCTCCCATTCTGCATACAGACATCTATCCTGTAAATCATCCAGCTGATAAAGAATTTGGAAGTATTTCTTTACTAATGTTGCAATGACAGCAAACATAACAGCATGTGTTATCATATGTAGACTCATTGTGTAGATCCTGCAAACAGAAATATCAAGCAATTAAACATAGTGAGGATTAACATGCGTGACAACAATCTTCATAGTCGAACAATGCAATATTTGAAAAGATAGTTTTGCAGATAATTTTTCTTTGTGTTAAGCCCTTTCTAGTCAACTATGTAACAATGTATTTGTTTATGCTTTCATATGTATATGAGATTGATTGATTGTTGGCTGCTTTACATCCAGTGGCAAATATTTCATGCATGTTCAGTACCACCATATAAAAGAAAATCACAGTTTGAAAATTTGCAATAATATAATTCGCATTAGTTTTCTTCTCACATTTATATATAATTCATGAAAATAAATCACTTGCAAAAAAAAGTGTTTTTTTTGTAATTTGTTTATTTTTGACATAAAGACAGAAAACAATCAAACAGGATTACACACATGTACAGTTTCAAGTATGGTCTTAAAGATATTTTCATTATATGACAACTCTAAATAGCAAGACATACAACAAAATAGTTGGTTTACTGTACTTCTGAATTGATTGAAATGTGTGTACAGACTTTTATTATAGCATCTGTGTCGCTCACCTTGGTCTATGTGAATATTAAACAAAGGACACAGATGGATTCATGACAAAATTGTGTTTTGGTGATGGTGATGTGTTTGTAAATCTTACTTTACTGAACATTCTTGCTGCTTACAATTATCTCTATCTATAATGAACTTGGCCCAGTAGTTTCAGAGGAGAAGATTTTTGTAAAAGTTAACTAAGATTTACGAAAAATGGTTCAAAATGGACTATAAAGGGCAATAACTCCTAAAGGGGTCAACTGACCATTTCAGTCATGTTGACTTATTTGTAAATCTTACTTTGCTGAACATTATTGCTGTTTACAGTTTATCTCTATCTATAATAATATTCAAGATAATAACCAAAAACAGCAAAATTTCCTTAAAATTACCAATTCAGGGGCAGCAACCCAACAACAGGTCGTCCGATTCATCTGAAAATTTCAGGGCAGATAGATCTTGACCTGACTATCATTTTTACTGATATCAGATTTGCTCTAAATGCTTTGGTTTTTGAGTTATAAGCCAAAAACTGAATTTTACCCCTATGTTCTATTTTTAGCCGTGGCGGCCATCTTGGTTGGTTGACAGGGTCACGCCACACATTTTTTAAACTAGAAACCCCAATGATGATTGTGGCCAAGTTTGGTTTAATTTGGCCCAGTGGTTTCAGAGGAGAAGATTTTTGTAATAGATTACTAAGATTTACGAAAAATGGTTAAAAATTGACTATAAAGGGCAATAACTCCTAAAGGGGTCAACTGACCATTTCAGTCATGTTGACTTATTTGTAAATCTTACTTTGCTGAACATTATTGCTGTTTACAGTTTATCTCTATCTATAATAATATTCAAGATAAATAACCAAAAACAGAAAAATTTCCTTAAAATTACCAATTCAGTGGCAGCAACCCGCTAACAGGTTGTCTGATTCATCTGTAAATATCAGGGCAGATAGATCTTGACCTGATAATCAATTTTACTTCATGTCAGATTTGCTCTAAATGCTTTGGTTTTTGAGTTATAAGCCAAAAACTGAATTTTACCTCTATGTTCTATTTTTAGCTGTGGCGGCCATCTTGGTTGGTTGGCCGGGTCACGCCACACATTTTTTAAACTAGATACCCAAATTGTGATTGTGGCCAAGTTTGGTTTAATTTGGCCCAGTAGTTTCAGAGAAGAAGATTTTTGTAAAAGATTACTAAGATTTACGAAAAATGGTTAAAAATTGACTATAAAGGGCAATAACTCCTAAAGGGGTCAACTGACCTTTTCGGTCATGTTGACTTATTTGTAAATCTTACTTTGCTGAACATTATTGCTGTTTACAGTTAATCTCTATCTATAATAATATTCAAGATAATAACCAAAAACAGAAAAATTTCCTTAAAATTACCAATTCAGGGGCAGCAACCCAACAACGGGTTGTCCGATTCATCTGAAAATTACAGGGCAGATAGATCTTGACCTGATAAACAATTTTACCCATGTCAGATTTGCTCTAAATGTTTAGGTTTTTGAGTTATAAGCCAAAAACTGCATTTTACCCCTATGTTCTATTTTTAGCCATGGCGGCCATCTTGGTTGGTTGGCCGGGTCACGCCACACATTTTTTGAACTAGATACCCCAATGATGATTGTGGCCAAGTTTGGTTTAATTTGGCCCAGTAGTTTCAGAGGAGAAGATTTTTGTAAAAGTTAACGACGACGGACGACGACGCCGGACGACGGACGCCGGACGCAAAGTGATGGGAAAAGCTCACTTGGCCCTTCGGGCCAGGTGAGCTAAAAAGGAGGTATAATACTGTAATATTTCTTAAGTTCTTAACCATTGATTTCTCATACATGTCATATCACATGGAATTATAAATTTATGAAATAACATTTTCTGGATAAGTTACATACAAATAAGATTGATATGAGCAAGTATTTGTAACTTCTGTGGAAACATTAATTTTCGTGGGGTTAAAATTTCCTGGTTTTGTCTCTACATAAGATTTCATTGGGATTTAATTTCGTGGTTTTCAGTAAATAGAAGTGATATAATATAACATGTAGGTTAAGTTTTCGTGGAGGTTTTAATTTCCTGGATATATTCCTTCCACGACATAAACGAAATTAAATCCTCCACGAAAATTTTACAGTATAAAAATCCTTGATATGATTTAATATTAGTAGAAATATATTTAAGTTTGTTAAAAAAAAAAATCAAAATTTTTATGACAATATAAACAAGAATGTGTCCCTAGTACACGGATGCCCCATCCGCACTATCATTTTCTATGTTCTGTTGACCGTGAAAATGAGATAAAATCTCTAATTTGGCATTGAAATTAGAAAGATCTTATCATGGGGAACATGTTTCAAGTTGATTGTACTTCAACTTCATCCAAAAACTTCCTCAACCAAAAACTTTAACCTGAAGCGGGACAGACAAACGGACGAACTAAAAGATGCCCAGACCAGAAAACAATGCCCATAAATGGGGCATAAAAAGAAGATGTGGTATGATTGCCAATGAGACAACTCTATTCAAAAGACAAAATAACAAGCCTTTTTTAAGGATATTAAAGTCATTGATTGTTTTTTATATCAATGTCATGTTCTCTTAAACTTCTGTAACAATATCACAAGTTTATAAGCAGCAATACAACAACAACAACAAATGGAAGTTTTTAACAACCTTGACTGGCTTGTATGCTCGGTAAGCAGCAATCAACAATTCCAGAGTGAACTATTAGCGATGATAGGTTATACATTTGTATGTGTGCATACAGGACTTAGTTTAATAGCATTGGTTCAAGGACTTGTATAGTCAGATTTATATTTAACTTTACAAATCCTTGATTGGTTCAATAATTTTGATTTAACATTAAAACTACAGGAAACTAGTTTCATATCACTAAAAAAAAACATGAAATGGGAGATAGTTCATTTTATAACAATTATCAAGTATGATTTTTTTTTACCTGATTCTGATCTTAAATATATGAAAACCTATTTGTTTGGCTCATTCCTTTAAGACTCCAAGCTAGTGATATCCTTTCTGACTTTGCCAATTTTCTCTGTACACCCACCCATTCTCTGAAAAAAGCAAAACCAATCTCTTGCTTTTCCATTTATATAATCAACTTGGTGACTGTGACCTTACATTACAATACTGTTGTATAAAAGCCAGTACTGGTATCCACAAGACCCACCATACTTATTAGTCCAGTCAAAGTAAGATTTAACCCCAAACAAATTGCAACAGAAAATGTTTTAGTTCTAATCTATAGCATTAAGCCCTTAATATACATAGAAAAAAGTCCCATAAAATATAACTTGAGGAAAACTCAAAATCAGCATTTTTAATTTCCTATGGAAATTAACATTGGAAGGGGAGATAAATACGCAAAAATGAGTCTTTTTTGGGTTAGTTTTTGGTTGATTTTCTTAAAATTTATGTAAAGTATGATACTTTGATGGGGTTATAAGTTTGTATTTGACTAAATTATATAATCTTCTGCTACCTATGTACAAAACTAAATATAAATAGAGACCAATTGTTTTACAAAATTAGTGAAATAGTTCCATCTTTTTTAAATGACTAATGAAGCAAGATTTAAATTTCTGTATATGTGTGGTGAGACTGATATAATTAGAATTATTGTTAAATTTATAAGCGACATGTACATTTCTAGAAATGCTTTATTAAGTACTTAATAACTTTGAGGTACCACCTCCTCATATATATATATATTTATGTTTTGTATTGTCTTGGTATCGATCCTGTAATTTTGGATTTCAAACCAATAAAAATTACTTACTTACTTACTTGCTACTGAAATGTACAAAACGGAAGTGTTATGTGTAGTTTTATTTTTTTGTGTGCATTTTTCATTAAAGAAATTGCAAATATGTAGCTTTGTGACCATTTGAAAAAATAATGTTAAAATTTGGTATTGTTTATATCTGTACCGTATATTATATTTTTTCAGAATCTCAAAAGAAACTTTAAACTACAAAAAGAATACATGCTTAATTATTTTTATTAAATTTGAGATTCTTTACCTCGATATGTTGAAAATTCAATAAATGGTCAACTAATGAATTACGAAATCTAGATTATAGCATGATAAAAGATAGGAAAACACCTTTAGAATTGTTTGTTATACTCTAAAGATGGCTTAAAAATCAAGAATCATTACATTCTGATGAATAGAAGCGGTAAAGTTATAATTTTGTATCAATTTTTATTGATATTTCTGCCTTTTTTGCAGAGTTATCTCCCTTTTCAATGCAAATCTCCATATGAATTTTGAATGGTGATTTTTTTTAGTCTTCCTCAAATAAGATTGTATGGGACTTTTTTCTGTGTATATTTGGGGTTTAATACTAAAGATTAAAACTTTAAAATCTTCTGTTGCAATAACTTTAAGGTTAGGGTCAAATTTATGATAGATTGACTGGACTATATACAGATACAATATACAAATTTAAACAAATTTAAACAAAATATGGGTCTCACTAATTAGCGACAAGAAGCATCAAGAAGCGACAAAGAGAGTCAAGAAGCAACAAGAAGAATATTTTTTGCAACAAGAAGCGACAAGAAGCTATTTAGCGACAAGAAAACATTTTTTTTTTATTAGATAAAAAAAAATATGCATTTAGTCATTTTTAATATTTGGGCAGAAATAAATTTATAAGTTTTATTATTATATTGATAGGTGAAGAAATTAAACATTTGCTAGGAAGGGATTGTGTAGTTTTTATTATTACATTGATAGGTGAAGAAATTAAACATTTGCGAGGAAGGGATTGTGTAGTTTTTATTATTACATTGATAGGTGAAAAAATTAAACATTTGCGAGGAAGGGATTGTGTAGTTTTTATTATTACATTGATAGGTGAAGAAATTAAACATTTGCGAGGAAGGGATTGTGTAGTTTTTATTATTACATTGATAGGTGAAGAAATTAAACATTTGCGAGGAAGGGATTGTGTAGTTTTTATTATTACATTGATAGGTGAAGAAATTAAACATTTGCGAGGAAGGGATTGTGTAGTTTTTATTATTATATTGATAGGTGAAGAAATTAAACATTTGTGAGGAAGGGATTGTGTAGTTTTTATTATTACATTGATAGGTGAAGAAATTAAACATTTGCGAGGAAGGGATTGTGTAGTTTTTATTATTACATTGATAGGTGAAGAAATTAAACATTTGCGAGGAAGGGATTGTGTAGTTTTTATTATTATATTGATAGGTGAAGAAATTAAACATTTGTGAGGAAGGGATTGTGTAGTTTTTATTATTACATTGATAGGTGAAGAAATTAAACATTTGCGAGGAAGGGATTGTGTAGTTTTTATTATTACATTGATAGGTGAAGAAATTAAACATTTGCGAGGAAGGGATTGTGTAGTTTTTATTATTACATTGATAGGTGAAGAAATTAAACATTTGCGAGGAAGGGATTGTGTAGTTTTTATTATTACATTGATAGGTGAAGAAATTAAACATTTGCGAGGAAGGGATTGTGTAGTTTTTATTATTATATTGATAGGTGAAGAAATTAAACATTTGCGAGGAAGGGATTGTGTAGTTTTTATTATTATATTCATAGGTGAAGAAATTAAACATTTGCGAGGAAGGGATTGTGTAGTTTTTATTATTATATTCATAGATGAAGAAATTAAACATTTGTAAGAGCAAAGGAAATGCACACGCTATAAAATGAAAATAAAAACAAAGTTTTTTCACCTTTCCTTTACAGGATTTATTGAAACAAAAACATGAAATATTATTTCCTTTCTAACTTCACAATTAATTTTTCCTGATAGGACCAATGTTAGCTGTGGCTTCACCCTAAGGTAATACACAATGTAAAACATCAAATGAGACTAACGAGGCGCGTCCCTTGTTTTATTGCTACAATAACATCCAATTAACACCTTCAACTTGGTACGCGCCAGAATATACAATCATTGTTAAATAGTGAACACCTGTTGAAAACTCAAGATTGTCATCAATTTCCTTTAATCTTCAATCAATATTTATAAACATGATGAATATCGTTAAATGAGGCAATACACTAAATAAAATGATAAAAAATATTCACATTTTAATTGTGTTTTCCTTTTGTTTGATTTTAGTTCTTTGTATTTCACAATTTGTGTATGGTATGTATTTTCTGGGCAATCATGCACAAATAATGCATTTTGCAAGTTTATTATATATATTGTACAAAGATAGTTTTAAAAACAAATTAAAAGACAAATATATTATTGTTCTAAAACACAAGTAAAATTAATACCATAATACAACAGGGTAAAGGTAATACTTGCTGTTATACATAATAAAATATCATGTAAATAAATGTAGCAACTGAATTAGATCTAAGTTTCATTTTTTTCTTCTATCAATATTAACTTTCCTGTCATTATAATTGTTTTTCTTTTGCATATTCTTTTAATATTTATTTGGAATAAGTAATTTTAATAAAAAAAAAAAATTCTTGTCGCTTTTTGTCCCTAATATTATTCTTCTTGTCGCTAATTAGTGAGACCGCAAAATATCATAATATTCAGTGAACTGAAAATTAAAAAAAAAAACGATTAAAGCTGTGTACAATATTCAGTGGTGGATCTAGAAATTTTCATAAGTGGGGGCGCACTGGCTGCCTAAGAGGGGACCCGCTCCCGCCATGCTTCAGTGATTCCCTATATAATCAACCAAATTTTTTTCTCAAAAGGAGGGGGGCGCCCCTCCCTAAATCCGCCTCTGATATTTATTAATTACTATATATATATGCTATTAAATTATTGTACAGATAACATATTAAATGTGTTCCATTATCATATAAGCAGTTCTTTACTGTGGCTTTCATCTTGGTAGTGAAAATCCAAAGGCACTGGACGTTCTGACAAAAGTAAAAGCAATGGGAAGAAAAAGGGTCCATGTATTTGAAAAAGATCAACTAATACCACGTATATTATTTCAGATACTTAAAAAATTTGATCTGTCAGCTGTCTGCTTGTTTATTTGATTACCTCCCCTGTCCCAAAGTAGATTTGGGTCTAGATATAACCAGACTATAAATTCCGTGCTCAACCCCAGATGCCAAGATTGAAATTGTATTTTCCGAAGTCATGGTTCTGGTTATTGCTTGAATCATAAACAAAAATTATTGAATTCCTTTCAATACTAAAACTAACTAGTAAATAGTTTTTGGTTGATGTTTTATATGTTGAAATTGTAACATTTTGATTGTTTTTAACAAGCATTTCATATCTATAGAATTCATGATAAAAACCCTGCTAATTTTAACTCGCTGGTTTGTAATAATAACGACCAATAACACATGACAGTCGCATGTGACAGGTTAGTTTTTTTTTAAATTTGTTCTAACGTTTGACTCTTTTAACGCGACCTTGAATATGTTTTGAATTTGTCAAGTTGTAGTGTTGTTGGTGTTCCAAATATAGAAACCGAAAACACGTTACAATATACGCGTGTCACGCCAATCGAATTATATAAATATGACAAACAAAACCTATGACACGACGACACATGTTTATACTCGTGAGGTTCCAGTTTGCAAAAAATTGTCTACATTGATGATTAACCGTTTGCTGCCAATAATTACAGACTGAGTCAGTTAGACGTTAGATTTATAAAAGCATTTGTTGTTGTTTTGTTTGGCAACTTCTCTGCGTGTGATAAACTACGGCTACAGTTGGTCTATATTTAAGTGATAAAGTACATTTTGTGGATCGCTGTATCTCAGGGGCCAACAGCTAACTTAATATAGTTGATCGCTGTATCCCAGGATCATCCATCTATCTCTCTATATATAGTTATATATGGGCGTTTTTCAATAAAAGCGTGACTTTCAGACCTAAAAATTTCAAGAGTTATTTTGAATACCTCTATTATAGAACTGTTTGTAAACAAAAAGTGCAATCTTAAATACTCTTTAAAATGATATTATTTTTATAATTTGTGTACTGTTTCGTAGGGGACATTTGTCCACTACGAAACTGCTTTTAAACACACATCTTATTGCAATTTTAAATGTCTCTTATAGACATTCCAGTTTGTTTACTTAAAGATCTCATTTTTTTCTGAATTGGAGAACCATTTTTTATTGGTAAAGATTAGATAGTACTTCACATATGAAGGTACAACTCATATTACGTAGTGGACATTTTGATGCGTTTACGGTAGTTGACAATACCGTTTCGTAGTGGACAAAAAGTTTCGTAGTTGACATCAACCCTATTCTATGTTAATAAAAACATACTAAAAATTACATGAAACTAACCCTTGTTTTGCACGAATATAATTGAAAAAAGAATAAAAATAGACTGCATGGTAGTGGTAGTGTCCACTACGAAACGTTTCAAGTTCTCTCATACTTAAAATTGTTTCGTAGGGGACATATTCACATGTTTTATTTCTTCCCCACAATCCCTATATTACAATAATAACAAGACTGATTGTATTCATCAAAGCATGTATTAAGCTGTACACTGATATTTTTTTCATAATTTTAAAACCAGATACTGAAGGAGATTTTACCCGTTTTGTAGTGTATAAAAACATACGGTATCACTCTGGTCCACTTGATGTGCTCAATTTTTCTTACCAACAGTTTAACTGCCGTTACAAAAGCGTCACTTCTTTTGTAAGACTCTACTGTTTATATCTGTTGCAAACATAATTACATGGATTTTATCAAACTGTTTATCAGCAAATTTTAAAAACTTCGTTTCGTAGTGGACATTTTGTCAGGGACACACCTTCTGAAACTAAAAATCCTATGTTGAAAGCTGTTTATTAAAATATGTTGGCTATAAACATACTTTTGAATTATTAAAGAACTTATATTAAGTAAAAATAACATTTATTTCTACATTTTTTACGATATTTTAGAGTCTGAATGTTGAACAGGCGGTCTAGGGACATGCCATTTTGGTTGTTTTGGACCCGGCATTCAGGAATCAATATCTTATCAATCCCTCTAAAAATAGACTGTTTCTTTGCTTAAAAATGTTAAATCTAATTCAATGTACTGACTGCACAAAAAATTACTTGTAAAGATCAAACACATTTTTTTTTAAAGTGGCTGTGACAAGAAATCACGTTTTTATTGGTAAAAACGCCCATATAGGTTGCCACAGGTAGCCACAGGTAGCCACAGGTAGCCACAAAAATGATCTATTCAAACAAGGAGTTATCTATGAATCTATCTATAGTTAAACAATATATATCTTTGAATTTATCTTTGAACCTATCTAGTTGAACAATATATATCTTTGAATTTATCTTTGAACCTATCTAGTTGAACAATATATATCTTTGAATTCATCTTTGAACCTATCTAGTTGAACAATATATATCTTTGAACCTATCTAGTTAAACAATATATATCCTTGAACCTATCTAGTTAAACAATATATATCTTTGAATTTATCTTTGAACCTATCTAGTTGAACAATATATATCTTTGAATTTATCTTTGAACCTATCTAGTTGAACAATATATATCTTTGAACCTATCTAGTTAAACAATATATATCTTTGAACCTATCTAGTTAAACAATATATATCTTTTAATTTATCTTTGAACTTATCTAGTTGAACAATATATATCTTTGAATTTATCTTTGAACCTATCTAGTTAAACAATATATATCTTTGAATTTATCTTTGAACCTATCTTGTTGAACAATATATATCTTTGAATTTATCTTTGAACCTATCTTCTTGAACAATATATAAATTTATATTTGAACCTATCTTGTTAAACAATATATATCTTTGAATTTATCTTTGAACCTATCTTGTTGAACAATATATATCTTTGAATTTATCTTTGAACCTATCTTGTTGAACTTATCTTTGAACCTATCTTGTTGAACAATATATATCTTTGAATTTATCTTTGAACCTATCTTGTTGAACTTATCTTTGAACCTATCTTGTTGAACAATATATATCTTTGAATTTATCTTTGAACCTATCTTGTTGAACAATATATATCTTTGAATTTATCTTTGAACCTATCTTGTTGAACAATATATATCTTTGAATTTATCTTTGAACCTATCTTGTTGAACAATATATATCTTTGAATTTATCTTTGAACCTATCTTGTTGAACAATATATATCTTTGAACCTATCTAGTTGAACAATATATATCCTTGAATTTATCTTTGAACCTATCTAGTTGAACAATATATATCTTTGAACCTATCTAGTTAAACAATATATATCTTTGAACCTATCTAGTTAAACAATATATATCTTTGAATTTATCTTTGAACCTATCTAGTTGAACAATATATATCTTTGAATTTATCTTTGAACCTATCTAGTTGAACAATATATATCTTTGAATTTATCTTTGAACCTATCTAGTTAAACAATATATATCTTTGAATTTATCTTTGAACCTATCTAGT
The DNA here is from genome assembly GCF_965363235.1 of Mytilus galloprovincialis. Taxonomy (NCBI): domain Eukaryota; kingdom Metazoa; phylum Mollusca; class Bivalvia; order Mytilida; family Mytilidae; genus Mytilus; species Mytilus galloprovincialis. The sequence continues at coordinate 93,683,859 of NC_134843.1, forward strand.
TGAACAATATATATCTTTGAATTTATCTTTGAACCTATCTAGTTAAACAATATATATCTTTGAATTTATCTTTGAACCTATCTTTTTGAACAATATATATCTTTGAATTTATATTCGAACCTATCTTGTTGAACAATATATATCTTTGAATTTATCTTTGAACCTATCTTGTTGAACTTATCTTTGAACCTATCTTGTTGAACAATATATATCTTTGAATTTATCTTTGAACCTATCTTGTTGAACAATATATATCTTTGAATTGATCTTTGAACCTATCTAGTTGAACAATATATATCTTTGAATAAATATTTACACACAGATAGATATATATCTTTGAATCTATCTGTGTGTAAATATTAAAACTAATGAGAATAAAAAAAAAGCTGTGACCAGTACTGCCAACAAATCTTAGTTTTACAAGCCATCTCGAGTAATGAACATTCCTTCACAGTGACATAGTTATTAAAGTTATGTAATACTATAACATCTAATTGTTATTATACAATCAAGGTGTGTTTAAACAGGTGTATTATTATTATACAAGCAAGGTGTGTATTAACATGTGTTTAAGAATAGGTTAGGTAAGTTTTCTTATCTTTCTTTTTATTTGAAATTTCCATCGATAAGTTGTCAAAATATTTTACATGAATATTCCTAAAGAGCGATTGAATAATTATCCTATTCTGCAGGGACGAAACAAAATGCACTTCGAAATCCAATAATATTCAAGATAATAACCAAAACCGGCACTTAAAATTACCAATTCAGGGGCAGCAACCTAACAATGGGTTGTCCGATTCATCTGAAAATTTCAGGGCACATAGATCTACACCTGATAAACAATTTTTCTCTAAATGCTTTGGTTTCAGAGACATAAGCCAAAATCTACATTTTACCCCTATATTCTTTTTTTAACCATGGCGGCCATCTTGGTTGGTTGGCCGGCTCACCGGACACATTTTTTAAACTAGATACACCAATGATGATTGTGGCTAAGTTTGGTTAAATTTGGCCCATTAGTTTCAGAGGAGAAGATTTTTGTAAAAGGTAACGACGACGGACGACGCCGGACGCCAAGTGATGAGAAAAGCTCACTTGGTCCTTTGGGCCAGGTGAGCTAAAAATATATTAAATAAAACAATTAAATTGGCTTGAAAATATAAAAGTTGTGATGATTTTTAATATTTTCAAGTCTTTTAAGCCCTGGTCACAACGAACCCATGACACATCTTTGCAGCGCCACGACATGAAATTCTTGATTTAATAGCCTCCTTGTGAGTAACAACCTTTAAGAAAATCATGATAGGAAATGCAAGCACGGGTATGAATTGGGAGATATATACACCGTATGCAGGTGCTGCTGGAATGTTGCTACTTAGAAATGGAAAGTTCACAATTAGAAAGCTGAAATCATCTCTTTTGTCGTAAAGTTTTGTTTTCAATCGACCCTCATTGTCAATTTCTAGATGTAAGTGAAGATATGAGACCGACTTAACTGTATCTGTTGTATCCTTTATCTCTAGTTCAATGGGATAGATGCGTTCGACATAGTTACTAAATTTTGAATTATTTAACGAAAGAACATCATATATATAGCGGAAAGTAGAGTTAAAGGATATTGCTAACTTCTTATCTTTCTTCCTAAGAAGTTCTTGTATGAAGTCAGCCTCATAATAATAAAGAAACAAGTCGACAAGAAGAGGGGCACAATTCGTTCCCATCGGAATTCCGATCATCTATTGAAAAACACGTCCTCCGAACGTAACAAATATGTTGTAAATCAAGAAATTAAGCATCTTCATAATGTCAGTTTCAGAGAATTTTTTGTTTGAATCAGAGTGGTCCTTCACAAAGTAGGATTTATCCCTTCCCAAGACAAGATACTTGTATCTTCGTTAGCCATTCTTTTTTATGAAACAAAGCAATACCAACTCTTTCAATTTATCTTTTAGTTTGGAATGTGGAATACTTGTATAAAGTGTACTAAAAGATCTTTGAAATTTATTTATCCTTAATTGATACATACATTTCCTTATGTCGAAAATGGTGGATAAAACCTGGTGTGTTTTAGCTAGCAAAACTTCCCACTTGTATGACAGTGGTTATATAAAAAATGTTATGTTTAAATATACTTTTCTAATGTTTTATAGCTTTATAACCCTTGCAAAAATCCTTTGATTGAATTCAGATTATTCTCCATTTGTTTACTCTTTTAAATCGTGTGTATAAAGTGTTAATGAAACGGTAGAAGGCGGTATTCAAATAGATGCAAGTGTTTTTAATTTTTATAGGTCTCCTTTGCTGAAATCTGAGTTTTGCATTAATCTCCGTTTGTTTTACACTTAATATTATAAGTCTGTTCTTCTCTGAAATCCTTCACTTCATTATGTGATGTACAATAGTAACAATATACCAACTTCACCGGCATATGGGATATACATTTCCCAACATATTCGATATTCAAGAGCTTGAAGCTCCTACTCAGACTTTGTAAAACGTCATCAATGTCTGAGCTGAAAGTTTATGAACAAGGGGTATGACAAAGAACGTCTCGTTCTTTTTCTAAAAAAGTTCATTGGAAGGTACCAAGACCTTGTTGACAAATATTCCATATCGACTTCACAAATAATACATGATGGTCTTTATGTATATATTCTGCGTATTGACGTTGTTTATAATATTTACTGCGTGTTATATTGTTCTTTTATTTATCTTTGTTCAATTATTAATATTACTTTTACTGTTTGGTCTGTTTTATGTGATATTCATTTGACGTGGCTCGGTACTTATACATCCCGTCAATGTGTTTGTAATATCTTTCATTTTTGCTGGTGTTTTGTATATGCGACTTTTTGTGTTTCCTTGTTTCTTTTAACGTGACTCTGTACTTTTAAAAGATCCCGGCATTATGTTATTGATCTATTATATGTCATTATGTTATTGTTTTATTATAAATTTGACAATACTTTGAACGACAAACGACAAATCTATTTCATTCGCGTAGTAGCATTAACCATATGGATTCTTAAAAATGCTAAAGAACTGCTGGATAATTTTTAATCTCGGTCTGTTTCTGTAATTAATTCTAACATTACTTTTGATTTTATACCACTGCATACCACCATTCTTCATGTGAAATTATAATTGTTTTAAATTGACATTGGACGACAAAATTTCTTTTTTGTGACGTTTGCATCTTCTGACACCCAACACGCGAAACAAGGAATGTGTTTTTTGCTCACCTGGCCCAAAAGGGCCAAGTGAGCTTTTCTAATCACTTGGCGTCCGTCGTTAACTTTTTCAAAAATCTTCTCCTCTGAAACTAATAGGCCAAATTTAATCAAACATGGCCACAATCATCATTGTAGTTTTAAAAATGTGTCCGATGATCCGGCCAGCCAACCAACATGGCCGACATGGCTAAAAATAGAAAATAGGGATAAAATGCAGTTTTTGGCTTATATCTCTAAAACTAAAGCATTAGGTTAAGATCTATCTACCCTTAAATTTTCAGACAGATCGGACAACCCATAGTTGGGTTGCTTTCCCTGAATCGGTAATTTAAAGGATATTTTGCAGTTTTGTGTTATTTTCTTGAATATTATTATAGATAGAGATTAACTGTTAACATAAATAATGTTCAGTAAAGTAAGGTCTACACATAAGTCAACATGACCAAAATGGTCAATTGACTCCTCAAGGAGTTATTACCCTTTATAGTCAATTTTTAACAATTTTTCGTAAATTTTGGTAATCTTTTACAAAAATCTTCTCCTCTGAAACTAGTGAGACAAATTTAACCAAACTTGTCCACAATCATTTTCAGGGTATCTCATTTAAAAAATGTGTCCGATGACCCCTCTTATGAACCAAGATGGCCGACATACCTAAAAATAATATATAGGGGTAAATTGCCGTTTTTGTTTTATATCTCTAAAACCAAAGAATTTAGAGCAAATTTGACAGGATAAAATGGTCCCTTTAGTTAAGATCTATCTGCCCTGAAATTATCAGACAAAACTGACAACCCGTTGTTGAGTTGCTACCCCTGAATTGGTAATTTTTAGAAAATTTTGCAGCTTTTGGTTATAATCTTCAATATTATTATAGATAAAGAAAATCTGTAAACAGCAATAATGTACTGCAAAGTAAGACCTACAAATAATTCAAATGACCAAAATGGTCAATTGACATCTTGAGGAGTTATTGCCCTTTAAAGTCAATTTTTAACAATTTTCATGAATTTTGTAAATTTAAAAACAAAATTTACAAATTATTTTCCTCTGTAACTATTGGGCCAAGATCATTATAGATAGAGATAATTTTAAGCAGCAAGAATGTTCACCAAAACACAATTTTGTCGTGAATCCATCTGTGTCCTTTGTTTCATATGCACATAGACCAAGGTGAGCGACACAGGCTCTTTAGAGCCTCTAGTTTAATTTGAGATGGGTCTATTATACTAGTGAGTATAATAATCCCAAATTTGATAGATGCTTTTTGTGTATTTTGTAAATGTTTGTTTGTCTTGAGATTGTATCACAGTGATGACTGCTGTAACCATATTTTGACTATTTTACCGATTATGTCTGTTTTGTTCACGCATCGTTTTAAAAATAACGGAATTTGATGCGACTGTCATAAAAGTAAGAGGTTTAGCGCTGTAAAACCAGGTTAAATCCACCATTTTCTACATTTGAAAATGTCTGTACCAAGTCAGGAATATGCCATTTGATGAGGGACTTTCAGTTTTGAATTTTCCTCGAAGTTCAGTACTTTTTTATTTTACTTTTTTTTTCATTTCTAGTTTTAAATTTACACAATAAGATGGCAGTGAAAAAAATATGCAAATAAAATTTTTAGCGCTGTATTCTGTGAACATTTAGTAAACTTGAGCTAAAACTTTACATATTGCTTTTCAATTTACTATTTCCTCCCTTGGCCACTACCCGTTTGATTTATTAAGTAAATTTTTTATATTGTTTTATTTTGAGAAGTTTAATTTTTCTTTCGTTCTTTTTTTTTTCACCTATATTGACATAAAACCGGTCACCGAACTTACTCAATTTTAAGTAATAAACATTTTGTCAGCTAATTTTTCAGCATTTTTGATGATATTGTTCTGATATTTAATTTAAATGTTTAAAGAGTACACAGATATAACATTTTCTTAAGAAGTAATGCAATTGTCCTTAAGCCACATCAGTTTGCCAGTCACTGGAGTTCAAAGTTAAACATGGGTAATCGTTTTTTTCGACTTCTGTTTTGTTTGTTACGAGTTTCTGAGTAAATTTAACTATACAACCACGTTTGCGAGCTGAAATGCGGACTTGAGCTTTGCCAACATCATGAAACGACAGTTTTTGATTCCTGTCTATCATAAACACATAAAACTGAGTTTGGGTACAATAAATCATTGTTAAATGAGAAAATGCATACGTTTACCTTGGTATACCTTCTCTCCACGTAAAATGGGATGGGAACGTGACCATTTTTTAAATTTGAAGGTTGAAATGTCATTGTCTGATGTAATATTTACCAGAACGGAAAGTAACAGGTGTTAGCAGACATTTGTAAGTAAATCTTAGATACAGAATCTCTTTTTAATCTGGGTATGAACATTTTGTTTGTTTGTTCTTCGTCACCTGGGAACCCCACAACAACAAAAACTTATGATAGATTTCAGGCCTTATATTTTCTACGCAAAACGCACTTTTCGTATACAAAAGAGTCATCACTGACGCGCGAATAAAAATTGTTTAAAGCCAAATAAGTTCGAAGTTGTAGAGCATTGAGTTCCCAAAATTACGAAAAATTTTGCCATATACAGCTAAGGTAATCTATTCGGGTGTAGAAAATTGTTCCTGAATGAAATGGAAAATTAAAATGAAAACAACAGATTGTTTGTCTCAATAAAAAACTACATGCCTTCCGTGCCTAAGTATTATTTATGTGTTCAGAAGAAATGCGTCCATTGTAATGCTCTTGTTCGCTTCGCTTTAATACAGAGTAATCCGTATCAAACAAACATCTTTTCACTACTGCACTTATTGTGCAATTTATGTAATATGATGCTTATTTTATTTACATAATTTGTAACAACAAACAATCCAGGGATTATGAAGGGGAATTTATGTTTCTTGTTTAAATATAAATGAAAAATGATGTAGGTATCCGTGACGATTGTAAGTACACAACGTAGTTTTAAAACTAATGAGTTCATTGCAAATATGGAAGAAAATTAATGAAGTCAACTTCGTTGTCCTTCTGGTTAAGGTTAGGTATTCAACATCCGTATTAGATAGAATTGTTATGATACAATCAAGGTGTGTTTTAGCAGGTGTATTTAACTACTAGAGGTAAGTTTTCTTATTTTCATTTTGTATGAAATGTTCGTCATACGTTTGTTAAAATATTGTACAGGTATTAAAAAAACAATCAAATCATTCAGGATTTGTTATTTTTCTATATTGTACTCCTGTTTGTAAAAACATAAACTTCCAATAGCGATGAACACAACTCCAAAGACACAGTCATGAGGACGCCAATGTGTTTGGAGGTCAAAAGTTCAAAATCACTACCAAAATAAAGAAATCTAAAATGAGCGAGACAAACACTAAATATATCAACCGATGGGACAGACAGAACAATACTAATGTATTCCTAAATACACAATCAAGAAGCTTAAACACTAGACTCAAAGACCCAATAAAACTCTTGTTTTGTGATGACCAATCATGGTTCCAGAACACTGAATAAATTAAAAAAGTATTCTCAGTTCGATGTAAGCCAAGGCTCTGTGTTGACGACCGCACTTTGACATATAACGGTTTTCTTTTACAATTGTGACTTGGATGTAGAGTTGTCTCATTGGCACTCATACCACATTTTCGTGTGTCTATTTAGTTGGGGAAACGTATTGCACTTTCTTTAATTGTTTTCAAAATCTTTTTGAAGAACAGTTCTCTCCCCTAAACAACAGAAAAAAACAACATTTTCATACTGGATATAGAAAACCTAGTAAACTAAAGTCTGCCACTAGTCATATAGACGGAATATACCTGGTGAATGATACTCTCGGACACTTCAAGTTACAGTTCACGAGCAAAGACATAAGGTTAACACGAAACTGGTGTTATCCCAGAACACAGTGTATAAACTGCTGTTATCCCAGAACACAGTGTATAAACTGCTGTTATCCCAGAACACAGTGTATAAACTGGTGTTATCCCAGAACACAGTGTATAAACTGGTGTTATCCCAGAACACAGTGTATAAAATGTGTTTGGCTTATTTCACCTTTTTTCAAGAACGAAGCAACATTTATAATGAACGTGACCTTATGATTGAATGTGAATACAAGAAAATTAAAGCACAGTATAACAATAAGAACTATTTGGTCTTTTTGGTTTTTTCAATGATGAAAAGTCTGCCACTAGTCTGAAAAGTTTTGTCGAGAATTAACATTTTTTAGGTTGGGGAATATTCATGACCTTCCATGCCTATACGCTCCTAATATTTACAATTTATAATTTAACGTGCTTGAATAATGATATGAGGAAGTTATAATGTAAACAGTTGTACAAATTTATGTGTTTTGTTTTAATGAATCATTAATTACACTGTTTACTTTAAATTTCATATTTCGTCTTTCGTTGTAGCTAAAAGTAATAATTTGAAGACTTCTTGAAGGAAAAGAATCCAAAGAACTGATGTATCAAATCCTGATTTTAGTTTTCTTCAATGGACATCAGTGTTTTGGGCAAGCAACAGGTGACAATAAAAACACATTTGGAAATTTTTCAAAATCGATCAATGAAATGACATTTGATATGGAGTCAAATGAAACAATGACAACTGCATTATCACAAACTTTTCCGAATGTCAAAAATCCAGACTTTAAAAACTTTCCAAGAAATGGAACTGCATCTAGTTCGATCACATTGAATATCACTAATGCAAATGATACAGCTATTTTACATTTTGTTCCATTTACCTGGCGCCATATTTGTTCGTCTGAATTGGAACAGACCAGTTCATTTAATGTGTCTATATCGTGCTTTGTCGGCAAAAATGATACTTTGAGATTTAAAACATTTCGTAACTTTAGTAATAATACTATAAAATTTAACGAAAATGTGCGTTTTACCCTTTTAATAACTTGTGAAGATGGTGGAGAAATTTCACTACCACAATTTGCCAGAGCAAGACTGTTACGTTCCCTGACCGTATTTGGATGCAAGCTATTAGATTATTTCTCCGAGGCAACAGATCACTCGATCGATCTTATTCCAGATCACACGGAAAAGTATGCCTTAATTAACTGCCTAGTTATTTTTGAACAGCAGGACTTTATTGACAGCTTAAGAAATATAGAAGAATCAAAGACACACCGATGTGGACCAACAAATGCAACTGAGATAATACTAAGAAATGTAACTAACGTATTTCTAAAAATAGAAAACATAACAGAGCACCCACCAGAAGGAGTTATCAGTAAGTCGGCGATAAGCCATCGGATACATCATATGAAAAATTCTATATCATGTATTTATAAAAATCTTTTGTATTATGAAAAAAGTTATGCACCAGATATGGCGAGATGGACGTTACTCAAAATATTTCAATCCTCAGCTTATGAAAGTATTCAAGTTTTTAACTTCTCATTTGGAGGTCTCGTTGATATTCCATCAAATTTCAGGGAATGGCGTGTACCTTATCAACATCTTAAATACGTCGATTTAACCCATAACAAAATAACAGACATTGGAGATATAGCGAATCATGCAAGTCAATCGGAGGATTCAAGTAATGGAACTATAGACTTGCGACACAACCAAATAAAAACAGTATCTGTAAAAGACATTGGTCCATTGATGCAATACGATTTGTTAACTGTTGACATAAGAGATAATCCATTTGACTGTATTTGTGAAATGAAAGAGTTCGTGGAATTCATGAAATTAAAATTTTACCTAGTTCCACCAAAATACCACTATCTTTCAAACCTTACATGTGAAACACCAAAAGCTGTACGCGGAGAAAAGATTATAGATTTATCGTTGGAACAAATTGGCTGCGAAATAAGAAAAACATCTTTTTTAGAAGGTCCTGTTATAGTTCTTAGTGTTTTCATCATTGTTTTCACCGTAGCTACAATTCTAGGAATTCGGTACAGAAAAGAAATTGTCATTCTGACATATACAAGGTTCAACATTTTGTTACCATGCCGTCAGAAGGGAGTCGACATCGACAAACAGTACGATGCCTTTATTGCATACAGCGAGGCAGATACTACCTGGGTTGTTCATACTCTATCAAAGCGTCTAGAAAACCCTGACAATCCACAGCGATTTAGTCTCTGTTTGCATCATAGAGATTTTATGGTTGGAGCAGCGATATCTGACAACATAATTTATAGTGTCGAAAATAGTCGACATACAGTCATCATTGTTTCCAAACATTTTCTTAAAAGTGAATGGTGTCGTATGGAATTCAGAACAGCTTTACACCAAAGTCTGCTTGAAAAGAAACGGCATTTGATCATTGTTTTGCTGGAGGACATTCCGGCTAATGACATAGAGCCCGAACTTAAAAGGTGTATGCAGACATTGACATACGTCAAAACAGATGATAGATGGTTTTGGGACAAACTAGTTTACGCGTTATCTGACTGGTCGAAAAAATCGCATTCCAAAACAGATATTGCAAATTTAAAATTAGAAGAATTAGAGAATGGTAATAAACCTACTACATGAGATTCACAAAACAGTTTATCTGACGATATAAGAGATCGAACCGAACCGAAGTACTGTCGGAAGAGGCAAATCTCCTAACTTAAATGCGAGATTAACTGAGATGACAAACAATGAAATATGCACCAGTTTGTCCAAACGGTAGAAAAAGTCGAAATATATACAAACTGGCGAATGCGATATCATCACAAGTGACCATTCGGTTCAGTTTTCTATATAGTCAAATCACAACTATACCAATAACAGCAGTGACTTTATTGTAAGGTAAATGATCTGATGTTTGACGACAAACAAACATCATATCTATAATATTACGTATATGCAACATATTGCTAACACCCACATAAATATGTACCTAACACTCTTGTGTAAGTTGTTAACTCTTAAACAGTTACTTGCTACACAAAAGCTTGCCAAATGTAAACATTGTAAAGACTTACTTCAGACATGAAATTGGCGTGTCAGAAAATACTCAGTCATGGTTTTATTTAGACTAACTAAAACTCGTTGACAAAGACATCTGGAGTTACAAAAAAGTTATATTGTAGTAAATGGAACCATTTGTCCCGATACGCAGCGATTTTTTTACAATTTGAATTTTCTTGCAGCTTGCAATCTTTGATAATATGATAACGACATAAAGGAATACATATTATTCGTGTGCTTTCAAAATATATACAATTGTTTAAGAAAGGAATGTACATATATATAATATATATGAATGGGCTGTTTTCAGCTGTTTGACCGTTGTGTTGTCTCTTTGACACAGTTCCAATTTCTATTTTCAATTTTTACTTATTTTATAAATGAAATTAACGTCTCAAAGTTCTGTTCTTCAAAAGGTTCACCGTTGTGTCGCAAACTTCCACAACTTGAAGTAAGTGAACAGTTTGATTAAGAAAAAAATGCATATTCAGCTTATACAGATATATTACAAAGATATCTACCCTGGAATAGTTTTCCATACGACAGCAATCTCAATTATTAGATGCACTTTTTTAACGATTATGTAAAACGATGTATGAGTTGAAATCTTTTTTTACCAATCTCGCTAATGAACTACATATACATGCTACCATGTAATACATTACAGATTTCAGATACGTTTGTATGATAAAGCTTTTATTAAATTAATATGCTAACATTTGTTTATTTTTTTTTTCAATATCAATTATACACAAACTGTTCTAAAGTTAACGGCTTTGTAAAATTAAGTCTTCAGTAAACACATATGTACCGTACTAGTTAGCCTTATTCAGCTTGATTTACATATATATTCAAACTCAATTTTCACCAAGTTGTACCCTATAAAAAGAAAATTAATAGATTATCTCAAAGGTTGAATTTAATGAACATATATGGTAATATGGACATTTGTCCGACGGTACAATCCATGTTCAGAGAGATGCCAGTAATGCTATCTGGGATATGTTAAAAACGAAACTTAATTCTTCGTGTTTGAACTGTGCAACACTGTCTGAAGCTGAACAGAAAGCCTTACAGTGATAAATGTTGCTAAATGAAGAATGATTAATGTTCCAATCACCTCAGTCAAAATTGTTTAGTTCCTGGTGATATCATCCCCTTAGTTGTCAGTAATTCAGTTTTATATGAGAGCCATCTGCATAGTCTTTTTTTTTTATTGATATCCATCTGAATTTTTTTTTATTGATATCCATCTAAACATTCTAAATAAATCAACACATAAATTAAGAAATGGTATGTTTAAAACCCTGTCATAACTGAGGGACTGAGTTATAAGCGCTGACGATACCTTCATGGACTGACAGATTACCTGGACCCGAATTGAAGCAATGCTAGATAATGATAACAGTTTTTAAAAGCTAATAAATTTTAAAGCAGATAACCGGCCCTTTACTGAAAGCAATTTGAATTTAAGTAAAAATTGTATAGGAACCATTTTGAAATCACCACAATAAATATTCAATGGTGTTGTCTAAATTAAGCATTCCACTTTTATGTAATATTTTTTCAAGAAATATCTCATTTTTACAAATTCCTGCTAGCCTTGTTTCAGAAGATAGCACGAGTAAATTGGTTCAGGTGATAAAATAATATCACTTGGCAATTCACGAAGGGAACGATATCACTAGCCAATCTTCCTGAAATATACAAGGACTAGTAATCATCATTAAAAGAACATTGATTCGTTTTGTTATTTGATATTGCCATGCGATTATGGACTTTCCGAATTGATTTTCCTCTGAGTTCAGTATTTTTTGTGATTTGACTTTTTTTTGAAAACAGAAATACCAAACTCCAAGGTAAATTAAAAAAAAAGGAAAGTCCATAAACTTTAACAAAATTATCCACCAACGTATACACATACTTGATGCAATTCATTATACTACATACTAGAGAAAGAAAATATAGACGATTTTTATTACAATATATCTACATAGTATTGCTAATCAGATACTGATAAAAAATCAGCAGTCGAACCTTTAGATTTAACTATTGAAGTTGTTGTAGTAGTATTACTCTTCACTAAATCCTCAGCGTAGACTGTATAAACAGACATTTCAGTGGTTTCTTTTGACCTCATTGTTTTGAATTTGCCACTTTTTCTACGAAGTAAATGTGTCATGTTTAATCGTATGTTCATTATAAACTTGACCACATGAACGCAGTCAGTTCCAATAACAAAGCCAAGAATAGCTAATAGTATAAAAACACCAGCGCTGCCGATTGCCACGGCTGATGGTCTCATGTCGAATACTGTCGTTGTGGAATACATCGCACTAGTTCTTTTGTTGTATTTAATAGATGCAAGAGGAGTACTGTTATATGATGAAGGGGTATGTACCATAGTCCCTGAAACAAAGAGGACTGAACTATTATTAGGTATGTACAATAGTCCCTGAAACGAAGAGGACTGAACTATTATTGGTATGTACAATAGTCCATGAAACGAAGAGGACTGAACTATTATTGGTATGTACAATAGTCCCTGAAACAAAGAGGACTGAACTATTATTGGTATGTACAATAGTCCCTGAAACAAAGAGGACTGAACTATTATTGGTATGTACAATAGTCCCTGAAACAAAGAGGACTGAACTATTATTTGTATGTACAATAGTCCCTAAAACAAAGAAGACTTAACTATCATTGGTATGTACAATAGTCCCTGAAACAAAGAGGACTGAACTATTACTGGTATGTACAAAAGTCCCTGAAACAAAGAGGACTGAACTATTATTGGTATGTAAAATATTCTCTGCAACAAAGAGGACTGAACTATTATTGGTATGTACAATAGTCCCTGAAACAAAGAGGATTGAACTATTATTGAGATCTGTTAAAGCCTTCAGAATAAAATTAAATGATATAGAATGTTTAGATTAAGATTTTTCTCAAAGTATATTTACATACATCAATAAAATTCAAAAATGCGAAAGCAATGGGTGAGGTTGTTAGGTTTGATCTATGGCTTCTTGTGCTTCTTTGTTAAATATTTGTTTATTTTTGTCGTGGTTAAGATGCTTGTGGTACTTGTACGTCCTATCATTATTGTTTGTGATATTCTCGTATTCTTGTCTTTCGTTTTTGCTGAGATGCTTTGTCTGTATGCCTTTTAGTGTTACTTCGATGCATGTGGTATGGCTTTGTGCTTATACATCCCGTTATTGTGCTATTGTAAAACTATTGTTCTTTGTCTTTCATTTTTGCTTTGTGCTTTGTCTATAGGCTTTTTTAAGTTTCTTTGTTACCTATATGGCTTGGCTATGTACTTATATATCCCGTCATTGTGTTATTGTACTATAGCAAATTTGTGTATTCTTGTCATTAATTTTTGCTGATTTGCTGGTCTATATGCAATGTTGTGCTTCTATGTAACATATTTGTTTGTATTTGTAGTGATTAAGATTTTAACACAATGTTGACTGCTGTGTATTTGACATTTGTACCTATTATGTCTGTTTGTTTTGTTCATGCATCGTTTTAAATATAATGGATTTTGACGCGACTGTCATACAAGTGAGGGGATTGCTAGCTATAAAACCAGGTTCAATTCACGATTTTGTTCATATGAACATGCATATACCAAGTCAGGAACATGCCAGTTGTTATCCATTCGTTTGATGTGTTTGAGCATTTGATTTGGCCATTTGATTAGGGACTTTCCGTTTTGAATTTCCATGGAATTTCAGTATTTTTTGTAATTTTTCTTTTTACTCTCTCAATGTGTTAAAACTTATATCAAATTAGTATGTGATTGATTGATAAGTGATTGGTTATCATCTATTATTTTGATGTATAGGTACCCTTGCTGGTGGAATATAATTATCCGAGGGTACTATAAGTAAAGAAATATTTTGGTACTGACATTATTTATAACAAACCTTGCTGAAATTGTCCGTTTTTAAGTTTTGAAATGATAAACAAACTTAATTTTAAATTTCATTGGACAAAGTGGACCCTAAATGGAATTGGCCATTTTATTTTTGGGTCCTTTTTGTCCATATAGCTTTACAATTGTTTTGGTTCTAACACATCCTTAGCTTTCAAATATTTGGCTTCGAGAGTTCCTGAGTAAGGCCTATCTAGAAAAGGGCTTCGGGGCATGAAATTTTTCAATGAGTTGTTTTCACTTTTAAATATTTACAAGCAATGTTTGACAATTATTATTAGTAGTTATCCATTATTAGTAGTTATCTATTATTAGTAGTTATCAATTATTAGTAGTTATCTATTATTAGTAGTTATCCTAACGCTGCTATGATTTAAGAATAGTTTACAAATTAACGTATGGTTTACAAAATGGTTTACGAATTGAATATTTTCTTTCTAATAAGCTATTTACCACTTTTAATCCTATTAGATATAAAACTATCTACAGTTAAAGTCATATGAAACGAGTAACTGATGAAAAATAATATTTATCCACCTCTTAAACCAATGCATGTATATATCATAAACTTTCTTTGCACGATTTTATCATTTCTGACGCATTTTTTTTTATGTCTCCGTCTATTATGATTTAACAAATATGGCAGCTAATTAATTGCCATATTTTGAAGCCGTAGTTTACCGATTGTCACCTTAAGGTAAACAACCAACATAGAAGCATGGATATCGATCACGTGTTTAATATGTACAATCAGATAATAGTTTATTTCAATGACATATCCATGCGTATTGCGATCACCGGAATTTTACGAGCAGGGTCACTCTTAGGTCACTTGCTTTCGGAAAATATTTTGGCGAATGGCTTCCTTGAAGCAAGCAATTAAAAATGTCTAACCTTCTTCTAAATGGGAACAAATTAAAGAATTTCCTTTAAAAAAGTATATGTACATAAGTTTTATAATAAAAAAAACTATTCATTTAGTTAAAGAAAACATCTCCATCCTTTTTTTTAATTTGCGGTTTATATGACTATAAGGAAATGACTCTTATGTAATTTGCTCATAATTTCGACCTAAATCATCTATCATAGATACCAGGTTTAAATTTTGTACACCAAACTATACACTTACAAGATAATCTGTTCCGGGAAATGAAAATCATTTGGAAAATTCAAATGCTATTATTGTACTAAAATGTTATTACATTTTTTATAATTACGTAATCGTGCCGGATGTTAACGTGTAATTGCTTTGATGGACTAGATTAAACTTTCTGTCAATTATATTATGATTAATTTGATAACGTGTTTGCGATCGTATTAGAATTTGTATTTGTTTTTTAAATTTTTTTTTTATTAAATAATGTTTTCAATCGACATGTTTTTAAATAGCATTTTGATGAAGAAATACATTCATATTGTGAAAAGATAAACTGGTCTGAAGGACGATTGGAAATTTTAAGAACCATTACCTACTCATTGTGGTACTTGCGTAATATGTTTTCAAAATTACAGTATTGTTTACTTAAGTAGCCTTTGTTACAAAATTATTGAAATTATTCTAAATCAAGGCATATATCTGCTTCATGAGAAGTGCCGACTCCTTGCCCATCTTTTGCTATACTCTATATTTTATTTTGGGTTAAACCTACTCTTCAACTTTGAATCAATTGCGGATTGCATATATGTTTTGACCTCAAGCATATCTGAGTAGACATTAATTGTCGAAATGCGCATTTGGTGCAGTAAAAATGGTAGCGTTAATGTTGAATCCTAAAAGTACTGAACTTAGAGGAAAATCAATTCGGAAAGTCCATAATCACATGGCAAAATCAAATAACAAAACGCATCAAAAACGAATGGACAAGAACTGTCATATTCCTGGCTTGGTACAGGCATTTTCAAATGTAGAAATGGTGGATTAAACCTGGTTTTATAGAGTTAACCCTCTCACTTTGATAACAGTCTCATCAAATTCCGTTATATTTACATTGATGCGTTAACTAAACAGACACAATAAATAAAATAGTCAAAATATGGGTACATCAGTCATCATCGTATAACAATTTTAAAAGGAACAATTTAACAGAACACAAAAACATCTATCTACAAACACATTCATTGATTTGTGTATCTGACTTCAGAAAATTTTATACGTCACATAGATTTGTCGTTCAATGTGCATACAAACAATTTTAAAATTTACATAGACAATGTTACCATATAGGGTTAAAAAATCAAAAGTATGTAAGAATAAATTTCAGAAATAGACCGAGATTGAAAATAGTCCAAAAGTTTTATATAGAATTTATAAGAATTCACAAACAGTTAATTCCACTACGCGATTGACTGATTTTGGCGTTTATGGTTCAACGTATTTTGTAATTCATAATTAGAAATATATCATAATGACATAAAATAGAACAATATCATACTGACGGGATCTTTTAAAGTACAGAGTAACGTTATAAGAACCAAAAAAATACAAAACGTCGCATATACAAAACACGCCACCAAAAAAATGAAAGACAATACAAACACATTGACGAGATGTATAAGTACCGAGCCACGTCAAACGGATATCACATAAAACCATTCAACAGTAAAAGTAATATTAATAATAGAACAAAGACAAATGAAAGAACTATAAAACACATTGTTAAGATGATAAACAACATCAGTACGCAGAATCTATACATCAAGACCATCGTGTATTATTTGTGAAGTTGATACGGAATATTTATCAACAAGGTCTTGGTACCTTCCGATGAACTTTTTTAGAAAAAGGATGAGCCGTACTTTGACATACCCCTGGTTCATCAACTTTCTACTCAGACACTGATGACGTTTTACAAAGTCTTAGTAGGAGATGCAAGCTCTTGAATATCGAACAAGTTGGGAAATATATATCCCATATGCAGGTGAAGTTGGTATATTGCTACTAAGGTAGGGGAAATTTATAATTTCTAAATTAAAATCGTCTCGTTTGTCATAGATTCTGGTACTGAGATGACTGTGTAAGTCAAATTCGAGATATAAGTCTATACTGACCACTTGTTCTTCTGTGTATCATGTTTTACCTTTTTGTTTGTCACTATTAATGAAATATGCCTTATGAAATCTTAAAGTAATAAATTTATAGCGTATGCTACCATTTTTATGTTGAAAGGCATTGTGGAGTATTTCTTTAAGGCGATTTTTCAATTTCACATGGGGAATGTTGGTGTAAAGGGTTGAAAAATCAAAAGTTTTGATAGAACTAATTTCAGAAAAAGACCGAGATTTAAAATTGTCTAGAAGTTCGTTAGATTTTTTAATAATCCACATATGGTTAATACCATTACGCGAGTAAACAGTTTCACAGTATTTCTGAAGACCCTCTTTCACTGCGGACAGATTTTTAGTCAATCTAATGGACAATTCTTTAGTGGAACATGGAGATGAGCCAGCAATATACCGTTGTTTGTACGGAATTTTATGAAGCTTTGGTATCCAATACAAACAAGGTAAGTCCTCCGATTTGGTGTTCAATGTAATGTGTATTGAAGCCATGAAGGACGTATGATTTGCTAAAATCTCATCCTTGTCAAATGATATGTCTTTGTATGTGGGATTACCTGATTGCTCCTTTATACCAAATCTTTTTACTAGACATTCGTAGTAATACGATTTACATACAAAGACAATATTATTTGAAACTTGATCCGCAGGAACAACAACATACTTATCATGAAGAGATGATAGACATTTCATGGCCTCTTTGTCTCTGAAAACAGACTTGTGAATGCGACGTATTATCAGAGACCTGATAGTTTTAACCCATTCTGATCAACTGTCCAGTTCAACTTCTTCTCGCTTAGCCCATGCTCTGGCGTAGTCCTCAATGGAATCCATAATTATTTTGAATTTATGGTTCCAATTGATGTGGTGGAGTTCTCTAAACTTAGGACCATGAGAAATCACCTTTCGGAGATTTTCATGTTGAATTATGTTTAGATCCCCAGTTATAACATGACCAGAGGGGCTGTAATTATAAGGCGAATGGGAATAGTCACATGTTGGAGGGTTTTTTTTATGTATTGTTCAAAGTCAAGGTCCTGCAATGCTTGTTTATAGTTAAATATTTTAGGTGCAATGGTTTTGTAACCAAATAATGTTCCTGAATAATGCGAAAACAACAAAATCACTTTCTTCATTATCTCACAAACATAGAATTGTTAAGTGCAGTAGCTCTCAAACTTTCTGATTGGTTTCAACTCCGAATTGAGTACAATGTTATTCCGAACGCAACATACTAATATATGTGTCATATATAAGTATATGGAATAGACAATGGTCTATCCCTGACTTAGAACATTTGTCTTTGTTCTACTATTAATATTACGTTTTAGCGTTTGATCTGTTTTCTGTGATATCCATTTGACGTGGCTCGGTCAATGTGTTGTTTTATCATCTTTTTGCTGTTGTGTTTTGTACGTGTGACGTTTTGTGTTTTTAAGTACATATGAAATGGCTTTGTAATTTTTAACATCCCGCCTTAATGTTATTTTTCTATTACAATGCAATTAAATTATGTTATTGTTCTATTATAATGCCATTATGTTATTGTTCTATTATAATTTTGAAAATATTTTAAACGACAAAATTATTTTATATCTCTTCCTGTGTGACGTTTACATTCTGACGCCAAACATGCGACTCTTCACAAGAGTTGTTATGAACCTTGCCATTCAGACACAGGACTTCAAATATTTCAATCATTTATGTTTTGATTTAAAATACATATATAAGTAATATATATTATGGAATATGATGCGGCTGACGTACAAATGAATGGTTTAGCGCTATAAAACCAGGTTCAATCCACAATTTTCTACATTTGAAAATGCCTGTAACAAGTCAGGAATATGGCAGTTGGTGTCCATTCGTTTGATGCGTTTTATCATTTGACTTTGCAATTTGATTAGGTACTTTCCGTTTTGAATTTTCCTCGGATTTCAGTATTTTTGTGATTTTAATAATAAATAAAAGGCAGGACAGAATGTCATCCTAGCCCTATAAAAATTAAATGGTAGCTCCCTTAGATTTCACTATAGTAAGATAAAACGTAAAGTTTGTATAATCACCTTACAACGAGCATGAATATATGACATGTAACATTATGTTATAAATTATCCTTTTTATCTTTACAGTTATTCAGTCTATTAGAAATACTGTCAAGGTGACAACAGTGCTCCAGGGCAGTTCTAACTCAATTTTTATTAAAAAAAAATTCAAACGACATAAAAAACATGTCTCTACTGTTAACATATTTTTTAACACAAATAAACTCCTGTTTCTTACAATTACATACATTGTTCACAATTAAGAATTATGATTTCCAACAATTTCATAGTTCGAATTTTTAAAGAGGAACAATTTGGCCAGTGTCAAGATTGCCACTGTCATATTATATTTTACAAATATACATATATTTTTACCATGATTGCCATTAGCGTAATAGAACATTTGTTTTTCCATTCGCTTGATGTATTTGAACGATAACTGTTGCCTTTGGATTAGGGAATTTTCGATTCAAATTTTCTTTTTAGTTCGATATTATAGTTATTTTAATTCTTACCATAAAAATCTAAATCATTATGTCACGCTGATGTTTGAAATACACAAAATAGTCGCTAATCAGCGAAATAACATAAGTCTTTCCAATTCCCCCCAAAAAAACCACGAAACATAGTTCCAAAAAACAAAGGTGGAAAGTTGAATGAAAATTATTATATTCAATCTTAAAATCCGAAATTTAAGAAACTCCACAAATAGTTTAACATCCTGTCTTCTATCGCTAACCATAAGTGCGACGAACTTAATGTTTTTAAATATATACAAACGTGAACATGTGAAGGTCGTGTGTGTACAGTGTACCGGTGTTACGAACATATATCAACACAGTACATCAAGGCCAAAGCCCCGTATGTACATTGAACCTATGTTTATCATCTTCTTTAAATTAATTTCTGCTAACACAATTGTTGAGTGATGAGATTAATCGGAATTAATACTTAATTCATCATACGAGATATAGACATTACTCATCTCTGGATGACAAAAAACAGAATATTTTACGTACGAACAAATAATATTAATATATTATATATTTTTGTATGCGCGTAGAAACGGAGAAAAGAGAAACATGTGTGTCTGTACCAAGTAAAGCTATACGTTCTATGTTTTCCTAATTTGTACGCCTGCCTTTAAGAATGCGTCGGACCCTATGATTGTGTTTATGTATTGTAAAATAAATGGTATACGCGCTGACAAAATCTAAACATGGTTGCACGTCTTAAATAAGACATTAGACAGCGGTGTAACAGCACAACACAAGAACAAATTTAAAAAAAAAGGATTAATTCATTCATTGGAAAAAAGCACAGAAGCAACTTACTTAAAACCAAAAGACGTATTAATAAAGGCAACAGTAGTATACCGCTGTTCGAAATTCATAAATCGATAGAGAAAAAAACAAATTCGGGCTACAAACTAAAACTGAGGGAAACGTTTCAAATATAAGAAAACTACGACACAACAGAAACACAACATTCAAATGTAGCACACACATAAACGAACTATAATATAACAATGGCCATTTTTCCTGACTTGGTACAGGGCATTTTAAGAAAAAAATTGTGGGTTGAACCTGATTTTGTGGCATTCCAAACCTCCCACTTTAATGGCAATGTTAATTATAACATTAAAATGACAACATTACATGACAATACTACAATACAAATAAATGGGATAAAATATAAGAAAGAGAAACAAACGATAATAGCCAACAAAAGGTACCAGGTTAAAACTTATAACGCCAGACGCGCGCCACGTCCACACAAGACTAACCAGCGACGCTTAGATGAAAAAAAGTTTGAGAGCCAAACAAGTACAAAGTTGAAGGTTACTGAGGACCAAAAGTTCCAAAACGTTGTGACCAATACGGCCAGGTTTATCCGCCTAGGACAAGAAAATCCTTATCATTTAGAATAATTAATACTTTTGCAAACAGTAAATTTTAAATGACTATATAATATATATACATGATTAAACTGATGTGGTGACTAGCTGCAGAATAAAAACGGATACATTACAAAAATACACAGCCGTGTTAACCAAAGCCAGTACAACGCACGCACAAAGTACAAAGTGACGTCACATTTGAATTTTAAAACGAGTTCCAAAAATTCAGAAAGAACTTGGATGAAATTCAAGATTAGATTTGTATGACTTATCTAACATTTATTAATAACAGTGAAAATTACAATACTAATTAATGTCAAATTGTAGTAGTAATTAGATAATTAATTGTATTATATAGCTATGTCGGTGTTTCTTCTGAATCACACTATAAACCAAATATCGTGTAAATTTCGTTGATCCAAACTTAAATTGAATAAATAAACTGGATGATTTATTATCTTAACCATAACACAAGAAAACAACAGAAAAAACAAGATTTACAAAACCAATTTAAAGGTACTCGTAGCTATTTCAACTAATCATATATTATGTTTATGCATAACAAAGTATGAATACTTGCATATCCAACGGATTAAATGTTAAAAAGGAATTATGTAGACCAAGAAAAGCATGACTTTGTGCAAACATAAAGGCACATAGTACCGAATGAATGTAAATGTGAGACCATATATTTTTTTCATAACTGAATAGTACGATATGATTTACTTTATCGCTTTTTTACAAAATTTTCCTTTGATCTTGCTGACTGTGATCTTCCTTTGTCAGCGAGTCGAGTGATATGAAAATTATTGCTAGACACTAAGGGTGCACGTGGCGTTGCTAATGAAATTGACAACGTCGTCATATGTAAAATAGCGATAAACAGATTATCATTGGTCATTGCAACTCGATTGCTTTTCTCTCTTTCGCCGTACCGGTTTAAGCGAGAAAATCAATCTCGTTGAGAAGATCAACGATAATCTATAATTATTAGAAATAAATATAATGGTAGTATCGATCGATAAAACATTATTATTCATCGCCCTTAATACGGTGTTGAAATTAAATCAAAACACATATAAATCAGTACAGATTCAAAACATTTTGTGTAAAGATGTCAGAAAAAGTTTAAGAATTACATGACCATGTGTACAACTATTGAAATAATGTAGGCACACAAGTGTTAATTTGAAATTTTATAAAACATTGCAGTCTTTTGTTATTACTTGCCTGATGTAGTTATAGTAATGTTGACCGTTGCAGTCGCCGTTACAGTAATGTTTTGTGTCATGGTTACTGTTTCTGTAACAGTGTGTATAACATTACAATTCGTCAAGCAGTACTCTGTTGTTGAAGGATATAACATAGATTCTGTAGATGTTTTCCTTTCTTCTGTTGTGGAGACACTTGTTGATTCTTCTGTTGTGGAGCCACTTGTTGATTCTTCTGTTGTGGAACCACTTGTTGTTTCTTCTGTTGTGGAGCCACTTGTTGATTCTTCTGTTGTGGATCCACTTGTTGATTCTTCTGTTGTGGAGCCACTTGTTGTTTCTTCGGTTGTTGAACCACTTGTTGTTGCTTTTGTTGTTTCGGTTGTGGAACCACTTGTTGTTGCTTTTGTTGTGACGGTTGTAGTTGGTTTTCTTGTTGTTATTACTTTTTCTGTAAGAAACACAAATTTGTTAAAATATATTTAACTGTAATTTAATTATTTACATTTTTCTGGTAATTAAAAAAGTTTTACTCGTAAGGTTCAATAAATAAATGTTAATCTATCAGAATATCAAAGAGTCATAACATTGAACTATAATAGTGTTCACCAATCTATTAAAATTATTTCCATGAAATAAACTTTTCGCCAGTGCTTTATGTTTTTACATGCTACAATGTTTTTTGTTGTTTTCTTTTCTATTATCTTTTTCGTAAATTTGTTTAACGAAGGACATTATCTGTACAAACATTAGAACTATATATATCAGAATGACAATTACCCAATCTCAGACTTATTTGTAAACCTTTGTTCCTTTCATTCATTTTTTGGACAATTCCTTTAACAATTTTTGCCAAAATCTGTCAAGTCGTCAATTTATAATTACGAATTAAAACTATGATTCTTACAGCAATCATCAATTGTCGTTTCTTCCTCCCATGATATTATTTTAATAAAAATCTGAGAACCCGTCAATTTGTTATTTTGTTGAGGTAAGGTTGGAATATCTGGGAAGACAGTTTGAATTTAACATAGTGGTTGATTATTGATTGTTAGCGTTTTAACGCCACTTTTAAGCAGTGGATTTTGCGTGTTTGCCCGTTTTTATTGGTGGAAGAAGTCGGAGAAAACCATCGACCTTCGATAGGAAAACTGACAATCCTTATTAATTAAGATTGGATTCGAGTGCACAAACAGGAGCGGGTTCAAAATCACAACCTCAGTGTTAACTGGCTAGTGATTACAGTAGTAGAACTACTTAGACCACTTGGCCACCGAGCCCTCCTGTAATAGTGTCTGTTATGTTTAGTTCCTCTTTAATCTCTCCAACGTGTTATATTTGTAATTCGAAACTTTGAGTGTCCAAGGTATCGAATAAAGGTCATTTAAAAATACTTTTACGCATACTGATTACATTATACATTTGTGCTTTAAATTATAGTTAATTTAAAAATATCGCATCACAATTATTCATTTATCCGAGTTTTACATCATTGGCTTTTGCAGTTTTGGGTTTGAGTATGTGTGATGATGTGAGTCAAGAAAACCAACTTTCTCCCGTGTTCTTTTTATTTTCCTAGCACTGAGTCGATACCGTGAATGATCGTCCTGGTAAAAATCATTGGCCCAGTGGTCTGTGCTTCGGTACTTTCATGATTTTTAACATACTTTTAAAAATTCTCTGTTGATAAATTAAGATATAATAAAGTAAATTGTATTCGATCAATGGAAATGTAGGAAATGTAGGAATTCTTAAGACGAATGTAAAACATACTCTTCGTAAAAAGGATTATAGTAATGCTCACTTTCAGTTCATGAATTTTAAAAATGAGTTACTGCCTTGAAGCACATTTACTATATTAACTAAACCTAATATACGATTACAATCTATTTAAAAACATTCAAAATAAAAAATTAATTGACATTAATGTTATTTTTAAAAACTTGAAGACTATGCTATCCTAAATGAAACTTACAATAAGAAACATATCCGCCACTGTGCTGCTGTATGTTATCTAACGTATATGTTATCATTTTAATAAAAATTCCCGAAATACAAGAAATTCTTTTCAACATTAAAAATAGTATAAATGAAATGACTAGAATGAAATCATGCAATATTTAAACTGAGAAGACAAAACTTATCGTAGTTGAAGTTGGTTATTCTTTTATGTTCTATTTGGTCATACCGCTGGTCCACCATTTTCTGCATGTAGAATGCCTGTGCGGGGTCGGGAGTGTGGCAGTTGTTATCCTTTCGTTTGATGTGTTTGAGCTTTTGATTTTGCTATTTGATTAGGGACTTTCCGTTTTGAGTTTTCCTTGGAGTTCAGTATTTTTGTAATTTTTTTTTAACTACGTATTCAGTTACTTATCCATCTTTGGTTTTTAAATATTTATGTTTGAGGATTTCGTTATATATAATGTGTTATTTGCATTTATTCTTTTATTCAATTTCTTTGTGAAATTTTTAAACAGACAACTACTAATAGCTTTATAATGTGTCTGCTCTTCACCACTTTAGAAATATTTTAATATTTACAATATTAGCAATTCTATTGTAAAAATAAGCAATGGAAAATATTAAACCAACAATATTGCAGGAAAATTAAATAGGATGAATTAAAAACGATGCTGGTGAAAATCAATGTGTCAAATGAATGTCTTGTTTTCAGGTTCTCTGTACATCAATAACTTTAGAAAATTTCAATTACTCCAAAAATAACCAAATTGAAGCCGTGATTGTTAGATACTGAATTGAAACTCAAGTTTTAAAAGTCATAAAACATTCGATCGCTGCTAACTATTTTATACTAATAAGTACTGAAAGGTTGTCAAGATATAAGATATATGTTACAATTTGAAAGTATAAAATCTAAAAGAAGTAGTGTTCGTTTATCTTATCTTATCTTACATCTGAAGAAATTAATGTTGTACTTTCAAGTACAATGTTTAATAAGTTTGAAAAACTACATACTAGAAATAGAAAATATAACAAGATTTTTATTATGCCGATCATGAGTTTGGTTGCCTTATTACAGAAGAATACCGTTTTAGTCAACTTAACATTTGTTTTGCAAAGTGTGGAATTATAAACTTAAAATTCATCATTATTATGCTTCAACCTTCGAATTAATAATTATGTGAAATACAAGTTTTAAGTAAACCGTGGGATTGTCAGTTTGACTTTTGAGTTCGAATATCCTTTGGAAACTTCTGCCTCTCTTTATGATATCCCGATGGCGTCCTCAATCAAATAGTACTAACATAATTTATACTATCCTTTTCTTTAATTTTCTTTTTAAACATTCAAATATCAAAAGGAATCTTAGGTTCGAAAGAGTTAACCTTAGGTGAATTAAGCTATTTTAGGTCTATGTGATCATATATTACTCCACGTTTTAGATACTTATGCAGAAATGCTTTCATAATTCAGGGTTAAATAGATTCTGATAAAGTTGAATCGAGAAAAGCGCCTCGGAAACTTAAAAATTATTAGTTGATAAATATTTATCAGTTAGTCCTTTTACCTTTACACCTGACATACACATCATGTGTGTGGTCTGTTACTGAAGTATCCCATGTTGTTTGACCTGGAAAACAGTCATCAATTGTTGTAGCATTAGAATCACACACAGCATCAATTGACCATATTAAACCGGTGCCCACCTTGGATACACATGATGAGTCGAAAGCAACAAACCTTAAAATCAAACACAAAATAAAATAAATGAGACGACTCATAATAAACTTGCACTTTCCTGATTGCCAAACATAATGATTTAAACTTTCCAAATGTTAAATTCCGTTTTTGAAATTAGTAACATAGCCATCGCTCTATCGTATGAAATCTACGAGTACAATGGGAGGCAACTCTCATTGTGCAAAATCTAAAACGCTTTGTACTAGATTTGCCTCCCCTTATTACTTCATCCAGGTTTTAGTTAGCATGTGGTTTAAGCAAAGTGCATGTTCCAGCCACATTTTATTATGTATTTGATTTATTCTATACTAGACTGTTCCTGCTGCATTTATAAGAAAGCCTATTGTCTTATTGTGAACATTGGTTCCAAAGATTGTGTAGTAAAACAAAACATATCCTGTGTTTACAAGAGTGTCTATATTCTTGAAATGGCTCCATATGTATTGCAGCTTTTATTATACATGTAGTATGATTTCACGTTTCCGCACTAATTGGGTTCCGCAACGGACTTTTTGATTCAAGACACTACTAGATGTCAATTACGTACATTGGGAGGCAACGCTCATTAAGTGCCAAGTTAAAAGAAAGAGCATAGATACAAAGAAAACATGTCGCTTTTGTAGTCTTTTTTTAAAGAGTTTAACTTGAGAATATTCTTCGAAACATCCAAATCTGGAAATAAACAATAATTATGAATTATTATATTTCTATCATAGAAAAGATAGATCCTTGATGTATTAATCATTATAAAAAGGGTCTGCTTGGTTATTTAACGCGAAACAGACAGAAGGTAAAGGTAGGTTATAAAATATTCCAATTTGAAAAGTAGAGTAACAAAAAATACTGACATTCGAGAAAATTTAAAACAGAAAGTCTGTTATCAAATGGCAAAGTTTAAAGTTCATACACATCAAACGAATGCATATGAGCAGTCATATTCCTGACTTGGTACAGGCATTTTCTTATGTAGAAAACGGTGGATTTACAATGACTGAGCTAAGTTTAGCCAGAAAGATTGATTCATAACAAAACAGGAACACGTTTGCTTTCAAAAGGGCACAATTGGTGTCCATATGAATACCTTTAACATGCCGAAAAAATATTACCGAAATCCACATCGATATTGTCAAGGAGAAAAATATCTGCTTTAATTATTACACCCTAGTTCCAGTATGTGAATCTAGCATATCTAACTTTTTCATTACAGGAACAGGCTTTCTATGAGGTGCACACTGGATATTTTGAATCTTGATCTTTGTCTAAAATCAATCTAATTCTATCAAAACTTTTGATTTTCAACCGTTTGTGAATTAAAAACAAATTAGAAAAAATAGTTTAGAAGAAATAATTCACGATGCTTTTTAATTTTCGATTCAGAAATGGTATCATACGCTATAAATTTATTACTTTTTATCAATAGTGAATCAAAAAGGTAAAACATGCTGCACAGGGAAACAAGTGTTCAGTATGCCGGATTTTCTTATTAACAATATAATTGTTTAATTAGAAGTAGACAAATTATCGATAATCATAGTGGAACGAACTGTGCACCTTTCCTTATCGATCTCTTTTTTTTTTTACATATAAGTCAAAAACAAGAAGCACAGAGAAGCAAGTTAATTTAATTTCACATTCAGATACACATGTATATTGACGCAATCGTTCTTGTATTATCTTAACTGTTGTCACCTTTTAAATTTTACAATTGTGCCAGTTCATATCGCACATTACCATTTTTATTTGAAGCATATCTTTGTACTCTCTGTTGTAAATAGTTATATAACCTATGTCATGTTTATACATTTTTCAGAAATATACAAGCGTCTAAACTATGATGTTTTTTTTCTAATTGTTTTATTGTATGAATTCAAGAGTGTAATAATTTAATCAAATCATGTTGACATAATTCATTTTACACCAGAATCTTACTGAGGAAGGATATCTGTTATCCGAAATATTTATAAATAATTACGTTTATGGTTTCCTTATTTTTGTTATTGGTGTTGTTTTGTACTCTTTTAAGCCGTTTATATAATTCATTTATTGTGTAGATGTATCGTTACTCGCAACGATCCAGTGCCCTCGTTGGACAGATCGTTAACTATTATTCAGACTTTTATATATATTTGCCCTTGAATTTTTACTAGATAACATTTTTGTTCGCTTTTGGAATTCCGTATATAGTCAGATTATCGGAATTCCAATGGGGACTAACTGTGCACCACTTATTGCGGACCTGTTTTTGTATTGCTATGAGTTACAATTTATGACAAAAATAAGCAAAGACCCATCGAAACAACATCTGATAAACAAATTTAATAATACTTTTAGATATTTCGATGATATTTTGGATCTCAATAATGACGACTTCGGTATGTATATTAAAGAAATTTATCCTGCTGAACTTACTTTAAATAAAGCTAATACTAACAATGACCACTGTCCTTTCCTCGATCTTGATATCTATATCACTAACGGAAAGCTGAATACTAAAATTTATGATAAAAGAGATGATTTTTCATTTCCTATCGTTAATTATCCATTTTTAGATGGTGACGTTCCCTTGTCACCATCTTACGGTGTTTATATATCTCAACTTGTACGATTCGCTCGTGTATGTAACAATGTTTTAGATTTTAACGAGAGAAATTTATGTATTACTGAAAAATTATTACACCAGGGTTTTCGATATCACAAACTAGTCAAAACATTTCCTAAATTTTATCATCGGTATAAGGACATCATTCGTAAATATAGCTCAACATGCAGACTTCTTATACGTTCAGGTATTTCACATCCAATTTTTTATGGAAATATTCTTTATAAGGCACAAAGTTGTCAGTATTCACCTCAAAAACTAACAAAACCTTTGAATAGACTTATTAAGAAGGGATATAGTTACGATACTGTTGTCAGGTCATTAAAGATTGCATATTTTGGCGTTAATATTGATTCACTTATAGGGTCTTTGCATCGGAACTAAACACATTTATTCAAAAACCAGTTGTTGGCAAGACACGCGTTATGTTCTTCTCATATATGTTATGATGGTATGATACTAAACCCCTAACGGGAAGGATTGTGCCTGATGTTCATATGATGAAATCATAATCTTTCAGTCAGTTTAATTGAAGTCTGGAGCTGGCATGTCAGTTAACTGCTAGTAGTCTGTTGTTATTTATGTATTATTGTCATTTTGTTTATTTTCTTTGGTTACATCTTCTGACATCAGACTCGGACTTCTCTTGGACTGAATTTTAATGTGTGTATTGTTATGCGTTTACTTTTCTACATTGGCTAGAGGTATAGGGGGAGGGTTGAGATCTCACAAACATGTTTAACCCCGCCGCATTTTTACGCCTGTCCCAAGTCAGGAGCCTCTGGCCTTTGTTAGTCTTGTATTATTTTAATTTTAGTTTCTTGTGTACAATTTGGAAATTAGTATGGCGTTCATTATCACTGAACTAGTATATATTTGTTTAGGGGCCAGCTGAAGGACGCCTCCGGGTGCGGGAATTTTTCTCGCTACACTGAAGACCTGTTGGTGACCTTCTGCTGTTGTTTTTTTTCTATGGTCGGGTTGTTGTCTCTTTGGCACATTCCCCATTTCCATTCTCAATTTTATCTATATCTATATAATGTTCTTTCCATTAACAATTTAATCTTTTCTTAGTGGGTTTCATTAATATATAGAACTAGAAATTAAAGAGCCAACTGACACGGCTTCTTCTACACAATGTTGTCTGGAGTACCACTTTTTCATATTTGTACCTTTTATGTCTGCTAGGTTTGTTTTTGCGCCTGTCCCAAGTCAAAAGCCTCTGGCCTTTGTTAGTCTTGTATGATTTTTAGTTTTAGTTTATTGTGTATAATTCGGAGTTTAGTATGACATTCATTATCACTGAACTAGTATACATATTGTTTAGGGGCCATCTGAAGGACGCCTCCGGGTGCGGAAGTTTCTCGCCGCATTGAAGACTCATTGGTGGCCTGTCCTGTTGTTTGCTCTATGGTCGGGTTGTTGACTCTTTGACACATTCCTTATTTCCATTCTCAATTTTTATCTGAGCGTCACTGATGAGTCTTATGTAGACGAAACGTGCGTCTGGCGTATAAAATTATAATCCTGGTACTTTTGATAACTATTTACACCACTTGGTCGATGCCACTGCTGGTGGACGTTTCGTCCCCGAGGGTATCACCAGCCCAGTAGTCAGCACTTCGGTGTTGACATGAATATCAATTATATGGTCATTTTTATAAATTTTCTGTTTACAAAAATGTGAATTTTTCGAAAAACTAAGGATTTTCTTACCCCAGGAGTAGATTACCTTAGCCGTATTTGGCACAAATTTTTGGAATTTTGGGTCTTCAATGCTCTTCAACTTTGTATTTGTTTGGCTTTTTAACTATTTTTATCTGAGCGTCACTGATGAGTCTTATGTAGACGAAACGCGCGTCTGGCGTATAAAATTATAATCCGGGTACTTTTGATAACTATTATAATAGATTTGTATGTGTCTGTCATACAATTTAGATATGGGCGTTTTTCAATAAAAACGTATTTTCTTGTCCCAGCCACTTTTAAAAAAATGTTTGATCCTTGCAAGTAATTTTTTGTGCAGTCAGTACATTGAATTAGATTTAATATTTTTAAGCAAAGAAACAGTTTGTTTTTAGAGGGATTGATAAGATATTGACCCCTGAATGGTCCACAACAACCAAAATGGCATGTCCCTAGACCGCCTGTTCAACATTCATACTCTAAAATATCGTAGAAAAATGAAGAAATAAATGTTATTTTTACTTTACATAAGTTCTTTAATAATTCAAAAGTATGTTCAGAGCCAATATATTTTAATAAACAGCTTTCAATATAGGATTTTTTATTTCAGAAGGTGTGTCCCTCACAAAATGTCCACTACGAAACGAAGTCATTAAAATTTGCCAATAAACAGTTTTATAAAATCAATGTAATTTTTGTTTGCAAGAAATATAAACATTAGGGTCTTACAAAAGAAGTGATGCTTTTAAAACGGCAATTAAATTGTTGGTGAGAAAAATTGAGCACATCAAATGGACCAGAGTGATACCGTATTTTTGTTAATGTCCACTACGAAACGGGTTAAATCTCCTTCAGTATATGGTTTTAAAATTATGAAAAAAATATCAGTGTACAGCTTAATAAATGCTTTGATGAATACAATCAGTCTTGTTATTATTGCAATATAGGGATTGTGGGAGAAAAAATAAAACATGCGAATATGTCCCCTACGAAACGGTCCCCTACGAAACAAGTATGGGAGAAAAACGTTTCGTAGTGGACACTACCACTACCATGCAGTCTTTTTTAAATCTTTTTTCAATTATATTCGTGCAAAACAAATAACAAGGGTTAGTTTCATGTAATTTTTATTAAGTTTTTATTAACATATAATAGGGTTGATGTCAACTACAAAACTGTTTGTCCACTACGAAACGGTTTTGTCCACTACGTAACGCATCAAAATTTCCACTACGTAACATGAGTTGTACCTTCATATGTGAAGTACTGTCTAATCTTTAACGATAAAAATGGTTTTCCAATTAAAAAAAAATGAGATTTTTCTAGTATTTAAAGTAAACAAACTGGAATGTCTATAGGAATCATTTAAAATTGCAAAAAATATGTGTGTTTAGAAGAAGTTTCGTAGGGGACAAAAGTCCCCTACGAAACAGTACACAAATTATTAAAATAATATCATTTTAAAGAATATTTAAGATTGCACTTTTTGTTTACAAACAGGTCTATAATAGAGGTATTCAAAATAACTCTTGAAATTAAATTTTAGACAAGTTGATTTTCCATTTTTTTTAGGTCTGAAAGTTACGCTTTTATTGAAAAACGTCCATATATGGCAAGCTGTAAAACAAGTGTTATCTACCATTTTCTTCATGAGAAAATACCTGCACCAAGTCAAGTATATGGCAGTTGTTTACCATTTGTTTGATTCTTTCATTTTGATATTTGGTAAGGGACGTATAAATTTTGCTTGGAGTTCGGTATTTTCATGATTTCACTTTTATTACTATAACCATAGTTCCGAAGCAATTGTTTAAAATTAGTAAATAGAATATGGTATTTTGTTTCTCATCGCTTAAAAATGAACTCAAGTTTATATCATACCATAATATTAAAAACGTATGTACAATTATAATCTAAAAACGTATGTACAACTATAATCTATTTCTAATAGAATGTAGTGATATGTATAAAAGCAGCTTACGATGTAACCACAGGGACATAATCATAATGCATAAACATTGTTTCCATATATACCATTATCTTTAATACGTTTACTTATATGTTTTGGTTTTGATTCACTTATAAAAGTATGTGTAATACCATAAAAGAAAGGCAAACTCATAAATAGAAAAAAACTGACAACCTTATGGGTAATAAGAAAAAGATAAACAGACAAATAAAAGTACACAAGACACAACAGAAAACTAAACATTTAGCATCACGAACCCCATCAAAAACTGGGGGTGATCTCAGGTACTACGGAAGGGTAAGCAGATCCTGCTTCACAAATGGCAACCGTCATCAATCTTACACAGACAAAGAAAATAACAAATTAGCAGCTTAATGCTACGTATGCGATTTGCTTGATTAACGTTCATGATGTTACGATCTAAAGCAAAAATTTTAAGATAAAGGATGTAAAATTTCTTCAATACGTTATGCGGTCATTACCAACAGTTACATACAAAATTAAACCAACGTTTATCCGAGGTTATCATTGTATGAATCCATAACATTTGTGTTCTTTGTTGTCCTTTTCTCAAAAACGTGTAAATCTAAGTAAAATACATTATAATTATCTCGCCCTATTTTGTTTTCAATACTTACTCGTATCCTAAATGATTACATAGGAAATATCCAAGTTTTATATCTGGGGTTGGGTCATATATTGTTCCCCAGAATCCATCATGGAACACTTCTAACCGTCCACACATTATATTCCCACCAACTAGAGCATAGTGTCTGTCAGTCTGTTCACCAATCGTATAATCACACGCTGCAATATGCCCATGAGATCCCATATCGAAATTCCATTTTCCAGTAGTGTAATCAACATAAACATTATCATCAGATTTACTAGGAGAAACGCCTGACTGAAAGTTTTCCCAGTGATCAAAAGTTTTACCGTCTGCCCAACTGAAATCTGGCGGATCGCCTATCCATAGAACACCTATCGTAAAATCTTCCCTATAAGAGATAATAAATAATAGTCATACATTTTGAGTATCAAAGTAGTTATAAGTGTATGCTAATTTAACAGACCCTTGCAAGTCTGAAGCGGTTAAATTTGTATATCCTTTTTAGTTTTAGACTTCATCAGGTAAAACACGAAAAGCTCAGATGACTTTTAAGTAAAACAGCACACCGACCATTGTTTTTGCCTTTATGATGCTTTATCGTTCTGCAATGAAATAATAAGACGTAGTACTTTATTTATAAAATTGAAACTTCAACACTCAACGGCTCTACTAACCAAGATGGTGCTTCATCTTTTTGTCCCCCCTTTACAGTCCGTCGATTATTCTCAACTCTCGTTCGAATACGTTGTCATGATTATCGTCACTATATATCAGTTTCTCTTCGTGATGATTCTTTAAATGACAAGCTTCCCTTTACTCATAAGAAGTTAGGTAAAATTAAAATCCTCACAAAGTTTTATTGCCTCTTAAAAATGTACCCGTTTTAAAAATGGTAAAGTCAAGTTTCTGATACAAATTACAGCTGTCATGTCGCATAATAACAATTATTTACTAACCAGAACGGTTAACAATACCAATAGAGAAAACGAAACATAGAAGCAAACATAGAAAAAATCTTCCTTAACTAACAAAGGACTTCAGAATTTAAAATATCAGTTGATTTAAAAATGTCTCTCCGCATTTAAGATCAGTTTGAGTTTCTGTACCTCGTTTTGATGTAGACCATTGTGGTTGTGTTTTACTTCGAATTATGAATAATTAAAAGTCCATTATATATTGTAACGTTTTGAATTTATTTTCCCACGGTATTTTGAAGTTACTAAGCCTCATACTTTTTTTTATATTGACATGATATTGTTCATTGACCTTGATTCTGTTAAAAAAACATTGTTATTTTTTCTATACTAATGAAATAAAAAACAACATGCACTCTTCCAGTTTAAGACTATTGATTAAAACTAAGAAATATTTCCAGAAAAGGAATATGACAACCAATTTATCATAGATATTCAATTCGGTACGTAATATTGGAATTTCGTATATCATCTTGAAGTTTATTTTCAAAAAGAAATTATCTTGGAAGCTATCATTGACACTTCAATCCACTTTCGAAAAAGTTCCGAATCAGATCAATTCATCAATTCATGTAGGTGTCCTAGAAAACGATTTCTATTTAGATATGACAAACATGGTTATTAAAACACATTAAATTGTCGATATGGATCTGGTGAGTTCATTTTACAGTGAAACACATTTTTTTTTTAAATATAAATTCGATTGAAAAAAATCTTTTGTTTCGAATATAATTAATCACTCATAGAAGAGTTCAAATAAATGCCTTTTCATGTTATTACTGCATCCATTATAAATCGTTTATAGACACTATTGTTTGAGTGAATGAGAATAGCATATGCATTTTGATGTTGCAAAAATGACAGCTTTGGTAGCAAAACGACTTAATTTTAAATATGATGATTATACATTTACCTTTCCAGTCACTAGTAAATGGTCAAAGTATTTCATTAAAATTGCTGTTGCCGATTTAATCGACTTTTGATATACATATCGAATCTAGAAAAAAATTGAACAAAAGTAGACGATTTATTAATATAGAAAATGATGCGGCGTTTACCCTGTTGATACACCGGGTTTGTTATCTATTCGTTTTATGTGTTTGGGCCTTTATTTGGCAATTGCGTTAGGGAATTTCCGATTTGGATTTTACTTGCAGTTGGGTATTTTTTCTATTTGACTCCTTATGAAGTCCACGAAATTTCATCCACATGGATTTATGAAATTTAAGCATCTTTCAACTACTGTTGCCAAGGAATTATAAGCATTAAATTGTATAATCATTTAACCTATAGGGAACAAAACAGTATTATATGTATTCTAAACATTTTCATACCATGCAACTTTTTTTTTAGATTTTTTTGCATCTACCAGACTTTTTGTCAATGGCATTGTTCCATCCATGTTTTAAGTCAATAGATAACGTTCAATACAAAAGAACAAAATCTTACAGTAGGATAATTCGAACTTAAGTTCCGTTCGTATATCACTACAAACTGTTCAGAGTCTGAATTGACCAGTTTTTGTGCTCGACCAGTAAGATCAGCACACATTTTACTCGACAAGTCTCGACATTGCCTCGACTGTACTTAAGTGTACTCGACTTGGTCTCGACTTTACCTAATTAGTCTGATTCAGTACTTGGTGATCTTTGTGTAGTCTGAAATGGTATTGACCATGGCTCGACCTGTCTTGACTAGTCTTGACATTCTCGAGTAGTCCTGACCTTCAAATTTAGTTTTGACTGGGGTAAATCAGTCCATCTAACTAAATCAAATATTGATCTTACAAAATTCAAGCTTATTAGGTAGTTTCATTTATTGCTGTGAAATGAATAGGTAAAAATAAGAATTATTATATAAATTCAGATAGGCATCTTTAATAGGCAAAATAGAGATATCACACTTTAATTTTTTACACAACTTTTTCAAATTAACTTAGAATTTCATCAAACTCTACAACTATCTTTGCAATATATCGATCTTACTGAATTATAGGTTGTTATTTAGTTTGATGTATTTCTGTCAAATTTAAGAATTTATTTAAATCCCTTTTTGATATATTTATATAATATATATCAAAAGGAAAAAAACATTAAAGGAATTATATAACTATTTTATATATACTTTTTCCCAAATTATGAGGAAAGATATATTTCTAATATCGTAGCTTTTTGACCTAGATTGATTAAATTCTTGAATTTGACAGAAATACACCTTACTATATAGCAACCTATGATTCAGTAAGATAAATATATTGCAAAGATAGTTGTAGAGTTTGATGAAAAATCTAAGATGATTTAAAAAAGTTATAAAAAAATTAGTGTACTTTCTCTATTTTGTCAAAACTGTAAATCCTAGCTTTTTTTACCTAGATAAAATTAATTCTTAAATTGACAGCAATACACCAAACGTCATAACAACCT
Organism: Mytilus galloprovincialis; assembly: GCF_965363235.1. Lineage (NCBI taxonomy): Eukaryota > Metazoa > Mollusca > Bivalvia > Mytilida > Mytilidae > Mytilus > Mytilus galloprovincialis. Next base: position 93,720,168 of record NC_134843.1, read on the forward strand.
GGGATTCAGTAAGATTAATACATCATCAAGGTAGCTATATAGTTTGAAGAAAATCCAAATTGATTTGAAAAAGTTATTAAAAAACATTAAAGTGTACTATCTCTATTTTGTTCGAACTGCAAATTCTAGTTTTTTTCCCTAGATTAATTTAATTCTTAAATTTGACAGAAATACAACAAAAAACAAAATAATCCTGGATTCAGTAAGCTTAATATATATCTAAGATAGCTGCATAGTATGATGAAATTCCAAGTTGATTTGAAAAAGTTCTTAAAAAATTTAAAGTGTACTATCTCTATTTTGTCCAAATTGCAAATCCTAGCCTTTTTTTACCAAGATTTCTTTAATTTTTAAATCTTACAGCAATACAACAAATATCTAATTAACATAGGACTCAGTAAGCTTAATATATATCTAAGAAAGCTGCATAGTTTGATGAAAATCCAAGTTGATTTGAAAAAGTTAAGAAAAAAATTAAAGTCATGAAAGTGTACTATCTCTATTTTGTTCGAACTGCAAATTCTAGCTTTTTTTTACCAAGAATAATTTGATTCTTGAATGTGACAGCAATACACCAAACTTCATAACAACCTGGGATTCAGTAAGATTAATACATCACCAAGGTAGCTATATAGTTTGACGAAAATCCAAGTTGATTTGAAAAAGTTATTAAAAAAAATCAAAGTGTACTATCTCTATTTTGTCCGAATTGCAAATCATAGCTTTTTTCTTTACAAAGATTACTTTAATTCTTAATTTTTACAGCAATCCAACAAAAAACTGAATGACATGGGATTCAGTAAGCTTAATACACATCTAAGATAGCAGCGTAGTTTGATGAAAATCCAAATTGATTTGAAAAAGTTATAAAAAAAATTAAAGATGCCTATCTGAATTTATAAAATATTTTTTATTTTTACCTATTTGAAAATTAAATTCTTTTATTTCACAGCAATAAATCAAACACCTAATAAACTTGAATTTTGTAAGATTAATATTTAATTTAGTTAGAACTAAAATTGAAGGTCAAGACAGGTCGAGACTAAGTCGAGACTAGTCGAGACAGGTCGAACCTTGGTCAAGACCATTTCAGACTACACAAAGATCATCAAGTACTGAATCAGACTAATTATGTTAAGTCGAGACCAAGTCGAGTACACTTAAGTACAGTTAAGTACAGTCGAGTAAAATGTATGCTCGATTTTACTGGTTGAGCACAAAAACTGGTCAATTCAGACTCTGAGCAGTTTGTAGTATATACTGATCAAATGGGTCAATATTTTTTAAGATTTACAATTGAAAAAGATCCATGGTGTTAAATATTTGTGGTTGCATGATTAATATGCATAATATAATCAACTATTGATTATACCTGTTCTTTCTAAGAAAACTTCCGGGTTTATTGTCATTTATTCATACGTTCTTAACAAAATTATCATACGCAATCTTTAGTTGCTCAGACGTTCTGCACTATAAAGTGAAATTTGAAATTTCAGGTAACGGATATAAAACTGATTTAATCAACTCCTTTGTCATTGATAGTACCAATAACAATAAGTTATGATTGTTATGTCACATAATTCGCCAATACAATTTTTCATCAATTTTCTTGACGACTATAAAAAGCTTCAATTGTATATAGTTTAAACTTCTGTTTATTTGCTTTAGTCGATGGAAAGGTCACAAGTTAAACATTCATATGAAGTCATTACATCTCATTACAATACATATTACAATAAAGCATCTACATGAACATTACATTATATGATATTTGAAAAATGAAAATTACTTCCCAGAATTTCAATGTGGGGAAAATTAAGGTAGATAGGGTAGATTCTTTTCAACTTTGCCACATAAAGGGAGGCAACTCAAATGCAAGGGCAGATAATTCAGATTAAGGTATTTTTACAATAGAATGTGTTAGGAATTTACCTATTTTATAATCTAGCGAGAAAACGGGTCCGGTGACCTTATTTTTTCTTTTTCTTTTTCTTTATGGATTATAATTTAGACACCGCATCTACCTTAAAAAAGGACAAAGATTATTATAACGAGTCTTGCTTATCTTTGTTTATGTCACACCATTAAGTATCTTTTGGAATCTTTTTAAGTTCCTGATTATGTTTAAAACTAGTAGGTTTCATCTTGGAAAGTATAAATTTTCCCCTATTCAAGCGTTCTGGAAGGCAATTGAGAGCAATAGAACTATTCAATGGATTTGATAGCCTCAATCAGATACAATACCAAAAAGACAATTCCAAAAAGTTCAAAAGATATCTTGGAGAGGGGCCATTTTAAGCACGACAACGTGTGCAACCTCTACTATGAATTTATGTTCCTTACTTACAAATGTACTTTGCAAATTCAAAAAAATATCCTCCTTATTCTAAATATAACTTTTAAAAATTGGTCGAATAAATCGAGATTTAAGTTTCAAGGTCACATTAAGATGTTTAAATAGTTATCAAAGGTACCAGGGTTATAATTCAATACGCCAGACGCACGTTTCGTCGACCGAAAAATTACTCCTGGGATAAGAAAATCCTTATTTTTGTCGAAAAATTCAAAGTTTTGTACACAGGAAATTTATAAAAATGACCATTTTTAACCACAATTAAATGTATTATGTTACAATTTAGTAATGGACATTCCACATGGCGTTACATCTGAATATAACCATAAGTAAAGTGTTTATGTTATTAAAGTAGTATTTCTTTGATATTTATTCCAATATTTGCGAAAATTACGATTTCTCATTTTTATCAGGATTGAAGAATATATGCTATTTTCTAGACAATGTCATCCAATTTCAAGAGATCATGGTCAACAGCTGATTAGATAAGTTTTTTTTTATCATCATCCGAATCACTTGAAGAAACGACAGTTAATGAAAAGGTCAGGATAGACAGGTTATTTTTTTCTTAAGGAATATAATTTACACATAGTGTGTGAAGTTGGGTTCCCTATACAAATAGACCGAGTCTTCAAATGGAATAAATTTGTGCCTGTGATCAGTATGACAAAACTTATGGAGATGATAATGTTCTATATTTCTATAGACAGTAAAGGCATTGATGTATGAAATGAACCCGGTCGAAATCATAAAAGAAAATGTTGTTGTCATATAAGCATGCATAAGATTTGTGACACATACAACATACCGCTGTTCGAAATTCATAAATCGATTGAGAGAAAAAAAAACAAATCCGGGTTACACAACAACGCTGTTAATAACTAAAAACAAGTAATACAACATATGTTGTATCGGGTTGTCCCTTTTATGCAATGCACAACATATGTTGTATCAGGTTGTCCCTTTTATGCAATGCCCCTTCCCCCGAAAAAAAAATGTAAACAAGTGTGTAATATGATTGTGTTGGTTCCGAACAAATAAACATTGCCATAAAAGCGGGAGGTTTGCCACAAAACCAGGTTCAACCCACCATTTTTTTTCTTATAATGTCCTGTACCAAGTCAGAAAAATTACCATTGTTATATCATACTTAGTTTCTGTGTGTGTTACATTTTAATATTGTGTTTCTGTTGTGTCGTTGTTCTCCTCTTATATTTTACACGTTTCCTTCAGTTTTAGTTTGTTACCCGGATTTGTTTTTTTCTCAATCGATTTATGAGTTTCGAACAGCGGTATACTACTGTTGCCTTTATTTATACATCCCACGATTTGATTTGCTATTATCTTTTATGTGTTGTTTATACGTTGTTTTGTGTCATTGATTGGTCGACATAAACATATATATTTGATACTTTTGACCAATGTTCATTGATTTGAAACTAATAGTCAATTACTAGGACACTAAATAGGATGTACCACTAATGAAATGAAATGTTGAGTGCAAACTGAATTACAAACTGCTACAATCTAGATGTGATTCTTTCTAATATCGAGTGGCAAAATGATCACAGGGAATGGTACAAGTTTTGTAAAAAACTGAAAATATGGTTATCTTTTGCAAATTAACTGGAATCAAATTGTTGAATTATTATGTGAAACACCTAGGGTATTACCAGCCCAGTAGTCAACACTTTTGTGTTGAAACGAAATATCTTTGATATGCTCATTTTCTGTTTTTTTTTTTACTGTGCTGATATATAAAAACATTATTACCAAACGTTATGCTTGTATCATGATTTATACAATTATTTCCATAATATATCAAACTAATTGAAGTATTTGAAAAACTATGGTTTTCCTACACCAGGTGTAGATTTCTTAGCCGTCTTTGGTCCAATTATAAGGAATTTAAGCTTTTTTAAGCTTTTTTAAAGGAAAGGTACGGTACGAGTGCCACTGGTGATTCTCAAGCAGACAAAAAACGCGACTGGCGAAAACAAAATATAGCCTGGTACTTATGATAAGTTTGTCTGACAGGATAAGTCAATAACGTAACCTTTGACTGTCCCTTTGGTATCTTTCGTCGCTCTTTTACATACATTTTTGTGGTAATTTGATGAACTTTATATATAATAATTTAATCATACTCATTTAATTTTGAGGATGAATTTGCATTGTTTTTTTGTTTTTGTTTTTAATTTTAATGGTGTGTTACAAGTAGAATAGTTCTTTATCACTTATACAGAGGAACATTGTTCGCAAAATTCTCTTTCATAGATCGATATAGCTTCAGCAGCAATTAGTTGTTCTCTTTATTTTATTTTGAAAATTATTGTAATTTTTGAAATTATCACAATAATTGGACCAAGAAACGACATGGGGACAAATATTTATTTGTTTATCTTACTAATCCACTTTTTGCCATTACTGGTATGCAACAACTGACAAGAAGCCTCTATTGTGTTACCTGATCTAAAAAGTTCCAAGAAGTAAATAATATGTGTATTGAAAATGTAATCAGCTGCCTGTTGATACTTACTTTGCCATGTCACTAAGAAAGTCTTGCATTGCCCTATTATGCAAAGAGGCTCTCCGACTGTTCTTTAATGAGCAATATGATGCGTACTCATCTCCTTTTATTTTGGTTGTTGACACATGGTAGCATTTATTGAAGTAATAAGTATGTTTAGTGAACAAGTTTGGACACGCTGTTATCTCTGAAAGAAAATTAACATATAGCACGTTAATAAAGTAAGTGAAACATTGAAAAAACTGTCAATAATGGTTTTTTTAGGTATAACTAATTAAAAAAGTTATTAATGGAGAGAAATATTATTGTAAATATCTAGTAAGTTACTTACCCGTATCATAAAATTATAGAAAATAATGGTATATTTGCACCCCTTGATAGAACTAATTTGTTCAAATGTTTTTCCATTAAATTTGAGGAATTGTCTTAGCTATGTGATATAAGTTTCGTTATTAACTGCTTTACGTTTCAAGCAATAGCTTCTGGTTATTATCGCATGCATTTCTGTAACGTACAATTGTAGTGTAATACTAAAATGGGTAGGATACAATAAAAAAAAAAATACGAAACAGGAAAACAAATAATACAAGAAATATTTCAAAGTTTAAAAAAAGTTCTTGTTCATATGTCTTCTGTTGAAGTATATAATAAAAAGAAAAATAACATGTAGTTTTTATATCAGACCCCTTAACAGCCAATTACCAAAATTATCCGTCGAGACTGTTGGCTCACGGGCTGATAAGGAGACAGATATGAAAAATGCCATGTTGAGATCAATATATGTTACAGTAAATTTGTAAAAATCATTGATTTTGTAAAATCCCTGAAATTGTTTGATTTTTTTGTATACTCATTGCACTGATAAGTGATTTTATGAAATCCCTGATTTTGACTAGAGAGTTTACAAAATCATTGAAATAATTAAAGATTTTTTTTAAAGATTCCTTGATTTAATTCAGTGAATTAGTAAAATAAAACGTATTCTTTTTATTCAAAATTCTCATTAAAAATATCCGCAGCAGTTACACTCAACAGCTTTGAGGTTACATTAGTCTTTAATATAATACTTAATGAGCAATGATCATCAAACAACTGATATACTGTAAAATATACCATATGGAACCGGGAAAAATTAGCAGAACTTTTAACACTTATTCCTTACTCACAGAAAGAAGACAATACAAACTCTTTTTAATACCTTGTTCCAAACTAAGTTGATGTTAATCATATAGTGCTTCTTTAGTAATTACTTAACAGTACATAGAGACATAAGAATATATGGTATGAATCACATTTTGTAAAAGGTAAACTATCATAGGTTAAAGTACGGCCTTCAACACCGAGCATTGGCTTACACCGAACAGCAATCTATAAAGAGTCTACTTTATTTTTTTGTTTTGAGAACCACTCATGAACCACATCAAAAATGCAAACACCGAAAAACATGTTCCTGACTTAGGAAAACTGCAAACAAATGCAGCAGGATCTAGTCCTTCGTGTAACTCGGTGAATGTGATGAATATTTTCAACTCGACTCCTCGACGTAGACGCAGTCATGGTCATCGTCATTATACATCACCTTCTCTGCATGATGTCTCTATTAATGACTTGCTGCCATTCATACAAAAGCCGTTAGGTATTCATCACATTCGCACGAAACTTTATTCATTACCCCTTTCGAAACTTCATTCTCTGTTCAATTTATGTTTGGAATCCACTGTTACAAACCCTCATTCAAACCAATACAAACTTGAAGCTATAATTTCGGATATTGCAAGTCACAGACTTTTCAAGCCAGTTCGCATTGGAAAAGATGAAAAAGAGAAAAGATCTTTTCTTAATCTTTCATTTGCCAACAAAGGTCTCGATGGTGTCAACCTAGGCAATATCCTTCATCATAAATTAGTGCAATCGAAAATACCTCCTTATTTCAAAGACCAGTCTGTACCAATAATTTCTTATACCTATACCAAACCTATTGCAACTAAAATTTTCAATTACAAACGCGTTTTGCAGGATCTCGATATTGACGACTTCAAGTCTAAACCTCCTGATTGCACTTGTGCTAGTTCCAAATTCACATATAATCCTGCTGGCCACGTTATTACCGGTGACCTTAACATTGTTAATAACACTTCTCTACGAAATGTGTTATCGAAAGGTCCCAAATATCGTGAGCCTAAATCCATCAATTGGAAATACAACTTTAAAATTTTGATGGATTCAGTCGAGGATTATGCCAGGCAATGGGCTAAGCGCGAGAAGGAAGACGTAGACACTCTTTCCGAATGGATTAAGGCAGTGAGGTCGTTGATACAAATCAGAATTAAGAAACTGAATGGGTCCATCAATGCCCATGCTACGTCAATCTTTAAAGACCCAAATGTTGCAAAACACCTATCCGACCTCCATGACAAATATGTTGTTGTCCCTGCAGATAAAGCCCCAAATAACATCGTTTTTGTGTGTAAAAGTCACTACATCAACTGCTTGATAAACGAATTAGGTATTGACAATTCACTTGGTAACTCAACATATACCCTCACGACACTTACCAAAGAGGAAATCCTGGATAATCATAGGTCTGTTCTATGTTCCTTTGGAATTTCAACCAAAGATGAAGAACTGGATCTTCCATCACTGTATTGGATACCTAAACTACATAAGTGTCCTTACAAACAACGGTATATTGCTGGGTCTTCCAAGTGCTCCACGAAACCTCTTTCTAAATTATTAACATCTATTTTATCAGCAATCAAAGACGGGCTTCAAAGTTATTGTGAAACTGCCTATTCTAGAGGTGGCGTGAATCAGATGTGGATACTTGAAAATTCAAAAGATCTTTTAGAGTACATACAATCTAACTCTCTTTCATCTTGTAACAGTATTAAAACATTTGACTTTTCTACCCTGTACACAAGTATTCCACATTCCAAACTAAAAGACAAATTGAAAGAGTTGATATTACTTTGCTTCATAAAAAAGAATGGCCAACGTAGATACAAGTATCTTGTCTTAGGAAGGGATAAATCCTACTTTGTAAAGAATCACTCTGATTCAAACAAAAAATTCTCTGAAACTGATATTATCAAGATGCTTGATTTCTTGATTGACAACATATTTGTTACGTTCGGAGGACGTGTTTTTCAACAGACTGTCGGCATTCCAATGGGAACAAACTGTGCCCCTCTACTCGCCGACTTGTTTCTTTATTATTATGAGGCTGACTTCATGCAGGAACTTCTTAGGAAGAAAGATAAGAAGTTAGCAATATCCTTTAACTCTACTTTCCGCTATATAGATGATGTTCTTTCACTAAACAATTCAAAATTTGGTGACTATGTGGAACGCATCTATCCAATCGAACTAGAGATAAAGGATACTACAGATACAGTTAAGTCGGCTTCATATCTTGACTTACATCTAGAAATTGACAATGAGGGTCGGTTGAAAACAAAACTTTACGACAAAAGAGATGATTTCAGCTTTCCAATTGTGAACTTTCCATTTCTAAGTAGCAACATTCCAGCAGCACCTGCATACGGGGTATATATCTCCCAATTGATACGATATTCCCGTGCTTGCATTTCCTATCATGATTTTCTTGATAGAGGTTTGCTGCTCACAAGGAAGCTATTAAACCAAGAGTTCCAAATGGTGAAGTTGAAATCATCCCTTCGTAAATTTTACGGACGCCATCACGAGTTGGTTGACCGTTATGGAATAACCGTTTCACAAATGATATCGGATATGTTCCTTACGTCGTAACTACAATCCCCTTCCCTTTCATGAATATGACCTACCGAATTAGACTATTTACCGGATTTGTAATCACTTAAGCAACACGACGGGTGCCACATGTGGAGCAGGATCTGCTTACCCTTCCGGAGCACCTGAGATCACCCCTAGTTTTTGGTGGGGTTCGTTTTGTTTATTCTTTAGTTTTCTATGTTGTGTCGTGTGTACTATTGTTTTTCTGTTTGTCTTTTTTATTTTTAGCCATGGCGTTGTCAGTTTGTTTTAGATTTATGAGTTTGACTGTCCCTTTGGTATCTTTCGTCCCTCTTTCAAAAGCCATAAGATCAGCAGAGGGTTATATTATGTAATTGATATCAAATGGAAAATTAACAATTTGGAAGTTGAAAAATTACGTTTGTTCTAGTATTCTATCTAGATGCTAGTATGTAGTCGTCAATTTTCGTCACTATTGAAAAAAAAAAAAATGAAAGTATGAAATAGGCTTTCATTTTTTTCATAGGTTCGATAGTATCCTTACATGTTTCCTCGGATATATATTGGAAAACTCACTGACATGTGGTACATTGAGTGACACAATATCATCAATATGTCTGAAATTTTCCAAAAAACATTTGTCTTCAAGACGGTTTTGTAAGAATTCGGCTTCGTATATGAGTACAAATGCAAATACACGTTCACAAAACTTATCACTGAAAACAAATGATATTGCATCACGGAGTATTTCCTTGTTTGATATCATATTTTTATGACCCGCTAGTGAAAAGTAAAATCCAAACATTACTGAACACTTATCTTAATCACTATAAAAACAAACATATGTAACAAAGAAACACAAAAGGACATATAGACAAAGCACATTAGCAAAAATGAAAGACAAAAATACAACAGTTTACCATGGCATAATAGCCCAATAAAGGGATGAACAAGAACCGAGCCACGTCAAATGAATATCACAAAAATACACTCAACAGTAAAAGTAATATTCACAAAGACATATAAAAGAAAACTATAACATGTCATTTAGATGATAAACACCTTCAGATTGATTACTTCAAGACAAGGTCTTGGCTTGGTCCGATGAATTTTTTAAAGAAACAGGACCAGATGCTATTGGCATAACTCTAGTTCATCTCTGCTCAGACACTGGTTACGTTTAAAAAAGTCTGAGTAATGGCTGCAAGGTCTTGAAGACCGAATAAGTTGGGAAATTGTTATCCCTCATACAGGTGAAGTTGGTATATTGCTTCTTTGGTTGGGGAATTGATAATTCAAAATTAGAATCGTCTCTTTTGTCCAGGATTCTTGTACTTAGATTACTGTATATGTCAAATTCGAGGTACAAGTCTAAAAATGAGGCGGAGGAAATAGTGTCAAGTGTTTCTTTAACTTGTAGTTCTGGAGGATATATTAATGAAACCCGATCAGAAAAGTTTGGATTGTTAATGGAAAGAACATCATCAATGTATCTGAATGTGAAGTGAATAACCTGGTTTCTTTGATCTTCTTGTTTTTGACTTGTGTATGAAGGAGCTCCGACACAAATGAAAATAAAAAGAGGTCGGCATGGAGAGGTGCACAGTTTGTTCCCATTGGAGATATATGAACTAAAATATACCTGATAATAATACACTAATAATTAATGTTTTATTTTCTTAAGGCATTGTAAAATACATGTATTTTATGATAAGCCATGTATCTCTCCATTCATAATAATTTGTTGATAATTTACGTAGCTTTTTGAAGTATTTTAACTGGTGACAGATAGATAAATAGCTTACCTTCTTCATTGCTGATATATATCCCCAAAACAGCTAGCATAAACACTTCCCGTGTACTCATATCCTCATTTTTTTATTACAAAATTATTTGCAAACTAAAACAAAAAGTTCGTTAAACATTTTTTTTTTTATGTATAGAATACATTTAAAATTCAATATGGCAAATCAATTCGGAGAGGAATGGTGATAATTGTTGTTAAAAGTGTAATACCACCATTGATTTTCCCCTATTAGTCTTTGTTAAATTTTCACAAAAAATAATTATGCAGACGTTACCTTTGTTTCAAATAAAGAAATACTTGGCATGAGTAAAGTGTTATCCTGTTCAGTACTATAGAAAACATTTCACATAAGATTTCATTGTATATAAGAAAATAACCATCACTGGAAGTTACCCAATCAAATTTCTAAACATATTTAACGTGTGTACAAGCTTCAGTAACCATGTAACCTCAAATTTCCGAATTATTCTATAGAAACCCTATTTAAAAAAAATAATAGTGCTTTGAAATACCCAAGACATATGTTCATGACACAGAAATTTTTTACTGCAATAACATGAAGGATTAATTACCTGCAGCTGTCAAATTCAAGGGATTATTTTTTTTCGACCAATTTTCGAATATAACCGGATGTGACTTACCATGATTTGGTGGTATAACACCTTTATACGTAACGGTTTCCTTGACGACATTCTATTTTTTGATAACCATATACCTATATATAAAAACTTATTGTATACAATAGGTTTAGAAAATCTGCAATTAAAAATGCTTTTAAGGTTGAAATTATTCATCAGTCTGTAATCGATGACACCCTTTTAACACTAATGAAAACGGAAAATTTGTTGCATCAACGAAGTTTGACCGACAATATAAAGTTAACGTTGTATTGTACTGTTTGTGTTAGCTCAATTAAAATTGTTTCTGCAAAAAAGCATTAAAATAAATTCAATCAAATACACAATGAATGTTTGAATTAACATAGCGGCATCCGTTGTTTTCATTTATTTCTAAATTTACAATAATGATATTTTGTATATAGAGAATGCAATAACATTAGTTTATATTCTTTAAGTCCCTCAGAGAAAATTGCCGCTGTATATCATCACGAAATGGTTATGTAAATTTAAAGATATCTACGGTGACGTCAATAGTTTTTGTTAACATAAAGCATCAGTGATCTGTTATTTTTCTGTAAATTTGCTTTTGATAAAATTTCTAATTATTAAAAGCACTATGGTTTTCTACGGGAATATATTGCTTTAATCTTATTTTGCGTATTATTTTGCATTTTGCTGTTATTAATGCTAGATTTGTTGATCAGGTCTCTTTAGTGAGATTTGTTTTTAAATTAAAATGTTTTATCAATTTTTTCGTTTTCAAACAAAAAACACTCACACACAATATTTAACAATATTTGGAAGATCATTCATGTAATTTAAATTTCTTTAAAGTGTTTTTCGTAATCCATCTTCACGAAATGGAAAGGCATTTCAAATCCACCTTTTTGGAAAAATTTATTACAAAATAACCTTCAAGCCTTATACTGTTGGTTAATTATAACTATGTAAAATCACTGCGTTCAATTTTTGTGGTAATTTTGAACATACAAAGCGTATTCACCTATTATTGTAATGCAAATTATATTCAATCAATGTTCTGTGCATCATACATACGATATATCGTTTGAATTATATGCCTGGTAATCTTTTAATATATTATGTTAATAATTGCTACTTTGATTGTTTGATTATTTTACTATTCAACCTGTGTCTTTTTGCTTAGCATCACGGTGCGGAGCTATTAGTTTCAGTCGCCATCTTGAAATGATAACCTATCACGTATATATTCTGATTGGTTGCTTTATGAAAAAAGCTACAGCTATTTACTATGAGATAAAGAATAACATAATTTTTTCGTCTAAGGATAAGATTTCAAATGCAGGAAAATTAATTATGTGCATTACAGTTCTAAGCAACTGTCATTAATTCATGTTCGTTTTTTTTATTATGCATATATTGCACTTTGAAATTCAATATTGAAATATCAATTTATTATACATTATACAAAACATGACATGAAAGTAATTAAAAATTAAGAAAATAGTTTGACAAATTTTTTAAAATAATTATCTATTTATTGAAATATGCTATTTCCTAGTTATTTCACGGAAAATATGAAAAAATGTATATTAGAATTTGAAAGTTGTGAACCCATTATTATCAAAACGTGTTTTTTTGCTTTGTCAATCTGCAGTATGCACGATTTGATTTGCTTAACAATTTTCCTATACAATGTTTACAAAAATGCATTTTCTGAATTTTATAACTTCTGACAATCTAGACACACCACCCGAGAGGCACACCTCCAGAATCGTGACTATGTTTTAATGTTTTAATTTTCAAAAGGTAATCAAAATTTTAAAAGCAGGCGTATATAATGCACACTCTTAAAGTAAATCCATTTTATTTAAATCAATATCTAAAAATACCACATTTCCAATTCTAAATTTACAACCACATGCACACATTTAACCTTAAATTAGGGTACAGCGAAGCAGTCAATAGCTTTTTAGAACGCTCAAAATTGTATTCATTGAGTTTTAAGTCACGTATTGAGCGAACCTGATTCGTTCAACATGTTTTAATGACAGAAAATACTGTTCCTTCAAAATCTAAATAGCTGCAATAATATTGTGATGATACCGCCCTTTCCTTGTTTTTATACGAATAGGAGGTGTTTCAGATACTTATAAAAAGTTAAATGAGTAAAGAAGCTAGATAATTTTAATTAAAGTACATATATATTGATGTTGTTCATTTACTTTTGTTGTGTCCGTTCACACTATATTGACTTCTGTATTCCAGGTTTAATACACAACTTTCTACATAGATAAGTAAATGCCTGTACCAAGTCAGGAATATGAAAGTTGTAGACCATTCGTTTGATGTGTTTAAGGTTTTGATTTTTGTCTTTGATTAAGGACTTTAATTTTCCTCAGTTCAGTATTTTTGTGATTTTACGATTATTAATTAATGTCACGTTAAACAACAGTTTGTCGTTTGGGTTGTTCACAAAAGTTTGTCAATATAACGGACCTATATACAACTATCGTACACGTAAACGTGGAATATATAGCTAGCTATACAACTTGGTAAGACATCCAATCTTCCTCAGGAGATGCCTGTTCTAAGTCGGAATTATTATAGTTGTTTTCCATTCTTGTTGTTGGTTGATATATTTGAAAGTTGTTATTGTCAGGTATCTATTGTCTCCCCACTATCCTGTGATTTCGTATTTTTTTAGTTATTCTATTTTTATGTAAGCGTCGGCTTAACCTATCTTGTTCGAGTTGGCTGCACAAAATAATCATACCTACCTGCAGACTTGATTTTAAAGTTGATAAGATAATGAGTCAAATTATGAATCAGTCAAACGTCAGTCCACAATGATGGAAATCTTAATCGGTAAATTTTAGTTGCAACGAAAGCACGAAACTAGATAACACACCCGGTCTAATCAATGGAAAGCCGTCTCTACTGTATATCAAGATTTTGTGCTAGCGTTATTCGATTAAACATGACTAAGACATTTGATTTGTTATTCTGTACATAACCTGTACTAAGGGCTTTTAGCAAATATTTGATGTTTTATACAATCTCCATCTCGCTGCATCTCAATGTTAATATTAACAGTTTACAAGTTTCATTTCATCGCCTTCCTCGCTTATTCATAAATACCATATCAAGAAAATGGAAAGATTTTTCGACGAATATTTCTTTCAGAGAAAAAAAATTACTTCAATGAATGTTAAACTAATTTTTTGTATAAGCCATAAGATTGATGTGGCATTATTCAATAATTCAAAAGTGTTCCATTTGATGAGTTTTAGTTCTTCCGTCTTTTATCAAGGTATCGTTCAACCTATTATTGATAGTGACCGTAAAACTTATTAGACGATTGTATTCGCTTTTCTTCTGTTGGAGCAGGGGCCTCGGTGGCCGAGTGGTGGTCTAAGTAGTTACTACTGTAATCACTAGCCAGTCAACACTAAGGATGTGAGTTCGAACCCCGCTCGTGCGGGTACACTCGACTCCCAATCTTAATTGACTAGGATTGGTCGGTGGTTTTCTCCGGTCTCTCCGGCTTCCTCCATCAATTAAAACTGACCCTCACGAAATATACTAAATGCGGTGCTGAAAAGGGGCTTTAAAACAGCAAAAATCAAATCAAATCTGTTGGAGCATTTTTTTGTGTAATGAGATGGCATCTGCTACCGAAGTATGTTTAGGGAGAACATGCACGAGTGTACATATTAACTGAGATGTACGAACGGCAAACGAGCAGATTGTAAATTAATGATAGGAAATGGGAAGTTGAGAACTATTAAGTTGACATCATCGCGTTTGTCTTAGATTCTCGTCCATTAGTGTCAACATTGGGTACAAAAACCAAGTTAGATAAGACTTTATTTAAAGAAACCTTGATTACTTTAAACTGGTAAATTTCCTCAGCAGTTTTATTTTCCCCATTTTCGCTATAACAATTGAAACGCGAAAATAAAACGATCGCAAACATTTAAAGAAAACTCGGTTCATAAGATGAAGACCATTAATGTACATTGTACGTATATGAATCGGATATGTATAGGACCAATGTATAACACCGAGTTTAAATACGACAGATCAATTCATGAAATCATAACTATATTTCTATATATGAAAAGCAATGATGGAAATCCTGGTTTCTACTCAAATTAATCTTTCAAAACATGGAAAACATCTCAGGCAAGCTGACAATACGGATCCTGTTTTGTAAACAACAATTGTCACAAATATATAAATATATAAATGACACCTGTTAATCAGATTTAGAATTAATACCTCTTTGTATCTGCTACACAGATTAATCAGATTAAAGATCACTTAATTAGCATTAATCCTGACAGCATTTCATTCACTCTTGACTAGGTCTTCTTTAATGATTATTGTGTATGTGGTTTAACTAGCAGACATGGAACAACTTTTAATCTCCTTTAATATCAATGAACCGAAATCAAAAGATTTCTGAGTGATTTCATCACTTGATTTACGATAAATTAAAGTAGACTTGCTACATGAATCTTCCTTATTTTCTTGAAATGATACCCTTTTATTAATTTTACGGCTATAACCAATAGATTTCAATTATACCGACACCTGGTTTTATCCGAGGTCAATCGGTATACTGGTAGTTTTCAGTAAGCATATAAATTAGTAAGAAGGAAAGCATTTATGGAAATATTTATTTAGTGCACGGAGATATCACGAATTTCAAAAGGCGCAAAATTAGATTAGGTTAAGAAATCGCAAAATAAAGACGGCGCGAACATTTCCCGGTTTACAGTAGTTTTTGCATTTTGGTGGAGACTATTTTGTTTAAGCAATTCATAGTTGTTTTAATGGAAATAATAAAAACCAAATAGCCTTACCGTGTTCTGATTAATGCATGGAAAGAAATATGTACATAATGAATAGTTCATCTTTTTATCATCCACATTTATTTTTCGAAGAAGAGAACACAGATTCCTATAGGTATTTCCTTAAACAATATAAAATGCTCCCTTATTCGATCCTGTCTTTTACAGCATTGTCGTTCTTACACAGCTTAGGTTTTAAACATCCTTGGCTTTTAAATAATTAGATTTGAACGATCTGATGAAAATTAATAAAGGCAACAGAAGTATACCGGTGTTCAAAAGTCATAAATCGATTAAGAAAAAACTAAAACCAAACGAGTACGCCGAGTGTACTAAATTAATTCATATATTCATATACGCTGACGAGATATATATTTGAGCTTACCTTCATGTCCAATGGTTATCCTTATAATTGCTTAAATAAACACTTCACAGGTTCACTTATCCTCATTTTATTTGCAAACTTGAACAATAAAGAGGTTAAATATTCATTTTATCTGTAACGTATACTTAAAAACTAAGTTAAAAGTCAATATGAAAAATAAATTAGTCCCAGAGAAATGATATTCTTAACGTCTTACGTCATAATGTGCAATATATATATATATATATATATATACGGCCTTACTGTATACAATTTGGTTTGAAATTCTGCAATTATCCATGCTTTAAATGTTGGAATTATTCATCGATTTGGAATCGATGACACTCTTTAATCTTAATGAAAATGAAAACTAGTAACATTAACCAAGGTTGATTGAAAAAGTTGGTTAACGCCCATTGTATTTTTTTGTTTAATGTCAATTAAGAACCATTTTTGCAAAAAGCTTTAAGATAAATTCAACCAAATACACAATGAATGTTTGAATTAAACTTATTTCATCCGTTCGTTTCGTTATTTCTAAACTTACAATAATGGCATTTGGTTTATGGATAAAGCGATTACATTAGTTTATATTAGTAAAGTATATATATTGTTTTCACTTTTCATCAGTGTATATTCAGAACTGATATTTCAACAGGACCATAGTATATTTATAACGAATTTATATTTACAGATCCATAGTATATTAATTAAGAATTGAATGATTCTTTTTGAAACTTTATTGGGGTGTAAAAGAGTTGACCGAAGTACATTTTGTATGAAGCGCGGAACAAAGCGTTTCATTTCAAAATTGTGCGCACGGTCAACGCTTTTACAACCCTATGAAGTTACAAAAAGAAGCATTCAATACTTATAATTACATTTTTTAGCTAGGATCATGAAAATACGAATTTTATCTTTTTTTATATATAATTCACCTGTGCACTTTATTGAATGAGAAGTTTTATTGTGTGATGCAATTGCTTAAGGAATAACACGTGATATGCAGTTAGCCAATCAGAATAACGTATTATAATGAAACATACATCTTATGTAATTATTAACTGATAACTGCTCACAGATCCATATAAAAGGAAAGATGTGCCGCCAAAGTTATCACGAAACAAAAATGATGTTTACATAAAGAAATCGATATGCTGCAATCTAACCCAGTAGACAGCTCTTGTTTTGACATAAAATGTCATTGATATGTTATTTTTTTCTGCAAATTTACATTTATAAAATGTTGAATTATCTTAAACACCAAGTTTTTTTCCTATTCCTATGTTTAGATTGGCATAGCCTTAATAATCATTATTTTTTCGGTTTTTATACGCTTCAACTTCCGATTCGATTAAGCCCTTGTAAACTTTTTGGTTGAAGTCACTTATCAGTATTGTGTGGACGAGATGCCAAATTGTATCTGGTATCGTTGATGAGTTTGTTTTATACTATAGTATAATTGAGTTTTTGTTTTCAGTTAAAACACTCAAACAAAAATAACGACCTCTAAGGTAAATTAAAATCGAAAAATCCCTTATCAAATAGCAAAAGCAAAAGCTAAAAAAACACATAAAACGAATAGAAAACAACTTTCTGCTCTATGGTCGGGTTGTTGTCGCTTTGACATATTCTCTATGTCCTTTCTCAATCTTATTTCATATGCATAACAATTTTTAGAGGATAATGTATGCTATATTGCATATATACAAGCAAAGCAGCCATTGAGTGGAGGTACTTATTATATTTTGTGTCCTTTTTTGGTCATATAGATCTTCAACTGTTTCGTTCTAAAACATCATTGGCTTTCCCTTACTTGACGTGTTCAAGATGAAGGTAACTTAAGAAAATCGCATAGGAAACATGACATTTAGAAAGTGTCGTTTTCATATTTTATGCAGTTTTAATCGATTACTTGATTTTGTCAATATACATCTGAAGGAAATAAAATGGCAAGCTCTTTTATGTTATACTATTCATAAGATAACCTTTAGACATTTTATACTGTTTGATAATTATAACATTGTGAAATTATTGCGTCATCTATTTGAGATAAATCTGAACAGACGCACTATATTTGCAACTGAATGCTGTACCTCAATGTTTGACATTTTACAGCGGATCCCATTGAGTGTGAAGCCAAAGGTGACATCTTTGGTTAGCTTGCTTGTTAACTGAACCGTGAAGTCATTGTTAGGTTAGGTAAACTACCCTACTTTAATAGACTAGTCTGACAGAAAACCAATCGATCTGTCTGTTGGACTATGCTATTTGGAAAGGAGGGTAGTATACCTGACCTAATAATGACCTCACGGTTCATCTAACAGGCAAGCTAACCAAAGATGTTACCTTTCGCTACTCACTCAATGGAATTTGTTGTAACCTTTCATGAATGTTTATTTTTCTCACATATTGTTGTCAATATAATTGAATTCTATGTAAACAATGATTTAATCCACTATTGTCTACATAAGGAAATGTTTATACCATGTCAGGAATGTGATAGTTGTTGTGTTTTCGTTTTGTGTGTTTGATCCTTTGATTTTGCTATTTGGTAAGAGACTTTCCGTTTTGAATTTTCTTTGAAGTTTGTTATTTAACTTTTCAAACAAACTGTAATCAATTCTATCTATCTGATGAGTTAATCCTTTTTCAACTGATTTTATAGTTTGCTCTTGTGTTGTACTGTTACACCACTGTACCAGGTTATGGGAGGGTTGGGCGCCCACTAACATGTTTAACTCCGCCACTTTCTATATGTGCCTGTCCCAAATCAGAAGCTTGAGATTGAGTGTTAGTTGTTTGTTGCTGTTGATGGTTTATTGTGTTGTACACTTGTTGTATTGTTTTGGTGTACCACTGTTATAGCATGAGTGGCAAAATTGGACGTCCAGAAGCATGTTTAACCCTGCCACATTATGTTTGTGCTTGTCCTAAGTCAGAAGCCTGTAATTCAGTGGTTGTGATTTGTTGGCGTGATACATATTTGGTTTTCGTGTTGTTTTTTTGTACATAAATAAGGCCGCTAGTTTTCTCGTTTGAATTGTTTTAAATTAGTCATTTCGGGCCTTTTATAGCTGACTATGGGGTATGGGCTTGATAGTTGTTGAAGACATTATGGTGAACTTTAGTTGTTTAGTCAATTTATCTGTCATTTTGGTCTCTTGTAAAGAGTTGTCTCATTGACGATCACACCACGTTTTTTTTTTATTTCGTATTTATTCATGTTATTGGCATATATGTTTAGAATATACATGTCAATCAAAATTCCAATGCATTTTGTTTTTTATTATGAATTTGCATGTTTTTTGAATATACATGTAGTGAATATACTTAATTTACATGTTCTGATGGCAGCACCGCTACACATGCGTAGATCATGGTTTTTACGTCAGTCAACATTGCAAATAGGAATAACATTTTAATTTAATTAACTCGCCAGGCTTTGTCAGTTTGTTTTCGATTTGTGGGTGTGGCTGTCCCTCTGGTATCTTTCGTCCCTCTTTTAATGACACTTGTAAACACATGAAGATATAAGACGCTATATCATTTATTTCTACATTCATATATTGATTATGTTCTCACCATTAAAAATCCAACCTTTTCTCATTGGATCTCATTTATATACTCTCGTGAACTAGAGATCAAAGATACCATAGACACATTTCCTCTGTCTAATTTTTGGACAGTTATACCAATTTTACTCCAGCAGTCATCTCAGTATCAGAGAATATGACACACAAGAAAATATTGATTTTAAAATTATAAATTAACTACACCTTGGGATACCAGCGTTAGGGAATACATTTGTAAACTCAGACGATATTCTAGAGGTTGCTATGCAACATATTTGTTGAATTTGAGATGGACTTTTGCAATAAAATGTTGACATTCCTGGGAACGAACTATTCGCCTCTTCTTGCCGACCTCTTTTTATTTTCATATGAATCATATTTGTCATAAACAAAAAGACAAAAAAGCCAGGTAATTTAATTTCACATTCAGATATATTGGTGACGTTCTTTCCATTAACAATTTAAACTTTTCTGATTGGGTCCCTTTATATATCCCCCATGACTAGAAATTACAAAAACAACAGACACGGCCTCCTCTGCCTCGTTCTTAGACTTATACCACGAGTTTGACATACACGGTCATCTCATCTCATACCAGAACTTATGACAAACGAGACAATTTAATTTTAAATTATCTCCCACCTAGGTAGCAATATACAAACTTCACCTGCATGTGGATTATACATTTCCAAACTTCTTAGGTATTCATTAGCTTACATTTCCTTCTCAGACTTTGTAAAACGTCACTAGTGTCTGAGCAGAAAGTTGTTGAACCATGGGTATGTCAAAGAAAGTCTCGTACTGTTTTTAAAAAAGAGTTCATCGGAAGGTACCAATACCTTGTTAATAAATATTCCGTATCAACTTCACAAATAATACACGATGGTCTTGAAGTATGGATTCTGCGTACTGGCGTTGTTTATCATCCTAATAACGAGTTAAGTATTCTTTTATTTGTATTTATGAATAGTACTTTTACTGTTCAGTCTGTTTTGGTGATATCAATTTGACTTGACTCTGTTTATAAGCCTTTTAATGTTTCTGTGATACACATGACGTGGCTCCGTATAGTACTTATACTTCCCGTCATTGTGTTATTATGATATGGTATTTTTATGTATTCTTGTCTTTAATTTTTGCTTATGTGCTTTGTCTATATGCCTTTTTGTGCTTCTCTGTTATATGTTTGTTTGTTTTTATAGTGATTACGATTATAACATAATGCTGACTGCTGTACCCCTTTTTGACATTTTGACCTATTATGTCTGTTTGTTTTGTTCATTCATCCATATCGTTGTCAATATAATGGAATTTGATTTTGTGATTTTTTTTTTATACTTTATAGAATATCATCGGTGTCTTAGCAAATAATTACAAAAGATTTCTTATGTCTATTTGGATTATTTATTATGGCTATGATGTGTATGTATGCTGTTTTTTATTCAATTGTGGCTGCTATTATCCAGTAATGTTTTAGGTTTGAACATTCTGATGAAGGTAAACCAAAAAAATCAGGTATACTCATATGTAATCTTAACAAAAGTACTTGTAAACTAACACAAAAATGTCGATGAGTATTAATTACTTCTATAATGTCTGCATAAAAAAGGTAAAAAGTCAATGTAAAAAATACATTAGTCGGAAAGGAATGATGATCGCTGTTCATACATAACGATTTCTTAACGTTTTACGCCATAATAGCATATATATTTACGGCCTCATTGTATATAATTTGGTTTGAAATTCTGCAATTAACCATGCTTTCAATGTTGCAATAATGCATCAGTCTGCAATCGATGACACCCTTTTAACATTTATAAACACTGAAAATTTGTTACATTATAATTACTGCATGTTGAAAGAAAAAGTTTTGTTAGCACTACGTTGTATATTTGTGTACTTTGGATGTCTTCAAAAAGCGTTAAAAATGCACAATAAATATTTGAATAAAACTCGTGGCATACGTTGTTTTCGTTTATCTTTTGAACTTATAATAATGGCATATTGTTATGTATATAAAACAATTATATATGTTGATAGTAGTATGACGTATAATTAGTTTCCCTTCTTATCAAAGTAATCAAAGTATAGTCATAACTACTTCCTTGTTTGTTGGCCTTCATCAGATATGAGGGGAAATATGATAGGCTGTATATACTTAAGAAATGGGCATACACATAAGTCGAAAAAGAGCAGATAATGCCATGACAAAAACGACTATAGGTCAAACAAAAGTCTACCAAACACATCTAAAGACTGAGCAACACGAACCCCACAAAAGACGGGAGAAGCGTTCTTAGTTGTTCGTGAGGAGTATGCAGATCCTGCTTCATTTGCGGCACCAGTCGTGTTGCTCGTGATAGCACAAACTTGGTAATACGTCTTAATCGGTAGGTTACAATCGAGAAAAAGAGGACGTTATTTTATTTACGACAATTATAACAATCCGTTGTCATCTGTGAATTGGATATTCCGTAACGATAAAAGAACTCGTGATGCTGTCCGTAAAATTTTTGAGTTTAGCTACTAAAACTTAGTTTTATTGTCGCAAATGACCCATGATTTACATAGGACAGGTTTGAGGTCAATATAATTATTTCCTGATTTGTTTTCAAGATGACCTTTCAATTATATTAAACGCTGCTTCCTTATAACATAATTTTACTTATTGAATCTTTTTTACAAAAACTTTGACTTATAGTTTAAGTGTCGGCCCTTTTTGTTTTTGTACTGTAAAATTTCCCCTCATCTATTTAATCATTGTTTCAAGCGAACATGATAAAGTGAATGCCTCAAACACATTTTGTGAGCAGGTATATCGTAATGGTTTCGGCTGATGTGTTAAGGCTTTTTGGTTTTTGTGCATCTAATATTTTTCAAATATTTTTTATATCAAATCATAGCATGTCGACAGGTAGATAATTTGACTAGTAATATTTAATCAGAGTATTTTCGTTTTTCAATATGTCGTCTGGAATGCATGCGGTCAGATAAATAATCAGGTATTGACGAAACGCGCGTCTGGCGTACTAAATTATAATCCTGGTACCTTTGATAACTATTTACACCACTGGGTCGATGCCACTGCTGGTGGACGCTTCGTCCCCGAGGGTATCACCAGCCCAGTAGTCAACACTTCGGTGTTGACATGAATATCAATAATGTGGTCATTTTTATAAATTTCTTGTATACAAAACTTTGAACTTTTTGAAAAACTAAGGATTTTCTTATCCCAGGCATAGATTACCTTAGCCGTATTTGGCACAACCTTTTGGAATTTTGAATCCTCAATGCTCTTCAACTTTGTACTTGTTTGGGTTTATAAATATTTTTGATTTGAGCGTCACTGATGAGTCTTATGTAGACGAAACGCGCGTCTGGCGTACTAAATTATAATCCTGGTACCTTTGATAACTATTGTTCAGGTTTTACGCAGATAGGTCTATAGGCGATGAAGCATATACAATGTTATTTTGAGCACTTTGTATGTTTTTGAGCATATAACAAATAGAGCATGTAGTGCTTTATTTTTCTGATCTGTTTATATGTAGGGATTGCTGGTTTCAGAGTTGTTTGCATTTTTTGGTGGTCTTCCTCTCTTGTATTTTTAAACATCACAATAGCAACCGAAAAGTTCACATGCTAACCGGGTAACCTTTAATTAGAACTTTATACTTATTTGATTTGTGATTGAGATAATGTAAAAAAAAAGCAAAAGATGACTTAGTCAAATGAAATTGTTTGTCCTCAATGATGCAACAATATACCAGTATACCGGACTTGATAAAACACGCAGTATTATGAATAAACAATAACCTTTAATGGTCTAAAAATAATTACCTTGTCTTATCAGTTTGATATACGAGTAAAAGGTATTATGTATTTTAGCATCAATATTTGAATTTGTACATAAGCCAACTTTGACATTAAGAAAACCTTGTCTGCAGTTTTCCACACGTTGCAACTCAGGATACTCATATGTATATTGGCATAACAATAAACAAGTTGCATGCGCATGCGTCGCCTCACTCACCAAACACAAATCCATATACAATACCCATGGACAGATTTGCAATTACAACTTTTTTTATAAGAATAAAACCCGAGACATAATTCAAATTGATATTGTACTGATCTTTTGCACGAGCTTTCTACATGATTACATGTGGTATTTTGGACTATCGAAAACTGTTACGTTAGTTGCTTTGGGATTCTTTGGTTCACAAAAGTGTGTCAGAAATCATATCTGATATTCTTCCACAGTCTTAATAACCTTCCATCATTGAATACATAAAATATGACTTGAATTGAAATACGGTTGAAAGATTTTATGAAAATTATAATACATTAGTAAAACTTACCCTATTGGAAATATCATTACAGGGAAATCAGAAATGTCATGAATGATACAGTTGATATAAGGTGTTAGTTATAATGTGCCTACCAGTTTAAATTTTCATCTCCGAATTTATTCGGAACAATTATATCAACAAATGACTTTGAAGAAAAATTTAATTTCATAGTGACATAACTTACAAGGTATTTGGTATGAGGGTATATGTTAGTGTCTTCCCTTTCTATGTTAAAATCATGTGGGCACTTATTCTTAATTTGGTAAACTCATTAAGCGTTGTCAATTTTGAGGCTCATATTATCCTTAAAAAGTCCATAAGTTTTTAATCTATTTATATGCACCATTGCATGTTTCGTTTTCTAATTGGTTAAATAATGAAACTTCATAATATTCATAATATTCTTTAAGACAATTTATTTCGAATTAAACTTGTGATGAAACATTTTTCCGTGTTTATTATTTAGATAGTTTATACTTTCTGAATTTTTGTTCCTCAAAGGCACATCAACATCGCACCTTGTTTGACCTTTTAACTATTTTTAATCGACCGATGATGAGTCGTTTGTAGACTACATTAGCGTCTGGCCTTTCAAATTTTCTTTAATTCAAGCGATGATGATGAATTTTGTAGACGAAATGCACGTCTTGCTATAGATTTTTTTATGTATTGATTTAGTGCTACCCTAAAAGTTATCGTTACATTTTTAACAAGATTTTTGATTCTTCAAAATAAAAAATAAATAATAAGGGAGTTATTTTGTTTTCAGAGTCTGATATAAAACTTAATCATGTTTAGATTAAGAAACAAGAGCATCGCTCCACCAATACCTCTAGCTTAGTTGACCTTCTGGATACTTACAAAATGTATTCAGATTTCTTTTTATGAAAAACATTGTCATAGATACCAGACTTTTGATTGTGAATGTCAGACGTGCATTTCCTCTTCATTAGACTCGTAAGTGCCGCTCAAATAAACAATCTTTTAAGAGCAAATCAACAACGAGGTGTTATGTAGAACAGAAATATTTGTTTGTACGTCTTTTAATTTATTTTATTGATTGCAGGGGGGAAATGATTTTTGTGCAGTAGGTTTTTTTTATCCTTTGATTTTGGTAATAACAAGTATTAAAACATATCAAATAATGATGTTAATTTCAGCATGGTCAAAGTAAAAACACAACTGAAAGTTTAGTTCTAAAATGTCCAGATGTTATGTTATATATTTATATAGTTTTATTTATGAACATGAAAAGCTTGAGTAATTTATCAATTTTTTGAATTTGATGGACAAAATGTTTTTTTATCATACTTTATCTTTTTAAGTCTGATTAACAAAATGGATATATAAGAATACAATATAGGATATTCATTAAAAACTTTTAGGTGTTACAATGGTATGTTAATTCTTTAACTTAAGCTAAAGGTAATCGATGAAACCATTATTTTTCAAAGCCTTAAAGGATAGGTTTTACCAACCTGGAGTGCATTTCTTTCTAACACAAACGATACAAACGGCTAAGTGCGCACATGTTTTGATCATTTGTTTCTAACATACGTTTGCAGAGTTTCATAATCTTTGACAAGCTATGCACTCGCTACAAATGCGTCTACAGTATGTCGTTCATCGTTTGTTAGTAAAAACGCTAACTGCAGACTGATTAAACGACTTTCAGCTTTTGAAATAAGTCTTTTTACCAACTACATGTGCATGCATTATTGAAAGTTCAAACAGGGTCAGTAAACACTAAAAAAACGCTGTATTTGTTTCTACTATTGTAGAGTTTAGCAAACGATAACAAACGGCAGACAACGTTTACAAATTTTTGGTTAGAAAGAAATGCAGCCTATGTAGTGAAAATTTTGTTCATATTCTTAATGTTTAGATATTCAATAAGAATAATTCGATCTTATGTAAATTAGTTTGTGTCTTTTTGGGGTCAATTTATTATAATTGATCGAAGTGTATAATTGTTTTAAATTAAAACCGCCATTTTTTGTGCTTTGATAATAATTATCAATATGTATTATGACGTCTTTTCTGCAATAGCGTCAGAACGCATTGTTATCTATCTTAGGAAAGCAGACAATTTCTACATAAACTGAGCATAAGTTTATTTCAAATTTAGAAAACTACATCTAAAATAACGGAAATGACATTTATAAATCAGATATTGGACACTAATAATGAAACGGGTTTAAGAAGGCTTAAGAGTGAGTGAGTTAAGTACGATATTTTACTTTACATATTATATGCAAAGGGCGTGAAACGAAATGTATAAAAGTGAAACTTAAAACTCCGCGTACAAAATGTAATCTAAACAAGGGAAACTACAAATTATCGACGATATATGTATATGGATTCACACTAGGAGACATAAAAGAATGCTCAAAACACTTTACAAAAATATTGAATGTATATTTTTATATCATTTTATAACAAAAGTAATGAAAGATAGTATTGAATAATGTAAGTGCATATTGAACAAATTTTGTTGATATGAATATGAAGTATGATTTGTTTCTCTGTTAACAGTTGGTCATTTCTAATGTCTGAGTATTGAAGAAAAACTCATTTGATTTTTTTTAACTTGGTTTAGTCGTTCAGTGTGTAAGAGTCTGTCCATATTATCTTGCTCTTGTGTTAATTCACGATTAATAAATCTGATTTCCTTTTTAACATATCTATTCTTAATTAATCCCAAAATGCGATCTATATGGTTAGAACCTTTTTAATATTTCGCGATATTTAATTCGTAGCATCAAAAGAGGGACGAAAGATACCAAAGGGATAGTCAAACTCATAGATCGAAAATAAACTGACAACGCCATGGCTAAAAATAAAAAGACAAATAACAGAACAGAAGAAACAACACAGAAAACTAAAGACTTAGCAACAGTAATTTCATAAAAAAACTGGGGGTGATCTCAGGTGTTCCAGAAGGGTAAGGAGATCCTGCTCCTCATCAACTTACACAACTCATAGAATTAATGAATCTATGAATTATTTAGAAACTAAGGTTTCAACTCAACTCACTCAGGCAAAGTTGACCTCTGTTGAATTTCGCTATAATATGTAGGTCCTTTTTGGAAACAAAAACAGCTCTTCAACTGTTTTGGTTCTTTTACATCCTTGCTTTTTAGTATTCGGCTTTCAGAATTCCCGATGAAGGAAAATACAGCAATCACAGGGACGTATTAACTTTATTGAAATGTTGTTTTCATTTTTTATCAGCTGTGTACGAAGCACAAAATCAAAGAATCGTCTTCTCTGTGATCCAGTCAGTTTTCGTGATCAGTCAGTTTTCGTGATTCAGTCAGTTTTCGTCATCAGTCAGTTTTCATGATCCAGTCAGTTTTCGTGATCCAGTCAGTTTTCATGATCCAGTCAGTTTTCACGATCCAGTCAGCTTTCGTGATCAGTCAGTTCTCATGATCAGTCAGTTTTCGTGATCCAGTCAATTTTCGTGATCCTGTCAGTTTTCATGACCCAGTCAGTTTTCGTGATCCAGTCAGTTTTCGTGATCCAGTCAGTTTTCGTGATCAGTCAGTTTTCATGATCCAGTCAGTTTTCGTGATCCAGTCAGTTTTCATGATCCAGTCAGTTTTCGAGTTTCTGTAAGAAATTTGCACAACCATCACAACGTTGGAGTAATTTAAGACAAAATGTTAAATTATGTATAAAAATGAAATTCGTACAGGAAAGAATCTAAAATCATAAGTTTTAAAAAAAACAGACAACACATAGATTAAAATGTAGAATGTCATCAGTTTAATCATTATTTCATTAAAATATTACCAGTGTTATTTTTCTTTTTTGAAATGACCCATATTAACTTTTGAAATTCTCAGAAAAAAAATCGTTCTAAGCTACGTCTGACAGGAAAGTAACCTAAATCACGGATATAAAGACTCGAAGAGTTGTGTGCATAATTTAAAATCATATTTTCAGGTATCATGGTAATCCAAAAGAAATCATGTATCGCTCTTGCATTAAATTTAGAAAGATCTTTTGTTTTTTTTTTAATTGATTTTAATTGACAAGCAAGTCTTCCCAAATTTACTTGTAAGTGGTTGCTTTGTGAGTATTTCTAAGTTTAAACATATAAGGTATTAATTTTTTCTGATTCATCTTAGAATTATTTATCGATTTTTGAAGGTGAACAGTTCGATTTCATTTTTATAATATTATCAAAAAAATGTGTGTTATTGCCCAAATATAAAATAAAATAATATTAATACAAATTCTGTTGATTTTTCAATTTAAGATGGGGAAATGATATTTTATTTCTTTTTTTCTTTTCATTATAAAGATAACTTTTGACATGACTGGAAAAAGAAATCTTCAAAGAAAGGTATGATATATAATATTTTTATAACGTTTCATTCATGTATATCTTCAACAACAAAAGTTAAATAACTAATTTTCTTT
Organism: Mytilus galloprovincialis; assembly: GCF_965363235.1. Lineage (NCBI taxonomy): Eukaryota > Metazoa > Mollusca > Bivalvia > Mytilida > Mytilidae > Mytilus > Mytilus galloprovincialis. The sequence continues at coordinate 93,748,770 of NC_134843.1, forward strand.
AACTTGATGCTCATACCTCATTGAAGAACGTTCCATGTCAATCTCTGGCGCAGAGTTCATATCCGTCCATACATGTTCCGCAATACTGTACTAAAATGACCTCGAGGTCATGTTGAGTGTAGTGTTACAAAGTATTGAACGGAACGGATATGTGATCTCTGCGCCGAAGATTGGTTCCATGTATTCCTATATATACTGCTACATGTGCTAAATAACAAAATAATGAATAATAATAAAAAAAGACTAAATTCGATTTCAGAAAGTGTCCAAGTTAGAGTTATGCATATTTGTTTATTGTTTCAATTTTTGAAAGGAAAACATACTTTTAATCTTTTTGAAATAGTTCATCTTCGAAAAATAATTTACAGAATAATTTTATGTGGTGTATATTAAAAGTGATTATAGGTTTTCTATTGAGGTAATTTATTGTGTATTGGGATATCAATTGTGCTGTATATAAAAAAGTCTTTTTTAATTATGTAATACAAGAAATATTAACTATGGTGAATTAGATTGGCATTAAGGTTGAGGTGATTTTTATCTAATACTCCCACCTTTGAATTAATTGTTTTTGAATAATAACAGCTGTCTAACATACTGTATTGAATCAGTCCTCTTACTTGCTAAAGAAAATGATAGGAATAATAACATTTTAAGAAAGTGTAAGGATCAACTTTTACATCAGTAAACATCTTGTACCAAATTTATTCAAAAATTTACACAAGTATAATATACTTATAAAATACTTTCAAAATATTTGTCAACTGATTATTACTTTTTTTTATCATCACTTCATAAATTGTAATTAATCAATATTTTATTCACAAAGTAACTATTTGCATGTGTATATCTGAATTAAAGTATCTTTTCGACAAATCTTTTCTCAATTTAAAGGCAAATAGCAAATGAGTTTCATGTTATACCAATTCATAATCCGGATTGATCAAGTAGATACAGCATGGCAAAAAAAAAAAAAATCTTTCTTCAAGTATATCTTGATCTGGTAATATAAAGAATTTGCCAATCTTCCTCAACTAGAAACAATTCAATAAATATTACGTTGGTTGTTTTAAATCAGCTTCCTGTTTTTAAATCAGAATGTTGTATATAGCTATAAAACTTGTTACGTTTGATGTCATTCAATTAAAAGATTCATTAAAATGACTATGAACATCAAACAGGCGACATAAATAAATTATTCTTTAGACTATAACAATTCAATGAAATGAAGTGTAAATTGCTCTTTCAATCTGATTGGGACTGTTTGGAGACATATCATTAGGAGTCTCTTGGGATTGATAGTTTTACTTATTCATGTATTTCCCTGTCCTGTTTGTTTTAGCATTGATTTGTACTGTATTCCCGTCATTTAATGTTGTTATTTTAGCGGTATATCTAACATTTTCATAATGCGCGAGGTTTGGCTTCCCACAAACCAGGTTCAATCCACAATTGTATTCTTATAATGTCCTGTACCAAGACAGGAAAATGACAGTTGTTATCTTATAGTTCGTTTCTGTGTGTGTTGCATTGTCGTTTGTTTTGTATTGCACTTCAGTATGTCTGTTGTTACGTTGTTGTCCTCTTATAGTTGACATACCCTCGGTTTAAGTTTGTAACCCAAATTTGTTTTCTCTCAATCTGTTGGTGACTTTTGAACAGTGGTGTACTACTGCTGCCTCTATTAATCAAAGGCACTCGTGTAAGGAATAAAATTATCATATACACCTCATTATAAAGGTATATAAAAAAGTTTAAAAAAAAAAATACCGAACTCCGAGGAAAATTCAAAACGGAGAGATCCTAATCAAATGGAAAAAGCTAAAACAATTTTTTTTCCTAAGACAAGTGCCTGTAGTTGTAACAAGAATAGTCATGCCTTAATATTTTCATTTTCCAGTGTATAATTTTCTATTTGGCAGCATTTTGTTGCAGGATATGGTTGACTTTATGAAATTGTTTATTATCTCACCCCTTATTTCATTCATATTGTATTTACCTTGTGTCATAGAGTGTTGGTTCAGTGTAGTGAGTGCGCATGACAAGATGGATGTTTTGACTTTTCGAGCTCTCAAGATAAATTCTTATAAATTCTTATAGCTATGGATCTTGATCTTGATCTTGATAGGTTTACGGTGATACATCCAAGGATATTAATACACCGCGCGTGCGTCAAGTAATTTACTTAAGTTGGGCCCCCCTTACAATTTCACTAAAGGTTTTAGCTGGTTCTTCTGCTGTCTGAATTTTGGTGAAGATATCCGGTGGTAGTAGGTTCCAGTCTTTAATGGTATTTGGAATAAAACTGTATTTTAACGTGTCTGTTTTTGTTTGAAGTCGGAGGAAATGTTGACTGTGCATGTTCTTGGTTGTACGGGATGGTTTTTTCAGTTGGTCAGATGGTAAGTTTGCTTGACCATGTATATTCTTGCAGAAAAGAATTAATCTGTTTAGTGTACGACGGTTTTTCAGTGAGGGTAATTGTAGCTGATCTAAAATCGCTGTCATACTTCCTGGTTCGTAATCAGTGTAGTTTGATGTTATAAACCTAGCCGCTCTTTTCTGTACATTTTCCAGTTGGTCTTGAAGATATAGTTGATGTGGGTCCCAGGCAGTGCTTGCATATTCTAGTACAGGTCGTATCAGTCCTTTATAGGCCTGGAGTTTAACTTCAAGTGGACATGCGGATAGATTTCTTTTTAGTAAACCTAATGTCCTGTAAGATTTATTGCATATCTCCTCTATGTGCTTACCCCAGTGTAGATCATTCGTGATGTTAACTCCTAGATATTTTATTGATGTTAAAAATTGGAGTTCCGTATTTTTCAAGGTGTATTTAAATGATGTTGTTTTCTTCTTCGACTCAATGTCATCATGTTGCATTTAACTGGTTGAAATCTCATTCCCCAATCTGTCGCCCAGTTACCTAGGGTATCAATATCCTTCTGTAGTTCAGCACAGTCATCTTCAGTATTAATTTCTCTGTAGCATACACAGTCGTCTGCAAACAGCCTAATTTCTGATGTTACGTTATCTGCTATGTCGTTGATATGGACCAGAAATAAGATTGGACCAAGAACCGTTCCTTGAGGAACTCCTGCTAGGACTGATGATGTTTCCGATTTAACTCCGTTTACTATCACACACTGAGATCTTGTAGATAGAAAAGCGTCAATCCAATTCAAGATGTTTTTGGGCACGCCATATTTGTGAAGTTTACTTTTTAAGAGCTCGTGCGGTACGGTGTCAAAAGCTTTTTCAAAATCCAAAATAAATATATCTGTTTGTTTCCTTTTATCAATGGCAGTTGCCCAGTCATGTATAACGTTGATAAGTTGGGTTTCACAGCTGTGTCTTCTTCTAAATGCATGTTGTGGGCTATTTAGGATGTTGTGTTTTTCAAAGTGCTGCATTAGGTTTGAGCAAATGATGTGTTCTAGTAATTTACAAGTGATACATGTTAGGGAAACTGGTCTGTAATTGCTTGGGATGGTTCTGTCGTTCTTTTTGAATAGTGGGCATATATTAGCATTTTTCCATTCGTCTGGGATGGTTCCTCTGTTGATGGATTGCTGGAAAAAGTGAGCCATTACCTCTGATATGTTAGGTGCCAGTTCTTTAAGTACTCTTGGATGTATACCATCAGGGCCCATCGCTTTTGATGCATTAATATTTTTTAGTATTTTTTCTACACCCTTTGTTGTTACTTTGATGTTTATCATTTTGTCTACAGGAGGAGTTTGGTATGGAACAGATTCATATTTTGTCTCTGTATATACACTTGTAAACTGAGTGTTCAATGCCTCAGCTTTTTGTTGGTCTGTATCGGCGGTCTTATTATCATGAGTCTTAAGTGGTGGTATTCCCTGTTTGTCTGCTTTCTGGTTGTTGATATATTTCCAAAAGGGTTTAGAGTCTTGTTTTATATCGCCTATTAAGTTGTTGACATAGTTGTTGTGGGCTAATTCAATTTCTTTGTTAATATTGCGTCTTAATTCTTGCCGTTTTCGTTTTATTCTCATGCTGTTGTTTCTTTTATAGTTGGCATGTGTTCTGTTCTTTCGTTTTATCATGGTCTTGATGTTTTTATTTATCCATGGTATTGACTGTTTTCCTTTTAATATTTTAGTTGGTAAATTTATTTTGGTGGTTCCTAGTATGAATTATTTTATCATGATCCAGTTTTCTTCCACATTTCTGTTGTTTTGATGGCCGTTGAAGTATTTGTCTCTGGTAAAGTCCCTTGGGTCATCTCTCATCTGATTGTAATTTCCTTTCGAGTATTGATAGGAGGTCCTTTCTGGTCTTATTTTTCTTGGTAGTGTGCATCGCAGAGTACCCATGACAATGTCGTGGTCGCTCAACCGATCAGGTGAGTGGATGTCTGTGAACTGCCCTGGTAATGTTGTTATTAAAAGGTCTAGTGTATTACTTTCCCTGGTTGGAAATAGGATGAGTTGTTCAGCACTAGCTTCATTTAGTATGTCTATCAATGCTTGGCCGTCACTACCATTAAGGCATGTGTTGGTATCTTTATTAAGCTTTGTCCGCCAATTTATTTTACGGTAGTTAAAATCACCCAAGATGTGAATGCATGGTTGTTTGTTTGCTTTTCCTAGTTTCTTGATTTTATCCATTTGGTCCTTAAGAAGTTGTATTTGATCCAAAGGGGCATCAGGTGGTCTATACCAGCTTCCTATGTAATGCTGTTTTCCTTGCAATACTATTTTGCTCCAAATAGATTCTGATCCATTTTCGAGGATCTTCACAGGTGCTGAGTCAAGGTGTGTTTTGACGAGTAACATTGTGCCTCCCCCATGTCCTGTTCTGTCGTTGCGGTATATATCATAGCCCAATGTGTCTGGAATTAATTCATTGGTTGCAATGCTGTTGTTGATTTTGGTCTCTTGCAGTGCTACTATGTCTGGGTTTTCAGTTTGTAAATATGCTTGCAGTTCAAGTTTTTTTCCTCTTAAACCATTGATGTTGATGGAAATCATTGTGATCTTACTGGTATAAATGTGTCTACTACATGTGTGTGTCTCTTTGTTGTTTCTGAGTGTATCAAATATATTGTTGATTTCTATGCCTGATGAAGTACTTGAGTATGATATTGATAAGTTTGTTTCATCGCATAATGGACAAATCCATGTACAATTTGTTGCTTGTATGTTTTTATATTCATCATTTGACACTATTGCACAGGAGTTATGAATCCATGTTTTACATCGGTCACATTCGATTGCTGGGTCACAGTTATGTATGTTGTCAGAGCAAATTCCGCATGGTGCAACGCAGTTTTGGCAGAACCATTGATCATTTGTGTTCTGTAATTTAGTGTACGTTGTGTTGTCAACCGATGTACAACGTGTATGTATCCATAAATCACATTCGTCACATTGTATTGCTTTGTCATTTCTTTTGACTAATTTACGACATATTCCGCAGCAGTTTTGAACAGGGCCTGGGTTTTGTTCAATTCCTGATATTATCAGTAGAATGCGAATTAAGAGGTGAGATGGTGGATTTTGTATGATAGCGATGTTCCAGTGTTTTTTACTACCATGTTGTGTGGTGTTAAGGTAAAGATGTACATACCTTTGTATCTGCAGAACAGTTGCAAACACAGACCTTTTTGAAGAGTGATCTTGGAGAGACGATGTTCCTGTTTCTTCATCCATCCATTTTCCAAAAAGTAACGAAACCATAGCGATACCCATGATGTATTTGGGATTCATGTTGTATTTCAAGATGTCTTCTTGTCTTCCGACTCTGATAAGATAAACTCACCTAAACAGTCGGAAAACAGTTCTATTTGTATCTTGACTGCACAATAATAAATCCGAACGAAGGTAAAATTATGGTTGGCACAGTGTAAAATTCCAGTAAAAATATATATCCAGTGAATAAAATATGTTCCACAGTGTATTCTGTAATTTTATAAAAGTTTTGGTAGTCCAGGTAAACAATGGCTAAAAATGGCGGTTTCCCGGTAAACTGGAGCTAATGATTGACTTCACACTATAAATCGTATGTATCTTATTCAAAGATTTTGGGATGAGGGTCTTATCCTCTCAACGCCCGTTAACAAAGATTATTGTGTATTTGAGATAACCTGTGATCCCGTTCCGATCCGATGTACTATTTACAAAAACTATACATATTAACTCAACTGAGGGTCTAGAAGAGTAAACAAACAAAAAATGGGAGACAAAAAAGATAAAAAGGGTGACAAATCGACAACGCAGATTCTAAAGGAAAGTAGGAATGTCTTGTATGGAGAAGAAACAGAGATACTTGCTGTTCTAAATAACGTATTGACACTATTAAACAGAATGGATACACGACTATCCTCGATCGAAAAAAATACAGGAAAAAACACAACAACTCTGAGTCAAATGAACGATAAATTTAATTCCCTTTCCGCAAGAGTAATAGACGCAGAAAAGAATATAGTAGATGTCAAATCGAGAGTGACCCAACTAGAAGCAACTTCGCATGGTACAGGAAATCTCTTCGATGAAATTAAGACAAATTCAGACAAATTAGCTTCAGATATTGAACATTTACAGAGGGAGAGGACTGATTTTGAAAACAGATAAGAGAACATGAAAGAGAAAATAGACAATTTAGAGGAAGATAAGTGTATGTTGAACGACAAACTGATTGATATGCAATACCGTTCGATGAAGTATAATCTTATATTCTCCGGGATTGAGGAACATCGTGATGAAGACTGTGAAGACAAACTCCGCCGATTCATATATCAGGACATGAGAATTGAACATAGAATAGAATTTGGCAATGTTCATCGTTTTGGGAAGAGTTACCGGAACAAACCGAGACCAATCATAGCACGGTTTTTGTACTTTTCCGATTTAGATATGATAAAACGTGCCGGGAAAAACCTTAAAGGTACACACTATGGAGTGAACCAGATATTTCCAGCTGAAATTGAAGAAAAAAGACGGAAACTTTATCCGATTATGAAGGCCGAACGAAAAAACAACTCAAAAGTTGTTCTCATCCGTGACAAACACAGGCACTTGTCTCAGAAAAAAAATTTCCTATATACCTTTATATAACACAAGGTACTTAACTAATTTTTTTGAAAAATGACACCCAGTCCCGAATTCCCGTTATTTTTCGATTTCTCGTTTGTCAAACCTACTTAAACTTAATATGCCGTAAATCTAAATTGATTTATCTACACAATGGTATATGACACGACTATCATTGTTGTCGGGATCATTAGTAGCAGGTCTCAGAAGTCGGTCAACGGGATTTTTTTTGCATTCGTCTCAAACTTTGGCAACACCCAGCCCGCAGTGATTGAATTATTATAAAAAATATTAAAATAAAAACTGTCAGCTTCCCTCTGACTATAAATTATTATCTTTATTGTAAATTCTTTACAGATTATGTGAAACAATCCCAAATAAATGTTTTTTGAGGTCTGTCGAATGTGTCAGGAGTTTCTAATTTTAGAACTCAGATTTTCCCATTTTATTGACATCATTCAGACTCTCTCTGGACTTTACATAAGATATTGAGATAACTCCAAAAGGTTTGAAAAGCGAGAAATTTTGAAGTATCATGAAAAGATGTATTTAGCTAATAATGCTATTTGTTCATGGTATGTATATTTCTAATAACATTTTGATATCATTTTGAGTAGGGAAAACAAAACAAAAACATATGTCAATCCTTATTTGAATGGTAAATTGACATTTTTAAAATCCTAAACTTGCAGAACCCCTTGTATTTTCGAAAATATTCATCAATAGTCAATTTTTGTAATAGTTCGTCATTTGAAAAATGACCATCTGCTATACCGGAGCAGGAATGGACAGTAATCCCACCTATATTCAAGGAAGCCACTCCCGTTGTTCCTGTGACTGCGACCGTTTCCCCCCCCTTTTTTTTTTAGTTCTTGTTCTATAGTACAGACCAAATGGCTCTTCCCCGTTCCACTTTGCCCCAGAAGCAAAAGGTTATGACCATTTTTTACCTGATTCAATGCTATAAATTGTTTGACATTCATTTTGTTATGAAACACACGTGTACACAACGACACTAATGTAGAGTTATAAATTGACCAAAATTTCCCACATTTATTTTTAGCCAGACTATCGACCAATGAGAAACCAGTATGAAATTACATGCGGACTGGGTGTTGCCAAAGTTTGAGACGAATGCAAAAAAAATCCCGTTGACCGACTTCTGAGACCTGCTACTAATGATCCCGACAACAATGATAGTCGTGTCATATACCATTGTGTAGATAAATCAATTTAAATTTACGGCATATTAAGTTTAAGTAGGTTTGACAAACGAGAAATCGAAAAATAACGGGAATTCGGGACTGGGTGTCATTTTTCAAAAAATTTAGTTAAGTACCTTGTGTTATATTAAGGTATATAGGAAATATTTTTCTGAGACAAGTGCCTGTGGTGACAAACTATATGTTAATGATGAGTTAGTGACAGTTTCCAACGATGAAGCGCCTCGTGAAGAGCCCCGCCAGACACCTATCAGACCGAAGAAACGATCGAGAGTGAGTTCTACTCCAGACAGAGATGGACATAGTTAGGTCAACCTTGGAAGAGAAAATAACATTCCAGCTCAATCAACTTTTAACAATACAAATAATCATGTGATTAATAAAACTATTTTAAAAATACTTACGTTAAATGTGTGTGGTTTAAGTAGACGTGTTCAATATCCTGAGTTTTTAGATCTTATTAATAATTATGATATTCTTTGTTTTGTAGAGTCAAAAACGGATGATTTAGACGAAATTGATATACCAAATTTTGAAATTAAGATGAAAAATAGATTTAATTTGCGAAGGGTAAAATCTGGGGGAATAGTATTATGCTTTAGGACACATTTAGCAGATAAGATAAATATGATTGATACAGATAGTAAATATATCATGTGGTTCACAGTTGATAAAGAAATATTTCGTCTAAATCAAAATGTCTTGTTTGGAATTGTATACATTCCTCCTGAAAACTCATCGTATTGTATTGGGGACCCCTATAACGAAATGGAAAATGAGTTTTTGAACTTTTGTTCACATTATAATTACATTTGTCTTATGGGAGATTTCAATTCTAGAACTAGCAGAGATCCAGATTTTATTGATCTTGAATACGATGAATTCTCGGGGATGTTAGTCTAGACATTGAAAATACCTGTATTAATACATTACATAATTTAGGTTTACCCATCCAGAGGAAAAGTGTGGATGTTAAAAAGAACAATTTCGGTAACTGTTTATTAGATTTTTGTAAATACAACAATATGCTTATTGTTAATGGTAGAGTTGGTGACAACATTGGACACTTTACTTGTAAAAATGCTAGTGTTGTTGATTATAATATATGTTCCCCATGTTTTCTCAGACTTATAGAAAATTTCTCTATATAAGAAACGAATACTTTATTTTCGGATATACATAATCCGTTATCATTAACTGTTAAAGCCGAAGTAGTTAAAAATAAAGTGGTTGTAGATGAACCATCGCATGAAAAGATTAAAGACTGGGAGAGTACTAAAACTGCAGACTTTATTGATAGTATAGACGGAGAAAAAGTAAACGAAATACTGACTCAACTAGTAAATATGGTTGATAATGCAACAATAAATGAAACCACCATAAATACCGCTGTTGCGAGTATAAGTAATTTACTAACCGATGCAGCTAAGAGTACTTTTGGCACATATACCCAGCAAAAACTTAATCCAAATTTACAAAAATATAAGAAAGCATCCAAACCGTGGTTTGATGATGATTGTAAAGAAGACAAGAAAAATATAAATCATCAAAAAGAAAGTTGAGAAGAAATCGATCTCAACTTCAGGAGGCCGAAACTAAATCATTAGAGAAAAAATATAAGAGGACTATGGATAAAAGTATGAGAAAACATAGGAAAAAAATTAGAAATAAAATAAATAATTTGAAATCCACTAACCCAAAAGAATATTGGAAAATTTTGAATAGTGGAAAAAAAAAAACAGAAAAGCCCTAATATACCTATGAACATATTGTTAGATTATTTTAAAACATTAAATGCTGGTAGCGCAAATGAAGATGGTGAAAATGTAAACAACCAAAATGATATAGATAAATTAAACATGTCATTAAATGTACCCATAACTGTAGATGAAATTGAAATAGCAGTTAAAAATATGAAAAATAATAAAGCCTCTGGTGACGATATTATTATAAATGAGTATTTAAAGCATTCATTTCATATTTTATCTAGTATATTAGTAAAGCTGTTTAATATTATATTTGACAGTGGCATTATTCCCGAGATTTGGTTATTGGGAAATATTATACCAGTATATAAAAACAAGGGTGACAAATTGGATCCCAAAAACTTTAGGCCTATCACTATTATAAGCTGCTTTGGCAAATTATTTACCTCTGTTTTGAACACAAGATTAAACAAATTTTCTGATGATTATCAGATTATTTGTGAAAATCAGTTAGGGTTTAGGAATGGATACAGTACTACAGATAATTTATTTGTTATTTACATGTTATTTAGTTTAATGAAAAGTAAAAAGAAAAAAATGTATTGTGCCTTTATAGACTTTGCTAAAGCATTTGATAGTGTATGGAGAAATGAATTGTTTCAGAAATTGCTTGGAAACGAAATTAACGGTAAAATTTATAACGTTATATTCAATATGTATAGTAGTATTAAATCAAGAATTGTATATAATGGACAATCATCAGATTATTTCCCTTGTAATATTGGTGTAAGACAAGGAGAAAATTTCTCGCCTTTTTAGCTCACCTGGCCTAAAAGGCCAAGTGAGCTTTTCTCATCACTTGGCGTCCGGCGTCCGTCGTCGTCCGTCGTCCGTCATCCGTCGTCCGTCGTCGTCGTTAACTTTTACAAAAATCTTCTCCTCTGAAACTACTGGGCCAAATTAAACCAAACTTGGCCACAATCATCATTGGGGTATCTAGTTTAAAAAATGTGTCCGGTGACCCGGCCAACCATCCAAGATGGTCGCCATGGCTAAAAATAGAACATAGGGGTAAAATGCAGTTTTTGGCTTATAACTCAAAAACCAAAGCATTTAGAGCAAATCTGACATGGGGTAGAATTGTTAAACAGGTGAAGATCTATCTGCCCTGAAATTTTCAGATGAATTGGATAACCCGTTGTTGGGTTGCTGCCCCTGAATTAGTAATTTTAAGGAAATTTTGCTCTTTTTGGTTATTATCTTGAATATTATTATAGATAGAGATAAACTATAAACAGCAATAATGTTCAGCAAAGTAAGATTTACAAATAAGTCAAACATGACTGAAATGGTCAGTTGACCCCTTTAGGAGTTATTGCCCTTTATAGTCAATTTTTAACCATTTTTCGTAAATCTTAGTAATTTTTTACAAAAATCTTCTTCTCTGAAACTACTTGGCCAAATTAATCCAAACTTGGCCACAATCATCTTTTGGGTTAGTAGTTTGAAAAATGTGTCCGATGACCCGGCCATCCAACCAAGATGGCCGCCATGGCTAAAAATAGAACATGGGGTAAAATGCAGTTTTTGGCTTATAACTCAAAACCCAAAGCATTTAGAGCAAATCTGACATGGGGTAAAATTGTTTATCAGGTCAACATTTATCTGCTCTGAAATTTTTAGATGAATCGGACAACCCGTTGTTGGGTTGCTGACCCTGAATTGTTAGTTTTAAGGAAATTTTGCTGTTTTTGGTCATTATCTTGAATATTATTATTGATAGAGATAAACTGTAAACAACAATGTTCAGCAAAGTAAGATTTACAAATAAGTCAACATGACCGAAATGACCTTAGGAGTTATTGTTCTTTATAGTCAATTTTTAACAATTTTCATAAAATTTGTAAATTTTTACTAACATTTTCCACTGAAACTAATGGGCCAAGTTCATTATAGATAGAGATAATTCTAAGCAGCAAGAATGTTCAGTAAAGTAAGATGTACAAACACATCACCATCACCAAAACACAATTTTGTCATGAATCCATCTGCTTCCTTTAATATTCACATAGACCAAGGTGAGCGACACAGGCTCTTAAGAGCCTCTAGTTTATTCTCCTTATATTTGAATGATTTGGAATCTTTTTTACAAATACATGATGTTTTGGGACTTAGTAGTATATCTGAAGAAATTGAGAATGAGATGAATATTTATATTAAACTGTTTGCTTTACTATATGCAGATGATACAGTTCTATTTGCTGAATCAGCTGAATCCCTTCAATCTCAACTTAATACATTTAGTGAATATTGTAAACTTTGGAAACTTAGTGTAAATTCTAGTAAAACGAAAATTATTATTTTTTCTGGTGAACGTTTATCTCACAATCCTCATTTTTATTTTAATAATATTGAATTAGATGTTGTCAAAGAAATACCATATTTGGGATTGACTTTTTCAAGGACAGGTAGCTTTGCAAATACCAAAAAGATATTAGTTACTAAGGCATACCGTGCCATGTATGATGTACTTAAGAAGGGGAGAGTTCATAACCTTTCGGTGAGATGTCAGTATGATTTGTTCGATAAGATAGTGAAGCCGATTTTACTTTATAGGTGTGAAATTTGGGGGTTCAGTAATATTGATATTATAGAGAGAGTACATTTGAAATTTTGCAAGATACTACTGAACTTGAAGAAGTCAACTCCAAACTTTATGGGATATGGTGAACTTAGTGTGTATCCCATGGTAGTCTATGTTAAACTACGTATGGTAAATTATTGGTGTAGAATTGTCCACAGCAAAGAAAATAAGTTGTCACATATTTTGTATAACTTTATGTTTTTAAAATATTCACAGAATAATTGTAAGTCTGAATGGGTTATGTTTATAAAAAATATTCTTGATACATGTGGTTATAGTAATATCTGGTTAGCACAAACTGGCTTTAGCACACAATGGCTGAGTAATAGTTTAAAACAGAAGCTATTTGATCAATTTCAACAGAACTGGCGTTCAGATATATGTAATTCGTCAAAAGGTTTATCATATAGATTATATAAGGATAAGTTTGAATTCGAAAAATATTTAGATATATTACCAGATAGAGATAGGGTTACATTTTGTAGATTTAGAACTGGTAATCATAGATTACCAATTGAAACTGGAAGATGGATAGGTTTAGATAGAGAAATGAGATATTGTAATTTATGTCAATGTCAAGAATTAGGTGATGAATTTCACTTTCTTTTGAATGGTAGATCCCTAGACGACTCAAGAAAATTGTTTTTGGATAACTGATATTGCAACAGAGTAAATATAATTAAATTTTGTAAATTATTCCAAACAACACATAGAAATAAGTTAAAAAATGTATGCAAATTTATAAAAGTTATAAATTCAGTAGAAGGTCTTCCTGGTTAGCCTTTGTCTATTTGTTTTTCTATTATAATTACTTCTTGTATATACATGTATATATATATATATATATATATATATATATATTTATTTATATAAATAGTAATTGTAACATTCCTATCTTGTCATGTGCACACTTTATTTTGTATACTATGTATTATTATTTCATTCTTTGTACCAATGTGTATACAGTGGTTTTAAAGAATAAAATTGTCTTGTCTTGTCTTGTCTTGTGTATATTAACTAGTTTGATTTCAAACTGCAATCAAGCGAATCAAGTGTAATTTTAAGAAAACTTATCACAAGTCGACCCTCATGAACCTAGTCTGTACCAGTATCGTAGGGCATTTCCTGTCACGGTCACTTTTTATTAACACAAAAAAAAAATCATTACAGTAATTACTTTCTTTATTTTTTAACCATGAATCACTCCTGAATGGTTCTTAGACATACCTGTATTAACCATGAATCACTCCTGAATGGTTCTTAGACATACCTGTATTAGTGTGTTTGTAATACTCTTTAACAACAATATTGCTATAAGCATGAATCCTGATATTATGTCTTTGAGATTTACATATATAAACATCCATATGTTGCAATTATCTATCGTTATAAAGGTGAATGAATTCTAAAGGAAATTAAAAATGTTAATCTTATTATACAAAAATAAACCGTTCTGTTTTAACATAACTCCTTTTAAGTGCATCATTGATCCACTGTAAACTAGAGAAAAAAAAGATATTTTCAATTCAGACCCAGATTAATTTTGGACTTGTGTCTTATCAATGAAAATACATAGATATTGAGGGTTTAAATAACAAATATTGGAAATTCTGTATTGCGTGTACTTTCAATATACAAGTTTACAATTGCTACAGGCCCTCCTTTTGCTTATCACAAAAATAAAACAAATGATAATAAAAAAAAACTCAGTGCCAAGAGTTTTATTTTCATTCAAAAAAGCTTTATCCTTTGACCATACAATGCTATAAGGATGTACAAATTATAAAACTAATTGGTTGTTGCAAAACTGAAAATGCTAATTACGAAAACAGAAATTTAAAAAAAAAATCTAATTGTTGCTATAAAAATGGCATCTTTTTAATATTTCCTTATTTACCGTGAGATAGTATTTTCAAGTTCAAGCTCAATGATTCTTCTTTAGTTTTGGTATTTTTCTGTCTTTATCTCAGCAGATGACAATATGCAGCATTTGAAACATAAACAGTTGAATTTTAATAACAAATGCTGTTATGCTTTTAAAATAGAAATAAAAGTGTCCTACTTATTAAAAGAATAGCACTTCAGTAAAATATTGAAAGATAAAGTGCATATCCCACCAAAAACAAACGTTAATGAAGCTTATATCGAATAAATAAAGTGGTTTTGTCGAAGTAAAACTGATATTGACCTGAAGTTGAAAAATATAATTCATTTGTTTTCCATTTGACCGTTTTTAATGTGTGAGTTTTAATGTAAAACCATTGTTTTGATTTTGAATTAAACTAAATCGTTCTAAAGATATGACGAATAATGTTCCCTTGATTTTGCAATATGCTCTCTCCAAGTGATCCTACTCTCTTATCTAAAAACATTGAACTCACAATTTTGACTTCTGATACCATTTTTTACAAAGCTGCTTCTTTAGTCTTCTTTTTATCAACATCACAGTAGGACAACCCGAAGTGATTTAAGTAAAATATTATTATATCGTCCTCAGTAGTAGCTACGCCCTAAACGAGCTTTACGCATAAATACATTTTGCTTGAAAAGTGAAATTTTTATCAGAAGCAAAACGCAGACGCAAGTGAAAAAAATTGTTCCTATATTGTCCTTCAAAACAGAAATATGTACACTGTCTGCTCTTTGACCGGGTTGTTTTCTCTTTGAAACATTCCCCATTTACATTCTCAATTTTATTTACTCTCAAATGGAGTATATTACAAGTCAAACTTAAGATAACTAGAAGAAAAAAGAGAGTACAGGCTTAAATGTCTCGCCTCGAGTCTTTATACATAATTTAATTTATGTTCATAGTCTTAAAGATTAGGATTTATTACAACTATCCCATAAACTAAGAGTATCCATAATCCATGAATGTGAAATCAAGGTCAGATGAACCCTTCCAGGAACATGTACACCGTACAATAATTACATACACCAAATATAGTTGACATACTGCTTGAGAAGTATACAGGATTCCGACCCAACCATAAAAACTTAAATATTGATCAATGGACAATGAAAATGAGATCAAGGTTAGATGAACACTACCAGACAGACATGTACACCTTGTAATAATTCCATACACAAAATACAGTCTATAGTATGGCTTATAGAACTAAGAAAAAGACTAAACCAGGAAAACTTAACATTGTTCAATGAACCATAAAAATTAAGCCAAAGTAAGATGAACCATGTTAGACAGACATGTACACCTTACAATCATTCTATACACCAAATATAGTGCCTACTGCTTACAGTATTTCAGAAACGGACATAATCATGTAACTTTAACACGGATCCATGAAATTACTTCGAGATGAGGTGAATCCCACCAGACGAACATGTAGACGTTGCAAGGAACCCATATACTAACAAGAATTTGTCCAAAGTACACGGATGCTCCATCCGCACTTTCATTTTCTATGTTCAGTGGTCCGTGAAAAAGGAATAAAATCTCTAATTTGGCATTAAAATTAGAAAGATCACATCATAGGGAACATTTTTATTAAGTTTTAAGTTGATCGGACTTGAACTTAATCAAAAACTACCTCGACAAAAAACTTTAACCAAAACTTTAACCTAAAACGGGACAGACGGACGAACGGACGAACGGAAGGACGAACGAACAGACGGAGGCACAGACTAGAAAACATAATGCTCACAAATGGGGCATTAAAACAGTAGCTTATTACTGATGATGAGGAAATTCGCATAACAAAAAAATGCTAAAACTATTTGTCAAGTATAGTCGCTGAAAATTGAAAATAAGGTCAAAGCCAATGAACATATGACAGTCGGAAACTTCATCAATTAAGGCATCTGTATACAAAGTATGAAATCTCCAGTCCTATCACATTCTGAAATATAACGTTTAATACAAATATTTTATGCCGCATTTATAGAATTGTAATTTATATGTCTCGATTTTGCGACAACCGTAGAAGACGAAACAACAAAAAAATGTTCCAATTTAAAAAAGCATAAATAAAGGTAACAGTAGTATGCCGCTGTTCAAAAGTCATAAATCGATCGAGAGAAAACAAATCCGGGTTTCAAACTAAAACCGAGAAAAACATATCAACCACAAGAGGAAAACAACGAAACAACTGAAACACTGAAGTGCAATAAAAAACAAACGACAATGCAATATACAGTCATAAAATAAAATAGACCATGATATTATTAAGCGTACTTCACATGTCTTCCTGTTTAAATCAGCACACAGTGACAAAATACACTTTCTTTATTAAAATTAAAGTTTAAAAATGACAATGATTATGCATTAGTTATACATATTATCGCTAATCCCGGCTGACCCAGGCGCTTGAATTTTTGACGCATACAACAATCACTTTTCAATTGTGGCGTCATATATTTTGTTTTATGACGTCAGATTTTTACGGGAACCTGTGTGATTTTTACGGGAACCTGTGTGATATCTAGTAATGGCGGACAAATAGCGATAAGGTGTATTATAATATACTTTGTAACATTATATCTCATTTAAAAATGTCGAATATGCACGATAGCGTAAATACAAGTTCCATATACTAGTATATAGTATAGAACAAATTAACATAAAACGAGTCAATATAAAAGTTGTGATAAATCATGGTGACACTTTCGGTTCATTACTAAAAATAAGGTTGTTGAATAAAAACAAAACATTATTTCCAAACATACGAAATGCAGTCCGGTTATAAATTGTGCAGGTTCTTTTTTCTTTTTATTAAAGAAGCATTTATAAAGCCTCAATGAAGTTTTTAAAGGTAAAATTACGAAAGCAAAAATAATATTCAATTATAAATTCAAAATTTGAACAACAAGTAATTAGCATTATCAACAGTATGGAAAAGGCTATAAAATAATGTACAAATAAATCAGTTTATAATCTTCTCTACACAAGCTCCTCTTCTCGCCATGTGGATATCAATCTTGCTGTCCTTTCTGAAATTAAAATTGTGGAATGTAATGAATACTAACGATAAATTCTAATTATGACGTGATCATATTTTTTTAAATGCAGAGAAATAGTTATGTTCAATTGTGCACGAAATTGTGTTACAATAAAACTAAAGAAAATTGAATACACTGTCATATTCTCTCTTTTCTCTCGATAAACTAATTTTTAGTTGTCTTTTATTTGTTTGCGTCAGTATAGATGATATATAAACAAGACTTAGTTTTATTGCAACAGATCCTCTTTGGACAGCTCTCTCCGACATTCTAACCCGTTACCTTCAAAATCAGACCAAGTAAGGTGTTTGATTTATGAGTTTGAATGTCCCTCTGGTATCTTTCGCCCCTCTCTTACAATATCTGAGGCAACATTTAATTTTTACAAAACGTTATTAAATGTGAAATAAATGTGATTCCATTGTTTCGTGAGGTATGTTTGTCTTTACACCCATGAGTGTAGGGAGTACTTCATATATTTGATATACGATTGTATCGTCACTGAATCAGACTTATCATTGTATCGTCATTGAATCAGACTTATCATCGGATCGTCATTGAATCAGATTTATCATCGGATCGTCATTGAATCAGACTTATCATCGGATCGTCATTGAATCAGACTTATCATCGGATCGTCATTGAATCAGACTTATCATCGGATTTGTACTTGCATGATCAGCATGAACGGTGCAACATGTGGTGCATGAACAGCTTACTCCACTGGAGTACATGAGTTCATTCTCATCTATTGAAAGAGGGTTGTGTTGCACAGTCTCAGTGGCGTAGCTTGCCCTCTGATACTACCGAGGCAGGGGGTCTGGGGGCGGGGGCCCAAAAGCTATACAGGTTTTACCATTTGAAAAACGAAAAAATCCCATTAAAGTTATAGTAGTTTTCACTTTATTCAACATAATAATGCTAATATGTTCAAACACTTATAGCTACATGTATTTACAATATGGCAAGCTCCGATGTTACTTTTTTCTTTTCTCTTTGTTTGTAAGAGATATTGAATAATACTAGTGTTTTAAAATACCATATATGTAATCATGTGTGCTTTAGATTTATTTATGAAAGTTAAATTCTGTAATATGTTTTAAATTTTGATACTAAAAATCCTCTACAGGTGCAAAGCACCAATTCTTCTATTTCCACTAGCGTCGAACTTGTCCAATACAAGGTTTCGGTCATTTTTTTTTTTTATCGTTATGTATGTGCATTAAGGCCAGTCCGTTCAATCGATGATCGGTCATTGTTGTCCGGTTCCATAGTTTAAGTCTTCTAAGTGCAGAAAAAGACCTTTCGCACGGAACAGGACCTACTGGCATCATGAAGATATGATCACCTCACAAAATCTGTCAATTAATTTCCAAGCCGTCATACACTCTCTAATATCGGTGTCTGTACTACCTGACTGTGACATAAGATTTAACGTCATATCAGAAGGGAAACAGGACCATGTTTGGTGATTAGAAGACGCATGTACAGAATTTGCAATGCAGACATAAACAAACGAAACTAGAATTAATGACTCTTTAAAATATGTAAATCTTTAATGCTACTCATGCCAAACTATAAATTTAAAATAGCGAGAAAAAAAGTTAAATTGTGCAAGTCTGCATGTTGATTGATATCTATAAATTTGTATAATTTTTTTATTGGTATCCAATGAAACTCTGTGTAATTAAGGTTGAAGATAAAGGGGGAGGGTTAACACAACGATGTTTCAGTTGTATATGTTAGTACTACATACTGCCGGTTATATGAGGGTTTGAACATTCATTTATAATTCTTTTTGCCCATAATTTTATTTTCCTTTTATATTTTGGCACCATTCTAAATTTCTATTCTTTTAACTTTACATTCATTGCAAGTCTATTTACCTCATCCAGACCCTCATTTACAAGAAATTTCAATATTTTCGGACTAATAATAATTTTAATGTTTTACCTGAATGGGCAAGTGATTCGATCGGAGAACTTGAAGTCTCGTGAGTTGGATCTTCATCATGATAGCTTCAATTGTGTCGATTTCTTTGACTCGGACATATTTAGAATACTGAAAACCACCGCAAAGGGGATTTCCAATAAGGGGAGGGAGACTTGTCAATGAATTCACAAAGGATACCGTCTGTCCGTCTACGAATCAATACCGACACCAAAACGTCAGATAGTATTTATACAAGTCGGTTTATAAGCGTTTAGTTGCTAGTCTGCTGCTTCAGTTTGAAATGTGTAAACGAATTAGATTATAAAATTTTTTTATTTTTTTTTCACCGAGGCAGTTGCCTCGAACTGCCTCGGTTGCCTCAACGTAAGCTACGCCATTGAGTCTTTAGTTTTCTTTGAAGCGTTTTGGACTTTTTCGTGTTTTCGATTTTTACCTTAGCGTTGTCAGGTTGTTTTCGAGTGATACGTTTTGAATGTCCTGTCGGTATCTTCCAGCTTTTTATATCAGCTGAACAATCAGTTGTCAACCAAAGTGAGTCTTAAAGGAATTTTCCATTTAAAACAAACTTAACAACGATAATACAGGGATAATGAAAGTGAAAACATTGCCGGTCTGTGTACCAAATAAATAAACAAGGCCGTTAGTTTTCTTGTTTGAATTGTTTCACATTGTCATTTCGGGGCCTTTTTTTATAGCTGGCTATGCGTAATGGGCTTTGTTGAAGGCCGTACGGTGACCTATAGTTGTTAATTGCTGTGTCATTTTGGTTTATTTTGCCTTTTTAACTTTTTTGGAGTCGAGCGTCACTGATGAGTCTTTTGTGGACGAGGCGCGCGTCTGGCGTATATAAAAAAATTTAGTCCTGGTATCTATGATGAGTTTATTTGATCTCTTGTGGAGAATTGTCACATTGGCAATCATACCACATCTTCTTTTTTATATAACCCTATAGAATTTCAATTGAAAAAAAAAACTTTTTGTAGCTTTACAAAAACTTACTTGCACATTTCTTCCATCAACAAACATCTGTTTTGATAGGTTTTTCCATCATTACCGCAAATCTCTTTTTTATATTCTGGGCATTTTCTGCTCTCTCTTTTCTTGCAAAATGAACTTTCATGACTAAGGTGTTGTTTGTTTCCTCTAGCGAAAGGCTTTGGTCCATGTCCGGGTCTTCCTAGACCTCTGTGTATTTTCAAGTGATCTCCTTTATTCTCTTTTCGTTCGTGATCTTTCTTGTCCAATCCGTTCAGACCAAAAGGCTTCATATGTCCTCTCCGTTGATTCCTGTATTTCTGTATGAATTTGTGTAGACGTCTTCCTTCAAACCTTTTATGTGTATCCATATAATTTTTCATTGAATGGCGTCTAGAAAACCTGTCCGCCATGTGATTTCTTGGTGAGTTTCTTTTTTCGGATGATCTATTCTTCTTTTTTTGAATTTTATCACGGATATTTTTGTGTTTAAGGTTGACAAGATGTTCGGGGTGTCGTTTTTCTTCTTTCTTTTCATTATCAACATGATTTTTCTTTTGTTCTTCTTTCTTTGATTTAACTTGGTGCCATTTTGTATTGGGGTTACTGAACCTTTCCCACTTATTTGCGTACTCCTTAAACTTTCTCTGTACATGTCCAAGTGGTGAACGTGGACTGTGCTTACCATGAACACTTTCTTTTTCTTCAAGTGATACTATCTTTTTATTTGGACCAAAGCTCTTTCGTTTTGAATGATTTTTATGGTCTGGTTTTAGACACGTAACTGAAAAAGATAAGTATTTAATATTTACTGTAGAATTACTCAAATTTTAATAAGCCCGATATAAGGAAAAGTATGGAAGGGTATTCACATAACTTGATTAGACTGCTTTATTTAGCAATGTATCCATGTACGAAAAAAGTATATATATATCATATATATAACATCTCCATGCCTTATATATCATGTACTGTAGTACGCCGATAGATTAAAACTGACGAGGAAAGGTAACACATGGCCACCGAAAGCTTTATTATTGTGAAGCCCAGGTGGTCGTGTGGTCTAGCGGGACGGCTACAGTGCAGGCGATTTGGTGTCATGATATCTCAGTAGCATGGGTTCGAATCCCGGCGCGGGAAAAACAAAAATTTGCGAAAGCAAATTTACAGATCTAACATTGTTGGCTTGATGTTTAAGACGAATTGTATATACATAATGTATCACCATCATTGCTGGTGATCTGATGGATAAATCTGTTATAGAGTTGTCACTGACTCAGTTGTACTTATTTATATAATATATATATTGCAAACCTACTGTATTAGTTTTGCATATTTGATAAATAGCCTGCTGTTTAATCCATATCGTGCAACTTTGATGCGTACCCTTTATCACACCCCTCCTTTTTTTTTTTTGCTTAAGAAAAATTGTCCTCAAAATAGGTCAATTTTTTCAATTACGTCATTGTTTGGTATGTGACGTCACGAACGTCAAGTTTTCATATTTTTTGGCACACTAAATGCAACTATAAAAAATACAAAACACACAAATAAATACAATAATAAACAAAATGATTTTTAAACAACAGCACACAAATTGTAAGGTAACCCAGGTGCTTCGGATAAGTAATTGAGCAGTTCTTTTAAGGCCTTTGAAACAAGACAAAAGTAGAACTGAATTAAGGTAACCCAGTGCTATGGATCAGAAAACAGTTCATATAATATAATACTCTTCTGTTGAAATATATGATTAAGCGTATAATACATGGCAAAATCCGTATCACATGAAGTATCACCCTCGACCAATATCATCCCTCAGGCCTAAAGGCCCTTGGGCTGATATTGATGTCTCGGGATGATACGACATATGATACGGATTTTGCCATGTATTATTCTCTATATAAATATCATATCATAATATTAACAAGCTAACTTCAGTGCAATGTACTGATTGTACTAGCTAGTAAATATATAACAAAGATGTCAGACACAACTGGAAAACGGTAAAATTAACCACAACACTAACCACATGTC
Source organism: Mytilus galloprovincialis (assembly GCF_965363235.1). NCBI lineage: Eukaryota > Metazoa > Mollusca > Bivalvia > Mytilida > Mytilidae > Mytilus > Mytilus galloprovincialis. The sequence goes on from NC_134843.1 coordinate 93,771,325, forward strand.
CAGAAGTTCAGACAACGGTAAAATTAACCACAACACTTATCATATGTCCAGTGTTTCAGACAACGGTAAAATTAACCACAACACTTATCCTATGTCCAGTGTGTCTGACAACGGTAAAATTAACCAACACATTTATCCTATGTCCAGTGTTTCTGACAACGGTAAAATTAACCACAACACTTATCTCATGTCCAGAAGTTCAGACAACGGTTAAATTAACCACAACACGTATCCCATGTCTTGACTTTCTGACAACGGTAAAATTAACCACAACACTTATCCCATGTCCAGAAGTTCATACAACGGTTAAATTAACCACAACACTTATCCAATGTCTAGACTTTCTGACAACGGTAAAATTAACCAAAAGACTTATCCTATGTCCAGTGTTTCAGACAACGGTCAAATTAACCACAACACTTATCCTATGTCCAGTGTTTCTGACAACGGTCGAATTAACCACAACACTTATCCTATGTCCAGTGTTTCAGACAACGGGAAAATAACCACAACACTTATCCTATGTCCAGTGTTTCTGACAACGGTAAAATTAACCACAAAAGTTATCCCCTGTCCAGAGTTTCTGACAACGTTAAAATCTGAGACTACTATATATTCTGAGTCTCAGGTAAAATTAACCACAAAAGTTATCCCCTGTCCAGAGTTTCTGACAACGGTAAAATTAACCACAACACTTATCTTATGTCTTAAGTTTCTTCATCATGTTTGGTTTTATTTATAAGAAATTCTGATTTAAAAAAAAATGCAAAACTCTGTATTTGTTGTTGTCGTAAACAGTTTGTTTTATGTGTTTTTTTTTTGAAAATATATGTAAATCAACCAAATTCATTTAATTCTATTGAACTGATAAATTGTTAAAAAAATTTCTGATCTTAACCACTTGTGTAATTTTTGAAGACGAATCAATACTCATGTAGGCTCTCCTGTGTAACTGATGCACTTGATAACATTAATCTGTATACTGTAAATTTATGATATTTGCCTTTGTCGTACTTTTGTAGAATTTTTTGTTTGCATATACATATTATGTAATATATCCTGTGTGTTGAACTATATCTTTAACAATTTAATTTGGTTTGTTGCGAAACAAAGATATATAAGGCAGGCATACCACTGTCCCAGGTTAGGGGGAGGGTTGGGATCCCGCTAACATGTTTAACCCCGCCACATTATTTAAGTATGTGCCTGTCCCAAGTCAGGTAATTCAGGGGTTGTCGTTTGTTTATGTCTTACATATTTGTTTTTCGTTCATTTTTTTACATAAATAAGGCCGTTAGTTTTCTCGTTTGAATTGTTTTGCATTGTCTTATATGGGGCCTTTTATAGCTGACTATGCTGTATGGGCTTTGTTCATTGTTGAAGGCCGTACGGAGACCTATAGTTGTTAATGTCTGTATCATTTTGGTCTTTTGTGGACAGTTGTCTCATTGGCAATCATACCACATCTTCTTTTTTATTTTGCCTGTTTAGATTATAGATTTGGTGAGACATCTAATGACAATTATTGCATGAAAATAAATAGACTGGTTGGATGTTTTTGCTTTCATTTCAGTGGCAAATATTTCATGCATTATCAATTCTAAGACACATTTACAATAAATATAACACATTTTTGTAGGTTTTGCAAAGAGGGTCAACCGCGAGTAAGGACGGAGATCACTTTCAACTACCATAGTAAAATAAGGTTTGTTGAATAAGGACACAAATTTCATCTTGCGGTTCAGGAAATTCACCGTTCTCTCGACTGGAAATACTCCCCCGAACATAAGTATATGTGCTCAATACCTTCTCATTTTATATTAGCAATTATCCTTGATATATACAAGGTTAACTAAAACTAATCTATGAACAGATCTTTACATCTACATATGTCAGTTCAGTTTATGACAGGCAGTGTAATTTGGCATGAAACTAATTAAAAAGTGGTATCTTATTTCAAAATTGGTATTAACGTGAATGGCCTTTTGATGATTTGATTTACGTCAAGGGCTGTTGACCGAAAATGTATTAAAATAATTTCAAAGAATTTAAATCAACCGTAACAAATAGTGTCTGGTGGGATTTTAAAGTAAACAAAAATATGTTACATTATCTTACGTCAAATCACATGTTTCCGTGAATTATGTTTAATTATGTAAAAATGGTCGGTTTAAATTCTTGTTCTTATTTTCATCAGATCATACTTTTTTCAAAACTCGTGAATTAAAACGTTCTCTCAGCTATATAGTATATATGACATATATTCCCTTATTATGTCATTCATTCCTAATATTCGTTTAGTCAATATAACTATGCTATGAAATGCTACTATTAATGGATTCAATCACCGACGTCCGTGCTTTTACTCTAAAATACATTTTATAGACTGATTGAATACATATGTTTCATTTTTTTTTAATCTTTTCATGTTCCTTTTATACTTATCTGCCTATGTAATAATTGACCAAATTTATCTTTATGTGGTAATCTTGAGGAGCACTCTTCCATCATACACCTTACCTAATCAGTTAGTATACAGAATGTTAAAACAAACAATAACAAAATGTGTTGTAAATCACCTTTTCTAACTTTGGACTTTGTTCTCAGATGCAGTAAATGAAAAGCGGACAATCCTTTACTTTAAGTAATATGAAGACAGCTCACCTGGATATCAACTATTTTAAAAGGGACACAAGCAACCAACCTTTTTGATTCATCAACACAGAAGCACAGAATTGTGTCATATAGACCTGCATAGGATTGACTAAAATTATGTTGTCGCAGTGGGTTTTTTTAACCTTTTTTATCAATTTTAGGGGTTCACGCATCTTACTTTTTCACATCTGTTCGTTTATAGATTTCTAGACCTAACTAAAGTACTATTGTCATAAATTTACATTTCTACCTACGCAGTACATTTGTCTTAGATTCTATATTTTAGTTCAGTAAATCTTGTAAAATTAGCTTACCTATGTCTAGAAGAATAATTAGTCCAACGAAGAGAATCAATTTCATCTTGATTATTTTTTTCGGGTAAATACTTCCACCTGTACACAAAAGTTAACCCGTCCTTTCTGCAAATATACAGGTACGACAGATATCTATCTTTAAACCCTCAGGCGATATAGGTGTGCAAGTCAATAAGAGGCATGACGAATTGAACACAATGTGAGCAATTTAAATTTAGACATTTGTCATATATACCCTACTTATAAGAACATCAAATCTAAACTGTTAAAAGTGGTTAGTCCTATCTTTGGCATATACCATTCACAAACTGATACCTCAAATTAGTTATATTAATCGCCCTTAATTTACAAATTTGAATAAGACTGATGTTTTTATTTTTTTTATTTGTAAAATTGCAGTTATATACGAAAACTAAAGCAATCTCAGTCTTAGAATGCTCGTAGATAGACTGTCGAACTGTGTATAATATGAAATTTTCATTCAGCAAAATTTGGCAAAAAATGTTATGATACAGTTCACAGCCAATTTAGCCCGATACAGCGCTCTATGTTGAAAGTACAAAATCCACTCGGACATTGGTTATAGAGAAATTAGAGAATGGAACAATCAAAAAGAGAAATTCTGCTCAGTAAAGCCTGGGAACAGTATATCTAACTTAATATATATGTTCCTGGTAAAGCTAATCCCAATCTTAAGCAGTGTTTTTTTCTTAACTAGTTTCTAATGTTTAATATCAAAATATGTATATATTTGTCTTGGCATGGTTTTCGATGGACAACACAGATAACAGTAATGTATTTTCCACATACTAAGGCCATCGGCATATATTACAAGATACCTGTATTGGTTTGGACATTTCTACTATTTGTATATCGGGTCGGTGGTGCTCGAAACCAAACTGTTAGAAAACCATAGGATCAAATCTAGTGAAAACTTTAATAGCAAAACAAAGGATTCTTCAATCAGCGCCGAAATCCATATACATCAGAAGGATACCTTCGAATTTAACCCCCATTTTTTTTTGACAACTGACATATAAAATACAGAGGTAAAGGACAGAGCAAAGAAAGTATATTAAATTTTTCAATTAAAGGCAAGATGTAGAATGATTTGAAACGCCAGAATAATTTTCTGATATTTTTAATATCTTGCAAATATGAGTACCGAGAAGGAATAAAATATGTATTTGTATCCTCTGGCAAAAAAATGACATTTCAATATGTATAAATAATATATTATATTTGCCCTCGTGATAAAAATTTGTCCATCTTCTAATTTAAATTCATCAATTATTGTACATAAGTAAAAGTAATTTGCCTGTCAGCAGTGTTAACAGTATGTTCAGTTCTAAATGTGGTCAGTGACGTGAATCGCTTTGATCTGTACAATTATTTATCAATATAATAGTCCAAAGGTTAGATTCAATGTCAACTCCTCGACTACATAAACGGCTTAACTGTTCCGAACCATCACGTTTTCAATTGGAATTAAAGCAAGTCAAATTGATACATTCCGGCATTTTAGTTTAAAATAATTTAATATTTCATAAAATGTGTGGTCTTTAACGGACTGTAGCTTATGTATATATAAATAATATTAATTCAGACCGTAGCTTTAGAATAAGAAACTATCAAATACATATCTCTATGTTGATGACACAGACGTAGAAATCACGCTTCTAACTCTAATAATATATTACTGCCATGCATACGCAATGAGACTATTCAAAAGAAAAAAAAGTGTAAAGTGTCCATCGAATCAAGATATAAAAAAAAACATGTAATAAATTTCTTCGCTGAGCTCAGCCTGATACGACCGCAGATGTTAAACCCTGCCAGTTGGGGCAAATTTGGACACAATATTTAAGCTTGATACTGTCTGAATTTGGATTGTGATAAAATTTTTGACATAGCATAGGTTTCTGACACAAAATAAATGTCAAAATCTTACAAATCTATTGCGCAATAAAGATTCTTCTTGAAAATTTAAAATTCCAAATTTGAAAAAAAATTGAACCCCTTAAAAAAAATAGAACCCCAAAAACTTTTGAATTCCCCCTTAGACCTATTACCCCAAAACTAATCCCAGCATTTTCTATGTATTATGGCACCTTGCAGTACAATTTCAGAGATATCCATACTCTTCAACACAAGTTATCGTCTCGAAACTGGAAAAATGCTTTTTTTTGGCCCCTAATTCCTGCATGAATTGGACAATTACCCGGAAACTCAGCCTTCCTTTTGTGATATGGAACCTTGTGGTACAATGTCGGAGAGATCCATAAACTAGCACACAAGTTATTGTCCAGAAACTACAAAAATGCTTGTTTTTGGCCCTTTGTTGGTCCTTAATTCCTAAACTATTGACACCATCAGCCCCAAATAAATCAATACCTTCTACTTGTGGTATTAAACATTGTAGTACAATTTCAGAGCAATTGAAATACTTATACACAAGTTATTAACCTGAAAGTAGAAAAATGCTTATTTTGGCCACTTTTGGGCCCCTTTATCCTAAACGGTCGGAACCATTACCCCCAAAATCAATCCCAACCTTCTTTCTGTGGTTATGAATCTTCTTTTTGACTTTCATAGAGATCCATTGACTTAAACTAAAGTTATTGTCCGGAAACCAAATGTGTCTTCGGACGACGAAAACGATGACGACATCATACCATTATACGATCGCAAAAAATAATTTTGCGGTCATATGAAAATTGTCTTCAACAGCAAATATACATATGCATATTATTTACGTGTAAAAAATTGCATTTTCCTTATCTTCTCTTTGTAAAACTAAGGAGATTTGGTATGATTGCCAATGAGGCAACTATATCCACCAAATATCTAATGCAACTTTCATCTTACCTTTTTACAACTTCGCCTGCTAATTCTCATAGTTTCTGAGAAAAGAACTGAACTTTGAAAAATTAATACATTTTTTTAAGATGAATCATAAAAATGAGGTCAAGAACAGACGAATCTTGTCAGACAGACATGTACAACTTACAATCATTTGATATACCATATGCAGTTGCCCTATTGCTGCTTATAGTATATGAGAAATAAAATTCACCAGAAAAAACATAACATTAACCAACGAATCATGAGGTCAAGATCAGAAGAACTTTGCCAGACAGAAATGGACACCTTACAATCATTCCATACATATAAATATAGTTGACCTATTTTTTATAATATCTGAAAAGTGGACCAAACTAGGGTAACTTAACATTGACCTATGAATCATGAAAATGAGGACAAGGGCAGATGCTCGACAGACATTTACACCTTACAATCATTCCATTTTACTAGGTATGAAGTAGTAATCAATCATTACCACTGCTTCATTTGCTGATTTGGCAATATGCTTTTAACAAATTAGGATATAAATAAGACACTAAAGTCACCACTGAAAAGTGTGTGCAGATAGTAATCAATATATCTATCATTCTGTGAATTTCGAAGGCTAGATAAAAGCTAAAAGTTGCCATTCATGAATTGATGTTTAACTTCCAATCATATTTTTTTCAGTTTAGCTTCAACCTACTTCTGTTGATTTATTTATATTCGTGGTCACAAATGTTTTAAGATTGATGGAAAATAGAGTTTCATTTTAATATGCTTGACTTCGTGGTTTTGACAAAGTTTGCATACAAGCCTCTGATAAATATTTGCTTTGTTTATCTGAACCAACAAAATCACGTAAATTGGACTGATAATAATGAATCTGAAGTAACTGAAATTGGTAATTTAATTTCTGCTAAATTGAATATCTGTTGTAATACTCTAATGATATTGAGTTAGTTGTGTATTTCAGAGTAAATCGTATTATCTTTCATCTGGAGATTCTATTGCCATGTTAATCCTTTATTGCTGATTTGGCAATATGCTTTTAACAAATTAGGATATAAATAAGACACTAAAGTTCCTACTCCCTCTGTTGACCTCAGATAGATTTGGCTTCAAATTTTTGTACTTTTTCTAGCCCATCGATTGTTCAGGTACTTAAAAATCCTTGGCTTATACATTTTGGGTTTGAGCATCTCTTTCTATCAAAACAAGGGGAGTTATTTTTTTCTTTGGGGGAGGGGGAGGGGGGTTAAATGATACCCCCTCTTTTGTGGTAGTTATCATGAAAAAGTCTGCACATAGCTAATGGCAAGTAAGTTAAAAAATAATAATAACTAAAAATTTAAGAGCAATTTATTAACAAATGTATAACAAAACCTCCACATTGTAAAAAAAGCCTTCACGATTTAAATGTTTTTTGAATTTTTCATTTTACATGATTTTTATAGCTACATGATATAATTGGTATAATTCTTCTCATCACACATATATAGTAAAGTTCTATGAAATATTTACCATAAAAAATAATATGGAGGTAACCTCCTATGAAGATCTAACTAATAAAATAACATGCTAAAAGTAGAGGCTCACCTGGCATTTTGGCATAAAATTGATGCAAAAGATTAAGTATAGTTTTGATGGTCTCTGGCAAAAAGGCAAAAAATGATAAAATTGTTTATCAAGGGCAATAACTCATATAAAGAGTTGACGGACGATTTCAGCCACGTTGACTTATTTGTCCTGATTGATGTTTTTTATGTTAATAGTTTTCTGCAAATAACACAAAAATGTTATGTGTAAAATTTGTATTTTCAGAGCAATTTAGCAAAAGTGTAGATTTTGTCCAACTGACCATTGTTGCCATTTACAATTCATCTAGGGCAATAACTCCCATACATAACTGACAAACAATCTCATCCATAATGGATGATGATGGAAGTTTTTAACGATCTAGAGTGGATATACAGACCTTGCACGGTCAGTCTCATCCAGGAAAACTTTTTCTAGCCCATCGATTGTTCAGGTACTTAAAAATCCTTGGCTTATACATTTTGGGTTTGAGCATCTCTTTCTATCAAAACAAGGGGAGTTATTTTTTTCTTTGGGGGAGGGGGAGGGGGGTTAAATGATACCCCCCTCTTTTGTGGTAGTTATCATGAAAAAGTCTGCACATAGCTAATGGCAAGTAAGTTAAAAAATAATAACTAAAAATTTAAGAGCAATTTATTAACAAATGTATAACAAAACCTCCACATTGTAAAAAAAGCCTTCACGATTTAAATGTTTTTTGAATTTTTCATTTTACATGATTTTTATAGCTACATGATATAATTGGTATAATTCTTCTCATCACACATATATAGTAAAGTTCTATGAAATATTTACCATAAAAAATAATATGGAGGTAACCTCCTATGAAGATCTAACTAATAAAATAACATGCTAAAAGTAGAGGCTCACCTGGCATTTTGGCATAAAATTGATGCAAAAGATTAAGTATAGTTTTGATGGTCTCTGGCAAAAAGGCAAAAAATGATAAAATTGTTTATCAAGGGCAATAACTCATATTGACTGACGATTTCAGCCACGTTGACTTATTTGTCCTGATTGATGTTTTTTATGTTAATAGTTTTCTGCAAATAACACAAAAATGTTATGTGTAAAATTTGTATTTTCAGAGCAATTTAGCAAAAGTGTAGATTTTGTCCAACTGACCATTGTTGCCATTTACAATTCATCTAGGGCAATAACTCCCATACATAACTGACAAACAATCTCATCCATAATGGATGATGATGGAAGTTTTTAACGATCTAGACTGGATATACAGACCTTGCACGGTCAGTCTCATCCAGGAAAACTTATTCATAGGTAGTTTTTGATGATAAATTTATGCTACTAACATTTTTTTCTATCTACTATTCTCTCCACAAAAGCACAAAAATGGATAACCATCTTTCAGGGGCAATAACTCCTATAGGTCAAATGAAAATATCAGCCATGTTCACCTTTATGTAGATATTGTAATGATAATTGTAGTTGTTAGCAGTTTCCACTAAAAACACAAATATGGATGAAATTTATCTTTCCAGGGCAGTAATTCCTACATGGAGTTATTTCTACCATGATGATATACACAGAACTTGTAGATTTCCTGTTCAATGTATCTATTATAGTTTCAATGATAATAGCCATATTTGCATTTAAAAGTTCTCATTTAAGGGCAATATCTCCTATCACAAGTGTCCTTGTATGGAAATGTTGATTGGCAAGTGGAATCATCAAATTCATTTGTTAAACAAAAGAATAATTTGGGTCAAGTTTGGTTCCAATAAGCACATAGTTTCAAAGGAAAAGTTTTTTGGAAACGTCAACAAAAGACCATGAACACCAAGTGAGTTAAAAATATACATTTTTTAGAATAGATATTTGCCTGAAAAAAACTAAGTTTAATATAAATTCTCAACTCAACAGTCTCTAAAGAAACTATCTGTCATTTTAAATATCATTTAAATAAAATACAAGAAAATATTATAAAAAAAACATTTGCTTGAATCCTTTGGTCATACTTTTACAGTGTTCAGGATATTGAAAAATACTTTATGAATATATATTGTAACAATTATGAAGCACTGTCATTTAAAAAATAGAAATCTTTGGTATATTTATTACTGACATTGTAAAAAATGTGACTATAACATCCTCCTTACTACCCCCAAATATTCGTAGCATTCCCAAAATATTGCTATTATCATTCTCTTGTACAAACAGACATGCATAGCATTGCCAAATATGGCTCTCTACCCTTTTACTATCAACTTCATATACAATTCTAAATATAAAATACTTAGTTCACTCCCTTTATACAACTAACTACACATTTAAAGCATGATTACTTATAATTCATTTATTTAAGATTCATAACACTAAATATCAAACAATAATATCACTGAGATAGAACAAAGTTATTCCTGTTATCAATATTGAAATATTAAAATATGTATAAAATATATAAAGTTCACCAACACATGTTAGAATGAATACTTGTAATAACACAATATGTTGTGATTATTATTTAACAAGGATATATATGTCCATACCCTGCTAAACACCCATCCCCAACCACACAATCAGTTTAATCAGGTTTCAAAGTAACTTGGCACATAATTTTAAATAAAGGCAACATTAGTATACCACTGTTTAAAAGCGATAAATCTATTCAGAGAAAACAAATCTGGGTAACAAACTAAAACCGAGGGAACACATCAACTATAAGAGGAAAACAACAAAACAACAGAAAAACTGAACTGTAAAAAATAATTTCTGAATTAACAGTATGACTTTCTTTACTTCCTTACATTTTCAAGTAAAGTAATGGACAACACAGATTTGTGTTTAAGGTATTCAAATATCAAATATAGGAGAGCCTTGGTGTAGTGGTCTGCGCATAAGACTACTAACACAAAGGTTCTGAAGGTGACAATAAATGGCTGACCCGTGTTAAAAGAGAGCCATATTTCTTGCACGTAAAACAAACCCTTGTAGATTTCTAAAAAAAGGGCAAGCTAATACCACTACAAGGCAGCACTCACACTTGCAAAGTGGAAAGGGATTAATATAAGTTGCAATAACATATTTCCTAATCAACTATAAATACATATGTTTAAACTAAATATCAGCTGTATCATAATGAAACATTACATGCAATGTAATTATTGAGTTAAAACAATCATTCACAAACTTTTAAGACCATCTTAAGTCAGTTCACTTGCTCACCTTAGACTTTAGTTTTGAAAGCATAAATAAGAAGTTCAATCAATATTTTAAAATAGATAAGTATATATACATATGTAACTTTTGGTGAAAACATCACAACACTTTTCCCTGAAATCCCTATACCTGGTTTTGCATAATTTACCAAACTTCTTCAACTAATATAAATTTAAAGAGATCAAAGAACATTATATAAAATATTCTTTATATGTACAATGTACATAAAACAAAACTTTGGTTGTATCAAGAAATCATAATAATTGACATTAAGATATGAGCTGCCTCAGATAGAAATCGTCCTTATGTAAATGATTATTAATACATCTGTTCAGCTAATTCCAGTTAAACACATCTTTACAAAAAGTCTGTTTTAACTTTGTTATTGTAAGAACCCTACAAAACAGACCATATCCAATTTCTGTTTCATATTTCAATGTTCCAAAATCCACCAAAGACATATAAACGTACTTTTTTAAGGTTGAGTTCTATATGACGCAGCTCATATATCATATATTCCTAACAGATATGTGTCAATAGTTTTATCCCTGATATTTTCACATTACAAAGGTTAATAAGCATAACATTTGTATTCTAACATTCTAACAGATACATGTACATTGCATGGACTTCAGGATCGGTCACTATCAATATTTTACTGTAATTAATTTATATAAAATCACATTTAATTTTCTTTTAATTATGGAGTCATTTCTTGACATATTGTTATAAATTTGGTACCAGAACCTATCGATTTGTCATAGGTTATATTGTCTATTTGGTTTAAATTATGGCTTTGTCTATTTGGTTTAAATTATGGCTAAAGATTTATTCAACCGTTTTATTATTTATCAAATAATTATTTTGAAGGATTTAGTGTTATGATTTTTGGAAATCATTGTCTCAATTTTATATATAAATATAAGGAGATGTGGTATAATTGCCAAAGATAAACATGAGATAAGATGAAGTAAATGTTAGAATTTTATGAAAACAACTGAACTACAGGCTCAAATTTATTTGGTGCAAGGTTTGTCATCAGCTGTTTTTGTATTCTTTTAGAGTAAATATCCTGTTAATTATTTATGATTTTATCTTAGTGGAAATTTATTGCAAATATTCTGATGTCAAATAAAACTTTCAGAAAAAGACATAACTTCATAATTTAATTTAAATCAAAAGGCTCTACATGGATAAACCCAATGGACAAAAAATTAAAAAAGACGATCAGTGAACATCTCTAAGTCATTAAAACAAATTTTTGAAATAAAATTTAAGAAACAAAAATTAAAAACGCAATTAAAATTGCTTTGATTGATTGGATTATTTGAACATTGTATATAAGTCAATGATAAAATCTCATTCTAAATGAAATATTATAAAATGGAACGATGAAGAATAGTCTCTCTCATAAGGAAGACAGTTGACAAAGACGTCAAACTTTTTGTTCTCTTTGCCTTCAAAGTAATATTACTCCATCTTTTCTTTCTGTTCTTTATCTCTTTTTGCTTTACATTTTCTGACAATACGAGTAAAATGACATAAGTAGAAAAAGGAAATCAGTCTAAACACACTCACTGTCAGTACCTACAAAGAAAAAGAATTGTTAGTAATATTTTACAACATAAATAATTGCAAACTTTTTTGTCTTAAGGTGGTACTCAACACCTTCACTAAAATTAATTTGGCTTGTTTAATTTTCATAAAATATTGACGAAGTATTCAATTTAACCCTTCGACAAAAATATAAATTTCAAAAACATTGAACCAACCGTTTTATCATAAAAATTACACTGGTTATATAGCAGTTTGAAAAACACTATTTTTGATCATTGAGAAGCTTAATATTGCATTCACAATGCAACGTAATTAAAAATTTTACCTGATTTTACAGAGTTATCTCTCAGTAGTGTTAGGTACCACCTTAAACTCATGTGAGTAAACAAGAGGCTCCTAGGAGCATGAATCTCTCACATATGGAAAATAAAAAACAAATTACTTCACATATCTCACTTTTCAATATTATTGTCAAAAATTCATCAAAGGGAAATAACTGATATGAAGTGTTAAAGGATGATTTTAATTATGTTTTATCTTGCCTTGCTACTCATTTTTAATGTTAGCAGTTTCAAAAACATTTCATCTATGCAGACTTATGTGTAGATCTTGTCTTGCTGTTTATCATAGCATATCACAGTTTCTAATAATAATAGGATAATAGCCAAAATACAAATAATGAATTTATTGTGCTGATTATTTTTGCAGTTTAAAGTTTCATTATGTCCAAAACTATGTTATTTTTCTATTGAAGGGCAATAAATCCTGTGGTTGACGTCGGTAATATTTGTTTTTTTAATAAATTGAATTGTTATAAATTAGGTCATTGGTTCTCTTGTTATTACCTGTTGTATAGCATCACACATTGAATGGACAGGTGACATTCCACAGGTAATGTTAGCTAACATCCAGCCATCTAAACCAATATAGCTACAAAATCTCCCATTCTGTGTACACAAAAAAAAAAAAGTACAAGTTTGTTGGATACCATCAACTAATCTTAATAAAAATATTGATAAAATATTTGATAATGTGATAACAACATAATGATTGATATCTTCAACATAAACTATTTTCTAAACAAAAAAGGCAAGTCAAAATAATAAGAATTAACGCATACAAACAAATATAATTTATAAAATATATTATATCCTGCATACATTATTCTAGTAAAGTTTGGTTTTCTTTAATGCAGTCATTTCAGAGGAGATTATGAAGACAGAAAAAGTAAAATGAAAACACTAACTTTAATTGGTATCAATAGCTAATATTAGCCCTATGAACTTGGTAAACGTAAAAACATATTTAATACATCTATCATTACAACAAAACCTCTCGAGGAAAAATTTATTTTGAAAAGTACCTGTTCATCTTCAATTCCTATATTTTTACTAGGAATACAGCCTACAAGTAAGTATTGTAAAATAAAAATGATTTATCAATAAAGTATGTAGTAATAATTTATTTTGACAAATGTTTTTAAAAATAACCAGAAAATTAATTTATTATTTGGGCCAACTTACCACAGAATCCTGAAGTATCTGTTTAGCCACAGCTTCAGGTTTAAATAAACCAGAAGTACCAGAAATCAGTTTTGTCTCTTCTGGCTGTAACAAAGATAAAACATATTATATCTCTACTAAACCTGCATTCACATACTGCTTATTGGTAAAACACTGTCTCTATCTTCTGCTGATTGGTAAAACACTGTCTCTATCTTCTGCTTATTGGTAAAACAATGTCTCTATCTTCTGCTTATTGGTAAAACACTGTCTCTATCTTCTGCTTATTGGTAAAACACTGTCTCTATCTTCTGCTTATTGGTAAAACACTGTCTCTATCTTCTGCTTATTGGTAAAACACTGTCTCTATCTTCTGCTTATTGGTAAAACACTGTCTCTATCTTCTGCTTATTGGTAAAACACTGTCTCTATCTTCTGCTTATTGGTAAAACACTGTCTCTATCTTCTGCTTATTGGTAAAACACTGTCTCTATCTTCTGCTTGTTGGTAAGACACTGTCTCTATCTTCTGCTTATTGGTAAAACACTGTCTCTATCTTCTGCTTATTGGTAAAACACTGTCTCTATCTTCTGCTTGTTGGTAAAACACTGTCTCTATCTTGTGTGCATTTAAACAGGTTCTGATCATTTTGATAAATTTGTATGCACCACATGCTGATAAGTGGGTAATATTTCATATAAACACTGCTTTATTCCCTACCAACCCACCAAGATGAACATAAAGATTTTTATGTGACATAATAAACCTATTGTAACTGTTTCCACTTTTCTTTTGAGCATTCATATATACTGATATAAAAAATAAAGAGAGTTGGTATGATTGCCAATCAGACAATGAGTCAGTGTCTGTAAGAAAGTGACCTTAAGTGGTTATCATGGTTATACTCCTAGATTTTTAACATGATGTTTTATACCTTATTTCGTTCCTCTTCTTCAAAACCTGGAGTTTCTGTATCAGGAGGATGGGCTACTGTTACATAGATATTATATGGTCGTACCTGGAATAAAAGATAAAATTTAAAACATGGCTTTGATTAGAAAAGTGCATCATATAAATTATTTATTTTTCAAGTTTTTAACATTTTTAATGAAAAAAGGGCTCTAACTATCTTTTCAATTTAAAAGTAAAAACAGTCCACCAATAAATACAGAAAATATCATTGAGATAATCAAAAAAAAATATCAGTATAGGAATGCCAATGAAGACAACTTAAGGGTTCTATTCTGTATATAGTGGGGTCATTTAATAGTGTCTAATTTTTCTGCATTTGGAAAAAAAAAGTAAGTTGTAAAAATGTATTCACACCAACTAAATAATAAAAATAAGATGTTGTATGATTACTAATGAGACAACTCTACACAAGAGACCAAATGACACAGAAATTAACAGCTATCTGTCACTGTATGGAGTCCATTAAACAGTATAACTTCCTCACCTCCATTTGTAAAGACTCAGCCAATCCTCTGAGAGCAAACTTTGATGCAGCATAGCCTGTATAACCAAACAAGCCAAGCTGACCAGCTTGTGAAGAGATGAAAACAATCCTTCCACCTCCTTGTTCTTTCATTTTACTAATCACTGCTTTAGTAGTTTGTACAGAACCAAAATAATTCAGGTTCATTAATTTCTATAATATAAATTTCAATCTATGAATGTGTAAAAATATAAAAATAGGAGATTTGGTATGGTTGCAAAGGAGACTTTTGAATTTTTATTAAGGTAGTTTTTGAATTTTTAATGCTTATATCGTATTACATGATAATTTTTTGGATTTTAAAACTTTGGTTTTGACAGAAGCTGATGTTTTTTTTGGTTTCGAGAGAACACGATGATTTTTTTTTAGTTTTGAGAGTACCTTATGATGTGTCTGTTCTGAGAGAACATGGTGATGTGTTTTGGTTTCGAGAATACATGATGATGTGGTAAGTGTTTGAGAGGACCGGTACTAGTCCTGATGATGTATTTTGTGTTTGAGAATGTCTGATAATGTGTGTTCTGGTTTAAAGAGTATGTGATGATGTGTTTTGGTTTAAAGAGTATGTGATGATGTGTTTTGGTTTTGAGAGTATCTGTTAACCTGTTTTGTTTTAAAGGGTACCAGATAATGTGTTTTGGTTTTGAAAGTACCTGGTGATATTTTTTGAAGAAAACATGTGAAGGCTGCACTGGAAACTGCAATGTTCAAATTTACTAAAATATTTGTTAACAATCTGCAGTAATAATTGTTACTCAAATTCATATACAAATACTTATTCATTTAAATAAGAATGATGAAAAGATTTATATATTTTCATGTAAACTTAAATCCGGCTTTTTTGCCGTATTTTAATGTTATTAGGGAAAACTTTGGGGAAAATAGTGTTCAATTTGTACGAAGAGTCTTTTCAAAATATGACATGTGTCTTTGCCATTAGAATATACGCACGTGGGAATTTGAGAGGGTTTATATCCAAGTGAATTAATATTCATAAGTCTCCAGTTTCACACATTTACTGTTAGCAAAACATTTGTTTTAATCTTATTGTTTTACTTGCTTACCTTATTCAGAATCATTGAACCTTGGTTTACAATATGATTTCTTGTTTAACTAAGAATAGAAAAAACCTTGGTTTACAATATGATTTCTTGTTTAACTAAGAATAGAACAAACCTTGGTTTACAATATGATTTCTTGTTTAAATAAGAATAGAACAAACCTTGAATTCATCTATTTTTAGATCTTCAAATGTTTTAGCAACACCAATCCCTGCACAGTTAATTAACATATTTACAGGTCCTTGTTTGTCTTCTGCCTGTAATTTATAAAACAGAACATTGGTTAATCACCTGTAGTCAGGTTTTTTTGTTTGTTTAATAACATCAAAACATAAAATATTACAAATTTATCTCAATTATATTATAAGGAGGAGGAGGTTGATTAGGAATTTCCTTCCATTTATATATTTTGTAAAATTTAAATCTCATAAGCTGATGACAGAAAAAGTTCTAAATTTCAATCATAACTACTGTAAATTCAGAAATTATTGGAATGTTTTTATTGTCGCGAAAATGAGACAAGATTATAATTGCAATAATTTAAACTCGCATTTTTGAAATCTTTTATATGAATAAAACAGGATTTTACTCAATATTGCAAAAATTAAAATCACATTTTCGTATAAAATTACCAAATCGCAAAAATAAATGCATGCAATAATTTCTAAATTTACAATAGTTCAATAATAAGGGTCAAAGTATCATCATTACATCTTGTCATTATCCTGGAAATGGGTTTCATATTCAGATGGAAAATAGGAAATTTACTCATCAAAGAACAAAATATATAAACAACAAAGTTACAGGGGCATAAAAGAGCAGTGGAGCCTACTTTCGTGTTCAATAACTTAAGTGTACAACCATTCACATCACCACAAATCATCACAATGGCATCAAATCATATTTTATTGAAGTTGTATTAACAATAAACAACATATTAAGCCAATTATCTCAAGAAGAAAAACATAAAAAGTTTGCTTAACTTGTCTCTCAATCCTTTGGCATATTCCAGCAAATAAAACATGTGTAAACTAATGTTCAAACTATATTAATAGCAATTAGAACCATTGACAGTGCAAAATCATATTTTCTCAAATCCCTGGTTAACATGTATGACATTGTCTTTCCGCCTAATAGGGTTAATAATATCACCAGTCTTTAAACAGGGAGTATATATAAACTATTTATCTGGTACCTTTTGTACTGCCTTCTGTACTTCTTCATAATCTCCAGCCACATCAACAGAAACAATACATACTGGCTGTAATAGACAGGAAGTAAAATTTTTGTTATTCATTTAAATGTTTATACACAATATTGGCTTTAAAGGATTCTGTATCTTTTATATCTGGTAATTCCTATGTCTATATGTACATGTATGTACAATATAGCATAATTCTTTCTTCTAGAACTTACTTGATTAAACATCAGGAATCAAAATACACAAAACAGATAAAGCTCAGACTAAATAAATAAAATAAGGAACACTTTGAAAAAAGAATCATAAAACTAAGTACTCGGCCTTATCATAAAGGGGCATGCAAATGTGTGCATGGGTTTTCACTTATCTTTTAGGTAGAAATGTGTGTTATGATAAAATGAATACTACACATACATTAATGTAATGTGGAAAAACACAATATCTTTTTATTTTAAGTTATACCCTCTACAAAAATAACATAGTATTTACCTTAAAATTATTCCCAGCAACTTTTTCCAAATCAACCTTTGCAGCTTCGAGTTTAGTCTGCAATTTAAATAAAGGTTAAGATATTAAATGACTTAAAAAAATGATTTGAAAGTAAAGCTTAACTGGCACTTCTTATTATCTTCTATAAATTGCCTATTTATAGAAATGACAGCTATTTTCCTAGAATAAAACTTGAGGTATAGGATATAGTTGCTTTTACTGTAGTTCCTTAGTCATGTTAGTGCGAGACATGTACAAATGTAAGTACATGTACTGTATTTGGAAGATGAACTAATGTGTGTCAATAACTGTGGGCCACTTTATTCACTTAACTTTTCTTATAAGTTTGTAAGTGTTAATTAATTATTCATATTCTTATGAATATGGTGCCTTTCAATGTTTCATTCTATCATTGTTGTTAAACAATCAATAATAAATAAATCTGCCTGCAAAAATTATAAATGCATCTCTTAGGCCACTTCAAATTTAAATTGGCCATAAATATTTGATAACATGTATGATGAACAAAATATCATCAGCCATGTTTATTAATTTTTTGCCACTGAAATTTGATCTTTTTAATACACAGATTCATTAAAATCTTTCTATATTTTTTCCCATACAATATTTCTGGCCATAATTGATACTACAGCTCCTCTCCTTATTGCTTCCTTGGCCATAGCCTTCCCTATGCCACTTGAGCCACCAGTTATCTGAAATGGAAATTAATACGATTTGAGATATACTAAACATCTCTCCCCTACATGCTCTATATCATCTAGTCCGGCTCAGAGAAAAAAAACAACATTTTGTCAATTAAGTTTGTGATATGTTGACTCAAGCATACTATGTACATGTGTATGTATGTACTGGTATATTCCTCCATTATTCTGACATATAAATGTACTATATATATGTACATGGAACATGTTTAAAATTGTGTTGTTTTCATGACTTTTGTATTGCCCGCGTCACACTGTCCCGATTTTTACGCCGATGGCAACACGATTATGGAAATTTTCAAAATCGGGACTGATCGTATCCAGATCGGGCTATTCGTAGTGCCATCTTTAACCATCGTAGAACCATCGGCCACTTTTTCTAGCCTTCAAGGACAACTTCGGCAAGGGTTCTAAATTTTTTAACATGTTAAAAAATCCCCGAAGGTGCATCCGATGTTGAGGGTTCGTATTGAGTTCGTATCACCATCCTCACCATCGTAATGTCACCTGGAATGCATCTTTGAACATCGTATTGCATTCGTGTTTCCATCGTTTCCATCGGGCAGTTTTGACATTACGATGTCTACACGAATGAATCACGAAGCTACCCGAAGGTCTTACGATGGCAACACGACTTCGTAAAGACCTTGTAATCCCGTCGTGTTGCCAATGAATAAAAGTACGAAGGCGACAAGATGGAACTACGACGGCAATAAATCCAGCTACAGTAAGTTAAGTTTTGCGCTAAAATACATTTAAAGTGCCATGCGCGATATGCACTGGTCAGTTTAATACGACAGTTAAGAAAGACGTTCACAAAACATGGAGCTCAAATCATATGATTCTATGAGGACAAGAAAGGCGACAGCGTTGTTTCTATTAATTCAAATGGAACAAGAGCAGCAGCTATTACAGGCTCAGGATTTACTTTTACAAGTAAAATATTACCTTTTGTCAATTTTTCATATCAAGTAACATAATGAAAATCATAAACGCGCCTCGTACACCAACACTGCAGGTACACGTATATAGGGAAACCAACTTTTTCTTCATTCTGATTTTTTATGTATCGTCTAGGTTGTTGTCACACGAATGTTTACTCCATAACCATTTTGCTTTCTATATGTCATATTTTGCCGTATTTGTTGCTTTCCCCACATCCTTCCTTTTGTCTATATTATTATGATATTCTCCTGGAAAGAGCTCTTTTTGAATAAAATGGATCAACGAACCCATTACCTTACCTTTAAGATAGATCAGTAAACATCGGCATAATTATGGGTGATTATTCAGACTAGTGCACACATTTTACAGTTCAAACAAGGCAATGACGAGCGTGGCATCCCCTCGTATGTAACATATTGGGGACAAATATGGACACTATATTTGTATATGACACATGCAGAAAATGGTAAATTGAATATGCATATTTGATACATAAACTATTTTTTTTAGAAATCAACCAAAACATTCAGTAACTGGAAATACCTTTAATATTGTCTTTAGAACCAGCAGGTAAAAAAATGAGCAACCAATTTCCTGTGTATTATACTATTTCAATGAAAAAAAACAAGTCCATCTGCAAGACCTTGACCTTTGGCCTTGAACGTAAAAAAATGTCAGATCATTTAACAAGGAGGAACAATATACCAAATGTGGTTAAAATCTATTGAAGCATATTGGTTTTAAAGTGTCCACAAGGGTGATATTGTCTTGTATTACAACTGCCACTGTGACCTTGACCTTTGAACTTTAAAGTTAATAGCGCTTAAGATATTCTTAACGAGTAACACCATACCAAGTTTTGAGCATTTTGGTTCTAGAGTGTCCATAACAATTTTATCTACACGCAACTTACATGTACAGTCAAACCTGTTTAAACCGGACCCTGAATAAACCGGTTTCCTGTCCATTTCGTCCGAAAGTGAAAGTCCCATTTTTTTCCCTTCAAAGTCTTTGTGAAAATACCCTTTGTAAACCGGACCCTGTGTATTCCGAATTCCGGTCTAATTATGCAGTCCCAATACTCTTAATTACATTAATTATGACCTGTCAAAACCGGTTTGTCTAATTAATTTCAAAATCGATATGCAATCAAAACATATTTATTTATATAATATGGCTTTTCAGGATAATCAATTAGTTAGGTGTTAAACTGTGAACTGATAATCGTACAGGAGTGAGCTGTATTATTTATTAAAACAGTATAAACGTTTCAATTAAACGAAAAGGCACATCGAATATATCTCGGATTGAACTTACGTTGTAACTTGATGAACAAATTTAAAAAATCGCAGAGTAAGAAATTTACATCGTGATTTCGAAATCCTGGGTTCCCTGTTGTGAACCCCTAAACACATGACCTTGATAATGAAAAATACCTGGATGGTAACAATCAATGGATATTGTACACTGTACGACGTTTCGGTGGTGACGTGAAATTACGTTTGATATTATTCTGGCTTTTTAATCGGCCATGGCATTCCAACGTTTCAAATAAACGATCATGGAAGAAAATCGAAATTCTCGTCTCACAATCTAAACAACGCGAGTATTATGATGCAAATGCAAACAATGAAAAACGAAGTGAAAGTATTTTAATTTATCAGATATAATTTACAATCTGACAGAGAGAACTTTTACATACAAAATATCGGACTTCACAAGTCATTAACTTCCGGTCAAAACGGAAACCTGAATAAACCGGCTCACTGTCCAAACCGGCCCTTTTTCATGGTCCCGTAGCCGGCCGGTTTATACAGGTTTTACTGTAGTAGGTGAGGGGATAATAAACTAAGTTTTATAAGAATTAGACAAAAAGATACATCGTATGGCCATCGCGCCATCCTCGTAATCCATCGTGTAGCCTTCGTAATCAATCGTGTAGCCTTCGTGATCCATCGTGTAGGCTTCGGCTGAGATATGAAGCTTAAACCCCGTCTTCGGTTAACCTTCGTATGTCCATCTTTTGCTATCGTATGTAATTTCGGCACCATCGTATAGACTTCGTTATTCATCGTACTTGCTTGGGTCACTTTTTGGTATTTTAACGAGATCGGAACCAACTTCGTACAAACTTGCAATTTTTCGCATTCGGGTGTCCATCGTATATAAAAATCGGGACAGTGTGACGCGGGCATATACATGTAGATTGTGTTATTCAGTCAATTTGAAACCTCACTAGTGCTTGTGCTGATGTTATTTATTAAATAAAACTTTGAATTTTAATTTGTATTTTGCAAAACTTTCTTTCAATACTATGTCTACAAATTTCACGTCCACATTATAAGCCAGACACAAAAATCACATCGCAGAAGGGGTTAAGCAATAAACTTTGTACAAATATTGAACTTTTATAGATCTTTATAGCTAGTTCGAGTTATGTAAGCCTAAACTGGAAATAAACAGAACCTGACTGAGTGAGAGGAAACAAATTTGACAATGGAACAAATTTGTTAACAAATTTAATATGCAAGTGACGCACCAAAACATGTTTTCCGTCTAGTTTTAAAACTTGTGGTGACACCAGCCATGAAATTACAAACTTAAAAATACCAATCAGACAAAGGAGAAGAAATAACTCCAAAAGCATTTTGATTTTTCCACTTTTTTGTTTCGGAAAATTCTGGCGGAAGTTTGTTGTTGACGTCTAAATTAGAACCTAAGGTTGGAAACGAACGAGAACGTATTCCGTACATTAGATTAAGATAGATAGAGAATATGATGAGGCGTGGAATTCAGTCATTCCAAGGATTTGTATTTAGTAAGAATCTTACTATACAAATCATTGGTAATTCGTAACAAAAAATATTAAAACACATAAAAATAATAGTAAGAAATAGATTGTCCATCTATTGTCACGGCTTGTGGGGAAAAATAAGAATCTATATATATATATGATTAAGATTGAAGGAATCCTTAAGTAATTCTCAAAAAGTTGATGGTATTCACGGTTACTAAAGAAGAAAGCAAATTATTCAAAGTAGTGAAAAAAATAGTTATGATCGTAAATTTTTTTGTAATAAAAATTATGTGTGTACACTTTTACTAAAATATACCTTGTTAAGGTTTTAATTTTAGTGGTGTACATAGAAATGATAAATCCCAGACCATTAAATAGCAATCTATATTTTTATTAATCCTTTTATTTTTTCTGTCAATAAATAAATAAATAAATAAACTACGTCCTTTTACCTTTTACCAGTAAATCTATTTCACTCCTTTTTAATCTGTGCGTTTTAAGATATTTTGACTAACATTATTATATGCTTAATGTACATAAAATAGTAGGTGTAAATATTTTTATGTTAGTTTTTTTTTTTACATTTATAAACGGTTTTAGGACAACAATAATCTTTTAAGGATTGTATATAGTCTAATCTGGTCTGCTCCATGTTTTTAAACAGCAATAAATAAAAATAAGGGATTTTTTTTAAACCGTGTGACACGGGTGCTCCGTTGCGGAGGAATTTACTTAGAGAAGAAGTTAAGATGGCTCGTTGGTACAAAAATTTCAGCAAAAAATTAAACCTTTATTTTTCCATTACAAATTTTATTTATTACACTGTTAGTTATTACTTTATGATATGGTACAAAAATCAACCCAAAAAACGATTCGGTTTGGCCCCAGATGACTTTTAAAATGTTTATATCATTAAAAAAGCTCCAAATTATCTCCCTTTGGTGCAAAAATGACATTTTTTGGCATTATATGAGGGTTTGGATGGGGTTAAATGATTAAAGAATAATGCCCTTAAAAAATGAAGATTAGAGAATAATGGGCCAAAAAATAGAAGATTAGAGAAAAAAAGGGTTAATTTTTGGAAGATTAGAGAAAAAAGGGGTTATTTTTTTAAAGATTAGAGAAAAAAGGGGTGAAAATTAAATGTTTACAGAATAACAGACCCCCTCATCCAGACCCTCTTATATTTGAAATATCTTTTTTAACTCATCGGTGACCTATGTTTTTTATTATTGTTTTCAAATAAGCTGTACATAAACTAAATAATTGTTAAATTTAAGCGATTTCTGTATTAGGTTATTTTTTTATTTCGATATTATCTCTATTTCTCCTATTAGCTCAACAGAAAAAAAGGACATTAACAAAAATGTATGCTTCTTCTAGAGGCAGATTGTGAGCTTACATGAACGGTGACCCCATTTTTTTATTTCAGTTTTCTTTTAAGTATATGATAAAGTTCATTTATAAAAAAATATAGCGAAATCCTATATTAGAAAAAAAATTGATTTGTACCCAGGAGCCCCCTTAACTAGAGAGAAGAAGATTTGACTGGATACTTGTAATTAAGAAAACTATTTCATTATAACACAACGATATCAATTCAATAGAAAAGTAAGTTGTAGACTCGAAAATTTGATCACTCAATCAATTTGGAGAATTTACTGAATGTTGTTCTATTTTTGTTCCGGTTAGTGATTCCATCATTTAATGGACAAATGTAAAGATAATTGGAATAGATGTGAGTTTTGTTACATCCGAGACATTTTACAATTATATATGCCCAGTATATATTTGAGTTTGGAAAGTTAAATATAAAAAAACTTCTCAGCATTTTTTAAATCATAGTCAGTTTGCGATTCTCCTTTCTTTTTGAAAGTGTTCTCTATTATTTTATTGATTTTGTATTTAATTTGTATCATAGATCAGATGCATTCGTTCAGTGTATGTTCACTTGTGTTAATACGTTAATACGTCTTTTGATTAAGCCATTTCATTTGATATTTTATAGTCACTTTGTGTCTTTCTATGTTGTGATGTTACACTATTGTTTCAGATAAGGGTGAAGGTCGGAACCTATTTAAACGTTTAAACCCACTGCAATTGTTGGCACCTGTCTCAAGTCAGGAATCTGATGTTAGTAGTTGTCGTTTGTTGATGTGATTCATAAGTGTTTCTCGTTTTTATATAGATTTATAGAACGTTGGTTTCCCCGTCTGACTGGTTTTACACTAGTAAATGTTTGCCTTTTATAGCTTGCTGTTCGGTGTGAGCCAAGGCTCCGTGTTGAAGACCGTACCTTGACTTATAATAGTTCACTTTTATAAATTCTGACTAGGAGAAGACCTATAGTTGGGCACACATGAACACATCATGTATTGTCCCATTAATAATTGTTCCACCCTCAAAGTCCTAATCACGAAACCAATTTAGTTACTTTCCAGAATTTCTATGCTTTAAAAGTTTGAATAAAAGTCCTTCATGCAATATAAGTTTTGTATAGGTATAACTAGAAGAACGTGGCTTGGTACTTATACATCCCTCAAAAAATTAAGCAATTTAAATTGGTATCGTCAACAAGTTTAGTTAATGGATGAGAAAGGTTAAGAAATAGAAACAGAAACTGTAATAATAAGTAATATAACCTAAATGTGAAGCACTACACGGAGTCGAACTACATCTTTTCATTTATCCCATTTGGTGCCAAAGTTGTTAATTTCCTCAGTTATCCAAAACCTTTCCCGAGCGAGTCTATCCTCCTTAGACCAAGTAGAGTTGTGGTCAATGATTTTAATGGTCAGTCGATTGAGATCTGCTTTAGTGTGGCCAGGGGATCTCAAATGTCGACTGAGAGGGAGGTCTAGCTTGCATTGGTAGTCGCTACGATGGCCGTTTATTACTTAACCTTAGTAAAAATTTATTACTCATTTTTCTTATCATCAAATTACTATATATTTGGGGTGGTTAAATACGCAGTCTCTGTTGCAATTTTTCTACCGTTGTCATATTTCAAACATTATACCAGCTTAGATCGGTCAGGACTGTGTATTGGGATTGTATTTCCACGCAGTTGTTTAACATCTCAACTATCAACACCTTTGGGAATTTAGAGTTGTGCCAGTTCACATCGTAAATAACTATTTTTCATTTTGGCATATTTTTGTAGTCTTTGCGCCGTGTTTGGAAATTTTAAAATTGTTCCAGCGTTTGCTTAAATTGTATAAATTTCAAGATTTTGATAGAGTCTTAATTTGAATTGACATGATTTATTTTTCATCGTACTATTACCGAGGAAGGATATCTGTTATCCGAAATATCTAACATATTGTTAGTTTTATTGTGTTTTTGGTGATGTACCCTTTTAGACTTGTTATACATATATATATATATATATATATATATATATATATATATATATATATATATATCGATAAAATTGCTTTGTTGATACAACAGAATCTCATTCACTTCCTGCTGTTTTAAAGTGAAGTCGATAGAAATATCAATAAGTTGGTTAATGACAGCCGTGGTCTTTTGTGAAACCTGATTGATAAAAAAAGGGGGGGGGGTAATCATATTTTCATTTAAAAAATTGTACACATATCTTATAGACACAATGCTTCGTGTACTTTAACAAGATACTTATTCACAGTGAGATTAATCTGTAATATAATTTGAGATTCTTGCTTTTTTTTTCTAGGATATGGGGAGGTGCTTACCAACAAGACTTATCTCAATTTTTAGCACATTAGACTATGTATGTATGGTCATAAAACAATAATAAACTTGTTTGTCTGTGTATTGTTAAGTTATGTTATCATGGCTACCTGAACACGCGCAAATTGTTCAGTATAGCGCAACTTAACACAAGCACTTGAAGTGATAAGAACCCGGCATAATTTAAACTGACACAAATACAACTTCTCTACACAATAAGATATCCAATAAATAATGGATAAAAAAAAATGGCAATTTGATATCGAAAAGTGACTATATTTCCTTAATATTTGAGGTGAGTTACTGTGGATTCATTTAATTTCGTGATTTAGAAAAACTTGTATTTTCGTTATTTTGCCAAATAATAATTTCAAATATAATGTGGCGGGTCTTCCTTTCTATCCCTTCTTTCGGAATGAAGAAAGTTACGATTGTTGCATAAATTTTAATACGAATTTAATTACAAGATTAAAACTCCAATAATTGACAGATGCAAGTTGCTTCTTTGAAAATTTCATCTCTAATCTTTCATAGGTATAAGAAGACGCCCTACTTGAGCACAATTTGATTTAAAAAAAATAATTCAATTGACAAAAGCCATGAATATTTATTCACGGCCGATGGCAGGACTTTATTAAAGGATGATAAAGTTTTTGACTATCTTTACATGCTATTTCAGTTGGTATTTTATAACGGACAAAGATACGGTCTTTTAATCTCCTTATTTTATATTAAAAGGGTGATCTTTTTTTCAATTGAAATTAACATTAATAAACACTTGGCGAATTTTATATGTCACTGACAGGGCAAAATTAATCTATAAATATATTATACCCTTGTAAACACATTTCCTTTTGATATGGATATAGTATTCAATTGTTGGAAATCTACGTATATATATGGAACTGAGAACTTTGTACAGGGTTGATAAAAGTTAAAAAGATTTCATTGATTATGATTAAGAAATGAATTTTTGCAGAAATATCCTAAAAAGGATCTGGCATTGTTTGAGAGTCGTGTGTGTTACACAAATGTCATATTCACGTAAGTATATAACGACCATAGTTTGATGCTGAATCATATACTACATGAACTATATGTACTACTTATAAAGGCCACTACTCATAAGTGTGTACACAAACATAATATTGTATGATAAAATATATCATGATCGTCATCTTCATCTTCATGGATATCACAAGTCAATAGAGAAGTTATTACATAGTCTGATTGATTGACCGGTGTTTAACGCCACTTTTAGCACTATAGTGCTATTTCATGCGGTCAGTTTTTATTGATGTAGGAAGTCGGAATGCACGGATAGAACCACCGACCTTTGACCTTTGACAGAAAAAACTGACCTTACTAGTCTTATTAGTATATAGTCTGCCTGGAATATCTAAGTATAATAGTATGATATACAATAAGTTATGTTTAGTTTCCTGACAACCAAGTAAAGACAACTCTTTTATATTTCACATGATAAAAACAGACATAATCAATCTCAAAGGAACATTGGCTCTCAGTGGCGGATCCAAGGGGGGGGGGGGGTTCCGGGGGTTGGAACCCCCCTTTTTTTGGACGATCAATGCATTTGAATGGGAGCATATAGTTGGACCCCACTTTTTTTTTTAAATGGTTGGATCCGCCACTGACATTTAACCATCACACCGATACTGAAACAACTCGTGCTACCTTTTAAACTTAGATATGTCATGGAAGCATGGAAGACTTATATTGACTTTCGATTTTCTTCCATAATTAAAGTAAGTTCTTTGGCTATACAAAAGCCAGACAATTGAACCGTCTTAAACCCTAGAAGCAATTGTTAGACGTAAGAGAATGCAATCTAGTCAGAGTTTATGTTTACCACACCTTTTAAAAGAACAGAATTTTCGTTTAGAAATGCATTATAGACTGTCTTATTTATTTTTAAAAGTCTTTCTTTAAACAAATACCACCTTTATCTAGATTAAGATGTTTTACAACAGGTATATAATATAAGTAAACAATTCAAATATATTAGCACCATAATAAACTTTTAAATTGACCTTTAAACATGTTGCAAGTGTCTTTTCTTGTGACATCATCAATACATAGGATATATGTTCTTCAATGTTAGGTATGTGCAAAAATACAAAGGGGGTAAGTTTGGATTTTTCTATGATATAAAAAGGGGGTGTAAATTTATAATGCTGAAACTGAAATACATTGTTTGCTGGTTATAATGGGCTGACATTTAAAAAAAACAACTTGTGGACACGGTAATTAGTAAGTGCAATGATATTTGTAAAAAATTTGACAGGGGTGCATCGAGTATTATTGAAAAAGGGGGGTGTATGTCTTTATAATTTAATAAATACTGCAGAGCGGAGCTGGAAAAATTATTCTTAAAAGAAATATTTCGTGAAAACATGAGACTTTTATTTTTTGGCGATCTTCACATGTATCCGCCACTGGTTGAATTTTAAACGAATACACACTATGTGAGCTGTGATAACTTAATGTTGATGGATTGTATATATATATTTTTCAATACATGAAAACAATTGCGTAACAATACTCCATAAATACTTCGTACCTTTACACTGACAATAATCAATAATAATTTGTACGACTTTAAGTTAAATCTTTCATCAATGCAATTAATTCTAGTTTATGGATGCAATCGGTTTAATATGTAATAATTTCTTATTAAAAGTTAAACACGCCCTTATTAACTGTATAAAATATAAGACATTTGTCAAAGAAGACGAGCAAGAATGTCTACTTTTTCCAAGTTTAGAAGAGCAGGAGCTTTTGATAGTATGTATTTGCTTGTTGTGACTTTTATGTTGTTACTTTAGCAGTGTTTTAAATTTCTGTTTGGCTTGAATTGTAACCCTGAAATGTTTGAATTCTGCCATTTTTTTATGTATTGCCTACGGTGTCCAAAAGAGATTCATGGATGCAAATGTTGGTGAGCAAAGAATCCTGAATTTCTGATATTTGAGACAAAAAGGCATTCATAAACTTTTAAAGCTGACCATGCGGTATGGGCTTTACTCATTGTTGAAGGCCTTACGGTGACTTATAGGAAATTGTTAATTTCTGTGTCAGTTGGTCTCTTGTGGAGAATTGTCGCATTGGCAATCATACCAAATCTTTTTTTTTATATTGTCTGGAAATTTCTAGAGAAAAACACGCACATTTTTAATATAAGGAGAAGGAGATTGTGTTTGTTGGGCCAGCTGAAGGACGCCTCCGGGTGCGGAAATTTCTCGCTACATTGAAGACCTGTTGGTGACCTTCTGCTGTTGTTTTTTTTCTATGATCGGGTTGTTGTCTCTTTGGCACATTCCCCATTTCCATTCTCAATTTTATTTTATTGTTGTCAAATAGACTATTCACCAATATATTTAAAGAGCAATATTAGTACCGAAATAGGCAATGAATATTTAAAGATCATGCTAATGTTAAATTGATAACCTTCAAATAAGGATTTAGTTTATGCAAAGGACTTATATACTTACATTTGTCTTATCTTTATTTATGAGGTATACAAACAAAAACACCTTAAACATTAGTATTTGATAACCGGTTATTTGATTTCCGTTTGTTAAAAGATTTCTACAGAAACAGTCAAACTTCCAAAGTCAATCTGTTAACTAATGACAGTTTTAAAAGTAATTTATGATAACGCAATATCTCTATGCACTGTACAAGTCATATAAGAACCAAAAATTTGCGAAAGCAAATTTACAGATCTAACATTGTTGGGTTGATTTTTAGACGAGTTGTATATACATTATGTACACAGCCATGTATCACCATCATTGATGGCGATCCGATGGATACATCTGTTGTAGAGTTGTCACTGACTCAGACGTACTTATAAATATAATTATTTTCTGTGACTGTATATTACATTAATTTGTAGGATCCTTTACTATAGATAATTTAGCTGATCTGTAACAATAACATCTTCATGCCTTATATATCATGTACTGTAGTACGCCGCTAGATTAAAACTGACGAGGAAAGGTAACACACGGCCAGCGAAAGCTCTTTTTTGAGAGCCCAGGTGGTTGTGTGGTCTAGCGGGACGGCTGCAGTGCAGGCGATTTGGTGTCACGATATCACAGTAGCATGGGTTCGAATCCCGGCGAGGGAAGAACCAAAAATTTGCGTAAGCAAATTTACAGATCTAACATTGTTGGGTTGATGTTTAGACGAGTTGTACTTATATATGGTCAAGAAGAACATAATTATATCTCCCAGCCAGTGTTTACGTATCCTATTATGATTTCCTTGAAAGAGGGTCGGGTCTTTGCTTACAAGGAAGATATTAAAACAAGGGTTCCACGTGGCAAAGTTAAAGTCACATCTTCGAAAATGTTACGGACGCCATCACGATTAGGTTGATTGTTTTTAGGATTGGTTGATATATAGATGACGACGAATATGCTCTAAGTGTAACCACAATTCCATCATAGCTTTCACGAATGCGACACCACAAGAATAATCGAATTATCCGTAGCATTAATAACAAGACAGGTGTCAAACGTGTAACAAGATCTACTTACAAGTGCGAATCACATGAAATCACTAAGTGTTTGATGCTGTTCGTGTTGTAGTCTTTTCTTTTCTATGTTGTGTTTTGTAGACGGTTGTTTAACCTTCCGTCGTTTTTTTGTCAAGACTTTAAATAAAATTGAGAATGGAAATGAGGAATGTGTCAAAGATACAACAACCCGACCAAAGAGCAGATAACAGCCGAAGGCCACCAATGGGTCTTCAATGCAGCGAGAAACTCCCGCACCTGGAGGTGTGCTTCAGCTGGTTCTTAAACAAAAATGTTTGTACTAGTCCAGTGATAATGGACGTCATACTAAACTCTGAAATATACGTTTGTCGTGAGTTTGGATATCCCTGAGATATCTTACGCCTCTCTTTTACAACATAAGCTATAGCATTACAGTTTCAGTAAGAATATAGAGCACATTTTCTTTGGCATAAAAGACTAGTTATTGTATCGAGACGTGTAAATAATAATTTATTTTTTTTGCAGAATCTGAAGATGTACCGAGTCGACCTGTGAAACGGACCAACAGTAGCAGCTGGATGATTAACATTGTTAGAACAGTCAGATTCAAACATGATGCGCTGAAGGATCATGGGTATTGGTATCTCAGTAAGTCAATGTTATCAGAACAATCAGATTCAAACATGATGCGCTGAAGGATCATGGGTATTGGTATCTCAGTAAGTCAATGTTATCAGAACAATCAGATTCAAACATGATGCTCTGAAGGATCATGGGTATTGGTATCTCAGTAAGTCAATGTTATCAGAACAATCAGATTCAAACATGATGCGCTGAAGGATCATGGGTATTGGTATCTCAGTAAGTCAGTGTTATCAGAACAATCAGATTCAAACATGATGCGCTGAAGGATCATGGGTATTGGTATCTCAGTAAGTCAATGTTATCAGAACAATCAGATTCAAACATGATGCGCTGAAGGATCATGGGTACTGGTATCTCAGTAAGTGAATGTTATCAGAACAATCAGATTCAAACATGATGCGCTGAAGGATCATGGGTATTGGTATCTCAGTAAGTCAATGTTATCAGAACAATCAGATTCAAACATGATGCGCTAAAGGATCATGGGTATTGGTATCTCAGTAAGTCAATGTTGTTAGAACAATAAGATTCAATCATTATGCACATGAGTGGTGTCACCACGCATTAATTATCCAGAATGCCATGATCGGTTAACTGACAATAAATTTCCCTACATTTGGGAAAGACGGAGAGTATTAGATCTGGTTGAAAACTTCGGTCTTTAAGATTGGGTCATTTTGTTATCTCCTGTTATGGTATTGAATCTAAAACTTTTGTAACTAAAATATTAAGGAATAATATATGATCAGTTTCTGCCTTGTTATTTTATAGTCTTCTCCACAGTGAAAAAAATCAACCAAAGGCTGAAGTTTTTACATAGAAACAACGATTGTCTAAATTTTCAATCTAAGAAAACATTTTGCCTTTCCCTGATTAAATGTCATTTTGACTTTGCATGTGAATGCTGGTATGTAGGGTTTATCAAAACAAATGAAGAATAAACTTCAATTGGCACATAACACATTGTGAGATTTATTCTGCAACTACATCAGAAAAAGTGACACATATTGAATTTGAGAATATTTTTTTAATATTAGTTACAACAGTCAAACAACTAAGACTCAAATATGTTTTCAACATTTTTAACAATATATGCCCAAATTATTTGCATTCTTCTTAGAAATTAAAAATCTTTCGATACAAGATCTTGTAGTAAAAACTTTTATATACCAAAAATTAAAGGGTGTAAATCTACCAGTTTCGTTTATAAATAAAATGAAAAAAATATATTATAAAGACGTAAATAAATTGACAAATAAATAAATTCAAAAAGGTATTATCTTTCAGGTAACAAAATAATAATGTTTATAAATAAGTTATTTCGGGAACACATAACAATAATATTCGGGTTGCCATCGAACGCACCGATGACTACAACTCATTTTGATTTTATAAAATTTTCCAACATGAGTTCAGTGTTAGCCACAACGATAGCAAACAACAGAAAAAGGATAAGAAATCAAGTTCTTAAACGTCGTAGCAGCTTTGTTAAAATTCGTAAAGTTGGCTTCATTAGTGATGTAACTGTTGGAGAATTCCTGGACCATTTCATTTACACAAGTAAGTCAAACAAATGACGGGTTTTCTATAGGGGAATTCCTGGAACATTTCATTTACACAAGTAAGTCAAATAATTGACGGGTTTTCTATATGGGGATTCCTGGAGCATTTCATATACACAAGTAAGTCAAACAATTGACGGGTTTTCTATAGGGGAATTCCTGGAGCATTTCATTTACACAAGTAAGTCAAATAATTGACGGGTTTTCTATAGGGGGATTCCTGGAGCATTTCATATACACAAGTAAGTCAAACAATTGACGGGTTTTCTATAGGGGAATTTCTGGAGCATTTCATATACACAAGTAAGTCAAACAATTGACGGGTTTTCTATAGAGGAATTCCTGGAGCATTTCATTTACACAAGTAAGTCACACAATTGACGGGTTTCTATAGAGGAATTCCTGGAGCATTTCAATAACACAAGTAAGTCAAACAATTGACGGGTTTTCTATAGGGGAATTCCTGGAACATTTCATTTACATAAGTAAGTCAAACAATTGACGGGTTTTCTATAGGGGAATTCCTGGAACATTTCATTTACATAAGTAAGTCAAACAATTGACGGGTTTTCTATAGGGGGATTCCTGGAACATTTCATTTACATAAGTAAGTCAAACAATTGACGGGTTTTCTATAGGGGGATTCCTGGATCATTTCATTTACATAAGTAAGTCAAACAATTGACGGGTTTTCTATAGGGGAATTCCTAGGAACATTTTATTTACACAAGTAAGTCAAACAATTGACGGATTTTCTATAGGGGGATTCCTGGAACATTTCATTTACACAAGTAAGTCAAAAAATTGACGGGTTTTCTATAGGGGGATTCCTGGAGCATTTCATATACACAAGTAAGTCAAACAATTGACGGGTTTTCTATAGGGGGATTCCTGGAGCATTTCATATAACAAGTAAGTCAAACAATTGACGGGTTTTCTATAGAGGAATTCCTGGAGCATTTCATTTACACAAGTAAGTCACACAATTGACGGGTTTTCTATAGAGGAATTCCTGGAGCATTTCATTTACACAAGTAAGTCAAATAATTGACGGGTTTTCTATAGGGGGATTCCTGGAGCATTTCATACACACAAGTAAGTCAAACAATTGACGGGTTTTCTATAGAGGAATTCCTGGAGCATTTCATTTACACAAGTAAGTCACACAATTGACGGGTTTCTATAGAGGAATTCCTGGAGCATTTCAATAACACAAGTAAGTCAAACAATTGACGGGTTTTCTATAGGGGAATTCCTGGAACATTTCATTTACATAAGTAAGTCAAACAATTGACGGGTGTTCTATAGGGGATTCCTGGAGCATTTCATTTGTACAAGTAATTCACACAATTGACGGGTTGTCTATAGGGGAATTCCTGGAACATTTTATTTACACAAGTAAGTCAAACATTTGACGAGTTTTATATAGGGGAATTCCGTGAGCATTTTATTTACACAAGTAAGTCAAACAATTGACAGGTTTTCTATAGGGGAATTCCTGGAGCATTTCATTTACACAAGTAAGTCAAACAAATAACGGGTTTTCTATAGGGGAATTCCTAGGAACATTTCATTTACACAAGTAAGTCAAACAGTTGACGGATTTTCTATAGGGGGATTCCTGGAACATTTCATTTACACAAGTAAGTAAAAAAATTGACGGGTTTTCTATAGGGGGATTCCTGGAGCATTTCATATACACAAGTAAGTCAAACAATTGACGGGTTTTCTATAGGGGAATTCCTGGAGCATTTCATATACACAAGTAAGTCAAACAATTGACGGGTTTTCTATAGAGGAATTCCTGGAGCATTTCATTTTCACAAGTAAGTCACACAATTGACGGGTTGTCTATAGAGGAATTCCTGGAGCATTTCAATAACACAAGTAAGTCAAACAATTGACGGGCTTTCTATAAGGGAATTCCGCGAGCATTTCATTTACATAAGTAAGTCAAACAATTGACGGGTTTTCTATAGGGGAATTCCTGGAGCATTTCATTTATACATGTAAGTCAAACAATTGACGGGTTTTCTATAGGGGAATACCTGGAACATTTCATTTATACAAGATAGTCAAACAATTGACGGGTTTTCTATAGGGGAATTCCTGGAGCATTTCATTTGTACAAGTAAGTCAAATAATTGACGGGTTTTCTATAGGGGGATTCCTGGAGCATTTCATATACACAAGTAAGTCAAACAATTGACGGGTTTTCTATAGGGGAATTTCTGGAGCATTTCATATACACAAGTAAGTCAAACAATTGACGGGTTTTCTATAGAGGAATTCCTGGAGCATTTCATTTACACAAGTAAGTCACACAATTGACAGGTTTCTATAGAGGAATTCCTGGAGCATTTCAATAACACAAGTAAGTCAAACAATTGACGGGTTTTTTTATAGGGGAATTCCTGGAACATTTCATTTACATAAGTAAGTCAAACAATTGACGGGTTTTCTATAGGGGAATTCCTGGAACATTTCATTTACATAAGTAAGTCAAACAATTGACGGGTTTTCTATAGGGGGATTCCTGGAACATTTCATTTTTACATAAGTAAGTCAAACAATTGACGGGTTTTCTATAGGGGGATTCCTGGATCATTTCATTTACATAAGTAAGTCAAACAATTGACGGGTTTCTATAGGGGAATTCCTAGGAACATTTTATTTACACAAGTAAGTCAAACAATTGACGGATTTTCTATAGGGGGATTCCTGGAACATTTCATTTACACAAGTAAGTCAAAAAATTGACGGGTTTTCTATAGGGGGATTCCTGGAGCATTTCATATACACAAGTAAGTCAAACAATTGACGGTTTTCTATAGGGGGATTCCTGGAGCATTCATATACACAAGTAAGTCAAACAATTGACGGGTTTTCTATAGAGGAATTCCTGGAGCATTTCATTTACACAAGTAAGTCACACAATTGACGGGTTTTCTATAGAGGAATTCCTGGAGCATTTCAATAACACAAGTAAGTCAAACAATTGACGGGTTTTCTATAGGGGAATTCCTGGAACATTTCATTTACATAAGTAAGTCAAACAATTGCCGGTGTTCTATAGGGGATTCCTGGAGCATTTCATTTGTACAAGTAATTCACACAATTGACGGGTTGTCTATAGGGGAATTCCTGAAACATTTTATTTACACAAGTAAGTCAAACATTTGACGAGTTTTATATAGGGGAATTCCGTGAGCATTTTATTTACACAAGTTAGTCAAACAATTGACAGGTTTTCTATAGGGGAATTCCTGGAGCATTTCATTTACACAAGTAAGTCAAACAAATAACGGGTTTTCTATAGGGGAATTCCTAGGAACATTTCATTTACACAAGTAAGTCAAACAATTGACAGGTTTTCTATAGGGGAATTCCTGGAGCATTTCATTTACACAAGTAAGTCAAACAAATAACGGGTTTTCTATAGGGGAATTCCTGGAACATTTCATTTACACAAGTAAGTAAAAAAATTGACGGGTTTTCTATAGGGGGATTCCTGGAGCATTTCATATACACAAGTAAGTCAAATAATTGACGGGTTTTCTATAGGGGAATTCCTGGAGCATTTCATATACACAAGTAAGTCAAACAATTGACGGGTTTTCTATAGAGGAATTCCTGGAGCATTTCATTTACACAAGTAAGTCACACAATTGACGGGTTGTCTATAGAGTAATTCCTGGAGCATTTCAATAACACAAGTAAGTCAAACAATTGACGGGCTTTCTATAAGGGAATTCCGCGAGCATTTCATTTACACAAGTAAGTCAAAGAATTGACGGGTTTTCTATAGGGGAATTCCTGGAGCATTTCATTTATACATGTAAGTCAAACAATTGACGGGTTTTCTATAGGGGAATACCTGGAACATTTCATTTACACAAGATAGTCAAACAATTGACGGGTTTTTTATAGGGGAATTCCTGGAGCATTTCATTTGTACAAGTAAGTCAAACAATTGACTGGTTGTCGAGCCTGCAACTTTTGTTGCAGAAAGCTCGACATAGGGATAGTGATCCGGCGGCGGCGGCGGCGGCGGCTACGGCGGCGGCGTTAGCTAACTTCTTAAAAGGTTTATATTTTAGAAGGTGAAAGACCTGGATGCTTCATACTTTGTATATAGATGCCTCATGTTACGAAGTTTCCGTCAGTCACATGTCCAATATCCTTGACCTCATTTTCATGGTTCAGTGACCACTTGAAAAAAAAGTTCAAAATTTTTGTAATGTTGAATTCTCTCTTATTATAAGTAATAGGATAACTATATTTGGTATGTGCATACCTTGCAAGGTCTTCATGCCCGTCAGACAGTTTTCACTTGACCTCGACCTCATTTCATGGATCAGTGAACAAGGTTAAGTTTTGGTGGTCAAGTCCATATCTCAGATACTATAAGTAATAGGGCTAGTATATTTGGTGTATGGAAGGACTGGAAGGTGTACATGTCCAACTGGCAGGTGTCATCTGACCTTGACCTCATTTTCATGGTTCAGTGGTTATAGTTAAGTTTTTGTGTTTTGGTCTGTTTTTCTCATACTTTATGCAATAGGTCTACTATATTTGTTGTATGGAATGGTTGTAAGGTGTACATGTCTAGCGGAGAGATGTCATCTGACCTTGACCTCATTTTCATAGTTCAGTGGTCAAAGTTAAGTTTTTAAGTTTTGGTCTTTTTATCTAATATTATATGCCAAAGGTCAACTATATTTGGTGTATGGAAATATATTATGATCTATATGTCAGTCCCGCAGGTTTTATTTGACCATGACCTCAATTGCACGGTTCATTGCACAGTGTTAAGTTTTTGTGTTTTGGTCTATTTTCTTAAACTATAAGTAATAGGTCAACTATATCTGTTGTATGGAAGCTTTGTTAGATGAACATGTCTGCCTGGCATGGTTCATCTGACCTTGACCTCATTTTCATGGTTCATTGGTCTTTGTTTAGCTATCTTGGTCAATGTTAAGTTTATGTGACAGTTGTAATCAAGCTTTATACTTAGGACTATCAACATAATATCAAGAAAGCGAGACATTTCAGTGTGTGCACTCTTGTTTTCTATAGGGGAATGCCTGGAGCATTTCATTTGTATAAGTAAGTCAAACAATTGACGGGTTTTCTATAGGGGAATTCCTGGAACATTTCATTTACACAAGTTATATGTTATAAGGTTTTGTATGATCGACCATTTTCATTGAATTAGTACACATTTTTGTTTTGATACCAGCTGAAGCACGACTCCGGGTGCGGAATTTTCTCGCTTTGTACGGATGTTTTCTGATTTTTGGTCGGATTGTTTTCCCTTTGACACATTCCCAATTTCCATTTTCAATTTTATAAACCCAATGATTCCTAGAGAAATCGTGTACAAAAGTTGACCAGTATCACAGCTTCATACGAATGCATTTAGGTTAAACAAAATATTGTGAAGGTATCAACAATTTGTAAACGCTTAAAACAGGTTGTCAGTCAACGAAATGGGTTATGAATTTATTGCGCAAAACATATTTCTTACTTGTTTATAAAATTAACCACCATTGAAGATGGAGCATCTGAAAAGTTGCTACTATTGTTTCCTGCAATTTCACTCCTGCATATTTTCAATGCTATTGTACGCCACTGGATTATGATGAATAATTTGGTTGATTTGTTCCAATCTGATAATGCGATATTTCAATTTTGTTTATTTTAATATTGGAGCATTATTTGTTATGTATGAAAACAGACTTTGTTCCCCACTTTTCCCCCTCAATTTTTAAAGTAGGGGTCATTGTCCCCTCCCGTGTCACAGTGCCCCTACATCCCAGACCTAGATAAAAAGCTCGGAAGTACAAATAAAATGTACAACTATGAGTGTGATAAAAATTAGAAAGATTATATCATAGGGAATATGTGTACTAAGTTTCAAGTTGATTGGACATCAGCTTCTTCAAAAACTAGCTGGACCAAAAACTTTTACTTTAAGCGGGACATACGGACGAAAAAACAAACGGACATACATACGAAAGAACGGACAGACGTACGAACGAACGAACGCACGGACCGACAATCATAATGCCATCAAGTGGGGCAAAACATTTGTTATTTTTACTTCAATGTCGACAAAAAGTTCTACAGAGCATTTTTCGGAATATTCATGTGATCCAGACTAAGAATACTTTTTTTTAATTCTATTCCGTGTAAGCAAAACGTTAAAATACTTAAATTTGGTTCAAAACTTAAAATATATATACACATGTATACATAATAAGCATACCAATGAAAAAGGGACAAATGTTTTTAAAAGCATGAATAATAACACGTTTTGGAATCATTGTGTAACACAAGACAAGTGAATTAAAAGAAAAGATTACAAATTTACAAAAAATCTTCTCCAACAACTCTTTTTGATGGAGCCTAGGCCATATACATGGATTTTCTGTTTTGTGTAGCGTTAATGAACTATTGTTTCCTGTGAATGAATGAATTTTATTCTCATCAACTAATGACATAGTTATAGAGACAATAAGTATATACAACAATATAATATACAGCGCATGTATGAGGCAAATGATATACATTAACCAGTAGAAGAGACTTTCACATTAACAGCTTTAATATATCGACATAATTTTTCTAAAACTGTAATATTATTTGAGGAAAACAAATTACATAATTACCTAATGAAGCCTAGTATAATATGTCTGTCGATATGGCTTTCCTCATCCCATATGCTATATATTATCAATTAAAGTGTTGTATTTTCATTAGGGATACGTTATACTGTTATAATTATTGATTCATTCACGTCAGAGTCTTTTGTTATATACGAGGATACTAAACGATATTCATAACACAACAATATATACATTGAAGGTCACGCATAATTTCTGAGTTGTATTTCATCTATCTCAATTCTATGGTTCATTGCTGTTGTAGTTGTGATAGCTTTATTAAGAAAGAAGAACCACTTTTTCTTTTTTATAATTCCAAAACGTTTCTTGGTCTTTACCATAATGGTTTAGTTACTAAAAATAAAATGTATAAATATTTGATGTGTCTAATCCGTCATTAGACGCGCCATATATAATTTACTATCGAAGGATTTTTTTATTGTGTCATTAGTATATTTTTATTCCCTCCAATTTTCAATTTTTAATATACTTGTGGTCTCAAAAGTACACAAACTATCCGCAAAAGTCACGGTTATTGCATTTGATTGATATTAACGATTTGACTTTGTGACATATATGCTGATGATCAGTATACACACGATGGTACGTACATCATCACCTGGTTTCATATTCCTTACTACGTACAGATATTCCTTTCTATTAGTAGTGATGAAACTTAAACATGAAGTATAAATCCGATTATATACAATTACAGAGATAAAACAGTTATTTGTTTAATATCACATATGGATGATGAATGATAAATTTCTATACCAATTTTCAGAGTCGTCAGAATGGAGCACACAATTTCCGGATTCGAATGGACCAAATCAGTCACCTATAAATCTTGTGTCTAAAACAGCAGTGTACGACCCGAAGTTTAAGGAGAAACTTCTATCAATTTCATATTCCTCATCGAGGGAAACAGACTTCTTAAATAACGGACAAACTGTAGTTATTTACCCAAAATCTAGAAACGGTAAGTCTTTTCCTCTTTTGTTCTCTTTTGTCGCATAGATGTGATTCGTCGACTGTGTAATATACAAAAAGAAGATGTGGCACGATTGTCCATCAGAAAAATATCCACATGATACCAAATGACACCGAAATTAACACCTATAGGTCACCGTTCGGCCTTCAACCATGAACAAATATGCAAACGACTTAAAAAAAATGTAACTTAACCAAGGGAATTCTAAGTGATATCTAAGTTAAGGGAACATTTTATGCATACAGGGTCCTGACCTTTAAATTGAGATTCAAAATACATATATATTTCTACAGCGGAACAAGTAGATGACCTGACAATACCGGTTTCGCTGAATAGGAGTGACCGTTATAGCTACTTTAACTGCACTGCATGCAATACTTATGAACGTAAGGTTTCGGGGGATTCCGAGGATGTTGTCAAGCATATCCAAAGTTTTAGCCGTGTATTTGTCGTTTATTATTTGCCGATTTACTATCAATGTGCCGGAGGTCATATCGGACTATAGTCAAACTTTTTACTGTAAACTATGAAAAAAACTATGTTCATGTTCATGTTTATAAAAATATTGTTTGATCAATGACATTTTGAAATAGAAAGACGACATGAAAGAAGATCGGAAAGTGCTAAAGGAATTTGAAGTATTCCAATATGACTTATCATTCAAAAAAATGAAAAAAAAAATAAAAATGTCAGCTTAAAAAATTAAAAAATGAAATAAGAATGCGAAGTCAAATGTTATAGGACAACCATGTGAAATGAAAGATGGAGGGGCGGCTCTTTACACTACAAACCATTAACAGTCTGAAATGGCCTATATCTGTACTCGACTGTACTGATTTTTACTCGACCAGTCTGAATTCGTCTGAGATTTACTTGATAATACTCGACTGTAGTCTGAACAATACTAAACAGTCTGAATGTGTACTTGACCAGTACTTAACCGTTTTATACAAGTCTGAACTGTACTCGACCTAGTCTGAACCGTACTCGACCTAGTCTGAACCGTACTCGACCTAGTCTGAACCATACTCGACCTAGTCTTAACCAAACTAGACCTATTCTTTGTATCTATTAACTGAATTTTATCAATTTAGGAATTTTTTTTAACAACTTAAAATTAAAAATGTATTCAATACAGTTTCTGAAATTAAAATTTCACAATAATCAATCATAATATAACTTCAACTCAATATTAATCAACACTTAAATAATAATATATATCAACTTTTAAAATATAAATAAAACAAGCTGATCAAATAATTTAAAAAAAATAATTGTGACTAATATTTTCAATATTATTCAAATTTTATGAATATTTAGGAAGTATTTTATGGTAATTAACTGGACTATTTTCACCATTAACTTACACCTAGCATATATTTATGTTGTCAGTTGACTTTAGTTTATAATGCAGTGAATGTTTTTTTTTATTAAGATATATATAAAATAGTATATAAAACAACTTAATAAATTTTTAAAAAATGAGAGCTTAATTGTTTTGTTTTATTAAACCAAGAATTTAATATAATCATCATAATAGAATTTCCCTAGCAATCCTTGATAACCTTTTTAAAAAAAGGAAATGTATTCCAAAGTAACAGTAAAACTTTTTTTAAATTAATTTAAGTATTTCTTTGTCAAATTAACATGGCATACATAAAGCACTTTAATATGTTCTAATTAACTCAGTACATGTGTGTTTTACAGGTAAAAAGAAAGCCCTATTTCCTTAAATTCGTGTATTACTTATCTAGCACATACATGTATATTCGAAAGGCCTTGTTATTTAATTTAAACAGGATGTTGCAATTTTGAATCAATGTTATTTAGAATTTAATACCTCTGACCAGGTGTGATCTTATTTATGAGTTTGCCCCAAGCAGAGGTTACACTTTATATTTCATCACTAATCAGAAAAATAATTTTATTTATTTATTTAATTTTATCCCTTTCTGATATAAGTTATATATGATATATTTTTTTATCCTAAAATTATAATAAGAGATATATTTCTTTTATATGGTTAAAATCTTTTATAAATTTTGCTGGCTGTTGTTATATATGTCAGTTAAATTTTTTTTATTTAAACAGTTAAAAAATAGAGGGTTTTTGGTCTAGTATGGTTCAGACTGGTCAAGTATTGTTCAGACCTTTGGTTAAGTATGATTTAGACTGGAAAAATAGGTCGAGTACATGTCAAGAATGGGTTAAGACTGTTTCAGACTGGTCGAGTAATAGTTCAGACTATTTTCAACGGCAAAGATAAGGGTCAAGTACAATTTAGTACAGTCAAGTATGGTTCAGACTGGGGTCGA
Organism: Mytilus galloprovincialis; assembly: GCF_965363235.1. NCBI lineage: Eukaryota > Metazoa > Mollusca > Bivalvia > Mytilida > Mytilidae > Mytilus > Mytilus galloprovincialis. The sequence goes on from NC_134843.1 coordinate 93,814,106, forward strand.
GTAATGTCAAGTAAAAGTCAGACCAATTCAGACTGGTCGAGTAAAAATCAGTACAGTCGAGTACAGATATAGGCCATTTCAGACTTTAACGGTTTGTAGTGTTAGCATTGCAAGAAACGAGTGCTATATGTGGTATCATAGCTTCATTTGACATGTGTACTTCGAAACTTTTTTACAACACAATATTGTATTTCTGACTAGAAGTCTTATTCTGAATGCAAATATTTGACCAAAACTGAAGTTGTTTAAAAGTTTACGGCACGTTTCGATTATTTATAAAGCAACAGTTTCAGTCGAAACGAAAATTCGATGGAAACTAAACTAAGTATTATCTTTAAGACACACATTTGTTCAATTTGATTGAAATTAGATGGAATACATTATTTCATCAACATTTTCCATACCAACAATCTTAGCACAGACTAATATTTTGATTTCATGAACAAATGGACAAATGTTGCAAAATTTCTTTCCGGATATTATATAGTCTATTGAATGAACAAGTCTCTATACGATTTTTTCTTCTTGAAAGCTATGGTAATCATGGTGACCATAAAAAAATAACAATAAAGACACGTGCAATACTGGTGAAAATTGATAAACATTTTATATTATATTTTATGTCGATACAATAATGTTTGGTTATAGGTTCTTTCATTACACTGTCATAATTACAAGTTATTAAATTCATATACCAAAATAACAATTGACATTTATCAAATCGCATGATACACTATATATAACCCGAATAATCCTGTTGTAATTTCCGCTCACTATTGATCGTTTCTAAAGTATATTGTCCGCAGAATTGTTCCAATTAGATACAAAACAATATACTTTGCTGTTTTTTTCGCAAGCAAGAAACGAGAGCAATTTGTAGGGGATCTCGGCATTGGGGGTTCTGATCCCGGATCCCGCTTACTGTTTTGTAATGCGGAGTTCACACGTAATTTGAATTCGATTCGCATTAAATAATTCGAATTAGTTTAATTCGCATTCGAAACGTTTACGTCCTAACGTCAATTCTTATTCGAAAATACAATGCGCGTCAAATTCGCTTTACTGTCCAAACGACGTTAACTTTTAGTTAACTTTTAGTTCGTATTCACAAAAGAGTGATTGGACGCGATTAGCGAATTAGATTCCCGTATCCCGCTTACAATAGTACTATGTAAGTAAGCAATTCTCATTTTTTTGTAATTTCCGTGTCCCGCTAGACTTCATTTCCCGTTTTCACGGCACAATTTTCACGGGCCAAGCTTACAAAAATCGGCAATCCCACGTCACGCTTAGACCCCAATGAGACCCATTTGGTAGACAAAAACTTATCCCGAGTTATTTGTACTTCTCAAGCTTTTTTTTATTATTGATCCCTCGTTTTCCTACCTTGTGAAAGGGAAATTGACCGTATCTTTTATTTATATATAAATTGAATAAAATACGAAGTATCATCCCGTTAAATCACAAACGACAAAAGGTTCAAAATAGGGACATTAAAATTCGATGCCTTGTGTAGAGATAGTCCCACGCTATGTGAACATTAAATAATCATTAAAACAGATCGTTGAGGGGTTAGTTGATGGCCTGTTGCAGATAAAATAGCTGTCCCTATTCTGAACGCCAGTTGCATTGTTTTCCAATTGCATGGCAGTCCAAATTTTCACGACTTTCGTTCCTGTCGTTCCACTTTTCAGCACCTAAATATGGTAGTATTTGTTAACAGTTTCTCGTCGTGATTATGCTTGAAATTATTGCCACTGAACGTTAAGCAAGCAGCAGTCATTCAAATACTCATTAAGGACAACACAATATTACAGTTTAGATGAGAGAAAAATGTAGTTAGACAAATGCATGGAGAATCTTAAGTATTGTTGCATTTAAGGAACGAGTCTTTAAATGAGAAGGTAAACTGATAATATAATTGGATTTTATAAGGAGGGAGTAATACACCTTTCATATATTGGTCACAGATCAAATTAATTGATAGATATCAATTATTGTTATAGATACATCAGTTAGACAAGAACAAGCTGTTCGATCAGGTAAGCTCTTTTTTCAAAGAATTATAATATCTTTTCCACATGACAAAATTGAACTTCTGACCACAACAGAAAATAATAAAAAAAATACTAGTGCTTACTGGAGACAATTCATATTGTATCATGCAGAATGATGAAGTAGCCATACTGCAGAAACAAATTGACATTCCTGTAATTAAACCACCGTAATTTGTACATGAAAATCAAATGTCGATATTTAACTAACCATACGAGTTGTCAGGAATTTGGTACATCGTATATCTATATAAAATTACCAATTTCTGTGTATTTGAAAAAAGTGGTAAGATTTTTACTTTTCAACTTAAAATTGATTACTATACACCAAAAGGTTATTTTTTTTTTTTGAATCATTGTTATTAGAACATGCTAAAGTTCTCAAATGCATGAACGAAAACTTTTATTTCTACTTCTTCATACGATTAGGAAATGGGGTATAAATTCGCGATTAGAAATTTCACAACTATCCATCACAACCAAAGGGCACAGATGTAAATACTTACGTGTTACTGCAAGGCCTTCAACAATGAGCAAAAACGTGTAAGCTACGAACGACGTTTGTAACTACAACAATAAACGAAGAAAGCAGCTGATTACATACTCGTGTATGGTTTGTGGCGAATACGTAATGTAATAGTTAATCATGAAATTTTGTTTGTGTCTTGTTTTAACCCAACACGAATAGTGAAAAAAAGAAGTGGATATGAAAAGAGTAATTTTAACCTTTATTTCTGTGTGATTGAAATGCTTTTGAAAATGTTATGAATATGTTCACGTTGAGATCTATACTAATACAAAACAGAAAAGTTTTAAAAGATTAACACCACACAAAAACCAAAAACTTCATTATGTTAGGAACAATGAGGGTTTAGGTTTCACTTGTCGCAATTTAATGTATAATATAATTCATTGCTTACTTGCTTAATCCTGTTGCCCCTTGGTGGAGCATAGGCCACTAACGATATTTCTCCACCTTGTTCTGTTCTTTGCTAGCCTCTCCAGATCGTGCCACTTGTACCCTTCTTTCTCCATCTTGGCTGCAACATTTCTTCTCCAGGTGTATCTTGGTCTGCCCCTGCTACGCTTTCCTTGTGGGTTCCACTGTAAGGCTTGCCTTGTAATGTTAGTTTTTGGCTTCCTCAGTGTGTGTCCTATCCATCGCCATTTTCTCTTTTTTAACTCTTCATCAACTGGGGATTGGTTGGTCTTTTCCCAAAGATCTTTGTTTGATATCTTCTCAGGCCATCTGATGTTAAGGATGCGCCTGAGGCAGTTGTTAATGAAGACTTGAAGTTTATGAAGCAGGTTTTTTGTTGTTTTCCAAGTCTCAGCTCCATATAAGAGAATGGTTTTTACGTTTGAATTGAACAAGCGTATTTTGGTCTTAAGTGTGATATTTCGTGCTTTCCAGATTGACCCCATCATGTTAAATGCAGTTCTGGCTTTGCCAATTCTGATCTTTACATCTTTATCTGAGCCGCCAAGATTATCCACTACGCTTCCAAGGTATGTAAAGGATTCCACTTCTTCTAATGCTTGGGTGTTAACCATCAGACTGGCTTGGGACTTTGTGTTTGACTTTAACACTTTGGTCTTGTTTTGATTGATGGAAAGGCCCGTTTCTGCTGCTCTCTTTTCAACCTGCTCTAGTTTGTCCTGCATTTGTTGGTGGTTGTGGGATAGCAATGCAATGTCATCGGCAAAGTCTAGGTCATCCAGCTGAGTGAACATGGTCCATTGGATGCAATTTCGTCTGCCATCTGTGGCTTGCTTCATGATCCAATCAACTGCCAGGAGGAATAGCATAGGTGAAAGGAGACAGCCTTGTCTTACCCCAGTTGTTATATCAAAGGCCTCTGTTAATTGACCTTCATGTATAACCTTACTCTGCATTCCTGTATAGGTGTTTCTGATGATGGTAATAAATTTTTCAGGAATGCCATAGTGTCTCATCAACTGCCACAACACATCTCTATCTAAGCTGTCAAAGGCTTTGGCAAAGTCGACAAAAACAGAGTAGAGTGATGAATTGAACTCTTGTGATTGTTCGAGGATGATACGTAAGGTTGCTATTTGGTCTGCACATGATCGGTTTTGTCTAAATCCAGCTTGGTTGTCACGAAGCTTTTCATCTATTGCATTTTTGAGTCGGTCTAACATAACTCTATTTAAAACTTTCCCTGGAACTGATAGTAGCATTATTCCTCTATAGTTGTCACAAATGCTTAAATTGCCCTTCTTTGGAAGCTTTACCATGTGTCCTTCTTTCCATTCTAGCGGGACCTCTTCTTCTTCCCAGATCTTTCCAAATAGCTCATATAGCATTTGAGTTGATGTTTCAATGTCTGCTTTCAGTGCTTCTGCAGGTATGTTGTCAGGACCTGGAGCTTTGTTGTTCTTTAGCATTTTTATGGCTTTCTTTATTTCTCCTGTTGATGGTCTTTTACAGTCTACTGCCAAAAGCTCTTCCGAGGGTAGGATGTCAGCTTTTCTTACAGGTGGGTCCTGGTTTAGCACATCCTTGAAATGCTTAACCCATCTTTTCATTTGCTCTTCATGTGTGTTGAGTGTTTTCCCTTCTTTGCTTTTGACTGGTCTACTTCCTTTCTGGTATTTCCCTGTTAGCAGTTTAATGTTGTCATACAGAGCTTTGATGTTGTTTGCTCTGGCTGCTTCTTCTGCTTCTGCTGTCAGTTTGTCTACAAATGCCCTCTTATCTCTCCTTGCACTGTTCCTGACATCCTTGTTAGCTATAGTATACTCTCTTGAGGCTGAATGCTTTGCTGATCTTGTTTTGCTGTTGTTCATGATATTTTTTATATTTATCCTTTTTTCTACTTTTACAAGTGTTTCTGGCGTTATCCATTCCTGATGTTTCCTATTTTTTAAACCAACTGATGTTTCGCAAGCTGTCGTGAAAGCATTTTTAATCTCTTGCCAGTGCTCTTCTATTGAAATTATTTCCTCTGCTGCATTCTGAAATATTGAGAAGCGATTTTTTAGCTCTATCTGGAATTCTGATTTCTTTGTTTTGTTTTCCAACATTGATACGTTAAATCGTTTTCCTGTTGATTCAATATTTTGATGTTTCTTCAGCTTCAATTTGACATTAGCTACAATAAGGTGGTGGTCAGTGGCAGCGTCAGCTCCTCTTTTAACTCGGACATCTTGTAAACTTCTCCTAAACTTCTTGGAGATGCAGACATGATCTATTTGGTTTTCAGTGTTCATGTCTGGAGATACCCATGTTATGTTGCTAGATGACATTTTTTGTGTGGGAAAACTGTTCCACCGATGACCAGATTGTGATTTGGCAAAGGGCTCTCCATTCTCATTCATTTCTCCTAGCCCATGTCTTCCCATCACTTGTTCATAACCGGTGTTGTCGCTTCCTACCTTAGCATTTAGGTCTCCCATTAAGATTGTGATGTCTTTGGAGCTACATTTTCTGGTGGTTTCTTCCAGCAATTGATAGAATTCTTTCTTGATATTGTCCTCTGCACCATTTGTAGGGGCATAGCATTGGATGATGTTTAATGATATCCTTTTATTTGTGGTCTTGAATTTTGCCATGATGATTCTTGCACTTATTGGCTCCCATCCAATTAATGTTTTCTGAGCTTCTTTTGACAGCATAATGGCAACTCCTTCAGAATGTTGAGCGTTCTCCTCCATATGTCCAGAGTATATAATCATTTCTCCTGATGTTAGTTTTGATTGTCCTGCATCATTCCATCTTGCTTCCGCTATTCCTAGTATGCCTATTTCATATGCCTTCATTTCATTGGCGATGGTTTGCGCTTTTCCTGGAATGTACATAGATCTCACATTCCATGTTCCTATCTTTGTTGCGGATTTAGAGTTCAGAAGTCTCAGTTGTGTAGCTTCCTTTCGGTTTTGGCCATCCAACGTCATTCTCCTTCTATGTAAAGGTCTTCTTTCTCTTTCATCCAAGGTTTGTAAATTTTCGTTTCGTGTTTCTGTAATCCGATTTAACCTCTAAGCGGGGGATTAGCCTACCTAAAGGTTCCAGGTGGTTTTGTAAAGGCATCTGGAATGTAGCCTTCCCCATACGGGTCACTGGCCGGTGGGGCATTTTTTGCCCTCATACGCCCTTTGCCGTTGTCGCTTGGCAGCAATCTTCCGCCGGGGCAGTGATCTCCCAACTATTTGTCCAATAGCTGGAGTGGTTGTCTTGAAAGGACTAACGGTTACCACCAACCGGGATTTGAAATCAGAGTTTTCCTACTCCTAGACAGGCTGCCTTCCTAGGCTCACGAGACCCATCTTCCCGTCGCCCTTGTAGTTATGCCTGAGGCCTTTCGGTGCTCAGTATCCATCTGTTCCCACGGGGAGGTACTACATAGGACTTGATGTGGAGAGGCTATGTACTGGCAGGGTGAGACTGACAAACTGCTCACCTTTTCACATTTCTGTTAGCCAGCGGCGCTGAAAGCGAGAGGTGACAAGCACACAGACACAAAACACAGCACACTAGACGCATCACACAACATATAATTCATTATTTATCAGTAATTTGAAATGTTTTCTGGACAGTAATAACTGGTGGACCGTTGGACGATGATGAATACGAGTTAGCCGAGATCCGATTCCACTGGGGACGATGTAACAGAAGGGGATCCGAACATACAGTTAATGGAAAGGCTTTTCCTATGGAGGTCCGTATAATAATAGATTGCTTACATATTATAAATGTTCTCTGGGTGGTAAAGGGTTGTTTGCGTGCAACGTGTTTTGCCATTTTTATTTCATGTGCAGCCGTGAAAATAGTTCGTTATTCACCGTGTTTCGTGAAATCGGTAAAAAGATCAACGTGCAGGAAATTTTAATTGTTCGTTCATCGTGAAATGGCAATTTTATTTCGCGTTCTTCAGTGCAGATACCTCCTTTTATGCCCATCTTTTCTAAAAAAAAAAAATACGACCGTAACTACAGTCCTTCCTCAAAATTTCTCTAATCTCATACAGTTAATGGAAAGGCTTTTCCTATGGAGGTCCGTATAATTACTTACTGAATACAGATTATCAAGTGTTCTGTGAAAAGTATCATAATTATGCCTGTAATTGCAATCATTTGTAACATATTTTATTACGTAGTATATATCTTATTTCAATTAAGTACGTCATTTCTTGGAGCTATATAAACTATATTTTCCTGATATTTAAGAATTTAACGACCCTTTCTTCTTTTGAACAGGTGCAGTTTATACACTGGAATTCAACACTATATCAAAATTTAGAGGAAGCTACCGGGAAAGAGAATGGAATTGCAGCGATCTGTTTGTTTGTGCAGGTTAGATCATGTTTAGATAGCATTTTTCTAATTATTTTGTCCTTATACAACAATGAACATTAGGATAATTATATCTTTAGTCTTTCTTGTATAGAATAACGTTATTTTCAATCTAGAAGTAGCAAGACTATCGTCATCTTAAAATATCATGTTTTCATTTCCTACAAGGTTTTATACTCGATTCATCTGGAAGAAAAACATGTTAACTTTACTTCTGATCAACATTTCTATTTCCGATTAGATTTTAATGTTAATTGCGAAATAATTTGAGCGGAAAACATTTGATTTTTCTTTACGACAAGGAATTCAATTGCTTTTAAAATTACTAAAATAATAATTTCATGGCCTCTTTTTTCACTAGCATGTATTTACCTTTTTTTATTAATGATATTTTGTTTATTTTATGGGTTGTCCTAATGCAAAAATAGATAACAGTCATGCTTAAATATGCAAACAATGTTTTCTGTACAGATAGCATTTTAGAAATTGTAAAAATTTGGGTAGACATGTGTATGCATGTCAGCTTCTTATACTTATTAATTTGGCTAGTTACTCCCATTGAACTCTTTCAGATTGGACGGGAGAACCCAGCATTTAAAGCTCTAATTGCTGACTCCTTAGATGATATATTATACAAGGTAATACTTCTATCATGTTTAGATTAAACATTTGCATTGATGGTAAAAGTGGATCCCATTTCATCTAATGGCAGTGTATTCAAAAATGTATTTTCCCGAAAAATATCTTCAGTACTATCATTTATCCATTGTTGGGACTCGGTTCAATGATTTTCGATTAAAACTTATTCAACTGCAAGGTTAATTTAATTGTTTCCCTGCAGGCTTTTATTCATATGTTGAATTATAAATGAATATGAAATAAGGAGGTTTGGTATGATTTCCAAATGAAGCAGGTTTATGCAATTTCAGTAGTGTAATTCGCTCTCAGACGATAAACATTTATATGTGTTCATCTTTTTACAAAACCTTGATTGCTGTTCATCTTGTTTTTGGAATATGGTTATTTTTGCTTCCTACCCTATCAGATATTTATCCAATTATAGGTATGATTTTAAAGAACTATGATAAAGTATGCTATTACACGAAATATATAAATTTAATTCACATTTTCAGGGTAGACAAAAGACAACGTATGCGCCTTTCAATCCAGCCTCCTTATTACCAGGTAGATATTTCATATATATGTTATATATATCAGGCAAAATGTGTTGGTATATTCTCTTTTTTTTTTAATGTTTGATGTTTAAGAAATTCAGACTTATAGCTAGAGAATTACAGGATGACATTATAATTGGCTTTTTTCAACATTACCCTCGGGGTCTTGCAGTTAACAATCAGTGGTATTACTTAAGAACACCCTTATAATATTGCAGTCTACCAGTAGTGACATTGCTCCATGAATACTATTTGGGCCTGCAGACCACAAGCAGTGGTAGTGCTCTAGAAAAAACAATATGGTATTTCAGTGGTTTTTCTCTAAGGTATCCTTGTGACTTTGCAGTCCACACGCAGTGCCATTATTCCAGAATCATATTCATGTTGCAATCCACCAGTAGTGACTCCTTTCGGGTCTTGAGTCATCCACCAGTTAAATTTTTAATTTCAAAAAATTTCAATCACAAACACGTATTGCGAGATTTCAATACTGACGAATTCAATTCTAAACCTCTGCATTGTACCTGTTGTGGTTCATTATTCATATGCAATCCGACTGGCTACGTTATCACTTCTCTGCGAAATGTGTTATCCGTTAAAACTGAATGGGTCTATTTATACAAATGCTACATCAATCGGGACCAAAATCTTGAATCTATCCTATTTCCATAATAAATATGTTGTTGTCCCCGCAGATTAATCAACATTCTTTTTTTTTGTATATAAACACATACACATATTAAGAGGACTGCTTTATAAATGGGGTAGGTATTGTCAAACATGACTTGCAAACTCACCATTTATACTTCTGTGACACTTACCAAGAAGGAAATCCTGGGTAGTCGTAGGTCTTTTCTATGTTCCTTTAGAATTTCAACCAAAGATGAAAAACTGGATGTTCTTTCACTGTGTTGTATCCCTAAATTACATATGTATCCTTACAAACAAGGTTATGTTGCTGGTTCTTCCAAAGGCTCCAAAAAATCTTTCTTAATTATCAGCATCAATTTGATCAGCAATCATAGCCAGGTTGTAAAGTTATTGTGAAACATTCTATTCTAGAGGTAGCGGGCATCAGATGTGGATACTGGAACTATCGGAAGATCTTTTAGGATAATCTAAGACTCTGTCATCTTGCAAAAGTATAAAAATACGTGACTTTTCTACACTTTACACAAATATTCCACGTTCCAAGCTAAAAGACAAATTGGAATATTTGTTCTTGCTTTGTTAAATAAAAAATAATGGTCAATCTTCCCTCTTCTTGCCGACTTGTTCGTTAATTCATGAGACTAATTTCATATAGGAGCTTCTTCAGAAGAAAGAAGGGAACTATTAAATTCATTTTCCGCTATACAGATGCTTTCATCTCACTAAACAATCCAAAGCTTGGTGACACTGTTGAACGCATCTATCCCATCTAACTCGAGAAAAGTTTACATCGGAAACTTTTAAGACTGCCTCATATCGTGACTTAAATCTAGAAATGGACAATGAGGATCAGTTTAAAACAAATATTAACGACAGAACAGATGATTTCAATTTCCCAATTGTCGATTTCAATGTAGCAACATTCCAGCAGCACCTGCATATGGAGTATGTATCTCTCAGTTACGATAATCAAGGGCTTGTATTTCCTTTAATGATTTCCTTGATAGAGGGTTGATGTTCTTACCCCGAATATAACCTACCGAATTAGATTTATCACCGGGTTTGTGCTAATACGAGCAACACGACGGGTGCCAACCGTGTAGTAGGATCTGCTTACCCCTCTGAAGCACATGAGACCACTCCGGATTTTAAGTGGTGGCCTGAGGCTTTAGTTTTCTACTAGTAGATTATGTTCTGTGTACTGTTTTGGTCTTTTTCTTACTGTTTCTTGCCATGGCGTTGTTTATTTTTCATCTGATGAGTTTGAATGTCCACTTTGTATCTTTTTTTCTCTCTTTTACATTTCCCCAGAAAACCTTGGAATCTTGCAGCATTCCTGTCATGGCATTGCTTTAGAATACCATTGGGATCTTTCAATCAACTGGTAATACAATTGCTTTAGAATTCTTTTGAGGTCATCAAGTGTATCAGCGAGGACTTTCCTTCATAATACCAAAGAAGCAGAGCTCGTGAACAACATTGAGATATTACTGTTCACTTAGTCATATTGCTCCATGATATCATTAGTTTCCTGCAGACTACAAAATGACAGTGCTCAAAAATACCTTTGGGTTTATTATAGTCATAAGCAATAGTATTGTATCAGAGTAACTTTATGGTTTTGCACTCAATCATCAATGAATGAGCTGCACAACACTGTTTGGGTCATATCGTCCACCAGCATTGGCATTGGTATAGAAAATAATTTGATTCTTGCAGTCCAGAAGCAGTGTCGTAAAATTTGCTTTATAATACCATTAGAATTCTACAGTCCACTTCTATTATCGCACTGCGGGTGTTTAAAGCCGTCACGTGGTGACTCCCTATGGATCTGAAGGGGTTTTGTAAATTTCATAAGTTCATAAGGGGTTCATGACGTCACGTCTTCTGTTAATGGTGACGTCATCTATTTATGTTTTTGTGTTTCATTGTTTATTTTTCAACAAAACGCTGCAGAGAATTCCAGCGTGCGATAAATTCGTTATACGGTTAACTACTAACCCACTACGGACCACAGAGGGTGAATAAAATCCATAGGGGATTCGGCCTCCGGCCTCACCCCCTGTGGAATTAACTAACCCTCTATGGATCCGTAGGGGGTCAGTAGCGAACCATATAACTTATGATGGCATTGTAACGTACCAGAATAATATTAGGATCTTGCAGTCATCTAGCAGTTACGTTGCTTAAAAATACCTATGTGGTTTTCCTGTTCAACAGTAATGACAGTGCTCCAGGATAACTATGGGGTCATCTCGTCCATGAGCAATGCATGTTTTGTAGATTATTTATGTGTTAGTCATGCAGTCTACTACAAGTTCCATTGCTATAAAATACCATTTGATAGTGGGTCTTTGCAGATCAACTACAATTGCATTTGAATAGAATACCCAAATGGGCTTTACAGTCCATTAACGGTATAATTGCTCCAGAATTCTCTTGGGTTCTAATAGTCCACCAGCAGTAGCATGGTTCCCTTGCAACTTGCATTGCTCCAATATAAGTTCAGATCTACAGATAACAAGATCTGCATCGGTAAGATTTTCTCAATCGATTTATGACTTTGTAACCCCGGTATACTACTGCTGCCTTTTAAATGTTTCCCTTAGAATTCTTGCAATTTAATATATTTTTATTTATTTCCTGCTGAGTTAAAATACAAGAGAAATGTAAATTTATGACAATACAAAGGCATATGCTATCGTGCCTTTCATACCTTTAATAACTAGTAAATCATTAGCTGTGTCATCTGTCCAATTGTAGAAATAGAAAAAATGCAAGATACCGGACCCAACTGTAGACGTATTTCTATAATAAAAATTTTGTCTTGTTTACAGTGTATTGCTCTATTATTCTATACACAATACATTCTTGTGTGTAGATCTTGTACATGAATGAAAAAATCTGTTGGGTAAACCCTTATGTTAGAATCAATCAAAAAATTATCAACCAATCGTTTAATATTTTAGTTATGAATAACAGTCAGCGACGGTGAACAACTTAATAATTAGAACTTGTAGAAGGAATTTTTTGTTGAACTACATGTAAATACCAAAATAATTCGACAGATTATATAAGTTCTATGTAAAAAGTAAAATGACGAAAATATTGAACTCAAGAGAAAAATTCAAAAAGGAAAGTTCCTCATTAAATGGCAAAATCAAAAGCTCAAACACATCAAACGAATGAAGAACAACTGTCATATTCCTGACTTGGTACATGCATTTTTTAGTGTGGATTAAACATGGTTTAAAAGCTAACCAAACCTCTCGCTTGTATAACAGTCGCATCATCAAATTCTATGATATTGATAACGATGTGTGAAAAAAACCAAACGAACATTTTAGGTAAATAGGGGTCCAGCGGTCAACATTCTGTTATAATCTTGATCACTGTAAAAACAAACAACTTTGTAACAACGAAGCACAAAATGGCATATAGACCAAGCATATATTAGAAAAACATAAAGTCTTTTACACAAATTTACCATAGTAAAATAACACATTGAAAGGCAGAGCCACGTCATATATGTATCATAGAAATATAAAAAGGCATATAGACAAAGCACATTAGATTTTTTGTTTTTACAATAGCACAATAAAGGGATGTATAAGTACAGGGCCACGTCATATGTACCAAGGAAACATTGGTTTTAAGTGTACAGACGGAGGCAAAACGGAAAGCAAATAAAAAATGTAAATTAATAACCAGACATAAATAATCTTTATTTGTAAATTATTGTATGGAGATTATAGGAATAGTTTATTGAAATGAAAATGTGTTAAGCTTGCCAAGGGGATGTGATATATCAATATGATGTGATTAATTAACCGATCATTGATTTCATTTTCTGATAAGATAGTAGTGTAGTTTATTAAATATTGCTCCGTTTGACATCTGTATTAAATATAAGATAAGCCGTATCCTATTTTATTTTTTTTTATCATCGATCATTTTAAAGGTTATCTAGTTGATCTATCAAGTATCCACACGGATAACGTGGCTGACACTTATAATTCATCCAAATCGTATAACTGCAAAACAACTAAATAATTTATATTTAATAAAATTAGTATAACATTTAAAGGGCAAATTATCCTTGAAAGTATTGTAAAAATAATATTGAATTAAAAGACCGTACAAAAGAGACAAAATATACCGAAGGAACATTCAAACCCATAAACATGATAAATCGAAAATAAACATACAAAGTGAAGTACACAGAATGCAACATAGAAAACTAAAGACTGAGCAAGGCGGACCCAACCAAATCGGGGGTCATCTCAGAACCTCTTGAAGGGTAAGCAGATCCTGCTCAACATGTGGCACTCGTTTCATTAGTCAACAACCGTGCTTCATAATCATTGCTTACATTTTTAAATTTTTTTATCTGAATTCAAGACGGAAATGTTTATGTGTATACATTAGGAACATATCAGCTATCATCTGTGAAACAGTTATTCCATAACGGTCAACCAACTGGTGATGGCGTCCGGGTGAAACCAATATTCAGTCCTCGCGTCTCCATCAATATTGAATATATTTTTCAATACTACTGTTTGCTCTTTTTTTGTTGGTGCTCGTATTGGACTTGAGAGACTCCACGAGACGCATTGACCCTCTGTTTTGTCTCTATGACCAGTCGTATATTAGGTGTGTGTCGTTTCCTAATCCTAGTCGGTCAGGTATTAAAAGAAGATATAACAGAGGTCACGTTTGATAAATCGAACAATTATGTACGATAAGCAAAAACGAACTATCAATTCAAATTCATTTTGAGGAACGAGAGTCTTCAGATATAACGCTTGGAAGATGACCATGTACATTGTATTTGTTTGTACACTTTCGCTGGAAGTGAAAAAAGGCTTCCCGATAGATGGTTAATACAGAAGAGAAAACTCCCAAGTCGCATGAAAATCAAGTTTGATTCCTATTGGCAACAATATAATCAAAACCATAAGCAAGAGTAGACGCATCATAACGAACACCACCATCAGCACCCAAAACAGTTTTATTTATTCTGTCGAAGTATTAAGTAACTTGAATGAAAACAATATTCCTATCTACGGATAAATTAAGCTGTTTGTTGTCTAAAGATATTATTCATAACTACATTATTATTATACGATTCAAAACCCTAATGTTTTTTTTATGGAAGACTTAAAAATCGCTTATTGACTTTTTTAAAAGACGAAGATTTGAACTTTGAATGCATTACTTTTTTTTTGATGTATTAAAAGAGGGGGGGGGGGGGCAAGGGGGTCCCAATAACAGCAAAACAGCAAATTGATTTGGCTCATAACAGATAACAAGGAATTAAAATGGACAAAAACAGATAACAGTAAATGAAATATTAAAATAATTCGGTCTTTGACAAATCGGTATTTCTTATTACGGATATAATCCTTTGTAATGCATTCCATTTTCTATGACTATGTTTTAGTATTAATTTATGTATCTAGAATGTGTTTAAATTACTACTCAATATATTATAATATTTTTTATACGCTCGTTTACAGAACGTATTATGGTATACTGTTGTCCGTCTGTTGTCAACATGTCGGACATTAACTCAAAAACTCTTTAACCAATTTGCATTAAACTTTGGGAAATTGTTTATATCTATTGACGTGAGCTCCCTTTTTGTTTTTTTTTTATATAAATTTTAGATTTTAAGTTTCTGGGTAATGGGTTTTTTTATTCAATAAAATTGGTGCTTTTTTTCAGTTTTCTGATAATATCTCAAAAATGCTTTCAAAAATGCTTTCACAAAGCAAGGATTTTTGGTGAATAGTTTATATCTATTAACATGAGGTCACTTTCAATTTTTTTATAAATTTTAGATTTTACGTTTCCGAGTTAACGGGTTTTATTAATTAAAAAGGGGGCCTTTCCAGTTTTCAGACATTAACACAAAAATGTTTTCAGCAGTTCTCATGAAACTTTGCTGAAATGTTTATATCTATTGTTGTAAACTCCTTTTCGATTTTTATTAATTTTAGATTTTATGTTATTGAGTTAAGGGATTTTATTCATTAGAAAAAGGTGGAATTTTCTAGTTTTCAAAAATAACTCAAAAATGCTTTCAGCAGTTCTCATGAAACGTTGGTGTATTGTTTATATATATTGACTGAAGCTCTCTTTGTTGCTAATAAAAAAAATGACCTAAAAGAGTTTGAATATTCTGACTTTTTCTAAATGATCATTTAATGAGGTGTGTGAATTTTTCTTAATAAGACTATGAGGCAAAGTAGTATATAGGGTAGCAAAATCAAATGCACCAATTATAAGCATGCAATTTTAATATCAAGTACTTCGAACGAATTTTGACACTCCAAAAGCAATTTATTCCACTATTTTCAAAGACCTTATTTGAACAATTTTTTATCAGCTGAGGTTTTTGATTGTACCAAGTGTACTAGTAAGTAGAATACATAGTTTAGTAGGGAAACAATGGCTTGAAACGAAAGAAATTTCTGTTTGTAATGAGTTATGTGCAGCTTGGGATCCAAGTACATGGTTGGAACTCTCATTGTACAATGCATTTGGTTCTGCTTTGAAAAGAATCACAGAGATGAGTCTATGTACCATATTATATAAAAGGTTAACTGGTCGTTAGGACCTAGTCCTTAATTGAGATCCTTGTCAGATATTCCTGGCCATATGTTTTCCTTTTTTTCATATTAAGAATTGTTTTAATTTAATATGTTCGTACGGGAAACAAGGAACATTATTCTCATACAAATATTAAGATAATTCTAAATACACATTCATAAAAAAAATGGAATTTATTACAAAGGATAATCATAAGATATACTTGAATTGTCCTTGACCACACTTCTGTGATGGGTAAATGTTAATGGAATCCTTCTCTGAATACGCGACAAACATATTAGTAGTGGTAGACCCCAATGTCCAATGATCTTCAATTTATACCGAATATTGACTCAAAAAAAAAATGCTAACATTCCAATTTTCAATAACAGTTAACAGCAAATACATTATCACAATAACAGATAACAAAAAAAGTAATAGCCCAATAACAGCTAACAAAGAATAAGACAATAACAGCTAACAGCAAATATATTTTCAAAATAACAGATAACAAAAAATTAAATTTCCCCATAACAGCATAACAGTTAAACCCCTTGCCCCCCCATCTTAAAACTTCATTCATCAGTTACCTCTTTTGAAAAGTGTTCAGGTAGTAATTACGATAACCTTGATATTTTTTGTAGTTTCTGAGTTGCTACATGATTACTGGGTATATGATGGATCTCTTACACATCCACCGTGTAGTGAAAACGTTACATGGATCCTGTTACGTTATCCACTGTTATTATCACAGGAACAGGTAAGTGAGGTCACGTTATCTAATATCGTGTGACGTTATCCACTGATATTATCACAGGAACAGGTAAGTGAAATCGTGTTATATAATATCACGTGACGTTATCCACTGAAATTATCACAGGAACAGTAAGTGAAATCGTGTTATCTAATATCACGTGACGTTATCCACTGACATTATCACAGGAACAGGTAAGTGTAATCATGTTATCTAATAGTGCTATCACGTGACGTTATCCACTTCTGGTATCGCAGGAACAGGTAAGTGTAGTCACGTAATTTTATAGTGATATCACGTGACGTTATCCACTTCTGGTATCACATGAACAGGTAAGTGAAGTCACATAATTTAATAGTGATAGCACGTGACGTTATTTACTAAGTATTATCACAAGAACAGGTAAATGAAGCCACGTAATGAAATACTGCAATCACGTGAATCCATTACTGCTTCACCTTGGGCAGATAACATTTCCTACCATTGATACGATTCCCGACACTAGTAAGAACTTTAATTCCTGTCACAACAGGAAAGGGTAAAATTATATACTAGTACTGCTTATATCTTGATATAATAGTAGTAATGAATAAACGTTTGATTTTGTTACACAATTGCCTAATTGTTGAAATGGCATAGACACGTTTAGCTAAGAGTGTAAACATGGAAAACTGCTCTTGTGCATTGATTACCTCTTTTCGAAGGAATTTTAAATGACGATTAAGTGAAAACATTCCAATCGTTATTCAAGTAAAAATCAGCGATTAATACTTAATTTCCAGAGGGGTGCTCTCAATTGAAATCAGGTTTATGTGAAGAAAGCAACAATGTTCTAACAAGAACCCGATTAGTCGAGCTTCTTTGTTTTGGTCTGTGGATTCATTTATTTTTCGTGGGTACGAATTTTCGTAGATTCAGTAAAACATGCATTTTCGGGGATGTTTTGATTTCGTGGTTTCGCCAAATTCTGTATGTAAGCTTATTGAAAAATTTAACTCGTTGAACATTTTAATTAGTGTTTCGAATGTATCCATTAAATCCACGAAATGTGGTATCCTACGAATTATTATGACGTCATAGTATTTGATACTCGGTTCTACCGAGCTACTCATTGGCATTCTAAATAATGATACATCAGTTTTTTTCTAACAAAAATATGTTCATGCTCTTCTGACCAGTGTTATGTCTCAACTGTTGTTTCTTAAACA
This sequence comes from Mytilus galloprovincialis, assembly GCF_965363235.1. Taxonomy (NCBI): domain Eukaryota; kingdom Metazoa; phylum Mollusca; class Bivalvia; order Mytilida; family Mytilidae; genus Mytilus; species Mytilus galloprovincialis. Next base: position 93,831,858 of record NC_134843.1, read on the forward strand.
TAACCCTTTGACCAGTGTTATGTCTCAACTGTTGTTTCTTAAACATAACCCTTTGTTTTATTTGTTTTTCTTTCAGGCTATGGATTTTCGTCGACTTAATACATACAGTCAAGAAACTAAAGTGACAAATGCTTATGAAGGCAAACTTGTAGACAATTTTCGTCCCATACAACCCCTGAATGACAGGAAGATCAGAGCATCGTTTCAGTAGAAGTTCCAGCTATGACGACGCTTTTTATGATAAGATATTTAGACTTGTCTAAACAAAGGATGATCGGCATGAAATATTTGCCATCGAACGTTAAGAAACCAGCAAACAATCAATCAAAGAATATTTAAAAGGCTTGATCAAATTACCGTTGTAGTATTTCTACGTAAAAAACCAGGTCATTTTCGTTTTAAAACTAATATATGTTCCTGATGGACTGGTATATAATCAGTGACTTGATTGAGATACCCTTATGTTCTCTTTGAACTGAAATTAAGCTAAAATGTTAAATCTGATTTAGATTTTTATCATAGTAGAATAATTGGGCTAGATTCCAAACCATTAAACAACGACACAATATAGGCTGCGTTCACATTTAACGTACACTGTTTGAGCATATGTATTTCAGTTGAATAATGTAATAGATGTACTATGCTTATCCGTTTGTTCCTCTTATTTTTTCCTAAAATTTGATTTATCTTTTTGTTTCTTTCTGATGAAAAATAATGATTTAATTATGAATATAATATAAAAGTAAAATAATGAAATCCTTGAGAACTATATCTACAACAAATCGGTGTTCATATTATTATCAAGGTCTGTCTCATTATTAATCATACTGTATATTTATATTGATTCTTTGTTTATTTATATTGATATATTTTTACTGCAGACACATTGTGTTTACTCTACATATTATATTTATTTGTATCGATTTATTTTGACTGGATACATATTGTGTTTATTCTATATATTATATTTATTTATATCTATACGTTTTGACTGAATTCATAGAGTGTTCATTCTATATATACTTTTTTCATAAAATGTCACTTTTTGTTTCAGTTGAATTGTTTTCTGTTACCCCCTTCTCAAACAACTGAGCGGACAATAAAAGATTAGAAGGTATTAAGCACATATATGCACAAAATATTTGTCAAAAGATATTAGGCAAACAGCAGCTTCTCGTTGGCATATGTTCAATTCATTTAACTTCCTGTAAGATATGTTCTCTAATATGATATTTCAAGAAGCTCACCTTTTGTAAAATTGCTACTGACGTTTGTTCCGCCTATGACGAAAGTCGTATTATGCATGACAAAGGAATTGGTATCTGGGAGCATCGATGTAAACTAGTTGTTTAAAGCTTGAGATTTCAAAAGATTGAACACCATGATGCTTCATACCACGTATGCAGATAACTTATGTCAAGACTCATATTTTCATTGTCCTTGACCTCTATTCATAGTTCAGAGGCTGCTTGTAATGTGTATTTGTCACTTATTATAAGTACATTGTAATAAGATAACTATGTTTAGTATATTTGTTCCTTGCAACGTCTACATGTCTGATAGACATAATTCACCTGACTTTGATCGCTTTATATAAAACATGTACGTAATTATAAAGTGTTTGTTCGTTTGGAGGTAATTTGATCTTAATTGGTCATATCTTCATGGTTTAGTGATTAACGTTTCATTTCATTAGACTAAGTATGTTCTTATAACACTATGATATGTCAATAATATTCCGTGTAGTCAGTGGTTGTGCAGTTTGCATAAAATTGACCTCAGTTGGTCAACGTATAGTTTTACTGAACGGTAACGTTTCCCAAACTCTACGCAATCACTCCACCATGTTCTTTGTATATACTGAGTGTAAGGTGTGTATATACGTCCGAAAGGCTTCATTTAACATTGGCCTCGTTTAATTCATTTTTCAAATATTTTATAATGGTAAATCTAGTACTTTTTCAGTAGCTTTCAGACACTGAAATATACTGTTGTATACCGGTAAATAGCAATTACCAAACAGTCTGAACCGATCTTAATTGAAATGCTGAACAAGATTTTCTAATTTCTTGGTCAATATTTTAAGAGCTGTTCAAATCAAAATGACCGTTTCAGTTTTAAATTTGTTTACTAGTGATGGCTGTTTCTCAAATTGTATACTTTATGTTGATATGGTATGGGGACACTTCCGATGGACATTATTGTACCGCGCATCCGTCATGTATCAATGTATGATATCCAAATGTAATATGCAAATGATCTGACTTAGTCTGCTGAAGAGTGTATTTTTGAATATGTCCGGTGTTATTGAGTACCAGTCCCTTAAAGTTATCGGGATAAATATGAATTTGAGCGATTATGTTCTGGTTGAATATCCGAGATAATGATACATAAGCATTGGTTTGGTGAATCTTTTCAAATGCTCTGTTGATATATGGGCTATATCGTTTAGTCTTTTATGCAAAAGTATTAGCCTTATCTATGTGTTTTCCTTTACTGATGATAACTGAGTTGTTTAAGAATTGCTGTCATTAATACAGGTACATAAAATCTGTTTTGATATCCTCGTTCGGACGTTTCTAATTTTATTTTGGGGATATGTTTAGTGCGAATTCGAACTTGAACATTTTAGTATCGGATGTATAAGTCCTTTGTACACTTATTTTTCACTTTATGGCGGCATGATGATAAGTTGCGTTTTCTTAATCCCAGTCCTCTTTAAGAGTTATCACAGATTACAATGTGCGCTCCCAGTGTAGATTACGCCAACATATTTGATTGATTGGAGAAATGCTAGTATGATGTCTTTCAGGATGTAACCAATTTATGATTTTCTTCCTGCTAAGTGTTATGATCATGTTATATTTGACCGGTTGCAGTCTCATACTGCATGTTCTTTCTAAATTTCCATCTGTTTATGTCATCCTCTACTTTTAAGTCTTGCCTGCGACTAAGTATGTGTGACAAAGAGGTTTACATTCCGGCAGCGTAAGCTATTTGTATTAAATTTTATATTTCAGAGGATAGAAGACCTGGATGCCTCATAGCTCATACTTTATGTACATATGGCTTGTGTTATAAAGTTTCAATTTGATATATTAGTATTTTTCATGCTTCATCCACTGCTTATAAAAAAATTTCCTGTACATTTCTCTCTTGATATTAGTGATAGGATAACTATATTTGGTAAACGGGTTCGTTATGACGTCTCCATGTCCCTCAGACAGGGTTCACCTGATCTCAATTGCATTTCATGGAGCAATGTTCAACGTTAAAGTTACTAAAGTATGCCCTTTTTCAGATACCATAAACAGTAGGTCAACCATGTGTGTTGTATGCAGCTTATTAATAAAGATGAAATAGAATATATTATAAAAATATATTGAACATTGTAAATGTTTATAATGATACATATGTGGAATAGAAAATAAATAGACAGGAAAGGTGTACGTAAAATATTTTGCAATCTAATTTTTATACCAAACCTTAGAGTCAACGTTTTCTGAACAAAGAAAAAATATTGCCAAAATAAAGAAAAAGAACTTTTTTTATTGAGTTATATAACTTTGTGTGCTTTTACAAACAGAAGAAACTCAAGATATACAAGTATTGAATTATACCTGAAGCAGAAAAAACTAAATTTTCGAACACTTTATCTTTTGTGTCCTCACAGTGCTATTTCATTCCATCCTTTGAAATGACCATTTAGTATAATATAAATTCCTCTAACTACCCTTGTTAACACTTTTAAATCATAAAAAAAGTAAAATTATATTAAGATTTGAATATTACAATGCGTGAGAATATGTTGTAATGTCACTCAAAGATGTGAATATTTCCTATCATAATTTCCTTGATAAAGAGTTGCTGCTCACAAGGAAGATATTGAACCAAGTGTTCCAAATGGTGAGGTTGAAATCATCCCTTCGTAAATTTTACGGAAGCCATCCCGAGCTGGTTGACTGTTATGGAATAACCGTTTCACAGATGACATCGGATATTTTCCTTATGTCATAATAACAATCACCTTCCCTTTTCACAAATGTGACCTACCGAATTAGACTATTTACCAGGTTTGAAATAACATGAACAACACGACGGTTGCCACATGTGGAGCAGGATTTGCGTACCCCTCCGGAGCACCTGAGATCACCCCCAGTTTTGGTGGGGTTCGTGTTGCTTAGTCTTTAGTCATCTATGTTGTGTCTTGTTTATTATTATTTGTCTGTTTGTTTATTTCTATTAAAGCCATGGCAATGTCAGTTTATTTTTGATCTGTGAGTTTGACTGTCCCTCTGGTATCTTTCACCCCTCTTGTCTAAGTTATACATAGTTGTTTATAGTATCTGAAAAGCAGACATATCCAAAACAAGAGTACACACGCTGAAATGTCTCGCCTTCTTTACTAATCATTGATATTTTGTTGATAGTCCTTAATATAAAGCTTTACTACAACTATCACATAAACTTAACATGATCCAAAAAATATGAGGTCAAAGTCATATAAACCAAACAAAAAAATACATGTACACCTTACAATCATTCAATACACTAAATATAGTTGAGTTGACCTTTTGATTATGATTTGTAAGAAACAGACCTAACCATGAAAACTGACGTTAAGGTTATATGAACAATGCAAGGCAGACATGTACAGCTTGCAATCTTTCCATACCACAAATATGTTTACCTATTGATTCTAGTTTACGAAACAGACCAAAAAAAAAAAAACTTAACACTGAGCAATGATCCGTGGAAATAAGTTCAAGGTCAGATAAAACCTGCGAGACTTGCATGTACATCAGAAAATATTTCGATTCACCAAAAATAGTCAACCTATTGCATATAGTATTAGAAAAAGAGACCAAAACTCACTTTACTTTGACCACTGACCCATGAATATAAGGACAAAGGTCAGATGACACCTGCAAATTAGATATGTTCACCTGTCAATCATTCCATACAACAGATATAGTAGACCTATTGCATACAGTATGAGAAACACAAAATATTTAACTATAACCATTGAACCATGAAAAAGGTCAGGTCAGATGGCACCTGCCAGTTGGATATGCACCTTACAGTACTTCCATACACCGAATTTACTAGACCTATTACATCTAATATCTGAGATATGGACTTGACCACCAAAACATAACCTTGTTCACTGATCCATGAAATGATCTAAAGGTCAAGTGAAAGCTGTCTGACGGGCATGAGGACCTTGCAAGGTACGCACATACCAAATACAGATATCCTATTACTCATAATAAGAGAGAAATTAACATTAAAAACAAAATCTGAATCTTTTTATCAAGTAATCACAGTACCATGAAAATGAGGTCAAGGACAATGGACAGGAGACTAAAGGAAATTTCAGCATCCAGGTCTTCCACCTTCTAAAATATAAAGCTTTTAAGAAGGTAGCTAATGCTGTCGCCGGATCACTATCCCTTTGTCGAGCTTTCTGCGACTGAAGTCTAAGGCTCGACAAAAATATTGATTAATGAACAATGAAAATGAGCTTTAGGTCAGATGAACAGACATGCACAACTTATTTTCATTTATAGTGTTATTTTTATTTTTTTACAGCTCTGGGTCGATACTTCATGTCTATCTTTAATGTTCACCTTCTGGACTATTAGTCAACAATAGTGTCATCAGTACTTCGGTACTGATATGATTTATAACAAACCTTTATAAAATTCCGTTAATAAAATTTGAAATTATAAAACACATTAACATGCCATCACTTGCATATAATGTTATAATTCAAGACCATTAAATGTGGTGCTATTTAAACTTGTATTTGGATCTGAATTTTGTTGAAATAATCATCATGTAGAATTTTCATAACATTTGGTTGATGAAAACTTGAGAATGGAAGTGAAAAAATTTAGAATTTTTCCCATTTGTAAAGGTGCACAACTCTACAACTGAAGCCACCAAAATTCAAACTGGATCTGTGTTTTGTTGAAATTAGCATTGTGTATAATATTCATTAAACTTGGTAGAGGCAAAACTAAAAATTCAGCAATTTTTCCATTTGTTCAACTCTAGAACTGTATAAGTGACGCCATCCAAATTCAAACTAGATCAGTGTTTAGTGGTAGAAAGCATTGTGTATATGTGTCATAATATTTGCTCGAGACAAACTTAACTTACAGAACAGAAACCAAATGCGGGACATAAGGACGTATGTAGGCAACAATTAATGATCCCTTCGTTGCTACACTGGGGACATAAAATAGGCACTATATAGAATGGTTTTTGCAATTACATGTACAGGCAGGATGGGGGTAAATAAAAGTTCTGATAGATGTTGCATTCCTACAAATATTGGCAGAAACAGATCATCACTGTCCGTCTGGCAAAACTAGGATTATCTTGAGGTGAACAGATCCAAAGTAACTTTCAAAATATGGCACCACTTTATATTAAGACGATTAATTAATAAAGTCAATATTTATTTGATAAATTTACATATATATTATAATAATTTAATGACCATATAATACATCTTCTTCCATTCAAACTTTACATTCATCTCAAGTACAGTATTTGTATTACATCAAAATTCATTTATAGTAAAACGTTTATCATTCTTACAAACACAAAAGTTCATACATAAAAAATGACATCAACCAGCAGAGTTTGATTGACACTTTTCCATCAGAGACCAAATGACGAGACAAGATTAATAGGGAATTATGATGCTATAAATAATTCCAATTTGGCATTAACATCAATAAATGTTCTATTGTTGTCATAGAATGCCTAGTCAAACCTTTTTTTTTCATAATCCTGATATTAAGAAAAAAGCTAGTATGAAATTTATAATTAAGTTGGACATATCTGACATTTTGTTTTAATGCCTTCTTACGAGATTACAACCCCAATCTTTTTTTTTATTGGCTGCTCTATCTGGTTTTTATAATCAAACTGGGATAAAAATACATTCACACAAAAATTCATTTTAATATCTTCCATTCATACCTCCATAGTATTTTTGAAACGGTCATTCAGCTCTTTACACATAGATAATCATCATTCACAAAAAAACAAAAAAAACCTAACATTTTCACATTTTGCCAAAGCATTATTTTCTGTAATTCCACACATAATAAATGAATTATGATGACTGTTTACAGCTAAAAAGATACACTGCTTCATACTCTACTTTGAGACTTGATAATGAAAGCCCATTATTCTGTTTTAAACCTTTGGCAGTTTAGTCATACAACCCCCTTTCAAACTTGAACACTTGTTTTTATACTTCGATTGGAACATTTAACATATATTTACAGCTTATAAATACTGGTCAAAATGATTGAACTACAATGTAAGCTTTTTCACTTGATTCCAAACCACCATAAAATCCTCTTTACCAACTGGGATAGTTTACTTCATTATTGTACAAGCATTACTACATTTAGAAACAGAACTTGCATCTCAGATTCTTGATTGAATAATATATTCTGAAGCATTGTTCTAAACCATGAAGTTGTTTCAAAGAATTTTTGAGAATATTATTCAATTATTTATAAACAAAAACAAATAGTGTTGTTCTTACAAAAAAAATCCTGCTAATGCCTATGCACTCTTAAATAAAGAAAAAAGGTAAATAACATGACTCAATTGAAGTTTTTGAACACTAAAAGTTTTGTAAAATGTTTGAAAATCTGCACTTATCTTCAAAAAAAGGAAATCTGTAAATAACTAAGCTGTTCAAAAAAGAAGGGAAAAAAACCCTCAGCTTTTTGAAATTTCAATTTCTTTCAATTTTCACATAAATATAAACTAAAAATTTCTGTATTTCTATGATTTCTACAATGAAGGATAATGTATATCTACAATGAAGGAAAAATTCTTCTTAACATAAAAAATTTTGGCATGATTTATGTACAACACATACAATTTATTGCAGTTTTCATTCACCCGTGTCATGGAAAAATTAAAACAACCTATAAAATACATTTAATGATAGCATAGAAAGATTTCTTCATGGTTAATGCATTTCCATTACAATGTTTAAGCACTTAAAACACATGAGAATCCCACTTAAACAGAGGTTTTAAAAGCTAGAGGTGTCAGTATAATGACTTCTACATGAATATAATATCAATTCATTAGTAGGACATTGGAATATAATGCAGAGTCTATGAAGAATCCAGATGTACAAAGAAATAGAATGGAATATAATGCAGAGTCTATGAAGAATCCAGATGTACAAAGAAAAATATGTGGTATGATTGCCTATGAGACAACTCTCCATAAGAGACCACGGTATAAGGTTATAGTTCCCCTGGGAAGGGTGCATCATAACATATATTTTTGTTTACTTTTTTTAAACTGAATTTTCCTTAAAAACAATATTCATATTTTCAAATTTGGCTGGAATTTGTTTGTTGCTGTTTTGTAATGACAGTATAATTGAAGGCTAAATAGTAAAAGTAGAATTCACAATAATGTTATAATTATATAAACACAAAATAGATCATTTGCTATAGTAATGATCCTCTCCTGGCTGATTTGAGAACCATTACTGATTTTTTTTGTATCAAAACTGAATAAAATTTCATTAAGAAAGAAATGAAATAAAATCAGGCACAAATAAATATTTATATATATAATACATCAAATTTTTTTGTTTAGATTTCACTTTGCATAAAATTTGATACACATTTATTTACAATACATCATTTAGAAAATTGTGTGTGCTCTTAGCACACAAAACATACTTCATTTTATAAAAGAAGATAAACAATGAAATAAATAATATAAAAGGAACACAACATTTAAATATCCGTCATGAAGCAAAGCTTCAATATGAAATCTTGACAGAGCATACATTTAAAGCTCTTTTGTGTGAAGAAGTCTATGACATTTTGTTCTTACATACATAAAAAGTACTCTAATGGATTTTTAATGCCCCTCAGAAAATTGCATTTAACTATTTTGTACTGGGTCAATTTTTTTCTTTTATTTGCATACAAATATTTCATGTGTAAATACTGTCACATACAAGGTGATAAAGATGAGAATATTAATTATGATCAATGTTAAAATGTAAATAAATGTTCAATACCCTGCAAGAATTCTTCAAAATGGGGAATCACAAAATATTGGAAATTATATTATGCAGTATTTAAGAAAAAAAAGACATTTTAATCCTCTAGAAATAAACTGACTGATCTGATTCCATTTGCAAGCTGAATAATACTGTGACAGTTCTATATCTGCTCAACATCACCGAGATTTAATCAGACAATCAAATCAGTAAATATTTTAACAAATGCCAGAGCCAAAAAGGACTATTTTTCATTCATTAAGGTTGCACAGACACTGCAAAATTTGTAATTTACAAGCTCATTTACTGGAATTATCCAAGTAAAAGAAGATATATATCACAAGTTTTCTCAAATGTCATGACCTTATAGACTAACTTCATAGAAAATTGAGAAAATGTATATAAATCTGAAAAACACATCCTTTATCTAATCATAGTAGTCATTCAAAAATTCTGATACTAAGAAATCTATAAAGAGATGTTTTGGAAAACAAGACAAGGACAAACTAGTTATATGAAAATAACTTGGCATATACAATGTACCGTAGCTCAGAAAAAGGCCAGCTTTAATATAGTCATGAGATAACTTATGCACCCCTGTAGCACTGTTAATTCTATAGATTGCATTGACTGATCTGACAATAGCACTTCTTGTATATGGATAAACAAAAAACAACTATATACAAAGTCATAAAAAATATTTCAAAGCAATGACATAGACCAGACTAGATTTAAACCATCATTTCATGATTTTCATTTCATTGTCCTCCATTACAAAAAAAAACACAGTAAAAACAACTTAAAGAGAAATATTTTCGTTTGTGAAACGTCTTCTTCACTGGCACCTTCATCTACAAAAACTCATAGAAAAACTGTAGGCTAAAGAATCTGCCATCAGAAATGTTTTGCCTTTCTTTGCATCAACTCCATGAAAGACTTCATTGATACAATCTCCATTTTGTTACATTGTAGCATCACATGTTTACATCACATATGTGATCTACAGGATTGTACAATTATGCATGACTGTTGTTCACAGTTTATTAGATATTTTGTGTCAGTTTGGTCTATCACATGGTATAGGAGTAATGTAATGTAATATTCCTGTTGTTAAGTCCTTGTTTTCATCCACTAGAATTGACACAGTTTGTTTCCAGTAGTCAAAACTGATTCTGGAACTCTGAAAGATAAAAATAATATTTTAATTAGTTGTTCTTGAACAAGTTAGCATCATCTATTCCTGTCTACAAGATATTTCACAGTGGCGGGACACGAAAAGAAAATGCTATCCATATGTGCCGACTCTTAAAAGTGGGATGGTAAATTGTGTGATTATGATGATAGTCAGTTGATTGAGACCACTAAAGGATATCACCATGACTGAAATCTGAATCAAGATCAGGTCATTGGAGAAGTGACAAAGCATGACAGTGTTTGCCTCATTTGTTAACCCGTAGCACACAACATTTTAAGGTATTATTTATAAAGGCTAAGATGTAAATTTTAACCTTGTCTGATTTCCTTCACAAATAAACTAAATACATTACCTTTCCTAAAGCACTACAGCCTTTGTCTTTGTGTAGATAATACACTAAATACATTACCTTTTCTAAAGCACTACAATCTTTAGTCTTTGTGTAGATAATACACTAAATACATTACCTTTTCTAAAGCACTACAGTCTTTGTCTTTGTGTAGATAATGATCCTGCCAGAATATTAACAAATCTCTAAAATAAAAAATAAAAAATCATGTCATATAATATAATTAACAATTGTTATTATTTCCAAACGAATAAAAAGTTTATATGATAAGAGAATTGGAATTTAATAGGTGCATGCATTATAAAGTCATTTGGTATTAGTTGCAATATTTCAATAAACTTCACTATTAGACATTACAATCATGTTTAGCACAAATCTAGGTCCATTATACTGATCCATTTGCAGGTAAGCAATAAGTGTATTTTATGGGGGGGGGGGGGGGGGGGGGGGGGGGGGGGGGGGGGGGAGGGGGAGGAGAGTTTGTTTAAATGAAGAGTTGGCATATATGAACTATTAACATTTAATAACACATAAAATAGATTCAATTGTGACCTTAATTACCAAGGAACAATTTGCTCAAGTTATCCAGAGAAAATTTTCAGTACATTTCACCTATATGAACTTTACAAAACCAATTTACATTTTGATACTGAAACAAGAGGCTCTCAAGAGCCTGAATCGCTCACCTGAATTTTTTTGGTTTAATCTCTCATCAATGATTATTTTGGCTTTTCAATTTATTTAAATGTTCTTTGAATCGTCCTATTTTCTTCAAAAGCAAAAAAAAAAATCATTTTCTCCTATGTTCTATTTTAGCCATAGGAGCTATGTTTCTTGACATACAAGGAAATGAAATATAAAATTTATACTAGATACTCTGAAACTCTAAAACTCATTTAGCCTAAGTTTGGCTGAAATTGATACAGCAGTTTCAAAGGAGAAGATTTTTTAAAGTAAGTCAACATGATGAACAAATTGTGAAAAAAGTCTTTAAAGGGCAATAACTCCTTAAGAGGTCAATTGACAATTTTGGTCAAATTGACTTATTTGTAGATCTTACTTTGCTTAACATTTTTGCTATTAACAGTTTATCTGTATCTATAATAATATTCAAGATAATGACCAAAAACTGCAAAATTTCCTTAAAATTACCAATTAAGTGGCAGCAACCCAACAATGGTTTGTTTGATTCATGTGAAAATTTCAGGGCTGATAGATCTTGACCTAATGAACATTTTTACCCCATGTCATTGCATGTCAGATTTGCTCTAAATGCTTTCGTTTTTGAGATATAAGCCAAAAACTGCATTTGACCCCTATGTTCTATTTTCAGTAACGGCGGCCATGTTTTTTGACGGATCAAAAATCAAAGCACACACTTTGTGCAGGATAATCTAAGGAACAATCATGCTAAGTTTCATCCAAATCCATTCAGCAGTTTCAGAGGAGAAGATTTTTTAAAGTTAGCAAATATGATGAACAAATTGTGAAAAATTGTCATTAAAGGACAATAACCCCTTAAGGGGTCAATTGACAATTTTGGTCATATTAACTTATTTGTAGATCTTACTCTGCTGATCATTTTTGCTGTTTACAGTTTATCTTTATCTATAATAATATTCAAGATAATGACCAAAAACTGCAAAATTTCCTTAAAATTACCAATTAAGTGGCAGCAACCCAACAATGGTTTGTTTGATTCATCTGAAAATTTCAGGGCTGATAGATCTTGACCTAATGAACATTTTTACCCCATGTCAGATTTGCTCTAAATGCTTTCGTTTTTGAGATATAAGCCAAAAACTGCATTTGACCCCTATGTTCTATTTTAAGTAACGGCGGCCATGTTTTTTGACGGATCAAAAATCGAAGCACATTCAAATCCATTCAGTAGTTTCAGAGGAGAAGATGTTTGAAAAATTGTTAACGACGACAGACGACGACGGACGCCAAGTGATGAGAAAAGCTCACATGGCCTTTTAGGCCAGGTGAGCTAAAAATTTAAAATAATACCATTTTACTGTTCAAATTCTCCCTACTTCACCTTAGAAATTATATGAACTGACCTAAAATTGCGTAATAGATTTGTACACCCACTGACGTCCATCATGTCCTCCTTCTCGTCACGGAGAGCCTGGAGATACCGCGGTAACTGGTTCTTCCTGTTGGCAAACATCAAAAATACCAGAGTTGTGTTTAAACAGCTTACATTTTCCTGGAATAACAACGAAAAAGATTTTGCTAAAGAACTGTCAGACTTCAAAATAATTGAGTTCACTTGTTGAAAACATTTTACAAGAGGTATATGCGAATTTAACAGTTTTCCTCATATGAACAAATGTCAAATGAAAAGTTCAAAATATTATTAATGTATAACAAGCATAATGTTCACTTTATCCTGCTACCCCTGTAAACACCATATCTCTATTTCAAATTTAATATATTTTTCTTCTGGAACTAGTTTGACATTCAGCATCTTATGGTGTATCATTCAAATGCTTTTCAGGAAATGATGTGTCTACCAATTTAAGTAGTTCCTAAGAAATGTGCAATGGAATATTTGATGCAATATAGAAAACACTAATATAGTAAAGATATAAAAACATTATATTACACAAAACAAAACATAGATTTTGAGGCAGTCTAATGTATTTACTCTCCGTAAACTTTTGTTCTACACCCCTCATACAAAACCAATGTGTCTTGTGTAGATAGTTTACCTGTCAATAACAATTTTACCTGTGTGAGATTCTGTACATTGATTATTTTGATCAGTTTATACAGGTAATCCAACTGTTTATTAAAATCTCCTATATACATCAACAACTTGTTTTCTTTTTTGGCATAATCTGAAAATGAAGAAAACACAAATAAAAGCTTCAGATAAATTGTAAAACTTATGAGAAACAAGCAAGATAAATTGTAAAACTTATGAGAGACAAGCAAGATGCTTTACAAACAAGAATTTGTCCAAAGTACACGGATGCCCCACTCGCACTATCCTTTTCCATGTTCCATGGACCGTGAAATTGGGTAATTATCTAATTTGGCATTAAAATTAGAAAGATCATATCATAAGCAACAAGTGTACTAAGTTTCAAGTTGATTGGACTTCAGCTTCATCAAAAACTACCTCGACCAAAAACTTTAACCGGACGGACGAACGGAGGCACAGACCAGAAAACATAATGCCCCTCTACTATCGTAGGTGGGGCATAAAAATAAATGAGTGTTATTGGGCAAAATATTTTACATAGTATTGTATGGAAACACCAAGGAGTCCGAACATTTGACACAAATTCCAAAACCTCACCTAAGTACATCCTAAAGAAGTCCTATATATGGCTAATTTATAGGCCAGATTATATAGATATGTTTTAAACAATATAGTATCCCTTTACTTACCTCGACACGGGGATTCATCATTGGTCAGATGTTCTAAGGACAATATAATATCACTTTACTTACCACGACACGGGGATTCATCATTGGTCAGATGTTCTAAGGACAATATAATATGACTTTACTTACCTCGACACGGGGATTCATCATTGGTCAGATGTTCTAAGAACAATATAGTATCAATTTACTTACCTCGACACGGGGATTCATCATTGGTCAGATGTTCTAAGGACAATATAATATGACTTTACTTACCTCGACACGGGGATTCATCATTGGTCAGATGTTCTAAGGACAATATAGTATCACTTTACTTACCTCGACACGGGAATTCATCATTGGTCAGATGTTCTAAGGACAATATAATATGACTTTACTTACCTCGACACGGGGATTCATCATTGGTCAGATGTTCTAAGAACAATATAAGACAATATAATATCACTTTACTTACCTCGACACGGGGATTCATCATTGGTCAGATGTTCTAAGGACAATATAGTATCACTTTACTTACCTCGACACGGAGATTCATCATTGGTCAGATGTTCTAAGGACAATATAAGACAATATAATATGACTTTACTCACCTCGACACGGGGATTCATCATTGGTCAGATGTTCTAAGGACAATATAAGACTACGGATAAACATATTGGAATCAACCAAGTTTCTGTTTACTGTACTGGTAAATTTATCAAACTGAAAAATAATCAATAGTTCTTAAAGTTTGCTTGATCATAAAAAGGTCAAATCAATTTTGATTTATTATAACGTTTTCCATTTGTAACTTTGAGACCCACATTCCCCCCTCCCCCTTTTCATGCATCTATTTTCTGTTTACTTTAAAGAGCATTTCTTTAATAAGAATGTTGGACATTACAGTGGTTACTTTTTTCTTTGGACATCAGATACGAGTCATTAAAGGATGAATACAAAATTTCTCACAGAAAGTGAGCTGGTCATGGGAAATTTTGGAAGTCCTTTACTACCATCTCACATTCATATTAACCATGTTTATGGGATTATTTTTTTCTTGTCTTTGAAGAAAAGCTCCTGGTCCTCACTATTTGCTATTGCAAATTTTTTATGGTCAAATCTTTCAGACTACCACTTCAAGAACTGGTTTAATGAAGCAGCCCTTAAGGAGTTTGTTAATTTAAGTTTAAAATCAGACAGTATTTCACATTGAATAATGCAGATCTTAACTTAACTTAATGCATTCTTTTAGTAACAATCATGGTAAAATTGAGTCAGTAAATTTGTTTTAATTTTTTTTTTTTTTACATCTTATAAATATTTTTACATGTCTAGTGTGAAGTTGGACATGCAGTAATTTACATGAATATTCAATACATTGACTTACCTTAGGTGAAGTATTGAGAATTTCATCAAATGATCTAAATGCTTCAATGTTGAATTTAACAAGTTCTCCCAACAAGTCAAAACTGCTTTGTAGAATTTCTTTGTGTCGTATTTCATGTTCCACAATGTTTGTTGCAACATGCTGTAAAAGATTACATAAAATAAAAAAAAATGGAATTGTGTTGGCACTACAATGGAAGCTTATTTAGGCATATTTCATTTAAATTATATAAATTCCATGTAATGTGGTCAACTAAAATGTATTCATTCTTAGTGAACTGGAATGTTTGTAAGCCATATAACTTATTCTTTGAGGTATGGACTTTTCCCATTGACGTTGTAAAAAAACCAACGTGGGTAGCAGAATAAACCTTACTTTTTATCTTTTGTAACTCGAATCTACCAAACAGACTTAATTTTCCACACTTGATTTTAACTTTTCTCAATACCAAGTATTTGGAATGGTAATATGATTTACTATTTATTTGGTGATATCTTGAAAAACATGTTGAACTGCACCTCATTTTGGCGCCTGTACAAAATCAGGAGCCTCTGGCCATTCGTGTATTATTTTTAATTTTAGTTCATTTATATGTTTTCGAGTTTAGCATGGCCTCCAATATCACTGAACTAGTACACATTTTGTTTAGGGGCCAGCTTACGCACACCTTCTAGTGCTGGATTTTCTCGCTGTGTTGAAGACCCATTGGTGGCCTTTGTTTTTGTTTTTTGCTATTGGTCAGATTGTATTCTCTTTGACACATTCCCCATTTCCATTCTCATTTGATTTTGAGTACAAAAGATTGACGGCTTAGTACAGAAGAAAATGTCTGTCCTTTTTTGTTAAGTAAATACTTACTTGCAGAAGTCCTCTCCTCATTAAGAAGACCTGATCACAGTAGGATGTATTACCTCTTAAGTAACTTTCTACAGCTCTGGCCAGCCAAAACCTGAAATATGACAATCTCAAATAAATGTTTATAATAAAATTTCTTCTAGATATCTATGGTATAGTTTCTTTTTGTATAAATGTTGAGAAATTTTCATATCCAACACAGCAAATTACCTCTTGTGTTGTTATTTTTCGCCTTGCCATATAAATATTTCATAAAATAAAAGTAACTGCAAGACATTCTGCACAAACCAAAAAAGGTCCTTGAACAAGGGTCTTCTAATGCGCTAGAACTTGAACATCTATTCTACCATGTAGAATACTATTTTAAGTCATGAAAGTCAATGAAAATGCAGGAATTTTAATAATAAATTGCATGTAATAAATTTAAACAACATGCCTTTTAAAATATAAATATAAACATCCTCAACAGAGTTATTTTATTTATGTTAGTTGAGTATTACTAAAGACACCCTTTTCTATGCCTGCCCCTCCCCCCCCCCTCTTCTTGATGCTTACCTGAAAGTTGATGTTGTGGGTTCTTTCTTCATAACTTCCACTATTTTAGTTAACAGACCTTTACTTCCTTTGCACATTAATGATCTGAAAATTTATATGAAAGGATTAATAACATTACTTTGTTTACATTAAAAAAAGTCACCTTATACAATACACATCAAAGACAAGAGTGCATACACTGAAATGTCTCGCCTTCTTTACTAATCATTGATATTATGTTGATAGTCCTAAGTATAAAGCTTGATTACAACTGTCACATAAACATTAACCAAGATAGCTAAACAAAGACCAATGAACCATGAAAATGAGGTCAATGTCAGATGCACCATGCCAGGCAGACATGTACAGCTAACAAAGCTTCCATACAACAAATATAGTTGACCTATTACTTATAGTTTAAGAAAAATAGACAAAAACACAAAAACTTAACACTGTGCAATGAACCGTGCAATTGAGGTCATGGTCAAATAAAACCTGTGGGACTGACATATAGATCATAATATATTTCCATACACCAAATATAGTTGACCTTTGGCATATAATATTAGATAAAAAGACCAAAACTTAAAAACTTAACTTTGACCACTGAACCATAAAAATGAGGTCAAGGACAGATGACATCTGCCCGCTAGACATATACACCTTACAACCATTCCATACAACAAATATAGAAGACCTATTGCATAAAGTATGAGAAAAACAGATCAAAAAACTTAACCTTGTTCACTGATCCATGAAATGAGGACCTTGCAAGGTACGCACATACCAAATATAGTTATCCTATTACTTATAAGAGAGAATTCAACATTACAAAAATTTTGAACTTTTTTTTCAAGTGGTCACTGAACCATGAAAATGAGGTCAAGGACATTGGACATGTGACTGACGGAAACTTCGTAACATGAGGCATCTATATAAAAGTATGAAGCATCCAGGTCTTCCACCTTCTAAAATATAAAGCTTTTAAGAAGTGAGCTAACGCCGCCGCCGTAGCCACCGCCGGATCACTATCCCTATGTTGAGCTTTCTGCAACAAAAGTTGCAGGCTCGACAAAAAACTACAAGGGCCATTAATTGCATTGATACAGTGGCAAACTTGTATGAAAACAATATCTTTTCATGAATTAACTTTTAGTATCTATTGTATTATCACTTTATAACTGTTTGAAACTTAACTTGTAAATACACTTACTTATTTACAGCATCAAGGTTAGGTAACGATAAATTACCAGCTTTAGCTGAAAGGAAATAAAACATACATTTTATGATGTTACCAACAATATATTTATCTTATAGCAACAGAAAAGCATGGAACATAACTGCTAAATATCTGAAATTAAACAGTATCGGTAAACAGAAACTAAGTGTCTGACAGATACCAAAAGTGTATAACAGATATGAAAAGTGCTCTCTCTTTAAAACTTTAAAAAAATGTATATGAAGACAAAAACAGAAACTGCAAGTTACTTCTCACTGATGATACCCCTGCCTATTTCGGTAAACAGGGAGTTGTTGAGTCATAGCTAAAACAGTAAACCCCAACTTTTTTTTAAAACAGAGATATAAAAATACATATCCTTTCCTTAAACTATATCTTTATTTTCTCTAATTATAACTCCACCAGAATTTCCTTTTTAAAAAACTGCAGATATGTTTACTAACATATTCAAAACAATCTATAACTATACTTACTGTTAATTCTTTTAACTTCATTGAGCTCATTTTTGGATAATAACAAATGTTTATAACTGAAAAGAAACAGCAATGTTGATATAGAGATTAAGAGGCAACTCTCTATCAAAATGAACAAGAGTGCACACGCTGAAATGTCTCGCCTTCTATACTAATCATTGATATTATGTTGATAGTCCTAAGTATAAAGCTAAGCTTTATTACAACTGTCACATAAACTTAACATTAACCAAGATAACTAAACAAAGACCAATGAACCTTGAAAAAGAGGTCCAGGTCAGATGAACCATGCCAGGCAGACAGGTACAGCTAACAATGCTTCTATACAACATATATAGTTGACACATTACTTATAGTTTAAGAAAAATAGACCAAAACACAAAAACTACACAAAATATAGTTGACCTATGGCATATAGCATTAGATAAAAAGACCAAAACTCAAAAACTTAACTTTGACCACTGAACCATGAAAATGAGGTCAAGGTCACATGACATCTGCCCGCTAGACATGTACACTTAACAATCATTCCATACAACAAATATAGTAGACCTATTGCATATGGTATGAGAAAAACAGACCAAAACACAAAAATTTAACTATAACCACTGAACCATGAAAATGAGGTCAAGGTCAGATGACACCTGCCAGTTGGACATGTACACCTTACAGTCCTTCCATACACCGAATATACTAGCCCTATTGTTTATAGTATCTGAGATATGGACTTGACCACCAAAACTTAACCTTGTTCACTGATCCATGAAATGAGGTCGAGGTCAAGTGAAAACTGTCTGACAGACACAAGGACCTTGCAATGTACGCACATATCAAATATAGTTATCCTTTTACTTATAATAAGAGAGAATTCAACATTACAAAAAATTTGAACTTTTTTTTCAAGTGGTCACTGAACCATGAAAATGAGGTCAAGGACATTGGACATGTGACTGACGGAAACTTCGTAACATGAAGCATCTATATACAAAGTATGAAGCATCCAGGTCTTCCACCTTCTAAAATATAAAGCTTTTAAGAAGTGAGCTAACAGACTATGCGAAATACGTCGGACCGTCGGACAAATCCGGTGAATAATGGATCGGTCTGGTAAAATTTTGTTGAATTCCGGTCCGAATGTCCGGTGTTTTTTTTCATGGAACATTCTAGCAAAATTGCCAAACGATCTCAAATTCATTTTCATCTTTATTATTCACCACAGCGATGTTTATTTTGTTCAACCGCTAGCTTTATGCCGAACATCGACAACCAGTTATGTGTAAATCCGGGTAAAAACATATCTGACTGTCAAAAACAACAATGGATGCCATCATTGGCACAACCGGAAATGTAAATAAAACCGGATCAGATTCTGGGAACGGATAAGGATAATTCCGGGTTTGCCGATTTAAATACAATAAATGAATAAACATCCAAGCAGATCACAAAATTTAGCTATGAAATATAACCACAAGAATTGAAAACCAAAAGATATATGAAAAAGAAAGAAGAAACAGGAAATAATATTTTATACAGAAACTCTAGTAAATTATGTTTAGTTCACAAACATTGTCAAAATCCAATAAAATGGGACATTACTCTTCACTGAAATGCATTCAAGCAATTGTGCACAACTTTCATAACAATATCCCCTCTTGTTACATCATTTTGTTTTAATTTTTGCATTTCGGGGAGGAGTAGGGCACAACAAAGTCATATGTTTGTTGTTTTTTGTCGGATAATATACAATTAGATGTAAAAAAAAATTGGTCTGGTAAAATTTCATTCGGTCTGGTAAAGCTAGGATGCTTACCAGACCGAATGTCCTGTAAAAATAAAATTCATTCGCGTAGTCTGAGCTAACGCCGCCGCCGTAGCCGCCGCCGGATCACTATCCCTATGTCGAGCTTTCTGCAACAAAAGTTGCAGGCTCGACAAAAATCATGAAAATTTCACATGAATCTAAGTTTTTCTAGCCATTAAACCAGGTTCATCCCACTATTATACCAAGTCAGAAATATTGCAGTTGTTAACAAATAGTTTGTTTCTATGTATGTTGGGGTTTGTTTTTGTTGCACTTCAGTGTTTCTGTTGTGTTGTTTTCCTCCTATAGTTGGTTTTGCCCTCCGTTTGTAACCTGGATTTGTTTTCACTCAATCGATTTATGACTTTTGAACAGAAGTATACTACTGTTGCCTTTATTTTTCTATTGTTTATATTTTATATTGCTGTCTAAGTAATTAACCCATTCTCTGAGAGTTCCTTTATTTATGGTATTTTTGTATTTGTTTGCATTGGATAAAATAAGCCATAAATTTTCTGGTATAAACAAACAGGATGTATATATAACAAGAGTGCACACGCTGAAATGTCTCGCCTTCTATACTAATCATTGATATTATGTTGATAGTCCTAGGTGTAAAGCTAAGCTTTATTACAACTGTCACATAAACTTAACATTAACCAAGATAACTAAACAAAGACCAATGAACCTTGAAAATGAGGTCAAGGTCAGATGAAACATGCCAGGCAGACATTTTCAGCTAACAATGCTTCTATACAACATATATAGTTGACCCATTACTTATAGTTTAAGAAAAATTGACCAAAACACAAAAACTTAACACTGTGCAATGAACCGTGAAAATGAGGTCAGGGTCAAATAAAACCTGCGTGACTGACATAAAGATCATAAAATATTTCCATACACCAAATATAGTTGACCTATGGCATATAGTATTAGATAAAAAGACCAAAACTCAAAAACTTAACTTTGACCACTGAACCATGAAAATGAGGTCAGGGTCACATGACATCTGCCCGCTAGATATGTACACCTTACAATCATTCCATACAACAAATATAGTAGCCCTATTGCATATAGTATGAGAAAAACAGACCAAAACACAAAAATTTAACTATAACCACTGAACCATGAAAATGAGGTCAAGGTCAGATGACACCTGCCAGTTGGGCATGTACACCTTACAGTCCTTCCATACACCGAATATACTAGCCCTATTGCTTATAGTATCTGAGATATGGACTTGACCACCAAAACTTAACCTTGTTCACTGATCCATGAAATGAGGTCGAGGTCAAGTGAAAACTGTCTGACAGACATGAGGACCTTGCAAGGTACGCACATATCAAATATAGTTATCCTATTACTTATAATAAGAGAGAATTCAACATTACAAAAAATTTGAACTTTTTTTTCAAGTGGTCACTGAACCATGAAAATGAGGTCAAGGACATTGGACATGTGACTAACGGAAACTTCATAACATGAAGCATCTATATACGAAGTATGAAGTATCCAGGTCTTCTACCTTCTAAAATATAAAGCTTTTAAGAAGTGAGCTAACGCCGCCGCCGTAGCCGCCGCCGCCGCCGTAGCCGCCGCCGGATCACTATCCCTATGTCGAGCTTTCTGCAACAAAAGTTGCAGGCTCGACAAAAACAGAAATCACTACTTATAAGAGAACTCACATATACACAAGTGACTACACAGAACTGGTGTTAAATTAATTTGTTTCTTACTTAAGGAAATTCGCTTGTCATGTTTTGGGTTTTTTTGTCAGATTTTCAGGTTTTATCCATGTGAATGCCTTTAGAAAATTTGCCCATGGACCCCATTTTTCTTTTTTTTTAATAAATCTTTTACATATAAGCCATTTGTAAAAGCCTTCTAAAATCTTATTCATTTTTTAATAGTTTTTAGAACTTTAACTTGTCAATGATAAAGCTATGATAAATCAAGAGAGAATATTTTCCTGCCAAAATTCCAATGGCTAATATCTCGAAAACAAGCACATTGGCCCCTTTATTTTTTTGGCTTTTTTATTCCTCAATTAAAACCCTATCAATATATACTAGTTTTATGAAAAGTTATTTATTTTGAATCTGAGCAGCAAACTTCCTTAAAATGATATAAATGGCTCACATACACTATTCAAGCGTCAGATGTATGCAGAGAAACAAGGGGGTAGGATTCAAACTTAATTAGAACGATGACAGACAGAAACAATGGATTTGATTGATTTTGATTTTTGAGTAGGGTTTTTTAACGCTACTTTTTAGCACCGCATTTAGGCTATTTCGTGGTGACAAGAAACAATGGAGAAGTTTTATGAACTCTGAACAATCTACAAAAACTAGACAGGAATTAAATGTACTGTACATCAACAGGGTGACTGTATATGAATCATACTTACTCAGAATGATCACAGAAACTATGTACAAGTCGTAAAAACTGGATTTTTAATGCCACTTCCTGTAAAAATAGGACAATGGATCGTTATTATATACAAATATGTTGAAAATAAACTAAAACATATTTTATTGCAATGTTTGTATATAGAAAATAATGAAATGTCAGGCAACAACAGTATATGTGGCTAAAGACTTTCAGTCTTCTAATGATTAAAATAATGTGTTGAAAATTGCAATGCATAAAGACTGCGTATTGATACTGAAGTTGAGTTGATTGTTGTCTCATTGGCAATCCTACAACATCTCCTTTTTTAAATATAATATCCAGTTTTGAATTGTTGGAAAATACAAGCCTAAAAAGATAGATTTAGTAATGGCTCTTTCTGCCAAAAGGCACATTAGAAACAAACCAGTTATGATCAATTGTTTGGCTTGACTGTGATCTATCAAGCATCATTAATTCTGTCACTCTAATGAACCATATTTGGTCAATTCTTCTGACCTATGACAGACGGACCTTTTCTTTTTGACTCAGAATCATTATTAAATACTCACAGGACTACATTCACAGGCTGCGTTGTGTCCACGTAATCTGTTCCTACTGCTGTATCGGCTTCTGTCAACAATAATATATTTATAGATTTCATCTCATCAATGGTATAATACAGGTTTGATCAATACTTATTCATTTAACTATTCCAATTCCCAATTTTTAATTTTTTTTTATCAATGCAATTTTACATCCTAAATTCTGTCTAATTATATATATGATACTATGACAGTTAATTCTATATTTATGGAAGACATTTTACAATTATGCAAACAGCAAGTTCAGAAGCACAAATTAATTCATCACATTAGGAACTTTTACTTTGAAAGATTCTTTCTATAGTATAGCATGTATAGTATATTTAAACAAGAATGTGTCCAAAGTACACGGATGCCCCACTCAATCATTGTCCATGGACTGTGAAATAGGGTAAAAATCTAATTTGGCATTAAAATTAGAAGGATTATACTATAGGGAACATGTGTACTAAGTTTCAAGTTGATTTGACTTCAATTTCATCAAAAACTACCTTGACCAAAAACTTTAACCTGAAACTTCCATTTTCATTTTCTATGTTAAGTGGACCGTGAAATTGGGGTCAAAGGTCTAATTTGGCTTTAAAATTAGAAAGATCATATCATAAGCAACAAGTGTACTAAGTTTCAAGTTGATTGGACTTCAGCTTCATCAAAAACTACCTGGACCAAAAACTTTAACCTGAAACTCCCACTTTCATTTCCATGTTCAATGGACCGTGAAATTGGGGGTCAAAAGTCTAATTTGGGTTTAAAATTAAAAAGATCATATCATAAGCAACAAGTGTACCAAGTTATAAGTTGATTGGACTTCAGCTTCATCAAAAACTACCTTGACCAAAAACTTTAACCTGAAACTCCCTTTTTCATTTTCTATGTCCAATGGACCGTGAAATTGGGGTCAAAAGTATAATTTGGCTTTAAAATTAGAAAGATCATATCATAAGCAACAAGTGTACCAAGTTATAAGTTGATTGGACTTCAGCTTCATCAAAAACTACCTTGACCAAAAACTTTAACCTGAAGCAGGACGAACGAACGAATGAACGGAGCCACAGACCAGAAAACATAATGCCCCTCTACTATCGTAGGTGGGGCATAAAAATTAGCTTAAACCATAATATAAATACATACACTTGACACTTCCAAATAAACTGATCAAACAATTCACTTAAACCAGGTGCTAATTTCAGTTCTGCCAGCTTTCTCTGTACCTAGAATAAAACAACAGGTACATAAAAAAACACAATACAGTTGGCCAACAGGCATGTCCTTAACAGTTGTGTAAGTGTCATGAGTGCTTAAGAAAAAAATTCACAGGTAGTTTTTTTTATTTTTCATTTTCATTACCCCATCAGCTTGTTTATTAAATTTTTTATTCATAAAATGTCACAATGAAATAAATAAACATTCATAAAATGTCACAATGAAATAAATAAACATTCATAACATGTTCTAATGGAATAAACATTAAAGTTTTTTTTGGTGGTGTTAAATGAAATATAAGAAAAGGTTCTTATGCATGCAGTGCTATGGACATTCTTCATACAACAGATTTCCATTTATGTTTTTAGCACCTACAATTATGATCCATCAAGGGTTTTATCCATCAAAAGTCATAAAAAAATGTCCTTATTTTTATGTTTTTGCTGTAAATGAGGCATGAGAATGAATACAATATTTCTTCTGTTTCACAGTTCAATTTTAAATTTTTTAAAGTATTTTCCATTACTAAAGAAATTAGATGTAACTATATAGTTTTTCCCCTTGTCAAATGAATAACAACCCCATGCGTTCCTAACAACATTGTAAAATTACCTTATCCTGACATATATTGCAGCTGACCTTTGAAATCAAATTTTAGCACATGTATATGTGTGTGAATTTTGTTCCTTTTGTTTTTCTTACCTTTTTCCGATGTTTTCCTAATAAGAAGAGACCCAGTACATAAACCACCTCTACTCTCTGTACAAGTTCCTCTGTTATTTTTAGACCCTGCTGGACATTCATAGCTCCACCTGCTGATGTGGGCTCAGATATTCCTGAAATAATAATCACTTTAAATATGTGGCAAAAAAAAAAGAGAAATATTAAATGGAAAATACAAATTCTATATTTTTCAGTAAAAACTTGAACCGATTCTTACATATTATTTAACGGTTCTTTGTCAGTTACAATCATCCTTAATAAAATTAACGAAAACATTTTTGTTTTGTTTTGCTGGTTAATTATACTGACTGGAACAGGTCACTTCTAAAATCCTTTTTTTACCCAAGCAGATTTGCATTAATTTGATAACATCTATAATATTATTGTCCTACTTTTGACTGTACAACATAACTTATCTTACCCCCAATAAAATCCTCATCATCATCTACTGTGGGTGTGTCATATACCTCCTCCGCCATTTGATTTTCTATCCATTCCATCCAACAATCTAACTCACTCACCATTCCCCTGTATCTGGGGGTATCTAAAAACAAGATAAATTGTAATTGCATCAGCACTATGCATACAAATGAGTATTTTCAAATAATTGGAAAAAGGCTTACTTTCGTCTTTTTCTAACCAGTTGTGTTATTTTCAAAATTCTTTTCGTCAGTTGATTTATTGTTGTTGGTTCAATGTTTTTTTCTTTCTTTTTTTATCTGTGTTTTTCATTTATTCAGTTGTTCAAATGTGAAATATTAATTATGACATTATATTTTATTAAACAACCAATAATCATAATCTTATCAAGATTTTTCCTCATCGATGAATAAACGAAATTTTTCCTATCAAAAGTCTTTTCTTTTGAAAAGAATATTAAGTTCATCCTTCTTGAAGTAAAGTTTAAAAAGCGCTCAATACGAAAAAAATAACAAGTGCACTACAAACAGACTTACAATCTTTCATTACAGCCAAGTTCACAAGTCTGGGCAGTAACTCTGGAATACCAAGTAACAACTCTGAAATAACAAAACAATTTCCATGACAATAAAATGTTATTATTTACCTTACCATATATTTCATATTTTGTTTTTGATTTCAAATAATCATTCTACTTTCTAATGAATACAAATAAATAAAATTTATAGTCATCTAACAATCAGCATTCTTGTTCAATTACAATCATAATAAATTGACTCTATATTAAACAAATTATAAATTGTATTATTCTTACCTTGATTAATATCTCTAACATTGACAAAACCTCGACTTCTTTTCTGTTTATTCTGGGCAAACACTGAAATTATAAAACATTTGTTTTAAACCATTTATTTTGTATTGTGGAAACTTCCTAAATTAACACCATAGTTCAGAATAACAAAATACTGTGCTGCAAAAACATTATACATGTAAGGTCAACATTCAGGGTTTAAGCTAGGATTTTGAGGGCTTTAGTCACTTTTGCGCGCTATTAAAATCAACCTTATTTTGTGTAAAAGCAATGGACCAATGATTATATTACTAGCTTAGTCAGATTTTAAGGGATTGAGACACCAACCAGCATGATTGGCAGTTATTGTATGATTTGACTGTATTGGCCATTATGAAAGATTCTGACATGGAATCCAGAAATTTAGTTCACAATTTCTCTTCAGTTTGTTCCAGGGGTCATTCCTGATCAACAAAAGTTGGATTCTATTTTTTTTAAACATGGAATCACAGCAGAAATTAATGTGCAATGATTATTTCACTGCATAATCATTATCCTTATAAAACGTCTAAGTCGATATTTGGAAATCATTTCTATCAAGTTTGAAATGTATAAAATCCTTTTTGGAACGATTATAATGACTGAAAGGAGGTTGTAAACAAATCAACAATAGATCACGTTTACTACTTTCGGTTTTAAAATGAAACGAAAACGGGAAGTGACACGTGGATAATAAATTCAAAACGAGTCCGGATTCATCAGAAAATTGTCATTTTTCGATTTAATTTCCTTCAGTAAGAGATATATATTTGTCTCTCTCGTTTAATTGATTCTAAATGATTTCATATTTTACGTTTACTTTTGAATGTCTATAAATAGTCAAAAAGAATACTTTCACGCATGCGTAGAACACAGTACAGGAAGCACCTGTTTAACATCGTGAACTTTTTGAATAAACACATTAAAGTTCTTTATTTTAAATGGAAATTGTCGAAAGCTTTTGATGAAAAATCTAAATCAAATATGACGAAAATACCTTTGAATGACGAATCTACGACAAACTAACTTCAGATTGTGATCGTTTAGGAAATATTGAAATTCAAATGCGAACTGTCCGGGATGTTACATTTTTTATTAAATGACGAAATTATACTCCTCGGTAGGTCTTTTCACCACCGAACACCGCCAAACACCACCGAACACCCCAAAAGTTTATTATTTTGTCTTTTATCGTTATCAATGTGAATTAAATATAATATTCAAGTTATTTATTCAACAAATCAGAAGATTGAAAGTCCAAATATCTACAGAAAACTGAAAGGAAGAGTCTTATAACATCCCACTTTTTGAACTCCGCTGACCCTCATGGACACCTCAAATATACTTTTTTCCATTTTTTCTTTCTAACTCTTCTATAAAATAGTTGTACCAATAATAATAAAAGAGAAAAATATCAAAATCTAACCAATAAACAGAGTTCCAGGATACTTGAACTGATTACTTATTATATATATTTGAATTTTATAACACACACAATGTAATCCGGAAAGTGATGAATCCGGAGACGTTTTTTCTTATATTAATTTTCGATTTTAACATAAAAATGATGCCCATAAAAATCAAAAATTGATTAAATTATATGTAATTTAATTTATTTTATCGTTTTATTGTATAATATCAAAGTTTGTCTTAGTGGTTGGTGGTTTTTCAGGTGTTCGGCGGTGTTCGGTGGTGTGCGGTGGTGTTCGGTGGTGAAAAGACCCACCCTATACTCCTGGTTGTTGAAATGCCAACTGACAGATTTTCCTGGGGAAATAAATATGATGGTCATTCTATGATGGGGTTAATTAATAAATTACGGATAAGTGACCCATCTGATGGCGATAAGCGGATTAGTTGTAATCACAACTTGTAACACCTGTTGAAAATGTTAATTACCTGGAGGTCATAAACTTGTCAAAAACATGAAGACAGGTAGATTTATGGTTTTTATGGCGAATTTTTTTTTACACTTTCAAAATTAAAGTGACGAAATTGATTTGAAATACTTTCGTCAATGAGAAAACCTTTTCGTAAAATACGAAAGTGACGAGCGCTAGCAAAATCACTGAACATTGATCTGATTTTTGCATACAAATGGAAAATATCCGTTTTAAGTTTAGAACCAGATCTAAATAATAATGTTTGCGAATATTAAGTTCATCCTTCTTGAAGTAAAGTTGGATCATACGGTCAAACCTGTCCAAACACACACTCACGAGACTTTGTGCTTTGTTTGGTTTTCACAGGTGTTCCGATTGTAGAGGTAAACGGAAGTCAACACCAAAATATTAATAATAAATAGGTGACACAACAGATGACCATTTATTTTCGTGTTGATTTAGATGTAAAAATATAAGTTAATGAAGATAGACGTATTGCTACAATTTTTTGTATATAAATCAAACGCCACTCACTTAATCACGCTTGTCGTTTTCAAACTATAAATTGTTCAATTATGTCCGACATGGAGTGATTTTGCTTTTTATAATTATTTCCTCATCCGTTAATTCACTGACCAATTCAGATTCCCAGTACCTGTCAAATGACTATTCCGTAATTGAATATAAATAGGGACTCTAAAGGGAATACGGCATCCTGTAAACGAAAGCCATTGACCTTGTTGTGTTTCACAACTTCTTAATCCAGTGAAAAGCTTTAAAACTATTATTTAATCAAACAGTTCAGCTACAGAATGGCAGTTATGATTTTGTGGCCGTAATTATTTGAGTAATGACTAATGTGCATTTAATTGATCTTGGGGAAAGTTTCTTGTGTTTGATTAATTAAATCACGCAAATAATTAAAAATATTTTTTGTTTTGATTGCTATCAATCGATTTCGAATACATATTTACTAAGGAGCCTTCAAAAAGCATTCTGAATTTGGTGTTGACAGGCTTCATTTTTTTTCAGGTAAGATTAACCTTAATTGATAGGGAAATTCTGTAGGACTTTGAACTGAAAGGTAAGATTAACCTTAATTGATAGGGAAATTCTGTAGGACTTTTAAACTGAAATTTGGTTTTATCAGGGTTCGGTTTACCCAGGTTTCACTGTATAGATTAATGGATATGTAATGTCCAATGATTGAAACAGGTCTCAAACCCCTGTTGGCATACATGTAACTCTAAGCTAGTGTAGGCTTAATTAGACAAGAACACTAATTCAACAATCAAATACCAACATGACCATCACAAATCTATGGATATCAAAATAATCTACATTGATGATATATAATATGATTCACATTACCAACTTACATGAAGATTTGTTTTCGTAAATATCAAGGTCAGATATTGCCACTGCCAATATTCTACAGAAGTTAGCAAGTTGTGAGTCAGTCAATGATAGAATCAGTGTCTTTATATTAGCTACAAAACAAAAGTATACAATTAATGTCAATCTAAAATTTGTAGCCTTGACAATATGCCTCTTAAATCTGGAGTAAATCATCTATTAGATAGGTTAGAATTTAATCTAAGAGCTAAGAGTGCAAAGTCATGGAATTTCATTCTGGTTGTAATAATGTGCTTTACATAATAGAAAACTAGGGGCTCTAAAGAGCCTATGTCGCTCACCTTGATCTATGTGCATCACATAAACGAAGGACACAGATAAATTCATAACAATATTGTGTTTTGGTGATGGTGATGTGTTTGAAGATCTTACTTTACTGAACATTCTTGCTCCTTACAATTATCTCTATCTTTAAAGAACTGGCCCAGTAGTTAAAATATTTTGTAAAAATTTACAAAATTTACAAAATTAACAAAATTGTTAAAAATTGACTACAAAGGGCAATAACTCCTAAAGAGGTCAATTGACCATTTTGATCATTCTGACTTATTTGTAGGTCTTACTTTGCTGTACATTATTGCTGTTGAAAGTTTATCTATCTATAATAATATTTAAGATAACAACCAAAAGCTGAAAATTTTTCATATAGAAGTGATTGAAATTCTGAAAAATCCTTGGATTCTGAAGTTTCATACTAATTTATGGAATACTCATTTTTGTACCATCAATATTAGGCAAGTTTTCTTTCTTTCTAGTTCAGTTAATTTAAACTTCTGGTATTTACAAATTATTTATCACAATAAACTGTTAATAACTAGGAACTGTATACTTACTTATTCTATGTAGATCTAACACTTGTCGTTTAGACTGTAACATATCCTCTACCAATTGACAAGCATTTATAAAAGTCTTTGTATGAGATAACAATGTAAACACATAATTCAGTACTTCATCATCCTCCATTAGAATATTAATCACATGATCACCAATACTCTGAAAAAATAATCACATGATCACCAATACTCTGAAAAAAATAATCACATGATCACCAATGCTCTGAAAAATATCAGAATGTTGATCACATGATTACCAATACTCTGAATAGTCATGCGGTATGGGCTTTGCTCATTGTTGAAGGCCGTACGGTGACCTATAGTTGTTAATGTCTGTGTCATTTTGGTCTTTTGTGGATAGTTGTCTCATTGGCAATCATACCACATCTTTTTTATATTAATCACATGATTACCAATACTCTGAAAAGTATCACGTTAATCACATGATAACCAGTTTTTGAAAAATTGATATCAATACAATTCAAGGTCAGGGGAGTAAATGCTGAGGCAGAAGTTTAATATCAAAGTAATATGCAATGAAAAAAGATACCAGAAAAGTTTAAAATCAAAGCTACTTCCAGTAGGAAAGCTTTAAAATGATGTTTACATGTGAAGGGTTGTTTAATGGTATTCTGCAAATCTCAACACATTTTGAAAACAGTAGTCCTATGGCTATAGCTCATTACAATAAAATGGAAAGGTAGAATAAAAAAAAATCTTTTAAGCATTTTTTATTCTTTAATTTTCATACACATTTTATTCTTCGTCCATCTTCCTGGTGGTTTTATTTACATTTAATTACAGTTGAGTTCTGGGTAGTTCAAATTTATAAAAGTACAAATTGTATAATCCATTCAATTTCAAGATATTTAAACTTACAGTTGTAGATATTTTTGTCAAAATTTCCAAAACCAGACTCTTGATTCTGAGTAACAGGTCAGACTCTGGATATCCAACTAAAAGTACAAATAAAATATATAATGACATAAAGAGTTATTTGAAACATAAATTGACAGCATTTTTATCATTTGACATTTTATTTGTCTGCCTTTTTAAAAGTAAGATGACATCATCATGAAATACAGTGACTATAGGCTGTTCAGGATTTTGTTTTTTGTGGTCTTTGATGAAATTATACTTTTTAATACACATGTAAGAGGAAGGACGTTTACTTTCAAGGATAATAAACTGTAATACATGCATGACAATGGTGGAGTCAGATCAAACAGGCCTGCAATGTCTATTTTGCACGATTTCTGGATTGATTGATTGGTATTTAACACCACTTTCAACACTATTGTGATATTTCATGGTGGTGCAATATTTCTGATGTGGACCAACTATAGCTATTGAGAAATGTATATATTGCTTACCTTTGATGTTTTTACATGCCTGGGGAAACTGTGTGTTAAACATCAAAATTCTCATCAATACCTAAAAAAGAAATCATAATTAGTGTAATAAATCTTAATTTTGTTTAGGAAACTTTTAGTAGCCAAGATTAAAAGTGATTTTGTTTTTAACTGAGCATTTATCATTAAAAATATGTATGATCTTTGTCTGTCCATGAAACATGGTCAAAAATGTTTTATCAAATTTAATAAGTATTGTGTGAACAGTAATTATAAATAAAATAATTTAGGATAGATATAATAAATATAATACAGAATAATCATATACTGGTAGTACAAATCGTAAGAAATTTTAAGTGATAGAATAAAACTCTTCAGTTCTGAAGATATCTTTCATGGCTGCAGGTTTAAACCAGGTGCTCCGCAGGGCGCAGCTTTATACGACCGCAGAGGTCGAACCCTGAACAGTTGGGGCAAGTATGGACAAAACATTCAAGCGTGATCCAGCTCTGAATTTGGATTGTGATCAAATTTTTGACAATACATGGGTTTTTTTTACACAAAACAAATGTCAAGATTTTACAAATCAATTAAAGATTTCTTCTTCAAACTTTTTAAATCTAAAATTAAATAGTTGACACAGCATAGGTTTCTGACACAGAATGAATGTGGTCTAATGAACTTAAAAGTTTTTTTTTGCCTTTGAGTAATTCACTATGCTGTTGAATATTAATCCTCTCAAAAAAATGTTTGAAGAAATTTTCTTTTTATTTAAGAAATCTGAAATGAGAAAAATTTAAACCCCCCCCCTTTTTTTTCACATCCTCGTTTCCCTTTTTCCAAAACTGATATCAATTCAAATTTCTAATGGAGTTTGCAACAATAACTACTCTTTTAAATACATCATAAAATATTAAAATGTAAAATAAAGTGCTTGTTATCACTAAATGGTAAAGATTGGTTGGTAGTAAAAGTGAATATACATTGTTTATTGTATAAAACAATAAAAAAAACTTAATCAGAAACATTTTATATTGGCAAATTTCCAATGAAGTTATTTACATAAAGTTATTGGCAAATAAAAATAGAAAATGACATCATAGTCATGTCTGGCAAATGTCCAACATACAGTACAGTTCAAGAGTACCAACTCTCCCACACCCTACACCGAGGAAAATGTCGGAGCCACTCCGACAAACTCCGATATTCCTCTCAAAATGTTGGGAGGAATTTGGGAGTAATCTCTCCCAAAATCAGGTAAATGTTTATTGTGATAACGAGCTCACTCTCGACACCGAGGAATTAATTGCCCTTATCCTACTTTGATCTATACCGGCACAAGACTGAATGGGTAATTGGATTACCTGACAGGTAAAGGTTGAAGTTATAAAGAGTTATATTTCCGGTCTACTGTACCAGTTTAAGTGTCAAACCGGTGTATAATTTTAAATGTCTTTTATACTAATTAAATTTCAGTTGTGGTAATAAAAACTAAAGTCAAAATATTTTCGTATTTTTTGTTAGCCCATCTAAAAATATCTTAACCTTAATGTACTTGCTTTAAAAAAAAAAACGATTATAAAATATAGCGGAATATGTGAAAAACAAAATATTCTACTTCAAAGTTAAAGTCTTTATTTAAAAATTATAAGTCTAAAAGTTTTATATATGCAAGTAAAAAGGAAAATTTATTCACCATTCATTAGACAAAATGATTGCCCCGTATTAATTGTGTAAATCTACGGCATTTTCTTTTTACGATTATCTAATTGCTGGAATGAATAAAAGATTTAAAAGCAAAATGTTGTTGTTAATTCTTTCAATTGTATTTAAGTTTTATAAAAAATGAAAACTACTTAATTTTGACCTCGATGTCTTCACCAGTAAATTAATATTTTATTTACGAAATGAGCATACTTGTGTAAAAATAACCGGAAACTTTCGCTAAATTAATCTGAGCAGTTAAATAAAATTACGTGTTTGAAAGTTTTGTATATTCAAGTAAAAAGGAAAAGATTATTCACCATTCGTTATGCTTAACAATTACGGCATTTTCGTTTTACGATTTTGTTGGCAGTACAGCAGAATAATAATACATTTCCGTTACAACAGGAATACTTCCAGCTGCATTAATTCGTCTTTGTTTAATATTAACTTTCGCACAATGAATGTAAATTTGTGTATTTTCAACAAAAGATTTTAAAAACAATTATTTGCCGTGCGAAGACAATTCCACGATACACATCTCAGTTATCAACAGTTTGGGTTGAACTTGAACTTGACTTACTTAACAATGTTAAATGCTAAAAATAGTTAACATCAATGTTATCCACAGCACGAGTTTTTTAAAGGGCGGGAAAAAATATCGCGTACTAGTAAACTCAGGTGACCTTTCTGGCCGACCGTGGGAAAGTCCATTCAAGGTTTCTAAAGTTGCAGAACAACATTTTTGTGCAATCGTATTGAGGCTCCAGAAGGTCCTTTTACAATTGATTTATCGGGAAAATATAATTCTTATCCGAATAAACGTGAACACATTTTTAACTATTTGAATTTTAATGTTTTATCTTTCAAAAAAGAAAGTACATTAATTATATGTCCATGGTCAATAATATAGATTTACAGTTGGTGATGTATTAATGGAAATTATGATGGAAATTGTCCGGGGTGACTGATTGTATTCAAATGACAATAATCATGATAATACGATAAAGAAATGCCAATTGTAGGCGTTTGGGAAATTTTGAAAATAAAATGATGACTGATTTAACTGGAATAGAATATTATGATGGGCAATTATGAGGTTTGATAAATTTTATTAATAATTAAAGGATTAGTGACCTATCGGATAGCGATAAGCGGATTACTTATCATCACAACTTTTAACATCTTTTGTAAACGTAAAATGATTGAGCGTCATAAACTTGTCAAACACCGATTATAGTACATTTATAATATAATTAATGTGAAAATATTTTTCACTTTCCAAATTCAAATGACGAAATTGATATAAATACTTTCGTCAATTTGAAAATCGTTCCGTAAAATGCGAAAATGACGAACACTATCAATATCACTTGAAATTATTTCCTCTGTCAACAGAGTTGTCATTTAACAGTTTCTGTTCGTAATTTGAATTATTCAAGTCTGTATAAATGTACCGAGGTGGTGAAACATCATATTTTACATTGCTCAATAAATTAAGTTTACTTGATGATCCGATGAATCGGGTTACCGAAAAAAAAACATGATTTTATTAGCCAGTTGATTTTTTAATAATGAACAATTAATGCGCTGATATTGCTTATTGAATAAGTTATAAAAGAAACTAATTGTGGCAAAATCGTCCTTGCTGAAAGAACACAATGTATGACCTGACCGGACTGTAATAGAAACACAAAATAACAATTTTCTTCATACTTTTTCGTATGTACGTTCTATTTTAAAGATAACGGCATAAGACACAAATATAAAAGATAATAATTATCTTATTCTAAATGATATTGTCACATCTTTATCTGTCAAAGAAAGGAAAACATTTGTTCAATTTATAATACCGTGATTTTAAAGCACACCTGTGCAACCAAGATCGATTAAATGTTCAAAGGTAAATTATCTGGGTAATCCAATTATGTTGTCACGCGTCGTTAATTTGAAGTACATCCGATGGGCAATAAACCAATTAACAGCCACGCGGTGTTGGGAGAGAATCTTTGGAGGATTTTAGGAGTGAAATCCGCGGTACTCGGTGTAAATTTTAACACGGAAATCGGAGAAAAAAGTTATCGAATCGATATTTTTGAACAGTACTGTACACTATCTAAAAACATTTTAGATAAGATAAGGAAAAAAAGCTTCATCAGCAACATTTTATATTGGCAAATTTCCAATGAAGTTATTTACATAAAGTTATTGGCAAATAAAAATAGAAAATGACATCATAGTCATGTCTGGCAAATTTTCAACATATATTATCAACTACTATTCTATACAAAGAAAGATAACTCCAATTGAAAATTAATTGCTATTGCACAATATTGTGCAATTAGATATTTCTTGCTATTGTGCAATACTGTGCAATTGAAAATTTCTTGCTATTGCACAATACTTGATATGGAATCCTGATTTGGACCAACTTGAAAACTGGGCCCATAATCAAAAATCAAAGTACATATTTAGATAAAGCATATCAAATAAGCCCAAGAATTTAATTTTTGTTGAAATCAAAATTAGTTTAATTTTGGACCCTTTGGACCTTAATGTAGACCAATTTGAAAACTGGACCAAAAATTAAGAATCTACATACACAGTTAGATTTGGCATATCAAAGAACCCATTTATTCAATTTTTGATGAAATCAAGCAAAGTTTAATTTTGGACCCCCATTTGGACCAACTTGAAAACTAGGCCAATAATTAAAAATCTAAGTACATTTTTAAATTCAGCATATCAAAGAACCCCAAGGATTCAATTTTTGTTAAAATCAAACTAAGTTTAATTTTGGACCCTTTGGACCTTAATGTAGACCAATTTGAAAACTGGACCAAAAATTAAGAATCTACATACACAGTTAGATTTGGCATATCAAAGAACCCATTTATTCAATTTTTGATGAAATCAAACAAAGTTTAATTTTGGACCCCCATTTGGACCAACTTGAAAACTAGGCCAATAATTAAAAATCTAAGTACATTTTTAAATTCAGCATATCAAAGAACCCCAAGGATTCAATTTTTGTTAAAATCAAACTAAGTTTAATTTTGGACCCTTTGGACCTTAATGTAGACCAATTTGAAAACGGGACCAAAAATTAAGAATCTACATGTATAGTTAGATTCAGCATATCAAAGAACCCCAATTATTCAATTTTTGATGAAATCACACAAAGTTCAATTTTGGACCCTTTGGGCCCCTTATTCCTAAACTGTTAGGACCAAAACTCCCAAAATCAAACCCAACCTTCCTTTTATGGTCATAAACTTTGTGTTTAAATTTCATAGATTTCTATTTACTTATACTAAAGTTATTGTGCGAAAACCAAGAATAATGCTTATTTGGGCCCTTTTTTGGCCCCTAATTCCTAAACTGTTGGAACCAAAACTCCCAAAATCAATCCCAACCTTCCTTTTGTGGTCATAAACCTTGTGTCAAAATTTCATAGATTTCTATTCACTTAAACTAAAGTTATAGTGCGAAAACCAAGAAAATGCTTATTTGGGCCCTTTTTGGCCCTTAATTCCTAAAATGTTGGGACCAAAACTCCCAAAATCAATCCCAACCTTCCTTTTGTGGTCATAAACCTTGTGTTAAAATTTCATTGATTTCTATTCACTTTTACTAAAGTTAGAGTGCGAAAACTAAAAGTATTTGGACGACGACGACGCCAACGTGATAGCAATATACGAGCAAAAAATTAAAATTTTTGCGGTCGTATAAAAAGACAATTTGATTGCTACCTCAACACCACCATGTTCATAGAACTGTGCTGCATATTTTTGTTGTTCATCATCTGCATTTGACTCTTCATTTGATCTCCTAGGTTCAAAGTTCATCAAATTACCCAACAAAGTCTGCAATAAAAGATTAACAATTTAGAATTTTGGTAACTTTTTTTTGTTAATGCTACAATTAAATATTTTCTCTTAACATTTACATTTAAAAAATAATTGAAAAGGTTTTATAAACACCATGTGTCTAACTTGCTACTGCCGCTGCCAAGGTAAAAGTGTTATGTTGATTACCAAAGAGTAGAAGTGTAATGTTCACTTAAAAAAAATCAAACACTTTTATCAATAAAATACAGAAAACCTAAAATAACAAGAATGTGCCACTAGTATATGGATACCCCCGGTGGAAATTGTCATTTTCTATGTTCAGTGGACCTTGAAGTTGGCGTTAAAACTCTAATTTGTCATTAAAATTTGAAAGATCATTTCAAAGGGAACATGTAAAATAAGTTTAAAATTGATTGGACATCAACTCCATCAAAATCTTTAATCTGAAGCTGGACAGATAGAACGAACTTGATAATATTTGGACT
The DNA here is from genome assembly GCF_965363235.1 of Mytilus galloprovincialis. Lineage (NCBI taxonomy): Eukaryota > Metazoa > Mollusca > Bivalvia > Mytilida > Mytilidae > Mytilus > Mytilus galloprovincialis. The sequence goes on from NC_134843.1 coordinate 93,869,841, forward strand.
TTTTCAATAGATTCTATATTCATATATTTATTGATCTTGTTGCAGCAAATGTCAAAGTATCATAACATTTGATGAAGGTTTGACAAAGTTATTTATGTCTGGATTTTTTCCCACCTTGACACTTTATTACAACTTGATATAAACTGAAAACATACATTTATAAGACCTGACATCCATGACCAGAGTAAAATCCAAAAAATATTGATTTTCCCAAAACACTGCAAAATTGCAATTTGCTTATTGCTGAAGGCCGTACATTTATTTATAGTTGTTAATTTCCATGTAATTTGGTCTCTTGTGGATGGGTTGTCTCTTTGGTAATCATATCACATCTTTCATTTTAAAAAACATTTCAATAAATACCAAACAGATGTTCTCTATTTAATAGTAACTGGAAACGACAAAATTTTGAATTATTGTCGGTCATGCATGGGTAAAAAAATCTCAACCCCTTCTCTCTTAAATTATATCCAGTAGACTATTTCATGTCTAAATATAGAACCAATTACCTTGAGATTCTCTAAACACAGATCATCATCTGCATCCATATGTGTGCTAAAGTAGTCCAACTCTGCTACTATCTCAGGGATACCACTCCCCTCACCTATCTCCTCAATCACATGTTCTGGCAACTGAAGAAAAACAAAAATTACATAAATACATTACAAGTATGCTTGGGTAGTCCATCTCTCATGTTCAGTCTAATTTTAGAGTGTTTTTTTTTTAAGTGGGTAGAAAGATGTATTCATCTTTTCTATTCTTACATAATATTATGAATATGAAATCAGTATAGACCCCACTCGGGATTATTTCAGAAATAAACTGAACAGGATAAAATGATTTTAAGTCCATCATAGCAGTCATGTTCAAACAAGTAAAATATCATTGTCACTTCCAAAAAGATTGAACCTTGCTAAATATTGATAATTTTTTTTATCAACTTTGCGTTTCAAAAGCAAATTTCCTACACATACATAATTAATAAGGCCAAATAAAAATATATGTGTCGTTCCAGTTACCCAACAGTCCCTAGTTGAAACCCCCTGACCCTAGAACTTTTTTTTCCATTTCTGAAAAATAAATTTTCAAACAATCAAATTATGAGGATTGTAAATTTAAATAATTAAATTCCAAAATTGCTGTCATCTGAAATTCCATCAGAAGTATCCCTTTACATGTGTAAAATGCAACAAAGTCATAACAGAATGAAACAAAATGAACTAAAAATGCAACATGACTGTTTATCATGTTTATTTAACAACCAAACTCATGTAAAATGAGACAACCTTCTGGTTAGGGCGTACATAATGCCGTAATCAATTTCAGTTAACACATGATTTTTTCGGGATTTTGACAATCCCAAAAAATATTAAAAAAAAAATTTGCCGACCTACAGATCCTTTTATTAATGTCATAGGAAACCTCAAATTAAAAAAAAATAATGCATATGTTTTTTTATAACTCAATGGATAGTTTTCATTATAAAACTTATGTACATATACTTTTTTCTAAAGAAATTTCTTTAATTTGTTCATATTTAGAAGTTTACTTTATTTTAATTGCTTCCTGGAAATGGAAGGAAGCAATTCCTCCCCCCCCCCCCCCCATATTTTCCGTATGAACCTTAGAGTGACCAATCTGGTAAGATTCCGATGATTGCAATACGCATGGGTATCCTTAAAATAAACAATTATCTGCTTGTACATTGTACATCTTACATAGATGCCAACCCCCTTTTGACACAATCAGTAACAAACTATCAAATTTTCCGTATTTTTGAAAAGTTTTCAGTAGTCATTCAAAAATGTGCATTTACCAACTAGAGGTTCTAAAGAGCCTGTGTCGCTCACCTTGGTCGATGTGAATATTAAACAATGGACACAGATGGATTCATGACAAAATTGTGTTTTGGTGATGGTGGATCTTACTTTACTAAACATTCTTGCTGCTTACAATTATCTCTATCTATAACAGTACTTTCTGTGGAAAATGTTATTGAAAATCTTCAAATTTTAAGAAAATTGTTAAAAATTGACTATGAAGGGCAATGACTCCTTAGGGGGTCAATTGACTATTTTGGTCATAGTGACTTATTTTTAGTTCTTACTTTGCTGTACATTATTGCTGTTTACAGTTTATCTCTATCTATAATAATATTCAAGATAACAAAAAAACACCAAAATTTCCTCAAAATTACCAATTCAGGGGCAGCAACCTAACAACCGATTATCCGATTAATCTGAAAATTCCAGGGCAGATAGATCGTGACCTGATCAACAATTTTACTTCCTATCAGATTTGCTCTTAATGCTTTGGTTTTTGAGTTATAAGCCAAAAACTGCATTTTACCCCCATGTTCTATTTTTAGCCATGACGGCCATCTTGGTTTGTTGGCCGAGTTACCGGACACATTTTTTTTAACTAGATACCCCAATTATGGCTAAGTTTGGTTAAATTTGGCCCAGTAGTTTCAGAGGAGAAGATTTTTCTAAAAGATTACTAAGATTTACGAAAAATGGTTAAAAATTGACTATAAAGGGCAATAACTCCTAAAGTGGTCAACTGACCATTTTGGTCATGTTGACTTATTTGTAGATCTTACTTTGCTGAACATTATTGCTGTTTGCAGTTTATCTCTATCTATAATAATATTCATGATAATAACCAAAAACAGCAAAATTTCCTTAAAATTACCATTTCAGGGGCAGTAACCCAACAACGGAATGTCCGATTCATCTGAAAATTTCAGGGCAGATAGATCTTGACCTGATGAACAATTTTACTCCATGTCAAATTTGCTCTTTATGCTTTGGTTTTTGTGTTATAAGCCAAAAACTGCATTTTACCCCTATGTTCTATTTTTAGCCATGGGGCCATCTTGGTTGGTTGGCCGGGTCACTCCACACATTTTTTAAACTAGATACCCCAATGATGATTATGGCCAAGTTTGGATTAATTTGACCCAATAGTTTTAGAGGAGAAGATTTTTGTAAAAGATAACTAAGATTTACGAAAAATGGTTAAAAATGGACTAAAAAGGGCAATAACTCCTAATGGGGTCAACTGACCATTTCGGTCACGTTGACTTATTTGTAAATCTTACTTTGCTGAACATTATTGCTGTTTACAGTTTATCTCTATCTATAATAATTTTCAAGATAATAACCAAACACAGCAAAATTTTCTTAAAATTATCAATTCAGGGGTAGCAACCCAACGGGTTGTCCGATTCATCTGAAAATTTCAGGGCAGATAGATCTTGACCTGATAAACAATTTTACCCCATGTCAGATTTGCTCTAAATGCTTTGGTTTTTGAGTTATAAGCCAAAAACTGCATTTTACCCCTATGTTCTATTTTTAGCCATGGCGGCCATCTTGGTTGGTTGGCCAGGTCACGCCACACATTTTTTAAACTAGATACCCCAATGATGATTTTGGTCAAGTTTGGATAAATTTGGCCCAGTAGTTTCAGAGTAGAAGATTTTTGTAAAAGTTAACGACAACGGACGACGGACGCAAAGTGATTGGAAAAGCTCACTTGGCCCTTCGGGCCAGGTGAGCTAATAAAAATTACTAACAAGTGGTTGCAAGATAATGTGCACTAAAATTTGTCGTTCAACATTTTGTCTGTAGCATGAGTTCCATTCATTAATTGCTCAGATGTTCTAGACTCATACATTTTCGATTTTGTCCAGGAGAAGTATAGAAAGGGGGAAAGCTACTTCATAAAATGCAAGTTTGCCTCTTCGGAAGTCAGTTAGTTCCCAACAATAGGTGGATAACTCCTGAGAAACCAGAAGTATTACATTGGCGTTTTCTAAATACCGGACCAGGACGGAGAAGTAATGATAAAAATCCGTGTTTTACAAAATTGAACGGCGCTGATTGGGAATCCGTAACTATTCGACTTTGACCGTAATAGCGTAGTTTTTATCTCAAAATCGGAAAAATAGTAATGGTAGGCATCTATGATCTTAACAGGTGCTCAATATCCTTGCTTTTTTGTTTATTGATGACAAACAGGTGACAATCATTAAACTTTGGCTTCAAAACATGAACTTTAATAACTTGCCATAATTTCACAATAACACTGACCGAATGAAGAAAAATTGACGATTATACGAAATTTATGTGAAAAAAATGATAAATCGTGCTTTATGATGTTTGCATGCATTGGTTCAAGAATTGGAATAACATTATTTTTCGCCGGTAACTCATTTCTGACATATGACTTTAAAAAGAATGTAACTAGAACCACACATATATTTTTATTTGGCCTTATATTTTTTTTGTAAACAGTTACCTTAAATTGAAACTTGCTAATCATTATACTGTTATTTATAGTCAATCATTTTCTTTGCAATATTCAGAAGAGTATTAATTTTAACACATTATTACCAAAATTACTTTTAAAACATTGCTTAGTTTATAATTACAAATGTAGCAAAGTGAAATGCTTAACTTTAATACGACTCAGGGTTCCCAGGTCCTAAAATTAACACCCTTTCCTCAAAACTTACTGCAAATAGCAGATTTTGTAATGATTATCATGTTATTTCCCCTGGGCTTGTTAAAAAATGATGAAAAATCTTTAGGACTGGTAATTAACATAATGAAGCAGTCATTTTCAAAATCTCATGTTCTCAAGAAACACTGTGTATAAGCTTTCCAGTAGAAAGGGTTTTAGGTCCTAAAAAAACTACAACAAAAACTTCTTTCTTTCTTTAGTTTATTTGTGGAAGGATATCTATCATTGCACATTAGTAAAAAAGTACAATATTTTTGAAAATTTGTAACTAAACGAATAAAACAAACATTAAACATGCACATGCGTCTACAGTTTCCCTATCTGAAAAAGAATCTGGGTCGGTTCGCCTTGATTCATGTTCGCCCTGATACCTGTTCGCCCAGGGTCCATTCGCCCTGATTTTTAATTTTTTCTTATTGTTGTCTAGTCGCATAATTTTAAGTACTGTAAACCAACTTATTTTCGCGACTTTCACGAGTAGAAAATTAACGCGAATATAAATCGTCGCCAATATGTAAAACTCAGATCCTTCCTTATTAAACTATATCTAGAATTTAGAAAATCGCGAAATTAAAAAGCCGCGAAATAGTTTACAAAGGGTAAAACGTGAAATAAAGTATCCGCGAACATAAGTTGGTTTACAGTATTTCAACAAAATATGTTGAAGTTTGTTGAAAAATTGACAGAATCAGAGCTCCAGATAAGAGTTCATAAATTGGGGTTTTTACCCACCATTTTCTTATATAATTGGGTGATAAAGTTTTTTAATTGCATTATTAATTCCAATTCACCCCTCGATTAATATCAAATTGGGTTTTTCACCACCAAGCTCCTTAATGTATTGGGTTTTTTCATCGACACAATATTGAATATTTAGGCAATATCAACCCCAATTTTTTTTCCATCTTAAATTAATATGTTTCTGTATGTCTTTGTTTAGCTCTTTTATTTGGTTTTGGGTTAGGGTTATTTGCTAGCTGTTTTATTTGATTTATTCACTGAGGAGCAATTATTGTAGGTTTAATTTGTGTTCCGTTTCAAACCTTTTGCCAGTTTTGTATTTTCTCACAAAAAAGGATATGTGTATTCACAGGCAGTGGCATTCGTCTTATACCTTTATATAATAAATTCTGAGACCAGTGCCTGATCAGTGGCTGTGTGCATGGTGTGTGTATTCATTTATCAACCGTAAAATGAATAAAAAATAGTATATAAACTCTAATTATACTTGAATGATTTTCTTTTATTCAATTTACATAAATCTGGGTTTAGTTGTCTTCTATTAGAACTTTTGGTTTCTGATGCTTTATCATTTCAAAATTGATTTGGCCTTTAACTTTTTCCAACTGAGTTCGTTTTTGATGAAACCCGTGTTTATTAGCAATGTTCTCGTTATGGTACGCACACAAGCCCGTGCGTTCGATGGACGCTTCCTAAAAACACTGACTGAGTCTTGTTATCATTATAACTTTCCCTCAGTTTTCCGAAAGAAGCCGAAAACATGCTTCACCGGACATTCACTTTCGTTTTAATTCAATGTATGTTATGAAAAATCCCGAGCAATGCGAAAAAAATATGACTACATGACACACGCTATTTGGATAAACACCGAGAAGATCGAAATGTTTACAAAAACACGTGTACCTATCATGCCTATTGTACAACGGAAAACTCAAACAGGGACCCATTTCAGCTACTTGATGCAGGGATCTATTTTTAGAACGACAGGAAATTTCCAATTATAAATATTATAAAAATAGTTTACGCAACGACTGTAAACAGATAAGGGTAAATAACCCAAATTATGTCCAATAAAAGGGTTGAGAACTCATGGTTTTCGCATATAATTGGGTTTTCCGTTGAATTAATTGGGTTGTTGAACCCTTCAATGGACAATTGCATTGGGTTTTCTATTATTTGTATTGCGTGATCACGCATATACGCAGCTTATCTGGAGCTCTGCGGAATATTTATATTGCCGCAATCAATTTATCATTTTCCCTTTGATTTGCAAAGTACAATACTGGAATACAATGTATATATCTTTATTGATATTTGTTAACAAAATAATAGTATCATAGATGCCAACCCCCTTTTGACACAATCAGTAACAAACTATCAAATTTTCCGTATTTTTGAAAAGTTTTCAGTAATCATTCATAAACGTGCATTTACCAATAAAAATTACCGACGAGTGGTTGCAAAGTAAAGTACAGTGGTTGCAAAGTAATGTACACTAAAATTTGTCATTTAACATGTTGTCTGTAGTATGTATTCCATTCATTAATTGTTCAGATGTTCAGATGTTCTCGACTCAAACATTTTTGTTTTGTCAAGGAGAAGTAGAGAAAGCGGGAAAGCTACTTAATGAAATGCAAGTTTGCCTCTTTCGGAAGTCAGTTAGTTACCCAACAATAGGTTGATAACTCCCGAGAAACCGGAAGCATTACATTGGCGTTTCCTAAATATTGGACCAGGACGGAAAAGTAATGATAAAAATCCGCGTTTTACAAAATTGAACGTCAATGATTGGGAATCCGTAACTATTCGACTTTGACCGTAATAGCGTAGTTTTTATCGTAAAATCGGAAAAACTACGGAAAAATCGTAATGGTTGGCATCTATGTAGTATTCAGTCAACTACGAATGTATGCAGTATAACTGAGACTAACGCTATAGTCTAAATGACTAGATAAACTACATCATTGTTTTTATTAATTTCAAGCTGAATATTTTATCAAAACAAAACGTTTGTTTTATTATTTATTCATCGAAAGACAAGTATCACAATAATCAGTGATCCAAATTATTTTGTCCTTGAACAATTAATGATCCTGAAAAAGCCATAAACTTTTAAATATTTCCATGTTTCCATAAATTTCAAATACCATAGAAATATCTGAATAAGTTTATTCAACTGCAATGCCCTGAATATTTATATTTTTTAGTAGGGCGAATTGACTCCATGGGCGAATGAACTCAGGGCAAACGGACCCAGGGCGAACATGTTATTGGGGCGAACGGACATACCTCTGAAAAACCTTTGATAATAGACATAAATGAGACATAATTCTAAGACATTTACAACTTCATCTGTTTTCTTTGAAAACTATTAACTACATTTTTTTGAACTCCTGTCTATCAAGATTAATTGGTGGTTGCTTAACTTCCAGTGGCAAATATCGCATGCAAGTTCAGGACTAGTCAAGAGAGTAAAGTATAATGTGAAGATTAAATTTCATAATGGAAAAACCCAGGTGGGGCATGAATAGCATCACTCAGCAGAGTTTAATTCACAATAAGAAGATATATATGTCGAATTGTATCATATTCATAAATAAGAAAGACAAATATAAATCAAATTCAACAAAGGAATGTATAGAAAAGGAAGATTTATCTTTGTTTACATTTCTCAAGATGAATGTGAAAGTCAAAATAAGGTTGGGATTTTTTTTCGAGTTGTCTGAACAAACCTGACTTAAGCGTTTATAGGCATTTCCTGAATATTGCCATTGTTCTTGGGCAAGGAATACAGAAGATTTACTGGGGAAAGTTCGCTTTTTATGTCGTATCATTGTCTTTTTTTGCTTTCTCTTTCACTGAACAGCTGAAACTGAGCTCGGCGGTAAAAATTATCTGCGCATTCTTTTGCACGCACTTCCTGCAATCGCATACATCATTAAAAATAAAATGTATCGTCAATATAAAACAAAACATGGTCAAATCAAAGAGTTGCAAATCATATTGAGCATATAATAAATTAGTTAAATTTGTGCATAACAAAATAATTCATCCTTTTAAATAATTGAATTCAGTAGTTTCAGTGATATAAGCGACACATAACAGTTGCCCATGGAGAGGTGTGACGCTTCGTAAAGCTAGAAATAGAATGTTGTATTTTAAAGACATCTATACATGTGAAACCTATTGATTTTGTTTCTGTTGTAAACAAAATAAAGACATATAACCATGATGTTTTGTTTTGATATGACAAAGTTGAATTTAAGTTTGTAAAACAGTTCAAATATGGATTAATTTTGTAATATTTAAGTGACAATGAACTATGACACGAGATATAATAAATAGTGAGGTATGTATTTTACTTATCTTTTTCTCCCACACTATGAGCGAATTAAAATAATTGTGCTTAACTGTTTTAAATTTTTTTAGAAGCAGTGATGTTTTCTCTCTCTCTCTAAATCCACCAAATCCGTAAATATAAATGTTTCAAATTGCATTGACCTTTAAATAGGTTTTTTTAGTAGTTATAAGTGGGATTCTATACTTGAATGAACTTCAATTTTTACTGTTAATTATAAATGCATGAATAAATTGTAAGAAGATAGGTCTTTTTCTTAAAATTTTGCTCAATATTTTTTTAACTTTTGTAACTGACGGATAAACTTTCCATTGTGTCATGACTCACCACAAAAAAAGTGCACAGTAAATAAGTAGATGGATTAGAGACTTTACCATAACGTCTGTGGACAGTACTTTGAGCGATTTCTATTTGTCCACTGAAATCCTTCATTATAATAATTACGCTTCCTTGCATAAAAAAAAACCCTCATAGCCCTTTAAAGTGTCATAGACATTTGGAATAAATATCATTTTATCGCTGCTTCAAATCTGAGGTATTATCAATTAATCATGTTATCATAGTTTAAGCCTCTGGCTACACAACTTATAGCAGTATTAAGAATTGCAATTTTACTAATGACTGGACCTTCCCCAATAGAATTTTCGTTTCCAGTGAATGCCATATTCACCTTATTTGAAGAGGAGTTTTTCTAGTGATGGAAATATCGTTCATGACACAACTATTCCCTATTTCATGGAGTTTGTGAACCATCATCGAAAGCAGCCTTTACAATCTGAAATAAAAGTATATCATTAAATACCTCTACCATACATTGTACAATGCACACTGGTAAATAATCATTCATTGGAAAATACAAAATAAGCAATGTTCCATCAGCATTTATAGAACAAATGTGGTAAAAAAATCTATGCTTATAATAAAATGCAAGATGAAAATGACTCAACTTTAACTATAAGTTAGCAAATATAGTTTGAGGTACTGTACCTATTGTGGATTCATTTATTTTCGTGGGTATCAATTTCGTGGTTTTGTCAATCTCTGTATTCAAAGCCTATTGAAAAGTTGATATTCGTTGAACATTTGATTTCGTGGTTCCATTGTACAATGTACTCACGAAATCCACGAAAATTGGTATCCAACGAATAATAATGAATCTACAGAATTTGAAATTGAAATTGATTGTTTTGCTGCAAACCTGTCCTCTTTCACATATCAACCGATCGTCTGTCATGTCTGTATATTGTCCTCTTTCACATACATTGTACCACCTGCATCTTGGCAATAATCGTAGCGAACCCAGTCCCCTGCCAACCAAACATATATTGTATAAATATGCTATTAGAACGTCCTACACTCTGATCGGAAATAGCGTTATTTGTACGTTTACCAATTTTTCGGTCTCCCAATTTAAGGAAGTTAAAAAGAATAGAGAAACACTTGCATAAAGGAACAATAAAAACTACTTGACACCCATACAATAGTATCTCACATTTATTTTCTGAACCATGATAAAGTAATCTTTAGATTTCTTTAATGCTTTAAACATATCAGGTTCAGTTTGAGGGAGATTACACGGATCATTTAATATTCATAGTCTAGTGTGCTTAAGGTCTGGTTTTAAAGTGTGTCTATTATCTCCGGTTACTGGTTTAAAATATCAGTTATGTTCGGAGTACTTTAATGTGTAAATAACAGGTAGCGAAATAAAGGTAACAATACTTCAAATTCTTGTTCTTTATAAGATATGTATGTGTTATCGTGTTATTTTAAAGGATAAAATTCTTGTTAACCAGGTTTGTCACCTAACATTAGGTCACATAAATGTATATATATATATTAAAACATCAAAATTTCCCGAAAAAAGTTTTATTTTTTTTAGCTTCGACTTGTATGTTATAGAGTTCCGCGGTTTTACATTGTAAGATCTTCTCTCTTCTCATCAACATAATCTATTCAACTACACAACGGGGACATAGTTGAGTGCTAAAACAAAACTCTCTTTGAAGCATCCCCATTTCTATTTTAAATTTTATCTCCCTCTCTATATGTTAATGAACCTTGTTGTTTAATTTCAAGGAGGGAATATGATCATGATGATTTTTTGAGAAAATCTTTAAAAAAAGCCTGTCATTGTTAAAGTGTTTGTATTGGCACTTGTCTATTGTCGATGATCCCATGATGACCATGCGAAGTCAGTAATTGATTTTTGTTCATATTTATGTACATATATGTTCCTTGTGTATCCAAATTTATATTCAAACTCAGTTGTAAATCCAATCCGGATAGCATTTCAGCATAACTGTTTTTTGAGATGAATTAATTTAAAACATCTTCATGTCTGCATATGCTGCATGTTCAAATAATAATAAAAAGTATTCTATATTTATTTCACAAATGTTATTTTAAAAATCTTTCATCGTACCGAAATTTTTAAGTGCCACACTTTTATGTATGCAATTTTAAGTTCTAACAAACATTAAGTCGTCTTTCTCAAACAAAAACATAATTGCTAAGATTGAAAAAAACAACATTTTATAAGCTAAAATCCAAGCAATGTGATTGTTACTAAAGAAGAAAAAACATATAAATAAAACAACAATAGACATTAAACAATATATACTTGTAGCATTGAACATGTTGAAAGTAAAAATGTATTATTTAGTACAATATTATATTAGAAAGTAGTTTTTTTTTAATATCTTTCCTCCTCTATAGAGTTCTCTTTTTAAATATCTCGAAAATATATATCAGTTAATATTAGTCATGAATCATGCAAAGTACATGTATTGACATTATAGTTGTTTCTCTCATTATACATTTCAACTGTACTATGAAGAATAATATAGAATGTTTTAATCAAAACTCAAGCTCCGTCGAAACAATGCTACATCATTGGCGGACCCAAGCGGGATTCCGGGGGTTGGAACCCCCCTTTTTCTTTGGACGATCAATGCATTTGAATAGGAGCATATAGTTATATAGTTGGACCCCCCCTTTTTACTCTGGGTTGGGAACCCCCCGTTTTAAAATGGCTGGATCCGCCCCTGTACATGTATGTGTATTGTCTTTCAGATACATAGTAATCCATATGGCCTCAGGTGCATGTTTGTAGATGCAAAATATTACGGAAATATACTGAAAGCAACATTGAATCAAAAATTTATTGTCTTTATAAGCACTGATAACATTTTTGATCTTGAGGATTATGATAAATTATTGAAATTCTTTAACGTATATATAGTTTGCATGAATGTACTATTTGTCCTATTCTAGTATAGGTTTCTACAACTTTCTGATTTGACTATAAGAAACAACCATCTTCATTCAAAACTCCATCAAGGGTGACTGGGGGACTGAATAGAAATATATTAATATAATAATCATTGGTGTTCACTCTGATCCTCAGGAAAACCCTCCGTGCTACTTTGTTACATTTGTTGTTTATGTAGTGATATTAAGATGATAACACAATATTGACTGTTGTACCCCTATTTTTGACATTTTTACTCTTTGAGTATGTTTGTTTTGTTCATGCATCGTTGACAATGTAATGGAATTTGATGCGACTGTCATACAAGTGAGAGGTTTAGCTAGCTATAAAACTAGGTTCAATCCACCATTTTCTACATTAGAAAATGCCTGTACCAAGTCAGGAATATGACAGTTGTTATCCATTCGTTTGATGTGTTTGGACTTTTGATTTTGCCTTTTGATTTTTGATTTTCCTTTTTGAATTTTCCTCGGAGTTCAGTATTTTTGTGTTTTTACTTTTGAAATGGGGTGTCGGTTAGGCTATGAGGGATTAAGGTCGCAGTCACGTCCGGTCAGAATTGGGACGTTAAATCCGATGCCTCGTGCCAAAAAGAGTGCCCTGCTCTTTGCACGTTAAAAACACTTTAATTGCAACAAATCGTTGAAGGGTCCATAGATGGCCTGTTGCAAGGCTATATTTCTGTACATATCCAATACACCCTCATTTTCTCGTGGCAGTTTAAGTTTGTCTGACCTTCTTCCCGGTTGACCTACACATTGTATTAATTGTTAATCTGTTCTCGTCCTGAACATGCTTGAAATATTTGCCACTGGACGTTAAGCATCCAATAATCAAACAATCCTCATTGAAGTGGATCGGGCTATTAGAGGTTAGAGGTATAGGGGGAGGGTTGAGATCTCACAAACATGTTTAACCCCGCCGCATTTATGCGCCTGTCCCAAGTCAGGAGCCTCTGGCCTTTGTTAGTCTTGTATTATTTTAATTTTAGTTTCTTGTGTACAATTTGGAAATTAGTATGGCGTTCATTATCACTGGACTAGTATATATTTGTTTATGGGCCAGCTGAGGGACGCCTCCGGGTGCGGGAATTTCTCGCTACATTGAAGACCTGTTGGTGACCCTCTGCTGTTGTTTTTTATTTGGTCGGGTTGTTGTCTCTTTGACACATTCCCCATTTCCATTCTCAATTTTATTGTTAAATTACAGTAACTGTGTGATATCACATATTTTATGAGATTTTTTATTACAACTGTAAGACAGCTGGAATTTAAAATTCAAAAAAATAATACATCTCTGTAATTTCTCATTCTAATGCAATTAGTTTGTAACGATAATTTTCATTGGACGTTGATAAATATTTTGAGGGGTTAGATTCCACGTTCTACCAGTCCGTAACTAAGAAAGCCACCATTTTGAATTCTTTTTTTTTTTTTGGATATGTAATTTCTCAAAAAATAAACAAGATATTCACATTTTGAGCCTCAAAATCTTCTTTTAGTCTATATTGAAACCATTCTGAAGCGTACGAAAAGTAAAAAGACGTTTAGTATTCATGTTTGACATTCAGAGTAAACACATGACGTCACATTGTTTAGATGCTAAAGACCATACAACGGTTTCGCGGACTTTTTCATATATGCCATTTTTAAGCCAAAATATTTATTAAATGACATTTATTTTAATATGTGGCATTAGAATAGAGATAACTGTATTGTATTTTAAGCTTGGCCTTCGTAAAACTTGATTTTACTGTCGCAAATATCCGTTTACCTATCTCCGCTCCGCGTCGCTAGGTAAACTCAATTTGCGACAGTAAAATCTACGTTTTACGAAGGCCAAGCTTAAAATACAATACAGTTATCTCCTAAATTATATACATTTGTATGTGTGTGTGTATCAATTTCAAATGCAAGTGAAATTGGTGGTAAAACTTTCGAACTGTCTTAAAATCATGATATCTCTAGAACAAAAGTATGATATTTTCTTGAAATTTATACATTGCTGCATAAATTTTGGTTACATTAGTATTAGTTAATCGTATACAGGGTCACCATGAATGTTGGACAAATTTTGACGCATTTAACAATCTGTCAATGTCTACGGATGGAAAAATAGAAAAAAAAACGCCTTTCAGGACTTTTAATCATACTTGTACTCTCAAATCAGTACTCTCAAATCATATTTTCTTGTTAATCGACCTGTTGATACTGTTTATAATGCTTTTTTGTTATTTTTTATTTATATGGATCTTGTCTGTACACCAGCTTTGATTATTTGTAATATCTTCAATTTTTCACTTATTCTTACAACATTTGTATAAACTTCAAGATTATAAAAAAACCGGTTTTTTTCTAAAGTGAACATTGATTGGTTAAATAATTCTCAGTCATGTCCTGTGTTTGAATTTGTTTGTTAGCTTTTTGGTCATGAATGTTTGTCTCTAATATTTAATTAACTGTGCATTTGTATTCAGATATCGCAGATCAAAGTTATTCGTTCATTGTTTAATCATACGTTTTTTGAAAAATTTTGATTGAGTTAAGTCTGCCAATTGATATTCTATCGTATGTTTTTCTTTGTTGTGATGTTATGCTATTGTTTCAGAAAAAGGGAGAAGGTTTGGATCCATTAAAACGTTTAATCCCGCTGCAAATGTTTGCACCTGTCCTAAGTCAGGAATCTGATGTACAGTAGTTGTCGTTTGTTTATGTAATATATACGTGTTTCTCGTTTCTCGTTTTGTTTATATAGATTAGACCGTTGGTTTTCCCGTTTGAATGGTTTTACACTAGTAATTTTGGGGCCCTTTATAGCTTGTTGTTCGATGTGAGCCAAGGCTCCGTGTTGAAGGCCGTACTTTAACCTATAATGGTTTACTTTTTAAATTGTTATTTGTATGGAGAGTTGTCTCATTGGCACTCACACCACATCTTCCTATATCTATTGTATACCGCGCTTTGATGCTGCGCTTACATTTATATTGACTTTTTTTGCATTCTTATTTACTCAAAGCTCCACTTTACATATATGTACCAGAAATGAAAATCACACACAAAAAACAACTGAAAAACAAAACCGAAAATTGATGACCCAATGATTCTTAAAACGAAATTTGTTGCAATTTTATTAATATGAAGAAAAATACATGGACTTGATTTCGAAAATCGAGATTTTAAAGATAATATTAAGAAAGATAAAGATATAATATTTTTTTATTGTAATAATATTTTATATGATAATTGTGCGACTTCCACTCGAATATGCATCGGATAACGAACCTGGTAAAATACTGTCTTAAGTTATGCCTTTCAGGTAATTTGTATTGTAACAAGTTTTTCGACAGTCTATTTTAAATTTGTATACAGCTTATTTGAATTCGATGCGATTTAGGTGTTTGGCATACATGGTGTAGACATTTGGCTAGTGTTGAAGTCATATGTGTATTTCTTGATGTGCATTTTGGCTTTCTTACACACTTAATACAACACACATGTTTGAAGATTAAAAACGAAACATGTGTATATACATTTTCATTTAAATTAATATATACATGATGTACACTGTATTTTGTATAGATTAATTCATTATTTGTGTTTTTTTATTTTCATTTCAGAAAAAAAGTGGTAATGTCTGCTTTGACGGAGTAACTAAATTTGTTTAAAGAACAAGCAATTGGCAATGAAAACAAAAGAAAGTGAGTTAAGTAACAAAAAATCCAATTTTGAAGCCACTCTGTACAAAAATGTCAGCAGAGGTCCATATGAACGAAAATCGCCAATTTCTTACTGCTCTGACAGGTTTTAGCGAAGAATCAAAATATGATGACGTAAACAATTTGAAAAACACTGTAAACGACAACTGGAACGAAGCAGTCACTCCATGGAAGGCTGTTTCGTCACATCCGAGATACTATCCTTATCAAACATCTCTCGTGATTAAGCGAAAAACAAAACCTAATGACAATAGAGTACCAGATTGGCAGAAAACCAGTTTAGATGGCGACGTCAAGCCAACTGTTCGTTGTGTTGGTGATGAATTGGAAAGTGGTTCGTATTTACACTGGAAAGGAATGGTCGAACAAGTTACATACAGATACGTACCTCACAATGGGTACTATAGAACCATGAAATTTTTAGGTTTAGACAAAAGGGAATGGTTTACTGTAAACAAAAAACAACCAGAGCAAGTATCTATGAGCTGGCAGAGCAAAAGATATCAGAAAGAATTAAAACGCCAATTAAAACGCGAATTTGAAAAGCAAAATAAAAGAGAAAGTGTTCCAAAAGATTCATTGAAATTACAGTTAACTCAATTAGATCTACAACCAGAAGAGACTTGTTTAGAAATATCTGAGAAACAAGAAACTAGAAACGACCAATCACATAGACGCGCGATAAGTACGAAATCATCTGACTTTTCTAAACGTTACCAGAAAGACCAAGACGGGTATCTTATTCCAGAAATCAAAAGTGCTCCTTTATTACCCGGAGATTTATATAAATCTAGAAGTGACCTATATATTGAAAATATTTCAACACGTATAAATGCCTTAGAAAAAGAAATAGCGAACGATACTAGATTACGGAAACCTCAGGAAGATCCTATAAAACAATTATTTAGACCTAAAGGAAAGGAGAAAGGAACAGAAAGAGATGTAACTCCTCGTCCTTATAAGAAAGAAGCATTGCCAGAGGAGGTGTTTACTGCCAAAAGTATAGGGACACAAGAATTAAAACCTCCGGAAAAACTGAATCCAATCACACGGCTGTCAACAGCTTCAACGTCCGATTCTAAAAATGCACCCGTCACTCAGTTAAAATATACAACTTCGTCGGGAAATAACGCTACTAATTACAATCTACCAACCCTTGATCTCGAGAAAACGTTAAATTCGTACAAAATGGCAATAGAAAGCACAAGACATTCTTTATTAACAACTCTCAATGGAAAACAAATTGCGCGAAGAACAATTACTAGTAAGAACTATAGTTCACCAACAACAATAACAATATGTGACAACGGCAACGGATCCGACAAAGGATCCATTCAGGATTATATGCAGCCGCTGAAAGGAGATAAGCGGTTCAGAAATAAAAAGGAACCACTAAATGTCGCTGCTCTTTTGCCCGAAATAGCGGGAAAGCGATTAGAAGTTCCAACAACTACACATAGATGGCTATAAACATTGTAGAACGTCGAATTGCGTTAAACTATGTTCTAGATAAAAGGAAGTTATCAATGATAAAGTGTGACACAAAATAAAGTTTGAAGCATAAACAACAATAGCTTTCGGAACCCGAATAATTAAGTCCCTCCCCGTCATAGACTCTCTTGAATGACTGAATATTATTCGGGTTGCAGCTTTCATTGTTTTGTGAATGAACTGCATGAGTCCAGTCAGAAAGAATGGTGCTTTGATGTTGTATGTGCACTAAGTACCCGACTTTTTATTTTCGATTAATGATTCCATATCTGTATAGATGCAAATTGTGACGGATTTATTTCATTTGTTTTATTTCTGATAGTAAAATTTCGAGTTTCGATGATAATTTGAATTATTTTCTCACATTTAAATTTTACTAAGTTTTAAAGACTTTACCAGATTAGAAACGATTGATTTATTTTCGTTGTCACAGGAGAAGGTAAAATGTATAATAATTCAAAATGTTACATTAAGAAAATTGTCCTTGATTTTATTTTGTTATTCATTTATTTCTCAGTAGAATTTGAAGGTAGAAATATGACAAATTAAAAATAAATCTAAAAGGATTGCAGAAGACAGTATGCCTGTTCAAATCCAACGCCTCTTCTGAAGCGCTTTGCATTTCAGCGTGTAAAAATACGATATTCGATCATGTTACTGTATGGAACATTTATGACATCCTTTTAATCTGATTATGTTTTCATTTGAAACAAACAGTTGGTAGGAGGGCAATACGCTTAGAGTGCCAAATATTCGGGTTTAAAAAGAACGATTAAGGAAAGTAGTTCATTATTTTACTGCCAAAATCAATACAATTCATTTTTCAACTTAAAATTAATCCCACATGCAAATACCAACAGAGCTCAGAATTTGCTGACCAAGGAATACAATGTAAAACTATAATTCCAATAAATAAGTATATTGTAAGGCCTTGAAATAAAAAACCCAATAAAAATGGTTGAATTAAATGATTAATTATAGAATTACAATGACATTATTTTTGATTATGTAAATTCAAAATAAACATGAAAATGATAACACAATTGACAAAAAATATTGGGCATTACAACAGACCAAACAACAAACACCAATCATGTTACATGTTATGTAGCAGCGAAGTCACTTCTGGTGTTTGTTTATATGTCAATGAAACATGACCGATCCCTATTAATATGATGTCAAAAGACCCATCAAGCAACCGTCGACTCTATCTTGAAATGTCATCTGCATGACGAATTAAGTACCATTTACTCTGGATGGTCACTAACAGTTTACATGTTTATGCAGCATGGTTTATGTATAATCTTGTTTTATTTCTTTTTCATTGTGCAATCACTTTGTTAATATAGTGCCTTTTTGGATTGGTTGAACAATCCTTATTGTTTTATTTGTATTAAATGTTTATTTATAACAAATATTTATTTACAACATTAAATATGTATACTCTTTTATTTTTTTATATAGTTTTTGTTGGATCGTGAGAAATTGTTTTGTAAACAAAGCTATATGCATACATTCCGAGAGCAAAGTGTTTAAAGTGGGTTTATTAAACATCCTTCTGAACATTTTTTTTAATTAACTGCTTTGGAGAAGCATTTGTTAGCTTAAAGTTAGCGTTTGTTTAACTGCCCACGTCGCATTGCAAAACTGTATTGAAAATGATACTTTATTTATTTAGTTTGTAGGAGCACTTAACCACGATAGAAATACCGTGTTATTTTAGATATACGAAGGTCGCAATTGTGTATTTTGAAATATTTCTATTCTATTGACACTGTCTGCATCAGTTTGTTCACTCTTTAAAAAGTTCAAACTTACAGGTCATTTCTAATCTAACTTATAATGTTGAAATCAAATGAAACAGATGCAAATATAGGTCCTAAATTGTGAAATATCGGTCCCGTTCTTATCTTTTTACACTTTTCAACTCAATCAATAGTGCTCTCAAGACTATTGTGTACAAAACAATCTTCATTAATTTGCTAACAACACATATTAATGACCGATATCCTATGTTTTTAGTATTTTAGCCCAAATCGATCAAAAGACCAATTTTCGTATTATCACGGATCTATAAAATGACAATATTACGTGTATGTAATTTCCTATATTGGCAAATTCCTTTGAATTTTATTTAACAAGTCTTTATCAAGTGCTTTCTGTTACATTGAATTGAACTCTTTTTAAAGTCAATTATGAAAGCAGTTATATGGAAGAACGCATTTATTTAATCGAAAAGTATTTTAAAAAGACACAATTACTTTGCAAAATAAGTTAAGTCAAGTGCTTTAAGTACAACTGTTTTTCTTTCAAGTAAAGGCTGTATGCAGTTTTCTTTCTTGTATGCAGTTTGCATACGTTTTGAGATAGAATTAAACATAAATCAATTCAATATTTTATCAAAATTTCACCTCTCAATAATATATGATACAAAATAACATTTAATGTAAAAATATATAGACGTGAAAAGAGAGCTATAATCTGTACAGAATTATAAGAGACATTAAAACATTATATATAATTCGTCTATTATAAAATATATTTATAAGAACATTATTTACAGTATAAAATATGTTTACGGCTATTTCAAATAAGATAGCCGGCTTTGGCACAGCTACGAATCATATAATTATCTGTAAAAAAAAACCCGCTAATGTCTGTTTACCATCAAAAGACATAAAATAACTATTGATATGTGTTGCTTCATCAAATACGTATTTTTTTTTCTAAAATCGTTATATAAAGGACACGATAAAATAACATGGGCTTTATCTTCTAAAATATACTTACAATTATCACAGACTTATGACTATTGTTTGCTTTCATACGAAATGACTGTATGGTTTGCTTTGCATAAGAAATGACTGTATGTGTTACTTTCATACGTAATGACTATGGGTTGTTTTCACACAATATTACTGTATGGATTGTTTTATACGAAATGACAATTTGAGTTGTTTTTATACGAAATGATTGTTTGGGCTGCTTTCATACGAAATGACTGTTTGGATTGCATTCATACTAAATGACTGTATTAGTTGCTTTCATACGAAATGACTGTATTCTGTTGAAAAGATTTCAGAGTTTATAAAATATATTTCTCTCAAGTATGCTTATTAATTTTCTCTCATTGCATAAACATAAGAAGATGTGGTGTGGTTGTCAATGAGACTATACATCAAGACTAAATGACATAGAAGTTAACAACTTTAGCTAGGTCACAATGCGGTCTTCAAAAACTAGAAAACCCATACCATATAGTGAGATATAAAAGCTTAATTATAAAGACAAGATTAAAAATGCAGCTGATATTAAAAATTTTCCAATCTTCGGTTTTGGTAAGTGGCGAGATTTTAATAAAGCATTTGTCACGTCTATTATCTATATTGCTACACGGGACATGTTCAACTTTTTGTTTCTAGATAAATGTAATAACACGGATCACCACGCCCACTGTGAAATCTATAAAGTATTCTGTTTACTTCTATTTCCTTAAAAGTTATGTAGTCGTGCACATAAGTGCATATTAAACATCTTATATCCAATATACGAAAATCAATTAACAGTTGATTGAGATGTACAGTTTTATTTGAAAGCCATTTTATTTACTTATATAGTCATGCAGATAAGTGCATATCAAACAACTCATATATTCAATATGAGAAATCAATCAACTTTTAATAGAGATATACAGTTGTATTTGATATTTTTTAAAAATGAAGTTGTTAGGATGTCCTGAATGGTTTGTAGTCGTATTATTAAAATTCAAACTGAATGATATTCTACACCATGCATTAATTATTAAACCCCTGTGTATACTTCTATTGAAACTTATGTTTGGACCTATGCCCTAGATCCCAACTTATCTAAGTAGTACATTTCATACAGGCTTTGGGAACAAGGTCAATCGCATTGTATCTTAACCTATACATTTATATTTAAATCCTAATGACAGATGTGGAGTATATCTAGTAGATTAAAGTAATTAAAACTTGATGACAAGTTATTTAACACAGTCCTATATGTTAATCACTTAATCACCAATGTTAACTGATCCCAGACTATAACGTTTGATGGAGGCTTTATATCAGCAAAAGTCACGGAGATAACATTTAAAATGCTTTAACCTTAGGATTTAAATATTTGATTGTTGTCTGCTTAACGTTCAAAGGCCAATGTTTCATGAATATTCATAGTATAATGATAGTTGATAAATGTTTGACGTCCAGTGGCAGATTTAAAGAATCCATTTTCAGAACGAAAACATCACGGGTAGTAAGGTCGTCATATCGAGAAGCGTTTAGTACAGTGATTTTGTCATAGTTTGGATAAGTTTGACATGGTTAATTTATGTTGCTTCCCTAAATTTTTGCCTCAGTTCTATTCACACGAGCAGATAAAAAGCAAATAAGATGCTTGAATCTGTATTGGAGGTCAAACGATCTATATTGGAATTGTTGTCTCACGAAATTAACGCAGAATAAGCAAGATATCGGAATTGCTATGGTTTGGTTAAGCGATTGACATGGTTCGGTTAAGAGTCTAGAAAATCGTCATGGTTTTGGTCAAGATTGTCATGGTTTATATCGAAATAAAAATATATGTGTTTCACTTTAATACTGAAAATTTGATTGATAGCGCCTGTTATTGAACGAAGTTACACTTTATATTAACTGTCTGCGAAGAAAAAAAGCCTGTTTAACCAAATTTAGCGGGTTTAATCGTCAAAACGTAAGTTAAACATCTAGTTTTAAGTATGAGGTGGTATATTATTAAATGTGATTGAAAAATAAATTGAAATTCAAAGACCCACGTGTTATGTTGTCTGGTACATGTACATTTAGGGGACGACCATTTGATATTCTGGGGTGTGTGTGGGGGGAGGGGGGGCTGGAGGATTTGTTTTTGATCGGTTATTTATTTTTGTAAACTAAGAGGACAGATTATTCATTTAGTGCACTATTGAAGCAAGATTTTTGATTTTCATTAAAGCAAGGGACTGATTATTCATTTTCACAACTATATTTATGATATTCAAAAACATACAATTTTTAGATGATTTGTTTATTATAAATAATACATGTATAGTCAAGTCATTATGTACCATTTAATCAGAATTAATCATCATCTTTTGCAGAAATGAATCTTTTATATTCCCAACTGCATATACATGTATTGCATACATACATAGTATTAATTTAAAAGTTTACTTGTAACTTGCCTCTATTTAAAATATTGGCAAACCTTTTTTTTAAGGGTTTTTGGAGCCACTGAAGGCCCAAGAAGCTATAGAACAAATGATGCAAAATCATGCTTTCTGGGTGTTCCAAAGAACCTTTCATAATCTGAAAATGCAGTTTTGTTTTAATACTTTTTTGACAATATTTTGGTCTCAAAGCAAAATGTATAAATTCAGTGCAAGACTTAAGTTTCTAGGGACAACATCAAAAGACCAATGTGGACGATAAAGCAAAATTGGAATTCTCATAGTTAAGTCGTGGCTGCTGTTTTTTAAACTCATGATCAAGTTCATAACACAAATTACTAGATTACAAAATGAATGCAACACTAACAGAATACAGAAGGGCAATCAATGAACAAAAGACACAAAAAATCAGGGCTATGTATGAGGGAAGTCAGAACTTACTTCTTGCAAGGCACTCGCCTTGAACACAATTAAATATGGAGAAAGACGTTTGGTTTTGAAATTTCCTACATGAGGCATTTGCCTCAATGAAGTAACGGCCCTGTTAAAATAAATGTGAGGTAAGGTTTCCTGAGACAACATACCTCAAGTTAAATGAACCCAATTTTCAGACATTTCAAGTATATTTAAATAATATTTATGTTTTTATTATTAAAAATTTGGGAAGTGTTTCCCGTTTTTTTTTTTTTTTTGGAAAAGATGATCTTATGAAGAATCTGGTGCCATATCATACTTTTGATTAGACCGGCTGAGTTATTTATTTTCAATACATTGCAAGTCGGGTACTTTTTTGTAATATATTTTCAAACTACCACAGATCAAACCATTTATTTTTGTGATTATCAAGGCTGAGTTATTTATTTTCAACCCCCCCCCCCCCCACCCCCCCGAATATCAAATGGTCGTCCCCTTAAACTGTATACGACCTTAATTTAGACCTGGCTAGACAAGAAATCATCGTTTGTAATAGGACAGAACGGATTATAAGATGGACGAAGAATAAACAGATGGTAAGTTTGTTGATATATATCACAAGTACACTTCATTTGAGCTTCTTAGATATTTTTGTGCTATCTATATTTGCCGTTTATCATTTTTGCTTATTTGATTTCAATTTACTAGGTAATATCAAATGTGGTCCGAGTACACAGTTATCGTCGAATATAGCCCCTAGTGTGGACAGTGTCTTACTTGTCATTTTTTTTATACCCCTTCCAACTTATTTATTTATGTTTTATGCCTCAAGTAGCAAGAAGGGGGATAAAACTGCACTGTAAAAAAATTTGATTCACGAATTTTAATGTAAAGTAGTGATTTGGTCAAGTTGAAAAAGGTAAAAAATTAGCATTTCGGAAGCTGTCAAAAGATTTCAAGACCCTCTTCACATAAAGTTGTCCATATTTTGAGTTAAAGCTGATGAAGTTTTCTATAATTTTGATATAATTTGTCCCAAAAGTAGTACAACACACTGTAAAAAATTTATGGAGAAAGCGCAGGTGGGATTTTTTTATTTCCATTTATTGCCTAAAAGAAATGCACTACGAAATAACTGTGTACTCGGACCATGTAAGATGACGTGGGAAATACATAAACGAGACAGCAAACCAACAACACAAACATAAATTCTTCAACAATAGGATGAATTAAATAGGCCAAACTCTATATCTGCCTGTTTCTATAAAATGGGTAAAACAGAGACAACCAGAGATCTGAAACCATCAAACTATTCTCAGTATAGCGTAAATATTGGCAGCAGAATAACATACTGAAATTTAAAAGAAGCTATCTTAGAATCATGACTTTTTATCATTTGTTATTTGTTTGAAACTAGGTCCCACTAAATGTCAGTACTTTTTTGTGTCTTTAGTGTTTCTGCTACTTGATTTTCTTGTTTAAACCCGATCTGGTGAGTTTACATGTGTTGCATGGTTAAGGCGAAGAAGAGGTTGAGGAACCCGCAAACATGTTTTACTCCACAATAATTTGTATATACTGTCTCAAGTTAAGTGTCTGTAATGCCATGAATATCGTATTTGACTGTGTATCATATTTTGCTTTTTATTTTGGACAGAAATTAGGTTGATGATTTTCTAATTGGAATTCCTATACATTGAATTTTCTCGCAACCTTTTATATCTTGCTAAGAAATATGGTTTTGCTCATTGTTGAATGTTGAAGGCCTTTTGATGACAAAAAGCTGCTAACATCTACGTCATTTGATCTCAGGTGGATAGTTATCTCCTTAGCAATCATATGCATCTACTTATAACATATTACTACATTGTATGTGCGTTTTTATGTCCCTTTGTGTTTCAAATGAAACAATTGTTGTTAATTTAGATAGTAACTCTTCATTATACACGACAAGAATTACATAACTGAACCATGTCGAACATAAACTTAACCATGACACGAATGAACCAAACCATGACACAGATATTTCAGTAATTTTGAATTGGTTGCAAAAGTAGGTATTTTTTTAGAATAATTGACCGCAGTGTTATATCACGAAGATATATGTGATGTAAGAAAATAACGTTGTTTATGCACAATAAACCAATAGCCAGTTTTAAATTTTGACATACGCAAGCTTTGTTCTGTGTTAAATCATTAACCATATGATAAAACTTGTGATGTACTAACATATTTACTTTATACAAAGATATTTTCCAGCTTAAATTAATGATCAGAAGCTCCGTTTACAAAATATCCCAATGTTTACATTTTTCCACTGATTGTCATCAAAAAGACTTAACACCGTCATGTCAAACTTATCCAAACTATGACAAAATCACTGTACTAAACGCTCCTCGATATGACGACCTTACTACCCGTGAACATGATGAAAACCCACTAGGACTAGGACTGTAAATGGAAACATTGATTTCGTGATTACTAAATAAAATAAAACCTATGATATATACAACTCGAACACACCCGCGAAATCGCGGGCATATACAGCTTGTGAACTCGGTTGTAGGATGATTTTTTGTTATAGATATTATGTATGGAGAATTTCATAGAAGGTATCAACAGCCCTCTCCCTTTTTCCAAAGTCCGATATTGGTTTCCTTTCTGTTAAATTCAATTATTTTCGTGTTTCTGGCCTCAGACCACAATTATTCTTCTCCTTTGCTACAATGCATCTTTTGGTAAAAGTCAAATTAAATTTGAAATTTGCACCGCTTCAAACATGAAGTCTTATCTATTACTAAAAGTTAGTCTGATGTCGGAATCAATATCCGGACTCCTTTGTCGTTTTTCTCCAAACATGTCTCAATCTGAATAATCATAAGAATGGATGACAAATGCGACTATGCATGTTACCAATAGAACACAGAGGCATGATGATTAATTCATCCTGGAAAAAGAGAAGCGACACACAAAAGTATATAGTATAGTATAGATGACTCAGAAAGCTGTATACCTGGTATGATTATGATTATATACAGCTTGTGTGATTTGAGAAGGCCCGAGGAGAACATTAAATATAACTTCATATTGCCTGCTTTCCTGAAAAGTCTACCACACCAATGTTACAACGCATTCAATCACTGACCACTAACTTCATAACCCCAGTCATGACTGCGAGTTAGGTTATATATAAATAAGCTATAAAATCGAGAATGGAAATTGGGAATGTGTCAAGAAGACAACAACTCGACCAAAGAGAAGTAAACTACCAAAGGTCACCAATGGGTCTTCAAAACAGCTAAAAAATACCACACCCATGCAGCGACGGGCTTCAGCTGACCCCTTAACAAAAATGTGTACATGTATACTAGTTCAGTGAAAATGGACATCCAACTAAACTCCAAAACACACAAATCAACGTACATGATTGTGAACATGGCAAACAATTATAATTTTTCTTTCATTCAAATAAAACATCATAAGCTCGTCGTCGAATCATCGACTGTTTCTCGAGGAGTAACAATATAGCTCGGTGTTGTTCGATTTCACCCAGTTTAAAAAAAATAAAAATATAAGGAAACGGTATATTTCTTTCGCAAAGCAATTTTAGCACAAAACCTAACGGCATAGCTATGGAAGAGGTTCATTTAAAATTGTTCGTTTTCATTCTAATTAAACGTAGAACTCTGATTTCGTTATACTCGGTCTCCAATGCAAGACAAGACAATTTTATTCTTTAAAACTTTTTAGTACGCCGCTAGATTAAAACTGACGAGGAAAGGTAACACACGGCCAGCGAAAGCTCTTTTTTTGAGAGCCCAGGTGGTCGTGTGGTCTAGCGGGACGGCTGCAGTGCAGGCGATTTGGTGTCAGGATATCACAGTAGCATGAGTTCGAATCCCGGCGAGGGAAGAACCAAAAATTTGCGAAAGCAAATTTACAGATCTAACATTGTTGGGTTGATGTTTAGACGAGTTGTATATATATATATCCCAACAATGTTAGATCTGTAAATTTGCTTTCGCAAAACTTTTGTTCTTCCCTCGTCGGCATTCGAACCAATGCTACTGAGATATCGTGACACCAAATCGCCTGCACTGTATAGCCGTCCCGCTAGACCACACGACCACCTGGGCTTCGTAAAAACGAAGCTTTCGGTGGCCGTGTGTTACTTTCCACGTCAATTTTAATCTACGTCGTACTACAGTACATGACATATAAGGCATGGAGAAGTTATTTTTACAGATCAGCTAAATTATCTATATATATAGTAATTAATGTACGATACAGTCACAGAAAATAATTATATTTATAAGTACGTCTCAGCCAGTGACAACTCTACAACAGATTAATCCATCGGATCACCAGCAGTGATGGTGATACATGGCTGTGTACATTATGTATATACAACTCGTCTAAACATATATATATGCAAGAAGTTATTATAATAGAAAAACAAATAGACAAAGGCTAACCAGGAAGACCTGCTACTGATTTTATAACCTTTATAAATTTGCATATATTTTTAAACTTATTTTTTTGTGTTGTCAAGTAAATATTTACAAAATTTAATTATATTTACTCTGTTACAATAACAATTATCCAAAAACAGTTTTCTTGAGACGTCTAGGGATCTACAATTCAAAAGAAAGTGAAATTCATCGCCGAATTCTTGACATTGACATAAATTACAATATCTCATTTCTCTATCTAAACCTATCCATCTTCCAGTTTCAATTGGTAATCTATGATTACCAGTTCTAAATCTACAAAATATAACCCAATCTCTATCTGGTAATATATTTAAATATTTTTCGAATTCAAACTTATCCTTATATAATCTATATGATAAACCTTTTGACGAATTACATATATTTGAACGCCAGTTTTGTTGAAATTGGTCAAATAACTTCTGTTTTAAACTATTACTCAGTCATTTTGAACAGATATATCATGTTAAGGAGGGGTATTTGCGAAAAAATACCAGTCGAGAGAATGTTAAATTTCACGAGCCGTAAGGCGAGGGAAATTCATTCTCAAGACTGGTATTTTTCGCAAATACCCCTCAATAACATGATATATCTGTTTAATTACACCGAATGTTAATGTACTAAAACGCATTGATGATCGTGACGTTACAAGCGTCCAGTCGGATAGAGTATTTTTTGGCAAATACCACGGCAGAGAGGGTAAAAAAGGCATATCCTTTTAGCAAATACCCCGGCGGCGTTAAAAATGAACGATATTCATTTGATAACAGTAAATTGGTGAAAAATACACTGGCTATTAACCAATCAAAACCCCGGATTCTTACTTAAGGTGTAATTATGTGCTAAAGCCAGTTTGTGCTAACCAAATATTACTATAACCACATGAATCAAGAATATATTTTATAAACACTAGAACACACCCGTGATATCGCGGGTCTGTGACTGAATTAAAGTATATAACTATGCGCAAGCCTTATCTTAGTATTAGTACTGTCATCTGATAAAGTCATGCCGATTATAAGATACACAATTTTCTCTGCTTTCAAATCTTTCTGTTTGAACCCGTCGAACTGGGACTTATCAATTGTTGGTAATATTAAATATTTGGGAAAAAAAAAGGTCCTGGAATGGAGTATTTTTTAATCAACAGCATTGTCCTATATTAGTTATGAATAAAGTTGAATTCTTTGATTCGCTGTTTTACGTCATGCCCGCTAACAAATTGAAACTTATTTTTAGTCCAGATTTTTAGTATTCGTATTGTTATCTTAGAAAGTCTTACGGATTAAAATACTACAATAGGTAACAATTTGACAATTTAGTAGTGTCAACCCTGTGATTATCACCCGTTTATATATAGCATATTAATCCTGAATACACCGTTTGGTGGTGCGCCTGTCAGATGCGGAACGTACAGATAAGGTAATAGGTAACAGGTGATTATACTATTGGTATCGATATCGGACTCGACCCGGAACTTCCTAATTATTGGCGATATTAAATACGTGGAAAACAAAAGGGCCTGGAGTGGTGTAATTTTTAATCTACACCTTTGTACTATATTAGTTGTATATAAAGTTGAATTCCTTGATTCGTCGTTTTTACGTGATGACGGCTGACGGATCTCCTGTAGTTGGTGATCGCAATACTGGTATACCAGTATTGTCCACAATACTGGTATAAAAATTTTGTACCAGTATTGTATTCCAGTATTGTGCTTTTTTTAAATAAACAATATAGGTAATTAATCTTTTGTTAAAGGTGTCACATATATGCATAATGAAATTAACATATGACATGACAATTTTATTAGGAATGATTGTGTTTAACTGATGATGCCATAGATGTGATTGTCATCAAATAAAACTTTAAATCTTCGATGTCCAGTTAATCTCCCTTTGATCTTCAATATAGTCTAGTCAACAATACAACTACAATACTGGTATATCAGTAATGTACCAGTATTGCTGTTTTTTTTATAAAAAGTAACAATACTGGTACAAAATTTTTATACCAGTATTGTGGACAATACTGGTATACCAGTATTACGATCACCAACTACAGGAGATCCCGGCTGACAAATTGGACCTCGTAATTTTAGTATTATAGATAACCCATTCAGACTTACAATTATTCTGTGAATATTTTAAAAACATAAAGTTATACAAAATGTGTGACAACTTATTTTCTTTGCCATTGACAATTCTACACCAATAATTACCATACGCAGTTTAACATACGGCATTACCGAATCAGAGTTCTATATTTTTATTAAACTGGTTGGATACAGATGAGGATAAACGTGTATGTTTAATTATCTGCTTCAAATGTGCTATACAATACTAGCAGCGCATTTGTTTTATTAAGCATTCGGAATTTGTTCGAACTTAATAACACCACAAAGAAACAAATATAACTCGATACATTCTAAACTATTTTTATCGGAGTTGGTTTAAGTGCTTATTAAATAATTTACCTCTTAATTATATGTAAATTGGTGAAATTTGAGTATTTCAGTAATGTATTATTTTATTTATTCAGTAAAACGACGATTGTGTATCATGTGTATTAAAGATTTAAATTTTTTTGTGGATAGATCTACTTTTAATTTAAAAACAGGTTTGAAATTTGTTTGAATTATTTACCGAGAATAATAAAAACTACCCCACGTAGCTTTTAAATCTCTTTTTTTATGTTTCAATATAGGAATAAAGGTGCAGTAAATAAGGGTTTTCCTGAAAACATAAACATAAAGTGAGCAGTAATTGTTGTTCTCTGCTGTCTCTGTCTGCTGTCTCTCTTTGGAAATGAAATAAAGTAAGAATTATAATGCGACTAACCATTATACCTTGACAGAAGTAAAACAGTAAACAAGAAACAAGAACTAGGATTCTGATTCATTGATTTCATTATTCTATGACAGCTTTGCATTTAGCAAAAATACAACAACTTGAATAATTAAGTTGGACGCGTTAACCGGCGATCTAAGTAAAGCATATATATATAAGCATACATGCACCAACTCGTTATTCAAAGTAATACGAGGTCTATTATCGTTAGGCTGTTAATGGTTTGGTGTGACTGTGATACCACTTTCCTTTTAATTTAATACTTGAGTTAAGATTGTTTAAATGTTATTCTTTGTTATATCTATGCTATTACTTTAAATAAAGCTAATGATATCAATGACCACTGCCCTTTCCTCGATCTTGATATCTATATCATAAGCGGGAAGCTTAATACAAAAATTTATGATAAAAGAGATGATTTTTCATTTCCTATTGTTAATTATCCATTTTTAGATGGTGACGTTCCCTTGTCACCATCTTATGGTGTTTATATATCTCAACTTGTACGATTCGCTCGTGTATGTAACAATGTATTAGATTTTAGCGAGAGAAATTTATGTATTACTGAAAAATTATTACACCAGGGTTTTCGATATCACAAACTGGTCAAAACATTTACTAAATTTTATCACCGGTATAAGGAAATAATTCGTAAATATAACTCAACATGCAGACATCTTATACGTTCAGGTATTTCACATCCAAAATTTTATGGAAATATTCTTTATAAAGCACAAAAATGTCAGTATTCTCCTCAGAAACTAACAAAACCTTTAAATAGACTTATTAAAAGGGGATATAGTTACGATACTGTTGTCAGGTCATTAAAGATTGCATATTTTGGCTTTAACATTGATTCACTGATAGGGTCTTTGCATCGGAACTAAACACATTTATTTCTAAAAAAACAGTTGTTGGCATGACACGGGTTATGTTCTTCTCATATATTTTATGATAGTATGATACTAAACCCCTAACGGGAGGGATTGTACCTGATATTCATATGATGAAGACATAATCTTTCAATCAGTTTAATTGAGGTCTGGAGCTGGCATGTCAGTTAACTGCTAGTAGTCTGTTGTTATTTATGTATTATTGTCATTTTATTTATTTTCTTTTGTTACATCTTTTGACATCAGACTCGGACTTCTCTTGAACTGAATTTTAATATGCGTATTGTTATTCTTTTACTTTTCTACATTGGCTAGAGGTATAGGGGGAGGGTTGAGATCTCATAAACATGTTTAACCCCGCCGCAATTTTGCGCCTGTCCCAAGTCAGGAGCCTCTGGCCTTTGTTAGTCTTGTATGATTTTAAATTTTAGTTTCTTGTGTATAATTCGGAGTTTAGTATGACGTCCATTATCACTGTACTATTATGCATATTTTAGGGGCCAGCTGAAGGACACCTACGGGTGCGGGAATTCTCGCTACATTGAAGACCCATTGGTTGCCTTCGGCTGTTGTTTGCTCTATGGTCGGGTGGTTGTCGCTTTGACATATTCACCATTTCCTTTCTCAATTTTATTAATGATTATGTTCATAATTGAGCTTTCTTTAATAAAATATTTCGTATTTCGTATTTAATAATATTCAGTAACTGCTAGTGTATGACTACATCTGTGAAGGCACCGGTGCATTGAGTCCTCCACAAATGACAAATCTATTATCATATGCCATTAATCAATACAAGATACAAGTTTTGTTGTTTTCTCTCTTTTTTTTTTTTTACATAGATGAAACATTTCATTTCGAATATAATATCAGATAGTTTAGAATAACTTTAGGGCATTGTGTTCATATATATATATACTGAGACTACTATGTGTTATAGTAGTCTCAGATATATATCAAATCTTAAAATGAACTAAAAATAGAACTAGCGGGTTTTTTTTAATTACCTCCCCTTATATGATATCTTCTAAACCCTTATATTCCTTTAAAATACAAACTACAGAGTAAATATACACAATTTAACTTTGCACATTCAAAATAGTAAATATTCTACATTAAAACTTCATTTATTATATGAATTAGCAAATTAATTAGCAAAAAAATAGTTTAATACACACCTTTCTAGATAACCAACTACACTGTCAAAATATATAAAATAAAATAATCATCTGTAACTTGAAATTAAGGATACGATTTTTACACTTCAAACGTACACAGGTTGTACGTCTTATATAATATTTTAATTAATCAAAATCTCTTTAATAACAATAAGCTGGAACACAGACATAATGAACGAATGAATGAATCTTTATCTCCTCCATGTGTATGAAGATTTTGCATACAAAAAAGAAACAAGTAATTATTTACACATTAAACAAAATATCATACATTTTAATAACCAATGAAAATTTGCTATTGTTCAGCGGCGGATCTTTTGGAATATAGCCCAAGTGTGAAAATAATTCATAGGAAATTGACCATCACCAAAATGAATCATTATAGTTTAGACATTGTTTAGCTTTGTATATAATCTAGATACAAAGACTTTGCAAATATTTTTTTGGCTCAACCATTTTCAAGTTTTCGTATAAAAATGGAATTTAAGTTTATTATCTAACAATAATAACTTTCAGGTTAAAAATATAGACAAAGACATACAATATTTACCAGTGTTATCGTCTGTGAAAAAGTAAGACAACATATCAAATTACAGTAATGTGCATAAGTTCTTTTGTAAGGACTAGAAAATAAATTCTATATGATCAGATATTATCTGGATATTTTCAGTTATAAGTAAAATTGAATATATAAATAAACAGAACTGGTCGCTTGGGAAATGAGTGATTTAGCACTTGAAAATACTGCGAAGGTTTTGTAAATAAATTTTTCATTGGCATAACATGATAGATAGTTGAAGTGCATGTTTTTCTTAATTAGCATCACTATACAGGTTACAAAAAAGAAACAAAGACTAATTTTTATATTGAAATCTATTATCATTTTTATGGCTTCTTCCGACATCTGTGTCAAGTCCTTATAAAAAGCAAGCAGTATCTGTTAATAAGATCCGTCATAAACCTCATCACCCTCTTTACCAAACCAAATAAACAAAGACACATATTTCAACTTTGTTGTGGCATCTAAAAAAATAACAAATTCAGCTTTTTGAAGAAACAAAAGCTAGCTTTTGTTTATTCAGTTACCCGACTCTAACAGAGGTCGGACAGGGAACTAGACCTATAAATACTTTGTTTACATATTTCTACTTACAGTATTTTTTCATATACATTTTTGTGAATTAGTTCAGTTATTTTCACATTTATTCCGTCTTACAGAGGAAAAATTATATCTTAAGAAATTGCCAAATAAATGAACAGCCACGTGACATGCTTTTATATAAACGTGGACTTAGTTATATTATATCATTCCATCGAGAGTTCTCGAGCTGCCAAGCACTTTAGAGTCAGAGTATAGATATAGTTCTCGAGCTGCCAAGCACTTTAGAGTCAGAGTATATATATAGTTCTCGAGCTGCCAAGCACTTTAGAGTCAGAGTATATATATATAGTATACGGATCAGTTATATTCTATCATTCCATCGAGAGTTCTCGAGCTGCAAAGCACTTTAGAGTCAAAGTATATATAAACGGATCAGCTTTGATAAAGTAAATGTAGTTTAAAACAAACAGTGTACACTGTACGTTATTCATTAGCTTTGCGCAGTGGCGGTACCATAGCCGATGAGGTTTATCCGAGGCGTGGTTATTGCTAGTTGAAAACTATACCCAATACCCCGCGCTGATGCCTGAAATACGGCAGCAGTCGCAATTTCTGAACGCCTCTACGGAGGCAATGATACACAATTAAATAAAGAAAAGTCGACCAAACCAACTGCTTTGAAACATATGACAAAATGCTAAAGTAGTATTCAAGTAATTTTCTTTTACTAGATAAATCTAATGATCAGATGACACAATTTGGCGAAACACAAATTCGCATGATCTCATTCTTTTAGGTTCAATGAGGTGCATTGAAGTACTCAACATTTTCTAGGTTGATCTATATCATCTACATCCTCCTGACCAGTGAGTGTTGTGACTGAACATGTGAAAATGACAAACACGGTTTTGATGCATCAAATCATTATAATACAAACGATTTCATCATTTTCATCATTTTCCTCATCTGTTTTGAAGAATGAATGCCACTTTTGGTGGTTTTGATAGATTGTAATTGACTAGGAGCATTACATCTAGGAAAATATCCGAACTTAACAGCCCCTCCCCCTTTTTAAAACAATGAATCATTAAAATCAAAATATGAATAGTTTGTTTTATATATTGCTTCAGTGCAGATTTTATCGACAAATGTACAAATTGTCGTAAACTATCGCTAAAAGATCTTAAAATTCACGTATTTCCGTCTTCTTATCCTGATATGCATGTAATATTCACCACTGGACGTTAAACACCAATCCGTCCATCCACCTGAGAGATCGTATATATGCGTATACCCTACGTAGTTTACTGAGAGATTATCTCCCCATTAATATAGCCACTATGCAAACTTGTGTTTTCTCAACTATAACAGCCGTTTGTCATTTCAGTGAACATCAAAAAGGATGAACCTCTTTCAAATGTAAATTAATGCCAAGTACAAAAGGTAGAACAATGTCAGCTACCCAAAATTTTGCACGGAATAAAATTACTAGAATACCTTTGATAAAGTAAATGTAGTTTAAAACAAACAGTGTACACTGTACGTTATTCATTAGCTTTGCGCAGTGGCGGTACCATAGCCGATGAGGTTTATCCGAGGCGTGGTTATTGCTAGTTGAAAACTATACCCAATACCCCGCGCTGATGCCTGAAATACGGCAGCAGTCGCAATTTCTGAACGCCTCTACGGAGGCAATGATACACAATTAAATAAAGAAAAGTCGACCAAACCAACTGCTTTGAAACATATGACAAAATGCTAAAGTAGTATTCAAGTAATTTTCTTTTACTAGATAAATCTAATGATCAGATGACACAATTTGGCGAAACACAAATTCGCATGATCTCATTCTTTTAGGTTCAATGAGGTGCATTGAAGTACTCAACATTTTCTAGGTTGATCTATATCATCTACATCCTCCTGACCAGTGAGTGTTGTGACTGAACATGTGAAAATGACAAACACGGTTTTGATGCATCAAATCATTATAATACAAACGATTTCATCATTTTCATCATTTTCCTCATCTGTTTTGAAGAATGAATGCCACTTTTGGTGGTTTTGATAGATTGTAATTGACTAGGAGCATTACATCTAGGAAAATATCCGAACTTAACAGCCCCTCCCCCTTTTTAAAACAATGAATCATTAAAATCAAAATATGAATAGTTTTTTTTATATATTGCTTCAGTGCAGATTTTATCGACAAATGTACAAATTGTCGTAAACTATCGCTAAAAGATCTTAAAATTCACGTATTTCCGTCTTCTTATCCTGATATGCATGTAATATTCACCACTGGACGTTAAACACCAATCCGTCCATCCACCTGAGAGATCGTATATATGCGTATACCCTACGTAGTTTACTGAGAGATTATCTCCCCATTAATATAGCCACTATGCAAACTTGTGTTTTCTCAACTATAACAGCCGTTTGTCATTTCAGTGAACATCAAAAAGGATGAACCTCTTTC
This sequence comes from Mytilus galloprovincialis, assembly GCF_965363235.1. Classification (NCBI taxonomy): domain Eukaryota; kingdom Metazoa; phylum Mollusca; class Bivalvia; order Mytilida; family Mytilidae; genus Mytilus; species Mytilus galloprovincialis. The sequence continues at coordinate 93,905,558 of NC_134843.1, forward strand.
AAATGTAAATTAATGCCAAGTACAAAAGGTAGAACAATGTCAGCTACCCAAAATTTTGCACGGAATAAAATTACTAGAATACCTTTGATAAAGTAAATGTAGTTTAAAACAAACAGTGTACACTGTACGTTATTCATTAGCTTTGCGCAGTGGCGGTACCATAGCCGATGAGGTTTATCCGAGGCGTGGTTATTGCTAGTTGAAAACTATACCCAATACCCCGCGCTGATGCCTGAAATACGGCAGCAGTCGCAATTTCTGAACGCCTCTACGGAGGCAATGATACACAATTAAATAAAGAAAAGTCGACCAAACCAACTGCTTTGAAACATATGACAAAATGCTAAAGTAGTATTCAAGTAATTTTCTTTTACTAGATAAATCTAATGATCAGATGACACAATTTGGCGAAACACAAATTCGCATGATCTCATTCTTTTAGGTTCAATGAGGTGCATTGAAGTACTCAACATTTTCTAGGTTGATCTATATCATCTACATCCTCCTGACCAGTGAGTGTTGTGACTGAACATGTGAAAATGACAAACACGGTTTTGATGCATCAAATCATTATAATACAAACGATTTCATCATTTTCATCATTTTCCTCATCTGTTTTGAAGAATGAATGCCACTTTTGGTGGTTTTGATAGATTGTAATTGACTAGGAGCATTACATCTAGGAAAATATCCGAACTTAACAGCCCCTCCCCCTTTTTAAAACAATGAATCATTAAAATCAAAATATGAATAGTTTGTTTTATATATTGCTTCAGTGCAGATTTTATCGACAAATGTACAAATTGTCGTAAACTATCGCTAAAAGATCTTAAAATTCACGTATTTCCGTCTTCTTATCCTGATATGCATGTAATATTCACCACTGGACGTTAAACACCAATCCGTCCATCCACCTGAGAGATCGTATATATGCGTATACCCTACGTAGTTTACTGAGAGATTATCTCCCCATTAATATAGCCACTATGCAAACTTGTGTTTTCTCAACTATAACAGCCGTTTGTCATTTCAGTGAACATCAAAAAGGATGAACCTCTTTCAAATGTAAATTAATGCCAAGTACAAAAGGTAGAACAATGTCAGCTACCCAAAATTTTGCACGGAATAAAATTACTAGAATACCTTTGATAAAGTAAATGTAGTTTAAAACAAACAGTGTACACTGTACGTTATTCATTAGCTTTGCGCAGTGGCGGTACCATAGCCGATGAGGTTTATCCGAGGCGTGGTTATTGCTAGTTGAAAACTATACCCAATACCCCGCGCTGATGCCTGAAATACGGCAGCAGTCGCAATTTCTGAACGCCTCTACGGAGGCAATGATACACAATTAAATAAAGAAAAGTCGACCAAACCAACTGCTTTGAAACATATGACAAAATGCTAAAGTAGTATTCAAGTAATTTTCTTTTACTAGATAAATCTAATGATCAGATGACACAATTTGGCGAAACACAAATTCGCATGATCTCATTCTTTTAGGTTCAATGAGGTGCATTGAAGTACTCAACATTTTCTAGGTTGATCTATATCATCTACATCCTCCTGACCAGTGAGTGTTGTGACTGAACATGTGAAAATGACAAACACGGTTTTGATGCATCAAATCATTATAATACAAACGATTTCATCATTTTCATCATTTTCCTCATCTGTTTTGAAGAATGAATGCCACTTTTGGTGGTTTTGATAGATTGTAATTGACTAGGAGCATTACATCTAGGAAAATATCCGAACTTAACAGCCCCTCCCCCTTTTTAAAACAATGAATCATTAAAATCAAAATATGAATAGTTTGTTTTATATATTGCTTCAGTGCAGATTTTATCGACAAATGTACAAATTGTCGTAAACTATCGCTAAAAGATCTTAAAATTCACGTATTTCCGTCTTCTTATCCTGATATGCATGTAATATTCACCACTGGACGTTAAACACCAATCCGTCCATCCACCTGAGAGATCGTATATATGCGTATACCCTACGTAGTTTACTGAGAGATTATCTCCCCATTAATATAGCCACTATGCAAACTTGTGTTTTCTCAACTATAACAGCCGTTTGTCATTTCAGTGAACATCAAAAAGGATGAACCTCTTTCAAATGTAAATTAATGCCAAGTACAAAAGGTAGAACAATGTCAGCTACCCAAAATTTTGCACGGAATAAAATTACTAGAATACCTTTGATAAAGTAAATGTAGTTTAAAACAAACAGTGTACACTGTACGTTATTCATTAGCTTTGCGCAGTGGCGGTACCATAGCCGATGAGGTTTATCCGAGGCGTGGTTATTGCTAGTTGAAAACTATACCCAATACCCCGCGCTGATGCCTGAAATACGGCAGCAGTCGCAATTTCTGAACGCCTCTACGGAGGCAATGATACACAATTAAATAAAGAAAAGTCGACCAAACCAACTGCTTTGAAACATATGACAAAATGCTAAAGTAGTATTCAAGTAATTTTCTTTTACTAGATAAATCTAATGATCAGATGACACAATTTGGCGAAACACAAATTCGCATGATCTCATTCTTTTAGGTTCAATGAGGTGCATTGAAGTACTCAACATTTTCTAGGTTGATCTATATCATCTACATCCTCCTGACCAGTGAGTGTTGTGACTGAACATGTGAAAATGACAAACACGGTTTTGATGCATCAAATCATTATAATACAAACGATTTCATCATTTTCATCATTTTCCTCATCTGTTTTGAAGAATGAATGCCACTTTTGGTGGTTTTGATAGATTGTAATTGACTAGGAGCATTACATCTAGGAAAATATCCGAACTTAACAGCCCCTCCCCCTTTTTAAAACAATGAATCATTAAAATCAAAATATGAATAGTTTTTTTTATATATTGCTTCAGTGCAGATTTTATCGACAAATGTACAAATTGTCGTAAACTATCGCTAAAAGATCTTAAAATTCACGTATTTCCGTCTTCTTATCCTGATATGCATGTAATATTCACCACTGGACGTTAAACACCAATCCGTCCATCCACCTGAGAGATCGTATATATGCGTATACCCTACGTAGTTTACTGAGAGATTATCTCCCCATTAATATAGCCACTATGCAAACTTGTGTTTTCTCAACTATAACAGCCGTTTGTCATTTCAGTGAACATCAAAAAGGATGAACCTCTTTCAAATGTAAATTAATGCCAAGTACAAAAGGTAGAACAATGTCAGCTACCCAAAATTTTGCACGGAATAAAATTACTAGAATACCTTTGATAAAGTAAATGTAGTTTAAAACAAACAGTGTACACTGTACGTTATTCATTAGCTTTGCGCAGTGGCGGTACCATAGCCGATGAGGTTTATCCGAGGCGTGGTTATTGCTAGTTGAAAACTATACCCAATACCCCGCGCTGATGCCTGAAATACGGCAGCAGTCGCAATTTCTGAACGCCTCTACGGAGGCAATGATACACAATTAAATAAAGAAAAGTCGACCAAACCAACTGCTTTGAAACATATGACAAAATGCTAAAGTAGTATTCAAGTAATTTTCTTTTACTAGATAAATCTAATGATCAGATGACACAATTTGGCGAAACACAAATTCGCATGATCTCATTCTTTTAGGTTCAATGAGGTGCATTGAAGTACTCAACATTTTCTAGGTTGATCTATATCATCTACATCCTCCTGACCAGTGAGTGTTGTGACTGAACATGTGAAAATGACAAACACGGTTTTGATGCATCAAATCATTATAATACAAACGATTTCATCATTTTCATCATTTTCCTCATCTGTTTTGAAGAATGAATGCCACTTTTGGTGGTTTTGATAGATTGTAATTGACTAGGAGCATTACATCTAGGAAAATATCCGAACTTAACAGCCCCTCCCCCTTTTTAAAACAATGAATCATTAAAATCAAAATATGAATAGTTTTTTTTATATATTGCTTCAGTGCAGATTTTATCGACAAATGTACAAATTGTCGTAAACTATCGCTAAAAGATCTTAAAATTCACGTATTTCCGTCTTCTTATCCTGATATGCATGTAATATTCACCACTGGACGTTAAACACCAATCCGTCCATCCACCTGAGAGATCGTATATATGCGTATACCCTACGTAGTTTACTGAGAGATTATCTCCCCATTAATATAGCCACTATGCAAACTTGTGTTTTCTCAACTATAACAGCCGTTTGTCATTTCAGTGAACATCAAAAAGGATGAACCTCTTTCAAATGTAAATTAATGCCAAGTACAAAAGGTAGAACAATGTCAGCTACCCAAAATTTTGCACGGAATAAAATTACTAGAATACCTTTGATAAAGTAAATGTAGTTTAAAACAAACAGTGTACACTGTACGTTATTCATTAGCTTTGCGCAGTGGCGGTACCATAGCCGATGAGGTTTATCCGAGGCGTGGTTATTGCTAGTTGAAAACTATACCCAATACCCCGCGCTGATGCCTGAAATACGGCAGCAGTCGCAATTTCTGAACGCCTCTACGGAGGCAATGATACACAATTAAATAAAGAAAAGTCGACCAAACCAACTGCTTTGAAACATATGACAAAATGCTAAAGTAGTATTCAAGTAATTTTCTTTTACTAGATAAATCTAATGATCAGATGACACAATTTGGCGAAACACAAATTCGCATGATCTCATTCTTTTAGGTTCAATGAGGTGCATTGAAGTACTCAACATTTTCTAGGTTGATCTATATCATCTACATCCTCCTGACCAGTGAGTGTTGTGACTGAACATGTGAAAATGACAAACACGGTTTTGATGCATCAAATCATTATAATACAAACGATTTCATCATTTTCATCATTTTCCTCATCTGTTTTGAAGAATGAATGCCACTTTTGGTGGTTTTGATAGATTGTAATTGACTAGGAGCATTACATCTAGGAAAATATCCGAACTTAACAGCCCCTCCCCCTTTTTAAAACAATGAATCATTAAAATCAAAATATGAATAGTTTGTTTTATATATTGCTTCAGTGCAGATTTTATCGACAAATGTACAAATTGTCGTAAACTATCGCTAAAAGATCTTAAAATTCACGTATTTCCGTCTTCTTATCCTGATATGCATGTAATATTCACCACTGGACGTTAAACACCAATCCGTCCATCCACCTGAGAGATCGTATATATGCGTATACCCTACGTAGTTTACTGAGAGATTATCTCCCCATTAATATAGCCACTATGCAAACTTGTGTTTTCTCAACTATAACAGCCGTTTGTCATTTCAGTGAACATCAAAAAGGATGAACCTCTTTCAAATGTAAATTAATGCCAAGTACAAAAGGTAGAACAATGTCAGCTACCCAAAATTTTGCACGGAATAAAATTACTAGAATACCTTTGATAAAGTAAATGTAGTTTAAAACAAACAGTGTACACTGTACGTTATTCATTAGCTTTGCGCAGTGGCGGTACCATAGCCGATGAGGTTTATCCGAGGCGTGGTTATTGCTAGTTGAAAACTATACCCAATACCCCGCGCTGATGCCTGAAATACGGCAGCAGTTGCAATTTCTGAACGCCTCTACGGAGGCAATGATACACAATTAAATAAAGAAAAGTCGACCAAACCAACTGCTTTGAAACATATGACAAAATGCTAAAGTAGTATTCAAGTAATTTTCTTTTACTAGATAAATCTAATGATCAGATGACACAATTTGGCGAAACACAAATTCGCATGATCTCATTCTTTTAGGTTCAATGAGGTGCATTGAAGTACTCAACATTTTCTAGGTTGATCTATATCATCTACATCCTCCTGACCAGTGAGTGTTGTGACTGAACATGTGAAAATGACAAACACGGTTTTGATGCATCAAATCATTATAATACAAACGATTTCATCATTTTCATCATTTTCCTCATCTGTTTTGAAGAATGAATGCCACTTTTGGTGGTTTTGATAGATTGTAATTGACTAGGAGCATTACATCTAGGAAAATATCCGAACTTAACAGCCCCTCCCCCTTTTTAAAACAATGAATCATTAAAATCAAAATATGAATAGTTTTTTTTATATATTGCTTCAGTGCAGATTTTATCGACAAATGTACAAATTGTCGTAAACTATCGCTAAAAGATCTTAAAATTCACGTATTTCCGTCTTCTTATCCTGATATGCATGTAATATTCACCACTGGACGTTAAACACCAATCCGTCCATCCACCTGAGAGATCGTATATATGCGTATACCCTACGTAGTTTACTGAGAGATTATCTCCCCATTAATATAGCCACTATGCAAACTTGTGTTTTCTCAACTATAACAGCCGTTTGTCATTTCAGTGAACATCAAAAAGGATGAACCTCTTTCAAATGTAAATTAATGCCAAGTACAAAAGGTAGAACAATGTCAGCTACCCAAAATTTTGCACGGAATAAAATTACTAGAATACCTTTGATAAAGTAAATGTAGTTTAAAACAAACAGTGTACACTGTACGTTATTCATTAGCTTTGCGCAGTGGCGGTACCATAGCCGATGAGGTTTATCCGAGGCGTGGTTATTGCTAGTTGAAAACTATACCCAATACCCCGCGCTGATGCCTGAAATACGGCAGCAGTCGCAATTTCTGAACGCCTCTACGGAGGCAATGATACACAATTAAATAAAGAAAAGTCGACCAAACCAACTGCTTTGAAACATATGACAAAATGCTAAAGTAGTATTCAAGTAATTTTCTTTTACTAGATAAATCTAATGATCAGATGACACAATTTGGCGAAACACAAATTCGCATGATCTCATTCTTTTAGGTTCAATGAGGTGCATTGAAGTACTCAACATTTTCTAGGTTGATCTATATCATCTACATCCTCCTGACCAGTGAGTGTTGTGACTGAACATGTGAAAATGACAAACACGGTTTTGATGCATCAAATCATTATAATACAAACGATTTCATCATTTTCATCATTTTCCTCATCTGTTTTGAAGAATGAATGCCACTTTTGGTGGTTTTGATAGATTGTAATTGACTAGGAGCATTACATCTAGGAAAATATCCGAACTTAACAGCCCCTCCCCCTTTTTAAAACAATGAATCATTAAAATCAAAATATGAATAGTTTTTTTTATATATTGCTTCAGTGCAGATTTTATCGACAAATGTACAAATTGTCGTAAACTATCGCTAAAAGATCTTAAAATTCACGTATTTCCGTCTTCTTATCCTGATATGCATGTAATATTCACCACTGGACGTTAAACACCAATCCGTCCATCCACCTGAGAGATCGTATATATGCGTATACCCTACGTAGTTTACTGAGAGATTATCTCCCCATTAATATAGCCACTATGCAAACTTGTGTTTTCTCAACTATAACAGCCGTTTGTCATTTCAGTGAACATCAAAAAGGATGAACCTCTTTCAAATGTAAATTAATGCCAAGTACAAAAGGTAGAACAATGTCAGCTACCCAAAATTTTGCACGGAATAAAATTACTAGAATACCTTTGATAAAGTAAATGTAGTTTAAAACAAACAGTGTACACTGTACGTTATTCATTAGCTTTGCGCAGTGGCGGTACCATAGCCGATGAGGTTTATCCGAGGCGTGGTTATTGCTAGTTGAAAACTATACCCAATACCCCGCGCTGATGCCTGAAATACGGCAGCAGTCGCAATTTCTGAACGCCTCTACGGAGGCAATGATACACAATTAAATAAAGAAAAGTCGACCAAACCAACTGCTTTGAAACATATGACAAAATGCTAAAGTAGTATTCAAGTAATTTTCTTTTACTAGATAAATCTAATGATCAGATGACACAATTTGGCGAAACACAAATTCGCATGATCTCATTCTTTTAGGTTCAATGAGGTGCATTGAAGTACTCAACATTTTCTAGGTTGATCTATATCATCTACATCCTCCTGACCAGTGAGTGTTGTGACTGAACATGTGAAAATGACAAACACGGTTTTGATGCATCAAATCATTATAATACAAACGATTTCATCATTTTCATCATTTTCCTCATCTGTTTTGAAGAATGAATGCCACTTTTGGTGGTTTTGATAGATTGTAATTGACTAGGAGCATTACATCTAGGAAAATATCCGAACTTAACAGCCCCTCCCCCTTTTTAAAACAATGAATCATTAAAATCAAAATATGAATAGTTTTTTTTATATATTGCTTCAGTGCAGATTTTATCGACAAATGTACAAATTGTCGTAAACTATCGCTAAAAGATCTTAAAATTCACGTATTTCCGTCTTCTTATCCTGATATGCATGTAATATTCACCACTGGACGTTAAACACCAATCCGTCCATCCACCTGAGAGATCGTATATATGCGTATACCCTACGTAGTTTACTGAGAGATTATCTCCCCATTAATATAGCCACTATGCAAACTTGTGTTTTCTCAACTATAACAGCCGTTTGTCATTTCAGTGAACATCAAAAAGGATGAACCTCTTTCAAATGTAAATTAATGCCAAGTACAAAAGGTAGGACAATGTCAGCTACCCAAAATTTTGCACGGAATAAAATTACTAGAATACCTTTGATAAAGTAAATGTAGTTTAAAACAAACAGTGTACACTGTACGTTATTCATTAGCTTTGCGCAGTGGCGGTACCATAGCCGATGAGGTTTATCCGAGGCGTGGTTATTGCTAGTTGAAAACTATACCCAATACCCCGCGCTGATGCCTGAAATACGGCAGCAGTCGCAATTTCTGAACGCCTCTACGGAGGCAATGATACACAATTAAATAAAGAAAAGTCGACCAAACCAACTGCTTTGAAACATATGACAAAATGCTAAAGTAGTATTCAAGTAATTTTCTTTTACTAGATAAATCTAATGATCAGATGACACAATTTGGCGAAACACAAATTCGCATGATCTCATTCTTTTAGGTTCAATGAGGTGCATTGAAGTACTCAACATATTCTAGGTTGATCTATATCATCTACATCCTCCTGACCAGTGAGTGTTGTGACTGAACATGTGAAAATGACAAACACGGTTTTGATGCATCAAATCATTATAATACAAACGATTTCATCATTTTCATCATTTTCCTCATCTGTTTTGAAGAATGAATGCCACTTTTGGTGGTTTTGATAGATTGTAATTGACTAGGAGCATTACATCTAGGAAAATATCCGAACTTAACAGCCCCTCCCCCTTTTTAAAACAATGAATCATTAAAATCAAAATATGAATAGTTTTTTTTATATATTGCTTCAGTGCAGATTTTATCGACAAATGTACAAATTGTCGTAAACTATCGCTAAAAGATCTTAAAATTCACGTATTTCCGTCTTCTTATCCTGATATGCATGTAATATTCACCACTGGACGTTAAACACCAATCCGTCCATCCACCTGAGAGATCGTATATATGCGTATACCCTACGTAGTTTACTGAGAGATTATCTCCCCATTAATATAGCCACTATGCAAACTTGTGTTTTCTCAACTATAACAGCCGTTTGTCATTTCAGTGAACATCAAAAAGGATGAACCTCTTTCAAATGTAAATTAATGCCAAGTACAAAAGGTAGAACAATGTCAGCTACCCAAAATTTTGCACGGAATAAAATTACTAGAATACCTTTGATAAAGTAAATGTAGTTTAAAACAAACAGTGTACACTGTACGTTATTCATTAGCTTTGCGCAGTGGCGGTACCATAGCCGATGAGGTTTATCCGAGGCGTGGTTATTGCTAGTTGAAAACTATACCCAATACCCCGCGCTGATGCCTGAAATACGGCAGCAGTCGCAATTTCTGAACGCCTCTACGGAGGCAATGATACACAATTAAATAAAGAAAAGTCGACCAAACCAACTGCTTTGAAACATATGACAAAATGCTAAAGTAGTATTCAAGTAATTTTCTTTTACTAGATAAATCTAATGATCAGATGACACAATTTGGCGAAACACAAATTCGCATGATCTCATTCTTTTAGGTTCAATGAGGTGCATTGAAGTACTCAACATTTTCTAGGTTGATCTATATCATCTACATCCTCCTGACCAGTGAGTGTTGTGACTGAACATGTGAAAATGACAAACACGGTTTTGATGCATCAACTCATTATAATACAAACGATTTCATCATTTTCATCATTTTCCTCATCTGTTTTGAAGAATGAATGCCACTTTTGGTGGTTTTGATAGATTGTAATTGACTAGGAGCATTACATCTAAGAAAATATCCGAACTTAACAGCCCCTCCCCCTTTTTAAAACAATGAATCATTAAAATCAAAATATGAATAGTTGTTTTTATATATTGCTTCAGTGCAGATTTTATCGACAAATGTACAAATTGTCGTAAACTATCGCTAAAAGATCTTAAAATTCACGTATTTCCGTCTTCTTATCCTGATATGCATGTAATATTCACCACTGGACGTTAAACACCAATCCGTCCATCCACCTGAGAGATCGTATATATGCGTATACCCTACGTAGTTTACTGAGAGATTATCTCCCCATTAATATAGCCACTATGCAAACTTGTGTTTTCTCAACTATAACAGCCGTTTGTCATTTCAGTGAACATCAAAAAGGATGAACCTCTTTCAAATGTAAATTAATGCCAAGTACAAAAGGTAGAACAATGTCAGCTACCCAAAATTTTGCACGGAATAAAATTACTAGAATACCTTTGATAAAGTAAATGTAGTTTAAAACAAACAGTGTACACTGTACGTTATTCATTAGCTTTGCGCAGTGGCGGTACCATAGCCGATGAGGTTTATCCGAGGCGTGGTTATTGCTAGTTGAAAACTATACCCAATACCCCGCGCTGATGCCTGAAATACGGCAGCAGTCGCAATTTCTGAACGCCTCTACGGAGGCAATGATACACAATTAAATAAAGAAAAGTCGACCAAACCAACTGCTTTGAGACATATGACAAAATGCTAAAGTAGTATTCAAGTAATTTTCTTTTACTAGATAAATCTAATGATCAGATGACACAATTTGGCGAAACACAAATTCGCATGATCTCATTCTTTTAGGTTCAATGAGGTGCATTGAAGTACTCAACATTTTCTAGGTTGATCTATATCATCTACATCCTCCTGACCAGTGAGTGTTGTGACTGAACATGTGAAAATGACAAACACGGTTTTGATGCATCAAATCATTATAATACAAACGATTTCATCATTTTCATCATTTTCCTCATCTGTTTTGAAGAATGAATGCCACTTTTGGTGGTTTTGATAGATTGTAATTGACTAGGAGCATTACATCTAGGAAAATATCCGAACTTAACAGCCCCTCCCCCTTTTTAAAACAATGAATCATTAAAATCAAAATATGAATAGTTTTTTTTATATATTGCTTCAGTGCAGATTTTATCGACAAATGTACAAATTGTCGTAAACTATCGCTAAAAGATCTTAAAATTCACGTATTTCCGTCTTCTTATCCTGATATGCATGTAATATTCACCACTGGACGTTAAACACCAATCCGTCCATCCACCTGAGAGATCGTATATATGCGTATACCCTACGTAGTTTACTGAGAGATTATCTCCCCATTAATATAGCCACTATGCAAACTTGTGTTTTCTCAACTATAACAGCCGTTTGTCATTTCAGTGAACATCAAAAAGGATGAACCTCTTTCAAATGTAAATTAATGCCAAGTACAAAAGGTAGAACAATGTCAGCTACCCAAAATTTTGCACGGAATAAAATTACTAGAATACCTTTGATAAAGTAAATGTAGTTTAAAACAAACAGTGTACACTGTACGTTATTCATTAGCTTTGCGCAGTGGCGGTACCATAGCCGATGAGGTTTATCCGAGGCGTGGTTATTGCTAGTTGAAAACTATACCCAATACCCCGCGCTGATGCCTGAAATACGGCAGCAGTCGCAATTTCTGAACGCCTCTACGGAGGCAATGATACACAATTAAATAAAGAAAAGTCGACCAAACCAACTGCTTTGAAACATATGACAAAATGCTAAAGTAGTATTCAAGTAATTTTCTTTTACTAGATAAATCTAATGATCAGATGACACAATTTGGCGAAACACAAATTCGCATGATCTCATTCTTTTAGGTTCAATGAGGTGCATTGAAGTACTCAACATTTTCTAGGTTGATCTATATCATCTACATCCTCCTGACCAGTGAGTGTTGTGACTGAACATGTGAAAATGACAAACACGGTTTTGATGCATCAACTCATTATAATACAAACGATTTCATCATTTTCATCATTTTCCTCATCTGTTTTGAAGAATGAATGCCACTTTTGGTGGTTTTGATAGATTGTAATTGACTAGGAGCATTACATCTAGGAAAATATCCGAACTTAACAGCCCCTCCCCCTTTTTAAAACAATGAATCATTAAAATCAAAATATGAATAGTTGTTTTTATATATTGCTTCAGTGCAGATTTTATCGACAAATGTACAAATTGTCGTAAACTATCGCTAAAAGATCTTAAAATTCACGTATTTCCGTCTTCTTATCCTGATATGCATGTAATATTCACCACTGGACGTTAAACACCAATCCGTCCATCCACCTGAGAGATCGTATATATGCGTATACCCTACGTAGTTTACTGAGAGATTATCTCCCCATTAATATAGCCACTATGCAAACTTGTGTTTTCTCAACTATAACAGCCGTTTGTCATTTCAGTGAACATCAAAAAGGATGAACCTCTTTCAAATGTAAATTAATGCCAAGTACAAAAGGTAGAACAATGTCAGCTACCCAAAATTTTGCACGGAATAAAATTACTAGAATACCTTTGATAAAGTAAATGTAGTTTAAAACAAACAGTGTACACTGTACGTTATTCATTAGCTTTGCGCAGTGGCGGTACCATAGCCGATGAGGTTTATCCGAGGCGTGGTTATTGCTAGTTGAAAACTATACCCAATACCCCGCGCTGATGCCTGAAATACGGCAGCAGTCGCAATTTCTGAACGCCTCTACGGAGGCAATGATACACAATTAAATAAAGAAAAGTCGACCAAACCAACTGCTTTGAAACATATGACAAAATGCTAAAGTAGTATTCAAGTAATTTTCTTTTACTAGATAAATCTAATGATCAGATGACACAATTTGGCGAAACACAAATTCGCATGATCTCATTCTTTTAGGTTCAATGAGGTGCATTGAAGTACTCAACATTTTCTAGGTTGATCTATATCATCTACATCCTCCTGACCAGTGAGTGTTGTGACTGAACATGTGAAAATGACAAACACGGTTTTGATGCATCAACTCATTATAATACAAACGATTTCATCATTTTCATCATTTTCCTCATCTGTTTTGAAGAATGAATGCCACTTTTGGTGGTTTTGATAGATTGTAATTGACTAGGAGCATTACATCTAGGAAAATATCCGAACTTAACAGCCCCTCCCCCTTTTTAAAACAATGAATCATTAAAATCAAAATATGAATAGTTGTTTTTATATATTGCTTCAGTGCAGATTTTATCGACAAATGTACAAATTGTCGTAAACTATCGCTAAAAGATCTTAAAATTCACGTATTTCCGTCTTCTTATCCTGATATGCATGTAATATTCACCACTGGACGTTAAACACCAATCCGTCCATCCACCTGAGAGATCGTATATATGCGTATACCCTACGTAGTTTACTGAGAGATTATCTCCCCATTAATATAGCCACTATGCAAACTTGTGTTTTCTCAACTATAACAGCCGTTTGTCATTTCAGTGAACATCAAAAAGGATGAACCTCTTTCAAATGTAAATTAATGCCAAGTACAAAAGGTAGAACAATGTCAGCTACCCAAAATTTTGCACGGAATAAAATTACTAGAATACCTTTGATAAAGTAAATGTAGTTTAAAACAAACAGTGTACACTGTACGTTATTCATTAGCTTTGCGCAGTGGCGGTACCATAGCCGATGAGGTTTATCCGAGGCGTGGTTATTGCTAGTTGAAAACTATACCCAATACCCCGCGCTGATGCCTGAAATACGGCAGCAGTCGCAATTTCTGAACGCCTCTACGGAGGCAATGATACACAATTAAATAAAGAAAAGTCGACCAAACCAACTGCTTTGAAACATATGACAAAATGCTAAAGTAGTATTCAAGTAATTTTCTTTTACTAGATAAATCTAATGATCAGATGACACAATTTGGCGAAACACAAATTCGCATGATCTCATTCTTTTAGGTTCAATGAGGTGCATTGAAGTACTCAACATTTTCTAGGTTGATCTATATCATCTACATCCTCCTGACCAGTGAGTGTTGTGACTGAACATGTGAAAATGACAAACACGGTTTTGATGCATCAACTCATTATAATACAAACGATTTCATCATTTTCATCATTTTCCTCATCTGTTTTGAAGAATGAATGCCACTTTTGGTGGTTTTGATAGATTGTAATTGACTAGGAGCATTACATCTAGGAAAATATCCGAACTTAACAGCCCCTCCCCCTTTTTAAAACAATGAATCATTAAAATCAAAATATGAATAGTTGTTTTTATATATTGCTTCAGTGCAGATTTTATCGACAAATGTACAAATTGTCGTAAACTATCGCTAAAAGATCTTAAAATTCACGTATTTCCGTCTTCTTATCCTGATATGCATGTAATATTCACCACTGGACGTTAAACACCAATCCGTCCATCCACCTGAGAGATCGTATATATGCGTATACCCTACGTAGTTTACTGAGAGATTATCTCCCCATTAATATAGCCACTATGCAAACTTGTGTTTTCTCAACTATAACAGCCGTTTGTCATTTCAGTGAACATCAAAAAGGATGAACCTCTTTCAAATGTAAATTAATGCCAAGTACAAAAGGTAGAACAATGTCAGCTACCCAAAATTTTGCACGGAATAAAATTACTAGAATACCTTTGATAAAGTAAATGTAGTTTAAAACAAACAGTGTACACTGTACGTTATTCATTAGCTTTGCGCAGTGGCGGTACCATAGCCGATGAGGTTTATCCGAGGCGTGGTTATTGCTAGTTGAAAACTATACCCAATACCCCGCGCTGATGCCTGAAATACGGCAGCAGTCGCAATTTCTGAACGCCTCTACGGAGGCAATGATACACAATTAAATAAAGAAAAGTCGACCAAACCAACTGCTTTGAAACATATGACAAAATGCTAAAGTAGTATTCAAGTAATTTTCTTTTACTAGATAAATCTAATGATCAGATGACACAATTTGGCGAAACACAAATTCGCATGATCTCATTCTTTTAGGTTCAATGAGGTGCATTGAAGTACTCAACATTTTCTAGGTTGATCTATATCATCTACATCCTCCTGACCAGTGAGTGTTGTGACTGAACATGTGAAAATGACAAACACGGTTTTGATGCATCAACTCATTATAATACAAACGATTTCATCATTTTCATCATTTTCCTCATCTGTTTTGAAGAATGAATGCCACTTTTGGTGGTTTTGATAGATTGTAATTGACTAGGAGCATTACATCTAGGAAAATATCCGAACTTAACAGCCCCTCCCCCTTTTTAAAACAATGAATCATTAAAATCAAAATATGAATAGTTTTTTTTATATATTGCTTCAGTGCAGATTTTATCGACAAATGTACAAATTGTCGTAAACTATCGCTAAAAGATCTTAAAATTCACGTATTTCCGTCTTCTTATCCTGATATGCATGTAATATTCACCACTGGACGTTAAACACCAATCCGTCCATCCACCTGAGAGATCGTATATATGCGTATACCCTACGTAGTTTACTGAGAGATTATCTCCCCATTAATATAGCCACTATGCAAACTTGTGTTTTCTCAACTATAACAGCCGTTTGTCATTTCAGTGAACATCAAAAAGGATGAACCTCTTTCAAATGTAAATTAATGCCAAGTACAAAAGGTAGAACAATGTCAGCTACCCAAAATTTTGCACGGAATAAAATTACTAGAATACCTTTGATAAAGTAAATGTAGTTTAAAACAAACAGTGTACACTGTACGTTATTCATTAGCTTTGCGCAGTGGCGGTACCATAGCCGATGAGGTTTATCCGAGGCGTGGTTATTGCTAGTTGAAAACTATACCCAATACCCCGCGCTGATGCCTGAAATACGGCAGCAGTCGCAATTTCTGAACGCCTCTACGGAGGCAATGATACACAATTAAATAAAGAAAAGTCGACCAAACCAACTGCTTTGAAACATATGACAAAATGCTAAAGTAGTATTCAAGTAATTTTCTTTTACTAGATAAATCTAATGATCAGATGACACAATTTGGCGAAACACAAATTCGCATGATCTCATTCTTTTAGGTTCAATGAGGTGCATTGAAGTACTCAACATTTTCTAGGTTGATCTATATCATCTACATCCTCCTGACCAGTGAGTGTTGTGACTGAACATGTGAAAATGACAAACACGGTTTTGATGCATCAAATCATTATAATACAAACGATTTCATCATTTTCATCATTTTCCTCATCTGTTTTGAAGAATGAATGCCACTGTTGGTGGTTTTGATAGATTGTAATTGACTAGGAGCATTACATCTAGGAAAATATCCGAACTTAACAGCCCCTCCCCCTTTTTAAAACAATGAATCATTAAAATCAAAATATGAATAGTTTTTTTTATATATTGCTTCAGTGCAGATTTTATCGACAAATGTACAAATTGTCGTAAACTATCGCTAAAAGATCTTAAAATTCACGTATTTCCGTCTTCTTATCCTGATATGCATGTAATATTCACCACTGGACGTTAAACACCAATCCGTCCATCCACCTGAGAGATCGTATATATGCGTATACCCTACGTAGTTTACTGAGAGATTATCTCCCCATTAATATAGCCACTATGCAAACTTGTGTTTTCTCAACTATAACAGCCGTTTGTCATTTCAGTGAACATCAAAAAGGATGAACCTCTTTCAAATGTAAATTAATGCCAAGTACAAAAGGTAGAACAATGTCAGCTACCCAAAATTTTGCACGGAATAAAATTACTAGAATACCTTTGATAAAGTAAATGTAGTTTAAAACAAACAGTGTACACTGTACGTTATTCATTAGCTTTGCGCAGTGGCGGTACCATAGCCGATGAGGTTTATCCGAGGCGTGGTTATTGCTAGTTGAAAACTATACCCAATACCCCGCGCTGATGCCTGAAATACGGCAGCAGTCGCAATTTCTGAACGCCTCTACGGAGGCAATGATACACAATTAAATAAAGAAAAGTCGACCAAACCAACTGCTTTGAAACATATGACAAAATGCTAAAGTAGTATTCAAGTAATTTTCTTTTACTAGATAAATCTAATGATCAGATGACACAATTTGGCGAAACACAAATTCGCATGATCTCATTCTTTTAGGTTCAATGAGGTGCATTGAAGTACTCAACATTTTCTAGGTTGATCTATATCATCTACATCCTCCTGACCAGTGAGTGTTGTGACTGAACATGTGAAAATGACAAACACGGTTTTGATGCATCAAATCATTATAATACAAACGATTTCATCATTTTCATCATTTTCCTCATCTGTTTTGAAGAATGAATGCCACTTTTGGTGGTTTTGATAGATTGTAATTGACTAGGAGCATTACATCTAGGAAAATATCCGAACTTAACAGCCCCTCCCCCTTTTTAAAACAATGAATCATTAAAATCAAAATATGAATAGTTTTTTTTATATATTGCTTCAGTGCAGATTTTATCGACAAATGTACAAATTGTCGTAAACTATCGCTAAAAGATCTTAAAATTCACGTATTTCCGTCTTCTTATCCTGATATGCATGTAATATTCACCACTGGACGTTAAACACCAATCCGTCCATCCACCTGAGAGATCGTATATATGCGTATACCCTACGTAGTTTACTGAGAGATTATCTCCCCATTAATATAGCCACTATGCAAACTTGTGTTTTCTCAACTATAACAGCCGTTTGTCATTTCAGTGAACATCAAAAAGGATGAACCTCTTTCAAATGTAAATTAATGCCAAGTACAAAAGGTAGAACAATGTCAGCTACCCAAAATTTTGCACGGAATAAAATTATTAGAATACCTTTGATAAAGTAAATGTAGTTTAAAACAAACAGTGTACACTGTACGTTATTCATTAGCTTTGCGCAGTGGCGGTACCATAGCCGATGAGGTTTATCCGAGGCGTGGTTATTGCTAGTTGAAAACTATACCCAATACCCCGCGCTGATGCCTGAAATACGGCAGCAGTCGCAATTTCTGAACGCCTCTACGGAGGCAATGATACACAATTAAATAAAGAAAAGTCGACCAAACCAACTGCTTTGAAACATATGACAAAATGCTAAAGTAGTATTCAAGTAATTTTCTTTTACTAGATAAATCTAATGATTAGATGACACAATTTGGCGAAACACAAATTCGCATGATCTCATTCTTTTAGGTTCAATGAGGTGCATTGAAGTACTCAACATTTTCTAGGTTGATCTATATCATCTACATCCTCCTGACCAGTGAGTGTTGTGACTGAACATGTGAAAATGACAAACACGGTTTTGATGCATCAAATCATTATAATACAAACGATTTCATCATTTTCATCATTTTCCTCATCTGTTTTGAAGAATGAATGCCACTTTTGGTGGTTTTGATAGATTGTAATTGACTAGGAGCATTACATCTAGGAAAATATCCTAACTTAACAGCCCCTCCCCTTTTTAAAACAATGAATCATTAAAATCAAAATATGAATAGTTTTTTTTATATATTGCTTCAGTGCAGATTTTATCGACAAATGTACAAATTGTCGTAAACTATCCCTAAAAGATCTTAAAATTCATGTATTTCCGTCTTCTTATCCTGATATGCATGTAATATTCACCACTGGACGTTAAACACCAATCCGTCCATCCACCTGAGAGATCGTATATATGCGTATACCCTACGTAGTTTACTGAGAGATTATCTCCCCATTAATATAGCCACTATGCAAACTTGTGTTTTCTCAACTATAACAGCCGTTTGTCATTTCAGTGAACATCAAAAAGGATGAACCTCTTTCAAATGTAAATTAATGCCAAGTACAAAAGGTAGAACAATGTCAGCTACCCAAAATTTTGCACGGAATAAAATTACTAGAATACCTTTGATAAAGTAAATGTAGTTTAAAACAAACAGTGTACACTGTACGTTATTCATTAGCTTTGCGCAGTGGCGGTACCATAGCCGATGAGGTTTATCCGAGGCGTGGTTATTGCTAGTTGAAAACTATACCCAATACCCCGCGCTGATGCCTGAAATACGGCAGCAGTCGCAATTTCTGAACGCCTCTACGGAGGCAATGATACACAATTAAATAAAGAAAAGTCGACCAAACCAACTGCTTTGAAACATATGACAAAATGCTAAAGTAGTATTCAAGTAATTTTCTTTTACTAGATAAATCTATGATCAGATGACACAATTTGGCGAAACACAAATTCGCAGGATCTCATTCTTTTAGGTTCAATGAGGTGCATTGAAGTACTCAACATTTTCTAGGTTGATCTATATCATCTACATCCTCCTGACCAGTGAGTGTTGTGACTGAACATGTGAAAATGACAAACACGGTTTTGATGCATCAAATCATTATAATACAAACGATTTCATCATTTTCATCATTTTCCTCATCTGTTTTGAAGAATGAATGCCACTTTTGGTGGTTTTGATAGATTGTAATTGACTAGGAGCATTACATCTAGGAAAATATCCGAACTTAACAGCCCCTCCCCCTTTTTAAAACAATGAATCATTAAAATCAAAATATGAATAGTTTTTTTTATATATTGCTTCAGTGCAGATTTTATCGACAAATGTACAAATTGTCGTAAACTATCGCTAAAAGATCTTAAAATTCACGTATTTCCGTCTTCTTATCCTGATATGCATGTAATATTCACCACTGGACGTTAAACACCAATCCGTCCATCCACCTGAGAGATCGTATATATGCGTATACCCTACGTAGTTTACTGAGAGATTATCTCCCCATTAATATAGCCACTATGCAAACTTGTGTTTTCTCAACTATAACAGCCGTTTGTCATTTCAGTGAACATCAAAAAGGATGAACCTCTTTCAAATGTAAATTAATGCCAAGTACAAAAGGTAGAACAATGTCAGCTACCCAAAATTTTGCACGGAATAAAATTACTAGAATACCTTTGATAAAGTAAATGTAGTTTAAAACAAACAGTGTACACTGTACGTGATTCATTAGCTTTGCGCAGTGGCGGTACCATAGCCGATGAGGTTTATCCGAGGCGTGGTTATTGCTAGTTGAAAACTATACCCAATACCCCGCGCTGATGCCTGAAATACGGCAGCAGTCGCAATTTCTGAACGCCTCTACGGAGGCAATGATACACAATTAAATAAAGAAAAGTCGACCAAACCAACTGCTTTGAAACATATGACAAAATGCTAAAGTAGTATTCAAGTAATTTTCTTTTACTAGATAAATCTAATGATCAGATGACACAATTTGGCGAAACACAAATTCGCATGATCTCATTCTTTTAGGTTCAATGAGGTGCATTGAAGTACTCAACATTTTCTAGGTTGATCTATATCATCTACATCCTCCTGACCAGTGAGTGTTGTGACTGAACATGTGAAAATGACAAACACGGTTTTGATGCATCAAATCATTATAATACAAACGATTTCATCATTTTCATCATTTTCCTCATCTGTTTTGAAGAATGAATGCCACTTTTGGTGGTTTTGATAGATTGTAATTGACTAGGAGCATTACATCTAGGAAAATATCCGAACTTAACAGCCCCTCCCCCTTTTTAAAACAATGAATCATTAAAATCAAAATATGAATAGTTTTTTTTATATATTGCTTCAGTGCAGATTTTATCGACAAATGTACAAATTGTCGTAAACTATCGCTAAAAGATCTTAAAATTCACGTATTTCCGTCTTCTTATCCTGATATGCATGTAATATTCACCACTGGACGTTAAACACCAATCCGTCCATCCACCTGAGAGATCGTATATATGCGTATACCCTACGTAGTTTACTGAGAGATTATCTCCCCATTAATATAGCCACTATGCAAACTTGTGTTTTCTCAACTATAACAGCCGTTTGTCATTTCAGTGAACATCAAAAAGGATGAACCTCTTTCAAATGTAAATTAATGCCAAGTACAAAAGGTAGAACAATGTCAGCTACCCAAAATTTTGCACGGAATAAAATTACTAGAATACCTTTGATAAAGTAAATGTAGTTTAAAACAAACAGTGTACACTGTACGTTATTCATTAGCTTTGCGCAGTGGCGGTACCATAGCCGATGAGGTTTATCCGAGGCGTGGTTATTGCTAGTTGAAAACTATACCCAATACCCCGCGCTGATGCCTGAAATACGGCAGCAGTCGCAATTTCTGAACGCCTCTACGGAGGCAATGATACACAATTAAATAAAGAAAAGTCGACCAAACCAACTGCTTTGAAACATATGACAAAATGCTAAAGTAGTATTCAAGTAATTTTCTTTTACTAGATAAATCTAATGATCAGATGACACAATTTGGCGAAACACAAATTCGCATGATCTCATTCTTTTAGGTTCAATGAGGTGCATTGAAGTACTCAACATTTTCTAGGTTGATCTATATCATCTACATCCTCCTGACCAGTGAGTGTTGTGACTGAACATGTGAAAATGACAAACACGGTTTTGATGCATCAAATCATTATAATACAAACGATTTCATCATTTTCATCATTTTCCTCATCTGTTTTGAAGAATGAATGCCACTTTTGGTGGTTTTGATAGATTGTAATTGACTAGGAGCATTACATCTAGGAAAATATCCGAACTTAACAGCCCCTCCCCCTTTTTAAAACAATGAATCATTAAAATCAAAATATGAATAGTTTTTTTTATATATTGCTTCAGTGCAGATTTTATCGACAAATGTACAAATTGTCGTAAACTATCGCTAAAAGATCTTAAAATTCACGTATTTCCGTCTTCTTATCCTGATATGCATGTAATATTCACCACTGGACGTTAAACACCAATCCGTCCATCCACCTGAGAGATCGTATATATGCGTATACCCTACGTATTTTACTGAGAGATTATCTCCCCATTAATATAGCCACTATGCAAACTTGTGTTTTCTCAACTATAACAGCCGTTTGTCATTTCAGTGAACATCAAAAAGGATGAACCTCTTTCAAATGTAAATTAATGCCAAGTACAAAAGGTAGAACAATGTCAGCTACCCAAAATTTTGCACGGAATAAAATTATTAGAATACCTTTGATAAAGTAAATGTAGTTTAAAACAAACAGTGTACACTGTACGTTATTCATTAGCTTTGCGCAGTGGCGGTACCATAGCCGATGAGGTTTATCCGAGGCGTGGTTATTGCTAGTTGAAAACTATACCCAATACCCCGCGCTGATGCCTGAAATACGGCAGCAGTCGCAATTTCTGAACGCCTCTACGGAGGCAATGATACACAATTAAATAAAGAAAAGTCGACCAAACCAACTGCTTTGAAACATATGACAAAATGCTAAAGTAGTATTCAAGTAATTTTCTTTTACTAGATAAATCTAATGATTAGATGACACAATTTGGCGAAACACAAATTCGCATGATCTCATTCTTTTAGGTTCAATGAGGTGCATTGAAGTACTCAACATTTTCTAGGTTGATCTATATCATCTACATCCTCCTGACCAGTGAGTGTTGTGACTGAACATGTGAAAATGACAAACACGGTTTTGATGCATCAAATCATTATAATACAAACGATTTCATCATTTTCATCATTTTCCTCATCTGTTTTGAAGAATGAATGCCACTTTTGGTGGTTTTGATAGATTGTAATTGACTAGGAGCATTACATCTAGGAAAATATCCTAACTTAACAGCCCCTCCCCTTTTTAAAACAATGAATCATTAAAATCAAAATATGAATAGTTTTTTTTATATATTGCTTCAGTGCAGATTTTATCGACAAATGTACAAATTGTCGTAAACTATCCCTAAAAGATCTTAAAATTCATGTATTTCCGTCTTCTTATCCTGATATGCATGTAATATTCACCACTGGACGTTAAACACCAATCCGTCCATCCACCTGAGAGATCGTATATATGCGTATACCCTACGTAGTTTACTGAGAGATTATCTCCCCATTAATATAGCCACTATGCAAACTTGTGTTTTCTCAACTATAACAGCCGTTTGTCATTTCAGTGAACATCAAAAAGGATGAACCTCTTTCAAATGTAAATTAATGCCAAGTACAAAAGGTAGAACAATGTCAGCTACCCAAAATTTTGCACGGAATAAAATTACTAGAATACCTTTGATAAAGTAAATGTAGTTTAAAACAAACAGTGTACACTGTACGTTAATCATTAGCTTTGCGCAGTGGCGGTACCATAGCCGATGAGGTTTATCCGAGGCGTGGTTATTGCTAGTTGAAAACTATACCCAATACCCCGCGCTGATGCCTGAAATACGGCAGCAGTCGCAATTTCTTGAACGCCTCTACGGAGGCAATGATACACAATTAAATAAAGAAAAGTCGACCAAACCAACTGCTTTGAAACATATGACAAAATGCTAAAGTAGTATTCAAGTAATTTTCTTTTACTAGATAAATCTATGATCAGATGACACAATTTGGCGAAACACAAATTCGCAGGATCTCATTCTTTTAGGTTCAATGAGGTGCATTGAAGTACTCAACATTTTCTAGGTTGATCTATATCATCTACATCCTCCTGACCAGTGAGTGTTGTGACTGAACATGTGAAAATGACAAACACGGTTTTGATGCATCAAATCATTATAATACAAACGATTTCATCATTTTCATCATTTTCCTCATCTGTTTTGAAGAATGAATGCCACTTTTGGTGGTTTTGATAGATTGTAATTGACTAGGAGCATTACATCTAGGAAAATATCCGAACTTAACAGCCCCTCCCCCTTTTTAAAACAATGAATCATTAAAATCAAAATATGAATAGTTTTTTTTATATATTGCTTCAGTGCAGATTTTATCGACAAATGTACAAATTGTCGTAAACTATCGCTAAAAGATCTTAAAATTCACGTATTTCCGTCTTCTTATCCTGATATGCATGTAATATTCACCACTGGACGTTAAACACCAATCCGTCCATCCACCTGAGAGATCGTATATATGCGTATACCCTACGTAGTTTACTGAGAGATTATCTCCCCATTAATATAGCCACTATGCAAACTTGTGTTTTCTCAACTATAACAGCCGTTTGTCATTTCAGTGAACATCAAAAAGGATGAACCTCTTTCAAATGTAAATTAATGCCAAGTACAAAAGGTAGAACAATGTCAGCTACCCAAAATTTTGCACGGAATAAAATTACTAGAATACCTTTGATAAAGTAAATGTAGTTTAAAACAAACAGTGTACACTGTACGTTATTCATTAGCTTTGCGCAGTGGCGGTACCATAGCCGATGAGGTTTATCCGAGGCGTGGTTATTGCTAGTTGAAAACTATACCCAATACCCCGCGCTGATGCCTGAAATACGGCAGCAGTCGCAATTTCTGAACGCCTCTACGGAGGCAATGATACACAATTAAATAAAGAAAAGTCGACCAAACCAACTGCTTTGAAACATATGACAAAATGCTAAAGTAGTATTCAAGTAATTTTCTTTTACTAGATAAATCTAATGATCAGATGACACAATTTGGCGAAACACAAATTCGCATGATCTCATTCTTTTAGGTTCAATGAGGTGCATTGAAGTACTCAACATTTTCTAGGTTGATCTATATCATCTACATCCTCCTGACCAGTGAGTGTTGTGACTGAACATGTGAAAATGACAAACACGGTTTTGATGCATCAAATCATTATAATACAAACGATTTCATCATTTTCATCATTTTCCTCATCTGTTTTGAAGAATGAATGCCACTTTTGGTGGTTTTGATAGATTGTAATTGACTAGGAGCATTACATCTAGGAAAATATCCGAACTTAACAGCCCCTCCCCCTTTTTAAAACAATGAATCATTAAAATCAAAATATGAATAGTTTTTTTTATATATTGCTTCAGTGCAGATTTTATCGACAAATGTACAAATTGTCGTAAACTATCGCTAAAAGATCTTAAAATTCACGTATTTCCGTCTTCTTATCCTGATATGCATGTAATATTCACCACTGGACGTTAAACACCAATCCGTCCATCCACCTGAGAGATCGTATATATGCGTATACCCTACGTAGTTTACTGAGAGATTATCTCCCCATTAATATAGCCACTATGCAAACTTGTGTTTTCTCAACTATAACAGCCGTTTGTCATTTCAGTGAACATCAAAAAGGATGAACCTCTTTCAAATGTAAATTAATGCCAAGTACAAAAGGTAGAACAATGTCAGCTACCCAAAATTTTGCACGGAATAAAATTACTAGAATACCTTTGATAAAGTAAATGTAGTTTAAAACAAACAGTGTACACTGTACGTTAATCATTAGCTTTGCGCAGTGGCGGTACCATAGCCGATGAGGTTTATCCGAGGCGTGGTTATTGCTAGTTGAAAACTATACCCAATACCCCGCGCTGATGCCTGAAATACGGCAGCAGTCGCAATTTCTGAACGCCTCTACGGAGGCAATGATACACAATTAAATAAAGAAAAGTCGACCAAACCAACTGCTTTGAAACATATGACAAAATGCTAAAGTAGTATTCAAGTAATTTTCTTTTACTAGATAAATCTATGATCAGATGACACAATTTGGCGAAACACAAATTCGCAGGATCTCATTCTTTTAGGTTCAATGAGGTGCATTGAAGTACTCAACATTTTCTAGGTTGATCTATATCATCTACATCCTCCTGACCAGTGAGTGTTGTGACTGAACATGTGAAAATGACAAACACGGTTTTGATGCATCAAATCATTATAATACAAACGATTTCATCATTTTCATCATTTTCCTCATCTGTTTTGAAGAATGAATGCCACTTTTGGTGGTTTTGATAGATTGTAATTGACTAGGAGCATTACATCTAGGAAAATATCCGAACTTAACAGCCCCTCCCCCTTTTTAAAACAATGAATCATTAAAATCAAAATATGAATAGTTTTTTTTATATATTGCTTCAGTGCAGATTTTATCGACAAATGTACAAATTGTCGTAAACTATCGCTAAAAGATCTTAAAATTCACGTATTTCCGTCTTCTTATCCTGATATGCATGTAATATTCACCACTGGACGTTAAACACCAATCCGTCCATCCACCTGAGAGATCGTATATATGCGTATACCCTACGTAGTTTACTGAGAGATTATCTCCCCATTAATATAGCCACTATGCAAACTTGTGTTTTCTCAACTATAACAGCCGTTTGTCATTTCAGTGAACATCAAAAAGGATGAACCTCTTTCAAATGTAAATTAATGCCAAGTACAAAAGGTAGAACAATGTCAGCTACCCAAAATTTTGCACGGAATAAAATTACTAGAATACCTTTGATAAAGTAAATGTAGTTTAAAACAAACAGTGTACACTGTACGTTATTCATTAGCTTTGCGCAGTGGCGGTACCATAGCCGATGAGGTTTATCCGAGGCGTGGTTATTGCTAGTTGAAAACTATACCCAATACCCCGCGCTGATGCCTGAAATACGGCAGCAGTCGCAATTTCTGAACGCCTCTACGGAGGCAATGATACACAATTAAATAAAGAAAAGTCGACCAAACCAACTGCTTTGAAACATATGACAAAATGCTAAAGTAGTATTCAAGTAATTTTCTTTTACTAGATAAATCTAATGATCAGATGACACAATTTGGCGAAACACAAATTCGCATGATCTCATTCTTTTAGGTTCAATGAGGTGCATTGAAGTACTCAACATTTTCTAGGTTGATCTATATCATCTACATCCTCCTGACCAGTGAGTGTTGTGACTGAACATGTGAAAATGACAAACACGGTTTTGATGCATCAAATCATTATAATACAAACGATTTCATCATTTTCATCATTTTCCTCATCTGTTTTGAAGAATGAATGCCACTTTTGGTGGTTTTGATAGATTGTAATTGACTAGGAGCATTACATCTAGGAAAATATCCGAACTTAACAGCCCCTCCCCCTTTTTAAAACAATGAATCATTAAAATCAAAATATGAATAGTTTTTTTTATATATTGCTTCAGTGCAGATTTTATCGACAAATGTACAAATTGTCGTAAACTATCGCTAAAAGATCTTAAAATTCACGTATTTCCGTCTTCTTATCCTGATATGCATGTAATATTCACCACTGGACGTTAAACACCAATCCGTCCATCCACCTGAGAGATCGTATATATGCGTATACCCTACGTAGTTTACTGAGAGATTATCTCCCCATTAATATAGCCACTATGCAAACTTGTGTTTTCTCAACTATAACAGCCGTTTGTCATTTCAGTGAACATCAAAAAGGATGAACCTCTTTCAAATGTAAATTAATGCCAAGTACAAAAGGTAGAACAATGTCAGCTACCCAAAATTTTGCACGGAATAAAATTACTAGAATACCTTTGGTAAAGTAAATGTAGTTTAAAACAAACAGTGTACACTGTACGTTATTCATTAGCTTTGCGCAGTGGCGGTACCATAGCCGATGAGGTTTATCCGAGGCGTGGTTATTGCTAGTTGAAAACTATACCCAATACCCCGCGCTGATGCCTGAAATACGGCAGCAGTCGCAATTTCTGAACGCCTCTACGGAGGCAATGATACACAATTAAATAAAGAAAAGTCGACCAAACCAACTGCTTTGAAACATATGACAAAATGCTAAAGTAGTATTCAAGTAATTTTCTTTTACTAGATAAATCTAATGATCAGATGACACAATTTGGCGAAACACAAATTCGCAGGATCTCATTCTTTTAGGTTCAATGAGGTGCATTGAAGTACTCAACATTTTCTAGGTTGATCTATATCATCTACATCCTCCTGACCAGTGAGTGTTGTGACTGAACATGTGAAAATGACAAACACGGTTTTGATGCATCAAATCATTATAATACAAACGATTTCATCATTTTCATCATTTTCCTCATCTGTTTTGAAGAATGAATGCCACTTTTGGTGGTTTTGATAGATTGTAATTGACTAGGAGCATTACATCTAGGAAAATATCCGAACTTAACAGCCCCTCCCCCTTTTTAAAACAATGAATCATTAAAATCAAAATATGAATAGTTTTTTTATATATTGCTTCAGTGCAGATTTTATCGACAAATGTACAAATTGTCGTAAACTATCGCTAAAAGATCTTAAAATTCACGTATTTCCGTCTTCTTATCCTGATATGCATGTAATATTCACCACTGGACGTTAAACACCAATCCGTCCATCCACCTGAGAGATCGTATATATGCGTATACCCTACGTAGTTTACTGAGAGATTATCTCCCCATTAATATAGCCACTATGCAAACTTGTGTTTTCTCAACTATAACAGCCGTTTGTCATTTCAGTGAACATCAAAAAGGATGAACCTCTTTCAAATGTAAATTAATGCCAAGTACAAAAGGTAGAACAATGTCAGCTACCCAAAATTTTGCACGGAATAAAATTACTAGAATACCTTTGATAAAGTAAATGTAGTTTAAAACAAACAGTGTACACTGTACGTTATTCATTAGCTTTGCGCAGTGGCGGTACCATAGCCGATGAGGTTTATCCGAGGCGTGGTTATTGCTAGTTGAAAACTATACCCAATACCCCGCGCTGATGCCTGAAATACGGCAGCAGTCGCAATTTCTGAACGCCTCTACGGAGGCAATGATACACAATTAAATAAAGAAAAGTCGACCAAACCAACTGCTTTGAAACATATGACAAAATGCTAAAGTAGTATTCAAGTAATTTTCTTTTACTAGATAAATCTAATGATCAGATGACACAATTTGGCGAAACACAAATTCGCAGGATCTCATTCTTTTAGGTTCAATGAGGTGCATTGAAGTACTCAACATTTTCTAGGTTGATCTATATCATCTACATCCTCCTGACCAGTGAGTGTTGTGACTGAACATGTGAAAATGACAAACACGGTTTTGATGCATCAAATCATTATAATACAAACGATTTCATCATTTTCATCATTTTCCTCATCTGTTTTGAAGAATGAATGCCACTTTTGGTGGTTTTGATAGATTGTAATTGACTAGGAGCATTACATCTAGGAAAATATCCGAACTTAACAGCCCCTCCCCCTTTTTAAAACAATGAATCATTAAAATCAAAATATGAATAGTTTTTTTTATATATTGCTTCAGTGCAGATTTTATCGACAAATGTACAAATTGTCGTAAACTATCGCTAAAAGATCTTAAAATTCACGTATTTCCGTCTTCTTATCCTGATATGCATGTAATATTCACCACTGGACGTTAAACACCAATCCGTCCATCCACCTGAGAGATCGTATATATGCGTATACCCTACGTAGTTTACTGAGAGATTATCTCCCCATTAATATAGCCACTATGCAAACTTGTGTTTTCTCAACTATAACAGCCGTTTGTCATTTCAGTGAACATCAAAAAGGATGAACCTCTTTCAAATGTAAATTAATGCCAAGTACAAAAGGTAGAACAATGTCAGCTACCCAAAATTTTGCACGGAATAAAATTACTAGAATACCTTTGATAAAGTAAATGTAGTTTAAAACAAACAGTGTACACTGTACGTTATTCATTAGCTTTGCGCAGTGGCGGTACCATAGCCGATGAGGTTTATCCGAGGCGTGGTTATTGCTAGTTGAAAACTATACCCAATACCCCGCGCTGATGCCTGAAATACGGCAGCAGTCGCAATTTCTGAACGCCTCTACGGAGGCAATGATACACAATTAAATAAAGAAAAGTCGACCAAACCAACTGCTTTGAAACATATGACAAAATGCTAAAGTAGTATTCAAGTAATTTTCTTTTACTAGATAAATCTAATGATCAGATGACACAATTTGGCGAAACACAAATTCGCAGGATCTCATTCTTTTAGGTTCAATGAGGTGCATTGAAGTACTCAACATTTTCTAGGTTGATCTATATCATCTACATCCTCCTGACCAGTGAGTGTTGTGACTGAACATGTGAAAATGACAAACACGGTTTTGATGCATCAAATCATTATAATACAAACGATTTCATCATTTTCATCATTTTCCTCATCTGTTTTGAAGAATGAATGCCACTTTTGGTGGTTTTGATAGATTGTAATTGACTAGGAGCATTACATCTAGGAAAATATCCGAACTTAACAGCCCCTCCCCCTTTTTAAAACAATGAATCATTAAAATCAAAATATGAATAGTTTTTTTTATATATTGCTTCAGTGCAGATTTTATCGACAAATGTACAAATTGTCGTAAACTATCGCTAAAAGATCTTAAAATTCACGTATTTCCGTCTTCTTATCCTGATATGCATGTAATATTCACCACTGGACGTTAAACACCAATCCGTCCATCCACCTGAGAGATCGTATATATGCGTATACCCTACGTAGTTTACTGAGAGATTATCTCCCCATTAATATAGCCACTATGCAAACTTGTGTTTTCTCAACTATAACAGCCGTTTGTCATTTCAGTGAACATCAAAAAGGATGAACCTCTTTCAAATGTAAATTAATGCCAAGTACAAAAGGTAGAACAATGTCAGCTACCCAAAATTTTGCACGGAATAAAATTACTAGAATACCTTTGATAAAGTAAATGTAGTTTAAAACAAACAGTGTACACTGTACGTTATTCATTAGCTTTACGCAGTGGCGGTACCATAGCCGATGAGGTTTATCCGAGGCGTGGTTATTGCTAGTTGAAAACTATACCCAATACCCCGCGCTGATGCCTGAAATACGGCAGCAGTCGCAATTTCTGAACGCCTCTACGGAGGCAATGATACACAATTAAATAAAGAAAAGTCGACCAAACCAACTGCTTTGAAACATATGACAAAATGCTAAAGTAGTATTCAAGTAATTTTCTTTTACTAGATAAATCTAATGATCAGATGACACAATTTGGCGAAACACAAATTCGCAGGATCTCATTCTTTTAGGTTCAATGAGGTGCATTGAAGTACTCAACATTTTCTAGGTTGATCTATATCATCTACATCCTCCTGACCAGTGAGTGTTGTGACTGAACATGTGAAAATGACAAACACGGTTTTGATGCATCAAATCATTATAATACAAACGATTTCATCATTTTCATCATTTTCCTCATCTGTTTTGAAGAATGAATGCCACTTTTGGTGGTTTTGATAGATTGTAATTGACTAGGAGCATTACATCTAGGAAAATATCCGAACTTAACAGCCCCTCCCCCTTTTTAAAACAATGAATCATTAAAATCAAAATATGAATAGTTTTTTTTATATATTGCTTCAGTGCAGATTTTATCGACAAATGTACAAATTGTCGTAAACTATCGCTAAAAGATCTTAAAATTCACGTATTTCCGTCTTCTTATCCTGATATGCATGTAATATTCACCACTGGACGTTAAACACCAATCCGTCCATCCACCTGAGAGATCGTATATATGCGTATACCCTACGTAGTTTACTGAGAGATTATCTCCCCATTAATATAGCCACTATGCAAACTTGTGTTTTCTCAACTATAACAGCCGTTTGTCATTTCAGTGAACATCAAAAAGGATGAACCTCTTTCAAATGTAAATTAATGCCAAGTACAAAAGGTAGAACAATGTCAGCTACCCAAAATTTTGCACGGAATAAAATTACTAGAATACCTTTGATAAAGTAAATGTAGTTTAAAACAAACAGTGTACACTGTACGTTATTCATTAGCTTTGCGCAGTGGCGGTACCATAGCCGATGAGGTTTATCCGAGGCGTGGTTATTGCTAGTTGAAAACTATACCCAATACCCCGCGCTGATGCCTGAAATACGGCAGCAGTCGCAATTTCTGAACGCCTCTACGGAGGCAATGATACACAATTAAATAAAGAAAAGTCGACCAAACCAACTGCTTTGAAACATATGACAAAATGCTAAAGTAGTATTCAAGTAATTTTCTTTTACTAGATAAATCTAATGATCAGATGACACAATTTGGCGAAACACAAATTCGCAGGATCTCATTCTTTTAGGTTCAATGAGGTGCATTGAAGTACTCAACATTTTCTAGGTTGATCTATATCATCTACATCCTCCTGACCAGTGAGTGTTGTGACTGAACATGTGAAAATGACAAACACGGTTTTGATGCATCAAATCATTATAATACAAACGATTTCATCATTTTCATCATTTTCCTCATCTGTTTTGAAGAATGAATGCCACTTTTGGTGGTTTTGATAGATTGTAATTGACTAGGAGCATTACATCTAGGAAAATATCCGAACTTAACAGCCCCTCCCCCTTTTTAAAACAATGAATC
Organism: Mytilus galloprovincialis; assembly: GCF_965363235.1. Classification (NCBI taxonomy): domain Eukaryota; kingdom Metazoa; phylum Mollusca; class Bivalvia; order Mytilida; family Mytilidae; genus Mytilus; species Mytilus galloprovincialis. The sequence goes on from NC_134843.1 coordinate 93,938,115, forward strand.
ATTAAAATCAAAATATGAATAGTTTTTTTTATATATTGCTTCAGTGCAGATTTTATCGACAAATGTACAAATTGTCGTAAACTATCGCTAAAAGATCTTAAAATTCACGTATTTCCGTCTTCTTATCCTGATATGCATGTAATATTCACCACTGGACGTTAAACACCAATCCGTCCATCCACCTGAGAGATCGTATATATGCGTATACCCTACGTAGTTTACTGAGAGATTATCTCCCCATTAATATAGCCACTATGCAAACTTGTGTTTTCTCAACTATAACAGCCGTTTGTCATTTCAGTGAACATCAAAAAGGATGAACCTCTTTCAAATGTAAATTAATGCCAAGTACAAAAGGTAGAACAATGTCAGCTACCCAAAATTTTGCACGGAATAAAATTACTAGAATACCTTTGATAAAGTAAATGTAGTTTAAAACAAACAGTGTACACTGTACGTTATTCATTAGCTTTGCGCAGTGGCGGTACCATAGCCGATGAGGTTTATCCGAGGCGTGGTTATTGCTAGTTGAAAACTATACCCAATACCCCGCGCTGATGCCTGAAATACGGCAGCAGTCGCAATTTCTGAACGCCTCTACGGAGGCAATGATACACAATTAAATAAAGAAAAGTCGACCAAACCAACTGCTTTGAAACATATGACAAAATGCTAAAGTAGTATTCAAGTAATTTTCTTTTACTAGATAAATCTAATGATCAGATGACACAATTTGGCGAAACACAAATTCGCAGGATCTCATTCTTTTAGGTTCAATGAGGTGCATTGAAGTACTCAACGTTTTCTAGGTTGATCTATATCATCTACATCCTCCTGACCAGTGAGTGTTGTGACTGAACATGTGAAAATGACAAACACGGTTTTGATGCATCAAATCATTATAATACAAACGATTTCATCATTTTCATCATTTTCCTCATCTGTTTTGAAGAATGAATGCCACTTTTGGTGGTTTTGATAGATTGTAATTGACTAGGAGCATTACATCTAGGAAAATATCCGAACTTAACAGCCCCTCCCCCTTTTTAAAACAATGAATCATTAAAATCAAAATATGAATAGTTTTTTTTATATATTGCTTCAGTGCAGATTTTATCGACAAATGTACAAATTGTCGTAAACTATCGCTAAAAGATCTTAAAATTCATGTATTTCCGTCTTCTTATCCTGATATGCATGTAATATTCACCACTAGACGTTAAACACCAATCCGTCCATCCACCTGAGAGATCGTATATATGCGTATACCCTACGTAGTTTACTGAGAGATTATCTCCCCATTAATATAGCCACTATGCAAACTTGTGTTTTCTCAACTATAACAGCCGTTTGTCATTTCAGTGAACATCAAAAAGGATGAACCTCTTTCAAATGTAAATTAATGCCAAGTACAAAAGGTAGAACAATGTCAGCTACCCAAAATTTTGCACGGAATAAAATTACTAGAATACCTTTGATAAAGTAAATGTAGTTTAAAACAAACAGTGTACACTGTACGTTATTCATTAGCTTTGCGCAGTGGCGGTACCATAGCCGATGAGGTTTATCCGAGGCGTGGTTATTGCTAGTTGAAAACTATACCCAATACCCCGCGCTGAAGCCTGAAATACGGCAGCAGTCGCAATTTCTGAACGCCTCTACGGAGGCAATGATACACAATTAAATAAAGAAAAGTCGACCAAACCAACTGCTTTGAAACATATGACAAAATGCTAAAGTAGTACTCAAGTAATTTTCTTTTACTGGATAAATCTAATGATCAGATGACACAATTTGGCGAAACACAAATTCGCATGATCTCATTCTTTTAGGTTCAATGAGGTGCATTGAAGTACTCAACATTTTCTAGGTTGATCTATATCATCTACATCCTCCTGACCAGTGAGTGTTGTGACTGAACATGTGAAAATGACAAACACGGTTTTGATGCATCAAATCATTATAATACAAACGATTTCATCATTTTCATCATTTTCCTCATCTGTTTTGAAGAATGAATGCCACTGTTGGTGGTTTTGATAGATTGTAATTGACTAGGAGCATTACATCTAGGAAAATATCCGAACTTAACAGCCCCTCCCCCTTTTTAAAACAATGAATCATTAAAATCAAAATATGAATAGTTTTTTTTATATATTGCTTCAGTGCAGATTTTATCGACAAATGTACAAATTGTCGTAAACTATCTCTAAAAGATCTTAAAATTCATGTATTTCTGTCTTCTTATCCTGATATGCATGTAATATTCACCACTGGACGTTAAACACCAATCCGTCCGTCCACCTGAGTCTCAGAGATCGTATATATGCGTATACCCTACGTAGTTTACTGAGAGATTATCTCCCCATTAATATAGCCACTGCACAAACTTGTGTTTTCTCAACTATAACAGCCGTTTGTCATTTCAGTGAACATCAAACAGGATGAAACGCTTTCAAAAGTAAATTGATGCGAAGTACAAAAGGTAGTATAAAGTTAGCTACCTAAAATTTTACACGGAGTAAAATTACTAGAATGCCTTTGATAAAGCAGAGACATATTGTATTATATGGCTCTGGATGAAGTAAATGAAGCTTAAAACAAACATTATTTATACGGCCTTGTCATGATTTCGTCTTTTGTGTAACAGAAGAAATGCACTGTCTATGCGTTTAAGTATAGTAATTTTGAAGGAAGTTAATGTTATTATGTCGGACGAGATTTGTGCAATTCAACATAATAAACAATGATTTAGGTGAACTCGATTGAAGGTCATTGAATGTTGTTGATTTTTCACCGTAAAATCTACACTTCACCAAAAATTAATTAGAGTTATTTCCCCTAGATTTTTATTCCTCTTGTCACTTGTGACTTTTTCTGTTTACTTGAATGTTTAATCTATTTAAAACTGCTAATTAGAGGAGTTAATACATATGTGAAATACAACGATTACAGTTTAGAATATTTACTGCACGGGTTAACTAAGAACCTCAGTTTGAACAGATGACGGTAGATGGTCATACGATATCAGCTGAGCCTTGATAAGGTATTCTACTTCTACTTCTACCGGATAATGGCCACAATCAATAAACTGAATATTTTGCCATGACTTCGGTGCGCATACGGACCCTTTCTGTTGCAATTCGTAAACTAAAAATAAAGACTAACTTAATATAAAAAAAGAAAGTGTACATGGTATGATTGCCAATGAGACATTTCTTCACAAAGAGACAAATGACACATCAATAAACAACTATAGTATAGCACGGGTTACATACAGCTTCAACAATGAGCAAATCCATTAACGCATATTCAGCAACAAAAGACCTCAAATTGACAATTCAAGTACTGTATTGTTAGGTCATGGGACGAAATTTTGCATTTGAATTTCGAGGTATAGAAGAATTGCTGGACCCTCATGTTTTCTTCTTTTTCCACACACGCATAACTCCTCTCTAGCATACATGTAATCACCACAATCAATGAACAGTCTCACTTATTAGACATGAGAAACACGAAGAAGAGACAAGAACTTGAAAGTTTAATCTTAAGATAGACTATCATAGTTTATATCCAATAATTACATTAGACATGTTAGATGTATGTTTCATTATAATACGTTATTCTGATTGGCTACACTGGAATCTCGCGTTATTCCTTAATCAACTTCATTACAAAATAAAATTTATCACTCATGATGACACAAGGTCCCACAATAAAGTGCACAGCTCAATTTAATAAAAACTTGATAAAAGTCGTGTTTTCATGACTCAGTGTTCTCTCCAGGATTTTTTGATAGTGCTGTGGTAAGCGCACGATTTTGGATTCTAGCTAAAAAATGTAATTATAAGTATTGAATGCTTCTTTTTGTAACTTCATAGGGTTGTACAAGTGTTGACCGTGCACACAGTTTTAGAATGAAAATGTACATAGGTCAACGCTTTTACACCCCAATGAAGTTACAAAAAGAAGCATTCAATTCTTAATTAAAAAAATGAATTTAAACTATAAGTACATATATGCACCGATACTGCAATACTCCTGTCCAATAGAAATAATACAGATAAAAGTGTCGTACTAAAGGATCACTCATTCTGTAAGACCAGTCTTACCTATATTTATAACATATATCTTACAGCAAATAAAAAATCAAGGGTTAAACATGAAATGTAGCTTCAAGAATCTCAATCGGTTTTGAAATCAATTTTAAATATATGATTTTTTTTTTTACATAGTTAGGTTCCAGTGTGACAGACAGGAAAAAAATGGTATACATGGTATAAAAGATATCTACCATGGTAGATAAGTATGATGAAGATTTGTATGAAAACCCGTTCTTCATAGCTTTACAGACTAACTTTCCTCAATTAAATGAAGAGGCAACATCCAGTTGTTGGACAGTAAGTAAATATATCTACTGTAAAAGCAGAAATTTTTCGTGGAGGATTTAATTTTGTTTATTTCGTGGAAGGAATATATCCACAAAATTAAAAACTCCATGAAAATTTAACCTCCATATATAATATCACTTCCATTAACTGGAAACCACGAAATTAAAAACTGATAATGATGAAACATTAACATTTAAAAGTGCACATATTCCTTTCTTGCACAAAAACAATCTGAATCTTGCTTTGATGCTTTCTGACATCTAGTTAAAAAACAGTGTCTGTTAGATGGATGACAAAAGTATATATATATTTATAGTGTATTTAAGAATATTACAATAAATACGTATACTGGACAGGTGTGTATCAGCAAGCAGATCTGTGGTTCTCCTCAGACACTCCAGCTTCCTCCATCAATAAAAACTGACCATCATACATTGTAGGTCATCATAATATGCTTGTTTAAAAAATTCCAATAGGGAACATATATAACATTAGTTTAATCATAATATGGTCAAGAAAAGGAGTGTTGAAAGTAGCATTATTTTTATACCCCATTGATGGGCATTATGTTTTCTGGTCTGTGCGTCCTTTCTTCCATTCATCCGTTCGTCCATTCATCTGTTCCTTCGTTGGTTCATCCATATGTCCCACTTCTAGTTTAAGTTTTTTTGTCAAGGTGGTTTTTGATGAAGTTGAAGTCCACTCAACTTGAAACTTAGTACACTTGTTCCCTATGTCCTTTCCAATTTTAATTCCAAATTAAAGTTTTGACCCCAATTTCAGGGTCCACTGAACATAGAAAATGAAAGTGCGATTGGAGCAACCGTGTACTATTGACACATTCTTTCTAGGGATGTTTTAAAGTTAATAAAACAAAAGTTTCACAGTCCAGAAATAGTTTCATGCTAGTGATTGAAAAAAATCAGCTCTTAAGGATTGATACATTTGTAGTTGACACCTTAATTTAAGCACATAAAGTAAAGAATTAAAAATATCTAAAGTGTACCTATATTTCAGGTCTGTATACCACGATATTCCTCTGTGGAACATGGAAGTTTTACTGAACAAGATGTAAAGGATCACATTATTATTACAGCACAGACGGAAACAGACATTTATTCAACTTGGTCAGGAAAGGTAAACTTGTGTTGTCATATATGTCTGGTCAGAGGTCATAATCTAGATTTACTCCTATTAACATTTAAGTAGCAGCATCGTTGTGAGTAGTTGTTGGGATTGTTTAACAATGAACAAAAAGGCGATTTTAGTTAACACCATTTTATGAAATGCATCTTACAAGTAATGTTATCAAAATTACTAATGCAAGTTTTTGTATTTGCAAAAAATACCCTGTCACAATTTTTCAGATGATGCTAGGTAATCTCAATGTGAAAGCAACCCAAAAGCATGATTTAAACCATCTTCTGTAAAATTCAGAAATTATTGCGTACATTTATCATTGGAATTTTGTCATTTATTACTAAAATGCAATTTTAATTTTGCGATATTGAGAAAAATCCTGTTTAATTCATATAATTTTTTTTTTTAAATGCAACTTTTAGATTATTGTAATATAAAGTTTTTTAAACCCTGTTGCAATTTTTCGCAATAATCATGATAATAAAAATATCGCAATAATTTCTGAATTTACAGTATAACAATGTAGGTCAAGGTACAATATTGCAATGTGTAAATAGTCCTGACTGTACAAAAGTCATGTTAGAACAAAGAAGAACACAGCAAATCTGATATAACACTGTTTAAGAAGTTGTCAGTTCTGAAAAATATGTGTTTTTAGGAAAATTAATTCCTTGTAGTTTCTTTTTTACAAATTAGATTAACATTAAATTAAAAAAAGTAAGGTTTGCAAACAATAAATTAAAAATCAGTTACTCCATCAGTATCCATGGATGGCAATGATGGACTGGACCAGTGGTAATACAAACAAACTCCTCTTGATCAGCAGTAACATATATTATTTTGTTTTACAAAAAAGTTAGTATTGATTTACATAGATTTGTTAAGGGGCCTGCTGAGGACCTTCTCTGGGTGTGGGATTTTCTCGCTGCGTTGAAGACCCATTAGTGGACTTCGGCTGTTGTCTGCTCTTTGGTCGGGTTTCTGTCTCTTTGACATATTCCTCAATTCCATTCTCAATTTTATTTGTATTTTCTCATTTTAGAAAATCTGCATCACAGATGGAAAGCTTTCATTAAAGATAGGCAATGAAGAAAATAAGGTACAGTTTAATTTTACTAAGGGATACTCTATTTAATGAAAGTTGGAAGTTACAAAGATATCAAAACATGTTTGTATCTTACACCGTAATATTGTACATGTACCATGTCAAATGGTATTTAAGATAAACAAAAGGGTCTTGTTGCCTCATAATGACCAATACAGTTATTTAAAATCACATGTTACAACTACATATTACTGATGTTCATCTTGACTGTCATGAAAGTCTTCAGTGATAATCTAAAAAACTTTTATATTAAGCAAGTTTTCAAGTTTTTGATATTTTATAATAAACACATACATTGTATTGTTTTACTGAAGAAAACAGCAATTACTAAATCCAATATTTCTTAGTTTTGCAAAGTTTCTATCCATTTTTAGGTTCCAATTTTATTTGAAGAGACATTTTACAACAATAGTGATGAATCTTACAAAGTTTTGTGTATTGGCTGGCCACTGAATACTATCCCTAAAGGTCTGTACAAAACTTGCTTCTGGAATTTCGTAATTATTATATGACATTCACACATACATTTACTGTTAAAAGATAAAAGAAGATGTGGTATGTGTGTCAATGAGACAACTCTCCAAGTCACAATTTGTAAATAGTAAACCATTATAGGTTAAAGTACATCCTTCAAGACAGAGCCTTAGCTTGCACCAAGCAGCATGCTAAAACGTGCCCCAAAATGACTAGTGTAAAACAATTCAAACAAGAAAAACCAACAGTCTAATCGATGTAAAAAACTAGTAACACTTATGAACCACATCAATAAACGACAACCACTGAACAACAGGTTCCTGACTTAGGACAGGTGCAAAAAAATGCAGTGGGTTTAAATGTTTAACAGACGCCTACCTTCACCCTAATCTGAACCTGTAGTATTACATACAATATAAAAAAGAAATACATACTATAAAAAACAATTGAAATGGCTTAACTTGATCAAAAAGAAATATTAACAAACTAGAGGCTCTAAAGAGCCTGTGTCGCTCACCTTGGTCTATGTGAATATTAAAGGAAGCAGATGGATTCATGACAAAATTGTGTTTTGGTGATGGTGATGTGTTTGTACATCTTACTTTACTGAACATTCTTGCTGCTTAAAATTATCTCTATCTATAATGAACTTGGCCCATTAGTTTCAGTGGAAAATGTTAGTAAAAATTTACAAATTTTATGAAAATTGTTAAAAATTGACTATAAAGAACAATAACTCCTAAGGGGGTCAATTGACCATTTCGGTCATGTTGACTTATTTGTAAATCTTACTTTGCTGAACATTATTGTTGTTTACAGTTTATCTCTATCAATAATAATATTCAAGATAATGACCAAAAACAGCAAAATTTCCTTAAAACTAACAATCCAGGGTCAGCAACCCAACAACGGGTTGTCCGATTCATCTAAAAATTTCAGAGCAGATAAATGTTGACCTGATAAACAATTTTACTCCATGTCAGATTTGCTCTAAATGCTTTGGGTTTTGAGTTATAAGCCAAAAACTGCATTTTACCCCATGTTCTATTTTTAGCCATGGCGGCCATCTTGGTTGGATGGCCGGGTCACCGGACACATTTTTCAAACTACTAACCCAAAAGATTATTGTGGCCAAGTTTGGATTAATTTGGCCAAGTAGTTTCAGAGGAGAAGATTTTTGTAAAAGATTACTAAGATTTACGAAAAATGGTTAAAAATTGACTATAAAGGGCAATAACTCCTAAAGGGGTCAACTGACCATTTCAGTCATGTTGACTTATTTGTAAATCTTACTTTGGTGAACATTATTGCTGTTTATAGTTTATCTCTATCTATAATAATATTCAAGATAATAACCAAAAAGAGCAAAATTTCCTTAAAATTACTAATTCAGGGCCAGCAACCCAACAACGGGTTGTCCGATTCATCTGAAAATTTCAGGGCAGATAGATCTTGAACTGATTAACAATTTTACCCCATGTCAGATTTGCTCTAAATGCTTTGGGTTTTGAGTTATAAGCCAAAAACTGCATTTTACCCCATGTTCTATTTTTAGCCATGGCGGCCATCTTGGTTTGATGGCCGGGTCACCGGACACATTTTTCAAACTACTAACCTAAAAGATGATTGTGGCCAAGTTTGGATTAATTTGGCCCAGTAGTTTCAGAGGAGAAGATTTTTGTAAAATATTACTAAGATTTACGAAAAATGGTTAAAAATTGACTATAAAGGGCAATAACTCCTAAAGGGGTCAACTGACCATTTCAGTCATGTTGACTTATTTGTAAATCTTACTTTGCTGAACATTATTGCTGTTTACTGTTTATCTCTATCTATAATAATATTCAAGATAATAACCAAAAACAGCAAAATTTCCTTAAAATTACTAATTCAGGGGCAGTAACCCAACAACGGGTTATCCGATTCATCTGAAAATTTCAGGGCAGATAGATCTTCACCTGTTTAACAATTCTACCCCATGTCAGATTTGCTCTAAATGCTTTGGTTTTTGAGTTATAAGCCAAAAACTGCATTTTACCCCTATGTTCTATTTTTAGCCATGGCGGCCATCTTGGATGGTTGGCCGGGTCACCGGACACATTTTTTAAACTAGATACCCCAATGATGATTGTGGCCAAGTTTGGTTTAATTTGGCCCAGTAGTTTCAGAGGAGAAGATTTTTGTAAAAGTTAACGACGACGACGGACGACGGACGACGACGGACGCCGGACGCCAAGTGATGAGAAAAGCTCACTTGGCCTTTTAGGCCAGGTGAGCTAACAAAAACGGGAGGTTCATGGAAGAGCCTACACAAACGCTCTACACTCACTATTGCTTGGGCAAAAATAATCACGAATATAATGCCTACCCATGTTAAAACTAAAATAAAGTATAGCTTGCATCAATTATTTCTTAAATATAAATACAATATGTAAAACAATGTCAAATAGACAACTATATCCTGGGACAAAATGGTGTTTTCACAGGTAACTTGATTTTTTTTTTAAATATAACTGTTTAAAATTATAAAAATATAAAAAATTGTGTTTTAGGAGTACGGAAATATTTTTTACAGAATTGATTTGTTTATAGTACGAAAATAGAAGTGAAAATTAATATCAATAATTAACACTTATCAAAGATGGCACATGTATATATAATAGTGAGAAGAGATATAACACAAAAACAAGCAAACATCAAAAATTCATTACAAATTGTGACAAGAGGGTTAAGTGTTTTAACGCAATGGACAGTCAAGAAGACATGACTTGTGCAATGCTAAAATAAAAGTATTGATAGTTAGGATGTTACCTTTTAATGAATTAACATTTAGATTGAAAATCAATTTTAAGAATTAGTGTGTACATATTTGTGTAAGTTATTATAATAGGAAAAATTACTAATGTTACTCTTATTTATTTCATTTTAAAACAAATTTTGCACTCTTTACAATGTTACAACAAATTTTCTATTTAAAGAAATGTTTTATTTTCAGATAATGTTAAAAGTGATCACCTCAAAACTGCAGCAAGGCCAACCACATATGAAGAGTGTTGTAAATTACTTTTTGGACATTCAGGTATTTAAACATTAAGCACAATTATTAAAACAAATGAGGGGAGAAGATACCAAAATCTATAATGTTGAACCAAGTCAATCAACACTATTGAAAAACTTGCATGGATGAAGAGTTGTCTCATTGGCACTCATACCACATCTTCCTATATCTATAAACTACAGTGCACAAAACATGACATGACATAGAATACTAGAATTTTAGTAAAACTAAACCTCAACTGGTACCACCAATGATTTCCTGCCCCACCTTTGATTTACTAAGCATAAACCTTAAAAAGAATTTGAGATTATATGAGATAAGTATTACTTAATCAGTGACATTTGAGTACATACCGGTACATATACATAGACAAAAAGTTTATGTTATTAATCAAAATATTGAAAATTAATTGAATCTTCACTGTCTTTGCTTTTGCTATTTTGGTTCATCTTTTAATATTTGATTATGTTATATCCAGGGCGTTGCCATAACATATGTTGGAATGAGAAAATTATATTTGAAAAGTGTTTAAGACCAGTACCTATAAACTAAATTGTATAACCATGTTTGTATGTTTATAGGATCTAGAAGAAGCCAGGATGCTGTGGATAAACTGCTGGATTCCTTCGCTAAGTCCTACAAGATATCAGGAGAAAAGTTTGTTGATATTGTTGTAAGTGGGTCTCTTATTAGAGATAGCATCAACACTTTAACCTGAATATTGTTATCATTTACCAGTATGAAATGAGTAGCCTTCTATGTGATGAAAAGGGAGCTTACTCTCAGCCATCCTAACAAATATCATAAAGTTTGAAGTATTGAACTAAAAAAATCAAGTCAATACACAACATGTGGAAAATTGCCTTAGTATCTCCAATATGGCATTCGATCTTTTAATTGCGAACACCTGTGATTAGATAAGGCCATTGAGACTATCAATAATGTGATGTGATGTTTGTTTATTGCATGTGAGGATTCATTATTTTTTACGTCCTAACTGTGTATCCAGAGCATTATCTATACTATTAAACGAGAAGACCTCATTTTGTGTGTCGCTTCTCTTCCTTCCACAATAAATCAATCATCATGCCTCTGTGTCCTATAGGTAACATGCATAGTCGCATTTGTCATCCATTCTTACGACTGTTCAGATTGAGTTATTTTGGGAGAAACCGGATATGATTCCGTCATCAGACTGACTTTTAGTCATAGATTAGACTTCCGGTTTGAAACATGCACAAATACAACCAATCGTATGATAGATAACAAAAATGAAAAATAAATGAGCCAATCAGAGCGTTCTCCATATCATGGTGTTTACATCGCAAGGCCCACAACTATTATACCTCCTTATAGAGGACAATTATTTTTCGTGTTTATCTACATGTAAACTACGATTATACTACTTTAATATATAGTCTAAGAGACTCTCTGTATTCTGTCTACTGTTTTCTTTGAAACGTTTACTATTTAAGGGGTCATACCAGTTGCATATATATTAAAATAAGTAAAACATGTTACACAAGTACAACCAATCGTATGATAGATAACAAAAATGAAAAATAAATAAGCCATTCAGAGCGTTCTCCATATCATGGTGTTTAGATCGCAAGAATCACAACTATTATACCTCCTTAGAGATGACAATTATTTTTCGTGTTTATCTACATGTAAACTACGATTTAAATACTACTTAAATATATAGAGACTCTCTGTATTCTGTCAGGGACTTTCTATGTTAGTATAGAAAGTTCCTGATTCTGTCTACTGTTTTCTTTGAAATGTTTACTATTTAAGGGGTCATACCACTTGCATAAATAAGTAAAACTTCATCTTAAACTACCTCGACCAAAAACTTTAAACTGAAACGGGACGGACGGACGACGGAAGACCGAACGAATGAACGCATAATGCCCACAAATGGGACATACAAATTTATTGTTGAAAGGGAAAATAGTGATTTGGCAAAAATGAAAGTAAGGTAGAGATTAGAGGAAGGCATGACCTTTTTGGGGGCGTCGGGATCGGGTGTTTTTAAGCTCCTGGTTTTGGGATTGATCCTTACGTGATCCGGTAATATATTTTTCTATTTCGGGATTTCGGGATATGAAGTTTTTTAAAATTCTGCATCTCGGGTTTTCATGGTTTTAAGCCCGGGATTTCGGGATCAGGACCCCTCCGACCACCCTTCAAATTAGCCTTAGTCGGTCTTGGTCATTTATACAAGATTCATATCCTACCATTGGCATTTTAATAAGGCTCCCAAAAGAAAAAGCACTGATGGATTGTCCTAGCAGCATATTTTATTAAACTAATAATGGTCTATATATAAGCAGTTACATTTATTACATGTTTAAAACGGTGCAAATTTTTAATTTGATTTGACTTTTACCAAATTTTAAAGAAGATTGTAGCAAAGGAGATGAATAACTGTGGTCTGAGGCCAGAAACACGAAATAATTGAATTTAACAGAAAGGAAACAAATATCGGACTTTGGAAAAAGGAAGAGAGCTTTTCATACCTTTTATGGAATTCTCCATACATAATATCTTTGACAAAAAATCATCCTGTAATAGTTCACAAGCTGTATATGCCTGCGATTTCGCGGGTGTGTTCTAGTATATATTGAAGAAAACAAAACTTTTTATTACAAATTAAGATATACATGTACCGCTAAATTGACACTAACACTAAGTTAACTGCAACTTTTATTGTTTAACATGTTTCTCCGATGAGATTAGGAGGCATTGGTTCTGCTGTTTGTTAAAAATTCAAGTATTGTGAATTAAAAATGAATTTCTATTTTAGGACATTGCCTCTACACAGTACACCAAAGTTATGCAGACAGCTATGAAGGATTCTATTGTGGTAAGATTATGTCTATAACAAGGAGTTGTGTACCAGTTTTATAAAGTGTGAAGTGAAGCATAAATTTGAATCTCTTTATTAAAAAAAAAATCTCATTCTTTTTTGTAAACTCTTGATGGTAAAGCGAAATTTGTTGAATTTTTCAGGAATCTCAAGTTTAAATATAAAAAAAAAATCTAAATTCTGAAAAAATCATCTACAAATTTTTTAGCTTTTCAAAAGTCGAAATTATAAATGCACACAATTAGTTTTTGTAATTTATTGTAAATCAAAAGAATGGTAGTGAAGTGTTGTGAAATAGGAAATTAGGAATTCCAAAGGAGCAAACATAGATCATTTGATTAATAGCTGAGGGGGAAGAGCGATTGATAGGAAATTTACATTTAGGGGTGAGTGCATGTACTTCTTTGGGGTGTTAAATGACCGTGACTTCCAATGAATACAGTTAATATGTCTTATGTTTCAGAGAAGACAAGCACAAGAAAGCCAGACAAACATGGACAATTTAAAGTTTGCTGTGGAGGTAAAAATAGTTTACATTTTATATGAAATTGTTAACTTTTTGTAAATTGTGACTGTAATGGAGAGTTGTCTCATTGGCACTCAAACCTCATCTTCTTATTAATATGGAGTACCCAGTAATAAATAAAATAAAATATGCAGATTTGAAGATATTTTCTACTTGCTTTTGGTATCAAACCTGCAAACATTTTAAACAATTTTCATTTGTGGGTTTTTATGCACAAAAATACTTCTCAGATTAAAGTACTTGAATCTTTTGTTCTATGGTTTTGAATGAGTATATATTAGTTTTAATGCCATTTTAAAACTTCTTTAAATGTCTTTTATGAGGTATTCAGGTTATGTAATGGAAAAGATTCTGATCAACACATCACTTTAGGAAATCCCTATACAAGTAGAGAAAGTTGGCAGGTCTACAATATAATCAATAACCTTTGAAAATTATTTCTGTGCAATGGCCTTTTCTGTTAGACTCATCTTTCTGATTATTTACTAGTGTTAATTGAATCATCATAGGCTGTTTATGATTTTTAACACTAATTTAGCCATTCTGGAGTTACCCATAACTCTTTGTTACCCATAACTCTTTGTTATTTAACAATAAGAGCACTCAAAACCCAAACAATCTCTAATGATAATATACAGAGACAAGGTTCAGAGAGGTCAATAGGTTTTAATTAGAACATGTCATTGACTCTAGCATAATTACAAGCAGGGGCATCAGTATGACATGGGCACATTCTCCTTTTATTTTTAAAGTATTCATGTTTTACAGACTCCTCCTGAATTTTCTTCTTTTTATAATTTTCCAGGCCTACATGATGCAAGCCATTTATAAGGAATTATTCCAAGTGATAGTCACCAACTTTTCTAGTCAGGATACAGATATCAACAAGATGAGGAGAAATTTAAAGGACATTAACCTTAATAATCTGGGTGTCAAGTCAGATTTCATTTCTAATATAGTTCCTGCCAGAAAGGAATTGGTCAGGCTGAATTCTTACTCAACACCTTTCGGAAGAATGAAATGTTTGAAAAGAGTAGTCTCAGTTTTATGCAGACCTCCAAAGAGAAAAAATTCAGGTAGATGAATGAATTGAAGGTTACAGATCTGTGTTAATCACTGTTAATTTAAAAATAAAACAATGTGGTAAGATTGCCAATGTGATAACTGTCAATAAGAGAACAAAAGATGTAGAAGTTTACAACTTAAAGTTACTGCACAGCCTTCAACAAAACCCATACCGCATGGCAAGCTATGAATGGCCTTAAAATGACAAATGTAAAACAATTCGAACAAGGAAACTATGAGTTCTATTCATGTACAAAACAATTAATTGAAAGCAAATAAGATAAATAACAACAAACGACAACCACTGAAAAACACTTGGGATAGGCCCAAACAGTATGTGATTCGGTTGAACATGTTAAGGTTACTTTTTCATAAAAGAACAAGGTTAGACATGTTGTATAGTAACCTGAATACTGCTTATACTTTTACTTTCAATGATGTATTTTGTATTTATATATTTTTCAGTAGAGGAATCCATAGTGATCACCACAGATGATTTCCTTCCTATGTTAATCTTCCTGATTGTAAAATCTGATATTCCTAATTGGTAAGTTATAGATGTAAAAACTGGTACAGTGAAAACTGTGTTATCTGACACACTGGGGGGCCAGAAAAAATGTTGAATAAAGCATGGTGTCGGAATACTCAGGTTTTTTCTGCAAGGATAGGCATATTTTGGGACCATGACAATGTGTCTGTTTAAGCAGGATGTTGCAATACTCAGGTGTCGGATTATGCAGGTTACACTGTATTCCTAACTGGTAAGTTATGGATGCTAATTCTGATATTCCTAACTGGTAAGTTATGGATGCTAATTCTGATATTCCTAACTGGTAAGTTATGGATGCTAATTCTGATATTCCTAACTGGTAAGTTATGGAGGCTAATTCTGATATTCCTAACTGGTAAGTTATGGAGGCTTATTCTGATATTCCTAACTGGTAAGTTATGGATGCTAATTCTGATATTCCTAATTTGAAAGTTGCAGATCTATCTACTTCTCAAAAGGTTGCTATACAGTATGAGAAAAAGTGAAAAAAGTTTCACAAGAGCCTACAGTTGCTACTCTATCTGTCTGTCTGTCTGTCTGTCTATTCTTTTGGAAACAAACGTTTTCTCCAACAATTGTTTCAGTTGGTTTTGGGAAAAGATTTGCAGTATTTCCACCTTCAATGAGATGCATTAGTTTGATTTTATTATGTAGCACTCGCTACAAAGGGTATTTAAAGTTTCTAAATGATAAAAATTTGCATTTTGGAAGTGTCCTTACAACTGTGCAACTTTTAAAGTTGATGCTTGGTCATTTAACATTGGAAGAACTTTGAAATAATGAGGCCATGATTTTCGTCAACTTACTAAATGTCATTGAAAAACCTTGACCTAATACCTGTACTGCTGACTAACTCTTTTATCAGAAGATTTTAAATATATTTCTGCTTTACTAGGGATTTGCAATAATAACAAATATTTGACACTTCAATCATTGAATGATTCAACCAAAAAGAAAAACAAATAGCAAGATTGAAACTCATCTGTATTGAAATATATCCTAATATCTTCTGGATCTTGCCAACATTGCTCAGTTCTTTATAACTGTTTCCAAGTCAAAATTCCGAAATAAGAAATAGGAGAAATAAGTATATTAAACAGTGCAGTTTTATTTTGCAGGATGGCAAATCTTATGTATATTTTATTTTTCAGGATGGCAAATCTAATGTATACTTTATTTTTCAGGATGGCAAATCTTATGTATATGAAGCATTTTCATTTTTCTAGAACTACAGATGATGATGAATACTTGTAAGTCATGTGGTTAAATGTGATGGGTGGGTGTCAAATGTTTTTGAACAGTGAAAAAGTAAGTGAGTTTGAAAAATAAGGACCTCTTTAGGTGGTTTCCCTGTTTTCACAGTGCATTCTCTGTGCTCCATGTATGTTCTAATGAAATAGCCCATAAATACAAATTTTAAAGCTATTTTCATCAAATGAATCTGTCCCATAATTTGAGGACATCATAATAAGAAAATTAGAATCAAAGTTAATAGAATATTTATAATGGAACAAATCTAATATTCTGACAGATTTGTCCATTTTACCAACCTTTATTGTAAATGCACAATGTTGGTGTTTTTGTTACCTGCTGTGTTGCAAAAAATACTTTCAGTTGATTTTTTCAAGATAAACCAGGATTGCAACATTATATATATATATGATAATACAGTTTTTAGTGGAAAAATACTTATATTGAATAAATTTGATTGTGAATACCAAAAACCATGCAGGGTTTCCCCTGGGTCAATTATTTTTTTCGCCAACTCTTTCGCCAAAACAATATATTTTTCGCCACTTTATTATTTTTTTCGCCAAGTAACATATCGTTTCAAATTTAACTTTTTTTCTGCCCCCCCCCCCCTTTCTTAAATAAGATGACTTTGCCCCATTGTGTCTATGATTATTCTCTCAAACTTATTTTAGAGTCCACATTTTAATGAATAAACACTTAAAATTTACTTTACAAGAACAGATTTTTTTTAACTTAAAAGGGAAAAATATTCATTGTATTTTAAACAACTTTTCTAAATGAGGAGGCCACTATACTTTTAATAATACAGAAGATATAAGTCCTGGAATATAACAAAATTCATGGACATGTTTTGATCTTATAATACCAGTATAGTTGGTAGGGAAAGTTTCTTTAAAAGAAATATACTGATGTGCCCTGTTGTACTAAGAAGTGGTTTTTACAACAAAACAAAAGCTTTTATCACATTAAATTGATCCCTCATTTCATGTGTAGTCATTACATTGAAGGGTTACTCTCATTCTAGGGGTTGTTCCCAACCTTTTTTTCATAACGACAGTTTTCTTTTCTTGACTATCGTAAATAAAAAAGTTGAAACGTAAAACTGTGCTTGAAGCACGTGTGTCACTCAAACAACTATAAAGTAGTCTCCCTAATCAATTACAGTATATTAAAGTCAAAGGATAATTAAAGTTTTAAATCGGGGATTTTTCTTCCTTTTGAACATTTTTCGTCACAACAGCTTTCTTTTCTAAACTATCTTTAAAAGGAAAAGGAGACGTCAAAAGTTTGCTTCAATCACGTGCGTTGCAAAGTGGTAAATAAATTTTGTAATGATCTTGTAATATGACATTTTCCGGAAGCCATTTATCCATATCGTTTTGTCAAACAATTCAATCAACACCTTTATTAATCAGTCCTTTGTTGTCGATAGCCATAAAATGCAATCAGCTGATTATTGATTTTCTGTCCAAATCTTAATGAGGTCAAGGTGAATTCCGAGTATTGTCTGATCGGGTAAAGTCCGAGAAACTCGAATAAAGTAAATAAACAAGATGGAGGAAAATAATTCGTTATATATTTTTCTTTCGCCAAATTCTTTCGCAAATGACAAATTTTTATCGCCACAATTATTATTTTTTCGCAAATTGCGAAAATGGCGACCGCCAGCGGAAACCATGACCATGGTCTTTTATTGACATTGCTTAAGGTTTAAAGAAAATTCTTCTGATAGGAATAATTCTGAATGAATAATAGCTAACTGAATATAACTTTTTTGATAGTTTAATTGAAGTTTTTGATTATATTATATCCAGGTATTACTTGACTACAGTAGAGGCAGGGTTAGAACATATAAAGAGTGGTAAACTAACAGAAGAATCAAGCAAGGCTAATATTGTTGTAGGTATACTTATTACCCTTTTGTATTTAGTTTAAAATAATTTTTGGTAATGTAATTATAAAAATGAATTTAAGGAGATGCAGGGTAAACATAAAAACATGTATTTTAAATGCACATACTGTTTATCATTATAATATATACCAATGAAAGGAGATGTGTTAATTCAATAGTGATACTGCAACCCAATGATACTAGAAACCAAAAGGACTATAAGCAGGGCTCACACTACTTCAGAATTATAGGGAGAAGTGGTGAGATTTGAAAGAGAAGTGCTCATTCGCGCGGTGCGCTACAATGTTTGGATTTTACAATAGTATAAAGGGCCATACGTAAATAATGTTTTTTTTATATTGTTCAATTCATATCTGAGTAAAAAAATTACAATTAAAGTAACATTTGAAATTAAAAGTTGTTTAAGTTTTACTAAGGTTCTTGTGAGAAACTACCAACTAAATATCTAGCACTAAAAAAAAAAGAAAAATTATTTTAAAAAATGTAAAGAAATTATAATATATCAATTACAATTTAATTAAAAATTATCTTGTGTATGAAATTCAGTGTTATTCATAAAAAAATATAAAAGTTATTAAGCTGGGCCATAATATATTGATATTAAATAGTGTCAGAGTTAAGCAACTTTAATCAATAGTTTGAAACAATCCATAAAAAATATAGGGAATTATATACACCAATCAATTAGATGTAACCAAAAGTCTCTTAATGCGTGTGGAATGCGTAATTTTTCCCTTTGGGATCAATATTCTTCTGTCAGCTGTTCCATCCGTGCGTCCGTAGTAATTATTGTAAAAGTACGGATTTCGGTCATAGCTGGTCCGGTTCAGATCTGTAGTTTAGAAATCGGTCAATGGCGGACGAATGCAAGAAAATTTACAAAAATAAACGATGTTTGACAAGTTATCTGGAAAGGAACATGACGTTTTTAATGCAATAAATGGATTAAACATTTACTGGAGGCAACTTTTATCACGTTTAAATGAAGTAACAAAGTTATTTTGCCGCCGAAATTTAGGTTGCTGTACGTTTCGAGTAACAAACACCGGAACTTGCGGAAATGCACGAAGTGATAAAAAGTTGTATTTTTATCAAATAACCTGCTACACACTGTGAAGACAAGGCTTCAACCTCTTTTCTGAAGATAATGAATCGTTTATGTCTGAATTTCTTTAATTATTAATAAAAAATTGATGTTTCATCAACTTAGTAAAAATTGAAAATGTCCGATGACGGAAGCGACTGAAAGCGAGTATCGTCAAGAACAGGGCGACTTGTTTTCACTTTTGGGGGTCGGGGAAAGCGAAGTGACGGTTGGGAAGGCGACTTCTTCGCCCAAGTCGCCTGGTAGCGTGAGCCCTGCTATAAGTCAACATACAGTCTTGAACTTTGGACATGTCTCTATACAAAATGTTATAGCCCAATATGTTATACACAACAACACAGTGCTCAAGAGTACAACAAAACAATTTAGAATTCTATTTTTCATGTCATTTAAAGTTTCTCTATCTATAGAAGATTTATAGACTTAAAATATCCCTTTTAGAGTAAATATTTTACCATGATATAGTGTTTTTTTCAATTACAGGTTTTTCCCAAACATGACAGTAAGACAGAAATCAATAGACAGACATCCAGTAATATTGTAGACAGATTTTTTCAGGTATAGGTCTATAAAACTTTCTTACATTTTTTACTTATCTTATATACAAATCTTTGGAGGAAATGTTCAGCACAACTAGCGAGTAAACTAACATTCAACCAAAACCTTACTGAACAGAAATATCTTCACATATTTATTGAATGGCAGCAAAAATTAATTTAATTAAACTTTCAGTATGTGCAATGTGGTGATGAATCAGCTGTGATAACATTACTGAGGAAATCTAAGTCTGGTCAGGATGATATCAGTCCATTAATGTGCCATCCTCTGTGTGGCTGTGATAAATGTTCACGACTCACTTCACAAGTCAAAACAGATGAAAACCTGGTAACAGCCTACACCAGAGATGATAGAGGTTATACAGGTATGTGCACAGTTTCTAAGGTCAAAGGTCACACAGGTATGTGCACAGTTTCTAAGGTCAAAGGTTTCACAGGTATGTGCACAGTTTCTAAGATCAAAGGTTACACAGGTATGTTCACAGTTTCTAAGATTAGAGGTTACCCAAGCCTAGGTATGTTCACAGATTCTAAGATTAGAGGTTACACAGGTATGTTCACAGTTTCTAAGGTGAAAGGTTACACAGGTATGTTCACATATTCTCAGGTTAGAGGTTACACAGGTATGTTCACAGTTTCTAAGGTCAAAGGTTACACAGGTATGTATAGTGATTCTAAGATTGGAGGTTACACAAGTATGTTCACAGTTTCTAAGGTCAAAGGTTACGCAGGTATGTTCACAGTTTCTAAGATTATAGGTTACCAAGGTATGTTCACAGATTCTCAGATTAGAGGTTACACAGGTATGTTCACAGATTCTAAGGTCAAAGGTTACACAGGTATGTTCACAGATTCTAAGATTAGAGGTTACCGAGGTATGTTCACAGATTCTCAGATAAGAGGTTACACAGGTATGTTCACAGTTTCTAAGGTATAGGTTACACAAGTATGTTCACAGATTCTAAAGTCAGGTCATAACTCCTTTTATACATTTCTTCACAATTTCTAGTGGATTGAAAACAATAGTGAGTGTATATGATTTTTGATTTTGACAGATTATGAACCTAAATTTATGTGATATTATCAAGATGCTTGATTTCTTGATTGACAATATATTTGTTACGTTTTCAACAGACTGTCGGCATTCCAATGGGAACAAACTCTGCCCCTCTACTTGCCGACTTGTTTCTTTATTATTATGAGGCTGACTTCATGCAGGAACTTCTTAGGAAGAAAGATAAGAAGTTAGCAATATCCTTTAACTCTACTGTTTGCTATATAGATGATGTTCTTTCACTAAATAATTCAAAATTTGGTGACTATGTGGAACGCATCTATCCAATCGAGCTAGAGATAAAGGATACTACAGATACAGTTAAGTCGGCCTCATATCTTGACTTACATCTAGAAATTGACAATGAGGGTCGGTTGAAAACAAAACTTTACGACAAAAGAGATGATTTCAGCTTTCCAATTGTGAACTTTCCATTTCTAAGTACAGTGAAACTTCTCAAAACCGGCCGCCCGTCGGACCACGGGATTCGGCCGGTTTTCAGGGGTGGCCGGTTTGTTGAATTTGAAATTAACAAGAGTTACTTCCCTTCAATATTTGTGCATTTGTTTTTTTTTACCATGTATTGTACCTCAATCATAAAGTTTGTTTTGTTGTGTAAATTTAGCTTTGTATTCTAAATTGATTATGAAATAAATATTAAAACATCATTTGTATTTTTATTATTTTTTATTTTGCAGGAATAACAAATAAAATGCAACTATATAGCAAAACAGTTTTAATATCAATATATTATGTTATTGACCTCAGTTGACATACATTCATCATTGGTACCATACGATGATTATACTAATTATATGTATTAAGCATTACTGAAGTTGTAAACACTAAACGACCATATTTATTAACGATTAATTTTGAAAGATCAAAGTAAAAGAATTCTGTAATTTGCCTAAAAATTAATTATTTAAAATGATCAAATAAAGTAGCCAAGCTAAAACATTTAATGAAAATTAATTATCATCATTCACTAGTGTGGGTGAAGATCATAATCTCTCAACCGATAATTTATTCGGGTATTGATTTGACATTGACAGGTAAACACTACTCAGTGGCCATGCAGGTGTCTAATTGACCGCATTAACTTGTTTGTTTATATAACAGTATTATATATGAACTAATGATTACAAATGACAAGGCCGGTCTTATGAGGTGATATTTTATTGATTTTGATTACACAAATATACAAATATCGGCCGGTATCCGGTTTAAAGGGGTGGCCGGTTTTATAAGGTTACCTGACCATTTATTTACATACACGCCGGCCGGGACTTGTTATTTTGGCCGGTATGAAGGGAGAACCGGTATTAAGAGGGACCGGTTTAGAGAAGTTTCACTGTAGCAACATTCCAGCAGCACCTGCATACGGGGTATATATCTCCCAATTGATACGATATTCCCGTGCTTGCATTTCCTATCATGATTTTCTTGATAGAGGGTTGCTGCTCACAAGGAAGCTATTAAACCAAGAGTTCCAAATGATGAAGTTGAAATCATCCCTTCGTAAATTTTATGGACGCCATTTTATGGACGCCATCATGAGTTGGTTGACTGTTATGGAATAACCGTTTCACAAATGATATCGAATATGTTCCTTACGTCGTAACTACAATCCCCTTCCCTTTCATGAATGTGACCTACCGAATTAGATTATTTACCGGATTTGTTATCACATAAGCAACACGACGGGTGCCGCATGTGGAGCAGGATCTGCTTACCCTTCCGGAGCACCTGAGATCACCCCTTGTTTTTTGGTGGGGTTCGTGTTGTTTATTCTTTAGTTTTCTATGTTGTGTCGTGTGTGCTGTTGTTTGTTTGTCTTTTTCATTTTTAGCCATGGCGTTGTCAGTTTGTTTTAGATTTATGAGTTTGACTGTTCCTTTGGTATCTTTCGTCCCTCTTTTATATGAAATTTGTATTTTGTGGAATGCTGAAAATCTACTTGAATTAGTATCTCTTATATTACAAT
Organism: Mytilus galloprovincialis; assembly: GCF_965363235.1. Taxonomy (NCBI): domain Eukaryota; kingdom Metazoa; phylum Mollusca; class Bivalvia; order Mytilida; family Mytilidae; genus Mytilus; species Mytilus galloprovincialis. Next base: position 93,961,165 of record NC_134843.1, read on the forward strand.
AGAACAAAATGTCTTAATTTTTATATAACCTTGCTATTGTCTGTACAGTATGTAGATACAATGTAATAATACTTTATTTGTGTAATTTATTTCCAGCTCTTCACATCGCAGCTTTACATGGCCAGGCACATTTAATAGATGTTCTTATTCAACATGGTGCTATAGTCAATGCAAGTGACTACCTAGGACTAACACCTCTTCACCTTGCTTGTCAAAAAGGCTTTCAGAATATAATTGTTAGTATAATCAGCTTGCTCTTTAATCCATGTTTTGAAAATGTTTAATCTTATACTGTTGCTTATCTCTATTCTTCTCTGCAGGGGAAAAAAACCCACAAAAACAGAGACAACCATACATGTACAGGGAAGAACAGTTACAAATATTTTTGATAATGGAAATGTTTGCACCATGAAAATTTATAAGAATACAAAATTATATGACAAAAAGTTATGTACAGTACCAGACATGAGAGACCTACTAGTATTTAAGACTTTTATGCATATAATACTTTTACAGAAGACCGTGCAAGGGCTGTATAGCCTGTCAAAGTCTTTAACAACTTCCATCATCTAACTTTTATAGAAATCTAGTGATGATCAGGAAATAATGATTTCTATTGTGCTCTTTTTTCTTGATATAGCGTTCAGATGTAGGTTAAGAAAATAGGAATAAAAATTGTTGGAAAAGACCTTGAGGGTTTTAAAATTTAAAGTAGGGTTATAAAACTGAGATTCATAATTGAACCAATCAAATTACTGTGGATTCATTATTATTCATTGGATACCAATTTTCGTGGATTTCGTGGGCACAGTCAAACCACGAAATTAAATATTGAACGAATGATAATTTTTCTATAGGTTTGTATGCAGACATCAGCAAAACCACGAAATTAAATATCCACGAATATGCAAGTTTTTCTTAATCCACGAAAATTGGTACCCACGAAAATAAATGAATCCACAGTACTGAATCTAGTTTAAGACACAAATATGACTACTGAGTAAAGTTTTCTGATCGAGAACCTAGATCTGAAGTTTTCTGATCGAGAACCTAGATCTGAAGTTTTCTGATCGAGAACCTAGATCTGAATCTTATGTTGTTAAAAAAATTAGTATAAACATATTCATTATTGATACACATTTATTGTTTGACTTTTTCAGTTATTACTGCTCCACTTTAAAGTTGATGTTATGTTGACAGACGGAGTTGGGAACACACCACTGCATCTGTGTGTTGATAATGGCCATGAAGATGTTAGTACATGTATTCATACCTTTTCCTGGTTTTTTTTTATACTTTAAATTACTAGCTATAGTAGGGCATGCTTAGCAAAACAACAACTTGGACTGAAATGGAGGTCAATGATTGTTTCATTTTGATATTCATTTGGGTTTCTTTAAACATTTAAGTTATACAAATTATTTTTCAGCAACTTTTTTTCAGAATAGATTTATTGAACTAATGTCCCTATAGAATTGATGGAGGAAACTATATTTCTGCATATGATGTGTCCAATAATAGAGTAAATCACACTGTTTTTTTTTAATTTTTAGGTCTAGCTTGAAAAAGCTCTTAATAAAATTGGAATAGAAATGACCACTTGTAAGACAAATTCTTCAAATTTTAAGTATGAAAATATTTTAATGTTTTTTTTAAATCTGTACTTTCAGTGTGTGAAAGGTTTAGTATTTTCTGATGTATCTAGAATAAAGTTAGATATTAATGCACAGAATGAGAGAGGAGATACACCGCTCCATTTTGCAGCAAAATGGGGATATGGTAAGTTATGAAATGGGTATTATTAATAAAATATTTTGATACAACAAATTTTGATATCCATTACAATTCCTTTACATTTTATGTATTATCATAACTTCTAGAGCTATAAACACAGATGGAGTCAAGTTCTCAATAGTAATTAGTACAATCAAAGTACTTCCAATTGGTTTTTTTTATGCAATGCTCCAAGCTTTCCATTTTGAATTACATGATGCAAATTGAATATGTGTTTGGTAGGAAAAGTGAAAAAGAAAAGAAACTTTTTTTTAGTTATGAAGGGAAAATGGTAAATTTACTTTCTAGTCAATGTAAAAAACGGAAAAATAACTAGATGTTTTTTCCCCACATTTTCACACATACATGTATATAAAGATTTCTTAATGCTTCATATGATTTTCTCCCCAGTACTTCCAACTGATGTTCCTTCTCTTTTAAATGATGTATCAATAATTGTATAAGTTTTTATGAGCTTAACCCATGCAACAGAACTGCCCAATAAATCCTTATGGTATCATTTGTCAGTAAAATGAGTGTTACAAGAATAATGTAAATAATTTCTTGATAAATTACATTTCACAGCTTGTTCAATTTACTGTAAATTCAGAAATTATTGCTAGGATTTTATTAATGCGAGAAATGCAACTCGGTGGGTATCTCAATAATAAAATTTTGCAATCTCATATTTGATACAAATGTCTATAGGCAGATTTCCTGAAATCACAAAATTTAATCTTGCAATTTTATGCCCCACCTACGATAGTAGAGGGGCATTATGTTTTCTGGTCTGTGCCTCTGTCCGTCCGTCCGTTGGTCCGTTCGTCTGTCCGTGCGTCCATTCGCTTCAGGTTAAAGTTTTCATTCAAGGTAGTTTTTGATGAAGTTGAAGCCCAATCAACTTGAAACTTAGTACACATGTTCCCCATGACATGATCTTTCTAATTTTAATGCCAAATTATAGTTTTGACTCCAATTTCATGGTCCACTGAACATAGAAAATGATAGTGCGAAGTTCAGGTTAAAGTTTTTGGTCAAGGTAGTTTTTGATGAAGTTTAACTTACATCAACTTGAAACTTAGTACACATGTTCCCCATGATATGATCTTTCTAATTTTAATGCCAAATTATAGTTTTGACTCCAATTTCATGGTCCACTGAACATAGAAAATGATAGTACGAAGTTCAGGTTAAAGTTTTTGGTCAAGGTAGTTTTTGATGAAGTTAAAGTTACATCAACTTGAAACTTAGTACACATGTTCCCTATGATATGATCTTTCCAATTTTAATTCCAAATTAAAGTTTTGACCCCAATTTCACGATCCACTGAACATAGAAAATGAAAGTGCGAGTTTCAGATTAAAGTTTTTGGTCAAGGAAGTTTTTGATGAAATAGAAGTCCAATCAACATAAAACTTAGTACACATGTTTCCTATGGTATGATCTTTCTAATTTTAATGCCAAATTAGGTTTTTTAACCCAATTTCACGGTCCATTGAACATGGAAAAAGAAAGTGCAAGTGGGGCATCCATGTACTTTGGACACATTCTTGTTGTTAATTTCTCAAAAATTGCAATAATAAATGCATGTAATAATTTCTGAATTTACATTAATACAACAATGAAAAATACTTACAAATATTTAATTATATTCTTTGTTTGAAGCAAAACACAATTATTAGTTTATTTCCAATTTTCTATTCAGGTACAATTGTGAACTCATTACTAGAGAATGGGGCTGATGTAACTATAAAGAATAGAAAGAAACAGACAGCGTTAAGTCTGGCTCAGAACAAAAACGTTGTACAAATATTTACTGACTTTGCAAATAATCCAAAGATAGACATGTCTAGATCATATTCACAAGTGAGTGTAAATTCAAATCATATTGTTTATTGTGGCATCTTATTATTTCCATATCTTGAAAATGACTATTATATGCTTTGATTAATTTGCAATAAATGAATACTTTCTTATGTATTTTATGATTAAAATTCGAATAACTGTAGATTTTTTAAAGGTAAAGAAAAGCGTACAATGACTTTATGAATACGAAAGACAGGAGGTTTAAGGTGGTACATAACACTACAGAAGATAACTCTGTAAAAATCAGACTTAATTTCATACTTTTGTTAAAAAAATATTAAGGTTCTCAATGATCAAAATTAAATATTTGTCAAATTGCTATTATTAAAAAATGTCTATTATTCCTCAATTGACGTTCACATTTACATTTTTACTACAGTCAGATTTAGACCACAGTTATGTTAAAGTAGTAAAACATGACCATGAGATCAAGGGCCGTACAGAATCAGTATCTTTACCTAATACACCTATGGTGGAATCTCTGGATCTGATGGAAGAGAAACAAATAGCATTGTTATACAAGGCTATCGAAGATAATGATATTCCCTTGGTTAGTAAAAAAAATTCTTGTGTTAAAACTATGATGATAACCTAAAACTATATTTAAACTGTAAATTATAATCTTTAAGTTGTTTTAGAAGATGAATTGTAGGTAATTCGATTGTGTACACTAAAGTTAATATAACATTATATCATTATTTAGATATCCATTGTTTAGGACATTTTTTCAACCACTGATGTTTTAGTGTCAGCTGTTGAAAATATAACTCCAAATGCTAAAGGTTGCACTTTGTAAATACAGCTGTTTCTCAAACCATGTCTCATTAATTTTGTTTACGTACTGGTTCCCAGTTATGATCTCTTTGTTTCATCTGGTAGAGACATAACTTGGGGTTGTTACCCGTAAATATACATATGTATAGTGGTCAAATTGAAATCTGTTGAAAACCTTAAGTCAAGGTAGGGGTAGTACAGAATTTAAGTGTAAGTTTAAACTCTTAGAAGTAAGGGGCTTATAAACAATCAACATATGCCACACAGCTCTATATTTTGACCTTTGAAAAAAATAGTAGTGCATATGAACTTTCCATTCTAGGATATATTTTCTTTTCAAAACTTGATATTAAAATTGGTAGTTTTAGACGTAAAAGAAGTTCTATATTTACAGAAATGCAATCTTTAGAACGTAAAACTGTCAATTTGAAGTGATGTTTGCATTAAACTATTGTAGTATTGACAAATTTGATTCAATGAATTTAAATGAATAACAATTCTTAAAGAGAATTTTTGAATGCTTTTTAAAATGAACCGGCTTGTTTTTAAGGTACAGTTTCACTTGGGATGGACCAGTTTGGACAGTGAAGAAACTGAACCTATCTCACCAAACTCACTGGAAATGTGCCATCCTTTGTGTCAATGTAAAAAATGTTCTCAAGTTCAAAAGGTCAGTTTATGGATATTGAAAAATTACCTCAATAATCAAAACTTTAGAATTGCTTGTAAAAGTGATATGCCATTAGCACAAATGTGTTGAGAGAAGGGTCAAAACAGTAGAATTTTTCAAAGCTATATAGTACCAATTTTATTTATCATTCTTAAAGATAGCTTTTGACAGATAACAGTAACTAATCAATTTATTAAGCTAGTTCACTAGAAATAGGTTTAATCATTGAAAGTTAATTATAATGGTAATTAAAATAATTAGTGATTGAACATTCAGAAAAATTGGCTATTATATCATACAATTTCTCATAGTTGTTAGCTAATTATAATATGTATAAACTTTATACACTAAAATGTCAGAGTTTAGATTTCACTCATTCAACTCATTAACATAAATTTCTAAAAAAATTGTCAGGTTTATAATTTTCTTTGTAGATCTCAGGTATTGGTAAGAATGGTCTCCATGTTAGGATCAAAGATAAGAAAGGATATACACCTCTACACAGAGCTGTTCTTGCTAACAGTTTACAGCTAGTCCATTTATTTGTAACCAAAGGTGCCAAGATTAACGATGTTACTTCCAAGTCTATTACACCGCTGCATTTAGCTTGTTACCAAGGCTTTACTGACGTAAGTATAATTATCATATATTCGTGCTGACATAGATATCAGTCATGATTGCACAAATTTTTAAAAATATCAAACCACCCACAGAACTGTCACGAAACAGGTGACAGAAGTTCATAATATAAGTTCAAAGTGGCAAATATCTTCTGTAATATTATTTCCATTGGAACTGAACAAATATTACAGTACTTGTTCCTAACTAGAATAAAGGTTATAGAATATTTGTTCCATCAGGAACAGAGAATATTTGTTCCAACAGGAACAAATATTATGACATTGTTTGTAACAAAGTTTACAGGGGAACTTCTGTTAGGTGGAACAAATATACGTTGACAGAACAACATTTGTTTTAAGTATTAAATGAATTGTATATGAAATTGATTTTTTCGATATCACACACTGCATCAAACCCTTACCAATGTAATCCCCCAATGAAAGGTTTATTCTCTATTACACCACTACAATAAGCTTGTGACAAGATAAGTATGATGACTTGTTTCGAAGCTGAGACATTTTCACATATGTGGTTAAATTTTTGGGGATTTTTTGTTTACACACAATTTTTGTGTTTCCTCAATTAGAGGCGTATTAGGGATATTGACCCATATTGAAATTCATAGTTCTGATTTTCCAAATATTCTTGTGTCATCTTCTTTGGTATGACTTTCTGAATAAATCTGTGTTTTTTTGTTCATTTCTGAAAAAAAATAAAGTTGTTTCAGCACTATAAGACAATGGCCCTTTTATCGCTATATTCATTAATTCTGAATACAATGTGTAGGTATAATTGATTTCTTCTAGTATACCTTCACAAGTCACAATATGAATAAAACATATGATTTTAAACTTCAATTACAAAATACAGACCCTGTTTAAGCATTTAATAAAATTTTCATTTGTTTAATAGTACATTTTGAGTGAGAAATTATGCAAAATGTAGATTTCATAAAAAACACACCAAAATATTGAATTTCTTTTACCGGCAGAAATCGGGTATATTCAACTATAGAAACCCCTCTAAACAGCTGTGTTGTTAGATTCATCATATAATTAAAGCGTAATGAAGTGCAAATTGTCTAAACATGTCCTTTTACATAATCCTATTTGGAGAAAAGTTTTTTTTAAATGTTATTTCAGTGAAACCCTTTTCCAGTAAGAAATGTAAAGTTTTAAAGTTTTTTTAACCTCTAATTTGCCCTCTCGGGTTAAACTGGAATGATACATCTGAAACTGAAATAAGACAAAAAATTGACTCAGGTTGTGTTATCATAACTGTATCATTGAGATAAAAAAAAATCAAATTCTTAAAAGTTTTATCACTAAAAGGGAATTGCTTCTCCCTCATGGTTTCACAGTCTTAATTTTAACATTTTTAATAAGTAACAGTCAGTAGTAGCTTAATAGTTGAATTGGTGAAAAAGTTTGACCCTCCCCCTTTTTCTGTGAGAAAAGAAACTATTTTGTGATTTATTATTGTGCAATAATATGTAAAAAACATGCTTTTCTTCAATATGTTTGTCTGTTTATTTGGATATTTTAGTGACAAGGTGCTAATTATTGGTCAAATAATGGTTTAAAACACATGTGTCCAATTATACTCATACAAAGTGTTATTTCCCTTGATTATCAGCTATTCCTTAACATGTGTGTAGTGACTGGAACAATAATGACACAACAATGTCTTTACTTTGTTATATCCATTTACAGTTTAACAATATTAAATGTTTCCATTAGAAGACTTAATAGTTAGCATGGTTAGTGCCTTTTTCAAATCAATAACAGTTGATTTTGGGAGGTCTCGGGTAAACATAGATTTTATTGTGCCTAAAAGAAATGCTCCAACCCTGTGCCAGTAATACATTTCAAAAGTGAAAATTAATGCTGATCTTTATAAATAATCCTAATCTAGAAACAGCTATGATAACTTGGAGTTTATTAAAGACAACTAACTTTCATTTTCACAATTTTCTCTGGTGTATACGAGGCAATCATTCATCGATCAGTCTTGACAACTTCTTTAATTCATCTTTCATCTTGGGGCAATATGCACAATTGTTTTTACATAGGTGGTAATGGTAACATTTTCTTCTCTAGCTCAGTCCATATAGTAAACTTGGATATGTACGATGGCTTGTTTCGAAGCTGAGACATTTTCACATATATGGTTAAATTTTTGGGGTACGAAGTGTGATTCATTTTTCCGTAAATAAGCATACCCCGAAAAACCCTTCAATGATGCAGCTCCTTATGGTAAAAAATCTCTTTTTTCACACAATAATTTTTTTTGAAAATTTATTCTTTGAATACATTTATTAATTCCATAGTTTTTTATATATTTATTCTATGGTCCTTTACTTTCCAGATCAACACAAATGGTTAAGCTCAGTCACTTGTTAGAATTGAAACATGTCCAATATCACTGCACAGAGATTTTTTGTTTACACCCAACTGTTCCTCAATTGGAGGTGCATTAGGGATATTGACCCATATCTAAAATAGCGATAAACAGTTATCATTGGTCATGTACCATACTGGCTCAAGCGAGAAAATCAATCTTGTTGAGATGATCAAAGAAAATATAAAAAATAATTGTTGGTGAAAACTGATATTGTTAGAACAGATTTTGCATCATTATAAAAAAAATTATGCCGAAGAGATGGGGTTAGAAGTAACTGTCTATCTTTTTCTAAACATTGTATATTTTTTTAAAGTGTAGTCTTGCATATAAAATGAATGTTTAGATGATTCTGTTTTATTAGAAACTTTGTTTAATATTTTGTTTAACTTTCAGATAGCCAACTATCTAGTTGGAAATGGAGCTTATGTGAATGTTAAAGACAGCATGCTAGACACACCAATCCATCTCTGTTGTTACAAGGGCTTTATTGATATAATAGATATGTTAATTCAGGTAATAATCTTATCTACAGCATGCTGGGCACACCAATCCATCTCTGTTGTTACAAGGGCTTTATTGATATAATAGATATGTTAATTCAGGTAAAAATCTTATCTACATCATTTTTTTACTCCATCTCTGTTGTTACAAGGGCTTCATTGATATAATAGATATGTTAATTCAGGTAATAATCTTATCTACAGCATGCTGGGCACACCAATCCATCTCTGTTGTTACAAGGGCTTTATTGATATAATAAATATGTTAATTCAGGTTATACTCTTATCTACAGCATGCTGGGCACACCAATCCATCTCTGTTGTTACAAGGGCTTTATTGATATAATAGATATGTTTATTCAGGTAATAATCTTATCTACAGCATGCTAGACACACCAATCCATCTCTGTTGTTACAAGGGCTTTATTGATATAATAGATATGTTAATTCAGGTTATACTCTTATCTACAGCATGCTGGGCACACCACTCCATCTCTGTTGTTACAAGGGCTTTATTGATATAATAGATATGTTAATTCAGGTAAAAATCTTATCTACAGCATGCTGGGCACACCAATCCATCTCTGTTGTTACAAGGGCTTTATTGATATAATAGATATGTTAATTCAGGTAAAAATCTTATCTACATCATTTTTTTACTCCATCTCTGTTGTTACAAGGGCTTCATTGATATAATAGATATGTTAATTCAGGTAATAATCTTATCTACAGCATGCTGGGCACACCAATCCATCTCTGTTGTTACAAGGGCTTTATTGATATAATAGATATGTTAATTCAGGTAAAAATCTTATCTACATCATTTTTTTACTCCATCTCTGTTGTTACAAGGGCTTCATTGATATAATAGATATGTTAATTCAGGTTATACTCTTATCTACAGCATGCTGGGCACACCAATCCATCTCTGTTGTTACAAGGGCTTTATTGATATAATAGATATGTTTATTCAGGTAATAATCTTATCTACAGCATGCTAGACACACCAATCCATCTCTGTTGTTACAAGGGCTTTATTGATATAATAGATATGTTAATTCAGGTTATACTCTTATCTACAGCATGCTGGGCACACCACTCCATCTCTGTTGTGACAAGGGCTTTATTGATATAATAGATATGTTAATTCAGGTAAAAATCTTATCTACAGCATGCTGGGCACACCAATCCATCTCTGTTGTTACAAGGGCTTTATTGATATAATAGATATGTTAATTCAGGTAAAAATCTTATCTACATCATTTTTTTACTCCATCTCTGTTGTTACAAGGGCTTTATTGATATAATAGATATGTTAATTCAGGTAATAATCTTATCTACAGCATGCTGGGCACACCAATCCATCTCTGTTGTTACAAGGGCTTTATTGATATAAGAGATATGTTAAGTCAGGTAATAATCTTATCTACAGCATGCTGGGCACACCAATCCATCTCTGTTGTTACAAGGGCTTTATTGATATAATAGATATGTTAATTCAGGTAATAATCTTATCTACAGCATGCTGGGCACACCACTTCATCTCTGTTGTTACAAGGGCTTTATTGATATAATAGATATGTTAATTCAGGTAATAATCTTATCTACAGCATGCTGGACACACCAATCCATCTCTGTTGTTACAAGGGCTTTATTGATATAATAGATATGTTAATTCGGGTAAAAATCTTATCTACATCATGCTGGGCACACCACTCCATCTTCGTTGTTACAAGGGCTTTATTGATATAATAGATATGTTAATTCAGGTAAAAATCTTATCTACATCATTTTTTTACTCCATCTCTGTTGTTACAAGGGCTTTATTGATATAATAGATATGTTAATTCAGGTAATAATCTTATCTACAGCATGCTAGACACACCAATCCATCTCTGTTGTTACAAGGGCTTTATTGATATAATAGATATGTTTATTCAGGTAATAATCTTATCTACAGCATGCTGGGCACACCAATCCATCTCTGTTGTTACAAGGGCTTTATTGATATAATAGATATGTTAATTCAGGTAAAAATCTTATCTACATCATTTTTTTACTCCATCTCTGTTGTTACAAGGGCTTCATTGATATAATAGATATGTTAATTCAGGTAATAATCTTATCTACAGCATGCTGGGCACACCAATCCATCTCTGTTGTTACAAGGGCTTTATTGATATAATAAATATGTTAATTCAGGTTATACTCTTATCTACAGCATGCTGGGCACACCAATCCATCTCTGTTGTTACAAGGGCTTTATTGATATAATAGATATGTTTATTCAGGTAATAATCTTATCTACAGCATGCTAGACACACCAATCCATCTCTGTTGTTACAAGGGCTTTATTGATATAATAGATATGTTAATTCAGGTTATACTCTTATCTACAGCATGCTAGACACACCACTCCATCTCTGTTGTTACAAGGGCTTTATTGATATAATAGATATGTTAATTCAGGTAAAAATCTTATCTACAGCATGCTGGGCACACCAATCCATCTCTGTTGTTACAAGGGCTTTATTGATATAATAGATATGTTAATTCAGGTAAAAATCTTATCTACATCATTTTTTTACTCCATCTCTGTTGTTACAAGGGCTTCATTGATATAATAGATATGTTAATTCAGATAATAATCTTATCTACAGCATGCTGGGCACACCAATCCATCTCTGTTGTTACAAGGGCTTTATTGATATAATAGATATGTTAATTCAGGTAAAAATCTTATCTACATCATTTTTTTACTCCATCTCTGTTGTTACAAGGGCTTTATTGATATAATAGATATGTTAATTCAGGTTATACTCTTATCTACAGCATGCTGGGCACACCAATCCATCTCTGTTGTTACAAGGGCTTTATTGATATAATAGATATGTTTATTCAGGTAATAATCTTATCTACAGCATGCTAGACACACCAATCCATCTCTGTTGTTACAAGGGCTTTATTGATATAATAGATATGTTAATTCAGGTTATACTCTTATCTACAGCATGCTGGGCACACCACTCCATCTCTGTTGTTACAAGGGCTTTATTGATATAATAAATATGTTAATTCAGGTAAAAATCTTATCTACAGCATGCTGGGCACACCAATCCATCTCTGTTGTTACAAGGGCTTTATTGATATAATAGATATGTTAATTCAGGTAAAAATCTTATCTACATCATTTTTTTACTCCATCTCTGTTGTTACAAGGGCTTCATTGATATAATAGATATGTTAATTCAGGTAATAATCTTATCTACAGCATGCTGGGCACACCAATCCATCTCTGTTGTTACAAGGGCTTTATTGATATAATAGATATGTTAAGTCAGGTAATAATCTTATCTACAGCATGCTGGGCACACCAATCCATCTCTGTTGTTACAAGGGCTTTATTGATATAATAGATATGTTAATTCAGGTAATAATCTTATCTACAGCATGCTGGGCACACCACTCCATCTCTGTTGTTACAAGGGCTTTATTGATATAATAGATATGTTAATTCAGGTAATAATCTTATCTACAGCATGCTGGACACACCAATCCATCTCTGTTGTTACAAGGGCTTTATTGATATAATAGATATGTTAATTCAGGTAAAAATCTTATCTACATCATGCTGGGCACACCACTCCATCTCTGTTGTTACAAGGGCTTTATTGATATAATAGATATGTTAATTCAGGTAAAAATCTTATCTACATCATTTTTTTACTCCATCTCTGTTGTTACAAGGGCTTTATTGATATAATAGATATGTTAATTCAGGTAATAATCTTATCTACAGCATGCTAGACACACCAATCCATCTCTGTTGTTACAAGGGCTTTATTGATATAATAGATATGTTTATTCAGGTAAAAATCTTATCTACATCATTTTTTTACTCCATCTCTGTTGTTACAAGGGCTTCATTGATATAATAGATATGTTAATTCAGGTAAAAATCTTATCTACATCATTTTTTTACTCCATCTCTGTTGTTACAAGGGCTTCATTGATATAATAGATATGTTAATTCAGGTAATAATCTTATCTACAGCATGCTGGGCACACCAATCCATCTCTGTTGTTACAAGGGCTTTATTGATATAATAGATATGTTAAGTCAGGTAATAATCTTATCTACAGCATGCTGGGCACACCAATCCATCTCTGTTGTTACAAGGGCTTTATTGATATAATAGATATGTTAATTCAGGTAATAATCTTATCTACAGCATGCTGGGCACACCACTCCATCTCTGTTGTTACAAGGGCTTTATTGATATAATAGATATGTTAATTCAGGTAATAATCTTATCTACAGCATGCTGGACACACCAATCCATCTCTGTTGTTACAAGGGCTTTATTGATATAATAGATATGTTAATTCAGGTAAAAATCTTATCTACATCATGCTGGGCACACCACTCCATCTCTGTTGTTACAAGGGCTTTATTGATATAATAGATATGTTAATTCAGGTAAAAATCTTATCTACATCATTTTTTTACTCCATCTCTGTTGTTACAAGGGCTTTATTGATATAATAGATATGTTAATTCAGGTAATAATCTTATCTACAGCATGCTAGACACACCAATCCATCTCTGTTGTTACAAGGGCTTTATTGATATAATAGATATGTTTATTCAGGTAAAAATCTTATCTACATCATTTTTTTACTCCATCTCTGTTGTTACAAGGGCTTCATTGATATAATAGATATGTTAATTCAGGTAAAAATCTTATCTACATCATTTTTTTACTCCATCTCTGTTGTTACAAGGGCTTCATTGATATAATAGATATGTTAATTCAGGTAATAATCTTATCTACAGCATGCTGGGCACACCAATCCATCTCTGTTGTTACAAGGGCTTTATTGATATAATAGATATGTTAAGTCAGGTAATAATCTTATCTACAGCATGCTGGGCACACCAATCCATCTCTGTTGTTACAAGGGCTTTATTGATATAATAGATATGTTAATTCAGGTAATAATCTTATCTACAGCATGCTGGGCACACCACTCCATCTCTGTTGTTACAAGGGCTTTATTGATATAATAGATATGTTAATTCAGGTAATAATCTTATCTACAGCATGCTGGACACACCAATCCATCTCTGTTGTTACAAGGGCTTTATTGATATAATAGATATGTTAATTCAGGTAAAAATCTTATCTACATCATGCTGGGCACACCACTCCATCTTCGTTGTTACAAGGGCTTTATTGATATAATAGATATGTTAATTCAGGTAAAAATCTTATCTACATCATTTTTTTACTCCATCTCTGTTGTTACAAGGGCTTTATTGATATAATAGATAATAGATATGTTAATTCAGGTAATAATCTTATCTACAGCATGCTAGACACACCAATCCTTCTCTGTTGTTACAAGGGCTTTATTGATATAATAGATATGTTTATTCAGGTAAAAATCTTATCTACATCATTTTTTTACTCCATCTCTGTTGTTACAAGGGCTTCATTGATATAATAGATATGTTAATTCAGGTAATAATCTTATCTACAGCATGCTAGACACACCAATCCATCTCTGTTGTTACAAGGGCTTTATTGATATAATAGATATGTTAATTCAGGTAATAATCTTATCTACAACATGCTGGGCACACCACTCCATCTTTGTTGTTACAAGTGCTTTATTGATATAATTGATATTTTAATTCAGGTAAAAATCTTATCAGTAATACTTATCTACAGCAATTCTCAACATAACCTTCTATCTTTATTGTCTAAAAAAAGTGTTTAAACTTTGACGAAAAGATTAAATATAGTCAATATAAGATACAATAAAAACCATCTCAATGTAAACCAACTTTCTTTCCAGTGTCCAATTCTATCTTTATGTCATATGTTTTTCTTCTTCAAAATCTCAGGTGTAGATACTGAATTCATTAGAAAGAACTCAAATAAACCTTAGCCCAAGTCACCCTAAACAAGCTGTTTTTGTTAAAGTACCATTTCAATAATTTAGAATATGTTAAAATTTCTAATCATAAAATTATATTAGTATTAAGGTAGTTAGGGGTGTCTTCCTCCATCTTGGATTTGGAAATACAAGAAAACAAGGTCTAGATCTGTAATAAAATGTGCAAATTTTTAGAGTAGTAGATGATTCAGGTGTATGAACTTTCATTTCAATATAGAAAATGACATGTTTTATCATATTCATGGTTGTATTTTACAAAATACAAAAAACTTTTGTTTGATTAAATTTTTTCCAACTTTGCCACTTAAGGGGAGGCAACTCAAATGCAAGGGCAGATGATTCAGATTAAGGTAATTTTACAATAGAATGTGTTAGGAATTTACCTATTTTAAACTGTAGCAAGAAAACAGGTTCGGTGACCCCATCTTTTCTTTTTCTTAACCGAAAGCATACTATTAAAGCTATCTTCTCATATCTTATCTCAAAATTCAATGGTGTAGTTTACGCTTTATTGCAGAAAATTGAGTTTTCCATGCATAAAAGAGGGACAAAAGATACCAGAGGGACAGTCAAACTTATAAATCGAAAAATAAACTAACAACGCCATGGCTTAAAATGAAAAACAAACAGACAAACAAAAGTAATCTATACAAAATCTGTCAATTTTGCACAGTGTGTAGCGTGAAAATAAGCCCTGTGACCCATTCTTTTTATGCCCCACCTATAATAGTAGAGGGGCATTATGTTTTCTGGTCTGTGGCTCCGTTCGTCCGTCTGTCCGTCCGTCCGTCTGTGGTTCCGTTCGTCCGTCCAGGTTAAAGTTTTTGGTCAAGGTAGTTTTTACGTGTTTATATATCTCAACTTGTACGATTCGCTCGTGTATGTAACAATGTTTTAGATTTTAACGAGAGAAATTTATGTATTACTGAAAAATTATTACACCAGGGTTTTCGATATCACAAACTAGTCAAAACATTTACTAAATTTTATCATCGGTATAAAGACATCATTCGTAAATATAGTTCAACATGCAGACTTCTAATACGTTCAGGTATTTCACATCCAATTTTTTATGGAAATATTCTTTATAAAGCACAAAGGTGTCAGTATTCACCTCAGAAACTTACAAAACCTTTGAATAGACTTATTAAGAAGGGATATAATTACGATACTGTTGTCAAGTCATTAAATATTGCATATTTTGGCGTTAATATTGAGTCACTGATAAAGTCTTTGCATCGAAACTAAACACATTTATTCTAAAAACAGTTGTTGGCATGACACGGGTTATGTTCTTCTCATATATGTTATGATGGTATGATACTAAACCCCTAACGGGAAGGATTGTGCCTGATGTTCATATGATGAAATCATAATCTTTCAGTCAGTTTAATTGAAGTCTGGAGCTGGCATGTCAGTTAACTGCTAGTAGTCTGTTGTTATTTATGTATTATTGTCATTTTGTTTATTTTCTTTGGTTACATCTTCTGACATCAGACTCGGACTTCTCTTGAACTGAATTTTAATGTGCGTATTGTTAAACGTTTACTTTTCTACATTGGTTAGAGGTATAGGGGGAGGGTTGAGATCTCACAAACATGTTTAACCCCGCCACATTTTTGCGCCTGTCCCAAGTCAGGAGCCTCTGGCCTTTGTTAGTCTTGTATTATTTTAATTTTAGTTTCTTGTGTACAATTTGGAAATTAGTATGGCGTTCATTATCACTGGACTAGTATATATTTGTTCAGGGGCCAGCTGAAGGACGCCTCCGGGTGCGGGAATTTCTCGCTACATTGAAGACCTGTTGGTGACCCTCTGCTGTTGTTTTTTATTTGGTCGGGTTGTTGTCTCTTTGACACATTCCCCATTTCCATTCTCAATTTTATTTGATGAAGCTGAAGTCCAATCAACTTGCAACTTAGTACACTTGTTGCTTATGAGATGATCTTTCTAATTTTTAAGCCAAATTAGACTTTTGACCCCAATTTCACAGTCCACTGAACATAGAATATGAAAGTGGGAGTTTCAGGTTAAAGTTTTTGGTCAAGGTAGTTTTTGATGAAGCTGAAGTCCAATCAACTTGAAACTTAGTACACTTGTTGCTTATGATATGATCTTTCTAATTTTAATGCCAAATTAGATAATTACCCAATTTCACGGTCCATGGAACATGGAAAAGGATAGTGCGAGTGGGGCATCCATGTACTTTGGACACATTCTTGTTATTATTTAAAAAAAAAAAGCATTACGGTATATAAACTACATTTTGGCAAATTATTAAAAAATTCTATGGATTAAAATTTAGACACCCCATCTACCTGAAATTGACAATTGCAGGAATTGTATGATTTGTAGTGTAAGTTTTTTTTACGTGGTTAATGGCAAAAATACCTGATATTTCTTTTTAAAATATTTGGAACAGGTTAGTTAAAAATAAAAATGTTATTAGATATAAGAAGATGTGGTAAGAGTGCCAAATGAGAAAACTCTCTGTCCAAGTCACCATTTGTAATTGTAAACCATATAAATTTATTTTATGATTTGCTGGAATCAACAATGCTCACCCAAAACAGCTTAAATTAATTTACATCAGATTTGCATGCGGATGTTTTTATTCAACAAGATTTTTAAATTGAAGAAATTTAAATGTTTTGAGCAGTTGCATGGAAATAGTCTGATAATTTTATTTTTTTCAATATAGAACCATGTAATGATAAATCCAGCCAATAAACAAGGTGACCTACCCCTGCATATAGCTGTGAAAACACAGAACATAGACACAGTCAGGAAACTGTTAAAGGCTGGAGCTTATGTTAATACCAGAAATAAAGATGGTGGAATTCCTATATTTTATGCCAAGGTAAGAATAGTAAGAACCAATTGTTCAAATATTAGCTTTAGAAAATAAAATTAAGAATTCATACCTTTCCTTGATTTGAAAAACAATAAGGCCTCAGAAATATTTAAACTTTGATGCTGAGGGTATGATAAGAATGTAAGATGTTCCCCCTTTTAATCTATATTATTGAATTAGAATCATCATGCCTTTGTGTCTTATAGGTACCATGCATAGTCACATTTGTCATACTTGCTTATTATTATTTCATTGGATTTTGGGAGGAAAACAAAAATACAGGATCTTGATATTGTTATATTGTTTCCATCAATGGACAGACTTTTAAGTCATAGACAAGACTTCTGTTTAAGCGAGTTCAAAATTACACATAATTTTCATAGGTACTTGGGGACAGGACGATCATTTTTGCTGTTTCTGTATGCTGTGGATTCATTATTATTCGTTCCATACCAATTTTCGTTGATTCCATGATAACCCAGTAATCACGAATTCTAATGTCAAACAAATTGCAAATTTTCTATAGGACTATATGCAGACTTTGATTAATCAGGCTTTTTACATGTTAACATGGTAATAAGTTTGTGAAAATGTTCTTAAATTATGAACATTGTTTGTTATATCCCTTAGTAATTACTTTATCTAAAGAAGTAAATACAGAAATAGTTGCTGTGTTAAAAAAAAATATAATTGCATTATTTGTGATGGAACAGATTTTACAAAAAAAGTACCTTGCATTTAAGATTTTTATACATGAAACATAATTTGTATGCATTATCTATTGAAATCCCAATAATTAGACTTTCATGTCTGTCCATTCTTCGGAAATTGTAATAATAAATTCATTCAAAAACCAATGCACTTTTACTGGGACATAGAAATTTAGGAGTCTAAACATCTGTCCTGTTTTCCAGTCTTTTATGCCAAGCTTACATTTCTTGAAAGATCTTTTTGAAATTTGAATACAATGTTCATGTCAGCAATGTGTCACACTATTTTGAACATCAGTGCTGATCAAACATATATTTACAGGAGGAAACGTAATTTGAATGAGAAGTTACATTGTCCACACTCTCACACCTTCTTTGCTTGATAAATCTATGACTTTTATATACGTTAAAAGGTTTATATCAGCAAGCTATCTAACAAGTTTAACATCATATTTACTGGAAATATGGCCTTAGAATATGTCTATTTCATGGAATGGTGTAAATGAATAGTACAAACATTCCATAAAATCAGAGAGAAATCAATTGTGTTGGTCAGTAACTTAAAAAAAAATAACAAAAGAAATAAAAACAATTAGAGTTATTGCCCTTAAACAGATAACAGGTGGACAGTGGAACAATTTTATTCACAATGTAAAAAGGAAGCAAGTGTTACTCATGCATAGTGATTGTCCACTTGGTTTTTTCTCACCTCTTTTTATTGTTAAATGTCGATAAAAGTATTGCAAAAACCAGCTTAATACACAAGCTTTACTTCAGATTGATATAAGTTCTGTCCTAAAAAACCTAAAAAAAACCCAGTAACAGTAAGATATTACAAATGACAACAATTAAAATATTTCTTGACTTGGGAACTGCAAATGTACATCTGGGAGAGTTGAATTAGTTTCGGAAATCTTATCCTTCTTCTCTTGATCTGAATTTTATGATATAACAAAAATCGTAATCAACATTCTCTTATGTTTCCAAATCACTTGCATGCATCATGATACAAAACAGTTGTACAAAAAATGTGTTATTCTGATTGGCTTATTTAGGATCATGAAATGATATTGCTAAATTTTCATAAGTTATTCCTTAGGTCATTGATGACTTTCAAAGATCAAAATGATGTTCATTTCCTGTCAGTTAACAAAGATATGTGATTTCATCCCTATGTGATGAAACACTTGCACTGTTCACCAAAAAATCTTATTTTGGTTAAATTTTGTTACATTCTAATGTGATTAAAAGTTTAAAATATCTGATGATAAAGTTTGAAGCTAAAAAGGCAATATAACTTCATACATGTTCTTGTATGCCATAAACATTAGTTCAACCTACCAAAGGCTTGTTAATTACTATAGTGAAATAGAATAACTTATTATCCAATTCTCACTTGGAATACCTCAGGAATAGATTACCTTAGCTGTAGTTGGCAAAACTGTTAGGAATTTTTTGTCCTCAATGCATATCAACTTCGAACTTTATTTGGCCTTTTTAACATATTTTTTTACTTGAGCGTCATTGATGAGTCTTTTGTAGATGAAACGCACGTTTGGCTTAAAATACAAAATTTTAATCCTGGTATCTATGATGAGTTTATTGTTATGGAATCTATACATATCATATTGAATCAAACAAAATTGGGGTCCATTTACTCGTTTATAATTTAATTATTAAAATCAATTGAAAAGTGCATCTTTTCAAAATATTTTACTAACTGTATACTACTATGCCCTTAAAGTACTTTACATGAAATCATGCCATCCTATTTGTTAACTCTGTTTGTTTATATATTTTGGTTAAATTTCAAGACAAAATACAATTGATCATTTGCATGAGGATTGTCTAACTGTTTGGTTATAAACTTTAAGTTTATAACATAGTACATGTCATAGAATAATAACAATTACTGAGTTATCTTGACTAGTAATTGTCAGTTTTGAGAAGAATGCTTCCTTACCAGTCCCAGATGATGAATTTGACATTACCAGTCTCAGATGATGCATTTGACATTATAAAGGCTTACATTTTGATTAAGATAATGGATTCCTTCATGAACTTTTAATTTCATTAAATTAACTTTGATTTGAAATGAGGATCTTTATTATTCTTTAATGAGGTTTTGACAGCTGATATCTTCTAAGTTTTGAATGCAGCATTTCAAAGTAGACTTACTGTAAATCGCCACTGTCTCAAATGTGCAATTATTTGTGACAGAATTAGATTCTCCTAATAGATGTTGAGAATTTACAACCACACTTGTATTATATAGAAATTTGTGATCCCGCATACAGGCATCTATATTCTTAATGGTATAAAATGTAGGTAAATTGTAAAATCAGTCTAATACCTATATTCCCTTAAACAAAACCTTTGAACCTTTCAAGGAATTATTATAGAAAAGTTGTTTTAGGCGAAATTATGTGTAGTGTGAACCAAAAAAAATGTATTTTTGATATAATTAACAGCTTACACTTGCAAGATAAAGCCAAGAGATTTTTGAAATACTTGATTTAAAGAAATATTTTTATATTATATTGTTGAATTCAAAGTGTCACAGTTTCATACATAACATAGTTCAAAGCCAATTCCAATGCATTTTTTGTATAAATACAGAGTGTTTATACTATTTCAGTTGTGCCAAAAAAATAATAATACACACGAACCAAAAAGAGATCCTAATGTTATAGAGTTTCCTGGAAGTATAAATTCTTACTGTTCAGTAAAGTTGCCAAAGTTGAATCAATTAGTGTTCCAAAGAAGGTCTGAGAAATAAATCAAGCATCTTTAAATTTATCCGAAAGTCAGGCCATCTTTCTAACCTTAAATTTAATTCTCATAAGACCTCCATGCTGATATTTCTCCCTTTTCTATTTTTTGCAGCTGTTCTGGCCATGTTACAACTTGTCCATTCTAGTTCATTCCTTTCTCTCTCTATTGTTTTTCATTATTTAGTTGTTTGCCTCTCTCTAGTGCTCTTTTTAGCTCACCTGGCCGGAAGGGCCAAGTGAGCTTTTCCGATCACTTGGCGTCCGGCGTCCGTCGTCGTCGTCGTCCGGCGTCGTTAACTTTTACAAAAATCTTCTCCTCTGAAACTACTGGGCCAAATTAAACCAAACTTGGCCACAATCATCATTGGGGTATCTAGTTTAAAAAATGTGTGGCGTGACCCAGTCAACCAACCAAGATGGCCACCATGGCTAAAAATAGAACATAGGGGTAAAATGTAGTTTTTGACTTATAACTCAAAAACCAAAGCATTTAGAGCAAATCTGACGGGGTAAACTTGTTTATCAGGTCAAGATCTTTCTGCCCTCAAATTTTCAGATGAATCCGACTTCCGTTGTTGGTTTGCTGCCCCTGAATTGGTAATTTTAGGGAATTTTTGCTGTTTTTGGTTATTATCTTGAATTTTATTATAGATAGAGATAAACTGTAAACAGCAATAATGTTCAGCAAAGTTAGATTTACAAATAAGTCAACATGACCAAAATGGTCAGTTGACCCCTTTAGGAGTTATTGCCCTTTATAATCAATTTTTAACCATTTTTCGTAAATCTTAGAAATCTTTTACAAAAATCTTCTCCTCTGAAACTACTGAGCCAAATTAATCCAAACTTGGCCACAATCATCTTTGGGGTATCTAGTTTAAAAAATGTGTGGCGTGACCCAGCCAACCACCAAAATGGCCGCCACGACTAAAAATAGAACATAGGGGTAAAATGCAGTTTTTGGTTTATAACTCAAAAACCAAAGCATTTAGAGCAAATCTGACATGGGTTAAAAGTGTTTATCAGGTCAAGATCTATCTGCTCTGATATGTTCACATGGATCGGACAACCCGTTGTTAGGTTACTGCCCTGAATTGGTAATTTTAAGGAAATTTTGCTGTTTTTTGTTATTATCTTGAATATTATTATAGAAAGAGATAAACTGTAAACAGCAATAATGTTCAGCAAAAACAGATCTACAAATAAGTTTCATGACCAAAATAATCAATTGACCTCTTAAGGAGTTATTGCCCTTTATAGTTAATTTTTAGCATTTTTCATAAATTTTGGTAAATTTTTAGAAAATATTTTCCACTGTTATTACTGGGCCAAGTTCATTATAGATAGAGATAATTGTAGCAACAAGAATGTTCAGTAAAGTAAGATCTACAAACACATCACCATCACCAAAACACAATTATGTCATGAATTTATCTGTGTCCATTGTTTAATATGCACATAGACCAAGGTGAGCGACACAGGCTCTTGAGAGCCTCTAGTTTTCTTTACCCATTGTGCTACATACAATAAAGGCAACAGTAGTATACTGCTGTTCAAAATTCATAAATCGATAGAGAAAAAAACAAATCTGGGTTACAAACAAAAACTGAGGGAAACGTATCAAATATAAGAGAACTACGACACAACAGAAACACAACACCGAAATGTAACACACATAGAAACTAACTATAATGTAACAATGGCAATTTTCCTGACTTGGTACAATATGTGTCCTATCAGCTGTGTCCACATTCTCTTTCTGATTTTACAACTGACGTTTCAGGTACTTAGTAATAGCAAATTCATTTACTGTTGTGTTTGATGTTTTACTTTGCCATCTTATTTTTAGGATCTTTCTTGAGCTTTTGTATTGTACAGTAGTAAGTTTCTTTTCTTTAAGGTTTTCCATGTTTCACATCCATACAGTAGTACAGGTCTAATAAATGAGTTAAACAGGTGTATATCAGTTTTTTTGGCAGTTCCACTTGCATACCATATATTTCTTGCTTTCTGTATTCTGTTCTTGATGTGGCTACTTCCTCCTCCTTGTTTCTCTATGACTTCTCTCAGGTATGTGAACTTTTAGCTCTTTACTCTTTGTATGCTTGGATCTCAGAATTTTACATGTGTTTAACCATCTTAAGACACCTAAATTGGTGTCGTAAACATTAAGTACACAATAATCAATCAATCAGTCCATTAAAAGTACAAATTTTCATCATGGAATTATATGCTTTGCCATATTTGTTTTACTAATAAGATAAACTAGCCTTTTATTCTTTGCTAATGCCACCATGAAATAAATTTCAAAACTGTGACCTAGTAATTTTTAGCTTTCTCCTGTTTGTTTGATTTCCCAGAGTGAGAACCCTTAGGATCGACAACTGTCTGACATTTTCTAAAAAAAAATCTTCAGCAAACTTATTCGTATCTGATAAACAGAAGGTTGATTGATAAATGACAGAATATTTCTGTAGGCCAATTTCAACTTAATTTATTGTGTTATTACCATGCTGAAATGTCACAATGTAATTAAGTTACAGTTTGTTTATGGCTTCATTTGAAATGTAAATCTCATTTTAATTCACTTTCCTACGTAATTTGATTTTACAAAACACTAAGTATAGTGAGTGATCTTGTTCTTGAGGATAACTCGGTCAAGAAACTTAAGTTTTAACCAAAGAGTATTGTATGTCATATAATTTTGTGAAGGAATTCAATGTTTGCTGTACCATGTTTCTCTTAAACACACTTTATGACAAAGAACTGAAAAATGAGATTGTTTGCAGTATTCTTCGAGATGATTTGCTATGTATTGGTGTATTGTCAATGCAAATTTGCTCAATTATAAAGTTGACATTATGGCCCAAACTTTCAATTGCTTTAAGTTTAAATAGTCTGACAAGAGATCAGAAAAACTATGCCAATACAGACATGTAGGTTTTCATAATTTCAAAAAGTTTGGTTGGTTATGGTTTACAAGAAATCATTCATAACGAATATGGCATTTTTCCACCTGCCCAATTTACCCCAAACACTTACTTGATTTAGACTGATCATTGTTATTGAAATTCTTTTCAATTGGATAAATTTATTTTCACCAGTTGAAATTTTTCCTGTGATTAATATAAATATATATATATATATATATATGTGTCAAAAGTTTTGACACGATACATACTAAAATTTTTCTCAAAACATGAAATTTTATTATTTGTTTGTTATTTTACATTTATGTCTCATCAGAAACCCTAATTTTGAATTGCAGGCAACAGTTATGAGGCATCCAAAATTATATTTGATTTGCTTTTTAATTCAACATGCACATGCTTCTCTAGAAAATATCACAACAATGCAAAGAAAATCATAAGAAAAGCTTAATTTTATTTGTAATTTCATTGTAGTATAAGCATGCTACTATAAGAATAAAACACTATAGGTTAAGTATTAAATAAGTAGGAATTGAAAGTACAATAAAAATGTAGCTTTTGAATAAAACATGATAGCTTTTAGAAATATTATAAGATATAATGAAATCAACATTGTACTGAGGAAACATCTTATGTCACTTAACCTTATCCAATATTTATTAGTTCCATTACATTTATTTTGCTCTTACTAAGAAATGAAATGGAACCTATTGTAAGAAAATTGATTAGAACAAAATATGTTGTTTGTATTGTTAAGGGATTGATTTTTCGTGATATTCTATTTTTACAAAAATGGTGTTTATTGTATGTCAATGTATATCAATTTTTTGTTTACTGATATAGTTATTACTTTTAGGGATATACATTGTACATTCTTTAATGTTTTATTTACTGCCATATTAATTCACTATGACCATATCTTCTTTTATCAATTTTATGTTTCATATACCAACTTTGCACAAAGAGAAATCCACAAAACAAATTGCATCCAAATGTATTAACACGATTATTGGTAATTAATAAAGAAAGATATTTACTTCAGATATTAACCCAAAAGTTCATGAAAAGGTTAATGCTGAATACATACAAAAGTAACTAAATGACCAAGGCATGACTGCCAATAAATAAAATAACCACATCATGACTATTAGAAAGTAATTATGTTAAGAAAATTATTTCCTGAAGATATATAAATGTTCCATTTGATCTCCACAGTTCTTTGTTGAAGTATTCATATCATCTCCTGCTAAAATGATCTTCACTGAAAATATAAATATTAGAAATTCACAAATTATCTTGTTTCTTTATCAAAATATATTTTTGTAATGGACATTGTACCTTAATAGAGGTTGTCACAAGTTGTCTCATGTTGTATCTTTATGTTTTTGTTACTTTTGACAATTTTTTTCACCCCCTTATCTAGTGGTCAATAGGCAGCTTTTCTTTGGAATTTTACAGTCATTGCATGGTGTCAGTCTATAAGCTAAATAATGCAAAATGCCTATAAACATCACCAAGTTGCAATAATGAGATTAACAAATAAATAAGGCAATAAATAGTTATACATTTTCAGCCTGTCAGATAAGACCAGTCATTATTGTTAAAGTAGTTTTATGTACAAACAACAAAGCACATAGGGAAATGGTCACTTTTCATGTTCAGAGGAGTTGTTTATTATTATTTAGATTTATCCAAAAAAAATTGAAATACTTGTGTGTCCAAATCTCTGTATATGTCTACAATTGTTACATTTTAGCTGGTCAGAGTTTTCAATTATTGAAGATCTGTTACTGTGGTCAGAGAAGTACTTTTCACAATGTCATTCATTAAGGATTATATAACAGTGTTTTACTTGGTTTTATACAATTAACAATGTGATATATATAGTATTCATTTGCTTGTCTGTGTTACTGTTCATAAGCAGAAGGCATTGTATCTTTTACTAATTATTATAAAGTTTGACAACTGGTAATGGTGTGAACAGGAACTATTTTAAAAATAAGTAAAAGCAATAGTAGTATACTGCTTTTCAATAAGCATAAATCAATTTAACTGAAACAAATCCCAGTCACAAACCAAAACAGAGGGAAACACATCAAGTAAACAAATGACAACACTTTATAAAATAAAAATAAATGCATTCCGCAAATTGAAGAAAAATTGGAATACAAATGTTGTTTTAGGGCAAGTTTGATCCTTATCTTGTAAACAATTTTATTAACATTCCTTTACCTGATCATTTCTGAACAACTGCTTGCAGGATAATTGACTTCATCATTTGTAATGTTAACCTTCACTTTATAACAAAAATCATTAGTTTTGTATAAAACAGTTTTTTTTTATTCTTCAGGACAAAGTAAATTCAATGCTATTAAACCTACTGAAGGTATTCCTTATCCCTTATCACATGTTATCTTTTATTTTATCATAGCATCATTTAGTACTGCTTGCATCATCAGTAGATAACCTTAAAAGAATATTTGTCTTTTATAGATTCCACTGCCCGAAGTATACAAATCATCAATATTCTTTAAAGAGATTTAATATCTTAAAAGAATTTAAAAGAATTATTTGCATAAAACCTTTATTTGTTAATATCAAACATTTTTTTTTGTTTTGTTAACTTTTTTTAAACATTTTGATGGAGATCATTGATGCTTAGTGTGATGTTCAGTGCAGTATTTTCCTGTGAAAGTACCTATCTATTAAGTCACTACAGGCATTACAGAAGCATGGACAGTATATGAGACATTTAAAGGCAACAGTAGTATAATGCTGTTCAAAAGTCATAAATCGATTGAGAATAAACAAATCCGGGCTGTAAACTAAAACTGAGGGAAACACATCAAATATAAGAGTAAAACAATGAAACAACAGAAACACTAAAGTGCAACAAACAAAAAAAAAAAAAAAAAAAAACAAACTACAATGCAACACACACAGAAACGAACTATAAGATAACATATAACATGGGGCTAACATTGCATTTTATCATTCAATATACTCTTTTGAGTCTTGACTTTCTCATATCTAATCTGATTGAGGTGTATATTCTTAAGTTTGAAAAGAAATAAAGACTGTCTGTACAGTTTTATCCAAACAGAAATGTGCACAATGTTTTATTCACAGCTCCTCAGGATAGTTGAATTGTGGCTATAGTTTTGGATAAGACTGGTCACCTTTTGTACGTTAGGACATTACAAAACTTGTTTACATTATAGATGAGGATGTGAGAGAGTGCAGTCTCAGCGTAGAATTAAATTTACAGCAATGAAATTCAGGATCTGTCTTTCTTTACATAGTTGACATTTGTTTATGTGATTTTACAAGGAAGTTGGTAAGCATCAAGCTGTTATTTCAAGGAAAGTCATTCATTTGAATAATGTATTTTTTGTATAACCAATATTAAATCAAGCTATGATCTGTAAAAGTCTTTAGTATTTGATAAATAGACATAGCATGGTCTGTCCCTTTAATCGGGTGTCAATAGGTTTAGGTCAATAGATATGTCTATCATAGGGTGTAATTACGATTCAGCTCAGTTGACAAACTTGTCATAATTGTTAAAACTCTGTGCAAAGCCTTGAAATGTGCACTTAGCAAACTGTTTATCAATTTATATTATAATCTATAAGGAAATGTTATAGAGATATGTTCATAAGTTATTGGGTATGGCGTATTTTACAATGCTGTGTTATATAATGGATATTTGTGGGAATTTGGAAACCTCAATGTATAATATCCATCTTGAGATAAATAATTCCTTACAATTAGATTTATCTGACTGGAACTTTTGTTTGTCTTATATTCTTCCTCGTAACTAATTTGAAATATATTTACGTAAAAGGTTTTAGGGAAATTCAGTAAATTTACGTTTAGTTCAACTTTATGCAATACCAATGCTTCCAAAATAATATATTATATATAATAGTATTCAAAATATAAAATGTAACAGTTGTGCAGTTTCTCGGTACATCTTACATCCGAATTCCATATCCCATCAACTGAAAAAAAATCATTTTGCAGGAATAAGTGAACATATTGATGAAAACCAATTTGAAGTTGTTTGTTTTTTTTTTTTTTTTGTTTGTTTTTTTTTTGTTATAAACATTGATTTTGGTGTATTGGTTAATTAGGAAACATTTATAGTGAATTGAAGTCACCATAGGTGAAGGGGAAATTGAGTGTTACTATTGACTGTTTGTCCCTTTGTCCGTCTTTTCATCCATCTTTCCATCTGTCCGTCCTAAAGAAGGTATTAGTGTCCTCATACACTTTCTTCTTTTCTTCCTTTATAAGGTCTTAATGAAACAATCAGTTTTAATATGATAACATAATAATTTGATATTAGACTGTTTGTTCAGAAACTATAATGTTGACATTCAATGGAAAAAAATGAGAAAATAAAGAAGTGCAGCATATTAGAAATGCATTCAAAGTACGTTTATTGACGTAATTACCAACACTATTAATATTTTTGTAATAATAACAAATATACAGCAGGTTTCTGTAGAAATAGTAGTAACTTTATAACAAAACTAGAAAAGTGTTTAAAAGAACTTGCTGTAGACATCTTTTTGACAAAACACATCAAAAACGAACTGTCCATTCGTTTTTGATGTGTTTTGTCATTTGATTTTGCCATGTGATTATGGACTTTCCGATTGGATTTTCCTCTGAGTTCAGTAATTTTGTGATTTTACTTTTTTTGAGAAAAACAGATGAAAAAAAGGAAAATCACAAAAATACTCTGAGGAAAATTCAAAACTGAAAGTCCCTAATCAAATGGCAAAATTAAAAGCTCAAATACATCAAACGAATAAATAACAACTGTCATATTCCTGAAGTGGTTAAAATTTTCTTATGTAGAAACTGCATCTTTTATTGAAAAAGTTTGCCTATTTGACTTATTGTTTGGATTTACAGTAATAGGCAGGATGCGATACTGAAGCTTATTTAATTTTTTGCTGGAATTGAACTTTTAGATTTAAGATTTAAATATTTGTTTGTATAAAAGAAGATGTGAATTTTTAGAAGGTAAGATATGTAGTTTTAGACCACTGATGCCACAATAAATTTAGTTACTCTTTTTGTGAAAAAGATATAGATTTTAGTAAAAGCATTAGATGAGAGTTAATTTTTTGACTGGTTAACTTGTTGTTCCTTTTCATATCCCTAAATTAATAGGTATCTGCAAACACTTGTTATAGTGCATATAAGATGTTTAACAAAAATGTATTTAGAAACATTTAACATTTTCAGTGATTAAAGAATGGATTTTCTTTGTTTTATTTGTTCATATGACATTATTTCAACTCAAATAGAAAAGAAGGAATTAAAACTCTGCTGCATATCCGTTATGTCAATAATTGTGAAATGTTGCAATGTTCAAACTGCATCAAATGTCTTGTATAGTTGGTCTGTTACGTAGGAAGAATTACTTCATGTTAATTGATAGGAAAACCGCTAGATTTATTGTATTTTTTTTCTTCAGTTTGACTTTATAGCATATATGTTATGAAAGAATATTTCTTTTCACTAATGGAAATAACCATAAATTTTGAACGAATGGATTTTTGTCAAATTTATTACTGTAGATGCATAGCCTGTTTATAAATAGTTACATATAGGAACAATCTATTTTATTGAAAGTTCAGTGGTGTTCTAGCATTTATTATGCAAGGTTTTATTTTGGTAGTAAAGTGTATTGATGTCAAATGAAATCTTATCATTTTTTTGTATTTTATATGCTGAAAAACAAATTGTACACCTGTAGAATCAAAAATCTTTATACCAGAATCCTGAAAAGTAGAAATATGATTAAGAATATACTTTATTCAGGGGCAAATTGAAGCCTGCATCTTGTTGCAGGATTTTCTTGCTGTGTTGAAGACTCATCCATTGTCTTGTGCTGTTTTCTTCTTCTTGATTGGGTTGTTCTCTTTGACACATTTCCTGTTTCAATTTCTAAGAAAATTGGATACTATTATTAATACATAACTTTGTTCTCGTTGATAACTCAGCATGAGTTTAATGAGTTTGTCAGTTGTTTTGTGACAATAAGTGTGTATTAATCATGTGACAGTGTCTATAAGTATATCTAAGTCTAAAGAATAGTGCAGTTATAACTGATTACAGATACTAAAAATGAAATTATACCTATAAAAAGACAAATACCATGGCTTGACTAATCAGTGTGGCCTAAATTGTTTATCTAAGACATTTCAAGTGTAAATGTCTATACATACCAAACAGCAGAGTTAAAATTCCTCAGTTTTCTCCTGATTATTTTAACACAAAAAAGTATATTTTTTATGTGGCATATCTGATGTGAACTATGCTCGCATATTTCATTTTTCGTCATATCATCTTGACAGTCTAAACCTTTGGTTACTCATTTGTTTTTTTTTTAATATTTTGAGTTTCTTAAAGTTCAAGTTGAGATAGAGTTTATATTTGTTGTCTGGAGAAAATGATTTGTTAACAATTCTGACACGTTCTCATATTTCATCAAACCATGATTTATGATTATTGCTGTTGAACTATTCTTGAAAAGGTCAACAGTTTTATTTCACAAATTATATGGGGAGGCACATTTAGGAAAGATTAAGGAAGGTGTTAGTAGAACATAAGAAAAAATAAAATGTTGTAAATCATAATTTTTCATTTTTTAAAATTTTATCAGCATCTAACCAAAGGGATCCAATTGACAAATTGATTAATAACAATTTGGAATTGGCAGTATTTTAAAGTTAAGGGTATAACACCAAAATAAGCTGTGAATATATATTTATTTGCATAGCTTGATCCAAGACAAGTGTTTATACCGATTCCAATTAATCATAGTTTATCTCTGACGATCCCAAGTGATCTCTTTGTTTGCATAGAAAATAGTTAATTTTCATGAAAACTTTAACAAAATATTAGAACAATCTGACAGGTATTAGTCTGTGATGGAAACTTTCATTGAAATTTATAAGATCTGTAAAATATTAATTTCAGCAAGGATTTCATGTAATTATGTTTAATTGTAACATAATTATTTGGAGATTTGTTAGAAAGTTAATTCATGAGGAGCTTTAATTGTGTAAAGTCCTGCAAATTAGAAATTTAAAGTATGAGGATCAAATTTAGAACTGTTATTTTACTTCTTAAATTGCAAATGTAGTAAGATTCTTTCAAACTTTTACTGATAAATTACTGATAAATGAATAGAATTTTATAATCTGTTAAATTTAGTGCTGAAATACTATTTAAGATGTTATAAACATCTCGAAATAATGTTTTTACTTGGTGTAGAATTGGTATTTACTACCCAGTGAAAAGAAGAATTTATTACCTTTTTGATTAAGCGATTTTGAGGGATTGTGTCGAAGGTGCATGCTTACTTGAAACTAGAATTAATTATTTGTTAAGCAAGTAGTTGTAGCACACAAAATTAAAGTCAGTCCCCAGCTTTTATTCACAAAATGTGCATACCATGTCGGTGACCATTATATGAAAGTGATTCTTCTGATATTTGTTTGATTTTAAAATTGAATTTGGTCTTATGGACATAATATTATAGGAATATGTTTATCTATTTGGTAATTTTCATTGGATTTTTGATTTATATACTTTTGTAATGAGAAACATAGTGTACTGGTTATGAGATTGTTTCAATGAAAAGCTCTACTATGAATGAACCAGAAAATGTTTCATACAGGATAACAATAGTCTGAGATATATTTTTTAGTGACTTGGTAATTCCTAGTCATTATGGTTTGTTTCTGCTTCTTTAAACATAGTTAAACAATTTAAGATGGTTGAAAAAATATATTTTGATAATGTTGTTTTTGAGAACATAGTCCTTAGCCTTTTTAACATATAATTTGATTATCCTACTAATGTCTAAACCAAAGGTCTATTAATTTGTGGTTGCCAAAAATCATAGCCAAGAGAAAAGCATATAAGAATATGTTGGTGATACATTCATTATCAGGACTTTCCCTGAAGCAGACACTGACTGATTTTTTCTTGTATGAATCACTTCATTTAAAGTGTCACTGAAGGGCTAGATATGGTAATGGTCTACCCTAGTGTTGTTTCAGACAAAATTACTTTTTGTTAGAAATATATATAGTTAAAAGTCAAAAGGCTAGGCCTTGAACTGTTATATTTTTCTAAAAGTAATGAGAACTATATCAGCTTATACTGATAAAACCAGTGGTCTATTCCTGTTCATTTTAGTTATTAATTACCCTGTCGCTGTTGCTATTTTCTTTCTTTTACTGGATCTATTACCTTTATCATTTCTATCTCCAGGCATTGTTGGCCATTAGTTAGAGAAGTCTGGTTTGAAAAAAAATACATTAAATTGATGGATTTTACCCAGTAGCATATTTTCTAGTTAGTAGACCTATGACAATAGATTGACTAAAGAACAGTTTGTACAAGATAATCATATAGATCACTTCATTATATCTTTTGTGTAAGCTATCATGGCTGTTGATTTATTTTGGTCATTAGCAACATTATCAGAGGTAAAAATGTGTATACTGAATGTAAACTATCAGTTTCTTTAGGCATTTTGAAATGGTTATAATCATATTATTTCCTTCTATTCCATTTAACCAATATCAATTAATTATCTCCCATTTGCTATCTATAATACTAAAATTACGAGGTCCAATTTGTCAGCCGTCATCACGTAAAAACAACGAATCAAAGAATTCAACTTTATATATAACTAATTTAGTACAAAGGTGTAGATTAAAAATTACACCACTCAAGGCCCTTTTGTTTTCCCTGTAATTAATATTCCCAATAATTAAGAAGTTCCGGGTCGAGTCCGATACCGATACCAATAGTATATTCACCTGTTACCTATTACCTTATCTGTATGTTCCGCATCTGACAGGCGCACCAACAACCGGTATATTCAGGATTAATATGCTATATACACTGGTCTTAATCACAGGTCAAATTGTTACCTATTGTAGTATTTTAATCAGTAAGACTTTGTAAGATAACAATACGAATACACTGTACTAAAAATCTGGACTAAAAATAAGGCCTATAGGTACAGTTTTCAATTTGTTAGCGGGCATGACGTAAAACATCGAAACAAAGAATTCAACTTTATTTATAACTTATATAGGACAATGCTGTTGATTAAAAAAATACTCCATTCCAGGACCTTTGGTTTTCCAAATAATTAATATTACCAATAATTGATAAGTTCCAGTTCGACAGGTTCAAACAGAAAGATTTGAAAGCAGACGGAAAACTGTGCATCTTATAATCGGCATTACTTTATCAGATGACAGTAATAATACTAAAATAAGGCTTGCGCATAGTTATATACTTTAATTCAGTCACGGACCCGCGATATCACGGGTGTGTTCTAGTTATGATATATAAATAAAGGCAACAGTAGTATACCGATCTTCAAAACTCATAAATCGATAGAAAAAAAAAACAAATCTGGGTCACAAACCAAAACCGAGGGAAACACATTAAATATAAAAGATTGATGAGACAACATTAAAAAGTAACACACACAGGAACGAACTAAGCATTAGACAAAATCCATCTTTTAGTCATATTTGATTTAACAAAGTTATAAATGATAGACAATGTTGTTGTAGGCTAGAAAAAAATTCATTCAACACCTTGTTTAATATGAAAGGAGAGTTGTCTCATTGGCACTCATACCACATTTTATTTCTAATGCAAAAACACTATCTTAGTGAATCATAACATATTTTAGAGGTTATACATCTGATTGATATTTCCTTAATTGTTGATTAGGACTCTCTCAATCTCTAGTCATCTTCTTGTTATTACAATAAAATATATGAAGTGATTGCCTTGTACACAGCACATGTTTCTGTAATAAAAATAGAAAATGTTGCATGATTGCCAATAAGACAACTTTTCACCATAGACATAAGCAACTATAGGTCACCATACCACATTTGATGCAACAGAGTCATCTACAGAAAGGCTATACATGATAAATATTCTTTAGCATTTAGAATAGACCACAAGTTTAGAAAGCCAAACATATATAATATAATGAAGGTCACAAATACACATATGGTATAAAAGAACAAGCTAAAAAATAATTCTATTTGTTGTGATATATGATGCATGTTTTAAATAATTATATGAAACTACTGTTAACTACTGCTAATTACAACCAACCACTGCACTGCTCACTAGTGCCTTAGATGACACTTATGACATTCGTGTAGGCCACAAACTAGGCTTCAATATCAGTCCTTGAATTGGAGTGAGTATTTAGATTGCCATTAAACCTCTCTCATTCCTTCCCATGTAAAAGATCTGGAGTATAATTTGTTATTGAATGAAAGTCATGTATATATTGTTTTGAATGTTCATGAAATGATGACCGTCTTTTACTTTAAAGGACCCAAACTTATATAGAGCTATACTAAATCGACCCTCAACTTAAAACTAATTATGACCTTACTCTCACACTAGCCCTGGACTTGATACCTGACCCTAATTTAGAACAAACCCTTACCTAACCCAAAACCAAATTGGAACCCTCTTTCCAGATTTCAAGGTCCCGAAGTAAGATATAAGGTTGAATAAAGGCAGCAGTAGTATACAAGTGTTCAAGTCAAATCAATTGAGAGAGAGAAAAAATCCTTGTTACAAATTAAAACTGAGAGACAAAACATCAACTATAAGAGGAAAACAATGGAGCAACAGGAACACATAAGTGCAACAAAATAACTCATCATAGATACCAGGATTACAAAAGGGACGCTCGAATCAAAAAATGTTAAAAAGGCCAAATAAAGTACGAAGTTGAAGAGCATTGAAGACCGAAAATTCCTAAACGTTTTGCCAAAAATACATCTAAGGTAATCTATTCCTGAGGTAGAAAAGCCTTAGTATTTTAAAAATTCGAAGTTTTGTTAACAGTTAATTTTTAATTATGAACATATCAATGATAACTCAAGTCAGCACAGAAGACTACTGGGCTGGTGATACCCTCAGGGAAATAAATCTCCGACATTCACAATCACCAACACACATAGAAAGGAACTATTTGATAACAACTGCCATATTCTTTATATGGTACAGGATATTTTAAAAACCAATGGTAGGTTGAACATTTGCCTAGGATGTTGTGCAAACATTAATCAATCTTGTATGAATATTATTTCCTGTAAAGCCACTTTATCAACAAATAATTACTGTATATAATAAAGACTTATTGTAAACTGAGCTTTTTATATTTCATACTAATTTTCAGAATCCAGACATTGTAGAACTTCTGAAGATCTACACAAAGAATGTGATTCGTCATGATAATGAACAGATTACTACACCACTAACACAGGAAACAAATGGTAATACTTTTTAAACAACATTGTAATATCAATTTGATATACTTATATTGGTTTATGGCAGAGTAATGGCCCATTTTTAATCCATCAAATATCTATTAGAGAAATAAAGAGCTATAGTCATACATCACTGCTTTAATTAATGTCAGAATCTAGAGGTCGGATATGATGGCACTTCTATTTGTCTTAATTCTCACTAATTTGGCGAAGATCTGTCATTGAACAAGAGGGAGAATGATCTGTTATAGTAATAAAGATTTTATAAATCAAAGCACAGAATTTGAATCTAAAAATGCCTATGAGAATATGAGGGGAAAAAACCAAGATGGAAAAGTAATGCTATATTAATGAATTTTATTTTATGTAAATGCGTGCAAGTAATTTTAGTACATACATTCTTTGAATATATAAGTAGAATAGAATTTTAAAAGCATCACATAAACAATTGCAAAAAACAAACCAAAACAAAAAACAATACGGTTAATTGGTATGAAGAGAATTTATTTTAGCGTTTCTAGACACATACTTATAAGATATTGATAATAATTAGACATATAGTTTCTACTTTCTGAATTGCAGTTAAGTAATATGTAGCAAATGATTCTTTATGTGGTTAGATCTATAGACTCGTATAAATATTCGTATTGAAATCCATATTTACTCACATAGCACATAAGGCATGCTAAAATTAAACCAAATAGTTGACTGTAACAGAGATTTATTACAATTTTATAAAGAGCTAAGCATAATGCCAGTGATAAAACCAAATTTAACCAAAATTACAGGACATTGCTGTTGCAGTTAATGTTGTATACTTATGTTTGCTTCATGAGTTAACCAAACTGAGTATTTAATGGTAGTTTGTAAATTTATCAACTGAGATTTATGAATCTATATTGTTAGATTCATACAATATATAATATAACAAAACTTCGTTAACAATGTCGAAACAACTAATATAAATTTAGATATTGATATTGTGAACATACTTGCATGATATTTTACACTAAGTAATATGATACAGTGATAGTGTGTTGCATCAAACAGACAAAATGTAAATGTTCCACAAGGGCGAGGAAAGCTAGTTATATGTAATTTTAGATATTTTAATCCTTTAATGAGGTCCTTAATTTTGTTGCCATGAGATGACCTTTTAGCCTAATAACAGGAGTCCTAAAAGAAAACAAAAAACCCAGAACTTTATATGTTACTTTAATTTGAAGTTCCAAGAGGACCCAATAATTGATTAAACTTTATTTAATTTTTCCAAGATTAATGCTTTCACTATGTCAAAAAGCAAAACAAACAGATTTTGCTTTTATTTTGAAATAAAAGTTTTTTTACATGGTTATCTTTACCTTTTAAAGTTATTCATTGAATATGTTATTTTTGCAGAACATGGAAAGCAGCCAAAAGTACATCACATTTTGAAAGCTACAGAGGAAAGGGACTTGAGTGCTTTACATGAGCTTTGTCAATCCATAGAAACATTTGATCCAAATTCTAGTCTCCGTCGTACCTCTACAGTAGATAAAAGTTCTGCTCAGCTGATAAATTTACAACGCCGGCTGTCTATAAGAGCTTTTGATTTATCAACATTAAGGCATGTTAAATCCATAGACAAGAGTGAACCTTTACATATTTACAAATTGGTGCTAAAGGAGAAAAGTAAATGTGAAGATAAACTGAACAGTTCAGTTATAGAAAATATCAGTGATGAAAATAAGTCTGAAGTTGAAGAAGACCAGTTCTCTGAACAAATTGATGTTTTTGAAAATGCTGACAACAAAACTGATGATGCAGTTAGCAAATATGCAATGGGCATCAAAGAAAATTGTGATAGTTTTGAAACTGTTAAGGATTGTTTAGAAAATTGTTCTGAAAATAAAGAATCCAATCGAAATGATGAAAACAGGTCTTCATTTGAAAAGGTAACTATCAGGTCAGAAAGTCCTGAAGACTGAGCTGTATGAAAATCAGTTTTGACTTTGATACAGTAAATGGTGAAGGGTGTATTTAAATGATGACTAAACTAACAGTAATATGATGACCAATATTAGGAAAGAAGGGTATTTTTCCAAGTTTTCTTGTGATGACTGTTATGATCACAAATGATTGATATTCAAGTAAGAAAATTATTCCTAATTATTTGCTTCAATATATTTTTATTTTTGCAAAATTTCTATACTGATTGTCTGGCAATCATGGAATTTTACAAAATATGAGAAAGAAGCTTTTTTAATTGATATATATATATAAACAGTTAACAGAACATTGTTTTTTGGTGTTTTCCTATTTTACCAACAATTAGCCCGTAACAATTCTAGATATGTTTATGTACAGGTATGTCAAATGATGTATAGATAAAAATGATTGTTTCATATTAAAAGTCATTTACTATCTTCATGGTAATTTATTATGAAAAGTTAATTTGTCATTAAACATATAAAACAGCAAAATATCAAATTTTCAAAGAAGTTAATTTAGTTTCATTAGATATTAGTAGCTACATATACAGTATGGTCTTATATTTATATTCTATTTATTATAGAAGAGTTTGTCTTGGACAAAAAGATCTCATATTTTCTTTATAATATCATTTATTTCTTGCTCAGTTTTTAGAAGGCCAGGTATATCATAATAAGCTGTTTAAAGTTTTCATATTTAATTCATTTATTGTGAAAAACCATTTTGTCATAAAAAGAAATGTGAACCTGGTTGTTTCTTATATTATCAATTTTTATAAAACTAAATACATTGCGTAAAACTGTTTCAGAGAAGTGTCTTATTGCTAAAACATGTTAGGAAATTATTATCATGTCTAATTTCCATTAAAATATAGATGTTGATATTTTACAAATGGATGCAAGAGAATATAATAAGTGTGTTGGTAATACTTGGGCAGTTTGACATAGATAGTATTATATGTATTATTGTGAGTGCTGTATGATTTTATTAATGATCAGAGTGGAAGCCATGGGTGTTAAATTACTGTTTTGTGAATTGACTCAGAATTGTTTATAGCAATATTAAATTCAGTTTTGTTTAAACTGCTCAATAAACATAGTTATCATGACAACTTAAAAATTCAGATTTCTGTTATAATCAATGATTTATGTTGCTGTTATGAAAATAATTGTTATTTATTACATAACTATTGTTGGCAGTTTATAAATAGATAAAAGAAATGGAGTAGGATTTGTTTATTTCATTTAATGAAGCACTTTTAACAAAAATCAATCATTTTAAAGGACTTTTTAATATGAATGGGATTCATAAGACTTATATGAGAATAGACAAAACAAATATTAGTGTGTGTATTAATTTTAGAATGATATAACACAAAACATATGTGTCAAACTCTACAATTAAGCATTTTCCTACAATAAACATGATCAAGAATGACCAAAGTCATGATACCACAATGCAAACAGACAATTAAACTCAATATGGAGAAAGAACTTAGATAACTTGAATTGCTATTGCAGTCTGTAAGGGATACCACCCTCTATAATTGCCACTAAGCTGCTGCCGTTCCTTAAGTTTTAAAACGTAAATGCACATAAATACAGGGTTATACATCAGTCTGTGAATTTTCATAACAATTGCTTAGTCAAATATCTTAACTTCATATGCCAAGATCCCATGTATCAAGTCAGCAATAGGACAATTGTTTTCCATTTGTTTGATGTGTGTAAGGTTTTGGTTTTGCCATTTGATTAGGGACTATACAGTTTGAATTTTTATTGGAGTTTGTTTTCTTCATATTTGACTATGTCTGCTAACAGTAAACATTTTGTTTTAAATATTTTAAGTTGGAGCATTGCATTTTTGTTTTGCATTATTTCTATAGTAAGTAGTTATCAAAGGTACCAGGATTATAATTTAACATCCATTTAGAAAATTCCAATATCAGATGTCATATTTCTATCCTTTTACCTCATTCATGCTGATTACTTTGTGACGGCAGTTCCACAGATGAAATACAAATCTACATTTGGTAATGACCTGTATGCTAAAGTTTGATCAATAGTGGTACAGTGGTCCATTAGTCTTTCAGGAATGTTTCAGTGGAATAATTATGATAGTTACAGGAAAACAATATGTCAACAGACTACGTTTAGGGTGACAGTTTCCTTTTAGGACGAAGGCTATGTGTAAACTATTTCGGTGATATCTTGGTAGCGTTAAAAGTAAAATAACAAAAACTTAAAATTCCGAAGAAAATTCTAAACGGAAAGTTTCTAAGCAAATGGCAAAATCAAAAGCCCAAACACATCAAACGAATGGATAACAACTGTTATATTCCTGACTTGGTACAGACATTTCCTTTTGTAGAAAATGCTTGTTTCAACCTGGTTTCATCGCTAGCTAAATCTCTCAGTTGTATGACAGTCGCATCGAATTCCAGTAGAAGTTAACTTTAGCAGTAGTTGATTTTTTGTTCGAAAGCAACATTTTCAAAATGCTTTTTTTCTGAGTTTTCAGTCTGATAGATGAAGTTATCTTTTTTTTAAAACTTTTTAAATTTAACCATTGACATACATTTTTCTGATTTCCACTTGTGTGACCCCGAGGGTATCATCAGCTCAGTAGTCAGTGCTTCGGTACTGACATGATTTAACAAACTTTACTAAAATTGTCGGTTTATAAATTTTGAAATTATTATGAAACTAAGGTTTCAACTCCCTCAGGCAAAGTTGGCTTTAGATGAATTTGGCTATTTATTTTAGGTATTTTTGACATAAAGCTCTTCAACGATTTTCGGTACTTATACATCTTCGGATTTCAAATGTTTGGCTTTGAGCGTTCCTGATGAAGGTAAATCCAGAAAAGCGCTTCGGACGCAATAAATTATAAAACGTGTTGTTTTCCATTTTTTACATCACTGGGTCGATACCTCTGCTGGTGGACTATCAGTCCCCGAGGGTATCATCAGCTCAGTAGTCAGTGCTTCGGTACTGACATGATTTAACAAACTTTACTAAAATTGTCGGTTTATAAATTTTGAAATTATTATGAAACTAAGGTTTCAACTCCCTCAGGCAAAGTTGGCTTTAGATGAATTTGGCTATTTATTTTAGGTATTTTTGACATAAAGCTCTTCAACGATTTTCGGTACTTGTACATCTTCGGATTTCAAATGTTTGGCTTTGAGCGTTCCTGATGAAGGTAAATCCAGAAAAGCGCTTCGGACGCAATAAATTATAAAACGTGTTGTTTTCCATTTTTTACATCACTGGGTCGATACCTCTGCTGGTGGACTATCAGTCCCCGAGGGTATCATCAGCTCAGTAGTCAGTGCTTCGGTACTGACATGATTTAACAAACTTTACTAAAATTGTCGGTTTATAAATTTTGAAATTATTATGAAACTAAGGTTTCAACTCCCTCAGGCAAAGTTGGCTTTAGATGAATTTGGCTATTTATTTAAGGTATTTTTGACATAAAGGTCTTCAACGATTTTCGGTACTTATACATCTTCGGATTTCAAATGTTTGGCTTTGAGCGTTCCTGATGAAGGTAAATCCAGAAAAGCGCTTCGGACGCAATAAATTATAAAACGTGTTGTTTTCCATTTTTTTTTAACCAACATCCAGATAAACCAAAATTCTGAATCGTATTTGTTTGTCCATCGAGTTATCTTAATTTGCTGTTATCACTGAAATACACTCTGTGATTAATGATTTTAAAACTTGAATAACTTATCAAGACTTTATTGAGATTTATCAATCATGATTGGTAACCAACAGCAAATTCTAATATATGCTGACTTACTTACTATCTTGTTTACTTATCTTCTCACTTCAAAAAAGGAATTCATAAAATTTGAACAGACAATGATTTGTCTCTTAGAACAAGTCACCAAGTAGATGAGGCATAAAACGGGATAGGGATTGATATATAGATATATGGACTATACGTCATTGCACTAGAATGGTTAAATATGAGTAAAATGTAAATTTGCCCAGAATGCTGTATTTTAATTTAATGATAAATAGGGCAGCGTAAGTATTCAAATGTAACAGATTGTACTTGATGCCCTTATTGCCTTTTTAGAATATAGTGACAGATCTGATTAAGTTTCCTCTTCTTAATAACATTAACGGTACCAACTTTCCTGCACCAGATGCGCATTTCGACAATACATGTCTCTTCAGTGATGCTCGTGGCCAAAAAATATGAAATCCAAAGCTTATATAAAAGATGAACGGCTTTAATCAAAAAGGTCCAAAAAGTATAGCCAAATCCGCGAAAGGACTCAGAGCTATGCATGAGGGAGATACATTCCTTAATTCATAATAATTTCTAACATTTTGTAACAGTAAATTTTAATAAAACAAAAAATCCGTATTTTCATGCCAGTACCAAAGTACTGGCTACTGGGCTGGTGATACCCTCGGGGGCTAACAGTCCACCAGTACAGGCATAGATCCAGTGGTAGTGATAACATTAACGGTTCCAATTTTCCTGCACCAGATGCGCATTTCGACAATACATGTCTCTTCAGTGATGCTCGTGGCCGAAATATATGAAATCCAAAGCTTATATAAAAGATGAAGAGCTTTAATCCAAAAGGTCCAAAAAGTATAGCCAAATCCGCGAAAGGAATCAGAGCTATGCATGAGGGAGATACATTCCTTAATTTATAATAATTTCTAACATTTTGTAACAGTAAATTTTAATAACACTAAACATCCGTATTTTCATGCCTTAACACATGCTTGTTACCAAACCTCTTTATTTAAGCCTCTTATAAAATCAATTAAATTTGTTTTAACCTGCAAAAGTAAAGTAAGGCGATCAGATAACGCTTATTTATGCAGCAACAAAATCATAAAGAATCCGATTATGATCTGCCAAGAATCAGATTAGGGAAGCAATTTTCCTTTTTTACCTTTGCCTGTCCATTCCGATAGATTCTATATAACGATTACTTTACTGGGTAATGTTTATTTTTAGAAATAACAAATGGTGTCACAGCGTTTTCAAAAGGAGTAGGAAATTTGTTAAGTCCAGCCTGCAGTGATGTTAATGTAATGAGTTTATTGTCGAGCCTTCGACTTTAGTCGAAAAAGCGAGACTAAGCGATCCTACATTCCGTCGTCGTCGGCGTCGTCGTCGTCGGCGGCGTCCACAAATATTCACTCTGTGGTTAAAGTTTTTGAAATTTTTATAACTTTCTTAAACTATACTGAATTTCTACCAAACTTGGACAGAAGCTTGTTTATGATCATAAGAAAGTATCCAGAATTAAATTTTGTAAAAATAAAATTCCATTTTTTCCGTATTTTACTTATAAATGGACCTTGTTTTTCTGCGAGGAAACATTACATTCACTCTGTGGTTAAAGTTTTTAAATTTTAATAACTTTCATAAACTATCCTTGATTTGTACCAAACTTGGACAGAAGCTTATTTATAATCATAAGATAGTATCAAGAAGAAAATTTTGTAAAAATAAATTTCCACTTTTCCATATTTTACTTATAAATGGACTTAGTTTTTTTGCCAGAAACAAAACATTCACTCTGTGGTTTAAGTTTTTAAAATTTTTATAATGTTCTTAAACTATCCTGGATTTCTACCAAACTTAGACAGAAGCTTGTTTCTGATCATAAGATATTATTCAGAAGTAAATTTTGTAAAAAAAAAAACTTTTTCCGTATTCTACTTATCAATGGACTTCCAGTTAACATTACATACAGTCTGCAGTTAAAGTTTATACAACATTTATTAGATTCATAAACTATCCTGGATTTTTTACCAAACTTGGAAACTTCTTTCAATCAAAAGACAGTATCGAGAGGGAAATTTTTATTGATGTTTTTCCTCATTTTGTTGAGTCTGCGATTAACAGCAAAAGTAGGCGAGACACTGGGTTCCGCGGAACCCTTACGAATTTTTTAATACTACCTTACGAATTCAACGTAGTCATGGACAAAAACATTACCGTCGGCCTAATGTAAAAAAGTCTTCCATATCTAGATCGGCCTCTGGAAGCTTTAATGACTTTCTTTCTCATCGACATCATCCGTTAGGGTTACATTACATTAGAACTATTCTTTTTTCACTAAAATGTTTGAGAGATTATGCACTTGACAAAGGAGGCACCAATACATTTTCTCCAATATACAGACTTTGTGCGGGTGCGGGAATTTCTCGCTACATTGAAGACCTGTTGGTGACCTTCTGTTACTGTTTTTTTCTATGGTCGGGTTGTTGTCTCTTCGGCACATTCCCCATTTCCATTCTCAATTTTATTGTCAGTATAATTTGTGATGTTGCTCTTTTTCGTCTCTTTAAACCAGTAAGATCGGAACCTTTACATGAGGAAAAGAGGAAATTCCTTCATATTTACTTTACCAATAGAGGAATTGATGCAATCAACATCAGCAACGTTCTACATCACAAGGAGGTAACATCTAAAATTCCTATTTATTTTCAAAATCAGTCTGTTCCTATTGTATCCTACAGTTACACCAAAACCATTGCACCCAAATTATTTAACTATAAACAAGCATTACAGGACCTTGATTTAGAAAAATACCTAAAAAAAACCTCTGACATGTGACGGTTCCCACTCGCCTTACAATTACAGCCCCTCTGGCCATGTTATTACTGGGGATCTAAACATAATTCAACATGAAAATCTCAGAAAGGTGATTTCTCGTGGTCCTAAGTTTAGAGAACCCCAACAAATCAATTGGAACCATAACTTCAAAATAATTATGGATTCCATTGAGGACTACGCCAGAGCATGGGCTAAACGAGAAGAAGTTTAACTGAACACTTTGTCAGAATGGGTCAAAACAATCAGGTCTCTGATAAAACGTCGCATTCATAAGTTGAAAAACTGTGTGAATGATCGACCTAAGTCCATTTTCAGTGACAAAGAGGCTGTAAAATGTGTATCATATCTTCAAGATAAGTATGTTGTTGTTCCTGCGGACAAAGCTTCAAATAATATTGTCTTTATATGTAAATCGTATTACTACGAGTGTCTTATAAAAGAATTAGGAATAAATGAGCACTCAGGTAATCCCACATACAAAAACATATCATTTGACAAGGATGAGATTTTGGCGAATCATAAGTCCTTCATGGCTTTTATGAATATTGCATTGAACAACAAATCGGAGGACTTACCTTGTTTGTATTGGATACCTAAACTTCACAAAATTCCGTACAAACAACGGTACATTGCTGGCTCATCTGCATGTTCTACTAAAGAATTGTCCATGAAATTGACTAAAATTCTGTCCGCAGTTAAAGAGGGTCTTCAGATATACTGTGAGACTGTTTACTCGCGTAGTGGTATTAACCATATGTGGATTCTTAAAAACTCTAAAGAACTTCTGGATAATTTTAAATCTCGGTCTTTTTCTGAAATTAGTTCTATCAAAACTTTTGATTTTTCAACCTTGTATACAACCGTTCCCCATGTGAAATTGAAAAACCGCCTAAAAGAAATAATCCACAATGCTTTTAATCACAAAAATGGTAGCATACGCTATGTATTTATCACTTTGGGATACCATAAGGCATATTTT
Organism: Mytilus galloprovincialis; assembly: GCF_965363235.1. Classification (NCBI taxonomy): domain Eukaryota; kingdom Metazoa; phylum Mollusca; class Bivalvia; order Mytilida; family Mytilidae; genus Mytilus; species Mytilus galloprovincialis. The sequence continues at coordinate 94,005,923 of NC_134843.1, forward strand.
GTTAATAGGAACAAAAGGGTAAAACATACTACACAGAGGAACAAGTGATCAGTATGCTGGAGTTTCTTATTGACAACATATTTGTTGAACTTGGAGGTAGACTTTTTCAACAAATTGTCGGCATTCCTATGGGAACGAACTGTGCGCCTCTCCTTGCCGACCTCTTCTTATTGTCATATGAATCGGAGTTCCTTCAGACACTTGTCAAAAACAAGAAGATCAAAGAAGCCAGGTTATTTAATTTCACTTTCAGATATATTGATGATGTTCTTTCCATTAACAATCCGAACTTTTCTGATTGGGTTCCATTAATATACCCACCAGAAAAAAAATTAAAGAGACAACAGACACGGCTTCCTCCGCCTCATTTTTAGACTTATACCTCGAATTTGACATACACAGTCATCTCAGTACCAGAATCTATGACAAATGAGACGATTTTAATTTTGAAATTATCAATTTTCCCCACCTTAGTAGTAATATACCAACTTCAACTGCATATGGAATATACATTACCCAACTTATTCGGTATTCAAGAGCTTGCAGCTCTTATTCAGACTTTGTAAAACGTCACCAGTGTCTGAGCAGAAAGTTGATGAACCAGGGGTATGTCAAAGAACGTCTCTCCCTTTTCTAATCTAGTTCATCGGAAGGTACCAAGAACTTGTTGATAAATATTCCGTATCAACTTCACAAATAATACAAGATGGTCTTGAAGTATAGATTTTGCGTACTGACGTTGGTTATCATCTTAATAACGTGTTATAGTATTTATTTGACGTGACTCTGCTTGTGTAAACTATTATACTTTGGATCTTGTCATACTTTGAATGACAAAACTATTTTATTCATTAATACTACTTTTTCTTTTAAATCTGTATTTTATGATATACATTTGACGTGACTCTGTACTTATGTATCCTGTCATACTTTGAGCCACACAATTATTTTATTTATTATTATTACTTTTACTGTTAAGTCTGTTTTTTGTTATATACACATGGAAAAAAGTATTGCAATACCTTGATTTTTTAAAACTTGAAAAATCAGCCTCTTTGTTTGGATGAAATATAATAAAATATGTGTATAATATTATTGAAACATAGTTTATGATAACATTGGCATTGAAACGAACAAAAAATGTTTGAAAAAAAAATGATTTATATAATCACAATTTTAATAACAAAATGAAGTGTTTTTGTACAAAAAAATGCATTTTGCAACTTTTACTGTAGTCGAACTTTACAATGTCAGACATTTCAAAATTAATCTTCAGATGACTGTTCACATCATGGTTGATCGTTATACGCCACAGAATTAGTACTTTGTGCGCAGTCTCCATTCAAACGGATAACCGCATCTAAACGTCTTCTGATTCCTGCCATAAATCGACTAATTTGTTGCTAAGGTAGCATCAACCATTTCTGATAAAGGGCATTGTTTATTTCATGATGTGTTTGAACTGGGGTGTCCTTTCGCGCACTTTCCGCCCAATAGTGTCCCAAATATGCTCGATGGTGTTCAAATCCGGGCTTCGATCGGGCCAAGGAAGATGAACCGAATTCCATTTGAACATTGGATCTTCCTCCACGATGCTAATTTCCAACTTTGGCGAGCTCTGCACTACATTGGATACGGAAAACTGTGTGTCTGTTCGTTAGCAAAGGTTTCCGAAATGGTCTTATCGCACGATAACCAGTAGCGATAAGTCGATCTCAAACAGTTCTTATTAAAAGGCTCCTGTATGGTCACCACTCTCTTTTTAGGATTGTCTTGTAGGCAATGGGTTTCATTCTGACCAACCTTCATTATGCTTGATTTTCCCTAGCAAATGGTATAGGGGGTCTTCATTATCTCGGAAGGTCTTTAACAGCGTTTACTGCCTGATTTTTATTCTCAAAACGACTTATAGTGGAATGGTTATGCAGTTGTTACAGCGACATCCCTGCTTCTCTTATGCTGATAATCTGCCATCTTGCTGCAGTTAAGAGTTGTCAAGGACCCATTACAAGGTGTCAATCACATAACTTTAAAAACTTGGTTATTTAAAGTGTTGAAAACAATGAGGATAAAAATATCTGTTTTACTGTTTACGGGTACAGTAGCTGCATGCGCAGATACAAACTTATCGAGTCGATATTTATTGATTAAACTCAGGTGATACTTAAATAATGTTTAAATAGTTCTATTTTACCAAATTATATCACAAAAAAATAAAGAGTGTTTTTTCAATTTCAATTTCAATTTGGTGTTGCAATACTTTTTTCCATGTGTATATCTACTTTACGTGACTCTGCATTTATGTATGCCGTCATACTTTGAACGACACAATTATTTTATGTCTACCTGTGCGAATTTCAAACGCGCAATGTTACACCAGTAGTGAAAACCTTCCATCCTTTACGAGTAGACTTTACATAGATAAATAAAATCGTTTAAGATAAGCAAAATGAGGATGTTAAATTTGATGTATCCCTTTTTGTGCTTCTTCGTTACATTTGTTGTTTTTATAGTGATTAAGATGATAACACAATGTTGACTGCTGTACCCCCATTTTTGACATTTTACTCTTTGAGTATGTTTGTTTTGTTCACGCATAGTTGACAATGTTATGGAATTTGATGCGACTGTCATACAAGTGAGAGGTTTAGCTAGCTATAAAACCAGGTTCAATCCACCATTTTCTACATTAGAAAATGCCGGTACCAAGTCAGGAATATGACAGTTGTTATCCATTCGTTTGATGTGTTTGGACTTTTGATTTTGCCTTTTGATTTTGGACTTTCCTTTTTGAATTTTCCTTGGAGTTCAGTGTTTTTGTGTTTTTAATTTTTATGTCATCTAAACATTCTAAAACGTTTTTATATAACTTTAACATTTTTCCTCACTCGGAGAGAATATAATGATCACAGAACGTTATTTACAAATGCATATTTATACGTTATTTAACATTGTGCATGGGAAAGACCCGGGGTAATAAGGCCTGTTTTGTGGTTTCAAAAAAGTAATTTCTTCTGCATTTAACAATGATCAATTAAGTAATCGACATGATCGATATTTCTCAGAGTCTTGTATAAAAATAGGAATCGTAAATAAAGTAAAGAAATATTTTCAAATAAAAATACACCGAAGACGATATCATCAAAATGCCTAACTTTAGGATGACACAACATTTTTTAAGAAAGGTGAAGTGATGCTTCAACCATTGATTCGTTCTCCAATGAGTTCTCATAGTTCACCCTATCTGTTTGATTTGTTTTTGGGATACGATTGCTTTCAAGCAATCTGTAGACTTATACCATTGGTTCAGGTCCAAGCATTCACGTCAACCGTTTTATTCTAAACATTAAGGAACATCTCAGATTCTTATGATTGTCTTGCTTTAAAAGGTAAAAACAAACAAAGGGATTTATCTTAAACAACTTTCCTATAATGTCCTTTAATAATCGTCATGTTTGATATTTCCCTTGACTTATATGCGTGTTTTTAACAACACGGAAAATCAGAATTTAGCAGTATATTTATATTTAGTGTTTTTATAAATTTAGAAACACGTCAGAGGGAATTCCCCAGTTTTGATAAAAATGCGAGAGTTCTCTGAATTCCGATAAATCTATTTTTGTCATATAAGAACTGAAGTAGAGTTTTTCTTATATGTCACCGTTATGAAACTGATATTTGATATTGTTCATCCATAAGGAAATAGAGAACCATCTAGGTCGTTTAATTAACATTTCATATACGTTCTTACTCCATGGTTTGTTTAGGTAATTGTGCGCATGCGTATAGTTTTCTTGACTTCAAGGGGTATTAGATTGAATGGCTGTTCTTGATTCCCCACTCAATTGATTAATTTAAAACTCATGGGATCCTTCTTTGTATGTCTGCTATTGAGTGTTATTGTTGTTGCATAATTTTAAATCATATGCATCATTTAAATTAAAATAAATATTGTCCACATCGTAAAGGTGTAACTACAACACCCCTTCAGGCAAAATGGAGTCTTCCATATTATCGTTTCGAGTTGTCTCCCTTCCGGAAGTAACTTCCGTCAATTCTGAATCAAAATACAGTACAACAAGTCGAGTAAAATTAACTCGTTCTGTCGATAAACATCGTATTATATTAACAACGATCGCAATTTAAACCGAGGAATGTGTACGGAAAGGAGATATGACCACTGACCCAACGGAAATTAAATATTTAAAGAGGTAGGAATGGGGTTCCTCCTATAGAATTAACGTAGGGAAATAGGTGATAAGATACGAAGTGAAATACCTTCTCTCACTCTGAGTCTCAGTGACTGCTGTGGAAAGTAAATTTGGAATTGATAGTACAAAAATAAAACACAATAAGTACATTGTTCATACAATTGTATCCGGGATTGGTTATTTTGTAACTATTCAGATTACGTAAATTACATTTTATATGTGCAGTTGAATTAGTTTTAAAAATAATATTATCCAGCTACATGTATACATGTGTCAATGAAAACATCATTTTTACAAACTTCATTATTTTGATGAAAAAAAATAGTTTTGATCAATGCCGATTTCTACATTTTGTAAGTTAACTTAACTCAATTAGTTTTCGCCTTCCGTGTAGATCTCTGAAATCAGGGAAATAATATTAAAACAAAAATGGTATTGTGCAAACAGATATTAGACAATAATACCATGAAATACTAGACCGTGATTTATATACTAAACCTTAGGGTGATAGTTATTATTACTCAAGATGCAGGCTACAAACGAATCCGCAGTAACGTTCAAATCGAACTTAAAATCCAGAGACAAAATCAAATATGACGGTGAAAAGCAATTCCGAACATGAACGCGCGAAACCTAGTACTAGAGCTATGCCATGAAGACAGAAATATGCTTCAACTGTGGGAAAAGCTTAAATCGTAAATTATAAATCTTATCTCGAATCGTCCATCTGTGCCAATATCACGAAAAAGATCAAGATATCTAGCAAATATAGATTAGTTTTCGTAGTAACCTCATCGTCAATTTATCTGGAATATAAGAGATTCTTCCACTCTCTAACATGTGTTTTATTCAGTGACATGACTTCCTTCATCTGTATATCTAAATGTGAATTACAGAACTTAGCTATGTAATTCTATACTTTCCCTTAAAAAGGTTTGTATAAATTTTGATCTCATCTCGTCGATAACAATCAAACCAGTCTGCTCTTTGATTGTTATCGAAGAGATGAGCTCAAAATTTATACAAACCTTTTTAGGGGAAAGTATAGAATTACATAGCTAAGTTCTGTATTTCACATTTAGATATACAGATGAAGGAAGTCATGTCACTGAATAAAACACATTTTAGTGAGTGGAAGAATCTCTTATATTCCAGATAATTTGACGATGAGGTTACTACGAAAACTAATCTATATTTGCTTGATATCTTGATCTTTTTCGTGATATTGGCACAGATGGACGATTCGAGGTAAGATCTATTATTTACGATTTAAGCTTTTTCCACAGTTGAAGCATATTTCTGTCGTCATGGCATAGCTCTAGTGCTAGGTTTCGCGCGTTCATGTTCAGAATTGCTTTTCATTTTCATATTTGATTTTGTCTCTGGATTTTAAGTTTGATTTGAGCGTTACTGCGGATTTGTTTGTAGCCTGTATCTTGAGTAATGATAACTATCACCCTCAGGTTTAGTATATAAATCACGGTCTAGTATTTCATGATATTATTGTCTAATATTTGTTTGCACAATACCATTTTGTTTTAATATTATTTCCCTGATTTCAGAGATCTACATGGAAGGCGAAAACTAATTGAGTTAAGTTATAACTTACAAAATGTAGAAATCGGCATTGATCAAAACTTTTTTCTTCATCAAAATAATGATGTTTTGTAAAAATGATATCCAAGATTGGAAAGCACATATGAACTTCTGTTTTTTTTTTAATGTCAAAACAGAAGGCTGTGCGGCATACTTTTAATATATATCCAGAAATTCTGAGAGTTTAAACGTATACAATTTTTTGAACTGACCCTATCTTCACATTGCATCTTCCTCAAAATTGAATTTAGCCGCTATTTATTCATACTGGTAAAGTTCCCAAGTTATGGCTTTATGAGGTGAACCATAGAGATCATATATTGGAACCAGTAGGCAGTAGGTAAAGAAAACAAATTTGATATGAATAGTATGTATCTTCCAACAAGTGTCATGGTTTGTGAAACAGCTGTATTTACAAAGTGCAATAGGTCACAAAGACAATTGCTTTATTGTGAAATAATATTATAGAGAAATTATAAAGTGCTGCATTCGTTATGTCCCTTAACTACAGGAAAGATGTTCAAAAAACAAGTGCAATACAGATGAGTCAGTTATATTTTAACATCTTGTAGGGATCTTTTTGACAAAATGACATTTGAAGCCAACCGAATCTTGACTTCCTCAACATAATTGACATACATAATTTACAAATAAGGCAACTTATACAAGAAACGGGTTTTATTGCCTTGAAATACAGCAAATATCCCGCTATCAATATATTGCTTAAAGTATAGAATAGATCAGACATTTTAACACCTTTCATGGATAAAAGTACATCACTGCTAACTAATGAACCTCTTAATGACAGAATAAAAGACACATGGGACAGCTATGTCATCCTAATCTAAAACGTTATTCTATTTCCATCATTTAACCTAGACAATATCTTACAGTTGATCATAATAGTAGTAGTAGATATTGATTAGAATGGTAAGAAAGTTTATTTACACAAAAATATCTCTTCTCACAAAAAAATATGGAACAAATTTGCCTTATTGCCCTCAAACTTTTCTTTATGCTTTTTTCATTTAAACAAACTACCAAATGCACAATTGCTGTTTATTTGATCTTAATAAATGTCCAGAAAAAAAAAATTTACTTTATATTTGAAAACTTGAAATACAATTTTACTTTTTTTATAAATTAAGTTTGTGAACATAATTCAAATTATAAACGGAAACAATGAAAAAAACTGAACATCCATATAAAAACAATATAGAGTGTATAAAAAAATCTTTAAACACTTCTGAAGTGATATTTGTTTCTAGTAATAAAGTAGGATGCTTTGATTCTTTTTGTGACTTACGATATCATCAATCAATGCAAGCAGACACACTAAAAAGTGCTGATATTTGCAGAAATCATAAATGCCTTAAAACATAAATGCACTCAAACTAAAATAGTTTTGTCATAAGAAGTAATTATATATCAAGTTACTTCGATTTCTTATTCCAGATAATAATGATGGCCCCGAATAGAATTTTCTTGTTTTGTAACGGATCAGGCACATTCCCGTAATATGTTGACCGTCATTAAATGGTTGTGATGGTCTAATAGCAGATTTGGTTTTACTACTTAATCTCACCCTACCTTCTATTTCAATGTACAGAAAGAACTTAAACATAAAAAGTAATATAGCAATTTAACAAGGGGCAGCTTAAAGTCTCCCAACATCAATTGAAAATAACACTTAATATTAATGCTTATGTTCGAATCTCTTTTTTTGATTCACTTTCACAAGGAGCACACACAATTAAAGTGGTTGGTATAATATTTTTTTTAATTTAATCAGCTGTCTACACTCTGATTGTTGTTCATCATTGTCAAAACATTTAGATATATCTATCACTGCAAAACATTGATAATATGAATTAGTTCTGGTTAGATAACTCCTTAGTATTGGGTTCAGTTACGTATTGATCTCACTATATGACTTATTTTAATTTTCTCTTGTAAGTACCTGACGGCAAACAAGCTCTACCTTTTATTTAGATAAAGTTGAAAAAATATAGCTCAAATTATTCATTTAAAAATCATCTTAGAGCATATTACTCTAGTTTGAAAAGTTGAATCATACTATCCATAGTAATTTTGTCTTGCTTTAATTAGGTAGTAAGAATTGTGTAAAAGATTTCAAGAAAACAAAAAATTGAGACGATAAATAGACCATACATTTATGACTGTTAATAATCATCTATGTTTAACCTGTTGTATTCTAGCGTCTTTACATTATATATACACCGCAACCTAGCAAGTAAATCACCATAATGAGAACGTATAAGTTTAAGTGGTATATTGGTTTTTAAAACATCGAAGATTTTAAAACATATTGTTCATTTGAGTTAAAAGAAATAATTTTTCAACATGTGCCTATATTTTATCTCTTTTACATCTGTTGTATTTATTCAAATTCCAACAATTTATATATCTTATTATAAATCATTGAAGCTAATAATTAATATAAATGTAATGAATGTCGCACTCATGGATCAAGTCTAGTGAAAATAACTGCTAATTAGAATTGATACGTTTATGTTATTTTGGATAGTAGTGGAAAGAAAATATAATAGTAGGTTTCTCTAAACAATATGCCATTTGTTTTCACAGCAAAACCCATTCTACTATCATGAAATTCATGTATTTTATATAGGGCTGCAGTAACATATTTGAAACTTTAAAGCAAATGTGGGCTGGATGCACATGTACCCATAATCGTTTAAAAATTGAAAAATGCAAGAAACAATGAAAAAATGAATTCAGTGTTTCATTGGTGTTGTTGGTCTTTAAAGTTACTGCTTTGCAATTCGTTCAACGTTAAAATAATAGTTGCTTATCTGTTGTGTTAAAATCACGACTGCCAAGAGCGTTACCTTCAATGTATATATGTTGTAGTGGTCAACGAAGAGCCAACAGGGTCCAATTGATGGAATATATTCTAGAGAGAACAAAAAATGTAAAAAGTGTATATTTAAAAAGTGCAATTGAGTAATAGAATTTAATAGAATCTGATACGAAAGATAAAAGAAAAAGCCAAAAAAAAAAAATATTCACTGTACTTATCTTTAGAAGACGACGAATCTAATATTATGTTTCACTTTGTTTATGTTTATCAATCACCCACACTTCTCATACACAACTCCCTCCCCAAAAAAATAAAAAAAATATAATAATCTATTTTTTCTTCAAGAAAAAATTACCTGTAATTTTCTTTAAAATTAGCAAAAATGTTTCACTTTGTTTAGGAGTATGTACAATCAATTAGCCAAACTTCTCATACTCCCCCTCCTCCCAAATAAATAAATAAAAAAATATGATAATCTATTTTTCTTCAGAAAAAATATACCTGTAATTTTCTTTAAAATTAGCAAAAATGTATTTTGGCAACACTTTTAGGAATGTTTGATCCTCAATGCTCTTCAACTTCGTATTTATTTGGCCTTTTTAACTTTTTTTATTCGAGCGTACCTAACTGATGAGTCTTTAGGAGACGAAACGTGCGTCTGGCACAAATACAAAATCTGTGATGAGTTTATTTGGCACCTAAATGTTACACAAAGTCATTTTGTTTTATATATGTACCTCTCTCCCTACAAGATTATATTACAGTGGAAAATAAAAACATCAATTACATGATATTATACAATTTTATACATAAACGAAATTAACAAATGCCAAATGCTATGGTATCCGAATCAGACAATACACATTTACTACGCTATTACTACAAAACGATAAAAGAATCAGAAAACGTAGTCAATGGAGTGAGTCTTATAATACTTAAAGTTTTTTTCCTGTTTTAACCTACAGCCTATCAACTTACTCATTAAAACTTATGGGACAAGTATTCATGCATTTAAATATTGACAAGTCTTCTCGAGACTTGTCAGATTTCGAAGAACGAACCGTTCCTTGTCAGTACAAATTTACCCCGAAATCATGGCTACGTTGAGTAAATTCATTATAACATTAATGTGCAACACATTCTTCGCAAATATATCGACAAGACGTGCCTTGTAAACTAGGATACATAGGTTTATTATTCTGTTGCGATCTTTTTAATTGCAAAGTGGTAAACGCACTTTTAATATGAAATTCTGAATACCATTTGATATTATGACGTAAGTGCAATATTTGTCAACTGAAACAGAAAACATATTTGAATCGAATAGTATTATATAACAAAATTCCTTGTACTGTTATAATAAACTTTCTGTTTCATTATGTATCTTAATATTCAAATTTCCGCTTATAACTCTGTATTAATAACTATAACAATACATTATTTCCTTTTCATCCGCAGTGTTACAGGAAATGATATACTTTCCTTTTTCGCGTCACTAGAGGAGATATTTGGCGTCGTTGATTAAAAAGTATTTTTCTTTCGACTTCATTTGATCAACTGGATAGAATTGAATGAAATAAGGTTCTTTATACAAATTGGATTTGAAAAATAAACTGAACATTGAATTGGTATAAAACTACTTTAATACTATTTCCTATATTACATTGCATTATTCAGCAATCGAAATTTGTTCATCACTAATATATATGCACAGAATCATTGGTTTCTCTAAATGTTTCGTTCTAGATATCTGTAGCGATGGCCTTAGAATATCACACCTTACTTCATTATTCATTCCAATGGACAGCGTTTTCTTTGATGTTTAAAATCTCCTAGTCAGTGGCAAATAACATGAAACTGTCACGAACAAGCACAACAAAAACTGACCTTAATGATAAGGGAAATTTCTTACAATTTCATCCGATATTTGTCTGGTAAACATTCAACGCTAATTTTCTCTTTTCCTGCTTGCTCATCTCAGCAATATCGCTACAAGTTAGTCGAAGTCGAACATAACTACATTATATCATTATAATGTAACGATGATTGACATCGTGATTTTTAAATGTCTTTTCTTACAAGTGAGATGCATAATCATAAAAACATTATATGATTATTAGTTTCCTGTTATTATGTGTCCATGTTTAATTAACCGAACATGCAAATTCATTTGTTGTGCGAGAAAACTATAAAGCCGTGTATACGATGCCAACAGCGCATTAAGTTTTCTCTAAATGGAAATGATTATACTAAATGTGTAAGTTTAAATTAGAAGTTGTAAGTGTAAAAACATTTTTAAACGGAGTTTTTTTTTGTCTTGCGTCATGTTCAAGTTTAATGTGGAACATCAAACAATCACCTTTTACCTCCTGTGATATTTTATCTTCGACGTGATTTCCATAGCCACATTTAGGAAAGAATTTATATATTTTTTTTACATGTCTTATTTTATTATATAAATTGTTTATTTTGAGCTCTATTATAAAATTAAAACTTTAATATACAAAACCGATGCACGATACACTAAAGTTTTTATAACGTTATAAGGTGTAGTGTAATAGCTGTGATATTTTGTTAACACATAATTCTTCTTATCAGTTAATTGTATATTAATTAATTGATCAGTTTAATTTTTCAACTGTTAATGTTAACAGTATCCGTATGACATTAAATAAATCACTTTTTTCAATCGATCATCACTGATGAAACTTTAAATGTCAAAATGCGCATTTATTGCAGTACTGTTATCAATGATTTCCCATTGCGTGCGCAATTCGTTATATCAGAGGTTTTGAAGTTATTTAGTTTGAATATAACGAATTGTTGACATGACCCATTAGGGTTTTAATTTATAAGCAGTGTTGTTTTATCAAAATAGCATGGATCTGTTCTAGTTGGAATCCGAACAATTCTTTCAGAAACTTTATTTATAATGCCTTAAGTGTACTGTATGCACATAACACAATCAATTTTATGTTGAAAAAATTCAAAAGGCTATTTTTTCATCGATATAGATAAAAAGGGACTAGAGGTTCATACATTTTATTCAATGAAGAAGCAACAAAACAAAATTAAATGACAACATCCTGACCATCTGTGTAAGATGGCAATTAATGCAATGAAAACAAAGTCTATGAATGCATCTCCCTCATGCCTAATGGACTGTAAACGCTATTCGCTGTCAGTTTCACCCGATACCATCGACCCAGTATGAATGATAGGATGGAAGCATTATGACCGTACAGTTTAGAACCAAGAGATTTAGGTGAGAAGATTTGAGTAAAGTAGACCTGTAATTGTATCAATTTTTATTATGGAGAATAATCATGGTAATTAATTATATTTCTTTTTGAAATGATAACAATAGGTTTTTGATTCGTTATATAGGTCAATGAAATTACAACAAAACGACAAAAAACATAAAAATCAATAGTTTATATACATACGAGTGTTTATGTAGATAGTTATCAAATTGAATAACACAATATTATATAAATATAGCCTTTGTATGAGGTCAATACAAGGATATATTGACCTGAAAGAAATATATTGACTGAGGACGAAGTCCAATGTTGATATACCTCTTTGGGTCTATATATCCTGCATTGACCCCATACAAAGGCTACATTTATTTATATTATTAATTTCCGACCATATTTGTATCAAAATCGTTATTTGATTTTGTTGGGATTTTATAGATATCATAATGTCTCCTTGACAATAACAAAATAATAGTTGTTATTTCAATTGCTTTTTTTTCTGTTTGTTTGTCATCTTATGTATTTTGAAGATTTTTTAAACAATATCCTGAAATTCATTACATGACGTCACAAAGTATATCGTTTGTTTGCTATCCGCCGTTTTCTCTCTTCCTTCGAAAATATAGTTTAACATGTGACTATCCATAAAAGAATCAAATTTGTTAAAATATACGAATTAATAATACCATGGAATAATACATTATGGGGACTTAAAGTATGCAATGATATAAATTATAACAATCCCATCTTGCAAAATCGACCATAGACGATTTTGGCCCCTTGTTTTTTTCTTTTCTCTTTAAAATTTTAAAAATAACACAAACAGCACGCTTGAGAATGGACATATATTATGGAGTTGGTAAAACATATAGATATCGTTGTAATATGTCGCATCGTTTAGTTATTTCTCAGTATTTGACATTCACTGAATTATTGACATAATAAGGTATAACTTTAAACGGTCATCAGAAACATTACGTTTGGTCATTTGACATTTACTGAATTATTGACATAATCAGGTATAACTTTAAACGGTCATCAGAAACATTACGTTTGGTCATTTGACATTTACTGAATTATTGACATAATAAGGTATAACTTAAAACGGTCATCAGAAACATTACGTTTGGTCTTTTTGAAGTCATATTTAAAGAGATTACATGTTCATATGACCAATATTTTATAAGGGAATGCATTTCACAACATTTTGTAAAAAGTTTTTTTCTGCGGAGGATCGTTGTTTTTGGTCAGATATTTCACAAATATTTTTCGTCTAGATCTGTTACTTAATTTTCATACATAATGGCACCGCAGTTCACTTTCAACTTTTTATTCGAGAGTCCCTTTTTACTCTTTAGTATCCGAAACGCGGGTCTATCGTGTAAAGTTATAAGTCTGGTGTCACTAATGTTTTTGTTATAATATTGACCACACGTTTTTGAATAAAACTGTGTGTCAAAAGTTTGCGGATGCAAGTTATGAATCCCAATTCAAGATTCAGGAAACAGTAAAATTATCCATTAATAAAATCAAAATAAAATAACAGATACAAGAAAAACGAACAAGAGATTCCTACAAGAATCGAAATTCAATGTACATTCATGTTTAGAAAGTTGAAGAAGATAATATATAAATCATCGAATAAATAAATTTCCAATTCGATATTTGATATTCTTATGAGTAGTTCAGGCGGTATCTTTGTAAGTTTTGGAATCATTATGATCAAATAAGGTTATTTGCTTCATCAAGTTTTACAAATTAATCATTGGAATAAAAGTGTAACAATTCAAACTTGTTAATACCATTGTTTTTTTTAAAATAATAGAGTAAACATACTTTATATTCCATGTTAATTCGATTGTCGTTTTATTAAATGCAGTGGTTTACAATAAGCATATAGTTTTTTTTAACTGGCTAGAGCGTTCTACTATTTATATTCGTCGATTTTTGTTTTACTTTTTAAAAACAATGAAGTATATAAAAAAAAAACGACAACACACGGCTGTTGCTTACCTTTGCTTACCTGTATCTGAAAACATCTGTCTGTTTTCTGTTTTAAAGACTCTCGGAATTCTCTTTTTTTATCGGATAAAAAGTAAAACGACACAAATACCGGTCTCCGAGGAAAATTCAAAAATGAATATCATTTATAAAACGAAAAAAATCAAAAATCTAAAATTTGAAAGCTGTAATTTCAATGTTTGGTGTAATCATTACTAGAACAGAAAATTTCTATAATCATAAAGTAAGAAAAAAAGGACAAGCCTGTTACTGTAAGAGTTGACTTCTATGTTAATCGGAAGAATTATTAACCAACAATATCCACATTACGTCATGTGTAATGTATGCTTTAAAAGCCACTACCCGTTATTTCCTTTCTCAGTTATTTTGTACAGTACATTGTACATTGTTTCCAAGCTGTCGATTTCAGAAGACGTTAATTAAAACAAACTGCACATGACACAAGAAATGAGTATTCACTACTTTATATTTTCCATATCTTTAAGTTTAACTATTTGTTTCTTTGTAGTGGTTGAACTTTGCTTTTGTAGTTTAAAATGTATATTTTCTCAAATATTTTATGAAACCAAAGGTAAATTTTGGTCAAACGATACATTTTTTTTCATGTTAAATGGATTAAAAATAGACGCAATTTATAGTCTTATAATTACATTAGATGTATGTTTCATTATAATATTTTATTCTGATTGGCTAACTGCACATCACGTGTTATTCCGTAAGCAGTTGCATTGCTCAATACAACTTTTCACTCATGATAACACGTGCTCCAACAATAAAGTGCACAGGTGAAATAAATGATAAAACATATAAAATTCGTGTTTTCATGATCATAGCTAAAAAATGTAATTATAAGTATTGAATGCTTCTTTTTGTAACTTCATAGGGTTGTAAAAGCGTTGACCGTGGGAACATTTTTAGAATGTTCCCACTTCCGCGCTTCATACAAAATGTACTTCGGTCAACGCTTTTACACCCCAATGAATTTACAAAAAGAAGCATTCAATTCCTAAGTGTAATTCAGAAAACTGATGCAACACATGACCTTGAAGAACCTGTTCTATAAACTAAATTGTATCGAACTTTTCTCAAAAGAATGCCGAATTCCATGCATTATTACTGAAATAGAAACGTTCGGCGTATTTGCATTTTAATTTCCCATAATAACATTGAACTTTATCAAGGTGAAAATTAGCTCTTCTAATGGAGGTTACAATGCCTTATAACGTGCAATTAAAAGCAGAAGATTGAAGTTGGTTTAGTTTAAAACTAAATAAAGTGAGCGAACAGTTAAGAATTCTTTATAAATTGATTTTAACATTGCTTTTTCTTCACAAATATTGAAGGACAAATATTGTTGATACATTTATTTTCGTAGATACCAATTTTCGAGGATTAAGGAAAACTGGTATTTTGTATCTATTTGAATTTGTATTGTGCATAAATACCTATACAAAATTTGTAATTCGTTGGACATTTGAATTCGTGGTTACTGGGTAACTACGAAACACACGAAAATTAGTATCCATCGAATAATAATGAATCCATAGTAAACAGTTGGGTTATTTCATCAGTATATTTTGTTGAAATATTGCTTTAATGAAGTATGATAAATTAAAAATTAAAATTGTACTTCGTGTATACAAACTGTTATTATTGATGAACTTTCCCGTTTGGATTTTCATTTTTGTTGTTGAATTTTTTACTATCATATGTGATATATTTAACGAAAGAAAGAAGCGCTTACAATATTGTAGTTTTTGTTTCCTCTTACTTTCATCAATAAATAACAGGAAACTGACAATTTATGTAAGTAGATGCGAGTAGGTAAAATGACAACATACAGCGATAGAAAAAACAAATACCAGCAACCACACACCATGAATTTGACAATAGAAAAAGACAAAATACAGATTCAAATCTTATTATTCGAATTATTGAAAGTATTAGGGAATCCATTCGGTAACCATTATTTGATTATGGTTGTGTAATAAAAGTATCAACGGCGAAACCTAACCCAGGCCATATACACTACTCTGTTAAATTTCTTCGGAGTTGGGTATTTTTTATATTGTACTTTTAGACGAAAGTAGTCAAGGCCATACGTATAGATCACTTTTTCCCGCGTTTTTTTTTGAAAGATGACGTAACAATGCATATACCTGTTATTGTGTAATAATGCATATTGCATTAATTATGCACATATAGACTATAGTGTAATAATGCATATTGCACTAATTAAGCAATTATGCATATGGACTATTATGTAATAATACAAATTGATAATTGATTTTATGATATGATTTCATGAAAATAGATTGAAAGAAGTTATCGTTATGTATGGTGTTTCGTACGGAAGTATGACTATATGTTGCAGCTAGTGATTTATGTTAATTTTGTCGAGTGTTATAATTCAGCAGATATTGCCCTCTTTTAATCATATATTTTAGATAACAATCGTTAGACTTTTATTCTTGTATTAGTGTGTGTATTTGTGTGTGTTTGGAGCAATGCTTTTTTTTTTGGAAGGGGTCTCCAGACTTTTTTAACGTTGTATGTATATAGTTTTTTTTTTTTTTTTAGTTTTTTTTTCATAAATTATTTTTAAATATCAACACAACACGTAACCGTGTATTATTATTATTATTATTTTTTTAATAATAAAGACTAAGATAATAGGGATAAATACACTTTTTATTTATATACAATATCTACATCCCATATGGGGTTGTTGTATAATCTTTCTTTAACACCCGTTTGTCAAATACAATCCTGTAGGTTTTATCTTCTGCACGAGTTATAATGTTAGTAGTTTTAACTTCACGACAGATTTTGTTATCATCAGTCACAGTTACTTTATCAGTTTTTCCTTGTACAACATCTTTCATTGTGTCAAAGTTGAGTTCGAGGGCATTCTTATAGTTTAAAGTTATTCCACGGATTTTGCAGCATGTTCTATTTCCATCTCTATCGGGATTTTTGAGTTTATAACCATAATTCTTTGGCCCACCACTAACAAAAACGTCAATGTTATTGTTTGGTGTTTCATCCGTTAGATCCCCCAAATAATCACCAGTTATTGGTCGCCAATCGCCTGGTTTAGAGCTGAAAATGATTGAATCAGTGTCGCAATAGAGTGCGCGGTCACCAAGGTTTTCAAGATATTTGTACAGCTGTAGTCGAGCCTGTGTCGTTGTATAGGCTGCTATTACCACATTAGTTCTTCCTGTTTCTTCAATAAATTGAGACTGGTTAATCCAATTGATTCTGACCATATCGTCCGTAACAAAGCTGACGTCTTGGACTTCTTGACTGTCACTGGTCAGGATATCAAAATAAATGGAAGGATCTGTTAAATATGTTGTACGTGGTAAATTTAATCGCTGACCAAACTTTCCCCAGAAACTGTAAATAGAATTATATTTTTATATATGACAGTAAGTTAATCTTAAGTGGTCTTTATTTCAATTAAGAGTTGAAATCAACCAGTGAATAACATATGCATAATATATTATTTGTTTTATTATTATTAATATTATCATTATTATTATCTTATATCATGTACACCTCACCTGTTCAGCATTAATTTGGCCAGTTGTCTAAGTCCTGGGTTACAATTAATGTTTTTTGCATCAAGCCTTATGCCTTCTTTTTCGAAGTAGTCCTCTGTGTATTTCTGACGGTCTTCTTCTGTTTTGCACCAATCGGGCCATCCGCTTGCCTCTTGTTTTATTTTCAAAAATGTATTTACATATTCTGTAAAGACACCACCCTGTTTTAAAAGTGGGTCGTATTGTGAAACATTTTCAAAATGCCACACTTCGTATATTTCTTCTATATCATAACCTTTTTCAACGGCTTTTTTTATTTCGTCACTGACCCAAGTACCTGTCAAGGCCCTGCTATCGACGTTGTGGCAGCAGTTTTCAGTTACACCATCTTCCATACAAGTCCGACATAATCCAAACATTAGTTTTCCCTTTATTCTCGAGGGAAGAACAGGGAGATATAAATTTCTTGGAGGGTTGATTTTACATTTGACCAATCCTTCGTAAGCATCTATGTTCTTAAATTTTCTGTGATTATCAATGGATGTCCAAGTGGAATCTTCCCTGTTTTATTGATAAATGGATACAGCGAAGTTACGTCATAATAGTTAATGCTTTCGTCTTTGGCTGCTTCTTTATACATTGTGAATGCCTCAGTCCGTCCTCCGTAAAATGCTTCTCTCGGTTCAAGAGGATAATGCATAGTATGACTCTTCATATACTTATTCAGATCCATATTACTCTCCACTTCTTTGTCAAATTCACATTCCCAAATACAGATATATTTATATCCATTCTTTTCGAGAAAACTTCTCTTATCGAGTGTTCTTTGGTATAAATCAGACATTGATGTGCCAGTAACGGGATTCATTGTTGACTTTGCGAAGCATTTTGGACAAGCGTGCCAAAAGCACCCATGGAACTCGTATACAATCTTGTCTCCATCAAGCGTCTCTTGGTAGCCGTCAACCAAAAACGGGCCGATTCTTTTTTCTCCTCCATTTTTCGCATGTACTATTTCAATACTATCTCTCTCCGAAATATATTGTAACCATTTTAATGCTTTAATGGATTGCGTTTGCTGAGGCCTGTATCCATTTGGGGGTATGATACCAATACTGTCGTATTCTAAGAAGTTTCTACGGAAAACAAGATTACATGCTGATGCTATTGTTAAACATTTATCAAAGGGATCAACGCCAGGCTTATCGTCTAGTGAAGTAACTTCCATGAACATCTTTCGGAACGCTATGCAACCCTTTCTTAGTATATCTACATCAGATTTACAGTATGCTAGCAATTGTTCTTGGAAGTTAAATGTGTCATACTTATTCCCGTCTTTTGTCTGGTTTCATTCCATCAGGATTGTAATATTTCATATCTGGTAGTCCCTGGAGTATTGCATTTTGATTATCTTTTGTATTCATGAGATGAGGAAAGTACCCTTTACATAATTCCTTTAAACCGAAAGACTTCGGGAACTTTTCAAGTGACATGGGTAAAAAATTGATTGAATCTATAAATCTGATGTTGCATTTTGGTATATCTATGGACATGAACTTTGATCCACTCTTAATAACCTCTGGTAGAACTCCGTTTTGGTACAAATACTGTAAAATAGGGTAGCTGTCATATCCTTTAAAGTTATGACATAGTACTTTAGCACCACTGTTTTCTTCAGAGAAAAGCCATCGACAAAAATCATCTCTTGTTGTTTCACCCCTGAAGATGTATTCGTTTTGACCGCATTTTTCGCAGTGCGTTCCGCTATCTACCTCGTCTGTCATACATATTTCACACACTTTATGAACTACACATAAATTTGGTGTGTGCTTTCTAGTTCCACACCATGATTGTTTGCAATGAATACATTTTCGTCCCTCAGTAGATGCTGTAAATCCCCTTTCACACTGCAGTAATTCCTCCTGTCTACATTCAAAATCTAAAAATAAAAACGTTTTCGACTTTTCCTTTGGTAAACTATTATGATCCGTTGAAATGTTAAGTTCATGTGTGCTCTCGGAGAGACAGTTTTTGTTATCTTTGTTTTTTTCCTCGGGTACCATATAACATTGATGACTCTCGGGAAAGTAATCTTTACAAACTCTACAGTATTGCTCCCCGCACAGGTGCGGTTTTTTGTGTAGTTTGGCATATACGGACTGACCACATTGATTACATCTAAAGTTGGTGGTGCACGTTGACTGACCAGAGTTACTTCTTTGTTTGTGCAAATCGAAACAAATATCATTACGAAAATAACGATTACAGTCCTCACAATATTTCCAATGTTCGTCGTGTACATCATGGATTTTATAACAATGGTGGCAGGTATTGTTACACGCATGGCGTTCTTTATGGTCATATCCCTTGTTGCATATCGTACAATAGTAATTTCTGCCTAGAAATGCAGGCATTTTGGTGATCACATCATAGTGGTCATCATGTAGATAAAGATACATTTTCTTATCCGCTTCTGGTCCTTCATAAATAATTGCATTAAAATGGCCTTTAGATAGTACATAAATTTGATACTCTGACATAACCTCCTGGAAGCGTTTTATTTCTGGGATACCACATTTACCTAAAGGTACATTTGCTTTATCATGTAACTGCAAAGCAAGATCTCTTTGTATGTGTCTACCTACACGAATGCTGTTCCACTTTTCATGATTATCCAATCTAGCCTTTGCAGTCACTATCGCTCTAGCACAACATAAGTTATCTTTGTTTTGTACTCTTATAAAACATCTTTTTCCCTCTAAAGTCTTTTCAAGATCGACATATCTACATCGCTTTCCAATTCCACCAACTGGCATACTGACTTGTATGAATTCAATTTCAAGAGTTTCGTCCATCACGAATTGCTCATATGACTGCAGCACTCTTTCAATTTCCGTGAGAAATCGCTCTGCATTCAACTGTGATAATTTCATGAACGGCAATGAGATTGGAAAGTCGAGTTCTGGACATTGCACTGATAGTCGAACTAAATCGTCAGGCTCCATGAACTTTGTAATATCTTTTATGATGGAGTTGAAGAGAACTCTGAGACTCTTTAAAATATTAGGAATACCCCGAACATCTAGCTCTCGAAATGCAACTTTATATCTGGTCGAGGTTGTGTTAAATTTGGGCATTTTCTGGGTTCCAACAACGCTTATGGTATACGAATCACTTGGGTCGTCATATTTTGTTACTTTCCTTTTTATTGGGAGTCCATCTTGTGTTGATTTCCTTTTTACACCTCCACCAGACTGATTATGAAAGTTTTCTTTATGTAAGGATAAACGATCCGGATGACTAAACACCTTTTTACATTTATCACACTGGTAAAACTCTGAACTGCTGTGTTTTCTTTCATGACTCTCTAAGTTACTCTTTCTGTAAAATCCCTTATCACACACACGACACCTGAAGACTTCTTGATGTCCTAGTATTCGTTTATGTTCATCAAGTAAACTGCGTTTGGAAAATGTAGCACCACAATGTTGACACTCATATTGCCTGGACATCTTTCCTCGATGATGATCCATCTTGTACTGAAGAATATCTATAAGGAAAACGAATGTATAAGGAGATGAATATTCGCCTACATAAAAACAGATTTTACAAGAAATGTTTTCATTTTAAATTTTGTGTTTGAAGTGAAAAGATGTCTAGATGCCCATATTGTTCGGTGTCCTTTTCCAGAAAAGACAATTTGCAAAGACACATGAAGAACAGCCACGAAAAGAATCAACCATTTACTGATGAGGATGAGTATACCAAAACAGATATTCCTTCTTCCTTAATATTGCCACGTGACAACACGGTCATTTTAGGGCACCCCTTTACCATGATGTTGGCTGGACCAACAGGGTCGGGAAAAACGTTTTGGATGAAAATGCTTTTGGAGAGAGCAAAGTGCATGATAAAACCAACACCAGAGAGGATAATATGGTGTTATAAACGATGGCAGCCATTATTTACTGAAATGCAACAGACGGTAAAGAACATTATTTTCGTTCAAGGGATTCCAGATGACATGAACAGCGATTCATTTATAGATCCTAAATATCCTAGTCTTGTCGTAATAGATGATCTTATGAAAGACGCAACTAACAGTTAACATGTGTGCGAGTTATTTGTTGAGGGTAGCCATCATCGTAACTTGAGTGTAACTTGTATCTTGCAAAATGCCTTTTCGAAGGGAAAGGAAAACAGAACAATGAGCATTAATAGTCAGTATATAGTTCTGTTCAAAAACCCACGTGATCAAGTCACACCTGCTGTATTTGCTAGACAGATGTATCCAAACAATTTAAAAGATTCATGAACAAATATATTGAAGGAGTTAAAAGACCATACGGCTACCTGTTTGTAGATCTTAAGCAGAACACATTAGAAGAAGAGAGATTAAAAATTGATATATTTAATGAACAAAACCAAAGAGTAGAGAATTCGGATGTCATGCATGGTGGCAGTATGGCAAGGTATATAAACGATAAAGGTAAAATAATTGACCAGTTTGAAGTAAGAAGAACAAGAGAGCAGTCGCTTTCTGGAGACGTGTCAGAATTTGTTGAAGCTAAAGAAACAATGCCTTCATGTGACGAATGTGGATTGATGTTCGAAAATTTATCTGATTTAATGAGGCATGTAAAGCGATGGTGTCCAGAAAATAACGATATGAAGCGTAAATTCAACGAGGAACATGAAGATATTCCTTCAAAGAAATTCAAAACTGAAATAGAGATTGAAGACGGCGAAAGCGATGTTTTTAAGAAATTAGCTAAATATGCGAGAGACGAGACAGAAGACCTTTGGGAAGAGAAAGTTGACAAGTACTTGAAAAATGGTATGAGTGAAACTGAAGCAAAATACAGAGCTAACCGAAAACTTCGAGAAGATGAACTTGATAAGTTTATGTGGAAATATGCAAACTTGGTGCATTATATTCTACAACTTAGAGTTGGCAGATTGCATTTAAAGGTAGTAAAGTTCATTGAAAAATTGTTGCAAGAAGGAACTGAATATAAAAAAGCAATAAAAATGGCGATAAGAAAATACAAAAATGAACTCGATAATTATCTTGATGAAGTCATTGAGGAGGAAGAAAAAGGAGAAGAGGAGGAGGGTGATGATGATGACGAAGAGGAGGAGGGAGATGAGGAGGGTGATGATGATGGTGATCAAGAGGAGGAGGAGGGAGATGAGGACGTTGATGATGAGGAGGAGGAAGAAGAGGAGGATTAGAACTATTAGTGTTAATCATTTCGTTCTCTCGTTTTTTATGAGGAGGAGGAGGAGGAGGAGGAGGAGGATGAGGAGGAGGAGGAGGAGGAAGAGGAGGATTAGAACTATTAGTGTTAATCATTTCGTTCTCTCGTTTTTTATGAGGAGGAGGAGGAGGAGGAGGAGGAGGAGGAGGAGGAGGAGGAGGAGGAGGAGGAGGAGGATTATAATATGAAAACTCAAATTATGTTTCATTTTACTTCCGACATTCAACCAGTGCACATGGCGTCGTGGGAAAAGTATTTACAGAAGATTTATTATGAGCCATCAAATGCCGCTAGTTTTGCTGGACCGGATAAACTATACGCATTTGTAAAGCGAGATGGAAAATACAAACTCAGTAAATATAAGATAAGAAAATGGTTACAGAACCAAGAGTCTTATTCAATGCAGAGAGGTGTTCGACGACCTAAAAATCGAACTCATATAAATGTCGCCGGTATAGACGACCAGTGGTCTGCAGATCTCATGGATATGGTGAAATTTAAAAAATATGACGACGATTACTCTTACGTTTTGGTCGTAATTGATGCTTTTTCCAAATACATATGGCTGCGAAAATTGAAAAACAAACAGGGCGAATCCGTTGCTTCGGCATTTAAAGACATTTTTAAGGAGGGTCGTAAACCAAACCGAATAAGAACCGATAAAGGCCAAGAGTTCAGATCAAGAAAGGTACAACGTGTTTTTCAAACTGAGGGAATTAATCATTTCTATGCCTTAAACGAGGTGAAAGCAGCTATTTCAGAAAGAGCAATAAAAACCATTAAGACCAGGATATATCGTTACTTTGCCTATAAACAATCTTACAAATACATAGATAAATTGCAAGATTATGCTGAAGGTTATAATAACACTGTACATAGAACCATAGATATGCCACCAAATGAGGTGTCTAAACAGAATGAAGAAAGCGTACATCTAGCTACATACTTTGCACGGAAACCATCAAAGAAAATGCCAAAACATTTGAGATTCAGATTTTCAATAGGAACTCGTGTTAGAATAACATATCTTAAAAATGTTTTTACTCGTGAATATGAAGAAAAATGGACCGGGGAGATATTTACAATATCTGGTAGATTTTGGAGAAACAATGCTGCAATATATCGCCTCCAGGATTACAACGGAAAAGAAATAGTTGGGACCTTTTACCAGAGTGAAGTCCAGAAGGTTACCACGAAAGATGATGATTTATGGAAAATCGAAAAAATTGTGAAAACCAGAGGAAAGGGGCCAAACAAACAATATTTTGTGAAATGGCTTTATTGGCCAGAGAGATTTTCATCATGGGTTAACACACGCGATTTACAAGACTTGTAAATACTGTATTACTAGTTTAATAAAATATGTTTTTTCTTGAAAAGGTTTTGTTGTCTTTTTATTTGATATATTTGATAGGTCAAACAATTTATATAATAAATCTTACCTTAAGAAATAAATTGTCCAAGTTATTCCATACATCAATTCCCCGTATATGTCGTCCTTTATTACAAGTTTAAAGTGGCGCAAAAATAAGCAGGCATGCGCATTTAATTGATTGTAAGGAATTCAAATAATTTTGCAAAAGAATTCAAATCATGTTGCAAAAGAATTCAAATAATCTAGCAGAAGAATTCAAATAATGTTGCAATGAGAATTCAAGTAATTTAGCAATAGGAATTCAAACAATTTAGCAATACAAAGTCAAGTATGTGTGAAATATTTTGTTTTCAAACTGGTAATAACAAATGCAGCTGGCGTATTTAACTAGACATAATTAAGTGGCTAAAGAGATAATCATCTGTTCATTGGCTTTTATTCATAGGAACGAATTCAATTTTAAATCATGACCTTTGATGTTAATCATGGCATGACCCGCTAGCTATATGGGTGATTAAGGACATATGTCTTTAGAAGCTGCAGTTGTGGGAAAATATCTACTTTAATTTTGCTATAAGTATATAGGACAGATTTTAAATGTTAACTAGAAAGAGGTTTTGTTTTTAATATTTTTTAAGATTAATCAAAAAAGATAATCTAAATTGAATGACGGTAAACTATTTGTAAAAAAAAATAAATTCAGATATAATGAAAACTTAAAAAAGTATCTAATTATTTATCAAATTAAATACGAAAATTAAATCAACATGCACATAGTCAATTTAAAAGAACAATTTATCGGCTTGGATAAATATTCAACTAATATTCAAAGTTTGATTATATATATACTACTATTTATCTTGTCAGTGACAAAGCTTCACGCCAGGTGACGACAATTAACAATAAAACCGTGTTGAAAGCTGCAAGGACAGATGTTTTCATAATCGAATGTGAAATAAATCATCTGAATCTTTATCGTCAAGCTACAACGAAAAACATTGAATTAAAAGATAATTATTAAACCTAATTCAACAGATCATTATATCTTCAAATGTTTATATTTTCTCTTAAGTATGGCGTTCTTCTTTAAAAACCATTTAGATATTAAATCAATGATAATTATCTTAAAGCAAACACGCCAAAAGATTGAGTGAAATCAAGTCGTAAACAATGTACTAATTAGACTTATTACTCACTAGGCATATATTACATATTAACCATATAAAAAAATACATTATTTAATTTACATAAAACTTATAATATGCATTATAACATAAAACTTATAATATGCATTATAAAATAAAACTTATAATATGCATTATTACATAAAACTTATAATATGCATTTTTACATAAAACTTATAATATGTATTATTACGCAATTAGTCAATTATCAATGTTACGCAATTCGCCAATTAGCAAAATGCATAATTACACAATAGTCTATTTATATGCATAATTAATGCAATATGCATTATTACACAATAACAGGTATATGCATTGTTACGTCATCTTTCAAATTAAATACGAAAATTAAATCAACATGCACATAGTCAATTTAAAAGAACAATTTATCGGCTTGGATAAATATTCAACTAATATTCAAAGTTTGATTATATATATACTACTATTTATCTTGTCAGTGACAAAGCTTCACGCCAGGTGACGACAATTAACAATAAAACCGTGTTGAAAGCTGCAAGGACAGATGTTTTCATAATCGAATGTGAAATAAATCATCTGAATCTTTATCGTCAAGCTACAACGAAAAACATTGAATTAAAAGATAATTATTAAACCTAATTCAACAGATCATTATATCTTCAAATGTTTATATTTTCTCTTAAGTATGGCGTTCTTCTTTAAAAACCATTTAGATATAAAATCAATGATAATTATCTTAAAGCAAACACGCCAAAAGATTGAGTGAAATCAAGTCGTAAACAATGTACTAATTAGACTTATTACTCACTAGGCATATATTACATATTAACCATATAAAAAAATACATTATTTAATTTACATAAAACTTATAATATGCATTATAACATAAAACTTATAATATGCATTATAAAATAAAACTTATAATATGCATTATTACATAAAACTTATAATATGCATTTTTACATAAAACTTATAATATGTATTATTACGCAATTAGTCAATTATCAATGTTACGCAATTCGCCAATTAGCAAAATGCATAATTACACAATAGTCTATTTATATGCATAATTAATGCAATATGCATTATTACACAATAACAGGTATATGCATTGTTACGTCATCTTTCAAAAAAAAAAACGCGGGAAAAAGTGATCTATACGTATGGCCTTGACTACTGACGAATCTAACTTAAGACAGACTGTCTTTTGATTAAAAATGAAATTAATTGTATTTTTTAAACATATTTTACAATACTGGAGATTACATATAGACGTAATTGTCTAACACGACATTTCAACTCAGAATCAATGGTTTAGAGTATGTTCAATGAGTTTTCAGTAATCCCTTATATTTCTTATTGAAGTCCTTTTTAGTTCATCTATGTTAAATGTTATAATTTGTGACATAAAATTTTAAATAAAGCAGTATAAAGCGAAAAGGAGACTTTTGGTGTAAAGAAAGCTTGTTTTATCATTGTGTGACTCTATTTGATGTAAAGAAAGCTTGTTTTATCATTGCGTGACTCTATTTGATGTAAAGAAAGCTTGTTTTATCATTGTGTGACTCTATTTGATGTAAAGAAAGCTTGTTTTTATCACTGTGTGACTATTTGATGTAAAGAAAGCTTGTTTTATCATTGTGTGACTCTATTTGATGTAAAAAAAGGGACTAGAGGTTCATACATTTTATTCAATAAAGAAGCAACAAACGACACAAAATGAAAAAAAAAGTTAAATTCGGTTTATGTGTATTTATAAAATTGTTTTTTTTTACATAATTAAATGACAACATCCTGACCATCTTTGTAAGATGACAATTAATGCAATGAAAACAAAGTCTATGAATGCATCTCCCTCATGCCTAATGGACAGTAGACGCTTTTCGCTGTCAGTTTCACCCGATACCATCGACCCAGTATGAATGATTTGATGGAAGCATTACATGTATGACCGTACATTTTAGAACTAAGGGATTTAGGTGAGAAGATTTGAGTAAAGTAGACATGTAATCGTATCAATTTTTATTATGGAGAATAATCATGTTAAATATATATCTTTTTGGAATGATAACAATAGGTTTTTGGTTCGTTATATAGGTCAATGAAATTACAACAAAACGACAAAAAAACATAAAAATCAAGAGTTTATATACATACGAGTGTTTATTTAGATAGTTATCAAATTGAATAACACAATATTATACAAATATAGCCTTTGTATGAGGTCAATACAAGGATATATTGACCTGAAGAAGTATATTGACTGAGGACGAAGTCCGATGTTGATATACCTCTTTGGGTCGATATATCCTGTATTGACCTCATACAAAGGCTACATTTATTTATATTATTAATTTCCGACCATATTTGTATCAAAATCGTTATTTGATTTTGTTGGGATTTTATAGATATCATAATGTCTCCTTGACAATAACAAAATATTAGTTGTTATTTAAATTGCTTTTTTTTTCTGTTTGTTTGTCATCTTATGTATTTTGAAGATTTTTTACCGTCAAATAATCGATCACAGATAGCATTTGTTTCAAAACGTTTAAGATCGTTTTTAAACAATATCCTGAAATTCATTACATGACGTCACAAAGTATATCGTTTTTTTGTTATCCGCCGTTTTCTCTCTACCTTCGAAAATATAGTTTAACATGTGACTATCCATAAACGAATCAAATTTGTTTAAATACATGAATTAATAATACTTCTATTTGATGTAAAGAAAGCTTGTTTTATCATTGTGTGACTCTATTTGATGTCAAGAAAGCTTGTTTTATCATTGTGTGACTCTATTTGATGCAAAAAAAGCTTGTTTTATCATTATGTGACTCTATTTGATGTAAAGAAAGCTTGTTTTAACATTGTGTGACTCTATTTGATATAAAGAAAGCTTGTTTTTATCACTGTGTGACTCTATTTGATGTAAAGAAAACTTGTTTTATCACTGTGTGACTCTATTTGATGTAAAAAAAAGCTTGTTTTATCATTGTGTGACTCTATTTGATGTAAAGAAAGCTTGTTTTATCATTGTGTGACTCTATTTGATGTAACGAAAGCTTGTTTTATCATTGTGTGACTCTATTTGATGTAAAGAAAGCTTGTTTTATCATTGTTTGACTCTATTTGATGTAAAGAAAGCTTGTTTTATCATTGTGTGACTCTATTTGATGTAAAGAAAGTTTGTTTTATCATTGTGTGACTCTATTTGATGTAAAGAAAGCTTGTTTTATCATTGTTTGACTCTATTTGATGTAAAGAAAGCTTGTTTTATCATTGTGTGACTCTATTTGATGTAAAGAAAGCTTGTTTTTATCACTGTGTGACTCTATTGGATGTAAAGAAAGCTTGTTTTATCATTGTGTGACTCTATTTGATGTAAAAAAAGCTTGTTTTATCATTGTGTGACTCTATTTGATGTAAAGAAAGCTTGTTTTATCATTGTATGACTCTATTTGATGTAAAAAAAGCTTGTTTTATCATTGTGTGACTCTATTTGATGTAAAGAAAGCTTGTTTTATCATTGTGTGACTATTTGAAGTAAAGAAAGCTTGTTTTATCATTGTGTGACTCTATTTGAAGTAAAGAAAGCTTGTTTTATCATTGTGTGACTCTATTTGACGAGTAATTGCCAAACGTTGAACTGGTTCAATAACCTTTGTTACATACGTCAAACGATGATTATTTGGAGAGCTTTCCCAGACATAATATTAAGATTAAAGGTTCTTATTCCGAAATAAACACTGTTCTAGAGAGCCGTAAATCGTAACCTTAATTTTCTATTTTATACTCTACGTCTACTTTGTCTCGATATGTCTGGTAAAAAGTGGCTTTATCATAGAAATTAGATTAAGTAATCATAATATATACTATTGCATTCATTGATTCTTTTTCTTTCAGAGACAAGTGAATTGTCAAAGGTGAAGCCATATAGGGCTTATAACTGGTATACAGTAAAAGACAAAAACAGAGGTTTAAGGTTAACTGTTTATTTAAAAGACTTACCTGATGTATAAGAATGCCAAAATGTAAACAATAAACGGAATAACAAAAAACAAAAAACCCAACAGAACAATGTCTTTTTTGTTCCTTTTTTTTTTAGTTTTCATTTTATGGTTAAACATTTTTCGTTCTTTTGGTCATACATTGTCATAGCAAATTAATGCACATTAATTTTCTATTCAAGATTGTAGCAATCATGCAAAACTATCAAAAGTTATGAAAAATGAATTTAATACAATTAAATTCCCGAAAAGGAGACAGACAAGGTCATAATGTATCAAACATTATCTGCATTTTACATAGATAATCCAAACACTGTACATAAAGTTCTTCTCCAATAAAATTAACATGCCGCAGCGATTTTTTTAGAAAAGAATGCCTGTCTTTGTTTCTACTGCCATTCAATCAATGTTGGAGTTCTATCAATGAGAAAAATAGGCTTAGGGGAAACGCAGCTTTTTGCCAAATCTACCGAATTTCACTGACAGACGGTGGTGTACTAATGATTATAAAGTGACCTTTTGAAGTTTCGTTTTGATTGCACTGTCACAATTGTTAGGCGGGAATTTTCTTTTTTAAGTGTGCTATCTCTATATATAGAACCAAAAAGCGTTCGGTTAAAGACAAAATACAAAACGAAAATAAAACATTTGATTGCATTAAAATCAAAAGGATCTTTATTTTTCATTGATGTGTAAGAACCATATAGACATCGTTTCAAACCTTCCTGTCGCATAAACTTTCAAGCCAGATTTTCTAATAAAACGACAAAAGAGAAAATGAACAATATCAAACTTGACCTTTATTATGAGGAACATACTTACTAAGTATATCGAAATTCGAAAAAGAGTTGAGCAAGCAAGCATTATCAAGTTAGCACATACACTGCCATTTGGCACAGAAAGTAAAATGAAGTATTTGTTGTGTACTTGGTGTAATACGAAATAAAATGAAGTTCAATTATTGAATCAGTAATATTTCAACAACACAAAACGTTTAATAATTAATACGATAGTTCAATTTGCACTGGATGGCATGAACAATATAATAGTTGTTTTGTATAACCTAAAACCATTAAATAATTTCGTTGGGCATTTTAGTTTAATACGATATTTGGTCCAGCATATGTCCAAAAGATAAATAAAACAACCAAAAGTACTATATAAGTATGCTTTTCAATGCTTTGCTAGAAAGAAAATGCTTAGGAGTATGGACTCGTATGTTCTATTATAATAACTATACATTCTCAGTTATAGTTACGATACTGTTGTCAGGTCATTAAAGACTGCATATTTTGGCGTTAATATTGATTCACTGATAGTGTCTTTGCATCGGAACTAACACATTTATTTAAAAACCAGTTGTTGGCATGAAACGGGTTATTTTCTTCTCATATATGTTATGATGGTATGATACTAAACCCCTCACGGGAAGGACTGTGCCTGATATTCATATGATGAAGACATCATAATCTTTTAATCAGTTTAATTGAAGCCTGGAATTGGCATGTCAGTTAACTGGTAGTTGTCTTATTTTATTTATGTATTATTGTCATTTTGTTTATTTTCTTTGGTTACATCTTCTGACATCAGAATCGGACTTCTCTTGAACTAAATTTAAATGTACGTATTGGTATGGGTTTACTTTTCTGCATTGGCTAGATGTATAGGGGGAGGGTTGAGATCTCATAAACCTATTTCACCCCGCCGCTTTTTTGCGCCTGTCCCAAGTCAGGAGCCTCTGGCCTTTGTTAGTCTTGTATTATTTTTAATTTTAGTTTCTTGTGTACAATTTGGAGTTTAGTATGGCGTCCGTTATCACTGTACTAGTATATATATTTGTTTAGGGGCCAGCTGAAGGACGCCTCCGGGTGCTGGAATTTCTCCCTGCATTAAAGACCTGTTGGTGGGTGACCTTCTGCTGTTGTCTTCTCTATAGTCGGGTTGTTGTCTCTGTGACAGATTCCCCATTTCCATTCTCAATTTTATCAGTAAATACATTTAAAAAAATGTAAGCTTTGAAATAAGACAAAGTATCGTTAATCTTATCATATTGAACGCTTGAAACAAAGCTCATTGAGTAAGTGTTCTACCTGATCTCATTTCCTATGAAAATGCTGATTACTGAAACTTTAAATTTTTGCCAAAAATTTATTCAATACGAAAATGATGATGTTTATCTGAACCGTTTGCTACCATAAAGCATCCTCTACCCTAACTTGTCTGACCGTAAACAGTTATTTAAAAAAAATATAACCGCAATAATAGGTCTGGTACCATACTTTAAAACATTAAAACACACAAGAAATAGTGGCAATGTTGGTTTTTTGGAACCGGTTCTTAACATTTATAGTTTTAATGTCGAATCCGGGAATTCTGTAAAACAAATTATACGTGAAATCATAATAAGTGAGTACCAGATAGTATTTTAAAAAGCAAAATCTAAAAATGTCAGAAGTTGAATGATTATTGAAAGGTACTGAAATGGCAGCTAATAAAAAAGAATTAAAATTCGTTTTGATCGGCTTTGCAAATTTGTTCTTATCTAAAAGAAAACATCTGCTTTTATACGGATACGATCTTAAACTGTTCTTGAGAATTAAACTAATATAAATAAGAAGATGTGTTTTTTGACCCAATAAGACAACCTTTTTTTTTAGACATGTCTCAACGTAGAAAGATTTGAGAGTTATAGGTGAAGGTATGGCCTTTAACACGGAGCCTTGGCTCACACCAAATATCAAACTATAAATCTTTTAAAGGAAAGAGCTTTTTTGATTATTTAATAATCACATCTCCAAACAAACCAAACAAAGTGTCTTTTTATGTTGAAATGAATCACTACTGTCGTCTCAGGTTAGTGTGTAGGTTGAAACCTGTTAAAACGTTTGAATCCGCGGCATCCTAGTGCAGGAACCTGTTATTCAGTGGTTGTTGTTTGTTGGTGTGGTTCTCGGGTGTTTCTTGCTTTTCAATTTTTTTAAATATCGATTAGACCGTTGGTTTTCCTGTTTGATTTGTTTATTTTGGGGCCCTTTGTAGCTTCTGGTCAATGTTAGCCAGGGCACCGTGTTGCAGTACGGTACTTTTTGTTTATGCATTTATGCTTGGATTGAGAGTTGTCTCATTGGCATTGATAACACATCGCCCTTATCTATACATACAACAAATATGTAAACAGAGCGTAAGCATTCAATTCAAATTTACGATTGCAGAAACGAAGTCATGGCTTATTATAACGATTTTATTTGCTTTACTTTGATCAAAGCAAGGCTTGAAACGGACAGTAATTATTTTGATATTTGATTGATGAGTTTATATTTTCGGACTTACTTTTAGAAATGATATTTGCCCATCGGGGATCTTCATATCAAAGATCTTCAAGACAACTAATCTTATTGAGGTCACATGGAAATTAGTTCTGCATTTTACCGAAAATGAAAGATTAAGTCATGGTTATGACCTTTTCCTTGATTGGATATATCATTCGACTTGTCGATACGTTTTGTCTTACAGATACATGTTTAACTTGCCACTGTTGCAGACAATTAACATGGCTGATTGTCACGTCTTTAAAGATATAAACTTGTACTTTTGGTCTTAGTGTTCGATAAAACAATTAATTTTACTAGCCTTGTATGACTGCAATTGTCTTATGAAAAATGAGTGATTATATAAAAATATGAAACAAGTGATAGAATATCAGTTTAGTAAAACAAAATAATGCAAATTTAGTTCTCTGCAAAAGAAACATAAAAAAATATAAACAGATAAAATTATGCCATCCTTTTGAACTTCCGTGTTCACGAAAGGACATGTAGACTTTTGTCTTTAATTTGTGAAACTTTACAAACTCATTAAAAATAGAAACGTCGAAGTCTGACCAATCACAATTATGCATAAGACCTAAAACATCGGAAAATACATACTTACAGAATGATAACACAAAGATCTTGATTAATTACGTAATCAGAATATAAATTTTCTTGTGCAGATTCTACACATGTATAGTTGTTTGTAGTTCTTTTTATTAAAGACGATGATCAACTGCTTCTTGGTTTTAGATATTTCCATCTGATGTTAACTGAAAGCTAACTTATCACTGATACCAATACTTTTTGGTTTCCTTGTTTCCCCTTTGATACAAGACAGGTTTGTTACTTTCAATGTACAAAATGCCAACTTGTCTTTTGATAGCTTACATAACACTGATTAAAAAAAAAACTTTTGAAATACCTATGATTCAAATAAGGGAGATACTTTCATTCGCAGTTATTGCCCAAATGACTACTTTTTGCACACACAAGTGTCACTTTTTCTTCTTCAAGATTATGTGCTGTCCAGCCTTATAAGAAAGAACTTATGGCTTTAACATGTTACAGTATGGAGGTATCATCCAATAATATTTAGCGTGATTCTTGTTGCTCAGTCTTTAATTTTCTGTCGGTTGTTTATGTGTTGATTTTTTTTTTATTTAGCCAAGGCGTTGTCAGTTTATTTTCGACTGATAAGTTTGAATGTCCCTCTGGTATTTTTCGCTCTCTTTTATCGCAAAAGTCAAAAATCTATAATGATAATTGAACTTTTGAGATTGACCTCACCATCAATATAAAAAAGAAGATCTGGTATGATTGCCAATGAGACAACTCTCCACAAGATACCAAAATGACACATAAATTAAAAACTATAGGGTCACCGCACGGTGACCGAGAGTCTCAAATTAAGTAATCAGGGTCTAAAATACGTAATATAGAGATCTTTAAAAAACAGAATCATACCAAACATATTTTTATTACATTTGAGGGGTGTATCTCATATTAAAAGTCAGCAGAGCGTAGCAACCATAATGTATTGGCGTAATGTCATGTCGTCATTTATGCTATGTCGATAGTTCAAGATGATGAATTTATTTTCTTTGAAATGTGTTTATTTCACACCCGTATACATGTTCAGTTGTGTTTTACACAGTTTTTCGGAATTGTATGGACCAATGTTGATGGAACTGTACCCTAATGTGGACCAGTATGTGAAGTTGTGCACCTGACTTAGGAATGGAAAAGATGGCTGCCGTTTCCATGGAAACAGCAAAAACCCGAAATATTCAAAGTGTTCCAAACTGGAAGAAACTCCACAGGAGTTATAACTTGCATGTGCTGATTTGCAGTTTGACTTTGGAATTTTCAAAATGGCTGCCGTTTCCATGGAAACAGCTAAAATATAAAAAAATTCTTACTCTTTCATTATAAGACCCAACTGGATGAAACTTCATAAAAATGTTACCCTGTATGCCAAGATGTCAAAACAATAGTTGGATAGTCCAAAATGGCCGACGTTGTCATGGAAATTGGGGGCAAGCCTTGCATTGACCCTATGGAAAAATGCATAAAATCTGCATTTTCTCAGAGAGTATTACACCAAAGTAAATGAAACTGTATGGATATATAATATTACAGGTGGCACTGAGATCTCTACTTTTAGAATTTTGGAATTATCTACTGTAACCATGGTTGCAGCAAAAATGTTCAAAATTTCAAAAAACATCAAAGTGCTGCCAACTGGATGAAACTTTACAGGAATGGTAACTGTCATAGGCAGACTTGCATTTTGAAGTTGGAATTTTCAAAATGGCCGCCGTAACCATGGAAACAGCAAAAATGTCCAAAATATCAAAATGCTCCAAACTTAATGAAACTTTGCAAAAATGATAATTTGAATGTATAAATGCACTCTTTGTCTTTGGAATTTTCAAAAAGGCTGCTGCTCACCTAGCAATGTGGGAATTTTATAATAATTATTATAAGAGTAAACTTTCTTGTAAATATTGGCAAAACAATGATATAAATCTAATTGGGCATTCTTACTTAAATAGCCATCGGCGAATGTCATCAAGATGGAATGTTTCGAAAGGTTGAAATGTAAAACGTTGGCTTTATTTAATGGTGACATAGCCTGAAGACAATGGAATATATAAATAATGAAATATTGCGTGCATCTTTATTTGAATAGCGCTGAAATGCTATATTAAACAATTTAACAATATAGGTAGTTGCATTTTAAAGTGGGAAATAGTGTGCATTACCTCATCGAGGAACAGAAGTTGTAGTCATTGTAGCTAGACCTAAAATATAGGTTAAACACAAGATAAAAATTAAAAAAAAAATATTTGAAAAACAAGTTACACGTTACATCGTAAGATTAAATAAATATTAGAGTCACCAAAACCACGTCATGAGGCTTTGTATAGATAGTATAATCACGTAAACAATAGTGTAGAACGACATCTTGTACTAGTAAATTAATTTTAACGGTTATAATGAATATAATTTTAGAATATGCTCTTCAACTTCGTACTTTATTTGGCCTTTTTAACTTTTTTGGATTCGAGCGTCACTAATGAGTCTTTTGTAGACAAAACGCGCGTCTGGCGTATGTACAAAATTTAGTCTTGGTATCTATGATGAGTTTATTTAATTAGAAAAATAACTAATCAGACATCTTTCTTCATGTTTAGTTATGATAAAATTATAATCCATTATCAGAAACAATATCGTTTTGTATTGGCACCAATGCAATGATAAAAATTACCCCGGTGGTAGAGTGCTGATCTGTAAAAGTCAACAAGTCACAACAGTCCAGAGAAGATTATCATGATTTTATAATATTTAAACCGCCCTGCTATACAAATAGTGAAAGCATCTAATTCTTTTTTTTTACAGAAACACAGTTATTATATATTTAGCATTTTTTTTAAGAAAAAAAATTGAATTTATTGGAGAAGTATGTGCGATGATCTTTTTTCATATAGTCATAGTCTATTTATCAATGTTGTTAACTTAAGTAATATGATACAAAGGGAGCCATTCTTAGGTTCCCATGTTATGTAATTTAACAGAAAAATATATTATCAAAAACGAAAAAAAATATTCATTAGATCAAGAAAATAATAGTTATTGATCTTGTTATTTAGCCTGATAGTTATATTAAGAAGCATAGTTTATTCTATATTATAAGTGTATTCGTTGCTATCGTTACGGTGAAGTATAGGGTTTTACACGGCCCGTCAGAAATAGTTTGTTTCATCTCTTAGCACCATGCATGTTATGAGGTTATTGTTTCATCTCTTAGCACCATGCATGTTATGAGGTTAATCCATACACTGTTGACGTTATACAATTGCATGTCATTTTTTTTTAAAGCTTTAGACTCATATTTTTTAAATTGTGTACCGGGATAGTTTTAAAACAGCTTATATTAGAAAAGGATTTATCCTACCACCATCAAGTAAATGTAAGTGAAAACAGTCATTAATATCTAAATGTGTGTATAAAATGTAATAACTTGGATATTATCATTCTGAGAAGCAATAAACGTTCGAGGATAAAACTTCTAAAGTGCTTGGTATAACAGTACATGAAAATGTCGGAAATATTACAATATTCTCCTTATTTGTCGTTTATTGTCTTAATCTCGCAAACATACACTAATGTATAAATGTATATCTGTACTCACATTAACTATTACACAAATTTTCATGACAACAACTGGCACAGGTGACAACACTTGACCGATCAGTTCTATTTACAGACCGTCTTCCGAATATATCTATTGGTTTTAGGAATTGACGACAAAACTAAAATAAATCAGGAAGAAAATACAAGAAGTTATTGTGGTTATACTTCATTTTGTGTTACAATGACATTAGTTTGCCATTGAAAGTAGTGAATGAATTAAATAATAAACTCATCATAAATACCAAGATTAAAATTTTATATTTACGCCAGACGCGCGTTTCGTCTACAAACAAAAACGATCAATTACTCATTCTGACAAATTTGATTCAACAGTAGTTTACCAATGTTCAAATCTTATAATTCAATTAAGAAGTAATAAATGAAGGCAAAAGTGACTTTATGAACTTCGGTAGGAGCGCAACTGTGTGAACATCATAAACACACACAAACCTAATTTTGATATTGTTTTTATTTGTCGAGTCTTCCTTATTTAAAAAATATTTTTAAAAATTAAGGAAATCATTCCAAATAAAAAAGTATAAAGTATCTCTCATTTGTTGTACGAGTTTTGGATCAATTCGGTTATATCAGCTCTTCCATTTTTTAAAAGGCATCAAGCATCGAAGGCAGAACACCTGATGTGAATCTGGTACCGTAAAAATCGTATCGTTTATGTTATACTGTAATAGAACCTTAAATGTTTTTCATATGATTTAAATTTATCCTATTTTGGACAAAACATGACGCTAGTTACATACAGATTTTACGTAGTATTTTAGTGTCATTTAAATAAAAAGATATAACCCCCACCCACCCCAAATCAATTTAGTCTGAAGTTGAATTACCAGTAAACCTGAAAAATTATAATCAAAGACAAAATAAAATGAAATTCAATGCACGTAGTGACAAAAGTAGACGTTAATTAAAAATATTTTCTGTTGGCATGGATGATTTCTTGCCCCTTATAAAAATTTATGTAATATCCTTATCTTGGAAGGTAAAGACAGATTTCTTTCTGATTTTCACTTTCTTTTAGATTTATTAACAACATTCGCGTTTTGACTGCAATTAAACGAAGTCTTAAAAAGACATTTTGTTTGGCCGTTAAAATAATACGACATTATTTGAATGATAGTAAGATCATAATATTTTAAGTTCAAGACAAAAGTAAGATTTTTCTGATTTAAATTTTACTTCTGTTTCAATGTATGTCAATGTCCTAGCCATCGTTATGGTATGATGAACATTTGAGTTTGAGCTTTTCTGATGGAGGCAAATCCAGAAAAAAAACGATTCGACCGAACGAATTTTTTTTATTGACTACAGTTTTTTTTTTACTGAACTCCAAGTTCAATTTACTATGTCCAGAAAAAACGGTCCAACAGTTAAAGGATTAGTAAACAACTGCCATATCCCTGACTTGCCATGGCATAATCCGAAAAAAAATGGGTTCATACCTGGGTTTTTAGCTTGCTAAACCACTACTTTTATACGACAGGTGTTTAAAAACTTGGGTAACCAACCCAGACATAATTGATATAAACCTTCGTAACTACTATAGTTGTAACATCATGTCTGAAGGTTTGGAATGGCGGAAGGGGTATTTTATTTCTGTATTCTTTGATTTTGTAGGCATTTTTGTCATGCTTTAGACTTCATTCATCTTCATTCTTTTTTACCAGCTTCCATTATTCTCTATTCAATATTTTATTGGTTGGTATTTCTCTATTCTATATATTTCGTGCGCATTGTTCTTTTTTCTGTAAACCCCCTTCCATACCGCCATGAATTTGGCAATGGTTTTCATGAGAATCAAAGTGCGTGCAAGTAAATCTTTTCCCATTAAAATTAGCAATTTTATACAACTTTAAGATTTTCCATTACCTGTTTCATTCATTTTCTAATTTTGTTGAACAAATGTATTCAACAACTTTACTTCAATCAATCAAAAAAACATTTAACGGCGCCCACAAGGTCATGAATTCGTATAAAAGTCAATATGACTGCATCAGGAACGCTTAACTCAAAATATGAAACCCATGGATTTATGAATACGTAGTTACGTTAGGTTACGTTGCGGCCTTCAACAATTCGCAAAATACATACCGTATAGTTAGCTATACCAAAGGCCCGAAATGACAACATGTCAAACAACTAATACGAAAAACATTTAAGAGGAGTTTTGGTCCTTGTCACATTTTCATTTATAATTTCAAACTTACGAACTTACATGTTCCGACAAACAACCAGACTTATAAAACTTAATACAAGACTGATTTGTCTCTTCTATGTGATACACCTTTGTAAAAAATATATTTTTCATCATTGTTGAATTAAGTATAATATTGTATTATTTGGATTATTGATGGAGGAATGCATCATTTCTCTCTTCGCTATTGGTTTAACTTTATGATCAGTTTAGTGTGTGTATTTTAAAAGTTTGTTTTGTAATGGCAGCATATAGTAATTCTTGTATCGAATCTATTCAATTTCAGTTTTATATAGTGATGTGTTTTTATTTTGTAATTAGTAATCTGTCTTATTTCAATAAAGGCAACATTAGTATAGCGGTTTTCAAAAGTCATATATCGATTTAGAGAAAACAAATCCGGGCTATAAACTAAAACCGCGGGAAACACATGCACAATTAGAGAACAACAAAGGAACAACGGGAATACTGAATTGCAATGGATGTATTCACTATCACACCATATGTTTTCATATTTATGTTTGTGGCTGATTGTATAAAAATTGATTGGTCAATTGTCAAGTGTAGATTGCTGTTATGATAATTAAAAGAACTATAGCTATATAATCTTACTTCTTAATTTTCGCATATGCTTATAGAATCACACTTGGTTGGGTTTCTCGACTGTTTACAACTTAAACAGACAGGTCCATGATTATTAAGAAGTCCTTAAAGAAAAGTAGCAAAAGTTGAATTTGACGATTTTCTAACGCAAATGGGAAATTTGGAGAAAGACTTAGTTGTTTAGGTCTTTTGTGGAGAGTTGTCTAATTGGCAATCATACCACCTCTTTTTTTTTATAAGATGTGGTATAAATGTCAATGAGACAAATCTCCATCCAAGTCAGTAAACAATTAAAGGTCAAGGTAAGGTATCAACACGGATCATTGAATCACACAAAACAGGGTCCCAAAAGGACTACTATAAAGCAATTCAAACAGGAAAACCAACGGTATAATCTATATAAAAAGGAGAAACGAGAAACATTTATTAACCGCACTAACAAATAACAACCACTGAACATATGGCTTATGTCTTGTGACAGGTGCATACAAATGCTGCGGGTGAAATGTTTTTAATAGACGCAAACCTTCATTCTAACCTGATAGTAGTGTAACATTATTTTTATGTCTGCTTTGTTCACACATTGTTGTAAATATAACGGAATTTGACGAGACTGTTGTAAAAGTGAGAGGTTTAGCGCTACAAAACCAGGTTCAATCCACCATTTCTACATTTGAAAATGCCTGTACCCAGTCAGGAAAACGACAGTTGTTGTCCATTCGTTTGATGTGTTTTGTCATTTGATTTTGCCATGTGATTACGGACTTTCGGAATGAATTTTCCTCGGAGTTCAGTATTTTTGGCATACGATTGCTTTCAAGCAATCTGTAGACTTTTACCGCTGACTCAGGGCTGCATTCCCTCGCGTCAACCGTTTTATTCTAAACATTCAGCAACATCTCAGATTCTTATAATTGCCTTGCTTTAAAAGGTATAAAAAACTAAAGGATTGAACATAAACAACTGTCCTGTAAAGTTCTTCTCATAATATTTATGTTTGATATTTCCCTTGACATATATGCGTGTTTTTAACAACACGGAAAATCAGAATTGAGCAGTATTTATATTTAATGTTTTTATAAATTTAGAAACACGTCAGAGGGAATTCCCCAGTTTTGATAAATGCGAGAGTTCTCTGAATTCCGATAATTCTATTTCTGTCATATAAGAACTGAAGTGGAGTTTTTCCATATTTTACCGTTATGAAACTGATATTTGATGATTTGATACTGTACTCTCATAAAAGAAATGGAGAACCATTCACCATATCATTTAATAAACGTTCTTGTTCAAAATCGCAAGTCGCGGGTTTGTTTATGTATTAATGCGCATGCGCATAGTTTTCTTGATTTCAAGGGGATCAGATTGAGTGGTTGCTCTGGATTCCCCGCTTCATTGATTAAATTGAAACTCATGGGATTCTTTGTATGTCTGTCTGCTATTGAGGGTTATTGTTGTTGCATAATTTTAAATCATATGCATCATTTAAATTAGAATAGATGTAGTTCCCGTAAAATTTTACCTATAACACCCCTTCAGCCGAAATGGAGTCTTCCATATTATCGTTTCGAGTAGTCTCCCTTCCGGAAGTATTTTCCGTCAAAATCGAAATACAATACGACTCGTCAAGAAAACTTAACTCGTTAGATGTCGAAAATCGTCGTATTATATTAAGAACGATCTCAATTTAAACAGAGGAGTGTGTACGGAAAGGAGTCATGCCCACTGACCCAAAGGAAATTAATATTTAAAGAGTTAGAAATGGGGTTCCTCCTAGAATTAACGGTGATGAGATACGAAGTGAAATACCTTCTCTCACTCTCAGTGACTGCTGTGGAAAGTAAACTTGGAATTGATAGTACAAAAATAAAACACAATGAGTAAATTGCTCATACACTTGTATCCGGGATTGGCTATTTTTAAAGTTGAGTGACTATTCAGATTATTACATTTTGCATGTGCAGTTGAATTAGTTTTGAAAATGATACTATCCAGCTGTACCAGAGCTGCCAAAAATGCGTGAGACTCACGCATGTTCATGCTTTTTTTGCGGCAGTATCCTTGGATCTATTTTTTTCCCTTTGATCTTTTCAATGTTGGCCAAATCTCATACATTTGCTTAATGAAAAGTTGGCAGAACTGCTATACATGTGTCAATGAAAACTATGACAATCGTATCCCTGAGAGCATTCTGCTCTTTGATTGTGATTTTACAATTTACAGCATAAAAAGACACACCATAAAATATCAATTGAAATGGCTTAACTCGATCAAAAAGTCATATAAACATAAACTGAACGAATAAGTTTTATCTATGACACACTATGAATACAATAAAAATGATATGGCAATATTGTCAAAAAGCCAACTCTAACCTGG
Organism: Mytilus galloprovincialis; assembly: GCF_965363235.1. NCBI lineage: Eukaryota > Metazoa > Mollusca > Bivalvia > Mytilida > Mytilidae > Mytilus > Mytilus galloprovincialis. The sequence continues at coordinate 94,047,910 of NC_134843.1, forward strand.
GACAAACTGGATTTAGATAAAACAAAGTTCACAGGTCAATCTTAATATAATAATTTTATTGTAATAATAACGGTAACGTTTTTTTCTTTCTACAAAATTAATAAATTTGCTGTTAACAGTACGAGTACAAAAGTGAAAGTTATCGTCATACTACATACTTATCAAAGATGATACAAATTACAAATAGTGAGACGAGATACAAAATAAATAAGCACAGTAATGCTTTACAAATTGTGTCAACTCAAAGGTTGAATTAACTTTTTAGCAATAAAAAACTGTTTCTCCACATCCACCATAATTACAAAGATCTGAATCACAACAGCTTGTACACACATCTAACCCTCTAGCATTCTGCACCTCTGTGATATAGAGTTAGTCATTTCTTAAAATTTAATACAAATGTTATCTCCGTTAGGTATATGTGAAATGATTACTGTATCCTATAAAAAGATATTCTCAGAACGTCATATTGAGGTGTTTTCCATACATAGCACTTCACCTTTTTCTTTACGTAACTCAAGAAACCTGTTTTTGTGTAAACATGGTATCATTTGTAAGATTGATTAATAATTTTCCGTTAAAGAAACTATTTAACGAATAATGTCATCATACCTATTAGGTGTTTCAACCTATCGATTCCTAAAGCCAATTTTTTTTACATTCGAAAATAATCATACTTACAGAGTTCAGCCTACATCCGAGGTTGAATAAAATTTCTCCATCGAGACCTTTGAATTTATCAATGAAACACACCTATAAGATTAACAAATAATAGAAATTTCAAGAACACACAAACAGTTCATAGAGGAAATAAGCTGTAAGACATAGATGACTTTGGGAACACTGAATTCATCATGTTCAGGGGATAAAGTCTCTTTGTGTAAAATTTAAGACACATATGAGGATTTTTAATCATTTTGCCTAGAACAATTTGTAGCGTTAATGTATACTTCTACTGGATTGACACTTATTCTTGTGGAAGGTTCATCTCACTGTTTATTATCGGAATGCGCATTTAATGCAAAACAATTTACCTTTAATGTTAAAGATATGAAGCAAAAGTTATAGTAACACGTGTTTTACTTTATAAATATTTTGATATGAGCGTCACTGATCAGTCTTTTGTAGACAAAACGCGCGTCTGGCGTACTCAATTATAATCCTGGTACCTTTGATAACTATTAATGAGTGGCAATCTAAATATTTAAATATATGTGAATGTGTTCCACTCGAGTACCTTTCTTAAAAATTCAACCTACGATAAAACCAATGTTATAGTAAAGCACACCCTCTCCCGATTAAAATGATTGAAAACAAACTATGATAACTATTAATGAGTGGCAATCTAAATATTTAAATATATATGAATGTGTTCCACTCGAGTATCTTTCTTAAAAATTCAACCTACAATAAAACCATTGTTATAGTAAAGCATACCCTCTCCCGAAAAAAATAATTGAAAACGAACTCAAAATCAAACAAAACTCAAACACAAATTGTACCTTTTTATTGTATAAAATTGAATTCACGTCAATATCAAAGATCAATATTTATATATGATTAGGTATATTGGATATAATGAATCGATTAAACAAATATGTATTTGGTCGAAAAGACTAAATTCGCATTGATGGGTTGAACATTCATATCCAGTTCTTTACATTTAAGCTTACATACGCCTTCAGCCGTCTAGCTTATCGGGAGATTTCTCTTTACTTTTCGACTGGTGATCAAAAAAGTTTGTAGTTAGGACTTTGAAATGAACTACCTCTTTTAGTTCAAATCGTTTTCAGTTGAATGTATGAGTTGCAATTATTCTAATACCCCGTTATATCTTAAAGGCGTAATCATGAACGTGCTTTTAAAACTAATAGTTCTTTGCGAACCATTAAAAGATTATTCGAAGTGTCGGGAAGTATTCAGATTGCACATTTCAGTTTTGATTTTTATCGTTTGATTTTATTTTTACTGTTACTGTCACCTTTTCACACAAAGCGTTTCCTTAAATGTTTTAACTTGAATTTAATCCGTCTTATATAGTGTTTTTCCATAGTAAAAATAACAAAATAAAAGTCTATATTACCTCGTTTGAATCACACGTTATCTTGACATTACAATGTATTGGTGAATTTACATTCTAACATTTGAGGCATTGAAGACTTTGCACACATATATTTGAAAATAATTGTGATATAAATATCTGTTTAGTGATAATAAAATGAACTGATTCGTTCTATGCTAAAATGAAAACTACCACTGTTAGCCAATGTTTTTTATTCTAATTTTGTTGAATTAACATGGATCAAATTATACAGCAGATAAAAAAAAGAACAATAGAAAAAGCTATGAACAAAAAAAAAAGACTTAATGATTTATACGTGTGAAGAAAACTTGATCTATCACATATGTCATGACAAAATAAACTCTATTCATACTAGCAGTTTAAAATCTTTTCTTAAATAAATTGGTGTCACAATTGCTAATGACAATATTATTGCAGATAATCACAATTCAGTTACACAGATAATCACAATTCAGTTACAATGCATATACTTCTAGGTATAAAGACACTTGTTTGGTTTCAGAAGATTGGTCAACGGCACTAAAATGCAATACAAAAACTAAGTAGACATCATTAATACAATTTGAAAAGCATTTAAAACCAAACTCATGGCAAGCATAAGCCAGAGTAGAAAATCGCTTGTACGGTTCTTAAAATTATGTGAACGTTTTTTTTACTCGTTTGTACAATCTAAAATATCGGTTGTATGGGTTATAAAATCGATTGTACAGTTTTTAAAATCGACCGATGAATAAACTCAATGAAAAATGAGATTTTCATATTTCTGTGAGTTTTAAAATTATCTATAATGATCCATATACTTTTTTAGGCATCGATTATCAAAACAAAATATCGTATCAACATACATTCAAAACAAACATTAACTTTCCCGTACGAAATATGTAGAAGGATTCCACCTAGACACTAGTAGGAATGTAGTAGGAATCTACCTAGAATCAAAGATTCCATATAGTAAGTAGGCGGACATTGAAAATGAACAAAATTCTGACTGGATTTTTTTTATATTCGTACTACCAAAATCCTACTACCTAGGTGGAATCTTAAAAGTCTGTATGGATTATTTTCTGTTTTGAAAATCTGATTTGATTATTTATTTTCCTACTACTTGTACAAGATTCCTGCCAGAATCAATTTATAGATTCCTACCAGATAATCTTTCTACCTTTACTTATTTTGTACTGGATTCCTGTTTGCTAAGAGCACACATTTTGCAGTGTTACATGCAAGCAGGTTCCAGTTCAAAATTCAAAAGTTAGAGGGAACAAAAATGAAAAGTTGTGTTGGAAACAATGCTGCAAGCTAGGGTCACACAACTACAATACATAAATGTAAGAACATATGGCTTATGAAGATTTAAGGTAATTCTTATACATTCAAAATGATTGTTTTATCTGACTGCCAAAAATATTCAGTTAATTCAACAATAGTACATCAATTTAATTTTACTCTTTATTTGTTAGAACTATTAATTTCAACTAAGTATATTTTGGCTTTTCTTCATGTTTATGTATTAAACAATTTCTAGCCTGCATATATTGCAGTTTCTTTATACATTTCAAAAGTCCACTTTTAAAAAATGAATTTATTTCATGAATTTCCTTTGTTCCTTGTTGTTGAGATTCAAACTTAAATCATTGACCCAGTTGTGAATTTGTGAATATACACTTACATTTTGTGTATTTTTAGATTTCTACCAGGCAATATTTTTTTCTGGGTGGAATTTAAAAAATTCCCACTAAGTTTTTCTAGTAGGAATTTTATTTTCCTACCAAATTATTCCTGCTGATTGGTATATTCCTGGTAGGAATATACAATATTCCTACTAAGAAATTCCTGCTAATTTAAATTTTTCAGCTATTTTCCATGTGGATTCCTACTAATGTCTGACTGGAATATCACTCTTTTCTAGTAGGAATTCAGACCAATATTCCTACTATATTCCGTGTACATTCCACCTGGAATATTTCATACAGGTTGATAGCTTAAAGTTTTCTTAATGGTAAAAACTATTCATTTTTTTGCAAAATATTAGCCTTCAGATCAGCATATATTTCATAACAAATTCATAATTCTTATATGACGTTTCTTTAGCTTTGGTAACAAAGCAATGTTCTAGTTCACAGCACGGGATTGACGTCACAATTGAAATTACAACGTCAGATAAATTTTGAACAACGCTAGAGATCAAAATGGACATTTTTGTTGGTGTTGCTTGCTAGGAAATTAAATGAAAACATTCTAAACGTAAATTTAAATGTTTCTGTTCTTTGTCATTGATAAACTGTTGATTTTCCATAACGTTTTTGGTTCATCAAATCAAAATGGCGACTACTATATGTCTGCTTTAAAGTACAAAAGTTCAAAATATTCCTATTAGAATCAAAATAATTCTATCATGCCATGCTCCATGTTCATTTTAACATGGGTATGCATTATATTTGTAAATGATTCATTTAGGCGTTAGCTACAGGCATTCATTGTCTTTTACAAGGTTACATATCAATTGATGAGGGGGAATACCAGAATTTTAGAGACACGTTGGTTTACAGTTCAGGGAGAACTGTTTAATCAAAAGAACATTTAAATGGAACCGAATTTCCTGAGGAATATGCGAGAGGAATCATGAAGGCTAGACATAAATCGAATTGTGGGTATTAGGCATATGTATGTATAAATACATAAATACACTTGAAATACTCTGTGTTCCGTATTTTATCACAATTCTTTTAATATCGAATGAATTTTGCAATAAAGCATCATATTCTCTCAACCGCTCGCTCAACATGGAAGGGAAGTGACGATGCCCGTAAACGATATTCATATTCACTAAAACCAAATTTGTGGACGGAAATGTAACGAACTTAAAAGTTGTCTATTCAATGAAACAGATCTGTGACTGAATGTTGATGGCTGTGTTTGCTCATTTTGCGATAAATCGATTCATTGAAAAATCTGTGCCTTATCAAACAAGAGACTGAATAGATTACTCTTTGAGATAAGTATTCCTGTATGGACAGTGTTATCGGGTATCTAACAATATTACCTACAAAATGTTTTTCTTTTGAGTTCAACTCAGATTAGAATTAGAGGAGAGAAAAAAAAAAGCTTGCATTACAATTCTATTGGTTCCATCGTTCAAAACGAAAGTTATAAAAATTATACGGAAAAATAAAATGTGTATTTCAAAATAAAATAAAAAAGTCTTTCGTATCACAGGATTTGTCTTTCTTGGCTGCTGTGATAAAATTGAGAATGGAATGTGGAATGTGTCAAAGAGACAACCCGACCAAAGAACAATCAACAGCAGAAGGTCACCGATGGGTCTTCAATGCAGCGAGAAATTTCCATCCATGTAAACACATGAGTAAACTACTCGGAGTTGCAAAGAATAAAAATATTACCACAAACATTGATATATTTGAAAACAATATAGGTTTAGATTCAAATTAAATTATATGCTTTTAACTTACTCATTGTTTAAATGTGAGATTAAAGTTTTTTATTTTGTTTGTACCTATTGAATCCAGCTGAGCTAAAAGTTATAAGTTATTTACTATACAATATTGTTAAAATTAACAAAAAACTCTTCTTTAAACAAATGGCTTTAATTTCAAGCTAGCAGATTTAAGCCCCAACAAACTGATATCATCTTAGAAGAAAAAATATTTGCTTAATGTCTGCAAAATATTCCTTTTCAACAAATTTTGAAAAATGAATAATAAAGGGACCAATGACTTGGAAAGCGATAATTCATTTTAATCAAACACAGACTGGCATTTCAATTTAGTAAGAAACAAATTCGCGAGTTTCCGATAGTTGAAGTAACATTAGATACGATTAGAGCTTTTAGTTCAGCAGTAAATAAACCGACATAGGACATACAATACCGCTTAACGTATCATTTACATAAATGTCCGTTCAACAAATCCGATTGGTTTAAATTTCATGCTATTGTAACATCAACGAATGAAGTAAAATTTCGTGATCAATATAGTGGAGATTCTAGTTTCTAGTTATACACAAAAACGCTTTGACAGTGATCAAAACTGAATTTATTTTACACAGAAATTTCTAATCAAATCACGATATAATAGTCTTGGATTGTGAATTATTGGAACAAAAAAGTTTCTGAAATTCAAACCAATTTAAGGAATTAACTATTGCGTCCTGTCTATTTTTAGCAAAGGTAAGTTGACTTTTAATTTTGAACAAAATATTCGATTCCATTTAATGAACTACTTTAGTACTGAATTACTCTTCTATGGATTATTTCAATAAAAGTGAACTTAACCATAAACAACATATTAAACTATCATAAATTGTACAGGGCTTAATGCAGTATATACATGTGGAAAACTGGTGTTATTACAATGTATATTTACTGTTATTGTATGCATACATTTTATATAACGGTATTGGACCATAATTTGGTCATACAATGCAGATATAACGTACAGTTAGGAAGTCTTGTATACTTTGTTACATCATTCAGATATGACGGTAATGTTGTATTGTACAAATATATCGGTCTTACCATATATGATAACATGATGCAGAGTACAGTGACTGTCATGCTAAACACGGATGTATCACGTTCGAGATATATATTGAAAATGATACATTAAACGGTCTTTTTATACTTTGCAAAACATATACGAAAACACTGCAGTAATAAAGATTAGTTTGAAAGATTTCATCAATATGTAAACTGAACCCACTCAATGACAAAAAGAATTAGTCCGAAGGACGTCTTTATGTTAAGTTTGTGATTGAAAAATTAAATTTACTCATAAAAAACTCCGTAAAAATAAACTTTGGTTTACATATTTCTTCCATATGTTGGATTTATACAAAATTAACAGTTTTGTATAACAATATTTCATTTTGTCATATTATACAAATATCATAACTTGGCATGCAGAAAACCCATCATGGCTTAATTTGTAAAAAAACAAACTGGTAAAGGTAATTACTAAGCATATAAACTATGTTCTTGGACTAAGTTAACCTTCATTATGTTCACTCAATGCTCATTTGGTTTGATTGATATTTGGTTGCTTAACGCCTAATGTCATGTGTCTCATGCATGTTCACGATACAAGAACACATTAACAACGAATCCAATAGGAAGTCTCTATAAAAGAGGGAATCTCGGTCAGGGAAATATAAATGCCCCTGGAAAATAAGGGTATATAGGACAAGAACAATTTTTTGGACTCTCGGCAGGCTTCCTACAGATCCCTAAAGAGTTGTTGCAAGGATTGTATACGTGCGGAGGCATGATATTCTCTTTACCTCTCACCAGTCTGATCGGACGTTGCTGCTTTCTTGTACATCCAACACAACCAAACCGATGTCCGACTTTGGCAAGGATTTTACAAACTGTTCGAAGAAGTCCGAAACGCCAATATTTCTATTACCTAGTCAACAATGGGGTTCAATCATTCGAAAACCAAATTTCGTCTTTTTGGCGTTTATTTTGAAAGCAAAAAATTTAAACAAGTTGGAAAGTCTGAAAACCAAAATGACCCCACTAGAAGTGTCCACGCTATTTTTAGGTCAAATGGCTTCGAGTGGGGAATTTCAACCGAAGCTTTAGCACAATTATGTAGCAAAATGGTATTTAACTGTGAATCAAAATTATATTCTTGTTTTCCTATTCTATTTTAAAAAATTGGAAAAAAATAGAAACCAAGATATATCAAGGCGATAACTAACTAATCATTTGGTTTTGAAACGGCATAATTCAACAGTATTTAAGGATATTTTCGTAAACTCAGATTATCTTACTTAAACGGAATTTCAATCAGTCAGTATCGTATTAACTTTAAAGTAGAATACATAAAGAAAAGATTAGAGAAAAAAGAATCACAATGTAAGAAAATCACTAAAATGTTCGTTATCTCTTTATTTCTTTTGTCGTATCTTTTCTTAACCCGTTTTCAAAAATTGAAAAAAAATCTGCACTCAGATATACGTAAGGTTTTAAAATGAAGAACAAATAAATATGATTGAAATACATATCTGTGTCCACATTAAATTTACAAGAATCTGATAATGCTCCAGTCTGCTTTCTGTTGAAAAGACCTTTCGGGATCGTCGGATTTCATTGTAATGATACATACCTTCAAAAATTTGAAGGCAGAAATTTCATTGGCTGATGATAATCCCTACAACAAAAAGAAGAACAGAGTGTAATCACAAGAACAGAAAGTAAAATGGGGTGTTGTCAGATAGCGTAGCGTAAACACAGGGTCTGTATTTCAACCAGATTGCATAAATTTAAAACCAAACTAATTACTTATTTCCGAAACCAGAAATACCGGTATTATGATTATAAATGGACGAAAACAAATCTGAACATAGACGTGCTAGTTCATTATCTCCGTTCAATATACACAAACATTTAGTTATAAGGTACCCATCCAGTTTTAAACTCGGAAAGAGCAAAAATGTTTTTTTTTTTTTTTTCAAATTGAATTAGATATATCCTTAAAAATGTTCATATTTTTAAAAAGTAATCTGACAGGTTTGAATACTTGATCGAATTGAGGTGAATTACCTAAAGGTAATCCAAATCCAAAGTCAAGCGTGTGACAGATCTAAACGTTTATATATCAATATCACCTATATGTCCATGACTTGCTCATTTCGATAAAAAGTTTAGCATACTAAACAACCTCTTAAACGCGAGCTAAAAAGATTTCTGTCAATTTCCCGTAGAGCTTTGTGTGTTGTATTGATGATTATGTAGAATCACACTGCTTCTAAAAGTCTACATTAGTTTATTTGATTGTTTTAGTTACGAGAAATTCAATAGAGTTCAGTGCTTTCGCCAGATTACTTAAAAAAATCAAATGTTTCACTGTGACTCTTCATGTAAATCTTGTTTTTATAAAACAATTTCGACTGCCTGTCCTCGACAACATTGTTTTTGTAACGCATGCTCAATTATGAAATAAGAATTAGGATTCATTTAAAACGCTATGTGTCATCTAGTACAATGACCGACAGTTTTATCTTAAACTGATACAAAAGTCGAATCTCTGTATTCTTTTTTTATTCTAGTGAACAAACTCCGTTTACATTTGAAATACATGTATGATATATTTTGGATAAATTGAGATTTTCGCAAAGATGCATGCAACACACATAAGGAATTAACATGTATACTATTGATCAGTTTGAATGTTTAAGGGGAACAGATAAGGGAGTTAACTCTTAAAAATCAACTAAGCGTTTTCATCATATATCAAGTAAGGAGAAATCAAGCTTTTCAGCATCAAAACTATTGTTTGTCAAACTGCTACATAGCCAACAAAATTATTCCTGTAAATTGTGAAGTTCAAATTTCTCGAAACATTCATATTTTTGTAAACAGGTGAAAGTAAATATTTTCTCAAAACTTAATGAAAATTAAACAAGCCTTGTCTATTTCAGTCAAAGTGTTGGGTACCCTGCACTATTTAAAATCAAAATTCAGTCAGTTTTCATCCTGGCACTTGTATTATGTTAATTATAGGAAAAACTCACCTACTTGGTATTTGTGTCTTGGATACATGATTAATCAATTAGTTTTAGGCAGCACTGCGAGTACTCTTAGGTCGGTTCTTTCTGTGTACTTATTTCTTGTGTTGATTGTTTACTGTGCTTTGTGTCGATCTGATGATTACTGCTTGTTCTTAGGGACGACATCAAAAGTTCAATGAAGGATAAAAAACTTCATTCACATAGTTTTTTCACTGACCCCCACGCCCTCTTAACTTAATTTGGGAAAAGTGATTGACCCATATGGATATATGTAAAAATCAATGTCGGATAACCAAATCTTGCTGCAGTTCAACCCCCCTTTTCATCCCTAAACTATTTGAATTAAGTTTTTTTTTTTTTTTTATCTTACATTGATCTTTTGATGTCGTCCCTTACGTTGATCTTTCTGTTTGAGCCTGTCCAAAGTCAGGAGTCTGTAATTCAGTAGTTGTAATCGGATTTTGGCTATCATGTTTTTCGTATATGGTGTTTTAAACTGATAGATCAGACCGTTGATTTTGTTCTTATTGTCACCGTAGCTATTTATTAGAGTACATCTTTATACTACTATTACCATATATGTTGTGTGTACTATATATTTATTACCTTTTACACATTCCTTCATGCATTCATTCATTAACTCATTCATTCATTGACTTAAAGTAAGAAAAAGACTTTATTATCTGTTCTTCTCTGCACGAATTTATTATGCATGCAACCCCGCCACGTTTTTTAGCACTATATATATGGTTAACTCGTACTTGTGCGAGTTTCACACTTAAGCACGCACGCTGCATAACGGACACATAACTTTATCCCTTTTTTCAGGTAAGCACATTTTCTTTGCCTTATCATGCATGTACTTCTATCAAATTCATATTTCAATTTAAAACGAAATTTTAATTTAACATTTGAAATAAATGTTTATTATAATTATGTATTTTCAGTGTGACATAAAAGGTTTGCAACTTTATATTTGTCACACTATTCAACGCCCTGTTTATAAAGACCAAGTGGCCATTTACCCTGTGACATTATCATTGAGTTGTCACACGGGAAGGATATAGATTTGCTATTGTAGAAGGTCTTATGGTGACGGCCCTCGTTTGGTCCCTGTGAGATAGTTTTTCCGGTGGCAATCAAACCGCAACTTCTTAATTGTGATAATTCGTTGTGTAAATCATCGTTTACATTTTATGAATAGACTTATTCCGACGTCTTTTGGTTTTTATTACTTTGTTTGTGTTCATGAATAAACCTATCATTCAAATCATCGACGCCATTGTTTTTCTTGTAGCTTTAATTTTGGCACAAATGTTATTTTGTCGATGGAACAATAATGTTGCATCTTTTGTTTACGTAAGACATAAAACCGCCAGACTACTAGTGCTATTTGATGCCGAGTCATAAAACCGCCAGACCACTAATGATATTTGATGCCGAGTCATAAAACGCCGGTCCACTAATGAAACTTGATATCGAGTCTAGTAATCCAAGCAATAATAATAATTTGCGTAACGTTTTCTCAAGAATAGTCCCGTTTCCTGCTCCACTGAGATCAAAGCGGTTATCTTATCATTAAAACAGTAATGTTTTCTTCAAATCATCACATATAATTATTTAAAACACGTTTTATTTTTTCAAATGTGTTACGATCACGCAGGTTGAATTCCTCTGGAATTTTATTGGTGTTAAGCATGAAAAGGTTTGCATATTGTATTTTGTTTTTGCTTTAATAATCATAACAAGGAATATCAAGTCAAAGATACCACCACCAGGCTTTAGTGTGTGTCCATAGGACAGACGCACAAACATACGCTGTTATCATGCTTAGAAATATTAGAAAACCAAGAAAATAAAGTCGTTTGAAATATCCGTTATTTACAAGTAAGGCATATGATACTCCGACGCATTTTCAAGAAAAAATTTCAAATGCCACTAAACTCTCATGAACTATAATATTTTATGCTGACCATTTAGCAATGTGTATGTAATTTTGAAAATTATCATAAAACTTTTCGAATAATTACCTAGCTAGGACGAGCAAATCTTGCGCTCTGGGCGCAGCTGTTTAATGTAAATGGTAATTGCCATAACCAAAGACATATAATACACAAAATATAATTGTAGTATATGCCTCCGCCAGAACGCTTAATTTATAACTGATTCATTTTTGTAATGTATTTTAAATATCTACCACTAGCCAACCGCTGCCATGGCCAATTTATTAAATTAGTCAGTCAACAAAAAATTACCCGAATATATTTGATGACAAATGTTTTGCTTATGCGTCCAATTTCAAAGCAAATACGATATCGTGTAAAGATACACTTTGAGTTTATTTATTGTCTTTATTTATTTGTTTAACTAATTTATTAATGGAACTTCTGGTTCAGTTAGATTATATTCATTCTAACATATACTTCTGAACAAAGAATGGAAAAACAATTTAATTTTCCATGATGGGTCAGACAATAGAAAATCATGGACAGCTTAAGTTTATATGTAATAATTTGCCACTGGATGTTAAGGGAGAAAAATTGGATATATCAAAACACTAATTAACACCTGCAGACTATTTCAGATTGACCAAAAACAATTAAAAAAAAAAAATGTTTTTTTCCTTTTTGTTGAAAAGTAATATTATTTTTCTTCAACACTGCTGCTATTCAAAATGTTTGACGTTTATCTTCAAATATAATCAAAAGAAAGTGAAATATCTTTAAAAAAAAAAACCTGGTTAATCATTTCTTGTAGTAATTAATTAGTTGTCCTGCAATAATGTATCGGTATATAACACATGTAAACGTGAAAGATGTTACGGAGTACGATACACCAAGACACACGACATTTGTAAACGAAATTAAGGTGACCTCGTAAGAATTGCGAACAGCAGTATATACTGACTAATCCGAATAATTCAGTCCATTCCATAATCTATCTCTCCTTCTTGCAACGTGTTTAACCTTGTCATCATAACGACAGAATACACTAAAGAATGGATCAGGTTTTTTTTCGAGCTAAATACAAATAAAAAGAGCCCCAACTCGTTCAAAAATGAACATGGAAAATGGTGTTTTTTTTCACTTATGATTTTATAGGTTAAAACCAGAGGAGTATCGAAGCGTCAGTGTACAAGGGAAATCAAAATGTCACAAATTTATAAAGTTTTTAAACTTTCAATACGCTCCAGCTTTCTTGAGCAAAAGGGATACATGGGGGACTAAGTCCATCATGTAAACGTCAATTAAAAAACCAGGGACCAAGTCCATCTTGTTAACATCAATAATGCTCGATACATTTTGTATCTTATACGAAAGTGTACATTTCTATAACTGAGTTGAAATAAATGTTATTAATTTCCTGTAAAGCTAATGTTTTATCGGCAATCAGTTGAACGCATGAAACTTCACAAGTCTGAAGAACAATTTGATCGGAAATAATTAAAGCAATAAATAATTGATAGACTTCATATTAAAGAAATCAGCCTACAAACGGATCCTTTAAACGAGTTATAGTATCTTGAAGTCATTTTAATGTTAATTTTCTTTTCACATTCCTGCATTAGTATATATTGTATAATTCTAAGATTTTATTCATTCGCATATAACAATGATGAATAGCAATCGAATATTTAATTAATTTAAAAAAGGGGAGAGTAACACAATGTCACTCAAATGTATGAATCAGTGAATTGTAATACTTTTTGATATTCAAATATTGGATTTTATCATCTCGTTGGTATTATAAATAGAATTAAAACTTAACGTACATATTTGCTTCTTTCGCTTACAGACTACTGTTCTTCGTTTATCTTGTTGTAGCCAAGCGATTCAGTAGTACGCTGTTAGCTTATAAGCCCTATTGACAGCGCTGTAACTATTAACTAAGTTTGGATTTAACATCGGGCGTCAACGAAAAAAATGATTGTAAAAATGCATATCTGACTTACAACTCCCGTTAGCGCTAAATGCGCATCTGGTGCAGAACAATTGCTGATGTAAATGTCATTCCCCTGGGCATTAAATACACGAAAGGTTTTGTTTCTTAAGAATATCCTGTTCTTTAAGCGTGTCTCTTGAGAGGTTATTTTATTTCTATACGATGATTGTTTACCGTAAACAGAGCTTTTGTGCTATTTTCACAACAGAAATGATTTTTTTTTTGCACATTCCACAAGTAAAACTGTAATACAGTTCAAAAGTTACATAGAATTAATAAGGACAATGCTTGTCAGTGCAAACGAGTGCGTTTTTTGAAGTCGACTTAAACAATTATAATTACTTCTGTCTCATGTTCAGTTAACCATACGGTTTGAGAGTTATTCTTACATGAGTTGTAAGTAAAGGTATAATTGTCTTTAAAATTTCATGGCCTGCGGTAAGCCATAACGGCTGCGGATGAAATTAACTTTTGAAGGCTCATTTGCACTAAAACGTCAGTGCTAAAGAACAATTTTGCACAAATATGTCGAAGCAATATTGTAGATGACAACATGAGGAATTTCTTTTGTCAAGGTTGTTGTATATGTTTGTACCTTAGAGAAAATAATGTTTCTTTAGTTTTATATAAAACTTGATATTATCTTTAGCACTCCTTCATAAGGAAAAAAAGCTGTGTTGTTGCTTTAACTTGTGTAATTTAGTACGCAAGAACCTAGAATAACGACGACAAACTGTTATTAAAAAAAAAGATAAGTTTTGATTCTAGATTAGTTTAATTCGGAATAATATCTTGTAAACAGTATAAAGACATTTAAAGCATTATTTTGTATATTGAGATTTTACCATACCAGTTGATTAAGAAAGTCTATACAGAATTGCTATCTCATTCGTGAAACGATTTCTTCCATTTGGTGTTTGATTATGTCTATAAAGTATTATAAATTAGTTGTCTATCACAAAATATGATATTTTGGTAGAGTTCTAAATTATTTTTCGGTGTGTTTGATTATTGCCTACCATTAATCAGATTTACACAATTTATTGGACATTTTGTTCTATAATATCTTACAATGAAGACAGGAAGTATAAATCAATGTTTATAAAGAATATATATGAAATATTGAGGAGAAATGTTACAAAAGCACATTTTTTTCTTTACAATCCTATACGGTTATATGTAATTCACAGTAAAATTATCATTTATAGGTTTAAGGTGGTACCCAACACTTTAGCTAAAATTAATTTGGGTGGTTTAATTTTCTTAAAATTTTGACAAAGTATTTACTTTGACCCTTTTACAAAAATATAAAAATTTCAAAAAATTTGAACCAACCGTTTTATCAGAAAAATTACACTGGTTATATAGCAGTTTGACACACTTATTTTGATCATTGAGAAGCTTAATATTCCCTTAACAACACAAGCAATTTTAATTTTTAAAAAACGTTGAGCTGATTTTACAGAGTTATCTCCCTGTAGTGTTAGGTACCACCTTAAACGTATGTTTTTTTTTAAACAAACAAACATACAGATATGTCATAATGATAAAGAATAAAAATATGGATTGATTACTGAACAAACTGAATTTGTTAAACGAAACAAAAACCGAAATGCAACGACTAAAACAGATTAGAAATAACAAATGGAGTTTATAGAAACTCATTAATATATACACGTTGTTAACAAGCGTGGACTATACCAGATTATATAGGTTATAGGAAGATTTGGTGTGAGTGCCAATGAGACAACCCTCTATCTAAATAAAAATTTATAAAAGTAAACCATTATAGGTCAATGTACGGCCTTCAACACGGAGCCTTGGCTCACACCGAACAACAATCTATTAAGGGAACCAAAATTACTAGTGTAAAACCATTCAAACGGGAAAACCAAAGGTCTAATCTATATAAAAAAAAACGAGAAACGGGAAACACGTATAAATTACATAAACAAACGACAACTACTGTACATCAGATCTTGAAGTGGAAACCAAAACCGAAGAACATTAATCGCTTTTTATTTTTTGGCGTTTGGCTCTTCTTGGCCAATAAAATTTTCGATTAAATCAAAACTTTATATGTAAAACTACTATATTATATCATGTTATGGTTAAAAGATATAACGGCAACAGCATTTCTATTTACATATAGATTTTGAGCATACAATTTGAGAAAAAAATACCTATCTGATATAGATTGTGCAAAACTAATAACTGAATTCAAATCATTATTTAGTTCAATAGCTGTCTGATTTGTTCATTAATACAAAAAAAAAAAAAAAAAAAAAAATTAACAAAGAAAAAAACCAACAAATGAAAACAACCCAAAATGAATAAAAAAAATCAACGAGTATTCTAACAAATGCTTCTCTCTAATCATAGAGTTGGTGTCAACAAACTATTTCTTTTCTTTGTTTTTTCATGTCTTTTGATACAAATAGCATAGGCGCCAATCAGACAATTGTTATCAAATGTGACTAATATATCATTTTGAAATTACAAAGAATAAAAATCAGTTATTTCTATGTTTTCCTTTTAGCCTTGAATCTTCAATTGAAAACAATCACATGTTGAATGGGAATACATATATAGCTCTCTAGAATGTTATTAAACCTTTGAAGTGTGTTTTGTTTAGTAAAATGCTCATTTCTCGAGTGTTTATTGGACTTTTCTATCAGAAATAAAGTTACCAATGCATGTTAAAGTTTCGGCACTATATCTTCTTTGGGAGAACGTCAAGTGGTTTGATTAGTTGCATGAATCAATATCGTAGATTTTCCCAAGTGGCCCTTTAACTTGACAAAGTAGTTCTTCGTTACAGTTCTTTATACTGTGATTGTTAAGCTGGACAATTTGGTGATCATTAGAGTGCTGGAATCTGTTTCAATGCTTTTCCTATAATCTTTCAGCAAAATAACCACAAAGTCATCAATTTCTAACGTTCCAGATCGATATTCAATTAAATATTGCACTCTTTATACAAAACAATTAAGATCTATATTTCTGATATACTCTTTAGGTCTGTAAAGGCTCTGTGTGGGTTAAGTTCAAATAGGTTTGCAATAAAATACAACTTAAAATAATCCTTCACAACATGACACAAATTCCAACGATAATATGCGATTCTCGAAATGGAAAACATATAATTTTATGTTTATGGCAATGGTGTTTATCTCATGTATATACAATACATGTGACAATCTTCAAATATTAAAATTTCGCATGGATGCACAACATTTACTTTTGTTCATTTTACTAAAACAGAAACTTATAAATGTCCTCTCGAACAACATCAATAGATTTTTTTGAAATTGTAGTATAACAGGTAAATAATAATGCAGAGAGTTTCGATTTTAGCATTGAGTAGTCCAATTGCCATTCTTTACATGTCGTGTTTCGTTTATAACCTTTAATTATGGTGACGATAATATATAAAAGTTACTCTTATCTCGAAATTAAAAAAAAAAAACGCCATTGACCTGATTGTTTTGAATTATAATCTTACATTTCGGTTTTGAGAAATCATGCCTATAATATATTATATAGAAAGTTTCCCGCCGATTTTTATAATTGGTATTCTAACTTGTAGCTGTTGGATGAATTGTCCAACCATAGTTCAGTAACTATTAAAATATTTTTTTTATAGAATTGTCGCAGTTTGGTTTATTTTTAAATCTTAGAAAAATCTGTGACATTCACTCTTTTTTGATTTGATGCGACTATCACACAAGTGATATGTTTAGCTAGCTATATCCATCATTTTCTACATAAGAAAATGCCTGTACCAAGTCAGGAATATGATAATTGTTATTCATTCGTTTGATGTGCTTGAGCTTTTTGATTTTGCCATTTGACTAGGGACTCTCCGTTGAATTTTCCTCGGAGTTCAGTGTTTTTGTGATATTACTCTTTACTCCTAACAGATCAATTTGAGAAAAAATTAAATCCTAGCACTATGATATTACACGATCCATTTAACTGCCGTCTTTTGGCCTCACTTTTCCTCAAGGCACACGGTTTTGTAAATATACAGGTTTTTTTTTGTCAACCTCAAAACACTGTCTATTTTAAATTTTGAGCATAACTAAAAGAAAGTACATAAAACAATACAATATATTCCTTAATGCTGGGAAAAGATGGTTTCTATGCTGTTCTCTTCTATTTTTAGACATCCGACAAGTTAAAATATTAAAGATAAAACTTAAAATATATTACATATTGATTCTGCTATAGTGCCGATTAATATATTCAATCAAAGCTGTTAGGCATTGTTTTACCAAGATTATGGCAATTACTGGCTACGATAAAAACTTAATTATCGACTTGAAACAGAGGAATCAATTGTTCTTTAGCTTTTGGATGTATAAATATGATAATTTCCTTGTATCTGTCCAAGGTGACGATATCTGTATAATCGCAAAAGCGTTGGTCACGAATAATGAAATGAGAAGTGTTAAAGAAACCAAGATGGAGTGTGACACCGGAAGTGTTAGTTTTTACATTATGTTCTTATGCTATGCTGTTAAACTGCTGACCCAGGCTATGAGGAGAGTGAGCGCACCACCCAAAAGTGCATTACTCGCCACATTCGGTATGTGCCTGTCCCAATTCAGGAGCATGTAATCGAGTTGTTGGCATTTGTTGATGTAGGTCATGTTTATTTCTCGTTAATTGTTTTCTACATAAATCAGACCATTTGATGTCTCGTTAATCAACTTCGATCCTTTCCAATTCCACTTCTTTTAAGAAATATTCGTCGTTGTAATTTAATACCATTAGAATTCATCTCATAAGCTTCCTGTAACGTGTCAAAGGGGTCAGAACCATTTGTTTCTCAACTTTTTTTCAACATTCGGTATCATTTAGTGCATTGCAGATGTCTTTCTTTGTGTTCTGTCTATTAAAACTATGAAAATAGTATCAAATTAATTGATCTACATTGAAGTTCTGTTTCCAATGAAATTTCCTCACGCATCCAATCAATTTCTTTTGATTAAACTTTGTAAAAAAGACCTCATAATTTGAGCATGATGTTTCACATGGGAAATCCAATACTCAGGACAAAGTTAATGTGCATAAATAGATTATGTCATATTTTAATGTTCATTAAAGTGTCATTTACGTGTTGGGATACTCGTTTTTTGCTAGGGTAGCTAATATAAACGGGTTGTAGATATCGTCTTATCTCTTTGGGACTTTCTTGAAAATCACTTTTAAAAGACCAAATCGGATCATAATATTATAATTCCTATACAAATTATTTCGTAAGTTTACTATTATAATTCGTACTCGTTGCTGTACAGAACAAAATAAAACAGACTGTATAACTTTAATATAAAAACATTTTCGACTTTAGAATCGAGTTTGCGTGTAATATGGTAATTTTGGTAATTTCAAAAATTCGATCGACTAAATATTATCTTGAAATTAACAGGAAGTTAAAACCGCTAATCTTTGACTCTCTGTTGAAAGGACGCTAACTACGACCAGATCAGTTCTTCAGTTAGGCTAGCAAAACATCATCTGGTTGAGAGTTAAAAAAAAACCAATAATCATTATTTCCATTGGATATTATTACGTATGAACATGCTATCATACATGATTTTTTTATTTCGGTTTTGCCTAGTTGCCCGATTGTTAGTGTTCCGGGTATTAAATGGAATTTGAAGAACATTTCGCTATTTGGAACGTAGTTATCCACACACTGTTTGATTTGTGTATCCTGGTGTAAAATGACTATACAGCGCTAATATATACATATTGCAAAATTCTCATTGATGATTGACTCATATTGAGTCACCAGTCAAAATGTACCTTCAAAAGTATCTGCCTCAAAGTTAACCACTGTTAGTGTTACATGCATATATCCCTACTTTCGAGGGGTGTTTCTTATTTGGTCGACACAGTTATATTATCATTTTATCTTTAAAATCTATTTGATATAGGAAAGTCAGCAGAAACATGCATATAGCATGACCCTAGGGGCGAAAGATTTCTTCTCCGTTTTGCATTGTTGTTCTATCTTTGGTTGTTTGTAAAATTTGGTAGACTGTTGTTTGTTTTTTCGTTGCGTTTTATTGAGCTTTGGTGTTGATATGGTTTCTGATTGCGTCTTCGTATTTTTGCCCTGTTTAATATTGTTATTGTGAAAAATGAAATTCGTTCAGTTTTTGATGTATTACTACTGCAAATGTACAGGTTGTTTTCTCTACAAATTAAGTGGAGTATTACCGCGTTGAAAACTTATGCATGTATCAGCCGTATCCAACACTCCATTTATACATCCCATAAATTGAAAGTATAAATAGCGTTTTCTTAAGGAAATTGTCAATCACACTTTTAAGGATAAACACAACTTGACATTCAAGGAAATGGATATATTTTTTTATAATGTCACACTGAACAGAAACTGTAAAAGTGCAAATGTTAATTGTAACGCATTATTTATCGCTCACTTCATAGTAATTCGTTTGTCATTGATACTTTCAAGACTGAAAGCTTCAATTCAGTTTATTCAAAATATATTTACATAGTACATTAAAAGCGACATTTTAATTGAAGGAGCAGGTTTGAATGATTAGGACAGATTTACACACGTTCCAGGCAATACCTTTTCCTATTAGAATTATGAAACAAAATCTGTAGAAGCGAGACATTAATCCGAAATCAATCTTCCTGTGCTGATTATAACTAACAAATTAAGGAACCGTTGTCTCTAAGAGAAGACATCAATTTGCATTTTCTCAAATTTGCGTTTCATTAGTTCGAATCTATATTGTCAAAGCTAATCTGGAGCTACTACATTGGAAGGTCAGAGACCAACTTCATAAATAACTGGACGAGTTATTATATTGTCATATTTCTATATACGAATGCTTGTAGTAAATCTTTCCACTATCTACTATTTGTGATATAAAATCTTGTAGGCTTCTAATTGAAATGTACTTTTATTTTTGTTCTTCATAGTTACATACCTGTCAACCTCTGAAAATGAAAAGTCAGGTCATGACCTGCATTGAGAAAAAAAATCTCAGGTCATAACGCGTACGACATTTTGCGGGCTCAATTGAAGAACAAAAATATGTTTATATATAATTTATATAGTCAATATGTATATGAAACAGTTAGAACATGCATACAAGTTTATTTCAGACTATTGTTATATTCCATAGTAGCAGACTTGGCATTCTTTAAAAGAACTGCACTTGGTTTCAGTTCATAGCAATGCAAATGTGTATTCATTTTACAAGAAAGAAGAGCACACAGTGTATCCTTATTAAGATCAGCCCTAAACTCTGTAGCTATTTTCTTTACTAAAGAAAATGCCCTCTCACTGTCTGCATTGCTGTTTGGCAAAACCAGTAATGTTTTAGCAAGTTTTGACAAAACAAAAAATCTTGGCTTGTTTTCAACTACCACTTTGTTATTTTCAACTGAAAGGGCCCTCTTTACTATTTGGGTGGTTTTAGTTTTTCCACAGGAATAACCTGAAGCTATTTCACTGTCAGAGAACATTAATTTACACGGTACGTAGCTCAGGTAAACAGTCCTACATTTTGACTTTTGGTTACATTGAAAAAGACCGATAAAACCGAAGGTCGTATTACTTCTAAATACCGGAAACAATTCCGGTCAGAAATCCGGGTGAAACGGGTAATGTTAGAAATTCCCGGGACCCGCCGGGTAAAGAAAAACTCCCGGGTGAGAGGTGAAAATAACGGGTGTCACCCGCAAAAAACGGGTGAGTTGACAGGTATGTAGTTAGTGTATGATAAAACGAGAGAGAGCGTACGCGTAAAAAATAACCCATATTTTGTTAAGGCAATACCGTTCTATATTTTTAGTTTTTAAAGGTAACACGGTAGTGTTTGCGTTCCAGAATTTAAGTTTCTCTTTTGTGACCCTATTTAAGTCAATGTATCAGAACAATGTGATTCGACAAAAATTATAGTATCAACTGAACATATTTTCCCAAACTGAGGGATTAGTCAGGTGTAGAAAAATATGAAATAATTTTACATACAGGTGAAAATGATTTTTTTAGAATTTTATATTCACTGCACGATAAAAGACCCAAAAGCACTAGTGACCTTAGGTTTTTCAAAGATAGCAAAAAAGGAAAATGGTCATGACACAAATTCAAATTCATTTCTAAATAGTATAATGAAAGAACTTCAGTTAACTGCGTATGCAGATTTTTGCGCAGTGTTAGAAAGTTGTGAAAATTCTAAAAGGCTATCATTATCCCTTATGGCCAAGAAAAATAATACCATGCCACCTTATAAAAGAACTTCCACCTCGGATTTTTATTTAGGAAGAAACACACATTTTTTGATTCTACATTACACGACATTACACTTCATGGAATTTATATTCTTTAAATGTAATTTAATTTTCTAACTTTAGAAAATATATGCTTTATGCAGAGTTTAGCCTACATTACATAGATTACTTGTCTCAAACAGCTGACGCCATGATGAATATGCAAATTTCTGTATTCAGGTTAAGACAGCTTAATAAAAGAACAAAGGATGACATTTACGTAATGTGAATAATAAAAGGTAATGCTTTTGGCAATATAAATTATGCAGATTTATAGCAGGTGTTCCGGAAGGATAAGTCAATCCTGCCTATTTAGGTTAACTTGGGTTTTTTGTTAGGTTGATGTCTTATTGACATTTTCTACTTTCCCGCCTTTAATTCAAGAAACCTTATTTAATGTATTGTACAAGCTACTTACAGACCTTATAGCTATATTGTTTAATTCAAGCTGAAAGCCAGAAAAGCGCACATTAAATCAGGGTTTCATACAGTATTTTTAGATAACAACTACAATGTAAACTTTATAGTTCAAATTACAAAAAACTTTAATTGTCAGGCAATTTATAGAATTTAAAGCTGATCACAAATATCGGTTTCATTATGATAAAATTTTTATTGATTATGATAGGTACCCAGTCACGGTGTTATAAGTTGTCATTGAAATATGAATACACATTGCATTAAGGATCTGACAGACCGGAAGTTTGTTTGACTTGGTAATTGAACACGTGTTAATGTTTTGTTTTAATCGTCTCTTATTGTTTTGCACTGGTAACTCATTTGAATTCAGCACTGGATGAAAACACACTGCTTCTAGCGACGAAAACAAATATTTTTCTGATGATATGTTTACGTAATTATGATGTTTTTTCTTCTGTAATACGAATACAAAATTCATTGGTTGTAATTGTTATTCAGAGCTGACGCGTTTCTAAAGAACATTTGTTCAAGTGTTTATGTCAGTTTAGTCTGATTTGACTATGAATTGCTTAAAATTTCATTATATTTCAGTGTTTTTAAAAGAGTTAATAATTACCTCACTCATCTGATATAATTCTGAAGAGTATAGCTTTTAGCTGTTTATCTCGGAACTTGACACAAAATTGAATATTTTTTCATGGAAGATATATGCTACAAGTTCCTTAATGAAGGCCTCATAGCGTTGAGACTTTGAATTGAAGAAAGCATTAAAAGCGCTGTACTTTAATTTGTGTGTGTTATGCTGTGCTTTTCCAATTGTATGTTATGGATACCCCGTCACTTTCAATTGTTTTCTATTCCAAATATTTGTTTTTTTGGTAACAATAAAATACGTCACAGTTTTGTTTCAATCTGTTTGAAAGAAAAAAGAAAGCACCAGTTTTAGTAGGCAAACCATAGGAGCTTTGTATGGCAAGCCGTTCTTGTCAAAACTATGTTTAAACCCTTTTTCGAAAAAATACAAACTGAGAATTTAAAAAGCCCACATTGTGATTTAAAAACCTAAAACAACACACTGAAAAATCGAAATTACACATTGAGATTTGAAAATACACACTGAGATTTAAAAAAACCAAAAACACACACTGAAAATTTAGAATTACACACTGATATTTTAAAAAGACACACTGAGATGAAATAAATTGAAAAACACACACTGAGAATGGTTAATTACACACTAAGATTTCAAAAAGACACACTGAGATTAATATGCAATACTAATGAATATTCATGAGATGAATAATTCAACAGATTAATATCTTGGTCTCCCGAACTCTTGTCATTATAATAAAATGCGGTTCCTTTAACCAACATTCGCAATATTTTTTTTTTTTTAGTTTACTCATATTCATAAGTTTGTTGCCTATAATTTAGATTATCACTAACAGTGTATCGGGATATTTTGCTTAAAACCGTTTAAGCATGGGCCTTTTTTCAAAAGTCTTTCAATTACCTTGTGTACCCTGATTTCACAAGTTAATCTGTTATATTTTTGTTACGTTTATATTCTATTATAAAAGCACTTTGGTAAAAATGTCACTACATTCTTTTTCTTTTTGCAGATTGTTCCAATGTTTTCTTATAATATTGTTATAATTTGCAGTAAGAGTAAATAAAGTGGATATTTTTCTTGTTCTATTGGTCTTTGTAGTTTTCTATATCGTTAATATGTTGTATTTCTGATGATTTTTATAAAACATTTGGCATTTGACAAATTGAAGACTAACGAGTTATGTCCCCTAATTGTTCTAAGTTTGTTAAGATTCAGATTCAGATTAAGTATGCTAATTAGATATGTGCGCATAAAAAGTGCGCACAAATATCAGTGTGTAATATCAAAATCTCAGTGTGTGTTTTTCAGTTTATTTCATTCAGTATGTCTTTTTGAAATCTTAGTGTGTAATTTTCAATTCTCAGTGTGTTTTCCATTTTTTTAATCTCAGTGCGTCTTTATGAAATTGTAATTTTTAATTCTCAGTGTGTGTTTTGGGTTTATTCATCTCAGTGTGTTTAAGAGATAACTGTATTGTATTTGAAGCTTTAAGGACGTCCATCGGTAGTTTTACTGTCGCAAATTTAGTTTACCTGGCGACGCTTAGCGGAGACAGGTAAACGGGTATTTGCGACAGTAAAACTACCGGTGGACGTCCGCAAAGCTTCAAATACAATACAGGTATCTCTATTCTAATGCAAAACAAACTCACACTTAGATTTCAATCATTATTTCAGTGTAAAATCTTCATTAAAGAAAATTCTGCGAAAAGCTGATATATATCTTCTTTGGTCTTACACTAGATGACGTCATAGGTCAAACATAAACACTGACCGGGCATTTTCTGGCTTTTGTGCCGCTTCAGAATGTAATAAAATTTGATAAAAAGAAGATTTTTAGGTGCAACCTGTGAGTTTTTTGGCTTATTATTGTAGAAATTACATACCAATACATTCAGCAATTCAAAATGTCGGCTTCCTTAGTTACAGACAAGGAGAGAGAATTTTACGCTAACTGTCATCCAATCAGAACCATTAATACAAAATAATTGTATTAGAATTTTTAATATTCTCAGTGTGTATCTATTTCGCAAAATGGTTTTAAACATATTTTTGACGAGAACGGATGGATTGCCATAGCTTTGGTAACAGGTTTTTAAAAATTGTTATTTGTCATTGGCTTGCATTTGTTAATTAAAGCTATTAAATCAAGAGTTCCAAATGGTGAATTTGATATCATCTCTTCGTAAATTTCACGGACGCCATCACGAGTTGTTTGACCGTTATGGAATAAACGTTTCACAAATGATATCAGATATTTTCCTTACGTCGTAACTACAATCCCCTTCTCTTACATAAATGTTACCTACCGAATTAGACTATTTACTGGATTTGTTATCTCACAAACAACACCACGGGTGCCACATGTGGAGCAGGATCTGCTTACCCTTCCGGAGCACCTGAGATCACCCCTAGTTTTTTTGTGGGGTTCGTGATGTTTATTCTTTAGTTTTCTATGTTGTGTCGTGTGTACTATTGTGTGTCTGTCTGTCCTTTTAATTTTTAGCCATGGCGTTGTCAGTTTATTTGCGATTTATGAGTTTGAATGTCCCTCTGGTATCTATTGTCCCTCTTTTAATGCCATACGAAGCATTTGAATAAACCTATGATGACCTTTATGTACTTTTCTGTCTACCTTTTTGATATCTACAAGGTTACTATACACATTTATTAACTAGGGCACTAGTCAATATGCTTTTAACTCTTTTTAGTCTTTATCGAAAATGTACTCATGCATGTAATAAATCATCTGAAGATTTTATTACATGGATGAATTTCCAAACGAAGAATATTAGTTTAATGCATATTGCAGTTTTCAAATACACTTAAAAGCTATAATGGTTTAGTTAACATATTAACATGTACAGAAAATAAGGATGAGTTATAAAGTAATTTACTTGACATTCAAACATTAATATCTTCAAAATAATGAAAGGGATTTTAGATAAGACTTGCATTTTAAAGGTTTTCGTTATGTTTTTCTATAGACATAAGAAGATGTGGTTTGAGTGCCAATGAGACAAGTCTCCATCCAAGTCACAATTTCTAAGAGTCAACCATTAAAGGGCAACACAGAGCCTTGGCTCACACCGAACAGCAAGCTATAAAGACCCCCCCCCCCAAAAAAAAAAATAAAAAAAATATAGTGTAAAACCATTCAAACGAGAAACCCGACGGTCTAATCTACATAAAAAACGAAAATCGAGAAACACTTATGAACCACATCAACATAAGACAACTACTGAACATAAGATTCCTGACTAAGACAGGTGCAAGCAATTGCAGCGGGTTTAAACGTTGTAATGGTATCAAACCTCCCCTTTATCTGAAACAATAGTGTAACATCACCACATAGCAAAACACACTTTAAAATATCTATTGAAATGGCTGAAATCAATGAAAAGACAAATCAATACGATTAAACATACACTGACGACATGTTTTGCTTATTTTATATTGAGTTTTGTACACAGCCACACAAAACGGAGATATTATGTATTCAGTGAATATATTTTATAATTTTCATAACACAAAATGAAATTACGTACCAAGATTACATTTGAAAAAAAATATAAACAGCTATATTGAATTGTAAAAATAATTATCAACAACATTTCATAACGCAACTAGATTTGTGTTTTTGACAAAGTTGATAAACACTGGAAATATTAATTTTGAACAAAAGCTTATCTGCACCGTTTGCTAGTCTAAATGTTTTCTTTACTACGTTATACATAGTAGTCAGTGTGGCTTGATTCTGTCTCTAGCACAAGGTTTCATTACAATAAGCTTCTAGTCATTTCCTGTAAAAAAAAAAGAAAACAGTTTATGTACTAGACAGATATATATCAATCTGTTCGAATGTCACGTGATATCAATACATATGCAATAAGATAAAAAAAAAACCATAAAAAGAAATGAGAATAATTTTGTTCACACTGTAATGTTAATGCAAGTCAATAACAATATATAAATGGATGAACTTTAGTTTCGACTATACACTATAACTACAAATTATATAGTTACGAATATAGAATGTACAATTGTAAAGCAAAATATTGTCCTATGACATATTGTACCACAAGACGTACCACATGTATCATGAAATATTGTCCTCGTCTATGGAATGAATACTATGGAATTTTGTCTTGTTAAAGGGAGGTTATATTTTGTGTGAATTAAGCCAATATTTCATAGATAAATACTACGAAATTGTGTCCTGTTAAAAGGAGGTTATATTTTGGTTATATTTCGTGAGTATTGAGACAATATTTCATAGACAGATTGTCATTAAATTTGTCTCATGAAGGGGAGGTTATCAACATATATTCATGTTAGAGAAGGTATATAGGATTTTTTTTCTGCGACACATACCTGTGTTTATATTTACAAAATAAGCGATTGTCAGTACATTAATTATATTTGTACAGTATAATGTAATAAAATGAAACCTTTGTTAGACAATTTTTAATCTATAATTAACCTGAGACTACTATAACACAGTTATAGTAGTCTCAGAATTAACCATTTGTAAAGTATCTATGCAAATTTGAAACTCACTATTAACAACAATATAAATTCTCTACTGTAAAAACAATTTCAGTTATAAATCTAAAAATGTGCATGATGCATGCTTGTGTACTATTTCTAATTGTGAAATAATTCGATTAAAAAATATTTTAAAAGCCAGTATTTCATAGTGAAGTACTGTCATGAACAGACTTTCATAGTGAAATATTGTCCAGATGGAGGTGACAAAATTTCATGGACAAGGATACTATTTCATAATGAAATGTTGTTCAAGACAATAATCATTATGAAATACTGTCAGTGGACAATCTTTTATATGAAAATTTGTCCGACAGACAATATTTCATGGAAGACAATATTTTATGCTACACACTTGCATTAAATTTTAAATAACAAGTGATCACTAAATATATGAGACCAGGAACATACACGTCTGCTCTATGGTCGGGTTGTTGTCGCTTTGACACACTCTCCATTTCTATTCTCAATTTTACATTGACGCTATCTTAGCAAACAGCTAAATTGTATTGTTTAAAGGAAGAAAAAGTCATATGTATTTACATTTCATCATGTCGCAACTTACAATTTGGCAAAATCCTTTCGATAACTTTTACAGTTTTTGAATATATGTGATAACAAGGACAGTTCAAAATTTAGAACATGACCTTGAGCTTCGACCTTGTAACCAACTTCCTGCTACATACCTTTCTTAAATTGTCGTTTTATAGAATAGAAATTCTTAAGAAACCTAGGTTCAAACTCCCTATACTACTAGACGAAAAAACGACTGTCTATACCACTGAGTCTGACAATATTTGTCAAAGTTGGTAAATTTCACTGTTGAAGCTATTTTATAACTGTTCTACTTTGGGGAAAGTTAACTTTAACTGAATTTGGCACTTACTTTCGAGTCCCGTTTTGGTCTTGTATGTCATTTGACTTAGAATATACTTGACATTAAGCATTTCTGGCGGAGATAAATCTCATCGGACGTATAAAATTTATGATATTTTTATTTTTGTTCGAGAAATACGGTTACTGCAATATATTCTAGAATCAAAACACTCAATGCTATGTAGTTTGTTTCATGTGCATATGGATATATTGTAATAGATTGACATAAACGATTTATCTGTGACGTCATTGTCACGTTGAAAAAGAGTTTGTTTTGTTTTGCCATGTATTTTTCTTTCTTTTTTTCAATTTTATTTATAGATATATAAACATTTAAATCAAATACGAGCACATTTTAATCAAATATGACCATCTTTTGTGACAAAAAGGTGTAAAAGTTGTCGGAAGTCTTTCATGAGAATAGACCAAAAAGTCAGTCCAATGGGAATACATGAAAATGTGTAAAAGCTATTGTGTTGTAGACCATTACATTAACAAAAGTAAAATACCACTGGTTATTCGGTGTCTTTCCCGTATCTTTTGCAGTTAGCCACCATGTCCATGAATAAAACATAAACATGGAAAATTCGATATCTCTAAAATTATATTACATTATATTTCCTATCGTAAAGCTAAATGAAAAATCAAAAAGTTTGTTATACCGTCTAGACAATTATAAAGGACGATAATTATGTCCTGACGGTTGTAAATTATTCGATTAATGTATTTATTAACCTTTAGCGACCCTATTTACTATGTCTTATTAAGGCACCAATACATATTTTGCATTTTTGTCAATAACATTCATTATACTACAATGATACACGTGCAATTAATTATCTTCTCCCGACAGAGCTGATAGTTTTTGACAATTGTATTTTATGATAACTAGATGTTCTGTTGGAGAAATGTATATATTCAGACTATTTATATAGAATA
Organism: Mytilus galloprovincialis; assembly: GCF_965363235.1. Taxonomy (NCBI): domain Eukaryota; kingdom Metazoa; phylum Mollusca; class Bivalvia; order Mytilida; family Mytilidae; genus Mytilus; species Mytilus galloprovincialis. The sequence goes on from NC_134843.1 coordinate 94,077,182, forward strand.
TTGCTTGCCAATTTAGTACGAAAGCTGAATTGGTTCTATGGTTATCAATTTTTTTCCATTTTCTCGACATTTCTCCTTGACATTTAGTAACCTTAAAATGTTTTTGATGGCTTAATTTGATTACCAAATATTGAATACTTTTAACTTGGATATATTGTACTTGATACCAAAGAAACCAAAGGCATGTGTTCAACTGCTTGTTTTTAGAGAAGTGTTGTTTGTGGGCAAGTGGTTGTTCGTTAATTGCATTTTTTGTTCTTTTAGTCATAGTGTGGTTTATTGCTAAAAGACTGATGTTGTTTTCCTTTGGTATCCTTTTCCTTTTTAAAATCATTAGAACATGTGGATATGTGCATTAAGTGAAAACATTCAACATATTTCGTTCATTCATTAATTTTGTATTTTTGATTTATTAATAGAAATAATGATTCCAATATCAAAACCATTAAATTGAAAACTTCAGTAACCTTTCTGATGTTTTTTTCTTAATATCGTTTCTGTTATTTGAAAATGTCTTTTGCGTACATATCATCAAATGATAATTTGTAGCCAGACATCACATATGGTAAATAGATAAAAAGAAACTTATGTCTACTGATTGATTTGAAGGATTCTAAGAAAGTTGTATTTGATTTGTATAGCAAATTGAAATTCTTATAGACAGAATATCCTGTTACTTGTGAACAAAGCAGTGACTAAGTGTCGTCACGAAACAATTTCAAAGTTTGACTTAATCAGAGACATAAAACTCGAAAATTGAAAAATCTAGAAAAGGAAATATGTACTTCTTCAAAGGCTAAAGTCATGCTGACATGGTACTTTTTAGACAGTTTATTAAATGACAATCAAAAGAGTTTCGTGAATTGAAATGAAATAAGTTTCAAGCCTACATGCTATCCTTCATTATCAATGACATAATCAACAGAGGGTTTAAAACTTATATGATCATCAAAATCTTTTTATGAAATATTGTCAACATAAGAATTATTGTGATCAGATTAAAACTGAAGTCAATCTATTTAAGGAATTTAATCTTAACTGAAAGGAGAGTTATGGGCTTTGATTTCAATAAAATATTCCTTTTATCAAATAGAGTCTTTCAAATATTTTTTCTGGTTTATCATGTTTGTTCGGGGAATATTAAAGCTATTAGCGCAAATCTCAGTTAGGACAAAATGTTCTGAAGAATTATAGTTTCTTTAATTTGACTATATATCCTTTCATCCGGTAGTATATCGTGTGCTTAATGCCGATCTGTTTATTTAGTTTGTTCTTAAATTGTGCTGAAACACCACTGTCCCATGTCAGGAACACACACAAGTTAAACTGCCACAATCTTTATGTTCTTGTCATAATCAGGAACCTGTAATTCGGTGGTTAATCTTTGTCGCTGTATGACCTTATTGGTTTTCGGTAAATGATTTAGCATGAAGATTCCGTTAATTTGTGTTATTTGTTTTGTTTTGTTTTGTTTTGATTTTGTTAGTTTTATTTTGTTTTAATTTGTTTTTTGTTTTTTGTTTTTTGTGTTTGTTTTTTTGTGTTTTGTTTTGTTTGTAAATTGTTTCACAGTTTATCTCAGTAAGTGCAATTTAACAGACTATCAAAGATCTAACAGAACATCAAATTCCATAGAGATATGCAAAACCCAGAAGGATATATAAATACACCAGCATTTATATAATACACATAGATATAAGTAGAGAATGATCAATTCAGTTAAGATTTAATACTTCGAATCATGACCTCCTCAAAACATTCCTTGTATTGAACGAAAAAGTTAGATATTCTTAAATTCTGTTGTCGTTAAGAGTTTTAAGATTTTAACAGATCAAATATTCATACAAAATGCAACGTATACGTATTTCAATTTGATGATGTTGTGAGATTGCTGTCTTCCATTATTAGTGGCAATCACATCATTTATGAAAGCTTCGAATCTATTTTCATCTTCTAATCTTCAACAATTTGAATTAATAGCAATAATTCTCTGTTAAATCATTCAGTATTTCTATTTCAATGACTATTGTCAAAAAGTGTTGAAAGGTTACATTTGATTAGTAAAACGTCAGTTGAAATTAAATACCTGCCCAGATTTGTAATGCTCTGAAGATTCAGAGAAAGCATTTCAATGTATTAATGGAGTGTGGTGGTTTCTGTAATTATAATGTAACGATGACGAAACATGGAATAGTTAGGTATTACATCACGTGTAAGTATAGCATTTGAAATTCCTGAGACGAAGCATATGATAGTTATATAATACAACGCGTGCAAACATACAATTATAATTTCTTTATTATGCACCCTTTAAAGATTATATTATGGCTGAAAGGGCTTTTATTATCGGTATTGGATTTAGAAATGTCATATCGAAACTTAAAATGATTAGAGCGAGTAATAATAGGTTAGAACAATGGTGGGAGGATCTATCAAAGGGACGTTATAATGGGTTAGAACAATGGTGGGAGGATCTATCAAAGGGACGTAATAATGGGTTAGAACAATGTTGGGAGGATATATCAAGGGGACGTAATAATGTTTTAGAACAATGGTGGGAGGATCTATCAAAGGGACATAATAATGGGTTAGAACAATGGTTGGAGGATCTATCAATGGGACAACCAAAACAATATATTAAAGATCTCCTTATTAACAGATTAGATGAAGATTAGCAAGGAAATAATGGTTTTCAATGCTAGTGATTTTTTTAAAGTTAAAAGGGAAATAATACCAAAGAGTACTCGCCCGCTCGAAATTTCTAATCCGGTAATAAAGAAAGTATGCTGCGATACTGTCAAGTATCGTCCGTTGCATTTCGGGACAAATTTGTTAAAGTAGCTACACAAACGGTGCGAGAAGACAATATTTTGTGCTATTCCCAAAGTAGATTTGTACATACTTTCCATATAAAATAAGAACAATCTCTTCTGTTTCAAACTATTGATATGCAATAACTACAGACACAATGATCAGCTTAACAAAGACAACCAACAACGAGGTTAATGACTTTAGACAACCAATTGTAGCAAAAACAGTAATAACGAATTCTCGCAAACTTAAAGCTGGTGATATAAAACATTGTGGCCTTAATCACTGTCGGATACTTCAGAGTACATTTTAAACATCAATTTCATACATGAACTGCAGAGAATTACATTATTCTATTCTATTCTATGAAGCTATCTTTTTACAATATTGCAACTTTGTAATATTCAATAACAACCTGGACATTCTTCTTTATTAACTTCCCTTAGTCATATTTTGGTCCTTTTTAAAGAAAGTTGAACTACAATGTACAATAATTTCATCTAAAGCTTATGATGTTTGAAACTGAACACAAGATTATATTTACTATTGCTGAAAAAGTATCACAAAATACTGAATCAAATTTAACGTTTTCTTTCAACAACGGAATGTTGATGCATGTTAGGTTTTTTTTTCTGTGTCGTTAATTAGGTGATATTTCTCATCCGTTATAATTTTTCCTCCCTTGCAAGCAACTGTATTCTCTGTCGACCTCGGACTCGATAAATAATTCTCTTTATAATCGGCTTCAGTCATTTTCTTAATACCTGTATTGTGTCAGAGACTTCTTAACCAATTTATAGAGGGAAGCGACGCAAGCATAAACCTGTTAAATGTTAGTATAAGTGAAGAAAAAAACTTTCTCAATATCGACTTTTAATTAAAAGAATTATTTAGAAATACAGAAATTAGAGATTCAATTGGTGTTATATTGTCACGTATGCTTACATCCAAATTAAGTTTGTACCGAACGGAATATGCCATTCATACTTACTGTCTGTTGTCAATAGCTATAAAAAGACAGATATTCAAATCAATGGCGACTAAGAGCTTCCGGTCAATGGAAACTGTTAATTAAGTCGGTTTATTTCAAATAGCAAATGCTAATTACAATGTTGGTGGAAATTATTAACAATTAATTTAAATTCCCAGAAGATGAAAGAACGTTGAACAATATGACCAATTTGATAATACGAAAGGGCAATTCAGGTGAAAGTTTAATAACCAGCCACGAAGTAAACTTATGTACAAATAAATACTTTACAAATACCTAGGGATATTTAGTTGAGGTTGAAAGGGGACAGCTTATATATATGACGAAAACTTTCGAAAGAAAACAATATTGTTAACACTTGATGATTTATAAAAAGTGTAATAAGTGTTTTATTTAACATGTTTTCTTCTCTCAACATGCAGGTAATAGTAGAAACAATCCGAATTATACGTCAGTTTACAAAGTAAACGGTGTATATACAATAACTGCAAAAATCGACATTTAAAATAACCTTTAAGTTGTCTTGTAATATTTTCTTTAGAACTATTGCTATTAGAGATGTTTGTTTGTCTAGAGCTAAGTAAATGTTTAAAATAAAATGTAGGTTCCATTTCTCGCATACACATATACAAGGTTTGTTCTAGATGAATTTGGTTGATTTTATCTTTTATGTTCCTTTTGGTCACTTGGCTACTACGGTTTTGCATATTTAACCACATCACTGTCTTTCAAAGATTGAGATTTAAGCGTTCCTCACCATGTTCAGACCCAATCCTTTTTAACGAAATTGGTCGTTATCTCCTCGTATAATGTTTCCCCCTCAGAAATGCTATAAGATGTCTCTAAACAATGTATCAAAGATTTTCGTTACTTCCTCAGAAACATTTTGGCCGAACTGGTACGGTTACATGAAATTTTGTTTTTTCCTTTGTTTTTTTCCTTTTTGTTTGACATGCGAAGTCTGTTGGTGTTACTCCTAACCCATTGATCATGGATATCTAGAGTATTTTATATGAGGTCGGTGGTCCATCTGTAGATATGGCAGCTGTTACCTACTATTTCGTTTCTTCGTTCATACGTGTTTCGTTTATATATCGATTAGACCGTTGGTTGTCCCGTTTAAAAGGTTTTACACTAGTAATTTTTGGGACCCTTTGTAGCTTGCTGTTAGGTGTGAGCCAAGACTCCGCGTTGAAGGCCGTACCTTGACCTATAATAGTTTACTTTTATGAAATGTCACTTGGTTGGAGAGTTGTCTCATTAGCACTCATACCACATCTCCCAATATATATATATCTGATATTTCGTTGTTTTCCTCTTATAGTTGGTTGATGTGTTTTCCTTGGTTTTAGTTTGTAACCCGGATTTGATTTCTCTCAATCTATTTATGACTTTTGAATAGCGGTATACTACTTCCTTTATTTGTATATCGTGCCAGTGCAGAAACTCTGTATTCTGAGCTAGTGACACACAGAAAAAAAATAACTTTTAGGCCACGATGTTATGCCACACACATATATATATATATATATGTGGCATAACATCGTGGCCTAAAAGTTATTTTTTTTCTGTTTAGTATTAAATTTATATTAAGATCCATTTTATTACATCTTGTGATCAATTTTATTTGGCAATCGCCAATGGCAGTCAGCAGGGTTAAAGAACATCAGTTGTTCGACCTATTAGTCAAATGTGTTTTGTTTAAATATACTTTTTCACTTTTTTGTTTTTTTTTTGGAAAATGTTGTTTGTGCTGTTTTTAGACCCTTCTACAACGAAATTTGTTTTACATGCACACGTATAAAAATTGCGGTTTATATATATATATATATATATATATATGGCTTATTGATTCATGACAAAAAATCATAACCGCTTGATAACATTATAAGCAAAGGACCAATGATAGTATCAATGTTTTGTTTATCTCAATGTCCAAGCTAGGAGGTTGTATGAGTCAAACTGATCGGTTCCAGTAAGACCTGCATCAGAAAGCAAAATTGTCTATGTAAGATATTAGCATTGAATATGCATATATTAACAACAGCATATAGCTTCTTCTATACTCTTATTAAGTAGCTATTGGGTATGATAATATTTGACATAATCTTTGCTCAATTATTCAAATTACTTGTATTTCCATATTGTTAAGGAACACAGAATATTTAAATTTTCCCTAGATATTGACGTCGGTAAAAAAATCATACTGCAGTTTATTACATGTCAATCTTTATTTAGTCATATGTAAATTCTTTAAAGAATTCCATCTATTATGTTCTTATATTCACCAATGAACAGGGTATTGTGGTAGAATAAAAGTATGCGTACATGTGTCTTCCTATGAGTCAGTGCCATTAAGGTTCATATTTATTGATGTACTTGTTCTTTTGTGTCAAAAGCTGATTTGGCAAAATAAAGTTTTTACTTCCGCATCATTAAAAAAATGGGAATAAAAATGAATCATAATTTAAAAGATATAGAGAAGATAGTAGGAAGGCAATACAAAAATATAAGTTTAGTTAAAAGAAAGAAAATGACAAAATGACAAAGAATAATAACAAATAAAGGCAACAGTAGTATGCCGCTCTTCAAAATTCTAAAACTGAGGTAAACATCAAAATCAAATATAAGTGGAGAACTACGACACAACAGAAACACAATATCAAAATGTAACACACATAGAAACGAAACGCTACAATGACCACCTAATATAATAACTAGGAAAAATACCCACCAAGATCCGGGATTCACTCCAGTTCTCCGGAAGGGCAAGCAGTCACGAGTCGTGTTCAAGTAGGTGCACCTGTCGTGAACTGATTGTAGTTAAAATATGATTACAATTATCTACTTCTACAATATCCCTTTTCACATTCTTTGCATCTAAATAACACCCCTATTTTGGACATTTTTTAACAGTTATGTCTGTATGTTTTGTTCACATATCGCTGTCAATATAATGTACTTTTATGAAAATGTCATACATGTGAGAAGTTTAACTAGCTTAAAAATCTACCATTTTCTACACAAGAAAATGCCTGTACCAATTCAGGAATACGACAGTTGTTATTCATTCGTTTGATGTATTAGAGCTTTTTATTTTGCCATTCAATTAGGAAATTTCCGTTTTGAACTTTCCACGGAGTTCAGTATTTATATTATTCTACTTTTTACATAGTTTCATATCATTAAAATGCTGTTAACCTATTAGTTCAACTCATTTAAAATCACATACCATAACTAGAATGTTCGTCCGTTTGATAATTGATATTGTTTCATCCTCCATGCTTGCTTGATGTTCATTTTCATGTGTGAGAAGCAAGAAGTATTGTAAATTAAAATTAAAAAGGGATTTATGGGGGTGGTGAATACAGATCGTTTTCTCAAAAAGATGCAAAAGTACATGTATGTACCGATTATCATGTTTACTAAAAGTATTTATTAATTTGGTAAATAAGTACAAGTGTAAAGTTGGTCAATCTGTAAAAGATAGTATGAGAGTTTTTAAAATATGTTTTAACACAGGTTTCCCTTATTATAACATATAAAAGCTAATTAGCAGACATTTGAGCTACAAACGTTAAAGTCGAAGATTTTATCGTAATATTAAAGCGTTCTTGCAATCTTTGTCACATTAAAAGACAAAACAAAGAAATGTTTCAAGTGAAAATTGTGATTTCCTATAATTACAATTTGTGAGCCTCAAATTACAAATTTTAATTCCATTCACGTCTTTTAATTTGACAGCTAAAATTATTACGCCAAAGCTGAAAACTTGATTGTAGAAATTTTATCATTTGTACATTTGCATGCTTCAAATATTGTTGTTCACATGCTACCACGAATCGCAAATTGGAAGCAATGATAAACAAGCACGAACAATTAAAGATCGACATGTTTTGATGGAGGCATCTTTGGAAAGTTAAATAAGGTTATGTTTTGTATCGTAACTATATTAGAGTACATTAGAGAACAACAACACTTAGATATGACTATAAGGTAAAGTCGGTTAAACGCTGAAACAGCAATAAAACAACACAATAACATCAATTAAAGAATCTATCTTCATGGTGTATTTGGACTTTTTAACTTTAATGGTTCTAGCGTCTAATGAAGACGAAACGCGCGTCCTGCGGATAAAACCATAGATCAAGATCTAAAACCCTCCGAATCGTAAGTAAAATATATTTGTCGAACCTCTAAAGTGTACCTACATGAGGACAATCGCCTTGCGTAAGAACCTTGATCTGTAACATTAGAAATTAATCGTATTCCTACTAGTATAGATTCAAGAATCATTCGTAAGTCTAAAACCCTTGTTGAATAATGGTTATTGCGTCCCTTGTGTATAGGTGATTGTCCACATTGATAATCACCAAACATTTATGTGGAACTGATTTATAGGTCTATTATGTGTTTTTTTTTGTTTTCATGGTTTTATCAATTCATTTTATACATATAAAAGAACCATCAATTCACATGTTTTGTTCATGCATCGTTGTCAATATAATGGAATTTGATGACTGCCATACAAGTGAGAGGTTCAGCTAGCTATAAAGCAGATCAATCCACCATTTTCTACATACGAAGATGCCTATACCAAGTAAGGAATATGACAGTTGTTATCCGTTCGTTTGATGTGTTTGTGCCTTTAATTGTGTCATTTGAAAAGAGAATTTCCGTTTTGAATTTTCCTGGGAGTAGTATTTTTGTAATTTTACTTTTCTTTATAATTCAAATAATAAAGAAAATAACGAATTTCAAAATAAAAGGCATACTCAGAATAGTTTGAATTTTTCAAACAAAGAAAGTTTAATCGTGATTTGGTTGACCAATTTACAATGTCTATTATATAATTGTTGACTAGTATTTGCTTGAATATCGTCGTATGTTTTATTTATATGAAGTTATCTGTTTTTCTTCGACATTTTTTATTTTGACATTTCGTTTTTCGACATTTTGTCATTTTTATGTACATCAATTTTGTTGCCTCCAATAGCTGTGGCTTTATGAGCTACGCATCTACATTAGCGGGCACATTTTCACTCAGAGTCTGCTTTCCTCGTATTATGTCTTGGATGTTTCCTTGTAAGAGTATGGTATGCCAGAATATACAAATGTATGAAATATATAACATGAATATATCATGAAAAATAGTCTCAAGAATTTTTTTCTGCTAGATTTTAGTCTAAAACCTAATTTATACATTGTGTCAAAAGCATTTCTGGACAACATGAATACTGTTATAGAACCTATGTTTAACGGGCCTTGAAATAAATATAGTACTAACTTTGTCCTTGGATCACAGCAACAAGCCTACGCTTCATCGAAGACAGTAATTGTAAAATGTCTGCAATTCATCAATTTTCATAGAATACTTGCTAGATTTAATCAATTATTTTAAATTTCCTAAGCATAAATAGAATGATTGTTTTAAATCTAGTAGGTAAATTAACCCTATCTGCAATTCAAATATCTAATCGTACTCTTTATTCCTTCGTGTAGCACTGCACAATAACAACAGATGGACACAAACTGATCAATCAACTTGATTAATGGAAAAACGCTGACGATTTAGAGATTTTCATGCAAGGAACATCGCTTATTATTGTATCTATCAAGTTTTTGATCAAGTGTGGACAGTGTTGGTAACATGAATCTTTCTGGTCACTTTAATTTGGAGCGGTTTGTGTTGATCAGTCTTTAGTTTTCTTTTTTGTGTTTTAAGTACTATTGATTGTCTATAATATATAAAAAAGAAATGAGTGGTATAATTGCCAATGATGACACATAAATTAACAACTAAAGGTCACCGTAAGGCCTTCAACTATAAGCAAAGCTCATACCGCATAGTCAGCCATAACAGGGCTCGAAATGACATTTTTTTTATTCGACCGGCTTAGATATGTCTTTTGTAGACGAACTGAGCGTCTGGCGCAAATACAAAACTAAAATCCTTGTATCTATGATGAGTTTATTAATCGTCATGTGGTAGTTTCCCACATGGAATAATGGTATACTTTTATCAAACTTATTTTCGCGAACGATTGATTTTCGCGTTTTCTGTTAAAAAAATTACTTAAAAATAAATTGTCACGGATATGTCAAGCTTTGGAATACCCATATAGAATTACATTTAGAAAAAGAAAATCGCGAAAATAAATAGCCGTAAACTAGCCTTAATAGACTGTTTAACACGCAAAATAAATTATCCGCGAAAATAAGTATGCACTTCTTTGTTACAATGAATTGTATTTATTTATTTCCTCATTACATCTACATTATACATTTTAACTTCAATATGTTCATGTTTTAAAAAAAGGTACATACTAGAGAAAATTCAAAGTTTCTATATGAAATATGTACAATAGATTTAAAAAAAAACCAGGGGTTTTCTTTTGATATATTTTGTGTGTATATAAATTAAAGGCAACAACATTAATTTGTTCTATCAATACACATACATGGTTTGGTAAGGAATTACACAATCTTATTGATATAGGGGAATATGAAAGAAATTGATAATTTGGTTTTACAAATGTATGTTATTTTGACGGTACTATTATTTTGTTATGTTATGTACTTGCATTGCCTCATGCTAAATATTTGTATCTTAGACTTATTCAATAAAACTTGAAATTTGAACTTTATGACAAGTTATTTTCAATCAACGTAGATATATAGTATAGTCAAACTGAATGTTTGAATTGAAAAGCAATGTTGATGTTATACTCGCCACAATTATTACCACACTAATTAATAAACTTGTTTTTGGAGAAACTAAGCGAAGAGGGAAAGCAGTTGCAACTTAAGTTATAAATATTGAAATAGTAAGACTGATTAAAGAATAAAAAAATAGAATGTTTTAGCATATAATAATTTATTAAGCGGTTCTCGTTTTTGCCAGGAAAATGAGATAGATTGCCATGTGCTGCTATTATAAAATATAGTTTTCCTGGGAAGAACTCATTCTCAAAAATATAAATCTCCCACTTGAACAATAAGGACGATTCTTTAGTAATACAATATATTACAGAAAGACAAGTGTACTTCGTAAATTTGAATTAAAAAGCCTAACAAGCAGAGACAACAAAACCTAATTTTGTATGTCTTTCTATACAAAAAAAAACTTCAATCGTATAGCAAGATGTACTTGTATAAGTTCAATGATGTTGATGGATATATATTGTCAATCGAATGTCATTTCAAGTTGTCTCAAAGTAATTATTGCAAGAACAAAATCTGTAGTAAAGAAAAAACTTGTCATCAAGACAACTTGTACTATTAGAGTTTGTAGATTTTTAAAGTTGTGCTTTTGACACAGTCATGTATCCTTGATTTGACTTAACCTAATACATAAATCATGACTAAAACTCAGGGAAAAAAAATCTTATTTAGTAACTTGTCAATCTCGTTGTCCGTAAATCAGTTGTATGATATATACCCTATAGCCTAATACTGATATTTTAAGCGAATCTAATGAAGTATAGGATTATTACTATTTATTTAACGCCTACATACCAATTAAAAGTTATGAACACGGATCTAATTAATTGACAAAGAGGCATGGAATACACCGATAACTTATAGTAGTTGCTGATGTTCTGCAGTGGTTTTTTGTTTATTGTTTTCTGGGTGTAAAGGGTTTTTGGTAAGGTTCTAGTTGCTCAGTATTTAGTTTTCTACGTTGTAATTTGTGCACTGTTGGTTGTTTGTCTTTTTATTTTAAGCACTGCCGCTGTCAGTGTATTTTCAATTTAGGAGTTTGAATGTCCCTTTGGTTTTCTTATTACTATGTCGAGCAATCATGAGATACACACATAAGACTGAACTAGTCAAATTTTGTTACTCTTTTTTAACAGAGACGTCATGTTTTTATTTCAAAAGTTGTTTATCTTTATTCGAATGTAGTTACAGAACATATAACCCTCACACATTGTTGTAAATAATTCATTTTTTATAACATTTTTTCATTTAGAATATTTCATATCCTTCACTCTTAGCAACAGAAGGAAATTTCAAGCACTTTATCAAATTGAATAAACAACAAAGCTGTTATTACAAAGAGAGTAAAATGCAATAATAAAATCTTGGAAAAAAAAAAGGAAATTGAAAACAACAGAAATAGAAAAGATCAAAGAATCGTTTTGTAAAAAGGCGGTTTAATTAAAAAAAAAAAAACTGGCTCAATTTGAAACAAGAGTCTTTAATCATGTATTTTTTCGTTTAAAGGCAACGTTGAGAAATAGATACAGTCCACATTCGTCAAATAAGTGATGCCATTGGGATTTGAAAAACACATAATTCACCACATCAAAGCCTCAACGTAATAATATTAAGACACATAAAACATCATTTTTGTAAATAGGATACCTCTTTCCTTCATGAACATTCATAAGGATATTATTTTTATTAGTAAGGAAGAAAATGGGTTATTTAAAGAAATAAAAAAAAAAAAAAAAAAAAAAAAAACAACTAAAAGATACCAGATGCAACAAAGTTCAAATTCCAATTTGAATTACATTTAGAAATTGAAAATGATAGTTGAGAACAAAACATTACCGCATACCAATGATTTAAGCTTTTCCGATAGTTGACTTTCCTGTTTTTTGTAGCAACATCCCAGTTGCGCCTGCATATGTAGTACTTATATCTCCTAGTTGCTACGATATTCTATAAATTTGGCTCCAAATAAAAATAAACTCCTCATATACAACCAGGATTGCAGTTTGCTAGAATACTATTCACATATCGTTGTCAATATAATGGAATTTTATACGACTGTCATACAAGTGAAATGTTTAGCTAGCTTTAAAACCAGGTTCAATACACCATTTTCTAAATTTGAGAATGCCTATACCAAGTTTTGAATATGACAGTTGTTATGCATTCGTTTAAGTGAATGTACACTTAGTATGAACAATAATGTCTGTATTGATTTTACCGCTAATATTTTAATGTATTCTTTATACTAAAGATATGTTTAAACATGCAGAGGAAGATCAGTTAACTACTTTACCATTTGATAACAACATTTAGTTTTGAATTTTCCTTGGAGTTCGGTATTTTTGTTTTTTTTAACTTTCCTGAGCGCATGAGTTTAGCACCGGTTTTTGTGGGGTTCGTGTTACTCAGTTTTATGGTTTTTATGTGAATTTATTTGTCTTTTCATCGTTTGTTTTTTGTTTTTGTAGAACGTAGGACTTTCTTCTTATCACTTAATATAGATTAACTCATCATAGATACCATGCTTACAAATAGATGTTATACAAACTAGTCAATTGACACAGTGTCAACAAGTTACGGTAATAGTAAAATTGTGGAAAATTTAACTGTATTTTTTCTCTCTAATGGTTGAATTAAAACTTGAACACGCTTCATTTCCGTACACTTCGCCAAGCTAGACTAAAGAAGTTAAAGAAAAAGAACATCAACGAAATCGAATTATATGCTTGACACTTTTGAATTATCCATTCATTATTTTTTTAAATTGATATAGATCGTTATATTCACACAGAGATCATATGACAGTTTCAGACAGTGACAGTGTATACATGCAAATTAGTGTATTTGCATTTTGATTTTAACAATTGGAAGCATGCTTGAATTATAAAATGTAATATTTTTTGCAGGCAAGTGACATTTCAAAACCCAATACAAATATTTCATCTGCCATCACCCCCTCTAAAAAAGGAGACAAAAACAATGGAAGATATATCAAAGGACCCTAATGACTCAAATTTGTTGTTCAGTCTTGTTCTGCGATTTCGTAAACCTCATTATGTTTTTTGTATCTTGATCGTTTGAACATAAAAAAAAGGAATGACACTGGACAGATACTATTTGTTTTATCCTTCAACCTTCATCCATTGTTCTATTGGTAAATCAGCAGTAGAAACAAACAATGATTGAGTGTATAAGATAACAAAAGACAATAATTGATTGTCCGAGGATTAATTGTCATAGGTTTTTAAAGTGACAAGATGTAATCAATACTTCTAACATTTTAATATCATTTTCTCCTCGTTACGATATCAGCCGTCTACACACAATCTGATCTGCATGATACATTGATCGTATTAGCCAATAGACGGACACTCGCAGTATATACAATTTAATCAGCAACTTATATTTCTATAACGAAGCCATTTGCATTGCAAAGCTTGCAGTTAATTTGAACATTGCGAGACACGAACACAGTTTTCGATTCCGTCCATCTCCTGCCGTAAGATTAAAATCTTCTTTGAGGAACGCCTGTACCGAGACAGGAATATAACTGTTAATTTTTATTCGGTCTGTTATGGAATAACCGTTTCACAGATGATAATGATTATGTTCCTTATGTCATAACTACAATCCCCTTCCCTTTTCACGAATGTAACCTACCGAATAAGACTATTTACCAGATTTGTAATAACATAAGCAACACGACGGGTGCCACACGTTGAGCAGGATCTGCTTACCTTTTGGGAGAACCCGAGATCACCCCAAGTTTGTGGTGGGGTTCATGTTGCTTAGTCTTTAGTTTTCTATGTTGTGTCTTCTGAAATATTATTTGTCTGTTTTTTTTTTTTTTTTATATTTTAGCCATGGCGTTGTCAGTTTATTTTCAATCTTTGAGTTTGACTGTCCCTCTGGTATCTTTTGTCCCTCTTTCACATATTTACGTCTGATTTCGTAAGACTTCTTCCTTTTGAATTTACCTTCAAGTTTGGTATTTTAGTTTTAAAAAAATCGTGTTTGCCAATACGAAACTTTATTTGTAAACGAAAATGAAAAGACATGGCCAAAAGAAAGCCATTTATGGTAATTATTTTTGAGTACTAGCATATACTGAAAATAGAATTTTCATTCACTTTTTACTAATACATAAAACATCAATAACTCTGAAATATCGACAATTCAACTTTAAAGAAAACAGTTATATCATTTGTAAATGATTTTTTCTATGCCCTATATGAGGGAAACCTGAAGTATTGAAAAACGAAAACAAATTACTTTACTTGAATGTATTTCATAGATGACATATTCCTAATTAAGTTAACATTTTTGCAGTTGAGAGATATCGATATATGATGTGTCTTTGAATCACGTTTCAGTTGGACGTCTTTGTTGCAGATTGTACATTTAGTCTGCAGTATAAGTGATTGCAAAGACTGTAATATATATGTACAGGGTTAACCTAGTTCACCGGTGTCCGTTGTGGAAGGATTTATATAGTTTTAGCATTAAACAAAATTGTTTAACATTTGTACTGAATGTAGCTTCATGGTTTCATTCCAATGATTAAATACTATATTGAATCATATTGGAAATTACAATGATAAACCATCTGAAATGACACTTACACATTAACCTATATATATGCTCATTTAGGTGTTACATGATTATGTGAAGTCATATGACGAACAAAGTATTCGCAAATTGTTTTCACCATTCCCCTTTTTGGTTTTTGTCTGCTGATTATATGTACACAAACTCAACCGTCACGTTATAAAATTAACGGTACCAATTTTCTTGCACCAGATGCGCATTTCGACAATACATGTCTCTTCAGTGATGCTCTTGGCCAAAATATTTTAAATCCAAAACTTATATAAAAGATGAAGAGCTATAATCCAAAAGGTCCAAATAGTATAGCCAAAGCCATGAAAGGAATCAGAGCTTTGCATGAGGGAGATGATGGTGTTTTCATACAGAGGCAGACAAATTCGGGTGCAAAATGTTTTTGAAGATTTGTGGAACTGTTAATTAGCTTCTGATAATAATTTGATGTTCGCTAATATCTGTTAACCTCCTTTGCCGACGCACCAACACTAACAACCGATGTTCGAAGCCCATAAATTGAAAATAGAAAACAAGCACTCACTAAGTAAATCGTATGAACTCCAAAAGGAGCAATACCCCTAGTATCGATAGCTTATACCTCTACTGCATGCTATCACCAATCTTGCCGAAGTATAGAGTTTCGGGAAAGTAGAGCGAAGACAACTTTTCTGGTATCTAAAGATAAAAGACTGCATAAACATGTGGCTAATGAGATGAGACACAGACATACATCATATTGGTCAACACAATCGTATTGTTGACCGTAAATAATTTAAAGGGTCGACATCGTTCGTTCTTCCTCATAACTCTGTTGGTCATTGTTTTGTGTAAGTAGGAACGCATCCCTGTAAATGAAGTCCACCCAGCGTGAACATGCACAAGCGTAAATCAGTTCTTCTTTTAACAATCAGCAAACTAGGGCAATAGACAATAATTGTTTGTCGGATTGGTTCAAATGTTTGCAATGGTGGACGAAATCTATTATCTGAAACAAATGATATTCATGTTGATAGGCTCCAATAACAAAATAATTGCAATACTTGTAAAGTCAATACTCTCATATTAAGGAAAACGATGTGTTTCACTGTTCGGACTAAGGAAACATTATATTCATTAAACAATTGAACCGCCAAAACAAGACATCAAGATATATTAGTAAATGATATGTCAACTCAACCGTTTATAAGTGATAGTCTATCGATCTAAAACTTGTCTGTTCAGAAAGTTAGAAACGCCACTTAAAGCTTAGTCGAAGACCAATCTGTCATCAATATAATTTTTCTTTTTCGGTCAATAAACAAACTGTTTGGTTGTCCACTTTGCGATAATTCATATAATCATCTGTTTGTTATTAGCAGAAGCTTCGTCGTTCAGAAGTACTGTAAGCAATATTGTCAAGAACATATTTGTCCAGAGTCGAAATGACATACTCATTTTTTTTAATTAACCAACATGTCCAGTCTATTAAATCATTATTAAAGCCAATGAACGATTTACCAAACATTATTAACATGTTCAAAAAGGAGCACTTGTAAATAGTTCAAGCTATTAGATAATAATAGAATTTGAGATGTAGCGCTTTTCTCATTCTATTTTTAATTAACTAACATGTCCAGTCTATTAAATCGTTAAAAAATATACGCAAAATTTACGAAATCGCTACTAAGATTTTTAAAAAGTCGCATTTCTAAACGGTTTATGGTATAAGAGGGTAGAAGATCGTATAAGATAATAATACAATTTGAAAGATAGCGTTATGATAACAATTGAATAATGAGTCTAAGATAGTTTTGGTCGTCTTTTGTTATGTTATTGTGTTATGTACTATGCTAAGTCCTTTTTGATTGGAGAACGTCATAGCAACAAAAAATAAATTATTATAGTTCTGTAAATGTTGATGATATGTTTTATCTGCAGGTACCTTTTGATGCATATGATTTAAATTATGATGGGTTATGCGTCAAAGGAACTGTTACATAAAGACAACAAAAATTTCCACATCAGATACCTTGGTCGTATTTGGCACAACTTTTTGGAATTTTGGATCCTCAACGCTCTGTAACTTTGTCACTGATGAGTCTTATGTAGACGAAACGCGCGTCTGGCGTACTAAATTATAATCCTGATACCTTTGTTAACTAATTACGATATCTATCAATAAAATATGTGAAATTTTATTTCACCTATTTTATTGATAGATATTGTAATACAATCACCTATAGAGACTAAAAATAAGTTGTGAATAATTAAATATGAAAGTGAAACACCATAATTCTACAAATAGCAAAACATATTAAGTTATAACAAATCAATACATCGGTGTTGGGTCATCGTTGTCGTAATCGGCAGAAACTTCAACCTAAAGACAAAACACTGGTGTTTCTCAAACATTCTTTCCATATGTATATCCGTTTTAAGAGAAAATTTATTCTATCTTGAGAATTTCCATGTAAAAACCAATCGTGTCTTTCATTCCGTCAATTTCATCAAGTAGGCTATCCAGTTCACAATTATTTGACGTTTATTTATCAAAGTATTTCACTTATTTTACTTCAATGCTTCAAGCTAGAACAATTTTAATTAACTTTGCATCAGTATTTGATTTAGTACACTATAACTGATAACCCGTTTACAACAATACATCATATTAATCGATGATTGAACTAGATTTCTCAACACTAAACTAGCCCAGACATATACAACGCTGGATTTACTAAACAGCCTTATGTATTTAGATTTGATTTTTGATTTTTGGTGTTTTAACGTCACTTTTAAGCACCATATTTATGCTTTTTTGTGGCGGGCAGTTTTTATTGGTGGAGGAAGCCGAAGTGCCCTGAGAAAACCACCGACCTCCGATAGGAAAACTGACAATTCTAGTCAATTAAGATTGAAGTCGGGTGCACCCGCACGAGCGGGGTTCGAACATACAACATCAGTGTTGACTGGCTAGTGATTACAGTAGTTACTACTTAGATCACTAGGCCACTGAGGACCCCTTATGTAATAGATGAACACATGCAGATATACAAGTTCAACATATGTAAACAATTTACCAAAAAATATTTGAAGTCATTTTTCTGACTAATTACTGGTTATTTAGGAAAATGGATAGGTCTATGAAAAAACCTCAGAAATATACAGGTTTGATGCACATGATTCGCTGTATACTGACTCGACGGAACGGAGTCCTCGAGAACTGTTTTAACGAGCAGGATTGCACAACTTCAGAATGGGTCCATTTGTTAACACAGAAAGTAAATCTTATAATAAACTTGAACAAGGAGAGGTGGTATGCTAGTTAATGTCAAGACGCAATAAGGCAATCATATCCCCTCTCCATTATCAGATGTTAGTTGCTTTTAGTTTTTCACATAAAAAATCGTTCTGGAATAAACAATTTCATTTTTTTAATCTATTTTTGCAACAATTATAAGCCATTACGGATGTATTAACGACCGTTTGGTCAAATAAAGCACTGTAAACAGCAGTTACTATAAAAAAAACCCAATACCAATCTTTCAAAGAATAAAAAAACATGGAAGGTAGAAATGATATATATATATGCATGTGCAAATGCCAAAATTAAATTGTCATTCGTTCACTTTACTTTAATGCGACTTGTTTGTAAAAGCAACAGATAAATTAGAGGTTTGAAAGCACGTGCATCGTTTAAGACATCAGCTGGTGACCATCATAACAATAACAATGTCATAAGAGTTTATATCACTATGCTTTAGAATTTGAACAAATAATCCTCGAGCGCATTAAATGGAAATTCTTTAGATGATATAAATTTAATTTGTTTTTAATCTGAAGGACCCATATGTTTTTTTTATGGGAGATTTAGACAAGAAACGAATCTTTTAGATTATCGATCTTAGTTGACCGTATTTTGAAAAGTATCAGTGACAATGCAATTTACAACGAGTAATGTTAACTATAGATTCTGATCATCTTTATTCATATTTATGTAATAAATCGTAACTATCTCAATTGTATATAGTCAATAAAGAACGAATTATCAATATCAAATATCTGTATAGCATAGAAATAGTATACACTAGCTGATGTACTTTATTCATTTCCTGTTTTGTTATTCCTATTTCATCCTTTTTCAAATAAATAAATTCAAGCATTTGAATGAGTTATGGCATGAATAAAAGATAGAGTGACATATCTGTTTTTATTTTTCAGTAATTTACAGATGAAAGCTTTCAAACAATTTTTTAATAAACAAATATACGACTCTTTTGCATTCAATCTGTAAGAAATATCTGATCGAGAAAGTAAAGCGGAAATAAAAATATTGGGTCAATTTACTTCGAAGAGCCACAAAAGCAGAATTAAAAAAAAGGATTTCATAATCTTCTATGAGAGTTGAATGGGGAAGTAGCTGCATATACAAAACAAAAACGTGACTTTTCGAAAATTACAAACAATGTACATGTAGCACAATTTTACATGTACTGTAAATCATGGAGAAGATAAAAAGCAAAGACATGTGGACGTGTTTGAAATGATAAATCCTGTCTTAACTGTTAATTTAATGTCGAAAGCATGATTATTTCATAAACACCCATAGAAGCACTTTCATTAAAAGGTTTACGGTGCCAAAAACATATATACCAAAGATGTAGGAAAACAAAAATGTTGTCCAAAGTTCATTAAGTCTAAGTCGATAATGTTCTTCATGAACCAAAATTAGTATAACCAGGATGAAATGCGTCGAAAGGCAAACCTGTTAAAATAAATGTTTTCGACATATCGGATTACGACAAAAAAGGATATTCGTCAAAGCCTGTTTAATATTTTCAAGCGAAATCTGGCATTTATTAGTTCAGACATTTTCTTTGTCTTTTTTGTAATATTGTTTGTAAGGAAACTGTGATTTTAGCTTAGTCTTACACTAAACGTCTACACTAATTGCATCGACATATGAACTGTAAAACCTCGTTCTGATTTTATTTGGTGGATATTGGTTTTGTTTTACATTTTTCATATTTAAGTCATCTACATGACACCGTCCTATGGAATAATGTGACGTTTTATCTTGAAATCCTTAACACCAAAATGACATGTTTTGTAGTCAAGAGTGAAATGTAATCTAGTAAACATTTCGCCAAAATGTTGTGAATGTTCCTCAATTGTTTTACTGAAAATAGAATGTTATCAAATATATGCAAACACATATTTTCAATGCAAGCCTCTTAAAAGTTTTGAAAATGCTTGGATAAAAATCTATAGAACTATAAAAACCATAAGTTATCCACAAAAATTCCAGAGTAATTGATAAATGTTGCATTTTGTTTAGATAAGGATATAGTGGTACCAAAAGGCTATGACCAAACCTTAAACGCATTTGTTGTTAAAAAAGGAACGAAAAGAAATATCCATCAGCAATAGGAACCCTAAAAGTTCAGTTGATATATTTCATTGATTTTCTATAAACAAAACCGGAAAACTGAAAAATACGCGAAATGAATTACATTTCATCAAAAATTGAAGAGAAAAACATATTAAAAGAAATGCCAAAAAAAAAAGAAAAATGCAAAAAAGTAGAAAAAAGAAGAAAAATGCGGTCTTTTTAGCAGTTTTATATATATTTAACGTATTGTCGATTCCTTAAACATGTTTAATGGATATATCAAGGAAGCGTGGTAGACGTTCATTAATTACATGTTTATATACGATATCTATCTAAACATAGTAATATGCATTGACATGTCAAACTCTGTATGATTAACAAATTAAGTGTAATCTCCTCAATGAAACTGATTTAAGCATGAAGGTAGGTAGATTGTTTGGTTGTTTGTTGGTGGCTTAATGTCCAGTGGGTAGAGGATATATCCTCAGATCAGAGAACTGAGGGTCATACTGTTTCAAAATTATTTCTTAAGAATCTCATATCAATAAATATCCTGAAACTAAAAAAAAATAGCTATTACTTTTCCAATAAAATAATTTAATTAATAATTTTCACGGCACATTTCATCATAATTTAATTTCATTTTCTGCCTTACAAATATCTAAGCAATATTCCCATGCCATGAGCTAGAGGTTTACGGTTGAATCGAAGCAATAATTTAGCCCTAACTGCCAGTAATTCCAGATTTCTTTAATTTTCTATATCAATTTGATTTACGAAGACGTATTAATTGTTTTTCAACATAATTGAATATCATCATGAATTTTAATTAAATTTCGTCTTCCTTTAGCCATAAAAGAGGATTTTCGCTCCTGGAATAGTAAATTCACACAAAAGTAGCGAACAATATTACCAGAGCGGATGTGAATTTAGGATTTCCATAATCTCTGCATCAATCGAGTATAAAATTAGATATCGCCTTCGAAAACTTGTTTTCTGCTTGGTTAAATCTATATTGTAAGACAAATATAACAGTCTTGTAGCTATTAAATCCTATAAATTGAAATGACAAATAGCTTCAATATTGCACCATAATTAAAGAAGGCATTTTATGTGCAACGTCGTATAAGCGATAATTACTAAATAAAAAAAGGAGATATATTCTGTTTCAGAACACAGTTCAATCTTTCTAAGGACATATAAGGAATTTATGTGGAAATATAAAGAATTATAATTAAGGTAAAATTGAGAATTAATACGGTGAATGTACCAAAAGAGACAACAGCCACACCAATGAGCAGAAAAAAGCACTCGAGAAAATCACGCACTCAGAGGTGGTCTGCAGCTGGACCCTTAACAAAAATATATACTAGTACAGCGAAAACGGACGTCACACTAAAGTCCGAAACATAAGAATAAGTTCACATTTAAAAAATCCATACAAGACTTGCATAGAATTGAAGCTCCTGACAGGCACAAACATGCGATGGAGTTCAACATGTTTTGTGAGCTCTCAATCCGTTCCCTATATACATGTATATACTTCTATCCAAAATAGAATAAACAAATACACAGCAATAGAAACATAGGTCCATCTTGCAAAGCTCTGATTACTTGTTTGGTTCTTCAACATTTGTATTAGATTTTAAATATTCAAAAATTTCGGTCTGAAACATCACTAAAGAGACATTGCATGTTTGATATTGTAAAGCTACCAAAATAAATATCCAACAACGTTTCAAAGTCTAAGGTTACAAATTGTGAATGAATTCATACCGAAGATCTGACGTCATCATTAATGTCTGTATGAATGAATATACAGCAATGATGCCTTTCTGATCATTCATGACCTTAAAAACAACTGTTACAACACATTTTCAGCTACCTAATGGATTTATAATGACCCAAAGGAACAGTCAAAACACAAAGTTAGAGTAAAGCTATGCATATAAAATCGATGTAGACTGCGATTATCAACGCCATGTTAGTCCGAGTACGTCAGCTAGTGTTTCTATATTTCTACATAATAAAGCATCTCATTTGACCGTCAAATCCCTGCAGAATAGCCACAGTCAAGTGATATGATTAAATACAAATCCAAACCATTATTACACAACTATTCGGTATCAGCATAACCATATTAGATATTTGAATAAACTTTTATATTAGAAAATAATGTAAATAATATACCTTGTGCGTCAAATCTTTATCTTTTTGAAACACAAATGCAAAGATGATTGATGAAGTTAACTTGTATATTGGGTAGTGATAATGGAAAACCTTGGCTCTTTTGTGAACCAATAATTCATGTAGCTTTGGATGACAATTTTAATCAAATATTGTATTTATTGATGTGATTAAATTGTGAACAGCAACAGAAGATGAATTACAACCATGTTTTGTTCTGAAACCAATGGATAACATTAAATCCTAGTGATGATAAGAATAAAATGTATTTAACAGATGATCATGGCACTGGACTATTCATCAAAGATGTACGTAAAGACCTTTTCTCACATTTTAAACTATTCCCTGTTAGTCTTTCAAACTTTTTCCTTGGGTAATGCATAGCATAGTTAAGCTTACAGTTGTCAAATTAATTGACAATAACCAGGACAAAAACAACATGGCACAACAGATCTTCGCTGCTTCTCCTCTAAGCACGCGGCATCCGTGAACATGCTGCGCATCTTTTTCGTGTGTGATTTCCTGAAGATGGATCAACAATAATGAAAAGTAATTGAAACTATTACTAACAGATAGGTTTTAAACGGATATAAATAGTTCGCATGTGGACGGGCCACATAAAACCTGGCATACATAACAAACAAACCAGTATTTGCCCTCATTTGTGGAATAATACAAATATACGATGGAAATTCGTCAAGTTCCGGTTTCCCTAATTAAGAAACACTTAGAGATTGGGTTATTAAAACAATTGGGATATAGTGTGAAAATTTGTTAGACAAATATAAAGACAATAACTATTTAGTGTCTTTAAATATCAGCTGTAATTGTGCGAGGCTAAGAAACAGGTGTAATGTGAGCTTTAGCAAGCTATTTCTCGTGTTTCAAGCCTAGTAAAAATACAGCTAATAGGTAATGACACTAAACAGTTGTTGTCTTTATCCAGCAATTCATTTTGTACATTTGTTTTTCCATCCCAATTGATGAATATGTTTTTGAAAGAAATCCACATGACTTAAACGCGGACTGCAATGAGGACCCCGATTTCAACTTAGACGTAAATAGTAATTTGACATTAACGTTTGCTTGCAACAGAAGCAGGATACCAAATAATATATACGTCTAGTATACGTATATCGCTCCGTGTTATCTGTACACCTGTATTTAAATAGTAAAGGTCGATAGCTGGATAAAAGGAAAAATCAAGACAGACCCGAAGATGTTCTGTGTTTACGACTATTCTACAGAAATTGAACGTCTACAAGTGCAATTAGTACAAATTTATTACACTCTCTGTGTATTGATTGCTCTCATTGGAATTAACTAGCATTTCCCGTGGCTGAAATGAAAATTAAATTTTGAAATTGACAGAGAACTCAATTTATCATTTCATAAAAATCAACTATTTGTACATATTGAACGAAACAGAAATGTCATTTAGTAAATCGGTTCGTTCATCATGCAGATGATACATGGAGTGACGTCATCAAATGGCGTCCATCTTATCTGCTTAGTTTCAACTGTAATCATACGATCTCAAAATACTATTGTAATCGTAGTTCGAGTTTTATAAAATAACAAATATATAATAACAAAACTGTTTTAGTATAAATTATAAACCAGAAATTCAACAAAATTGATTATAACAAAGTCAAAATATCTCCTATTGAATAACGAAGAGAATTTTTTTAAAGAATTTTTTTTTCATCTGTTTAAAGGAAGGCAAGGGATCTACATCATATAGTCCTTGAATTATACAATCAAGTATAAAGAAAGCCTCTAATGGAAAATATCCGTTTAGTTATGGGAGTTGTGGGAAAGAAATTTTTTCTTGAACGGCATGCCAATCAGAGTTGTTTGACATTTCATAGTCTCGAAATTTAAAGGGAAAAAATGTTTAAACAAGAACTATCTTTAAAAAAGATATCCGACGTATTTAAATTTGAGTATAGATTATGTTTAAAACTATCATTTCGATAACCTTCAGAAGCACAAAGATACCATTTAAATAACGTTTTCTCTGTTTGTGTTCAGTATTCTCGGTCCTCGTATCTTTCTGTTTACATTCACCAAAACCCCGCGGAAATCTCACATGCGTAGGTGCGTTCTAAAAGTCATCTACGTTCGTACAACAAAGTTTACATTAAAAATTATATAATTGTCCCGAATAAACAGCTGTCACGGATGCAAAGAGCTATTGGAGAAACAATTATTTTAATAAAACATAAATCTTTGAAAGTTCTTATTCAAATATTTATAGTTTTTCATTTGCTTTCCATCACCATATAATTAACGAGACGTTTTTTCAAACACAACCAAATAACCCACCATGACAGCATTTTGTCCAATCACAGAAAGGATTTTCGAGCATGCGTATTGTGTTGCCATAGTTAAGCGTCCTTAAGTTCAAAGGGCACAAACCGAAACTATACCGACTACGTCGGAAAAACGAAGAACGCAGGACAACACATAGAGATCACTCGCGGGATGGGCTTAGCTGGCAAGAAAAAATGTATATGTATAACATGGCAACACAAACAGTATGTGTAACACTTGGCAACACGGAAGAACATGTAATACATTTATATATGCAATATACAAGAGGTGTATTTATGTTCTTTTTCACGGGTTCATAAAGCATTTCTTTACTATACAAGGCTTCATGACACAAAACACATGACAACACAAAAATTATATGGGATGTAGGTGTGCAGCATGTGATACATGGCAACACAAAAATTATATGCAATACATGGAAAAACAAAAAGTTTGTATATGTAATACTTAGTCAGAAAAAAAATATCAATGAAATATTTGACAGCACAAATATTATATAGTTCAAGGTGTAAGAATAAATTCTTATCATATGCAACGAATTTATAATGGACGATATTCATTTCTATGTGAAAAACTATTGAGCACTACAATACGCGATGAGTATTCTGCATATTTATCGACAATCAACATTTATCTCAAATTAACGAAGTTTACCCATCAAATTGTATATTTTTCTTATCAAAATTCATTTTTCATATATCATCATTCTAATTAGTAAGCTGTGGAGAAAATAACAGAAAGAAAACACTTCAAACCGAATGATTTCTGAAGCATACAGAATCGAAATTAATATATCGGAATGTTATCAGGAGTAACATGAATTTTAATAATTAAATGTGATAATGGCATGAACAGCTGTTTATTGGTGATATATCCAAAACGTCCTTAACAGCTTTATTCGTTAGACACTTAATAGTTTATCTATAACATTCAATATTTCAAAACAGAACAGTATATAAAAAGATATTGTTTAACAATTACTAGCAGTCGTCAAAATCATAAAAATATTGTATTTGAAATTGATGGAATCTATTATTTTCAATTTTTACACAAGTTAAATTATATATCTAGTCGGTATCAAATTTGAATCTGTAAAAATGTACATATTTCTGTAGAAAATGTTTAAACAGGGGAGACAATTACGTCAACTGATAAATTAAACTAAATATTTGCATTGCATATGAAGTCGTGCGAGTCAAATTGTGTACTCTCTTATGAATACTTTATTAGATGCATGCAGACAGTAAGTTTGTCAAAACCCCCAGGAATAGTCTTATCAAAGGTACCGTCACGTGAGGTAAAGCATGCAAGTCTAATTGCTATTTGTTTATTATAATTATGTATTTTGACATTTTAGTTTGATAAAAGTGATCATTCGATATGTGATATAATTGCCAATAAGAAAACTTTAACCAGAGTCTAAATGACGTGACAGTGAGTAGCAATTATAGTTATCGTACGACCTTTGACAACGAGCAAAACCCTTACAGTTCAGTTAGCTATAGGTCAAGACATGAAAAATGTGAAACAATTGAAACGTGACCAGAAGAGTGGCGAAAGATACCAGAGGAACATCATAGTCTATATACATGAAACCCATAAAAACAACGAACCTTAATGGACGTAAACTATAATACAAAATGACCACAAGCTTGGTTCTTATTGTAACATTTTATTGAAATTAAGGAAACATTGTAAAATAGTAGAACTGATTGATCGTTGTCTGTACAGATGATAGGATACAAAGTACTCTAATATAATTTGGGGAAGGAAATGACATTCAAAACTGAAATCTGCTGAAAGAATGTTGGATCGATCGCTAAGTAAAATAAGCATTCTATACGGCTATAAATCACTTGAAGTAGTTGCTATCAATAAGTTGGAATTTAAGAATATGAGCTTGTTAGTAAGAGGAAATACTATATCAAGATATTCTCATTTTATCTATTAGAATTATTTACACATCATAATATGGAACAGTGAGATAATTTGTTTCTTCAATATAAAACAACGCTTTTCTTTTTTATATTTCAGATGTGATAGAAAAAGACATAGCAAATACATGTGATTATTTAATCAAAAATTGTTTTAACAAAAAAAGTCTAAAAGAAAACGAAAGTCTTGAATATAATAACTGTGATAGAACTGGAATTATAAACAATTATAATGGGCGATACCTATTCAATCGTTTTCATAACGTCAATTGTTTCATTTGCTGTCAGTGTTGTGTCCAATTATACAGTGGACACTCAATTTTCGGTAAGTATTGTAAATATTTCCCAAATGCCTGGACACTCTATAACAGATACGGACCATATTGACCATTCCGATGTTGTCACAAAATTTCTTGAACTGGTTGAGCAGTATGAACAAAATAAGTACAATTGTACGACTGGTACTAATTTTACTCTTGGAGATGGTGTGATAAAACAATACGGAAAAAAGCGGTTTAAAGCACAGGCTCTCGTTGCAGTAAATAGAGCAAACTTTCTAACTCGTATTTGGAAAGATGCAGATAAGAATATTCTATCATCCGAAAACTTTTTCTTTTCGGCTGTAAGGTCTATGTTAGAAGGGGACCCCGAACTGTTTGCTGCTGGGAATTGCTACGATAAACAGGAATTTAAAAACTATAGACTATTTTGTCCTTATTCTCATAGAACAGAAGATGGGAGACTAAATGTGAAGGATTTATCTGTGGAATATGATTATCTTGGAAATGATTCAGAATGGTTTTATTCAGCACGAGTAAAAGCGAGCAAGTTGGAAAACTTTAACTACACTATAGGTGAGTAATGTAATTTATACAAGTTTTTGCCATCGCTAGATATTCTGTTATTACGTTTAGCAAAAATATATACTTTGTACTATCTTGAAAATATATATTTGTTTTCAATGAGAATGTTGACTTCAAACTTTCGGACACCACGATACTTTTGTTGTCTGCATAGAAAGCACATACCTAATAGAGGACACCACATATATTAATTTTGTCATAGCTAAACATTCGTTTTTCGTTTCACAATTTCGAATAGACTTCTAACAGTTTTATAACCCTGTCATAAGTAACATAAAAATTGGCACAAAGGGAGCAAGATCTCTTTTCCAAAGTGAAGTTCAAGTTGAAATAATCCCTTTGTAAACCTTACGGACGCCATCACGATTTGGTTGACCGTATTGGAATAACTGTTTCAGAGATGATATTGGATATGTTCCTTATGTCGTAACTACAATCCCCTTCCCTTTGTATGAATGGTACCTACCTAATTAAACTCATACTTGGTTTGTTATAAAATGAGCAACACGACGGGTGCAACATGGGGGGCAGATTCTGATTAACCTTCTGGCGCACCCGAGATCATCCCCAGTTTTTGGTGGGGTTCGTGTTGCTCAGTCTTTAATTTTCTATGTTGTGTCCTGTGTTCTATTATTTTTCTGTTTGTCTTTTTCATTTTTAGCCATGGCGTTGTCAGTTTATTTTTGATCTATGAGTTTTGTCAGTCCTTCCTTTTACTTTTTTTTTAATTTGAAGACAAGAAAAAAAAGTAACAATGTAAATTTTGATTTTTTGTCATCGTGTGACGAATTTCATTATTTTTAATTCAGTGTCATGGTTATTAAAGTTTTGGTTCATACTTCCATCAAAGGACTTTTTATTTAATTGAACTTAGAAAATTAGGAATACGAATACGAATACGAATATTTTATATCATTAACATAATGTTACATCGAAAACTTAAAGATTTTCAATACAATAATAGTGCATTCGTAAACAAATATAGCAAAAGACAGTACGTTTGGTTGTGTATGTTTACCACGATTAACTAAACAGGAGGTACGACAATCGATAATACATATCTAATAAATCTTTAAATACATAATATCATTTGATGAGAATGACTAATTAAAATTTACAGTATTTGCATTTTGTGAACAATAATGCAGTATTTTTTTTTCTTTCTGCACTAAAACAGTTACAGACAAGAAGATAATGGTACTTATCACCTATTTCATATGAGTCACATACATTGCAGGTTCTTACGTCTTTTACGAATTCTAAATGTCATCCGACCGATTCAATTGGCAAACGGTGACAGCCACACCTGAATTTACATAAAACATACATTAAATATAAGGGTAGACTAGATAAATAAAGCTCAAAAACAGAATTCATTCTTAAATATTTTATAACAAATTATTTTAATTGAATTAAAAATTGCTAATGTGACATTTGAAATATCTAATTGTTTAGTTGAAGGTTAGTCACTACAAAAGCTTTTCTAGCTTATTATTGATTAATTGTTTGAAGTTTCACGACACATGTCCGCTGATCGGTTACTATGAGACAAGTGGGACTATTTTAATGCAAATAGTTTTACTTTCTACATAATTCTGATGTGTCACTTTGATTACTTTTACTCTATGGATAACTGTTCTTATAATATATGAAACACGTCCGCATTTCATTTCATCTTAGTACATGTACTACAAAAAAAACCAACCTTAATACAACTTTAGAGGTGTCATAGGCGAAAACATATTAATATTATGGTACCTGTCGCAAACCTTAGGGTAACCTAAATATCATCAATGAATTACAATAATAAAAATGATACGTATACAAAAGAATAAGATTGACGTTCCTAAGTAGAACATTCAAATAATATATGAATTAGAAAAAAGACTTATAGTCCAAATATTCACTTTATTTGAACTTTTGGGGACATTTGTCTCATTGGTAATCATACCATATCTCCATGATCTCTTTATTTTCATATTGCTCAGAGAAAGAAATTCGTGCATGGAAATACATATAAAGAAGGGAAGTAACTCTTTTTTGCATTGTTCAATGACTTTTTGTTTTTGCGAATTAAATGATAGCGTAATTTACGTTATTGCCACACAGAATATCAGCATTAAATAGAATGTCCAGATGTGTGTTCTTTTATATATAAGTCACTAGTTCTGGCTTAGATCATAAGATACAATATCAAACAAATTGTTTACAGAATATATTAGAATATTGTCTAAACAAAACAAACATTACGCTAAGCAATAAACCATAATCAATTTAACTTTGATCATTTCAAGCAAATTAATATTCTAGTGTAATCACGATTAAGATAATTTTCTGTTGTAAGCGAGTTTTCAGAAAAAAGTTAATGTAGCAAATATGAAACAAAGAAATTCCAACCAAGGTAAGGCTGGGATATTGTTAAAAGGCGTATAATTATTATTTGAAGGTGAGCTTTGATGAATTACCATCAGTAAAAGAGGAAAAGTTCAAACAATTTTATTTTCACAACATAGGTATTAGATATAATAAAGCGAGTTTCATTACAAAACATTACAGAAAATGATATGGTTACATGTATAACTTTTGCGTGAACAGTTCGTAATTATTAATAAAAAGACTTCACGAGTGTTTTGCTTTCTCAAACAAGGTCAAATTTAAGTTTTATTAATTGTTTTAGAAATAATTCTGCCCTTATAAAATTAGATGAAGATCTATAACATTGTGTGTTTTGATTAGGATTTACCTTTATGTTAGGTCTCAATTAAAATGTTATACAATTTTAAAGTTTTCACGGAAACTAACTCAAAAAGTTACATTGAAGACAACGTCAAGTATCAGAATTCAGCAGAACGAACAAACATTAAAGCAACTAAACATATAGAGCATGTTATGTATTTTGATTGGAAAGATGCTTTAGCAATACAGAGAAAAAAAATAAAAAAAATAAAATCTCAAAAATGCAAAAATCGATCTTAACAAATTGACTGTTAAGATTCAAAAGAATTAAAAAAAAAACCCAAACAATAAAAGATTATCTAAAAGAAGAAACACTCAAGACAGGGATATCGTACAATGAAAATAACACAGCTTAGTGAGAACAATTCATACATTCACAATAGCCTGAATTAAATCCGATATCACATTTAGGGACAGTTGTGAGATCACTATACGCAAAGAACCTTTGCAACAACCAAGATAGAACATTTTACTGTCGCCAGGAACGTCATCATTTATGTATAGTGAAATCCGAATTGCAATCATTCAGTCGAATTGACCCAATTTTAACATCCTGCCTATTGGGTATTCGGTTTTTATTTCTGCAATTTAAACAAGCAAAATCAACCAATCCAAATTCGAGATAAGGAAAACAAAGAAAACAATAGGTGTGCATATTATCAAAGACGTCCTGTTTGATTTGTATATACATTTTAAACTTCCATTGTTATTGTATAATTCTTTTTTTTTAAAAGTATTTTTATTCATATCAATCTTTGAATACCAATATTTTGATTCGGACTATTTCTAATTGTGAAATAATTCAATCACTATGTATCATGTGTAATAAAATAGATCAGATAGATGTACCATTTGGCAAATAGTGTGTACCCCTTTCTTCACATTTTTATCTATTATGTCTTTTTGTTTTGTTCACACATCGTTGTCAATATAATGGAATTTCATGAGACTGTATCAAACGTTGGAGGTTCGACAAGCTATAAAACTAGGTTTTAATCCACATTTTCTACATAAGAAAATGCCTTTACTAAGTATAGAATATGATAGTTGTTATTCATTAGTTTGCTGTGTTCGTGTTTTTGATTTTGCCATTTGCGTAGGGACTTGTCGTATACAATTTTCCTTTGAGTTCCGTATTTTTGTTATCTTATTTTTTCATTTAACATACCAGCTGGTTTGCTTCGGTTACATCGTGACTGTATGCACAAGTGTAATTGCTTTTCTAAGAATGCACACTTTTAATGATACAATACTATTAACGGTATTGTCCATAACCAGATGCGCAATTGACAATTACAGCCCAGGTCACAACAGATCGTACGATTTTTTTGTCGTGGAAGATCTATTAAATAGTTGTCGTGGCACTGTCGTGCAAAATGTCAAAAAAATACTTCGAGTGGTCACATCAGCTACGACATGTCCACGATGATTCCACGATGGGTACAAACCAGAAAAAATTGTAATTGTACTATCTTGGGCTTGTCGCAAGTCGGTCGTGCGACAGTCGTACGACAATTGTGAGTTGTTTTGGGCCATTTTGCAGGTTTTTATGTCATGGGATGCGCGTGTTACTGTCGTGTCACTGTCGTGTTACTGTCGTGTCACTGTCGTGCCACTGTCGTATTAATATCGCACAACAGTGGTCACTCGCGCAGTTGACTCCGAACTACTAGTATATAAAGAAGGCCCGATGTATAGGGCTAATGATGCGAGGAGCGACTCTCAGCAAGAGCTCTTGAAACATACCAGACTTCAACTCTTGCATCAGTGTACTATACTGCCCAAACATCAGTCGCAGTTCGATCCATGGTCTAACCCACCAACGTGGGGTGTTCCGCTGGTTTCTATGCTGTTTACAGACTCGCATCAACGCTAACAGGACCACATTTTATTCTTCTTGGATTCCGGCAAGGCGCCTATTAGGCAAGGCCAAGCGTAATCATTCCGGCAGACTGTAAGTTTTTTCAAACATTCATTCCTGTCGAATTGTATTCTTCTAAACAAAAACGAAAATATGTTGCACAACAAACGTACCTCTGTCGTACGACAGAAAAATCAATGTTGTGCGAGCATCGTACGAAATTTGGTATTCGTGAGACAATCGTGCGACTGTATCACGAGTTTCTTGCGACAGTCGTGTGATTGTCTTACGACCGTTGTGCGACAATCGTACGATTATTTTTTTTTTATTAAAATGGATTATGGTGGTACCTACGACAATGTGTTTATAGCACGACAGTCACAAGACAGTGACACGACAAAAAATCGTAAAGCAAACGAGGTGCATGTCCAATTTTCGTCCCACGCCCGCGCCACGATGCTCAAAATACCGTGCGACTGTCGTACGACGATCACAGATGACCCGCGATTTGACAAAATTTCATGTCGTGGAACTACATAGATGTGTCGTTTGTTCGTTGTGACCAGGGATTAACTGTCACTTCAGTGATGGCCGAGACCGAAATGTTTATAAATAAAAAAAACTTCGTAAAACATCTGAACGCTGATCCAACAAAAAACCACGCAAATTATACACAAATCTGGACAAGGAATCGGATTTTGGCATATAATATATACACACCCATAGCCCTTTTTATACATATATATGCTCTAGTTTTTGTGCTTGATTCGAGTAAACACACTTCATTGTCAAATATAAGTTGAAATAAAAACTCATGGCATCGCCTCACAAGCTTTACGGTCGTTACCCGATGCACTTAATTACGAAGGAATAATAACATATATGTCAGAATGAAATACGTTTTTTGATCAAAGATGACCTTTCCTTTTATTAAATTTCGTTTGATGTCCCTTTTAGTCATATACCTTTTTCAAATTCTCTGTTGATAAATTCATGAAATTTAATATAAAAAAAGACTAAGGTTCCATCACCTTAACTTAATTAACTTAAACCTTTGACGGTTTGTGCATTCCTATTAAATGTATACCCGATATCATATCAAAGAGTATCAAAGACTGCTATACAAATTTTTTTTTTAAAGTTTAAAGATCGTTTTGATATATTGACAATTAGACTATTGTCGTGAAACACACTACATGCTTGCTAAAAAGTAAAATCACAAAAATACTGAACTCTGAGGAAAATCTAATCGGAAAGTCCATAGTCACATGGCAAAATCAAATGACAAAAAACATCATTAACGAATGGACAAGAACTGTCATATTGCTTTGCTTGGTACAGGCATATTCAAATGTAGAAAATGGTGGATTAAACCTGGTTTTATAGCGCTAAGCCTCTCACTTTGTTGACAGTCTCATTAAATTTCGTTATATTTACAATAAAAATATGATGCGTGAACTAAACAGACATAATAAATAAAATAGTCAAAATATGGGTACAGCAGTCATCATCGTGAAACAATTTTAAAAGGAACAATTTATCAGAACACAAAAACATCTATTTACACACACATTCATTGATTCGCGTGACGTCAGAAAATTTCATACGTCACATATTTTTGTCGTTCAATGTTTAAACAAACAATTTTAAAATTTCACAGGGGCAAATAGTCCAAAAGTTCTATAATTTTGACGTTTGAAGTACCGGGCATTATTCCAAATTTGGTTTTGTTGTTTGATAGTTGTATGCATTGTTTTAAGTGTGTTTGCTTTGAAAATTTCCCCTTCTTTTGTCCTTTTAACTCTCTTGTTGCTTTTATTGAACAATTTCTGATGTCCGTGTTACATAGTACTAATAACCTATTTTTCCAGAAATTAATCATTTTATTTACTTTAAAACTTCCATTTATTTCTATTTACAACATTTAAGGAAACTATAACATTACTTTAAACGGCCGTTATTGAACATCCATGTAGTTATCAGACATATAACCATGGATAAACGTTCAAATGAAATGAATGAGCTTCCGGATGACATTTCTTTTGAATGTTTATAGATGACATGTTGGTCTTATTAACAACATAAATTGTATCTATTTGCATTTGAAACAGTCTGAGTAAAAAAAAAATATTTCATGAAAAGATTTCGGAATTCAATAACACGAGCCATTTATTCCGAATAAGAACAAGAGCGTACATTTCTGGACGAGGCAATAGTAATAACACTAGCAATTCATGATGCAAACAAATGCTAGATCATGGTAATTCGTTCAATATCTGTTGACTGTGGGGGTTGGAATAATAAGCTTATAAGGAAAGAACATTTTTATTTGGTATTTATCTTTTGTGCTTATACATTAATGTCCTGGAAAAAGACAAGCAATAAAATGGAAATGCTAAGAAGTTATTATGTCATCCTTGGCGTGGGTGATTAATTGTTTAAATTGAACCTTTGATCATTTAAATATTCAAATTGTCTTCCATTTTTCCAGAAAATGATAGTAGTATGTTCGTAGGATTTAAAAATCTGCTTAGGACTTTCATGTTATTGCCTTTAATGCTAGTCATATGATTTCGTGATTCAATCATTTGGGCACAGAGAATACATTTTAGTTACAAGACCTCAGTTAGATTGATAATATTCAAGGTGATGTAATACTATTCTAGCACATTTTTATACCCAAACTACGATAGTAGAGGGGAATTATGTTTTCTGGTCTGTGCGTCCGTTCGTCCGTCCGTTCCACTTCAGGTTAGAGTTTTTGGTCAAGGTAGTTTTTTGCTGTATTTGGCAAAACTTTTAGGAATGTTGGTCCTCAATGCTCTTCAACTTCGTGCTTTATTTGGCCTTTTTAACATTTTTGGATCGAGCGTCACTGATGAGTCTTTTGTAGACGAAACGCGCGTCTGGCGTATATACTTAATTTAGTCCTGGTATCTATGATGAGTTTTTTGTAAGGAAGTTGAAGTCCAATCAACTTCAAACTTAGTACACATGTGCCCTATGATATGATATTTCTAATTTTAATGCTAAATTAGAGTTTTGACCCAAATATCACAATTCGCTGAACATAGAAAATGATAGTGCAAATTTCAGGTTATAGTTTTTTGTCAAGGTAGTTTGTGATGAAGTTGAAGTTCAAATAACTTGAAACGTAGTACACATGTTTCCTATGATATGACCTTTCTTATTTTAATGCCAAACTAGAGTTTTTTCACAAATTTCACGGTCCACTTAACATAGAAAATGATAGTTCGAGTGGGGCATCCGTGTACTATGGACACATTCTTGTTGTTTTTACATTTATAGGAAAATGTTTAGTCTGACACATGTGATGATGGAGGTCATCACCAAAATAGTAATTTCAGCCACAATTTTTTTTATCGTTTCCTACAGGATAAACATAACAAAGACAATAACAATCAAAACCAAGGAGTAAACAAAGACTCACAAAATTAAAGGACATTTACATCAACAGTTATAAATAATAATTGAGAAACAACACGAACTCCACTAAAAACCGGAAGTGAAATCAGGTGCCCCGGAAGGGTAAGCATTTCCTGCACCGTATACAAAACTATACGCCTCTGTCAAATTATTTTCATTTCAGTTTGCCAGCTCTTCAAATATTGTATAATGATCTGATATTCAAATATTTTGCCCCGATCATCACCGAAGAAACATTACATATCACAATCCCAGTTGACCTTGGACTGATTAAGCTGTTCTTTTTTTATTGCATTGCTTCAGGTGTTTACACCTACAATCTTGGCTTTCAAATACTTGGCTCTGAACGTTCCCGAAAAACGTCAATCAAGGAAGTGCTAGAGACAAAAACAAAATATGAAGTGTTATCTTCAAGTATGGAAAATTTGTTCTTTAACCTATAAGTAAAAGACAGATTTTCATGACGTTGGAGCATTCGCAATATCATCTGCAAAAGACAGGCGAAGGATACCAAAGGAACATACATTTGAAAAAGAGACAAAATGACACAGAAATTAAAATCTATAAGTCATCGTATGGACTTCAACAATAGGAAGAGCCCATACGCGCCTTGACAGCTATAAAATGCCCCTAAATAACAAATGTAAAACAATTCAAACGAGAAAAATAAACGCAAATTTCATGTACAAAATATAGAACGAAAAACAAATATGCAACATAGCAACACACGACAACTAATGAAATACAGGCTCTGGACTTGGGACAGGCACATACATACAGTATATAACAAGGTTAACCATGTGAGCGGTTGCCCAACCCTATTTCTAAACTGGATATGTTGTGGTGTTGCAGTTCAGCATTTGAACAAACTGAAAAATCAGTTGAAAAAGGTTGACGTAAATCATCAGATGGATACACATAGATGTGCATACTCATTATTTGAAAATAAACTGACAACACCCATTGCGCGGAACGAAAAAGACAAGAAGAAGAACAACAGCATTCAAAACACAACATATGCAACTATGAGTGGCGACCAAACACAAGGTTTTAATTTAAGAGAAAAAAATATTTATATAGTAATGTATTTTCACATTTGCTATATGAATCAACAGGATATTTTATCCTGTATGTTTTCGTGAGAATAAAGGCTTCTAGCCTCAATAAATGCGTGCATCAGTGATAAAATTTCAATAAAATGTGTAAATTTTATTGTAGAAATTTCATGAGATTGATTGTAATGCATGAAATTATGCTGAATCCATTTCCAGTAAGTGACTATAGATTGAATAACGTACATACTGTAGAATATAATGTTAAATTATCCGCGACAGAAATAAGATACATTCAGAGTTCAATAATTCTTATGCAGACTAAAGTTTAGATTTCAAGAGCTTTAAACAATACAAAGATACATACGTAAATAAATATTTTACATTATTGTTTATTACATTTTGAATACGTTACATGAAAAGAACAACAGTTCTACCAAATTGTTCATCTTTACACTTAGTTTCACCAATTTATTTAACAAAAAAAAAGGATATATCCATCTTGTAGGTTTAGTTAACTATAAAAATTGGTTCAATCCATAATTATCCCACATAAGGAATTGCCTGTAACAAGTCAGAACTATAACAGTTGTTTTCCATTCGTTTGCTGTGTTTAAGCTTTTGATTGTGCCGTTTGTTAAAGGACTTTCCGATTTGAATTGTCTTTGATGTTCGTTATTTTTGTTATTTTACTTTTTACTGGTATACTTATTATCTATGAGGACCAGTTACTGCCAATTCTGTTTCTATTCAACCGGCGAATAAAACTTTCTCTGCAGCAAAGCTTTCACGACAGATTTCGTTAATACCCGTTTTTCTTTTGGTATTTTATTCAAAAAATTTGTTGATTTGAACATAAATTTTGTCCATATCAATGAATGGATACTGTTTGTACATTTCGCTAGTTATGGCAGATGTTTTATATTTACGGTTTATTAACTTTTTAACTTTTTTGGATTCGAGCGTTACTGATGAGTCTTTTGTAGACGAAACGCGAGTCTGCCGTATATAAAAAAATTAGTCCTGGTATTTATGATGAGTTTACTTAAAACCCAATTATTCAGTACATGTATATTATATATTTTTAGACAGTGGCTCTCTCTTCATTTTTATTTTTTTCATTTGTCCTGAGACTTTCCGTTTTGAATTTCCCTTGGAGTTTAGCATTGCACTCTCTTCTAATACCATGTCGTGCTTGTATCATAGCAATTTTTTATTTACGTTAATAGTCTCATTTTAAATGGTTATTTTCAAAATCTCAAGAAGAGATTTTATATGAATTTTTAGGGTTAAATATACTTTCAACAAATTTTTAAATTTCAAGATGAGAGCATGCTGTGAAAGCAAACATATTCATTATAATAGAAATGTAATTCCATGGTTAGTATATTTAACTTGTTTGTTTGTCTTTAATAGTCTCTTTGAAATTCGGTTACTAAATGTATGGACTTTAGAGTTTGACATATAATGAAAACACCTTGCCTATGTTACATGTAAACAAGACATTTTAACCTTAATGTTTTGGTGTTTGTTTTTA
The DNA here is from genome assembly GCF_965363235.1 of Mytilus galloprovincialis. Lineage (NCBI taxonomy): Eukaryota > Metazoa > Mollusca > Bivalvia > Mytilida > Mytilidae > Mytilus > Mytilus galloprovincialis. Next base: position 94,115,631 of record NC_134843.1, read on the forward strand.
AAAAGTTGCTATTTCCTTGACGAATACACACCATTTTAAAATTATTTGCATGTAGCTCGTTACTGTGGAATCTTACATGTTGATTTTGTGAACGTTGGGATTAAGCTTTGTCATGCAAATTAATATATTGCATATTGGTGTATCCAAATCAATCTTTAAATTGAACAAGATCGGTGTACTTTGATGTAACTTGTATTAGTACTTATGCATTGAACATTGGATTTATATATAAAGAGATAAAGAGAATTCCTTTTGATTACATATTCAACAATATTTATTTATGTATTCATTTAGATTAATAAAGAATTTATATGAAATTATGCAACTTGTGCACAAATGATTAGCATAAATTCAATAAGAAAAGATTTATTTAAAGAACTTTATCTTTTAAAAGATTTTTTATGACTTTAAATTAGACTGCCAAAGGCTTATTGGCATCAATCTTTTAATAATGGTTGAATAATCTTCATTTTTCATTTCTACTCCCTCCTTTATTTACCTAAATATTGGATGTTTACTTGCGATATTGTGAATTGACAATAAGTGTCCTCAGATACAGTACTAATGTTCGGAATGTTTTTTTTTTGGCTGGGTTGCATGGCTTGCACTTCTTGTTAAAAGTTAATGTATAGTTTACGTCTGGTGTGAAAAATAATGTATTTATCTATTTTGTGTTTCAACTATATGTACACCTAAATGTATTAACCGAAAGCAACCCAAATTTGCAAGACTGTGTGTGTAAACAGTGAAAAATGTACCAAATTGTATCTACACATTCAAAGAAGTTTTGGAGATATCTTAGTTGCCGTTGGTATGAATTAAAAACGTTATATATATGTTACAGTGAATTTGTATAATCAGGGATTATGTATAATCCCTAAAATTTTCAGGGATTATGTATAATCACTGGTTTGTTAAGGGATTATATATAATCACTAAAACTTTCAGGAATTATGTATAATCACTAGAAAAAACGTCAGGGATTATACAGAATAACTGACATGATACTAAAATATATAACATATTGAAATATCTTAAAAAATAACCTTAATATTGTAAAATGTTAGGCATAATTTATTAATATGAAAGACACAAAAATATTGAAATGTTATACACAAAATAATTAAATGATAAGCACAATATAATTAAATGATAAGCAAAATATATATATTATAATTGATGTTTTGTTTTTAATACTGACTTTATCAGTAATAATATCAAGCGAGCCCTTTTTTGATATTGACTGTATTAGTATTAATAATATCAAGCGAGCCCACACGGGCGGGTTGGTGAAGTCAGTATGAAAATATTAAATTACATAATGATTATTCTTTCTATCGTATTGTTTTAGCAATTGTGTTTAGGTTGACAATATGAAATAAAATGAAATTGTCATTAAAACTATTTTTATGCGTACAGTCGTTTTGATAAATGTTAATGTTATGTATAATATTTTAATATTAAACATTTTATTTACAAACTAAATATGAATGGCATCGACTATTACACATTTGCCCTGATTTTCTACAGGCATATCTAGCAAATTCACATCTGTTTTTACCACGATATCAACATTAGAAAAAAAACCTTGTTCTCCACATCAAATCAGATAGTAAGACTATTCAAAACCTTCTTGAACCACTAGTTTATTTGGTTTGAGATATCATCTTTGAAGCTTTTAATTATTGATAATCCCTGAAATCATATGGGCACCTGACGGAAAAAGAACTAGAGCAAGGCCAAAAACTACATGGAGAAGAACAACAGAGAGAGAAAGGAACCAACCATGGACAAGTTGGGACGTAGCCAGAACAGCGGCAAAAAATAGAAAAGGATGGAAAAGCAGCGTGGAGGCCTTATGCGACTTCTGGCGCGGAGAGAATTAAGATCGACCTGAAATCATATTATGGAATTTGTAGAATGTTAATTAAAATTATCAGTGATTATATAAAATCACTGGTCATTTTCCGGGAATCTATATAATCACTAATGTTTTTAGTGATTCTACATAATCCCTGATTATACAAATTCACTGTAACATATATACCCTAAGAGGTCAGCTTGTATTCCTCTGTACGGTTTGGTTAGCTGTAAAAATTGTAAGTTTACATTATTCGAGACAAGTTGCTAATAATCAACAGAAACGAAAAATATCTAAATACAAACTTTGAGTACCTGTACAAAAACGGATAAAAGGTCACCAAAGAATACTTTGTGATAGGAAAATACACATTTTACAGGGTTCAATTAAATTATATAAGTATTTTCTCGAACCTCATCGCTATCGGTAAAAGTAAAACGAAATATACAAATAAAAAACAAAGAAGAAAAATATTGTTCTTTGATCGCTTTGATGTCTCTTTGACACATTCCCATTTCCATTAAATATTCCTTTATGATTTTTATGGCTATTATTCCTTTAGGAATTATATAGTTCACACTTTTCAAACTTAAGCCTATTGGTCTGTTTGATTTTATACCAGATTTATTTTATCCGTTCTAAATGGCAAACGTCCTGGTTTATATTTTACGTCATCTGTCACGATAAAGTCTGACACAAGTTCAGACTAGAAATCCTAGAATTTAATAAAAAGTAAAATGGATATATCTTAGGATATTATGATGGATGATGAACACTTTACTTTGCCTAATACGTTCTCACACGCTTAAGTTTAACACATTGATACATATACGTAGTTTATCCTCATTTATAAAATTACTGTCACATTTGACCGTAAATATTGATTTCAATTTTGAATAATTTCAGTTAACAAGGAAAATTATGAATAGAATCCCCAAGTCGTATTATTTAGTAATATTGCTCATTAATAGTTCATTTTTCAATCCATGAGCTTAGTAAGATTGTCAAATGATTTGCAAACATAACTTAACCTTTCCGTGCTTCGTGTAAATGCTAACTAATATTACAAAAAAGTGTTTATGTTTCTTTTTTCAATTGGGTCTTGAGTACAAATATTTTCATTTAAGGTAGCAAAATACAAAGATTTTTTCACTCCCAATCAGACAACTTTAAACTGATGTAATTCATTTCATCCTTCTTTATATTTTATAAGTGAGGTACCAAAAGAAAGAAGAGAGATTTATCTTTCAAATTGTGATAATTTCATTATGACATAATTATTACATAATTAATTATTATGTAATTAATTGCTATATTGTGATGTCCACACTTGAATGAATTTAGCGTCTTTGTTCTTCATAGCATCCCAAACTATTTTATAGATTCTTGTACAACACAGCTTGACCTCCAAAACCGTGTCTCAGATTTGCAAAAACATCAATAGAACAAATTTTATACCCAATTGAATTTAGTGGTCTCTTATGAATTGATGTTGAAAACTACATTGTAGATTTATGAGAGAATGAAATACAATTGGAAGAATCTGAGACACGGTTTTGGAGGTCAAACTGTGTCGTGCAAGAATCTATAAAATATTTTAGGATGCTATGAATACCAAAGAAGCTAAATTCATTCAAGTATGGACATCACAATATAGCAACTAATTACATAATAATTAATTATGTAATAATTATGTCATAATGAAATTAACTCTATTTGAAAGATAAATCTCTCTTCTTTCTTTTGGTACCTCACTTATAAAATATAAAGAAGGATGAAATGAATTACATCAGCAATACGCACAGTAAAACTCAGTTTACGAGAAGTCCGAGTCCGATGTCGGAATAGAAAACAAAAAAGTACATACTAGTAAATAGCTTGATTTGTTTGGCACTTCAAAGTTTTCATGTATTAGATGATTCTTGTGCATATTATGTTTGCATTTTAATCTGTCAGGGTTTTACTTTTTGCAATATATTTATTTAAGAATTCTGCTTTAATCGTTCATGTAGACTTGAATAACTGTTTCATGAAGAATGTCATTATGGTGTTGTTATTCGATTTTTCGAATAAAATGGCATATCACAAATCAGGAAAATGGTCATTGTTATATTATAATTTGTTGCCCTGTTTGTTGCATTTTTGTGTTTCTGTTGTGTCGTTGTTCTCTTCTTATATTTGATGTGTTTCTTTCAGTTTTAGTTTGTAACCCGGATTTGTTTTTTCTCAATCGATTTATGAATTTCGAACAGCAGTATACTGCTGTTGCCTTTATTGCTTCTCTAACTGTTGAAATGGACACCAGTTTGCTGCTTATCTATAGGTGGAAGTTATATTAGAATGGTCCATTTGTTTTTCTGTATTGCAAAGATGTGTTATGGTCAAATTTCACGATCGCGTGTTCCTGTGCTGTGGATGGGCGTTGGAGTACTGTCTTTTCTTTGATTGTACACCGACATTAGATTGTAAGTCTTCATGATTTTTCATCAATAGTTTACAAAATTGATTTTGCTGTTAATAACAGTGAGTATTATATGTGTTTTTTTTAATTTATCAATTACATCATCATCATAGCATAAGTGACGTGCGTGCTTTACTTGTACTGTTTTTGTATGTGTTTTATATCTTTCTATTACAGTACTATTTTAAGTCAACTGCTTTACTTGTACTGTTTTTTTTGTTATCTATATCAATATTTTCATGATTCAAGTGTTTCACTTATACTGCTTTTTCTTGATATGAGTGTCACTGATGAGTCTTATGTGGACGAAACGCGCGTCTGGCGTACTAAATTATAACCCTGGTAACGCGCGTCTGACGTACTAAATTATAACCCTGGTAACGCGCGTCTGACGTACTAAATTATAACCCTGGTAACTATTTTCTTGTTAGTTTGGTTTGTCAAATATTTTACATCATATCTAATTATAGTTCATGGCTCTAAAAACTATATTTGTGACATGAACTACCAAAGTATGGTTTCCTATGCTGGTAAAATAGAACAGAATTTAATACAATGAACATTGGTCTATTTGCATGTAGTAGTATTATATTGAGATTTAATATGGTAATCGAGTTGAATTTATGAATATTATTTGCAATTTTGTAGCATTTCCTTTGTATATTGAATCTTGATGATATTACAATTACGTAAGAAGCGTTATCACGTTTTTAGATAATGATTTTTTTCTCTGAGAACCTGTCACCGTTGTATCCATCTTTATTAAAGTGAGAGTTCGTTTGTATTGACGATGCATGTATATGTAGAAAAGTTTTCATCTTGTACCTTGCAGTTTTTATTGTCTGTTACACATTACCTTGATTAGGTGATGTGTGGCCACAACTAGAAAGAGGTATCACATCAAAGAAAGTTCTGATGCACTTGTACATTTTAATTTGTTTTTTTTTAATTTATTTGAATTAAAAGTTTCTTTTCCAGTCTCAATTATCAAAAGTAAACGTCTATAGGTATGTCACCAGTATCTTATTGTTGGTTACATTTTGCCAAGGACTGCATGTGAAACATGTGAACAAAGAAAAACGTTAGAATATAATGTTGCTTTTATGATAAAATTGATATGGCAAAAAAAGTATCAATATTCAAAATAAATTCTTTTGTCACCACATAAGTATAAAAATTATAATAAGCGAAACGTTTCCTGGCAATTATATTACTTAACCCAATGCATATCTGAACATTATGTGCCAATTTAAAAAAAATGTTATCAAAAGGTGAGAGCCGAGACCAGGCCTTAATGCCAATACAAATATACCGTTCAAGCAATATATGGTGTCTATACTGAGAAATATACGAATCTTTTACTAATCTTGATACCCAAAAGATCCGATATAAACAACGCTTGTACGCGACAGTAAAACCCCTGGTTCTGTTCTCAAACCTTGTTGAACAATCAGCTAAGCATGACCTATATAAGTATGATATATCGGTATTAGTCTATGTAGCTAACCGTCTGTGTTCCAAATGTCAAACTAGAAATGGTCAGCAATCTAGACAAATTGTGAACGAATCCCACAAAGCAAATGGAAATGAAGTTATATATCTTCATAAACAACGAATTCGGTAAATTGAAAAATATTAAGATTACTAGTAATTGCGTCAAATCATGTCTACCGTTTTCCTACATATGGTAGACTTTTAGTAAATGATTTCCTGTTAAAGAAAGCATGCTTCCTCAACGACTGTTGTACTTCTAAATAGATTTATTATACATCTGTTAAATTATCGTCATTATTGTTTTAATTGGTACCACTGCAACTTTACTGTGTGCGATCTTATTTACTATATTTGAATTAGCTTTTGATTGTCTAAACACTTTTTGATCTACTTGATTAAGTATTATTGTTTTGTTCTGGTTTAGTTCCTTTGTGGACAATGTAGTAATATTAGCATATTGAACTAATCACAACATTACCAATTACCCTAAACTGACATTGTGTCTAAGATTTCTTATAAAAAGAGCTTAACAAAGCTTATATCTGTTTTAGTAAGATCTTAATTTGGCTATCAAGTCACACACTGTGTCTTGAAACTTAACATATTTTACTTGTGCAAAATAAATTATAAGTTTTTATTTTTTTATTTTAAAGAGTTCAAGGTCAGATTTTCCAGCTCTTCTGGTCTTTCAATTATGAGTTTTAAAACCCATGTGCAATTTTAAATCTATTCAAATAGAAAAAGAAAAGGCAATTTTACTTAAACCAATTTGATGACAACAGGAAACGGGATGGATGTCTTCTTAGTCGTACAAAATATTCCTTTCGTTAACATATAATATATAATTTTCGAGATTCCCCAAAAGGAGCCATATAAAATGGATAAGAATATGGACACATAACAAAGACGTTGTTCCGCATTTTGTAAAGGTTATTTGTTAGCTTATTAAGAAATTTTAAATTAAACAGCGGTGGTTCTGTACTTGCTTTGTAGTTTACACTGAAACATTCATCGGTGACTTTATCGAATCAATCATTTCATTCTTGTAACAATGCAACGTGGCTTTGTATGTAAAGCGTGTTAATTAAAACGGAAATCTCAATTCAGTGAATTCCTAAGGAAAATAATTTGATGTAAATCAAGAAATTAACGTTTATTGTGTAAACAAGAAAGTATATTGATGATTCTGGCAGGTTAATACTCTCTACAATTTTTTTTTTTCTGTATTGGAGATTATAAAATATACCAACCGTAAAATTTCGCAGCTAGACATGGGAGGCTCCCGTTTATCTTTTAAACTGTAAAGTAAAGTAAGGTCCGGTAGAAAACAAATAAAATAAATCATGATCTGAATTCTTATTGATATCAGAGAAAAATGTTAACCTTAAGATAAAAAAGAGAGCAAAAGTAATATCGGCTATGAACGCCTAGACAAAATTTGTATAGAAAGCATACGAAATCTTATAATTTATTTGCTGCAACTCACTTAAAGCCTGGTTTTTGTATTTAAAAAGCTATATATTAAATGTATACATCTACTTTAAAAAGCTATATATTATATATATACATCTACTTTAAAAAGCTATATATTAAATATATAAATCTACTTTAAAAAGCTATATATTAAATATATACATCTACTAACTGGAACTATGATAAGATGATTAAAGCTGTAAATTTTAATCACTGACAACATCAATGTCAGTTTCAGGAATAACGTTGATCTGCAGGTTGTATGTTTTCCTATGAACACCAATTGCAACCCTCTCATAAGAGATGATTTGTTCACATATTGTTATGAATCAAAGAGTATGGCAAAACTTGGTAATGATTCGCCTATAACATTAAAGATTTCAATGAACGTAATCTATATACTATTAATGCATAATTATTATATTCTTTCATTGATACCACTATTTGGTTTGAAAGTTTGACTATATTGGAAAATTCTTACTACATTGTACGAATGGGATATTTCTTTCTAATGTTTAAAGTAATGGTGACTATAAATCACCTACACGTATATATGATTAATGTAAATCCATTTATCATTTTAATAAGCTTATTCTCAAAAGATATCAATTGATATCCATTGTAAATATTTCAGTGTTGTTGGTATCGGTATTTGATGTTATGTTTAAAATTAAACTTAACATTTATTGGTCCCTTAACTTTGCTATATTATGTATCTTTATTGTGGCATGGTTCAAGGTTAAATGTCGTCGTACCATTAAATTTGTTGGTTGTATGCTGATTGAAACTTTTAGTCTTGAAAAAAAGCTGTTTAATTTGGTAGTTGTTATTGGTTTAAAACAAGTGTTCAGTAACTTAAACTAGAATCCACTTGTATTACGCTACACTCAAATGTCCATGAACAAAGTGTAGAAGACAGCTGAGAACTAGCTTATCAGTAACTGTGAATACGATGACCTTTAAGTGCTTACATTCACGTCATTTGACCTTCGTTGGGGAGATCATATCAAATATCTTTATTTTATAGCAGATAGAAAATAGTTTCATATCGTAGTCATTTTTTGTGACACTAATTTTTTATATCATTTCTTTATTGTTCACCACATCATTATACTCATTGGATTTCTAAGAAATCTTTCCAAGGTGGTTCTGATTATGTAAATCTTTTTAATAACATTTTTTGTCTATCAATTCCGGTGTAGTTAGCTCGTAGACAAATGAATTGTTTTATTTACTCTTACTTTTAATCCCCAATAGATTGTTATTTTACATTGTATAATAACTAATATAAATTGGACATAGAGGTCTTAACATCTATGTTGACCGTGTCATCATTTTTTGTCTATACCATAGCAAACCTGAAGATTACAGACACTTATAACAATGATAAATGTAAAGATAACGATGTATATTCTGACTGTCTGCTTCAATTTAAACCAAATTAGTATTTGATTGATCTCATTTGAGATCACCACTGATTCCTTGTATAGTCACGGATTTTACAGCTCGTCAGTTATACTATACATTTTTGTATTGATGGTTGTTAGAGAAGAGTTAGAACAGTATCTCTATTGATAAAGTATGTATTATAATAATGGGAAGTTATTTTAGGTTAAATATTTTTGCACGCTGCTATTGCTGACTCAAAAGAAGATATGTATGTCAATATAAAGAAACTCCTAAAGTGCTATTAAACTCCATGTTAAGCTATAAGTCTAAAAGAAGAATATTAACATAGCAAGATTTTAGATTTATACAGAAATAGATTGAAAATGAGCATGATGAGACAGCTAACGATGAAAGCTCAAATGAAGTGGATGTATTTTGTTTTTGATGTAAAATTTACACATATAAGAATTGATTAAATTCTTAATTTGTTTAATAAAAATAAAAAAGGACAACAATAAGAGCAAATATTCGAAAAATGAATTTCAAATCTAACTTGTCAAAATAATGTCAAATTTAATTTTAAAATTGCAAAGGACTTTTACCATGAAATATGAGGAAGAGACTAACCTGGTCCTTGTATTATATGTTGGTTGTTTGTTTGTTGATTTACTTTTGGAAATATATTTTGTTGGTTGGTAACTGACTCAGTGACGTATACTTAGTACATTCTTTTACTCAATGGTTGAAATTTCAAAATATAAACATGGCTTTTATAAAAACTAAGGATATGCTTGTCCTATATTCTGAGATCATTTTGTAGGTAGTGTTGTTGGTTCTTATGAATCATAGATGATTTTTGCTTATGTAAGGACATATTTTTTTCTGTTCATGTGTCATTTTCGTAGATTTATCTGATGTGATTTTCAATTACACGTTTATTTGTTTTTTTTAATTATATTCTCACAGCTAATTTCAGATTGAAGTTGAAATTATAGAATTGTTTTTTCTATCAATACTAATACTTCAATATATATATATATATATAGGATTTTTCTATTTAAGTTATTTCGCAAACACATCGAAAATTAAGTTGTTAATTAACTTTGATTTGATGAGTCGAAATTTCAAACTATTTCTTATTCTTATGTTGCATTATTGTCCAAAGTAAAAGAGGGACGAAAGATACCAAAGGGACAGTCAAACTCATAAATCTAAAACAAACTGACAACGCCATGGCTAAAAATGAAAAAGACAAACAAACAACAGCACACACGACACAACATAGAAAACTAAAGAATAAACAACACGAACCCCACCAAAAAACTAGGGGTGATTTCAGGTGCTCCGGAAGGGTAAGCAGATCCTGCTCCACATGTGGCACCCGTCGTGTTGCTTATGTGATAACGAATCCGGTAAATAGTTTAATTCGGTAGGTCACATTCAACGGTTATTCCATAACGGTCAACCAACTCGTGATGGCGTCCGTAAAATTTACGAAGGGATGATTTCAACTTCACCATTTGGAACACTTGGTTTAATAGCTTCCTTGTGAGCAGCAACCCTCTATCAAGAAAGTCATGATAGGAAATGCAAGCACGGGAATATCGTATCAATTGGGAAATATATACCCCGTATGCAGGTTCTGCTTGAATGTTGCTACTTAGAAATGGAAAGTTCACAATTGGAAAGCTGAAATCATCTCTTTTGTCGTAAAATTTTGTTTTCAACCGACCCTCATTGTCAATTTCTAGATGTAAGTCAAGATATGAGGCCGACTTAACTGTATCTGTAGTATCATTTATCTCTAGCTCGATTGGATAGATGCGTTCCACATAGTCACCAAATTTTGAATTATTTAGTGAAAGAACATCATCTATATAGCGAAATTTAAAGTTAAAGGATATTGCTAACTTCTTATCTTTCTTCCTAAGAAGTTCCTGCATGAAGTCAGCCTCATAATAATAAAGAAACAAGTCGGCAAGTAGAGGGGCACAGTTTGTTCCCATTGGAATGCCGACAGTCTGTTGAAAAACACGTCCTCCGAACGTAACGAATATGTTGTCAATCAAGAAATCAAGTGTCTTGATAATATCAGTTTCAGAGAATTTTTTGTTCGAATCAGAGTGATCCTTTACAAAGTAGGATTTATCCCTCCCTAAGACAAGATACTTGTATCTACGTTGGCCATTAATTTTAACGAAGCAAAGCAATGCCAACTCTTTCAATTTGTCCTTTAGTTTGGAATGTGGAATACTAGTGTAAAGAGTAGAAAAGTCAAATGTTTTAATACTGTTGCAAGATGAAAGAGAGTTAGATTGTATGTACTCTAAAAGATCTTTGGAATTTTTAAGTATCCACATCTGATTCACGCCCCCTCTAGAATAAGCAGTTTCACAATAACTTTGAAGCCCGTCTTTGATTGCTGATAAAATAGATGTTAATAATTTAGAAAGAGGTTTCGTGGATTACTTGGAAGACCCAGCAATATGCCGTTGTTTGTAAGGACACTTATAAGGGAGTGTTGAGTTGGTCTTCTGGTATGTATTATTTTGCATTTAATATGTGAAAGCCATTTATAACTGACGATGCGATATGGAGTTTACTCCTTGTTGAAGGTCATTCGCTGACCTATTGTTGGTTACATCTACCTCACTTGGTCTTTGTTGGATAATTGTATCAAAGGCAATCAAATCAAATCTTCTTATTTTGATAATCATCTTATCAATATATTTTTTGCAATATTATTATTAATAAAAACTGCTGATGTTATGAAAATATGAACTATAATCACGATGGTTTGTTATTCTGTCAAAATCGTCATCTTGTTAATTAAATTCGTTTCCAATGTTTAAAGGATGCAAAATATTGACAAGTACACAATTGTTTAACACGCACAGAACAAAATTTTATTATATAAAAACTTCGAAATTACCTTGCAGTGTACATGTACGGAAAAAAGATTGAAAAATAAACCTACAATCTCATGGATAAATATTGTAAATAAAAATAATGATAACATAGATTTTAGATATAAAGTTTGGATAATCTGAAGAAAAAAAGATAATGGCGATATAAAACCTTTTTATTGTTTTAACAATAGTTCTATCTACATGTAGTTGTATTTGTACTCCTATTTGTGACATTTTTTGTTCATGCATCATTGCCAATATAAATGAAATTGATGCGACTGTCGTACAAGTTAAAGGTTTAGCGCTATAAAATCAGGTTTAATTCACCATTTTCTACAGTTGTTTTTCATTCGTTTGGTGAGTTTTATTATTTGATTTTACCATTTGATAAGGGACTTTCCGTTTTTAATTTTCATCGGAGTTCAGTATTTTGGGGATTTGACTTTTAGATATAACCATCAGACCGATTTGCATTACTAATATTAATTTTACCAAGACATACAAGTAGTATAATTGGTATACAATTTCTGTTTCAGGTTATATACAGCCTCGTTATAACGGTACTCACCACGACGAACGCATAATTGATCGAGTGATATCGGTAACATACGAACATGGACACTGGAGCAAACCATATTTTGATTGTGGAGGTGGAAATATTTGGATGATGACGTATACAGTTCCATTTTTTGGTTATAAAAATGGAACTTTTAAATTTAAGTAAGTACAACCAATATATATGAAAGTCAATACATCTTCATTGCATATGCAATTATGACTATTTGTGTCTTACCTTTGTCCAATAAATTAAACACATGATGCCTAATATTGTTCCTGCTACTTCTGCTGAATGTGGTACCGGCTACATTTTTTTATATTCAAGGATCGACGAGCACGAATGTCGTAATTGTGTATAAAATATAATAGAAATAACATTGCCATGAGTACATAGCAGTATTGCACTTTCTCTCTTTTTTTCGAGCTTTCATGATAACAAAATGATTATATCTTCTTGTAACTTCACCCGGAATTTGTTTAACCTTTCATATGTAGAATTTGCATTTCTGTAGGTTAACAATTATCTCCCAATTGATACGATATTCCCGTGCTTGCATTTCCTATCATGATTTTCTTGATGGAGGGTTACTGCTCACAAGGAAGCTATTAAACCAAGAGTTCCAAATGGTGAAGTTGAAATCATCCCTTCGTAAATTTTACGGACGCCATCACGAGTTGGTTGACCGTTATGGAATAACCGTTTCACAAATGATATCGGATATGTTCCTTACGTCGTAACTACAACCCCCTTCCCTTTCATGAATGTGACCTACCAAATTGGACTATTTACCGGATTTGTAATCACATAAGCAACACGACGGGTGCCACATGTGGAGCAGGATCTGCATACCTTTCCGGAGCACCTGAGATCACCCCTAGTTTTTTTGTGGGGTTCGTGTTGTTTATTCTTTAGTTTTCTATGTTGTGTCATGTGTACTATTGTTTTTCTGTTTGTCCTTTTCATTTTTAGCCATGGCGTTGTCAGTTTGTTTTAGATTTATGAGTTTGACTGTCCCTTTGGTATCTTTCGTCCCTCTTTTAAATAAGATTTGGAAGAACAGACATATTGCATCTTCTTTAAAATATTTAACGGTGTAAGTAAAAAAAAAACCGCAATCTTAACTTAGTCATATAACTTTTATGCAAATACAGATTCTTTTGTAAAAGGTAATTTCGATGAAAAAAAAACTTAACTTATTAGATTTATGATGTCGTGCTCGACTTTTATTAAATTGTTCTGACTAGAAGTAAACCGTCTGAACGATTTTTGTCGAGAATTTAATATTGGTATGACCTTTTGTTAAAGATTATCTAAATATAAACAGTCTAAATAGAATCTGATATTAAATTTGTATAACCGTAGACGCTATTGGAGATAAAGACTTCAATAACTGCCACAAGAATTGAATAAAAGAGAGATTTGTTCGTTGCGTGATTTAGAACGATAAAATTAGTTGGTTTATTTGTTTCACTAACTTCGGGAATGTTGTTAGACAATATCTCACTTTTAAAACCCTTTAATTTTACTTTTTATTAAAGCGAACTTATTTGATGAGTTCATATCAGTTTTTACAAATGTTTTTTCTCTTGAGACCCCCCTGTTATAACATATTTAATGAAAATAAAGCAATGGATGTTAGCATTGTACCGATTTCAATCAACGTTACATGTGGTTCATTTCTATTTTTATATTGATAACTTGAAATTTATTCGAAGTATAAAATTATAACAAAGCGTCTTACTTCAGGAGTGCAAGTGGCATTAACTAATAAAAATTAGGAGTTCTGAACAACACATAATTATTTTCTGAAAAACAAATGAATAGAAACATTTTGAAAAAAAAACAGGAATAAATTGTTGTGCGATACACATGTACTCAAAGTGCAACAATTTGCCATGATAAAATGTAACTTGATGACAATGAATATATTTCTGAAAAGCAGAACAAAAAAATAAGTGTAAGTAATTCGAACCATAGATTTTAAGCAATGAATATCATCTGGTTACGACAGTTTACCAACAGTAAAGTATGTTCATTTGAAATACGTGATGCTGTCGAGTTCACTACGTTTTAACGCTATAGTTTGAATTATAATGGCGTTTATCTCGCACAGCGTCTGTGTCTTTTATTATTCTTTAGTGGAATTCTAACCTGAAACGTGTCTGTTCGTCATAGCAATTATAGTTTGACATGTCATAGCGAAGTTCTCATCACATGTCATCCAAATTTCTTTTAACGATTTCACATTATATTCTATTCTCTAACTAGCAAATTGATTTTTAATACTTGACTCTATTCAATACGTGCTTTGTTTCTATTAAATTAGCATGGCCAGATAAATAAATTGGTGCACGGCTATGATTTTAATCCGACACATATTCTTTGATGCTGTGAGATATTTTATATAATTGGCATGGTGAAATTGATCATGATTTCAGAATGTTTTGATCTTTGAAGCAATATAAATAAATACTTGACAATGCATTGACAATTGTTGCATCAAATTTATAGCTATTATTTGATTAGTGTCAACATAATTGATTAACTATTACTTCGCATTCATATCAGCATATTTCTCAAATAATAAAAAGACGGTTATAACATTTCTGTTGATTTGATTTACAACATTACTGGTCCGTTATTAAATGTCTATTTTTTTTAAACATTAAAGTGACTTCGGTTTGATTCCTTTCCATTAAGCTGGTAATTAGCTAGAAAAAAATCTGCACTATATTTCAAGCTATAAATTGATTTGCTTGGAAGTCAACATAGAGCGACAATAACAAATCTGTTATGATCACTTATTTTTGTTTTTTGTTTTTGATATTTTATTTTTACTTTCCTAATGAACCAAATATCATGTGTGGATAAGATTAAGACAACTAACAATGACTTGAAATGAATACTGTAGTGTGTAAAGCTCAATCCTTTTCCTTTCATCTTTCAATGGAACTACAAATCATATATGAAAACATACAATAAAACTCAGTACATGGATGACACATAGCTCTATAATCACAGTTAACTTCTTAATTTACGCCATAAATCCTAAACATAGACTCTAATTAAGGAATGACTGTAATATTTTTTCTGTCTATGAAGAAATAACATCAAACATGTGGTAAACACTGAATAATTTTGTATGTTATTTCGAATAGACAGACAAATTATTACAGTACTTGACTCGTAAATCGTGAAAAAAACGTTGATGACGTCATGGTCACATGACAAAATTATGTCTATGACGGTCAACCAATCAGACGACGCGTTACATCCAAAATCAAATAATTGAACAATGTTTCTCCTTCCAACTTGATACAAGAAAAGTTGAAAAAATGATATGATTCATAAGATGTGACTGACTATGGAATTATCTTACATTAAATGAAAAACAATGAATATAATTAGAGACCATACGTTGCGGTGTCTCTATTTATTATAAATTACATAACAACATAAAACAATAATTGTCTGCAAATACAATTATAAGCATTGCATAACTGGTAATAATGTAACGTATGATCTACAATAAAGTTAAACATGTTTAAAATATGAATAGTATAAGGTAACATGCAGCTTGTTTTAATAAGTTTTATGTACTCTGGATATTAAACATATTTTTATTTCAATTTTGGACTAAGCTATGTCAACTGAGAACTGTGAAATGCTATTTTAGTATTAAAAATGGCAACTTGGATACAGCAAGTATAAGCTAGAATCTAAGCAATAATAATTTGTAAGCTAAGGGATGTAAATATGGAATGAGAAATTACAAACTAGAAGTGACAAATGATAAAAAGGAAGAATGAAAGATCAAAATGAAAATAAGAAAAAACAGAACTAAATGTTCCTACAAGTTTGTGGTACAAAAATTTTTCACAATTAGCCCTCTTTTATAAACAACAGCGTCATCAATGCTTATTCGCTTACGTGTTTTGACCTATTAATCTTTTTTATTCCAGCGTCATTGGTGAGTCTTTTGTAGAAGAAACGTGCGTTCGGCGTACAATGTTGTTTTCCTTCTATATATTGTGAGGTTTTTTTTACAATTCAAAATTCATGTGCGCAAAACGCTTAAATATTTTAACGATATATGCCTTAAAACGGAAGTATACATTAATACAACAAATAAATGTTACAGAGTTTAAGCCTCAATAGTCTTAGGCAACAGTAACTGTAGATAACTTTCCTACAGTAAATCTATGTTAGTTCCATTTATAACTGTAGACCTCTTCAGCTGTTTGATCTTTGTTATTGAACTTCTTTTGCATATACCGTACGCTAAGCTGTCAAAGATATCAATGACTGTTTAACTTTGAATAATTTTATCCTTATTTAACAAAAAACACTGCTGGTAGACTGCAAGATTTTAAGATATCCTATACACAGTAGTGAGTGTATCGTAATTTTTCATTATCTAGTATTTTTATTTTAGATAAATATTATCAATATAACAAATAAAAGCTTACAAAAGAGTGCACCCCTTTAGAAAAGTTGACAGTAGAAAATCGTTCAGTCTTATTTAGTGAAATATTTGCAGTCCCTCTTATATATACTAGTACTCCTCATAAGGGTACTTAACATAAGACTACCGGGGAGATTAATGATTTTCCAGACATTTGCATTGGACACAGTTTTACTATAGTTCAACATGGTGTCTTTAAGAGTTATTTAGAATTTATTGTGTTTAGCAAGCTATACAGAATAAGTGTGTTAATTGAAATATCTTCTCGCAACAAGTTATTGTTTACTGCATAATACTGATTCGTATTCTGGTAATTTTATGATTTTTTTCGATAGTAAAAGTTCGACAACAATAACAGAAATCACTGAAAGGTTTCTAACCTTAAAAATCTCTTTATTTTCACCTTCAAATCTGATACCCATTCGATAACACTAATGCTTGAAAATAACTTTGAAGCAGTATAAAATAGGAAATCACACGTGATTAATTAACCGATTAGAGCGCTATTATGGCCAAGGTTGTCTTATCTTTCAGGTATTAACGTGATTGTTTATAAACATTAGATTGATTTTGCTTTGTTTTCCTATCAATATGTAATGATTTACTATGAATATGCAGAAACCAATCGCCTTAACCATAAAACATAAATGTTTAATGTTTACACATTGTACTAATTCTTAACGTTTTGTTTTCATTATTTGTAGCAAATATGTTCTATTAATAATATAATGTTATTCATATTATGCATGCGCATCGACGCGAATAGTGTTATACAATAACTACACTGTGAGCCCTGGGTAATATTGCGTCGAACAATATTTTCCATTTGATGAATGAATGGGTTAACACATGATTCTAAAAGTAGGTAGAGGACATGCGCACATAAATAGGGTATAATAACAGACCAAGAAGAAAAAAGACGAAACCTTTACAAAAAAAAAAACACCAAACAACATGCTACAATAATTAAAAACAGACCGCAAAAACTGTCCCACTAATCGTCGTGTGAATGAAATAATGTTTACAATTGAGGGGGTTTATATTGGACACATTGAAAATCAGATCTTATTAAAGGGAAAATCGATATTTTAGCATATGTACCTACAATGTATAATTGTTTTGTTAATATATATGAAAGTCTTTTTTCTTTTTTTAATAATTCTTATTTCTGAAAGTAAATCAATTTATGTGCATATGTCAAAGGTGGTCTGCATCAGCATATATATCACTTCCATGCTTTTCATCTTTGAACTAGAGTCGTATATTGTGATTCATTTAATTACAAGCACTGCATGATTCGAAGATTACTTTTATTGAATTCAAATGTCATACTCCTGTCAAAAATATTAATATTGCCGGAAAATATGCAATTTTGGCTTCCGTTTTAATTGGAATAAATGCATCTCGAAATAAACTTTTCAGAACTCGATAATGAAAAACAATTGTCGAATTCATCTTATATTACTTAATTTAAAAAGAGTGAAAAGCTTCTACAGTTTAACATAAATGAAATCATTCTTGCTACTTGTTTGCTACAAGCAAAATGTCAGACAAAAAGGACACTGGTTTATAAATTAATTGCAAAAAGCACAGAATTGTATGTTCTTATATGTTTTGTACCAAGAGAAGAAAATGAAGGTTGTTATCCATTCGTTTGACGTGTTTGAGCTTTTGAATTTGCCATCAAACAAAAGTACTTTTCGTTTTAAATTTTCCTTAAAAAGTTCATTATTTTTGTGAAATCACTTTTTATGATATTTAATTAATCGTGTCTCTGTCAAAACCCAATATTCGAGTTAGACACAATACAAAAAACCACACAACCCAAACCATCATAAAACTTTCTGTATAGTTACCTTTACTACTTAACTGTATCTAGCATTTTAAAACGACAATAACAATCAAAGCCAAGGAGTAAACATATACTCACAAAACCAAAGGACATTTACATCAACAGTTACTAATGATAAATAAGAAACAACACTAAAAACCTGGAGTGAAATAAGGTTCTCCGGAAGGGTAAGCATTTTCTGCACCGTATACGGCACCCGTTGTGTTATTTCTTTGTTCAGTTCGGTAATGATGGAAGGTTATGATGACTGAGGAAGAATATCAGATATGATTTTTGACACACTTTCGTCATAATGGCCAATCAACTCATGATGGCGACCGTACAATTTCTTGAGTGATGACCTTAATTTGATTGGTTCATAGTCCTGTCTTAGCAACTTTTGAGAAAGCAGTATTCCTCGTTCAACAAAATCAACGTACTTTGATCTAGCGCTATAGTAACGTATCAATTTAGACACATATACTCCATATGCTGGTTCCGCTGGGATGTTGCTACACAGAAAGGGAAAGTTGACTCTAGGAAAATTAAAATCATCACATTTGTCATAAATTTTAGTATTCAACCTACCCTCAGTAGTCATTTCGAGAAAAGGGTCTAAATATGAAGCAGATTTGTCTGTGTCGGTAGTATCTTTAATTTCAAATTCACTTGGATATATTAAATTTAAGTGATCACTGAATCTATTATTATTAAGAGACAGTACATCATCAATATGATGGTGAAATTTAAAGACTGGGTTAATTTCTTTTCTCCGTTCTGTACAAGCCCTTGGATAAATTCTGCTTCATAGGAATATAAAAACAAATATGCAAGTAGAGGAGCGCAATTGGTATCCATTGATTCATTTGATTAGTTTGCTGTTTTCCTTTCATTAAACCCAATCTAAACAGTTCTCTGGAAAACAAAATGTGGCCAAAACATAATATATTAACCGACTAATATTATTCAGTAAATTTTCAATTGCCATCAAGGTCGTCCTTATCATTTATAGAAACATAAAATTCTGTATGCAACATGGTTGAGTTTATCGCACCATTAATAGTCCCATGAGAAAACACATTATAATGAAGTGTCAATTTCCTTCCTTTGAGGTGTCTATTACGTTACTGTGGTCACAGGAAACAATAAAAAGAAACAAGTTTTCACAAAACGATATAAATATACATTAAAGTTGTATAAACATCATGAGAAGATACATGGTTATCTATTACTACGTCTAGTGATGCTCAAATGTAAACAAACTTGTATCACAATGTGAATATAAGTAACAAAAAAGAACCAACACAGAAATTGTTATTCTGTGCAATATTAAACTATTTTGTTATCAAAATTACAATAAGGAAACGTATATATATACTTTTAGTTTTAGTTTACCATTATCAATTTACTTTCTAATATTGTGTTTGACATACTCATTAACAACTTGATTTGAATACTGCTATTAAGGCTATGTTCTGCAGAGTTTGGATTCATTACATGGTTGACTTCTCTACAGAAGTTATTTTGATGTATAGATTTCCATGATGAGAAACTGCCTTTTTTGACCCCTTTGAAGCAATTTCCATAAATAGATTTGTATGGTATTCACTTATTGCCCATAACGACCCAACTGTTCTTGAATAGACTGATATGTACAAATAAGACACCTACACAGCTACACAGAATTAAATAACTTGTTCAAATGGCAGTATGTAACATTAAATATTGATGTTTATTTGCGTATTGTAAACATTAATTAATTGCTCATATATTTTATAGAGGAACGAGTGGGATCGACATTGACTTACAAAAGGTTGATATCGACCAGTGTCCAAATATACCAGGGAGTACAGAGCGGAACGTTTTTGCTGGTTCAGCTAAATGTAAACAGGAAACAACAAAGGTATATATTTTTCCTTGCTTTGATTAATATCATCAGAGTGCAGTTTCCAGGATTTCATTTGATATATATAGTCTTATCGGATGTATGTGATGTATTTTTACACATGTTGGCTGCTGAATCTTGATTATTGTCATATTAACCAATTATGTCTTTTTGTCAATTTACCGTTACTATAAAAGTAAGAATTTAAAAGAAAAGTCCTTTTAAATGGCAAAATTTAAAGCTCGAAAACATGAAACGAATGAAAAACAGCTGTCATATTCCTGACTCAGTACAGGAATTTCCTAATGTATTTAAAATAATGGATTAACCTGGTGTTATATATCTAAACCTCTCACTTGTATGACAGTCGCATAAAATTCAATTTTAAGGACAACAAAGTGTGAACAATACAGACAGCCATAATATGTAAACATGTCAAAAATAAACAATTGTCACATACAAGTCGGAGTTAATGGTAGATTTACAACCATAAGGTTCTATCCTCTATGGTTGTTAAAAAATATATGTACCACGCCATTGATTGACATAGTCTAACGTTCGATTTTGTTAGCTTTTATGGACTTCCCATTTTTTTTTATTATGAATCAATATTTTGTTATTAATTTGTTTAGCATACCAACTTCTCTCTCACAACTCCCGTTTTAAGTAGTACGGCCTTTTTTCACCTCATATTATGACAAGTTTATAATTGTAGCTCAAAATAGCGTGTCCTTCTTTATTCGCCTAATATATTCATGTGGTGCTGCAATTGATTTCAAAATTGAAATGGAGAACATAAGACACAAGAAAATTAAAAGACAAAAGGGATCATAGTATTGGTAAGATGATAAATATAGGGATTTCGGTCGCTTTTTGAAACTGGTTGTATACTTTTTTTGTTTACTTCGTTAAAATCATTTTTTCATTTCATATTCATTTCGATACTTTTACAAATTGTAAAAAAGATGACACACATCGATAGACCTAAACAAATTATGTCTCAACTATCTCAAACAGCCAGTCTTTAAAGTTTGTACGAAATCCATCTGGTCTTATAACACCTTACGTGAGTAGTCGCCGAGATGGCAATCTCATGCGGCAATGTGTGTAAAAACTATTTTAACAGTATCTCATATCTCAATTATGTTGAGTGTTAAAGTGTATATATCCAACTAAATGTTATAAGTTTCAGTACTTTCTTTTACAGTGTGTTCCGATAGAGGGCCTCGGATTTCGCCGAGGATCTTACAAGTGTGTTTGTAAGGACGGTTACTACTTTCCAGATATATCAGCTAGTCCTAGATACTACAATGGTTCTGAGATAGAAGCAGAATTCGCCAAGAAAGAGAGGGTGAGTAGTACAGGAATAAGATATGATGCATTATAATTGAGGTAACTGTATTGTCTTTCAAACTTGACCTTCGTAAAATTTATTTTACTGTTGCAAATATCCATTTACCTAGGCCTGCTATGCTGAACAATGTGTTATAGAAATCTATATTGACAAAAAATTGGACGTCATTTTGGAAATACATGACATTGCATTGGACGTCCATTACAGAAAAAAGTAAAATCACAAAAATACTGAAACCCGAGGAAAATTCAAAACGGAAAGTCATAAATCCTATGGCAAAATCAAAAGCCCAATCACAACAAACCAATAGATAACAACTGTTATATTCCTGACTTGGTACAGCCATTTACCAATGTAGAGATTTAATATATAAGACCCGGATTTGAAAATGTAAAAACTTTTTGCTCCTCTTTTTAAAAGTATAAATTTTTAAAAATATCAATTAATAATATATTTAATATGCAATCTTCCTGTACAAAATCAATTTATATAAAGACATCTATTCTTTTATGAATGTGTATGTGTGTATGTTACATAAACCTACACTATCTTAGTTTTATTCGTATTCAACATTGTATAGAAAGTGTAGACATTCTTTTTTTGTTAGGGGGTCTATTAAATAGGTAAAAAAGTCTCTCATTCAGTGAGTAGATAATATGAACAATTAGCGAAGAACATTTTATAAATAAGTATTCTAACGTGTGAATATAATCGTTAAATTTTCTTTATTAAAGAGGATATCAATTACATTTTGAATTATTTGGTATCATATAAATTTTCAGGGAGAACTTACTAGGTATGATACATTTGTATGTGAACCATGTGCTGTAGGATGTGACACGTGTGAAGACGGAAGTCCATGTATTCTGTCACTTGATTGGTTGACGAGAAGTCTGTTACTTGGAATATCATGTATCGTAATGTGCTGTATCCCACTTTTGATATGGTTTTCAGTGCAGTTTAGAGATGTAAAGGTTAGTTAAAAGGAATACTAGTGACTGAATAGTATGGGCTCCAGATGTTTAATTTCCAGTCTTAGAATGCTGTGACTTTTTTTAAATATACTAGCGATATTAAAAACACATATATATAGATATGCTTACATCTTCACGTTTGAAACCCATTAATGTGTGTAGAATTGTAAGATTTTTTGTTATTCAAAAGAAAGTCTTCATGAAAAATGTGAAACTGAAATGTGAAAATTAATTGTATTTTATCCTAACGATTTTAATATTTTAAATGTCAAAATTAGGAACACTGAAATAATAAAATCTAAGTTAGCTTAAACGCTACGAACCAGCCACTCTTGCATGAATGAACTGACACTGTGATGTTTAATAATATTAATACGTAAGGTCAAATTGATTTAGGTAATCCGAATATAATCCGGCGAAGTAATCCTATATTGTAATTTACTCATAAGTCTTATCATGATAAAACATACTGGTATTCCACTTAGTGATAGTAATCAGAGACCCTGTATAAAAAATAGATTTAGCCAAGACCTAATTTTCTGTTTTTGATTTAGTCTTTCGAATATTTTAATTTGAACGACGCTTAAGAGCCTCATGTGAACGAAAAGTTCGCTAAGCGAAATAAAACGCATGTCATGTATTGAGATTTGTCATCCAATTTGTCGCTGGCACTACTGGTAACCAATTTATTTCCTAAAATATGAAATAGTCAGCACTTCTGTAAATGTCGATTACGTTACTGTTTATAAATGTTAATCCTATGCGAAACACTAAGACTGTTCTACTCAAGCAATAAATTGTCATACTTATATTTCGCATTTTTTTATCGATATTTCCATTAAACTGACGTGGTTCAATAGCCACTGATAGCGACAATGTAGACACATCGCTCGTATGGTGTATGGAATTTTAAATCTGGTACTTTTGAAGAGTGTGTTAAAACATATTGTTTTCTGAATCACATTTTAACTACAGCCTGTGGTAACAGAGTTCTTTTAGTATCAAAAACTATTCGTAATCTAAATAACATCGGCCATCAATAAAAAAAACCCATCTAGTGTGATCTATTGATCTTTCCTTTACATCTGAATGATTTTGAAATTATATAACAGCGAACTTCTAAAAATTTTATGTCAGCAATTCCCAATAACTTTAAAATATAGATATGTTTCTTACGTCGTAACTATAATACCCTTCCCTTTTCATGAACGTGACCTACAGAATAAGACAATTTACCGGGTTTGTAATAACATGAGCAACACGTCGGGTGTCACATGTGAAGCAGGATCTGCTTACCCTTTCGGAGCACCTGAGATCATCCCCAGTTTCTAGTGGGGTTCGTGTTACGCAGTCTTAGTATTCTATATTGTTTCTAGTGTATTATTATTTGTCTGTTTGACTTTTTCATTTTTAGCCAAGGCGTCAATTTTTTATTTTGTGTTCGACTGTTTCTCTGGTATCTTTCGCCCCTCTTTTGTAAAATGTCTTTGCTTTTGTTTTTTTGGAAAAAAAGTTGATTACTACCTTTTATGACAGCTTCACATCGTTT
Source organism: Mytilus galloprovincialis (assembly GCF_965363235.1). Lineage (NCBI taxonomy): Eukaryota > Metazoa > Mollusca > Bivalvia > Mytilida > Mytilidae > Mytilus > Mytilus galloprovincialis. The sequence goes on from NC_134843.1 coordinate 94,139,835, forward strand.
ATTAGATATGTACATCTGTATTGCTCTATTTTACATTTACAAGATTATATACAAGAGGTTAAATTGATATTTTAACGAACTACAATTTGAATTATGTTCACCATTCTATCTTTAAAAGGCAATAAGATTTCTTCCCTTTCTTCTTTTATATGCTTAATTAATTCTCTCTGTTTGTGTCACACTTCACTGTGACATAAACGAGATTTGATTTGAACGTTAAGTCACAAATTATATAATTCGTTTTTTCTGTTCTAAACGTAACTTTAAATGACAGATTAGATTTCTATTTTGACAGTTAAAATGGATATTTGATATTAATAGATTAAGAGAACTTTGGATTACGTAACGTGTTTTGTTTCTAAAGAAAGCAATGTTTGGTTTCAATGAAAGCCTGATATGTTTTTTTAGAAAGCTGTCAGTTGGGATAATTCTCACATGCTTTAGCTTAAATTCATGCCATTTTACTATGGCATGCATTTAGAAGCTATTACACTCATTTTATACAACTTTCATTAATTAATCTTGGAGTTTTTCTAAGCGTCGGAAAATCTTCTTTCTTTGAAAATGTGACTTTCTAAATTGAAAAACTTTAAAGGGATAAGTTTGACGTTTTGAATAATGTTCCCTTAGGGAAACATGGTTTTGCAATTTGTCGTTTCAATTTGAAATTTGTCAAGTCTATTTAATGTTCATAACATATTTCTATCAATAAAGATGAAGATAAAGGCAGCTTCATAAGCTGTGTGTAATTACAATCAAATCTAACGACGGAGAATGAAAATCAAAATTCTTTATCTGGTGATGAGTTGTAGGGAGAAAGGATTGGAAATCTTCATTAATTACATCCGCTTGGAAAGTTGAAATAACAACAATTGCTTTGTTAAATTTTTCTTTAATGCAGCAAATTTTTGACATTGCTAGCATTTGCAAAATCAATGTGTAGGTTGAACATTATGAACAAAACATGAATATTACAAACAAAATGTTCATAAAATCGAGAGAGAAAGTTGTTTTTATTGGGTTTACAAATACAAAACCAAACATTCAGTGGAAAAAACGCTACTCAAACCTCAGCCAAATGTTTCAGTATCAAGCATTATAGCATATATTTTGATGATACAACTAGATCCATCTTTTTAAGTCTTCTATTTTAGCTTCATGATAATAGATCATGATTTTAAAGTTATGAATTGCATAAATATAAATACACTTGTTTTTGGAAAAAAGTTAAATAATTGCATTTATGATTTTTTGTGTAATTATTTGATAAAGCAGCGTTTTTTACCTGTTTTTGTCTATTGATATTATATATTGTAATTTTAGAAACATGTCATATATATCATTTGAATTGAATTTGAAATTAACTGGCTTGTAAAATTGTTTGTTGCAGTACACAAGATTTAAGGAGGCTTGCGGGTATAAAAAATTCAGCAAAGTTTTTTAAACATTTTTTTTTCATTACAAATTATATGTATTACACTATTAGTTGTTACTTTATGATATGGTACAAAAATCTACCAAAAAATAAAATCAGTTCGTTATGGCCAAAGATGATTTTTGAAATGTTTATATCAATGAAAAAGCTCTAAATTATCTCCTTTTGGTGAAAAAATGCCATTTTTGGCTTAAAAATTGAAATATCTTTTGTAATTCATCGGGGATCTATATTTCTTATTGTTTTTTTTTTTTCAAATAAGCTGTTCTTAAACTAAACTTTTGTAAAATTGAAGCGTTTTCTGTTATTTAGTTCATTTTTTATTTCGATATTACTTTTTTCACCTATTAGTTCAACAGAAAAAAATGACCTAAACAAAAATGCATGCTTTTTTTTGAAGGCAGATTGTGACCTTTAATGAATGGTGACCCCATGTTTTTTATCTTATTTTTCTATTAGGTATATGATTAAGTTTATTTATTGAAAAAATAGCAAAATCCTATATTAGAAAAAAAAATAGATTTATTCACGCGAGCCCCCTTAAGAAATATTATCGTCCTTCCCTCCGCCTATATCACCCTGCTCTGTTGCTCCGTAATTTTCGTATCAAGACTTCAAAACAAGACCAGGCATTATCAGCGACGTCACAATGTGAGAGGAGAAGTTATCAGCGACGTCACAATGCGAGAGGAGACGTTATCAAGCTTGCTTTTGTCAAGCGTAAAATTGTATTAAGGAGAAAGAAACGACCAGTAATAGAACGATAAAAAGATAATCGGTTTTTTTTTCGTATAGATATCGTAAAATATCAGCCGCTCGACACAATGTGAAACTTTTTAGCTCGATCGCTACGCTCACTCGCCAAAAAGGTTCACATTGTTGCTCGCGGCTGATATTTTACGATATTAATGTGTAGAAATTCCGATAATCTATACATATTTCGCTCGTTACGAGGAAAAGAAAGGCAGAAGATACTAAACTGACATACAAAGTCGGAAATAAACTAACAACGCCATGGCAGAAACATTTAAATGACCGACAGACATACAGCCATGCAACAGTACAGAATAAACCCAAACCATAAATAACTTACAACTGAGCAACACGAACCCCATCAAGAACCGGGGTGATGTTAGGTGCTCCGAAAGATTAAAACTCTTCAGAACTCGAAAAACAGCATTTCTTCCAAAACAAGTTTTGTTTAAAACATAAATGGAGGTGAATTATAATACAGGTTTAACCCGTCACTAATACGAATAACGATTTGTTCAATTTTAACACCAGTTGATTTGAAAATTGTACTATTTGCGCATTACAGTTATAAGAGTTATTAGGTTTGCAAATGTGCGGGTAATTTCACTAATTACTCCAAATGTAATTATTTGTAATTTGAATTTTACGGATTTCCAAAGATTGACAAATAATCTTAGCATTATAGTGGAATGACCTTTAAGTAATTATTTAATCATTTTCAAATACGCTAATATTTTTATTGTATTAGTAGCATGATCCCACTAACATTTAATTGTTGATTGATTAGCTAAATATTGAAAGTGCATTTTGAATATATGATCATTTTGCTTCATTCAGTATTATTATTATATGTTAGAAAAGTACTATTTTCCTAATATATGTCATCAATATTACTTCCTTACGTGCTTTTAATTACTCATTTTTATCAAATGATTAAAAAAAATCTTGATGAAAAAAGGGGTAATATTATTGGATACCAGACAATAATATAAAAAAAAATATATTGAAATTTAATCAAGTTGTTTTTTTGGTTTTATTGACTTGTTCTATTTTATTGACGTGTACTTTAGGAGACAATTAGCATTTCTATAGAATCGTCTGTGCTATTCTTCTCGTCAATTGTTTCCTTTATTGTAACAAGACTGGCTTTATAAATAAGCTTCTCAAGAATAATGAAAATAAGCTAGCATTTTTATTTAACTTCCGTTATACAGATGATATACAATCATTAAATAATTTCAAGTTTGGTGAATATGGTAGTTACATATATATATCCCATTGAAAATGGAACAAAAGATACCAAAAAACAGTAAAATGTATTTTATAACTTTACTATCATTTATATTGATTAATTAGTGGTGTTGTAACGCCACTTTTAAGCGCCACGTGTGGGCTATTTCGTGGCGGATAGTTTTATTGGTGAAGAAAACCGGTGCCCGGAGAAAGTCACCGACCTTCGACAGGGAAACAGACAACACCATAGTCAATAGATATTGGAGTTGATTCCACCCACACGATCGGGGTTCGAACTCACAACTTTTTTAAACTTAAAAAACTCGGCCACCAAGCCCCTTTCAGTTGGAATTTGATTGAGAACTAAACATAACGTTCAAAAAGATGATTTTTGATTGATTCCAATTGTGAACTATTATTTTTTTAGCATCAAACTCCTACGAAACGTCAAATATTATTACACTAAAGAATATATGATATCCCAGACATTGCGTGTACTATAACGAATTATCTGATTATTTGATTGCTGCCTCTTAAGGGTATTTTTGAATTGTTATAATATGCTTCCAAAGTTAAATAGGCGCCAACATCATGTTCTGGTAGACGATTGAAGTTGACTATCCGTGCCTCAGATAATTACTGCTCCCAAAAAGTTAAATCACGCAAATACTGAACTCCGAAAAGAAATCGAAACGAAAAGTCCCCAATCAAAAGGCAAAATCAAAAGCACAAACACACCAAACGAATGGACAACAATCATCATATTTCTGTTAAATTTACGTAGACATTCACGACCCCATATTCTTTTATTAGTTTGTGTCACAAATTCTCTCCGTTTTTGATTTTCTTTGGAGTTCAGTAATTTTACTTTTCCTTTCTTGCAGCAGGTTTTAAATTTATTCCGTTTTTTCGTTTTTGATCAATTTATAAATCCATGATATGAACAAATAATGATTATGAGTTAAAAGATCACTAATTGGTCCAAACAGCATGTAAAGTATATCTAAGGTTTATATTTTCACTCGTCTCAAAAACATTATTTCTAAATAAATTTTAAATCCCGACGCAAAATTTTTCAATCCGCCTTGCATTCTTGTGTCTTTCAAAATACCAATTTAGTTAAATATTTTATGTTTTAATGAATTTTGCTCTACAACTGATCAGTAGAAAAATATTTTAGCTTATAATTATAAGTGAAATGTTGTTAGTTAGAATTGGAAGAAGGCTTTTCTACCTCAGGCATAGATTACCGTAGCTGTATTTGGCAAAACTTTTAGGATTTTTGGCCTTCAATGCTCTTCAACTTCGTACTTTATTTGGCCTTTTTAACTTTTTTTTTTGGATTCGAGCGTCACTGATGAGTCTTTTGTAGACGAAACGCGCGTCTGGCGTATATACAAAATTTAGTCCTGGTATCCATGATGAGCTTATTTGCATTGTTACACCTCGTCAGTATCATTGCATTATAATTGATACATTTTCATTATAATTCTAGGTAATGAAAGCAGCAAGTCCAGTATTATTACGTCTGATTGTCCTAGGTGCATTTTTCTTATATTGTCCAGTAAGTATATGTATTTTTTTTCATTTAAGTCTGAATAAAAGAAGACAAAAAAAAAAATGCTCCAAAGCAAAATCAATAGAAGAAAACGATTTTCGTCAATTTTACCGTAAATTTCTTAAGTTTCAATACTGATGCTTTTACGTTACAGTACTACCCGATTGTCCGATGACATTATTTACGTAGATTCACATCGGGTCAACCGGTTGAACTCAATTAAAAAAAATCAGAAAACCATTAACAACAAGAAAAAAAAAAGATTTCCCGGAGATCAATTTACGCCTGTAACATATGGTAGACGCCGCTGGAAAGGAAATATAGTCAAAGAACAAGCATCGTAATTTGTTGAGCGTCTTTAAAGAAAATGAAATATTCAAAAAATGTGCATACACCCATGATAATAATAAAAATGAATGGCATTTGATTCACTTTTAAACAATGACATATATATTTTCAAATGCCTGCATATTAGCAGAATTAGTCATTTCTGATATATTTGTTTCCAGTTGATTACTGGGTATTTTGAAGCAAGTGTACTGACATGTATATTACGGTGCTGGTTTAGGGAAATTGGTTTCTCTATATCATATGGTGCTCTATTGTTGAAGACATGGAGGTAAGAATGAATCGTACAAATGTTTCACAATTTTTGTCATAGCTGCATGACAGTTTTGTTTCTATTGTGGCTATGAAAATTTTTGTAGAAACACTTTTTTTTATATTATAACCACTGCTGGTGAACAATGATTTTATCTTCTTTGTATTTGACAATTTTGACTCCTTTAGTTTAGATGTTTATAAATATAGCCAACATAACAATACCGATGCAAAAATTCTATCTAAGTTAAATGTAAAAAAGAAGATGTGGTATGATTGCCAATGCGACAACTCTTAAATCTGACATTCACTTATGTAGGTAACATAATGATATTCATAGATAATGTGATTCATTCAGTTAATAACTAATAAGTATTTTTTGCAGCTAAAAATCGTTTAAGCTGACTAACATAGATTTTGTTTTTATAAAATTAGTATATTCAATCCCGCTCAATAGTTAATTAAAACGTATAGCCTTTAAAAAGTAAAATCACAAAAATATTCAACTCCGAGGAAAATTCAAAACGGAAAGTCCCTAACCAAATGGCAAAATAAAAATCTCAAACACATCAAGCGAACGCATAACAACTGTCATATTCCTGATTTGGTACAGACATTCGTTTATGTAGAAAATTGTGGGTTGAACCTGGTTTGATAGCTAGGTGAAACCTCTCACTTGTATGACAGTTGCATCAAATTCCATTATATTGACAACAATGCGTGAAAAAAACAAACAGACATAACAGGTAAAAATGTCAAAAATAGAAGTAAAGCAGTCAAAATAGTGTTATAATCTTAATGAAAATAAATTAAACAAATATTTAAAGAGAACCACAGAAAAAGCATATATCAAATTTAACAACTTCATTCATTGCTTTCTTACTTATATTTTTTATTAATGTATGTTGAATCCAGGGACAAAAATGGTTAGATTATCATTAACTCTGATGTAGAATTGCGGGGTTTGACGTACATCAGTTGGTCAAAATATGTACTTCACAAAGTTAGAGATATAAAATAATTTGGTCGTTCAAAGAAAAAACAGAATATCGTCTATAGTTCTTTCAGGCATATCCTCTGTAGAATCTAGATAAGAAGTGTACTTGTCTTTCTTGTCGCTTGTCTGTCTGCTTATTGTTTAAATACACAAAAGAGATGGTTAGTTTTCTTGTTTGCTTATTTTTCTTCTTCTTTGTAATCGCCACTGAACTATTTATTTGTTGGTGTACAAAAGCAACGCTCACTGATTCGTACAAAGTGTTTCTTCCAATAAAGGAAAATTTGCATTAGACGACTTAACCCTATTGTTATCAGCCTCTTTCTGGTTATCGTAACCAGCTTATTCATATAGTTTTTATTCCTTTACAGAACAATAAAATCAAATATGTAGCCAATTTGTTTAAAATATAGCAGTTTATTCTATCAAAACGTCTCCTGTGTCTTTACGCTATACAGTTAATCTAATAAGTAGTTTTTTGAAATGCTGATAATGAACACCGTTTCAGGAAATAAGATGAAGTACTGTAAGGATGCTGGCAATAAGGCATTCAAAAGTGATAAATATCATTGACTTAGCTAAAATGATAATAAAGGTGCAGATATATGAGACAAAAACGTCTTTTAATAACTTGACTGTTAACCTTTTCTCTCAATAAGACGTTAGACAGATAAATAATCAGTGTCACTTTACTTCCAAATCTGTTATATTTGTTTCTTCATTACGTAAAGAGAATTTGTCTTTCGATAAATTGGTAATGTCCATCAAATCGTAACAGTAAAGCGATGCTGACATTTTATAGTAATTTTATCACCAGCCAAACTGTTATTGAACATTTTATACATTTCACATTAGCCTATATTGATTTGAGAGTGCGACGGGTCGGACGAGATTATGGAATACACAATTCCTCAGAAAAACACTTGTAATATAGATACATTCAAGGTGTATATGACTTTACATCACTGGACACAAACACTAATGTTCAACTTCTATTATGTCAAAACTCGCGGGTAATATATAAAAAAATCAAGATGCAGAATACTGCTGGCAAAAGTAACTCCATATTATGATTTCATATTGATTTCAAAGATTTACAATTACACGTGTAATCGAACAAAATACTGGAAATTCGAATAACCATTTCTTTACCAATAGTTTAGTAAAAGGTTACCAACTTGGATCTGAAAAAAGTATTAAGGATATGTAATGTTAACCCTGGCGATAAACACAATTGTTTCCATCATTAGTGCAATTATAGAATTTAAATCAGTGTATGATTTTCTTTGACGAATAGACAGTCATGATTAATGGTATGTGATTGCGTCCAAGGTTTTGTAAGTGGTTAAGGAAGTAGATTTCCATAATACAGCAAAAATTGCTGGACAAAAACCGATTGCGAAGCAATTAACTAAACAGGATTTTGGACAGTGGAGGCGTTTGTGTAGTCTATAGGTTTGTTTTGTTTGGTTGAATCCATGAATGCAGAATTGGAAGGCCAGTCATTTTGTAAACTCTTTATTCATCCTTTCCTTCACAAAATGTCAATATTTAGATTAAGTCCATTCAAAATGTTTGCGCTCTTTATATATTTTAAAAAGAATGTCATTTGGACTTCAAAATTCTCATTTCTTCAAAAGTGGCTAAAATGAAATATAAATTTTGCTTTATTTAGCTGTTGACACTGTTCAACGGGGTACAAATGTATGCGTATTCCTTGAGGGAAAGATGGTTTTGAAAATAGAGAAAAATACGGATATTCATATAAAATTGCCAAATAATTGTGAAACATATGAAACATCAAAAACTGATGATGATACCAGGATTTTGATTTGTTACACGAGGATAATTCATCTTCACCAGACTCATTAGTGACTCTCCAATCAATAATGATAGAGATCCAAGCAAAATTAAAAGCTGAAATATTTCGCTGCACAAATCTGAAAAGTTCACATTAAACAGGCCTGCATCAAAAGACAGAAGTATATACAAAAGTTTAAGCAGAAAATCATCCCAAATCTATATAAGAAGTAAAAAAAATCAGCAGAGAACAGAAACAGTCTTCGTATTGTAAACGCAAGAATAGGCAAAAGCATACATTTGGTTCTTTCTTCATTATAAGTTTGTCCGTTTTATCCATTTTAAATTTTAGGAAATTTTAAACTAAGAGTTGCAAATGGTGAAGTTGAAATCATTCTTTAGTTTTACGGACGCCTTCACGAGATGGCTAACCGTTATAGAATATATATTTCACAGATGTTAACGGATATTTTCCTTGTGTCGTAACTACATTTCCGATCACTTTTCACGAAAGTGACCTTCCGAATAAGACTATTTACCGGGTTTGTCATTACATTAGCAACACAACGGCTGCCACAGGTTGAACAGCATCTGGTTACTTTTCTCGGAACACATGAAATCACCATCAGTTTTTGGTGGGGTTCGTGTTGCTTATTCTTTAGTTTCAAATTTAGTGTCTTGGTCATATTATTTGTCTGTTTTTCATTTTCCTTTTTAGTCATGGTGTTGTTAGTTTATTTTCGATCTAGAAGTTTGATATCTCTGGTATTTTTCGTCCATCTTTTAAAAATATGCTCGTCCTATGGTCGTCTGTTTTTTTTTTCAATTACATTAATAGTTTTTCTCTGACTTTAAAAGGTCCCATGTGTATCTCTCGACAATCTTTTCAGACTTTGTAAGCCTTTTTACATTTCTCATGTTCCAATGTGAACGATAAAACTGAAGTGCCTTGCAGGGGGACATCCCACTGGCTTTGCACTTTATATAATCCAAAAGACTCTCTTGTGGACGAAACGCGCGTCTTGCGTATTAAATTTAAAACCTGGTACCTTTTGTTAGCTATTATTCGTGTGCTTCTCTGTCCTATATGCTCTCCCATTTATTTGTAATGTTGTCATTTGAATTTTATATTTAACATTGCCATACAAGCGGGAGGTTTGGCATGCAACAAAACCAGGTTCAACCCACTATTTTTTTCCAAAAATGTCCTGTACCAAGTCAGGAAAACGGCCATTGTTATGTTATATCCGGATTTGTTTTTTTCTCAATCGATGTATGAATTTCGAACAGCAGTATTCTATTGTTGCCTTTATTTGTGGTCAGTTTGTGGCTTTTTGATATTAACCATATCTTCCCTTATCCACATATTCTCCTTTTCCATTGACAGTCTGAATTTCTAATCATTCAAATTTGTTGAGCTCGGAAATTAAGATTAATTGTCGACTTGTTCTGAATTAGCACGACATGTTGAACACAGTAAGTTTATTCAACCATAATCAACTATGTATGTTCATAGAGTTTTGTCTTGTTGGAAATAGTCTATCATATTACAACTTTAAAAAAATGTTTCTGTGTATTTTATTAAGCTTTTTTTAATTTTTTAGGATTTCAGTAGTATTTCGAGTGCGATCTGCACAGCGAGTGAAAATATCAGATACAGATTTGATCAAAAGACTTTTGCTTATAATATTTGTATTTGCTGCATATTTAACAGCCAGAACAATAGCAGGACCACCACAAGTTGTAGAAGGTAAGAACATATCTATCGAGTCAAGCTAGATTAGCAAAAACAAGGGTTAGAAATTAGTTACATTATGCAGATTTCGTATTTTATCCAACAACTGATGGAAAGGCAAAGTACTGTTAAGAGAAATTTACGATTTGGTTTGAACAGGGCGCTTCATTGAAATACCCTTGTAGCCCCTTAAACTTATAAGGACATGGTCTTCTTTTAACACTTTTCATAGACTTGAAATTGTCTGAACTCTATGAAACAGATTGAAACTAATATCATAGAAATTGACAAAATCAAATGATATCTATCAACGGAACAAACGTGGGAAACAACTGCCATATTTCTGACTTAAAACAGACAAAGACAAAAGGTTTTAAACTATTGTTTTATAAAGAATGTGGATATGAATAACATACACACGATTTGAATATTTGTATGGCTTGGGGACTATCATTACTTTCACATTGACGTCATCTAAAAATATTAATTCGCATAGAGAGTATAAGTTATCACTCTGTTTTATCTGTTAAAATAAATTATGACAGCTGTACCGTTCATTCGTTAACTAAATAGTTGTTTAAAACTTCTGCCTCAAGGTAATATAGGCTACTATCACATATTATTATGCCAATAATATACATACACATTTCCATTCTTAATTTTACAAAATAGCAATAACCTAGAAAAAGCACATCCGAAAACAAAAAGGATATTTGAATTAAGTTGTTGCCGTCACTTGCTGAGTGTCACAGGCGTTCAGGCATATTCTCTAGCTCCGAGAGGCATTATTTAAAAAAAAAAAATGATGCAAGCTATAGTGGAAGATATTAGCAAGCAAAATCAAAGGAATTGTGCAAATGATTATACAAGCATGAAAATTAGCACGAAGCATCATTACTACATACTTTTTAAGAAAAAACTGCTGGCCATAAGAAAATTTTATTTTTTCAAGATGGCAACCACCTTTTTTTAAAATGGCTGATTTTTTCCAGATTGAAATACTTATTTTTCTGGAAAAAGTTTTCGTTGACCTTCTCTGAGTAAAAAATATTACCAGGTTTGGTGGATACCTTATTAACATGTGACATTTATACTAGAAATAAATATTTGACATTTTTTTGGTTTGCGTATGCGTGAAAATGTTACAAAATTCACACACAAACATTTGAATTATTTATTACATGCTTAACGTTTTTGAGTTTTTAAAGATGGTATGAATTTGTTTGATGATATTTTTAAGGTTATGATACACATACGTTTAACAAGTTCGCGCATGCGCAAACTTTTTATTAATAAAGAACAAATTACACGCACTGCAAGGGCACAATAATGAAAATCGTAGTTCATCCAACAGATGAGGATTTGAATTTCTTGAACATATCTTGATCGTGGTTCATTTCTCTAAGCATCTAGGTTCTGTTCTAGTATAAAGTGTTGCTTTTGATGCCACTGTTTGAAAACACGCCCTTTCAGTTGCAATGATCAAGCATTCGATGGATCAGATGAAAAGCTGATTAACTTTCTAAATATCGGGCAAACAGTTGGAATGGCCAGACTTGTACGAAGAACATACGTTTATCGTCATGTTTGGTGGATTGTACATTAAATGGCTTGTTATGCGTATTAAATTATAATCCTGGTGCCTTTGTTGACTATTTTACACCATTGGGTCGATGCCACTGAATCCGATATTGCAACACCTAGAATAGCAGATGCTTTTCATGTATGTTCAAATGTAATTAGGAATAGACACGCCCATCAGATAACTGCATATGTGGTTTGCTTGAATTGATAATACCAGCCGTTATGAAACCGTTAACACAGAACATATAGTTCATGACTGTGATCAACGGGTGTAAGGAAAGATTGTCATATACACCACACTTTAATTTCTGGCGTTCAATTATGAATAAAGAACTTCATGTTCTTTCAATAGTACGCTCATTTCACGAGTCAGATATCGTAATTTACAAACAGTCCATATCAAGCATGATACCGATGTTGGTGTTGATCGTGTAAAGCATGCTCGATGTTACCCATCCATCTCCTAGATATGGCTTCCCTTCAACAACATCAACCACACGTGGCAATGAAATTTGAAAATGGTAATTTTTACTGTACGTAAGGCCAGCAAGTTGATGACTTATCTTACAATTGATCAGACACAAACACAGAATAATAAGTCGTGAACGGCGATGTTGGTACCATACATTTAATCGAAGATACCTTCGAGACGACAGATGGTAGCTGAACCAGAAGTCAGTAGACTGGTAGATGAATTTAAAAGATTTAGTGGTTTGAGTCATTCTACAACAGAAGAACGACGTCATGAAAACTCTACGAAAACACAAAAGGATTTCTTCGAAAAACTTTAAAGGCTTTCTAAAGTGATGAATAAGTTTGATAATCCATATCTAGAAGAGTCGTCAGATTTGTACACAAATTACTCTTTTAAGGAAATTGTTGATTCAGAAGTAGGTAAGATATGTACATAAACTCGAAGATATTGGGTCAAAACAGCACGATCTTTTGAAGCAAATGCGAAACGAAAGAGAATCTGCTTTTTTTAACATTTCCATATAAGAGCCGTAAAATGAAACTGGAAACTTCTTTGTCAAAAAACAAAGCTAGAGAACCTGAACACTGATTCCGATCTCTGTTCTAGATTTTTTATTTCTTCTTTAGCCGTTATAACCAAACTGCTCCTCCGTCTATGTGTTAGGATGTGGTACTAAATCGCAGCAAATTGATATACTTGAAACATTCTGCGATTTGCGATCAACTGATCCAAATTCTGACGCATTTATCGTTGGTGGGGCAGCAATGGTTAATTTATTGCCACCACTTGGGGAAAACATATATGATGATTATGTAAATGATATCATACTGCCTTACATAAATCTTCCTTCAATAAGAATCCAAGAGAAGACATCGATTTGTTGTTTACTAAATTAATTATTTAAAGGCTGGGAGAAAAACAAAAGTAAAGTAATTGTGCTAGACGGAAAGTTGTTGGTTCTGGTAGAACGCTAAGGGTTTTGAGTATTTTTCTCTGTAAAGATGATAACAAAACGGAATTGTTCAAGTTTTTTTGCCGACAGAACTGCTTCTTTAGAGACTTATGAAAATGCTTATGCTACTCAAGTTGAAAATGTATTTTGCAATTTCAATACGGATACTTCGCAGCTATCCCCTTGTAACCGTAAAAAAGCAGATACACGAAAAATTATCCATGATAAGCATGCTGCTGAAAATGGTTGTAAAACGTAATTTTAAGTATTACTGACATAGATGTAGTAGTATTAGAAATTGCAGTGCTCGCAAGATTAGGTGAGGACAAATTGTGGATAGGTTTTTTAAGTAATAAATACTTTCGACTGCTTCCTGTACATGTCATATCAAATGCGTTTGGTCCTCGTGTAGCAGCTTTGCCTTTATTCCATGCATTTTGTGGGTGTGACACTGAGTCGGCATTTCATTGGAGAGTACAAAGGACAGTTTGGCAGACATTGGAAGTATTCTCAGATGTAACAGACATTGTTGCCCGATTTTTTATGAAGACATGGACATCATAGAAGTATTTGTTTGCATCATTTACGGAAACATCACCGTTTGCTGTTAAGGAGGCACGATTAAAATCGTTTGCAAGGAAGCAGCGGCCTTATTATGTTATTCCGCCTGCCACACAATCATTATCATTACCTGTGGTAGGCGCAATAGCATCATAAGGCTGCTGCTTTCTTGCAAACGATTTTAATCTTCTGGAGCACATCAAAGGAGAAGCATATATCAAGGTGGACATGTTTGGGCACGTCTGGATTTATGCATTCGACAGGTTCATGTACCAGGTCATGACCACAGGAGTTGGGTTAAAGAAAAAAAAACAATGATAATTGGAAACCAAAATGGGCGCTGATCCTCGTGTCTTGATTTTTTTAAATGCGGATTCCAGAAATTCAGCTGTGTTGGTAACTGTAAATACTACCGTTCAGGCCTACCGTGTACATGTTTGTGTATTGGTAACTGTGAGATAATTATAAGATAAGCGATCTGTCTTTCTAAACAAACTATATATGCGTTTAAACTTTTAAAAAGTCAGTAATATCTTACGGTTGATAGAAATGATAAAATTGACATTTTCCACATTTTGCCGTCATTTTGGGACCGGAAGTCACTCTTTTTCTTAATATAGGTATTGGTTTTTCGTACTTTAGGAACTGTACTTTAAGTTTTATTAAAACTGATATTGGATTATACCTGTTACACAGGTATCAAATGATTTACGAAATTTAAGCAATTGAATATGACGCCATTTTCAAAATGAGCGGTGGCCATCTTGAAAAAATGAGATCTTTTTATGGCCAGCATCTGACTTTTTTTTAATTATCATTTTGTCCAACCATATACCAAATTTCATGCTTGTATCACGATTTGCACAATTATGTCCATAATATCTCAAAGGGCCAGAGGCTCCTGGCTTGGGACAGGTGCAAAATTGCGGCGGGGTTAAACATGTTTATGAGATCTCAACCCTCCCCTATACCTCTAGCCAAAATAGAAAAGTAAACTCATAACATTAAGTTCTTATTATACCATATTTCGTGATTTATATGATATTGAATATGAATACTTTGAGAATGGAAATGACGAATGTGTCAAAAAGACAACCTTTTAGCTACCGAAGAGCAGAAAACAGGGGAAGGTTACTAATATGTCTTCAACACTGCGAGAAAGTTCCTCTCCCAGAGGCGGGATTCGGTTGGCCTCTAAACCAACTCTGTTTTCCTTCAATGAATACCAAACTATAAAACAGATAAATGAACTAAAATTAAAAACTTATAAGTTCTAGTCTAGAGGCTCTTTTCAGACCAGGGACAGGCACAGAAAATTTGGCGTGTTTAAACATATTCTTTGAGATCTCAAACTTCTTTTATATTAGTTTGAAATATTGTTAATATGACAAAAAAATGAAAGATATATAATTGTTTGAAGTTGTGTTTCTAACTAAGGCATAACTAAGCAGTAGCTTATTTTTTATTTACCACAAATGGACGGTAGACCACAAATCATTTAAATAAAGGTGTTTGTAATTTTAACAAAAAAATTTAAGATGCTGAAAGGTCATGCAATATGACAACATTAGAGAAGTTTTATTCTCAACAAAAGAAATCAGCTAAACATAAGATTGTAAAGGACAATAATTGATATGTTTATTTCATGCTAGATAGCTAATTGACGCCCGATGACATACTTCATTGAAATATGTTTTTCATTTAGAGAATTTTTACCAAAAGATATGTAAATACAACTCATTTAATTTGTCTTTTCAAAAGAACTGTAAGATTTTGATCATTAATATTTTCCTTAGTGTTTGATAGCTAACTGAGTTTTGTTAATCAAATTACCATAAAACCAGGAAATTCCATTTGGAAAGAAAGAATTCGTATTGTTAATTCGGTCAATAGACCGAAATTATGTTTCAAAGTTTTGACCGTATATCGTATGTGGCTATAAAGAATTTTTTTTTTATCAGTATTATAATAGGATAAGTAATAAAGCGACTACTTTAAACCATAAAGATATTATATTATTTCATTATTTTATTGTTTCTCCATGTTAATGGTTTCAGACGTTGTAATAAAAAAGTATTATAAACATGTTAATAGGCCCCATGCATAACATTTGCCATAAAACATTTTAGATAATAAAAACCTGCACGATATAAAAGAAGAGAACATAACTGTATTTCACCTATACGATTATGTCAATAAAGGCAAAATGTTCTTTCTTAACAGCCATGTTTTTAATTTAATGATATACATGTCTCTTTGTAGGTAAACATTATAATGAGTTGAAGGCCTTCCAGTGTTCAGCTGATTGGTGGGACCATTCGGCTGCTATTGGTAAGTTCATGATTCATATACGGACACCTATACAAACGTGACAGGTACCATTTACTCGGTTATATGAAGCATTAGGTTTTATCCCGGACAGTCGAATCAAACATTTGAATGTCAGAAGAAACGTGTGACACACTCAACAATTAAGCTACTAATCTAATGATCGTTATAATAATAGA
Organism: Mytilus galloprovincialis; assembly: GCF_965363235.1. Lineage (NCBI taxonomy): Eukaryota > Metazoa > Mollusca > Bivalvia > Mytilida > Mytilidae > Mytilus > Mytilus galloprovincialis. Next base: position 94,156,025 of record NC_134843.1, read on the forward strand.
TATACTTTAGCTACTGCTGTGCATGCATATTTATAACAAAAATAGTCTGAGATAGTAGCTATACGACTAAGAATTCGAGCAACTTGCTTAAACGAGTAATTCCTTATGCCAATCATTTATATTTCATATCCATAATATAAATTGCATTATATTCTTCAGCAACAAATATAATCTTTAAACGCTTTCATTCAGTTAAGCAATGCAACGATGTTTTAAAGAACCGATCTAAAATTAATGAACCATGTTCTCAATGTAGTGCAAAGATGTCATACACTGTCTGGGGCAAAGTTGTACTCTGCTGAAATATAAGTACATAAGCGACAGAATGCAGAGCCATACGTTCAAGAATGTAAATCAGTTATTTAAAATGATTTAATATATCATAACCAAAATCATCATAAGTCCGTATAAAACAATATTTGAAATTATTACTATTATTGTTACTTGTCAAATTAAGTGTACAGGCTTTATGAAACATAACAGTCAACAGAACAAGCTATTGAAATTATTAATATAAAATGTGAAGTACATGTTTACCTCTGATTTAATAGCTGACAGAACATAGAAATAATTTTAAGTGCGAGCAGGTCATTGGATATATATGCACACATATCATTGTCCCTTCACATGGACTTGGGAAGTCAAATTATTGAGGTATAATATATTTTGTTTGATTGATTTACTTGCTAGACTATGGTATTAACTTATTTTCAAGGGTTGTTCCAAAGGGCAATTTTATGTTCACATGTCTAATGAATTAGTATAATATTTTTTTTTATTATTTCAGCTGAACTATTGTTCCTGATATGGGGAATACGACTATGTATTGTCGTAAGAAAAGCCCCATCTGAATTCAATGAAAGCAGATTTATCAGTTGGGCTATTTATAACGAGACTCTGTTGTCATTATTTCTTAATGTATCAATGTAAGTCATATCTATAGTAGATTTAAATTGCATCCTCTGATAAAATCAATTTGCTTATTTACTGTTTAATGTTGAAATCTCATATTTCCGTGGCTTTTTGAAAACACTAGTACAGGTAGTACGTGTACACTTATGCAAAAAGTAATTCTTATGATGTCCCTAACGATTTAATGCAACATAAATCCACAACCTTTAATAATACAACGATTTCCATTCTTAATCATATATAATAAATGAAGACTAAGTAAATCATGATCAAAATTATGGTACATTGCAAATACATAGTATCAATTTGTTTACTTTTAATGATGACAAATGCGTATTTTCAATCAGTAGAAACTCATAAATCTTATCCCACTCAAATAAGATTGGCATTAATATTTTCTTATAGTTACCATAAAAAAGATGATAATCAAATACAACATGAAGGATAGTCTATGCATCATAGGCTTGCTTGTTTTATTTTAAATATGATTGTATCTCTGTTGTTTCGCTTATAAAAATCACAATATTGTTATACATTAATTTTTAATAACAACTTGTTGTTTCATTGCCAACGTTTCTATTAATATAAATAATCTGAAAGGAAGGTCCAAATATTTAATTCCGGAGTGATCTTTTCGTTTTTTTCTAGTCTTATTCACAGAAACAACATACAGAATTAATACAGTCTGCAAACACTAGACAATGATTTTCCATCTGAAATATTCATTTTGATTTTACGTCATCTGCAGAATATCAATTAGTATTGGGTAGTAGCTCGTTAGATGGTTCAATACGTTGTTATTCAAATTACGTATCTTCCTTAGCTCACAATGTTGTGAGTTATTCATGTGAATGAAGTAAGTTGACGATCTCCTCGTTAATTGACCAACAAATAGAGGAGGAAAGTCACAATGAAAAATTAAAATCAAAACGGGGAAAAAAAAAGAGAATTACCTTAAAAAATGACAGTACACCCAGCTTGAAAATATGTATTCAATCATTTAAGGGATTAAAATTAATTTAAATTTAACATTTGTTGTCGTCATATTTCAGGATATTTTTACAGCATCCCTTTCCATCGAACCCTGATTTGGTATATTTAGTAATATTTATTCATACACAGCTAACAACGACAGTAACACTTGCCTTCTTATTTGGAAGCAAAGTAAGTATGTAAATAAAATAATAAAAAACATATTAAATGATAGATTCAATGTCGGGTATTAGTATCAATGATTTGTGTTTGTTGTTTAAGATTAACTTAAGTGTTCAAGTATTGTTTCATTTTGACTTACATTTAGATTCTAGAAAGTGGTAATGCCCGCGTCACACTGTCCCGATTTTTACGCCGATGGCAACACGATAATGGAAATTTTTTAAATCGGGGCTGATCGTATCCAGATCGGGCTATTCGTAGTGCCATCTTTAACCATCTGTAATCATCGGCCACTTTTTCTAGCCTTCGGGGACAACTTCGGGAAGGGTTCTAAATTTTTTAACATGTTAAAAAATCCCCGAAGGTGCGCCCGATATTGAGGGTTCGTATTGAGTTCGTATCACCATCCTCAATATCGTAATGTCACCGGGAATGCATCTTTTCACATCGTATTGCATTCGTGTTTCAATCGTTTCCATCGGGCAGTTTTGACATTACGATGTCTACACGCATGAATCACGAAGGTACCCGAAGGTCTTACGATGGCAACACGACTTCGTGAAGACCTCGTAATCCCGTCGTGTTGCCATCGAATAAAAGTACGAAGGCGACAAGATGGAACTACGACGGCAATAAATCCAGCTAAATTAATTTTCGCGCTAAAATACATTTAAAGTGCTATGCGCAATATGCACTGGTCAGTCCAATACGACAGTTAAGAAAGACGTTTACAAAACATGGAGCTCATATCATATGATTCTATGAGAACAAGAAAGGCGACAGCGTTGTTTCTATTAATCCAAATGGAACAAAAAGAGCAGCTATTACGTCTCAGGATTTACTTTTACAAGTAAAATATTATTTTTTGTCAATTTTTTATATCAAGTAACATAATTAAAGGTGACAAAGAATTTAGAGTTTTTAATTTATATTAGACAATGTCGGAACATATTCAATTTCTTCCATTCACAACAACAACACGAAAAGACAAAAACGTTAGTTACGATAAGAGCGATATGTTCAGGCCTTTTCCATCTGGATTGTTTCATATCATTACATGCTGGGGTTCCTTTAAATAAACGCGCCTCGTACACCAACACTGCAGGTACACGTATATAGGGAAACCAACTTTTTATTCATTATTCTGATTTTTTATGTATCGTCTGAGTTGTTGTCACACGAATGTTTACTCCATAACCATTTTGTTTTCTATATGTCATATTTTGCCGCCTTTGTTGCTTTCCCCACATCCTTCCTTTTGTCTATATTATTGTGATATTCTCCTGGAAAGAGCTCTTTTTGAATAAAAGGGACCAACGAACCCATTACCTTACCTTTAAGATAGATCAGTAAACTTGGGCATAATTATGGGTGATTATTCAGACTAGTGCACACATTTTACAGTTCAAACAAGGCAATGCCAAGCGTGGCATCCCCTCGTATGTAACATATTGGGGACAAATATGGACACTATATTTGTATATGACACATGCAGAAAATGGTAAATTGAATATGCATATTTGATACATAAACTATTCTTTTAGAAATCAACCAAAACATTTAGTAACTGGAAATACCTTTAATATTGTCGTTAGAACCAGCAGGTAAAGAAATGAGCAACCAATTTCCTGTGTATTATGCTATTTCAAGGAGAAAAAACAAGTCCATCTGCATGACCTTGACCTTTGGCCTTGAACGTAAAAAATGTCAGATCATTACAAGGAGGAATAATATACCAAATGTGGTTAAAATCTTTTGAAGCATATTGGTTTTAGAGTGTCAACAAGGGTGATATTGCCTTGTATTACAACTGCCACTGTGACCTTGACCTTTGAACTTTAAAGTCAATAGAGCTTAAGATATTCTTAACGAGTAACACCATACCAAGTTTTGAGCATTTTGGTTCTAGAGTGTCCATAACAATTTTATCTACACGTACATTTTTGTAGTAGGCGAGGGGATAATAAACTAAGTTTTATAAGAATTAGACAAAAAGATCGATTACCCGCCATGCATGGCAGACTTGTACAGAAACTATATGTTGTCGAAATTCTGTTCGTATTTTTTAGACATCGTATGGCCATCGCGCCATCATCGTAATCCATCGTGTAGCCTTAGTAATCCATCGTGTATCCTTCGTGATCCATCGTGTAGGCTACGGCTGAGATATGAAGCTTAAATACCCGTCTTCGGTTAACCTTCGTATGTTCATCTTTTGCTATCGTATACAATTTCGGCACCATCGTATAGACTTCGTTATTCATCGTACTTGCTTCGGTCACTTTTTGGTATTTTAACGAGATCGGGACCAACTTCGTACGAACTTACAATTTTAGCATTCGGGTGTCCATCGTATATAAAAATCGGGACAGTGTGACGCGGGCATAAAGAAGATCAGTGTACAACTAAAAGGTTAAGAAAAAGAGAAAAAAGATGAATTCAGCCGCTCAATTGTGAACTTTCCATTCCTATGTAGCATCAATTCTGTAGCTCCTGCATATGGTGTAAATATTTTTTAGTTGATATTCCAGAGTTTATGCTAGCTATCATGATTTCCTCGACAGATAACTGCATATAAGGAATTTATTAAACCGTTTTAAATTTAATGTTACTACATAACAAATGTACTGACATTCCAGCTTGAACAACATGCCCGTAAAGACTAGTATAAAAGTTCTTCTCGCAGTTTGAGGTAACGTCAAAGAGAGCGTTCTGTTAAGATTCTCATTAAATAGTGCTGCTTTCTTAAATACCGAACATAGGGTCTGAACAGATAGGTTAAAGTTTCCCTTTTTACGGACACTAAGTAACCAATAATCAATGAATCGGAAGTTTCGCTAAAATTTATTTAAGTTTAAAATTACGGAATATCGATGACACTGGTTCGCATTGATATTCTCCGTCGTTGATAATTGCAACTATATCCTCCTCATTTCATTCGAGTTGTCCTTGTCTTAAGCAATATAGTGCAACTATTGTACCAACCAGATATTAATGAAGTTGAAGTTTAGTTATTTAGTGCCGTGCGTATAGTTTTTCGAAATAAGTTAGTATCGTTCTGTTTTATCTTATTTTATATTTTTTTATCCTATTTATCGAATAATGAATGTTTTATTTTCTATTTGTATCTTGTCTATTATAATAGCGGTATCATAGGATTTATTGCTAGATTCTTCCTATGCTTTTTAAGACAATGTATTAAAGTTAAATATATGCTTGCAATCGTTGGAAACATGGCGGTTGTACGATAAACTATGGTTGATATCATCTGTGTCATTTGGTCTCGGGTGGGTAGTTGTTTCATTGGCAACTATAATTTATTTATTATTTCATATCAGCTTGTGTTTTTATTGCATTAAGGATGCCCCGCATTTGTATTACTATAATTTCACTTTCTTTTATTCTCCTACAATCAACTACGTACGATATCTGATGTATTTAAGTTGTTGATAAATGTTTTAAGATACGAGTATAAAGCATAAATGTAATGAAAAATAAAAATGTTGTCTTTATTCTTTATTTCAAACAGTAAATAAATCATACATCAGATACGCGTTTTGTTCATAGAAGATACTATTGATTTAAAAAAGTAAACAATTACAAATATATTTAGATATTGAAGAGCATTGGGGACCCATACTGTTGAGATAATCTGTTTCTTAATAAAGATTAAAAAAAAAAATAACAGGACATTAATAGCTTCCTGGTTCAGTCATTTTAAATATTCGAGTAAATGTGATTGGTCTGTTCAGTGCATGTTGATAAACTTTATCGTAAAGGAAATAGGTCTATAAACATTATCAAAAACATAAAACAATCATTAACAGAACAGAGGGAATATCATGCTTTTATCTTCCAGACGTAAACCATTAATATATTAATTTAAAGAAAGACCAAATGTTAATTATGAAAAAAATTCAATGTTTATTTTAAGAAAATGGTTTTGAAATAACAAAATTGGTGTTAATATCCTTATTAAATATCTTCGTTTAAATCGATTCTATTTGTGCTTATGTCACCTAACAAAGATCAATCTCATTTTTTGTGTCTCATAAATATTTTAACAGTATAGTATATCCCTTGATAAATTAAATTAAATAAAAAATCCAAAATATTTTGCAGATTTGATTTTTTTGTTTCCGTTTGAAAATAAAAGTCGAAAAATAAAGGAGTAAAAACAAAAACAACATATTGACCCTAATGAAGGCCAAGGTAGCGCTTAATTTACGTTGTTTATTTACATTGAATAAACACATTATCATTAACATCTAATTTAAATTTGTTCAAACTTGTTTGTTTATAGTTGGAAAGTTGTTTTCTCTAAGTCGTCACAAAATGACGTACAATGAAGAATCTATAAAGCTTTCATAGATGAAAATAATACTTTTGAGGCTTCTCGACATATATAGATATGTACACGTTGAATGAACAAAGTAGCTTATATTCTTTAATTCTATAAAAATATAAACTTTTATTAAAAAGTTCGAGAAATGATACAACTGAAAATTGTGAACAAAATTTTTTGAAATCAAATATATCAACATATAGTACTAATTTAACAATTGGTCAGTTTATCTAGTATTTTGTTTTATTCTACCATTCACTACCAGTTTCTTTCCTATTTTTATAAAAGACAACCCCTATTATTTTGTATACAAACCGAAAAACCAGCTGAACTTTTAGTCTTAATTTTCGCAAGTAATATCAGACATCAGTGTAGAATAAAATACTTCTAACTTGTTACTGTAAATCATTGAATTCTTATATGATTCTTATAGCCAAGTTGTTACGGGAGTCAAAATATCGCCCCCATCTACAATAGATTTGAAAATGTGACGTCATAAAAGAAGCCATAACGTGTTATTGTAAAAATTATTGTAAACGGTAAAACTCTTAACAATGAAGATAAAAATTCTTCTACATAGTAAACCATTCTATTATATCCATATTAAAGCTTAAGGCCTCTCGTGAATATTTGAAGGTCACTGTTCGTATTAGATACATAAACTACGCAACAACAACAAACAACAGACACTATCGTTTTGTCTCAGCATCTAGTAGATACAAACATAGGTCAGTATTTTAACTATAGTTACTTTACTGCTATCAAAGAATCATCAATAACAATTGTAGTAAACGTATGAATATAGTGAAATCAACATTTTTTGGAAAGTAAAAATTCTTTGGATCTTTTAGGTAAATAACGTACTTTTGGTGGTCAACTTGGTTTTTCTGACAGTTTTGATTTTTCAACTGTTAACTGTTTTAACTGTTTTTGGAATTTTGGATCGTGAATGCTCTTAAACTTTGTTCTTGTTTGCCTATATAACTATTTTGAAATGAGCGTCACTGATGAGTCTGATATAGACGAAACGCGCGTCTGGCGTACTAAATTATAATCCTGGTACTTTTGATAACTATTTACACTTCACTTCCACACAATCTTATCAAACAAGACTTTTCCTATTTGATAAAAATCGTTTCGGCTATAAAGTGTATTGGTAGGATGTAGGTATTCATATGGTCACTAATAGCGCCCCTTCGATAACATGTTCTTGTACTGTTATGAATAACAGTTTATGACAAAACCCAGTGAGATTGCATTGATAAAATCATCATTACTCATTGTTATCTTAATGATTTTTTTTTTTGACAAATAATAAACAATTTTCTAAGTACTGCTGAAATTTACCCCTAAAGCCCTTACTTTAAATAAATAAATCAATTAAAAAAAAAGGAAAAAAACTGTCTATCTTTGATCTAAATATTTCAGTTTTAAACGGAAAACTCTTTACACGCAAATTTTTAAAGTTTGGCGTTTGTTTACCGAGCTTGGAATTTTAGAAACGGTCCGAGTAAAATAAGTAATCCCTTTCATAACATTAATCTAAATGGTAACCATTGCACTTTATCCATTGGGTGTTGGATGTGTACAGACTGATACTTTAGTCTTTAATACATGAATGTTTTTGAATTTCTTATTGGCTTTGGAATAACCATCAGTAACTACGATTTCTATCAGATCTGTAATTATTGTCTTTTTTGTTGTACGAATATATGCATACCATGCAACGTCCTTTCAGTGTTTTTGTTACTTTTTTCTACTATGTTTCGATTTGATGAATTTGATGAGCCCATTTCATCTGACGTTAGAATTTGGTTCTCATGTTGTGTCTTAGGATAGGGATAGGTTGCCCACCACATACTTTATATACCTGTCCTAAGTCACGCGCTTTTCATTCGTTAGTTGTCGTTTATTGCTGTTTATCATATCTATGATTCGTTGTTTTGTTCATAAATAAGGCACTTGGTTTTCTTGCTTGATTTTTTATTCGAGGCATTATATAGCTTGCTATGCAGTATTGGTTTTGTTCATTGTTGAATGACGTGCAGTGGCGTAATATTGTTAAATTCTATTTCAAAAGTTCTCTGATTGGGATTTGTCAAATTGGCAATTATACCATCTTCATATTTATATTGATATTGAAAAGTAGTTGTCTTTAACGTGCTAGTATAAATCTACATTCTGCATTCGATTGTCATTAGAATGACTTTCCTTCTTTGAAATTTAGTATCATCATTGAGTACACGAATAAACTGTTTTAAGAGCGCAAAGGACTAAACGATTCAAGCTACCAATGTAGACTTTTATCTTCATCAAAAACTTTCCTGCAAAGAATAGCCACATGAATAGACGAAAAACAAATCTGGGAGGAAATAACCGTTAACGACATCATTAAGTAGACATCACAGTCTTATCCTATATTTTTTAATGGCACTGTTGTCGTTTATTGTTCATCTAATGTCTGAAATAGCTATCAGTGTTGTTCGCGAATCAAACCGTATGTTTATGTACATTATAATTGGTCATGGTAATGCGTATAACAGATCGAGAATAGCAAATCGTTGTTTTTGCGCATTAGTCTCACCTCTGATTTGTTGTGTAAGGTAATGATCATATAACCACATTAAAGGCTATGTTTAATTAGTAAGGATACAACCAATTATAACTGCACTAGAAATGCAATTATGTGTGTATATTATCCATTAATACTGTTCTCACATGCAATTGAGTCATGATAAATTTATTGCCATTTCATTTCTTCACTGCATGTACACATGGAATTTGAACACATGACAAATATTCTAACATAAAAATCAAACAATGTATTCTGAATGTCTGATTAGCATACATTCGATGATATGTAATTTTTTTTACACAACGTTTTGGAATGTTGGGTCTATTTTAATCTTAGCGTCACTGGTGAGTGTTATGTAGACAAAACGTGCGTCTGGCGTATTAAATTATAATCCTGGTACCTTTGATAACTATTTTTAATGAACATAGTATTACTTTTATATATTGTGACTTGAATGGAGAGTTGTCTCATTGGCACTTATACTGCAGCTTCCTATATCTATAGTATAAGGTCATGAAAGGACACTATAGTAATAGGCAAGATAACAAAAAGACCGTTTATTTTCATATAAAACTCTCCTACATAGAAAAGCTGCATGAATACACGAAATAGAAATCTAGAAGGAAAAATCGTTAACGACATCATTAAGTAGAAATCAAAATCTTATCCTATATTGTTTAATGGCACTGCTGTCGTTTATTTTTCATCTTACGTCTGAAATAGCTATCAATGTAGTTTTGTGATGATTGTTTGTTTTGTGTATATTTGTGCAGTGACAAAAAGTAAAATGTTCAACTTAAGTGGAAATGATAGATAAGTTGTTGATTCTGATACAATGCATACCTATCATTTAAAATGGACTTGATATAGGTCAACAATTATACTAAAAATTAAATTCTACATTACATTATTGATTAAACGAACATGGATTTGTTATAATCTTTTGATATCTAAAATGACTATACTTAAGATTAAGAAGGACAATTAATTTTATTTTTGAAATGAAGGATTGTTCCATTATTGTATGTTCAAGATATTTTGATGCATGTTCATTAACAATATTTATAATCGAGCCTGAATGTCAAAACGCATCAATCTTTATAAAATACATGGTTTCGGCTGTATGTTTGCATTTGCTATTTGTTAACAAAACGACTGGAATACATTCTAACCTCTCATTAAACTTGCTGGAAATTGTCCGGATAACAGTTTTATAACAGTTTCCAGAACAATTATTCGGATATGTTTCTGACAGAAAGTTTTTGACAATTCTACCTTAGAAAAGTTTTCAACAAGTTTATCATAAATTATTATTATTTATAGAACAGTTCTGTTCCAAATTATTGAAATATTTCTTAGATGTGATCAGAAATGAATGAACCTGTATATATTAGCCTTTCCACATTGTGTGTTACTCAAGTGACATTTAATCGTAAACTTTTCATTGATTTATACCAGGATTTCATTGGCTATGTTTCTTCAAATTAAACACAAAATGTATATTCCAGTCAAAATTCAACGCAATTTTTTTTATTTGCACTGGGATTCATTTTCAGTTACATAAATTCAAATTTAAATAATGAAGTGATATTTAACTGTTATTTATTTCTAAAATGTGTACAGGGAATTGTTTGATTAAGTTTTAGCAAGTTTATATAGATGGTTGAATTCAGTGCAAAGTCCCTCGACAAAAGAAATCATTTCGAGAGAACTGTCAGCATGGGTCATTGCCTTCAACCTTATCAATGATTAATTACAGATGACGAAATTTGAACGAACAAAACAATCGACGTTAAATGAAATATGTTTCGGTAATTATCCATTGACAAGATGTTATTGTTAATAATGATAAAAATCTATAAGCAAATGAATCAGATTGTTAATTCGAAGTCATTCATCGTTAATTAGTTACTTAATACCAATACAATATGTATATAAAGCAAAGTTCGATGAAGAGGACAGACTGTCTAGTCATCTTCCGTATCACAAAACTCTATCCAATGGGCAAATGATATGTAACTATGCTGTAATCTATAAATTGAAATTCCCAAAACCAAAATGTGTTGTAACATGTCAGTTGAAAATTAGATACGGCTTCGTGGGTGCTCATTTCCCCCTAGAAAACTATGTTAATTAGTATTCACTTGAAAGTATAGATAAGGTAGTATTTGATGAAACAAAAATGATGAACTCAACTGGGAGTGAACACATCATATGTCTGTCGCCATCAGCCATGTATTAACTGATTTAACATTTCTACCATGCTTTTTTAATTATTGTTTTTTTTTAATATTTCCTACTCCTTAGTTCATACTAATAAAATTTTAAAGATTATTAAAAAAAAAAACAACTTTACCTCTTCCTTTCTTCTCCTTTATGAATGTTCGAGTGAGCAATTTTATAATTTTGCGTCAGTCATTGTACCAAAATATTTGTTCTCGGTCTTTTAATTCATTTGATATATCTTAAAAGTTATGTAAAAAATAAATGTTTATTTGATTCGTGATTGAGCCCTCTTAATTTGTAATTTTTGGTCTTGTTCACTATAAATGAACATAGAGACACTGTTACCAGACATTGATATAAGGACGAAACAGTCATGAGAGTTATAAGTTTCAATTGCCAACTCTGTACATAATTACCTTATTTTATCCAGTTTCTTTCCATTTACAATTGAAATATGACAAAACGTTATAGTTCTGATTTTTTTTTTCATGTTAATTCTCAAGTATCCTGTATTATTTTCTTTAATATCGGCGAGAAGAGCCGTCATGCAATAACCAGCACTTTAGTGCAGGAATTGTTAAAATTAACAAACTGAACCTAAGACCTGTCTGTTTTGTATAGGGCAAATGGTTGAACGCTCTAATTTATTTATGATATCTTGTTATCGATTTATATTGTTTATCATGTATAGCGTATGAATGATATTTAACAAATGAAGGTTTTAAGCTTACGAATTTGAATCGGAATTATAGTTTCCTGAATTTCACTTTTCGATAAACTACATAGTAAAAGATCAGATTCGGTAGTATTTCTGTGTTTGTGAATCTTCGATAAAATGTTGTTGTTCCAGTAAATCACTACATCAATAAAATGCTTGGTGTTGTACTATTCATTTGAACGAATGACAACATTTATATATATGTATTATTTGTTTCAGGCCTACCATATATATAGAAGAGGGAAAAATGATGAAAATTCCCACACAACAATGATAAGTAAAGGTGGATCAAAAAAGAGTAAATCACCAAATAATACATATAACACAAATCTATTAAACAATTCAAATAACATTAGCTATTCTGACAAAGTTGACGATGCAGAATGTGAAAGCTTATTAGAGAAAGATATCCAGGTACTTATCTTATGCCTTTTTATGTAGTCTAGCTGTTTCGGTTTTTATTGTATATTTTTTATAACTGATTACATTACATAATTCATAGGCAAAAGATTAAGAAAATTTCAATGATGTGCTAATTCATTCTGATCTTAAATCTATGAAAATATTTCACAATTATGGTTGAGAATTCTAAGCAACTCAAACGTTAAATATGACCAATATTGTAACTGAAAATGCACCATAAACAGAAAATGCAGTAACAAACTTCAACAAATCATAGAACGGACCAAATATTTTACAACTTCTTATGAAATGTTGCAAGAGAAAACGTATTTATTACCAATGAATGCAGAAACGGATTTGATAATTTGTGTGTCGACATGAATCAGTGCTACAAGTATTTTGAATTTAAATATTCACATTTTCACCATACTTATGTCGTGTAGTATATTGAAAATATTGAGGTAATTAAAAATGTCTTTCTTTAAATTCTACAGGAGGAATTTAGAAGACTGTATACGCAATTAGAATATTTAAAACAAAGGAATATGAAAATAGGAAATCGACATTTACAGCACAAATTGTCGGCAATGACAGAAGCAGCACAAAAAGACACTCCAAATTCAGTTCCACCATCTCCGGCCATTAACGGCAAGAGAGTGATGATAAATCTCGATATATTCAAGGAATCAACAGATTTATAGCTTTCTAATAAGTTGCCTTCGCTTTCACAAATTGTGAAGAAATCATGCCGAAAAAAACTATGAGGAAGAAGCAATCATACAAAGCAGGAGAGGTTTGGTTTCAATCTATGTCGAATGAAAAGTTCTATATCAGTCAAACCGGAAGAGCATTTTACTGTTTGTTATCAAGAAGGTGATGTTGCATTTATATACTTTCGAAAGATTCATAGATTACTTTAAATTAATCATCAATGTGTATATATTTATATATAAAAAAATCCTCTTCAAGATTGAACAGTAAATGTATATTAGTAAAACGAATGGTGATTAAATCGGCTCTAATACAGTATTACAATTCAGAGCAAAACATAGTTTTGATGGTGCATTGGTTGTTATGTAAAAGCTTGGTTCGGTCTGATTTAAGCAAAGAACCATGGACAGCTTTGGAAAATTCCAAACAAAATTCCTGAATCTTTCGGTTGAAACATTTTCTAGCCCTAATCGAAAAAGAAGCAGTTTTCTAGATGCAAAGCTGGATACAAATAGTCTTGATTCTGATTGTTTAAAGAATATTTCATCATTTTTGTTGAAATGGATAATTCCAAGTTATAGCAACATGTAACTGTACAACTTATGTTTCAGTTCACTGCCACCGGGTTGGTTGTTAAATTCATCAGAATAACAGATCAATCAAGTTACTGTATCGTTAATTGCTTTGGTTGTTTGGTAAATATCCACAAGAACCTTGCTTTCAATAGCCATTAGTAAATTAAACACATGTTTGACTGACAATTTCAGCAATCGGCATCATTTCACTCGGCCCTCTCACTCTGTGTTCACGCATCTTTTGTAACCCCATTGATATCTTAAGTTGGAAAACAGTTAATGTTTTATAATGATCATTTTCATCAATTAATACCAATCTTTAGTATAGGTTGACAAGCAGATTATATTTAAATTATTGAAAGATTTTAACTATTCTTGATGTTGCATTTCGAAAGAAATATTTCTAGATTTTCGATTGTGTATATTGAATGGTCCTGCAATATTTTCAAAAATATGTGTATAAATGCAAGGTACTGTGTGCATTGGTTTGATTTGAACATCGTGTTTTATGTACTAACTGTATTTCGTGTAAACTAAGATAAACTCTTAAACACCTTCGACTATAGATAAACAAACTTTCAATGTAAGCTATTTCCATTGCACTTCTTTCTGCATATGCATGATTTGATTTCTTTAAGAAATATGTAATTGAAAACGAATATAGGGAACAATCTCTTGTTTATATGAAAACAAAATGATATAATTGTGTTGTTGCTATCGTGTAAAAGCTTCATAAAGATACTGCGAGTGTGTTTTAAGAAAGTTGTTATGAATGTAAAGAGAGTGGACGGATGTCTATATGTTTATTTGAATAAGCTGAATAACTGTATATAAATAATTCAATCAAAATTAATATGCATTTGTTACTTACAAATATAATTTTCTTGTTAATAAAATATTTTAAAATTAAAACATTATATTTTTTTTGCGCTATGAATTTTGAAGCTATAACTGTGTTTTAATGCAACTTTAAAGAAATTGTGTACCTTTTTTGAGTTTCTGTTGAAATGTTTGAATGTTTTCGTGCAATCTCTTCATCCATCTTAGTCTTCCTTTTTATCTTAAAGACTGTTAATGTATAAAACATATAATGATCTTATATAAGAGGTAATGGTCTTGTGTTTTATGAGCGTCGACTTTACATTAATTTTCCATTACGTTATAACGCATTTTATTGTATAGCAATATTATATTTCCCACAGAAAGTAACCAAACGTTAGCGTGCAATAAATTTTAATATTGCAATAGTGCATTAAATCTTCAAAATTCATGACGCCATCAACGACAAAATCTTAGTTTAAACCAACTTTTGATTTCAAATATTATATTGCTATACAATAAAAGGGTTATTGCATGAATATTGGGGAATATTGTCCCTCGTAGAACATATATTGAACTCGCAAGCTCGTGTAATATAAAATTCTACTTGGGACAATATTCCCCAATATTCATGCAATAACCCTATATTATTATAAGTAAAGATCTTATGAATATTGATATAAAATAGCAATGCCCTGAAATAGGACAAACAAAACACCTTTAAAAATTCAGTGCAAAAAACGCGAAGCCAAGAAAAAACATTCTCCTAAGAACAGGAAATAGAGCATTTAATTATAGTCCAGGTAGTTAGATTGTTGAGCTTTTTGTCTTTTTTGGGGCAAAATCAAACCACTTTATTTGAAATAGTTCATAACGGTTGTAAAAAATAGAAAATAATATAATAATGACAATAATTCGAATAATAATGATACTACTAACAATAATAACAAAAAAAAAAATTAATGATCATAACTTTTATTATCGTTATTAGCATTACCATCTGAAAAAGGTTTTGTTTTCATCTTAAAGTAGATATTTATCTTTATCTTTCCATACAGTTGATGTGAACCACTTTACTAAGGTCTTTTTGTTTTGTTCGTTGTATTGTGTTTTGTCGATCTGATGAATTGAGTTTCAAAATGCTAAAACCACAAACATATATATGAAAGGACAGTATATATGAATAAATAAATATGTCAGCAGCTTTATGACGAAAAAGCATTATGCTGTTAAACCTTTGCCCTACGGTGGAGGAAGTGATATGCGCTCACAAGCATGTAATGAGTCTGTGATTAAAGGTTGTCGTTATTTGATGTCTACCATATTTGTAATTTGTTTATAGTTTTAGCAGAAACCAGGCCACAATGCAAGGGTATTGTATAGCTTACTTTACAGCATAGGTTTTGTTCGTTATTGAAGGAGACAAATGGTTGTTCATTTGCACGTCCTTTGAACCCAATTGGATAGTTTACTAATTTTAAAAGTACATATAGATTATAAAAATTGAAAACGTTGCATGCCTACCTTGTATTGATACATAATACTGGTGTTTCCGTTGAAAGAATATGATTCAGAAATGTATCTATAGTTCTACCCAAATAAGTGTGTACATATGGATATAATTTAACAGAGTTACAGAAACAAAAGTGATTCAATCCACACCGCGATTGACATAAATAATATTTTATTAATAGTGCGGTGACAGAAGTGTAAAAAGTCGTCTAGATCGCGAGTTTAATCTCCCCAAATAACACACGGCTAAAAATGGTCTTAACTTAAAGACAAATATGTCTTCTTTAGTTTTTGCCATGTCGTCAGAATTTCGTACGGTCACTTTTTTTTCTAAAACGTCGTTTAAATGACTGGTAGTATATTGGAGAGTTTCAACCCCCCTTTTTCAAAATGAAAAAATGTGTATGTTTGCTTACATTTAATTGAAATAGTTTTTCCTGAAGCTATTTTTATATGTCAAAATATTCCATTCAGTATTTTATTTTCTTCTAATCTATAAAATTTGCGAAGTTTAGACTATTTAAAATTGAGGTAATTTTAATTGCAAATTCAGACTCAAACTTTAGTTTCCTCTTTATAGTAGTAATAAAAATTAACCCATAATATTTTAAGCATATAATATTTAATAAAACTAATTAGTGATAAAAATTTCGGAACCAAAATATGAAAAAAAACCTTAAGAAATCAATGGAAAAAGAATGGAGTAAAAATCTTGAATTTCAACACGGAAGTCAATCACTTGCCTTCCGTCACATTTTATGATTTTGTGTATAAGTCAATAATTTGCTGGCCCAAGACCACAATTAATGACCCCGCTTTTCGTTGTCCACGAATATAGTTCCTTTTAATTAGAGTGTATTTTTCCTTAATTTTTTTTCTTTCCTTTCCTCACTCATTCCTTAAATCTTTTTGGGTGGAAATGAAAGAAGAGAGGTCAAATAAATTTTTGGAGGTTGTATTTTAACTGATTTTGATATGGAATGAGTGATTAGGTCAAGTGCAAAAAGGTGATATTTACAGTTTTCGGAACATCTCTTGACTTGTCAATAGGGGTATGGATGTGTATTGGCTAAATTTGTAAAAGTGATTGCTTCAATCTTTCTGAATTTTGGATATATATTTGGACTAGGACAATACATTACACACACAAAAAATTGGACAAAAGTGCATGGTGCAATTTTTTTAATGATGCAAAAGGTTATAAAGAACTGATAGAGGAATTAATTGTGGTCTGTGGCCTAAGAGGTGCATTTCAGCAAATTTAGAATTTTTACTTTGGCATCTTTTCTGAATGATCTATTGGTATTGATTTGTCAAACTATATGAGAAGAAATGATTTTCACTTTCATTTGATAGAAATTTTGTGAAAAAGTCACTTTTCAGGTTAAATGCCTAAAATGTAGCTTTTTCACTTTTTTCACTATTTTTTCAAAAACAGCATGCTTAATTTCTCTCTGACAGTTTTTTTCTGATATCTATTTGTGTTTGTGGTATTTATTTCAGTTGTTTAACTTATTTGTGAACTCTGAACACAAAAAACAGTAGATAAAAACATAAAAAGAGTTCAAAATGTGCTGTTTTAATAGTCTAAGTCTAACGGTCAGTATACGCAGCAGGTGAAATGTGAAGTTCTATGCACTTAAAAGTTGTATTCCAAAACAGATTGCACTGAACCTACATCAAAAACACTTATTACTGGTTGCTTAACCATTTCTGTTTCACAGACTACCTTTACTTTCTTCTGTTGGATAGCTAGTGGTTTAAATATTGGCCTTTTGAGGCTGACATTTCATTCAGTTTTTAAACAGTAAAGTTAATAAACTTTGCATCAGACCATACTGTCTGCATATATAGTTGAAAGTGACAGTCTTGTTACATCCAGGCTCCATGTTTTATCATATCTGAGCACAGATTTTAGCAAAAAGAAGTATATCTCCATCTCCCATATCATTTATATGCTTTTAAATATGCAAATGTGGGGAACGGCCTAAACTGGCAATCTGTTTTTTTAAGCATAACATTGCTAAAGACCATTTTATCCACATGCGTTATGCTATTTGAAACTTATATTTCCATCAAAAGTACATTTATAACCTGTTAAAGTTTGTTTGATAACTTAACAACTTCAGAAAATTGTGGTAAGTGAAAAATATTACATTTGATATAAGGCCTCACCCTAATTGAAAACCTCTATTTTTTGGCACAGGCTCATATAAAATTAACTTCTGGCCATTTTGCATAAGTCTGATACATGAAATATGCTTTCTGTTGCTTTAAATAGATGTTAACTTATACATAGAGACATTAAAAAGTGTTAGTTTTGGTATCTTTTGGTTTTTAGAAGCTCAAATTTGATAGTTTTAATTGTTCTAATTCAACGCCACAATTCAGCACCCAAAATTCAGATATAAAAAATGCCACATTTTTTTTATTTGGTATCATATGGCTTTGAAACTTTGTAACCTGTTTTATAATATACTAAGCTTGAATCATGCCAAGTTTTATTAGAATTGGTCAAGTTTTAGGCCCCTAATAGGCCCAAGACCACAATTAATGACCCCGCTTTTCGTTGTCCACGAATATAGTTCCTTTTAATTAGAGTGTATTTTTCCTTAATTTTTTTTCTTTCCTTTCCTCACTCATTCCTTAAATCTTTTTGGGTGGAAATGAAAGAAGAGAGGTCAAATAAATTTTTGGAGGTTGTATTTTAACTGATTTTGATATGGAATGAGTGATTAGGTCAAGTGCAAAAAGGTGATATTTACAGTTTTCGGAACATCTCTTGACTTGTCAATAGGGGTATGGATGTGTATTGGCTAAATTTGTAAAAGTGATTGCTTCAATCTTTCTGAATTTTGGATATATATTTGGACTAGGACAATACATTACACACACAAAAAATTGGACAAAAGTGCATGGTGCAATTTTTTTAATGATGCAAAAGGTTATAAAGAACTGATAGAGGAATTAATTGTGGTCTGTGGCCTGCTCTCAAATGATATATGAAATTACTACCCTTTTCGCTATTATATACACATATTTTCAATTAAAGTGCACTGATATATGCCACATACTTTGTTTGTATATGTTTATATTCTATGTTTTTTCGTTATAAAACATCAAATATACTTTGTCAGAAAAGTCTGATTGTAAAATAAAACAATTGACGGATAGTTTCAGTAAATATTCCGTGATATGTCAAGTCCTTTGCAACTTGTCCATTAAGTTCAAAGAAAAGACAAAAGTCGTTACATTTTATGCAGTGCATAATATGCCAAAAAAAAAAAAAAAACATCGATTGAAATTTTGAGTCAATTTACCAGTTTAGGGAAGTCGTTTTTTGTATCTGCATTGCATAAAAAGATTGGATGAGGTGAACATCAAGCTGTTTCATGCAATAGCTGTTAATTTGAAGAAGTCAGAGGCAGTTTATCATCGTTCATGCTACAAAACTTACACAAGTAAACCTATCTGTTCCCCATTTTCGAGCGAGGAAGCTTCTAGTCTAATATTTAATGACGACATACAATTATCTGACTGTTGTCTCTCAGTTTCGGGTATTTGTACACGTTCTAGAATGCAGTCGTTCAACTGGAGCGCTTGTATATTTTGTTGCAACAAAACATTTTAGAACGATAAAAAAAAATTACTCAAGTTTGAATCAGATGAGCGTATTAAAAATGTTTTATCCGTGTCAGATAAAGTTAAAGTTGAAATAGTTTCCCGTCCATCTTTTAAACTTACTCGATAAATATAGATCATTTCTTCCGGCTGATTCTAATTTAAAATATTCTACATGTAAAATGCATTTTACACTAATTTATTTCAATAGAAATTCAGTTGTCAAACAACTTCAACAAGTTCAAGGCAAATATAACATACTATTTAGTAGCAAAATAACTATTTAAGATGCCATATAAGCTTCTAGTCAATTGAAAACTGACCTCAAAATCTCAATGTCAACTGTAATAGACACAAATAACGGACAGATATTTCATTCCGCTGCAAGTTTACTTAGAAAAGGCATCGAAACTCTAAAGAAGACTACCCAACTTCGGATGAATTGTCTCTTCCTTCTTAATTCAGCCAATGCCTTCGTATTTATTGCAATTCATTCTATGCATATGGTTACTCAATGAAAATGCATACAGCCAAGACTATTCTCAGGAAATGGCACCAGAGAAATTGTGGAAATGCTAAGCAATTGTTGAGGCAATCGTTTTTGTACCATGAGTTTGGTTCAAAACACCTTGTTGAAACATTGAGTGCCAATGGGTTTTATGCTACTTAAAATAAAGTGCGACGCTATCTAATGTGTTGCCTACCAGGAAATTGAGCGAATTCAAGATAGTGTGTACGTCTCGTAAAATGTTTCCCCAGCATCTTTGCAGACAAGCATATGGATGTCATCACACCTTCCTAAACCCCCTTTTAGATCTCTTTTAAAATCTTGGATGAATTGATAGGGATGGTTTGAAGCTGGTATTTTGTTTAGGAACAAATGTCTTCGGACTTCCTACAATACCTTGTCTGTACTTGTAAAGAAAAACTCAAAATAACGTGTTGCTTTGAGCAGAACCTTTCATGTGCAGACCTGTAGCCATGAGTGAAATGTGTAGAAATATTAAAACATGTCTTGTAACGGTTGATGAAAATGAAGATGATGGAGATAACGGTTGATTTGGTATAAAGCTTGTTGCACTGGTACACACGGTTTCAGTCCCGAGGTTAGGGGAGTGTTGGCGTGCCCTTAAAAAAGTTAAATCCCGCCAATATCTGTATGTGTCTGTTTCAAGTCAAGAGACGGTAATGCAGTGTTTGTCGTTTGTTTCTATATACTATATTTGTTTCTTTCTTATTTATTTTGTACATTAATCAGTTCGTTAGATTTTTTTGTTTGTTTTACATTATTCATTTCGGGAATTGAAGACTATGCAGTATGAATTTAACTCATTGTTGAAGCCCGTACAGGACCTATAATTGTTTTATGTCTCATTTGGTCTCATTTGGAGAGTTGTCTCATTTGCAATCATATCACATCTTCTTTTTTTTTGTATGGAACACTTTTGAAGTTTGGAGTGCGTTGCAAGGGAAAAAAGGGGGGATATAGTTACAAAACCTTTAATGTAATAGATATTAACCATAGTTAAATACACAACGAAAGATAATACAATGGTAGCAATAATAATTGTGAAAAAAAACCAAAAGCAACGAGTAGTCTATAAAAAAAAAAAAAACTGAAGTATCCTCAAATTCAATTTGAGGTCATATTTGACTGTAGTGTTCTGTGGCTTTGGTTTGATGACTCACCCACTATGATAGTTTAAAAAATATTTTTAAAGTATTGTCCTGCATGACACTAGATTGTTACCTTAAGTTGATATTTTTCATAAGGGTAAGGTGCTCTAAACATTTTATAGGTTGAAAACTTGATTTTTGAAGTTTTGTTTATAAAACGTCGTTTTAGGATTTTTTTTGATAAAAAAATCTCAATGATTAAGGTTTATGTATAAAAACAAACATTACTAAAGCCAAAACAGTATCATTTGTAAATAGGTAGAGTTTAGAAATAGGAAAAAATGTCAAAATTGAAACCCTCCCAAACTTTCACAGATTTTTACATATGACCTTTGACCTCAATTTAAAAAAAATGTGACCATATCCTGACGACAGGCCCACGATTTCCTCTTTCCAATGATATATTATGTAGGTGTATGTTCGGGGGAGATTAAATTCCAAAAAATCTGCCTTCAGTCACTGCACTATAACATGAATTTGCTAAAATATATATTGAAAAGGTGAAACAGCAGAAAACAAAGGGATATTCAAACTTATGATTCGAAGAAAAAGTGATAACATCATGGTAAAAAATCCGAAATACTGGTAAAAAGTTAAATCACAAAAATACTAATCCCCGAGGAAAATTCAAAACGAAAAGTCCCTAATCAAATGTCAAAATAAAAATCTCATACACATCAAATTGTCATATTTCTGACTTGGTACAGGCATTTTCGTGGATTAAACCTGGTTTTATAGTAACCTAAATCTATCACTTGTATGACAGTCACATAAATACCATTGTATTGCCAATGATGTGTGACCCAAACAAACAGCCATAATAGGTACAAATTTCAAAAATAGGGGTATAGCAGTCAACATTGTGTCAAATCTTAATCACTATAAAACAAACAAATATGTAACAAACATTTTACCACGGCACATTAACAATAACGGGATGTTCAGAGCCAAGTCATGTGTATCATCCAAAAATGGCATAAAGGCAAAGCAAATTAGCAAAAGGAAAGACAAGAATATAAAATACTCATGGAACAATAAAACAATAACGGAATGTACAGAGCCACATCTTATGTAAACATTACACACAAAGAGGCATATTAGCAAAAATGAATGACAAGAATGCAAAAATCATCAAAGAACAATAAGACAATGACAGGATATATAAGTACAAAGTCACGTCAAATGGACACCCCTAAAACAGACTACACAATAAAAGTAATATTCATGAATACAAATTAAAGAATACTGTATCACGTTATTAACATGACAAGCAACGTCAGTATCTCGAATCTATACTTCAAGACCATCATGTATTATTTGTGAATTTGATACGGAATATATATCAACAAGGTCTTGGTACCTTCCAATGATTTCTTTTTAGAAAAACACACAACATAGCAAATGCATGAATAATCAGCGTTAACAAGAACCCTTCTAAAAACTATGTGACACAGACATTAGAACACATAAATCGACTGCAAACATATCAATTCACGTACTTAATTATTTATTTACCGATATTCAAATCAAATCAATTCATTGAGACAGTACACGTCAAGGTAGCATTCGTTTAATACGATACAGTTACAGGGGAGGTTATGACGTAACTAACGTAAAATGTTATTTTCGCGACTTCAAACTGTGACATATCGGGAAAAGATGCATTTTTCGACTGCTTTTTATCATTACCACTGATTTAATTTGAAACCGAGTGTATGGACCTCTATTTTGTAAAACGACATTTTGTTTCATTTTGCAGGGAGATTAAATACAAATATGTCGACCTCATTTAACTGAAAAAGTAGCACATGAAGAAATATTTTTAATTACATATTTGATTTCATCAGGTAAAAAATTGCCTATATGGAAATTTTCATTAAACTTTAAATACGGTATCAAAACTGTATCGAATGCCCTTAACAAAGATGTTTAAATAAAAGAAACTTTCTTAAAAGTAAAGTTGGACTCCTGAATATTACTTTACGGGGAGTAACTAATTGGCAAAAGTAATGAATTTGTTTACCGATATTGAAATGTCGTACAATAAAATTGAATATTCAATCCAAGTGAAACCAATGAGGAAAATCCCATAAACAGCAAAAGGACTGATACACGGTACACGTCCTCTGCTATGCAGGTATTATCCATGAATATCCTCAATACAAGTTTACACTGAGTCAAAATACCACGCAATCGACAAAATACAGACGAGTTTTCTGATAACTAATAATGCTAGTGTAAAAAGAAGAAAAAATATCAAAATAAAATAAAAGCAGCAAACGCCAATGAAATTTCAAAACGGTAAGTCCCTAATCAAATGACAAAATCAAAATCTCAAAAATACTATTAAATACCTGATTTTGTTCAGGCATTTTCTTACATAAAAATGATGGAAGAAACCTGATTTTATAGCTAGTTTACCCTCTCACTTGTATGACAGTCGCATACAATCCAATTATATTAACAAGGTTTGAACAAAACAAACAGACATTAAAAGGTAAAAGGGGTGTAGCAGTCAACATTGAGTTAAAATCTTAATCATTATAAAACAAACAAATATGTTAACCAAGAATAAAAAATAATAGCATGCAGTTAAAGCACACAAAAAAGGAAGACGAGGATAAAAAAAATACCTTATCACAATAACAAAATGGCGGTATGTAAAAGTACCCATCCAAGCCAAAGGGATATTATCAAAAATGGACTTAACAGGATAGGTAATAAATTACTAAGACAAATGAAAAACCACTATAACACGTAATTAAGTTTAAGACGTTCTTTGATATAATCCTGGTTCATCAACTTCCTTCTCCGGTACTGATGACATTTGATACCGGGTGATATCTGCAACACTTCTTACAAGTGGATGTTAGACACTTAAGATATCCTATCCTTCAAACAATTTATGTAGGATCGATTTCATACATTGTTTGGGCTTTTTAGCTAAATTTAATAAATATGTTGTCGACTATAAACAACAGGATTTTTTTTAATCATTGTCGGTTTTTTGTTGTTAAAATTCTTCTACAAGACATGATCTTAAACAACTTGGAATCTTGTTTGGAAGAACAGGCTCAGTTCCATGAGACGATAGAGTCGATCTACAAATTGGCCATGGCAAATAGCATAGCACTGTAAAACATTCTTTTGTTTTCTAATAAAAAAAACTTTGACTTTTTGTAATACTAGTACTAAGGTTTTTCTTTCTCAGGAATAGATTACCTTATAGCTGTATTTGACAGAATGTTTGGATAATCTTCAACTTTATTTTTTAACTTTTTAACTACTTTTTTATTCGAGCGTCATTAATGAGTCTTTTATTAACAAAACGCGCGTCTAGCACAAATACAAAAAGTACATATCTGGTATATATGATGATTTCATTTTTGTATTGTTCGCTGGAATATAAAACCTTACAATATTTGAAAATTAACCTAATCAGATGTTGTTTATTAAAACAGCTAGAATCGAGAATGTTTCACTTTTAACGAAAAAAGTAATTTGGCATTTTAATTATGAGGACATATGAGTTACAAATTTAGGTAAATTGCAGTGGATAAAAGCAAAGCCGTGAATATGAACAGAAAAGTCAGGACGTCGTTAAATTGAACATCTCAGTATAACCTTAAATTTAATAAACAAAATTCTCATAAAAATACCTATCAAATGGAGAATAAAAATGAGTAATGTGTCAAACAGACAACACCCTGACCAATGAGCAGAAAACAGCCGAAGTCCACCAATAGGTCTTCAATACAGAGAGAAAATCCTACACTCGGAGGAGTGCTTCACCTGGCCCCTAAACAAAAAATGTGTACTAGTTCAGTGATAATAGTAAACTACTAAATATATAAATGAACTACAATTAAAATTATACAAGACTAACAAAGGCCAGAGGCTCTTGGCTTTGGACAGGCGCAAAATTGCGGCGGGGTTAATATAAAAAAGAAGATGTGGTATGATTGTCAATGAGACAACTGTCCACAAGAGACCAAAATGACACAGACATTAACAACTATAGGTCACCGTACGGCCTTCAACAATGAGCAAAGCCCATACCGCATAGTGAGCTTTAAAAGGCCCGATATGACAATGTAAAACAATTCAATAGATTTAGTGTAAAGACGTCATAAACAGTCAGAGAAAAACATGACCTTGTGCAATGCCAGTTACAGGTATCGACAGATTGTAGATAACATGAATGTATATATGTATATAACATACTAGTAATATTGAGCGTTTTTTTTTTAATTTACTGATAACAAAATCAATATTTATACAAATAAAAACAATATTCAATGATCTTGTTACAGTGTTGAATTGGTAACCTTTTAGAATAAGTTTATTTAATGGAGCGATAAGTTTACAAGGATCATTTCTAAATTTCCGGGCACGGTTAACATGGTTTTTTAGATCTCCAACCTCCTCCTATACCTCTAGACAATGTAAAAAAATCAAACACACAGCTATACGCACATTAAAACACAGTTTAAAAGAAGTCCGAGTCCGATGTACGGGGCACCGAATGGGACTTGCACTTTTTGTAATCAAAATCAATTTTGTGTATACAAAATTCAATTCTGTCATAACAAAATCATTTTTGTCTTACAAAACTATGTGATACAGACTTGTTTTATGAGAACTTCAATTTTGTAATGACAAAATTCTTTTTTGTAGACAAAATAAATTCATTTTTGTAGACAAAATTCATTTGTGTAGACAAAATTCATTTTTATAGACAAAATTCATTTTTGTCCTGACAAAAGTCAATTTTGTCAAAAAGGTATGCAAATATAAACCTTTTTGCATCCAAAATTGACTTTTGTTACCTGATATGGAAATTAAAACACAAAAGTCAATTGTGTGAGACAAGATTCAATTTTGTGAACCAAATTCTATTTTGTGAGACAAAATTCGATTTTGTATGCAAATTAGTTCACAGAATCCAAACTAAAATAATTTGCATACAAAATTGACTTTTGTCGCCCAATTTTCAAATTAGGTAACAAAAGTCAAGTCTGTGATACAAACATGAATTTTGTCATGACAAAAGTAACTTTTGTCCACTGAAAGATAATTTTGTATGTCAAAATTCAAATTTGTAGTATGCTACAAATTTATTAAACTGAACTCACTTTTGTCCGTACAAAATTGAATTTCGAGTACAAAACCACAAGAGTCCCGTTCGGCGCCCCGTACGATGTCAGGAAAAAAAAATTAAAACAAAATTATTATTACATAAATTAACAAAGGACTACTACCAGTTACTGACAAGAAGGCATTGCAAAACAATTAATCCAATAAAATAGATAATACCATATCCAAAACAGAAACAATCAAATGAAAGACAGCAAAATACAACTATATACATTTACAAAATTTTGTTTCAGTTGCAGAGAATTTTTTGTTTGAATCAGAGTGATTCTTTACAAAGTAGGATTTATCTCTAACTAAGACAAGCTACTTGTATCTACTTTGTCCTTTCTTTGTAGAAAACAAAGCAATACCAACTCTTTCAACTTGGCGTTTAGTTGGGAATTGGGAATATATGTGTAAAGCGTAGAAAAGTCAAATGTGTTAATACAATTGCAAGATAAAAGAGTCTTAAATTGTATGTACTCTAAAAGATCTTTGTAAATGTTTAGTATCCACACCTGATTCACGCCACCTCTAGAATAGGAAGTTTCACAGTAACTTTGAAGCCCGTCTTTGATTGCTGATAAAATAGATGTTAACAATTTAGAAAGAGATTTCGTGAACCACTTGGAAGACCCAGCAATATACCGTTGTTTGTAAGGACACTCCTGTATCCAATACAGTGATGGAAGATTCAGTTCGTCATCCTTGGTTGAAATTCCAAAGGAAAAAAGAACAGACCTATGATTATCCAGGATTTCCTCTTTTTTAAGTGCCGTGAGGGTATTATGTTGAATTACCCAAGTGAAATATCAATACCTAATTCATTTATCAAGCAGGTAATGGAATAGTATTTACACACAATAAAAGTGTTGTTTGGGGCTTTATCTGCGGTGACAACAACATATTTGTTATGGAGGTAGGATAAGTGTTTTGCAACATTTTGGTCTTTACAGATTGACGCAGCATGGGTATCATAATTCTGATTTATATCAACGACTTCACAGTCTTAATCCATCCTGAAAGAGTATTGAAGTCTTCTATCTAGCATTATGTGCAATGATACCATCAGAAAGTATTTCAAAGGGTAGTGATGAGTTGTGAGAGAATATCTGTGATATATTTATTTATACACAGATTTGAGAACCGGTCATAACTGTCTAAATATGAATTGCACGATGTGGCTATTCATATTTTAATATATCTATTTTCTTCTTCGTACACCTTCGCTGTTAGACTGTTAAAAGTAAATAATCAGTCTAAAATGTGACAATTGATTTCATCCTTTTATTCATGATAACTCAAACAACATTTATTATTCAGCTCTCATTATCCAAACTTATGAATTGAAATCTTCTTTTTTATCATTAAATTATTTTCCCAGCACAATTAAACGCACTCTGTGTCCTACTATTTTAAACGGTTCCTATTAGGGTCACAACCAAAAACATAAAATTGCCATCAGATCATGAGCGGTGTAATATTATTCTTTTAATTATTGAACAATATTAAATCTTTAAAATCAATTTTCCGAACATTTGAACTTATTCAATAAAAAAAACATCTGAAATGCAAAACAAAACACAAATTAAGTGCTATCACATGTTTCCCAAAAGACATGTTTGTTGTTCCGAAGTCCAATATTTATTGTTCAGAAGGACAAGATTTATTCTTTTTTAATGATCCTGTCGCATTTTGCAATCATACTTTGACTAGAAATTGTTATGGACAAATCATGTTGTTAATATGTCGCGTTTGAAATAGTTTATAACGACTGTTTCAATAGGCTATTTCCGCAATTATAGATATTACTAAATGTCGTTTGAAGTGGAAAGGAGAGGAGTTGTCATGTAGTTTAGGACCATATATCATGAAAGATATTTAAAATCGAATAAATGGAAAGATTTGATCGTCTAAAAGAAACCAATTATGTTTCAGACTTGTCAGAATGTTGTGAAATTATTTGTTTATGCAATATTAAAGCACCCACCTATTATACTGTTATTGGCCTAAAATGTTCTGATGATGCAAAATTAAGTGCTTTGAAATTTTTTTGTCAATGTTTGAAAGTACTTCTCGTTTTTGTTTTTGTGTATAATAGTCGTTTTCTCATATCATAGATGGTCCAATATAAAGAATTAATGTTGCAAACACATCTTTATCAATTTAACAGTGCAACAGATGAAAGAGATAAATTTTATATTTTCTCATTTCTGGATCATAAATATTTCTGAATGTTGCATTCAAATTAAAACGGACTAAACTTTAAATTGATTTTAAGCATTTCAAAGTAGAATATAATTAATTACCATGTGCACTAATTATATATTGGTACTTGTTACATGAACCACTATATCTGAAAATAATTCATCGAGTTAAAATTTAAAAGTTCGCAAGAGTGTTAACGTAACGCATATGTTGTCTCAAGATGAAGAGATTAGAAATGCTGCAATACGTAAATCAAAGCGTGAGAGCCAAGGTTCTTGTTTATATTTCATTATATCATTTATGAGAAAATGTTCACGTAAAACAGCCGTTATTTGTCTATTGCGGCATATTTCTTATATCAGAGAGACATCACAATTGACATTTCTGCACTTAAATTACCGATTTTTTTTTTAATTCAAATATTAATTTGTCGCAAAAACTAATCAGAAAAATATCAAAATCTGGAAATTTTACAATGTTATAATGATAAAATTGAGAAAGGAACTTTGAAATGGCTTTTATATCATTTCCTCAGTTTATGAACAATAATAACGCAGTTGTTAATGGTTTTTTTTTTTTTTTTTTTTTTTTTTTTTTTTTATAGAAGACCGACTGCACTGAA
Organism: Mytilus galloprovincialis; assembly: GCF_965363235.1. Lineage (NCBI taxonomy): Eukaryota > Metazoa > Mollusca > Bivalvia > Mytilida > Mytilidae > Mytilus > Mytilus galloprovincialis. The sequence goes on from NC_134843.1 coordinate 94,185,239, forward strand.
GATAGCAAACTCTAAAAGGATATATAGTCATTATGTTGTTTTGTAACATTTCTGTGAAAGTTTTGAGACAAAGTTGTTTTATTGGACAAATGCGTGAAATGAATACAAAGAAAAACAATGGTTGGCTCTTTAAAGTTGCATATTTTTTTTATCTAAAAGTAATTAAATTTGATAGCACTTTTACTCTTGGTTTTATTAGATAGTGGGAAGATGTATCGTCGATGAGCTGTAAAATTGTTAATAAAAATAATCATACATTCATCCGTTTTGAAAGTGTTATTGACGACACAATAAACATAACTTGATACTTCACTCGGGTGGGTGTACAGCAAAAGAGAAAAAATGGCAAAAAAAAAAAAAAAATGAAATAAAAACAAAAACGCAATAACGGATTTCAAAATGTATCAAACTTTCCATCGTGTAAAATCACTTTTACTATTTTATACAATGTATATATGATATCAACATTTACTTTTTATTTAGTAAAAGTATTACTAGTACTTACATGTACTTGTGCATGAGTTTAGAGTTTCATTTGATTTGTTCAGTTTGTTCTGATATTGTGCTGTAACACCCGGACCAAAGTATAGGAAGGGTTGGTATCCTGCAAATATGTTTATTCCCATTACATTCTGTATTTGTCTGTTTCATGTCTAATCCTTATTATTAAAAGTCCTTTATATGTTGCTACTGGAAGGGTTCTGCTCAATGTTAAAACCGGAAGGTGATTTATTAATGCTAATGTAAACGTTATTTGGAGTCTGATGGAGATTTGTTATATTGGGAATCATACCATGTTTTGTTATGTTTACATGAAATTCGTTTTACCTATAACCGTTTTTAAAAATTTATTCAGATATATTGATATTTACTTTTAATTTAGTTTAAATTAATTCCTTTCTACATCAAATCTCTTGTATTAAACTATTTTCAATAATAAATCTTAAACGAATTTCCAGTATCGATACAATAACAAATACGGGAACAGTTTAATTTGTCTGTTCGACTTAATGATAGTGTTGTTGACAAAATCAAGTTCATTTATCTAATTGCAAAGCCAGAATTACTTGAAAAGTGAAATGGGAGAAAGCGTTTTATTTTTCAAAAAATAATTGTTTTAATCTATATCAAGGCGAATCGGAAACTGAAATTAATATTCTTAATGGTTTGTGACAGATTTCTTGTTTTGAAAATGATAAAACTGTACATGCTTTCGAGTAATACGACGTACGATGACAATACTAATGTATACACGACTTTCTCTTGTATGACAGTTCTTGTCCATTCGCTTTTGATGCGTTTTGTTATTTGATTTTGCCATGTGATTATGGACTTTCCGAATTGATTTTCCTCTAAGTTCAGTATTTTTGTGACCTTACTTTTTATTCATAAAAGATTCTCAATCTCAGAGGGTACCATCAGCTCTGTAGGCAGGACTTCGGTTCTGACTTGATTTATTACAAACTTTTCTGTATGAAATAATTTATAAATAAAATAAAATTGATAGTAACTAAGGATTCAACTTCCTCAGAAAAAAAAATGACCTTGTATGAATTTGACTATGTTTGTAGGTCATTTTGGTGCATAGCTCTTCAACGGTTTTAGTTCTAACGCGTTCTCTGTCTTAAGTTTAGACAAACACGTCGAATTTGACATTATTGGTCAACTCAGGACCAGAATCTAAAACACACGAAACAATTTCAATTTTGAAATTATTCCCCCACCTTAAAAGCAAAATACCGACTTCACCTAAATATTGAATATACATTTCCTAAATAAGTAGATATTCAAGAACTTGCAACTGCCAATCAGTCTTTATTACAGGTCACCAATCTCTGAAAGTTGATAAACCAAGGTTATGGCAAAGAAGGTACCAAGATATTGTTGATAAGTATTCCGAAACGACGTATCAAACATTAAGACATAATTTACAAAATGTATAAAATAGATATTTTTCTGTCCGCATATTTTTATACAATGTACGTTTTATTCTCAAAGAAGATGTTTTGTCAACAATCAACAAAGAACGCTTGCAATAAAATAAAAGGATCTGTAGATGACTAGTTCCAAGTAAAAACTTCCTTTTCAATATGCCCTCTTTTCAAATGGCATTCAAAGTTACAGCCCTTCATCATGGTGGACTCTTTTTGCAGAATTTACCTATACTCATTTGTTCTCGTCCTGGGTATGTATACAGTACGTGTTTCTCTGTGTAAAACAATCAAACATCAAACAACAAAAACAGATATTAAATAGAATACACTTAATAGTCCATTGATAAATTTTGAAATCATTAAAAAAAACTAAGGTTTCAACTTCCATGGCAAAGTTGACCTGAGATGAATTTGGCTATTTATTTTAGATATTTTTGTCATATAGCTCATCAACGGTTTCATCAACGGTTTCGGTATTTATACATCCTCGGGTTTTGAGCGCTCCTGATGAAGATAAATCCAGAAAAGCGCGTGAGACGCATGAAATATAAAACGTGTTGTTTTTAATTTATTAATTCTATACAAAAGATCAAGTTTGAGAAACTGAGATGGACGTCAAATGTACACAAATATTACTATGAATAAATATCAACCATAATAGACGTCGTGATGGTGTGAAAACTTTGTTCACTGAGTGAGGGCAATACAGGAAATAGCTCGTTTTAGTTTTTTCCTATCAACAAGAAATCAAAAGACGACATTTTTGCTGAAAAGTTGTCATAATATCTACAATGTGTAACTAGTATTACAAAACAATTTCAATTATTCTAGAATTACAATGTAACTTTACATGCATCAGTTTAGAAAAAGTGCTATATTTGTCCAAGAATGCGTCGTTATGTCTTCCTGACTTACAATGTTACTGAAATGAACATCATTATCTATTCTTAATCGTACTACATCTTCTTATTTTTACTAATTCTTAAAAAAAAACCAAATGAAAATTCTGTAATCTTCTGATGAGAACTGAGCTCTATATAGGGGTTTTGAAACTAGCAATTCTATGCTCAATGATATTTTTCTGACTAATGTTCATGTTGAGAAGTCACTGAGAACAAGTTCAATATCCTCATGAAAAACCAAGTTGACATTTCAATGATCATTATGACATCAATTACTCGTCTGATCTTATTCTCTGGTTATTACCAAATTCACTTAAAAGTTTAACTGAAATAAAGAAGAATATACTTCAGTTTCAATAACAGGAACAATCAATCATCCATTCGGACAACAGAAACCGGAAGTGAAAAAGAAAGAAAATAATTCTAAACTAGTAATCACGTTTTGATTAATGTCGATTGACGTCAAATATACACAAATATTCATCTATGATTAAATATCATTTAAGATGATGGTGTAATACAAATGCAAACAAAATATGATAATATAGTAAGGAGAATAAAGTAAATGACTCGTTCAATTTTTAAAAATTGTTGCTGATGTAATAAAAATACGTGCAAAATACAAAAGTTAATTGCGTGACGGGACGTTCTGTCTCAATTGTTTTTCTTGAAGTTCGGTATTGTAGTTATTTTAATTTAAACAGTTGCAGCATGAAATGTTTTTGTTCTTGTTTCAAAATATATATTTGTTTCTGCATGTTATGCAAGCTGGTTAGAGCCGTTGATAAGACCAAAGACAGAGAATATGGAACAACGGGAAATGTCTACAATCATAAGTGACATTACACGCTCACATCCTAACGACTTATTTGAAAGTGTTTGTAAACTCAATTTGAAGTGTCTGTTTTTGATAACTGAATATAACCACCTTAATTTTAAATGTAATCTATTTATAAAGAGCACAGCAAGCTTGTTAATAGCACTACAAACCAGTAAAAGTCTGAAATGGCCTATATTTGTACTCGACTGTACTGATCTGTACTCGACCGGACTGAATTGGTCTGTAGTCTGAACCATACTGAACAGTCTGGATTTGTACTTAACCATTTTATACGAGTCTGAACCATACTCGACCTAGTCTGAACCGTACTCGACCTAGTCTGAACCATACTCGACCTTGTCTGAACCGTACGCGACCTAGTCTGAACCATACTCGACCAAGTTTTAACCAACATAGACCTATTCTTTGTTTCTATCAACTGAATTTTATCAATTTAGGAAATATTTTTTTTAATAAAAAATGAAATTTAAACAAGAACTTGAAATTTAGTTGAGTTTAGTTAATAATGCAGTGAATGTTTTTTTTTATATTAATATATTTATAAAATAGTATATAAAACAACTGAAAAGATTTTAAAAAATGAGACCTCAATTGTTTTGTTTTTTTATTAAACCAAAAATTTAATATAATCATGATAATATAATTTTCATAGCAATCCTTGATAATCTTTTCAAAAAAGGAAATGTGTTCTAAAGTAACAGTAAAAATTCATTTCAATTAATTTAAGTAATTTTTGTCAAATTAAAGACATGGCATACTTAAAGCAATTCAATATGGTCTAATTGCCTCAGTACATGTGTGTTTTACAGGTAAAAAGAAAGCCCTATTTTCTTAAATTCGTGTATTACTTATCTAGTATATTCGGAAGGCCTTGTTATTTAAGATAAACAGGATGTTACAATTTTGAATAAATGTTATTTAGAATTTAATACCTCTGACCAGGTGTGATCTTAGTTATGAGTTTGCCCCAAGCAGCGGTAATACTTTATATTTCACCACTAATCAGAAAAACAATTTTATTTATTTATTTAATTTTATCCCATTTTGATATAAATTATATATAATATTTTTTATCCTAAATATAAAAATAGATATATTTTTAATATAAGATTAAACAATTTATAAATTTTGTTGGCTGTTGTTATCATGGTTATATATGTCAGTTAAAAAGAAATTTATTTTGACAGTTAAAAAGTAGAGGTTATTTGGTCTAGTATGGTTCAGACTGGTCGAGTATTGTTCAGACCTTTGGTTAAGTATGGTTTAGACTGGAAAAGTAGGTCGAGTACAGGTCGAGAATGGGTTAAGACTGTTTCAGACTGGTCGAGTAATAGTTCAGACTATTTTTAACGGCAAAGATTAGGGTCAAGTACGATTCAGTACAGTCGAGTATGGTTCAGACTGGCGTCGAGTAATGTCAAGTAAAAGTCAGACCAATTCAGACTTGTCGAGTAAAAATCAGTCGAGTACAGATATAGGCAGATATAGGCCATTTCAGACTTTAATGGTTTGTAGTGTAGACAAAACATATATTTGACGTCAAATATTTAATGAAATTTCTAGAAAAACGTTTCGAAACTGCAAATTCCAGAAAATGGTAATAATCTACAACGTAAAAACCTTTTCACATGAAGCACGATCATGACGATAAATGAGTCGATAATGAATATTGAAAAATAATAACTGAATGACATGAATATGCACATAAGACAATTTGAGGGCGGCAATTCGACATTTATAGATAAAGAAATTTCAGTCGTCTATTTTCATTAGCTGCAAGAAAAATATTATAACGTATTTCTATGATTTCCGAAATACAATATTTGAAAAAATAGATAATTGCTTATTTAATGAGAAACAATTGACATTGAGTCAAAATATCCACAAGGACTATTTACTTCAGACAATTTCAATTTTAATAAAACAATGATGTGTTTAGTAAGTATTACTTTACAAATCATTGATTAAGAATTGTCTGTTAAAATTTGAGAAAAAAAAGCCTTCAAATAACACAAAACAATGTAATTCGGTTGGCATTCGAAAATAATTTCAGCTCACAAATAAGCTTTTAATTATCACATCCCTATAGAGAAAGTTCAATTTTGTATCATAAACTGTACCTTTTGCGATTCCTTCAGTTCAGTTGTTTTTTGCTACCATTATTTCGATATTTTTGTTAATACTTTGTGGTCTCTTTTTAACCTATTTACAAGAATATCTATACATCTACTTGTATTCTGCATTATCCCTCATTTCTCGTTTTAATGCATTACTGATGTCTTATGCAGTTATGTCAATTTGTGTTCTATTGATCTGTCAGTGTAGTAATAACTCAGTAAGGTATATGGTATATATTATGGTAAGTTGTACACAATAAAAAATAATTAAAAACAACATTGTTGATGCGACCACTTAGTATTAGTCATTATAGTCTTGAATATCTCCAGTGACCTAGCTGTGACGATTTATGCAATCGCTTTTTGCACAGCCTTCAATTGTGAAGGACTAGTTTTTACAATCTTTTGCGGCTGTAGTATTTATGTATGAAATCTTGAATGGTAGAACTTTTTGTCTGCTTTTGTAAGTATTTGTTCATGTCGACAGCTACCATGTCATCAGTATCAGTTATGTTGTAGTACTTGGCAGTGGTTCTTCTCTATGCTTGTTCATGTCGACAGCTACCATGTCATCAGTATCAGTTATGTTGTAGTACTTGGCAGTGGTTCTTTTCTATGCTTGTTTAGACTTGGCCACCAAAGTTCACATGTCATGTTGCTAACTAGAGATAAAGGATACCACTGATACAGTTAAGTCGGCCTCATATCCTGACTTACATCTAGAAATTGACAATGAGGGTCGGTTGAAAAGAAAACCTTTATGACAGCTTTCCAAGTGTGAACTTTCCATTTGTAAGTAGCATAATTCCATCAGCACCTGCATACGGGGTATATATCTCCAAATTGATACGATATTCCCGTGCTTTCATTTCCTATCATGTTTTTCTTGATAGAGGGTTGCTGCTCACAGGGAAGCTATTAAACCAAGAGTTCCAAATGGTGAAGTTGAAATAATCCCTTCGTAAATTTTACGGACGCCATCACGAGTTAGTTGACCGCTATGCAATAACCGTTTCACAATTGATATCGGATATGTTCCTTACATCGTAACTACAATTCCCTACCCCTTTCGTTAATGTGACCTACCGAATTAGACGATTTACCGGATTTGTTATAACATAAGCAACACGACGGGTGCCACATGTAGAGCAGGATCTGCTTATACTTCCGAAGCACTAGAGATCACTCCTAGTTTTTGGTCGGGTTCATTTTGCTTATTCTTTAGTTTTCTATGTTGTGTCATGTGTGCTATTGTGTGCCTGTTTGTCTTTGTCTTTTTTAACCAGGCGTTGTCAGTTTATTTTCGATTTATGAGTTTGACTGTCCCTCAGGTATCTTTCGTTCCTCTTTGCTAACACTTGATCTGTATCTTTGTCTTTAAGCGACCATATCGTGTTTTCCTTTGTTGTCATAACTATTTATTTTTCATAGTGATAAAAATATAACACAATGCAGACTGCAGCACCCCTTTTTTGTACATTGTTACCTATTATGTCTGTGTTTTCAGATTTGAATTTTCCTTGAAGATCGGTATTTTTGTTACTTTACAATTTAGATGATGTGTCATACCATTGTGTTTAAGTGAATCTCGAATTACTCCATTTAATATGAAGATTTCCTTTTTTACTATATGGACGCTGCATTCAGGTCCTCTTATAGTAAATAAAATCAAAGCCTTAAAGGCTGTAAAAGCAATTGCTGCCATGTTAATGTTTGGGGACTTTTATTTTTCATCCACATATATACAAGAATTAAACCTGACATGAGTGTTGTCTAGTTAAAAGTAAGAAGGTTTTAACTTTATATAAATAAAAGACTTTAGCAGAAAGTCATTTTTAATATGTTTTATATTTCACAAGGAGACAACACGTTTACCAGGCTAAAGTTGGGGTCAAATATACATGTGCTGAAATATATAACTCAAAAAGAAATCATCATGGATTATCCCCTGGTAGTGTTTGTAACTTCCTTGGCAATAATTTCCTTTATTGATTTAATTTTAACAATTTTCATTATTAATTTATATTTAACCATTAACACAAATGATTAAGTTAAAACATTTCAACTTTCCAGACGCAAATGTTAAAAAACGGGAAAGAAATAAAATATCTTACAAGACATAAACATGTAAAGAATAAATGTATATTTCAGCTTAATAAAAATATTTTCATAATGTTACTTTGTCATCATTTTTAAAACTAAGTTCCAAACATTATTGCTCAGTTGATACATGTATGTGTCCTTCTGATGCGGTACGAGCACAGGCACTTGTTTCTATCCATAGGAAGGTCGATTATCCATATAAATAGTTTTATATGGATAGTCGACCTTCCTATGGATAGAAACAAGTGCGTGTGGGTACGAGATAACTACAATTCTCATGCAATCCCGAAAAGGGGGGTCATCACAGACAAACATGACATTCAATCGTTATCACTGAACTAGTATATATATTGTATAGGGGCCAGCTGAAGGACGCCTCCGGGTGCGGGAATTTTTCGCTGCATTGAAGACCTGTTGGTGACCTTCTGCTGTTGTATGTTTTGCTATGGTCGGGTTGTTGTCTCTTTGACAAATTCCCCATTTCCATTCTCAATTTTATTATACGAACAAGAACAAACAGCTCTACGTTGCTTTGATATTTATCAATTTTCAGGAAACATTGCGAAAAATGATCTTCAATATTTCGAAAACATGTGAAATAAAATTGCTAACACGGTGGACCGTCGAGTGTCAACAAACGTAGTAGACTTGTTCACTGAAAAGACGAGGATAATGGTTTCATCTGACATTTGTTATGCAAACCCAGTTTTGATCATGATATGTAAAAAGACGTACTTTTTTTCAATCTATGTATTAATAAACTAGAAAATACCAAATTGTAAATATCTCTTCATCTGGACCGACTTGGCATCTACTACGTTTGGACGGGTCCATTTCATTAGTAAGGTGATCGATAAATATTACGGAGTTTTGACAGAAAAGGAAAACGAACTTATTGTTATGTGTTTTCAACAAGGGTTTCGTTCCGCTAAATTATTTGCGCAAATAAAGTTTGTCTATTTTTAGATTACAGGTAATAATTTGACACTACGTATTAACCTGTGTAGTGATTTTGATTTTACGATAAATGTATGAATGAACGATAATTTTATGAATGAACAAGAGCACCTGACCTCTTAAAGAAACACAAATTAAACATAAAAAACCGTATTTATTACGAGATAATTCAGTTAAATTTTCAACACTAAATCAACAACTGAAATGAATCCATATTTTGTTGAAACATCGTACGAACGGCGGAAAACGGAATCGCATTTATAAAAATGTACTTTTTTCACTCGGACTTCTATGTTATTTGATAGTCAAACGGTTGACCCTTTAAATACAAAAATACATCTACAAGAACATATTCTGAAACTTCTTAAATCCACTAACTTTTTTTTAAAGTTTCAAGCTATGTATTTCATTAGAAAACATACATAGGTGTTAAAGAATGACTGACCAGGAGCCTGTTTAACAAAATACTATGGCTTGATCTGGGCGGAGTCTCTGATCTGGGTCACAAAGATGGCCATACGCGACGGCATAAAAGCAATTGCTTTAAAAATTGATTTAGACCCGCGAGTCCCCTTAACAAATATTATTTAATTATCATAGAAAACATGTATTGCACATTGAGACTGAAAGAGTGCCAAAACAACATTTTCAAGTTACAAAGAAAATTAAAATGTTGAAAAACCGAGTAGATAATTTTAACAGTGAAATATAACTAAGCACGCATGTAAATTACAGGGTATATTGAAAATAAAATAATTTACATTACAAACACGAGCATATATATTCATTTTACCAGTCTGTCATGCACTAACAGTCCTTGTCCAAAATATATATTGAACAGATTATAGTAGACGTGCTATTAGGTTTTTTACATTTTATTTTGAATAATTATAAGTGCCCTTTGCTGTATATTACTGGTTTTATTGAGATGCACATACCTGGATATGCTTATTTTCCCTGAGTATGTTATCTCTCTAATTTGTTCGTGTTTGTAATGTAAATTATTTTATTTTCAATATACCCTGTAATTTACATGCGTGCTTAGTTATATTTCACTGTTAAAATTATCTACTCGGTTTTTCAACATTTTAATTTTCTTTGTAACTTGAAAATGTTGTTTTGGCACTCTTTCAGTCTCAATGTGCAATACATGTTTTCTATGATAATTAAATAATATTTGTTAAGGGGACTCGCGGGTCTAAATCAATTTTTTTTATTAACTATAAGATTTCGCTATATTTTTCTATAAATGAACTTTACCTCATACTTAATAGAAAAATAAAATAATAAAAAAAATGGGGTCACCATTCATTTACGCTCACAATCTGCCTTCGAAAGAAGCATACATTTTTGTAAAGGTACTTTTTTTCTGTTGAACTAATAGGAGAAATAGAGGTAATATCGAAATAAAAAAAGAACTTAATCACTAAAATCGCTCAAATTTTACAATAGTTTAGTTTAAGTACGGGTTATTTGAAAATTATAATAAAAAGTATAGGTCACGGATGAGTTAAAAAAAGATATTTCAATTTTAATGCCAAAAAATGGCATGTTTGCACAAAAGGGAGATAATTTGGAGCTTTTTCAATGATATCTACATTTTCAAAGTAATCTGGGGCCAACACGAATTGATTTTGTTTAATGATTTTTGTACCATATGATAAAGCAACAACTACTTAAGGTAATAAATAAAATTTGTAATGAAAAATAAATGTTTATTTATTTTCTGAAATTGTTATACCCTCAAGCCTCCTTAATCTTCACACTTTGTCGAAAAATGGTAAACCAAATCGATATTTAAATATCCCATATTATCAAAACGATATTCATGAATATCGTTATATAAAATGTATATTTTGGTGATAACTTACAAAAACAATAATTAAAACTTGTATGCAAATTATCAATGAAAACGTCCATCAAAACCAAGTTGTCAAAATATGCTTAGTTCATCAATTGTAGAAAACGTGATCAGCCATGTGATTTTCAACCCTTTCACTCTAGACATTACAACAATTATCATTATGCGACTATTGCAAGTAACACTTCTGCACTTAAACGCCGCCTTTGAAACGCTCATATGTGTCATAGCAATTTAGGCGCACATCGGTTTGGCTCAATCCAGTATAGAATATATTGCTGAATCTCATGCTGCTTATAGACGAGGTTGTCATTAATGATTTAATGTAAAACATATTCAGTTAAAAAAAATATTTGAACAGACTTATTAGTAGCAGTTCTATTTATAATTAAAAGACATTCAGAGACATGCTCTGGTGTTGACATGAATATCAATAATGTGGTCATTTTTCTAAATTTCCTGTTTACAAAACTTTGAATTTTCCAAACAATAAGGATTTTCTTATCCCAGGCATAGATTACCTTAGTACAACTTTTGGGAATTTTGGATCCTCAATGCTTTTCAACTTTGTACTTGTATGGTTTTATAAATATTTTGATATGAGCGTCACTGATGAGTCTTGTAGACGAAACGCGCGTCTGCCGTACTAAATTATAATCCTGGTACCTTTGATAACTATTTGAGAAATCTCTAAAGTATTCCCTCTGTAAGACTTTGAGGAATTAACACAAAATATACAACTTTTAATTTAGTTGATTCTTCATTCACCCCCTCAATAATGGTTTTAAAAATGTACACTCCATGTGTAAACATTGATTGCAATATCAAAAACATGTCTCATTTTTTCCACAATTTATTTTACTTTTCAATATCAATTACATATCAAGATGTAATTGAAGAACTAAAAAAATAAAATATAAAACATCTTTATTAGAAATAATAACTTTAACACTCAAAGAAAGAAATCTAGCACTGAACAAACTGGTATGAAATATAACAAAATATGATTCAAAGATATTCATTAAGTAATGATAATATATCTGTTTAGTATTAGTCTGCACCAAGTGACATTTCTTAGTCATTATATATCATGCAGGAGAAATCGATCAAATACTGTGGGTTACTATTGAATATTTAGTTGCAATAAACATTTAATTCTTTAATGTTCTTTCTTCGTACAAATCGAAAGTTGCTAAACAAACTGAAGACAGCAATTCAACTTCTGATAACTTTCTCTCTCTCAAATTTCCTTTTATCATTATTAACACAGGGCTCAAATCATTTAACAATAAAAAATATATAACTGAGAGAAAAGCTCTGTAAAGCAGAATTTTTGTTTTGTATAACATTCTATCAAAGTAATGATCTGGAGTCGATTTCACAAAAAAACAAAAATTATGACTAAGATTGGTCGAAAGTATACTGATTTCTTCATGACTTAAGACCAATCTTAGTCGTAAGTTTTTTTTAAGGGAAACTGACTCCTGTTCTAAAATTATGTTTTAAACTTGTGTTATTATTTTCTATCTCAAACAACAAGAGTGAGAATGTTTTTTTCTCTGTCAGGTAGAGTGAATTTTAGAAAACAGGGCTGGACTAAGAAAATCTATCAAAATATAAAAAAGAAGATGTGGTATGATTGCCAATGAGACAACTATCCACAAAAGATTAAAATGACACAGACATTAACAACTATAGGTCACGCTACGGCCTTCAACAATGAGCAAAGCCCATACCGCATAGTGAGCTATAAAAGGCCCCGATAAGCCAATGTAAAACAATTCAAACGAGAAAACTAACGGCCTTATTTATGTAAAAAAAAAAGAACGAAAAACAAATATGTAACACATAAACAAACGACAACCACTGAATTACAGGCTCCTGACTTGGGACAGGCACATACATAAATAATGTTGCGGGGTTAAACAGGTTAGCAGGATCCAAAAAGTACCAGGATTATAATTTAGTACGCAAGACGCGCGTTTCGTCACATAAGACTCATCAGTGACGCTCATGTCAAAATATCTATAAGCCAAACAAGTACAAAGTTGAAGTGCATTGAGGATCCAAAATTCCAAAAAGTTGTGCCAAATACGGCTAAGGTAATCTATGCCTGGGAGAAGAAAATCCTTAGTTTTTCGAAAAAATCAAAGTTTTGTAAACAGGAAATTTATAAAAATGACCATAGTATTGAAATTCATGTCGACACCGAAGTGTTGACTACTGGGCTGGTGATACATTCAAGGACGAAACGTCCAACAGCAGAGGCAACGACCCAGTGTTGTAAAAACTACTGACAGACAACAGTGTATGTTTGCTCTATCAACTGGAGGAATTTCTCTGCCTTTGATGGGATTGTAGACAACAAACTTCCTCTGGTTTTCAAAACCATCGATTATCTTTATATATTTCATACTTTATATGTTTCTGATGATATATCTATAAGTGTTCAGTAAACAATAATGATGTATGTAAACAAAAATGTAATGAAGCATTAAATAAATAGTCATCAAACCAAACAAAACTGAAGAAGTCTAAATCAAGATTTGAAATTAACAGAACTGTAATAAACGTTATCTATAAATAATTAATGTAGTACTACACATAAAATAGAATACAAATATAACAAGTTTTAAATAAAAATCACATGTAAAAAGAACCTAATCAGATACATCAGACTGAATATTAATTCAAAACTAATTAGGATCTTCAGTTAGACATGGTACTTCATAGAAAACTCAATCATGGGGGAAATCCCAAATATAAAACATTTATGGCAAATTATGGAATAATTTGAAGTTATCAATAAAACACTGAAAATAACAATTTATAATAACTCAAATTCTCAAAGGAATTTTGATATTGTTTCACTTAATAACATATTGTGTGGTATGATTGCCAATAAAATATAAACTATCCATGAAATACCAAAGGACCAAGATAGAAAAACTAACGTGTTAATGAGTGGACTTTAACAATAAGAAAAACCCATGCTATAAGGTAGCACAATACAAAGATTTTTTTACTTCCAATCACTAACCTTTAAAATGCTGAAACTTTCTTATGAATGCATAAAAAATGATAAAAGAGGTATATATAGATAGATCAAAGATTAATCTTTTAAATGAATGCAATATTTGTATTATGCAATCATTATGTAATCAATTATTATGTAATTAGTGGCAAAATCTCGGTCAGTTCACTTGAATGAATTTAGCTCTATCATCTCTTTAACTATACAGAAAGTTTCAACGAAATCTTAATCAACACATCATAGGCTTCAAAAGGGTGTCTCAAATTGTCCCTATGGTATTCCTTTCTCTCCTAAATTTCTAATTAGTGTATACATCCTATCCACATAAAAGAAGATAATGTTTAATTAGGTGTAAATTTTGATTCATACATTCTATCTGAAATTTGAGACACCATTTTGTAGATAATGGCCATAGGAACAACATGTTATACAATTAACCCTCTAGGGACACCTATGCCGAAGCTAATTTCATTTGAAAGTGGAAATTTGGTGAAAAATATTTTAGACACAGTTAACATAATAATTGGTTACATAATTGTTGCATAATACTAACATTGCATTAATTTGAAAGAGTAATCTGTTAGCTATCCAAAACTACCACTTATATAAAGTTTCAAGCATTATTAAGATGTTACAGCATTTTAAAACTTGGGAGTTGGAGTTATAAAATCTTTGTATTGCGCTACCTTAAAGTAAGCTCTAAAAGGATCTAGGATGACAAAATTTGAAAACAATAATACATTTACTCCAAAAACACATTTAATAAATAAACTCATCATTAATACCAGGATTGAATTTTTATATTTCAGACGGACCCTATTTCGTCTATAAAAGACTCATTGGTAATGCTCAAATAAAAGAATGATAAAGGCCAAAAGAAATTCGAAATATAAAACCATTGGGGACCAAAAATTCCTAATTAAACAAGAATTTCTGAATTGGAGTTCTGCAAATATTCCCTTGTTAACATTGAATTATACAGCTACAAAATACATTTAACTAAGATCAAATATTAAACCTACATCACCAATCAAAAGTCAAAAGATACCACAAGGAAGAATATAAAAAAAATTCAAAGGCCTTTATGCAGAAACAATTGTGTGTTCATTTTAAAATGAGACATTTGATCAAGTAACAAAACTTTGAGGCTAATCGATTAGATTTCAGGAAATGCTGCAACTCAAGTAAAAGAATTCTGTCAGAACTAATACAAAACTGAGTTTTAATTAATGGGATCACTATACATAATCATAAAACATTACAATTTTTGTTTTTATTTAAACATATTCAAAATAAAGAACAGATATCATTTAAATTACAATGTTTGTTGGGTAAGAAACAATGAACTGTATAAACATTATTTTTTTTTAAAATAAATACTCTTTTTTGTGATTGAATGCTTCAAGGGATTGCTTTGTGTTCCTTTTAACAATGCCCTTATATATATTCTAATAAGAGCCATGTGCGATGACAAATCTTGTCAAAGTACTTATAAGAAGATTATTAGTGCATATTTCCTTTAGCCTTTTAGTGATCTACAGACGTCTGTAAAATTGCCAACCTATTCGTTATTGTATCATAAGTCCTAATTGGTTGCTTATGACTGCTTAATGTTCCGTAGCAAATATTACATGCTTATTCAGGATGATAGAAGTTCGGATAGAAGAAGGGAAATTTTTTGAGGCATTAACATTTTTTTAAAATGGGGGGGGGGGAGGGTTATTGAAGGCTATGTAAGCTAGTCAAAGGAACATTCATCTATTGTCTCCAGAATCCATGTGAGAAAAATACAAAGAAAACTTTAGATAGATAATGACAATAGATGAAGTCAACAGGTCACAAATAAGCTTAAATAAAATAATATTAGATATAAATCACTTTATTGATAAATACTCTATAAAATCAAATATGTTCTCAAAACACAAAAAATAAATCGGACACTGTTCTCTAATATGCATTGACAAAATATAACAAGTCATCTAATCAGACAAAATTATTAACCAACAAATTATACAGACAACAATCATATAAAGACAAACATCATATTTCAAGGACTGATTTAACATGTTTTATGCGTTTTTTAAAGTAGTACTCAAACTATGATTAGAAAAAGGTATCATATTCTATATTCCCATCAAATCAAATAATGTAGTCAACTACCAATAAAGTGTTGAACATTTGAGAAAATAACAATTAACTATGCTTATCAGGATAATTGAAAAATATTTTTATCTGGCAGAGTTAAGCATAATGTTTTGTTTTAGATACTTAAAACTTTACTGATTTTATCATGTGCAGACAATGTAATGTCCCATTGACCTAATTTTGTAGTTTTCAAAAGAACCTTTTTGACACAAAATGAAAATGCCCTTATGAGAGGTGTTCTTTGAATTTAAATTCTGAGGGAGAAATTGATTTTACATAGAATCATAAATAAACAATGTAAACATAATAAATAATAATAAAAAAATATGTTACTAGCTATAGGTTACTTTGAATTTTTTTTGGTCATATTCAATCAAATTAAGAGCTGCTGCATAAAAACATACATAGTATGGGAATGCCTATATTTTGTAAATCATGTGAAAAAAAATCTTGAGTATAGATTGTTGATTATTCTAATATGATGTGCTTCTTTAGCTTTGTAAACAACACTGTGATAAAATTCTCGATAAAATATACTTAGCGCAGACTCAGAGATATGCATAATAATGGCTGTTATAATATCCTTCCCACGTTAATCTACATGTATTGGAACCTATTTGCAGATCCTTTGCAGATTTTATTGTTTTAAAAAGTGCAATTAAAAAAGACAAAATAACTTTTATTCTTATTCGTATGCATAATAAAAAGAAGTAATGCACAAGAGCTTGGAGAAATCAACAAAATAAAAATTAAATAAAATTCCGTGAAAGTCTATTAATCTTTTTGGTGCATTTAAGTCATTTCATAACATGACATCATACAAATGAAACCGCTAAACTTGAAAGTTTTCTGTTACGTGAACCATCGAAATTCGTATGATATTGTATTAAAACTGATTTTTTGAGGTAGGTTTTATTTTATTTTCTATTCTATTGCATTATTCGCATATTTACCCATTTCAGCAAGTCAACATGGCGGCTCCTTAGTTACAAAATGTCAACTTTTGATTTGACGGAAGCTTACGAGAAAAACATGTAAATTAAAAATGACAAATGTTGGGTTTGAGAACTTAAAGAATTAAAAATTTTTTTCCTAGCAGTTATTCTCGAAATAACCTACGCAAGTTACATATTTATAAAGATATTTGAGCTTTATCTAACAGGGAGTAAAAAAGAACAGCCACATACACAGCATACCACCCTCGCTTCAGTTTTTTAATGACCATATTTGTCCTATTAGAATCAAAATAATTCATGGAAGCCATAGATTGTTGGAAATTTACACATGGCCTGGGCCGTGATATTCGTTAATTTTATCCCTCGCTAACGCTCAGGATAAAATTTGAATATCACAGCCCTGGCCATGTGTAAATTTCCAACAATCTATGGCGTCCATGAATTATTTCTTAATTATTTGTATGTTTAATGAAACAATACTATGGTTACTTCTTTAAACAGTAAACCACAATGTTGTGTTTTATACAGAATTGATAGTCTTGACAATACAATTAAATATATAGAGATGGATAATAACCATCACATAATGAAGTTACCATACAAAATTCTGGATGAGTAATTAAATGGCACAATAAACAATACACATGTAATGACACATAACTTAGTTGAAATCAGATATTGTAAGTTCAACAAACAATTAAACACTGACTTTGATAACCTTGATTATTGTTAATACCATGTAGATCTTGTTTGAGTAGACAAAAGATGCTAACTATATCAACCAGATTGAATGAAATTTCTAAAGGAGCAAATTGACACAAAATCTCTTTAGAATTTTTTTTATCTAGAGTCAATTAATATTTTTCCATGCAAGTAATTCAATTTTTAGTATATTTTAATAACATTTTCTATCTTAATTGTAAGCCTGGGTTAAGGAACTGCCTAACAGATGTCTAATGCAAGTATGTGTATTTTGAGAGAGGGGTCAGATCAGATGTCAGAAGGTGCAATATAGGAATAAAATTTTGATGTTGCGCATTACCAGGTCTGATAATCAATGATTTTAAAATTACAAAACTGTAAGATTGAAAGAAGATTTAAGTTATGAATTAATGGGACAGAAATTAACAAAACAAAATTTCCAAAAATCAATTACTTAAAGGACAACATAGTCTACAAAAATAGATATGTGACTATATATAACACTTACATTTACTCTTTGTTAGCTTATTAATTCTTCTTTAAAAGAACTATAGAAAAATCATAAAAAACACTAATCAAAACTAATCAAAACTAAATGTAATACATTGAATTGAGTGTACTGTAATATATGAAGTGGTCAGTCACAGATCCATGTAAATAAGCTTCTCTTACAAATGGTGAAAGGTAATATTGATTGATTGATTGTTGGAGTTTAACTCCACTTTTAGCACTTTTGACTATCATGGATGCAGTGTTTTTTTATGGCATAGGAATCCTAAATGCCTGTAGAGACCACTTAATTTCAGTAAGAAAAACTAAACAGTTAAGATAAGTTGAATGCACCTTGCTATGACCAAGTTTCAAACCAGCCACCTCAGTTTTTGGGAGTCTAAACTCAATAGGAAGAAAGGCCTTTTGCAATCATAATTTTAAAAACTGTGTAGTTTTTCCATTTATCATAATAATCATTTTAATCAGTGATACTAGTTTATTTCTTCCTCACTGAAAAAATACTATGGTAAACAAATTGTGCAGCATCTAATCATTACCTCAGAACATAATATAAAAGTATGCGTAATTTCTTATTTCAAATAGAACTATGCTACTGTGCTTAACAAAATATTTTATTCAACGTCAAGTAAAATGTACTTTTGTTCTTTACTGTAGATTAAATTCTCCTTCCAGTCAAACACAGTGGTACGATGCATTATTTGTGAACTTAGGATTGGAAAAAGGTGAAAACCATCTCCAGCTGAATGGATGTCCAAACACTGACTTTAAACTCAACCAATAGGATTGCTTCTCCGATTCACCTGAATCTTTCTTTAAGTTCTCTATCCCCTGTAAGATACAAAGAAAAATGTCCATAAAAATTGAAACTGTATATGCATAAACATTGTATCTAAATTCTAAATGGATTTTTGAAGATTAATTTATTTGTACTGTTCTTAAATGAGTAACCTTCTTAAAAATTATAAATGATGAAAAATGCAACCCCCTTTTTCTTGTCATGAGTGGCCTTAGTCAATCGGCAAAGACTTCCTCCACTGTGTTTAGTCTTTATAAGTAAAATTTTAGCCAATTAAAGATCTCAATGTACTTTTCAGAAAATAAAGAAAATTATTCTTACACGTTTTAATGACATTTTGTAGTGAACAGATAAACAAACCAATATCACAAAAGTATGACTTGAGAATTTTTTTTACCGTCAGATGGGGGGGGGGGGGGGGGAAGATGGGGGTCCTAATCCCGAAATCCTGGTCTTAAAAACATGAAATCCTGAGTCCCGAATTTAAATAAATTTAAATCCCGACATCCCGTAATTTGAAAAAAAGAATTTCCGAATCCTAAAAGGGTCAATCCCTCAATCCCCAAATTCAAAATTTTAAAGGTCCAATTAATCCCCCATCACAGAATGATAATCATGATAATATAAGGAAGTGTCATAGATATCATCAGGTAACTTTCCACCAGTGAAAGCCAATTTTATGAAGAAACATTCCTGCAGTGAAAGTCAATTTAATGAAGAAACATTCCTGCAGTCAAGGTCAAAATTATGAAGAAACTCTCCTGCAGTGAAAATTTTCAGGCGAAACTTTTCTGAAGTGGAAGTCAATTTTATGAGGAACCTTTCCTGCAGCTAAAGTCAACTTTATGTAGAATTTTCCTATGTAGTGAAAGATAATTTTATGTAGTAACTTAATGCAGTGCAAGTCATATATGAAGTAATTTTCTGAAGGAGAATGAAGAATGAGTTTATACTTCATGTACAGTGTATTTTTCATAATATTTTAATATTGTTATGTCATTCTAAATTTATGAGATTTTAATCATGTTTTTTGGTACTCATCCCATATGAACATGATGAAGGCAATAATATATAGGATAATGTTGTTTACAGCTATTGTTGCTTCAGATGTTCCAGTTTCATATGAAGAAATACCATAATGAGATCGTCCCTTTTGAGTCAAAATTAATGAAGTAAACCTTAAACCAGTCTGACACAATTCTAAACCGAAAAATTTGATTTTTTCCATAACAAATATCTGTCTGTAGAGAAATATCAATCATTTCTGATTAAATGGTATTTTGCTGTCTAGATCATATTTTTTAATTCATTTTTTCCAATTACTAAGCCTGCTTTGACGAGCTTACGTCAAAATCAAAACTTTTTCATTTCAACATTAAGTAAATTGTAAATCTGAATACCTAAAATCAATATCATTAACTAAGGATAGGAATGTACTTCATGCAGACAAATTAAATAGGAGTATACGTTTTATCAAATCAGACTTTGAAATAAGCTCTAAATTCTATACTGGTCATGTTTAAAAAATTCACTAATGATCATACAAAAGAAAAAAATCAGACTTTTAAAGAAGTTAACAAAGTTGTAATAATTTGTATGTACTACTGCACCTCTGATAAAATGATTCCTGCCAAGTAGAGAACAGTTTGACAATTTCCTAACAAAATGTAAATGTTACATTTCAATAATCTACAAAATCTTGTAATTAAATTCGTTGAATCATCAGATACTGTCAGAAATTATCCAGATATCTACAAATGTCAAATAAATGTATTGTCAATCACAGTTAGTACAAATATTGGCCAAGTGTTCTGCACATGAAAAACTAAAAGGTTGCAAAGAGCATGCATTAAGTGCTGAATTAGTAGTTGCTACATGGAATATATATTGAGTCAATTATAAATTTATTCTGATTAAAACAAAATTTAGTATATGCTTTTATTTCAAAAACACACTTAAAAGTCTTAATTGTTTCAGCTTTTATTCTGATAACCTGGTGAAGAGACCACTGGCTGATTATATCAGTACAATTCCTTTCACGAATTATTGAAAACATGGTAACAGTGTAAATATTAAATTTTTCGCATTTTATTTCAAACAAAAATTAAATTCTGGTGATTTTGGACATCAGTTTTGTTCATAAATATAAATTGTACAGAATGCACAGTGAAAAAATGTGCAAAGGGACATAAGTAGGAATAAGTAGGAATCCATTGCATAATATAAACAGTAGCCAATAATCAAAAAG
The DNA here is from genome assembly GCF_965363235.1 of Mytilus galloprovincialis. Lineage (NCBI taxonomy): Eukaryota > Metazoa > Mollusca > Bivalvia > Mytilida > Mytilidae > Mytilus > Mytilus galloprovincialis. Next base: position 94,206,348 of record NC_134843.1, read on the forward strand.
CTGATAGCTCTGAGGTGGAAGAAGGTGAATAAAAGGTAACCTGAATTACCACAAAAGCAGCCCCACTAACCCAGGCTGCTTTGTTCCATTATCGTTATGATGTTGTTTTTTTCTTCAAACAAGAAAAGGTCATAAGTACATGAATTTCCCATCCGTACAATCATTTTCTATGTTCAGTGGACTGTGAAAATTAGGTAAAATCTTTAAATTGGCAGTAAAATTAAGAAGATCATATCATAAGGAACACATGTGCACTAAGTTTCAAGTTGATTGGATTTCAACTTCATCAAAAACTACCTCGACCATAAACTTTATAACCAGAAGCAGGACGAACGGACAGACCAGAAAACATAATGCCCATAAATGGAGCATAAAAATAGTAAGGCTTGTTACATACCCGCCAACTTTTGAAAGTTCCCATAGGGGTTTTTAGTGCACAACAACAATTTTAAGGTTACAATTTTAAGCGAAGTATTTTGCACGATCTGGATTGTCTAGAAAAAGTGTCATATTTGTATGATGAACTTACATGCCTTTTTCTTAAGTCTGTTTGCATGATTCTAGTTATTAAATCGGTAGAAGAGATGAAGCTATTTTCTTGCGTAAGAATATTAGATGCTTGTTGAAATTTCCAATTTTGAATTATGCACACAAAGATGGACCTTTAACAGGTTGGGAACAACACTCCAAATGAGGGGTAACCTTATTGGAAGAACATTACAACCCACTGTAAAAAATGAGCACATTTTTATTCATATTATTTGATGAAACTTTCCCCCAAGAACTATGCATCTATTAAATACTAAATGGTCAAAATATGTCAAAAGAATTTTCTGTTGTTTCTAAACTTAATATATCTTCTTTATTAATTTGACCCCTCATTTAGAAAAAATTGTTCCAAATATAAGAATTTTCCCACTTTTGAGTTTAATAAAAATCTTAAAAATGTTCTTTCTTTTATTTCAACAGTAAAATGACCCCTTATTTTAGGAACAGTCCCTTATTTAAGGGACACCACTCATAATTGGGGGGGGTGTGTCCCAACCTGAATACAAAAATAAAATATGTTACAACCAGTATTATGTCAATAAATTAGTGAAAAAAAATACTATTTACTATCTTTATCATATTTATGGTAGTACAGTAGACTTCGGACAATCGGATACCAAAAATGTCAGCTAAAAATATCCGATTACCCGATATATTCAATTAGACGATGAATGTATATTCAATGAATATTCTACAATAATAAGTAGATCTATTGCTTAATATGTGAAAGGGCTGGAGGATTGATGGAGTGATTTTTATCAATAACATCACCACGATGTTTGCGAGAAAAATTATCAGCTGATTATGTAGCTAATGATTAAATTTGTTTCCACTTGCAGTTTTTAAATCCTATATTTATTAAAATCAATCAAATGTCCTGCAATATTTATGTAAATTATTATCTTCCACCCATAGTTTGTCTTTACTTGTTTAGTAAATAAATTATTTACATTTTCACACAGGTAAACTAATTTGGCTATAAATAGATCAAAGCATGTCTGAGTAGAATCTCTAATCTAAAATCGTAATTGTTATAAATTTTATTTCTTTAAATAATCAAATTTATACTTATGAAAATAATCATGATTGATAAAATAGTATTGCATAAAGTTTACGCTTTCAGAGACTATTTATGTTTTGGTCATGGTTCTAGAGGCTTCTTCACATATTTGTAAACAAACCAATATGGCCGCCACACGTGATTACCTTTGCACATGTGAAAAAAATATTTCTGACAAAAGTCAGATTTCTCTTGTCAAAAGGGATTTATATTTATATTGCAATAAATTATTCAGAAGGAGGTACATTCAGTTTCAATTATATTTCTTATTCTATGAGCATTTAGAGTTTAATCAAATTCTCCCAACAGTAACGTACTGCTCTTGTCAACTGAGTCTTGAATAATTCTATAAATAGATTCAAACCATTTGAAGTAGAAAGGCATCTAATTCACATGACAAGGAAAACAATGAATAAATACACCAATTTAATAAGAAATAGATCCTTTTTATTTATTAAAAACAAAATCTTCTTGTATGCAAGATTGCAAATTCATAACTTCAAGGGCGAACTTGTAAACAGGGCGAGTTGTCCCGATACCAAATTCACGCATGCTTACTACAAATATCTACAGTAAAAATATCCGGTTACAAGTAAACAAATAACGTTCATGGATTTCATGTGGATGAGATGAAATCTATTAATTTACATAAATAAAAAGGTCATATTTACGATAGTGATTGTTTTTCAATCCTAATTTACAAATTAAATGATTCAGATGCTTAATCATGTGTAAAAATCGGTGTCAGGAATCTTAAGTTGTTATAAAATTGTAATACACAGAAACGAATGCGGCATACCGAGGCTCAATGAGTTTAAAGTCGGTCCCATAGGTCTTCAGAAGACTTGACGTCTTCTTCCACCAAAAAAAACAGTTACATAAAAAATGCAGTAGAATACAAATGTAATTGTTTTACTTACAGTTTCATCAGAACAGATGGCTGTTAGTTGAGTACCACACATTATAGCTGTAAATATACCAAACAGCAACCCCTCAAATATAAGGAAAATCAGGAAAACTGTGGTTGCTGGTGGAGAAAACCCTGAGCATACTGAAAAAAAAACTCCAAAATACATTATTCTTGAAATAGCTAGCAGATAATGGATTTAACAGGAAGTTGGTGTCAGACAGATATAGGAAGTCATAACACGTTAGAACTCGTTACTCATCAAATTCAAGTTGCTGATATATTAGTTGGACAGTCATATAGACTGATAGATGGAAGGACATACAGATTGCAGTACGTGTAGTACCCACTTTTAGGGTATAATTGATTTTTATTAAATGTTGGTAAATAAATAAATACAGATTATACAGTGAAACATCCAAGATGAGAGCCTTTAGACATGCAAAGATCCTCAGTTTTACAATGTCATTCAAACTACTGTTAATATTAAATCAAGATTTGTTTGTCAAGACAAATGTAATAGAGATGCAAATCTTTAGTTTTAATAAGGGAAATTACCATTACCACATTGTTAAATATCAAGGTTACCATTATATATCTTATAGATAATGAAATTGTTTTCCTGCATGTAAGGTTAATAACCTCTGAGTGACTTTCTGTCCTACTCATACCCTTGGCACAACTGATCTATAATCAGACAACTTAATTACATAACAGCTGATACTTATCATTGCCAAGAAACTTCCCTCTTTATCTTGTCATTTCACTTATACTGTAAGAATTTAGACCATAACTTATCTTGACATTGTTTACAGCAAACCAAATAATTTATATCTTTTTCACCAAATGTGAACCAATTTTTAAAAAGTTAATTATTTTCTTCTTCAAAATCTTATAGTAATTATTATTTTGATAGATTTACCATATATACATGTACCAAAAAGTAAAATAACAAAATTACTGAACTCTGAGGAAAATTCGAAACGGAAAGTACCTAAGCAAATGGCAAAATCAAAAGCTCAAACACGACATGTACCAACATGCAAAAACAAGGAAGAGATGGACATGATGAGTGAACAATTCTTAAAATTAAGGTTCCAGAAGACCAAACCCAGCTAGAAACCTGAATGACAGTTAATTGGTACTAAAAACTTGACTGTTTTAAAATATCAGGATAGAGTCACCTTTTCGATATTTATCTTAAGACAATGAAAGAAAAAAACTCAAATAATTTTAATAAACACCTTCAATGAAGTAAACAAGGCATAAAACAAAAACAAAACACATATCAACTGATAACACAATTATATATTCATGATTTTATACACACACTTTGAACAGCAGAATGAGGAATAAACCTGTATTTTACATATTAAACCTGCAATTAGTATGACAGTTTAATTGTACCTTTTGATACCATAGCCTCTTAGAACTTAACTTTCAAACCTACAATTAGTATGACATTCAAATTGTACCTAATGATCCCACAGCCTCTAAGAACTTAATAGAGTAATTAACTTGTACTTTACAAAAGTTCTTTGACTCCAGAAAATCTATAATTAATATTTTGAAGTGCATATTACATGTTCCAATTTATATTACCATATTAAGACAGCTGCAATCATGCACCATAATATTATAATCTTGAATATGTAATACCATCAATATCTATACCAGAACATAGAGAATCTATTGATATAAAATAGTCATAACAGCAACATATCATTATTACATGCCTTCCACTTAATATTGAATCTATGCCTTCAGATTTTTTTGAAAAAAGTGTATGCCTTTGACATTATAAAGTCCTTGAAAATACGAAGCAAAGAAATAAATGGGGAATGTGTCCATGGGACACAGATGATGCCCCCACTAGCATATAACGTTACAAAGGGACAACACAAGAACTGTATAAATGACACCACCTAAATTCAAACTTGATCTGTGTTTTGTGGTAATAACATTGTGTATAAGTTTCATAATGTTTAGTTGAGGCAAAGGTCGAACCCTGAACAGTTAGGGCTAGTATGGACACAACATTCAAACTGGATACAGCTCTGAATTTGGATTGTGATTAAATAGTTGACACAGCATAGGTTTCTGACACAGAATGAATGTGGTCTAATGAACTTAAAATATTTTTTTTTGCTTTTGAGCAATTCACTATGCTGTTGAATATTAATCCTTTGATATTTGAAGAAATTTTCTTTTTCATTTCTGAAATCTGAAATAAGAAAAATTGAACCCCACCATTTTTTTTTCACCTCCCCCTTTCCCTTATTCCAAAAATGATCTCAATTCAAATTTCTAATGGAGTTTTCAACAATAACTACTCATTTAAATACATCATAAAATATAAAATGTCATACAGTCAATTTAAGTTGATTTAACTATTATTCTGGACAATTGGTGGCCTTCGGCTGTTTTCTGCTCTATGGTCGGGTTGTTGTCGCTTAGACACATTCCGCATTTCCTTTCTCAATTTTAAAGAAAGAAAACTCCAATGCAACATTTTATATTGGCAAATTTCCAATGAAGTTCATTAAACTAAAGTTTTTGGCAAATTTCCATTGGAATTTATTAATAATAAAGTTTTTGGCAAATTTCCAATATACATAATTTAAGAGCAGCTTAGGTGAGATATTAAAATGAGTTTCAATTACCAATCTTACACTGCTTTTAAATTATGTTTTGTACTTAAAGTCATAAGAAACCTCAAATTAAAAAAAAATATGCATATGTTTTTTATAATTAAATGGATAGTTTGCATTATACAACTTATGTACATATACTTTTTTTCTGAGGAAAGTTCTTTAATTTGTCCACATTTAGAAGAAGTTTACTTATTTTTAATTGCTTGCTTCCAGGAAGCAATTCTCCGACATATTTTCCATATGCATAGTGACCTGAGCGTAACCCTCCTCGTAAAAATCCGGTGATCGCAATACGCACGAATCTGTCATTAAAATAAACAATTATCTGATTGTACATGTTAAACACGTGCTCAACACCCATGCTTTTTGTTATTTGTTTACTATAAGGTGACAATCGGTAAACTTTGGCTTCAAAACACGGCATTTAATGAGCAGCCATATTTGTTAAATCATAACAGATAGAGAGAAAATAAATTGATGATTATACAATATATTTGCTTAAAAAATGATAAAATGGTGCACAGAGGGCTAAGTTTATGATATAAACATGCATTGGTTCAAGAATTGGATAAACATTATTTTTCACCACTCACTGGTTTTATATGACTTTAAGTAATTGTCCATTAACCTGGAAACCTTCCCCCCCCCCTTTTTTGCACCTTATTCCTTAACGGTTTGAGCCATAACTCCCAAAGACAATTCTTACCATCCCTTTGTGGTATTCCAATATCCCAAATCTAAATGCATGGTTAGATTCATCATATCAAAGAAACCCAAGAATTCAATTTTTGATGAAATCAAATAAAGTTCAATTTTGGACCCTTTAGACCTCAATGTGGACCAATTTAATAACCGGTTCTTAATATTAAAAATCTAAATACATGGTTAGATTCAGCATATTGAAGAACCTCATATATTGAATTTTTGTTGAAATCAAAAGAAGTTTAATTTTGGACCCCGATTTAGACCAACTTGAAAACTGGGCCCATAATAAAAAAACTAAGTACATGTTTAGATTCAGCATATGAAAGAACCCCAGGAATTCAATTTTTGTTAAAATCAAACTAAGTTTAATTTTGGACCCTTTGGACCTTAATGTAGACCAATTTGAAAACAGGACCAAAAATTAAGAATCTAAATACACAGTTAGATTTGGTATATCAAAGAACTCCAATAGTTCAATTTTTGATGAAATCAAACAAAGTTTAATTTTTGCCCCTTTTGGCCCCTAATTCGTTGGGACCAAAACTCCCAAAATCAATCCAAACCTTCCTTTAGTGGTCATAAACCTTGTGTTAAAATTTCATAGATTTCTATTAATTAAATATACTAAAGTTATTGTGCAAAAACCAAGAAAAATGCTTATTTTGGGACCTGTTTTTGGCCCCTAATTCCTAAACTGTTGGGACTTAAACTCCCGAAATCAATCCCAACCTTCCTTTTGTGGTCATAGACCTTATGTTAAAATTTCATAGATTTCTGTTTACTTATTCTAAAGTTATTGTGCGAAAACCAAGAAAAATGCTTATTTGGGCCCTTTTTGGCCCCTAATTCCTAAACTGTTGGGACCAAAACACCCAAAATCAATCCCAACCTTCCTTTTATGGTCATAAACCTTGTGTTCAAATTTCATAGATTTCGATTTACTTTTACTAAAGTTAGAGTGCGAAAACCAAATGTCTTCGGACGACAGCGAGGACAACGACGACACAAACATGATACCAATATGCGACCAATATAAAGTATTAAAAATAGTTGAAAGTCATTGATTTTTCTACTTTTTCCAGATCAATGAATAAATTGCTGATATTGAGCTTTGACATGAATTTTATAAGAATAAAGCAAGAATTGTTCACTTGAGAGCTATATATAATGTAAATTCAGTAAGTATTGCAAGTGATGGAGGCATGGTATTTTAATGTCCTCTTTGTGGACAAGCATACCCCAAAGCTTGTGGCACAATAACCAATGTAACTAGTCAGAAGCTCAAAATACATTTATAAATACCATGGACACCAATGTACTAGTGATTCTAAAGAGTTATGTCTCCTTAATTAGGGTTTACTTTATATGCCAATTTGAAATAATACAAGATATGATACACCATGTACCAGTACCAGTGTTTCTTGAGAGTTATGTCCCCTTTAATTAGGGTTTACTTTATATACTAATTATATAAATACAAGATATGATACACAATGTACCAGTACCAGTGTTTCTTGAGAGTTATGTCCCCTTTAATTAGGGTTTACTTTATATACTAATTATATAAATACAAGATATGATACACAATGTACCAGTACCAGTGTTTCTTGAGAGTTATGTCCCCTTTAATTAGGGTTTATTTTGAATATACTAATTATATAAATACAAGATATGATACACAATGTACCAGTACCAGTGTTTCTTGAGATTTATGTCCCCTTCATCAAGGTTCAATGAATATACCAATAATACAAGATATGATACAAAATATACCAGTGATTTCTTAGACTTATATTGCCGTAATCATGATAAAAAGGGCTTAATGAATATAATAATAATCATTCAAGATACAATACAAATGTAACAGCGACTCTTCAGAGTTATGTTCCCTTAATAAGGGCTTACTAAATATACTAATATATGAGATGATTTTTCATTTCCTATCGTTAATTATCGTTAGTTAATTTTTAGATGGTGACGTTCCCTTGTCACCATCTTACGGTGTTTATATATATCTCAACTTGTACGATTCGCTTGTGTATGTAACAATGTTTTAGATTTAAACGAGAGAAATTTATGTATTACTGAAAAATTATTACACCAGGGTTTTCGATATCACAAACAAGTCAAAACATTTACTAAATTTTATCATCGGTATAAGGACATCATTCGTAAATATAGCTCAACATGCAGACTTCTTATACTTTCAGGAACTTCACATCCAATTTTTTGTGGAAATATTCTATATAAAGCACAAAAATGTCAGTATTCACCTCAGAAGCTAACAAAACCTTTCAATAGACTTAATAAGAAGGGATAGAGTTACAATACTGTTGTCAGGTCATTCAAGATTGCATATTTTGGCGTTAATATTGATTCACTTAGGGTCTTTGCATCAGAACTTACCACATTTATTTAAAAACTAGTTGTTGGCATGACACGGGTTATGTTCTTCTCATATATGTTATGATGGTATGATACTAAACTCCTAACAGGAAGGATTGTGCCTGATAATCATATGATGAAGACATAATCTTTAATTCAGTTAAATTGAAGTCTGGAGCTGTTGTTATTTATGTATTATTGTCATTTTGTTTATTTTCTTTGGTTACATCTTCTGACTTGGACTTCTCTTGAACTGAATTTTAATGTGCAAGGTTTAGGGGAGGGTTGAGATCTCATAAACATGTTTAACCCTGCCGCATTTTTGCACCTGTCCCAAGTCAGGAGCCTCTGGCCTTTGTTAGTCTTGTATGATTTTTAATTTTATTTTCTTGTGTACAATTTTGAGTTTAGTAAGGCGTTCATTTTCACTGAACTAGTATATATATTTGTTTAGGGGACAGCTGAAGGACGACTCTGGGCGTGGGAATTTCTCGCTGCATTGAAGACCTGTTGGTGACCTTCTGCTGTTGTCTGTTCTATGGTAGGGTTGTCTCTTTGACACATTCCCCATTTCCATTCTCAATTTTAATAATACAAGATAAGAAACAAAATGTACCAGAAATTATTTATAGTTATGTCCCTTTAATTAGGGCTTACTGAATATTAACTAGTAATACAAGATAGAATACTAAATGTTTGAGTGATTCTTTAGAGATAAGTCCCTTTAATAAGGACTTACTAGATATACTTATAATACTATAATGGAAACAGGTTTTCTTTATTAAGGCCACACCAATTTAATTTCTTGTTCTACGGATTTTTGGACTCCAAAATTTGGGGAGAGCGAGCAATTTGAAAATTTTAATAAAAAATATTTAATTTGCAAATTTTTGAGGCGAAGGTTGAAAAGTAAAGGCGAGCGATTATAATTTTTTTTTGTAAACATACAATAGTAGGTTTTGACAATATTAAAACTTGATTTATCACTTGCACTTTGACATTTCTTTTTAAATTTCTGAAGTATTTTTTCCCTGTTCACCAAGAAATAATTAAATCTGGTCTATGTATGTGTGACTGACAATGAGACAATTCTCCATCCAAGTCATAATCAGTTTGGGGGCAACCCCTTAATGTTATAAATATCCCTTTTACATGTTTTATAAGTTATAATATATTTGTTTGTACAAAAGGGCTCATATTTTCTCAAAGAACTATATATCTATCTGGTATTAAATGGTCAAAACATGTCCAAGAATTTTGTAATATTCCTGGACACATTTACTTTAACAGTTTAATATTATTCAAAATAAGTGGACCCCTCTTTTAGAAAAGTTGTTTAAAATATGATGTAACTCTCCTCTTTTTGGGTACAAAATTCTAAGTTTTCAAAGGTTTTGTATAGAAGAACTATACAAATCCTTGGTATTTCTATTTTCTTTTCTACATCAGTAAAATGACCCCTTGTCTGAGGGAGGGTTGTTCTCAACCTGATAATAACAAACACAGGTCAAAGTACGGCCTTTAACACAGGGCTTTGATACAGACCAAACAGCAAGCTATAAAGGACCCCAAATTTTATTAGCATACACAATTCGAACAGGAAAACCAACAATTTAATTTATATATCCAAACAACGAACATTTTTTGATAGGGAATATAAGGGGGAAAGAAACCAATTTTTTGTTCTTTACAGGTATTTCCGCTGTTATAAATTTAATTTTATATCGGAGCACTCCCACTTTGGATAAATAGGTTTCATGCTGAAACAAATATTCTCACAGATATTTACAAAGTGTGGTGGGGTGCTTTTATGTTTAAAATCGTTACATACAGGTTAGACTGTGATTTTAAAAACAAATGTAGATATCTTTTTATAATATTTACAAAAAAAAACAGTGCGGGAAATGGACATGATTAAATTTCCGGATGCAAGCAGGAATGTAAAAATCAAAGAGCAGATTGCTCTGAGGAATACGATTGCCCTTGTTTCATTGAAACATGTATACATGTAGCTGGATAATATTATTTCCATAACTAATTCAACTGCACATGTAAAATAGTTACAAAATAGCCAACCCCGGATAAAAGTGTATGAACAATGTAATTAGGCCTATTGTGTTTTATTTTTGTACTATCAATTCCAAGTTTATTTTCCACAGCAGTCACTGAGACTCCGAGTGAGAGAAGGTATTTCACTTCGTATCTTATCACCTATTTTCCTACGTTAATTCTAGGAGGAACCCCATTCCTAACTCTTAAATATTGAATTTCCTTTTGGTCAGTGATCATGACTCCTTTCCGTACACATTTATCGGTTTAAATTGCGATCGTTTTTAATATAATACGACGTTTATTGACAGAACGAGCTAATACTCGACGTGTTGTTTTGATTCAGAATTCACAGAAGTTACTTCCGGAAGGGAGACAACTCGAAACGATAATATGGAAGACTCCATTTCACCTGAAGGGGTGTTCTACGATGTGGACTTCATTTATTTTAATTTAAATGATGCATATGATTTAAAATTATGCAACAACAATAACCCTCAATAGCAGACATACATAGAAAAGATCCCATTAGTTATAAATTAGTTAATTGAGTGGGGAATCCAGAGCAACCATTCAATCTAAAACCCCTTGAAGTCAGGAAAACCATACGCATGCGCATAATTCCAAAACAAACCCTGGATCAAGAACGTATATTATACATGTTATATGTTTATTAAACGACCTAGATGGTTCTCTATTTCTTTATGGAAGTACAATCACAAATATCAGTTTCATAACGGTAACATATAAGAAAAACTCCACTTCAGTTCTTATATGACAGAAATAGATTTATCGGAATTCAGAGAACTTTCGCATTTTATCAAAACTGGGAATTCCCTCTGACGTGTTTCTAAATTTATAAAAACACTAAATATAAGTACTGCTTAATTCTGATTTTCCGTGTTGTTAAAAACAAGCATATAAGTCAAGGGAATTATCAAACATGAAGATTATGAAAAGAACATTATAGGAAAGTTGTTTAAAATGTTTAAGTTCAATCCCTTTGTTTGTTTTTACCTTTTAAAGCAAGACAATCATAAGAATCTGAGATGTTCCTTAATGTTTAGAGTAAAACGATTGACGTGAGGACAATGCTTTGAGCCACCGGTATAAGTCTACAGATTGCTTGAAAGCAATCGTATCCCAAAAAATAAAAAAATTCTGTTTTGAAAAAAATAGGTGAGGGCAGGTCCGTCGAACAAGGAATCAAATTGGTGTGGCATAAGGTTATGTCTTCTTAAAAAGGGCTTACTAAATATACAAATAATACAAGATATGATACAAAATGTATAAGTGATTCTTTAGGCCAAATTAAAAGGTCAGTAGGTCATCAATTCTTTATTTAAATTTTATTTTTGATTGCCAAAAAAAAATATTGTGTATTCATCCTTACAGGTTCTGGTATTGTGCATGTCCCTACCATGTGTTCACTACTATGTCTCCTTTAACTATTGATTACTAAATATACTAACAATACATGATACGATACAAAATGTACCAGGTTTTCTTAGAGTTATGTCCCCTAAATAAGCGCTTACTTTAATAATATGTTAATTATAATAATACAAGATATGATTCACAAAGTATCAGTGTTTCTTTGTCCCTTGAATAAGCCCTTCAAGGGCTTTCTAAATATACAAATAATACAAGATAAGATACAGACTGTACCAGTGATTCTTTAGAGATATGTCCCTTTAATTTTGGCTTACTAAAAATACTAATAACAGTATACATAGATACAGTACAAAATGTACCAGTGATTCTTAAGAGTTATGTCCCTTAATTAGGGCTTACTGAATATACAAATAATACAAGATACACCACAAAATGTACCAGTGTTTAGTTAAAGTTATGACTCCTTAATAATGGCTTACTGAATATAATAATAATACAAGATACACCACAAAATGTACCAGTGTTTAGTTAAAGTTATGACTCCTTAATAAGGGCTTACTGAATATAATAATAATACAAGATACACCACAAAATGTACCAGTGTTTAGTTAAAGTTATGACTCCTTAATAATGGCTTACTAAATATAATAATAATACAAGATACACCACAAAATGTACCAGTGTTTAGTTAAAGTTATGACTCCTTAATAATGGCTTACTGAATATAATAATAATACAAGATACACCACAAAATGTACCAGTGTTTAGTTAAAGTTATGACTCCTTAATAAGGGCCCGGCTTACTGAATATAATAATAATACAAGATACACCACAAAATGTACCAGTGTTTAGTTAAAGTTATATTTAATCCATAGTAAAATCCAATCATTACTGACCATGCAATGGGAGGACTACAGCCTTCAAAATCCTAGCCAAAACCTTTAAACCAGTTATAAAATGATGCTCTGGCAAAACTCCAGCCACTGTCTAATAGTTAATATTCTCATTATCTCACCTTTAGCAACACTTAAAACTAAGTATGTATAGCCTCAATATATAAGGTATACTCACACTTCCACTCCTTCCCAACACAGGTGATATTGTGGATTCACTATTATTCGTTGGATACCAATTTTCGTGGTTTTCGTGGGTACAGGTTCAACGAAATACAAATTTTCTACCAGGTAATATGCAGATTTTGGCAAAACCATGAAATTACATATCCACGAAAATGCAAGTTTTCCGCAATCCACGAAAATTGGTACCCACTAAAATAAATGAATCCACAGTAAAATATACAGACATGTACACCATGTACACTATACGTAGCCTCTATGTATAAAGTATACTTACACTTCCACTCCTTCCCAACACAGGTGATAAAATGATATACTGACATCTACACTATACGTAGCCTCTATGTATAAAGTATACTTACACTTCCACTCCTTCCCAACACAGGTGATAAAATGATATACTGACATCTACACTATACGTAGCCTCTATGTATAAAGTATACTTACACTTCCACTCCTTCCCAACACAGGTGATAAAATGATATACTGACATGTATAAACTATGGAATGATATTAAACATATATACATCTGAAATAGAAAATAAAACATATATTAAGATATAACTTTGTTTATTTGCTTTTGATCTATTGTTTACTTTCACTCATATACAAGTGGTATTAAAGCTCCTTCTCTTTCAACAGAGAATTCCTGAAAATCCATCATGTGTTTCACAACTCAAAGCATTAATGCATTTCAAATTTCATTATTATAAATGAGAATATATCATGAACGTATTAAAATTTTCATGATATTTTTAAAAACAATAAACATTACTTTGTAAAGCATATATTAGATCACTTTAAGTACTAAAGGTTTAAAGGGAAACTTCGCAAAAAAATCAAAAATTGATAATATGTTTATTCTGTATAAAAATGCTCAAATTCATAGATATTAAAGTTTTATTCTGCTAGATAAGAGATCACCATCGATTTTTAATTTAGAGTATCAATTCTCTGCAGTCGGCCATTTTGTCACCTTGTCCGATTTGCAGTCACGATATGTCTAAGGACCAAAACTACAGTAACCCGATGTAGTCGTAATTGCGTGCCCATATCTCGTCAATCGTACGGTTGTTTTATCCGACTAGTTAACTAGTTAACTAACGATACGGAAAATTTTCTTCTTTTTTTTTAAATAACCATGATCTGTTATTTTTAGACTGATAATATAGGAATTAGTGAAAAAGTCAAAATTTCAAATCATAAATAAGTCTAGATCTTCCGTGAAACTTGAATTGTTTTCGGAAATCTAATTAGTTCATAATTCTTTTATGCAATAAACTTTATTCAACTAAATTAGGATCTTAGCTCCACTGATCACCCGAATGGCTAAAGGTATTACTCCCAAAGGTATTGTAGGGGGTGTGAGGTGACACGTCCAGGTATTCAAGCGATTTCCTGTCAAGTTTGCAAATTCATGCATCGTTTCACTTCTTAGTGTATTGATAAGTGTACACGGCCGATAACTTATAACTTTCCATTTTGACCCATTAGGTGTATAATATACATCTCTATCTTGCGTGTCCGAAAGTGATATTACTAAACTCATAGGCTTGTTTATGACAAAATTTCTGGTGAAAAGAAATTTATTTATAAAAATATAAATAATACCCAAAAAAAAAAACCAAAAAGATTTGATGAAATATAAATCTATATACGTATTTTTTCCAAGGGTAAATTTGGTAAAATGTAATATATACTCGTTGTCAATGGTGAAGGACAGATTGGAACATACTACAAATATTGATTTAAAAAAATGTACGCACTTGTCGACCATTCGTACATACGCCTGGATTATAAGTTACGGAACTATAGCGCAAATTAAAATATATACATGTATACATAGAACATAAGAAAGAAAGATACATTTTGCGTAAATTGGGGTAAAAGTTTTGTAAAATGACAAGTCCATGTATGCCAACAGTATGTAATCATCAAATGTCGATAGACTATTGTATACCAAAAGAGGAAGAAGAAAAGATTTTAATACAGGTCGATATATAACTTCATTTGGCTCATCGAAGTTATGGACATTTATATATCAATTAGACTGTTCTCGAAAAAAGGAAGAAATTCGTCATCATCACAATTGTTCCGACATGCATGTAATGTATACGCAACTGGAAGTACACTAATACCGAGGGATGTGAATATTTCCCAGGAAAACTATAGAGTATAAAAAGTTTCAAATCAATTTCGGGATTTATTTTCTCTCTTGATATTCAATGGCAGCAATTTAAAGAATAAACTGCTAGTCCGCTTTTGTGGTATTCTTGCCAGTTGAAACAGACTTATGATTACATTAAAAAATAGGGAAAGGTGACATTTAATTCGTTCATTTTTTTTAATACATTGTTGTTCAAATAGCTAAAGTATTATATATAGTTACGGTGTGAGACGAAGAGTATTTTAAGAAGGACATTCCCGATTATGTATAAATTTTGTTGATGTTTTTCACAATTAAAAAGCATATCTGTTCGTAATTTGTTGATTCCATTCCAATTAGATCCTTTAATTTTCTGTCAATTTTTTAAAACATCTTTTTTCAAATATCTGAAGTATTCATGTGTTGTGAGATTTAAAATATTTTGATGAGCACATTAATTCCTAAATAGGTAATTGGATGGACTAAAATATATAATTGCAATTGTCAATGATCTGTTTGAAATATTTAAGGCTGCCGATCCTAATTTGAAATAGTACAATTTTTAGTTCATAAACTCGTGTTTAGAAGGCTATTTTAATTTATAAATACTTCAATTAAAATAATTCAGTATTATATCGTTACTAAAGTAATCAAAAGTCATAATTCATTAAAAGTGATCTTATGCAAAATATAAAAATATACAACAGCTATCCAGTTATTGTGCGATTTTATTATTCCCGTTAATTAATTTTGATTATTTTATTTTTTTTTACATTCATGTGTCTGAAACTTTGTCTGACTCCCGTTTACATTTGATACGGAATGTTGTTCACACCTGAAATGCCAGTGAACCGTGACACCTAGATTTCACTGAATGAGGATCAAAAGATTAGAATTACATAATGCTAATCTTTTAATTACCTTGAGTTAAACTACGCATTCCACATTCTTTAGGTGTCACAAAATAATACACATTTTATTGTTTCCACCGTGCAAGCAAGTGAAAATGATTGCTGGAATGAAGCAAAAAGGTCAGAATACAAACTTGTATGTTTAATACACTATCGATCATGTCAGTTTCATATGTTTGTTTAAAGTATTTTTAGAAAAAAAATCATAAAAATATTCTAGTGTATGATTTACTTTTATTATTAAAATTCGTTTAAAAAAATCCACACGATCTAATTTTAAAAGTTGCATGGCTATCACTTATTTTTCATCGGTTAATAGCTACACCAAAAGTCGTCGATGCGCTTTAAATCGCGTTATTAGATGGTTAACGAACAAGACTTAAATGAGATATTTTCACTCCCGGCATGCATCAAAGACTTAAACTACGTCACATAAGTCAGGAAGTTTCAAAAAATAAAATTAATAATTCCCAATTTTCTTCTTTCTTAGATTTCATATCAAAATAAAACTTGGTGAATATGTTTTTTATGGTATTATGAACATAATAAGATGAAAAGTGAAAAATCGCGAATTATCCCTTTAATAAATACATTTTATTACAATAAGATTGTTCTACCATATAGCCTGAATCCATGAGTTAATTGTATATTGCAAGAAGCACTATTCTTACATAAAAAGCAGCTCATCAGGCTCCTAAATCTCCATTCAGACACAACTACAGTACGGGTAGGGACTTATTTTTATGGATGTCTTAATCCGTCTAGTCGGATATGAATAATCGGACATTTTTATGGTAGGTAGTATGGTCATTAATCAACAGATCCAGGTGTGAATGGTCCTTTCATCTTAATCGGTGTTGCTAGAATATACGGTTCACTGATTTCAGAATCAGGTTACCTGTAATTTTAATCTCTCAGTCACTTTATTGATTATATTAGTTCTGCATCGTATTTGACATAAAATATTTTTACAGGTGAAGTACTGGAGAAAACTTTGTTTTAATAAAAATAGCCTATTTTTATTAATTATGGTTTTATATTTCAACTGCTATTTATTTTCTTTGTTCCAAAAAATTATTTTTATTTTATGTTCCTTTTCGTTTGTTTTTTGTTTTTTGTTGTATCTTTTTCTTATTTGTTTGCATAATTTTTTAAACATATATATTTTTACATGTATTCTATTTCTTGAAGCTTACGGTTATTTTTGTTTTACTGATTTATTTTCCACGTAAATCCATTGATTAGCAGAATACTGTCTCAAGTGCTGCTGCATACGTTTTAGTTTGATGCGGTCACATACAAAATATTTCTATAATTTGTATTTAATACTCAGTCTGTGTTGGGGGTAGGGGTAAAAGGGGTCCGGATCTCGAAATCCCGGGCTTAAAACACGAAGTCCCAATGTCCCGAATTTAAATAAATTTAAATCCCGACATCGCGAAAAAAGAATTCCCAGATCCCGAAATCCCGAACTTAATTGCATAATATTAATTTACGCACAATCCATGTAAAAAAGGAAACTTGTATGTTATATTTTTTATAGCAATCTAAAAGAAAAAATTGCCGTGAAAAGACAATTTCATGATACACATATCAGTGATCAACAGTGTGTGCACGTGGTTGAACTTTAACTTGACTCCACTCACAATAATATTGAATGCTAATAAAAGATATTAAAGATCGATTTTGTCCACTGCATGAGAGTTTTATATGGCGGGAAATGTCGTCACAGTAAACACAGGTGACCTTACTGAACGACCGTGGGAAAATCCATTCATGATTAAATTTGATGTGGAAGGATTGACAGTATTGTGCTTTAGTTTTGAGGCTCTTGATCGATTTACCAGAATAGAAATTTAATCGATTTACATACATGAATAATTAAAACAAGATTTAGTCTTCTTTAACTATTTTTTGTTTTATTTTTATCAGTCATTTCCCGGATTCCCATTTAAAAAATCTATATTTGGAGACCTCCTTCAAACTTCGGAAATAATACAACATTGATTTAAAAAAATCATACTGACTGCGCGAGCTTTAGTATGACTAGATGTACGACGAAAAAGTAAAGACAGCTGATCACGACTAGTACGACTAGCCTTCAACCCCTTTTGGGGTATAAATGTGCATTTATTCAATAAACTATATATATAAGGTTAAACTTTGATTTTCGTGTATCGATTTGATACAATTTGTAAAATATATTTATAACACCGTCGATTTTCATAAAAAATTTCAGACATGAAAATAGAAAGGCATTATCTCGAGTGTCGACAATTTAAAAAAAATAATAAAAAAATAGGAATCGAAATAAGATCTCGGCGTTATAAATATTGTATTAAAAGAAACCAATTGTTTGACTTTCAAATAGATTAACGGGAAATATGTCAAAATAGAAAGCACGAGTGATCTGTCTGACCAAAATGTTTCATTTGCGAGAAATGATTGACAGGTGTGAATAGATGTAGAGGCTCCTACGGGGAAAGTTGTATCAAAAGGAAAATAACTTAATTCACAATGCCTATACATATTATATAAATACGATACGTTGGCCTTATACTTAAAATTGAGTTTCTAATAATAACATATAAAGGAACAGGACGTTAAAAGGGGGAAATAATATAACCATCAACGAAAACTCGTATAATTTACGGGATTGAAGTCTCAACAATTTGATTTAAACTTCTATTGAAAACAGTCTTGGTTGTTATTAGGCTTATTATTTTAAATTAGATGAAATATTTACGTTTTACAAATACAAATACAAAATAGTTTATTGGCACAAAACTATTGAAATAATTGGAAACACAATATACTGTTAAAAATCGTCTTTATTTCTTTTTCAAATTATAAAAAAAAAAAAATTCTATTTAATTTTCATTCTTATATTTAATTTTAATTTTAATTCTTATATTTAATTTTAATTTTATTCTTTCTCTTTGAATACAAAACAATATTTTACATTTATCTATCCTCCATAAATACTAATATATCTGTACAGGTAAAATTTAATTCTAATCAAGCTGGTACAGATTGATTTACGACCTTCCACTTGGATATTGCACAGCAGGCGTTTATTACACTGGGACAACTGTCCGACCAGTCTGACATCTAGACGGATTAAGACATCCATAAAAATAAGTCCCTACCCGTACTGTATCTCAGATATTTTGAAGTTTTCCTTATTGGCAATTTTTTTTTTATATCAAACGTTCTCTGGTTGTTGTGATTTTAGTGGATTATTATTGTTCTTTATTTCTACTTGACCAAAGACATTTAACAGTAATATGACTGAATTGGAAGTAATAGACCCCTTTCAAGTAATGTCCTTCACCAGAAACATCCTCAAATTTACCTTTATAACTTCATTTACCAGATTGTGGGTACCTCCTCATCACTACACTAAGAAAGTTTATCAAGCAATAATGATTGTCAACATGCAGGATATACTAGAAAGAATGGATGTTTCGTAGGTATTTATTTACAATTCCTAATTAACAGCAGTGCTATAAGAATTTAATTTTCAGAATAATTTGTGTAATATAGCATAATAGTTTTCCTCAACAAGGGTAAGTAATTGATAACGCCCTAAACACACTATTGAAGTTTACTAAAACCATAGTTCTTGACGTAATTCAACAAACTCAAAAGTGTTCAATTGAATTCCTATAAAATACTTACTGTAAATAAAACAAAAAATTTTTGGTTATTTTCTCCAACACAATTATTAACCCATGGACAATGATGATCCATCTTTTTTATACACCTCTGACAGACACTGAAATAAAGGTAATACATTGGTATAGTCCATGTTATAAATATGGTAAACTGAATAAACGTAAACAAAAGTAAGATAATACAGAACACCGTTAAGATGTGGTATGATTTTCGATGAGACAACTCTCCACTAGTACTATACACCTGTCTGGTACCAATATTTCATGAAACTGTTTTATCAATTCTCCATTTTTTTCTTTCCCCTGTAAAATATAGTACTGAGGATTCATTTATTTTCATTGGTACCAATTGTTGTGGATAGAGGAAAACTTGCATTTTTGGGGAATATTTTATTTTGTGCCAACGTCTTAATTCAAGTCTAAATAGAATTTGTAATTTTTTGAACATTTAAATTCCTTGTTCACCAATACCCACAATAATTGGTAACCAACAAATAATATTTCATCCACAGTACCATAGCAGAATAAGTGGAAGATTACAAAAAGTTGTGTGAAGCACATGTCAGTAAAAATATATATTCTTAAGATTTTCAAGTTTAACATCCAATTTATAGCATTAATATAGCCTTTTTAGTTTGAAGGCTAACATAAATTTATACATCATCTCCGAAATTTCTTATTCTATTATTCACTGTTCATACACACTGAGTTATCTCTAAACTAATAATGTATTATAACGCTCGTCAATGATATTACTATTGCCTTTGAAAGTGATTTGTATTGTTTATCTTTTGTAGGAAAGCTAACTTTACTTCTTATTCTCTTTGGTGTCTGCTTTTTCTTCTTATTTTATTAATTATTCTTAATACTTTTAAATTCAATTGAGAGAATGTCTTCTAGAAATACATGTGTACAGTACTAGTGTAATACATGTTTTATCATCATTTTTTATAAAATGCACCAGAATCATTTTAGGTTTTCAGATATATAAAAAGATGTAGTGTGAAATCCAATGAGACAACTATTCACAAGAAACCAAATGACACAGAATGCTATGCAAATTTAGGGAATTGTCTGTGAAAACAGTTATTATATATATATCTCTGAAGGAATATGATGAAATTTTGATTACAATTAAAATTCTATGAAATTAACAAGAACGTCAGAATCAAAGAACGTTTATATAAATAAAATTGAACATTTTGTAATGGTTATAAAAAGGAAAACTCTGTACCGTAATATAAATAAGAATAAAAGCTTTTAAATGTTTATAACAATGAAACTCTGTAGACATGTATTTTTATTACCTGCAATGGTGTGCCCTTTCTGGTTTGATACTAACACATTTAGGACACTTAAAGACAACCTGACCAGCACGAAGTCCCATGCGTAAAATGTGCTCTCTTGTTGCATTCCCTTTTGGAACAGATCCCTAAAATAATGAAGACATGTTAAAATGTTGTTAAATTGTATTTATATTTTCACGATAAAATAAAGTTTGTATATCAAAACATGCCCAATCATAATTTATTATTGCTATATATGTTATTGTTGTTGCTACTCATATCCTGGTGTCATCTCCATCTTTAACTATAAAATGCATATGATCAGTTCTTCGACTCATGTGCAAATGTATATAACTCATTTCAATGTCATACTTTAATACAGTTATCACCATGATCACAAGTGAAGCAAACATTGCTGATCCTGTTACATCTAGCACGCCTGAATTCAATTCCAGTTTGAGTGTGGTTTGTACTGTATTGTTTTGCTCAAACTCTAGCTTTTTGTGTGATGTTTTTCCCCTATAAATTTGCTTGGTAATTTTAGGTGAATTTGAATTGATTTTAGTTGTGAAGCTAAACTTTAAGTTTGAATACTGATACATAAATTTTAACTGTATGGAAATCTTCATGCAAAAATTATTATTAACCATGTTTACAATGTGTGTCAGAAACCTATTATGTGCAAGTGTCAAATATTTAATTACAATCCAAATTCAGACCTGTATCAAGCACTAATATACTTACAGGGTCGGACCACATTGTTTTCAGGTGTGAACTTATTGCCATGAAAGCAAAAAACTGAAAGATGACTGCATTTATAAAACTCCACGTAGTATATGGATTGTGCCAAAGCATGACGTATAAAACAACATATTCTGCATACAATATCAACATCCATGTAAACACACAACAGATTATCCCACAGATGTCCTTCACACACCACAAATATTGACAGGTCACAAGCCAGGACAACCCTGTTTTCCGGAGGAATGGTCCACAATTAATAGTCTTGACCCCATCTTCAACAGGACCTTTGTGTCTGGATCTCAATGTTTTTACCACTGGTCCATCAGGAAATTCTCTGCAGAAATAAACACATATTTTTTTAATTGTAAAAGTAAATTTACTAATTATTTATCTTTTCTGATCATTTACTACATTAAATCTTTTTTATTCTATTTATAGCATTCATGCATATATGTAGACAATTTCTTTTTTTATTCATGCACCATTTTTATGGTAAACTTTTTCAGTCTTCCTTAGACATGTTAGACTGGACATGCTAGATGACTTTCTAGGCATTCACTTCTGACACCCTCATGAGTCTGATTTGAAATAACAATGAAATAGTTTTATTTCTCTTCTTGGAAAGTATACTGGTATAAATACTGGGTTGCTGCAGTGCAATGAAAAGGTGAGAAGTATAATACATGTAGCAAACAATGGGTTATATACAGTCTTCACATATTTATTTTTTTCAATCTAGTGTAGTCATGTATTTAAACGGCCCATTGATCATGTTGATTCAAAAATAAACAGGTTTGGCTCAAATCAGGAAAAGTGGGGTATTCCCTGTTTTCAGGGTACACCCTGGGCAGTTTTCTGGATAAAAAAAAAAAACAACATTATACAGGGATTTTTTCCCTTATTACAATTAATGGTATAAAATCTTTAAATGGGCACATTCTACATGTTCTACATCATGTACATGCAATAACAATATTTTATGATACAAGTAGTTAGTGTTTTTATTGTTCAAAAATCAAGATAATTTCAAGTCTAATGGTATGTCTAATTCACTACAGAACCACGAAAACAATTCCTTTTTTCAAATTCATACCTTAATCATCAATTTGGAGATAACAAAGAGAAAAGTGAATCCCTTGGGCATTTAAATTCAATGAAAAGACATTTTTAATAAAATTCATGACTCAGATAATGTCAGATATCCGGGGAGCATCCAGCTTGATTACAGATTAATTAATATTTAAACAAAAGATTTGTATGTTTTTCAGTTCATTCATGTTTTGTTGTACCTGAAATACCTTATTACAAATACAACATGTACCACTGATGCAGTTTGAATGTGCCCTTTTGAACATTGCATGTCTTAAATTGAAATAGACAAAGGAATTCTGTGTAGACCACTGTTTATTTTAAAAAAACACCAGAAATATGGGGTTTTCAGGCAGGGAATAGACCAGACCCCACTTTTCCTGACTTCAGTGACTTGTGCACAACTAGTCTAAATAATTATGACGTCTGGCAAGGCTATTTTATTTTTTTCTGGGACGCCTTCCTACGACATCATAAGGCCAAATAAAGATATATGTGTGGTTCCAGTTACATACTTTTTAAAAATAGGGTCGGTAGGTCGGCAAATTTTTTTTTTTTTTTTAATTTTTATTTTTGAATGTCAAAATCCTGAAAAAATTTGTGTGTTTACCGAAATTGTTTCCGGTATTATACACGCCCCAACCGGAAGTCCACCATTTTTACATGTGTTTGGTTGTAAAATAAACAGTCATGATAAGTTTTTAGTTAATTTTGTTGCATTCTGTTATGAATTGTTGCATTTTAGCCATAACAGATACTTGTGATGGAAATTCAGATCTCAGAAATCTATGAATTTAATTATTTTAATTCACAATCCTCAAACTTGATCGTTTGAAAATTTATTTTTCAGAAATGAAAATAAAAGTTCTAGGGTCAGGGGGTTTTAACTAGGGTCAGTCGGGTTACTCAGTGTTCTCCCCAGGATTTTTGGATAGCGCTGTGGTAATCGCGTAATTTTCGACAATGCTCAGTAACTTTATCGCGGCGCGCGGTTTGTTTGTAATTGTTTTGTTATGTGTTTTTATTATATTATGCTGTTGATGTTTCCTCTTGTTATGATGTCCTCATCATGCTCATGGAAGTTACAGTGTAACCCTTAATGAGGCTTTGTTTGTTAATGTTATTGTCTGGATAAAGAAGAAGAGTATGTTTTTCTCCATTGTAAATTCATATATTAAATCCTCATACTATCTATGTATAAAACTGGAGGAGAAGTCTTTTTCCATGATGGGTCTACACCAGACATGCCTGTGTGAAGATTTCTTAGCACTATATATCAGGTAATGTTGCAGAACATGTAAGGACCAACAATAAAGTCATTTTCAGCTTCTGTTTCAGTGTTTGGTTTTGTAACCAACTGTAGCAGTGTACTGTTAACCTTACGACGTTTGACAGGAATTAACATTTTTTTGCATAAAGATTTCTCATTTTTATGACCTTAACGTTTTATAATATTTAAATGGCCTCATCTAAGCTTGACATCGAGACAGTAAAATTTCTCAAGTCGTATCAGCTTGTGTTTGTTTTTCTAATCATATGCTCTCAAATGGTAGAATTTCTGACTAAACAATTATAAGTTCGAATAGGGGATAATGAATACTTAAAAGACTTGCTCATTTCCGGGGTTCGTATGGATAGTAAACCCGGCAAATAATTTGTAACAGACCCCTGTGTTTGATCGTTTTTAAAATCCTCGTTTGTTCAAAGTTCGTAAAACAAGTTTGTGAGTGACGTCGGGAAATGCGGTCAATTCATTTCATTTCATCTCATTTCATTCATATATGCCTCTATATATATTCTTTTAATTGAAAAAATAGATGTCAATGTTGAAATCTTTGTTTATTTTGATCTTTCAAAAACGCCATTTTGTAAAATTTATTAGACTGGTCCCGCAGAGTTACTTTAATACAACGGAAATAATTCTTTCAAAAATCGTAAACCAGTCGATCACATGATCCGAAGTGAAAAATAAGCGGGAAATTTGAAAAAAATTGAAAAATACGAAAAAAAATATAGCGACGCGTTTGCGTGGGATAGCGCTGCGGTCAGTGCAATAGGACAGCGG
Source organism: Mytilus galloprovincialis (assembly GCF_965363235.1). Classification (NCBI taxonomy): domain Eukaryota; kingdom Metazoa; phylum Mollusca; class Bivalvia; order Mytilida; family Mytilidae; genus Mytilus; species Mytilus galloprovincialis. Next base: position 94,231,050 of record NC_134843.1, read on the forward strand.
GGAATTGCAATAGCGCTGAAAAGCGCTGTGCATAAAAGACCTGGGGAGAACACTGTAAATACTGGAACCACACATATATTTTTATTTGGCCTAACACTGAAGCCATTTTTTACATCTGGACTTCGAGGGCACATTTTGGGGTGTACTTTGCGACCTAATTTTGACATGAAATTTTTATTGCTGGCTAGAAATTTTTACGCAGTTACAAAGTCCTACCTTTTTTGAGCTTATGATGCAAAATATTTCCAGAAATATCCAAAAAAAATATTAAAATAAGATACGATTCCATTTGAGGTGGATAAATATTTATTTTGCTTTCAATATGATATCCCAGAACTACCAAAATATGTCACTTTCGAAAAGTATAAAATTAAAATTTTGACAGACCCGAATTTCCGGATAATGTAAATCAAACGTTCCGGAAATTCTGGTCCATTAAATTTTACTGAGTTTTATATTTTATATTCACTTGAAGTGACGTTTCTTTGGAATTCTGGGATATCATGTTGAAAGCAATATAAATATTTGTCCACCTCAAATGGAATTGTGTCTTACAGTCAGGGGACTTACTTAAATAAGTGATTTTTAAATCACTTATTTAAGTAGCAAATCCGAAGTTTTGTCAAAAATTGTGATTTTGTAGTTTTACCAAAATTTTAAGCACATAGGTTTAAATAATATCTTTTCATCAGTGAAATTGAAAAAAAATGACCTTTTTGCTTCTTTTAAGGATGTATTCCTCTGACTTTTCAGTCTCGTTCAGTCTCGTTGAAATCTCGTTCTTGAATTATTTCCAAAACATGTGATACAAGTGGAAAATATCAACAAATTTTAAAAATATAATAATCAAACAAAACTCTGTGAAAAAATTGTGTATTTACAATGAACGGTTTTTGAGTAATCCAGTTTTCAAGTTTTACGACCAATTAAGTCAGTATTTTAAGCCAAAATTTTGAGAAAATGGGTGAGGGATACGAAAAATGATTTTACAAGAATCATGTACATCCCATATTATTTTGATCTTTTCAAATTTCTTAGATATGTATTTTTTCAATCATTTATAACAAAAAAGTTGAAATATTATGCACTTTGTTCTTAAAACTGAGAAAAATCACAAAAATTGAAAATTGACAGCATGGTAAATTTTACACAAAAAAGCATCAAAATATGATAAAACTTTCTTATATTAACACCTACCTATAGTTTTTTTCAGTAAAATTTATTTAGATTGGTCCACTTCATCTTTATAGAAAGTATGAAAAAAAGTTTAATTGTGGAACTGTGATTTTTTTCACGATAATAGTCCAAAAATAGGTAAAAATCGATGAAAAATGGGAAAATCACCAAATTTGGCCATTTTCAAAGGGCCGTAGCGAAAAAAGAAGTGCACCACCATATGATTTTTTCTTCACCAATTATTTTGTTACAGTCTTATGAACCCAAAAATCAGGTTAAGAAAAAAAGTTTAATTCTAGAAATTTTTGGCTCCTCAGAGGTGTACATCCTTAAGTAGCAAGGTTTGTGCCTTTAATGCTATCATTTAGCTGCAAATTCTATTTTAGTTAAAAAAATGCTATAATAATGGCTTAACATAATGAACTGATACTTTCTTAAAAGATTTTCCCAGCAGTGGGAGTATTTTTCCTGTGAAGTTCAAGGTTTTATCTTTCAGATTATGTAATAAAATTCTACTGTTCGCGATAAAAATTTCCATGTTCGGGGGTGTTGAAATTAGTGGGGTTATTAAGATAATGATACTTAAAGAAAGTTATTTTTGGGAAGGAAATTGACGTATATGATACTTAAACAAGTGATTATTATGTCATTATCCTATATTCAGTACAAGGTCATCACCTGAAATGACCTGGTCATCCTATCAACACAGATGTTGGTTCTGATAATTTTAGAAATATAATTAGTCCCTGGATCATTAGTATTCTATATTTAAAGGTACAATAAAATTAAATCACTTCTTCTAGTGATTAATTTGTACTACTTAGATAGGTGATTATTAAAGAAAGACAACTCTTACTCCCAACCTTTGAGGAAATAATGTTACTTGAATCAGTGATTTAGAAAATCACTCATTTAAGTAAGTCCCCTCACTGTCTTAATTTATCATTTTTTTTGGATATTTCTGGAAATATTTTGCATCAATAAGCACAAAAAAAGTAGGACTTTTAAACTACGTAAAATTTTCCAGCCGGCAATAAAAATTTCATGTCAAAATTAGGTCGCAAAGTTCCCCCCAAAATTTGCTCTCAAAGTCCAGAAGTTATGACATCATAGGAAGGCATCCAAGAAATAAAATAGCCTTGCCAGACTTCATTATTATAATTATTTGGACTAGTGCACACCCTGATAAACAAATTATTTGAGTTGATTGATTTTATATTGAAAATTGTGCTAAACTTGACCATCTACAATTGACTGCAGGCATTTGCAAAAGGCAGTGGCTATTTGACCGGCACCGGCTAAATAGCAAATTTGCTATTTAGCCGGCACTGAATAATTTATATCTCAATGGAATTAAAATGTAAGAATGATAATTATATATCAAAATTTTGTATTTAAAAAAGTTTTGTAACTGTTACTCATATAAACACTTAAACTTTTAACTATCAAATTAAATATATATATTTTAAAAATTAAAATACTAATACATCTGAGGAACAAGTTGAAGCAAGATACTTTTAACTGCCCCTTGTTTGGACTCAATTATAAACATTGATTTAATCAAAAAGTATTGTCAAAAAGATGCATGGGAAGCTATTAAGAGCGTAAAGCTATATAAAGAGAAGAAAAAGAACCCTATTTTCATATGCAACATATGCACACATGGTGCAGATTCAAAGGATGCCAGTGTTATGTGTAGTTCCTGTTTGGAGTGGCAAAGTTTATCTTGTGCTAGATTAAAACAACTTTTAAAGGTTAAGAATTGGTTTTGTAAGAATTGCAAATGTTAAATCATGTGTCCTTTTGAAATTCGTATCAAACAACTGGAATTTGGAAACTTTTGTCGTGCATGTTCCTCGACAGTGGTGCTGGTTGCATAAGACCACCTTCCTTAGTTACAGCCACTTTGTTGTATTCTATTTTATAGAACATGGTTAGTCTAGCGTCTTTTCTCCTTTTTCCCATGCAGAGATGGTCATTCCAGGTGCTCACTAATTTTGCTGACACTTGAGTGATTATGGTGTTTGTTGGACACATTTCTTGCTGCTCGTCTCTGGACCATTTCTAGACAATCTATTTCTGTTTTAAAGTATGGGTCCCATACTGGACTTGCGTACTCTATTAATGAATACTGGTGTTACGTTCGGATTGGGGCTATTTCTGTAGCCAGTTCGTTGAGTAGTTTAGGTTTTATATTATCTGGTCCAGCTGCTGTATTTGGATTTATTATTTTTCAGAAGTTTGAGTAAACCATTTCCTGTGATGTTGAGTTCCTCTGCTAAGGGATATTGACCTGGCATATTGCATCTGGATTTAAACTCGTATTCATTGTATGTGTCCTTGGTAGAAAATTTGAACGACGGAGCTCTCTTTGTACCATTCTCTTTGTTTCTTTAAGTTTTGATGTTATTGCAAGTTCAGCTGACTTTCTATGTTTTTGTACAATCTGTCAAGGCGTTTTTTAAGTTTGCATACTGATGGTGTGAGCCAAGGCAGGCTGTCTTTTCGTTAAGGGGTTTTGTGCGGGATGTGATTTACCACACTCTGGTTTAAGTTGGTCTTAAAGACTAAACAGAGTTCCTCAGTTGAACTGCAGTTTGCAGCTAGTTCTTTGATCTTTTGATGGTGTTTTCATGCTTTTAATTAATATTTTTAAGTTATAAATTATTTATTTGTATGAACAGTCAGGGGACTTACTTAAATGAGTGATTTTCTAAATCACTGATTCAAGTAACATTTTGTTCAAAAAGGTTGAAAGTAAGAGTTGTCTTTCTTTAATAATCACCTATTTAAGTAGTACACATTTATCACTAGACTAAGTAATTTTAATTCTATTGTAGTTTTAAATATAGAATACTAATGCAGTCTGCGACGTTAAGCGGTAGCCCGAAGCCCGTGTCTAGTTTAAATAAGCTCGGACTAGTTAACGTACACTGCCGATAGTCCGACTGGTCTAGTGCATATCTGTGTGCACTTTTTTAATCGTTAGACTAAATAAAATATAATCATAACAGAAAATAAAAAAACATTGAACATTTTTGCGTCGGAAGATATTAATTCGTAACTGCCCGCTTGACATCGTGTGTATTTTAGACGATTGGTTATTAGGACGACTTCAGTGACTGGTTACCGTTAATTTTATGAAGAAGTGGAACCAGTTTTGTTTTCACTTCGAAAGTGTACACATAATTTTGGTCCCAAACATCGTTTAATATACATGGCTTCACTGTCGGAAAGTGCGAGACCATGAAAGGCACCCAAAAAGGCCGTCTCGCAAGTCCGACCAAGTTACGGAGGCTAAAAAAAATACGAGGATAAACGGGTCCGAGAATTTAAAACTCATTAAACGAACGGTCGTCCCTGACCCTGGCTCCAGTACGAGAATCTAGTTATGTTTTGTAGCTTCATTAACTGGTAAGGAGCAGGTAAAAGGAGGCAAATTTGTATCTGTATTTGTATTTGAACAGGAGTTGTTCAGCAAATTGAAAAATAATATGAAAAATTATGAAGAATAAAATTTTAACTTATTGACTTTTTTCTCCTTTTCTTGGTCTGCATCAGAAAAGATGATCTCTTTAACTTCCAAAGTCAAATTTGAATGAGAAATTAATTTAAACAAAATGTGATGGCAAGGGGTTTATATCTACATGTAAATATTTATTTTACATGTATGTCTTAAATTCAAAGAAAAGAGTCTTAAACAGTCTTGTCAACAGTTTTGAGAAGGTTTTTTTTTTTAAGGAAAGTAGAATTTTTTATATTACATGGAGAAAAAACTCTATAATTTTGAAAAGTTATATACACTTCCAGATACAATCAAAGCGCTGTAAGCGCTGAAGGCAGTTAACCAAAAACCAGGCAAACGTAATTATGTGCAGTGGCGGATCCAGAAATTTTCATAAGTGGGGGCCCACTGCCTGCCTACCAGAGGACCTGCTCCAGTCATGCTTCAGTGATTCCCTATATAATCAACCAATTTTTTTTCTCAAAAAGGAAAGGGGGCACTGAAAAACCCTCTAAATCCGCCTCTGATGTGGCATTAAACATTCATATATTGTACATTTATGTTTATCTAATGAATTAATTATTAAGGCAAATAATTTATATGTGATCAAGGTTTCAATAGCAATGAATATATAAATGTATATTTTTTATGGTGAGTCTGCAGTGGTACAAGTTCGCAATGATTGTAGTTGTTCTAGTTGGTAGTTAACGTTGGTTTTAGTTGACTGTTAGTAGTACGTGTTGACTTAGTACGAACATGTAATAGTATGAATGGACTAGTTTCCCTGTAAAGAAAACTGAGTATATATAGTACAATAGTTATGCGACACAAATCAGACAAATGTTCACTACTACAAGGATCAAAGGTGAGGTCTGACTGACCAGCCCATAGTAAATGTAAATGATTTGTTATATTGTCTGGTTACATTGTATATGAATATATATATGGTTTAGGGGTTGGGATCTCGAGGGTTTTCAAGTTCTCAAACAAGAAGGGGTAGGGTGACCCCAGGGACTTCCCCTATATTCCATTTGATTTGTTATATTGTTCCATACATGAATATATATGGTTTAGGGGTGGGGATCTCGAGGGTTTTCAAGTTCTCAAACAGGAAGGGATAGGATGACCCCAGGGACTTCCCCTTTATTTCATTTGATTTGTTATATTGTCCCATACATGAATATATATGGTTTAGGGGTGGGGATCTCATCGGTTTCCAAGTTCTCAAACAGGAGGGGGTAGGGGGACTCCCCCTATATTTCATTTAATTAGTTATATTGACCCATACATCAATATATATTGTTTAGGGGTGGGGATCTCGACCGTTTCGTAAGTTCCCAAACAGGAGGGGGTGGGTCACCCCATGGACTCCCCTTATATTTCATTTGATTAGTTATATATATAGTCCCATACATGAATGTATATGGTTGAGAGGTCATCCGTTTCAAAGTTATCAAACAGGAGGGGGTAGAGTGGCCCAAAGGACGCCACCTATATATTATATGATTTGCCTACATTCAGGTAGTTATTTGTGAAAATAAAGTAAGAATCTTCCAGCTACTTTTATAACTGATCCTTCAAAATTGAGAAAAAAAAATACCCCTTCAAAATTGCAGTAAAATGTTTACACTTTAAAAGCATCTTACATGCATTATCAACATTTATCACTGATAAAGAAAATTTAAACTGTGTGACCAGGAACATATATTGTTAGATATACTGTTCCAAGCTGTCACATTGTATTGGATTTTGACATTAAAATTTGTCAAAAGTGATTTTGAGTTTCTGTTTAAAATATTTTTCTGCTTTTTCTTTCTTTTACAAATATCTTTTGGTTTTTAATTCTAGTGTTTATATTATTCATATACCATACATAGATGTATTTTGTCACCTGCCTGGATTCATCGAAAACCCGGAATTACCCTTATCCGCTTCCGGAATCGGATCCGAAATTGTAATTGTCTTTTCACGGCAGCCATTGTCATTGTGTTCAAATGTTGTTTTTTGTCAGTCAGATACGATTTTACTCGTATTAACACATTTTTTGTCGGCGATTTTCTGTATATAGCTAGCGATTGAACAAAATTGACATCGCTGTCATGAATAATAATGATTAAAATAAGTTTTAAGATCGTTGATTTGGAGACTTTGGCGAAAAGGTTTGCAAAGCTATTTTTTATTTTCTTTCAAGTGGAACTGAGACTACTCTAGCTGTGATATAGTTGTCTCAGAGTGGAAGGCCCGTCGGGCGTGGCTAGTAACCAATTCGGAAGTGGAAGGTCGCGGACCTTGGACCACCGCTAATTTGAACCCCTGCCTCCAAATTGAAAAGATACGAATTTCGTCTTCTAATTTGAAATTGCCGCCAACAGCATGAACAGTTGAACTTATTATATAATAGACTACTGACGTAGTTGTACTACGTATTGACGACAAACAATATTCCTACGACTTTTGCCATTTGGGAAATCTTAACTACTTGTCTGAAAGATTTTCGGCGATTAAATATTTCGTACAATTATTTTTTGACATCTTAGCCAAAAGCACAGGCGATAATAAACTACACAAGAATTCCTAATGAGCACTACTTCCTATGTGCAACTTCAAAACTTTTGGGAAAATCGACGACCATTTAACGTTTTTATGGTAATATTTTTTATATTCTAGAATAAAAAGTATTAAAAAAGTGTTCAATTAGTTATATATAACATAGTAGCCAGCTAGATAATAACAATGGCAAGTATTTCAGCATTTTTTGGGTAGACCACAAATCTAGGGTGCTCGCATAATGCAGATTAACTGCATAAAAATGTAACCTCAGAATGCAGGATTTTACATCTAATATTCCAAAATTTTCTTGGGGGGGCATGCCCCCATACCCCCCTAGCTGGTTCGGATCACTTCGTGATCCTCACCGGTGACACAGATTTTATTCGGTCCAGTACATATAAATTTGGGCTAGTAATATTTTTTTTTAACTAGCCGATAGGGCTAGTGCTTCAAATAGTTTTTGGCACAGACTGCTAATGATCCAGGAACTAATTATGTTTCTAAACTTATCAGAACCAACATCTGTGTTGTCTAGGATGACCAGGTCATTTCAAGTTTGACCTTGTACTGAATCTAGGATAATGACATAAAAATCACTTGTTTAAGTACCATACCAATTTCCTTCCCAAAAATAACTTCTTTAAGTATCATTATTTTAAAAACCTCCACTAATTTTAACATCCCCGAACAGTGAAATTTTTATCGCGAACAGTAGAATTTTATTACATAATCTGAAAGATGAAACCTTGAACTTCACAGGAAAAATACTCCCACTGCTGGGGGAAACCTTTGAAGAAAGTATCAGTTCATTATGTAAAGCCATTATTATAGCATTTTTTCAACTAAAATAGAATTTTCAGCTACATGATAGCATCAAAGGCATAACCCTTGCTACTTAAAAGAAGCAAAAAGTTCATTTTTTTCAATTTTAATAATTAAAAGATATTATTTAACACCTATGTGTTTAAAATTTTGAAAAAACTACAAAATCCTAATTAGTGACAAAACTTCGAATTTGCTACTCAAATAAGTGATTTAAAAATCACTTATGTCAGTAAGTCCCCTGACTGATGAACATCTTCAATATTTTATTTTTGATTGTACTGTATTTTTAGTGCTTGATATTGTGATAAAAAGATTTTAAATTATTATGAAGATTTTTTTATTCTCTACTACCATGACTAATCACATCAATGAACAATTTTATTCAGTGCCGGCTAAACAAATTTCCTATTTTGCAGGTGCCGGTCAAATAGCCACTGCCTTTGCAAAAAGCCATTTTATTAAAAGAATTTCTATTTTTAATTATCATTGTTTCAGCTACATTTAGTCTATCAGTGGAACAAAATGTATGTGAAAGAAATATCACATCTTTTTGGATAATCTGATTCAATGAGGAATTTCAGGTGAATAAACATGTTTTTGTTCTCTTATGTATGCTTTTTCTGTTCGTTTCGAGGAAAATAGTGTATTCTACTACGAAAAGTTTTGCTTATAAGTCTTACAGAGGGTCATCCATTCTATAAAGAAGGAATTTTGATGTGAGATTTGTTTGGGATCACCAGGCACAGGGCGCCGACATTTTCCAATTGTTGATGACGTTTTTCGCATTCTTCACACTTCCGGTTTATTTATTCTTACCATGCTTCCCTGTTGATATTAGTTTTATGATAAAATCATGGTTGATGCTTTGTTGAGTGATGCTGAGAAAGTGTTTATTATACATGGCATTCAGGTTTTTACTTCTTATAAGTTCTATTCACTATTTAATTCTTTGTACGAAAAATATATTTGAAAAAAACCAACTGGCAACACATATCATAGTGCAAATAATTATGACATTCTGGCAAGGCTGTTTTATTTTTCTACATCTACATCTACATCTACATCTACGACATAGCGAAGTCGTCACTCGAAAAGGGTACTTCGACCCATCACTCAAGTATAGTTTAACTTTTGACGTCCTCCAACATGACAATAAACCTTCAATATTTACAACCAATGGTTCCAAAATTGTGCTAAAAATTTATATACAGGTGCAGGTTAAAAACATTTTCTACTAATCTCGATTGACTATGTTGCTAGCCACTACAGAGGAGCTTGGTGAGTTTGGTCTTGAATTCCTCACTGCTCTCGATCTCTAATAGTTCATCTGGTAGTTTATTCCAGTCTCTGATGGTCCTAGGGAAAAAGCTGTATTTGTAGATATCTTTCTTTGGCCTTATTTGTACGTATCTTTTAGTGTTCGGTTGATGGAGTCTCGACGTTCTTCTTGGTTTTATAATGTGCGTTGGAATAGGTATAGCAACTCTTTCATGGATGGCTTTATGAAAGAGCGTTATACGTGCTATTTTTCTTCTTATTTCTAGTGGTGTTAGATTTAATTCTTCTAGAAGAGTTGTTACTGTTCCAGACTCTCTTGAGTAATTGCTTTTGATAAAGCGTGCTGCACGGCGTTGGACCATCTCAATCTGATATATATGTTTTTGTAGGTGAGGGTCCCATGCGCTGCAAGCGTATTCAAGGTGCGGTCGGACAAGGGCAAGATATGCTTGTTTTTTTACTTCCTCTGGACATGATCCAACATTTCTTCGTATGAAGCCTAGTGCTTTGTTTCCTTTGGTGACAACTTTGTTAACTTGTTTGTCCCATGACATGGTGTTGGTGAGTTCAGTTCCTAGGTATGGGTTTGATGCGACTGATTCCAGGATATGACCATTGATGTTATAGTTGAAGTTGATGGTTTTCCTTATTTTGGTTATTGTAAGGACATAGCATTTTGAAGGATTGAATATCATTTGCCAAATTTTTGTCCATTTTACCATTTTGTCGAGATCTTCTTGAAGATGTTTGCAGTCATCCTTTGATGAGATTGCTAGGTAAAGTAGGCTATCATCTGCAAACAGGCGAATTTTTGATGTAATGTCGTTCCCGATGTCGTTTATGTATAGGAGAAACAGCAATGGTCCTAAAACTGTTCCCTGTGGTACGCCAGATGTTACTTTAGCAGTACTTGATCTTTCTCCTTCCAGTGTGACTTGTTGTTCTCTTTGTGTCAGCCACCCTTCTAACCATGCAAGTATGTTTCCATCGATACCATATGATGCTAGTTTCTTCAACAATCGCTGGTGTGGTACTGTGTCGAATGCTTTACTAAAGTCTAATATAAGCATATCTACCTGTTGGTTATTGTCCAGATTTCTAGTTATATCCTCTGCTGTTATGACTAGTTGTGACTCACACTTCTGAAGCCATGCTGGAAGTCCACAAGTATATTATGCTTGTCAAGATGGTTCATTATGTGTTTGAATATAATGTGTTCCATTATTTTACATGAAACTGATGTCAAGGACACTGGGTGATAGTTGACTGGTTGACTCTTATCCCCTTTCTTGAATAGTGCGATGACATTTGCAATAAGCCAGTCTTGTGGTACACTTTGATCTTTCAGTGTTTTGGTGAAGATTAACTGTAAATATGGTGATATTGACTCTGCACACTCTTTCAATATTCTACATGATATATTGTCTGGACCATTTGCCTTGCTTGGGTTCACTCCCTTTAATAGTTTGATTAACCCTTCTGTACTAATGTGTAGGCTTGGTATTTTTGATGTTTTATTTTCAGTTATCTTAGGGAAGCTTTGAAAGTCTTCAATCGTGAATACTGATTGAAATTGTGCATTTAGTGCTTCTGCTTTTCCTTTGCTGTTGTCTAATGTTTTTCCATTAACTTTGAGTGTTGATACTCCCACTGTTTCTCTCTTTTTAGATTTGATGTATTTCCAGTACTTTTTCCCTATTCTGTATTGGTCTTGTGTGTTTGCTGAAGCTTCTGATGTTGATGGACTTACTTCTAACATATCAAATATATACTTCTTATGCGATATATCAAGTTCTGTCTTTACTGCTTTTCTATATTGCTTGAATTTATCCCAGTGCTCTTTAGTTTGGTATTTCTTTGCAACTTTATATAGTCGTTCTTTTTTACGTATCATCTTCTTGATGTGTTGATTCACCCAAGGTAAGTTAAATCTCGATGTCAGATTTTTAGATGGTATATGTAGGTCCATTACTTGAAAAAGGTGAGTTTTAAATAGAGTCCAGTACTCTTCGATGTTCATTTCTGTTATCTTCTCCTTGAAATTTTCAAATTTGCTGTTCAAATATTCTTGAACTTTTTCCATATTTCCCTTCTTATATTGGTAGACTTTTCTGGGCTTGTTCTTAATTACCTTTTTCTGGGACGCCTTCCTACGACACGAAGGCGTCCCAGAAAAACAGCCTTGCCAGAATGTTATAATTATTTGAACTACACATATCACTGACATATACGCTGGAGTATATACGCTCAAATATGAGTCCACTCCTTGACGGGAAGATAGATAGATAGACTGCCTGGATTTGTATTGTACAATAATTGATTGTTTATAAATGATCCATTATTTTCAGTGTCGTTTCAGAAGTTAACATAGCTCTCATAACATGATTAACAGGACAGAGGACTCACTTTGTCCCCTTATGATTATGAGTATGACGTCTTGAATGAGGGTAGGGGGTCTCATTGGGGGCTCTGATCCCGGATCCCGCTTACTGTTTTGTCAGATTCCCGTATCCTGCTTACACTATGTATGTAATCAATTCTCATTTTCTTGTCATTTCCCAGGTCTCGCTAAACCTCATTTCCCGTTTTCCTGAGACAATAGTTTGATTTTCACGTGTCACGCTTACAAAAAATCAGCAATCCAGCGTCACGCTTATACCCCAATGAGACCCACAGGGTAGTTCAAATAATTATTTGACATCTTGACAGGCTATTATATTTTTTTCTTTGACGCCTTACGTTGCAGGAAGGCGTCAAAGCAAAAGTTTAGAATACCCTTCCAAGATGTCATAATTATTTGGACCAGAATGAGGGTAGTAATCATTATCATGATTATAATACTGTAATGCCATTGAATGACAAAAATATGTGACGTACAAATGTATAAAATTTTCTGATGTCAGACACGCGAAGCAATGAATGTGTTTGTAGATAGATGTTTTTGTGTTCTGTTAAATTGTTCCATTTAAAATTGTTACACGATGATGACTGCTGTACCCATATTTTGACTATTTTATTTATTATGCCTGTTTAGTTCATGCATTATTGTAAATATAACTGAATTTGATGAGACTGTCAACAAAGTGAGAGGTTTAACGCTATAAAACCAGGTTTAATCCACCATTTTCTACATTTGAAAATGCCTATACCAAGTTAGGAATATGACAGTTCTTGTCCATTTGTTTTTGATGTGTTTTATCATTTGATTTTGAAATGTGATTAGGGACTTTCCGATTTGATTTTGATTTTGATTTTCCTCTGACATGTCTGAGTTCAGTATTTTTGTGATTTTACTTTTTACTGTTAGGTGTCAAAACGGTCATATTTGGCTACTGTTAGCATCAAATTGGTTGATATTTTCCTGTTTGTTGTCAAAATATACTTTTTGAGATTCGTCAGAGGTCTCAAATAATTATCGTTATCTTTACTTTTGGAGAAAGAAATTAACATGATTCATCAAAGGGTGCAGGTCGTTCCGTACCTAGCTGAGACGTTTGTAACCTATAAACAATATATAATAATATCAGTCCTAGGTTATGGAAAAAATATTTAGATTAAAAATAATAAAAAGACTTATTGATGTATTACCATTTTGTATATCTATATTTATTAAATAATTGATTACACATAATTTTACACTTTACAAGTACGGTTTTGCACACATAAGAATAGAACAGAAGAACTTGAATTGTCCATCATCATTTAGATGTGCCCCTTCTTTATCAAAGTATTTAGTCTTCTGCTATGTGCTTTGATGTCTCTAATACTTGACACTCATTCATCTTTATGTTGCTTAGTTCTTTATCAATCTTCTTTCTTCCTCTATCATAAGTTGTTTCTTTCATATTTCTTGTTTTTAGTCTGACGATATTAGAGCCTATAACTACTGAAGAAACATCTAAGAGCTTGTACAATCTCTGATGCTGTGTGTCACAGTGTGTGATGCAGATAATAACTTTTTATTACCTGTCATTAGTTGTCAGTCATAAAACCATTTAAGTTGTCACCTAATATAATAACACCAGGTACAAAAATGTCTCAGTTACAAAAATGTCTCAGTTACAAATCAACGTAGTTACAAATCAATGTAGTTACGAATTGACCAGGTAACGAAACGACTAACATTCTCATCAAAATCAAATGATTTTTATATTGTCTATGAAAATTGGACATTTTATCGTCATGCACCAATAATTACTGTTTAACTTCATTTGGCAATTTTTTTACACCTTAATTCGTCAAAAAGGTACACCCATTAATTTTTATTACCACCCTCTAAAATGGCTAATTTGAAAAAATTCTCTGATGGACTTTTTGTATGAGTGATGATTTGACTTGTACTGGAATGACCTTATGCAATGTATTATTGCAATATTTGAATATCATGAATTAGATTATGTTGACATGGTTGAAGAATGCACAAATAATGAAAATTAATTATTATGACAAATTTCAGAAAAATCTGCAAATGTACATGTAAATTTGTGTATCTTATATAAGAATGCAAGTTCTTATACACCTTATCCCTATTTGGAAGTCTGCTTTGGCTGACCAGTGAATCTGTCCTGCTTGAACTATATAACAATCACTTTTCTTTCCATTTTGACATCAGATATTTTGTATTATGATGTCTAAATTTTACAGAACCTCTGTGATGTCTAGTAACTTATGGCCAACAAATAGCGATAAGGTGTATTATCAGATTACTGGGGTTCTGACTGTTCAGTAACATTATTCACATTAATAGAAACAACACTATAATTTTTGAATGGTTAGTCAGTAATTTAAGGTAAGGAAATGTTCATTTTGATACCAGTAATACAATAAGACCATTTTATCCTGTAGAGTCCTGTTACACAATTTTGCTGTTTTAATATTCCAAATTGCTTTTTTCATTTAAATGTATCCCCGATGTACATGTACATGATGTATATATCATGTATATTGTGTGCATTTTATATTTATTCATCACCATGATCATTAGAATTTTCTTGTATTTTACAATGTTTTAGGACAACTGTAGAGAAGATGGACGTGGATGTGAGGATTACAGACACATGACACTAGAAACTGGCGTTGTATCAAACACAAGTGGATCGTCAAGAGTTAGACTGGTTTGTATAACAAACTACACAAATGAAGCACAGTAGAATTAAGCTAGAATTACCATGATTACATGTCTGACCTTCAGCCCTTCTAAAATAAAGTATGACCTAGAGTAATACTCAACATGAATTATGTTTTGGTATTAGATTAATTTTGATCCCAATTTAACAAAAGTTAGTGCCAAAACCAATATGAAATTTGATGATATCTATTCTCACAAATTAAAGTTATACTAACTGTTTAAAGGAATGTATCTACCACTTGATCAAAAGCTATTTTGTTGCTCTCACAAAATAACTTCATCATTTTCTTACTATGACTGGAATTAGATAGTTTATGAATACTTGATAATCTTTAGATCTTATTTAAAGTTTTTATCACACTGTCTGCACAACATCTGGAATTAGTTGTCTTAACCATGCTACATGTAAGTCATCATATTTGCCCAAAAATCATAAAATTCAAAATAAAAACTTGTCATCAAGGTTAAGTTCGTTTTTATATAAATGTCGTAAACAGTACCTAAATTTTGTGTTAACAGTATATTTTGTTTCTTTCAGGCTAATACAGATATATTGGTTGGTATAAAGGCAGAACTAGGTACACCTGCACCAGATAAAGATGACAAGGGAAGACTGGAGTTTTTTGTTGATTGGTAAATAATTTGATGAACACACAGATTCACCTTCAGACACATTGAGGAACATTATGTTTTCTGGTCAGACCTGACTCCAAATTGATTGAATGATATGTTAGGACCTATGTAATATAAATTTCAATAACAACATGTCTATATTTTTATTGTTATGTCTTTCATCAGTTACTTAAAAAAAACTATAATGCATGGTAAGAATATGACATCAACAGTAATCAAAATCACTTTTTGTTGTATGTTTTAACCTGGTACATTTTTTAAAATTCAGCTCAGCAAATGCCACGCCAGAATTTGAGGGTCGTGGAGGGGAGGAGCTTGCATCAGAGATCAGTAATATGTTGATTAGAGTATATGACTGCCCTGGCTGTGTAGATCTTGAGAAGTTATGTATTATACCTAAACAGCAGTGCTGGATATTGTATATTGATATACTGGTAAGTTTTGTATCAGTGAGAGAGAATTTTATTTTGCTTGTTATTTTTTTTTCTTCAATTGGTTATTTGAATTTCTTTGTTGTTGAAGGTTTTCTTTTTTACAGCTATTTCTGCTTTTATCTTTGTAGTTGCTAGCAAAACCATCTATATTTAATGTTTCATGAAACCTCCACAAGACTGTATCACATAGTGAAAACAACTGTAGCATGCATGCTTTTTTAAATGATTAGTTCAAGCAGAAAGTTATCACTAGCCATTGAAAAAATATTGTTGAGAACAAAAGTATTGAAATTGAATAAAGTTTTATTAATGCAACCTGAATCAGCCTTTCTTATGCCCCCCACTGCCAGGCAAAGGGGACATTTAGTGTGACCCTTATTGGTCCTGTAGGTTTGTCTTGTCCTTTGCTAAAGTCTGGTAAATTGGTTTGTATTCTCTAACATAAATTTGCCTCGACCAAATGCTATGAAACTTTTACACAATTCTTATTAGCGCAACATTCAGATCAAGTTTGAACTAGGGTGTTGTCACTTTAACACTTTAACCCTGCTTGAGTTCTATCCCTATATAACATCAAATGCAAGGAAAAACATCATCTTTGTCCCTTGGACAGTCTCTTTTTATTTACCCAGAGCAACATTGATTTCAATACCACCTTTTTCAAATAGCACTTAAAGTTTTAAGTAACAATTTGCAAGAAAATATAGAAGTATGTGTAATTTTACTTCATATTTCATATGGGTGTAGATTGTTTAAAAGTAAGGGTTGTTCTTGAACATTTTTGTTGATAAAATGATTCTGTTTAATTTCAGTTGTTAGAATGTGGAGGTAATCTGTTTGACGCAGCCTCAGTGGCAGTAAAGGCAGCACTGTTTGATTTAAAGTTAGTATGCACTTCATTCACAAAGCAGATTTCATTGTATGATATGTTTCCCTTTTAATCTTCTGAAATTTTTTCAGTAAATTCTCTTTTATCTTATCTTATTGTATGTCTGTCCCTCTGCTCAAATATTTTTATGCCCCACCTACGATAGTAGAGGAGCATTATGTTTTCTGGTCTGTGCGTCTGTCTGTTCGTTCATCCGTCTGTCTATCTGCCTGTCCTGTTTCAGGTTAAAGTTTTTGGTCAAGGTAGTTTTTGATGAAGCTGAAGTCCAATCAACTTCAAACTTAGTACACATGTTCCCTTTGATATGATCTTTCTAATTTTAATGCCAAATTAGATTTTTATCCCACTTTCATGGTCCACTGAACATAGAAAATGATAGTGCGAGTGGGGCATCCGTGTACTGTGGACACATTCTTATTTTCACACTATTCTCAGAAACTATCTAGTGCAATTACTACACATTTGGTTAAAAGATTGACAGTGATGAGTTGTTATGTATAAGAAGATGTGGTATTAGTGCCAATGAGACAACTGTCCGTCCACAAGTTACAATTTATAAATTTAAACCACTACTAAGGCCAAAGAACAGCCTTCAACACTGAGCCTTGGCTGACACCAAACACCAAGCTATAAATGGTTCCAAAAATAACTAACTGTAAAACCATTCAAACAAGAAAACCCTTGTCTTATCTGTAATATACATACTTTGCACTGCATTGCATGCATTCTTGTTATAAAAAAAAGAAGATGTGGTATAATTGCCAATGAGACAACTCTCCACAAGAGACAACATGACACAGAAATAAACAACTTTAGGTCACTGTATGGCCTTCAACAATGCATTCTGGTTAGCATTGTAATGTTATGGCTCATTTGTTGTTTAAACTGTTGGCTGTTTTAATTAATTGCAGATCTTTATAACTGTTTTACAGAATTCCCAGGGTCACTGTAACACAAGATGAAGGCCATGTAGAGTTAGAGATATCAGATGATCCTTATGATGTACAAACAGTCGATGTGAAATCTTCCCCATGTATTGTAACACTTAGTAAGGTAAGAAGCAACTGTATTTTAATAATTAGACATGTAAAATTTCTGATTAATATGTGTTCATCATTTTATTTAAATCAATGCACGCTTTTGATTGTTAATGGTTGTTTTTTGGTCAGTTTAGATGTTAAATTGAATTGCCGATTGATTTTGCCGCTATCACTTAATTAAAAATGCCTGACATGTGCTTTTAGCAGGAATGGCCTAAAATTATAAATTTAGATTCAAAGAAAGTAAAATTGACTATCTCAATAATTTCAATTTGCTGAAGATATGTTTAACCCATCTTATTGTAAGGTATAACCAGTCCAGAGATAGATTGTTTGTTGAGATATTTTGAGTTAAATTGTATTTTTAGTAGTAATTAGTACAATAATGAAGGAATTAGGTTAATGTATTAGAATCTATTAAGACATTGTTCTTTAAATTATTTGTTCAAGAACTGTATCTAATTAGGGTAAAGAAGTTTTCATAAAAATATAACCGAAACAAAATATATAAACAAGAATGTTTGTAATGATCTATTCAATTTACTACACATTATGCTTTTTTGTCATCAAAAATATGTAACATAATTAAAATATTGAAAAAAAAGAAGAAAAATCAAAATCAAAAGTCCTTTTAATATCAAATGGCAAAATAAAAAGTTAACACACATTAAACACGAATGGAAAACAACTATCATATTCCTCATTTGATACATGCGTTTCCTCATGTTAAAAATGTTTAGTTATAATGTCTGTCTCTCTTGAAATTAAAGTCAACACTAATTTTTACAGATTGGCCATTGCCATGTTGTGGATGCCAGTCAGAAAGAAGAGGCTTGTTGTCTAGCAAGGTAGTTAGAACTGTGAGAGAAAGAATATGTACATTGGGGCCTTTTATAGGGGTATGGGGTTTGCTCATTGTTGAAGACCATATGGTGACCTATAGTTGTTGATATCTGTCATTTTGTCTCTTGTGAAGAGTTTTCTCATTGGCAATCATACCACAACTTCTTTTTTATACATGAGATAATAATAGAATGAAATACTTGAAAATGAAATATATTTTTGAAAATGCTTTCATTGCTGTTCTGCAACATGTTCAATGATAAGTTATAGATCTGGTACATTGCATAGTAAATTAAAGTTAGCCAATAGTGGTGATAAGTCTTACTCATGAATATTCAGTGATACCAGCTTTATTCTATCCATATACCATTCAAAGATTTGTCTTACTCATGAATATTCAGTGATACCATCTTTAGTATCCATATACCATTCAAAGATTTAGGGTGCACACAAATATGATAGGACCCAAACGATTCAGAAAACCAAAGAATTATCATGATTATTAGGCAAATGCTTTACATAATGTGAAAGACATAATCAATCTTATTTTAGAAAAATGTGAATAATTTTAGATGAGAATATAAGATGTCTTTCATCAATGTATGTATCATGTGTATTTTCAAAAAAGAAAATGATGTAAAATGATAAATAAATTACATATAAAATAGAGTCGTTCTACAAAAGATATCAATACTATTTTAGGAATTGATTTATATGATGCAATATTTAGTGAGGAACTTTTGTCATAGTTTTTATAGCTCACAAAAACCGAGATTAAGTTTTCAGTATCCACATCTACAAAAAAGAACATTATCTCCATACCATTGATAAAATCATAAAATTGCAGTTTGAAATTATGAATTAAGGAAATGATAATTTGTTTAATTATATTTGTAGATTAATGCTGGGTGTATCAGAACATGGTACAATCACTGGTATGAAGAAGGAAGGATCTGGTAGTTTGGACCCATCTAGTATTGATGATATGTTAGATGTATGTATTTACAACAAGTAAAACAAAAACACTATATGCTAATGAGTTTATTACATTATATCAAAAAGGACCTTATATATAAAAAAGAAGATGTGGTGAAATTGCCAAGAGACAACTCTTTATAAGAGTCCAAATGACACAGACATTACAAACTGTAGGTCACTTGTGTTTTATTTTTCCTGTAACACACGTTATAAACCTGGATTAAGTTGTAAGTTTTCTGTTGATCTGTTGTTAGTGGTTGCTGTGTCCTGCTCTTAAAATTGGTAAACACTGAGACACACATTTACCCAGAGGATTTTTTGTGAGACACAAAATGATTCCTCATGTTTAGAGTAGTATGCAACATTTCCATTCATGACATAGCTATCTGTTATTTATTATGTGGAGACAGCAGGTCATTGGAACACTCACACACATTTAGCCACACATTACTCCCTTGAAATGAATCACATTGTTGATTGTAAAGATTGATGATCAGATAAGCTTTAGAAATATTTGAAAAAGCAATGTCCTTTTCCATATACAGTATTAAAATAAGGAGATGTGGTTGCAATTGATTACCAATGGGACAAATATCCCCAAAGTTCAAATGAAGTGGATGTAAGCAATTATGGGCAACCACATGGCCTTTAACAATGAAGCAATTCCGACATGAAAAATATGAAAACTTGCAATTGAAAAATAACAGAACAATTTAAGAAAAAAGAAAAAAAAAAAGAGACATGAACCAACTACAGCCACTGAACAACTGTTTCATAAAGAATGTGTATAAGCAGATATGTTACAGTTTATCCAGTTTGACCTATGAACTTGCTGCAATGCAAGCAAATTTTATTCTTGGGTCAACAATTTTAATCTAATCAAATTATTAGTTTTTTTCTCTTGTTTAAATAGAATTAAGAGAGATATTTAGTACGTGTTATTGCAACCCCATAAACCAAACTAAAATACTGATTATGATAAATTTTGTTCTTATTTTATTTTTTTATGTAGTTTAACACTTTAGTTTATAAAAGTCTCATTCAAAGAATTTTTTGAACAGTTTATGTTATGGCCTCATTTGTTTTACAGACTGGTAAAAGAGTAGGAATAGCTTTAAACAAGTCTTTACTGGAGTCATTAGAGGAAGAGCAGAGACAAGGAAAAAAGAAAGGTCGAACTGGATTCCTTCGGTAACAGAAAGTTTTAAATTAAATGACTTCATATTGGAATTGAAAGCAGAAGGACTTGGATCCACAATGAAAACAATACGATGCAGTGTTACATGATGGATATGATTATTGTTAGATAAGAACTTCTATTTTATGCATTAATGTATTGTTATCTGGTTACATTTATGAGTGATCTGATATTTCATACAATATCAGTAGACATTTTCAATTATGAACAATGACAAGAGCTTTGTATTATTGTCAATAATTTTCAATTTTCATGAAGAAACAAAACCTAACAAAGGTTCAATGTTTTGTTTCAACTATAAATGTACATGATATGATTTTGTATAAAATGACAGTTAGAACAGTACATGTCAGGCTTATATTTTCTTTCCAAAGATTACTATTACCATGATAAGTATTTTGAAGCATGTTGCAATTGAGAGGTCTCAGGATTTTAATTCTTGGCTTTAAAAAAGGAGTTGTAATATAAGTTTGGTGCATAGCTGTCCTAAGATTACAAGTTCCATTGAAGATACTTTATTACTCTTTGGCAGCAGTATCAATCCTGCTGCAACCTTGACAATTGTTTAGACCATACTAGTGCTTTGTTTCATACCAGTATGATCTGCTCACAAATACCTGTTTCTAATACTACTAGGAAATGGATTTGTCACTGATACAAACCTAGGTCCTAGAAATCCTAGATGAACATTCACAAAACAGTCTACAATGACAATTTTAAAACATGTTTTCATATAGACTGAGAAGGCATATCAAATCATATTTATGCTGTCATGAACAACAGTAAACATAACGTGGCATTGACTTCAATTTTTTATGCCAAACTTTTCTATTAGCTTCAGGATATCTATCATTGAAAAATCAAATTATTACCAAATTCAAATCTCATAAATCAATTTTAGATTAATAGGTTGTTCAGGTGCATTACAAGTAGCATCCTCATATATTCATATAAAATATGCAGCTTACATAACAAAACGAAATGATTACAGACAGAAAAATAACTTGAACATCAACTTTCAATTAGTACAAAACAAAAAGACAAAATGCTTCATTTATACTGTAAACACTACATCATCTTCTGCACTGAAACCTGGCTTGATACAAATATATCATCTAATGATAACTTTCCATCATAGTTTTATAATGTGTTTAGACATAACCACCAAAAAATGGCTAAAGTCATTGTAAGGTCCTCATTGGTATATATATATAAATGTGTTCATCACCTCAGAAATGAAAGAACTGCACAAATTATCCTTTAGGCAGAAATTAATATTACAAGTTCAACAAATATCTTATCAGTATTATATAGACCTCTATTTGACACATGTTTTATAAACATAGATAACTATTGATAAATATAATCAACATATACATCAGATGTTCTGAGATATAATAAAATAGTCCAATTTACACGAAATTGCCAACATTTCAACAAGGGAAAAAACAATACTTGATCGTATCTTAATCAGCAATCCCACTCTCATAAATAAAGTTAACTATTTGACCATCTATTGTGCTAAATAACTATGGTATGTCAAGCTCAAATGCATCAAATATAAAGACTAAATTTTTAAAGACAACCAACAGAACATAAAACACGACATTGAAAACTAAAGTCTGACCTACACAAACCCCAATAAAAATTGGTTGTGATTCAAGGTTGTTCAGAAGGTTAAGCAAATCCTGCTCCACATGTGACACCCCTCATGAAACTTATGCAAGTTCATACCTGGAGATAAGTATAATTCGGAATGTCACATAAAATGTTCACGTATTTCGCACAAAAGTGTTAAAAGACAATGTTAGGTCACCAGTGATAACGTGGCCAGTCGGATTTTATGAATCAATAACTGGAACAAGTGCATTCAGAGGTTTAGACTTGAATTCGTCAATATTTGGAT
Organism: Mytilus galloprovincialis; assembly: GCF_965363235.1. Classification (NCBI taxonomy): domain Eukaryota; kingdom Metazoa; phylum Mollusca; class Bivalvia; order Mytilida; family Mytilidae; genus Mytilus; species Mytilus galloprovincialis. The sequence continues at coordinate 94,253,433 of NC_134843.1, forward strand.
CCTGAAAATCGTGTTTGTAATTGGAAATCTTAGTTGCAATTGTTTTGGTATAGGTGTACCCAAATGATAGGTACTGGTTGATCTTTAAGATAGCGATGTTTTATCAAGTGAACTGATTTATGAAGAAAGATATTGTTAAAGCTGATAGCATTGAGACTTCTGTCTTCAAAAGGAAAGTTTAAGAAAGACAATGTCTGGGCGACCCTGCATGCAGGGACGAGTTGTCACATTGGCATTCGTAGACTACGCATTCACCATCTGAAATTATTACTCAAAACCCGGACTGGCAAGTTTTATACATATATGTATAGTAAGTGAATAGTTTTTCTCAGTTAATGAATATTCTTGAAAAATGATAATTTCTCCTTTTCATCCGTTCGAATGCAAACTGTTTAGAAAAGTCTGCAGTAATTAAGCATCATCCTTGTTGATAGTAACGATACTTTAAAGAAGACACTAATTCAGTGCAAATTCTTAAGTGTGGATTGTTTGGATTTGAAATGGAAAATATAGTTTAAGTAAAGTAAAGTAATCTTTATTTAAAGTCGGGTTGCATATATACATAATAACAAAGAACATGAGCTCTTAAGAGCTCTTTAACCGACTGATATTAATAAACAACATACATATAATAACATCAGATACACATACAACACAAACATACAGACATCACATATATATATATATATATTAATGCATAAATAGCACATGCAGAATAAAAGCTAAGCAAGATATATTAAAACAAATGTCTAATATCAGCACATATATATAGTAGCACATAGTATTTTTATCAGAGTAGCACATGCAAACTTAAACACTATAAGCACAAACAAAAGACTGCATGCAGCTATAGCAAAGGTAATGCATAAGCAAAAGAAATAAATGGCTAAATAAATAAAATAAAAAAAACTGCAAAAAGATAAAAAAGAAAGAAAAAAAAAACAGCAGGCTTCGAGATCAAGTTATGGGGCAGCAAGTTAGTACATTATTTATGTCACCGGATATATATTTATCCATTTTATTTCATTATTAAGCATTTCCTATTATTTGTGTTTTCAGTGTTATATGTTTTCCATTCATATCATATTCATATTTCATATTCATGTTTCTTGACGATTGATGACAATAGTTTTGCGCTGCGTATTTTGAAATAAACTATAGCTTTATACGCTATGTTTTGCTTTACGTACTCAATATTTAAATTAGTACAATAGAAAGTTAAAGCATTCTTTATTATTATTTAAATGATATATATTTATATTCAAATAGCATGAGTTATGCATGAGCTCAAAGCGCGGCAATACTAACCATATATATACTAATACAATTTCACTATTCAAGTTAGTCACTGGTCATTTTTACAATCAGGAAGGCGGAAGACTAAACTCACCGCAGGTACTTGTAAATTTATTTATTATTTATACCATGTTTAAAATGTTTCAAATAAAGTAAAGTTACTTTAGTATTTCATATATAGAATTCAGTATGGCTTGAAAGCCGCATTTTGGTATGTAAGTTAAGGTCTGAATAAATCTTCGTTGCATGCAAATATTTCAGTCAAATATATTGTTCATATTTATTGGAACATAATTGTAAACTTGGTTTACAATTTGTATACTTGCAGATTATATAATAAAGTATTTATAAATTGGACGACTCATTAAATACAGAAATGGCCCACAAGCATTACCACGACTAGTTTATGGGTTTATGGTGACTTATTCCTCATCCCAAGTCGATGTTATATTGGTGTCCCATTTTTCCTGCGACATTTTGGAGGTTCCACCGAGATGGTCCAACTTTATGGTTTTGACAACGTAGATTTCTACATTTGATAACTAGAATGGTCTTGTGAAGTCCAGGTCCGTCATTACCAGTATTTGGCGTTTGCCGTTTATTATTATACAGTCAAGTTCAAGAAATTTGTTCCGGAACAACGTACCGCTACTTCATGGTGAGACAACAACCATTTGTCAACTTTGATGTCAGCAACTGCTTTATATATAGTGAATTTACGACTGTGAAACCCTGATGTTTGAAAGGTATATTTGAAATTCATATTTCTTATAATGCGCATATCTACCGGGAAACTCATACTACATCATGTATATATATGTTTGATGTTATTTATTATTAGTGAAAGTCAATTTACAAATTTCAACTGAAACATGCACGGTCAGCATACCTGTGAAGGTGAATGTGTATTGCTTTATCAGGTGACAACCTAGACAACTGAAGGAATTTAATCGATCAACGTTCCGCACGGATGGAGATTTTTACAACTGTTGCCGGTGAACTGTAGTATAGTGCCTAACAAGATTTTGTGAGGGAATTCGATGTTTGCTATACCACTGTTTATTTCAACACATTTTATGACAATGCTCCTGTACCAATCGAAATGAATTTTTTTGCAGTGTTTTGAGAAATGATTTTACTTTGTAGAAACGTATTGTTTTAGAAACATTTTATGTTTTAAAAGGATAAATTTTCTGTCAATAGTCAATAATTATGTGGACTTTTGAAGCCCAAACTTTGTACGGCCTTAAATATATAAATGAAAGATAAAAAAAAAAACTGTACCAATGCAGAACGAAATGTTAATAAAATTATAGCAAAACGTTTGGTTGACAAATTTTTATTCGTTATCGCAAATAAATAAATTTTGAGGGTGGTAAAGGGTTATTCTCGTGCAACGTTTTCGGCATTTTTATTTCACGTATTTTCGTGTTTTAACGTTTTATTTCTCGTGTTCTCGTGTTTGGCTCGATTTACGTGCTTCGTGTTTCCCCTTATTTATTTTCCGTGTTTCGTGTCAGTGCTCTTAATTTCTCGTGCAGGTCCCTAATTTGATTAAAAAGTCAGTGTGTTATAATACCTTCTGAAACTTGTGTAAACTTATAGAAATTGATGTATATATTGTTACCATTCTAATTTTGCTTTTGCAATATGTATGGTATTAATTAAGTCCATCAAATTGCTAGTCTATGAATTCAATTTTTTATCAAGTAAGATGCAAGTAGCGGACGCTAAAAGGTGACCGCAAGGTCTTCAATGTTCATTACAAGAACGACTGGATATAACTTCTGGCACTTGTTTCCTTCATATTTACGATCTTATTTATCGTGCTTCGTTTTTCCCGATATTTATTTTTTCGTGCTACGTTTTTGCGATTTTTTTTTCACGTGTTTCCGTGTTCAGTACCCCCCTTTACCACCCTCAATTTTGAATATCTTACATTTTCTCCCTACCCAGTTTACCCCTATTACTTATTATAATGTGGACCGGTCATTGTTATTAAATATTACGCAATTTGATTGGGTTAAGTTCTTATTAGTTTACCTTCAAACTGTTTATACTTTTCATACATGACTATTGATTAAATCAGAACGTGCATACAGTAACTAAAATGACCTTCAAACTAGACACAGGATGAGTCCATGTTATGTTTTATCAATGAAAGTATAGGTATGAAAGGTAAGAAATGCCAATTCTCCTATTTTCACAAAATTTGAAAATACACAGTAAATGGATTATTTCTTAATAGTCAATTGCGGAGAAAAACAGAAAAAGTTTACAAATAAGACGTTTTATTCCAATCAACAAGTAATTTTTCGGAGTGAAATGCCGAAATACACTTTACACACGGCTACGCCAGGTAAAATAATTATTCATCTTACAAAAAAACAACATTTTCCCGTCTCATTGGAACATGCTAATTACAATTAATCCCAAACTAAGAAAGTCATTAAATAAAGTCAAAATATGTTCGATCTACCTAATTTTAGAACAAAAAAGTCAATACGATCTTTTTAAGGTCAATTTCGTCTACCTCACAAAATCTTGTTAGGCACTATAGTGTCGTGGGCCTCAATCCTTTTTGTTGTCTGGGGGGACTATGGGATTGAAGTCACGCTTTTCGTTTTCCAAATTTTATTTTACTGCCATCTAACACAACACATGGGTGACAGACGATACTAACTGTTCGCCGCCGACAAGCATAAAAAGGTATACAGTCCCGTAAAATACAATAAACAGGGTTGTCTATACCCACAGGCTTCCGCCATTTTTGCAGAAGTTAAGGCATGGTGTGCATCGACTGGTTGACCAGCACGTACAAAAAACGACATTTTTTCGGGCAACCCACTTATAAATTTTGCTACTAACTCGTGGTCATGCTTTCTTAATATTTGAGCTTTTTCCGACAGCTGACTGAAATAATCTTCTAACGACTGACCCGGAGATAATACCATGTTTTGGAAAATTTCACTTTCCATTATAACTGTTGCGCTTTGCCAACTAAAATTTATATATTTTTCCTTGAACAAAACACAAATTGTTATCCACGAACTTTTAGACTCGTCACTCAAAGAATTGTACCAAGTTAACGCAGGCCCCTTTAGATGTAAATGAAATGCTGCAATGCGTCTTTTGTCTGTTTCTGGCAATTCATGGAGAAGTGCGTAAGATTCAAATTCACTGAAAAATCCTTTCGCATTATCTTGGGGGTATCCTGAAAATTCACGACACCTGACTAATTTGCTCATTATTGAAGTAGTCTGAATCTTAATAGGTAGATCAACCGATTCTGTGGGGATTTCTGTTACATTTAACGGTTGTGGGGTAGATGTAATTGGACTTGCCTCGGCTAATAACACATTTATTTCTGGTTCAAAATTTGCAGTGTTGTCTGGAGAATTAACATCACCTACATTTTGTAAATCAAACTCTGTTAGTCCTACAATTTCGTTATCCTCAAGGAATCCGTCACTTAATAATGATCTAGAAGATAAACTTTGTATGTTACTGTCCGTTTCTGAATCGCTTTGATATTCGTTGTGTTCTATAGAAGGCTCGGAATTTTCATCTGACATAATCACCATTTACCGGTACAAAACTTTGTGTTCATGTTAATAGAATGGATACAATAGGCACTACTTGAAACTCATTGGCGATACAAATATCACCAAACAAGTATTAATTGGAACATCGAAAATATTATATGTCTACACACGTATTCAAAACTGTTTACTGCACATTTATTTAATTTGGAATGCAATATTATAATACTGGCGATACTATTATCACCCTGTCTATGCATGCATCATTTTTCCTTCCTAAATAAACGAAAACGGATAATATTGGATTGCTGAGTTGTTGAGACATGCACTGGCGATACTTTATCACCAAATAATTATGAGATACTAATCAAAATATGTAGCTGACTTGTCGCTGACAAAATTGTCCACTTCCACGTGTTCGCAAAAATAATGTTCATCAAAAATTATATCACAAATAAAAGCAATATTTACGCTAATAAGAGCCTTTTAAGTCCTCCACCATGTCGTGGGCCTCAATCCTTTTTGTTGTCTGGGGGGACTATGGGATTGAAGTCACGCTTTTCGTTTTCCAAATTTTATTTTACTGCCATCTAACACAACACATGGGTGACAGACGATACTAACTGTTCGCCGCCGACAAGCATAAAAAGGTATACAGTCCCGTAAAATACAATAAACAGGCTAAATTATGTCCTACATTTCCGGTAACCAGAAATACCAAATAGAGGTATATAACAATAGTATTTATTTGACATTCATTTATGAAAACAAACTGTTATAAATATTTATTGATTTAAAAATTGTGTTTTATTGTTTGAATATATTTTATCATATTTACTGTATTTTACAGATTTGATTATTGTTTGTGCATGAATAGGAGCACGCACATGATTTAACAAGTTACGCACTAATAGTTACAGCAGCGACTCAGTAAGAAAGCGACTTGCTTTGACACAGACATATGAGTAAGTTCATCATCATTACATCATTTTCATTTCATTCATGTGTATTGTCCTTGTTTTGTTTTGTTTATTTGGTGTTGTTTTTGTCGTTGGTTAAAGTACACGTGATGGCTGAAGCGGAGTCAAAACAAGGTTTAAAAACTGAACCTAAGGTTTCAGAAGAACAGGTTCAGAAAATGATTGAGTTTTTGAATCATAATACAAGCTTTAGAGTTGTAACATCAGATGAGTTTGATAAATTAAGTAGTGAGAAGCATGTATCATTTGGACATAGTACTCCTATAAAGGGAACTACTGCTCATACTAAGCCTCCTTTGGCACCTGTTAGGTCTTCGTCTATAGCAAGAGTGGCAACTTATGCTGCAGGTTTTGGTAATAATAGAACCGTTTCTTGTTCAAACTCTTCATATGCAAAACCCAAGATACCTGTATTTTCTGGGGAAGAAAAGAGTGAAGTGTCTTTTGACGTATGGAAGTTCGAAGTTAAATGTATTATACGGGAAGGTAATTATACAGATACTATATTATTGCAGTGTATAAGAGGGTCCCTAAAGGGTAAAGCTAGGGGTTTATTGTTATCACTCCCAGATGGGGCTACACCCACACAGATTATTGAAAAATTAGATGGTATATATGGAAATGTGTTCAGTAGTGAAGCATTGCTTCAAAAGTTTTACATGGAAACTCAGAAACAAGGTCAGTCTGTTGCTGATTATGGTATGAGACTTGAAGATATTGCCCAGAAAGCTGTTGAAAAAGGTCAAATTAACTCGCAAGCTAAAAATGACATGCTTAGATCAAAGTTGTGGTCAGGTCTCAGAGATCCCCTTTTGAAAAACGCTAGTCGTTATAAATACGATACTGTTGAAAAGTTTGATCAGTTATTAAAAGAGATCCGATCTATTGAATTGGACTTGTCAAATTATGCCTCAGGTTCTGACAATAAGATTCAACATCAACCTGCGGTTGTTGAACAGTCAGGTATGCAAGAGATGATTAAGTCCATGAAGCTCTTGAATACTAGAATGGAATCATTTGAGGGGGTGTTAAAGAAATTAAAAGAAAGTAAACCTGATGATCATACAAGTTCGTCAAATAGTCAGTTTCGTGGCCAAGGTCGCGGGAACTATCGAGGGTCTGATAGAAGGGGTAGATTCAATAATAACCGTGGCTGGCGTGGTTGTGGCTATACAGGAAACCAACAAAACCAGAATTATAATTCTCAGACGAGGGGTTTAAACGGGTAAAGGTCTCGGTTGAGGGACAAACCAGAGACTTATATAGGCCTGAGAAGGTGCCTAGTCCCAAACTTGTTGATACTCGTACGCAGAGCATTCTGGCTCAACGTATGATTGGTTTAGCAAATGAATCTTTTATTTACATTAATAATACAAAATGTAAGGCTTTGATTGATACAGGGTCCATGATATCAACACTATCTGAAGGTATGTTGAATGAGTTAACACCTCCACCTAAATTGAAAAATTTAGATGACTTTAGCTTTTCAATTAGTGTGGCAGGAGGTACCACTTTACCGTATTTAGGTTACATAGAAGCTAGTATAAAGGTTGATTTTGTAGAGCAAGATTTTATAATACCATTGTTGGTTGTCTCTCTTACTGATTATAACAAAAATGTACCTATTATTATTGGTACAAATGTTATCAGATTGTTAGATTCATGTTCTATGGTTGGTAGACAGCAAACTAACATAGACAAGATCCCAAGAGAGTGGGATATTGCTTTTAATTCTATCAAAGATGAAGCAATAGGTCAAGTTTACTTTACAAATACAAATAAAAATCCCATCAAGATCAAACCTTTATCTGTCTTAAATGTATCTGGTTTAGCAAGGTCGAAGAAACCAGAAGCATGTACAGTAGTGACTGAGAGTCTGTCAGATGACTTGTCAGATGTGTCAGTATGCCCACGGGTAGTAAACGTTAAGGGGTCAACTTGTCGGGTCCCAGTTAGAATATTTAACATGACTGCCAAAGCTATGGTCATAAAACCTAAAACACACTTGCGTTCTCTGAATGAGGTTAAGGTTGTCCGTCATGTGGATTTTCAAAGTGCTGAAAGCGCTGTTGATGATGAGAAAAGTATTTTGTCTGATCAGGAGTTGTCATCTCTAGGAATTAACTTAGAGCATTTCGATGTTCCTGATGACACTAAACTTAGATTGAAAGGTTTAGTTAGTAAGTATAGGTCTATTTTTTCCCAAGGCCCCACTGACATTGGGCTCACAGATCTGATGGAGCACGAGATCCAGTTATCAGATGATAAACCCTTTAGACAACCTTACAGGCGTATTCCACCCGCATTGTTCGATGAGGTAAGAGAACATGAACGTGAAATGTTGGATGCGGGCTGTATAAGGGAGTCAAACAGTCCTTACGCTAGTAACGCTGTTCTCGTTCGGAAGGACAGTTCTTTGCGCTTCTGTTTAGATTTTAGATCTTTAAATATGAAGACAATTCGTGATAGCTATTCTTTGCCCCGCATAGACGAGACGATTGATTGTCTAGCTGGAGCTTAATACTTTACACGACTGGACCTTCGGTCGGCATATTGGCAAATGGGCATTAAAGAGTCAGACAAGCATAAGACCGCGTTTTCGTTAGGTCCTTTGGGGTTCTATGAGTTTAATAGGCTCCCATTTGGTCTGACAAACGCAGGAGCATCGTTTCAGAGATTGATGGAAAGATACATGGGAGAAGCGCATTTACCATTTTCTACATTAGAAAATGCCTGTACCAAGTCAGGAATATGACAGTTGTTATCCATTCGTTTGATGTGTTTGGACTTTTGATTTTGCCTTTTGATTTTTGATTTTCCTTTTTGAATTTTCCTCGGAGTTCAGTATTTTTGTGTTTTTACTTTTTACGTGAATGCTTGGTATTTTTAGATGATATTGTGGTGTTTTCACGTAACATAGATGACCATTTTGCTAGGCTTGAGTCTGTTTTTAGTCGTCTTAAACACCACGGCTTGAAACTAAAGGGTAGCAAGTGTGAATTTTTTAAGAAGGAAATTAAATATCTTGGTGTTATAGTGTCCGCAGACGGTATCAAAACCGACCCAGAGAAAGTTATAGCAGTCCAAAATTGGCCAGCTATAAAGAACATTAAGGACCTTCGTAGGTTTATAGGTTTCACTTCCTATTACAGGAAATTCATTAGAGACTACGCTAAGATTGCAAAGCCTCTTAATGACCTATTTCTTGGACACCCTACGAACAAGAAAAACCTTGGGTCTAAACGGAAGAAGTCTAGTAAGCCTAGTCCTTGGAAATGGGGTCCCGAGGAACAGAATGCTGTTGGTCTTATTATTGAAAAGTTGACAAACCCACCAGTTCTTGCATATGTAAATTTTTCATTACCTTTCATTGTAAACGTTGATGCAAGTGGTACCGGTTTAGGTGCCGTCTTGTATCAAAAACAGGAGGGTAAAGAACGGGTGATAGCTTACGCTAGTCGTAGCCTACGTGGCCCAGAGAAATTATATCCAGCCCATAAAAGAGAAGTTTTGGCGCTTAAATGGGCTGTAACTGATAAGTTTCATGATTATCTCTTTGGTAGCAAATTTACCGTTAGAACTGATAATAATCCACTTACGTACGTTCTCGGTAAAGCTAAATTAGATGCTACCGGCCATAGATGGGTTGCTTCATTGTCAAACTATGATTTCAGCATTGTGTATAGAACAGGCAAGTCAAATATTGACGCTGACGCTCTTTCTAGACTTCCGTCCGATTGTAAAGAAGTTTTTAGTGACGTAGTTCAGGCTATTTGCAAATCTATAGTATTAACTCCAGATACAAACCCTGCTATTGAAACTATATGTTTGTCACATGATATTCAGTTTATAGACAGCGATAGCGAGATTTTGGCCGATACATCCGAATTCGCTGATATAGATTGGACGTATGAGCAGAGACAACATTCATGCATAAGTAGAGTTATTGATTTAGTTATAACCGGTCATAGACTCACTTAGCGTCAGATGTCTCATGAGACGGATCTTGTCCGAAGATTATTGAGAGAATGGGATAAACTTTGTCTGAAAGATAAGGTTTTATATAGGAAAAGCTACATTAATCATGAAGCTGTGTTTCAACTAGTATTACCTTTTATTTACCATGAACTAGTACTGACTGCTCTACACGACGATGTAGGCCACCAGGGGCGCGATCGTACCTTATCGCTTGTGAAATCAAGATATTTTTGGCCAGGTATTGATAGAGACGTGGAGAGGAAAGTTTCGAACTGTCAGAACTGCATACTCAGAAAGTCGAAGTGCAGGAATTCTGCATCATTGGTAAATATATGTTCTTCCTACCCTTTGGAGCTCATTTGTATAGATTTTCTAACTCTTGAGCAGTCAAAGGGAGGATATGAGAATATTTTGGTCATTACTGATCATTTTACGAGGTACGCTCAAGCTATACCTACGAAAAATCAGTCCGCTAAAACTACAGCTAAAGCATTATGGGAAAATTTTATTCAGCACTATTCTTTTCCATCTCGATTTCACAGTGATCAGGGACGAAATTTCGAGGGTAAAGTTATTCAGGAATTGTGTAGATTAGCAGGCATAAAAAAATCTCGCACTACACCGTATCACCCGCAAGGGAATGGTCAGTGCGAGCGTTTTAACCAGACTTTATTAAACATGTTGGGTACTCTTGATGACGAAAAGAAATCCAATTGGAAAGTGTATGTTGCGCCGTTAGTACATGCCTATAATGCAACAAAACACGATACAACTGGATACAGCCCACATTATCTGATGTTTGGTTGGCACCCGCGGCTTGCCATTGACGCTTTTATAGGTAACCCAAACCAGTATGTTGCAAAAGATCACTCGGCATACGTGAGTGATTTAAAAAAACGACTGCAGTTTGCCTACAAAACAGCTGAAAAATCAGCCGAAAGGACTGGGAGACGTCATAAAACGCGATATGATTTGAAAGTCAGACAGTCAGTACTGGAGCCTGGTGATAGAGTTCTACTTAAAAATGTAGCGTTTAGAGGGAAACATAAATTAGAAAATAAGTGGGGTAAACAACCTTATGTTATAGTTTCAAAACCCGATTCTGATATTCCGTTTATATTATAAGACAGGAACATGGTCGAGGTCGTAAAACAGTGCATAGGAATATGTTATTTCCCATTTTAAACCCTCAGTGTATTGATAATGCTCAAGTTAAAAAAAATGTAGTTTCAAGGAAGAAAGATTGTCCGTCTGTATTAGTAGACAAAGTTTTAGACTCTGATAAAACAGTGGACGAAATCACTACTGACGACCAAGTTGTTTCAAATGAGAATTCTGATTCTGATTCAGAAGAAGAGTTTTTAGTTCACGAATGCCCGAGGCGTCGAGTAGATATAATACCGCCTCTTAACCCTTTAGCGGATGAATTTCATCCGGGCATTTTGAATCTAGATGAAGTAAGTCAGCAATCTAGTAGTCGTGACAGAAGTATTGAACAATCTAATGGTCAGAGGTCAAGTATTTTAGGTGTATCTGAGTTTAGCAACCCAGTGCCTGTCAGTAGTGAATCAGAAATCAGTTCTGATAATCAAGCGTCAAGCGTATCTGATAGTCATGCGCCGAGCGCTTTAGATTATGTCCAACCAGAGTCTGAAATTCAAGTGCAGCGGTCGAGTAGACAAGTGAAACCGCCAGTCCGTTTTCAAGATTATTTTAGATACTAGTATTTTAATGTTTTAACTTTTGAATATTTTTTTATTGATATTTGGAACTTAGTTTTATTTCTATTTAGTTTCATTTTTGTTTGTTTCACAGAAATGAATCAGCATACATATATTTACACGTCTAGTAGAGGAAAAGTTCTAGAAGGCAAAGTTCTTTGTAAAACGTTACGTGTAGTGCCTGGAGGAAAATTGGAAACTTTATGCAAATATGCATATGATGATCTTAAAGATATAGACGGTCTGAAAATCGTGTATTTCATAGCTGGAATACCGGATATTTGTTCTTTAGAAAGAAATCGTAGATCAAATTATGAAGAATCATTTCTTAAAAGAACTGACAATGGTTGGTTTGATCATGCATTGAGACTAAGAATACTATAGTAAATACAGAAACCAAATTAAAAAGTATAAATTGTAAGGTAGTATTTGCTACTATTACAACTATGAGTTTCTGTCTTTGGAATTTACATAGATTGTCTATTGGAAAAACAAGTCATTTAAAGTATGAGAATGCATACGATGAGATGCAGCTAGAACTTAACTCTATTATACAGGATGTGAATAATTTTATTACAGAATTTAATCATACAAATCATGTTATTACTTCTTTTTTTTCATTCTCCTGTACATAAATGTAAGAGTGGAAAATTTAGATATTTGTATAATAGATTAGTGGATGGGGTACATCCTACATTTGATTTGGCAAGAATTTGGATTGATCGTTTGTTAACGGCAGTTCAAAGCAATGAGGGAAGATTTTTTTTTTTTTAATTTTATTTGACTTTTTGATATATTTTTTTTATGTTGTTATTTGTTTGTGAATCCTATGGAAGTGTCTTGAATTTTGGTCATTGCTATATGGTATAGAGGCGTTTGCCGCATGCTCATCTAGGTTGCCCAAATTTCAAAAGTGTCATATAGTATTGTACAAGGTTTGATATATTGGTTTCGATATAGTTTCGAGACGAAACTTTTTGTAGGAGGGGGTGTATGTCACCGGATATATTTATCCATTTTATTTCATTATTAAGCATTTCATATTATTTGTGTTTTCAGTGTTATATGTTTTCCATTCATATCATATTCATATTTCATATTCATGTTTCTTGACGATTGACGACAATAGTTTTGCGCTGCGTATTTTGAAATAAACTATAGCTTTATACGCTATGTTTTGCTTTACGTACTCAATATTTAAATTAGTACAATAGAAAGTTAAAGCATTCTTTATTATTATTTAAATGATATATGGTTATATTCAAATAGCATGAGTTATGCATGAGCTCAAAGCGCGGCAATACTAACCATATATATACTAATACAATTTCACTATTCAAGTTAGTCACTGGTCATTTTTACAATCAGGAAGGCGGAAGACTAAACTCACCGCAGGTACTTGTAAATTTATTTATTATTTATACCATGTTTAAAATGTTTCAAATAAAGTAAAGTTACTTTAGTATTTCATATATAGAATTCAGTATGGCTTGAAAGCCGCATTTTGGTATGTAAGTTAAGGTCAGAATAAATCTTCGTTGCATGCAAATATTTCAGTCAAATATATTGTTCATATTTATTGGAACATAATTGTAAACTTGGTTTACAATTTGTATACTTGCAGATTATATAATAAAGTATTTATAAATTGGACGACTCATTAAATGCAGAAATGGCCCACAAGCATTACCACGACTAGTTTATGGGTTTATGATGACTTATTCCTCATCCCAAGTCGATGTTATTTTGGTGTCCCATTTTTCCTGCGACATTTACAAGAACTGCATGTACATTGTTCTGAAAAACACCAGGTAGAGATAAAATTTTTGAACTGGCCAAAAGTTGATAAGCTCCTTGCCTCATTTGGAAAGGAGTTCCAGAGTTCTACAATTTGTCCATATTTAATACGTGGTATGTATCGTTGATCAACTGATGGAATTCAAAGTACATTTTAGGTTTATTTTAGCCGAAGGGCAATTGTTTAACTGATATATTTTATCTGCCTGCATCTCCATCGTTCATTCTGTGTAAATGTTGTTTTCATTGATCAACACCATCTTTGATCGTTTCGTGTGTGTTCAACATGAGGTCAACGTTCATTCATGTAAAATACGCTTATTGTTCCTTCCACTTAGTCGTATAATGTTAACCAATGTGTGTTCATTCGTAATCGGGTGAAATTCATTCAGCATTCATTTTGTAACTTTTATGATCACATACGAAGCATGGTGTTATTCTGACATTGCCATATAAACGTGAGCTTTGTATAGACATACAACAAGGTTCAACAAACCATTTTATTTTTAAAATGCCATGTAACAAATCAGGAATATGGCAGTTGTTATCAAATAGTTGGTTGCTATGTATGATGGCGTTTGTTTTTGTTGCAGTTTAGTGTTTCTGTTATTCCCTGGTATATTTTAACTCTTATCGTATTGTCATGTATACTAAGACAATAAGTTTGTAGCAATTCCATTAACATTAAAAATATTTTAAGGCACTTTGTAAATAAGCAAATATAAATTCACGTAAATATATCAACAATCCCATAAGAATAATTTTGAGCCAGTCTTGCTGACTTGGTACATACATTTTCTTTACGGCAAATGGTGGATTAAACCTGGTTTTATACCTGGCCAAACCTCTCACTTGCATGAGAATCGCATAAACTTGCATATATTGACAACGATGTGTGACCAAATCTTCTTCTTTTTTTAAAATATATATATTTTTTAACACATCGGTAAAACCAGGTTAAATTCACCATTTTGTACATACGAAAAATGCCTGTACCAAGTCAGGAAAATGACAGTTGTTATCCATTCATTAGATGTGTTTTAGCGTTTGTTTAGACATTTGCCTACAGATTTTAATTTGAGATTTTTGTCGAGCCATCGACTTTTGTCGAAAAAGCGAGACATAGCGATCCTACATTCCGTCGGCGTCGTCGTCCACAAATATTCACTCTGTGGTTAAAGTTTTTGAACTTTTAATAACTTTCTTAAAGTATCCTGAATTTCTACCAAAATTGGACAGAAGCTTGTTTATAATCAAAAGATAGTATCCAGAAGTATATTTGTAAAAAAATCCGCTTTTTCCGTATTTTACTTATAAATGGAATTAGTTTTTTTGACAGATAGCATAACATTTACTCTGTGGTTAAAGTTATCAAAATCTAAATAATTTTCTTAAACTATCCTGAATTTCTACCAAACTTGCAAAGAAGCTTGTTTATGATCAATAGATAGTATCCAGAAATAAATTTGGTAAAAAGAAATTACATTTTTCCCGTATTTAACTTATAAATGGACTTAGTTTTTCTTCCAGTGAACATAGAATACAGTCTGCAGTTAACGTTTTAAAAACATAAGATTCATAAACTATACTGGATTTTTACCAAACTTAGACAGAATCTTATTTCATTCAAAAGATAGTACCAAGAGGAATATTATTATTAATTTTTCCCTCATTTTGAGTCTGCGATTGACAGCAAAAGTAGGCGAGACACTAGGTTCCGCGGAACCCTTACAAATTTAAGGTATATTTGTTAATTTACTTTTTAATGTAAATCTTAAATTTGTCGAAATACAAAGGATTTTCTTATCCCAACCATAGATTACCTTAGCAGTATTTGGTACAACCTTTTGAAATTTTTGATCCCCAATGCTCTGCATCTTTGTACTTGTTTGGCTTTATACCATTTTCTTTTATCTGAGCGTCACCGAGCTTCACTGATAAGTCTTATTTAGACGAAACTTGTACTTGTTTGGCTTTATACCATTTTCTTTTATCTGAGCGTCACTGAGCTTCACTGATAAGTCTTATTTAGACGAAACGCGCGTCTGGCGTACTTAATTATAAGCCTGGTACCTTTGATGATTATTGTAGAACAGTTACTGTTTTTTCGTAGTTAAAGTAGCGTTTAGTATGATTAGAATTTATTTTATTTTCGGTGAGGACTGACCTTGTTTCTTGTCTTTTTTATTACAAGCAATAGCAATTAAAATACATGTATGTTTAAATGAAAAAAGTTATAATTAGTTTATTTCAACCCATACGTATTTTAAGCAATCCAAGTCATTCGCTTTATCATTACTTTTTAGATGACCAAACATAAACCAGATGATAGCTGAACGATATATATAAACTTAGAGTTATAATTGGTGTTACCGGTATTTTACAGTTACTGTAAATTTACCCTCATTGCAATTATATTACAACTAAAGTGTAATATCATGCATTTCTTCAAGAACTACTGCTGAAAGCTCTGCGTATATATATTCATATGTATATTTCTAAAAAAAGAAATACACAATTAATTCTTTGATTGAAAATACCATAATATAGATAGTATCCTTTTGTTTTTTTAGATTGTTTTTAAATTTAGAAAATTAATTTTAAGATTGTTATCTTATCCCTTTCTGAAAAAAAATAATGAAAATATCTCTTTGTGTAAAGCGACCTTTTTGTATGCTGAAATATTTGATCATATTTAGGGTTATACCTGTATACAACCTTTAACATTGAATCAGCATGTTTGTTATAAATTGGAGCTGTGAATATTTGAATGTTTGATTTCTAGATAATTATCGTAATGTTTCCAAATATTTATATAACAAATTAGATATAATGCTAGTATGTAATACTTTTAAATAAAGTGTAAAATGTTTAAACTATAAGTCGAGATTTAAATTAGTAATTAACCTCAGCTCGATATATATTTTGTTAATGGTGTCTTTATCTGTAAGTTTAAACATATTTTATTGTTCAAAAACAAATGGATTAGACACAAGTTTTTAAACTTAGTTCCGTCTTCTCCATAATATACATGAATATACAATATATTTATATAGCACATCTATCTGTTGTATATTTATTAAATATTTATTCACCTATACATATATTAGTAATTATCATGTTTCAATGTTTTCATATTTATCGTAGAATCAGTTTAATTGGACAAAAAATTCATGTTATTATTGCGATTTGGGCAGAGAAAATGTTAGGTAATTCGGGTCAGTTGAAAGGGGCAACCTAATTGTAGAGTACTTGTAGAGTACTATAGAAGTACATGTTCACTCTGATATACAGGAAAGTTGTTTAACCTGAATTTTTTCAAACAGTTTTTTGCCATGTTTGTTTGTGAAAGAGAATTTCAGGTTATAAGAAATAAAAGCAGTCTAAATGTTTTCTCCAAATTAAACTTGCGCTTGGTAGACAGTCTTATTTGTCAATCTTGTTCGATTTTATGTCTATAAGGTTAAAATTGTTAGCACGAACAAATTGTTTACCCATGAATCAAGTTTTGTATAGAACTAATATGTGCGAGACTCCCATTTGCCAAATGTGTTCATGCAAATCTGAGGAATCCGTGGATTATCATAGAATCAGTTATAAGCAACACGAAAAGGTGCCACATGTGGAGCAGGATCTGCTTACCCTCTCGGATCACCTGAGATCTCCCCTAGTTTTTGGTGGGGTTCGTGTTGTTTATTCTTTAGTTTTCTATGTTGTGTCATGTGTACTATTGTTTGTCTGTTTGTCCTTTTCATTTTTAGCCATGGCGTTGTCAATTTATTTGCGATTTATGAGTTTTCCTGTCCCTCTTTTATAATATGTGCGAGACTCCCCATTGTCAAATTTGTTCATACAAATGTGAGGAGTCCGTGGAACACTTCGTCCTCGAATGTTCTGAATATTCTCCTATACAAAATAAGTATTTTGCCAATATCAATGTGTACCCGACTTTTGCTTCACAGAGTTACCGTCCTACGAAAAAATAAACATAATGATAGGTGAATTATTTTAAAAGGTTAATCCAAATTTTTGTAAACATGTTGACACTTTTAGTAAAATGATGTTGAGTGAAATTTACACTTACAGATATTGGAGTTTAGAAAATTAAGTTAACTGTGATTTGTGTTTGCAATTTAATTAATGTGATCTCTAAATGTTTAGATTTTATATGAGAATATAATGCTATTATGTCTTACATGAAAGCTGACTTCATAGTATATGCTTAGACGCATTGTAGGTACCCTGCCTGCAATTGCCCTGGTTGTTAAGGGGTGGTTTCTTAATAAATATTAGAACACACCCGCGAAATCGCGGGCATTTAAAGCTTGGTTGAAAGAATGTAAACTATTGTGGGAAGATTTTTTTGTCAAAGATATTTGTCAAAATTGTTTACATGTTTGGAAAATTTTAAAAAAGGCATCAAAATTCATAGGTATTTGGAAACAGTTTAAGTCCTCTCCCTTGCTTCCAAAGTGCGTTGTTATTTTTTTCTGTAAAATTCCATAATTTTCGCGTTTCTGTATACTATGAACATACATATACTATGATTAAAGTGTATTTGCTATTAACTATTTAATTCAAGTTTCTTCTCCTAGGCGATCACTGCTTTATTAGGGACGACAACAAAAGTGCAATGAAGGATAAAAATCTTCATTCACATAGTTTTTTTTACTACCCCCACCCCTCTTAACTTAATTTGGGAAAAATTGATTGACTAATATGGATATATATAAACATCAATGTCAGACAAACAAAACTTGCAGCAGTTTAACCCCACCCCATCCCCACCCTCAAACTATTTGATTTTTTTTAATCCTACATTGATCTTTTGATGTCGTCCCTTATATAGAGAGTCTATATCAAAGCAACTGCTGATAACTATTGTCCTGTCCCCGAGTACTGTTATGAAATTCATGTGAAAGTTTAAATCCGGGAGTCCTTTTTGACTAAAAAGCGAAATCGTGGGCATTTTAAGCTTGGTGGAAAGTATGTTAACTATTTTAGGATGATTTTTTGTAAAAGATTTTATGTCTCGAGAAGTTAAAAAATGATATCAAAAGTCATATATGTACACGAGGACAGGGCAATATGTTTAAGCCCTCTCTCTTTTTTTCAAAGTCCGTTCTTGTTTGGTTTTCTGTTATATTCCATTATTTTCGCGTTTCTTTATACTATGAACATTCGTATCTATATATTAGATATTAAAGTTTATTTAATTTTCTATTACCTATTAATTCTAAGTTTCTTCTCCAAGGCGATCACTGCGGTATATTATATAGACAGTCTCTATATATTATAGTAGTATATTAATCATAGTATACATGCACATATATTAATCATAGTATACATGCAGATAAACGCTAGAATAATTGCACTGTCCCCGTCCGAGTACTAATGAACATTATGAGCAAGTTTAAACCGAGGTATAATAGTAGTGGTTCTTACGATCTAAAAACCACGATATGAACAACGCCCTGATTGGGTTATTTATTTTTCATTTTTATATTCTAGCATATGATTGGATCTCAATGTTAAAACCGAAAGTCACATCTGACTTAAAAGTCGGTTTGAATATGGAATCAATATCCGGACGCCTTTATTTTCGTTTTTCTCCCAAAATAACCCAAACTGAATAGCCATAAGAATGGATGACAAATGCGACTATGCATGGTACCTATATGACACAGAGTTATGGTGATTAATTTATAAGGGAAGAAAGAGAAGCGACACACAAAATGAGGTCTTCTCGTTTAATAGTATAGATGTATATATTTATTACTGTAGGAACTTGCGATATAGGTATTTACATAATAGTCATTGAAATGGGTATAATTTTGTTTACCGTACTAATGTTCGCAACAGGGCGAAAGAGCAAAAATATGGCCTGACAACACTCTTTCCAATTTATTTTCGATGGTTGACCATATTTTTGTGTTTTTGTTTATGAGAGGTATAATTATATACATTGTCTTTTATCAACAAAAGATGATATCAATAGTGGAAGTCTTAGATATGTTGCCTTTTTTTTTTCATTTAGACTTACGGGATACACTATCTGTAGTCGTTTAATTCAAGACAGTTCGCAAATTGTACGGGAATAGTTTCAATTGTTAAGGTGCTTGTCGTCCAGGTGATTCTGAACTGATAGAAGTGGTTATAATTTCATAGATTTAGATTTGTGTTTATGCTTTCCTAAATTTCTAACTACATTAAAAGAGGGGCGAAAGATACCAGACTCATAAATCAAAAATAAACTGACAATGCCATGGCTAAAATAAAAAAGACAAACAGACAAACAATAGTACACATGAAACAACATAGAAAACTAAAGAATAATCAATCCGAACCCTACCAAAAACTTGGGGTGATCTCAGGTGCTCCGGAAGGGTAAGCAGATCCTGCTCCACATGTGGGACCCATCGTGTTGCTCATGTTATAACAAATCCGGTAAATAGTCTAATTTGGTAGGTCACATTCATGAAAGGGAAAGGGATTGTAGTTACGACGTAAGGAATATATCCGATATCATCTGGGAAACGGTTATTCCATAACGGTCAACCAACTCGTGATGGCGTCCGTAAAATTTACGAAGGGATGATTTCAATTTTTACCATTTGGAACTCATGGTTGAATTGCTTCCTAGTAAGCAGCAACCCTTTATCAAGAAAATCATGATAGGAAATACAAGCACGGGAATATCGTATCAATTGGGAGATATATACCCCGTATGCAGGTGCTGCTGTAATGTTGCAACTTAGAAATGGAAAGTTCACAATTGGAAAGCTGAAACATCTCTTCTGTCGTAAAGTTTTGTTTTCAACCGACCCTCATTGTCAATTTCTAGATGTAATTCAAGATATGAGGCCAACTTAACTTAAATTTTAAAGGACTGTGGAAGCAATATAGATGTTCTTGAATTGGTCGTTTAAAGACAATGTATGTCTAATATGTCCTATCTATATTGAATATAAAAAGGAAGCTGTTGTATGATTGCCAATGAGAAAACTGTCCACAAGAGACCAAAATGACAAAGATTTATATAAACTTTACAATTGTAATTGGTGTTTTTGTGTCAAAAGACCATAGTGAGATTCTTTTTTTTATTTTAAATTCAAAATATAAAGTTGAAAATGTTATCTTATTCCTCGCTGTAAATAATAATATGACAATTGTCATTGTGTGGAAAGCCACTTTTTTTGTATGCTGAAACATTTGATTCCATTTAGGATTATGAATGTCGTTAACAGATGATTTAAAATAACTATTGTTTTCTATGATATTTTCTTTTAAAATATAAATGTCTTTTTATAGTCCTACGAATAGTTTTTGTTTTATCAAAAATATGCACCAATCGGATGCCAAATCCCACTTTCAAATCTTCGTTTCCTTTTACCTGTTTACAACTTTCAAAATCAGCATGTCATGTCAACGAATGTTTGTCATTAATGAGACCTGTGCATATTTGATTTTTAGTTATTTATCTTAATGTTTCCAAATATTTATATAACAGATTAAACATAATGCTAGAATGTAATACATTTATATAAAGTATAAAAATGTTTTCAACTATAAGTGGAGATTTAATTTAGCAGATAATCTTAGCTCGATATTTATTTTGTTAATTATGTATATATCTGTTTGTGTTTTTATTAAACATTTATTCACCTATACATATATTAGTAATTATCATGTTACAATGTTTTCATATTTATCGTAAAACCAGTTTAATTGGACGAAAAATGAAGTTGTAAGCGCGATTTAGGTTTAGGGACCAAATAGAGACACCAGTGTTTCAAAGTCCCATGTTGAAAGAACATTTTTTTTGTGTACTGACGTATGATGTAACTGACGTATAATAAAAAAAAAACCTTCTACTTCTTTTTTTTTCAAACATATAAGAAACTATAGGTATACATATGTTATCAAGATCTGAAGATATGGGGATATAACGTTTTTAAATGGTAGAGTCATTTATAATACTTGACTAATCAATACAATCAATATCTAGATGTTAATGCATCTAATTTTTACATGATGCCTTTTATGGTCTTTAGGTTTGTCAATACGGAGAAACAATCTGTAGTGACAAAATGCTTTTATGGTACGCGTAGACTCATATTTTGGACTGCAAAACGATATTGAATCACATTCGGTATAACTATGATGTTATCAACTAATTGGTATTTGTCCCGATTTGCAGAACAATGTTTTTTTCGATTGTTTTTAGATATAGATCACCATGTGTAAAATTAGAAATTATCAAAATAAGGAGATGTAGTTTGAATGCAAATAAGACAATTATTCATCAAAATTCATTTAAAGTGAATGTGATTGATGTTTATTTCTTTAATTGTGATTAATGTGATGTAATTCCTGTCGTTTAGCAACTGTTACAAGTTACGATAGCAAACGAGGAAGATTTAGATATGTTATTGTCCTTTGGACCATTTCTTTATCTCAATCTTTTGATCTTAAATAATTTAAAAATAGAAGGTGAATTGAATTGATATATTCCAAGTTGATTTTAATTTAATCAAATATTCCTCTGAACACGCAGATTAACAGAATACAAAATTAGATAAATAAAAAAGTATGCAAATCGAAAAGTGTCATTAAAATTTTGAATGCATACTTAACTTTCAACAGAAACAAATAGAATTAGTACGATTTGGTACCATAATGACCAAACATGCGTCACAACTGACCCACAAATTTTATATAAAATCCACAGTCATTAGTATTTATCATAATTTTGGAATTTATTCTTACACCAAATGAAAATGAATCTCCAAGTGATTCTTCTGACCACTTGTGTGGCTGTTGCTTTCAGTTCACCAATAGAACTTGAGGAGAAACTACGCAAACTGTTTGCTGATGAGAAAGAATTAATAAAAAGGGTTGGGAGTATCAACACGAGGAACAGGGACTGGAAGTTTATTGACTAAAACAGAGAAGAGCACAATTCTAAAGCTTCACAGACAGGCTCGTAACGATGTTCAACCAGCAGCGTCTAACATGCAGAAAATGGTAAATATGAACATTGTTTTGCATTTGTCATTTTGCTTCTCTTACAATAGTTTTCTGTAAAAGAAAAACAAATTTCGAGTATAAATCGGATTGTCTTAAAATTGTTCGTCATAGCAGACCGCAATACCAATTCACTTTGATATAGTGTGACCTTTAAGTATAAATGGAATCCTGGAGGTCCAGAAAAGTTGAAATAAAAAAACACCAAAAAAACGTATGTCTGGGTTGAGATTTATATGGCAAAGATACGTTTTTTCTAGTGATTATTAATGTGTGCACTGGATCGTTGACTCACAAACTTAACATATAAGTACTTTGGACATTTCTTCAATTTGAAAGTTAAGCAAACCATTAATTACTTAAACAAAATTGTACATTTTCATTACTACAATATGATTATTACCACTGCTAGTTAACTAGCAGTCCCCACGATATAGTTGCCTTTATTTAAAAACAGTCACAGCATCAGTATTCATGTACCTTGACTGCAAAATTTCATTAAAGGAGGCTCGCAGGTATAAAATTTTCAGAAAAAAATTAAACATTTATTTTTCCTGATAAATTTTATTTATTACCTTTAGTAGTTGTTACTTTATCATTCCAAAAAATCAATTCGTGTTGGCTCCAGGTGACTTTTAAAATGTAGATATCAATGAAAAAGCTCCAAATTATCACCTTTTGGTGCCATGAAATATCTTTTTTAACTCATCTGTGACCTATATTTTTTATTGTTGGTTTCGAATCAGCTGTACATAAACTAAATAATTGTAAAATTTAAGCGATTTCTCTAATTTACTTCTTTTTTTCTCTCGATATTACCGCTATCTCTTCTATTATAGTTAAACAGAAAAAATGGACATTAACAAACACGTGTGCTTCTTTCGAAGGAAGATTATGAGCTTAAATGAACGGTGACCCCATTTTTTATTTCATTTTTTTTATTAAGTATAAGATAAAGTTCATTTATAGAAAAATATAACGGAATCCTATATTAAATTTAAAAAATGATTTAGACCCGCGAGCCCCCTTAATTATCATATAAATCAACTGAACAAAGGTTTCATATTTTCAGTTGCAAGTATTTTTTTTTAGTTTGATATGAAAAGTCTTTTCTCTTTTTCAAAATTGGGATCGGGTATAATACCTGATATAACAATATCCCACAAGCTATGTCGTGTGCAGAGAAAATGGTATCGATGTTTTCTCCTATGTTTAAGTGTGAATTCACATTACTATAAGACGTGTCACGGTACTTTTCTATCCCAAATTCATGTATTTGGTTTTGATGTTATATTGGTTATTCTCATCGGACTTTGTCTTAGTCCGTTGCTATGTGTGTTACAGTTGAATGTTGTGTCGTTGTTCTCCTCTTATATTTAAAGCGTTTCCCTCAGTTTGTTTCCCCGATTTTGTTTTTTGTCCATATATTTACGATTTTTGAACAGCAGTATACTACTATTGCCTTTATGTATCGATATCGGATCTATCCAAATGTTCCCATTTCGTTACGACGATATAAATAACGTTTTTTTAATGTATATTTGAACAGTCCTAAACAAAAATGTACATTAAAATCTTGCATACAAACTGAACTTTAAGATTAATCGAACACAATTAGTAGTATTCAGAAGAACTTAACACTGAAAGTTTTAAATCCGAAATGATCGAAACAAAAATGACCTCGCTTTATAATATATTACTACATCTTATTTTAGTTATAGGTGCATATTAAATTATATATACAAACAAGCCAAATACAGGTATGTTTATATTGATAACTTGATTCAAATATTATTTTTCCAATACATGTTTAACTTATATTAAAATCGGCTGTTTTACCATGATCATTTTCTCTTTTCTCTGTAGACATGGAGCAAGCAACTGGCTTCTGTAGCCCAGGCTTACGCTGATGAATGTATCTGGGATCACAACAGTGCAAGGTCATCACAGGCTAATAGTTTCAGCTACGTTGGTGAAAATCTTTACGTTACAACAAGTAAGTCATTTTATTTAAATTACATTACGGTTCTTATTCAAATATTTTACAGGAGGTTAAAAAGCATTATTGAACTGCCTGAATCCGCAACAGAAAAGCATTAATAACAAGATTTCGAAATGTGAGGTCTCTTTTAATCCTATAAAAATATATGCAACAAACAATTATAAAATATAAAAATATATATTGGACATATATATATCGTGTAAAAAAAAGTAAAATCACAAAAATACTGAACTTCAATCGGAAAGTCCCTATAAATCACATGGCAAAATGCATCAAAAACGAATGGACAACAACTGTCATATTCCTGACTTGGTACAGGTATTTTCAAATGTAGAAATGGTGCAAATTCCGATATGTAAACCAATGCAAGGTGTTATTCGATAGATTTATATCACGTTTTGAAACTGCCTGTACCAAGTCAGGAATATGTCAGTTCTTGTCCATTCGTTTTTGATGCGTTTTGTTATTTGATTTTGCCATGTGATTATGGACTTTCCGAATTGATTTTCCTCTAAGTTCAGTATTTGTGTGATTTTACTTTTTTTTTCAATAGGAAAAATCACCTTATCATGATCCATTCTCCTTGATTGACCACACTACTATACAGGTATGTGGCTTATCTGTCATATTATAAACAATGCTTTTATTTATAATTTGATATCTATCCGAAATTCAAAAACATTAATGAAATTGAACTTTTGTTAACACACGAAATATAATTTGATTGCAACACATGCTATGCGCTAAATATTTCTGCAAACAACTCAAAATATGTCTGATTCGATAAATGTACCCGAACGTGAACTATTAAAAGAGTATTAGAGAAACCCGTGCCGTGCTAGATAAAAAAGATCTACAGTTTAATACATAAATAAATTTGTTGATAGGTTCTACTGGATATTTGGACAAGAGTGTTGCATCATGGGTGAATGAAAAGAAAGTCTATGATTATGCATCTACACAGGCAAATTTCACTCACATCAATTTCACGTGAATTTAAATTCATGTGAAACTCACCTGAAATTCACATCAATTTCACCTCAAACGAGCTTATACGTGAAACTTACGTGAAAACAATTTTTGTGAGTTTCACGTGATTCTCATGTGAAACTCATGTGAATTTCACATTAAAATCACGTAAAATTTTTCATGTGAAATTCACATGAATTTTTAAAATAGAGTAATTCAAATAACATATTAATTTTCAAATTTAATTAAAATCATGAAAAATATCAAATTTTTTGGTTGTAAATTTCACGTGAAATTCATGTGAAAAATTTCACATCAGAATCATGTGAATTTCAATTCACGTGAAATTCACATGAAAATTTTCACGTGAGTTTCATGTATAAGCTCGATTGAGGTGAATCTCACGTGAATTTTTTCATGTGAATTTCACGTTAGATTGATGTGAAATTCATGTGAGCTAATTTTGCCTGTGTAATTCATGCAGTGGTGTTTGTGGACACTATACGCAGGTGAGAATCCAGTACTTAAACATCAACTGAGTTTTACTATTGTACTAAAAGGTTGGAATTTTAATAAAGACAATGTGACAACCACAAAAATGTTTTCATTAAGTTTGCTGATATATATTACCTGTTACGGGAACCTCACGATTTGCTGCTCCATTTCAGAATATGGCTAAATCTAAATTGACGGTACCGATATTTGTAGTTTGTGGACTCTGACTCGATCAATTTGTCTATTGTCTATTGGTTAGACTTTTGAAATTTGCAATTAAAGTAGGACATGAACCACATAAAACATTTTTTTCTAATTTGCAGTTCATTCTTAAATTCTATTTGATGACTGTGCTTGAGTAAAGAATTTTGTCTTGGCCTACTTCTATCACATTGTACGTCCCACATCTGCGATTACGGCATTTTTTTTTCACTTCTACTTGCTTCTGTGTACAGCTTTTTTGGTCCTGTAAGACGTTTCGTTAATTATAACTATGGTGTTTATTTCTAGAAAAGCTTTTAAAAAGTGGTCCAATCGGCCATTGATGTTTTTTTCAGGCACCGTTTACCAATAGGTTATCTATTTCGTCTCGTCTCAAATGATCAGATACATCTATTTGTCACGGAATGCATAACAAATATATTAAGTATGTTCTTAACTTCAAAATACATGTATTTAGGTTTAAGCTATATGTTTCGCGTCGTGTATCTTTTATTTCTTGCAACAATGTTTTACAGATTGAATCTATCAACTTTTTTTTAATATTTCGTCAACAGGTTGTCTGGGCTGACAGTACCAAACTGGGGTGTGCCGTAGGAAGTTGTACTTCTATGACTAATTTACCCTCTTACTTCAGGAATGTCAAATTTGTAGTATGCAACTATGGACCAGGGTGAGTTTAACATTCTTTTTATAAAACAATATCCATAGATCGATAATTAGGACCTTTTACATAACAAAGTGCTAGAATGCTATTTTCACGTGTAAAATAGCTGAAAGTGTATATGCATAAAACAACAATATCAACAAGCTCTAAAAAAAGTACTTATCTAACTAATATCAAACCTCTGACCGGAAAGGCATAAATTGATATCCGTTGCAAGGCCTGTTTTTGAAGTAACAATATAGCAATAAACGTTACTTAGTATTGACATTCATTAGCGCTGAATAAGAATGTGTACATGTCAAACGTCAAAAGTTAGTTCGACATGATACGGAATTTGATATAAGTTCTTGAAACATGTTAAAATGTCTTTAGTCACAAAGACATACCATATTTCTTTGCAACATACCTTCATAAAACTCTCTTTTTTTACTTTCAAGTTGATTGCTTTCAATGTAATTTTTGGAAATAGAAATTAAATGAAACAAATTATGCATTATCCATTATTTATATAAGTCCTGATTCATTGTATCCTTACTCTCTGACAATGTTCTGGCTGATACTGTTTCATATTGGAACTGGTATGGAAAACGATTCTTAATGCAGCAAGTTTGTAACTTAAGTAGCACTCCACAGTTAGGTGTGTAGTTTCGCATTTTGGCCCCTGTGGATTTTTCAAATATGAGAGCTAGTGTGCAATAAAATTCATTTTTGGATAGCTGAGTATTAAAATAGCCTTTGTATTGGGTTTATATGAACATCAAGATTATGTAATGTATGTAATATAGGCTGTTTTCTGTATGACAGTCCGTATTTGCATGTCCCTACCTTACATTGGTCCGGCAATTATCGCAATGTTTTTTTCCAACTTTTTATCGCACGAACTTTGTGATTGGATTTTACGAAAAAATGAGACGAAAGACACCCATTTTTTATTTGATCATTAGGAAGATTTATGAATACAGTTTCTAAAAAGGTATCACTCAAAGGCATTGAAATTCTAGTTTGATCAAAATTTTGGGGGGATATGTGACATGTCCACCCCCCTTTTTGCAATATTTTATGGTAAATAAATGCAGAATGTTGCCATGAATACACATAAAAGGAATTAATTTTCACTTTTTTAACTTTTGAAAATCAAATCTATGGAATATACTGATTACATACATATGCACATGTACAACACAAACAGTTAGGTTAATGGATTAGAAATCCAGGAATAGGAGATGATAAAACATTTTGTTGCTCATTTTTAATTTTATTTTCTAACTGTGGAGTGCTACCTTATATAATAAATAGTAAAATCACAAAAATACTGAACTCCGAGTTAAATGCAATCGTAAAGCCCCTAATCGAATGGCAAAATCAAATGGCAAACCACATCAAACGAAATGACAACAAATGCCATATTCCTTACTTGGTACAGGCATTTTCAAATGTAGAAAATAATAGATTGAACCTGGTTTTATAGCGAAAAACCTCTCACTTATATGACAGTCGCATCAAATTCCGTTATATTTACAACGATGCACAAGTTTAAACTTCTTGAAGGTATGAAGTGTTTCGAGGTATGGTAACTTATGGTTGATTTGGTCTTGAATATCCATTTTTAATTTAATATCTTCTTCTGTCGTTAATTTTGCAGTGGTAATTTCAATGGGAGGAAACCGTACGAAGAAGGCACAGCAGCCAGCAATGATAATGGATCAGAAGGAACAGCCAGCAACGACAATGGATCAGAAGGAACAGCCAGCAATGATAATGGATCAGAAGGAACAGCCAGCGGCTGCAAATAGAAAGGTAAATTGAGAATTTCGTGTCCTGGTTAGATACAATTTAAACGTTTAAATCGTACAAGCTGGCAGCTTGTTCTCACCTGAATATTTTGTTTTTATATTAACCATAGAACCAAAATGAAAAATTCCGAAATGTAATTACCATTTCACATGTAATTCAATGCAATTGTGTTCTATTCTCATGACAAAATGTTTAAATACAGTGATTTTACACTGACTGGGATAATTTAACCTGAATATTATTATTTTTGAAAATATTCAAGATAAATCGGAATCATTCGTTATCTATCGAAAACAAAATACGACACGAAATACAAAAATGTAAGATATTACACTACTGGCAGAAGTTCGTATCAAATATATACCTAGTATACAGTTTATTTTCACAAACCATGCAAAAAAAACGTTAGCGCATAAAACAAGTTATGAAAAACGACCAATAGCCATGATTAATTTCATGTCTAAAAAAGCACTAACAATAGATACAAGGAGATGTAGTATGTGTGTCATTTACTATAATTCTGTTATGACATAATCCATTATAAGAACTAGTATAGGTAGATTTCATATATTATAAAGTATTTTGATTTCTAGAAGATTTTACAAAATGTACTTGAAACAATTTTTGCTTTGCTGTTAATTCAATGAAATCAAAATCAAATGTTTATAGTTTCATGCAATTGCCCGCAAACTTTTTACTCTGGTATCTTTCGTCCCTATTTTAGTTACACCTATACGTATAGATCAGAATGTAATAACGCATCTTTTATATTGTAGAATGAGCAAGAAGTGTCCGTACAGAAATGTTGAAACCCGGCAGTTCGCATCTATGATATATCCTCTACAACCTTATAAATAAAAAAAATTCATGCATTGGCTCGTGTTCTTAATAATTATGAACATATGATTATAAATAAAAAGAGAACTAAAATGACAAACAAAATTGACAGTGCATTAGACCACACTTACTACTCGTACAAATTAGGCAAACAAAGCATCGACCATGACTCTTTAAAGGTACATTAGATGGAGGGTTAGGAGAGGGGTACTATATCCGTATTTATGTCAGCACAAATCTATGTTTTGTGTACCTTTATCACATGTCGTAAATTCTTTTTCCCTAACTTGTACTCTGGTGTGATAGTATGTATATGTCACAGTAGTTTACTTACTGTTCTAGTTCATATCGGAATAAGATGTGTACCTTCTATACTTAAAGAAATATAATCTTATACTTATGTTTTAATTGCTGACAATATAAATAAAGGTAACAGTAGTATACCGCTGTTCGAAATTCATAAATCGATTGAGTAAAAATAAAATACGGGTTACAAATTAAAACTCTGGGAACCGCATCAAATATAAGAGAAATATAACAATGTCGTGCCCTATTTGGAAGATAAATGTATTGACCGATGCATTTTAAACATGATATTTCCCGGTAATCATAAATAAAATCATTTGAACAAAACTAGTCGATACCGAAAAGGGCAAATCAAAATAATAATACAACGAGTTAGAGACAAAACCACATACATATTACGTTACAAAGAAATCGTTAGAAAAAACAATAATTCGACGGATAATATACAAAACCATAGCCTTAAGAAATATATGCCGATAGACAGAAAAATGATTTGACGTATGATAGACAAAACCATGGCCTAAGGAAGATTATGAAAGGCAAAACAATAATTGGACACCTGATAAACAAAACAAAACCATGTCCACTACGAAGATGGCCACAGACAAAATAACAATTCTGCGGATGATAGACAAAATCATGAACACAAGGAAAGATGCCGACATACAAAAATATAATTCAACGGATGACTGACAAAACCATAGCCGGTAAAAAGATAACAACAGACAAAAAAATAATACGACGGATGATTGACAAAACCATGGCTGGAAAAAAGATAACGACAGACAAAACAAAAACACGACGAGTGATAGACAAAAGCCTGATCGTAGGAAAAATATACCAACAGACAGAACAATAATTTGATACATTATAAACAAAACCGTGGCCGTTAGGAAGATAATAATGGACAGAACAATAATTCGACAATAATAAACAAATTAATTGGTGGTAGATAGCTGCCGATAGACAGAACAATAATTCGAGGAATGATTAAAAAAATGCATGGCCATTAGAAAGACGCCGATAGATATGTAAATAATTCGACCTATGATATAAAAGACCATGGTCGTTAAAAATAGATGTGGACAGACAAAACAATTATTAAACGAAATACTAGTATACAGAACCATGGCTGTAAGAAAGACGTCGATAGACATATAAATGATTTGACGAATGATACATAAGCATGGTCATTAGAAAGACGCCGATAATTATAAAAAACAAATTCGACGAATTATTAACTAAAGCATGATAATTAGAAAGATGAGAACAAACAAAACAACGCTTCACAAAATACACGGGACAGAAAAAACTTAGTAGTATAGCATCGAGACCCCACTCCAAAAAAATACCTCTAAAAAAATAGTCGCTCAGACTAATATTTGTTTTAGGCAGCCATGACAAGTTGACTATATAGCCTCCATGTATCAATGATATGTCTTTGTCATTCAAAATGATTGTATCTATAAGGGCCGGGCAAGCTTTATTTATTAAATTGTAGTAAAGATTGTGGAAACAGAAAGATGAGGT
Source organism: Mytilus galloprovincialis (assembly GCF_965363235.1). NCBI lineage: Eukaryota > Metazoa > Mollusca > Bivalvia > Mytilida > Mytilidae > Mytilus > Mytilus galloprovincialis. Next base: position 94,284,593 of record NC_134843.1, read on the forward strand.
ACACAAATGAAGGTGACTGAATAATATAATAATTTATTTCCCGACATGTAACGTAGGTAGACTTAGCATGCAAAGGCATATCATTCGGGATACAACGTGATAGTTTACTCCATTAATATGTTTATAATAATTAGAACATCAATTTAAGGTAAGGTCAGAATTTTCATTTCCAAATTTTTAATTGAAAAAGGAAGGAAAAGAAATTTAAACAATTTAAACAAAATGTTCTCGCAATACCATTTTGATTGTTCATTTTCTTGAACAAAATTTATATTCTTCCACTTGGTATGGCATTATTATAAAATGGAATGTTTTGGTAATAATTTATTTTTTATGATCATGCTTTGTTCAAAGTTTCTATAAAAATGAATATGGGATATTTTAAATTATTTGATTTAACTTTGCAAAACACAACTATGAATTTGTATGACATAGACATTCTGGTTGATAACCAGTAACTGCTATTCTATTAAATTAGATATGAAGAAATGTTACACTTTTTGTTTCAAGAATTCATGAATTTTTAAGTCGGTTTATTTACTGATAAGTTATTAACTATCTATCCGTTCGTCTGTTTTCTGATCTCTTTTTCACATTTTATAATAGTATGATACAGGTCAGTAATGTTTGTTTGAAGTGTAGTCAGGTCTTTATGTAGGTAGATCTTGTCATTTTGCTTTGGAGTATATATAGCATTTGCGTGTCTTCTTACTCTGGTAATGTTGTTTTGTGTCACAAACTGTTACACTGAGATCGTGTTCAGTTATCCTGGATCGTTCCTAAATGTTTTGAAAAGTGATTGGTTTGTTGTCAGCACTATGTTGTTGCCTCTTATTGGTGTCTCATTATCTGTTTTATTGAGCGTTATATGATCACTTCCATTTAAGCTCTTTGAATGTCCTTGTCTTGCACATTTTAGTGTACGGACATGGTATTCCAGTTTATGTCTGGGCAGTTAAAATCTCCAGTTAATATGATGGTTTAATATTTGGTTCAAATCATGTCTAATGATTTGTCTCATTCTTTGATGTCTTCTATGTTCCGGTGTGGCATTAAGAATAAATCTATTGTGAGATCTTTTTTGTCTTTAAGTTGTAACTTTACCCAGTCGATCTTACATTTTGTTACAAACTCTGGTTTTTCAATTGCGATGATATCCATTTGTACTAGAATAAAAACACCGCTGCTCAGTGTACCTCGATCATTTCTGTAGGCTGTGTAGTTTTCTGGGTAAACTTCACTAGATTTGATTGAATCTTTATTGGGATTTTTTTTCCAGTTCTTTTTTCTTTTAGCCAATTTCTGTGCCACAGATGATGTCTAGCTTGACGTAATTTACTGCAGCTCGAAGTTAAGAGGTCTTATTCTTGATGCTTCTACAGTTTACTGAAATGTTCCTTAAGTTTTGTTCCTTTGGTATGTTGAATAGATTGCTGCTGTTACTTCTGGTCTTGCTTTTGTTACTTTTTAGTGTATTATTATTCATTGAGTTATATCCTTTATGATTACTGGCTTTTGAATAGTGAACTGAATGCATTTGACTTGATTGATTCAAATGTGCTGCTGTTGGTTTAGGATCATAATAGTTTGTTCACTTCGCATCTTTGAAGAGTGAAGGTTGAAACGGTGATGCTTTCACATTACTATATAGCCATTGTAATTTTAGGAGATAACTGTGTTGTATTTTAAGCTCCGACAGCATCAATTGGTGATTTGATGGCCGCATATTTAGTTTAATGGCGACGCGTTAGCGGATCCAGTAAACGGATATTTGCGACGATCAAATCACCAATTGATGCAGTCGGAGCTAAAAATGCAACATCGTTATCTCCATTCTAATTAAACTGATAGAAAACAACGTTAAACATACATTTATGATCTGGCATACGTCGTTTGCGCTAGCACGTATATGTTCATAGCATCAATTGTGAATTCATGCCATGAAAATTAGTAACGTAATCCAATCAAAACGATCGTTTCAAACGATGTTACATTGTTGCATTAGAATAGATGCAGTAGGTCTTAATCTGACAAACATAATTCTATACAAATTCTGTGATGCCATTTATTACAGTCATCACAGAATACTCCTTTGCAGTTCCATGTGACTGGATGTTCACAAAGTCCATATGTGTAGATACTTTGTTGTTTTGTTCTTGGTCCAGAGTTTTGTTCTATGTCCCCTACAATGAGTAGGATTAATATACCCATTGCATGATTTTTATTTGGTTTCACAGGTAATGACATTGGTTTACGGCCTGTTGAGAACCGTTTGCTGATTAGAAGGTTTGTTGAAAAGTGACGATGGTCATATTATATTTCATTGAAGATAGATTTTCCAAAATTATATATCAGGGTCACTGCTATGATTTGAAATAAATATTTTCATCTTGTAGTCTTTTTCGTTAGTTTCAAGCTTATTAAATGTTATGTGACTGTTGAAGTCCTTGGTTTAGCTTAGAAGAGCCCGTGCTGACTGAAACGCAACAACAGCAATTACCAACAGTTTAGTTGTGCTTGCTCAGTGATCGTCTTTAGCCAGGTCTTCGCCAATAAGTTGTCTAGGTGGATTCCGTCAGCGTTTAGGTTGTAGTTATATTGTGTCCTGGTTGTTGCTATTCTGTGGTCTCCTTTTTAAAAAAAAAGATTTTGTCTGTAAATCGTTTGAACATTTTGGAGAGTGGCTTTTTATGCTGGTGTTTAGTTCTTTGATTTTGAAGTTTGGTCTGATGACTTTGTCCCCAAATATATTTTCCTGTTGTTTAAATACCTCACGCGTTTTGTGTTTACGATGGCAGTTCCAGTGGTAGATTGAGTATACTGATGTTTCAAGAATTGTTATTTTGCAGTTATCGCATCGTTGGACTAATTTAATATTTTATAGTATTCTATCAAATGATTTATAGTTTCATCAGTGAAGGTGTTGATTGACATATATTTCTTGTTATAGGATGTAAGGTCGCAAGTGCCTACCCAGACATATATCCATATAGCTCCTAATCTCTTTAGTTAATTAGGGTTGATTGTAGCAATTTAAGTTTGTCCACTATTTTAGCGCCACTCAGGCGTATATTTCTTTTCTTTTTTTGCTGTTCCTTGGTGTTGTTTAGGAATTTTACCAGTTTAGAGTTGGAGATCTGTAGTTGTTCTGTACAAAGCAATATGTTGGGAATGGTTTACCAGCTAATTAATGATATAGAGAAGACATATATATTGCGATCATTTCTTGTGAAATGACCGCTGTCAAGTTCAAATTATAACATGGATTCGTATTTATGACAACATAACAGTAAAATGACAACATAACAGTATCTCTTTGTTTTGTCGACCAAACAACGAACAACAGCATACAAAACAAGTGGAAAATAGAAAACTAAAGACTGGGTCACGATTGAGCAACACGAACCGCAACAAAACACCTGAGGTGCTCTGAAATGGGAAAGCATTTATCATGTTGCTAATTTAAGTGCAAATCCGCTGATAATCTATCTTTTCTCCCCGAGGGTATAACCGGCCTAGTATTCAGCACTTCCGTGTTGACATGAATTATCATTTTCATTTTGGAATACTTTTCCCACAATCAAGTTTTCATTAAAGAATGAATATAAGTTTGAAATTTGTATTTCAATTTAGATAGCTATCAGTGTATTAAATTAAGTTGCAGTAAAATGAATACATTTATTTACCTGGTTACAAAATTTAGAACGAGGATTTGTTTAACTGGGGAATAAATTACCTAAACTCATTAATATGTACTTTTTTGTCTTTTTTACGTTTTTCATACGAGCGTCACTGATATATATGATTGACACACCAATAGAAAGGAAACGTTCATTGTGAATATAAATAAGAAGGTAAAAATAAATAACAAAATCTAATTTTGATAGAAAATTCAGATGATTGTTTTTTACGGCACAATAAACATGATAAATAAACCATTAAATTTCAATTTACAATATTAAGTCAATGTCAGAAAAATGTAATTTTTTTTTGTATAAGGCTGAGAAAATGGGAATTGGGAAGGTTTTACAGAGCCGTTCCTCAGTTTTGTGCCGAATACCAAAAAAAATGAGTAATACATTGACCTAAAATTGTTTTTATACTGCAACTTAAATTAACACATTGATAACTATCTAAATTGAAACACAAATTTCAAATTTATTTTTATCCTTGAATGAACCCCTGATTGTGGGAAAAGTGTTTCAAGATGAAATTGACAATGCACAAAATATAGCTATGTTACTATATTGAGGGAACACCACGGATAGTTTCAGTATAATTTTGTATATTTATCCAATGAACTTATTTGATTGCAGCATTTACATTCATCAGTGAAATCGAAATGATATAATATTATAAAGCATATAAAAAAAGTCCTATTAGTTTGAATAAGATTGCTTCAAACAACAAATGGATGATTCCACAGAAAAGATGAGTTACAGTAATAATGACAATAAGAATGAAGAATATGGTAAACTACTGTGTGAAGACACCAAAGACATTGAGAAAGGGCAATTAAGTAGTAAAGAGAACGACACTGATGTCATGGTTATAGACGAGAGGGATCATAGCATGCTGTATAAAGCTTCGGACCATCCTCCTATATATTTGACTATATTTTGCGGTATTCAGGTAACGTTAAACAAGTAAAAATATTACTTTGTTCAATATTACCTTATATTATTATTTCATGTATTCTACTAACTAATTTACTAATTTTATAAATAGAGTCGTATGCTCAACTGTATTTCCAACGATAGACCGGCAAAACAGCAGATATAAAAGTGTGATATTGCAATATATATTTTAGTTATCTAAAAGAAGATATCTAAAACCTCAATTATGTGTGCCGCAATCAGTAAAGCAAAATTTGTATTTTTCCTCAATATATCCCCGCTTTACTGAACCCGGGACGACGTTGCCATAATGAAGCATTTGTGTAGCTAGATAGCAGTCATTTAGTTCACGAGGAAGTTCTGTGATTGTTATGTTTGTTATTGTGTTGTCTACCTCAATAAATTTGACGTTTCTGTTTTTAATTGTTAGATCACAGTACTGTACTAACCTTTCTTTGGCGTCTATGTCACTTAAAGTTACAACACAGCTTTTTTTCGGTCAATTGGATGGATTTAACACTCTCCAATTTTATTTGTTTTTCAAGTTCCTTTATTATTTTATCGTGTGTTATCCCCTTAAAACCACTGGATTATTTGATATTTTCCAAGTGTATGGATAATAATAGTATCACAAATGTAGCTTTGAATAAGAACTAAAGGAGGATATATTGACATGAAGATGTATATATATATCGATCTTCGACATTGTCCTCATTTCATATGTTTTTTTCAGGTCAACATAGTCAAGTTCATAGTATTTTTTCGAGCGCTTTTGTCGTCTGAAATATTTCTTCTTTTTTTCTAGTAGGTATTTTTATTTTTAACTGTTGTTTGGATTCGTGTACATTGACGAATAAACAATACACTAAGTAATTTCATTTGTATTAAGCTGAAAATTGGTAAAACTCTTATCCCTGTATGCTATTCTATTTAATTACAAAATGTTACTTGAAAAAAGAATTCATAAATAATGTGTTAACATGCACTTGAACCTGAGGATTTCTGTCATGATAGTCGAATATTCATTGCTGTATGCACATGCAACTGATTTTATTTGGAGCATTATCAAACGCAAATTTAGTATTTTACATGGATACTGATATATTTTATGTCTATGTTTAAGCACACACTTGTTTCACTGTCTGGAGTTATAGCTGTTTCTCTGCTGGTTGTTGATGTGACTTGCGCAACATTAGACGAGAATATCAAAACAACTTTACTCAGCTCCACAATGTTTATGTGTGGCATCTGCACAATTTTAATGTCACTTGTCGGATCAAGGTACTGATATTTTTACAATTGTTAAAAAAGTAACTCTAGATTTGATTTGCTATCAAAAATTAATTATTTTGTTTGAAGTTGGATCTACAAACTAGGAAAACTTGAATCAAAATTCTTTACCATATATGTTGTAGTTTTGTGTATGTGAGCGTGTTTGTTTGATGATTTGTTTGTCCCCTTAAAAAGTTTAATGGATCAGTGGATTATTTTTAATATGATTATGCAGATCTTATGATTTGTCTGGCTATAGTTAGCGGATGTATAAATACACAGTACCGTTAGGTCTAATAATCATTGTTAAATGCTCAGTTTCATAACAAAAACACATCTTTTTCCCGATATACTCTTTAATAATTATAGCTTTATTCTAGTAACATTCATATTTTACTTGTTAAACTGTGCCTATGTAATAGTATTACATATTTCTATATTTAGATTACCATTACTACAAGGCGCTGCTGGGGATTTCCTGATCCCACTTCTAGCTATGCAAGTTCTAGATCCAACTAAATGTGATGTTCGTAGCGTATTAAATGGTATTTTATATTTTATTTGTAAAGGAGTAGGTTCAGTAAGACCCCTTTTTGGCCCCAAAATATAGCAGTTTTACAAAATTGTTAAAATGTAAACCTTTAGTTATTTATTGGACAGTAGAATGCTTCTGCTACATAAATATGGGCTGTTTTTGACAATACAATGCACATATATCCGGTACTAGCACCATTAAGTCATGCTAAATTACTGAAATCCTCATAATTCTAGCATTTTAGTTAAATTTTATACGGTTTTCATGTAAAACGAAAGTGCCGCATTCGTGTTCATCCTTAATATTGAAATGTAAGTTGTATTTTATGATAATACATAACATATATAAAGGTTGAGGATGAACACGGATGCGGCCACTTTCATTTTTACCAAAAACCATCTGAAAAGTGACATTTTTCGGCATATTAGGTAGATTTTTCATATTTGAGCTTGCATCGGATCGTTTTTAATGAATAAATCTGTTAAAATCTTTCACATAAACTAATTAATTCAAATAAAATAGACACTTAAGTGTTTAAAAAGTGGTCAAAATCTTTCGTCAGATGAACCTGAAAATGGATTTGAATACACGGGGATTTCAATTATACAAAGTGTAAAATCAGTAGACCAATACAAATCGAGAAAATTATATTTGATTGTTTGAGAGTTGTTTTTCCGAATTACGAGTTGTCTACACAAACTTTTGTTTACAATATTTACTATTGAAAAACAATACATATTTTATTCTATCTATACTATTAAACGAGAAGACCTTATTTTGTGTGTCGCTTCTCTTCTTTCCACAATAAATTAATCAACACGCCTCTGTGTCCTATAGGTTAAGTGCTTAGTCGCATTTGTCATTCATTCTTATGATTATTCAGATAGAGTTATTTTGGGAGAAAAACGAGAAAAAAAGGCATCCGGATATTGTCCCTTCATTGGATAAAATTTTAAGTCAGATTAGACTTCCAGTTTGCGTTTTTCTATATACTTTGAACGAATAAAGTGTATATTCAGAATTATATCTGCTATCATTTTCAAGTTTACTATCCACGGCGGTCACAGAGTTTACTGAGGGTCTGTATACTATATCTATGACCACCATGGTTCGTTTAGAAAACTTAGAATTGAAAGTAAATACACTTTATTTATATAGTAATGAACTCGGTAATGCCGGAATGTTCATAATATACAGATAAGCGCTAAAATTATTCATGTGAACTTTTCATACCTTTTCTGAAATTCTCCAGTCATTAAATCTTTTACAAAATTTATTGATTACAAAAAAAAAAGAAAATGTGGTATGATTGTTATGTTGACAACTCTTCACAAGAGACCAAAATGACACAGAAATTAAGAAATTAACAACTATAGGTCACCGTACGGCCTTCAACAACGAACAAAGCCCACACCGCATACTCAGCTTTAAAAGGCCCCGAAATAACAATGTAAAACAATTCAAATGAGAAAACAAGCGGCCTTATTTATGTTAAAAAATAAACGAAAAACAAGTATGTAACACATAAACAAACGACAACCACTGAATTACAGGCTCCTTACTTAAATGTTCATAACATACTAAATGTATGTTCAAATTGAAGTTGACAGAAAACCAAAAATTGGGAATTTTTGAAATAAAGGAGGAGGGATAAAAAAAAACACATTTTCCTGTCCCCAATAACCTATGACTTATGATACTTTTGCTGAAATTCTCCAGTCATTCAATATGTTACAAAATTCTTCCAACAATACTTTACATACTTTAAACTTCGCTCTGAATGCCCGCGATTTCGCGTGTGTGTTCTAGTAGATAATTTACAAATGAGCAATCTTTTGCTTTAAAACTGATTTTCTTTCCTTTTAAGATTTCAACAGTTCTACTACCGCACCAAACATTAGTTTAGACGACGGTGTGAATCAGTATGAATTTATTGTGAATAATATTCGAGACGTATGTATGATAATTTACACAATATCAATAATGATAGAATGGAAACCAATGTTAGAATGTAATGCTTCTTTTTTTATATGACCAGGGTGTAAAATCGTTTACCAGGCACCCAAATTCAGACTATTAGCCAATCATGCATTGGATCCTATTCAATGGACTTGTCAATAACTCTGGTCGGTTAAAAAAGTATTATGTAATCATAATGATTATATTGACGGGAACATTAGTATGCATAAACATACCTACCCGTATAAAGTAGTGTATCTATAGATTTACTGCGTCATTTCTTTATTAATTCAAGGACATGGATTATGTATACTGTAAATATAACAAATATTGACTTTTTCATTCATCAGACAAACACAGAAGCTAAGATTTGTTTCACAATAACATTTGAATAATACCTACATGTAATTCAGAGACTTTAAGTAGTATTTTTCGTCTGTTGTCTGCTCTTTGGTCGAGTTGTTGTCTCTTTGACATATTCCCTATTTCCATTCTCAATTTTATAATTGAGAATGCACGTCTTTTATTCGAATGATTGGAATATACATACTTGACTCTAATTACTTCCCGAAATTTATTGATAGTTTTTCCCTTACTCTTAGTTTCTACTTTAAGTCATTTTTCAGTAACACATATAAATGGACTCTCATTATAGTTACAGGGGAGTTTGATAGCTGCAGGCACTTGCCAGTTTTTTATTGGAGCAACTGGTATAGTCAGCTTACTGTTGAAATTCATCGGACCAATTACCATTGTTCCTACATTGTTTCTTAGTTGTGTGTTTTTAGTTCGCGCATGTGTTAAGTTTGCAAAAGTTAACTGGGGAGTTGCAATGCTGTGAGTTAATTTCTATTTATTTGAAATTGTTTGAAGAATTTGCCTTATAAATCATGATTTTCCTTTTTTCAATATATCCAATTGTGTGGGGGATGTATAGTAATAGATGGAAATAATTTAATAAAATAAATCTAACGAAAAATCCATACAAAGTTTAAGATATAAATTTGATTTACCACATTTGCGTATCTGTTGAAGTTTTTGAATTTAGAAAAAGATTGATCGACTAAAATTTGTTGAATACGCAGCGGCAAGTATTTCATGCTTATTTAATACAATAATTTAACGCTCAAGACAAAATTACAGCATAGATCTGCATTTTGTGCCGACCATGCAGGTTGAAGGGATTTTTTATTATATTTCAGATATGTTATTAAGTTATTAAATAAATCTTGCACCATTGCAGACTAATATTAAATTACTAACTTGAAGACAAAACATTTATTTTCTTTGGTTACATCTTCTGACATCAAACTCGGACTTCTCTTGAACTGAATTTTAATGTGCGTATTGTTATGCGTTTACTTTTCTACATTGGCTAGAGGTATAGGGGGAGGGTTGAGATCTCACAAACATGTTTAACCCCGCCGCATTTTTGCGCCTGTCCCAAGTTAGGAGCCTCTGGCCTTTGTTAGTCTTGTATTATTTTAATTTTAGTTTCTTGTGTTCAATTTGGAAATTAGTATGGCGTTCATTATCACTGAACTAGTATATATTTGTTTAGGGGCCAGCTGAAGGACGCCTCCGGGTGCGGGAATTTCTCGCTACATTGAAGACCTGTTGATGACCTTCTGCTGTTGTTTTTTTCTATGGTCGGGTTGTTGTCTCTTTGGCACATTCCCCATTTCCATTCTCAATTTTATGTTGTGAAATTGTATAAATAAAACAACGACGCATTTCAAAAGCACTATTGTCTTATAATTTATATGTATTTACAGGGTAGTTGTAATTGCTCTAGTTTTATCGTTATACCTTAGTCACCGTAAGACACCAATACCATTATGGACGAAGAAAAAAGGTTTTCATATTCTATGGTTTCCTTTGCATCAAGTGTATTCAGTAAGTTTGATACTTATAGATAAATTATATGTTTATAGTTTTGCTCTATTTCATTACGTTTGTTGTCAAGTTTGTAATATTTGTTTGCTATTATACTTGGCACTTTATTTAGCGTTAACTTTTATAAAGGCTCAATTCTGAGTTGTTTCGACTATTCAGTTTTAACGCCACCTTTTACCTTTAACCACGTTTTGCTCTTAAAGGTTATTTTTTTTAATTTGTAAAGTTTAACCTCAAACCAGTGTAAAAGTATTCTGCTGTTTTTCTTTAAGTGCGGTGACGATTTTACATACCCTTTCTAAAACGTAGACAAGTGAAGATTTGTCAGTATTCTTATGGGATAAACATTTATATCTGTTGTTATGTTCTTCGACATTTTATTGTTTACCTATACGTATTGTTGGAATTAAAGCATCGTATGTGATTTATATAATATATAGATGTCATGTTTGTTGCTTACAGATTTTGATAGCCATATTAGTTGGATGGTTGGTTTGTGGTATCATGACTGCAGTGGATGCGTTTGAACCAGATGATATTTATGCAAGAACAGATTCCCGATTAGATGTCATAAGAGACGCAGCATGGTTTAAATTTCCATATCCAGGTAAACATGGCTTTATTGAACAAAGTTCCTATCAATACTTTATAGTAATCATGTCTCACTCTAATAGTGCATAACATAATTACATTTTTAGCTGACCATTATACCATATTGTATTGTTTAGAGGTCCTTATGTAAATTTTGAAACACAGTCTTATTTAAGTAACATTCGTTAATATATACTCTCAGTAATAAACATATCCTATCAGTCTGCTGAATTACAAATAGTACCCCGCAATATATTTCTTGAATTTAGTCCTCGTGATAAATTTCAAGCAAATAAAATAAATAAATCTATAATTTTTTTCATTATGAAAAGAAATATATCCTTGGGTTGATTTGGCTGTAGAAATATGATCGCCTCGACTTCTCCCATAAGACTGTAAAAAACCCTGTAAATAAAGCGTAAGTTCTGCTGTGTGGAATCTATGAATACGCAACCATTTTTGTTAAGAAAGGAACGCAAATGCTCTTTTTGGGAAAAGTGTTATGTTCTCGTCACATACACAAACTCTTTCAATGACAATTTTAGGGATACGTAAGAAACATATTGTAAGGACAAATATCCCCCCTACCAGCTATGCCATTCTTTGTAAATTTTCACTACTCACATTTTGAAGAATATGTATTTTGAATTTGTTTTCGATTTAAAATTAATGAAATTCTTGTCACAGAAATAATCATTTTAACACAGAACAATTGGTGTATTTTTATCTATTAATGTAGGGCAGTTTGGAAGGATTTCATTCAGCACTAGTGTATTTGCCGGTTTTATGATCGGAACAATCACTTCGATACTTGATTCCATTGGTGACTATTATGCATGCGCCAAGATGTGTAACCTCCCGCCTCCACCTGCACATACTGTCAACAGAGGGATAGCAATAGAGGGATTTTGTAGTTTGATAGCAGGGTTTCTGGGTTGTGGGCATGCAACAACGACCTATGGTGGAAATATTGGCGCGATTGGAGTCACAAGAGTAAGAATTATTTTACATTGACAATTTTCTATCGCCTTTAACGTTTTATTCATTTAAACATTATTTGGATATCTGCTTGGTCGTCAGTGTATCTGATTACGAGTAGATTATCATAATTTAAAGGAGACACAAAGTTGCCACATTAAAATGTATTTTAGATTTATATTGCTGTTATAAGTGTACCGGTACTTAAAATATTCAAAGCTTAGAGTTTAGGTATCACAAACGCCGATACATTCGCGAAAATGTAAGATAATCAGGAATTTTAGTAAAAAAATTAAAAAGTGTATTGTACAAAATGATCAAGTATATTTGAAAACTAAATATACATAAAATAAAAGGACATTTTTGTGTAAATATGAGTATAACTTATGCATAAGTATTTTGATGGAAGAAAAAAGAATAACAAACAATGAAAAAAATACACTAAAAATGCTTATGAATATTACACTAAGAAAATATAAAAAGGAAGAATAAACTTTTTGCTCTTCGCCATTAAGATGTCAATGACAATGTATTAATTATACACTTCTTACATTGTTCATCTAGGTTGCCAGTCGAGATGTCTTCATTGCCACTGGGATTATTTCTTTTATTTTTGGACTGATCGGGAAGATATCAGCTGTTTTCTTAATAATTCCGTATCCCGTACTGGGAGGTGCCCTTATTGTAATGTATGGTATGTTTAACGGTGTTGTACTGTCAAATCTACAGGTGGTATCACTAAGTTCTACCAGAAACCTCGCTATCATAGGGACAGCTATTCTCTTTGGATTGATGATACCGTATTGGTTGGAGACAAATCCTGATGGAATACAAACAGGTAAACCATATATGTCTACAAAAAACTTAACCTCGAATTAAAGTGGTCTACCGATTAAGACTTATCTCCGGCCAGTTTGTACTAACATCAGCAACACAAAGCATGCCAAATGTGGAATGGAAATTGATTATCCTCCCGGAACACACGAAACCACACAGTTTATTTTAAAATGGGCTCTTGTTGCGCCTGCTTTAATTTTGAATATTGTTCTTTAATTATGCTTTTTGATTTCTGTATGTCTTGGTTGTTCTTGCTAGTAATTTTGTTGTGTAACCTTTACGTGATTAAATTTCCTAATTTCACAATCGTTCAGGTTTCAATGTTTTAGGTAATTGTATGACCGATGGTTTACTAAATTTGTATGTCTTAAAATATAAGGTTAAACAACTGTCAATGAACAATGCTCTATTGTGTGATCCCTATCACAAAGTCCTAAACTAGCACCATCAACTTATAGGAGTAAATACGACGAGTGTTACATGTGGAGGCGGATCTGCCTACATTTCCAGCAGTTCACCGCTGTTTATTGAGGGGTTCGTGTTGCTAAATTTTTAGTTTTCTATGTTGTGTTTTGAGACTATTGTGTGTTTTTGTTTTTCGTTTTTCGTTTATTGCTATGGTGTTTTAAGTATGTTTTCAACTTTTGAATTTGAGTTTTGTATCTTCTGCTTCTCTCATGCTTTAAGACTAAAATTAAAGAAATTCCGTTGATTAGTGGCCTATCTTTTAATGCATATGTGTTGAGATTGCATTGCTTTGCAATATTATGAAATATGAATATTGTCATGCAATACTATGATACATATGCTGATTATTTAAAGGATCTGCATCAAGAGATGGTGTAATAAAGATGTTATTAGTCAATCCAAATCTTTGTGGAGGTGTTGTGGCTTGTCTTTTAGACAACACAGTGAGAGGTAAGACAATGTAATTACTGAATGAAATTAACAAGGTTTTGCTTAAACTAGATAGGTGGTTAGGCCACGTATCTATATGTAACATTTTAAAGACAATCTACAACTAAATAAATAAAAGACTTCCAACTGTCAATCATTTACGATAAACTTATTATAATGTGACCTACCGAATTAGACTATTTACCAGATTTGTAATAATATGAGCAACACGTGTCACATGTGAAGCAGGATCTGCTTACCCTTCCGGAGTACCTGAGATCACCTCTATGTTTTGGTGAGGTTCGTGTTGCTAATTCTTTAGTTTTATATGTTGTGTAATGTGTACTATTGTTTGTCTGTTTGTCTTTTTAAGTTTTAGCAATGGCGTTGTCAGTTTATTTTGATTTGTGAGTTTGACAGTCTCTCTGGTATCTTTCGTCCCTCTTTTATTAGGTATATATCTCGAGAACGAGATTGAATCAGACCAACACATTTTACATCGAACCAAATACCAAAAAGAATAAAAAGGATACAAAACAAGCACATATTGATTGTTGATAATTACCTAAGGTCTATTGGCATACAATTATAGTTTTAAATTAACATGTATATTCAGGAAGTATAATAAATAGGAAAAATGGGAAAAAACCTCAGTTGACAGCTGTAAATAAGAGATTATTTCATATACCAATGCTATGAAGGAAGCAGGAAAAAGATCATTTGTCAATTTCGTTCAGAAAAAAAACCCAACCAAACAATATTTCGTCATATGTATGCGCAGTCTAAATAAAATTGTAATGGAAATGGGGGATTTGTCAAAAAGACATCAACCCGATCGAACAACAAAAAACAGACAAAGGCCACCAATGGGTCTACAAATACAGCGAGAAAATCCCGCACCAAGAGGCGTGCTTCAGCTGACCCCTCATGTGAAATGGATGTCATACTAAGCGACGAAATATATAAATGAAACTAGAATTAGAATTATGACAAGACCAAACAAGGCCAGAGGCTTCTGACTTGTGACAGGCGCAAACATGCGGTGGGGTTAAACATGTTATTTTGAGATTTCGTCCCTCTCCTATATCTCTAGCAAATGTAGGAAAAAACAAACACGCAGCAAAACATACGCAAAGTAAAACTCTGTTTAAAAGAAGTCAGAGTCCAATTTCAGAATAGGTAACAAAGGAAACTTAACAAAATGACAATGATACATAGATTAACAAATGACTAGTAGCAGTTACTGTCATGCCAGCTCCAGACCTCGATAACTGATTGAAAGATTTGTCTTCATCATATGAATATCAAGCACAATCCCTCCCGTTAGGATTGATGGTAAAATTTAGTAAATTTTTGGACTTGTTTGTGATATTGAAAACCCTGGTGATATAACTTTTCTGTAATACATATTTTCCCCCCTAAAAATTCAATTTTGTGTTCGACAAGGGAACGCCACTATAAAAAATGTATAATTAACAGTAGGAAATGACAGATCATCTCTTTTATCATCAATTTTGGTATTAAGCTTCACATTTCTGATATAGATATCAAGATCCAGGTTCATTGTTAGTATTATCTTTAATTAAAGTTAGTTCAACAGGATAAATCTCTTAAGTGCTTACTGTAGTCGTTATTATTGAGAGCCAATACAACATCCAAATATCTGAAAGTATTATTATATTTGTTTATAAGATGTTGTTCTGATGGGTTTTTGCTAATTTTAGTCATTAATCATAACTCATAACAATACAGAAACAGGTCCGCAATAAGTGGTTCACAGTAAGTCCCCATTAGAATTTCGATAACTTGACGATAATCAGAATCTTTAAAGCGAACAAAATTAGTATCTTGTAAACATTCAAGACTAGATCTTTATCATCCCATTAGTCCGTACATAAACAATGAAAAGAGACAACGATGTCTTTACAAACAATGATGGATTTTAGCGTTAAGTCTCCGGTTTCAAAAATAAAAATCAGGTATGCACCCATATAGTATTTGTTTTCCCTATATATTTCTTTGCACCTATCCAAAAATAATAATTGAATACAAAAGATATATAAATCGTTTATTCGGCGAAAAAACCCTTTACGTTTGTACAGTGTATTGACATAAGTTAACTTTTAAAGATGCAACACAAGAAATTCTAATCGACATGTTATCTCAATGGTATTTGAGTTGTTAGATTAATTTATTAACTGTATGTAGGAACACTAGAGGAGAGAGGTATAGCTGCTTGGCAAAAAATGGTAGACGACAAAGCAGACGACAAAGCAGACGTGAATGAAGAGTACGATTGTGATGCTAGTTTCTACGATATTTATATTCCAGAAAATTGGAAACAATCTAAGCTTGTTCAAATTTTACCGTTTTTTCCATCATATAAAAGATGACATTTTTGCCGATTTCAAAAGATGATAGAAGTCACCCTAGGGTATTCTTTATTCTTGACAGTATACTGAGAAACGCTTATGAAATACAGTATCTTCCCCGGAGTAACTTTTCATGTTAATGAAACTTTGTCAGTTTTTATGCTGAGAATTGTTTCTCTGATCGATTAATATGTATGTATTAAACGGTTTCCTGTGTTTGGTTTTACTGCCAGCTCTCCATATTTTTTTTTAAATTTTGAACGAGTGTCCTTCGGCAGCTATATTTTTACACCAGTGTAAATAAACTTGTTTTTGTATGTATTCAAGATTGATAAACAGAAGTGAAATTTCTATGCTTTTAGTTTTATTTGTTGTACTGCTTTAATCATCCAATAAGAAAAGTACTTTGATATGTTTTTATTGACATTTGTCTGACAAAACTGCGGAAACCAATTCGAAATTAAGAAATATACCCAAAGCATACTATAGCTAGGTTTAACTCATTCTCCAGGTTGGGGCTATATACATGTGAATATTTTCATTTATATTAGATCTCCAATGTCTGTATTAGGTTTGAGGTTTCATATAACCTATATTTCTGGGAATTATTAAGTCGCGTATTGTGTTAAGAGAACGAACATAGACTGATGGTTAATGAACGAGCACGTGGTTTAGAAAGATACGGTTATCAATGCGCGTTAGTATGAAATAGTTCATCTGCAAAGTGGTTGATACAGGGGTGTCCGGGTTTTGGAACCTCCTTTCATTTTGACGATCAATGCATTTGAATGGAGATATACAGTTGGATCCTTCCTATCGAAGGTCGGTGGTTTTCTGTGGGCAGTCCCGTCTCCGGCTTCTTCCACCAATAAGAACTGAATAGCCGAAATGCGGTGCTTAAAAGTCGCGTTAAAACACCAAAAATCAAATCAAATTATAGTTGGATCCCCCTTTATCCTTAGTTAGTAGCCCACTTTTATAAATTGCTATATCCGCCCCTGTGAAACGACTTGTCGAAATATTTGTGTAGTTTTGTGGAATATGGTTTCCTGTCCGTCTTTTATTGATTTCGTGTTGTCAGTGTTTTTTTACTAACTGTTTTGATTAATCCTTATAAATTCTTATGGAACATAATAAGCACTGAGAAAATATTTATCTTCTACATTTATTAATATATAGATCAGAAACAAAACAATAAAATTATTTTCATGCCAAATTCCAAATGTGTACATCATCAAATATTTTAGTATGAAGGTGAAGTATACTTTAAAATACAGTATTACTAGTATGAATAAACAAACAAATTTTCGGTTTTCAAAAGCACAAGCGAAAAGAGAGGGATGCTATATAGTGCAAAGTGGACGATAAAAAAGTCAGATAAAATGGGAAAGATAAACTACGCAAATAATCCACTATATACATGATATTTGATAAACTGTATGTTCATGCAAGAATGATATGCAAATTCAAAGGTGTTATCACCATCCTATAAATAATACTCAAACTGGTCATAATACATATGTAAACACTGCTATGTACTGTTTGATACTATTTCCATCCAGTAGGAACATTTATTTTCAAATAGTTAGGCCTATATATATGCAAACATACATTTTTATTCGATTCTAATTTTACATGTACTATGATTGTGTTTCTACTTTGTACATTTGAGTATTATCGATTATTATTTTAAAGAAAACATTATTAACTTTGATCAGTGCATGAATAAATTTGTGTAAAATTTGTGGCATTTGATAACATTTGCAGATGGGTGTTAAGCATACTAACAATGAAACTGTACAGTGTGAAGCTAGCTATTAGTATCGACAGGATGTA
Organism: Mytilus galloprovincialis; assembly: GCF_965363235.1. Lineage (NCBI taxonomy): Eukaryota > Metazoa > Mollusca > Bivalvia > Mytilida > Mytilidae > Mytilus > Mytilus galloprovincialis. Next base: position 94,302,382 of record NC_134843.1, read on the forward strand.
AGACCATTGTTGTAAAAAATGGATACAGTTGTCTATTAAGTGGGAATTAAGATATGTAATGAACCAGACATTACTCTAATTTTCAATTGCAATTTAGAATTAGTATCCCTTATAAAAAAAGTAATTAAACGGACCAATTACTTTACATGAATACATAGTATGTATTGTATTGTATCAACAGCCATATTAAACGAAACACAGCAAAAACAGTACAAAAACAAAGAAACGTTATAAAAGAGTCTAATACATCAAAACAGTAAAACAAAAATAAATTAGTTTCAAACCAAATAAACCAGTTAAGCAACAATCGATATTAAAAATATAATTTCACTTAACTATACGTTTTTATAGTAAAGTCTTTGACATTACTGATTTCTTAAAGGAAAATACAAATAATAAACAAAGACATGTAAATGCAATTCAAGCAAAATAAATTTTATTGATAAATGAGTTCTGATTACTGGATCAGATTATTTTAAGGTCCTCCACTAAAAACATTGATAGCTCTATATGAAGTAAATGGAGCCATGTTTTGGACATAATAAAAATTATTTATCATTTTAATTATTTAAAAAAGAGTGGTAATTGTACATAGGTTTAGTTTCGTAAAGATTACAAATTTCATTTCAGAAATGATTTTGACATCAATATATTTGAACGAGTTCAAATTAAGGTAATGACCGAAAATAAAAAATATCTGGAACAGTTCGTTAAATTTTGTTCATTGGTTCAGTTTTATTCGTTTAACTGAAAGTTCATCACTTAATGTCGAATCATTATTTTCATATTTTCAAATGACCAGTTTATGAAGGAATCTTTATATGTCATGTTTAAACATAGGCTTTACTTCGATGTATGCCTTTTTTCATGGAACAAATGATATTAACGACATCATTATTTGAATATTTTAAACTTAGCCATGGTTTGATTTCCTTGAGTATAATACATAAACTCACAAGTAAAATAATCAGAAATACTGCTTCCAACACGCAATTTAAAAAAAGTATGATTCAACGTGATTTAAATGACAAAGAATCCGTATATTCTGTTTATATCTTGTCACCTCATTTAGTCTTTAAATTATCATGTAGGTGTACAGTTAAGACTTTTGTATGAAATAAATTCTAAATTATTAACATCATGTCAATTGTTTTGATGATTTTAATGATAATTTATTAATTCATTGCTTTCGAACACAGTTTGTTTTAAATTATTAAAAACGGTTTTAACAAATACTGTCTCCTATGTAGTTGTTTTATTAGTATCTCCTGTATTTTCTTGTACCCTACAAGTATAAAACAAACAATTGATAGAAATATTCACATATAAGAAAGTTTAACTAATTATATCATATTTTATAAATTTACCATCCTTCTCCTTATCTGTCATCTTTTTCTGTTTTATTATTTTTCTTTCAATGGTAAGACTTTTAGATGTTATTCTTGTCTTTATTTTAATTATAAGTATTTCCATCTTTCAGTGGAAAGACCCTTAAATTTTGTTCTGATTATCATAATTAATTCTACATCCGTCTCTTTCCTGTCTTTCCAGATTATTTTGTTTTTTATTATATCGATAATCTGACACTTCTTAACCGCATAATTGTCCACTCAACAGTTACCCCTTAAATTGTTTTTTTTTGTGAGGGCATAACTTCCGTAACAATCTAAAAGGATCGCAAAAGTTCGTTTTCTTTTTTTCAATTTTTCCACAGAAAAACGCTCTTTGGTTTTGACAGAGTTAATCAGGCGATATCTTAATTTCTTAAAGGAATCATTTAACCTTCATAATTCATGTTCTGGGTATGTTGTTATACCTATGAACGAAAATGTGTTGAGAAATATGGTTATTTGATTAGAGATCTTTTGAGATAGTTCGACAATTATTTGGAAATTGGGGTCAAGGTCAAGGTCTAATATTAAGTTCATATAAAAATTTGACCCTTTGCTTGAGACCACATCTGCGCCTTAAATATACAACAGTACAAATGAAAGCAACGTTACAAATGTTTGAGGTATATTGTTCATTTATTCCAAAGCAATTCAATTACATCTTATGGGACGTCTGAAAGACGCGACTAGTGACACATGTGCTTATCATCCCAGCTTTATTTCTAGGTTTTGTGCTACTAGTACTCAGTTTTTTTTTAAAGTTTATTTTGTATACTGTTGTTTGACTTCTTGTTCTCTGCATCATTAGGGTATATAGTTTAAAAAATGTGTCCGATAACTCGGCCAACACACCAATATGGCCGCCATGGCTAAAAATAGAACATAGGGGGTAAAATATAGATTTTGGCTAATATCTCTGAAACCAAAGCATTTAGAGCAAATCTGACCTGGGATAAAATTGTTTATCAGGTCAACATCTTTCTGTTCTGAAATTGTCAGACGAATCAAACAACCCGTTGTTGGGTTCCTGCCACTGCATTTGTAATTCTAAGGTTATTGGTTATTTTCTTGAACATAGATAGAGATAAACTTTAAACAGCAATAAAGTTCAGCAAAGTAAGTTCTACAAATGAGTGAATATGAGTAAAATGGTCAACTGACCCCTTAAAGAGTTGTTGTCCTTTATAGTAAATTTTATTGTAAATTTGGTCACATAGCTAAAATTAGAGCATAGGGATAAAATGCAGTTTTGGCTGACTAGCTATAGTATATCTCTGACACTTAAGCATTTAGAGCAAATTCTACATAGAAAAAAATGTTCATCAGGTTGAGATTATTCTGAAATTTTCAGACGATGTTTTTTTATCTCTTACAAATGTCTTCTCTTGAAACAATTGAGACACATTTAACCAAAATTAGCCACAAAATAGCATTAGGGTATTAGTTTTTAAAAACGTGTCCGATGACCCTGTCTGTCAGCCAACATGGCAGACATGGCTAAAAATAGATCATAGGGGAAAATGCAGTTTTTGACTTGTATCTCTGAAACTAGAGCAAAAGTATAACGCTTGCATTATTTCATACATCAATTGTAAATAAAAATTTCATGTGAGCAACACAGGCTCCTTGCAGCCTCTAGTTTTGTATTCAGTGGTTTAATTTTGCTCTACTTATTTTGATTCAAGGCATACATTCACACTTTGATTGACTTACTTTATCGAATAAACTTCTTCAATTAAGGTCTGACTTGTCTTTTCACCTTCCCTCTCATTTGTATTAGGAAGTTCCTTTGTGGTAATTTGTGAATGAGCATTACCCTTTACAACCCCGTCATCCGTTTGATCTTTTGAATTCTGTTCATCAGTTTTTGAAGTCTTCTTTCCTCGTACTTGAAAATAGAAAAACTAGTGTTTTTTTTGATATGCATAACTTGCTTTTTAATGTTAATTAGTTGAAGACTTGTTTTTTAAACCAACGTAAATAGAATACAAAATGTATGACCTGTGTTAGATAGTTTTAAGGTATTTTTATGTTTTTTTATTGTGAAAAGTTGATTGCATTTTATAGCTAACGACAACAAAGGACTAATTAATAAAGGTGTTGATTGTATTATTAGTCAAAATAATATGGTTACATGGCGTCCGTCACATGTCACATAAAGGATTTATTAACCACTTTGCGACGCACGTGTTCGAAGCAAACCTTTGACTTCTCCACTCCTCTAGTCCAGAAAAGAAAACTTGTAATGACGAAAACATTTCAAAAGCCAGAAAAATCTCCAATTTAAAATTTTATTCTATGACTTTGATATAGATAATTATTTTGAGAGAAAACTTCAAAGTCGTTTTTTTAATTGACATGACGTGCATAGCTTTTCGTCTCCACTTTTCATGGTCAAGTTAAGAAAACTGTCGTTATGAAGAAATCTATGCAAAAGGTTGAGAACAACCCCTCGAATGAGAGTAACCCTTCAATGACATGACTACACCTTAAACAAGAGATCAATTTCTAGTGATAAAAGCTTTTATTTTGTTGTTAAAACCACTTTTTTAGTACAAAAATAAAAGCAAGAGTAGTATACCGCTGTTCGAAACTCATAAATCGATAGAAAACAAAATCCGGGCTACAAACTAAAACTGAGGGAAACGCATTAAATATAAGAGGAGAACATCGACACCACATTAAAATGTAACACACACAGGAAAGAACTAAGCATTAGACAAAACCCGATGAGAATAACAAATATAACATCAAAACTAAATACATGAATTTGGGATAGAAAAGTACCGTCCCACGTCTTGTAGTAATGTGAATTCACACTCAAATATAAGAGGAAACAAACGACACAACAGAAACACAACGTTAAAATGTAACACACACAGAAACGAACTATAATATAACAATGGCCATATTCCTGACAAAAATGGCGGGTTTTACCTGGTTTTGGGGCATGCCAAACCTCCCGCTTTAATGGCAATGTTAAATATAACATTAAAATGACAGCACAACATAACAGGACTACATTACAAATAAATAGGAGATCATATTGGACAAAGAAACAATCGAATAATAGCTACCAAAAGGCACCAGATTTAAGATTAAATACGCCAGGAGTGCGTTGCGTTCATACAAGATATTAGTGACGCCCAGATACAAAAGTTGGAAAGCCAAACCAAGTACAAAGTTGAACAACAAAAGTTCAAAAAGCTGATCAAAATACGGCCAGGGTTTTCTGCTTGGGATACGAACATCCTTATTATTTAGAATAATGTATACATTTGCAAACAGTAAATTTTATAAAATGACTATATAAAAGATATACATGATAAAATGAAATATTAAATAACTACAGGAAAAAAAAGAAAAAAAACCGGATACATTACATTAACCAACACATAAATAGACGCATCCGATGTAGTCAAGGCCTCAACGCAAAAAGTGATGTCACATTTGAAATTGTAAAAAAAGAGCAATTTTCTTTTGAAGAAACTTTTCCAAAGAACAGTATATCTTTCTGGTATTATATGGTCAAAACATGTCAAAGAATTTTGTAATATTCCATGACTCGTATTTTCTGCATTAATGAGTAGCCCCCTTTTTTAGAAAAGTTGTTAAAAATATATTGAATTTTCCCACTTTTAACTCAAAAACAAAGTTCGTCTTTTTAAAAGTTAATGTTTAGTGTTTAATCATTACAATGAAGACTCTAAAATAAGTATGAAAGAATATTCATAGACAAAAATTGGGCAATCTCATCTTATTTAGAGGGAAAGGGGGAGGGGGGGAGGGGGGGGGGTAGAAAAAAAGAGTAAATTTTAAACGAAAAATATATTTATGTTATTTGGAGAAAAAACAAGTGAAACTGCGAGCTACTGCTCACTGATGATACCCCCGCCGCAAGTGGATAATATTAATAGTGTAAAAATATGCAAGTGTTCGGTAAACAGGAAGTTGTCAAGTGATGAATCTGAAAACGCATCACACGGTATAGCTGACTTATATAAATCCTGAAACCAAATTTCAGAAATCCTTGTATTGTAGTTGCTGAGAAAAATGTGACGAAAATTTTCAACTTGGCTATCATGTGTAAAATCATACAAGTGTTCGGTAAACAGGAAGTTGTCGAGTGATGAATCTGAAAACGCATCACACGGTATAGCTGACTTATATAAATCCTGAAACCAAATTTCAGAAATCCTAGTATTGTAGTTCCTGAGAAAAATGTGACGAAAATTTTCAACTTGGCTATCATGTGTAAAATCATACAAGTGTTCGGTAAACAGGAAGTTGTCGAGTGATGAATCTGAAAACGCATCACACGGTATAGCTGACTTATATAAATCCTGAAACCAAATTTCAGAAATCATTGTATTGTAGTTGCTGAGATCATGTGTAAAATCATACAAGTGTTCGGTAAACAGGAAGTTGTCGAGTGATGAATCTGAAAACGCATCACACGGTATAGCTGACTTATATAAATCCTGAAACCAAATTTCAGAAATCCTAGTATTGTAGTTCCTGAGAAAAATGTGACGAAAATTTTCAACTTGGCTATCATGTGTAAAATCATACAAGTGTTCGGTAAACAGGAAGTTGTCGAGTGATGAATCTGAAAACGCATCACACGGTATAGCTGACTTATATAAATCCTGAAACCAAATTTCAGAAATCATTGTATTGTAGTTGCTGAGAAAAATGTGACGAAAATTTTCAACTTGGCTATCATGTGTAAAATCATACAAGTGTTCGGTAAACAGGAAGTTGTCAAGTGATGAATCTGAAAACGCATCACACGGTATGGCTAACATATATAAATGTTGATACCAAATTACAGAAAGGGTGGATGTGTAGTTCCTGAGAAAAATGTGACGAAAGTTTCATGGGACGGACTGACTGACGGACGGACTGACGGACGGACTGACGGACGGACTGACGGACGGACTGACGGACGGACTGACGGACTGATGGACGGACAGACAGAGGTAAAACAGTATACCCCCCCTTTTTTAAAGCGGGGGTATAAATAATCAAGTTGCGAAAAATATATTGTTTTGGCGAAAGAGGTGGTGATTTTGTCAAGTTTGTCATCGGTTTGAGAAAATCAGATACTATGAATTATTGACTCAGGGGAAACCCTGGTGAAAACTATATATTTTGTTTAGATTTTTTGAAATCCGCATAGAAGTAATATTAATAAAAGTTACACAATCAGCTGATGACCGGTACGCCGAAAAGAATATCGCATGGTCAACAAAAATACTTTGCTCAAACATGTCAAAGTTAAGAATTGTTTATTACAATTTCAACAATAAAAAAATTAAACAAATAACCAAAAGTGTCCGATTGACAATTTTTTTGATTTGTCCTACGCTTCAGAATTACGAACTATCCACATATTCATTGTTTATTGACATTATTGCAGGGGTAATTTTGTGTGTTTGAAATCGGTGCCGTAGAATATAAAGATAATACTACTGTTATGCTTGTCTATAAGCAGTCAGTGGGTTGCAGATCAGCGACCGGAAAATTCACAAACGGAACAATACGTCATTGGAATGCGATTACAATATAAACATGATACAGTCTGAGGTCACGAAAGTTGATACCATATTCATTAACAGCATTACACAAATATAAATGGTCTGGCAGCTGGCATAATTTTAATGCGATATCTATATAGTATTCAAATCGTGTTAGCGATATATGCTGAGTTGTTAATATATGATAAGACATTAACTTGGAAGATAAATCTATCTGTTTTATATGGATCTGTCATCGGAAACATGATTTTGTCAAGTTTGTCATCGGTTTATGACTTTCAATTTTCATTTGGTATATAAAACTGACAAGTAAAAATAAAATAAAATCGTTAAAATAAAACTATCATTGGTTACCAATGAACTGGCTGAATATAGACATTTCCCAAAAATTGGTTAACTCATTTTACTTTGACGTCATAGAAGCAAAAAATAAATATACAAATTTTGAGGACATTTTGGTTTGATTGGTATAAAGGGAAAGGATAAACATGTTGTCAGGAAGAAAATGCTAAATATACTCTCGGAGAGAAAATATTTTTCTGCGAGAATTGCGAATGACGTGATATCTTAACATCTTTTAGTTAAATGTCTACATATTTTTAGAATATAACTAATATCAGGAAATTTGATTTTGATACATGGTTGTTTATAAGTAATGTACGGAGAGCAGATATGTTAAGCTTGAATAACATATCATTAATATTTATTTCCGCAAATGTTAGAAAATGAAAAATAAAATTTATTTGAGCAAATCTGGTACACGTTTGTGGTGGGGTTAAACATTTTTGTGAGCGCTCAACTCTTTCCCTTATCTGGGACAATGATGTAAAAGGCATAACATGAGATTTGTTAGTCGAATAATAAATGACAGTAAAAAATGAACAAAACACAAAAAAGAAACACAAAACAAATTTGTAATTAATTTTTCGTATGAGATAAGTGATACAATGCAAGCCATTATAGTTATTTTGATTCCCAAAGTTTGACACTGGATTTTTTTGGCATTAAAGACTTTTTAAAACGTTTATATACTGTAGATGAAAATCAGATACTAGGAATTTGAGTTATGTTTCAATTAATTTGCTGAACTTTTCGGCGTTCGAATTTTAAGGATGTATTCTTCGGACGTTTCAGTCTCGTTGAAATCTCGTTCTGGAATAATTTCCCAAACATGTGATACAAGTGGAGAATATCAATAAATATAAAAAAAAAAAATGAAACTTAACTCTGTGTAAAACAATGTGTACTAACAATGAGTAGATTTTTAGATATAAATTTTTCGAATGTTACTACCAATCAAGTTAGTCTTTTTTTTATGCAAAAGTTTAAGAAAATGGTTGAGGGGCACAATAAATGATTTTGCCAGAATCTAAATCCAATGTCACTTTTTTCTTTTCAGGTAACTTAGATATGTACTTTTTCAATCATGTATAAACAAAGAAGTTGAAATAATATGCATTTTATTCGTAATACAGAGAAAAATATTTTTTTTTATAAAATTGACAGCATGGTAAATTTGACACAAAAAAGCATCAAAATGCGACAAAACTTTCTTATATTAACGAAGAGGTGTACATCCTTAAAGTTTAAAATTTGAAATTCACTGTCATGGAGAACATTTGTATGCAGCAATGATCTGTCATACCCATAAGCTTCTACTAGGAGCTATCTGCTGCTATATTGTTTAGTGTTAAATCTTTACTTACAGCATTCTTTTAATTTTTCTCTTTTATAAACAGCTCCTACTAAAACTCCAATACTGCTTAGAATACCACTAATTATTCCAACAATCGCTCCAGTTTTGTTGACTACAAAAGAAAATGAATCAGTTACTTACTGGCATGCTGTATTTCTGCAAAAAGTAAAATAAAAAAATACTGAACTCCGAATATAATTCTGAACGGAAAGTCCCCAAATCAAACAACAACAAAAAAAACCAAACAAACTCAAACACATTGAATACATAGTCTGGACAGGGATTTTGTTATGTCGAAAATGGAGGGTTTCACCTGGTTTTAAAGCTAGCTAAACCGCTCACTTGTTTGACAGTCGCATAAAATTCCATTATATTGGCAACAATTTGTTAAAAATTCCAAACAGAGATAAAAGGTTAAAATATCAAAAAAAGAGGACCATCAGAGATTGTCGTATAATCTAAATCACTATTAATAATTGTCATCTAGGCAAACAGCCTACTTATAGGCCATTATTCAAAAACATTAAAAGTCTGCTTCAAATATAATTTAACTAAGAGAGTTTGTGATGGCGAAATCAACATTTTATAACTACTCATAAAAACTCAAATCAAAACAAATGTTATCATCACCCCCTGAGAAAGATAAAGTGCACGGAAAAATAAACATAAACAATTAATACGTATGTTTACAATCGTCTTGAGTCTGGTTTAGACAAATGCAAGTGTTTGTTATGATTACAATATTTAATCAATTTAGATATAAACAGAAAAGTTATGCATAAATAATTTTTCATATCTGCAAGGACGCTTGATTGGTAGATCTTATCGGAGACAAAACGAGCAAAACTTGTGCATTTGATACATGTGTAAAAATATGCAATGTTAATCAAACTGACAAATAATAATTACAGACGCGTGTTTTAACTACATAAGTAAGTCTCGCAACAAAAAAATACTGATTCCTTATTCGGATTTAACTATACTTAAATTACTTTTTCACTTCTTTAGCTATAGAACAAAACTATTATGTGTTTGGTTTTAGACTTGTTTGACCTCACGCTTCACTGAATAGCCATTGTCAAAATGCACATCTCGTGCAGAAAAAAACCGGTATTTTTAATACAATATTGAACCAATTTTCATACCTGTGAGTGTTATTCTTTCCATCAAAGTTTGTTCAGATGCGACAAAAATGCTGATGTAATTCGAAAGAACTTTTTAAATACTTTTTCCGGTAGTAAAAAAAGGCATTAAATCTCCCATACTTATTATTCAAGAGTTTCTTTTAACTGGAGTTTAAAACAAAACAGTTTTTCGTCTTTGGTAGCTAACTTACCGAAACATGCACGTATTAATTTGTTGATATAAAAAAGAAGATGTGTTATGATTGACTTTGTTAATGAAACAACTCTCCACAAGATACCAAAATGACACACATATTAACAACTATAGGTCACCATACGGCTTTCAACAATGACCAAAGCCTATACTGCATAGTCAGCTGTAAAAGGGCCCGAAATGACGATGTAAAACAATACACCTTATCGCTATTTAGTCCATTCCGGGAAAAACAGTCATTTAAACAACTTCCTGTTTGGATCACCGGCCGAAAAATGGACGTCATCAATAGTGAGCTGAGGGAGAAAAACGTTAGAAAGTGATCATCAAGAAACTTTGATATAGTATGATCCACTTTTTTCGAAATTAAAATTAAAGTACAAACATATTTTGTTTAGGTATTTACGGTAGTTTAAACAGGTTTCATTAAAAAGTATCATGCATGGTGAATTGTTTAAACAGGGTCCCAGATAGCTTCAACTGGATGAAAAAGTTGTGTAATTTAGAACTTATCCGGAATGGAATAAATAGCGATTATGTGTATTCAAAGGAGAAAACTAACGGCCTTATTTATGTATGTAAGCATTGCCTTGTTACTTCCATGCATTTTTTATTTTATTAATCTCGAATCGCTGCACAGATTTTAATCCGTTAGTTTCAAGGTAACACAACATAACTTCGATAAGGGCCCAATTTTGCCTATTCAATCGAAATATTTCAGGGGCAAAAGTGATTATTTTCTCTTTAAAGATAACTGATAAGTATGTACAAAGGTCAGTTTTTAAGATTGCTAAAGTATTTCGTATATTTACTGAAAGGTTAAGGTAAAATATTTCATAATTTTAATATTTTATCCAAAAGGGCACAATTTGAATGCATTATATTTTCAAACATAGTTGTGAATTGAAATTACTGACTCCGAAATATTGCATCAAAAGTTCAAATATCTGTAAACATTTCGCACCGTGCATTGTGTTTATATATATTTTGTTACATACATGGATATCTATAAAATTATCTACATTTACGACAGTTTTATGAAAATACTAAGATGAGTATGATTTCCAATGACAGATCTCTCTATCAAATAGTTATAATGTTACTACTATAGGTCACAGTTTAGTATTCAATAATGACCAAAACCATTTTGCATGGTCAGCTGTAAAGGGCCCCGAAATGACAAATGTTTAATTCAAACGAGAACATAAAGATAAGAAGATGTGGTACGGAATTCACCGAGACACCTGTCCACACGAGACAAAATGTCCCTCTTGTATATTTCGTCTATCTGTAAATATAGGTCACCGTACAATTGAGCAGAGTGTATACCAAGTCATTTAAAAAAAATGTACATTTTTCGGTTATTGTCTATTGTCTGTTTCATTTGTAAGTTTGACATATTTTTTCAATTTAACACAAGAGTTTACATATTGTGCAAGATAGTACATGCAAATATTAGTGTGCAAAAAGTTTCATATTTTTTTTATATTCGTTGAAGTATGAAAATTCGCCAATTTCCATGCGTTCATTTTTGATAAATAACATTTGCATTCAAATTATCTGTACATAAAACTGCATTTAAAGGTAAACAGAATGATTTTTCTTCATTTAGTAACATCATATTTAAAAATAATTAACTTTCCATGTTTCAAATCATGACAACTTTTATTCCACAGTCACTGGAATGTCTGTTCATCAATATTTGTCCTTCCTGTTACTATTTATTTGTTTACGGAATAAAATTAGATTCTCCCTCAAATAACGGCGGTTTTTTATGTTGACGTCGTAGGCGTGGATACAGGACGTAACGACATGGTGAAATTTTTTATGTGGAAAGATTTTGGTCATCAGAATCAAAAGATCGGTAGGTATTGATGTATGCGTACCTTTTTATAATGTCTTTAATGTTACTAGTTGATAGATAATTTTTAATTGCATAAGACTAATGAAACGCTTTTTACCGTAACTTAGGCATGGGCCGGAAGTATAAAAACACTACATCAATTATTAGGGAGCGACTATTTTAAAACCAATTTAAGTTATGTACTAATTTTCCCATCCTGTTACTGTCCTTCCTGTTACAAAGACAGTGGTAACAGGAGGGACAAAAATGGTAACAGGATAGACATACTTTGTAAGAAAACTCAAAATGCCTCTTACATTATCGCAAATAAACTGTTATACATATTTATTACCGTACGGTATATTAATTCATAAAATGTACATTTGTATTGAGGTATTTCTAGAACAAGTCAAGTGCTACTTTGACTGGTAACAGGATGGACAAAAATATTAATTGTGCAACTATTATTTAGAATTCAGTTGCCGATATTACTGTACAGCTATTATTCAAGCGTGTCATATAGATTACGCATTGTTTCTTATCAAAACTCTTTGAATGCTTTACCCTTTGCGATTTGTACTTCAGTGTTTTCTTTAGTACCTGAACCTAATTTGGTTCATTTTGTTCCTTGATATGTTATATTGTTCTGCTTGGGTTATAAAACTATCATTATCATATTTTGCCAACTTTTGTACTGGTTTCTTAGAAACATGATACTTTCTCGTTACAGGCAAATAGAGATATAAACCTTGAGAGACGACAGCAACACTCATGACACAAAAGAATTTCTTTTATTTCAAAAAAAGGGGTGGTGCACAACATATAAATGTGGGTATATTAAACCTCCGGTTGTGGTTTGAACTCCCCCTGTCCTATTCATAAAATAACAAAGTCAATGAGAAAATCCCTTCTCCGTCACATATGATATTTCACAGCTACCACTATCATACTTAAATGAGATGATATAAGAGATACAAATATTAGAACACCAATTTTAGTCTCCAGTAGGTGCACATCATGTACGTATGGGTCGACCCATTAATTGATATAAGAATTTCTACCAATTGATTTATTGCCTTCTTAAAGTTGCAAGTCATTGATATATTTGCCATTCCAAATATAAATACGCACACCAGCGGCAAATCTGTGTGTATTATTCATTTTTATAATTTTTATAATGACATACCCCCCCCTTTTTTTTTGACGCCTCCGTGCTTTTCTTTGCCAAAATCATTGAGAGACGCTGCTACAACTTCCAGAATATTGGCTATCATTCCGAATCCAAATAAAATCAGAACCTCTTCGTGAACTTATGGAGATGATCCAAAAATCCAAGAATGACAAGCCTTCAGTGTTAAAATGTGTCAGAAACTAGATACATGTATAGCAGAATCATTGACAATAAGAAAAAATAATTTGAACTTTCGTTCAGTTGTATTGTTGTGTTCTTTAAGTTGTGCTCATGTTTTTAAACATATGAAATTAGTTTTGCTTTTTACGCCTATATCTTCAACCTTCTCTAAGACGGTTCGATAGGTGGTTGTTCTGGTGATTGGTTAGAATCCAGTGGACACTTAAAGGCATATTCAGGAAGAGAATATAATAAATAAATAAGAACCAACATGCTGAACTTGGTCTTAAAAGCGGTAGTTCACAGAAAGGCATGTCATCTTATGTACTGATTTTTACGACTTGCGGCAACCAAATCTTACTTCATACTTAGCGAAAAAAACAAAAAACACCAATACCAATTTTTCTTTTGTTTTTGTTTTGTTTTGTTTGTTTGACCAGGACAGGGTTGATATACGTATAAATGGTTCGTGTATAATGTTTAGATACTTATATCTCCCGTTTGTATCCTTATGAAATTCAAAATCCAGTTTTGTGTTATTGATTTTCGTGACCCAAATTATGTTTTGTCTCTACTGTTACCACTTTGTCCTCCCTGTTACTGCTTTTGTTCGTTCCTGTTACCCCCAAAAATGTGTAAAATAATTTTTACAATCAACATAACTGATCTATTGACTAAGTTTCCAGTTAGTATAAATGAAAAGGGACATAATAGTAAATTTTCAATGCCACTGTCTCCACAATATTTTTTTAAGAGTGTTTGAAAAAAAAGAAATGTGATGATTTTCCTGATTGTACCGACTATCTGCAGATTTTTTTTGGGTAATCTACATAAATGATAAATGTAAATGTGATTTCAAATGAACACTGCTATGCAAATGTAAGCCACACTTTTCATTGGGTATTTTCTTTTCTATTATCACTTTTACTATCAGTTAAAAAAAGTAACAGGATGGACAAAATCTGACACAAGCTGGCACACAATTTTAAAATAAAATTTTCTCAGGTGTTGGTAAGATTGCATATTTTAAAAAAATATTAACAAATCAATATGCTATTGGTTTTTTAAATTAAATTGCATTTATTTAAACTTTTTTTTTTGGAAAAGTTCAGATTCCGAATTTGTACTTTATTTTGAAATGACTGACATCATAAAAGGCCCTAAAATGACAATATAAAACATTTCAAATGAGAAAACTTTTTTCGCTATTCTTTTTGTACTTTTCTTATTTATAGCACTTCAACTTTGAAAAAAAGCTTATGGTTATTCTATTTAAAATAAGTTTTTTTGCAGGTACAACTTAACTTCAGAGCAAAATTTTTATACCTATAAAAGAGGGGCAAAAGATACCAGAATTGAAATTCATAGATCTAGAAAGTAAACTAACAACGCCATGACTAAAAATTAAGAAAAGACAAACAGAGAAATAATACTACACTAGGCACACCATATAATTTAATAAAGGTTTCATGTAATTTGTGAAATCCCTGATTAAATAATTTCCCAGTAATACATGGATTTCGCACATTGATATCAAAAATTCTAATTCGACACGGGTATAGCAAACTTAATGATCAAGCTGAATACCGTAAGATGGTGCCAAAGAAACATGGTCGTCCAAAAAATGAAATTAATAATAAGTACGACAAATTGTCCTCTTTTTCGTAAATTGTAGTGTAGAAGTTAGATTAGTTATTCAAATTTGACTACTTATTATTAGTCTGTATTCATTAAAAATTCAATTTCAGATGTTGAAGCATAACTTACCTGAACTGTCATCTTTGTCTGAAACACATAATGGAGTGGATATTAAACAATTACCGCTTACATTGACTATAAGTGAAATACTTGTAAGGTTAAATGGAAGAAAGTGGAAGTTGATAACTTTGATAAAGCAAACAGCCATTTATTTGTATCAAATATATGGAACGCCGTAACTGCCTTATGGTACTTCATTCTTAATCACGATGATGTTGTTTCTTTATTATGATGAGATTTTTTCTCTATTATGATGAGCTTTTTTTCTATTATGATGAGCTTTTTCTTTATTATGATGAGCTTTTTCTCTATTATGATGAGCTTTTTCTTTAGGGACCGTTCAATATTTATCAGATGGATGGGACGGTGCATTCTTAATATTGTTTCATTAAAAAAGTTATTGCCCATCCTTTTAAATTCTGAAAAAAAGTCCTTGCCCATCTAAAAAAATCTATAAAAAAGTCCTTGCCCCTTAAACTCTATAAAGACAATCAAAAATGATTTAGGTTCTTTTTCTATCTTTAAGTTTTTAAATTTTTATGTCTTGAAATCAAAGAATAGACTTTATACAAAATTTAAAATGTGCTAGTTAATTCTATATGTATATATCTATGTGTGTATCAGAACCATACATTTTATTGATTTTCAAAACCAGTATGAATATACATGTACAGATTTGATTTTATATGTACAGCCTCAAATAAGATATTGATTTAAAATAAAGGAAATAATTTAAATTAAGGGACAATCACTCTTGGACTAGTAAACATATTATCATATACTGAATTACTTATTATAATAATTACAGAACATGTTTATAGTTCAAATATCAATGTCCCTTTATTTATTCTACTTTTCAAAAAAAGAAATTTAATATGGTCTTTTTTAGCAAATATAGGCAGACATGTTTTTGACTTTAATGATGCAGCCTTTTTCGCCTATTAATTAATTCCCTAAATTGGACAGCTTAACACAAAACTATAAAACAACCTGGCATTCTTTAAGATCAAT
Organism: Mytilus galloprovincialis; assembly: GCF_965363235.1. Classification (NCBI taxonomy): domain Eukaryota; kingdom Metazoa; phylum Mollusca; class Bivalvia; order Mytilida; family Mytilidae; genus Mytilus; species Mytilus galloprovincialis. Next base: position 94,318,310 of record NC_134843.1, read on the forward strand.
ATATAAATGAGATAGCTGTACAGTTATATGAAAATCTAAGTTGATTTGAAAAAGTTATAAAAAAAATTAAAAGTGACCATCTGAACTTAGTCTAAACTTAAAATTGTAGCTTTTTTTCAACCATTTAACTAGATCCGTAAAATGACAGCAAACAAACCAAAGTACTAAACAGCCTGGCATTCAGTAAGATCAATATAAAAATGAAATAGCAGTAGAGGTTTATTAAAATGCAAGTTGATTTGAAAAAGTTATGAAAAAAATTAAAGATGACTATCTTGAAATAACCAAAAACTGAAAATTTAAGCTTTTTCTTAAACCTTTTTATTAAATCCATAAGAATGACAGCAACACACCAAACTACCAAACATTTAGGCATTCTATAAGATCAATATATAAATGAAATAGCTGTAAAGTTTTATGAAAATCCATGTTGATTTGAAAAAGTTATAAAACAATTTAAAGATGACTATCTGGATTTAGCCTAAACTGAAAATTTGAGCTTTTTTTTTAACCTTTTTATTAAATCCATAAGAATGACAGCAATACACCAAACTACCAATCAACCTGGCATTCTGTAAGATCAATATATAAATGAAATAGCTGTAGAGTTTTATAAAAGTCCATGTTGATTTAAAAAAGTTATAAAAATATAACTTAAAATTTGAGCTTTTTTTTTCTTACCTATTAATTTAATCTATAAATTTAACAGCAATACACCTAACTACCAAGCAACCTGGCTTTCTATAAGATCAATATATAAATGAAATAACTGTAGAGTTTTAGGAAAATCCAAGTAGATTTGAAAAAGTTAGAAAAAAATTTAAAGTTCACTATCTGAATTTAGCCTTATCTTAAAATTTGAGCTTTTTTTTCTTACCTATTACTTAAATCCATAAATTTTACCGCAATACACCAAACTATTAAACAATTTGGTATTTTATAAGGTCAAAATAATTTCAAAGATAGTCTGAACAGAAAATTCTAGCTTTTTATTCCTTAATTAAATCCTTAAAATTGACAAAAATGAGCCAAGCTACCAGTTTGTTGAGACATGTTTTGAGTGCCCGCAAAAGAAATATCCTACAAACCAATAAAATTGATAGCAAAATTTTTCCTATAAAATATGTTTTGGCCCATCCACTAAATATTTTTAAAAAAGTTCTTCCCCATCCAAATATTTCCACAAAAAAAGTGCTTGCCCCGCCCCATTTTGCACCGGCCCATCCATCTGATAAATATTGAACGGTCCCTTATTAGGATGAGCTTTTTCTCTATTATTATGAGCTTTTTCTCTATTATAATGAGCCTTTTCTCTATTATGATGAGGTTTTACTTTATGATGAGGGTTTTCTCTATTATGATGAGCTGTTAGAAGGGAATCATGGGAAATTAAGAGAATTAAGATCAAACAAAAAGAAAAATGGCGGAATCAGAAATGTTGAAGGTTCTTTGGAAAGTTGGCTTGATCCATGTGCAGGAAATGTTTTATAAAGAAAAATCAACACTAAATATTGTCAGCATGCAACTGGAATGTCTAGGAGTTACTATTTCAGCGCATATGATGACATTGCTTCTCACTTTGCCACCAACTATGCTCCTCACGACTATGCATAAGTTAGAGATTTCGTTAACACAAATACTTAAAACCTTTACTTAATTCTTTCATATATAGAATAAAGATTATGATTTGAAGTTTAGTTGTACCTTAAAAATATACTAAAATCGTTTTTGGATTGTGACTTCAAGATATCGGACATTGGGAAGTTCTTACAACTCTTATTGAGAACAATATATTGATGGATTGCTCATTTTGGACTACAGAAAAGAAATTTTTCTGACGTTGAAGATGACAATTTTGACAGTATACTTTCCGGCATTGTCGTGGACTTTCCTCGTTGTTGCAAACGCATGTTGCGTGAAATACTGAAAGGAAAAGGAACTAAAGTATAAAGATTGAGGTTAAGAGATGTCATTCTTAAAATATACTTCGCTGGTACGCAAGAGAGAAGGACTCGTCGACTGCACGGACGTGTATACAACGTTACGGCACCGAATCACTAATGGCACATAGACACCTACCATAAATAAATAAGATGGAGTCATTATACTGGTTGGAGCTCGAGTTGATGGGTTTAGTAGGCTTATTAAGTTTGTATACTGTCGTGACAACAACACTTCCGCACCGTATTGAGTAGCTTCCTCTCTGGAGTAGATTATTATTTTGTATAGGTTCTGCCAGCAGTGGCGGATCCAGAAATTTTCATAAGTGGGTCCCACTGATTGCCTAAGAGGGGGCCCGCTCCGGTCATGCTTCAGTGATCCCCTATATAATCAACCATTTTTTTTCCCAGAAAAGGACCCCTCTCTAAATCTGGCTCTGGTCAGATAAGCGACTAGAAAATGTATTTGTGGCGGATTTCATGTTAACAAAGCATGGTGACGGCATTAGGATTACAGGCCCAGGCACGCACAATCAGAGAATAGAGAGATTGTGGAGGAACAGTAACGAATAGGCTACTCACATAAATTAGAAAATTTGCAATCAGAGACCGCAAGAATAGTAACAGGTCTACCAATATTTACAAAAACTGAAACTTTATATTCTGAGGTTGGCTGGGAATCTCTTTTTGAAAGAAGAAGGAGAAGAAAATTACAGATGTTTTATAACATGAACCAAAAGCATGCACCAGAATATTTATGTAATCTTGTACCTCCTTGTGTACAAAGTACAACCAACTACCTGTTGCGAAATGGTCATGATATTATTGTTCCATTTTGTAGACTATCCCTTACTACTGAATCGTTTATTCCCTCTACTATACGTGAATGGAATAAACTTGATCCAAAAATCCGCAGTGTCGACTCTATTTCTAAGAAAGAATTAAAAAACGATAGTCTATTATGTAAAATTGAAACGTTTTATTTATACGGCTTAAGGACTTTCTTTTTCTCTTTTTACTTTCTATCCTCTTTGTTCAACTATCAAAGCTAGTATTATATTGCATAAATTGTTTGTTTTATATGCATGTCCATTATATTAATATACTATTATTGTAACTTTATATTGTATTATGGAGAAGACTTCATAAGTATGATTTACTTGTGTCTAATCCATTTTGCTTTAATTCAGCAAATAAAATATGTTTAAACTAAACTAAGTAACGAGGGTGTTTTATGCTATTTCTACAACTTATTCTGTCTTTTGGAAGAACAGGGAATTTCCGATCCACTAAATGAACTGCATCTAATAGCCCTGCACTATATTTAAATGGGTGAAATTAACAGAAGACTTGATATTTGGCCTCATGCCTGGGCAAGCCATACAATGAGAACAACAAAATCAATATTTGGATCGCCGGTAAAATATAGAATCCAGTTGGTACACAACTCAGTGAACGAGATTTGGTTTATTATGGATTAGAATAAAACATTGATGCGGCTAACCTTATGGACGATGGAAGGCCAATTTTTGAGCCAATGAACATTACAATTTTATAAATGACCAACGAATAATAAGAGCAGATTTCAATAGGACAGGTATCAACTTTGGCATTGATGACTTTTTCAACTTTGTCGAAATCCTTTCTGCTCAAGCCTGATTGAACTTTCAGTATTTTTTGCGAACAATAACAATGTTATGAATGATCATTGTCTAATTTACGTACAAAAAAATGAAAGAAAAAAAAATATGTAACACATAAACAAACGACAACAACTGAATTACTGGCTCCTGATTTGGGATAAGCACATACATACATAATGTGGCGCTGTTAAACATGTTAGCGGGATTCCAACCTTCCCCTAATTTGGGACAGTGGTACAACATAAGAACGATCTATACAAATCAGTTGAATAGGCTTCTTTTTTAAATTAACTCATCAGATGGACAAACATACAAATACTTCAAATACACGCGGACATGGCCATATACTTGTACATCCTAACAACAAAACGACAAAAACATAATAAATAAAATCATGCATCTAAGACTAAATTGTCAATTAGTACACATCATACATCCAATGGATTAAGTGCAACTACGTCAATACAAAGTCGGAGAAAAACCTGACCTTGTGCTATGTTAAGATACAGGAGTCGACATATTGCAGATCCATGAACGTGTATATGTATTTAAAAATAATGTTTAGTTTGCTTTAAATTTTACTGATAAAAAAATCAATATCAATACCAATAAAACACTATTCAATGATCTAATTACAGTGCTGAATTGGTAACCTTTTAGAATGAGTTTATTTAAATGCTTAGTAAGTTTACCAGGATCGTTTCAAAATTTCCAGGCACGATAAACAACATCGCTGTAAAAATGAGGATGTTCTACATGTATCCTGTTTGAAATAAGTTTTAAGGTACAACTGAACTTCAAAACATAATCTTTATATCTATATATGAAAGAATTAAGTAAAGGTTTTAAGTATTTGTGGTAACGAAATCCCTAATTTATGCATAGTCGTGAGGAGCATAGTTGGTGGCAAAAGTGAGAATCGGTGTCATCATATGCGCTGGAATAGTAACTCCTAGACATTCCAGTTCATGTTATATGCTGACAGTATTTAGTGTTATATTTTCTTTATAAAACATTTCCCCTGACATGGAGCAAGCTAACATTCCGAAGAACTTTCAACATTTTTGATTCTGCCATTTTTGCTTTTGTTTGATCTTTTAAATTCTCTTAATTTCCCATGATTCCCTTCTAACTGCTCATCATAATAGAGAAAAACCTAATCATAATTGAGAAAAATCTCATCATAATAAAGAAAATCTCATCATAATAAAGGAAAAGCTAATCATAATAAAGAAAAAGCTCATCATAATAGAGAAAAAGTTCATCATTATAAAAAAAGCTCATAATAATAGAGAAAAAGCTCATCATAATAAAGAAAAAGTTCATCATAATAGAGAAAAAGCTCATCATAATAAAGAAAATACTCATCATCATAAAGAAAAAGCTCATCTTGATAAAGAATTTAGTATCATAAGGCAGCTACGGCGATCCGTACAAATAGCTTGCCTTTCCGAATATAGTAAGATCTGTGGAAGCTTGCCTTACTGATTTATGAAAACAAATATTGATAAATCACATTTCTAACAAGTTTACCGATAATACCAATTTTTGTGATTTCAAAATACGCACTGTAAATTATGCATGAAGTAATGCATCGTGCTTTCAGTTTGCTATTATGTTATGCATACGGAGGAAGTATAACAAGTTACAATTGTAAATTCGATGTATAACTACAAATTTCTGAAGATATTTTTCAGCTTCTACCTTCATTAGGGACGTGATACTCACATCGAATAATATTTTAACAATGGAAGACAGTTTTACAAATTTAATGCTCTATTTATTGGTCATTTATATTGTACTTTAAACCACTCCATTACATTTAGCTGCAGTAATCATATAACGTAATTAAGAGGGTGTCCATGGAAAAACCAGACAGTGGATGGCACATGGTATGTTTTGTTTTCAAAATTTTTTCATCTATTACATAGCACAAATTCATTCTTTCTCAAGGTTTTTTTTTATTAACTGCAACAAATAAAGAGAAAAAAAATACATAAAAAGCACTGAAAATTCATTGAAAAGGGGAGATAGCTCTTCATTTTGTAAAAAGGTTTGTTGCGTTGCTAGTGAACTTTAAAACCATTTATTGAGCCATCCACTGTTGTTTCAAAAATATCTTTGACATATATATCCTTTGTATGATATATTTTGCATTGGAACCAAAAACTCAGTGGGAAAAAATTATGTTGTGCCACCCATATCATAGGATTTGCCTGATATTTACATGGACAGCCTCTTGAAAGCTAGTAATTAATAAATTGTATTCTAATCAATACTTAACTACAAAAGTGTGGATGTATATTTAGAACTAACAGATGCGACCAACCACAGTTTTTTTTTGTCTGAGGAAATAAACTTTATAAGAGTATCCTGACAATAAACGGAATAACCTAGTATTAGTTTGTATTATACCGAGCGATACGCAGTATTCTAGTACTCGTGGACTTTTCTAATCTACACAATTCACTCAATATCCGAGTCTGTCATCGATTTCCATGGAACACTTATGTTTCAATTATGTTCCAATAATGTTTTAATCACTTCTCCTAGTTCAACTATATAATGTTAGAACGGTAATGATCATTTTCTGAAAAAGATACTAATTGCAATAAAACAAATGTAGACCATAAACGTTTATAATGTTGATTCCAATTGATCATTTATGTGCAGTTTTTGTGAAAATTAGTGAGAAGTCGAGGTTAAGTACTTAAAAAGTACAACAAAAAAAAAAAAAAATAAACCACCTACCTTGTGTTTGTTTATAATTTGTTTCAACTGAAAAAAAAACAAAATTTCGAAAAACACTGAACTTTAAATTAAAGACGCATAAAATTAACTTATAAAATTTGTTTTCGGCATTATATTTCTCCTTTATTATCTCAATATGTCAAATAAATTTCTTTTTTCTTTTTTATTATTATACATAGATGAATATTACGTTTGTGGTATTATTAAGTGTTGTATTTCAAACAGTTAGTTAAACAATGAATGGTAAAAAAATACTTGAAAACTAACCTATTAAATCCGACGGTAAACCACATGCGTCGCCTGCTTTATTTATTGCACAACATGTGTATTCACCCTCCATGGATACACTGACCTCATCTATAAATGTGAAGGATTTTCTGGACTTACTCCGTCAATTCCGACTTCACCATTGTGTATCTCGTTTGTCTTTTTCGTACGAGGGTTATACACTAACCAGGAAACATCCAGGATTTTAAGATGCTCACTCTTAACTATACAGTTGATTGTTACAGAGTATCCTTTACCAGTTTTGTACTTTAACTTTTGTCGTTTGACTTTCGGAACTCCTTTATATAAGAAAAGAAAACAGTGTCAAATTAATATTCCATGTATTAAAATACTGTTTTCTCAAGTTTCTGTTGTCTGAAATAGATTGTTCTTCTAACACAGCTTCAAGCAACTTATAGACTAGGGCAACAGTAGTTTCCCGATGTTCAAATTGCAGAAACTAGTACATGTGCATATATATATCACAATCACTGATCATATATTGTTATTATTTATACAATTCTTAAGACAACATTACTCATGAAAAAACATACTTTGAAAAAATTTGCCACTCGATAAAAGTGCATATGACCTTGTTCGCCGCGACAAGAGAATTGTGTTGTTAACTGAACTGTTTCCCCTTTGCGCAAATAAGGTCCACACTTGCAAATCTGATTTATCGTTAAAACGCTGCCATGATTAGGTTGGACCCTGCTAGTTCGAAATATCGTCATCAGTCGTCTAAAGGCCAGGGTGTCACAATGTCAAATAACCAGAGAGTTGTTGAAGGCCGTACTGTGACCTATAGTTGTAATTTTTGTGTCATGTTTGTGTTTTGTGGAGAGTTGTCTCATTGGCAATCATACAACATCTTCTTTTTTATATATTTTTTTCAATGTGAACTCTTGGATATCAAATCGTTTGAAAATACTGATTTCATACATATGCACATGGCATGACACGGGTTTGTTATTCTTATATATTTTATGATAGTGCGATACTAAACCCCTAACGGGAGGGATTGTGACTGATATTCATATGATGAAGACGTAATCTCTCAATCAGTTTAATTGAGGTCTGGAGCTGGCATGTCAGTTAACTGCTAGTAGTCTGTTATATGTGTTATTGTCATTTTGTTTAATTTCTTTTGCTACATCTTCTGACATCGGACTCGGACTTCTCTTGAACTGAATTTTAATGTGCGTATTGTTCTGGGTTTACTTTTCTACAGTAGCTAGAGGTATAGGGGACTTAAGATCTCATAAACATGTTAAAACTCGCCGCAATTTTGCGATTATCTCAAGTCAGGAGCCTCTGGCCTTTGTTAGTCTTGTATGATTTTAATTTTAGTTTCTTGTGAATAATTTGGAGTTTAGTATGACGTCCATTATCACTGAACTAGTATACATATTTTTTAAGGAGCCAGCCGAAGGACGCCTCCGAGTGAGGGAGTTTCTCGTAATACTGAAGACCCATTGGTGGACTTCGGCTGTTGTCTGCTCTATGGTTTTAAAGCTAGCTAAACCGCTCACTTGTATGTCGCATCCAATTCCATAATACTGACCTCGATGTCTGAACAAAACAAACAGACACAATAGGTAAAAAAATGCTTAATTTTTAAGAAAGCACGGAAGAGGGGGTGGTAAAATTATGAGGCAACATTATTTTCCTTACTATATATTGTTTCTTGAGGCTGTTACACAAACGAAAAAATGACCGATGTTGCTAGATAAAGGGTAAGACATCCCGCAACTTGCACACAATCCGGAGCAGTGATCAGTCCAAATCTATATTTCAGAAACGTGATGAAAGAAATCGTGAATTACTGGCGCAGCAATGAACATTGCTTCCACATGTGCCCAGGTAGTGGACATCGTCGTGTTTTTGGATTTAAAAATGAAAGCTGTATTATTATATCACTTTGAACACTAACTTCAGAATATTTAATTGAATAAATATAAGTTATCAATTTAAAAAAAAAACACAAACGTTTTTCAGTTTCATTCTGAAGTTGATTGCTGATCTCGACGATTTTCATACAGAAATTAAAGTACTGGGGTATGGTTGGTTTTGTCCCTAATATATTTTTGCTTAGTAAATATTTGTATAAAAGGTGTATCATACATGAGTTACCTCCCAATACTGTAAGAGTTATAATGCTACTTTGTCCTTGTCCAACAGCATTTACTGCAACACAGCTATAATTAGCTGATGATCTAATCTCCTTTATTTTGAGCGTCGAACCAGACGATGTCCATGTTTTCGAAGATATTTTCCTAGTAAAATTGCTATGGATGTGTTGGAGCCAATAAACTTCATAATGCTGTGGGGTTGCATTAATTTTACAATAAAATGTTACGTCGTTTGAATAGTCCACAGTATATTTAAGCGTAGGAGTGATTACGTTAGGATAATCTGCAATAGTACAAAAAACAACTATTAAAAAATATGTACATTGTACACTGAATATGAGATTAAATCTTTTTATGTTTTGCAAATTTGATCATTTTAAACATAATAAGCCGACAGAGAAAAATATGAAAACAACAAGTTATACATTGCATGCGTCAAAAGCGGTTTCCTGGTTAACCTTTATCTGGAACGCTTTTCAAAGATTATCTGTAAATATTTAGTGCAAGTTGAGCAACATATATCTATATATGCATACTAAAATGCAAAGAATTATTTATTAATACTTAAAGCTGATTGCTTCTTCTATTCTTTATTTTTTTGGCCTATTTTTCTCTATATTTTTGTTTGCCCTTCCTTCTGCACATTTTGTCTATTATCCCCTATTCTGTACATCCTTTATATTAATTTCACATACTTACCTCCTGTCACGTTCAAATATATAGATTCGCTTATTCCTTCACCTATCTCATTTGAAGCAAAACAGGTGTAGTAGCCGGAATGAGCGAAGTTGGTTTTTCCAATAGTCAGGGAAGGATTTTGTAGCGTAATGCCTTCTGTTCCGGTAGCTTTTTGGTTAAGGTTTGATGTATTTTTTCCATCAATTGAATGCTTCCAATACACATTAGTATGAGGTGGATCTGACTGTACAGAACAATTAAGTGTTACTGGATTTCCGAAAATAGATATGTAATTTGTGGAATTGACAGTGACATGAGGAACACCTAGAATCATAAATAAAGGCAACAGTAGTATACTGCTGTTCGAAAATCATAAATCGATTAAAAAAAACAAATCCGAGTTACAAACTAAAACTGAGTGAAACACATCAACTAGAAGAGGAGAACTACTAAACAACAGGAACACAACATTAACATGTATTAACCGAACTATAAGATACTTATTGCCACTTTTGCCATTTCCTAGACTTGGTACAGGACATTTTAAGAAAAATTGATGGGTTGAACCTGATTTCGTTAAAATAACATTTTATAACATTAAAAAGACAACATTACATGACAGGACTACAATACAAATAAATGAGAGACCATATAGGATTTAATACGCCAGACGCGCATTTCGACCACACAAGACTAACCAGTGACGCTCAGATAAAACTAGAGGCTATTAAAAGCCTGTGTCGCTCACCTTGGTCTATGTGCATATTAAACAAAAGACACAGATGGATTCATGACAAAATTGTGTTTTGGTGATGGTGATGTGTTTGTAGATCTTACTTTACTGAACATTCTTGCATCTTACAACTATCTCAATTTATAATTAACTTGGCCCAATAGTTACAGAGGAAAACATTTTGTTAAAATTTACAAAAATTTACAAAATTTACAAAACTATCAAAAAATTTACTATAAAGGGCAATAACTCCTTAAGGGATCATCGAACCTTTTTGGTCATGTTGACTTGTTTGTGGATCTTATTTTGCTGAACATTATTGCTGTTTACAGTTTATCTCTATCTATAATAATATCTAAGATAATAACAGCAAACTTTCCTTAAAAATTTCAAATTCAGGGGCAACAACCCAACAACCAGTTGTCGGATTCATCTGAAAATTTCAGGGCAGAATTGCTCTAAATGTTTTGGTTTCAGAGTTATAAGCCAAAATCTACATTTTACCCCTATGTTCTATTTTTAGTCATGGCGGCCATTTTGGTTGGTTGGCGGGATCACCGCACACATTTTTGAATCTAGATACCTCAATGATAATTATAGCCAAGTATGGTTAAATTTAGATCAGTAGTTAAAGAGGAGAAGATTTTTGTAAAAGATTAGAAAAAATTACGAAAAATTGGTAAAAATGACTATAAAGGGCAATAACTTCTTAAGGGATCAACTGATCATTTTAGTCATATTAACTTATTTGTAGATCTTACTTTGCTGAACATTATTGATGTTTACAGTGTATCTCTATCTATAATAATATTCAAGATAATAGCAAAAAAAATCGGTATAATTTCCTTAAAATTGCCAATTCAGAGGCAGCAACCCAACAACCGGTTGTCCTATTCGTCTGAAAATTTCATGGCAGATAGATCTTTACCTGATAAACAATTTTACCCAACGTCAGATTTGCTCTAAATGGTCTGGTTTCAGAGTTATAAGCCAAAATCTACATTTTACCCCTATGACCTATTTTTAGCCATGGCGGCCATTTTGGTTGCTTGGACGGGTCACGTTACACATTTTGTAAACTAGATACCTCAATGATGATTGTGGCTAAGTTTGGTTTAATTTGGCGTAGCAATTTCAGAGGAGAAGATTTTTGTAACGACGGACGACAACGACGACGACGACGGACGACGGACGCAAAGTGATGAGAATAGCTCACTTGGCCATTCGGGTCAGGTGACCTAAAAAGTTCGAAAACTAAAACAAGTACAAAGTTAAGGAGCATTGAGGACCGAAAGTTCCAAAAAGTTATTCCTAACACAGCTAAGATTTTTTTCCTGAGATAAGAACAAATAACAGACTGGCATACTAATCACATTCTACGACTGATGCATATGGTATAAATATAATATATATATTATAACACATTTATTCTAAAAACAGTTGTTTGCATGACACGGGTTATGTTCTTCTCATATATGTTATGATGGTATGATACTAAACCCCTAACGGGAAGGATTGTGCCTGATGTTCATATGATGAAATCATAATCTTTCAGTCAGTTTAATTGAAGTCTGGAGCTGGCATGTCAGTTAACTGCTAGTAGTCTGTTGTTATTTATGTATTATTGTCATTTTGTTTATTTTCTTTGGTTACATCTTCTGACATCAGACTCGAATTTCTCTTGAACTGAATTTTAATGTGCGTATTGTTATGCGTTTACTTTACTACATTGGTTAGAGGTATAGGGGGAGGGTTGAGATCTCACAAACATGTTTAACCCCGCCGCATTGTTGCGCCTGTCCCAAGTCAGGAGCCTCTGGCCTTTGTTAGTCTTGTATTATTTTAATTTTAGTTTCTTGTGTACAATTTGGAAATTAGTATGGCGTTCATTATCACTGGACTAGTATATATTTGTTTAGGGGCCAGCTGAAGGACGCCTCCGGGTGCGGGAATTTCTCGCTACATTGCAGACCTGTTGGTGACCCTCTGCTGTTGTTTTTTATTTGGTCGGGTTGTTGTCTCTTTGACACATTCCCCATTTCCATTCTCAATTTTATAATATGTTTATATAATTACCAAAGCTTTGATGATAAAATATATTTTTAGAATAAAACGTGCATTATTGTTATTATTAGGCAGCGGTCTATATCAATAATTTATTTTAATGATAAATTTTGATGACTTCAATATTGATCATAGAACGGATCTAAATATAATTGCAACTATATATTCGGGCTTTTTATGTTTGTGCACTTCAGTACAAAACTGTGGTAGCTGGTCATTTGTTAGTTACGGAATAATATCAAGATCAAATATATTTCTTCAGCATTGTACCAGCAGATGAGAGAGATGCAAGTGAAAATGTTCTTTTCTGAAAGCGAGTTCACAGAAATCTACTGATCGACCAATTGACATGACCAATAGTTATGTTGACATGTTTTACTGTGCGTATTGTTATGCGTTTACTTTTCTACATTGGCTAGAGGTATAGGGCCGGCCGGGGGAGGGTTGATATCTCAAAAAGCATGTTTAACCCCGCTGTATTTTTGTGTATAATTTGGAGTTTAGTATGACGTCCATTATCACTGAACTAGTATATATATTTGTTAAGGGGCCACCTGAAGGACGCCTCCGGGTTCGGGATTTTGTCGCTGCATTGAAGACATATTGGTGACCTTCTGCTGTTGTCTGTTATATGGTCGAGTTGTTGTCCCTTTGACACTTCCCAAGTCTATCTTCAATTTTATCATTCATTCGTTCATCGAATCGGTGGATGATTTATACTTAATTAGCCATTATTATCTTAATACTGTAAGACTATACTTCATGCGTATTGTCTGAAAACACAGTTTGAGATGTTAAGTCTACTCATACTTAAAGAATATTTTAAATATTAATAAGATACAAAACAAAATTGTAAATCAAAAGGGATAATAAAACAACTCTACTCGTAAAAGAACGAACCTTGACGTATATAACAAATAATTTTGATAAAAGCGTTTTAAAATATGTAGTTCTCTATACAAACCGTATAACGTATAAATAATGAGGAAAAGATCATTTACAGAGTTATTATATGTTATTTGCAGTGTTAAGTTTCACGTTACCTCCTGTAACCTGCAAAACTGTAACTTGGCTTGATCCATTTCCTACCGCATTGACAGCGACACAAGTATACTTTCCTGGATCAGTGGTTGTTGTACTATTTATTGTTAATGAAGGATTGTTGATAGTACTACCACTAGTTCCAAACTCTCCTTGTCTGATAATGGTTTTGCCTTTATATGTTTCTAGTATCCAGTAAACCTCAAAATGAGGTGGAGTTGCTTTGACGACTGTACAATTCAAAGTTACTTTGTGACCATATTTAGCAGTGTAACGAGTTGAGCCAATGTGAACTTCAGGGATACCTTTCAAGAGAGATTTATTCGATTATTAAACAGTATAGATACAATTGCATCACATTATAACTGAATCGAATATGATCAAAAACTTTAAGGAAAAGATTGAACAATAACATAAGAAGTTAAAAGAAATAACTTTTCCTTTCTTCGTTATTTGATATATTCTAAATACATAGGTTTCAGGACGGATGAGAATTTGATATCTTTTGATAACATGTGTGTTTGATGTTTAGTGGTTAAGATTATAACACAATGTTGACTGCTGTACTCCTATTTTGGGCATATTTAACTATTGTGTCTGTTTGTTTTGTTCACGCATCGTTGTGAATATTATGGAACTTGATGCGACTGTTATATAAAAGAGAGGTTAAGCTATCTATAAAACGAGGTTCAATCCACTAGCTACATAAAAATACATGCCTCTACCATGACAGTTGTTGTCCATTCTATTCGTCTGATGTGTTTGAGCTTTTGATTTTGCCATTTGATCAGGGACTTTCCGTTTTAAATTTTCTTCAGAGTTCAGTTTTTTTGTGATTTTAATTTTTGATATAAACTAGGATTCCTCAATTTCCACATCATAATAAACGAGCCTATGGGTAGTTTATTGTTATTGTTTAAATAAAAAAATCCCCAGATTTTCTATCTAGCGGTATCAAATTCTCATGAATTGTTAAGCATTCTTCTTTTTTGGTAAACATTCTCTATGTGTTTAATTAAAAAAATCGCGACTTGTTGATCTAGACTATTGAACAACTCATGACCAGTTTGAGATAATAAGTCCTGTTCCGGCGGTGAACTTTCAAATCAAATATTTTAAAACTTTTGTACGCTTACATAATACATAATGACAGTAAATAAATATCAATTCATAACTCTTTGTATTTATTGCATGTCTGGAAACTGTTACTCGAAACTTCACATGCCTATACATTTAAATGAAATTGCGTTTGCAGTACTCAATGAAGAACACCTGAATATCAAACAAAAGTTGAAGTCTTTTTAACTGACAGAGATATGATAAATAAAAAATACCGACCTATAAATTTATATATTAACAATAGAAACCTAACATGTAATCCCTAGTATTTTCATGACGGCAAAACGGGAATGTGTACATCAGTGATATATCATCATATTTTGGTGAACGGACTGCTTTTTATGACAGGAATGGAACACCATATAAGCTGCTTATTTTGTAGAGCTGTTATGCAACAAACATATAAGTCTGGTGGTGAAAATATAACAGGGGTCCTGTATTGTATACGTCAAGAAGTGCCAAATGTTTATTGTGTAAGCTGTTCCTACATCCGGGACTCTAAAATATTTTTACAGAGGTTAAGGTTTGTCGAATTAAATGTTAGACTAAAGATTTATCTTTTAAAATAATAAAATAAATGAACTTACCACCATCGACTTTTATCGGTATTCTACGGCTGAGAGTTTGTCCAGCTTCGTTTCTAGCGTAACAAAGATATTCTCCAGTGTCATGAAACTTTGGAGACGTAAGTGTTAACGAAGGATTAGCTTTCGTTATTCCAGCTGTGTTAAATTCTCCTTCATGTATAATTTTCGCATTTTCCCTATCATAATCATAAAACGCTTTCCAATATATTGCTGTTATTTTTAAAGAGGAATACACTGTACAGTTAAGAACGACGGGACTGCCATAAATTATAGTTGAATTTCTTGGGATTTGAACTGTAACGGTAGGAAGACCTGTTTGTTAAACAAATGAGAAAGTTATGAAGAAATAAATAAATGAATTCACCTGTCACACAATTTTTGTTCAAAATTTCTCTACTTTCACTAATATCATTCATACTTTACAAAACTGATATGAACACAATGGACGTCCTACAGTTTATTTTGATTTTTCAATGTCTCAGATGTCTTACGATTTGCCCGATATTCTATCATAATTTCCATTCGATTTATATTGTCAGAGCTTAACACTAATGCAAAAACATCTTGTTTTGATGGGTACGTGTCTCAGCGTAATTTTTTATATGTTGATTGATTTTTTGTGTTTCCTTGTTACTCATGATCTTCTTTGTTTCTCGTCAACTGGCATTACGTTTACTGCTACCTTGAAACCGATTACTGTTATAAAATCATACAAATGTAAGTTAAAAAAATCTGCATTACATAATATAGAAACGATCCGTTGAATTGACATGTTGGGCGGTATTAGTTTTAAAAGAATAAACAAAACGTACAAATACCACATTTAACTATAATTTGAAATAAATAATTAGCTTGTTAGTAAAAGAAAATAAACACATCATGCACAATACTGAGCATAGCAGAACCAAAACCAATGTGATAATGTACAATTCATCAAAATAGCCAAAAAAAAAGTTAGAAAAATAATTAAAATTGAGAATGGAAATGGGGAATGTGTCAAAGAGACAACAACCCGACCAAAGAGCAGAAAACAGCCCAACGCCACCAATGGGTCAGCAGGAAATCCCGCATCCTGAGGTGGTCCTCAGCTGGCCCTTAAACAAAAATATATACTAGTTCAGTGTTAATAAACGACATACTCCACTCCGAAATATATATAAGAAATTAAAATAAAATATCATACAAGACTAACAAAGTCTAGAGGATCCTGACTGGCGCAAAAAATTGCGGCGGGGTAAAAAAATTTTTTTTGAGATCTTAATCCCCATATACATCAAGCCAATGTAGAAAAAAAAATTAACAGCAATGCGCACAATAAATCTCAGTTAAAACGAATCCCGAATCCGATATCAGAATAGATAACAAAAGAAACTAAACTAAACGACAATGATACATAACTTAACAAAGGACTACTAGCAGTTCCTGACATGTCAGCTCCTGACATCTATTAAACTGATTGAAATATTATTTCTTCTTCGTATGAATATCAAACACAATCCCTTCCGTTGTATTGAACAGAGAAGCCGGAATGCAAAACAATAAATACTATACACGAAAGTGTCACAAAACAAAAACTAAATTCAAAATGAAAATGAAAATGAAAAAAAAACTCCAACTTAGTTCAAAAACCCAAAATTCAATAACAATCGCAGGAAGTGCTAATTCCTATTGCTAGTTTATTGAAAGATTATACAAATCATGCTATCCTACTTTCTAATATCAATGTAAGTACTTCGTAGTAAATTAAATTTTTCTGGACCATGTAAAATACAACATAACACAATAACTTTTGTAGAAGTTAAATCAGAATTAATTTGAAATTACCTCCCTTTACAATCAGATGAAATTCTGCACTGCTGCCATTTCCCATTGCATTTCTTGCTTTACATGTGTAAGTGCTGTTGACCATGGGCTTTTTAATTGTCAACGATGGATTTGGTATAGTAACACCTTCTATGCCCGAAGTTTTATCATCAATTCTTGTTGTTATTCCGTTATCAAATTCTTCCCAAAATACTTCTAGAATGGGATATCTAGGCGATACCACCTTGCATACTATTGTAATTGCCTGTCCATAGCTAGTTGTATGTTTTTGAAACGGGATATTGACCTTAGGTAGATCTACAATAAGGATATATTCTAAATAAGACCTTATAAAGATTTTGAAATTATGGGAATTTAGCACAGGAAAAAAAAAACAATGTAAAAAAGCGATTACACTTTGTTTACAAACAAACACATGAAAACAATACAATAAAATGCAAAATTTAATTTTTAAATAGAAAGGGCGCAACGTGAAAAAAAATATGATAATATGTGTTTGCATATTGATGAAGAAAAGTAATAATATAGTTTTGACATTGCATAAACGCATTTAATTTTCAATTACAATCAGAAAGGAAAACAACAGCAACAAAGTAAAACATTTGACAGCAGCATGAATAGTAAAATCAGCAAATTAGTTTTAATGTGAGACCTAAGAGAATGAAGAATATATTGTACAGAAATAAAACTTCAATTTACCTTGGAGGTTAGCTGTAGTAAATGATGTCGTTGAAACATGTTTCGTCGAAGTTGAAGGAGTTGTAGAAGTTGTTTGGCTAGGTGAAGTTGTTGATGATGGTGAAGTGAAAGTTGTTAGAGGAGTTGTAGTTGTTGGAATTGTAGTTGTTGGAATTGTAGTTGTTGGAATTGTAGTTGAAGGAGTTGTAGTTGGTGGAATCGTGGTTGAAGGAGTTGTAGTTGGTGGGATTGTTGTGGTCGTGGTCGTTGCCGTAGTTGTAGAAGTTGTAATTTCACCTGCAAAAAGAAATTGACGTTTGCATACGTGAACCTTAGAAATAAAGTTTTGACTTTCGAAAATGTGCTAGTTTCAGAATAGCATAATAGAATTATGTTCTTAATCATCAATCACGAATTGTAAAAGAGTAATGTTATTGTGAAAGTATTCCAAAAAATGATAGAACTAGTGTTTCCCTGTGGTTTATAAATTTCTTGCACGAATAATATATTTCTCGTTTTACATTGTACGGAATGTGATACAAAAAAATGAAACGAACTTTTTGATTGACTTATCCAGCATGAGCAGACGACATTAGGCCATTTCCACTGGCTATCGTGAAGGTCATTGATGACTTTCAAATGTAAAGCTATGTCGTCTATGGCAACGCAAATCTGTGATTCTATATCAATATACAAAACACTTACAACTTTCAACTTAATTTATCTTTTTTGTTATAATTTTTATTACACTCAGAATCATACAAAAGGATTTAAACTTTCTTAAGTTAGACATCTGAACTAATGATGTCTGGTTTGCGCAACAAACTAAATTCCCGATTAGCAAATTCAGAACTTTTTATTGAACACAATGAGAGTGTTGACCAAAGGAATAATATGTTGAAAAACTGAATAGATAACTCTCGACTTCGTTGCAAATCCGTCAAAAACTTTTGTTTTAGTGTACAGCATTCTTGCGATTAGGAGCGTCGTCACTTTCGTTCCTTTGTTTAGCAATAGGTAGAAAAAGAATGATAATGCTTTATGCAGGAATTATTCGGCAAATTAAATTCTTATCATTGATATTCAGCACTGCTATCATAAAGGAATACTTATGATTAGATACCTACGGAACAAAAATTGTCTCTGGTTTATTCTGCACAATGACGATCACTAAGATGCTTGATGAAAGTTAATAGTGCAGGGATACAGGTGATCCCCTCGAACTGGTAAATGACGTCATAAAGGTGCGCATATTTTTTTTCCGGTGAAGCACACACTCGAAAGTGGTTTATTGGACATCATTTGATATATATCAGGTCTCATTTTTTAATCTAAATAGCAGTAACACACTAGACAAAATTTCTTTTATTATTTTAAAATTAAAAAAAGAAACCTCAAGTGGTATATAAATCTTACACAGAAATACACGAACTGATTGAAATATAAAGAAGAAATAACTCATTCTGTAAACATAGATTTTTATGGCCAATTCGGACAACAAAGGAGCAACAAGTTTATTTTTAATCTAACGGCACAGGATACAGTTGTAGGGGAAGTTATGACGTTGAAAACTTTCGTGACTTCAAACTGCGACATATCGGAAAAAGATGTGTGTTTTGTGTGATGAAACGAGAATATATGTGTTTGACATCGGTCATTAAATAAATCAAACAAGTCATATCATTTGAAAACAGTATAGGAAAAAGAAATAGGAAATACAGTTTATCGCAAATCTTACGGCAGTTGTTCTAGGATAAAAACTTTCACCTAAATTACAATAATCTCCTTAAATATTTTTTATTTTTTTCTACAAAAATTTCCAAGACATAAAGTTTCAATAACATCGTCTAAAGACAATTGTATCCAGAATGCTAGCTTAATCTTAATTATGTCTTTAAATGAAATTTGTAAGAACACAAGGAACAGATATATCTTGGGGAAATGATTATGAACAAATAAGGTGTGATTATGAAACGCAAAAACTATTCAAAAACCTTTGCAAAATCACAACATGTGGAGGAAAAACTTGGAGATGTAGAATAAAATATTAGTTTTTATCAAATCAAATCTTTTCATGGCATAGTTGAAGGATCAAATAATCAGACCAAATCTTAAAGATCTTTTCACGGAGAAGAAAATATATATTTCAACGTCTTTTTATTACTATATTATTTATAAGTTATATAACTTACCAGCTTGGCAATACATTGCATGAATTTTATTGGCTAATGTAGACGACAAAGCATTGAAATTGTTGACCTCAATCACAAGCGACGAATTTGATGCTATATTAAGTAGCTCAGTCATCTTAACACCACTGCCTATTCCTATTGCCA
Source organism: Mytilus galloprovincialis (assembly GCF_965363235.1). Taxonomy (NCBI): domain Eukaryota; kingdom Metazoa; phylum Mollusca; class Bivalvia; order Mytilida; family Mytilidae; genus Mytilus; species Mytilus galloprovincialis. The sequence continues at coordinate 94,338,103 of NC_134843.1, forward strand.
TGATAATTATACCTCGTTGTTTTAAATTGTCAGCTTCTTTTTTTGTTTGTAAAGAGTCACTTGATTGTCCATCAGTTATCACGACTAATAGGTCCGGAGAATTAACTCTGTCTCCGGCTGATGTACTGAAACTATTACTTCCAACGTAACGCAATGCCTGGTGTGTGTCAGTCCCACCGTTGTCGTAAGGAGTATTTTTTATTCCATTCTGAACTGCGGTAGAACTAGTAAATGTATTTAGTTTGAATTGTGTTGTTTCTGGTGAAAACGTAACAAGACCAATTTGTGTTGAATGTGGCCCTATAGTAAAACCAGAGATCGATCTCACAAGAAACTGCTTCATCTTATTAAAATTGTCTTCTCCAACTGATCCCGATGAATCCAGGAGGAACACAATATCCACCTTTTCCTGACAATCTTAAAACGAAATTATTGCTACGTTTATACTAATTATATATATACAGATAAAAAGGATCAATAACTTATGATGAGTAATGTTGATATTTAATTTTGAAATTTACCAAAATAAAGTTTTCTGACTTAATGTCATTGTCATCAGAGGGGTAGACGAGAGATGAAATTATGCATTGAAGTTCAAATACCGATCAAATTGACTCTGACAGGAAACATGATTTATTTGTAAATACAACATGTTTAATCGAACGTAAAAATATGTTATTCAAAATGTTTAGAAGCACTTAAATTTTCCGATATCAAATCCACTTTCCCTTCTCCTCATAACTGAATTTTGTATAAACATATCAGCCTTAAATGTATCTATTATACAGGGTTGTCGATTAAGATAAAGTGATAAATGTGCTGTGATTCAATCATAAAAATAGCATGGCAGGTATTATGCAGAAAGCCCTAAATTTAAATAGTGTAGCATGTGTGATGTTTTTCCCCCAAAATGTTACCATTAAATGTACAAGAGGCCAGTTGTATTTGATGATACGAAACATTTAAGATAAGATGCACTCGAGGCAACCTTTTCCATGATAATCCTACTTGCTTAAATTTAAAGTGAAGCTGCTTGTGAAAAACTTGCACACAGAGTTTATCAGTTTCGGTATATTTGGAGTGTAACCTGATTGTCCACAAAACATCTACATGTACACTCAAGAGCCACGTATTTACCAAAGCTTGAACTAATGAAATACTACTTTTACTTTATAGCGTAAAGTATTCAAATTTAAGTACACACAAAATAAATCAGGCAAAAACAGATACAGTTATTAAAATAGTCCGCTGCTTATAAAACACTTAAGAGGTAGACCGAGTGAACCTCTATGTATCGTAATATTAAATACTAGACTGTTTTTACTACCAGCACGATATATCTTGAGTGATTTATACACGTTATATTTCATAATGGTATTGATTTTTCTTACACTATTAAAAGATTAAGGTAAAAATAAGTTTACTGCTTGTAATACCCCAATAGAATTGAGAATGGAAATGGGGAATGAGTCAACGAGACAACAACCCGACTATGCATGGAACAGAAAACAGCAGAAGGTCACCAACAGGTCTTCAATGTAGCAAGAAACTCCCGCACCCGGAGCCGTCCTTCTGCTGGCCCCTAAACAAATATATATACTAGTACAGTGATAATGAACGCCATACTAAACTCCAAATTGTATAAAGAAACTGAAATAAAAAATAATACAAGACTAACAAAGGCCAGACGCTACTTGGAACAGGCGCAAAATTGCGGCAGGGTTAAACATGTTTATGAGATCTCAGCCCCCCTATACGTCTAGCCAATGTAGAAAAGTAAATGCATAACAATACGCACATTAAAATTCAGTTCAAAAGAAGTCCGAGTCTGATGTCAAAAGATGTAACCAAAGAAAATAAACAAAATGACGATAATACATAAATAACAGTAGACTATTAGCAGTTAACTGACATGCCAGCTCCAGACTTCAATTAAACTGATTGAAAGACTATGTCTTTATCATATGGATATCAGGCACAATCCTTCCCGTTAGGGGTTTAGTATCATACCATCTTAACATATATGGAAAGAAGATAACCCGTGTCATGCAAACAACTGGTTTTTAAATAAATGTGTTTAGTTCCGATGCAAAGACCCTATAAGTGAATCAATATTAACGCCAACATATGTCATCTTTAATGACCTGACAACAGTATCGCAACTGTATCCCTTCTTAATAAGTCTGTTAAAGTTGTGTATCAGATGTTGTTTCGATGGGTCTTTGCTGATTTTTGTCATAAATTGTTACTCATAGCAATACAAAAACAGGTCTGCAATAAGTGGTTCACAGTTCGTCCCCATTGGAATTCCGATAACCTTACGATATACGGAATCTCTGAAGCGATTAAAAATGTTATCTAGTAAAAATTCAAAGGCAGATATAGTATCAAGTCTATCTTATTATATAAGATTTTTAAAAGTAATATATGAAAAATTCTTATATTATTTGCATATCTATGAATTGGGTTGGTCAATTACAATTTTTCTCTAGGTTTAAACTTCTATTAACCATTTTTCCGAAACTACTTTCGTAACCTTCATTATGATATATTCATGCTCGATAAACATGCATGCAGGAATACCGGGATTCTAAGCAAACTTTGATTAAAAAACGAGCACATAACAGTTGTTTCTATTCTAATATAAAAAAAATGCATTAACGCTTCGAAAATGTATAAAATTAGATTTTAAATAATTTCCGCGAAATTTTATGAATTAATAGCGAATTTACGTCTTGGCAAAACATGACGTAATAAAAATGAAAATGTCAAGGGAAAGATTATTTCATTACTTGTACGCTTCAAATTCGGATAATATTTATTACAATGAAGTTTTTGAGGTAGGTGCTATTTCATTTTAGATTCTGTCGCACTTATTGTACATTTGTGGGTTTTTAGAAAGTCAAGATGGCGGCTTATTCCTTAACTACGACATGTCAATTTGCTTTTCATGGGAAATATAGAAGCCATGAAACAAAAAATGTTAATTATTTTTTTTTAAATTAACCAAGTAAACAATAGGTTAATCGCCTCGGTTTGCACATCAATAACCTCTAGAAAAAATGTGTTTAATCCTATATAGTACTGGTACATGTTTATGTAAACATAAGGACCAACACGTTATTGTGCGTATCTGTACTATGAACATGTTTTGACGTAAAATGACCCAAAACAGCATCAAGCGCATCTGCGGAGAAGCCAGTTTGTCATTCCAACTGCCCAATGGGAATTGTAGAGATGTTCATAGAATTCAGGCGATCATGTCTAAGAGGCAAAAACATACGTACATAGAAACCGACAACCCACAAGTAACCAATTTACGATGAAATTCGTTTAGATGAGAACATTTAAATTTTAAAATCATTTATAAGTACAAGTTCTTAATTTATATTCTCCGAGATCCTGATACGGTAATTTTATTTTTAAAACTAATGGAGTAAGATAACAGATTAGCAGACATTAACATTGTGTGTGATTCATGATCATGCCTATCAGATGACCATTCCCTTGTCGACGCCCCTAATTGTTTTATAGCTAGTTAAACCTCCAACTTGTTTCATATTTAGTAATTGTTCCGATATATTGTAACGCAAAAAGATATTAGAAGTTAATGTGATAAGGATTGGAATCAAATAGACCAAACTGTGTAAAATGTATCGCAGACATACAGTGGAGATCACTTCTAACCTCTCATTAGAACTGTCAGAATATTCTGTCATAAAACTGTTCTAACCTGTCCTAGAACAGTTCTACCCAGAACAGTTCTACCCTAGAACTGTTCTGAGTAGAACTGTCAAAATCAGTTCTAGGTAGAACTGACTAAATCAGTTCTAGGTAGAACTGTCAGGATCAGTTCTAGGGTAAAACTGTCCAAATCACTTCTTACCGTAGAACTGTCAGCAGAACTGACTAAATCAGTCAGAACTGTAGAACAGTTCTAAATGACGTCACTGCAGTAAGGGCACTTTAGAATCTAGAAGAAATAAATCACTTCCAATATTACTTTGCTATATATTTAATAGCAGATTTTCTATATTTTTACTGTTCAAACGACTTTTATTACGTTACATGTACAAATATCGAAGTGAATAGAAGGTTATCCAACTCATCGGAGAAATATTTTTATAAGATTGCATGATCGGAAACATCATTGTTTACACGTTTCTTCGTTCCCCGTTTTTAACAGTCTCTTCCTAAATAAAACTTTGCATTTAATTCATGGAATTTTAATCGTAATTTACCTTGTTTGACTTGGATTTACATTCATTTAAGACTCTGTTTTGACAAATGTTCAAACGAAAATTGTACAGTGGATGAATTATGGGATATTAATGAAAAAAGTGTTGTACAACGTAAAAAAACTATATATATTTGCACCATCTCGTCAATTTAGCCAGACTTATCCATAACAATTATAAATGATATCTGGGAGTCTGCAACGCAGAAAAATATACTGGATCTGAACATGAATGAAACATTTGCCCCTGGACGTTCGGCTACAAACAAAATCATGCATTTTTCTTTGCCTTCTTCAAATTATATTAACAGGAAGAGAACTTCCCATACATGTACTTTTTATTTTATTTTTAAAATAAAGTATATGAATCAGTCATGTGAGTGTTGGATGATGCCATTAAATAGTTTTGTTTAAAAAAAAACCATCACAAACTACTGACTTAAACATGTTAAAAAGTCACTTCATAGCATGTTTAATGACGATTCATTATATTATGGATACAGAGAGGAAATAACGGCGCGCTAAATTCTTAGATATGGTATAAATACACATTGTCGCTATTGGTCTGCCATTACTGGATATCACACAGGTTCCCGTAAAATTGTGACGTCATAAAACAAAATATCTAACGCCACAATGGAAAGTCATTGTTGTATGCTTCAAAAGTTCAAGAGGCCGTGTCAGCCAGGATTAGCGATAAGGTGTATTGTGTTTCAAAGTTGGTGTCATTTTTATCATACGATCTGTCCTCACATAGAAATAATATTGGTTTACCATGTTTACAATGAGGCCATATACATGTATATTTACATCATAAAGTGTAAATAAGTTCAGTTTTGGTTGATGCGGTCAAATAATTTTGTTAAAACAACTCTCATTTAGTCTGATATATCGAAACCACTGAAATTTGTTTACAATTCAATATTTTGAATAAAATGGACTTGAATTACTTGCTGATATTCTAAATTGATGTGGAATTTTTCTTGTAGCCAATGTGTTCCAATATTCATTGATATTGCTTTCATTTGAATTATACCATCCATCGTAATATGTATTACTAAAAGTGATTTAGTATGCGGCTATATATATATTTAAAAGATTTACATAACAAAGTGTAATTATGGTCAGTTTTGGTTGATGCTGTCACAAATGGTCAGTTTTGGTTGATGCTGTCAAATATGGTCAGTTTTGGTTGATGCGGACAAATTATTTTGTTATATTCACGAGTCAGTCTGAGATATCAAAACTACTGAAATTAGTTTACGATTCAAAATTTTGATGAAAAAGAGGACATGCTGGCACTATAAACTGATGAGAGCATAATTTTATTTTCCAATGTTGCTTTCATTTATATTATACAATCCATCCTGATATAAAAATATAGATGATTTACTTTGCGGCTATTAAGATTGACATCATGTACATAATAAAGTGCAAATATGGTCAGTTTTGGTTGATGCGGACAAATTATTTTGTTATACCAGTCAGTCTGAGGTATAAAAACTACTGATATTTGTTTATGATGCAATATTTTGAATAAAAAGAGGACATGCTGGCATTCTAAATTGATGCAAATGAAATTAGGTAGCATTGTGTTCCAATATTTCTATCATTTGTATTTTCATGATTTTACAATCCATCCTTACATAAAAAATATTACAGATTTACTATGCGACTATAAGAGTTACATAAAAAAGAGCAAATATGGTCAATTTTGGTTGATGTGGTCAAATATGGTCAGTTTTGGTGGATGCGGTCAAATATGGTCAGTTTTGGTTGATGTTGTAAAATATGGTCAGTTTTGATTGATGCAGACAAATAATTCTGTTACATGATTACATGTTACTGACGTTACTGTCAGTCTGAGGTATGAAAACTACTGATATTTGTTTCTGATGCGATATTTTGAATAAAAATAGGAAATACTGGCACTCTCAATTGATGCGAGAAACAAAAGTGTGGTCATTGATTTCTAATATTGTAGTTATTTATATACTACAGTCCTCTTGACCTAAAATTATAACTGAATTACTGTGCAGCTATTTAGATTTACATTAAAAAAAAGCAAATATGGTAAGTTTTGGTTGATGCGGTCAAAAGATTTTATAATACGACTCAGTCTGAAGTATGATTAAATATTTTGAATAAAAAGAGAAAAAGAGGACATGCTCATTGGCAGATCAAGGGGGGGGGGGGGGGGTGTGGTTCAGGAGTTGGAACCCCCTTTTTTTGACGATCAATGCATTTTAATGGGAACATATAGTTGGAACCTCCCCCCCTTTTTGAAAATGGCTGGATCTGCCCCTGCATGCTGGCACTATAAATTGATGCGAACAAAATTGTTTTCCAATATTGCTGTAACTTGTATAGTACAGTCCCTCTAGACCTAAAATTAAAACTGAAGTACCGTGTGCAGCTATATAGATTTGCAGAAAGAAAGAGCAAATAATGTCAGTTTAGATTGATGTGGTCAAAAGATTTTTGTTAAACAGGTCCGTCCGAGGTATGAAAACTACTCGTAAACAGATATTACATTTGGTTTATGAGGTCAGATAATTTTGTTAATGTGATAACGAGCCGTCTTGACTCCCAGAATAACAAATGTAAAACAATTCAAATAATACCCCCCTCCCCCCATAATACTAATTAACGGCCTAATTTATGTACAAAAAATGAAAGAAAAACAAATATTTTATGTAACACATCAACAAAAGAAAATCACTGAATTTCGGGCTCCTGACTTGGAACAGGCACATAAATGCAGAATATGGCGGGGTTAAACATGTTCTCTTGCCGATTATAAGTCTGAAATAAAACCGAAAAAATAGCAAAACTCTATATAATATTAATCGCTATTTTGCCGAAACCTTTATATTAAGACAAATATTTCTGAAAACTTATAAATCAATTCTAGCCGTAGAATTTATAAATCAATTTGAGCCGTAGAATTTATAAATTAATTCTGGCCGAAGAATTTATAAATCAATTCTAGCCGTAGAATTTGAAATCAATTCTAACCGTAGAACTGTTGTAGAAGTAGAACTGACCAAAGATTTGTTCAGTTCTAGCTAGAACTGTTTAAAACTGTCTAGGGTAGAACTGTCAGGATCAGTTCTAGCTAGAACAGTTCTAACCTAGAACTGACTAAAAGGTGTCAGGCTGACAGTTCTACATACTGTTCTAGAACAGTTCTCCTGACAGATTCTGACAGAATTTATGAGAGGTTAGAACTGATCTCCACTGTACAACCAAGCTGACTTGAAGTTTGAACAATTTTCATACTTTTTGAACGGAAGTTGTGCATATAACTTCTACATTTGTGTTGAGCATATCTTTTAAGTATACGTACGCGTAATATACATGAGAGTTATAAAAGGAACTTTTTTTTTCAAAACGTGTATTCAGATGAGAAAATACTAGTTACAGACTTCGTTATGCGTATTTAATCACAAACTACACCTTTCGAAAATAACACATTACAAACCGTTTGATTAATTTAAAACACTCGATCTTGAAAATCCATTTAAAAATTATACATGTGGAAGTCTTATATTTGTTAGGTGAAAAGTTAAATTGTACATGTGATGTTTGTGTAGAAGCAGTCTGTTTTCATCATGTATATCGCTGTTGGTTCGGTTCTAAACTGTATGATATCATCTAGTTTTACTGTGATCTATAAATTAAAGCAGATGATCTTAACTAAACAATTTTTAAGAATAAAAAATATACTAGGGTTGCATACAAACACTCACAAAGAAGACAAATTTTGAGTAATCCACTTTAATTTGTTAAAGATTTACACACCAATAAAACGTTATTGTTTGTTATATATAGAAATAGAAAGAATAATTGCCAATTAAACAACTATCTAATAAAGATCAACAGAAATTGATTTGAGAAATTATAGATAATTATATATACCTATACTTATGTATACCTATATTCAGCTTGTATAGACATAGAAAGGGTTGTTCCTCTTTATCTTTAAACTTTATAAAAGAAATAATTCCCATGTTTGCATTAAATCAAATGAAATTCATATGCACGCATGATGCATAGAAATGAACCTAAATGTTGTTAATTAGTATTTCACATAGTATTTACAAAATTTATATAAAAAATAAACAAAAACTAAGTTGTACCTTACCTCAAAATTGGTTTTCCAAAAACATAAATATAGGCTTTATTATTTGTATCTTTATATTTGCATGTGGTAACATTTTTTTAAGGATTAAAACGTGCATAAGGCGTGTTGTAAAATGAAAAGACTCACTCTGTCCTGATACTTTCACCACGACAAACACTGAAGCATAAGATCATTCGTGATAGTCAAAAATAAACAGTGCATCATCCATAATATTTGCTATTTAAATAGGTTTTCTCTCATTGACAAAAACAAATTCCCAATTAATTGTACCTGAATACTAAGTAATGGTAAAAAAAATAAAAAAATATAGTTAATTATAACATAATTAAAACTAAGTTACCAAAAGCCGACATCACAAGTGATAGCTTTCTGGTTGACACATGCATCTTCTTGTCCATGGTGCTTTTTTTCTGGAAAAACAAATATTTGTTATAATAGTAGAGTATGACATCGTTTTCCCTTTGTATCATATATATTCTTATTTATTATCCCAATTTGGACATTTAAATAAATTAAGGCAAAAGTATTATACTGCTGTTCGAAAGGCATAAATAGATCCAGAACAAAAAAAACTAAATCCGGGTTACAAACTAAAACTGAGGGAAACACAACAAATATCAGAGGAGACCAACGACACAACATAAACACAACACATATTAGAGGAGACCAACGGCACAACAGAAACACTAAAATGCAACACACACAGGAACCAAATAAAATACAACAATGGCCATTTTTCTGACTTAGTACAGGACATTTATAGAAACAAAATAATGGGTTGAACCTGGTTTTGTGGCTAGCTACACCTCTCGCTTTTATGACAATAATAAATATAACATTAAAATAAAAACACTACATGACAGGACTACAATATAAATAAATGGGAGAACATACAGGACAGAGAAACACATAAATAATAGCCATTAAAAGGTAATATGTTTATAACCTAACACGCCAGACCAGACGAGTGCCTCGTCCAAACAAGACCCACCAGTGACGCTCAGATAAAAAACTTCAAAAGCAAAAACAAATACAAAGTCAATCATATATGCATGATCATAGATAGGTTTCTGTTGCTGCTTATATCAACAATGTTTATTACGTGATTTTCATTTTATAAAGAAAGGCAAACAAATATAGTATTGTGTGAAGGGTTTATATTGGTAAATAGTGTTGAACCTATTATCTTTCCAAATGTTTGAATTGCCTGAACAGTTTCTCGACGACTGTAGGGGATAGACAACAAGAACGGCACTGTAAATGCATAAATTATTGCGTGCATTTATTACTTCGATTGATAAACAATCGACACAATGCGAATTATATTATTTCAATTTTAGAAAATGCTGTATTCATGTAATGTTATTCAAATAATTAATGTTTTCACGACACCTATCTCGTTGAAGATTTTGCAATAGTAAAATCATCGCAGAAAGTGCTAAATTTACATTATATACCTATATGGAGTTATTTTCTTTCAGAACGACAGGTCTTTCTTTTTCAGAATCAACCAGGACGATACCATGTTTAATGATATATGCTCCAAGGGACAAAATAATGTGTGAAGTCATTATTTTCCTTAATAAACATGCAATCTATGATATACTTCAAAACTTTACTCGTCTAATAGTTTTTTGTTGCCGATTTGGAAATTTATTTTTTAAAATTCAATCGATGATAGGTGTAAAAGAAACCGTCATTGTAGTTCCGCATTTTAATTTTAGAAACAAATAACGTGAAGTACGTGAAATTTTGTTAATTTATCGCTACAATAAAGAAACATTATCATATATGTCAGATGAATTCTAATGTAGACTTTCATAAAATAAATCCAGATTTAACATATTCGTGTGTAAGATTTTGAAATTTTATTGAGTAAAACTGAATAGGTTGATTGATTTTTAGTTGCTTGCTTAACGTCCAGTGGCAAATAGTTCATGCATGTTCAGAACGATACACACTGAATAGGAAATCATACTGTGACCTACATGTATTTATATTCGTCTTCGTGTCAGTTTTTAACTTTTTAAAATTTATGTATACCTTTTTCCCTATCAAATGATCAACTAATAAGATAATCTTATATTCTATTGAACAACATTAACGTAACTCATGAAAGGGTCGGGTGCGGAGGGTATAAAATAACATCCTGATTATCTTTTATTAAAATGTATTGCTATTCAAAAGACAATCTTTCTGAATTTTTCATTCGATTCAAGTAAAATTGTTAAAAAACATAACCACTTTTCCGCGAAAGAAATAACATAACAAATATAAAAACACATACCCCTCCCCCTTTTCCCTAAGCTTAGTGGTACAATAAATTACTTACAATGTGTCTTGTATTTGTCATACACCATTATCGGATGGTAACAATACATTTATGTTCTACTTCCTGCAGTTACAGTAATATTTTTACTGTGTAAGGATTACAATTTTTAAAAGGTTTATATCTAAATTATTTAGTGAGTTTTAATTCACATTCTAAAATGAGCCGCAGGGCGTATAAAAACCTGGACGCATTAGAAAGGAATATCCCACTTAAGTGTTGTCGGTAAAATAGGATACTAAATTTTACAAATCTTTATAAAATTAATATTTTTTGACGGTATATAAGTCAGATAATGCATATTTTAAGGTTTTTCTTGTCGTAGAACACACCTCGAGGTGTTCTACGACAAGAAAAACCTTAAAATATGCATTATCTATAACATAACTATTATTTGTTTTAGAACACGTAGCATTTTTCTATTGCACAATCCTTTTGTTTTTTATATCTGCTCTTCAGGTTCTGTTTAATGTAGAAGTTTTTTTTAAATTATTTTGTTATTAGTAATCTTTGTAGAGATATACACAGTTGACAGCATATTTGAAACAGTAAACATAGTTAGATAAGTGATATTACATTTGGACTACCTATTTGTCAAAACATCTGCTGGTGAACTACTAGATTCCAAGGATAACACAAGGCCAGTAACCAGTGCGTCTTCATTTTCATAAAATACGACATTTTCTACTTGGAATTCATCTTACATTAATGAATATATATTTATATCCCGCTTACAGTGCATTAATTCTTTGTCCGATTTTCGATATATACTTAGGTTTGCTTTGGTTCTACCGGATATTCAATGTTTGTATAAGTATTTGTACTTTCATCGATTTCGGCCTGAAGCAACGCTTAATTGTAGATATGTCTATATGGGTCACTAAACCTGACATCGATAATGTCAGCGATTTCATTTAATTTTTAAATATACTTCAAATAAGAACTATTCTTATTTTGATATATAAAGTATGAATGCATTTATTCTCTTTCTTTCTTATTATTATACAAATCGTTTTAATGTGATATGTGTAGTAAATTATTAAAATGGAGTTCAGTGTATCTATCTACATAGGCAACAGACGTAGCCTTTTCGCTCCTGCGTTTTCTGCTGTTGAAAATGTTGCTCGTCACAGAGAGTTTCATTTAAAATTTTCGCAAGTTATACACCTATGGCCAACACTTATTTCTAGGTATTTGAATTTTCTACACAACAAGTCAGTACTAAAGACAGTATTTTTCATCAAATATTGTTAAATTACTTTGTTGATAGTGTTGTGTCTGTAGGTTGCACTTTTGTAAAAATATTGACAATGCAAGTTCAGAATGGGATTCACTTTTCAAACAAAACTGTTCCACTATAACTAAGACGTTTCGTAAACAAAATGATAGCCTGGAATTAATAGTTCATAAGCACCACTAATAGTAGAAGATATTAGCAAGCAAAATCGAGGGAATTGTGCAAATGATGATACAAGCATGAAATTTGGTATAAAGGACGACTATATGATACTAAAAAAAAATCCGCTGCTGGCCAAAAAAAAAAAATCATTTTTTTCAAGATGGCCACGGCCTTTTCAAAATGGCTGTAGTTTCAAAGTTCGAAAAGACCTATTTTTCTGGAAAACTGTTTTTCTTTGTCATTCTTTTGGTAAAAAACATATGAGGTTAGGTGGGTTCCTTTCTTACATGAGAGATATATTATATAAATGAATATTTGACTTGTTTGGGGTTTGCGCATGCTAAAAAAAAAGTTACAAAATTCAAAAACATTTACCATTTCGTTTATGTATTTGTCTATACTAACTAATGATATTTTTGCCACATATAATAATGATTGTTATTTACAATTACGTCGTCAGATCTCACTTATTCCCTATTGTGACTGTTTTTGCTGAGTATAAAATTGCATTGCTATAAGACGTGTCACGGTATTTAGTTATCCCACATTCATGAATTTGGTTTCAATGTTTCATTTGTTATATTGATCGAATATTGTTAACTGTTTTATCGTTTGTAGTTGTAACTATTTTATTTTCTATTCTATTATTATAGTATTGTAACTTAAATTGTTATTAAATGCATCGAATATCATTATTACGAACCTAATCTTGAACTTTATTCTTTTTCTTGAAAATTATTAAAAATTACCTGTGAATTCAGTTTTGTGCGTCGATGTAGTCGGATAAATCCCTCGACCTGTTATAATTTGCGTGAAATTTAGAAAAGGTTTTTTATAACTGTATTGCAATTATTGTTGATATCATTAATGCTATAAGAGTAAATATTTGATTTGGTTTTATTTTCACAATCATTATGGCGAAAAGAATTCGTCTGTCATCAGTCTCAACAGACAGTTGGGATACTGACTGGACAAAGTGTTGTTTATGTCAAGAAGACACAGTTTAAACATTAAAGTTAACTGCCGATGGGTATAAAATGTTGGCTATCAACATTCCTAAGTTTCACGAAATGAATAGCTTACCTTACCACTAGACGTTAGAAGGTTTAACAACGGTTCTAGTATTGAAAGCACTTTAACAACAAATGAGGCAAAATACCATCCAAGTTGTCGAATCAAATTTAACAACACCAAATTGAAACGTGTCGAACAACGATACGAGTCGACACAATCAATCAAAAGTGAACCTTGTTGTTCTCCTAAGTTCATTCGATCAATTGATCATTCAGATACAAAATTAAAACAAGATATTGTTAAATGTTTTTTTGTGTGACAAAGAGGCTCCGCCTTCCTCACTCAGGGAAACAATGACAATGAAGCTGAATGATAGATTGAAAAGTTGTGCTGAAACTCTCCAAGACAAACAGTTATTGGCCAAACTAAGTACTGGGGATGTCATAGCCCAAAACTTGAAATACCACCCCGCCTGTCTTGTAGCTCTATATAATAAAGAAAGAGCCATGAAGAAAAGGACAGCAGAACAGGCACAGATTGATACCGATGCGGAAAAAGAAGCAGGAGATGTTGCCTTGGCTGAATTGGTTAATTACGTATTTGAAACTCAAAGAAATAGTGATGGGGCCAATGTATTTAGACTCGCAGACCTTTCAAATATGTATGAAAAAAGGGTTCAGCAATTAAGTGAGGGTACAATTCCAATACACAGGACACGACTGAAAGAAATGCTTCTTGCAAAGATACCAGATCTTCAAGCATATACGAAAGGTAGGGAGGTGTTATTGGTTTTTAAAAAAGATGTCGGTCCAGCAATAGCATTAGCATGTAATTACGACGACACCATACATATTGGAAAAACTGCAGAAATTATTAGGGCACAAATTAAGGAACATAAAACAAAATTTCCTGGTTCATTTTCTGCCGAAGATAGTCAATCAAGCATTCCAACATCACTAAAGGGATTTCTTCGAAAGAGTTCAACGGCTTTCTAAAGTGATGACTGATGAAATCCTTTTCTAGAGGAGTCATCAGATTTGTACAAAATTGACTCTAAGGAAATTGTAGACTCGAAGATATTGGATCGAAACAATACGAAGATCTATTACAAAAAATGCAAAACAAAGGAGAATCTGCTTTTTATGACCCGATAAAAAAAGAACAATTTCCCGTTATTCAGCCGTAAAACGAAACCGGAAACGTCTTCATCAAAAACAAAGCTTAAGAACCTTAAAAGTGATTGTGATCTCTTTTCTAGACTTTTCATTTCGTGTCAAAGTAGACAGTGTGACTTAAAAGATTTCTTTAGTCATGAAAACCAAACTGCTCCACCGTCTTTGTCTCAGGATGGCACTTTCAACAGTGGAAATACATTGCAGCTAATGGACATACTTGAATCCTTCTGCGATTTGCCATCAACTGATCCACACTCTGACGCATTCATTGTTGATGGGGCAGCAATGGTTAATTCCAGACCACCACGTGGGGTAGAAACATTTGATGACTATGCAAATGATGTCATACTGCCTTACATAAAATCTTGCACAGATGATTATTCAAGATTAGACATTGTATTTGACGTTTACTTAAAGAATAGTTTGAAGGCTGGAACGAGAAGAAAGCGAGGTGCTGGTGCAAGACGGAAAGATGTTGGTTCAGGTAGAACGCCAAGGATTTGCAGTAGTTTTCTCCGTGAGGATGACAACAAAACTGAATAGTTCCAGTTTCTGGCCGACAGAATCGCTCGTTTAGAGACTGATAGAAAAATTGTTTATGTGATGCAAGGTGAAAATGTTCTTTGTAATAGTAATACGGATATCTCCCAGCTATCTCCTTGTAACCACGAAGAAGCCGATACACGACTGTTTGTCAATGTTAAGCATGCTGCTGCAAATGGTTGTAAAAAAGTGATAATAAGTAGTACTGACACGGATGTAGTAGTGTTAGGAGTTGCGGCATTTGAAAGATTAGGTGTGGAAAAATTGTGGATTGGTTTTGGAAGAAGTAAAGACTTCCGATGGCTTCCAGTGCATGAATTATCGAATTCGTTAGGTCCTCGCGTAGCTGCTCTTCCTTTCTTCCATGCATTCAGTGGGTGTGACACTGTGTCCGCATTTCGTGGGAAAGGGAAGAAATCAGCTTGGCAGACATGGGAAGTATTTCCGGATGTAACAGACGTTTTCGCCCGCTTGAGTATAAGACCAAACTCTATTGAAGACACAGACATCGACCTCATAGAAGCATTTGTTTGCATTATGTATGACAGATCAACAGCAACATTTGCAGTGAACGAGGCGCGGTTTGAATTATTTGCGAGGAAGCAGCGGCCTTATGATGCTATTCCGCCTACCAGAGGTGCTCTTTTGGAACACACAAAAAGAGCAGCATTCCAAGGCGGACATGTTTGGGCCCAAACGGACGTATGCATTCAACAGGTACCAAGTCCTGAACACTGGGGTTGAACGAAAGAAAATGACATCGAAAATTGGAAACAGAAATGGACTTCGTTACCTGCAGTTGCATCGCCGTGTCATGAACTTGTGAAATGCGGATGCAAGAAACCCAGCTGTGTTGGTAATTGTAAATGCTACCGGTCTGGCCTTCCTTGTACGGGTTTGTGTACATGCAACTGTCAGTTTGATAATTTTTAGATACCCACAATGTTTTTTAACCAAACTATGAAAGAAAACTGAAAGCAATCAGTAACATCCCTTGTGATGTTGCTTGAAAGTATAAAAATTGTCATTTTTGACTTTTTTGCCGGCATTTTAAAACCGGAAGTCACCTTTTGTTTCATTTATGTATTGTGCAGTCGACATTTAGGATCTGTTATCTACTTTTTATCAAAACTAACATCGGATTTTAGGTATAACACACCTTTTAAAGGATAAACGCAGTATTGTCAATTTGTAATGACGCCATTGTCAAAATGAGTGGTGGCCATCTTGAAAAAATGATTTTTTTTTTGGCCAGCAGCGGATTTTTTTTTAGTATCATTTAGTCGTCCTTTATACCAAATTTCATGCTTGTATCACGATTTGCAGAAATATGTCCATAATATCTCCCACTATAATGTTTACTAAGGTCAAAACATAGGGTTGTGAAGCGTATTTTTAACATTAATATACTTTGAGATTTTTAGAGCTTAAACGTATTCCAAAATTATGTACTACTAGAACCATTCCCTTTACTTTGAGTCTTTCTAATTCAAATAGCCGCTATCCAACAATTTCCATACTAGTAAATTGTTTCTGTTGTGTCTCTATGAGATGAAAAATTAAAGCTAATACCATCTTTTAGAACCGGAAGGTCAATAAAGCAAGATATATCTAGAATTAAAAATCACCGTTTTGGAATCAGCTGTATACCACAGTGCAATATTTAGCGTTGTCTTATGATGTTTATATATTCATACTCTTTCAGTAAGCCCGTGATTGTATCATTGTTTTTTTTTTTTTTTTATTTCAGTGAACATTATCTCTGTATTACGGATAAATGATTAAGTCAAGGATTTCTTTATCAGAAATTTTTAAGACCTCTATACTTAAATCTGCCATAAACATATCAATTTTATTTTGAAGTTTAACTAATATGAGGCAGGCATTACCTGTGAATGGGAACTAAGTTTGTTTAAATCATTTTTTTTGTATTTTAAATATTTGTTAAAAAAAAAGATACGGAAATACCGTAACGTTTCGTAACGTTTATTCATACCAAAGACAAAGAATGATTAAAAATGAAATATTGGTATTGTGTTCCTTGAGTTCCTATATTTTACTAGACTAATCAAAGTCTCACGACAACAAGACCGAAAGAAGGAAGTAGAGTTATGTGTTCTGCGCAGATCCGGAAATTAAAAAACACGACAAAAAAAAAAATTGAACGATTTTGAGTTCATTAGTACAATGAAAAATTCGGGAAATTTTCCCGATTTTTTTTTTTTTTTTATTGAATTTTCTACTGTAATAGGGGACTTCGACCCCATATAATTGTTTTTTGTAATCGGGATGACACATCTCTTTTTCAAAGGTGATGCACTTTACAAAGAACATACACTTGGGTAAAACCCGATTAAACTTTTTTATAAATGTAATTAGTCTACAGGTTTTACAAATTTACAGTTTTCAAAAGTATAAATTATTCTAAATTATAGGGATTTTCTGGTAACTAACAGAAAACCCTTGCCGTTTTTGGCACAACCTTTTTGATCTTTTGGTCCTCGATGCTGTTCAACTTTGTACTCGTTTCGGCTTTCAAACTTTTGTATCTGGGCGTCACACGTAGGTCTTGTGTGGACAAAATACACTTCTGGCGTATTAAAATTTTGAACTTGTTGCCTTTTGTTGGCTGTTGTTCGTGTGATTCTTTGTCAATTGTGTTCTCCAATTTATTTATATTGTAGTCCTGTGTTGTCATTTTGATGTTATATTTCACTTGGCCATAAAAGTACGAGGTTTGGCATGCCACAAAACCAGGTTCAACCCACCATTTTTTCCTTTAAAAATGCCCTGTACCAAGTCAGGAATATGGCCATTGATATATTATAGTTAGTTTCTGTGTGTATTACTTTATAACGTTGTGTCGTTTGTTTTCTCTTATTTTTTAGTGTAAATTCACATTGCGATAAGACGTGTCACGGTACTTGTCTATCCCTAATTCATGTATTTGGTTTTGATGTTATATATATATGTTATATTTGTTATTCTCGTGGGATTTTGTCTATGTGTGTTACATTTTAGTGTTATGTCGTCGTTCTCCTCTTATATTTAATGCGTTTCCCTCGGTTTTAGTTTGTTACCCCGATTTTGTCTTTTGTCCATGAATAATGATTGTTAATCTATAAATTAGAACTAAATTATGCATTATTGTTATACACATGAGCATACAAGAGTACGGACTAGCAATCTGTCGGTACCTTTATCTTGGCAATGCACAATGTGGCATCTTTTCGCCTATTGTTAATGCCGTCTATACACTTAATCCATGTGATGTTAGATAAGTTTTTTCTAAGATACATGATTCTTTTAAACATTTTATGTGTTGAAATTGCTTCTAATAACTCCGATTATTAAAAAGTACGATTGAAACAGCCCTAGTACTACACAAACGACATGTGTCATACTGGTGACGTCGCCCTGGTCATATCAATCAAGTCATCTATAATGTTTTTCGGCCCGGTTCAATAATTCCAATACGCACTGGCAATGAATCCTGAACTACATGTAAACATATATTGTGCATGTAATTCAGGTTTCATTGCCAGTCGGTATTGGAAATATTGGCCCTATATTCACATTTGATGTATGTAATACAGCAGTCAGAACGAATCTGTATTGACAAAGTTGGATTATTAAATAAAATTGTTATCAACTGGCTGTTTCTGTATTGCCACTGGTATAGATTCTCGGTCAGCTGTATTGATTCTCGACCCTACGTGTTTTCGAGGCCAATACAGCAAACCTTGAATCTATAGTATTCTTTAACCTGTACGTTACATGTGTTTTGCATGTTTATGCTTTGAATCTATTTGAAATGTTTTGACCTTTTCAACTTATTTTTATAGTTATTTTATATCTAGAAATGTTCTTTTGAACCCGTCAGTCTGTAAATGCAATCTCAAAACAAGAGCCTGTCGTTTTCTGACTTCCGTTTATTGCTGTCTATAATACTAAATTTTAGTGTACATAAATAAGGCTTTTGTTTTCTCGTTTGAACGGTTTTACATGATTTTTTGAAATGTTGGGACCCTTTCTATCTTGGTTTGCGGTATGGGTTTTGCTTATTGTTAAAGATAGAACATTTACCTATTGTTGTGAACATATCCGTCGTAATTCTATTTAAACAATACATACTAGCTATATGTAGTAATGCATAATGTTTGCCTCTAGGTCCTCAAATACAAATATACCAATAAGATGGTTCAACGTTTAGCTTCCTTTAGATAGATAATTCAGATCATTTGTTGTTTTAAATACATGTTAGAGAACTGATAATTTTTATCAATTTAACAAAGCGAAATTATATACTTAAGTGGTAATACTTAAAAATATCAAAAATCAATCATCAACGTTCATTTTATTCAAAATGACCCGTATTTCTTTATCTTTATATATATCAATCTATTTATAAGTCATTAAATAAAACTGTTACATTGATATTGCGTAATTTCCGAGAACTGAACTATGTAAACGAATTATTTACTTTGATAAAATAATAAGTCCAATTACATTAAAACAATAAAATAAAAACAACACTAGAAAGCGTATCTATATGAAACGTCTGTGTTGGTATTGATTATCATTGATATAGTCGTAAATAAAATGAACTGTTTTCAAAACTTATCGAAATACCAAAGCTGTTGTATCTCAGGAATATATTACCGTAGCTGTATTTGGTAAACATTTATGGAATGATTGGTCACCAATGTCTTCAACTTCGAACCTTTTGTGGCATTGTTTAAAACAAAAATTATTCGTGAGTCACTGATGTCTTTTGTAGACGATACGCGCGTGAGACGCAAATAAAATATTCAATCCTGGTATCTATGATGAGTAAATTTACACTAAATACAGATAATGATATAAATAACTGTAAGAACTGTATGTTTAATTAAGGCAATTTCAATTCTTAGATAAATGAGGGAATAAAACAGACGAGGGTAGTATATAAATTACAAAAGAAGGTACAGCTTATATGATGTGAAAAACCTGAATTGTTCCAAGATGGCCTCTCATTTATATATATCTTTGTATATTTTCATTAATCTATCCAGATATACGTCAATTATTATAACTGTTGAACTTTGAATGACACGTTTCTAAGAACTGAAATAAGATAAATGATGATTACCACTAATACTGATTATATGCACAGGAATAATAATTCGTTGTCAATATAATAAGGTCTTTCCACTTTTCTGTGGAAAGACCTATTGTTTTTCTTCTGATTATTTTTTTTTCTTCCGCCAAATTTTGTTCTTGCGATAAACATTTGTTTCGCAATATGTCGCTTAGATATTTGGTATATGATATCGAACAGTTTATGCGCTTTTGGAATTTACCCTGCGTAACCGAATACTTTTCTTTGTAGGAGTTATCTCCCCAAACACTGTTTTCCTTGTGTCCACAACTCCTTCGCAACCGTAAAAGATTACGACAAATTTATTTTATAAAATTGCTCGTTATATCCTTCGCATGATTTGTCCAATATGAACGCTCCATATGAGAGTTATTTCCCTTTTTGTATTTGAAATTTTGAAATGTATTTTAAACTGGAACACCATAAGTGATAGAGACCTAGGATCTTTTGATTTAAATTTGTCTTATTTTCACTCATTTTCATCAACCTTATAAGATATCGACAAATTATTTTGTATAAATTGTTAGTTGCGACATGTGGTAACTAAATAATTTTAGTTGAAAGGGTGCGTAAACTATGAATGGGAGTTTTAGCCCCTATCATATCTTAAATTATGTTTAAAGTGATATAACTTATTAACCATACATATTAGAGAGTCAACTAGGGTCTTTTGATTTGAAATCCTCAGTTTGTGACCTTGAAATTGAGGTCAAGGTCATAGGTTAATTTGACGTTCTAGATTTTGACCTTTGCTTTAAATTCATATCTATACATCATAAAGCCATATGAACTGACATTTTAGAATGGGCGTCAAGTTGGTTACCTATTCCCTATTCCCTATTCGTTACCTATTCCCTATTCCCTATTCGTTGCCTATTCGTTACCTATTCCCTATTCCCTATTCGTTACCTATTCGTTACCTATTCCCTATTCCCTATTCGTTACCTATTCGTTACCTATTCCCTATTCCCTATTCGTTGCCTATTCGTTACCTATTCCCTATTCCCTATTCGTTACCTATTCGTTACTTATTTGATTTTTAATATCCTTCCCCCTTTTTAATTATGGCATGGAATAGTTTAATATGGCTGCCGTTACCATGGAAACGGCACAATTGTGAAAAAAATGAGCTTTTGGTTTTTGGTGAACTGTTTGGATATGCTTCAACTCAGAATCATCATATTTTAAAACAATGTAGGTGCCCACTATATACAGGTGTTGGATGATTTTGGCGATCATTGGAACTACTATGTTGCCATGGAAACTACACCAAAATTTTCAAAATTCTCAAAATGCTCAAAACTTCATGAAACTTCACAGTAATGATGAGCAACATTGGAGTTGGAATTTCCAAAATAGGTCTTGTTACCATGGAAACAATGCAAAAAGGTCAAAAATTTCAAAAATAAGAATTTTCCGCAAACTGGATGAAACTTTACAGGAATGGTAACTGGCATAGGCAGAGTTGGATTTTGAAGTTAGAATTTTCAAAATGGCCGCCGTAACCATGGAAACAGCAAAAATATCAAAAATTCAAAATGTTCAAACTTAATGAAACTTTGCAAAAATGTTACTAGACATCTGTAGATGCTCTCTTTGACTTTGGAATTGTCAAAATGGCTGTCGCTCACCTGGTAATAGGGGGAAGGGGTGCCTTCCGTTATTGCTAGCAATTACAAATCTAGTTGTTAATAGTCTTACATATGGTAATAGTTCTGAATTGGTTGAGGTAAAATGATCTTTTTATGACCTATTTATATGTGTTTGTGCTCAACCGATCCTTTTACTTCATGTTCGATACGCATTTGTTCCTTACTTGTTTTTTATACGTTCTACCTTTTAACTGCTTTATGTCCGTATGTTTGAAGATGGATCTTGGTTCGACGGGATGAAATCACCGTGTTAGCGCTTGCGTAAAAACGAAGATGTGGTATGATTACCAATGAGACAACACTCCACATTAGACCAAAATGACACAGAAATTATCAACTATAGTTCACTGTACGGCCTTCAACAATGAGCATAGCCCAAACCGTGTAGTCACCTATAAAAGGCCCAGACATGACAACCTCATACAATTCAAACAACAAAACTGACGGCCGTATTTCATATACAAAAAAATAAACGGAAATATGTAACACAAAAACAAACGATAACTACTTAATTTCAGGCTCTTGTCTAGGGACAGGCACATACTTACATAATGTGGTAGAGTTAAACATGTAAGCAGGGTGTACATCGTTTCGGAGCATGCTATTACCTTGTTTAGTTCGTTCCATCACTCGCTTATAATTCGCTTATAATACGTGTATCTTACGTTGCACCTTTTAAAACATGATTTTCAATTGTTTTGTTGTCTCTGGTGGAAGATTTGGACTCTTAGAGGTGATATAACTCTATAAGTGCATTTGTATCCGTTCCAGCGGTCGGATAATACCCTGTTAAATATTCGTTACTAATTCGCTTTTAAAAAGTTTGTTGTACGTTGCACCTTTTAGAAAAGGATTTCCAATTGTGTTCATATCTCTGGTGGTAATAATGTGTTCTTATAGATGAAATACCCCTATAAGCGCATATGTACTCGTTCCAGCGATCGGTTAATACCCTGTTACCTATTCGTTACCTATTCGTTACCTATTCACTTATAGTACGTTTGTTGTACGTTGCACCTATAAGAAAAGGATTTTCAATTAAATTCATATCTCTGATGGTAACAATGTGTTTTTAGAGATGAAATGACCCTATTAGCGTGCATGTACCCGTTCCAGCGCTCGATAAATACCCTGTTACCTATTCGTTACTTATTCACTTATATTACGTTTGTTGTACGTTGCATCTTTTAGAAAAGGATTTTTAATTCAGTTCATATCTCTGGTGGTAATAATGTGTTCTTTTAGATGAAATACCCCTATTAGCGCATATGTACTCGTTCCAGCGCTCAGTTAATACCCTGCTTCTTATTCGTTCCTTATTTGCTCCTGAATGCACGAGGTATACGTTGCATCTTGAAATAAATCGTTTTGAATTGTGTTCATGTCTCTGGTGGAACGGGTACATGAGCGCTAATAGGGTAATTTCATCTCTAAGAACACATTGTTACCACCTGAGACATGAACACAATTAAAACACGATTTATTTCAAGTTGCAGCGTATACCCCGCGCATTAAAAGCGAATAGGTAACGAATAGGTAACGAATGGGTAACAGGGTATTAACTGAGCGCTGGAACGGGTACATGCGCGCTAATAGGATCATTTAATCTCTAAGAACACATTCTTACCACCAGAGACCTGAACACAATTAAAACACGATTTATTTCAAGGTGCACCGTATACCCCGCTCATTAAAAGCGAATAGGTAACGAATAGGTAACAGGTTATTTACCGAGCGCTGGAACGGGTACATGCGCTCTAATGGGGTCATTTCATCTCTAAGAACACATTTTTACCACCAGAGACCTGAACACAATTAAAAAACGATTTATTTCAAGGTGCACCGTATACCCCGCGCATTAAAAGCGAATAGGTAACGAATAGGTAACAGGTTATTTACCGAGCGCTGGAACGGGTACATGCGCTCTAATGGGGTCATTTCATCTCTAAGAACACATTGTTACCACCAGACATGAACACAATTAAAACAGGATTTATTTCAAGTTGCAGCGTATACCCCGCGCATTAAAAGCGAATAGGTAACGAATAGGTAACCGGTTTTTTACCGAGCGCAGGAACGGGTACATGCGCTCTAATGGGGTCATTTCATCTCTAAGAACACATTGTTACCGTCTGAGACCTGGACATAATTCAAAATCCTTTTCTAACAGGGGAAACGTATAAAAAAAATGTATTATAAGCGAATAGGTAACGAATAGGTAACGAATAGGTAACAGGGTATTAACCGAGCGCTGGAACGGGTACATGCGCGCTAATAGGGTAATTTCATCTCTAAGAACACATTGTTACCACCTGAGACATGGACATAATTGAAAATCCTTTTCTAACAGGTGAAACGTATAAAAAAATGTATTATAAGCGAATAGGTAACGAATAGGTAACGAATAGGTAACAGGTTATTTACCGAGCGCTGGAACGGGTACATGCGCTCTAATGGGGTCATTTCATCTCTAAGAACACATTGTTACCGTCTGAGACCTGGACATAATTGAAAATCCTTTTCTAACAGGTGCAACGTATAAAAAAATGTATTATAAGCGAATAGGTAACGAATAGGTAACAGGGTATTAACCGAGCGCTGGAACGGGTACATGCGCGCTAATAGGGTTATTTCATCTCTAAGAACACATTCTTACCACCAGAGACCTGAACACAATTAAAAAACGATTTATTTCAAGGTGCACAGTATACCCCGCGCATTAAAAGCGAATAAGTAACGAATAGGTAACAGGTTATTTACCGAGCGCTGGAACGGGTACATGCGCTCTAATGGGATCATTTCATCTCTAAGAACACATTGTTACCACCAGACATGAACACAATTAAAACACGATTTATTTCAAGGTGCAGCGTATACCCCGCGCATTAAAAGCGAATAGGTAACGAATAGGTAACAGGTTATTTACCGAGCGCTGGAACGGGTACATGCGCTCTAATGGGGTCATTTCATCTCTAAGAACACATTGTTACCACCTGAGACATGGACATAATTGAAAATCCTTTTCTAACAGGTGAAACGTATAAAAAAATGTATTATAAGCGAATAGGTAACGAATAGGTAACGAATAGGTAACAGGGTATTAACCGAGCGCTGGAACGGGTACATGCGCGCAAATAGGTTAATTTCATCTCTAAGAACACATTCTTACCACCAGAGACCTGAACACAATTAAAAAACGATTTATTTTAAGGTGCACCGTATACCCCGCGCATTAAAAGCGAATAAGTAACGAATAGGTAACAGGTTATTTACCGAGCGCTGGAACGGGTACATGCGCTCTAATGGGGTCATTTCATCTCTAAAAACACATTGTTACCATCAGAGATATGAATTTAATTGAAAATCCTTTTCTTATAGGTGCAACGTACAACAAACGTACTATAAGTGAATAGGTAACGAATAGGTAACGAATAGGTAACAGGGTATTAACCGATCGCTGGAACGAGTACATATGCGCTTATAGGGGTATTTCATCTATAAGAACACATTATTACCACCAGAGATATGAACACAATTGGAAATCCTTTTCTAAAAGGTGCAACGTACAACAAACTTTTTAAAAGCGAATTAGTAACGAATATTTAACAGGGTATTATCCGACCGCTGGAACGGATACAAATGCACTTATAGAGTTATATCACCTCTAAGAGCCCAAATCTTCCACCAGAGACAACAAAACAATTGAAAATCATGTTTTAAAAGGTGCAACGTAAGATACACGTATTATAAGCGAATTATAAGCGAGTGATGGAACGAATTAAACAAGGTAATAGCATGCTCCGAAACGATGTACACCCTGCTTACATGTTTAACTCTACCACATTATGTAAGTATGTGCCTGTCCCTAGACAAGAGCCTGAAATTAAGTAGTTATCGTTTGTTTTTGTGTTACATATTTCCGTTTATTTTCTTGTATATGAAATACGGCCGTCAGTTTTGTTGTTTGAATTGTATGAGGTTGTCATGTCTGGGCCTTTTATAGGTGACTACACGGTTTGGGCTATGCTCATTGTTGAAGGCCGTACAGTGAACTATAGTTGATAATTTCTGTGTCATTTTGGTCTAATGTGGAGTGTTGTCTCATTGGTAATCATACCACATCTTCGTTTTTACGCAAGCGCTAACACGGTGATTTCATCCCGTCGAACCAAGATCCATCTTCAAACATACGGACATAAAGCAGTTAAAAGGTAGAACGTATAAAAAACAAGTAAGGAACAAATGCGTATCGAACATGAAGTAAAAGGATCGGTTGAGCACAAACACATATAAATAGGTCATAAAAAGATCATTTTACCTCAACCAATTCAGAACTATTACCATATGTAAGACTATTAACAACTAGATTTGTAATTGCTAGCAATAACGGAAGGCACCCCTTCCCCCTATTACCAGGTGAGCGACAGCCATTTTGACAATTCCAAAGTCAAAGAGAGCATCTACAGATGTCTAGTAACATTTTTGCAAAGTTTCATTAAGTTTGAACATTTTGAATTTTTGATATTTTTGCTGTTTCCATGGTTACGGCGGCCATTTTGAAAATTCTAACTTCAAAATCCAACTCTGCCTATGCCAGTTACCATTCCTGTAAAGTTTCATCCAGTTTGCGGAAAATTCTTATTTTTGAAATTTTTGACCTTTTTGCATTGTTTCCATGGTAACAAGACCTATTTTGGAAATTCCAACTCCAATGTTGCTCATCATTACTGTGAAGTTTCATGAAGTTTTGAGCATTTTGAGAATTTTGAAAATTTTGGTGTAGTTTCCATGGCAACATAGTAGTTCCAATGATCGCCAAAATCATCCAACACCTGTATATAGTGGGCACCTACATTGTTTTAAAATATGATGATTCTGAGTTGAAGCATATCCAAACAGTTCACCAAAAACCAAAAGCTCATTTTTTTCACAATTGTGCCGTTTCCATGGTAACGGCAGCCATATTAAATTATTCCATGCCATAATTAAAAAGGGGGAAGGATATTAAAAATCAAATAAGTAACGAATAGGTAACGAATAGGGAATAGGGAATAGGTAACGAATAGGGAATAGGGAATAGGTAACGAATAGGCAACGAATAGGGAATAGGGAATAGGTAACGAATAGGTAACGAATAGGGAATAGGGAATAGGTAACGAATAGGTAACGAATAGGGAATAGGGAATAGGTAACGAATAGGCAACGAATAGGGAATAGGGAATAGGTAACGAATAGGGAATAGGGAATAGGTAACCAACTTGACGCCCATCATTTTAGACAGATTTTTTTTTATATTTCAATATCAAAATAGATATTAATTGGTGGAAAGACCTTCAATTGTTCTCTGAACAATTGGTTTTTAATTGAATATGTTATTTCTTTAATAATACGATTCTATGTAGTTAAATATTTATAATATCGAAAGAAAGAGGAAAACTCCTTTTTTCCGCAGAATTCCGATTCTTCGTCTACATGATATACGCACATACATCTATTTTAAGTAAGTAATTTTTCACACACCTTATGCGTCTTTTATGAACTTTGTAAAACCAATTAAACAGATGTTACAGTTGAATGCATGTATATATGATGCAAAGACATTTGTAAAACACTCCCCATCTTTAAATTCATCCAAAATGACCCCTAACTTCCTTCAATATTATTTATATTTATCGATCTAGGTCAATGTAATAAGAATACTTATTAAAATTTGAATTGCACAATTTCCAAGAACTGAAATAGAAAATAATGATCTACTTTGATAACATATCTTGTCGCGTGATATTTAAAATACGTGTATGTATAAGAACACGGTCAAATCGGAAATATTTGTTTCTGTCTCCAGAAGTTAAAAGAAAATATGACTCCTTTTACAATAGCGCATCTTTATATGATTTCTATATAATATGAATAAACTTGATTTGAAATTGAATAAAATACTACGAACAGATATACCGGTTTGATTTGTCAAATATAAGTAATCGTTATAAACATAATGAATAATGTAAAAAGGTATGCCAAGTCTTTAATCTACTAGTTTTGTTTTGTACACTTGACGAAAGATATTTTTGAACGAAGTTAACACACATTAAATTGATAAGTACTTGGTCACCTTACAAACAAAAGGGATGAGGTTATTGTTAACACTATTATCGTTTAATCCTTTTTTTAGCAGATTCATATGAAACTTTAAGAAGATTCGTCTTTTAGGAAAACGACCAATGCGTTAAACAATGTTTTGGTGCAAATCCTGCAATTTAAACACCGTTTAGATCTACATTAGCAAAAGCAACCATGATTTAGCAATACATACAGCAATCGAATACAAATATAAAGAATCAAGTCATCACAACTGAAAAGTTATGATTAGACCACATTCCGTCCCGTGAATTAAAAATATGCAAACGCCTTTTAAATATTTATATTTATATAATACAAATGCCATTTATATACATGCGACTACCATATATAAGTCTTGTACCTTACTGTTATATACTATTAAATAATGATTAGGTAATGTAAACTGCAAACACATTCAAAGTAGCAAAATGTTAAGAAATTAGCGTGTATACTGAGATGAAAGCCAAAGCCTTACAAATAAACATTTGTTTTGGTACATGTATTATTTGTCAATATTCTGTTTCTTACATGTATTGTTGTATTTTGAATAAGCATTTCACGAGCGCATTCTGCGTCTATCAAGGTCTTCGCCAAATTTTATTTAATGAACATTTCCAAAGTACTTACCTTTTATGAAGCTGTTAATATTGATGTAGATTGTCAATTAACTGAAGATTGAAGTACACAGTCAAAGGACGTGTACCTTTATCGTTCGTTCGAAAATTATAATCTTTTTTTTAGAGTTTGACAAGGCCATATGATATGTTATCTCGTACATACATCTAGACAGTACTTCCACTTATATAGATCGTTTATGTTCTGACATGGACATTTGAATTTTGGTACCCCGGTGTCTCGGTGATGTATTCAAAGGATTTTGTATCAAATTGATCTATAAATTTATTGATTGTATGCTAATTTATGTCCTATTTTACGCATATTTAGGACGAAAACAAATAAAAAAAAAACACATTAGTACAGTCGGTGCAACAGGCTACGGATAGATCGATCAAAGAGTTATTTCAAGAGTTCATAAAGTTCAGAGAGCATGACACTCTTTAAACAGAAAGTATCGAATTGTAATTCCATACTCTGAACCTATATGGAGACGAAGTCCCCTATTACAGTAGAAAAATTCATAAATTAAAAAAAAAAAAATCGGAAAATTTTACATTGTACTAATTATATATAATGAACTCAAAATCGTTCAAATTTTTTTTTTGTGCTTTTTTTATTCCCGCATTAGCGCAGAACGCAGAAATCTACTTCCTTCTTCTGTTCTCGTTGTCTTGAGACTTTGAGTAGTCTAGTAAAATATAGGAACTCAAGGAATAGACTACCAATATTTCATTTTTAATAATTCTTTGTCTTTGATATGAATTGACGTTACCTGATGCATTGCGTTTCTTTGTTTACAATGAACATGACGTCATAACTTAAATAACATCACAAGTAAAATCCTTAACAACAGAACCAAAATCGGAAACGTTTCACAAATGATATCGGATATGTTCCTTACGTCGTAACTACAATCCCCTTCCCTTTCATGAATATGACCTACTGAATTAGACTATTTACCGGATTTGTTATCACAAAAGCAACACGACGGGTTTCACATGTGGAGCAGGATCTGCTTACCTTTCCGGAGCACCTGAGATCACCCCTAGTTTTTGGTGGGGTTCGTGTTGTTATTTCTTTAGTTTTCTATGTTGTGTCATGTGTACTATTGTTTGTCTGTTTATCTTTTTAATTTTTAGCGATGGCGTTGTCAGTTTATTTTAGATTTCTGAGTTTGACTGTCCCTTTGGTATCTTTCGTCCCTCTTTTACGGTATTTCCGTTTCTTTTTTTTAACAATGAGTAAGTTACAAAACAAAATAATTCATACAGACTTCGTCCCCATGCATTCACAGGTAATGCCTGCCTCATATTATTACTGATTATTTATACATCCAAAATTGTCAAAAGTACGCTACACTTGGGAAATGGTTTAACATCGAGTGTAACAAAGTGAGCATATTTCCCACAGTTACCATTTGGGTTCAAAAAGAAAGGTAATTCTCATCAAAATGTTTTTTGGTAGAATCATAGCTGTTAAAAACTACACGACGGGCGCATGATGTGGATCGGGATCAGCTAACCCTTCTGGAGAACACGCGATCAAGCCATGTTTTCGGTGGGGAACGAATTGCCTTTTTATTTTTCATTTGTATACTATTTCTGTTGTTTGTCTTATGGTCTCCTTCATTCATTGCCATGAAATGTCAGTATATTTTCAGTGTTAATGTGCATTTGGTATCGTTCGCTTTTTAGCTGTCTGACAAGATTTGACGAAACTATATGTCAATTTTGTTTATGGATCATTGAACCTCATATTGTTAATAGTTTCAAAATTTATCATCGTAGCATGAAGTCAAAAGAATAAAGGATTTATGTATGTGACTTTGCAATGCTGAAAAAAAATCTAAAGAAATTGCTATTTTCAGACATTTCTCTAGCAGAATTTTCAGTATTTGATAAAAGCGTGTTTGCTAAAATCTTCCTAATGGATGGGTTATATTAGACCCATAAAAAAATGAGGGAGTCTCGGGTTTCTATAATGGCACGGAGTTCCTGTTCTTTTGTAGCACCATATACCTATAGCAAGATGATAATTAACTGATACGTTACGAATTATTTTCGCGAGGTCTTTATTTTCGCCTGATTTAGGGGATATTAGTGCATTTTTTGGTAATTTGCATTTTGTAGAGTGAATAAGACAGACGTATTTATTTGATTTTTTATTTTTACAGATCTATAACACAGACTTTATCTGGCAATACATTTAAAAAATATTTGACTTATTCCCTTTTGTGTCTCAGTGAATATCAGTTTTTATGCTAGTAGAGGGGCATTATGTTTTCTGGTCTGTGCGTCCGTTCATTCGTTCATCCATCCGGTCGTCCGTTCGTTTGTTCGTTCGTTCGTTTGTCCTGCTTCAGGTTAAAGGTTTTGGTCAAGGTAGTTTTTGATGACGTTGAAGTCCAATCAACTTGAAACTTAGAATATATTGGATGATATTCGATTGTTTCGATACACTGAAAAACTATCAAAAATATGAAATACAAAATGTATCTGTTTTAATTTATAGCAACTTTCACGGTTGTAAATATGTTGCATATTTTTTGATTTTAAAAATCACTGAGACAAGATTCATCGGCAGTAAAGCCCCGGTCACAACATATCGTACGATTTTTTTTTGTCGTGGAAGATCTATAAAATAGTTTTCATGGCACTGTCGTTCAAAATGTCAAAACAATATTTCCAGTGGTCAAATCAGCTCCGACATGTAAACGATGATTCCACGATGGGTTCACGACAGAAAAAAATGTAATTGCACTGTCGTGGGTTTGTCACAAGTCGGTCGTGCGACAGTTGTACAACAATTGTGAGTTGTTTCCGGCTTTTTTCAGGTTTTCATGTCATGGGATGTGCGTGTTACTTTCGTGTTTGATGGTCACTGTCGTGCCACTGTCGTACAACTGTCGCACAACAGTCGTGGGTGACTCTCGTGTTTGAATCCGAACTACTAATATATAAAAAAAGGCCCGGTTTCTTGGGTAAGTGATGCCAGGCTCTATCCGCATGTACCAACGAAATTAGCGACAGATCCCTGCTCCCACTCTTTTATTAGTGTAACATGCTGACCAAACATCAGACGCCGTTCGATCCATGGCCTAAACCACCAACGTCGTTCATTTCGCTGGTTCCTATGCTGTTCACGGGCTCGAATCAACACTAACAGGACAATGTATTGCCCTTGTTGGAATCCGACATTGCGCCTATTTAGCAGGGCCAATCGTAATCGTTTTGATGGAATAACCATCCTCTTTAAACGGCAGACTGTTTGTTCCAATCGTTCATTCCCGCCGAACTGTATTCTTCTAAATAAAATGAAAATGTGGTGCACGACGAACGTACCACTGTCGTACGACAGACAATCAATGTTGTGCGAGCATCGTACGAAATTTGGTATTCGTGAGACAATCGTGCGACTGTATCACGAGTGACTTGCGACAGTCGTGAGATTGTCTTACGACCGTCGTTCGACCGTCGAACGATTTTGTTTTTTATTGAAATGGTTTATGTTGGTACCCACGACAATGTGTGTATCGCACGACTGTCACACGACCGTGGTGAGACACTCTCACGACAGCCCTAAAACAGTAAAACCACAAAAAAAGGTGCATGTCTAATGTTCGTCCCACGACACACAACAGCGCCACAATGCTTAAAATATTGTGTGACTGTCGTACGACGATCACAGATGACCCGCGATTTGACAATTTTTCATGTCGTAGAGCCGCATAGGTTGGTTTGTTGTGACCAGGGCTGCGTTAAGGGCATACGATACAGTTTCGATCTCATGATGATTTTTTTTAAACCAAAATGTGCAAACAAGCTATTTTTCACCTAAGCAATTAAAATATGTAATAAAAAATATACCTTCATGTGCTACTTTAAGATATAAAAAGGGTCGACATTTTAGTCATTTACTTAAATTTTCAGGTGTTTATTTTTACATATCTATCCTTTGGATAGACACATAACGTTTTTTTTTTAAATTTTAACTGATAAACACAAACGGAATATTGTAGAAACATTTTGAAAATTTTCTATACATAAATATGCAATTAATATGTCTTATACAATTAACAATTCTGTGGAAATAATTAATTTTTAAAATGGTTTCCGGATTTTAAGGAACAACGTAATTGTTCGCGGCGTATTTATGATATTTGAAACAGTTTCAATGTTGACCTTTTCATTAAAATTGGTACAAATTATATTCATACTTATGCCAATTTAAAAAATGCGGTCCATGTACTCGTTTTTAAGTTAAATCAGTTTAAGTCATACAAAATCCAGTCGAAAAATGTATCTTTCCTCTATATGTCACTGTTTGACGTCGCAAAAATAACATATAGTGGTAGTAACGTCATTATCTCCCCTGTAACTGTATCATATGCCATATGATCTGTAACAGAAAGAATAAGATGTTCGTTATATGTTTGGGATGAAGAGATAGACATTGCCCTGACACAATTATGTGAAGATTTAGATATATAGAAAAAAAACCAAATTTCTTGACAATGACGATTACAGACTTTCAAAGTACAATTGTTTATGATCCCTGACGTTATTTGAATGCAATGATATACCACTTTTCTGTAGACTCTCATTGATCAAAGAGTCCTGTATATCATCAACTATATAACTGTTGAATAACCTAAAAGAATTATAGTTAACACATGGGTATGTGTCGAATCTTTTTATTATAAGTATGTGCTATTAGCAGATACAGTATTTAAATGTACTGTTGTTAATTAGCTGTGATTCCGTTTATATATACGCGTAAATCAGCCATTTAATTGTGATGTCGTTTAAAATTTATTAAAGTTACATTATATCCGTATTATATCAAATATGTGTGTTCCTATTCACAACGCAATCATATAGGTTGCATTTCTGTAAACATCTGCAATGCAATTTTCTATAGGAACTCCTTTTACGGCTGAATCTGTACCACTCTTACTATGAAGTTTTGAAAAAAAATACATCCTACAATGGAAAGTTCATATGGACTACTTTTTTTTTCAAGGTCAAAATATAGGGATGTATGGCATAGTTTTAACGTTAATATGCCCCGAACTTCTAGAGTTTAAAATTACACTAAAATTCTGTACTACCCCTTCATTGACTTATTGTTCGCCACAGATATCAATTTAACTGATATGCATATGCTTTACAGGTAACATTCCCAAGTTATGTCTCTACGTGATGAAACATAGAGATCATATCTGGGAAGCAGTACGTAAACAAAATTAATTATCTATGAATAGGGATACTTAGTCGACGCAATAACTAACTTAATTGTGAATAGTAAAGGTCGAAAATTGATAAAAAAAAATCTTTGAAATGTTTATTAAGGGATCCAGACGGCGTGCCAACCAAATGTAATGAAATTTTTCACATATGAATTGATAGTGAAAAAAAAAATAAAAAATTCTAACGACAAACGACAAAATTATTTTAATCCAGTAAAAGCATTTACTATTTGTGAATTCTTTAAAATTTTAAAGAACTTCTGGACAATTTTAAATCTCGATCTTTTTCTGAAATTCATTCTTACATATTTTTGATTTTTTAACCCATGTGAAATTATAAAATTGTTTCGAATAAACATTGAACGACAAAATTTCTTCTGATGTGACTTTTAAATTTTCTGACGTCAGACACGCGAAGCAAGACCGTGTTTTTAATTTGATAGATGTATTTGTGCCCTTAATAAAATTGTTTGTTTTAAGATTGTAGCACAGTGATGACTGCTGTACCCATATTTTGACTATTTTATTTATTGTCTGTTTTGTTCAAGCATCGTTATAAATATTACGGAATTCGATGAGACGACTGTCGTACAGGTGAGATGTTTAGCGCTATGAAACCAGTTTCAATCCACCATTTTCTACAGTTGAAAGTGTCTGTTCCAAGACAGGAATATGACAGTTGTTGTACATTCGTTTGATGTGTTTTGTCATTTGATTAGGGACTTTACAATTGAGTTTCCTTCGAAGTTCAGTATTTTTGTGATTCTACTTTTCACATTCAGATGTTTACAGAGCCATCCACTAGAATTTGCTTGGTTTCCAAAAACGTCCATGAAATATCACATTTTTGTTGTTCTGAATATGGTAGAAATGATAATGTTAAATTCGTAAAGAAAAAGTAATCGTATTATGATTATTCGCAGCATTGACTCTTTACGCCAATTTAGAATTTTATATTTTGAAATTGGAGATAAAAAAACTCAACATACTTTTGATTCTTCTTACATGTAGATAGCTAGTTTTTATTTTCTATTAAGATCTTTATAAAGTCAATATTATTTCAGATCTGTCAGATGTGGTGATAGCCATGTAGAGTCAAATCACTACTTTTTGATGTCCCATTTATTCTTCAGTCAGAAACCAATTGTCAAATACTAGGAACTTGTATCTTATAAACTCGCCACCAAATTTGAATATATTTACCTCTTGTGATACGTTATTACCTATTGACGAATATGAAATAATTTGTATAGATATATAATGTTTAGTATGATTTGCTTGTCTGCTATGTAAAAATGTTACAAATTGTACATAGAAGATTTTATATTAAAATTCATTATGGAAATGGGGAATGTGTTTTTTAAAAAGAAACAACAACCCGACCAAACAGCAGAAAATAGTCCATCAATGGGATTCCTACATAGCGAGAAAATCCCACACCAAGCGCCAAGCATCGGTTGCCCCCTGAACAAAATATGTACTAGTGCTATGAAAATGGACGTCACACTAAATTTCCAAACATATTAATAAATGAACGTACCTTGACCTATAATGGTTTACTTTTATGAATAGTTATTTGGATTGAGAGCTGTCTCATTTGCACTCATACCACATCTTCTTATACCTATTAAGTATGATTTGTTTGTCTAATCGTTGAGGGAAGCGTAATAGAGACGAAGTATTATTTTTTTTATCATTTTGATAAATTTGAACTTTTGATAGGCGAGATTTGTCAATTAAAATGTTAACGTTAAAACTTCGACTTCTAATCTTTTTTTGCATTTTTTAGTTAATAAAATATGTTTAAACTGAACAGTATTTTTTATTTGTAATTTCGCACGTTATATCAAAGATATTACAAAACAACAGGTTGAATGGTGCATATATTTGAACATATAGGTAAAAATCAAACAGAAAAAACAACAAAAACAACAACAAAAAAACAACAACAAAAACAACAAACAACATAAAAACCAGTAACCGGATACACTATTAAAAATAATCTCCTTTTAGTTTTATATATGATGAGTTCATCTACTGCACCATTCCAAAAACCAAACCTTATATATATTCATTTCTCAACAAACCATTTACATAGGCGTTGTACAGAGAACACAATATTAATAACAATTCAACATATATGAGAGAGATGTCAGCCCGGATCACAAAACCAATTAATAACAATTTTGATAAAGGTACAATTCAAAATTATCGATTTTCTTCTCTAGAGGTCATCGGATCTCCAAATTGCATGTTTATTCAAAAGTTTTATAATTTATTCAATGAATAAAATTTCGTTTTGGCAAATTTCCTGCTTGACGTTATGTTTTAACTTCATTTGCGTCGCATAATGTGCATTTTCTCCTTTTACTTTGGATTATTTTGCAATTTTTCTTGTTTAATAATGGACGTTACAAGTTGTAATAAAAAAAGATGTATAAAGAGTGCCAAAAAGGCGACATCTCACAGGAATATAATGGTGTTGAATAAAACCATGTAAACAGGTAATTTACATAAATTATTTTCTTACGAGATACATGATACTGCAAGAAATAAATAAATTACAGAGGTGAATTACACATTGTGTAAACAGGTCATACCAACATGAAAGAACGATTTATTGTTACTCGCAGTTACTTCAAGCTAGTGAAAAGCCAAAAATCATAAACAATTCTAAATGAAGCCTCTGAGATAACAATCAATTAAATCAAATCACAGAGATTTAGTGTTTGACGCCATTGACAACCAAATAAGACATGATCGTGTGCCATGCCAAAAGCAGGATCAACAGGCAATGTGATCGTTAAAATTTAACCTTATAATTAATATTATGTATTATGTTATATATAGATAAAGCAATCTCGTAATACGTGTAAAAGGTGTGCATATTTATACGTTTAACAACAAAGATTAAGAATAAAACTATGTAGCCTCAAATAAGAATGAATGTACTTCCGAAACAAATTTGACCTACCTTTAAATAATATCGATTCAGCAACATCATTCACATTAAGATTTTATGTTCGTTCTTGTTTTATTTAACCAAATTTGTTAGACTTTTTTTAAGGAATGACTGTAATATTTGTTCTGTCTATGAAGAAATAACACCAACAATGTGGTGCACAATGAATAACCCGTATACGTTTGAAGCACATTTTTTTATGTTATTTTGAATAGACAGAAAAAATATTACAGTCATTTCTTATAATTTAATTCTAAATTCCATTTGAAACCTAAGTTAATCATGAAAAACGTAGATTACGTCACGGTCAGATGACAGAATTATGTCTATAAGATGATAAACAAAACACTTTGAGCCCATCAGCAGACACGTTACATCCAAAATTAAATTATTTAGATATACTAATCAAAAGTGTAATGAGGTTCAATGTATTTAGTACAGTTAAACATTCTTAGAGACGACCCTATGTGAACTAATATTAATCATTTCTCATTCCATCCGTAATTCTTGGTTGCACTTCTATAGAGTAAGGTGCTATCGTGTTAGATTTAAAGCAATTGCATATCAATCGCGGATGTATTTTTTTAAAACGAAAAATATAAACAAACGGATCGACCAACGGATTCAGCAATAACAACTCATTGGTCGTTTTAATGACGTCACTATTTTCAGTTTCACTAATATAGCTGTAAATTATATTCAGAGTTCTTGGTAACATTGAACATGCTGTTACGACAATGATGCAACCTAGGGTTATACAGTTAGAACGCATGCGTAGTGTTGCTTTCCTCTTCTGCTTTATTTGAAATTCACTCAGACCTTCAATTCCATCTGTTTTTCGCTGGCTCTTGTACATTCTGAGAATAACAAACGCATAACAACTCCAAATCAATGTGACAAATACAAGATTTGGAACCTCCATAAAGATGGCAAATGTAGGCTGCGAGTAGTATTGAAGTTCACATGGATACGGTTCCCCTTTAGTCTTCGTTCTCTTCAACTCCCAAACAAAATGACATAAAACGTACACGTGTATTAGTAGCAGTCCTAATCCTACGGCTATGTTACTGGTAAACATCTTTAAAATACGTATTGGTGCTCTAAATGTAGCATTTAAACGTTGAAGGCACAGGAAAAGTGTCATCAACAGAGAACAATGGATCATTGCAGGTGCAAGATGGATCACCACTAGACACTGATATTGATATGAACCATTAGTAGAAAAATCAACTGTTAACCTTACAATTAAAAACCATGCAAACTCAATTGTCAACAAGCTATCGGAAATGATAAGAATCATGGACAATAGAAAAAATCTATTTTTTGATAGCTGTCCTTTTTTAGATAACTGAATTATTGCACAGATATGAAATCCTATTAATGTTATACACAATCCAAGGAGAAATACCCATTTCATGATCAACTGATAATAATCAAACTATACATGCAATTAGGTTTCCAGCATAAAAAATGCTAAAGAAAATTATAGTAAAGGGGGCAACTAATCATATCCACCTATATAATACACCAAGTGACTTTGTGACGTTAATTGTCGTCTGGTGTCAGTTAATTTTCTCAATAATGATTGGGATTGTTGGAAATGCTCATAAAGTAATCGAAGCAAATTATAAACTTTCAACACATGTTCTAAGTATTATTGAAACACCTGCTGTAAACTATATATTAACATTTATATTTAGCCTACATATTACATTTGCCACATGATCTATGAAAGGAATAGGCGGTGATGTTGCAACTGAGAATATATCCCAGTCTGTTTAAATGATTTATACATATTTACATATTATGCATGGTTTTACTTAAAACAAATGCAAATAACATATCTAATTTTGATTATTATTGTAAATGACTTATAAATGAGGTGATATGTATGTATTATTACACCACAAATTGTCAATTTATAAAAAATATTATAACTGTCCAGCGATGAGTCCATCATCATATAGATGCATACATATCATCGTCAATCAGCTTAAGGCAAATATATAGAACGTAATTGAGACTGAAATAGTTGCACACTTCACAATGAAGCAGCAACTCATACTATAAAATAGAATAGAATAACCAAACAATGCAGTGCAAAGATCTGTATATACATAGTAGATACAAATAGTAAAGTTACACTCACTGTTAATAAAGCCGTTAAATCAAACTGATTGTAGGTCTCATGTCTACATGCACTGACATGCATTAGTCATGACCAGTTTATATACGGAAGGAATAAGCAATTTGATCGCTAATGCAAAGTTATGTAAACCAGCAAAATCCTTATTACCACTATCTATACAGTTTAATATATGCTGTTCAAACCCTTAAAATAAAAGCTTGTATTTTTATGTTATTTTTATTTGATAAAAAGCTCCGATGTTATGTGTTTATTACATTGATTGCAATGATTTATATTAAGTTCCCAGTTAAATAAACCCGATAATTTCACATGTGAAATAAACGTGGTTATGTCACTCTCTGACGTCATACAACAATAAGCGTTGTCAAGACATCGGATCAAAACAAATTTTGAATGCGTAAGGAAAAAATATAGTTCCTTACATTTTCTAAATTAATTTTTTGAAAAAGCCATTTGCCAATATAATAAAAAGAATAACTAATAAAGAATTCAAATATCGAAAAATATTCAACTCGTGACCGAACAACACTGATAATTAACTCATGCGCTACGCGCATTCATGAATTAATGTGTTGTTCGGTCACTCGTTGAATATTTTTCTCTATTTGAATTCTTCGATTAGTTATTCTATAAGTATTGTTGTGTATAAAGTGTATAAAGAAATTGAAAGAATAACCCTTGACTGTCGTAATGATTGGAAACCATACCACATATCTTTGTTTCAAATAGTAATTACAGAAAAAAATCTTATATCTAATGAAACACCCGAAGTGTCCGATCTATCTAAACCTTCAAAGAGTAAAGTTGGCTGTAGGTTTATATTCAGCCAACTTTCAAATTCTGTCTAAAGTTAAAATTTTCAGTTATAAATAATTGGTTAAATTGTCATGGAATTTTATTAAATTTTGACAGTTTTTTTAACGGAAACGACATGGTCAAGTGAAATGTTTTGAAATACATATTTTCCCTTCATTTTACCGTATTTTACTAACGAAAGGTCTTCAATAGACTCTCATTAAACTTTAGCAGAAGCCTTTTAATGAATCATTGAGATTATTTCTGAAGTAAATTGTCGAAAATATTTTGTTTTCATTTTCAGTATTTTTCTGCTATATGCACCTTTTTCCACATTCATATGAATGTTTACAAAATATTCATGAGTTATAAGTTATATATATATAGAGGTATACATGAAATATAACATAATGCATAATCGTGATTGTTATGAACGTTTAATTATATTTTCATAGTTTTGTTTAGCCGATAATATTGTTCCCGGCAAAATTGACAGTTTTCTATTTTCCGTTATGAAATCTCGCCAACATGTGGCATTCGAAAAACAGCATTTGTTTTTTCAGTTTCTATTAATACAACATTTCATTATTAACTGCATTTTACCTGCTGTATATTTCTGCTTCGGTGTAAAGTCGGATGAAATTGTCCATTCCTTCAATATAATTCTATGTTTACATTCTCGATAACTTTAATAAACACATTTAACCTTGACTGGCAACGACCTATATTCGTTCACGCAAGGATAAGGCGTGCTAAGATCTATAAAGACCGGACTTTTCTATAACGAAACGAATTTGAACCGATCTTGAAAGATTCCAAGAGGTAATAACACATACACGAAATCACATTCAACCGTTTCAACATATTGTATTTCATCTACCTGTATTTACTACTATTGATAATAATAATCTCTGATATTTTAAATAGTTGTTTAGTTATTATTTAATATCTTGAAACCAAAGATATTGTTTTTAAATTAAAGATTGGCAACAATCTTTACACTGATGGCAGCGAATTTAGTTTTCTTTTCTAAGAAAATTTTAAGAATCTACGTGAATATTTTATTAGGCACGCAATTGTTAAGTACACATATTGTTTCTGTCCATATTTTATGATATTTTGTTACACGCAAAACAATGAACATAAAAAAAGACACTTCAACGAAAGCTGAAAGAAATAGATAGTACAGTTGGTCAATATAACTTAAAATTCCAGTATATATTTAAGTAATTTTAAATTCAACAAGGATAAATTCTAATCCAAGTTTAAATACAATGATTATTGAGTTTAAAAAATATCAACAAGAATAAATTCTAATCCAAGTTGAAAAGGTTTTAATTTAAAATTCAACAAGGATAAATTCTAATCCAAGTTGAAAAGTAATAATATAGATTGTTCAAATCTGTATCATCAAGGATAAATTCTAATCCAAGTTGAAAAGGTAATAATTTAAAATTAAATATATATCAACAAGGATAAATATAAATCCAAGTTGAAATAAAATAGTTAAGGGGTACAATTCAACCAAGATAAATTATAATCTAAGTTGAAAGCTTCAATATAAAAAATGTAAATACCATATTCAACCAGGATAAATTTTAATCCAAGTTGAGTTTAAATTAAGGAGTCTATTTTAAACAAGGATAAATCTGAATCCAAGTTATATAGTAAGACTATAATTTTTCAAAAGGGTCTAAGTTGTAGATATATAATATTTGGATAAAGTCGAAGTTAAAAAATTTATAGTCTATTTCAAATTTGTTCTTTATATAGGGCTATTTCACAAAGTAAGGATAGATTCATAAATTAAAAGGTGTTTTTAAAGTAAAACTTAGGAAATTCTTTTTCAATTTCAACAAGGATAAAAAGTAATCTAAGTTAAATAATTCTGAAAAAGTAAAAGATTAAAAGAGGGACGAAAGATACCAGAGGGACAGTCAAACTCATCAATCGACAATAAACTGACAAAGCCATGGCTAAAAAGGGAAAGAACAAACAGACAAACAATAGTTCACATAAAACTACATAGAAAACTAAAGAATAAACAAGACGAACCCCAAGGAACAATGATACAGTTTAATCCCAGTTGATTAGTAAATTGTAACTCTTAATTCCATTTAGCAATTAAAAGTAAAATTTATAATTTAAGAGACAGATCTCGTATACTACAGGTGTTCAATTCACGTAGTAGGGAATAAGCAATCGAATACAAATATAAAGAATCGAGTCATCACAACTGAAAAATTATGATCAGACCACTTTCCGTCCCGTGAATTAACAAAATGCAAACGCCTTTTAAATATGTATATTTATATAATACAAATGCCATTTACATACATGCGGCTACCATATATAAGTCTTGTACCTTACTGTTTTATACTATCAAATTATGATTATGTAATGTACACTGCAAACACTGTCAAAGTAGCAAAATGTTAAGAAAGGAGCGTGTGTACATAGATAAAAGCCAAAGCCTTACACATGAATATTTGTTTTGGTACATGTATTATTAGTCAATATTCTGTTTCTTACATGTATTGTTGTATTTTTAAGAAGCATTTCACGAGCGCATTCTGCGTCTATCAAGGTCTTCGACAAATTTTATTTAATGAACATTTCCAAAGTACTTACCTTTTATTAAGCTGTTAATATTGATGTAGATTGTCAATTAACTGAAGATTGAAGTACACAGTCAAAGGAGGTGTACCTTTATCGTTCGTTGGAAAATGATAATCTTTTTTTTAGAGTTTGACAAGGCCATGTGATATGTTATCTCGTACATACATCTAGACAGTACTTTCACTTATATAGATCGTTTATGTTCTGACATGGAAATTTGAATTTTGGTAACCCGGTGTCTCGATGATGTATTCAAAGGATTTTGTATCAAATTGGTCCGAGAACACAATTATTTCGTAGTGCATTTCTTTTAGAACATAAATGAAAATTAAAAAAATCCCACCTGCGCTTTCTCAAAAAAACTTTTACAGTGTGTTGTACTACTTTTGGGACAAATGATATCAAAATTATAGAAAACTTCATCGGCTCTAACTCAAAATATGGACAATTTTATGTTTAGGGCGTCTTGAAATCTTTTGACAGCTTCCGAAGTGCTAATTTCAACCTTTTTCAGCTGGAACAAATAACTACTTTCCTTTAAAATTCTGGAACCAAATTTTTTTACAGTGTAATTTCACCCCCCTACTTGCAATTTGAGGCATTAAACATGGAGAAATAAATTTGGAAGGGGTATACAAATTAATGGCAAGTAACCCACTGTCAACACTAGGGACTATATTCGTGAACAACGAAAATCAAGGGACGACAATTGTGGTCTCCGACCAATTGATCGATAAATTTATTGATTGTATGCTGATTTATGTCATATTTTACGCATATTTAGGACGAAAACAAATTTAAAAAAAAAACATTAGTACAGTCGGTGCAACAGGCTACAGATAGATCAATCAAAGAGTTATTTCAAGAGTTCATAAAGTTCAGAGAGCATGACACTCTTTATACAGAAGGTATCGAATTGTAAGTCCATACTTTGAACTTATATGTGGACGAGGTCCCCTATTACAGTAGAAAAATCAATATTTTTTTTTTTAAAAATCCGGAAAATTTAATTGTACTAATGAACTCAAAAACGTTCAAATTATTTTGTCGCTTTTTTAATTCCCGCATTTGAGCAGGACGCAGAAATCTACTTTCCTCTTCCGGTCTCGGTGTCGTGATACTTTGAGTCTAGTAAAATATAGGAACTCAAGGAACACAATACCAATATTTCATTTTTAAAAATTATTTGTCTTTGATATCAATTGACGTTACCTAATGCTTTGCGTTTCTTTGTTGATATTGAACATGACGTCATAACTTAAATAACGTCACAAGTAAAATCCATAACAACAGAACCAACATCGGAAACGTTACGGTATTTCCGTTTCTTTTTTTAACAATGAGTAAGTTACAAAAAAATAATTCATACAGACTTCGTCCCCATTCACAGGTAATGCCTACCTCATACTATGACTGCTTATTGATACATCCCAAATTGTCAAAAGTATGCTCGCTTGGGAAATGGTTTAACATCCGGTGTAACAAAGTGAGCATATTTCCCACTGTTACCATTTGGGTTCAAATAGAAAGGTAATTCTCATCAAAATGTTTTTTGGTAGAAACAGAGCTGTTAAAACCACACGACGGGCGCATGATGTGGATCGGGATCTGCTAACCCTTCTGGAGCACCTGCGATCAAGCCAAGTTTTCGGTTGGGATCGAGTTGCCTTTTTTCTATTTTTTATTTGTTTACTATTTCTGTTGTTTGTCTTATGGTCTCCTTCATTTATTGCCATGAAATGTCAGTCTATTTTCAGTGTTAATGTGCTTTTGGTATCGTTCGCTTTTTTGTTGTTGGTTACATTTGGGTATAATAAAGCTCTTTTTTTGATTAACGACATG
Organism: Mytilus galloprovincialis; assembly: GCF_965363235.1. Taxonomy (NCBI): domain Eukaryota; kingdom Metazoa; phylum Mollusca; class Bivalvia; order Mytilida; family Mytilidae; genus Mytilus; species Mytilus galloprovincialis. The sequence goes on from NC_134843.1 coordinate 94,382,092, forward strand.
CAATTTAATGACAAACAATGCTTTCACACATTAGCAGCTTTCTGACAAGACTTGACGAAACTATATGTCAATTGTGTTTATGGATCTTTCAACCTCATATTGTTAATAGTTTCAAAATTTATCATCGTATCACGAAGACAAAAGAATAAAGGATTTATGTACGTGACTTTGCAATGCTGAAAAAAATCTAAAGAAATTGCTATTTTCAGACATTTCTCTAGCACAATTTTCAGTATTTGATAGAAACGTGTTTGTTAAAATCTTCCTAATGGGTGGGTTATATTAGCCCCATCAAAAAATGAGGGAGTCTCGGGTTACTATAATGACACGGAGTTCCTGTTCTTTTTTTAGCACCATATACCTAAAGCAAGATGATAATTTACTGATACGTTACGAATTATTTTCGCGAAGTCTTAATTTTCGCCTAATTTAGTGGATATTAGTGCAATGTTTGGTAATTTGCATTTTGTAGAGTGAATAAGATAGTCGTTTTTTTTATTTCTTATTTTTACAGATCTATAACACAGCCTTTATCTGGCAATACTTTAAAAAAAAAAAAACCCTACAGACGGATAAACAACCAGAAAAATAATCGGTAAATATGTGGCTAATTCACTTTTGTGCCTCAGTGAATATCAGTTTTTATGCTAGTAGAGGGGCATTCTGTTTTCTGATCTGTGCGTCTGTTCATTCGTTCGTCCATCCGGTCGTCCGTTCGTTCGTTCGTTCGTCTGTCCTGCTTTAGGTTTAAGTTTTTGGTCAAGGTAGTATTTGATGAAGTTGAAGTCCAATCAATTTGAAACTTATTCCATTTGATATGATCTTTCTAATTTCAATTCAAATTCAGTGCGAGTGGGGCATCCGTGTTCTGTGGACACATTCTTGTTGAAAAGTTAAAAAAGAACCAACACCCGGATATTTACATGTACCTCATCAAAAGACAGCAATTGTAGAAAATCGAAGTCACAATTCTCTGCATGTACATTGAGTTTAATTGTGACCAATGGATCAATACATGATTGACCATTTGTTGACGAAATAGTCAAAGTGTAATTTCCTGGCATAATATGAAAGTTGAGGTTTACCATTTGATAATCAGAGAAACAATTCGAAATGCTACTGCTATAGCCAATTAGTTATTGTATTTATCCACCTTCGATATTTGAATGTATAAATAGTTTATAGTTATTTCATAGTTGTTATTGTTGAAAGCCACGGCCCGAACTTCACCAGACCATTGAGGAAGCCGGGCGGGGGGGGGGGGGGGGGGTGTAAACAAGAAATTTATTGGATGATATTCGATTATTTCGATACACTGAAAAACTATCAAAAAATATGAAATACAAAATGTATCTGTTTTAATCTATATCAACTTTCACGGTTGAAAATGTGTTGCATATTTTTTGTTTTTAAAAATCACTGAGACAAGATTTATCGGCAGTAAAGCCCCGGTCACAACAGATCGTACAATTTTTTTTTGTCGTGGAAGATCTATAAAATAGTTTTCATGGCACTGTCGTGCAAAATATCAAAAACATATTCCGAGTGGTCTCATCAGCTACGACATGTCCACGATGATTCCACGATGGGTACACGACAGAAAAAAATGTAATTGCACTGTCGTGGGTTTGTTGCAAGTCGGTCGTGCGACAGTTGTACAACAATCGTGAGTTGTTTCGGGCTTTCTTCATGTTTTCATGTCATGGGATGTGCCTGTTACTGTCGTGTTTGACGTGTCACTGTCGTGCCACCGTCGTTACACTGTTGTGCCACTGTCATGCCACTGTCGTGCCACTGTCGTGCCACTGTCGCACAGCAGTCGTGGTTCACTCGCGTGTTTGAATCTGAACTACTAATATATAAAAAAGTCCCGGTTTCTTGGGTAAGTGATGCGAGGGGCCATTCTCAGCAAAAATTCTTGAAACATGCCAGGCTCTATCCGCATGCATCCAACGAAATTACCGACAGATTCCTGCTCCAATTCTTTCATCAGTGTAATATGCTGATCAAACATAAGGCGCCGTTCGATCCAGGGCATAAACCACCAACGTCGCTCGTTTCGCTGGTTCCTATGCTGTTCACGGGCTCGAATCAACGCTAACAGGACCTTTTATTGCTCTTGTTGGAATCAGAAATGGCGCCTATTTATAAGGGTTAAGCGTAATCGTTTTGTTGGAATAACCATCCTCTTTAAACGGAAGACTGTTTGTTCCAATCGTTCATTCCCACCGAACTGTATTCTTCTAAATAAAATGAAAATGTGGTGCACGACGAACGTACCACTACTGTCGTACGACAGACAATCAATGTTGTGGGATCATCGTACGAAATTTGGTATTCGTGAGACAATCGTGCGACTGTATCACGAGTGACTTTCGACAGTCTTGAGTTGTCTTACGACCGTAGTACGACCGTCGTACGATTGCATTTAATTGAAATGGTTTATGTTGGTACGACAATGTGTGTATCGCACGACAGTCACACGACCGTGGTGAGACACTCTCATGACAGCCATAAAACAGTAACATGACAAAAAATCGTAGAGCCAAAAAGGTGTCCAATGTTCGTCCCACGACACACAACAGCGCCTAAATGCTTAAAATATTGTGTGACTGTCGTACGACGATCACAGATGACCTGATATTTGACAAAATTTCATGTCGTGGAGCTGCATAGGTTGTTGTGACCAGGACTTTAATGGAGCGTTTAGAGCATACGATTCAGTTTTGATCTCATGATGATTGTTTTAACCAAAATTTGCAAACAAGCTTTTTTTCATCTAGCAATTAAAATACGTAATACAAAATATACCTTCATGTGCTACTTTAGATATAAAAGGGGTCGACATTTAAGACATTTACTCAAATTTTCAGGTGTTTTTTTTACATTTCTATTCTTTGGATAGACACATAACGTTTTTTTTTTATTTTAACGGAATATTGTAGAAACATAATGAATATTTCCTATACATAAATATGCAATTAATATGTATTATACAATTAACAATTCTGTGGAAATAATTAATTTTTATTATAGTTTCCGGATTTTAGGGAAAAACGTCATTGTTTGCGGTGTATTTATAAAATTTGAAACAATTTCAATGTTGACTTTTTCATTAAAATTGGTACACATTATATTCATACGTATTCCAATTTTAAAAATGCGGTCCATGTACTCGTTTTCAAGTTAAATCAGTTTTAGTCATAAAAAAACCAGTCGAAAAATGTATCTTTCCTCTATGTGTCACTGTTTGACGTCGCAAAAATAACATATATTGGTAGCAGCGTCATTATCTCCCCTGTAACTATATCATATACCCACGTTTCGAACGAAATATGATCTGTAACAGAAAGAATAAGATGTTCGTTATATGTGTGGGATGAAGAGATAGACATTACCCAGACACAATTATGTAAAAATTTCTTGACAATGACGATTACAGACTTTCAAAATACAATTGTTTATGATCCCTGACGTTATTTGAATGCTATGATATACCCCTTTTCTGTAGACTCTCATTGATCAAAGAGTCCTGTATATCATCAACTATACAACTGTTGAATAACCTAAAAGAATTATAGTTAACACATTGGTATTTGTCGAATTCTTTTATTATAAGTATGTGCTATTAGCAGATACAGTATTTAAATGTACTGCTGTTAATTAGCTGTGATTCCGTTTATACGCTTAAATCAGCCATTTAATTGTGATATCGTTTAAAATTTATTACAGTTACACTACATTTGTATTATATCAAATATGTGTGTTCCTATTCACAACGCAATCATATAGGTTGCATTTCTGTAAACATCTACAATGCAATTTTCTATAGGAACTCCTTTTACGGCTGAAACTATACCGCTTTTACTATGAAGGTTGGAAAAAAATACATCCTATAATGGAAAGTTCATATGCACTACTATTTTTTCAAAGGTCAAAATATAGGGATGTGTGGCATAGTTTTAACGTTAATATGCCCCGAACTTCTAGAGTTTAAAATTACACTAAAATTCTGATTTATGGTTCGCCACATACATTGTATATCAATTTAACTGATATGCATATGCAAATTTACAGGTAACATTCCCAAGTTATGTCTCTACGTGATGAAACATAGAGATCATATCTGTGAAGCAGTACGTAAACAAAATTAATTATCTATGAATATTATATATCTCCCCAAAAGAGGTGTGGTTGGAGAAACAGCTGTATTTACAAAGCGCAACCAATAATAAACCGGTGATCAAGTTGATTACACACCAAGATGTATAGTTAAAGACTTCTTGTTTTTTCGATACTTGATTTGACAAAAATAAAACGCACTGTAGTAATTATAACAAAATGGTCTCGCGAGACCCCGTGTCTTGCCTGCGGTTGCTACTGTCATTTTAAAAGTGTAACGTTGACGTAAAATATAGGCCATTTATCAGTGAAATGCAGAATAAAAAAATAAAAAAAAAACCCAAAAAACAAGCTCGACCAAAAATGAAGTAGTATGCCTAATGTGTGAAAAGCAAAAGTATCAATACCCCATCAATTAAGACTTCTTTCACATTTTAATCGTGTAAGCTTCAAAAAGTTAAGACATAACTATCGACGGCCAAAAAATCATATTATCACGAGTGATTCCACCAAAATTGGTCAGCATCAATTCACGGTTCAGTGAAACTTTAATGAAATTATATGCAATATAGGATAAATATATCTAACCTCTAAATCTGCTGAATATTTTCCCTAGATGTTAAATAACTTATATACAGGGATACTTAATCGACGCAATAACTTAACTTAATTGTTAATAGTAAAGGTCGAAAATTGATAAAAAAAAATTCTTTGAAATGTTTATTAAGGGATCCAGACGGCGTGCCAACCAAATGTAATGAAATTTTTCACATATGTTATGATAGTGAAAAAAAAAAGATTGATTGATTGATTGTTGGTTGCTTAACGTCCAGTGGCAAATATTTCATGCATATTCAGGACGAGAACAAGTTCACAACAAATACAATAGGTAGGTTGTTGTAATAGAGGCCCTCTAGGATGATGGTCGGGGAAATTTGGACTGCCACTGGAAAATGAGGGTATATTGGATAGGGACAGAAATTTTTGCCTTGCAACAGGCCACCTACGGACCCCTCAAAGAGTTGTTGCAAGGGTTCTTAACGTGCAAAGAGCGTGGCACTTTCTTTACACGAGGCATCGGATTTAACGTCCCCTTCTGGCGGACGTGACTGCGAACTTGATACATCCCGCACAGCCAAACGGACGCCCCACTTCAGCAAGCGTTTTACTGCCGGTCGGGAGAAGACCGAGTTACCATATTTCTATACCCCAGTCACCCTTGAGGTTGAAAAAAAAAAAAAAAAAAAAAAAAAAAAAAAAAAAAAAAAAATTTTTTAACGACAAACGACAAAATAATTTTAATCGAGTAATGGCATTAACCATTTGTGGATTCTTTAAAATGTTAAAGAACTTCTGGACAATTTTGAATCTCGGTCTTTCTCTGAAATTTATTCCAACATACTTTTGATTTTTTAACCCATGTATAAAATTGTTTTGAATAAACATTGAACGACAAAATTTCTTCTGATGTGACTTTTAAATTTTCTGACGTCAGACACGCGAAGCAATGAACGTGTTTTTAATTTGATAGATGTTTTTGTGCTCTTTTGTAAAATTGTTTGTTTTAAGATTGTAACACAGTGATGACTGCTATATCCATATTTTGACTATTTTATGTATTATGTCTGTTTTGTTCAAGCATCGTTGTAAATATAACGGAATTTGATGAGACTGTACAGGTGAGATGTTTAGCGCTATAAAACCAGGTTCAATCAACCATTTTCTACAGTTGAAAATGCCTGTACCAAGTCAGGCATATGACAGTTGTTGTACATTCGCTTGATGTGTTTTGTCATTTGATAAGGGACTTTACAATTGAATTTCCCGTGAAGTTCAGTATTTTTGTGATTTTACTTTTTTAGAAATTTGATTTAATCACATTTTAGATTTTTACAGAGCCATCCACTAGAATTTGCTTGGTTTCCCAAAACTTCCATGAAATATCACATTTTTATTGTTCTGAATACGGTGGAATAATGTTAAATTCGTAAAGAAAAAATAATCGTATTATGATTATTCGCAGAATTGACTCTTTACGCCAATTTAGAATTGAATTTAAAAACATATCAATTTAAATTCAAATGCTCAAGTATCTTAATATTTGAATTTGGAGATAAAAAACTCAACATACTTTTGATTCTTCTTACATGTAGATAGTTAGCTTTTTTTTCTATTACGATCTTTACAAAGTCAATATTATTTCAGATCTGTCAGATGTGGTGATAGCCATGTGGAGTCAAATCCCTACTTCTTGATGTCCCATTTATTCTTCAGTCAGAAACAAATTGTCAAACAATATGAAGTGTATCTTATAAACTCGCCACTAAATTTGAATATATTAACCTCTTGGGATACGTTATTAACTATTTACAGATATATAATGTTTAGTATTATTTGCATGTCTGCTATGTAAATATTTTTGTTACAAATTGTACATAGAAGATTTTATATTAAAATTCATTATGGATATGAGGAATGTGTTAAAGAGACAACAATCCGACCAAACAGCAGAAAATAGCCGAAGTCCATCAATGTGATTTCTACACAACGAGAAAATCCCACACCAAGCGCCATGCATCGGTTGCCTCCTGAACAAAATATGTACTTGTTCTATAAAAATGGACGTCACACTAAACTTCCAAACATATTAATAAATGAACGTACCTTGACCTATAATGGTTTACTTTTATAAATTGTTATTTGGAGAGTTGTCTCATTTGCACTCATACCACATCTTCTTATACCTATTAAGTATGATTTGTTTGTCTAATCGTTGAGGGAAGCGAATTAGGGACAAAGTAATTTTTTTTTTATCATTTTTATAAATTTGAACTTTTGATAGGCAAGATTTGTTAATTAAAATGTTAACGTTAAAATTTCGACTTCTAATCTTTTTTTGCATTTTTCAGTAAATAAAATATGTTTAAACTGAACAGTACTTTTTTGTAGTTTCGCACGTTATATCAAAGATATTACAAAACTACAGGTTGAATGGTGCATATATTTGAACATATAGGTAAAAAACTAACAGAAAAAAACAACAACAAAAAAAAAAAACAACAAAGAAAAACAACCAACAACATAAAAACGAGTAATCGGATACAATATTAAAAATAATCTCCTTTTAACTTTATATATGATGAGTTCATCTACTGCACCATTCCAAAAACCAAACCTTATATATATATTCATTTATCAACAAACCATTTACAGTGGAATTGTACAGAGAACACAATATTAGTAACAATTCAACATATATGAGAGAGATATCAGCCCGGATCACACAACCAATTATTAACAATTTTGATAAATTAACAGTTTTAAAAATATCGATTTTCTTCTTTAGTGTTCACCAGATTTCCAAAATGCAAGTGTATTAAGAAGTTTTGAAAATATTTCTTTTATTTGTAAAAGTTGGATGTTGGCAAATTTCTACTTGACATTATGTACAAACATTCGTTTCAAATTTCATTTAAGTCGCATAATGTGCATTTTCTGAGATAGAAAATAATAGAAGTTACAGGTTGTAATAAAAAAAGATGTAGAAAGAGTGCCAAAAATGCGACTCTTCCCAGGAATGTAATGGCGTTGAAACAGCTATACAGGTAATTTACATAAATAATTTTCTTACTAGATACTGCACGAAATAAATAAATTACAGAGGTGCATTACACATTGTGTAAACAGGTCATATCAACATGAAAGAACGATTTGTTGTTACTCTACACAAGACTCATCAGTGACGCTCAGATAAAAACTGAAAAATCCAAACAAGTAAAAAGTTGAAGAGCATTAAGGACCAAAACTTCCAAAACGTTGTGCCAAATACGGCTAAGGTAATCTTCTCCTGGGATAAGAAAATCCTTAGTTTTTCCAAAAATTCAATGTTTTGTTAACTGGAACTGTTAACTGTTAACCTAGTCATGACCAGTTTATATACGGAAGGAATAAAAATGACCATATAATTGATATTCATGTCAACACCGAAGTGCTGACTACTGGGCTGGTGATACTCCTTGGGACGAAACGTCCACCAGCAGTGGCATAGACCCAGTGGTGTAAATAGTTATCAAAGGTACCAGGATTATAATGTAATACGCCAGACGCGCGTTCCGTCTACATAAGACTCATCAGTTACGCTCAGATCAAAACTTAAAAAGCCAAACAAGTAAAAAGTTGAAGAGCATTAAGAACCGAAAATTCCAAAACAGTTGTGCCAAATACGGCTAAGGTATACACACCGGAATTCACTTGTTCCACACAAACGACATCACATTTTAAAGATGCCAAATCAAACACAGACTATATATGTGGAAGGTATAATAATAAATGTATCGAAATATTTGAATATTCTTAGAAACTTAAAAACAGATTAAGTATGAAGAACTTAAGAAACCGTTATACTTGATTTGTATGACCATTATTGTAATAACCCTGTAAAGCGTGGGATAATATAGGTGTGCATTATTTTATCAAATAACTTCAACTGCAGCATGGAGCAGCTATAATTGTAACATGTCTTCCAGTTTTTACTAGAAGTAATATTATTTACGATTTCATTGTTAACAAACACGAGCTAACTGAATAAATAGGAGGGGATAATTTTACAATATTCAAATTAATAAAAAGCAGCCTGTCTTTGCAATCTAATTCCACAAACAAGCAATCCAAAGTATAATTATGTATGATCCCTTACGTTTTTGGTATGATATGATATATCCTTTTTGTAGACTTTGATTGATTCAAGAATCCTATATACCATCACATATACGACTGGTGAATAACCTTAAAGATAACATTACTTAACACATGGTAATTTGTCGAACCATTTAAGTATAATTAAGTAATATTAACAGATACAGTATGTATTTGTACTGCAGTTAATTAGCTGTGACTTTGTTTATACGCTAAAATCCGCAATTTAATTGTGATTTAGTTCACATTTTATTACAGCTACACTGAATTCGTATTATATTAGATATGTGTGTTCGTGGGAAGAAAGATAAGAAGTTAGCAATATCCTTTAACTTTACTTTCCGCTATATAAAGATGATGTTTTCTCACTAAATAATTGAAATTTGGTGACTATGTTGAACGCATCTATCCCATCAAACTAGAAATAAAAGATACCATAGTTACAGTTAAGTAAGCCTCATATCTCGATTTACATCTAGAAATTGACAATGAGGGTCGGTTGAAAACAAAACTTTACATCAATTGAGTTTTCAAATTGACAAAAACATGTTTCTGACCAAACAGCAGTATCTAGAGGGAAACTTTTAAAATTTGTTATTTCTTATTTTTCCGTATTTTACTGATATGTGAACGTTATTTTATTTTTATTTTATTTTTACAAATTATCGTTAAGACAAAGAAATATCATCTTAACAAAATGTTTTTTTTTATATTTTTCATGTCTGCATGTCACAGATAAATTTACGTCAAAATTACACTTTTAAACTGACAGTTGTAAACAAGGCAAGACACAGGGTTGCACGAAACCCTTACGATATTTTTAATTACTACTATGTTTTTTTCTGTCAAAATAAAGTATCGAGAATACACGAGATCTTTAGTTATACATGTATGAAATAACATTACATCTTGTTGTGTAAAAGAGGGGCGAAAGATACCAGAGGGACAGTCAAACTCATACATTGGAAACAAACTGACAACGCCATGGCTAAAAATGAAAAAGACAAACAAACAAATATTAGTACACATGACATATTATAGAAAACTTAAGACTAAGCAACACGAACACCATATAAAACTGGGGGTGATCTCAGGTGCTCCGGAAGGGTGAGCAGATCCTGCTCCACATGTGGTACCCGTCGTGTCGCTCATGTTATTAAAAACCCAGTAAATAGTCTAATTTGGTAGTCATATCAATAAAAAGGGAAGGGGATTGACGTAAGGAACATAACTTATAACATATGTGAAACGGTTATTATATTACAGTCAACCAACTCGTGATGGCGTCCGTAAAATTATCTTTTATATAAGCTTTGGATTTCAAATATTTTGGCCACGAGCATCACTGAAGAGACATATATTGTCGAAATGCGCATCTGGTGCAACAAAATTGGTACCGTTGATTTAATTACTACCACTGGGTCGATGCCTCTGCTGGTGGACTATTAGTCCCCGAGGGTATCACCAGCCCAGTAGCCAGTACTTCGGTACTGGCATGAAAATACGGATTTTTTGTGTTATTAAAATTTGCTGTTACAAAATATTAGAAATTATTATAAATTAAGGAATGTTTCTCCCTCATGCAAAGCTCTGATTCCTTTCACGAATTTGGCTATACTTTTTTTACCTTTTGGATTATAGCTCTTCATCTTTTATATAAGCTTTGGATTTCAAATATTTTGGCCACGAGCATCACTGAAGAGACATATATTGTCGAAATGCGCATCTGGTGCAACAAAATTGGTACCGTTGATTTATTTACGACAAAAGAGATGATTTTAGCGTCCAAATTGGGAATTTTCCATTTCTTAGTAGCAACATTCCAGCAGCGCCGGCATACGGAGTTTATATCTATCTCCCAATTGAAACGATATTCTCGTGTTTGTATTTCCTATCATGATTTCATTGATAGAGGGTTGATGCTCACAAGGAAGCTATTAAACCAAGGGTTCCAAATGGTGAATACTTTGAAATCATCCCTTCGTTAATGTTACGGACGCCATCACGAGTTGGTTGACTGTAATATAATAACCGTTTCACATATGTTATAAGTTATGTTCCTTACGTCAATCCCCTTCCCTTTTTATTGATATGACTACCAAATTAGACTATTTACTGGGTTTTTAATAACATGAGCGACACGACGGGTACCACATGTGGAGCAGGATCTGCTCACCCTTCCGGAGCACCTGAGATCACCCCCAGTTTTATATGGTGTTCGTGTTGCTTAGTCTTAAGTTTTCTATAATATGTCATGTGTACTAATATTTGTTTGTTTGTCTTTTTCATTTTTAGCCATGGCGTTGTCAGTTTGTTTCCAATGTATGAGTTTGACTGTCCCTCTGGTATCTTTCGCCCCTCTTTTACACAACAAGATGTAATGTTATTTCATACATGTATAACTAAAGATCTCGTGTATTCTCGATACTTTATTTTGACAGAAAAAAACATAGTAGTAATTAAAAATATCGTAAGGGTTTCGTGCAACCCTGTGTCTTGCCTTGTTTACAACTGTCAGTTTAAAAGTGTAATTTTGACGTAAATTTATCTGTGACATGCAGACATGAAAAATATAAAAAAAAACATTTTGTTAAGATGATATTTCTTTGTCTTAACGATAATTTGTAAAAATAAAATAAAAATAAAATAACGTTCACATATCAGTAAAATACGGAAAAATAAGAAATAACAAATTTTAAAAGTTTCCCTCTAGATACTGCTGTTTGGTCAGAAACATGTTTTTGTCAATTTGAAAACTCAATTGATGTAAAGAAAATAACTGACTTAACATAAATGTTGATGCTGCTGACACCGACTAGGGAATCCAGGATCACTACATGTATGTCTTTACATAAATGTCGCAGGTTTGACAAAAATGAAGTAGTATGCCTAATGTGTGAAAACAAAAGCATTCTCATCTCATCAATTAAGAATTATTTTACAATTTAATCGTAAAAGTCATAACTATCGACGGCAAGAAATCGTCTTATCAAGAGTTGCGGTTCAGTAAAGCTTTTATGAAAGTATATACAATATAAGATAAATATATCGAATTTTCTTAATCTGCTGAGTATTGTCTCTTGATGTCAACCAACTAATATATATAGGGAACTTAATCGAAGCTATAGCTTAAGTTAATTGTATATATTAAAGGTCGAAAATTGATAAAACAAAGTCTTTATTGAACCATTTAAAATGTTTATTATTGAGACAACTTTCCATATAGGTAACAAATATATGAAAGCTAACAATTATATCAATTATCGATTTACGGCTTGCAACACATAGACTTGGCTCACACTGACAAGCAATTATAAAGAATTTGAAAATAACTAGTGTAAACAATTAAAACGAGTAAACAAACAGTTTAATCTATATACAATCGAGAAACGAAAAACACCTATGAACCACACCAACAACTGGCAACCACCGAGGAAGAGTCTCTTGACTTAGTACAGGTGCATAGAATGAAGCGGGTCTTCATGTTTTTACATGCACCAACCTTCATTCTAACTTAACTACAAGTTTAAAGATACACCATACAATTTATATTTAAAAGGCTTAATTCGATCAAAGTAAATTAAAAAACATATACTCTGATTAAGCTTGATCGATGGCACTATATAAAAACAATATTAAAACAAGAGTGCCTATGTAACATAGACGTAACACGTTGTTAAAAAAGGTGTAGGAAGAGTACCAAAAAGACGACTCTCGCCAGGGATAGAATGGCGTTGAAATAATAAAAAAAACAACCTATACAGGTCATTTACATTAATCAATTTTGTTACGAGATACTGCACGAAATAACTAAATTACAGAACTATATTACACATTGTATCAACAATTCATATAAACATGAAAGAACGATTTGAGAGTACTCGCAGTTACTAAAAGCTAGTTAAAAGACGAAATCAATTAACAATAAAAGAAATTAGCATATAATATTAAAACCAATAGAAACACATCCCAGGGATTTAGTGTTTAACGGCATGGACAGTCAATTAAGCAATTATCTTGTGCAATGACAAAAAAGTATCATCAGGCAATATGATCGTTAGAATTTAACCTTATTATTAATATATATAATGTTATATATAGCAATCTCTAAATATGTGTAAACAGCATGCCTATTTATGCGTTGTCTTATGAAGACGAAACGCGCGTCTGGCATATTAAGTTATAATCCTGGTACTTTTAATAACTATTTACAACAAAGGCTAAGAATAAAAATCTTGGGCATCAAATAAGAATGTAAGTATGTCCGAAATAAATTTGACCTACCTTTAAATAATATCAATTCAGCAACATCATTCAAATATATGATTTTATTTTCGTTCTTGTTTTATTTAACCAAATTTGTTAGACTTTCTTCAGATCTATTAATCAAAAGTGTAATGAGCTATAATGTATTTAGTACAGTTAAACAATTTTATGAGACGACCCTTTGTAAACTATTATTGATTATTTCGCATTCTAGCTGAAATTCTTGGTTGCACTGCTATAGAATAAGGTGCTATCGTGTTCGATTTGAAACAATTGCATATCAATCGTTGGTGTATTTCTTTACCACGAAAAATATAAACAAATGGATCGATCAACGGATTCAGCAAAAGCAACTCGTTGGTAGTTTTGATGACGTCACTATTTTGAGTTTCACTAATATAGCTGTACATGCCATACAAAGTTCTGGGTAACATTGAACATGCTGTAACGACAATGATGCAACCTAGGGTTATAAAGTTATAACGCATGCGTAGTGATGCTTTCCTCTTCTGCTTTATTTGAAATTCACTCAGACCTTCGATTCCATCTGTTTTTCGCTGGCTCTTGTACATCATGAGAATAACAAACGCATAACAACTCCAAATCAATGTGACAAATACAAGATTTGGAACCTCCATAAAGATGGAAAATGTAGGCTGTGAGTAGTATTGAAGTTCACATGGATACGGTTCCCCTTTAGTCTTCGTTCTCTTCAACTCCCAAACAAAATGACATAAAACGTACACGTGTATTAGTAGCAGTCCTAATCCTACAGCTGTGTTACTGGTAAATATCTTTAAAATACGTGTTGGTGCTCTAAATGTAGCATTTAAACGTTGAAGGCACATGAAAAGTGTCATCAACAGAGAACAATGGATCATTGCAGGTGCAAGATGGAGTAACACTAGACACTGATATTGATATTTACCATTAGTAGAAAAATCAACTGTTGTTCTTACAATTAAAAACCATGCAAACTCAATTGTCAACAAGCTATCGGAAATGATAGGAATCAGGGACAATAGAAAAAATCTATGTTTTGATAGATGTCCTTTTTTAGATATGAGAATTATTGCACAGATATGAAATCCTAGTAATGTTATACACAATCCAAGGAGAAATACCCATTTCATGATGAACTGATAATAATCAAACTATACATGCAATTAGATTTCCAGCATAAAAAATGCTAAAGAAAATTATTGTAAAGAGGCAGCCAATCATATACACCTATATAACACATCACGTGACTTTGTGACGTAAATTGTCGTCTGGTGTCAGTCAATTTTCTCATAAATGATTTGGATTGTTGGAAATGCTCATGAAGTAATCAAAGCGAATTATAAACTTTCAACTCATGTTCTGAGTATTATGGAAACACCTGCTGTAAAATATGTGTTAACATTTATATTTAGCCTACATGATAAATTTTCCATAATTTTGTGATCTATGAAAGGAATAGGCGGTGATGTTGCAACTGAGAATATATCCCAATCTGTTTTAAGATTTATATTTACATATTATGCATGGTTTTACTTAAAACAAATGCAACTATGCATTTCTAATTTTGATTATTATTGTAAATGACTTGTAATGAGGTGATATGTATGTAATTTTACACTACAAATTGTCAATTTAAAAAAAAATTATTATAACTGTCCAGCGATGAGTCCATCATCATATAGATGCATACATATCATCGTCAATCACCTTAAGGCAAATATATAGAACGTATTTGAGACTGAAATAGTTGCACACTTCACAATGAAGCAGCAACTCATACTATAAAATAGAATAGAATAACCAAACAATGCAGTGCAAAGATCTGTATATACATAGTAGATACAAATAGTAAAGTTACACTCACTGTCAATAAAGCCGTTAAATCAAACTGATTGTAGGTCTCATGTCTACATGCACTAACATGCATTAGTCATGACAAGTTTATATACGAAAGGAATAAGCAATTTGATCGCTAAAGCAAAGTTATGTAAACCAGCAAAATCCTTATTACCAGTATCTATACAGTTTAAAATATACTGTTCAAATTCTTATAATAAAAGCTTGTATTTTTATGTTATTTGTATTTGATAAAAAGCTCCGATGATATGTGTGTATTGTTGTGTATAAAGTGTATAAAGGAATTAAAAGAATAACCCTTGACTTTCGTACTGATTGGAAACTGTCAAGATTATCGCGGGATAACGACGTTCCTTAGTTTGTACATTACCATTGGCGACGTTGGCGACTACAGTGACGTCGCCGAGGGCTCTTTGAGTTGTTATTAAAAGTTATGGCTGAACAGACGTGTTTGTTTATATTAGCGAAAATATCATACTTTTAACCTCCACATTTATGGTACCGTGACCAATGGATTGAAAGAAGCTCAAGTCGATACAATCCAGGAACAGAAGTGCTGTTACCAAACTCATTCGAGAGATAGATGCAGCGAAGCATGATATAGATTTCGATCCAGAAGAATTAACAGCAACATTTGACAACCTTATCCAGAAGCAAAAGTTATTGAACAACTTGAACGAACAGATACCTAACCTAGCGGAAGCAGAAGATATTGAAAGTGAAATTCTAGACTCAGATGAGTATTGTATTACGTTAGAAACAAAAATAAGACACATACAATTTTATTCAAGATTCTCATACCACATCACAGACACGTCAGAGTGAAACTTCATCGCAGATATTAAATGTTAAACATCAACCGTTCGTCACAGCAAACCTCACAGAAAATTCATGCACGCAGCCGTTCCAAAATCCGTTCTCTCAAGCTAGTAACACAGTGAGTACTAATATAAATCCGTATACATCCGCAAGCAGTCAGAATCATTACTTACCCAAACTCACACTTCCGATATTCACAGGGAACATATTAGAGTGGCAAACTTTCTTGGATTCGTATGAATGCGCTATACATTTAAACCCTTCATTGACCGATGTCCAGAAATTTAATTACCTCAAAGCACAATTACAGAATGAAGCATTACGCACCATAGCAGGTTTTGCGCTTACAAATGCAAACTACGCAGACGCCATTATTTTGTTGAAGGAGAGATTCGGGCAAACACACAAAATTACATAAGCGTACATGCAAGCTTTATTAGAAATTACACCGCCAAGAAACAATCTTGTCAGTTTGAGACACTTTTATGATCAAATGAAAACTTACGTAAGAGGGCTAGAATCTTTAGGCCAATCACAAGATTCTAATGGAACATTACTTGTGCCAATCATTTTGAGCAAGTTACCGGGAGAAATTAAAAAAAAACCTTGCCCGTGAACATGGAACAGAAAACTGGTTATTACGAGACCTCCGGAAAAGTATTTGCAATGAAATAAACATAATTGATGCGAGACAAGACACTGAAACTTCTAACAGTTTACCAAGTACATCATCTTTCTTTACCGGAACTAAATCAACAAAACCTCGCCAAATCAAGCTCGATATACAAAAAATACACGCCAGAATTTAGACACTAAACCTTGTGTATTCTGCCGCGATGTACACGCACCAGCGCATTGCGCGAACATATCTGATCCAGAATCCCGCATGAACATTGTAAAACGCGAGAAATTGTGTTTCAACTGTCTTGGGACACATCGTATAAATGAATGTAAGTCAAAACACTTATGCCGAAATTGCAACAAAAGACACCACACAAGTCTGTGTACTGTACACCAAATTAACAGCAAGATTAACCATGATTATGACAGGAGTAGACAAAGCGTACAAAATACAAATTACAGCCAACAGCATATGAATTTTTATGGTAACAATGGACAAGCTTATCAAACATCTGTACATCTGGTAAATGACACTAATCAGAAGGAAGAAGACACTTCAATTTTATACTCATCGTCAGTCGAGGTACGTACAAATGTTCTTTTAAAAACTGCAGTAGCACCCATATGTTCAGACAACTTATGTATAGATACCTATATACCTTTTGACGAGGGATCACAGCGATCATTTGTGACCGAAGATTTAGCAAGAAAACTTAATTTACATACAGAGGGAATTGAAATTCTACAATTATCGTCATTTGGAGATAGAAACAAAAACGTACGACATTTAGATAAATCAAGTGTTCGTAGAATCAGACGCAGGACAGAAAATACCGATACACGTTCTAATTGTACCAATGATTGCCGTACCTTTGCAGAACAAAATTCGCCACATTAACAGAGGACTGAATTATTTACGGGGACTTTAGTAAGCACATCCAGTAACACAGGAAGAGTCTTTTGAAATATCGTTATTAATCGGAGCAGACTACTACTGGGACTTAGTCGAGGATGAAGTCGTAAGAGGAAATGGTCCAACCGCCGTAAAGTCAAAGTTAGGTTTCTTACTTTCCGGTTCAAAAAGGGGCAAAAGCGAACACGCATTGACATGTACCAACATATTAAGCATTCTTGTTTCGCACAAATCAGAGGAACACGATATAAAAACCTCTCTAAACACAACACACAGAAGTACTCAATCTAGACGATTGGCAAGTGCCAAGGTCCGGAAGAAGATACGGAAGCGTACGAATAACCAATCATAGACGAACATGATGAAGAAGACGTTCCTTAGTTTGTACATTACCATTGGCGACGTTGGCGACTACAGTGACGTCGCCGTGGGCTCTTTGAGTTGTTATTAAAAGATATGGCTGAACAGACGTGTTTGTTTATATTAGCGAAAATATCCTTTAACCCTTATACTGCCATCGGGCCGATTGACGTTACCTTTAACAGCCATCGGGCCGATCGGGCCGATTGACGTTGTCTGTAACTGCCAGCCGGCCGATTGGGCCGATTTAGGTGTTCTTTAATTGCCAATGGGCAGATTTGGCAGATGATTAGGGTAAATGATATAAAAACATTAATTTGATATTCTGTCAATATTCTTTCTTTTCTCTACATTCTTCCTTTTTTTGTGACGTCATATACAATTCTCTAACAAAACGGTGACGTCATTGCTGTAAAATTTAGCGCAATGGTTTCCGTCAATCCATGGATGCGAGCTTTTCCTCCAGAACCGGAGCAGAACTCCGTGCGAATCCGGGGCCGCGAAACATGCCGGCAGCAAATTCAACACCCAGTTAAATATTTCTATTTGCTGTT
This sequence comes from Mytilus galloprovincialis, assembly GCF_965363235.1. Classification (NCBI taxonomy): domain Eukaryota; kingdom Metazoa; phylum Mollusca; class Bivalvia; order Mytilida; family Mytilidae; genus Mytilus; species Mytilus galloprovincialis. Next base: position 94,400,302 of record NC_134843.1, read on the forward strand.
TTCGATAGAGCTGATAAAAGAAATCGTCAGAAGAACAAACAGGTACATTGTAAAATCATTTTGAAAAAGCACTGATAGGAAAAAAATTGTCTCCAATGTTTTTGTACCATTATTGAAAAAATTCAATAAACAAACCAATTAACCTTAATTAATTATTGTTTAACAATTTAATAAAACTCATTTCGTTAGCGAAATAAAACGTATCAAAGTAAAGAGATATAATAAGGAAAGATAAAAATTAGAAAAGTTCACGTTACACGATGCCTTTCTTTACATACATATACATTAGTTTGAGAGAAAAAGGCCAACATTTAAAGTGGACAAACGTTTGAATTTCTTGAGGGGAGACATGAGGATTTATAAAAAAATATAATATCCTTGCATGGTTATATATAGAGAAGAACATAAATATATTTGCCCAAGACAGCATGAACAACCAAAGTATTAGCATTCGTATGAAAATAAATATCCGCATAAAAATCTTCCTGTCTTAACATAATAACAAATGGACGTCCTCTAAATACAAATCTTAAGATATGTCATTCCTTTGTACAGTTATACAAGAAATTTCATAAGAAAGATGCAGCCACCGCCAAAAGATATGCCAGAATGAAGTGTTTGAGACCGCTTACAGAAAATGAACTGAAGTCTTTCCTAGCTATAGTGTTTAACATGGATTTGATTAGGAAGTCTTCCATAGAAGAATACTGGAATTCATCTTTATCAAGTCAGGCATTTCATTGGTTCAAGAAGGTCATGTCAAGAAATCGTTTCCAGAACATACTAAAGTTTTTATATGTGTCAGACTATTCAAGAAACGTCCCGAGACAGGTACGAATTAGACTGTGTAAACCATGCTTAAACATTAAAACGAAGAAATGATAGGATTTCAAATAAAACAACTCTCCACATGAAACCAAAATGACACAATAATATACAACTATAGATCATCGTACAGCCTTCAATAATGAGCAAATTCCAAACCGCATGGTGATGTGCTTAAACAATCAGGCTGTTTTCTGCTCTTTGGTTGGGTTGTTGTCTCTTTGACATATTCCCAAATTCCATTCTCTATTTGATGACTAATTTTAAGTTTTGTCATACCTTTTTTAATACGACCGCAAAAATTGAAAATTTTTTGGTCGTATATTGGTATCACGTTGGCGTCGTCGTCTGCGTCGTCGTCTGCGCCGTCGTCGTCTGCGTCGTCGTCGTCGTCGTCGTCGTCGTCGTCGTCCGAATACTTTTAGTTTTCGCACTCTAACTTTAGTTTAAGTCAATAGAAATCTATGAAATTTAAACACAAGGTTTAAGACCATAAAAGGAAGGTTGGGATTGATTTTGGAAGTTTTGGTCCTAACAGTTTAAGAATTAGGGGCCAAAAAGAGTCCAAATAAGCATTTTCTTAGTTTTCGCACTATAACTTTAGTTTAAGTCAATAGAAAACTATGGAATTTTGACACAAGGTTTATGACTACAAAAGGAAGGTTGAGATTGATTTTAGGAGTTTTGGTTCCAACAGTTTAGGAATTAGGGGCCAAAAAAGGGCCCAAATAAGCATTATTCTTGGTTTTCGCACAATAACTTTTGTATAAGTAAATAGAAATATATGAAATTTAAACACAAGGTTTATGAACATAAAAAGAAGGTTGGGATTGATTTTGGGAGTTTTGTTCCCAACAGTTTAGGAATAAGGGGCCCAAAGGGTCCAAAATTAAACTTTGTTTGATTTTATCAAAAATTGAATAATTGGGGTTCTTTGATATGCCAAATCTAACTGTGTATGTAGATTCTTAATTTTTGGTTTCGTTTTCAAATTGGTCTACATTAAGGTCCAAAGGGTCCAAAATTAAACTTAGTTTGATTTAAAAAAAAATGAATTCTTGGAGTTCTTTGATATGCTGAATCTAAAAATGTACTTAGATTTTTTATTATGGGCCCAGTTTTCAAGTTGGTCCAAATCAAGATCCAAAATTATTATATTGAGTATTGTGCAATAGCAAGAAATTTTCAATTGCACAGTATTCAGCAATAGCAAGAAATTTTCAATTGCACAGTATTGCGCAATAGCAAGAAATCTTCAATTGCACAGTATTGTACAATAGCAAGTATATTCAATAGCACAGTATTGCGCAATAGCAACAAATATCTAATTGCACAATATTGTGCAATAGCAAGAAATTTTCAATTGGAGTTATATTTCTTTGTCCAGAATAGTAGTTGTATCAACTTAAATCAATTTTTCTCATTTCAGATTTCATCAATAAAAAGAAAGTTTCTTCAAACATTTTTTTGAGAGGATTAATATTCAACAGCATAGTGAATTGCTCAAAGGCAAAAAAAAATATTTTAAGTTCATTAGACCACATTCATTTTGTGTCAGAAACCTATGCTGTGTCACCTATTTAATCACAATCCAAATTTAGAGCTGAATCCAGCTTGAATATTGTGTCCATACTTGCCCCTACCGTTCAGGGTTCAACCTCTGCGGTCGTATAAAGCTGCGCCCTACGGAGCATCTGGTTATAGAAATAAACGTTCAATTTGTGTTAAAAATAAAGGTTTCTGTTTAATCCATTTATCCTCGTCGATTCCTTAAATGTCTTGTACGAAATCAAAATTTTTCTTTCCAAATATAAAGTGTTACAAGGGAAACTTAAAGCAATTGAAAACAAAAGTTCAGTCCCGGATAAGGATATAAGGTATCCATTCCCGTGGGGCTTTACAGCGTAACTTCATCTCAAGATGTTTTTATTTTATTTTTTATATATAGCACCCAGCGTATGACCCTGCTTCAAGATTTAGACCACTGTTATCCTTTATGAATAAACAATTTTGTCGTTTCATCGTTCCTAAAAAAGAGGTTTGTGTGGACGAAACATTAATAGCAACCAAAGGTCATAATGTAATGAGGCAGTATATATCCCATCTAAGGCTGCAAAGTTTGGAATTAAATTTTGGATCCGTTGTGAATCAGCGACAGGTTAAATTTTGCAAATGTCTGTGTACAGATCGAGGGCGACAATTTGATCCAGTACCAGCAGGACAGTTGCAGGGTACAAATGTTGTGTTGTCATGAACCTTATGAGTGCGTCCAATATTCTGAATAAAGGCTACCATGTTTTTTGTGATAGCTTCTTTTGCTCACAAAACCTAGCTTCACGACTTATTCAAACTACTACATAATATTACAGGTAGCTATTTAAAGTAAAGCAAATTAAATGTAGAATGTTCACCTTATATCGGTGTACCGATGTTTTTGACTTTTCACAATTTTTATTATCACTATTTTCAACTTCGAACAGTGCATGGTAATGACATTTTTAGTCAGTCTTAGTGTTATAAAAATTTCCCAAAATTAAACAATAAAGGTCAGATAAACAAGAAAAAAATGGAACCGCTATACAATTAAAGAAATGAGAGAAAATAACATAAAGTCAAGATAATGGTTAAAAAATAATTTCACATTGAAACTTAAACAGAAATACTGACCCCGTAAAATAAACCTGATGTGAACTCGTGCACTCTGGAATGGTAAGCTGGCATTTTAAAATACACCAAATGTGTACATAAACAGTTCGTTTAAAGTATAATACTTGCATTTCAGTAAATATATCTCCTTAGATATGCACATGTACGTAGTGTTACTATTATTTCTTAAAGTTATACATAGTATATATATATATATATATATATATATATATATATATATATATATATATATATATGTCAATAGATAGGATAGGCTACATTGGGAAACGATCCGACATTTTTTTTTCTTTTTTCAGGAACTCTTAGAAAGAATCGGCCTATGCCGAACACCATTCGTAACGCGAATCCGACACCTGACAATCCTGTTTACATGAGAAAGGGTAAAATGTTGTGGGCCGCTTTTAGAAATATGGATGGACAAAAACTCAGTACAAATGGTAAGTACGGCATTTTCAGCTCAACATCTTCCCTCTGGTCGCCCACGCATCGTGAACGGGTACAATAAAAATATGGGAGCAGTTTACACAACAGATGCCATAATGAAAGCGTTCGGAGGACACCGAAAAAATCGTAAACCGTGGAAGAAAGTTGTCCTACATTTATTTCACCGCATTGTACATAATGCCTATATATAGTATAAAAAAAACACGTCGGACACACCAGTAAAATCCAGACTTCGATTCATCCAGGAGATTGTTGAATCTTTATTCGGAATCCGAAGTGAACAGCCGCGACGACGGAGACGACACAAGCGAGCACGGTCTGTAAGTACATTGCCTGACAGAAAAGAGAAGGACTGTTGCGTGTGTTCCAACCGCAGCCACAGTGGTAGAAAGAGGAGCAGGACAGTATGCAATTTTTGCAAGAAAGGCCTCCATAAGGACTGTGTTTCCTTGCACGAAGACTGCAGAGAACTTTAATTAGGCCTTATCGGTCATTTAATCATCTGACCATTATAGTCTCATTGTCTTTGCATTATTAAAATTGACCAGATCACATTTACATTTTAAAAAGGAGAAAAAAAACCATCAACAAATTACTATGATAGTGTATAAGTTAACATACATTGTATTTATCACTCAAAGTTTTTGGATGCCTCAAATATTGCCCTGTTTAAAAATATTCTATTGTAAATTATTAATTTAACTTAATATTTGCATATTTTTAATATCATTTCATGCCGACCAAGATGTACACAAATGAAACAATGGGCATTTGGATAATCTTGACGTTGACTGTTTTATTGGGTTTCAATGGTAAACGTCTGTGTTGAAGTAATATTTAGCAATGTCATCGACGTAACGTCTTTTTGGTTTTTGAAAAATTCTGGCAGTGAAAAGGTTAATAAATCATTGAGATATTTTCCGAAGTAAGTTATCGAATATATTTTAGTTTTCATTTTCAGTATTTTTCTGCTAGATGGACCTTTTTTTCACATTTGATATTCACCAATCATATGAATGTTTACAAAATATTCCTGAGTTATAAGTTTTATAGATATAGAGGTATACATGAAATATAACATAATGCATAATCATGATAATGAAAACATACGTATGACTTAAACTAAACAAGTGTTCGCTAATTTGTCGAAAGAGAGAACAAATCGGCAGGAATAAGTGCTATTCTTTTCGTTAGATATTTTCTTAATTTCATATTCGAATGCCCCTTTCAATCTGATGGAGACACTTGGTAATATAAACGCTTTATTTAATGTAGGTTAGTCTATTGCTAACTTCAGCAAAAAGGAAACTTTATCTGAACATCGAATGAAAGTTTTGAAAATTAAGGAGATTTAAAATTGTCATTGTTGGTAATCAACTGCAGTTAAGCAATACAATATATTTAATTTCTGCATCTCACAAGTTTTTTCATGATTCAATATTTTGAGTTCTAACACAATCATGGGAATATGTAGACAGTTTATGAAGCTATCATACTTGTTCAAAATATTAAACATATATAGAATTGAGAAAGGAAATAGGGAATGTGTCAAAGTGACTACAACCCAACCACAGATCAGACAACAGCCGAAGGCCACCAATGGGTCTTCAATGTAGCGAGAAATTCCCGCACCCGGAGGCGGTCTTCAGCTGGCCCCTTAAAAATATGTATACTAGTATGTATTGCTTTACATAAATAGTAACGTACTAGTATGATCCTACTTCCAGCAGAAATTAAGCTCTAAGTATTTGTTTAGCAGAATACCATGCTTTTATCCGACTTTTTATGACGTCTATTAACTAAATCGGTTGAAAGTGTACTGATTGATATTTAGTCTTAAAATAATGGTCATTTATCAACTATTTTGATCTGAGCGTCACTGATGAGTCTTATGTAGACGAAATGCGCGTCTGGCGTATCAAATTATAAGCCTGATACCTTTGACAACTTTAAGTTGGTATTCGCTTTGAACTAGATTTCAGTAAAAACAATGTCTTGTCTTTTTTAAGTTAGTGCTTTATGTTGCTGTGATTATTTAGATATGGGATGGGTTTTCGATCATTGTTGAAGGTAGAAAAGTGAAATAAAGTTAATTAAATCGACTAAATCTAGGACTCTGGAGTGAAGTTGTCACAATGGCAATCATACCACATCTCCATATTGTTTTAGTAATGAAGTCGTACTATTTCTTTTTAAGATGGCACCCATTCAGGATTTGGAAAACTAAAAACAGCCAAGTCCGTTTAAATATGAGATATGAAATACAACGAAATATGAGTCTTGACACGTATATGTGTTGGTACAGCACTACAAGAAGACGTCAGTTTTATTTTGTATGATTAGTTGGAAACGTCCAATATAATTGGGTACGTCAAGTTATATAATATAGGGCGTACTTGAACCCTCACAACACTCGTTTTCATTGGTAAATGCTCTGTACAAATGCATGGTTGTCGTTATGATAAAAATTTGAAGAGATTTAGCCTGCCATTTATCATTCATTTTTACAATCTATACTATTAAACGAGAAGACCTCATTTTTGGTGTCGCTTCTCTTCTTTCCAGAATAAATTAATCAACACGCCTCTGTGTCCTATAGGTACAGTGCATAGTCGCATTTGTCATCCATTCATATGATTATTCAGATTGAGTTATTTTAGGAGAAAAACGAGAAAAAAGGCATCCGGATATTGTCCCGTCATTGTACGAAATTTTAAGTCAGATTAGACTTCCGGTTTGCGTTTTTCTGTATACTTTAAACATACATATACTACGAATAAAGTGTATTTTCAGAATTTTATCTGCTATCATTTTCAAGTTTACTATCCACGGCGGTCACAGAGTTTATTAAATAGAGAGGGTCTGTATACTATATCAATGATCACCATAGATCGATTAGTAAACTTAGAATTGAAAGTAAATACGCTTTATTTATATAGTAATGAATGTTCATAATATACAGATAAGCGCTAAAATTATTCATGTGAACTTTTGATACTTTTTCTGAAATTCTCCAGTCATTAAATCTTTTACAAAATTCATTGATTACATAAAAAATGTGGTATGATTGCCATGTTAAGACAACTCTCCACAAGAGACCAAAATGACACAGATATTAACAACTATAGGTCACCGTACGGCCTTCAACAAAGAGCAAAGCCCATACTGCATACTCAGCTACAAAAGGCCCGAAATGACAATGTAAAACAATGCAAACGAGAAAACTAGCGGCCTTATTTATGTACAAAAAATGAACGAAAAATAAATATGTAACACATAAACAAACGACAACCACTGAATTACAGGCTCCTTACTTAAATAAATGTTCATAACATACTAAATGTATGTTCATATTGAAATTGATAGAAAACAAAAAATTGAGAACTTTGGAAATAAAGGTGGAGGGTAAAAAAACATTTTCCTGTCCCCAATAACCTATGACTTATGATACTTTTGCTGAAATTCTCCAGTCTTTCTGTATTTTACAAAATTCTTCCAACAACACTTTACATACTTTAAACTACGCTCTGAATGCCCGCGATTTCGCGGGTGTGTTCTAGTCTTTATAATAGTACAGGTGCAACTCAACCAAACCAAGTTGACCGACGATTTATGCTGTGTGTAGCTCTACTGTCTATGCTCTGACACAACGTTATACATTTTGAGCTTTCACCACTTTAGATGTACAAACCAGAAGCAGATAAATCGATATGTGTATGCACGAAAATCACACAATTTTGACTTTTTTTTATCTTAGATTTTCATACGAAATCGAAAACTGAGTCTAACTCTTATGTTATTAATACATTAATTCTTTAAAGACGAAAATTGTATGAAGTGAATTTGATCAATCTGTCAATGGTGTACAAAACATTAATTAATTGAAAGTTAACGAATTCATTATTTCAATAAATTGAAATGGGTGTGATATTTCATTATACTAGAACATACCTAAGGCATCGCAGGTCCATGATTGAATCAAATCACCTACGTCTTAGTTGTTACGTTGTTTCTTCTTATAAGTTATGTGTTTCCATAAGTTTTAGTTTGTAACCCGGATCTGTTTTCTCTCAATCGATTTATGACTTTCGAACGGCGGTATACTACTGTTGTCTTTTTTTAGCCCAGATTTTAAGTATTGGTACTTTTCTCTGCTTTCGAAATATTTCTATTTGAACCAGTCGACCCTGACCTTGCTAATTCTTGGACATATGATATGGCCTTGAGGTATAATTTTTAATCAACATCATTTTCCTATGTTTGTTTTATATAAAGTTGATTAATTGTGTCGTCGTGTGAACGCCATGCCTACCAGAAGACATTAATTTCCACAGAGTTTTCATTGATAATCTACCTAGAAATTGGGATGACATTCCTTATGAAAGTACTGTTATTTAATCTTCGAGTAAGTAGTGCCATACAGGCGGACGACATTGCCCTTATATCTACAACTTCAGAAGGTACCGACACTTTGCTAGGCATTTGCCAATCGTAGAGTGAAAATTGAGGCTTTCAAATCTCATCTGCAAAAAGCGAAATACTGAAATTTTGTTCTTTTAAATGTGCTACCATCAGTCAGCCATCGAAACTTTAAGGAGTAGATATTTCAGAAGAAATCTCAACTAAGCATGTTGGAATCATATTGAATGCTGAATTTAAAAGTTGGTCTAAGTTTGCGTACTACTGCATTATCTGAAATGAATTCCGGAATACATCCATCTTTCCTAAATAAATTTACATGCTCCAAGGTAGTTTTGTACCAGATTTAATCAGGATAACCGTGAAATATTAATTATTTGATTCATCGTTTTTTCTTCGTGATGCCGGCTTAAACATTCAACGTCGTTATTTTATTAGTATGGACGTATAAACGTGTAGATGTTGTGTTTGTGTATTTAGACGTAATCATGTTGTGTTAAAAGACATTGGATATATACGAAATACAGACAGACATCACAATGCCCAGGAGGGAAAAATATCTATCAGATAAACTATTGTCCGCATGGAATCTTGTTACAATTCTCATATTCTTGTCTTTCATTTATGCTAATGAGCTTTGACTATATGCCTTTTTGTGTTTCTTTGATACATATGACGTGGCTCTGTACTTCTGCATCCCACTTTTGTAATATCGTTAAATATTTTTTATTCTCGTATTTCTATTTTTGTAATGTGCTTTGTTTACATGCCTTTTTGTGTTTCTTTGATACATATATAACATGGCTCTGTACTTATACATCCCGTTGCTGTGTTATTGTGCTATGGTAAATTTGTGTATTCTTGTCTTTAATTTTTGTTAAGATGCTTTGTCTAAATGCCATTTTGTGCTGCTTTGTTACATATTTGTTTGGATTTATAGGGATTAAGATTATAACACAATGTTGACTGATGTACCCCTATTTTTAAAATGTGTCCTTTTTACTTGTTCACAAAATATAATGGAATTTGATGCGACTGTCTCACATAAGAAATTCCTGTACCATTCAGGAATATGACCGTTGTTATCCAATCGTTTGGTGTATTTGAGCTTTTGATTTTGCCATTTGATTAGGGACTTTCTTTTTTGAATTTTCCTCGGAGTTCAGTATTTTTGTGATTTTACTTTTTGTTAAAAAGTTATAAATGGGCAATTTGATTCGCACCACAAAAGCGAGTAAGACTCGGGTTTCTGAAGTGATTAGAAGTTCGTGTTCTATTGTTGCATCCATCATATAGCTCATTGCAAGGTACAAATTTGATACTTTCTTGGTTATTTTCGCGGGGTGTTAATTTTTGCTTAATTTAGTGGATAAACCCAATGACTAACAAAATGCCAATTTACAATATAGTAACAATATGAAATCGGTTAGTTAATTGATATATCGCTGTTCTATAATCACTATAAATTATGTATTTAGACAACTGAAAATTAGTTTGTGTACCGATAAGTGCAAGTTCTTTTTTTATTATTCGCATTTCGTATAGTAAATATGACAGACTTATTTATTTTATTATTTATACAAACCTTTATCAAATATATATTTCTATGTTTTAATGGTTTCTGACAACACAAACATTTAACCTGCAGACGGATAAGGAACCAACAAAATAATTAGTTATAAATTTGACATCCGTCAATATGAAAAGAGGTAAATATTCTGGTCGTATACTTTTGTCATCCAACACCACGGTATGATTCGATAACATCAAAAGCAAGCTTAGGCAGACGTAATTGTGACTTCAATTTAATACAAGTACTGTCTTTAAATGATGCATGCAGTTTTATTGACTTTTATAAAAAAAATACATATATTCGCTGAGGCCGACAGCCGAGGTGAATATCAGTTTTCAAACATCAATTAAACAACATATGGACTGAAAAAGATGACAGTTATTTTTTTCCATTTTCCAAGAGAAAATAATGTTTATAATGTCAAATATATACTTTCAGCGCGGTGAATATCACTTTTATCTAGGTGAATATGCTTTTTTTTTTTATTCAAACTCTAATACATAAAGAAAAAACATTCTAAAATAATATCAATATGAACTGAGTATAATTTTCTGTACATTGAGCTCGTATCTGACCACTGGTTAGATAAATGATTGAAATAGTCGAAGAGTGATTTCCGGTAATTCATTTTTCGGAATACAATTTATGTCCGTTTATTTTTGGTGGAAGAAGACTTCAAGTCTTCTGAAGGCTAATGGTGCCGACTTTAAAATCATTGAATTCTCCGTATGCCGCATTCGTTTCTGTGTATTACAATTTCATAAAAACTTCTGATTCCTGACACCGATTTTTACACATGATTTAGAATCCGAATCATTTAATTTTTGAATTAGGATTGAAAAACAATCACTATCGTAAATATGTACCCTTTTATTTATGTAAATTATTAGATTTCATCTCATCTACATGAACGTTATTTGTTTACTTGTAACCGGATGTTTTTACTGTAGATATTTGAAGTACGCATGCGTGAATTTGGTATCGGGACAACTCGCCCTGTTTACATGTTCGCCCTTGAAGTTGCGAATTTGCAGACAAGAAGATTTTGTTTTTAATAAATAGAAAGGATCTATTTCTTATTAAATTGTTGTCTTTATTCGTTGTTTTCCTTTGTCATGTGAACTAGATGCCCTTCTACTTCAAATAGTTTGAATCTATTTATAAAATTATTCAAGACTCAGTTGACAAGAGCAGTAGGTTGCTGTTGGGAGAATTTTTATTAAACTCTAAATGCTCATAGAATAAGAAATATAATCTAAACTGAATGCACCTCCTTCTGAATAATTTATTGCAATATAAATATAAATCCCTTTTGACAAGAGAAATCTGACTTTTGTCAGAAATATTTGTTTCACATGTGCAAAGGTAATCACGTGAGGTGGCCATATTGGTTTGTTTACAAATATGTCAAGAAGCCTCTAGAACCATGACCTAAACATAAATAGTCTTCCATAAACGTAAACTTTATGCAATACTATTTTATCAATCATGATTATTTTCATAAATTTAAATTTGATTATTTAAAGAAAAAAATTATAACAATTACGATTTTAGATTAGAGATTCTACACAGACATGCTTTGATCTATTTATAGCCAAATTAGTTTACCTGTGTGAAAATGTAAATAATGGTCTAAATGGATATATTAATTTGTTTACTAAACAAGTAAAGACAAACTATGGATAAAAGATAATAATTCACATAAAATTGAGAATGGAAATGGGGAATGTGCCAAAGAGACAACAACCCGACCATAGAAAAAAACAACAGCAGAAGGTCACCACATAAATATTTCAGGACATTTGATTTATTAATTTATTTACTAAACAAGTAAAGACAAACTATCACATAAATACTTCGGGACATTTGATTTATTTTAATAAATATAGGATCTACTTCTTTGTTATATTAATCTAAACATCTGTATACTTTTTGGTGATGATTCAAAATTTTATTTTTCAGTTATTTAGTATTTTGTAAAAAAGGGGGAGGGTTTTTTTTACATGTTGCGCCGTATCTCAAAAACAATTTATGATTATTGCTTAAAACTTTACACACTTCTTTGTTATATAAATCTAAAGATCTGTATACTTTTTGGTTTTGATTCAAAATTTTATTTTAGTGATATTTAGTTTTTTTGAAGAAAAAAAGAGGGGAGGGGGGGGGGTTTCATATGTTCTTCTGTATCTCAAAAACAATAAATGGAACTTAGCAGCCTGGGTAAGTGGGGATGCTTTTATGGTAATTCAAATGACCTTTTATTCACCTTCTTCCACCTCAGAGCTATCAGCTCTTTGATTTTCATCTCCCTTTTACTAATCATACTTGTTACAAGTTCTCTTCCGTTCATACTTGTTCTATTAATCGGTACCATCCGGTAAACATTTAAAAAATTGTATAATTCTATAACTTTAAACATCAATTGATCCCTTTACTTTACTTTATCTGATTTTTACCCGTACAAGGAATGGCCAATAGTTATCAAAGGTACCAGGAATATAATTAAATACGCCAGACGCGCGTTTCGTCTACATACGACTGATCAGTGACGCTCAGATCAAATAGTTATAAAGCTAAACTAGTACAAAGTTGAAGAGCATTGAGGACTAACAATTCCAAAAAGTTGTGCCAAATACGACTAAGGTAATCTATTCCTGGGATAAGAAAATCAAGATTGGCCCAAAACGAGCAACCGTTGTAACCACATCACATATTGCCCCTTTTATTAGTCAGGCGATCTTGACCTTGTGTTGTTCACTGTTGGACAATCATATATCATACAAGTACGTCTTTTTGTATATGAGTCCATTGTTGGTGGTTTATTTGGTTTGTTTTAGCTCCTATTAACTTTTTATACATTATTTAAAGAGAACATTTTCGGAACTTCTTTTGAAAACATTTGAAATCAGCAGTCAAGTGTGGACGTATATTGTTATCAACAACACATTTTTCAATGTTTTCCTTTTTAATGGTCCTTACAGGATAGAAATTATAGGTGTACATTTGACGAAAAGGAGATATAGGGTGAACTTCACTGCAATAAAAAATGACTCAACAACAACACAAACAATCAAAAGATATCTGTAGCATCTTCATTTGTCAGTACACATAACTAATGATTATATTCATTTCTATAGAAGCAAACCATATCTTATACAATGTATATATTTATCAGAAAGGATACTATACCGGTTACTTTACAAAAATAATTACGTTATTAATTTTTAATTGTTTGGATATTTGAAAACTTTATCAGACAGTTACATTGATTCACTAGCCATGTTTAGATTCCAAGAAGTATTCATTTTAACGTGAAATGCGCATCAATTTATATTTTTTTTTGAATATTCGGAAACCACCCTTTTGTCATAATTGCGTCAGACGAGAAAACAGTTGGATGTGAACATCTCTACAGGCATTTGTCGAAAAAAAAAATACCCGCTTTAAAGAATTATGATAATACATACAAATAAGAAATTATTCAATTAAAGATTTTATTGCAATTCTCTGGCTAGGAAACATCACAATTTCTATCATCTAGTAATTTAGTAATCTATTTCTTGTTGTCCTTTTTGTATTACTTCATTACTCGATCTGTCGCAGTGTTGCCTCCTAATACATTAAAAGCATCTGAAAACGTAAACATTATAAACTTTGCATTTAATAAATACTATCAATAAGCGTTGCTGTATCTTTCTTAACTATGCGATTGTTTATTGGATTTGTTAGTCTGGCAAGTGGGAACTATCGCTATCTATAAAACCAGGCACAGTACTACCTGTGACATTATCTTATTCATGGTGGCCACATAAATTATGTCCACCATGGTGGCCCTATATGTCCATCATTATACCCCATGTCGCTTAATTAATACACAAGGTATTAATCAAAAACTAGTCAAGGATAAAGGGAAATCTTGGCTGCATTGAAGTGTTAAAATTATATAACTTACAGGTCATGTGTCTCAGGTAAATTATACATGTATGTGTTTGTGAAATTTAATTACTGTGATTATGACAAGAAAATTCAAAAATAAAATGAAATAATATAACTAGTTGAATAAATAGCTGATTTTATTTTTACTATGACTCTTGACTATTTGTTTTGACATTATACATTTTTAATCAATTTAAGTTATTTTTTACATGTACTTTATGGTAAGTGAAGAATAAATGAATATCATCTTATAATATAATGCAAACTTTCCCAATGCCTGCCTTTTTCTATTGAAAAGTTGTTTCTCAAATTAATTTTCTTAAATCAAAATGATTTATACTTAAATCATAGTAGATAGACGTATCTGCATTCAATACTGTTTTACAAATGTTAAAGATTGTCTTTAGAACTCATTCCAAATAAACTTTAGGCAATTCCTTATTTCTCTATTGAATAAATATATTCAAATTATTCATTTATTCAACAAAATTTGATAATATTTGTTTTGTCATATAAACATATGGTATTTAGTTTGTGACAAAAAACAAACAAACAAAAAGACAGTTATAATGCAAAGAATTAACAATTCTATAAGAAAGTAAAAAACATGGATTTTTTTTAGGTTTCTGCCCTCAGTTCTAATAATGTCTATTTTATAAGGGAGCCAATATTTTCAACATATTTTTGTAATAAAGGTTTAGCATTTCTTTCACTTTTTGTTCTTGGGTGAGAGACAATATTATGAGAAGGTAAACAATTTTCAAATAGATTATCAAGTCTTCTGAAGGCTAATGGTGCCGACTTTAAAATCATTGAATTCTCCGTATGCCGCATTCGTTTCTGTGTATTACAATTTCATAAAAACTTCTGATTCCTGACACCGATTTTTACACATGATTTAGAATCCGAATCATTTAATTTTTGAATTAGGATTGAAAAACAATCACTATCGTAAATATGTACCCTTTTATTTATGTAAATTATTAGATTTCATCTCATCTACATGAACGTTATTTGTTTACTTGTAACCGGATGTTTTTACTGTAGATATTTGAAGTACGCATGCGTGAATTTGGTATCGGGACAACTCGCCCTGTTTACATGTTCGCCCTTGAAGTTGCGAATTTGCAGACAAGAAGATTTTGTTTTTAATAAATAGAGAGGATCTATTTCTTATTAAATTGTTGTCTTTATTCGTTGTTTTCCTTTGTCATGTGAACTAGATGCCCTTCTACTTCAAATAGTTTGAATCTATTTATAACATTATTCAAGACTCAGTTGACAAGAGCAGTACGTTGCTGTTGGGAGAATTTTGATTAAACTCTAAATGCTCATAGAATAAGAAATATAATCTAAACTGAATGTACCTCCTTCTGAATAATTTATTGCAATATAAATATAAATCCCTTTTGACAAGAGAAATCTGACTTTTGTCAGAAATATTTGTTTCACATGTGCAAAGGTAATCACGTGAGGTGGCCATATTGGTTTGTTTACAAATATGTCAAGAAGCCTCTAGAACCATGACCTAAACATAAATAGTCTTCCATAAACGTAAACTTTATGCAATACTATTTTATAAATCATGATTATTTTCATAAATTTAAATTTTATTATTTAAAGAAAAAAATCATAACAATTACGATTTTAGATTAGAGATTCTACACAGACATGCTTTGATCTATTTATAGCCAAATTAGTTTACCTGTGTGAAAATGTAAATAATGGTCTAAATGGATATATTAATTTGTTTACTTAACAAGTAAAGACAAACTATGGATAAAAGATAATAATTCACATAAAATTGAGAATGGAAATGGGGAATGTGCCAAAGAGACAACAACCCGACCATAGAAAAAACAACAGCAGAAGGTCACCACATAAATATTTCAGGACATTTGATTTATTAATTTATTTACTAAACAAGTAAAGACAAACTATCACATAAATACTTCAGGACATTTGATTTATTTTAATAAATATAGGATCTACTTCTTTGTTATATTAATCTAAACATCTATATACTTTTTGGTGATGATTCAAAATTTTATTTTTCAGTTATTTAGTATTTTGTAAAAAAGGGGGAGGGTTTTTTTTACATGTCGCGCCGTATCTCAAAAACAGTTTATGATTATTGCTTAAAACTTTACACACTTCTTTGTTATATAAATCTAAATAATTTCATATGGAATTTACTGACCCCATATATATATCATATTAGGTCACTAAAACATTGGTAACGAATTTATCTTACCGACTATCTTCACATGTGGTATTTTGACTTGAGGCCTATCAAAGTGATCATGTCTCCAATACTTAGTATTAAGATCCTACTTCCATTTGTCTATACAGAACACAAATGCCAACAATAACAACATTTTAGCTCTAAATTCGTTTTGTGAATTTATTTCAATCGTTCATTACATGTATCAAATTCTTAGTCTGTCGAATCCTTGCAGATTTCGTTTTTTGTTTTGTAAGGAAGTAACTCCGTTAGGCCAACAATAAAAACTTCGTATTTTTTACTTCGTTTTGTGAACTCATTTCTACCTTTCATCATCAATTTCTTCGTCTGTTAAATCCTTTCAGATTTTTCCTCAACACCGTTTTGTTTTTATACAGGGTTGTGGCAATGTTTTTGTTTTGAAGGGGAAGTAACGCCGTACTAACCCCATATGGAAATAACCATGTATGGTAACTGACCCTATATTTTGTAGGACACCCTATATCAAATATTTATAGTCACCACTTGCAATCATATCTCTATAAATATATAGGAGGTAAGATAAATCACTATGCCGATGTATTTAGAACTATATAGAATATGTTTACTCAATGAATGTTTTAAAATACTGTTTTCTAGGAAAACTTTTATGCATTTACTTGTGTACTTTTACAGAAATGTACACGTGCATGTACAGAGCTGTGTCTAAGTTCCTTGTTATCTAATACGTTATTTTCTGGTGCTTGAAAAACGTTTCAGTGAATATAATAGCATTACATTCAATATAAACACTAATCTACAACGTTAATTACAAACCTTGAGCATTAACTTAGCACCCGTTGCAAAAACATTTAGAATTTTCGCAATAACCAGGCGCGCCCTTACACTTAAATCCTAAACAACAACCTTCACATCCAATGCTGTTAGGGCGGGTTTTGCAAAATCTGTTAGAACAAACTTGCTGATATGATTCTTGCATACCTGTAAAAATATGCCACTTTAAAATTTGTTTTTGTTCTCTCAATACGAAATCGTAGCATTGAAACCTTAGGGGAAACTGGAAGAAAGTGCATGATCACTATATGCTTTAATTCATTATTTTTATAGTAACTTTAAAGATTTTGTATTATTGAAATCATATAACAATTTACAATGAACATTGTTGAGAACTTCCTATAACCGATTCATCCTTTATTCAATATTTAAACGCATGTTTCCATCTGTTCACATCAAAGTCAGTTTCTAATCAAAACAATAGTCTAAACAATCAATAAATTGCAAGTCCAACAGGTAAAGAATATTCAATTATTTTCATAAGCTGCATTTGTTACAGTTACTTATATTCTATTACATGACAAGTTTATCATATAAAAGTTAAATGTTACCTATAGCTAGGAGAACAATAGCGAATACAAATGCTGTGCTGTTCATTCTGAAGATTATACCTGAAGCAGGAAGAAGTACTTCTCTACATTAATATATACAAACAAGATATAAAAAACCCAGGAGAACGCTCGTCTGTTCAATAAAAACTAAATTAATTAATTAATTAATTAATTAATGAAATTAATTAAGTATCATGAGAAAAGACCTACCTTGGAGAAAAACATGTAAACTGCACAACATTAGAATTCAACCTTTCTTCAGGTAATCATAAAGATTATAACTTACAGTAAAGTGATCGTAATGCTCATGACAATACTATACCAATGTAAAGATTTAGATGAAAGCATTATTATTATAATTGTTCCAAAACATTTGCAAATGGTACTTTAGATAACAGGAGAACATATTGAATGGAGACTTGTCTCAATGGCACTCATACCACATCTTTGTATTTATGTCTCAGATGAACATGAGTCTCCAAATATCTTGACTGAAGCCTAAAAGTTGATATTAAGGAATTCTTAAAATTTAAACATTACATTCCATTGGTTGCTTTGAATTTTTCTATGTTAACTTTCCAGTAAAATTGAACAGTGGTTCAGCATCAATTGTAAGCTTAAGTTAGAACTTTCCAGTAATATTGAACAGTGGTTCAGCATCAATTGCATGTAAGACGTACATTTTCCAGGTTATCGGATGGCAGATTGACGAATTAATAGATTGAAGATTAATACTTACAGAGAAGCGAACGAATTAACAAGTTTTAAATGCAAAGCGTTAGTTGTAAACCTTTTAGGTATATGTCTATCTTTGAAAGTTTGCACAGTATCTTTTTTTCCAATGCTCATGAATAACAAGCCGATTTTAAGAGATGTTTGGTAAGTTATTAAGAAAACATGGATTGTATCTATGATGAGTTTATTTTATGTGTTCTTACTTACCATCCACCTTTTATTAATTATTTATTTTAAAAAAAAATAGCGGATTCCGGATTGACTTTACATAGGTGCCGATTTGACCAGATACAGATTTAACAAAAAGCCGATTCGACATTTTATATAGATGCTAATTTGATCAGTTGCCGATTTGACTTGTACAATTCGTGGTTATTGGAAAAAAGTTGAACATAATTCCAAAATTTATGTCTTTGAAGAGAAGTGTCTTTTAAGTAACAATTGTTTACCTTTAACGTCAATAATCAAGTTCAAATGATTTAATCAAAATTTTTTATTTGTTTTTTATTATATGTCTAGTTTTCTCATATAAATGCGTAAACACCAAAGAGTCATTAAAGTTAGTTAACGTACCTCTGTAGATATCCTAATGATGCTATGAAATCGGGCTTCCAGTCTTCTTCTTTATGTAGTCCTGATGTGTGAGACGGCAGATTTCCATTCTGTTTTTGGCAGTTTTTGATTTATCGTGCTTTCTTCTTTGAAAAGTATAACATTTCCTTAATCCGGTATTTATAATTATAAAACAATTGGTGTTTATCACTTTTTACCTCATGTTTGTTTAATTATAGAATTACATATTCAACGTGTTACATATTATTTTGATTATTATTACTGTAATTAATACTCGTCTTATACAAGGACATCATATAATAAACGTGTATATGTTTCCTTCTATTTGTGAAAAACAACTATAGTTAATGTTATAATTAATTACGTCATCGGTTGATTTATCTTTATCATCGTGCACATGATTCAATCTATGCTTTACAAGACATCATCAATTTTGACAAATCAATAAACATAACCCAGAATCTGCTTAGTTTGTTAAATTGTCGAAGTGTCAAGATTTGAAACTCATTCGGAACATAACATACTAAGAGTTACTTACCTTTAGCGATACACAAATAGTAAAAACGTGTATTATTGATAAAATAAGTACAATAATTCTAAAATGATTTTTTATTCACCTATAAAAACCGAAACAGGTAGGATATATTTAACAATTGGAAGATAAAAAGATATGGAAGATTAACTATGAAACAAATATCAAATAGAGGTCAACCAAAACGTTTTAATGTATCATTAAAAAAAATCAAGTCTCACTTCTGTACTTCCATTAATTTGTTCTTTTTCGGTTATTATAAATTATTGGCTTTTAAAAAATTGGCATCGACCGTTCCTTATAAGGTAAATCCAGACGCGCTTCAGATGCCTGACATTTACTAAGTGATATATTCATTTGATACTGGATATCGTTGCACAAAAGAATTACCATTTATATTAATTGTTGAAAAAGAGAAACAACAGATACAAAAAGAGATACATGTGTTCAAACTCAATAGTCAAAAACAAACTGACAAAGCAATGACAAGGCAGAAACGTAACACGACAAAAACACAAACAACAGTTGACAAAACAAAACATAAATAACTACAGAATGCGTAACTCGAAACAAACCAAATCCAAATTGGTTACTGTGTTTTGATCAAAACCAATGGATGAACTGTAACATAAAAAACACCAGCTATGAATTCAAAAACATACACACAAGTTAATATTCGTATGTAGAGTTCATCAAAATTTGTGCCATTTGTACCACAATCAATTCATTCATGTAGTTCATATGTATTTAGCCGTCATTTTAAAATCAATACTCCTATATGAGTAGATACTATGTTGTACTTTTGTTCTACGGTACGACAATCCTAACCATGAACAGTGCCGTTTGATGCTGTGGTTCCTATGTGTTACTCGTTTAAAAGAGGGACGAAAGACACCAGAGAGACAGTCAAACTCATAAATAGAAAATAAACTGACAACGTCATGGCTAAAAATAAAAAAGACATACACAAAAACAATAGAACAAATGACACAACATAGAAAAATATAGAAGAAGCAACACCAACCCCACCAAAAACTAGGGGTGATCTCAGGTGCTCCGGAAGGGTAAGCAGATCCTGCTCCACATGTGGCATCCGTAATTTTGCTCATCATGTTATAACATATCCGGTAAATAGTCTAATTCGGTAGTCACATTCATGAAAGGGAAGGGGATTGTAGTTATGACGTAAGGAACATCCGATATCATTTGTTAAACGGTTATTTAATAACAGTCAACCAACTCGTGTGATGGCGTCCATAAAATTTACGAAGGGATGATTTCAACTTCACCATTTATACAACAGATACAGTTAAGTAGGCCTCATATCTTGACTTACATCTAGAAATTGACAATGAGGGTCGGTTGAAAACAAAACTTTACGACAAAAGAGATGATTTCAGCTTTCCAATTGTGAACTTTCCATTTCTAAGTAGCAACATTCCAGCAGCACCTGCATACGGGGTATATATCTCCCAATTGATACGATATTCCCGTGCTTGCATTTCCTATCATGATTTTCTTGATAGAGGGTTGCTGCTCACAAGGAAGCTTTTAAACCAAGAGTTCCAAATGGTGAAGTTGAAATCATCCGTTCGTAAATTTTACGGACGCCATCACGAGTTGGTTGACCGTTATGGAATAACCGTTTCACAAATGATATCGGATATGTTCCTTACGTCGTAACTACAATCCCCTTCCCTTTCATGAATGTGACCTACCGAATTAGACTATTTTCCGGATTTGTTATCACATAAGCAACACGACGGGTGTCACATGTGGAGCAGGATCTGCTTACCCTTCCGGAGCACCTGAGATCACCCCTAGTTTTTGGTGGGGTTCGTGTTGTTTATTCTTTAGTTTTCTATGTTGTGTCATGTTTACTATTGTTTTCTTTTTGTCTTTTTCATTTTTAGCCATGGCGTTGTCAGTTTGTTTTATATTTATGAGTTTGACTATCTCTTTGGTATCTTTCGTCCCTCTTTTAAAATAAGGCCAACATATATTTGTTGTTACATTTTTTAATTAATAAAACATCCGTGTCATCGAGATTGTTTGTAAGCATCAAAATGAGATAAATTCTCTCTTTCATATATAAATTGTATAGAACAAAAAATGAGAACTGAAAGAACACATAATTTTAAAGACATGTTAAAGGAAATAGTTCATTTTATCTTGTTTCAAAATTTAAAGAAAAAGACAGTCGCCAAAACAGATAGATGAAGGTTGCAAAACCTAACTTAACATACTAACCCGGTTTAAGTAAGGGGGGTATTTATGAGAAAAAAAAGTTGACGTCAAGGTTGAATAATTTTGTGGAACAGGATTTGCGTATCCGCCATGATCCCAATACCATTTCCTGCGATGCTAAAAAGAGGGTACTCAGTCTGCAGTGTATATGCAGTGCCTTTAACTTGCAGGTTTTAAAAACAAATTATCGTTTTTCGTCATGGTTTCATTTGTTTTTCTAGGATTATTGAATTTTGATGGTCCCTTTAATATTTTTCTTTGCTTTTTTGTGAGTTAAATGGGTGATCTTGTTTCAAAAATCAATCTAGTAAAATTTAGAATGGAAATGAGGAAGGTGTCAGGGAGACAACAACCCGACCAAAGAGCCGAAGACCACTAATGAGTCTTCAATGCAGCGAGAAACGCCCGCACCCAGAGGCGTGCTACAGCTGGCCACAGAACAAAAAAATATTCTAGTTCAGTAATAATGGACGTCATACTAAACTCAACAATATTCACAAGAAAATAGAAAAATCATACACGACTAACAAAGGCCAGAGGCTCCTGAATTAGGTCAGGCGAAAAAATGCGGTGGGGTTAAACATGTTTTTTGAGATCTTGTTTGAATTATTGTCGATCAAACGGGTTCGAAAGCAGCAAATATAAGGCTCTATAAAGCGGCAAGTAATGACAATTATCGCAAAAACATTGAAACAAAATGGTCAAACAGACGCATATGATGACATGATAAATTTAAAGGCCAATCTGGCACATTATAAAATACACCATATCTTCAATTAACTCCTTAAATGCTCTAAATTGATGATGTTTACCAATTTTTACTCAAAGTAAAATGAATTTAAAACCCAAGTACACCATACGTTTGGAATCCGCTCCAAATAACAATATATAACAATACATGCCCTGTTTTAATAATATACAATCCATTTTGAGATTTACTATTGAAAAAGTATGAAACAATAATAACAGAAAAAAACCCGGATAAAATGTAAACTAGAATGATGTTATGAATGAACCGCAAACACATAATTTTTAGCAACATTTTAAAAGAAATCTATAGTATTTGTAAATTCTGTTAGTAACTTAGTTCTTCAGGGAACCATTATATAATGTTGATACAAATTCACCTCTGATCTGTACATAAAGAAAAGTAGGACAGAAAATGATGCACAGTCTCAATGTTACATCCATAAAGATTAGTTGAATATTAGATTCCCTTTGAACAAGTCATAATGCAAGTAAGACAATGAGCATCTTCATTGAATTATATTCTAACTCAATTACAACGCTCATCATTTCCAACATAGCAAATCATGAACATTGACGACATTTATTATGTTACTGGTTAGTTTAATGTTTGTATTTTTGTCTTGTAGAGACCTACGTTATTGACAATGAAGTATATGGTAATGATGATGCTGGTACTGTTGATAACTACAGGTAGATATATACAATTAAGATGTCTTTCATTTCAGTGCGTTCAAAAGTACCTTGCTAAATAATCAATTGTCTGAACCAGTTCATCGGAAAATGATGTCATGTCAATCAATCTAGTATCACAATGTTTATCTAAGTATTTTACAAACCTATTCATTTTATTTCATGCCTCACGTTGGATTGCAACTGTTCTCTAAATACATAAAAAAATAACGTAAACCTGAGGCAAATAATATGTAAACCATGCGCACAACCCGAGTTTGTAAAAATATATCACCCAAAACCAAATATATTAGTCAGTTGTGTTGTATATCTTCATTGTAGCCCAGTAGACAACATTTATGTATTGACATACACTATTATAAGCTCACCTGGCCCAAAAGGCAAAGTGAGCTTTTCTTATCGCTTGGCGTCCGGTGTACGTCGTCGTCCGTCGTCGTCGTCGTCCGTCGTCGTTAACTTTTACAAAAATCTTCTCCTCTGAAACTACTGGGACAAATTTAACCAAACTTGGTCACAATCATCATTGGGGTATTTAGTTTACAAACTGTGTCCGGTGACCCGCAAAACCAACCAAGATGGCCGCCATTGCTTAAAATAGAACATAGGGGTAAAATGTATATTTTTGCTTATAACTCTGAAACCAAAGCATTTAGAGCAAATCTGACATGGGTAAAATTGTTATTTAAAAGATCTATTTGCCCTGAAATTTTCAGATAAATCGGACAATCGATTGTTGGGTTGCTGCCCCTGATTTGGTAATTTTAAGGAAAATTTTCCGTTTTCGGTTATTATCTTGCATATTATTATAGATAGAGATAAACTTTAAACAGCAATAATGTTCAGCAAAGTAAGATCTACAAATCAGTCACATGACCAAAATGGTCAGTTGACCCCTTAAGGAGTTATTGCCTTTATAGTAATTTTTAGCAACTTTTCGTAAATTTTTGTAATCTTTTACAAAAATCTTCTCCTCTTAAACTACTGGGCCAAATTTAACCAAAGTTAGCCACAATCATTATTAGGGTATCTATTAAAAGAATGTGTGCAGTGGCCCAGCCAACCAACCAAGATGGCTGCCATAGCTAAAAATTGAACATAGGGGTAAAATGTAGATTTTGGCCTATAACTTTGAAACCAAAGCATTTAAAGCAAATCTTACACGGTTTCAACTTGTTTATCAAGTAAAAATCTATCTGCCCTAAAATTTTCAGATGAATTAGACAACTGGTTGTTAGGTTGCTACCCCTGAATTGGTAATTTTTATGGAAATTTTGTCGTTTTTGGTTATTATCTTGAATACTATTATAGATAGAGATAAACAGTAAACAGCAATACTGTTCAGCAAAGTAAGATCTACAAATAAGTCAACATGTCGAAAATGGTCAGTTGACCCCTTAAGGAGTTATTGCCCTTTATAATAAATTGTTAACAATTTTCATTAATTTGGTAAATTTTGGTAAGTTTTTACAAAATATTTTCCTCTGTAACTAAAGGGCCAAGTTCATAACTGATAGAGAAAATTGTAAGTAGCAAGAATGATCAGTAAAGTATAATCTACAAACAGATCACCAAAACACAATTTTTGTCATGAATCCATCTGTTTCCTTTGTTTGATATGCACATAGACCAAGTTGAGCGGCACAGGCTCTTAATAGCCACTAGTTTATATGGTCAGAATTATAAATCAACTGTTTACAAGATTGAAAAGCTATACATTTTTTCATTGTTTCAAAAACACATAATTGTCAAATATTAGATTACAAGGATAGAGGCTGTGAGTTTTTTATGTTTTCTATGTGTATCATTAGAACAAAAAAAAGGTACATAATCACAAAGTAAGCTTTAAAACCAGAACTAACTAACCATTCTCCACGAAAACTGTTGTTCAAAGTCAAGAATATGACAGTTGTTTTCCATTTGTTTCTTTGTTATACTTTTCTAAATTTGTATTGTTTTTCCTTTTAGAAATTGTAGACAGTAGTTGTATTTGCTTTAAAATCTATAAACCTGTGTGTTCCACAGCTGGTCGTACCCACGGTAACATATGCGAACTGCACTGCGCGTAAGTGTATTTTTACGAAAGAGACACTTTATCATTTTACATGTAAATGTACAATTTAAGGTTTCATGAAATCATTTTGTTTATGTTGTTGCTGGCTATACACATCAAGATACAAAGCGATATGATATGTTATAACATGTAAACAACATCATCAATAATATGTGAAATTAAAGTTAAACCATAACAGTTGCATGATCTTTATAATTGATCAATTAGATATTTCATTATTTAGTTTATCAGTTTCTAATTTACATCAAGTCACGCCTTAATAGCACACACTGTGTATACATGTCTTTTATTTAAAAGGCATTCAATGAACACGCTAAATGCATTACAATTCAGTTTATAAAATTCCAAAGACTTATAATATTATACTTCCTCGATATTGATATTTATATTATTATTACATGATCTCATACTATAAATCATATTTCAGCAAAGAAATGTTAGCTTGCCATGGTAAATGTCCCTGTTCTTAATAACAAAAAGAGAAACGCAAGTAAGTGAATGCAGAAGTCAGATAAAGATGTAAGACGAAATTATATTTTTTTTATAATAGGAATCAACATTACGAATAACATAGGATTATATAAGAAACAAACAAATACAAAACAAATTAAGTTTACAAACAACTTGAGAGTGAAACTTGAATGGAAAAAATATCGGGAAAAATGAACAACATCAGAATTAACGACTTATCAAACAAAAGAGATGCTATATTTCAAAGCATAAAAAAGAAAAGCAGACAACAAAGGAATAATCAAGTGGAGGAAAGGTGTCTTGACAGTATAAAATTGTCTCAAAATTTCTCGACCCTTTGATTTGATTAGAGTCTTGATTAGTCTCGAAAAATTCTTGATTGTCTTAAATTGTCTCGATTAGTCTTGACATTTTAAACAATTTCTGAATATGTCTAGACATATTCTTGACATTCTTATTAATGTCTGCATATGTATTGACACATTCTTGACCGTCTTAAAGCTGTCTGAGTATATCTCGACACATTCTTGATGGTCTTAAAGTTGTCTTGACACTATCGCAACATTATACATTTCGCTTGAATTGTTGTCTCAGTGTTGACATAAATATCAATTATATGGTCATTTTTGAATAATTTCCTGTTACAAAACTTTGAATATTTCGATACACTACGGATTTTCTTCACCCAGGAATAGATAACCCTAGCTGTATTTGGCACAACTTGTTGGAATTGTGTGCTGTTACATACTCATTTTCATGTTTGGTTAAACTGAAAAACATAGAAGAATCAAAAATTTGTATAGTTAGAAACCTTTTAGGCCCTGAGTAGAAGTACCCTGAATGACCCCCATTTAGTATAGTTTGGATTTAGTTTTTGTTGAACGTTTAATAAAAATATTTCAATGGATTATTTGTCGAAGTAGCTGACAAACAGCATTTGGATTTTTGCCGGTTGAAAAAACTGCTAGACACATTTGTATTACTTACATATATGTCCTGAGGCAGTTTTAAAATCTGACTGTGTGCTTTAGAACCCAACCATTCCTCTTGTGCGTGTGTGTGACTAAAAAGGGGGACTTTAATTTTTTCTTTTGGGACAAAGAAATTGTTTAAATAGAAGTAGCATGGTCAGTCAACTGATAAGTTGCATAGCTGATTACAGTAATGTTTCATACGACAGTCATGCGTACCCTAGGGTGTGCATAACTTGTTTGGAATACCTTAATTTTCTGGGGAACATGCTGTTCACATTTAATGCCTAATAGATATTGCAAAAGATGACATTACACATTTCTTCTGTGATATCAAGGATTTGCATAGTAAGACTGTACAAATCCTTGGACGAATTAGGATACCATAATACTTTGCTATTTATGAAAACTACATTTTAATACAATTATTGTTTATTTACCATATAAACATTGAATATCATGTAGAATGAAATATGTCTACAGCATGATTTGTGTTAAAATCATTTAGCAATTATTTATAAAATTTAGGAATCAACATTTGTAATTATTTACAAACCACATTAAATTGGTTTAGATCAGCATACCCATAATTGTATTGTAAATACTTTAAATTACATAGCCACACTTGTATTTATAAAAATATTTATATACCGTACCCAAATTTGTTATTATTTTATTTATACATGCCCAACTTTTTTTTTTATATAATAAGTGTAACTTGAAACAACAGTCTATTATATGAAGGGAGAAATAAACATAAAGTTATATCATGCATTATAAAACTCAAACAAATGTAAGTCACCATTCAAAATGTTCAGAATTTGTCAAGCCATACTGAGAAAGAATCGGAATGTCGAAAATCTGCGACAAATTTCAAGACAGTATTCAAATGTCAAGAATTTGTCAAGGAATTAAAGACCATATTCAGAATGTCGAGAAATTGTCGAGTAAATTTTATACAAGTTTAAAATAAATCAGAATTTTTCAAGAAAAGATAATAAAAAGTCATACTTTTGGAAAATTATGTTGATACAAATTCAAACAAATACGACTTTTGTAGTAATACGAACAATACCAGTTAACCATAGTTTTATGCATGATTGCGTTTCATTTTCAACATGAAACACAGTTTAATCAAAAGAAGAAAACTTCGTGTCTGTTTTGTCCTTATATTTATTATTTACTTCTCTATTTCAGCTTCAACAGATTTTTGAAATATACCACATATAATAAATAAATAAAAAATGGCTAAATCATGACATGTTTCAATTTTTTAATTTGTGATGAATACAATTCCGAGATATATGTATGACTCTCAGAAGAATATGATTTTCAACAGATTATATACATAACATATATTTGGATAACAATAGTACGGAAAAACTCTTTATAGTACTCAGTATCTAAGGTTTTTAAAGTTAATAACACCAATTACATAAGGTTTGGCGGGAATATAGCCCAACAAGTAAGGTGTGGCAATTATTTAATGTTTCCTTCAGCGGGATCTTGACGTACACTTTAATATGATGGTGTAACGGTTTATTTCATCCTCTTTGATATTTCATCCTGGGGATGATTTGTCCCAGTGATTGTTTTCCAGACATAGTAATTCACAGGTAGATACGTCTGCCTCTTCTTCTTTACACACCTTTAATCCACCTTCCAACTAAACTTTATAATTGTTGGCTGCTTGTTTTCCCTCAATGAGCAGTTTTTTTAAACTTTGGCCCCTCTTTTGGTTTGCATATTTCACAACTTGTTCGCCATTACAGCATCTGTATTTGTTTAGAAATAATAATTAATTGCATCAGGGATTTCGTAACAAAACATTTTACCTTTAAACCTTTACCAAATTAGTCAAAAGTTAAAAGATTTGATAGAGAAGGTTGACTATACCTTATCGCATTATAATTCAAAAGTGACATTGTAAATAAAGCCATAGAAGTTTAGATTCTATCAATGTAATTTTTTTGGTTTTTGTAATAAACATATTAAGAAGGAATATCGATGTCGCAACCTTAATAGTAAAATCTTTAAATATAGCTTCTATTTTCTGACATTGGTTTCGTTTTAGAAAAAATAAAACATAACTGAATGAATAGTGTTACATACATCTGATGTACTGTGGTTGTCGATTGTTTTTTTGGTTTATAAGTGTTACGCGTTTGTCGTTCTTTATATAGATTAGACCTTTGGTTTTCCTGTTTAAATGGTTTTACACAAGTAACTGTTGGAGCCCTTTATAGCTTGCTGTTTGGTGTGAGCCTAGGCGCCGTGTTGAAGACATTATGTTGACCTACATGGTTTACTTTTATAGATTGTGACTTGGATGGAGAGTTGTCTCATTGTTACTCATACCACATCTTCCCATATCTATAAATGGTTATGATAAGTCATAATCCTACATTCTGTTGACTTTGTTTCTTTTATTTTATCATTGAACAAGATTTTTATGCTGTGCTTTACACCACTATCCAAGTGTTATGGGAAAGGTTTAGCGTTGGTTTATTTTGGTCAAATATGTTTTTTCGTAGATTATGTAGTCAAGATAAGGTTGTTGATTGTCTTGTATGAACTGGCCACGTTGTTTACGTCAAATCTTTTTTAGCTGAGTACATCATGTAAATGTTTGTTTTAAATTATTGAAGGCCGTAAGTTTGCATATAATGCTACCATTCACTTCCCTTAAGTTCTGGTAGACAGTTGTCTCCTATTTAGCGAATATGTTTTACCAGATATTTCGTTTATAGAAAATAGACAACGAAGTATTTGATATAAATAGTATGTGAATGATGAATAAGTTTTAATCAACCATGCGATGATTACTAAGCATTCTAACACTGGGCCGTGATGGTCATATGGAAATATTGCAAAACAAGTTTTAATGATAAAACAAACACTTTATGAGTTTAGAAAAAACTGATATTCACTGAGGTCCATTAGGTATTTCAAAAGTCAATTTAACCATATATATTCTGAAACAAAAGACAGAGAGTAAAAAATATATATCGTTATTTTAAACGTAAAACCACGCGAAGTTTTGCAAGGTGAATATACTATTTCGCAGAAGAATATGCTTATTTTTTAAAACATATGTAACTCATCTATATAGAAAGACCTATTTAAGTTCTGTCAATATAGAATATGTAATAGTTATACAAGTCAGGAATATAGCAGTTGTATTCTATTCGTTTCATGTGTTTAAGCTCTGATTTTGTTATTTGATAAGAGACTTTCTGTTTTGAATTTTCCTAGGAGTTCAGTATTTTTAAAAATTTTTTTTTACTTTTCTTTCATACAGATTATCACGTGTATCACGTTTATTGGTCGAGTAATTCCGACTTTGGGCAAGTGTTGTTCAGACTTTGATCAAGTATGGTTTAGACTAATATTATAGGTGTCAGCCATTGGTGGAAAATGATTTAGACATTAAATGTCCTTTTTCGTGAATGGTTAAGATATGGAAAACAGGTTGCAAATTGATTAAAACTGTTTCATCCTGCTTGAGTGTAAGTTCAGACTTTTCTTATGGCTAATTACCAGTTACAAATACTATATCTACACTGTACCGAAGCAATCGGACAGAAAAAGACTTTAAACACCAGTTTGATATAAAATACTTAAGAAAGGTAACACATGACAATCAAAATGTAAATAAATAAAAAAAAAATTTGTAGAAACAGTATTAAAAGACGAAAAATATCAATCGCATTACACTAATGCAGGGAAAACTTAGAATGAGTAATAGACACGACAGCTAATGTCACAAATAACCAAAAAACATTTGGCGCATTTTGAGGTCAACATCATTTTTGGAAATATATAAAAAAAAAAAAAATAGATTTTACCACTGCATCGAGTGTGATAGGATATTTATAAACTCGTGACAGTTAAATTTTGAAGTCTAAAGAGCGAGACTCGCCTGTTTTCATTACGTCACAATCGGAAATTCAGAGGAAAGCAACAACATTTTACGTCATAATCAAATTTTGACCAATGAAGAACTGATTATCAAACGAACCACAGGTTGATTAAATAAGAATGATCAACAGTTCAGGAAACAAATAAACCGAGTAAGAATCAGAGAGAATTGTTTATTGAATATGTGTGGTTCTAAATAGTTGGTGGTTCACGGACTGTATCAATAATTTCAACAGTAACTATAAAATAATTTGATCAGCACCGAAATCTCCAATAATCTAAAAGGTGTACAAAACAACACTAATATCTAGAAAAAGGAAACAATAAATTAAAATATCTATGAAAATCTTGGATAACATATATCTATAATTTAATATTGGATGTGTCGTGTCTTCTGATTGGCTGACGTTATTTTGTTATCAGCCCATAGACATTATTTTGTCATTTGACGGTGACGTGATCAACGTTTTTTCATGGTTTTCTACGGTTTAAAATGGAATTTAGAAATAAATTATAAGAAATGACTGTAATATTTTTTCTGTCTATTCGAAATAACATAAAAAATGTGGTGCCATCTGTTAAATAACCCGCTACGCGCGTTATTCAGTGTGCACCAAATTGTTTATGTTATTTCTTCATAGACAGAAAAAATATTACAGTCATTCCATACATAATCTGTATGTTACATTTGTCAAACCAATCTATTCTGATTGTGTTAAAAGAAATCTTTAACATTATAAAAGTTTCAAACTGAACAACGCTTGTATAATTTTAAAATTTCAAAGTTGACTCAAGTTGAATGTCTTAATAGAGATTGTATAGATATGAGTTCTCCGACAGAATAGTAATACATATGAGTTGGTACAATTCTAAAAGATCTTAGTTGATGAAAGTTAATATAGTAATTACTCTTATAGATACTGCGTAGATATACATTCACAACGGATAGCACTCGTGTGCATTTTTAGTGGTATAACTAAAAAAAAAAAGTAGACAAAGGTTAGAAATTACAAGAGAAGTTGCGTATTTGTACATCCCAAATTAATAGATTTGGCTATTGTCTATCACCATGATTTGTCTTTTTTCCTTCGTTTTGTCCAGATTTTAACACAGTATAACTACTGTGACTCAGTCTGTATTGTACGCTAGACTTTGAAAATATATTTAAATCACTATATTATCTAAACAATTTAGTTTTAGAAATCAGCAGTACAACGGTGGTTATATGTCGACCATGATCTGGTTACCTTACTGATGAGCATCTTTGCTTACACCGGGTTTTAATTATGAGGTTCATTTTACTCAGTCTTTGGTTGTTTTTGTAGAATTGTGTTCGTCTTTTAGCAATTTTACGTTTTTGTTTGCAAAGGCGTTTTTAGTTTGGTTTTGAACTATTAGGTTATGAGAGAGGTTCTGATATTTAAACTATTTCAACTGGATGTGGCCTTGATACTTTCCATAATGAGAAAAGGTTCAGTAACGGAAGAACGGCCACTTTATATATTATGCTCTCTTGTTAAGGTTGGAACAGAAACCGTTCAAAATATGTGTACGGCGGTATCTTTAATGGTACCTCAGAAAATTGAACTTTTTTTTCTATTGTTTAACCATTGTAATTTTTAGAAAAAAACGTAAAATAGTCCATAAATTGAGGTTAACAAACTAAACGTATAAGACAACATATTAATGTTAAAAGGAGGGGCATCAATGTATTGTAATCCTAGAGGTGTGAATATCCAATCTTATAACAATCCCGACTGAGGAATTATAATAATGCATGACAATAATAAATTATTATTGAAGTTGTGTATTGAAATTCTATGGCAATGCAATTAGTTTATTTTATTTTTTTAGCATATATGTATATGTATATGTTTGTTGTATTACATAACAATCCGGCTTCTCGAAGAGCTAGAGACAGTTCCCATTTTACCGCCTGAAATAAAAACAAAATAACAATTAAAAGATGACAAGCATTTCACTCAAAAAATAAGATTAATGAGGGCTGCTGTTGTTCTTTTTTTATCTATTTCATTTATCTACCAATAAACAACTCTTTATTGATATATAACTAATCAAACAGTATTTGCATTTTCAACAATAAGCGTGTGTTTTATTTCCCATAGTTGTAATTCGTTTTAAAGGGAAAAAAAGCCTGTGCATTTAGTATCTATAGACGTCATTTTCTTAGCGATTCTATGAACGACTGTATTTGAGGATGGGGAGGAGTCTATGCGATGTAAAAAGTAAACACTAACGATACGTTCATGACTAGACTTATGTTTGAGGGCATACAATACAGTTACAGTGCACGTAGGTAATGACGCTGCTAACGTTAATTGTTATTTTCGCGACGTCAAACTATGACTTATCGGGAAAAGATTCAGTTCTGACTAAGAAAAGTGCTTCGGACGCCAGAAATTAATTAAAAGTGTTGTTTTCAAATTTTTATCATTCAAACTAATTTAACTTGAGTCCATGGACCCCTCTTTTTTTAAATGCCATTTGTTTTTTTACGTAAGAAGATTATGTGTGCCAATTTTCACGAAAACGTCAATAGTGCATTTTTTTTTTTAAATATACTAGTCAACAAAAGAAACGATACACGACTTTGGAATAAAATTTATCACAAAGTATTAAATATAAAGCAAAATGAGATGCACTATTTTAAAAAGCTTTCATTTGCAATGTATGCACATATGAGAATGCAATTCAAAACCTAAAAAGTAACTAAATTCCGTGTAAACGATCATAGGGTGCAAATTATTTTTGCGGAAAGTTGGAGAAAAAATCGCCACACAATTTTCTAATTACTAAATGAATTTTCAAATTCGTTAAAAAATATCTAATATGCTCATCAAGTTATGTTTATGTTGTAACTTATGGGTTGAATTATTGTTTTTTTTTTATTATTTTTGGGAGAAAAAGCGTTTTTTTGAAATCTTAAAAAATGAAAATAAAAAAAAAGAATATCGTCTTAAATCAATGCTTTGGATATGAAAACAATACACTGTAAATTTGGAACCTTTCGGATTAGTTTTAAGATTGTTACCGTCGTTTTTTTAATTTCACTTTACACATATCAATTGATAATGTAAACATTTTAACGATTTCTTGTGAGGCTGAACTCTGCTTAACAAATAAAAATATGATTGTTAAAAAAGAATTAATGACAAAAATTGTCGTTACCTTTAAATGAGAGGCTGGCATCATTAGTTGGAACTTCTGTTTTTAAAATGGTCGTTTTCTGTAAATTTTGTCAAAAAAAAATAAATTTCGTCATGAAAGCAAAAAAAATGTTTTTCTAAACAACCTTCAATATTGGTCCTTTAAACTGAAAACTTCATCTTTAATTTGAAAAAAAAGTCGTGTATCGTTTCTTTTGTTGACCAGTATATATATATAAATATGCAGCAAAAAATTATGTTTTTTTTCTACATTTGTGAACATTTGATAAATATGAGTTATTTGAAAAAACCAATTGCACAAATTTTAAGGACGTTTATATGAGACAGAATTTACAAATAATTTAACAAAAACAGCTTGTGTTTATCTTTTAAAACAAAAATGTTATGTATACCTGTCGAAAGGAAAAATACGTCCACAAATCCGACTTTTTAGCAAACATATCAAATTTCGACCTCATTTTACCCAAAAAGTAGCACATGAGGTATATTTTTTATGACATATTTGATTTAATCAGGCAAAAAATAGCCTACATGCAATTTTTAGCAAAATTACAATATTGGATCAAAACTGTTTCTTATGCCCTTAAAACTGAAAAGCTACTTGTAACAAACAAATTGACTTCTAAATCGAAACAAAAACATTGTACACATGACTACTTCAATCCACAGCAATTCAGCGTCACCACCGTAAAAGTCTTACAAAATGTTAATTATTTTTTAAATAGTGTTTGATTATTAAAACCTGTCAATAATAAAGCTATGAAAAGTCAAGAGAGAATATTTTCCCGCTCTTTTGATTCCTTTATTAATTCCCTATCATTATAAACTAGTGTTGTGAAAAGTTAATTATTATGAAACTGAGAAGCGAACTCCCTTTAGCCAAGCTAGCTACAATCGTAATAATGTCACCATAGCACTTCATCGCCCAATCATCGCACGTCAGCGTGACAAATGCGGTTCAGAGTCTAACATATATATATCACTTTTGCATTACATACTTATCCGACTTCTTGCTGAGCTGAAAGCAGTAACAGTTCCATCTCTTGAGGTTGATACTAAATAGCAATAAATATCATAATTATAAAACAAGGAGCTGTGGTAAGAATGCATTTTTCTCTTTTTAATTAAACCGATAGTTTCCTTTTCCCAATTTTGAAGTTTTACGCGATTGTGGATTCTCTATTTATGTTAAACAAGAAGAATATGAGACCCGTACCAATTGTTGTAATCTGTTCGATTGATGTGATTGAGTTTCTGATTTTGCCATTAGCTTAGGGACTTTCCGTTTAGAACTTTCCTCAGAGTTTGGTACTTTTGCAATTTTATGTTTCACTGTTTCGACTAAACAAGGAACTTTCATTTTCGTTTTTATGTGATTTCTTCGTTTTTGTGTGTTGCTTTGAGTAAGTATCTATTTGTCAAGAAATCAGGTAAACTGTTAATGTCCATTTTTCTCGAAAGTGACATGACTTGTGGTACGTACATAAAAACCACGAAAAAAATGTCGAAAAACAATTAGTTCATAGAAATTAACTCAAAAGGTTACATATTTTCAACTTTTATAATGGTAAACATACTCGTAAAGCATTCATTATGAACAAGTGACTTTCTGTTGTCCGGTCAAACTTTTGCGTCTTTTGACTTATCTCGTATATTGCCTTAAATGTATCATAACGCTTTAATCTTAAATCATTTTTTTACCAAATTCAATACACACCTTCACTTTTCTTAACCTCGCATCCGTTGCAATAACATTTAGAGTTTTCGCAATAGCCAGCTAGACCATTACAACCAGACCCTAAACAACAACCTGCGCAGCCAACGTTACTGATGTATGCTACTTTACAAAATCTGTCAGAACAAACTTGCTGAAAGGATTCTCGCATACCTGTATATAAACAAATAATATTAAAACGGTCAATTGAAACGGAGTTGATTTCCATTAACACTAAACGTGTTTTAAAGTTGTAACAAAACCAAAATAAATAAGGCGAATTCTACAACGGGGAGGTCAATAAACACTGACAAACTCAACCTGTTGCAATTCACTGATATATATCGTTTCAGTGTTAAGTTAAACAGAGCACTGTTTTTATCGAAAACAACTAATCTTTTACATCAACTATGGGTAATGAAAGTTTCGAACAGCGGTATACTTCTTTCGCCTTTTTTATTTTTATCCTTGATGAATATTGAAATCAATCGGTACTACTCCAATTCCAAACTCAATTCTATATAAATAATCATAGCTTCTATTCTATAACACGAAAATAACTAACTTAAGTTGAACATGTAAACAATATCACTAGATGCACTTGCCTTCATTAAGTCCTTGCGATATAAGAAATTGCTTTGAAATCTTGTGTGTTCCACAGTGCGACACTTCAAATATTACCTTCAATATTTGGTTATCACTTCTGTATATTTTGCATTTACTCTAATCAAATTGGTCCATCACTTGGCTTACACGTCAATAGAATCAGGTTGCCGAAGCAACTATCGTTACATTCACTGAGATGTATACGTATGCAACAAACATGCATGGGATCCGAAAAACAAGACCGGTACTGTTATTTCTATTCTAATGCACAACAAAATGGACTAATGCATAATATCTTAAAATATGTATGACATCAATATAAAGTAAAGCTTATTGCAAGGATGATTTAAGCGCGTAAGTCATTACAAAATATTACGCCCAAAGAAAATAAACAGTTATTCAGTTATTCTTCCACATCAAGTAGATGCTATTTTATTTTTATTTTATTGCGTGAATCCAACATTTATAGATTTCAAAACTTCCTAAATAACGACTTATCAATTTTTCATTTGATGGAGAATAGTTAACAATATATAAAGTTATATTTGATAAGGTTAAGAATTATAAGAACTATATTTCGTTGATTGACAAACTAAACATAAAAATCCATCGGACTTGGTCAATCTCCTTATAGATTGCACTTCTGTTAATATAAACTATGCAATTATGCATAGAAACTACGTCACTACAACTGTAACACTTTTACTATAAAGTTTTGAAGTTCATATTTAAGTTCATATTAACTTCTATTTTTCACCATTTGTATTCCTCGAACTTGTAAGAGTTAAACTTATACAAAAATTCCCCTCCTTTTACTTTGAATCTACTTCGGGATTTAATTAAGCCGCTGTCTATTTGTATTTATACTGGTAACATTCCCTAGTTACGTCGTCTTGAGATGAAATATAGAGCTACTATCCGGTAACCAGGTAAGGTTATTAACAAAACAGTTATATCTATGAATACTATATATCTTCCCAAAATAGGCGGGGTTTGATAAACCGCTTTATTTACAAAGTGCAACCTAGAATTCCTTTACAAGTGCAGCATCTCACTTCTAGAAAAAAAAGTGGCATTCAGATAGACTTCATTGAATAAAATAAAACAATAATTCTAATTTAAATTTTGACTTTGATAATCAGCATACATAGGCCCACTTGAAATTTATAACCTTTGTTTTTTTTTATTTGAATATTTTTGTGTTTTGTCATAAACATTTAAATATTTGCTTTCCAACTGCATCAAGTATTAACCCTTTTCAAACAGTCCTTCAAATTATAAACTCAATCTACTTATATCATTATTGTCATTGGCTTAAAGACAATTACAATAATGATAAATCTATAGTCTTTAAAAAGATTATAGTGGTTATCGTGTTGCGCAGTCTTTTGTTTTCTATACTTCGTTGTGTATCCAGTTATTTGTCCTTTGGTCTTTCTAATGTTTAAGCCATAGCATTTTCAGTTTTTTGTCGACTTGTGAAAAGTAAAATCACAACAATACTGAACACCCAGGAAACTTCAAAAAAGGAAAGGCTCTATTCAAATTCATTGGTCAACTTCAAAACGTAAAACAAACGAATGGATAACAACTGTCATATTCCTGACTTGGTACAGGCATATTCTTATGTAGAAAATGTTGCATTAAACCTGATTTTATACCTTGCTAAACTTCGAACTTCTATGACCATTGCAAAAAATTCCGTTATTGACAACGATGTATGAACGATACAAACAGACACAATAGGTAAACATGTCAATAAAAGTCAACATTGTTTTATCATCTTAATCACTTTTGCGAGTTAAGATGTCCTTTTTTATCTTTCGACTGATTTTTTATAAACATTTCTGTAATATCATAAGTAATTCAAAGTAAGTATGAATACTTCAAAGAAAATATTTAAATTTAGGTATACGTGCAATTGATCATATTAGATAACAAAGTAATTGTAATTAATTGCATACATGTACAGAAGTATAGAGTATTCGACCCCATTTTTGTTAATGAAGATAAATTTAACAGACAAGTTAAAATTAGAAAAATGTAATATTTTACCTATAGCAAAGAGAAGAATAGTGAATACAAATGTAGTGCTGTTCATTCTGTAAATAGTATCTGAAATGAAGTAAAACTAAATGTACATACTACACTAACGTATGAATAAAAAACAATCAAAACAGATAAAATAATAAACAAAAGGAAACATTATTTTCTCTAAAATAAACGTTAAGATACTTTTATTTGAACTCTTAATGTTATTCAACAAAAACTACCTAGTACGATAGGCACTTAACATTAAATTAACACTTTGCATTGTATTTGGCTTCAGTATATAAAGATAACTCACACACTTTATTCTACTGACTATTAAAATGGGGAAACACACATCAATGTAACATTTTATTTTTCTGCCAATGATTCGTACACAATATATACGTTTT
Source organism: Mytilus galloprovincialis (assembly GCF_965363235.1). Lineage (NCBI taxonomy): Eukaryota > Metazoa > Mollusca > Bivalvia > Mytilida > Mytilidae > Mytilus > Mytilus galloprovincialis. Next base: position 94,438,685 of record NC_134843.1, read on the forward strand.
GAATTAAAGAAAAATCTATAAAACGAACTGGAAAGTAAAATTAAGTTTCAAATTGTACATTTGAAAACATCACAGAAAAGTTGAGGCTGGAATTACCATTATAAGAATGATTGAATGAACAACTCTTCACTGGCCCTTAAATTGGAATAAAACAAAATATTACTACAAAGGACTAACGCCAAAAAATTGCTCATAAATAGTTTTTAAAAATGGATAATTTGTTCTATGTTCCTGTGCAGTTCCTAGTTGTGTTGTAGTGATCTTATTTTACATAGTTCCATGAGATCATCCATTAACGTACGTAGTTTTCACCTAATACTGAATAAAAAGAAAACGAGAAATAATTTGACATCATACAAATCAATCATTAACGTTAGCATATCTAAATTTTAAACTAACCTTTCATGTTTCCAGCGGTTAATATAATGTCTTATGTTACCAAAGCCGATATAAATATCATGAATTATCGGAAGTAATAAAATATATTACTGCCGACGTTAAGTTATATAAAAAAAACCGTTATATCTGAACGCCAGCAGATATATATTTTAGTACTTTCGATGATTCATAACTTCATCATCATCTTTTATCATTCTCTTTTTAAATTGCATGTTTCGGAGATTAACAGTAAATATAAATTTGAGTCTTTGTAAGTGTTCTTTTATATAAATTTTCGTTGATATCGTTAAACATATCAGATATGTTATTTAGTTATTATATTAATCTTGAACCATTGCAGCCTATATATATTTACGAAATATATCAACTTACCTCGATATTGGTTCTGATAAAGTCGAGAATCGTACTCCGAGTCTTAACTTTTATGTTTTGAATCGTAAAAAGCCAGCTTATTCAAATATAGTTCTTTTCGTGCAATTTGTAGCCACAAATAGCAAGGTTCAAGGATCTTAATTATTTTACGACTTATTATATTAAACTTTAACACTTTCACACTCATCTTTTTTTAAATTTCTTAATCAAATATACAAAGTGTTACAATTTGATTAATTATTGTAATTAATATAAATCTTATCCATGGGTCAACAGAATACGTTGTACGCCTTAAAAAGATAAAAGGAACATTTTAAAATGTCCATGCGTCTGACGCTTTTTTCTTGGATTACTCCAATCATGAATATTAATATGATTATAAACGTGTATATATCAACATATGTTTCATGTTTCAAACATTGTATACATTGTAGTTATTTCATTCATTGTATATATATGTAGTATATAGAGCTTTTACTTTATGTATGACAATCACCACAGAAAAAAGAAAAAGAAGTCAACGGAAAAATTTGACTTATTTGTCCGAGTAAATAGGCACTCAGAAATTTCTACAAATAGATAAGCAGAAACCAGAAATGAATGGATTTCCTACAAAATTCGAAATATTGATGACGAGGTACGAAACTAGTTTTGACCATTTTCGAAAAATACATTTCTCGGAAATATGGATATAGTCGACAATAACAAATATGTATCATTAATGGAAGAAAAGCAATCATGCCAAACGACTATTATAAGATGAATAATCTATAAAGAAACTTAAATGTGCAAACAGATTTATCAATGTCCCTAACAACAAAGAACATAATTTAACCGCACACTTCGTGTTTTTCTGCAGTTGAAATTTTATTCATTTATTTATTTATTTATTTATTTATTAATTGATGAGCTGAGAAATAATTGCCTACTGATGATTAGAAGGTAACGTGCAGTCACAAAGCTTTCAAATTATTTTACTACCTGTTTCTAGCTGTACATGCCGTACATTCGAAAGTCATCACACTATAGTTATTTTCCTTTACACTATCATAGGCACGTTCTATTCACGTGAATTTCACATAAAATATTTTACGTGAATAGCACGATTAATGAGCAATTGAACAATAATGGCAAAAGTAGTTTACCGCTGTTTAAAATCTGATTTAGGGAAAACAAATCCAAAATAAAAAATAAAACTGAAGGAAACACATCAACTATAAGAGGAAAACAGAGAAACCATGAAGTGCAACAAAAACATACGCCCACATATATACATATAAATGTACTATTTGATTACAACTGTCATATTCCAGACTTAGTACTCGACACTTTAAGAAAAAATGTGGCTTCAACCTGGTTTTATAGCTTATCAAACCTTCCACCTATATGAAAATGTTAAAAAAGATTGCTATAACGAAAACACTCATCACAAAAAAACGTACAATCATATAATATTAGAGTTGACCCAACATGAAAACCGCAAAACAACAAAATAATTTCCATCAACGACAAACAGCTCAAACAGTGACGTAACAATGTAACTGTGAATTATATACCATTCTTTACACTACCAGTCTAAACTATTAGCATGACAATGACGGTATTGAGAAGCTTTTTATAATTGATTGAATTACAAATGATAACACTAAATAATGTATCGTTCGATCTGACAAGAACTGTTCAGATCAGACTGGCCATTTTAGATTAAAAAAAAATGGTGTACGTGTGTTATTACAAAGGAATATATTCCTAAATTTCATATTTCAAATTGGTAGAAAAAATGTGATGAAAGAAACAAAAGGACATTTAAACTCATAAGTCGAAAACAGACAGACAAATTGAATAGTAATGCAAAGAGATAAAAATAGATAAATGAAAAGACAAATGGAAATAGTAATGTGTCAAAGAGACAACAACCCGACCATAGAACAGACAACAGCAGAAGGTCACCAATCCAGCTTTACAAAACAAAATATAGAAATTCAAAGACTGAGCCGCAAAAATATACAAAAAGAAGATGTGATATGCTGCTAGTTTAATAACTCTCCACAAAAGACCAAATGTGACAGACATTCACAACTATAGCTCACCGGGCGGACTTCAACAATGAGCAAAGCCCTTTGCGCAAAGACGGTTTAAAGCCAACCATTACTGGGGTTGTTGTCAGATGCTTTGGAAGGTTGAACAGATCATACTCCACAGGGGCCCCCTTTGAAAAGCTTATGTAAGTACTACAATACCGTCTAATTTGGTAGGTTACATGAGAGTTAAAGGAGAAGGGTTAATAGTTACGACAATTGAAACATATTCGTCATCATCTGTGACGTCAATGAGGGTCGACAAAAAAAACGGCTTCCGTAAATTTCAGATATGATAATTTCAAATTCACCACTTGGAACACTTATTTTAAGTTGTAAAAAAAAATAAAAAAATAACGAACTCGGAATATAATTCTAAATCATGAAAAAACTAGTGTATCTCTATCACGGAAATCATGAAATCTAGCAACTACCAGTTGAAGAATTTCGTATTAACTGGAAGACATATAACTCTATATCCACTACGTACATAGTCTGAAATGTTTTTTATTCAATGGTATCGTGCAAAATGAAGTAAACCGATACTATAAAAGGTAGCATTTTTTACAAAATAAATTTTTAAAAGTCACAGTATTAAGCTGTTTTGAACATGTTGAAAGTCCAAACGAAAAACAGTTATTTTTCAGATACGTGTTTTTTTTTTTTGTAACACAAGCAGCTCTATTAATATACAATTATTAACTTTTGATGAGCTTTACTAGTATGCAATGATTTATCAACTGAAATCAAAGGTTAAGAATTGATTATTATCATGATTATATTACTAAGTATCCGTCTAACATTTCGCAGTGGTGCTAGTTATTCTTTTATTCTTGCAGTTTTTCTTTTTTTTTGCAAAAGGTGCGAGTCAAATTCTGTCTCTGTGATACAGGTGCCCCAGAATGAACGAAATAACAAAGAGAGGATAATCTAGAACTCTCCAATGATTTGACATTTTTTCGTTAGTGGCGCGTGTTTGTATTTTTAGTTTTGAGTTCCGGTGTTGTGTGACACGGATGCTTCGATAAATGAGGTATTTACTAAGAGAAGAGGAAAACAATCTAAAGATTAACACATTTCTTCGAGTTCGTTATATTCCAATTTGGAGTGGTGCGAGTATGATAAAGTGATATAAGTTGTTATAATAAGTAAAAATGTTTTTAATGCATGGTGCGAGGTGGCCGTGGGGGAATTGTCTTAAATTCGAGACAAAATGACTACAAAACCATTTCAGCCTGCTAATAAAATGATGATGGTAAAAAAGCAGCTATGAAACTTAATTTTGGGGTTTAATTAATTTAGCTGCGCTTATTAAAGCATTAATTGATGCGGTTAAAAAAGAACATAACATTAACTAATTATTCATTATATATGATACTTCAGACGATATTCGGTTCGGATATAAACTGGCTAAACAAATTTTGTCTATCAATTGAATAGTATAGATATGTGTTCTATGTATTCATAATTATGCATCGTTATTAATAATCTGTCATTGTAATTGCCCTTGATGACTAGTTTCAGATAAGCGTAAAAAAACATAGAATTACAAATCTTCTCAACTGTTTTTGTGTTCAACAAAAGTGCAAACATGTTTTTTTTCCATTTTATTGTAAATCAGAAACTGACATTAAGTAGTAGTACATGTATATAGAAACATAAAAGTGTTTTTGCATTCAGCATTTATTAAAAAATACCTGTATTTCTTCTTTTAATTATAACTGATGACCTGTCATCAGATATAAGAACTTTTTGTATCGCATAATTTTGCTGTTTTGTTATAAAATATAAAATAAAATATGATGAATAAAAGTGATAAGTTACTTTCAGTTTTTTTTTAACATTGTTTGCTTCAACAAAGTACCTGTATTTTGATTTTATTGCGTTAGAATGACAATATTTCAATGAATGTATAATTCTTGCTAATAATAATGTTTTTGTCCAAGGCGGATAACCCTGGCCTAACAACTTTTTGGAACTTTTGGTCCTCGGCGATCTTCAACTTGGTAGTTGTTATGGCTTTCAAACTTTTTACACCTGAGCATAGTTTTGTGTGGACGTAGCGGGCGTCTGGCGTATAAAAATATTTTTTGACCTGTTACCTTTGGATGGCTATTATTCGTTTGTTTCTCTGTCCTATATTTACTCCCATGTATCTGTTTATTTATTGTAATCCTGGCGTGTAATATTGTCATTTTAATATTATAATTAACACTGACATTAAAGCAGGAGGTTTGGCATGCCATAAAACCAGGTTCAACCCACCATTTTTTTCATAAAATGCCCTGTGCCAAGTCAGGAAAATGGCCATTGTTACATTATAGTTAGTTTCTGTGTGTGTTACGTTTCGGTGTGTTGTGTCTCTGTTGTGTCGTAGTTCTCTTATATTTGATACGATTCCCTCAGTTTTAGTTTGTAACCCGGATTTGTTTTTTCTCTATCGATTTATGAATTTTGAACAGCGGTATACTACTGTTGCCTTTATTTAATAAGATAAATATCTATACTTATTGAGCTGCATCTCCTCTGAAAATATACAAAGTCATCTAATTCATAAAAATGTCTTTAAAACAAAAACATTTCCATAGAAAACATAAACAAGAGAACGTATCCCTATTCAGAGAAATTTATCGATCCATGTCTTTTACTCTGTTGTGCATGCGCAGTCGACGAACTGTCTGCGAAATTTTAAACCTACTAGAAAAAAAACCCGCGAAATATACTTTGGTTCTTAATTTGAAGATATACCGTTTTGATGTAAGAAAATTTAATCACAATTTGTCTTCCAACTCCCTCCGATCGGCAAGTTATCTCGTTTACACCTTTTGTAAATTGAAATCTTAAAACATTTGTTGCTAAATTACAAATCTTGATCACATGTTTGATGAAATGTCTAGTTTGTACCATTCTATTAGAACCATGGTTTAAATTTTGCTTCAAAGATTTTGCACCACACTCCTCTCGGTGGAACAATATTTTTTGCGCCCCCCTCAACTCCTGGATTGGCACCTGATTTCAAGTGTTTCCATGCTCAGAAAAAACCCCGTATATATGAATGGGCTGAAAATTTTATGCATTAATAGGAAGGGGGTGTCACTTTCCAGCCGCACACCTGTAGGCTTTTTTAACCGAAAACCGAAGTAATCCCTCCACCCTTTTCGTGTTGAATTGCTGCAGTTCAGCGGAAGGAAAAGATCTTGACGTGTGAAGACCTGTTGTGAAATTAATGAGATCGTCAAGGGAATGTGTATTTTATGCATTAGTATATGAATGGGTGGTCACATTCCAGTCGCTCTTCTGTACCCATTTTTACCGGAAACAGAGGCAAGCCACTCCCATACATAAGTGGGTTTAAAAATTTATGCATTAATATGAAATGGAGGTAGGTCATAGTCCAGTCGCACCCATTTTTAACCGAAAATTGAAAAAATCCGCCACCCTTTTCGTGTTAAATTGATGCTGTTTCCCGGAAGGAAAGGCTCTTGACTAGTTAAAATCTGTTGTCAGAGGAATGTGTATCACAAAGTGTTTCTGTGTAAGGTGAATATTAATCGTATCTTCTACGAAATGAAATTTTAATTGTGCAGGGCAGTCGTGCAATGACGGGATTGATGGGGGCACTTAAATTTCAAAGCCGAACGTCGTGAATGACGGTCGATTCGAACTGGCTTTTTTCGATTTAAACCCCCAAATACCACCAACAGATCTTGAAATGAACACATAATAAACAACACTGGTCATTGCCCCTTTGTACTATAAAACAATATTCATGGATTCTATGTGAAAGAAGAATACGGGACACCCAATTTCAACTCTATTCATTTAGCAATATAGATCTGTTTCAACACTTGTCCAATTGTACCGCGATTTCTTTGGCATCTTATAGTAGTTTACATGTATGGATTTTTTCATATTGACCCAGTAACATGCCCTCGATATCAGTAATTGCATCGGGCAGTTTTAATTGCCCCGAGGAAACACTAAGACAGCTCACCACAAATCTAAAACATGGCCAATACACAACAGCTACTGTGGATTCCTTTCTTTTCTTGGGTACCAATTTTCGTTGATAACTTTCGTGGATATTGAATTTCGTGGTTTTGTCAAAGTTTGTATACAAGCCTATATAAAAGTTTGTTATTCGTTGAACATTTTATTTCGTGGTTCACCTGTACCCACGAACTTCACGAAAATTGGTATCTCACGGATAATAATGAATCCACAGTAATTCTTTTATTAAATTGTTTAATTCCTCTATTAAACTAAGAGTCAGAAACTTACCGTGAAGAAGATACAGAAATGTATAGCTGAACTTGTCTACTTGCATTTAAAGTGGATTTTTGGTCAACATTGTCAGATGTTATTTCTAATATTCTCATCCAAGTACTTAATGGTATGCTATTACATTTCATTTTATCTACCAAATACAAAGTAGCTGGGAAGAATAAATCAGACGGTTTAACTATTCTTACTCTTGAGTGGAATGCGTTCTGATTAAAGGAAATGAAACTGTGATCCTAATCGAAGGTCCTTCCCGAAAAGGCTGTGAAATATAATGTATGTCCGTTTCAAGACGTTACTAAACACTGACCACCATTAAAATTTCTTCATTTTGCTTTTATGATATTAGGTTCAAACAAAATAAAAAATTAAGTTATCACTTACTTTACAAAATAAACGACATTTTGATTTAATCAATGTTCCGTTTAATCTGTTCATAATGTATGGCTGTGCGTTGGTAAAGCACAGACGTGATTTTGTACTGCATGACTCTGATTCCGTTATGACTGGCTGTAGCAGTTGTCGAATTTTTTTCCTTCATAAAGCATGGACATTTATGTACACTACACACACACACACACATATATATATATATATATATATATATATATATATATATATATATATATATATATGAATTTTAATTGCATTAAATAGAGTGTCCATATTTCCCACTGTTATTCAATACCCTGCACTGATATTTGATTTGTTCGCTTAAATTCACATGAACATTTACTGTATTTTAGTAAACTTAAGAATACGAAATGCGCATCGTTTTTTTCTGTACGTGGTTTATTAAAACTATTTATTTACGACAAGAGAAATCTTTTAAATGATAATTCGATGGTAGTTTTATTTGCATATTTCAATTTTGTTCGAACACACGTATGGTGAGTAGTAATTTTGCTGCATAATGGAAAAATAATATAAAATGGCCTCTGTTACAAAACAATTTTTACTTTTCCTGTGTGTTATTTTCATCAAATGAAGCAAAAATACGATTCAATAAGTCATTGCAGTCAAAATTCAAAGTTAAATCTTTCAGTCGGATCAATATGTTCGTTCATTTCAATCAATGAAACGGATTCTGAGTATAAGGGCTTACTTAATTTAAAGGTGACCGATTTCTGACTGTTAAACTGGTCCTTCAAATAAAAAACGCATAAGTTTGCACGTACTAAGTCTGATCCTGATTTTTATTTTGGTTATATAATAAAACAAATTTAAGACAGCAAAAATAATGATAGATCATAGATGACAGTTTAACGTCCAAACCACAAACATATAACTGATTCATGACTGCTAGGGGTCAAATAAACAAACCACAAACCATAAAATTAATTGGTATTTGAACAGGTTTGCATCTTTTATCTAGTTTTATCTCGTTGTTTACTTTCTTTGAATCCCTTCACAATATTTTGCTTAAAAAAAATCTTGATAAACGGACAATTTTACAATGACTTTAAAATTACTCATATAATTTGTAAGCTGAATTCATTTCTTTGTCGTAACTTTCTAATCTCCATCGAAAATTATTGTCAATTTCTAGTCAACATAAGAAACATACCTAACCCTGTCTATTGAATCTATTCCATTCTAGTCTTATTCAAAAACAAATTTTACATCAAAAGTTGTACAATATGAATATTGTTTAGCTATGAAGGTAACATTTCTCACAGTGGCTATAAAACGTATAAATGTTTAAAATATCCAACCAAAGGCAACAATAGTAAACCGCTGTTCAAAATTCATAAATCGGTAGAGAAAAAAAAACCAAATTCGTGTTACAAACTAAAACTGAGGGAAACATATCAAATATAAGAGAACTACTACACAACAAATACACAACATCGAAATGTAACACAGAGAGGGACAACTATAATGTAACAATGGCCATTTTCCTGACTTGGTACAGGACATTTTATGAAAAATGGTGGGTTTAACCTTTTCTAAAAGTTGTTCAAAAACAACACGAACTAACTCTTAAAAATTAACCCAAACCTTTTTGGAATTTTTGTTCCACATGATCTTCAACTTTGCATATCTCATTTCTAATGAGATTATTTGGCTCTGTCACTTAGTCATGGTATATTAATTTTAGAAATTTTGCTTAGTTCACATGTATAAGTTTGTGATAATTACAGTTTATGACGAACTGCTAATGAAGAGTCAATGATATTTTGTATGAACATTAATTGCCATTTGCAAATATCATTTCCATGGAGTTTATATAGCCTCAGCCCCTTATCATGGTTCACTGATTTTAAAAACACTTTTGCATACTTTACAAGTGAATGTAAATGCTTAGGTTTGTTTAAGGGGGAACAACTTCAATAATTTAATGGTATTTGGTATGCAGTTGTATAAGCATTGGAACATCTCATTTCCTTGAAAATTATTTAGTTATGTTCCTTCAGTCATGGTTCATCGACTCTGAATATTTGAATAATTATAAACTACTTGTAAATAACTACAGAAAAGCGAGACATATCTATGTGAACAGTTTATAGTATTATACTATAGAAGTGTCGGGATTTCCTAGTTTAAAAAAAATTCTATCATAGATTAATCAGATAACGTCAAATACAATCATGGCTCTAGTCAAGAATTTGCAAATGATGCTGTATCAGTTTGGGAATGCGTTCAAAAGAGGTTCCTACTTTTTCTTCTTTTATATGTCAATTAAAAAATCCTACATCCAATGTATAAACTGAAAATGTGATAGAAAAATATTCAACTCGTGAATGACCTGTTGATTAAATCTTGTGATACGTTCTTTCAAGAATTAATGTTCTGTTCGGTCACTCGTGGGATATTTTTAATCACTTAAATTTATCAATTAATGCAATCGTAAGTGTAATTATCAATAATAATTTGGATATTATTATAAAAATACTGCTATAATTCTTATTATTAGAACTGTGATTCATCGTATTATTTCATTTGTCTCTAGTATATATAACATATTCTTTAGTAAAATCAAAGCGTAAAACTCGATCATATTTTTTTATTGTAGTACAACATTTAACATATTCTTTACACAAGTCAAAGCTTCAAACTCGATCTTCTTTTTATTGTTGATTTATATTGCCAATTCTAAGAATCGCAATAAAGTAAAACACGAAACCTTCAACAACATTTTAAACATATAACCTTGAATTCTTGACATGCATCTTTTTTTTTTTTTTTTTTGTTTGTTTTTGGTAAACCAAAAGATAGATCTGTTCCTTGCTAATTCGTTTTCCGTGATTAATTCATTATATTACTTTTTTTATATTCATAATGAACTGTATATATAGCAGGTACTGTTGTATTGTTGGACAGTGGGTTACATCGTCATTCATTGAAGGTAAGTCTTTGGCTATAATTAATAATGACGACAAATCCATGGTATTCATGTACGAAAAGAAATTTAGAGAGCGCATACACTAAATAAAATGTGTCGCGGACGTAATGTCAAGAAAAACAATTAACAACTCCCTAAAAATAGATGAACCCGAATTGTAAGATTCCAACACTACAACAATTGTATTACGATGTTTTTTTCACTCGAGACAGTTAAATGTGAATAATTAAGTGCAGGGATTGCAGCATAAATAATTAAAATTGAACTGTTGAGACTGTAGAAATATCGTTACCCACAATATATAGTAATAAAATCTGTTTCTAGAATGATTTGCAGCCTTCCTTTTCAAATATTTTCTGCAAATTGTGTTCTTTATATGTGACGTCTTCAGGCATAGGTCGCCATTTCTATGACATCACAACAGGAAATTATAAAAAAAAAGTCCAGTCAAAGCTGAAGGCAGTTTTCAAACGAAAATATCAACATCTATGTAAACGACAGACATAGATCTTGATATTTTTGACACTGCCCTCATCTTTCTTTGACTTTGATTCATGATCCAAATAATTGAATTCTTGTTTGCACATTATTTATTATTTGTTTCCTCGGTTATGTTTAATGATTTATTGATCATCGTCTTTTAAACGTAAAGAAGCAACATATCATGCATATTCATAACAAGAACAAATTAACCTGCAATGCTATGTATCAATCACGTATTGCGAAAATATAAAAAAAAAACATTCAGCAAAACACTAAGGATGTTTGCTTGTCGTGTTTTGGAATTTTTGTCAGATTTTCGAAATCCTCTTGTTTTATTCACTTGAATGCCTTATACATTTTTGCCCATTGATCCCATGTTTCTTTTTATAAATCTTTAACATGTTTAATTATAAGTCATCTGTTAAAGTTGTATAAAATCTTTGTTTTTTTATTAGTTTTTTCGAGCTTATGCTTGCCTATGATAAAGCTAGGAAAAATCAAGAGAGAACATTTTCCCGTCAAAACTTCAATGACTAATATTTCGAAAACAAGCACATTGACTTACATATTTTTTTCGCTCTTTTTGTTCCTTTATTAATACCCCATCAATATATACTAATGTTATAAAAAGTTTTTTATTTTGAAACTGAGAAGCGAATTCCCTCAACATAAGAAGAAAAGATTCAGTAACACGAATCCAATCAAAACACCGGGAATTACTTAAGGTCCACCGGAAACGAAAGCTGTACAACATCCACTTTAAACACAATATTCATGAATGAGAATTCTGGTTGTTGCCATATTCCCCTAGAATCACTATGTGTTTAATAGAAATTGTACTTTTTTTCCAGTATGACAAACGACAAAGGCTACAACCGAAAACCGCATCTTAAGACCTCAATCTGTATATTATAGGATTGAAACGATATTTGAACGTATAAAAATTATAATATTTATTTGTACAATCGTATGAATTTAATCATCATCCTAATCAATCTTTATTTTAACTTTACTTGTCATGGATAGCTGCAAGCATTCTATTTTACGCTGTTGTAGGAAGTACAGTTTTACTACCACGGCCATATCAAGACAACATGAAGTTCGCATTGTTGATGCTGGTATTTCTTGTCATAGCTACAGGTATTAACTAATGAGTAACTTCATGTAAGATTCAGTGCTTGATCCAGTATCGTGTTCAATTAACAATTTTAAGTACTGGTTTGTACTTTTTAAATGTCACTGTTCTTCGTTTCACTTGTTCAATAGTTATCAAGTTATTACTACAAACACACAAATATATGCGTTTTTTATATATGTATTTATGTTCATTTGTATCAGTTCTTCAAACAAAAAAATGATACAATTACTAATCGTTTTAAATGAACCTGTTTCTCGTTTCACTTTCAAAATAGTTATCAATTGATATCTACTAATATATACGTTTTATTTATATCTGTTTTCAAACAAACAATTATATCCTTTTTATTCGCAAAACCAGGCGTACTTGGATAATAATCATGAAGTATGGTCTTGACAAAAAGTGTTAAATATCCTTCAAAAACCGTTTAGGTCAATCAACATGGCCTAGTAATAACCCAACTATCCAATCCTTGTTTATCTTTCATTGAGTGAGTTGTAACATTTAAAAGTTTTAAGATAATTGCATTGCTCAACGAACTAAACATTTCCCAAAACATTGAATTGTTATATTTCTCTTGCAATAGCCACACCGCTGCCTCATCGATTGTTGGAACCCTTTTGTCATAGGACACCTAAATTGGCACTTACTCCGTGGTAGTAAAGACCAATGTCTGCGACAAATATAATTATTGATATCTTCGAAAGACCAGAAACATATATATAGTTTATAAGGATAATAGAATAAAGAAGACCAAGAATATACAACTTCGAGTGAAATATGACAAAAACAAAACAAAATACTTCCAAAACCGTCTATTGACTTTGACTAATTGACGAGGAACGTTGGTTACTTTACATTTAGCAACTTGCTAGATCTTCACACACATATATTTTATGCTATAGCTTTCAAATCCCGAAGGACAGACTTTTTGTTGAATGGCACAACTGGAGAAAAGAATAACAGTAGTACTAACATAGAAGTTGATAAAATATAACACATGTTCGTAATGTATAATATATGTTTCAAGTGATTTTATTTTAAACTGAAACAAGTTAAAAATCCTCGCAGCTTTTTTATAGCTACAGTTCAGAATATTTTCCTATTATTATTCTTTGTAGATACAAATGTATGTTTAATTCTTACAAAACGGCTTTAATTCATGAATTGTTATTTTTGTTAACTAAGAGTAATAACACAAAACTAAATCACAAAAAATAGGATACTTGTTCAAGAGTCGCATACAAAATGTTCTATTAATAAATGCAGAAAACAGAACTAACATTTACCGCATTTTAAGTATCCGAAAGTAGTAAAAACTGTCATACATGTAGTTCATGACTAGCGCGATTGAATGAATTCTGATATTAACTGATCCCCCCAAAAAAGACTCAGTATAAAACTCCATTAAACGTAAGCATGATATTTTAAGGATAGGTTTTGATTTGTTTTGACGTGTTCAAATCAGATGTAGAAATACGGAATATAAGAAAAGCATTTAATGGTATCAGCTTTTAAAATTTATTTATAACATAGTTATTTGATATATCCGTTTCAGTGTATAGCAGAATTGCATTTTCTAAATTATACCTATTATAGTTTCGATCAATTTAATTCTATGAAATCATTGTGCTTTAAAATCAGGTGAACCCATTCCAAACTCACCAATAGATTACATTGCATTAAGACAGAATGGTCCAAAATCTAGAATATCATATTTTTCTTATGAGCAAATTTCAATATAACGAAAAGACTACATCTTAAGGATGTATTCTTCTGACGTTTTAGTCTCGTTGAAATCTCGTTCTAGAATTATTTCCAAAATATGTGATAGAAGTGGAAAATAGCAATGAATTTTTAAGATGCAATAATCAAACTTGACGCTGTGAAACATATGTGTATTTACAATAAGTAGTTTTTGAGAATTAGATAATTTGTTACCTATCAAGTCAGTTTTTGCAGCCAAAATTTTGAGAAAATGGGTAAGGGACACAAGAAATAATTTTACGAGAAACATGAACATCCGATACCACTTTTTTCTTTCCAAATTGCTTGAATATGTATTTTTTTAATTATTTATTAACACTTACCTATATTTATGTTAAGTTGAATTTATTCAGAATGATCCACTTCATCTTAGTTTAAAGTATGAAAAAAGTTTAATTGTAGAACTGTAATTTTTTTCACTATAAAAGCCCAAAAATGGGCAAATAAAGGCAACAGTAGTATACCGCCGTTTGAAACTTATAAATCGACTGAAAAAAAAACAAATAAAATTGATGAAAGATGGGAAAATCATCAAACTTGGGTCGTAGCTAAAAGAAGTGCACCACCATATGATTTTTTCTCCACCTATTATTTTTTTACACATTTGTAAACCTTAAAATCAGGTTAAGAAAAAAAGGTTAATTCCAGAAATTTTTGGCTCCTCAGAGGTGTAAATCCTTAATGTATTCGTCTGTTGGAAAATTTATTATTCGTTGGGAATTTGCTCAACTAGACTCAGTCGATAAAAACTGCATATAAAACATAAATGAGGTACATCGAAATAAGGTTGTACCTGAAATATTTCCACTATTAACATCTGTGACAATACTTTTAAAATGTATACCTTTAATGATTTGACTTACTTGGTCACGCAACTAAAAATATGTTAATCTTTAAATAACGTAAATAACAAATCATATAGTCAAATGTTGTATTTTTTGCATGAAAGGTTACAATCTGAGGTCGTTAAAAAAACATTTTAATTTTACGCATTACATGCTTCAAAATGCATTGCAGCTATATCTTTTGACAAATAAACACAGCTTTCAGGTCGTCCAATATATTCCCATCTAACTTGAACGGCTTTTTTTTTTCGGACTGATATGATTTAAACAATGTTTTCAGTGACCAAAATCAAAATCTCCGGTACATATTTTTTGTAATTTTATGTGTAAACAATAAATAGAAATGTTTTAGTTAAATAGATATGTTTAGCTTTATACTGTAAAGGAAAAGTCTTTTATGTGTTTCAGAAGACTTCTAATGGTTATCGTTTCCACTTTTAGATGACGTTCTTTCCCAAATGTGTGGTTGTAATCCAACAATAGAAGATCCAGTTTGTTCAAGGTCTGGTGTGACTTTCCGAAATATATGTTTCTTAAGATGCAGGTAAACATGTTGTACAACGTAATTATCATAGATACCAGGATTATAATTTAATACGTCAGACGCGCGTATCGTCTACATAAGACTCATCAGTGACGCTCAGATAAAAACAGTAAAAAAGCCATACCAATACAAGGTTGAAGAGCATTGGGAACCCAAAATTCCCCCCAAAAAAATGCCAAATCCGGCTAAGGTATTCTACTCCTGGGATAGATCCTTAATTTTTTGAACCAAAACGAACAATTCATCTGTAATATTTTGAAACAAATCACATAATTTATATAAATAAATTGAAATCACTGTTCAATTGAAATTGTCTCCTTTGAACTGGTCTAGTAGGCTTAACAAATTTGCAAACTAATATGCTGAGCTGGCACATTTAAAAACTAGCGGATGATTATCAAACAATGAATTGGACATACAAAACTGTCCTAGATTCTTTTTTTTTAATTTCCAAGTATTGGTTTATAACAGTTAAAACCTTATTGTGCCTGAAGTGCTTCAATACAGTTTTCCATTAATGCGAGTTGCCAAATATTGGTAAAGGATCAAAAGTATAGCCAAATACAGAGGATGAATTAAAGCGTTTTTTAAGTAATACATTCTATAATTCAATGATTTCAATAGTTTAACCATTACATATTTCTGTCTTCAATATACGTATTTTCTTGCAAATATCGAAGCATTTCACTACCAAGATTGTGATACCCTCTGGGGACTACTAATTAAACAGCAGAGGTATACCGACCCAGTTATAACAAAGGCAAATCACGGTATCATGTTTACCGCACTTGAAACACTTATAATGGCTCTTGAGTGATACTCGGAGCATCAACAAAAAACGTTGGAAAGCTGATATGACAAAAAGTACAACAATAAACACATAACGTTCGGTTCTTATACTACATTGGCATTCATTTTTTGGGCTTTGAGCGTTCCTGGTGAAGGTAAAACTTGAAAAAGACTTCAGACGCATGAAATTTACTTTTGTTGTGTTTACTGTTCTTGAGATCAATTCTTACCTAAATCTTCAAGACATGCATCAGGAAGAGAATACATGAGAGAAATATGTTCTTATTATTTTATTTTTTTTTTACAAATTGATACACTATATTCCCATTGGGTTATTTGCTTTTCCTATACGTTTTTACAAACAATCACCGTTAGGTAACGTAAGTTGTTGATATCATGGATTTGGTTTTTAATGGAATTTTGCATGTGACTGTTACCCGAAGTCCTCCATATGAATACCATAGAAATAAAGGTAACAGTTACCAAAGAGACTTTCGAATATAAATATATGAAAATAACTGTTACATATTTTAACGTTCAAATATTTAACACATAAAGAATCCTTTAAATAGAGTAATGCATTGTACTATTTATGTAGATATCTGAACTAGTTCAAATATTTTGAAATATTGCTTCTTGAAAACCTGTCCACAGAAGTCTTGAAATTAATCGGTTCCATTTTACAAATAAATGTTGGTAAGGAGTAAATAGTTGAATTTTCTGGACACTGTAAATATAGCGATGAAAAGGCAAAAACACCACGTGGTGAATGCTGTGTCCAAAGAATCTTTTTTTGGGGGGCAATGTTTAACATATTACATATTCACTTACATTTATACTAGGAAATCGATATTACAGTAAAAACGAATTAGATGACATTTATAAAAACTTATCGAAGCTATGTTGTATCAATAAAATAGCTATGTTAGTGGCAATCAGAATTGTCAATGTTATACAATTCCATAATACTTGCAGGTATATTTATGTATTTTACATTACATCTGTGATGTGACGAATATTATTATTAACAAGTTATTGCGGGTTGATTATTTAAAGGAAAATTTGTATTGTTGGTTCCTTATTATTTGTGGGGTGCCAACTTTGATTTCGTGAGAATAGGTTAACCTCGATTTTTTTGTTTTCAATGATATAATATTCCCCTTAAGGTCTGTGTGTAATGTCTGGCAAAACACGAAATCAAATATCTATGAATTAACTATATTGCTGAGTCAACAGATTGTATACAAAGCTAACAGATAATATTGAAGCTCTTTTGAATTTAATATGGGCAAGAGTTGAATGATTTTCATAACTATAGCCAATGACAGATGTCGAAGTGATACGTCATTAATTCTTTTTTACAGGGGTCATTATTTTAGTTGCTACGGTCATTGTCCATGTATATTTTAACATGTATCAGACAAAGGTAGGTAGTAATGAAACATAATTAAGTCTTAGAACTGAACTTAAAATTGATTAAGGATACATAAAATTGAGAAAAGTAACGGGGAATGTGTCAACCAACGAGCAGACAACAGCCCAAAGACACCAAATAGTCTGCAACACAGAGAGACAATCCAGTATCCGGATCTCGAGGCGGGCTTCAGCTGGCCCTTAACAAAAATATGCACTAGTTCAGCAAAATTTAAAAAATAAGTCACAGCAAAATAAGAAATATAGAGATAAGAACTGACCATAATATTTAAATAAGGTCAATTCAAATATTTCGTGCTATACTGTTGGCAGTTGTAGGAATATAAGATATTGTCATTCGCGGTTCGCTTTTAGTGCAGTAATGTTTTTCACCCTCCCACCCGAATAAATGTATTTTTCTTTTGTCTTTTTGATGAATGTGAATAATAATGTGTGTAAGTAAAGGCAACAGTAGTATAAGAACAGAATATTTAATTTGATTTATATGTATTTGCATACATAATGAAAATTGCTTTTATTTTTGTAGATTTGGTTTTTGGGTTTGTAACCTGTAGCGGTCTCGAGATGAACTTTATGTTGCATTTGTCTTTAATAAAATTAAAATTTTGCAACACTGTCAGGCGAGCTGATCCCATACAAAGGTGTTGAGTTTATTTTGTACATAATTTATTTGAACCTGAAAAAGAGTGAAAAACCCAGACAAAAAATTAAGTGTACAGTTTTGCATGACTGCATAAAAACTTTGCCATTAATGTTGTATTTGAATATTTGACAATATTAATAAAACATATTGAATAATTTTGCTATTCAACCAAACTAAAACCAACCAGTGAAACCAAAACAAAACTGATAAATTTAACCCTTCAATTGTAACATTTTTAAACTGATGTTCAACTATAATATTTTAGGAATAAAAAATAAACCTAGCCTTGATAGTTACCGAGACTTTCACCCTAGTTATACTAATATACTTCATAAATTCTATTCCTAAAAATTTGTAAGTTGAATAGATCTATTGTTACGAAGAACTATGGGTTTTAACAGACCTTTTATTTGAATTATACATTTAACACAAATATATTACATTGTTCATTTGGACTAAGTCTTAATAATAAAATAAATGATAAAATTAGGATTGTTGAAGACAAATGATTGCAAGCAGGGGCGGATCCAGCCATCCCATTTAAAAGTCTTGAGTGTCAAAAATAAGGGTCCAACCCACTAACTTTTATTTTGACGGACCGAAAAAGGGGGTTCCTACATATGCAATATGTATTATTGCATGTTGATAGTGTCGAATCGTCAGGTTTCTAAACCAGAGACATCTATCCTTCTGTATGTTTGAATTTGGATATTATTTAATGTTTTTATAGAGGATGACTATTTACTTGTTTAATACATTAATGATTACCTTCATTAGTAAACTTATCTATGTTACTACTTTGGGTTAAAGATATTGCCAAATCAAAAGAAAGACTTAAAATGTCGTCCGTCCAATGTAAGAATGCATGATACGACCAATTTTGCCCTACGAGTCCATCTTATCACGTGCATTTAACTTTGACATTTGTAAAACCTACTCACTTGTCAGAAGTTGAATGAAGATCGTCAAAGTAAGGCCACTAGTGAGGTTTTATTTGAAAAAAGAAAATATCTTATAAATCAAGGTTCGATATTTTAATTACAAATGCTATCCGTTTTTGTTCATTCAAAATTCATTATAAAGCAATACACGGTTTTGTATCGTGTGTTAGTTAGTTATACAAGTAGGGATACTGCACGTCTGGATAAGAACCCCAAGCTATATTCGGCCATGGCCATTTTTCTGATTTGGTACAGGACATGTTAAGAAAATATGGTGGGTTGAACCTGGTGTTGTGGCTAGCAAAACCTTCTGCTTTTATGTCAATGTTAAATATAACAGTAAAATGAACACATTACATGACAGGACTACAATACAAATGGGAGAACATATTGGACAGATAAACACACTCATTATAGCTATCAAAAGGTACCAGGTGTATAATTTCATACACCAAACGCGCGTTTCGTCCACACAAGACTACCCAATGACGCACAGGTCAACAACGTTCGAAAGCCAAAACAAGTAGAAAGTTAAAGAGTATTGAGGACTTAAAATTCCAAAAAGCTGTGCTTAATACTGCTAAGGTTTTCTGCCCAGTAAGAACATCTTTATTATTTAGAATAATTCATACTTTGGAAACAGTTAATTTATAAAACTGACTATATAACAGATATAAATGATAACACAGAAGTGGTGACTAACTACATAATAAATACGAAGAGCCGAAGATATCAACGCACAAAGTGACGTCACATTTGAATTTCTAAACAAATCCCTAAAATAGGATAGAATTAGGAAAGAATTCA
This sequence comes from Mytilus galloprovincialis, assembly GCF_965363235.1. Lineage (NCBI taxonomy): Eukaryota > Metazoa > Mollusca > Bivalvia > Mytilida > Mytilidae > Mytilus > Mytilus galloprovincialis. Next base: position 94,458,552 of record NC_134843.1, read on the forward strand.
AGAATATGTATGTAATACTGATATAACATTTATTAATAACAATAAAAATTACTAGACATATTAATATAAAATTGTGGTAGTAATTAGATAATAAATTGTATTATCTAGCTATGTCGGTGTTTCTTCTAAATCAAACTGTTATAAAAATATATCGTATAAGTTTAGTTGACCCAAACTACAATCTGATAAATGAACTGGGTGATTAATTATTTTTACCATAACACACAAATACAGCAGAAAAAAAAAAGATATACAACTGCAAACGATACGACATTTGACAAAATCTGATGAGAACAACAAATTTAACAACACAAATTAATAAATATTTTTTTAATAGAAAAGTACCGTGACACGGCAATGCGAATTCACATTTAAAAAACAGACAAAATGCGGAATAAGTCATGTTCGGTAATAAAAAGACCAGACTTATTTTTTGATGTGGCTTGTGATGAATGAATAACTCATCAGTGACGCTCGAATCCAAAAAATAAAAAATAAAAAAGGCCAAATAAAGTACGAAGTTGAAGAGCATTGAGGACCAAAATTCCTAAAAGTTCTGCCAAATATTGCTAAAGTAGTCTATGCCTGAGGTAGAACAACCTTATTATTTCCAAAAATTCAAAATTTTGTAAACAGTAAATTTATAAATATAACCATATCAATGACAATTCATGTCAGCACAAAAAGTGCTGACTACTGGGCTTGTGATACTCTCGGGGAAATAAATCTGCACCAGCAGTGGTATCGACCCAGTGGTGGTAAATAAACTCATCATAGATACCAGGACTAAATTTAGTATATACGCCAGACGCGAGTTTTGTCTACAAAGACTCATCAGTGACGCTCGAATCTAAAAAAAAGTTAAAAAGGCCAAATAAAGTACGAAGTTGAAGAGCATTGAGGACCAAAGTTCCTAAAAGTTTTGCCAAATGTTGCTAAGGTAGTCTATGCCTGAGGTAGAAACGCCTTAGTATTTCAAAAGATTCAAAATTTTGTAAACAGTAAATTTATAAATATAACCATATCAATGACAATTCATGTCAGCACAAAAAGTGCTGACTAAGGCTTGTGATATTCTCGGGGAAATAAATCTGAACCAGCAGTGGTATCGACCCAGTGGTGGTAAATAAACTCATCATAGATACCAGGACTATATTTAGTATATACGCCAGACGCGCGTTTCGTCTACAAAGACTCATCCGTGACGCTCGAATCCAAAAAAAAGTTAAAAAGGCCAAATAAAGTACGAAGTTAAAGAGTATGAGGACCAAAATTCCTAAAAAATTTGCCAAATATTGCTAAGGTAGTCTATGCCTGAGGTAGAAAAGCCTTAGTATTTCCAAACATTCAAAATTTTGTAAACAGTAAATTTATAAATATAACCATATCAATGACAATTCATGTCAGCACAGAAATTGCTGACTACTGGGCTTGTGATATTCTCGGGGAAATAAATCTGCATCAGCAGTGACGCTCGAATCCAAAAAAAGTTAAAAAGGCCAAATAAAGTACGAAGTTGAAGAGCATGGAGTACCAAAATTACTAAAATTAATATCATGAACTGTTTGAAAAATGAACTATGTATAACAGCAGTTGCCCGTACACAAGTTTATACTATCATGTGGTGTTCAATAACATTGGAGCAATATGCGTTCTAATCAATACATGCATGAAGTGCGTTTGCATATCGCCATATACTTTTAATTACTTCTCCTAAGGAGATGATATGCTGTTAAACTTCCGTCCGTCCATGCTACTAAAATGTTCTACTACTGATCATATCTTCCTGTAATTTCATATCAAGTATTATATGAAGATGTTTTCCATTGTTATGCATTTGCACACACACATTTATGGAACGCGGGAACTAAATTTATGGATAATCACAATGTATCTCGGATTCTTATAGTTTCTTGGTCGCTCATTTAAGATAGTCGGCGTAATTTAAACTTAACGCCCGATCATCATAGATGTTTCAATTAATGTGACTCGCGCGCCGATAATGATAGTTACTTGTTTGATTATGCATTTACAGCTGATAACGTGTAATGTTTCGAGAATGATAGTTAAATTCGACCAAGTGAATTAAAACACGAGTCGTAAATTCGATAATTTAGATAAAACCTGAAATACTTGCCGATTCAAAGTAAAATTTCAAAACTAAATTGAAAGATTAAAATTCAGACTTTACAATTTGGAACATCCTTAAAGTTCCTAGTCTATGTATGCAACAGAATGGACACAAAAGAAATGTCACAATATATCGCGGATTCTTATAGTTTCTTGGTCGCTCATTTAAGATAGTCGGCGTAATTTAAACTTAACGCCCGATCATCATAGATGATCTAATTAATGTGACTCGCGCGCTGATAATGATAGTTTTAGCCGAACAGGTTTATCATTTTTACGTAACTTAACTCATTGTATGCTGGTTCATATTCTGGACGCCAGTCTTTGCTCCTTTCTAATATAATTCACGAATAAAATAACAAATATGAAGCTTAGAAATGGAAAAATATTAAATACTAAACTTGTTCAAAGGGTATCTACACGTCTCAATCTTCAAAATCGCTTATCTAAAAATACGACCATCGCTAATATTTTTAACAATAAAAATCGTGGTTACCCTTCTATCCATAAGTGTCATGCCAAAATATGACTTACATGTCCTCGGCTTTCCACCAACAATACGGTTAGGTCCACATTTAATGGTTGCACATTTTCTTTAATATTTGAAACTGATATAACTTGAAAAACAAACAGTCTTATTTATTTACTCACATGAAACAAACCGGGATACGATATTCGGTACGTAGGTGAAACTGGATGGTATTTATTTAAACGCACTCAAAAACATCTGTATCGTTTTAAAAGACCCAATAAATTCAAAAGTATCATTTATCGACACCTTAAGAATCACAATCATCCTATTAAATATTTAGAAGGTCAACCTTTGGAAGTAGTAAATAAGCAGCCTGGTGAATCTCATTCAAAGTTTGTACGATCACGGAAAATAATTGAATTAAATTGGATTAAAAAATTACAGACAGTCTACCCTCTCAGTCTTAATGATAATATCAAGAACAAATTCTGTTAACATTTTGGATATTGTTTCTAAAACTGTTCGAAATAACCGTTCTGATGGTCGTAGAAAAAATCGCAATCAAAGAAAATTTTGGACCAATCATACCAATATTTCGGACCTAATTTCTATTTCAAAAAAGAACGGCAGACATTATCTGTTAACAAAGCTCTGTTCATTACCGATTAATAAGTTAAGTAAAATTTTAGAGGATTGCAACATAATTTCATATAACAGTCCTAAGTATGAAATCTTTCAAATTATAATGGCATATTGTTATTCTAAACTGTTTCCTAAAATTGATCGCCCTGAAGATCATAAAAAAACATTTTATTAAAATAAAGTATGTCAATAAAGGTTTTGATTTTGTTAATATTGCTGGTATTTTTAACGATCATTCTGTTAAAGAACAAATTCCTGGATATTTTGATAATACTGAACTCCCTCTTATTTGTTATATTTACAAGAAATCTACCCGGAAATTTGTGTTTAATTATAGCCAATTGTGTAAAGATGTTAATATCAGTGAACATACACCTACTTCATGTCATTGCACTAATTCCAAATACATTTATGGACCCATTTCCCATGTTATAACAGGAGATCTTAACATCGTTCAAGACCGAAAGTTAAAATCATTCCTCAGTAAAGGACCTAAATATCGTTCCCCGTCAATTATTAATTGGAATGAGTGTCGTGATATCATCCACGACTCACTCCGTACTTACTGTTTGAAATGGATAAAACGGGAAAAAGCTGACAAAAAATCTTTGGACTCTTTTTTTAATTCAGAAATGAACATAGTAGATATACGTATTCAACATTTTTAAAGAACATTTTACTCTTAACAATAACCACAATAAACCTATTTCTCGTATCAAACATAAACTAAAAGAACTAGCCAAGGAATTTGTTTTTGTCCCGGCCGATAAAGCTGCTAATAATAATATTATTGTTTGACGTAAATTTTACATTGAGGTTCTACAAAAAGAAATCACCAATTCACCCCCATTTCAACTGACTCCATTTTCAGAAAACGACATCTGTTACAAACATAAACTTTTAGCTACCGCTTTACAAGCAGAACCAAAAACAATGAAAGTCCCAACTATGTATTGGCTTCCGAAACTACACAAAACACCATACAAATATAGATTTTTTTCGTTTTCTAGCCATTGCACCACTACTAAATTATCTATTCTTCTTACCAGTACACTTGGTACAATCAAAAACCTGATAATAAATTGTTCAAATAAGGCCTTCGAAATTAGTGAAATTAATTACTTTTGTAGTGTCAAAAACTCGTTGGAAGTTCTTGATAAATTGCATGCTTATATTGGTGATTTTGAATCTGTTCAAAGTTTTGATTTTCTACCCTATATACCACATTGCATCACATTCTCATTAAGAAAAAATTCACACACCTAATTAAATGGGCATTTAAAAAGTCAGAATGTGAATATATATGTTCAAACTCTTTTATGTCATTTTTAGTAGCAATAAACAAAAAAACTATGTCAATTGGACATGCTTTGATACTATTTCTGCCCTTGAATTTTTACTAGATAACATTTTTGTTGGCTTTGGAGATTCCGTATATCGTCAGGTTATCGGAATTCCAATGGGGACTAACTGTGCACCACTTATTGCGGACCTGTTTTTGTATTGCTATGAGTTACAATTTATGACAAAAATCCCATCGAAACAACATCTGATACACAAATTTAATAATACTTTTAGATATTTGGATGATATTTTGGCTCTCAATAATGACGACTTCAGTATGTATTTATCCTGTTGAACTTACTGTAAATAAAGCTAACACTAACAATGAGCACTGCCCTTTCCTCGATCTTCATATATATATATATATATATATATATATATATATATCATTACCGGAAAGCTTAATACTAAAATTTATGATAAAAGAGATGATTTCTCATTTCCTATAGTTAATTATCCAATTTTAGATGGTGACGTTCCATTGTCACCATCTTACGGTGTTTACATATCTCAACTTGTACGATTCTCTCGTGTATGTAACAATGTTTTAGATTTTAACGAGAGAAATTTATGTATTATTGAAAAATGATCACACCAGGGTTTTCGATATCACAAACTAGTCAAAACATTTACTTAATTTTATCATCGGTATAAGGACATCATTCGTAAATATAGCTCAACATGCAGACTTCTTATACGTTCAGATATTTCACATCCAATATTTTATGGAAATATTCTTTATCAAGCACAAAAATGTCAGTATTTACCTCAGAAGCTAACAAAACCTTTAAATAGACTTATTAAGAAGGGATATAGTTACGATACTGTTGTCAAGTCATTAAAGATTGCATATTTTGGCGTTAATATTGATTCACATTGATTCACTTATAGGGTCTTTGCATCGGAAGTAAACACACTTATTATTAACAAACTAGTTGTTGGCATGACACGGGTTATGTTGTTCTCATATATGTTATGATGGTATGATACTAAACCCCTCATGGGGAGGATTGTGCCTGATATTCATATGATGAAGACATAACTTTTCAATCAGTTTAATTGAAGTCTGGAGCTGGCATGTCCGTTAACTGCTAGTAGTCTGATGTTATTTATGTATTATTGTCATTTTGTTTATTTTCTTTGGTTACATCTTCTGACATCACACTCGGACTTTTCGTGAACTGAATTTTAATGTGCGTATTGTTATGCGTTTACTTTTCTGCATTGGTTAGAGGTATAGGGGAGGGTTGAGATCTCACAAACATGTTTACCCCCGCCGCATGTTTGCGCCTGTCCCAAGTCAGGAGCCTCTGGCCTTTGTTAGTCTTGTATTATTTTTACTTTTAGTTTCTTGTGTACAATTTGGAGTTTAGTATGGTGTTCATTATCACTGAACTAGTATATATTTGTTTAGGGGCCAGCTGAAGGACGCCTCCTGGTGCGAGAATTTCTCGTTGCATTGAAGACCTGTTGGTGACCTTCTGCTGTTGTCTGCTTTATGGTCAGGTTGTTGTCTCTTTGACACATTCCCCATTTCCATTTTCAATTTTATTTACTGGTTTACCCGAATAGTTTTTTGTCGATTTTTGTTTTGTAAAACTTTTTTAGAATAGATTTTTTTCTCTAAAAGGTTTGATTATTACAGGTAAATATAATTACAGGTGACCAGGTTATCAAAGCTTTACCTGTTATATTGATCATAGCCTTTTAGGGGTCAGAAGTTTAATTTCTAGAATAACTGGAAAACAGAAACAACAGTAATATAAGGTTTTTTCTTTGAAAAAAAATTAATTCCTGACTGTTCAACAGCCAGATAAAAAAAGTCAACATTCACGAACAAACAAAAATTTTTAAGGTCTATAGTCTTATGATTGCTATTTTATCTTTTTCTGTGACCTTTTATTCTGATACTCACTTATGACATAAAATCAAGGATAACATCGAAGAAAAGACTTATTTTTAACATTTATTTGGGGTTTTATCGTAATGGCTATGCATAATTTGATTCACAGCATATTTTGTTTAAATTATCAATAACGAATATTTTATTATACATTTGTAGTCTAAATCATTGCAACGCATGACTAGTTCTTAAATTTTTCCAAAAAGAATTGAACCGTAAGACATGTGTCAAATAACCTAACTGATAACATTATTATCTTCAAAGAAATGAGTCATTAATCATTTGCATAAGAAGAGAATTAGATATTAGATATGTTTATTATAAAAATATTTCGGGATTTATTATTGTTTTAAATTATTTGTTCTAATTCAATATTTATAGTTTAATATCTTAAAGGGGCACTAGCTACGATATATATAAAAAAATAAAGTATGATTTTTTTTTATATCAATCATTAATCAAATTGGAATAATGAAATAATAATTTGCTTTTAGCTATCAATTTCCTTTAATTTTGTTGAAATAAGCGATTAAACATAATTTTTGACTGATTCACTTGCAAGTGAAAACGTCATCATCATTCTAACCGGTATTCATGTGAACTTCAAGTTAACCCCTAGCTAGAGATTGACAACGCATGCATTGTACGTGTACTGGTTATTTAAAGAAAAAGAATGTCAACAATGAAAGTGAAACTATGGTAAATCATTTGATTACTAATTCGATGCACATAAAATCATTTTTATATGGTTAAAAACAATGAGAATCATCTATTTTTAATCTATAAAATAAAATCAAACAGACCTATACAAATGCAATTGCACGTGTTGGTTTAATCTATTCGTATCTTTATTTTTGTTTACATCGCTTATATGGTCATCCGAGGTCAAATCGATAGTTAATTAGATGGCGTCTGGACTAAAATACACACGAAACGAACCTATATATTATCTACCTCATGCTCTGTAAACTGTTTATTTTAGACTTTTGATAGTTTGGATAAATGTTTTACATTGTTATAAACCAAATATGAGAACTTGAGTCAAATCGGTTACAATGAATTTGACAGCTAGTGCCCCTTTAAGTCTCCATTGGTTAATTTAATGATAAAATATAAAAATTATTTTTTTTAAGAAAAGAAAAATCATTGTTCCGAGAGGACACTACTGTTGCCTTTATATATAGCTATAGCAGGTACTTGTTGAATATCCTATCCCTATATTGTAGGAACTAGTTGAATGTTCTACTATTATAGCAGGTGCCTGTTGAATGATCTATATCTATATCAATTCTTGTTGAGTATCCTCTTTGTATAGAAGTAACTTGTTGACTTTCCTATTGTATCTTTATCTGTTTCTGTATTGGTACATGTACAATCAATAGTTATCTATTTTTGTGATAACGCAATACTAATGATTCAAGATTAGAACCCGACCAAAACATAGAAACTGAACACGGAGCAACAAATGCAGTATAAACAACCGGAGTTGATTTCATGTTCTCTGGTAAGGTAACCCGAATCTGCGAACAGCGGTATACTACTGGTGCCTTTATTCATAAATGACACCTGTTGTATTTCTCATGTAAATACAAACTGAGTAAAAATAATAATTATTAGAGCATGGTCTACTATGGCAAAATTTAGGGTTCTTTGCTCATTTGCATAGCAACCATTTTGCCTTATTATGACGACAGAGTTTACAATAAAGGCAACAGTAGTATTCCGCTGTTCAAGACTTATAAATAAGTAGAAAACAACAAATCCAGGTAACAAACTTAAACTGAGGAAAACGCATTAAATATAAGAGGAGAACAACGACACAACATTAAAATGTAACACACACACACAGAAACGGACTAAGCATTAGACAAAATCCGACGAGAATAACACATATAACATCAAAACTAAATACATGCATAGAATTGTACCATGACATATCTTATAATAATGTTGATAAACACTCAAATATAAACGACACGAAAGAAAAATAACGCTGAAATGTAACACACACAGAAACGAACTATAATATAATAATGGCCATATTCCTGATTTGGTACAGGACATTTTTTAAAGAAAAAAATGGTGGGTGGAACCTGGTTTTGTGGCATGCCAAACCTCCCGCTTTAATGGCAATGTTTAATATAACATTAAAATTACAACACAACATTACAGGACTACAAGACAAATAAATAGGAGAACATATTGGATAGAGAATAAGATTACATATTTCCCTTAAATCAAAATGCCAATATGCCAGTTCCTATGTCGAATGAAAAAATTGTCCGCATAAAGATGAATTTACATGATCTTAAGCTTCTTTCAGTGTACAAATAAAAATTGTTTACTTTGAAATTTTTTGACCTTTTCAGTTTCAAAATTGGAAGCGCTAACGTAGTATAAATTATGTATGACATAATATCAAATGACGGAAAATCGTAAACAAAACAAGATTCGAAACAGAAATACATATGCAAAAAGATATTGTTCATGATTTGTCATATAAGGAAAAACCATTTTAGAATTTTAAAGTTAAATAACTTCTAGCTTATCTGCAGCGTTCTTAAGTTTTCTGCCAAATTCTATTAAAAACCTGAGGATATCAACCATACCATTTCGTAAAAAGTCAATTTTTAGCATTTTCCCTTAGAATAGCAAAATATCCTCCAAAGACACTTTAGTTACAGATCTATGACGGAACAGGACTGAATTATCCGCAAATTTAAAATTACTTGTATTTTCAATCTTAAACTAAGGAAGTAATAGAATCAAAAGGGACAAAGTCACTTGATGCAAATCATACGAATAAAGTTCCTTTGATGTTGACATATGCATGGAATTGTCCTCAAATCAATCATTCATTATTTTCCAGTTTATTTAGCACTTACCGCGGCCTCGTGTACCATCAGTAATCAGAACAAACTAGCATATCGCATTGATTACACTCACAATTATAATATACAGCAACAAATGACAGATCCAAATTTGCATTACCCCAAACCATTATAGGCACACACATAACGCAGACATCATATTCAGATTTTAAATATCTTTTAGAAACATATGTATTTTACTTATATTTTAAACGTTAAATAATGACAAGTGCTACATGTTTGACCATAAGGAATATTATCAATTAATAATATTTGAATAACCAGTACTTAGTATGCTGTACATAAACGGCAGAATGGTTGTCATATCAAAAAGCGTTGTTGCAGTTAGTCTCAGTTAGGTTATTATCTCTCCTGAACGATTTGCTTAGTTCTCTACACTGCTACAAATTAGCCTTTAGAAAGTAGAACAGATGTTTCTTTTTTACGTCAATCTCTCGATCGTTAAATAGTTAGATTCCGGAAAAAAGTTTCATACAAATCCCAGCAATAATATTTAAATTCGCAGAAACATATGGTAATACTCCTTTGAGGAATATTACTCTATCAAGTTTTGCATACTACTTGTAGGAGGAGTCACAATTTTCAGATAAGAAAATCCGTCATATAATTTGTTTTGGCTATTTCTGCCAGGGAGATAACTGCTAAAATCAATATTTGTACTGAAATTTTTGTACAAATCCTATTTGTCAATCGGGAAATTTTGTTCTACAAATAATAAAACATGTATCTCCGTTCGTTAAAGATACTATATTTCTTCTATTTATTCATAATCATGCATCGTTATTTACGATCTGTCATTCTAAATGCTCCTTGAGGAATAGTTTTTGATAAGCGTATATAATGGAATTAAAAATATTCACAAAATGTTTTCGTGTTTAACAAAAGTGCAAATATTTTTTTTCAATTAAACGTTAAACAGTAACTGATATTAAGTAGTAGTACATGTAGTATATCAGGATTGTTTACTGCAAAGAATATAAGAGAAAAGATACATAAAAGCGTTTTTGCATCTATTAACAAATACCTTTATCTCTTCTTTTTATTGCAATTGATGACCTGTCATCGGATACAAGTACTTTTTGTATCGCATAATTTGCTGTTTTGTTATATAATAAAACAAAAAACAAAAAAATCATTTAGTATAATATGTCAAAGTTATCAAGATATTGAACTTTTGTTTGCATTGATTTAGAGTCCACACATTATTTATTTAATATAAATCATAAACTACCTTTATATCTTAATATATTTTATTCCTTGTAATGAGTCGCTTTTTATGTTAGTGTAATATTGATATAAGAATAAAGACATTTTTAAAAAGATATGTACTTCTTAATGGTTTTACAATCTTTCTTTTTAATGAAAATCACTAACAGTTCTTTGATAAAACAATTTTTGGAATCGTAGTCGTTGTTTTTTATCAAATTTGTATAAGTTTGCAAGTACTGAATCTGTACCTGCTGTAATCCTATTTTTGATTATTTCATTGTTTTAATAATTTTAGACAGCAAAAAGAAAGATTGATTGGTGACTATGAAATGTCTGAACTCCAAACTACAAACACATTACTTGATTTATGATTGCTTAAGGTCACAGCAACAAACCACAAACCATAAGATTAATTGATACTTAAACAGCTTTGCATTTTTTATTTAGTTTTATTTCATTGTCTACTTTCTTAGATTGATTATGCAATATTTCGTATTAAAAAGAAAGGCAATAGTAGTGTACCGATGTTCAAATTCATAAATCGATTAAAAAAAAAACAAAACAAATCCGGGTAACAAACTAAAACTGAAGGAAACATCAGAGGAGAACTACGACACAACAGAAACACAACATGATCTACGAACAAGTTTGACATTTACCTTTGAATTAATCGAGTTTGGAAGCGTAATTTATTTCTCGCAAAGTTCTACTCTCAACTGAACCTTGCTGCCAATGTCTAGGTGTAAGTTAAGATATGAAACAGACCTTACATTTTTAACCCCGCCAAATTATGTATGTATGTACCTGTCACAGGTCAAGTCAGGAGCCTGTAATTCAGAGGTTGTGGTTTGTTGATTTGTAACATATCTGCTTTTCGTTCAATTTTTGTAAATAAATTAACCGTTTTTTCTCAATTGAATTGTTTTACATATTTCATTTCGAGGCCATTTCTAGCTGACTATGTGGTATGGGCTTTGCTTATTGTTAAAGACAGTACGTTACCTATAGTTGTTAATTTCTGTGTCATTTTGGTCTCTTGTGAAGAAAATGTAAGAAATGTAAAAGCATACTTTGTCAATATATAGTATAATATGGATTATTGATTGCACAGAGAAAAGACATCATTAGGAAAATAGAAGAAGTAAATGATATATATTTTTTTTAATATAACTTTATTATATATACAGCTGTTAAGAATAATTTGTTAAAACATTGGGGTTACATTACGCTATTTTTCTGCAAGTACATAAATACAAAAACAAAACGGTAATTTTTTTCTATTTCTTAATTATTACCCTAAAACGCAGAGCTAAACAATCTAATTTTAGCATATTTTCTTTTTTAGGCGAAAAAAATATTATTAACTATAACTGGAAATTTTTATTTCTAAAAAATATTTATTTCATTTCTGCATATAAACTCTAACAGCTTTTGCACAATCTTAGATGACAAAAAAACTATATCATCATTAATATCAAAACAGGAGCTCGAAAGCATTATGTTACAATGTCAGTGATAAAGGCCCTAACCGTGTTTCAACTATCTATCTGTCTTGTTATTTATTTTAACAACATATATTGAAATGAAATTCCGTGATTTCCTAGTTTAATGAAAAACTATCATTTCATATTTAAAAATTGTATTCATATAACTTAAAAAGCAACCAAGGCTGTAGTCATGACCTTGCCAATAATGTTGTATCGGTTTCGAAATGCGTCAAAAAATAGTTTCTTGTTTTAGTTTTCTACTGTATTTCCATTAAAAATCCAATGTCCATATTTTAAAAAGAATAAATAATAGAAAAATATTAAACTCGTGATCGATCTGCCAATTAAATCCTTTGCTTTTCGCTTTCATGAATTCATCGATTGATCGGTCACTCGTGGAATTGTTTTCCACACTTGAAATTTTCAGTAATTGTAATCGTATAATAATCTTTATCATACATTAAATACAGCAATTTTTGTATATCTAAAGTTTTTTTTCCAGGCTGTATCACTTACCCTGTATCGCATACCCCGTATTGCATAGCTAAATCCGTATCGCAAACCTGATGTGACGTCATAAATCAAATGACGTCAACGTTTGACATCCAGTTGTTGTATTTCCTATCATAGAACAAAAGTGAGTTCCCACTAAAGAAATGTCCTATCATTTCAACTCATATCGATATTTTTGAAAAAAAATATTACCAAGTAACTTTATGAGCGATTTTTATAAAATAGATACAATTAGTCTTTTAGAGGGAACTCACTTTTGTGCATTGACTGTGTATAAAGGAATCTCCTGTTTTTATTAATAATCTTTGAATAGATGGTACTTGGTAACTTTGTTGTCCATATTTATGTATACAAATGAGCTTAGATTGTAGTAATACGATTAAACTTTACAAAAAATATTGGGAAAGTGTGTTGTATTCTACAGGAGGGAACAGCTAACTGTATCTTAAGTTTATGCTTTAAATAACATGGCATTAAGACATATTGTTTGCCAGTTTCATAGTTCTATATTGCACATGTAATAAGGTTATAGGGGACTTTACGATGTGGATATTTAGCAAATAAGGAAGTCTATAAAAAAAAAGTCAGATGGAAAAATACAAGAAAAATGTTTTTTTCTTGGTTATATTTTCAGACGATTTAAAAAAATGTATATCACATGAATCTGATTGTATATAAATATATGATAAACAAATAAACTCGACCAATATCAGCACTCGGGACTATCGGCCCTCGGGAACGATATTGGTTTCTTGGGGTGATACAGCATGCGATACGGATTTTGACATATATTATTCTTTATATAATCATTTTTTGTATTATTATAAACTTAAGATATTATTGTTATTATACAAGTATTGAAATTCATACTCTTATTTGTCTCTATCATATATGACCTTCAATTTACTAAAGTCTAAGCATTAAACTCGATCATCTTTTTTATTGTTTTATATTTTATTTGTCTCTAGTACACATAACCTATTCTTTAGTAAAGTTAAAGCTTAAAACTCGATCATCTTTTATGGTTAAACAACATTGCCTATTCCGAGAATTGTAAACAAGTTAAACATGCAACTCTCCACGTATTTTAAAAAACTATAGCCTTGAATCCGTGATATGTGTCTTTCTTTTGTCTTTTTTTTTCTTTTTGTTAACCAAAAGATGGAACTGTTCCTTGACAATTTGTTTTCCTTGGTTTATTTATAATATTACTGTTTTTTTTTATATTCATAATAAAACTTTTACATATCTATAAGGTGCTGTTGTTTTGTTAGACAGTGGGTTACATTATCATTCGTTGAAGATAAGTCTCTGTCTATGATAAATAGTTAACAAGGTAAAGACGGCGAATCCATGATATACGAAAAGAAATTAAGAGAGTTGATACACTAGATAATTACATTAGATGTATGTTTCATTATAATATGTTAGTCTGATTGGTTACACTGCAATTTCGAGTTATTCCTTAATCAACTTAATAACACAATAAAATTTATCATTCATGATGACGCAAGGTGCCACAATAAAGTGCACAGTTAAATTAATAAGAACTTGATAAAAATAGTGTTTTCAGGATCCTAGCTAAAAAATGTAATTATAAGTAAGGAATGCTTCTTTTTGTAACTTCATATGGTTGTAAAAGCGTTGACCGTGCGCACATTTTTATAATGAAGCGCTTTCGCGTTTTATACAAAATGTACTTCGGTCAACGCTTTTACACTCCAATAAAGTTACAAAGAGAAGCATTCAATTCTTAAGTAAAATGTGTCGTTTATTGTTTATTGTTTAAACAATATTTTATTCAAATAAATTGAATTGGATTGGGCAACAGGCATAGCCTATGTAAGCCCTCTCCACAAAACAAGGTACAATATATTACATTCAAACAAAGCAACACATACACAAACATAAAGACAAAACAGAATTAATTTTTCAAAAATACCTCTTAGCTGACTGGAATGATATTTCAAATAGTTAACTCAGATCAAAAGTATGACTATTTTAAAATGCTTCAAATGTTAACTCATAAAAATTATGAAATAATAAATTATGAAAAAAAAGTTTTAGTATTCTAGGTTATATACTCAAACATTGATTTAGAGGTCTCACATAAAATTAAATGGTCTCCAGTCAGCTGTCTAAAATAATAAATTTAATAACTCATTTTTAAAACAACATGTTTGATATCATGTACTTATTTTTACTAAATTATTGCACCTGAAGAAAAACGACAACGAGTAGTAACCATATTGATACATTAAAGAATTATAATAATATAAAAAGAATTTAGAATGTTAATAATAAAAGAAAAAAAAATAGATTTAAGAAATTAAAGATATACAAATTGAATATATGAATGATATAGAAATAAAGGTGCATTTATTAGCTTTTTAGCTTTAATAATATTAATTTCAATGTACTGTCGTTTCATTATAACTTTTGTTTCAATTTTAATTATTTTTCAGCTGGTTCGGGTCTAAGAGCTTAATATAATATAAAATACAGACATACAAAGTAAAAGTTAATTTGGTTTTGGACTATAAAATACATTTCATTATACAAATCTCTCTGAATTTTTTATATATTCATGAACAGCCTTAACTATCTGCACATTGTCTTCAATACTCATAGATTGATCACCAAATAGTATCAAGTTTAAATCAATATCAACTCCATAAGCAGACAGTTTATCAAGGAGTGTGATCCTGTTAATAGTGTATGATGGACAATCAAAAAAATAATGTTGGTTGTCTTCACATTTATATAAACATTTAGGACAGGAAGGTTCTTCTGTCAAAAAATCATGAAACAAGTTTGTTTACTCCCTGTTTATTAGAGTTATCAGGCACCTTGACGTTACGGTTGTGACGTTATAAAAACGATTACTTGTTATTTTTTGTTTATTGAAGCGTTTTATTTAAAATTAATGCAGATAAAAAATATTCGTATATGCAACTGCTAGCTTATATTGCATATATAGAAACGACCACTGCAACAAGTGTTTTACGAGGCTCCACTAGAAACAATTAAATTTTACATTATTTACACTATTTATATTTCTGCTATGATTCTTGATCTAGATAATTCAATTCTCAATTAAAATTATCATTTTGGGCATCGGATACGTTTATTGATTACTTGATTATAGTAGCAAACCTATCGTCTTATTCATAACAGTTACAAATTACCCTTTAATGACATGTATCAAACATTATGTCGAGAAAAAAAAAAAAACAACAATCAACAAAACACGTAACGGAAGAAGAAAACATACAGTAACAAAACCCAATTAAAACATCGGGGCTTACCTAAAAGAGGGACAAAAGATACCAAAAGGGACAGTCAAACTCAATAAACTGACAACGCCTTGGCTAAAAATGAGAAAGACAAACAACCAACAGCACACACGACACAACATAGAAAACTAAAGAATAAACAACACGAACCCCACCAAAAACCTAGGGGTGATCTCAGGTGCTCCGGAAGGGTAAGTAGATCCTGCTCCACATGTGACACCCGTCGTGTTGCTTATGTGATAACAAATTTGGTAAATAGTCGAATTCGGTACGTCACATTAAGGTTCTACGCAAAGGAAAACTTGCACATTGTTGTTTAGAAAATAAATGTGCATGTGTTTTATTACATCTTTTACTAGAAACGACATGTCATTTTTACCACAACACTCACAAAACTCGGTCTACAAGCATTTATTATCAATCAGAATTGCCAATTAAATAATTTGATAATACTAATGTGTAGGTATATTAATGTATTTTCTATTACAGTTGTAATGTGACGAGTAATTTATTTGTACTGTATTCCTGTCATGGTATGTTGTCATTTGGTGTCACATGACCATTGTTATATTATATTTCGTTTCTGTGTGTGTTACATTTGAGTGTTGTGTTCCTGTTGTGTCGTAGTTCTCCTCTTATATTTGATGTGTTCCCATAAGGTTTTAGTCGGTAACCCGGATTTGTTTTTTTTTCTCAATCGATTTGACTTTATGTGTTCAACAAAATAATAATCTGCCTTAAGTTCTGTGTGTTAATTTTGGCAAAACACGGAATCAAATATCCACGAAATTACTATCTTTCTCAGTCAACATATGGTATACAAAATTAATGGATAATATTTATTGAATTTTAAAATTTAATATAGGTAAGGGTTGAATAATTTTTTTTATAACAAATAGCCCATGAAAGACGTTGAAGTTATATGTTATACTTTTTATTACATTTGACAAGATTATGGCTGCCCTGGTGCCTGTCCATGTCGATTTTAACATGTATCTGACAAAGGTTAGTAGATATGTAACATAATTAAGTCTTAGAATTTTGATAAAGGATACACAAAATTGTGAAAAAAACGGGAATGTGTCAACCAAAGAGCAGAAAACAGACCAAAGCCTCCAAATGGTCTTCAACACAGAGAGAAACCCCCTGCACCCGGAGGCGGGCTTCATATGGCCCCTTCACAGAACTATTTTAGAGGCTTTACTGCACACAGTCAGGCTAATTGATCCAATACAAAGGTGTTCAGTTTATTTTGTACATAATTCATGTTTACTTTAAGTTATAAATTAGAACATAAATATATGTATAAAGTTATGTACACATAAAATTGAGAATGGAAATGGGGAATGTGTCAAAGCGACAACAACCCAACCATAGAGCAGACAACAACATGTATGTAAACATGTCCACGTGTATTTGTTTATAATGATTTTTTTTTTTATTCAACAATATATTGCTTGCTGTAAACAATTGACTTCACTAGTCCAGCATTCTAGTGAAGGGTATCTTTATTTTAAAATAATAACAAGAAATCAATGATTTCCCTTTGTGTAACAATAATACCTTACAATTTATCTAAACTATATTATAAATATTTCATTTTCAACCGTAAATAAATAAGTATATATGAAATTCTAATTTATCAAAATGTATATCTAGTTTGTTTGGAAAGAAAAAGTTTCCGGAAATAATTCACACTTGTCGTTATCGCTTTTCTATTATTGTATTGATATCTCTTCCTGGTTTGGAACTTACCAGTTTTTATAGTGATTTATGATTAATATAAGCAATTCACAGGCATGTATGAATAAATATTATAATATATATGTGTATCAATTCTGAAAAAAATAGTATGTAAATATTTTTTTCTTTTCTTTAACGATAAAAAAACAGTGGATAACAAATACCGTTATCTCCACGCTTATCGGTGATAGGTAAATCAGTTCCGGATCTAGAATTTTTATAGAATTAACCTTTTTCTTTTCTTTTTTTTTTTGCTAGATTATACATTTTCATACAAAAAAAAATATTACAACAGTTTGACAACTTTATCAAGTAGACATTTATTCTTAGTATGTTTACTAGTTGTAGTTGCCTGCATTTTGTAGCTGTACATGAATTCTGTTTTAAATACAGAATATACATCTAAAGATTTTGTTTTCTGTTCAGACATATAATTTGCCTTATATATACAAAACATTATAATTGTGATCAAATAATTAATTTCATAGTATTGCTCATCATTTATTTTATAACCCCATACTAAATTTTTTAATGTCAGAATATTATTATTAATATTCAGTTTTTCTAAGAGTATTTTTACTTTACTCAAGAAATTATCAAGAAAGTGACATTTTAGAAACATGTGATAATAATCCTCTGTGGTGTTGCAATAGTGACAATTTGAAATATCGCATATCTTCCGCTTTTTCAATAAAACTTTACAGGGTAAAATAAAGTGTAGCAATTTCCAACGGAACACTTTGTATTTGTTATCTTTTAAAAAATGATGAACAAACTTTAACATATTACACGAAAGACTCTTAATGTATTCAAGGTTAAGCATTGCCTTCCATTTGTAAAAACCAACAGGTATTTCAATTTCATTCTTAATTAATATATTATAAATTTTTCTGGTATCTACATTTTCTAAGTTTTCTTTTTTATTTCAATTATTATTAATATGTATTGTATAGAGCGTTTTTACTTTAGTTTTCTTTGAATTTTCCTGTTTTAAAATCTTTAACCATTCTCTTGGAAAAGCTTTCTTTAATTGGTAAAATTCTGACATCCAGTTACTTTTTGTTTTAAGCTTTTGTAAAATAAAATTTTCTTCTATATTACCATTTTCATCAATGGTGTCATTGACAAAGATTATATTACTATTTATCCAGTTTTGGAATAAAAGGCATTTATTTTTTATCTTAATAAAATGATTTCCCAAAATAACTTCTTGACGTATAGATCTAAAGTTTTTTGGCTGTTGTACTTTTTTGTTAGTTATCCATGCTTTAACAATGTTGAAATAAAATTTTGGCAGCTCCTTTAACTCTGGAATAGAGTCAGTGTTATCAATATTCATGTGAAAGATAAGGAAATCTTTTCCAAATTTATTAAAATAAAAAAGTGGAATAATTTTCCAATTTTTTAGATCTCCATTAATTAACCTTTTGATCCACCCAATTTTGATAGATTCTATGTATTTATCTATGTTAATCATTTTTAAACCCCCATCTAGTTCACCAAAGCTAAATACTGTGCGTTTAACCTTTTCTCTTTTGCTTTTCCATAAAAAATTATAGATAATTTTTTTTTAAATTTAACAATATATTCTTTTTCAATATGTGAAACAGATGCTAAAAAAGTAATGTTTGGTATAATCAATGATTTGATAACTGTTATTTTACCGATCATTGTTAAATGTCTTTTCTCCCAATTTTTGATAATCTTTTCAGACTTTTCTATTTGTTTTTCTGCATTAAGTTTTTGACATTCATTTTTGTTACAACCGAAAAAAAATTCCTAAACATTTCACTGGTTTGTTTGTAAAGTTGATGTTTTCATATTTTTCTTTGCAATGTTTGTGTTTTCCTAACCAAATGCTTTCTGTTTTTAATCTGTTTAATTTAAGCCCTGATAAAGTTCCAAAAATTTAAATCATGTTTAATATTTTTGAAATGTCTTGTTTTGTTTTTAAAAAGTTTTGAAAAGTGTGGTGTCATCTGCGAGTTGACTGATTTTTAAAGAATGTGTTTTCCCATCTATTTTGATTTCAAATCCTTTAATATTTTTGTCTTGTTTTATTCTACATGCTAATAACTCAACAGCAGTAACAAAAATTAAAGCACTGCACGGACATCCTTGTGTAATCCCTCGAAAAATGTTGAGGGGTTCAGATATCCACCCATTATTGATCACTGAGCTTTTAATATCTGTATACAAAGTTTTTATCCATTTGAGCATAGAATCTTGAAAGCCGAATTTTTTTGATGCTGAGAACATGAAATCCCATTCTAAAGAGTCAAAAGCTTTTGAAAAGTCTAAAAATAATAATGCTCCTTCTATGTTAAATTTTTCTGCATAATCAATTATATCCTGGATCTGTCTGATATTATAATCTATATATCTATTTGTTACATACCCATTTCGATCTTCATGGATAATTTTTGGTAAGACATTTTTAATGCGCTGAGCTAATGAATATGCTATTTATTTTGTATCAACATTTAATGAAGTAATTGGTCTATAGTTATCTAAACTCAGTGGATCATTTTTTTATGGATAAGAGAGATAACTCCTAATTTCTGGGAAGTTGTTAACTCCTCTTTTTTATATGAAAAATTAAATGTGGATACAATGAATCCTTTTAATTCTTCCCAAAATGTTCTATAAAAATCTACGCTTAAACCATCAATTCCAGGTGCTTTGTTCAATTTCATCTTAAATAGTGAATCTGTACATTCATCTATAGTTAATTTTCCTTCCATAATATCACTCTCTTGTGTTGTTAATTAATGATCAATATTTGTATCATTAATATAATCATTTATAAATTTTATATCTGGATTTGTACTTTTATAAATATCTTTATAAAATTCTGTCTCTAATTGTAAAATTTTGGATGAGTCAGTTTGTATCACTCCTTCTTTATCTCTTAGTGCAGATAGTTTTCCTTGTTTGTCTAGCTTTTTCCAAGCCTAAAACGAATTTCGTATTTTGTTCCCCTTCTTCTACCCATTGAATTCGTGACCTGATTTGAGCTCCTTTTGTTTTTATTTCATATATTTTCTTTAATTAACTCTCATTATTAATTAACTCTTCATGAAAATGCTTTATTACCTCATCTTTACAATGTTTATTAATTTTTTGATTTAATTTTCTGATTTTATTTTCCAATACATGTATTTCACTTATGTTCTGTTTTGCTTTTCTTTTACAGTATTCAATGGTGCATTCTTTGACCTCGATTTTGAATAAGTCCCAATGGTGTCCAATATTTTTGGTAAGTTTTGGATTGTTTTTATATTTATGAATTAGGCCATTTATTATGTTTTTATATTCAATATTATCCAAAATGCTGTTATTAATTTTAAAATATCCTTTCCCTTTCGATTGTGATCTCCCTTTCAACTTTAATGATATAGCTTGGTGGTCTGTGTGAGATATAAGTGCAGGTCTTATATCTGCTGAGTATATATGTGATCTTATTTCTGGGCATATAAGAAAGAAATCTATGCGAGAGGCTTCATTTATATTGTTTTTGCGCCTCCATGTAAATTGTGTCTTGTTACTATGTGTCTCTCTCAAAATGTCTATCAACTTTAGTGTTTTAATTAGATTTTTTAAACTGTTAACTGGTTTTTGTGTTTTTTTATTTGTGCTGTATTTTTTTCTGTCGATATTTGATAGAGTATCATTCATATCTCCACCAACAATTACCACCCTTAAGCTAATCTCTGATATCATATCTTTTACTTTTTTGAAAAAAAAACATTTCTGTTTTTTGGTAAATTTGGAGCATAAATATTCACTAAAGTATAAATGCTATCTTTAATTTCTATATTGAGCAAAATTATTCTCCCTTCTTTATCTTGAAATTTGTCAATAAATGTATATTCTATTTGCTCATTAATATTAATTGACACCCCTCTTGATTGTGAATTACCATAGCTATTATATATGTCACCTTTGAATTCTTCATTCAAATTTTTCTCTATATTAACAGTGAAATGGCTTTCTTGTATAAATAAAATATTACAATGTTGATGCTTTATCCACATATGAAGTCTTCGTCTTTTATCTTTTGATCCTAGTCCCTGACAATTCAATGAACATATATGTATAGTTTCACTCATTATTTGTCATTTAATGAAAATACAATGTTTACCCAAATCTAATGTTAACAACATAATAATAATAAATGCAAAGTCAATATGTATTTTTGTAAATCTATATATTATATACTTTCTACATACACTTGTTAATTTAATAAAAAAAAATATACCATTATGTAAATGATACATATACAATCTGTAAGTTATGCTTTTAATGTGTATCTCATATTATTGTGACTTTGTACTAATTATTGTTTTATTGTCTATTTTCAGTCGGTGTTCGACCTTGACTTTAATATTAGGTTGACCCAGATTCATCTGTGATGAATTTAAATGCCACATGAAGTTCACAATTGGTTTGATAGAAAATTTATGTGATAGTGGATGTGTAAAATTTCGTAATCCATGTGTTTTTGAAACTTGAAACCTGCACGTATTATTCATGGATTTACCTAGGAATACTAGAACTGTGTGAACACGTGTTACTATATATGGCCAATGGTTGGCTAAAAATAGAATGGGACTTTCCCTTGCTATACATCTTGCACATAGCGAAGACTTGCGATACATACTATCACATTTGATAACAAATGCGTTTTCAGTGAATATTTTAATTATTTTCAGAAGGAAAAATAAGTATTGGAAGAAGTGATTAATTGTAAACTTCACATCAAGAATTATGCTTCTGCCAGAAAAAGCAGATTGTAGTGTGCTATTTATAGCATACCTATACCATATAGGAATATTTTCCTTTTTCACAACAAACATTTCTTTGACTTTCAATTTGTCATTTCTTTTTGAATGTATGCAATCTGTAATCACATCACATTCATGTTTTTGGTTTTTTTTTCAATAATTATAATAAAAATAATAAAAATTATATACAATTTGTACATTTGTTTTTTAGATATTATAATTCATAAATTTTTGATACAACTTTAATATGGTACAGTCATGCACTACTTTTTACTTGTCTTTTGTGCAGGACCTGTACGTTTGTGGTATTCATCTGTGGGGGTCGTTGCATTTCTTTTGTCGGTTTTATTTGTAGGCGTCTGATTTTCAGGGTGTACAGTACCAGGTGTGCCATGGAAGTATTGGCTAATACCTCCTTGTGGTGTATTTTTTCTTGGGTTTCTTATCCCCATTTTCTTTTTAGGCCCTTTATTTTTTTTCACCTAGAGTATCTTCTGCTGTTGAGCTTTTCTTTTCTTTTTCACTATCGTCACTGGTATTTATGTTTGTGGATGTTTGGTTTTGTAGCTGCTGTCTTTTATAAATTGAAATAATCAATTATGTTCACTTAAAAATACTACGAAAACCTGAAAAGGAGGGAAAAAAAAAAAAATGTTGTTTAGCTTTTGTGTAAATGTATGTTTATCTCGTTTTGATTTAAGGGCGTATATATCTGTTACTCATTAATACAACTATCTTTAGGGTATCACATACATTTAAATTCGGCATTCCTTGTGTTATCATCAAGTAGTTCATTTCATTGACATGTTTTTTTCTTTTACAAAGATAGCTATTCATTTCATTTGTTGATAAAAAAAATGATGCATATAGTTATACTGTTTTGTAATTAAGTTTTTTTTATCATTATGGTGTGTTTTAAAGGGCTAACCAACATTCTCTTTGTTCTTTTTAGATTAAGCTAGTTTCTTTCAATTATTTGTAGAACATATAGGGTTAGACTAATCAAACTTTTTTTCCTCACCTTTAGACATTTCTGAAACAATAAATGTGACCTACCGAATAAGACAATTTACCGAATTTGTTATAACATAAGCAACACGACGGGTGCCACATGTGGGGCAGAATCTGCTTGTCCCTTCGGAGCACCTGAGACCACCCCTAGGTTTTGGTGGGGTTCCTGTTGCTTATTCTTTAGTTTTCTATGCTGTGCCATGTGTTCTATTGTTTGTCTGTTTGTTTTTCTTTCATTTTTAGCCAGGCGTTGTCAGTTTATTTTCGATTTATGAGTTTGACTCTCCCTCGGTATCTTTCGTCCCTCTTATATTTATTAAAATAACTGTTATAAATAGTACTTAACATGAATATATAAATAAAAACTTCACATCTGATAAAATAACGATAACAGGAAAAAAGTCATGGGTGCGTCTTAACACTGTTAAGGCTTATTTAGTGCACCAAGGACTTATAATATGCCACTAAGGACTTGAAGGGGTACTTTTACATGTAAACAGATTTCATGTCATGGTAGAGATTGTTATTTTATGCATAAATTTTGATGTATCGAAAAAGAATCGCAGATAAATGAATAATTTAACCATGTTTAGCTTCAAGCTGTCTACTTTTAGGGTTCTTTAAACACCGCAAAGTTGTACAAGGACTTCAATGAAGCTTTATTAGAGCATAAAGGACATACACATGTGTATGTAATGGGAAATAAGTCATTTCATACGATTTTTTATTTTTTACTAGCATTTAATCAGTTGAAAATTTACGAAACCGTGTTTAATATCGAAACGAATCAGCAATATTATGATCACAGCATATTTTTTTTAAATTATCATAACAAATATTTTATTATACATTTGTATTATAAATTATTCAAAACATGAACATAAAAAGAACAATTCTTCGATTTTGCCCAAAATTATTGAACCGTAAGACACGTGTCAAGTTACATAACTGATTACACTTTTATCTCAAAACAAATGAAACCTTAAGCATTTGCCTAAAAAAATAACCAAGACAATAGATATGTTTATCATAAAAATATTTCGGGATTTATTATCACTACAAACTCCTCAGAGTCTGAACTCACCAGTTTTTTTTGCTCGACCAGTAAAATCGAGCACACATTTTACTCCACTAGTCTCGGCATTGTCTCGACTGTACTTAGCTGTAGGTCTCGACTTTACTTAATCAGTCTGATTCAGTACTTGATGATCTTTGTGTAGTCTGAAATGTTTTGACCAAGGCTCGACCTGTCTCGACCTGTCTTAACTAGTCTCGACTCAGTCTCAACCAGTCTCGACCTGTCTCGACTAGTCTTGACCTTCAAATTTAGTTTTGACTGGTGTGCATTAGCCCATCTAACTAAATTTAATATTGATCTTTCAAAATTCAAGCTTATTGCTGTGAAATGAAAGAATTTAATTTTACAATAGGTAAAAATAAAAATGATCATACAAATTCAGATAGTATAAAAAAGAAGATGTGGTATGATTGCCAATGAGACAACTATCCACAAAAGGCCAAAATGACACAGAAATTAACAACTATAGGTCACCGTACGGCCTTCAACAATGAGCAAATCCCATACCGCATAGTCAGCATAGGCATCTTTAATTTTTTTAATAACTTTTTCAAATAAACTTGGATTTTCATCAAACTATGCAGCTATATTAGATATATATTAAGCTGACTGAATCCCAGGTCAATATAAGATATTCCTACTGGTGAACAAATGTCGGTTTAACGAACATTTTATACTTATATTTTTTGTTGTCTTTTGGGAAATGAGTTGTCCGTTTAATTATGCTAAACTTGTTAACATTCAGTCTATAAAAACATCACATATAATATTATAGAGATAAATCAAAATAGGTGTGTACCTGAAACATCTCCATCATTAGTTTAAACATATTTTATTGTTCAAAACAAATGGATTAGACACAAGTTTTTCAACTTAGTTCCGTCTTCTCCATAATATACATGAATATACATTATATTTATATAGCACATTACATAAATTTGTATCTCCATCATTAACATATATGAGATGTTATGGCCTACTCATTTGTATAAGTAAATAAGTTTGCTAACCTTAAAAAAAGTGTAAATTACAAATCACTTGTGAAATATTGTATTGCACGAAGAAAACGTTTCATATAAGTGTGTTTGTTTGTGTTTTTATAAATTCGCAACAATGTAAACTGAATTTGCGATAGTTCAACCTCAATTTAACGTATACCAAACTTAAAAATGTATAGCAGTTTTATTTATTTTCTTTACTCACATATATTATTCAAGTAATTTTTAAGTGCCGATGGACGACGACCGTCGTTACACATGAGTGATATTCCACATTTGCTAACTAATATATAATACTGCTCAAGTTGAACCAGAAATAAGAAAATTATGTATTTGAGACTGGAAAAACCTTTTCTTGTTTTTCAGATGAATTCAAAAAGCTATTTTTCATTTTTAGAGAACGTTTCGTAGCATGTCAGTAAGTATGTTTCACAAAACAAACAATTCATCGATACCAGATATTTGGAAACAAATCATATATTTAGATTCTTTGAAAACAGCATTCGATGCAGAGTGTCTCTTTGAAATTTAAACAGATATGTGAGACCATATTTTGGGCTTGCATTTTGTAAACCAAACTCATGAATCTTAAAAATTGAAATAGACATGAGAAATGTTCAAGATTTTTAATTTTACAATATTCATATTCATGATATTTAACAGTATAAATTGCATTACACAAGAAACGCATTGACAACGTTCTTCAGTGATGCTGGTTATCAAAATATTACTTTTTATGAATTATAAAGATTAACTGAAAGTACATCCGAATAGAAAATAAATCAAAGCTACTTACACATACTATTATTCAAATAATTTCAATAGTTTCACCACTTAAAATATAGTTTATCAATATCCGTATTTTCTTGCCAATGTTGTAGAAATACAGTAACGGGATTGTAATTGTTACAGAGACTAACAGCAGAGGTATCCCGACCGCGTTATAGAAATAACCTAACACGAAATCATTTTTAAAATTACGTATGCTTCATTTGCTTTTTTCCGCTATGTTGAGGGCAAACTAGTAGACTTTTAATTGTTACCAAATACACTCATAAAGGTTAAAAACGAAAAATGGTCCGTAGAATACTTGTTCTTAAAACAAGAGTTCAGTAAAACAAGTAAAATATTTGTGTTTAATGAAAGAAAGTGGTAGGCTGCTTTACAACATGACGTTTAAGAGAAATAGCATTCATTTTACGTAAGTGACTGAAATTGCACCATAGGAAAACTAACTGATGTTTTATACTTTTTATTACAGTCTTCAAACTGTTGCTTGCACTGGTGCATGTCCATATCCGACATTTTAACATGTATCAGACATGAAGGGTAAATGGGTAAGTAGGAATGTTATAGAATTAAGTGGTAAAGGATATGTGAATGGACCTGATTAGCGATTCCATCTGGCAAACAGTATCAAACAGGAATCAAAACAAAGCAAAGTTGCTGAGCATAATACCCAGATGAAAAAAACAATAAAATCAACAAACAGAACTAAAGAAGCATGTTTTAAAAATAAGGCACAATTTAAACAAAACCATTCTAACATCGAAAATCTTATTTTTATACTTCTCAGGAATCCTGGAAATGAAGCCACTTTTAGGAACCAATTAGTTTCAAATTAGAATGATTTATAAATAAAGTATAATTCAGATCTTACAAATTCATTTAATCTGTAGGGTGCCAGTTTTTATATATACTATTTTTTTCAGATGTCCTCCAACTTCTTAAATGAAACCCAAATTGTCCTATGAAAACACATACATAACTCGCATCAAATTGTCTTATATTTGTTGATCTTTTTGATACTTATATTCAATCCTGCAATAAATTGGTCATTATATTTTGATGCGTAATATGGTAAAGATGATTAATGCTGGTGTAATTAGTTTTATTGCAACCAGATTGAACAGACTCTCATTCATTACCGCAGAATAAATAATGTTTACAGAATAAATTATCTTTCTTTATAACCATACAAAGGACATTATAATGTTCTTATTATAAGTCTTCTTTACAGAGAAACAAGTATAGCAGAGTAGTATTTACTTAAAGCCCTTTGTTTTTATCAAAAGGAATACAATATCCGAAACATGTACGTTTTGTATGTTATTTACTTCATATTCATTCTAATATTTCTTTTTCAGCACCACGTGGGACTGGAAATTATAATAAGATTCATTAAAATAAAAAAGAATTACATTGTAATTTAGTCTGAATCATGTTTTGGGATTATTTGAACGAGTAAGATATGAGTACAAATTGTTTAAACTGTTAGTTATAGTTTATGTATATGCCTATATGAAAGTTTGTGTGACAACTCTCCAACATGCATTTTACATTAGATAAGCATGAAATATACACGTTTACATCATCATTTACATTGATTTCATCTCAGATTTAGTCTCACGATTCTAGATACCTGTAATCTTTTGGCATCACTTTTGTGATATGAAACCATCTTCTATTAACATCTACTTTCACTGTTCACAACGCACTGAACCCCCAGTTCAACTTGGCTGTACAAACATAGAATAATTATGTCGAATGTGACAATACATCGTCGGTTTATTCTAAGGTAATACCCTTATCGTGATAATACCGGATTATGGTTGTATTTCTAAAAAATGGCGTAACTTACAGATCAGACATTTTTACTAGCCAAGTGGTCTAATCAGTTTTACTACTTTAAGTACTAGCCAGTCAACACTTAGGTTGTGAGTTCGAACCCAGCCCGTGTAGGTGCGCTCTACTCCAATCTTAATTGACTAGGATTTTCAGTTTTCCTATCGAAGGTTGTTGGTTTTCTCTAGTTATCCCGGCTTCCTCAACCAATAAAAACTGACCACCAAGAAAATAGCCAAAAGGTGGCGTTAAAACATCAACAATCAATCAATCAATCTACTCAATATCAAAAGAAAGCTAGTAAACCAAGAATTTCAAGTTGAAAACATCACTTTGTAAATTTTACTGACGCCATCATGAGTTGTTTTACCGTTGTGCAATATGCGTTTCACAAATTATATCGGATATGTTCCTTATGTCGTAACTATAATCATTCCCTTTTTACGAATGTGACCTACCGAGTTTGACTATTAACCGGGTTTGTATTTATATGAGCAACACGACGGGTACCACATGTGGAGCAGGATCTGCTAACCCTTCCAGAGCACCTGATATCACCAATAGTTGGTGGAGTTCGTGTTGATTAGGCCTTAGTTTTACTAAAATGTGTCTTGTGAACTATTATTTGTCTAATTGTCTTTATCATTTTTAGCCATGGCGTTTGCAGTTTGTTTTCGATCATCAAATGACAATACAAGTTTTTGATGACAAGGAAAACATACGCAATTACTGTGGATTCATTAATATTCGTTGGATACCAATTTTCGTGGATTTTGTTGGTACAGGAGAACCACGAAATCAAAAGATCAACGAAACACAAACTTTCTGAAGGAATGTATGCACACTTTGCCAACACCAAGAAATTAAATATCCACGAATATACAAGTTTTCTTCAAACCTCGAAGATTGGTACACACGAAAGTAAATGAACCCACAGTACAAGTTATACCTGAAAAAGGTTTACCAAGAAAATCGCCTCCAACGAATAACTTTCTAAAAGGTTCAATTTTCAAAATATGTAACACGCAGATACATGTTAGGAAAGTAAAACTTTACCAAACTGTCTTAAACCACACTAAAGGATAACTTGGAGTGAATATAGGTGTGGCGAAAAGGCAAACTACGCTTGGTCAACTGGGAGCATCCAACGTGTTGATCAGTACTAGTAAAGGTCTAGGAAAACATTTAATGAATCGTCAAAAGTGGTGACATTAGCCAAAACAAGTTTACAAGTATCGAGCAACACCAAATATTTCTATGATTGAATGATAATATATTAGATATGTAGAGGAAGATATCTAAACTATTTTTTCTCTACCACTAATCTGTCACTCATTTGCCGATAAAACCAAAACAAAAAACAAAAAACAAACAAACCGATATTAAATCTAGAAAATAACAACTACAAAAGATATGCTTTAAAACGAAAAAAACAGCTTTTGGTGAATTCAGTCACACATAATTAGCAGTATGAAACACGATACGTTTTTGGCAAGTTGATGTGTATCTGAATGATTTTGTTAAATAATTTGAAAATATCATCCATACGAACTGACAGTTCATCAAATTGAACAAATTTGACAATAATTGACGTAACAAATCAATGGACAACTGGCGATTTGTATATTGCATATATTTATTTTCTTACCTAATACGAAAATTTATTGATCCTTTAAATACATATAAAACCAGGTTCGATTCATAACCGGTGTCTTTAGATATTTGAGTGACATGACTGGATTTTTGTTAAAGAGGAATGTAAGTGAGAGGTTTAGTTAGCTAAAAACACAGGTTCAATTTACAATTTTCTACATAAAAAAATGTCTGCACCAAGAGGTCAACAATTTTACAGTTGTTATATTTTCGTTTGATGTGTTTGACCATTTGATTAGGGACTTTCGTTTTTAAGTTTTCCCCTGAGTTCAGTATTCTTGTGATTTTACTGTTGACTATATGGTTGTTTTGTTATTGCCCTATAGCTGACTTCTTGTAACTGTAAAGGATGGAAGGAGCGTATAT
Source organism: Mytilus galloprovincialis (assembly GCF_965363235.1). Classification (NCBI taxonomy): domain Eukaryota; kingdom Metazoa; phylum Mollusca; class Bivalvia; order Mytilida; family Mytilidae; genus Mytilus; species Mytilus galloprovincialis. The sequence goes on from NC_134843.1 coordinate 94,488,700, forward strand.
TACTGCATTTCCTCAACCATAGAAGTTGCTACCACGGATATTACACTGTCTGGCCTTGTCTAGTTTTATGTACATGTAGTAAATAATGAACATGAACGAAAAAATTCAAGTTGTAAGATCTATCACCATAAAATTCTTTGTTTAACAAATTTACCAGGTATAATTATATATTGTTATGATTCTTGTCGTCAATTTTATTCTTTTCTGTCTTTAAAAAAAAACTGATTGATTAATGGCTGCTTAATTAACTGTAAAGTCAGTATAACAAAAACGATTATGAGATAAATGGGTTTTTGACGTTCCAACCACAAACAACAACAATAGGTGTTAAATCACATTTGTATATTCCGAAAAAAAGTGCACTAATTGCGTTCTTGATAGGACAGACAAGTTCCTTATAAGTTCTTAAGTGCCATGTGCAAACTTACTTAAAATTTGTTTAAATAATTTAACTCTTGTACCATTTTGTCCTTAGAATTATCACTGTTTTCTACTGTGCCTAACGTTTCCATTATTACTAAATAATAGTTCCAACCTAATTTATCCACTTTTATATTCTTGTACTAAGTAATAAATTCGGAGATACAAACTATCAATAGGCGAGTGACATTCAGACCTAAAAAATATTTTTAATGCACCTATCTAACACACAGCTATATTATATATCATTCGAAAGGAAAAAATGTGTACATTCCATTTTTCCCGGTCGTAAAAGTGAAATATGTTGCATTTTGTTTTTAAATTGGGGTCAAAGGTCATAAAAAATTGAAAGAATAACACTTTTGTAGTATTATTGTCTTATTTGAAGCAGCTAGTATTAGCAAATTCAAATTTTACTTTACACGATACTATGATAATGTCTCTCTGATTCTTATTTGCCTTTCGTTCATGGTTTGGCGATAATTGACTTCATTTTGACGTTTTCACTCTGCTCTCTAATCAAAACGGTACTTTCTACTAAAACGACGCATAATAACAAATATTTGACCTTAAATGTGTTAATATTTACTATATTTGATGGTGTGCCATGCGAAATAAAAAAAAAACATTATGAAATATTTGTAAGTTGGACGAGTAAAAGGGAGAGAAAACAACGCAATCAAGAGAGTAAAAAGTAGACGTCTTTGTCACATCAACAGTGACAATAGTCTCCTGTTTGTTAACAGCCTATAAACCATGTCTACATCGAAAATCACTATCTTACATGTATAATACAACCACAAGCAAAGTTAAAGAGGATATATGAATCACATTTTAAGTCTGTTTGTCCGTCAGTCCCCACTTGTTTGCGGCCCATGTCGAATTAAATCAGGTAACTTATACATGTATACAGTTCATCCAAAAACTAATGATTTCAAATATAAAATACATTGCCTTGAACTATAGAACTGATGTTAAACACACTTAGTTCAGAGATGTATTATGGGATTGCACGTGGTTCTTCATGAATTAAATCAGTTCATTTTGACATTGGTATTGACATTTGAGCCGTCAAGTTTTCAAACATTGTGTGATTCGTCCTTGTCTGGTTTTTGTCCGGTCCATATCTTTTGAATCGTTGAACCTGGGTTTTCCAACCTAAGTATGCATACACATCATATAATAGGGGATGGTCATCAACTAATATGGATCAAATCATAATGGAATCCTGTCCGCGACATATATAGCTGCAAAACTAAGGTTTACCAAACTTCACAAAAAAACTTAAGACAAGATTAATCGTAAGTAAACTGAACAATTCATGACTTACGACCCTTACGACCAGCTTAAGCTTTAGTCGAAGGATTTGTTGTGAAACTGACCCTAGAATGCGGTGATTTATTAACTAAAGTTAGGTCCCACGGTGACCTTTATTTTGACGTTTGGGATTGTATACTTTACAAACACTTTTATTTCTTAACGTGTTTTTTTTTATTAGGACTGCATTTATTTTCACTCACGTTTGTGCAGTCAAAAGGTTTGCAGTTAAAAATGCAAGCATTAATGTCCTACCACAGTAACAGTATTCAAAACTTAGATATATATAGATATTTATCAACTAATATGAATTTGTGGGATATAGTTCGGCTCAACCTATATATAGGGTTTTTTTTGTCATTCTGGAGGAGTTTCTGTGAATAATCTATTTCTATAAAAGATACCAAATAAATTTAATTTATAACAAATAATGTAATTTTCTGTTCTGTGATTGTTAACAATATAAGACAGTCGAAATTTATATTTTAAAACTGCGCCTGTGAAGCTTTTGTTTAACTGGAACGATTCCTGATACTTCGCTGTTACTGACATAATTCTGTGTAACAGATGCTTACAATGATTTTAGTACATGAACAATTTCCCTAATGCATATATTTTTCCTTCACAAGAACAAATTTATCAAATCCTGAAGAAAGTATGACGTAATAAGAACACCTTTGTCATCCGTATTTTAAACATACTGCCGTATTTGTTTGTTATGACGCCATGTCTTTGTTTGCCAGCTTTCAGAACGTGTAGTTTGAATAATGATGCACTTTGTGGTAGGCGTGACACGATGGCAATCTTTTTGGTTGGAAGTCTGATATTATGTAGCTTGCTCAAATCGTCTAATTTAGTCTTAAACATACTTATTTTTGGTTTCGGACACTTTAGAGTTTTCTTGCAGCACCGATCTACGTGTCAATATGAATTTTGTTTAATTTGTCATAAATCCGCCATCTATTGATGATTTCGATATCGTTAAAAGAGAGTTTTCCTAGGAACAAAGATAGATGATGAGCTATAGAACCTGTAAGAGCATGAACTGCTGGTAAAGGTACATATAAATAATAAAAGAAACTATACATGCACAATAAACATTGTGCATCGCCAACCATAATTCCAACTCGTAAACAGCACACAGTTGTTCCATGTCTAGAATACAACGAAGTGTCAGGTCATCGTTGATTCTCTAACATTACTCCTCTAAAATTGTTAATCCGTACTTGGAATAAGAAGCCTGATGATATTATACTATAAGTCCGGTATCTTTGATAAGTATGATTAAAAGTACACTATAATTTCTGTATACCAGAGACTAAATGCTTTGAGGTAAACAACTAAAGCTTATCGTATGGTCTAAAACAAGAAGCAATAGCCAACACTGTATAATAAGCTACAAAGGTTCTTAAACAATTTTAATTAGATACCAAAAAGCTTGATTCGTGCTCAAAACTACAAACAAAAGCAAAAATCATAAAAAGCAACTAACGACAACCATAATGAATAACAAATCAATTTGAAAGATATTAGGCAAATGATCGATTGTTTACGTAAGACACGCGTTTCGCCGACATAAAACTCCTTGGTAACGCTCGAACCAAGTAAAACTTCGAAGAATATTTAAAAACACGTAATCCTATATAAAATACGGCTTAGGTAATATATACCCCCTGAGATAGATCATTTATTGTATTTCAAATATCTATACGAAGAATTCAAAATTGTCAACTGAATGAATATATATCCCCATATATTAAAGTATTTATAGTATGTCAACATACAGGCTCTTTGCGTGGCCCTAGCACATACGCTATGCTTCCTCTAAAATATTGATCAAATTTGAACCATCAATAAGTCTACCGTATGCGATGGTTAAAACGGTAGGAAATTTAAAAAGTGGACATATCTCACGTTTAAGTTCATGGGGAAATATCAGATTTGACACATTTTTTGCGTAATTTTAGTTGCAAAACTAAAATGTGCATTGATTCAATTGAGAAAGAAGTATTTTTCAATAATTATTCACAATCTCTGCTTTTTGTAAGTGCAAATTGACTAAGAACAATAAGATATTGGTTTTCTACCAAGAAAAACGTTGACATCCCAGCTTCTATGATCCTTTTAATTTTATTTTATATACTGTGCATAATATTGTACCCAAACAAATGCCTTCATGGTTATTCATACTATTTTTCGAAGCGTTTAGGTCCGTTAACTTGAGGGAAATTAACAGAGAAAGCGATTTGTGAAATTTGATTGAAAAGGGGGAGTGTGTAAAAATGTGTAAAATCCAGAATAATACAGTGATAACGATATGTATTAAACAAGTAATGAACTTTTGAATGATACGAGCATCATATATTTGGGTTTCAAGCCGAAAATATCTAAGAAATGAAAAAAAATATGAAAATTGGCACCATTTTTATAAAAAATTCCAAAATTGTTACAAGAAGCTTCTTTTTTTCGCAAAAATTATTTCTTTTATTTTTGAAAAGTATTTTTTATACATTGACATGTTAAACGTACATAATTTTTGCTTTGTGACAACAGAAAATAAATCTACATGTTAATTTTTCACTCTTCAATACTGTTGTTCATTTTTCAGTTTGGAATTATTTCTCGATTTTAATTCAATTTTTACAAAAGTTGCACCGTACGAATATTTTACGACCGACCAAAAAAAGAAGTTCAGATATTATACTATAACATATAAAAAAATCAGGTGTGTGTTAGGTGGGTGCATTAAAGTCACTAACTAAGCGTCTTTTCTGAAAATGTCACTCGCCTACAATGAAACAACCTGTTACTGCAGGTCAAACAATAACAATATATTGAACAAAAAGACTCACCAACAGGAGGTACCAAAACGACAACAAAACAAAAAACCCCTTCGTCTCGATTTGAAACAGCTTATTCATTTTGATCATATCAGGATTTTAACCATGTGTGTTGGATCAGATTATGACGATAAAGATTAAACGTTCTTAGTGACGGTAATTGCATAAGAACTTCTCGGACGAACGAAACTTATGAATTGTTACCTTAAAAATACCTTTATTCATGATTTTCACTTTTTGTACCAAAAGTAACATGTTTATGAATTTTATGTTTAAATTTGTGCATTTTAGTTTTCTGAATAAAAAAGTCGAATGAAAAGTTTTTGGTCATTAGATGCAAAGATTTGCCGATTTTAATTTTCCTTAGAGTTCGTTTTTTTTTCTCGGAAACTCCGTAATCAAATGGCAAACTCATAATCTTTAAACACATCAAACAAATGGATAACAATTGTCATAATCTGGACTTTTAATAGATCTTTAGAATATAAACAGTGTAAAACGCTTTAATCTTGCAATAATATTAAAACCTTTGACTTTTCTACATTTTACACATGTTCAGCATTACAGACTCATTAGTCATTTTTACAAAACAAATTATTCACAAAAATACTGAACTTAGAAGAAAATCTAATCGTAAAGTCCATAATCACATGGCAAAATAAAATAACAAAACACATTAAAAACGAATTGACAAGAACTGTCATATTCCTGACTTGGTACAGTCATTTTCAAATGTAGAAAATGGTGGATTAAACCTGGTTTTATAGCGCTAAACCTCTCACTTTGATGACAGTCTTGTCAAATTCCGTTATATTTACAATGATACGTGAATGCTTCAAAAGTACTAATTATTCTAAATACTAAGGATTTTCTTATCCCAAGCATAAATTACCTTAGCCGTATTTGGCACAACGTTTTGGAATTGGTCAACACTATACTTGTTTGGCTTTCTAACTATTTTGATCTGAATGTCACTAATGAGGCTTATGCCGGCGTCACATATTGACGAATAGACCTGTGTGCACCAGACGTACAGAGAACATTAGCAAATTCCGTATATGTTAGTTGCACGCTAGATTAACCTAAGCAATGATTCATTTTTTTTATGAGACACGTGTATGGCATGTTGTATACGCTTCACGAAGTTCTTGCACGAAGTCTAGATGTAAACCAAAATCCGAAGCAAATGCAACTGTATTCGATGTATCCATTATTTCTTTATCGGTCAGAAAGTTATCACTGCATTTAACTTAGTTTCACAACAGAATTTATTTATCCTTCAAATTTTTATTAAAAGTTTTAATCATCCTGATTCACATCCTAAATCATGTGTTAGTGTCTACAAAATATGATTTAGTGATAGTTCTAAATGCCATCAAATGATTGGCGAGTTTCTTATTATAATAAAATTGAAAAGTAAAGATTCTACAGCATTAAAAGAGCAAGTAAATCATTTATGTTTTCTAATCACTAATGATTGATGCCAAAACTTTTGTGAAATCTAAGCTTGATTGCATTTATAACAAACATGAATCATATATTTACATGTAGTCAAGATGAATAGAGAATCACTGATTTACACGTTTATTTTAAATTGTATGATCTTGTCAGACGTTTATGCACTCATTTTATAATACATTGTTAAAATTTCTGTGAAGGATTTAAGCCGATAACTGTCTATTCCGTAAAAACATTTGACATATTTGAGGACGAAGGCCAAGGACAAGTTCAATATTCTACGGCATGAACTGTTAGAGGCGTATATCTTACTTAAAACATTGTACAATAAGGTGTTCTATTGTCATTTCATGTAATGTTCCCCTCGTAAAATTTTAGAGAATTATGATCCAATTATTATATCTTTAACCTTCAAAAACTAATACTTAAAGTTATATTATACAAATGTTTCGCCATGAAAACAGCTGTTCCAAATTCATAAAACGATTGAGAAAAAGCAAATCCGAATTACAAACTAAAACTGAGGGAAACGCATCAAATATAAGAGGAGAACAACGAAAGAATAGAAACACAACATTAAAATGTAACACACACAAAAACGAACTATAATATAACAATGGCCATTTTCCTGACTTGGTACAGGACATATTACACAAAATGGTTGGTTGAACCTGGTTTTGTGACATGCCAAACCTTCTGCTTTTATGGTTATAAGTATAAAATTAAAATGACAACATTACATGACAGGACTACAATACAAATAAATGGGAGAACGTATAGGACAGAGAAACACACGAGTAATAGCTAACAAAAGGTATCAGGTTTAAAATTTAATACACCAGACGTACGTTTCAAGATGTAACCGGAGATCAAGAAATCGATCAAACGTATTCACCTACAATATATATAATCCCACTATGTCCTTCCTCGTTTAGAGAAATTAACATTGATTCAGTGGTTTTATTGAGACAGTTAGTATTCATGAATACCCCCTTTTCCGATTTATCCGTAAGGTACTTGTATCCCATCCTGAAGAGTATTTTGCGTATTGCTATGCTTTTCTGATTTCCGTTAATTTCAAGCTTCCAAGATATATTTTTGTCCTTCGATTTTCATCTGCAATCAACGCATTGTTTTCTTTGAAAACAAGCGTGGTAAGTGTCGATTTCATTTTGTTTTGTGATTAAGGTATGCATATTGTTTTGAATCAATTCCACGTTTGATATCTGCAGTGTTTAAAACTGTTTATAAAAATTTGAAAATAAACAATTAATTAGAACATATTAAAAATGTTGTTATTGATAATTCCCTATTTTTAATTAATTTGATGCAGAAAAGGTTGTATGTTAGAATTTACAAACTACCGAAAAACATATTTAACAAACATATGATTAAATGTTTTTTTTATAATTGTGTACACACGATTAATTTATTTGACTTTAGGTGACGTTGTCCTGTTTTTGTTTCTCATATTTATTTTCGTTGATAAGCGGATTTTGCACGATATTTCTATACAGGCAATAATACTTGATATTTAAATTTAAAACAAAAATCAAATTAACGCCAACAAATCAAAATTTAAAAAAGGTCATCTTCCTAGTTCATGAAAGAGTAATCGATTTGTACTTTATACAAAGGCTGAGGTTTTGGTTGTTGGTCAAATTCTTTATTAGATAATTCGTCAAAGAAATTAAATGTGGCTTGCACATCGACTCTTGGTTAGAACAACTTCTTCAGATGAAAAATGTCTCCCAGTTGTGGTTATACAATTATTTCTTTGTGGTCCGCGTAATGCGACATGATCTATCAAGGATTTGAAGCATTGTCATTTTTTCTCATTTTCATTGTTTGTGAAAATGATGTTACGAAAAATGAGAGTAACACAAATATCGATGTATATTCCAAAGGATATACAAAATCCTGTGCAAAAAGATACCGAAACACAATACTGATGCTAGTGTTGAAATCAATTCAAGTTTTTTGTTCAAGAACCTGCTTTGGTGTTACGAAATAATGGTATAGATGTGACTTGAATGGATCAAAAATGTGTAATTTTTGACTGTTTCTTTGGTAAAATTGTTTTTTTTAAAATGAAGAACAAATTGTGTGACTTGTTGATTTTTATTATTCCTTTAACTAGCCTTGACCTGAAAGAATCAATTATGCTACCTTCACCAGTCCAATATGTTTCAAAATGTAGAGGTTTGTTCCTTAAAATATAGGACAGATAAAGGTAACATAATGGTTTCTTACAGGTATAACATTGTCCAATAACTGAAATAAATGGAAAAGCTTACATCAATCAAATGTCGTCGCAACAATATTTTAAATAAGAAAAAGGCACAGGAAAAATATATCTTTTATTCTTGCCAAGGCTCTGTCACCATTTTCTACATTGATAGTCATCGATTTAGGAAAAGGAAAGAGGTATAAGACACCAAGGTTAATTGTTTATACTTACATTTATAACAAGACATCAAATTAAAATGCAATAATTCATCTAAAAAGGTAAATCATCGAAAACGCAAAAGATAAAAAAAATGGGCTCTTCTTTGTTTTAGATACCTTCAGTGTATGTAGAAACAACCTTATATTGTTGATATTTAAAAACGCTCAACAAAACCGCTTTCTTAATCAAAACATTATTATAACATTAATCAAAGCTTGGCTTGGTGTTTGAATTAGCCTATTCTATAGATGACGTGATTCAGATGTGGACCCTCAAATTATCACGTCCACTTTTCCAAAATTTGACCTTTAGAATTAAACTTTTTCCCAGGCTTGTATTAACGTGAGGAGCACAACGGGTGCCACATTTGCATCAGAATCTTAGATCACCCCACTTTTGGTAGGGTTCGTGTTTCTCAGTCTTTTTTGTTTTTTTGTACTATTGTTTGTCTGTTGGTCGTCTTTGTTTTTAACCATTGCATTGGTCAGTCTGTATATTTTGCCCTTTTTATAGTATATATACACATGGAAAAAAGTATTGCAACACCTTGATTTTTTAAAACTTGAAAAATCATCCTCTTTTTTTGGATGAAATATAATAAAATATGTGTATAATATTATTGAAACATAGTTTATGATAACATTGGCAGTGAAACGAACAAAAAATGTTTGAAAAAAAAAAAGATTTATATAATCACAATTTTAATAACAAAATGAAGTGTTTTTTGTACAAAAAAATGCATTTTACAACTTTTACTGTAGTCGAACATGTCAGACATTTCAATATTAATCTTCAGATGAATGTTCAAATCATGGTCGATCGTTATACGCCAAAGAATTAGTACTGTGTGATCAGCCTCTATTTAAACGGATAACCGCATCTTAACGTCTTCAGATTCCTGCACACGGCCATAGGAAGATAACATGAAGTTCACATTGTTGATGCTGATATTTTTTGTCAAAGCAACAGGTATTAACTAATGAGAAAATCTATGTTAGATTGAGATGGGTATATAGTGTGATTTGTAGATTGGTCGAACTTTATCAAATGGTAGCAACTGTATCAATAATTACTTTACGAAATAAGAGTACATGCAATAACACAATTAAAATCTCAAAATAACATTTAATTACTAAATTGGTAAAATTTCGATACTAATTCAGACGTCATTATACTTATTCAGGAGTCGCAAAATGAAATATCATTCAATGCAAGACGCTTAAAGAAGATTAAGCATTCATTCAACTAGTTAATTACAAGCAAGATTTGAGTTCTAATATTGATTAATTCTTTAAAAAAGATTGCATAGAACAATTCATCAGACGTCAAGATGATAATATCATTTTTCTGTGGTTACGTAATAAATCAGGCGTAGAAATACGGATTTGGCTAAACAAAAATCGTCACACTGTGAACATTTCTTAAAGTGATATGAAACCTCAAATTAAAATAAATGATGCATATATTTTTTAAAACAAAATGGATAAATTTCATGATTAAACTTATGTACAAATACATGTACTTTTTTCTGACGAAAATTCTTTAATTTGTCCCCATTTAGAAGAAGTTTCCTTTTTTTGATTGCTTACTTCCAGAAACAAATTCGCCGATATATTTTCCGTATGCATAGTGACCTTAGAGTGAACGATCTCTTTAAAATCCTGTGATCGCAATACGCATGAATCAGTCACTTAAATAAACAATCATCTTGTTGTACATGTTGAACACGTGCTCAATAACCATGGTTTTTGTTGATTGTTTGATAAGGTGACAATATATACAATTCGGAGTCAAAACACGGCATTTAATGATTGCAATATTTGTTAAATCATAACAGACAGAGAGAAAAAAAAAATTGAAGATTATACGATGTATTTACGTGAAACATGATACAATCGTACACAGAAGACTAAGTTTATGACATATACATGCATTGGTTCAAGAATTGGATAAATATTATTTTTCATCAGTCACTCGTTTCATATGACTTTATATCCAGCCAAAACATCTTTTACAGTTATATCTTACACATATGAAAGCTTAAATGTCGACTTATATTCAATTTTGATTCAATGTGTTTTCTTTACGTTTGTATATGATTGAAATAATCTTTGTTTACCGATTGATAAAGACCATCGTTACAAATTAGGTTCATGTAAAAATAATTTCAGCCTGATATTACTGTTCGAGATCAAATGAGAAATATAAACTATTTACTGAAAAATAAATTCTTTCTTTGCTTAAGCATTTCATTTTTTTTTATATTTTTTCAATTGTAGATAATGTCTTTTCCCAATGTCCTAACTGCCCATGTTTCCCGACGAACCAATTGGTTTGTTCAACCTATGGTGTGACCTTTAACAATGCATGTTATATGCAATGCTAGTAAGTATTTTCTGAAAACAGAAATATGTCAAATTAAATTAAATTATATAATAATATTGTAATATTACAAAAAATTAAAGTTAATTTTATGTGTAGGATTATTCAAAAGATATATATGTTCATTACAATTCATTGATTACCAATGTTTTTGTATTTCGTAATAAACGATAGAAAATGAATTTTCGTTTTAAAGAAACCTCTTCTCAAGGTTTGAGGGGTAAAAGTGCATTTGTTCAATTAACAATACGTATGCAAAAACACTGAACATTCTCCTAGAAACTGTCCATGACCGACGTGATATCTTATACGTTTTAATACAGTTTGCAAACTTTTGCCTGCAATGGTTGATGTCCATGTCCAACTCCACCTCCACCACCAACTGTGTAGTAGATAAAGGTTAGTTAAAATATTGAAGATTTAAATTTTCAGAATTGTGTTTGAGGATAGGAATATGATTACAGTAATCTATTTCAGATAGCGAACAGTCTCAAACGAAAATCAAAATAACAAATTACAGATTCACAATTTTTTTTATAGTCCGTTCTTATGTGTTGTTCTGTCACACCAATGTCACAGGTTAGGGGGAATTTTGGGATCCCGCTAACATGTTTAACCCGCCAAATTCTGAATGTATTTGACTGTCCCAAGTAAGGAGCCTATAACTCAGTGGTGTCGGTTGTTGACGTGTTACATACATGTTTTTGTTCTTTGTTTGTACATAAATTTGGTTGTTAACTTTTTCGTTCATATTGTTTTACATTGTCATATCGGGGCCTTTTACAGTTGATTATGCGGTATGGGCATTGCTCATTGTTGAAGGCCTATGCTTTGTAATGTCTGTGTCATTTGGTCTCTTTTGCAGAGTTGTCTCATTGGCAATCATACCACATCATTTTTTCTCATTTTACTTAACTTTGAACTTTGGAAATAAATCTTATATAAAAAAGTAAAGTGATGTGGTAGTATTGCAATTGAGACAACAATCCACCCAAATTCAAATAAAGTGGATGTACGCAATTATAGATAACAATTTGAAAAAACATATACGTATAGTCGGCTATTAAGGCCACGTAAGTTACAAATCCTATTGAGAAATCCAACGGCCGTATGCATGTCATACAAATCAACTGATGAAAAACAAATATGACACACATGAATCAACGGCTGCTAGTGACCTACAGGCTCCTGACTTGGATCAGGCTCATAAGGAAAATGGCATGTTGGAACATCTTTGTGACCTATCAGTCCTCTTCATCTAGTAAAGGATAGAAGGACTACAGCACACCATAAGAACATAATATTAAAATCATTTGAAAATGGTTCAACCTATTAGATTCTTACATATCAAAATGAAAATATAAAACCAATCACGGACCGCACATACAAATCCATTTATACAGTCGTAACAAAAAAAAGACACAACGTACAGTTACAGACAACTATTTCAAAGCCGAATAACAACTAATAATGAAATTGTGTATCTTAAACTTATAAATCAATAAGTAAACGCGTCCAACATGCAATGGATTTAAAGACGTCTTTCATAGTAAGAGATATAACATGCATTTGTGCAATGCCAAACTATTGGTATGACAAGATAGTTGTACCTTGAAAGTACATATGTCTATATAAGTTCTATTTAGAATGCAAAAATTAATCAGAAATCCGTCAGATGAAGCCAATATTCTGATATCTTGAATTTTAAATTTTAAATGATTTAATGACTAAAGTATCTTCAGTTGTTACACACTTATCTAACCGGTCTTGTATTGATAGTTGTATATTCTCAATTACCCTGAAGCCCTTTAACATCTCACAAGTACTAAAATCCAAACTAAAAGACACGAAGAAAATATTTCATTTGAAGGCTTTTATCTCTGATATATAGTTAATAATTTCAAGTCAACGGCTGTTATACTGAAAAAAGTATATTCGCTTCCAGATATATAATACATAGACGTTTATGTTTAAATTGTTCACATCGATGTAGAAGACTGTAAAGTGATCATGAAATTTAAATACTTAGTAATGAAATAAGAAGTTACTCTGGTTTGGGGTCTTATATGTACTATGCCGATTTTGGCTCCATGCATTTTATGCAATTTTTATCTGGCAGTTTACAACCTTAAATTCAATGAGAACGATTCATTTCTTTGTTTTAAGTTGATTCTGTTCTATTCAATATTTACAAGAGTTAATTGGACTTAAAGCAATGTGTTATAATTAAAATAATCGAAAAGACACATTTCTTTTTCAGCACCAAGTGAGACTGAAATATCAGAAAATCTAATTAAATTAAAAAAAATAACATTTAAATTGTAATTTCGTCTTGTCTACTGGTTATGGAAAAGAAGAGTAAGATAAGAGTTTGAAGTCATTCAAACTATCTTGCATGTTTGATGTTGATGTTTATATGATGGTTTATGTGACAACTCTTCGACATTCCCCAAAGTATAACTAAGTAGATACAATTCATTAAAAATATAGTCAAACAATTCTGGATAAATGAAATATTTGATAACATTGTTTTTTACTCGTTCACTGTGAATTGATCTTCTAATAACTCCGGTGTGTACAACGCATCAGACTACTGATCAACAAGGCGATATACATATACATTGTAGATGGGTTATTTTCGTATGTTAAATACAGAGCATACCTTACATACTATATTTTTATCTCAAATATACATATAAAAAAGATGTGGGATGATTGTCACTGAGACTTATATATTTGCCAACCAAGGGATTTACAGGGTCATCACTACATATAAAGTAGAGTTTTATAATGTATTTAATTGAGTTTCAAAACTTCAAACGATCACAGTGTGCGTTTCCCTCATTATGAGGTGACCAACTACCTCATTAAAAAGAAAATCACAACAATACTGAACCCCGAGGAAAAATTCAAAACGGAAAGTCTCTGATCAAATGGCAAAATCAAAAGCTGAAACACATCAAACAAATGGATAACAACTGTCATATTCCTGACTTGGTATAGGCATTTCCTTATGTAGAAGTTGGGGAATAAACTTTGTTTTATAGCTAGCTAACCCTCTCTTTTGTATGATAATAATACAACAGTCATCATTGTGCATTCCGCTTACTATGTATTTTATAAATAAAGCTTCTGATTCATACATGATTGAACAATTAGAAAGACATTAATCACCACCCTAACATTTAAAAATTATGCATAGCTTTTGTGCCACGTAAAACTCGTCGTTGTTCTCAAACTAAGTGATACGGCAACGTCAGTAAAAAGTCTTTCTATAATTCGATAGATTTTTTAATTTGTTAAACCATTAGACAAAGATATAACAACAATCATAAACAATCGTTACATATAAAGTCTCAACAACCCAAATAATGATTATAAATTGAAATGATACAAAGAAAACCTACGACATCTTCAAAATATCCTGATAAAAGTTTACCAAAAAGATCGCATCGGCGAATTGATTTTATAACGTGTTCATGTCGTATGATGCTTATATAAAATTACAACTGAACAAATACGTCGTGAGCCAAACTAAACCATTGGACAAAATGTGTGGTAATCTCTGTTACAGATATTCAATAACGGTCAACAACTTGTTATTGCATAAATGAAACTTTCGAAGGGATGTCTACAACTTTACCACTCAGAACCCTTGGTACCATAGTTTTCTCAGAAGTATAAACCCGCTTTTATAACGTGGTATCTCAAATTAGAAAACAAATGAAGAAATATATACCTCGTATGCAGGTGTTGCAGTAATGTTACTACACAGTAACGGAAAGTTATCAATCATAAATTTTGCCGTAAAGGCTTTCTTTGCAACCTTCACAATTACTAAATGTGAATGAAGATATGAGAAAGATTTAACTGTATCTGTAATATCCTATGTTCAATAAGGTAAATTTGTTTCACGAAGTTACACTTTTTCGTCTTTTTAACTTTTTTTATTCAAGCGTCACTAATTAGTCTTCTGTAGAAGAATCGCGAGTTCGGTGTTATTACAAAATTTTAATCCTGGTATCTTTGATGAGTTTATTTGATATTTCTGTATATAGAAATCATCTCTATAACTGAAAGTCTTGTGCAGTCAGTTTTGTGACCTAAACATATTATAATTTGTTATATGGTTGGTTCTGGTTGCTGTTTATATCGTTTTTTTTATCTATCATACTTTCACTTCGTTTGATGTGTTTTATCATTTGATTTTGCCATTTGATCAGAGACGTTCCGTTTTGAATTTTCCTCGGAGTTCAGTATGTTTGTGATTTTACTTTTTTCAAGATAATCGAGAAAAACGAAACACCGTCCAATAAGGGCACTGGTTCCGTTTGACAGTGTAAAATAATGGCAATGACCCTTTAGGGATGGATTTGTGGGGAATTTGTGGGGTTTAGACAGTTTCGGTCTATATTTGAGTTTACACAAACTTGACGAAAATAGATTATTGTGTATTGTGTTGCTTAGAAATCAACCGTAAAATTTAGAGTTACATTTTTTTGGTTAAGGGTTTTTTTATCTGTCGTATTAGATAACTATTATTAGCATTTTCTAATATCTTTTATAAGTCATAACATTTACTTATTATATGCTAATATGCTTTAAATTTACGGAGAATCACTTGTATTTGGGAGTCAATTGGTTGTAATATGGACAGTTTTGTATATCTTTTATTGATGGCATTTG
Source organism: Mytilus galloprovincialis (assembly GCF_965363235.1). NCBI lineage: Eukaryota > Metazoa > Mollusca > Bivalvia > Mytilida > Mytilidae > Mytilus > Mytilus galloprovincialis. The sequence goes on from NC_134843.1 coordinate 94,504,252, forward strand.
TCCAGTTCATTGTTTTTTTTTAGGTGTAATACCACCAAATCATGGTACGTGACATCCGGTTGTATACGAAAATAGGTCGAAAAAAATATTCCCTTGAATTTGACAGTTGTAGGTAATTAATCCAACATTTTATTGCAGTAAAAGATTTCTGTGTCATAAACGTATGTCTTGGGTATTTCAAAGCACCATTATTTTTTTTATTTTGGATTTTTTGTAATCTTGAGGTTACATGGTGACTAAACCTTGGTTAACTTCCAGTGATGGTTATTTTCTTAATTGCAATGAAATGTTATTTGAATTTTTTTTTATAGTACTGGACAGGATAAAACTTTACTCATGTCAAGTATTTCTTTATTTGAAACAACGATAATTTTTTTGAAAAGTGCAAATTTAACAAAAAAAAAATAAAAATAAAAAAAAGAGAAAAGATCTTTCCTTAATCTTTCCTTTGCCAACAAAGGTATCGATGGCGTCAACTTAGGCAATATTCTTCATCCTATATTAGTTCAATCGAAAATACCTCCTTATTTCAAAGACCAGTCTGTACCAATCATTTCTTATACCTATACCAAACCTATTGCAACTAAAATTTTCAATTACAAACACGTTTTGCAGGATCTCGATATTGACGACTTCAAGTCTAAACTCCTGATTGCACTTGTGCTAGTTCAAAATTCACATATCCTGCTGGACACGTTATTATCGGTGACCTCAATATTGTTAATAACACTTCTTTACGAAATGTGTTATCGAAAGGTCCAAAATATCGTGAGCCTAAATCCATCAATTGGAAATACAACTTTAAAATTTTGATGGATTCAGTTAAGGATTATGCCAGGCAATGGGCTAAGCGTGAGAAGAAAGACGTAGACCCTCTTTCCGAATGTATTAAGGCTGTGAGGTCGTTGATACAAATCAGAATTAAGAAACTGAATGGGTCTATCAATGCCCATGCTACGTCAATCTTTAAAGACCCACATGTTGCAAAACACCTATCCTATCTCCACGACAAATATGTTGTAAAACACATTACATTAACTGCTTGATAAACGAATTAGGTATTGACAATTCACTTGGAAACTCAACATATCACCTAACGACACTTACCAAAGAGGAAATCCAGGATAATCATAGGTCTGTTCTGTGTTCCTTTGGAATTTCAACCAAAGATGAAGAACTGGATCTTCCATCACTGTATTGGATACCTAAACTACATAAATGTCCTTACAAGCAACGGTATATTGCTGGGTCTTCCAAGTGCTCCACGAAACCTCTTCCTAAATTATTAACATCTTTTTTATCAGCAATCAAAGACGGTCTTCAAAGTTATTGTGAAACTGCCTATTCTAGAGGGGGCGTGAATCAAATGTGGATACTTAACAATTCCAAAGATCTTTTAGAGTACATACAATCTAACACTCTTTCATCTTGTAACAGTATTAAAACATTTGACTTTTCTACTCTTTACACAAGTAATCCACATTCCAAACTAAGAGACAAATTAAAAGAGTTGGTATTGCTTTGCTTCGTAAAAAAGAATGGCCACTGTAGATACAAGTATCTTGTCTTAGGGAGGGATAAATCCTACTTTGTAAAGGATCACTCTGATTTAAACAAAAAATTCTCTGAAACTGATATTATCAAGATGCTTGATTTCTTCATTGACAATATATTTGTTACGTTTGGAGGACGTGTTTTTCAACAGACTGTCGGCATTCCAATGGGAACAAACTGTGTCCCTCTACTTGCCGACTTGTTTCTTTATTATTATGAGGCTGACTTCATGCAGGAACTTCTTAAGAAGAAAAATAAGAAGTTAGCAATATCCTTTAACTCTACTTTCCGCTATATAGATGATGCTCTTTCACTAAATAATTCAAAATTTGGTGACTATGTGGAACAAATCTATCCCATAGATCTAGAGATAAAGGATACTACAGATACAGTAAAGTCGGCCTCATATCTTGACTTACATCTAGAAATTGACAATAAGGATCGATTGAAAACAAAACTTTACGACAAAAGAGATGAGTTCAGCTTTCCAATTGTGAACTTTCCATTTCTAAGTAGCAACATTCCAGCAGCACCTGCATACGGGGTATATATCTCCCAATTGATACGATATTCCCGTGCTTGCGATTCCTATCATGATTTTCTTGATAGAGTGTTGCTGCTCACAAGGAAGCTATTAAACCAAGAGTTCCAAATGGTGAAGTTGAAATCATCCCTTCGTAAATTTTACGGACGCCGTCACGGGTTGGGTGACCGTTATGGAATAACCGTTTCACAAATGATATCGTATATGTTCCTTACGTCGTAACTACAATCCCGTTCCCTTTCATGAATGTGACCTACCGAATTAGACTATTTACTGGATTTGTTATCACGTAAGCAGCACGACGGTTGTAACATGTGGAGCAGGATCCGCTTACCCTTCCGGAGCACCTGAGATCACCCCTAGTTTTTTGGTGGGGTTTGTGTTGTTTATTCTTTAGTTTTCTATGTTGTGTCATGTGTGCTGTTGTTTGTTTGTCTTTTTTCATTTTTAGCCATGGCGTTGTCAGTTTGTTTTAGATTTATGAGTTTGACCGTCCCTTTGGTATCTTTCGCCCCCCTTTAACAAGGACTAATAGGGGAAAATCAATGGTGGTATTACACCTTTATAATATATGCATACATTTAGTTAAACGAATCATTATTTGATGTCAATAATTTTTAGAAAGAGTCAATTCGGGGTTTTAGAAATATTTACGTTGGAGTAGACCTTTTACATATTGTATTGGTGCCAATTTTTTATGTTATCAGTAGTTGGCTTTTCATCTGAAAAAAAAACATCATTAGAATATTTGTTATGGGGCCAGCGGAAGGACACCTCTGGGTGCGGGAATTTCTCGCTACATTGAAGACCTGTTGGTGACCTTCTGCTGTTGTTTGTCTCTATGGTCGAGTTGTTGTCTCTTGGACACATTCCCCATTTCCATTTTTAATTTTAAAGCGTATAAATTGTAACACTAGAAACACGTTTCGTAAAACAGAACACTCATCAGTGGCACTTAAATAAGTTACATATAGTTAAATTTTGTATAGTGGAAGTCAATCAAAACTCAATATTTTCAAAATGGAATCCTTTATTTGTTTTTACCAATGGATTTAATTTTTTTTAGATTGTCGTAAACCATTTTTACTTTGATCTCTTTTCATTTAAAAATGTAAGAAAATTAAGTCGAAATGACCATTTGAGATATTTAGAGTTTAAGTTGATCAAATCTAAGCTATTCTTCATATTTTAACAGTGAAAGCTTCAGTATAAGTAAATAAATGAGACAACTAAGAGAGAAACCGCTGTTTTTAGAGAATTCAATTGTTTTAATGCAAATTTATCGCAAGCAACAACATATAATTGTTGTTTTTTTTGCATCTGTATTACATTTTTTATGGGCAAATTTCATGCAGTGTAATAATTTTTTATCCTTGATATGCTTACACAAGCCTTTAAACGTAATGAAGGTGTAGGACAGCAGCTGTTATTTGTGTATACATTTAGAATTTTAGGAGATGTGGTATAATTGCCAATGATTCAGTAACTTAGTTGAAGCTCACAATCAAATATGAATTCTAAAAGATGATGTCAACTACGGTTAAAGTAATCTACACCAAGTAGTACGTAGTAGAAAAACTTAATAAGTTTGAGTATTTATTTTAAAATCTTATAAAAAGTTAATTATAAACAGTTGACCACTTGTCACTGTAAAATATGAGCAGAGCGTTAACCAGTGAATTTAATTCAATCTGAGAAGTTGCTATCACGGATATTGTACTGTTTGCCCCGCTTCCTTTGATAAGAAAATAATATACGAAAAAATCTAAATGCAATATCTTTCACCATATAATTTTTATTTTAAGCAAATATACCAATATTAATGAGAATGACTGATATATTCCTGTTCTAATTTATAGTTGGTACTTTTTTGTCTATATAATGTGTTTTTGCTTATCAAACAACAAAAAAGAGGGTTTGATTGATAGCAGCTTATTTTCAAAAACTAGAACACCAAAAAAGATTACGTTATAAATGGCTGTATAACGTCAAAACCACAAACAACAACATCAAAAGATGTTAAATCATATGTATATCTCAAGAAAAAATAATGTATTATTTGCGTAAAGAAATATTTTAAGTACTTTTATGTTATGTATTAGTTATTTATTTGTCCTGAATGTTCTTGTGTTTATTCTTACTATACTTCTGTCACGTACGTGTAATGTTGTCATTTTAGCGGTATTCTTAACATTGCAATCTAAGCGTGAAGTTTTGCTAGCGATTACATCAGGTTCAACCCGCCATCTTTCCTTACAATTTCCTGTATAAGTCAGGAATATGGCAGATGTTATAAAATAGTTTGTTTCTATGCAATATTTGCGTTTGATCTTGTTGCAGCAGTGTTCTGTTTTCCTGTTGTTTTCATTTTATACTTGATGTGTTTGTCTCGGTTTTGTGTTGTAACCCAGATGTTTTTTCGCTAAATTAATCGATCTATGAACAGATTCATATTGGTTATAAATGATATATGCCAACTTACAAAAACAATGTTTACAACTCTTGTATCATTTAAAATGTTTAATAATTGCCTTAATCTTTTTTAATGTGCTGACAGCTTCCATTACATGATTTGATTTTGTTTTCGTACTGATGATTTGGTCATTCTTAGTATGGCTTCAACATTGCATAATTATAAAATAATGTTTAGAAATGTCATAGTTTTTCATTGCATGATGTGTTTGTTCCCGTATTTGATGTGTTATTCTGTAATATGGATATCACATTACTTAATATAGAGTTAAACAACATGGCCATTTAGGAAACATTAGTTCCTTTTTTTTTTAATGTGCATCGGATCGGTATAGCTATCCATAGATTTAAACTGCGAATAAAATTAGAGTTACTGTTCAGAGCTATGTTATAACAACAATGAACTGAGGGTCATGCGTATATTACGGGAAATGGAAGACAAGAATAAGGATACAAAATACTAAAAATAACAATATTTCAGACAAAAAGGTGATATTCCCTCACCACGTGGTCCGCTCTTTTAAAATGTATGCAGTAATATAGTGAACCCTGTGTCTTCCCTCGTCTTACCGAAAAGTAAAACATGCTACACAGAAGAACCAGTGATCAGTATGCTTGAGTTTCTTATCGACAACATATTTGTTGAGTTTGGAGAGTTTTTCAACGAATTGTCGGCATTCTGATGGGAACAAACTGTGTGCCTCTTCTTGCCGACCTCTTCTTATTTTCATATGAATCGGATTTCCGTCAGACACTTGCCATAAACAAGAGAATCAAAGAAGCCAGATAATTTAATTTCGACTTCAGATATATTGATGATGTTCTTTCCATAAAAAATCCGAACTTTTATGATTGGGTTCCAATAATATATCCCCAAGAACTAAAAATTAAAGAAACAACAGACACGGCTTCCTTCGCCTCATTTTTAGACTTATATCTCGAATTTGACTTACACAGTCATCTCAGAACCAGAATCTTTGACAAAAGAGACGATTCTAATTTTGAAGTTATAAAGTTCCCCAACCTTAGTAGCAAACTACTAACTTCATCTGCATATGGGATATACATTTCCCAACTTATTCGATATTCAAGAGCTTGCAGCTCCTACTCAGACTTTGTAAAACGTCATCAGTGTCTGAGCCGAAAGTTGATGAACTAGAAGTACGCCAAAGAACGTCGCGTCTCGTCCTTTTTTTTTTAAATTCATCGGAAGGTACCAAGACCTTGTTGATAAATATTTCGTATCAACTTTACAAATAATACATGATGGTTCTGATGTATAGATTCTGCGTACTGATGTTGTTTATCATCTTAACAACGTGTTGTATTGTTATTTCATTTGTCTTTGTTTTATTATTAATATTACTTTTACGTTTGGATTGTTTTCTGTGATATCCATTTAACTTGGCTCGGTACCTATACATCCCACCATTGTTTTTATTATCTTTCATTTTTGCTGGTGTGTTTTGTATATGCGACTTATTGTGTTTCGTTGGTTCTTATAACGTGACTCTGTACTTTAATAGATCATGTCAGTATGTTATTGTTCTATAATATGTCATTATGTTATATTTCTTTGATATGTCATTATGTTATATTTCTATTATAAATTAGAAAATACGTTGAACTGCAAACGTCAAAATTATTTAATAACGTAATGAAATGAACCATTGTGGATTCTTATAAATTCTATAGAACTTTTGGGCTATTTTAAATCTCATTTCTGAAATTAAATCTTACATACTTTTGATTTTTGAACCCTGTAAACTGAAATTGCCCATCTGAAATTTCAATATTGTTTGTATAGTAAACATTGAACGACAAAAATATGTGACGTATAAATTTTCTGACGTCAGACACGATGATGACTGCTTTACTAATATTTTAACTATTTGATTTATTATGTCTGTTTAGTTCACGCATCAATGTAAATATAACTGAATTTGATGAAACTGTTTTACAAAGTGAGAGGTATAGCGCTATAAAACCAGGTTTAATCCACCATTTTCTACATTTAGAATACAAATACCAAGTCAGGAATATGACAGTTGTTGTCCATTCGTTTTTATGTGTTTTGTTATTTGAATTTTGTTATGATTAGGGACTTTCCGATTTGATTTGAATTCAGTATTTTTGTGATTTTACTTTTTTGATTTTTACGATTGTAAATGACCTATGAGTTTGAATATTACTTTAAAACTGATATCAATTATGTGTATGAACATAGTGGAAGAAATCGTGTGTCAGAGGACAAAGGATATGTTCGATTTTTTCTTTCTTTCTGGCTTGAGTGTCCTTTTTTTGTTTTTCGAATGCCCGAGTAAAAGCTCTGATTCCGTGATATACAATCTAAATAGAAACGCATAACAAAATGTTGAAGATATATTGATTCCAGTAAAACAAAAGACAGGTGAAAGATAGCAAAGTGATATTCAAACCCATCAGTCGATTACGAACTTGGTGACTAATTCAAAATTTAGCTGGAACAGTAACCCAAATTTTAGTTGAACTCGAACATGATGGATAGCCACATTATTTAATGGCCCATAAATGACGTTTATGTATATAAGATCAGTATAATACGCGAGGATCATTGGTCTTATAGATAGGAAAACAAATAGATATTAATATGTACTTCGTGCATAGTTTTAAATTAGAAATTCTTACATACAGACAGCTTTGGAATACAGATATTTATTCAATTTATTAGGTCTTTCCACTTTTCTGTGGAAAGACCGTTTGTTTTTCTTCTGATTATTTTTTTTTTCCGCCTAATTTTGTTCTTGCGATAAACATTTGTTTCGCAATAAGTCGCTTAGATATTTGGTATATGATATCGAACAGTTTATGCACTTTTGAAATTACCCTGCGTAAACGAATACTTTTCTTTGTAGGAGTTATCTCCCCAAACACTGTTTTCCTTGTTAGCGCATCTCCTTCGCAACCGTAAAAGATTATGACAAATTTATTTTACAAAATTGCTCGTTATATCCTTTGCATGATTTGTCCTATTTTGACCGAAGCGATATGACCGCTCCATATGAGAGTTATTTCCCCTTATGCATCTGATATAAGTGATATGAATTTCTATCTTATCAATCATAAGTGATAGAGACCTAGGATCTTTTGATTTGAGGTCCTTGGTCCCAAAAAATGAAAATTAGGTCAAGGTCAAAGGTCAAGGTCATATTCTAATATTTGAATTTGGCTTATTTTCACTTATATCCAAAGACTGTATAAGATATCAACAAATTATTTTTACTGAATTGTTATTTGCGACATGTCGTAAGATGTAAATTTTGATTGCAAGCGTACGTTGAATGTAAAAGGGAGTTTTCTCCCCTCTTGTATTTAAAAATACGCGTTTGGTAATATAACTCATTAACTAAATATAATAAAGACCTATGGTCTTTTGATTTGAGGTCCTTGGTTTATGACCTTGAAACTGATCTCAAGGTCATAGCTTAATTTGACGTTCTAGATTTTGACCTTTGCTTTTATTCTATATGTATACATGATAAAGATATACAACTTTTAGAAAAAGATATCAAACCATTTAACCTTGTAAAAAACAACCGGAAGTGACCTTTTGTAAACCGGAAATAGCTATTTTTTTGTACTTTTTAATATAAAAGTATATAGAACCAGATATTTTTGGAATCAGTGTCAAGTAAATATTCAAATATAATCGGAAGTAACATTTTTCAAACCGGAAGTAACAAATTATCTCCCTTATTTAAAAAAAAATATATGGAAACAATATATTTTTGGAATCAGCTTACTAGGAGCTATCATTTGACGATTGAAATGACATTTTAAACTTAGTTTCACAACTTTTCATATCAAAATACATTGTTTTGATGGAAAGACCTTCAATTGTTCTCTGAACAATTGGTTTTTAATTATCAATTATTATTGTTTTCAAACAACTAGTTCAGATGAATGATCTCTCCTAGTTGTGGTTATACAATTATGTCTTTGTGGTCCTCGTAGGGCGACATGATATATCTGTGGTTTAAAGAATTATATTGTTTTAAGGTGAAAATGATGCTAAGGAAAAATTAGAGTAACACAGATGTCAATGTCTATTCCAAAGACGGACGAGATACAAAATTTCGAACAGTACTAAAAACCAAACTTACAACGAGCATTGTAAACAAAATTCTTGCTCCAGAAGGCAACCAACATTTTGATAATGGCTGTTAAAGAAGTATTGATGACGTCCCCTTTTCCAAAATGTGACAAGGTAACACGAATTCTTAACAAAATCTGTCGGTCATCATAACTCCACAGGTGGCACCGTCGTCTTTTATTTTTAGTAAATCCAACAAAATCACCTGATCAACGTAATGTTAGTATCAATATTAATACAAGAGTTGATGCTCGATGTCCAAATGAGTGCTATTTCAATGTCATGTACAACTACTTAAAATAAAAAAATCAGCTTTGATGATCAAGTCTAGAGCAGTGTTCAAAAGAGTAAGTTTTGTAATTCGTTGAAAACCGAGATGAAATCAAATCAATATTTATCGATAAATTTAAATTTTAAATATATCCTCTGACGCCAGAACACTATTATTGATTATATAACTTTGTTGATGATGTTACATTGAAATAAATTAGAAACGCATTGACAATGGTATTGCTCGTCAAATAATCTACTTTATTTCACTAAAAAAAATACTGTTAATGCTATAAAAATAGAAAAATAATTAATAGGTGTTCGAACAACACAAACGATGAACTGAAGCGTTTTATATATATATAATAAAAACTATAACACAAATTCCCATACGTTTCGGCCATTACGGCCTTCTTCATTGGAATGAATTACAACATTCTATATATATATATATAGTTTAAAAGTAAAAACACAAAAAATCACATCATAAATCGAACATTGTTTCTGTTAGCGCTTTCACCGCACTTCATGATTCTCAAATTCTCTGTTAGATATTTTGTCAAAGGAAGAAGCTGTGGTTTGACATCAACTCTTGGTTAAAACAAAAACTTCAGATGAACGATTTTTCCTAGTTGTGGTAGTACAATTATTTTATTTGTGGTCCTCGTAATCCGACATGATTTATCATTGGTTTAAAGGATACTTGTTTTTCTCATTTTTATTGAAGGTCAAAATGATGTTAAGAAAAATGAGAGTATCACCAGTGAATTTTCCAAATACGGAAATACCGAAAAGTACTAAAAACCAAACTTGCAACCAGCATTGTCAACCAAGTTTTTGCTAAAAAGACAACCAATATTTTAATAATGGCTTCGACAGAAGTATTGACGCTAGCAGTGTTTAAATCATTTCATTTTTTGTTAAAGAAACCAGCTAGATGTTGCGAAATTATTGTATAGACTGGTGACGTGAGGGAAAAAAATGTGTAATTTTTTATTGTTCATTAGCTGTAATTTTTGTTTCATTATGAACACAACAAATTGTATAACTTGATGATTTTTCAATTCCATGAACTTTTTTTGACCTGCAAAAATCAATTATGTATTCATCAGCTGTCTAATACGTTAAAGAAAGCAGAGGTTTGTTTTGGTTACCTTCTATTGTTTATATTTCAAAACGCTCAACGAAACCTCTTTCAAAAGTTTAAACATCTGTTCTTACCGCAATCAAAGCTTGGCTTCAACTTGTTTTTGAAATTACCCATTCTATAGATGACGTGATTCAGATGTGGACAAAATATCAAGTCACCGTTTCAAAAATGAGACCTGTAGAATTAAACTTATTTATAGGCTTGTAATAACATGAGCAACAAATCGGCTGTCACATTTCCATCAGAATCTGAGATCTCCTCCAATTCTGAAGGAGTTTGTGTTGCTCAGTTTTTAAATTTTTCATGTTGAGTTTTTGTACTATTATTTGTCTGTTAACTGTCTTTTTTTATCCATGGCATTGTCAGTCTGTATCTTTTGTCCTTTTTTGTATAGTATATACAATCTAAGACTCTTTTACATGTAAAGTATTTAAAAAATAGATTTTTTTACAATTAACACAAGTACTGCCCATTTCTTAAAGGTGAATTGAAAGATTCCTGTATGTTTAAAAAAGTCTTCTTGGTGACCTTCTGCTGTTGTCTGTTCTATGGTCGGATTGTTGTCTCTTTGACATATTCCCCATTTCCATTCTCAATTTTATTCCGTAGTTACAAGTTTCTTGTCTTAGTGAGGGATGAATTAAAACATTCTCTGTTTCTAACATTTTCAAGATGCTGGATTTTTTTTATGTATTTTAAAGGTTTGGAGGACAGGACGTGTTTGAAAAAAGACATTAGAATATTGAACAGCTATCCTCAAAAGGAAGCTTTTTAAAAAAGTTTTCCAAGTGATGAAGTTGGAATCATTCCTTTGTATACATTTTGGTTAGGAAAAAATACACTAGAGACAAGGCAACACGAACGCTAACAAAACATGTGGATCATTATAACTTCGAATAGGGCATCCGTCGTGTTTTTTTTTAAGTTTAGTAAAACATACAAAAAAGCACCTGATCTGTAAAACTTAACGCAAAGCTCGATATCCAAATAAATGCTATTACAATTTCATGTAAACTTTTCAACAAAATATTCAGCATTGATTTAACAAGTCTAGATCTGTGTTCAATTAAGAGTAAATTTTGTCATTTGTTGAAAACCGAGATGAAATATCGGTATTTCGCAAATAGTTATCGATGAATTTTAATCTTAAATTTATATCCTCTGACGTCATTACACTATCGCTGTTATAATAGAAAAATAATCGGTGATCGAACAACACTAACAGTGAACTCAAGTGTATTCATGAATACAGATGTTGTTCGGTTACTCATTTTATTTTTATTCTTTCTATATTTGAATTCTTTGATTAATTATTCCAAAATGATTAATATTGTGAGAAGTATAATCATAACTGTAATCAATAAAATCATTATACTATGATTGTTATTATTTGATTTGACTTGCATATTTACCATAAAGTCAAGGCTAAAAACCTAATTGTCTCTTTGTTGAAAAAATAACATTGACAAATATCATTATAGTAAACAAGTAAAACATGCTTTATTTCTTCGAATTCTTGAGAAAATACCACCTTGAATCAATCACATGTGTCTTATTTTTATCTTTTTCTTTTTTGCCAAAAGATAGTTTTTGCTTGGTTATATGGTTTCATTGTTATATATCATCTAATTTTTTTATTTTTATATTCATAAATATAAATATATAAAGCGATGTTGTGTTGTTTTGTTTAACAGTTGAACCTACTGTAAATCGTTGACGGTAAGTCAGTATTTATGGTTAATAGTTTATAACAGTTCATGGCAGCATAACACTCGACCAAAACTCCATGTACTTAGTATTGCATGTTGTTAGTCTTGTACTATTTCTAATTTTAGTTTCTTGTGTACTATTTGGAATGTAGCTGAAGCTGAAGGACGCCTCCGGGGGCGGGAGTTTCTCACTGCATTGAAGACCTGTTGGTGACCTTCTGCTGTTGTCTGTTTTTTGGTCGGGTTGTTGTCTCTTTGACACATTCCCCATTTCCATTTTCAATTTTATGGTGAAGTAATTATAATTGTGAAACACTGCATACATTATTGCATCGAGTAGTTCTCAGTGTATTCCCTTCTCATTCCACTTGATTAAAGTTTTTTCTTGTTCCTGTTCTACCGTGTAAAAGCCGAATATTTTATCATTTTATGGATATTGTCGCGATGTATTCAGTTATTATTATTAATCAGCTGCTGCATTTATATTATCTTCAGTTTACATCAATTATATGAACACGATTTTGTTGATTATATACAGTTTTGAAGAAAATTGGACATCTTTAAATAATACATATAATAACACCATTACAAACTCAATTCCATTATAACATGTTCGAAATTGTTAACAGAAACACAAAATAACACTTTTGCAAACGAAATCCCACTTGAATGTTTTTCTTAGTGTCTATAAATAAACTAAAAGTTTATTATTTTTAGAAACTATATTTTGATAATACAAACCCACAAACAATACGTCTCTTTTTTACGTTAACCCATTTTTGTGACGGACTGTTTTTATTCTTATCATTTTGGATTGTGCATTTTAAAAAATAATTCAAAACAAATAAACGTACAAAAGAAGCGCAGTCTTGAAAAAAGTTAAAAACGCTTTGTTCCTATCTTTGAAATTTCAAAAATGTCCTTACTACATAATGAATAACACACATTATATCGTTTGCGGTTGCATCTTAAGCAACTTGCAATCTTATTATGACTTGTAAAAACTGATGGATTTTTTTTTAAAGCAATTAAGTTAAGAGACCCATAGAGTTGTACAGTAACCTCTTTTTTCATTTATATAATAGTATTTTCCTACATTTGGGCATTAGTTATCATTTTTTTTTGTTAATACAAGGATTTGATATAGAATATCATTTTTGTTATCTATTACTAGTATTCATATTTGTTTGCCGTGCATATTTAATTTCTTGAATGGGTGAAAAAGCTCATGTACATGGATATTTGATTTCGTGAATTATACGATCAATTAAATTTGTGGTTTTCATATACCCATGAAATTTATGAAATATAGTATCAAATGAACATTAATACATCTACAGTATAATGTAGTCTAGACTAGTACCATATTTGTTAATTTTGATATCTAAGCAACCGCGCAGTGGGTCAATATATATAAGAAGATGTCACTACAAACCAGTAACTTAATGTTCAAGGCCTTTAGAATTCACTAGATAAGTAATACATGAGTTTAAGAAAAAACAGGCCTTCTTTTTACCTGAGACCACATAAATTTATAAATTAATGCAAATTTGGAACTGTTCCTGTTTTAAAAGGTTAGCAAGAATTGTTATATGGAAGTTATATTATAATGATTATATAAATTCACGGTTTAACAAAAAAATATCATTTTATAAATTTATTAAGTTGCTTTATATACTATTTTACTTGTATATATATTTTATTACAAAATAAAATTCACTGAATTTAATATTTACTTTACTTAACTAACACCATAAATCTATACTTGGCTCTAGTTTAAATTATGAAAATGTTTCAGTAACCATAAAATATATCTGAAAGATTTAAAAAATGCTGAATAAAATTGAAATTATTAGTCACAATTCAGTTTTGAGATAATTTGATCAGCTTGTCTTATTTAAAATTGAGAATGGAAATGGAGAATGTGTCAAAGAGACAACAACCCGACCAAATAAAAAACAACAGCAGAGGGTCACCAACAGGTCTTCAATTTAGCGAGAAATTCCCGCACCCGGAGGCGTCCCTCAGCTGGCCCCTAAACAATTATATACTATTCCAGTGATAATGAACGCCATACTAATTTCCAAATTGTACACAAGAAACTAAAATTAAAATAATACAAGACTAATAAAGGCCAGAGGTTTTATATATTTGTAAGTGTTGACAAATATGGTGTTGAAGTTATTATATGTTTATTTTGAAGTTTTTGTTTAAATGCTAAAATGAATACCTTAAAAATGTCATATTTGTTGCTAATTTTTTCAGGGGAAAGAGCTGTTGTTATAAACAGTTCCTAAATTGATAAAATATATAAGATAACAACAAATAGATTAAGTTGGTAAAGACTTGGTCGAGTATGGTTCAGACTAGGTTGAGTATGGTTCAGACTAGGTCGAGTATGGTTCAGGCTATGTCGAGCATGGTTCAGACGAATTTAAAATGCTTAAGTACAAGTTCAGACTATTAAGTACGGTTCAGACTAAAGCCGAGTATTATCAAGTAAATTTCAGACCAATTCAGACTTGTCGAGTAAAAATCAGTACCGTCGAGTACAGATATAGGTCATTTCAGAGTTTTGCTGGTTTGTAGTGTGTGGTATGAGTGTCAATGATACAACTCTCCATCCAAGTAACAATTTATAAAAGTAAACCATTATAAGTCAAGGCACGGTCTTCAACACCGAGCATTGGCTCACACCGAACAACAAGCTATAAAGGGCCCAAAAACAATGTCCAGTGTAAAACCATTCAAACGGCAAAACCAACGGTCTAATCTATATATAAATAAGAAGCGAGAAACACTTATAAACCACATCAACAAAAAAAAACTACCGAACATCAGATTCCTTAATAAGGACAAGTGCAAACAATTGCAGCGGGTTTAAACGTTTTAATGATACCAAACATTCACCCTTATCTGAAACAATAGTTCAACTCAACACATCACAACATAGAAAAACACACTATAAAATATCAATTGAAATAGCATTACTCAATCAAAAGACTTATTAAGACAAATGGACAATAGATTCGATCTCTGATACAATGTAAAAACAAAAGAAATAAAATAAGGGATGATAGTTAAAGTAACGGCTGTGAAATGTGAAACAAATTCAGAAAAAAAAGCTTGCACAAAAATCTGTCATTTGCAAGTTGTTACGCATACATGCATAGACCAAACGGAGAGGGGAAATATTTTTACAAAATAAATAGTTTTGATGTTCATAGTATGAAGAAGAGGACATTTCTTGTTATACCAAACACTTATCAAAGCTTGAATATAGACCAGCTTGAGTAAACATTAAATAACAAAAAAGCACTACAAAAAGTATTAATAGGTCAAATAAACAGAATAGTCGCATATATGAATGTGTAAATTCCAATTTGTAATATTCGTGTTTTCATGATCAGCATTCAAACAATGTTTTTCAATCAAATATATTAATATTTTCACAATCTGCTTAACAGCATCGTCATCAGCAGCATAATTAATACTAACATAACTGGTCATGGCTGCAAGAACTATATTTTACGCTATTGTAGGAAGTACAGTTTTACTGAAGCGTTCAAAGCCAGATAAAATGAAGTTCGCATTATTGATGTTGGTATTTCTTGCCATAGCCACAGGTATTACGTAATGAGTAGCTCACTGTCAGGTGCATTGCTTTCAACAGTATCGTGATCAATAAAGAATCATAATTACTAGATTATTACAAGCGTTTAAATGAAACTCTACTCGTTTCACTTGCACAATAATTATCAATATATTACAACAAATATACGCTTTAATTCTTCTGTTAACTTTTAATGTATGTATGTTTCTATGGTCATAGGTATCGCTAAAGAATTCAACAAGCGTTTCTGACATATTTTTTATAAAGTACGTTAATAAAGAGAGGTATGAAAATTCCATTTATAAATCATTTGGAATAAAAGTCAAACAACATGGCTAAATTCAAAATAACGACTATTCAATATATGGTAAACCATCATTAGGTAAGATGCTACATTTTTCTAAGCAAATTTGCATTATCAAACAACTGGCCACTTTGAATCCTTATGATAATTACCAGCAATTTCCCAAGGGGTATAAAAACCAATGATATGATTTTTACAACACTTGCTTTGAAACATTTTTCAATATGTGTATTCGTCAACTCAACTTTGAAAGACACGAAAAATGAAACATTAGAGGCCAATAGGCTATAGACCACATTTAAGTGAAAAAAACATATGAAAACGGGCAATCAATGAACTACCAAAACTGTCTATGAAATTTGGCAAGAGAAAGATCAGCGTTGGGTACAGAAAATATTACATTTAACTGCATTTAACATTTAACGTCACACACAGCTAGTACACTTTTAGCATAGAAATCTAAAACAAAACGTACTTTTTGACGAATGACACACGTAAGAAAAAGAAAGGGAGCATGCCAAACAGAGTAGCTTATACTTTAATAATCATCATGCACAACATATGTTTCATTACTGGTTTGGTAAACTTCAACACTTTAATTCTTGTTTGGAACGTTAACCTCCAGATGTCCTGATATATGTATTGTTTTTATGATTAGTAAATAGTGTGATTTATAGATCTGTTTAACTTTTACAAGATGGAGCAAGTTAATGAATGATTGGTTTCCTAACTGAGGGTATATGTAATAACTATGAACTCTCAACATAACATTTCTTAAAGAGCATTTAAACTATGATACTTCCGGAAAAATGAAATTAGATTTATTCAAAGCTGAGCACTTAACAGCTTTCTTTTTTATACACATATTTATATTTATTTTTATTTCATATACATTTCAATACTAACTATATTTAAAGATCTAATATTAACTTATTCCTAGATGAAGAATAAGTAGAACAAGTAATCAGACGTTAACATGATATTCTATATATATATATATATATATATATATATATATATATATATATATATATATATATATATATATATATGTGTGTGTGTGTGTGTGTGTGTGTGTGGTAACATGACAAAATCAGCTTTAAAAAAAATGTCGCAATATAAACTTTATTTGCTACAGTTCAACATTACTTTTTCGTAAATCGAGCTCCAAAATATTTTGCAGTTATATCTTAAAAATACGAAAGCTTACAGATCGACCAATATATTTCAATTTCAATGCAATTCGATTTTTCACGGACATACATTGTATATGATTCACATAATCTTTGTAGTGTCGATTGACACGGACCTTCGTTAATAACAAATAAGTGTTATGTTACTTATGTTCTCAAAACTTAACTGTTCGAAATCAAATGAAAAAACACAACAATTCACTGAAAAGAAAACTATTTGTCTGTTGTTTTAGAAGAATTCTAATGGTTATATTTTTCTTATTTAGATAACGTGTCTTCCCAAACTTGTCGTGACTGCAGACATTGTGATTTCACAACAAGACAATATGTTTGTTCAAGCTGTGGTGTGACTTACTATAATGAATGTTTGATGCATTGCTAGTAAGTATGACCTTCTAAAAAAGGATCTAAATGCAAGCAGATCATTATTTTATTGATATATTTTTTCCCTTAAACCGCTATTGACGGTTTAAACAAAACATTTAATCATATATAACTAAAATCCAACTTATGAATATTAAACAATGAATTGGACATGAGAATTATTCAATGACACTTCCTTTTAAATTTCTCAGTAATAATGTTTAACAATTGTCATTCACCAAAAGCACATTGATATTCTTCTTCAATGATGCTAGATACCGAAATAGTAATTACAGGATAAACGTTTAGTCAAACACAGAGGAAGAATAGGAGCTCTCTATTAGAAATATATTACATAATTCAATTACTGCAATCGAATTGAAGCGCAATTGAACAAATCATTATTCTTTATTTAATACATAAAGCCAAAATGTTCGGAATCAAAACTTAATACATACATTGTACTTGAAGGGCTGATATGACTGTATTTCAATCAAAGTAGAGCAGGTAAACTCATCATAGAAATTATCGTTTCGTATTCAAAAGATTCAGCAACAACGCTCGAATAATAAAGTTTCAGAAGGTCTACGTACAAACTGACGTGCAGTTAAATTAATGCATGTTCTATTCCAATTGCAATATTACGAGTAATTAAGTGTTGATTTAATTTGTATCATAAAATTATTAAAACAAGAAATCTAGAATCTACGAAAATACTTTATTTGCTCAATCACAATATGTATGCTAAAACAGTATGATAACAGGAGTCGAAGTAATATTTTTTTACATTTTATTTCAGTGGTCAAAATTATGGTTGCGGGGGTGTATGTCCATGTCGCGGTTCACCTTAACATGTATGATACACAGGTTAGTACAAATGTTACAGAGTTAAGTTTTCAGAATAGTTGTAAAGGATAAATATATGGAATAAATGACCTATTTCAGATGTCGAACCGTCCAAACCGGAAATCAAAATTACATTTACAGATGTATACTTTAAACAAACTATTTTGTTTTGGCAATGTTAAATAACATCGGAACTTGATAGACAAATTAAAATAAAAATGTGAAGATGTGGTATGATTTCCAATGAGACAACTGTTCACTTTAGTTAAAATAAACCAGATGTAAGCAAATAAAGGCAACCCTCAACAATTAATAACACCCATACACAAAATCTGAGACTACTCATAGTTACTGATAGCTTTTTCAAAGCCACTTAACGCTTATATAGAAATCATGTGTCTAAGAATAATACATCAATAATGACACGAACCGGAAATATTATGGATTTAGAGACGTCGTTTACGATCAGAGAAAATATGACCATGTACAATGCCAAAATTTTGGTATCACTGGATTGTAATACCGTGCATGTGTATTTGGAGAATTTTATTTGTAATATATTGTTAATAATTTAAAGTAAACGACTGTCAAAATAAAATAGATTATTCACGAAAGGTACAATGTTTTCTTGATATTGATATTTATATTTCACATTTCTTTTACAGCACCAAGTGAGACTGAAAATATAAATAAATGAATTAAAATGTTAAAAAAATACTTTATTACGTTATAATTTCGTCTTTGCTTAAGTTATGGGAAGATTACAGTTACAACTTAATTAAAACATCTGTAATAATTGATGTATATGTGTATATGAAGGTTTGGGTGATAAATTTGGGACATGCATTACCATTGAATAACCGTGGGATATACAGCTTTACATCATCAAGTAAATGACCCTCATCTAAATTTTATCTAACAATTCTACATATATGCAAATTTTGACTTCAAATTGTTTAACGTGCTCTCTGCGATATAAATTGATCTTATAACATATTGACATTCGGTATTACGGTTTACAACGCATTCAACAACTAGATCAACAAGGCTATATAGATATAAATATTTGATTGTTGGATGAAGTCCTGCTTCGTATATTTAATCCAGGGTAATAACAAAATTACTAATTCATGGTTGCATTTCTATTAGACGTCATACATTACAAATCATACTTTTTATACGCAGTAATGAGCTAGTAAAACTTATAGTTTAGTCTCTATATTTTTATCTCATATATTCATATAAAAAGATGTGTTATGATTGCCACTGATACGTATGTTTTCAGACCAAAGGATTTATCGCACCGCTGATAAATTATCCCGTAGGGGGATAGTAAATTTCATAGGGGGTTCATGACGCGTAAATGGTGACGTCATCTATTAATGTTTTTGTGTTTCATTGTTTATTTTTCAACAAAACGCAGCATAAAAAGTCCAGCGTGCGAGAAATTCGTTATACGATTAACTACTGACCCCTTACAAACCATAAAGGGTGAATAAAATCAATAGGGGATTCGTAGGGTGTCAGTAACGAACCATATAACTTATATTATAGGGTTATTAAGGATTTATAGGGTTATTATATTAATGGTAATAATGACTTGGATGGAGAGTTGTCTCATTGACACTCATATCACATCTTCCTTTATCTATTAACGTTTGACCATTAGCTAAAGACGTTACCACAGTCATACACAAACCTGTATATGTAAAATATTAACAACCCATAGTGTGATTGTTTCGAAAGGAGGCCCCTCGTTGGGATGATAAAATAATCAGGTAATCACATGTTTTTGCCAATATAATCACAAAATAATTAATCATGTTTAAACAAGATAATCAAATGATAAAAGATTGAGTCTTGATTAAAACAAAATCAAATAATCATGAAATATTTCGTTTGGTAATCAAATAATAACTATAAATACAGTCAAGTAATCACCTAATCAAAACAATCACGAGCAGGCTCTAAAAGCTGCTGTAAAGTTGCTGCACAGTAATTGGTTTTACAAGTAGCAATCATATATTTTGGCTAAAAGTTTGTTTTTCGACGCTCCTTAACCATTTTAAGATGTGAATGAAGATATGAAGCAGATTTTAAAGAGAAGCGAAAGATCTCAGAAGGACATTCAAAGTTATTAACTTGATGTTGAACTTTGATATTGCTGTAAATGGACATCATTAATATAACTGAAAGTGAAGTTAATGAATAATAATTATTGTAGTTTTTGTTCTTTCTTTTTGAAAATTTACTGTTTGAACTCTGATTCGTATAAATATCGTTATAAACAGCCCTCAAATCCTCGTACGGGCTTAACAATTGAAACTGGTGTTGGAGGGTAAGAAGGTAAATTTATTTATGGAATATGGGTCATGGGACTTTTTTTAGTATGCTTCTATTACCATTATGCAAAAGTATCTAAAAAAATGGTTCTTGGTTGTAGGAATATTTTGATGGTTCTTTGTTGTAGAAATATTTTGAAAGTATCTTCCTATCCTCCAACATCTATTTTAATTGAAAAGCTAAGAAAGTACGAACAATTTTTTTTAAATCCAATCAAGGTGTTAGTTTCCAAACCTATGGTAGGAATTAAAGGATTTAATTTCAATTGCGTTGTCGAAAACCAATTTTGGAAAAATGAGTTTTAAAGACATATGTTTGTTAATTGAATATACATCAGCTGCTTATCATTGCTGTGATCCCCTCTGTCTCTGTTATCTAAAAGTGTATTAGCATTATGTCGAAACTTTACAATTTACATTTGAGAATTTTAGTACATCCTTCAGAATTGGTCAAATCTATGACATTCCTCATACTATTTCAACAGTAAAAGCAGCAGTATAAGACAAACAAATGAGACAACCAATATAAACCGCTGTTTTTTATGAATTGTTTCAATGCAAACTCGCAGGCAACAATACATAAATGTTTTTTGGGGGGCTTCTGTTTGTACATTTTTTATAAGCAAATTTCTTGCAGTGTATAAAATAGTTTTTAATCCTTGGTATGCTTACACTAGCATCCATACTCAATTAAAGTTTAGGAAAACAGCTCTTATTGGTATATTAAATAAGAACTTTGGGAGATGAGGTATGATTGGCAATGAGTCAGTTACATAGTTAAAGCTCACTAATAAATACGAATTCTAATAGTTGATGCCAAGTACGGTTATAGCAATCTAAACCAAGTGGTACGTGGTAGAAAAACTTAATTGTTTTGAGTATTTATTTCATAATCTTATTAACAGTTAATTATAAACAGTTGATCACTTGTCGCTGTTACAAATGGAGGGAGCGTACACCAGTGCATCTACTTCAATTCCTAAAAGTTGTTATCACGGACATTGCACTGTCTGCCCCGATTTTTTTTACTAGTTAATAATATACGAAAAAAATCAAAATGCTATATCTATCACCACAAAATGTCTATGTTAAGCCAATATAGCAATGAGAAAGACTAGTATATTCATGTTCTAATTTATTGTTGGTACTTTCTTATTTATATAATTTTTTGATGCAAATAAAACAACAAAAAAGAGTGATTTATTGCTAAAAAACCAGAACAACAAAAAAGATTACGTTATAAATGGCTGTATAAAAACCACAAACACCATCAACAATGCTGTTAAATCATATTTATATCTCAAGAAAAAGATAATGTATTATGTGCTCAAAGAGATGTTTTATGCAATTATGTGGTTTATATGTTGTAATGTACTATTATCTTATTTGTTAATGTGTTAATCTGTCTTTAGTGTTCTTGCGTTCATTTGTACTGTATTTCTTTCACGTAAAGGTGTCATTTAAATTTAATTAAGCGGTATTTTTTAAAATTCCAATATAAGCGAGATGTTTGGCTAGTAATAGCACCAGGTTCACCCACTTTTTTGTTTTGAAAATGTCCTGTCTTAAGTCACTAATATGGCAGTTGTTATCAAATAGTTTGTTTCTATGTAATATTGGCGTTTGTTTTTGTTACAGCTGAGTGTTTTGTATTTCTGTTGTGTTCTTCTTACAGTTGAAGTGTTTCCCTCGGTTTAAGCTTGTAAGCCGGATTTGTTTTCGTTTAATATATCTATAAAAAGTTTCACATTAGTTCAAAATACTCTCTATCAAGTTACAAAAACTATATTCGAACTATACTTGAACCATATTAATGTAAAATCCTTTTTATAATCTTTTTTTACTTTGATTACGGCTTACATTACATGCTATGGCTTTGTTATTTCTTACTGATGAATGGGTAATTTTTAATATGGCTGTAATATAACATGATAATGTTTCAAAATTTGATGATCTAACATTGCATGATTTGTTCGCATTATTATTTAATGCAGTTCAGATATTTATTGATTAGGCAAAAACAAAACACACGTGACCATTCAGAAAACACTAGTTCTATTTTAGAACCGATGTCAATGCCGTTTTTTTTAATGTACCTCGAATGAGAGCAGCTATCTATAGAATAAAAGTTAAAATAAAATTAGAGTTATTTATAATAGTTATTTTTCTTCTTGTTCTTCTTTCTTTTTCTTCTATCTAGTATTATCAAATGAATTATTCGGACGAATTTTGATTAGGTCTACCGGTGATTTTTAATTTATGCGAACATTCAAATTCTCTTATGTCTTCAAATGTAAATAAAATTAACGATGCAGTAAAAGTTTAACATCTTTTTAAGAACTTTATAAATATTCATGATTAATACATAACCTTGAATCCTTAACACTTCCGATTTTTATTTTCATTTTTTTCTTTTTTATTCTGTCATTTTAACCAATAGATTAAGATTTTGCTACGACAATCCATTTTACTTAATTTTAAATGCAATTTTTTGTTATATTCATACGTGATTATATACATCAGGTAATGTTGTGCATGTTGTATTGTTGAGCAGTAAGTCCAGTTACGTAATAAATCGTAGAAGGTAAGTCTGTCTGCATGTATGCTTGATAGGTAACGAGATGTCAAGCCAGCACTTTCACATTGGCTACATACGAATTAAACTACCACAACTATGAGCTGGAGTTGGGTTTTTCAAGAGTTCATAATACTCTAGCATGTGTGTGAAGGTATAGTAAAGTAAACTAATTAAAAAAATATATGATAAAATCATCAACGATACTTCACTGATTATTTTGTTGATTAGACGACTGTTATGCTTTATATTGCGTTTATATTGGTCAATTTTTGTGGATGTCTTATTTTTACAGATGATAGTATCAATGATAATTCATTTCAATAAAGAAGTGCTGTCTGTGGGAATTTGATAACCCAAAGAACGTTACCTCAAACAGAGCTGTCATTGACACAGTTTATGTAAGAATAAAAAGAATCAAAGATATCTCGCTTATAATTAATTTGGTACGCCAAACGTTTGTTTCGTCGCAAAAGACTCCTCAATTTCTCTCGAATAAAAAAAAAACAGGATCATGTTGAATGGTTGAAGTGCATGTTTTGTCGAATACAGAACGGGTTTTTTTTCTGTGATGAAATATCATTATTACTGCGAATAATTAATTTATTTATAAATATTACAATATAAAATCAATTATAATCAATATCAACACATAAGTGCTGACTACTAGACAGGCGACACTTTCACCAGAAGTGACATCTACCCATTGGTTGTAACAAAAACTTCTCCAAGTCACCAGACTGAACATTGTGAGATTCAGACATGCAGTTTGTCTAAATGATTTCTCTGTGTAGTTATTTAGCTTATTTTCAAGTTATTTGTTATACGCTGAGACATTCAGAATGAATTAAATTAATAGTATGCAAAAAGGTTATAAATATGTTTTGAAACGCGTGTTATTGTTTTTATAAAAATGAAGATGTGGTATGATTGACAATGAGACGATTCTTCACAAGAAATAAAATGATACAGACATTAACAACTATAGATAACCATAAAGTCTTCAACAATGAGCAAAGCCCAAACCGCATAGTTAGCTGTAAAAGTAAAATCACAAAAATACGTACTGAACGCCAAGGAAAATTCAAAAAGGAAAGTCCCCAATCAAATGGCAAAATCAAAAGTTCAAACACATCAAACGAATGGATAACAACTGTCATATTCCTGACTTGGTACAGGCATTGTCTTATGTAGAAAATGGTGGATTGGACCTGTTTTATAGCTAGCTAAACCTCTCACTTGTATGACAGTCGCATCAAATTCCGTTATATTGTCACCGATGCGTGACCAAAACAAACAGACACAATAGGTAAAAATGTCAAAAATAGGGGTACAGCAGTCAACATTGTGTTATCATCTTAATCACAATAAAAACAACAAATGTAACAAAGAAGCACAAAAAGGCATACATCAAATTTAACATCCTCGTTTTGCTTATATTTTAATTACCTATGTAAAATGCACACATAAAGGATGGAGGGTTTTAAGTCCCCGAGGGTATCACCAGCCCAGTAGTCAGCACTTCGGTGTTGACATGAATATCAATTATATGGTCATTTTTATAAATTTTCTGTTTACAAAACCTTGAATTTTTCGAAAAACTAAGGATTTTCTTACCCCAGGAGTAGATTACCTTAGCCGTATTTGGCACAACTTTTTGGAATTTTGGATCCTCAATGCTCTTCAACTTTGTATTGATTTGGCTTTTTAACTATTTTGATCTGAGCGTCACTGATGAGTCTTATGTAGACGAAACGCGCGTCTGGCGTATAAAATTATAATCCTGGTACTTTTGATAACTATTTACACCACTGGGTCGATGCCACTGCTGGTGGACGTTTCGTCCCCGAGGGTATCACCAGCCCAGTAGTCAGCACTTCGGTGTTGACATGAATATCAATTATATGGTCATTTTTATAAATTTTCTGTTTACAAAACCTTAAATTTTTCGAAAAACTAAGGATTTTCTTACCCCAGAAGTAGATTACCTTAGCCGTATTTGGCACAACTTTTTGGAATTTTGGATCCTCAATGCTCTTCAACTTTGTATTGATTTGGCTTTTTAACTATTTTGATCTGAGAGTCACTGATGAGTCTTATGTAGACGAAACGCGCGTCTGGCGTATAAAATTATAATCCTGGTACTTTTGATAACTATTTACACCACTGGGTCGATGCCACTGCTGGTGGACGTTTCGTCCCCGAGGGTATCACCAGCCCAGTAGTCAGCACTTCGGTGTTGACATGAATATCAATTATATGGTCATTTTTATAAATTTTCTGTTTACAAAACCTTGAATTTTTCGAAAAACTAAGGTTTTTCTTACCCCAGGAGTAGATTACCTTAGCCGTATTTGGCACAACTTTTTGGAATTTTGGATCCTCAATGCTCTTCAACTTTGTATTGATTTGGCTTTTTAACTATTTTGATCTGAGAGTCACTGATGAGTCTTATGTAGACGAAACGCGCGTCTGGCGTATAAAATTATAATCCTGGTACTTTTGATAACTATTTACACCACTGGGTCGATGCCACTGCTGGTGGACGTTTCGTCCCCGAGGGTATCACCAGACCAGTAGTCAGCACTTCGGTGTTGACATGAATATCAATTATATGGTCATTTTTATAAATTTTCTGTTTACAAAACCTTGAATTTTTCGAAAAACTAAGGATTTTCTTACCCCAGGAGTAGATTACCTTAGCCGTATTTGGCACAACTTTTTGGAATTTTGGATCCTCTATGCTCTTCAACTTTGTATTGATTTGGCTTTTTAACTATTTTGATCTGAGCGTCACTGATGAGTCTTATGTAGACGAAACGCGCGTCTGGCGTATAAAATTATAATCCTGGTACTTTTGATAACTATTAAGTACTTGTGTAAAATTGCGCGTTTGAAATTGGCACAGGTAGACATGGAATAATTTTGTCGTTCAAAGTATGACGGGATACATAAATACAGTCACCTAAAATAGATATAACAAAAACAGACTTAACAGTAAAAGTAATAATAATAAATAGAATAATTTTGTCATTCAAAGTATGACAAGATACAAAGTTACAGAGTCACATTATAAAATAATTTTGTTGTTCAAAGTATGATGGGATACATAAGCAGTAAACGGACAAGAAGTCACAGGACAAAAAGTCACAGGACATAAAGTCACAAATTTGGTAGGACAAAATTCACAGGACAAAAAGTCACAAATAATATGTTGACAATAGTTTGAATATATAAGAGAAATATCTTGAAATATTTACTTTTTAATACATATATACATATTACAATTCAGGAAATGTGTCATTATACTTACAAAATGAAGATTTATTTTATTTTAATCATGCAAAAGAAAGATTTCTTGGCATTATGAAGCTATTTAAGCGCTGAGCCACTTTGACATTTTGTTTTCTTAACAATTATTTGATTTACTTTGATATTTTTTGGATAAGTTTTGTTTACAAAGTTAGATTTTATACAATAGTTCAAGAGAAATACAAAAGTATTTTTTAGAAATAAGCGTTTTTTATTCAAAGAAAGGTAAAAAAAAATGAATTGTGACTTTTTGTCCTGTGACTTTTTGTCCGTGACTTTTTGTCTCCGACTTTTTGTCCTGTGACTTTCTGTCTTACATTCACATAAGCACAGAGTTACGTCATAAGGATATCTCAAATAGCAGACTTAACAGTAAAAGTAATATTAATAAAGACAAATAAAAGAATAATATAATACGTTATTTAGATGATAAACAACGTCAGTACGCAAAATCTATACTTCAAGACCATCGTGTATTATTTGTGAAGTTGATACGGAATATTTATCAACAGGTTCTTGGTACCTTCCGAGGAACTTTTTTTTTAGAAAAAGGCCCCAAAATGACAATTGTAAAACAATTGAAATGAAAAAACTAACCGTCTAATTTCTGTTAAAAAAATATACGAAATAAATTCAATTGTACAACCATATACTTCTAAATAAATAAAGTAGTACATTACATGCATCATTAAAATTTACTGTTACTAGATAAAAGATGACTGGAAGCATAAACTATTCATTTTCTTACAAAACTAAAATTTTTATTTTAGCAACCACAAGAAGACGCAATGAGGTATACGGTGTTGATGGTGTTCATTCTAATTATAATTACAGGTAATAACACATGAATATTTGCACGATTCATTCAGACCTTAACAGCGAACGATAAGCAATTGTTTGCATTAATTTATAACCGGTAATGTCACGTTACAACATCTTCAATCACTTGAACAATAGTTTTGCTTTGTATTTAACTGTTCAACATTTCTTTTCCCTCGTTTTAGTTTTATCAAGATAAGTCCTCGTTATCATTGATATCACTTTTGAATTAAACCGATTTTCGATGAATCATAACATCATTGGCATTAGAGTAACAAATATGTCTTGAGTTATATGTATTCCGATTTTATAAATAAACTCATCATAGATACCAGGACTAAATTCTGTATATACGCAAGACGTATAAGATATTACAAATATTTCTACAAAAATACAGCTAAATCAATGAAATACAGTAAATAATAAACTCTGCAAAACATGTAGTACCTAGCAATTACTGTGATCAATATACAATCTATTTTACTACACATCTAATAATTTTATTGTTTGCTTCGAAACAAGGTGGAACTTATAAATACAACACCTAAAAAAACTGTCAACAAACTGTTAAAACATTAATATTCATGATCTGATATTTTATATCTATGTACTACTATGTCTTTTGGTTATAACTTGTGTTAAAAACGTTTTTTTTTTCTTTTGCTAAAAGATAATGTGCTGTCTCTCAAAAATCTGTCAAAAATGAACCTGTAATGAAGAAATGCAAGTTATATTCTTCTTCTATATTACATTTATAATAATCCTCAAAATATTTCCATGTTAATAGTTACTGTAGGAATAATACACTGAAACAGTTTTTATCTGAAAATTGTGACATTTTATATGCTAAAATATTGTAGAGCTTATTTTTAAGATCTATGGCTTCAACTTGTTAATTTCGTCATCTCAATCTATCCTTACATATATTGATTTTACTCTTGAAGTTTTTGGTCTTTGAAACTTGTTGTCCGTCTTTTGGAATATGCACGTTTTTTACATTTAAAGTCTGCAATCCAGTTTAACTGAACAATACACTTTTCTAAAATAAAACTTCACGTTCCAACTCTTTATCAAAATATAAACCAATTTACCAGTGAACCAGTTTTAGAAGAACAAGCTGTTGTTGCAATACTTAGTGTCAATGTTTCCCCAGCCAATCTAATACATGTATCTAAAAAGTGATAGGTAGATGTTCCTAACTCTGCTCCTGCTTTTATCCAATTTGAAATCAATTTTGAATGATGATCTGGTATTGTTCACTTGATTGGGCCCTTGTAAGCTATGTTTTGATAAAATCCGTCTATAAAAAGTCTTCACATCTTATATAAGAAAGTTATTTCTACTATTTTTTTTCCCAATTTTTAAATGTTAAATTTGCTTAAAAGCTTATGTTTGATATTTATACTTCACGTCAATGGCAAATTGAATATAGATAACTGACTTTAAAGACTTGTAGTTCAGTTGCTATTGTTTGTTGGTTTGTGTCATTTTAATTTTCGGTCATTGTGTTTAACATAAATCATGCAGTCTTTTTCTAATTTCAATTATTTTACACTAAAAATATGTGGCGACATTTTTTAGCTTAGTTCGGATTGCGCAGTTTATTTGTATCAAATTTCTAAAAAATTACAAAATTTTCAGAAGTCTATTTTGCTAATCTCCTTATTGTCGATTTAATTTTATTCTCATGACTTTTACGTGCTACAACGTTTCGAATACATTTCTTTGTTGTTTTTTTCAAATTTCGAACTGAAGTAATTAAAACAAATCTATCTTTGGCGAAACACAAAACCTGGATACCACATACTTACTATTGAAATAATTAATAACCAACAAAAAAGTTAAAGGCTACAGTATTCATTAGTTAATACCGATGTGTATTTGTCTTCAGATTTTTCAATTAGCATAATTTTACTTTTAGATATTGTATGTTCTCAACAATCATGTGTATGCATACAGGTTTTTGATCCAGTGTGTTCTATATTCGGTGAGACGTTCAGTAATGAGTGTACTTTGAATTGTGCGTAAGTATTTTCCTCTAAACGTACGATTTATCATATTCGTTAAAGACCAATCACTTATTATTTAATTTCATTTAAGATTTAATAAAAACTGTACCTCATTCAAACTGTAAAATAGGCAAAGTAGTACTATATACTAATACACCTATAGTTGCTGGATATCACTAATTATCGTTATTATACGAAATTTTCCTTTGATCTTACTGACTGATATTTTTATAAATTGTATATAATATAAATTGAAATGTCACAATATTTATTGACAATCTCTTCAACGATTTTTGTACTGTTTTGTTATTGTCACTGAAAAAATGATTGTTCTATTAATTTGACGTTTTTAGAAAGTAACTAAATTAGTTTTCTTTTAGTCATATATTCTGTAAATTAAAAAAAACAATCGCAGAAAGGGAATGTAGTGAGAAAACAGTTGTTGCTTATTAAATGGATATTCACAATGACATGCAGTTTAAATGATCTGGTTGTTTTCAAAATTTCTAGAATGATCACTTGATGTAATGTACTAGTAACCTTAGCTGGTTTAATAGTTAGATCACATACATATCCCAGCAAACATGTTTCTGTTAACTTTTAAAAATGTAATAATTAGTGTTCCTTTAATCCAGTTTGAGTTGAAGGTAATTCCCTTTGGTTACCATTATCGATGTCCAACTGATAACATTTCTCATTAGACAAAAAAGAAAATTCATGTTGATGCGAATCGTTTTTTCTAAAGACTAGCAGTCAATATAACAAATCGGGTGTGCTTCATTTTTAAGAAAGGTGTACGCTTTGTCTTTTAACATGTCAGATTAGAAAATAACTGTCCGACTCAAATACGCTAATGAAAAACTATTTATACTAAAAACACAGCTTTATTTTTTGATATTCTTGTTCAAACCTAAATCCAGGTTTCTACATTCACAAATAGTGTGTGTAAAGGAGTAGGTTCAGTAAGACCCCTTTTTGGCCCCAAAATATAGCAGTTTTACAAAATAGTTAAAATGTAAACTTTTAGTTATTTGTTGAACAGTAGAATGCTTCTGCTACATAAATATGGGCTGTTTTTGACAATACAATCCACATATATCCTGTACTAGCACCATTAAGTCAAGCTAAATTACTGAAATCTTCATAATTCCAGCATTTTAATTAAATTTTAGACGATTTTCGTGTAAAACGAAAGTGGCCGCATTCGTGTTCATCCTTAATATTGAAATGTAAGTTGTATTTGATGATAATACATAACATATATAAAGGTTGAGGATGAACACGGATGCGGCCACTTCCATTTTTACCAAAAACCATCTGAAAAGTGACATTTTTTGGCATATTTGGTAAATTTTCATATTTGAGCTTGAATCGGATCGTTTTTAATGCCAAAATCAGTTAAAATCTTTCACATAAACTAATTAATTCAAATAAAATAGACACTTAAGTGTTTAAAAAGTGGTCAGAATCTTTCGTCAGATGAACCTGAAATTTGAGGCCAAAATCGGTCCTTACCGGACCTACTCCTTTCACAGCTAAACTTTTTAACATAATTCTGCAAGCATTAGTAAGTACAAACATTACAGTTGATTTTTCTTTTACATTGCAATATAACGTTTAATATAGTTACAGCATGACGGATTTGACAAGAAAATTCTATTTCATGCATCTGAATGAACTTATCTGCTAGAGTATAGAATAGAGTTTACTACCTTTAAAAATTCTTTTACAAGTACAAATAATTTGATTAATTTGTTATTCTTTTTTCAGTGGTCAAATACTTGCGTGCCGTAGGGAATGTCCATGTTAGTTTTAACAACAAAAAGACAAGGGTAAGTTAGAATGACATAGAATGGAGTTTAAAAGATTGTGCTGCATTGCAGGTTTAAATAATAAATATAAGGTACCAAATCAAACAGCGTCAACATAATATGAAGATTCGGTATAATAGATGACAACACTAAAAAGAGAACGAATCAAAATGATAAAAGGAAAGACGTGTACGAGCAGCAAACATTTATACTTAATTTTGGCCAGTATAATCTACAAAAAAAATTGTAAGTGATACATCTTTTCGAGTATAAATTTAACATGAAAAAATACGATCAGCCCACTTTTTAAAATCTTTGCATTTTAAGATTAAGCCGTATTAAAGTACATAAGATTAAATTTTGATTCTCTTGTGTGCAATTAATTAAAGCTTTCAGATATCTGAAATAATACATTTGAATACTGCTTTCCATACAATCTTATTGTCTTTTCATAGAACAGATTAACACTGTAAAAGGAAAGCATTGTCGCATTTGAGGAAATGTGTTTCAATGTTTGGGATGAACAACAGCTTTACAAAATATATAAATCCGCACAACACGTCTTATCGATATTTATGCACAGGGATTAAAATTCATAATACAATAAGAATATGAAGAAATTGATCTGTTTTTTCAAGGTAAATTAAATGTTATACGGGTAACAGAGAGATAGAGTCCCAAGTAGTAAAGTTGAAATCATCCCTTCGTACGTTCTACGGATTACATCACGTTGGAGTTGGTTGACCGTTTAAGAATATCCGTCTCACAGAAGATAACGTATTTGTTCCAAATGTCATTAATACCACATTTCAACATCGCCTGCATGCGAAGTTTATATCTTCCAATTGATACAATATCCCGGGGCTTGTACTTCCTATCATTATTGGTTTGTTAGAGGGTTGCGGAAGCTATTTAACAAAGATTTCCAAATGGTCAAGTTGAAATCATCGCTTCGTAAATTTTACGAACGCCATCATGAATTTGTTTACCGTTATGGAATAACAGATTATAGCGGATATGATCCTTACGCGTAACTATAATCCAGTTCCCATTTTCGCTAATGTGACCTCTCGAATAAGACTATTTCCTGGTTTGTTTTCGATTTTAGACATGGTGTTGTCAGTTTATGTTCGACATATGAGTCTGAATGGTACATTTTGCCTCTCTTAATATAAATCTGATATTTTATTGCAAGGTGTTTTAGGCAGATCATTTTAAAATTATAAAAAATATACTTTCAAACAATCTATTAGTATATATATAAATATACTGTAATTATTTTGCATTTCTATTTCAGCATGTCCAGCTCCAAATGATACTGAAACATATATGAAAGAAATTAAAAAAATAAAAATAAAAACTGTTTACATGATATAATTAGTTATCAAAGGTACCAGGATTATAATTTAGTACGCCAGACGCGCGTTTCGTCTTCATAAGACACATCAGTGACGCTCGGATCAAAATATTTATAAAGCCAAACAAGTACAACGTTGAAGAGCATTGAAAATGATTTGATATTGAATGTATTATTATAACATCACAAGTTACATACTTCAGGAATAGATTATCTTAGCTGTATTTGACAAAATGTTTAGGAATTTTGGTCTTGAATGCTCTTCAATTTCGTACTTTATTTGGCCTTTTTAACTTTTTTGGAATCGAGCGTCACTGATGGGTCTTTTGTAGACGAAACGCGCGTCTGGCGTAAACACCAATTTAAACTTGGTATCTATGATGAGTTTACTTATGTAAAACTTCGTATAAAATTTAGTTTAAAGAATTTTTATCTACAACTTCAGAACATTGAATCCATACTTCAACAACATCGTGGCACCTGGTCTTTAATCAATCACCTTTTAAATGTACATTTATACATGATATTCAATGTATAACTGGTCAAATGTTTTACTGTAAATAATAAATGTGTTTTTAAAAATAAAACATAGAAAATATCAAACAAAATCACAGTTACTTATATCATATAAAGAATACTAAACTAGCTAGGGAACACTTATTCAAAGATCAAAGATTCCAAATTTTATTCATTTTTTAATGTATAAAACCATGACACAATTTACAACGCCATAGCAAAAAACAAACGGACTTAGCATCAAAAACCTTACATATACCGAATTTTTCTCGAGAGTTAAGGATGGGTAAGAAGATGCTGATCCACATGATCATGACATTTCTAAATCGGTGAAGACACATTCGTGGAAAAGACGACGGAATAGAAGTGACGACTGCATATACTTATCTGTCGTCAGCTGTGAATGAAATATTTCATAACGACGCATAAACTCCTAGGAAAATTCAAAACGAAAAGTCCCTAATCAAATGCCAAAATCAATTGACAAAATACATCAAACGAATGGACAACAACTGTCGTATTCCTGACTTGGAACATGCATTTTCAAATGTTGAAAATGGTGGATTGAACCTGGTTTTATAGCGCTAAACCTCTCACTTGTATGACAATCGCATCAAATTCTATCATTTTTACAACGATGCGTGAACAAAACAGATATACTAGGTAAAATAGTCAAAATATGAGTACAGCAGTCATCACTGTGTCAAAATCTCAAAACAAACATTAACAAAAAAGCACAAAAAACATCTATCAAATGCATTGCTTCACGTGCTTGACGCCATAGAATGTAAACGTCACATATGAAGATATATAAAATAATTTTGCCGTTCAATGTTTTTGTCTAAAAAATGTAGTTTCAAATGGGGAATGGTGATATGCATGATTAAAAGATCAAAAGAATGTTAGAACTTATTTCAGAAATAGACCGAATATTAAAATTATCCAGAAGTTCTTTATAATTTTAAAGAATCCACATATTGCTAATATCCCTACGCGAGTAACATACGTTTGTCGTTGAAAGTATTTTCAACTTTATAATAGAACAATAACATAATGACATATAATAGAACAATAACACATTGGCGGGATCGCGTCATATGAACCAACGAAACACAAAGAGTCGCACATACAAAACACACCAGCAAAAATGAAATATTATACAAACACATTGACGGGATGTTTAAGTACCGAGCCACGTCAAATGAATATCACAGAAAAGTCGCACATACAAAACACACCAGCAAAAATGAAAGATAATACAAACACATTGACGGGATGTATAAGTACCGAGCCACGTCAAATGGATATCACAGAAAACAGACCAAACAGTAAAAGTAATATTAATAATAGAACAAATACAAATGAAAGAACAATATAACACGTTGTTATGATGATATACAAGGTCAGTACGCAGAATCTATCATGTAGTACTTGTGAATACGGAATATTTATCATCAATGTCTTGGTACCTTCGATTGACCTTTTTAGAAAAAGTACGAGACATTATTTGCCATAACCCTAAGTTCATCAACTTTTTTCTCAGACACTGGTGACGTTTTACAAAGTCTAATAAGTCTTATTCAAGAAAAACTAAGAATAAGTGATGACTTCAACTTTTAAAGGCGTGAAAGCCTGAGATGAAGCTTTGATTTATTGTAAGTAGCAACCCTCTAGCAAGCAAAATGTGATTGTAAATTCAAGCTATCAAAATCGTAAACTGGGAGATATTGATAATCGTTTCAACCATTCAATTGATCTCTTCAGTATTGTCGTGGCCTGAATATGTAAACCTTCAAGCGCAGATATAACTGAATAGAACCAAATATTCCATACAAGGAAAGATAAAAAAAAAATGGAATCAAATATTTATGTATTTCATTTAAAAAAAAATCCAGAAACAGAATATGATATATAGTCTTGTTGGACGTTATTATACAGCAGAAATGTTATATTGTTCATGTTATCTTATCAATTACCTTAATTCATGTTCCTGTTTAATTATAAGGGATGTCAATCTGAAAAGAGACATAAGAAACCACTGGAAAACTGGGGATATTTGTTTTTGTTTTTCTTTTGTTTGTTAATAACATAACTTTGAAACAGTGCATCGAAGACAAAACTTTTGTGAAAAAGCAAAACGACGGAAATAACAGTCAATTCAATAATACCAAAAATAACATACTCATGGCATACTCAATTAAAAGACTGACTACGTAGTTTTTTTTCTATAAGACGGGAAAAAATAGATTGAGATCATGACGGATATAACTGTGTGAAAACAAATATTCCCATATCAAAAACAACGACGAAAGAACATAAAATAACTGCATTTATTGAGGACATCATTGATGCATGAGATGTGTAATCACCACTTACTCTATGTATGTCTATTCGTACTCTTCACACAATGTTTACAACCCAGTTAATCATGACTGCTAAAAATGCAGACTTTAGTGGTTCAGTGTATCTTGAACAAAGTGTCCACACCATTTGTAAAAGTTTGCCAGTAATGTTTGCATATTGCCACAGAAGATCAAAGTCATTGTTCTCAGAAAATCTTAGAAATCTGACAAAATCGTTGTCCCTTTGCCTTCGTTTTACCTTTTGAAGCCTCTTATTTTGGGTAATTGCACAATTCACAAAGTTTCCACTGAAACTTGGTTTTGATTGAAATCATTCAACAAAACCTGAATATTAAATATCAAGCAAATAGCATAATTTCATAACTACCTAGTGTTTTACATTATTCATGACTCTAAAGCATATGTTGTTCTTTAGCCTCTTCAGCCTGTGTGTAACACTTCCCTGATGATGTTGTAATATCATCCCGACCAACATTCAGTATTTTGATATTTTTTTGTTTATGTCAGTCTAAGGACCAACTGGTCTTTTACTGTTTTTTGGGGGGAGAATAGTTGTCAAAGATTTAATAAATACAACTTACTTCGCAATTTCGCAATTTTATCATAGATTCATCTGACTTGTATTGGAACAATATTGATTGCTGTTATGTAGTTTATAACTGCTTTCAAATATTAGAAAAATTTTCATGCATTATTCAAATCAGATCTTTCGACACAATTTTTCTTTCAATCATATACTTATCGTTAATACTATTGCAATAATACATGCTATGTCAATGTTTACAACTGACAATTAAGAGTCCAGAGTCTAGAGTTTATACGTTATAAAAAAGATGATCTTTAACGTATAAATATAATGTCTGCTTTAATCGGCACACCAAATGACGGCTTTTTGAACATTACTTCCAAAACGATTGGAGATATTGTAGATGAAGGTCTTCCCAAATTGTATAACATGATTATTTTATTTGTTTGTTAGTTTCGATGATAAATTATTTGTATAACCCTAAAACACCTTATTTATATAGATCTGTTGGTTTGTAAGTCTATTGAATGATTGAATACTGTCACATTTAACAAATTTACATTCATTGGTCGAGTTAAGAGGCTGTGCCAATAAGCATAGAGCTTCAGGTGGAAAGTGAAAAAAAATTTAAAAAATCATCAAACCTTCCTTAAAATAAACATCTTAGTCTTTAAAGATCATACGACAAACAATAACAATCATTTGTAAGGAAAACAACTTTTTTGACCGTTAAATAATGGTTACCATAGAAACAAGAGAATCTGAGACACTATTTGAGGTGAAAAACAGGATATTCTGACATGAAATATAATATCAGAATAAAGAATAATGGTCATTGCAAGTAAATATTTTTATTATATAACCTAAAAGTTATAAGCTAAAAAAATCTTTTCTTAAAAAACTGTTTATTTATGGTTGCTATGGTAACAGGATAATCAAAGGGTTCAAGTTTATTAATTTTACACAAAAATAAGCAATTTTTCGGTCAAAATTGTAAAAAATCCAGATGTATATAATATAAAATGTGGTACTGACAAAAATGAATGACTATCATATAATTCAAAGAAAAAATAAAATTGGGTAGACTATTAAATTTTTATTGGTGGCAGCTACCCAACATTATGCTGTTTCGGAAGAATTTGTACAAAATCTACAAAATTTTGTCACATAATAAGGGTCACTATCATAAAAAAATGAACATATAATTTAATCTGTACTGATAAAATAAGTGTCACATACAAGTGTATTCAACTGAGTAGAAAAATATGCATAAAATCTCCATGGGAACCATCTTTTTTTCATAGCAACCTACTGAGGGTGAAAATATACAATGTTGATTTTTAACAAAAATGCACGAAATAAGTCACTTGAAGCCTGCTGGTGATAAAATAACAATAACAGTCAAAATGTGCATTGAGAGATTCGAAACTATTCTTAGCAACAGTAATTCATGACATAAATGCCTAGTAACAAACTGATAATTGAAAATACCCACGCTCAATTCATGGATAACAAGCACAATTCAAAAGTATAAATACCTGATAAAAACTAAACTAACATAAAAAGATCAATTATGCATCATGTGCATTATGATCTTTTATTTAAAAATATCTTATGTAACACTACTTATTGCATAGCAACCAGCATATGTGGTGTAAAAGAAGGACGAAAGATACTAGAGGGACATTCAAACTCATAAATCAAAAATGAACTAACGATGCCATGGCTTTTAAAGAAAATGACAAACATGCAATAGTTTACAAAACACAATACAGAAAACTAAAGATTAAGCAACCCAAAACTAACAAAAAACTTTGGGGTGATCTCAGGTGCTCCAGAAGGGAATGCTGATAGTGCTCCACATGAGGCACCAGTAATTAAATTATATTATTTCATGATAATTCAAAAGAATCAACTTTGTTCGATAATTCTATGCATTCAATCTTTTTTTGAAATAATAATAAGCGAACAGTTACATAGGCTCTTGTGGGAAGTTGTGACTAGACCAAGGTCCAAGTTTAATGGCATACGATATAGTTACAGGGGAGGTAACATTTATTTGACGCCGTTAACATAAAATATTGTTTTCGCAACGTCAAACTGGGACATATCGGGAAAAGATGTATAATTCCACTGGTTTTTATCATTCAAAGTGATTTTATTTGAAAACAAGTTTATGGACACATTTTTTTTCAATTTTAGATAACGTTTGTTATTATATGTATGAAGATTATTTATTTGTTTCAAGTTTCAAGAACGTGTCAATAATGCATTTTTTAATTAATAAATAAACAGCAAAAAAATGCATTTTTTCTACATTCATGTATATTTGATAAATATGAGTTATTTAAAAAAAAATGCATGAATTTAAAGGGTGCTTTTTTTTATAAAACAGAAATTACAGATAATGCAATGAAGAACAGCTTGTGTTTATCATTTAAAATTTTAAAAAATATGTATTTCTTTGAATGGAAAATTAAGTCCACAAATCCAAATGTTGTGCAAATATCTGAATTTTCGACCTCATTTTACTCAAAGAGTAGCACATGAAGGTATATATTTTATTACATATTTGATTTAATCAGGACTGGTATTAATAAATATGCAAATTTTCATCAAAATTTCAATATGGGATCAAAACTGTATTGTATGCCCTAGAAACACTACTATCTGCATTCGAACATAAAGTCATAATACAAATAAGATTTAAAATAAGTTAACATGACCAAAATTTACCAAGCCTTTCAAATTACATAGACAAAGCGATGTTTAATTACTGCTGCTCAATTGCTAATATTATTATTGATAGATAAAAACCGAAAACGGCAAAATGTGTAGCAATGTAGTATCTACAAATAAGTCAACATGATCAAAATTGCCATTTACCCATAAAGAGTAAATGGCCTTTGCAGAAAGTTTTTCAACATTTTTAGTATGTTTTTTTTTTTTTACAAAAATAGCTCTTGCAAAACTACTGGGCCAAATAAAGCCAAACTTGGTCTAAAATCCTTCAATGTCCAATAGACTGTTGATTTATCAATAAAGTTATCATACTTTTGATAGACTTGATTAATTTTACTTTTTTGTTTTTCTGCAATTTCAGGTTTCAAATAATGGCTTGTACCTCCCTCTTTGTCAGATAAGATTGTCAACAAAAATACTCATTTGACTTTATTGTAGGGTAGTCATTTCAAATAGAAATTAAAGTGAATATTAAAAGTTTTATCTTATTATCTTTTCAAAATTTTGGGATTCAATCTTTATACAGCCCCTTAGGTGTCATGAAAATATAAGTATTTTGTTTGCTGTAGATTTAATCAGGTGTGCACCAGTTTGAAAATTCGTATGCATGACTTTAAAACTGATGAACACGACTTTTCAAAGCAGGTGCATGAAGTTCAAGCGAACACATTTAAATTGTGTGCATGAGTTTCAAAAGTTGGTGTGCGTAACTTTCAAGAATAGTTTGCATGACTTTCAAACTTGTGCGCTTCTCCCTATTGTATCAGTCAACTTTGTTTGAAAGTCGTGGTCACTAGATTTTAAATTACCGCAAACATTTCTTGGCGTCGTATATTGGTATGATGTCGTCTCAGTCGATCTCTATTAAATTTTCCAGATGGTTTAATATCAAAATAGGAAGCTTGGGATTGATTTTCGGGGTTTTGGTACCATCAGGTAAAGAAGAATTGGGGACGAAAAAGGGCCAATAAGAAGCTTTTTTGCAGTTTCCTGCCAATAACTTTTATTTAAGTGCTTGGATTTCTCTGTTATTCTAGCACAAGGTACCATACTATCAATGGAAAGTTTGGGGGTAATAACTCCAAGAAGGGTTCAAATTATTTTTTGAACTTTTGGTCCTCGATACTGTTGAACTTTGTGCTTATTTCAGGTTTCAAACTTTTGTATCTGGGCGTCACTAGTAAGTCTTGTGTAGACAAAATGCACTTCTGGCGTATTACAATTTTAAACGTGTTGCCTTTTGTTAGCTATTATTCGTGTGTTTCTTTGTCAATTATGTTCTTCTATAGTATTTATATTGTAGTCATATAATGTTGTGTTGTCATTTTAATGTTATATTTCACATGGCCTTAAAAGAGGGAGGTTTGGCATGCATGTATTTGGTTTTGATGTTATATTCGTTATTCTTATAGGATTTTGTCTAATGCTTTGTCCGTTTCTGTGTGTACTACATTTTAATGTTGTGTCGTTGTTCTCCTCTTATATCTAATGTGTTTCCCTCAGTTTTAGTTTGTTACCCCGATTTTGTTTTTTGTCCATGAATTTATGAGTTTTGAACTACTGTTGCCTTTATATATTTTTTGTTTTTTCCCATTGATAATTTCTGATTTATATATATATAAAAATATTAAGATTTGCGTAATAGTCGGAAATCTTCATTTGCATAGTATTGCGCAATATTGAGAAATATTCAATTGCACAGTATTGCGCAATATCAAAATGTTGCACAATATCAAGAATTCTTCAATTACACAGTATTGCGCAATAGCAAAAAATCTTCAATTTCACAGTATTGCACAATAAATCTTCAATTGCACATAATTGCGTCAAAGTAAGAGTACCAAAAAACAGAAAATCTTTAATTGAAGTGTATGCAATAGCAAGAACTCTTTAATTAAACATTAAACAAAATAGTTGGTTGAAAAGTTAGAAAAAAGAAGATATGGTATGATTGCAAATGAGACAACTCTCCATAAGAGACCAAAATGAAACAGAAATTAACAACTATAGGTCACCGTACAGCTTTCAACAATGAGCAAAACCCATACCGCATAGTCAGCTATAATAGGCCCTGAAATGACCATGTGAAACAATTCAAAAGAGAAAACTAAGTTAAGTACAAAAAAATACAAAATACAAATATGTAACACATTAACAAACGACAACCGCAGAATTACAGGCTCCTGACTCGGGATAAGCACATACATACATAATGTGGTGGGGTTAAACATGTTAGCGAAATGTTGCCTATTTCATATATTCGCCACATTTATTATGTGGTAGAAACCTATATTATGTCAAAAACTTGATCACAATCCATTCAAACTGTATCAAACTTCAATAGTGTGACCAAAAATGCACCAACTGTTCAGTGTTTTACCTCAGCGGTCGTATCAGGCTGCGATATGCACAGCATTGTTTTTTAAAGTTGTGCACGAGTATAAATTCGGCACGATTTTTCAAACTGGTCTGCATCACATTAAACCTCTGGCAAAAGAAAATATCTATTTAATTTACATGGCACTTAAGGGATACCATAAATGTTTGTCAATCTCTTCATATTTGTAATTCATTTGTTGATCAATCTCTGCATTACCTTGTCCCGCAAAGTTAAACAATGTTCTTTCAAGTTGGCATTGATGAAAAGGGATACAACTGCAATGAAAAGTTTGTTTTCTTCGCAAATACATTTTAATCAGTGTTTTTAAGAGCTAATGCATCAGAAATTAGGGACATCACATTTATAAAAAAGAATGTATGATATTGGAATAAGCTATAAACATTGATAAAAACCAGCAGCATGAACAAATATTTAATGCAAATAAATTAGAAAACCCATGCATGATTTAGGCTTTAACTATAAACAAAGAAATGATTATGGCAGAATTTGAAAATTGAGTATGAAAATGGGGTATATATATATATGTCAAAGAGATATTAACTCAACCAAATGACTACCACTAAATCACATGCTCCTGAATTGGGACAGGCACTTACCTTATGTGTGAGGTGAGGTGGTAATTTGTTTACAAGCTTAACCCTACTAGTCTTGAACAATAGTGTAAAATTTCGCACCAAATTGGTTCAGAAACTTCCAGCAAATACCATGTGAATTGACTGATTTTAAAAATCAACAGGTTTTGAATTAAAGATGCTTGACCATAGTTGAAATAAAGCAAATAATTAACATTTAGGTTATTTTAATAGGATATTGTAGGTGTTTTCATTAGAAAAAGAAGTTAGATCAATAATTATAGTGAATTCTAATCAGACCAACTCTGTAAAGTTATCAACTGTTGAACATATAAAAAATTTCATTTGTGTAATTAGAAAGGTTGGAATGAATGAACTGAATATTTAAAAAAATCAAAATGATTTATGAAATTCAGGACTTAGTATTACATTAGAGGGGCATAACCAGGGTTGGTGAAATAACAGAGGATTAAAATTGTAAATTTTTAATGCCCATTAATATGGTAAAAGTTTTAGAAATTTTAAACCAATTTAAAAAAACAGCCCCCCCCCCCTTTTTCTCCAAACCCTGAATCCACCCTTATTAGTCCCAAGTACTTGATAATTGGCATATTCCATCTATAAACAAGTATATCATGAAACAAAACAGTGTGATAATGTTAGTAGATTAGCAGTAGGGTGACACCAGGTCATCTCAGTCTTCACCCCATACCTGGCACACTTCAGAAAAACTCAGCAAAATTGTGAAAAAAATGCATTTTTGAAACCGTCAGCAAAAAATTCTCTTAAGAGTCTACTCAATTTTATTTTTTGATAAACAGTACAGATATTTAATATTAGGATTACATAATACATCATATCACTGTTAGTCCAGAATTTTGTATTTATATGATACAAATTTAAATTTCTTTGCATTTTCCTGTTGCCATAGCAACGTATTACAAAAACATCAACACTGATAGTAATGTTTTATATGATTTGCAGTGGTAACTTTACTTTGTACTTTTAACAACAAACACACTCCTAGTCACAATTTTTGTCTAATTTTTGTACGCTCTTTGGACTCGTAACTAAGGAAACATTTTCCTTAGACACGAGATGTAATGATGTGCCCAGCCTGTTATGGTTTTTGGTATGAACTCTACATTGCTGTTTCCTTTGTCACAGCCTATGAAAGATGTGAGAAGTCATTTTTAAAGTTTTGTTTGCAGTTACTTAAGTATTCAACACTGTAAAGGTTCTAAATGATAAAAGAGAGGCAAAACCAGAGGGCCATTCAAACGTTCAAGTCGCAAAAAAACTAACAACGCCATGGCTATAAAAAGAAACCGACAGACTGAGATACAAACAATTGTGCACAAAACACAACACAGAAAACTAAAGACTGAGAAACATGAACCCCAGCAAATACCTTTGTACAATGATTATTAAAGATATGCTATTTCTTTTTTATTTAAGTACCTGTCTTTGTAAAAATCATGCAGAAGGTGATTCATGACATGTCACAGAAGTAATTTTTTTGCCCTATATCATAAGAACTTTGGTAGATGAGTAAAATTCTGTCTTTATTTTCCCTGTATTATGCCCGTTGCCATGGTAACCATCAAATCAACATTTTGCTTGAATATGTGAAAAAAGACCCTTTTTGAAAATATAAAATAACGGAATTTAAAGTCCCATAGAAATATTGTTAATCAATACAAACAATATGTATATTTACAGTATTGACAAACAAAACCCCAAACTATACAAAAACATTAAAATTGTGAATTTACTAAATAGTTTGTTTCCATAGCAACCATTTAAAAATGTGTTAAATTTCGAAAATGAAAAATTTCAAAAACTCCTAAATTTTAAATCTGTTTATCTCCCAAGACCAACAATACCATGAAATGTCATTGACAAATTTTGAAAGACCACATTCTATATATTCATAAAATAAAAAGAAAGTCGTGCGTTTTTTTTTCTTTAAAAAAAAAATTTTAGTAAAAAATTGTCAATTTTCACCAAAATTCAGATTAACAATCAGATGAATAATCAAACATTTAGTAACTTAAAAAGCTAAAATATTCCATTTATATGTGCAATTCTGACATGCATTTGTTAATTTTAAACAAAAATATATAGTAAATGAAGATAGACTTGTACAAAATGAAAAATCATCACTCTGGGTATGGTCCCCCCCCCCCCCTCTTTTTTCGATTTTTTTTTTTTTTTCAAAATTATAAAATTTGTTGAAAAAAACCGTGGTATCTCATTTAGTTTACTTGTGAACTAAGTATTTTAAGAATTTAAGCATAACACAACTTCTAAAGTTTAGGGCATCATATGTACCCCCTCCCTTCAATCTTATATGTAAGATTTCTCAGAAGTTTAAAAAAAAATTGGTAATACGCATAACCCGTTGTAGTATCTAAGACTGATGCTGTCAGTGAAAAAGAATAAATTAAAATGTTGAATCCAAAACTTAATTACTAGTAATTCTATGTATAAAAATAAGACGATGTGTTGTAATTGTCAATGAGACAATTAACTCTCCACCAGAGAGCAAAGACATAGAAATAAACAACCACAGGTCACCGTATATCCTTCAACAATGAGCATAACATGAATATCTAGAAAAACAAATCTTAATGAACATTTTTAAAAAAATAGCTCAGGATACTTTGTCTTTCAAAATGGCTATAAAAAAGTTACAGGAACAATTTAATGCAACTCATTGTTGGTTTTTGAAACAGATTAATGCTTTAAAAACTTTAAACCTAGACTAAGATCTGTTAAGCAAGGTTCACCCTGAAATGTCTGGTTGGTTTTATTTATCATTGAATTACTTTTGAAACTCTGTAAGTGTTATGTAAAGATTTTAATACAAGTATCATATTAACTTAACATTATCAATGTTCTAAGAAAATGAGGTCAGTGTAAGATGAACTATGTCAGACAGACGAAAAAGAGAGAACGGAAACGGAAAATTCAGCATTTTTTCCAATTTATAAGGGGCATAACTTATTGACAGTACATGTTAAACCAATAACATTCTAACTGTTCTGAATTTTATGGAAATAAGCATTGTGTATAAGTTTCAAAACATTTGGTTGTGGCAAACTTCATGAACTTAAGTTAGAGAACGGAAACAAAAAAGTCAGCACTTTTTTCCATTTATATAATGGTATAACTCTGGAACGGACGTACTTACGGACAAGGGTACAACTTAATGCCCCCTTTGCTACGGTGGGGGCATACAAATTCTACATGTTCTATCT
Source organism: Mytilus galloprovincialis (assembly GCF_965363235.1). NCBI lineage: Eukaryota > Metazoa > Mollusca > Bivalvia > Mytilida > Mytilidae > Mytilus > Mytilus galloprovincialis. The sequence goes on from NC_134843.1 coordinate 94,549,010, forward strand.
GAGGAAAAATATACCAACGATCTACATTAAATTGTGCAAGAATTTGTCAATGTTTCTATTGTATATGGTGGAAAAGGACAGCTTGTCTATTATTATTATTTTTAAAAACCTAACTGATTATTATTTGTATACGGCAGAATAATCGATTTTTTTTATGGTTCTCAAAACATATTTTCCTTGTGGCCTTGAGGACAATTTGCTGGTCCTAACTATTATATACTGTTTTGATTCTCAAACCTTTATGACAACCATGTGCAATGACCATTCATTGAATTTTGTCTAATTTAATCAATTGTTATATTTACACATTTTTATGCCCCCGCAGTGGCGGAGGGGGCATTAAGGTTTACCCTTGTCCGTCCTTCAGTACGTCCCAAAGTTGGTTTCTGTTCTCTATCTTTAGTTTGCCTCAACCAAATGTTATGAAACTTAATCACATTGCTTATTACCATAAAACACAGACTTAGTTTGAATTTTGGTGGTGTCACTTAAACCGTCCAAGAGTTATGCCCCTTTACAGATAGAAAAATTGCTGAATTTTCCGTTTATGTTCTCTAACTTTAGTTTGTCTTTACCAGATGTTATTAAAATTATACACAATGCTTAAAACCACCATATACAGATCAACTTTGAATTTTGGTGGTGTCACTTTCACTGTTCTATGCAATGCCTCTTTATAGAGGAACAAAGTTGCTGAATTTTTTGTTTTGTATTTCTTTCTTTAGTTTGCCTCAACAAAATGTTATGAAACTTTTACACAATACTTATCACCATAAAAGTTAGCACACAATTGGTAAGTGTCACTTTTACTGTTCTTCAGTTATGTCCGTTTATAACTTTTATGATATGCAAGCGGGAGCATCATCTGTGTCCAATGGACACATTCCGCATGTATTTCAAATCTTTTACATAAGTTAGATTAATTTATTATATATTAGAATAGAAAGAAAGGTTCTGTAGTTCTTCTTCAATTTCAATTTTAACCCAGTTAAATTGACAAAGTGACAAATAAGTGTTTGCATAAAGGTGTTGATGTACATGTCGATTTACATTGGAGGTAAATAGTAACAGCCATTATGTGTACATAATCTGACTCTGCGCAATAGTATACTAGTCCACAAAAGAAACGATACAAGGCAATGTATTTTCCATAGAAAATGAAATTGGATACACTGTACCAAGCTTAAAACTGTCCATTGGTCTAATCTTTACAGAGTGTTTTTTTCTTATCAAAACCACAGTTTTAAGACATAAAAAATAAAATATTTTTTTATTATTGTTAATATCAAAAATAGTATTTTTATAAATAAAAAATTCGAAATTAAGTTCTATAATGATGGACAATGTACTTTTTTTTAAAGAGTTATGACCCTTAAAAATATTAAAATTTATGGAAAGTGGCCTCGTTAGCGCTCTCGATGGTACAAGTTTTTAATTTTTTATTTTCAGTTTATTTCTAATAGGACGGACGTAGTTTTTTTTAGCTCACCGTTTCAAAGGAACTGTGAAATTTGCCATCACTTGGCGTCCGTCGTCGTCTGTTCGGTGTTAAATATTTGAAGCATTTCCACTGAAACTACTGAACCAATTCCAGTAAAACTTAAACTGAATGATCCTTAGGATATCTAGAATAAAGTTTGTGTTTTATTTTCAATTTTGTAAAAAAACATGGCCGCCATGGGTAAAAATAGAACATAGGGGTAACATGCAGTGTGTAGCTTATATCTCAAACACTAAAGCCTTGAGAGCAAATTTTCAGATAAATCTAACAACCCATTGTTGGGTTGCGGCCACTCAATTGTTAATTACACGGAAATTTTGCAGTTTTTGGTTATTATCTTGAATATTATTAATGACAAAGATAAACTGTAAACAGCACAACTTTCAGCAAAGTAAGATCTACAAATAAGTTTATATGACCAAAATTGTCAATTGAATGCTGTGGAGTTATAGCCCTTTAAAGAATTTTTTCACAATTTGTTCATCTAGTTTGCTTACTTTAAAAAAAGTCTTCTTCTGAATATGCTAAATCGATTTCGGCCCAACTTGGGAGTATCTTGTATAAACTTTGTATTTTATTTCCTTGTACTTCAAGAAACTTAGCCACTATGGCTAAAATGGAACATAGGGGTAAAATGCATTTTTTTGCTTTTGAAGAAAAAACGACAGATACAAAGAACATTTAAATGGAATTTTTTAGCCACTCATTGATATATATTGAAAGACACAAATAATCATAGCACTTAAAGATTTTAAATTTCAATTTGCACAAAACAAGTGTAATTAGGGACGCAGCTATCCTTCATTCAGTTTTCAGCCTTTCGGCTATTTTCTGTTGATTTCTTTGGTTGTTGTCTCTTTGACACATTCCCCATATCTAAAAAAAGATCTTAATATATAACCAGGTGCTCCGCAGGGCGCAGCTTTATACGACCCCAGTGGTTGAACCCTGAACAGTTAGGGCAAAGTTGGTCACAATATTCAAGCTTGATTCTGTCTGAATTTGGATTGTGATCAAATTTTTGAAATAATATAGGTTTTTGTCACAAAATTAATGTGGTCAAAGATCTAACAAATCTATTGCACAATACTTTGCAATTGAAGATTTCTTCTTGAAACTTTTCAAAATTCGAAATTTGAAAAATTTTGAAAAAAAGGAAGCCCTTCAAAAATCGTAAATCCCCCAATTTTTTTAAACCCCCTTGGAGCAATAACCCTTAAACTCAATCCCATGCTTTCCATTGCAGTATTGAACATTGTAGTACAATTTCAGAGAGATCTATACAATTACACATAAGTTATTGTCTTGAAACTAGAAAAATGCTTGTTTTGACCCCTTTTTGGCCCTTAATTCCTAAACTTTGGCCCCATTACCCCTAAAATGAATCCAAACCTTCTACTTGTGGTTTTAAACATTGCGATATGATTTCAGAGCAATTGAAATACTTCTACACAAGTTATTATTCTGAAACTAAAAAAATGCTTGTTTTGGGCCCCTTTGGGCCCCTAATTCCTAATCAGTTGGGACCATCATCCCCAAAATCAATCCCAACCTTCCTTTTGTGGTATTGAACCTTCTGAAAAAGTTTCATGAAGATCTATTTACTTAAACTAAAGTTATTATCCGAAAACCAATGTGTCTTCGGGCGACGACGACGCAGACGACGACATCATACCATTATACGATCCCAAAATTTTTTTGGGGTCGTATAAAAATGGTGTAGGGGGTTTCTATTATTGCGCTCACCCTTTGAAGAAATTTCATGTTTTAATGCTCAAAATGTTCACAATTGAATTCCATCTTTTAAATTTTTAATAATTTTTTGAATTTTGAAAAAAGGGGGGGGTGTGGCACCATGCCCAGAGAGAAAAAAATTCCTTCTCTACCAAAATATCTCTATCAATCATATATTCTCATTTATAATTACCAAATTTGGGTCAGAAATGCACGTATAAATGGAATGTTTTAGCTTTTTCAGTTCAAAATGTTTCAGTATTCATCTGTTTGGTAATCTGAATTTTGGTGAAAATTGACAATTTTTGACTAAAATTATTTTTTTAAAGAAAAAAAAAACACACGACTTTCTTTTTATTTTATCAATATATAGAATGTGGTCTTTCAAAATTTGTCAATGACATTTCATGGTATTGTTGGTCTTGGGAGATAAACAGATTTAAAATTAAAGATTTTTTGAAATTTTTCATTTTCGAATTTTAACACATTTTTAAATGGTTGCTATGGAAACAAACTATTTAGTAAATTCAAAATTTTAACGTTTTTGTATAGTTAGGGGTTTTGTTTGTCAATACTGTAAATATACATATTTTTTGTATTGATTAACTTTATTTCTATGGGATTTTAAAACCCCTTATATTTCAATTTTCAAAGGCTACGTCAAAGGAACGTATTTAGGCAACATTTTGTAAGGATGGTTTCCATGGCAACCAAGGTTCAAAAGAAAAAAATTAATACATTAAACTTATTTTCATACCATACCCTCCTCATAAACAAAATATAAAGACATTTGAAAATGGGTCATGAATCGCCTATCAACAGGAACCTGCATGATTCTTACAAAGACCGGTACTTAAGTAACAGTAGAAAAGAACATTTTGGTAAACAGTGACAATACAAAATCAATGGCAAAATTATGGCTCTTCTCACATTGTGTTTTCAAAAGAAAAACAAATTAAATAATTGTAAACAATGATTATTGGATGAAAATAATATATTTTTTAAATAAGTGTAGTTTCTATTGCGATGAGATTCAAATGTTTTTCAAAAGAGCTCTGAGGGGGAGGGGTTCGGAAGGGTCCTGATCCCGAAATCCCGTGCTTATAACATAAAATCCCGATGTCCCGAATTTAAAGAAATTTAAATCCCGACATCCAAAATTCCAAAAAAGAATTCCCATATCCCGAAATCCCGAGCATAAAAACACCTGATCATGACGTCCCGAAAAAGTTCCTTCCCCCAGTCTGCTATATGTTGCATTTCTATAAATATCGAAAATGCAATTTCCCATAGAAACTCCTTTCACGGCTAAAACAGTAGCACTTTTACTATGAAGTTTAAAAAAAATTATATCCTAGAATTGAAAGTTCATATGCACTACTATATTTTTCCAAGGTTAACATATAGAGCTGTACGGCATATTTTAAATGTGTATATGCCCTCAACTTCTTAGAGTTTTAATTAACACTAAAACTATGCCCTACCATTACCTTTATTTAAGGTTTCCCACAGATTTCAATTTGACCACAATGCCTATGTACATTTACTGGTAACCATCCGAAGTTATGTCTCTACGAGTTGAAACATAGAGATCATAAATAATTTTCTTTGAATATTGTATATCTCCCCAAAAGAGGCGTGGTTTGAGAAACAGCTGTATTAACAAGGTGCAACCTATAGGGAAAAGTGTTTAACAGAAATAATAAACTTCAAGGTAAATTAGAAAAAGAGTCCATAAAAACTGAAAAAAAAGCAAACATATGAATCAACGGAACAGGTGGAAAACAACTGTCATATTCCTGACTAGTTACAGGTATTTTCTGATGCAAAAATGGGTTCAACCTGGTTTGCTTTTTAATATGTCGACATGTTCATTTTCTATATACCTTCTGAACTAAATATAAACTAATTGTTTTCAATTTTTTGTAAGATTTAGCAGTATTTGTCACTGAGCTATACGTCTTCTCCCTTTGATAATCGAAATTGTTAACCATTGAGCAAAATTTTTTTACATTTTTTTGTGGTTAATATAGTTTTAGTTTTCCTATTAATTTTTGTTTAAATACATAACATTACCCATTACCGTTTATATCTATTCATCTTACCTCTTTTGTATCTGATGTTGAAAAGTGACTATACTTCTTTATGTACGAAATCCGATGTGCAATGACACGAGTATGAAAGTTTTTTTTCATTATGATATTCGCCTTGCAATGTTGTAAATCAAAATATTGTTGTATCATTGATCCTGTATATACATAGAGAATGTATTAACTAAGCTAAACACGTTTTCATTTCTTGTTTGTTTAAATTTTAGTTTAATATATTACGTGTGATAATGGTGTTATAATGTAACTTTATAAAAGTAATAAATATACATCTAATGGTCGGAAATTCCCAATTTAATCTTGTATACCTTTACTTGCACGATTGCATGTTTAACCATGACATTTCGTGTCTGCAGTGATGATATTAAATCTTGAAAAGTTAGTTGTAAAGGAAAAAGTAAAATAACAAACATTCCGATCTCCGAGGAAAATTCTAAACGAAAAGTTCATAAAGTACAGTTTATACACAAAAGCAAAAACAATTAAAAATCTACAAACGTTTTAGTCAGGGAGAGATACACTATTAGACTAAAAGTATATATGTCTGCTTTCGAGCATAAGCAATTATCCAATCTTGTCGTAAACCAGAATAGCAGTAAATGGTTACTTTATATCATATCGAAATGATTGTTTGTATATCTGGAAACTTTTGAATTGATAGTGGATCTTTTGACAAAGTTTAAAATTTAAGCTTTCAAATAAACCATTACGGTACTAACTTTATATGATACGACAATCGGTGCACAATGTTCAAAGTCATTATTTTACTTCAGCAATCGAACCTGCAAAATGCAGTACTATTTACAAGACCATCTATTGTTATTATAGTACTGTAAACTTCAGTGCTAAGAAATATTCTTCATAATCTAGTTTCTGTGTGGAACAGTTATAATTGATTTTATTTATTTTATCTCAACCACAATTATTAAATACAAAATATCTTAAAGAATCATTTTGATTATGTAGAAAAACCTCACAGTACTTTTTCGAACGGCCATTATTTCGCAATAACCATCTTTGATTTCAAATTTCATATATAAATATAATTGTTTTCCAATTAAAAAAATACTTCCTATATGATTTAAACGCCGATCCTTGCTTCGTATTATTCCATTACAATTTAATGTTTATTACATACTTGGAAGCTGAGATAAAGGCAACAGTAGTATGCCGCTGTTCATTAGTCATAAATCGATTGAGAGAAGAGACATCCGGGTTATAAACTAAAACACACGAACAATAAGAGGAAAACAATAAAACAAACAGAACACTGAATGAACTCATCATAGATACCATGATTGAAATTTTACGCCGGACGCACGTTTCTTCTACAAAAGACTCATCAGTGACGCTCGAATTAAAAACTGTTAAAAAGGCCAAATTGAAGTGAAACAAAAAACAAACAACAATGTAACATACATGTACATGAACTATTATATAACTACTGCCATATTCATCTTTCGTACAAAACATTTTAAGACAAAACGGTTTGGTGAAGCTCGTTTTGTGGCTAGCCAAACCTCGCACTTTATGGGAATGTTAAATATACCGCTAAAAAAGACAACTTTACATGACCGATATATTGAACAAATATATATGAGAACATTAAGGACAGAGAAATACGTAAATAAATAGTATAATAGTATATTCGACTTGTTAACCACAGAATAACAACGAATTACTTAAAGTAAAGACAGTACACAAACCAGCATAACAGAATTACGAACTGTATGTCTGTCACATAAATGTATCAACGTCACCAAAAATGAAGTGACAGGTAAATTTCTATCATTTTTTAAAAAAAATGGATATAATTTTAGATGAAACTAGATTATCATTATTTTTTTTAAACTCCCTGAATTCTTTCAAGGAAAACTTGCAATGCGGACTTTATGAGGAAGTATTGATGAAAATAACAATAAAACCCTTCACATCCTTCTATTTTTTTTTTGATAATTTGTTTGTTTTATATTTTTAATAGTTGCATCCTTATCTTGTTGTCAGGACCCGTAACTTTCCCGGACTTTACGTTATGTTTTTCACAAATATAAATAAGTGTTTTATTGTTGACATACATTTTAGCTACATCTTACAGGTAAGCCTTCATGTACTTTTACACATGTTTGTGATTAAATCTGGCCAATACAAGGGAAATGAAAGGTGCTTATATCATAATGGTTATATGATTAAAAGTAAAAAATGTATAGTTATTCAGATTTGTATAGATTATTGTTGAAAGTTACTTTGTGGCTTGCTTATTTATTTTTTCTTTGTTCATCTCACTTCGTGCATGCATTTTGTGTGCGTTTTGATGATATATGTATTTCTAAGAACTATGGTTATTCGAATGTTTGGATTTCGAAAATTGTTTGTCTTTGGAACGACAATACAATCTTAGTATTTGCTTACAATTAATAATGTTATTTGATATTTGGCATGTCATATTAGGTTATTATAAATATGAGGTTTTTGCACAAATGCCCTGCACTAGAATATTCGATCACGATACTTGGATAATTTATTCCGGTTCTAGTTTCAATAAATTTTGGCTAGTTTAACCTGATACCGATAAGCATCCTAGTTTTGATTGCTACTAGTATGAGACTCTTCCTTCAAATAAGCATTCAAGTCGCCTGAGAATCCAGTGTCTTAACGACTGTCTAAATGAATATTAATTTCATTTGCCATGTATGTACTACTATTTGATTTAAAAGTTTTAATCTTTTTAACTATTCATTTACGTTAACAATTTTATTACCATCCTTATTATTATAATTCATTAAATTACTATTATTGTCATCATATTACAACATGAGTTCATTGATACCAATATGTATCATTAATCGTTATTCTTTCTGTGTTTAGTAAACAACAGGGTTTTCCTAAAGCGATATTTAAAGACACGATGAAGAATATGGTGTTGATGGTCCTAATTCTGTTTATATCTACAGGTATATAAGATATCGAGCAACGCCCTAACCGATCAATTAATTCCTTTTTCTCTGAAATATTAAGTTTCAACAAATGGCAGTTCAGCATGAGCATATCTGATTGTAAATATTTCAACGGTTCTTATTTTGTCAATTGTTTTTTAAAGCACGAAATGTACGAATGAAAAAGATGTTTCGACTAGTGAATGATTCAGTACAGTTGAAATCGGGCTGATATAGAATCATACAATCTCATAAAAAGCGCCTCCCTTTAATAAAGGGGTAACACTATGAAAAAAACTATGTTGCATGTCCCGTGCTATATCGCCATGGATGGAAACCTAATATATTGTAAGTTCAGAACTTAATGCGTGCATTAATCACTGATAAATGTTAAAAAATAAAGATACTATATAATTACTGGTATTGGTTCAATTGTACATATTGGGTTCTATGAAATCACTGCAGAAATTATAAATGAAAATTCCAATTATTCTGAACAGCATTTCTTACATTTATGAAATCATGGCAAACAATTATGAACTAACAGTGTCCTAACAATGTACAAAGTAACTCTGTTAATCAAATGAATAGCCTATAACATTTGAGGTGAGTTGATAAACAAATGTTTGTTTTTCACCATTCATGATCAAAGAAGGTAAACCTTGATATACACTTCGAACACATCAAATTACTAAAGTTTTCATCGCATGTCTGACTTATCGAATCATTTGTCAACATTGACTAATATAATTCAATAAGTCTTTCCATATACGATAGGCTAAGATAATTGAGTTACAGTAAGGTTTGAGTTTTTTACTATTGTTCAATGTTAGAGCCGAATACGTTAGTATGTACTGGAAAGGAAAACAACATCTATTGGTTGATCAATGAACTGTTTTCATTTTAGATATTGTTTATTCTTGTCATCATCATTGCAATTGTCCGGCCGATAAACATCCAGTTTGTTCCACATCTGGATTTACTTACGATAATGAATGTTTGCTGAACTGCGCATGCCCGTAGGTATACGGTACTAAAAATAATTTACCAATTACTTATCTTCAATCTGGTTTAATTCGAACACTGCGTCTGGTACGCCCGCTTTTACACCTGCAATTTTATAAGAGACTTATCAAGTTTAAATAAATATACACATGTGATATCGGATACATTATAGAGCTGGAGCTTATTAGAATCCGTTTCTATATTTACAGACGTAAATCCACATGTACATCTTCCTATACCTGTCTTCGTGTTTTATTTAACACAAAATGTATTAACTAGTCAAACATTTTATTCAACAACACATCGAAAAAAACCAACTCGAAATGAATCATTTTAACGTATAGAATTATTTTCGTGATTGTCACTAATGAATTCCTTATTGGAATTATATTCATGGTAGCATATATTAATCTTAAAGAATGATACCGTTTGTTTTAAGACAAAATATTAGAAATGCAGGCTAGTAACTTATGCTTTTAAAATGTAGTCCTTGACAGATGTCGACAACACTTCATCACATGACTTTTATTTTAGATCAAAAGTGTTAGCTTGCCGTCATAAATGCCCTTGTCGTATATCTTAACAATTATGATATAAATGAGGAATATGACATGGAGGACAGATGTAAGTTTTCAGATTATGTACAATATGAGAAATAATATCAAATCAAGAAGTTGTTAATCTTTTCCAGTATTTTTTTTAGTTCATTTTAAATATAACAAAGTTTCTGTTTTATTAAAGAGCTTGTATGTGGGCTTAATCGAAATATAATGATACCATATAATGTCATAGTGCACCTTCTCTTTTTTTTATTTTAATTAATCTTCTGTGTTTGTTTTCCTAACAAAGTGTAAGGTAAAATTTTTAAAAGTAAGCAAACAGTTTCCTAATTTTTACACTTTTAAAAAAGCTGTTGCATATTTATGTCTGTTAATTAATTATTTGAGGCATGTTTTAATTGCAGTGACAGTACAAAATGACAGTTTTTGGCTAAACAGTGACAAGACAGTGCAGTTCTATTTATCAATAAAATTTACATAGTTCTGAAACATTTTCAGATTCAAATACAATGGTTCTTCTCACATGTGCCTGGTCAAAGGAAAAGCAATTAAAATTTGATTCTAGTGTAAGTTTTATTGAGAGGAAAACTTTATTTTGTTGGTGTAATATATCATAGACATTACCTAGTGTGAACATCAATTAAACCATAAAAACACTGCGTGATTACAACTGCGTGGTTATTATAATCGATTTGCAGGTGTCATCCCTCCAGTTATAAAGTTTCTATGATATGAAATAAAAGCTTGCGTCCTGTTTAAGCAAAAAGTTGTGTGTATTGATATCTTACTACCCCTCTTGCTGCAAGTTGAACAAATTACTATAAAATCAATGACTTTATAATCTGCAATATAAATCCTAAACGTGAATAAAACCTAGAGTTCTGAAAACCCGACACATCATGCTTAATTGCTGTTTCCAAAATAAAACACCAGTCAACGCCAAATACTCAGTGTTTGCTTCAAAAGAACGTACTTTGAACTAAAATTGTAACTTGTTATCGATTGTAACTGGAATCGAGAGTTATATCATTGATAATCATGCCACCTCTTCTTATTTATGAATTCATCGGCTCTCAGATTGTGGCTTTGTGAAATTTAATTGATCTGATAGCTTATTAATCAAGACTGTTTCTGTTATATTTTCTAATCGTTACTCTTGATGATGGTACGTTATCACTAATAGGACATTTGTAGTTTTTGAAACCTAACTACTTTCATTTTAAATTAAAACTGTCAAATTACTTTTTGATACTTTACGAGTGCCACTTGTGGAGCAAGATCTGCTTACCCTTCCGGAGCACCTGAGATCACCCTTAGTTTTTGGTGGGGTTCGTGTTGTTTATTCTTTAGTTTTCTATGTTGTGTCATGTGTGCTGTTGTTTGTTTGTCTTTTTCATTTTTAGCCATGGCGTTGTCAGTTTGGTTTAGATTTATGAGTTTGACCGTCCCTTTGGTATCTTTCGTCCCTCTTTTTAATTCACTTTCAAAATGTTTTTACGGCATTGTTTCAGAAAATATGCATTACGAAGTTCTGTTCATAAAATAATCATCCGAAAACCGCTCGGTTACATTTGTTTTGTTATTTTTTCTATGTAGTCAGTATCTAGTGTGAATAATTCGGTCGTACCATTGGCTTAGTAAAAATAAAAAGGTGTTCAATTTATTATCCCCAAAGTATGCTTGGGGAGTGTTTTTTTTTAATCAAGAGCTGGTAAATAAGTTCAACACTATTTAAGAACCAACAATAAAGGCCGCTTTTTTAGTGGTGATTGATTTAAAAATGCTCCCCAATGGCTGAGAAAGCATGCGTTTGTGTAGTGTCACAATGTCAAAGTTCATAATATCAGTAGGCTGTATCCAATAATTGTTCATGACTGTATAACAAATCAAAATTAGTTCTGTTTTAATTTGTTTTGAAACAAAAATACCAAATCATAAACATACCAATACAATAGCCATTAAAGAAATTCTCATTTATTATTCTTTGAGAAAAACATTAATAAAATTAACACAGAGATTGTACAAGAATGTACGAGATTAACAAACATTAGTAGAATAAACATGTCCCTTTTTGCTTAGCCTTCTATAAGAGCAATCACATTTTCTAGTCAAATATTTGTAGCTTTGAAATACCAAAGTTCCTGACTATAAACTAGTTAGACAAAATCAACCGTCATTGATAACTAAAACGAAAACAATGTCTCTCTTTTCAAAAGTAAATGCTCTAAGTTTCCCATTTGAAACTTAAAATTAAAATTCTTAAAAAGAAAAATGTTTCTGCTCCTGTTAGAAGAAAATACTCAGTTCGCTGTAAAAAAGTTCGATATTCAGTTTCAAAATACAAGTTTTTCATAACACTAGTATATTATATTGATAGGGGATTCATAAAGGCACCAAGAGAGCAATGTTGGCGGGAAAATGTTTTCATAGCTTTATCACTGCCAAATTTTAAAAAATAACAACGATCTTATAAGAATTTTACAGAAGGCTTATAATGATACCTGCAAAATATTTATATAAAGGTCAACAATCATTTTTTTTGTGCATTCAAATCGATAAAACCAGAGGATTCCGAAAATCTGACAAGAAATCCAAAACATGACAAGCGAACTTCATTAAATGGGACTTAAATCCGAAAAGATACATAACACATTGATTGAAAATCCTTGTAATAGACATTTGTTCGAACATTCTTTGTAAATGGCACAAAACGGGAAGTAGCTGTCACATTGGTTTTATCCCAATAAGACTTAATAAGACAATAAGGTTTACTTCGAAGTACATATACATTGTCCGTTTAGAATTGACATAATTCTATAATGCCATGCCCTAGGCTAAAGGCTAATTTATGCATAAGTTGGCACTATGTATGTCAATATGACATGCATAACAAAGAAGAATTATGTCTTTAAAAAAACACATACTAGCAAGCCATTTAGAAGGCGTACATGAAAGTATCTATAAATATTTGAATAATTATTCATTTCATTTTCAAATATGTAATGATATAAGTACTTTTCAGTCGTTGTGGATTAAGCTGCACTCATGTTTAAACATACACTCAGTCTTACCTGTAATGTGCAGCCTTACTGTATGCTCAACAATACATCATCACCTGACTATATAGCATGTACTGTGCTACCATCCAGATAAAACAGACGAGGAAGCGCATTACTCACAAAAGCTATATTTTATATATAATATAAATATATGGTCAAAAACATACAATTAAAGGAATATCTGTTTATTAATGAAACACGGCTTGTCAAGGAAACACATCAATACAACAGTCAAATGTGCATCTATTGGATATTCTCAAAAAGAAAGAAAAAAGGACATGAAATTTGTCTTTATATATCTATCAAAATTTCCTGAAAGTTTCCCTATTGCAAGTTTTTTTTTTTTTTACGGATCTGTAAGTAAAACAATGGAACACTACTTTCATGTTCCTGACTTGGTACAGGCATGTCCTTGATTAAACCTGCATTTATAGTTTGCTATCCGTCCTCCTTCATGACTGTTGTTTATAGTTCCGTTATTTTGTCAAATTCTGTTAAGCAACCCCAACAGACCTAATAAGAATCCTGAGTCCAAAACTATAAAACAAATCCTAGGAAGATGACACAAAACAACTAAAACAATTAATCAACAGAAAAAAATGATGACATGTTAGAATAATGTTTTTGCGTTTCGTCGACTTTGAGGGACCACTCCCTATATACGAGGTAGTAAGACGTGCTGCCGGAATAGGTCTCTTTTTTTAAGCTTAAATTTATGAATAGGTAGGTAAAACTATCAAAAATATATCATCAGGTCAGGAAACTTAACATAACTTCTTCATCTGTCATCTTGATTGGTGTTACCGGTAGTGTGTCTCTCTTTTGACACTATCGTGTTCCACACCACATGAAACCCAAACAACAGGAGAAAAGGTAACATTTTTATGTCCACAAAATATGAAAAGGCATACATTTTTAAAAATCTAAATCATATGAAAAGGGTGAGTAACAGAAACACATCGACAATCTTATGAATTAGGTAAAAAAGTGCCCCTTCCCCTTTCCGAGTGTTTATGGATCAAGGTTAACATTTCCGGCACCAAAGATAAGATTCTATATATAAATGTTTACATTGTTTATTTTCTGATCAATATAGACGAATCAAATGAGGAAACCGAGCAATAGCTGCCATTTACAAATCAAAGAAATACAACAATGGCAAAAGAGAAAAGACAATAAATAAAAAAAAACAATCTACAGTCAGCGGTTGACCAACTGTGGGTGCGAAACTTTCCCGCTGCGTTGAAGACCCATTGGTGGACTACAGCTGTTGTCTGCTCTTTCGTCAGAATGTTGTCTTTTTGATATATTCTCCATTTCCATTCTCAATTGAACAAAACACTACACAAAAACCGAAGATGGAACACAAACAATAATCCTTTTAACGTAATCGACTGGAACATTATTTTCTGTTTATTTTATTACATTCTTTCGTAATTTTGAGGAAATTAGTTAATACATTGAACAAAAACGTGGAACATGTTTAAAAAAAGAGGGACGAAAGATACCAGAGTCAAACTCATAGATTTAAAATAGACTGACACTTTACGTGTATGATAATAGATCATGGCATTTTGTCTTAGCGGTCATCTTTTAATGTCAAAGTTCGGTGGCGTAACAATACTTTTATTCAAAAGAAGTAAAATAACCATTGTTCTGCTCAAGTCTTATCGTGAAATAATTATCAAATTGTATCAACTAAATAATCTGACAACCGTTTACTGCAATTGTAACCCCTTTAGGGTAATTCATTTGATTAAAAGTAAACTGAGAGATAAGGGGAATGTTTAATATACATTATTATGGGACAGGCTGAACGCTACCTGCAGGTGTGAAATTTTCTTGATGCATTCATTGACGATCCGACCCATAGTTGCTGTTTTTTTTTTTAATGTTGTCTGCTCTTTGAAGGGTTGTTTTCTCTATTGAAAATTTCCCGTTTTCATTCTACTTGTATAGCTTTTGTCATCAATCCTGTAGATATACTGCCAAATCCAACATACTTTTCTCGTTCCCCTTCATTAAATGTGTATGTCCTTGATAATAAAGGTACCTATGTTGAAAACATTATATAATGGGGGATTATTTATTTGCTATATATACAGGAGTATTAGTATAGCATTTGTAAATTGATATATCAATTTGCTTGCAAATCATGCTGTTAATTTTCGATAGCGCAAAATTTAAAACGGTTATTCCACTTCGAATTCTATTTTATTTAATGGTTAATTGCCACGAGCATAGTCGTTTAGATGATAACACCACGTTGACCGTTGTACCCCTATTTTTGACAATATTACCTATTGTGTCTGTCGGTTTTATTCACACATCGTTGTCAATTTAATGGAACTTAATGCCACTGCCATACACGTGAGAGGTTTGGCTAGCTAAAAGAACAGTTTCAATCAACTATTTTTTTCATAAGAAAATGCGTTTACCATTTCAGGAATATAACAGTTGTTATTCATTCATTCGATGTGTTTGAGCTTTTGATTTGACCATATGATTTGGAACTTTCCTTTTTTGAATTTTCCTCGGATTTTGATATTTTAGGGAAATTACTTTGTAGTATTTTATACTTAGTAAGATTAAAATAACATATGCGTAGAAACGTGTTTACGTTGTACCTTTCGATTATTTATTACGTGTTTCTTGTAGTTTGTTAATCAACATGCATGTATGTTTCCTTGATCCTGTATTTTTACTTAGAATGTGTTAACTATACTGATCTTTCCACCTTTCATGTGTTTACATTTTTACTTCATAATTAATCTAACGAATCACGTGTCACATGGTATTTTTTTCTTATTATTGTGTTAATACAGGCAACAGTAGTATACAGCTGTTCCAAAGTCACACATCTGGGTCACATAATCTTGGAAAATCCCCGGTCGTTCAGAGTATTGACTTACAAGCAATACGAATGTGCAATAGTTTAGCGCTATAAAACAAGGTTAAATCGACCAGTGTCTACATTTGAAAATGCCTGTACCAAGTCAGGAATATGACAGTTGCTATCTATTCGTTTGATGTGCTTGATATGTTTGATTTTGCCATTTGATTAGGAACTTTCCGTTTTGAATTTTCCTCGGAGTTCAATATTTTTTGTGATTTTTTTTTTTTTTTTTTCACTTCTTAGTCAAATAGAGAATAGTAAATGATTTTTGTAAGGACAATAGCTGTCTATCGAATATATACTTTATGTAAAGAAAAAAAGCCAAATTCCACTACTTAAGACTACAATGTATCATGGACAAACAAACAGAATTGGGTGACTTTTCAAGTCAAAGAAAACAAAATAATATCCTCATAAATTAATTGTGTACACAGTATTCACCTTTGAATAACGTAATTCTTGTCTACACTGCTCGTATCAAATAAGATGCACCATAACAAGCCCATACAGAACACCAAAATTAGCTATAATCCACCGTGGAACGAGAAACGATCTTATCTAGTTGTGATACAATAGATTTTTAAACCAAGGCTAAGCAGGTTCATATTCTAGAGCATGTTTGAACATATCAGGTATTGTTTGTTCATACGATTGAATATAAAGAGTGTTTTGTTTTGATGACATATCTTTCCAAGCAAAGTTGATGTTAAAACACTCTATACATCAAGCAAAAATAATCATGTAGTACCAACCAAGTTTTAGCCCGTGCGAAAATAAATCAACCTAATTTGTTCTTGCAATGTAATAATACCAGCAAGATCTTTTTGTTTCACATTTTCATTTAATACTATAATAAATAATATTTTCTGTAAGTATTTAATGTTTAAACACAACAAGCATGAATTACACAACCACTATTGAATATAATCTCCTTTTGGTTTGGGTTATTTGACAATAACATACAACATGTATCTAAAAGACCATCAAACAAAGTGTTTTTAAATGTAATACGAATGTTATGTTGATTCTACTGATTCATTTATAATGATGTTTAGATTACAACAAATACTATAGTGGGTCTCATTGAGGGATGGGGTCTGATTCCGGATTCCACTTATTGTTATGTGAGAATCCCGTATCCCGCTTCCCGTGCCAAGCGCATGCAATTTCCCGTGTTCCATCGGACTTTGTTTCCCGTTTTCAAGCTTAATTATTCGACTTTCATGATGTACTAAGCTTAAAACAATCGGCCAATCGTGTGTCATGCTTAGACCCCAATAAACCCACACTGTTTGAATTATTCAAAGGTACATTGTTGCGATAAACTTATGGTTTCTTTTGTTAATTCGTTCTTATTATCATTACATTCTCTTTTTTAGTTTATAGTTTATACAGATATTTTTGTATAAGTCTATAGACGTCTAAAATGTGCTCAGGACATATATCGAAGCTTTAAGGTCAATTATCCTTTTAGTTTTAATTACGACAAAATACCCTAGCAATAGGGAAATTACAGTATATAACCAATACACTTCATATCCTTCTGAACCTTTGACTATTGTCAAAATAATTGTAGTTGGCAATCAAACATCCTTAATTAGGTTTTTTCTTAATTTTATCATTTTTTATTCATATATGTATATAAATGAGGGAATGCTTTATTATAAACATATAGTTCAGTTACACGTCAAGGTAGGTCTTTATTAACAATTTAAAGAGAATGTAACTGATGTCGGCAAATGTATGCAGAACGAAAAGAACATACTTCTTTTTTTTCATTTCTCGGCTGTAATAGCTGACTATGTGGTATAGGTTTTACTCATTGTTGGAGACCGTATGTTGACCTATGGTTGTTTAATTCTGTGTCATTTGGTCTGTTGTGGTGCGTTGTCTCGACCTCAATAGCCAGTGTATCAGCTCCTAATATTTGTATATATCCATATTATATGTGTGAATGAAATGTAAAGTAGAATCATTCATAGAATTGGTAGGTAGCCTTTGTTCTTCGCTTTTATTCATACACGTGTCGATGTCGTTTATGCGTATTCTGTGTTTCTCAAATTCTATCTTTAACCGAATTCTGGTTCATGAAGCGATTTTCTTTTAAAAAAAAACATTTCGGTTTATATATATTCCTGTTCGGATGACTTTGCTATTTGGTGCAATATACAAGATTTGATTTTCAAAAATCTGTAGCTAGAATTTTTTGTCAAGATATATGTTGTTTTTTATTTTATTTGGGCCGCAGTTGCGTTTAGCATTAATACAGTTTGAAAATAGAACTTGGTACCGATAAGTGACTGACTTGTGATAGTGAGTCACATCTTACTTAATAAGCACGAAGAAAACAAACTATGAGATTTGAATGTTTTTGTCAAGTCGAAAATGTTTCGTGCATATACAGCATGTTAACAGTGTCCTCTTTTTTTAAATCTATCAAATAGGTCCCCTAGTAAAACAATTTTGATATAAAACGGTAGATTTGCTATAATCTGCTTCTAAAAAACTAAACAATGAATAATTTAGTCATTTTCAGTTTGTCTTTTTATTTCGAGACTTATCCGCTGCATTACAATCAGTAATGTTAAAAAAATTGCTTGCACTAAATTAACATATGTTCAGTTAATGTTTTGACTTGTTATTTATATGAACAAATTATATTCATACTAAAGTGTCTTAAAAACTTCTGAATAGTTCTGAATTTTTTGGATTAAATTTTATACAGTTTCAAAAAAGTGACTTATTTAGAAAGAACCTAATTTTGCTTCTTAAGATAGAAGTCTTTTGCATTGGTTTGCTAGGATCCGTCCATGCAGAAAAATGGTTAAGATTGTTTTACTATAAATAATTTTTTATCGGTTGCAGAAGAACGCGTATAACCCTCATATCTTAGTCAATGATAGATAGTTGACTGACTATTTCAATTGGCATTCTATTCATTTATTTTATATTAATCACTTGTTTATGCAGTCAATGATCTTATCATAACTATTATTTTGTTAGTTTGAGTACTATCATAATCATTATTATCATTATCTTTATGTAAGCATTGTAATTTTTATTAATGCTACTTACATTATTAAAGGTACTTTTTTTTACTTTACACGCAATATAAATATTGACATAATGTTAATATTGTTATTATCATCAATATCAATTCTAATATTATTATTATTATAATTATCATCATTGATTTTATTAGAATTTATCAACAATGACTTTAAGAATTTTATATTTTGTTATTAAAGGAATTACTATGTTTTCCTTAATCGACCTTTAAAGAAGACATCATGAAGAATCTGATGCTGATTGTCTTGGTACTGTTCATAACTATAGGTAATATTACACTGTCAATCGGCTGTCTTCTAGTGACTCCGCTACTCTCATTCTTTCGGCAGAGTTGTGACTAATGATTACACTGTAACAATGGCATATAGATTTGGAATAAAACAAAGAGATGATAATAACTCTATTCAAAAAATCTGCAGTAGCAAATAGATATAGCCTTGAAATCTTATTTAGTTTCGACAGAACTTTTTGACCTTTTTTGATAATTGTTCAATCAAAATAGTTCCTATTGTTTGGAAAATTTGATTCACAATCATACCGAATTTAAAGCATTGTCTATATAGTGAAATTCCACTAAAAAAGAGGGACAAAAAATACCAGAGGGATAGTCAAACTCATAGTTTAAAATAAACTGACAACGCCATAGCTAAATATAAAAAGACAAACAGACAAATAATAGTACAGAAGACACAACATTAAACATGACTAATCCAAGCGTTCGACCATATCAATAACGAATGATTGAAAAACAACATGCCTATTCCTGACTTGGTACAAGAATTTTCCGAAGAACTGGTTGGTTAAACCTGGTTTTAGAGCTGGCTAAGTCTTCTACTTTTATGACAGAATCATACCTCAACACGAAATCTCTATAGTTGCTATGAAGTTATATAAACGAAATAATCATAAAATGATACTTCTATAATTTGATGTTATAAATTAATGATAACATAGGTACAGGGATAATATACACACTCTAACAAAAATAGCCATAAATGGTATACGATGGAACCATTTAATATTTTTCATCAAAGAAAACCTACAGGAACGTTTGTCAATTCACCAAATATTTTTATACACGATAAGACAAACATATATTATTACAGTGTTTAATGAGATTTTGTCCCCAATCCAAAAAAAAAAACCCAACAACTTATAACTGTCAAAGCAAAATGTTTAATCACTGAAAGGAAATATCTGAATTTTATAAACATTGCATTTTTTGCTTCAGATACTGTCCATCCATGTCGTTGTACTTCGGAGTTGAGTCCAGTATGCTCCACAAGGGGTAAAACGTTCAGAAATTCGTGTTACCTATTTTGTGCGTAAGTTTTCTTTGCATAACCGAAAAGTTATCGTGTTATACCTTAATTACAAAAAAAAATATATTACCTGCATCTACGTAGTTAGAAGTGAAGATATTTAAATGCAAGATGCGAATAATTGAATGCTAACACAGAGATGGGTCATGTAGAATACAGAAATGGCACAAGTAAATTGTAACAATTTTATCACTCAATTAAACACTCATGATTTGGTGAACACAATTTTCTTACAATTTCAAAGCGATATCAATAAATATCCAGACTGATTGTCTCATTCTTGCAATTACATAAGTTTAAGTTTCTAACCTAGGTTTTCATCTTCCTTAATTTAGGATATTTGAACATTGCATGGTAACGATGGTTGCCAAAATTTTAAAAAAGATCCTGAGTGCTTAATAAAATAAAATATTGCAAATATTACCCCCATTTAAATAAATCAAAGGAAACAGATAATGACCCTAACAATCCGAATCACCCCTTCCAAGCATAGTTTATAATCATAACACATTACCAAATTCACTTCCTGCAAATGCAATGTACATGGCCAGCTGAAGGACGCCTCCGGGTGCGGGAATTTCTCGCTACATTGAAGACCTGTTGGTGACCCTCTGCTTTTGTTTTTTATTTGGTCGGGTTGTTGTCTCTTTGACACATTCCCCATTTCCATTCTCAATTTTATGTTGTCGAGTAAGGTAATATACTAACAATTATCGTATACATAGTTCGAGACAGAGGTCAAACACAAAAAATGTTATGAATTTTATTTCAGAGGAGGTCACACTTTAGCCTGCCGTCGTAAGTGTCCATGTTAGTCGTAGCCCTTGTGAAAGTAATTATGAATGAGAATGAAGTAAGTGTTGACTCTTGTAGTGAAATATAATCTAAATGATAACAAATAAGGTAAACAAAAACAATTATTAAAATCAATGGGGAATCGGGATTCTTAATAACAGAGAAATATAAACCAACAAACCAACAAACAAACAAAAATAAAACAAGGAAACATTATAATGCAATTTTTTTGTAACGATACTTTTCTTGTACGTGGACAAAAATTTAGAAGTCTGTAACTATGAAAGCCACCATTTTGAATTCCAATTTCTTTTATTTTCTTTTTTTTTTGGGGGGGGGGGGGGGGACTGATATAATTTCTCAAAAAATTAGAAGAAAGTAACATCTGATCCTCCAAATCTTTGAAAATT
The DNA here is from genome assembly GCF_965363235.1 of Mytilus galloprovincialis. Taxonomy (NCBI): domain Eukaryota; kingdom Metazoa; phylum Mollusca; class Bivalvia; order Mytilida; family Mytilidae; genus Mytilus; species Mytilus galloprovincialis. The sequence continues at coordinate 94,570,402 of NC_134843.1, forward strand.
AAGGGAAAATGTTCTCTCTTGGTTTTTCATAACTTCATCATTGACAAGTTTAAGTTCTTAAAAACAATCAAAAAGTTATAAGAAATAAAAAGATTTTTTAAGACTTTAACAGATGGCTTTTAAGTATGCCTATAAAAAATTTATAAAAAGAAAAATGGGGGTCAATGAGCAATATTTTTTTAAGGCATTTAAATGGATAAAACCAGAGGATTCCGGGAATCTGACAAAAATCCAAAAACATGATAAACGAACATCCTTCATATCTTATTCAGATACAAAAATACTTGATATTATGGAGGTAAATCATATGTTGATGTATTGTCATGTTGATTCTGATTTCTTTCGGTTTTTGTCAAGATTTTTTTTTTACTTTAAGAAAAAAGTGTTCAGTCAAACAATCTACGTTCATTAATTCTTCATTGCTATTATATAATACGCAATAATTTATTTAACATTTCTATTTCAGCACCAAGTGAAATGGAATAGTATATTTAATATATATTGTAGATTATCACAGAATAAAACAAACTTTCACATGTTTATTGTTGAATATTATTTCAAGTAAAATCTATTGCTATGTGTGTGTTTGTTTATTATCGGACACTCATTATCGGATACTTCGTTATGTTTATGATCCGATCATCCCACTTCTGTTTAAGTCTTTTATCATTCTATATGTCTTCTGTTTGTTTTATTTGGCCGGTTGCTTGTCTCGAGTGAGTAGATCGTTGGTTCAAACCCAACCTGGTCAAGCAAAATAATTTAAAATGTGGTTTGGCAAATTTTCCACTAAACACGCAATTTTCAGGAGTTAGAGCAAAGGAGTCGGCTAGGAGCTAAAATGATGTGTACGGTAATGATGATATATCTTTCTACGGCCATCTACAATGTGACCGGACACGTTCAAAAATCAGTCTTAGTGTATCGGTCTTTTACAACAGAATAAAATTTAGCGGCAGTAAGAGTTAACACTTTTTGTTGATATAATTCGAAATATATACTTTCTTAGTACACTTGTTGTTAGTTTATCAATCATTGTGACTTGATTGGAGAGTTTTCTCATTGGCATTAATACTTCATTTTTGTATTCATATCTTAATATTGAGAATAGAAAATGGGGAATGTCAAAGAATTAACAACCCAATCAAATGGCAGACATCAGCCGAAGGCCATATATCTATACTATTTTGACTTTGAATAACGTTTTTATCAAGAAAATTAGGAAAAGCCCATGGCAACCGCCCCTTGAAAACGGATAGTCTATTACAGGAACTGAGTAAATTTGTAGTTTAGATTAAGTAATTCAGTCTTTAAAACATTATAACTTTGTCAGAGCAATTTGTATGTAAGAAACACTTTCCTTCTGTGTTGGAGGGTATATACGAATTCAAATACTTTATACAAGTGAGTGGTTTAGCTCGCCATAAAACCAAGGTTTATCCACAATTTTCTACCAAGTCAGGAATATGAAAGTCGTTATCTATTGATTTGATGAGTTTGAGCTTTTGGTTTTGTCATTTGATTTATGACTTTCTGTTTTCAATTTTCCTTCAGTTCGTTATTTTTGTTTTTTTTTACTTTTCATGAAATCCAATTCGAGCATGTTAATTCTATTTTTGCGTACTATGTTTGTAACATGTCATTTCCAATGACAACGTTCATAATGTTATATTATACTATGCCGTATGTTTACTATGAAGATTTTCTATGAGGAATGAAATCGGTAGGAATAAACTAAATGATTTATGATACAACAAATATAGGCAACAGTAATATACCGCTGTTCAAAAGTTATAATTCGATTGAGAGAAAACAAAACTGAGTTACAAACTAAAACTAATGGAAACACATCGACTATAAGAGGAAAGGAACGGACGAACAGAAACACTGAAGTGGAGCAAAAACCACCGCCAACATACATAAAAACGAACTACTTGATAGCAGCAGTCATATTCTTAACATGATACAGGACATTTTAAGAAACAAATTGTGGGTTGAACCTGGTTTTATAGCTAGTCAAACCTCACGCTTTTATGGCAATGTTAAATCACAGAGAAACGCAAAAACAAAAACCATAATAGTTGAAACAACATGCAAACCCTAGAATAGCAACGAACTCTTCGATCAACGACATACAGCATATGAAAGGACATCACAAACAGTGACGCACTTATGTAACGAATATGTAATCTTGAAATTCATTTAATTATTTTCACAATACCAGTCCTAACAATTATCATGATAATAACAGTACTGAAACGCTGTTTTATATTTATTTGGACTACAAACAATAAGACATAACACATTATTCAACCGAAACTACAACAAAACATCAAAAGTTAAATCATAAAATACCGAGACAAGTCGTATAGCAATACATATTCACACTGGTAAACAGTCATATTCAGGAATAGGTCACGTTCGGTACTCAACAGACCGACGAAATACATGATAAACCACAATCGAAGTCGTGGAAAAAATGTCGTTGGTTAGTTAAGACACAGACACATCTGATAGATCAACCAATTCCTGATAATTTCAAAATATTTACGGAGTGTCATTTTTAATTTTTCCCTGCTCATAACTCTGCTGGAGCAGTTTCTGCGTACGGAGAACACTTATGTATGTATAATGAGAACATGCATGATCATAGCGTATCAATTGAGAATGTAAACACCGTACGATGGAGCAGAGGGTATGTTAATGCTGATATATGGGAAATTGATAATTGGGAACTTGAAATCATCCTGTTTATCAACGATTTTAGTTTGAAGTCCTCCATCTGTGTCAAAATTGAAGAAAAGATCAAGTTATGAAGCATTCCTTCTAGTATCAGTAGTATCCCTAACTTTAAGTTCACCTGGACATATGGTATGTAAGTACTGACTGAACTATAGGTTTTTCAGTCATAGGACATCATCAATATATATCAAAGTAAAATTCAAGAATATCGGAAGATTCTTCTTCTTTTGGCTTTTAGAAGGTTCTGAATGACCTCTGCTTCATACGAGTACATAAACAAATCGCCAAGAAGGAATACATAATTAGTACTTTTTGGAATACCGACTGCCTGTTGAAATATTTATTCTCCAAACTCAACAAATATATCGCCGATTAAAAAGTCTAGCATTTTGCTTATACCATCTTCAGTGTATTTTCTGAAATTATCAGTGTGGTTCTTCACAAAAGAAGAATTATTATAATCCTAAACAAGAAATTTATATCTACGATTCTCATTTTTATAGAAAAAGCTCTGTTAAATGAGATGGTGATATTAATTTTTCAATTCAGCATGAGGAATAGTAGTTTAAAAAGTAGAAAAAATCAATGGTCTTAATGTTGCTGCAAAGTTGCAGGGAATGTGATATAAGATCGTATAAGATTGTAGATCTTTCGTCAGTGTTAATATGTGTTATCAAATTTAAAATGTACTTTATCTTGATGATATCTTTCGTTAAATAACAATGCATTCTTCACAGGAACTTTCTTATAAAAATTTTAAAGCATTAATGGTCCTTTCCAAGATTTATGTATTTCAATTTCAAACTCTACACTAGCACTTATGACAAAAATGGATGATTTTACTTTCACGTTTTTGGATGGTGATGTTCCTTTGGCACCATCGTACGGTGTTTGCAGATCATAACTCGTTCTCTATCCCCGTGTCTTTAATGAAGTGTTGGATTTTAATGTGTATTACTGGTAAATTAGCAAGTCAGGGCTTTCGTTACCACAAATTTAATGTCTTACAAAAACATAGACCGCACGAGGGAGGGTATGTATACATCCTTAACAACAAAAATATCGATCAGTGCACATCCAACAGTCAATGGGTTCGACAGAGTGTAGTACCTTGAAAGTGCATATGTGTACAGCAATACTATTTACCATTGATTTAATTCACTGATAACAAAATCAGTATGTATGCAAAATAAAAACAATATTCAGAGATCTTAATTAAATAAGTTACTTTTTAGAATACGTTTAATTAAATTCAAATTCAAATATTTACAATTCAAATTCAAATATTTATTGTCATATAAACTCTGAACAATAAGTTTGTGACAAATAATATAAACATACACAAAATACATTTAACAAACAAAACCATGAAAAAAAAAAAAAAAAAAAAGGATTAAAGGATTAATAAACTTACACGGATGTATTTAAATTACCGGGCATGGTAAACAACTGCACCGTAAAGTTCCAAATTTTTGTATCCATATCAGAATGTATTTAAGGTTTTAAGTAATTCGTGGTAACGAAACTTCTGACCTACTGATTTACCAGTAGTACTTATATTACGCTAATTGAAATCCAATTTGACTTTTCTCAATGTCGTATTGATAAACACTTATTCTAATTTGAGTAAAGCTTTTTCGATACATAAATGTCTTAACTTGACATTAATATCAGACCCTTTTGAAGATGTTTTTAAATTCAGAAAGAAGTACGCAACTTCTGTTTAAACATTTGAATTATCATATATAGTATTGTTACAAGTAAATCTTACATGTATATTGACAAAAATGTATCAACCTTTTCAAAAAAGACTACACGAACATCAATGATTTTAGACTTCCCAAACTACTTATAATATTTGTGTGTTTTAATAAATATGATCAGGGCATATATGTATGCATGTTACTGCTGTAGAATGGGTAGATGACAATTGGAAAATTAAATGCATCCAATAAGTACCAGATTCTACTCTTTAGTTTTCTATCTTCGTCAACATCGAAAAATGTTCTCAAGATAAGACGCACACCCTCTAGTTTTGGTAGCATCCTAAACATTAAGATCACTCAAAATCCTGACAGGTATATAGCATTTCATTAAAACAGAATACTAAGGGGGCAACTGAACAAACGTATATCATTATTATATGATTATAAGGCAAGCGCCACTCCATAAATCACAATACAAAATTATAAATATTGAGCAATATGAAAAAAACAGGCAAAAGATTACAGAGTTATATTCAATCTCATACCTGAAAATACCATTACTTTTCTGTAACTAGAGATATGACAATTATAATCAAATATTAAAACAAGTATGATATGATATGATTAAAGGGAGAGTACCGTACAAAGTAGGTTACTAATATCCAAATCTTATAAATCCTCAGTAATAAAAAGTTTTTCTTTGTCTGAAATATGAATAGATATTTGATTAAGAAAACAGTCATCACCATTTTTGTCTTCGTATAAACACTCAACATTTGTTTTTAATGGTAGCTTTCAGTTTTAACCAAATGATTAAGCTAAGTATGGTTCTGTCATACATTTTGTTTAATAATATAACTTTCTTGTCAAAAGAGTAGTTTTGGCAGCAGTGTAAATGTAACATGACTGTAAAACATTGTTTTCCAAATGAAGAAATTTCACAACTGTTATCTGCAATTGTAACCCTTTCAAGGTGAATGATGAGTAATTTATTTTACTAATAGTGGAATAAGAGATTAACATATATTACGTATACATGTAGTATAGTAAAAATGAACAATATTATGTAAAAATTGAATGTATCCTGTTTTTATAATTTCAGCAGGAATACTGCTTGACTCAACCTGCATTAACACCTTGATGACATTTTTTCATTATTGATAATATTGTTAAAGCATAACACAATGAGGTTTCAACTTCCTCAGGCAAAGTTGACTTTAGATTAATTTGGCTATTTTCTATGTAATTTTTGTTATAAAGCTCTTCAATAGTTTCGTGTTGTTATCATTTTTTAAGACTGAATGCATTATATTATTAAAGTGCAATTTATTTGTATAATATACAGATATATTCTTATAGCGCACTTAACGCTATGGCAGATTGTATAGCAATATGCTGGTAACTTATTGTGTTAATTTCAATAGCTCAAAACTAAAATGCGTGCCTATAATTTTTATTTTATTTTCTGTTGTATTTTTACAAGTGAAATTTTTAAAATATTCAGGTATTTAAATTTCGACACTTGGCTTTAATAATAACACGAAATAAGATGAATAATTGTTACGGTGTCTTCATAATTTATTTATTTAGTTATTCTATTTAGCTTGCAGTTGTTATTTAGAATATTGTATGTTTCCTTGAGCCTTAATATTAATTTGAAATGTGTTATAATTACTGATCCTACCACCTTTCCTTCTCGTTTTTACTTCGTGATGAATCTTATTAGTAATATATCACGTGTCTAATAGTATTTTGTTTTAATTTATGTTATTACTATGTAATAAATCCTCGTGAAATCTTCTATCATTAGGAGTATTCTTTGACATGCAATATGGATGTACAGTTTCCCAACCGCGGTCAAATAAAGAATAGGAAATGTCTTTTACAATTGGACATTTGGTGTCACTGAACATTTAAAATACATAATAGAAAAAGATACTGTCAACTGCTACACATTGTCATTGAAAACCAAACAGAATGGGTTTGACTTCTTATGATCAAAGATAAATACACACAAAAAAAGAGCAAATTGTGTACACAACATCTTCCCTTCAATAAAATAGTTCTTGTTCATAGTACAGTAACATGCATAATTACAAGCACAGCTAAAGCGCCAAAATCATCTATAAACAATTGTGCACCAACAAACAATTTTATAAAATAGCAAAACAACAGATAAGCCTTTTCATCGCGAACCTTCACATTACTGAGCCTGTTTAATCTTAGAGTCCTTAACAGTAATTGTTTTATGTCATTTCTTAATGTGGTTTGGGGGTGGAGTGTTTCGTTTTGATGGCAGGTCTTTTGAAAAAAGATATATATTCAAGTTCTTTAAAACATTAGGTAAATAATATAATGTCATACCAACAATTAATGTGTTTTTCACTTATATTTTGTTGTTTGTGTGGTACTACCTTAGGCAAATTGTGTCTGGCAAGGTATTATTAAGACCTTCATTTGGTGATTTCACATATTCATTTAGTACTAGGATAAGTAAATTCTATTCTATGTTATCATAGTAGTCAACGCCTAAACACATCTCACGTCAATTACACTTCTACTTATCATTATGGTAGCAAGTCATGTTATACCTATGATAAATAAATCACTACGTGCCTCATGGACAAAATAAATGTTGGGATCATTTATTTGAAAACCGTTGAAATTTCGTTTCAAAGTCGGAATTAAAGATTTTGTAAAACACAGTCTAAGAGTTCAAAAAGATCCCTCATTCAGCCTCTTTATTAATTTTTCAACTGCTTTGTATTTAATGGATACTGGTCCATTTAACAAAAAATAAAAAAAAATTAAAGATAAAAAAAAAACATTTCAATGAATATAATTTTCATACAATGCATCCAGCCGCATACTTCTTATCAAGATCGATGATTAGTATGATTAATCAGTACTTGGGCAATTTCAAAGTTTAAATTTCACGTTTTCAAACCTGCCAACTTTTGAAATTACACATTGGGGTGTTATGCTTGATACCACTTTCAAGCGGCTTTTTCGTTTACGCTGTTTTGTACTCTATCTTTTAAAAAAGTGTCAGATTTTTTTTTTTAATAATAAACTGATGATGAGCTGACTACTCCTTTTTTCCTAGATTACTTTGAAGCATTCTTGTACATATATTAATACGTAGAACATATGTAGGTAGAAATAAAGGCAACAGTTGTATACCTCTTTTCAATAGTCATAAATCGATAAAGCAAAATCAAATCCCGCTTACAAACCAAAATCGAAAGACATACATCAATTATAAGTGTAAAACAACAGGTCAACAGTACCACTGATAATGATCTGCTACAAAAACAAAAGCCAATATTCATAGAAACAGACAATTTGATAAAACCTGTCATATTCCTGTCTCGGTCCAGGCAATTTTAAGAAAATATGGTGGGTTGAACCTTGTGAAAACAGTAAATTGTTTTAAGTGACTGTTGACTTTTTAAATTTAAAAACAATTGACAAAGTAGAACATTCCTCTGATTCCTTTTAAAAATAAAAAACAGTACATTGCACTTTAAATCATTTCATAATTCATGTCTGCAGACGAATTTGCACCTTGTTATGGCTTTTTCAATTTGAGACATTGCAGGCAAATCGTTGCAACAAACTTATTATTGTTTTTGTTTATTTCTTGTTATTATCATTACCATTCTCTTTATTATTTTCTATAAACTCGTTTTGATCTGTCTATAGACGTCTTCAAGGGGATCATCACATTTATCGAAGCTTTCAATTCCGTTATCTGTTCATTTTTGATTACAACACAATATACTACATTTGTTCATAGAAAACTAGTAAAAGGAAAATTTCAGAAACACTTCACATCATTCAGTTGTTCCCTTGTAATATCTTTGTAATGTACCAATGAATACACTTTTGACAATGGTCATGACTCCTTTCCTTGTCAATTAATTTTCTATTAAGGATGATTGCTACTTGTGTTTTTGACCTTTTGTCAGATATTCGGAATCCTCTAGTTTTATCAATGTAATTCAGATAAATATTTTGCGTTTCATGATTTGAAACATAGAATATAAAAAGTCATTTTAATTTTTTTTTTTTTTGAAAGTCTTAATTATTTTCTTAGTTTCTGAAGGAGAAAATAGCAATTTTTTAACTCATAAAAAAACGAGAGAGATTGATATCCCACTAAATTCTATTAATTGTATCTAAAATCAACGAAACGGACCTGTCATTTTCTCCTTTTTAAGGACCGTTGTGTATATATGTAACACTCCCAAACGTGTCCTTCCCCCAAAACGTGTCCGGTTCCCCCAAACGTGTCTGTTCTCCTCAAACGTGTCCGTATTATTCAATGTTCTCCAAACGTGTCTAATTTCATAACCCGTAAACGTGTCCGATAATTGTCATTCGCCAAAACGTGTCCATTATTACACGCCAGAACGCCTTAAGTCTTTTAGCGCTAATACATGCATGGCCGTCCAGAATCAATAACTTTTACGGCAATTCTATGATGGTGGTCACAGTTCTGGGTGTGTCTATTTGTAGTTTGTTTAATGCCAGTTGTTAATGATTAGAATACAACAAAAATATTGCAAATTTAATCTGTAACATATGAATTGACTTTTGACTGAAATTGATTATTGTCCAGTTGCAAGTATTTCATGCGCATTTAGAGCGAACATACATATATATTCTTGTACAACTAATTAATTCAATTAATCGTTTACTATGTAATTTATTTTGTTCTAATAAACTCTGTTGATGCCTTTTATTGCACGTTTTGCAGAATAGACTTCCCTTCTTTCAACAATTCTGATATTTTAAAAGCTCTTAAAATGATAAACTGCTTATCAAGTTGTTAAATAAATTTTAGGTATCGAACCTTACGAAAGAAACACGAACAAGAGACATAACGTCCAGTGTCAAATATTGCAGGCATTTTTTTAACGATATTGTGCAAGCAATAAATACATTTGTCATTTCGGGGCCGTTTATATACATGTAGCTGACTATGCAGTATGGGCTTTGGTCATTGTTAAAGGCCGTACGGTGACCTATACTAGTAGCTGTTAATTTCTGTGTCATTTGGTGTCTTGTGTCTAGTTGTCTCATTGGCAATCATACCATACACATCTTCTTTTTATACTGTAGATAGGTTCTTTTATCATGCCGGGAATTTAGGATTGGGCGTATTTTTTTACGGTTATTCGGAATTAACATTAGTTGGGATTTTAATCTAAAACAAAAGAGTTGTAAAAAAACGCTTTTTATATGACTTCAGTAAGAAATGCACAGCGAATATGATATTCTCCAAACACTAGGTAACTGATTTAATATCTACAATTTAACTGAGCATGGCTGCTGACATTTACATCCAACATAGCAGAACGAACGCCCCCACTTTTACTGAGATTATACTGCTGGTTTAGAAAACATACCTAAAGCTATTTTCTATATTTTAATGAAATAGTAAAATAAGTATACGTTAATGAAACATCAAAAACCAAATAACCCACGTATTTATGATATTGACACAAATGATAATTCCAGTAAAAGAAAAAAATATGGACACATTTAGGGGATTGGACACGTTTTGGTGTTTATTAAGCAATGAACACGTTTGGGTGTTTATACAAATTACACGCTTTGCGCTGTGTTCAACTAGATATGTTTTGCAGTTCAGTGACGTCGATGTGGACACGTTTGGGGGAAGGACACGTTTCTGAGTGTTACATATATACCATCAATTTATATCAGTCTTTAAAAACACATGTCATTTTTTAAAAAAAGCGAACATCCTCAATTGTCAGATTTTTTGTTTTTATATTTTATAACAATTTTTCTCATACATGCATATAAATAAGGGGATGTTTTATGGTTAAAGATAAAGTTCAAATTCGCTTTACTATAAGTCTACACGTATCTGTCATTGTTGCTAATTTTTTACGTCCGTTATATATATATATACCATCAATTTATGACAGTCTTTAAAAAGACATGCCATTTAAAAAAAAAGAGGAGCGTACATCCTTAATTATCAGAATTTTTGTTTTATATTTTAAAATATTTTTTCCTCATATATGTATATAAAAGAGGGGATGTTTTATTGTTAAACATATAGTTCAGTTACACCTCAAGGTAAGTCTACATGTACAACTTTAAATGAATGTAGCTAATGTCGGCAATGTTATGCAGAATGGAAAGAACTTACATTCATAATATATTTGTAATTGAAAAGTAAAGTAGATTCATTCAAAACTTTGCAGATGATTTTTTGAAGTTTTTGTAAGTGGCATGTCGCCCCGATTTGTCTTTGTTCCTCTCGTTTTATCATACGAGTGTCTATTTTGTTTTGGCGTTATATGTGTTTTTCAAATCCTATCTTGATCCACATTTCTGGATCATGAGGCGATTATTTTTTAAAAGACCAGCTCAGATTTTGATATGTTTGATATATCTCGCCTGTCTGGCTGTGTTGATATATGTTTGACTTCGAGCTTTATTGAGCCAATATACGAAAACAGTTTACTTTAAATTCCCGCCACTAGAGTTTTTATCAAGGTATGTGGCTTTTTTTACGGGTGGTAGTTGCTTTAAACATTGGAAAATAGAGCGAGATACTGATTTCTGTACACAAAAAAAGCTATGAGATTTGAATTTTATTGTTTCATCGCTATTTTTTCAAATTCAACATGGTCAAATGGAAATCTTTCAAGCATATGCAGGACGATGACAAATTAAACAAATTCTTTTAAATACGTTCACTGGTAACCAATTTTGGTCCGAAAAGGTCATTTTGATATGATCAGCTCTTATATATATCATATATTTATTTTTCAGTTTATCATTTAATTTCAGACTTACCAACATCAGTCAATTCAGTACTGTTCAGACAATTTAACTCTACACACTAACATCGTTCTGAATTGAATTAAAATCTACTTATCAGTACTCATTTTGCTGAATGATAGATGTCTTTAAAAAGAAAAAAATACATTTTTACTTCGTATGACACCAGTCTTCTGCATTGACATCCCAGGATCCGTCCAGGCAAAAAATTGGTACTAATAATGTATTAACTGTAATTGGCCTGAAATTCTTTAGATTGTTGATTGAAATTCTATTCGATTGTCTTTATACTTAATTCATATAGATCAGTATTGTGCATCAATGTCTTTATTAAAATTGAGAATGGAAATTGAGAATGCGTCAAAGAGACAACAACCCGACAAAAGAGCATAAAACAGCCCAAGGCTACCAATATGTTTTCAACACAGCGAGAAAATGTTGACCTTGAAGCCGGCTTCAGCTTGCCCATAATAAAAATATGTACTAGCTCCGTGAAAATGGATGTCACCAAAACTAATTTGATTATATTATCATCAATATTGTTTTTTATTGTGTTTTTCATCAATGGCTCTCAGCATTGTATTTTATAGTGAAAGGAATTACTGTGTTTTACTGAAGTGATATAACGAAGACACTATGAAGAAACTGCTGTTGATTGTCTTAATACTGTTCATATCTATAGGTAATATTTCTGGATAATCTCTTAGATCAATTCATTCGTTTTTATGTATATCCATATCGAAATACTCGTAAAACAACACGAGGTTGCACGTGATGTCTTCAAAATAATGTTAGTTATTAGTCGATTACGAAAATAAGGTTTAGTAGGCAGTACTAAGTATTGTTTATAAAGCTAGAATCTTGTTATCTGATTGTTTAATTACCCGGATGTTGATATTCCATGACAGATTCCCCGGGGATAAAATTTTGCTTAAAATATTTTATAAAATTAATAAGGCAATGCAAAATTATAAATAAGAATAAAATTTTGAGACAATTGAAAAAGAATGAATAGATTTTACTTATTTTATTTTCCAAAAAAAAAATAAAAAACATGTCTTCAATTATTTTCTTCAAAATAAAGAAGGAAGATTTTAAGACGTGCAGCAACATCGGTGTTGATAACATTGGTAGTGGAAGTTTTTCATTACAATTGTATTCCCACGAAAACAAAATCCCATAAGTATAATTATGCGTAATTGGAAATGAAGGGAAAATATAGATAAACCAAGCCACAAAGTTTCATAAGGTTTTCTTGACTTATAGAAAAAAATCATTACAAAGTTAATAGATTCTAAAATTATATTTTTTACCGAAATGGTATCAATATTGTCTTAACAGTAAAAATACATTAGCAATGTTTAATTTTTTCCGCACATATTCCTAACATTCTCATTTTGTCACTATACATTTTCAACATTCTGATTTTTCCTAACAAATCCTTTAAATCATTATTTGGTTTGTCTTTCATTGTTTGAAACATTTAAATTGACTTGGTTATCTTATTTTACGATATTTGACAATCTTCAAACGATACTATTATCGGGTTCATACAAATGAATAACATTTAGTTTTTTCGACCCTTCATTTTATCTTTTTTCGGGGATGGTATTGGGACTTACAATTTTGTTCGAATTCTAATTATTTCTGTATCTGGTTGAATCGACACCTGGTCAAATGTGCACAGGGACAGTCAATTCAGAACCTGGTTTATTCGGCTACAAATGTAGTTATTACGACACCATGACTAGTATTATGTTTTGCAAAGTAAACTATTGAAGGCGCCGTTTTTTACCATATTTTTACGCTATTTTTGCTTGAGGTTTCAGCGTATATTTTCACACAAGCAAGAAGTTCCAATGGAAACTTTGTTAGAAAACATTTCGTAGTATCTGTTTCTACTGGAACTTAAATTATCAAGGAATTTCCATTTCATGACAACTGTACATTGCAAGTAAACATACAAAATTGGTGCCAGTGACATTCTTATTATATAAGTAGATAGTCCTTGCAGGAGAGAACACAAATTTGAAATACAATGATTAAATTCGCTTTCATCCTAATGTTAGGTTCAACAATGGCTTGGGTTATTGTATTTATAATTTTAAACCATATGTTTTAAAATGATACCCAATCAAACTTAATGAATAAAATATTGAGAAAACTTCTAAGAGCAAACAACTGATCATTTTCATTATGTATTATAACTGCTCAATTACATATGCCCTTGGATTTTTTAACGATGTAGGAGGGTTTTTTTTTTAATTATACATATTTTGATATGAGCGTCACTGATGAGTCTTATGTAGACGAGACGCGTGTCTGGCGTTCTAAGTTATAATCCTGGTACTTTTGATAACTATTTACATCCCTGGGTTGATGCCACTGCTGGTGGACGTTTCGTCCCCGAGGGTATCACCAGTCCAGTAGTCAACATTTTGGTGTTGACATGAATATCAATAATGAGGTCATTTTTTATAAATTTCCTGTTTACAAAACTTAAAATTTTTCGAAAAACTGAAGATTTTCTTATCCAAGGCAAATTGCCTTTACCGTATTTGGCACCACTTTTTGAAATTTGGATCCTCAATGCTCTTTAAATTTGTGTTTGTTTGGCTTTATAAATATTTTGATATGAGCGTCAATGATGAGTCTTATGTAAACGAAACGCGCGTCTGGCGTATTAAATTATAATCCTGGTATCTTTGATAACTATTTAATTAACCTCGGCGAAACAAAATAAATATATATAAAAAAAAAGCGAAAACTATCCTCCACATATCTCAGAAAAATAATAAAAGAAAAAAGAAAAATATTTGCAGCCAAATTAACTAACCAAATTCCAAAATAACTTTCAATAGGTATCGATTTAAAAAGGACCGATTTGACTACTTCTATAGGTACCAAATTGATCAGGTGCCGATTTGATTTGTACCCTTTTTTTCGAATTTAATGAGTATTGATTTGTTTTGAATAAAATCATCGTATTATTCATATTGTTCAATGATATACTAAGTATTTACAGAACATGAGTTTCAAATGTTTGAAAAAAAATCTTCAAGGTAAATTTAAACAGTTGACGTCCATAAAAACAAATAAGTCGAACGCTCGACTATAACAAACGACCGACTGGAAAACAACAGTCATATTCAGGACTCATTTATTGAATAGAATGGTTGGTCAAATCTGGTTGTATAAACCAGGTTTTATAGTTGTTTCCATTTGTTTTTTTAGTCGAATAAACTAGGTATTATAGCGCTAGACCGCCTTCTTGTATGACAGATTCATACTTCCGCACCAAATCTCTATTCTTAAAATGAAATTTAGTAAACGATTAAGCCAATTGGTGATATTGCTTAATTTCGTGTAACGTTTATATTCTAACTAAATGATAACGTTAAAATTCAGAATTATTAAGGTAATAGGACATTTGTTTTCCATAAGTTTCATGTGTTTGAGGTTTTGATATTGCCATTTGATAAGGACCTTTTGATCTTGACTTTTCCTTGGAGTATATTTTGTTATTTCATTTTTTACACACTCAATGAATAGCTTTAAAAGGCTTTTCGATAGTTGAAAAAAGATCACCGAATGCGACATTTGTCATTGTGGACCAATATGATTCATTGATTCTTTCTAGTAACGATAAACTTATGAAGATCGAAAAAAATTCTCAATTACTAAAAAAAACATATTATTCAATTTATCATTGCATTGTTTTCACTTCAGATATTGTGCATGCTTGTGCTTGTGCTGCTGTGTGGGATCCAGTTTGCTCCACTGCTGGCAATACACACAGTAATGAAGGATGCATGATTTGCGCGTAAGTTTTATTTACAATACCGACAAAACTAATATTAACTTCAAATGTGTATATCATTTTAACATAACAAGTTTGTATTTGATATTTTCGGTCAGACGTGACATATATTCAGTTTTGAATTTTCCTTGGAGTTCGGTATTCTTGTTATTATGCTTTTTTTTAGCAACCAGTGAACAATTGATTCAAATGTTTGGAAAAATACAGAAATTGTTCAAATGGAATACAGAAAGGAGTCTTCGATTCAAAAGAAAATTTTGATAACTTAAACACTTATTATAAAAATAAGAAGATGTTGTATGATTGATAATGAGACTATTCTCCACAAGAGACCAAATAAAACAGAAATTAATAGATTTAGGTCACCGTAGAGCCTTTAGTTATAAACCTCATACCGGATAGTCAGATATTGATGACAAATGTTATCAAACCAAAGAAGAAAACTAAGCGCTTGATTTATGTACAAAATAGTGAACGAAAGACACATATGATATGCAGCAACAAACAACAACCACGAAATTAATGCCCTGGTAAATATGTTTTTCCCACCATTTTAAAGTGACATACCTACATAGATATATGATTATGCATATATATTTGACATTGTATGTTGGAACAGGTCTAGTAATTACTGTACCTTATCAATGTAATCCCCTCCTTTTTTATTTCACTTTGATTTGTGACTTTCCAAATTTAGTTTATATGAGATTTGAACATTGAATTGTTAACTATTATTGCCAAATATTAAAAACTATTATGAACGCTAAGTCAAAGTCTTGTTACTTTATTGCCAATTTTACTCAATAATCAAATAAAATATAACTTAAGTAAACAGCTGTTAATTCCCAGACAAAACCCTACCCTCATATGAACAAATATTACCACAGAGATTGACAGCTTTGCCATTAACTGATCAATTCTTATAAGTTTACCACTAAGCCCCCCTTCCATTATACGTCTCACCATATTTTGAAAAATATTTCTTTTTCTTAAAAATTAAATTTCTACATATTCAATTGTAAATTGATTTGAACATTACATGGTAAAAACTATAACATAAAACTTAAAACTAAGGAATGCAGTTCGTTCGTCAAACAGTTCAGTCAGATAGTGTAATCGCCATTTGTGTTTCTAAAATAAAAACAATCTAATATTTATAGTTTTTAATTAATGAATTCATTTATTCGAATCTCGGCGAAGGAAGCATTTGCAGATTTAACATAGTTGTGCTGAGTAATTTTGGGTTTTCATCCATGTTTCATCCTAACTAGTGTGCAATGGAATCCCGGCGATCGCGAGAGAAGAAGTAAAGTTTGTTTCCGCAAACGTGCAGGTTTTACATTGTTGGTCTGATATTTTGAGTAATTAGGAATATAATATGTGTTTTCAACCGTGTATGACTTTCACTTATAATCAGATGGATGTATCTGTCGTAGAGTTGTCACTTGTTTAGACGTAATTTTTACTAATTTTGTCCACGCTGTTCATAAAATGGAAAAAAAGGCTGACATTGCACTCAATATTTATATTCAATATGAATATTTACATGTTGTCTATCAAGACCTCAAAATTGTTTACTTGTGCATCGGAAAATCATGTTTATATCATCACTTGCAGTGGTTGTTGAGAAAATTATATTGGACAAACCAGCAACACCATTAGAAAAATGAATTATAGTACATACACAGAAAATTCGAGTCCCGCATACAAATATGTATGTAATAAAAATCAAAAGCATTGGTCTCAAAATCTGTTAAAGTAGAGTAAGCCAAGAACTTAATAAGTTTCATCAAACTAGTCTTGACAGACGTCGAACATTTGAAATACTTTTAGAACTAGTATTTGACAGACTTCGGAAATTTGAAATTCCTCAAGAACTAGTCTTTGACAGACTTCGAAAATTTGAAATTATGTAAGAACTAGTCTTTGACAGACTTCGATCATTTGACATTTTTTGATTTATATTTCAGCGGAGAAGTGTTAGCTTGTCACCATGCATGTCCATGTTAACATGAAAGTCGTAACGAATGGGACAGAAGTAAGTTTAAACATTGTACTGAAAGATATGTTTTAATATTAGATTGTGTTGCACAGATAACATCAGTTCTAAATTACAGAGGATTTTAACAGAACAAAACAAAGGAAAAACAGTGTACGCAATGAGAGAAAAGTTCTCCAAATAGCACACACTTCACACTATTTGTTTGTCCAATATGAACTTTCCTCACATCTGGAGTAATAAATCTACTCTAAAACTTTTAAAAAGGGACAGGTATCTTTAGCACAATTTGAGATATGAAAATCACGAACTTTTACGATCTAGTCATTGTGGTATCCTCCAATTTATATAGTATATCTGGTTTAATCTTTCAGATTTCAGTAATAACGTATATTTTCCTTTGTGCATTCTTGCAATAATAAAAATTGAAACAAAAAAACTTTGGACAAAAAAACTTTCTGAAGGAAATATATAATGAATGGATTGAATCATTATCGACGATGAAGATCAACTAAAACAACAGAAATTTGTTGAAGTGATCGATCTGGTGATAAGTGAATACTTTATAGTGCCTTTTCTTATGGAACTTAATGATTGGGGTGGATTGATTGAATAATTGACTGATTGGTGTTTAACGCCATGTGTAGGACTATTACGCTAATTTGTGACGGTCAGTCTTTATTGGCGGAGAAAACCGGGTTGTTCGGCGCTAAACATCGACTCACAATCCTAGTGAATTGCGATCTAGTCGATCACATCTATTACGTGCAGAACTCTAACTCACAACCTCGGTCTTGACAGGCTAGAGATACAGTTGTTCGATTACTTAGACTAATCAGCCACCGAGGCCCCGGTGTTGATTTATGTTTAACTATGGAAGAGGCAAATGACCATGTTGCATCGTGTGTTAAAAAAAATACGTACGTTTTAGACCTTTTTTCAAATGTAACAAGACCATTGAGAACGTATCTCTTGTTTTGTGAAGGTTTTTTTTTTTGTTGATTCTTTTTCTTTTTGTTTTCAAGATATTTTGTTATTTTACATGTAATCAACAACTATTCAGTCATTTGATCGACAGTTATAAGTTGTGCAATGCTATTTCCTTAAAACTAATCCATTTTACATTTTTATTTCAGCACTAAGTGAGATTGAATAATATATTTGATATATTATAAAATATCAAAGAATAAAACAAAATTTCACATTATGTTGTTGAATATTATTGCGAGAAAAACTCTGGTATTGTGAAACTTTTTCATTTTGAATATAAAAAGAAGATGTGGTATCATTGCCAATAAGACGACTATACACAAGAGACCAAATGACACAGAAATTAATAAATATGGGTCACCATACGGCCTTCAACACTGACCAAAGCTCATGCCCCATAGACCACTATAAAAGACCCCGAAATGACAAATTTAATTCAATTCAAAAAAGAAAATTAACGGACTTATGTATGTACAAAATAATGAACGAAAAACAAATATGTTTCACATCAACAAACGACAACCAATGAATAACAGGCTCCTGACTTCGAAAATTCACATTCACAAAGATTGTGGCCGTGTTAAACATGTTAGCAGGATCCCAACCCTCCCCTAACCTGGGACAGTAGTGTAACAGTACAACATAGGAACGAACTATTAAAATCAGTTGACATAGGCTAAACTCATCAGATAGATACAAATAGAAATTCATTTAACATAAACACAGAGTGGACATAGTAGGGTACTTGTACATCCAAACAACACAAAGACACAAAGTATTGTTTTGAGAGTACTCGCAGTTACTGACAGCAAGTTTTAAAAAAAAGGAAAAAAGAAACAATATGCATCTAAGACTAAATGCGACTTTACCGCTAAGCATGCGGAATTTTAAAGGACAAGCAAAGGCTTGACCGGCCTGGAGTCGACATGATGTGTCCGGTAAGGATGAAATATCTTTTTGTGTACATTTACCTTATGACCTGACATGTTCAAAATCTTAATCAGTGTGTCGGTCTTTTAGAAAGCAGTGTTAATTTAGATCACATTAGTTTATGTGTTTCGCTTGGTTTTAGCCTGTTAACCGGATTTGTTTTTGCTTAATCGAATTAGGACTATTGAACATTTTATCGTCCAGAATATTCATTTAAATTGCTACAGGACGTTACACAGTCGTACATCCTCATCATCTGTTCCAGTTTTATGTTTTTGTTCACAGTTCTATACAATTTTCCTTAAACATCTTGCTGCACATGTCCACACAGGCTGTGCCGGACACATATGTCTATATGTTTAATCATACAAGTTTCTGGCTGTATTGGTCACAACTTTTTGGAACTTTTGGTCCTCAGTGATCTTCAACTTTGTACTCGTTTTGGCTTTCACACTTTTTTCATCAGAGCGTCACTGGTTGGTCTTGTGTGGATGTAATGCACGTCTGGCGTATTAATTATTTTTAGCCTGGTACATTTTGTTGGCTATTATTCGTTTGTTTCTCTGTCCTATATTTTCTCCCATTTATTTATTGTAGTCCAGTCATGTAATGTTGTCATTTCAATGTTATAATTAGCATTGCCATTAAAGCGGGAGGTTTGTCATGCTACAAAACCAGGTTCAACCCGGGCCACTATTTTTTTCTGACAATGCCCTTTATCAAGTCAGGAAAATGACCATTGTTATATAATAGTTAGTTTCTGTGTGTGTTACATTTAAATGTTGTGTTTCTGTTGTGTCGTAGTCCTCTTATATTTGATACGTTTCCCTCAGTTTTAGTTTGTAACCCGGTTTTGTTTTTTCCTTATCGATTTATAAATTTCAAACAGTATACTACGGTTGCCTGTATCTAATCATTGCTGTATCAGTTTAAAAGAAAATAACGAAGACCATATCGTGTAATATTTGTCTTCAATTGGTCTCCAATTAAACCGAAATTTGGCATGACGTCAAATATCGGCTGGCATCCTTGTTGGTTATGCGACGTCACCAACGTCCAGCTGTCATATTTTTAGCACACAAATTGCAATAATTTGAATTGAGTGGCACCAAGAAGATTAACACTTTGTGTTGATATAACTATATTAAAATCATAGTTAATATCATTGTTAAACACACTTGCACATTCACGGTACTACAATCTGTCGATAAGTATATTTTGGCATTTGACATGGTCATCATTTGTGTGACCTGACACGTTCAACATCTGAATCATTGTGTCGGTCTTTTACAAATCAGTGTTCATATTTAGATCACATACGTTTATGTGTTTCTCTCGGTTTAAGCTTGTAAACCGAATTTGTTTTTGCTTAATCGAATTATGACTTTTGAACATGATATCGTCCAGAATATTCATTTAAATTGCTACAGGACGTTACACAGTCGTTCATCCTAATCATCTGTTCGGGTTTCATGTTTTTGTTCACCGTTTTATACAAATTTCCTTAACTATCTTGCTGCCAGAAAGATATACGTGTCCACACAGGCTGTGTTCCGTCGTGCAAATTTTAAGACTATTGTCTATATATATTGTTTTAAATGTAAATGTTATTTTAAGATATGTTATATTGAATTGAATTTAATTATCCTCGACACAAAATGGGTAATATAAGAAAATAAAATAGTAACCCTTTTTATACACAATACATACATACATGTCCAATTATATGATGTATTTATTGTCATTTTAACGGTATTTTCAACATTGCAATATAAGCCGTGGGGGAGGGAGTGGCTGGACAAAATGACATGTCCAACCCACCATTGACCTGTGCCAATTTCGGAATATGACAGTTGTTGTCTACCGTCCGTTTATATGTATGTTGATGTTTGCTTTTGTTGTAGTTCAAAATTTATGTTGTTTAGTTCTTACAGATGATTTGTTTTCCGCGGTTTCAGTTTGTTTTTTTGTTTTTTAACAATACATGTAGCAGTTGCCAAGTTTTATTTTATTTTATCAAAATAATATGTTGATAATGTCTTTCTCTATTAAAGTTATACTACAGACACAGTGTAGATACTATTCTGTACGCTATCCGGAAGTCGCGATTTTCGAAGCGATGATTTCCAACTGGCTAACAAGATGGTTTTGCCTACGGTAACTTTTCTCATCATTTGTTTACTCCTATATCTACAAAGTGCTTTGAACATCTTCAAGGTATATATAGCATCATAAATATGAGTAACTGTTACAAAAACATGCATTAGAATATAAAATATACGTGTGCATCACATCAACTTGGTAGAAAAAAGTGAAATCGATGGACAATTTTGCTCTCGTAGTACAAAGCAAATAATCTTTTATTGCAAATATTTGTATCAGTTTACAGTTAAATATATACTGTTCAATATTCTTTTCGTATTTAAGTAGAATATTCGTATTTCCCATAAAAAAATATGTTTTCCTTGAGGATCCCAAAATAAATTACTGTACGATCAGTCTAGAACTGACTGTATTCTAGAAGCGATTTCAGATTTTTTGACTGTATGACCAGTCGTGATTTTGAAGAAAAAGCAACAACAATTTGAAGGTATATACGTGTATATGTGATATTATGAACTATCCAGGGAACTATAACGTGTAATTACTTTCATCAGACAATACAAATATATTTCTGATGAATTTTTTAGACGGCAAAATAATTGTATTTTTGTTCCATCAGTCTTATTTAAAATCAAATGCCTAAAAAGAAGTACATGATTCGCTTGTGGACTTTGTAATAGTGTATCGTTGCAGTTATCTGTTTAGCTATTACATTTTTAAAGATTATTTACACCGTCCGCCGTTGACCAATTGATGATAACATAAATCAAGCTTGTCTTTTAAAAAAAAACAAAAAATGGATAAAGACAGCTTTGTGTAGGGGGATAATTCATGTGATATAATTTTTACGTAAGTTTACAGAAATAGAAGGTCCATAATGCATTAATCGAGTAAAAATGGAGCAATTTCAGAAAACTTTAATGATTGGTTTAGGAGGTGTTGGAAATACCTGATGGGTGCCCCCATATAATGTAATGTTCAAGTCCGTATCTATAATACTAAAATTACGAGGTCCAATTTGTCAGCCGTCATCGGGTAAAAACGACAAATCAAAGAATTCAACTCTATATATAACTAATATAGGACAATGGTGTAGATTAAAATTACACCACTCCAGACCCTTTTGTTTTCAGCATAATTAATATTGCCAATAATTAACAAGTTCCGGGTCGAATCCGATACCGATACAAATAGTATATTCAGCTATTACCTTATCTGTACGTTCCGCATTTGACAGGCGCACCACCAAACGGTGTATTTAGGATTTTGCTATATACACGGGTCATAATCAAAGGACTGACACTACTAAATTCAATCATTGTCAAATTGTTCCCTATTGTAGTTTTATTCAGCAATCAGCAAGACTTTCTAAGATAACTAATATAGGACAATGCTGTTGATTAAACAATACTCCATTCCTGGATATATAGCCAGGACCTTTTGTTTTCCAAATAATTAATATTTCCAATAACTGATAAGTTCCAGGTCGACGGGTTCAAACAGAAAGATTTGAAAGCAGAGAAAACTGTGTATCTTATAATCGACATGACTTATCAAATGACAATACCAATTACTAAAATAAGACTTAGGCATAGTTTAATATACTTTAATTCAGTCACGGACCCGCGATATCACGGGTGTGTACTTGTCTTATATAAAGTAACCCCATAAAAGATTTTTACTAAAATTCGAAATAGACGGTACACAATACAGTCATGATCATTTATGATAAGGAATCCCAATAAGATTAATTAATAGTTATATCAGTGACGGATTCAAAAAAAGGGGATCCGGCAGTTTGAAACCCTTTTTTAACTATCAATTCATTTGTATGGGAACATATATCTGGAATCCCCTTTTCTCCTGGATTGGACCCCTCTCCATTTAAAAATGGCCGGAACCCTCAATATATATTAAGTGGTTTATGAGGAGATGCGCCGCTTACAAAACCAGCGAAACATATTGTACCGGTCCAAGTTAACGGACGAACGGCAAGACGAACTTCTTTATCACAGTACACTATAATCCCCCGCTTGACAAAGTGGTGTACAATTGAGTGTCAAAGAGACAGTTTTCTCGTTTGAATTGTTTTACATGGTCTTATTGGGGCCTTTTATAGCTCACTATGCGGTATGGGCTTTGCTCATTGTTGAAGGCCGTACGGTGACCTATAGTTGTTAATGTCTGTGTCATTCTGGTCTTTTGTGGATAGTTGTCTCAATGGCAATCATACCACATCTCCTTTTTTATATAGCTCTACATCTTAAACAAAGTGAAGGAACTGTGATCAATTATAGGCTACAGTACGGCCTCGAATGTGTGTAAATACATGCATTTTTATATAACAACTAAATTTGTGTGTTTTTACAATTTTAAGTATAACGGAGGACATTTCTGAAACTTATATACTAGTATACATCAAACCTTCCTCTTATTTTAGCAACATTTAAACATCCTTATAATTAATGTAGTACCGGTAAGTCGAGTACACCCTATCAAGCTAAAACATGTTTCATAAGTTTTCCGGATGTGAATGTATTGAAATATATTTGTGTTATTTGTGCGTAAATAACTTTGAAATCACCACTAGAATACAGTGACATAAAGACTGATCATACAGTTTTAAAATAAACAAGCGAGACTGACCGTACAGTGAGAAATTCAAACAAGTGTAATTTTCTTATTTCTGGCTTCAAAGATTTGGTTGAAATTTTTACCACCACTTGAAATATACTTCATTGAGTTAATTAAGTCTGGTTTTTACGTTAATTTGTACACTAAGAGGGTAAAAAGATTGTTTATAGGTTCGCCGACTGATTTTTATTAGTGATGCACTTGAAAATCTCTTGATTAAGGCAAAGACACGAATATTGAATGTGTGGAATTTAATTCTAAACCATTTGAGAATATCGATATCGGCTGAATTAATCATTAAGCAATGTACAGATGATCAACTTACCGTTTAATTCAGTATACCAATCAAATTTAAATTGTGATCCAAAAAGTTCTCGCTTCGAAAATCGCGACTTCCGGATAGCGTACAGAATAGTATCTACACTGTGACAGATATATAAGTTAACTAGTGGTACCATCAACATTCTCAATGTGCAAATGAATACATAAATGTTCTTAACACATTTATCAATTTTTCAAATTAAATAATGGCAGGAAATTTCTCAGGTTTTAAATTCATTATGAACTAAAGGAGACGAATATGGGATATACTTAAGTTTGATGACTAAGCAAGTCAATAAACAACTGTGAATCCACCATGAAACCATACCAGATGACTTATAAAATCCAAAAAAAGTAAACCCGGCAAATATTATAGTAATAAACCCATATACACGTAGTGAATCAATGTCAACACACAACGATGTAACCGGTTAAGTATTTTTAAAGAGGATCTTCAAATATTAATTAATAATTTGTATTAATATCCATAATTTGGTTTTCCATTCTTTTAAATTTTAGCAGCGTCTTAAAACCCAACTCTTTATTTATAAATTTTTTATCTGTTTTAGTTTGTTTCCGGAATTAGTTTTATAACTATTGAAAAGTGGTATACTACTGTTGCCTTAATTTATGTCACTGGAATAAAACATTTATCGTATTTAAAAACTTGTATTTGTTAATCTTGACACTGACAATTATATCAACAAAATTTGGAAAACATACAATTTCCTTGAAAATCAATCAGTTTATTTTTTAGTCGTTTTGATACACTTTAAAAGAGGGACAAAAGGTACCAGAGGGACAGTCATACTCACAGATTCATAATAAACTGACAACGCCATGGCTAAAAATAAAAAGACAAACAAAAAAATATTGTTCGGAAGGCAAAACATAGAAACTGAAGACTTAGCAACACGAACCCCACCAAAAACTAGGGCTGATCTCAGGTGCTCCGAAAGAGTAAGCAGATCCTGATCTACAGGTGGCACCCGTCGTGTTACTTATGATATTATAAATCCATTAAAAAGTCTAATTCAATAGGCCACGATCCTGAAAAGAAAAAAGTATTGTACTTACGACATAAGAAACATAGTCGATATCATCTGTGAAACGGTTATTCCATAACGGTCAACCAACTCGTGATGACGTCCGTAAAATTTACGAAAGGATGATTTCAACTCCAACATTTGGAACTCTTGGTTTAATAGCTTCCTTGTGAGCAGCAATCCTCTATCAAGTTAATCATGATACGAAATACAAGCCTGGGAATATCGTATCATTGGGAGATATATACTCCGTATGCAGACGCTGCTGGAACGTTGCTACTTTGAAACGAAAAGTTCACAATTGGAAAGCTAAAATCATCTTTTTTGTCGTAAAGTTTTGTTTTCACCCGACCCGCATTGTCAATTTCTAGATGTAAGTCAAGATAAGAGTCAGACTTAGCTGTATCTATAGTATCCTTTATCTCTAGTTCGATGGGATAGAGTCGAACATCATCTATATAGTTAAAGGATGTTGCTAACTTCTTATCTTTCTTCCTAAGAAGTTCCTGTATGAAGTCAGCCTCATAATAATAAAGAAACAAGTCGGCAAGAAGAGGGGATAATTGGTTACCATTGGAATTCCGACAGTCTGTGAAGAAAAAAAACACGCCTTCCAAATGTAACAAATATGTTGTCAATCAGGAAATCAAGCACCTTGATAATGTCAGTATCAGATAATTGTTTGTTTGAATCAGAGTGATTCTTTACAAAATAGGATTTATCCCTCCCCAAGACAAGATACTTGTATCTACGTTCGCCATTCTTTTTAATGAAACAAAGTAATACCAACTCTTTCAATTTGTCTTTTAGTTTTGAATGGGGAATACTTGTGTAAATTGTAGAAAAGTCAAATGTTTAATTCTATTGCAAGATGAGATAGTCTTAGATTGTATGTACTCTAAAAGATCTTTGGATATTTTGTTTATCCACACATCTGATTCACGCAACCTCTATGATAGGTAGTTTCACAATAACATTTTAGAGGTTCAATAATTAGAAAAATGACAGATCATCACTCCATTCTTTCAAAGGACGTGTCACAATAGTCTTATAGAGTTATAAGCTGATGCGAGGTCAATGTGTAAATAAAAAACGTCAACGACATTTTTCGACTAAAGATGAAACTTTAACCGAATTTAGTTTCAAGTTCTTTGCATCAAATATTCGTTATTCATTTTGGAATTGTATATTATTTAAACATAAGCAAATGTTGACAATGTAAAAGAACCTGACAATTTGAACAATTCTTCGATAAAGTCACTGTATTTTTGGAAAGTTATGATGATAACTTTTAACAAGTTTCCCCAAATTTTTAATCCAGTTTCTTGTGTATTCTTCAAAGCATAGTGCATAGTGCAGATACTGAATGCTAGAATATTATTTGAACTAGTTTAATATAGACTTTAAGCTTAAAATATGACATGATATGTGCCATGCAGCGTGTTTACCGTGTTCTTATTTTATTTATTTTTCTGTCTTATTTTGCATTTTGTTATTCAGAATATTGTATGTTTCCTTGATCCTGTATATCAATTTATAATTTTTTAACTAAACTGATCTTACCATCTTTCCTTCTCGGTTTTACTTCACGATTATTTTAATATATCTATATTTAGGTCTTTCCACCTTTCTTG
Organism: Mytilus galloprovincialis; assembly: GCF_965363235.1. Classification (NCBI taxonomy): domain Eukaryota; kingdom Metazoa; phylum Mollusca; class Bivalvia; order Mytilida; family Mytilidae; genus Mytilus; species Mytilus galloprovincialis. The sequence continues at coordinate 94,597,152 of NC_134843.1, forward strand.
TGGAAAGACCTATTGTATTTGTTCTGATTATTTTTTTTTTTCTTCCACCTAATTTTTTTCTTGCGGTGTAAAAATGTTTCAAAAGATGTCGCTTAGTTTTTTTGTATATGATATCATTCAGTCTATACGCTTTTGAAACTGACCCTGTTTAACCGAACACTTTTCTTTGTAAGAGTTATCTCCCCAAACACTGTTTTTCTTGTTATCAGATCTCCTCCGCAACCGTAAAAAAAAGCGACAAATTTATTTTTCCAAATTGCTCGTTATATCCTCAGGATGTTACGTTTTATTTTCACCGAAGCTTTAAGAAGACTCCATATGAGAGTTATTTCCCCTTTTGTAATGAAATAAATGAAATAAATTTGTTACTGGAAAACCATTAGTGATAGAGGCCTAGGGTCTTTTGATTTGAGGTCCTTGGTCCAAAAAATATCAAAATAGATCCTTATTGGTGGAAAGACCTTCAATTGTTCTTTGAACAATTGGTTTTTAATTATATTTATGTTTTATTATGAACGTATCCGTATGAAATCCTGGATCATTCAATATTTTCTTCTACATGCACGTACAATATGAAAGTGAATTTTCCCATTCATGGTCAAATATAGAATAGTATATGCCTTTTGTGTCAAAGAGACAACAACCCGACCAAAAAAACAGACAACAGCAGAATTTACCCGACCACCGCGGTTAAAAGTGATTCATATGTAATGCATCCTGGGAATAATTAAATGCTAAATACAGAAATGCGTCATGCCAAATTCAGAATGGAGTCATCGCTTCACAAGTACATTCAACCTAAACATTTGTTTTCTTTTTTGTGAAAAAAAAGTTCTTTCAATTCTAAAGTGATATTATACAATTACTGTCTTTTGATGAGGTAAATGTGTAGTTTTATTGACTTTTGAAAAAGTGATACTCACTGAGGCCAACACATTTACCGATACAAAAGACAGTAATTGTTTTATTCCGTGTTTCCAGAGCAATGTATGTAATGGAAAATATTTAACAAAACCAATTGTACATCAAACACTTTTTACCAAAATTGTACACGTAAACGCACGCGACGTTTTGCGCGATGAACAAACTTTTACCGCAGGTGAATATGCTTTTTTATTTATAATCCCGTTTATATAGGAGAACCTACTAAAGTTCAATCAATATGGAATAAACATATTTATCTAGACTGCATATTGTTTAAATGTTGGACCGATTCAGTTAAGATCATAGAAAAATAGTAGTCAACAAATAATATACACTGCAATTACATGTTATAGTGTACTGTGGATTCATTTATTTTCGTGGATACCAATTACGTGGATTGAAGAAACCTGACATATTCGTGGATATTTAATTTTTCGGTTTTGCCGAAGTCTGGATAGAATCCTATAAACAAAAGTGTCATGTGTTGAACATTTATTTCACCTGTACTTGCGAAATCCACGAAAATTGGTATCTAACGAATTATAATGAGTCCACAGTATTCTAGTAACCTAATTCATAGCAATCCCAAATATTTCAGGGTCTTGACCAGAAAGGCTCATAATTTTTAATAATAAATGTTCCCTGACAACGTAAACGGTCTCACTCATGCAATTCCATTAGTTTACGTTTGCATCCTAGGTTTTTATTCCTAAATTAGAACTTTGAAATTTAAACATTCCATGGTTAACGATTGTTGTAAAAAATTAAAAACTATTCTTAAGGATTTATCAAATGGAGGTCACTTCATTGCAATATTTACCTCCTAGTTGAAGTACATATAATCTACGTTTTCAATTGGAAAGTATTAACAAAAGTAATTGTAAAACATGGATCAAAAATTTGATTTCAATTTCATTTGTTTACCCCTCGAGTGCATAAGTCTGGGTTGGAACCCCGGCCTTGTGAAAACAAAGACTTCAAAATTGATAGTTGCTACTTCTCCGCTGCTTGTTCGCCATCAGACAATGGATCAAGATAGGGGTATATATCTTCCAACGGACTATTTCCTTTGACGAGCACGTTTAAGTCCTACTCTACGTGACAGTATAATTCCAAGCGGTGTTCATATCCATATCTCATTATCATGTTCTCATCCTGAATATGCAATTAATTTTAACAACTATCTATCATTACATCTTCACCATTTCCACCAAAGTGCCAATTTATACGATCACATTGACTATGGTCTGAGTGTTTATCATAATGCATATGCATCAGTGCTAATCCATCGAGTCAGTTCTCGCTTATTGTTGCACGTAAACATTTACATTGATATGGCTTCACTATTTAATGCCCACTTTCGCCATTGGTTACAATTAGGAGAGAGGCGAACGATATCTAAAAATAAAAAAAAAAACAATTCAAAAAAATTACGAGGAAAATTCAAATCGAAAACTTATCAAATCGCTAAATTTAACGCTCAAACACAACAAACAAATGGTAAACAACGGTTATAATCCTGACTTTGTACAGGTATTTCCTCATGTAGAAAATATTGGATTAAACCTAGTTTCCAAGTGACACTACATAGGGTGAAAAGGGGAACATTCAGAATTTAACAAAATTTGCTTTATTTCACAGATTTTAAAGAAATTAACTGAAATAAGAAGTTTTATAAATATTTAATGAAGATTAATAGAATCCTGGGCCTTAAATATGATGACTCAGCATAAATTCACAGTTTACAGTATGCACAGTTTACTTAAAGTCTTGGATACAAAATTAAATCATAATATTTGCATATTTGTAAGTTAAATTGTTAAGACGTGCTTATATTTATTCTTCGCAGTCATTGAGACTCAAAGATCCTTCCTGAATATTATTTATGGGGTATTTGTGTCCTTTTGATAACCCAAAAGTAAGCCGCAACACCTAAATCCGTTTTTTTTTTTGTCACCACGGCATAATTGATACAAGCTAGAAAAAACAAAAACATCTCAAGAAAACTTACAATAGTGTGTTCTATCCTGAATATGTACTAAATATTCCAGATTGCTAGAAACAGCAAAATGATTTAGGAAATTTGAGGCCCCAGGGGCAAAAAAACATAGAAAATTGCCTACCCCCTGAGTCATAAAACAAATAATTTAACTTGTAAATGCTATGATTTTATGATCTTAAAGTTCTTGATATAGAAACAATAACTATGCTTGGCAGTTATGCAAAAATTAGATGTAAGCAGTCATCTCTACAACATTTTAAGTGAATTTATATCTCAGACTGGTATCTGCATACATACAACTATTGCAAATATGGCTTTGTTTGAACACTTCTAGTATATATAGTTGCTAAATTGTGTCAGATATATGGCTACAGATGATACTGTTGTGACAAGAATTCTAAATTGACCATTTTAGGCAGAAAATGTGTTCTTTAATTGACAAATAGGCATACAGTAAGATGTGGACTGGATATAGAGGCTGGATTGGATACTTTATATAATCTTGAATGTTGTAATGATTGACTGCTAAACATTACATTTATGATATTCTAGTATGCTTTCAATATGTTATCAAAACAGTTTTTTAACATGTTCTAGGCATTTTTTATCAGAAAATATGCAAATAGGGTAAGCTGGCAATAATTAAAGTCTTGTTTTCAAATTCTTAAAAAAATTGAAACAGGGGAGGGGGTATAAAATGTATAGTAAAGAAAATCTTAGAGTATACACAGTGATTTCTTTAAGACTTTAATTCTGATAAATGAGTATTAATGTGAGAAAAACTGATTATAGAGAGTTTTCTATTTGAATAAATGTCTGTATAGGTTGCACGTTGTAAATACAGCTGTTTCTCAAAACACGTCTCTTTTGGGGAGTAATTGAATATTCATAGAAAATTAATTTTGTTTACATACTGGTTCCCAGTTATGCTCTCTGTGTTCCATATCACAGAGACAGAACTTGGGAATGTTACCAGTAAATAAACACGTACATATTGTTTACATTGAAATCTGTGGTAACCTTTCATTCGAGGTAGGAGTAGTTAAGAAAATTAGTGTAAGTTTAAACTCTGAGAAGTTCAGGGCATATAAACGTTGAAAATATGCCGCACAGCCCTATAGTTTGACCTTTGAGAAAAATTGTGGTGCATATGAACTTTCAATTCTAGGATAAGATTTTTTTTCAAAACTTTATAGTAAAAGTGGTACAGTTTTAGCCGTAAAAGGAGTTCCTATGGGAAATTGCATTGTCAATATTTACAGAAATGCAACCTACAACGAAGACTTAAGACTGCACAACAAGGACCCTGCGAAACACAGGTGAAATCGCCGGTCCTGCGGAAAGGTAAGAAAAATCTTGCCCAACATGTGGCACCCGTCTATCCTGAAGACAATTGTCATGACAAAGATGTTCAGATGGTACTGTTTGTCCTTTCGCCGTTTCTTGTTTTTGTTTATATTGTTTTGTTAATATGTAAAGACATAAAACATACGAATCAGTATGACATACTCGTACATTCAATACACTGCTTATACATTCAATAGATAAACATATGACACCAAATACATCGCAGAGCTTATATTAATATGTCTCATATTCTATCTCTTTAATAAGTATATCAACATACATGTATCATCATTACGTTGTTTTACGTTATATATTGCACACACATTTATAAACATACTAAGTTCTGTAGTGGTCACAAATCTCAAAACTGTTAATAAAATCAACTTCTAAGTATAAAACTTATGTGTAATTATGTTATTTTTTTTTGTATTATTACAATTTAATTAGGTACAATATAATGTCTGATTTGATCAATTTGAGAAAGGATTTGTCACAGAATATTAGTTAATGGCAAATATGTATGTATCAACAGCCATGTTTCAAAACATATTATATCAGAGTTAGGCAATATACTCATATTCATAGTTTATGTTCATAAGAGGTTAAACTTTGGCCTGCAGTCATCCATGTCCATGCTAATCTTGTGAAAGCTATCACGAATGAGTAGGAAGTAAGTTATTAGATTTGTAGTGTAAAATAAGTTTAAATAATAAATATAAGGTAAAAACAAATAATCGATTATTGAAAAGAATTGGGAATTGTAGTTTTTGAATAACAGAGAAGTATATTGCAACAAACAAACATAAAACAAGGTAATGTTATAATGCAATTCGTTTGTAACTATACTATTCAACTATACTATATTTTAGACGTTGACAAATATTTTAAAGGGTTAGATTGCACGTTCTGCAAGTCTGTAACTAATGATGCCACCATTTGAATTCCGAATTATTTTTTGGTATGTAAAATAAACAAGAATATTCATTTTCGGGGCTTTGTATATCTTGCTGTGAGCGAAGACTCAGTGTTGAAGACCGTACTTTGACCTATAACGGTTTACTAATTCAAATTGTGACTTGAATGGGAGAGTTGTAGCATTGGCACTCATACCACATATTCTTACATCTAAAAAAAACAAACATTTTGATCTCAATATTTTGTCACTATTAAATCCACTCAAAAGACTACGGAAAGTATAAAAACGTCTTACATAAAAAAAAACATGCTTTACCCAGCCGCAATTTTGCGCCTGTCCCAAGTCAGGAGCCTCTGGCCTTTGTTAGTCTTGTATGATTTTTAATTTTAGTTTCTTGTGTATAATTCGGAGTTAAGTATGACGTCCATTATCACTGTACTAGTATACACATCTTTTCAGGGGCCAGCTGAAGGACATCTACGGGTGCGGGAGTTTCTCGCTACATTGAAGACCCATTGGTGGCCTTCGGCTGTTGTCTGCTCTATGGTCGGGTTGTTGTCGCTTTGACATATTCCCCATTTCCTTTCTCAATTTTACTACGGAACACGAATCGACCACGACACGTTGTATTTTTTTAATTCGTTACAAATCCTCATTTATTATGTCATTCAGATGCAAAACAATACTTGATACTATCGAGGAGTATCATATGTTGGTATACTATGAGGAGTATTATATGTTGGTATACTATCGAGGAGTATCATATGTTGGTATACTATGGAGGAGTATCATATGATGGTATACTATCGAGGAGTATCATATGTTGGTATACTATTGAGGAGTATCATATGTTGGTATACTATGGAGGAGTATCATATGTTGGTATACTATGGAGGAGTATCATATGTTGGTATACTATCGAGGAGTATCATATGTTGGTATACTATCGAGGAGTATCATATGTTGGTATACTATGGAGGAGTATCATATGTTGGTATACTATGGAGGAGTATCATATGTTGGTATACTATGGAGGGGTATCATATGTTGATATACTATGGAGGAGTATCATATGTTGGTATACTATCGAGGAGTATCATCTGTTGGTATACTATGGAGGAGTATCATATGTTGGTATACTATCGAGGAGTATCATATGTTGGTATACTATGGAGGGGTATCATATGTTGGTATACTATGGAGGAGTATCATATGTTGGTATACTATGGAGGAGTATCATATGTTGGTATACTATGGAGGAGTATCATATGTTGGTATACTATCGAGGAGTATCATATGTTGGTATACTATCGAGGAGTATCATATGTTGGTATACTATCGAGGAGTATCATATGTTGATGTTCACGGGTTTTTCATGTGGATTCTGATTTCTTTCTGTTTTGTGAAGATTTTATTATTACTTTAGTAAATAAGTTTTCAGTCAAACAATCCACTTTTATTAACTCTTCAATGCTGTTTCCATCACATTAATTTATTGCACATTTCCATTTCAGCACCAAGTGAGATGGAAAAATATATTTAATATATATATATGAAAGAATCAAAGAATAAAACAAAATTTCACATTATGATTGTTGTATATTATTTAAGAAAAACGTATTGTTTTGTTTTCAGTGTGTTTGAGTTTGTGTTTGTGTTTTGTGTGGGGGGGTGGTGGTGTGTCTGTGACGGGGTGGCTTTTTCATTACTGGATACTTCGTTATATTTGTGAAACATCCAACTTCCGTTTAAGTCTTTTAGCCTTATATATGTCATCTGTTTGTTTTATTTTGTCGGTTGTTTGTCTCTAGTGAGTAAGATCGTTGGTTGAAACTCAGCCATCTCCCATGTGACCAGACAATTTCAAATCAGGCTTAGTGTATCGGTTATTTACAACTGTATAAATTTAGTGGCAGCAAGTGTTACTCTTTTTGTTGATATAAATCAAAAGATATCTTGTCTTAGGCCGTAGTTTTATCTTTAATTGTTACCTTTTTATAAAGTTGTCGCATTGGCACTCATACTATATCTTCTTATTTATATCATAAAATTGAGAATATCACAGAAACAACATCCAGACCAAAAGGCAGACAGCAGCCGAAGGCCAAACCTGTTTACAATGTTGACTTTTAGTAACATTTTTATCACGAATAATTCAGAAAGGCGCGATTGCACCTGCACTTTGAAAATGGAGTCATATACAGAAACTGAGTAAATTTGAAGTTTGTATTAAGCAATTCAGTCTTATTTCATTATACTTTTGTCAGAGTAGAGTTTGTATGTACGGGACATTTTCTTTACGTGTCTGAGTGTATATACGAATTGAAATACTTTATACAAGTGAGAGGTGAAAATGTATGTCTAGTGTGAACATGCGCGAGCATAACGTATCAATTGAGATATATAAACACCATACGATGGAGCAGAAGGTACGTTACTGCTGAGATATGGGAACTTGATATTTGGAAAGTTGAAATCATCCCGTTTGTCATAGATTTCAATTTCAAGTCGTTCATCTATGTCAACATAGTGAGACAAAAAACAATTGAGATATGTAAACAGGGCTTATATTTATGAATGTTACTGCTGAGGAATGGGAAAATGACAATTGGAATGTTATATTCATCCCATTATTACTAGATGCTACACTCAAGTATTCAATCTTCGTCAACATCGAGGAAAAGTTCTCAAGATAAGACGCAGACACTCTTGTTTTTGTAGCATCCTTAACATTAAGAGCACTCGAAATCCTGGCAGGTATTTAACATCATTAAAACAGGATACCAAGGGGGCACCTAAACATGTGAATTGAAGAAAAAACGTATATCATTATTTTAAGACAATATAATATATCACAATTTGTAGTGTTTTATTTTGACTTCTTAAAAATAATCTGAAAGATTGTTTTCAAAAAGACCACCTTAACAAAGGCCTCAGCATAACAAACATGAAGATAAAAAATAGTACTCCATCACGTTTCATTTTGGTTAATCAGTTGTTGCCTTCTATATTTCCACACAAGCAGTGCTCCACAAACATGAACATTCAATCATCTTATAATTCCTTGCTGGGGTATTTATACACAAACATCTAATTGAATTATAAGTTGGACAGGTATTCCTTCCTTCAAAAATTCTACATATTGAGCAACACGAAAGACATAGTTATATTCAATCTCATAACTGACAATGACATTAATTTTCTATTGCTAAAAAAATGACAATTATGACCATACATGGAAACCAATATGGCATGATATGTGTAAAGTTAGAGTGAAAACCGAAATAGGTTACTAATATCTAAATCGTATAAATCCCCCAAAATTAAAAGTTCTTTCTTAGTCAGAAATATATGAAGAAAAAACTTTTAAGCACCACATTTGATCGTTTATCGATTTTGCTAACGCGTCTGTGAATTTTATATGCTGGTTTAGGTCATTTATCTATCCGTTTTTATTTTGTAGTTAGTCACCTGTTTGATCATTTATATCTATTATTTAGTCATTTTATAAAAAATTACTGTTTGCAAAAGTATGAATTATTTTAAATAATAAGGATGTTTTTATCCAAGGCAGAAAACACTAGCCGTATCGGATTCTTTTTAAACTTTTAGTACTAAATGCTCTTTAAATTTGTTATAATTTTGTGGCTTTCAAACCTTTTTCATCAGAGCGTCACTGGTAAGTCTTGTGTGGACGAAACACGCGTCTGGAGTATTAAATTTTAAACCTGACACCTTTTGTTAGCTATTATTCGGGTGTATCTCTGTCCTATATGTTCTCCCATTTATTTGTAGTTTAGTCCTATCATGTAATGTTCTCATTTTAATGTTATATTAAACATTGCCATAAAAGCGGGAGGTTTGGCATGCCACAAAACCCGGTTCCTCCCACCATTTTTTGGGAAAATGTCCTGTACCAAGTCAGGAAAATTGCCATTGTTATATTATAGTTGATTTCTGTGTGTGTTACAGTTTAATGGTGTGTTTCTGTTGTGTCGTAGTTCTCCTCTTATAATTGTTGTTTCCCTCAGTTTTAGTTTGTAACCCGTATTTGTGTTTTTTTCTCAATCGATTTATGAATTTCGAACAACGGTAAACTACTGCTGCCTTTATTTATTCATCATAAAATAGAGAATGGAAATGGGGAATGTGTCAAAAAGACAACAACTCGACCATAGAGCAGACAACAGCCGAAAGCCACCAGTCGATCGACTTAAATGAAGCTAGAAACTCCCGAACCCGATGGCGTTCTTCAGCTGGCCCCATAACAAATATATATACTTGATAATGGACGTCATACTTAACCTAGAGTTATAAACAATAAATAAAAAAATAAGAATTATACAAGACAAACAAAGACCAGAGGCCCCTGACTTGGGTCATGCGCAAAAAAGCATTGGGGTTAAAGATTTTTTTTTAATTCTCAACCCTCCCCCTATAGCTCTAGCCAATGTAGAAAAACAAACGCACAACAATACGCACAGCAAAACTCAGTTTAAGAGAAATCCTACTCCGATGTCAGAAGTGGTAACAAAAGAAAATAAACAAAATGACATTAATACATAAATACAAAAATAACACCAGACTACTAGCAGTTACTGACATGCCAGCTCAAGACGTCAATTAAACTGATAGAAATATTACGTCTTCATTATATCAATATCAGGCACAAACCCTCCCGTTAGGGTTTTAGTATTTTACCATCCTAAAATATATGAGAAGAACACAACCCGTGCCATGCTAACAACTGATTTAAAATAAATGTGTTTAATTACGACAGTATCGTAACTATATCCTTGCTTAATAAGTCAGTTTAAAGGTTATGTAAGCTTTTGAGGTGAATACTGACATTTTTGTGCTTTGCAAATAATGTTACCGTAAAAGAGTGGATGTGAAATACCCGAACGAATAAGATTTCTGCATGTTGAGTTATATTAACGAATGATGTCCTTGTAACGATGATAAAATTTAGTAAATATTTTGCCTAGTTAACTTGTTATATCAAAAACCCTGGTGTACAAATTTTTCAGTAAAACATACCTTTTTCTTGCTAAAATCTAATACGTTGTTACATACACGAGCCAATCGTGCAAGTTGAGATATATAAACACCATACGATGGTGACAAGGAAACGTCACCATTTAAAAATAGATAATTAATAATAGGGCGGGAAATTAAGCTGCCTGTTAATGTTATAAATATCAAGATCGAGGAAAGGCCAGTGGTCATTGTTAGTATAAGCTTTATTTAAAGTAAGTTCAGCAGGATAAATTTCTTTAGTACACATACTGAAGTCTTCATTATTGAGAGCCAATATATCATCCAAATATCTTTAAGTATAGTTAAATTTTTCCATTATACAAAAGTCACTAAGTGCCAATGAGACAACTCTCCCTCCAAGTCACAATTTATAAAAGTTAACCAGTATAGGTCTCAGCACGGTCTTCAACTCGTTGCCTTGGCTGACACCGAACAGCAAGCTCTAAAGGTCCCCAAAAACAACTATAGTAAAACCATTCCAACGTGAAAACCAACGGTCTTATCTATATAAATAAAGGCAACAGTAGTATAGCGCTGTTTAAAACTCATAATTCCATGGACAAAAAACAAAATCGGGGTAACAAACTAAAACCGATGGAAACGCATTAAATAGAAGAGGAGAACAACGACACAACACTAAAATGTAACACACACAGAAACGGACCAAGCATCAGACAAAATCCCACGAGAATAACAAATATAACATCAAAACCAAATACATGAATTTGGGATAGACAAGTACCGTGACACGTCTTATCGCAATGTGAATTTACACTATATAAAAACGAGAAACGAGAAACAATTAAGACTTAAGAATGATTATGCCATTCTTTGTTTTATAATAATAACTTTCTTGTCGGATGGAAAGTTTGCAGCAATGTGAATTTAACATTATTGTAAAACAGTGGGGTTTTTTTTAATTAATGTAATTCGGACACTTGTTTTCTGCAATTGTAACCCTTTCAAGGTGAATGATGCGTAATTCATTCGATTTATAGTGGATTCGGAGATAACAAAAGATTATGTTTACATGAATTATTTGTTTTAAAAAAATAAGAATATTATGTTAACATTAAATTTATCCAGTTTTCACAATTTCTGCAGGACTTCTGCTAAATTTAACCAGCTTTATCACCTAGATCAAACATTCAAACCATTGATAATGATGTTAAATGGTAGATTATATAATTGTATAATCATGGTTTATAGACGAGTTGTTTATTACCAGCTGTTTAATGGTGCCGATGACTTTTCTTAACCCGTTTCTGCATAACCCGTTACTCGACATTAAATATCGGTTAAGAGGTCGTAATAAATATAGGTTAGATAAAGTTGCGTGCTTGCAGTTTTACATTATATGTGTCACGTGAAAAACAAGTTGATCACAGTCTTAGTAATTGCTCCTTGTGGCAACAGCTTTTATAACTTATTCTCAAAACACTGTAATATAAGTTATGCCTCCAACTAAAAAACGGAATCCGACGAAACGGAAATCCCGTTTTCAACCGTATAGTACGGAAATCAATGTTACAAACACTAATTCTGAGAAAAACAAATCCGAAATGGTGGACGAACTGTCAAAAATTGGTTTCAAAGTGCCTCCGAATTTAACTCTAAACGTAGTAAAATCTCTGTATACAGAGAACATTGTAAACAAAAGTGATGATAGCGCCGTAGAAACCATCGAAACCAGTTTAAGTCCAACAGAAGGTTTTTCATCTGTTAATCCAACAGCTTCAACAGAGACTCAAAACATTGAACATAATTCTGCTACGGAGAATGTCAACACTAATATATTGGTGACTGCTTTTAACACTATGTCACAATGTGTGAACGGCCTTCAGAAATCCGTCGATACCCTGATGACAGAGAAGCTGTATGATAGCAAACCATATAATCTCCATCAATGGTACAATTCCAGCAATACGACACCGCCGTTACAAAACACACCGGATGCGTTACATCAAGGATTATATAGAACAGGAGTTCGTTCGGATGATTTTCCAAATGTAGACATAGTTTCTTCAGGATTACAGAAACAAATAATGCAGGGTAAGGACATTAACTTAGCTTCTCTCCTTATTCCTAGTTTCGAGAGTCCCCAGTCACATACCATTTTGGCAGACGGTATGGAAATTAACGTGGGGAATAAACCAGACCCACGCTTAAATCGACAGCTAACAATTCAGGAATTCATAAAAGCTTTCGGTAAATTCAAGCGTGTAATGACGTCTGCTTTTCCAGGTAGGAGATTTGAATTAGACGCTTATGAAGAGGATATCATAGAAATCAGCAACTTTTATGGTAATAAGTTTTACGACTATCATAAGTTGTTTTCGGCCAAAGCCTCGACCCTTCTTCAAGAAAAACAAATTAAAGTCGATTGGAGCAAAAGGGATCGCGACCTGATGATCTTGATAGGTGCGGGCGTGGAAATCCTCATATATTTTGTTGCTCATTGTCAAACAGTTCTGAAACTTCATTATTCTACCATTAAACTTTATCTATGTGGAATCAGGTACAATTATTTAAAGGAAAATTGTAGTGATCCATTAGAACTATATAACGGCAAACCATTGCCAAGGCTTACATTGATCTTAAATTCTGTTAAACGATCTCAAAATCAAAATAAAAGAATAAGACTACCAATCACTTTTGATATTCTTGAACAAATTATAAAGAGTTTACGAAAGGGAGTTTTTTCAAAATTTATTGATCTCATGATTGAAACAGCTAGCGTGATTTCTTTCTTTGGCTTCCTCCGATGCGGAGAAATAACTGTTTTCAAATCCGAACATTTTGAACCTGCAATTAATTTATGTATATCAGACATTTCATTCACAGACAATATTGCTAACCTGCACTTGAAACAGTCCAAAACTGATCCATTCCGTAAGGGTATAGATATTCAGTTACACAAAATTAATAGTCATATTTGTCCTTATCGGGTTTTGAAAAGATATTTAGAGATCAGGAAAACGTTTTTATCGTCTTATCAAAACACTGACCCTCTTTTTGTATCAATTGGCAATTTAGCTATGGAAAGAGATTTCTTTATAACAAAAATCAGATATGTTCTAGAGTTATGCGGTTATAATCCTAAAAACTCTTCAGGTCATTCGAACTCAACCAATCTCTATAAAGCATGCACAACAGCAGCTTGCTGAATCTTTCAATCATTGATTATATAGTATAGTCAACTTCGATTTATTGGCAGTAGAACTGCATGCTTGCTTAATATGTATATTTTGTTTCTTATATTTAGCTTATTATTGTGTTATTCGTTGACTTATTGAAGGTGGTCCTGGGGGATTCCTTATTCTTGGGGGTCACTCAGACTCATCTGATTTCTAATCATTACTTCGTCAGAGTTTCTTGGCACCTTTTCAAATATTTCACTATCATTCATATTTTTCATTCATTTTCCAAGCATTTTTCATTTAACATCTCCAACCTCAACTCAACACCTTAAAACATTGTAGCCCACCGTCACGCGGGGGCTGGTCCACTGCCACGTATGGGCCGTCAGATGAAGCTTCGTTTTATCATTCTTTTGTCAGTTGTGTTGTTCAAGTTGAGCGTAGTGGCTTGTCAGCTGGTCTTCTTTCCACGAAAGAATCGCTTCCTGACAAAGTCCTGGAGAAAAATTATTCGTCAGATAGTTGAGTGATTTCCCAAGGCCAAACAATTTGATATGTTTTATATGTTTAGTACAGGAAATACGTTTTCATTTTATCTGGTGTAATTTTCATAATAAATATATATTACATTAAAACCTTTTCGTTTAGTAGCAATGGTTCCATGATAAAGTTACTATTGAATCTACAGTATACTGACACTACACTAAGATATCATTCACCAAACAGGAACCTTTAACACATTTGACCTCAGATTTTTATCAGATGTCAAAGTTTAAAACAGTGAAGCTAATGAGCATATCGACACACAAAAATTTCACAGTTTGATGTCCTGCGAAGATTCTCATACTAACTGATTGATTGATAATGGGGATAAAATGATTATTAAAGAGTCTGCAGTGTCAAAATCCTCACAAATCATATTGTGCTATTACACGTGTATAGCAAACAGCATGACATGAGACTTATGGTTAAAGCGACATTGAAACCAGCATCACAGTAGGATACAACATTTAATATATTAAATTGCACATGATTTCACTTCGACTATTGAACTATAATTAGATACAGAGATTATCATGTTGGGAACTCGCGTCATTTTCGGATATAAAGTTATTTATTGGTTTATTTGATTGGGATTCTTACATGGTTGATCAGTTGTTGGTGTAGTTCAGTGGCAAATATTACATGCATATACATGACGGAAAAACATAAAACACATTTAAAAACAGAACTTCGACTGTCCGTTTTACACAACTACTCATAGTGTATTCAAATCGAAAGCATTCTATTAAATGTGATATATTTGTGTTATATACATATATATTCTTATAGTGTATCACTTTGTTAATTTGTAAAGCAATATGCTGGTAAATCGTGGTCTTAATTACAATAGCTCAAAATCTAAAACGAGTGCCTGTAATTTTTTGTTTATGTCTTGTATTTTTACAAGAAGAAGTCTTCTTTAAATTATTCAAACATTTAATTTTAGACTCTAGGCGTGAAGTATGATACGAGATAAGCGATGAAACGTGTTGAAAATGTCTTTATTATTTATCTATTATATTTACATTGCAGTTTGTTATTTAAATTATTTTATGTTTCCTTGATCCTTATATAAATTTTAAAGAAATTAACAACACTATTCAAACCACCTTTCCGTCACGGTTTTACTTAATGATTAATCTTATAGATTAATTGGTACACTGTTTTCCGCTTGAAAGTAAACAAACTCATCATAAATACCAGGATTAAATTTTGTGTTTACGCTAGACGCGCGTTTCGTCATTCAATGCATTCTTTATCGTGTTATATGAATGTACATTTTCTCCTTCTCAGTCAAATATCGAATAGTGAATGCCTTTTATAAGAACAAATAATGTCCATTGAATACATTTTTTGTTTGTATATCCATCATCTTTTTGTGGTTAGATATTCAAATATTTAAGTTTTTCTATACCATCAAAGTATACATTCATGTACTTTAAAAAATAATTATATAATACCATAGCATACAAACAATGAGTTTTGCTCTTTTACTGTTTTGTTAGGGACTCTATATACAGGAGTGTGCTCCTAGTGCTGAAACAGCTTTAACAAAATATTGAAAAATGGACATTGTTTTGTAATAGTTTGTGTCTATGTGTGTTGCATTTTAGTGTTGTGTTTCTGTTGTGTCGTGGTTTTTCTCTTATATTTGATGTGTTTTCCTCAGTTTTAGTTTGTAACCCGGATTTGGTTTCTTCTGTCTCGATTTATAAATTTCGAACAGCGGTATAATACTGTTGCCTTTTTTTTATCCTGTGTGGTACCTAATCAAGCAAAGCGTTAATAGCAATGAGGTAATTTTATCAGAACCTCCATTTGGGATTCTCACATTTTTTTTATTAAATACTCGATAAACGCTGTTTGCTCTTATGATATAAGTCAGGGATAACAGAAACCATACGTGAAGCACTTTGCTTCTATTGGACATGAAATATACATACGAACCATCTTCCTTATATGGGATTATTTCACTACCACGGTTATAAGACACTTTCATATATACCGTCTGTAATAGAAATATAAAACTGATTCCATCACCCTATAGCAACCTGTCTGTCCGTCTGTCCGTCTGTTCGTTCTTCTGCAACAAATTGCAACAAATTGTGTCCACAGAACCTTAAAATTCCTTGCTATATACTTGACCTATATATTATCCAACACAAAAAGGTGTGTTATATTGTTTGTTTAAAACTTTGGTTTCGGTTGACACCATCACGTCCTATCTTGCAGATCATGACCGTTGTATATTTTCATACATGTTATGCTTTTAACGTTTAAACTTGACATGAATATTAACCAATACTACAGGGTATGACATAACGTATGTACAACTTTTTAGGTCAAAGGTATGTCCGTCTGTCTGTCTGTCCGCTATTTACAGTGGGTCCACAGAGTTTGATTCAATCTTAATGATTTCTAGAAATGCTTAATTGTTTTTAAATACTGTATGCAACATTCAAAGCCAAATCGTTTCGACAAACTTAATCTTTCCTTTGATTATTGATTCTTATGATCATTACCGTTCTCTTTATTATTATATATCTAAATACATTTTAATTTGTCTCTGGACTACTACAGGGTGTTCATCACATATATCGAAGTTTTAAATCAATGTAACTTTTCAGTTTGAATTAAAACGAAATTCCATCAAATCGTTCATGGACACATAGCAATTGTTCCGGAAAAAAAATCAGAAACATTTTTCATTTTTCTGTTTTCCTTCATAATCTGTTTGTTTTGTACTAATGCGTGCACATTTGACTAATACCAAGCTAATATAAGTTGTCAAGTTAAACTTCCTTAATTATCAGAGTTTTTTTGTTAGATTTTATTATAATTTCCATTCATCCCTGTATATAAATGAGTTGATGCTTCATTGTTAAACATAGACTTCATTTACATTTCAAAGGTAAGTCTTTACGTACAATTTAAAGAACATGTACCTAAGGTCGGCAAATGTATGCAGAACGAACAGAACATTTAACATTTTATATTTTGGGGTCTTTTGTAGCTGACTATGTAGTATGGGTTTTGCTCATTGTTGAGGAATGTACGGTGACCCAAAGTTGTCAACATCTACGTCATTTAGTGTTTTAACTGTTTAGTAATTATACCAAATCTTCTTATTCATATGTGTATGACTCAGAGGTGCGATGGGGATGCTGAAGTGCGATGGTCACTCTGCAGTGCGATGGTCCACGCCGAAGTACGATGGTTTAGCATGACGTTTGAATATTATGACGTTTTCAAATACAATATAAATTCGAAGATAAGATGATAGGGTTGTAAATGAAGGTTTAATGATTATTGAGAAAAAGGATAGGAAAAGAAAGTAACAAACATTTTAAGTCCCAGAAAGTTTGGTGCATTACATGTTGAGGCAATTCATGGGAAGCAAAGCTCAAAAAAGATAAACTTGATCAGCAAATGGCGACCAGTGTCCGGAATTATGCTGCAAACGTTTTGCACTATAAATAAAGTAAGCGTTATTTATCTCAACATTAATTTTGATTTATCTTTAAGTAAGCGTCACATCATTTCATATGGACAACTTAATAAAAAAAAAAGATGTTAGTATTAACAATGTTTTGTTATATCAAGTCGATAAACGAGTAATGTTGTTTTATTTCCGATATAAATCCTGATTTTTAATAATACCGTCGCTCTAGTCTTATTTTATTATGGCTACAACAAGTAGGGCAAAATTTAATATAACTAGTCCTCACGTCTTCTACCCAAATGTTCATACTAAACTAAGTTGAACACCATATTTTATGAACCCATCCTAATGCGTGCTAATCGGAAAATTTGCATATTTGAATTAAGATCAAAAAACGGTTTTTTTTTTATTTGACCTGAACAGAAGTTCAAAAGATTTACAAGATTTAGCAAACTACGGTTGTCAAATAGAAGGACACGACTGACAAAAAATATGTATTTTGAAGCCAAGATTTTTCCAGCACCTTATGGTGTAATTAAAAAAAAGTTAGAGCGTTGTGTGAAAAAAAATTTCTCAGACATATATCATACACTCCTTCTAGAAATTGTTGCTCCTTAATGCTGCTATTTCATTTTAAAATCTCGTTTTAATTTTGCTTGTATACTCAATGTCACAGACAGACCATTTCACGTCGGAGTAACCACCATCGCACTTTAGCGTAGCTATTAACAAAGCTAAATTCACAATGCCACTATCGCACTTCAGCGTGATCATCGCGGTTAGTATTACCATCGCAGTTCCGAGTCCTACATATATATATATATATATACCCATAAAGTGTTTGTGAATGGAAGGAAAACTAAAATTATTCAAGACTTTTTGATGATTTCTTCTTTTTTTACTGGTATTTCGCATTTGTTCTTCTCATTTATTTACACGAGTGTCGATTTCGTTTTGGCGTTATATATGTCTTTTAAAAATCCAATCTTGATCCGAATTTCTGGTCGGCATTTTAATCACTTTAATAAACAGTTTGCCTGTCCGACTGAAATACGTTTGGCTTTGTTGTTATTGCAATATACAAGGGTTGTTCCTTCAAAAATCTTTCGTCTGAATATTTTGTCAACTATTACAACAATTTTGATCTGAAACGGTCATCATGATATGAACTACTTCTAAAAGACTGAACAATAAATACTTTTCATTCTGTCATTTAATTTTCGGACTGCGGTAAAATAAGTACTGTTTAAACAATGTGCTTGCAGTCAACTGAGATCTATTAATGTTCTGACTGTTCAGTAGTTGTTATTTCAAATTAACATCATACTTAATCATCGGAAAAACTAATTCAGGGAATACAATTCAGTTTTGATCCCATGATGATTGTTTAACGGAATTGGTATAAAAGCTATTTTTTGTTCTAAGCAATTAAAACATGAAATAAAAAATATGCCTTCATGTGATACTTTTTAAAGAGATAAAAGGGGTCGCAATTTTAGACATTTACTCAAAATGTCGTGTTTTTTTCACATTTCCATCCTTCGGATAAACACATTTCACTTTTTTATTTCAACAGATAAAAACAAGCGAATTTTTGTAAAAACATTGTGATATCTTCTTGACATACATATGTTCTTAATATGTACAACAATTCTTTGGAAATTGTTAATTTTGAACACGTTTTATCGAATTTCTGGAATTGTAGTATTTCTTGCGGTATTTTTATCAAATTTAAAAAAAGATTCAATATTGACTTTTTCATTAAAATTGATACAAATAATCGACATATGTAGTCACACCTAATGACATTTCCAAAAAGAGGGTTCCATGTACTCGTTTGTAAGTTAAATCAGTGTGAATCATAAAAAAAAGTTTAAAAAAAACTTTTTCACCAATATGTTACAGTTTGGCGTCGTCATAACCTTTCCTGTAAATATATCGCATACCCTGAACAGTTCGGATTTGAAAAAAACTATTTCACCGATATGTCACAGTTTGACGTCGCAAAAATTACAGTTTACGTCATGACCTTTCCTGTAACTATATCGCATGCCCTGAACAGTTCGGATTTCATTTGATTATCATCATCATCATCATCATCATCATCATCATCATCATCATCATACAAGTACTATCTTGATCATAAGTTACATTTTTTTGTAAACCTTATCATCTTTATAAATGCCTTTATCATTATTATTGGTACTTTTTCTTATTTTCAACTCATTATATTTATTAGAATTATATTAGTATTATAGTTATTAGAAGTATCATATATAAGTATAAGTATACTATTACTGTTGTTGTAGTTGAAATTATTATTATTATTATCATTATTTTTTATAATTATTATAATTATTATTATTATTAATAATATTACCATTTTTTATTATTATTATTATTAATATTAATTTTTTTTTATTATTATTATTATTTGTCACCCATGACTCTGATCATTTTATTTTTATTGTTTAAGAAATTATTGTGTTTTACTACAGCGACTTTTACAAAGGACGCTATGAAGAATCAGATGTTGATTGTATTTATGCTGTTTTTTACCATAGGTAATATTGCATATAACATTTGAAAATGCCTGTACCAAGTCAGGAATATGACAGTTCTTGTCCATTAGTTTTTTATGTGTTTTGTTATTTGACTTTGCCATGTGATTATGGACTTTCCGAATTGATTTTCCTCTAAGTTCAGTATTTTTGTGATTTTACTTATTGCTAGATAATCTACTCTGTCAACCTTTTGCTTTTTATGCATATTCACATCGAATTACTGGTACAACAACACGTATCTGCACGGGATGTCTTTTAAAGAATACACTCGGTATTGGGCGTTGACTAAACGAACATTTGTAGCTGGCATAAACACTTTGTTTAATGCGCCTTACACAACTATTAACATAAGCATTTTACAATATAATATTAACAAGTAGTTTGATAAAAACCAGAATGCCCATGATAACAAAATAAATCAACAGATAAGAAAAAGATCTCTAATATTTTTCAAATAAAAATAATGTTAGAATTGATAAAACCAAGAAAATTAAAAAAAAAAAAAAAAAAACCAATAATACTGTACTATCATAATCAGAAGTGCGAAATTCAAAACATTGTAGAAGTACAACGAGGAAGAATTCAGAAGTATGACAGAGCAAGGCTGAATGAATTAATTTCTATTTCTCATTTAATAAAATTAGAGTTGTGTCACGTTGTTCATGTGGCAAATTATTTCAAGGACTACTTCTTTTGCATCTTATTCCCCACACGTTATAGTTTGAATATTTTGCGTTGTTAAGAGCGTAATGTGTATTGATCTCAGTGTTTAATTGATTTGTAGATGATATCAACGGGTAAGTGTAATGAGAGAAAGTCTTACATACATGCAAAAGAATTTTCAGAGATTTTCAAGAAGTGGAATCGAGAGGTTATATGCATATTAATGGAGGGCATAGATCATGTAGATGATTGATGTCATGTGATCGTGTTTCTATCTCGTATTCATGAACAGTCGATCTAACGTTCTTCAATGTGCTAGTGGCACAGTACATCGCACGTGATTGGATGTACATCTATTGATTTGTATGTGAACGCTAACATATTCTAGTAAAAGAACTAACAACAGTATGTAAAAAGTCTGTTTGTTGTGAAAACCATTCATTTTGTAGCGTTTCTGCTCGATGAAAGTAAATCTAAAAAAGTGAATTGGACCCACACAATGTATAAAACGATTTTTATTATGTCTCTTCTACCGGAACGTTTTTCATTGAAAAACCATACAGTTCACCTAATATTTCAGGTAGCGATAAACATAAAAGTCTTGGATGAAGTGCACCTATTAGACATGTTCACCATAAGCCGATACCGAAACCGTAACCGATACCGATACCGAAACCAAAACTAATAGTGAGATAAATGGTAAATGTTTATGATTTTAATTAACTCAACTCTTTTAATCCATTATATTGTTTGAAATTTGAATACATTAGATGGAGCATTACTTCAATGCATTAATTCACATGAATCTATAGATAGCAAACTTACATTCAACCATTATTAGATACAATAATGCAAGTCATATACAATTCAAGATGCAATATACAATTTAATTTTGATGTACATTAGTCAATAAACTCTTCTTGAACGAATCTGTCCTTAAACAAATTTGCGTTGATCGAAGGTTATAGCATTTTGATTGCATACCTGCTTTACAGTATATGGTGGTGCTATAGGATGTTAAGATGAATATATGGTATCGCTAAGTAGCACAGCAGTCAGCACTTCTGTGCTGACATGAATTATCATTGATATGGTCATATTTATAAGTTAACTGTTTACAAAACTTTTGAATTTTTGGAATACTAAGGCTTTTCTACCTTACAGATTACCTTAGCTGTATTTGGAAAATCTTTAAGGAATTGAGGTCCTCGATGCTCTTTAATTTTGAACTTTAACTGGTCTATTTTTTTGGATTCGAGCGTCACTGATGAGTCTTTTGTAGACAAAACGCGCGTCTGGCGTGAATACAAAATTTAATCCTGATATCTGAGATGAGTTTATTTGTTTACTAATAATCACGAGGAAACGGTAATATCTCATATTGAACGACTGCATCCATATCTAAATGAATTGGTCTCGAAAGTCTTTTCTACATCCAATGAATTTGGAAACTATTCCAAATAACAACATCAGTCTGTTTATTTCAATTTGATTTTTTTTTTGTTTATAAAGAAGCTGCGGTAGCAACTTAATTAATGAAAAACCTTTTCTTATTTAACTTTTGGAATGTGTTGTTGTCTTTCTCGTTAATGGGACTAACAGCATCAAATAAAAATAAAAAGATTGTCCTCTGAATATATATGGTTTTCTTTGTCTCAATATTATTTTGAAAATCGAATTGGTTATTAACATAATAATAACAAATTAACATAACCATAATCGACATTACATTCTAGATATTTTCAATATAGCTTTATTAATATTTAATGGAATATATCCGAGACTTGTTAGAGGGTTGCTGCTCACAAGGAAGCTATTAAACCAAGAGTTCCAAATGGTGAAGTTGAAATCATCCCTTCGTAAATTTTACGGACGCCATCACGAGTTGGTTGACCGTTATGGAATAACCGTTTCACAAATGATATCGGATATGTTCCTTACGTCGTAACTACAATTCCCTTCCCTTTCATGAATGTGACCTACCGAATTAGACTATTTACCGGATTTGTTATCACATAAGCAACACGACGGGTGCCACATGTGGAGCAGGATCTGCTTACCCTTCCAGAGCACCTGAGATCACCCCTAGTTTTTTTGGTGCGGTTCGTGTTGTTTATTCTTTAGTTTTCTATGTTGTGTCGTGTGTGCTGTTGTTTGTTTGTCTTTTTCATTTTTAGCCATGGCGTTGTCAGTTTGTTTTAGATTCATGAGTTTGACTGTCCATTTGGTATCTTTCGTCCCTCTTTTGTTACGGAATCAAACAAATTTGTTTGGATGCAAAAAGTCAAGCAGACCTTTCAACAAAGTTGTATATCGAGCGCGCCAGGTAGAATTTATATTTTAATTGATTATTGATTATGAATAAATTCCTACTGAAAATAATCTTAATATTTTCGTAATTTTGAAGATTTTATTTTTACTTTGTCAATTTTACTAACCTATGTTTTGTTTAGTACAGTGGCAATTGTAAAATCATACCAGTACGTAAAGTCGGAACGAAATTGAGCCTATGCTAGAAACTTGTTTCGTAATTAATGTACTTCATAACTAAATTCGATTAACAGCTTAGTTGTATATCAATTGCATTAAAATATTTTTAGTACTCGTTGAATTTACCGATGTTTTTTGTGTTAATTGATGAATTGAAGTTACACTTTATCTGGTGTATACGTATTCAAATTTCAAACAATATAATGAAGTGAAATAGTTGAACAAATTGAACATTATAAATATTCACCATTTACCTTACTACTAGTTTGGGTTTCGGTATCGGTTTCGGTTTCGGTATCAGCTTATGGTGAAAATTTCTAATATAATTGATGTTTTTTCGACAAAACCACTTTACAATCATAGAGAAAAACTCACCAATATACTGCACGGGAAAGAGAATCGGACGTTTTCTTTAATAATAATTTCATTGTTGGATTCTTTTTTATCATTTTAGATAGTGTGTATTCTTATAATCCTAAGCCTTGTATTTGTCCAAGGGTTTGGGGCCCAGTTTGTTCCACAACTGGTAAAACTTACAGTAATACACGTGTTCTCGAATGCAAGTAAGTATCCTTTCAATACAAAGACAATTCCTCAATAAGATATAAAAGCATGATTTCCGAATCATTAAATTATGTTGTTTCTGTGGTTTAAAGCGTCAAACATTCAAAAATCAAGATGATGTTCTCGTTTAATACACTGCTTTAACATTTCAATCAAATAAAAAAATAAACTTGTGATACTTGATAAATTTATAGTTTAATAAAGTCTGGTAATAGGCTGTCTCGTTGTCTTTAATATTAACACATAATCTAGCTATTCAGTGGTTTTCTTAAATTACACATTCTTTTAACACATTTTGCAGTATGCACTCAATTACAAAAACAATCCAATAGCATTACAACTCTAAAAAAAATAATGTTTAATAGTATTATCTGCGTATCCTTGTTACAATGTAATGCACAATACTATTACTGAAACGAAAGGACTTGTCAAAGAAAATATGTAAAGCTATATATAACAAAAATCAACAGAGTTTATTTTAATAGTTCTCAAAGGTACCAGGATACATTTACAGGCATTTTGGCAAGACAGAATGTATATTCTAATTTTTATTTTAGCCATGCGATTGAAGCTTGTAAGGGGGAATGTCCGTGTTATTCATAACAACAATGACAGAAATCCTAAATTGTACAGAAGTGAGTTGGGTTTTTTTTTTACACCAACAGATAGACAGCAGTACATATTAGACATTTGATTTTTTTTAATTTTCCTCGGAGTTCTATATTTTTGTGATTTAACTTTTTAACAGAAGTGAGTTGAGTTTTTTTTTCAATTTGAAATGAAGCCTTTATCTAAATAACAGATAAAAGGTAACACACCCACTGTGTTAAAAAAGGCCAAATATACCAAAGGTACATTCAAGCTTATAAGTTGAAAAAAATGCCATTGTGGAAGGTATACGACCAACAAACAGGCAGCAGTACTCTTTTGGCCATTTGATAAAGGGCTTTCCGTTTTGAATTTTCCTCGGAATTCAGTAGATTTGTGATTTAACTATTTAACCACAACATAGAAAACTAAAAAAAATAGTGCGAATCTGACAAAACCCAGGAGTGATCTCAAGGGATCTGGACAGGTACGAAGATCCTATTCCACATATGGCATCCGTCATGTTATTCATGCAGTTACAAAACCAGTGATAATTCTAGTTCAGTAGGTCTAACTCTTATTAAATGAGACGGAATTGTAATTGCGACAATTTGAATGAACCCGCAACTTCTTTTCAGATTTTGCAATATGAAAATCACGATGTTTTATGATTTATCAAGTGCAGTATCATCTAGTTTCTAGACATTTTTCTAATCTGATTGATTTAAGTAAAAAAGTATATGAATTCCGCTTTAATATTCTGGCAAAAAACGAAAAAGAAACTGCAAAGCCTTGAGAAAATTGTTCAATTTCAAGATCTCGTCTTTTATATATTAGGATAAATAACAGCCTTACCGAAATGGATTTCACACAAGATCTCCAATATAAGGATGTCGATTTTCTTCTTTCTGCTCATCATATCCCCTACTTTTTTAATCGGGTTTTATATAGGTCAGTGTCATCCGTTCGACCTTCCGATCCCTTTTGTGTCCGCTACAGTTTTTGAACGGTTTAACAGAATTTTTGGATTATCACAGAATCTTATCTCCATAATGTACTTTCATATTCGTAATCAGCATCTTCATTCTAATAATTGTTGGTGTTGATTATGTCATACTAGGGAATTTGGTATGCTTGCCAACAACACTTATACATACCTATCCTAGTGTGTTGCATAGAAAGAGGAAGAAATCAAGAAACTATTA
Source organism: Mytilus galloprovincialis (assembly GCF_965363235.1). Classification (NCBI taxonomy): domain Eukaryota; kingdom Metazoa; phylum Mollusca; class Bivalvia; order Mytilida; family Mytilidae; genus Mytilus; species Mytilus galloprovincialis. The sequence goes on from NC_134843.1 coordinate 94,622,580, forward strand.
TATTTGAATAATGAAATGTTTTGTAATATCTTTCCCTTTTTTTTTGGCAATGTGAACTTCCTGTTTTATTTCTTATATCAGATTACTTGGCTACTTTCTATTAACCTGTAATGGTTTATGCAAGAAGAAAATTTATTTCCTAAAAACTAATCTATTTTATTTCAATTTCAGGACTAAGTGAGATGGAATAATATATTTAAGATAACTCAAAGCACCAAAGAATAAAACAAAATTTGACATTATGATTGTTGATTATTATTGCAAGAAAAGTATTGTATTATTATGTTATAGTTTGTGTGGCATACTTTTTTTTATAGATATGTACCCTGTGATATGACATGTTCAAAATCAAGCTTTTACAAAGCAAGGTTTATATTCAGATCAGATGACCGTGTTATCGTCCTGAATTATCATTTAATTTGATATACGACTTTACACATATTTACAAACAGTAATCAAGGAGACAGTAAGCAAGTGTGTCTTTAGTTGGGCTGATCAGGATTCAATAAAATCAATATCTGCACCATTTATTGACATTGTGAACCGCATATTTTATTTTTAAGTGAATTATGCTTCCGTTAACAATAAATAAAGGAAACAGTAGTATACCGCTGTTCAAAACTCGTAAATCGATGGGGAAGTGCGTTTCGTTCACACAAGACTTACTAGTGACACCCAGATTCAAAAGTTCGAAAGTCAAAACAAGTACAAAGTTGTACAGCACTGAGGATCAAAGGTTTAAAAAAAGTTTTGCCAAATACGGCTAGGGGTTTCTGCTTGGGATCAGACATCCTTATTATTTAGAACAATTTATACTTTTGCAAACAGTAAATTTTATAAAATTACTATATAAAAGATATACATGATAAAACAGAAGTATTAACTAATAAAACGCTCTCTGCAGGAAGCAAGGAGGTATCACAATTGCTCAAAATTATCGAGTATTAAACACTCTAAAGGTGTAAACATTTGTTAAATAATAATTGCAGTAACAAAACAAAAATCCATAATTTTAAAGATTTTACAATATAAGGGGGCAAAAACATTGTTTTTATCAGCCTTCATTGATTATAATCATAATAATAAACAAGTGCAGGCAAAGCAACTAATTGTAACCTTGATTATTGGTTAATTTATTAATTTCAAATGCGAAATGGAATTTTGTAGATTTATTAGAGGTATTCGGAAACAAAAACGTTCTGAAGGGAATTCATTATGAATCGAGGGAAATATTACCGACTATCAAGATCAACTAAAACAACCAATGTAATGTTTTGTTAAAATGACTATCTAATCATACAGATTGTCCAACATCTCAGTAATCAGAGACATCGCCTAATACATCTTACGCTGGCAACATTTTAGAATGGCAAATCTTCTGGGACTCCTATGAGTGGGCAGTACATCTTAAACTGTCACTTACTAATATGCAAACGTATTTTATTGCATGTCTTTTCAATGGTAGGCATACGAACACTTATCGTATATTGAGTTTGTCTTATTTATAACTAATTGAATTAAGAGTTAAAATACTTTAAGTTAGGCGAGTGAGAATTATATCAGATTTGACGAAGTACTCATATTTGTGTAAACCCTCTGTTCAATCGTTTGATTTTTGTAAATAGGGAAATGATAGTGTTTTTTTAAGAATGACCAAATATGACAATTTTTGTTATTAAAATTCTAAAGTACATCAACCTAGGTGTCTACTACAGAAGAAAAAATAAAAATCTATCGTCGAATATTTAGACATCGTACCTACTTTTATTTCAAATTAAAGAATATATTTCCTTCATATATGAAATGCAATGATTTCTTGTCCGGTTTATCGATAAGCATCGATACCACTGAAGAGACAATACTTTTCGAAATGCGAATCTGCTGAATTAAAGTTTTTACCATGTATATCTTAATTAGCTCTGAGTGGAAAATCTCTGCGGATAGCCTGTTAGTTTCCGAGGACATCAGCCAAAAATCCAATACTCAAGTACATTCATAAACATTCGCATATGTTATAAATTTTAAAAATCATTACAAAATATTGGAATATATACTAGTCAACAAAAGAAACGATACAAGACTTTTTTTCAAATTTAAGATAAAGTTTTCCGTTTATAGGACCAATATAGAAGGTAGTAATACCTAATGATTATGGAAATATACATCCGTTTAAAAAAAAATATTTTTTTGCTTTCGTGATGTTTTTTGACGATTTTTTTTTTGTTTTTTACAAAATTTACATAAAATGCCAATTTGAAAAACAGAAGTTTCAACTAATGATGCCAACCTCTCATTTAAAGGTAAAGACAATGTTTGCCATCAATTTGTTTTTAAAAATCATACAGTTTCTTCGTTTATTTGTTTACCAAAGTTCGGCCCCACGAGAAATCGTTAAAATCTAACATTATCAACTGATTCCCCATAGACAGTATGTGTAAAGTGATATTCAAAAAGCGGTCACAATCTTAAAACTAATCCGAAATGTTCCAAATTTACTGTGTGTTGTTTTCATATCCAAAGCATTGATTTGAGACAAAAATAGAAAAAAAAATGTTTTGCATTTTTTGATTTCAAAAAAACACTTTTTTTCCCAAAAATTTGAAAAAACAATATTTCAACCCATTAGTTACAACACAAAACACAACTTGTTTAGCATATTGAATATTTTTAAACAAAGTTGAAATTTTATTTAGTACTTAGAAAATTACGTGTCGATTTTTTATTCAACTTTCCGCAAAACTTATTTGCACCCTATAGTCGTTTAGGGTATATGCTCTTCAGCTTTGTATTGTTTGGCTTTATAACTATTTTAATATGAGCGTCACTGATGAGTCTTATGTAGACGAAACGCGCGTCTGGCGTACTAAATTGTAATCCTGGTACTTTTGATAACTATTTACACCACTGGGTCGATGCCACTGCTGGTGGACGTTTCGTCACCGAGGGTATCACCAGCCCAGTAGTCAGCACTTCGGTGTTGACATGAATATCAATAATGTGACCATTTTTATAAATTTCCTGATACAAAACTTTGAATTTTTCGAAAAACTAAGGATTTTCTTGTCCCAGGAATAGATTACCTTAGCCGTATTTGGCACAACTTTTTGGAATTCTGAATCCTCTATGCTCTTCAACTTTGTATTGTTTGGCTTTATAACTATTTTGATATGAGCGTCACTAATGAGTTTTATGTAGACGAAACGCGCGTCTGGCGTACTAAATTATAATCCTGGTACTTTTGATAACTATTTACACCACTGGGACGATGCCACTGCTGGTGGACGTTTCGTCCCCGAGTGTATCACCAGCCCAGTAGTCAGCACTTCGGTGTTGACATGAATATCAATAATGTGATCATTTTTATAAATTTCCTGATACCAAACTTTGAATTTTTCGAAAAACTAAGGATTTTCTTGTCCCAGGAATAGATTACCTTAGCCGTATTTGGCACAACTTTTTGGAATTTTGGATCCTCTATGCTCTTCAACTTTGTATTGTTTGGCTTTATAACTATTTTGATATGAGCGTCACTGATGAGTCTTATGTAGACGCAACGCGCGTCTGGCGTACTAAATTATAATCCTGGTACTTTTGATAACTATTTACAGGGCATTTAGATACTTTCCCACAAGTTTTGATTTTCATTATCACATGTGCATACATTGCAAATGAAAGCTTTTTAAAATAGTGTATTTCATTTTGTTTTATATTTAATACTTTTTGATAAATTTTATTTCAAAGTCGTGTATCGTTTCTTTTGTTGACTAGTATAGCTCCATCATTCAAAGCACTAATTTCTTGTTCGGTTTTGACCTAACTTCATTTACTTTTGGTTGATCGATTTTGTATGAGATATGATATTCAGGAATTCTTGCCTGAATCATCACAAAAAAAAAAAAAAAAAAAAAAAAACCAACTTCACACACAACACGGAACAGATGACTAAGGCCGTTTATTGTGCATTTGAAAAAAAATGCTTGCATATTCAGGAAGAGAACAATATAATGTGGCATTTAACTAATACCTGCTTTGTACTAGACGCTGAAATGATTTTTTAACGTTTTAGATCGTTTTAAGTCACCAGTTCCAGACTAATTATTTTGACTACGAACCCACCATTGTTTATGTAACTCAGATCTTGGCACGTGCTTACCGCAGACGTAGCAAGCACAAATGCAAGTTCATCTCTTTACTTTGACAAGGTCGGGGTTAGAACTCACGGTCTTTCTTACTCGAGACCAGTAACCGAAATAAAAGAATAAAACAAATAGAACAACAAACAGAAGGCATCTAGAAGGTGCGATTCTTCATCAGAAGATGTAGGTTAAATCTTATGGTAACAGCACTGTTCCCCGAACTGACTTATTTCAATCTGTTGAGATCCAATGGTCATGGCACCATAATATAGATGATTTTTCAATGGGTACTACAACAACTGATCTGCCAGTACATTTAATATAAATGCTTTCGTATTTCTGCCAAAGGCGATGTTATTGACAATACGACGTCGACAATGGACAACTACAATATTTCTGACGTAATCTTCCTGCAATAATCTCAACACTAGTCAATACTAGTCGATATATAAGTCATACATATAGCAAACTGGAAAAATCCAATCTCATCGAAATGTTATATATTAAAACTCACCCTCGCCATGTTCGTTCAAATTTAATTGATTTCTACTCTCAATTCAATTGACAATAAAAACACAAACACAGAAGTGTGAATAGTTGCTCTCAGTTACATCGAAACAAAGCAACAGAACCAGTAAGTCATCACCAAAGATATATTGATTGTCAAAATAAAATCTGTTGAAGTAACATCGGTTCCGTTTATATTATAAACTAGAAAATTATAAAACTATAAAAACAAAAACAAAACGAAAAAAATCAACTACACACACAACACAGAACAACTAACCGTGACGGAAGGCTGTTTTTAATGTGCAGTTGCAAAAATTGTTTGCATATTCAGAAAGAGAACAATATGTGTCATTAGCTAGCAAGTGCTGAAGGACCGAAGTTTGATGATCCTTTCACTAATATGCGATAGTATGGTATAAATTACATTAATTTAAGTATTACATGTATTAGGTAAGTAAATTATTTTTTTCATATGTCAGTATATAAATACCAAACATTCAATATTTCCTCCAGTTGCAGTAAATTCATCTCTGATCTATTTTATTCCGTATTTTTATTCACAACCGCCGTATACATTTTTCGCTTATTTGTTTTCCGTTCTGACTAATAAAAAGCATTTGCATTTCAAACAACTGGCACATTTATTTAAATCAATGCAATTCGTACTACTTTTCAATACAAAAAGCTGGTGTATGTAGCGTCAATTTCTCGTACTGAATGTATGAACGATGTGAGTTTTTTTTTTTTCTTTTTCGAAGCTATTTACAAAGTGTAATGTACAATTCAACTAACAATGAGGACTGAAAAGTTCATGACTGTCTTAAATCAAACTGGTTAACTCTTTTAACATAAAAAAAAAACCGAAAAGCTATTCCTAACAAACAAAATGATTTCAACATATACATGAAAAACATTTATGAAATGTTTTTGTAATCCAACGCACTCTAGACATGTTAGTGAAATTAAAACGCAATTTGTGTAAATGAAAAATAATTATAAAAAGAAGAGTTAGAATTTAATCACATCAATTTTCAAAGTTATTGAAAAGAATATAGTTCCGGTTTACTCAATGTTAAAACAGGCATCCAATTATAAGTTTCTTTATACTGAAAGGATAAATAAATGATTTCTATATACTTTTGAGTGAAATTAGAGAGATAATGTGCTACTTCCAGTGAGGTGGATGTCACTTCCGGTCTCATATGAAAGCTTTTTTCACACTGATTCCAAAAATATATAGTTTCTATATATTTTTGCATGTAGAACATGAAATAATTGACCACTTCCGGTACGGAGAATAGTGATGTAAAAAGAAGAAAAATCAATGGTCTTAATGTTGCTGCAAAATTGCAGGGATTACATTACGCAAATTAAAAATCAAAATTGATCTTTTTCAATATGTTTTTAAATCCAGAAAGAAGTACGCAATTTCATTTTAAAACACTTGGATTATCATCTTTAGTATTGTTGCAAGTAAACCCTACATGCATATCGACAAAAATGTATGAAGCGTTTCGAAAAAGACTATACGAACATCAATGAAATGAGAATTCAAAGATTACTTATAAGATTTGTGTGTTTTAATAAATATGATCAGGGCTTATTTATGAATGTTACTGCTGAGAAATGGGAAGATGACAATTGGAAAGTTAAATGCATCCCATTAGTACTAGATTCTACTCTCAAGTATTTTATCTTCGTCAATATCGAGGAAATGTTCTCAAGATAAGACGCAGACCCCCTAGTTTTGGTAGCATCCTTAACATTAAGATCTCTCAAAATCGAGACAGGTATATAGCATTTCATTAAAACATATACCAAGGGAGCACCTAAACATGTGAGTTGATGAAAAACGTATATCATTATTATAAGACAATATAACAAATAACAATTTGCAGTGTTTTATTTTGACTTCTTAAAAATAATCTGATATATTGTATTCAAAACGACGACTTTTACAGCTTAATAAACATGAAAATAAAAAAATAGTGCTCCATCACGTTTCATTTTGGTTAATCAGTTGTTGCCTTTTACATTCCCACACAAGCAGTGCTCCACAAACATGAACATTCAATGATCTTATAATTCCTTCCTGAGGTATTTCTACACAAACTTTTAATTGATTTATAAATTGGACAGGTATTCCTTCCTTCAAAAATTCTAAATATTGAGCAACGAGAAAGACAGAGTTATATTCAATCTCATAACTGACAATGCCATTACTTTTCTGTTGCTAGAGATATGACAATTATGACCATTCTGGGAAACCAATATGGCATGATATGTGTAAAGTAAGAATGAAGTACAAAATAGGTTACTAATATTTAAATCGTATAAATCCCCCATAATTAAAAGTGCTTTCTTTGTCAGCAATATATGAAGAGATTTTTTATTACGAAAACAAACTTTTCAGCACAACTTTCATCATAAAATTGAGAATGGAAATGAAGTATGTGTCAAAGAGACAACAACCCGACCATAGAGCAGACACCAGCCGAAAGCCACCAGTGGGTCTTCAATGCAGCGAAAACATCCCGCACCCGGGGGCGTCCTTTAGCTGGCACCTAAACAAATGTGTATATTGACGTCATACTAACGTCTGAATTATACACAAGAAACTAAAACTACAAAATGATACAAGACTAACAAAGTCCAGAGGCTCCTGACTTGGGACAGGCGCAAACATGTGGCGGGGTTAAACATGTTTTTGAGATGTCAACCCTCCCCTATACCTCTAACCCAACCAATGTAGAAAAACAAACGCACAACAATACGCACAGCAAAACTCAGTTTAAGAGAGCAGTTACTGACATGCCAGCTCAAGACCTCAATTAAACTGATTGAAACATTATGTCTTCATCATAGGAATATCAGGCACAATCCCTCCCGTTAGGATTTTAGGATTATACCATCATAAAATATATGAGAAGAACACAACCCGTGTCATGCCAACAACTGGTTTTAAAATAAATGTGTTTTATTCCGATGCAGAAAATATGCAATCATTAATAATCCGACAACAGGATCGTATTATATCCCTGCTTAATAAGTCTGTTTAAAGGTTTTGTTAGCTTTTGAGGTGAATACTGACATTTTTGTGCTTTGTTAATAATATTACCATAAAAGATATATGCATGTTGAGTTATATTAACGAATGGTGTCCTTGTACATATGATAAAATTAAGTAAATATTTTGACTAGTTTGTGATATCGAAAACCCTGTTGTAATAATTTTTCAGTAAAACATACATTTATCTTGCTAAAATCAAACCGTTGTTAGATACACGAGCGAATCGTCCAAGTTGAGATATATATACACCATAAGATAGTGACAAGGGAACGTCACCATCTAAAAATAGATACTTAACGATAGGAAATGAAAAATCATCTCTTTTATCATATTTGTTTATATTAAGCTGCCTGTTAATGATATAAATATCAAGATCGAGGAAAGGGCAGTGGTCATTGTTAGTATTAGCTTTATTTAAAGTAAGTTAAGCAGGATAAATGTCTTTAGTATATATATACATACTGAAGTCTTCATTATTGATAGCCAATATATCATCCACATATCTAAAAGTATTGTTAAATTTTTGCATTATACAAAATTAGCTTTGTACTTGTTTGGCTTTTCAACTGTTTTGATATGAGCGTCACTGATGAGTCTCATGTAGACGAAACGCGCGTCCGGAGTAGTTAATTATAATCATGGTACCTTTGATAACTATTTTTGCAAAATCAGCATTATTGCCTGTGTATAAACTTTCCAAATTTGTATTAAAAAGAAGTCTTCCATTTTTACCAAAGAAATGAGTTTATAAATATAAGACGATGTAGTATAAGTGCCAATGAGACAACTCTCCATCTAAGTCACAATTTCTAAAAGTTAATTATTATAGGTCTAAGTAATGTCTTCAACACGGTGGCTTGGCTGACACCGAACAGCAAGCTCTGAAGGGGCCCAAAACAACTATAGTAAAACCATTCAAACGTGAAAACCAACGGTCTAATCTATATAAAAACGAAAATCGAGAAACAATTACGACTTAAGAATGATCATGCCATTCTTTATTTTATAATAATAACTTTCTTATCGGAAGGAAAGTTTACAGCAGTGTGTATTAAACCGAGGGTTTTTTCAAATAATTTAATTCGAACACTTGTTATCTTTCAAGGTGAATGATGAGTCATTCATTTGATTTATAGTGGATTAAAAGGTTATGTTTACATTTATTATTTGTCTTTTTTTTTTAAATAAGAATAGTATGTTGACATCAAATTTATCCAGTTTTCACAATTTCTGCAGGACTTCTGCTAAATTTAACCAGCTTTATCACCTAGATCAAATGTTTAAACCATTAATAAAGATGTTAAAGCATAGCACAATGTATTCAGATCAAAAGCATTATATAAAGTGCAATATATTTGTATTATATATATATTCTTATAGTGCAGCACTTTGTTAATTTGTATAGCGATATGCTGGTAAATCGTGGTCTTAATTACAATAGCTCAAAATCTAAAACGAGTGCCTGTAATTTTTATTTTATTTCTTGTATTTTTTAAAGATGAAGTCTTTTTTAAAATATTCAAACATTTAATTTTATACTCTTGGTGTGAAGTATGATACGAGATAAGCGATGAAACGTGTTGAAAATGTCTTTATTATTTATCTATTATATTTACCTTGCAGTTTGTTATTTAAATTATTTTATGTTTCCTTGATGTAGATTAACAACACTATTCTAACCACGATTTTACTTCATGATTAATCTTATAGATTCATTGGTTGACTGTTTTCAGCTTGAAAGTAAATAAACTCATCATAAATACCAGGATTAAATTTTGTATTTACGCTAGAAGCGCGTTTCGTCATTCAATGCATTCTTTATCGTGTTATATGAATGTACATTTACTCGTTCTCAGTCAAATATCGAATAATAAATGCCTTTCACAGGTCGGGACCACTACCTTATATGGAAATGCAGAAATTAGCATACTTATGTTCTCGCACATGTAATTGTTTATTTACATGTGACGCAATTTATTTTTACCTAGGTTTTTGACCAATCCACTAAATGAGTCACAATGCATGATGGACTACTACGTGTTTACAATCAACCAAGAAAACGTGTTATTTACTGAAATACAACACATTTTTTCGTGCAATGCGGGATTCACAATTTCGCTTAGTTTTTCATTTTGTGTATCCTCATTTATAGTTCGTGATATAAAGTATTACTTCCATGCTCAGATTAACGAAGAGTTGTTTCTATGCGAAGAAAAAAGGGTTTGAATTACCCGATATATAGCCATTAACATGTTTGATGATGGCATAGAGATTTCATGTATTTGTCCACCAGAAGCAACGAAACAACAGCGAAAAAACACAATTACCCATGAGACAAACTTACTGGTGTAAAGTAAGCCGTCGATAACAGCCAGTGCTGATATTCAAGAGTACAGCAATGTGCGTATAGATAATTAAAGGCAAATGTGGGATCCTTGAATTTTGTGTTCGAAGAAGTATTTACATACATGGCAGTGTTAACAAAATCTATAAGTATTTTTGTTGGTCACATTTCAGTATATGGGACTTCCAAACTGTTCCTTTTTTTTAAGATAGTGAAGTCAGCAACTATAGTTTCAGTTTGTTCGTTTTTTAACGGGCTCGGACATTTGCCAAACTGAATAAATTCATTACAGCTGATTTCTTAAACCTGCAAAGTAAAACTTTGGTTGGCTTGCTTGCTTTGTTTGTATAGTTGTTTATACAAGCTTTGAAAATAAGATTGACATCTTTAAACAATATATATATATATATATATATAGGCATAGTTTAACTTGTATATTTTATATTTTGTACAATATACAAACAAAGCAAGCAAGCTAACCAAAGCTTTGCTCAACATGCATTAGGAAATAAGCTGTAATGATTTATTCCATATGTATGTGCGACAAGGTGGAAAATTTAATATGTTTTGTGAAAATTGCAGCGTTGGATCTATAATAAAAAGAAGATGTGGTATGATTGCCAATGAGACAGCTGTCCACAAGAGACCAAAATGACACAGAAATTAACATTTATAGATCACCGTACGGCCTTCAACAATGAGCAAAGCCCATACCGCATAGTCAGCTGTAAAAGTCCCCGATATGACAATGTAAAACAATTCAAACGAGAAAACTAACGGCCTTAATTATATATAAAAAAAAAATGAACGAAAAACAAATATGCTACACATAAACAAACGACAACCACTGAAATACAGACTCCTATACAATATATTTTTTTTGATGGGATAGATTTCTTGTCCTTTTACATATTTAATTAGGCCGGGGTTTTTTTTTTTTGTTTTTTTTTCTTTTTTGTTTGGATTGTTTTACACAAGTAATTTTTGGGTCATTAATAGGTTACTTTTCAGCATTGGACCTATGACTGCTTACTTTACTAAATTATGTCTTTGTTGGAAAGATGTCTCATTTGGCACTCATACCTCATCTTCTTATTTCTATATACAAAGCACGTTTTAGAGAAAAAAAATAATAGGTAATATGGCACCCACTATGATCCAGAGACTTTTAATATTGGAGATATTTTACATATGTCAACAGGACAGCAGCCGAATGATAAAAAAAACCTGAGGTATATTTTGTGATAAAATTAGCAACAAACGGATATTATCGATGGATGAAACTATAAAAAATGTATTGAGCTATATACCGTACCCGCTCAGTGGCGGATCCAGGGGGCGGGGGTTCCGGGGGATGAACCCCCTTTTTTGGACGATCAGTGCATTTGGATGGGGACATGTAGTTGGAGCCCCTCCCCTTTTGTCCAGGGTTAGGACCCCCCTTTTTAAAATGGCTGGACACGCCCCTGCCGCTTTCATAACACTTCTTTTTAGCATACTGAATATTATGATGTTCTTCCTATTAGTTCAGGTCCTGATAAAAAAAATACACATTCAGTACAGAAAGAAGTGTTTCAATGAAAGTTTCGTGTTTTTTTTTTTGTAGGCAGAAATGATTTTGCAATGACATTATACAGGTTTAAAAGAGCTCAAAGGATTTTCTTACTTGACAGTGGTCACTTCATTGGATATTTCACTGTGGCATGTCGTGAAATTAATGCAGGTTCAATTCATAACAATGCACAAAACCGGTTCAACTACTTTTGCAAGGCGAAAAAGAAAGTCGAATCGTGAAGCCAATAAACAATATTTTTTTAATCTGAGCATGAAAATTGAAGATTACGTTATGTATTTTACATTAAATATATTTGTAGAATAAAAACTTTGGTAATGAGAGTCCCAGACAATATATTAATTGACTGTTTTCCCACTAATTCCACGTGTTTTAAGTAGTACAGTTGGGTGCAGACCAAGCATTACATGTAGACGGGCCGAAAAAGTTAACGCGGCGTTTACTCGCGTGCACTTCATGTAAACGCCGCGTTAACTGTGCGTTAACTCCGAAATTGCAGTAGACATTAAAAGTAAACGGGCGTTTACTTTCGCGTTTACCTCCGCGTTAACGCAAAAACGGCGAGTCTTCTAATTTTGTAAAGAGTAAACGGGCGTTTACTTTTCCGTTTACCTCCGCGTTAACGTGGAAAAAGGCGCGTCTTCTATTTTTGTAATAAGTAAACGCGCGTTTACTGTTTGTAGTAAACGCCCGTTAACGCAGATTGTCATCGTAACTTGGATACACTGACCTAAAATATGAAATGATAAGGAACATCAAAATTAATTCACCAAGTGGTCATTTCTGCTTGACATATTGACGATTACAGTTATTTAAAAATGTCACACATTTGTATTTAATTGAACAATAATTATAGTACATTTCTTGTTCTTCGCAAATAATAGTTTAAGTATGTTTATTCAAATACATGTAATTTAATCCTCACCAAAATCAAACAGTTTTCTCATCTTAGACAGACTGACTCGTAAAACAAAACTTTTTGATATCATTCACCACAACTGACAATATTTACCTCTTAACAAGTTATCTTATTCTATATAGAAGTAATTCAGTTATATTTTTATGCCATAACTGACCATATAAAACAATTGACAGCAATTTTTGTACCAGCCTGACGGCGATGACCTCTTTTTATTTAAAATATTGAATAGTAAACAAAATTCAGTAGTTTTCATACATCAGACTAACTCGTAATATATAATTATTATTAGGTAGCAATATTTGAATATTATGACTAAAAAATTTTGTTCGCATCAATTTAGATTGCCAGTATGTACTTTTTTATTCAAAATATTGAATCGTAAAAAAAAAATCAGAAGTTTTCATACCTCAGACTGACTCATATAATAAAATTGTTTGTCTGCAACAACCAAAACTGACCATATAGGCATTCTAGTATGTAAATCTATATAGCCGCATAGTAAATGAGTTATATTTTCATGTAAGGATTGATTGTATAATAAAATAGGTAGCAATATTTGAAAATTATGACTAAAAAATTTTGTTAGCATCAATTTAGAGTGCCAGCATGTCCTTTTTTTATTTAAGATATTGAATCGTAAACAAAATTCAGTAGTTTTCATACCTCAGACTGACTCATATAATAAAATTATTTGTCCGCAACAACCAAAACTGACCATATAAGCATTTTATTATGTAAATCTATATAGCCACATAGTAAATGAGTTATATTTTCATGTAAGGATTGATTGTATAAGAAAATAGGTAGCAATATTTGAATATTATGACTAAAAAATTTTGTTCGCATCAATTTAGAGTGCCAGCATGTCCTTTTTTTATTTAAAATATTGAATTGTAAACAAAGTTCAGTAGTTTTCATACCTCAGACTGACTCATATAATAAAATTATTTGTCCGCAACAACCAAAACTGACCATATAAGCATTTAATTATGTAAATCTATATAGCCGCATAGTAAATGAGTTATATTTTCATGTAAGGATTTATTGTATAAGAAAATAGGTAGCAATATTTGAATATTATGACTAAAAAGTTTTGTTCGCATCAATTTAGAGTGCCAGCATGTCCTTTTTTATTCAAAATATTGAATCGTAAACAAAATTCAGTAGTTTTCATACCTCAGACTGACTCATATAATAAAATTATTTGTCCGCAACAACCAAAACTGACCATATAAGCATTTGCTTATGTAAATCTATATAGCCGCATAATAAATGAGCTATATTTTCATGTAAGGATTGATTGTATAAGAAAATAGGTAGCAATATTTGAATATTATGATTACAAAATTTTGTTCACATCAATTTAGAGTGCCAGCATGTCCTTTTTTATTCAAAATATTGAAGCGTAAACAAAATTCAGTAGTTTTCATACCTCAGACTGACTCATATAATAAAAATATTTGTCCGCAACAACCAAAACTGACCATATAAGAATTCTAGTATGTAAATCTATATAGCCGCATAGTAAATGAGTTATATTTTCAAGTAAGGATTGATTGTATAATAAAAAAGGTAGTAATATTTGAATATTATGATTAAAAAAAATTGTTCGCATCAATTTAGAGTGCCAGCATGTCCTTTTTTTAATTAAAATATTGAATCGTAAACAAAATTCAGTAGTTTTCATACCTCAGACTGACTCATATAATAAAATTATTTGTTCGCAACAACCAAAACTGACCATATAAGCATTTAATTATGTAAATCTATATAGCCGCATAGTAAATGAGTTATATTTTCATGTAAGGATTGATTGTATAAGAAAATAGGTAGCAATATTTGAATATTATGACTAAAAAATTTTGTTCGCATCAATTTAGAGTGCCAGCATGTCCTTTTTTTATTTAAAATATTGAATTGTAAACAAAATTCAGTAGTTTTCATACCTCAGACTGACTCATATAATAAAATTATTTGTCCGCAACAACCAAAACTGACCATATAAGCATTTAATTATGTAAATCTATATAGCCGCATAGTAAATGAGTTATATTTTCATGTAAGGATTTATTGTATAAGAAAATAGGTAGCAATATTTGAATATTATGACTAAAAAAGATTGTTCGCATCAATTTAGAGTGCCAGCATGTCCTTTTTTATTCAAAATATTGAATCGTAAACCAAATTCAGTAGTTTTCATACCTCAGACTGACTCATATAATAAAATTGTTTGTCTGCAAACAACCAAAACTGACCATATAAGCATTCTAGTATGTAAATCTATATAGCCGCATAGTAAATGAGTTATATTTTCATGTAAGGATTGATTGTATAATAAAATAGGTAGCAATATTTGAAAATTATGACTAAAAATTTTGTTAGCATCAATTTAGAGTGCCAGCATGTCCTTTTTTTATTTAAGATATTGAATCGTAAACAAAATTCAGTAGTTTTCATACCTCAGACTGACTCATATAATAAAATTATTTGTCCGCAACAACCAAAACTGACCATATTAGCATTTTATTATGTAAATCTATATAGCCACATAGTAAATGAGTTATATTTTCATGTAAGGATTGATTGTATAAGAAAATAGGTAGCAATATTTGAATATTATGACTAAAAAATTTTGTTCGCATCAATTTAGAGTGCCAGCATGTCCTTTTTTTATTTAAAATATTGAATTGTAAACAAAATTCAGTAGTTTTCATACCTCAGACTGACTCATATAATAAAATTATTTGTCCGCAACAACCAAAACTGACCATATAAGCATTTAATTATGTAAATCTATATAGCCGCATAGTAAATGAGTTATATTTTCATGTAAGGATTTATTGTATAAGAAAATAGGTAGCAATATTTGAATATTATGACTAAAAAATTTTGTTCGCATCAATTTAGAGTGCCAGCATGTCCTTTTTTATTCAAAATATTGAATCGTAAACAAAATTCAGTAGCTTTCATACCTCAGACTGACTCATATAATAAAATTATTTGTCCACAACAACCAAAACTGACCATATAAGCATTTGCTTATGTAAATCTATATAGCCGCATAGTAAATGAGCTATATTTTCATGTAAGGATTGATTGTATAAGAAAATAGGTAGCAATATTTGAATATTATGATTACAAAATTTTGTTCACATCAATTTAGAGTGCCAGCATGTCCTTTTTTATTCAAAATATTGAAGCGTAAACAAAATTCAGTAGTTTTCATACCTCAGACTGACTCATATAATAAAAATATTTGTCCGCAACAACCAAAACTGACCATATAAGCATTTAATTATGTAAATCTATATAGCCGCATAGTAAATGAGTTATATTTTCATGTAAGAATTTATTGTATAAGAAAATAGGTAGCAATATTTGAATATTATGACTAAAAAATTTTGTTCGCATCAATTTAGAGTGCCAGCATGTCCTTTTTTATTCAAAATATTGAATCGTAAACAAAATTCAGTAGTTTTCATACCTCAGACTGACTCATATAATAAAATTATTTGTCCGCAACAACCAAAACTGACCATATAAGCATTTGCTTATGTAAATCTATATAGCCGCATAGTAAATGAGCTATATTTTCATGTAAGGATTGATTGTATAAGAAAATAGGTAGCAATATTTGAATATTATGATTACAAAATTTTGTTCACATCAATTTAGAGTGCCAGAATGTCCTTTTTTATTCAAAATATTGAAGCGTAAACAAAATTCAGTAGTTTTCATACCTCAGACTGACTCATATAATAAAATTATTTGTCCGCAACAACCAAAACTGACCATATAAGCATTTGCTTATGTAAATCTATATAGCCGCATAGTAAATGAGCTATATTTTCATGTAAGGATTGATTGTATAAAAAAATAGGTAGCAATATTTGAATATTATGATTACAAAATTTTGTTCACATCAATTTAGAGTGCCAGCATGTCCTTTTTTATTCAAAATATTGAAGCGTAAACAAAATTCAGTAGTTTTCATACCTCAGACTGACTCATATAATAAAAATATTTGTCCGCAACAACCAAAACTGACCATATTAGCATTATAGTATGTAAATCTATAAAGCCGCATAGTAAAGGAGTTATATTTTCAAGTAAGGATTGATTGTATAATAAAAAAGGTAGTAATATTTGAATATTATGATTAAAAAAAATTGTTCGCATCAATTTAGAGTGCCAGCATGTCCTTTTTTTATTTAAAATATTGAATCGTAAACAAAATTCAGTAGTTTTCATACCTCAGACTGACTCATATAATAAAATTATTTGTTCGCAACAACCAAAAATGACCATATAAGCATTTTATTATGTAAATCTATATAGCCGCATAGTAAATGAGTTATATTTTCATGTAAGGATTGATTGTATAAGAAAATAGGTAGCAATATTTGAATATTATGACTAAAAAAATTTGTTCGCATCAATTTAGAGTGCCAGCATGTACTTTTTTTATTCAAAATATTGAATTGTAAACAAAATTCAGTAGTTTTCATACCTCAGACTGACTCATATAATAAAATTATTTGTCCGCAACAACCAAAACTTACCATATAAGCATTTTATTATGTAAATCTATATAGCCGCATAGTAAATGAGTTATATTTTCATGTAAGGATTTATTGTATAAGAAAATAGGTAGCAATATTTGAATATTATGACTAAAAAAGATTGTTCGCATCAATTTAGAGTGCCAGCATGTCCTTTTTTATTCAAAATATTGAAGCGTAAACAAAATTCAGTAGTTTTCATACCTCACACTGACTCATATGATAAAATTATTTGTCCGCAACAACGAAAACTGACCATATAAGCATTTACTTATGTAAATCTATATAGCCACAGAGTAAATGAGCTATATTTTCATGTAAGGATTGATTGTATAAAAAAATAGGTAGCAATATTTGAACATTATGATTACAAAATTTTATTCGCATCAATTTAGAGTGCCAGCATGTCCTTTTTTATTCAAAATATTGAATCGTAAACAAAATTCAGTAGTTTTCATACCTCAGACTGACTCATATAATAAAAATATTTGTCCGCAACAACCAAAACTGACCATATAAGCATTCTAGTATGTAAATCTATATAGCTGCATAGTAAATGAGTTATATTTTCAAGTAAGGATTGATTGTATAATAAAAAAGGAAGTAATATTTGAATATTATGATTAAAAAATTTTTGTTCCCATCAATTTAGAGTGCTAGCATGTCCATTTTTATTTAAAATATTGAATCGTAAACAAAATTCAGTAGTTTTCATACCTCAGACTGACTCATATAATAAAATTATTTGTCCGCAACAACCAAAACTGACCATATAAGCATTTTATTATGTAAATCTATATAGCCGCATAGTAAATGAGTTATATTTTCATGTAAGGATTGATTGTAGAAGAAAATAGGTAGCAATATTTGAATATTATGACTAAAAAATTTTGTTCGCATCAATTTAGAGTGCCAGCATGTCCTTTTTTTATTCAAAATATTGAATCGTAAACAAAATTCAGTGGTTTTCATACCTCAGACTGACTCAGATAATAAAATTATTTGTCCGCAACAACCAAAACTGACCATATATTAAGCATTTTATTATGTAAATCTATATAGCCGCATAGTAAATGAGTTATATTTTCATGTAAGGATTGATTGTGTAAGAAAATAGGTAGCAATATTTGAATATTATGAATAAAAAATTTTGTTCGCATCAATTTAGAGTGCCAGCATGTCCTTTTTTTATTCAAAATATTGAATCGTAAACAAAATTCAGTAGTTTTCATACCTCAGACTGACTCATATAATAAAATTATTTGTTCGCAACAACCAAAACTGACCATATAAGCATTTGCTTATGTAAATCTATATAGCCGCATAGTAAATGAGCTATATTTTCATGTAAGGATTGATTGTATAAGAAAATAGGTAGCAATATTTGAATATTATGACTAAAAAAATTTGTTCGCATCAATTTAGAGTGCCAGCATGTCCTTTTTTTATTGAAAATATTGAATCGTAAACAAAATTCAGTAGTTTTCATACCTCAGACTGACTCATATAATAAAATTATTTGTCCACAACAACCAAAACTGACCATATAAGCATTCTATTATGTAAATTTATATAGCCGCATAGTAAATGAGTTATATATCAATGTAAAGATAGCAATATTTGAACATTTTAATTGACGAGATGGTACAAATGAACATACTTATATTACACTTCATTGATATCCCTTTCAATATACTGTTCAATTTACGTTTTTTTTTATCATTTGTCAAAACAGAATCTTATCATGTTAATCCAAGGCAAACAAGGTGAATTTCGATTAAAAATTAAATAAATGTATTAAATACACCGAGTTATAGTTAGGAATTCGAAGAGACAATTATAAACGGGGAACGAAACAACGTAAACCATGATGTTTATATCCCATCATATAAAAATATTCTCCCGATGTCTCGGATAACCTTTCTTTCCGTATCGATATTTGCACATGTAACTTTTGAAAGGAAAATATAGAAAATCTGCCAATCAGTAAAGTTAATGGACTTTATGAAAGTGATTTTGTGTAATTTAATATTTCGAATTAAAAGAGTTTTTGAATTGTTCTGGTTTGAAACACATATACGTGAAATATAAAGACTAAAGGTCGCTTTTATAAAATAAATGTGCAAATGAACTTGAAGTTTATTTCTAAATTTACCCAATCAGTTAACGCGAAAAGTAAACGTGCGTTTACTTTCAAGTGCACGTAAAAATACACTTGTAAAATCTGTACTAAACGCCCGTTTACTTTTAAGTGCACGTAAAAATAAATTTGAAGAATTCTGAAGTAAACGCCCGTTTACTACTGACTAAACGGACACATAGTAAACGCCCGTTTACTGGGGTAGACATTAGAAATTTCCATTTCGACCACGTTAACGTAATTATAGTAAACGTGCGTTTACTAGTAAACGGGAGATTTGAAGTTAACTAACGAAATATGTGCACGCGGCGTTAACTTGCGTTTACTTTATGTAATGCTTGGTCTGCACCCAACTGTAGTTTACTCGTAGTAGCCCACAATGCATTGTAGTTCATTGAGTCGATTGGTCAGTTTTTTACGGCCAGATTGGCCTTGTGTTTTGGAAATTACTATGCAAATATATTCTGACGTCAGAAAATCTAGAGTTCTCGACCTGTTTCATAAGGACAAATAATGTCTATTGAATAATTCTTTGTTTGTATATCCATCATCTTTTTGTGGTTAGATATTCAAATATATAAGTTTTTCTATGCCATCAAAGTATACATTCATGTACTTTAAACAGTACGTATATAATATCATAGCATACCAACAATGCGTTTTGCTCTTTTACTGTTTTGTTAGGGACTCTATATACAGGTGTGTGTGCTCCTAACGCACAAAAGGCTCCAACAAAATTATGAGGAGGACAGATTAAACATGACACTCCGTAAATGTTATGGACACCATCACGAATTGGTTGATCCATACGATGTGTTTTTGTCCAAACTAACTAGGACATTTTCACCCCATGTTAGATTGTGGTTTGTCATTATGTCGTCTGATCTATTAAGAACTATTAAGAAACGAACGTGACTTATTCCCGATGGTGACTCTTTTGCTGAGTGTGAATTCGAATTACTATTGACGTTTCACGCAATCTAATTAAAAAACGATCTCTCATCGCTCCCGTTTTCTGATATGTCGCGTGGGAGATCTAACGAAACCCGCTTTGAGGTCACATGTGAGTGACCTCATAGGTGTGTCTTTTTCGGCCAATGAAATTGAGTCTTCCACGATCTTGAAAGTTTATCGTAAGGCAAAGGGATGTAACTCATTTTATTTACGACGAAATTGTCAGTCAAAACAATTCATAAACTTTTTTGATTGGTTTATAAATAGGTCGTCAACTCATTTGCATATCGTTATAAATTCAAAACTTCTAGTTCACTCACATGTGACCTCAAAGCGGGTTTCGTTAGATCTCCCACGCGACATATCAGAAAACGGGAGCGATGAGAGATCGGTTTTTAATTAGATTGCGTTTCACGATACTTTGCAATTCAAAATTCATGTATTTAGATTTCGTATTCGTCTTTATTTTGTAGTTAGTCACCACTTCGATGATTACATGTAATCTGTATTATAAAGTCATTTTTATAAATTTACTGTTTGAAAAAGTATGAATTATTCTTTATACAAAGATGTTCTTATCCCAGGCAGATAACCTTGGCCGTATTTGGCACAACCATTTGGAACTTTTGGTTCTCAATGCTCTTCAAACTTTGTACTTGTTTTTGGCTTTCGAACACTTTTTATCTTTGCGTCACTGATGGGTCTTATGTAGACGAACCGCGCGTCTGGCGTATTTAATTATAAGCCTGGTACCTTTTGATAGCTATTAATTTTGTGTTTGTTTGTCCTGTATGTTCTCTCATTTATTTGTATTGTAGTAATGTCATGTAATGTTGTCATTTGAATGTTATATTTACTTTGCCATAAAACCGGGAGGTTTGGTTAAACCAGGTTTAACTCACCATTTTTGCTTAAAATGTCCTTTTACAAGCCAGGAAGATGGACATTATTATATAATAGTTTGTTTCTATGTTGCATTTAATTGTTATGTTTCTGTTGTGCCATGGTTCTCCTCTTATATTTGATGTGTTTTCCTCAGTTTTAGTTTGTAACCCGGATTTGGTTTTTTATCTATTGATTTATGAATTTTGAACAGCGGTATACTACTGTTACCTTTATTTTTAAAATGTGTGGTACCTTACCAAGCAAAGCTTTCTTGGAAATGAGGTAAATTTATCAGAATACCTTGATTTGGGAATCTCACAATTTTTTATTCAATACTACGATAAACGCTGTTTGATCTTAGGATATACGTCAGGGATTACAGAAACCATACATGAAGCACTTTGCTTCTATTGGATATGAAATATACATACCAACCATCTTACTTATATGGGATTATTTCACTATCACGGTTATAAGAAACTTTAATATATACCGTCTGTAAATGTAATAGAAAAATAAAACTTATTCCATTGATGTATTCAACATAAGGCCCCGGCGAGGTGGGTCGCTCTATAGTAACCTGGTCTGTCCGTCTGTCGGTCTGTTCGTTCTTCTGTAACTAATTGTGTCCGTAGAACCTAAAAATTCCTTTCTTTATACTTGACCTATATATTATCCAACATTAGAAAATGTGTCATTGTTCAACTTCTTAGTCAAATGTCAAGGTTAAAACTTTGGTTTCGGTTGACACCATCATGTCCTATGGTGCAGATCATGTCCGCTGTATATTTTTCTTACATGTTATGCTTTTAACGTCTATACTTGACATGTATATTAACCAATACAACAGGGTATGACAACACGTATGTACAACTTTTTAGGTCACAGGTCAGTCAGACTGTCTGTCTGTCCGTTATTAGCAGTGGGGCCCAGAGAGATGGATTCCATCTCAATGATGTCTAGAAATGCTTAAATTAAAAAAAAACGTATGCATGATGCAAAGCCACATCGTTTCGACAAACTTTTTATTTCCTTTGATTATTCATTCTCATGATCATTACAGTTCTCTTTATTATTATATATCTATATACATTTTGATTTGTCTCTAGAATTCTACAAGGTGTTCATCACATCTTTCGAAGTTTTACATCAATGTAACTTTTCAGTTTTAATTACAACGAAATTCCATACAATCGTTCATGGGAACATAGCAATAGGGAAATTCCGGAAAATATAGTCAGAAACATTTTTCATCTTTCTGTTTTCCATCATAATCTGTTTGTTATGTTCTTATAAATGCACATTTGACTAATGCCAAGCTAGTATTAGTTGTCAAGTTACACTTCCTTAATTATCAGAGTTTTGTTTTTAAATTTTATTATAATTTTTATTCATCCCTGTATATAAATGAGTTGATGCTTCATCGTTAAACATAAATTTTATTCACAACTCAAATGTAAGTCTTCACCTACAATTTAAATAACATGTACCTAATGTCGGCAAATGTATGCAGAACCAACAGAACATTTAACATTTTGGGCGTTTTGTTGCTGCCTATGTTGACGTATGTACGGTGACCTATAGTTGTTAACATCTGTGATATTTGGTCTCTTGATAGTTGTTTTTATATCAATTATACAACATTTTCTTATTTATATATATATAACATCTTCTTATATAAACATACAGAGTTTATGAATGAAAAGAAGAATAGAATTATCCAAGACTTTGAGGATGATTTCTTGACTTTTAGTTTTGATGTTATATTTGTTAATCTCATCGGATTTTGTCTAATGCTTAGTTCGTTTCTGTGTGTGTTACATTTTAATGTTGTGTCGTTGTTCTCTTATAATTAATGCGTTTCCCTCGGTGTTAGTTTGTAACCCGATTTGTTTTTATCCATCGATTTATGAGTTTCGAACAGCGGTATACTACTGTTGCCTTTATTTTTCTTAATGACAGGTTTGTCTTTGTTCTTCTATTTAAATCACACGCGTGTCAATTTAGTTATGGCGTTATATGTATTTCTCAAATCCTATCTTGTTCTGAATTTGTTGTTCATGGAGCGATTTAGTTTTTAAAAAGACCAGTTCAGATCTAATTTATTCTTATATTTACTTCGCTTGTCCGTCTGAAATATGTTTGACTTTGAATAAGTACAAATAATCTTCAAACGTAATCAAAACTAATGCCATTTTTAAAAAGAGGAGTCTATGTACTCAAGTTCAATATGTTCAAATCATTAAAAACAGTCCGAAATGCAATTTTCCCCGATATGTCACAGTTGGAAGTCGCGAAAATAACATTTAACGTTAGCAACGTCATAACCTCCCATGTTTCTGTATCGTATGCCTTTTAACCGTTTTAATTTTGCTTGATTGAATTTAAAACAGTGTAAAAATGTTTATTATTTAAAACGAATGAAATATTTGCTAAAAAGCATTCCTCTACCTTGGCATCCTAGGACCCGTCCTTGCCGACAAAATGTTAAGAATTATTGACTGTAATTGGCTTTCAATTCATAAGCTATTTTTTTATCATTTGCGGAAGGACAAATAAAAGTTTCATATCTTTGTCAATAAAAGATATTTCACTGAATATTTCATTCGATTTTCATCCTAATCATCATCATTAATTTGTTAATATAAGTACTATCATGATATTTTCAACTCAATATATATATCATAATTATATTATTATTATAGTTATGATTATTAATATTATTATTTTTTTTATTATTATTATTATTATTTTATTAACATTATAATTATTATTATTATTATTATTATTATTATTAGTATTATTATTATTATTATTATTATTATTATTAATAATATTATTTTTATTATTATTATTATTATTATTATTATTATTATTATTATTATTATTATTATTATTATTATTATTATTATTATTTGTCATAAACGGCTATCACTATAGTATTTTTTTTGTAAAAGGAATAACAGTGTTTTACTAAAGAAGCACTATGGAGAATCTGATGCTGATTGTCTTTATGCTGTTTTTATCAATAGGTAATATTGCTAGATAATCTACTTGGTCAACTCTTTGCTCTTTATGCATATCCACATCGAATATTTTATTAGATGAAAATAATGTTAGAATTGATAAAATGAAGAAAAATTATAAAAAGACAATTATGATGTAACAGTATAATCAGAGGTGAGAAATGCAAAAATATCAATACAAAAATTAGAAGTACAACGAGAAAGAAATCTAAAGAAGTATGAAAAAGTCTGAATAACTAAATTTTCTGTTTTTCTTTAAAAAGTTCAGAGTTGTGTTACGTTCTTCATGTGGCAAACTATTTCAAGAACAGGAACTGCTTTTTCGCATCGTATTCCCCACACAATATAGTTCGTATATTTTACGTTGTTAAGGGCGTAGTCAACTGGTCATACTTTCAGTAATTTATGTGATCTCAGTTGCAAGTAAGTATACTTTACAAAACGAACAATTCATCACTTACTTAATATAGGATTTATAGCGTTACAAATCCAAAGAAAGATGATATGCTCATTCAATACACTGCTTATCAATTTCGATGATATCAAAAAATAAACATGTGATACCTGAGAAATTTACAGTTTAATAAAGTCTGGTCATAGGATGTCTCACTATCGTTTATATCAACAACTAACCTCGCTATTGAGTGATTTCTTAAATTACAGGTGTTTTTATGCATGTTGCAATATACACTCAATTACAAAACCAATACCATTTCAACAGTAAAAACAATGTTTACTAGTATCATCTTCGTATTATTGTTGAAATGTAACGTATAATACTATTACTGAGACGAAAGGATTTGTCAAAGAAATTATTCCAAGCTAAATATGTACCATATTTGAAAAATCAACAGCATTTATTTCAAAACATATTTACAGGCATGTTGGCACGAACGAGACACACTTCAAAGTCAGTTGACCATATATTCTAATTGTTGTTTTAGCCATGGCATTTTAGCTTGTCGCCGTGAATGTCCATGTTATTCTTAACAATATTGACATTTGTTAAAAAAGGCCAAATATACCAAAGTGACGCTCAAAAATTGAAAATAACGCCATTGATGAAAAAGGTAAAAGATCAACAGACCAACAATAGTACACAAAACACAACATAGAAAACTAAAGACTGAACAGCGCGAACCACACCAAAAACCAGGGGTGATCTCAATTGATCTGGACGGTTACGCAGATTCTGATCCATATGTTACATCCGTCTTGTTGCTCATGAAAGTACAAACTAGTGATATTTCTAGTTCAGTAGGTCACATTCGTGGAAAAGGAGACGGAATTGGAATAATGACAATTGAAACATATCTGTCATCATCTGTGAAACAAATATTTCGTAACGATCAACAAACCGATGACGGAGTTCGTACAATTTACGAAGGGATTATTTCATCATTAACGATTTAGCTCCTGGATTAATAACTTCCATTCAAACATCAATCCTCTATCAGGGAAATCCTTGTTCATTCAGGAATCAAAATTCAAAATTATTGAGGGAAATACCCAAACAAATTATTTTTAAAGGAAAAGGTATGACAGCAGCCATCATTTTCAGATTTAGCAATATGAAAATCACGACGTTTTATGATTAGTCAATTGTAGTAACATTCTGATTCTAGACATTTTTTCTAATCTGAATAATTTCAGTAAAAAAGTATATGAATTTTGCCTATACATTCTGGCAATAAAATCAACATTTCAATCTAATAAATATGGGATTGATTCTGTCATAATCAGGACTTAGGCATGTTTGCCAACACCACTTATACATACATATCCTATATTGCTGCAACGAAAGTAGAAAAAGGCCAGACACTATTATGTTGGCTTTACGAAACCAATGTAATGTTCTTTACATCACCCTTGTTAGGCATTGTGCACCTCCTTCTTAAATTTTGATAGATTATGATCGGAAAGTTTCTAATAACATGTAACGGATTTTGCAAATAGAGATGTCATCTCCTTAAAACTAATCTATTTTATTTTTATTTCAGCACTGAAATGGAAAATATATTTAATATACATTAAAACAACAAATAATAAAACAAGATTTCACATTATGATTGTTGATTATTATTGCGAAAAAAAACATATCATCAATATGTGTTAGTGTGTGTGTGGCTCTTTTATTATTCGAGACTTTGTTATGTTAACGAAAACTAGAAACCATTTTCTGTTGACTTTTTATCTTTTTTACCGGCCGGTTCAAACCAAAAACTTGAAAATTTGTATAAGCTGCTTTTTCTGATAGCCACGCGAGGTCAAGAAGTTATATCAAATACTGGTCGGTTTATGAAGTGTCAAAATGGTGTGTCCGGTGGGTGACATAACTTTCTGTGGACATGTACCTTGTGACCTGATATGTTCAAACGCGGACTTTTACATTGCAGGGTTTATATTCAGATCACTCTAGCGTGTTATCGTCATGAATCATCATTCCATTTGCTAAAAGATGATACACATATTTACAAACAGAAAGTATACGTAGCCTGGTTTTTTTTAATGGAAACAGAAAGCAAGTTTCTCCTGTATAAGACACCTGCGTTGATGTACTTTAAAATTTTCATAAAACAAAGTTGTTATATTTGATTCCTGTCTTTTTCTTATTTAGAAAATTCAAACAATTGAACAGATATATACAAATATAAATACTTCATCAAATCGAATTAAATTCTCACACGTTTGGCTTGTCCAAGTTTATGCAAAAAAAACGATTAGTTGCTTGCATTGATAAATTGTTTTCTCCTGTCCTATTTTTTAATTCAGATTAATAGTTATCAAAGGTACCAGGGTTATAATTTAGTACGCCAGACGCGCGTTTCGTCTACATAAGACTCATCAGAGACGCTCATATCAAAACATTTATAAAGCCGAACAAGGTCAAAGTTGAAGAGCATTGAGGATCCAAAATTCCAAAATGTTGTGCCAAATACGGCTTAGGTAATCTATGCCTAAGTGTTAGATGTCTACCATTAAACAAAATGTAATACAAGTAGCAGCTACTGTATATATAACAATGTAACTAACGTCGATTCGGCGTAACTGCAATCACCTTCGATTTTAATGCATCTAAATGTCACACTTTATATTATAAAGTACGATACACACCGCACCCGTAGACACCGCCAAAACACTGGTCATGCCCTTTACACCTGACATCACACTTTATCAATGGTAAGTTCGGTTATATAACTAGTTATTGATGAATTAGACAGTTCAGGCAATGTGTACTACGACAACTGATCAGCCATTACTTTTGATATACAAGTTTTCGTATTTCCGCTCAATGCGACGTTATTGACAATACACCAATGGACAGCTCAAATAATTCAGACGTTATGTTCCCGCGATAATCTCAACATAAGTCAACTTAGTCTATATATAAGTCTTACAGAGAGCAAACGGGAAAAATCCAATATCATCGAAATGATATATATTAATCACCCTCGCCATGCTCTTTCAAATTTCAAAACAATGAAATTGATTTCTACATCTACACGAAAAACATTGAATATATGATTTCTGTAATCCATCGCACTCAAGACATGTTAATGAAATAATAGCGCAATTTGTTGAAATGATAGATGATTATGAAAATCAGAGTTAAAATTAAGTAATATGACTTGTTTACTTGTTTACTGCAATAGTAAACCACATTTTTGCTGCAAATGTGCTGCAGGTCGTCCGCAAATAATTTACCCTGTCAATGAGTGCTTCTCCAAAACATGCAGAAATCATTCATGTTCTCATCATAGATACCAGGAATATTTTTTTATTTACCTCAGGCGCGCGTTTTACCTATTAAAGACTCATATGTGACGCTCTTATAAAAAAAAATAAGCATACAAATCTACATCAAACATATATATCGAAAAGTATAACTTTAATGCAAAAATCGTTATCAAGTTGAAATGCACTGATGAAAACCGGCACTAATTCTACAATTCGATGTCAATCATAAAATTTGTAAAAGTAAATCATTTCGTTTGAAGCTTAAAAGTATCTTTTTTATCATTGTATAACGCTTGAAACCATTATCAGTAAAATGGCAGAAAAACACTCAATTCATTCATACGATGTACCAGACTAGTTGTATCGCGTCATATTGTAATGTCACGCCACTGTTTAAATCAGAAAGTCGCTGAAAATTATCCGCTAAAGATGAAACTCTCGCTGAATTTACCTTCTTTTCACCAATCAATAGCTCTTTTTTTTTATCTATTTTTGAACTGAATCGTAATTAATGTATCTGTATGTGTGATGACTAAAACATTAGAAAATCAATAGTAAAAATGACAATGTACAATCTGTAAAAGTTACTTGCAATTCGGTCCTTTATTTATTTGTTTACTGGTGTGTTTTTTACAAGCAGAATTCATACGTTTATTAAAATTAATTGTATAAGTATATTATTTGTATAAACACTACGCTTCAAGTACGACATGTAATGTGCGAAGAACATGTTTACCATGTATTTTAATATCTATTTTAGTATCCTATTTATCTTGCACTTTGTTATTCAAAATATTGTATGTTTCCTTGATCCTGAATATAAATAAAGAATCTGTTTACTATACTGATCTTTCCACCTTTACATCTCGGTTTTACTTCTTGATTTATCTAAAACATTAGGTGTTACATTGTAGTCTTTTTTAAATTTATGTTTTTGTTAGTATATAACTTATCCTGGTGAAATTCCCAGTCATTCATTGCATTCTTTTACTTGCAATATGAAGGTACATTTATTACGTCTTCCTTAAATATCAAATAGTGAATGCCTTTTGTAAGGACAATTAATGTCGATTGATATTTTCTGTTTGTAAATCCATCAAAACATCAATCATGTTGGCGTTTTGTGGTTAGACTTTCAAATATGTGCAGAAAAAAAAACAGTTAATTATCTATGAAAAAACAAATTGTACACTACTACAAATCATCATGGACAACCAAACAAATGAATGTGACTTTTTAGGACACAACAATAAAACAATAATATAAGAAACAAGTTGTGTTCACTAAATGCGCCTTTTTAAATCGAAGTTCTTTCCAGAAGTGCTTTTGCCAAATATTGTAAATGCTTTTCTTATGTTTGCCACATCATTCTTCCAATTTTAGGCCGGTTTCTGTACTAAATTTTTGTGAGATACACACCACATATTCTTGGCCTTCATTCGTATCCTCGTTTCTTTTCCGAACATGTAATGGGGGCAGGATCAATTATTATACATCAGACTGTCACTGGTATTGAAGTGATAACCGTAACTGGAATTACGACTATCCCAATATGGCGACGGCAGATATAGGTAAAATCTTAAGTCATTTTTCTCAAATGTAGCATGTTTTTGTCAATAGTTACTCAGCTGCAAGGTTTTTCTATACCATTACATCATATTTGAATCGTAACGGTGCACTGGAATTGTCTAAGCCCTTTGAAAATTGCCGTTGAAAAATTCGGGATGATACAGCCCTTGGATGGTGTAAACTTCCCAAAACAACGTGTATGGTGTAATGGTGTATGTCATATGGTGCAATGGTGTAAGGTGTATGATGCTATGGTGTATGGTGTAAGGGGAATGGTGTAATATTGTATGAGGAATGGTGTGATTGTGTAACGTGCGATCGGGAATGGTGTGAATGATAGTGTACGACCTTTCATTGGTTGCAAACGAATTTTTTTTATTTCATTTTTTCGGCTTGTAACCATAAACATAATAAAACTCTTAATATTTAAAATTTAATTGCATTATGGGTAATTTCGGATCGTGTAGATAGAATGGGGAATGGTGTTAAGTGTAAGGTGTATGGTGCAAAGGTGTAACGTGTATTGTGTAATGGTACAAGGTGTATGGTGTAATGGTGTATGGTGTATGGTGTAATGGTGTATGGTGTTAGTGGGAAGTTAACACCATCCAAGGACTGTAATCGTAACTCTATGGCATTTTTCTTGTTTGATAATCGTAATTTCCTTATCGGATAATAGTAACTGAAAAATAATAAATGTGTCTTTCAGCATTTCAATGGTATTTTGTGTGTTAAAATGCAAATGTGCAGTTACACGATGACATTAACGCAAAATAAAAATAAACGAAGAATCTTACAGGTTAATATCTAGGACAAATTTACACGTATATCTCGATTTATAACTTACGACAATATGTATAACCTTTTTATATATACATGTACGGTACCTGTTAGTGGCGGATCCAGAATGTTTTGTAAAGGGGGCGCTGACTGACCTAAGGAGTGCCCTCTCCAGTCACGCTTCAGTGATTCCCTATATAATCAACCAAAATTTTTTCGCACGACAACACCCCCCCCCCCCCTGGATCCGCCTATGGTAAAGATATGGAAAATAAAGCAGCTGCTGAATCAATTATTGTGGAAAGTAGATATTTTAATTTCTTTCAAAGTTTCAATGTTCTGTGCGCGTTTAAGGGTTTTTTTTTGGGGGGGATAAGGGGGGATAAGCAATATCCCATCTCCCAAAAGTGCAATCCTTTCATTTCATTGCTCAAAATGAAAGTCCCGTATACCACATTTTAATATGCCACATGTTTTGCCTCAAATATCACGTTTAGATTAAAATTCTGCGCGAAATGAACAAACGTTTCCATCAATAACTTTATAACAGCATTATCGGATTTAACAGTTGATTCTTTTATCGTAGGATATGAGTGTTCAAATTGCTCTTTTTCTTATATTTCAATAAAAATGCATATAGTTTAATTTTGGAGTGAAATGTATAATTCCGGTTAAAACAGCCGTTCATATTTTTCCCGTGGATTCACTTTTTTTCTGTTTTACACTGATATAATATATGATTTTAAAAATTAGATTCAAATGTTTTGATCAAATACTCATGTATTTTAGGACGTTTCTTTAAACAGTGTGGATGGAAAGGATCTAGAGTAGTTACCAGTTTATTGTTACTATTGTTAATGGTTACTTTTGTTTACTGTTTTAAATAGCCTTACCGAAACGGCGCGTATAGTCTAACAATTATTGGCATATATCATAACTTCCTTTAAAACTGGCTCTTCGCTCCTTCCTATATTTTGTGACATTCCTAGATCTTAGAGTTTTTCTGTATTTTAACATAGTTCGTGTTTTCCCCATTTCCAAATTTCTTGATGCTTGTTAACCCTTCCAATTTTATGATATACTAGTATGTAGCTGTTTTCATAAGAATTATTGATAATATATGCACAAAAAGAAATGTCATAAGATGTTGGAAGGTTTTCGTGATGTCATTATATGCTATCAAATATACGTTTTTAGTATCAATATCAATAAAACACCTACCAGTTACGATTATCTTCTCATTTTTTAATACCATAATTACGATTAATTTTTTTCCGAGTTACGATTATCATCCCGAATTTTTCAACGGCAATTTTCGAAGTGCTTAGACAACTCCAGTGCACCGTTACGATTCAAATATGATGCAATGGGATAGAAAAACCTTGCAGTATAGTAATTATTGACAAAAATATGCTACATTTGAGAAAAATGACTGTAAAGATTTTACCTATATCTGCCGTCGCCATATTGGGATAGTCGTAATTCCAGTTACGGTTATCACTTTAATACCAGTGACTGTACTGGTTATCAAAATAAAGAATACACCAAGCGAGGTACTTCATATCTGAGATACATGCAATATATGCCTCAAATTTAGAATTCATTCATACATTTTTGTAATACTAGTATTCAAAATCATTAGCCAATATTTGTTCTATAACGAACTATAGTCTACATATATTTTATATGTACAACTATGCACAGGTATATTTTGTTTCAAATCTATACTACATTCCTTTATGTTTTGTTTATACCGATCCTGATTATGTGGTTCTAAAAAGTCATTCCAAATTATTTATTCAAAGAAATCCGCATTATGCAGTGCAAAGAATGTCTCGAACTTGCAGCAAGGTGAAAGTTTTTTGCTCCATATTGAAGACTTCTCAGAACAAGACTTTAATATACAGAACAACAATAAAAGCTTTTTGTTGTGTCTTGTGTATTATTATTTGTCTGTTGGTCTTTTTCTTTTTTAGCCATGGCGTTGTCAGTTTGTTTCGATTAATGAGTTTGACTGTCCCTCTGGTATCTTTCGTCTCTCTTGTACACTTGAGATGTGTATTTACCAATACTAGAGAGTGTGTCCTAATGTGTATACAACTTCCTAGTTCAAAAATTCGTACGTCTGTCTGTCTCTCTGTTCGTTATTTAAATTGGGGTCAATAGAGATGGTCCCATCTCAATGATATCTAGTTATGCCTAAATAATTTAAACAAATACTGTATGCAAGATTCAAAGACAAATTCGTTGATTTATTCTAATGTTCATTACTATTCTCATTGTTATTTGAATGTGTTTATTTTGATTTGTCTATATACGTCTAGAATGTGTTTCTCGCATATATCGAAGATTAAAATTCACTGATCTTTTCAGTTTTAATTACGACGCATTACAATACAATCGTTGAGGGAAACCTGGCAATAGGAAAAATCCAAACAATTTAAATCCTAATGTTTTCCTTTATAATCTGTTTCTTATGTACCAATGAAATCACCTTTGACTTTTGTCAAGACAATTTGCATTATCAATTAATTTCTCTTTTTTTTTTAATATTTTATAAAACAGTTTCCTCATACATGTATATAAATTGGAAGATGTTTTATGGTTAAACATAAATAGCACGAACATTTCAAGGTAAGTCGACTTCGTAATATTTAAAGTTAATGTAACTCATGTCGGCAAATTTATGCAAAAGCAATAATATCCGAAATGTATTTATAAATAAAACTAAATTGAAACATTAAAAATTTTGAAAATGATTTCCTGACGCTTTTTGCAGTGGCATGTCGCCTCGATTTTTTCGCTTAACATTCATTTAATTATACGAGTGTAGATTTCGTTCTTTCATTATATGTATTTTCAAAATCATAATTTCTGGAGCATGATGCGATTTTACTTTTGAAAAGACCTGTTCGGATTTCAATATGTTTGTTATATATTTCGTCTGTACAGCTGAATTTACATATGTTTGATTTTAAGCTTTATTTTTGTGCATATAACAAAGGTTCTCCTTCAAATTCCCGTCGTTAGAAAATTTTATCAACGTATGTGGGCTCTATTTCGATTGGTAGTTTAGATTTCACAATGGAAACTGTTTGAAAAAAGAGAAAAGACCGTAATACCGATAAGCGATTTATTTGTATTTGTCAGTGGGTTCTTATTTGAGCACGAGAAAAAAGAATTATGAGATTGGAAATTTATCGATTGATAACTGTTTGTTTAAAGTCTTGAGAGAAAATGTTCAAGCATCTTCAGGACGATGAGGAATTAATTATGTGTTTAATTCAACATTGAAATCAAATAAGTGCGTTTACTATATAGTTAACACAGCAAGGTTTATATTCAAACAAGCATCATTGCGGAAGAAAACATTTTTTTCCATTTTTACCTATCATGGTTGTTTGTTTTGTTAACACATCGTTAATGGACTTGGATGGAGATTTGTCTAATTGGCCCCCATACCACATCGTCTTTTATCTAATGAATCCACCATTTTCTACAAAAGAAAATGCCTGTACCAAGTCAGTAATATAATAGTTATAATCCATTCGTTTTTTGTGTTGAGTTTTTGATTTTGCCATTTGATTACGGACTTTCCGTTTTTCCTGTGAGTTGGGTTTTATTTTGTTATTTTACTTTTAACCTTAATTCCATTAGTAAGGTTTTCTGTTTTTATATCCAAAATGAACTTAAGGATGATTTGAATTTCAATTCTAAGTAAAATATAACGATATAGATATTTTTTCGAATGTTCGTAGAAAGCAATACTTTTCCATTGTACTTTCCATTTTTATCATTATACACCCTTGTTTTCTACAAGAATCATTCTACATAGTGGTGACGATTTTTTTTCAAATTAAGATATCGATGTATCCAGTATTTCTTAATTCTTGTGAATTATATAGATAAATATTGAAAAAGTATGGTATCATCTGCAAATACTCCTCTTACAGAAGACGCGTGTGTCTATTTTACGAAATACAGGAGATGAGTATAAACATAAATACTTTAAGGCCGTTAGTTTTCTCGTTTGAATGGTTTTACATTGTCTTATCGGGGCCTTTTATAGATGACTATGCGGTATGGGCTTTGCTCATTGTTGAAAGCCGTACGATGATCTATAGTTGTTAATGTCTGTGTCATTTTGGTCCTTTGTGGATAGTTGTCTAATTGGCAATCATACCACATCTTCTTTTTTATATTTTCTGAATCCCTTTTTCAATTTATACATCTTGTACCTAAAAAGTCTTCAAATATTAAATTAATTACATCAATGCATTTCATACACTTTCAGATCAGCAATTTTAATTTCCATTTCATTCCTGTGCGATGGTTTAATAACTCTTCATATTGATTTTAAAGTTATGAACTATAGCATTTCTCTCAAATGATTTGATCTTCAAAGCATGGCGGAGCTGTTGTATAAATATTATAATGGAAACCTCAAATTTTTTTAAACACTTCGTATAGAGAATAAAAAAGAAAAATACAGAACTCCTAGGAAAATTCAAAATGTGATCGTCCAAAAGATGATATTCTGAAGTTTTCAAATTATTGTAAAATCTCTGTAAGTACTTAAAGTAAAAATATTAACATATTGGTAAGTAAAACATAATTCTTTATAATTGAATTGAGAAAAATGTATTTGTGTTGTTATATCTTAACTATTTGATACAGTGTAATTTACATACATTATACTGCATGTTTTTACATATTCTTTTAAATTGATAAAAGCTATCAATTTCAATTTCATTTGTACACTTTTTAAATCTCTGGTTTCAGATTTTACTTTTTTCAAAATAGTACATAAACAGAATTGCTATCATATTCCTTCTAAATTAATGTATTGATAACTATCTTTTATAAAACCGCTCGGGTTTGTTTGGGTTTTTTTGCTTAATCTTGTCACCGGATTTTTTTTCGCCCCCTTACATTAATTGCATTCCCGAAAACACAATGCTAGACAATGTATTTGTGAACAATTTAAGGAAGAGTTAGATCAAATTAAATGTTTAATTGATAATGTTTGATCTTTGATATGACTGACAATTTATACTACTATCAAATGTTTATACACGTGTTTAATTTACACAAGTCATATGATTTGTCAATTACCCATTACTGAAACATATGACAGAAGATTGGAAAGGTGTACAACGCATATAACCTTCATATCTTAGACAAATATATATAGTTGACTGACTTTTTTTTTCGATTTTCTTTTTATTTGAATTATTTAATCATGTGTGCATGCAGGCAGTCGTACTCATGAATATTATTTTTTTAGTAATTTTATGATAATAATAAGTATTATTGCATAGCAATGTAATATTTCCCACAGTAAGTAACCAAAAGTTAGCTTGCAATAAATCTTCAAAATCTTAGTTTAAACCAATTTTTACTTTCAAATATTATATTGCTATACAATAAAAGGGTTATTGCATGAATATTGGGGAATATTGTCTCTCGTAGAAAATATATTGCACGAGCTTGCGATACGATACTTCCTTGCGATACTCGGGACAATATTCTACAATATTCATGCAATAACCCTATAATATTATTCTGTGTTATTATATCATTTTTATTACTTCTTTTATCATTATTGATAGTAATATATTTTATTATTATTATCATTATAAATATTATTATTATTATTAATTTTTTTTTCATTAGTAGTAGTAGTAGTAGTAGTAGTAGTAGTAGTAGTAGTAGTAGTATTTTCATGATTATTATTATTATTATCATTATTATTATTTGTTTTGTCATCAAAGGCTCTGACTTTTGTGTGTTTTTATTTAAAGACATTACTTGTTTTACAAGATCGACCTAGAAGGAAGTCACTATGACGAAATTGATGTTGATTGTCTTAATACTGTTCATAACTACAGGTAATATTTCTGAATAATATTTGTGGTGAACTCGTTTTAATGTATATCTACTTTGAATTACTCTTACTACAAGACTATGTTGCACGTGATGTCTTTACAAGTATGTGATCGTTTTTTGACGGTTACGAAACAAATTCCAATCGTACAGTTCATGGCCAACCAAATCATTCTTTAATCAAAAAAACATATTAATATGTAAAGCATGTGAAGGAAAGGTGGATGAGCCAGGTTCGTGCATTTTCCTCAACAAATCCGATGAATAAGCTTCATGTTTTGTAAGGGTTTAGTATTATAAATATCATTTGCTTTTTAAATAGGATAGCTTTTGTGAAAACCTTAACATAAAAAAAAC
The DNA here is from genome assembly GCF_965363235.1 of Mytilus galloprovincialis. Classification (NCBI taxonomy): domain Eukaryota; kingdom Metazoa; phylum Mollusca; class Bivalvia; order Mytilida; family Mytilidae; genus Mytilus; species Mytilus galloprovincialis. The sequence goes on from NC_134843.1 coordinate 94,659,032, forward strand.
AAATCCGTCTAACATATTTTGTTATATGCAGGCAAATTACAAAACATAGATGTAAAAGATACATCAGATTAATTTGAGTCGGGGTAAATTAATCGCTAGAATACATGAACCTACCAACAACAATAAAACAACAGTCATATTCCTTACTTGAAACACTCATTTTACCAACAAAATGGTTGGTTAAACCTGGATACAAAGTTGGCAAAAATGTCCCTCTTGTATGACATATTCATACTTCACAACAAAGCCTCATATTTGAAATAATTTAAATAAGTTTTGATCAAGCAATAATAATTCCATGTTTTCTGTAACTTTGCACATCTAACTCAATTTTTACTAGATAACATTTTTGTTTGCTTTGGAGATTCCGTATATCGTCAGGTTATCAGAATTCCAATGGGGACTTACTGAGCACCACTTATTGCGGATCTGTTTTTGCATTGCTACGAGTTACAATTTATGACAAAAATCAGCAAACACCAATCGAAACAACATCTGATACACAAATCTAATAATACTTTTAGATATTTGTATTATATTTTGGCTCTCAATAATGACGACTTCAGTATGTATACTAAATAAATTTATCCTGTTGCACTTACATTGAATAAAGCTAATACTAACAATGACCACTGCCCTTTCCACGATCTTGATATCTATATCATTAACGGAAAGCTTAATACTAACATTTATGATAAAAGAGATGATTTTTCATTTCCTATCGTTAGTTATCCATTTTTAGATGGTGACATTCCCTTGTCACCATCTTTCGGTGTTTATATATTTCAACTTGTACGATTCACTCGTGTATGTAACAATGTTTTAGATTTTAACGACAGAAATTTATGTATTACTGAAAAATTATTACACCAGGGTTTTCGATATCACAAACTAGTCAAAACATTTACAAAATTTTATCATCGGTATAAGGATATCATTCGTAAATATAGCTCAACATGCAGACTTCTTATACGATCAGGTATTTCACATCCAATTTTTTTATGGAAATATTCTTTATAAAGCACAAAAATGTCAGTATTCACCTCAGAAACTAACAAAACCTTTAAATAGACTTATTAAGAAGGGATATAGTTACGATACTGTTGTCATGTCATTTAAGATTGCATATTTTGGCGTTAATATTGATTCACTTATAGGGTCTCTGCATCGGAAATAAACACATTTAATCAAAAACCAGTTGTTGGCATGACACGGGTTATATTCTTCTCATATCGTTATGATGGTATGATACTAAACCCCTAACGGGAAGGATTGTGCCTGATACTCATATGATGAAGACATAATCTTTCAATCAGTTTAATTGAAGTCTGGAGCTGGCATGTCAGTTAACTGCTAGTAGTCTGTTGTTATTTATGTATTATTGTCATTTTGATTATTTTCTTTGGTTACATCTTCTGACATCAGACTCGGACTTCTCTTGAACTGAATTTTAATGTGCGTATTGTTATGCGTTTACTTTTCTTTAAATTGTGTTAGGTATAAGGGGAGGGTTGAGATCTCATAAACATGTTTAACCCCGACGCATTTTTGCGCCTGTCCCAAGTCAGGAGCCTCTGGCCTTTGTTAGTCTTGTATTATTTTTAATTTTAGTTTCTTGTGTACAATTTGGAGTTTAGTATGGCGTTCATTTTCACCTAACCTGAACATATATTTGTTTAGGGCCCAGCTGAAGGACGCCTCCGGGTTCGGGAATTTCTCGCTGCATTGAAGACCTGTTGGTGACCTTCTGCTGTTGTCGGTTCTATGGTCGGGTTGTTGTCTCTTTGACACATTCCCCATTTCCATTATCAATTTTAATGATTACGTATAATTAAAGGAATGCTATACACCCTATACAAATAGTCATGAAAGTTGTTAGATTATTTAGAATAGATCAAGTGTCATGTTAACCTTACCTACTAAATATATGTTCTCAATGCAACGAGCCAAGATAGAGTTTTGACATACTTTGTGGTCATATCCTCCAATTTACCGAATGCGACATTTATTATTGTGGACCGATATGATTCAACAGTAACGATAGAAAAAAAACATATATTAATTTCAGTGTTTGATGAGTTTTTGTCACCCAAAGGCTATACATGTAGTTCAAAGTGACATGCATGCTCAATTACTGATATATATAAACCAAGACATCTGATAGTTTTGTTTAATTATTGTTGCATTGTTTTCATTTTAGATATTGTGTATTCTAGACATGGTTGTGGTTGTTTGGGGGTTTGGGATCCAGTTTGTTCAACAACTAATAAGACTCATAGTAATACAGGTTGCATGAAATGCGAGTAAGTTTTCTTTACAAAACCCGAGATGTTCATTGTCTACCTTTATTATCAAATACGTATTTACTCAACATACGCGGTAAGAAGTGATTTACATTGTAATACATGATGAGGATTATCGAATGTTGAATACAGATATGAGTCTTCTCTGCACAAGTTGTTTGAATATTTGTGTCTTGCTAAGCATATTTATTTTACAATTCTGAAGTAATATACACAAATATCAATATCTAGACAGTATTTTTATTGAATGTTGGATCGATCTAGTAGAGATCATAAAAATCTAGTTTTCAGCAAACTACCCCCTTGTCATCATATAAATGATGCTTAATATACATACTTTTTGCAAATTTCTCATATCATCCATTCATTTCATTTGACAAGCGGCATTTGTTAATTTCTACTCACCTTTCGTAAGCTCTGCACACCAATGGAAACAGACGCAATGCCTTAAATTATCACATGTCTGAGCCCCGAGGTTTGCTAATTTTAAAATTTACACCCGCTACGGCTGAGGTTTACCTATTTTTATGTCTTTATTATTTCTTATGGAGTGCAGTTTGTTCGCCTTAAATACATTTATCAGTATTTTGCGGTATGATATATATAATATGCAACTGTATTGTACGTTGTATAGAAATAAGTAAATCTAAGAATGTATCGTAATGTTTTGGACATTGTTGAAACAATCATTTTTCTGGTGCGTATCCGAAAATCCTTTGGAAACGAAGTCACTAAAAAGAACTTTCAAAATAATTCTTTTGTTGAAATAAAGATCATTATGGTAGCTACCGAAAAAAAATGGTAATACTTTTCAATTACTTTTTTTCGTGGTTTCCAATTTTCGTGGAATGAGCAAAAGTAACGCGTTCGTCGTTTCTTCAATTCGTTGATTGTAGTCTTCTGAAACAAAAATTCGCGTGAAGAATGTAAACCAAGTAGAAACGAATATTTTTCAAAATAATCATAGACACTTACATTCGTAGATCAAACCATCCAACAACACCACGAAAATAAGTGCCCCACGAATAGAAATACTATCACAGTACAAGGTTTACAAAATTGATTAAAATTTATTTATTTTTTCACCGCCTCTGTAGTTGTTTGATAGCGTGCTCGCTTCAAGAACAGAAGAACGTGCAAAAAAAGAGATACAACAGATACAGTTAAGACGGCCTCATATCTTGACTTACATCTAGAAATTGACAATGAGGATCGGTTAAAAACAAAACTTTACGACAAATGAGATGATTTCAGCTGTCCAATTGTGAACTTTTCATTTCTAAGTAGCAACATTCCAGCAGCACCTGCATACGGGGTATATATATATCTCTACAAAGTGATACGATATTCCCATGCTTGTATTTCCTATCATGGTTTTCCTGATAGAGGGTTGCTGCTCACAAGGAAGCTATTAAACCAAGAGTTCCAAATGTTGAAGTTGAAATCATGCCTTCTGAAATTTTACGAACCCCATCACGAGTTGGTTGACCGTTATGGAATAACCGTTTCAAAGATCATATCGGATATGTTCCTTACGTCGTAACTACAATCTTCTTCCCTTTCATGAATGTGACCTACCAAATTAGACGATTTGTCGAATTTTTTATAACATGACGGGTGCCACATGTGGAGCAGAATCTGCTTACCCTTCCGGAGCACATGAGATCACCCCCAGTTTTTGGTGGGGTTCGTGTTTCTTATTCCTTAGTTTAATATGTTTTGTCATATGTACTATTGTTTTTCTGTTTGTCTTTTCATTTTTAGCCATGGCGTTGTCAGTTTATTTTCGATTTATGAGTTTGACTGTCCCTCTGGTATCTTTCGTCCCTCTGTTACCTAGTATGTCTGTTTTGTTCACGCATAAATATAACTGAATTTGATGCGACTTTCATACAAGTGAGAGGTTTAGCACTATAAAACCAGTTTCAACCCACCATTTTCTATATTTGAAAATGCCTGTACCAAGTCAGGAATATGACAGTTGTTGTCCATTCGTTTGATGTGTTTTATCATTTGATTTTGCCATTTGATTAGGGACTTTCCGTTATGAATTTTCCTCGGAGTTCAGTATTTTTGTGATTTTACTCTTTGATCCAAAAGATGTATCTGTGTTTAAATTAACTAATGTCACGGTACCCAAAATTGAACCAAATACCCAAATTGCACCTTTTCAACACAAACAGCTTAGAAATTCTTCAAAGTTTTCTTGTAGACTAAAAGATTTCTATTTTGATTATTTGACATTATACACGTCTTACAACATAGGTGAATAATCTTCAAATATACAATAAACGTTCACAGTTTATATCAGTAGATGAATCTTCGGGGGAAAATGTACGAAAACGCCGCCATGCGACGTTCACAAAAAGTTTTGATTTTTTAAATGAACAAAAAAATATGTTACAAGCTTACTATAGTCTGTCAAGTACCGAACGTGACATATTCCCGAATATGACTGTTTTTCTGAGTATTAATTCGCATTGCTACGTGTTTCGTTATTTTGTAAAATGATTGTTTTAACATGTATTTTTTTATGTTTTTTCCCTTGTTATACCCACCATTGTTTTGTATTGTTAGTATATATGGAATATTGTATTCCTCTTGTGAAACGTATGTATTGTGTCTGATTGATCAAATAAAGTTGTAAAGTTGTAAAGTGGTTTATCAAGCGTTCGTGAATTTAGTTACGAAGTTTTATTTGTAATTCTGATTGAACATAGTTTAGCGTCTTATTGTTTGTAGTTGTATTTCTTTTTATTTATTATTTTCTATTCGTGTGTAAAAGTAAAGATAATTAGTCACTCCGTTCATTTGTATGATTTTAGTTTAAAGCAACTTTGTGTACAGGATTTATTCATTTTTCACAGTTTGATTTGGAAGAAAGGTCAACATACTGTCCCAAGTCAGGAACCTGTAATTCAGTGGATGTCGTTTGTTTTTGTGTTACATGTTTGTTTTTTGTTCATTTTTTTTTAAATAAGTTAGGACGTTAGTTTTCTCGTTTTAATTGTTTTACATTGTCATTTCGGGGTCTTTTATAGCTGATTATTTGCAATGGGTTTTGTTCAATGTCGAAGGCGGTATGGTGACCTATAGTTGTTAATTTCTGTGGCATTTGGTCTCTTGTGGATTGTTCTCTCATTGGCAATCAAAGTCTATGACAGACGACAAATTATTGTGATTTTTATTTCAGTCATGAAGTTTTAGCTTGCCATCGTGAATGTCCATGTGTGAGTGCATCAGCGAATGCCACAGCAACAGCAGTAAGTTGTAATAAAACATTTAATCCTGGTATCTATGATGAGTTTATTATGTTTAAATAATAGATTAATAGACCAACCCAATTTTGTTGAATAAGTAAACTATATTCTTAATAACAAGGGATTATAATAGGACACAAATGAAATACAATGACCCAGAAAAGAAAGAGTTCTCCGAATAGCGCAAAACTTACACCTATTGATATGTCCAATATGAATTTTACTCTAAACCGATAGTGATAAATCTTGAAGATATCGTCTAATTTCAAGAACTAAGTTAATATATTAAAACGAAACACTGAAGCAATATACCTCAAACAAAATGCCGATGTTCTTTTCAATGAAAGATGCTATTTATGAAACAATTGACCAGCAACCTGGAGGGTTCGAACTCACAACTTCAGTGTTAACAGGCTAGTGATACAGTAGCTCGACTACTTTAACTAACCGGCCACCAAGACCCCAGCGTCAATTTACAATACACTACGGAAAACCCAATAGCCAATGGTGTACCGTATTTAAATGATGTGAGGTTGTATTTAAGAACCTTTATTGCATGTACAAAAAGACTCCAACCATTGGGGAGTATCACTTGTTTTGGAACAGAAGGGGGTGCTAAAGTTTCAGTTTCCTTTTCATTTTCTTTTAAAATTTTCTTGTTCACTTGAAACAGCAATTATTCATTGATCCAATCGACTTGTATTACTTGTTTAAAGTTATTTTCTTCAGACTAATCTATTTTACATATTTATTTCAGCACGGCTAAGTGAGATGGAACAACACATTTGATATATGTTAAAAAATAAATCAAAAAATAAAACATGTTCACAATATGATTGGTGTATAAGGTAAAATCACAAAAATACTGAACTCCGAGGAAAATTTTAAAAAAACCTTATCAAATGGCTTAATCAAAAGCTTAAACACAGTAAATGAATAGACAACAATTGTATATTAGGTTTATTATTGTAAGAAAGCTTATTACTAACGAACAAAATTTTTAATAACACCATTCCATATAAAAAAAAAACATACACAAACTTGGTGTTACCTTATTTGTTTCAGAAGGATAGGCAGAGATTGTCTGACATGTGGCATCCGTCGTGTTGCTAATGTCAGTACAAACCCGGTGATATACTGATGAGATTGTCGTTACCACAGTTCGAACATATATTATGACAATATGATTTTAAATCTGGTTATGCGAATTGCAAGGATTCATAAGAAAGTGTCAGAAAGAAGTAACTCTGAAACATTGATATTTTTTTCATAAAATAAACAAAGTGTATACTTAAGCAAAACTTACGGAAGCCCCACAAAACTGCAGGTTCATACATGTGCTCCGGAATAGCAAGTCTATCCTCTTTCACTTTACAATGGCTGAATGGCTGTTTGGTTTGAATGCCACATTCAGCTTTATCGTGTTATTTCAATGAAGTTGGTGTCGGTCAGTTTGTATTGTGGAAGAAAGCCGTAGTGTCCGTAGAAAAACATCGAAGGTCGGCACTTTGACATGGATATACAGTAATACTTCGTATTATGTTAGTTAGAATAGAATGGTTTGTGGCTATCACATAGATGCATGTATGCCGTCAACTGCCACATGGATGTTCCAAAACGGATATTATTACTACTGAACAACGATAACATGACATTTATTACAGACTTCGATGTTAACAATATTTTTCATTTGGCATTAATGGTCAATAAAGGGCAATAACTCCATTAGGTAAGGGTCAACAGAATTCATTAAAAAATTATGATGTTACATTAACTCTTACTAATACCACTTACAGTCGATAAGGCTATAGTCGCCTGCTAAACAACGTCAACCGTCATGGTATTTTTCGATATATGCAAGGAAATAATTTCTCTTCGGAGTTGAAAAAAATAAACATCTAATCGGTCATTCAAATGGTGTTGGTTGCAGTTGAAACTTGTGTAACGTCAATTTCAACTGTTCATCCACAAATCCAGCTGGAGGATCATATTGTGTAGGCAGAACACTCATGTTGATGTGGTTCGTATACTGTTAACTTGCAGTTCGTATTGTGTAAAATCAGAATATCAGATGCTGGTCAAAATGGATATTTCTACTGAAAAAGAAAAACTAAAATTGTAACATTTTGTCTTAGATACTAGCTGAGTGAAATTGGCAATATGTGTCAATTTCGAGATATCTAAACATAAAGCAAACCTCCTGTTTTTGGTAGTATCCTTCTTGTCAGAGTTCACCGAGATATTTACGACAGCTCTCAATACTACCTGATTGAGTTTGCACCGTTGTTATCACACAACAATAGGATAAATAATATGATTCTTGAGTGGTAATGAAAAAAAAACATCTCTACATTCCCTTTCAAAGTACATGCTCTTTTCCTAAATTGCAAGGGAGTCAACTTTTTCCTTGGATTAAGATGTAAATAGATTTCATTATCATACCACTTTAATAGGTTGTCTGTCTCTGTCTTCTGTCGTGTGCTGCTTGTTCATCTGATTTCTGAAGATGTTTAACCACTGCTTCAACAGTTTTATAATCTTCAGGCTTTTCACATACTAAATTTGTATCCCTGTCTGCCGAGTATGTCTGTTAGGTAAAATTATAATATGTAGAGATATTTAAAAAAAAAACTTTATTTTTGTAAATTTTTGTGTGCATACTGATTCTTGCGCGTTGGACACAACTACCAGATAAATAAGTGCAATTTAACAACATGATGCTTATAAATAATATGTTCATAATATATAATGCAATTTGTTTTAATGTATCCTATTAAATCACAATTTTCGCCATTATCAAAAAAATTACTCAATTTTCTGAATTGACAATATACTTCATGTGACAAGGCAGGGAAGATCTCATCTGAGAAATCAGCTAAAAACTCATCAAAGATACCAAGCTTATAATTTGGTAAACCAGACATGTACTTTTTCTGCATATCACTTCTCAGTGGTGCTCGATTCAGGATGGTTGGAAGATCAAATCAAATACAAGGTTGAAGAGCATTAAAACAATTCCTACAAGTTATGCAAAATATGGGTAAGACCATATATGCCTGGGGGCATAAACATTAGTGTATTGAATAATTCAATATCTTATAAACAGGTAATGTACTGAAAACGAACATAGTTGTTCAAATATCAATGTCCTTGGTCTTTTGTGGAAAGTGGTCTCATTCGCCAGCATAACACATCTTCTTATATTTATATATCAATAATATTCAATCTCAAAATGTCAACACAAAAGTTCTGACTACTAGACTGATGTTCCCCCTGATATAAAATATCTACAATCAGTGGCATCCACCCAGTGGTTGTAAAATCTCATTATAGTTACCAGGCCATTGATTTACATGCAAAATGTATATGTCGTCTATCTAAGACTCATCAGTGGTGCTAAAATAATATTTATAGTAGCAGTTATTACATTGTTTCCATATCTGTACATCTTTATAGAAAACTATATAATTTTAATCTGATGTTATTAATAGAAAATGTATCAGTTAGAGAAAATAATAGTAATTATACACACTTTATTTGAGGGAGAGATGGAAAATTATCCACACTAATTTAAATCTCTGCCGGTTTTTTGACAAATTGATCAAAATTTTTAATGTATGTTATTTCTTTTCAGTTTTTACCTTATTGTATACATTGAATATGCCAGAGTTGTCCTATTATGACTTTTGATCAAGCATTTTATTATATTATATTTTAATCTTTATCTTACATTGAATTTTATAAATATACTAATAAACGACCACACTTCTTCCATTCATCATTTAACAAAGTATGAAAAGTCTCTCAAACTTACCAGCTCTTAATCATCTTTTCTAAATATAACATATATATCCATCCAACAGCTTCGTCCATTCCAAGTGGAAGTACAATCATAACAATATCAGTACCTTTAACAGCTTTGCCATACCTTTATAATTTCTAATATTTACACTTTCTGTCACAGTTTTTTCATTGTCTCTCAAGCTGTAAACCAAATATTAAGTCAGTCTGTTTAACATAATCTGAGAAAATTAATTCAAAGGCTTGAATGTCGATATAGGCAGGGCATGAACTACATGTATGGCTCTTGTTATAATATATCTATCAAAATATACTACTCTAGCAGTTCATACTAACATAATTTCATATGAGTTTGGTGTTGTTCCTACAAATGTCCGCCAGGCATTGCGTAAACTCTGTGTTGGGGTCTTTATATAAATCTTTTAATCTTTTCTGAAAAATGAAAAAATCATTTTATTGACTAACCTTTGAAATTATCTAATATGATTTTAAGGCCTGTTTGAGTTCTATAAATGTACACAACATCTTTTAAATAAGATGTTAAACTATGTTATTTTCTTCCAAGGTTAGTTTACAAACACTTTACTTATTTCAGAATTAAAGTAATCTTTTGTTGTAATTTATTTTCAAAGAATATATAAAAAATATATTTTTGAAGTGCTTACTCAATGAAACTCTGTGTATAAAGTTTCTTAGAAGAGTAAAACAAAATTTACATAAGAGAAACAAACAGGAGGACAGCCAAAATGCCAGTATTTCATCACATTTGGATGAGAGGTATATTTAAATGCACTACACAGTATGTAGGCTGCACAAGCTATGCAAAATACAATATTTCTTGTGCATTTACTTTTGAAATTTAAATGGTTTTTCTTTTTGTCCCTTATCAACGCATTGCGGGGAATATAAAACAAAAGTCGTTCGTCCGTCCATCCCTCTGTCCGGTCTTCTTATCAATTTCACAGGTACAATTCCTGCCAGATTTCTTATAAACCTTATACTAAAATTGAGAATGGAAATGGGAATGTGTCAAAGAGACAACACCCCGACCATAGAAAAAACAACAACAGGAGGTCACCAACAGGTCTTCAATGTAGCGAGAAATTCCCGCACCCGGAGGCGTTCTTCAGCTGGCCCCTAAACAAATATATATTAGTTCAGTGATAATGAACGCCATACTAATTTCCAAGTTGTACACAAGAAACTAAAATTAAAATAATACAAGATTAACAAAGGCCAGAGGCTCCTGACTTTGGACAGGCGCAAAAATGCGGCTGGGTTAAACATGTTTATGAGATCTCAGCCCTCCCTCTATACATCTAGCCAATGTAGAAAAGTAAACGCAAAACAATGCGCACATTTAGAATTCAGTTCAAGAGAAGTGCGAGTCTGATACAACCAAAGAAAATAAACAAAATGACAATAATACATAAATAACAACGGACTACTAGCAGTTAACTGACATGCCAGCTCCAGACTACAATTAAACTGATTGAAAGATTATGATTTCATCATATGAATATTAGGCACAATCATTCCCGTTAGGGGTTTAGTATCATACCATCATAACATATGTGAGAAGAAGTTAACCGGTGTCATGCCAACAACTGGTTTTTGAATAAATATGTTTAGTTTCGATTCAAAGACCCTATGAGTGAATCAATATTTACGCCAAAAGATGCAATCTTTAATGGCCTGACAACAGTATCGTAACTATATCCCTTCTTAATAAGTCTATTTAAAGGTTGCTTTTTGTTTCTGAGGTGAATACTGACATTTTTGTGCTTTATAAAGAATATTTCCATTAAAAAAATGGATGTGAAATACCTGAACGTATAAGAAGTCAGCATGTTGAGCTGTATTTACGAATGATGTCCTTATACCGATGATAAAATTTAGTAAATGTTTTGACTAGTTTGTGATATCGAAAACCCTGGTGTAATAATTTTTCAGTAATACATAAATTTCTCTCGTTAAAATATTGATACTGTACATACACGAACGAATCGCACAAATTAAGATATATAAACACCGTAAGATGGTGACAAGGCAACGTCACCATCTAAAAATGGATAATTAACGATAAGAAATGAAAAATTATCTCTTTTATCATAAATTTTAGTATCAAGCTTTCCATAAGTGATATAGATATCAAGATCGAGGAAAGGGATGTGGTCATTGTTATTATTAGCTTAACCAAAAAAAGTTAAGAAAGGATAAATTTCTTTAGTATACATACTGAAGTCGTCATTATTGACAGCCAAAATATCATCTAAATATCTAAAAGTATTATTAAATTTGTTTATCAGATGTTGTTTCAATGAGTCTTTGCTGATTTTTGTCACTAGTCCCCATTGAAATTACAGGTAAATATCAGAAATATCTCAAACAAGTTCTATAATGGTGGACGATCGACTTTTTAAAAAAAGAGTTATAGCCCTTGGACTTATTAAATTTATGAAAAATGGCCTCGTTAGCGCTCTCACAGGTACAATTCTTGTCAGATTTTTTATAAAACTTATATTTTAGGTTAATATCAGTAATATCTCGAACAAGTTCTATAATGATGGACGATTGACTTTTTTCAAAAGAGTTATGCCCTTTTGAATATTAAATTTATGGAAAATGGCAATGTTAGCGCTCTCACAGGTACAATTTTTACCAGATTTTTATAAAAACTATACTATAGGTTAATATCAGCAATATCTCAGTCAAGTTCTGTAATGGTGGCCGATCGACTTTTTTTAAAAGAAATATGCTCCTTAGAAATATTAAATTTATGAAAAATGGCCTTGATAGCGCTCTCACAGGTACAATTCTTTCCAGATTTTTATAAATCTTATACTATAAGTTAATATTAGCAATATCTTTGACAAGTTTTATAATTGTGGACGTTCGACGTTTTTTTAACTCTGTTAATGGTATTGTTTGCCTTAAAATATTGGAAAAATTTAAAAACAGTGATTTTAGCCTTTTGATTTTAATTACGATAGTGTTGAAATATAAGCCTGCAGTTTGTTATTTAAAATATTGTATGTTTCCTTGATCCTTAATATTAATTAAGAATCTGTTTACTATACTGATCTTACCACCTTTGCTTCTCGGTTTACTTCATGATTAATCTAATACATTGAGGGTTACAAAGTATCCTTTTTTAAATTAATGTTGTTGTTATGTAACTAACTTTTCCTCGTGAAATCCCAAGTCAATCAATGCATTCGTTTACTTGCAATATGAATGTGCATTTAATCGTTCTTCGTCAAATATCGAATAGTAAATGCCTTTTGTAAAGACAATTGATGTCCATTGAATATTTATTTTTGTATATCCATCACCTTTTTGTGATTAAACCCCGAAGTTCCTCTCCACAGTGATTTTACCAAATATTGAAAAAGCACAGAAAGAGCGTCATCATCATCTATAACCAATTATGCACCAACAATGGATCTAATGCCCATAATCCAGGTGCGATACAACAGATAAGTTTTCTACCTTATATCAGCACGTGTTTATTTGTTTGCCTGTTCAAACTGAGGATCTGTAAGTGATTGTTTTAGTTATTTCTGAATGTGGTTGATTATTCAATGTATTTCGTGTTGGTGTTGGTCTTGTCAACGTAAGTATATATTCATGCACTTCAAACAAGAAGTTTATGAAGTAAGTTCGCAACAACAATGTGATTTATACTTCTCCTGTTTTTTAGCCTGTGTATTTATTCATCAGCAAACTATTTATGGCAATGATGTTATATTATGATAACTTTTACTTGGTACTTTCATATTTGTTTACGATCAACATCATTCTTTCTTAGAATCGAAGTCAAAGAGCACAGAAATATTATGTCAATCACTTTCCTTTTACTGAGTATGAAATATACCTACGAATCATCTGACTTAAATGGGATTATTTCACAACCACGATTATAAACGACTGTCATATAAATTGTCTGTGAATGTAGTAGGAAGATACAATTGATTCCATTGGTTCATCTATAATTATGTTTAAATTACAACAACAAATATTGTATGCATGATTCAAAGGCAAATCGTTGTGACAAACTTATGATTTCCTTAGATTATTCATTATCATTATCCTAATCATTCTTTTACAAATATATATATTGATTTGTCTATCGACGTTTACAAAGTGCCCATCGTATATATCGGAGCTTTAATTCTTTTATCTCTTCGACTTTAATTACGACGACATATCCTACAATCGTTCAAGGAAACCTAGCAATAGGGAAATGCCAGAAATATATTAGAAACAGTTTACAATTGTCTGTTTTTCCTTAATAATCTGTTTGTTTTGTACCAACGAATGCACCTTTGACTATTGTCACGATAATTTTCATTGTCAATTAATTTTCTCTTTTTTAAATATTTTATAAAACAATTTCCTCATACATGTATATAAATGAGGAGATGTTTTATTGTTAAACATAAAGTTCAGTTACATTTCAAGGTAAGTGGACACGTATAATTTAAAGTAAATGTAAATAATGTCGGGACGTTTAAGCAGTACCAAAAGTACTTATTTCCATAATGTGTTTGTGAATGAAAAGTTAATTGAATCATGTGAAAATGCATGATTTTTTAAAGTTTTCCATGTCGCCCTGATTTCCCCTTGTACTTCTCATTAATTTTGTTTACGCGTTATTTGTGTTTCGAAAATCCAATCTTGATCCGAATATCAGGATCATGAGGCGATTTTATTTTTGAAAAAAACAATTCGGGTTTAAAAATGTTTGTCATATATTTCGCCTGTCCGGCTGAATTGATATATGTTTGATTTCGAGCTTTATTTATGCGCTTTTTCAAACAAAGTGTATTCCTTCAGGTTTCCTGCGCTAGAATAGTTTAACAAATGTTTGGGCCCGTTATTTGGATGGTAGGTGTGTTTAAAATTGGAAATTGTTTGAAAATGAAGCGTGATGCAATGCGACTTATTTGTTGTTGTTAGTGAGATCTTATTTAAGCACGAGGAAAACGAATTGTGAGATTTGAATTTTATTAATTGATCGTTTTGTGTTTAAGGATGTATTTTTCTCATGTATCAGTCCCGTTGAAATCTCGTTCGGACGGAAATTATTTCCAAAACATGTGATACAAGTGGAAAATATTAATAAATTTAAGAAATATCACAATCAGACTAAACTCTGTGACAAAGTTGTGTACTTTTAGTTTTTGAGTAATAAAATTTCAAATTTTAAAACCAATCCGGTCAACGTCATCCGTCAAAATATTGAGAAAATGGGTATCGGTACACAGAAATGATTTTACCAGAAATATGGACATCCAATATAACGCTTTTATTTAAAAATATTTAAGGAATGACTGCAATATTTTTTCTGTCTATGAAGAAATAACATTAAAAATTTGGTGCACACTGAATAACGCGCGTAGCTGGTAATTTAACAGTGTGCACCACATTTTTTATGTTATTTCGAATAGACAGAAAAAATATTACAGTCATTTCTTATAATTTGATTCTAAATTCCATTTTAAACCGTAGAAAACCATGAAAAAACGTTGATGACGTCACGGTCACATGACTAAACTGTCTATGTGCTCAACCATTTATAACAAAGAAGCTGAAATTATATGCTTCTTGTTCTAGAAAAGAGAAAAATTCCAAGTTTACCAAATTTATATATATTTATTTGAAAAAAAGGTTAAGTACAATCTTAAAATAATCCTCCTACAGAAAACCAGAAATCTCATTTGAATATGTTAAAGATAATTCTTTGTAATTTAATTGAGAAAAGTTGTCAATTTTTTGTTGTGGAAACTTTACTTTTTGATACATTGTGGTTTCTAAAAATTATACTTGCATGTTTTATACACAAACTTTTAAATTGATAAAAAGATATCATTTTCAATCTACTTTGCACATTTTTGAAATCTCTGGTTTTGGAATAAGCTTTTTAAAATTGTATATAAACAGTATTTTAAAAACAATATTAGCGCTGCCGTCATATTTCTTCTTAAAAAAGACGGACGAAAGATACCAAAGGGACAGCCAAACTCATAAATCTAAAACAAACTGACAACTCCATGGCTAAAAATGAAAAAGACAAACAAATATCAGACCACACGACACAACATAGAAAACTAAAGAATAAACAATACGAACCCCACCAAAAAACCAGGGGTGATCTCAGGTGCTCTGGAAGGGTAAGCAGATCCTGCTCCACATGTGGCACCCGTCGTGTTGCTTATGTGATAACAAATCCGGTAAATACTCTAATTCGGTAGGTCACATTCATGAAAGGGAAGGGGGTTGTAGTTACGACGTACGGAACATATCCGATATCATTTGTGAAATTAATTTATTAATAATTATCGTTTATAAACCCGATCGTTTTTTTTTTTTTTTTTGTTTTTGTTTTTTTTTTTTTGCTTAAAATTGTAAAATTATTTAAGAAATAATTGATGCCAGCTATACTTTATTGCAGTTTTAACATGGGTAGGCATTATATTCGTGATTATTTTTGCCAGAGCGATAGCGAGGGCTAAAATAACACGAATATAATGCCTACCCATGTTAAAACTAAAATAAAGTATAGCTGGCATCAATTATTTCGATTCTGATTAGGACAATTACGGTAATTTCTATGTTCGCTGTGTATAAGTGTACGATCTTCGTGTAGGCTCTTCCATCAACCTCGCTGTCGATTTTTATCCAACTAGTTCAAACCAGTTTAATTTCGCAAAGTTGTAGGTTTCTAAAATTCAAAATTGAAACAGAAATTAACAAATTAATTTATCAGCCTAACTAAAACAATATTTGAGTCACAATATAACAGAAAATTTATATTACAACAGTCTTTTCCTTTGAGGTCAATTTCTGACACGCACATTTTCAAGTCAGTTGTCAATGGCGGTGGACGCACAAGGAGAATCGGGTAGGTCTTTATTTTACTAAATTAATCGTAAATATTTCGCCGGTTAATAGTGTAGCATTGGTAAATATGTTTATATTTGATAGAGGATTCCTTGATAAAGTTGTGCTGACATTTGAGACTTGGAAGGAGGGGCCCTTTGACAGAGATCCATTTATACTTGCGGTGGCTACACCTTGTAAAGTTGATCAAAGGGCACGCCTTTGTGCATCTGACGATGTCAAAGCTGTATTACATGATGATTAAAATTAATACTGGGTGACAATCTTGTTGCATTTGTAAAATGGATTGGAAACCTTGGTGGTATATTGGTAATTACGCCTATTTTTTTTTATAGGAGAATGGGGTTCGATTCCCTGCTAGGGTCAATCCATTTTATCAGAAATATATGAAACAATTTTGTCATTTCAGTACAACAGTAATAATAACCTATACTTGATTTTATATTTTATCATCGGAACATATGTTTCAATGAAATTATTCTATACAATGACATGCCTTTTTAAAAGGAGAGATGAAACGTGTTTTTCAGAGGGAGGGGTTTTGAAGTTAGAACAGCCAACATGAACGATGCGGTATCTAGGTCAAATATGTCAATTACGAATTGTAACACATTGTTGTCATTGTAAAAGTATAAGTAACAAAATGTGTATCATTTTAGTGTTTGAAAGTGGTTTAATTTAAGGAAATACATTAAATGCATATCAATTTGACGAAATTCATTTTTCTGCCGTAGTCAATATACGCATGTGCAAACTAATTTTATTGGATAATAAAGTATGGTTTCTTTACAAAGCTTAAGAAGCACGTCATATTAGAATATTCGTTTTGTCATCACAGACTGTCACTTTTGTGTTTCGATTGTTAAAAGAATTACTGTGTTATTCTGAAGAGACCTATACAGAAGACACTATGAAGGAACTGATGTTGATTGTCTTAGTACTGTTCATTACTATAGGTAATATTTCTGAATAATCTCTTTGATCAACTCATTCGTTTTTATGTATATTCACATCGAAACAATAGTACAACATCACGAAGACGACGCGATCGCTTTAAAAGTATGTGTTCTTTTTTGAATGGTGACGAACACAAAATTTTGTTTGTAGGTTTAATAAAGATTATAGTCAAACATTGGATCAATTCCTTGCTATTCAAACAATTGACCACTCAGTGCAGTCCTTGATCAATCAAATCAAACAAAAACAGAAAAAAATTATGTAAAGTTAAGAGTGGATTGACGGTGGATGGAACATGTTAGGACAATTTTCCTTAAAAAAACAGTTCATTAAATTTAAGGTTTTATCAGGGTTTGTTTTTATAAATATCACTGTATCCTCTAATAAAATAGCTTTTATGAAAGCCTTAACATGAAAAACAAATCCCTCAAACATATTTTGCAATTATACCGGATGGAGAATGCAAGCAAATTACAAATAGAGATGGACAAAGACACATAAGGTTGTCTTGATATGGAATAAAATTCAAACGTTCGACTATACCAACCAACGAACGACTGGAAACAACAGACATATTCCTGACCTGGAACTCTCATTTTCCGAACGATTTGCTGTTCTGTTTAAACCTAGTTTTAAAGCTGACTTAAACCTCCTTCTTGTATGACAGATTCATACTTTACACTAAACATCTTGATATTTGAAATACAGTCAAAATAGATATTTTCCAAGTAATGATACTTCTACATTTATACCTATCTGTACACTTGCTATTCTAACTTAATGATAACGTATAAAAACAGGGATAATATATACACACTCTAAAATAGCAGTGACAGATATAACTTTTCGGTTTGTTTACATGAGATAAACTGTCATATTAATCTTACCTACACAACATATTCTTGACAATACAATCAGCCAAGATGGAGTTTTGGCAATATCTTTGGTGTGAGACAAGCGTAGAAAGGTAAAAAAAATATTAACTATTTTGGTTAGTTTACTTTTAATAGGTGATCGAATACGATATCTTGTGGAATATTTGTCATTGTGGACCGATATGATTCACCGAATTGTTCCAGTAACAATAGACACATATCTATAATTTTTAACTGTTTTATGAGTTTTTGTCGCCCAAAGAAGCAAATAAAGGTCAAACGACATGCTCGATTAATAAAATAGAAAAAAAGCCATTTTTTTATTAAATTTTTATTGTTGCATTTTTTTTTGTGTTAGAAATGGTGTATTCTAGACATAAGTGTGCTTGTGCGGCGTATTTAGATCCAGTTTGCTCCACGACTAATGAGACTCACAGTAATGCAGGTTGCGTACTTTGCGCGTAAGTTTTCTTTACAAAACCTGGAAATGCTCATTCTATAGATATAGGAAGATGTGGCATCAGTGCCAATGAGACAACTCTCCATCCAAGTAACAATTCATAAAAGTAAACCATTAAGGGTCAAGATACGACCTTCAACACGGAGCCTTGGTTCACACCGAACAGTAAGCGATACAGGGCCCCAGAAATTACGAGTGTAAAACCTTTCAAACCGGAAAATCAACGGTCTAATCTATTACTAAATCTAATAAGCTGAATCATTGTAGTAACTCAATATTTCATGCTGTTGATTAAGGACATGCCTATTAATTGGTGTTCCCTGTCGGAGAACGCGGTTTCGGTCATGTGATTTCCACGGCTTCTTTGTTTTGTTACCTTGATTGATATCTGCCCTAATTACAGTTAGAGATTAAATATTGCATGTTAAATTACTGTTTCTAAAAATTTTAAAACGATAATGAACGCTAAATCTTATGCAAGGCATTTCATTGCAAATTCTACTTCACAATAAAATCTATTGTAACCTAAATTAAAATTAAATACTACCCCTCCCACCACAACAATAACAAATATTACCACTCAGATAAGTTTATCCCTAAACCCTCCTTCAAGTATACTTCCAAACAATTTATGCGCCTCTCCCAAATTAGGTTCCTCTGACCTCTGTTAGTCTTGTATATTTTTTTTTATTTGGGTTCACCTAAATGTTTCGGAGTTTAGTGTAACGTCCGTTTTCGCTGAACTAGTACGCACTTGGCTAGCTGAATCATGCCTCCGTATACGGGATTTTCTAGTTGTGGTGAAGACCCATTGGTGGCTTTGTGATGTTAATTGCTCTTTGATCGGGTTTTGTCTCTTTGACACATTCCCCGTTTCCATGTTGATTCCTTCAGTTTTTCACATTGATTTAAACAGTGCTTGGTTAAATGATTACAATTAACCTATGACCATGGAATGCAGCTTGTTCGCCAAAAATAAATATTTTGAGCTTCGACCTTTTTATCAACTGCTGAGATTAACAACAATGATTAATTATATCATGTTCTCAGTATTATTACAATTTAACGTAACAAATATATCATCGGAGTTGTTCGAGAAAGGATTTGTCACAGATCATTAATAAAGGGCAAATATGTAAAACTTTTAGGAATTTTGGTCCTCAATGCTCTTCAACTTCGTAATTTCTTTGGCCTTTTTTAACTTTTTTTGGATTAGAGCGTCACTGATGAGTCTTGTTTAGACGAAACGCGCGTCTGGTGTATATACAAAGTTTAGTCCTGGTATCTATAATGAGTTTAAGAATGTATTTAGAAAACAAAGAATTTGTTTCAAAAGTAAAATCACAAAAATACGAATTACGAGGAAAATTAAAAACGGAAAGTCCGTAATCAAATTGCAAAATTAAAAGCTAAAACTCATCAAAGGAATGGATAACAACTGTCATATTCCTTACTTGGTACAGGCATTTTCTTATGTCGAAAATTGTGGCTTAAGCCTGTTTTTATAACTAGTTAAACCTCTTACTTGTACAAAAACAAATTAATGACCGTTAGGCAAGAAACGAATTATTTCCATGACAGACGTCGAACAGTTCAAAATGGTATGATTTTTATTTCAGTCATCAAGTTTTAGCTTGCCATCATGAATGTCCATGTGTGACGGCATCTGCGAATGCAACAGCGACAGCAGTAAGTTTTGATAACAGTAATGAAAGATATGTTTTAATAATAAATATATGAAACCAAACCATTTGTGTTGAATACGTAACCTAAGTTTTAATCACAGAGGATTATAATAGAATAAAATGAAAAACATCAAACCCACGGAGGGAAAAGTTCTCCGAAAAGCGCAACACTTAAACATATAACTTTGTTCAATATGAACTTATCTCTAAATCTACGTCATTATGGTAATCTGACCGATAAAACAGTTTGACAGAAATATTGAAACTATCTCAAAATATTAATGTTACTCAAATGATGAACTTTCACAAAAGAAAAATAAACGTATAGATATCAATAAATTTCTTAGTTTATATATTAAAACGAAACATTGAATCAATATACCTTAAACAAAATGTTGATGTTCTTTTCAATGAAGGATGCTAATTATTAAAAATTGACCAGCAACGTGTAGGATGCAAACTCACAATCTCAATGTTTAAAGGCTAGTGATACTTTCAGCTGTTCTTCCTCGAATCCTGCCGGAGAATTGTTTTGTGTTGTGAACTCACCCATGTTGATAAGGTCTGTATAATGTTGACATGCAGTTCGTATTGCGTGGTGTGGACATGTGAGAATACCTATGTATGTTAATCAAAGGGGATGTTGCTACTGAGAAATATGAGAATAGAAAAACTTAAATTTTCAAATTTTTTCTAAGATACTAAAGCCGGCTATGTATATTGATTTCAAGATATCTAAACATGAAGCAATCTATAGTATCCTTATTGTCAGGCTCACTAAGATATATAAGATGCACTGGTTGAAATGTGTTGAAATGACGTTTGCAACGTGTGAAGCAGGAACAACTTACCCTCCTACAGCATCTGAAATCATCCTGTATATGTTTGATTTAAAGTTGCTTTTTTTATAAGTTGGGTTGTGTAAAATGTTGTTTGTCTTTTAGCTATTTTTTCCAATGGTATTGTCAGTTGGTGTTTGATTGATGAGTTTGCACATCACTTTGGTATCTGTTGCATCTTTTTTGTTGAGAGATAGAAATTATAAACATACCTTAAATGGGTACCTGATATGAGATATATAAAAAAATTCAAAATGTTCAAGATTTTTAAGGCTTATCAGAATAATATATAGCTATGTGTAAACCAGAAATCTTGAACTATGAGGGGCAAATTTACGGTTACCTCATTTCTAAGATCAGGTATTACAATTGTTATTGTACATAAAAAGTTTCTGTTCAACTATTCATATTTGTTCTTACAGACAATAGAAAAAAATGGTCAAAAAGTCCAAGTATAGGTGCTTACAAAATATTCTTAAAAGGGGTATTCGAATAATTTGGGTAGCAGTGGACTAGTATATTTGACATTTCAAGCATGTCTGTAAAATTTACATATATTATGATCTTAACAAGATATGATAATTGCTTCCATTTACCATCATGTTTTAGTTTCCGCCATTTTCGTTTGTTGACAGAGACAAACTAGAGGGGGTGGCACCTTCAATAAGTGTAAAAGACAGAAAAACATAAGGTTGCTATTTACTCCGGACTAAAGTAGTCAAACAAGCGGATAAAAGCATACTTTCTAAAAGATAACTTTAGTTTTAATGACTTATCCAAGAATATTCTAGACTTGTTGAATTTACCTCCATCAGAAGGGGATGATACTTGTCTGACTAGTGTTAAGAGAAAGCCATATATATTGCACGTAAAAGAAAACCATGTAGATTATTAAAGAAAAAACAGGCTTATGCCAATACAAGGACGCAAACGCACAATGAAAGTGCAATGGAATTAATATGAGTTTCAATAACTTGTTTCCCAATCCACTCTAAATAAATATGTTTAAACTAAACCAGACATGTGATTTTAGGATACAAGAAAAGGAAAATAAATTCTCTACCGAGTTGAGACAAATCTTATCGGTTATTCAAATTGTTCGGTTGCAATTAAAACTTGTGCAATGTCAATTTCAACCCACATTGTTAAGGTCCTTATAATGTTAACTTGCAGTTCGTGTTGTGTGGCCTGAATTAAGATATGAAAATATCATAAGCTGGTCAAAGGGTGTGTTTCTACTGAGATATATGAAGTTGTTAATAAAGAAAATGTAATTTTCACATTTAGTGTCAGATTTTAGTCTGAAGCAGGCCGTATGCGTCAATTTCAAGATATCTAAATATAAAGCAAACTTGAGACAAGATAAATGAGAATGGTCGACACATTCAATAAGTGTGATGGACATACAGACATAAGTTTGCTATTTACTCTTGGCTATAGTCAATCAGGGCATAAAACGCACTTTCTATAAGATAACCTTAATATTTCAAACTTAACCAAGACATTCTAGACAAGGCTCTGTGTCAAGACCGTACTTTGAACAATAATGATTTACTATTACAAATTGTGAGTTGGATGAGAGTTGTCTCATTGGCACTTGTACCACATCGTCTTACATATATATTGATTAATTTATCTGCAAGTCTAATCAGGATACCTGTATCACATTGAACTAATATGCTTTCCCAAGTTTATACTTAGCTTCGAATCCTTATAAAGTATTTAGTGAAAAGGGCCATGGAATAAGGTATATTATAAGGATAGATGATTTACAAGAAAAGATAACAACCTTTATGCAACAATGTTTGTAACAGTCATTTTAATTGGATAAAATCCCAAATTTCATCACATCAATTCCGAATAAATGCTTTAGAAGTGAACCTGCAAGCACAGAGGACATATGACAGATTCTAAATTTATGATTTGACATTGTTTTCTGTCAGTTTTAATAAAATGGAGATAACCGTATCATATTATGAGATAGGACAATATACCTAATGCGCCATGAAATGATGAACTCAAAAGTAACGTGTAGGATTTTCTAATCCCAGGAATGGATTAAAAACCTTAGCCGTATTTGGCACAACTTTTTGGAATTTTGGATCCTAAATGCTCTCAACTTTGTACTTGTTTTGCTTTATAAATATTTTGATATGAGCGTCACTGATGAGTCTTATGTAGACGAAACGCGCGTCTGGCGTGCAAAATTATAATCCTGGTACTTTGATAACTAATTACCAAAACATCTCTGTGTAGTGATATTTGACACTTTTCTTTGATAAACAAGTGACTGAGCTTAACCAGAATAAATGTGTAAAATCTAAGGAGCTATTGAATGTGTTCAAAGTATTAAATTTTCAAAGAACTTATTGTGTTAAAAATGGGATTTGTTACCACGAGGAGCCGCATCACAAAAGGATACTCGGGGTTTGCTAATTTACGGAAAATTCGATCACCAGCTGGTCGCTTATGAGCCTCATCATTCTTTGGTGTGAAAGTTTGGTCAGTCCATTACTGTTTGGAACACAAATACTCAATAGATGGCTGTATAGATAATCATTCAAGTAGTTAAAATATTCATGCAGTTATTACAAACAGAAAACAGAAAATATTTTTGAGCACACCAATAAGCTGTCATGTCTATTTTCTACCCTTGGTCGTCCCCAAGGGTATCACCGGCCCAGAAGTCAGCACTTCTGCGTTGGAAAATACTAAGGATTTTTTTTATCCCAGGCATAGATTATTTTAGCCGTATTTGGCACAACTTTTTGGAATTTTGGGTCCTCAATGCTCTTCAACCAATTTTTTATTTGTTTGGCTTTGTAACTATTTTGATTTTAGTGTCACTCATGAGTATAGAGTAGACAAAACGCGCGTCTAATGTATTAAATTATAATCCTGGTACCTCTGATAACAAATTGCTGTCTGTAGATTGTTACCTTTTGATGATGCATTTAAAAAATTCCGTGTGTAGTACTGTCTAGTTAAAGAAGGGCTTATATTTATATCAACATTGTGTTTCCTGATATCTTCGAAAGGTAATACTCTACAGGAAGACACATTTAACCTACATATTTTTAGAACTAAAGCAGATCAGTCTTATATATTCAACATAAAGGCTCAAAGTTCAAATTTTTCGTAGTTAGAAACAGGGAGAAATATGTCTTTTCACTATACCTTCTTCTAGTGTCCTTTATTCTTAATTGTTTTTATAGATATTTGAACAGCAGATTTTAAACCTTTCATTGACTATTGTATTACGAAAATAAGAACATTTAGTAGTTAGTAAAGAATATTTGTTTGTTGCATGACTATCCAACTCAGGGCCATTCTTATTTTAATCAAAGAAGAAGTGTAAATAGGGATGTTGGTAAGTCTATTTGATGTCATGAACACTACTCAATGATGATGGAAGTTTTTAACGACCTTGACCGGCTATACATCCCTTCCACGGTCAGGCAACTACTCAAAGTATGTCAATTGAAGGCGGACTATGGTAATCTCTTTCCTTCCTAACACATTCATTTTTAATTCAAAAAACGGCCATGTCTTTATACAATATCATGGATGAATTGGTGATCAAAAGAATAAACATAGACATTTTCTGTGGAATTTTGTTTGAACTAATTGGCACAGCATTGACATATGTTTAATAAAGAGATAAACTTACTTGTTGCTTCTCAATTTGCCTGAGAATAGGCCCCTGTAAAAAAAAGATAACAAAAAATAAAAACTATTATTGAAAATATCCCCTTATTTTCAGAATTGCTATAATTGGAATGTTTTTCAAGAAAAAATATTATACAAAACATTTTCTTTGGCTTATCCCCTTGTCTTCTAAAGATATTATGTATCCCATACAAGAACTTCGGGGATGCCAAGTTGTCTAGGAAATTTTGATTTAGCCTCAAAAGTATGGAGTGGTATTCAAACAAATAGATTATAGGACATTTTTTTCTATTGTTTTTAACAATTGTACATGTTGTATAATCGATGTGATTTGTTTAGAAAATATACATGTTTGAAAAGCCTAGATTTTATTCCAATATAACAACATTGGACAGATTTTAAAACATACAGTCTAAAGATCATGTATCTTATTATCGAAGATAGTTACTTTTGCATAAATTTGAATGAAAGGGAAGAAAATACTCAAATGGTTTAAAATTGCCCTTTATTTTCTGTAAAACATCATGTCACTTGTACTAAGCAAGCAGTTTGCCAACAGTTTTATTCATTTATATATTTAAAAATGTTGATCTTTAATAAAAAGTGGTGTTAGAGGAAATACTTTTGTAGTCTCTGAAAAATCATTAATAACTTGTATAGAGTCAAAGTAACTCATGTAGATTGACATATGGTATACACATTTGTCTATATTGATGAATAATGCATATTGATATCAATATGTATGTTGTTTTGTTGGTTGAAATGGTGTATGTCTCATATCTCAAACTGATTTATATTGCAATGCATACTCTGAAGTTACAGGTGATGCAAATGCAACAACTCTTATTACTGTAAATTCAGAAATTATTGCGAAGTTTAATTATTGCTAAAATTGAGACAAGGTTATAATCACAATAATTTAAACTCGCATTTTGAAATATTTTATATGAATTCAACAGGAGTTTCCTCAATTACGCATAAATTAAAACTGCATTTTTTGTCTAAAATGATAAAATCACAATCGCTATTTAACCTTTGTTAATTTCTTTGACAACAGCACGTGCACTCTTAGTTTCTAGTGATTGTTTTACATCACTCAATCTACTATGCTAAGAAAGTTATACTCTAATTAAGTGCAGATACATTATAAATATCCCATGATTTCTAATTTTTACACTTTTGTTTTTGCTAACTTAAAGTCTGTATGAAAAAAAAAAGTTGTTCAGAAAATAAACGTATGAAATATTTTGACTTTGCAGCCATAATTTTCATGTTCTTAATTATTTTCACATTTTGATATGCAAAAGCTAATCAAAACGTCTCTGCTGACATGATACCTATTTAAAAGTAAGAACAGAAACGTTCTAGAGATGATCTCAATGATATCTAGTTATGTTCAACAATTTCAACAAATACTGTATGCACGATTCAAAGGCAAATCGTTGCGAAGAGCTTATAATTTCATTCTGTTATTCATTCTAGTTATCATTATCATTCTCTTTATTATTTTAGATGTCGTTATTTCTATTTGTCTATATACGTCTCTTGTGGTTATCAAATATATTGAAGATTAAAATTCCCTTATCTTTCCAGTTTTAATTATGACGTAATGCCATACTGTCGATCAAGTAAACCTGGCAATAGGAAAATTCCAAACACTTTACATCCCAGTGTTTTTCTTTTATAATCTGTTTGTTATGTACCAAATGAAAACACCTTTGACTATTGTCAAAACAATTTTCATTGTCAATTAATTTTGTCTTTTTTAAATATTTAATAAAACAATTTCCTCATACGTATATATAAATGAGAGGATGTGTTATTGTTATATAATAAATATCAAGAACATTTCAAGGTAAGTCGACACGTAACATTTAAAGTGAATATAACTTATGTAGAAAAATTCATACAAAAGCAATAATATCCGAAATGTATTTTAATATTCATTTTATTATACGAGCGTCGATTTCGTTCTTTCGTTATATTTGTTTCTAAAATCAATATTTGACCCGATTTTCTAGATCACGATACGTTTTTATTTTTTGAAAATACCAGTTCGGATTGTATATTTCGCATGTCCGACTGAGATGAAATTATTTGATTTAGAGCTTTATTTTTGCGCAAGTGTGTTCCTTCCATTCCAATTTTATCAAATTGTGTGTGCTCTTTTTTTTTAGGATGGTAGTTGTGTTTAAAATGGAAATTGATTGTTTAAAAATAAAGCGTGATATTGATTAGCGAATTGTGATGATTAGCGAGATCTTAATCAAAAGCACGAGGAAAAAGAATAATGAAATTGGATTTTTATTGATTGATTGCTATTTATATAGAGTCAAAATTGGAAAATTTAATGCATATTAAGCATAATAACAAATTGAAAATAGATCCACTAATTACGTTCTCTTGTTAACCAATTTTGACATGAAGAGGACCTTTAAATATTTATATGATATGTTCAATTACTGAACGATAAATCGTTCAGTAATTGTGAGTTTTTCATTTAGTTTTCAAACATATATTCTACCGCAAATATTGTTAAGACAACCATCTTGAAGCCAATCAATATCTGTTCAGTTTATATTCAGACTATTTAGTAGTTGGTATGAATTTGAACCATATGTACACATTGTCATCATGCTCCATTTGCTACCAAGGATCCGTCCACGCAGTAAAGTTATAAAGTTCATTTTTTTACTCTTATAATTGGCCATCAAATCAGCAGCTAATTTAGATACTGAAAGCTGTAATACACCTGCCCACTATTCATTTAAATGCCTGCCCCTTAGCAACATGAACGTGTCACTCTAGCATCCCATGTCAAGCTTTTCAGGAAAATGGCTTTTAACATGAACTTTACATAATAACAAAGCAAATAATTTGTTGTAGCAAATGTAAAATGGGGAAAAAAATTGTTCAGATAAAAAAAAACTACTCATTTTAGATGTGATATAGATATATGAAATCGAAAGAAGTTTCCATTTATTCTGGAAAAAAAGAAACAATTACAGTATTATTGATTTGTAGGTTCTGAATTATTCGAAAGAACATGTAGTTTAACAACAAGATATAGAATGATACGTTACATACATGTTAAATTATGATGATAAATTGCAGGTTGATTTCGGCATGTTTGATGAATGAGATAAGTGCGTTTTCTATATATCATAATGCTAATGATTCGTTTTAAAACGTGTACCATTGCGCTAAAACAGTTCACTTTAATACCATTTGACAGGTTTTCTTTTTTTATATTCAAAAATAACTTAAGAATGATTTAAACTCCAATACTTAGTACAGTTAGTCTTCTCTGTTTTTAAATTTTGGTTCATTTATATGTTTTGGGGTTAAGCATGACATCCATTTTCACTTAACTTGTACAGTTTTGTTTAAGGGCCAACTGAAGGCCATCGGATGCGGGATTTTCTGACTGCGTTGAAGACCCATTGGTGGCCTTCACCTGTTATCTGCATTTTGGTAGGGTTGTTGTCCTCTTGACATATTCCCCATTTCCATCCAATATTTAATCATTTATGTATTAGTATTATTATTATTGTGTTAGTATTAGCATTGTTATTATTAATGTATCATAATAATTAGGTCTTTCCACTTTTCCGTGGAAAGACCTATTGGTTTTCTTCTGATTATTATTATTTTTTTTTTTTCTTCCGCCAACTTTTTGTTCCTCCGCAATTTTTTTGTTTCGCAAGATGTCGCTTAGACATATGGTATATGATATGGAACAGTTATTACGCTTTTGTAACTGACACCGTGTAACCAAAATCTTTCCCATATAAGAGTTATCTCCCCGAACACTGTTTTTCTTGTTATCGCGTAATCTTCACAACCGTATAAGAAACCGACAAATTTATTTTTGCAAATTGCTCATTACATCTTCAGGATGTGCTGTTTTATTTTGACCGAAGCCGTATAGAGATTCCATATGAGAGTTATTTCCCCTTTTGTATTTGAAATTTTGAAATGTATTTTAAACTGGAAAACCATAAGTGATAGAGACCTAGGGTCTTTTGATTTGATATCCTTGGTCCAAAAAAAATGAAAATTAGGTCAAGGTCAAAGGTCAAGGTCATATTCTAAATTTTGATTTTGGCTTATTTTCACTCATTTTCATTAACCTTATCAGATATCGACAAATTATTTTTACTAAATTGTTAGTTGCGACATGTTGTAACATAATAATTTTGGTTGAAAGGGTGCGTAGACAATAAATGGGAGTTTTAGCCCCTACCACATCTAAAATTATGCGTAAAGTGATATTACTTATTAACCATACATATTAGAGACCTAGGGTCTTTTGATTTGAGATCCTCAGTTTGTGACCTTGAAATTGAGGTCAAGGTCATAGGTAAATTTGGCGTTTTAGATGATGACCTTTGGTTAAAATTCATATCTATACATCATAAAGCCATAGGAACTGACATTTTAGACTGATTTTTAATATTTTAATATCAAAATAGATATTTACTGGTGGAAAGACCTTCAATTGTTCTCTGAACAATTGGTTTTTAATTATTATTATTATTATAATTATTATTATTATTATTATTATTATTATTATTATTATATTTTTATTATTAATACATGTATTATTGTTTTTTGTATTTATTTAAAGGAACTAATTGTTTTATTGTATCGAACTATAAGAAAGACACTATGACGAAACTGATATTGATTGTCTTAATACTGTTCAAAACTACAGGTAATATTTCTGGATATTCATTCGTTTTAATATATATCTACAACGAATTGCTATTACTACAGCACTATGTTGCACGTGATTTATTTACAAGTAAGCGTTCGTTATATTGGACGGTTACCAAACAAACTCACATCATACAGTTCTTTGCCAATACAAGCATTCATCAAAAACACAAAATTTATATGTAGAGCATGTAAATAAAATATGGGTGAATCGTGTGCGTGCAATTTCCTTGACAAATTTGATTAATAAATTTCATGTTTTATCAGGAGAGCTTTTGTAAAAGCCTTATTCTAAAGACAAATCCTTCGAACATATTTTGCGATTATATCGTATGCAGGCAAATTACAAAAATAGATGGACAAAGACACATCAGGTTAATTTGGTTCGGGTATAATCGCTAGACTACATGAACCAACCATCAACTATAAATGAACAGTCGTATTCCTTACTTGACATACTCATTTTACCAACAAAATGGTTGGTTAAACCTGGATTTAAAGCTGGCAAAACTGTTCTTCTTGTGTGACAGATGCATACTTCACAACAAATCCCCATATTTGAAATAATAGTTAAATAAGATTTGATTAAAGAATAATAATTCCATATTTCTTGTACCTTACTAATCTAACTTAATGATAACGTATAATAAGAGAAATGTAATACACCCTATAGAAATAAGAAAAGGTCTTACTTTTTGGACTGTTTGGAAGAGATAAAGTGTCATATTAACCTTTCCTACTAAATATATTTTCGACAATGCAACAAGATAGAATTTTGAGAAAATCTATGGTAACCGTGATATTCACCATTTCACCGAACGTGAAATCTAGAATCACCGAATGGTCCAGTAACAATAGAAAAAAAAACATAAATTGATATAAGTGTTTGGGGAGTTTTTGTCGCCCAAAGGATACAAATGTAGCTTAACGCAAAATACTCAATTACAGAAATAAAATATTTGTAATTTATTTTTTATTTTTATCGTTGCATTGTTTTATTTTAGATATTGTGTATTCTGAACATACTAGTAGCTGTCACTGTGCTGCATATGTTGATCCAGTTTGCTCCACAACTAATGTGACTCATAATAACGAAGGTTGCTTGATGTGCACGTAAGTTTCTTAACAAAACAGAAAAAATACTAATCCTAAACATTTATTATTAGATAAGAATTTACACGAACCCCGCGGTTAGAGTAACATATATTTTAATGCATGCTAGTGATAATTGAATGCTACATGATTGTGCGTTATTATTGAATATAGTACTATGCTGGTGATAATTGAACATTGAATAAAGAAATTTCTCACAAAAGTAATATACAAATATATCTAAATCTAGACATCAATGCTGAATGGAACGTTTGATCGATCTAGTTAAGAACATTATACATTGATTTCACGAAACTTCATAGAAAAATTAGCACAGCTTTAGCCGCAAACAAGGGAGTTCATATGAGAATTATATATTGTCTATTTATACAGAATTGCAACCTATAAGCTGAATCACTTTAATAATTGTAACTGAATATAACATGCTTCTGATTAGGAACATGCATAATAATAGGCGTTCCCTGTGGGAGACCCTAGTCTAGATCCTGTGATGCCTAAGCTTTTTTTGTAACCTTGATTTGTCTCTATCTTCATTACATTTATGCAATTTGAAAATGTCATGGTTAATTACTGTTGCTGAAAATTAAAAACTAACGCTACATCAAACGCAAGTCATTTCATAGCAAATTTTACTCAGCAATAAAATCTATTTTAACACGAGTTAAAAATAAATACCTCCCACCCCCACCACAACAATATTACCATTAATATTAGTTCATTCATAAGTTCTCCTTCCGTCATCATTCAAAACGTTTTCAGAGAAATCTGCTTACTATTCGAACGCTAATTTTCGCGACTGGCTGTTTTCTTGCAAACAATTTTAAGATTGACAAATATGTTTGGATGGTCACATTGATAATGAAATAAGAAAAATTACTAGTAAATATTTTATTGTTTATCTGTTTTTTATTGGTAAAAAAACAAGCAATGTTTTATGCTATGTTTGTGCATTCAAAACTCTATCTGATTGTAAATACAACTTATAAAACATAAGGTTCTATATACATCGCAGAGTTCGTTTTAAGCTAGTTCATTAAAATTGAGAAGGAAATAGGGAATGTGTCAAAGAGACAAAAACCCGACAAAGAGTAAACACAGCCGAAGTCCACAAATAGGTCTTCAACACATCAAGAATGTCTCGCAGCCTGAAGCGGACACCAGCTGACCCTACACAAAAATGTATATTTGGTCAGTGAAAATGCCGTGATACTTTATAACTTCTAAAACATATTAATGAACTAGATTTTTTTTTAAATGCAGATAAGACTTACATTGTCTCTTTCTTTATAGTTGTTACATGTTTCGTATCATACAACAATTCATAAACCTATTGAACGTACTGCGGTAGTCACTAATCTTTTAAAGAAATAATTGCTGAGGTTAATAGCCGTGCATAATTATATCATTTTCTCAGAATGATTATAATTTAACGTAAAAATAAATTTGAATCGGAATCGTTTGAGAAAGGATTTGTAGCAGATCATTATCTAAAGACAACCATGTATGTAATAAAAATCAACAGTATTTTTTCAAAACATATTCGACGACCGTTTGGGAAGAAAGATTTCCATGACAGAAGTGGAACAGTTCAAAATGTTATATTTTATATTTCAGTCATGAAGTTTTAGATTGCCGTCGTGCATGTCCATGTGTGGGTGGACCACCAACAACAGTAAGTTTAAATAATTATAGTGAAATATGTATTAAATAAAAGATAACGGTGTTGAATGATTCTTAATATCGAGGAATTATAACAGAACACAATAGAAAGCAATGAACCCACACGGAGGGTAGAGTTCTCCGAAAAGCACAGCACTTAAGCCAATATCAATGTCACCAAAAACAGATAGTGGCAAATCTACATTGAGTTCATTTGTAAAAGGAAATGGGGAAGGTGTCAAAAGACAACAACCCGACCAAAGAGTAAAAAAAGCAGCCGACGTCCAACAATGGGTCTTCAACACGATAAGAAAATCGAGCAGCCGCGGCGTACTTATGCTGGCCCTAAACAAAAATTTGTATTTGTTTAGTGAAAATACCTTCACAATTAACTTCTAAAACATATAAAGGAACTACAATTAACAAAAATACATGTAAGACTAACATTGTCTCTCTCTCTTTAAAGTTGTTACATGTTTGACATCACACAACAATTCATACAGCTATTGAACGTACTGCAGTAGTCACTAATCTCATAAAAAAAGAATCAACTGCTGAGGTTTATAGCAGTGCACAACTACATTATTTTCTCAGTATTATTAGTTGAAATGAAATTGTTGGAGAAAGGATGTGTAGCAGGTCATTAACTAAAGTCAACAATGTTAGTAATAAAAATCAATAGCATTTGGGAAGAGAAGATTTCCATGACAGACGTGGAACAGTTATTAATGTTATCTTTGTTATTTCAGACACCAAGTTTTACCTTACCATCGTTGTGAATGTCCATATGTGAGAGCATCGACAGCAACATCAGTAAGTATAAAAAAAATTGTAGTAAAAGATATTTTTAAATCAAAGATAACAGGTGTTAAATAGGTAACCTACATTCTGAATAACAGGGGATTATAATAAAACACAATTGAAAAACAAATAACCAACAGAACGAATATTTCTCCGAATAGCGCAGCACTTAAATCGATATGAATTTCACTCAAAACAGACAGTGACAAATCAACATTGAGTTCATTTTTAAAAAGAAAACGTATAAAATATCTTTGGCACAATTTAAAATATAATTATCAAGCAATTGTATAATGTATTAATCGTAGTATTCTCCAGATTCATGATTTGGTTTAATCTGTCAGATTTCAAAATTACATATATATTTGCCTTTTGTTTAATTCCATCAAAATATAACTCAAATTAAAACCGGAAGTGATACATCTACGTAATTGTGGTAATCTGACAGATAAAACCGTTTGACAACTCAAATGATGAACTTTAACAAAAAGGAAATTTTGCGTTTCTCAAAGTTATTGATCATATCTGCAAAAATCGAAAATGAATCTGAAAACGAAAAATTGACACAATATGCCTCAAACTAAAATGTTGATGTTCCTCTCAATGGTACACCTGAAACATGCAGGATGCGAACTTACAACCTCAGTGTTAACAGGCTAGTGATACAGTAGTTCGACTACTCAAACTAACCGGCAACCAAGACCCCAACGTCAATTTACCATTAACTACAGACAACCTAATAGACAATGGTGTTCCCTATTTAAATAATGTGAGGTTTTATGTAAGAAAAAGGTAACATCACAATAATACTGACCTCGGAGGAAAATTCATATGTAGGAAATGGTGGATTGAACCTGGTTTTATAGCTAGCTAAACCTCTCGCTGGTATGACAGTCGCAAAAAAATCCATTCTTCTGACAATGGTGCGTGAACAAAACAAACAGACAGTATAGGTAAAAATGTCAAAAATAGATGTACAGCAGTCAAAATTGTGTAATAATCTTAATCACTATAAATAAAAACCTTTTTTTCAGATGCAAAAAGGCTTCAACCCTTGTTTTAGAGAGGTGTTAATATTATCGATTTCATTTTCACTTTAAGCAGCAATTATTCATTCATTCAACAGACACTTAAATATTACTTGTTCAATGTTATTTCCTCTAGACTAATCTATTTTACATTATTTATTTCAGCATGGCTAAGTGAGATGGAATAACATATTTGAAATATATTACAAAAGCAAAGAATAAAAGATTTTAACATTATTAGTGTTGAATATTATTGTGAAAAACTTATCATTAACGAACAACATTGTAAGGTACATCATTCCATAAGAAAACCTATACAAGATACTGAATATTGAGCATATTACAAAAGAACAGAAACATGAACTGACATTGCCACATTTTGTCTCAGATACTAGTCTGAAGCCAGACATATGTGTTCATTTTAACATAACATAATGCAAACCTCCTATTATCCATAGTATCTTTGATGTCAATTTCACCGAGATATATGATTTGTCCTTGTTGTAATGTGTTGAAATCACGGGTGTCACATGTGCAGCAGAAACTGTTCAACCTCTCCAGAGCACATACAATCTCCCCCGAATTACGTTTTCTGTTAATTTTGTGTTTCGTTTAATATTGTTTATTTTTTCGCTGTTTTTTTCACTGGTATTTAAAACAGTTTGAATTTGATTGATGAGTTTGAATATCATTTGGGTATCTGTAAATATACCTAAACTTTTGTACTATTTTCAGCCAAATTTTCTTTGTTGCCAGAGACAAACTAAAGGTGGAATCGGCACCTTCAGTAAGGGTAAAGAATAGACTAAACGTTTTTATTTAATCCTGACTCTAGTGAATCAGGGGATAAAACACACTTTCTAAAAGATAATAGATAAAGGAAGATGTGGTGTGAGTGCCAATGAGACAACTCTCCATCCCAATAACATTGTAAGGTACATCATTCCATAAGAAAACCTATACAAGATACTGAATATTGAGCATATTACAAAAGAACAGAAACATGAACTGACATTGCCACATTTTATCTCAGATACTAGTCTGAAGCAAGCCATATATATTAATTTTAAGATAACATGATGCAAACCTTCTATTATCCATAGTATCTTTGATGTCAATTTAGACTTAATGTGTTCACTTGTTGTTATATGTCTTTTGATTGAGTTAATTAAGCCATTTCAATTGATAGTTTATAGTGTCTTTCTATGATGTGATGTTTATACACTATTGTTTCGGGTAAAGGCTGGTACCTATTAAAACGTTTAAAACCCGCTGCATTTGTTTGAACCTGTCCTAAGTCAAAAATCTGATGTTCAGTATTTGTCGTTTTTTTATGTGATTCATAAGTGTTTTTTGTTTTATATATTGATTAGACCATTGGTTTTCCTGTTTGAATAGTTTTACACTAGTCATTTTTGTGGCCCTTTATTGTTACTGTTAGGTGTGAGCCAAGGCTCTATGTTGAAGACCATTCTTTGACCTATAATCTTTGATTTTTCACAAATTGTGACTTAGATGGAAAGTTGTCTCATTGGCACTCATACCACATCTTCTTATATCTAACTGCAAGTTCTATCATCATACCTCTGTCGTTAGTAACAGTAATTTTAATTGAATAACATGCCTAATTTGATGGCATAATTAATAATTGATGCTTTTGAAATGTACCTGCAAGCACAGACGACATATGACAAATTTTGAATGTATGATTTGACATTGTCTTCTGTCAGTTTCAATAAAATGGTGATAACTATATTGTATTTTGAGATGAAGGTTTCAAACAAAACAAAAGTAGTTACTTTGAATATACATTTTTTTTTGCTACTGAATGAAAAGAATATTTATTGGTGCCAAATAAATCTGGCATTAAACTTTGAAGTGTATATCTGTATATGGTATAATAAATGTTTGTAATTGCAGAAATGATACTAGCAGGCGCGTAGCTGCCTTTACGCAAAAAATCATTTGCTTGCACATGTTTTTCACACAAAAAAAAAAAAACATCCTGAAATTGAATTTTGGATAGTCTTTAGTCTTTCCAGATTATCATGTCTGGCGGTGTCTGTACTTGCAACTACAATCACGACACAAAGTTTAACCCCGGTAGAAATCAAAATAAAAATGAAGAAGCTAGATTTTTATTTTAGCAAGAAGGCAGCGGATAACGAAAGCCAAAACGTTTTATCTAATTCGCCCAGCAAAGATGTAAATGAGCCATGTGAGAAACACCACGGGTGTCTTGCAAGAAGCAGGACCTGCTTACCTTCGGAGCACCGGAGGTCGCCACATTTTTTCGGGGTCCGTGTTTTTCATTTGTAGTTAGTTTTCAATGTTGAAAGTTTTTGCTTGTCATTTTGTGTCTTATCTGTTCCCGGGTTTCCAAATTACGAAACTCACTAGGATGTTACTATCGTTTCTTGAAATATGGTATAGTAAGAAACAGATAGGGTATTTATCATTTTCATCATAAAATGGTTCAAAAAAAATTTTCGCCTCGATCCGCTCGCCAATATATGCTTGCACTTTATTTCAACTCAGCTACGCCCCTGACTAGGAAAACACTGTCTAGGATGGATGAGAAATTGAAGAGATAACATTTAATATTAATGTTAGTGTTAGATGTATCAAACATTTGAATATTTTATCACAAAAATGAACAATATGATAAAATTGTTATGTCACTTTTTGAGTTTTGCTTTCAGATTGATCAGTCCTATTTTGATCATCAGCTGGTCTCTTATGAGTCTCTTGGTTTTTAGGTGTAAAAGTTTGACCAGTCCTTTTGTCCACTACTTTTTGGAACACAAATACACAATAGATGGCTGTAAAGATAATCATTCATGTAGTTAAAATATTCATGTAGTTAAAATAGTCATGTAGTTATTTTAAAATATGTATGCAGTTAAAATATTTTTGAGCACATCAATAAGTTGTCCTAATCAAGTATAAAAGTAATCTAAATCCTGATTTCAAATTTTTTATTTTTTTAGTAACATTCACTATTTGTTTTTACTATAAAGTGATATGACTTCTTCTTAATGTAGTTGGCTGTATTGGCTAGTTCATTGAATTATAAATAATGAAATATCGTAAATTTTACAGGACATATTGCATGGCAAAAATTTTAAACTTTTATTAGATTTCTCTGACAGAAAAAAACAATACTTTGAATAACTGATATTTGCCAAAAAAGAAAATAACACAAACTACAATGCCTAAACTTCCTAGACAATGCTAAATTAAAATACCACACAGACACTTATGTAAATAGATAATCACATTTCAATGTGTATTGATCTGTTTTATATCACTGATTAGTACAATTGAAGTTTATTGATAAAGAAATGAGGATTCGTATTAACCTACCTCTGCTACCATTTTATATACCAAGAATCAGACAATATATCAAATATAATATTTGCACATCCATTGATGAAATGTGAGAAAAACAAGAATGTGCCCACAGAACACAAATGCCCCACTCACACTTTCATGTTCTATGTTCAGTTGACCATGAAATTGGGGTCAAAACTCTTAATTTGGCATTCAAATAAGAAGGATCATATCATAGGGAACAAGTGTACTAAGGTTTAAGTTGATAGGACTTCAACTTCATCAATCACTTCCCTGACCAAATTTTTTTTTTAACCTGAAACTGGACAGACATACGCACAGACCAAAAAACATAATGCAAATAAGTGGGGCATTAAAATAAATGATTGAATTCTTTGTTATGTTTCTCAGCTGAATTATGATAAAAATATAGTTTAATGTCTAGAGGCAAATATTACAAGCATATATATATATATATATCATGATCAGTACAAAATATATAAATATTATTATCAACTTTGCTTTCTACAAGACTGAAACTGACATCAATCCACCTATTATTTTGCCCTTTGAGCAATTCAGTCTTAACTATTTCTCTTCATTGATGCATGCAATGCAGAGAAACAAATAGCAATGTTTAAGTCTTTGGTTTGACCACTATCACTGTCAATATGGTAGTCTCTTCCCTATCCTTACACATCAATCTTAACAGAAACGCTGTCATAACATTATGCAAAATAATGGATGAAATGGTGATAAAAAGAATGAAAAAAGATTTTTTTCGGCATAGTTATTTTCTGTGGGAACTTTGGGAAAGTAACGTATGAACAGCTTTGAAATATGTCTAATAAAGAGATAAACTTACTTGTGGCTTCCCATTCTGCCTGAGACAAGGTCCCCTGTAAATAAAATAAAACAGGTAATGAAAATATTCCCCAATTTTCGGAATTGCTGTAGAGTTATCAGCACATGGAAATATCTAAACTCTTCACTAGTTTTTTTTTTCTTTTTTTTTCTTAAAATTATATCTTTATTGCACTTTTCTTTGCTGTTATGACAAATAACTCGACCTACAGCAGTTGGCCGAGTTTCCCTGTGAATTAGTCACTGGATAACCAGAGAATTTATGCAGTGAATTCATATTTATAGATAGTTTGTTAGTTTTACAATTCATGGTTATTACATACATTTTGCAAACTATATTGTTTCATGATTACGGAAAGTGTACAGTTTTGTCCTGTTCTGTTTCTATAGATTAAAACTTTATGATCATTGACCATGTTGACCTTAACCTTATTGTTGAAAACCGTTAAAGCTGGTTGATCAGTTGTCCTGATTAATTTATACGTTTAATTGATTCTCACGAACAACTTAAACTTAAGTTAAAAATTGTATGTGGTAAGTCTCGACATTCTAATTGAACATTCATTTGATTAATTATGCATAAATGTGTTTGGAGACAAAATTCTGTACATTTTCAGAAAGCATGCTGTTTAGGTTTATTGCCATGTGTTCAGATATATTGTCAACTATTGCTAAAATTTTTTATACATGGAAGTATTTTATATCTAGCTATTCATCATGTTCATGATCAAATGTATCTTTTTACATCATTTAAAAATTTGCTGTTTTTAGCATTAATATATTTGTTAATTTCGTATGTATTTAAAAGTTCATTTCTGAAAAATGCATAAGCGTCTATGCCTCTTTGTTTATAATTTGATATATTAGTATTTTTATGGATTGAATATATTAAGATAGTTAGGAAGAGATTTATATCGCTATACATAGGATCATGTATTTTATAGCCCAGTACTAAAGTTTTAAAATTAAAAATATGTGACCCAATTTTGATTTTGCTTACAAGTACATATATTTTCTTCAAAAATTCATGAAAGAATTGACAATTGAGAAAAAAGTGTTCGTAATCGTCAGTCAAGTTACACAAGTCACACATACTTGTGTCTTGTATGTTCCATTGTAGTAATAATTGTTTACATGGAAGGATATAATGGAGTAATTTCCATCTTAACATTTTATATTTGTTATTAATTAAATAGGTAAAAGTAAATTGTAGCACATTATTTATTGGAGTGATTGATTCTAGTTTGAAGATGTTTTTCCATTTGGAGAATCCTATGGGTCTCTCATCATTTTTGTTATTTAAATGATTATATATATCTTTAGATGACATGTTTTCAATTAATTCCGTTTTTTTGTTAACAGTCAAGGACAAGTTTAATTTTGTTTTTACCAAAGTTTTCAGATTTTAATGCATTGTTTTGGAATAGAGTTTTTCAATTACAAAAGTTCAGAGATCCAATTAGTTTTGAGGTTAATTTCTCCAATATAACTTTTTGTGATATATGCCCTTTTTGATCAATTATATCATTAATGAAAATAATACCATCTTTTATCCAATTTAGGTAAACTAAACATTTTCCTTAAAATATAATTTTCTTCACTAGTTTAAGGGAAAAGTATTATACAAAATTCTACTTGCCTTGAAACATTTTTGACTTATCCCTTTTTCTACTACAGGAATTACTTGTCCCACCCAAGTACTTGGAAGAAAGTAGCTTATTTTGGAGATTTTAGGATAACCCAGAAAAGTCAGGTGTGGTATTCAAACATCCCAAGTTATAGAACACTCTTTTTGTTGTTTGTATCAATTGTATGATAATGTGATTTAGCCAGTTTGAAAAGCATGTTTTTATCCCAATAAAACAAACTGGGGTAGATTTATAAACATAAAGTCTAAATTTAACAATTATAAATGATTATAATTATTGCTCAAATTTTCCTGAACAGTGCACAATTTGTTTCAAATTGTCTATTAATGAAGACTGCATATTTACATCTGTAGATGGGTTTTTTATATGTTGTTTTGATGGTTTATGTTTTGTATGTATATCTTACACTGATTTACAGATTGCAACTACTCTCAAGAAGTTACCCACTATCCAGAAAGTGTTTGTGTCTAGGGATTCAATATCATCATTGGCAGCTTAAGATTACAGAACATTTATGATCCTAGGTTGTGGCCAAGGAAATCCTCAAGCTTAATGGTTTGAAAAATGCAAAAAATCATAGTATTTTGACAATCTTTTTAGGCGTAAATAGATTTCACTATGTTACAATATTATCATACCACTTTAACTGGTCGTCTGTGTCTGTCATCTGCTGATTGGTCATCTGATTCTTGAAGATGTTTTACTGCAGCTTCAACAGTTTTATAATCTTCAGGCTTTTCACTGACTAAATTTGATTCTCTGTCTGCAGGGTATGTCTGTTAAATAAAATTTATCATATGTACAGATTCTTTTTCAAATGAAATACAGTTAACTCTCGTTGTCTCGAACTCGGTTGACTCGAAATTTCGGATGAGTCGAAGTTTTCACGTGGTCCCGAACTTTGTTCCATATAAATGTATGTAATTCGACTCCTGATGAGTCGAAATTAAATGTCGAAATTTCGGTCGAGTCGAACTAAATTTACGGTCCCAAGGTTAACAAAAGCATTCAAAATTCTTTATCCATCTCGAACTAATACACATATGTCAAAACATGACCTCCAGGATTTAAATGAATCGAAGAGTTAATCTGACAATACACGTGTAATTAAATTTCCGGTCACTGACCAACCACTGTATTGATTTATGACATGCTATTTCCACGAGTGTTTACCTAAGAATTTATATAAATAATTAGTGATACATTGTTAATATTCATGAAAAAGTATTTAAAATGTTTACAAAACAATTAATTGTGATTTATACTAATGAGCTTGGGTGTATAAAGTGAGGATTATGACTTCCGTAAATAATCTACTAAAAACTACTCAATCGGCGTCTTTAATCTTGTTATATTTTCTTTTGAAAAGAAAGAGTGTGATTAAACAAAATGAAGAGAAATCTTAAATATCCAAAATCTCATGTATCCGAGAATAAACAATTTTGTGAACTAAAACCGACCTGAACAACGTAACTAACTATTGGAAATTACTCTCTCGAAGAAATAAGTCATAGGAAAAAATTGCAACTGAAACAATAGAATAAGTAAAAATAATGTTATTAAAATAATGAAAGACCATGACATTAAAATACATCAATCTGATACCAGA
Source organism: Mytilus galloprovincialis (assembly GCF_965363235.1). NCBI lineage: Eukaryota > Metazoa > Mollusca > Bivalvia > Mytilida > Mytilidae > Mytilus > Mytilus galloprovincialis. The sequence goes on from NC_134843.1 coordinate 94,700,562, forward strand.
ATATCGATCCCCTTCCCATATTCACCGGATTTATCTTAGCTTAACCAAGTTAAGCAAGAGTTATGTCCCTTGGTTTGTCAAACTTCCGGTTTTCGTTTGAGTCGAACTATGTGTATCTCGAAATATTTCTCTGGTCCGACTGACTTCGAGATAACGAGAGTCGACTGTACTGTAAACTCAAAAAAATGTTTGTGCATTTATTATTGTAATTTTTTAACATTGTCAAAAATGGCAGATCAATAATTGTTATTTCAGGTAAATGCTGCATACAATTAATGAGATCATAAAATCTATTGAAATTTTTTGCAATAATTTTAATGCGATGTAATTGATAGAAAGTATATTACTTTAAGGAAAGAACAATAGTAATTACTTCAAGAGCTTTCATTTTCCGTAACAGCGAACTGTGGTCACCATGTTCTGATTTTTCTTTGAAATATTCTGCAAATGGTTTCCGCAGTACCAACTTCATACCAAACTCTTCTGCCAATCTGTATTCATTTAAAAAAAGAAGTTTAATTTTCAGAACAAAGTTTACTGACTAGTTAGGTCACTTGAGCAAGTATTCCTTTATTCTTATTCTATATCAAAGATGCCTATAAAATGTCTGTAGTTGATTGGGTGTAAATCATGATCAAACATTTAAATATTTTTCCTCATGAATATATAATGTCATTCAGTTAACCTTCTGTTCAAAACTACTTTTTTCACATTATTTCATCAATTTTACTGGAATTTTAACATGTTTAACAAAGGTTTTTAAAAGTCAGATCAAACCAGCCAGACAATTGTTTTTATTCTAAAGTTGCAGAAAATGTTAAATGACTAATTAAAAACTTAAGATCTTACTTTTCTAATGCTTGAAAATTAACTAAGAATTCTGGACAATCAACAACACCTTCCAGATGAAAATTATATTTGGCACCAAATAGCGGAATGTTTTCTACGTCATCTGACTGATATGTAATTCTGTAGACGTCATTACCGAACGAGTTATCTGTTGTCTGTCTTAGTCTGTGTCTACAATACAAAAGTATGTAAGGTCTTTATAAAATCAAGATAATTATTGACGAATATGTTTCATATTCACTGACTTTTTCCTATACAGGTTTAGTGCAGATAAATTGCAAAGCTCACTTGGATTCTAATTTTTACACTTTCTTTGTCACTAACTTTAAAGTCTGTATGAATTTTTTTTCTCGTTCTGGAAATAAACTTTTAAAAAATTCTGATTTTGCAGCCATAATTGGCACGAGTTCTTAATTATTTTCACACTAAAATATGCAAGAACTAATAAAAACATATCTGCTGACATGATACCTTATTTAAAAGTAAGAACAGAAAGGTGCTAGAAATATATATAAACTTTTAAAAGAGTGCCTCCAACTCATAATTTTAAAACAAAAAGTAGATGTTCGACAGATCCTTATCTGCATACATACTTTACAATGAATGACTGATAAACTGCAGACTAAAATAGGATGTCATTTTCTTCAATAAGAAGTGAATTATTTTTTTAGTTCATTCAACATACTGAATAATTCAAGGTATTGACAATTTGGAATCTGGTATCTGACAGATCTGAAAAGTGCTTACACATTAAAAATCATAATTATTTGAATTGCAGTGCATAAAAGGCTCTTGATATAATAGCTCCCTGAATATAAAATGTTCTAGCAGTTCATACTTACATAATTTCATATGAGTTTGGTGTTGTTCCTATAAAATATCCACCAAGTCTGAGACATTCACAAGCATTGCGTAACATCATCTCTGCTTGCTGTATACTTTCAAAACAATAATGGAAAGAAAACTGGCAGCTACACAAGTCAAACTCGGTGTTGGGGTCTTTATATAAATCTTTTAATCTTTTCTGAAAAATAAAAAGAACACTTTACTGATTGACAACACATCCTTTGAAATTATCTAATATGATTTAAAAGTCTGCTTGAGTTCTACAAATCTGCAAAAACTCTCGGAAATAAGATTTTCAAATTATGTTCTTTTCTTCTTACAAAGTTTTGTCAATGCATTTCAGAATTTTTGCTAAAGTAATCTCTGAGTGTAATTCATTTACCGACAATAAAAAACATGTAATCATGGTTATTGTAGAAATTACTCACATGAAACTTGATATTGAATTTCACGTTCTGGTATGAAGTTTCTTAGAAATGGGGAACAAAATTTTCATAGTACAGACAAACAGAAGGACAGACAAACAGATGGAGAGACAAACAGATAGAGAGACAAATGTCAGTATATCACTTTATTTGGATGAGATGTACAATTTTAAAATGTCAATACTCAGTCTGAATGCTGCAACCAACAATATCCTTTGTTTGTAAAAGATCTATTATTTTTATCTTTAAAATTTAAATGATTTCATATTTGTTTTTAATCTTGTTCCTGGCAATGAGTGCCTTAAAATTTTTAAACACAATTTAAATACATTGATTGTGGACTTTTCAATTGAATTAAGATTATGTTCAATATTACATACATTTACTCTTTCATAGAACAAGAGAATGTTATATATTTCTGGTACAATAATCATGTGGTTACTCGTTACTTATAAAGCTTCACACATTAGTATATAGGTAGAAACTCCCAGTAGCTTTAATAAATAAAATCTTACTTTAGTACAGTCTGCAGCAATAAATTCAGCTTTAAATATTGGTTGTGGGTATCTGTCTCTGGAATTCTTGTCTACCATATCATTATATCTGACCTCACTTTGTTCTACTGAGGTCTCAGCTATATCTGTTAAGAGATGTCAGCAATTATACATTTCAAATACTAAAATCGAATAGATTCAATGAGCTCCAACATAAACATGATAAACACACTGTTACTGATATTTCAAATAATGTCCTATTAGAGAATATTGGAATAATAACACAACTTTGGTAATAAAACAAAATAAGAGTATCATACCAGCATTCTAGCTATATAGGTGATCATTTAAGTGATGTGAAAAAGATCTTTTGTTTGATTCAAAGTAAATCATCTAGTTCCATACCAACAGTGCACAACAATTTAAATCCAATTTGTCTGCCCTTTGAAATAATACCTTACTTCCTTTGTCTGTCTTAAGTCATAAACTCTCATATACATGATCGTCTTATTTCATATTTTTATTTGTTTTTTTCTCTCATTTTGGTATTGATGGTAACTCTTTGATTGATTGTTGGTTTTTAAGTCCACTTTCAGCACTCTTGTGTATTATTGAAAACCTTATGCTGACCTATATATTTCTTTTAGTTTTTTTGTTTCATTGGGTTGCAGTCTCATTGACATACTCATCAAAAAGTTGTAAAAGCAGAATAATGACACATTGTTTTCCAATACACCTTATTGCTATTAGGAAATCTGTGTTGTTTGACCCAAGAATCTGCACTGCTTGAGGTTTTGATGTCGTACAACAATAACTTTTCCGTTGTGGTGAGAGATGTTTTCTATTGTGACATAAAATTCAATGGGAAACTTTGTGATGTCCAGTAATGGCTGACAAATAGCAATGTTATCAGTCTCAAATTCCTCCCTAAATAAATAAAGCCTCAAGCTGATAGAATGATAACAATACCAATAAGGAGAGGGATAAATAATAATCTATATGTATTGATTGTTAATTGTTACCTGCACATATCAATTTTGAGATTCTCCCTTTTCTCCATTTGAGAAGGTCCCCACCTTTACCAGCACATAAGTCTAAAACAGACACTTTGAGATCTGATGTGTTTTCATCTCTTAATCTGTTTATTGTTTCACCTAAAAAAAACCCAACTAAATTGAACTCATTCACTATTAAAAGTTAGACGAAATACAATGAATCTGGCAGCATGATTTTGTTGTGAGTAATGCAATTAATTCTTTAAGATGAATAGTAATGCAATTACTTACAAAAGGTGAATAATCTTATGACATCTTGTTGGTAGCATTTTTTTACCATAATCTACTGTTATTTGATAAAACCTTTTCATCTTAAAAGTTCCTTCAGTTACTTTATAATAAATGTTTGACATATTGATGGGAAAAAAAGGAAATTGACAGGACTCTGCAGGAGACAAATTTATCTGTAGGACAAAAAAACATAGTATTTCTAGCTTCTTCAAGAAATGTGTTTCTTATGAGCAGATGGAGTGATCAATGATTTATTTCATTTCATAAAATATTTCTTACCAATTACAACACTTTTGATCCAGTTGTTAAAATTTCTTAAGAAAAATATTCGACTGTCTTTCCTTGTTTCTAGGCCAGCTTCCTGTAACTCATTATAATGTTTGGCAACTGTTCCAGTTAAATCTACAGCCTACAAAGAAATAAAATCTGTATATATGACTGATTCAAAATATTTACAGCTAAATTATGCCATTGTTTCATTCTTAAATGTATATGTAGTTTCGAGAAAGGAGTATAAGTGCATAGGGTCAATTAGATTAGCCTCTGAAATTGTAAAAACTACCTTTCAAAATTATGCCAAAAAATTAAAGTATAAATAGGATGGGAACCACAAGCTAACAGACAAAGTAACCATTGACTTGTCATGCTTTACAAGATCCAGCATGAGCTAGTGGACATTGGTGCCAGTTCCATCTTACGTCCAAAGGATAGGAGTACTAGAGGCAAACAACGCCTATATCAACCACCAGCAAACCAGAGACTATATAAGTACTCATACTTTCCACGGACTATACAAGAGTGGAACGACATTCCAACAGCTACAACTGAAGCTCTGACAATAGACAAAATGATAGACATGATAGAGGGGTTCCAGAGTGCACTAGCCAACAATAGTGCATCTCAGAAACCAATACCATAGACAGTAGCCAAGTGTACATAGTTTTAAAAATTGTATATATTCGGAACGTTTTATTTTGTAAATAATTACAGGAGAATTGCTGTCTCATTCTCCGTCTAGGGGACTTATAACATTCTTTTAAAGAATCCAGTCCTTAGCTAGGAAGAAGAAAATGTAGTCTTGTAAGTTTAAAGCTGATTTTTTTTAGTTTTGATTATAGTTGAATAGTAATACATAAAATAACAATCTTTCAAAATTAGGCTTCAGAATTTGTTTAACTTTGAAAAGCAAATACTGAGCCATGAACTACTCATATATCTGTATATTCAGTGTTCTTTATATAGTTTCATGTATGGACCTTTGCTATTTTATCTGTTTACTTTTGGTCCTGTGAAATTCACCCTTCAGCATTTTCAAATGTACCTTCCACTTGACATGCTTGATATAAATTGTATCGTATACAAGAATACAAAAACATGATAAACTGTTAGGAGTATTCAGGAAAAACTTAGTAACTGGTTCAGATAGCAGGCCTGGGGTAATGGTAATTTGTAATTGTAATGCATTGTAATATTACTTTTTTTGGATGTAATGCAAAGTAATTTGTAATGCACATTTTCTGCATTACAATTACATGTAATGTAATGATTACTTTAGTTAAAAATTGATGTAATGCCTCCATTACAGTACATTACTTTTCATTACAAATTGGTAAAATAGATAAAATTGAAGGATATTGTATAATAAAAATAAAATATTAACAAAAACAAAAGAAAGTATGGAATAAAATTTTTGTCACAGTTAATTACTGTATTAAATAAGGTAAGAAATATAAAACGGTAAACAATATCAAGTCTTTGATCTTGGTTTCTGATATTTGTTTAATATGATATGGGAATATTTTGGTGTTAGGTGGTCTTTTTAAAAATTATCAAACAAAACTATATAGATCAATGAAAAAAATATGAAGATGAAAATTTCATAATTCTATACACACCTTACATTTATTTCAATGAAATATTGAATATATCAAACAACATTTTAAACCAAACTGTGGTTTGGGTCCTGTCTGTGTTGTTATTTCACCTAATTAATATCACAATGTTTTTATTGCAATCAAATCTTCTCAACTTATGTTTGTCCTCACAGAACCCTTAGGCATTTCACAAGATAATCCTTTAATGACACATTTATGATATCCCCTTGAAATCCTTAATGATGTCTTAATGATTAAGTGATCAATGTTAGAAACAAAATTATATGATAATTTATTTATTTTTTACCACCACCTAAGAAACTTAAAAGTGACTTTTTCAGTTTCATGCCTCCTACTACTCAATCAAAGGGTATAGACACAGGTAAGGTGCAGTACATGATGTTGACATCTACTTGTCTGAGCCATGTGAAGAAATTTCAATCAATGCACTGGAATAATGGAAGTCAAATTCAGTGTGCCTTTCTTCTTTGGTTAATACAGCTATCAAGTATTTAGCCATTTCCCACACATAAGCTCCTGTAGAAAGGCTTTTAAGTATTGCCGGAAAGGTGTACAGAACTGATCGCTGTTCTCTTAATGGCATCACATTTAAACCACTTATGATGATAAAGTGCAATGGACATATTAAGTATTTGAAGTCTATGTCCCTAACACTGTATACATATGTACATATACCTCTGTTTTTGAAATGCTTTTTGTTTTTATATTGAAAAAGTAATGTGTAATGTAATGCATTACACAGGCAAAGTAATTGTAATGTAATGTATTACATGTGAGAAAAAAATGTAATTGTAATTGTAATGGAAGAATCACAAAGTAATTGTAATGTAATGCATTACATTGCAATGTAATGGCCCCAGGCCTGTCAGATAGGTTAAGTGTTTATACATGTACAATTAAAAACACATGAAAAAGTTATTTTTCTTTTACATTCAATAGATATCAACATAGTTTTCAATGATTTTTAATACATGTACATGATCATGTAGTATCATCATATTCTACAAATACAAGACCACATTCAATAATCTTACTTGTGGACCTTGTGGTTTTTGTGTTTCCACTTCTTTCTTGCCTAAAATAAAAAAAGAAAATCAGTTATAACAAATCAATATGTATGTAACAAACTTGTATAATTCATTATGCTCATGTAACATGTGTAAGCAAAAAATATTCATTTTTGTTCATTTTTTCTCAACATGTTTGTGGAATACATACCTCAACATGCTCATTGTATCTGGAAGGCAATGTTACAAATATCTTCAAACATTTATTTTGCCACTTGAATGCTTGAAGGAATTTCTTTTGAAGAATCTGACCTCATACTACTACAGAATCATAAAGAAGCCAGTTCTCGTTTGAACTGGCAGGAAGAAGTGCATGTTCCCCTATTTTTTGTCCTTTTTTGTTTAGTACAAAATCCATTGTTTTAATTCATGTCTTTTATCATGTTTATAGTTATGAAATAAATAATATTGTCCCATGTGTCCAGGCTCCACTAAGAAACTCTGATATCCGTTCCTAAATTTGCGGAGAAAATTGGGAGAGTTCCCTGTGACTTCTGTCTAAATCCACTACCTTTTGTTTGTTCATGTATTGCAAGATCTCTCCCAGCACAGATTCACATAAGGTAATTAATTCCCACAATCCTTCTTATCTACAGACCTACTAACTATCCCGATTTTGGTGGTATCATCCCGATTTTCAAGCCTCAACCTGTATACCGATATCAGGATCATTTTCTGGTAAAACAATTCAAAACCAAATTTTCATAAAACATACCTGAACAAATTTAACAATGAAATTATAGATACCCATTTTGAAGTTTTTCTGATCAATTTCTATAGAGCTATAATTTTACTTTGCAACATATTTATGCCAAGTTTACGACCCTACTCTAATCAAGGGTCACAACAGGTGTCATAATTTGATGTTACATGTAATCTGCTTATCTGATGGGTCATAATAATCCCCAAAAATGTAAAACAATTCAAACGAGATACCTAACTGCCTAATATACAGTACCATTCAAGAGGACCAACTCTCCCACACCCTACACCAAGGAAAATGTTAAAGTCACTCCGAAAAAACTCTGATATTCCTCCAAAAATGTTAGGAGGAATTTAGGAGTCTCCCAAAATCGCGTAAATGTTTATTGTGATAGCAATCTCACTCCCTACACTGAAGAATTAATTGCCCTTATCCTACTTTGATCTCTACCGGCACAAGACTGATAGGGTAATTGGATTACGTGAAAGGTAAAGGTTGATGTAATAAAGAATTATATTTCTGGTCTACTTTACCAGTTTAAGTGTCAAACAGGTGTATAATTTTAAATGTCTTTTAATACTAGTTAAGTTTAATTTGTGGTAATAAGTTAAAATATTTTCGTATTTCTTGCTTGCTAATCTAAAAATATCTTTACCAAAATGTACTTGCTTTTTTTAAAAAAAAGTTTATAAAATATAGTGGAATATGTGAAAAACCCAATATTCTACTTCAAAGTTAAAGTCTATATTTGAAAATTATGTGTCTAAAAGTTTTGTATATGCAAGTAAAAAGGAAAATGTATTCACCATTTGTTAGGCATAATAATACTTTTTTTTTTAGCCCCATAACAATTATGTAAGTCTACAGCATTTTCTTTTTACGATTATCTAATTGCTGGAATGAATAAAAGATTTAAAAGCAAAATGGTGTTGTTAATTCTTTCAATTGCATTAAACACATGTCAAAGTTTTATAAAAAAATAACCAGATGCTCCGCAGGGTGCAGCTTTATACGACCGCAGAGTTCGAACCCTAAACATTGAGGCAAGTATGGACACAACATTCAAGCTTGATACAGTTCTGAATTTGGATTGTGATTAAATAGTTGACACAACACAGGTTTCTGACACATAATGAATGTGGTCTAAGAACTTAAACTTAAAAACTTTAAATTTTAAATTTGAAATTACCTATTATGGTCCAATATCCAAAATCTAAATACATGGTTAGATTCAGCATATCAAAGAACCTCAAGAATTCAGTTTTTGATGAAATCAAATAAAGTTCAATTTTGGACCCTTTAGACCTCAATGTGGACCATTCTGATAACCTGGTCCAAACATCAAAAATCTAAATACATGGTTAGATTAAGCATATATATCAAAGAACCCCATATATACAATTTTTGTTGAAATCAAACAAAGTTTAATTTTGTACCGCAATTTGGACCAACTTGAAAACTGGGCCTATAATCAAAAATCTAAATACAGGTTTAAATTCAGCATATCAAAGAACCCTAAGGATTCAATTTTTGTTGATATCAAACAAAGTTTGATTTTGGACCACGATTTGAACCAACTTGAAAACTGGGCCAATAATCAAAAATGTAAGTACATTTTTAGATTCAGCATATCAAAAAGAACCCCAAGAATTCAATTTTTGTTAAAATCAAACTTAGTTTAATTTTAGACCCTTTGGACCTTAATGTAGACCAATTTCGAAATGGGACCAAAAATAAAGAATCTACATACACAGTTAGATTCAGCATATCAAAAAACCCCAATTTTTCAATTTTTGATGAATTAATTCAAACAAAGTATATTTTGGACCCTTTGGGCCCCTTATTTCTAAACTGTTGGGACCAAAACTCCAAAAATCAATCCCAACCTTCCTTTTATGGTCATAAACCGTGTGTTTAAATTTCATAGATTTCTTTTTACTTTATACTAAAGTTATGGTGCGAAAACCAAAGAAAAATGCTTTTTTGGGCCCATTTTGGCTCCTAATTCCTAAACTGTTGGGACCAAAACTCCAAAAATCAATTCCAACCTTCCTTTTGTGTTTTGTGTTTAAATTTCATAGATTTCTATTTACTTATACTAAAGTTATTGTCGAAAACCACGAAAAAAAAGCTTTTTTTGGCCCCTTTTTGGCCCCTAATTTCTAAACTGTTGGGACCAAAACTCCCAAAATCAATTCTTACCTTCCTTTTGTATTCATAAACTTTGTTTTAAAATTTCATAGATTTCTATTTAATTATCCTAAAGTTATTGAGCAAAAACCAAGAAAAATGCTTATCTGGGCCCCTTTTTGGCCCTTAATTCCTAAACTGTTGAGACGAAAACTCTGAAAAAACAATCCCAACCTTTCTTTTGTGTTCATAAACCTTGCATTCAAATTTCATAGATTTCTATTTTCTTAAACTGAAGTAATAGTGTGAAAACCAATGTGTCGGACGAACAGAGAGGATGACGCCAAACCAATATATGACCAATTTTTGCGGTTGTATAAAAATAGTTAACATTTATTTTATCCACAGCACGAGTTTTTAAAAGGGCGGGAAATAATATTGTGTACCAGTAATGGATGAAAATTGAACGATGGAGGAACTTTCACCATCACAAACTGTGTCTACGTCGTACAGTGTAGCGCGATCAAAACTTTTTTATCCCTCCACATAAGGATTGGTGAACATGCTAATTCATTGCTTATTTAAATTATATTTAATTGAATTTTCATTATAAAAACTTTCAATAATTGCCGTTTTTAACCATTCAAAGCTTAAGGCCAAGCCTTCATGAAGCATTTGTGGAAACGTAGTTGATCTACCTGTACAAGCTCAGGTACAAGTGATTAGTGATCTTAATCCGGATATCCCTCAGGCGTAAGAACTGTATTGAATTATAATATAAAAAAAGCCTGAGGGTTATGCAATTACATGCATTTGATTATAATTGCAAAAAATATAGCGTCGGGCTATAAAAACGATAACAATTTTGAACATTGGCGGAAGACAATTTAACGATGGCGCGGGTCATTTGACAATGGTGCACAACATTTGAACGATGGCTGGGCGCCATCGTTAAACAGGTCATGGAGATCCCTGGAGTGAGTCATAAAAGATTCCTAATGGTGGCAAAATCATCTTTGTCGAAAGAACACAATGTAAGACCTGACCGGACTGTAATAGAAACACAAAAAAACAAGTTTTTTCTTTGAACGTTTTATTTCAAATATAATGGCATGGGACAAAAACATATACGATAATAATTATCTTATTTTAAATGATAATGTCACATTTTTATCTAGTCCAAATAATTATGACGCCTGGCAAGGCTATTTCAATTTTTTTTTCTGGGATGCCTTCCTAGGACGTCATAATTATTTGGACTAATCTTTATCTGTCAACAGGTCAAAGAAAGGAAAACATTTGTTCAAATTTTAATACCATGATTTTAAAGCACACCTGTGCAATCAAGATCGATTAAATGTACATAGGTAAATTATCTGGCTAATCCGATTATGTTGTCATGCCTTGTTAATTTTTAGTACATCCCATGGGCAATAAACCAATTAACAGGCTGGGAACAAACCCTCTATATGGTGATTATACCTGTATAGAGGGATAATCCTTCTATAGAGGGGTAAAATTATCCCTCTATAGAGGGGTATTTTTGTTTAGACTGGATTGAAATCAAAATAGGGCGGAATGGCATTCTCTACTTATTATGGCAGTAATCTGGAACAGTTGATGCACCAATTGATGTACTTAATTTAATATGCACATGCCCAGTTTGATGCTTATCTGACTAGATATAAAATCTATTGTTCGCCATGATTGAGAGCTGTGATGATCAGGTAAATTCTACTCACTTATGCCTCACTGAACAGAATTTCTATTGTTAGATTTAACATGAAATTTAAAGGTCAACTATTCCTTTTGTTCATTGTTGTTGTTGATCAGGTGTTCAGAGAGGTAACGTTTACAATAGATTGCAAGTTTTGTCACTTTAGCAGAAAACTGGTTATCCCAATGTTTAGTAAAGTGCATATATTGATGCATATAACATGTATAATGCTAGTGATTATAGCCAATATAACTAGAAAATGCCATAGAACATGTAGGTTTGTAAAAACCCTTTTTATAATATTTTTTTCTTGAGAAACATGATGTCGAACATAATTTATGTCAAAGCTCTCAATTTCAAAAATGATCAACTCAAATGGTGCTAAATACTGACATTAGCAATTGATGTCAGCATTCATCAACAGTTTGCAATTAAATACATTTCTTTTTAATTATGAGAGGAAATGACAATGAGTAACACTTATCCTATACACTGGGAAATAAAAATTGTTACTTGCTTTCCATTTCCATTTCTTCCGTTGCTTAAGCGTTAAACCCCGAGAAAAACACGAAATGAGTATTCCGAACAAAATGTCGTATTTACCGCAAAATTCTTTATAGATAAATAAAATAATAAATTTGAAATATTTTGAACAGATTTTTATTCATTCTTTGCTGCCTAATATCATAGTTGATTTTTAGAATGGTAATTTCTAAATCTTCGCATGAAATGTTCATGTCGTAATGTGTCGTCTGTCAACTTCCGGTTTAGAAATGAGCACGTTGGATTTGACCGTCAAAATTATACACAACAATTGATTTGACTCCTTGTGTCATGTTAACAAAAACCTTGACTGGAAATTGTATTTCCATTTTTAAACGGAGAAATCATGAGCAAATAGAATTTTGCCACAGATTTTTGATATCACTAGGGAAGCCGCAATCGTCAAGCCCTGCAAGACTTCGTCATATTTCATCATTTTCCTCGCAATGTTTTTGCAGACCCAAGAAAAAATGTAATTTCTAATACATATAATTTGAGGCAGGTGCTTCAACCTCTGAAATATAAAAATAGTTGCTTCTTCCTCTCAAATATAAAAATAGTTGCTTCCCCTTTCCTAGATTATAATTTTTTGTATAATATATATGATAAATAGCATCCCTATGAGCTATTAGTCAGTAATATGAGGCAGGCAGAACCTGTGAATGGGGACGAAGTCTGTATGATTTTTTTTATAAATCAAACATGTTAAAAAGAGAAACAGAAATACCGTAACGTTTCCGATTTTGGTTCTGTTGTTAAGCATTTTAGTTGTGATGTTATATAAGTTATGTATGAAGTCATATTCAATGTAAACAAAGAAACACTGTCATCAGGTAACGTTTTTTTTATAACAAACAATTTTTAAAAATGAATAAGTATTGAGTTCCTTTCTCATGTTTCTTAGACTGATAAATATACATTTTATTCAAAGTCTCATGCAAACAAGACCGGAAACGGAAGTAGATTTCTGCGCAGATTTGGAAATTCAAAAACGTGACAAAAAAAAAATTTGAACAATTTTGAGTTCATTAGTACATGTACAAGATGATGTAGTACAATGAAAATTTCGGGAAAAATTTCCCGATTTTTTTTTTATTGAATTTTCTACTGTTATTGGGGACTTCGTCCCTATATTACTACATACACCTTATCACTATTTCAGTATTTGTCCGCCATTACTGGACATCACACAGGTTCCCGTTAAATTTTGACTTCATACTACAAAATATCTAATGCCACAATGGAAAAGTGATTGTTGTATGACGTCTATAGTTCAAGCGTGACAAACTCTCAGGTCAGCCGGGAATAGCAATAAGGTGTATTAGGTGCACTAGATTTAAATTGCTCTCACGTACAATGGGTGTGTAGTCAGACAAGCTGGGACCATCGGCAGTTAAAGCTTGCCGCAAATCATAACCAAAATATGGATAATTGTCTGTCCAAAATTAAGTGTCACTTGTTGCTTCTGGCTTGGACTGATGGTCTTGGATTCATATACATTTGTACATGTACATCAGGCGTAAATTTGTTAATTTTTAATTTTTCTCTTCATTTGTATAAGTTTCGTCTATCTGCCAGTGCCTCCCTTTATTTTCTCATATTTGAACAGTTTTTACAATGATGGTTGTCCCAAGTCAAGAGCCTCTGGCCTCTGTTAGTCTTGTATTATTTTTAATTTTAGTTTCTTGTGTACAATTTGGAGTTTAGTATGGCATTCATTATCACTTAACCTGTACATATATTTGTTTAGGGGCCAGCTGAAGGACGCCTCCGGGTTCAGGAATTTCTCACTGCATTGAAGACCTGTTGGTGACCTTCTGCTGTTGTCTATTCAATGGTCATGTTGTTGTCTCTTTGACACATTCCCCATTTCCATTGTCAATTTTATGTATTCATATTGACCAAGGGTCAGCTTATTTGCTTCCTACATATAAACATACAAGTGATTCTTCCGGCTGGATTCAAAATCTCCCTCTTTTCAGACCCTCTTCTGTTCCTCCCAAGGGTCAATTGCAAAAATCAGCTGGCATAATGCATTGCAATTAAATTTTTCTTGTTGGTCACATGACAATCTTTCAAAGTGAAAGTTAAAATGCAGTTACTGATAGGTCCATGTGAAAAGATAAATAACTGCCCTTCTTAAGCTGTTCTCTCAATTTTTAAAGGAAACTCCATACTAAAGTTTTTGATAAAAGAGATGAGTTTTCTTTTCCTATTATAATGATTGTTAAATTTCTGTTTGGACACAGTCTGATATGCGGTTTAAATAGAACAAAAGAATTCGACCTCTTGTGTTTAGAAGGTAGAAAAGTGAAATAAACTTTGTATACAGTTGTCAAGATGTCACAAAAGTTACTTTCCGTAAAGTCATTATAAATATTTGCATTCACGTTGTTTAATTTTCATATTGTGCAATTGTTAACAATGCAACTTGAAAACAATCGTTTTTAAAACGACCATAAGTCAAGCTGTTACGTCATTTAGGGTGTCTCCTTAAAAACTGCTACTTGTTTTTGCCCAACATAGAACAAATCTTGGGAAAATTAAAAACCAATTGTTCAGAGAACAATTGAAGGTCTTTCCACCAGTTAATATCTATTTTGATATTGAAATATGAAAAATCAGTTTAAAATGTTAGTTCATATGGCTTTATGATGTATTAATATCAATTTAAAGCAAAGGTCAAAATCTAGAACGTCCTATTACCTATGACCTTGACCTCAATTTCAAGGTCACAAACCAAGGATCTTAAATCAAAAGACCCTAGGCATGCTAGGTCTTTAATATGTTTGGTTAAAGAGTAATATCACTTTACGGGTAAACCTAAATATAAGATGGGCAAAAACTCCCATTTATTGTCTGCGCACCCTTTCACCCAAAATATACAAGTAAGAACATGTCGCAACTAACAATTTATGAAAAATTATTTGTCGATATGGCATATGGTATTTGAAAATCAGTGAAAATAAGCAAAAATCAAAAATTTAGAACATGACCTTGACCTTTGACCTTGACCTCATTTTCATTTTTTTGGACCAAGGACATCAAATCTGAAGACCCTAGGTCTCTATAACTTATGGTTTACCAGTTAGAAATGCATAATACTTATATCATTTACATAAGGGGAAATAACTCTCATATGGAGTCTCTGGAAAGCTTTGGTCCAAATGAATTGCCTAATCCTGAAGATGTAACGAGCAATTTGGTAAAATAAATTTATTGTAATCTTTTACGGTTGCGAAGGAGTAGTGGCCACAAGAAAAACAGTGTTTGGGGAGATAACTCTTACAATGTAAAGTATTTTGTTATGCGGTTGAAAAATTTTAAAGCGTATAAGCTATACAATATCATATTCCAAATATCTAAGTGACATCTTTTGAAACATCAACAATACGCAAGAAAAAATTTAGGCGGAAGAATAAAAAAAAAATAATAATAATAATAATAATCGGAACAAAAGCAATAGGTCTTTCCACGGAAAGGTGGAAAGACCTAATTACAAAAATTGAGAAATGAATTGTCAATTGTTTAAGACCATTCCCAAAGTGGTACACCTAAAATTGACATTTGGCATGTGTTTGGAGGCAATTTCAAAGTTGGATGTAATATGACAGGGTTTTGTGAATTAATTTACACATCGAACACACCCGTCCTATACATGTAACATCACATGACATTTAAGTGTTTAAAACTATTTTTTTTTAGATAATATTTGCATTTCTGTTTGACATGTTTTTTTCTTAAACAATTACATTTACACCGACAATGACCGATAGTCATGATTTCTGTATTATTCAAAAATGTTTTGTTACACATTTTGTTACATCTTAGTTACACAGCAACCCTGATTGGTTGATCATTGTGAAGTTGCATATATTTATATCGTTATATACCTTTTGTTTGTGTTAACCAATTGTTGTTCGGAATTATTTTTTTATACATCATTTATTGATCTTGCAATTTCGTGTAATTTAGTTTGCGTCTTAATTCTTGAGTGTCATATGATGGCTATGTTTGTGTTCAATCATACAGTATAATAAGTCGGTAGTTGCCTGCGAATGGATTTTTTTTATTTCTTGTGACTCTTTGCGTCTTATTTGTTGATTGCAGTTGGTTTTTTGTTTTGTGTCATGTGGAGATATGGTGTGATTTTGTTTTTGTTTTGATGTGTTTGCATCTTAAATTGGGATTGCACTGAGTTATTTCATGATTTCTTTTGTGCTATATTTTCGATACATTTTTATTGACCCACCTACGATAGTAGAGAGGCATTATGTTTTCTGGTCTGTGCGTCCGTTCGTTCTGCTTCAGGTTAAAGTTTTTGGTCAAGGTAGTTTTTGATGAAGTTGAAGTCCAATCAACTTGAAACCTGGTACACATGTTCCCTATGATATGATCTTTCTAATTTTAACGCCAAATTAAAGTATTGACCTCAATTTCACTGTCCACTGAACATGTCAAATGATAGTGCGAGTGGGGCATCCGTGTACTATGGACACATTCTTGTTAGTCTATCTTATCATGCTTATAGCATCTTACAATAGGCTCACTCTATTTTTCTTATACATGCTCACTATAACAAGTCAAGAACTATAGTAGTACACCGGTGTCTCCAATTTAAAAAAAAAAGAAGGGTTCAGATGATAAAGTTCTTTGAACATGTTGAACAAGGAGAAAGGGGAAACCAATGTCACTGCTATATATCATCTCAGAAATTATATAAATTATTACCGTCAGTATTACAAGACTATAAAGGATACATTCACATCACTTCTGTTATGGATAGGTTTGACAAATTCTGTATTTATAAAAAACCCAAGTTCCTATTGTGGCATAACTTTATTCATATAGATTATTTCTTCTACATATCTTTATATTGCTTTCTTTTGTTCAAATTGGAATCTCAGATAAGCATCTGGTACTTTCAAACCTCTCCATTCTGTTCCATGCCTCTGGTAGACATGTGTACTAAAGAATAATTCCTGACTGTCAGATGTATAGCAGAACTTTCACATAACTTCTTGATAAAACTGCTGTCTATCTCCCTTTTCGACACTGCAAACATAAAAATCGAACAGGCAATTAAAGAGGGGGTTGCAACCACGTGTTCCCCTTACACATAGATCGGAACTAAGAGCTCTTTCCCGGATCTGCCACTGGATTTATACATCAGATGCATTACAAAATATAAACATTTTATTAAATATACTAGAATATGAAATAAAGAAAAATATAAATCGAAAATGTTGAATTATAATTTATGTCTACGAAACCCAAAGTTCCTACTTAATTGGCCATGTTTTCATATCATATTAAATGTTTTCATTGGTCTTCACATCAGTCAGGGGACTTACTTATGGTGACTTGAGAAACACCGATATCACTCAGATTACAATTCTACCTTGACAGGTAAGTTTGTATCTAGCCTATAAAATACTTATTTAGCCTTGAGAATTGAAAGGTCAGTTTATCCCATTCATACAAAAGAAGTTGGTAAAATTGGCTTCATGCCATTTACCTTGTCCAAAATTAAGGTCATTTTATTGTTATTGTGATATTGTTAAAGTACAAAAGAACCCTATATTCTGACCAATGCTTAAACTTTGTGCATCTTGATTCAATTGTTCAAAATATGTTAATGTTGAAATTTAGGGGTTACTTTCGGCCTTTTTTTTACGTGTTAGTTTTCTTTTCAGATATAAAAAAACTATCGGCTTTATAGAAGTAGACTCTGCTTGCAGGTTCTCTTGTTTTTTGTTTACACCAAATTCTAAAGGATTATAATTTAGTTGCAAAATATTCTAAACGAGAGCTGAATTTTTTTTTATCTTTTAATGTGAATTGAAGGTTAAATAATTATAATGTGAATTAGAATGAAGAAAACATCTTGGTCCCAAAAAAAATCATCAATCAGGATATGAAATTCCAAATATTAATTTATTATACTAAAATCAGTTCATATAGAATAAACTTTTTAAGATTTTATTGATTCCTTTTAAATTGAAATCTCAAGCCACTGTTTTGCAGGTTTAGATCATGCCCCAACAGAAAACCAATAAATATGACAGTACAATGTACTCTAAGCACAAACACATAAGGTCAGTGTGAAATAGACATCTAGGGCAGGAGCAAACTGTCAGTTATACCAAACCAGTTTGACTAGATCTCTAGTTTAAAACCAGTTTGACTAGATGTGTAGATTATAATGGTGTGGCCTATATTTTGACAAGGTAAATAACATGAGGACCTGGATGGGTTTTTTAATATCTGTATTCTTTAAAGTTTTAGGGCATTTTCTTTTAATAGCCTTGAAATAACTCTCATTCTGTAAAATTCTCATGAAAATGATTTTACTATTTAGTCTTTCTGTTACAAGATTATTTATCAATTATGTTCATTGATCATGATTATATTATCAGTATGCCTTACAGTTACCTAAGTTACCTTTTTATTATGCACAGTTATTCCTTATACTTTTGCACTGCAGTAAATTATTCTCTATTCTTTATTTTGATGTCATTTTCTCTATTCTCTATTATTTTTTGTTGCTATTACATGTATTCTCTATTCTGTAAACCCCATTCTGACCCTCATAGGTAAACTTCTTTTGTATGCATGGGATAAACTGACCTTTCAATTCTCAAGGCTAAATAAGTATTTTATAGGCTAGATACAAACTTACCTGTCAAGGTAGAATTGTAATCTGAGTGGTATTGGTGTTTCTCAAGTCACCATAAATAAGTGATTTTCTAAATCACTGATTCAAGTAACATTATTTCCATAAAGGTTGGAAGTTAGAGTTGTCTTTCTCTAATAATCACCTATTTAAGTAGTACAAATTAATCACTAGAAGAAGTGATTTAATTTTATTGTAGCTTTAAATATAGAATACTAATGATCCAGGGACTAATTATGTTTCTAAACTTATCAGAACCAACATCTGTGTTGTCTAGGATGACCAGGTCATTTCAGGTGATGACCTTGTACTGAATCTAGGATAATGACATAAAAATCACTTGTTTAAGTATCAGACCTCAATTTCCTTCCCAAAAATCACTTCTTTAAGTATCATTCTTTTAATAACCCCCACTAATTTCAACACCCCCCGAACAGTGAAATTTTTATCGCGAACAGTAGAATTTTATTACATAATCTGAAAGATGAAACCCTGAACTTTACAGGAAAAATACTCCCACTGCTGGGAAAAATCTTTTAAGAAAGTATCAGTTCATTATGTTAAGCCATTATTATAGCATTTTTTCAACTAAAATAGAATTTTCAGCTAAATGATAGCATCAAAGGCATAAACCTTGCTACTTAAAAGAAGCAAAAAGTTTAATTTTTTAAAAATTTTACTAATTAAAATTAAATATATTATTTAAACCTATGTGTTTAAAATTTGGAAAAAACTACAAAATCCCAATTTGTGACAAAACCTCAAATTTGCTACTCAAATAAGTGATTTAAAAATCACTTATTTGAGTAAGTCCCCTGACTGCACATGTTAGAAAAATGTAGGTTATTGCATATTCTTCAGAGCTGTATCTTGAACTAATGAATTGAAAAAGAGGAGATGGATATAGGTACTAAACATTTCTCTGTATTTTCAACATATCTAACAAACATGTGAGAAAAATTAGTTTTAGAATACGAAATATCTCTCTCATTCTGTAAACAGATATTGTAGGATTGTTAAGGTATTTTGATTGTTTTAACCCCCCCCCCCCCTTTTTTTTTTGTAATATACACCACAAAAAACATTTAGTAAGGATAAAGAACTAATAACGATAGTCCTATAATGTAAGGCTTCAGTCACTCAGTTTCATTTACATTCAACATGTTTATTAGATTTTTTTTACTAACAATGTTGAACCCTTATTTTTATGTCGAACCGTTGACCCGTTCAACATTAATAGTAAACAAAAATTTGATAAAAAATGTTGAATCTAAATGATATGAACCTCCAGGCTTATATTAAAGGACAATATATAAGACTTCTTAGATTCATATCATTTACATTCAACGGTTTTATCGGATTTTAAAAAAAAAAACTCCCATATAAAAATGTTAAATATAAGTGATATGAACCTCTGAAGTCTTATATAATAGCACTATGGTAAAAAGAATAATTGAAATGCAGTTAATTGAGTGTTGGAGGCTATTTTAATCCACTTTAAGAGTGTATTATATAATGTTACAATGTAACAAACCTATCAAACACACCGTGAAAAATAACATTATCTCCCCTGGAAATGCTTAACAACAAGATACAAAAAGCTGCTACCTTTTTTTGCCCTATATCACATAATTATGAAAACACATTACATAGATAGGGAATACTGTGCTTGTGTACACGTTTGAATGTGTAGGTGGCACACTCAGAACGATTGTCTCTAGATTTTTTTTTTAAATTGTCCCGGCCTTTCCGGGGTTCACGTAGCAACACGTTTCTTTCCTTTCCAGCTATTCCTGATTATGAATAAATTCAAAACATGCATATATTCCAAAGCAACAACTATTAAACAACTCACCTATACCATTGGTGATCGTCTAATTCCTAGGTGATTCCTTTAATGGTACCTTTCTTGACAACACCCATCGTTGTAGCGTCTACCATTGGAGGTAGCGAAATTACATGATTTGACAGGAGAGGGAAATAAACAAGGGGAGCAATTTTATCGAACTGCATTCTGGACTGGACAGCAATGCTCCTTTTGCTCAATCATACAGTGTTTATATATCCCAACTTGTTTGTTATGCCATTGTGTTCAGTTATGTCATACATTTTGTACATTTTAATGAATCTAATCAATGCATCACTGGAAAATTATTAAGAATTGTAGATGAAGAGAATTCGTTACCATAAATTACTTCAAACTTTCCCTAAATTCTTTCATAGACAAATGATAGATACAAAGATTTGATCAGTAAATTAAGCTGTACCTGTACAAAATACTTAGTTGTACGGTAACACATGTATAATGGAATTTTATACGGTAATACATGTATAATGGAATTTTATACAACTGTCATGCAAGTTAGAGGTTTAGCTAGCTATAAAATCAGGTTAAATCTACCTTTTTCTACATAAGAAAATGCCTGTACCAAGTCAGGACTATGACAGTTGCTGTCCAATTATTTGATGTGTTTGAGCTTTTGATTTTGCCATTTGATATGCTTGATTATATATATAATTACGGACTTCCTGTTTTGAATTTTCCTCGGCAATGCTCGGAGTTCAGTATTTTTGTGATTTTAGTTTTATTTGTACTTAAAGCACGGAAATCACTATGTGTCAGATCCATGTAAGCTCATTGAACCTTCAAACAAACTTATAAGTTAAGGTAAATTACCAATGTTGTAATTAGATCTTTGAATATACAATGATATACATGTAGTTTACTTTGGAAAAAAAACCTTTTTGTTATTGGCAAATTAAAAAATAACTAAACTTGCATCCTTTTCAACATTTGTTCAAATGGGATGTACAAATACACATCCATGTTTATTTTCTATATGAAAATGTATGATCATGATGATATGCATTTTATATTTTCAGATACATGTAACACAGTAAAAAGCTCCAGTCTTTCAGTGACCGGTGGTCAGCAATACTCTCAAATATATCCATGTTCAACTATTTATCAATCATTTTCAACTAGTGCTGCTGACTATCAGAAAGATAAACCAAACGACAAGGAAACAGCAGAAAGTGAAATCACAGACAAAACAGAAAGTTCAGATAGTGTTGAACAAAATTTATCAATATTTCAAAGATTTAAAAAAGCATACAAGGAACATGGAAAAGTTCTTATTGGAGTTCACCTGGTTACGTCAACTTTCTGGTTTGGCTCCTTTTATTATTTGGCATTAAGGTATGGACAAATGAAATATACATATAGTTAAAATTTAATTATTGTGTAATCAAAATCATGAATACTTATTCAATGTACTAAGATTTGCTGTAGAAATTAATATAGAATTCCTTAGACATAGATATTCTGTTTACCTCAATTTTTTTAATATACATGTGTTTCCAAACAATAGCATTTTCATATATCATTACAGATGTAAGGACGTCCAGATATTTGTTTATTTTGGTGGTTTGATAAAATAAAAGTTGTGTCCCCTTCCACAAATTTATATAATATCTCAGTAATTGTATCATGTACTGTATAGATGTTCATGCAAAAATTATTTCTAATTGGATAAAAAGATTATGATCAAAATAAATAATACATTGAAATTATTGTGTCAAGACTCTTAAAACTCTTGAGTCAATCTTTAATCTGAATCAATTTTTTAAAGAATTGCTGTGTTCCATGTTGTCATCAGTGTGTCCTTAGAGGATTGATGTATTGCAATCACCTGTTTGTCTAACAAATATAATTTCATCCAACTTTTCTCAGTAACCATTGAATGCAAAATTTTTCTTCTCTAGTAGGCAGCTTGACAGTGATATAATGTTTGAGCACTTTTTAGACCTCCCAGACACCTATGCATGTTTTCAGATAATTTGAATAACAAGTTTACATATGCTCAACCAAACTATATAAAAATAAGGAGATGTGGTATGATTGCCAATGAGACAACTATCCTCCCAAGTTCAAATGAAGTGGATGTAAGTAATTATAGGTCCTTTAACAATGAGAAGGAAAACATCCTTATTGTAGACTTTAAAAGGTCCTGACATGAAAAATAAGAAACCATTCAATTGAGTAAAGTAATGGCCTTATTAATGTGCCTGCATTCTTGTTGTTTTCCTATTTAAAAATATTTACTTCACACTTTCTCTGTTTATTTCAGTGGTATTGATGTGGTACCATTGTTGGAAAGAATGGGAGCTGGAGAAACCATAATGAAGCCTTTTAAATCATCACATGCTGGAGAAATAGCTGTGGCATATTTATTATACAAGTTGGCTACACCTGCCAGATATACTGTAACTCTTGCTGGAACTAATTTTACAATCAAATATCTGCAGAAATCTGGAAAAATGGTCAAACCAGCAGAAAGAGAAAGCTTTAAGGAAATTTACAAAGATGGCAAACAGGAATTGAAAGAAAAGCGAAAAGAAATTGATACTAAGATTAAAACAAGAACTCAGAAATATTCAAAAAAGTGACATCATTGAATTAGTGACTTCTAATACATATTTGTTTATTCATAATAATATGCCAATTAAGTCCACTTGGTGTATGTGATAGCATATTTATTTATTGTATCAATATATTTAAGGAAACAGAGTTTCTAATCTAATATTAAAATGAAATATTCCATTTGTTTGTTGGATGTTGAGATGAAGAAGTAGCATTATAAATACCTTAAGAATTGTACCAATTTTATATTTGTCAATGTTTGTAGCTCATGTCAGTATTATGTCATTTACACATCTTTATAATTTCAAGTGGTATATAAATAAATATCTTCCTATCATTATAGGTTTTTATATTTGTACGTCTCAGTAGTCAGTCCTGAAGTATCAATATGATTTATATTTAACAATCCTGAAATTGTCCATTGTCCATTTTTTAATTTAGAAATGATTAAGAAACTAATGTTTTGTAAATTTCCTTAGGCAAAGTTGACTTTAATGATTTTGACTTAAATTATATTGTCCTTTTTGGTTTAGGTTAAACATATTTTATTGCTCAAAATGACAAATGGATCAGACACAATATAGCTCTTCAACTGTTAAGCTTCTAATAGCTTATTGGCTTAATATTGAGTGTTCCTTATGGAGGTAAATTCAGAAAACTGTTTCTGATGCATGAAATATATAAAGTTTTGTTTTCATTATTGTATAAAAAGAAAAAGGTCATAGTATCACATATTTTTGATTATTTTCAAATGTTTATTAAAACACACTAATCATGCTAATGCTTACTAACAAATAGAACAGAAATTGATTGACAGATTTCAGTGCCATATTGATCAAAGTTGGTGGTAGTCATTTTATGACCAATAGACTCAATCTGAATTGAATTTATACAGGACTAATAGTATGTGAGAAGCTTAATTCACCGATTGAAATGGTTGTATTATTTAAATCATGGTAATAATTTTGTAATGTGCTGTTGACAAAGATATATATTATTTGTGCTCTGTTTATTGTGTGATTCTGCTTGTTTGTATGACTTCTGTAGATCTAGTATAAATAAAATGTTATTCAGTGTCAACTTTCTTATTACATATTAATAAAAGTGGGTGTTGTCTAGATATTAGGGAGGCAGCTTTCTTTTTGTTCTGTACACTTTTCTACTTTTTTTCATTCATACCAAAACAATGCTTATTTATTCCAACACATATGAACCTTGGTGGATAGTTGTCTCATTAGCATTCATACCACATCTCCTTATTTTTTTATATTCAAATCAGTGTTACAGATGTTTTAAGTAATTGCAATTGAAATGCCCTCTAAATCTTTGAGTTCCTCATTTGTTTCATTTCTAGGAAATGCATATCTTCTCCTGTTGTGTATGTATTCTTTTTGAATTGTAATTGAAATGGTCAGCCGGATTCATAATATTAAACATCAAATTATTTACAATTTAAGAGGATTACAAGTAAAAAAATAACTACCGGTTGATGGCAGTGATAAACTACAAGATATGTTTTTTATTTTTTTCCTACAAATTTGTAGGACTTGTTGTCTAAACGGATATTGGTTGTTTTTTTTGCAGCGGAATTGTCTTTCATTCGGCCAAAACACTTTTAAGTGTAGGTGTGAACGATAGTCAAATATCCATCATTAGTCCAACAGACCATTTATCAAACAATCTAGTATCTGTACAACAATCCTTTCCCAATGAGTCGCAATAAGTATATCTTTCCTTTATCTCAAATTCTGTGGGATAGGTGCGTTCAACAGTCACGAATTTTTGAATTATATAGTGAAAGAGCATCATCTATATATCGAAAAGTAAAGTTCAAGGATACTGCTTACTCTTTTTATGTCTTCCTAAGAAGTTCCAGTATGAAGTCACCGTCCTATGAATAAGAGAATTAGTCGTCATGAAGAGGGACAGAGTTTGTTCCCATGCGTATACGGATCGTTAGTTGAAAAAAACCTTCCTAAAGGCGTATAAAATATGTTGTCAATCAAGAAATCTTGATAATTTCAGTTTCAGAGAATTTGTTTGTTTGAACTAGAGTGATCCTTTACAAAGTAGGATTTATTAGCCCTCCCTAACACGATATCCATGTTGGAAATTGATTTGTGTCTGCCAAACCAGGACCAATTCTTTCATTTTGTCCTTTAGGGGACGACCATTTGATATTCGAGGGGGGGGGGGGGGGCAAAGAATGATGTTAAAGATAAATAACTCAGCCTTGATAATCACAAAAAAAATGGTTTGTTCTGTGGTAGTTTGAAAATAAATTGCCTGACTTTCAATGTATTGAATACAAATAATAGTTATCAAAAGTACCAGGATTATAATTTAGTACGCCAGACGCGCGTTTCGTCTACATGAGACTCATCAGTGAAGCTCATATCAAAATATTTATAAAGCCAAACAAGTACAAAGTTGAAGAGCATTGAGGATCCAAAATTACAAAAAGTTGTGCCAAATACGACTAAGGTAATCTATGCCTGGGATAAGAAAATCCTTAGAACACAGCAGGTCTAAGTATGAGATGGCACAAGATTCTTCATAACTTCATCTTATGAAAAACACTGGGAAACACTTACAGATTTTTTAATAATGAAAGTATAAATATTTAAATATACTTGAAATGTCTGAAAATTGGTTTCATTTAACTTGAGATATATTGTCCCAGGAAACCTTACCTCACTTTTATTTTAACAGGGTCGTAACTACATTGAGGCAAATGCCTCATGTAGTGAATTTCAAAACCAAACGCCTGTCTCCATATCAAATTGTGTTCAGGCGAGTGCCTTGCAAGAAGCAAGTTCTGTTTTCCCTTTGACTTTTCGGGATCAGTGTTTCTTATTTATTTGTCTTTTGTTCGTTGGTTGCCCTTCTGTATTCTGTTAGTGTTGCGTTCCTTTTGTAATCAAGTAATTTTGTTATGAATTTGTTAATGAGTTTATAAAAAAAAACAGCAGCCACAGACTTAACTATGTGAATTCCATTTTTGTTTTATCATGCACATTGGGTTTTTGATGTTGTCCCTAGAAACTTGAGTCTTACACTGAATTTATACATTTAGCTTTGAGACCAAAATATTGTCAAAAAATTATTAGAACAAAACTTGCATTTTCAGATTATGAAAGGGTCTTCGGGACACCCAGAAAGCAAGATTTTGCATCATTTGTTCTATAGCTTCTTGGGCCTTCAGTGGCTCCAAAACCCTTCCAAAATAAAATCCCTCTCTTTGCTCGGCGAAATATGTTTGCCAATACATTTAAAAGAGGCTAGTTACAACAAATTTAAAAACTATGTATGTATGCAATACATATATATGAAGTTGGGAATATAAAAGATTCATTTCTGCAGAGGATGAGGATTAATTCTGATTAGATGGTAATTAATGACTTGACTATACATGTATTATTTATAATAAACAAATCATTTTAAAATTGTATGTTTTAGAATATCATAAATATATAGCTGTGAAAATAAATAATCAGTCCCTTGCTTTAATGAAAATGAAAAATCTTGCTTCAATAGAGCAGAAAATGAATAATCTGTCTTCTTAGTTTACAAAAATGAATAACCGATTAAAAACAAATCCTCCTGAACCCCCACCCCCAGAATATCAAATGGTCGTCCCCTTAGTTTGGAATGGCGGATACTTGTGTAGAAAATTCAAATGTTTTAATAATATTGCAAGATTAAAGTGTCTAAGATTGTATGCACTCTTAAAGAAAGATCTTTAGAATTATTCAATATCCAAACTGACTCACGCCCGCAATAAAATTAAAGCACATATATAATTTAAATGAAGGCAACAGAAGTATACCGATGTTCAAAAGTCAATAATTGATTGAAAGAAAACAAATACGGGTTATAAACTAAAGCCGAAGTAAACACACTTGTAAGAGGAACAGTAATGTGCAACAAAACTAAACGTCAGCATACATAGAAAACGAACTATCTGATAACAACTGCCACATTCCTGATTTGGTACAGGACATGTAAAAGACAAATGGTAAGTTGAACCTGGTGTAATGGCTAACTAAACCTCCCGCTTTATGATAATGTTAAAAAAACGCTTAAATTACACCCACTGCGTGACAAAATACATCACATACACACGCAATGACATTTATCACAGAGAAACGCACACACTAATAATATAATAGTCCACACAACATGCAAGTTTCTTTCATCTAGTATTTAAAAGTTTTACTTTTCTACCCGGAACAAAAGTATTCCCCATACAAAATTTAAGGACAATTGAAAGTATTGACTCCGCTTTGTTTAGAAAACGGATAGCCTGTTAATCAGTAATAAATCATTCTGATTTAAATAAACCAATAATTTTCAGGATGCTAGATTTTCGATTGACAACTTTAAATTAAGATCTGGGGACGTGTTTTTCAATCAACAATTGTCATTTCCATGGGAAACAACTGTCCTCTTGTCACTAACTATTTGGTGACTTTGTTTAATGTACTCATAACAGACAGAAGATTTGGTATTATTGTCAATGAGACAACTCTCCATCAGAGACCAAATCATGACATAGACTCTCGATAAACTTTGTTTGACTGTCTTCTCATTTACATATAAAACATATTAAATGCCTGCTGGATGAAAAGTTTGAAGCCCATACGTCAATCAGTTTATCAAATTACACTCACCATAGGTACCAGGATTGACATTTATATTTGCGCCAGCTGTCTACAAAAGACTCGTTAGTGACGCTTGAGTAAAAAAAATGTTAAACAAAAGGCAAAATAAAGAACGAGGTTGAAGAGCATTGCCGAGGTAATCTATGAGCCACCGCTTTTAGTTTTTCATTGTTCTGTTCAGGATATAAATAAAACGTGATAATAATGTGCTTTAATTTGCAAAATATGTTTTGGAGAAAGAAGAAATTTTCTGCTACTGCTGTTTGAAGACAGAAATTGTTACTGTAGCCTGATGGCAGGGAACTATTGCCGCTTGAGGACGGGACATTGCTGTCGCCGCTTCTTATTGTGATTTATTTTTGATTATGTTTGTTTTTTTAATTAAGTGTTGGTGTCGAACAGCAGTTATAAGATGTGATGATATAAATGAAGGTGACAACGCCTTCTTCCATTACTTTTTTCTTAGTTACATCATTTAATTTTCTGGTAATTATTTAAATGTTGTGCGTTCATTCATTCTGAAACTTTATCAATCATTTATGGTTTTATTTGATTCAAATTCCTGTATCTAATCATTTGTAGTTCGGAATACCGTATGCAATATCTTATTATACTTTTAAAGATTTTAAAAAAGATTTTATAACAAAATGTTGCGAAGTATTTTGTTCTGCTCCTAATCTTTTTCGATATTGTCCAGTCTACTCCCGATGTTTTGTTTGCTTCTTCAGCTTTTCTGTTATTTTTCGACTTGCGCCAGGATGTGTTTTGAGTAGGTCTAGAATTTTATATTTGTATGCCATTTCATTCACGTATACCAAATATTAAAATGGTAATTGTATGAACACGTTCAAGACCATACATCAAGCAACTTGACTGTTATGGAATAACCGTTTCACAAATGATATCGGATATGTCCCTTACGTCGTAACTATAATCCCCTTCCCTTTCATGAATGTGACATACCGAATTAGACTATTTACCGGATTTGTTATCACATAAGCAACACGACGGGTGTCACATGTGGAGTAGGATCTGCTTACCTTTCCGGAGCACCTGAGATCACCCCTAGTTTTTGGTGGGGTTCGTGTTGCTTATTCTTTAGTTTTCTATGTTGTGTCATGTGTACTATTGTATGTCTGTTTGTCTTTTTCATTTTTAACCATGGCGTTGTCAGTTTATTTTCGATGTATGAGTTTGACTGTCCCTCTGGTATCTTTCGTCCCTCATTTATGGGTTACTGTTCTCTTGTTTAAAGAAACTCACTTTTCTGGTTAGGTAACGCGATCACAGTGTGATTCTCCTCTTTCAAATAGAGCACAACTGTCGAGTACAGCGGTATAGCTATCTCAATACGGTCATCCTGCAATCTACAACCAGCTGTCCTGTAGTAATGTTTTTTCAGAAGCAAGAAGTGTAAAAAAAAATATGAAAAAAACATCATGGATAAACTTGAAAAATACTAGAAGGAGCCTAAATTAACTAAAGAATATCGGGAGCAAACTAGACTAACCGGAAACATTTCTTTTTGTTCACGCTACAGGTTGTGCAAAATTGTCAGATTTTGTATAGATTATGCACGCATGGAAAATCAAATTGTGTGTGATAAAAAGAAAACGTACTATAAGAACATTAAGATAAAATGTGAGGAGATTTCTCTTATAACATGCTTTCAGATAAGAAAAAGAAAAAATGGGGTCACCGAACTTGTTTTCTTGCTACATATCAAAATAGGTAAATTCATTACACTTTCTATTATAAAAAACACTTTATCTGAGTTATCTCCCCTTATTTGGTAAAGTTGAAAAAAAGTCTGTAATTATGATAAAACACACAATTTTCTATATTTATATCAAAAGTCTTTTACATAAATTACATACAACTCTCAAAATTTTCACATTTCATCAAATATCTAGACCAAAGTTATCTGCTTCTTCAAAATCCAAGATGGAGGAAAACAACCGAGCCACCTTAAGGTCGCTGTGGAAAAAGCTAGGAAGAAAACAAACAACAACAGCAGAAAAAAAAACCTGAAATACGGCGATTTGCATTTCCAACTACAAGCGGTCACATAAGACAGATACAAAATATGCTTTTGACTACTAATTCTTTTCATTGATATATACATACATATAATTTGATTGATATCGAACAGATGATAATTTTTTGCTTTTATCTTATTGAAACAATTGCAAGGACTATTTAAAAACAAAAAAACTAGTTGAAAAGAAGTCTGTATGAATGAAAGCCAAAGAGTAAAAATATAGCCATTATCATTCTTTGTTATCACTACATCATCACTTGTAAAAACCTCAGCTCACCACCTACACTAAATGTCATAGCTACAGTATTAACAACATACATTAGAACACCAGAGGCGATAGCAATATACCACACTTAATCACACACAAGCAGCAATCTCCCGCCTTCAAGTATTACCAGCAATATTTACCCTCGTGTGACAGAAACAATATCCCGATAACTCCGACATATTTTTTTTCTCAGTAGTATGTTAAGTATCTCTCATTTTTGTTTAAAAACATAAAAAAAAATGTTTAGATACAACTAGATTGATGTATGCAGATGTTTTGGAAATTGAGAGTAATTGGGATCATTTTCATATATTTTGAATAATTAATTTCCGTCAAAAACACATTACAGATTTTTTATGGAAATATATTTTGTAAAGAAATTTACTAAATGCATTTCATAAAAAATCGAAAAATGTTCAGCATTTTTTTTTTGCCTTTATATTCTTTGCCTTCATGATTCGTATATAGAAAGTGTATTAAAATGTTTTTGCAAACAAATCGTCAATAAAGATTTGGTATATACACTATACAAATAAGATGATTAATTTAGACCGTATCATATATCTCGAAAGCTTGATGCAGATCGGTTCATTTGTACTCACCTGGATCCGTATCTCATTCATTTCATTAATTGTTGAAATATGACTAGTCTAAATTTACTTTAAATAAAAAGGTTTGAATTGAGAAAGAAAATCACAGTAAATGGTTTGTGTATCCCATTTTTAAAAGATTTGTACATACGGGTTAACAAATAAAAATACCGACTTAGAACACTCTAAACACGCTCATATGCATGTAGCAAGGAAACACATCTTTGCATTTTCTTAGTTTCTAAATTTTGTTTGACATTTTTTGTTTAATTCATTTCTTATTGCTTTCGTGGAGAATGTAGGGATTATATGGGTTGTTTGAGAGTCCTGTATGATGTATATAAATGAGTTTTGAAATTGTATCCTACTTTCATACATAAAATAAATATATCAATAAAGCTGTTCTTATTTTTCATCGAATCATTATGAAATGTACCACTTTTTCAGATTTGTTTATGTACCAGTACGATATTGGCTTTTCCTGGAATGTTTTCCAAAGGTTATTTTCTTAATTATGTCTAATCTATTTCGTAATTTCAATAATGATGCAACTTACATAACACTTTTTGATTTCTTAGCTGGTATCACATTTACAACCCCAAAATCATTGCAATGACAAGTTCTTTTCTGTGAACGACCTACATTCAAATGTCAATCTATTACTTGTTTTTGATGTTTCCCAATAGTTTAATATTAGTCATTAACAGCAAATGAATCAGAATTATTTAAAAACAAACAGGTATAACTTTAAGTTACTCAGGTGCTAAATGAAGTAATTTATAAAACGCAAACTCAGTATCTATTAATCGATTTCATACAATTCAAACATGAAACGTACATCTGAAATAAGTTTACAGGAAGTTACGTTTAATACAGCTATATTTTTATTTCCTTTCAACTTAAGTTGGCCACCAGCCGAGTTTCGTCATGTTCTGAGTCAAAGGAAATATTCAGTGGGCAGTTTGTTTACTAGAATCTTATTTTATGCAAGTGAGGTGAAAATAGTTTAGAAAAGTGTAAATGTACGAGTATTCTACTGGTATTCAGAACGCTGATTTTAAAACACCTGACCAAAAACTTGTTCTTATCTCTCCAAGTTATAGAACAGGTAAAAACTTTCTTTTGATAGAACTTTATTGAACTCAGAAACGGCTGTTCTAATTGGTAACAAATTGTGTTACAGTATCAATATTCTGCAATGGGTTTGCTTAAAGAGGCATTAGTCTCAATTAAGACAAAATCAAAATATACAAAAAAGTATATATACAAAAATACCAAACTCCGATGAATTGTTAAGAGGTGAACAAACCGTATTAATACATTTATTATCTTTTTTTTTTTTTTTTTATTACTAATGATTTTTTCTTTTATACATACAGCGGACACCCTTATTCGAACAAATGCATTTTAACTATCCAATGGTATTGGTTTTGATTTTCCTATTTGTCGAAGAAACCAGAAGATAGCAATCAATAGTTCATATTTTGGTTTCTTACATTCATAAATAAATTATTCTTTGACCCAAAACCATGTTCAATCCACCATTTATTTTCTTAAAATGTCTTGTTCTAAGTCAGGTAAACGACAGTTGTTATCTGATAAATTAAATCCGTTTCTGTGTCTGTTGCATTGTCGTTTGGCTTTTTTTGTTGCACTAAAGTGTTTCTGTTGTTTTGTTGTTTTCCTCTTATAATTGATGTGTTCCCCTAAGTTTTAACGTGTAACTCGGATTTGTTTTCTCTCGATCGACTTTCGAACAGCGGTATACTACTGTTGACTACATATGCTATAATTTAAGATTGAATTATAATTGTACTAAATTATAATCCTGGTACCTTTGATTACTATTAAGAAAGGCAGCATTTGCAACTCTGAAAAATGACTTAGATAATATTCAAATATTTTACAAAGCCTAATGATATGTTGTATCGAAACAAAAATAGATACTGTAAATTATTGCGTGCAACTGAAACAATCAGATTGAATATAATAATAACATAATTTTACAAGATATTTGTGCTCTACTAAGAATGACCTCTATTTCGTTAGAATTCCACATATTCCACAGAATTAAGTTGACTAAAAACATGTTTTTGGGGATTTTCATTGTTGTCTTGTCTGATATACACCCATTAAAACCATGCTTGTGTTGCTTTTCATTCCAATCTTTATTCTCATATTGATACCAATATCTTGCTTTGTTGCTATTGAACGAGTAGATCAATCATCCCTTTACCTATATTAGGACTTATCTAAATCAAAATTGATGTGGAAAATTGATTTGCATCTTATCATTTATTTTATTACTCTTAAACAACGGTAAACTACTGTTGCCTTTTATTTACGTATTAATTGATATGGTAAATACAAAACATATCACACATTACGCAGTTTTGACAATGTATTTATATTCTGTGAGATTTGTATAAAAAGAACTTTGT
Source organism: Mytilus galloprovincialis (assembly GCF_965363235.1). NCBI lineage: Eukaryota > Metazoa > Mollusca > Bivalvia > Mytilida > Mytilidae > Mytilus > Mytilus galloprovincialis. The sequence continues at coordinate 94,733,620 of NC_134843.1, forward strand.
ATCTTTCAGAATCCAATTTATTTCGTTATTATGTTTTGATTTTTTGTGAAAAAAAAATCTTGTACAAAAGTTGAGTCGGAGCCTGAGCTAAATGGGCTACATTTTACTCTCTTCGCAACAAAACAGAATGCATATTTGTGTATTTTTCTCTTTTCATGAACGAAGTCTGTATTTGTTTTATCTTGAAAAAACGTGCTGTCATACTTAAAGTACATGTACACATGGGTTACCCATATTGTAGTGATATATTTGTCTCTGGTGTTTTTTTTTTTTATTAATTATCGAAGCTAATTTTTAATTACCTTGTACCCTAATATGGACATAAGTTCGCTACTGTAATTTCTACTATTTCTGTTTTTCAATCAAGGACTTAGATTAACTCCATCACCTATTATACAATATGATTACAATAAGTATAGGCTTGTGCGTCCATGATATGGAAAACCGCAGCAAAAATGGAATTTCAAATACACTTCAATTATTTCCGATATTGATATTAAAAACAACAATCCTAGTTTATGGAAATAATAATTCAAGGTTTTTATCTTTTTCTGATTGATTTGACCATACCTTAACATTGTCAAAAACCGACTCTTTTATGATGGTATAATGCTAAACCCCGAACAGGAGGGATTGTGTCTGATATACATATGATGAAGACATAATCTTTCAATCAGTTTAATTGAGGTCTGGAGCTGGCATGTCAGTAACTGCTAGTAATCTGATGTTATTTATGTTTTATTGTCATTTTGTTTATTTTCTTTTATCTTCTATTCTGATATCGGACTCAAACTTCTATTGAACTGATAGTTATCAAAAGTACCAGGATTATAATTTAGTACGCCAGACGCGCTGAGTTTTACTGTGCGTACTGTTGTGCTATAGATGTATAGGGGGAGGGTTGAGATCTCAAAAAAACATGTGTAACCCAGTCGCATTGTTGCGTCTGTCCGAAGTCAGGAGCCTCTGACCTTTGTTAGTCTTGTATCATTTTTAATTTTAGTTTCTTGTGTATATTTAGTATGACGTTCATTATCACTGAACTAGAATACATATTGTTTAGGGGCCAGATGATGGACGCCTCCGGGTATAGGGAGTTTCTTGCTGCATTGAAGACACATTGGTGTCCTTCGGCTGTTGTCTGCTCTATAGTCGGGTTGTTGTCTCTTTGACACATTCCCCATTGACATTCTCAATTTTATTTTAAGTTATGCATTTTTCTTAACAAATTATCGTTCACCTTCCGAAATAAAATGTGTTTATACCATTAAACTCAATGCATCTACTAATCATCACAAGTTCTTTACTATTGTTAACTTCCTATATATTCAAAAATGCTCAGCTATTTTTCTTACTTCAAGCAAGAATTTCATATCAGCAAGTTATGAATATCATTGCATTGAGTCATAGTTAACACATATCAGCATTTTATGATGTCGCAATTAACATGCAACTTCCAGGGACTTTCTTTACTTAGTATACTGAACTGCCTACAAATTCAATAAAGTAGGCCAATATATGTTTGCTTTCTGGAACTTACAAATGTAGCGAATGCGTCGACAAAAGGATCTTGTAACATAATATTTTAACAAGTAACATATACGATATAAATAATGAGTTTAAAAATTATGATTTGGTTGACTGTAATGAAATATATGTGTCATTTATGAACTTAGGCAACCTACACTTGTCTTTACGACAATCCCGTCTTTTTGTCCTCAAGTGTGAAATAACTGACAGCGAGTTCTCGCCGAATTGAACTTGCTAACAGAACACAACGGATGCCACATGTGTAGCGTGAACTACGTATCTTTGAAAAACCATCGAGTCTACTCCCTGTTTCTGGTAGGGTTCGTGTATATAAATCTTTCCGTGGAATGTTTTATTAGTGTTTTTGTCGTTTTTAATTTAGCTTTGGTATTGTATATTTTTATTTGAAGAAAAAAATCTGGTTTGATTTGCTTGCATTTATTTAAATGGTAAGGCATGTTTCTATAACAAAATATGAGTTTTATTACGTTTATAACTAGACCATTATATAAATTGTTCTTTAATTGGCTAAATCAAGTTTTTTATAAATATTATATCTTTGCTTATTAAACAGTATGTATGGTTTTGTTTGGGCTTTTTTTTTATATCACAGGAATCTATGTTTTAAACTTCTTTTTGTTTGAAAACCTCTAAATATACCTACCCTGTTATTTCCTTTCTTTTTTTTTTTTTTTTGCTTCTTTTTCTTTTTGTATGTAAATGCATCTTAAATCTTAAAATTGTGCACAAATACGTTGGACGACTACAGGGTCGCATCTTCTTATGCTGTACATGAGCTGCTGCATAGACTATATAGCCGATGATAGTGACTGTACTGTAACTAGGACAGTGTTTGAGCTTTTGATTTTGCGATTTGATTAAGGACTTTTAATTTAGAATTTTCCTCGGCGTTCGGTATTTTTATGATTTTGCTTTTTTCGAATATTGTTTGAAACCGTTATGATATTTTCTCTGTCTTTTTTCATTTTCGGAATATACAGTACATGTAATAATATGGCTTACTGAGTTTAAGTTAAAAGTTCAGTAAATAAAACCATCATATAGATGCAACAATTATGAATTGTAGGCACAACACAGTTTGTACCTTGCTGGATATATCAGATTCCTACATTAACTTCTGAACAATGCCACTCATTCCCCAATGTTACGATTTGTTGTCCATTTGGGAGCAGTTGATATTACACTTGTTTAGATTTAAAACTTTTTTATCTTAGCGTCACTGATGACTCTTATATAGACAAAACGCGCGCCTGGCGTTACAAACTTTAAGCATGGTACCTTTGAAAACTATTTACTATCATCTTATGTAGGAGTTAGAATGGGACAAAATAATGTTGCCCTGAGTGGGATTGTATCGGATCTTGTAATTGTTATGGATTTCCGTCATTGTAGTTTCTCTTATTACACAGTCAATTTGGTATCTTTATAGCACACTTACTATTTCGCGACACGACAAATAGACCAACTGGAGACGAATTATAAAAGTCAGTCATGTTGAAAATTGTGTTTCCAAACAAGATTCGTATTTATAATGAAATAAGCAAATTTTTAAGCAGGTTTTCAAATCAGTTGTCAGACTTTTTATTAAAAGATATAAAATATGTACTTTATCTTATCGTTACGACTGTTTTACAACTACATAATACATTTGATTATTTTCATTTGATAATTCACAAATCTTCAAATAAGCTGTATACGGGAAGAAAACCTAGAAATTTCCGTTTTAAAGATGAACGCACAGAAGTTGTTCTATATTATATTTAAGCATTGATTAAAACACTTTCACCCTATGTTTCTTTTTCATTTAAGAAAACCTCGGTGATCTATAATTTGTATCAAATATAAAACAAACACGATATAAACTACATTTTGGGAAAGAATGACTACGTACTATTCTATAATGCAGCACACCACAAGCTTATACTAGTAATTAATCTATGTATGTTAAGTCTATGTACTTTTAGGACTTTTGGTCCTTAATGCTCTTCAACTTCGTACTTGATTGCCTTTTTACTCTTTTTGTTCGAGCGTCACTAATGAGTCTTTTGTAGACGCAGCACGCGTCTGGCGCAGGTGCCGAATACCATTCCTGGTATCAATGATGAGTTTATTTGGTATCATTGACGTAAGTTTTGGGATAGCTGGAATGAAAGTGGTCGGTGTCAAAAAATGGTTCACGAATAATCAGAGAGATGATTCATGTGAGTCTGATCACTGTGTTCAGTTAACCGTGTTTGTTTTAATATGGGACTAGATTACTATATATCGAGTCGGTCATGCACATGCCTATATGGCCCATAAACCATCATAGATCAAATGTTCATGATAATTCTTTAATGATGCAATAATCATAATAGACATTTATGGACCACTTGTGTTTCTTCTTAGTTATTGAATTGATGTAACAAATGGGACATACTATACTTTTAACAAACGTTGTTATGTCATGTGGATAGTTGTTTAATATGACAAGTGGTTTTGTAGTTTTGTAGTTTGTTATTGTGCAAGTTACTAATTATTATTATTAATTGTCTAATAGTTTTTTCGTTAATCATCTAGTTGAATTTCCTGTTTGGTCACTTTTATCATTGATGTACCTGTTTATCTATTTGTTTATCAATGTGATTGTGTTGCATATAGTATTCAAATATGAATTTAAATTTGTTTTTCTTAAACTATTATTTTCGATTCCATGGTATGTGTGTACTCTAAATGTATTAATTTCTGCGCGATCTGGATATATGCTTATTTTCAATCATAAGATCGCTTCTTGTCCTAAATTCAGTACAGTCTTTGTTTTTGTGTGAAAGAACACGTCATTTTGACCAAACTCGGTCATTTCTCACCCTGTGAGTATATTTTTTCGGGCAAATATTGAATTTTGCATACACTCATGCAAACAACAGCAGGCGCCGTTGCATCATTCTCGGCTTGATTGCATGTAACACAGCCATAAATATCCTGGAACTCTTTAATGTTGTGATGAAAACGATGAAGTCATCAGTTTGCAAAAAAAAACATGACCTTGACAAATATAAAAATACAGTCGGGTTCGAATGAAAACAGTGATGTCATAAAGCGTCAAGCAGGTAAAATTGTGAAATCAAGCGTTGTCACTACAGGAATTTGTCACGCTATTCAAGTAGTATTTTATCTCGGATGCTATCTAATGCAAATAAAATTGCTTTTCGTAGTAACTTTTGATAGGAATTTTATTAACTTCACAAGAAAAAAAGTTATTTGTTGTTTTCCATATTCAAACGGTAAATTATAAATTGAAGAAATAATTAAATAATAATTTCGCAAGGAAGGACTAAATGTCAACTGTAAACATGTCTCTGAAGTTAATTGGATATTTACCTATAAATTTATCATCAATAAGTTATCAATAATGAGATTTTATCAGGTGAACTCACTAAGAAACAAATAAATAAGGAAAGGTCAACATATATGTAGTCCGATAAATGAATGTGTGTGTGTCCCTGACGAAATACTGATAACAATCTGAATCATTCATGTCACCAAGTTCAATTGGTATAATGGTCAGGAAATCCTAAAACTAACAAATAAGAGGATACAAAGTGAAAAATAAAGGCAACAGCAGAATACTGGTGTTCAAATGTCATGAATCGATAGGGGAAAACAAATCCAAGTTACAAATCAAATCCGAGGGGAAAACATCAAATAGCCATAGACGAACTCATCCCAAATCTAAAGGAAGAAAACAAAGACATAAAGCTACAAATAGAACAATATAAACCCCGCTTGAATTCCATGTGAAATCTGGTAGCCAGAAAAGTACCCAGTTCTTATAAATCCCTTGTATTCTGTTAAATTCGCATTATAATTTGCTTTGAGTCCTGAAATCTGAAAACACATATAAAAACAATGTATTGTTTCTGATCACAACAGCAACAATAACATGTATCAATACAAAAGGCAAAATTCTTCAAATCATTTGAAAAAAATTCAATCTCTTTAATATTTTGACAGATTGAAATTTCCAATCAAATTTGAAATAAATGGTAGAGTTTCTGGACTTATATCTAGAAATTGACAATGATGGTCTGATGAGAACAGTCTCATTATTTTAATTGCTTACATGTTAGCAGCAAACATATATCAAGGAAGTTATGAAAAACAATGCAAGCACTAAAACATCATATTAACTATGAAATATGTATATAGATAGATATATGAAGATGTGGTGTGAGTGCCAATGAGACGATATACAGGCGCTGCTAGATTCTTGCTACTTAAGCAATTGAGAAGCTGAAATCCTTTTGTATGTCGAAAAGGATTGTTTTCAACCGACCCTGATTTTCATTTCGACATGAAGACAATATTTGAAGCAGACTTGACTGTTTCTTTTGAATCCTGGATATAAAGTCACATTTTGTAGATGCCTTTGACAAAGTAGTCACTTATCTATTGGGAGAACATCTTCTATATAGCCGAAGTTAATGGATGCTGCTAGTTCTTTTTAACTCTTCTTATGAGGCTCTTGTATGACGGCAGGCTTATGTAAATACAGGAACAAGTCGGCAAGAAGTCGAGCTTAGCTGGTTCACATGGTGATGCCCCGTGTAAGTTGCAAAATACATCCTCTAAATATAACATCTTTGTTGCCAATCAAGAAATTAATCAATTGATAACGTCAGTTTCAGAACAAAGAATGGATACGTTGAATGTGTCAATAAGACAACAACCCGACCAAAGAACAGAAAACAGCCAGAGGCCACAAATGGGTCTCCAACGAACCGAGAACTGAATTTTCAGATGCATTGTCAATACCTTACTCCTTTTTCAAGCAGTAACTGTGAACCTACAATCACAATATATCATTTATATAACACCTGCACCAAAATACTTTGTTAATGGTTCCCAACGGGTACAGTTAGTTCGCAAACAGAAATAAATGAAAAAGAAAAACGTAAAATGTCTCTAGCAGTGGTAAGACACATGTTCGTTGATTATTCTTATTAGAAACCATTTACACATAAAGGTTTGGAGGCTGAATACATGGAACGTTTCGGAAATTAAAAACCAAAACATTCAAGATGGTCTTAGGACAAATTTACCTGCATAAGATGTGAACTTAGATTAAATAATTAACATGATGGAAAACACATTAAAGTTTAAAACTAAGATAATGAAGATGTTTACGAGAACATGTCTCTAGTGAGCAGTGAGCTAAGCTACAGACGCACCATATCTATGGAAAGCCACAACTGTCTTATGGGGAACTCTGATACTACGTTATATTGTTTTACTATTACTTCATAATATGTTGTCTTTACGTAATATGGTTTTGACATTACGCAATGATGTTCTGATAAAACTCAATATGGAATAGTCATTACTTAATAAAATGTCGATATGACACGATATGGTTTCGTGTTGACTTGATATAGTCTTGTCATTACTCAATATATTTTTGTCATTACTCGATGTGGTTTCACCATTATTTAATGTGGTTTTAACATGCCATTGATTGAGAAGTGCATACACCATAAACCATAAGATTTTATTATGTAAAGGCTGAAAATATAGTCCGTATAATGTGAACAATCACGATTGTAGAGCATTTAATGAGATATGTAAACCAATACGATTCGAGTATATGTTCAGAAATGAAATAATCACTAGGGGTGATTGGACCTTATTCGGGACTTTGGGATCGCCGGGGTGTTTTTAAACTCGGGATTTCGGTATTGAACCTTTCGGGATCCGGGAATTCGCGATATTGACTCTAGTTTGACGTACGTATTTCTACTATTAATATACTGTTACCTCTATTGTTAGTTCATAAATTACCAAAATAGCGGCATAGACTACATCGTTTAAAATCGGAAAATACAGGACAGAAATAAACCAATTCTAAATCCCAAATTTTAATGTTTGAAATGTGTACAGACTTATTGGAAATATAACTATGGTATCCTATGGTATCACGATGGTTTCGCCATTAACTTAGATATTAAACTTTGTTGATTTTAAACAAATATCTGTTGCTAACGTTTGAAATATTCTACTTCCATAATGAAACATAAAAGCCTACGGAAACAAACAAAATACCAGGTAAATTACAAACTTTCTATAAGACATTCATCTTTCATTTCAAAAGGAGATACTAACAGTACACTGCAACTGAAAGAAAAAGAAGGACATCACGGTTATAAGTTATACACTCTATTTTACATTTAATTTTACATTGCTATGAAAGCAATTTAAAAGATAAAATTTCACCTATGACAATAATATAGCCAATAATATAATTATTCGGGTATTTTTTCAATTCTTAGAACTTGAGATTAAAATTTTTACGTTGAAAGCAATCAAACGGAAATTGTGAAAATATTATGATATCACAAGAAAGAACCATAAAAGTAATGACCGGCAAAACCATAACAAGATGAAAATCACCCCGATATATCGTTTAATTGTATGATAACCACATACCTAATAACTTATGAAGGTTATTACCTTGATAGTCAGGTCGTGCGGAAATATAATGCTTATTTGAATACCTTGTGGTAAATACATTCAAACGATAATGCCACCAAAAAGCATGTGTTTTCTATTGATTGACACTGGTGGATATACTGAAAAATTGGCAGTTAAACAATTCAACCATTTTAAAATCCAGTCCCTATCTTACAACCTTAGAAGTTTCTGACAAACTTAATTTTTTTTGTATACTGTGTTTTAACCTAATTGTATGAAGCGCCTGCATATGTAGTAAATAATATCTTCCAGTCGATACTATATTCAAGACCTTGCATTCCTTGTTAGAAGGTTTCTGCTTACAATGAACCTTTTAGATCAAGAGTTTCCTGTGGAGAAATTGAAACGATCCCTGCAACATTTAGACGCTATCACTCGTTGGTTGACCGTCCTATTTCCCTCCACTGTGACCTACGAGACTTATCAACGGACTGTACATGCATGAACAACGCAAAGGGTGTTACTACTGAAGAAGGATCTGCTTTCGGATATCACCAATGGTTTAAAGTTTGGTTCGTGTTGCTTAGCCTAGTTTTGTGTGTTGACTGTCTATTCGTCGTTTTTCGGGGATTTTATGGCATTGTCAATTTGAGTTTAAATATCCCATGGTATTTTTCTTCTCTCTGCTCTTAATGAAATGATAAGTAGTGGAAAAGAATAAAATTAAGATGACACAGCATTGTCAACGCATTATAACAATAAGTAGTGCTAATATTTTTAAACTATCTTTAAATGTGCTCAATTACTATAAAAATTCGATTAATAGGTTAAATAAATTTGCAGACTAGTTTTTATCATTTTTTTTTTAAATAAGATATACGACTCCAAATAATAATAATTATAGTATAATTTTTCTTGTAAATCTTGTTAGAAAGTACAAAACTACGACTTGTAAGTATATAATCGATGTATTACTGATAATAGTTCAATGTCCAATCAAATAAAATCAAGATAAAAACTTGTGACAACAATAGAGATAATACCCATCTAAAAAGAAATACGAAAATATGAAAAAGATATAATTTTTAATACCTTTTAGTGTTGTCTCATCCATGAGAATTGATTTATAAAGAGACATAACACCTGGAATTAAAGAGATTAAATCTTTAAATGGGTTGTACAAATAATGAAGGACATTTACTTCTCTAAAAGGAAATTAACGATAATTTACCCTGTAGTTTGCTTTTTAAAGACCCACGACAGTGTGCGTGTTTAAATCAAATTACATATGTAAAATTAATTTGCGGATGAATTTAAGTGTCAATAGTTTAGACTAAGTAAGATTTATCAGTGAAACAGTTTAATCTGACATGTTATGGGTCTTTGATTTTGTTTGTAAACATTTGAAGGATTGTCTTAAACGTCTATTGACTTGTTTTTACTGGAATTGCAGTATATACATGTATTTTTTTCTCAGATTCAGTGAAAGGATTTTAAAAATAATCAAACATATTGTTAAAGTATAGGCGTGTCAATGAACGGAAAGGTTTTTTGGTTTTACTACGTAAACACAATATAATGTCGGAAGTGTGTCAATTTCTCCTAAATGCAGTATTCATGATTAAAATTATAGTAATTTAAAATGCATTTATTATCTTATAACAATATGATTGCAAAAAGTATAATTATATGCGTGTAACAAATCTAAAAATATCTCTAATACGTCATGTATATCCATATATATATTTACTATAGATATATAGCCTTTTTCCTATGAAATATGTACCACCTAACATAATCGATATGACAGCGCCACATGATTGCCAACATGGTGAGAAAAAAAATCATTAAGGACTAATATAAAGCTAAATTAACAATTATTAAATATTCTTATAAAAGCTTTTATTTGAAAAAAAAACTGTGTGTCCTATATGGCCATCACTGGGGTTGTGAGACGTTTGTTTCAATTTCCTGACTGACGTCCGATGACTCTCTCAGGGCAGTATTAATAAAACTTGATATTGTAAAGTGGTTTATTGATATAGGAGCTAAACTTCAATTAAGCAATCATTAATAATATGTATAATTGTAACTTATGTTGAAATTATTCCCATCCTTCTTTCGATTTCGAGGATTCTTTATTAAATAAATGCATTTTACAATAAGTTTGATTTTAGAAGAGATTCGACGATATCTCTGATGATTAAAATTAACTAAGGCTTGATCTTTAAAATTACGTGATTATTGTGTCCTGTATCTTTTGAATGCTCTAAACTAAAGAAACGATATTCTAACCTATAAGAAACAATTCTTTGACGGAGAGTTGTATCATTGGCACTCATGCCACATCTTCCTATATCTATCATCAATTTTATATCTAAATATCACATAATTACAATTTCCTTTTACGTGAAGCTTAAAATACTAGCAGTGTCGATTTGGTCACGATGATGTCCAACTGTAACTCCTACCTATATCCCATTATTGTTATATTAAGAAGACGTGAAAACATCTTTCCTTTCCAATAGGATGTTAACACAGAGTTTCTGTGGGAAAGTGTTAACTTTACGTTTTCCTTTAATAAATGATTTTGTAACCGCTACAAGTACATTATATAATATTATTCCTACATGCTTTTTTATAAACTTTCATGTCGCAGAATAACTTGTGAATATAAGTGTAAGTGTCAACATCCACTCATCACGGATATATATGAGGTTTAACCCGCGTTTGTTTTCGAAAAATGGCTTAACCAAATCGGGAATATGACAGCTGTTGTCCATTTGTTATGTTGGTTGATATAGTCTTCCGTTTGATTTTGTGAGTTTTTTTGTGCACTTCAGTTTCTTGTTGTTCCTTTGTTTTCCTCTTATATTTGATGTGTTTTCCTCTGTTTTAATTTGTGACTCTGATCTATTTATGACTTTTGAACACCGTTATACTACTGTTGCCTTTTTTCATGGACTTCCCCTTTTTGCATTTAGCATGAAGTGTGGTATTTTTGTTGATACTTTTCTTCTGTAAGTGCTTGCCCATGTATGCAGTCTTTTGTGTGGTCTTTGGTTATCGTTAGTCGTAATTTGTTTATTTTATTTTGTATTGTTTATCGTGTATTGTTTATTTGTATTCACGGGATTTGTATAGCTTACTTAGCTTTATGCTCGTTGGTAAATGCTGCACAGTGACATACAGATGTTTACATCCACGCAATTGGTCTTTGAAGGCGATTTTTTTTCTTCATTAGCAATTATATACTACATCTTATTTTCATTTAGTCACTCTATTACATTATGTTGGCCCTACAAGGAGGCTTAACCTACACCACACCGATTGATGGGACATTACAGTTTATAAATGACAAACTGCTATGGTGCAAGGTGATTAAGTAAATGCATATTATATGCCCTTATATGATAATCTAAAGTCAATAAAGTCAAAATACTTTGTCTATCCAATTCTGAATCAAAACATGTACGTGCAAAATCTCAGTTTTTAACACAGCTATGATTATTCGGTGTAAAGCGTAGAACTGAGTACAATTAGAATTTTATTAATAATATTACTAACCAAACGATGGAAATATTCTGTTAACATTAGTTTGCTGCTTTACGTCATCGCTAGAAATACCCAAATACCCCCTAGAAACTTCATAATTGTTCAGCATAGAAAGATCTAACCACACAATCAGTAAAGGCGACAATAATTTAAAAGTGTTCGAATCTGTAAATCGATTCAGGAAAGACTGATTAAGGTAAAGTAAAACGAAAAACTGAGGGAGTTTCATGAACTCTAAACTGCGAGACAGTGTGAAACGACACGGCCCGTCACGTGACGAAAGCAACTCCTGTTATGCACATATTACCCGCCATGTGATACGACACAATCGGTGAATTCACAGATGACTATTATACTTAAATACGGCTTTCAATGGATGACTTTTATATTCAATTTCGTCATTGGTTTTTTTTTTTTTTAAGTTAAACCCGCAAAAATTAAGATGATTAACTGTTGACTTTTTTCAGTGTAATATAAAAACAGTAAAATGGATTAAAAATTAGAAATAGGTTATTTGTTATAGGTAACCTGTCATTATAGTATATCATGTGATTACACATATAATTGAATAACACTTTCCACAGTAAATCTACCGACAACCCAGCTTTATTTGAATGTATGGAAACAACGTGGATTGCCTATTCTGTAAAATAACTGTCCATTACTTATGTTTAAACTTACTTGAAAACTGCCTACTTAAAATGTTACACGCAAATCAAGATATGAAGATGCTGAGATAAATGTAGTGAATTCTATTACTGTTTAAAAATATTTCCGTAAATAACATTCTAGAAATTAGAGGAAGCGGTACATTTATACCCCCGCACAATGTTCATGCATAGCATTCGTGAACAAATAATCTGCAAGTTTCTTTCTTTCATTTGTTCCTCTAGTTCTTGCTTAATTTTGACTTATTTCTCTTTGTAAAGTCAGGGACTTTCTATACTAACGTTAGTATAGAAAGTCCCTGGTAAAGTGTATCATTAAACCATTATGCCTGATCAGTCTTTTGTAGACGAAGCGCGCGTCTGGTGTAAGTGTAAATTTCAGTACTGGTATCTATGATGAGTTTATTTACAACCACTGGGTCGATGCCACTGCTGGTGGAGATTAATCTCCCCGAGGGTATCACCAGCCCGGTAGTCAGCACTTCTGTGTTGATTTGAGTTATCATAGATATGTTCATAATAATAAATTAACTGTTAACAAAACTTAGAATTTTTGAAATACTAAGGATTTTCTACCTCAGGAATAGATAACCTTGGCGGTATTTGGCAAAACTTTTAGGAATTTTTGGTCCTCAATGCTCTTGAACTTTGTAATCTATTTGGCCTTTTGGACATTTTTTGATTCGAGCGTCACTGATGAGTTTTTTGTAGACGAAACGCGCGTCTGGCGTAAGTGTGAGTTTATCTAAAAGCGTCCGTTAATAAGTGTTGAAATCATATCTATAAGAAACTACTTGACGATTAAATATAATACTAAATTCCCCTAGGTTGTTAAAAATATATAGGCACAAGAATGAGATATCTTCCGAAGACAGTTTAACTCAGGACTGGTTGATTTTTTTTTTTCACTATTTCGATGGCCTGTCTATTGTTGCATACACATTGCACTGTATGTGAAGGTCTGCTGCGAAAGGTGTAGGCCAAGTTTATGTCGTAATACTGCCAAGGATAATGAATTACTTTCCCAGCAGATTTTGACATTTCTATCGCTTTTGGTTTTGTGCTTCCTTGTTTTTTGTCTGACGTGACTGATTTCTTTATTTCAAATTATTTCGAAAACGGGTCATATCAGATACTGGGAACAGGTGTGGTAAACACGCTTTGCAATGTAAATACAACTTTTTTATGGATTCGTCATGTTATATGAATACAGGTTTTAATGTCTTTTTGCAATGGGGCTATATGGCTAGATATTTTTTGTCATAAAACGTCACATAGATGATACTTAGCGTCTTAAAAACGATTTTTTTTAGTTGTATTTGTCTAACACTGGGTCCATTGTTATGATCATAATTTAGACAATTTATTTTAAATTTACTATGTAAAGGCAATTTTCGGTATTCAAAGACACGTTTACCTGTAATTGATTTTTTATCCAAATATTAATATCAGGTATGGGACAATAATGTAGCATTAGTGACATATAAAACTTCATAAGGAAGTGACACAAATAAAAAAAAAGATAAATGACATTAAACAAGGCGTGGGAGGATCACGTACGCTATTTTTATGTTAGTCAAATACACATACATATTTGACCATGAATAAAACTATTTTATCTTTAAAACGTTTCTCATAATATTTGTTGACATTACATGTTCATTTACGCATCAAAGGATTGTGTTTACGTTTTCTGAAGTAATTAAATATTTTATTGATTTTAACCACGTGCTGGAATTTTACAACAATTTTATTTTTCATTCATGAAACATAGCAATTTAATTGCACCTGTATTACTCCGCCAAAGAAAAATAAATCCATAAGTGTATAAATATACCTGAACGCGCCAATATTAAACGTAAGGAGCTGTTTAACTAACAAAAGTATAAAAGTTATTAAGGGTTGAAGTTGCTGCAACAGATATCTCAATCGTAGATTTTATCGTTTGAAAAATAAGTATTTAAAGATGAAATTTTCGGAGACATTTGGCGAAATGATAGCTCACTTTTTGATAATGATTGAAATTGTTCGAGGGATGACCATCAACCAGAAATGTCAGGTAAGTGTCTCTTTTAATTCTGAAGGTATTTTAATCTGTCTTTGGATTTCGATATTGTAGTTATCCTAAACTATAGATTCGTTCAAAAGACACGATCATAGCATGGTACTTTTCTTACAATAGGTTCCTTTATTTTCCTTTTTTGATGGAAAGTTTAAAATAAGAAGTGGAAAATTAGTTTTATTGGTTTACAAATTGTTACAAATAACACGAAATTGACATATGCAACTTATGATAAACAACGCACGCATATAACAGTGACAAAAGTTTTGATGAATAGCAAAATGTAATCCCGCGTATATAATAACTGGCTGTTAGATATATCTGTTCAAGTATTGTTGGACTTTTCTGCATCTAACATTTTTGGGTTTTTTTCCCCAGATTAAGACGGCGAAGCAATGTTATTTCGCCTGCAAATCATTTCTCCTGCTGATGCGAGATAACTGAATTATTGAGAAAGACATTTCGTACAAATGGTGTTCGTTTTATTCGCGTTTATTTTCATATCCCTATACAGTGCCGACTGTGTTTGATGGTCGATACCGTTTTATCCTTTAGTATATAGTTCAATGATTCTTCATTTCAATACTTTTTTTTTCAAATCCTCGTCATTCTTAATCTGTATTGTAAATTTGATGAATTTGATGCGACTGTCATATAAGTGAGAGGTTTAGCGCTATAAAACCAGGTTCAATCCACCATTTTCTATATTTGAAAATGCCTGTACCAAACTAGGAAAATGACAGTTAATGTCCATTCGATTGATGGGTATTGTCCTTTGATTTTGCCATTTGATTAGGGACTTTCCGTTGGGAATTTTCCTCGGAGTATTTTTGTGATTTTACTTTTGATTACTGAATGATTACAATGTACCATTATAATCTTTGGAATATTAATTGAACTGTTGGTATTTTCCTTTGTGTAAATTTCTATATATTGAGAAGCAAATTAAAGTTGCAGCTTCTTCCGGTAATGTTGCAATTATTTGGTTCGAACTATTATTGTTTTCCCTTTTTGGTCTTGTAAGTTTTAAGTACTTTAACACCCTCTGCTTTTACAATTTTGGTTTTGAGCGTTCTTGGTGAAGGTTTTTCGGAAACCTATTTTTTTTAGTGTTAATCTTCCTTTTTTAATAATACTATCCAATGATTAAGTGCAAATTTTAACTCTTTTGAGTACTTTAGTAAAGAGATAAGTTTTTAGAATGCAAAAGAAACCACTAGAAATCAGAAGAAAGTATAAATAGATAAAAGTTGGTTATGTGCACAGGTACCTTCCGACAACCGGCGCTGAATGCAAAGTCACCGACTTTGTCAAACTCCATTGTATTACGGACGTGTTTAATTAATTTTATTTTTAAACCCTGTATACAACAGTGCACAGTAAAATATCTATTACTGTCCTCTCTTTATACGAAGCAGCACGACTAAAAACAATAAAACATTTTTATTTTTTCCTGCACGTATTCATATTCATGCTTATTTCAAACAACTTTTAAATCTGAAGTCGAATTTAAACCCAAATAAATAAATTTAAAAACTAAAATTGAATTTCTAGACACAAAACAAATTTCATTTAAATAAGAAGATATGATTTACCCTGTTAAGCGGCCGAGATTACAGTATTTGACGCAGGCTGACCACGGTCGATGTTACGGTAGTTGTCAATAAACTAACGTACAATATTTGATGCTGGCTTACTACCGACTGGCTAACTACCAATTTTACAGTAATTGATGCTGGTGAGCCTTTTTTTTCATATTGTATATCTAGCAGATGCAAAAATGGTTTGATTGGTAATGAAGTGTAAATGTCAAAGAGACAAAAACGGACAACTGAAGATCAGCATACGGTCTTCAATATAAATATTGCGATGTGTCTGCAATTGCCGACAAGATTTCAACTGAATTCAAAAGAATCAACAATAGGTCTTCACACAAAGTTCCTGAATTCATCATAAATAATTCGAAAGAACCCAATACCAAATTTTAACGTTTAAAAACAAGTTGATGAGGTATGATTGCTAATGAGACAAGTATTAACAATTGCAGTATAAATAGAAGTACTAATACATTATAATATCGCGTGATATTTTTGGGGGGCATTCCCTTCTGCAAAGAAAGCATCAGCCGAGCGTACACAATGAGACATGTGTGTGTTTTTTTTTTTAATTCTACGCCATCGTCACACAAAAATAGTATATATAGTATTATCTATTTCTAAAGTTTTCATCATTTTATATTGGAAAATGAAATCGGACTATTTAATGACCTGTGCATATATACGGTGCATTCATTGGTGTTATATTTACCTGATTTATGTCATAATTCAATGCTTTGTTAATTTGAGGATTTGTGTCTGATGGCATATTTCCTTCTCATTGACTCGGGAGGTCAAGAGTGTGTCATATTGTAGAGACACGAGTCTACTGTGTGTATCCTGACCTCTTGATGTTCTTTGCTTATTTGTTTCATTGGGTTTCTGTCGTATTGCTGTTTATTATAAATCTCCTTGTATCTTTTCTCTAGTTAAATAACAGCCCTGGTGTTTCACATTTTAACCGCAATATTTGACCTTCAAAATTCCTTTAGCAGTAAGAGCTATCATGCGACATTAGATAACGATGCATGAGTCACAAAAACAGGTAAACGAAATACACATTTTTTGAAAAAATCTATATTACCGCAAATTAATGGTTATTTTTGATATCTTTAATTTAAAAGATTAATTTCCCATATTCTTTAAACCTAACATTGTCAAAAATAGACTATGTCCTATAGATTAGTGCTTTAATGTATTTTTTGACGACACGACGACAAACCAGGGTAATTGGACCAAAGGTTTCGTGAGTTGTAAACTATGTGAAAATATTAAATATGTCTCAGCTGTTATGATTAATATTTCTGTAAACGGATATGCCCATGCATTTAAAGTGCACCATGTTATCTCTTACTTCTAAATAGGTCTTTAATTTCATTCGATATTTTTTTGTAGAACGAAAACGTTTTTACATTGATTTATTGGAACATAAGAAGGCGAAGTTGATATTTTAAGACATTTATAGTGTTAAATCTCATCATAAAAATATATTTTTGTATACATTAGTATAATGACGACTATTAAAGCATCTTAAAATAGCCTTACATTGATATATTTAAAAAATAAAGTAGATGTGGTATGATAGCCATTAAGAAAACTCTCCACAAAAGACCAAAATGACATAGAAATTAACAGCTATGTCCTCTTGTACACCTTAGTGTTTGAGGTTATTAAAGTATAATTGTATACAAAATGTCTGCACGTTCTATCATATAAATAACTACCCTTAGCAAACCATACAAATGTGTTTTTGAAGTTTGAAAATCACTATAAAATTCAATATTTAAAAAACGAGTGTGAATCAGAAATCACATATATATTAAATTGTGCATGTATCAAACAGATCTAACCCACTTATTTTTCTTTGAAATTTAAAATAATTATTCGGTCAAAGGAAAGGAATTTTATCATTTTTAATCCACTGAAACAATGCATTCTATAATTTACTAATTTTGGTATAAGCCATGCCGTATTAAAGTCACATGTTTCCAAGTGCACAATCAATGAAGTAAAATTACTTATTACTGAAAATTGTGCTGCATGGATGAGAAAACATTGAAAAGCAATATATTAAAAGAAAAAAAATAATCGATAATTTTGAGTGCATAAAATGTTATTTGTCGCATTCATATTCCCACTCACTATATAATGATAAAATACCTTAACATGATATACACTATAGTACTTCTATCTCAGTTATCACATATACAACCATAACAATTTTTGCCAAAAAGCGAATATGTTTGTACTTGATGGTTAGATGAATCAATACAAAAACAAAACAAAACTATTTGAATTGTCTTTTTCCATTCAATATTTCCATAAAACATGCATGTACGCGCACCTCGCTTGTAAATCTATTAAATCAAGTTACAAAGTGTAACCTTTTTTTATGTTTCGCTTACAATGGTAGAGAGCATAATGTTACCGGTCTGTCTGGAAGTAGAAACCTTAGGATTTTGCTAATCATAATTTCAAAATTTTGCAATCAGTACATTATTGAAAAATATACACAAATCTATATTCGCCATAACTGGAAATAATTTTTTCACTAGTACTTTTATATAAAGCATTAGTTAATTTCTGCGATTTTTTTTTTTTTTTTTTTATTATATCAATTTACATCACTTTCCACAGAAATGATTAAACATCTCAATGTGGGTGGGTGTTTTCTTTATTTTATCTGCTACAGAAGGCGGACAACTTTGTCTGCTTTTGACAGTTTAGTCGTATTTTTCGATCATTGATTAACTATTGAGAACGGATTTTAGAATACAGAAACGCCTCGAGTGCACAATTTGCAAAGGTTTCTCAAAACAAATCATTTTGTATAGATTATGGAACTTCGTTCCGCCCACACAATTTTTAATATTTTATAGTTTTAACAGTTTCCTTAAAAGGTTCAGTGTACTTTACTATGACCGTATTAGGTTAAAAAAAAGGTTCCTGAACGATATATCTTCTAATAAGCTTTAGGTAACACTAATCTTTTTCTTTTCTTTCTTTCTTTCTTTTTGTTTGTTTTTTTTTTTGTTTGTATGTATGTATGTTTGTTTGTTTCTTCTTCTTCTTCTGTGTTTCTCCTTGTGACGTATCAGTTCCTAAAAATACAGGTTTTTTTTAACATCATACGCCTTGAAATATAAGTTAACAATATATAATAAAATAAGTCAATTAGTAACTTCTAAATCAATCAGTTAAAATCAAATGTATTAAGCTTATATTTAATGTTTTTTTTCTTTTATATATTTAACATTCGTAAAACATGCGTTTCGGGAAACGCATGGGTCTTGCCTTACATGTAGAACGCATGTTTCAGACGTGATAAAGTGCACATGATCATGAACAATTCCATATGCTGTAAAAAGCATATTTTAAACACGCGCTATTCATGTGTTTAATGCATATGTAATACATGTGTTGTAAATGACATAAACTAAATTTATCTAACTTGATAAATAAGTTTTATGGATGATTTTGTAACATATTTTTCTATAAGCTTGCAACATGTTTTATACGCACGTTTGTTAGAAACATGTTTTACACATAATCATGTTACGAAACACGTGTATAAAACCTTACTAGTATTTATCTTTGTATGCGTGATGCGCATGATTACGAATGTTTGAATTATGCGTTTTACATTTAGGGTGAGACATTTTCCATGCGTTTTCCAACGTATGTTTAAAATATGTAAAACATACGAAAAACATGCAAGTCACTTTTCCCTGTGCATACCTCAGAAGCCTTTTATCATACATTTAGCTAAAGTCATAAATACAAAAATATTAAAAAAATAAAATTTAGCTTATAAATAATTTGATAGCTGCATGTATCTGTACCAGCAAAGGAATTGGGAATGCAAACTATTCAATAATGCTGAAAACTCAAAAATGGAACTTAAACTGAAAACTCTAAATAGAACAAGAGCATAAAAACTTGTAATTTTGTGACAAAATGTTTAAGTAATTTTAACGGTAAACTATAATTTGTACTTAAAAGATAAACTTGGTACAGAAATGTGACACCAGCTTAGCGATGACATAAAATAGGTTTAAAAAATCCGAAACACAGCTCCCCTACTGAGATTTTTAACCAGACGTAGAGGGTCTGTTATACATTTGTGAAAGTAGTTCAAGCTGCTCTTCATTGACCAATAACAGCTGTCAGTAGGTACAAACAAAGATAGGACGGTCGTATTATTTATATTATAAACTGCCGAATCATATTATTTATCTGGTTACAAATATTTCGCACACGTTTTAATATGATCAATATTGTTTTTCATATTTGTATAAGATAAATTTTTGTTGTTTTTACCGTAATGTCATGATAAAAGTTTTGTGAACTTTAAATTCTTTCACTTGATTGAGAACAATACTATAATAGTTTTGTGTTTGTACCCTCCACAACGATTCCCAGTCTCCAGGAGTTAATTTACGTTCAACATTATGTTTTATGTGATAGGTATAATACTACAATAGGCGAATAAAATATCAGAAAATAAGTTATAACCCCACATTAATTCTGTGTACTAAGTAAAGATATTTATTTTTGTAAGCATTATACTAAATGTCAGTTAAAAATAGGTTGCTCATTGCTGAAGGTCGTGTAATTTTTGTCAATTGATGATTAGAAAACTGACTTTTTATTACCAACTCGTAAACGTTTACTTATTTGGCAAACTGGTACCCATCATTCTCTGTTCTTTCCTTTTTATACGGTGATGTTTCTTTTCCACCTCCTATGGTTATACTGCGAGCACTATTGGTATCTTCTTAATTCTTTTTTTTTTACAACATCCATGTATCTTTCCCGTTCGGGGATTATAACAAAGACAGCTATGATTTTTATTAATAATTCGTAATGGGAATCCTCCTCAAACTACCTCTTTCGTCCTTTTTTCACGTTATTGAAAAAGACTGAATTTAAGTATGACTGTCTACGAGACTATGCTATCCATAAAGATCAAAGAAAAGAGATGTGAACATTTACATGTCACAATGTTTAACCTGCAGAAATCGTGTTTAAAGTCTTTCTCTGCCTATTAATACAATATTTCTTGCATTATTATTTTTCAGTCACCAATCAATATACTAAGCGCTAAAGGAGCCTACATCGAACCTTTACCGAAAAGTAGAGTCCGGATAGACTCACTAAAGAAACCATTTGGGAATGGGTAAGTTGTATTTGATTAAAGTTAATCAGAGAGCATCATGTATAATTGAACATTTGTTGCTAACGGGTATTACATTCAGCTAATTAAAGAAAAATGAAGAAGTTTCTTGACATTAAATTCTTTGTCTGTACTCTTTATGGGTAAAACGTGCACCCTCCTGTACATTGTTGTGTTCGCAGCATGACAACATTCTCACTTTGCATCACTGCCTAACTACGACCTCAACTATAAGATGACAAACTTTTTAAAAAGCTATTACTTTTATGTCGTATATCCCCCACGTCAAGAATGTGACAATAAACTGATTTCATCATGACCATAATCTTGATACCTAAGGAATGACCACTCAAGGTCTCATTTATTTTGGTCGTTCATATCGATGTCAATATTATGGAAGCGTATAGTTAGCGACGATAGTAAAAACAATATTGGAATTGAACTTTTTACAAAGTCGTTTGTTTTGTCATATCAAATCTTAACACTTCTACTTGAACTCGAAATTTTAACATTTGCTTGCATTATTGACTTTTTAAACATTTTGAAATCTATGTACCAAGTTCGTTTTCGTACAATATAAAACCTTACATTTCAATATTTGTTTGTGTATATTAACATCGGTAAAATCTGCATTCTCATATGGGATACCACAATATTTCGAAACTTTCATTTAAAAAACATAAAAATATAGAATAACTGTACAATGGTTTTCCTACCAAAACAGGTGAAAGGCTAAATCAATTATCAATTTGCGGAGAATTAGCGTAGAAAAATGAAAACAAGTTTTGTCAAATCTGGCTCATCTGGCTATGCATTGGGAAAGAAAATCCTTAGTGCATTTAAATTCATCATATTTGTAATAATAATTTAACTTAAAATGAATTAAAACTTTGAACTAAAAAGCAATTTTTGATGTTTCATTTACGTGTATACGATCATTAAATTATTATTTATCAAAATCGTCAAAATTTGCACCCAATGTCTTAAGTGGTATTTGAATTAAACTTAGTTCTAGCTATAACATTATTTAATTTGTTTCAATTAAATATCAGTCTAATACACTTATTAGCGCCCCCAAATTATTGAAAAAAAATAGAATTGAAATTTCCTCATTCATTTTGTAATTGAAATGCATTAGTCCATGCTATCTTTTGATACCTTCACTTATAAAACACCTAAAACGTATATATGTACTAAAGGGCGTAAAAAGTAGCTTCAAAAGTAGGAAATTTTAATGTGGGTCGAGGAAGATAAAAGCGAACAGAAAATAATAAGCGTGAATAACCTTGGTGCACTCCATATTTAAACCCAACTCTGTCGTGAGAAATATACATTTCTGTTTGTGAGATCGTATATCCCTTTTGAAATTATTATCAAACTATTGTTGATTTTTTATTGAATTTTATCAATTTATAGTAACAGTTGTATGAGTGTATCCTGTATGCGATTCCAAAAGGCTTCCCATTATTAGAATAATAAAGAATCGAGCAAATTAATTTCACGTTTATTTCCTATTCAGAATTTAATTGTAAATATAAAATCTTTTTTTTTTCAGGCATGCTTTGAGTTTTGATTTTAAAACGACGTCCTTAAGTGGTGTTTTATTTTACTTGAACAATGCAAATACCAAAGAATTTGTTGGAGTTGAGATAGCATCCGGCTTTTTGACATATCATATAAAATGTCGTCGTCTAGAAGCCGTGTTGACAGTGGCCGCTGCCAAGGTCGACGATGGAAAATGGCATAGTGTAAGTTTATCATTGAAATAAGGAGAGATATTATGATTGCCAAAAGACAATTAGCCACCACGAAGATTAAAGCAATTATAGGTCACTGTACGGCCTTTAACAACGACGAAATCTATAGTCAGCTTTGATAGACCAAGGCATGAAAAATGTGAAAAAAAAATCAAATGAGAAAACTAACGGCCTGATTTATACAATACACAAATTACGAAAACTAAATGACAGACTTGAACCACCTACAACCAGCTGAATAACTGGTTCTTGCCTTGGGACAAGCAAATAAAGAATGCTATGTGGTTAAACATGTTTGAGGTTATTTTCTTTCATATTTAAGGAAAGTTGTCTCGTATATATTAATCATAGGTCTGTCTTCATCGAATTGAAAGTCATTTTCTAACTACGTTCTTAGGTATTTCACAAAATATGGAAATGACCAAAATATCAATACATATCATCAGAATTTCCTTAGTAAAGATGGCTAAAATAGATGTTCGAAGTAAGTTACGAAAAAGTTGTAACTTTCCTTACAACAAAAATCAAAATATACATCCTGTTATATATTTTGACTTTCAGTTCCTTTTAGCTTGATAATGGATTCTAAAGACGTGAATAAATGCATTAAAATGAACATTCATAACCTGAATTATGTACGTTTACTCCCAGTCTGTATATTTGTGCTGTTATTTTTTACAGATTGTGTTCAGACGGAAGAGGAAGCGTGGACGTTTGATTGTTGATGGTAAACATTATTTCCAGAACTATAGAATTGCTTGTGACACTGAAGGATTTGCCTCCATGACGTTGGGTGGTATTCATCCTAGTGATGCAGATTTCGTCGATAGTTTCGAGGTATGAATAACTTAATATTGTAGCATAATATGATTAGTAACAATTTATACTCATACTCTTCAGTGGCGTAGCAAGGTCATTTTAACATGTACGCCCGAAACTCGGCAAGGAGTCTAACGGCCCAAAATGGGTCAGATCAAAGCACCGGTTGGTAGTGGGCTCGAGGGGGCGAAACCCCGAAAAGCTAACGAGTTATCGATAATGAGATACCTTTTCTGTCGTTAAAAACTCACCAATAGCAACATACTTTAGAATCTAAATCACGGTGTATGTTTGTTTACGGTCTGTACGTCAGACCAAATTTCATGACAATCTATGAAGGTTTTTAAAATATATAAAAACAAAATCGCTGACCGTCTGTTAATTGCGCAAAGATAAGTCCGTTTGTCAGTATGATACTGAAAAATGAACGAAAAAAAACACTTTCAAAAGTTTGCTTCAGACATAAAATCATTAAAAACTTCTGCTAAAACATAAAATTCGACGTAGGTTTGACAAAGTAAATGACGTTTAACAAACTAGACTGAAACTAATTGTTAATTGCAAAACAAAATCCTTTTATCCGTAAAATACGTGAAAATTTAACATATAATTCCACCTTATATAATAATGCTTTATATTCACTGGATGAGAGAAATGGTATTTTTTACAATTTTTTTTACAATTTTTTTATATACATGTACATGTATTGAGATTTTCTTTTCTCTGTCGGTGTCATAACGGAATTCCATTTGTGACTTCTACTCTATTTACTAACAAATCTGACGGCAGATTGGAAAAACAAAGAGCATTCGGTGGAATTAAATGTATATATCATGCTTACAAGGAGTATTTGCCAAAAATACCGATTGAGAGGGGGAAAATTCAATCGCCTAACGGATCTGAAAATTGCTAACCTTTGAACCGGTATGTTTGGCAGTTACCTCTAGTAGGCATGATATGTTTGTAAAAAAAACATCATTATGCTCCGGATATATTTTTGATCACAAACAAACTTCTATCAAATTTCCGTAAATTTCATGGAAACTTACCCACATACTGTACTAGATATTGACGCCGCCGACAAAATTGAGGATTGCTATGTCACAAGTTCGACAAAAGTGCAAACCACATAATATCAAATTTCAGCAGATAATAGTTTGCTTTAAACAAAGGGATTCACAGTAGTTTCAGACTTTAAGAAAAAACAAAAATCAAGTGTACGCACGGGCGTTTTGACGTAAACGTAGCTACGCGCCTGCTCTTTGTCTACCTAAATGCAAAACATATATATTTGACAATCTTAAGATCCGTCAAGATACATACTGGATCTTTATCGGTCATTTTATCGCATTGCATATTCTAACTATTTTGTTAAAAGTGAAGGAAAATCACAAAAAAAAACAACGATTTCAAACCAATTAACTATGATTACGCCCGTTAAAATCTATGACATCACTACACACACGGGCATATCGAACGAGTTCAAGTTGGGATATATAAAGAACTGTTTGTTTAAACAAGTAATATGAAACCAAACAAATAATAGTCTACCCTGTTTTGGAAATAATTTTTCGTATCATTAGCTTCAGTTATAACATATATAAAAATAGCCCAAACTGGAGAGGATGTCGCAGTGGCGGATCCAGAACTTTTCATGAGGATGGTAATTTCCGTTCTTCGATTAGAAATCTTTATTAGTTTTGGTCATGGCGGTGTTTTTCTTGTGACGTCATTTTGCCTTCGTATCTTTTTGCACTTTGGCTAATTATAACTTAACAAGGACGTTATCGAACAAAATGTATAAAACCACATATTTATTAAACAATTTCATGGCACGTGGCATACTATATTTATATGTACTTTCGTTGCACTGTATGTTAAATGTCACTTTTTGACACGTTTCATCAAATTAACTCTCAATAATGTTCGTTAACATAAATTCAATGCTATTTTAAAATCGTATATACAGTTCTTATATTTAAGTACGTTTAATCAATCAGTTATTTAAATGAAGGACTTCAATAAATTGGCTAATTGAAAAAAGTAAATTAACTTTGTATGTCAAAGTGTCAAAATAATATTCAATACACATTATGATCATTTATATTTAAAAGTATTGATTTTCATGATCTTGAAAATTGACACTTGCTTTGGTGTTAATTTGGTCATAAACAGTGCTTCAAAATCGAAACCTTGCAATGAAAATGTCAGTATTCAAATTTAAACAATATTAAATCCGCCCATAGACATCATAATTGAAATACGACAGCATTCATAAAAGTTCCCCATTTTTTAGTGTTTTAAATTTTACATAGTTTATACTTGCCAGCTGTCAAATAACAAATATTTAATAACAGACACATTTACAAAAATACTAGTTTTGCTGAAACGTTTTATTCAAAGTATATATTTTATCAAAACTTAATTCGGGCACTCTTCAGTTCAAATGCAGGTTTTGTATATCTGTTTTAATTTAAATTACAATAGGATTCTTCCTCCTTTGTATAACAATTTTCCTATAGTATCCTTATTTTTGTTTTGTCAACATATATCGTCTCAAACCTTCATTGGCTAAAATTTGATTATAACGTCGAACTTTCCTTGAATTTGCTATTGTGACGTCTTGAAAAAAGGCGACAATGACTGATTGCGTCATATTGAAAGCACGCATCTGTTTGCAGATCATTCGAAAAGTAGGATTTGTGCATTGCATATCTTCTGTAAATCATTGTCCACCTCCAAATCTCGTGCGATAGGATATTTATCCACTATCGACAGTTAGTCCCGCTTCAGGTAAAAGTTTTTGGTCGAGGTAGTTTTCGATGAAGTTAAAGTCCAATCAACTTGAAACTTAGGAAACATATTCCCTATGATATAATCTTTCTAATATTAATGCCAAATTAGTGATTTTATCCCATTTCACGGTCCACTGAACATAAAAAATGATAGTTCAGATGGGGCATCCGTGTACTTGGGACACATTCTTGTTTTTGAATATTTAAAGTTTAACTGTCGAAAGTGAATAAATATCGTAATGCGTTGTGGTGGAATATGTTTCTTTAATGATTTTGGGACGGTGTGCAGACAATTAGAGTCCTGTTCTTTCGAATGACCTGCAAAAAAGATGTATTCTCTCTACGTGACGTCAACAGGCATGGTCGCCTTTTCTCATGACTTCACAATAGGAATTTCAGAGGAAAGCCAGAACATTTTAAATTTAAAAAACGTCATAAATGAATTTTGACCAATGAAAAACCGATATCAAACGAATCACACGCTGATTGAATAAGAATAATCAACAGTTCAGGAAAGGGATACTTCGATTAAGAGAAATATATATGTATCACTTAGTTGGTGTGTAGACTGTGTTGGAAGTCTTATTTTTGATATATCTATAATTAATAACTAACAGTATTGTACATTACAAGGTTTACAATTCAATATCATTTGTTTATTTTTAGGGTAAACCTGGACATTTCGAAGGTTGTATCAAGAATGTAGACAATACAGCTGGTATACTGACTTTGCCTAAATACACTGGTGTTTCCGAATGTGAGTAATCCCGATGTGAACTGAAATGAGATTTGAATGATTATCTCAAATATAATGTGTTCATAGGCAATGATCTCACTAGTAAAACAAATCTACTCTACGTTTTTACTTTGTGTCGTACTTTGCTGCTTTGAGTAAGAGAGAATATGAAGGATGAAATTTCCAATATGGCGTAAATAGAGGACCAAAGACATGCGCATACGCGATTTTACAGTGGTCAACTAGAGGATACAATGTGACATGACAAGTTTTCTGCTGACTGCAACCATTACCTTGTGCACATTATTTGTCATCGTGAACCTCGAGTCGTGAACGTATTCATCCATCTGTTTTCTCATTGATATGATATAATTTGGTGCCGATAATTCATGACATTCTGAACTTGTCGAATACAACTACAGACAATTGCAAAATGCTGCCAAACATTTTATTTTCAATGATATTCATTGTTTGTTTTTCTGCAGCATCTCTATGATACTCAATCATTGCATCATCATTATTTTTAATTCGATTAACATGATCCGCATGTGTAATCTTAAATTTATGTTATTGCTATGTAACAGTCGTTGCCATCTATGTTTGATATACAACTGCTTTTTAGAAAATTCGGAAGGGATGATCACCAGTATATTAATTGTATTTTATAGGAACACTTGTAATACTGATGAATAGATAGTATTATTTCTGTTTGTTAATATAATACCAAACAGTATTATATAAACGTATAATAAGCTCTTTCGATTTTGCGCGCATAATACGTGTTTCTTGACCGTATTACGTACAGACACCAGGTTCGACCTAGACCAAAATTCTGAAAATTCATATAAAAAAATAGGGGCAAAAATGAATTTTGGCTTGCTCTAGGTAGTATAAAAAGAAAAATCCAAAACGAAATGTATGTAATCAAATGGCAAAAACAAAAACTCAAACACATCAAACGAATGGATAACGATTGTCATATTCCTGACTTGGTACATTATGACTCTTGTGATGGGTAAATTATAGATGTATCTCAACAATGGAACGTAATAGTTTGATATGTTATAACCTGGGACTGATTTTTGCCAATGCATAAATTGTCACTTTATGAAATATGTTTGTATAAACACATGTAAACAAAAACTAAAGTTATTGATTGTTATTTTTGTTATTATTTGTGCTTTTGATGTTATTTTGTGTTACTTTGATCAATAAAGATTTGTTGTTGTTGAAATCTATTATGTTCTGTAATTTGTATTAGGAATAAGTGATTCAACCAAATAGTTCTTATGCGACGCATTTGGATTTTTTGCAATTTGAAATGAAAGGACAAATAAAATGAAAAAAAAAACACTTTATCAATTACATACGTCCGACGCGGTTATCTGGATATGCATTCACATTTAATTTATTTGAGTACCAGTCACATACATTTTTACAACTGAACAATTGTAGAAATAAGAACTCTATTTAAAACAATCATGACAGTTTAGACACCGTAACAAGTCAGACAAACAATACAAACAATATCTTAAATTGGTGACCAATAAAGAATAGAAAAAAAACACAACTAGTCAGTTTGTACAGTAAAAATACATTTAATCTAATCCAGTGTTCAAGGTACGTATACATAGTGGAAATCAAACTCGGAGCCAGAAGGTGATAAATACATTGCAACAATTGGTAAAATCTATTATTGCTTCCATTCTCTTGAACTGAATTGTAAGGCGACTGTCCATCTTGAATTTTAAAGAAGCAGATACCAATTGATCTAGATCTTGAATTAAATGTGCAAATTTGGAGAGTAGTATGTAATTTATTTGTGAGACTTTAATGGTATTATAGAAATAAAAGCAACAGTAGTATGCCACTGTCCAAAGTCATAAATCGATTGAGAGTAAACAAAAACGAGTCCCAAATGAAAACCGAGGGAAACAAATCAACTATAAGATGAATACAAAGGAACAACATAAACACTGAAGTGCAACAAAAACAAACGACAAAGCAACACACACAGAAACGAACTATAAGATAACAACTACCATTTTCCTGACTTTGCACAGGACATTTTAAGAAAAAATGGTGGGTTGAACAATTAAGAATGATTTAGTCTTTACGGAGCAACAAAAGCATCACTGTCTCAAAAATGTCATCAAATATACAAGGTGTTGAATTTTGCAGACAACCGTGTTGTTTTCAAAACTTGTAAAATAAAGCAATGGCGCTCGTGTCAAACAGCTGGACGGCCAAGTCAATAATGACGTTTAGGATGTGTTTGGACTTTTGATTTTGCCTTTTGATTTTTGATTTTCCTTTTTGAATTTTCCTCGGAGTTCAGTATTTTTGTGTTTTTACTTTTTAGTAGTACGATGGAATGATGCAGCTTAAATTTGTCGGATTTTTAAAGTTATATTTAGGACACAGTCGCTCCGATTTCTACATTTATGTCAACGTCAATGTGACAATTTTTGATTTCGCAATATGCCTTTCAAAAAGTTGACACTATTCACATAAAGACCATTTCTTTTCAAATTCAAAACATTTGCCGAAAATAATGTTCTTCTGAATGTTCAAGTCATATCCTTCTATGATCATCTTTTTGAAAATAAATGTCAAATTACATGATGAATGAATGAATAGAAGTAACACTTTATACGTTCGTTCGAAGCGTTCTTCTGGATTATCATCTTTATTTTTCTCATACTAGAAAATACTGAGTCCCAAATGTAAATGTATTTTCTCGGAAAATTCGAATGTTGATAAATGGTGTGCTGTATAATAGATCCACAACATTACGATACAGTTAACAGCGTTAAGCGTTAAATAATTGTTGTAGCAGTTCTGACAATGGTATGATAGCAAAGCATACGGTTTACTTTTTTCCATTGATTCCCCCGTAACTTTTGCGACGCCAATAATGAACACGACGTACATGTAGTCGTAGACAACTCTCTTATATGTGTTTTCTGGCTATACTTTGTCTAAGAAAACATGTCCGAAGTTTATCAATGGGAGGCGACTCAAAAATAATTTTGAGGAGAAGACTGGTATAAAGTTGTGTAACAACTAAATTAACTTCTAAATACATTACTCCGAAGGTCTTTCAAAAGCTGTATTTTGTACATAAAGGGATGGCTGTTCTCTGATATGTAATTGATAAGCATTCTTTCGTTCTAAATATACATTGTAGGATAGCTATTGAAGTTAAAGCTATTTTAATCAATTCGTCTGTCAGAATTATGATATTGTTCACATTATGTAAGTAATTGTTCACCATGTTTACCTAATAAACAGTACATTCAAAAGGGGTTAATATGTCATCGGTTTTAATCATTTTGCCATCATGACTTGATTGACCGGTATTTCCTGTATATGTTACTAATCATCACATAAATGTTGAACTTACATTGTCCCAGTGCTATGCCCTATTGACGTATATAAGCATTTAATTTAGCAACATGTAAGGTTTCGCATAGGAAAACACAAATACTACTTTCCTTTTTGAGTCGCATGCATTCATGGCGTTTTACAGAAAGGTTGTTGTTGCAAAAATGCATTATTTACCTTTTACTCTTTTTATATCCGCTAAGATACCGTTGTGAACTTTCCATTTCTTTGTAGCAACATTCCAGCAGCGCCTGCATACGGAGTATACATCTTTCAATTGATACGATATTCCCGGGCTTGTATTTTAAATCATGAATTCCTTGATAGAGGGTTGCTGATCACAAAGAAGCTATAAAACCAAAACTTCCAAATGGTGAAGTTGAAATCATCCCGTCGTAAATTTTACAAACGACATCACGAGTTAGTTGACCGTGATGGAATAACCGTTTCACAGATGATAGCGGATATGTACCTTATGTCGTAACTACAATCCACTTTCCCTTACACCGCGAATGTGATATACCGAATTAAACTATTTATGGGGTTTGTAATAATATTAGCAACACGACGTGTGCAACATGTGGAGCAGGATCTGCTTACTCTTCTGGAGCACCTGAGATCACTCCAAGTTTTTGGTTGAGTTCGTTTTGCTTAGTCTTTAGTTTTCTATGTTGTGTCTTGTGTACTATTGTTTGCCTGTTTGTCTTTTTATGTTTTAGCCATGGCGTTGTCAGTTTATTTTCGATCTATGAGTTTTACTGTCCCTCTGGTATCTTTCGTTCCTCTTTTTTATGGAAAAAAAGACACTAAAAACAATGTTGCCAAATCTAACCAAGTGCAACTTTTCCTGAGGGAGTTTTACCTTAATTACTTGATAATTTATAGATTTATTAGCGAACAATTTGAGAGAGGTTTGTACAAACCTGATATTTTCAAATTACCATTTATCAGCAGTTACGTACCCTCTCAATTACAATTACATTACAATCGTGTATATGCACACTATACAGACTCCGTTAGCAGTATCTTACTTAAAATCGCAGATTTATATTTATAAATTTATCGATGGTGTCCTATTCCTGTGAGTGACATTTTGACGGAGCGATTTATGTATAGCAAGAGAGCATTACCCGGTCGACATACTTGGTCTAAATAGAAAAAAAGGGTGTGGAGTATACATTCATGTCACAAAATTTGTTATTGCACAACAACAAAACACACACACACACAAAAGATAAGAAACAGCGCTTGCTCCTTTTGAAACGTTCATGTAATTCCCACAGATTTTGTTGTTCCCTTGAATTTCAATTACTCAATTGTTTTATGCGGTTTGCACATCAATAAACTAATACTGTCTTAACTCATATGTCAAAGGACACGAAAAGACTATTTTAGATGAGGTGATGTCAAAATGATTTATCTGTACTATTTCCGATTATCAATTATAATATTTGACGGGACTAGTTGCTTGGAGAATTATTTGAATTAATGCAGAAAATCAAAAATATTAATTTTTATAATAAATTTGTATTCATTCTTAAAAAAATATTATAATAATCATTAGCAAAGGTATAAATAATATACAGCATCATATTTACATATAATACAGTTTTATATTTACAAACATAAACTATTCCTGATAACTAAATATTACCTGAAAGAAAAAAACTATGATTATTATTCCCAAATTAAAGGACAAAATATTGGTGATACCGAGTAATGAAAAAATATACATTCCGGTCAAAATATTTGTATGATTTGTATGATTCCAATTAGTTGTTTTTATTTATTTCATTTAATATATCAATCGCAAATGCAAAAAAAAGACAGGGACAGTCTAAATAATGGTAAAATACACAATCAAAATTAACAGACGTATGAATTCTACGTTTCGAATTTGATTCAATGCGGGTGTTCATTAAAATACATTGTTTTACTAGAAACATTTGCTCCTGTCCTTGTAGATCGTTAAACTCATCTCTTAACCTCTGAAAAAGGACTTGTCTTTAAAATAAAATCAACGTTAAAAACAAACATGCAACAAAAGAAGGCCACGTAAGGCAAGGCGTCACAAAGTATATTATTATTTCAGATTCATTTACTCTACAAAAAGAAAAAAACAGTTCAGAAAGAACAGAAAAATTTATACCTAAGCTCATATTTGAACACAAATAGCAAAGTTGATTATTTGCTTTCGGAAACCCTTAAAATGAAGTTTGTAGCACGATATCATTAGGTTTAACAGATGGTTGGAACTTATTTGTGAGATGCAAACAATCGTTATTAGAAAGTTGTGGATACAATAAAGCACAAAACGAGTAGGTGATGATGGTCACTATAAATCAAGTAGTAGATGTAACTATCTGATGCAATTAAAATAAGTACACATGCATGACTATACAAGTTTTTTTGTGATATGAATATGTTAATATATGTACAATGAAAATATTTGTTATTATGTCAGCTGCAAATATTAAACAAAGTTAGATTAAATCACTGTCTACATCATCATATATAAGTCTTGTCTTCAATAGTTTAGTTTTCTTTAAACGATTTTAAGTTTCACTACACATTTGTGTATTACAATGTTGCCATAGTAACTATTGTCTTTGCATAGTTTTTAACTTAGCACTTTTCGTTGGATGCCTCACAAGTGTAGCATTACAAGACTATATATAGTAACTACGAATGCCGTAGTAAATGATCCCATGACTCTAGGAGCTGCAGATACTCGACAGATTAACTGGTCAAATCTGAAATACAAAACGTTTTAAACAATTTGAAATTGTTCAGATGTCTGTATGAAAAAACTAATCGACAGAACATGTTTGTATCAATTATTTTAGAAGACTAAACAATCATTTCAGATTCTTCAATCCGTTGTGAATGTAGTGTGAATATATTGGGGCTTGTTTCGTGTATATTTGTGCTAACATTGTTCATCTTTCTGTAAATTTGTTTTTATTCATATCTACTGTTGAACAGATTACAGCGGTGTACAACTGTTGCCTTTATTTACCAGGTCTACACAACTGTTCTCGCTTCGTTTGTAGTTCATGCGGTTCCCTCATATTTGCTGGGCTTTTTATCTTGATTTGTGTATTCCTAACTTAGATAAGAGATTTAGTCATCGGTATAGTACTGTTGCCTCTAAGATATTTTTAATTGCTAAAATATATATATCAGCAACACCCGTATTGGATCAGTAGTATATGCATAAGTTGATAGTACATGCATTAACAAAACAAAAAATGCGTAGGTAATCACTTTCCGGCGTCCCATGTTAGATTTCTAGATGAAGCTTTGTGTCGAGTTTCGTGAATTATTTGTAAATATACGATTATTGTCACAACACAATACTGTTACAACGCTGTAACTTGTTTGAATTTGTTTTAACACAACTGAAATTGTATGGCTGCATTAGTGAGTTTACGAACCGTCACGTAAAAGGTATTTCACAAATATAGATATATTTCTCTAGGCTTATCGTTCTTTGTTCGGATATACTAGTAGTTCAAACCATGATACCTGGAAATGTGACAGGTGCAGTTAACAGGAAATGTTTACCATGCAATAACACTTGAATGTCAAAGTATAAAAATTCGGTTTTTTTCTGACGCTGTCTTAATATAAAGCTTCGGGAATCGGACACGTTGAATGAATATAATCTGTATATCTGATTTTGTGTCATTTGGTTTGATGCGAACGTATGACTTTACTGTCACTAAAACATTACTGTAATTAACAGAACATTTATATGATACTCGCTTAATAGCTAGGACTGTTTGTCGGCAAGATTCCGAGTATTTAGGCAAAGAAAGCCTTATATGCAGATTAATTTTGGATTGTTTGGGTTATATTGAATTTTGCTCTTCAACATTTTATATTTTGGCTTCTGAAAAATTTGGTATCCGGCGTATCTGACAAGGTTAATTCCAGAAAACGTGGTATGCGCTATCGAATCATGTCGTATGTACAGTGTCTGGAAATACAACACCAGATTTTGTGTTCCTACCTGATCATGATTGCAACTTTTAGAGTTGATCCTAATTATATCTGCAGATATTTTACAAACTGTTGCTTTTTAAATAGGAGCTACATAGATATAAGAAGATATGTTATACGTGCCATTAAGGTATTCGGCCCATAATTAGCCAATAAACAACAAGCAAAATAATTTATATTTTTATCAAGTATTGTGAGTAGGGGTATCTAAGAGTTCTTAATATGAAATAAAAATCCGCAAAATATTTCAGGTTAACAACAGGGCTGGGTTACAGTGACCCCCCTTTTTTGTCCTCATATTCCAAATAAGGGGTTTAAGTAGTATGTAATTTTAAAAAACCTATATAGTATAATTTACTAATCTTTCTTTCAAAAGGGACTTTACATGTAACCTTGTAACCTTAAACAAAAATTTTTTTAAAAAAATTTGCTTTTCTATTTTTAGAACAGTGTTATTGTTACTAATAATAGAAAAAGGGGGAAATTCGAAAATTTGTCAATCTTATATCTTCACAAGTTCAAAAGTAAATATTTAAGCAGAGCATTCAAAATTGACATTTAAATTAACTTTACATATTGTTGCATCCTAAAAAAAAAAATTAGAAACTTTTACCGTACCGATTTCGAGAATTTTCATTTATAATGTCAAGGTCGCAGATCCTAAATGGAGAATTGGTATCACTGTTCTGATGTTATTTGGTATAATTTATGTAAATCTTTAGAAAAACTCAATATACTTTATATAAACTTATAATAATAATTAACTTTGATAATTATGACATGTAAAGGTCAAAAGGTCAAAGGTCAAGGTCATTTTAGGAGCTAAAATAGGACAATAATCTTCCTTTTTGCTAAATTTTCAAAAGTGTATCTTCCTATTGGTCCCATAATTTTCATGACCTTTGTTAATAAAGACCATTTAATGATATCCAAAGGATCAAGGCTTGGTTTCGACCTTTAGGGGTCAACAGGTCAAAGGTCAAGTAATTTTAGGAGCATAAATTATACCATGATCCCTTTTTTGGTCATTTTTTTAAAGTAATCTTTATTAAAAGAATTGCTTCATCTGCAATTCATCTGTTGTGGGAAATAAATTTATGACATGTGGGTTTTTGTTAACTTTATGATCTGCAGTACATAAAGAAATAACTTCAACATTGAGATCAAAAGGTCAAAGGTCAAGGTTATTTTGGGACCTGAAATTAGACAATTCTCTCGTTTTGTTGAAAAATAAGTAATTGAAACATGTTAAAAGTTGGATGAATTAAAAGTATAGTACTTAGTATACATATTTATTTACTTTCATTTCTGTATGCCCTTGAAATTTGACCCTTTGACCTAAAGATTGAACCCTATCCTTTATCTAGTGAATATCAACTAATGGGATCTATTGGTTGAAACATTTATTTTAGCAACATAGTAAAATACATGTATGGATGTATGTCCTGTTTGTATATGTATGTGAAAAAATGAATAATGTGTTATATAGTGGCAAAGATATTTGTTTGAGGTTTTTGAAGAATGTAAACATAGACAATATTTAAAGTTATGCCAAATATTTCCAATTTTGTCACTGTGTAACACCAGACATCACAAAAACAGCATCAGGCTTTATTGAGTCCAGGGGATAGCTATTATTTGATTGCATACCAGCATTAACTACAGCTCACTAAAGAATACCCCATTATTCCTGTTTCACATTGAACTCAGGTCAATTATCTCCCTTGAAATATGTCTGATCAGGTTTATACTCCTTCATGCACATAGTAAAACATAAATTCAATAAAATTTCAATATTTATTTGCAAATTATACTTATATTTTTTAAATAAAGTATAATCATGGTCATGATGGTAAAAAGGATACAAATAAATAAGATCATATTTATATAATAAAAAAAGACTTTTTCTATAAAATATGTCAGTAAAGCAAATTCTAATTGAATTACAGATACATGTTCAGTTTAAAAAAAAAGAGAAAGCTTACAAGAGTTGACAACCAGAAATGTCACACCTGTTTCAATGTTTATTATCGACTTATATTGAATTTAAAAAAATAATGTTACACTATATATAAATGTAATACATTAAATTAGCAAATTTATGTATTTGAGATAAAGGTGACATAAAATGTTGATACATGAAGGCTGAATAATCATTTCATACAACAAATTACAAGAAAACTGAACTTTGACTAATAAATCACACAATGTGGTCAATTTGAGAGAAAACAAGTAAGCACAATTCAGTTTTATTCTAAATGGTAGCAACTTTTAGAAAAAATGTTTATAAAGTCATTTATGAGTTCACAGAAAAATAATGCATGATAAAATATTTTGAATACACAAATATACCAAAAAAATTACACATACATACAAATTTATAATAACTGCTCAAACATAGTACTAAAGTATAGATTATAATACAAGTCATGACATAAAAGATCACTTCTTCAAGCAATCTCACAATTCTGAAAACATATTGCCCATTTTTTGTACCACAGAACACATTAATTTTTTATCATTAGAAACTCTTGGCTTACCAAAAGCAGTTTTAGACATAAGAACATCAATAAGTCCATCTTCTCCTTTACGAGTATAAATAAGTTTTAAATGAGCACAGTTCAAACCTGATCCAGCAATATTCTCTGCTGTTGTCATTTTCATTACACCGCTAGCAATCAGGGGATGAAAGCTTGGCAAGTTTTTAGCTTTTGCCTTGATGAAGTTTTCTTGCAGTAAATGAGAATTAGAATTGTAACAAAGTTTAAGCATTAGTTCTTTAGAAACATTAGCAGCAATAAGTATTTTATCAAGCATATTTACATCATCCACAGCATTGTGGGCATTATATTCCTCCTTACAAAAATGTTGTGCTAAAAATGGCTGATTATATTTTTCTATTTTGGGAAAGTTTGATCTAAAAAGGGCCAATGAGTCTATAAATCCCATAACAATCTGAGTAAAATTATCATACATATTACAGTTATAAACAGCTGTTGACAAAACCCGAAAATCAAAATTTTTCCCATTATGTGCTACAAGTACAGCATTACTGAATTGATTTAACCACATAAAAAAATCAGATATGGCAACCTTTATATTAACAAAGTCTAGTTCAACCCCTTTGTAAAAAAGCTTTCGTCCATCCCAAACAATACCAGTCACCTTTTCAGCTTCATTAGACATTGGTAGCTGTGGTGGTATGTAACGGTTGAAACTGGTTTGAGTTCTGTGTTCTTTGGCAGCTATCTGTACTATGTGAGGAATGATGTTTCTTCTGACTGAAAATATACAGAAAATCAATATCAAAATTTTAGTTTTTCCAGATGTTTGTCCAAGTTTGTTGACCATTTTGAAGGTGTTTTGTTTTCATATTGTCTACAGTATCCCTTTGTAACATAATTATAATGAAACTGGACTAAGTGCAATTATAAAGATATATCCTCTATTGTAACGATTATGAAGCCATGATAAACAATGAAAGATATTACAAAAGTTATTACTAGTTCTATATAGATTATTGTTGGTCATCTTCACGAAATTGATTTTCTCACTATAGGCGTTAACATGGAGAGTGAGAGATTGAGTGAAGAGGACCTATCATAATCTGTGTATTGCTGTTTTGCCCATGACTAAAGTGACGCTTGCATTGACAATGCTTAGAGATCAGCAATAATTTGAATCAATATCAATGTTTTTGTTCAATGAAACTTTTTTGCTTTTGACCTTCAAAGGAAAAATTAACAAAACAGCAATAATTTGAAATATTGATGTCAATGTGCAAGTAATTAGCTTTAAAATTATTCTTTTTTCAATTTTTGTTTCAGAAAAATACTTACTCAAATCTGTAGTTTCTAAATCAATGATGACAAAAGTTGGGTTGTCTAAAGAGGACACTGCCGTAAATAAAGGCTTGGGGATAGCATCTGGAATCCTCTCAATGTCCTCAGCTTGTTCACTAAAACTTATTTCTATAAAAGACAACAAAACACATGCATTATGGTATTAAACAAAGGACCCTTTCCATCAATTTCTAAACATTATTTATACCAGGGATTATGTAACTTTTGATATTGTCTTACATTTGTATATATGCGATACTACTCAAACCGCAGTTAGGAGCTGTCTTAAAACTAGCATTGAGGTGAGAATGAGTTCTCTTTGTTGAAAATATCACTTATTTTACAGATGAAGAACAGCAATAAAAACATGGTTCCTTTGCGGGAACTTACGTTCCTTTTTTTTTTCTTTTTTTTTTTTTTTAACTTTTCAGGATATTTTTAACCATATCCATTTTAATCCATTATAATATATTCATGTTTTTGGAATTCCTAGTAAATCCTAATAAAACAACTTGACTCATATTGCACTCACCAGATTCATAGCTGGCTCCTTCTGTTGCCTCACAGGCTCCTTTGGATGTAATTCTTTCTTCTTTAAGTTTTAATCGTCTTAATTTTTGTTCTGGTAATTTTGATTTCTTTTGCCGTTTTTCTCTTTCATGGTCTTTCTTGGAATTGTAAGGGACTGTGAAACTTCCAGGAGAAAGTCCATGTCTTTTGAATGTCTGTAATTACAAAAAAAGATGTTTATTTATCAAATAGTTTGGTATTATATAATTACATCTTTAAAGACTTTAGACTTTCTTTGGGGAGGCTCAATCTTCAATAATCAAATTTAATTCAATAATTTGTTTACTCCATTAGTCAAAATAAAAAAAAACAGGATAAACATTGAAGCAGAAGAATGCAGATACCATAATTTATAATTTTCAACAAATATTTTGTTTTGCTAAACAGTAATGCATTTTAATGATAAATTAAGTTTGTCATTTATATTTACACCCGTATTTAAAAAAAAAATGTGACTTAAATTTACAGATAAATTCTATTGTCCAATTGCAGAAATATGTTACCTAAATAATGAATTGTAATTGGATTTCCAATGGAAATAGTCACTACATTCAACAAGAGTGCACACACTGAAATGTCTCG
Source organism: Mytilus galloprovincialis (assembly GCF_965363235.1). Taxonomy (NCBI): domain Eukaryota; kingdom Metazoa; phylum Mollusca; class Bivalvia; order Mytilida; family Mytilidae; genus Mytilus; species Mytilus galloprovincialis. Next base: position 94,773,167 of record NC_134843.1, read on the forward strand.
CCTTCTTTACTAATCCTTGATACTATCTTGATAGACCTAAATATAAAGCTTTGTTACAACTGTAACATAAACTCAACATTAACCAAGAAAATGAAACATTGATCAATGAACCATGAAAATGAGGTCAAGGTCAGATGAACCATGCCAGGCAGACATGTACAGCTAACAATTCTTCAATACAACAAATATAGTTGACTTATTGCTTATAAATAAAGAAAAACAGACCAAAACACAAACACTTAAAACTTAGCAATGGACCGTGAAAATGAGGTCAAGGTCACATAAAACCTGCGTAAATGACATATTGATCATAAAATATTCCCATACACCAAATATAGTTGACCTAATGCATAAAATATTAGAAAAATAGACCAAAACTAAAAAACTTAACTTTGACCACTGAACCATGAAAATGAGGTCAAGGTCAGATGACACCTGTCAGCTAGACATGTACACCTTACAATCATTCCATACACCAATTAAAGTAGACCTATTGCATATATATATAGTATAAGAAAAACAGACCAAAACACAAAAACTTAACTATAACCACTGAACCATGAAAATGAGGTCAAGGTCAGATGACACCTACCAGTTGGACATGTACACCTTACAGTCCTTCCATACACCGAATATACTAGACCTATTGCTTATAGTATCTGAGATATGGACTTGACCACGAAAACTTAACCTTGTTCACTGATCCATAAAATGAGGTCTAGGTCAAGTGAAAACGGTCTGACAGGCATGAGGACCTTGCAAGGTACGCACATACCAAATATAGTTATCCAATTACTTATAATAAGAGAGAATTTAACATTACAAAAAATCTGAACTTTTTTTTCAAGTAGTCACTGAATCATGAAAATGAGGTCAAGGACATTGGACATGTGACTGACGGAAAGTTCGTAACATGAGGCATCTATATACAAAGTATGAAGCATCCAGGTCTCCTACCTTCTAAAATATAAAGCTTTTAAGAAGTGAGCTAACACCGCCGCCGCCGCCGCCGGATCACTATCCCTATGTCGAGCTTTCTGCAACAAAAGTTGCAGGCTCGACAAAAACAATTCTTGAAATCAACCTTTGAAATGACACCATGCACAGAAATGACATGCAAGACAGAAAAACAGAAAAAATAACATAAAAATTTCATTTTGATTAACCTCGGACAAGTAGTTTCTTCCTTCATTAATACAGGCAGCAGAGGCTTTTACTCGAAAGTCCAAGCTTTCACTCTCTCCATAGTGCAGATGTTTTGGAGCACGCAAGGAAGCTGCTCTATTTGCATGCTCACATGCCTGGCTAGACCCTAAATCTGCATAAGAAGCTGCCTTCAAAATGACTGGCTCAAAAAGGTTTTGCAGTTTTTCTCGTAAAACAGGATCTGATAGTGGAGCCTTGTATGGTAAGCTTCTATGAAGGTATTTTACACTAGGTTTCCTTTTGTAGCCACAGAACCTGGGTTGACACAGGCTATGATCCCCAAATTGGTGTGGAATTAATGCTTCCAGGTTATTTTTCATGTCATCTGGTTGACCTTGATTTTTGGCAAAAACATATTTGATGGATTTTGTCAAATGTCTTATGACTAAGCTGCTAATTTTCAAATTCTTGTTATTTTTTTGTAGATCATATAATCTGGCAACAATGTTTTTGATGGTATGATTTTTGTCAAATTTTTTAGTAACTGTTAAATTAAGTTCAGATTTTAGCCTTGCTATCAATGTGTTATCCCCATCTCCCTCGATAGTCTTTACAGGGGTTCCTTGTTCCAGTAACTCTTTGACAGCCTGCATTCCTGCTTGGCTTTCCATCAATCTAGCTGACCCTCTGTGATTCCACACACATCTGTGTGGTCTTGGTTTTCTACCTGGCCTATTTCTCTTCCACCATTTGCATGTTCCACACGTACGATGCTTAACAATTGTTTTGATAACTTTATTACCATACTCACGCTTGCTCATCAAAAATGTATGACCTACAGACATATAAATTTTCGCTATTTTATATCAAAAAATAGAAATTAGATGTGAAGGAATTGATTAAAATTGGCCTAATAGTTTCAAATAAAAAGATCTCTATTAGATGATTTAACAGATAATTCATGGTAGCCAATATTTATATTGTTTACCACATTTATGCTCTTTAAGACCTTGACAATCAATAGACTTCAAGATTTTGTAAGAGCTAAGTAGTAAGTATGTACAAAATGGAATGATGGACGGTAGCATGACTAAATCTCTCTCTGTCAATGTCTGGCAAAATTATATAATTTTAAGATAATTAAATATACATTACCAGTTAAACTATCAAATCCCCTTTTCTGCCATCCATGGTCAGCACAAACAGTCATTCCAGAAAAATTAACAGCTGGCACAGATTCATTTCTGTTGAAAAAAAGCAAACAAATTCAAAGATACACACTAAAGAACAGCAATCAATATGTCAATATTTCAGTGGAATAAATCACAGTTGGTGTGCTGGGTCACCAGACACATTTTTTAAAACTAGATACCCTAAGGCAGCAACCATTTGATTTTCGGGGGGGGGGGGGGGGGGGCTATGTTTTTTTTGGAAAAAAAAAGTTTGTTTCTAGTTTTTGTTTGTTTCACCCTCAGCGGCCACTATATGTAATGATAAAATTGAAAAAAAAATTGTTTTCGACTTGTTGCCAAAAAAATAGATTGTTTTTCGCCTGCCAGGTGAACTAAAAAATGGTTGAAATGATTTCTCTGTCTAACATGACATCCCTAAAACGCTTTTTTGACAAGGCAGTATTAAAAACAACATTATTTGGCTGTATTGGAGATTGCACTGTAATTTTCAAGATAAACAACAATAATGGCACTTTTTATTTGCTTCAATTTGTCACGTGATCTGGTTCATCATGATCATCAGTATAAGTACATCATTGAAGATGAAAAACAGCATCGAAAGCATTGTTTAAGCCACACATTCTGTATGTATGTGCCTGTTCAAAGTCAGGGGCCTGTTAATCAGTGATTGTCGTTAGTTTATGGGTTACATATTGGTTTTTATTATTTTGTACATAAATGAGCACGTCAGTTTTCTTGTTTTCTTGTTTTCATTGTCATTTTGGGGAATTTTATAGCTGACTATGCGTACAAGGCTTTCCTCATTGTTGAAGGCTGTACGGTGACCTAACGTTGTTAATTTTGTTGTCAATTGGTCTCTTGTGGAGAGTTGTCTCATTGGCAACCCTACCTGCTACATTATTTTTTATTTTTTCCTATGCTTAAATAAATACTAATTTTATGTAAATTATAGATTTTGTGTCAATCTACAGTGTAGTTTTACCATATCCTTTCTTATATAAACATTGTGTAATTAAAAAATCAGTGTAACTAATACCTATTATTTGAATTAGTATCTGTCATGTCAGTATGACTATCAGTATTAGTATCTGTCATGTCAGTATGACTATCAGTATTAGTCTCCAGCATATTCTCAGTTCCATTTTCATCCTCTGCAGCATTGCTGTAAAATATTCAATACACAATTTCTATTAATGAAATTCACATCAATTGAACCAAGATCAAACAGCAATAAATTTATATCAATTTCTTAACCAATTTTTAAGCTTACACAACTTTTTGCAAATATTGCGATTTAAAAAAAACCCCAATGATTTAGATATGTTATGAAAATCCATTTAAACCATAAAATATATACTATATATGAGGGGGGGATAGGAGGGGTCCTCATCCCAAAACCCGGGCTTAGAAACACGAAATTAAGAGTTCCCGATTTTAAATAAATTGAAATCCAGACATCCCTAAATTCAAATAAAGAATTTATACACATGTAGATCCCAACAATTAGGTCAATCCTGAAATCACGACTTAAAAACACCAGATCCTGGATTCCCGATAAAGGTCCTACCCCCTTTCCCATATATGGCTATGAAGTATTCTATGATACAATTTTGATGATTCCTAATAACAATCACACACAAAAATCACCCCCCCCCCAAAAAAAAAAAACTGTTGTTCATTTTATTGAAAATGTCTGTTTATGAGGAATAGTGCTATAACTCATCACTTTAGAACTTCAATAAAAAGGTGTTTAACATGTTTTTAATTTTTGTTAATTAGGTCATGCATGTGTACAAACTTCCTTCTTTAAAATAAAAAAAAAAATCCTTTTTTTTTTGTATGCTTTCTGCATACATGATCATAAGTCTTAAAAAAACATGTAAACATGAAAACTAACCTCTTTTCAGCTTCAAATGCCTCTCTGCATCTTTGATCCATACTTAAATTGGCAAAACCTTCTATCATTTCCCCTGCTCTCCTTTCCATAACTTTTAAATTCTTATGTGAAATAGGTGGCAGGTTCAAAGTGGACAGTACATTGTTTACCCTCTGAGGACCACCTAAGGCATCAATCATTGCTGAAAAACAAGTAAAACATTATATATACATTATTGTACATTATAACAACACTTGAACATGCATGTATGTTTAATTTAAGTGCAGACATTTTTGACAAAAGCTTTTCTCAGCAAAATCAATTTGAGTTAATATATGCTGATCATATTCCTCTGTAAATGTTTTATAAATGAAATGTATTTTCACAGATTAAAATAAAAATATTCTTGCTTTTTTTTATATATAAAAAAAGCTGTGGAGTGATGTTATTTCCCAAAATATCATGCAAAATTTCCTACATGTAAGCAAATATTACCATTTGTAAGAAAATAATAAAAAATGGTGTCTCAAGAATAATGCTTTTAAAAAATGATAAATATCTCTCATATATTTCTTACTAAGTACATGTACATGTAACTACATTGAAAAAGTTTCTATTGTAGGAGTAAAACAACTTTTCATATAAAAAAATAAAGTAAAAGAGATCTTGAAAATGATTTTGGCTTATAAACATGATAAATACTATAATTCAGTCCTATTTTTAGCAATCTGCTCATGAATAAAACATTCTCTGATTTCTCATCCAATGTCTTGATGAAAAGAGGGAGGCTTTTTTCAGGTGTTTTTAAGCTCAAAATTGGTATCATGTAGAATGTTTTTATTTGGGGATTATAGACCAGATTGAATTTTGTTTATCTCAAGACCTCAGGATTTCTCTTACTTGTGTTTAAAAGCCCAGGATTTTTGGATCAGGACCCACTTAATCCCTCTTAAAATACATGTATGGGGTACCTGTGTGTGAGCGGGTGAGTGGACTAAAACTTACATGTATTTATTTATCCTGTCTTGATATTATAACAATGAAATTGAAGGAAAACCAACCATTTTTCTGTTTCATGAAAATCAAACCGGAAATTGATAGATACAAATCTGGGTCTGTTCGCCCTGTTACACATTCGTCCTAGATCCATTCGCCTATTTTTTTTTTGGCATTGTTGTTAAATTGCAGAATATTCATTGGTCATGTTCAAAGTTTGTTGAAAAATTGCAGAATATTTGCATTATATAACTAATAACTAGTAACGAACTCAAGGTGGAAAAAACTAGGACGTACCAACCTACGTCAAGTATGTAATCAGGGTGAACATACCAGATACATGTACAATGTTAAATGATGAATCGGAATGAAGGATAGATACAAATAATAATTAATAATAAATAAATACTGAAAGGCATACTAAATTGTTTCTTACCTGCCCCAAGCTTAGTATTCACACAGAAACTTGGCATGCCCTTGGAACTTGGGTTTTCTTTGTGCGTTGATCCGTATGGAACCCTGTTCAATTCCTGGCACGATGTGCACTGGATATAAAGATAGCCACCCAGTCCACACTTCATCTCTCCTTTTATAGTCTCGTGGCTTAATATAAGAGGGCCGTTATAACACCTCGAACAAAATTTAAGATGGTCCAGCAGTGTTCCCCATTCCACCAATCTTCTCCCCGAATGCCAAGAGGTACTGGTATTTATCTTTGTACTCCCCAGAAGTTTGTCAATGCCGGGGCAGCAAACGGCACAGCCTGTTGCTCCGGCTATACATAAGTGTCCCACACCATAATTGTGGTCAATTTCAATGTTTTCTGCAACTTCAGGTTCACTTGTTTCTTGTAGTGTCTTTGAAAACCTCCCCCGTTTGTCGCGACAGACGACCGAGTCGGCCATTTTGTGTTATTGTTTACATTGGATATGATTATTACGTTACTTCCAAAACACATATTCGGACTTAAAATTAGATATTTCAACTAAATTAATCAATTTAAAATGGAAACTGAAAGAATATTTGTATTTGTCAAATTTTTTAAATGTGAAAAATAAAATTATGGAAATCGCCGGAAAATACCGAGGTGAAAAGATAAGATCGAAGTTTTGTCAAATCTGGCTCATCTGGCTATGCATTGGGAAAGAAAATCCTTAGTGCATTTAAATTCATCATATTTGTAATAATAATTTAACTTAAAATGAATTAAAACTTTGAACTAAAAAGCAATTTTTGATGTTTCATTTACGTGTATACGATCATTAAATTATTATTTATCAAAATCGTCAAAATTTGCACCCAATGTCTTAAGTGGTATTTGAATTAAACTTAGTTCTAGCTATAACATTATTTAATTTGTTTCAATTAAATATCAGTCTAATACACTTATTAGCGCCCCCAAATTATTGAAAAAAAATAGAATTGAAATTTCCTCATTCATTTTGTAATTGAAATGCATTAGTCCATGCTATCTTTTGATACCTTCACTTATAAAACACCTAAAACGTATATATGTACTAAAGGGCGTAAAAAGTAGCTTCAAAAGTAGGAAATTTTAATGTGGGTCGAGGAAGATAAAAGCGAACAGAAAATAATAAGCGTGAATAACCTTGGTGCACTCCATATTTAAACCCAACTCTGTCGTGAGAAATATACATTTCTGTTTGTGAGATCGTATATCCCTTTTGAAATTATTATCAAACTATTGTTGATTTTTTATTGAATTTTATCAATTTATAGTAACAGTTGTATGAGTGTATCCTGTATGCGATTCCAAAAGGCTTCCCATTATTAGAATAATAAAGAATCGAGCAAATTAATTTCACGTTTATTTCCTATTCAGAATTTAATTGTAAATATAAAATCTTTTTTTTTTCAGGCATGCTTTGAGTTTTGATTTTAAAACGACGTCCTTAAGTGGTGTTTTATTTTACTTGAACAATGCAAATACCAAAGAATTTGTTGGAGTTGAGATAGCATCCGGCTTTTTGACATATCATATAAAATGTCGTCGTCTAGAAGCCGTGTTGACAGTGGCCGCTGCCAAGGTCGACGATGGAAAATGGCATAGTGTAAGTTTATCATTGAAATAAGGAGAGATATTATGATTGCCAAAAGACAATTAGCCACCACGAAGATTAAAGCAATTATAGGTCACTGTACGGCCTTTAACAACGACGAAATCTATAGTCAGCTTTGATAGACCAAGGCATGAAAAATGTGAAAAAAAAATCAAATGAGAAAACTAACGGCCTGATTTATACAATACACAAATTACGAAAACTAAATGACAGACTTGAACCACCTACAACCAGCTGAATAACTGGTTCTTGCCTTGGGACAAGCAAATAAAGAATGCTATGTGGTTAAACATGTTTGAGGTTATTTTCTTTCATATTTAAGGAAAGTTGTCTCGTATATATTAATCATAGGTCTGTCTTCATCGAATTGAAAGTCATTTTCTAACTACGTTCTTAGGTATTTCACAAAATATGGAAATGACCAAAATATCAATACATATCATCAGAATTTCCTTAGTAAAGATGGCTAAAATAGATGTTCGAAGTAAGTTACGAAAAAGTTGTAACTTTCCTTACAACAAAAATCAAAATATACATCCTGTTATATATTTTGACTTTCAGTTCCTTTTAGCTTGATAATGGATTCTAAAGACGTGAATAAATGCATTAAAATGAACATTCATAACCTGAATTATGTACGTTTACTCCCAGTCTGTATATTTGTGCTGTTATTTTTTACAGATTGTGTTCAGACGGAAGAGGAAGCGTGGACGTTTGATTGTTGATGGTAAACATTATTTCCAGAACTATAGAATTGCTTGTGACACTGAAGGATTTGCCTCCATGACGTTGGGTGGTATTCATCCTAGTGATGCAGATTTCGTCGATAGTTTCGAGGTATGAATAACTTAATATTGTAGCATAATATGATTAGTAACAATTTATACTCATACTCTTCAGTGGCGTAGCAAGGTCATTTTAACATGTACGCCCGAAACTCGGCAAGGAGTCTAACGGCCCAAAATGGGTCAGATCAAAGCACCGGTTGGTAGTGTGCTCGAGGGGGCGAAACCCCAAAAAGCTAACGAGTTATCGATAATGAGATACCTTTTCTGTCGTTAAAAACTCACCAATAGCAACATACTTTAGAATCTAAATCACGGTGTATGTTTGTTTACGGTCTGTACGTCAGACCAAATTTCATGACAATCTATGAAGGTTTTTAAAATATATAAAAACAAAATCGCTGACCGTCTGTTAATTGCGCAAAGATAAGTCCGTTTGTCAGTATCAGAGGCGGATTTAGGGGGGGGCCCAGGGGGCCCGGGCCCCCCCTTTTTGGGAAAAAATTTGGTTGCTTATATAGGGAATCACTGAAGCGTGACTTGAGCGGGCCCCCTCTTAGGTCAGTCAGTGGGCCCCCACTTATGAAAAATTCTGGATCCGCCACTGAGTATGATACTGAAAAATGAACGAAAAAAAACACTTTCAAAAGTTTGCTTCAGACATAAAATCATTAAAAACTTCTGCTAAAACATAAAATTCGACGTAGGTTTGACAAAGTAAATGACGTTTAACAAACTAGACTGAAACTAATTGTTAATTGCAAAACAAAATCCTTTTATCCGTAAAATACGTGAAAATTTAACATATAATTCCACCTTATATAATAATGCTTTTTATTCCATATTGGTATTATTTTAGTAGGTTTCTCTATATGAATTGGATTTTGAATAAAAAAGCATATTCACCTGAGAAAGTGTTATTCACCGCGCTAAACGTCACGCGCTTTTACATGCAACGTTATGGTAAAATGTTTCATGTAAAAAAAAAAAGTATATGTTTGTCATTAGATACATTTTCTTCTCTCGGACTATGGAATAAAACAATTACTGTCTTTTGTTTCGGTAAATATGGGGTTTTATTGACTTTTGAAAAAATGATATTCACTGAGGCCGACGGCCGAAGTGAATATCAGTTTTTCAAAAGTCAATAAAACCCCATATTTACCGAAACAAAAGACAGTAATTGTTCAGACGGAAGAGGAAGCGTGGACGTTTGATTGTTGATGGTAAACATTATTTCCAGAACTATAGAATTGCTTGTGACACTGAAGGATTTGCCTCCATGACGTTGGGTGGTATTCATCCTAGTGATGCAGATTTCGTCGATAGTTTCGAGGTATGAATAACTTAATATTGTAGCATAATATGATTAGTAACAATTTATACTCATACTCTTCAGTGGCGTAGCAAGGTCATTTTAACATGTACGCCCGAAACTCGGCAAGGAGTCTAACGGCCCAAAATGGGTCAGATCAAAGCACCGGTTGGTAGTGTGCTCGAGGGGGCGAAACCCCAAAAAGCTAACGAGTTATCGATAATGAGATACCTTTTCTGTCGTTAAAAACTCACCAATAGCAACATACTTTAGAATCTAAATCACGGTGTATGTTTGTTTACGGTCTGTACGTCAGACCAAATTTCATGACAATCTATGAAGGTTTTTAAAATATATAAAAACAAAATCGCTGACCGTCTGTTAATTGCGCAAAGATAAGTCCGTTTGTCAGTATCAGAGGCGGATTTAGGGGGGGGCCCAGGGGGCCCGGGCCCCCCCTTTTTGGGAAAAAATTTGGTTGCTTATATAGGGAATCACTGAAGCGTGACTTGAGCGGGCCCCCTCTTAGGTCAGTCAGTGGGCCCCCACTTATGAAAAATTCTGGATCCGCCACTGAGTATGATACTGAAAAATGAACGAAAAAAAACACTTTCAAAAGTTTGCTTCAGACATAAAATCATTAAAAACTTCTGCTAAAACATAAAATTCGACGTAGGTTTGACAAAGTAAATGACGTTTAACAAACTAGACTGAAACTAATTGTTAATTGCAAAACAAAATCCTTTTATCCGTAAAATACGTGAAAATTTAACATATAATTCCACCTTATATAATAATGCTTTTTATTCCATATTGGTATTATTTTAGTAGGTTTCTCTATATGAATTGGATTTTGAATAAAAAAGCATATTCACCTGAGAAAGTGTTATTCACCGCGCTAAACGTCACGCGCTTTTACATGCAACGTTATGGTAAAATGTTTCATGTAAAAAAAAAAAGTATATGTTTGTCATTAGATACATTTTCTTCTCTCGGACTATGGAATAAAACAATTACTGTCTTTTGTTTCGGTAAATATGGGGTTTTATTGACTTTTGAAAAACTGATATTCACTTCGGCCGTCGGCCTCAGTGAATATCATTTTTTCAAAAGTCAATAAAACCGCATATTTACCTCATCAAAAGACAGTAATTGTATAATATTCACTGGATGATTTTTTTTTACAATTTTTTTTACAATTTTTTTATATACATGTACATGTATTGAGATTTTCTTTTCTCTGTCGGTGTCATAACGGAATTCCATTTGTGACTTCTACTCTATTTACTAACAAATCTGACGGCAGATTGGAAAAACAAAGAGCATTCGGTGGAATTAAATGTATATATCATGCTTACAAGGAGTATTTGCCAAAAATACCGATTGAGAGGGGGAAAATTCAATCGCCTAACGGATCTGAAAATTGCTAACCTTTGAACCGGTATGTTTGGCAGTTACCTCTAGTAGGCATGATATGTTTGTAAAAAAAACATCATTATGCTCCGGATATATTTTTGATCACAAACAAACTTCTATCAAATTTCCGTAAATTTCATGGAAACTTACCCACATACTGTACTAGATATTGACGACGCCGACAAAATTGAGGATTGCTATGTCACAAGTTCGACAAAAGTGCAAACCACATAATATCAAATTTCAGCAGATAATAGTTTGCTTTAAACAAAGGGATTCACAGTAGTTTCAGACTTTAAGAAAAAACAAAAATCAAGTGTACGCACGGGCGTTTTGACGTAAACGTAGCTACGCGCCTGCTCTTTGTCTACCTAAATGCAAAACATATATATTTGACAATCTTAAGATCCGTCAAGATACATACTGGATCTTTATCGGTCATTTTATCGCATTGCATATTCTAACTATTTTGTTAAAAGTGAAGGAAAATCACAAAAAAAAACAACAATTTCAAACCAATTAACTATGATTACGCCCGTTAAAATCTATGACATCACTACACACACGGGCATATCGAACGAGTTCAAGTTGGGATATATAAAGAACTGTTTGTTTAAACAAGTAATATGAAACCAAACAAATAATAGTCTACCCTGTTTTGGAAATAATTTTTCGTATCATTAGCTTCAGTTATAACATATATAAAAATAGCCCAAACTGGAGAGGATGTCGCAGTGGCGGATCCAGAACTTTTCATGAGGATGGTAATTTCCGTTCTTCGATTAGAAATCTTTATTAGTTTTGGTCATGGCGGTGTTTTTCTTGTGACGTCATTTTGCCTTCGTATCTTTTTGCACTTTGGCTAATTATAACTTAACAAGGACGTTATCGAACAAAATGTATAAAACCACATATTTATTAAACAATTTCATGGCACGTGGCATACTATATTTATATGTACTTTCGTTGCACTGTATGTTAAATGTCACTTTTTGACACGTTTCATCAAATTAACTCTCAATAATGTTCGTTAACATAAATTCAATGCTATTTTAAAATCGTATATACAGTTCTTATATTTAAGTACGTTTAATCAATCAGTTATTTAAATGAAGGACTTCAATAAATTGGCTAATTGAAAAAAGTAAATTAACTTTGTATGTCAAAGTGTCAAAATAATATTCAATACACATTATGATCATTTATATTTAAAAGTATTGATTTTCATGATCTTGAAAATTGACACTTGCTTTGGTGTTAATTTGGTCATAAACAGTGCTTCAAAATCGAAACCTTGCAATGAAAATGTCAGTATTCAAATTTAAACAATATTAAATCCGCCCATAGACATTATAATTGAAATACGACAGCATTCATAAAAGTTCCCCATTTTTTAGTGTTTTAAATTTTACATAGTTTATACTTGCCAGCTGTCAAATAACAAATATTTAATAACAGACACATTTACAAAAATATTAGTTTTGCTGAAACGTTTTATTCAAAGTATATATTTTATCAAAACTTAATTCGGGCACTCTTCAGTTCAAATGCAGGTTTTGTATATCTGTTTTAATTTAAATTACAATAGGATTCTTCCTCCTTTGTATAACAATTTTCCTATAGTATCCTTATTTTTGTTTTGTCAACATATATCGTCTCAAACCTTCATTGGCTAAAATTTGATTATAACGTCGAACTTTCCTTGAATTTGCTATTGTGACGTCTTGAAAAAAGGCGACAATGACTGATTGCGTCATATTGAAAGCACGCATCTGTTTGCAGATCATTCGAAAAGTAGGATTTGTGCATTGCATATCTTCTGTAAATCATTGTCCACCTCCAAATCTCGTACGATAGGATATTTATCCACTATCGACAGTTAGTCCCGCTTCAGGTAAAAGTTTTTGGTCGAGGTAGTTTTCGATGAAGTTAAAGTCCAATCAACTTGAAACTTAGGAAACATATTCCCTATGATATAATCTTTCTAATATTAATGCCAAATTAGTGATTTTATCCCATTTCACGGTCCACTGAACATAAAAAATGATAGTTCAGATGGGGCATCCGTGTACTTGGGACACATTCTTGTTTTTGAATATTTAAAGTTTAACTGTCGAAAGTGAATAAATATCGTAATGCGTTGTGGTGGAATATGTTTCTTTAATGATTTTGGGACGGTGTGCAGACAATTAGAGTCCTGTTCTTTCGAATGACCTGCAAAAAAGATGTATTCTCTCTACGTGACGTCAACAGGCATGGTCGCCTTTTCTCATGACTTCACAATAGGAATTTCAGAGGAAAGCCAGAACATTTTAAATTTAAAAAACGTCATAGATGAATTTTGACCAATGAAAAACCGATATCAAACGAATCACACGCTGATTGAATAAGAATAATCAACAGTTCAGGAAAGGGATACTTCGATTAAGAGAAATATATATGTATCACTTAGTTGGTGTGTAGACTGTGTTGGAAGTCTTATTTTTGATATATCTATAATTAATAACTAACAGTATTGTACATTACAAGGTTTACAATTCAATATCATTTGTTTATTTTTAGGGTAAACCTGGACATTTCGAAGGTTGTATCAAGAATGTAGACAATACAGCTGGTATACTGACTTTGCCTAAATACACTGGTGTTTCCGAATGTGAGTAATCCCGATGTGAACTGAAATGAGATTTGAATGATTATCTCAAATATAATGTGTTCATAGGCAATGATCTCACTAGTAAAACAAATCTACTCTACGTTTTTACTTTGTGTCGTACTTTGCTGCTTTGAGTAAGAGAGAATATGAAGGATGAAATTTCCAATATGGCGTAAATAGAGGACCAAAGACATGCGCATACGCGATTTTACAGTGGTCAACTAGAGGATACAATGTGACATGACAAGTTTTCTGCTGACTGCAACCATTACCTTGTGCACATTATTTGTCATCGTGAACCTCGAGTCGTGAACGTATTCATCCATCTGTTTTCTCATTGATATGATATAATTTGGTGCCGATAATTCATGACATTCTGAACTTGTCGAATACAACTACAGACAATTGCAAAATGCTGCCAAACATTTTATTTTCAATGATATTCATTGTTTGTTTTTCTGCAGCATCTCTATGATACTCAATCATTGCATCATCATTATTTTTAATTCGATTAACATGATCCGCATGTGTAATCTTAAATTTATGTTATTGCTATGTAACAGTCGTTGCCATCTATGTTTGATATACAACTGCTTTTTAGAAAATTCGGAAGGGATGATCACCAGTATATTAATTGTATTTTATAGGAACACTTGTAATACTGATGAATAGATAGTATTATTTCTGTTTGTTAATATAATACCAAACAGTATTATATAAACGTATAATAAGCTCTTTCGATTTTGCGCGCATAATACGTGTTTCTTGACCGTATTACGTACAGACACCAGGTTCGACCTAGACCAAAATTCTGAAAATTCATATAAAAAAATAGGGGCAAAAATGAATTTTGGCTTGCTCTAGGTAGTATAAAAAGAAAAATCCAAAACGAAATGTATGTAATCAAATGGCAAAAACAAAAACTCAAACACATCAAACGAATGGATAACGATTGTCATATTCCTGACTTGGTACATTATGACTCTTGTGATGGGTAAATTATAGATGTATCTCAACAATGGAACGTAATAGTTTGATATGTTATAACCTGGGACTGATTTTTGCCAATGCATAAATTGTCACTTTATGAAATATGTTTGTATAAACACATGTAAACAAAAACTAAAGTTATTGATTGTTATTTTTGTTATTATTTGTGCTTTTGATGTTATTTTGTGTTACTTTGATCAATAAAGATTTGTTGTTGTTGAAATCTATTATGTTCTGTAATTTGTATTAGGAATAAGTGATTCAACCAAATAGTTCTTATGCGACGCATTTGGATTTTTCGCAATTTGAAATGAAAGGACAAATAAAATGAAAAAAAAACACTTTATCAATTACATGCGTCCGACGCGGTTATCTGGATATGCATTCACATTTAATTTATTTGAGTACCAGTCACATACATTTTTACAACTGAACAATTGTAGAAATAAGAACTCTATTTAAAACAATCATGACAATTTAGACACCGTAACAAGTCAGACAAACAATACAAACAATATCTTAAATTGGTGACCAATAAAGAATAGAAAAAAAACACAACTAGTCAGTTTGTACTGTAAAAATACATTTAATCTAATCCAGTGTTCAAGGTACGTATACATAGTGGAAATCAAACTCGGAGCCAGAAGGTGATAAATACATTGCAACAATTGGTAAAATCTATTATTGCTTCCATTCTCTTGAACTGAATTGTAAGGCGACTGTCCATCTTGAATTTTAAAGAAGCAGATACCAATTGATCTAGATTTTGAATTAAATGTGCAAATTTGGAGAGTAGTATGTAATTTATTTGTGAGACTTTAATGGTATTATAGAATAAAAGCAACAGTAGTATGCCACTGTCCAAAGTCATAAATCGATTGAGAGTAAACAAAAACGAGTCCCAAATGAAAACCGAGGGAAACAAATCAACTATAAGATGAATACAAAGGAACAACATAAACACTGAAGTGCAACAAAAACAAACGACAAAGCAACACACACAGAAACGAACTATAAGATAACAACTACCATTTTCCTGACTTTGCACAGGACATTTTAAGAAAAAATGGTGGGTTGAACAATTAAGAATGATTTAGTCTTTACGGAGCAACAAAAGCATCACTGTCTCAAAAATGTCATCAAATATACAAGGTGTTGAATTTTGCAGACAACCGTGTTGTTTTCAAAACTTGTAAAATAAAGCAATGGCGCTCGTGTCAAACAGCTGGACGGCCAAGTCAATAATGACGTTTAGGATATGTTTGGACTTTTGATTTTGCCTTTTGATTTTTGATTTTCCTTTTTGAATTTTCCTCGGAGTTCAGTATTTTTGTGTTTTTACTTTTTAGTAGTACGATGGAATGATGCAGCTTAAATTTGTCGGATTTTTAAAGTTATATTTAGGACACAGTCGCTCCGATTTCTACATTTATGTCAACGTCAATGTGACAATTTTTGATTTCGCAATATGCCTTTCAAAAAGTTGACGCTATTCACATAAAGACCATTTCTTTTCAAATTAAAGACATTTGCCGAAAATAATGTTCTTCTGAATGTTCAAGTCATATCCTTCTATGATCATCTTTTTGAAAATAAATGTCAAATTACATGATGAATGAATGAATAGAAGTAACACTTTATACGTTCGTTCGAAGCGTTCTTCTGGATTAACATCTTTATTTTTGTCGAGCCTTCGACTTTAGTCGAAAAAGCGAGACTAAGCGATCCTACATTCCGTCGTCGTCGGCGTCGTCGTCGGCGGCGTCCACAAATATTCACTCTGTGGTTAAAGTTTTTGAAATTTTAATAACTTTCTTAAACTATACTGAATTTCTACCAAACTTGGACAGAAGCTTGTTTATGATCATAAGAAAGTATCCAGAAGTAAATTTTGTAAAAATAAAATTCCATTTTTTCCGTATTTTACTTATAAATGGACTTAGTTTTTCTGCGAGGAAACATTACATTCACTCTGTGGTTAAAGTTTTTAAAATTTTAATAACTTTCATAAACTATCCTTGATTTGTACCAAACTTGGACAGAAGCTTGTTTATGATCATAAGATAGTATCAAGAAGAAAATTTTGTAAAAATAAATTTCCACTTTTCCGTATTTTACTTATAAATGGACTTATTTTTTTGGCCAGAAACAAAACATTCACTCTGTGGTTTAAGTTTTTAAAATTTTTATAATGTTCTTAAACTATCCTGGATTTCTACCAAACTTAGACATAAGTTTGTTTCTGATCATAAGATATTATTCAGAAGTAAATTTTGTGAAAAAAAAATTCACTTTTTCCGTATTTCACTTATAAATGGACTTAGTTTTTCTTCCAGTTAACATTGCATACAGTCTGCAGTTAAAGTTTATAAAACATTTATTAGATTCATAAACTATCCTGGATTTTTTACCAAACTTGGAAGCTTCTTTCAATCAAACGACAGTATCGAGAGGGAAATTTTTATTGATGTTTTTCCTCATTTTTGTTGAGTCTGCAATTAACAGCAAAAGTAGGCGAGACATTGGGTTCCGTGGAACCCTTACGAATTTTTCTCATACTAGAAAATACTGAGTCCCAAATGTAAATGTATTTTCTCAGAAAATTCGAATGTTGATAAATGGTGTGCTGTATAATAGATCCACAACATTACGATACAGTTAACAGCGTTAAGCGTTAAATAATTGTTGTAGCAGTTCTGACAATGGTATGATAGCAAAGCATACGGTTTACTTTTTTCCATTGATCCCCCCGTAACTTTTGCGACGCCAATAATGAACACGACGTACATGTAGTCGTAGACAACTCTCTTATATGTGTTTTCTGGCTATAGTTTGTCTAAGAAAACATGTCCAAAGTTTATCAATGGGAGGTGACTCAAAAATAATTTTGAGGAGAAGACTGGTATAAAGTTGTGTAACAACTAAATTAACTTCTAAATACATTACTCCGAAGGTCTTTCAAAAGCTGTATTTTGTACATAAAGGGGTGGCTGTTCTCTGATATGTAATTGATAAGCATTCTTTCGTTCTAAATATACATTGTAGGATAGCTATTGAAGTTAAAGCTATTTTAATCAATTCGTCTGTCAGAATTATGATATTGTTCACATTATGTAAGTAATTGTTCACCATGTTTACCTAATAAACAGTCATTCAAAAGGGGTTAATATGTCATCGGTTTTAATCATTTTGCCATCATGACTTGATTGACCGGTATTTCCTGTATATGTTACTAATCATCACATAAATGTTGAACTTACATTGTCCCAGTGCTATGCCCTATTGACGTATATAAGCATTTAATTTAGCAACATGTAAGATTTCGCATAGGAAAACACAAATACTACTTTCCTTTTTGAGTCGCATGCATTCATGGCCTTTTACAGAAAGGTTGTTGTTGCAAAAATGCATTATTTACCTTTTACTCTTTTTATATCCGCTAAGATACCGTTGTGAACTTTCCATTTCTTTGTAGCAACATTCCAGCAGCGCCTGCATACGGAGTATACATCTCTCAATTGATACGATATTCCCGGGCTTGTATTTTAAATCATGAATTCCTTGATAGAGGGTTGCTGATCACAAAGAAGCTATTAAACCAAAACTTCCAAATGGTGAAGTTGAAATCATCCCGTCGTAAATTTTACAAACGACATCACGAGTTAGTTGACCGTGATGGAATAACCGTTTCACAGATGATAGCGGATATGTACCTTATGTCGTAACTACAATCCACTTTCCCTTACACCGCGAATGTGATATACCGAATTAAACTATTTATGGGGTTTGTAATAATATTAGCAACACGACGTGTGCCACATGTGGAGCAGGATCTGCTTACTCTTCTGGAGCACCTGAGATCACTCCAAGTTTTTGGTTGAGTTCGTTTTGCTTAGTCTTTAGTTTTCTATGTTGTGTCTTGTGTACTATTGTTTGCCTGTTTGTCTTTTTATGTTTTAGCCATGGCGTTGTCAGTTTATTTTCGATCTATGAGTTTTACTGTCCCTCTGGTATCTTTCGTTCCTCTTTTTTATGGAAAAAAAGACACTAAAAACAATGTTGCCAAATCTAACCAAGCGCAACTTTTCCTGAGGGAGTTTTACCTTAATTACTTGATAATTTATAGATTTATTAGCGAACAATTTGAGAGAGGTTTGTACAAACCTGATATTTTCAAATTACCATTTATCAGCAGTTACATACCCTCTCAATTACAATTACATTACAATCGTGTATATGCACACTATACAGACTCCGTTAGCAGTATCTTACTTAAAATCGCAGATTTATATTTATAAATCTATCGATGGTGTCCTATTCCTGTGAGTGACATTTTGACGGAGCGATTTATGTATAGCAAGAGAGCATTACCCGGTCGACATACTTGGTCTAAATAGAAAAAAAGGGTGTGGAGTATACATTCATATCACAAAATTTGTTATTGCACAACAACAAAACACACACACACACAAAAGATGAGAAACAGCGCTTGCTCCTTTTGAAACGTTCATGTAATTCCCACAGATTTTGTTGTTCCCTTGAATTTCAATTACTCAATTGTTTTATGCGGTTTGCACATCAATAAACTAATACTGTCTTAACTCATATGTCAAAGGACACGAAAAGACTATTTTAGATGAGGTGATGTCAAAATGATTTATCTGTGCTATTTCCGATTATCAATTATAATATTTACGGGACTAGTTGCTTTGAGAATTATTTGAATTAATGCAGAAAATCAAAAATATTAATTTTTATAATAAATTTGTATTCATTCTTAAAAAAAATATTATAATAATCATTAGCAAAGGTATAAATAATATACAGCATCATATTTACATATAATACAGTTTCATATTTACAAACATAAACTATTCCTGATAACTAAATATTACCTGAAAGAAAAAAACTATGATTATTATTCCCAAATTAAAGGACAAAATATTGGTGATACCGAGTAATGAAAAAATATACATTCCGGTCAAAATATTTGTATGATTTGTATGATTCCAATTAGTTGTTTTTATTTATTTCATTTAATATATCAATCGCAAATGCAAAAAAAAAGACAGGGACAGTCTAAATAATGGTAAAATACACAATCAAAATTAACAGACGTATGAATTCTACGTTTCGAATTTGATTCAATGCGGGTGTTCATTAAAATACATTGTTTTACTAGAAACATTTGCTCCTGTCCTTGTAGATCGTTAAACTCATCTCTTAACCTCTGAAAAAGGACTTGTCTTTAAAATAAAATCAACGTTAAAAACAAACATGTAACAAAAGAAGGCCACGTAAGGCAAGGCGTCACTAAGTATATTATTATTTCAGATTCATTTACTCTACAAAAAGAAAAAAACAGTTCAGAAAGAAAAGAAAAATTTATACCTAAGCTCATATTTGAACACAAATAGCAAAGTTGATTATTTGCTTTCGGAAACCCTTAAAATGAAGTTTGTAGCACGATATCATTAGGTTTAACAGATGGTTGGAACTTATTTGTGAGATGCAAACAATCGTTATTAGAAAGTTGTGGATACAATAAAGCACAAAACGAGTAGGTGATGATGGTCACTATAAATCAAGCAGTAGATGTAACTATCTGATGCAATTAAAATAAGTACACATGCATGACTATACAAGTTTTTTTGTGATATGAATATGTTAATATATGTACAATGAAAATATTTGTTATTATGTCAGCTGCAAATATTAAACAAAGTTAGATTAAATCACTGTCTACATCATCATATAAGTCTTGTCTTCAATAGTTTAGTTTTCTTTAAACGATTTTAAGTTTCACTACACATTTGTGTATTACAATGTTGCCATAGTAACTGTTGTCTTTGCATAGTTTTTAACTTAGCACTTTTCGTTGGATGCCTCACAAGTGTAGCATTACAAGACTATATATAGTAACTACGAATGCCGTAGTAAATGATCCCATGACTCTAGGAGCTGCAGATACTCGACAGATTAACTGGTCAAATCTGAAATACAAAACGTTTTAAACAATTTGAAATTGTTCAGATGTGTGTATGAAAAAACTAATCGACAGAACAAGTTTGTATCAATTATTTTAGAAGACTAAACAATCATTTCAGATTCTTCAATCCGTTGTGAATGTAGTGTGAATATATTGGGGCTTGTTTCGTGTATATTTGTGCTAACATTGTTCATCTTTCTGTAAATTTGTTTTTATTCATATCTACTGTTGAACAGATTACAGCGGTGTACAACTGTTGCCTTTATTTACCAGGTCTACACAACTGTTCTCGCTTCGTTTGTAGTTCATGCGGTTCCCTCATATTTGCTGGGCTTTTTATCTTGATTTGTGTATTCCTAACTTAGATAAGAGATTTAGTCATCGGTATAGTACTGTTGCCTCTAAGATATTTTTAATTGCTAAAATATATATATCAGCAACACCCGTATTGGATCAGCAGTATATGCATAAGTTGATAGTACATGCATTAACAAAACAAAAAATGCGTAGGTAATCACTTTCCGGCGTCCCATGTTAGATTTCTAGATGAAGCTTTGTGTCGAGTTTCGTGAATTATTTGTAAATATACGATTATTGTCACAACACAATACTGTTACAACGCTGTAACTTGTTTGAATTTGTTTTAACACAACTGAAATTGTATGGCTGCATTAGTGAGTTTACGAACCGTCACGTAAAAGGTATTTCACAAATATAGATATATTTCTCTAGGCTTATCGTTCTTTGTTCGGATATACTAGTAGTTCAAACCCTGATACCTGGAAATGTGACAGGTGTAGTTAACAGGAAATGTTTACCATGCAATAACACTTGAATGTCAAAGTATAAAAATTCGGTTTTTTTCTGACGCTGTCTTAATATAAAGCTTCGGGAATCGGACACGTTGAATGAATATAATCTGTATATCTGATTTTGTGTCATTTGGTTTGATGCGAACGTATGACTTTACTGTCACTAAAACATTACTGCAATTAACAGAACATTTATATGATACTCGCTTAATAGCTAGGACTGTTTGTCGGCAAGATTCCGAGTATTTAGGCAAAGAAAGCCTTATATGCAGATTAATTTTGGATTGTTTGGGTTATATTGAATTTTGCTCTTCAACATTTTATATTTTGGCTTCTGAAAAATTTGGTATCCGGCGTATCTGACAAGGTTAATTCCAGAAAACCTGGTATGCGCTATCGAATCATGTCGTATGTACAGTGTCTGGAAATACACCACCAGATTTTGTGTTCCTACCTGATCATGATTGCAACTTTTAGCGTTGATCCTAATTATGTCTGCAGATATTTTACAAACTGTTGCTTTTTAAATAGGAGCTACATAGATATAAGAAGATATGTTATACGTGCCATTAAGATAACTCTCCATCCAACAGTCTGTTTCTAAAACGTAACCAATTTACATTTTGCCTTCTCCTTTTTAAATCAAATTTCCATTTTCCTTTTTGGTGTATAGATATCATCTTACTTGTTCATTTTTCGTATTTAGATCTTTTTTTTTAAACAAGTAATTCAGTGGTTTTCCGTTTTGTTTATTGTTGTTTTTTTTATAATTAATGCCATTTATTTTATTGTTTGAGATGTGTTATATTTGTAATTTCAGGGATTTTTTTTTCTTATTTTTCTTTTGCACATACCTGCTAAACAGTTTCTTTTGTTTCTTTTCATACTCAAGTTCAATGAGAGAACCTTCAATCCAGAATTTACCATCTCTAATTTGATACTCATGGCCTTGTTTGCAATCACATCGGTATGCTCCACGCGAAAATTTGAAGCCTGCTTGTGGTTTACACTGTAAAACAGATAAATTCAGATATATGTGAGATATATTAAAATTATCAATTATATCTTAAAACATTTCCTTCATATATTTGCTGATAACTAGAAAGGTTAATTATACAGCTAACAGAAACTAAAACAATCCGTTCATCTAATCTGACTTTGCGTAAACGTTAAGTCGTCCTTTTTGCTTTGAAAATTAATATAGAACGTAAGCTTTAATCTGGATTAACGAGTTGGACTTTTCTAATTCCCATACATTAACATATACATCAAAGGAACACATAAGGTTAGTTTATAAATTGTAAGGAAAACAAATAAGAGTATGCACTATTTTGAACTAATAAATAATTGTGGCATTTTAAAAAAAAATCTCTGTCCATTATGTGTACAATACCCTTATTAGCATATTTGTCTTCACTTCAATAACCGCTAACATTTGAGATCACCAAAGTCAATGCATGATTTTTGTCCATTTTCTATCTGCTTGAAAAAAGGGAGTGATATATTCCGGTTAAGCATGCAATTTGATTGGTTACCTACATTGACAGGACTATATCCCCATAAAAGAAGACCAATGCGATGATTAATGTTTTATGTTTTATTTTAGGGTACTCCAGTATTAAGATAAAAACAAATCGACTTCACAGGAGACATAAATATTTCAAGGCTGTACCCTATATCTACTTCGTCTAACGACTATAGGGAGTTGAAATTCTAACAGGAAATAAGATATGAAGTTTCACATTGACATATAATGTAGAATATATGTGAATGAACCTAACGTCATAAAAATCAGAGATTACAGATTTTGCTCTCAGTGATATTTCAAAGCTACCGAATATTTTATATTTCTATTTGTCTTGAATTAATTTCCATACTAAACAATATTAACAAACTCCATTGTAAGTTCAAGTAAAGGCAACAGTAGTATACTGATGTTCAAACTCATAAATCCATGGACAAAAAACAAAATCGGGGTAACAAACTAAAACTGAGGGAAACGCATTAAATATAAGAGGAGAACAACGACACAACCCTACAATGTAACACACACAGAAACGGACCAAGCAACAGACAAAATCCCACGAGAATAACAAATATAACATCAAAACCAAATACATGAATTTGGGATAGACAAGTACCGTGACACGTCTTATCGCAATGTGAATTTACATTCAAAAATAAGAGAAAACAAACGACGCAACGTTAAAATGTAACACATACAGAAACGAACTATAAAATAAAAACAATGGCCATATTCCTGACTTGGTACAGGGCATTTTTAAAGAAAAAAATGGCGGGTTAAACCTGGTTTTGTGGCAAGAAGAGACGACCATAGAACCTAACAAAATCAAACGCTAGACTATATAAACCAAGGGAACAAACGGCAACAAAACTGTCATATTCCTGACCTTGGTACAGGCAAAAGTAGTGTTCGGCACATTTAGAACTCCTGTAAAATACGCAACCAATTAACTTCTTATATTTACTACAAAGCCTTAATTAAATTTAACAAATATATTAAAGAGAAGTAGTTTACCTTTGTAGACTTTGTATGGCATCTAGCTGTATTTTTGAATGCGTTGGCAACATTGAATGGTTGTGGACACTGGTTTACTTCGAGTTTGTCTAGTGGTACGTCTACTGTTATAACTCCTCTGTAACAAGAAACACGACATGCATTTACAATGTAAACATTGTGTTATTAAGCTTTGAATTGTTTGCGTAAATATTTAAGTAAATAAGTTTATCATTTTTTAAGTAAGTTTTGTAAGTTATAAATTTTATATAATGTACATTACTTAATTGTTTAAATAGGAAAACCATATAAAAATATTTGACACGATGTCATGCAAAATAGACCATAATCTTAATAACACGTTGACAAATATATGATAAGAATCAATTATTGACTGCCTGGTAGATCTAAAATTTCAACATAATAAAGTTCAAGACCGAACATTAAAATGGCAAAAGAACGGTTATAGTCATTGTATATACCGCCCTCTCATTGGGTATATAAATTCTTAGAATATACCATGAAACCACAATAAATTATAACAATGTATGAAATATACGTTTAGAAAACACTGTCCGTTGTTTCATTATATATTTCATTCCCAAATTTGTACACACAAAAAAAAAAACAGTTCTTCTTCACTATTAAACTACACCTGTCATTTCAAATACCTACACTAAATCTATTGCATCCAAGATTTTCAAGCACAGAAGGGAGTAAAAGACACTTACCCTCAAGTATTCAAATTCCAAAGCTATTACCAACTCGCTAAGCTTTTTACAGTAAATGTGACATGCAGAAATACTGTGAGAAGGAACACTCCCGAATTTGGTTAATATTTTAAAGTTCTACTAAAGTACTGCAAAATCTTCAAGACAACCAATTTATTTTTTGCAATTTGCAATAATATCAATACTTTTGGTTTTTCTGTGTATTAAACCATTAATTCCCAAATACTAAATTGAAAGATGGGATGCATAGTATCATCAAACATCATCAAACATAACTATTTCTGATAAACTCATTGATTTCAAAATCAACCACACCAAAAAATAATATGATCAAAATACCCGACGTTTTGATCCACAGCATATTTGTTGAGTTTGGTGGATTGATATTTCAACAGACAGTCGGTATTTCTATTATAACTAATTTTCCAACTATACTGGCCATCGTTGTGATGTACTCATATAATTAACATACAATTGTTTGGATGTAACTTTGATTTCATACTTACGCGAATTCTATTTTATTTGAGATGTAGTTCTTTTTAAAGAATGGAGCAGAATATGTCATGATCCACTCATCCACCATTCCATCACATCTAAAATATGGATGTGACCATTGTCCATCGTTATAATCTGGTGCCTTGTATCGCATAGGGAAGTATTCAAATCGAATCTGACTGGTCCCAGCAGGATCGTATCTTACCATTGGTCTCATCTTATACGTTTGTAAGTGTTCAAAGTTGGTTTTCCAGTTAGCTTTCATCTTAACATAAAAATCTTCATAAATGTATTTTCTGGGATTGCCAGCAGTATCAAGGGCAAGAGCTCGTCCATCTTGCATGTAAGCAAAGGGACCAAACATTTCTCTTTTGGAACCATCTTGGTTTTCAAAGGTGTATGGTTCGAAATAAAGCCCACAAGAAAGAATTTTATGATCAGCCATAACGTTGGCAATAACCTCTCCAAACATTTGTTCCATGTGCAATCGTCCACCACCCCTTAAATTACCAAAGTTGTCGCTAGCTTGAACATTTTGTAAGAAGTTACTCAAAAAGTGGGCTAGTCTAAGTGCTGTTCTTCCTTGGTAATCAAATTGTCTGTCAACGCCATAGGCAACGTCTCCTGGTAAATGTAAAAGACTTGGAGCTGAAGTTTTACAGCTAACCTTATTGATACTGGCTTTCTGACGGAAAATCCTGATCATTTTTTCAAACCTCATCTGATCAAATTCGGATCTCTCACCACTATTAACCGTTCTCTTTCTCCTCTTTCGTAACTTATCTTCTAAATGGATTGGCGATAGCTTTTCTTTTTGTTGTCTTTTTTCAAACTTTTTTTGTGCTTTTTCCAAATATTTGTTAACCGTGTCATCATCCACATTAATGGATTTTAACGATCGACTTTTTATAACATTTGGTTCAGACCCGTTTAAGTAGTTTTCTGATCTTCTTCTTCTGACGTTAATATCTCCTACGCCAAACTCTACGACTACTTGCTCTGTCTTGTCGACAATGGGAAGCACTCCAAGTTCTAAAATTATTTAATATAGTTTATAGTAAAAAATTGACTCAATTTCCTGAAAATGTATGTCATTGATGTGTTCACTTCTTGTAAATTTACTATGTATAAAATGTTGAAATAATTAAACAGTTTTTTTACCACCAGGTGTCATTGGTCTTGGTCTGAATTGGCACAACTTTTAAAGAGCCCACGATGGAACAAACTCAACAAAAGTCAAAATCGTTAAAAGTGAAATAAGTTTATGATAATTTATAACTTTCTCCATAACAGCCCACGATTAGGACGTAATGCAAATCGAAAATATTTTTGAAGGGATATTATTTCTACACTGAGTATTAAGGTGGTTGGAAATTTGTATCGTAAAAAGTTCTGTTATTTGTCCGAGCATAAACAACCAGGATTAATATTACTTTCTATTTTTCAGAAAAATGTAAAGGCAATAATCATATCTATCAAATGCAAGATATTTATTTTCAATTTGCTATCTTTTAAATGTCTAAAATTTAATCTGTTTTATCTGCAAATAAAGATGTTAGTGTAGTTCATGCACGTGTCTCGTTTTTTTTTTTATATATGGAGAAGACCGTTGATTTTCCCGTATGAATAGATTACATTAGTCATGTTGGTGCCCTTTATACCTTGCTGTTCGGTGTGAGCCAATGCTCAGTGTTGAAGGCCGTACTTCGACCTATAATTTTTTACTTTTATACGTTGTGACTTGGATTGAGAGTTGTCTCATTGGCACTCATACCACATCTTTTTATCTATATTTATATATTTGATATATATATATATATATATAAGTACGTCTGAGTCAGTGACAACCCTACAACAGATGTATCCATCGGATCGCCATCAATGATGGTGATACATGGCTGTGTACATAATGTATATACAACTCGTCTAAACATCAACCCAACAATGTTAGATCTGTAAATTTGCTTTCGCAAATTTTTGGTTTTTCCCTCGCCGGGATTCGAACCCATGCTACTGTGATATCGTGACACCAAATCGCCTGTACTGCAGCCGTCCCGCTAGACCACACGACCACCTGGTGGGTTGATGTTTAGACGAGTTGTATATATATATATATATATATATCTGAAATTAAGACCGATTCTGATACAATATATCCACTTAAAATGTTACACGATATCTTAAGCAGATAATAAACAGAAAATTATCGTTCAAGGGGTTCGTGTTGCTTATTCTTTGGTTTTCTATGTTGTGTCATGTGTACCTGTCTGTCTTTTTCATTTTAAGCCATTGCGTTGTCAGTTTATTTTCAATTTATGAGTTTGACTGTCCCTCTGGTATCTTTCGTCCCTCTTTTAAACAAATTTGATATTAATTTTATCAAACATTATTATTTCCTACCTGTATATACATTGGCATTAAAAAAAGATTGGGGTGAAATATCATAAACTATTTAAAAAAATCTTTTCTTTCAAACAAACATCTGCAAAAATCAAATGTTGTCACCGACTGGTGCAACCACAACGTAAAAAAAAAACAACTCTTAATTATGATTAAAAATATTTTTGAAAAACTTACGTCCATCTTTCACACATTCAAAGTTATTCTTGTATTCTTCATCAGTTGCTCTTTCTACGTCATCACCTTGGAATGGGGGAGATATCCATCTTGGATACCGATATGGATTCTTACAATGACAAACATATCCTCCACGTCTTCGGCCATAACCCATCTTATGTTTACACTGAAATCAGACATTGACAATGACAAACATATCCTCCTCGTCTACGCCCATAACCAATCTTGTGTTTACACTAAAATCAGACCTTGACAATGACAACATATCCCCAGGTCTACACCGTAGCCTATATTATGTTTTAACTATAAATACACATTTGAAAATCAAAAGATGACTAGTTGCAAGGCGGATTGAAAATGGTTAGTTTGGATGAATATTGTGAAAATAATTGTAAAAAGTTCGAGATTGCATGTTGGTTACGTACGTAAGCGCTGCACTGTTTTAGTTATCTTGTGGTGTTTACCGTTGATGGAATATGTTCGATGTTCTGCAGTTTCCATGTTGTGTCGACTTGTATATAATTTGTTTGTGCTGTATTTCTATCAAGTAGTGTTTAGTAATATTTTTTTTACTTTTTCATAAAGCGGGAGGTTTGGCATGCCATTAAACCAGGTTCAACCTACCATATTTTCTATAAATAACCTGTACCAAGTAAATATATGACAGGTGTTATTCAGAGTATGTATGATTATGCCAAATCTCGTATTATACGTCAGGGTAAACAATCTGATTTCTTTCCTTGTGAGATGGGGGTGCGGCAAGGGGAAAATCTTTCACCTGCTTTGTTTTCTATATTTTTAAATGATCTTCAAACTTTTTTTGAAGGGAAAAACATAACAGGCTTAAAATCTATATCACAAGAAATCGAAAATGAGCTGACAGTATTTTTGAAATTATTTTTACTTTTATATGCAGATGATACTGTTTTATTAGCAGAAAATAGCACTGATCTACAATACATGTTAAATACATTTTACGAATATTGTGAAGAATGGAAAATGAAAATCAATACAAATAAAACTAAAGTTTTTATCTTTTCGAGTGGCAGAATGCCAGCAAATCTCAAGTTCACAGTTAATTGTAACGACATTGAAATTGTAAAAGAATACAAATATTTAGGTATTTTATTTTCTAGAAGTGGATCCTTTTTATCAAATAAAAAATATTTAAAAGAACAAGCCACAAAAGCTATGTATAGTGTTTTAAAAAAGGTAGACAAAACAATTTGTCAATAGAATGTCAACTTGATTTATTTGACAAAATGGTTTTACCAATATTGATATATGGATCAGAAATATGGGGTTTTGAAAATATAGATATACTTGAACGTGTACATTTACAATTTTGTAAAATGATTTTACATTTAAAACAGTCTACTCCAAATTTCATAGTGTATGCAGAACTTGGCAGATACCCTATTACTGTGTCTGTAAAACTGCGAATGATTAATTTCTGGAGTAGACTTCTTAATGAAAAAGAAAGTAAAATTTGTGCTGTATTATATAAACTTGTATTTTTATATTATAAGGATTACGGAATAGACACTAAGTGGATATCATATATTTAAAAATATTTTTGATAATTGTGGTATGTCCAATATATGGAATGCACAGTTTGCTGATAAATGGGTGTCAAAATGTATTGAGCAAAAACTCAAAGATCAGTTTCAACAAGAATGCTTTGCATTTGTTGCAGAATCACCTAAAACTTTATGCTATCGTATTTTTAAAAATAATTTTCAATTGGAAAAATATTTTTCTGTTTTACCTTACAAATTCATTTATACATTATGCAAATATAGATGTGGTAGTCACCACTTGCCGATTGAGTCTGGAAGGTGGCAGGGTTTACCGTGAGAAGACAGAATCTGTCGTCTCTGTGACTCAAACGACATTGGTGAAGAGTACCATTATATTATGAATTGTGGATCTTTTATGTTTGAAAGAAAGAAATTTTTACCTACATACTGCTGGTCTAACCCTAATATCTATAAGTTTGATCAACTGTTTAATTCATGTAATATTGTAATATTAGAAAAACTATGTAAATTTATCAAAGTTATAAATGTGGAAGTCAGTCCTCCAAGTTAATTTCATTGTATTGTTCACACATGCTTGTAAAAATTGTACCTTATAGTTATATTTATGTATATTCTCTATAACTATGTAATTGTAGTTTTATGAGAAATAAAGTATTCGTATTCGTTATTAAATAGTTCGTTTATGTGTGCATGCTGGCGTTTATTGTTGTTGCACTTCGGTGTTCCTTTGTTTTCCTCTTATAGTTGATGTGTTTCCTCGTGTTTGGTTTGTGGCCCGGATTAGTTTACTCTCAATTAATTTGTTACCTTTGAACACCGGTATACTACTGTCGCCTTTATTTAGACTTTTGATATTTCGACATGTTTGTTATTTGAGAGTTGTGATATGCGATCTGCATTAATTTTACTATTGAAAGGTGTGAATACAACAGGTGCGAAAAACCATTGCATTAATTTTTATTTCAACCAAATTTATCCTCTGGTTTTTTCGCAATAGATGCAACATTATTTAATGATGTCGATTTTAATACAACTTGCACGTGTGTCTGGAATTACTTTTACGACTACAGACAAGACTGACAATTTTGGAGGCCAAATACATAAAATCTAAAGGATTAAGGGTTTTATTTGTGTTTCAGGAACTTCTATCTTTTTATGCAAATAATTTTGAAAAATATATAGCATCGTCTACAATGCATTTGAAATGGTATGACACACTTTAGATTGACTAACATAATAAGGAATGTAAATGTGAATATCTAATATACATGGGCCTGTTCTAAAAAAGGTATCTCATCAATGATTGTCTCATGTCATATCTTGATGGTTTTTATGGGTTTCCTGAAGAATTTTGGGTTGATGGTTGATCTCTGATAGTTTCTATTGAACATGTTGAATGTATTGTCATCTTTTATAGACTGGGAACATTTAAGAACTTGACTATACGTGTCTTTTTGTTATTGTTGTCTTTGGGTTCCTGTTTCATTAACACATCTTCAGTTATTCGTATTGCAACAGCTTCATGCATTTCATCTCTAAACGTCTTTGAATATTCGCTTTATGTCAAAGAAATTTAACTTAAAACGACAACCGTTTTAGTAATTTATAGACATACTATATGCTAATTTTCAGAACGTGGATAGCATATCATGCCATATGTGAAAAATGCGATCTTAATGTTTTTGATTTTACCAATTAATTTTTTTTCTGATATTGCTGTTGCATCAATGTGCACTATGTATATTTTCGTTAGAATTATCATAATATAATTTGAACATAATTAGATAAAAACACCTCAAAAAGTAACAGCATATCAATCAGGCAGAATTTGTTTGTCGGAGATAGATAGAAATAACATAACCCAAAGAGAAGAGAAAAATAGACACTAACTTATAGTTCATAAAACACAACTTAAAAACTCAGGGTTCAAATTGGTCTAAAACACTTGCCAACCTTGTTAAACCCGTTGATTTTTTGCCAGACCAACATATTTAAATATGTTGTAGCATTTCTCTAACCTACAACCCTTTCATACTAAGACAGGAAAATTTATCAGTTTCGTTTTTCTTTCAAGATAAGAATTGCTATTCTAATTGGAGAAGAGGCATGTTATTTAGTATTACAATAAAAAAAAATCAAATTAACATACATTTCTTAATTAGTAATAGGTCAATGGTACTTATTTGTCTATTCGTATTACATAATTATGTATTTAGTAACAATCCTATTTTTTAATTGAATACTAGAAAATGTCCTTATCTTTATCCTACACATCCATAAGAAATTAAGGATCAAATCATTTAAACATAAACATAATCCAACCGCTACTTCAAAGCACAATTACATAATATAAGTTTAAAGAGCTATGATTTGATGTTGATTTTTCAGAGAAATCACTGTTAGAAGATAAAAGTCACAAATTGAGCACGGAACGTTTATGAATAGTAAATAAAATTACTTGGACACCCAGAAGAACTGGGCCTGACAAATACAAATAAATAAGGCCATATTCATACGCATTAATTTGTAATGTAAATGTTACACATAAGCTTTAAAAGGTAGAATTTTACCCCTGTAGAAGGCCCTTTACATCTTGAAATGCCGGACAGAAAACTGGGTCCAGGGTTACCAGGACTGGTACCACAGGCATTAAAGTCAATCTCTTGAAAATCTGTATCAATGACAATAACGCCAACTATTCTGGAAAACAAATATGAATGTTAATTAAAATGCACAACCAATGAGTCCTGACATTTAGTCTTAAATATATCACATTATAAAGATTTTAAGGGTGTTAGTGTTTTTTTAAAGAAATGAAAAATTAGCTGTTTTATTAAGCTTATCTGTTAGCAAAAGGTGTGTTGTTTTATAACCTTGTATGTCAATATATGTAATCGTCCTTGTACTATTTGTATTGTTTATTCTATATGTATTTCCGCCTTATATAAATGTAATGGATTCAAAAGCTCTTCGGGGCTTATGTTATTTGTGAACTTGCACATCGACTTTAGATAAATCTTCTGAATCTAGTTGCACTTTTTATTTTACGATTTTTAAAACAACATTCTTTGATGTGGTTTTATTTATCTTTTGTAACTTTTGGATAGTTTGGTCATTTTTAGGTTGTACCGATATAATTGAAACCATTTTTCAATTTGATTTGTATTGTGCTTTAAATCGTTCTCACTATGCAATTTAAAAAAATATGCAAAGGTCGTAGTATTCGTCAACAATTATCACTTGCTATAGGTTTTGATATTTATATGATTAGAATTGTGTGATAATGTACGTTATTTGGTCTTTGTTATACACTGATCGTTAAGTTCATTCCCATCGTTTGTATGGACTATGGACGATTTAGAGCTTACTAGTAAATAGTCTTGGCAGTCAACGCTGAAAACGTGTTGCGATCTCTAGATTGCTAAGTATGGTGAACTATTGTTTTTTAGTTGCTTTCTCATTGACAGTTACCTATTATAAATTACCATTAACTTCTAGTTTCTATTATCATAAGTTAGAAATTGAAAATAGTCCATTTCTCACTAAACAAAAACTTTTATTCTGTTGTTACAATGAAGTTTAAATACG
Organism: Mytilus galloprovincialis; assembly: GCF_965363235.1. Taxonomy (NCBI): domain Eukaryota; kingdom Metazoa; phylum Mollusca; class Bivalvia; order Mytilida; family Mytilidae; genus Mytilus; species Mytilus galloprovincialis. Next base: position 94,805,869 of record NC_134843.1, read on the forward strand.
AACGATAAAAACTAACCTCTGTCTCCTTAAATGTGTCCAGTTAGAATATCTTGGCATAAAATCCACTATTGGAGCCACAGCACTAACTTTCCATTTCTTAGATCCACGACAATCGAAATAGGGCTGTGTGAAGCGAACTGGCAATAACGTATCGTCCGAGTTTTGTTGTTTTGGTAAGTTAGGTCCAAAGAAGTTAAAATTGTCGAAATGATCATTAATAAACTCTCCTGTGACATTTGAATACTTTATTCCTACACCAAATGTAAACTTTTTACTTTTATCCAATGCACTGTCAGTATCAGGTAACCAGAAGTTGTACCACGGGTTCATTTTATAACCATCCGTAGTATAGTTTTTATTTGTACCAGCGCCAATGTCCGTTACATATGCCGCTCGGCGTGTAGGCTCGCGTAAATAATTATCTTGGTCATACGTGTCATCCCAACGCCAACCTTTGACGCCAAATAATGGTATTGTGTTGTTGAAATCAAGAGTAACGAACCAATTTGGATAATAACAATTGTTGTCAAAGACTATAGAACTTCCGTTTATATTGCTTGGGTTGGCGTTCATATCAGCAGTTACGGACATATATAGATAATGAATATTTGGTTGTTGGTAAAATAACTCGGTGTCATTCATCTTCTGTAAAATGTAACTCATGAAATAAGCTCGATTTAACGCCATATTATGCATGTGAACAAGATTTGTTCTATTTTTATAAATAATTGTACTTTTCAACTGATTTGCCTTTGGTATTTGCGACACTACATCTGGGCGAAGCAACATTTCCCGTTTTGACTTACTTCGACAATTTGATCCTTTTACTGCTTGAAACAAATCATCAATAATGTCAAAATTATCACGTTTCATCCATTCATATTTTCCCGCCAGGACAAAATGGCAAAATAAAACAATGACCCAAGGGGCAGCTCTAATCAATAATGAACATCCCGTTAAACTTTTTCGCGCCATTTTTCACATTTGAAGTTTCAAATAGTACTGCCTGAAAAGAGAAACGAAAAAACTTATTAACACAGTTTTTCTGTATCTAACTTCCTATATAGACACGCACTCATTTCACTCCTTTTCAGATTGATGTGGTTCCGTTTGTTTCACTCCCATGTTTCTCTATTTATATCTATGTACAATGAGGTATTAAGTTACTAATCTATTCATGACATATTTGACAAAGCACAAAATATCATAAAAACAACAAGAGAGTCACGCTTTATTGTCGGGGTTCTTCTTTTGTTACTGAACTGCCAGTTTTTATTCAGATATGAAATATTTTTTGAGAAACCAATAAATACAAAAATTCACATATAATGAAACAATAAGTGTACCAACAAATAAATATAAACAAGTGGCATAGGGCAATTCGGTTTTAGACATTATGGAATACATACAAATTACTGTATTTTTTAATTCCTAACTTTTGACTTTTGAGGCAATTTAGAGAAGAGAGGCGAAAGACGCTAAAGGGGTATTCAAGATAATCAGTCGAAAAACAACCTGACTATACCATAGCACAAAAAGGGAAAACAAAGTTTAAAATACAAACAACAGTACAAAAAACAACACAAAATAGAAAATCAAAGCCAGAGCAACAAGTACCCCCTCAAAACCGGGGTTGATTTCTAGTGCTCTGGAAGGGTAAGCAAATTCTGCGCCAAAAGGACATTCAACATTATAAGTAGAAAACAAACAAATAAATAAATGTGATTGCACAAAACAACTAAAAAAGACGAAAGACAACCATTTGTATATAAAATACAACATAGAAAACCCAACACTGAACAACACGAATCCCTGCAAAAACCAGGTGATTTCCGGTGCTCCAGAAGGGTAAGTATATCATGCTCCATTTGTGGCACCCGTCGTGTTGCTTATGTAAGTACAAGTCAAATGATCGGTCTTATTCGTTAGGTTACTTTCAATGAGGAGAAAAAGGGTTTGGAGTTACGACAATTGGAGCATGTCTGTTATCATCTGTGAAACAGATATTCAATAACGGTCAACAAACTCTAAACGGCGTTAGTAACATTTTTGAAGGGGTGATTATATCTTCACCTCTTAGAACACTTGCTTTTTAAAAATAGATTTTTTTTGTCAGAAGTGACCATATATCAAGGAAATCTTTGAAGGAAATGCATGTTTTGTTATATCGTATCAACTGGGAGCTGTCACATTCTATACATGTAAGCACTGTTGGACAATTGATAGTAACAAAGTTCACCATTAACATTGTTTAAAAACCGGTTTATAATTGAAGACCATGTGTTGATCTGTAAATGCCTTTTTGTTGGTTGTGTAGGGTTGCTGTCACACTCGCGTATAACTCGCACATCATTTTATTCATTGTCGATATATACATTTTCAGGTAATTCATTTCCCCATTTTCATTAACTAACTAAGATTGCATCTTCCTAACCGAGAAACTCTTTTGGACATATTTTCCTTGCTACGTTTGGTTCGACTTTCCAAACTTTGGCTCTGGTATTTTCTGGTGCAGAATTATTAAATATTGCATCGAGCGGGAAAATGTAAATTTCATCTTTGTTCTCAGACAAATTGAGTTTCATGATTTAGACAAAAGTTTTTCTTATATATCCAAATGTGAATGCATTTTTTTTAATTTCTGACAAAATATTTAGGCAAATCTTACCTTGAATTATGCATGCATTTTGTGTTAATCTTGTTTGATATACTAAACCATATTCCTTATGAAAGTATACCACCTCAATATTGTAATCAATATCCAATAATATATGATTTGCGTACATGTATTTACTTCTTCGTTTTTAATATATTTTTAATTGAATAAATCATTTTGGTACGAATTCGATTCTTCCAGCACAATCACTTGAGAGAGCAATTCGAAAAAGAAAATATATTCTGTTGCATCAAAATATTTTCTTCTAATGTTCAGAATTTGATTAGAACAACAACACCAAATGTATGAAAGATTAAAAATAAATATTTTGAAAACTTAATTATAGCTGAAATCAAAATATATATATAAGACTCCTTTGACCAGCAGTTGTGTAAATATAAACTTAAAGCTATTTATTGTCGAGCAAGATTGATGAGGCCAATTTAAAATGCACTATTTATAATTGTCAAGTTTCAAGTGGTTTTATCCAACTTAAACATGCACGACATATGCAAAACCACTAGTTACATCTGACGTGAATAGATGCACAAGTATTTGCGGTTTTGTTTTTTAAAGGATGTGGAAAAATTCAAAAATATTATTTTCAAGTATTTCAAAATTTAAAAAAAAAATAACCTAATAACTTCCGGTCCGCCATTTTCCTCAGTCAGAAAACCATTTTTGATGTTACGTTTGGGAAAATTGCAAAGAAACAAAACATAAATATACATTTTCTGTATTTTAATATATGGTTTTTACCTTAATGGTTTCTTTGTCTTTCTTTGGTGCTCAGTTTGTACAATTGTGTCTAAAAAACAGTAAAAAATCCAACAGTAGATCACATATTGAAATTATTTATCAGTTCATATTAGTCAGACCAATGGTGTTATCTGAAGATAAATGTCGCGTTATCAGTTGTTTTTGTCCGTCGTCGAATCTAGCAACACAACAACGCCTGATAAGCATTGATCGTTTGCAAACAATTTGAATAAAGTTTGACATGTTCTTTGCAATGGAGGGATCAAATTTATATTTGTCCGATGAAAAAAACTCAAAATTAAAAATTCAACTTTATTATACACGGGTAGCAGCATCGTCATACCGTGATGCGTTTAGAATGTTGATTGTGTCATACAGATTGGTTCAGTTAGACATGGTTGTGTTATGTGGTTTTTTATGACAAACAATGACAATATAAACATTCTAATTTTGCTACGGGAACTTTTAAATATGAATTCAAGCTGATAAATATCTTTGATTATAGCTAATATGTTAGTAAATTCCAATTTGTATATAATGGTTAATTATTTGACACAGTATATAGTGTTAGCGTATGCAAAAATATTGGTTTTATTGTCTGTTACATCACGTATTTCGCTACGATAAACAATTGCCGCATTTTTTTCAGAAAAACATCCGCTTCTAGATGTTTTTGTGTTCTGTTGAATAGTTCCTTTTAAAATTGTTACACGATAATGCCTGCTGTACCCATATTTTAACTATTTTATTTATTATGTCTGTTTAATTCACGTATCATTGTAAATATAACGGAATTTGATGATATAAAAAAGCAGATGTGGTATGATTGTCAACAAAGTGAGAGGTTTATCGCTATAAAACCAGGTTTAATCCACCATTTTCTACATTTAAAAATGCCTGTACCAAGTCAGGAATATGACAGTTCTTGTCCATTCGTTTTTGATGTGTTTTGTCATTTGATTTTGCCAAGTGATAAGGGACTTTCCGACTTTTTGCATATAATTTAGGATAACTGACAATTCAGTATCATGGTATAGTTCATGTTCGACATGATTCAGTTTTGTGATACTTCTCGTGTATGAAGTAAAAGTAATGATGAAACTGTAAACATACTTAATAATCTAGAGTTGTCTCATTGGCAATCATACCACATCTTTTTTTTTTATATAATTAATACAACTATTGAACTATTTTAAAAACAAATTTTCTCGCGGATACTTTTTTTCGAGATTCAGATTCAATATTTTTTTATAGTCTCACTACTTGCAATTCATTTACCCTGTTCTACTCCTATTTTGCGGCAATTCGAAATTACATCGTAATATATAATTAGTAGATGCTGTATGATTGCCAATGAGGCAAATATCCACGCGAGACTAAATGACGTCTATATGGTCACCGTACGGCCTTCAACAATAATCACTCATAATGCACAGCAAGTTATAAAAGGCCACGACAAAATTAAAATGTAAATCAGTTAAAAAAAACAACAACAAAAAACAAAAAAACAAACATGTTATAAAGTGACTAGTGGCAGCCACTCACACAGACACATTTCCCGCCAAATTTTCAATGACTTGTCCTCTTCAACTTAATTTCATTTATAGGTTATCTAAAACAAAACAAAAATATTATTACCACTTGTTTATGTTAAAAGTTTGGCACGTGCAGAGATGGTTAAATGACTCAAATGTCAATACGAGTCCATTAGTCAACACAGCACGTCATGTTATGGATCAAATGTCTTTTCTCCTCCCACACATAACTTTATTGGGTTTTCATTCCGATTCAACTTATAATGTTTTTTATACTTCCATTTGTTTAGATGCGAGCACCACCGACGAGTCTTGATTTAGATTTACAATAAATAATGGTTTTGAGTGGGAATTGTGCACCTTGGTCTTATATTGTCCTTGAGTACAACTTATTTTAGACTTGAGGCGATTAAGAGATTGGCATATTATATAGATAGCTGTCTTTTGCTGAAGACTGTATGCTGCACTCTCGATATCGTTTGGTTGTTGGTTGTTTGTTGTTGGGTTACTGTCGTAGAACCCCTTCTTTTCGTAATAAACATAATCTGAATCCAAATAAAATCAACAAATGTATGTGATAGAACCCATTATAAAAATTTATCTCGCCGCTACGTTATCCTATACAACTTTAAATAGACGTCCTTGACCATTGTACTAGTGATGCTGTTTACAATAATTGTACATCTCTGAAGGAGTCCATCATTGACATACAGAGAAAATGGTCTAAGTGAAACAAAAGCAATGGTTTTTGTGTTTGTGATCTTTTTTTTTTTATACCGAAAACCAGTTCAAAAGATCTGCGGTTATTTACATTCTATATAAATATTCCGGCTACCCTTCCTTACGGCTAGTAACTTTTCTTGAATGAAACTACATGTACAATGCAGATATGCGACTATGCGAGTCATGTGTGCGAAAGCTGTAATGCCATCGCCAATAGTAACAACATAATTGGTACAATTCACCAAATGTGAATGTCGACAGCAAATGTCTCTTTGACAGTGATGATCGAGGTGAAGATATTTGAAAATCCAAAACTAATTAAAAACAAATGAAGATATTATAAACCAACTAGAGGCTCTAAAGAGGCTGTGTCGCTCACCTTGGTCTATGTGTATATTAAACAAAAGACACAGATGAATTCATGACAAAATTGTGTTTTGGTGATGGTGATGTGTTTGAAGTTCTTACTTTACGGATCATTCTTGCTACTTACAATTATCTCTATCTATAATGAACTTTAGTAACAGCTGGAAATTATTTTGTAAATTTTTTTTAACAAATTAATGAAAACTGTTAAAAATTGACTATAAAGGGCAATAACTCCTTTAGGGGTCAACTGACCATTTTGGTCATGTTGACTTATTTGTAGATCTTATTTTGCTGAACATTATTGCTGCTTACAGTTTAACTCTATCTATAATAGTATTCAAGATAATAACCAAAGTCGACAAAATTTCTTTAAAAATTACCAATTCAGGGGCAGCAACCCAAAAACCGGTTGTCCGATTCATCTGAAAATTTCAGAACAAATAGATTTTAACTTGATAAACAATTTAACCCCATATCAGATTTGCTCTAAATGCAAAATGGTTTCAGAGTTATAAGCCAAAATCTACATTTTACCCCTGTGTTCTATTTTTAGCCATGGCGGCCATCTTGGTTGGTTGGCCGGGCCACCGGACAAATTTTTTAAATTAGATACCCCAATGATGATTGTGGCCAAGTTTGGTTAAATTTGACCCAGCAGTTTCAGAGGAGAAGATTTTTGTAAAAGTTAATGGCGACGGACGACGAACGACGGACGCCAAGTGATGAGAAAAGCTCACTTGGCCTTTCGGGCCAGATGAGCTAAAAAGGACAAATGTATTGCCAAAGCCGTGCAAAGTATCAGCGCATTGCATGAAGGTGATACATTTTTTAATTTGAAATAATTGTGATTTTGCTAGCATGCTCCTTTTTAATTTCTAATTAATGTCTACATAAAGGCCTTATACATAACATTATTAGATAAGAATCAAATTCTGATATCAAATTCACAAATGCAGTTTACTCCGGTTTAAAGTTTTTCTTTCTAGTTTCTTTTTTTTGTGTGTATTCAATAGATACATGTACCTAGTAATTTAATTAGGGCGAATGATAAATTATATTTTCATAGAACGGACATAAGCAAAACTGTTGATTTAATTTCATGATTTATTTCTGGTTGGCTCTAGGATATTTTTTTCATTCTGTTTTCTAGTTAAACTGTGTGCAGTCTTATGTCTTTTTCTGTTAGTTTTACCAAATATGCAGGAATTCCAATCAAATCGGGTTGTTATTCCAGATATGATTACAACCAACCGCTTCCAGTAATTCTTGATTATAAATAGCGAGCAAGATTGTGTTTGTTATAGTATAATTTATGGCATTACCTATTACCTAATTACTAATATTAATTATGTTTTTCATGAAATAATAATTGACAGTAGAAAAAAACCTCCAATCTTCTTATTTATCTTATATTTTTGAACTTCCGTAGCTTCAATAAAACTTACTTTGCTATTGTCAGTGAAAATGAAGAATTTCACCCGAATTTCAGTTTAACAAATAATACATTCCTGACAATCGAAAGATGTTGATTCACTGGACAAATAAACTGTGATACTTTCCGGAATTTTTTCACAAAAGATCCAAGATATGTTATAAACGCAAATTTCAATACAATGTAAACAATTTCAGAAGACAATGATATAAACCTCTCTAGTCGTTTAAAGTAGCAAAAACAATGAAATTTAAGAAAACCATAAGAATGTTTAACATGGTTTAAAGACCACTAACACGAACTTAAAATAAACAAATGCAATGTGCACGTGATTTGCACATATGACTGATGGAACTGATCGGGTTGAGGATTAAATGCAAATATAAGTTTCGGATCACAACTCCGTATTTAAATGCACCCTGTAAAATAAACCAAATCAATGTGCGCGTGATTTGCATATATGAGTGATAGAACAAATCGGATTGAGGATTAAATGGAAATAAAAGTTTCGGACCACATCTCCGTATTTAATGCACCCTGTTACTGATTCGTGTGTCTTATTCAAATTCTAAATTTCTCAATAAAAGAATTAAAACGAATTTAAAGTGAAGTCTTATTGTATCAACTATGTTTCAACGATTTATATACAAAATTAATATATGTGATGCGAATGGTTATTATAAACGTAAATCGGATATATTTCGTGTTTTTAACCACGTACAACTACTGAAAAGAAAACTCACATTTAAAATAAAATAATTGTCAATTTTTATCATTAATGTTTTATTCTTACATTTTCATGTTCAAATATAGTCTGATCTGATGATTTGTAGTAAAAATAATCTTTTTTAGTAAATCAGCGATTTCTTCTTATAAACTTGAACTGTATGACGCAGAAAAAAGGTTATCTTTACTGAAATTCTACCATCAGATATTCTTATGGCATGTTTTAAAAATAAGTTTATTATTTATCCTTTCATTTCAAAACTTTCTTGGGTTGCATTAAACTCTTTAACTAAGCACATTTTTAGATTTCGTCGCTCCGCTATAACCATTAGTTAAACAAAAAAGGTATTTATTATATATAGCGACTTTCAATATTTAGATCGAGCGATTTGCTCCGATCCCGTGACGGTCCTTTCATTTGTAAATCTTTTGTATTTGGTTAGATATTGTATTAGAATTTTGCAATTTATTTGTTTCATATAGATTATTGATTAATTTATGTATGGTCATTTGTTACAGTTATCTGTCGACTTTTATGTATAAAGGGAAAAGTAAATATCAGCGGTCACTTTAAATTATCTTATGGCAAATAGAATCCCAGCCTTTCTACTGCGAGTCTAACCCCTCAATTGTGCTGTAAGGCAATCCAATTGAAAAAGTATTCGACACACAAAAACATCAACACAATATAAAATTCAAATGTGCTCTGAAAGTTTTTAATATTATTATTTTATACTTTCCAGAATGATAATGATCCTGAAAAAAGATAAAAGACTAGGTGCACTTCAGAACTTTTCCCCTTGTTGTTTTCTATCTAATGATGGTAAGAATAAAAAACGTCTCGTCATTAATGATTTAAATTTGTTTTATTTTTCTATTTTTCGTCTTATTTTCATATTAATTCGCTAACATTTGTCATATCGCAACACTTCACAGCTAGTTTTGTGGGTTTTCTGTTCTCATGTTCATGTATTTACTGGTTTCTCACTTTTAATTTGAGTTCTAGTGAAAGGCTACCTCGTTGCCAATCACACACCCATGGTCTTATTTTGAAATGTGGATACGGCTGTTCTGAGTCAGGACTGAGCCAGTAATGAAGTGGCTGTCGTTGGTTTTTATCAGGCATATTTGTCTATTGTTTATTTCCCAAATCATGCCGTGGGGTTTTTCTTTTGCATTTATTCACATTTTGCCATGTCGGGCCCTATTATAACTGTCCAAGTGGTGAGGGTTTTAATAAATTGATGATTTTCTAATAAATATGTATACTTTTTTCATTTTGACATTTTCATTGGTATCTTGATAAAAAATGGCTGTATTTTATATTTTTAGATAAAAAAAAAAAGCATTGAAAAGAAAATAATAACTTTTATAACACAAAATTATGAAATGTTGATGATATTTCTTATAACAAATACGAATTTACTTTGTATGATCTTGTATATTAAGTTAAAGCATACAGTTTAGGTCTTACGAGAAAAGAAGTCTGTTTGTTTACATTTGGGATCAGATTTACTCGAAAGAAGAAAAAACGTAATCACATATCAAATCACTTTCAAAAAATCTTGATCCTAGCCGACACTTTAAATTTAATGTAGTTGCTTAAATCTGCACTCTGATTGATATTTTTATCATCATTCCACAAGCTTTATTTGTATATGAACAGTGAGGTATTCATTTTCAACACTGCACATATCTAAAATGCTAAGTTATCTCAAAATTTCTCATGTTGCAATTTTTTTCTAATACGTTTTCGGTATTTTTGTGTTTGTTATAAAATATGATAAAAAATATATTAAACACTCTAACAAAGAATTTGTATGCAGATAAGTTGAGGGTCGTGTTAAAAAATCTCGGTGTGTCAGTCTAAAAACTTTGCTTTGAAAAAATGCAGCATAAATTTTTCAAGACCCTACGTAACTTTTAGTTGTTTATATACTCAAAATGCTCAATCTGATTGACAATCATACCACATCTTATTTTTACATTATAAATTTATTTTAGTATAAGTATCAAATCATTCCACTTACCGTGACATAGTAAAGCCGACCAAAGTTGATGAAATCGAAACTGAACAACAAAAATATATGAAATTGAAAAGGTCATTTATTTACTGACATATTATTAAATAATGCAACATATTTGAAAACATAAAGCATAATCTATATTTGTATAATGTAATGTTTTGGTATTTTTAATGGCATCGTCAAACGTTAGGATTTCCAAATTTATATTATTGGTAATGGCAACCGCCGTAGTTTATAAAATTATCCAAGAAACCAAATAATGCATTTCCTGAAATTTGATTGGCTATGATAACCCTTATTTTATCTTAGATGCGAGACTCCATTTTGATGATTTTTTTTTGTCGCTATTAAAACTCATAACTGGAAAAAATATGTTAAGTTCTTATCTGATTTAGATAAAACGAAAATAGTCAAGATATGATATCTTATATTTGTATAATGTAATGTTTTGGTATTTTTAATGGCATCGTCAAACGTTAGGATTTAAAAATTTATATTATTGGTAATGGCAACCGCCGTAGTTTATAAAATTATCCAAGAAACCAAATAATGCATTTCCTGAAATTTGATTGGCTATGATAACCCTTATTTTATCTTAGATGCGAGACTCCATTTTGATGATGATTTTTTTTTTTGTCGCTATTAAAACTCATAACTGGAAAAAATATGTTAAGTTCTTATCTGATTTAGATAAAACGAAAATAGTCAAGATATGATATCTTATTTTTTGTGACATTAATGACATATTGAATTTTATTGATTTTTAATTTGTCTTTTTAAAATCTACTTTATTCAATGAAAATGTTATAAGGTATTTGTAGATGATCCTTCATAGGATACTTGACGTGGTGAGTCCATATTTTTTACCTATCAATTAAATATGTCTGGGTTTCATGTGTGCTAGCATTAGTTAATTAAAGATGTTTTCTCTTTAGAAGAAACACTCCACATATTGCCATTAATTGCTCATACTACTATGAGGGGGGGCAAGGGGTTTAACTGTTATGCTGTTATGGGGCATTTTAATTCTTTGTTATCTGTTATTCTGAAAATATATTTACTGTTAGCTGTTATTGTCTTATTCTTTGTTAGCTGTTATAGGACTATTATCTTTTTTGTTATCTGTTATTATGAGAATCTATTTGCTGTTAACTGTTATTGAAAATTGGAATGTTAGCATTTTGACAGCCAATCTTCCGTAGAAATTGAAGATAATTGAAAATGATTGTGATTTGAATGGATAATAGTCTCATTGGCACGCTTACCACATCTTCTTACAATGTATATCTATTGGGGTCTTTCTACTGGTAATATCGGGTGGCCAAGTATTTGCAGAAGAATTTCAGTAACATACATCACATAAACATATTAAAATCAATTGGACCCAGGACCATTCCAGTATATATTATTATTATCCTTTGTAATAAATTCCGTTGTCTGTGAACATGTAGCATTTTGTACAAATTATAATTCACTTATTACTTGTACAATAACTTATAGTATGGATTTTGTTATAAAAAAAAGCATTGGTACACTATATAGATTTTTTTATTCAATGACCACATAATAATATTTATGCTGTACTATTACACCACTGTCCCTGATTAGGGGAGGATTGGACACCAACTAGCATGCTTAAGTTGACGCAGTCACATTCTGTATGTGCCTATTTCCAAGTCAGGAGCCTGGATTCAGTGGTTGTAGTTTGTTACTGTGTTTCTCGTCAACTATTTTGTGGATAAATTAGGCAGTTAGTTTTCTCCTTTGAATCGTTTTACATTACTAAGTGGTATGGGTTTGAATTATGGCTTTGGGAATTATACAACATCTTTTTCTTTTAGCATTTATATTATAAGTGCTACTCCCTCTCTTTTCATTTACATGAAAGAGAATCCTGACCATCATATTTTTAAAAGCTTTTTAACTGCTTCACATGGCGAAAATTGAAGCTCAGAAATCATTGATGCAAATAAAGATGTGTCTTCAGTTTAATTTTTCGACAAATACCCTTTTAAAAATCCTACAGCTTCTACAATGCTGTACCCAAATTTTCCATATTCTATAATTTCACATAAGATGCATGATTGGTGTTTCACTTGGTGTCATCCAAATTTTCACTAGGTCCAATTTCTATTATACTATCAGAATTGTCACTTGAGTCAATTTCTATTATCAGAATAACCATAACTGGCATGTGTGTGCCAGTTACATGTCCTGTCTCCACTGATCTGGTTTTTTTTGTATTTTATAAGTAAGTTTTATCATGAGGTCATTAAATAAAAAAAATGTGCATCTATGTTTTTTTTTATTACTTGTAAAGTACAAATGTATATATATTGCTTTTCAGAAATAAAAAATCTAAAAATCAAATTGATAATAAAGTGTCACTGGCTGCACTACTTTCAAAAATTAAATAAAAAAACCTAAATCATTAAAAATTGATCCCTCAAATGCCCTAGATTAAAAATATCCGTATATCAAAAACAGAAACTAGTAATTTCGTTCAGAAAAAATCAACATCCATACTTAATGTACAAGTTACGGAAAAAAATCAACCAAGGCAGAACTGCCTCAACGGCCGAAACGTCTTGTTTACACAAATTACATTTTTCTAGGTCCATACCACAAGTTATATACTAAGATCTACGAGTCATCTACTGGATTGGTCCTGGACAGATTTGTTTTCATATTTCATTTACTGTTATCTGTTATTGTCCCTTTTCAATTCCTTGTTATCTGTTTTTCACCAAATCAATTCACTGTTTTGCTGTTATGGGGACCCCCCTTGCCCCCCCTCTACTATGATTCTATGTTGTCTTTGTCGTCTTGATCGAAATAACTGAATGCTTCCTTCTGAATAGTATTAAGTGAACAATTACCAATTCAATTATTTTTTTTCTACAAAATATTTATATTTGTACATTTGTAACATTAAACGTATTTGCAGCATGATAGAGCAATTACAACAAACAAATTGACAATAAATAATGTAGAGTGTACGCCAATGAGACTACACAACACCAAACCCCTACCTCCAAAATGTCCAGAATGAAAAAAAAGGGAATTATAGACTTTAATTCAATGATACAGCAACCCAACAAGACAGAAAAATAAACAGTTTTCAGACAAATAAATTGACAAGTTAAGAATTTATAATGCTTACTACTATATCAATTCTCCTAAAAAAAAATATAGGAAGTTTCATTCAATCTTTTACGGTTATATTGTTTATAAAGCTCGGGAATTTGAATACGACCGAATTGAACTCACTAATTCCTAGCACAAACTTATTCTTAAACGGACTGCTTATGACGTCTTCACATCAAATTCGACGCATGTGTACAGATTGATACTTACGTCTGGAATAAGATGATTTTTCTATAATTTAGTTGTTATTTTAACACGCTTTTATTAATTGCGATTACTCTTAGAACGGCACTGTGGATCGTTTGTCTTTATGTTAGAGGTGCTTGTGCTTCGTGTCGATCTGATTAGTCAATCCATTTCCAACTGATTTTTTTACAGTTTATTTTTTATGTTGTGCTGTATAGCCACTGTCGCAGGTTAGGGGAGGGATGCGCGTACATAAACATATTTAACCCCTCAACATTCTATATAATATCAGGTAATTTGTTGAACAGCCGAAAAGAGACCTACAAACTGGAACAGCATTCAAAAAGTAAACGACACGTTATACAATATCCTGTAGTCTCGTTGTTATTCGGCGGTTTACATGTTGTAAAAAGACTATCATATCATTTATGTGTTTGTTTCTCTGTGATGGGTGTTCTTACGTGTGCATGTTGGTGTTGTATTTCTGTCACGTACATCAGTTTAGCGATATTTTTTTACATTGCCATATATGCGGGAGGTTTGGCAAGTCATAAAACAGCTTCAACACCCCCCCACCCCCCCCCCCCCCCCCATTTATTTCTTTATTCCTGGATTTTGCAGATGACTTGATGTTACCCTCTGAAGAACAATAACATAATAAAATGTAACAAAATTCTAAGTCTTTCGTTCTTCATTTTATTTTCATCAACATTCCAGAAAGAAGTAAATAGAGCAAACAATCGGTCATTCTACAACCAATAACTTTATAGAAACCAAGTTTGACAAACAGGTGGATAAATCAATCATTGTCAGTCGATACTTGTTCAATGCAGTTTTGATGCCTTTTCAACATTTTAGTAATTAATATGTTCTAGTTGTCAGTACAGTATAATTGTTAACCGACTTATATAAATCAATTCATTAAACCTTAAACTACGTTTTCGTGTCGTTTTTTTTAAACAATCAATTCACCTATTTTTATTTTTTTTGCATTTATGTTTTGTTTTACAAGGTAAACATCCAATTCATCTATTGTAAATACTGCGTAGTACTATATCCGGAATACAGGTTTAAAAGGTGTTGTTTAATGTTCACCTAGAACATGACGTCATTGGTCATATTGATTGATATACAGTATATTATGTAAAACACGAAGAAACGTATACAACACGTGTCGATCATATTTCATTATACATTTAAAGATATTGGTAATAGTATGGAACTACTATTTAGATTATAGTATGTTTTACCACCTTATTTATCCTTTGACTGTACAAAGCAGTGACTGTCCTATTTATTTCATAATTTCCCCGCAATATATATATTTAGACCGTTGGTTGGATCGTATGGACGGTATGATTTGCGGAATCTAAAATGCATAGGAATTTAAAAGGAATGTGTATGATATGAAAATTATCTTTCATTTTTTAATATCTAGTAATATAAAGGTTTTAAGTATTCAATGACACACGATACGATACAATACAATACAATTAATGGCTTACCAGGGCCGGGTTCAATATCGTAGCTGCTACGTAGTGCTACGTAGATTTTGACTATTGAACGTGTAGCTATAGACTAGATATTGATAACTCAACCCAGGTCTTACGATACGATACGATACGATACGATACGAAACAATACAATGCAATGCAATGCAATGCAATGCAATACAAAACAAAAATACAATACAATACAATACTGTAACAATACAATACAATATAATAAGAAATTTGTGTTGTATGGTGCTGATGTTAGTCCGTTAGTGAGTCATTAAAGACCTATATATAGATATAGGAAGATGTGGTATGAGTGCCAATGAGACAACTCTCCATCCAAATAGCAATTTATAAAAGTTAATCATTATAGGTCAAGGTACGGCCTTCAACACGGAGCCTCAGCTCACACCGATCAGCAAGCTATAAAGGGCCCCAAAAATTAGTAATGTAAAACCTTTGAAACGAGAAAATCAACGGTTTAATCTATATAAAAACGAGAAAGGAGAAACACGTATGAACTCAATCTAATTAGATTGGTATGAACTACATAAACAGACGACAACTACTGTACTTCTGTGACTTGGGACAGGTGCAAACATTTGCAGCGAGATTATACGTTTTAAATGGTACCAAACCTTCTCCCTTTTCAGAAACAATAGTATAACACCACAACAATCTATGTTTACCTCTTGTTATGTCACCCGATCGACAATGTCGGGTGACATATTGCTATTCCTCTGTTTCTTTTTCCGTATTATAATTATTTTTCTTTCACCTAATTTTGTCCGACCGCTTTCTCGGAACCAAAGGAACCAATCTAAATGATAGTTCACTATAACAAGGAACCCTGACTTTCGAGTTGTAGTGCAACTTTGGAACTAAAAAATGGCTGCCGTTACCATGGAAACAGAACAATTGTGAAAAAATCCAGTTTTTGGTTTTAACGAATTATTTGGATATGCTTAAACTCAGAATCATTATATTTTGATACAATGTAGGTGCCCACTATACACTGGTTTTGGAGGATTTTGGCAATCATTGGAACTACTATGTTGCCATGGAAACTACACCAAAAATTTCAAAAATATCAGAATGCTCCAAATTTAACGAAACTTTACAGTAACGATGAGCAACATTGGTAGATGTGGAATTTGGCGTTAGAATTTCAAAAATGTCTGTCGTTACCATGGAAACAATGCAAAACAGGTCAAAATGGTTCAAAAACCTTAAAGTGGCATTTACTTTCTTAAAATGGTAGGTCAAATTGATCGAAACTTTGATGGTATGGTCCCTCCCATGTACCAATGTGGTATATGCCATTAACTTTTGGGAATGGTCTCTGTTGCCATAGGAACCAATCAAAATGTAAAAAATTTCAAAAGTTTCAAAATGCTCCAAAATTGATGAAACTTAATAGTATTGTTGACTGGCAAGTCTGTATGAGACTTTTGAAGTTCGAATTTCAAAAATGGCTACCGTTGCCATGGAAACTGGAAAAATGTCAAATATTTTCGAAATGCTCCAAACTTTTTTAAATGAAACTTAATATTATTGTAAACTGGCATGTATAGATGAGACTTTTGACTTTGAAAATTTCAAAATGGCTGCCGTTGCCATGGAAACAGCAAAAATGTCATGTTTTTAAAAATGATCTAAATAGTTATCAAAAGTCCCAGGATTATAATTTTATACGCCAGACGCGCGTTTCGTCTACATACGACTCATCAGTGACGCTCAGATCAGAATAGTTAAAAAGCCAAACTAATACAAAGTTGAAGAGCATTGAGGACCCAAAATTCCAAAAAATAATGTACTGAAAATTTACAGAAAAATGTATAGCCATGCAAATATGTGCATTCACTGTTAAAAGTTTTTGAAATGGCTGCCGCTTAGTGGCAATGGGGGGAAGGGTGACATACGCTATTGCTTGCAATAGCAATTCCAGTTGTAATTTGTATTTCTGGTTGCGGTCTAAAGAAACAACTAGAAACTACTGTTTCAGTATTGAAAGTAGTTACTAGTGAGTGATACCATGTTTAATGAGCCTAAATGCCTTCCTGCAACACATGTAATTGATTAAGTAAGATACCTTTAGAGTCATCACTGATCTACACTGTCACCTTTATGTCTGAATGACGTTGCTCTAATTAATAAAGTAATCATAATATCTTTCGGAAATGTTGTCAAATCTCCCTATTATTTACTTTTATTCATACAAGATAACGGAGGCTAGCAACATCGAGAGCAACATATGCACACAACTTCTTTTCGTTATATTGTGCTTAAGAAACGGAAATTATTGGCAGGTAGTTTTAGAAGAAAAAACTTCAATTAATTCGACACTGCTACTAATTTGAAGAAGACATATGCGATGCATGTTAAGTTAGTCCCCTCAGTAAAATATCCAGTATGCCTTCGGAATATATATTAGTGCAACTTCTAGGTCAGCGTATAAAAGGTATCGATTTCTTGAAAATATAAAATACAATTAAAATAAAATGAACGTTCAAATAAGTAGGCCGATACTTTTCGTTAGATGGATGTCTACTTGTCTTCTGTACCGGTAGTTGTTATGTCTTTCGTATATATGTCCAATAAGTTTGTCTCTGATCTTTTGCTATGTTTGCTTATATCTTTTGATTTCAGGAGATTGTTTGTTTGTGAGGTTTTTTTTTTTTTTTTTGCAGCCTCGGTCTCCCGTCTCATACGTGTTTTTTTCCCCTGAATTATCCATGGGTTTTAATCTTTTATCCTGCAATTGGGTGTCCTACTATACAGATACAGCCCTACAGATATCGCTATGCTGTATCTGTATACTATACAGATATCGCTTTAAAGCTCCGCCCACTGCCGGACTGAGTATTGTTTGAACCTTTGTGACCTCAGAATGTGTATTCCAGTTACATTCCAATGACGATGACAATTGTCGATTTCAAAACTTGAATGTGTATGATTGTGTTACAAAACCAACCATGTCAATTTCAGCATGCATGTTTAGTGAATGTCAAGTCTGAAGCGTAGGACAACTCGTACACTTCTGTTTTAAATTTGACAATGTTTTGTTATTTGTTTTTACTGTTGAAATTAGTTGTTATGTTAAAATAGATAATTATTCACCTTGAGCGATGTATTATTGTTGACTATTCGAGATTATTTTTTTGCGAACCCGTCTTCAGCGTAATGTGTGATTTTGATATTACTACGCGGGCCTCAAGGGATTACAAATCGAAAATAAATGCTAAATATGTTAGTTTTTGTGTCTTTCAAAACAAAAACAATATACAGAATTAATTGCAGGATAAAGACAATAACTGTTTAGTGTCTTTAAATATCAGCTGTATTTGTACTCGGCTCGAAACAGGTGTAGTAGCTCGCTAAAAGCTCGCATACACCTTGTTTCCTAGCCTCGTACAAATACAGCTGATATTTAAAGACACTAAACAGTTATTGTCTATTAATCTTGTATGCTTTCCTGAATTATCCATGGGTTTTGATCTGTTATTTTACATGTTTTTAAAGGTACAATGTATATGTAAGTTCAGCTAAATAGTCTTCATTTTGGTCTTTTGTGGATAGTTGTCTCATTAGCAATCATACCACATCTTCTTTTTTATATATTTTGTAAAGAAACTTTTCTCAATTGTCCGTTTTAAGAATTAAGAAGCTAAGGTTCCAACACACTTAGCCCAAGTTTATCTTTTAATCTTTCAAATGTTCGGCTTTCAGCGCTCTGATTTGGTGATTTTGCTCCAGAAATACGTTTCGAACGCATGCATGAAATTTATAAAAGTGAAGCTTTCATTTTTCAAGGCCGCCCTTGAACATTTGCCAGAGAGTACTGAAGTTTTGATCCTTTGTTCAGATTTTCTTCTTTTAGAGCAAATTCATACTGTCTAGTATCTTCTTTGGTGCTGTCTCTTTATGCGCTTCTATAATATTTCCATACCCAAAAAATTGTCATTATGTTTTCTTTGTTTACATAGCTCATTATTCATCATACTATCTAAGTATCTTCTTTTATGCTGTCTCATTTTGCTCTTCTATACAGTTGGATTATGGTTGTTTGTCATATGATTGGTGGTTATATCTTCATACACAATATCATGCTCTGGAATTACAGGTATATATACGAGGGTTTGGATGGGGTTAAATAATTAAAGAATAATGCCCTTAAAAAATAAAGATTAGAGAATAACGGGCAAAAAAAATGAAGATTAGAGAAAAAGGGGTTAATTTTTGAAGATTAGAAAATAACGGGCAAAAAAATGAAGATTAGAGAAAAAAGGGGTTAATTTTTGAAGATTAGAAAAAAAGGGGTTAATTTTTGAATGATTAGAGAAAAAAGGGGTGAAAGTTAAATGTTTACAGAATAACAGACTCCCCCATCCAGACCCTCATATACTAGTATTACATCTTTATTTTAAAAATTTTACTTTTTCAATTGTTATTTGATAAGTTTACATTTGTAAGTCGTTTGGTTCATTTTATACATTGAAACCAAAACGTGTATTTGATTAGAAATAAATGAGTGTGTGTTTAAATATAAACAGTTCTAGGGCGGCCTTGAAACACTGGTGGCGTTTTTCTCGATCTATGTCACCAGGAACGCTCAAACGCTCAAAGCTACGCATTTTTAAGGTCTCCCATGAACATTTTATAGAGAATATGGTGTTTGTTCCTTTGTTCAGATTTTTTTCTCTAGCAAATTCATACTGTCTAGTATTTTCTTTTAAATGGTTTGATTTTATTTTGTTTGTGGTTGTTTGTCATTTGGTTTTTGTTCATATCGGTATAACACATGTAACATGAATGTCGATCGTTATATTACTTAAAAAATGTTTAGTTGTGATTTAAAGGTTTACATTTTGTAAGTCGATTGGTTCATTTTTTACCATACAAATTAAAAAAAAAAAACAATCGTGAAATTGATTAGAAATAAACGAGGATTTGTTATCAATTATGTTATAATCATGAGTTTATTTATTTCCATCACAAAAAAATGTCATTTTGTTGTTTTTTGTTGATATAGTTCGGTATACATACACCAATTTCTGTTATTTTGCTATGATTTTTTGTATTTCGTGTCTTTCATTTTTGCTTATGTGCTTTATCTATAAGCCATTTTATTTTTCTTTGTTGACATAGTTGTTTGTTTTATAGTGATTATAACTGACTGCTGAATCTAAATTTGGGTCTAAATTTTGGAATTTTTATCTATTATCAAATGATTATGTCGGTTTATTTTGCCACACATTGTTGTCAATATAATGGAATTCTATAACGGTTGGTACATGTCAAATCGGCATCAAGTCAAATCGGTACCTATTTATTTGGTAAACTGGGAATAGCGGATATTAATTAAGACACTTTTTACTAAGCGGGAGGTTTGGCATGCCAAACCAGGTTCAATCCACCATTTTTTCATAAAATGCCCTGTGACCAAGTCAGGAAAATGGCCATTGTTACCGTCCCGCATAGTTCGTTTCTGTGTGTGTTACATTACGCTGCTGTGTCTCTGTTGTGTCGTAGTTCTCTTATATTTGATACGTTTTCCTCAGTTTTTAGTTTGTAACCCGGATTGGTTTTTTCTCTATCAATTTATGAATTTTGAACAGCGGTATACTACTGTTGACTTATTTACAACAAAATTTCTATCGGTCTCTAGTGCGAGAGATCGATATTACGAGTGAAAAAATTAAAATAAAATTAATGGAAAAAGACACAGGCATTTGTTTCAGAACACCCCCCCCCCCCCCCCCCCCCCCAACTCGCATTTTTTTTTTAAATGTCACCTGGTCGCGAAATTCCGTTATATTTCAATTTCTCGGTAGTCCACCCCAATAAAACTTGTTCTGTCGTAAATCTTCATGTAAATTGATTTATCTACACCGAGTGCAATACGCTTACTTTTGTTCTAGGAATCAGGCATTCGTAGCAGGTCAACGTCGCATGTCAACCGTACGTAATTATTTCGTCTACCAACACCCGGATTGGAAATGTCTGATGTCGAATCGTCCAGCTATATGCCGATTTAAACATGCATATGCCGTAGTGACAGCAATTCTTCTATACGATTATCAAGCAAGCGAGGGGCTAAAAAATGGGGTTTAAAGAACCATTTTCTTAATTTAAAGAAATTCCGGTACTAAATCAGGAATATGTTTTCCATAAGTTTGATGTCATTTAGCTTTTGATTTTGACATTTGACAGAGACATATATAGTACATTTGTCTCTGACATTTGATAAGGGACATTTGTCAGTTTCAATTTTCTTTATCTCAGTCATGCATGGAGTCGAGTATTTTGTAAAACTAAGTTACGTAAATATATAAAAATAAATAAATAACTTTATCTCAAATATATAACAAGTGGACATAATTTTATGTAACTTGTAATCAGTATATATTTAAAGGTTATCACCGAAGATATACGAGCAAACGTAGTGAGTTGCTATGAATACTGGATTATTAAGTGACAAGAATGCTGTTATCATTTACTTTCTCTGTACGCCTCTTGTCATTATCACGTGATAGTTCAAAATGTCTGCCTCCTGATCGTTTGAAAATGTATACAATATAGTTCCAGAGGGAGAGATCTTTAATAGCATGACTTAATCATCATAATTCGGAAAACAGAAAAATAATATTGTTTTATTCAAAATGACTTCAGTTCAAAACAGACAATATTCAGTGAATGCAAGTATAGATGAAGGGGAGTTGAATTCGTTGCTGGATACAGTATACGTATCAGACTCGGGAAATAGAACAGTGAGAGGCACGTCTACGTTTATTAAATTACCATTATACCATGCAAATATTATATTACTTCCAAAATTAATAATTAATCAATAGGTTTAGGACAACTGACCAAAGTATTTTAATTGTCCAGTTGCAAATATTTCATGAATGTTCAGGATGAACAAGTGCCAAATTGGGAATAGTTCCCAAAATGAATAACAATCCTAAAATTGAGTTATACTTCTAAAATGCTAAGAATGACAAATCTTTTAAGCAAACCTTTTTGACTTAATTAATTTAAGGATGTACACCTCTGAGGAGCCAAACATTTCTAAAATCATGACAATTGAACTTTTTTTCGTAAGGCAGCAACCATTTGATTTTCTGGGGGGGTATGGTTTTTTTTTCTGTACAAACTTTTTTTTTCGCCTGCGGCAAAAAACAATCTATTTTTTTCGCGACAAATCAAAAACAATTTTTTTCTTTTAATTTTAGCATTACATATAGTGGCAGCTGAGGGTGAAACAAACAATTTTTTTTTCTCTGAATCAAAAACAAATTATTTTTTTCTGCAAAAACTGGAAACAAACTTTTTTTTCCAAAAAAAACCATAGCCCCCCCCCAGAAAATCAAATGGTTGCTGCCTAACCTTTAGTCATTGAGAAAATACCATATGGTGGTGCACTTCCTTTTATACTGCAGCCATTTGAGAGTTGATGATTTTCCCATTTTTCATCAACTTTTACCCATTTGTTGGCTATTATCATGAATAATCATGAACAGTTTCAGAATTAAACTCTTTTATATACATTTTATTTTGTACATTACATGAACCAAGATGAAGTGGACCAATCTGAATAAATTTCACTTAAAAAATGTAGGTTGGTGTTAATATAAGAAAGTTTTATTAAATTCTTTTGCTTTCTTGTGTCAAATTTACCATACTGATAATTTGGTAAATATTGGATTTTTCTCATTTTTTTTAAAGACATGTTAGAACAAAAAGCATATTCTGTCAACTTCCTTACTATATATGATTGGGAACAAAAATATCCTAGAAATTTGTAAAGAAAAAATTTATATGGTATGCACATGTTTCTTGTAAAATCATTTCTTGTACCCCTCACCCATTTTCAATAGAACTATTTTTCCAAATGAATAATAAATATATATCTTAATTTGTGGTTTTGGATATTATTATACAGTTATCTCAATAAAAATAATTAATAACTGGTAAAGAATTCATTTTTGTTTTTCTGCTCTAAAAGAATAGACTATTTTCATGTTACCGACTTTTGACTCAGAACTTTATGTTACCTACATAGGACATCCTGTTTTTCTGTTCTAAAAGAATAGACTATGTTCGTGTTACCGACTTTTGACTCAGAACTTTATATTTTTTCGAAGGGTTACCTACATAGGACAACCTGGTACCAAGTCAAGTTAGAGCAGTGTAAAGAAGTTACATATGTACATAAAGCTTTTATTGTAATACTGAAAAATTATTACACCAGGGTTTTAGATATCACAAACTAGTCAAAACATTTACTAAATTTTATCATGGGTATAAGGAAATAATTCGTAAATATAACTCAACATGCTGTCATGCAGACATCTTATAGGTTCAGGTATTTCACATCCAATCTTTTGTGGTAATATTCTTTACAAAGCACAAAAATGTCAGTATTCACCTCAAAAGCTTACAAAACCTTTAAACAGACTTATTAAGAAGGGATATATACATTGTAGTTACCATACTGTTGTCAGGTCATTAAAGATTGCATATTTTGGCTTTGATATTGATTTACTTAAACATGTTAAAGGGTCTTTGCATTGAAACTAAACACATTTATTTAAAAAAAAAAACAGTTGTTGGCCTGACACAGGTTATGTTCTTCTCATATGTTTTATGATAGTATGATACTAAACCCCTAGCTGGAGGGATTGTGCCTGATATTCATATGATGTAGACATAATCTTTCAATCA
Source organism: Mytilus galloprovincialis (assembly GCF_965363235.1). Lineage (NCBI taxonomy): Eukaryota > Metazoa > Mollusca > Bivalvia > Mytilida > Mytilidae > Mytilus > Mytilus galloprovincialis. The sequence goes on from NC_134843.1 coordinate 94,829,652, forward strand.
GTTTAATTGAGGTCTGGAACTGGCATGTCAGTTAACTGCTAGTAGTCTCTTATTATTTATGTATTATTGTCATTTTATTTATTTTCTTTTGTTACATCTTCTGACATAGGACTCTGACTTCTCTTGAACTGAATTTTAATGTGCATATTGTTATGCGTTTACTTTTCTACATTGGCTAGAGGTATAGGGGGAGGGTTGAGATCTCATAAACATGTTTAACCCCGCCGCAATTTTACGCCTGTTCCAAGTCAGGAGCCTCTGGCTGTTTTTTTAATTTTTAATTTTAGTTGCTTGTGTATAATTCAGAGTTTAGTATTGACCACTTTTTAATGTTCGTCTTCCTAATTTTGTCTTTTCTTATTGGATTATCAATGATTATCAGTTGAACTCTACTCATTTTCAATTACTTGTTAAATTACATATTTGAATCACCAGTTCACTTAATACCATTGTAGGATAATCTTGTTTTGCCTTTAATTTTTTGGTAATTCATTATGTTATCTGTCTAGCATGTCTAATGTCTAATGTTTAATATGTTGTTAATTTTAGGATCATCATGGTATGCGTCAGTATTTTTGGTAGTGAATGCAGCATTAGGAGCTGGACTTTTAAATTTCCCCGACTCCTACAGACAAGCCGGAGGAGTCATGATAGCAGTAGTTATACAGGCAGTAAGTATTCTGCATCAGTCGTCAAAGTTGTAAAAGGCCCACTCATCAAAACAAATTTTATAGGTACTAGTCTTGTATTACAACTCTAGTTTCCAGTGCATGTCAAAACATGGAGGGGAACAAAATAGTCCAGTTTTTTCTGAATTTTTTTCTGTACTCATTTTTAGCTCACCTGGCCCGAAGGGCCAAGTGAGCTTTTCCCATCACTTTGCGTCCGTCGTCCGTCGTCGTCCTGCGTCGTTAACTTTTACAAAAATCTTCTCCTCTGAAACTACTCGGCCAAATTAAACCAAACTTGGCCACAATCATCGTTGGGGTATCTAGTTTAAAAAATGTATCCGGTGACCCGGACAACCAACCAAGATGGCTGCCACATCTAAAAATAGAACATAGGGGTAAAATGCAGTTTTTGGCTTATAACTCAAAAACCAAAGCATTTAGAGCAAATCTGACACGGGGTAAAATTATTTATCAGGTCAAGATCTATCTGCCCTGAAATTATCAGATGAATCGGAGAACCCGTTGTTGGGTTGCTCCCCCTGAATTGGTAATTTTAAGGAAATTTTGCTGTTTTTGGTTATTATCTTGAACATTATTATAGATAGAGATAAACTGTAAACAGCAATAATGTTCAGCAAAGTAAGATTTACAAATAAGTCAACATGACCGAAAAGGTCAGTTGACCCCTTTAGGAGTTATTGCCCTTTATCGTCAATTTTTAACCCATGTTTCGTAAATCTTAGTAATCTTTTACAAAAATCTTCTCCTCTGAAACTACTGGGCCAAATTAATCCAAACTTGGCCACAATCATCTTTGGGGTATCTAGTTTAAAAATTGTGTCCGGTGACTTGGCCTTCCAACCAAGATGGCCGCCATGGCTAAAAATAGAACATAGGGGTAAAATGCAGTTTTTGGTTTATGACTCAAAAACCAAAGCATTAAGAGCAAATCTGACACAGGATATATTTGTTTATCAGGTCAAGTTCTATCTTCCCTGAAATTTTCAGATGAATCGGACAACCCGTTGTTGGGTTGCTGCCCCCTAAATTGGTAATTTTAAGGAAATTTTACTGTTTTGGGTTATAATCTTGAATATTATTATAGATAGAGATAAACTGTAAACAGCAATAATGTTCAGCAAAGTAAGATTTACAAATAAGTCAACATGACCGAAAAGGTCAGTTGACCCCTTTAGGAGTTATTGCCCTTTATCGTCAATTTTTAACCCATGTTTCGTAAATCTTAGTAATCTTTTACAAAAATCTTCTCCTCTGAAACTACTGGGCCAAATTAATCCAAACTTGGCCACAATCATCTTTGGGGTATCTAGTTTAAAAATTGTGTCCGGTGACTTGGCCTTCCAACCAAGATGGCCGCCATGGCTAAAAATAGAACATAGGGGTAAAATGCAGTTTTTGGTTTATGACTCAAAAACCAAAGCATTAAGAGCAAATCTGACACAGGGTATATTTGTTTATCAGGTCAAGTTCTATCTTCCCTGAAATTTTCAGATGAATCGGACAACCCGTTGTTGGGTTGCTGCCCCCTAAATTGGTAATTTTAAGGAAATTTTACTGTTTTGGGTTATAATCTTGAATATTATTATAGATAGAGATAAACTGTAAACAGCAATAATGTTCAGCAAAGTAAGATTTACAAATAAGTCAACATGACCGAAAAGGTCAGTTGACCCCTTTAGGAGTTATTGCCCTTTATCGTCAATTTTTAACCCATGTTTCGTAAATCTTAGTAATCTTTTACAAAAATCTTCTCCTCTGAAACTACTGGGCCAAATTAATCCAAACTTGGCCACAATCATCTTTGGGGTATCTAGTTTAAAAATTGTGTCCGGTGACTTGGCCTTCCAACCAAGATGGCCGCCATGGCTAAAAATAGAACATAGGGGTAAAATGCAGTTTTTGGTTTATGACTCAAAAACCAAAGCATTAAGAGCAAATCTGACACAGGGTATATTTGTTTATCAGGTCAAGTTCTATCTTCCCTGAAATTTTCAGATGAATCGGACAACCCGTTGTTGGGTTGCTGCCCCCTAAATTGGTAATTTTAAGGAAATTTTACTGTTTTGGGTTATAATCTTGAATATTATTATAGATAGAGATAAACTGTAAACAGCAATAATGTACAGCAAAGTAAGATTTACAAATAAGTCAACATGACTGAAATGGTCAATTGACCCCCTAAGGAGTTATTGTCATTTATAGTCAATTTTTAACAATTTTCATAAAATTTGTAAATTTTTACTAACATTTTCCACTGAAACTACTTGGTCAAGTTCATTATAGATAGAGATAATTGTAAGCAGCAAGAATGTTCAGTAAAGTAAGATCTACAAACACATCACCATCACCAAAACACAATTTTGTCATGAATCCATCTGCTTCCTTTGTTTAATATTCACATTGACCAAGGTGAGCGACACAGGCTCTTTAGAGCCTCTAGTTTCCTATTTGATTATAGGTTTATGCTGAATTGAAACATATATATAGATTTATAAAAAAATCTTGAATGTTTTTGGGGATATCAATCCAGGAAAGTGGAAGGATATCATGTTTACAGGAAGTGGTGCGGCCTAGTAAAAACAGGGTTACGTTACTTTTTATTCTTCGTGGCATGACCCACTTTTTTTTTCGATTAAATCACAATTTCACATTAGTACATACATGATACGAACATGAAATTTTTTTACTATGTAACATTTTTTATTTTTTTATTTTCAAAGATCAGCTGTTTTGCCTGTAAGTCTATGGAGCAGTTAATTACAAGACTGCAAAAGTAATAGTGTGTTCTAGCTCTTGATCTGCATTCTATAGAATGCGAGGGAAAAGTAAAATAAAAAAGGATACTGAACTCTGAGGAAATTTCAAAAAGGAAAGTCCCTTATCAAATGGCAATATCACAAGCTCAAACACATCAAACAAATGGATAACGACTGTCAAATTTCTGACTTGTTACAGGCATATTCTTTTGTTGAAAATGGTGTATTGAACCTGGTTTTATAGCTAGCTAGTGATTTATTTCAGATAACTTTGTTGTTTGTGGTTCATGTATTACATGTACAGTATTTTATAATGTCAGGGATTTTATTTTAGATATTTTTGGTATTCCTGGTACATGTATTACAGTATTTTAGAATGCAAATGATTTTATTTTAGATATTTTTGGTATTTGTGGTATTTGCAATACTGATCTTGGCCTATTGTTCTGACATTAAGAGTACAGACACCTACCAGGATGTCGTCCTGTCTGTGTGTGGTAGGAATGCCCAGAGACTGTGTGCCTTCGTGGTAATGACTTACTGTTTTGGAACTTGTATAACATTCTTAATTATCATAGGAGACCAGTGGGAAGAATGTAAGTAAAAATAAATCTGAAAATTTATGTAAGATATTGCTTCACTTCTTTTTAGAATGAAATATTTGAGGCATTCAATTTTATGCAGTATCAGTGTAATTGATTGCATGCATTATGTGATTGTGTTAGTCTAGAAATTAGAAAAAAGCTTGTGTGAATATTTTATGACAGAAAGAAAGAGTGAATGCATACGTCAAACAATTTGTAATAATGACTTTACAGTTTACATGTATGTTTTTCGTAAGAATCTATACTTTCCCAATCAAATGCAACATTTATGATAGAACATGCTTCTCAGAAAAACATTACAAAAATCCAAAGGAATATGAATAAGATATTTTCAATATAACTATTAATTTCATGGTTGTAGCATAAAAACATATATTTATAAGAATTGAATACTATTTTTATGCCTTATTTATGGACATCATGTTTTCTGGTCTGTGTGTCTGTCTGTTCGTTTGTTCATCTGTTCGTTCGTCAGTCCATTCGTTCGTCCGTCCATCTGTCCCCCTTCAGGTTAAAGTTTTTGGTCGAGGTAGTTTTTGATGAAGTTGAAGTCCAATCAATTTGAAACTTAGTACACATGTTCCCTATGATATGATCTTTCTAATTTTAATGTCAAATTAAAGTATTGACCCCAATTTCATGGTCCACTGAACAAAGAAGAAGATAGTGTAAAGCTCAGGTTAAAGTTTTTGGTCAAGGTAGTTTTTGATGAAGTTGAAGTCCAATCAACTTGAAACTTAGTACACATGTTAACTATGATATGATCTTTCTAATTTTAATGCCAAATTAAAGTATTGACCCCAATTTCACGGTCCAGTGAACATGTAAAATGATAGTGCAAGTGGGGCATCCGTGTACTATGGACACATTCTTGTTGTAGAATTGGTTTGGCAGTGATGAACATCTTAACATTATTTTACAATCATAAGAGCATTTTAAAAAATCCATAAGAAAACTTACTGGTACACTAAAAATATCATTCCAAGTGAAATGCTTTTCTTGTATCAGTATGTAATTTATTCTGCTAATATTAAAATGACAGTTAATTAATGCTGATCTGTACATTACACAAAATATAAAATACCAGGACAACCCAAATAAAAAAAAAATCATATGAATTAAAATACAACAATAGCAGATATTTTATTTGTATATTTCAGTTTTACTGTATATTGCCAAAGATGTTTACTGTAAGGAGCATCCCTTTTATTTGGACAGAATCAGTACTATATGTGTCACATCATTCTTATTTATTCTACCTATATGCTTTCCTAAAAGGATTGATTTTCTTAAATATCCAAGGTATAAATATATTTATTATGTTATAGGGACACATTGTTTTGTATAGTTTAAAATTGAGAATGGAAATGGGGAATATATGTCAAAGAGACAACAACCCAATCAAAGAGCAGATAACAGTTGAAGGCCACTAATGGGTCTTCAATATACAGAACACGTTCAAAATGAATGTATCATAATTTATTAGTTTAGCACTTCCTTTGATATATCATTTAGACTTTTAAAATAAAAATCAATTAATACACTAATGTAAATTGTGAACAGAATGATACCCCATGTCTGTGATGTCAGGTGACATAGATCCAAACTGTATATTCACTACTAAAGAACTTAATTCTTTAGCATGTTTAGTCCCCCAGGGTTTAAGCATTTTTTGACATGCTTAAAGATCATTGATACAATTTTAATGTACAAGAAAACTCACAAAGAGAAAAGTCCTAAAAGTGATGATAAAAAATAGAATTGAGAATGGAAATGGGGAATGTGGCAAGAAGACAACAACCCAACCATATTTGTTTCAAAGAGGGAACATTGCATTGAAGCAATAACATTTTTAGCTCACCTGGCCGAAAGGCCAAGTGAGCTTTTCTCATCACTTGGCGTCCGTCGTCCGTCATCGTCGTCCGTCTTCGTCCTGCGTTAACTTTTACAAAAATCTTCTCCTCTGAAACTACTGGGCCAAATTTAACCAAACTTGGCCACAATCATCATTGGGGTATCTAGTTTAAAAAATGTGTCCGGTGCCCCGCCCAACCAACCAAGATGGCAGCCATGGCTAAAAATAGAACATAGGGGTAAAATGCAGTTTTTGGCTTATAACTCAAAAACCAAAGCATTTAGAGCAAATCTGACGGGGTAATATTGTTCATCAGGTCAAGATCTATCTGCCCTGAAATTTTCAGATGAATCGGACATTTCGTTGTTGGGTTGCTGCCCCTGAAATGGTAATTTAAGGAAATTTTGCTGTTTTTGGTTATTATCTTGAATATTATTATAGATAGAGTTAAACTGTAACAGCAATAATGTTCAGCAAAGTAAGATCTACAAATAAGTCAACATGACCAAAATGGTCAGTTGACCACTTTAGGAGTTATTGCCCTTTATAGTCAATTTTTAACCATTTTTCGTAAATCTTAGTAATCTTTTAGAAAAATCTTCTCCTCTGAAACTACAGGGCCAAATTTAACCAAATTTGGCCATAATCATCATTGGGGTATCTAGTTTAAAAAATGTGTCCGGTGCCCCGCCCAACCAACCAAGATGGTCGCCATGGATAAAAATAGAACATAGGGGTAAAATGCAGTTTTTGGCTTATAACTCAAAAACCAAAGCATTTAGAGCAAATCTGACAGGGGTAAAATTGTTCATCAGGTCAAGATCTATCTGCCCTGAAATTTTCAGATGAATCGGACATTCCGTTGTTGGGTTGCTGCCCCTGAAATGGTAATTTTAAGGAAATTTTGCTGTTTTTGGTTATTATCTTGAATATTATTATAGATAGAGATAAACTGTAAACAGCAATAATGTTCAGCAAAGTAAGATCTACAAATAAGTCAACATGACCAAAATGGTCAGTTGACCACTTTAGGAGTTATTGCCCTTTATAGTCATTTTTTAACCATTTTTCGTAAATCTTAGTAATCTTTTAGAAAAATCTTTTTCTCTGAAACTGCTGGGCCAAATTTAACCAAACTTAGCCATAATCATCATTGGGGTATCTAGTTAAAAAAAATGTGTCCGGTAACTCGGCCAACAAACCAAGATGGCCGCCATGGCTAAAAATAGAACATGGGGGTAAAATGCAGTTTTTGGCTTATAACTCAAAACAAAAGCATTAAGAGCAAATCTGACAGGAAGTAAAATTGTTGATCAGGTCACGATCTATCTGCCCTGGAATTTTCAGATGAATCGGATAATCGGTTGTTAGGTTGCTGCCCCTGAATTGGTAATTTTGAGGAAATTTTGCTGTTTTTTTGTTATTATCTTGAATATTATTATAGATAGAGATAAACTGTAAACAGCAATAATGTACAGCAAAGTAAGAACTAAAAATAAGTCAGTATGACCAAAATAGTCAATTGACCCCCTAAGGAGTTATTGCCCTTCATAGTCAATTTTTAACAATTTTTCTTAAAATTTGAATATTTTCAATAACATTTTCCACAGAAAGTACTGTTATAGATAGAGATAATTGTAAGCAGCAAGAATGTTTAGTAAAGTAAGATCTACAAACACATCACCATCACCAAAACACAATTTTGTCATGAATCCATCTGTGTCCATTGTTTAATATTCACATAGACCAAGGTGAGCGACACAGGCTCTTTAGAGCCTCTAGTTTCAAGCAAGAAGTTTAATATAAAATTAACTGATTTCAGTGTCAACTTTTGAATTGCCAAAAATGAAGATTGCTTCATAGCCTTCTATACCAAGGAAATATACACACTCTTCAACGTTCTTAATAAAACATACATAAATTATCATCCAAAGTGATTATTGGCATTTTTATGCATTAGGTAGTGTTTGGTAGATTTCAGTGTAAACAAGATGCACAGTTTGTCATAGATATGAAAAATTATCTGAAAATAATTATTTCATGAATGTTTGGTAAGGAATATGGTGCTCAAGATATATGGAAACATCACATATCTATAACAATACCTGGAATGTTAGATTTAGCATATTATATTTTGATTATCTTGAAGTCTATTAGTTGTAATGAACTGACACATAATATTGTAAATGTAAATAATTCATTATGGTTTTCTCTTTTGACAGTATGTTTGGAGTGGTTGCCATATTGTATGTTGAGATTCTAGTTTTTGTCAAATATTTTACTTACCATCAACCACCAGGCCCTATAAAAACAAAGTAAGTAAAGCATCTCTAATTTCAGCACTTCTATCATATATTGAGATCCTGACCTGACTTGTTAAACTAAACTGCATTTAAACACATATTTATAGCATTTAGGAATAACTTTCATTTGAAACATTGTCTTCTCTCAAAACATAACATTTCTCTGCTAAGTATACTTATTTAGTATATTGGTTGAAGACTAGTAATTATCTTAAAAGAGTTATAGATTATCGTTGGTTATCTCAACGAGATTGATTTCTCGCTTGAGCAGGTCACAGCGAAAGTGAGAAAAGCAATCTAGTTGAGATGACCAATGATAATCTGTTTATCGTTATTTTACCTATGACGACGTTGTTAATTTCATTAGCAAAGCCACATGGCTCCTTAGTTTTTAGCGATAATTTTCCATCTCAAGCAAATATCATGATATGAAAATTTATCACCAAAAAGATCAAAACAGTGTTCTAGGATTCCCATTACCCGTTACCCGGGGTAAGTGGATTAGGACAACGGGTAAGTCATTTTTTTAGCCTTTGTCACCCGGTGGTAAGTCAATTTTCAAGTTCGGGGAAGCCGAAAAACTCTTGAAATTTCCCGGTCCTCTTCAATTTTCCCATATCTGCTTTTTATTTTTATTAAATCACGAGAAAAAACTTTGATAAAAGATCGAAGATTTTGTCGATGTCTATCGGCGCTTTTATTCAAGCACTCGTTTACTAGGTGTAATCAAGCGCAAAAGAGACCTCATTCTTCTATCATTCTAAAAGTCGGTCACGGTGTCGGTAAAATCGGAAAATCCGGATTGATAACTGGTGCTTAAATCGGGACATAAACGATTTTTTTTCTTGTCATCAGAGGAAAATAAACTTACAGTTGCATTTATTATAGCTCTTAATAAATGACATAGTAATAACTATAACATATTTGTCAAATTTAGTAAGAAATCGTTTTTTTTAAATTTTGTACAAAATTCAATCGTATCCGAATCCAGCTTTGTTCAGACAAACTTCACAACATATAATTTAAAAGCATGTCATAAAAGTTTTTAAATTTAAAATCTATGTGCAACAAATGACTTATCCTTAATCATTAATGTTCAGTGAATCAGCCTGAAAAATATTCAGTATTTTATAAAGAGCATGTCTGATTTTTAAAAAGAGTTGCATGTAAGTCCCTTATTTTTTTTACAGTGGATTATTGGTATGAAAGTCAGTGAAGTACTGTTATAGTTCAATGTACTTTTCTGGTGGTATAGGTATATAGTTACAATTAAGCCATATATTTCAAATACTTTTCAATACACTTTAGTCATCATTGCTTCATACAAAACATCATTTGACATCACAAACTAGAGGCTCTAAAGAGCCTGTGTCGCTCACCTTGGTCTATGTGAATATTAAACAAAGGAAGCAGATTGAAAATTGACTACAAAGGTCAATAACTCCTACAGGGGTCAATTGACCATTTCGTTTATGTTGACTTATTTGTAGATCTTACTTTGCTGAACATTATTGCTGTTTACAGTTTACCTATGGGTGGAATCAGAAAAAATGAAGATTTTAACATATTGGGGCATATTGTTTCCCCCATTATATTTAGGAAAGTAAATTAAATGTCAAACCAACAAGTTCAATACCAGCTAACTTGCAGCCAAATTTCATTTAGATATCTTGTGCCAGCCAAAAGTTTTATTAAAAAAACATGTCAAATTTGTCAGGAGTGTGACGCTTTTTGTGTGACAGGATTTTTTTTTAATAATTTACATGATGAGTAAAAATTATTATGATGAATGCATGTATATGAAGATGGTTTATAATCATTCTTCAATACTAGGTTTTGTAGATTATAGATTGGTGTTATCATTGCACAAATATTATGTAAATAAATATACATTGTGAAAAGGTATGTACCAAAAATTAATATTGGCAAAATTTGATAATTTCTAAATTAAAGTGTTATGGTTGTATTTTAAAGGAGTATTTGTGTGTAAAACTGGTAAGTATTTATTGTATACATTTATAAGCTATCCATAAAAGGCTATACAGACATCCTGAGGTGCATAATTCACATATTGGATTAACTTCTATACAAGCACCCAAAAATGTCAGGAGTGTGACAACTGTCTTTAAACATGTACCAAAGAATACATAGGACTTAAATATGTTCTTCTTCTTTATTTTTCAGTAGTGGCTATTCCAAAGAGAAGAAAAAAATTTATTACAACTGTGATATGTTTATATCATAGATGTGGGAGTGCATTATATATGTCAGGAGTGTGACGCTTTTTTTAAGGCATTTTCTGTCAATTCATAATTTCACAAGGACAAGTTCAACAGGTTTCTTTGTGTTAGAAATGTTAAAACAAAGTTATATTCCTATCATTTACCTCTTAAATGTGTTATTTATCATGATTGTTTTGACACAATAAGTTTTAATTAGTCATTTTTCTATTTTTTGTGCACAGTAATGCAAATTTATCAAAGGAAATAAGTGTGTACAACTATAAAATCATATAGGAAAGTGAGGAAATGAATTTTGTACAAAATAGAACAATCATTTTGAATTTAAATGGTATATTTAAAGATGTTTCAAGGATTAACCATTCAGATGTAATTCGTCACACTCCTGACATGAATTTAACAATTTAAGAAAAATATGAAAATTAGCTTTATTTTTAGGACAGATAGTTGAAAGACAGCTAGTAATTTAGAAACTTTTGGTAAATCTTCCATTCCTTAAAACATCCACTAGACTTGCTGACATAAGCCAGGCAAAATTATCTGGAAGAAATGATTCAAAGAAAGAGACTTGGAAAGAGAAAACCCGCAAATATTGGCTGAATATAAAATTAAAAAATTATCAGAGGAAGTTGGACAATCTTAAACAAAATAAAAAACTACAAAACCATGCTAACAAAAAAAGGCTTAAAGAAAGAAGAACTTTGAATTCCAAATTTGATAAACAATATAAAGAAAAACAAAGGCAGTAGCAGAAAAACAGTAGAAAAAAAGGAAGAAAGATGAAAAAGAATTTGGGTTGAATAAGGACTTAGAATCGAACAAAAACAGCTCAAAAATTCAAATGAGAACAGATCTGTAACTGTGTCAGATTCCAGATCTACAGTGAGAAAACCTGCACAACACACAAGAAAACAACTGCCACAAAACCCAAATGCTTGGACGAGTTCTTTGAAACACATCATAAAAAATGCTACACCCAGAAGGGCCTTCTAGAAGGGATCATTTATAAGCATTTTTGTTTTGTGGCAATTGTTTTCTTGTTTGTTGTGCAGGTTTTCTCACTGTAGATCTGGAATCTGACACAGTCACAGATCTGTTCTCATTTTAATTTTTGAGCTGTTTTTGTTCGATTCTAAGTCCTTATTCAACCCAACTTCTTTTTTATCTTTCTTCCTTTTTTTCTACTGTTTCTCTGCCACTGCCTTTGTTTTTCTTTATATTGTTTATAAAATTTGGAATTTGAAGTTCTTCTTTCTTTAAGCTTTTTTTTGTTAGCTTGGTTTTATAGGTTTTTATTTTAAGATGGTCCAACTTCCGCTGATCAATTTTTAATTTCAGATTCAGCCAGTATTTGTGAGTTCTCTCATTCGAAGTCTCTTTCTTTGAATCATTTCTTCTAGAAAATTTTGCCCTGCTTATTTCAGCAAATCTGGTAGATGTTTTAAGGAATGGAAGGTTTACCAAAAGTTTCTTCATTTTACTAGCTGTCTTTCAATTATCTGTCCTAAAAATAAAGCTAATTTTCATATTTTTCTTAAATTGTTAAATTCATGTCAGGAGTGTGACGAATTACATCTGAATGGTTAATCCTTGAAACATCTTTAAATATACCATTTTAAATCAAAATAATTGTTCTATTTTGTACAAAATTCATTTCCTCACTTTCCTATATGATATTATAGTTGTACACACTTATTTCCTTTGATAAATTTGCATTACTCAGTGCACAAAAAATAGAAAAATGACTAATTAAAACTGATTGTGCCAAAACAATCATGATAAATAACACATTTAAGAGGTAAATGATATGAATATTACTTGGTTTTAACATTTCTTACACAAAGAAACTTGTGGAACTTGTTCTTGTGAAATTATGAATTGACAGAAAATGCCTTAAAAAAGCGTCACACTCCTGACATATATAATGCACTCCCACATCTATGATATAAACATATCACAGTGGTAATGATTTTTTTTCTTCTCTTTGGAATAGCCACTTCTGAAAAATAAAAAAAATAAAACATTTAAGTCCTTTGTATTCTTTGGTAGATGTTTAAAGACAGTTGTCACACTCCTGACATTTTGGGGTGCCTCTCTTTGTGTTTTTTTAAATGGTCCTAAAAAGAAAGTCCTGTTCTATGGGTAAAGATATCAGAAATTGAAATCAATGATATAGCAATGTGTTTAGTGATTTTTTGTGAAAGTTTAAAGCATTTTTCAATCTTTATAAAATATGTCAGGAGTGTGACAAAATACTGAAAATAGAAGGCTTTTTCTACATACAATTACATTAAAACGGTACAATGAAATGACATTTTGTTTTTTGCAAATGATCACAAAATCTCAGGGCTTTCAAAGTTTACTATTGTAACTGAAATATATTAAGATTCTTTTTATTGGCAAAAACTTCAATCACTAGTTACTATTATTTTTTTCAAATTAAGCTATTCAATTTGATTGTTATTATATGATTTAGCAGAAAAGATGGAAATTTTGGTTTTAAAATTTTCCTTTTTATATTGACTTTCATTTGGAAAAGGTCTGAGCAATGTTTTCTTGACTGTTTTATTACCAAACTTGTTTTTAAGTAGTATGGTTTCTGTTAAATATTTTTGAGATGTATGCTATTAAAATTTAAGATTATTCAATGTGTCTGTTTCGTTCGGCCTGAAACTTTGGAATTATAAAATTTAAAGTATTGGTAATAGGGCAAGACAAAAAGAAATACAAAATATTAAGTTTGAAATTGGACCCCCCATGTCACACTTTTGCTTCATTTTTTCTGATTCCACCCCTATAGCTATAATAATATTCAATATAATAACCAAAAACAGCAAAATTTCCTTAAAATTACCAATTCAGGGGCCGCAACCCAAAAACAGGTTGTCCAATTCATCTGAAAATTTCAGGGCAGATAGATCTTGACCTGATTAACAATTTTACTTCATGTCAGATTTTCTCTAAATTATTTGGTTTATGAGTTATAAGCCAAAAACTGCATTTTACCCCTATGTTCTATTTTTAGATGTGGCGACCATCTTGGTTTGATGGCCAGGTCACCGGACACATTTTTTAAACAAGAAACCCCAAAGATGATTGTGGCCAAGTTTGGATCAATTTGGCACAGCAGTTTCAGAGAAGAAGATTTTAGTAAAAGATATATAAAATTTACAAAAAATGGTTAAAAATTGACTTTAAAGGGCAATAACTCCTAAAGAGGTCAACTGACCATTTTGGTCATGTTGACTTATTTGTAAATCTGACCTTGCTGAACATTATTGCTGTTTACAGTTTACCTATATCTATAATAATATTCAATATAATAACCAAAAATAGCAAAATTTCCTTAAAATTACCAATTCAGGGGCCGCAACCCAAAAACAGGTTGTCCAATTCATCTGAAAATTTCAGGGTAGATAGATCTTCACCTGATTAACAATTTAAACCATGTCAGATTTGCTCTAAATGCTTTGGTTTTTGAGTTATAAGCCAAAAACTGCATTTTACCCCTATGTTCTATTTATAGCCATGGCGGTCATTTTGGTTAGTTGGCGGGGTCACCAGACACAATTTTTAAACTAGATACCCCAATGATGATTGTGGCCAAGTTTCAAATAATTTGGCCCAGCAGTTTCAGAGGAGAAGATTTTTCTAAAAGATTACTAAGATTTACGAAAAATGGTTAAAAATTGACTATAAAGGGCAATAACTCCTAAAGTGGTCAACTGATCATTTTGGTCATGTTGACTTATTTGTAGATCTTACTTTGCTGAACATTATTGCTTTTTACAGTTTATCTCTATCTGAAATAATATTCAAGATAATAACCAAAAACAACAAAATTTCCTTAAAATTACCAATTCAGGGGCAGCAACCTAACAACGGAATGTCAGATTCATCTGAAAATTTCAGGGCAGATAGATCTAAACTTGATTAACAATATTACCCCATGTCAGATTTGCCCTAAATTCTTTGGTTTTTGAGTTATAAGCCAAAAACTGCATTTTACCCCTATGTTCTATTTATAGCCATGGCGGCCATCTTGGTTAGTTGGCGGGGTCACCGGACACAATTTTTAAACTAGATACCCCAATGATGATTGTGGCCAAGTTTGGTTAAATTTGGCCTAGTAGTTTCAGAGGAGAAGATTTTTGTAAAAGTTAACGCCGGACGCAGGACGACGACGACGGACGACGACGACGGACGCCGGACGCCAAGTGATGAGAAAAGCTCACTTGGCCCTTCGGGCCAGGTGAGCTAAAAAGGGTACTTTCTGAAGCATGAAAAAGGTGCCAGGAAATGGCTAGAATGCAGGATTTTGCATCATTTATCCCAGAGCTTCTGGGGGCCTTGAGCGGCCCCCAGACCCCCGGCCATAAGGGCGGCGACCTAAAGCTCACCGCAGCGGACGGCGCAAAGCGCCGTCCGCATTGGTTGGCGGATTTAACTTTTAGATGTGGGTAAGTAATTTTTTTATTGATCTTACCCGTGGTAAGTCAAGGTGCCAAAAAAATCCTAGAACACTGCAAAAGAAAAATGAACAAAATAGTGATAACTAGATCTATCACAAAATCTTTATAATTACGATATAAACATTATATCATGTCCTTTTGTATTCTAGAGTTCCACTCCAAAGTTATAGTCTAGTATTATTATTAACCTGTATATAATTTATTTATATAATTTACCTCCATGTATTTAATAATTTAATTTAAGAAAAAAACCACATCTTTTAATTATTTATGTTATTTACATTTTAGGCCAGACCACTTTATTGATGTGTTTTTAGTTGTGCCAACTATATGTTTTGCTTACCAAGTAAGTTATTGTAGTAATAAACCATTATTTAAGACCTTTTGGCTACTGATACTCCTCAGTTTCTTAATTTTCCTCCTTATACACTTTACTTTCACAATCATTAAGATGTAAGATCAAAGAGCAGATTGCTCTGAGGGATACGATTGCCATTGTTTTCATTGACACATGCAAGGATTTGTATAGTAACTATACAAATCCTTGATACATGTATTAGTATTATTTTCAAAAATAATTCAACTGCACGTGTAAAATGCTCGTAAAATGTAATTTACGTAAGGCCAACTAAAATTAATTAGTAGATTTTCATCCAAATTTTTGAAAAAAATGGGGCGGGTGGGAGGATTTTATTTTTTAAATTTTATTTCATATGAAACCTTCTTGTCATGTGTTATTCATATATGCAATTGTAATCGAATAAGCATATATAATACATCCATAAGGTATCGTGTATAAGACAATAACAATCAAAACCAAGGAGTAACCAAAGACTTATAAAACCAAAGACATTTACATCAACGGTTACAGATAAGAAGTACGAAACAACACGAACTCCACTAAAAACCAGGAGTGAAATCAGGTGCTCCAGAAGGGTAAGCATTTCTTGCACCGTATACGGCACCCGTCATGTTATTTCTTTGTTCAGTTCGGTAATGATGAAAGGTTGTTATGACTGAGGAAGAATATCACTGAGATATGATTTCTGACACACTTTTGTCATGATGGCGACCATAAAATTTCTTGAGTGATGACCTTAATTTGATTGATTCATAGCCCTGTCTTAGCAACTTTTGAGAAAGCAGTATTCCTCGTTCAACAAAACCAACGTATTTTGAGCTATCTCTAAAGTAACGTATCAATTGCGACACATATACTCCATATGCTGGTGCCGTTTTTTTCAAATTCATAAATATATATCTCTGATTGGCAACAACTGTGCTACATGTAATTGCCGCTTTAGAAACCTAATTTATAGTAAACAGCAGAAATGTGGAGAAATGCTTTCTTCAGTTGGATTACCTACATCAAATGTATTTTGCTTTCTAAGCAATGTTTTGTTGTTCTTATAAAATGAAGCAAATGCATTGGTATTCAACAAAAGTACGAAAAGTACAGCATAAAATGAAAACTCAAACAGTGTTTAAATAATAGGGTTGGTCCTTAATATCATCAAGATGCAAATACAATTACAATGTAGAACATAAAGTTTAATGACTCTATCGTGGGTATTGGACAGAGGTTGTTTTCTCTATTTCTACAAAAAACGAAATTAAGGCTAAATCTAAATCTAAGACCTTGCTATAATTAATAAATTAAAAATGCGTATGTTTGTCGATTTTTTTTAACTCAATATATAATTATACGGTCAACAATCTAAAAAGTTCATGCTTGTGTTAATTTCTTTATTCATGTCAAATGTGTTCCACGATTCTAACGCTTTTGGGTTTCATTCACAGGCCAGATTTCTTGACACAAAGTCATTGCATAAATAAAATAAATCCAAGGTGTTTTACTCACAAACATTTGTGTCATTTGTGACCGTACGGCGATTTGCGTTCTTGGACACATCGTATTACTTGTAACCCGAATATTTCACGCCCTTCTCGTAATCAATCTCTATTCTCGGGAAATGATGTTGTCATCATAGATCAGCAGAATATATGGACTTAATCATTCAGTAAGAATACGAGAAATACGAAAACCGAAATTTGAGAAAGGAAGTTTTACATGAAACAAAATCATCGACGGTTACCGGTAACGGAAATGAACAAAATCCGGAAATCGTTTTTTTTTTTTCAAAAATAAAAAAAATCGGGGCGGAAAGATTTCAGAGGGGCGGGCGGGGATGAAAATCTATCAATTAATTTTAATTGGCCTAAACTGAATAGTTATTCAACTTTAAAAATAGCCAATCATTCCTCAATACAAGTGTATGAACAATGTACTTAGGGTATTGTGTTTTATTTTTGTACTATCAATTCCAAGTTTACTTTCCACAGCAGTCACTGAGAGTGAGAGAAGGTATTTCACTTCGTACTTCATCACCTATTTTTCTACGTGAATTCTAGGTGGAACCCCATTCCTAACTCTTTAAATATTTAATTTTCTTTGGGTCAGTGGGCATGACTCATTTCCGTACACATTCCTCTGTTTAAATTGCGATCGGTTTTAATATAATACGACATCTATCGACAGAGAAAATTAATTTTTCAAACGATATGTTTGACGAAAGTTACTTACGGAAGGGAGACAACTTGAAGCAATAATATGGAAGACTCCATTTTTGGCTGAAGGGGTGTTCTAGTTACACCTTTACGTTTTGGACTACATTTATTTTAATTTAAATGATGCATATGATTTAAAATTATGCAACAACAATAACCCTCAATAGCAGACAAACATAGAAAGGATCTTGTGAGTTTCAAATTAATCAATGGAGTGGGGAATCCAGGGCAACCAATCAATCTGATACCCCTTCAAGTTAAGAAAACTATACTCATGCACATAATTACCTAAACATACCTTCCACTTCAGTTCTTATATGACAGAAATAGATTTATCAATAGGAATTCAGAGAACTCTTGCATGTTATGAAAACTGATGAATTCCCCTGACGTGTTTCTTAAAAACACTAACTATAAATACTGCTTAATTCTGATTTCCCATGTTGATAAAAACACTCATACAAGTCAAGGGAAATATCAAAACATGAAGATTATGAGAAGAACATTATAGGACAGTTGTTTGAATTCAATCCTTTTGTTTTTTATACCATTTAAAGCAAGACAATCTCAAGAATCTGAGATGTTCCTTGATGTTTAGAATAAAACAGTTGACATGAGGGCATGGCCCTGAGTCAATGGTATAAGTCTACAATTGCTTAAAAGCAATCGTATCTCAAAAATCAATTGTTGGGTTGCTGCCACTAAATTGGTAATTTTAAGGTATGTTACAGTTTTTGTTTATTATCTTGCATATTACTGAAGATAAAGATAAACTGTAAGATCTACAAATAAGTTTATATGACCAAAACTGCATTGACCTTTCTATGAGTTATTATCGTTGAAAAACATATTTGTTCATCTAGTTTGCCTTCTTTAAAAAATCTTCTCCTTTGAAACTGCTGAATCAAGTTTCAGCCAAACTTAGGCCGAATGAGTATCAGAGTGTATAATATAAATTTTATATTTTATTTTTTTGTACATCAAGGAACATAGCCACGAGGGCTAAAATGGAACATAGGGGTTAAATTCATATATTTGCTTTTGAAGACAATATGACAGATTCAAAGAACATTTAAATGGAATGTTTTAGCCATTCATTGATATATTATTGAAAAGCAAAAATAAGCATTGATGAAAAATTTAAGAAAAAAACCATGTGAGCGATTCAGGCTCTTGAGAGCCTTTTGTTTCTTATGATCCTTTTCCTTTGATGGTAGCTAATTTTTTCTACCGTTTTTTAAAGATAAGTGTATTTGGGATGAGCATGAAACAAACATGTATGTCTATATATCATAAAAATAAAAAAATAAAAAACATTATAAGCTCTTAAGATTTATATTTTCAGTGCCATGTCAGTATTATACCTATATATTCCTGTATGGAGAATAGAAATCTGAAGGAATTTTCCAAAACAATATCCTGTGCCATGTTATTATGTATAGTGACTTATACAGGTACGGCTGTATGTGGGTATTTGACGTTTGGTGAGAACATTACATCAGACATCTTACTGTCATATGATCCAGATATATGGGTGATAATAGCTGTGATACTTATTGCATTCAAGACTTATACCACCTACCCCATTCTACTTTTCTGTGGAAGGTATGTACAGTACTGTAACTTCAGTTATTATTGCAACTGTTGAACAATGGCCAAAGATCTGATATAGGTTGTTGGCATTTAATAATACTACCAAATTTTAAAATGCAAGTTTTTAATTAAGAAAAACCTATATATCCTGCCATAATTTTTGCAATACTTAAAAGATCCTGGGTACAAGACTGGTTATAGTTATTTAATAATAAGTTAACTCATCTTAGATACCAGGATTCAAAGTTATCCTTATGTATATTTTTTATGCACTTAAGTTTGTAGGATTCAAAGGTACTATGATTGTAAGAAATGCATGTTAATTTCGACAGGAAAACAGCAATACATATCAATAGTGCTGCATGAACCTATTTCTTTCATGCAAACTACTGTAAACCAACTAATTTTCGCGGATACTTTATTTCGCGTTTTACCCTTTTTAGACCACTTCGCGGCTATTTAATTTGGCGATTTTCTGATAAACTTGATGTAGTTTAATAAGGAAAGATTCAAGTTTTACATATTTGCGACGATTTATATTCGCGTCATTTTTCTACTCGCGAAAGTTGCGAAACTAAATCGCTCGCGAAAATAAGTTGGTTTACTGTATTTATTTCTAATCGTAATCAAAAGCAAGTATGAAATTTTGTTATTATTTATCATTAAACATGCTTTTATATAATACCTATTTCAGGGCTGCCTTAGTCAGTTTATGGGTTGATATCAGGAAAATGAGCCTACATGAGATAGAAGACTCTGAGAGGAATAGACGTATTATAGTTACTATTGTCTGGTTCATACTGACATTACTACTAGCAGTGTTTATACCTAATATAGGTGTAGTTATACAGATACTCGGGGCATTTGCTGCTGTCTTTATATTTATCTTCCCAGGTAAGAAAGTATACATAAAATAAATTATAGGGCACCTGTCAATTCAAAAACAACCCAATAAAATGATAAAGCTGAAATTTAATTTTAAATAATTAGATGTGTACATATAAACTTCAACTGGAAGACAAGTGTTCATTTAAAACAAGAGTAATTGAACTGTGTAAGGGTCTGTGTTGAAGGCTCTTTGACCTATAACAGTTTCCTTTTAGAAAGTGTCATTTGTTGTCTCATTTGCAGTCATACCACATCTTCTTAAATCTATTGATTTTTTTTTTATCATTTTATTTTGAAAGTTAACTTTTTAAAACTAATACAGTCTTTTTTTAAACAGGAATGTGTATGATGTCAGCAGTACAGAATCTAGTAGACGATGGAATCTGGACGAGAAGATTAAAAGGGTTAGCCATATTTGCCTGTGCATTCATTTTAATAGGAGCTTTTATATTTGGTTTGACACTTACACAGTCTGTTATAGCAGATAAGAATGGTGTCAAGGCAGATAAATCAAAGTATACATGTAACATGTAACTAGTCTGTTATAAAAGGAATACTCATGTCTCTTTATTGTGTACAGTTATAATGTTCATTTCTGTGATTTTTTTACTGCCATTAATTTTTATCACTATCTATTTCATAAAACTGCCAGAATGAATGATTTGCACAAAGAACATTCTATTGTCTGGCTGACAAACATCTGCATTAGATAATAGAAATATTATGTAATTTTCATCGGATTTTTTTCATATTAAGATAAATACTTTCAATCAACCTCACCATATTGACCACAATTTCCCAACTACGAAAATGATTAACATTTGGTAATCAATCTTTTGTCAATTGAATTAAACAAGAAGTTTGGTAAGATGTCGGAACTACAGCCATTAACTGTGACATATGTTGATGCTTATCAAAGTTTACCATTAGAATTATTATAGTATGAGCTTCGTGAACCTGCTAGTGAAATTTTTTTTTTATTGAAAAAAAACCCACATTCTGGTCAAATAATCATATTGTCTAGCCCATTAATGATCAAACGAATATATATTCTAATGGGCATTATCGTACATGCATAGTCAAAATATTGTATGGTCTTGTATTGGACATATGCAGCATTAAAAACTGATATGGTTCACAATATATACACAATGTTTGATATGGCAGTAATATTAGTGCAAGCTATTTTTTTATAAGTCATGATTTAGTCTTATGTAATAATGGGCATTTCAACTGTTTTCATCTGCCAATCGATCTATTGTATTTCTAAGAGATATTGTTTATTATTGTTTAGTTTATTATTGTTTTTTGGTAATATGTACTAGTACTTGGAAATGTTACACATTATAAGTAAGATGTAAGTTAAGCTTTAAAGATGTTAAAACCCAACTGGCTGTAACTATTATTTAAAGTATATTATTTTGCATTGCATATTAAATATTAGATAATTCAGTTTTCCTGTAAAATACCACAAATTATCGTTTTATGGTTACAGAACTTATTATCATAGGATTTGCCATTCACTTCATAAAAAGAAGCAATGTATCATCTAAATTTGTATTGTACTGAGATAGTCCATGAGACCCTTTATAAATTTCCAAATTTTTATTGTGGATTAAATCATTATTATATAAACCATAGTGATTGTTTTGTAAAAAGGTTCTTAAATATTAATTTCACAGTTTGACCATCTATTTCAAGGTACTATAAATTGTGGTGGTAGTCATATTTTGGTTAACTTGATGCATAAGTTTAATGTGCAAAAAATTTACATTCCAAATTTCCACCATACATTTTGAGTAAAGCATCAAAATATCCTGATCAATGTTGCATGTTTATGTTCTCAATTTATATTTTTAATTCATTTAAAGTGAGATTTTAGTGCTAATTCTATTTTTTTTAAGTGAGCCACAACAATAGGCTAATTGTTGACTGTAGTGATATTAAAAGAATTGTTAATACCCCAGTTAACATGTTTGTAAACATATGAAACAATAGTTTAATCATGTTTAGTGAGTTCTACCATTTGTAACAGATGAAGGGGTATATTCTATCTAATTCATCAAAGGGGTTCACGATTGGAGACCAGTAAAATAATTAAATGTTGTAAATGTTGTAGTTACCATTGTTAAATGCAATTTTATTTTATCTTTTTCTTTCAATATACTTTGTGTTCTTTTTATTTATGGAACCAAGCACTTTAAATGTCAGTTGACAGACAGTGAAATCTGTTTAATTTTTGTGCATGTAGCACAAACTTTACAATGATATGCAATAACTGTTCAATAATTGTGATATTTGAATATGTATGATTTTAGTTTTAGTTTATGCACATATAATTTATATAAAAACAATTTAATTTGATGTCTTGATCTTTATATCACAGTCGTTTTTAACCTATATAGATGTTTATTGAAAAGTTAAATATCAAAAATAAGGAACTGTAAAGGAACTGTAAGGAAAATTCAAAACTGAAAGTCCCTTATCACATGGCAAAATCAAAAGCTCAAACAAATCAAATGCACGGAAAAAAACTGTCACATTCCTAACTTGGCACAGGCAGTTTCTGTTGAAGAAAATGTATGATAAAACCTGGTTTTGAACCTAGCTAAACATTTCACTTGTATGACAGTCACCTAAAATTCCATTATATTGACAACAATTTTGGAAACAACAGTATACAATGTGCTGTAATTTTAATCACAATACATATCAGCAACTATGTTGAAAAAGAAAAACAAAATGACATATTGACAGAATTCCAATGGGGACTAACTGTGCACCACTTATTGCGGACCTGTTTTTGTATTGCTATGAGTTACAATTTATGACAAAAATAAGCAAAGACCCATCGAAACAACATCTGATAAACAAATTTAATAATACTTTTAGATATTTGGATGATATTTTGGCTCTCAATAATGACGACTTCAGTATGTATATTAAAGAAATTTATCCTGTTGAACTTACTTTAAATAAAGCTAATACTAACAATGACCACTGCCCTTTCCTCGATCTTGATATCTATATCACTAACGGAAAACTGAATACTACAATTTATGATAAAAGAGATGATTTTTCATTTCCTATCGTTAATTATCCATTTTTAGATGGTGACGTTCCCTTGTCACCATCTTACGGTGTTTATATATCTCAACTTGTACGATTCGCTCGTGTATGTAACAATATTTTAGATTTTAACGAGAGAAATTTATGTATTACTGAAAAATTATTACACCAGGGTTTTCGATATCACAAACTAGTCAAAACATTTACTAAATTTTATCGTCGGTATAAGGACATCATTCGTAAATATAGCTCAACATGCAGACTTCTTATACGTTCAGGTATTTCACATCCAATTTTTTATGGAAATATTCTTTATAAAGCACAAAGGTGTCAGTATTCACCTCAAAAACTAACAAAACCTTTGAATAGACTTATTAAGAAGGGATATAGATACGATACTGTTGTCAGGTCATTAAAGATTGCATATTTTGGCGTTAATATTGATTCGCTTATAGGGTCTTTGCATCGGAACTAAACACATTTATTCAAAAACCAGTTGTTGGCATGACACGGGTTATTTCCTTCTCATATATGTTATGATGGTATGATAACTAAACCCCTAACGGGAAGGATTGTGCCTGATGTTCATATGATGAAATCATTAACTTTCAGTCAGTTTAATTGAAGTCTGGAGCTGGCATGTTAGTTAACTGCTAGTAGTCTGTTGTTATTTATGTATTATTGTCATTTTGTTTATTTTCTTTGGTTACATCTTCTGACATCTGACTCGGACTTCTATTGAACTGAATTTTAATGTGCGTATTGTTATGCGTTTACTTTTCTACATTGGCTAGAGGTATAGGGGGAGGGTTGAGATCTCACAAACATGTTTAACCCCGCCGCATTTTTGCGCCTGTCCCAAGTCAGGAGCCTCTGGCCTTTGTTAGTCTTGTATTTTTTAAATTTTAGTTTCTTGTGTACAATTTGGAAATTAGTATGGCGTTCATTATCACTGAACTAGTATATATTTGTTTAGGGGCCAGTTGAAGGACGCCTCTGGGTGCGGGAATTTCTCGCTACATTGAAGACCTGTTGGTGACCTTCTGCTGTTGTTTTGATTGGCACTGGCTACGGTTACATGGAAATGTAACAATAATAAAAATATTATTGTTACATTGGAGACTAATTGCCGGAATGCAAAGTTGGGTAAGGAACCGATTAATTACGAATGTAACAATAATTATTGAGGCTACGGTTACATTGCGTTATTGTTACATGAAAAACAGCAATGCATGCTAGATTCATTAAACTTAAATCGTCTATATAGTTTTGTTGTTTAATTCATTTATGTCTACTAAATAATACTTGTTATAATAATAAATAATAAATATTATTATTCAACATGTTCAACAAATGGTGTTTAAATAGTTTTAGGTATTAATGGATTTGATGTTCTTAAAGATACTACTTCAAATTAGTAGTGCTAAAGGCGAAAAATATAGTTCAATGGTTTGTTGTTGAAAATCCGGGCTGAGAAAACTGTTCACTTTTAAGTATTTAACTGCACACCTACTCGTATTACTGTCATTATACTTTGAACAAAAGATGAAGAGATTCCTATTACCAATTTTGTTTGGGTGAAAAATTTAAAACTTGCATGGGATGCGTTTGAAACGAAACTGAAACAATATCAAGACACAAATTTCATACAGCTATACAAACGCAGTTACCAAAAATTGATACATCAAAAGCAAAGTTTGCTAACTGTGAACTAACACTGTGAACTTCTGTATACATGTATAAAATTGAGAATGGGAATGGGAATGTGTCAAAGCGACAACAACCCGAACATAGAGCAGACAACAGCCGAATGTCACCAATGTGTCTTCAATGTAGCGAGAAACTCCCGCACCCATCGGAGGCGTCCTTCAGCTAGCCCCTAAACAAATATGTATACTAGCTCAGTGATGATGGACGTCATACTAAACTCCGAACTATACACAAGAAACTAACATTAAAAAATCATACAAGACTAACAAAGGTCATGCAAAGGCTCCGTACTTGAGAAAGGCGCTAAATTGCGGCGGGGTTAAACATGTTTATGAGATCTCAACCCTCCCCTATACCTCTAGCCAATGTAGAAAAAACAAACGCACAACACTACGCATAGTAAAACTCAGTTTAAGAGATGTCCGAGTCCGATTTCAGAATCCCTGGAGGACGTACTATAAAAAAATCAAAAAATTGTATGTTATACTTGTATGTATTGTAAATATAAGATAATGTCTTCAACTTTTATTATTTAGTGCATATTACTAGTCCCATCGAACATTGCTGTTATTCATGTAACAATAACGCAATGTAACCGTAGCCTCAATAATTATTGTTACATTCGTAATTAATTGGTTCCTTATCCAACCATGCATTCCGGCATTTGGTCCCCAATGTAACAATAATATTTTTATTATTGTTACATTTCCATGTAACCGTAGCCAGTGCCTTTTTTCTATGGTCGGGTTGTTGTCTCTTTGGCACAATCCCCATTTCCATTCTCAATTTTATAAAGTACATAAGCTAGTACAAAAGACAAGTATACAAAAATTACAGTAGCACAATAACATTGATTGATTGATTGATTGATTGATTGATTGATTTTTAATTGCTTAATGTCCAGTTGAAGCACAATAACACAAATGTTTGTAATGTCAGGTCAGAAATATTGATACCATACTATGAATAAGTGGGTTTATGGTCTTTTTATAAAACTATCTAATAAACGGAAACTGTGAAAAGGAAACTATTGAACCAAAAGTTCAAAATGGTATAGCTAAGGTCATTCCATCGAAAAATTTACTGACACTATCTATATTTGATCGAACTTGTTTGGATATCTCTGCCACAGTCGACTGCAAATATACTGTCTTTGTCATAGTTAGAATCATGTCATCCTCGCCTGAATGGTCAACTTAAGTAATTAGAAGTTCTGTTCAGAGGTTGACCGACAAGATTATTTGATACATGCTATGATCCAATATGGCTCTACAATTTGGATCATGTAAAGATTTTTCTCATATTTGTTATTGTTCACATTTTTAAAAACATATCAATTAGAGACTCAACAAGGATAATGTATGTACCATATTTTTATTTCAAAATTGGCACGTCGTTTTCAGATAGCTTTAAATACTTTGAAACGAGGATATGGGCGTAAATTGATTGCAAGAATTGTAGATCTACTAGTCATTTTACCAGCGACTAATGTAAAGGTAGCAAACATGTCACCATTAAATATCTTGCAAAGATTGCCTAAATCTCGCACATCGAATAAGCAGACAAATAAGTAACAATAATAAAATAATATTAAAAAATTCGTTATAATTATGAATGTTTATACTATATGGTAGGGATATAATCCTTACACTCAAACATACGTCCAAAACTTTAATAAAAGGATAACTTAGACAAAAGCATTACCCCCAAAGGACCGAGATCGGGTGCTTCGACAGGGTAAGGTTATTAAAGTTTTGGACGTATGTTTGAGTGTAAGGATTATATCCCTACCATATAGTATAAACATTCATAATCATAACGAATCAATTGAGATATGTATTGCTAGATTGGGAAGTTGGCAATTAAAAAAATGAAATCACCACGTTTGTCATAGATTCTAGTTTGATACATTTTATCAATGTGAGTACCGATAAAAAGATGAGGACATAACACAGACCCTCTAGTTTCGGTAGTAGTCTTGATTTCAAATTTCCTGAGATGTATAAGATACAAAGTAATAACGGAAAAGTTTGATAGTGAATGATGGAACATCATTGGTATATCTGAATTTGAATTTAAGAATTTATTATGTTCATTTCAGTCCTTATAACACTTGTCAAAAACAAGAAGATCAAAGAAGCCAGATCATTTAATTTCACGTTCAGCTTTATTGATGATGTTCTTTTCATTTGCAATCTCGAATTTGAGATACGCGGTCATCTCAGTACCAGAATCTATAAAAACGAAACGGTTTTAATTTTGAAAATATTTTCCCCACCTAAATAGCAATATACCAATTTCATCTGCATATGGGATATAAAATTCCCCAACTTATTCGGTATTGAAGAGCTTAAAGCTGTACTCAGACTCAGACCAGTATCTGAGTAAAAAGTTGATGAACCAGAAGTATGTTAAGGAATGTCTCGTCCTTTTTTCTAAAAAAAAATATCGGAAGGAACCATACCAGACCTTGTTGATGAATATTCGGTCCACTTCAAAAATAATACACGAGCGTCTTGACATTCGTACTGGCGTTGTTTATTATCTTAAATAGCGTGTTTTAGGTCGATGCCACTGCTGGTGGAGATTTATTTCCCCGAGTGTATCACCAGCCCAGTAGTCAGCACTTTTTTGTGCTGACAAGAATTATCATTGATATTGTTATATTTATAAATTACCTGTTTACAAAGTTTTGAATTTATGAAATACTAAGGCTTTTCTACCCCAGGCATAAATTACCTTAGCTGTATTTGGCAAAACTTTTAGGAACTTTAGTCCTTAATGCTCTACAATTTCGTTCTTTATTTGACCTTTTTAACTTTTTTGGATTCGAGCGTCACTGATGAGTCTTTTGTAGACGAAACGCGCGTCTGGCGTATATACAAAATTTAGTCCTGGTATCTATGATGAGTTTATTTACTTATCCTTTTTCCCCTCATTGATAATACTTTTACAGTTTAGTCTGTTTTTGCTGATATCCATTAAAATTGGCTCTGTACTTATACTTCCCGTCACTGTTTTATTGTGCTATGGTAAAATTTTGTATTG
Organism: Mytilus galloprovincialis; assembly: GCF_965363235.1. NCBI lineage: Eukaryota > Metazoa > Mollusca > Bivalvia > Mytilida > Mytilidae > Mytilus > Mytilus galloprovincialis. Next base: position 94,857,451 of record NC_134843.1, read on the forward strand.
TCTAATTTTTCAAATGTGCTTTGTCTACATGGAATTTTGTGTTTGTTTGTATAATATGACGTTGCTCGATATTTATACATCCCGTCATTGTACTATTGTTTTTTTTCATTCTTGTCTAACATATTTGCTACTGTGCTTTGTCTATATGTCCTTTTGTGATTCTTTGTTGCATATTTGTTTGTTTTTATAGTGATTAAGATGATAACACAATGTTGGTTGCTGTACCCAAATTTTTAACATTTTTACCTTTTATGTTTGTTTGTTTTGTTCACACATTGTTGTCAATATAATGGAATGGTATGCGACTAAACAATTGAGAGATTTAGCTAGCTTTAAAGCAGGTTTACTCCACCAGTTTCTACATGCGATAATGCCTGTACCAAGTTAGGAATGTGACAATTGTTATCTATTTGTTTGATGTGTTTGAGCTTTTTATTTTGACATTTGATTACGGACATTCCGTTTTGAATTTTCCTCGGAATTCGGTATATTTGTTATTTTACTTTTTGCAAGATGCTTTTGTATAATGCATGTTTCAAATGAGTATAAAAGCAAGTCGGCAAATAGTGGTGTACAATAAGTAACCAATGGAACACCAAATTAAACAAATATTCTGTCGATATGTAATCCGGTATCCAGTATTATGATGATGTCTCCTCGATGTACTTGTTATATACATTTATCGACTATGCAAGACTGTAATGGGTGGTCAATGTCGTTTACCCGCCATGTAATTCCAAAACCACCCTCCAAAAGTTAATGTCGAAGCCAGGAACAAGTTAATTCTATTATAATGTCAAGTTGACCGTGGACCTGTGAGATTCAGAAATTAAAAAGAACTGTGTAATACATATTTATTTTATTGCACATGTAAGACGACTGGATAATACAATAACATTAAAGGTACCAGTTTTAATGAACCAGGTGAGCATTTCTATAAATCAAGTAAATCAAAAGACAATATTAAAAGTAAATGATAAATCTATTCTGTTCGTGTGAACACTTTAAACTGGAATTGTAATCCATTATCTTCCTGAATGTCTGGGTCAACTCCTGACTCCCTGTAACATAAATTTCATAGATATAAAGATATTAGTAGGCGAAAATGTTAATAAGAACATTAAAAGCATAGTTAGAAAATTCATGCAATTAACAAGGAGAAATGGTAACGTCTATTTTCATAAACTGTGCCTTATTTCACCAAGAATCATTCAATATAACTGTCCCTACCACTAATACTGCATTAAGTCATATGCATGTCGACGATCGTTGTCAGTTTATTTTCGATTACTAGTATGAGTTTGATTGTTCTTTTGGTATCTTTCGCCCTTCTTTTAGATGAATATTTTCAAGTTGACCAAATGAAGTCTTTAAAGCAGAATTGGCAATGCAAGTCAACTATTATGTTATTAATTTATTGAATCTTTTGTCTTTTTTTGTGATTTTACTTGTTACCTTTTTAAAACGTTAACTAATGTTGTATGTAAACAGAGTTCCGCTTATAATTGTTCTGACTAAACAACTTTGTGTCCTCACTTCCAACGCACTTGTTATGCACATATTATTTATTCTGCAAATGTAAAACCTCAAAAACATACCCAGTTTCCTTGAAACAGCTTGGTATTGGAGGAAAGGATGTATCACTTGGGAAGTTCTTGTATATTTCTGTGAGGTATATTTTCTTACAACATGGGTGGTGTATTGCATCCTAAAATATTAAATGACACATTAGACCTTGACCTTGAAATCAAGTATGATGCCTTCATTTGCATTCCAAAATAAAAAGGCTTACAAACTGAAGTGTTATAAATTTGACTAATATCAAGATAAAAGTTATAAGGAATCCCTCATTTTTGACTAAAATTGTATTATTTGTGAACCTTATATAACTATTTAACTGTTTCGTTTGGCTCTCATATATCCGGATCTGAGAGTTCATTATGAAGATATATTTAACTAGATGTGTCGAAACGAAACGAATGGTACCGTTTCAAAAAGTTGAGAAATCTGCAATTTCACCAACACATGTGGACACAAACATGATGGTAGTCTCACATATCAAAAATCAGCTCAAAATCTGAAGGCGTATAGATAACTGTGATTTTAAACAATTTTCCAAGTCGTAAACCTTATTTTCGGCAAAATCAGCGGAGCGGAATCAACCTTAACCTTGATCTGTAACTTATCATGGGTAACTGACATACCAAAAATCAGCCAAACAACTTCGGTACTGACATAGTTTATAACAAAAATTTCTGAAACTGTCCGTTTCAAGATTTTGAAATTATAAAAAAAAACTAAGATTTCAACTCCCTCTGGCAAAGTTGATAATAGATGGATTTGGCTATTTTTCGGACCTTTTGTTTCATAAAGCTCTTCAACTGTTTAGGTATTCATACATTCTGGCTATCAAGTATTTGGCTTTTTATGCCACACCTACGATAGTAGAGGGGCATTATGTTTTCTGGTCTGTGCGTCCGTCCGTACGTTCGTCCGACCGTCTGCCCTTCCGTCCATTCGTCCCGCTTCAGGTTAAAGTTTTTGGTCAAGGTAGTTTTTGATGAAGTTGAAATCCAATCAACTTGAAACTCAGTACACATTGCCCTATGATATGATATTTCTAATTTTAATGCCAAATTAGTGTTTCGATCCCAATAGTGCAAATTTCAGGTTAAAGTTTTTGGTCATGGTAGTTTTTGATGAAGTTGAAGTCCAATCAACTTGAAACTTAGTATACATGTTCCCTGTGATATGATCTTTCTAATCTAAATGCCAAATAAGAGTTTTTACTCCAATTTCATTGTCCACTAAACACAGAAAATGATAGTGCGAGTGGGGCATCCGTGTACTATGGACACATTCTTGTTTGGTTCTTGGTTAAAGTAAATCAAGAAAAAGCGATTTTTGTTTTTGGTAACATTTGATTTCAGTAACAAGTTACCTACAATTTTTGCATAATTACTACATGAATTGTTTCAAATTGTCTTAAATGGCGATGCAGGGTCGTAAAAGAAGCTATATCTACCATAAAGAGAAGTCTCAAACATGGGGTAAGTGAAAAACACAATTTGCGTTGAAAAGAATACAAAATCATCAAAAACTTATTATAATCAACGAAGTTATCTTACTGTAAAGGTCAAGTTTACGGTAATGAGCAATGCAGTTTTGAGTTTGAAAGAAATCCGATGGATGCGGTGTAAATATCAACAAGACAGTAATTAATCCAGACATACAATAATCCACATAATATGTAAATAACAACATCTCTTCTTCAATAATGATCAATTATTAGTGATCTGATATGTCCAACTCTAAATCATCCTCTACCCAACAGCGTAGGAAGTTCTTAATATTTTACATACGGTAACAAGGATTTGACTTGAGCAAATATTCATAGACAAAGGACTAGATATTGCCTTATGTTAACTTAGTTTTTTGTAAAGTAAATGTTTTATCATTTAGCGTGTATGTCTATTTTGATATTTATATCATATATTTTTTTTTAAGTATAACAACTATTTGTCAATGTATAGACCTACCTCATAAACGTTTTTCCCATCTTCAAAACACCCTGGCATACTCGTTCCCATTTCATAAGACTTACATCAAATACCTTTTGACCACATAACACATAACACCAAATAACTTTCTCAATCTTTATTTTTACATCATATACTGTCGCCCTCACACACACCCTTTTTTCAATGTTTATACTTACAATACATACTTTTGTCGGTGAATTCACTTATATGATATATGTTTCCACTAAAAAAAACACCAATTTTCCAATGTTTATACTTTCATCATCTACCCCCCCCCCCCAAAAAAAAAAAAAACAAAAACAAAACAAAAACAAAACAAAAACAAAAAACATTTGTCGATGTTTATACTTTCATCATGTACTTTTGCCCCCAAAAAATACCCAATTGTCAAAGTTTATACTTACATCATATACTTTTTGTCCACCTAACACCCATACTCGTTCACATTTTCCTTCTTGTTTTAATGTATTTGCATATATCAAGGCTGTATCTAAGTTGTCTGTAACTTTATTTACATACTCATCGGATTCTAGTTGATCCCTGTTGAATGTAAAAAAAAACTATGTTACGGTATCTCCCAGTCCCTGTATCAATCGATACTAAAACATTAGCCAATCACAATCCATATTCACTCTTGTTTCATTGTAAAAAGTAAATACACAAAAAATACTGAACTCTGAGGAAAATTCAAAACGGAAAGTCCCTAATCAAAAGGCAAAATCAAATGATAAAACACACCAAACGAATGGATAACAACTGTCATATTCCTGGTTTGGTACAGGCATTTTCAAATGTAGAAAAATATGGATTGAACCCGGCTTTATAGAGATAAAGCTCTCACTTGTATGACAGTCGCATCAAATTCCATTACATTTACAACGATGCATAAACAAAACAGACATAATAGATAAAATTGTCCCAATGGTGACTGGGGAATAGAAATATGGTCACTAATGGTGACTGGGGAATGGAAATATGGCAGTAAAACGCTTGCCGAAGTTGGGTGTCCGTTTGGCTGTGCGGGATGTATTAAGTTCGCAGCCACGTCCAGTCAGATTGGAGACGTTAAATCCGATGCCTCGTGTAAGGAGTGTGCCACGCTCTTTGCACGTTAAGAACCCTTGCAACAACTCTTTAAGGGGTCCGTAGGTGGCCTGTTGCAAGGCAAAATTTCTGTCCCTATCCAATATACCCTCATTTTCCATATACCTATAGTATTTATTGTGAACTTGTTCTCGTCCTGAAAATGCATGAAATATTTGCCACTGGACGGTAAGCAACCAACAATCAATCAATCAATAAAATTGTCAAAATTATAATCCTTTCGTTTCATTTTATCCTCCTGAAATTAGCACGGTCTAACTATGTAAAAACAAAAGTTTTTTGTTCACATTTTCTCATTAAACCGTTCGTTTTATCCCAGATATGTATTAACATAATTCCCCACTATCTAAATGCTAAATTTAATGAGAAAAAAATCCAATTATTTAGTCAAAAGGTCAGTATCGAAAATCTGGTGTACTCGAAAAGTATGTGAAATTGAAAATTATCTTTAATAAAAAGGTTTTTCAAAATTTTCTATATTTTTTTAATTCCATTTTATTATTTTTAACCTTGAACAAGCCTAAAGTTCATACATCCTTACCTTTTGGAATGAGAAATAATGACGTTCAGATAGCCAGGGTGTGTCCGTTCCAAACCTTTAGTGCTTTCCCATGTCATTCGCCCTTTTATCACCACTGTGTATTTTCCTGTAAAATGTTAGATACTATTTGTCAATGATTGCATTTATGCAATTTACGATTGAGCATATATGCAGATTACAGCATGCTGACATTTGTTTAGTTATCATTCACGTAAAAGCATTAAACAAGAGAATAGTGAGCATTCATAACTTGTGATTGGCTGTCTGGATTTATTTGAAACTGGTAAAGTTTTAAATTTGACTCACGTATGTATTTTGAATGAAATCTATTTAAAACTATAAGTTTTGTGAAGGCAACCATGATGAGGATCAAATCATCCAAAAACCAAAACCATTATTAGGGGATGTAACAATGAATCGTATTGATTTAATTTGTGAAAAAATAAAGCAATATTCATCAGCAAACAAATGGCGTAATGACTGAATCTTAGATCGTGTTCCGAATCTTAGATTGTGTTCCGAATCTTAGAATGTGTTCCGAATCTTAGAATGTGTTCCGCAGTCAGGCCTCTTCTAGAACTTGGTTCGACATCCTAAACTGAAATCACGGAGGCATGATAATGACTGCATCAATAATTAATAGTTTTTCTACAATCTGTGCGATAATTTCTAAGATGCAAATACGTGTGATTTCGACAATGTCCAATGTAACATACAGTTTTGATTTTCAATCATCATCGAATGAAAGTTTTAGCATGCTTAATAGTCAAGTCTATGAAGCAGTTTTCTATAACATTATTTTACATGTATCTCCTTAAGAACCTAATGTCAGGATCACCAGCTTGAATTTTAGATCGGCTTAAAAACAGCATTTTCAGTAAGACAATTCTATGATGATGGAAGCATAATATCAATCAAACGTTTGAAGCAGTTTCTGAAGATCTTTCAAGTAAAGAAAACAGAATAATTTCTTTAATACAAAAGACGCAACTGCAACCAAACTTTGTGCTGCAGGGTTTGTTTTTACTAATGATGATGTACATCGTTACACATCAATCTTTAAATCAATTATCTAAATTATCTGCATCAACCAACAGGATGCAATAATTCACATTTCTTCCGAATATCTTACCTTTAATGGTTGGACTACATTTCTGTGTATAATATTCGTAGTCTTTCCTGAAAAAAAGTATTTCAACCAATTGTTCATTATATGACAAATCAAGGAATATGGTATCATGATATGTTATTGTACCGTTTGCACGTGTCCTATTCCAGTCTGTGATATTTTTACTGTGTGTAAATTACAATGGCGTGTAAACCATGCATAACAAAAGTCGCATCGGGTCTTTCTTTTTTTAGAGCTTATTTGATTTCCTCAGTTTCCCTCCGTTAGATTAATTTCTCTGTTCCTAATCGTATTACCTGATTTCAAACAACGGTTCACTGTTGCCGCTTGACTTTAGCAATGATACTTGAAAGTAACCAGCTTCAAGTTTATCATAGTAGGCATTTATCTAACCAGTTCTTTGCAATCTTCCGCATTTTAAAGTTAGCTTCCAACCGCCCAGCCTTGAGAACTTTTCACATTTCAAGGTCAACTAGTTCCTCCGGAGACAAAGTACAATAAACAAAATATTCCGAACTTTCAGGAAAATTCAAAACGTAAAGTCCTTAATCAAATGGCAAAATCAAAAGCTCAAACACATAAAAAGAATACAAACATTTAGTGTCAAAACATATCTTGTTATATTGAACTCCTTTACAACTGAATAGAAACGGGGTGCAAATTTGAAATGCCTCGCCAGCTTCACTGATTAAGATTGAATTTATGCTGGAAGAGTATCTTATATCGAGTTCAAACTACATGTATTACACAAACGTAACATAATCAATAAGCATTAAAAAAAGTTCTAGGTCACACAAAACCTGGCAGACGGTCATGAACACCTTACAATCATTCTCGACACCAAATATAATTGACGTATTACTCAAAGTAACTTGAAACATATCCGGTGATAAAGGAAACTAAACGATAATGAGTTTTGTAGGTTCATTTTGTTGGTTGGGTTCGTCTAGCTCGGTTTTCAATTCTATATGTTGTATTTTATTTTGTAGACTGTTGTTTGTTTGTCTTTTCGTCAGTTTGTCTACGACATTTGATTTAGAGTATATTCATTTGGAATATATCACCCTCTTTTTAAATTCAGACGAATCCTGTCAGGGAAAAAAATACGCATGAATTATACCTATTACTTATAACTAAGAAACGACCCTTGTAACTTTACCCTGATAGACATGTATACCATACCTTGAAATGAATATACATATATACTAAAGGAAGTCCTATTACAACACCAAAAACTTCAAGTGATAGTATGATTTTTATGCCCCACCTACGATAGTAGAGGGGCATTATGTTTTCTGGTCTGTGCCTCCGTTCGTTCGTTTGTCCGTCCCATGCATGCATACACTTTAGGTTAAAGTTTTTGGTCAAGGTAGTTATTGATAAAGTTGAAGTCCAGTCAACTTGAAATTTAGTACACATGTTCCCTGTGATATGATCTTGCTAATTCTAATGCTAAATTAAAATATTGACCCCCAATTTCACGGTTTCCTGAACAAAGAAAAGATAGTGCGAAGCTCAGGTTAAAGTTTTGGTTAAAAGTTTTTGGTCAAGGTAGTTTTTGATGAATTTGAAGTCCAATCAACTTGAAACTTAGTACACATGTTCCCAATGATATGATCTTTCCAAATAAAATATTGACCCCAATTTCCCGGTCCACTGAACATGTAAAATAAAAGTGCGAGTGGGGCATCCGTGTACTATGGACACATTCTTGTTTGTTTTTATAATTGAACCGTGAAAATAAGACCAAGGAACACAGACAATGTCCTTACCATGTTTCTTGGAAGCATTAAAGACATGTTATATAATACAATATAATATTGGTTCGGTATTTCTGGAAGTACATGCAACATGCAACTTTTTAATAACAAAGGTACACGCTGAAATGTCTCGCCTTCTTTACTAATCATTGATATTATGTTGATAGTCCTAAATATAGAGCTTTACTAAACTATCACATAAACTTAACATGATCCAAGAAAATGAGGTCAAATTCATAGACATCCATGTACACCTTACATTCATTTAATACACTAAATATAGTTCACCTATTGCTAAGAATTAGAGTTAACCACGAAAACTAACCATTGACCAATATGAAAATGAGGTCAAGGTCAGATAAAACATGCCAGACAGACATGAACAGCGTAAGATATTTCTATACACCGAATATAATTGACATATTGAAAAAAACTTAACTTTGACTACTGATCTGTGGAAGAGACCCCCCCCCCCCCTCCCCCCGTGAAAATGAAGTCAAGGTCAGATAACACCTGCCAGTTGGACATGTATACCTTACAATCATTCCATATCCAAAATATAGTATACAAAAAAAACAGTCCGAAACACATAAACATAATTATAACCACTGAACCATGAAATTGAGGTCACAGGCTCGACAAAAAACCAAAAGCCTACTTTGTACTTTTTGAGGGATTCGAGAAACAAGAGTCCTGCTTGCAAAGTTATTCTGGTACATTTCCAATAATATAATACCCTTATGGGCAAACGATACCAAATGGATCTTGAACTTGAAAGTCAAAAACAAACTGACAATGTTATGGCAAAAAAGGAAAAACGTACAAAAGTAAACAACAGTACACAAAACACGGCATAGAAAACAACTAAGAACCAGTCAAGACAAACCCCACCAAACACCTCGGGTGGTTACAAAACACGGCATAGAAAACAACTAAGAACCAGTCAACACAAACCCCACCAAACACCTCGGGTGGTTACAAAACACGGCATAGAAAACAGCTAAGAACCAGTCAACACAAACCCCACCAAACACCTCGGGTGGTTACAAAACACGGCATAGAAAATAACTAAGAACCAGTCAACACAAACCCCACCAAACACCTCGGGTGGTTACAAAACACGGCATAGAAAACAACTAAGAACCAGTCAACACAAACCCCACCAAACACCTCGGGTGGTTACAAAACACGGTATAGAAAACAGCTAAGAACCAGTCAACACAAACCCTACCAAACACCTCGGGTGGTTACAAAACACGGTATAGAAAACAGCTAAGAACCAGTCAACACAAACCCCACCAAACACCTCGGGTGGTTACAAAACACGGCATAGAAAATAACTAAGAACCAGTCAACACAAACCCAACCAAACACCTCGGGTGGTTACAAAACACGGCATAGAAAACAACTAAGAACCAGTCAACACAAACCCAACCAAACACCTCGGGTGGTTACAAAACACGGCATAGAAAACAACTAAGAACCAGTCAACACAAACCCCACCAAACACCTCGGGTGGTTACAAAACACGGCATAGAAAACAACTAAGAACCAGTCAACACAAACCCCACCAAACACCTCGGATGGTTACAAAACACGGCATAGAAAACAACTACGAACCAGTCAACACAAACCCCACCAAACACCTCGGGTGGTTACAAAACACGGCATAGAAAACAACTAAGAACCAGTCAACACAAACCCCACCAAACACCTCTGGTGGTTACAAAACACGGCATAGAAAACAACTAAGAACCAGTCAACACAAACCCCACCAAACACCTCGGGTGGTTACAAAACACGGCATAGAAAACAACTAAGAACCAGTCAACACAAACCCCACCAAACACCTCGGGTGGTTACAAAACACGGCATAGAAAACAACTAAGAACCAGTCAACACAAACCCCACCAAACACCTCGGGTGGTTACAAAACACGGCATAGAAAACAACTAAGAACCAGTCAACACAAACCCCACCAAACACCTCGGGTGGGGGTTTCAGAAGTGTAAGCAAGATCCTGCTTCACAGGTTACAGTCGGCGTTTAATTTCATGTAAGCACAAACCCCAAGTTTTTGTCTATTTCTGTAGTTTTCATTGAATCTATGATTAACTGAAGTGTTTGAAAAATTGTTTCAAAAACCATACATAAATTTCTTGTAAAATGCTACTCCTCTGTAAACTTCATTCAGTTTCAAACCAGGAAGATGTGAATTCCATTATTCGTATTTATCAGGGGCACTAGCTGTCAAATTTCTGTTCACCAATTTGACTCAAATTCTCATATTCGACTAATAACATACTTAAACATCCAAATAAAAAAGTCTTAAATGAACTATTTCCGATGCAAAAAACAGAAATTATGTATCAGCATGTCAAGTGCATTGTAGTTAAGACGACTGGTAAGCCTAGTTACGCGTAACCCAGCTCTAGCTAAGAGGTTCAATTGAAGTTCACATCAATACAGATTTAATGAGGTCAAAAATTGCTTGAAAAAAATTAATTTATGAGCAAATTTTTTTGTTTATTTTGACCAAACTGAATAAAATTAGCTGCTAAATTCTTCATTATTTCGCTTTCATTAATGATTGAACAAAATAAATACATGTTTTATTTTTTATCTATATCTCGTAGCTAGTGCCCATTGAAAGGTTTTATACCCATAGAACTTCTTTAATCATTTTTAGAGTTGTTGTTGGCAAAGGAATTTCCAATATCAAACATTTGCTATCAAAATGAGTGTATTTGATCAAATAGGGACATCAAAACTGCTCTTTTAAAGAAACCATAAGCTCTTTATAGCTAAGAAAGGGTGAAGAGGAAAGATTTTACATCGTAGCTAAGTGACAAAGTATAAGAAGAGTATGAGCTAGCTATGTGTAGAAAACATGCACACAAAACAGGTGACAACACACTCACGCTATACATGGCCAGGGAAGTTTGTTGTTCATTCCAATTCCTCTGTTGCTACACATTGCTGCCATGATAGCAAATTCACACACCTGGTTCACTTTCTAATGGAAAGAAACATGCATTTCTGATCATTTTTATTTGTTCGTGGAATCACGCAATGATTTGTCTTAGTAATGACTCCCAAGGAAATCAATCAAGCAAAACTATCAAATTATTACTGTGTGCACACTTTTTTTAGTGGAGTTTGATGTTTAAAAAAAACAAATATTTATACTATATGAATGTTGTGTATGTTGAAATATGTAACGATGTTATGAATGAAAGCACTGTGGTAAACCTACCACAGTCCTACCCCGAATTGTTTACCAGATTTCTTGTTACAAAGTATTATCTCCTAGCAATAAATTTTGATTTACATAGGAACTGCATAGCAAATTTATATATTCAAAATTATATATATAGGCCTATTATGTCTGTTTGTTTTCCTCACACACTATTGTCAATATAATGCAAATCTGTGCGCTTATCATACAAGTGAGAGGTATAGCTAATAAACCACGACTAATCTGTCATTTTCTATATAAGGAACTGTTCACATAAAGCTTGATACCAAATTTCAGGGAGCTACGGTAGGTATGTTTGTTCTGCTCACACACTATTGTCAATATAATGGATTTCTGTGCGACTGTCATTCAAGTGAGAGGTATAGCTAACTAATAAACCAAGACTAATCTACCATTTTCTATATAAGGAACTGCTCACATAAAGCTTGATACCAAACTTCAGGGAGCTATGTTAGGTAGTTCAGTAGTAAAATATGGGGACATGTATCTTTCTTGTATGTAGAGAAATGTAAGTATTCGGAGGAGCAATGAATATGAGAATATATCACTTTGTAAAGCATGCTCAAAAGAGGCTTTATAGCGAATGTCAAGATGCTCTAGCTTGTAGATCCCTAGAAAATGGTGTTAATTCCATACATGGCCATTATGTATAAGAATATATATCACTGATGAGACTTTTAAAAACCAATGACATAATGTTAAAGAAAGCCAATAAAATACTGATTGAAGAATATTATATTGTGAAATAGAATTACATCTGAACTATGGTGCAAGTTAGTCACAATGGGTACATAATGATACATACATACTAGCACTACTGAATGGTTTGTTAGTCACATAACTGTATGATTTCAAGAATGATGAGCAATTTCTCAGTAGTTAGACTTAGATGGGCTTGATAGAGCAAACGGTGGCATGAATTATCATTGATATTGTTATATTCATAAATTAACGGTGACATGAATTATCATTGATATTGTTATATACTGTTTACAAAATGTTGAATTTTTAGAAATACTAAGGCTTTTCTACCTCAGGCATAGATTACTTTAGCTGTATTTGGCAAATTTTAAGGAATTTGGTCCTCAATGCTCTTCAACTTCATACTTTATTTGGCCTTTTTAACTTTTTTGGATTTGAGCGTCACTGATGAGTCTTTTGTAGACGAAATGCGCGTCTGGCATATATATAAAATTTAGTCCTGGTATCTATGATGAGTTTATTCACTACATTTGTAAAATTTATTTTTTTAAATTGCAATTTTTAAATATTTTAGTTAATTGCATAAAGTTTGAAGTAGAAAGTTTTAAAAAAATATATATAAAGAATAGGAATTACTTTCTGAAACTATTTTCATTGTAGTTTCTCAGCTTGTTACTGAAATAACTGAATATGAATGTTTTGTGTGAAGGAATAGGGGAATTTTCATATGAAATAAAAGAACCTTTGTGCATACACTCACATACCCCCAGGCCCCTACAGTCCCTTGTCAAAATTCCTAAGTCCAAAAACTCATAACTCATATAACTGTATAAAAAGTCAAGGAATCATAATTTCTTGAGAGTATCTACATCTAGTGTCCTTATTAGCTACAAAGTATCATATAATTCTGTTATATGAATTCATAGTAGTTTGATATCATGTAGAAGCAGGGTTTTCAACTACAAAAATTTAAAACACTTATTTAATAAGACAAAAACTAGCCAGTAAACACATAAAACCAACTTCTCTAAAGATTTTATAACCAACTTATTTACGTTCATTTCTGCATATTTATATAGCCTTTGTTAATCTCATGTTTTCTTTGCATTTTGGTTTATATATTTGTATGTTTCGGAGTATAGTGTGGCATCCCTTTTGCTGAAATAGAATACTTAATTGTTTAAAGGGGGAGGGGGGACTCCTGGTACAGAATTTTCTCCCTGCTTTGAAGACCCTTTGGTGACCTCTGGCTGTTTTCTGCTCTTTTTGATAGGGTTTTTTGTCTTTTTGACACATTCTCCATTCTTTTATATAGACTTGATAGGCATTGAGACCTAAATTGTATTCAGATTGAGAAGCTACCCTGATCACATCATATTGGTGTTCCAATCATTCCAAAATATATATTTAATTATAATGCATGTGTACTTCTGTGCTGACATAAATTATCATTGATATGGTCATATTCATAAATTAACTGTTTACAAAACTTTTGAATTTTGAAATACTAAGGCTTTTCTACCTCAGGAATAGATTACCTTAGCTGTATTTGGCAAAACTTTTAGGAATTTTGGTCCTCAATGCTCTTCAACTTCACACTTTATTTGACCTTTTTAACTTTTTTTGATTCGAGCGTCACTGATGAGTCTTTTGTAGACGAAACGTATGTCTGGTGTAGTTACAAAATTTGGTCCTGGTATCTATGATGAGTTTATTGACATACTGCCCTTGTATTAAACCGTATGAATTTGATTTAGAATAGGAATGTATTATTTATTTATGTAATAAGTTATGGAATAAGTTGTCTTTGACAATTTAATTGTTATAACATATATTTCAAATTAAAGAAACGGGTGAAACTGAAATAAGTGGTTCAAATAAGAAATAACACTTTGTACTGTGTAAAAGATTCAGTGTGAAAAGCCTCTTGTATTAAAATGATTGTAAAAAGTAAAATCATAAAAATACTGAACTCCAAGGAAATTGGCAAAATCAAAAGCTTAACCACATCAAACGAATGGATAACAACTGTCATATTTTTGACTTAGTACAGGCATTTTCTTATGTAGTAAATGTTTGATTAAATCTGGTTTTATAGCTAGCTAAACCTCTCACTTGTCAACAGTGTGTTATTATTTTAATCACTATAAAATCAAACAAATATATAAACAAACATTTACCATGGCACAATAACCATGACAACACAATGATAGGATGTATAAGTACAGAGCCATGTCATAAGTAACAAAGAAACACAGCATATAGACATATTGAGTGAGACAGAGGCTTCAATAACAATCAGCAATTAGTGTTTCTATTTATAGGTAAAGAAATAATATATGGTGCATGTAAATAAAATTAAAAGGCAAACAATGATAACAAACAATAATCTTTATCATAAACAACATACAATATTTATATCTAAAGATGGCTAAATGTTATTAACAGTCCTTTATAGTTCTATAATAGCAACACCTTTGTGAGGAAAATCTTATCACCATACAATGCAATGAAGTGGAAATGAAGATTGGTGATATGAATATGAACAACAGCAATGGAAGATAGTTTTAATTAGCTGACCTTTTCATAAACTTCAAAAATAAAGTCTATATCCTTTTCAGTCTGTGTTCCCGTTGGGACTCCTTCATAACTGTAATTATAAGCAAAACGATATATTCATTTTTTTTATACATACAAAATTCAACATTCTAGTTTTGAGGAAGAATTTATAATATATTTGGATCTTACTTTTGAAATGTTTGTCAACATACTGATACTAACCTCCTTTAAACTGTTTGTATGAGATTACACCTAGATATCAATGATCTTGCTTCATTGACCATGTGTTCTAATTTTTTCATTGAATGACATAGTTAGTTATTTTGATTATGTACATGTTCCAAGTTATATTAACAAAATGCTTATTTCTTGCAGACCAATTTATTCCAAGTGTAATTAGGTTCATATATCAAAAAAGATATTGAATGCTTACTGTTGGATGCCGAATTATCACCAAGGTAATAATAACCATAGTAATACCATACAAGGAAGCTTTGTGACTAATTGCTTTCTATGGTTATCAAGAACAAAAAGCTCTGTATACATTTTCATAAGGCACCAATAGAAAAGAAGACCCCACTGCCAGTCACATAGAGGTTATCATCCCTTAAACAAATGTTAAAAATCCTTCATCAATTATAATTCTTTAATTACTCACTTTTCTATAATCTTGTATAGGTTCTCATCAAACTGTGGAAGGAATGTATCACAATCATAATCTGCTAAAATCTTGGTCAAGAATATTCTTATATTATAGTCTGAATCCATTGCTGCCTAAAAAGATAAACATGTGAAGTTTTTAAGACAAATTTAAATTTCCAGGAGATTAAAATGTATGTAAAATGTTGATGCTAAATTTCATTGCAATTTGTTTTTGTTCATTTTTACTACATGATCATGACTATACCATTTTTTTTTTTTAAATCTTTCTTGTAAATCTTATATTTCAATATATAACTTAGTCATACAACTGAAAAGTCAAAAGTTTGCTCCTCTGTTTTTCATTCTGTTTTTCAATCTTAAAGTACCAAAAATGTTACTAAAACTAGATGTGTCGAAACAACACAAATGGCCCCGTCTCAAAAAGTTGAAAAATCTGCAGTTTCAACGACACATGTGGACACAAACATGAAGGTAGTCTAGCATATAAACAAGAGGCTCTCAAGAGCCTGAATCGCTCACCTGGTAAACAATGCCTTATTGAACATATTGAACCATGCCAGGCAAACATGTACAGCTAACAATTCTTCAATATTACAAATATATATGACTTACTGTTTATAAATAAAAAAAATGAGACCAAAACACAAACACTTAAAACTTAGCAATGGACTGTGAAAATGAGGTCAAGTTCAAATAAAACCTGCGTAACCGACATATAGATCATAAAATATTTTCATACACCAAATATAGTTGACCTAATGCATAAAGTATTAAAACTAGAGGCTCTCAAGAGCCTGTATCGCTCACCTGATTCTACTTGGGTTTTTGAAATCATATGAAAAAATATAAAATTTGGCTAAAAGTGACAACACAACCTCATTGATAAGGAAAGGAACATGTTTAATTTCATTCAAAAGTCCCCCACTGGCGGCCATCTTGGATGATGGATCGGCTACAAAGTAACAACACTTGGTCAGCACCCCATAAGGAACATTCATGCTATGTTTGGTTTTATTCCATTCAGTGGTTCTCTAAAAGAAGTCATTTATATGCATTTCCCATAGGGTCCTATGTTAAACTAAGTTCCCGGCTGGCGGCCATCTTGGATGATGGATCGGCAACAAAGTAACAACACTTGGTCAGCACCTCATAAGGAACATTCATGCCATGTTTGGTTTTATTCCATTCAGTGGTTCTCTAAAAGAAGTCATTTGTATGCATTTCCCATAGGGTCCTATGTTAAACTAAGTCCCTGCTGGCGGCCATCTTGGATGATGGATCGGCAACAAAGTAACAACACTTGGTCAGCACCTCATAAGGAACATTCATGCCATGTTTGGTTTCATTCAATTCAGTGGTTCTCTAAAAGAAGTCATTTGTATGCATTTCCCATAGGGTCCTATGTTAAACTAAGTCCCCGGCTAGCAGCCATCTTGGATGATGGATCGGCAACAAAGTAACAACACTTGGTCAGTACCTCATAAGGAACATTCATGCCATGTTTGGTTTCATTCCATTCAGTGGTTCTCTAAAAGAAGTCATTTGTATGCATTTCCCATAGGGTCCTATGTTAAACTAAGTCCCCCGCTGGCGGCCATCTTGGATGATGGATCGGCTACAAAGTAACAACACTTGGTCAGCACCTCATAAGGAACATTCATGCCATGTTTGGTTCCATTCCATTCAGTGGTTCTCTAGAAGAAGTTCAAAATGTAAATTGTTAACGACGACGACGACGGACGACGACGACGGACGACGACGGACGACGGACGCCAAGTGGTGAGAAAAGCTCACTTGGCCCTTCGGGCCAGGTGAGCTAAAAATAGACCAAAACTAAAAAAGTTAACTTTGACCACTGAATTATGAAAATGAGGTCAAGGTTAGATGACACCTGTCAGCTAGACATGTACACCTAACAATCATTCTATACACCAATTTTAGTAGACCTATTGCATATAGTATAAGAAAAACAGACCAAAACACAAAAACTTACCCCTATGTTCTATTTGGAATTTCAACCAAAGATGAAGAACTGGATCTTCCATCACTGTATTGGATACCTAAACTACATAAGTGTCCTTACAAACAACGGTATATTGCTGGGTCTTCCAAGTGCTCCACGAAACCTCTTTCTAAATTATTAACATCTATTTTATCAGCAATCAAAGACGGGCTTCAAAGTTATTGTGAAACTGCCTATTCTAGAGGTGGCGTGAATCAGATGTGGATACTTAAAAATTCAAAAGATCTTTTAGAGTACATGCAATCTAACTCTCTTTCATCTTGTAACAGTATTAAAACATTTGACTTTTCTACCCTGTACACAAGTATTCCACATTCCAAACTAAAAGACAAATTAAAAGAGTTGATATTACTTTGCTTCATAAAAAAGAATGGCCAACGTAGATACAAGTATCTTGTCTTAGGGAGGGATAAATCCTACTTTGTAAAGAATCACTCTGATTCAAACAAAAAATTCTCTGAAACTGATATTATCAAGATGCTTGATTTCTTGATTGACAACATATTTGTTACGTTCGGAGGACGTGTTTTTCAACAGACTGTCGGCATTCCAATGGGAACAAACTGTGCCCCTCTACTCGCCGACTTGTTTCTTTATTATTATGAGGCTGACTTCATGCAGGAACTTCTTAGGAAGAAAGATAAGAAGTTAGCAATATCCTTTAACTCTACTTTCCGCTATATAGATGATGTTCTTTCACTAAACAATTCAAAATTTGGTGACTATGTGGAACGCATCTATCCAATCGAACTAGAGATAAAGGATACTACAGATACAGTTAAGTCGGCTTCATATCTTGACTTACATCTAGAAATTGACAATGAGGGTCGGTTGAAAACAAAACTTTACGACAAAAGAGATGATTTCAGCTTTCCAATTGTGAACTTTCCATTTCTAAGTAGCAACATTCCAGCAGCACCTGCATACGGGGTATATATCTCCCAATTGATACGATATTCCCGTGCTTGCATTTCCTATCATGATTTTCTTGATAGAGGTTTGCTGCTCACAAGGAAGCTATTAAACCAAGAGTTCCAAATGGTGAAGTTGAAATCATCCCTTCGTAAATTTTACGGACGCCATCACGAGTTGGTTGACCGTTATGGAATAACCGTTTCACAAATGATATCGGATATGTTCCTTACGTCGTAACTACAATCCCCTTCCCTTTCATGAATATGACCTACCGAATTAGACTATTTACCGGATTTGTAATCACTTAAGCAACACGACGGGTGCCACATGTGGAGCAGGATCTGCTTATCCTTCCGGAGCACCTGAGATCACCCCTAGTTTTTGGTGGGGTTCGTGTTGTTTATTCTTTAGTTTTCTATGTTGTGTCGTGTGTACTATTGTTTTTCTGTTTGTCTTTTTTATTTTTAGCCATGGCGTTGTCAGTTTGTTTTAGATTTATGAGTTTGACTGTCCCTTTGGTATCTTTCGTCCCTCTTTTTCTATTTAAAGTAAGGGCGGCCATGTTTTTTGACGGATCAAAAATCGAAGCACACACTTTGTGCAGGATAATCTAAAGAACTATCATGCTAAGTTTCATCCAAATCCATTCAGCAGTTTCAGAGGAGAAGATTTTTTAAAGTTAGCAAATATGATGAACAAATTGTGAAAAATTGTCATTAAAGGACATTTACCCCTTAAGGGGTCAATTGACAATTTTGGTCATATTAACCTATTTGTAGATCTTACTTTGCTGATCATTTTTGCTGTTTACAGTTTATCTTCATCTATAATAATATTCAAGATAATGACCAAAAACTGCAAAATTTCCTTAAAATTACCAATTAAGTGGCAGCAACCCAACAATGGTTTGTTTGATTCATCTGAAAATTTCTGGGCTGATAGATCTTGACCTAATGAACATTTTTACCCCATGTCAGATTTGCTCTAAATGCTTCCGTTTTTGAGATATAAGCCAAAAACTGCATTTGACCCCTATGTTCTATTTTAAGTAACGGCGGCCATGTTTTTTGACGGATCAAAAATCGAAGCACACACTTTGTGAAGGATAATCTAAGGAACAATCATTTTAAGTTTCATTCAAATCCATTCAGTAGTTTCAGAGGAGAAGATGTTTGAAAAATTGTTAACGACGACGACGACGACGACGACGGACGCCAAGTGATGAGAAAAGCTCACATGGCCTTTTAGGCCAGGTGAGCTAAAAATCAGCATAAACTTGAACTGTAACTCATTATGGTTAACTCACATACCAAAAATCACTCCAATATCTGCAGGCTTTTAGAAAAAAACTCTGTATAACGGTTTGTTGCGGAATGACAGAATGAAGGAATGATGGAATGGCGGAATGACAGAATGACAGACAAGGGTAAAACTATATGGCCCTGACAACTTTGTTGCAGGGCCATAATTAACATTTATGACAAATCTGGGTATAGTAGTTTCTTAACATTAGTATTTCTTGGCTAAGACTTGGTTGACAAGTTTTAAAATATATATAAAACAATGTAAACTATTGGCATAAAATCAGCATAAGTATACTATGAACAGCTTTATGACTTAAAAAGCCTTAAATTGATAAGCAAAAATTATCAATACTATTCTTATAGTTGATTGTTTTGACCAAAGGTCAAGGATGGCAATTTATGTAAAAAAAATACTGGTTTCTCACTCAAGCTTTATGTTAACATTAAACAAAATACATTTCAAACAGCGCTTACAGTACATTTCATAATGATACGGTTAATAGTTTTGACAGCTTTGATTATAATCAAAATATTGAGATCAAACTATCAATTATATCAGCATACAATGTGTTTATTGACCTTATATATAGAACTTCCACCAATGATATAAATAGCTTCTACTTTGTCTGACAAGTCTTTGTTCACCATGGTGATAGCTTCATCAAAACTTCTGGCTATGTACACACCAGGTGGAGCTTCTCTGTAATATAAGGTTGACAATAATTATAGAATACCTAATTCAAGAATTCAAATACCATAAAATAGTCAATGAGGGACTTAACAACTCATTAGTTTTCGAAACCATCATGCATGACTGCACATTTACTGTTGCTAAGGTCACTAGTACAATATTTTTTCATATTTTAATTTTTGAATAATTTGAATAAATCTATAGCTATGCAGTAAGGGTTTTGTTCATTGTTGAAAGCTGTACAATGAAACTGTTACTAACTTCTTATGTCATATGATCTCTGGCTGAAAGTTGTGTTATTGGCAATCATACCACATCTTCTTATTTTATTTTAACATGATTTTATTGCCAATTGCAATTGATATCTTCTTATTCTTCCTATGTATTTATAAACACATTAACTGCTTAATTGTCTTATATTTGCAAGAGTCCATTATGTTTATCTACTCAAGTTCATACAATACCAGTATCTATGAAAATTGATATGTAGTATATACAAAATTGGTACAAATAAAATGTCTTTAACAGTTTCAGCTAGTTTAAGTGTAAATTATTCTAACAAAAAGTGATGTGATATTTACTTCATTTCTCTGCTAAGTACAATGTTGATTCTTTTAGGCAGGGGCCTGAACTTCTCTGGTATAGAAACCCATGTCTTCCTTCCCATTATCACAACATTCTTCTTGTCTGTAAAAACAATAGGATAAAAATTCAAGATTCATTCTTCAGCCAAACTTACTACACTCAATAATGAGCTCTACATAATTCTTGTCTTTAGCTACATCTGCAAAAAAAGATAAATCAAAAGTAAGCTTTAAGTGATTTTGTACAATACAATGGTATACATGGTATAGGTAGTCCTAAAACATTTTAAATATCTATAGGTTCATCAATCCTGAACAGCAAGTGAAAATTGTCAATATGGAACCTCAATATTGTAATCTGTAACAACATTAAAATATGAAAAGCATTGGTTACATTTTACATTTATAATCAAAATAAAATAAGAGTCACAAGTTATTATAAGATGCACTTATCAATATCTAATCAATATCACACACCAGCTCCAGGTAAAGCATCAAAACATCAGTTTAAGAAATGACAACAAAAAACATGCACTTTCATTGAAATCAATTCGGGCTGGTGAAGGTCAATTTGTGGAAATTTTTACCTCAGGAAATATTCAGGATATGATTTATCATGTCTATTAAAATCCATGTTATAAACTTTTTTTAAAGTATTTTTGCAGCCAATTCAAATATGGTGGATGTCGGATGTTTTTTCAGCTATAAGGGAAATCAATATTAAATACCATTGCATACCTGTATACATGTATTTGCCACTGAGAAAGAAGAATTTTCTTACACTTTTTTTAAACAAAAACAAAGATTTAAAATAACCACATATTTTATTAATCACAAAAAAAGACTTTTATAAATGAGAAAGAATTTGGAATAGGTATTCAAACTAAATTCCAATTTTCATTGAAATCATACATTTATGACTAGAAAATTTTGAAAATTTTCACTAGTCCGAATCAATATTTACTAGTCTGGGGCATCAGACTAGTTAGTGGCTATTGGTGCAGACTGCTATCATGACTATAGCTAAAGTACTCCTGCATCCTCGATTTAATGATGATATGAAACTTATTTTATGAATATTTCATACAGGAGAGTAAATCTTTTGTCAACACTTTCCCTTCATATAAAGTGAAAAACAATGATATTCCTACACTAATTTACATTGAAGCATGTTTAAACTTTTTTAGTCTATCTACTATCTGAATCTGTATAGATTTAAGATAAACTGAAAGAAAGATACCCACTTCTTTCTGTTCTCCATCTTGACTGATGTTGGAAAATATCAGAAAAAGCTTTCCAAAAAAGTGTTAATACAGTGCCAGATGACAGTCTTAGTGATGCAATACATATTCTAAACATGAAAGTGACCTAAATCTTGATATGTTTACCTGGGTCTTTTGTTTCCATAGTAATCTTTTTGAAAAAGTCCATATCTTTCCTGAAAATAAATGTTGAAACGTTAAGTCAAACAAAAGTTTGTGCAATTTGACGAGTTCAATGTTTAAAAATGATATACATGTGTATAACTCACTCATTAAACTCTGCCATTCATTTTCAGTATACATTAATGTGCGGAATTATCTTTTTATTGTCATGTATATTCTGCGATTAGAAATTTGACTTTACAAGGCACTGGCTAGGATTACCCACATAATGAAACAATATAAGAAATAATCTTTTGTTACTTCTGAGACGACCAAATTTCAAACAGAAATTGCAGGTTCCAATATCTTTTTTGTCAAGCCTGTGGTTCTGTCCCAGAAAGTTCAACATACGGCCTAGCCAAGATCAGATGTGCATTTCATATTGGGTCTATGTTATAGGCTTGTAAAGACAAGAAAATAAATTTTACATAAGTAATACATCTTTGAACTGAAGAAGAAAATGTAGGGTTTCACAATGAATATCAAATATCATGTATAGGTGTTACCGTTTTGAAGAAAAACACTAAAATACACGCTGAAAATGGGCAAAATTACACGTTATGTTGTTTCATTTAAAATTTACCTGTTTTTATCAATTGATAGTTAATTAGTGAACTTAATTTGAACTACATTATTGGTTCTCTGTTATAGACAATTTATTCTTCTTTCTTTTACTGGTTGTTGCAACAAAAAATCTTCAGTGGTTACAAAGTTATGATAAAAAGTTGAATACTATGCGCTTGTTATGAAATTTTGTACTTTTGTTTTTAGCTTGCTCAGTGTAGTCATAAAAGAGAAAAATAAATCAAATTTATGCTATTATGTGTTTTGTTTTCTCTTCTAGTATATACATCATCAAAAACTACCTCATTTATCAAAATTGCAGTACCCTAGCTGGAGATATTATGCCATCAAAGTTGGATATACAAATAAAGTGAAAAAATGTCTTGTCCGTAGACATGCATTCCCTAGTAAACTGGAAGCATAATTACATTAATGTTGCATTGCTAAGTTCCTGTTCTTTTGTAGATATGAAAACACTACTAACATTTTTTTTCTACCATCTATTAATAGAGGAAAAAATTCAAAAATATGTCAGAATGTCTTGTCCGTAGACACATGTCTTGTCCGTAGACATGTCTTTTTATCAATATTGCTTGGCTTTATGGGTCTTAATTAGTCCTATGTGTTGTTTAAACTTAAAAATATCTTATTTTTAATAAATAAATGGTAATTTAAGTGTTCTCAATTTTTGTAAAATTACTTTACAGGAGTGGATTTTAAAAAGTGTCAGATTATCAGTCATAAAAAGCATACCTTATTTTACTTCAATATTGTTTATTCCAGTTGATGCATACCTTAAAAGATTAACTAAATCAAATGAAGAAAAAGTATTTCTCTCTCTCTTACTTTATCTTTTGCATTTCAGTATTAACAGCAGATGAGGAAGTGTCTACGGACAAGACACTTGTACATAACAAGTATTAAATTCAATTATTTGTCTGCTATGGAACTTAAATCTTATTTATAGGTGATGAAAGTTATCTATTCAAATTAAAACTCAGTATTTTCAACATGAATATAGTCACAATTAATTCTAACAGATTTTTTTTTTAACTGAAATTGTCTTGTCCGTAGACATTACCACAATATATTTGTATCCAATTTCCTTGATTTCATCTAATTTGATAGTTAAATGTATGTTATTTTTTTAAGAGAACACATTCAACTATGTCAAAATTGAGTTTTAATAATAGTTTGATTGTTTTAAGCAGTCAGATATATGGATTTCAGTTAAAAGAATGTGTCTTCAGTTTGGCTTAATCAATAAATTATTGAGATATGTAAAGAATTATGGGTACATTTTTATATTTTCCAAAATTTAAAAAACACAGCTTAAAATTTAATTAGTAACTTTTAATCTTAACTTTAACAATCATCTTTGAAAGCATTTAATTGAATATCAATAAAATGTCTTGTCTGTAGACATTATCAAAATGTATTTATTTCCATTTTCCTCTAAGTTAAGCATCATTTGATAGATAAACCTGATAAAATGTATACTTTTTTTTACAAGAGAACATTTTCAGCTATATCAAAATTAGGTTTTAATAATGCATTTCATTAAATATGAATACAATGTCTTGTCCGTAGACAAAACATATAAATTGTATTGCTAAGTTTGATTGTTTATTGTAGGAATATGCATCAAGTTATTTTAATGTTCTATACACCAAAAGAAAGGTTTTTTTTGGAAGTTTTGTTATTTATAGATAATTTTAGATACAGTTTTATCAAATAAGATTAATGATCAAAGAAAGCTACTGTTGTTTGAAATAACTGTGAGTTAAACATGTTCTTGTCATTTTTTTTTTCAATTAAAATGTTTGATACTCAATAATTCTAAACATATTTTGTTGTCTTTGTCTATTAAATATTTCTTCCAAAAACTGCATGTAATTATATAAATGCTTCCAGTGTTAGCCTAACGATAGCAATTTTTCATAATTTAAACCATTTTTGAACCAAAATATCAAAAGAGTTTTTCCCTGAGGTGATACTCATTTTTGACTTCATGTGAAACACAAAATGCACATCTGATCTTGGCTAGGCCGATAGGGAAAGTGATCTGGCTGCAGAAGGGGCGGTGGTCTAAACTAACTTCTTAAAAGGTTGACATTTTAGAGGGTGGAAGACTTAGATGCTTCATACTTTGTATATAGATGCCTAACGTTATTAAGTTAATCTGTCTGTCACACATGTCACATGTTCATTGTTGTTGACTCTTTTTCATGGTTCAGTGACTACTTGAAAAAAAAGTTAAAAATTTGGTCTGGTAATTTAAATTTCTCTCTTATAATGAGTAAAATGATAACTATATTTGGTATGTGTGTATCTTGGAATATCCTCATGTCCATCAGACAGTTTTCAATAGACCTCGACTGCATTTCATAGATCAGTGAACAAGGTTAAGTTTTGGTGGTCAAGTCCATAACTCAGATATTATAAGTAATAGGTCTAGTATATTTGGTGTATGGAAGGATTGTAAGGTGTCCTTGTCCAACTGGCAGGTCTCATGTGACCTTGACCTCATTTTCATGGTTCAGTGGTTATAGTAAAGTTTTTCTGTTTTGGTCTGTTATTCCTATACTGTATGCAATAGGTCTACTATATTTGGTGTATGGAATAACTGTAAGGTATACATGTCCAAGTGGCAGGTGTCATCTGACCTTGACCTCATTTTCATGGTTCAGTGGTCAAAGTAAAGCTTTTGAATTTTGGTTGTTTTTTCTAATACTATATGCAATATGGGTAAACTATATTTGGTGTATGGAAAAATTGATGATGTACATGTCAGTCTTGCAGGTTTTATTTGACCTTGACCTCATTTTCACAGTTCAATGCTCAGTGTAAAACTATAATTTAAGAGCAATAAGTTACCTTTATATGTTGTATGGAAGGATTGCAAGCTGTCTATATCTGTCTGCCAGGTATCATCTGACCTTGACATCATTTTGGTGGTTCATTGGTCAATGTTAAGTTTTCATGGTTAAGTTTGTTTCTTAGATACTATAAGCAATTGGTCAACTATATTTAATGCATAGATTGATTGCAAGGTGTTCATGTCTGTCTGGCATGGTTCATTGGTCAATGTTTAGTTTTCTTGGTTAACTTTGTTTCTTAGTAACTATAAGTAAAAGGTCAACTATATTTAGTGTATTGAATGATTGTAAGGTGTATTTCTAGTTTGGTCTATCTGACCTTGACCTCATTTCTAAGATCATGTTAAGTTTATGTGATAGTTGAATTACATCTTTATATTTAGGACTACCATATATCAACATAATATCAATGGTTAGTAAAGAAGTAAAGACATTTCAGCCTGTGCACTCTTGTTTAGTGTTACCTGTAGTCAGTCAAGGATATAACTTTATAGGGTTACTACAGAAAAATAATATACATTTGTTATTGTGGACTGAAAAATCAAAGAACTGTGATAACATATGTCAATGTATGTATGTTGCATGTATCAAAGGGACAATATACATCACGTGTTTAGTTAAAATGTATACAAGTTCTACTGATATTACTATTATAACTTTATGTATACTTAACATGCTTAACTATAGAATTAACTATATAAAGACATAACAGTTCATAGTGTGTCAATTTTGCATAGTACTCCTATATGTTATTACAGAAATAACTATGCCTGTAATAACTATTTAAAAGGGTGTTATCACAGCTGCTCCATATCACTCCAAAGCATTTACTCAGACATACATCATGCTTAATTACAATGTATTTTAATTTATTGTAAGAATTCTAATATGAGTGCTTCTTTCGCTTTGTGAATGAACTAATGCTTTAAATCCAATAATATTTTTAGCACATGCGTATATATTGACTACTGCAGAATGATAAATTTTATCAAATTGGCATGCATTTAATAATATATTTCAGTAACTTCAAAACACTTCCAAACTCTTAAATAATGCACATGTTGTTGCTAATTTATCTATTATGACTGTAATGTGTTGCATTCCAAAATTGACATATATTTGACCTAGATACGACATCTCTTCATGCTGGCTGTTCAAAAACTCCTCCCTCTGAAAAATCACAGTGCCAGCTGTTTGCTTCTTTACAAACAAAAAAGGGAGGTTCATGGAAGAGCCTACAAAATTGTTTTACCCTTATACACATCGAACATAGAAATTACCTTAATTGTCCTAATCAGAATCGAAATAATTGATGCAAGCTATACTTTATTGTAGTTTTAACATGGGTAGGCATTATATTTGTGTTATTTTAGCCCTCACATTTGCTCGGGCAAAAATAATCACGAATATAATGCCTACCCATGTTAAAACTACAATAAAGTATAGCTTGCATCAATCATTTCTTAAATAATGACCAAAGCATGTAATGAGGTTCTGGCAAGCTTCCCAAGTGTCTCATATAATAAGTTACATTCCTTTAATATTTAAGCATTGTTATTACAGCTAAGTTTATCCCTTAAAAGCCTTCGAGAGAAGCTCTACTGTGATATGGTTTGTGAGAGAGCTGTCTACATATAATTTGCATTATAGTTTATAAATGCAGTTATATACTGTACATTCTCTTGTGGAGAGTTGTCTCATATCATGCATATATATATATATATACCTTATTTTCCATGGAAGTTGTCCATTTTTACCTATGCCTCTACTTTTACAAGCTGCTACCACTAAATTCAATGTGGATTTGGTTTGAGACATGATTGTCAACCTTAGTTTCACTTTCATCCACACTTTAGGCGGGAAATGTGCAGTTGCTTCCCTTTAACAGCAAAAAACATTGCCTAAACCCTGATAATTTTGGTTGATATTTTGGTTTTTATTGCGGACCTCCATGAGAACACCAGTGCACGTGTCGACAACTAATTGAAACGCGGACTTCAAAGAAAACACCCAATGTTTACATATTATCATTTAGTTTGTTTCAGTTTACTTTGATCACATGACTGACGTCATTTTTTGTGTTGGTTCCATGACGCAAACAGGGAAGACAACATGGCGGAAGACAATGATTCCACATAAACAAACAATTTATCATGAAAATGAAAACGTGTGTCCCTTACCTTAATTTGACAGTTGTAAGAAAAGATACCATAATTTCAATAGAAATGTCGTAATAAAATGGGAGGAAAACAAAGTACAAACGCTCCAAGGGGTCGAACTTTTTCTGGAAGTGCTCCTGGAACAAGTCATGGTGCTTCTGAAATGGGGTTGTCTGGCACAGCTAATGGCGCTCGTCAGAGAGCACGAAGTTTAGGTGCATTTGTTGCAGGTTCTTCGATGGGAATCCCAAATGGGAATGGTGATGCGAGAGGAGCTGGTTCTCCAGACTCGGATTCTAGTACCCCTGAGGATGGCCCCATCTTTGGAAGAACTAACATAGCACATTCTTTACCATTACATTTATTTGCCCTTCATGGTGAGTATTAAAATGAAGTTTGCAAGACAATGACTATTAGAAATAATGGTTTTGTGGGAAGTATTCAATTGACTTTTACATAACCATGGTTAAAGTCTTTGACCTCAATTTTGCAAGCAAAGTAATAAAAATCCATGGTCCTGTAACAAATCGCAGGGATGATTCCAGGTGTTTTCAAATCGGTCCCTTGAACATCAAATTGGGAATTTTTATTCTGATTGGGAATTTTATAAACATAAAATCTAAGACGAAATAACATTATTTTCCTGTAAACACGGAAAATGTATATTATTAAGTTTAACCTGTACACTGATGTTCATTTAAATTGTAACATTTTGAATAATTCTGGATGGGCTACTGTTATGACATAAATATCATTGAATATGATGCACTAGTCTATCATCTTAGCTATAGTCACCTAGGCCTATTACAAAAACATATATTTCAGCTAACATAAACCACTGAAAAAATAATTCATCGGGTATTTTTTCAACAGCAGGTCATCTCTAAAAATTTACCTTGATTCAAATGGATTTCAAATTGGACTGGTCAATTGTCGAATTCAGAAAAGCAATTACAAAAGTATACTTAATTGATAAGATATTTAAAGCAATATTGGACCAGTGATCTTTAAAATTATTTTGAATCATCTTCAAAACTTTTGAAATAGTTCCAAAAATGATGACATCGTATTTCATGAATGGTCTATCATCAACATTATTTTCAAAAAACGCTCAAACTTTTGTCCTTTGATGAAATAATTTCTTTTACAAAACAAGTTTTCATCATATTATATAACCGGCTCTGCTGGGCGATCTGCTTTTACGAGATCGGCACCCATTAAACTTTATCCATCAATGTTATATCAAAATTTGAATTTTCTCTCTGCCGAGGTCTGCTTTGACACCCATTTTTATCAACCTGCTGGGCGATCTGCTTTTACAAGATCGAATACTCCTATAACATATTAATCAATTGAATTCGGCTGATAAAATTTTATGCCACATTTTGACTGACATAATTAAATCGTTGTTTATAAATTGCGATCGTAAACATCTAGCATTCTTATCCGGATTTTAAAACGTTTTGACAACAAACTATGAAAAATTATAGTTGCTTTAATCGGTGACAGACACTTTTCCAGAAATATCGATTTTTATTTTATTTTCCTGAATTGGGAATTCATTTTCATGTACATTTTTTTGGGGCCGCTGGCCGATTTAAGGGCCGCTTAGCGGCCCTAAACTATATAGTGGGATCATCCCTGAATCGTGTTGCTCAATATGACATAAAGAAGTTAAAGTGTTCAAATAATAATATAATCATGATACTGATTATATTTATAGTTGAAAAAAATCAATCAGGTTTCATCTCCGTGTTCTCCCCAGGCCGTTTTAGCGTTGTGGTACAGCGACACGATATTTTCTTCCCGCGACACTATAATAATTTCCGCAACGCTATAATTATTTTGGGGATGTTATTTTTCTCGTTTCTATATGACAAAGCCATGTCCTAAATTTTGAACTTTCATCTAATTACCGCTTATGATCATAAAAAATATATCACCTTTAATACCTTCAAGTCGGACAATAGACAATTAAGAGTGATCAAATAGGTGTTAATTGCCCTTTGGGGGATAACTGTTTGGATAGGAATACCCCAAGCTGTCACTTGTGACATGATTAATACCACGTGGTCTGCAAAATATTACAGGAGTATTACTTTCTTTCTCTTCCTACCACTTTTTGTAAATGGAGAGTGAAAAGTTTGATTATGAGCTAAATAAGTTTTGGTCTTTCTTGAGAAAGTGATCATAATTGGCTTTAGTTTATGTTTCATCCATTTAATGCATTAAAAACGCCATATTCATTCCAAATCTCTTGTCAAACATTGTTTATTTTCGTATTTTTCATTGCTTTTGGCGGCCATTTAATATTTTAGTGTAAACTACTAGTCGGAACCGGACCAGATATGACAAAAATCCGTATTTTACGATAATAACTACATTTGCACAAATGGCACAGTAGACAGAAAACAATGATGCCTAAAGAGAAAACTAAGCATTAACAGACTTTTTGTTAGACCACTTTGATAAGAATATATATCATTTTGATAAAAAGAAACAACTGAGACTGATTCATTGAATACCATGAACCAATATATTTCATAGACATGATAAAGATTTTTTTTAACTGGGTAGGTATGGTAACTGAAACCACACATATATTTTTATTTGGCCCAAGAGGAAAAAATAATTCTGGAACTATAAATGAATATAGAAAACATAAACTGAGAATACTGTTATCATGGTTATAGTTTAATTGTATTCTTAGTCATGAATTCAACAATATTGACACAAAGAATAGGGTTAAAAAGAATATTTTATTCACCAAATAAGGACCTATAGCATACAAAAATATAATACATTATGTAATAAACTATAACGCATATGGCTAAGTATTCAGTAAAGTGCTGTTTCAATGGGTGTCCCAGAAAAATGCATTTTTTTCATATTTTAAATTATTTTGAGTTTTAATGCAGGTAGCTAATCAATTCACTGCATGATGAAGAGATAATATAAACAGTCTCATTTGAAAAGTTTATTGTTGAATAAAGTATTTTATAAATGAAGTGTTGAATTCCCTATTTTTTGCATGCTTATTTTGTGACATGGTCGAATGACCCAAAATCAAAATTGTTTTATTAACCTTCTTGTATGAATGGCAACTAGGTAAAAAGGATTTTCAGGTAAAACAATAGGGTTGGCAAGGTTAAGGACACTAAAACATGAAAAATCATCGAAAAATAAAGATTAAAAACAATTTTAAATGGTCATGCTGTTGGACTAACATTTTCTGTCTTCTTCCTATGTGAAAATGAAATATAAGTTATGAAACAATAGAGGGCAATTAAATGCACAAAATATCTTGAGGCTTGAGCTTATTAACTAAAATGTGATAATTCATCATGAAGTTACAGCAGAAAGTTTTATTTTTTTCAGGAATTGTCATTAAAGTTTACTCTTGAAAAATCTGTCCAACCGTTACGGGCGAACATTTCAATTTTCATTTGCAAGTTGCCAACTCAGTTTAAGTTCTTTTTAATGTTTATGACAACAAATTTTACTACAATCGCGATGTGCATACGGTATTGCTGTCAACTGTTCCTTTTTACTTGAGGTCAACGACATTGAAGGGGTGAACACTCTTTCTGTCCAACCAAGAGATGGAAGTTACATCCAACATTTGTCCAAAAAAATGTTACGTCCAACATCCAAGATATTCTCTAAAATGGCTACCACAAGTCACAGAATCAATTTCGCTTCTACTTTGACAATTACTTAACCTTAAATACTACCATATAAATGAAAAATAAAGAGGTTTTAAACTGTTGACAGTCTAAACTTGACATAATTTTGAAAATTAGGACGTAACAAGAGTCCATTAATTTTCTGTTGGACGAACCGTAGGACAAAATCTTCTAATGTCGGACATAACAGCTTTTTAAAAGTAAAAAGAACCTTGTTAACAACTAACAAGTCCACATAAACTAAAAAATAGTTCTCAGACCCTTCCTAGTCTCTTCTTAAGAGGTGCCCATTTTTAAATTCCCATTAGGATCAGTAAATTAATGAATTCTGTCCTATGTTTGTCCGACAGGGAATATAATCTGTCCTATGTTTGTCCTACAGTTTTTTATGGTTTTGTTTTATCCATTTATTTAATAATGAACCATTTTACCTCTTGCTGAGGAACACCAGCTGTAGATATTAGTATAAACAGCATAGTTTTGATTTTGTTTTTGACTTTCAATGATGCAAATGGAACAAATTCTCATCCAAAAATGTCCCCGTTTGTCCGACATATTTTAAGATTTTTCCAACTTATAAGTTAGTTTTTGAAAAATTTAACAAAATGATATACTTTAATTGAAGATCTTATGAACTGTCAGAGAAAAATTGATATATTTATTAACTAGGCCTTCATATAAAAGGAAAATATTCAATTTTTCAATGTCCTGTTACGTCCAACATAACCTCTGTCCAACATGCTATTTATGTCTAATTTTATATTTTCTGACTAAATAACTATCTTTTTACATGTAAAACCCTAAACTAGAATCATTCTCCTTTCAGAAAATCATGTTATTAAGATTGAAACAGCTACTTTTAAAATCATACATGTTGTCACACACTAACAACACTATACTGAATACTTAGCCATATATCATAATGGAAATAGAGTATTGCCATGACGCGACAAATTACATTGAAAAAAATACATTTTTTACGCCAAATGTGATGCTATCCAAAATTTCTGGGGAGAACACTACATCTTTCCAAATGTATATCTGTTTTTTAGGAATAAAAAGGAAGATTTTAGCAATATAGAAGCCTACATGTATAAATTAACTTGTCAATGATTTGTTTCTCTGGAGTTGTTCGGGCTTCTCATGTGACCTATTATCTGATTATTAGCTACATGTACATAAAATTGAGGAAAAAAAAAGGAAATGTGTCAAAGAGACAACAACCCGACCATAGAGCAGACAACAGCCGACGGCCACCAATGGGTCTTTAATGCAGCGAGAAACTCCCAAGGCAGAGGCGTCCTGCAGCTGTACTATCAGCTGCACTGAACATACAATGTACACATTGACAACTGTTTTAAGACTTAATGATTTATTTGAGGGTTAATACAATTCTGAAAAAGCTGAAAAGGGCAACCAACTTTTAAGCAGATCAACTTACAGTAGATTAACCATGTTGAATGCATTAATAAAACAAACATTACACATGTGTTACACTAATGGCTAAAAAAATTATTACTCTTAAAAATTTATAAAATATTAAAGTACTATTTATGGAAGCATCATGAAAAACATGTACATGTCTTTACATGAAAATGATTTTATCTTTTACTGGAAAATCTTGGATAAAATAATCAGGAGTTGCAACCTTGCAAACTTCAGCAAAAATTATATCTCATATTATGTATGTCATAAGCTGGAGACAGTTATTTTATAATTATTTTAAAAAGAAAGATAGTTATCCTGTGTGTTTCAGAGTTTCCATCTTGAAAATTTCACCATTCACTGACATTTTGTTGATTTCTATTTTAGGTATAAAGTGTCCTGTGTGTTCCAAATTTGTACCCCCCGATGATTTGGAATGTCACCTAGTCATATGTTTAACCAAACCTCGGATTACTTATAATGGTAAGATAAACTCAACAAAATATCAAGAAGAAAAAATTGTTAGAACTTTCCACTTTCAAGAATTGTGTTAAAGTAATGCAACGTAAACAGTAAATGTAATTGATTTTATGGACTGGAAAGAAACATTTTTTATCAGATTATAATTTCATATGTTTAACACTGCCTTGTCAGACCATGAACATGTTTGACCATGCAAAGATACCAGAATGTCATATTAAATATTGGTCCCTGTTGCCTCGCCATATGTTTATACTCTCAACATTAATGTAATCATTATTCCTTTTCAGCATGTTTAGTTGTCATGACTAATTGTGTAATTCTGTTAAAATTTGTAAAAATAAACCATTATATGTCAAAGTATGGCCTTCAACATGGAGCCTTGGCTCACACCAAACAGATTCTATAAAAGGCAACAGAAAATAACTAATGTAAAACAATTCAAACTGGAAAACTAGCAGTCTAATCTATTTAAAAAAGAGAAACAAGAAACACTTATGAACCACATCAACAAACGACAATTATTGAACATCAGGTTCCTGACTTGGTTTACCTTTGGAAAGAGAGTAATCTTTATTCAATATCCATGGTGTTTTTGCATACCAAGCACAAGAACTTATTAATGAAAATACATCCAAATATTTTTAGTGGAAGAATAAATTACAGTTTAAATTGATTAAAAGGCAATTACATTTTAGGGAATATTTGGCCTAGGCAGTAAATTATCTAGGAATTAAGAAAAAAAATGGTATTATTACTTAGGAAATAAGCTAGGCCCTGATGACACAATTATGTTTAAGAAGTTATAAAATTGATGTCAAAAGAGACAAAATTAAAAAATATGTACTTTACATATGTATGTTTATTTATTTGCAGAGGATGTTCTTACAGAAGATAAAGGGGAATGTGTGATATGTTTTGATGAATTAAATCAAGGAGACACTATAGCAAGGTTACCATGCCTATGTATATATCATAAAGCGTAAGTTCATCATGTCAGCTAAAATCTGATACAATGTATAAGATTAAATCAAGGAGACACTATATTATTAGTTAAGTGGTGTGTTAGTGACCTAATACAATATATATGGAATCAGTGAAGGACAAGGTTCACTTATGGCACAAAATGGCCTAAAATATCAACTTTATCATAAAACACCACAAAGGTCGTAATTTGATTCGTAAATGGGTCTATTTCAAAAGCCTTAATGCTAAATAATCAATTCTTTCTATAAAAGTACATAATATTCTTCAAAGTCTATTTCAAAAGCCTTAATGCTAAATAATCAATTCTTTCTATAAAAGTACATAATATTCTTCAAAGTAGGCCCATTTTGGACATTTTGTCAAAATATGAGAATTTTGTGCAATTGTCAGACCTAAAAGCTTTAGGAAAACCTTGGCCGCCACCTACGATCTGAAATGTTGTGTAACCAAAAGATTCCAATTTTGATACAGAATTCACCAATATAATAACTTTTTGGATCATGGATGGCGGCCAAGGTTAATCATGCCAAAAACTTAAAATTATGGGAAAAAAATACCAAAATTGACCAAAAATACAAATAATGTTTCTTTAAGGGGTCATAGCTATATAAGTTTTAAAGGAAGGTGCAAAACAAATATATTCTTGTTTTAATATTATTATCACAAGTATTTCTATGTAAAATTTCTAATTTTTTGGCCTGATTTAAAAAACTCAAAAATTTAGGGCCAATTTTAACCCTTCGTGAACCTTCTCCTTTCATACTGTATGCTGTATGAGCAAAGCTTGAATCCCCATGTAACTTATAATATATCTATAGCATGATTACCATGCCTATGTATATATCCTGAAACTTAAGTTCATCAAGTCAGCTAAAGTTTGAAACATAGTATGATATTTCTGTTCATTTTTCACTTGATTGGTATTATTGCGGTCAACATATTTTATAAAGTTTCCTAATTATAGAAATAAGGAGATGTGGCATGGTTGCCAATGAGACAACTATCCACCAGAGATCAACTGACGTGGGTATAAATGTAAAAGGCAATATTTATGAAAATCTTGACTAATGTAAATCCGTTTTTTCAATGCATGATCTTCTATTACATACCTTTTTTGTGAATATACAAATTCGACTAATAAAATTACAATCAGAAAGACATGACATATCTCTGTGTCCACAGTTTATTTTGGTTATGTTGTAAACAATGGAGTATCTATGCCTAGTAAACATATGCTCACACCGTCTTAATGTTTTATTGTGTTTATTGTAGGTGTATAGACAAATGGTTTGAAAGAAACAGATCCTGTCCAGAACATCCACAAGACTGAGACAAACAATAAAACAGTATACTTGGGCTTTCATTTTTTATACACAAGTCATTACAGACTATTAGGAGAATTTTGTGTGATGTGTGTTACTATGGTAACAGAAATGATCTGATATATACATTGTGTATATTGAACATTTAACACTATTCTTATCGTTCCTGAGATGGTGCATTTTATAAAGAAGAGCACATGATAGCTATCAGACAAAAATAGATACAATAAGCATCTCATTGATTATATTTTTGTTAACAAATATTTAATTGCAGAGTCACAACAGATAGATGTATTTATGTAACATTGACAGAACTTTTCAGTTGCAACATACATTTGAGTCCAGCAAAGACACTACTCACTGTCAAGTCAAAATCTACTACATTTGTACATAAAAATGAGAACATGTGATGTGATGTCCACAAAGATTAACAGACAAGGATGTTAACAACTTATCATGTACAGCCTTCAAAAAAGAGCAAAATTTATACCATACAGTAGTAGCAGGTCCCAGGATGATAAAAAAATAAACAAGGTTAAAATATCAGTTCAAAATGGCGTGACTCATCGCTGAAGTACATTATGAGATGAAAAATCTATTTAAAAAGGGTCTTGACAATTGCATTTTATTCTAATAATATTTTTTGAGTTAAAAATGTAGTGAATTTAGTGTCAGATTTTTCAGTGTACAAAAATTACACTTAATTAAAAGCTTATATCTGCTATATAAAGTGCCTTGCTGGAGTTAAATGTATGCTATAATTGAATCGATCTGAATAAAAGCATGTAATATTTTGCTTTATTCATATAATGTATCAATTGTCTACAAATAAACCTGGGTCTGGTTTTAATTAGTCAAAGTGTTGCAGATTTGATATTTATGTAATTCACAGGGATAGTGTGGATATTTGATCTTCACGCTGAATGGCAGCCCAGACAGCCCAGACAGCCCAGGCTTGTAAAATTGCTCTCTCGGGCATGTACAAATCATATTTACATGTCTCAGGCCTGTACAAATCATATTTACATGTCTCAGGCCTGTACAAATCATATTTACAGGCCAACAGCATCTAACTAAACATTTGCAAAAATTGAGCTCCGGGCCTGTAGATTTAACTGTTCATCGTGAACACTGGAGCTCTGGGCCTGTAGATTTAACAGTTCATCGTGAAGACTGGAGCTCTTGGCCTGTAGATTTAACTGTTCATCGTGAACACTGGAGCTCTGGGCCTGTAGATTTAACTGTTCATCGTGAAGACTGGAGCTCTGGGCCTGTAGATTTAACAGTTCATCGTGAACACTGGGGTTTTGTGAAAGTCTGAATAGAAGCCTTAAAATGAACATTTAGATTAATGGTTCACCTTCACTCTAGTAATCCACAAAACATTGGAATAATAATAAATCTACAGTTTGAAAGTATAAACTGTATAAATCTGTTGTCAGAATGGATGGTTTATATACACTGTATTTAGGTTTAAAATGAGTTCACTGTGTTTTATATCAACTACATGTATAATTGAT
Source organism: Mytilus galloprovincialis (assembly GCF_965363235.1). Lineage (NCBI taxonomy): Eukaryota > Metazoa > Mollusca > Bivalvia > Mytilida > Mytilidae > Mytilus > Mytilus galloprovincialis. The sequence goes on from NC_134843.1 coordinate 94,894,672, forward strand.
TGAATAGTAGATGGATCGATGTGTACATTTCTCTGTCATTCTTTTTCATGTATCTAGTTTTGATCTGTTAGGTTACAATACATAAATCAAAGATAAAATTCTGGTATTAATGTAATTTTTCTAATGGCCTGAGTGAGAAAAATCAGTTGGTTAACATTTATTGTATAGCACTCATGAGTGCTTGCTAAATGAGTAAAATCAATGCTGTATGAAAGTGATCTGTATACTTATCTACTTTTATTTCTATGTTCAGTGTTTTATGCATCTTCATCAGGGCTCTTCAACTTAAATCAAATGATTAAAAACAGAAATATGACATATTTAGAAAAAGATTACACTTGAAAATATTTTTTTTTTTAATGACACAAAAACTCTGATGCTTAAAACCAGTTGACATAAATATATAGTCATAGATTGAAATACATAAATTTAGAATTTAGTACCTTAGAACCAGAAAATAGGTTTTTATATGGCCCAATATTTTTAAAGGTCAGTTGATATTTTACTTGACTAAAAACAAGTATTTGAAAAAGAAACCAAACAGTGGCTGATCCAGAACTTTTCCTAAGGGGGGCCCGCTGACTGACCTAAGGGGGGGCCACTCGCGTCATGCATCAGTGATTCCCTATATAATCAACCAAATTTTTATCACGAAAGGGGGGCCCGCGCCCCCCTGGATCCGCCCATGCCAAAGAACTGATTTAAGTTAGAAAACAATTCTGTTGATTCTGATCATTGTTTGCAGTATTTATTTTATCTCTAAACACATCTTCCATTTTGTTTTTATCAGATATCTTATTTTATTATGTAAATTATGTTTACTTTTTAATCATGCATTGTAAGACATGTATAAGTTTACATGTATTTTGTTTATTATTTTACTTTTAAGGAATTAATGATAATTTGTAAGCAGTCAGTATACTTTTTGTAATCAAAATTTTCTTCTTTTTTATCGCTGTATTGTCATATGTATGAATCGGTAGAACTGAAAAGGGGTACATACATTTATTTTTCTACACATTTTTGCCATATACATTTTTCCATTTTCCATTCTTAAGAAAATTTTGTAGGTCTAGAATTTTTATAATTATGAAAATTTAGTTTGAGAATATTTTTTCAGAATTTACAGTGCTATATGAATTTTATTCAGAGAGAATGAAAACCTTATTTTATTTTTTTTTTTTTTTCAGTTTGCTGGAAGTTTTCACAAAACATTTGCAAAAAAGGGTAAAAGCTAAAAATTAGATTTTTTGAATAAACCCCCTTGGATTTCGATGAAAATCTTGAAAGTAAAGTATTAAGTCCCAATATATATAATTAATAGAAAATTAACATGGCAGGAATTGGTTTTAAACTTATTAAAAAAAACTTAAGATGGAAGATAACATACTTAATTATCTGCAATAAATGTCTACTTTTAAAACTGAAATGAAAAATGTGCTTGATATGACTATTAGTCTATGTTCCTCAAAACTGATGTACCAAGAAAATCTATAGATGTTATTCTAACAGGATGTACAATGTATGTCTACATTAACAGTATACAGTGCTCTCATGTTTATGTTGTGATATTTTAGATGTTAGTTTTATGAATGTTGACATTCACTTGATTCAGGTCTCATTATTTTGTATACAGAAAATGCAAAAGACATTTGCAGCAAATAAGCATTTTAATTCATTTTATATCATTTTGTTTTTTGAAGATTCTCACAGAAAGTAATTGAAAAATTACGTTGCATGTTTTTATCATTTATAGATGTAAATCATTAATACTCTGACATTGAAGTGAAGGATTATGGGTAATAAGAGCCTATATACTTACATTTTTAGATGGTTTTTAGATTTGTCTTTTTTGTTGAGCATCTTCACACTGTATGTTTTACAAGAATTTTGTTTCTTTATCATATCTGCTGTCTACAATACAAATACAAATCTACAGCATTAAAAAAATAAAACAACTCTCCTGTGTAAAGTTGTGTGAAATTGCTGTAAAGAAAGTTGAAATATCAGGAAAATCAGCTCTGTTTACCAGGTTAAATTTAAAACTTAACTCCTATATTCACATACTACAACTTTTGGTTTCTCATTTAAGATAATTATACTATCTAAAGCCATTTTGGATAAACATAAACTTCTTAATTCATTTTATCATTGAATTAATAAGGTTTAAAATTTATTACCCTTAAATACATTGAATTAACATCAAATTCATTGAAATTGCCTTGCAAATATAAATCTTGAAATGATACTTAAATAACTGTCACTCATGGAAAAGTTAAATTTAGTGCCTTTCTATCATATTAAATTTACTGATTTAATCTTTGTTTCACCACCAACACTTCAATTTTATATTTTTTATGTTGATTGATGTCTTTTCGTGTTACTGCTAAAGAAAATGTATTAAACTGAATAATCAACAAGACTTATTGGTGGCCTTAGGCTGTTTTTGCACTTTAGTCGGGTTGTTGTCTCTTTAACACATTCCCCATTTCCATTCTCAATTTTAAGTTTTTGAAAAAACAACATTTCTTACACACACAAAAACAACATTTCTATCAAAAAATCACTTTTCATTTTTAAACAAAAGCTTGATTAGGCGAACATGAAAATAAATATGTGGTGAATATAAGCTTTTCTTGTGTGAAAGTAATATTTGTATTTTGTAACGTATACAAAAATAATGTCAAGTAAATTACTAAGTGCCCATGTTGTTATGCAAAATATAAAGGTGGTTTCTAAGTGTTCAGAGTAAACATTGATTTTTATAGCAACTTTAACAGTAAAATTGATGAGATATTTCAAATGATATTGACACAGAAAAGTTTTCAATAGTTCAGGTTGATATGGAATGCTTTATATATTTTTTTCATTGTTGATATCCAGCTGTGATTTTGTATTACATTTATCATCAATGATAGTTCCATTGAAAGCAATACGATATAATCTTTTTATAAGATAATAGATCATTTTTTTTCACTTTATTGAAAATCAGGTTGGAAATTTGGCTAATAATTTTTGTTAGCTATCAGTGGCCAGTTGTGAATAAATTCAAAATATATACTTTTCTATAAAAAAAATTATGAAAAAATAAAGTAAATTATGAATTGAAGGAGCCTTAGGAGGTTAAATATAAGTATATGAATATGGAGGTTGTAGAGTATATTTGATTTACTTTAAACGATTGATTCCTTTGTAATTTGATATATCTGTTATAAATTTAACAGACTCCTTGGTACATTTCATACTCTACATGTTACTATAATAATCAGATATAATCTGACTACTAAATGTCATACTACTAAAACTTATTTATAACTGGCCTGAGAGTGAAATGTGCACCATTTGTAAAATAAATCATGAAATGTATAATGTAAGTAATTTGACAGTATTTATATAATGCTTCAGTTGTTGTTACTTATTATAATGAAAATACAGATTGACTTCAAATAGTTCTTTGTTTGTTGCATTATTTTTTACCTATCACAAATAGACACCAAGAAGTACCAAAAAACACATATCAATAGTCAGTGGCCATTCAACAGAAAGCTTTCATACTTGGTTTGATTATTCTTCCCCTACCTACTTAATGTTTGTACTCTAGCTGTCTGTCTGGCAAATCAGTTTTCCACACTTTTCTTCCTGCTTGGCGATATTGATTTGATATTTTGTATATATATGTGTTTCATCATGACACGTTACATATCTAGTTCAAATTTTGTTTCTGTCTGATAATTTTGTGCAGAGTTATGATCCTTTGACTAAAAAGTATTAAATAATAGGTCTTCCACACTTATTTTCATCATGCTTAAAGATATTGACTTGATATTTGTTATATAGATTACACAATGACAACTAAGGGATCAAGTTTGCATTTTGTTCCAGTATAATGAATTTTTAACCAGTAGGGGACTTACTATGTATTGACATGCAATACTCTCAGAATGCTTGTTATGCATCATATTCTCTTGCACATGCTGTATCATCAGTATGATTTGACAATTTCTATGGAAGTCAATGAATTTTGGCCTTTTTTTTTTAAAGTTATGTAACAGTGATCTCTTGTGAATTCAACTCCTCATGGTTCTTATTCTTGTTTGGGATAGTTTGCCATATTGTACTGCCATTTAATGTTGATTTGACAATTTATACGAGTTTAATACATGTAGTACAATGTACTTATAACATTTTGGGAGTATTGAGACAATTAGATCTTGTGAATGGAACTCTGAGACCATTTGTAAGAAGGCTTTGATACTTAGTACTATTGTTCGCTATCACATATAGCTGACCATTTTTTACCACCATTTTGATTTTACCATAATTATGGCAGAAATAGGACTGTAAACAGTAGTGGGAGTATTGTTACAAAAGTACCTTGTAAAACCAACTCCTCTGAGATTGTGTTACAGAATGATCTGTTTGGTAGTATCTTTGTCATCATGTATAGTTGATTATACTATATTGTCTTTTCGTTCCATCTATCTTTAGCTCACCTTGTTACAGTGACTATAGGTCACCTTATAATTGCAACTATTCTAAGACATTAGAAGGAAACATTTAAACTTTGTGTTTTTTGCCATCTTGTGTTGTTGACCATGTGTAGGATATCAAACTCACAGCCCCAGTGTTAAACAAGCTAGTGGTACAGGAGACTGCTAGGCCCCTGAGGGCAATATATCTTTTTCTAATAAACTGTTGATATAGAGATATGTCTGCCTTTTTTGTTATTTCAAAAGTAAAATGCCAATGTTGAAATAAAAGTAGCAATATTTTAGCATGTAAAGTTTTGCATAATATTTAAAGTCCATGAACCATGACTGTAGGTACAGGGCCAAACAATCTCTATGGAAACGAGATGTGCCAATGCTGATACTAAGTGACCCAATACAATATTTATCATGGGGTCAGTAAGTTCCATATGGGGATGAGTGCGAAACTCAAATTTGGACATTCATCACACAATTTTATAACTCCTCATTTTTACAGAAAAAGGTTACATTTCTCTATCGTGAACCAAACTTTCATATAATGTTATTTGCTTTCTAAAGTTGTTTGGTTTTTTCTTTTGAATTGTTTGACACTTTGTTGTCTCAAGGCCTATTTTAACTTACTACATGTACCGTTTTAAGGAATGGGTTTTGCTCATTACTGAAGGCTGGACCTGTAGATGGTTACATCTCTGTACTGTTTCTCTTCAGTCTTTGACGGATATATTATTTATTGATCTCTTAAATGACAATCATGACCTTTCCAGAATTTTTTTAGAGAACACAAAAGGAACCAGAAAAAGCAGACTGGTACTGAAAGGCAGTGAACTCACAGTTCTGCACTTCTATTATTATAAGATTTAATTGGACATTAATGGGGTACAACTTGATCCTCATTCTGGTTTGAAAGTTTTTCCTCATTTTACTGGACCATCCATAAAACATTAATAATTCTACCAAAATAAATCCAAATTTAGTTTGAAATTAAAAACCATAGACATTCTGATCAGAATGACCATCATCTAATAGCAATAAGCCACAAGAATTTGAACAACAAAACTTCCATGAATAAATTTATTTCCAAAAAGATATATAACATGATTAATAATTTTAAAACATAGCATATAATTTCATTGTTCACCAAGGTAAATACTGTAAATTCAGATTTTTAATGTGCATTTATAATTGCAATTGATAAACAAATGACAAAAAAGTGAGATTTATTATTACAATTTCTAGAAATTCTTTATATAAATAAAAAGAAATGTGTTTTTGATGTTTTCTAAATCCCTTTATGTGACAATTTTTGCAATATTCAAAACATTTAAAAAAAATTCTGAGTTTACGGTATCTTTAAAATCTCAATAATTTATAAAAAAAAAAGCGCCAAGAAATAAAGATACAATACTAAACATACTATAGGTCAATGGAATAAATTGTTTTACATGAATTCTAGCATGGCCATTTGTCATGTTTGTGTAATGTATCATTGTCATTGAATCTGATTATTATCATTTTATGTGTTTTTTTATAACACACAAAAAAACTTCTTAATTATAATGTTCTATGTGTTGCAAAATGTTTCAAATATGCAAGTAAAAAAACTTTTCTACCAAAATATTATTTTTCTTCTATGTATATCAAAATAAAAAGTAAAAGTTAATAACATTAGGATTGCAAAGTTGGATAAAACTGTTTAGTTGTGTTGTGTTATATATGCAAACACTTGGCTAAATATTGATTTAAGATTTGCTTAAATCCAACTGTCATTAATAAACAAAAGTAAAAAATTAACTAACTAAAAAAAACCAAGGCTAAAAGAAGACTGTATCCCTCAACTATTTCTCTATTTCTGATAAGAGTTACGTTGCAAATAAAATATCAACAGCTTTATCTGTACCATGCAAGCAAGCAAAATAATAGATAAAATCACATATTTTTTTGCATAGTGTTTTTAAACCTTCAGGAAGACTTGTAAACAAAAGTACAATACAAATATACAATGATTGCAAATAGCAAATGAAATTCTGGCTTTACAAACATATAAACTTTCTTTTTTACAAAGAATCATCGAAGTACAAGCTTCAATTAGACATATTTTGTGACTTGTGTACCAGTATAAGTGATAGATCTGCAATAATAAAAATGCATTCATTTTTGAATTAACAAAAGGCTCTAGTTACTATAAAACCTTAAACCAAGATTCAAACTATAGTTTACACATAGGTATCTTTTAAATTAGAAAATGTTTTTGGTCCCTTTTCTTAAAATCTTTAAATAACATCTTCACTTAAATATCACATAGGGGATGACATGACTTACTTTTCTTGCCACTCTATTAATACAAATGTGGTACTGTGGATTCGTTGGGTACCAATTTTCGTGGATTTAGTGGGATCAGGTGAACCATGAATTTATATGTTCAACAAATTACAAGTTTTAGAGAGGAATGTATGCAGACTTTACGAAAACCCTGAAATCTAATATCCACGAACATGCAAGTTTTCCTCAATCCACGAAAATAAATGAATGCACAGTATTTCATAAAGGCTTTCATCATTATTTCCCTTTCAAAAATGTCAAACAAATAAGTTATAAACACCTCTTTAAAGATTAAAATAAAATATACAAGGCTTAACAATAAATCTCTTGCAACATCCCATCATCTTATCCTGAATTCAGGACTTAGCTATAGCCATGACAAGATTACTCCTTAGGAACTAACTTGTAACATTTTTATAACTAAATTGTACTTTATTTCTAATGACAGAGTATAATATGCATTTTAATTTGATTATTTTTATAACAGTTCACCCTATATAATTTAAATGTATTATAAATGCCCCATTATGAATCACTAACATTAAAAGTATGGTAACATTATCAAACAAAGATTACCAACAAAAACTTCAGAATGATTGATCACACGACAGAACATCACACATCAATAGATTGTAACATGTGAAATCTCATATAAAATATATATATACATAACATTATGCATATTAACATACTGTTTAACAACATACTTAAAAAGGGGACACAACAACCATGAAATCATTCTTCTTGTGATTCGCAGCTATCGGAACCCTCCCCCCCTTTTCTTGGTTAAATTTTTTATTTTGTTAATACTTGTCAAATATATCCCCAAAACAAATCTGTACAATACTGGGTGTTTTTTTGTTGTTATGGTTGGGTTTTTTTTTGTAAGATCCATAAAGAAGTAACAAGCTATTGCTCACTTTTTTTTTTAAAGATACACAATTTACAAATAGCAAAAAAAATATGTTCTTGGATAATAGGCAAAATTTCTTTAAAAAAATGTAAAATTTACATAGCAGATATATATATTCTTAGATGAAAAAAACATGCAAATATCTCATAAAAATACATTGGTTGTATATGATTAGTCATTTATATAAAATACTATAATAATAATAATAATGGCCATTATTTTCCCCCATGATACAATTAACTAAATGAATGGAAACACATGCTTGCTGGAGATGCAGAAATATAAGACTATTTTTTATCTTAGTTGCTGTTAGTATAAAACTATCATGATAATTACTCTATAGTACGGACCATTGGACACAAAGTAGCCTCAACTTTTAAACCACTTTCTGATTGATTAATTGATTAAAGGAGTATGCTCGGTAAGGTACTAAAATGGCCCCCTTTTTCAGCATAAAATTTCGAATTCGGATTTATTGACCAATATCACAATAAATTATAGCTAATACAGTGACTAGATAGGAAATATGCCATTTTGTTGAAAATTTTATGTTTCTGCGTTTCATTATGACGTCACAAGTTGTACTCATATTGATTTTTCACGAACCAATCAATGAAAGCAGGTAAATTTCCATAGATTATTGGACAGGAAACATAGAGCGCATACGTCGACAACAAAAATCTTTTAAAATAATGTTTGTGAAGACATTTCACATGTCTTATTTGAATATTAAGTTTGTTGACGCCTGCACTCTGGTCCCTGGTCCTTATTGGTTGAAATCCAGCTGATTTTGTCAAATTTCACCAAAATCACTTATCTTGACCTATTTAAGATGTAAAAATCAACGTGTTAGAATTAAACTTTGACAAAAACAGTTCTGTTTAACTTTCTCACAGGTCTTTAAGGCAACTTTAAACATTTATTGTCTTGTAACTATTAACTTAATAATTGGGGCCAAATAAATATGGCCCTTACCGAAGTTACTCCTTTGAGATTTTGACACCATTTATTAGTGGTGGAAGCACAAGTTACATAATCTACATTTTAGCAAACAATAAAATATTCTATATATTTCTTTTTTATTATGCTCCAATACTACCCTAATGGTAAGCTTTATAATTAACATGGCTGTATAATTTTTTGAATATTCTTAACATCTAAATTACGATTTTGTTAATGCAGATTGTCAGAGTAAATGTAACTGAATCACACTACAATACATACATATTTAAATATGAACATAATTAAAGTGTCTGTCATAAGTAGTGAAGGGTAAAGATTACAGTGCAAACTAAAAATTAAACATTCGATTGTATTAAATATTGGAATGCAATATATTATTAATTGGGGTCTGTTGTAGTTGGTTTCATTGCAATGATGGACTAAGGAAGATAACCCAAATTTTGAATATTACTCACACAATGAAATGAGTGATATAATTTTAGAACAGATTTTGCAACTTGAATATCTTATTGATAATTTCTTGAAATGTTCAGGAATAATATGCGTATAATGTTGTACAAAATATACTAAGTTTTTTTTTTAATCTGAAAAGTAGTGATATAGCTTGGAAAAATTGATAACTATTTTGCATGACTTATGTTGTATCAAAAATATAATTAATAACATTAGAACCACAACATTATAACATTCTAATATAACAAATAAGAGAATAGTTTGAACAAGGACCCTGAGTTCCAGTACAAATATAAGCCTTTGCATACAACAGATTAACTTAAACAGATTAACTTAAACACATGTACATGAACAGTTAATGAAGTCATACCGATTGTGCTAAAGCACTAATTACATCATTTTTTATAACTTAATAATATAAAAATATAGACTTTTAAAAATGCTTGTAAACATGACTAAGGGCTATTCTATTATATTTATTGGAATAGTCCATAATAGTGGAATAGTCCTAACAACAAAATCACCACATCAATATCTTGAGCAAATCCCAATAGGAATGTCTGTGAAGGCCTAAAATGGTATTTTTAATTTTCAGATGTATCTTTAGGGTTTCTGGTTCATATAAATAGGCTGCTCTGAAATTAAAAAAAATATATATCAACTAGAGGCTCACATGTTCTCTATGCATCATATTGACAACCGTAGAGTTTTTCCATTCTTCCAAAATAAAAGAATTGTGTTTTGGCACCTGAAAGTGCCAAACAAATTTTGAAATACCCTGTGAAAAGTTGCTACATAACCTACGGCTTCAGCCAAGAATGTTCTTTTGAAATACATAAACATATACATGTATATTGAAAAAATTCAAAGTACTGTAAATTCAGAAATTATTGTGAGGTTTTTATTATTATGAAAAATGAGATAGACCTGTAAGCGCAATAATTCAAACTTGCATTTTGAAATATATTACTTGAATTAATCAGTTTTTTTTTTAAATCGTAAAAATTTAATTTGCATTTAAGTCATAAATTACAAAATCGCAATAATAAATGCAAGCAATAATTTTTGACTTGACAGTGTTGGAAATCTGAATAAATATAAATTGTTATGGTTATTCTGTTCAAAAAGTTTGACAAACATAGTTGTCGGATAAACAAACAGACGGACGATCCGTATTTCTCTGTCCCTGCACTACATTGTCATGATTGTGCAAGAGGCAATAAAATGGGAGAACTTAACAATTGACATGCACTTGGTCAAAATTTCTAGAATCCATGGCCTTTAAATATACTTCAAGCAGGAGAGGTAATCTAGTTTTTAAAACAAGAGGTTTATTTTCTTCATTTGAATAACATACTGAATTACCATAGAGTCTCTGAAAAAACAAAGGTTCAATTCGACTAACTCAACTTTAAAAAAAAATGCATGTTGCAACCATGAACCCGCTTCGCCCATCGTGTTTCCAAGTCATTTTTAGAGCCCGTTGTAGCTTGCTATTCCATGTAAACCTAGGCTCTTATGTTGACAGCCATACTTTGACCTATTTTGGTTTACTTTTTACAAACTGTAATTTGGATGGAGAGTTGTCTCATTGGCACTCATATCACAACTTTTTATATATACTAAATGACAGACATATCTCACAGAAATATATATGTGTTATGAATAGACTTACTTGCAGGTATAGTGGGAACACTTCTTTGTCGTCCTGCTACTTTTTTCTTTATTCTTTCAGCAGCCTCTTCTATTTGATCATGAATCTCTTGGTTAAAAACTGTTCTGAATAAATAGATTCCCTCTCCAGTAGGATTCTTACTGTAAAAGTCATTATTACCATCAAACATACAATAATATCAATATGACATATATATAGGATTCTTACTGTAAAAGAAATCTTCAATTAATAACCACACATACATTAATATCAATATGACATATGAAACATATATTTGTAACATTCAATCAATACCGTGTTGAATCTATGTTTCGTCTTGTCTTGCTGATAATTTGCTGTTTCACTCTATCTATTTTAGCTTATCAAGATTAAAGATGCAAACAAAATTAAAACCGAGATGCACAATGGCTGGGGATATTATTGTATATGTTAATCGGGATCTTCACAAGGGGATATGGGCTTATATTACAAATGTATTACATATGGTGTAGCATTCTACTGTTTTCATTGGATATGACAATCATATGTTTCAAATGTTATTTTACTTATCTGACACCTTGTTTCTATTTTTGCATAAATTGACGCTATCATGGCTATGTTTCTATTAATACGTATATTGGTGGTCAATATGTAAATGTTCCTAAATTTAGATTTATGACGTCACACATAACAACCACGGAGGAAGCGCTGCATCATAAAGGAAAATTTGCAAGTTCATCAGGAGATCTTAAGAGTTTTATGTTAAATGCAGACAATAACAAGAATGTGTCCAAAGTACACGGATGCCCCACTCCCACTATCATTTTCCATGTTCAATGGACCGTGAAATTGGATAAAAAATATAATTAGGCATTAAAATTAGAAAGATAATATCATAGGAAACATTTGTACTAAGTTTCAAGTTGATTGGACTTCAACTTCATCAAAAACTACCTTGACCAAAAACTTTAACCTGAAACATGCACTTTCATTTTCTATGTTCAGTGGACCGTGAAATTGGGGTCAAAAGTTTAATTTGGCTTTAAAATTAGAAAGATCATATCATAAGGAACATGTGTACTAAGTTTCAAGTTGATTGGACTTCAACTTCATCAAAAACTACCTTGACCAAAAACTTTAACCTGAAGCGGGACAGACGGACGAACGAACGGACGAACGAACAGACGGACGAACGAACGAACGGACGCACAGACCAGAAAACATAATGCCCCTCTACTATCGTAGGTGGGGCATAAAAATATAAGAATGCTAAAGCAACAAGCTTTGAAGGTGAATGTGTCTAAAGTACACAGATGCCTCACTCGCCCTATCATTTTCCATGTTAAATGGACTGTGAAATTGGGTTAAAAAAAAAATAATTTGGCATTAAAACTAGAAAGATCATACCATAAGGAACATGTGAACTAAGTTTCAAGTTGATTGGACTTAAAGTTAACTTCATCAAAAATTACCTTGACTAAAAACTTTAACCTGAAACTTGCACTTTCATTTTCTATGTTAAGTGGATCATGAACTTGGGGTCAAAAGTCTAATTTGGCTTTAAAATTAAAAAGATCATATCATAAGCCACAAGTGTACTAAGTTATAAGTTGATTGGACTTCAGCTTCATCAAAAACTACCTTGACCAAAAACTTTAACCTGAAGCTTGCACTTTCATTTTCTATGTTCAGTGGACCGTGAAATTGGGGTCAAAAGTCTAATTTGGCTTTAAAATTAGAAAATAGAAAGATCATATCATAAGCAACAAGTGTACTCAGTTTCAAGTTGATTGGACTTCAGCTTCTTCAAAAACTACCTTGACCAAAAACTTTAACCTGCAGCTTGCACTTTCATTTTCTATGGTCAGTGGACCGTGAAATTGGGGTCAAAAGTCTAATTTGGCTTCAAAATTAGGAAGATAATATCATAAGCAACAAGTGTACTAAGTTTTAAGTTGATTGGACTTCAGCTTTAACAAAAACTACCTTGACCAAAAACTTTAACCTGAAACTTGCACTTATATTTTCTATGTTCAGTGGATCGTGTAATTTGAGTCAAAAGCCTAATTTGGCTCTGAAATTAGAAAAATCATATAATCAGCAACAAGTGTACTAATTTTCAAGTTGATTGGACTTCAGGTTCATCAAAAACTACCTTGACCAAAATCTTAACCTAAAGCGGGACAGACAGATCAAGAGGAAGAACGGACAGACGAACAGACGGATGCACAGACCAGAAAACATAATGCCCTAAGCCTAGAGCGGGAAAGACTGACGAATAGATGAACAGACAGACGAACAGACAAATGAACAGATGGACAACACACAGACCAGAAAACATAATGCCCCTCTTCTATTGAAGGTGGGGCATAAAAAAATGATATTCTCAATAACATATATAAGGTTCATGTATTGACCTCGTTAAAAGTCCATAATTGATAAATATTCCCCGTCAGTGTTTTATATCTCCTAAGCCACAAGATTAGGGGATATAATGCACTAAAAGGAGCTCATAAACAAACACCCAATAATTTTTTAGGAAATCTGTGCCGCTTGACCCAAGAATCTGTTTAAAATTACATTTCCCGAAACACTGAAGTATACAAAATGTAAATAAACTCATCATAGATACAAAGATCAAAATTTGTGACAATATCATTCTTATAAATACGGGTGTTCAGTTTAAACCCAAAGAAATCATTAAGCATTCTAAAATAAAATAGTTTACCTTCCAGCTTCTATAAGAAATTGTTTCCTTTTGCTATCTGCACCATATCTTCGTATATGAGTGATATCACAGGCTGTTATTTGTTTATTTTTCTGTTCATTATCATAAATATATACACAATCTGAAGTCACATATAATATACACTCTCCACTGTCATTCAATGTGGCACACGGTAAAAGAAAGACTCGGAACATGCCTGCAATGTAGATAAATATTTTAATGTGATAATATTGTATTGCAATCTCATGTTTTGAAGTTTGTTCATCTACTAACAAATCAAAATTTTAATCAGGTTTGTTAGTTGAAATGTTTTAAGTTCAGATTATACTTCAAGTATTACTTTTAAGTCTGTATCAATTTATAATGTTTTTTAAATTATGGGATTTTGCCATGATTGATATTTTTGCCAATTCACAACCAATTCAGGGGAGATAATTAAGCTGGAAATTACATTGTACTTGAAAATCAACTGAATTTTACAACATTTTACTTTACTTTGTAGATACTGTGATTTAATTTATTTTTGTGGATGGCAGAAAAATCATAAGTGTGGATTCATTCATTTTTGTGGATGTAGAAACATTGTGGATTCTTGATTTTGTTGTTTTGATAGTCCATGACAAAAATTGTACATGTGATTTGTTAAACATTTGATCTCATGGTTGATTTATTCCCATAAAATCAACAATAAATAGTATCCAACTAATAATACTGAATCCACAGTAGCAAGAAAATAAGAAAGAATACCCATTTTTCTTTTTAATTCCTGAGAGTGGTGTAAATACAGAAAGAAAAAAATCATTTCCACTATTTCAAAAATAATAATGCCTGAAAAACAGAACAATAAATTTGAAAGACCATTTTATTTTAGAAAGTTTAATTGTACTTTTTTTTTCTTTCATTTCTGTGTTTTTTTTAATTTTCAGAAGAAATAACAGAAACAATCGGTGAACATTAATGTACATACTGACCTGAAGGCAGATTATCATTTCTGGTCAATTCTGTCTGTATGGCGGTTAACCATTCTGTAGATTCTAATTCTATAATCAATAAAAGCTTTAGGTAAATATATTGAGCTATGTTGAACAAAAAGATATGGCATAATGGCAAATATACTAGTAAATAAAAATTGTTTAGTCTCTTAAGATAACATGAAATATTTCTGCAAAATGAATGCAAGTTAAGTTCTGTGACGTAACATGTTAAATACTTCTCAGTTTTCGTTATTTTTTTTATGGAATATGAAATAGATTCATGCTCTCTACACTAAGCTTGTTCATGTTGGTATAAAGCTGTTATCATAAGTATGTTAAGTTCTGTAATGATATAAAATTTTGTTTAGACAAAACAAAAATGTTAAAAATTCTTTTCATTCCGTATTAACTGATTTAGGATGTTTCAAGTGCTACACAGAAAAAGTAATACCACAAGTTTGGCCTTTCAATATGTGCAAACCAGTAAGAAATCAAGACCTAAAAATGGCTCCATCATACCTCTTAATTCACCGTTTAGTTTATTCATATTTGCACAATAACCTTTTAATTATCAAATAGGTTGTTTAAAGTTAAGTATCATACAGTGAGTTATAAAAATCTTTATCATATGACAACTGAAGTCTGAGTATATAATAACCTGTATCACAAAGGAACTGTTTAATGCTTCGATCAGACATATGTAAAGTAATGCCATCTCCATGGGACCCTTCTGACATTTTACATCTCAGAGCACTACCAACATCTTTGAGTGGAATCTGTGATGAAGGCTCATCCTCTGCAAATGCCTGCTCTCCTGAATACTTGACGAGTCGTGCAGCTCCATTACTGGAAGGACCATATAACACTAACATTTTTTTCTTCCAGGACTGAAAAATATATTAATAAAGTAAAATAATTTGTTATATATTTAAGACTATAAGTGTATTACAGTGCAGTATTAAAAGTGTCTGACATTTTATAGATATGATCAAGAACAGCATGAAAACAGTGGCAATACTGAAACAATATGAATAGATAATTCTGAGATGAAATCATAATAAGGCCATGCTCAATATAATATGTCTGTACTTGTTAAATCTTTATTCATGAATTTATGTCCTTTTGTTTTAGTTAGAATATGACAAACAATAGTTGCACAGTACAAACATGTAATGACAATAGGTCACATTACTATTTGGTTGATCAGTTGAGCTAAAATGCTTTTCTTCACCCAAACTAACCTTTATAAACTTATACAAACTCTCTCACAAGTTTTGTGCATATTGTAAATTTTTATTGTTGTATTTGTTATCTCTGTATCCATGTAATGCATTGGCTTTATGAAAATAAAGATATATATATATATATATATATATATATATATATATATATATATATATATATATATATATATCTTTATTTTCATAAAGCCAATGCATTACAATGCATTATTAAGGGACAAATAACTATAGGCAAGGTTTGTCATAGGCAAGGTATGTCAGGGTAAAGGGACAAATACCTATAGGCAAGGTGTATATATATTTTAAAAAAAAGCTGTTCACTCTCATTATGATCAAATAGCCTGCTTCTAGAAAAAATACCAATTACAAAATGTACCCTAACACATCTGGCCACTAGGTTATGCTTCACTTCATTTCAAAATACATGTACTTTGGCTTCAGACAAGGTAACCCTTAAATCTAATAAACATTGCCTATACATATTCATCCTATTACCCTGACACACCTTGCCTATAGGTATTTGTCCCTTTACCCTGACATACCTTGCCTATGACAAACCTTGCCTATAGTTATTTGTCCCTTTACCCTGACATACCTTGCCTATAGGTATTCGTCCCTTAACCCTGACATTTCCTTTCTTGATCATAGTTTTATCATATTGAGGATCTGCCATCTTCCAGTCAATACTGTTTACTGAATGCCCAACACTTATGTAACTACATATCTACAAAAGCAAAGAAACAATTGTCTAATTATATTTGAAGTAAACATGTTAAACAGAATGAACATGATGAACAGTGGTGAAAATATGCAAATCAAAATCTGACAAAAAAAACTCCCGATTATAATAACATGTGTACAATGTATAATTCAATTTATTGTGTCAGAATAAAGTTATCTAGAACATTTATTTTAAATACAATGTCAATTTTTGTTGTATATACATGTATATACACACATGATACATTCTTCATTCAATTCTGTGTTCATTATCTTGGTTATTTTGATCTTCTTGTGTCTAATTATGTGTCAGGTAGTTGATCATGTTGATGTAAAGTAAAGTTTTTGATAGATGTAAACATCATAATATGTTTAAATGAAAGTGTTTATTTTTAAGCAGAAATTGCAGAATTCGAATCCACCAATCATGCCAATATTTAACTCATGATTATGATCATATGATAATTAGTCTTGTTCTTTTAAAAATGCATCAGTTGTGCATACTATTATAATTATGACTATACATGTACTATTACAAATTATATTACCATTGTAATGATTGCAGTCAAGACAATTTTACCAGACATTTTGTTATACAGTCAATGTATTGTAAAAAAATTGAAAAAGTCATGCCAGCATGCTGTCCATGTACAAATATGTATTTTGCATATAGTGTTTATTATAACAGTTTGTTGAAAAGATCGCGGAATATTTGTATTGCTGCAACCAATTTATTATTGTCCCTTTGATTTGCATTGAAGAATAGTGAATAACAATGTATTTATCTTTATTGATGTTTAGTGTAAACCAAATAATTCTATTCAGTCAATGCATGGGGTATAAGAGACTACTACAGTCAGAGCTCAGACACAAATAAGTCTGAATCTGCTTTTGACTCATAGAGGTCTAAATTTGTAAGTTTTAGGATTTGTCTCCCTTTAATGCAAGACAAAATACGACTTTAATAAGTCAAATATTGTTTAGCAAGAAATAATTGTCCAGAATCAAAAAGTTGCATATGTCGACTCCTGCAAGTGGATAAGTTCTCAAAATTGGTTAACTTCAAGACCCACGCTTATTTATAAAGAGGTCATGCATCTAAATCAAATACATGTAATAACAACATTGAAAGACAAATGCTTTGTCTTCTAAAGAAATGAATAAGAATGAGAGTCTAAAAAATCGGAGATAATGTTAATTAACCTTACAATGCTACCACCTGGAACCACACTTAATGAGGTAAAACATCTGTGTTTAGTAAGGATATTCAATTAGATAGATTAAATATAGATAGCTCAAGTCCTTGTGAACTCTCAGACAGATTTTTGCTGGCATAGGTACAAAAAATGTAGTGTTCTTTGGCCAACAAGTAAAATTAAGTTTTTTCATCAACATAAATAGACATAAACAAGCCTGCCATTTTCTGACTTGAATAAGTCTAAAATTGAAAACACATTTTTATAGTAAAAACATGTTTTGACTTCTTTAAGTCAAAAACAACAAGAATGTGTCCAAAGTACACGGATGCCCCACTCCCACTATCATTTTCCATGTTCAATGGACCGTGAAATTGGATAAAAAATATAATTAGGCATTAAAATTAGAAAGATAATATCATAGGGAACATGTGTACTTAGTTTCAAGTTGATTGGACTTAAACTTCATCAAAAACTACCTTGACCAAAAACTTTAACCTGAAACATGCACTTTCATTTTCTATGTTCAGTGGACCGTGAAATTGGGGTCAATAGTTTAATTTGGCTTTAAAATTAGAAAGATCATATCATAAGGAACATGTGTACTAAGTTTCAAGTTGATTGGACTTCAAATTCATCAAAAACTACCTTGACCAAAAACTTTAACCTGAAGCGGGACAGACGGACGAACGAACGGACGAACAGACGGACGCACAGACCAGAAAACATAATGCCCCTCTACTATCGTAGGTGGTATCGTAGGTGGGGCATAAAAAATGGACTTGTTTATGTCTGAGCTCTGACTGTACTATAACATGTGTGTTATAATAGTCTCAGAGTATGATAATAAATAAATTTATCGAAACAACATCTGATAAACAAATTTAATAATACTTTTAGATATTTGGATGATATCTTGGCTCTCAATAATGACGACTTCAGTATGTATATTAAAGAAATTTATCCTGTTGAACTTACTGTAAATAAAGCTAATACTAACAATGACCACTGCCCTTTCCTCGATCTTGATATCTATATCACTAACGGAAAGCTGAATACTAAAATTTATGATAAAAGAGATGATTTTTCATTTCCTATCGTTAATTATCCATTTTTAGATGGTGACGTTCTCTTGTCACAATCTTACGGTGTTTATATATCTCAACTTGTACGATTCGCTCGTGTATGTAACAATGTTTTAGATTTTAACGTGAGAAATTTATGTATTACTGAAAAATTATTACACCAGGGTTTTCGATATCACAAACTAGTCAAAACATTTACTAAATTTTATCATCGGTATAAGGACATCATTCGTAAATATAGCTCAACATGCAGACTTCTTATACGTTCAGGTATTTCACATCCAATTTTTTATGGAAATATTCTTTATAAAGCACAAAGGTGTCAGTATTCACCTCAAAAACTAACAAAACCTTTGAATAAACTTATTAAGAAGGGATATAGTTACGATACTGTTGTCAGGTCATTAAAGATTGCATATTTTGGCGTTAATATTGATTCACTTATAGGGTCTTTGCATCGGAACTAAACACATTTATTCAAAAACCAGTTGTTGGCATGACACGGGTTATGTTCTTCTCATATATGTTATGATGGTATGATACTAAACCCCTAACGGGAAGGATTGTGCCTGATGTTCATATGATGAAATCATAATCTTTCAGTCAGTTTAATTGAAGTCTGGAGCTGGCATGTCAGTTAACTGCTAATAGTCTGTTGTTATTTTATATGTATTATTGTCATTTTGTTTATTTTCTTTGGTTACATCTTCTGACATCAGACTCGGACTTCTTTTGAACTGAATTGTTATTGTCGTATTGTTATGTATTTACTTTTCTACATTGGCTAGAGGTATAGGGGAGGGTTGAGATCTCACAAACATGTTTAGGAGCCTCTGGCCTTTGTTAGTCTTGTATTATTTTAATTTTAGTTTCTTGTGTACAATTTGGAAATTAGTATGGCGTTCATTATCACTGAACTAGTATATATTTGTTTAGGGGCCAGTTGAAGGACGCCTCTGGGTGCAGGAATTTCTCGCTACATTGAAGACCTGTTGGTGAACTTCTGCTGTTGTTTTTTTCTATGGTCGGGTTGTTGTCTCTTTGGCACATTCCCCATTTCCATTCACAATTTTATTGTAAATCCTTTTCATGATTTACAATTTGAAAAGACCTGATACTGTAATATTCACCTACATGTACATGTATGTGCACTAAAGACTTTAAAGTCATTCCAAAATATTCAATTTGTTGATTGTGACCATTATCTCATTATCTGGTAGAAGTAAAAGTAGAAGGTAGTGGGTTTTTTTATTTATGTGAGGACTTATGGATAACCTTTATAAAGTGTACACATGTAAATAATTTATTGTCCTACAATAAATTCCTTTATGTTCCAAAACGGAAGAAAATATGACATGTACAGTACAGAATAGAAGATAGTTTACCTTCGTCCCAATGATTCATTGTGATTATGAACCGTCCAATTCTATGAAATTAAGTTTACTGTACCTCAGCTTACAATACTGTATCTTGGAGATTTAAAAAAGAGAACTGTAAATTATCTTTACTTTCCCTACTATATAAAATACAATGTATTTTGAGAGTTTGAAACTTTTACTTGTTAAAAAAAATCCGGTTGTTACTTCCGGTGTGACGAATTTTAAAAACAATTTCGGAAATGCGGATTTTTTTTACCGATTTATTTTCTTGGGTATATTTGGATCTTGATCAAATGAGAGAGAGAAACTTCAAGTCGCAGATCAAAAAATTACAGACAAAAAGTCCCTAACAAAAAGAAAAAAAACACATCTTTACACTAAATCCTTTGGATGTTGGATGTGTACTGATTGATAATTTTGTCTTAGATCATACGGCATGATTTTTTTTATTGATTGTCAGTTGCTTTGAACTAGCTGTCACACGCCTGGTAAACCATCTAATCTCAACCAAATGGTTGAGACGGAAAAAAGTATTCTGGCACTTCCTGTTGAGCTTTTCTGGTTCAAAATATTCAAAATAAACACAGGGTAGGTCGAATTTTCGTCGATTTGCTGAAAATCAATGACTTTTTTGTAAAATCGGAGAATGTCATGCCATAGATAAATAATAATTGTAACTTATATGTCTCTTCTGGGCAGGGCCGTAACTACATTGAGGCAAATGAGGCAAATGCCTCATGTTAGAAATTTCCAAAAAAAAAAAAAAACTGAAACAAAAAGATTGTCAAATTGTTTTGACGGAAAGTGTCTTGCAAGAAGCCAGTTCTCTTCACTCTCTGGTAAAGCCCCTTCATGTTTTTCGTGATCCATGTTTCTATTTTACTTTTAGTTATCAGAGTTGATGGTCTATTGTTTGTACGTCTATGTCCCGGGTTTGTCTTTTGTTAATATTTTGTCCTACTTAATGACTATAGTCTGAGTGTTGATTTTCATTTGTAAACGTGTGGTTTTGCAATGTTGCATGCCAACCGATGCCCAGACAATGTGCGAGAAAATATTTTAAGAATATTCAATATACGATGCTACAAGACACAGAAATGAATCGTCGTTTCTGCATGGAGATTTGAACTTGATATCAAAGAGAACAAAACTGGCTTTTTTCGTAGATAAAACTAGAAGGCTGACATGGTTTAAATTGAAATATGTTCACCAATTCCACGTATCAAAAAAGAAACTGAAAAAAACCAACAACAATGTATTGCCATATGACCTTTTACATTGAAGGGTTACCCTTGTATTAAGTCATGTTCAGACTCTTTTAACAGAAAAAAAGGAATATTGAGTACACGTGCACGGAACCTAATCGCACACAAAGTCAATGTATAGAAAAATACGAATGATCAATTGTTAAAGTTTAATTCCTGTTTTTCATCTTGATAGTCTCCAACAATAAAAGAATCATTAATATCGTAAAACAAGGTCAAGATGGTCCCTAGTGTCGACTTTAACAGTACTAGTACTTAAAGTATAATACTGCACTGTCACTATATCTAAATCTAGTCATAAAAAAATCACCAAAGTCTAAGTACAATACAAGACAAGAACAGACAGACAGATTCGGTATTAATTACGATTTTTGCTTTATCCATCATATATATATATCGATCTTTTTTTAATGTTATCCCTAAAACCTAAAAATCTTAAAATACAATGAATTTTTATACGACCCCAAAAATATTTTGGGATCGTATAATGGTATGATGTCGTCGTCTGCGTCGTCTGCGTCGTCGTCGTCCGAAGACACATTTGTTTCCGGATAATTATAACTTTAGTTTAAGTGAATAGATCTTCTTGAAATTGTTTCAGAAGTTTCAATACCACAAAAGGAAGGTTGGGTCGTAACAAGCATTTTTCTAGTTTCAAGACAATAACTTATGTGTAATTGTATGGATCTCTCTGAAATTGTACCACAATGTACCATATAACAAAGGGGAGGCTGGGATTAAGTTTTGGGTTAATTGCCCAAAATATGTAGGAATTAGGGTAAAAAAAGAAGCATGTTTCTAGTTTCCAAACAATCATGACAATAACTTGTGTTTAAGTGTATGGATCTCTCTGAAATTGTACTACAAGGTTCAATACTGCAATGGAAAGCATGGGATTGAGTTTAAGGGTTATTGCTCCAAGGGGGTTTCAAAAATCGGGGGGGGGGGGGGGGGGGATTTTTTGTTTACCATTTTTTGAAGAGCTTCCTTTTTTTCAAATTTTTTTAAATTTCGAATTTTGAAAAGTTTCAAGAAGAAATCTTCAATTGCACAGTATTGTGCAATAGATTTGTTAAATCTTTGACCACATTAATTTTGTGACAAAAACCTTTATTATGTCAAAGATGACAATCCAAATTCAGACAGAATCAAGCTTGAATATTGTGACCAAATTTCCCGAACTGTTCAGGGTTCAACCACTGGGGTCGTATAAAGCTGCGCCCTGCGGAGCACCTGGTTGTTATTGCTATGAGACCAGAATATTGTCAAAATATTGCTCAGAATACACGTTTTTGCATTATTTTTCTCAGAGCGTCTGGGGGCCTTCAGCGCCACCCCCGACCCCTCGCCAAAATGTTTTCGCCTCGCTACGCTCGGCGAACATTTTGCCTCACTTTTAAAAGAGGCTAGTTACGGCCCTGCTGGGTTTAATATATTTTCAATTGAAGTCACAATCACTTTTCTCCTACGGATTATAATGTGTACATTCTTTAAATCCGATAGAACTGCTATGATATTAATGACTTAGCAAGAAAATATGTCAATTATTTGTGGTTTTTTTTAGGCTTTACGATAACCACGTCTGTAAATAGCACAAATATTTGTTTGTCAAGCCTACTCTGAGCAGAAAAATAAAAAAATATAAATGGTTGAGATATAAAGGTAGTGGTTGAGTCTTTCTGTCACAATGTTGAGACTTTCTGGTTGCGTTGTACTATTCGAGTTTACCTTTTATTACGGTTAACCTGATTCATGTTTTCTGTCTGTGGTAACATAAAATCTAAATACAGATACAATTTTAAGCATTGCCGATAGAAAAATGCATGCCTTACAAATATAAATAAGATTATTTTACAATGGTTATTTATTAATATGACTTGGATGAATTCGATTCCTAAGACATTATTTAATGCCGAAAATGCGTACATTTATAAAGAAATAAAATAGTTAAAAACTAAACAATCGAACAGGACCCCTTTTCTAGGTTTATTTTTTCGTACACATTACTTCAGGTGGTGATCATTTAAATGTGAGTAAAAGATGTCATTTTTGTCATTATAATACTTACCACAAAAAAAATATGATTCGATTTTAAAATTGCTTTGTAAGTATTATAAGATCTTATAAGTGACGTTCAACTTAATAGTGTAATCACAGGTGTTGTATTGAAATAATTAAAACTTAGATGTTTGTTCACAACTGCATTCAGGGCACATCCTTAATATTTGGTAGTATTCAGCAACATTTATATTATAACCCGGGCCCCGTCACACTAGGCCGTGATCGCACTACGATCTCTAAATAAATAATGCTGTTGACGATCGTAGTGCAGTATGGTCGTGTTACGGTCTTGATGAGGTCTTGGTGATTGTGTTGAGAGTAGCAAACTTTAAACATGTTCAAAACAATCGTGATGCGTTCGTGGCGAAATCAGGTTGCAGTTCTGTTCTAGTCGTAGATCTTTTGAGCCGTGGAACTGTCAGGATCAGTTCCAGGTTGAACTGTGTAAATCAGTTCTAGGTAGAACTTACCAATGACCAAATCAGTTCTTGGTTAGAACTGTTCTAGCTAGAACTGTCTTAAAAGTGTCAGGAGATAGTTCCACATTTGTCCGCTAGAACAGTTCTCCTTCAGATTTATATGACAGTTAGAGGTAATCTCCATTGTATGTATAGGCTGTACATCTCCTTTGCAATTATCTATTTCAAATGAAAATAACTTTTGATGAAATGAATGAATTTAATGATTATCCATTTCTGAATATTAATTCAGTTTTCTTTTTAAATATTTAAAACTGGATTCGACGTAGCTAAATTGTGGAAGATAGTTAGTTTGAACTCTAGCCTGGTCAACTTAAATTCTAAAAAAAAAATGTGTGTGTCTATGCTAAGCATGCGATATCTGCTAAAAACTGTGGTCACACCTTACCAGATAGCTCGAACGAACGCCGAAAGGATAAATAAAAGTTTTTCATTTACAAAATTTGCATCTGTTAGGAGTCCGCGATGGAATGACCAAATAAAACGGACGTGTAATATGCCGAAAAATGGGATGGAAGAGGAATAAAAAAAAAATGTCAGAATAAAAAGCCAATAATTTTGCCTGATTATGATTAAGAAGTTGAGCCAAAAATATTCATGATACTAAAGAAAACTAACATACCAATAATTGCTTTTTCTTACGCGATTTGTTTTCAATTTGTATGTATCCGTGTTATTATCAATGTTCTTTCTGTGGTACGATTGCCAATGATACAACTCTCCACAAGAGACCAAAATGACACATAAAGTAACAACTAGAGGTCGCCGTACGGCCTTCAAATATAAGCAAAGCCAATACTGCATAGACAGCTATAAAAGGCCCCGAAATGACAATGTAAAACAATTGTAACGAGAAAACTAACGGCCTTATTAATATATAAAAAAAAAAATGAACGAAAAACAAATATGTTACACATAAATAAATAAATAAATAAATTCTAGCCCTGGAGATGTCAATTACAACATTATTGACGTTAAAGCTTCTGTGCAAAACTGCATCTCAAACGCTATACTTAATCTCCAGCGTTAGAACTTTAATACCAGTACTTAAAAAAAACACAGCTATTTACTATTTAGACTCTATTACAACCTCAAATGCCTCTTTAGAAGCTGCTGTGATAACTACAGACAAGATTAAAATGACTTGAAATGTCAAACAAATTATATACGGCAAGTTTATGAATTTTGACAGTTGTATATGTAATTGACACTAAGCTACACAAGGTCATGTTTTTCTCTGACTGTTTATGACGTCTTTACACTAAATTCATTGGATGTT
Source organism: Mytilus galloprovincialis (assembly GCF_965363235.1). Lineage (NCBI taxonomy): Eukaryota > Metazoa > Mollusca > Bivalvia > Mytilida > Mytilidae > Mytilus > Mytilus galloprovincialis. The sequence continues at coordinate 94,919,871 of NC_134843.1, forward strand.
GGATGTGTACGGATTGATAGTTTAGTCTTAGATGCATGATTTTTTTATTAGTTGTTAGTGGCTTTGAACTAGCTGTCTTTTTGTTGTCGGGATGTTCAAGAACTCGGCCACGTCCAATTGTATTTTTGTCCATCTGATGAGTTAAACCTTTTTCAACTGATTTTTATAGTTCGTTCTTATGTTGTACTGTTATATATACCACTGTCCCAGGTTAGGGGGAGGGTTGGGATCCCGCTAACATGTTTAACCCCTCCACATTATTTATGTATGTGCCTGTCCCAAGTCAGGAGCCTGTAATTCAGTGGTTGTCGTTTGTTTATGCGTTACATATTAAATCATATTTGTTTTTCGTTAATTTTTTTTATATATAAATAAGGCCTTTAGTTTTGTCGTTTAAATTGTTTTACATTGTCATATCGGGGCCTTTTATAGCTGACTATGCGGTATGGGCTTTGTTCATTGTTGAAGGCCGTACGGTGACTGTGTCATGTTGGTCTCTTGTGGACAGTTGTCCCATTGGCAGTCATACCACATCTTCTTTTTTATAGTTGAAAATTTCATTCACCAGAAGATCTCAACATTGTTCCAGAATATCTCAACCGATACCAGAAAATCTCAACATGACATACTTTATAACATATTTAGCTTAATGCAATTATATTAGTAAAGAAAAAGAACAAACTGTAATTTTATGTTTATAATGTTTTAGAAAAATACTAATTTACTGATATATATGCTAGTTTATCAATGATATCACTGTCATTTTGTCAATAGCTGACTGCGCTGGCCATATTTACCTGCTGGAGAAAAGACATTACGATGTCATTTTAAATCATATTCATTTGTGTTATACACGAGATAAACCGTAAATCCAATATCTATGGCATGACATTCTCCGATTTTACAAAAAAGTCATTGATTTTCAGTAAATTGACGAAAAGTCGACCTACCCTGTGTTTATTTTGAATATTTTGAACCAGAAAAGCTCAACAGGAAGTGCCAGAATACTTTTTTCCGTCTCAACATTTGGTTGAGATTAGATGGTTTACCAGGCGTGTGTCAGTGCACTGCAAGTACTTTCGGATCTGTACTTAGTGTCTTTTTGCATTAAGGTACAGTATTCGACAATCGATTGATTCGACAAGAGTAGATTTTTCTTTCAGGTTTTAATTCAATTCAATTAAAAAGAATGAATTGAAAAGACACATTAATGATCAATTTATTCAACAAATCTTTAATGATAGATACGATCGATAACGATTGAACAGTGTTTGTCGATTCGATCAACTCAATTTAAAATTATTGATCAGATGGAGACTCGATCGCAACGATTGATACGATCGATAACGATTGAACATTGTTTTTCGATTAAATCAGCTTAACATGCTCAATGCATATGTGTTATGACGAAGACTCGATCGTAACGATCGATAACGATTGAACGTCATATGTCGAATCAATCAACTCAATGTGTTTTGATGAAGACTCGATCGTAACGATCGATAACGATTGAACGACTTATGTCGAATCAATCAACTCAATGTGTTTTGATGAAGACTCGATCGTAACGATCGATAAAGATTGAACGTCATATATCGAATCAATCAACTCAATTTGTTAATAGTAGCTATTTAATAAATTTTATTAATACAGATTAAACAAGATAAGTTGTATTACTGTATTTCCCACTTCACCACAGATGGAGATAAACTCTATGAAAATAATGTATGTCAGAATGGGTACGGAGATATTAGTATAGTGAACATTAAATGTACACACAATTGAAAAATATAATACACAAGTGCAAGCTTAGGAATTTGCTGTTTCAAAGACTGTTAACACTGATTAAACATTTTTAACATTAATTCAAGTTTGAAGAAGGTTCATAGCACCAGTTTCAGGAGAGAAAAGTATGTATGTGACATGCAAAAATGTTTATTGTAGTAGCCAGTTTATGACAGTAGTATATATAGAACATTAAAAGGAATAATTTGAAATGAGTAAACCATAAAATTTATATTTCAAAAATTATTATCAAAAGAATATTAAAGGTAAGAGAGTTCAATGTGTCTGCTTGTTCTACAGTATGTAAAGCAGGGGCGGGTCCAGGTAAGGGCGTAATGGGCGTACGCCCCCCCCCCCCCCCTTTAAAAAAAAAAAAAAAAAAAAAAACTATCGTTATAATCTGCTAGTATTGTATTGAATGATGGCAATTTATCATATTCATTAATTAAACACATACTCTGATTTCTTTTTATACGGATTCCCCAATATGATGGGTCATCATCAACCGTAAAATTTCGTTTCTCGGAGTCCGGCGTGTTCGACTCTGCGATTAGTATCCATTTTTGTTGATGTGATAAAGAATTCGGAAAGATGTCGATGTCAAAAACAAAACTAGATGCTAAATTGTTGAAATTCAGGAGCTTCTGAGCTTCCCCATGGACCCTCAACCGTAATCACGCCTCTCGTTCATAAAATCCTGGCCTAGGTATTGAAATGTTAAGTTACTCCTTATACCCTTGAGTTTAGAATTTCTCGTTATTGGTCTACGAGGCTTGTTTAGGGGGGGGGGGGGGGGTATCAATATCCCATATCCTATTAAGTTTTTATCCCAATATCCCGTATCCCTATAATGTTTACCCCTAATATCCCAATAAATAATTTTTACAAATATCCCATATCCCTTAAACTATTTTGAAATATCCCAAAAAATCATTATGAATTCATTCCCAAGCCCATTTTTTTCCTCATCATCACAACGTCAACAATTTTGACTGGGAAAACAAACTGTGTTCATGGTGTTAAAGGAAATTTACAGTGCATACTTCCTGTGTTAAATAAGAATATATGTGTCCAAAAGATGAAGTGTTCCATCTTAGAGCCTTGTATAACAATATCTTTTTATGTGATCTTAAACGACAAATTTTAATAGTGTAAGGGGTCTAATTTCAGACTTTTTTTTTTAATTGTTCAAACCGTGATGCTTATGACTGTAAAATTTCATTTTGATAGCATTCTTCTTTCATTGATAAGAAACTTCATCCTACACGTTAACCTATGTTGGAAGAACAGAAGGACTCAAACCTGTCTCTTGTCCGAGATTGCTCTGACATCCAACGGCTGTTTTGCCAGACAAGCTGAGACTGTGGGACGTCAGAGCACGTCCATATCAAAAAGTGGATATTTAGCATGCAAGTTTAATAACTCAAAATAAACACAAGAAAGCTTTCTGCTAATGTACCTACATTACACTTAACTGTTGCAATATTTTTACAGCAGGCAAAATTTGCACAGCCCTTGTTTTGCAAAGAAATAACACAACATTTGACTCTGTGATCTTGAACTTTATGAATTACATAGATCCCAATATTTTTGTTACTTTTTTTTAATTTCCTTCCTCACAACACCAGTAATAGAAAGAACATATATTAATTTACATTGATTATTTAGTAATTATTCGTTATTAACATAGTTTATATCGCGAAATATCTACTTTTTGATATGGGACGTGCTCTGACGTCCCTCGGCCCCAGCTTGTCTGGCAAAACAGCCGTTGCACATCAGAGCAATCTGTGAAACGTGGAGACCTCTGAAGATTTGTCCAGAAAAAATAACCATAGCCCCCACCCAGAAAATCAAATGGTTGCTTCCTAAACTCATCAGATGGATACATTTTGTACATCTAACAAAAATCTATGATTATTTCAAGAAAATTATCAATGCATATGAGCATATACTATAAAAAAGATGTGGTATGATTGCCAATGAGACAACTCTTCACAAGAGACCATGTGACACAGAAATTAACAACTATAGGTCACCGTACGACCTTCAACAATAAGTAAAGCTCATACCTCATAGTTAGCTATAAAAGGTTCTGAAATGACAAATGTAGAACAATTCAAACGAGAAAACTAACGGCCTAAGTTATGTATAAAAAAATGAACAAAAAACAAATATGTAACACAGCAACAAACGACAACCACTGAATTAAAGACTTCTGACTTTGGACAGGCACATACATACAGAATGTGGCGAGGTTAAACATGTTAACTAGCGGGATCCCAACCCTCCCCTTAACCTGGGACAGTGGTGTAACAGTACAACATAAGAACGAACTATACAAATCAGTTGAAAAAGGCTTAACTCATCAGATGGATACAAATAGAAATACATCTAACAAAAACAGAGAGTGGACGTGACCGAGTACTTGTACATCCCATCAACAAAAAGACACTAAGTACAGATCTGAGAGTACTCGCAGTTACTGACAGCTAGTTCAAAGCCAATTACAACTAATAAAAAGTAATGCATCTGAGACTAAATTATCAATCATTACACATCCAGCATCCAATGGCACGGTAAACAACATCTCCGTAAAAATGAGGATGTGCTATCCCGTTTGAAATAAGTTTTCTACAGGTAGAACCAAACTTCAAAACCAAATCTATAATTTAGTAAATATTTTAAGTGATTTGTGGTAACGAAATCCATGACTTAATAATTTACCAGGAATACATAGATTTCGTTCATTAAAATCCAAAACGTTACAACAGACTAGGGCATAGCGGAGGAGTTGTGATATACAAACACCATAAGATAGTGCCAAAGGAACATCACCATCCAAAAAAGGAAAATTAACAATAAGGAACGAAGTATGGAAAGCAAAACAAATACTTTTAATATTATCAGTACATATGAGCATATAAATATAGAAAATAGATCAATACTTTTCACTTGGGTTAGGATAATTTTAAAATAAAACAACAATAAACTCAAATAAATCAACAAAGCACTAAAATGACCTTTAATATTAAACTTTTTTGGGCAATTTTATCAAGTGAGATGTAAATATTTCTGTACTGAACTTTTAAATTCTACTTATTTCTTTTCATGTTAAAAATTCAATATCCTTATAAATGCATCAATATCCCATATCCCATTTACTTTAAGGACAAATATCCCATATCCCTAAAATTAAAATGGCAAATATCCCGTATCCCAATATACCCTATACAAGCCTCGTCTACTGCTGTTAAGATCCATCCAATCATTTTAATATACCATAGACAATTAATGAAGAAAACTCGGCATAAAAAATGTCACACCCTGACACTTTAACTATAAAATATACATGCTCCAAGTCAGGAACCGTTACATTAGTGCAATTCTCTATTATTTTATGTTTTTAAGCCAAAAAAGGTCCAAAAAAATTTTCGCCTCGCTTCGCTCGGCAAAATTTTTTATTCTACGCCCCCCTTTCAAATATCCTGGACACGCCCCTGTAAAGATATATATGTCGGCTTAATTGCGCCTATACATTTTTGTTTATAGCTGTAATAAATATAAGCCATCTAGCGTCGTAGACTGTGTTGATGTGCCTTCTAGCGCCGTAGGCTGTGTCAATTTATCGCCTAGCACCGAAGTCTATGTTATTGTGTCAGACTAAGGTTAGGGTAAGAGTTAGGGTGACAGTAAGACTGTAATAAATACGGCTTCTAGCGCCATAGGCTGTATCAATATGCCGGCGCCTATCGCCGTAGGCTATGTTATTGTATCAGACTTAGGTTAGGGTTAAAGTTAGAGTAAAAGTAAGACTGTATTAAATATGCCTTCTAGCACCGTAGGCTGTGTCAATATGCCTTATAGCGCCGTAGGCTGTGTCAATATGCCTTATAGCGCCGTAGGCTTTGTCAATATTTCGCCTAGCGCCGTAGGCTGTGTCAATATGCCGCCTTACGTCGTAGGGCAGGCTATGTTATTTTGTCATACTAAGGCTAGGTTAGAGTTGGGGTAATGAAAAGACTGTATTGAATATGTCATCTAGCGCCGTAGACTGTGTTGATGTGCCTTATAACGCCATAGGCTGTGTGTATATGCCGCCTAGCGCGGTAAGCTATGTAATTGTGTCATTGTCAGACCAAGGTTAGGGTTTGAATTAAGGCAACAGAAGACTGTAATAAATATACAATCAACCGCCGTAGACTGTGTTGATGTGCCTTCTAGCGCCATAGGCTGTGTGAATATGCCGCCTACCGCCGTAGGCTATGTTATTGTATCTAACTGTGTTTAGGGTTAGAGTTATGGTAATAGTAAGACTAATAAATATGCATAACTGTAAATATACATGATGTTGTGGTTTTATATTGCATATTTGTTATTTATACTATTATACAAATACGAAGATGTGATATGATTGCCAATTAGACACCTCTCAAACAAGAAGCCAGAATGTAAACAACTGCTTTTTTATTATCAAAATATGTACACACAAACTGGTGTTGAGCTATAATAATATATCCATACAGCTGACTAGGTTGACAATTTGGATATACCATGGCACAATTGTGTCGATTGAATACTATCGAATACAGTTGATTGAGTTTACTATATTACTCACAGTGGCACACTAGCGCTCATTAAATACAATCGATACGCTCATTAAATACAATCGATACTATTGAGCTTCATGTATAAAACGAATATACAGTAGCTACTAGTATATTGATTGTATTGATCAATCTTGGGACAAGTGTATTTATAAAATTGAATGGTACCATCGTGCAAAAGTTGATTGAGTTGCACATGTTTATTAACTGTGGCTTCCACGCAACGCTTGCATATCTATTAAAATACAGAGATGACTGAGTTGACCATATTTATCAACCGTGGCATAATCGTATTGATTGAATACGATTTATACTTTCGTGATAATTTATAATATTAATGAGGAGTTGACTGAGTTGGTTATATTGATCAAGTGTGGCACAATCGTAATGTTTGAATACGATGAAAACAAAGTTGACTGAGTTGCTTATATTGATCAAATGTGGCACAATCGTAACGATTGATTACGATCGATACTATCGTGCAACGTTTGAAAAAAAGAATAGATTGTCATTTTTTTATTTTCTTTGGTTACATCTTCTGACATCAGACTCGGACTTCTCTTGAACTGAATTTTAATGTGCGTATTGTTATGCGTTTACTTTTCTACATTGGCTAGAGGTATAGGGGGAGGGTTGAGATCTCACAAACATGTTTAACCCCGCCGCATTTTTGCGCCTGTCCCAAGTCAGGAGCCTCTGGCCTTTGTTAGTCTTGTATTATTATAATTTTAGTTTCTTGTGTACAATTTGGAAATTAGTATGGCGTTCATTATCACTGAACTAGTATATATTTGTTTAGGGGCCAGTTGAAGGACGCCTCCGGGTGCGGGAATTTCTCGCTACATTGAAGACCTGTTGGTGACCTTCTGCTGTTGTTTTTTTCTATGGTCGGGTTGTTGTCTCTTTGGCACATTCCCCATTTCCATTCTCAATTTTATTGATTATAGTAATAGCACAGTTGACTGAGTTGATATATCTTGACATGAATGAAGTATGTTAATTTGGTAGAAGTTGAACAATTGATTGAATCGACAAACTGATATGATCGAGTACAGTTGACAAGATAATTCTACTACAAAATAAAATATGTCGAATCAATCGATTGTCGAATAATGTCAAAAATGTGATATACAATATTAAGTACCTAGCCACGTCCACTCTGTGTTTCGTTAGATATATTTCTAGTTGTATCGGCCATCTGATGAGTAATATTATGGATAACCCAACATCATCTATTCAAAAAGAATTTTTATGTTTTTGATCCTTATAAGCTATTCCAAATAATGTTAGATGACCCACAACTGATAATACAAAGCAAATACTATTCTAATCCGAAATTTTGAAGGAAAAAAAGTTGAAAAACGTTACTGCACAATTGATTTGCTGATTTTAAAAAGTTTTGGTATTGTGTTGGCTTCAATATCACCTGATGGTAAATTGGTTTCTTCGTAGTACCAATCTCAGTCTCTATGAAATCTTTCACGTTTTGTTTGCCCATTGGTATCTACCAATGTTTTTTTGTTCTAGATGAATAGTTATTTCAATCACAATTATTGTTATCTAGGTTCTATGGACATGTCAAGATGATCACTAAACACAACCTTTAGACGAAAAAAGGACTTGAGCTGTCTTTATGCATTCAAAAAATTATACATCAAAACATGTGCAATGTGCACACTATAACCCATAATGGTTTGATATTCCATTTTGAGTAGGGCAATCAAATTAAAACTAACCTTCTAAGCAGCTCTCGTGTATGAAGACATGATTATTTTTTTATACTGGGTTGGTGACATAGATCCCCTTAAAAAAAGGAGAAAGCTTCAAACAACGTTTTTACTGCTTCCATAATTTTTTTTTATATAATGATTCAAAATGCTGAATCATCCTGGTAACCTATTCACAGTAGTGACTTGTTGGTTGGTCCACATCATCAAACTAGAGGCTCTAAAGAGCCTGTTTCGCTAACCTTGGTCTATGTGCATATTAAACAAAATTGTGTTTTGGTGATGTTGAGGTGTTTGTAGATCTTAATTTACTGAAGATTCTTGCTGCTGACATTTATCTCTATCTATAATGAACCTGGGTGGGGTGGGGGTCAATACACAACAGCATAGTGTATTGCACAAAAGCAAAAAAAAAGGGGGGTATTTTTTTGGGAAGGGGGAGGTGGTCAATTCGCAACAGTAGTGTATTGCACAAAAGCAAAACATTGAATATAAATTCAAATCATATAACCAATTCTGAGTTCTATCACTATAGTTATTCAATGTCAGAAACCTATTATGTGTCATATATATTTAATTTCAATCCAAATTCAGACGAATTTTGTGTCCATTTTGCCCCCCCCCCCCCCCAAAAAAAAAATACCCCCTTTTTTCCTCTTGTGCAATACTCTATGCTGTTGTGTACTGAGCACCCTTAAAAAAAATCTTTGAAGAAATTTGATGAAAATCTGAAATGTGAATAAAATTGCCCCCCCCCCTCCTGATTTTTTTTTCACCTCTCACCCTCCTTTTTCAAAATATAATTCTTTCCCTCAAGATATGGTTATAATTTTAATTCAAATTTCCAAAGGAGATTACAACCATATTAACCAATTCAAATACACCATAAAAGTCTTTAAATAGAAAAGGAAATACATGATCATAGCTAAAAACTAATATTCCTTAATCAGCCTTTAATAGTAAGTTGTAAAAAATAAATTGACAGCTTATCTTCTCAAGACAATCCAGCATTCATTTACACATAATTTAAAAGCAGTTTAAGGGAGGTAATCTAAACATAACATTGTACTTAAAGTACACTGTTGTGTTTTTTCCTCATTTGTTGCCCCTAATTCATAAACAGTGAGCCATAACACCCCAAAGTCAATCATAACCATCCCCTTGAGGTATGAAAACTTGTGGTATAATTTCAGAGAGATCCATGCACCGTTCCACAAGTAATTGTCTGGAAACTAGAAAAATGCTTATTTGGGCCCCTTTTGGGGCCTAAATTCCTAAACTATAAGGACCATAACCCCCAAAATCAATTGCAACCTTCCTTATGTTGTTATAAACCTTGTTTTTAAATTTCATAGATTTCTATATACTTATACTAAAGTTATTGTCCAGAAACTACATGTCTTCCAACGACGCTGACGTGATACCAATAAAGGATGCAAAATTTTTTGAGGTCATATAAAAATAATGATATGGGATATACATCCATGACACATCTGGTTCTCATGTTATGTATTCTGTCTTAGGTGATACCATATGCAATCATCTGATATAATTTTTTAGTTTAAAAACTGACAGAAGATGATTTTCATGATTTAATTTTCAACACTGATGAATTTAACAAACACAGTTAAAACATCACATTTAATTTTATATTTTAATTTATACACAAACATCTATGATAAGAACTATTGTAATTATTGTTTTGGTTGTTCCTCTGGTTCAGCTGGTCTCTCACCACCCTCCTCTACTTCACGGAACTTAGGAAACACTTCCCATGGTGTGTTATATTCAAACTTTCTAAATTCTTGTGTTAATTCTAAGGGTTCTACGACCACTCGTTTGACCTCATCATCATATCTAACCTACAAAACAATAAATAAAATTGAAAATGGAAATGGGGAATGTGTCAAAGAGACAACAACCCGACCATAGAACAGACAACAGCAGAAGGTCACCAATAGGTCTTCAATGCAGCGAGAAATTCCCGCACCTTGAGGCTTCCTTCAGCTGGCCCCTAAACAAATATACCGGGTATATACTAGTTCAGTGGAAATGGACGTCATACTAAACTCCAAATTATACACAAGAATGTTTTACTTATTCTCCCTTTTTGGAAGTATCTTACTTAATTAAATGATGTCACCAGCTTTTACTTAGGCAACAAATGACGCTATCTTCAGAATGACTTCACCTGTATTAGAATTTACTTGAGTGTGTCATTGTTTGACTGTTCACCAGTTTTCTTGCAGACAAAATAAGTTATAATCAGGATGTTTCACAAAATGATATAAATTTTTTTTGCCATTTATAATAGTTGCAACATTTGAAAATTCAATCAAATTGACCTTGAAGTGTTTGAGCTATTTAAAGTTCTGTATTTATCTTCCCTGTAGTCTATGTAACCATGGTAACAGTACTAAGATTTTAGAATTCAATACAGTGATACTTAAACCTGGCAAAATATAAATATTTCAATTGATAATGATCTCATCACAAACTTAGACACATATTTTAAATTTGAAAATATTTTTTAAATCAATCATGGTTACAATTAACAGCCAAAAAAAAAAATATCTTTAAGGTAGGTCATACATGTAGGTTCCCCGAGATAGAATTTTTTGATACTTTGCGAAAATGAAGATTTTTCTATGCTCTTTTCAAAAATATAATAAAAAAGATGGGTCACCCAGGGCTTCCAAAAAATATTTGAGCCAGCCGGACATTTTATATCTGATCCCGATTTTATTCCCTTAAGACTTGGTCACAAAAGGCAATTATGGTAATTAGATGGCTATTCCAATGATTGACATTAGATTAATAACTAGAGGCTCTAAAGAGCCTGTGTCGCTCACCTTGGTCTATGTGAATATTAAACAAAGGAAGCAGATGGATTCATGACAAAATTGTGTCTTGGTGATGGTGATGTGTTTGTACATCTTACTTTACTGAACATTCTTGCTGCTTACAATTATCTCTATCTATAATGAATTTGGCCCAGTAGTTTCAGTGGAAAATGTTAGTTAAAATTTACAAATTTTATGAAAATTGTTAAAAATTGACTATCAAGGACAATAACTCCTTAGGGGTCAATTGACCATTTCTGTCATGTTGACTTATTTGTAAATCTTACTTTGCTGAACATTATTGGTGTTTACAGGTTATCTCTATCTATAATAATATTCAAGATAATAACCAAAAACAGCAAAATTTCCTTAAAACTACCAATCCAGGGGCAGCAACCCAACAACAGGTTGTCCGATTCTTTAAGGGCAGATAGATCTTGACCTGATAAACAATTTTATCCCTTGTCAGATTTGCTCTAAATATTTTGGTTTTTGAGTTATGAGCCAAAAACTGCATTTTACCCCTATGTTCTATTTTTTGCAGTGGCGGCCATCTTGGTTCGATGGCCTGGTCACCGGACACATTTTTTAAACTAGATACCCCAAAGATGATTGTGGCCAAGTTTGGATTAATTTGGCCCAGTAGTTTCAGAGGAGAAGATTTTTGTAAAAGATTACTAAGATTTACGAAAAATGGTTAAAAATTGACTATAAAGGGCAATAACACCTAAAGGGGTCAACTGACCATTTCGGTCATGTTGACTTATTTGTAGATCGTAATTTGCTGAACAATATTGCTGTTTACAGTTTATCTCAATCTATAATAATATTCAAGATAATAACCAAAACCAGCAAAATTTCCTTAAAATTACCAATTCAGGGGCAGCAACCCTTTGGGCCAGGTGAGCTAAAAAACGATTTTAAACTTTACTTTGATATGAATTTGATGCTTGGATGTAAACTGTTAAATTGACAGTGCATCATTCAAAGTGTGCACATCAGCATGCTCATATCTGCCTTAGATTCTTTATTTGTGCAAAATGACTTTGTCAAAAACTTTACTTTCGTTTTAAAATCACATTTTTCTGAAACTGGATGTTGACTTGACAATGGTTAAACATGGACCATAAACAGATACCTAAAATCTGTGTACGTTAACAAAGCATGACTTGAGTGAAAAAGCTCTTTCCATGTTATTTCTTCAACCAAATACTTGAAATGAAGGTTAGATACAGGTATCAATGATAATTTTAGCATTTTTGAAAAAATGTAGGATGCTTAATTAAATTTCCCACCTGTGCACATGCGCACACGTGTTCTAGTTGATATAGTTCTGACGATTTTTCATCAAAAACCTTTTTAAATTATTCATCAAATCATGTTGATAAACTAATTTCTTATAATTTTAATCTTTTGGACTAAATCAAATAGATACAAACCGCTGAAATGTAAGAAAATAATTGTGAATAGACCGATCAATTTATACGATGTCAGGTACTGAAAATAGTTTACCTGTCACCTGAACAGGTAGATTTCAGCTGTCCAACAACTAATTAGCCTTGATTAAAATTAGAAAGTATTAAAGTATGGGTTGTTTGATAGTAATTAATCATCATGTGACTTTTATGACTGGAAATGTGTAGATTTTAAAGGCAAAAGGTTGGGTCAAAAAGATCGTGAATTATGTTAAAATGACCGAAAATGCCTTGAACTGAAAAGTAGATGACCGTTTCATGCTTTGCCCAGCCGGACTTTTACTGGACATAATACAAATGACCGGAATATATGACCGTTTTGGAAGCCCTGGGGTCACCGTGCTACTTTTCAAGCTATGAGTCATGGAAAATTGTCTAAATTTGCTTAGAATGATTATGCAAAAACACATTTTTGTGCATAAAAAAAAATCTATGAGATAGAATTTTGAAACAAATTGTGAGAAGATAGGTTTTATATGTTATATCTTGAGAGTTATGTCCCTTGTCTACAATCTGATAAACTTACTTCTACATATCCACTAAGTGGGAAATCCTTTCTAAATGGATGTCCCTCAAATCCATAATCTGTTAGAATTCTTCTCAAGTCAGGATGGTTTGCAAAGAATACTCCAAACATATCCCAGATCTGAAATGCCAAAATAATAACATATTTATACAATATTTTGTTTACTTGTACAACAGAATATCTTTTTATTAAAATAAATTAAAGCAGTTCTTAAACATTATTTGTACATTTATGTTAATAAAAGCATGTTTTTTTAAAAATTGAATTACGATTATGTTAAATTTCTTTTGAATAATATACATGTAGATAGATTTGTTCATGTCAGCAATTTAGGGCGTCAGTTCTGTTCAACTACATACCCATGGAGTAACATGAGATTTTTAAAACTGTGCCATATCAGATAATAAAATATGACTCGTTAATTAACTTGTGCACCTTTACATCATGTACATAACCTGCATACTGAAGTTGTATTTATTTGATGGAACACACTACAGTAGTGTCTACTTACGATGGGTCTTACAACAGGAGGGTGGGGATGGGGGTTGTATTCCAGAAACAGATAAAACATCGGTAATATAACTTACCTCTCTTTCATACCAGTTTGCTCCAGCAAAAACAGAACAAAGGGAATCTATAGGAGTCAATTCATCTGTGTAGGTTTTCACTTTAATACGAGAGTTAAATCGTAGAGATAACAACATGTAGACAATCTGAAAGTAAACCATCAAAGATTATATTGTGTATGATTGGTTAGATTCCAGCAACATATGGTTAGATTCCAGCAACATATATTACATGCAGGAAGAGATTTTAATGGGATAAGAATATGTAATGATCTTATTCTTAATGTCAAACACAAAATTAGAAATTTGATTTGCTCTATTTTCTTTCAACTTTTGTTGAAGACAGCTTATATAGAATATATATGATGCTTTTAGATCTGCAGTTTTGATTTCATGTTTGTCGAGTTTCAATTTTTTCAGTGCCAATACTCCATGATCTGTTGTTGAAGCTTATAATTCACCAGTAATTTATAACAATGTGATTGGTATTAATTACCTCAAACCTTTTTTCCCGTGTGGGTACATCAACACCAGCGATATCTACTATGTTTAAATACTGTGTGTTATGATGATCTTTGAGGAAGGATATAGTTGGTACAATGCCTTCTGGGTGAATTAGTATTTCCAGCTCCTCGTGATGAGTTACCACTACATGTTGTACATACTTAGGCAAACATTCAGCTACATATTGCCCAAAATCTTTCAACTGCTGCCTGTAGGGCAAGTTCTGAGGTCTCACTGTGGCTGAAATATACAAGATTATTTAAATTATGCTTCTGATTTCACCAGGTCTAAATATATCCAAGGGGTCAAATATTATTATAGACTGTTTCAACATATTATCATGAACATGAGAGTATTTTCATTTTTTTGTAAATTACAATTATTATTTGAGTTCAATATTAATAACAGATTAATTATGCATATCTGCTAACTTTTTCCATTGGGGATTTTAAGTTTGATAGGATCTTATGCTTCTCTTATATTGTCATAAGTGTTTTAAATCTACTACTACATGTATATTGTTTGAATGAGTGTGTACTTTATATCTCATTTGAATGAGTATGTGTGTGCTTTATATCTCATTTAAATGAGTACGTGTGTGCTTTACATCTCATTTGAATGAGTACGTGTGTGCTTTACATCTCATTTGAATGAGTACGTGTGTGCTTTATATCTCATTTGAAGGAGTATGTGTGTGCTTTATATCTCATTTGAAGGAGTATGTGTGTGCTTTATATCTCATTTGAAGGAGTATGTGTGTACTGTATATCTCATTTGAATGAGTATGTGTGTGCTTTATCTCTCATTTGAATGCCTGTTTTGACTCTGAGGTGTTCAGTGTACCTATGTAAGATTTTTTTTTTTTACATTTCACATTTTTTTTAAACAATTTCAAAAGTTAATCATGTTAATATGATTAAACATGTAAAATTGGTTAAATCTTACCCAATCATCTTTTTTTATAAACCTAACAATTTGCAAAGATATTTGGGTAGCAATACACAGTTAGGAGTTTAGTTTCACATTTTTGGTGCTGTGGATTTTTCAAAAATGAAAGTTTTATTGTCATATAAAATTCATTTCAAGACAGCTGATGACTAATTTTGCCTTCACAGTCACTTTATAAGATTATTTGACATGTTTTATAAATGGGCTACTTTCTTTTTGATTATCCATATTTTCATATCCTGATCATCGGCCATCATGGCCATAGGTCTGGAAACTAATGGCAGTGCTAATATCCTTGCTTATTCATATCCAATGAATCAAAAAAGACCATACACTTTAATAATATTTATTTTTTCTCTAGCTTTTACTAGAAATGTTCATAATATAACCAAATAGACACAAATTGTGAGAAGAAAATGAACAGTTACAGCAGTAGTAATATTTACAATATATATATAAATCTTTGCAGTTATCATGGCAAATGGAAAACATAAAAAAAAACTTTTCTTTTAAAACTTGACAAGAGAGTTTGTGGTAAACCTATACCATATAAACATGCAACAATCCTATGGTCTTATATATATATATGATGTATGTTGGTGATGTTTTATTGTATACTACATTTGTATCTCAAAATACATTTAAACCAGCTTATCTTATCCATTATCTTTTTCTTTAATTTCACATATTTCACAAATCCCATTTAATTCCTATAATCAAGTTTATTTTTGTGTGGTTTCATAGGGAATACTTCTCAGTCTACAGTAGGTAATCATGGTTATATAAATGTAATATTTTTAAAATTAAGTCAAAAGTTATTTCTGGTTTTATTTTCATATGTCATATATTTAGTCAACCAGGGGCGTGTCCGGGATATTTGAAAGGGGGGGTGTAGAATAAAATATTTCGCCGAGCGAAGCGAGGCGAAAAATTTTTTGGACCTTTTTTGGCTTAAAAACATAAAATAATAGAGAATTGCACTAATGTAACGGTTCCTGACTTGGAGCATGTATATTTTATAGTTAAAGTGTCAGGGTGTGACATTTTTTATGCCGAGTTTTCTCCATTAATTGTCTATGGTATATTAAAATGATTGGATGGATCTTAACAGCAGTAGACCAATAACGAGAAATTCCAAACTCAAGGGTATAAGGAGTAACTTAACATTTCAATACCTAGGCCAGGATTTTATGAACGAGAGGCGTGATTACGGTTGAGGGTCCATGGGGAAGCTCAGAAGCTCCTGAATTTCAACAATTTAGCATCAAATTATGAAGTAATCCCTCTATTTTTGATTAAGTTCGGGTTTCGTTGAACGACACACATGATACAAGACAAATAAACACTGAAGAATAAAGTTCTTTCGTTCTGAGTATTGCTTTAATGTGGAAATATACATATTTCTAGTATACATGTACCTTGACGCAAAACCTAAAATGAACACAGAAAAATACTGACGGAGAGTGGATTCATAAGAACCATTTTACGTGGATTTCTCATGGCGTAATCGTCAATAATTTTATCAAAATCAAGTTTAATGTCTCTGTAAATATATAAAAGAAGCAGAGCATTTAGGCGATCCTCCTTCATGGTGCTTCTCAAATCATTCTTGATCAACTTAAGGGATGAGTTAGCTCTTTCGGTGGAACTTGACGTGACGCTCGTCAAAGCAAGTAAGAAGAGAACTTTCATGATGTTTGGAAATAAAGTCGAGCATGCCCTTACATCAGTTAAGGTTGATGTTATTGACTCTGGTTTGTCCGATTGATTTTCCCAAAACGACTTCCAGAGTCTCATCTCTTGCCTGAATGTTTCAGGCGAAGGCATATCAGTATTGTAATAATCATAAACATCCTTCTACATCTCTTCGGAGATGAGGTGAACTCGGAAAGGCAAAATTGACAAGGCACGAACAACAGAGACAGCCTCTTGACCAAAACGCATATCAAGTTGCTGAATTAGCTCATCAAGATAAGATAAGTAGATTGCCCGTTTAAAGTATTCTTTATCTGATGAAGCGGGAACATTGTTACAATGTGTCTGTCTAGCACAACGACGGGGCATTTTAAGCTCATCAAGTCCGGCCTTTACTGCCATGTCAGACGCATTACTGTAAACCAAGTCAAACTCTTGTTCATTTTTACGGGTTTCTTCGATGATCTGTTTCACAGCTCCGATCATTTATAACCTTCAACAATGTCTAAAGATGAGCCTTGAAGCTTAGAACTTACTCCACGTACATAACCAAAAAAGTTGTGTACTGTTTGGAAGCAAATAATAAATGTACTATCTGTTATCTTGGACAGAAGGCCATGAGCATCCGTAATAGCCTTTCGGTCCCAAGAACGTCCCTCATTGGAGCTTATGCCTTCTAAACATGCTACCAATGCCTCATACATTGTCGCGAATGTGTCGAGTGTGGCGTGTTTCTCTGTCCACCTAGTGTCACAGAAGATTTTGAATTTTGATTTAGAAATTTTGTTATTTTCTTGTCGATTGTTGTTAATATCTTCTACCGCCGTTTCTAGTCGTCGGCTTCTTTTAGGGGAATATTTAAAAAATATCCCGAGTTGTTTGAGAGAATCTAGCATGAAATGGATTTCTGTAACCTTACAACTTTTACACAGCACTAAACTTAGATTGTGACTAGCGCAATAATGATACATTGCGCGTGGAGAGATTCGTGTTAACCGTGCGGCACATCCAACGTTTTTCCCTGACATATTTCCTGCCCCATCCATAGTCTGCGATCTACATAACTGGATATCCAAACCATTACTAGCGAGGGACTGAACGACAAGATTACAAAGGGATTCGCCAGTGGTTTCCTCGGCCAAAATAAATTCTAGCAGGCGTTCTACTGGAACTCCATCGACGACATAATTTAAACGGAAATTTAAAGCCTGGTTCCGGACACCGATTAGACAAAATCCTGAATTTTACATCATCCGATAGGGTATGTACATCGATGACTCCAATATCATCTGATAATTGCGATCCAAAGGTATCGTCAACTGGAATTCCCGCAGTTTCCTTGTTGCGTTCATTGTTGAAGATAGGTGACTCATCATCTCCAGTACCGAAAGTTTCATCGTTATTGTCATTACAGGACATACATGACTCATCATTTTGAGTATCTGCAGTTTCGACGTTATTTTCATTGATGGAGACAAAAGACTCATCCACTTCTTTACCCGAAGTTTTATTGTTGCTTCCGTTGTCACAGTGGAACGTAGACTCTTCATCAATTGACATCTCATGGCTAGTATGTTCTATATTTGGTATGTCAGTCTCATAGTCAGTGGATCGCGGTGAATTAGACGCCTGGACGTCTCCAACTACGTCAGAGTCGACCACTCTTAGTTTAGAACTGACCAGGGGTGTTATCTCAAACTGTGATTCAGCGAATCGGTCTGTGATCGATTTATTTAAATCTTTGATATGTGATATCAAACTTGAACACGAGGAAAATGACAGTACAACAGCTTTACCAGATGGAACACATAGTCCCATATCATTGCGACTGTGTGAATCAATACAATAAAGTATCCCTTGAGCCTTTTTTAAGCCGATAGTTGAACCAGGGTTACTTCCAAGTGTAATGAAAGAAGTTTCACTCTGTGCTAATGATTGGTGTAATGCAGACTCTAAAGTAAATGTTAAAGCGTCAGAATTGTCACTTTCCTGTTCCACAAGTCCACTCATCGGATCTTTCATTGTAATAGAGAAACTTTCGTTTTCAATAAAAATATTCTCCGGAAACTCTGTTATTAGCATGTAGCCATCGGTAGTACAAACTTTATGGTACAAGTCAGTACCTCTTAGAAGAATATTATCTATTTCATCTCTAGTCTTTGGAATAGTATTATCCAACATGAAAGCCAATGCAATGCACGTACATTGTCGTCCACCGCCGTTTATATCACCTTGATGCATTGACCCTTTGCAAACCAGCCTAGAATGCAAAAACAAAATCTGTTAACATATGAATTACACGGACACGTATGATACACTTAACACATTTGTAACGGAACTTCCCCATTTTTTCATTCTTGTTAAAGTACATGTTATTGCTATACATGTAGCCAAATGTCCCCCCCCCCCGAACCGAAAAAATCAAGTCCCATAACTCATACAGAATTAAATGAAACATTTATAATGATGGTGCGAAATGATATCAACTACATGTCATGTTAAACAATCCTGCAAAAAATGAACGAATCCGTCCAATTAGTCACTGTGTGACGGACGAACAGAGGCCACCATTTCCATGCCCCTCTGACGCGTGGCTGATGGAAGACAATGCAGGGGAGATATTCTTGAATGTCTCTAATGTAGCAGGAGTTGCGTATATAAAGACTGAGAAGGTTTAAAGGGTAATTATATAGTATACTGACAAAACATATACAAGTGATACCTCGCCACGCATAAGGGGATGGCAAATAGTGTACTATAAAACTGTAATTTCTCACAAAAATGGTTCGTAGATTTTGCTACACATGGATTTAATATTAACACTAAACAACTACATTGAACTGTGCAAATGTTAAAAACGTGTATCCGTTCTCGAGTTATTGTATTAAAACCACCGGGATGGACGGACCGACGGAAAATGTTGTTTGTGCTGTATTTATACCACTCTACCAAGAAATTTGTTTTGCATGCACACGTAGAAAAATTGCGGTTTTTATCCAACGCAATCATAGGTTTGAACCCCGTTCTGGATATCATAGTCAAATCTGAGTGACCCCTTCCAAGGCAACGCGTAAAAAAATAACCCCATTTTAGACAATTTAGCTGAAAATACAACCCCTTTTGTCAGAATATACCCAGTATCGTATATATAGTAATATACCCCCCCCCCCCCCGGTATATTTAGAATGGCTATGGGGAATCGAAGTTAGTGTCACACAAAACAACCAAAATTCATGTATTATACTGATTTACTTACCGTTTTGGTTGTTTAAAAAAGGTGTCCAAGACACCTTGATACGATTTTAAGGTCTTTTGACGTTTTGTTTTTGACATCGACATCTTTGCGAATTCTTTATCACATCAACAACAATGGATACTAATCGCAGAGTCGAACACGCCGGACTCCCAGAAACGAAATTTTACGGTTGATGATGACCCAACAAATGGGGAATCAGTATAAAAAGAAATCAGAGTATGTGTTTAATTAATGAATATGATAAATTGCCATCATTCAATACAATACTAGCAGATAATAAAAAATATTACATAAATTATGTTACTCATAATAATCAAAATTAAAACCCAAAAAAAACTTTTCCCTTTAACAGTAAAAATAATAATTACGAGATGTTTGGTTTGTAGAATCTGTTGTCTGTAATCTCTGACACTGTGCAACAACTGGATTGGCTTTTAGTACTAAAAAAGAAAAATTAATGTTCAATATAGTAAAATTCTTGTGTGTGTATTTTGTTAATTTTTGCTTCTAAAATGTGAAATTTCAACAGATGTTCAAGGTCAAACAAAATTTAAAACAGATAACAAAGTATTAAAATAGCTCTTAGTATAACTGTATAATACTATTTTATTCTTAACAACATACTAATTTGAAAATTTGAAAATTTTTGTTCACTGGATTATATTTTTCAAAAATTCAATTACTTGTGAAGTAAAAAGGTTCTAAAAGGTAAAGTGACAAAACCTATTTACTAGTTGAGATGATCAATGATAATCCGTTTATCGCTATTTTGTCTATGACGATGTTGATGTTTATATTGACATGGGCATGTGAGCTGAGCATAGTTTTTAGCGATAATTTTTCATATCACTACTGTGCTGAGAAAGGACAATAGACAAAAAAATCTACACAAAACTAGTTGAGTTAAAGGGTGTAACTAAGTGGACAGAGTATTTCATCTGTTTCTACGTATAGACTGTCAAAAGAAACAGTAAGTGCAAATCTGTAAACATGGTAAATATATTTTTGAATAGTATTAACGAGGAACACTGAAATGGGAAGAAGTTTAATCCTATGACAGAAGAATTCAGTCTATGTTAGGCCTAGTCCGAGATTACCCTGACATCCAACGGCTGTTTTGCCATGTTTGCCAGACAAGCTGGGGCCGTTGGACATCACTGCTCGTCCCATATCAAAAAGTGGATATTTGCCCATCCAAAAATAGATGCGCTGCTTCATTGCTTCTGGTGCCAACTAACGGCCTTGAAATAATATAAAACAGGTATCAATTTGTTCATTTTTTGTTTATCTCTTCATTTATGTACAAAATGTAAGCCTCACCTACCTGCAACCCTTTATTTTTCCATATTGAAAGTTTTCACATTGACCTATCAATTCAGATATTTTTACTTTTATTTTCAAAAGGACGTCAAGTTACGAGAGATTTTGCGACCTCGAGACTCAAATATGTAAATATTTATACTTTTTTCAACTCCTTTAGAGGAGATCAATGTTTAACATTCAGTAGCAAACCACGATTTTTTCACCTCCTTTACAGGAGATCGGTATTAAGCATTTAGTGCCAACCACGATAACAATCGGAAGCTCTCGAACATTTAGATTACTTGCATCGTAAATGAACGAGGATTTCGATTATGGTCATTTGCATAAATCATCACTTTTTTCTCGTGGTCACATGATAATCTGACATCCTTTTGAAAATAAATAAAAAATGTCTGAATCGATGGGTAACTGTGAAAACTGTTTAAATATGGAAAAATAAAGGGTGACCAGTAGGTGAAGCTTACATAAATGAAGAGATAAATGAAAAATGACTTAATTGATACCCATTTTAATTTTTATATTAATTCCAAGGCCGTTAGTTGTCACCAGAAGCGACAAAGCAGCGCATCTATTTTGGATGGGCAAATATCCAGTTTTTGATATGGGATGAGCTCTGACGTCCCACGGCCCCAGCCTGTCTGGCAAAACAGATGTTGGACGTCAGAGTTATCTGGGACTATATGTGGTCCTAATGTAATTATTATGTTACTTTTTGACAATATTTCTGAGCATTAGTGGGTCTCATTGGGGTCCAAGCGTGACACTGGATCGCAGAGTTTTTGTAAACGTGACACGTGAAAGTCAAATTATCATGATTATTGTGTCGTGAAAACGGGAAATGAGGTCTAGCAGGACCAGGGAAATGACCAAAAAAAATGAGAATTGCTTCCGTACATAGTGTAAGCGGGATACGGAAATCTGACAAAACAGTAAGCGAATCCCAGATCGGAACCCCCAAATGAGACCCCATCATAGATAGCTATGGAACCATAGCTGTTAGGTCCTTTTGATAAACTTTGGCAGTTGCTGACCAAAAATGAAATTTTATGACAATTTATCTTTGTTACAAAAATTGTCAAAAAATATAACTTGACCAGGGCAGTTGACAGTTTCAACTCTGACATATCCTTTAAAGATATGTTATAAGGAACCAAGAGCTATAGTTCCGCTGTCTAGCGTACGCAAATCGTCAAAAATATTTCATAAAACCAATTGTTATTAAATTCATTTTCACATACAGTGTGTTCGGTACAATTTTGTTACTACAGCAGGTCGGAAAAGTCGACAAAATCGACTCGCCATTTTGACCTTCTTAGGGGATAAAACATGCGGGGAGAGAAACTAGAAAAATTGTGTCGTGTAAAGGTCTGACAAGGCACCTATATAAAATGTTTGCAATAAAGAAATCAAACGGTCATTTTTAGTACGGCTATTATTCGTTGTTTATAAAGTAATTCAGTTTTTATGAGGAATATATATATATATAAAGGCCAGGCAAACTGATGTCAGTCTTATTGGGAATGTTTCAATGGCCATAGACATTAGACATTATTTTATTATACCAATCTGAGACTACTATATGTGTTATAGTAGTCTCAGTACCAATTATGGGCCCTTGTCGGGCAAGATACAAAAAGTTAACATCATAATACAATGATTATATACACATTAGTGAAATACACAATAAGTAATACACAAATAATAAATTGATAATATGAGCAATGTAGGATATAATTATGATAAGAGGCATTGAGTGTAATGAGGCCGATATATTAAAAGAATATGATATAAAGTTTATTAATACGGAAACAAAAAAAAGTAAAATATATGTATCTGTATAAGGAACTTCCTCCTTCAACGGAACCGACTTCACTTCACATAGGCGGATCCAAAGGGGGGGGGGGGGTCAAGGGCCCCCCTTTCGTGGGAAAAATTTGGTTGATTATATAGGGAATCATTGAACCATGACTGGAGCGGCCCCCCCTTTTAGGTCAGTCAGCGCGCCCCCCCTTAGGAAAAGTTCTGGATCTGCCACTGCTTCAAAAGTGATTACACGGCCGATTTCAGTGTGTATGTAGCTACAGGTAATATCTTTGGTTAGCTTGCTTGCTAGCTGAACCGTGAAGTCATTGTTAGGTAAGGTATACTACCTATATAGTCCAACAGACAGATAGATTGGTTGTCGGCCGACTATTCTTCTCTTAAAGGAGGTTAGTTCACCTAACCTCACAATGACTTCATGGTTCAGTTAGCAAGCACGCTAACCTAAGATATTACCTTTAGCTACATACTCATTGAAATCGCCTATAAAAGTTCAAACTCGTCACTATATTATTTACACTGGTAAAGGCCTGGATATATACAAATATACAAAAGAATATATGTCTCGTGGGGTCGCATATTGGCTATGTACAGTCGTTGACATCAGTTTTTGTTTGCTTAACTAAGCTAAGACCTTCAATAGTTCATTTCCGTTTGAACATGTAATTCGGCATAGTAGAGTTTCTTCTTTTCATCTTATCATTTATCCCACAGGCACTTGAAAAAAAATTGACCCCCTGTACTTTGACCCCGCCCCCTGACAAAAAAATGATTATTCCCGGCTTATACGTCCGAAACTATTTTCTGGATTCGCTTTCAACAGTAATGCTCAAAGCCAAATATTTGAAAGCCAATGATGTATATAATATATATGAACTGAAACAGTTGAAGAGATATATTATCACAAATAAGAGGCTAGAAATATAGCCAAATCCATCAAGGTAAATTTTGCTTGAGGGTGTTGTAACCTCAGTTGTAACCTCAGTTGTAACCTCAGTTTCTTTAAAATTTCAAATATGTAAATGGACAATTTTTAAAAGGTTTGTTTAAAATCATGTCAGTACAGACTGTTAATATGATGATACCCTCGTGACTGATAGTCCATCAGCAGAGGTATCGACCGAGTGCTGTAAAACTGGAAAACAACATGCTATTTTTCAAATGCGTCTGAAGCGTTTATCTTTTAACATTAAAAAATCTATAAGTCGAATAACTACTATCAGCACTTGAGCCAAAATTACAAACAACAAAAAAAATATATATTACACAAGAAACTGGTGAAGATTTGGCAACACAAACCCTGCCAAAGCCGAGGTGAACTTAGGTGATCAGGGAGAGAAGAGTAGAAGTAATAATAGTTAACCAATATTAATTTCAATTTCTCATAAATCCATTCTGAAGATACAAATCCATATAGAAAAAAAACCAACCATGAATTGAATTATTTCCAACAAGTGGTAAAAAGTAAAATCACAAAAAATACTGAACTCAGAGGAAAATCTAATCGGAAAGTTCATATTCCCATAGCAAAATCAAATGACAAAACACATCAAAAACGAATGGACAAGAACTGTCATATTCCTGACTTGATATAGGCATTTTCAAATGTAGAAAATGGTGGATTAAACCTGGTTTTATAGCGCTAAACCTCTCACTTTGTTGACAGTCTCATCAAATTCCGTTATATTTACAATGATGCGTGAACTAAACCGACATAATAAATAAAATAGTCAAAATATGGGTACAGCAGTCATCATCGTATAACAATTTTAAAAGGAACAATTTAGCAGAACACAACACATCTATCTACAAACACATTCATTGATTCGCGTGTCTGACGTCAGAAAATTTAATAACATACTGATGGGATCTTTTAAAGTACAGAGTCACGTTATAAGAACCAAAGAAACACAAACAGCCGCATATACAAAACACACCAGTAAAAAATGAAAGATAATACAAACACATTGACGGGATGTTTAAGTACCGAGCCACGTTAAATGGATATCTCATAAAACAGTAAAAGTAATATTAATAATAGAACAAAGACAAATTAAAGAACAATATAACACGTTGTTAAGATGATAAACAAAATCAGTACGCATATTCTATACATCAAGACTATCATGTATTATTTGTGAAGTAGATACGGAATATTTATCAACAAGGTCTTGGTACCTTCCGATGAACTTTTTTAGAAAAAGGACGAGACGTTCTTTGACATACTGGGTTCTTCTTAATGTACATTGTATGCAATTCCTATAAACATATATCTTTAATTTCTGTAAAAAAGGAAAACAAATAAAGAGACAATGTTGCCATAATATTATTGTTTGTATCATGCAAAAATTCAAGATGAAAAAGTTTCTGGATTCAAAGCAAACTATTACTACCGACACTTATCTGTGTCCACATTTGTTTTAGAAAATTTTAAACTATTTATATAATCAATGTATAATGAAAACAAATGCAGAATTAAATTTCAAAATGGTATTAGCCATGAATTTATATCAAACTGCAGAGTAAAACAAGGGGATGTACTTAGCCCCACTTTGTTTAATATTTATATAAAATAAAATGGCCTTGTAAATGACCTTGATCATGCAAACACTCAACCAATTATTATAGGAGATGTTAAACTAACATCATTATTATATGCAGATGACATTATTCTATTGTCTGAAACCCAAGAAGGGCTACAAAATGCACTTAATGAGTTAACTAAATTTTGTTCCCTATGGAAACTTGATGTAAACAAATAAAAATCAAAAATTATAATATTCAATTCTAATGGAAAATCTCATTGTAATTATTTTAAAGTAGAAAAGGAACACCTTGAGACTGTCAAATCTTATTGTTACCTTGGAATAACTATAAATTGTTCAGGAAGTTTAAGTCATTCAAAAAAAAATCCCAGTAGTAGATAATAGTAGAAGATAGTGTCAACAAAATAACACACGTTATTCAAGTAAACGTATATGTTGTCTTTTTATTGGTAAACTCATTTGTAAGTTGCCCCTAAAAATGCCGTCTTTGTCGTCTTTTGATTTTGATGAAGGTGTTCGTCATTGTCTGAGTAAACGGTTGATTATCTTTTCGTGAAATTTGTTCTTTTTGTTCAATAACTTGACGGGTAAAATGAAGAGCAGCATGGATTGAAATAGCAGTTCTGAGTATATGTTTGCTTTGAAGAAATGAAAAGTCCTACAAATGAATAAAAAGGGGATTACTGAAGGGTCAAAGTTATAAAGCAAAATGTAGATTAAAAACAAGTTTTTTTTAAATTGAATCCGCATATTAATCAATTTCTACGAATGATTTTTTGAGAAGAAGAAATCGTGAAATGCAGTTAATATAAGGAACATCGACATGAAGAGGGTTCTGCAAAGCAATAATTTTTAACAAACGCTTGCAGACAATGTTAAACATATGGTAGAAGCAAGGTGTAGTATTAATTTGTCTACAGTTCGTTTGATAGTCCATCAACCGCATATATAATCCAGAGACCACATGACAGGTCGTTTTGTCTCGCCGACGATTCAAGATGACCTGCATGGTCCATACCTTGTAAACAGAAGGTATATCTATTGCGTATTTTAAACTATATTTGATTGTTAGTATATATGGTACCCTTGCAATGTCTACGTACTACCAAGTTCACCTACCTCAGGAATAGATTACCTTAGCTGTATTTGGCAAAACTTTTAGGAATTTTTGGTCCTCAATGCTCTTCAATTTCGTACTTAATTTGACCTTTTTAACATTTTTCGAATCGAGCGTCACTGGTGTGTCTTTTGTAGACGCGTCTGGCTTATATATAACATTTCAATCTAGGTATCTATGATGAGTTTATTTTCATCATCGTCAGTACTTTTTACGTCAATCAGATGGGTATTGACACATCTTGACATGTATCATTGCTTAATATGGGCATGAAGTTCCCTTTGACCTTTCTTACGTTGTGTTCTTTTCCAAACTTGTTTGCTATGCCCTATCTGAAATGGTTTTTCAGATTTAAATGAACTTAATCTATGTTCAACTATTCAATTATTCAAATTCATACTATATTCTTTCATAGATATAAGTTAAAGTATGGGCCTATCCAATACAAGAACACTGGAATTCATTGATTGTCGATGGTTCCTGTCGCGTGTTATAGCTGTTATAGCTTTTTTGAGTATTTGTTTTGGCTCTAAATCAAACCGTTAGTTGATTTCTTTTTCTATTGAATAGTTTCACAATAATCAGGATGGGGTATTTAATAGCTGACTATTTAATACGATATATGTTTTGTTCAGTGTTCTATAATAATGGCATCACTAGGTATCTTTTCATTATACTGGATACCAAAACTTCACAAAACTCCATAAAAAGAACGATACATAGCTGGATCATCAAAATGTTCGACTAAATATCTTTCTAAAGTACTGACTACTATTCATTCTACAGTTAAAAATGGGCTTCAAAAATATTGTGATGATATATATTCTACCAGGGTTGTCTGCTGCTTTTAAATCTTCGATCACAATCTTTATCAATTTTGAAGCAACATAAAGACTTTTGATTTTTCTACGCTTTACACTACTATTCCCCATGCTCAGTTGAAAGATCGACTTCACCATCTCATTAAACAGAGCCTTTTCTATAAAAATGGGAATCGTAGATCAGATTTCTTGTTTTAGGTTACAATAATTCATATTTTGAGAAAAACGCACTGAATCTACCAGAAAATATACTGAAGATAATTTTATCAAAATGCTGGACTTTTCGATCGACAATATATTTGTTGAGTTTGTAGGATTGATATTCCAATGGGTACTAATTGTGCACCCCCTACTGGCCGATTTGTTTTTGCACTCGTATGAAGCAGAATTCATTCAGAATCTTCTATAAGACAAAAAGAAAAAGCACCTTGCAAAATTCTTGAATTTTAATTTTAGAATTTTATTCATGATCCTATCATTGAATAACCAATATTTCAGCCAATACTTTCATCTCATATATCTCCGTGAACTTGAAATTAAGGATACTACTGATACTAGAAGGACTGCTTCATACTTTGATCTTTTCCTCAATATTGACACAGATGGACTACTTCACACGAAAATCTATGATAAACGGGACGATTTCAACTTCCCAATCATCAATTTCCCATTTCTCAGCAGTAACATACGCTCTGCCCCTTCGTATGGTGTTTACATATATCAGTTTTTACGTTATGATTGTGCATGTTCACACTATACGGACTTCATATAGAGGAGTGTGCTCCTAACGCAGAAAATGCTCTCTTTGGCTAACATATAATACGTTGTTCGGCTGTGCCTTTATTATGTGCTGATTTGGTTTGTTTGTTTTACGTATTCATTTTTATTCTGTAGTTAGTCACCACTTCGGTGTTCACATGTATATCTATTATATAGTAATTTTTATAAATTTACTTTTTGCAAAAGTATGAATTATTTTAAATACCAAGGATTTTCTTATCCCAGGCAGATAACCTTAGCCGTATTTTGCACAACTTTTTGGAACTTTTTGTCCTCAATGCTCTTCAACTTTGTACTTATTTTGGCTTTCGAACTTTTTTGATTTGAGCGTCACTGATGAGTCTTATGTAGACGAAACGCGCGTCTGGCGTATTAAATTATAAGCCTGGTACCCTTTTGATAGCTATTATTTGTGTGTTTCTCTGTCCTGTGTGTTCTTCCATTTATTTGTATTGTAGTCCTGTCATGTAATGTTGTAAGTTTAATGTTTTATATACCATTGCCATAAAAGCGGGAGGTTTGGTTAGCCACAAAACCAGGTTCAACTACCATTTTTTCTTAAAATGTCCTGACCAAGTCAGGAAAATAGCCGTTGTTATATTATAGTTCGTGTCTGTGTGTGTTGCGTTTTAGTGTTGTGTTTCTGTTGTGTAGTTGTTCTCCTCTTATATTTGATGTGCTTCCCTCAGTTTTAGATTAAGACCCGGATTTTTTCTCAATCGATTTATGAATTGCGAACAGCGGTATACTACTGTTGCCTTTATTTCTTAGCAAATATTTTATTCTGCAACCCGAATAAAAAATATTGACAGCATAGAGGCTTTCTATGACGTAATTGTTTTAAAAAATAATGGACAGTCCCCTTCTATCGAGGCAGTACTGGCCGCAGATTTTGTTGACTGTTCTGTTAAAGCCTCTTTTCATTCTTATCCTTACAAACGTTGGACAGTAATTTTGGTTTTCAAACTTTTAGTATCGAGCGTACGTTGCGAGTGTGTGGTGTTTTTGTGTCATTTCTTGTTGTTTTGTTATTTTCTTATCTTAACGGGTTTTAAAATTTACCTTGGTGTATTCACAATTCATTAGCATTGAAGATGGTATGTTCAACTTTTTTTTATTCGTGACCTCATAAATGTTAGTTTAAAGATACACTTAAGAGTGAAGGTAACAAAACAATTATTGTATAAATGGCAATATTTAAATATTCTACAATACTATGTATAAATGCATACATTCTTTAGAATTAATCTCGATAACTAAACATGTACAGTTGACACATTAATTTTTCCTTCAAACACATTATTATTTTCGTTCATAATCTTTCTTTTGATGGTATTGGCCTTTACATTTTTCATCTTTCTTGACCAATCAGATAAAGCATAAATAAGTTTATCCCAAAACCAACAATCGCTTGATTTCACGTACGTTAAAGTTTGCATACAACTTCTCAATTCCGGTTCAAAATCACTTGTAGGTATTTCTTCTAATAACAGGATGATCAAATGGCGCTTCTTTTCGAGAAGACTTTGATGCAAAGCTGTTCTAAATTCAAGAAGACACCATTCACTTTTCAGAAATCTTTTCGATACAACTATGATAGTGTGTCGACTGTTTTCCACACTTCGGACAATGTTATCGGATATTGCAGCTCCTACCATAAAATCACGATGATGGAGACAGAGAGAAAACTTTGGGCCTGTTTCGGGGGTCTCAAGCCGTTTTGCAAGGGTATTAATAACCCAGTGAATGTCTGCTTGACTATAAGCAATAAATGCATCGTATTTCTTGTTGTCGTCTGTTTCATATTGTTGACATGGCAGCAATATATGTAGGCGTGTATATGCAAGTATAACTATTTCCTTTTTGTATCTAACACCAATGATAATACAAATACTAAAAACAAAAGCCAAACAACAAAGGCCGATAATAGGACCTTTCAGATATGTTTTAGAAACTGTTCCATCACATCCGATTTCTGGTAAAGAAAGGTGTGAAATTGTCTGTCCACGAACAGACGGCGGGTTTGAACATGTTAAATCTAATAAATATCTATAGCGGGAGATATTCGGATAAATGCCTCTACGGAAAACGTCGAACAAATCTTTAATTTCACAATCACAGACGTATGGATTATTCCGAATATTTATCGTTAACTGACTACAGATGTCACGAAAAATTGTAATCAGACTTCGCGCCTTCACTGTTGTTATATTGTTAAATCGCAAATCAAAAATGTCTCCTGTAGCGTTATCATTACTATGACACGTAAAAGAACCAAGATCTGATATTCTATTATGGGTAAAATCTACAATTTTCAGTTTTTTACTGAAAAGTCCCCAGTCATAAATTTGTACCGGTATCTCAGAAATGCCACAGTGGGAAAAATTCATTACCTCTACAGCAGGGTAAAGAAAGTTTTGAAACTGTTTATTCAGCTGTTGGCGATCAAATCCAATAGAAAAACTTTTGTCCAAATATCGAAGATTAGGAAACTTACATCTGAAAGACGTATCACTATTTTTTCTGTGATAGTCAACGTTCTTTTCCATGACTGTATCCTGCGAGAATGGTATTGACAACAAATCTGTGAAATAATCCGTCAGGTTAGATTCCGTTATTTCTATTGCGTTTAAAGTTCCGCACTCAAACGCTTTTGTAACTTCTCTTGGATCAACAGAAGCGTTAAGATCACTAATGGAATTAAGGACAATCGAATCTTTAAGACTAAAGTATCTTATGTCATCTGATATTGAGTCTATTGAAAAATCTCTGATTTCAGATCGGAAACCAGACAAAATGCAGTCTGATATATGTAAAGAATAGAGAAGACGTGCCCGTCCAGGATACGGGAAGAATACACCTCCGCCGTTTACACATTTTATTGTAACAGAAAATAATACATTTTCCTGAATGTTGGATGTCAAATTACGAAAGTCGAGAAAGTTTATACTGGTATTTCCTGAAACGTCACATAAGATTTTCATATGATTTCTGAATGTATCATCTTTATTTATTTTTTCTTCAAGGACATAGCACATATCTTGCCAAGAACTAGGCAAAGAGAAAACGCTCGCATTATTTACCATTGATTTAGTAATCACGTCTGTTTTGTTCATTCCATTATTTCCCTCATGTCCTTGAAAATCATTTACAATGCTTGTATTATTTTTGTAAGTACTAATGTATTGGATAAATGTCACAAATGTCATAACAAGAAAGATCCTTTTTGGAAATAGTTGACAATTATTCATATGGAACATGATATCGTTGTTAAGTCTTAACGCAGTAATATGAGCGACTTTGCAAATGTAACTATACGAATTGTCTCTCTGAAATATAAATCATATTTTTGTAAATTGAACAATTCTTTTTTTTTGTCAGATATATTTTTCATACGTTGTATTATAATAATTATAAAGCTGTTTTCTTTGTTTTAAACATATTCATGAAAATCGACTTCTATTCCAGATACCTTCGAGGTCATTTTCAGTTTTTACAATTAAGAAATTATTTCTAAAATTTTGTACTTGTCTACCAAACACTTACATTTATAATGAAGTTTTCCAACTTAACATGACCATTACTTTGTTTACCTGTGTATTCAGAATCCGGGATCACTGATATATACAATATATGTGTTAAAGCAAGGAATAATAGGCATCAGGTGATCTCCCTTTTAATGGCCTTATTTTTAGCTTAATTACTACTGAACGAGAATAGGATAGCCTAAAATATATATATATATATGTGTAGTTTCCGGAAAAAATGGTGATATAATAAACGTTATGGAGTAGGATTTGTAATTTTATGGTTATTACGATACGGTACAGGTAGCTCCGCCATTCGTTTTCTTTGTCGATCCGTATCATGATAACTTGCGATCAACTATTTCAGCAATATATATAAAGTTTACAGTAGAATCGGGACAAACATTTTATATAAGATTATACCATTGTTTTGATCATTGCACAAGATCAGATCTTCCTGTACTTTTCATTATGACATCAAAAGACTACTAACACAAAGGTTCCTGGTTCGATTACCGTCTGGGATGAAAATTTCAGGGACTGAATTTTCGGCTCTCCCTTGACACCATTTGCGAGTATGGTCTTGAGGAAACGATGATAGTCCGTCGGAAGGGGACGATAAATGGATGACCCGTGTTAAGAGAGAGCCATATCTCTTGCACGTTAAAGACACCATTGTAGATTTCGAAAAAGAGTTTAATATAAGTTGCAACTTGTTTCCCAATCAACTATAAATAAATATGTTTAAACTAAAAGACTTTTAGCATAAAATGACTCTTTTAATCAATAAAACCATGACTATAATTAATTTGTGTACGCCTGACGCGCGTTTTGACTACAAAAGACTCATTGTGCCGCTCGAGAAAAAAAAAGTTTTAAAAGGCCAAATTAAGCACATAGTTGAAGAGCATTGAGAATCTAAATTCCGAAAGGTTTTGCAAAATAGAGTTAAGGTAATTTATTCTCCGGGGAAAATCCTTAGTAGCTTCGAAAGCTCCGAACATTCCTTATTACGGAAACTCCGACCATTTCTTATAACGATTACTCCGAACATTCATTGTTACGGTAACTGCGAGAATTCTTTATTAAGGTTACTTCGAGCATACCTTATTAGGGATTAGTAAATATGTTTGTGCTTTCTATGTTACTGTTTTAAATACTTGTCCTGTACTGATCTTTATATACAAATGAAAAGTGTTATGATTCTCAATGTGATAACTATCCACCACAAACCTACGACCCACAGGCATAAGAATAAGCAACTTATTGTCACGATACTCCCTTTAACAAGGAGCAAAGTCATAACGTATCGTAAGTAATAAAAGACCCTAAATAGCAAGTCAGGGACGTGGTCAATTGTTGTCTTCAATTTCATATACATGTACCAGGGGACTATCTGGAGCTTGATATACTGTTTTGAATTATTATGTATAATGTTAAAACTATGTATATCCTTTAGGTGTCGTTTGATAATTTCTATCGTTGGTTAACTCTCTCGTTAATTTAAACCTCAACTCTCAATTTTTTCATAGAATCTAAAGATAAAGCGGAAAGGTGCAGAAATTAAAGTAAAATGTAATAACAGAATAAAATGAACAGAATAAAATGAGATTTCATGGGATAATAATTTACTTACAGTTCACCATTTTGAATCTTGCTGTTAATGACAACAAAACGTACATTTTTATCTTTTTATAAATTCTTTGGTAATTCAGCTGACTGTCAACAACTGGGGAATTTTAAGGTGAGTTTTGTTACCGAAAAAAGTGGTGAAGTCCAAAATTTTCTGTAACTTGCTGATTAGACAATATAATTGTTTTCCAGTTGTTCAAAATAATAATAAGGAGATATGGATTGATTGACAATGAGACCAGAATGTCGCATTAGTTATTGTGAATTAGAACATTGAAAGTTATTACATATTTCTTCCTTGTCGTACATCTCTACTGAATTAGTCTATACATATATATTATGAAATATCCTTATGTTATTTAATAATATATACAAAGTAAGCTTTTTTACACCCAACAACTTTTTTGGTCCGTCAAGTATGGTATTCTTCACACGGAATTACCGGATAAAATGTCAGCTAACAGATTTGCGTTATAAATCAACATTTTGTTACTGCTCTAAGTGGCCAAAAAGTAAGATTCAAGCAGATGATAATGACAAAGAAACGACGGAAAATCCGTGTCATATTTACAAACATGTATATATAAACGATACCATTCATCATCTTTTATAAACACGGAATCTTATCGTAAAGGAAGCATCTACACATAATAAATCAAGATGACAAGTAATCCCTGACTGACTTCCGTACATCATTATAACTCAATAAATTTTTAATGAAAAAGAAGAATTAGTAGGATAAAGTTTATATATCATAAATTAGATTTTGTTTACGGTACAGGTCCTTAAATGGCAGTATATACCGGACATTTTAACAAGTAAATTGTTTCAGAAGCCATGCTATACGAGTACTTATTTGTTGCAAGCTCATCTGCACGTTAAAAAACTTTATAAAGATCCTATACACGCGATTTTCAGATTTATATGTTAGTCTCATTATTGATGTCTCAGAAGTTTACTACGAATGTTTCTACTATAATAAAATCCAAATCTGTACACTCTTTTCCCGAAGATTCACCGCTAATTGTTAGGTAGTAGTAC
Source organism: Mytilus galloprovincialis (assembly GCF_965363235.1). Classification (NCBI taxonomy): domain Eukaryota; kingdom Metazoa; phylum Mollusca; class Bivalvia; order Mytilida; family Mytilidae; genus Mytilus; species Mytilus galloprovincialis. The sequence continues at coordinate 94,954,411 of NC_134843.1, forward strand.
CTGATAGCAGTATTGTAAGTAGAAAGACTGTATCTTTAATCAATGTATTAAGCAAAGTATCCTTATTCGTTTTTCTTTAATATAATGGAATTATATGTGACTGTCATACAAGTGAGAGATTTAGCTAGCTATAAAACCAGGTTTAATCCACCATTTTCTACATAGAAAATGCCAATACCAGGTGAGGAATATGACAGTTGTCATCCATTTGTTTGATAAGGTTGCGCTTTTGATTTTGCCATTTAAAGGGACTTTCCGATTGGAATTTTCATCAGAGTTCGGTATTTTTATGATTGTACTGTTTAGCTGTGGAGGATTCTACAGGCAATGGGAATATGCTCTACTCTACCTCTACTGACCCGCGAACCGAAGGATGTTATGGTACAGGGTTGAATCTGATGAAGGTTGGAACCATCTGAAGTCATCAAAACATCGACAGAGAGCGGTAGAGATTCATGAGGTAGAATGAGCAGTCAAGAGAATGTGACAGCAAAAAAAAAAACCAGAATGCCACCCTCTGGTAGTAATACTAGTTATCATTTCTTCTGAGAAAACAGTGACCATCAGGAATTGCTGAATGGAAACGGGAGAGACAGCTGACAAATTGAAACAGACTGGTATGGACACTCGAAGGCAGCTACCCTAAGTGTTGTTTCCGTTTGGGGACACCGAAGATAGTTACTAGTACTACACAGAATGTAGAAGTATACCCCCCAGAGTCACCCGAGAGGAGAGAGGATGAGCACAACCAAACAGATCAAACGGCAATGACTTGGAAACGAAAACGAACAATGACACAGATGTTACAAACAGCTTTGACAGGGGAGAAAGCAGAAGTTAAATTCCAATGTTGAAAGATTTTCAAAAACTAAAGATGCTTAAAGATTCACCAGTCAGGGTCGGGATGCAGTCGAGGAATTGTTACAAAGCAGCGCACATATTTATCCGGTGAGAATCATAACCAGGACACAAACTATAGCGCAAGGAATCTCTCAGCATCAGTATGATCCCACGACAAAAGCCAAAGCTTGGATGATGAGGAGCACATGACACAGCAAAAACAAGAGACATCACATCAGAAAGAAAGAAAGAATAATATGGCCAAAGATGAACAGTGAAGCCCAATGGAGATTTTATACGATGATTTAGGAGTAATTCTAGAAACATCACTCCAAGGATGTGTTGCGAGGAGGATAAAAACACTGACTATCCTAGCAAATGACACCGGGAAGAAAAGATTTGGTGTTGAGGACAGGAAAGAAAGAAGAAACACCAAGCAGGCACCAAACAGTAGAGAACAGAAAATTAAACACATAAGGAAGGAACTCAAAGACCTAAACAGGCGGTACAAGAGACGCACTAAGATAGAAATAGATTGCCTTAGCTGTATTTTTTGTATTTTTTTTTTAAATTTTGTTCCTTAATGCTTTTCAACTTCTTACTTTATTTGGCCTTTTTAACCTCTTTGGATTCGAGCGTCAATAATGAGTCTTTTGTAGACAAAACTCGCGTCTGGCGTGAATACAAAATTTATTCCTGGTATCTATGATGAGTTTATTTACAACCACTGGGTCGATGCCACTGCTGGTGGAGTTTTAATTTCCCGAGGGTATCACCAGCCCAGTAGTCAGCACTACTGTGCTGACATGAATTATCATTGAGATGGTCATATTTATAAATTAACTTTTTACAAAACTTTTGAGTTTTTGAAATACTAAGGCTTTTCTTCCTCAGGAATAGATTACCTTAGCTGTATTTGGCAAAACGTTTTAGAATTGGATTCGAGTGTCACTGATGAATCTTTTGTAGACGTAACGCGCGTCTGGTGTAAATACAAAATTTAATCCTGGTATATATGATGAGTTTATAAGTTGGAAAAGGCATGTCCTACAGACAGTGTTAGAGATGAACTGAGAAGAAATCAAGAATAGAAATAAGAAGAACGCAAAAATAGAGCGAACTTCATCATGAATCAATTCAACTACACACAACCCTGTTGGGTGTAGAAAGAACAGGGAATCTTCATTTTAGTAAGGAGGAAGTAGAAATGTATCTGCACGAAATACTCTCAAACAATAAAAGAGAGACACCTTTGGGATATTGCACAAGAACTGAAAAGGGAAAATAAACAACAAGAGAATTTGAAACGAAGGAACTAACGTATAAAGAAGTTTGTGAGGTGGCAAACAAGGATCAGAAACTGAGTAGAGTGGTGTACCATACACATGCAAGATAACTGTGGCAGCTATATATTATGAACACTATGAAAAAAAATTAGACTATTGCTGAAAGCTAGCAGAAGGCGCTTAGGGTGCTTTGTACCGAAGTAAAAAGATTCAAAAGAAATTTCATAGTTTAGGGTAATTTCATTGTTGAGCATAGAGGGAAAAATCTTGTTGTATGGTTAGTCCAGCAAACAAATCTGGATTAGTACCACACAAATTGATAAAGATGGCCATGGATCACTACTACATTCCAGAACTCATCAAGAAGATAGTCCTGAAGTATTTTGGTGGAATACAGCTCCGATTTGCTGTAGATAACAAGACAACATCATCGCAGAAGTAAGAGAAAGGAATACTTACGTGTTGTACCATCTCAAGGATACTATTCATTATGAGTATGAACGTCATCAGAAAGGCAGCAGAAAGAGAAACAAAAGGTCAGATTCCGGTTTTTTTTTCTCCAGCAACAAGAGGTTTCATGGATAACCTTGCAGTAACATCGTCATCCCATATTCAAGCAAGATGGATACTGTTGGCACTAAAAGAGGAAGTCACTTGGGCCGTGATGACATTTTAGCCAAAGAAGTGAAGATCAATGATACTGAGATAGATACTGAGATAAGGTCAATAACAAAGAAGTTCCAGCTTAAGATCCAACGGGACGAAATACCAACAATAGTAGATAACCCTATAAAGTGCCTTGGAAATGGTTTCATGAGACCCTTAAAGACTATACCAATGTGAAGATAGTACAAAGACATGTCGCAGAATGTATTGAAGTAGATAAGAGCTGATTGCCTGAGAAGTTTAAGGCTTGTTGGATAAACCAAATTGGTTTGCTACCAAGACTGACATGGCTTCACATGATCTATTAAATGACAGCAACAACAGTGGAAGCCATAGAAGGAAAGATTAAAAGTCACATCAGGAGTTGACTAGGAGCACCATTAAGTTTTACAGCAATTGGATTTTACAGTAGATCATCACAACTCCAGCTACCTTTAACATCAGCTTTGGAGCTATACAAAGTATCAATTTGCAAAGAGCAGACTCTTATAAACACAAAGGAAAACAAGATCAGTAAAGCTGGAAACCAGACACATACTGGGCAGAAATGGTCAGCGAAAATTGCAGCAGATCAAACAGAAAGTATTCTTAACCACATGGCGTAATGGGCAACACCTGTACTGGTAGACAGAGCTTAGGAATGACAGATTTCCAACAGTGGCCAAAGCATTAGGCAACACATAAAGAAAAGAACAGCATGGTGCAGTCAGAAATAAGGAAAGTAAAAGAAGAAAAAGAAGGACAAAAATAGTTGAGCTAAGCCGTCACAAGCATAGAGAGTTTGTAAGGTTGCACTAACACGGGGAAACTATCGATTGCGGCAAGACAGGTAATAAAGCGTAGCTCCTTAGTTCTGAGTGAAAGAAGAAGAGTCCATTCACAACAGATGCAAAGTCAGATTAGTCAGAAAGGATATACTGGTCATGTAACAAAGTTGTAACAACACTTCATTTCGGACAAGCGCAGTTAATGGAAAATGAAGGCCGATATTGGCATGAAGCTTGTGTTTCCAAAATGCATACACACATTCCTACGACCAGACATTGTATTTTAGTCACAGATGTCAAAGATGATAAAAGCAATATGTCTAACAGTTCCTTGGGAAGAGAGAGGCAAAGAGGCATACCAGCTAAAGAAGGAAAAGTACCCATGCGCTGATGACAACTTGACAAGAGAGAGGTTGGAAAGCATGGCTGTTCCATGTAGAAGTAGACTGTAGAGGATTCCCTGCACAGTCAGTATGGAGGATGCTACAGGCAACGAGAATAGTCCCAAAGGCTATGGAGACAGCTGTAATACAGCCAGGAAAAGCAGCAGAACGTTCATCTTGCTGGGTATGGAATCTCCGAGATTATCTGAGCTGGAAGCCGATATGTGTTGACCATACACCATATTAGAAACAACTAACTTTAGTATTGATACATTTTAATTCATAGTTACAATATTTCCATTAATGATATGATTTTTTGAATTTTTTCTTGAATATCAATAAATACTCATTCATGTAATATAAATTTTGCTGTTTTCTTAAATTCCAAGAAATCCTTATTTGTGGAACAGGATCTGCTTACCCTTCCGGAGCACCTGCGATCACCCCTAGTTTTTGGTGGGGTTCGTGTTGTTTATACTTTAGTTTTCTATATTATGTCATATGTACTATTGTTTGTCTGTTTGTCTGTTTGTCTTTTTCGTTTTGTCTAGCCTGCAACTTTTGTTGCAGAAAGCTCGACATAGGGATAGTGATCAGGCGACTACGGCGGCGGCGGCGGGGGTGTTAGCTAACTTCTTAAAAGCTTTATATTTTAGAAGGTAGAAGACCTGGATGCTTCATACTTTGTTTATAGATGTCTCATGTTACAAAGTTTCCGTCAGTCACATGTCCAATATCCTTGACCTCATTTTCATGGTTCAGTGATTACTTAAAAAAAAGTTATGATTTTTTTAATGTTAAATTTTCTCTAATTATAAGTAATAGGATACCTATTTATGGTATGTGCGTACCTTGTAAGGTCCTAATGCCCGTCAGACAGTTTTAACTTGACCTCAACCTCATTTCATGGATCAGTGAACAAGGTTAAGTTTTGGTTAAGTCCATACCTCAGATACTTTAAGCAATAGGTCTAGTATATTCGGTGTATAGAAGGGCTGTAAGGTGTACAAGTCCAACTGGCAGGTGTCATCTGACCTTGACCTCATTTTGATGGTTCTGTGGTTAAAGTTAAGTATTTTGTGTTTTTGTCTGTTTATCATATATTGTGTGCAATAGGTCTACTATATTTGGTGTATGGAATTATTGTAAGGTGTACATGTATAGCTGGTAGGTGTCATCTAACTTTGACCTCATTTTCATGGTTTCAGTGGTCAAAGTTAAGTTTTTGAGTTTTGGTCTTATTATCTAACACTATTTGCAATACTACAACTATTTTTGGTGTATGGAAGTATTTGATGATCTATATTTCAGTCGCTCAGATTTATTTGACTTTGACCTCATTTTCATGGTTCATTGCTCAGTGTTAAGTTTTTATGTTTTGGTCTGTTTTTCTTAAACTATAAGCAATAGGTCAACTATATGTGTTGTATGGAAGAATTGTTAGCTGTACATGTCTGCCTGACATGGTTCATCTGACCTTGACCTCATGGTTCATTGATAAATGTTTAGTTTTCTGGGTTAATGTTAAGTTTATGTGACAGTTGTAATAAAGCTTTATATTTAGGATTATCAACATAATATCAATGATTAGTAAAGAAGGCTCTTGTTTATCCATGGCGTTGTCAGTTTATTTTCGATTTTTGAGTTTGACTGTCCTGGTATCTTTCGTCCCTCTTTTCTAGATGTACAATGAAATTTTTCCATTAAAGTGTGTGGTTAAATTTTTGGACTTTTTATATTTCATTAAGTAAATATTTTGTGAAAAAATTATGAAAATTAAAGGAGCCAAATTGATTTTAGTCAAAATAAATATGATTTGTTCTCCTTTTGTTCAAAGATCAAAGCCTGATGCGAGACTTCTCATATATAAAATTGTTTTTGTAAAAAAACAAATACTAAGTTATTTTTTCATGTTAACTATTGAACTAGCTTATAAAAATCTGCTAGCCTAGTAAAATAATGACAGCCAATTGTCCTAAATTTGCATATGATATTCATCAGTACCCTTTGACATATAATATTGAGAATGGAATTGGGAAAGTGTCAAAGAGAACAACCCTAACAAAAAACAGAAAACATCCCAACGCCAACAATGGGTGTTCAACATAGCGAGTAAATCCTGCACCGGTAGCGGGCTTGAGCTGGCTCCAAACTAAAAATGTGCACAAATTCAGTAAACATTTATCTAGAACAGAATATGTAACATCCTATATGACAATTGCTTTTGTGATATCATTCCTGGCAACATCACAACACATGAAAGGTATACGCGTGCAGGAGTGGGTGGGCTAGAAAAAGGGGGGCTAAGAGTTATACAAGTTCATTCGATTCTAGGTTGATAATAAATACATAGTAAGGCAGTTAGATATTAGTTTTATTGTTATGGTACAGTTCCTGAAAAAATTCAATCTGTCGCTCCACTAATCCCCCACACAGCTCTACAGTCTGGTTGGTTTTGTCTCTCGGGTGTCTCCATCAGCTTCCAAAGACTCTGAAAGTTTTTAAGAACCTCATAACGTATTCGACTTATACCCAATACTCTGATATACGCAAATTCATTTTTCTACATTTTTATCTTTCTGTTCGTGGTTTAGCTCTTTGTTGATGGCGTCTGTAGGGGGTACCGACGGGCGATGACAAAATTCTGGTACAATTAAAGGCAATATATTATTCTGTTGGACATCATTTTTGTGTCCTAGGAAACCACTTCGAATAAATCTTATATGGCTTCTGTTGTCCACAATCACTTTTATATGAATGCAATGTCTGTATCTGTGTCCGGAGTATTTGTTCTTGAGGCTCCGTCTGTGATCTGTATAAATGGCATGAGAGGTTCCATCGATTGCAGCTAACGCTGGTGATAATGTATGCCACCCATCGCGTAGTTGGCGCCATTTGTCTTTGGATGGCCAAGATATATTCGGGGCATATATAATTTCCCAAAGAATGAGAATCAAGGCATTTATTGGTGCACTGAGAGCATAAACAGAAACGTCAAAGACTTAAGACAGCATTACATAGCATACATAGCAAGGGTAGCTTCTCAAACACAAAAATGCCATCATTAGACTGTTGATTGGAAGTCGAATTACGCCTAATATTTCCGATAATGTTTATGGTTTCACAAACCTCTTATTGTTCTGAACATGCATGGAATATTTGCCACTGGATGTTAAGAAACCAACGACCAATCAACCACAAACCCCTTATAAAGAAAAAAAAAACAAATTGAGCTGAAACTGTTTAAAATTAAGACAAAGTAGGAAGGAAATAATGGAATACAATACATGCCTTTGAAGCTGTATGACCGGGAGTAAAACTATAATGCATTATGTTTTTCAAGTTGAAATTGTATAAAATCGTGATTTAGGTGTTTTAAGACCCCGTAGATAATAATTTAGGTGGCAAATAACTGATTCCAAAAACATACACTCCTTTGTTTGCTTTTCATAACTTTATAAAAATGACCATTACATATATATTCACGAGAAGGTATAATACAGATTATAATACTTAAGATTATTTGCAAGGTCTATGAAGGTTCGCCGAAGAATTAACACATCTATTTACTCCGTGTCTCCGTTGACACACTCATCTACTGCATTTACATGACCCCCCCCCCCCCCCACATGGTTTTTGCATTAGAGTTTCTTAAAAATATTATGGATTTTATTAACATTTATTTCTTACGGTACAAATGTTATTGAAAATTCGTTCCATACGGAATTGCTTCTAAAAGGATAAATGCAGTTTTTAAATAATATTCAATGTATACACAGGTAATCTTTTTGTGTTTCGACACAGTCCCCATATTTAAAGTGTAATTTGTCAACCTCAGCGTAGTGACTACAGTCGGAAACCAGGTTGAAATAGAACAAAAGAATCGAAGCTCTTTGTTAGAGAAGGCGATAAATGTTTACTGTATTGTTTACTATAGTGACAAATTTTTTAAAAGTTAATAGAAACAAACAAAATTGCAATTTTCTTCTCAATTACGAGGTGTTTTATTTTAAAAACACCATTTGCATAAGTTTTCAATTTATTTAGTACATAGTTAGCAGAACAATTAGATATCATGTCGACGACATGGGTATCTTTCAAGTTGGATGACAAAAATGCATAACCTCCGATTTTTTTGAAAAAAATTACCACGGCCGGAAACCATATCAATCTATTACTTCAGTAATTTTCGTGTCTGCCCTTCCATTGTGTGACTGAAGAAAAAATTCCAAAAATGGGTAACAATTGTATCGAAAAGAGAAAATCGAGTGCACCGTTTTATGTTAGGGCGTGTTTGAGTTGAGTATTTTGTCTTGATATCGTACAAAGCAAGAATATTTCATACATCGTCTCGCTTCAAATTCTATCATTTTTATACATTAAAGCTACAGGTTGACGTTATAACACAAAAAAATCACAGTACTAAAAGATGAAATATATAGGTCAAGTGAAATACCTATCTAATGAGTCACAAAAACAGAGAAGGTGTGTTCGAATAGCTATTTTTTTACTGAAAATACTTGACGACAGTCTTTCAAGTTGGATGATGAAAATGCATATCTTCGAAAAATTCCAATTTTTTGTGTGTGATAACTAGAGTTTATAGTCTTCATACACTAAAGAAATCTAGTCTGCCCTTCCACGAAATATTTATTTAGAATTTTTTTAAATGTTTATGAATTTTCGAAAATTCCACCTGACAACCGATCAGACAATAGTTTTAAGTTGAATCAATGCAGACAAGATTATTAACTGATGCTCATTAGCTAGTTGATACATTTGTCTTTAAAAATACAACTGACATATAAGGATCGTAATGGTGCAATATGGATAAATTTATCGGTTTCCAAGAGCAAAATTGGTAGCGCGTCATCCCTACAATGGCTTCCGTTTCTACGATTGTGAAAATGAACTGGCGTAATGGGGAGATAATTTTGACGAAGTAGGATCCTGACTGACTATATCTTTGCGTAACATGTCTATAAATATGATAATTTATCATTCACATTTGCATTCTTAGCAACTGTTAAATGGTATCTCGATCGACAGTTAGAACTTACTTTAGCCATTTACTACAACTAACAGCCATTTGATCTCGATATCTGAAACCAACAAAAAGGCTCACACAAAGAAATAAACTAACAAGCATCACTACTATAATTGGCCCTGTCGGAACATATGAAACAATTTGTAGTTTGGGCTTGCATCCGATTTCGCTAAGTGATAGCTCAGATATAATTCTCCCCCGTAGTGAAGGTGGATTGTAGCATTTAAGATCATACAGATATTTATAACGAGTTAAAATTGTTTTCTCTCCATGCATATATCTAAAAGAAGATGCAGTACGATTTATAATGTATTTTTGTAAAAAGTCTTGAAAATGCTTTACTTCACAATCACACCGAAATGGATTATTTCGAATATTAACTGTTAGTTTATCACAAATGCTACTGATCAATTTCGTGAATCCAAATAGTCTGAGAGACGATATGTTATTATAACGTAAATCTACAAATCCCTCGGGGCTATCACCGTAACGGTTGTGGCTATCGTGACAAATTATAGGATATAAATCGTCTATTAAGTTGTGACTTAAATCTAAATATTTCAAATATTTTGATTCTAGTCTCCATTCCTGAACATGTTTTGGTGTTTCTATTATACTGGCGGCACTAAAATTGAGGGTTTCAATATTAGGATACATAGATTTATCAATCCGTCTAGTGAATGGTTGAATTATTGAAAAACTTTTCTGCAAATGTCGAAGATATTTATAGGTACAGGTGCGTTCACGGAAATTAGGTCGCGCTTGAAAGGTTTCTAATCGTGAACGTTTATTCATATTACCAATCCAACAAGATATGTTGTATTCAATTATCTTTACTGCGTTTACATTACCACACTGAAAAGCTTGAGTCAAATGTTTTGCTCCTTGAAACTGTTGAAAATCATATTGAGACATATATATCACTGAATTGACCAAAGTGAAATATTTCATACTATCAGGTATTGTATCAATAACATCAGATGTTGCTTCGGATGTAAATCCATTCAAAACACAGTTTGATATTCGTAATGAATGGAGCAGACGTGCTCTGCCAGGGTATGGAAAGAAAACGCTTCCATTATAGCCACACGTTATGTCAACAGAGAATGACATATTTTCTTGTATTCTTGATGTGAATCGACGAAAATCAAGAAAGTTTAAAACAGTGTTGTTGATATTGCAGATTATCTCGATATAGTATTTACCAGGTTTGTTTTGTTTTGGTAATTCATTCATATAACAATATTGATCCCAGGGTTGTAAGATAGAAAACGAAATATTGTTCAGTACATGTACTGACAGTTGAGGTGATTTCTTTGTTGATTGCATCTTGTTTTTGTTTTCAGTCGTCACATGTTGAAAATATAATATACACAGTAGGATTGTTACATAAAAACGGTATGTTTGAAGCAAACAAAATCCCATAGTGTACTCGCCGCTTGTAAACACTTCTATATCTGTATATATTGTTATGATACACAGAGCAGGAACCGTTCACGATTTTTTTCGCACTGGAAAGTGAGCAGCAGGAATTAGTTCAACTGTTGAAGGGCTTCTTTACAATGTTATTGCTGTCAAACAAAATAAATTGCAAGTTAAACAGTTTAAATAAACAAGCATATACAATTTTAATTCTATTCCGTCAAGAAAGATAATTAATTCCTTTTAATTCCTTTTGTATTTCCTTATGTTCAACAGAGGTACTGTCTTGTTTCTCGCTTTGTGATAATATCTTGTGGGAAAACCCTTTATGGTTCCATGGTCATGTTGCATATATAAAGATCGTAATTTGCCATTGTTGACAAAACATTCTGAAAATGTATATCTGACGTCTGACAGACACCGATAGAGGAATTCCTTCAACAGTTCCTCCTAAAATGTTATTCTTTCAATATAAAATGTTATTAACATTACTATGCATTCTCTTACACAATACACTTTAAGCATGTGTAAAACATATACTTGGCCCTCTTGTGCTATAATATCTCCATGGAGGTTTTGAAAAGTTAAAAGGCATGCATTTATTTCAATCGTGTTTATGGAAGCGTTCAACCATTTCGCTCTTCATAACTTTCTCGTGTATTGTGTGGTGTCAACTCTGCGCCGTTTGTCTATGGTCCCGTGTTCCTGGGTATTTTTGCTTCGAGCATCACTGAATAATTAAATTGGAATGATAATCTTATGTGTTCTATTCAATGTTATTAGTTGTCATATACTTTGAATCGTCTCGGTCGAATTGCCATAGAGGATTACATTTAAAAGATATATACATGCTTAAAGTATAATATGTAAAAGCTTCAAAACAATTATCAAATAAACTAGCAACTTAAATAATTATACCTACCTTGCTAAATTCGAAAACTCGCATCGAACTAACTAGCATCTTCATTCCTGCTATGTTAAAATTCAAATCATCCCTAAAATGTTAGAATAAAGTACACAAACAACTAGTTTAATTATACATATACTGGTACAATTCTTGGAATCATCCGTATCAAAATCCGGGATAAATATCGTGTTATAAATCATGTTATATAATAGTTCTTTTATCAAGGTCTAGTGCATCCTTCTTTTGTAGAATTACTAAATTGTCATTATTATAAGGCAAATTAAGGCCGCTATTAAAGCGATTAAAAGAGAGGCGAAAGATACCAGAAGCACATTCAAACTGATAGAAATTAGAAAGAGACCAACAAACAACTTGTTTTGAACAAAAAAAGTATAAAACAATCAGAAAACAATCTAACTTATGAAAATACAATGAATTGAATGCAATATCTATGGTACGATTCTTCACATCAAAACAAATTAGTCCACTCTGGATATTGGATAATTTTATATTATAAGTTTTCCAATAAATAAGGAATTTTTATATTGCTATGTATCAAATTTCAATTTTGATTCTTTCATATTTCCATAATTAAGTGAATATGACAGGCAGACTCAGTATCGATAAATTGCCTTCTTCCACCATTCAGGAATATAATTCTAGCTATCTTCACTCAACTGCCGAGGTTTTATATCATAATTGGACTGTTATGTACTTGCTTGTATAGATTATTAGTTTAAAACATAGCTTATCAGTTTCCAATCTATTAACCCACGAGCATACTTGCGAAGGATGTAATATGAACTCACTCTCTTTCACTGCGTCTATTTCCTTATAAGTTTGTTTTGTTAACGATTTATCAAAAAAATCATAAAGCCACCCCTAATATGGTCCATTGAATTGTCCTAGATACGAAATGGCTACTATTATTGTAGATTTGTTCATTTAACTCTATTTTTATCATATAGTCAGATTGTCCTGCTTAATGTTTGACGATATAAAATAAGAATATGAACAATTCTTATCACATACAACATTAACATTTTCAATTTTATACACATGTTTTATCAAAATAACCAAATATCCCCTCAGTCTGTCTTTCTTCCTGTGTGTGTTTATATAGGTTTTTGAAGAAAAAGGCAATGATCTCATTCCTATCAAAATAAAAAAACATCGCCTGTATTGCACCGTTCACCAGACATTGCTGAGAACTCAGACTTGTTCTGCCTTTTGATTGTTCAGTACAAACAAAATAGTCCATGACTGCAACGCAATTTTCTGTCGCTGTTCTGTTGATACATAAGTGAACGCATGGATGACAAACAACGTCAGTACCTATAATGCATACTTCAAAACCATCATGTATTATTTATGAAGTTGATATTTATCAACAAATTTATATAAAAAGAAGATGTGGTGTGATTACCAATGAGACAACTTTTTACAGGCGAACAAAGGTCTTGGTATCTTCCGAATTACTTTTTTTTTAATATAAAAAGGAAAAGACATTATTTCACATAACCCCGGTTCATCAGCTCTATGCTCAGAAACTGGTGACGTTTAATAAACTCAGTGTAGTAGCTGCAATATCTTGAATACCGATTGAGTTGGGAAATATATATACTACATACAGGTGAAGGTGATATATTGCTGCTAAGGTGAGGGAAATTTTAATGTCAAAATTAAAATCTTGTCGTCTGATAGAGATTATTGTACTGAAATGGCCGTTTATATTAAATTCGAAATATTCAGCTACACAAATCGGCTATGTCGATATTATTGGCTTTAATTTATATTTTACAATAACTGCAAATGGTAAATGTCTTATAGCGGCGCTTTTTCTTATTTTTGTCCAGTTTTAGTGGTGCGTGCTCTGTATGGATCTATTGAGCTTAAACATTTGCAACTGAATTGAATAGTTTGTTATATACCTAAGTCATAAGTTGATGGAGTTTTATAAATTAGGTCGTTATTTTCATGTATAGGGTTTTAGCAATGTTGATGGCCGTACGATGACCTATGACTGTTTCTCTCTTCTTCATTTGAAATTTCTATACCGTTAGAATAAACAACGTTTGTTGCCATACTATTAAAAAATACAACTGTTTTGTCATACCGTTGAAATATACAACTCTTGATGTCATAATGTTAAAATATATAACTCTTGTTGCCATATCGTAAAAATATACAACTCTTGTTGCAATACCGTTACAATATACAACTCTTGTTGTCATACCGTGAACATGTACCTTGAACTATAATGGTTTACTTTACTATAAATTGTGACTAGGATGGAGAGTTGTCTCATTGGCACTCATAACCTGTATATATCTACTAACTATTTTGGCCATACCATAACAATATACAACTTTTGTTGTTATACTATTACATTATACAACTCTTGTTGCTATATCGTTACACGGTACAACTCTTGTTATCATACCATTATAGTGAACAACCCTTGTTGCCATACCGTTACAAGATACAACTCTTGTTGTCATACCGTTAAATATATAACTCTCATTGTCATACCGTGTTAATATACAAGTGTTTAGCCATACCGTAACAATATACAACTCTTGTTGTCATACCGTTAAAATATACAACTCTTGTTGTCATACTGTTAAAATATACAACTCTTGTTGTCATACCGTTAAAATATATCACTCGTGTTGCGACTCTGTTAAAATATACAACTCTTGATGTCATATCGTTACAATATACAACTCTCGTTGAAGTACCGTTACAATATACAACTCTTGTTGTCATACCGCTGCAATATACAACTCTAGTTGTCATCGTTAAAATATAAAACTCTTGTTGTCATGCCGTTACAATATACAACTATTGTTGCCTTACCGTTAAATAATACAACTTGTGTTGCCATACCGTCAAAGTATACAAATCTTGTTGTCATACCGTTAAAATATACAACTCTTGTTCTCATACCGTTAAAATATACAACTTTTGTTGCTTTACCGTTACAATATACAACTCGTGTTGTCTTACCGTTACAATATACAACTCTTGTTGTCACTCCGTTAAAATATACAACTCTTGTTGCCATACTGTTACAATATACAACTCTTGTTGTCATACAGTTATAAGTTACAACTCTTGTTGTCATACCGTTAAATATACAACTCTCATAGTCATACCGTGTTAATATACAAGTCTTGTTGTCATACCGTTACACATACAACTATTGTTGTCATACCGTTACAATATACAATTCTCGTTGTCATACCGTTACAATATACAATTCTTGTTGTCATACCGTTACACTATATAACTGTTGTTGTCATTTAGTTAAAGTTTACAACTTTTGTTGTCATACCGTTAAAATATTAGTTTTCATTCTGTTAAAATAAACAACACTCGGTCTCATACTGTTGACATATACAACTCTAATTGCCATACCGTTAAATTGTTAAATTCTTATCTGGCTAACATGAAGTGCTTATAAAAATATTAAATATAATAGTAAAGCAAAACATATGCATACAGACGATAAACAATATTTTCTATCCTAATAATACACGTTGGTTTTATTGCATAGTAAGCTTTTAATTAGTGATGTGGACATTTTTAAAAGCTTTGATATACAAAAATAAAAATGAAGTCGACCTATGAGAATCTAGTATCCGTGATGATTTGATAATCCTGGTTTTGTTAGATTTTAATGTTTTCAAATGTAATTTAAATGTTACTTATTTATCATAATGACTACAGATAAAACTGAGATTCAGGAATACATTTACGAC
Source organism: Mytilus galloprovincialis (assembly GCF_965363235.1). Lineage (NCBI taxonomy): Eukaryota > Metazoa > Mollusca > Bivalvia > Mytilida > Mytilidae > Mytilus > Mytilus galloprovincialis. The sequence continues at coordinate 94,969,493 of NC_134843.1, forward strand.
TGTTATTGTAATTGGTTTTAGTACAGTTCAGTAAACTTGTTATTTATTATTATATCAATTTTGTTTAAATCGTCGTTATCCTTATTTTATGAGCTATTTATATACTTTATGTATCTGTAACAGATTAAAGTTTTTATTGGCTAAAAAAAAGTAATTCAGTCGTTCAGCTTTTTATATAAATATATCTGCTCATTTTAAAGGGACCAAGATAACATCTGGTATCCCATCTGATATATTTGAAGGAAACGGTTCAGAATGAATAATGCTATCACAATTTCAAATATGTATCCGTTGCTTGGACTTGGATTTGCACTACACATCTGTTCCGTTACAACAGAAAGGAGTATTGAGTTGGTGGCAACAGAAGAACGGACAAATAGTTCCATAGATACATTTACCAATTTTTCTTATGTTATGAATGAGTTTGAAAGCCTTGAGAACTGGAGTAGGCTATGTAATATATCACAAACTGGTCACATTGACTTTGATATTGTGTGTATCGTTGAGGGTAACTCCAGTATAAAGTTATCAGAATTTAGAAATTTTACGAATCATGTATCGTCACACATCCGATTTGACTTATCCGTTATTTGTAAAGATGGTATCATTCACTTTCCTTGGCCGTTCAGAGCAGACAAACTACATAGAATCTTCATCAAAGACTGTAGAATTAAAGATTACAGAACTGATTTCAAGAATTCGTTAATAAACAGCATTCCCGACACAATAAAACATTTACAAATGGACAACGTCACTATTATTCTAAGGATTGGAGAATTATACGACTCATTGTCAAAAGCTAACTCGCCTATAACAAGAGCTGCAGAATGTGGACCTGAAAATGCTTTCTCTATTATTCTAAGGGGAACAACGGCGAACATTGAAGATATGCACAACTATTTTATGTTTGACCTCGAAACTGCAATCGAGCAATATAATCATTATTTTAACATTCAGAAGAGAACCTGTTTGTACAACAACCTTGAAGTTTATGAAATTAGTGGAATGAAAGATTTAGAAAAAAATGTGGTTAATAAGATTATTCATACAGACGTTGCAGAAAATCTTAAAATATTGAATTTTTCTGGTAACGGGATATTTGACACTATCTATAAATTACAAGGCTGGCGACTACGATTCCCAGTGATGGAATATATAGACTTTTCCAATAATAACATTAAAGTTATTCCAATGATACGAGATTACGGAATGACTGTGAAAAAGACAAAATCAGTAGGATTAATAGATATTAGGCGTAATAATATTACTTCATTAACAAAAGGTATGATAGACTCGTTCTCAACTCACAAATTTGTTAAAGTCGACATCAGTGAAAATCCTTTCTTATGTGATTGTGGAATAATTGAAGTAATGGAATATTTATCTGCAAAGACTATGCCAACAGCTTATGATTACCTCAGAACTCTAAAGTGTGGAAATCCCTCAAAAGTCCGTGGACGTCAGATGATAACTCTGTTGTCGACAGAACTAAACTGTAATCAGGAAACGGTCATCAATTTTCCAGTCGTCGTTATGGGCATCATAACAATTACATTGTTCGTCATAACTTTTTTGACAATATATTTCAGAAATAAGATCAAAGTAATTTTGTTTACTCGACTCAATATAAACTTACCATGTGAATTCAGAAATGCCACACACGAAGAGAAAGAATATGATGCATTTATCGCCTACAGCGAGAAAGATGTTGACTGGGTTATACATACAGCTTTACCAAAGTTGGAGTCAGAAGACGCTGGGAGAGCATGTCGACTCTGTCTTCATCATAGAGATTTTATAGTTGGTAATACTATAGCGGATAACATATTTAACAGTGTTGAAAACAGCTTTCACACCATCTTACTTATATCCAATGATTTCTTGAAGAGTGAATGGTGTATGATGGAGTTCAGAACGGCTTTGAGGAAAAGTTTACAGGATGAAGATCGACATTTAATAATTGTGTTGAAGGGTAATATAACTGTAGATAATATTGATCCTGATTTGAAAAATTGTCTCAATTCTCAAACCTATCTTAAGATTGGAGATGTGTTATTTTGGGATAAACTGAAATATGGGATATCATTTAGACACAAGAAAAGTCAAAACAATTAACAAAACGGACATTCTGTGTTTGTACATATAACTAAATGCACGTGTTAGTATGTTAGTGTGAATGAGTGTCTATTTGTAGGTTTTTGATCAATTTTTAATCAAGTTATTTATGCATTCAAATATAGTCAATGACTTTCTAATTTAGAATGGTTAAAGAAAATGATATTAAATAGTTGTTTATATATATATATATAATATATATATATATATATATATATATATATATATATATATTATTTAATTTTGGATGTAACGCGTTCTGATTGGCTGAAGTTATTTTGTTAACAGCCCATAGACATAATTTAGTCATGTGACCAGGACGTCATCAACGTTTTCCCATGGTTTTCTACGGTTTAAAATGGAATTTAGAATTAAATTATAAGAAATGACTGTAATATTTTTTCTGTCAATTCGAAATAACATAAAAAATGTGATGCACACTGTTAAATAACCCGCTACGCGCGTTATTCAGTGTGCACCAAATTTTTTATGTTATGTCTTCATAGACAGAAAAAATATTACTCAATGCTCTTCAACTTTGTATTTGTTTGGTTTTGCAACTATTTTGATCTGATCGTCACTGATGAGTCTTATGTAGACGAAACGCACGTCTGGCGTATAAAATTATAATCCTGGTACTTTTGATAACTATTTACACCACTGGGTCGATGCCACTGCTGGTGGACGTTTCGTCCCCGAGGGTATCACCAGCCCAGTAGTCAGCATTTCGGTGTTGACATGAATATCAATTATATGGTCATTTTTATACAAAATTTTTGAATTTTTCGAAAAACTAAGGATTTTCTTACCCCAGGAGTAGATTACCGTAGCCGTATTTGGCACAACTTTTGGGAATTTTGGGTCCTCAATGCTCTTCAACTTTGTATTTGTTTGGTTTTTTAACTATTTTGATCTGAGCGTCACTGATGAGTCTTATGTAGACGAAACGCGCGTCTGGCGTATAAAATTATAATCCTGGTACTTTTGATAACTATTTACATTCATTCCTTAAAAAAAACGAAGATGTGATATCATTACCAATGAGACAACTCTCCACAAGGTCCCGAAATGACAAATGTAAAACAATTCAAACGAAAAAAATAACTAGTTTAGTTTTTTTTAATTTCTTCATCATTATGTCAAACTGGAAAATAAATAGTTGTCTTCAAATTTAAAATGATCTGTTATTAAGATCTTCAAAAGGATTGAATCATTATGTTCATTAGAATAAAGCGAATCAATTCTCCCGGGGGGGGGGGGGGAACACATACATGTTTTCTAAAAATATCTAATTTGTTGTTTGATACCAATAACAAATTGAAAACAAGTTGAAAATCCCATTGAAGCAGTAGACAATGTTAAAAGTTGTTTAGCATATACAAAAGTGGACGAAATACATTAAGCATGGAAAGAAATGAATAAAAGTACATTCCTCATAAAATGATTTAAAACATAAACATAAGTTGTCTATGATTCATTCTATAGAACGGATTGTTATGTTTACAAATTCCTACAAATATTTAGAGTATCAAGTAAATAAAGCTTTCAAACTCTTATTATAGTACATGTTCATTAATTGCCTTTATCTGACAATGCCAGTCTGTAACTTTTGAAAGACAAACTTAAAATTTATAAACAAAAGGGAGCTCCGTGCCATCAATCGTAAAAGCAATGTGAAGTTCGAACAAAATCAATTTACAAATACAAGAGTCAGCTCTGTTAACTTATGACTTCTCCATGGATGCTGCTTTGTAAAGTTAAAGCTAATAATTGGAAATTGAAGTAATTTCTATTGTCTTTAAGTACGTGCCTGTCTCAGAGAAGTTCATGCAAAGTCATCCAGAAGCAAGGTTACAAGATCATATTCCCATTCTGTTACAAGGAAGGTCATATAATGATTTCAGAAAAAATATCATGGTTCACAGAACATTAAAATTTGATAGCAAATTGGGATATGTCTTATGGGGTCACTCAGTCAGGACACATCTTTTGGTTTACAAATACATGCAAAATATACATATATGTTAGTACAATATTAATGTACATGTCTGGTTGAAAATGCATGTGGTGATTTGACATTGATGGCCCATTCTAAATGAAATAAACACAATGTAGCTATCTATATAAATGTAGTCTACTAACACTCATTTTGATAAATAGAAATACTGCAGTGTTTGTTACAAATGGTAAACAAATGGTGAGGCATGATTTGAATACTTTTTTGTATATGCATTAATAAAAATATTGCAGCCTTTTTTGTAGGCTACAGAAATAAAACAGAGATCTTGTTGACATATGTGTGAGTAAGGCAAAAAAAGAAAATGAATTACAATTCTCCCATTTTCATTTATATATGGTTAAATTCTAGAGTTATCCTTGATCCAATCGGCACTAACTATCTGGTATTTAACCACACCTCTTACAAACAGTTGGGTTGGCACCACGGTCTGCTTTGGCTTTACTTCTATCAATGTGGTCTGGATATGTACACTGTACGTTCCCTCATCTGCAATTCAAAACAAGTTCTGCCTGATGGGATTCACAGATGTTGAGGACCAACGATGTTTTGTCAATTGTAAACATTCCACTTCGGAACATTCAAGGTTCTCAAATGGCTTTCTTGGAATTCTTTCTGAGGACTTAAGACCAATCAAATGTCTTTCTGTACCCCCTTTCACACTCAAAAATGTGTATATGACTTTTCTAGAATTGTGTCTGAGGACCTAAGACCAATCAAATGTCTTTCTGTATTCCTTTCACACTAAAAAAAAATGGGTACATGGCTTTGCTGGAATTGTTTCTGAGGACGTAAGACCAATCAAATGTCTTTCTGTACTCCTTTCACACTCAAAAATGTGTACATGAGGGTCCCAATTGTTGCATGGTACAGTTGAAAATTTATCAAAATCACACACTCTTGCTGGATTTGCTTTCATAATTCTAACAAATCAGTTTTACATCGTCATTGCATTGAGACAGGCATTTTCTTATGTGAAAAATGATGGATTGAACCCGGTTCTTCAAGCTAGCTAACCGTCTTGTATGACTGTAAATGTTTGAAGCTTATACAGTTTGGCATGAGATCCCAACACCAGGTTAAAATATACTCCGTATATTATTTTGACATATCAAGATGTATTTTTCCTATCTTTTTATGTTTTTTTTTGGTCACCAAATATATTTGAAAGTATTATCTGTCGCACTCACAAAAAACACAGTTTAAAGGCCAAACAAAATACAGAGTTGGAGAGTATTGAAGACAGAATGTTTAAAAAAAATCCTAAATCTTGTTAAAGGTTATATCAGCGTAAAACTTAGTCATTCTTATTATCATGATATTTTTTTATCAGTTCTTCTACACATTTTAACCACATCATGAAAGTTCATGTCAGCACTGAACCGTTAAATTCTTGCCTGGAACAGGAACAAAAATTGCTATTTTTCCTTGGATGTCATTTTTACCAGATTTCAGTAGTAACTATGGTTGTTGATAAGTGCATTCCGTATCTTTGAAATATACAATTCAACAGGACAAACAAAATTTAATTTCCCGTTTTTGTTTTTAACTATTTGTTTTTGTCGAGCCTGCAACTTTTGTTGCAAAAAGCTCGACATAGGGATGGTGATCTGGCGGCGGCGACAGCGGCGTTACCTAACTTCTTAAAAGCTTTATATTTTAGAAGGTGGAAGACCTGGATGCTTCATACTTTGTATATAGATGCCTCGTGTCCCGAACTTTCTGTCAGTCACATGTCCACATAACTATATTTGGTATGTACGTACCTTGCAAGGTCCTTATGCCCGTCAGACAGTTTTCACTTGACCTCGACTTAATTTTATGGATCACTAAACAAGGTTACGTTTTGGTGGTCAAGTCCATATCTCAGATACTATAAGCAATAGGTCTTGCATATTCGGTGTATGGAAGGATTGTAAGGTGTACATGTCCAACTGGCAGGTGTCATCTGACCTTGACCTCATTTTCATGGTTCAGTGGTTATAGTTTTTGAGTTTTGGTCTATTTTTTTTCTAATACTCTATGCAATAGGTCAACTATATTTGGTGTATGGAAATATTTTATGAACTATATGTCAGTCGCGCAGGTTTTGTTTTGGTCTGTTTTTCTTATACTTTATGCAATAGGTCTACTATATTTGGTGTATGGAATGATTGTAAGGTGTACATGTCTAGCTGACAGAGGTCATCTGACCTTGACCTCTATTTCATGGTTCAGTGGTCAAAGTGAAATTTTTGAGTTTTGGTCTATTTTTTTTCTAATACTTTATGCAATAGGTCAACTATATTTGGTATATGTCAGTCGCGCAGGTTTTATTTGATCTTGACCTCATTTTCACGATTCATTGCACAGTGTTAAGTATTTGTGTTTTGGTCTGTTTTTCTTAATTTATAAGCAATAAGTCAACTATATTTGTTGCATGGAAGACTTGTTAGCTGTACATGTCTGCCTGGCATGGTTCATCTGACCTTGACCTCATTTTCATGGTTCATTGATCAATGTTTAGTTTTCTTGGTTAATGGTTTATTATATTTAGGACTATCAACATAATATCAATGATTAGTAAATAAGGCGAGACATTTCAGCGTGTGCACTCTTGTGTTTTTTTTTGTACAGTATTCTGCAAACCTGCTAACGTGTTTCTTATAGCATCTCAGGATGATACGGAATTATTAAAAATCAATGAAAACTGGAGACAAATCTGGGCTGCAAGCTTCATTTATTGACAATTCAGAAAATATGTTACCGCAATTTTAAATTCTTCTCTGGTTGACTGGGTATGCAGATGAAAAATACAATATATAATTGTCTAGTAAAAAATATTTATATAGAACGTAACCATAAATTAGCGTGCAACGAAATACCGTATGGCGCTAGTGCAAATAAAGCTTCAATTTAGTAATTTAGTGACGAAATAAATGTTTTCTCTGCTATGCAAGGGAAGATGCTCATTTAGAATCTAGTATCCGTAAAGGTCCAACACAGCCTGTTTAGTTATGTTATGAAGTGTTATTTAAATGTCACCTATTTATCATAATTACTCCAGATAAAACTTATATTGCGGAAAAGATTTACGATTTGTTGTGTATTATGTCTTAGTAAATGATAGTACATAGTTCCGTAAACGTTTCATTAAAGTTTGTTTTATTTGTTATTTGTATACTTTACGTATCAGTTATGTAGAAAACAAACGAATTTAACTATGAGCATTATATTTGCTGAAAAAAATTAGATTTGTTTTGCTTTTCTAGTTCTGTTGATTTTCTAAGATCTAGATCATCCGGTATACTATAAAATATTTTCCAGGAAACAGTTCAGAATGAAAAACTATCTCACGTTTCTTGATATTAATACTTTGCTTGAACTTGGACTTGCATTAGATAACTTTACAGTTAAAAAAGAAAAGAATAATGATTTGGTAGCAACACAACCTCAGATGATTGATTCAGTGGATACAATTGCCCATTTTACTTACGTTACGAATGAGTTTGAAAGCCTTGAGAACTGGAGTAGCCAATGTAATATATCACAAACTGGTCATACAGACTTTATCATTGTGTGTATCATTAAACGTAATTCCATTATAAAATTATCTGAATTAAGAAATTTTACCAATCAAGTATCATCAAATATCAGATTTGACTTATCCGTCACTTGTGAAGACGGTATCATCCACTTTCCCTGGCCGTTCAGAACAGACAATATAAATAAAATTGATATTAAAGGCTGCAAAATTAAGGATTACAAATCCGATTACAAGAATCCATTGATAAAAAGAATTCCCGACACAATAAAATATCTATATATGGACAACGTTACAATTATTCAAAGGCTTGTAGAAAAATATGACTCAATACCAAAAGCTAACTCGTCTATAGCAAGAGCTGCAGAATGCGGACCGGAAAATGCTTTTTCCATTATCAGGAGAAGAATAAAGATTATTTTTGAAGACATGCACAAGTATAACTTATTTAATTTCAGCACTGCACTAGAGCAGTATAACCATTTTTTTAACACCCAGAAGAGAATCTGTTTGTACAATAACCTTGAGGTTTTTGAAATAAGTGGAATGCAGGATTTGAAAAAAAATTATGTTAATAAGATTCTTCATGCAGATGTTGCAAAAAATCTTAAAATTTTGAATTTTTCTGGTAATGGTATATTTGACTCTTTTTATAAACTACAAGGATGGCGACTACGATTCCCAGAAATGGACTATATAGACTTTTCCGATAATAACATAACAGTCCTCCCAATAATACGAGATAACGGAATAAAATCGAAAAGGACAAAATTAGTAGTTATAATAGATTTACGGCGTAAGAAAATCAATTCATTAACAAAAGGTATGATAGACTAGTTCTCAACACACCAATTTGTTAAAGTCGATATCACTGAAAATCCGTTCTTTTGTGTCTGTGGAATAATTGAAGTAATGGAATATTTATCTGCAAAGACTATGCCAAAAGCTTATGATTACCTAGAGTCGCTTGAGTGTGAAAATCCCTCAAACGTCCGTGGATGACAGATGATAAGTCTGTCTCCAACAGAACTAAACTGTAACAAGGAAACTGTCATCCATTTTCCAGTCGTCGTTATGGATATCATAACAATTACATTGTTCGTCAATATCAACTGTCCATGTAAATTCAGAAATGACATTAACGTAGAGAAAGACTATGATGCATTTTTGCCTACAGCGGGAAAGATGTTGATTGGGTTATACATACAGCTTTACCGAAGTTTGAGTCAGAGGACGCTGGGAAAGCATACAGACTCTGTCTTCATCATAGAGATTTTATAGTTGGTAATACCATAGCTGATAATATATACAACAGTGTTGAAAACAGCTATCACACCATCCTACTTATAACCAATGAGTTCTTGAAGAGTAAATGGTGCATGATGGAATTCCGAACGGCTTTGAGGAAAAGTTTACGCGATAAAGGTCGTCATTTGATAATTGTGTTGAAGGGTAATATAACTGTAGATAATATTGATCCTGATTTGAAAAGTTGTCTCAATTCTCAAACCTATCTTAAAATTGGAGATGTGTTATTTTGGGATAGACTGAAATATGTAATATCATTACGACAATGAAATTAACAAAATGTCTTTATGTACAAATTACTGTGTGTGCGTAGTTTTGTGTGTGGTTGGTTGGTTGTCTATTTGAAGGTTTTTATACAGTACAAGATATTTATCATTTTGAAGATAACTTATTTCTTTTTCGTTAAATATGGTACAAAAACCATTATCTCTTAAATTGTAGTTCAACCTTTATTTATTTCTGCATTATTGTAATAACCTAAGAGACGTGTTGTTTTAGAATAAAATAGTTTGTTATTTATTTCGTCGATTTGATTGATAAATTATGTGACACATCTAAGACGATTAATTCCAAGATTATATTAAGTGATGTTCTCTCACTAAATGATAAAAAAATGTTGACTTTGTTGAACGTATCTATCTCTTGGGACAAAGGATACAACAGATACGGTTAGGCCTGCCTCATATCTTGACTCACATCTTAATCAACTGACAATGAGGGTCGGTTGAAAACTAAATATTTACGACAAACGAGATGATGTCAGCTTTCTAATTGTGAACTTTCCATGTTCATGTAGCATCATTCCAGCAGTTCCTACACACGGAGTATATATCATCTCCTCGTTGATACGACCTTTTAGGCTTTGTATTTCCTATAATGATTTCCTTGATAGAGGATTGCTATTAAACCAAGAGTTCCAAGTGGTGAAGTCATCAATTTTTTTTGTTGGTTGACCGTTATAAAATATTCGTTTCACAGATGATAACGAATATGTTCGCATGTCGTTACTACAATCCCGTCCTCTTTTCGGAATGTAACCTACCGAAAGAATTTTCATGAATGGCTGAAAACTTGCAATTTCGTGGATATTTTATTTTGTGGTTTTGCCAATCTCTGTATACAGAGCCTATTGAAAATATGTAAGTCGTTGAACATTTGAATTCGTGGTAACCTGTACCAACGAAACCCTCGAAAATTGGTATCCAACGATTAATAATGAATCCACAGTATGCATATGGGGTATTTATTTCTCAGTTGATTTCATAGCTTGCATTTCCTATAGTAATTTCCACGATAGAGGGTTGCTGCTTAAAAGAAAGACAATAACAATCAAAACCAAGGAGTAAACAAAGAATCCCCAACCTAAGGGACATTTACATCAACAGTTATAAATAATAAATAAGAAACAACACGATCTCCACTAAAAACTGGGAGTGAAATCAGGTGCTCCGGAATTGTAAGCATTTCCTGCACCGTATACGTCACCCGTCGTGTTATTTCTTTAGTCAGCTCGGTAATGATGGAAGGTTATAATGACTGAGGAAGAATATCAGATATGATATCTGACACACTTTTGTCATAATGGCCAATCAGCTCATGATGGCGACCGTAAAATTTCTTGAGGGAGGACCTTAATTTGATTGATTCATAGCCCTGTCTTAGCAACTTTTGAGAAAGCAGTATTCCGCGTTCAACAAAATCAACGTACTTTGAGCTAGCTCTAAAGTAACGTATCAATTGAGACACATATACTCCATATGCTGGTGCCGCTGAAAGCTATTGAACCAAGAGTTCTAATTGGTGAAGTTGAAATCATCCTTTTGAAAATTGTCATATCGTCATTCTATTTAGAAAGAATTTTATGACGATAGATGTTAATTATCACCTTATCTTTTAACAAATAAAAGAACGGTATTCAGATTATCTTTTTAGGGTTATAAGTAGGGGATGTGCTGCTTCATATTAATATATCTTTAAGGTTATAATCATTCAGATTAACAAAGGTCTTGATATGGTTTTATTACTCGGATTGACAAGATTTACTGTAAAGAATGTGAACATAGACTTTCTATTATAACAAATCCTTTGTTTTATCAAATCTTTAAAATGTTAATATATAGAATGCTTTTGTCTTCCCATACTCTAATTCGCATAAAATTTTTTGTACGCAGTGACCTAAACCACGAAAACTATTGTAAGAAAAACGGCCATGTCACAACGCAATTTCGAAGTCAAAAATCGTAATGAAAGAAGATTGCATGCTTCATATAAATACATAAACAAGCTGACCAGAAGTGATTCAAAATTCCCATCCATTTGAATATCGACTGCTCTTTAATTTCAACAATTTCGAATAAACACAACGGCGATGTAAAGAAGTCAAGCACTTTGGTGATATCGTCTCTGATTGTAAACACTTCATAATAAGACACACTAGAAGCTTGTATATATGATTCCTTTTTCAGAAGAGCATTGACAAAGCGGATTTAGTCATGCCTTTAATTGAGCCACATGAACAGTGTGTTAGTGTAGACTTTCTATTTATGCAACATTATGCTGATTGTGATTGAAAATTTCGGATTTAATCTACAAAAAACAGAGCCAAAATGTAATTAACACTTATACTGCATTTTAAATTGATGGCGACTATCTATTACGTAAAACAGAACCATTGTAATAATTTTGGATATATATAGTCAACTATGTAATGTATCGTTTCTTTAATTTTTGTGAAGTTTTTGGTTAGCGATATACGGAAAAAGACACTTATCCTTTTGTATGTAAAAACAAAGATGAAAGAGAACAAAGGATTTGTGATTTTTAAAAACTTCTCTTTCGTGATTGATGTAGAATAATGAAATAATACTTACAAATTTGTTGGTTGGTGTAAAATATATTCTCAGATTTTAAATGCTCAAATACATATTTTACCACCAATATTATACAGTGAACTTTAAAAGCTGTAGAAAATTATACAGGAAATTATCATGGCTTATAGTAAATATGCATGCTATTTTAATATTTCGATTAACAAGTTAAATCACAAAAATACTGAACTCCGAGGAAAATTCAAAACGGAAAGTCCCTCATCAAATGACAAAATCAAATGATAAAACACAAACACGGTGATAAGTAGGTCACCTTTGGGGAAAAGAGGACGGGATTATGGTTACGACAATTAACATACCGTCATCTGTGAAACAGGTCGTCCACAACGCTCAAGAAAGGAATGATTCAAATTTCACAAGTTGGAACTCTTGGTTTTATAGCTTCCTTGTGAGCAACAACCTCATATCGAGGAAATAAGAATAGACAAAAAAGCCCTGTAACATCGTGTCAACTGGGATATGTATACTCCTTATGCAGGCGCTGCTTGAATGATGCTACACAGAAAGGAATTATTTGTTTTATAATCACACATACGTAGTTTATACGTATTTCATAAGGATAACTTCTAAACAAATTAAAAACTTACCGCCATATAAGACTCATCAATGTATTTTGACAACAGTAATTAAATGTCAAAGGCAAAAGTGCAAACACATCAAACGAATGAAAAGCAAGGTCAACTTTGCATCGGGGAGTGCAAACCTTAGTTTCTGATTATTTTGAAGTCAATTAATTTAAGAAATTATTGTATAAATCATGTCAGAACCGAAGCATTGATTACTGAGTGGTTAAAACTTTTTTGAAAAACTGTTAATCTTTTAAATGTACGTAGTATTACATCTATAGCAACTGTTGCCACTGTACTGAATCGTAGTGAACTAAACCTGCACAATACTCAAATAAATCGTGTCAATAGATTTCCTTAAGCTTTAATTATGTTCACATGAATCGATCATTTCAAAATATTAAGCAGTTATTGTACACCATGAAAAGAAATTTAATGTTATAAAAAGCAAACACAACATTTAGTTCAGATGTGAAAAAGAAGTAGTCAACTTTTTTTTTATCTGAGTCGTTTAATAGCCTTATGTTACAGTCGAAGTTAATGTTTAAAACTCCAAGCAATATGTAGTTGTTTTAATTTGTCCTTGATTTTAATTTATATTCAGTTATGTAAATATGTCATGACCCACTGCACCAAATCAAAACAAAACAAGTGTGATGGTGATATTTAGCGTGTTTACATTCACGATGGAGAGCAGATGCGAATTTTCGGATTAGGTTTTATTATTTTTATTATTTAATTCCAATTAATACCATATAACCATATCAATCTGCTAAAAATGCAATCGATATTTTCATTATTGCATTTGAAGTTAACCGCCTTTTATTTTTTCGATAGGTAAACTTTATCATGTTTATTGGTTTTAAGTTTTGATATTTTTGGATTGCTTTAATTTGTTTTCGCCTTAAATCTAAACTCGCAAAATGCAAGTAAATAAATCCATCTTGAAAAATTTAATTTATAGTATTTTATGAAAAAGAAGTACAAAAGATCATGTTAAAAATATGAAACCTTTTCTACATTCAATGTCAACCGCATGTGTAAGATACATGTAAAATGTGACCTCATATAATACGTGTTGACACTTATTGCCCATAATAAGCGATGAATAGGTTAAAACAACTATTACCTTTTGTGTATTACATTATTTAAGTTGCAAAGTTTCAAGTCTGTAGGAAATGCACATGTAAAATTTATCTTTGTCACTTTGAATTAATTCCCCGGCATTTTTAGTTCCTTACGCTTGTTCCTTGTTTACAACTTTTGATAAAAGTTTGACATGCAACGTATATTTATAATAAAAGTTTCATCTTTTTGATACCCATATTTCATAACTCACGTTTCTTATCAGGATTTCCTTTAAAAAGGGTTGCTGTTCATTTAAAATATTACATAATGATAGAGAAAAACAAATTTACGTTTTTTCAACACCTGCACAAAAGGTTGCTATATACTATATATCAACAGTGACAATCATCAGATGCAGGATTTGTTAAATCCTTTTGGATTGATTAATATTTAGTTATTTTATACGTTGTGCTTGATGCTGTTTTATGTGAATAAACATTTCTTATTTTGAAAAATAACAAAAAGTCTCCCCCCCCCCCAAAAAAAAAATTGTTTTTCTACCTTAATTGTCCAGTTTTTTCAATCATATATCTTTAAGTTGTAATATGCATCATAGTGCAGATAAATGAATAGTAAAAAGTTAAATGAACTAAGTGGTAAAGGAGAATTACTGAGCAATTCGTTGAGCTATACTTCGTTACACTTTGACTGGTTGATAACTAGTGTCATTTTTACTGTTGTCCTAAAGTAGACGAAATTCATTCAAATTACTACATAATGGGGAATATGCAGAAGTATGTTTCTTTATTTAATTTTACCAACACATGTGAATGCCTTTTTTTCCCTTCACGGAGACGCATGTTCGTTTTTACGCTTTATTAAATGTGAGAGTATCTGCTCAATACATGAATTATTTGCAGCATATTTCATATTTGATCTAAGCGTCACCGATGAGTCTTATGTAGACGAAACGCGCGTCTGGCGTATTAAATGATAAGCCTGGTACTTTTGATAACTATCATCTGACTATAAAGTGTCTGTCATGTAGTAAAATAGGTTGAATAAAAATACCATTCCACTGATGCTATGTTTTGCCGTACCCCGAAAACCTTTTTGACAACCTCTTAATGTATCACCAAGAACAGTGTTGATTTGGTAAACTTTTAGAATACGTTGACTAAAAGGATCGATACGTTTACCTGGATCGTATCTCAGTTCCAGGATCGGTATACAACATCTCCATAGAATTTAGAATATGCTTACATTTTCTATATTGAATTGGTCTTTGGTGTTTTACAGTCGAATAGTGAAATCATATCAAGGGTTATGTCCGAGATGATAACTACAGTCAACACTATATGAGACCATTGTTGGCTATGCGGTATAAATATTAGATTGAATATACAGTTTAAACAGTGAGTATCGATGGTTTTATTATTACAGTAACTGATGTGATTGTGAAGTAGGGCTGAAAGCTCAGGACTCCAATCATTAACATAAACATTTAAAAAGTCATATCAGTATAGTTAATTGCATTCACATTGTCATTCTTAGAAACCGTGAAATTATAGCAGGGTCGACAGTACGAACTAAGCCACTTACTACAACTTACAGCAATCTGTTCTCTATATCTGATACCAACAAACAGACACACGCATAGAAAAAAGCTAACAAGCATCACTACTATAATTGGACCTGATGGAACATATGTTACTGTTTGTAATTTAGGCTTGCACCCGATTTCACTAAGTGATAATTTAGAAATTATTCTCCCTCGCAGTGAAGGTGGATTGTAGCATTTAAGATCATGCAAATATTTATAACGAGAGATATTATTTTCTCTCACATCATAATAAGATGATGCCACTCGATTGTCTATATATTGGGAAATGTCTTGAAAGTACTTTACACCACAATCACACATAAACGGATTATTTCGTATATCAACCGTTAGTTTATGACAAATATCACGTAACCATGTTCTTATTTCGTAAAATGTGAGTGATGATATGTTATTATAACGTAAATCTACAAATCCTTGAGGGCTATCACCTTCGTATTTATCATGACATATTATAGGGAAAACATTTTCTATGAAGTTGTGACTAAGATCTAAATATTTCAAATCCTTTGCTCCTAGCCTCCAGTCCTGTAAATGTTTTGGTGTTTCAATCATATTAGATGCACTAAAGTTAAGCATTTCAATGTTCGGATACATAGATTTATCAATCTGCCGAGTAAACGGTTGTATTATTGAAAAACTTTTATGGAGGTGTCGAAGATATTTGTAGGTGCAGGTGCGATCACGGAAATTAGGTCGCGCTTGAAAGGTTTCTAATCTTGAACGTTTATTCATATTACCAATCCAACAAGATATATTGTTTTCAATTATTTTTACAGCGTTTACATTACCACACTGAAAAGCTTGAGTCAAATGTTTTGCCTTTTGAAACTGTTGAAAATCATTTTGAGTCATATATATCACTGAATTGACCAAAGTGAAATATTTCATACGATCAGGTATTGTATCAATATCATCAGATGTTGCTTCGGATGTAAATCCATTCAAAACACAGTTTGATATTCGTAATGAATGGAGGAGACGTGCTCGGCCCGGGTATGGAAAGAAAACGCGTCCAGTCTGTCCACACGTTATGTCAACGGAAAATAACATATCTGCTTTAATTTTGGATGTGAAACGTCGAAAATCGAGAAAGTTTAAAACATTGTTGTTGATATTGCAAATAATCTCGATATAGTATTCACCAGATTTGTTTTGTTTTTGTAACTCATTTACCATGTTTACCTTACAAAACTGTTGCCATGGTTGTAAGATAGAAAACGTATTATTATCCGTTACATACCCTGACAGTTGAGATAATTTCTTTGCTGATTGAATCTTGTTTTTGTTTTCAGTCGTCACATGATTAGCAAATAATAAAAAGAGTAGGAGATCAACACAGAATCTGAATGATTGATATGAACAAAACCCCATAATGTCCTATTCTATGATTAAAACTACTTCTGTATCTGTATCTGTTATGTTACTGAGTTCTGTATCTGTTATGTTACTGAGTTCAGGAACCGTTGTGGTTTTCTTCGCACTGTTAGGAGAGCAACGGGATTAAATCTAACTGTTACAGGACAAATAAAGAAAACATCTGCAAGTTTGAATATTCATGTTAACACAATGTTTGTTTTTATTTCCTCGACTATTCAAATTAAGTTCTTTGGTATTTCCTTATGTTCAGCAAAACAGGGTTATACACAGACGGATATTTTGTTCTTTCTTGTACATGGCTACGTAATAAAATTTTAGGGGACACCCCTAGCTGTTACAATGCCATACTGCACAAATACAGAGCAGAATCTGCTATTGTTGATAAAACAATCGGTAAATTTATACTAAACGCCTTCAAGACACCGTTTGAGGATAATATTATACACTGTTAACTTACAAAATTTGCAAATTAAATTTATTAAAAAAAAAGTAAAAAAACAAAAGTACTGAACTCCAAGAAAAATTCTCTGCTTTTGATTAAATCGTGTGATCAATGATTTAAATCGTTATAATTTTGTTAACTTTTCGGTAGCTTCAACTCTGCTACATGTGTTTATTGTTTCGGATTCCTGAATATTTTGGCTTCGTGAATCACTGAATTATTTGGTCAGACAGTGATATATTCAATATTACAAGTTATTATTCACTTTAAATCATCGCAGCTAAATTACCATACATTCATTTATATAGTTTTATATAGTTTTAAATATGTGTTCAGAACATGTATTAAATCTAAGTACGTACGTAACAATATCATCAAATAAACCAACAACTAAACTTAGTATACTCACCATGTTGAAATTATGACCCTTGAATCAAACGAACTAGCAGGTAAACTTTTCATTCCTACAATATTTACATTCAAATAAACACGCAGCTAGATTAATTATACGTATTTTGTTACAATTCTTAGAATCATCTGTATCAAAATCCGGGAAAACAAACGTGTTATAAATCATATTATATAATAGTTCATTTGTCAAGGTCTGTTGCCTCCCTTTTTCTGAGAATTAATTGTATTTTTTAAAAGAAATATTCACGTACTTTTAACGAGAATATGGTAACAAACGATCGAACACTATCAGAAAGCAATTCATCTTCTAAAAATGAAAACACAAGAATAAACAAAATAATTAACAAAACGGATAATATTTCTTTGTAAATATCAATGTATGCTATACGGTGACAAAAGTTTTAAAATGTAATAAAAGTCGTCTAAAACGTCCCAAAAATAACATCCGGCTAAAAAGGTCTTAACTAAACAAAGATGTCTTTTTTATTTTCCACCAGGCAAACGTTACCAAAGGGACTTTAAAACTAAACTGACAACGCCATGGCTAAAAACGAATAAACCAACAGTCAAACACTTGTACACAAAACACAACATAGATAACTAAAGAATGAGTAACACAAACCTGACCAAAAGCTAGGATTGATCTTAGGTTCTGTGGTAGATCTGTTCAACATGTAGCACTTGTTTGTAAAAACCCGGTAATAAGTCTAATTCGGAAGGTCACGTTCGGGAAATGTGGACTTGATTTTAGTTACGACAATAGTTACATATCCGCTATCATCTGTGAAATGGATATTCAGTAACGGTCAACCAAATTGTGATGGTGTCCGTAAAATTTGCGAAGGTATGATATCAATTTAACCAGTTTGAACTCGTGGTGTTGTGGCTTTCATAATAGTAGAAACACTCTATCAAGGAAATCACGACATGAAATATAAGCCCTAGAGTATCGTATCAACTGGGAGATATATAATCCATTTGAAAGCGATGCTGGAATATTGTTACATAAAAATGTAAAGTTCACAATTGAGAAGCTGCAATAATCTCTATTGTCATAAGCTAATATTTATATTTGATTAAATATATGAGTCAGACTTAACTGTATGTGATGTATTCTTTATTCGGTGAGATAGATGTGTTCAACATATATAGTAACTGCATTTTGAATTAGTTAATATAAGAAAACATTAGATATGTGGCGGAAAGTAAAGCTAAAGGATACTGTTAACTTTTTTTGTCTTCCTAAGAAGTTCCTGTATGACGTCAGACTCGTGTCAATAAAAGAACACAAAAGAATTTTCTAAAACGGGTAAATTTGAATTAACATGCTTTCATGCCATGTATATAATTTTATTCAAGTTATAATAATCTGTCAGGATTTTAATTTTATTTGCATCTAATTTATAGATTTGCAAGTTCTGACAGATCTATTGTGAAGCATTTGTTTTTTTCTCTTGCAAATATGGACACAAACTTAACTTTTTTCTTTCAAGTGGTAGTAATTACTTCCCGATAATTGTAATGGGTTAAGCATTTAGTGCATCAGAAAAATTGAAACTGATAAACATTTCAGCTCAAGAAAGAAACATCGTAATTCCACTCTTTCCGAGTTTGATAAACTGCATATTGTTTTTATTAGGGATGGTATGACATCTGGTGACCTTGGGAGGGGGTAGAGTTCGTCCAATCTCAGCTCTACTGTTTTTAAGAGCTACCTCTAGTGTTGTTGCCTTTGACACATATATCTTTTAAAAATTAATCAAGGCAGCCGAATGTGATTGTAGATCAAACTTTACACCAAGAAATTGAAAGTCGCTTCTTTTCGGACTGGAAAAGTTTATCTTCCACAAAAAAAAATGTAAGAATTACTCTAGTTTCTCGGGAGTTCTATTGTCTACTACCGCCAAAACAAACAAAGGCCATGTATTGCGGTAGACAGGTTGAAAGTATAAGAAAGGATCAGGGATGTTTTATATTTATAATTGAACTATACAAACTCCTTGGATTTCATCGTCTGTCAATGCTTGCCTGCCATGCATGCAATTTCAAAATGTGTGTTCACATATGAAGCCAATGTTTGACTTAAGTGAAAACAAAAGTTTTTTAAAGTCTTAAAACAGTTGTGCAGAGATTTTTCTGATTGAGTTAAATTACAAAATTGTGGTGTTGATGAATCTTTTTCAATTGCAAGAAAGCTCGTGGCTTTTCTTGATGATCATACGATTAAATTCGAAAGTGTTAACAGTTATCCCTATAAATTACGTGCAAAAATTGTAACTACAAAAGATGCTTCTCATGCCAAGCTGCTCCCTTGCGATTCAACGTTGTCAACATTTGCTTTGAGTATATGGATGACATCACAACTTCCTCAACCACTTCTTATATCTCCGCTAAAGCTTAGATGGATTGATAAGGTTGGTTTCAACTGGTATTTTCTAGGGCCAAATGTCTTCTGACTACCTTCTTTAAATTGGTTGTACTTGTAAATGAAAATATATGCGCTCAAAAGATTATGTTTGCTTTCAGAATAACCTGTCATGTACAGACCTGAGTCAATGCGATGCAAGTGAAATGTATGGAGTAAAATATAGGTCATCTGATGATTAAAGAAAATTTGCTGGAGATCAGGCCTGTGTACCTTTTAAAGTATGTGGTGCAATCTGTGGTATATAACAAGGGAAATGTTTTTGTAGTTTACTTTTTGTGTAATAACTACACTTTTAAGCTTAGAAAACCGCAAACCTTTGATAGGAAAACTGACAATCTTATTCAATTAAGATTGGAGTCGAGTGCAGCTGCACAAGTATGGTTCAAACTCACAACTCAGTTTTGACTGGCTAGTAATTTTAGTAGTAACTCCGGAATATGACAGTTGTTTGAGCTTTTGATTTTGCCATTCGATTAGGGATTTTCCATTTTGAATTTTCCTCGGAGGTCCGTTTTTTTGGTGATTTTACTTTTTAGACCACTCGGCCACCGAGACCTCGGTCATGTAATAGTAATAACCCAGCGTAAACAACTGGAATTTTAGATAAATAAACGTAGTTTTGAATTTAATATTTGAAAACATATTATCTTAAATAAAGTATAAAAAAGATGTGGTATAACTGTCAATAAGGCAACTCTCCACAAGTGACTAAATGACTCAGAAATAAACACTGGTAGGTCAACGTACGGCCTTCAACAATGAGCAAAGCTTATACCGCATAGTCAACTATAAAAGACCACGAAATGACAATGTAAAACAATTCACACAAGAAAACTAACCGCCTAATTTATGTACAAAAAATGAACGAAAAACAAATATGTAGCACACACACACACACGACAACCTCTGAATTATAGTATTCCGACATGGGACAATAATTTGTGATTAAGGTCATTGATTAATTATGTAATACTTTTTGTTTTGGTATTTTTACGAAATACTACCGACAAAACATTTACATTTTTGTGAGAAATAATAACGTGGTATTGATACAATTTTTTTTTGTAAATCCCATTAAAGAAGTAGGCAGTATTTAAAGAATTTTAGCATTAAAAAAACGAAAACATTGAAAAAAAATTCCCAAAAGTGCGTTTCACATACATTTATAATAAACATGAACTTTTCGCTCGTGATTCTATCTTCTATATATCGCTTCTATACTATGACACGTCATAACTTTTTCCAAATCGAACGGTTTGTTATATTTTCAAATTCCAACAACAATGTTAGGTTTAAGGTAAATGAATTTAGGCTAGCTGAAGTTTTGGTACAATATGTAAACAACGTAACTGAAATCTGCCAATTGTAATATTGTAACTCTTGAATGACAATGTTCTTTTTAAATCGAACGTAGCTCCCTTCCGTCATTCTGAAACTAACGTGGTTTAGAGAAAATCAATCTACGAATATTGGAGTCATCTATGATAATTTGTTACACTTATTTCCTGTTCAAATGCGGTAGGAATGTTGCTTTGAAAAATTAAATAATAACAATGGGAAGATGAAATCCATTTCTGTCGATTTCAAGTTTAATTTCCTCCCATTTGTGTCGATTTAAACGTCTAAATTAAGATATAAATACATTGTTAATCTATATTTGGTATGCTTAATTAGCTGTATTTAGCAAAAGTCCAGTCAATCTAGCATAAATTTGACCTCAACCTTGAAGTAATTGCAACAGAAACTTTTTAAGCTTTAACCTTTAGAATTATACCCCAAATATACACAGAAAAAGTCCAACAAAAAACAACTTGATTTTATAGTTACTATGGAGATTTGCATTGAAGCTCTACTTAAACATGAAAAAGGCAGAAATATCAATAAAAATTGATACAAAATTAGAACTTTACCGCCTCTATTCAACAGAATGCATTGATTCTTGATATTGAACCCGTCTTTAGAATGTAACAAACAACTCTAAATGTGTTTTCGTATCTTTTATCAAGCTACAACATAGATTTCATAATTAATTAGTTGACCATTTATTAGATTTGTCAGCATGTCAATGTAAAGAATCTCATATGAATAAAGTTTCT
This sequence comes from Mytilus galloprovincialis, assembly GCF_965363235.1. Taxonomy (NCBI): domain Eukaryota; kingdom Metazoa; phylum Mollusca; class Bivalvia; order Mytilida; family Mytilidae; genus Mytilus; species Mytilus galloprovincialis. The sequence goes on from NC_134843.1 coordinate 94,991,356, forward strand.
TTAAACAAGGTAGATGCTGAAGAAATATAATTTACAAATACAACTTATACGAAATATTAATATTATTTTTTGAAAATGATCACAAAGCCATACATTTTTTTTTTATGAAAAATGTGCAAAAAAAATTTAAGAAACCGATATCACTTCGGTTCTTGTACATTTCATGCGCAGAAGATTATATAATATAGCCAAATACGAACTCATAACCCCAGCAAAGCATCATACTTTACATGAATTTTAAGATAAGCAATCAAAAACTGACAAAAAAATACTAATTCACAGAGTTATCTCCCTTTCCAATGTTAATTTCCATAACAAATTGCAAATGCTGATATTGGTTTTCCTAAAGGTAGAATTTATGGGACTTTTTCTGTGTATATTTGGGGCTTAATGACATAGAATAAAACTAAAACATTTTCTGTTGCAATTAGTTTGAGGTTCAAAGTTAGTTTGACTGGACTACAAAACTTTTAGGATAAACTCATCATAAGTACCAGGATTAAAATTTTATTTTTACGCGAGACGCGCGTCTCGTCTACATAAGACTCATCAGTGACGCTCGAATAAAATAATGTTTAAAAAGCCAAATAATAGGAATCATTGGTCTCAATGCTTTTCAAATTCGTACTTTAATGAATAATATTTATGTATTAAGTTCGATTGAAAGTTTAAATGTACAACACATCGTTTAAAACAATTACATTCAGGTTTTACATAAAACCCATAACAAGTAATGTTAAAAAAAAATGCTAGTAAATTATAAAAATATTAAAGTGTCGTTTCCATATTCAAAAAAGAAATGATGAATCCTTGCTATCTTATGCAAAAGGAAGATTTCTATAGGGCAACAGTCTCTCTTTGACATTACAGAACATAAGTTACTAACTTGTTAAATGCTTTTCTGACTAGGTGGATGTGCAGATAAAAAATATTATATAATTGTCTAGCAAAAAACATATGCATGCAGAACGTAAACAATAATTTTCTTGTTATAAATAAATTCACCATAGATACCAGTTTAAAATTTTGTACTAACGCCAGACGCGCGTTTCGTCTACAAAAGACTCATCAGTGACGCTCGAATCCAAAAATGTTTAAAAGGCCAAATAAAGTACGAAGTTGAAGAGCATTGAGGACCGAAATTCCTAAAGGTTTTGACAAATACAGCTAAGGTAATATATTCCTGAGGTAGAAAAGCCTTAGTATTTCAAAAATTTAAAAGTTTTGGAAACAGTTAATTTATAAAAATGACCATATCAATGATAATTCTTGTCAGCACAGAAGTGCTGACTACTGGGCTGGTGATACATTCGATGAATTAAAACTCCACCAGCAGTGGCATCGACCCAGTGCCATATGGCACAAAATCAAAAACATGCTTTAAAACTGTTTGCAATCAATGTAGTTTTTTTCCAATTTTGAAAATAAAGTATCCGCGAAGCTTTTAATGCAGACTGGTAATGGTTTTGATTTTGTTTTTGTTTTTGCAGATGTTAATTAAATGATACCTATTTATCATAATTAATTCAGAAAAAAAACGTAGTTTGCGGAAATCCTTTAAAAATCTGTCTGTTTATATATTTTACTAAATGATAGTACACAGTTCCGTAAGCATTATTATTTATCATTACTTCAAGTTTGTTCACAACATTATTATTATCCTTATGTATGTCTTCTGAAATGAAGAAAACAAACGAAATAGACTAGGAGCATTCTATTTGCTGAAAGAAAATAAAGTCGTTCTGCATTTTTTGTTCAGTTATTTTTTTAAGGACCTAGATACATCCTGTTCCCCATGAAATATATTTCAAGGAAACGGTTCAGAATGAGATACTATATCACAATTCGTTATATTTTTCCTTTACTTGGACTTGGACTTGGACTTAATATCGTTACCGTTACAAACGAAAGGAATAATGATTTGGTTGTAAAACAACAGCAGATGAATAATTCAATAGATACATTTACCAATTTTTCTAATGTGATAAATGAGTTTCAAAGTCTTGAGAACTGGAGTCGGCTATGTAATATATCACAAACTGGACACACTTACTTTGACATTGTGTGTATTATTCAAGTTGATTCCAGTATCAAGTTATCAGAATTTAGAAATTTTACAGATAAAGTATCATCAAATATCAGATTTGACTTATCCGTCACTTGTGAAGATGGTGTAATATACTTTCCCTGGCCGTTCAGAGCCGACAAACTAAATAAAATTTACATCAAAGACTGTCGAATTAAAGATTACAGGACCGATTACAAGAATCAGTTGATAAACAGCATTCCCGACACAATTAAATATCTTCAAATGGACAACGTCACTATAAGTCAAAGGGTTGAAGAATTATATGACTCAATACCAAAAGCTAACTCGCCTATAACAAGAGCTGCAGAATGTGGACCGGAAAATGCTTTTTCAATTATTCATAGGGGGACAATTGTGACATTTGAAGATTTATACAACCATCATTTGTTTGATTTCAATTCTGCAGTCTATCAATATAACCATTATTTTAACACGCAGAAGAGAGCCTGTTTGTACAACAACCTTGAGGTTTATGAAATGAGTGGGACAAAAAAAAGTTTAAGAAAGAATGACATCAATAAGATAGCTTATACCGACGTTGCAGAAAATCTCAAAATATTGAATTTTTCTAATAATGGGATGTTTGACTCTTTTTATAAATTACAAGGCTGGCAACGACGCTTCCCAGTGATGGAATATATAGACTTTTCCAATAATAACATAAAATTCCTTCCTATGATACAAGATTACAGTTTAGCTGTGAAAAAAAACAAATCAGTCGTAACAATAGATTTACGGCGTAATAATATAACTTCACTAACAAAACGTATGATAGACTCATTCTCAACTCACGAATTTGTCAAAGTCGACATCAGTGAAAATCCGTTCATATGTGATTGTGGAATACTTGAAGTAATTGCATATCTATCTTCAAAGACTATGCCAAAAGTTTATGATTACCTTGGGTCGCTAGAGTGTTCAAAACCCTCAAACGTCCGTGGACGTAAGCTGATAAATATGTCCGCTACAGATCTTAACTGTAACAAGGAGACAGTTGTAAACTTTCAAGTAGTTGTTTTGAGCATCATAACAATAACATTGGTCATCATAACTTTATTGACAATCTATTTCAGGAATATGATCAAAGTTATTTTGTTTACTCGACTCAATATAAACTGTCCATGTGAATTCAGAAATGTCACAACCGATGAAAAAGAATATGATGCATTTATTGCCTACAGCGAGAAAGATGTTGATTGGGTTATACATACAGCTTTACCTAAGTTGGAATCAGAGGACGCTGGGAGAGCATGCAGACTCTGTCTTCATCATAGAGATTTTATAGTTGGTAATACCATAGCTGATAATATATACAACAGTGTTGAAAACAGCTATCACACCATCCTACTTATAACCAATGAGTTCTTGAAGAGTGAATGGTGCATGATGGAATTCCGAACAGCTTTGAGGAAAAACTTACAGGATAAAGGTCGTCATTTGATAATTGTGTTGAAGGGAAATATAACTTTGGATAATATTGATCCTGATTTGAAAAGTTGTCTCAATTCTCAAACATATCTTAAAATGGGAGATGTTTTATTTTGGGATAAACTGAAATATGCCATATCATTTAGACATAACACTAAACAAAATGATTAACAAATCGTTGTTGTACTAATAATTGTGTGTGGGGTTTAATTCTGCAACATTATGAAAAACTACGAGATGTGTTGTTTTAGAATTAAATAATTTGTTATCAAGTTTGTCAATATGATTGATAAATTATATAAATGCCTAAAGCGATTAATTCCAAGATTATATTGCAGACTACCTGTGTTATAGAAAACAACAAAAAAATTTCTTAGGGTGTTACTCTCTTGTTACATATGTCGTCACAACTATAGTGAAGGATTCATGTCAAGACGTTACAAACTGTCAAAAAGATTGTCAAAAACAGCCGTAGTGGTTCTTATAAACTATATAAACCATTTGAAAGGGATTAATTAAACTGACGAGGTAGGGAGGAATTCACAATGAATTGTTTAGACTTGTTGACCTAACTGTATTTGTCGTCTTCTTCGTAACAGAATGAGAACAGTTCTTGATTTGGATTTTTTTTGTTTTATATACATGTACTGTATATTGATAAGTACGATCGAGTGGTCTGGAGCGCTGGACACTGTCTCGAGGACACAGTACAGACGGTGTTGTCTCAATATCATTATAGCCTGAGTTCGAATTCCAACGAGGGAAGAACAATTTAATATTGTTGTACTGATAGTTTAAGTAATTATGTACTACATATTGTATTTACACATGTACGATGATGCTTACGAGTACACTAAAACTCTTCAAGAATAGGTTCTGTGCGTGTTATTTAAAGTATTCTGAATGAAAGTGTAATGCATGTATTGTTTCTCTAAATCGATTTATGACTTTGGAACAGCGATATACTACTGTTGCCTTTATTTATTAAATTGAAGGAATTAATTCGTTTTTGAATATATATGTTGACCACAAAGGACAACGGATATGTTCCACTTATTGTGGAAAGATTTTGAACAAAGAGTTCAAATTTGTGTTGTTAAAATCGTCCATTCAAAAATTGACGGACACCTAACGAATTAGAATTATCACATGGTTTGTATTTACATGAGCAACATGACGTATAGAATGATCCTCTTATCATTCTGTTACACCTGAGATCCCCATCGGTACTTGATGGGGATCGTTTTGCTCAATCTTTAATTTTCTATTTTGTTTTTTTGTGTACTGCTATTTTTCTTTCGGTTGTTGACATGACATTTGTGAGGATGTCTTATGAGTTTGAATATCCAAATTTGTATCTTTCGCGTATCTTTAATTTGATGCGACTGTCATTCAAGTTAGAGGTTAAGCGCTATAAAACCAAGTTCAATCCACTATTTTCTGCATTTCAAAATGCCCGTACAAAGTCAGGAATGTGACAGTCGTTGTTCATTCTTTTGATGTGTTTTATCATTTGATTTTGCAATTTGATTAGGGACTTTCCGTTTTGAGTTTTCCTCGGAGTTCAATGTTTTTGTGATTTTTACTTTTTCTGACATTTAAGCTGTATTTGAATTGATATGTTTTTCTTCAGTGCCCGTCAATGTCGTTATATATTTGGACTCAATATCGTTTTTAATTCGAGTGTCACTGCTGAGTCTTTTGTAGACTAAACCTGTGTCTGGCGTACACAATTTTGACTTTTTTTTTTTATATATATTGAGTTCATAATTGATACACTCATTTCCTGAAAATTTACAGGGCATATAATGTTAAAATTGGTAGGAACATTAGTGTTTCTTTTATTATGGGTTTCAATGCTTCTTAACTTAGTTATTGATTTGACCTTCAATTGTTTTTTAATTCATGGACAACTAATGTGTCTCGTGTAGATGAAACATTAATTTGGCGTACTAGATAATACTTCTGGTATTATTTATCGTTTCAAAAGTAAAACAGCATTTTGTTGATATGTGCAAAAGAAGAAGTCAACTTTTATTAAAATTGATGTACACAAGTATTATTTATCTGATTATTTTTTCGTTATCTTTTATTTTTGAAAACAAACAAAATAGCCAAAAACTTTCTTTTAAAACAGTCGACATAAATGTTATCCTTGTAAAATGTGTTATTGTTTTAATTTGACCTTGTTTTTAAATTATATTCAGTTATGTTAGTAGGGCATGACCAATTGCACCAAGTCCCAACAAAACAAGTGTTGTGACCTGTGTTTATATTCAGCGTGTTTAAATTTACGGTGAAGAGCAGGTGTCGAATTTCATAAAAAAAATTACATTTTTATTAAATCCCTTATCTGTTTCTAGTTGATACCATATAAATTTGCTAAAAAGAAAAGGATATATTTATTTTGTAATGAAAAATTGCTGATCAATTATGTGTCATTTTTCAAACTTAATTGGTATTAGAATATAAAAGTAGGTTCAATTTGACTGGCTTTATTTTTCATCTTGCGAAAGTCAGGTAGATAAATCAAACGTCACAAATAAGCACCGTTTCGTCTTGCAATGTCAATCACTAGTATAGTGAACGTAAAAATGATACATCATATAATTCGCGTTGAAATTCATTGCACAAACTAAGAGATAAAAAGGTTAAAGTACTTATCGCTTCTTTCAGTTTGAAATATTTAAAAACGGTAGGAAATGCATTTGTAATATCTATCTTTGTCAAGTAAGATTAATTCACCTAGTACATGTTTAGTTCCTTTAGATTATTCCTTGTTTACAAGAAATGATATATGTTTGACATGACATGCAACGTAACTTCATAATAAACTTTCATCTTAAGTTGATACTTATATTCCAAAGTTCAAGATTCTTTTAAGGATTTCCTTTAAGAAGGGTTGCTGTTTACAAGGATACTGATAAATCAAGTGATGTGAATACGCTGTGCATAACACATGTTTCTGATATAGCCCTCATCAGGTACGATAGAGTTCAACCGTTTGGAAAACCAAAATGAATCGCATTTTTGAGAATACAAATACCAAGAGATCCTAATGGCTAGCTTAAATACATCATTTTTGGGGGCATGACTTGATCAATCTTTAGGGAAAACCTGTGTTGCATATATTTTAGGTAAATCCTAAAAGAGGGACGAAAGATACCAAAGGGACAGTCAAACTCATAAATCGGAAAATAAACTGACAAAGCCATGGCTAAAAATGAAAAAGACAAACAGACAAACAAATAGTACACAACATATAAAACTAAAGAATAAGCAACACGAACCCCATCAAAAACTAGGGGTGATTTCATGTGCTCCGGAAGGTGGCCTGCTCCACATGTGGCACCCGTCGTAAAAGAGATGGTTCATACAAACTGACAAAATCAATCGTATTAAGCAATGGAACGAGTGGGAAACAACTGTCATAGATCTGACTACGTATAGGCATTTCTCCTTGGATGGAGAGTTGTCTCATTAGGACTCATACCACAACTTCTTATATCTATCTACTAGCTATAAAAACATAACATTGACCATTTACTCATCAAATTGAGGTCAGGTAAGATGACCATACAAGGCAGACATATACACATTCCAATCATTATATATACCAAATATATTTGACTAATTGCTTTAAAGTATTTGAGAAAGAAAGAACAATACATGAAAACCTAACATTGAAAAATGATCCATAAAAATAAGGTCATGGTCAAATAAAACCTCCCGAATGGACATGTATGCCTTAAAATCCTTCCAAACATTGTTTACATATTGATTATGAAATCTGAGATAAGGACTTGATAACAAAATTTAACCTTGATTTATTTTCTATAAAGTGGATCATGGTCATTTAGACCCTGTTTGTTGAATATGCAAACTTGCAAGGATCCAATATACCAAATTTAAATAATCTATTTTTTTTTAAATTCACAAGAAAAAATAACTCGTTTTTAAGGAGCTGATGATCCATAAAAATGAGGTCAAGAACAATGGACATATGACACAATTCTCACATGAGGCATCTGTTTAAAGGTATCAAGAATTCACAAAGTCAACCTTCGAAGTATGAAACTTTATATAAAAATATTTAACACCTCCCTGCTGTTTTATCATCGCTATGACTGGTGTTCTAAAATTTCCCGTGTTTGGCACAATTTTTTGAAAATTTGGATCCTCAATGCTCTTCATCTTTGTACTTGTTTGGCCCTTTAACTGTTTTGATATGAGCGTCACTGATGAGTCTTATGTAGACGAAACGCGCGTCTGGCGTATTAAATTATAATCCTGGTACCTTTGATAACTATTTCATGACAGGTTGAGACACAAACAAATAGCATCAATCAATTAATACAATGTCATAATTCTGCAGCGTGCACATGTCTCACTACTAAACTAGAGGCTCATAAGAGCCTGTGTCGCTCACCTTGGTCTATGCACATTTTCAACAAAAGACACAGATGGATTAATGACAAAATTGTGTTTTGGTGATGGTGATGTGTTTGTAGATCTTACTTTACTGAACATTCTTGCTACTTACAATTATCTTCATCTTAAATTAACTTGGTGCATTAGTTACAGAGGAAAATATTTTGTTAAAAAACCAAAAATTTACAAAATTTATGAAAATTGTTAAAAATTGACTGTAAAGGGCTGTAACTCCTTAAGGGGTCAACTGACCATTTTTCTCAAGTTGACTTATTTGTAGATCTTACTTTGCTGAACATTATTGCTGTTTACAGTTTATCTAGAGCTATCTACAATAATATTCAAGATAATAACCAAAAACGGCAAAAGTTCCTTAAAAATTACCAATTCAGGGACAGCAACCCAACAACCGATTGTCCAATTTGTCTGAAAATTTCAGAGTAGCTAGAGCTTGACTTCATAAACAATTTAATCCCAGTCAGATTTGCTCTAAATGTTTCGGTTTCAGAGTTATAAGCCAAAATCTACATTTTACTCCCTATGTTCTATTTTTAGCCATGGTGGCCATCTTGGTTGGTTGGCCGGTCACGCCACACATTTTTTAAACTAGATACCCCAATGATGATTGTGTCCAAGTATTGTTAAATTTGTCCCAGTAGTTTCAGAGAATATTTTTGTAAAAGATAACAAAAATTGACGAAAAATTGGTAAAAAATGACTATAAAGCGCAATAACTCCTTAAGGGGTCAACTGACCATTTTGGTCATTTGACTTATTTGTAGATCTTACTTTGCTGATCATTATTGCTGTTTACAGTATATCTCTATCTATAATAATATTCAAGATATTAACCAAAAACTGCAAAATTTCCTTAAAATTGACAATTCAGGGACAGCAACCCAACAACAGATTGTTCAATTTGTCTGAAAATTTCAGAGTAGCTAGATCTTGACTTGATAAACAATTAAACCTCGTCAGATTTGCTCTAAATGGTTTCGGTTTCAGAGTTATAAGCCAAAATCTACATTTTACCCCTATGTTCTATTTTTAGCCATGGTGGCCATCTTGGTTGGTTGGCCGGTCACGCCACACATTTTTTAAACTAGATACCCAAATGATGATTGTGTCCAAGTATTGTTGAATTTGGCCAAGTAGTTTCAGAGAAGATTTTTGTAAAAGATAACAAAAATTGACGAAAAATTGGTAAAAAATGACTATAAAGCGCAATAACTCCTTAAGGGGTCAACTGACCATTTTGTTCATTTGACTTATTTGTAGATCTTACTTTGCTGATCATTATTGCTGTTTACAGTATATCTCTATCTATAATAATATTCAAGATATTAACCAAAAACTGCAAAATTTCCTTAAAATTGACAATTCAGGGACAGCAACCCAACAACCTATTGTTCAATTTGTCTGAAAATTTCAGGGTAGCTAGATCTTGACCTGGCCGGATCAACGGACACATTTTTTAAAACAAGATACCCCAATGATGATTGTGGCCAAGTTTGGTTAAATTAGGCCCAGTAGTTTCAGAGGAGAAGATTTTTGTAAAAGTTAACAACGACGGACGACGATGACGGACGCTGGATGCCAAGTGATGAGAAAAGCTCACTTGGCCTTTTAGGCCAGGTGAGCTAAAAATAAAATAACTAATGGTGACTTATTTTTTACTGTTATTTTAATATAAAATACCTATCTCTATAAACAAAACGTATACAAAAATGTTGACCAGCAAATATGTAATAAATAGTGATTACTTCTAAAAAATAAAATAGTACATATAACATTAACAACATATATCTATAAAAACAAAAGTGGTAGAAGACTCTCTACATTTATAAAATGTATGAAGAAAATTTTAATTAGACAGCAACCAACCAACATAGTTCCAAGGCTCCCTAATTAAACACCTAAATACCCACTGTGAAATATACCCACTGTCATTAAACAAGCAATCCTAAAAATGCTGTATTTAACCCATTTTAGTAATGCTTTATTGAGAAATTTGAACAAGAGTCCCTTTACCTAGCCTTACAATGCTAGTATACAAGGCATCATCCTCACATAAGGCATCTGTTTAAAAGCTCAGGACAGACATCAAACAATAACCCTGTTGGTCAGCTAAAATTGGATTTCTGCAGATCACTGCATGTCTTTCACTGATTGTAAAGGATGTTAATTTTTATTAGAACTTACATGAAAAATCAACTTTAATTTTTCTTCATACTAATGCACTAAGTGTTTATTTGTACTAGAATTAACCAGGAAAACCACCCTTATTATTTTGCTAAATCTAACATTTATTGTTTAAGTCTGCCATTTTCAGTCTCTCTCCATTTCTATATGTTCTGGGATGGTTGTAGATAACTGGTCTGCTAAAGATTGTGATGAGGCACATAGAACTCTTCTACTAAGAAAATCTACTGGACCACCTGTTAAATAAAAACAAAATGTTACATGAATATTAATATCTACAATGCAGGAACTCGTCCAATGAGGGATTTTCTCACTGGGATGAAGACCAGTTGGTGGCCTTCTGCTGTTTTCTGCTCTTTGGTTGGGTAGTTGTCTCTCTGACACATTCCCAATTTCCATTCTCAATTTTAATTAATTAAATAAACTGCTGACACATAGATATGTCTTGTCTATATCTTATTTTGATAGTAAAATACAAATGTTGAAACTAAAATGACATTACTTTAATAGGTAAACTATACAAAACATTCAAAGTCAATGAACCATGATTGAAGGAGCAAGGCCAAAACATCTAAGTCAATGAACCCTGACTGAAGGAGCATGGCCAAAACATCTAAGTCAATCATGACTAAAGGAGCAAGGCCAAAACATCTGTCTTGAAATGAGATATTTGCGACTGCTTAAACAACATGAACAACTGCATACCAAATATCATTGACTTACTATTAAGGGTTCATCCTAAAACAGAAATGGAACAGCCCTTATATGAAAATATTCATAATCTTTGTTAAATTTTTATCCTTAGTAGATAAATATATCAAAAGACTACCAACATATATAGCTATATTTATATATATGTATGATACTTGTTACAGTAAAAATCATAGATAATTAACTCACAGATTAATCAAAGAACTATCAGCCTCTTTAGTATCCCCCCTGATGTAGTAAACAACAGAACCTCACCTGCTGGATCAATCATAGCACCACCAGCCTCTAACAGTATCCCCCCTACCGACCTGGTGAGGTTAAGTCCAAGGTACTTACCTGCGGGATCAATCATAGCACCACCAGCCTCTATGAGTATCACCCCTGATGCAGCAAAGTCCCAGATATGTAAACCATATTCTACATATGCATCACCACTTCCTTTGGCAACATTTACCATATTCATTGCTGCTGAACCTAATGTTCTCGTCCTGTGTAAATTATAAACTGATGTAAAGGATTGATTCAGGTGAATAACTAAAAGGTTTTAATAGAAAACTGTAAATTCTTATTAAGTTAATTTATTTAGTAGTTGTTAAAGAATAAAATATCATAGACAGTCTAGGACTGAAGCCAATTGGCAAAAGATTATCTCGAAAAAACCTATTTTCTGAAAAAAGTGCAAACCAAATTTAATAGAGAAATTAAATTAAAGACCAAAAAGAAAATCTCATTAAACAAGAATGTGTCCACAGTACACGGATGCCCCACTCCGACTATCATTTTCTATGTTTAAAGGACTGTGAAATTGGAATAAATTCTCTAATTTGGCATTAAAATTAGAATGATCTTATCAAAGGGAACATGTATACTAAGTTTCAAGTTGATTGGACTTCTACTTTATCAAAAACTACCTTGACCAAAAACTTTAACCTGAAATTTGCACTATCATTTTCTATGTTCAGTGAACCATAAAATTGGGGTCAAAACTCTAATTTGGCATTTAAATTAGAAAGATCATATCATAGGGCACATGTATACTAAGTTTCAAGTTGATTGGACTTCAACTTCATCAAAAACTACCTTGACCAAAAACTTTAACCTGAAGCCAAAAACTTTAACCTGAAATTTGCACTATCATTTTCTATGTTCAGTGAACCGTAAAATTGGGGTCAAAACTCTAATTTGGCATTTAAATTAGAAAGATCATATCATAGGGCACATGTATACTAAGTTTCAAGTTGATTGGACTTCAACTTCATCAAAAACTACCTTGACCAAAAACTTTAACCTGAAGCGGGACAGACGGACGGACGAACGAACAGACGGACGGACGAACAGACAGACGGACGCACAGACCAGAAAACATAATGCCCCTCTACTATCGTAGGTGGGGCATAAAAATACCATAGAAGCTGAACATTTACATAAAATTTGCCAAAACAAACTTGTGTACTTTCTTGTTACTATTTTGGTCAAAGGTTAATGTAATATCATAGTAACCATTAGCAATTCAAATCAAATCAAAGAGTCAAAAATACAGATATTTATGATTTTTAAAAAGTTTGATTTTTTTATATATATTTGTAACGCTTGGTTGGTATGTGTGGTTTTTGATTGATTTGTAGTAACTTATAACTATGGTAATAATATAGGTATAGCAAGTATGTGATATCTTGACAACATTATCATAACTTTAGCAGTATAGCTTTGAATAAAAAGTTATAACTGTATGAAATATGACCTACATAAAATATCAATGAAACAATGGCAAATCATCAATTTACATTAAGGTGGTACCTAACACTACAGGGAGATAACTCTTTAAAATCTGCTAAACATTTTAATGATGATGTGTTGTTAAGGGAATATTATGGTGACTTGAATAACACCGGTATCACTCAGATTACAATTCTACCTTGACAGGTAAGTTTGTATTTAGCCTATAAAATACTTATTTAGCCTTGAGAATTGAAAGGTCAGTTTCCCATTCATACAATAGAGGTTGATAAATCTGGCTTCATGCCATTTACCTTGTCCAAAATTAAGGTCACTTTATTGTTATTGTGATATTGTTAAAGTACAAAAGAACCCTATATTTTGACCAATACTTAAAACTTTGTGCATCTTGATTTAATTGTTAAAAATCTGTTAATGTTGAATTTTAGGGGTTATTTTAGGCCTTTTAATTGCATATTTCTTTACATGGTAGTTTTTTTTTCAGATATAAAAAAAACTATCTGCTTGACTGTTATAGAAATAGACTATGCTTGCAGGGTCTTGTTTTTTGTTTGCACCAAATCTGACAGATTATTATTAAGTTGCAAAATATTTTAAATGAGAGCTGAAATTTTTTCTATCTTTAAATGTGCATTGAACAATGTTGAAGGTTAAAATAATCATAATGTGAACAAGAATGAAGAAAAAATCTTGGTCCCAAAAAAAACCATCATCAACCAGGATATAATATTCTAAATTTTAATTTAGTATACATGTACTAATATCAGTTGAAATCTCAAGCCACTATTTTGCATGTTTACAATGTAGGTCATGTCCCAACAGAAAATCAATGAATTTGACAGTACAATGTACTCTTAGCACAAACACATAAGGTCACTGTGAAATAGACATCTAGGGCAAGAAACAGTCAGTTATACCAAACCAGTTTGACTAGATGTCTAGTTTAAAACCAGTTTGACTAGATGTGTCCTATATTTTGACAATGTAAATGACATGAGGACCTGCATGGGTTTTTTAATATCTGTATTCTTTAAATTTTTAGGGCATTTTTCTTTTAATAGCCTTAAAAATAACTCTCATTCTGTAAAGCAAATTCTCATGAAAATGATTTTACTATAGTCTTTCTGTTACAAGATTATTTATCAATTATGCACATTGATCATTATATTATCGGTATTGCATTACAGTTACCTAAGTTTCCTTTTTATTTTGCACATTTATTCTTTATACTTTTGCACCGCATTATTCTCTATTTATTTTTTGTTGTTCATTTTCTCTATTCTCTATTTTTTGTTGCTATTACATTTATTCTCTATTCTGTAAACCCCATTCTGACCCTTACAGGTAAACTTCTATTGTATGAATGGGATAAACTGACCTTTCAATTCTCAAGGCTAAATAAGTATTTTATAGGCTAAATACAAACTTACCTGTCAAGGTAGAATTGTAATCTGAGTGATACCGGTGTTATTCAAGTCACCATAAGCTTCTTAAAGATCAAAATTAGTGTTTGTCAAAATGCTATATAACCAGTGTATTTTTCTGATAAAATGGTTGGTTCAATTTTTCTGAAATTTTTATACTTTTCTTAAATGGTCAATGTAAATACTTTGTCAAAATTTTATGAAAATTAAACGAGCCAAATTAATTTTAGTGAAGGTGTTGGGTACCACCTTAAGTGTTTTCCAAATGGCCAAAGATTTATTTCAGTTATCTTAAGAACATACCCATGAGTAGTCTCAACAACTTTATGATAAATATTAAATTTTCTTCTTAATACATCTTGTTCTCTTGAGGATCCACCTTCCAAATATATAATAGCTTGTTTGAGGTCTGAAAAGATATATTATTTTATTAGATAGATATACATGTATATACATTTTATATTTTAAGTGAACCCATACTGATGTTAAAAAGAGTTGATATATGATTAAGTGGAGAAATAAAGATGAAACTTATGACAAGATTGTTGATTGAATCATAAGTGTCTGAAACTTATCAGAAGTTTCCTTATACAACACATAGAACTTTCAAGTTTTCGAAACAAAAAGGAATCATGTCTCTGAATTGTAACTATCATGACTGTATCACAGAAGTATGAAGATATGCCTATTTTTAATAATCAAAGTTCCATAACTCTAAAATGACTACATGTACAGATGATAGAAAATCTTCAAAATCAAAAGGTAGTTTGTCTTTATAAAACATTTCAATATATTAAAATATTCCAACCAGAGTAAACAAAATTTGAGCTTTTTGATAGACAAATGAGTATTGCCTAGGATTTGTGATTAATCAAATGAGTATTGCCTAGGATTTGTGATTAATAACACATTACTCTCATACAACTACTATGGGAATGGTTAAAATAGAAAAGGGGGCTTACCAGGATATCAGTTATAATTGTATGTAACAGGGATACTTGATGGAATGCCGTACATTAAGTAATTTGTTAAAACAGCAAAGAGTGCAATAAAGAATTTATGAATGTTAAAAAAAAAAATAAAAAGGGGGCTTACTGTCAATATTTGTGACATTGAAAAAATGACTACTCTGATAATCATCTATATTAATAATAATAATAATAATAATAATAATAATAATAATAATAATAATAATAATAATAATAATAATAATAATAAATTCTTTATTTAAAGAGGGTAAACTCAGTTAGTTACAATAAACTAATCTTCCCTGAGGCCCTCGCATACAAATTACAATACAATCAAAACAGATATTTACACATAGTTAATTTACACATAGTTAATTTACACTCATGTAGTTCAATGTATTGTTATTAACATAAGATATAATGCTGTTTAAGATGTATACATGTAGTCAAAAAATCAAATGAAAATAAAAAATAAAAAATATACAAATACATTGTAGCAAACATTTCTTATCAGGGTTGTGTTAGGTACTTCTTGATACTTTGCTTAAAAGTAAAAGTGTTTTGAGCTTTACGCATTGTGTGTGGTAGTCCATTCCATAATACTGATCCAGAATAAGCAAAGGATTTCTTAAATAGTTCAGCTTTTGGCTTAGGAACTATCAGATTACCTTGAGTGACGCCTCTTAAGGAGTAAGGATTATTATCTGATTTCAGTTTAAACTTTTGAACTAGGTACATTGGTGCTTCCATATGCATACATTTATATAGAAGTAAATATTTGTGGTATTTTATTCTATTGTCAACTGTCATCCACCCAAGTTTTTTAGATAAGGGGGCTGAGGGGGATAAAGGATCTGCATCTAGAATTAATCTTGCTGCCCTTTTTTGGAGTTTTAAATTCTTGTTATCCCTTCATTTTTACATTCACCCCAAATAATACAGCAGTAGTCAATTAAGGGAAGAATATACCCATTGTAATATGTTTTCCTTGCATTTATATCTAAAAATTTCTTTATTTTAGAAAGAAGGTATATTCTGGATGATATATTAGCACAAACTTGGTCAATTTGATTTTTCCAGTTAAGTGTGTTGTCTATTTTAACACCTAATAATTTTTCACATGAAGAATTTTGTAATACTTTTGAATTTATTATCAAGTTTGGTTGACAGGTCTGAATTGATAGTTTCTGTTTTGTTCCAGTAACCAAACATTTTGTTTTATTTGCATTAATGAACATGTTGTTCATTTTACACCACTCTTCAACCCGGTATAAATCTTCTTGAACATCATCATGTATGTTTTCTATGTTTTTCCCAGATTTATGAAGAGTGGTGTCATCAGCATATAGGTCTGTTTCACAATTTTCAATGCATAAGGGAAGGTCATTTATAAATAGTACAAACAATAGGGGACCAAGTATAGAACCTTGGGGGACACCAAATTTTACATGTTGTTGTTCAGAATAAACATTACAAATGTTTACCTGCTGTTTTCTGTTATTGAGGTATGACTTGAAAAAACTAACAGAAGCCTCACTAAATCCATAAATTTTAAGCTTTAAACAAAGAATATCATGATCTACCAAATCAAAAGCTTTTTTAAAATCTAATAAAATTGCTAGATTCAAATTACCATCATTCATTTCTTGCAACCATTTGTCAATGATATTGATAAGTGCAGTTTGACAAGAATGTTGCGGCCTGAAACCAGATTGTGTAGGGTGTAAAAGTTTAAGTTTTGATAAATATTTGTACATTTTATTAGAAACATGTTTTTCTATTAATTTTGATAAAGTTGGAAGAACAGATATAGGTCTGTAATTTGTTGCTAGAAGCTTGTCACCATCCTTGAAAACTGGTGTTACCTTAGCATTCTTCAGTAATGAAGGATATATACCAGTATCTATCATTCTGTTAAATATATATGTGAGAGGTGATGCAATAAAAGGGGCACTTAATCTTAGGATTTTTGGTCCAATATTATCCATACCAGATGCTTTATTTATATCAAGTTTTGCTAATTCATTAAATAGCTCATTCATGTTCACTGGTGGTATAGAAAATTTTTCATGTTTATGTAATTTATTTTTAACAAATTTACTTAGATTACTAAAATCTGCTTTGTTAACAGGTGTATAATTTCCTTGTTCTCTTAGTTTTTCAGCACAGGAAGTGAAAAAGTTATTAAAAGTATCAGCTATACATTTTTTACTTTTAGTTGTATTGTTATCTTCTGTGGCTAACTCATATGGTGTATTTTTAACTTTTGGGTTCACACTGTGAAGACATTTCCATAAGGTTTTAGGGTCATTCGAGTCTTTTACCATATTTTTATAATAATTCTTTTTTGAGTTATCTACAATGTGTTTAGTTTTATTTCTCCAAAATTTATACTCACTCCATAATGCCCGCGTCACACTGTCCCGATTTCAATATACGATGGACACCCGAATGCGAAAATTGTAAGTTCGTACGAAGTTGGTCCCGATCTCGTTAAAATACCAAAAAGTGACCGAAGCAAGTACGATGAATAACGAAGTCTATACGATGGTGCCGAAATTATATACGATAGCAAAAGATGGACATACGAAGGTTAACCGAAGACGGGTATTTAAGCTTCATATCTCAGCCGAAGCCTACACGATGGATCACGAAGGCTACACGATGGATTACGAAGGCTACACGATGGATTACGATGATGGCGCGATGGCCATACGATGTCTAAAAGATACGAACAGAATTTCGACAACATATCGTTTCTGTACAAGTCTACCATGCATGGCGGGAAATCGATCTTTTTGTCTAATTCTTATAAAACTTAGTTTATTATCCCCTCGCCTACTACATGTAATTTGTGTGTTGATAAAATTGTTATGGACACTCTAGAACCAAAATGCTCAAAACTTGGTATGGTGTTACTCGTTAAGAATATCTTAAGCGCTATTGACTTTAAAGTTCAAAGGTCAAGGTCACAGTTGCAGTTGTAATACAAGGCAATATCACCCTTGTTGACACTCTAAAACCAATATGCTTCAAAAGATTTTAACCACATTTGGTATATTGTTCCTCCTTGTAATGATCTGACATTTTTTACGTTCAAGGCCAAAGGTCAAGGTCATGCAGATGGACTTGTTTTTTCTCCTTGAAATAGCATAATACACAGGAAATTGGTTGCTCATATTTTTACCTGTTGGTTCTATGAAGACAATATTAAAGGTATTTCCAGTTACTGAATGTTTTGGTTGATTTCTAAAAAAATAGTTAATGTATCAAATATGCATATTCAATTTACCATTTTCTGCATGTGTCATATACAAATATAGTGTCCATATTTGTCCCCAATATGTTACATACGAGGGGATGACATGCTCGGCATTGCCTTGTTTGAACTGTAAAAAGTGTGCACTAGTCTGAATAATCACCCATAATTATGCCCAAGTTTACTGATCTATCTTAAAGGTAAGGTAATGGGTTCGTTGATCCCTTTTATTCAAAAAGAGCTCTTTCCAGGAGAATATCATAATAATATATAGACAAAAGGAAGGATGTGGGGAAAGCAACAAATGCGGTAAAATATGACATATAGAAAACAAAATGGTTATGGAGTAAACATTCGTGTGACAACAACTCCGACGATACATAAAAAATCAGAATAATGAATAAAAAGTTGGTTTCCCTATATACGTGTACCTGCAGTGTTGGTGTACGAGGCGCGTTTATGATTTTCATTATGTTACTTGATATGAACAATTGACAAAAAATAATATTTTACTTGTAAAAGTAAATCCTGAGCCTGTAATAGCTGCTCTTCTTGTTCCATTTGAATTAATAGAAACAACGCTGTCGCCTTTCTTGTTTTCATAGAATCATATGATATGAGCTCCATGTTTTGTGAACGTCTTTCTTAACTGTCGTATTAGACTGACCAGTGCATATCGCGCATGGCACTTTAAATGTATTTTAGCGCGAAAATTAACTTACATTAAGCTGGATTTATTGCCGTCGTAGTTCCATCTTGTCGCCTTCGTACTTTTATTCGATGGCAACACGACGGGATTACGAGGTCTTCACGAAGTCGTGTTGCCATCGTAAGACTTTCAGGTATCTTCGTGATTCATTCGTGTAGACATCGTAATGTCAAAACTGCCCGATGGAAACGATGGAAACACGAATGCAATACGATGTGCAAAGATGCATTCCCGGTGACATTACGATGGTGAGGATGGTGATACGAACTCAATACGAACCCTCAACATCGGACGCACCTTCGGGGATTTTTTAACATGTTAAAAAATTTAGAACCCTTCCCGAAGTTGTCCCCGAAGGCTAAAAAAAGTGGCCGATGGTTCTACGATGGTTAAAGATGGCACTACGAATAGCCCGATCTGGATACGATCAGTCCCGATTTTGAAAATTTCCATTATCGTGTTGCCATCGGAGTAAAAATCGGGACAGTGTGACGCGGGCATAAACCAAGTGCATTATATTTATCTCTCATATTCCTAGCATAAATGATTTCACTGTTATACCATTCAGGCTGCCTGTCTCTTTTAACTCTCTTTTTAACAACAGGAGCATGTTTATCTAATTAAAAGCCTTGTTCAACATATCATAAAACAATTTTAGACAGTCAGAGGGGTTTTCTTCAAATTCAATTTCATGAAAAGGTGTCGATTGCAGATCTAATAAAAAATTGTTTTGGTTGAAATTTTTAAAATTTCTATATGTAATTGTACTGTGTGTATTCTTTTTGCCTATGTTGACTTCTTTCCTTGTTAAACAGATAGGATAATGGTCACTAATTGCATATCTACACACATGTGATTCCTCTACCATATTTGGATTATTGACATAAATATGATCAATCAGTGTACTAGTATCCTTTGTTACCCTTGTGGCTTCTTCAATCAGTTGTTGAAAATTATATGATTCTAAAACATTTAGCCATTTTTGAGGAGGTTTGTTTGGTACTTTAAAATTAAAATTAAAATCACCCATAATTGTTATATCTGAATTCATGGTCATTGCCATTCTTATTTCTTTTTCAAAATCATCAACCCAATCTATCAGTGATTTTGGTGGCCTATAAACAAAACATAATAAAAAGATTTTTTGTAATCTGGTTTAATTTCAAACCACATTGTTTCCCTACCCCCTATTTCTATGTTGTTTTTTCTTAAAAATTTAATAGTTTCAGAAAAGTAAACAATCAGACCACCCCCACCTTGGGATGTTCTGTCCTTTCTTTCAAATACATAACCAGGTACTTGTAATTCATTATCAGTTGTGTGTTTTGTTAAAAATGTTTCACACAATCCTAATACATCAGGTTGGTTATCAGAAAACATAAGGTTATGTTTAATTTCTTCATATTAACTTTCAATCCTATTAACATTATGAGAACAAATCCTGATACCTTTTGATTTACTAAAACCATAAGAATTAAAAATCTTATCATTAGCTGTCAGTGCATGGTTTTCTAAATTAATTATATAATATATACAAACACTAATTGCTAAAATAAACACAGAGACATAAGATAATTTCACATCAATTATTAAATTGACCTGAGGGAGAGGTAATAATAAATTATCTACATTAGACTCATTATCAAACATTACACAGTTTGTATCATGCTGTTTAATACCAAGTAATATATCCTGTCCAGATGTCTGAGATTCAGTGTTAAAATTATCAGAATTAATCAACCCATCATTAGTACTATAAAGTTTGACAGTAGACATTTCCTGGGTTGTGTCAAGTGAGAAATTACTCTCATTCTTGTCTTTAATTGTTTGTCTAGTGTTTCTAGTTTTCTTTATCTCAGAAATCTGAAGCCCTTGTGACAAAGAAAATAATTTACACATGCATGGGAATAAATTGCATTCAGAACATAATATTGTCAGTACATCAAATTTGTTTGAAACAGATGTTAAATTGGCATTTCCTTCTTTGCCATTTTTTCAAGCAGTACAAGATTTTAGTTTGTGTCCATACCTATTGCACTTGAAGCATTTAATTTTCATATTAAATCTACAGAAGGATGTTTTATGGTTAAGTTCACCACAGTTCTCACAGACAACATGTGAATTGATTATTCCAATTATGTTATCTATTGTTTTGATGTATCTTGATGTTCCTCTTGAATTGAAATGAATACCATCATGAACATAAAAATGATTGTTTTGATTGAAGCTGTCACGCATATACATTTCATATTGTCTTATAAAAACTAGTCCAAGGTGTTGACATAATCTTTCTAAAGCTACATTTGCCCTGTAAACATCTACATCAATCCTGGGAGGGAGTCCTGAGACTATGATGTTACAGTCAGAGTTACTACAACTACGAGCTGCTATAAGTAAACTTTCATATTCAATTTCAAAATCTTTCAAGGATTTTCCACCACTTATGTCGTTTCCACCAATTTGAAGAATAATATTCTTATATGCTTTCAGATCCATATTCATAATTTCCTTTGTTATTCTATCAATTTGTGCCCCTCTGAATGTTCTTATGTTGGTTTTTGATAGGCCAGAAGTTCTAATCCCTTTAAGTATTGATGATCCAATGATTAAATTTTTGTCACCTGATTTTTTAACCTTCTCTGGACTATGGTTGTTCATAGTTTTTTGATTTGGACTTGAGTTTTTATGTTGGGATTTTGGCTCAAGGACAGGTAGGCATTTATCTTCTGTGAGTTTTAACTTGGACAGTCTTGGAGCTGGAATAGGTCTTGTCTGAGTAGATGCATCACAAGTGTTGACATATTGGGATGTTTGGCACTCAACAGAAACAGCTGATAATTCAGTTTGTATTGATTGCTCACTGCATTTTTTCACTGCTAGTTCAGATTCAAGACGTTTAATGATATTTATTAAGTCCTCTCTACTTTTGCCATCGTATATAGAGTTGTTACATATATAATTTGATTTCAATTCAGTTATTGAGTCAGTTAGTTATTGAGAACAATAGATAGTCTTTACATTGTATTGTTTGTAACTGTAGGTCAAAGTTCACTTAACAGAAAGACAGACAGACAGCTGAAGTGAATAGACTGAATAAACCAGAGGATATCATAATGTGTTGGCATATAAAAATGTCCTACTCATATACAGTTAACTCTCGTTGTCTCGAACTCGGTTGACTCGAAATTTAGGATGAGTCGAAGTTTTCACGTGGTCCTGAACTTTGTCCAATATAAATGTATGTAATTGGATGAGTCGAAATTTCAGTTGAGTCGAACTAAATTTACGATCCCAAGGTTAACAAAAACTTTTAAAATTCGTTATTTATCTCGAACTAGTACACATATGTCAAAACATGACCTCCGGCATTTAAATAGATTGACGAGTTAATCTGACAACACACGTGTAATTAAATTTCCAGTCACTGACCACTGTATTGATTTAATGACATGCTATTTAAACGAGTGTTAACCTAAGAATTTCTTTTATAGAATTTTTATAAATGATTAGTGATACGTTGTTAATGTTCATGAACAAGTATTTAAAAAGTTTACAAAACAATTAGTTGTGATTTACACTAATGAGCTTGGGTGTGTATAAAGTAAGGATTATGACTTCCGTTGATGATCACCTAAAAACTACTCATTCGTCGTCTTTAATCTTGTACTTTCTTTTGAAAAGAAAGAGTGAGATAATACAAAATGAAGAAAAATCTAAATTTTCTAAAATATCTTGTATCCGAGAATAAACAATTTTGTCAACTATAAACGACCTGAATAAAGAAACTTTCGATTGGAAACTACTCTCTGTGATACAATCCACAGGAAAAAAATGTAACTGAAACAATTTAATAAGTGAAAATAATGTTTTTATAATAATGAAAGACCATAACATACAAATACATCGATTTGATACAAGAATATCGATCCCCTTCCCATATTCACCCGGATTTATTTTAGCTTTACCAAGGTAAGCAAGAGTTGTTTCCCCTGTTCTGTCAAACTTCCGGTTTTCGTTTGAGTCGAACTATGTGTATCTCGAAATATTTCTCTGGTCCGGCTGACTTCGAGATAACGAGAGTCGACTGTATATGTAACATGCCATTGAGATAACATAACTGTGATTTAATGCACTAAAATGGCTACACATTTTAATAATTTGGGAAAATAAATTCATTGAAGAAACTTTTTACCTTTACTTTAAATTTGTGCATCAAATGATAAGTACGCAACTGATCGATAAACCCTTTTATATATCTTTAAACTGATATTTAATAAGTTACTTACAATGAAATCTATAAAACAATACCAGGTTTTAGACTTTGGACCTCTAGATCTAGTAAGTTCTTGTGTTCTATGGTCAATAAACAATTTGATGTTGATTTTACATACAGTTATTCCCAACATAATTACCATTTTGTTGTGAAGTAGATATCCGTTCACCATTACAGAACGCTCCCTGTCCTTTAGCTCCTGTATACATTTCATTTAAAATCGGGGCATAAACCACACCAACTACCATCTAAAGTACAATGTATAGAAATTCTAATTATTATAAATGGAACATTTCCAAATGTAAACAAATTCCAAATAGTAAGCACCACTCTTGTTAGTGTAAGTGTTAGAGAAATTTGAAAACTTTACATTCATTATCATTTGTGGTTAATAGATTTGTAGATAAGTGCTCGGGTAATCCACAGATTTAAATGTTCAACAAAGAATATTTTTTTATTAGCTTGTACACAGACTGTCAAACTAATAAAATCAAATCTCCATGCAATACAAATGTTACTCAATCCATAAAAATTGGTACTCAAGAAAATAATGAATTGAAAGCAAATGAATCTGCAGTGCACAATTAACATAAATGATATTTGTTTTATACAATCACTCTTGTGCAACTTGTGTGCTGTATCTGACGAAAAGGTGAGGGTACATTTTGTGGTGAATTTTCAATTTTCAGCAGCTTTTAAACAACTAAATTTGTTTTCTCAGTACCTTGATTGAATATTAATTTCGATCACTTTAAGAACTGATGTGTAAGCTTGTACCTGGTTTTTTTTAAAAGATAGTCCTTTACACACACATGTGGTATTTAATGTACATGTTTAGTTGTTCAAGGTCGTACCTGTTTTTTAATAGAGAGTCCTATACACACATATGTATGTGGTATATGATGTACAAAGTTAGTTGTTCAAGGTCGTACCTGGGTTTTTTTAATAGAGAGTTTTATACACACACATTCATGTGATATTTGATGTATAAAGTTCATTGTTCAAGGTCGTACCTGTTTTTTAATAGAGAGTCCTATACACACACATGTATGTGGTATTTGATGAACAAAGTTAGTTGTTCCATCTATGGGGTCAATGATCCATGTGGGGTCATCTGTCCATTCTGTCTTATGGCCACCTGCTACTGATTCCTCACCAATAAATCTAGAAAATAAAGGGGTTATATACCAGAGGCTGTTTAATTCCAGTGGCAAATATTTCATGTATGTTGAGTAGTATACTGGGGTAATGACAAATATGAAGCAAACATGTAAAATTTACGTCAATCAAAACTTCAAAAGGATTTCATATGGCTAAAGATGAAACAGCCTTCTTTAGATATTGACAATGTGATCTACACCAGGGGTTATAAATAGTGTTAATTATTTTACTAAAAGTTAATAGAAATACAATCAGATTTAAATACAAATCATGTGATAAGCTTTGATTACAAGCTAAGGATCTGACAACACTCTGTTACATTCTGTTCTGGTATAAATTATTTCACCAACCAATGAAATTTCAGCCTTCAAATGTTTGAAAGTATGTATTATTCCAACAAAACCAGACGATCCCAAGAGGTCTTTTAAACATAAAGTAGAATAGACCTTTTTAGTTCTTTTTTTAGAAAAGCTTGGAAACACATGATCTGAATTAAGATTAAAGGGAAATTCCGCGATTTTTTACTTATCATCTAATTATGTTCATCTTAACATAAAAAACACATTTGCAAAGTTTTAAATTTATATTCCTTCTAATAAAGGAGAAAATCAAGTATTTGTAACTTTTTTGGTTGAATACTCGAGTGGGTCGTGACGTATTAGCCCGATTTATTGAATTCTGGGAAAAAATAAAATCTGTTTAACTCTTATAGCTTATCGACAATATACGTAATTAAAAGCTCACAGCTGACGAATGGTCGAAGTTATTAACCACAATATAAGAATGAACGAAAATAAATATGCATATACCGTTTTGTATTAATTGAATTAAACTCCTATAAAATTATCTCTAGTAAATGTTTTTGAATAAATTTAATTAATTATTGTTGAGATTTTTTTCATAAAATATTTATTGAACATTTTTACTGATATTGAACTGAAAATATTTCAGTTCTATTTACCGTTATTGTTTTGATAATCATTTCAATGCAACTAATGTGTGAGCAGAGTGTGTATATTATTTTGTAAAGGTCCCTGTATATTTCTCGGCTTGAGGTCAATTCGTTTACCTTGTAGCTATTTAGCCACAGGTCTGAGTTCAAGCGTACACAGGTATAAATGTTGTTATTTGGAAAGGATAAACAGAAAGGATTAGAAAGAGTATGCTGTCACGATGTTAATACACTAAGATTTAATACACGATGAGAATAAAGATACAATAATTAAATTGTGTAAATTAATTGAAAATAAAATTCAGATTCGTAATTCCGAAAGTGTATAAAAATAAAAGGAAACAATTTTTGATTACTTAGCGGCAATTGGCGTAAAGATTCAAATATGAAGCAAAAAATAGTAGTTTTAATCTTTTATAAAAACTAAATGCAATATTACCCAATTAAATATACCATTGTACATCTGTTTGATATCATTGACTTTACCGGAATTTCTTAACTTGTATTCAAATCTGGCTGTGTTTAAATGCTAATAAAACTATTGCAATTTTAAAGTTTTTAATTGACAAAAAAATACAACATACAACATGCATGATTTTTTTTTAGTTTCTTTTTAACATTTTATTCTTACATAATTAAATTCATTTGACAATCATTTATACGAACATTTTGTGAAAAGAATATCAATTATCTAAGCTAAGGCATTATTTCTTTTGAGGATTTTTGAGGATTTTTTAAAAAATTCTATGATAATATTTGTGCAATGTTGAACACGATAGCCGTCATTAATCCAAATAAGTAATACAGTAATTGTAATAAAAGTTATATTTTAGTCATGCATAACTGATATTGATGAATTTATAATAGTTCGTCCATACATCGTTGTTCTTGAAACAATCATTATTAGTATACATGTAAGTTTTCTGACGTATAAGAGCCATTGAGGATGAGCTCCAGAGAAATCAGACTAGTGGCGTTTCGTTCGTTTGTTTGTTGGGAAAGGAGAGGAAATGCAACCGCTTGTACAGATAAACGACAGAATTACCATACAAGCATTTATAGTCAACACAATCAGAAAGAGTTCCCATCGTTAGACGGGGAATATGAAGGCTTCCAAGAATGAACAAGTGACATGTCTAACTCTGAACAGTTAGAAAACAGACTATCGACATCGACCGCTTGTTCTTAATATTTGAAACTGTATGCATATATATACGTATACGTTTATGATATATATAGTGATGAGTTCTTGCGTCTGACAAAAACTAAATTCCTTCATGGTTATATCTTGCCATACGTTTATATTGGTTTGTAAGGTGATTACTCACAATCGTTATTTGAAAATCCTGTTTGTGAGATGTAGATTCATTTCAATACAGAAATTTCGTCTATATATTTCACAAATGTATAACATGGAGAAGCTCTGAAGGTCCATTACTCCCATTTTGTTTGGGTTTGAACCATCGATGTTTACAGCAATATCACAGAATAAGATGATGATGGTAGAAAGAACTATGGGCGTCATGTGGCAAATATTACATGCATATCGGACAATGAGTTGTCAATCTGTATGAAAAGATTTCCAATACAACCATATTATTGAGAAGGAATGTTTACATGCTATACTCTCGTACTAGTATTACAGGGTTCTTGTGGCGTTCACCTTAGACACACATCCTTTTAACGATGTTTAAAAAAAAGACAGAACCAATTTAATGTCATATTTCCCTATTTTTTAAATATAACTAAAAGTCTTTTATCTGACAAGAATACCCCTATTTAGCGAACAAGTAATTTATTCTTATTTCTGTTATTGAATACCAAGAAAGAAAATAAATCCTGAAATTAATTTGAAACTTTGATACTCAAAAGTTTCCCAGCAAAATATTCACATTCCCTGGGGATAATTAGTGTTCGTCCAGTGGCATATATAACAATTGTGATGACGAATTACTTCCTTTGTTCGAGAACAATCTTATTGAAATATAAATCTGTGATTTTACTAGGTCCACAGCTTCAATGAACCAAAGCAAAAGTTATACATCGACCTGTATTTAAATCAAATTGGTTCTCTTCTTCTTCTGGTATACAATAGTCTATCGACATTCGATGATTACATACTGTTGGCATATGTGGACTAGTCTATTTACAACACTTTTACCCCTATTTATTCAAAATATATGTTTTTTTCTTATGTTCAATGTATACGTGTATATATTTTAAATTGCGCTATAGTTCCGTAACTTTCTATCCAGTCGTATAAACGAATCGTCGGCAAGTGCGTACATTTTTTTAAATCAATATTTCTGGTCTGTTCCAATCTGTCCTTCACTATTGACAATGACTATATATTACATTTTCCCAAATCCACCCTTGGAAAAAATATTTAAATAGATTTTAATTTCATCAAATCTTATTTTTTGGGTATTATTTATATGTTTATGAATTATATTCTTTACACCAGAAATGTTATTTATAAACAAGCGTATGAGTTTAGTAATGACAAGTAAGACAGTGTTGTATATTATTCATCTGATAGTTCAAAATGGAAAGTTATAAGTTATAAGTTATCAGCCGTGTACACTGATCAATACCTGCAGAAGTGAAACGATGCATGAACTTGCAAGCCCGACAGGAAATCGCTTGAATACCTGGACGTGTCACCTCACACCCCTCACAATACCTTTGGAAGTAATACCTTTAGCCATGCTGGTGATCAGATGAGGGAAGATCAAAATATATTTGTTTATTACTTTAAAGAATTATGAACAAATTAGATTTTCGAAAACAATTTTCACGGAACGCTTATTTATGATTTCAACTTTGACTTTTCACCTAATTCCAATATCAACAGTTTAAAAACAACAGACCATGGTAATTTAAAAAAAGTAAGAATATTTTTCGTATCAAGTTAGTTAGTCGGATAAAACAACCGTACGATTGACAAGATATCGACACGCAATTACAACTACATCGGTTACTGTAGTTTTGTTTCTTTGTGGTTTATAGACATATCGTTTTTATTAATCGGGAAAGAAGACAAAATGGCGGATCGCAGAGAATTGATACTCTAAATTTAAAATCGATGGTGATTGCTTATCTAGCGGAATAAAACTTTAATATCTATGAATTTGAGCATTTTTATACAGAATGAACATAATATCAATTTTTGATTTTTTTGAGAAGTTTCCCTTTAATAGAAGGATTGTGCCTGATGTTCATATGATGAAATCATAATCTTTCAGTCAGTTTAATTGAAGTCTGGAGCTGGCATGTCAGTTAACTGCTAGTAGTCTGTTGTTATTTATATATTATTGTCATTTTGTTTATTTTCTTTGGTTACATCTTCTGACATCAG
This sequence comes from Mytilus galloprovincialis, assembly GCF_965363235.1. Classification (NCBI taxonomy): domain Eukaryota; kingdom Metazoa; phylum Mollusca; class Bivalvia; order Mytilida; family Mytilidae; genus Mytilus; species Mytilus galloprovincialis. Next base: position 95,020,058 of record NC_134843.1, read on the forward strand.
ACTCGGACTTCTCTTGAACTGAATTTTTTAATGTGCGTATTGTTATGCATTTACTTTTCTACATTGGTTAGAGGTATAGGGGGAGGGTTGAGATCTCACAAACATGTTTAACCCCGCCGCATTTTTGCGCCTGTCCCAAGTCAGGAGCCTCTGGCCTTTGTTAGTCTTGTATTATTTTAATTTTAGTTTCTTGTGTACAATTTGGAAATTAGTATGGCGTTCATTATCACTGGACTAGTATATATTTGTTAAGGGGCCAGCTGAAGGAAGCCTCCGGGTGCGGGAATTTCTCGCTACATTGAAGACCTGTTGGTGACCCTCTGCTGTTGTTTTTTATTTGGTCGGGTTGTTGTCTCTTTGACACATTCCCCATTTCCATTCTCAATTTTATTGAAATCAGTTCTTTTGTAAATTATTTTCATTCTAAATCAATACTGAAGCACTTTATCTTGGAATTTTTGTTAAAACTTATATAAATATCTAGGTTTCTGACGCTCTCACAACATACACAGTGATGTATTAGTCTGCCCAAAAATATTCCAACAACTATTTTGAAGAAGGATATGTTCACCTTTTCCTTATGTGTCATTAGAAAGTTCTGCAAATATTTACTAGTCCCAATAAAATTTTACTTGTCTGGATCCGGAACATCCATCAGACTAGTGGCTAACAGTGCAGACTACTTTTGATTCATTATTATTCATTGGATACCAATTTTCTTGGATTTCATCATAACCTGGGAACCACGAATTTCATTGTGGAATGAATTACAAATGTTATATAGAAATGTATGCAGGCTTTGGCAAAACCACGAAATCAAATATCCAGCAAAATGAAAATTTTCCTAAATCCATGAAAATTGGTACCCACGAAAATTAATGAATCCATAAAGTAATGTATTTGTGTGTGTTAAAAGCAAATGTGACATGGGACTTCATACTTCTAATGTAAAACTGAGATATTGTTCTCATAATGATTATTATCCTTACTTGTGGGTTGGATATTTTTCTTTCAATGAGTAAATTATCTGTTTCTCTACGGCCTGATCTGTTTCTGTCACTAGGTCAGCATAATTACTTTTGGTCTGTAAGGATTTCTCTTTGTAAAAGGCCTCTCTAACTACCTGGAATATAAATTTTGGGTAATTTCTGACAACGAATGTCCGATCATTGAGTCATACCCATTTATTATCAATCTTAATGTTTAAAATACGACAAGCCTTGTCCAACTAAATAATGAGATATACATGTATACTGATATGAATATCAATCCAAACAGGTCATGTCAATAGCCAATGACCCTACCAGAATTCAAATGACTAACTTTACTGGTAATATTCATTAAAACATTTAGCATGGGTTTTTTAGGTGTTTTTTTTAAGTACACTTTGTTTTTTTTGTTGTAGTTTTTTGTCTTTCTATTTTTATCTTATTTTATTTTTCTATAACCTTATACCATTTTTCTTCAAGTAACATTCATTTCATTTTTTTTCTGTTTTTCCCTATTTGTCAAAGGGGGTAGCCTATTCTTTCTATTCAACTACATACATGTATATATAACTTTAAAGACTGTTTAAGTGTGTTCAATTGGAATATTTTGCCTGAGAAAAGATAAATAACAATGCAGTGTTTATTGACCAAAATGTATCATTTCAACACAACCATCACCTTAAATTGTAAACATATTGGAGAATATAATACTCATTTGTGCATTTGGGTCAGGTTGAAGACTATGCCATCACTTCAACATCATTCCAACATACTGAAAATTTGCAAAACAAAAAATTAACTTATAAAAAAATTCAGTACCTGTAGGAAATTTTTGTAATTTATTTTTATATGTACCTTATAAATAAGTTTTTAAATTCATTATTGGTTTATAATCCAAATAAAAAAATGTGAATATAAATTATCAATGACATTGCTTAAGTTCATAATTACCTCCCCTGCCTCCTTGGCTACTCCTGTAGCTGTCTTTAAATAATCTTGAAGTTCAGCAGTAGACATATTCTACAATAAAAAAAATATACAATTTTTTTAAGTCAGTTGTATTGCATATTAATATGATTAATGATGTATCTCCACACAATTTAGGCTTCTTGACATCATTGTATCTCACTTCTATATGTCTGAAACTAGTTTTTAAATTACAATACTGAATACAAATTATTTTCCTTGTTGGAAAGTTTACTAGTACATATGGAGCTCCATAAATGAAAGATGAACCATGGAGGAAAGTTCATCCAGTAAAACAATACTGAGTGTTGCAATCAAAACTAAACATGCTAAACTGATATGTTCATTTATCCATTTTTTTTTAAAAGGCTAGTGCAACCTTGGACACATGTTGGATAGTACTATAAATAAATACACAAGGTTAGGGTTAAGGTTGGCTCCCTATAAAAACATTTAAACCCACTGCATTTGTTTGCACCTGTCCAGTAAAGAACCTGATGTTCAGTGGTTGTTGTTTGTTGATGTGGTTCATAAGTGTTTTTCTTGTTTCTCATTTTATATGCATGTAGATTAGACTATCGGTTTTCCTGTTTGAATGGTTTAATTTTTTTTACACTAGTTATTTTTGGGGTCCCTCACAGCTTGCTGTTCTGTGTGAGCCAAGTCTCCATGTTGAAGGTTGTACTTTGACCTATAAAGGTTAACTTTTACAAATTGTGACTCGGATGGAGAGTTGTCACTTTCTGACTCCCAATACTATACCTGTCTGAAAAGCAATATTAACTCCTGATTTATATCGACAAGAAAACGTCATCAGTATAGCACATGCTGATTTATCCGTATTAAGGATGATTTTCTCATATCATTTAATAAATTTATATTTATATAGTACAGCTTAGATGCATGATTTTTTTTTATTAGTTGTTAGTGGCTTTGAACTAGCTGTCAGATAACTGCAAGTACTCTCAGATCTGTTCCTAGTGTCTTTTTGTTGTCGGGATGTACAAGTACCTGGCCACGTCCACTTGTATGTTTGTCCATCTGATGAGTTAAGCCTTTTTCAACTGATTTTTATAGTTCGTTCTTATGTTGTACTGTTATACCACTGTCCCAGGTTAGGGGGAGGGATGGGATCCCACTAACATGTTTAACCCTGCCACATTATTTGTGTATGTGCCTGTCCCAAGTCAGGAGCCTGTATTTTAGTGGTTGTCGTTTGTTTATGTGTTACATATTTGTTTTTTCGTTCATTTTTTATATAAATAAGGCCGTTAGTTTTCTCGTTTGAATTGTTTTACATTGTCATATCGGGCCTTTTATAGCTGACTATGCGGTATGGGCTTTGCTCATTGTTGAAGGCTGTACGGTGACATATAGGTGTTAATGTCTGTGTCATTTTGTTCTCGTGTGGACACTTGTCTCATTGGCAATCATACCACATCTTCTTTTTTTATATTAATTGATAATTTATTTTCATAAATAGTATTTGTATATATTTGTTCATGTATTGACTTATTGACTGACTCTGACAGAGTATACAGCATGTACAGTATGATGGTTCACATAAGTATTTATATCCTGGGTTTTCTTTTTCTTTATTCCGATTGGTTACTCTATGAACACCTTTGATCTTCAGACACTCATTTCAAATTATAGGGCTCTTCACGGTTAGTATGGCCATATTCATATATTGGATAGGGGGGCAGATTTTTAAGAAAGAGGTGGGAATAGTATGAAAGTATGGGAAATCCTATGTGTGCTTTCAAGCATCTGCTCTGTTTTAATCAGTCAGGGGACTTACTGAAATAAGTGATTTTTAAATCACTTATTTGAGTAGCAAATTCGAGGTTTTGTATTTTTTTTTTAAATTTTAAACACATAGGTTTAAATAACATCTTTTAATTAGAAAAATTAAAAAATATGAACTTTTTGCTTCTTTTAAGTAGCAAGGTTTATGCCTTTGATGATATCATTTACCTGAAAATTTTATTTTAGTTGAAAAAATGCTATAATAATAGCTTTACATAATGAACTGATACTTTCTTAAAAGATTTTTCACAGCAGTGGGAGTATTTTTCCTGTGAAGTTCAAGGGTTCATCTTTCAGATTATGTAATAAAATTCTACTGTTCGCGATAAAAATTTAACTGTTTGGGGGTGTTGAAATTAGTTGTGGTTATTAAAAGAATGATACTTAAAGAAGTGATTTTTGGGAAGGAAATTGAGGTCTGATACTTAAACAAGTGATTTTTATGTCATTATCCTAGATTCAGTACAAGGTCATCACCTGAAATGACCTGGTCATCCTAGACAACACAGATGTTGGTTCTGATAAGTTTAGAAACATAATTAGTCCCTGGATCCTTAGTATTCTATATTTAAAGCTACACTAATATTAAATCACTTCTTCTTGTGATTAATTTGTACTATTTAAATAGGTGATTATTAAAGAAAGACAACTCTAACTTCCAACCTTTATGGAAATAATGTTACTTGAATCAGTGATTTAGAAAATCACTTGTTTAAGTAAGTCCCCTGACTGTTAATGATGTTTTCCCGTATTTTCACACTATTTTTACCTCTATTATGAAAATCTGCCCTCTATCCAATATGGCCAAACTAACTGTGAAGAGCCCTATTCTTCACAGAGATGTAGAACCCTACTAGGAATTATTTATGCTCAACTTGGTAAGTCATGTAAGTCTAAATTTATAAATGAGGGTCGTAACGCTAATGGTAATTATTAGTGCATGACGATAAAAATTACACCTTCTCAAAGACGATCAAGAAATAAACTGATTTTGAGTACTCACAATAATACACCTTATCGCTATTTGTCCGCCATAACTGGAAATCACATAGGTTCCCGTTAAATTGTGACGTCATAAAGCAAAATATCTGACGCCACACTGGAAATGTGATTGTTGTGAGCGTCAAAAGTTCAAGCGGCCGGGTCAGCCGGGATTAGCGATAAGGTGTATAATTTGAAACCTTTGACGAATCACAATTTTGGCGAGACACAGTGAAATTTTTAACAAATTTAACGCTAACAGTAGCCGAAATGAAAATTTATCGTCTGACGGAAGGGCATTCTTACATTAATATAAATTTATAATTTTTTTGTGCTATTTGACTTTCTTGCTGTTGCAAGGATTTGTATAGATCTTACTATACAAATCCTTGCTGTTTGTTTATTCATTTATTTTTTGTCCAATTTTTTGTTTTTTTTTATGGGGTGAGGGATCACAGCCTTTAACTAAACCAAACAATACTTTTAACCAGTTAACAACCACTCGACTGACTAGATAAAGATTAATAAAAAACGTTTTTCTTACTTACCGGTGTGTGTGTTACCGAGTGTTCTCCCTTGGTAAATAAGACCCATGTAAATGATAATACTGTATTCTGGTTTTAAGAATAACAAAAGTCTTTAAAATATATGTAATTATTTTTTTGTTTTTCAATATATCCCTATATTCCTATCATTTGAGAATATTCATCGATGAAAGACATGAAAATTATTTCAAAGATATCATTTGTTTTTGCATGTAGCGTGTTTCCGGTTAAGAGATGTAAACATCGAAAAAGATTGTACTTTTTATCAGCTTGTATTAGACTATACTTTGTCATATTGTGGCTTTAAGACTCATATCCTGTAAAAATATCTAAAGGTAATGGAAATACATATTTACAGACATCGCAAATTTTAGATTTCGTAAAAATATCAAGTAATTTGTGTTACAGACCATTCATCATGTCATGCACCAGTTATTAATCATCTTTATTCAGATGGAAAACTGGAAAACTTAAAGAAGAAGAAGAAGATGAGACTTAGAAAATTATGGAAGAGTCTGATTATTGATTAAAAAAAGTGTATGAAGAGGAAGACATATCTTTTAAACACATATTAAAGTGTTAAAGATCCTTTACTCATGTTTTGTAATGTAGCTAACGGACAGTGATGCACCCACACACATCTGCACATGTTGGACTAGTTTTACACACTTATTTTTTTCATTTTAAATTTAAGTATTATATATATAGGCACTGGCTATGGTTAAGTAAAGGTGTTTCTTCCCCTCCTTAGTACAGGTAGAACATATAAAGCCAGTTTTAATCAACTGAGCTAGGGAATCAATTCTTTGGCTCAGTGGGTTAACTGTCATGCAGGCTACCAGGGTTCAAATCCTGTTGGTGACGATATAAATTTGTATAGTAGATACATGATCTCTGGTTACATTTGGCGCCCACAATGGTTATCTGGAGTATAGCCAGGGTTTGTGTATATATAAAGATATGATGATTCTTGTGGTGGGGGAATAGTGTAGCGGTGTTGCTTCCCCTCCTTAGTACAGGTAGAACATATAAAGCCAGTCTTAATCAACTGAGCTAGGGAATCGATTCTATGGCTCAGTGGATTAACTGTCACGCAGGTGACCGCGGTTCAAATCCTGGTGGTGACGATATAAATTTGTATAGTAGATACATGCTCTCTGGTTACAGTTACATGGAAATGTAACAACAATGAAAAAATAATGTTACATAGGACAAATGTAGGAGACTAATTGCTGAAATGCCAGGTTGGTCAAGGAACCAATTAATAACGAATGTAACAATAATTTTTGTGTCTACAGTTACATTGTGTTATTGTTACATTAATGCACTGCAATGTACAATAGCCATTGGGAATAGTCATCTAGTAACATGAGTAATACATGTATTAAAATAAAACTTGAAAAAAAAATATTTTAGAAAAGGGAGAAAGTTTGGTACCATTAAAAAATTACAAACTCAGCATTTGATCCATCAATCTCTAACTTTGCTGACACTTTTTTTTCTTTTTCAGTTACATATATTCATTAAAATCTTTACATTTGTTAGTTTAAAACATTAATTACCGGTCATGGCTGATACTTTTCTGTCTTTTTCTTGTTCACAAAGTTATACAAACAGATCCCTTGTTTGTTGGATATACTTATGATGTTACCTAATTGGTCCTTTTTTGGTGGAAGAAGACGTCAAGTCTTCTGAAGACCTATGGGACCGACTTTAAACTCATTGAGCCTCTGTATGCCGCATTCGTTTCTGTGTATTACAATTTCATAACAACTTAACATTCCTGACACCGATTTTTACACATGATTAAGCATCTGAATCATTCAATTTGTAAATTAGGATTGAAAAACAATCGCTATCGTAAATATGATCTTTTTATTTATGTAAATTAATAGAATTCATCTCATCCACATGAAATCCATGAACGTTATTTGTTTACTTGTAACCGGATGTTTTTACTGTAGATATTTGTAGTACTCATGCGTGAATTTGGTATCGGGACAACTCGCCCTATTTACAAGTTCGTCCTTGAAGTTATGAATTTGCAATCTTGCAGACAAGAAGATTTTGTTTTTAATAAATAAAAAGGATCTATTTCTTATTAAATTGTTGTCTTTATTCATTGTTTTCCTTGTCATGTGAATTAGATGCCTTTCTACTTCAAATGGTTTGAATCTATTTATAAAATTATTCAAGACTCAGTTGACAAGAGCAGTACGTTACTGTTGGGAGAATTTGATTAAACTCTAAATGCTCATAGAATAAGAAATAAAATTTGAAACTGAATGTACCTCCTTCTGAATAATTTATTGCAATATAAATATAAATCCCTTTTGACAAGAGAAATCTGACTTTTGTCAGAAATATTTTTTTCATGTGTTTGTTTACAAATATGTGAAGAAGCCTGTAGAACCATGACCTAAACATAAATAGTCTCTGAAAGCGTAAACTTTATGCAATACTATTTTATCAATCATGATTATTTTCATAAATTTAAATTTGATTATTTAAAGAAATAAAATTATAACAATTACGATTTTAGATAAGAGATTCTACTCAGACATGCTGTGATCTATTTATAGCCAAATTAGTTTACCTGTGTCAGAGACATATAATACAATGTATTATATGTCTCTGCCTGTGTGAAAATGTAAATAATTTGTTTACTAAACAAGTAAAGACAAACTATGGATAGAAGATAACAATTTACATAAATATTTCAGGACATTTGATTGATTTTAATAAATATAGGATTTAAAAACTGCAAGTGGAAACAAATTTAATCATTAGCTACATAATCAGCTGATAATTTTTCTCGCAAACATCGTGGTGATGTAACTGATAAAAATCACTCCATCAATCCTCCAGCCCTTTCACACATTAAGCAATAGATCTACTTATTATTGTAGAATATTCATTGAATATACATTCATCATCTAATTGAATATATCGGGTAATCGGATATTTTTAGCTGAAATTTTGGGTATACGATTGTCCGGAGTCTACTGTACTACCATAAACATGATAAAGATAGTAAATAGTATTTTTTTTCACTAATTTATTGACATAATACTGGTTGTAACATATTTTATTTTTGTATTCAGGTTGGGACACCCCCCCCCCCCCCCCCCAATTATGAGTGGTGTCCTTTAAATAAGGGACTGTTCCTAAAACAAGGGGTCATTTTACTGTTGAAAAAAAGAAAGAACATTTTTAAGATTTTTATTAAACTCAAAAGTGGGAAAATTCTTATATTTGGAACAACTTTTCTAAATGAGGGGTCAAGTTAATAAAGAAGATATAAGTTTAGAAACAACAGAAAATTCTTTTGACATATTTTGACCATTTAATACTTAATAGATGCATAGTTCTTGGGGGAAAGTTTCATCAAATGATATGAATAAAAATGTGCTCATTTTTTACAGTGGGTTGTAATGTTCTTCCAATCAGGTTACCCCTCATTTGGAGTGTTGTTCCCAACCTGTTAAAGGTCCATCTTTGTGCGCATAATTCAAAATTGGAAATTTCAACAAGCATCTATTATTCTTACGCAAGAAAATAAACACTGATCTGCTAGCTTCATCTCTTCTACCGATTTAATAACTAGAATCATGCAAACAGACTTAAGAAAAAGGCATGTAAGTTCATCATACAAATATGACACTTTTTCTAGACAATCCAGATCGTGCAAAATACTTCGCTTAAAATTGTAACCTTAAAACTGTTGTTGTGCACTAAAAACCCCTATGGGAACTTTCAAAAGTTGGCGGGTATGTAACAAGCCTTACTATTTTTATGCTCCATTTATGGGCATTATGTTTTCTGGTCTGTCTGTTCGTCCTGCTTCTGGTTATAAAGTTTATGGTTGAGGTAGTTTTTGATGAAGTTGAAATCCAATCAACTTGAAACTTAGTGCACATGTGTTCCTTATGATATGATCTTCTTAATTTTACTGCCAATTTAAAGATTTTACCTAATTTTCACAGTCTACTGAACATAGAAAATGATTGTACGGATGGGAAATCCATGTACTTATGACCTTTTCTTGTTTGAAGAAAAAAAAAATACATCATAACGATAATGGATCAAAGCAGCCTTGGTAAGTGGGGCTGCTTTTGTGGTACTTCATGTTACCTTTTATTCACCTTCTTCCACCTCAGAGCTATCAGCTCTTTGATTACATTCTGCTGCTGGGGGCCCAGGGGCCGTGAATAGAGTCACAGGGTCAGTGTTGATTTTAGTCTTTTTTTCATATTTACTTGTATATAGATATAGGAAGATGTGGTATGAGTGCCAATGAGACTTCTCTCCGTCCAAGTCACATTTAAACCATAGGTCTGTTTTGATCATGACTATTTTAGCCAATAGTTATCACATATGAAATTTGTGAAAATATGGGGATCATTATCAATGTTATTAATATGGATTAATATTCATAATATTATGACAGCCAGTGTCTTATATTTATTAAAACCAATTATTTCTTGTAGATGGATTTGTTTCATGACAAATCAGCCAGTGAATCAGATGGTGACACAACAGATTCAGAAGAAAGTGTTTATTCAGGACTAGAAGAAGAACCAGACACATCAGATGATGAGGTATAGATATCTACCTTTATATACATTGAATGTCATATCTCTTCTACATCTTTACAGTATCGAGGAACTATTTCCTCTACGTGTTCAGAGTATTGAAGAATTGAATGTCATATCTCTTAGTCTTCCATGTGTTTACAGTTTAGAGTATTGAAGAATTGATTGTCATATCTCTTCTACATGTTTACAGTATCGAGGAATTATCTCTTCTACGTGTTTAGGGTATTAAAGAATTGAAATTCATATCTCTTTAATTTGTTAAAAGTATCAAAGAATTGAATGTTTCAGACTCTAAAGGATATAGTTTTATCAACATGAATCATTGACAAAAGGACATTTTAAATGAGCCAGGCATTGTACACCTCTATATTGGGCTAGAGAGGACAATGCATCAGTTAAGGTTCTAGGTCATAAAAAGTTTAGGCATGCATTTTCATTAATGTCAAATAACAGTTTAAGATATTTGTCAAACGTATACAGAACATGCATAATATTGTTAAATTCTTACTCAAAACAACAACAAAACCATATATCAAATATTATTGACCTGTCGTGTATTGTGATTGAGGAAAAACTTCAAACAGATATTGAAAATGAAGTTACCATCAGTATGGTCTGACCACAATAATTGGCTTACAAGCTCTCATTAAAAAAATACCTACACACGCAAACAAATTATGTTCAGGTATGCAGGTTATAAATAAATGCCATCAAAAAATAATACAGGTTCATAAAGAGTGAAAAACACAACAAAAATCAATGTTTCACAAACATGACAAATATGTTTTTCTCAATTTTATTTACAATGGTTGAAATGTAAAATTGCTGATATAGATTTGTAACTTAATAAATAATTTTTCAATAGGAAGTAAAGAATGATGACAAATCAGACAGTGAGAATGGGGATAATAGTGAAAGTGACGATGACGAAAGCGACAAAGAAAATGTTATTGACAATGATACAGAAGACAAAGATGTGAACCAAGAAGATACAAACACTGTTAACGTGGCAGCTAAAAATAAATATAATGATAAAAATAATACACGAACAACATCTCAAACAGTGGAAGACGAATACTATCATGATTCTTCTGATGAAGAGGTAGGTGTTTTGATTGGTGGAAAGTATTTTAAGTATTAATGTTATCATCTTATTTGATTGGTTAAATGATTTCTTGTACATCATTAGGATATAAATAATTGTTTGTTTAATGGAAAGTATTCTTATTTCTACTTATTTATCAATATTTACAATAGCAAAACACAATAGGTGATCATGCAGTTGAATATTCTCATAGATAAATGAAGATGTTGTTTATACCCAAAGGAGACAGCAACCCTGCTACTCAGTGATCCAAGACATATTGAAGAAAACATGTAGTCTTCACAATACAGGTGTCGTCTACACTATATGTCAACATGTAAATTGTACAATAAAGTTGATAATAATTTAAACCAAAAAAATGTGTGCTTTGTTGATTAACAAATAAGTTAGAGTTTAGAAAAAAAAACTTACTTTTGGTGTATATTTCAGGATATTCGTAACACAGTGGGTAACATCCCAATGGAATGGTATAGGGACTATCCACATATAGGTTATGATGTAGAGGGAAGAAAGTTAATCAAACCTAAGAAAGGAGATGAATTGGATGAGTTTCTACAGAGAATGGATAATCCAGATTATTGGTTTGTATTAACATGTTAATTAAAAGTAGATTCATGTGTATGGTTTTTTTTTCATTCAATGTAGAAGAGATCTAGAGAGATTGGAATGTACCTATTTCTGTAAAATTTATATCTTTTCTTCAGTAGGAATTTAAAAGCTGAAGGTGACAAATATTGATGTTTATCTTTATAAAAAAAGAAAAAAAGTTATATCAAGCTTTTTCTATATTTCTCTAAAGGAATAGAGAAAAAAATAGATCAACACTGGGCCTGCATTTAATGTGAACAGCGAGGTTGACAACCATTAAGGGGAGATAACTTAATATGAACCCTCAAATTAGTTCTGTAGGGAATTACATGTATATGATGTTTAGTTTTGATAACAAATGCCATGCATTGAAATGTTTTCAGCAGATGTTAACTTTTGCTTAAAGTTATAGTTATAGTAAACTTGTACACATCAAATATTTAGAATATGTTGATAAAACTAATATATAATCCAATATAATTTTAACCCTAGGAGAACAGTGACAAACAAAATGACGGGACAAAATGTATTACTGACCAAGGAAGATGTCAGTCTGATAGAAGGTCTCATGTTACAGAGGACACCTGGAGGAGCAAAGGAAACATATGAGGTATAAATGTTAAGAGAAAGAAGGCCACCTGATTTCAGAGTTTGTGATGTATTTAAATTATTAAATTGTTTAAAAACAAGGGGGAAAACACAAACTTATAAGCAAAAGATTGAAAATGAAAACAAAATCCTAAACTTACATACAAATAGATTGATTGTATCTAGTTTGAATGGATGTAATCATTTATTTCTAAACATTTTTTTTCTCTCATTGGTCAATACGTTTACCTTGTTTGATTGACAACTGAAATACACTTTTTCTTTTTTAGCCATGGATTGACTTCTTTACACATGAGACAATGATACATCCTGTTACCAACAGACCAGCTGACAAAAGAAGTTTTATTCCATCGAAGTGGGAAAAATTAAAGGTAACTATAAACTTGCAGTAAACAATAGGTGAGTCATGTATGATCATCATGTTAGATCTTCAAGATTCATGTGGAATTTTCAACATTTTATATTTGTGTGATTCTAGTTTCAAGAGTTTCCTTCCAATCTTTCAAAACCTTAGATTATGAAACAACTCTTACTTTGAATTAAAGTATTATTGAAAGCATTTAATAGATGTTTCCCAGTTATATCATACCTGCATACCATGTATGTCATACATACAGTCAGGGGTACAACTTGTACAAGTGTATTTTATTTACTTGAAGAAGTAAAAAAAAATATACACATATAAGTAAATAAATAATGGTTGAATAATCTCCCCTTAATTTTCTAAAAAAATTACTTGTATAAGTAAATTTTTCTTACAATCCCACAAAAATCCTCAAGTTTGAGATGTAAAATCATGCCTTTCATGATTTTTCCCAGGTTTGCTCAAATTTTTTCATTAAAGTTCAATGTTTCATCTCATTAATTCATCAAAGAAACTGATTGAGCAAAGATCTTGTATATTTGCGCAAGGCAATCAAAAATTGCTCCTTTGGGGCTTGTAAATGAGCAGTGTTATAAAGATAAGACAAATGGGATTTTCTTTGTCCATGAAATTACACTTAAATGATTAGTAAAGACATCTGTAAAGGGTACACAATTTAAAATTCTATTAGAGCAAAGAAATCTTAAGAATTCAAGAAAAGAAGAAAGGATGATTTTTTTACTTATACAAGTAAAAAATTCTGAATGCCTAAGGGACATAACTAAGCCAATTTTTTTTTTACCTATACAAGTAAATAAAATTCACTTGTATAAGTATCCTACAAATTTACTTATATTTGTATATTTTTTTTTACTTCTTCAAGTAAATAAAATACACTTGTACAAGTAGTACCCCTGACTGACATATATATTTTAGCAGTAATCACTTTCATTATTCATGTTTTTCTGATTACTGTGGATTCATTACTATTCTAGGGGTACAAATCAAGGAACTATCCATTTTCTATGCAGACTTTGGCAAATTACAACAAATCAAATATCCATGAAATGCTTATTTTCCTCATTTCACAAAAATGGTATCCATGAAAATGAATGATATTAGAATCCACAGAAGATAATGTCAATCAGATTTAGATTAATATCTTGACATATTTTTATAGTTCGTTCTTATGTTGTACTGTTATACCACTGTCCCAGGTTAGGAGGAGGGTTTGGATCCTGCTAACATGTTTAACCCCGCCACATTATTTATGTATGTGCCTGTCCCAAGTCAGGAGCCTGTAATTCAGTGGTTGTCGTTTGTTTATGTGTTACATATTTATTTTTGTTCATTTTTTTACATAAAAAAGGCCGTTAGTTTTCTGGTTTGAATTGGTCTTATCGGGGCCTATTATAGCTGATTGCAGTATGGGCTCATTGTTGAAGGCCGTACAGTGACCTATAGTTGTTAATGTCTGTGTCATTTTGGTCTTTTGTGGATAGTTGTCTCATTGGCAATCATACCACATCTTCTTTTTTTATATTGCCATGATAAAAATTAATGAATGTACAACTATATATCATATAGTGACTCTATTTTTAGCTACTGTATTACAAGGAAGGCAGAACATGGATAACAGTGGTTTATTGTAATGTTCAGGATGCCATGCTAATACATTTGTACCTTCAATTAAAATAATGGTTAGACTTAATAAGATGTATGTATATTTGTAGGTTGGTCAGATGGTACATGCTATAAAGATGGGATGGATGAAAAGAAGCACAGAGAAAAAAGAGAAAGAAGACGATGAGCCCAAATACCATATGTTGTGGAAAGATGATGAGGAGGTATACGTAGGAGTTATCTCCTCTTTAGTTCTTACTTCATCATTTATTGAGGCAGTTTTCAAAAAAGTATTAAAAAGAAAATAGAAAATTTCCAAACGTTTTGGGCTCACCTTGGGAAGAATGTTAAAGTGAGGCATGGGTGTTAAATATTTTGATATCACAGCTTATTATTTAAGATTGCTTTTTCAAGAAGTTTTTTGTATCCTAATTTTTTACACATTTTCATGATTTATGTTTTAAACATAGTAAAAGCCGGGAAGAAGTATTTATGATGGGCCATTGATATGTGTTAGGCAAACCATCATATCAATGTTTATGTAATTCCCATATAATTGATTGATCATTGGGGGAGGGAAGAATTGATGTTACCTCAGACATGATGAATTTGTCATGTTTGGATTAATTACACTTTTGTTAAAGATTCATAAATTTTAATTAGCATATTTACATTATATTTTTAGAATGAGGCCACAAGGAGATATCGAGCGAATATTCCAGCACCTAAAGCTACACTTCCAGGTCATGTGGAATCTTATAATCCACCTCCAGAATACTTATTTACCAAGGAGGAGGTCAGTATAATCATCTTAAGTGTCAATTTAAGACTAGAGAATGGTAACAAATCATTACAACAAAAAACTAAAGATAGAGAATGGTAACAAATCATTACAACAAAAAACTAAAGATAGAGAATGGTAACAAATCATTACAACAAAAAACTAAAGATAGAGAATGGTAACAAATCATTACAACATAAAACTAAAGATTGAGAATAATAACTTAACAAAACATAACACAGAAAACTAAAGATTGAGAATAGTAATAAAACATAACACAGAAAACTAAAGATTGAGAATGGTAACAAAAAATAATACAGAAAACTTAAAGATTGAGAATAGTAATAAAACATAATACAGAAAACTAAAGATTGAGAATAGTAATAAAACATAATACAGAAAACTAAAGATTGAGAATGGTAACAAAAAATAATACAGAAAACTAAAGATTGAGAATAGTAATAAAACATAATACAGAAAACTAAAGATTGAGAATAGTAATAAAACATAATACAGAAAACTAAAGATTGAGAATAGTAATAAAACATAATACAGAAAACTAAAGATTGAGAATAGTAATAAAACATAATACAGAAAACTAAAGATTGAGAATAGTAATAAAACATAATACAGAAAACTAAAGATTGAGAATAGTAATAAAACATAATACAGAAAACTAAAGATTGAGAATAGTAATATAACATAGGAAAAATGCACCTATATTTAAGTTGTAGACTTCTTTGAAAGGGAATGATATGATATTTGCTTATGCTTCAGTATTCATGTTAACTTTATCAATTGAATGCAGTGACACAGATTCAGACTCAGTATTGGTCTTGTTTAGTGTAATTTTAATGATTGATTTTTTGTTGAAAATATTTCTGTCCAGTTTTTTCCCCCACCTTATGTAACACAATGTGTTACATAACAATATTTTACAAGGTGCAGACATTTATCGTAGACTTTAATTGCATTGTGCATTGTCAACTGCCCCCAACCTAGTACATGTATTATTTAATAGCTAGACTACTCAATGAACTGTTGAGATTTATGACTATTGTTGAAAGCTGATGGATGACCCCTCTGAACTATATAAGATCCAGTTTAGGACTCGAACAGATAGATTGGTACAGAGAGATTCCTACAGATAGATTCCGACAGGAGATTCCGCCAAGGTCTCCCCCTCGTGGGTAGGCTGGAATTAATGCACTTAATATTTCCGAATATACCCCAACAGGACAGAACAGTTATACTACTATACAATCATGTGTCCGTTTGACAATTTATTGAACATTCGAACAATTCAACTTGAAAGACACTTTGTGAACATTCGAACATTTGAACTTTAGACACACTCTTGACTTTGTAATTATATAATAAAATTATTTGATCCTATTACTGACTTCTTTACACTTATAAGTAATAATAATATTTTAAAGATAAGTTTGTCCAAAACTATGTATTTACTACCAGAGACTGCACATGTTTTAGTATGTCCCCGCCGTAGCTGAGGGGGCATTAAGTTTCACCCTTGTCTGTCTGTTTGTATGTCTGTCCCAAAATTGGTTTCTGTTCTCTAACTTTATTTGGCCTCAAACAAATGTTATGAAACTTATTTCTTTAATAGGAAGAACAATGGCTATCACAAGAACCAGAAGAAAGAAGAATGAATTTTATTCCAAAGAAATATGACAGCTTAAGATTAGTACCAGCATACTCAAGTTTTGTTAAGGAAAGATTTGAAAGATGTTTAGATTTATATTTATGTCCAAGACAACAGCAAACAAGGGTAAGCAATATATTTAGCCTAAACATAAATATCGAATAATTCAAAGGAGTAATCTGTTGATTAATGTTTTATGTCAATAGCAATAAATCTGTTATTGATTTCAATATCACAAAATATTTCCTTTTTTTAAAACCAACTAAATTATTTTGTTTATCAGTGAAATAATTTTTAAATGTGAAACCTTCTTTTTAAACTGTTATTTTCAAAAGAAATATAAGTTTCATTGGGGTTGGAATTTTTTCTGTACTGTACTGTACAATTTAAACAAACAAATTTGGTAATTGCTTTCTCAAAACTCATTGAAATCTCTGACAACCATACCTTAGGAATATTCTCTTACTTTAAAATATTATTAACCTAAAAGTTCTACAAAGTATGAGGAATCATAACTGTTAAGTAACACATCATATAAGCATATGTCATTGATCATATTTGCAAATGCAAAAAATAATTATTTAGTAAACACTCTTTTATTGTTTTGATGATACAACAGTGAAAGGCATGAATAATTTTTATTTACAGATGAACATTAATCCAGAAGATTTAATACCCAAGCTGCCAAAACCTAAAGATCTACAACCATTTCCTACACAGCAAGCTATTGTAAGTCATCAAGAGTTCTCTCCCTTGGAATCTATAACACTCTTCTATCAATGATGGCTAGGTTCAGTGATCAATATACATAAAATCGGTATTAATGAATCAATATTAGCCTAGCCAGCTGTCCAATCTAATTGAATTGATTTGAAAAATATTATATTTGAATTACTGATTCTAGAGGGGGGTCTCATCCCGATTTCCCGGTTTTAATATCAGAAAATCCCGAAATCCCGGACATATTTTGTTAAAAATCCCAATCCCGATAAACAAGAAATCACCATTTATTTATTAAAGAGGTCCCCCACTATTTTAGGTAACGAATAGACACATCTGACACATCTTTTAAAGGAGGCCGTCCTGGTAAACTTTGAAAATTAAACCCTCTGAGTAATGTTGTTCTTAATTATTTGCTTTCCTGAATTTGTGCATTTTAAACAATATATTCAGTACGTACATTTTAAACACGTCAAGTTGGGGTATTTGTTTTCTTCAAAATTGTAGAATGTCATAAATATTTTTATATGATATTTGATTATAGAGAAGACTGTGTCTGTGAAATTATCTGTGTAGTAAGGCCAAGAAAAAATACAGGTGTTTCAGGTAACATCCCCTAAAAAATTAGGATAGGTAGGAAAGCAAAATTATTTTTTTTTCAAACGTTTTTGACTGGTTCATATGGAAGAAAAATTCTGACTTTATAAGTGCTTGTCCACATAACATCGAAAAAGCTTTAGTTGTAGAGTTAGATTATAGGTACTTAAAATTGGGGTAGATATATTTAAGGGTACCGGAAACACATGTGTTTTCTTTTAGGTCTTATATAATCTTACTCTTATTGAAAATATCCAAATCAAGTCTAACTTTTGGGAAGGGTTGTAAAGAGGCGTTATGTTCACGGACAAATGCGAAATAAAATTCAAATTTCACGATGAACGAAAAATAAAAAAAAAATTGTTTGCATGTTGCCGTTTTTACCAATTTCACAGTGAAGCACGAACTGTTTTCACGGAAGGTTGAAATTAAAAATGGCAAAACACGTTGCACGAAAATAACCTTTACCACCCTCTTTGGGTATACTGATCCTCTAAATCAGAGCGACACTAATACCAAGGAGATTAGACTTTTATCATGAATTTTGGTTGGCATTTCATTCGTGTACAGTGGATATTAAATATGGCACTGGCTACGGTTATTTAAAAAAAAAAAACGAGCAGAAAATAACAATAAGATCTGATCTAGATACGATTCTGATTGAAGTATTATGAAAATGGCACTTTTATCTGTCCAAGGTACAGTTTTTTGTCAATCCCGTTATATTTCAACAGAAAAATCCCGATTTCCCATGGCTAAAAACGTGGGTTTCCCGTATCCCGATGTTTTTCTATCCCGAATTCCCGATCTTTAAAAAAGGCAATCCCAATTTCCCGTTGCTAAAATCGGTCAATCCCGGCGTCCCGAAAATGGTCTCGCCCCCCTCATTCTATGTCTTCATTTAAATTTAAAAACTTACCTTTTTGCCGAAGCAGAAAATCATATTTAGTTTATCCTTTCAAAATATGATTCTGTTCTCTGACTTTAGTTAGCCAAATGATATGAAAAATCTACACAATGCTGATAACTATCAGACACTTTTAGATTTAGAATTTGGGTGGTGTCACTTGCACGGTTCTTGAGTTATGGCCTTTTATAAATGGAAAAATTACTTAATTTGCTGTTTTTACAATCTTAACTTTTGTTTGTCTCAAGTAGATGTTTTAACACTTATATATATATATATAAATACACAACACTTATTACCACCAAATATCAAGTCTAAAATTGGTTGATATCATGTTTGGCATTTTTGGATTATTTCCCTTTGAAAATTATTTAGAAGCATTGGAATTTATTATTAGCCTGAAAAGTTGCAATAGATTATTCACATTGACTTTGAATTTTGAAAGTTGAAAGTTAAAAGTTACTTGTGCTTCAGGTATGTTGACCTTAATCAAAATAGCAGTCAAATATAAATATTTAAAATATTTAATGTGTTTTTATGACATTTTTTTTATTTATAAGTAAACCACATGGTCAGTTATGGTCTGGATAACTGAAGATAATGTTACTGACAGTAGATACTAAGACCCAGTTCTAATAGTATTATTTGACCACATCTATTCAAATTTATATTTTTTTTCAGATTTATAAAGGCCATACAGATATTGTTAGATGTATATCTGCTGACCCAACAGGACAATGGTTAGCCTCAGGTAAGATAAACATTATTACGGGAAATTCTGAACAGTTGCAATGTTGTTATACTGCCAAATTTGTGACATGATAGGTTTTTCAAAAATAAAAAGTTCCATTTTAAATTTTGAAAACATAATGTGTATGCATTTTTGTTGTACGTTCATTTGTTCAACAATCACAGTTATTAATGCACACAAAATTTTTTAATTTGCAGTCTCATATTTTACTTCATTATCAATGTACTCTGAAAAGTTAGGATGGATAAGCTTTTTACCTGGGATCCACATGAAAATAAGGAAATGTCAAAGGAGAAGTAATCCAACAAATGGAAGGCATCTAGCTTTATCGCTCCGCGGGTAAATTATCATGTTGTGATTGGTTTAAAGACGTCACATGGTGACCCCCTATGAGACCGTAGGGGGTTAGTAAATTTCATAGGGGTTCATGACGTGTTAATGGTGACGTCATCTATCGATGTTGTTGTGTTTCATTGTTTATATTTCAACATAACGCAGCAGAAAAAGTCCAGCGTGCGATAAATTCGTTATACGGTTAACTACTGACCCTCTATGGATCCGTAGGGGGTCAGTAGCGAACCATTTAACTTATAATAGACATATATAGGTTAAGGATTTGCAATAATGACTGCTCACATTAACTTCTTAGTAAATTTGACGTACAAAAATTTATAAAATACAGTGAAACTAAACATTTGTATATGAAATATCCATTAGTATATAGTTACAATTTCAATATATTAAACTGAAAATCTACATCTTAATCATACAACATACTGGGTTAAAAGTTGTTTAAGCAATGCAGGTACCAACTAAGTTAGATTATAGCTTTCAAGTTAAGAACAAGTGCTATGAAGGTTCTATTGTATTAAGACTACCTTAGTGATCACTATTAACTTGTTTTGAATATTTTTCAGGCTGTGATGATGAAACAGTGAAGTTTTGGGAGGTGTTAACAGGGAGATGTATGAAAACATTAAAGGTGTCAGGTACCCCTAGATGTATTGCCTGGAACCCTAACCCTGCCATCTGTCTTTGTCTTGTAGCTGTGTAAGTTTGTATTCAGTAATATTAACAGGGAGATGTATGAAAACATTAAAGGTGTCCGGTACCCCTAGATGTATTGCCTGGAACCCTAACCCTGCCATCTGTCTTTGTCTTGTAGCTGTGTAAGTTTGTATTCAGTAACATGTTATCAACATCATTTCTTATGATAAAAGAATGCATATGTTGTCATAATTTAGCATTACAGTATGAACACACAAAGATGTTAGATATGTAGGTGTGAAAATTTTCTATTTTTAAAACAAATTCAACAGGTACATTATATACTAATGATCCACCTTACAGAACACATATTTAAATTGTTTCCTTTACATGATATTATTAAAACAAAATGTTGCATTAGACAGGACTGGGGCCATTACATTGCAATGTAATGCATTACATTACAATTACTTTGTGATTCTTCCATTACAATTACAATTACAATTACATTTTTTCTCACATGTAATGCATTACATTACAATTACTTTGCCTGTGTAATGCATTACATTACACATTACTTTTTCAATATAAAAACAAAAAGCATTTCAAAAACAAAGGTATATGTACATATGTATACAGTGTTAGCTACATAGACTTCAAATACTGGTTAATTAATATGTGCACTTTATCATCATAAGTGGTTTAAATGTGATGCCATTAAGAGAACAGCGATCAGTTCTGTACACCTTTCTGGCAATACTTAAAAGCCTTTCTACAGGAGCTTATGTGTGGGAAATGGCTAAATACTTGATAGCTGTATTAGCCAAAGAAGAAAGACACACTGAATTTGACTTCCATTATTTCAGTGCATTGATTGAAATTTCTTCACATGGCTCAGACAAGTAGATGTCAACATCATGTACTGCACCGTACCTGTGTCTATACCCTTTGATTGAGTAGTAGGAGGCATGAAACTGAAAAAGTCACTTTCAAGTTTCTTAGGTGGTGGTAAAAAAAAATAAATTATCATATAATTTTGTTTCTAACATTGATCACTTAATCATTAAGACATCATTAAGGATTTCAAAGGGATATAATAAATGTGTCATTAAAGGATTATCTTGTGAAATGCCTAAGGGTTCTGTGAGGACAAACATAAGTTAAGAAGATTTGATTGCAATAAAAACATTGTGATATTAAATTAGGTGAAATAACAACACAGACAGGACCCAAACCACAGTTTGGTTTAAAAATGTTGTTTGATATATTCAATATTTCATTGAAATACATGTAAGGTGTGTATAAAATTATGAAATTTTCAGCTTCATTTTTTTTTCATTGATCTATATAGTTTTGTTTGATAATTTTTTTTATGAGATTTTTCATAGACCACCAAACACCAAAATATTCCCATATCATATTAAACAAATACCAGAAACCAAGATCAAAGACTTGATATTTTTTACCATTTTATATTTCTTACCTTAATGTGTGTTTTAAAGATTGATGTAATTTATTTAATACAGTAATTAACTGTGACAAAAATTTTATTCCATACTTTCTTTTGTTTTTGTTTATATTTTATTTTTATTATACAATATTCTTCAATTTTATCTATTTTACCAATTTGTAATGAAAAGTAATGTACTGTAATGGAGGCATTACATCAATTTTTATCTTAAGTAATCATTACATTACATGTAATTGTAATGCAGAAAATGTGCATTACAAATTACTTTGCATTACATCCAAAAAATGTAATATTACAATGCATTACAATTACACATTACCATTACCCCAGGCCTGGCATTAGAATGACTCCCTGTAATAATGAGATGCCAGTCCAGTGCATTTAAACATAGGATCAACTCTATGCTTTTGTATTTTGTACTTACTGGCTTGATTTCAGAAAAATATATTTTATAATTACAGGGATCAAAGTTTACTGGTATTAAACCCTGGACTTGGAGACAAAGTTCTTATCAGTAATACAGATAGTATGATACAGAATAAAGAAACTTCAGAACCAGCAGGTATTATCCCAGAGCAACTTAAGTTATTTATAAGTCATGAAGAAATAAAGCTACTGCAATGGTCATATTTACACAGTAATAAGACTTAACAGTATTCTATCAGGCTTGTGGCAATATGAAATCTAAGATGCCATACTAAAAAATACATTTTTAAGCAGGTTTTCTGAAGAAAAAATCAGGTAATTCAATTAGATGAAGTAGTGTGGCCTGACAGGCAATATAGATAAAGAAGGTCAATGTACAAAGGAAACTATATCACATGAAATTTTTAATATGTCAATAATTACACCACTAATTCTTTCCACTATATCAGAGTTTAAACATTTCAGTAAGTATCCTATCAAGATATTATGGAGCTACTCAGTGTTATATATGTTGTGCCGAGAATATTTCTTTCACATACTTGTTACAGGTAAATCCCCACCATTGAATTGGACAGTTTGTGAAGATGATCAATATGATGAGGGCTACAGATTTATTTTGTCACATCCTAAGGTAAGGGTTATGGTGGAATCTGGATTCTGAACAATGGATACCGTAAATTCATTAAATTTGGGATGTTTTAGTTAATATAAAAGTTGTCATGGGATAGGTTTCCAAAAACAATAAAAACCTCATCTTATATTAAATAGCGTTATTTGTATTGAGCATTTCCTGAAATCACAATAATTAATCGTGAATACTTGTTCCTAGTCTAACTTTTACAATTTTAATTACAGGCAAAAGTTTCTGAGTTAACTGTAATCAGATTTAAATATTTTGTTGATGCACCTGAACATTGAGAACTAAAACATATCATTTAAATTTATTTTCCCGTAATCATTTGTCACTGCTGGGAAAAAAAACTGATAGACTCCCCTTTTCTTCCTGTTTACATAAGTTTCTAAAAAATAATCATGTTTCACTAAAGTAGTTAACATAGACATAAACTTGGAAACAAACACAGCTTTGAACAGTAAGAAATCTTACTGGCATTTAGGTCAGAAAAGTATTCTCTAGTAAAATATCAAAGAGAGTGCATATTCAGAATATGGTCCTTAAATATATTAGATATTGGACTTCTTCTGTAATTACAGAACAATATATAATAAATGAACTGAAATATAAAAGTCACTTATATTAATGAATACTGGAGATACAAAATCACTTGAACAGCCTGTACATTACCGTAGAAAGGCTTGTATAGTCCACGGTTTTATTCTCCAAAATTGGACCTTCCAGACAGGGTGCGGACTATAGAGTACAATAAGCATGAAATAAGAGAAAAATTTCGATTTCACGGGCGAGGTGGTTTGTTTACATTCCGCCATCTTTTGTTTTACTTTCAATGTCTTATTATAGTGATATCTGTTATGTATGGAATTTGACTCTCACCGCTGAATTTCTTCTTTTACGCTTGCTTTTTAAACTTCCTGTTTAAACATACTGAAGTTTTTAAATTGTTTTTTAAGTGAATTAAACTTATTTTAACAATCATGAAGCATTCTAGAATCATTTACAAGCAGTTTCAGCGTCTGTTTGATGATGGAAAACAGGTTTTTCCAAGAAAATACCGCAAACGACTGCACACGATTATAAATTACCAGTTTCATTAGACCTGTTCTGACAGTTGCTAAAAGTTTTTTTACCTGAAATTTCGTGGGGTGAAGGGGATGCGGACTATGTACCAGTGCGAACTATACAAGCCTTTCTACAGTAGTTTCATATTGTGAATTTGTTATATGACAAAAATGTATTTTCAGGAAATAACCCATGTATCATGGCATGGTAAGGGAGATTACTTTGCCAGTGTGATGCCTAAAGGGGATTCTAAGGCAGTGCTGATTCATCAACTCTCAAAACAAAGGTCACAGGTAATTTATTTAGTCATTTAAATTCTTAAGAGAGAGGAAAATTATTGTCATTGTGCATTAAATGAAGAAATGTGAAAGTTCATTAACTTCATTGCAGTATGTTTTCTAATGGAAAAATCTTTATCTGATAAACCCTGAAAGCCAGAAAAGAAAGTCTGATTTAGATTTTTTTGGGGAAAAAACTCAGATAGAAAAAGTAGTCCACTGTTATACAACATATTGCTGAAATAAATTGTCAAAGTCAGTCTAGGGGATTTTGAATTGGGAAGTGAAATTATATATTTTCAAAGGAAATGAGTGTTCCTTCAATTGATTGTGTTATACTTTATGTTGAATGACTAGATTTTAAAGGGGATACACAAACAATCCACAATTCTTGTTGTTGGACTTATGGTATCAACCATTTACTTTCTAAAATACAATCCTTTGTAAACTGTTAGTTTTCATACAGCATGTAAAGCAGTATTGATGTTACATTCTTCAGTAAGGTTTTCATACAGCATGTAAAGCCAGTATTGATGTTACATTCTTCAGTAAGGTTTTCATACAGCATGTAAAGCCAGTATTGATGTTACATTCTTCAGTAAGGTTTTCATACAGCATGTAAAGCAGTTTTGATGTTACATTCTTCAGTAAGGTTTTCATACAGCATGTAAAGCAGTATTGATGTTACATTCTTCAGTAAGGTTTTCATACAGCATGTAAAGCAGTATTGATGTTACATTCTTCAGTAAGGTTTTCATACAGCATGTAAAGCCAGTATTGATGTTACATTCTTTTCTTTACAGAATCCATTTTCTAAGCCTAAAGGATTGGTACAGTGTGTATATTTTCATCCAATCAGACCATTCTTATTTGTAGCTGTAAGTATCAGCTATTTTTCTGTGATTATAAAAAAATTTTGAGCCTACATTATATTTTGGATTGGTTATAAACTTATCACTCAGCTGTAAGCCTGTCAAATATCAATTTCAACAGTAACCATTTTAAAAAAAGCTGTTGATAAAATATTAATTGAACCATCCAGTTTTAACAAATTATTAATCAGGGCTATTCCAGAAAAAATGAAAGACATTTTATTTCAGTACCCACCACCTAGACAATTGTAATTGAGAATCTAAGTGCATTATACTTTGAGAAGTGATATCCATCAACATGTATTATTAATAGCACTCAGGTCTTTTCCTTGATAAGTATATTATAAGTTATACATGTAATAATATTTTCAGACTCAAAGATATATTCGAGTGTACAACTTATTGAAACAAGAATTAACGAAGAAGCTGATGACCAGTTGTAGATGGGTTTCTAGTATGTCTATACACTCTGGGGGTAAGTCATTCTGTATTTATACCTTCCTTAACTAGCGGATTGTTTTTATAATCAATATAAAAAAGAAGATGTGGTATGATTGCCAATGAGTCAACTCTCCACAGGAGACCAAAATGACACAGAAATTAACAATTATAGGTCACCGTATGGCCTTCAACAATGAGCAGTGCCCATACCGCATAATGTCTTGTTTCGTTTATCATGTTCGTCATTGGTTAAAGTTTCTTGCCATCCTCTGATATTGTTTAGAGCTTGTTACATCAGGAAAGACAGCAGCAATGCATCTCAATGAAGAAGAAAAACATTTTTGCAATCGTTGTAAAAGAATCATGTCTGAACTTGAGACCAATGCATTCATAATTGAGAAAAAAAACATGCTTTTCTTGATTTATCGTCTGTCACTCTCAAGTTCAAAATGTGTAAGCCAAAGATGTATAACTGTCTAATATTGTGCCAATTTAATAAATTAAATAAATATCCATGAACAGCGGTGAAAAAATTACAAAAAAAGGAAATGTAAAGTTTTTACTTTTGGTGTTTTACTGTACCTTCATGTAAGACTTACTACATGTATTATCTGAGGTTACTTGATTTGCCATCAAGTTACAGTAAAACCACAGACAGCAACCCTCATGATAATATATATTATGATATTTTCAGGTGACAATCTTGTGATAGGAAGTTATGATTGTAAACTGACCTGGTTTGACTTAGATCTGTCAACCAAACCTTACCAGACTCTCAGGTAAGTTACAGGTGAAGATATGATTGTAAACTGACCCGGTTTGACTTAGATCTGTCAACCAAACCTTACCAGACTCTCAGGTAAGTTACAGGTGACAATCTTGGGATAGGAAGTTATGATTGTAAACTGACCTGGTTTGACTTAGATCTGTCAACCAAACCTTACCAGACTCTCAGGTAAGTTACAGGTGAAGTTATGATTGTAAACTGACCTGGTTTGACTTAGATCTGTCAACCAAACCTTACCAGACTCTCAGGTAAGTTACAGGTGACAATCTTGTGATAGGAAGTTATGATTGTAAATTGACCTGGTTTGACTTAGATCTGTCAACCAAACCCTACCAGACTCTCAGGTAAGTTACAGGTGACAATCTTGTGATAGGAAGTTATGATTGTAAACTGACCTGGTTTGACTTAGATCTGTCAACCAAACCTTACCAGACTCTCAGGTAATTTACAGGTGACAATCTTGTGATAGGAAGTTATGATTGTAAACTGACCTGGTTTGACTTAGATCTGTCAACCAAACCCTACCAGACTCTCAGGTAAGTTACAGGTGACAATCTTGTGATAGGAAGTTATGATTATAAATTGACCTGGTTTGACTTAGATCTGTCAACCAAACCTTACCAGACACTCAGGTAAGTTACAGGTGAAGTTATGATTGTAAACTGACCTGGTTTGACTTAGATCTGTCAACCAAACCGTACCAAACTCTCAGGTAAGTTACAGGTGACAATCTTGTGATAGGAAGTTATGATTGTAAACTGACCTGGTTTGACTTAGATCTGTCAACCAAACCTTACCAGACTCTCAGGTAAGTAACAGGTGATGTTAAGTTCATAATCCATTAAAATGTTGAAGCAATCTCATTGCAACAAATATCTTAGATAGGAAACATTCAGAACACAAGGAAGTTCATTTTGCTATTCTTAACCATTTAAAAGATAGTCAGGTAGATTTTACTCCTTTTATTACAACTTATATATCACACTATCATAACTGAAATAAATGTATATGTTCTGCTTAGAAAGAAATGAATTATCTATTAAGAAAAATTGTGTATTTTAAATATGCCTTGATATTTTTGAGTTACTATGTGAACAAATTTTAGATCTATTATACATTCAATACAGTTCCCTACACTTGGAATGCTTAGGTATTTCTTTTCATTTACAAACAGAAAATGTACATACATAAAAAATAACAAGATGTTTGAGACAAAATATGAACAAAAAATATAATTTCGGAATCCTTGACCTCTATTACAATTGTAAAGATGAATTTCACACCTGGAGTTGATTTGTATAAATCAAAGCCTTTAAAACAAATCCCAAACAAGAGTTTGTCATAAATATATTGTTCATACATTTGTCTGTTTGAAGTCTGTACATAAGCTAAATCTTACAAGGTTTATAGATATTAACCAATGACATAATCTTTTGTCATACAAGTAATACAAACATTTGTTATTTAGGCATCATAAGAAGGCAATAAGACATAGATATTAACCAATGATATTATCTTTTGTCTTACAAGTAAGGGACGACATCAAAAGTTCAATGTAGGATAAAAAACTTAATTCACATAGTTTTTTCAGACCCCACCACCCCCTCTTAACTTAATTTGGGAAAAAATGATTTACCAATAAGGATATATGTAAAAATCGATTTTAGATATACAAAACTTGCAGAATTTTAACCCCCCCCCCCCCACCCCCAAACTATTTTATTTAAGTTTTTTATCCTACATTGATCTTTTGATGTCGTCCCTAATAGAAACATTTGTTATTTAGGCATCATAAGAAGGCAATAAGACATAGATACTAACCAATGATATTATCTTTTGTCATACAAGTAATTGAATAATTTGTTATTTAGGCATCATAAGAAGGCAATAAGACAAGTGAGCTTCCACAAGAGGTACCCCTTATTTGCCTCAGCATCAGATGATGGAACAGTTATTGTCTGTCATGGAATGGTATATAAGTAAGTATATAATAATTAAGTTGTAAAGCTATCTAAAAGACCAACAAACATTACTCAAAGAAGAAAAACAAGAAGGTTTTTTAGTGTACATTATTGTTTAGGGGCCAGCTGAAGCCTGCCTCAAGGTTTGGGATTTTCTTGTTGTGTTCAAGACTCATTGGTGGCATTGGGCTGTTATCTGCTCTTTGGTGGGGTTGTTGAGACTATTTTGAGATATTTTCGTACTAATTGTTATGAATAATGGCCTCTGTGAGTTTCTGTTTTCCAAAAGTCACTAAAACGTCATATTTACATCATCAAAAGACTGTCAGTAATTGTATATCATTATGTTATGTACATAATTCCAAAAATTGTAGTTAATCTTTAATTAAGGTGGTTAAACTAGGTTTTTAATCGAACAGCAGTTGTCATATGTTAGCTGATAATATAATCCTTTTCAAATTATATTATTGGTTTATATTGACAGCTTGAAAAAAAAATGTATTTCATTAAATCCTGCATTCATCACAAGACAAAATGTTTTATTGCAAAAAATTATGTATTTTAACACGGTTTATAATCCTTGTACCTTTGATAACTTTTCACATCACTGGGTTGATGCCACTAGTAGCAGCACTTCTGTTGTGATATGAATATCAATTATGTGGTCATTTAAAAAAATTTCCTGTTTACAAAACTTAAAATTTTTCAAAAAACAAAGGATTTTCTTATCCCATGCAAAGATTACCTTTGCCGTATTTAGCACAACTTTTTGGAATTTTGGATCCTCATTGCTTTTCAACTTTGTTCTTGTTTGGCTTTATAAACTATTTTGATATCAGCATCACTGAGGTGCCTTATGTAGACGAAAAGCGCGGCTGGCGTACTAAATTATAATCCTGGTACCTTTTTGCTTCATGATGTATTGTGCTTATTTGTGTTTTTGTGGATGTCTCATTGATGTATACCCCACATCTCAGTTAAAACACCCCACTTATGACAGGTTAGTTTAACTACAATCATAATTTCATTGTTCTCTCATAGAACACTTTGGTGTCCTTCAGCAGTTGGCAGCCCCAAAATAGCCAATAGTGATAAAGATAAAGGCAACAGTAGTATACTGGTGTTCAAAAGTCATAAATTGATTGAGAGAAAAACAAATCCAGGATACAAATTAAAACCATGGGAAACACATCAATTATAAGAGGAAACAAAGGAACAACAGGAACACAGAACTGCAACAAAAACAAACAAACGTCAACATACATAGAAATGAAGTATTTGATAACAACTGCCATGTGACAGAAAACATCTAAAATACAAAAACATCAATCAATAATTTTAAATCTGCAAGGAAGTACAGAAAAAGTTATCTACAAGAGCAGTTTACAAAAGAGTTGATTCTTAAATATTGTTTCTTTTTTTATTTCAGTGATTTACTACAGAATCCTTTGATAGTACCAGTGAAAGTTTTACATGGACATAAAATAACAAAAGATCTCGGTGTAATAGACTGTGAGTTTCATCCAACACAACCTTGGGTGTTCTCCAGTGGAGCAGATGGAACTATTAGATTGTTTACATAATAAAAATAACATGAACATATTAATGATCTTTGTTTGCTGCAAACTTATCAGCTAGAGATGTTTATGGAATGAAAGAAAAGCCTCCCTCTGCCTGCTAGCAGCTACACTATATGCTGCATTAGTAGATGTCTGCTAAAATCATCTCAACCCCCTGGTATATCTTTTCTGGCATTCACTACTTGTTGCTGAGGTACATGATGCATCAGTAGAGATCTGCACGAAATACCTCCACCCTTATGTGTCCTTTTTTTACTTTCCTGCACTTTGTTATTGTGAATTTTCCCCAAAGGATTAGGGACAATAAGGCCCTTATTTGGCCCAAAAATAACTGCAAATTTAAAAGTTATCATGCATATTCTTAAATTACTAAAAACTTGACTAAGGCATAAGGTATTTAGAGAAACAAAACAAATTTGACATTGAACAAGTTACCATGGCAACAAACCATGACTTAATTTGCATATTTTGTAAAATTTATTGGTTTTCCTTGTTTTTTCATCAAATTTTAAGTATATTATACATTGGAAAAGTATGTGAGAAACAACTTTATATTTGGTGAGATTATGCCAATAGTTATCATGAAGCTTCTTTCAAATTATTTTGTTGTTTCTTGGCTGCGCAGGATGTTTCCACAATGGCAATTAAGATAGAAAACTGCATAAATTCTGTATTTTTCATCGTCTTTGTGAAAACAGTACATATTATGACGTAATTGTGACGTCTTCAGATAATATCTTTATGTTTTTCATCTATATTTCTTGACCCTATGCATTTATAAACATTATGTGCCAATTTGAAATGGTTATCAAACATTTTATTTTCTTGAGCCAAAACTAGGCCTTAACGCCCTTACTCCTTTGTAACAACCAATGTAAATGTATGATAAAAGCAAATAAATGCTGTTTTCTCTATAAGACAATCAAAAAGTATTAACAAGATTACTGAACTCGAAGGTAAATTTATAAAGGGTAAGTCATAAAAACTGACAAATTCAAATATAAGACATTTCATCCAACGAAAAATAATGAAAACAAATTACAAATGGTATTCTTACACTAGAAATTAGACATGAAAAGAGCCAATCTGAGGTTTTACACTTACATAAGTAACCAAACATGAAAACAGCCAATCTGAGGTTTTACACTTACATAAGTAACCAAACATGAAAAGAGCCAATCTGAGGTTTTACACTTACATAAGTAACCAAACATGAAAACAGCCAATCTGAGGTTTTACACTTACATAAGTAACCAAACATGAAAAGAGCCAATCTGAGGTTTCACACTTTCACACTTACATTAGAAACCAGACATCAAAAGAGCCAATCAGAGGCTGCACACTTACATTAGAAATCAACTCATCATAGATACCAGGTTTAAACTTTGTATTTTCGCCAGACGTCTCGTTTACAAAAAACTAATCAGTGATGCTCAATCCCAAAAAATTTAAAAAGGTCAAACAAAGTACAAGATTGAATAGCATTGAGGACCAAAATTCCCAAAAGTTTTGCCAAATACAGCTAATGTAATCTATTCCTGAGGTAGAAACCAGACCTGAAAAGAGTCAATCAGAGGTTTCACACATACATTAGATACCACACCTTCAATAAAACAATCAGAAATGTCTCACTTGCATTAAAAACAAGACTTACAATGAGCCTATCAGAGGTTTTACTACCATAAAAGGCGAATATAAATGTTTACCTCTAAGTCATCAAGTTATAGGTTATATTGAATAAGAAACGGAATCGATATAGTACTGCCTTCATGTTTAAACTCTTTAACATATGGACAGTTCATATGTTAAATGTCTAAATTAATGTTCTCGGACTTCAGTTGAATAACATATTGAATCGTTGTATTGGTCAGTCTTTACTAACTAATGTGTTTTGTATATATGGACGGTTTTACCATCGTCAAGAATAACCAGAAGTTCATTTGTTTCTCGATTATAACTTAATCCACGTGGTTGTTTTATTCCATCTTCAAAACTTAGTATCACCTCCCCTTCTCCATTTGGAGATATTTTATGAATATTATAGGTGATATATCCTGCCACATAAACATTACCCTGGTTATCTACAGCTACTCCTTTCGGTAATTTTAGATCATGACTGGAATAGAATTCTTTTTGTTGTCCAGTTGAAGTGACCATATAGACCTTATCACCGTAGTTACTTGAGCAGAAAATATCACCATATTTGTTCATGAACGTATCTCTAGGATCAAATATTGTTTTTATTTGCTTTAATATTCTACCATTATCTTTATCAATATTACTTAATGTCCACCCTTGACTCCTTACCCACATTTTCTCACCCAATGTACATACTGCCCAGAAGTTTCCGTCATCTGTAATAAGCTTCACAACTGTCATTGTTTGTGTGTCTATGAGTTGGATTCCAGAGCCGAAAGTGACGACTGCATGCCTATTGTCACACATCGCCACACCTAGTGGTTGGTGATCTAAGTACATTATAATGATATCTGAACCATCAGTCTTACAAGAATACAAACAGTTTTCATTGAAAGCACATAAAAGAAGGCGACTGTTGGGAATAAAGCAACATCGAAACACTCTCACATCTTCACCTAATTGCGAGGAACTAAATGATTTCAATAGTAAAATGCATCTATCTGAGTCGGACCGACAATATGTATGGACAGTATCTGTTACATCAAGGATGCCCATTGAGTGGACTAAATCGGGAAAATTGATTACTTCTTCTGAAGGTCTGAATTCCATTTTCTTGGTAATAGCTTTCTTTTGAACATCTTCAACAACTGCCTTTTGTCTTTCAGTTTCTAATTTCACAAATTGAAGGGTTCTGAATATATTTGAATCGATTTGATGTGACCTAACTGAGCCAATTGTATTCCTCCACGTGGTTAGATCTTCATACATGTGTCTCATGCTGCACACAGTTTCATTTGTGTTCTGTGTGTAATTCTTGCACGTCTCTTCAACCTCTGATAATATTTTAACTTCTATGTAATCCAAATGTGAATTGATTTTCTTCCGAATTTCAGATATTTTGTCCTTGATTTTTTGTTTTTCTGTAAGTGATTCTGACAATGCGTTATTCAATTCTCCCATTATTTTTTCCATGTTATGCATCAAGTCTAAAGTTTCTTTCTTCAAATCGGCTATTTGTGTTCCTTCTTCAACATCTATAATGGCCTGTTCGATAGATATTATTGTTGTACAGTTGAAATGTGCCTCTTGTTCACACTTAGAACATATCATTTTATCATGTTCATTACACCATAAATTCATTGTCTGGTCAGAATGACATGGACAGTGTTCTGTCGATCTATGTACATCAGCTGCACTTTCATGAAGCGATGTTTGTTTTGGAAAGTCTTGTGATTTTTGAATTTTTCGCTTAATTATATTATGTGGACTTGATAATTTCTTATGGACATCAGCACATGATTGACAAGCATGTTCAGAACAAGTAGTACACCAAAGTTCAGCACCAGTTTCCAGACCATCCCGGAGACAACCAGCACATAATTCTGCAGACATTCTGAAATGTAAAAATAACTTTGAATTTTACGCGACTACCATACATGTGAGAGATTTGGTTAGCTATAAGACCAGATTAAATCCATCATTTTCTATACCAAGTCAGGAATACGACAGTTATTTTCCATTCGTTTGGTGTGTTTTAGGTTTTGATTTGTCTTCTGATAAGGGACGTTTTGAATTTTCCTTAAAGTTTGGCATTTTTGTCATTTATTTTTAGCAACATTAGATATCTACAAATGTACTAGTGATGTAATGTCAAAACATTGCATAAGGCAGTTGTTTTCCTTTATATAAGCTAGTCGCTTTGTAGCTTTTTTTGGGGTGGGGTGTTATCAAAATGTACATGCATGCTTTTTCCTAATGTAACATTTTTCATTAGTTGTGATTGATTCGACATACTTAACCCTCTTTCGTTTTATAAATGTCTATAAGGACAAACAATATGTTATAAGCACTGCAGTTAATCAGGGATTTATATGTACAAATCCTTGAGTCAGTGCACCAATTTACAAAATTTCATTATCATAGTTATTATCATTTATGGTAAACTATTAAAACATATAAACAATAAGAAACTGCCCATTTTCAGTTTGTATAAGGCGTTTAATTTCCTGCTAGATATGATAACATATATTAAATAGCAACGTAGCTAGACATTTAAGTTAATCAATTTTCAAATTTTCCTTTTATGTACGACTTATTAATAACAATTCAGATTAAAGGGATACCTATATAGTTCTCATCAAGTTTTTATTTGACAACTTGTTAGTGGACAAGGTCACGAATCAGAAATAACT
Organism: Mytilus galloprovincialis; assembly: GCF_965363235.1. Taxonomy (NCBI): domain Eukaryota; kingdom Metazoa; phylum Mollusca; class Bivalvia; order Mytilida; family Mytilidae; genus Mytilus; species Mytilus galloprovincialis. The sequence goes on from NC_134843.1 coordinate 95,054,484, forward strand.
GTGTCAATCCGACATTTTACAAGTGTAATCACCATTCCTTTTGTTTTGGATGTTGGTATAGTAGATTTTTAACTCGGGAAAGAAAACGTCATATAAAGTTACCCTGTACGCCAGTCAGACAAATAATTTACAGAATGTATCTCTAGTGTTCGACTTGATCTTTACTTGATAATTCCAAAAAATACTCTGAAACTGTTTTTAGAGTTTGAGATTATAATAGTTTGTACTGCTGTTTCTCCATTTTTGACATTTTTACCTATTGTGTATGTTTGTTTTGTTGAAACATCGTTGTCAATATAATAGAATTTGATGCGACTGACATACAATTGAGAGGTTTAGCTAGCTTTAAAACCAGGTTTAATCAACCATTTTCTTGAAAGAAAATGCCTATACCAAGTCAGGAACAAGACAGTTGTAGTCCATTCTTGTGATGTGTTTGAGCTTTTGGTTTTGCCATTTGATTAGGGACTTTCCTTTTTGAATTTTCGTCGGAGTTAAGTATTTTTTTTTTTTTTTTTTTTACTTGTTACCGAGTGTTCCTTTTTGAATCTAGTTTAAAAGTTGTGTCGGCCTAAAAATAGAACGCATGGATAAAACACTGTTTTGGCTCAGAATTTAAGAATTAACACTTGTGTGGGTAAATCTGACCAACGGGCCAATTTGTATCGCCTATGATTTTTTTTTTAAAGAAACGGAGAACCCCTTTTGGAGTTGTTGCCCATGAATTTTGTTTTCCGATCTAAATATATTTATTATAAGTTTTTGTTTATTATCTTGAAAACAATTACATATACGAGTAGATAGAAATTTAAAATAACCATAACAATCAAACCTTTAAATAATTAAACATCAATTTGTCCTTTATACTTCTTTAGTAAATAAAAAGAATCTTTCAATAATCAAATAAAAAGAAAAGTAGCACCCACACTATAAGTCAATAAGATCGAAATAAAAATTGATCTATCATAGGAATTTTTGTCTTTGAAAAAAGGATGTTTACACATTTTCGCTGAAACCTGGTAAAACGCAATAAGAATCAGATATAAATAACTTAAATTAGAATTACAAAAAGTCCACATTGCTGGTATCGTCAAAACAAAAGTGCTTGTCCTTTAAAGATGAGTTTAACCATTTTGCATTTTTTTTTTACAGAAACCATTTATACAAATTAATAGAAACTACAATTGATGAAGTTATAAAGCATGATACGATCTATAAATAAGTCAAAACAGCCGATATTGTCATCTTACTTACCCACTTAATGAAATAAAGTGTTTTACCCATTTTATGAACTTTTGGCAAACATTTTGATAAAGAGCAAAACTAATTAACAAGATAAGATCATTAAAAAGTTTACATGGTAAAAATCGTCAATAAACCACATTAAAGGGTTTATTGCTCTTTTAATTAAAAGATGACTTCTCCACTTTTCTTGTGTATTTGGCAAACAATGTATTGTAAAAGTACAGAGAAAATAGCAAAATGTTCAGCACAATCGTTTCTGCTTATATGTCAGTAGGAACGACAAAAACCAACTGGTTCTTGTAGGAGTTATTTCCCCTGAGTGATTCTTTTTCACATTTTTAATTTTGGTCTAGAAATATAGTGGTAAAATGAAAAAGACCAGAAAATATGTTCTAAATACAATATAAAAAAGAAGATGTAGTATGATTGCCAATGAGACAACCCTCCATAAGAGACCAAAATGACATAGACATTAACAACTATAGATCACCGTACGGCCTTCAACAAGTTGGTCATTAAGAACAATCGTAAAATTAAATCGATGAGTATACTCTGTAAACTTTAAAAATGACGACCACAAGACGATTTATAAAAATGTCACTAAATTAAAGATACAAATAATCAAACATAATTGATTTTTATATACATATTTCCAGTCAATACAGACTTTTGCCGAGAGTCTCTTGTTCAAAATTAAGAAATGCATTCACTAAATCTTGTAGGACTTTGGAAATATACAGAATTTTAGAACAATGCGTTTAGCATTCTTTTCATGATATATATATACGGCATGACACATATTCATGATATTAGTAGCTTAAAATAATTTATTGAATTCTCTCATTATTAATTCATGCAGTCTATACAGTTTTCCCAAAGTTTAACAAAAGCAACATATTTGTAGAATGCACTTACCTTCGTTCAAGTTAACTTGCTACCTACATTACAAAGGTATGGCTATTGATTACCTAGTACACCTTTTTGTAGATAAACTAGTGACGTAACAATATTACTGGTATACAGTGAAATTGGTTTTTTGTAAATGAGAGGATTTTCCTTTATCAAAGCTTACAAGGAAAGTGAAGATTGAAAAAGATATACGGAAAATTGGGTACACGTTATCTTATAAATCTAATACGGACATTCGTATGGTCATATTTATAAATTAACTGTTTACAAAACTTTTGAAATTTTGAAATACTACGGCTTTTCTACCTCAGGAATAGATTACCTTAGCTGTATTTGGCAAAACTTTGAAGAATTTTGATCCTCACTGCTCTTCAACTTCGTACTTTATTTGGCCTTTTTAACTTTTTTTTTTTATTCGAGCGTCACTGATGAGTTTTTTTGTAGACGAAACACGCGTCTGGAGTAAATACAAAATTTAATCCTGATATCTATGATGAGTTGTTCTCCAATAAAAAATAACATACAACCAACCTATGTAAAACGAAGAAACTGAAAGTAGAAACCCAGAAGACAATACACAATCAACTAGATTCAGAAGTAACTATAGACTCATAATTTACTTCCCAATGGTTTTAACTTTGACAAATCATATTTCTCAAAGTTGTTGTCCTAAGATTATTTATTTATTAGAAGAGAACATATGTTGGTCAAAAGACTTAATCTTTGGTACTTGTATGTAATCATTTATTTTTTAATCACAATAAGAAATTGTAAGTACCAAATTCTATCTTTTCTCAGTAATTAGCCAATATCTTACATAAAATTTCTCTGACGAAAAATGATAACAATGTTGTTAAGAAGCTTATCCAAGAGTGTTTCTTTCTTATTCAATAAATGTCTGATAACTGATAAGGCCACATGACCATCAGTAATTCACGTGTGCCTTTGACTACTTACATAAAATCACATTATAAGAATTATTGTTCATTGTCATATATCTTATTCCTTCACTGAGAAGTACACTAGTGGTAAGCTAAACGTATGGTTTCTTTTTGTTACTTCACTGAAATACAATTAAAAACAATAGATAATGCAAACTACGTATAACATTCTGACAACGTTCTGGGAGTAGGGTCACCCAAAGTGTGCAGTGCAATTTGATTGTTCGACAACTATAACATAACTGCTTTCAGATATTTTCAATTCCCTATTTATGTTTTTTTTTTTGTGATTTTGGGGGTACAGGGAAACAATGAATTTAAATGTTCAACGTTGTAGAAATAAAATAATGCAGTTTTCTAATCACTGAAATTTGTTACATACTGTGATTTTTGTTCATTGATGAATGATTCGAGCACTATTTTCAATTCCCTAATAAGACAATTATTATATTACCAGAAGTTCATTTCTAGGACTTTCAAATGCAAGCCTTGTAGGTGTTGATCATATTATCTTTTGGCGTATAAAATTATAATCCTGGTACTTTTGATAACTATTTATCATGTTTATACATGCACATGCACTAAAAGCAATTGAAAAAATCAAAAACATACATGCCAAAAAAACAAATTATTACTTTTTAAATCTCATTTTGGGTTGACTGTATAAATGAATGTCCCTTTTGTATGTTTCGCCTATCTTTTTTAAACAATAAATAGAAAAGAACACTTGGCGTCAGTATTTTTTAACCAGGTACCAAATGTTAAATTTTCTTTAACTGTTAATGATCATTAATTATAACCCCCATACCAAACTTTGTACCTAGTGTAATATTTTGTTTCATAGATTGTATTATTTTTACAGACAATGTGGTCCATACTAGTGATTGTTATATCATCAATACTTATAACTTGTGCCAGTATACCAACAACACCACCCGTATGGCCTTCAGCATTCTCGGTAGATTTTGTAGAGGACATATTTTTCGCTGTTGTGAAATATTCCCACAACAATGGAACATGGTATTATGACTTTCCGAATGGCAGAGCGAGATACGACCATCTTCGTGGACAGAAAAATAATTTTTGCGGAGGACAAAAGCTCAGTGACAATGATCCAAAGGCTCCGTGTAGTCTTTTGTTTACAAACCATAGTAACATGTATGTTATATATCCAGAGGCAAAGACATGCTGTATTTTGTGTGGCGAAAAAGAAGGTTGCACTGTTCTAAAACCAACTTGGTTGTCGAATTCCTCGTATACTGGCGATAAAGTATTTGAAGGAAAGAAATGCCATGGGTGGGCTGAACCAGGACACATTTTCACAGACGAACTTTACGTTACTGATGAGAATGTTCTTTGTCAGTACCATGAAAAGTCATTTGTTGGTGATTTGATTCATACTCTAACATTCAACCAAGCAAGTTACAAAGTACAACAACCAGATACATCGATCTTTGATATTCCAAGCTATTGTAAGGATGTATGTCCTCGCCCTTATCCAAATCACGTGACACTCAAACGATCGATATTATAAATAAGTGTAAAATGCAGTTTATTTAGAGAATGAGAACAATATTTGCCTATACATTTTACATATCCACATCTTTATCGTTGGGATATTTTTCGTTTAGTCAGTGAATTGTTAGGAAAATATTGTAATGAACAAATTGTAATCTTTGGCATTGCACAAGGTAATGTTTTATCTGACTGTTTATTGACACGTCTTTTCACTAAATACATTGGGTTTTGGATGTGTACGAATTGATAATTTAGTCTTAGATGAATGATTGTTTTTTTAGTAGTTTTTATTTGTTTTGAACTAACTGTCAGTAACTGCTAGTACTGTCATATCTGTACTAAGTGTCTTTTTGTTGTTGGGATGTATATGTACCGGTCCACGTCCACTTTGTCTTTTGTTAGATACGTTTCCTTTTTTCAACTGACTTTGTCGCGCTTGCGACTTTTGTCGCAGAATGCTCGACATCGGGCAATCCGGCGGCGGCGTTAACTAACTTTTTTTAGAGCTTAATATTTTAGAAGGTAGACGACCTGGATGCTCCATACTTTGTAGATACATGTGCTGTAGATTCATAATGTTCCGAAGTTTCCGTCTGTCACATGTACATTGTCCTTGACCTCATTTTCTTGGTTCACTGACTTCTTGAAAAAAGTTCGTTTTTTTCTTATTATGAGTAATAGGACAACTATGTTTGGTATGTGTGTACCTTGCAAGGTCTTCGTGTCCGTCAGACAATTTTTCTTTGACCTCAATCTCATTTCATGGATCAGTGAATAAGGTTAAGTTTTGGTGTTCAAGTCCTTATCTCAAATTATATAAGCACTATGTTTAATATATTTGGTGTATGGAAGGATTGTAAGGTGTACATGGCCGGCAGGTGACATCTGACCTTGACCTCCTTTTCATGGTTCAGTGGTTATAATTAAGTTTTTTTGTGTTTGGTCTGTTTTCTTATGCTGTATGCAATAGGTCTACTATATTTGGTGTATGGAATGATTGTAAGGTGTACATGTCCAACTGGCAGGTGTCATCTGACCTCAACCTCATTTTCATTGTTCAGTGGTCGAAATTAAGTTTTTGGTCTTTTTTCTAATACTAATGGGTATATTTGGTGTATGGAATATTTTATGATGTACATGTCAGTCTCGTAGGTTTTATTTGACCTTGACCTCATTTTCATGGTTCATTGCACAGTGCTAATGTTTGTGTGTTTTTTAAAACTATAAGCAATAGGTCAACTATATTTGTTTAGTGGAAGGATTGTAAGATGTACATGTCTGCCTGGCATGGTTCATCTGATCTTGATCTCATTTCCATGGTTCATTGCTCAATGTTTGGGTTTCTTAGTTAAGTCTGTTTCTTATAAACTATAAGCAATAGGTCAACTATATTTAAAGTATGGAATATTTGTAAGGTGTATTTCTTTTTGGTGTATATGACTTTGACCTCTTTATCTTTAATCATGTTAAGTCTATGTGATAATTGTATTAAAGCTTTATATTATGTACTATCAACATAATATTAATGGTAAGTAAAAAAGGCGAGACATTGCAGCGTGTCCCCTCTTGTTATAGTTTGTTCTTTTGGTTGTATTGTTACACCACTCTCCCATGTTAGGGGAGTGTAAGTGCCTTCAAACTAATTAGAAAAGAAGTAACAAACTTAATATGAAAAAGACCACATTCTGTATTTGCCTCTCCCAAGCCTGGAGTCTGTAATTCAGCGGTCGTCTTGTGTTGCTGTGTTACATATTTGGTTTTCGTTCATAATTTTGTACATAAATTAGCCTGTTAGTTTTTTCGGTTGCAATGTTTTACATTTGTCATTTCGTGGCATTTTATAGATGACTTTGTTGTATGGGCTTTGCCCTTTGATGAAGGCCGTACGGTGACCTATATTTTCTAATTATACAATCATTTGTAAAACGTACGCTTATATAAGATAGATACCATTTGATTTTATTGGGTAGCGCTAGGATGAAATTTGAAAACATTCAGGACAGGAGCTTTGAGTTTAAAAACGGCAAGATAAGCAACTTTGCCAAAAAAAGCAGGATAAGAATTTGTGTTAAAAAAAAGTCAATATAAACTAATAAAAAGAAAGGCAGGATCGAATAGAGTGAAAAATGGCAGTTCTCTTATTCTAAAATTTCAGAACTGAAGTTTGTTAAATATTTACAGTAGAGACTGCATAGGTCACCGTAGGTATGCTTCTAAAAAGAATAGCATTGTGCGATATGAACTGGTTCAATTCTAAAATTTCTGATGTGACGAAGGTCAAGACATTTCAAGAGAGATTGAATAGAAATACTTTCACAATGAATAACACAAACCGATTTGAACTGGTATAAACTTAAAAGTTGGACGGAGGTTAAGTAATTACAACAGAGGCTGCATAATTATATTTATTCAATGTACTTGAGTAACTGATGATTAATTACCTAAACACTTGTATACAGTATACATTTTGTAAGTACCACTGTAAAAACGTACTTAAAAGTGTCTGTTCATAAGTAGCACGCGCTAATTCGCGGTGGTTCAACTATTTTGAATACAGATATTGACCGTTTGTTAAAGTAGGATATATACCTTGGATAGAATATGTTTGTTTTCTAAATCGAAATTTGTCCTTTAGATTAAACAAAGATCTACAGTGTGCAGTTTTTTGTCGAGCCAGCGACTTTAGTTGCAGAAAGCTCGACATAGGGATAGTGATCCGGCGGTGGCGGCTACGGCGTTAGCTCACTTCTTAAAAGCTTTATATTTTAGAAGGTGGAAGACCTGGATGCTTCATCCTTTGTATATAGATGCCTCATGTTACGAAGTTTACGTCAGTCACATGTGCAATGTTCTTGACCTCGTTTTCACGGTTCAGTGACTACTTGAAAAAAAGTTAAGATTTTTTGTAATCTTAAATTCTCTCTTATTATAAGTAAAAGGATAACTATATTTGGCATGTGTGTACCTTGCAAGGTCCTCATGCCCGTCAGACAGTTTTCATTTGACCTCAACCTCATTTCATGGATCAGTGAACAAGGTTAAGTTTTGGTGGTCAAGTCCATAACTCAGATCGGTTCATTGCTCATTGCTCAGTGTTAAGTTTTTGTGTTTTGGTCTGTTTTTCTTAATCTATAAGCAATAGTCAACTATATTTGTTTAATTGTATGGAAGAATTGTAAGCTATTCATGTCTGCCTGGCATTATCTATTCTTACCTTGACCTCATTTTCATATGGTTCATTGGTCAATGTTTAGTTTTCTTGGTTAATGTTTAGTTTATGTGACAGTTGTAATAAAGCTTTATATTTAGGACTACCAACATAATATCAATGATTAGTAAAGAAGGCGAGACATTTCAGCGTGTGCACTCTTGTTTCATAACCTTGTGGCTTTTATTACAGCAATCATCATCCAGAGGCTTTATCAACATCCAGTTTATTCAATGATTCTCTTCAATGCATACCGTTTAATATAAGATGAGATATTTTTTAATCCAATGAAAGGGCCCAATGAAGAGCAAAGTAATCTATTATAATTATTTAGATAATTGACAGACTGGTTTTGATAATCATATATACATGATATATTACCGTATAAATACAGTTGTTAATATAAAATCGTTTAAAAAGTGTATTATTCAAGCCCCTAAATATCAAAATCTCAATAATTTTCCCCTTTTTGCCATGCGGGTGAGAGAAAACCAAGTGACTGGTATGCATGTTTGCCACGGTTAAATTCATCACAGATATTTAAGTTATTGTCTTTCTTCTGTTTTCACTATATATTGAAAAAAATATACTAAATTATTTAATGATTTATCATTTTTACTTATTCTACAAATCAATAACTATATTTTTTCCCATCACTTTATGAAATTAAATTACATCATGTGTGTCGAAAACTCTTTCATTAAATATAAGTAACAGTGACATAGTGTTATTTATATAGACTCTCTGCGGGTCAAAGGTTTTTTCACGTTTACAATTAAGCAGATATATTTTAGGGTTATGTGGATAAAATAACTGATTGTATAAATAAACATGTGCATTACGTTCAATGTTTGTGTTTACTATGATATGAACCAATAACTAGTACAATGTGAGAGCAAGACGGAGTTAAATTTTAGGACAGTAAAAATGAAGTTTGTGTTCAAAATAGAGAAATTATAAGTTTGTCAATCAGATCTACTGTCAAGTGTTTACTCGTTACACAGAATGTCAGTACAGTATACAGACAGGGGATTTGCTTGGGTGGTATTAGGGGGTAAGTTTATTCATACACCGGCCTTTTACTGATGCGGAGATGTACTCTGATCTTTGTGTCCGTCAGTATGATCAGTTTTTAATTTTTTGTTCCTTCCGTAGTTAGTATCCGCTAAACACGCATAATTAGGAGTACGATATTTGCCGGATTGGAGACGGAATAAAGTGTCCAGGTAAGGTGATATACTGGCTCAGTCTTGTTTCATATTTATATATCACCAAGATTTTAGTAAATCTTCAAAGCATCAATACATGGAGTACAAGTGGTATATTGCATCTGACCGGAACGTTTGCCATATCTACAAAAGGAGCACAAATCTTGTTTCTAAACAACTGACTGCATTTACATATAATTTTCACATTCTCTATTCTACCTCAAAATTATACCAATTCTATTTTATCCGAGTCCTCTTTTGAAAGTTTCACATAGCAATATAATTGACATTAATTTACTATGTTTAAACAAATGTGGAGGTGGGATAAAAATTGGAAGCAGTGTTAGATTATCAGTGTATGGATAGTTTACTGTACATTGCTAATAATATATGAATACTGGTTCACAAGTCAATTGTTTATCATAAATAGACAGGAAATACGAGAAAATCTTTTAAATACCAGTATATATCCGCTTTATACCCATGTTACACGTTTTAAGCTTATCAAATGCATAATTAACTTGTTAAAGGGATAATGATAATATGACTAAAGCGGACAATCTCCAAACAACAGAGCACTACATGCAACATACCGATCAAATTGGACCCCAAAAGAAAGTTTCAAACAAAAATACGGGAAATTAAAATAACATATTATATATATAGAATTCAAAATAGAACAATTCAACCTTATGGAAAAATTCACGAATTTCTTCCACCATTCTTCCACCATTAGAAATAGGTAAATGGCTATTATTCGTTGTCGATACGATTTTTGAAAGACCCGTTTTGAAACGAATAAAAAATTGCAATGTTGTGGGTGTTTTCACGTACGGTAAAAAATATAAATGGGTAAAAATGCGATTTCGCCGAAAAACTTTAAAATTTACTACAATTCAGCCGTTTTGTGAAATTTCTTTGCATATGCTATGAAAAATAAACCATAGCTACTACTCAATATGATTATACGACAAATTGCCTACAAAACTGTAGATTTTTCTGGTTTTATCTTGTAGCTTCGTTCCTAAATTTCTTTCTCATATCTGGAATAATGCGAACATTTGGAATTTTATATGCCGAACTTCTCCAGACCTATGATAAAAGTGCTGGAAACACCGCCTTTCTAGGAAGTCTTCTGTTATTTGTAAACTCCATAGCCGGTAAGTATCGAAATATTGTTACCTTAATGACTAATTGGTATTATAAATCTTGAAATATCATACAACATTACGATGGTAGCAGAAGGTTAGTGGATTTTGTGATTTCTCAATTAATTTATGAAACTGATGCAGTGTTTGCACTAAACTATATTTTACTTTCAAAAATTAAACATTATTGGCCTTATGATGAATACGACCAATACCCGATATTTCTCGACATTTAACTGACCTTTTTTCTTATTAATCTGTAAGTTGGTGTCACCTGAATGGTTATTTTACAAAAGTCTTTCAATCTTTTCTATGAATAACTCAGTAACACAGCTTCGTTCGCGTACTTTGGGATTCTTTCAACCTTATATACATGTAGTCTTATTTTTAAACTACAGTGAAGGTAGATGGGATCTAAATAAAAATAATTTGCCAAAAATGTCGTTAACGTTATGCTTTTTTCTCAAAAACTTAATAAAAGGTATGTTCCCCTTAGTTATGTGTAGCACGTTGTACAGAATCGTCAGATTTTGTATATATTTTTTTGGAAAATCCATTTTTGTGTGAAAGAACTAAAACAAAACGATATAACTTTAAGATAAAATATGATAATTTTTTTTTTCTATAATGGATGTGATGCTGCTTCTGGTGCATGGTCAATAATCACTAAACATACAGGTTTTGATATGTGACTACATGTATTATTAACTCAATTTACAATTTATGTTTTTTGTCAAACATATTTCTGTTTATTGTCTATTGCAATTGTGTGATAAAAAATCAATGTACTGATTATGCCCGTAATGGGTCCACTATTGGAAATAAAATATATCTATCTATCTATCTATCTATCTATAGCTCTAATAATGTGGTTTCAGAAAATATAATATAAGTTGGGGTAATTAAACTCGTTCTTTTGCTTCAAATCAAAAACATGTAAACTTATAGCACATTCATTTATAAAAGTTAAATAATCTAGGAAGTCTTCTGTTATTTGTAAATTCAAAAGCCGGTAAGTATGGAAATATTATTGGTATATTAAATTCTCAAATATCATACAGTATTCATATATAGCAGCAGATTAGAGGATTTTGTGATTTCTAATTTAATTTATGAAACTGGCGCAGTGCTTGCACTAAACTATATTTTACTTTAAAAATATTGAACATTATTGGCCTTATGAATAATACGATCAATAACCGATTTTTTTCGACATTTAACTTTCTTATTAATCTTGAAATAGGTGTCACCTAAGTGGTTATTTTACAAAAGTCTTTCAATCTTTTCTATAGATAACTCAGTAACACAGCTTCGTATGCGCACTTTGGGATTCTTAAAATCTTATAAACTTGTCTTATTTCTAAACTATAATTAAGGTAGATATATAGGGGGTCTTATTTTATAATTTGCAAAACATGTTGTTTACGTTATGCTTTTTTCCCCTAAAAAATTTAATAAAAGGTATGTATCCCTTAGCTATATATATACGTTACACTTTGTGCAGAATTGTTATTATTTATGGAAACTCATTTTTTGTGTGAAAGAACGAAAACAAAACGATATAAGTAACTTAAAATATAATAATATAGCTCTTATAATGTGGTTTTAGAAAACATCTATATTTCTAAAAGGAAGATATCAATATCATTGATTCGCAACTCCTCTAAAACCATTCAAAGTCGGAAATATTTGTGAAACGACGTATAAATTTAGTGTTTCGTACTTCCTAAATTTGTCTTTGGAATAATCTTTTTTTCTACAGAGAACGCCAAATATTTGGTCTAGTTTGATAGATCTTGTGAGAAAGCTGCGTACAATTGATTTATAGGTATAGAAAAAACATAAAAAGTGTCTCATTTATCCCCGATCTCCCCTACAGCTAAGTTAAAAAAGAAAAATGATTAAAAAAGTAGTGTTTTTTGTAATAAAAAAAAACCACAAGCGTATTTATAAAATCACAGACATGTTCTTTTATCTTTAAGATGAAAAGTCTCACAAAATAATTTCCGTATTTTTCAAAATTTTCATATTGCATTTAAGATTGGTTTCGGCTATTTTACAGTACCAGATGGCGGAAGGCAACTGATTTACCAAAAAGCAAATGCTCGAAATTCCAATTTTGTTAATGTAATATACTTTCTGTCTATCGGAAGAAATAACATAAATATGTGGTGCACACTGAATAATCTACGTCGCGGATAATTTCAAGTGTGCACCATATTTTTGATGTTATTTCGAATAAACAGAAAAAAATATAACAGTCATTCCTGATAATTTAATTGTAAATTTCATTTCACGACAAAAAACGTTGGTGACGTCACGGTCACATGATCATATTATGCAATGAGCTGATAGATAAAACCACTGTCAGCCAATTCTAATTGAAGTTTTTTTCATGTATAAAAGAAATGCTCTACGAAGTAACAGTGTTCTCGGGCCTTATAATTTTGATTAATTTCATTACCTTGATGCCAAAACTTGTATCAACGTTTTGACCAATTTCCTGTCCTCTAAATACTCAAAAAGATAATCAATTCTTACTTTTACATTGAACTAGTACACATTTTGTTTAGGGTCAGCTGAAGCCCGCTTCCAGATGTGGGATTTTCTCGCTGTGTTAAAGACCCATTGGTGGACTTCGGTTGTTTTCTGTTGTTAGGTTAGATTGTATTCCCCATTTCCATTCACAGTTTTATTACTTAAAAAATGAATATGTATCGTTTATTCCCTGTTTTTTAGTTGCTGCTGTAGTTGTTTATTATATATTTTATTTTCAGGTCCAATATCTGGACTGCTAAGCATGCATTTTTCATTTAAATGGTGTACTATTATTGGCGGCCTGGTTTCCTGCCTTGGTATGGTAACCAGTTTTATGACAAACAATATTGGTATGCTGTATCTCACGTATAGCTGTTTGTTAGGTAGATATATGTTTGATATAAATAAAGAAAATGTAAGGTAGTTGTCTAAGTGCTTGTGAGCACTGAAAGTTAAAGATTGCATCTATTTTGCAGTGTGAGCCAAAAAAATATCACATACCGTATAGCTGCTTTAAAATGCCCCGACATGAAAAATATAAAACAATTCAATTGAGAAAACAATACGGCCTCATTTATAACAAAACAATTTACGAAAAACAAATATGACAAAAACCACTGAACAACAGACTCCTGACTTGGAACAGGTGCATACATATATAACGTGTTGGGGGTAAAGGGGGGGGGGTAAACATGTTTGTGAGTGCTGAAACCTCTCTAAAACCTGGAACAGTGGTGTAATTTAAGCGTAAGATATAAGAACAATCTATAAAAATCAGTTGAAAAGGATTACCTTATCAGATCAATATTAAGCCGAAAAACGTCAAATAAAAGCACAGGATTCAAAAGGATGAAGCCAGTCCAATAAAGGTTTTGACTGCATGTATACCCCAAAACGAGTTTTGATTGCATCAATACCCCAAAAAGCTATTAGGGAATTGGATAGTACCTATTTACTGCTCTATGCGTTTACATTATTTTATAATTAGCAAACAGTTCTTATATAATAAGACACTGTGTATTGCATATATCACACGCTTATGAAATGATACATGTTATAGTGTACTTATCCACGTTGTGATTATATATATATAAGTATATAATTAGTACTGAGAGGAAACTTTGTTATTCCAGTCATTTCCAAAAAAATATTGTTCATGTCTTTTTATAATTCAGTCACGATAATTATAAAAAAAACATTGTTTTTCCCATCAGGATATAAAACATTGTCTTTCTAGTCATGATAATAAGAATAATAAGAATAAGAATTTTATTAGTGTAAAATCCAAACAATAGGATTGTTACTAAAATACATAAAAACAAACAAACAAACAGACAGACAGGCATATTAATTACAAAACATAGACATTAAACACTACAAACATGTATCATTGAAAGAAAGAAAATATATAGATTATTAATATTAATTATAATACTTTGACAGCATGATATGAAAAAATTGTAATTCCGGTCATGATATAAAAAAAAAGTAAAATCACAAAAATACCGAACTCAGAGGAAAATCCAATTAAAAACATTGTAATTCCAGTCATAAGATAAAATCAGTGTAATTTCAGTCATAAGATAAACAAAAATGTAATTCCAGTCATAAGATAAAAACATTGTAATTCCAGTCATGATATGAAAAAAGAAGATGTGGTTTGATTGCCAATAAGACAACTTTTCACCAACAAAATGACGGAGATGTAATCAACTGTAACTAAATTCAACTGGTAATTAAATTCCACACGCAAAATTCCGAAGATGGCATTACTTCGGATTCCATCATGGAAAAATCTCAGAAGTACAGAAACTTTAAGAGATGATTACAGACGGAACCTGAAGCGGATCGTGACTTTTGCCATGAAAATATGAAAGGTTATGAGTGTTGTTTTAGTACACAATTCTCCATCAGCTCAACAGACAACAGCAAATATAGATAAAGACATCGTTTGCAGGTTTTAGTGAAGTTGTCTCTGATCACGCAACCAAAATTGACCAAATCATAGATTAACAACTTTTCGTTTGGAGATCATTCCATTTGAAAAGTCCGACTGGCTAGGTAACCAATGGAATGTAAATATTATATTTCAATTAGAGAGTCATTAGACAGTGACATTTTGTGGAGAACCAATCAATCTTATTTACAGAAATTCAGAGAAGTACTAGAAAATATTGTCAGACAGATAAAGGAACGGTTTAAGATAGAAAATGAGTATCGGAAAATTTTTATTTGAGGGCAAAACAATAAATATTGTGACATGTCGTAAATTACACTCATCATGATTCTTACATGGACATGAAATGTGTATGAGTATCATGTAAAGAAACTATTTATTTATTTTTAGGTGTAGGATTTGGACTATCTTACCCTCCGACTTTATCTATAATAAACTTTTATTTTGATAAGAGAAGAGCATTTGCTAACGGAATTCTTACTGCATCCTTTGGATTGTCAAGTTTGATATATCCTACATTGTACCGGAAGTTGATAGACCATTATGGTATACATGGCGCTATGTTAATTCTTGGTGGTTTGTTACTGAACATTTGTGTTGGTGGAAGTTTCTTCCGACAGCCAAGGAGCTTCATGCGTCCAAGTGCTCCAATAAATAGTCCTGAAAGTAAAAAACTGTTATCGCACACAAATGAAGGGAGTAAAAACAAGAGTAAATTGACTTTTGCGATTGACAAAATCCTTGATATGTTTAGAACATATTCTGTTGCTTTAAGAAACACATCCTTTTTATTATACTGTTTCGCCATGTCGTTTGCACTGGTTGGATACTCTTCAATCTTTATGATCCTTCCGCCACACATTGAAAGTCAGCAATTTACAAAAGACGACGCAGTTGTTGTTTTAACTGTAATTGGAGCTACGGAATTTGTTATTAGATTTTTTTCCGGTATCATTATTGATAAACAATGGCTTAGCGTTCAAACGATGTTCATCTTGACAATGTTTACGGGTGGGATATGTGCTATTGCGGTGACATTTTTCCGGAGTATGCCTATCAATATCATATATGCAGTGACTGTAGGAATATTTCCTGGAATTTTACATTCATTAAGACCGTTACTAGTAGTCTCCTCATTGGGATTGAAGATTCTACCCATAGCGTATCCATTATCTACTTTGTTTTCTAATACAGCGTGTTTAATTGGGCAGCCTGGTCTAGGTAAGTATTTATTTATAATTACTTTAACTCCAACCAACATGTATTTCTTGGTTGCTATGACGTCTGGCGGACTTTTTCATGACTTTGTAGAGCCGTGCTACATCAGAGCGCAAACCAGTAGTTTGAACTTTTTTTTACATGAAATATCACTGAAATGTTCATTTTCTGTAAATTTTCTGTTTATAAAATGTTGAAACACTCACGTTTTTCTTCGCATAGGTGCAGATTGCCTTAGCCCTGTTTGGCATAGTTTGGAATTTTCGGTTTTACATGTTCTTCAACTTCATATTTGATTTGGTCGTCCAACTGTTCGATTCGATCGTCACTGACGAGTTTGATGGTGTGTCAAAATATAAGCCTGCATGGTATCTCTGATGGTTCTCTTAAAAACAAAAAATGGAAAATGCCGACATTGACTTAGGTTGGCACATTTTCAAGTAGATAAATCATACATCATTCGATTTCTTATAGATATCAGAAGATGTGATATGATTGCCAATGAGACAACTCTCCATTGAATCAAGTAACACTTTAAAAGAGTAAACCATTATAGGTAAAAGTACGGTCTTCAACAAGGAGCCTTGGCTCACACTGAATAGTAAGCTATAAAGTGTTCCAAAAATGACTAGTGTAAAACCATTCAAATGGGAAAAACCAACTATCTAATCTAAATAACAAAGAAGAAACGAGAAACACTTATGAACCACATCAACAAACGACAACTACTGGACATCATGCAGATTCATGACTTAGGACAGATGCACACAAATGTAGCGGGTTTAAACATTTTAATAGGTGCCAATCTTCACACGTATCTGAAACAACAGTGTAACATCACAACATAGAAAGACACACTGTAAAATATCAATTGAAATGGCTTAACTCAATCAAAATTCTACTTTTAAGGTGTGCAAGAAGCAATCTAGGACTACCCAAATAATACAGCATCTTATTGGCATTAAACCTGTAAATGCTCCGATTATCAAACTATTCGGACCATGTATCGATTACATGGATTTATATTACCAGAATTGTTTAACATTACTAAAATACTAGTTATAATGATATGATATGTTTAAAATTAAATCTTGATTGACCAATTGTTGAATACTTTATTAAGGATGGTTAGAAGATTATACTGGTAACTGGAATGTTTCATTTTATACAATTGGTGGGCTATTTTTTGCGTCATCGCTTTGTGTGTTAATTGAACGGATGTTAGTTAAAGAAACACAGAACGAAGAAATTGTTATAAAGACAGACGATGACGTCGTTGAAGTTACGAAAACAAACCAGAACAACATGGAAAATAAAGATCGCGATGATGTTAAAACAAGTCTTGTGATCAAGTGCCCATAATCAACTGAGCTTTGCATGAAGTTCAAATACGTCGCTTGCATGTAGTATGGTGAACATGCATTCGGAATTGAGCAGATGAGTTATTTCAAATCGCCTGCATATATCAGAACAGTCCTGTCCTTCAAACGTTACTGATAATAGTACTGACAGAAATACTCATTTATTCTTCTGACCGTCATAGAATTGTTCTTTACTTTTAATGTTTAAAGGAATTTGTAAATCAGGCATTTTTAATAAAGGCATATTTAAAGTAGGTTCTTTGTGTTTAACAGAATGTCTACAGAAACAGTATTGTATTTTCTACATAAAACCACAGGTACAGGAAAGTTTTACAAACAGTAAGGTGACGGATACTCAGTTTTCAGCAATATTTTCAATAGGGCGTCTTCGTGTTTTAATCATTGTTTACCACTTTCTACCAATTTACTCAGAACTTGATCCAAAAAATTAACCACGACCCAAACAATCAGTGCGTGGGCGAGGACTGTTTTATCAAAACGATTTATTTAAGTTTTCATTAAAAAAAACCTTAAACTCCCTCGTGTAACATCCTGATGGGTCATATTTAGACTTTGTGTTTCCCTTTTTATCTTACATGACTTCAAGGGTCAAGTGAGCTTTTCTCATCACTTGGCGTCCGTCGTCCACCGTCGTCGTCGTTGTCTGTTTACTTTTACAAAAATCTCCTCTGAAACTACTGGACCAAATTTAACCAAACTTTGCCACAATCGTCACTAGTGTATCTAGTTTACAAAATGTGTCCGATGACCCGCCTGCTAGCTACTGGCCGAAATGACTAAAGCATTTAGAGCAAATCTGACATGTGGTAATCATGTTCATCAGGTTAAGATTTATCCGCCTCGAAATTTTCAGACAAATCCAACAACCCATTGTTGGTTTGCTGCCCCTAAATTGGAAATTTTAAGGAAATTTTGCAGTTTTTGTTATGATCTTGAAAATTGTTATAGATAAGGATAAACTGTAAACAGTAATAATGTTCAGCAAAGTTAGATCTATAAATAAGTCAACATAACCAAAATTGTCAGTCGACCCCGTAATGGTTTATTGCCCTTTACATTCGTCACAACTCGGCCGATTCCGTGACTCAGACGGAGATCATCGGAGTCACCCGAGGCCGGATTGCCGATTGTGCACTTTATTACAGTCATTCTTTAATCATCATTAGGGTATCTAGTTTTAAAAATGTGTCCTATGACCCCGCTTTACAACCAACATGGCGGACATGGCTAAAAATAGAACATGGGGTAAAATGCAGTTTTTGGTTTAAATCTCTGAAACTAAAGCATTAAGATCAAATTTGACAGGTGGCAAAGTGTTCATCGGATTAAGATTTATCTGCCCTGAAATTTTCAAGCAAGTCCTACAACCCGTTGTTGGGTTGCTTCCCCTTGAGTTAGTAATTTGAGTTAATCTAATACTATTAATTATGATTTTTATAACCTTATTTTACATGGTTTCTAAAGCTTCAGTAAATACAGGTGAGTGACACAGGTTCTTGAGAGCCTCTAGTTTTATTACTCCTTGTGCGTCGTAACTACAATCCCCTTCCCTTTCATAAATGTGATCTACCGAATTAGACTATTTACCGGATTTCTTTTATCTCGTAAGCAACACGACGGGTGCCACATGTGGAGCAGGATCTGCTTACCTTCCGGAGCACCTGAGATCACCCCTAGTTTTTGAATTACATAATGTTTTCATGTTCCTAGCTAAAAAATGTAATTTAAATTATAAGTATTGAATGCTTCTTTTTTTAACTTCATAGGGTTGTAAAAGCGTTGACCGTGCGTACATTTTTAGAATGAAGCGCTATCGCGCTTCATACAAAATGTACTTCGGTCAACGCTTTTACACCCAAATAATTACATTAGATGTATGTTTCATTATGATACTGTATTCTTATTGGCTAACAGCACATCACGTGTTATTCCGTAAGCAATTGCAGAGGGGGGGGGGGGGGGGCAAGGGGTTTAACTGTTATGCTGTTATGGGGCATTTTAATTCTTTGTTATCTGTTATTCTGAAAATATATTTACTGTTAGCTGTTATTGTCTTATTCTTTGTTATCTGTTATAGGACTATTATCTATTTTGTTATCTGTTATTGTGAGAATCTATTTGCTGTTAACTGTTATTGAAAATTGGAATGTTAGCATTTTGACAGCCAATCTTCCGTCGAAATTGAAGATAATTGAAAATTGTGATTTGAATGGATAATAGTCTCATTGGCACGCTTACCGCATCTTTTAACAATGTATATCTATTGGGGTCTTTCTACTGGTAATATCGGGTGGACCTGTATTTGCAATAGAATTTCAGTAACATACATCTGACACATAAACATATAAAATCAATTGGACCCAGGACCATTCCAGTATATATTATTATTTTCCTTTGTAATAAATTCCATTGTCTGTGAACATGTAGCAGTTTGTACAAATTATAATTCACTTATTACTTGTACAATAACTTATAGTATGGATTTTGTTATATAAAAGGCATTGGTACTCCCTATAGATTTTTTTATTCAATGACCACATAATAATCTTTATGTTGTACTATTGTCCCTGATTTGGGGAGGATTGGACACCAACTAGCATGCTAAAGTTGACGCAGTCACATTCTGTATGTGCCTATTTCCAAGTCAGGAGCCTGGATTCAGTGGTTGTAGTTTGTTACTGTGTTACTAAGTTTCTCGTTCACTATTTTGTGGATAAATTAGGCAGTTAGTTTTCTCCTTTGAATTGTTTTACATTACTAAGTGGTGTTGGTTTGAATTATGGCTTTGGGAATTATACAACATCTTTTTCTTTTAGCATTTATTTATATTATAAGTGCTACTCCCTCTCTTTTCATTTACATGAAAGAGAATCATGATCACCATATTTTTAAAAGCTTTTTAGCTGCTTCACATGGCGAAAATTGAAGCTCAGAAACCATTGATGCAAATACAGATGTGTCTTTAGTTTAATTTTTCGACAAATACCCTTTTTAAAATCCTTCAGCTTCTCCATTGCTGTACCCAAATTTTCCATATATTATAATTTCACATTATAAGATACATGATTGGTTTTTCACTTGGTGTCATCCAAATTTTTACTAGGTCCAATTTCTATTATACTATCAGAATTGTCACTTGAGTCAATTTCTATTATCAGAATAACCACAACTGGCATGCATGTTTCAGTTACATGTCCTGTCTCCACTGATCTGGGTATTTTTGTATTTTGTAAGTTTTATCATGAG
Source organism: Mytilus galloprovincialis (assembly GCF_965363235.1). Classification (NCBI taxonomy): domain Eukaryota; kingdom Metazoa; phylum Mollusca; class Bivalvia; order Mytilida; family Mytilidae; genus Mytilus; species Mytilus galloprovincialis. Next base: position 95,075,002 of record NC_134843.1, read on the forward strand.
GTCATTAAATAAAAAAAATGTATTGTGCATGAATGTTTTTTTTTATTACTTGTAAAGTATATATATTGCTTTTCAGAAAAAAAATAATCTAAAAATCAAATTGATAATAAAGTGTCACTGGCTGCACTATGCACTATTTTCAAAAATTAAATAAAAAAATCTAAATCATTAAAAATTGATCCCTCAAATGCCCTAGATTAAAAATATCCCTATATCAAAAACAGAAACTAGTAATTTCGTTCGGAAAAATTCAACATCCAAGTTACGGAAAAAAAATCAACCAAGGCAGAACTGCCTCAACGGCCGAAACGTCTTGTTTGCACAAATTTTCTAGGTCCATACCACAAGTTATATACTAAGATCTACGAGTCATCTACTGGATTGGTCTTTGACAGATTTATTTTCATATTGCATTACTGTTATCTGTTATTATCCCTTTTCAATTCCTTGTTATCTGTTTTTCACCAAATCAATTCACTGTTTTGCTGTTATGGGGACCCCCCTTGCCCCCCCCCCCCCCCATTGCATTGCTCAATAAAACTTTTCATTCATGATAACAAGTGGTCCCACAATAAAGTGCACATGTGAATTAAATAAAACAATAATGAAATTCGTGTTTTCATGATCATTGCTAAAGAATTGTAATTAAAAGTATTGAATGCTTCTTTTTGTAACTTGATCATGAGTTTAAAAAAAAAAAAACAGCAGCCACAGACTTAACTATGTGAATTCCATTTTTGCTTTATCATGCACATTGGTCTTTTGATGTTGTCACACTGAATTTATACATTTTGCTTGCTTTGAGACCAAAATATTGTCAAAAAATTATTAAAACAAAACTTGCATTTTCAGATTATAAAAGGGACTTGGGAACACCCAGAAAGTATGATTTTGCATCATTTGTTCTATAGCTTCTTGGGCCTTCAGTGGCTACAAAACCCTTCAAAAAAAAAATTTGCCTCACTCCGCTCGTCGAAATATGTTTCCCAATACCTTTAAAACAGGCTAGTTACAACAAAACTGTAATACTATGTATGTATGCAATACATGTATATGCAGTTGCATGGGAATATAAAAATTCATTTCTGCAGAGGATGATGATTAATTCTGATTAAATGGTACATAATGACTTGACTATACATGTATTACTTATAATAAACAAATCATTTAAAATTTGTATGTTTTTAAATATCATAGATATAGTTGTGAAAATGAATAGTCAGTCCCTTGCTTTAATGAAAATGAAAAATCTTGCTTCAATAGTGCAGAAAATGAATAATCTGTCCTCTTAGTTTACGAAAATAAATAACCGATCAAAAACAAATCCTCCTGCCCCTTTTTAGTTTATACGTTATGTTTTGCGTACTATTGCTTGACCCTTGCTTGTCTGAATTCTGTTTGTCTTTTTGTCTTTTTAGTAAATAGTTATCAAAGGTACCAGGATTATAATTTAGTACGCCAGACGTGCGTTTCGTCTACATAAGACTCATCAGTGTGTTGTCAGTATATTTTTGACTTGTGAGTTCGGATGTCCCTTGCTATCTTTCGCCTATCTTTTAATGCTTTCAACTATAGTAAAACGGCATAGTAAATGAGTGACACTATTTTCAATTGTAAATTCACAACTTCTTGAGGAAGAACGAACTTTTAGAAAAGACAGTCTTACTACAAACGGCATGATATTTAAAGCAGTGTGCCGGGACAAATTGATTTTGAAAACCCTTAACTAGGACATGACTACGACTAATTTGGTTAAGGCACTGTGCAAATCGTATATGTAGACTACTAATAATACTAAACAGTGTACTTCCGTAAAGTAATCGGGTGAGATTGGTTTTGTATAGTGAGTGAATTTATCAATTTTTAAAAATAAAAATAAAGTGTATTTAAGAAGCTATTCTAGTACTCTTTTCCCGTGTATAAGAACATAGCCATTCATTAAAAAATCTTAATTTAAAAAAAAAGACTTTTTCCTTATGAATCTAAGTGAGTTTGTCGACATTTCATAAAGCTGACGTTTTCTTATTAGAATTACAAAAAACATGATGACCCCTATCGTTTTTTTTTTCATTTTCCGTTGTAAGCCGATTGAAAATTCCAGTGTGATAAATTATTTAGAAAATTGGCCGGAGATATTCCATTCAGTATCGTGTTAGTACCTTAATACCAAACAGCGTACTTCAGTATTGTATCGGGTGAGAAAGGCATTGTATAGTGAGTGATTTTGTCAATTTTTATATGAAAATAAAGTGTATTCAAGTTTCTATTCTAATTTCCGGGGTTCTTTATCGGTTTGTTGTCCATACACCATTGTCCCATTAGGTTTGTTTTTTTTACGTTTTCTTTCCATTATAAAAAAAAATAGAAGAAAATACGATGAAAAGCATTTCCTCAATCGTTTATTACTTCACAGCCTATCTATAGAATCGAGGCCAATGCCCTATGACTACTGAATCGCATGAACGACATGCGCATGAGCATGACCTTATCAAATGTATCATCATGTCACGGTACTGCTAACTATTTCAATTCTTTAGGGGGAGGGTTTTGATCCCGCCAACATGTTTATCCCCGCCACATTCTGTATGTATGTGAGTGTCCCAAGTCAGGAGCCTGTAATTCAGTGGCTGTCGTTTCAGCGTTGATTTGTAACATATTTGATTTTTTGAGGCCGTTAGATTCCTCGTTTGAATTGTTTTACATTTGTCATTTCGGCGTCTTTTATATGTTATTATTCGATATGGGCTTTATATATAGTTGTTAATGTTTGTGTCATTTGGTCTCTAGTGGAAAATTGTCTCATTGTCAATCATACCACATCTTCTTTTTTTATATTTATGCTCTAAAATCTTTTATTTTCAATTTATTCCTCTGTTTTTCTGTCATGTAAACATGTGTAATACTTTATTGAATATGCCTATGTAGATTAAAACCCAAATTTGAAAAAAAAGATATTAATATTTCTGTTCTGTTTTAGTTTTCCGTTTCCGTTCCGTATTCCGTTCCGTTTTCCGCTTCCGCCGTTTAGCAACACCCGATATATTTTGGGGTTATGTGGATAAAATTACTGATTGTATAAATAAACATGTGCATTACGTTCAATGTTTGTGTTTACTTTGATATGGACCAATATCTGAGAGGAAGACTGAGTTTAATTTTAGGACAGTAAAAATGTCCGCACAGTATACAGACAGGGGATTTGCTTGGGTGGTATTAGGGGGTAAGTTTATTCATACACCGACCTTTTACTGATGCGGAGATGTACTCTGATCTTTGTGGCCGTCAGTATGATCAGTTTTTAATTCTTTGTTCCTTCCGTAGTTTGTATCCGCTAAACACGCATAATTAGGAGTTAGTCTCGATAACCCAGATGCATATTTAATATAGCGTCTGGGGTGATTAACCGGACTGGTCAGATATTTATAGGGGGCGTAACAAATAATTAAATATAGAACATATCTATAAATAGCACTTCCGTTATCCCCATTATATTTTAATATAAACAACAGTAAACAGTGTATTAACGTTACATGTATATCATGTGATTTTTTAAACTAACATTTTGTAGCTGGCACTATGTTGCCCAACTTGCAGATGGGCAATTTTAAAAGAACGATTGAAAACTGTAATTAGCGGTGATTTTTTTTCCTGAATTTTGTACACATGTAAACATGGTAAAACAAAATTTAAAGAAAGACATGATTTTTTTTTTCGTGGGAAAAATTTGGTTGATTATATAAGGAAACACTGTAGCATGACTGTATACATGGTATAGTGCCATCCTTATAACACATTCTGGATCCGCCCCTGTGTGTGTATAGAAGATACCACGCTCCGCTGTGCGGCTAAGAGAGGGATCCGTAGGTGGACCGTTGTACACAAAGCAATACAATATACCCTAATTTTCTGGTGAGTTATAATGTCTCCGACATGTATCCAGAAGGGCCTATAATTGTTTTTCCGTTACGAACATTAACATTATTTACCACAAGACGATAACAAAGCAACCCAAAATCAATCTATTTTTATATTATAACACACCACGTTTAATAGTCTCTTATCTTCATACTATAAAATACATTTTTTCTCTATTTTCGTATTATAGCATACCACTATATATATTCTCTATTCTATAAAATATTTGCCACTTGACGTTAAGCAACCAACAGTCGGTATATTGATATATTGTATCCACGTTAGTCTATACCCAATTCTTTATTTCCCCCCCATCATTTTTCTTAGTTCTCATTCTGTAAATTCTTGTCATAATTCATGCTTTCCTTTTTACATTATCTTTCAGATATCTGACGCACTTACCTTACTCGAAAAAGCACACATCAAGTTACGTTTATGGAAAGAAAAACAACTCATACAAATACTAAGATTTCAATGTAGAAAAACCTCCATAAAAACTTATTACTAGCAGATCAGTGAGATCATACAATGAGCCAACTCAATTTTTATTTACAAAATAAACTGCTGATCTTAAAATTGCAAACGACAGAATGATTCACAAAAATCTATATCGCTTAATCCTTTTGGGAAGAAAACATTTAGGGACCAACCTTCACACAATACCACTTTGCCAGTCTCCGTGTTTATGAAGAAATACATAAGTTAACCAGTCATTCATGAAACCCAATACTCTTTGAATGCATGTTTGAATCAATTACATGGATAGGATGGAATGGGATTTATCCAAAACTGCATGAGAACTTGTAATTTTTTTTAGCTGAAATGTGTATTCTCTTCATACAAACTATTATAATATCCATCATGTATTAAAGGGCAGCTTCACAAGAACAATAACTTCTCCTGTACATGTGAACCTTTATATAATATAAGCCGACTTGAGATCGTCATGATTGCTAATGAGGCAAAAACCAAGCAGAGTTCAAATGACATGGTTATTCGCAAACATAATCACTGCTCGGCCTTCAATATTAAGAAAACCCCATACCATATAAGTAACTGAGAAGGGCCAGACACGTAAATGAGATACAATTCAAACGTGAAAACTGTTAAATTTTTGATATGATTTTTTATTTGTTAATACAAATCTTAATTCTCTGACATATCTGACAACAATGTGTTTCTTGATTTTTGTTTTTTACTGATATATGTCTGTGTACCTTTTTTCGCTTTGTGGTTGCTGTCAAATAATGTTTACCCCACATTTTTGATACTGTGATTTATTTATAATGATTGCTGCTTCAGTAATTAAAAACAAATCTTTGTATCTTTTTTCTTATAAAATTGAAGATGTTTCTGATACAATGAAAATTCGAGTATTATAGATTTTTTTAATTCTTCACATTTGGTCCGAGTACACAGTTATTTCGTAGTGCATTTCTTTTAGACAATAAATGAAAATTAAAAAAATCCCACCTGCGCTTTCTCAATAATATTTTTACAGTGTGTTGTACTACTATTGGGACAAATTATATCAAAATTATAGAAAACTTCATCAGCTCTAACTCAAAATATGGACAATTGTATGTTGAGGGGGTCTTGAAATCTTTTGACAGCTTCCGAAGTGCTAATTTTTGACCTTTTTCAGCTGGACCTAATCACTACTTTACATTAATATTTATGACCCCAATTTTTTTACAGTGTCATTTTACCCCCCAACTTGCAATATGAGGCATAAAACATGGAGAAATAAATTTGGAAGGGGTATAACAAACATTGGCAAGTAACACACTGTCCACACTAAGGACTATATTCGTGGACAACGAAAATCGGACAACGAAAATCAAAGGACGATAACTGTGTACTCGGACCATTTTACACATAACATCTGTGTCCAGAAATCTTTATTGCTTTGTCTACAAAAGAAAGTAAATATTAAAATCATATTTTAATTTTTGGTCACCAGCATAGCATATATGAAAAACAAAATGTTTGGAAAAAAACATCAAATATAAATATACATTTTAAAATGTTTTGGTCCAAGCGGAATCCCGCTATGGGATTCGAGGTTATCTCGCTGTGTTGATGACACAACCCATTGGTGGCATTGGGTTGTTTCCTGCTCTTTTGTCGGGTTGATGTCTCTTTGACACATTACCTGTTTTTAAAAAAAAAATCATGACTACGTGTCCCACTTCTTATATGTTTGTATAAGCTAAATGCATTTGTTTAAAAAAAAAAACGAGCATAAATCATTTTGACCGTTTTATGTATGTACAAATTGGCATCTTCTAGATATACTTTGTTTGTTTTTCTTCTGCTTATGGTTTTGGATTGCGTTCCCTCCTTTAAATGTGTACAACCTTGCGCATCTTTCCTCTCCCTTTTTTATACACATATCAAGATGCGAACTCCCTTATACACTACAGATAGATACAACAAACTTATCCTGGATGAAGTTCATATTTATTTCTGCGTCATAAAATAAAGTTAAATAAAGTATTTATAAAGTTAAAGATACTACAAATCAACCCCAAAATGTATTTATAGCGTACACACGACTGTTCGAGTGGTCTCAGTCAATACAAAAGTTGTCATTTATAGTATAATTATTAACTTGCTTGCGTAGAACGGACATGCAGGAAAAAATATAACTACTCGATGTTTCAGGTTGTATTAAAGTTTATGTAACAGTGTGTGTTGTTATATCATCTTACCAAGGTTTGATGTGCTGTTATTTTCCTTCGCGGTCATGGAAGCCATGCTGTCTGGTGTTTTCCACGACTTGTATGTCACAAAAACATATAGATAGCTTTAAACAACAATCGGTACACTCGGGCTTTTCAATAGTATTATCGTAATATAATTTCTTCCGAAGTCAATAACCAACTTCTTGGTTATTCGTCTTGGACATTATCTTTAAATACAAGCTAAAAAAGCCGATACTATTCCGAATGTCATAAATTACCATTTTTATATCACTTGTCATCCAGACGCTCTATTTTGAAAAATAAAGCGGTTGGATGATCGAGACTAAATTATAGGAGTAAGATATGTGCCGGATTGGAGTCGTAATCAAGTGTCCTGGTTAAGGTAATGTGATATACTGGCTCAGTCTTGTTTCATATTTATGTATCTGTAACACAACACATGATATTTGGAACAGTAGTTTATTAAAGACCGTCTTGACCAGTGTCCATAACGGACGGTCTCCTTTATACAGTAAAATACATAAGTATATATACAGAATATAAACAGTGTCAAGGTTTCTATTAATTTGACCATTATAGTCTTAAATCAAAAGATACAAGGATGAATATCTATTAAGTTGACTCTAATTGACATGTTTTGACCAACCTGGAAATTGATGTTTGAAGAATACACGTATGTTCAGTGTTTTAACTAGTTGTTATTGCTACATGTCACCACCAGGTCTGCATGTAAATATGTTATATGCAACGTAGCGGTCAATTGAACAACCTTTTACAAGTTCATGATTTTCTTAATAGATATTCCCCTGTATTTATTTTATTCAATTAAATAACATTTTGAGAATATATAATCATAAATATAAATATAAATATATATCATCCAGTTACATCTTCTCCTTAACCAGTTGCTTTATTTTAGTAAATATTTCAAAGCATCAATACATGGAGTACAAGTGGTATATTGCATCTGACCGGAACGTTTGCCATATCTACAAAAGGAGCACAAATCTTGTTTCTAAACAACTGACTGCATTTACATATAATTTTCACATTCTCTATTCTACCTCAAAATTATACCAATTCTATTTTATCCGAGTCCTCTTTTGAAAGTTTCACAATGCAATATAATTGACATTAATTTACTATATTTAAACAAATGTGGTAGTTGGCTAAAATTGAAAGCAGTGTTAGATTATCAGTGTATGGATAGTATACTGTACATTGCTAATAATATATGAATACTGGTGCACAAGTCAATTGTTTATCATAAATAGACAGGAAATACGAGAAATTCTGTCAAACAGTATATATCCGCTTTATACCCATGTTACACGTTTTAAGCTTATCAAATGCATAATGCATAATTATCTTGTTAAAGGATAATGATAATATAACTAAAAGCGGACAAATCTCCAAACAACAGCGCACTACATGCAACATACCGATCAAATTGGACCCCAAAAGAAAGTTTCAAACAAAAATACGGGAAATAAAAATAAAATATTATATATATGGAATTCAAAATAGAACAATTCAACCTTATGGAAAAATTCACGAATTTCTTCCACCATTAGAAATAGGTAAATGGCTATTATTCGTTGTCAATACTCGTTTTGAAACGAAGCAAAAAAAAAAATGCAATTTTGTGGGTGTTTTCCCGTAAGGTAAAAAATAAATGGGTGAAAATGGGATTTCGCCGTAAAACTCAATATAATTTAGTCGTCTTGTGATTTTTTGCATGAAGTATGCTATGAAAAATAAACCATAACTAGTACTCAATATTATTATACGACAATTTGCCAACAAAACTGTAGATTTTTCTGGTTTTATCTTGTAGCTTCGTTCCTAAATTTCTTTCTTATATCTGGAATAATGCGAACCTTTGGAATTTTATATGCCGAACTTCTCCAAACTTATGAGAAAAGTGCTGGAAACACCGCCTTTCTAGGAAGTCTAATGTTTTTTATAAACTCCATAGCCGGTAAGTATCGAAATATTGTTACCTTAAGGATGTACTTAGTTGAGGGTTTGTGAAATTAAAAAAATCAAGAATTGAAAATTAATAACGTAATTCAAAAGAGCAGTAGTTAAGGAACAAAATAAGCTAAAAAAATTTGATAGGGCATGGAGCTCCTTATGAGATATATGATTTTTTTTTAAATATGGCGGTAAATGACTCTTTATGAGCTATTAAGTCTTATATGAAAGATAAATGGGTGTTATGGGGGAGAATATTTTACATTATATTGTATGGGAGACAAAACTAGAAAGCTGACATGGTTTAAATTAAAGTAAGGTCACTAATTTCCCCGATTCAAATAATTTGGAAAAAGTTGCTGGAGGTTCTTCAACAATAAAAGAATCAATAATACCGTAAAACAGGGTCAAGATAGTCCCTAAGTAGTGTCGACTGAAGCAGTACTAGTACTTAAAGTACAATCTGTCACTATATTTAAATCTAGTCATAAAAAATAACCATAGTCTAAGCACAATACGATTAAGACAAAAACAGACAGATCCTGTATTAATGATTATGAGAATTACGATTTTTGCTTTATCCTACATATCCATAAAACCTAAAAGTCTTAAATCACAATGAATCTATGTTTTTGCTTTGAGACCAGATTATTGTCGGAAAATAGCAAACAATTAATTGCGTTTTAATGTCAGAAAGAGTCCGGGAAACTTTCAGAATGCACAATTTTTCGTAATTATTCTCAGAGCATTTTTTCTCCTTGAGCAATCCCTAGTCAAATTTTTTTCGCCTCGATCCGCTCGGTGAATATATTTTGCTACACTATTAGAAGAGGCTAGTTACGGCCCTGTATATATTTCTATTATGAAGAACCTATGTTGATACAATGGTATACAGAAACACATAGACATTCATAAAATATTATAAGACACATGGTGAGGTAACAGCAAATAGAGAAGAAAAGAATGCATAGGTTTGGAGGCTTACATTATAAAAACACAGTCGTATTTATAAAATCATAGACATATTCTTTTATCTTTATAAGATGAAAAATCTTACAAACGAATTTCCTTTTTTTTCAAAATTTGCATATTGCATTTAAGGTCTAATTAGATTGGTTTCCGCTATTTTACAGTACCAGATGGCGGAAGCCAACTGATATACGAAAAAGAAAATGCTCGAAATTATAATTTTGTTATTGTAATATACTTTCTGTCTATGAAGAAATAACATAAATATGTGGTGCACACTGAATAATCTACGTAGCGGATTATTTCAAGTGTGCACAATATTTTTGATGTTATTTCGAATAAACAGAGACAATGTTACAGTCATTCCTTATAACTTAATTGTAAACATCATTTCACGAAAAAAAAAACGTTGATGACGTCACGGTCACCTGACCATAGTATGCAATGAGCTGATAGATAAAACACTGTAAGCCAATCAGAAGACGCGTTACATCCCAAATTAAATTATTTGTGTCTAATTGAAGTTTTTTTCATGTATAAAGAAATGTTCTACGAAATAACAGTGTTCTCGGGCCTTATATTTTGATTATTAATTTTATTACTTTGATGTCAAAACATTGTATCAACGTTTTGATCAATTTCGTGTCCTCTGCATTCTCAAATAAACTCATCATAGATATCAGGACTAAATTTTGTATATACGCCAGACGCGCGTTTCGTCTACGAAAGACTCATCAGTGACGCTCGAATCCAAAAAAAGTGAGAAAAAAAGGCCAAAATAAAGTACGAAGTTGAAGAGCATTAAGGACCAAAATTCCTAAAAGTAAAAGAGAATCAATTCTTACTTTTTCATTGAACTAGTACACATTTTGTTTAGGGGTCAGCTGAAGCCCGCTATATGGGATTTTCTCGCTGTGTTAAAGACTCATTGGTGGACTTCGGTTATTTTCTGTTGTTAGGTCGGATTGTATTCCCCGTTTCCATTCTCAGTTTTATTACTAAATGGAAATGGATCGTTTTTCCCTGTTTTTGTTGCTGCTGTAGTTGTTTATTATACATTTTTTTCAGGTCCAATATCTGGACTGCTAAGCATGCATTTTTCATTTAAATGGTGTACTATTATTGGCGGCCTGGTTTCCAGCCTTGGTATGGTAACCAGTTCTATGACAAACGATATTGATATGCTGTATCTCACGTATAGCTGTTTGTTAGGTATATATATATATATAACTTATTATGTTAGATATAAATAAAGAAAATGTAAAGTAGTTGTCTAAGTGCTTGTGAGCACTGAAGGTTAAAGATTGCATCTATTTTGCAGTGTGAGCCAAAAAAATAAATATTACATACCGTATAGTCGGCTTTAAAAGGCCCCGACATGAAAAATATAAAACAATTCAATTGAGAAAAGTATACGGCCTCATTTATAACAAAACAATTTACGAAAAACAAATATGACAAAAACCACTGAACTACAGACTCCTCACTTGGAACAGGTGGAACATATATAACGTGGCGGGGTTTAACATGTTTGTGAGTGCTGAAACCTCTCTTAAGGTAGCACTACAGTCTAACAATGATTTTTTGAAGATATTTTTTTTTATCACATAATTTTGAAGTAAGAACTATTCTGCACAGTTTATAACAATCACAGAGTCATTATCATATCACAACAGGGAGTAAATTGATAATGAACTTATGTAAATAAAAGCACATGGTAATTAATCTAAATATATAGGCATTTGGGAGGGGCTAATATGTCAATCATCTGTTGATACCAGTGTCCAGCTGTTAATCCCTGACCACAAGATAAATATTGTAGTCTTATCTTATTGTTTTGCAACAATCTTATTGTTTTGTAACCCGAATAATTCAGTCGTTATATTCCGCTGATCTACGAAGGCTACATTAACGCCTGAACGTCTTCCTCGATCAAGACCGTCAACCGGAAATTCCACACCGCTTTGCAATATGGGAATTTTGATTTAAATTGGCAGCTAAAGAAGGAGGAGTTCCGGATGTTAATTGATGATAAATGATGTAAACTGATGTTAATAGATGTTAATTAATTATTATCGGATTTGTGTTAATTGAACACACGTGTTTGGTAAGACAATTGCAAGAGAGTTGCGCAGGCTCATATCCTGATCGCCGCTGATTGGCTCTCTCTCACAGAGAGCAGGCGACGCGGCCAATGATCACAAGGAGTTCAAGCCCTCGTGTGGGAGAAAATCGGACACGGAAAGGGCTTGAATAATTCGAGTTAATTGTTTTGCAACAAAAATAATTTATATAACATGGAAGTGAACAAAGAAAAAGAAAAAATCTAAAAGGAAAAAATCTACAAAAAATGAAATAAAATTAATATGGTACTATGGAAAAGAGTGGGAAAGTATATTTGAATGCCTCTGACTGTCTGTATAAATGTCTTCTCTTTTGTCTTCTTCGTTTAATACAGTTTTATGCATTTTAACTCATTTTCAGTTGATGTGTAATTTAAAAAAAACATGTGGGAAAGTGGATTTTGAAGAATCAAGAAGTGTGGTCTAACTCTTGATCTTTTTATGAACATGTTTTTTTATCCACACTTTTAATGTTCTAGCTTATTTCAGACAGTTTATTTCCTTTTTTAAATTCAAATGAAAGTTATTCTTTATATATAGAGAATAATGATGTTAAACAGCTAGTCAATCATGTTATCTTAGACTGTCTGGAAAGAGGCGGAGCTCTGTCTATATTTTATTACTACATCAAGGATGTTGGTCAAATCTGTGACGTCAAACTCCCGCCAAATGCCAAGTTAGTGTTGGACAGTTCACATATAATGCAAAATTTACAGCATTAGAGCATCAAAGACACAAAGTGTGTGGTTCTATTGATATAGTAATGGTATCAGAACACTCCTGGGGTGTTTCCAGTGGAATTTTTGTATATATATTGTCTTTATAGGGGTTCTAAGGGGGAAATTCAGTTTTTAGGTCATTTCTCAGAACAATTTTTCATGAGAATTGTAAGGAAAAAATGAAAATAGAAACTTAATGATTACCCCTTTGGCCTGACTTTGATATATATGATTAAAGGGTGTATTTTCTACAATACCGTGTCCCAGTTTTTGGATAATTTGTTTCTAAATGAATTTATAGGTCTTCAAAGATGAAAGGTAAATGAGGTTTGGAACCCAGCAGTTAAATCAATATATCTTCTTACTGGAGGCATATATCAAAAATCTAAGACACGGTTTTGTTGATTGTATATGGTTGATTTAAGGGATGAAAACAAATTTTTACTACCATTTGACATGAATGTGCCATTTTCATCCAAGTTGGAAGACCATGTTTTGGGCAATTAATGTGCTATATTTTGAAATTATTCAAACTAAAAATAAAATTATATATAGATTAAGAAAGAGTTATATTTCAGCTTTAAAATGAGTTAAAGATTTTAAAAAACCATTGAGTAGTTTTGAAGAAATTAATCTTTAAAGACTGTTGATTGGAGTCAGAAAATTTTGACTGTAGTGCTACCTTAACCTGGAACAGTGGTGTAATTTATGCGTAAGATATAAGAACAATCTATAAAAATCAGTTGAAAAGGATAACCTAATCAGATCAATATTAAGCCGAAATACGTTAAATAAAAGCACAGTATTCAAAAGCATGAAGCCAGTCCAATAAATGTTTTGACTGCCTGAATACCCCAAAACGGGTTTTGATTGCATGAATACCCCAAAAAACTATTAGGGAATTGGATAGTACCTATTTACTGCTGTATGCGTTTACATTATTTTTATAATTAGCAAACAGTTCTTATATAATAAGACACTGTGTATTGCATATATCACACGCTTATGAAATGATACATGTTATAGTGTACTTATATACATTGTATCCACGTTGTGATTATATATATATATAAGTATATAATTAGTACTGAGAGGAAACTTTGTAATTCCAGTCATTTCAAAAAAATATTGTACATGTCTTTTTATAATTTCAGTCACGATAATTATAAAAAAAACATTGTTTTTCCCATCAGGATATAATTCCGGTCATGATATAAAAAATAAAGTAAAATCACAATTAAAACATTGTAAATCTAGTCATAATATACTAGTAAAAACAATGTAATTTCAGTCCTAGAATAAAAACAAATGTAATTCCAGTCATAAGATAAAAACATTGTAATTCCAGTCATGATATGAAAAAAGAAGATGTGGTTTGATTGCCAATAAGACAACTTTCAACCAACAAAATGACGGAGATGTAATCAACTAGTAACTAAATTCAACTGGTAATTAAATTCCACAGGCAAAATTACGAAGATGCCATCAAGGAAAAATCTCAAAAGTACAGAAACTTTAAGAGATGATTACAGACGGAACCTGAAGCGGATCGTGACTTTTGCCATGAAAATATGAAAGGTTCTGAGTGTTGTTTTAGTACCCAATTCTCCATCAGCTCAACAGACAACAGGAAATATAGATATAGGCATCGTTTGCAGGTTTTAGAGAAGTTGTCCCTGATCACGCAACCAAAATTGACCAAATCATAGATTAACAACTTTTCTCTTTTCGTTTGGATACCATTCCATTTGAAAAGTCCGATTGGCTATGTAACCAATGAAATGTAAATATCATGTTTCTATAGGTTACACTTTGTAAATACAGCTGTTTCTCAAACCACGCCTCTTTTGGGGAGATTTAGAATATTCATAGAACATTAAGTTTGTTTACATACTGGTTCCTCTGTGTTCCATCTTATAGAGACATAACTTGGGAATGTTACCAGTAAATATACATGTGCATATTGTTTACATTGAAATATGTGGTAACCCTTCATTCGCGGTAGGGGTAGGTAATAAAATTAGTGTTAGTTTAAACTCTAAAAAGTTCAGGGCAAATAACCGTTGAAAATATGCCGCACAGCCCTATATTTTGACCTTTGAAAAACAGTTGTAGTTTTAATTCTAGGATAAGATTTTTTTTGAAAACTCCATAGTAAAAGTGGTACAGTTTTAGCCGTTAAAGGAGTTTCTATGGGAAATTGCATTGTCAATATTTACAGAAATGCAACCTATAAGGGAGTCATTAAACGGAGACATTTTGTGGAGAACTAAGCAATCTCATTTACAGAAATTCAGAGAAGTACTAGACATTATTTTCTGACAGATCAAGGAACGATTTAAGATAGAAAATGAGTATCGGAAAAAAGTTATTTATTTATGCAGTAAATTACACTCATCATGATTCTTACATGGACATGAAATGTGCATGAGTATCATGTAAAGAAACTATTTATTTATTTTTAGGTGTAGGATTTGGACTATCTTACCCTCCGACTTTATCTATAATAAACTTTTATTTTGATAAGAGAAGAGCATTTGCTAACGGAATTCTTACTGCATCCTTTGGATTGTCAAGTTTGATATATCCTACATTGTACCGGAAGTTGATAGACCATTATGGTATACATGGCGCTATGTTAATTCTTGGTGGTTTGTTACTCAACATTTGTGTAGGCGGAAGTTTCTTCCGACAGCCAAGGAGCTTCATGCGTCCAAGTGCTCCAATAAATAGTCCTGAAAGTAAAAAACTGTTATCGCACACAAATGAAGGGAGTAAAATCAAGAGTAAATTGACTTTTGCGATAGACAAAATCCTTGATATGTTTAGAACATATTCTGTTGCTTTAAGAAACACATCCTTTTTATTATACTGTTTCGCCATGTCGTTTGCACTGGTTGGCTATTCTTCAATCTTTATGATCCTTCCGCCACACATTGAAAGTCAGCAGTTTACAAAAGACGACGCAGTTGTTGTTTTGACTGTAATTGGAGCTACGGAATTTGTTATTAGATTTTTTTCCGGTATCATTATTGATAAACAATGGCTTAGCGTTCAAACGATGTTCATCTTGACAATGTTTACGGGTGGGATATGTGCTATTGCGGTGACATTTTTCCGGAGTATGCCTATCAATATCATATATGCAGTGACTGTAGGGATATTTCCTGGAATTTTACATTCATTAAGACCGTTACTAGTAGTCTCCTCGTTAGGATTGAAGATTCTACCCATAGCGTATCCATTATCTACTTTGTTTACTAATACAGCGTGTTTAATTGGACAGCCTGGTCTAGGTAAGTATTTTTTTATAATTACTTTAACTCCAACCAAAATGTATTTCTATGTTGCTATGACGTCTGGCGGACTTTTTCATGACTTTGTAGAGCCGTGCTACATCAGAGCGCAAACCAGTAGTTTGCACTTTTTTTTACATGAAATATCATTGAAATGTTCATTTTCTGTAAATTGTCTGTTTATAAAATGTTGAAACACTCAGGTTTTTCTACGCATAGGTGCAGATTGCCTTAGCCCTGTTTGGCATAGTTTGGAATTTTCGGTTTTACATGTTCTTCAACTTCATATTTGATTTGGTCGTCCAACTGTTTTGATTCGATCGTCACTGATGAGTTTAATGGTGTGTCAAAATATAAGCCTGCATGGTATCTCTGATGGTTCTCTTAAAAACAAAAAATGGAAAATGCCGACATTGACTTCGGTTGGCACAATTTCAAGTAGACAAATCATACATCATTCGATTTCTTATAAATATCAGAAGATGTGATATGATTGCCAATGAGACAACTCTCCATTGAATCAAGTAACACTTTGAAAGAGTAAACCATTATAGGTAAAAGTACGGTCTTCAACAAGGAGCCTTGGCTCACACTGAACAGTAAGCTATAAAGTGTCCCAAAAATGACTAGTGTAAAACCATTCAAATGGGAAAAACCAACGGTCTAATCTATATAACATAGGAGAAACGAGAAACACTTATGAACCACATCAACGAACGACAACTACTGGACATCAGATTCATGACTTAGGACAGATGCACACAAATGCAGCGGGTTTAAACATTTTAATAGGTATCAATCTTCACCCTTATCTGAAACAACAGTGTAACATCACAACATAGAAACACACACTGTAAAATATCAATTGAAATGGCTTAGCTCAATCAAAATTCTACTTTTAAGGTGCAATAAGCAATCTAGGACTACCCAAATAATACAGCATCTTATTGGCATTAAACCTGTAAATGCTCCGATTATCAAACTATTCGGACCATGTATCGATTACATGGATTTATATTACCAGAATTGTTCAACATTACTAAAATACTAGTAATAATGATATGATATGTTTAAAATTAAATCTTGATTGACCAATTGTTGAATACTTTATTAAGGATGGTTAGAAGATTATACTGGTAACTGGAATGTTTCATTTTATACAATTGGTGGACTATTTTTTGCGTCATCGCTTTGTGTGTTAATTGAACGGATGTTAGTTAAAGAAACACAGAATGAAGAAATTGTTATAAAGACAGACGATGACGTCGTTGAAGTGACAAAAACAAACCAGAACAACATGGAAAATAAAGATCGCGATGATGTTAAAACAAGTCTTGTGATCAAGTGCCCATAATCAACTGAGCTTTGCATGAAGTTCAAATACGTTGCTTGCATGTAGTATGGTGGACATGCATTCGAAGTTGAGCAGATGAGTTATTTCAAATCGCCTGCATATATCAGAACAGTCCTATACTTCAAACGTTACTGATAATAGTACTGACAGAAATACTCATTTATTCATCTGACCGTCATAGAATTGTTCTTTACTTTTAATGTTTAAAGGAATTTGTAAATCAGGCATTTTTAGTAAAGGCATATTTAAAGTAGGTTCTTTGTGTTTAACAGAATGTCTACAGAAACAGTGTTGTATTTTCTACATAAAACCACAGGTACAGGAAAGTTTTACAAACAGCAAGGTGACGGATACTCAGTTTTCAGCAATATTTTCAATAGGGCGTCTTCGTGTTTTTTATAATCATTGTTTACCACTTTCTACCAATTTACTCAGAACTTGATCCAAACAATCAGTGCGTTGGCGAGGACTGTTTTATCAAACCAATTTATTTAAGTTTTCAGTTAAACAAAACTTAAACTCCCTCGTGTAACATCCTGATGGGTCATATTTAGACTTTGTGTTTCCCTTTTTATCTTACCTGACTTCAAAGTCAAGTGAGCTTTTCTTATCACTTGGCGTCCATCGTCCACCGTCGTCGCCGTCGTCTGTTTACTTTTACAAAAATATCCTCTGAAACTACTGGACCAAATTTAACCAAACTTTGCCACAATCGTCACTAGGGTATCTAGTTTACAAAATGTGTCCGATGACCCCGCCTGCTAGCTACATGGTCGAAATGACTAAAGCATTTAGAGCAAATCTGACATGTGGTAATCATGTTCATCAGGTTAAGATCTATCCGCCTCGAAATTTTCAGACAAATCCAACAACCCATTGTTGGTTTGCTGCCCCTAAATTGGAAATTTTAAAGGAAATTTTGCAATTTTTGTTATGATCTTGAATATTATTATAGATAGAGATAAACTGTAAACAGTAATAATGTTCAGCAAAGTAAGATCTATAAATACGTCTACAAAACCAAAATTGTCAGTCGACCCCGTAAGGGTTTATTGCCCTTTAGGTGTCATACCACCAATTACTCCCTCAAATTTAGAACGTATGTGAAAGTAGGCCTACTCGGACAAAAAAAAGTGCATTTGATGTCATTTCACGTAAACTAACCAACAAATTTGCAGAAATGAAAGTTTTGTTGAAAGAGAAATATATTAAGACCATTTTGAGCCAAAATTTACCTGTCTATGAGTTTGCATTAAAAATTGAGGATTAATGCGCTCCATAGTATACTAATTTAAGATTTCCAGAAAACCAGGGGTTATTTTTAGTGGTACCTCCTTTCGGAAGCTCTCTGCTTTTTTATATGATTTTGAATGTATGTTGAAAATTGGCATGCAGAAAGGTGACACCTGTACAATTCAGGATATACCTAGTTTCTATAAAGTTAAACTTAAGGTAAAATATTTAGAAAGCTGTGAAAATTGCAAAATTTGGTTGAACAGATAGGGACTTTTAATTGGTGGTATGACACCTTTACATTCGTCACAACTCGGCCGATTCCGTACCTCAGAAGGAGATCATCGGAGTCACCCGAGGCCGGATTACCGATTGTGCACTTTATTATAGTCATTCTTTAACAATTTTTCGTTATTTTTTGTAATCTTTTACAAAAACAATTTTCTCTGAAACTACTAAGACAAATTTAACCAAACTTGGCCATAATCATCATTAGGATATCTAGTTTTAAAAATGTGTCTTATGACCCCGCTTTACAACCAACATGTCGGACATGGCTAAAAATAGAACATGGGGTAAAATGCAGTTTTTGGTGTATATCTCTGAAACTAAAGCATTCAGATCAAATCTGACAGGTGGCAAAATGTTCATCGGATTAAGATTTATCTGCCCTGAAAGTTTCAGGCAAGTTCTACAACCCGTTGTTGGGTTGCTTCCCCTTGAGTTAGTAATTTTACAGAAATTTTGCAGTTGTTTGTTATTGTCCTAGATATCATAATAATATCTAATAATATCTTATATCTAATACTATTAATTATGATTTTTATAACCTTATTTTACATGGTTTCTAAAGCATCAGTAAATACAGGTGAGTGACACAGGTTCTTGAGATCCTCTAATTCTATTACTCCTTGTGCGTCGTAACTACAACCCCCTTCCCTTTCATAAATGTGACCTACCGAATTAGACTATTTACCGGATTTTTTTTTATCACATAAGCAACACGACGGGTGCCACATGTGGAGCAGGATCTGCTTACCTTCCGGAGCACCTGAGATCACCCCTAGTTTTTGGTGGGGGTTCGTGTTGTTAATTCTTTAGTTTTCTATGTTGTGTCATGTGTACTATTGTTTGTCTGCTTGTCCTTTTCATTTTTAGCCATGGCGTTGTCAGTTTATTTTCGATTTTTAAAAGAGTTTGACTGGCCTCTGGTATCTTTCGTCCCTCTTTTACATGTTTCACTTTAAAGTTTTTTTTTATGCTGATCGCTTGAAAAGAGCTAACATAGAAACTCGCATCGAATGCTTAATGCTAAAATGGTCAAATAACATATTTAAATATACGAGATCAGATATTAATAAAAAGAGTCGGGCTAGCAAAGGGGGAATCAAAACTGATAAGGCGAAGAGAGAGAGAGAGAGAGAGAGAGAGAGACGATCAGAGCAAATAAAGAAAGACGATCGACATTCTATAAACTAAATGTAAAAGAATGCAAACTGAGCAACATGAAGCAAACCAATCATTAGTGGGAAAATTAAGTGCTCAGGAAGGGTATGCTATCGTGTACTTGGCTGGGGGACTATGCCCGGGTCCTCCACCATATCGTGTACTTGGCTGGGGGACTATGGTAAGCACAAGTAACGAAAGACGAATAAACTGTTCTTCAAATCAATTCTTTATTATCCATGCTACTGCATTGGCAGACGACAACTCAACGTCATGATAATAGCTAAAATATGTTCCACGTTTTCTGACATAATAGTATAAATTGTGTGAGGCAGTCCTGATAACCAGAAGACCCAAAATAGGAATATAACAAAGCACATGTGATACCAATATTCAAGTTCATTAAACAAAAGTTTGCATTAAATGTTTGAATGTTGGTAAAGATTCTGTTAACAGTGTTATACTCTTGAAATCTAAATGTTCAAGTATGAACGGTTTCTTAGAATCCGTGATAATGTTACAAAATAGTAGGGTTACAAACAAACTATTGTTTAACAAAGGAGCTAGTGTATATAGTCTTGATTGGTCATGCCGTGCAGAATTTCAAATATTTCAATGTACTGTAATGTTTACCTTTCATTTCGTTTTATTGTTCAAAGTTTTATATCTGTCATATCTAGTTGATAAATATTTAAATATGAAAAGAATTACAACGAAATGAACTTTGATTCGTTTGAAGCGTCACGGTAATATAACATTTATTTATAGCATTTTCGTACACTTTACAATTATTTATATGAGATTAAATGATTTAGTTACATTTTAGTATAATATGTGTTTGCATGATTACCAGAGGTAGTTATATTAACGTTTTGTAAGTTTTTTTTTCTCTTTTGTTGTGTATGCGTGTTTTGTGATGAATCAATACTTGAAATAATTGTGTGTTCTGAAGACATGTTATTGGAATCACAGGGTTAAATTCTAGGACGATGAAAATGTAAACGAAGAGGCGAATGAAAGTATTATACAAAGTTTTAGTTTTATCAAGAATATCAACCACTTGCTTACTGACTACAGATAATGTCAGTACAAGATACAGACAAGGGCTTTTCATGGATTATATTATGTGGTGAGTACATGTTAGACATATGGTAGTATTTTTATTATTATATTGAACACTGTTGAACATGTTGAAGCCAAAACGAGTTATAAAGATTGATTGATATGATGTTGTTAGCTTTTGTCCAGTCACAAGTATTTTATATTTATAAGGAACGAAATGCATATAGGAGATTGGGTATAATTGCCAATGGTACAACAATCCACTAAAGATCAATGCAAACAATGTCACATGTCATGATGTGAATGTCAACTTGATAAACACACGACACACGTCATTAACGTACAAAACAAATACCACATATATTAAAAACATGAAAGATATGGCAAAAGATAAAACAATTTTAAAAGAAACAAACCATTGACCGGGATACATAGTTTATGCAAAAACCGAAAAAGAAAGGCAATTATAGTACACAGCAATCAACAACCTTTGGATTACAGGCTCCTTACAAGCCCATGTAGAATACTGCAGGGTTAAACATGTGTGTTAGCACACGACCTTCTCCCAAACCATTGACATATAACACTTAGAAAAAGTAAACAAATAGCTGATGAAGGCTAGACTCATAAGACTACGCAGAAAGAGGTATCAAGTGCCCAACGAAACTTATTAGTAATAACCAAAACAACAATTGTGTTTCATAAGCCAATTTTTAAAATCATTCGCAATTTGCAAGAATATTGAAAACTTTGGATGTGGGCAGTATTTAGAAGTAGTAGAATTACCGAAAAGAAAAACAAAATCCACATAGTACATCAGACTGTGATTTTCTCCAAATCATATACATGTATGAGAAGGAAAATTTAACCAAAGCATAAATTATGTTGGAAGTCAAGTTATATAAATATAAGAAGATGTGATATGAGTGCCTGTGAGACAGCTCTCCATCCAAGTCACAATTTATAAAAGTAAACCATTATACTAATAGGTCAAAGTATTGTCTTCAACACGGAGCCTTGGCTCACACCGAACAGAAAGCGATAAAGGGCCCAAGAAATGACTAATGTAAAACCATTCATACAGGAAAACCAACGGTCTTGCCTATATACAAATCGAGAAACGAGACAAACTTATGAACCACATCAACAAACGACAACCACTGAACTTCAAGTTCCTGATATAAGAAAAGTGCAAAAAATGCAGCGAGTTTAAATAGGTACCAACCTTCACCCTTACCTGAACCAATAGTGTTTCAACACAACATATATTGAAATGAGAAATGAAGACGAGAAATGTGTATTTCTGATATAACTTATTTCATCTATATTGTCGAAATTCTTTAGAAAAAAATTAAAATTAAAAATTAAAATTAAAACATTTAACATTTGCAATTTTGTATCAACATGCATTCAATAGCAAAAAGTAAAATCACAAAAATACTGAACTCAGAGGAAAATCAAATCGGAAAGTCCTTATAATCACATGGCAAAATAAAATGACAAAACACATAAAAAACGAATGGACAAGAACTGTCATATTCCTAATTAGCCCTAGATAACATTTTTTGGGGGAAATATGTAAAAGTGTTGAATACTGATTTAACATTAAAAAAAAAGAAAAAAAAAAGAAATGGCATGATTTCCAATATCATAAAGACTTTATTATTCTTAATAGCATTTATCATCTTTTATATTTTAAACATTTGAGTGAAACAAATTTAAAGGGATATTGGCAGTTCCCTATTCTTAAAAAGTCTCATCGTAAGACATTTTTACAGGACAACTTGCTTTTTTAAATACTGGAAATACTGATAATAGTTTTTTTTTCTTTTATCTTGTAGCTTCATTTCTAAACTATACTTTGGTATCTGGAACTATACGAACCTTCGGGATATTATATTCGGAACTTCTCCAAACCTACGACAATGGAGCGGGTAATACAGCGTTCCTAGGCAGTATAATGTTTTTTGTAATGGCCATAACCGGTAAGTATTAAAAATCATCATTCAGATGTTTGTGAGTCCGCAGGGATTTTACAATGTTCAGAAAATCAGTAAAAGTTTTGGAGGATGTTTTGTCCTATGCGATTCATGATATCTTTTGGGCGGAAAAAGACCAGTACAAATTCACAAATTCAACTAACAGTAATTGTTTACTTATTTTTTTGCAAATTGTTTGTATTATTCCCACATCTACGCTAAAGAAGGCAACGAATACTTATAGATATACAAATTATCTCTGCTTCATTTTCTGTTCATTTTTATTGGCTTTGTGTTAACTTGATTGTTCCTTCATAACTATTTCACAGGGCCAGTATCTGGATTATTGAGCGTCCACTTTTCATTCAAATGGTGTACTATGATTGGTGGATTGATTGCATCTATTGGCATGGTAACCAGCTCTTTCACTCAAGATATAGAAATGCTGTATCTCACGTATAGCTGCTTACTAGGTATAAATATATATATATAAGATTTGTTATGGTTATTTGTATGACCTACTTTTTGTGTCTGACAAGGTTAAAAGTACAAATAGTATCAGTATACTCCTTTTAGAAGATGAAACTTAGATATATATTATATTTACAATAACAGCTGTCACGATAACAAAAACATACAATACATAATCAGAACTGGTATTTTCATGGTTTTTTTTTTATTTATTAATTTGTTAGTATGTACTTTACAAGTATACTTTATACTGTGTAATTCCTTGAAAATGAAACTGAATCCATACCATATATTAAAATCACATTTACTATAGTTTGCCAGTCATCGCTTCATTTCTACTGCTTCCTATGTTACAATTTACGAGAGCTAGATGAATGCCAGAGTCTCTATTCTTTGATATACACCACCATTGTCTTTGTGTACCCCACTGTATGCAACGGGGTAATTTGATGATACCTTTGACCGTCCACCCGTCCGTCTGTTCGTTTTTCCGTCCGTCCGTCTTTCCGTCCATTTTATTATTGTTTCCGCACTCTAATTTTGATCCTGGTATCTATGGTGAGCTTATCAAGTATTCCTCATCAACGTTTTATGAAATCATACACCAGGCTAAAAAAAAAACCAGGGACCCTTAGCCTGTTCCTGGACGACTAAGGTAATTGTATACAGAAAATATTTAGGAATAAAACGTTAATATGTCTTTAAAAAAAAACAACACACACACAAACTAGCAGACAGAGTTCGAATTAAGGCATCTAAAGGAGGCTTTTTAACTCTTAAAAATAGTAAATATTGAACTAAGGCATCTGTTTCCTCAGACACATTCTTCTTTTATTTATTTTGCAGATTTGCAGTTTGGGCTATATTTGTATGCCTGGATTAAAACGCTTAATTTCTTCTTTTTTAAGTGATAAGATGTAAAATAATTCCTGGCATATCTGTTGTGTGACTGTATAAGAAGCAAAAAAAAAAAAAACTTGACTGACTATGACTTGCGTTTTATACCCATTAAGCAATATTGTTAAAAAAAAATGGCCATGTCTGTTCGTTTTATATTTTCGTTACATTTTAATTGCACATCTTAATTTCGTATTAAAGAGATGACTTATGGAATTTTATAATGCTGCGTTATACCACGAGGGATGTTTCAGATTATAATTTATACCATGTAAAAACTTTTGTTTGATTACACTTTGATTTTTAATTATACCAACTGACCAAGGATTTTCTCTTCAGGTTCTAATACAAAGTAGAGTAAACTTTGCACTTCACCGCATATAAATTTCTGTTTTGTTTTTTGGCAGGTATAGGATTTGGATTATCTGCACCACCTACCGTTACGATTATAAACTTTTATTTCGAAAAGAAAAGAGCATTCGCTAATGGATTCCTCACGGCGTCGATGGGATTGTCAAGCTTAACGTACCCTTTTCTGTACCGGAAGTTGATCGATCATTATGGAATACATGGCGCTATGTTAATTCTTGGTGGTTTGTTACTCAACATTTGTGTAGGCGGAAGTTTCTTCAGGCAACCAAGTTGCTTCATACGCACAAATACTAATACTAACAGTCCTGACAGTTCAAAACTTTTATCTGAGGCAAATTACAAGAGTAAAAAGAGCAACCTGACTTTCGTGAAAAACAAAATCATTGATATGTTTAAGTCATATTCTGTTGCTCTAAGAAATAAGTCATTTATATTGTATTGTTTCGCCATGTCATTTGCATTAGTTGGATATTCATCAAACTTTCTCATTCTTCCTCCACACATTCAAAGTCAGCAGTTTAGCAAAGATGACGTTGTGATTGTTTTAACAGTAATTGGTGCTACGGAATTTGTTGTCAGACTTTTTTCCGGAACTTTTATTGATTTACAATGGTTCAGTGTGCAAACAGTGTTCATCGTGACAATGTTTATGGGCGGAGTTTGTGCTATCGTATTGACATTTTTCAAAAGTATGGCAATAAACATTACTTATGCAGTGACTGTAGGGATATTTCCCGGAATTTTACATTCATTACAACCGTTACTTATTGTGACATCATTAGGATTGAAAATGTTGCCGACAGCATTTCCACTATCTAGTTTCTTTACCAATACAGCGTGCCTGATAGGACATCCTTCTCTGGGTAAGTGGTTTTATAATTCATTCTTAGTCTTTATAAATATATAATATTAATTAAAATAAATTATATAGATATAAAACAGTCTACTTTTCGTATTAGTATCCATTGATCAAATATGAAAATGTGTTTTCCCAAAATATCTTGTGTCGCATACCTGCCAGTATAGACAAAATCTACTAAAATCAAAAGGTCACAATTATTTCATATAAGTTATTATTGTTTGAAACATTTTACACCAGTATTGTTTGTATTAATCATATTTTGTTATTTCCAGGCTGGTTAGAAGATTATACCGGTAACTGGAAAGCTTCATTTTATACAGTTGGTGGACTTTTTATAGCATCATCACTTTGTGTGTTGCTAGAGCAGAAGTTAGTAAAGGCACCACAGAGCGAAGAAATGACAGTCAGAACAGACAAAACCACTGAATTCACAACAAATAATCAGAATAACACTATAAACATACACTCTGATGATGTAGAAACAAGTCTCATGGGGGATGAGACATCATAGATATAAAATCTTGTTATACACTTATTTTGCATTTTACGTGTAGCTTGTATGGTCAGTGTGAGCTTTAATTTGCTATGTAAAGGCAACACTGGTGTTCAAAAGTCATAAGTCATAAATCGATAGAGAGAACACAAATCCGAGTTGCAGACTAAAAATTAAATCTTCTTCTCTGACACCACTAGGTTTTGTTTTAATAATAAAAAGAAGGAATATTACCTTACACCGTCGTGAAACGCATTTTTACAAAATGCTAACCAGACAACACGAAAATTAAATGAACCAAAAATGAACTTAAAATTCATGTAAAAGACCAATGAATATTTTCAATAAAAACTTCATTTTGACAAATTATAAAAAATTTTTATGAATTTTGAGTAAGACGCTCAATTGGAAGCCACCTTAACAACATACATTCTGAACAACCAAGTAATTGACCATGTAAATGTCTCATCTGCGGGGAAAGCGAAACTCGTGGAAGGCGAGACATATATATAGGAAAGGCTTTTCCACGATGATGACGTCGTCGTCGTTGGTGTTAACAATTGTTAAGTTTTTGCAAATTAAAAGTTTGATAAAAACTATTTGTGTAGATCGAAAAGATGGATCCTGAGGTGGGATTTGCAAACAAGAGGTTTTTACCGTGATGGTTCAATTGCCTTGTAGGAAAAGGGTAAATAACAAAAGTATCCTCGAACTCAAATAAAAATAAAAATAAAAAGTCCCTTATCAAATGGCAAATCAAAACCCCAAACACATCAAACGAAAGGAAAACAACTGTCATATTCCTGACTTGGTACAGGCATTTTATTGAGTAGAAATGGTAGATTGAACCTGGTTTTAAAGCTAGTTAAACCTCACAATTGTATGACTGTCGCATAAAATACAATTATATTGAAAAGGATGTGTGAAAAAAACAAACAAACATAAAAAATAAAAGTGTAAAAAAACAGGTACACAGCAGTCAACATTGTGTTACAATCTTAATCACTATATAAAGTTTTGACAACACTATTAAAAACAAACTAATGTGTCAATAAAGAAAAACAAAATGGCATGTAGACAAACCACATTAGTAAAGATAAGTATGAGTTTCAGCTCCAAGCTCTTGAATATAGACTTGCTACATGTCCCTTCCTAATTATGTTTTTTTCTTTCAATTTTGCCCCTTTAACAATTTTATTGCTATAACTAGAAGAATACCATTATACTGACATCTGCAGGAGGAACACATAAACAAACGCCAACCACTGAATTACAGGCTCCTGACTTTGGACAGGCACATACATAGATATTGTGGTGGGATTAGATATGTTAGCGTGCTCCCAACCCTCCCCTAACCTGTTATTGTTTCGGTTGAAAGGTGTGTTGTGTCGTATCGTTTGTTGTCCAAATGATTATAAGATTGGCTTTCAGCACCATCCTTATCATATTCCTTAATGTGACTGTTACATGTATACTGAATGTGAATTTGCATTGCTTTGCAGCATGTCTTAGTGTTTGGTAGATCTAACATTCATGGTTTATTTTCTATGTTTCTATTATAGTTTCGGTTGGATAATCTGTTATGCCTTATTTTTTGTCAGTGGCGGATCCAGAACGTTTTTTAAGGGGAGCCGCTCCAGTCATGGATCAGTGATTCCCTATATAATCAACCATTTTTTTTCAACGAAAAGGGTACCTGGGCACCCAAGCCTCCTGAATCCGCCTATGTTTATAGTTCTGAAAAAATATAAAATTACCTTTCCATACCATCATTGTCATTAAAACTGCCTGCACGATTATTGTAAAATAATTGTATAAAATTCGAGGTTGCATGTTGATTACGGAAGTGCGTCACTGTTTTTGATTTTTGATTTCCTGTGTTTATCGTTGATTGAATATATTCGTTGTTTTTGTATGTGGTTTGTATGTTGACTATTATATTATTTGTTTGTGCGTTTCTCTTTTATGAATGTTCTTGCATTTTATCTGCATGTTCATTGAACGATTGTATATTTGTATTGTCAGTTTTACGGACTTTCCCTTTTTAGTTTTTTAGTTTACCATTTGACGTGGCTCTGTACTAATGCATCTCGGCGTACTTTGAACAACATTACTTTGTATATACATGTGTGAAGCCAAACGCACGATTCTACGTCGGAGTTTATGTTAATACAACCATGTGTCTGTTAAGATTAAGGATTCGGTCCCAGTACTTAAAATCATTCAATACTTTATGGGTGGATTTTACATAGAGAAACAAAATCGTATAATATAAAAGCATAGTGAGGTTGTTAAATGTGTGCTTCTGTGTTACATTTGTCTTGTAGTGATTAAGATGAAAACACAATGTTGACTGATGTAACCCTGTTTTTGACATTTTAACCTATTGTGTCTGTTTATTTTATTCACGCATCGTTGTCAATATAATGAAATTTGATGCGACTGTCATACAAGTGAGATGTTTAGCTAGCTATAAATCCAGGTCCAAGACACCATTTTCTATTTAAAAAAATTCAGGAATATGACAGATATCAATCCGTTTGACGTTTTTGAGATTTTGACTTTGCCATTTTATAAGGGACTATGAATTTTTCTGTGAGTTCGGTATCCATTTGTTTGATGTGTTTGAGCTTTTGATTTTGCCATTTGATATCTTATAAAGTATAAATAGATATCAAAGGTACCAGGATTATAATTTAGTCCGCCATACGCGCGTTTCGTCTACATAAGACTCATCAGTGACGCTCATATCAAAATATTTATAAAGCCAAACAAGTACAAAGTTGAAGAGCCTTGAGGATCCAAAATTCCAAAAAGTTGTGCCAAATACGGCTAAAGTAATCTATGCCCGGGATAAGAAAATCCTTTGTTTTTCGAAAAATTCAAAGTTTTGTAAACAGGAAATTTATAAAAATGACCACATTATTGATGTTCATGTCAACACCGAAGTGTTGACTACTGGGCTGGTGATACCCTCGGGGACGAAACGTCCACCAGCAGTGGCATCGACCCAGTGGTGTAAATATTTATCAAAGGTACCAGGATTATAATTTAGTACGCCAGACGCGCGTTTCGTCTACATAAGACTCATCAGTGACGCTCATATCAAAATATTTATAAAGCCAAACAAGTACAAAGTTGAACATCCTTGAGGATCCAAAATTCCAAAAAGTTGTGCCAAATACGGCTAAAGTAATCTATGCCCGAGATAAGAAAATCCTTTGTTTTTCGAAAAATTCAAAGTTTTGTAAACAGGAAATTTATAAAAATGACCACATTATTGATGTTCATGTCAACACCGAAGTGTTGACTACTGGGCTGGTGATACCCTCGGGGACGAAACGTCCACCAGCAGTGGCATCGACCCAGTGGTGTAAATATTTATCAAAGGTACCAGGATTATAATTTAGTACGCCAGACGCGCGTTTCGTCTACATAAGACTCATCAGTGACGCTCATATCAAAATATTTATAAAGCCAAACAAGTACAAAGTTGAACATCCTTGAGGATCCAAAATTCCAAAAAGTTGTGCCAAATACGGCTAAAGTAATCTATGCCCGGGATAAGAAAATCCTTTGTTTTTCGAAAAATTCAAAGTTTTGTAAACAGGAAATTTATAAAAATGACCACATTATTGATGTTCATGTCAACACCGAAGTGTTGACTACTGGGCTGGTGATACCCTCGGGGACGAAACGTCCACCAGCAGTGGCATCAATTAAAGTGATGGGTTTTGGAAGATAGTTGACGTGTCTCATTGACAATCTTGAAACTCTAAATGTAGATTTATTGACACCATACATAATATAAATTAAAGTGCACATGGGAATAGTTCGAAGTTACAATCTATTTTTCATGGTCATCAGTCCTCATTCAAATAAATTCCTCACTCAATTCCAAGATGTAAGAAGTTGGCTAAACCAGTTCAAGCTATTTTTTTTACATCTTTCCTTATACTGCTTTCAGAAAGTATACTTTATGTCTAAAAGTTCAAATTATCCATTCAAATTAATATCCAACGATATTTAATTTACTCTTCAATTACTATCATCACCATCGTCTTCGTCGATATCGGAAACATCAGGTCCAAAGTCCGACATCCGAGAGAACAAATCGTCCTGTGTGAGGAATGTGTCGATGGTCGAGCCTGTACTATGGTGACTATGACTAGGGAATACAGCTCTTTGTCCTCTACATAATGACTTTGGATGGACACAAATCCCTGGCATTTGAGGTCCAGCTTTAAAATAAAAGGAATAAAGAAAATTACATTATGATTTATTGAAAAAGTTATCAAACAGTGCTTTTGATGGCAAATATGGTAAAATAAAACCTTTTAGCTTACATATACGACAACTAAATGCAACCGATTTCTAAGAGCCACAATGTCTCATTGTAAACTACGAAACCATAAAGACTGATATATATAAATAGTTTACAAAATAAATATAAGAGGAAGAAGCACAGTTAGTTACCATCGAAAAACTAATCACACGTCAGTACATTTTATCTCTATAACAAACATATATATACATGATATAATCAAGCAAAGTATTTTTGACTAAAATGAATCGACAATAACAGATATTTGGGACACAAATGCCACAAAACCAGGTTCAACCCACCATTTTGTTTTATTAAAATGTCCGGAACTAAGTCAGGAAAATGGCCATTGTTATATTATAGTTCGTTTCTGTGTGTGTTATATTTTAATGGTGTGTTTCTGCTGTGTTGTAGTTCTCCTCTTATATTTGATGTGCTTCCCTCAGTTTTAGTTTGTAACCCGGATTTATTTTTTTCCTCTATCGATTTATGAATTTCGAACAGCTGTATACTACTGTTGCCTTTATATACCCAGATCAATCAAAAGATTTTTTTGTCTCACCTTGACGTAACTTATTTACGCTATTTCCAACGACGATGGCGTTTTCGTGGTCAACAAATCGATGAAGAGAATTTCAGTTTAAAGGGAACCACCAAAGATAAATCAAAGATATTTGGTATGCAGTTGTATAAGCTATACAAAATCTAATTCCATTTAAGATACCTTGGTGTTCTCCCTTAGTCATGGTCAATTGACTTTTGCATAGTTTATACGGTAAAGATTAAATAAATCAATAATATTTGGTATGCAGTTGTATAAGCATTAGCACATCTCATTTTCATGGCGATTATTGGTTCCCGCCCCTCGGTTATGTTCTATTGACTTTGAAACTTTTAAATAGTTTACATGTTAAAGTTTATGATTAGGTCAGTTTAAAGAAACCACTTATGATAGGTCAATGGAAATTAGATTGTAGTTTTATTAACATTGGCAAACATTATATCACAGAAATATTATGGTTTTATTTCTTGAGTTATGGTTCATTGACTTTGAGTATTTTTGCATAATTTACATGTTACAGTATTTATCTTCAAATTTGAAAATTTGCATTTTACTTTCAAATTATATACAGATATCTCTGTGTCAACAGTTCATATCAAATGGTAAAACATCGCTACAATTGTTTGGCATGGAGCTTTAGATTAGGTTATTTGTTTGTTATTTAAACACTCACCTGCTCTTCTAAAGCAGTTATGACTGAAACAAGAATGGTTATCCCGAGCTCTTCTTTGAATTCTTTCAGTGTCTTTGCGTTTTTTTCTTGGAAAAATGTTCACGGGTAAGCATGGTGTACTACAGCGGAAACAGGGGCTCCGTGTGTTTCCCATTTGACCAAATCCTCTGCAAGCAAGCATATTTGATCAAATATAAGAATTGTTTCATTAAAGTTACTTCTGCTTATTGTGGTTTCCTGAAATCGATTGTATTTTATTGAAAAAAAACACGTGTGAAATATACTAAACCACATTTACGATAAAAGAGATGATTTTAGCTTTCCAATTGTGAACTTTCCATATCTAAGTAACAACATTCCAGCAGCACCTGCTTACGGGGTATATACCTTCCAATTGATACGATATTCCCGTGCTTGCATTTCCTATCATGATTTTCTTGATAGAGGGTTGCTGCTCACAAGGAAGCTATTAAACCAAGAGTTCCAAATGGTGAAATTGAAATCATCCTTTCGTAAATTTTACGGACGCCACCACGAGTTGGTTGACCGTTATGGAACAACCGTTTCACAAATGATATCGGATATGTTCCTTACGTCGTAACTACAATCCACTTCCCTTTCATGAATGTGACCTACCGAATTAGACTATTTACCGGATTTGTTATAACATAAGCAACACGACGGGTGCCACATGTGGAGCAGGATCTGCGTATCCCTTCCGGATCACCTGAGATCACCGCTAGTTTTTGGTGGTGTTCGTATTGGTTATTCTTTAGTTTTCTATGTTGTGTCATGTGTTCTTTTGTTTGTCTGTTTGTCTTCTTTCATTTTTAGCCAGATGTTGTCAGTTTATTTTCGATTTATTAGTTTGACTGTCTCTCTGGTATCTTCCGTTCCTCTTTTACAGCAACAGTTGTACACACTTAGCAGTATTTTTGAACAGTATAATAAATTAATCCTATATGGTACAAAATTTACAAATTAGTTTGATGTGCCATACAAAAGTTCGAAAATGTATTTCTTATTAGAAATGAAATCATTGAACACAAAAATACATAAAACTATAAAGGGTCATAAAGTCAACAAAAACAAAAAGACGTCAAACCCAATGTCAAACGCCTCTGGATGAGTTTAAATGAAAATCAGTAAAACTGGTTTCTACATACCAGATTTAACTATAAATAATCAAATATTTAAGCTACTATGTGACCTTTTGTAAAAGCTGCACTTACGGAATCCTTTAGAATGTATTCGCCATAAATTAGGTAAATGAAAACAATCCTAAATTGTGGAACAAACAAAGGATTGGATAAGAATGCAATTCAAGACAATGAAAAGGGCATTTTGTCTTCTACTCGAACAAAAGTTACTTCAAAGAATATTTGATTATTCGAAACAAATATGTCACACTAATCACTCATTGAAAGAAAAATTTAAAAATCAT
This sequence comes from Mytilus galloprovincialis, assembly GCF_965363235.1. NCBI lineage: Eukaryota > Metazoa > Mollusca > Bivalvia > Mytilida > Mytilidae > Mytilus > Mytilus galloprovincialis. Next base: position 95,107,881 of record NC_134843.1, read on the forward strand.
TTTGACAGTACAGTACAGCGTCACATAATACAAATTAGTCAACAAAACACTTTGTTGTAGAGTAAACAATAAAGCAAACATATTTTATTGAATGAGAGCACCAATATAAAATTCCAGTTTTGCTCTGAAACTGTTTTGAACCAAGTGCCACTGATGCGTCTTACTTAGACGAAATGTGTCTTTGGGAACCAAAGTATAAGCCTTGTGTTTTTCTGGAGTTTTAATGACGTTTAAGGAGAAAATTGCATTTAACAATTACAGAATATCGAAGGGATTACCTTTTTTTTTATAAGAATACAATCATTCTTATTATGTCCTTTGTTATTCTTTCAAAACCTACTGGGTGGGAATTTAGTGAAGTTTTCGCCATCAAATTGTTTTACAAGCAATAAAGTAGATGTTAATCTGGCGTCAGACATGATTTTGATAGTGGTTGCACTTACATTTATGAAATCATCTACCAATGATAGACCCAAAACATAGGATAGACGACGACTGGTAGATTTAAGAGGTCTCGACCAGTGGTGAAACCAAAAACTTTAGAATACAATGATGTATGGAACATCAAATACACCAGCCAATATTTTGTTGGATCACAATTATTGTCATTTTAACCGGGTTTGTATATTTGGGTTGCACAACTCATTTTGTCAATATAACCGAACTATAGACAGGGAAGTTTAGATAGGAATAAATCAGGTTAACCCATTTTTCAAAAATTGCCTATACCAAGTCCAGAAAATGGCTGTTATTTTCACTTGTTATGTTGATTAAAAGCGTTTAATTATGTCAGTGTGTATGGACTCTCCCTTTATGATTTGCTTCAGAGTTCCTTATTTTTATATACTTTTTAGCCAAATATCAACTTTTTATACGGCAAAATCATCACTCTTCCCAAGTTTCTAATACTTATACAAACAAACAAAAATATTTATCCAACATCAACTTTATATTGTATTTTTTCTTGAATAATCCTTTCAAAATATGTTATTTGGTTGCTAGTGTAGCTCTGAGACACAAAACAGCTACAGTAAGAAAAAGTATTCAAATCATGTTTGTTTATACCACCAGACTATCTAAGAAGGATGAAAACGAAAATTTGCTGCTATCCTAAGTATTATATATAGCGGTTAATTTATTTTTTTCTCGCTTGATGGAGTCAAAAAGCGAGACATGGGTATGATGTTTCCATTTTCATGGAGATTTTTGGTCCTGCACCTTCAGTTATGGTATATTGACGTTGAAACTTTTGCTTAGTTTTCATGTAATAGATTGTGTTTAAGTTTGTTTAAAGGGAACTACTTATGATAAGTAAATCGTATTTGGTATGCAGTTGTATTAGCATTGGCACATCTCATTTCCATGGAGATTGTTTAGCCATGTACCTTAAGTCATGGTTCATTGACTTTGAATAATTGCAAAACTTACATGTTAAAGTGTTGCTATTTTGATTTCAATATTTGCATTATCAAAATTACACAAAAAGCGAAACGTATCTCAGCTTATGTTTATAACACACTACATTTTGCCAATTTATTGAAAGATTTTGTTGTGAGTTTTTATTTTTAGCTTTTATATAATTAATTTTACTTTTAAGTTTCGAATCAACTTGATACAAGTCTACAATAATATAAGAAAATCAAGATCAAAGCTATCACAAATTCACAACGCACATTTTTTTGTGTACGAGTATCAGAATGCTTATTTCAATTGGTGGTCAAATATAATAGAAAAACTATATACCTGAACACATGCTCACAGTTGTTGCAGGCAAATTCTGCCCATCCCCACTCCTTGTTACGAGGTATGGCATCGTATCGAACATAACAACGTTTACATTTTGATACCTGCAAAAACAAGAATATTGACTTTTATTCTATGTATGCATAATTATTATCCAACGATTTATCAAGACAATGTCTATATATAAAGTGAGCACCTGTCCTATATCCATGAAAAATATGAAATCGTTCCAGTAGATAAAGCCCCAAATAACATCGTTTTTGTCTCGCTTGACGGAGTCAAAAAGCGAGACATAGGTATGCTTTTTCCGGTGTCTGCGGCGGCGACAGCGGCGTCAACAATGTATAAGTTTGTGATTAGGTCTAGTTTATGGTAAACTACTAGTGGTAAGTCAAATATATTTGGTATGCAGTTGTATAAGTATTGGCACATCTCATTACCATGGATATTATTTGATTCCGCCCCCCTCAGTTATGGTCTATTGACTTTGAAACTTTTGCTTAGTTTTCATGTATTAGTTTGTGATTATGTAAGTTTATGGGGAACCACTAGTGGTGAAGTAATGATAATTGGTATGCAGTTGTATAAGCATCAGCATATCTCATTACCATGGAGATTATTTGGCCCCGCCCCCTCATTCATGGTCTATTGACTTTTAAATTTTTACTTAGGTTTAACGTATTAGTTTGTGATTAGGTCAGTTTATGGAAAACCACTAGTCGTAGGTTAATTATACTTGGTATGCAGTTGTATTTATATTGGCACATTTCATTACCATGGAAATTGTTTTACCCTCCCCCTCAGTTATGGTTAATTGACTTTGTAATTTTGCTTAGTTTACATGTATAAGTTTGTGTTTAGGTTTGTTTAAAGAAAACTCCTTATGATAAGTCAATAGTATTTGGTATGCAGTTGAATTTGCATTGGCACATCTCATTTCCATGGAGATTGTTTAGCTCTGTACCTTCAGTCATAGTTCATTGACTTTGAATATTTGCTAAACTTGCATGTTAAAGTGTTGCTATTTTTTATTTCAACATTTACACTATCGAAATTACAAAAAAGCGAGACATATCTCTATGATAACAGTTTAAATCACATAAACTGCTCAATAAAGGAATTAGGTATTGACAATTAATCTAGAATCTCAACATACTACCCCACGACACTTACCAAGGAGGAAGACCTAGATTTGTTTCTTTTGAATTTCAAGCAAATATTGTAAAGTCAATTTTATCAGCGATCAAAGTTGTTGTGAAACTGCATATTCTAAATGCGGCGTGCATCAGATGTGAATACTAACAAAACAAATCTGTTAGAGTCCATATAAGATAAAACGATTTCGTCTTGAGCTTTTGATTTTGCCATTTGATAAGGGACTTTCCGTTTTAAATTTTCCTCGGAGTTCAGTATTTTTGTGATTTTACTTTTGACTGTTCAACACTTTACACAAGTATTATTAATTCCCTTTACACAATTATTCAAAATTCTGATAACATAAATATTCCAAAAATTTAAAACAAACTGAAACAAATGATCCTGCTCTGTTGCATAAACAAATGACCAAGCGTAAATACAAGTCTTAGTATGAGATAAATCGTAACTTTAAAATTTATTAAAAAAAACTCGGATTTTGGAGGACGCATTTTCTTCAAACAATTGGCCTTCCCATGCGAGCCAACTGTGCTACTCTTTTCTTATAGTTATTCCTTTATTCATATGGTGCTGTCTTCATACAGGAGCTTCTTTGTGAGAAAGGAAAGAAGCTAGCACTATCATCTGCTATATAAATGATGTTCTCTCACTAAATTTTTCAACGTTTGGTGACTATGTTGAACGAATTTATCCAATCGATCTTGAAATTAAAGATACAGCAGATGCAATTAAGTCATATCTTTACCTAAATCTAGAAATGGACAATTAAGATCGGTTGAGAACATACATTTACTGCAACAAATGATGTTTTAGGTTTCCCATGCCAATTGTGAAGTTTTCATTACTATGTAGCAACATTCCAACAGCACCTGCATATGAAGTAACTATGTTCTAATCGCCACAATATTCCAGGGCTTGCATTTCCTATCATGATTTGCTTGATAAAGCGTTACTGGTTACAAGTAAGCTATTAATATAAGGGTTCCAAGTGGTGAAGTTGGAATCCTCCCTTCAAAATATTTTATGACGCTATCAAGTTGGTTGACCGTTATTAAATATCTGTTTGACAGATCACAACGAACATATTCTGATTGTCATAAACACAATCCCGTCCTCTTTCCCACGAAAGTGACCTACTGAATAAAACTTATCATCTGGTTTATACTGACACGACTAGTGTCATATGCAATCACCCTCGTCTTTGGTAGGGTTCGTGTTGGTAAGTCTTTAGGTTCCTTTGTTCGGTTTTATAAACTAGTGTTTGTCTTTTTTCATGGCGTTTTTTGTTTTTTTTCGACTTGAGTTTTTAAATTGGACCCGCCCCTTTGGTATCTTTTGCCTCACTTTTACACCTCTCACTTCAAATGAAGGAATTGTTACTTTAATCAACATCTTTAATTATACATGCACATCTTATGCGATATAATAATTACTACATAGACATGTTACCCTCTTCCTAGCTGGTACTTTTCGCCACCAAACATTATCACATGGTCCGCATGCGTACTGACGTTCTTCGTGCTTAAACTGGCCCTGCTGTGCGAGTTCTTTCCAAGCTTTTTCGTTTCGCACAATTTGCCACTGTGTTGGAACAAAGTTGATAGTATAAGAACGTATTATCCTTGTTCATTTCGTATTGCTAAATAAATATACCTGGTCAAACGATAACTTATTTCCAAAAAAACTTAAGAAATATGAATAAATAACCATATTGTCATATCAGTTTCGATACAGTGCATCGTAAATCCAATCATCTCATATTCAAGTTATATTTGCTAACTTTTAAAACTGTTACAAATGTGTTATAGTCTTGATTACAGATACAATTCTATGGACAAGAATTTATACTTATATAATCGAATAATTCAATCCATGACATATTGTTTTGCATATTACCACTATTGATATGCTAATTTTTTGTATTCTTAACTTTCGTTTTTGCTAATGTGGTTTGTCTATATGCCTGTTTGTTTTTTCTGTTGACATATGATTAATTATAACATAATGTTGATTGTTGTACCTCTACTTTTGTCATTTTTCATTGTCATCTATTATATCTGTTTGTTTTGTCTCACATTGTTGTAACTATTACGGAATATGATGCTAGGCATCAAACCAGTTCAAATTCACCATTTTCTACATAAGAAATTATCAGTACCAAGTCAAGAAAAATATGAAAGTTGATGTCCATTCATTTGATGTGTTTAAGATTTTGAATTTGACATTTGATTATGGACTTTCCGTTTAGAATTTTCTTTGGAGTTCGGTTTGTTTGTTATAATAGTATTAACCGAATAAATCCATGCTATTTTGAGGCGTTTCATTACTATGCAGATCGAATATCGGTATCTATCACATATTGCACTTTTCTATCCTTCGTTTGTTTCATAAACAGCAAAAAAAGTGACATAAGTTGGGCTATCAACAATACAGGTGAACGGAATTATCCGGTCATCAAATAACGTCAGCGCTAAAATGCCCACTTGTAATTTAAAATTTTTCGCTAATATGTTTTGCCCCAACTTTTGGTATTTTAACACTTTTTCTTAACAATACTAGTAGTTAGTTTTCAGTATGATTAATATCATACCCCTTCGTCATCAGATCTGCTGATTTTTCTTATGGCTTGTAATTCAGCTGAAATATATGATTTTAAACATTAGACAAAGTTTTAAAATCGAAAACATTCTTTTAATTATTGTGTTGAATGCAATGTTGAACTTTTTTACGAGGAAATACTGGTAAATATTGCGTTGGAAAATCACAGCCTTAATAAGATAAGCATCAATGAATTTTTAAAGGATTTAAAAAAAAAATAAACCTACAACATGTCGCCGCATTAAATCTGATTTTAACTAATTGTAACAGACAAAATTTGTTCACTTAGCTTTCAGCATTTCGCTAAATACGTATATACGTTGTAAGTTCACTATAATGAAATAAATGTACGAAAATATTAAAATATTCGCTGAAATGAAGATGCAATCTTTTTTATAAGTGTTGGACGATAAACGAAAATTCATTACTTTTTTACCGTTTCTACATGCCACACTTTCTGAATATGAATCATTGCTTACTGGGTATTTCATTTGCTAAATTTAAACACATCCGACCTCTTTATATTTTAACCTTTGACAACGGTTAGAAAAACATACAATTGATTTTCCTATCTGGGATACACGTATACGCCCTAATTCGTCTTGATCTTTTTATTTGTTAAAGCTACAATAAATGTTTACTAGATTAAAATACCTGTTAAGGCAAAATGAACAGTAGCTTGGACATCCCCCTGGTGGTGATTTATAAGTCTCTCTGCTTCTTCATAGGCAAAGCGACCTCTTAATACTTCTCGTAGACTCTGTATCTTTGTACGTATAATGGGTACTGGTCCTGCCTTCAATACAATGTATGGGATTTTACGAAAACAGATCCTGCGCAAAATGTGGAGCAGGACCTGCTTACCCTTCCGGAGCACATGATCACCCCAAGTTTTGGGTGAGGTTCGTGTTGCTAAGTCTTGAGTTTTCTATATTGTGTCTTGTGTACTTTTATTTATCTGTTTGTCTTTTGCCGTGGCGTTGTCAGCTTATTTTCGATCTGTTAGTTTGACTGTATCTCTTGTATCTTTCGGCCCGCTTTTATATTTTATTTCACAATAAAAAGATTGTCAATCGGATCCTGAAAGTCATATTGCCCACAAAACCATTTATCTCAATATTAAATATTCTTTTGGTATTCTTATCATTTAAATATATGGAATGATCCCCAAAAACTAGCTTAATATGTTTCGTAAAGGATCGTATGCACATATATTGTTTATCGTTGTGTATTGTATGGAACGCCGTAACTGCCTTATGGTACTTCATTCTGTATCATGATGAGATTTTTCCTTTATTATGATGAGGTTTTTCTCTATTATGATGAGCTTTTTCTCTATTATGATGAGCGTTTTCTTTAATATGATGAGCTTTTCCTCTATTATGATGAGTTTTTTTTTATTGTGATGAGCTTTTTCTTTATTATGATGAACTTTTTTATTATTATGATGAGCTTTTTCTTTATTATGATGAGCTTTTTCTCTATTATGATTAGCTTTTTCTCTATGATGAGTTTTTTCTCTCTATTATGATGAGCTGCTAGAAGGGAATCATGGCAAATAAAGAGAATTAAAATCAAACAAAAAGAAAAATGGCAGAATCAGAAATGTTGAAAGTTCTTCGGAATGTTGGCTTGCTCCATGTGCGGGAAATGTTTGATACAGATAAAAATTACACCAAAAATTTTAAAATCAATCGGGTCCAGGACCAATCCAGTATATCTTATCAAAATCCTTCGTTTTTAAATCAATTTCCTATGTGCATACATTTAGAGTAATTAAAAGCTGGTAAACTCAGTGTATGACAAATATTTCCGCTTATGGAATACATTATTCTGCATTTATTTCCATATTTTTCTAGAAATTCACAATTGCATGATTGTAGTAGAATTGTTGTGTGTACACTACAAAAAAAGGATGTTTCGGTTATGGTCATGTAGACCTAGGCTTATCCTCATCAGGTATCCCTAGCCTTGTGTTTCCTCCTTTGTAATATATAGAATAGTTCAAATTTGATTTCTCTCATGGGGATACTGTTTTGTTAAAATCAATAGGGTCCAGGACCAATCCAGTATATCTTATCATAATCCTTCGTTTTTAAATCAATTTCCTATGTGCATACATTTAGAGTAATTAAGAGCTGGTAAACTCAGTGTATGATAAATATTTCCGGTTATGGAATATATTCTTTTGCATTTATTTCCATATTTTTCTAGAAATTCACAATTGCATGTTTGTAGTATAATAATTTTTGTGTCTGTATTAAAAAAAGGTGTTTCGGTTATGGTCATGTTGACCTAGGCTTATCCTCATCAGGTATCCCTAGTCTATTTGTTTCCTCTTTGTAATATGTAGGAAGTTTAAATTTGATTTCTCTTATGGGGATACGACACCTGTTCATACGTTTTAGTTCGTTTCTTTCTTTTTTGTTTCATTTGTTTTTTGTTATTTATTTCTCTCTTATTTTAGCAGTTTTGTAATTTTATTATGTGTGATATTTTTATCTTTTATTTGATTTTAAATTATCACACTATTTTTCCATTTTAGAATTCGTTAAATATTCTTTTAGATTTCTATGTCTTTTGTACGCAATAATCGGTGGTTTTGGAAACATCGTTTTAGTATTTCTGTTTTGTTCGATTAGGTGCCAATGTTTCCTTAAAGCTCTTCCGATTCCTTTAAATGCTGGGTTTAATCTAGTTGCAAAAACGAGTGGTAGAGCCGCTTTTTTATTTTTATAATTGTATTTCAAGGTTTGTTTCCATTCTCGTTTTGTTGTATTAGTTATAATGTTGTCAATCTCATTTTCGTTATGTCCTCTTTTAAGAAGTTTAGACTTAAAAAGTTGGACTTCTCTATTGAAGTCTTTTATGTCATTGCAAGATCTTCTAAAACGAATAATTTCTGCAGTAATTAATCCTTTAAATACGGATGTAGAGTGGGTTGATGTTCGTTCCAGGTATTGGAAATTATCAGTGGGTTTCCGATATAGTTTGACGTCTAAAATTTGCATTTCTTCCCATCGTTCACCTTTGAAGACAGTTATGTCTAGAAATTGTATACTTTCTGATGATATCTCATCTGTAAATTTAATTAATGGGTGTATAGTATTAGCGATGTCGAAGAAAGTCATAAGATTATCTTCACTGGAATCAAATAGGACAAAGCCATCGTCCTGATAAATTGATAAATGCGTGATATTGTTTTTAAACTGGAATAGATCAAGTATTTTTGAAATTATTTCAAACATTCTGATATCAGCTAAACTAGGACTCATTGGGTTTCCCATAGGAATCCCACATCTCTGTTTGAATATTATGTTATTAAATTCAAATTCATTATTTGTTAGTACGTAATTCAATAGCTCGAGTATTTCATTCCTGGGTGGAAGAGGTATATCATATTTAATTCGGAGTATTTTTGGCCAAGCTCTATCGACCGCTTCAATTATTTCTTTGTGTGTGAGTGAGTTGTACATACTCGAAATATCAAAACTGCATAATAGGATATTTTTAGGTGCTTTTACACTTTCAATTTTGTTGATGAATGCGGTCGGGTCTTTTGTATATGTCCAAAGTGTGCTTACAACTGGATTGAGAAAATAGTCTATAAATTGACCAATTTTTTCAACCGGACTATTGCATAACGAAACAATTTGTCTGCCAGGGAGTTGAACTTCATTTAAGTGTTCACTGTTTGCTTATTTTGTCTCGATAAATTTGATTTAATTTGTGTATCTTTGGTAGTATATATAATCTTCCTAGTCTTTTATTTTCGTATCATGTTGACTACTCGTATGTAGTGTTATGAAGGTAATTATTATCATGTAATTTTTTTCAGCATTCCATTTATAGTTTCTGAAATATTTTTTGTATGACACTCCTGGATTTGTTCATAATGTATGTTGTTATTTAGTATAACCATTGCTTGTTTAATGTATAATTTCTTATCAAGAACGACTGTGGTTGAGTTCTTATCAGCTTTTTTAATTATAATATTTTTATTCGCTCGTAAATTGTTTAAAGCTATTCTTTCCTTTTTACTTAGATTGTCTCTAATTATGTTCATTTTCAATTTGCTGAGTTCCAGTTTTGTCGCAAATAGATGATTTTCAATTGTATTATTTGTATGTTTCGGTTTATATCCTGATTTTCTCCTGAATGAGTGGTATGTATATGTATTGGAAATATCTTCAAATTGAAATTTACATCTCATTTTTCTCGATATTTCATCGAAATCTTGTAATAGGTTTTGTTTCGCATTTTTATTTAAGGGTTTAAGAAAATAAATTTTAAACCTTTTGCTAAAACAAGTATTTCATCATTGGTTAGGTTTTCTTGAGTAAATATATCTATGTAATTTAACGCTTTCTCAATTTTTGCATTGTGTTGATTGTTCTTCATAAACTGTTTTCTCCTTCTATTATGAGTTTTCAATTTACTCAAATATTTTTTTGTTTTGTTTTCCTTTTTAAATCTTCTTTTTTGTTTCTTCATTGCTTATGATTTTGTACTTTATTTGAGAAATAAAGTATTTTAATTTGTTATTCTATTTGAGAACAACTGAACTGAGCAGTCTCTATTTGAGAGATTACTTTATATTTGTTATTCTTTTTGAGTATAATATATTTTAATAGTCTCTATTTGAGAGAGTACTATATGGTGATATTCTATTTGAGAATATTTTGTGCTATCAGTCTCTGTTTGAGAGATGATTGTTATTCCAATAATATATAAAACAGTTTCTTTCCCTTTCTATGTTTTAGCGTTAAGATAGATCCTACAGTGTAATAGATAAGCGTGTGAACGGCCATCCAAACTATCAGTTTTCACAGGTTTCATGTTTCCATACTTGATGCATTTCATTCGCAGTGTCATCATATATGCGCAGGAATGGTAACTCCTAGATATTCCAGTTCATGTTTTGAAAGCATACTGACAAAATGTGGTGTTATTTTTTTCTTTTTCAAACATTTCCCACACATGGAGCAAGCCAACATTCCACAGAACTTTCAACAATTCTGATTCTGCCATTTTTCTTTTTGTTTGATCTTAATTCTCTTAATTTCCCATGATTCCCTTCTTACAGCGCATCATAATAGAGAAAAACCTCATCATACAGAAAAAACTCATCATAATAGAGAAAAAGCTCATCATAATAGAGAAAAAGCTTATCATAATAAGGAAAAAGCTCATCATAATAGAGAAAAAGCTCATCATAATAGAGAAAACCTCATCATAATAAAGAAAAACCTCATCATAATAAAGAATAAATTACCATAAGGCAATTACGGCGTTCCATAGTATTGTTATGTTGTTCGTGACATATTCATTCTATAATCTTCGACGTTTGAATATGGTTACCATCTTGACAAGAGGTAATAGCACGCACTGTATCAGGACCAACCAGCACGGAATATGACATATATAAACAGAATAAACAATTTTAAGAGCTGACTTTTTGTCGTGTGGTACGAGAATAAAGCGGTATATCGGGATATATTTTTCGTTCAAGGTGTTCTAGAATAAACAGTAGAGCAGTATGAAGGGATCTCTATCTCTCTCTCTTTCTCTCTCTCCCAAATCTGTCTCTTGTGTAGATTCAACATACATGACATACCTGATCATTCTCTCTCCTATAGATAATGTCATCCATCTGATTATTATTTGTAGTAGTTTTATCTCATAAAAACAACGGATCAATAAGTAAATATTTGATAATTTACTTCCTCAATTTAAAACTAAATTGTCGTTATTTTTAAATTTCAAGTATGAAAGCGTAAATACCACTCGGCAAAGTGAAATTCATGACTGGACTGGATTGAACTCTTCTGGATTGGACTGACCTGACTGTACTGTTGGGCTTTTGACTGAAAATTATATGAATATATTTTTCTTTCAAATTTAAATTGTTTTTCTTTTTAATGTTAATATTCTTCTCTCAATTATAAAATGGAAAAGCAGAGTAATAAATCTTTCAACGCACGATGATTAATTTTAGTGCAAAGATTGAAGTTTATATTCTTTCCAATGCCTGATTACCAATCATATACAGAGTATAACGTATATAATTGCTGATAATTTAAACATAATCACGACATACAAACCAAATAGTAAAAGAAAAAGCAAAGTAGGAAATTATCATACAATTTTAACAAGCAAATTCTGGTTAGTGCCAACTTATACTAGATTTAATTTAGTTCAGGGACTATTACACTAGTGTATTAAATTTAATTGCTTTTTGATTTGCATTGCTTAGAACTACACATATTCCATTAAATGAGTCTACTGTTTACAATTTTAATCTAATATTGAGTATTTAAACTATTAATTCATTTAGAACTGACATACACATCATGTCATCATGTTGGATTAAGTATGGTAAATATAAAAAATACTAGTACTAAAAAGTAAAATCACAAAAAAAAAACTCAGAGGAAACTTCAAAACGGAAAGTCCTAATCAAATAACAAAATCTAATGATAAAATACATCAAACGAATGGTCAACAACTATCATATTCCTGACTTGGTACAGGCATTTTCAAATGTAGAAAATGGTGGATTGGACCTGGTTTTGTAACCTCTTATCACAGTTCCTGTAAATGATAGAAATACTTGTTTGTTTTGCTGATCTGTTTTCCACTATGCAAAGGTATTAAACAAACTTGTCCCCATCTTTATACTCTTGTAATTAGATCACTATTTCCAAAAAAAAATCCTTTAAGCGTTGTCCAGTCATGTTAGTGAGTTCAGTCCAGTCCAATCAAGTTTTTACACTTTGTCAATTGACATCATGTAAATAATGAACATACGATAACAAGTTATTATCTTTATTATGTATGCATATCTCATTTTTACGACATTATATTTTCAAATTAAGTTCACGATTTGAACTCAGTGAATGTTAAAGAATTTAAAAATTTAGAACTTTAAAAATAAAAATATATAATATGACAAAAAAGTGCATCTAGTGCCTGGTTATTGTATAGCTTAAAAACGATTTAACTCTCCAATACTAGTAACTAATGGTAAATCAATACCTAGACTTCTGTTTTGTATTCAGTCTTAATGGGGCTCGCGGGTATAGCTCTTTTTTTTAAATATAGGATTTCGCTATATGAACTTTATCATATACTTAATAGGAAAATGAAATAAAAAATGAGGTCACCGATCATTTAAGCTCACAAACTACTTCCGAAAAAGGCATTCATTTTGTTAAGGTCCTTTTTTCTGTTCAACTAATAGAAGAAAAAGAGATAATATCATTAAAGAAATCACTTAAATTTTACAATAGTTTAGTTCCTGAAAAAAATGTTTGAGCGCATGTACTAACACAAATAATTCCTAATTTTTGCCTTTTTCAAATTTTTCTCGTGACATCATTGTTATGAATTCAGCGTCAAATTATTATCAGTTCACAGTTTGTATTTGTTTATTTTCGTCACATTTCCATGTGATTTCATAAATGTCTGGCAAAATGCCTCTTTCTCTACATAACTTGCAGCCTTTTTCTTCTATCAGTCTACACTACGCTTGAATGAGAAGGAAGTGTAGCGTAGAATGATCAAAACATAAGTGAAATTCTGAATGGTTGTATCTTTCGTAACTGGTCTTTCTTTCTGGCAAGTTCCACTCTATATATTAATGCTTCTTGACGGCTACTGTGTTTGCCCTTCTTTTTATTTTCTTTTACTTGTCTTATTTCTGAATGCATCATTTTGCTCTTCTCATGTTTGGTTCTGGTTTTTACAACTGTTGAAATGTGTCATTCCTTAGCCTTGTCTATCAGTTCAGGTGTTGCCATTTATGTCTTTGTGATGAATAATACTTTCTGCTTGATCTATAGATATAGGAAGATGTGGTATGAGTGCCAATGAGACAACTCTCCATCCAAACTAAAATTTATAAAAGTAAACCATTATAGGTCAATGAACGGCCTTCAACACGGAGCCTTGACTCACACTCCAGTTCTCGCTGACCATTTGCGGCCAGTCTTGATTCCACCCTTACTGATCTTGTTATCCTTTCGAGTCTATGAGAGTCTTTACAAGTCTGCTGTTTGATATTTTGTATTCCTCCAAAATTGATGGTAAAGGTAGCTGGGTTTGTGATGTTCGACTGTACAGACCTATGGCTGTCATTTCATATATCATGAGAAGCCATGTCAGTTTTGATAGCTATTCATGTTAGTATATCCAAGTCTCAAACTCTACAGGCAATCCACTCTTGTCCATCTTCTTTAAAGTAAAATACCAAAAATACCAAACACTTAGCAAAAATTCAAAACGGAAAATTCCCTAACCAAATTGTAAAATCAAGCAACTCCGAAACCTGTGTTTGTAATGTTTTCTCATGTTTGTCATAGAGTGTTATTAAATCATTTTCGAAGGCACTTAATAGGTTAATCTACAATTGTTGGTATTTCCACTAGTCGGATCTTAAGCTTTAACTTTTGTTATATCTGACTCTTCCTCATTATCATTGGTCGTGATTTATTTGACTTAAATGTCATCCTTCTGGCCCACGTGACTACCTCTTCCAGTACTAAAAGAATCCAACTTGCTTGAATACGAGACGATATTCTCAACGAACCCTCTTGTTTTCTGGTAGAAAAATCTATGAATCTTTGGACCTATTGTTTCTCTTTCTGCCTCTTCATGATTATGTTCATACTCATAATGAATAGTTGCAACCTCTAAATTCTGTCATGCTGTTGTCTTATTATCTATATTAAATCGCAGGTGTATTCCACCAAATTACTTTTGGACTAAAAACTGCCAATTTCGTCTTTCAGATCTTCGCCTCATGTATAAGTTGGATTAGAACACTGGTCGTGCCTAGACACAACAAAACACCTACAATACCCCCTTTCTGCATATCGATGTAACAATTCTCTGTCATATGTTTTATCATTCTGTTTGCCAATACAGAGAAGTAGATGTGTAAACCAACGCTCAACAGTGTATTTGTCCTAAACTGTGAAATGCCTTATGAATCTGTTTCCTATTGTACAAAAAAGTTATCAAAGGAACCAGTACAAAGCACCCTTCTGACTTCTGCCTGCTTTCTGGAATGATCACTTTTTCCATAGTGTTCGGAATAGCTGCCATCGTTTCTTTCAAGTTGGATTCTTGGAGAAATTCGCCCTTCTTTTCGCTTTCTTCTTTTTACTATTCTTCAGTTGTTCTGCACTTCTAGTTCTTTTCCCTTTATCTCACATATTATTTGAAAGGCAGGCTATTCCTTACTTCTCCATATCATTACTTATGGGCTCCTTCTTATCTGTTTGATTTTCTATTTAGCTTCAGATGAAAACGTAGTAGGCAGGTATAACTGGAAAATGTCAAAACCGTTAAAATGTTAAAACATGGTAACAAAGTATTACTCTTTTTTGTGAAACAATTTCCAATCAAACAAATAAAATGCTGTCTAGCGAGTGTCACTAGTGTAGAAAGTTAAATGACAAAAATACTGGATTCCGAGGAAAATTTAAAACGGAATGTCCTTATTCAAATGGCAAAATCAAATGCAAAGAATGGTGGATTGAACTTGGTTTTATAGCGCTTATCCTCTCACTTATATGACAGTCGCATCAAATTCCATTATATTTACATCGATGCGTGAACAATCCTGCAATAAAGGATTAAATATTTGGAGTCCTGTGACTAAATGGCAAGGTTCACATCAACTCTAATGTAGAGTCCCGTGTTTGACGTCAGAATGTAAACGTCACACAGGAAGAGAAATAAAATAAATTTCAAAATTATAGTACCAGAAACTGCTGATCCCTATGAAGCACCTGAGTTCATCGGCGGTAGTTGGTGTTGTTCGTGTTACTCAATATTAAGTTTCTGTGTGCTTTTTTTTTGTTGGCCATTTTTGTCGCTTTACACTTTTGGCATGGTATTTTTTTTTCTCGACATTTTGATTGTCCTCTTTCTCATTTTCTATAACAAAATCAAAATGGCACAGACCGAGAATCGTTAGAATTCGTCAAAACACGTATGTCATTGACAACTATAGATCGTTAAATGTTTTCTACAAGGGAGACTCATACCTGATCTGCTGATCCTTATCCGTTGTGTGAGGGATGATTTAACCCAAATTAAACAGTTAAATACTCTCTTTAAACCAATTTACACCATCGACCTAACATTAGCACTCTAATCAAATTTGAAGAAGTCTTTAAAAAGTCTATTTAAGTAAGAGTGCTAAAAGAAAATATATCTAAACGAATGAAAAACATTCAACAATACACTACTATCCTATATTTGTTGATTTTACGAAACATGAACTATAAGTGTTTATCGTTTTCGATATATATTTAATTCTATTTAATGTTTTCCTAACAGGATATAATCATGCCATTTATATAAAAAATAACAGAAGATAAAATCACATTAAAAGTAGACTACGAAAATGTAGCAATTGGTATTTGCTTGGATGATGATCATAATACTAATAGAACTCACTAAGAGAGGTAAGTTGGAAACTCAGTTATTGTACGACATCGAGGGCAAACATAATTAAAACTTTACATTATATTTAACAACTGATGAATACACTGCGAAATTTGATATTGGTGAGATGTTTTAGCTAAAAATAAATGTCGTATTTCCTATAGGAATTGTATTTTTAAAAATGGCATTTTGTACTTCGAATTCAAATAAGTAATTTCTTTTATAATATTTTACTTAAAATAACAGAATCACAATGATTTGTCATATGTTTGTCTGTTGTCGAGGCTTCTCAGTAATATCTGAATTCAGTCTTTGTAATGACTTCCGTGACGTTAAGCATCGTCTCATTTGATTTCGGACTATTTCCCATTTAACAGGAGAACAATCAGATATTTAATATCTTTCAACTAAGAATGGCGTCTTCATTCCTGATTTTCCTGCATTTAAATTCGAGATCATCAATCACGACTTAACTCTTTACCAATGAAAGAATATCGTAAACTAATATGAAAAAGCAAATTACAATTTTATATTAGAACATGTTTCACATTTTGTAGGTCTCAACTAATGAGCATCCAATGAGACCTTCACGTGTGTTCTCTAAAGAAGAGCAGTAATAGAATGTCAACAAGTAAGTCTATGTCATGAATAATTTCAATCAAAAAGTTAAATTGTAGAATTTAAAAGTCGAATTTAATTATATGACTGTATTTAAATGCGTAGGTTTTTGAATAAGCTATCTATCTACTCGATTGTATATTTAAACGGCTTGTGTGTTTTTTCGGATGTTTAAGAATAAAGATTTGAAAATAAGGGAAAGGTGTTAAAATACAATTTAATATGTTATCTTTATTTAGATCTACATTTACATGTAATTTTAACATGTTTAAATCATCCTAAAATTAATTACATTAAACATGTAAATACCTGCTCCGGTAAATATGTCAATGTGGTGTCCTTACGTGTGTACATATATAGAGATGAGGATTCTGATTTATTAGTTGGCCAAAATACTGACCCCAAGTCTACCGGACTAGATGAAAATCTTCGGTGACTTGCTTAAGGTCGAAATCACTTTCAAAAGATGTTCAAAACTGCGAGCTTTTAGTTGATTAACTGGATATAACTATACATGGGATAGATGATATAATTCTATGTAAGTACTGCTGCATGTTTTGTGTCTTTTTATGATGACGTACTTTGTTTGACGTCAAAACATTGAAATATTCTTGAATTAAACAAAACAAAATTTGTGATTATGTAATAGTTAAACGAGATAACCTCCATCGGTAGGAAACAACTGTTAGATTCAACTGGTACACTAGGAACAAAGCGGGGACATTGGATCAGTACATACGTCTTAGTCAAAGCGGGAGTGGAATAGGGCAATATTATTGAAGATAGAGAAATATGCAAAGCTTAATAATCTTAGCGGCAAGAAACTTTGGAAAAGGGGTAACTACCTGACTTGTCTCATTCCTATTCTACTAGTTATTTCATTTTCATCTAGTTTTATTGACTTGTTACAAGGATAAATACGTATGTTATATCATTTTAACAGCAGAATTCCATTTTACACACTCAAAAGATATTTTATAATGATGCCAAAAGTTAATTGCGTGCCAGATAATAGGTTCAGTTTGTGTAATATAAAGTTGTAGTGTTTGATACCTTTGTAACTTGTTCAGCTCTAAATGAAGCATCTATATATAAAGTTTCCCAATTTTAAATAGTTTTGTGTTCGTAACATTTTAGATTACAGTTTGTATTTTGTAAAATGTTTCCTAAATCCTCTTAAAATGTTTCTTAACGTTTTTTGTTTTTCGAACTGCATGGCTCTTCCAATCTTAAAGTTGCCCTTTAAACAATATCTACAGTAAATAAAGGATGATGTGGAATATACGTCAAAAGATAGCACTCTTCCTCCACCGTGTATATTTACAAAAAGAGAATTCTACAGGGGAAGATACAAGATTATCATTTCAAATTTTACTTGTATCGTAATGTATAAACACCAAGGTGACATTTGTCTGCATGTTGAGTTACACACTACAGACATGACCTAGCGTCAATGGAACACGTAGAAAATGTTTTACACGGTATTTAAGAAATCAAAGAAGTTGAGAGGGACTTAAGGAGCACCCTCTACTAAGACTGCATAGAGTAGGACTCAGTGGCTTTATGTAATGACCAAGATTAATTGTTAACAGAATCATAATGCAGAAAAAAAGTTGAAAGAAATATATAATAAAATTGAGAATGGAAATGGGGAATGTGTCAAAGAGACAACAACCCGACCAAATAAGTCGTGTTTCAAATTAAAAATTAGACTAATTAATACACCACTTCCTCTCTAAAGATAAAAAAAGGTAGAAGTAATGTTTTTAAAACAATATTATTTATCCTTACATCTATTGGTACGTGACATACTTTTCATGTTCAACATTTGGAAAATTTTTACTAAGACGTGTACATTTTACAAGTGTTTGTCCCGAGTAAAATAAACTGGTTTTCTAACCAATGGAATATAGTAGTAAAGTGTGTAGCTATCTAACTTTTATAAATTGCCTCGTTTTGATTTCTGATGTTTAATTAATTTAGAATTATATGGTACAATGTATTGTAATATTTTTGATAATACAAATTAAAAATATCAGAATGGTGTTGCAGCAATACCAAGTAGAATATTTGTACTGTGACTACAGACACGGTTGATTGAACTGGTAGACATTGATTGATAGGTTAATATATTTCAATCTATAACTCTTCCTAGTCTGATTTGGGTAAACATGGTCGTATTAATGATCATGGAGTTATGTACCAATTCACTATCTAAAAGTAAGTTTAGACTCTTAAAGACAGATAGACTATACTAGTAGCACCAACTGTATCCAAAATTATTTCAAGTTCTAACTGCTGCTATTTTATTTTAAAGGTATAATAAAGTTTAACTAGTTTAGTATATAGAGAACCCGAGATGAGTATAAATATGAAATGTAATTTCGATATTTTAACGTAGATACATTGTATGTGTGTGTGTGATCTCTGGAATTCTTTGTTCATTCAAACCATATTTTTCAAACTTAATGACACACAAACTTGCCTCGTATATAGTACATTAAAAACATTATTAATTCACCTATCCGTGTAGGTAATGTTCGCAGTGTCTTAAGATGCTTTGACAAATATTCTGCAATTAAATGAAAAATTATGATTGTATTATAAGATGTGAAATTCAACGACTTCTATTCTAATGAATTAATTTTGCCTATGTAGAAAGTTTCTATTTTGATTTTAGTTGCACTGTGTTGATATGCCTATTTAATTTTCTCATGGACTCAAAATTCAACAAATTGTTCCTATTTATATCTAAGAAAAACGCTTTAAACATTAATAAGCTAAATAAAAATCAGAGGTCAAAGCCGTTTAAAGTGGTTTTTAATAATTTCAAGTATATTTTACACTTAATAATTACTTATACTTAACCAGGTTTCGCCAATAACGGAAGCAATAGAGGTGATTTAAAAAGTCAATGATTTATAGTTAGATCACCAAATGTTCTCTTAATAACGGTAAGAATATAATTTGGCTTTTTTATTGTCTTTTTGTGTCATTTTTTGTTGGATTAAAGTATTATTTAGAATTTAATATTTCAATATGTTTTTTTTTTCTTTTTCTCTTTTCTTAAAATGTTTTATCATTCTCAAAACTATTTATAAAATAGTGTCAACAAATATCGTCAGTTGTAAAAAAAAAAACACTCCTATTTCTTTGTTTTTTTAATTTGATTTGATCAAACATTATTATATAATAAAAAAAAACTATAGTTTTAATTACTTGTTACGTAAGAGTAAGATTTTATTTTTTTACGAGAAGCTCGAAAGTCTTCTTCCAATGTATATATTTTTAATGAATTACGTGTCAATGAATATCGAAGGATAGGTGTAATTAAACAGACAGAAACTGTTAAGAAATCTTTCCCCTTTATGTAACTGTTCAAAGCTCTTTTTTAAATTTTTGTTTGTTTGTTTATTTCGAGCAAGAAGTAAATCTGACATAATTATAGAATTTCAGGTGTAAATAGTACATAATTTTGACAGTATATTTAATCATTAAGGTAAATAATTTGATGTTTACATTTATCTGGAGGCAACGTACATATGTAATCCTATAGCCAAATAGTTACACTGTCCAAACCTGATCTTTTAACCTTAGGATTCGACCAATGTTGTGATCTCTATAGGTTTATCTTATAGGTTGTATGGAAATATTAAGACAAGAAATCTTCAAAAGCAAAATATGTCTTTTAATACCATATAGATTATATGAGAATATGGAGAAAAATATTGTTCAAGCATATTTTATAATTGAATTCATTCGGTTTTTCATCTCTTTCTGATTTTACTATGAACCACATACACAGATATTTGGTTCTTCAAACCAGAATAAACTCTCAAAATGTTTAAATGCAGAACAACAAAAACGTAAGTTCAAGGTAAACAAGTGTTACAAGTTTAGGCTTCGAATCTAAATGATTCTGTTTGATAAATTGTAAAAATATTCGAATTAGCTCTCGCCGCGATATAGCCTTTTTGTGCTAATGCGGCGTAAATCAACCAACAATCAATCAATCAAATGATTCTGTTTATAATGGAATAGTTTTTAATGAGATGTAAAATGATGATACAAATTGTTAAATGTTGAAGGCCATAGGGTGAACTATTGTTTGTTTTTAACATCCTTGTTCTTTTGTCTGTGATGGATTGTTGTTTCATTAGTACATCATGTAATTAAACAACATCTTATTATTATTTTTTTTAAACTCGTACACAAGGATCTATCAAAATATGAAAATTTCACCAAACATTTCCAGAGACAAAAATGTAGTTCTAAAGCTGTGCATTCGTTTGAAAAAGTAAGAAAATAATATACTAGTAGATATAAAGAGTCTGCTATAAATTGTACAGTTTTTACAAGTAAAGAGTTAAAGAAAACTTATTCTATGTTCATGCAAGACTAGGTGTT
Source organism: Mytilus galloprovincialis (assembly GCF_965363235.1). NCBI lineage: Eukaryota > Metazoa > Mollusca > Bivalvia > Mytilida > Mytilidae > Mytilus > Mytilus galloprovincialis. The sequence goes on from NC_134843.1 coordinate 95,128,860, forward strand.
TTGTTTTATGTTTCTTTATGATGTGTTGGGGAAAAAATACCGTTACACTGATACTCTGGCATCACCAAGTTAGTATACATCAGGTATAAACATAGCCTACCAGAAACAACATATTAAAAGACAACTATAAATGAATATATGGTCTTCAATTATGGACAGATGTGTTTTCCTTAGTGATATGTTTAAATTTTTTAATGCCCCGAGTCTATACAAGAGGTGAAAAGATAAAAACATACATTTAAAATAATAATTGTATTTAACACTAATAACATTACAGATTAAATCATTAAAACACGAGACAACCAATGGAGTAATTCCTGGCGTACTAGTAAGCCAGACGCACGACCATAGTTTGGGAGTAAAGGGGTATAAATCTTTTTTTTTAAATATAGGATTTCGCTTTTTTTTTCTATAAATGAACTTTATCATATACTTAACAGAAAAATAGAATAAAAACATGAGGTCACATTCATTTAAGCTTACAATCTTCCACCGAAAGAAGCATGCATTTTTGTTGAGGTCCTTTTGTTATTGAACTAATAGGAGAAATATACGGTAATATCGAAATAAAAAAAAAGAACTAAATTACAGAAATCGCTTAAATTTTACAATAGCTTAGTTTAAGTACAGCTTATTTGAAAAAATAATACAAAAAATATAGGTAACCGATGAGTTAAATAAGATTTTTCAATTTTCATGCAAAAAAATGGTTTTTGGGGTTTTTTTGCACCAAAGGGAGATAATTTGGAGCTTTTTCAATGATATGAACATTTTAAAAGTCATCTGGGGTCATTTGTTTGTGTGTACCATATCATAAAGTAACAACTAATAGTGTAAAAAATAAATTAGTAATGAAACAAAATGTTTCGATTTCTGCTGAAATTTTTTAACCCTCGAGCCTCCTTCAATGGTTCTTTTTTGTATTCAAATAATTCCCCTTTTTAATGTCGATCAGTTGAATGATAGTATTAAAAAACAACAGTTCAGATAATGACTTAAGCCTATAATATCAGAATCATATCAAAATAACAGATTACAAAAAGGACAGATAAACTGATAAAGATAATACAACAACAAAACATTAGAACAAATTTGAAGCAAAAACACGCACATCGAACTAACCAAGATGTGTAATCGTCAAAATGAGGCTAACGGAATATGGCTAGCAAGTAAAGCTAACGGAATATGGCTAGCAAGTAAAGCTAACGGAATGTGGCTAGCAAGTAAAGCTAACGGAATGTGGCTAGCAAGTAAAGCTAACGGAATGTGGCTAGCAAGTAAAGCTAACGGAATATGGCTAGCAAGTAAAGCTAACGGAATATGGCTAGCAAGTAAAGCTAACGGAATATGGCTAGCAAGTAAAGCTAACGGAATGTGGCTAGCAAGTAAAGCTTACGGAATGTGGCTAGCAAGTAAAGCTAACGGAATGTGGCTAGCAAGTAAAGCTAACGGAATATGGCTAGCAAGTAAAGCTAACGGAATATGGCTAGCAAGTAAAGCTTACGGAATATGGCTAGCAAGTAAAGCATAACCAACTTGTTTTAAATTTTGAAAGCATATAGTGTTTTTTTTTCGTACGGCTTATACGTAATTGTATACATACAAGAGATCAATAGCAACAAATAGATACAAGCTGTCAGGAGCGTGAGACTTCCAAAGAATTGTTCATTACTGCTCTTAACAAAGGACCGTTGGTGTAAACTTTCTACTGGGTTACTATCTGTTGTAGGCAACTTATTCTTTGTAACAATTAAATATAGACGGATCTTATCAGATATTTCTTTGTGTCACTTTTATTTGATTCTTTTGAATGTACTACATTTGGTTTCGAGTCGCCGTGGACTAGACCAGAAATATAATGTTCGGATTTAACAATGATGCACCAAATTAATTTAGAACAAATTGACTCCACTTAAATCCCAATTAGGAACTGTAAAAGCAAACACCAGAGCGGATGCAAGATTATGTTTAAGCTAAATTCTGTCGAGTAGTTTTTGAAATTTAATTGCCAATATAGTTTGTTCGTATTAACGGACAAACACAAATACGTGTAGATTTCTACGTGTCGCTAAGAGGGGTCAGTTTTTGTGTGTAATCGGAGAGGGCTTAAGGTTGGTAAGATTTGACTGCTACAACGGGATTGGTTAAGTCAGAAACACCTTGTAACTTGAAAAATGAAATACCAGCATTTCTGTGAGTAACTTGAAAGAAATGCTTGAGTTTCTGAAATTCAAAATACAAATACATTTAAGTTTATAGAAAGGTTGAGACTATCTGATATATGTAACGAAGAAGTTAAGAATAATCAAATCAAAACATGGACACCATAGCCCTATAATTAAAAAAAAAATGCATTGTTCTATTTCAGATAAAGAATGAAAAACAACATCGAGAAAAGGAAATAATCTAACGGAAAAATGTCTTCTGCAAATATCACAGATACTCATGCCGAACTCGTTCGTCTCAATGACGAGAAAGCTCTGTTTTATCTACCAGTGATTATATACATGTTAATCCTTATGTTTGTTGGAACGTTTGGTAATATTTTGGTGTGTTTCGTTTACCTTAGTAAGCAAACAAAAACATCATCACATTATTTCATACTAGCGCTCGCCATGTTGGATTTGCTCACGTGTTTAGTCGGAATGCCAACGGAAGTAGCCGATCTTCGATACCCTTATATGTTTTACGCTCCCGCTGCATGTAAACTGTTGAGATTCATTGAATCTGTTTCTATTATTGGATCATCAATAATTCTAATCGCCGTCGCATTTGACCGTTTTTTTCGAATATGCCGTCTTGGGAAACAAGTGACTGTAAAACACGCAAAAATTGCCTGTTTGTTATCTGTTGTCGTTGGAATACTAGCAGCATGGCCAGCATGTATTTTGTTTGGAGAAAAAAGTGTCGATATTGGACTCGAAGGAGTAAACGCTATCGACTGCTCAACCGACGACTCAATGCGAGGTACTGTATATCCGACAGTTTATTATGGATTTCTATTCTTGTTATTCATTGGATGTTTTGTATTTTTTACTATTATATACTTACAAATTGGTGTGGTCATTTGGAAACGTAAGCGAACAAATATTGGAGAAAAACTTCCAGAAACTCCGACTTCAAAAGAAAGACCTTCATCAGACGGTGTATCAAACGACCCAATAAGTACCGAAATGTCGTCCGGAAATGACGGAAGCTGGGAAAGCGAAAGACGGAAATCGACAATATCTGCACGAAATTTTAAAAAGCAAAGTTCTAAAAACCAGATTAAAGTAACTCGTACGACTGTAGTATTATTTGCCGTCACTGTTGCATACGTCATTAGTTTCCTCCCATTTCTCATCGTCATGGTTTTAAGGAGTACGAAAAAAGACTTTGAAGAATCTCTGACGTCTGCTGGTGAAATGCTCTACAAATTTTGCTCAAAGTCGTATTTTATTAACAATGCCATTAATCCATGTATATACAGTTTTCTGAACATAAATTTTAGAAAAGACACTGAGAACTTAATAAAAAGAATTCTTGCTTCCTGTTGCTGTCGGAATAGAGGTGGAACGACGGTTTAACTTACTCGTCTCATATATACAATTACATTTTCAGTGCAATAAACCATATTATTTCATTTCATTTATAAGTAATAAATTAATACTACCTTTGGGGTCTTATTATATTCACAAATACTTTGCATGCATGATTCGTCAAACAATTATAAGAGCGACTATTCTTGATTTGGATGGTATTTTGAGGAGGAAAATCACGACAAATTTCAAAGCATAAACTTTTAAGGGACTTGTATCACTTGAATACGTTTTTTCTTCTTTGACAGTACTTTTGTTTTTTGTATAGATATGAAAATTATGAGATGTGAATAAAACTTTCCACCAAAGTTCACATGACGTCGATATGAGTGATGAAGTACGTTGCTTTTGGTCCGGGATTTGCTTTTTGTCCGTTGCTTTCGGTCCGTTTTGCTCAAAATTACCGGACAAAAAGCAACACGGACCATAAGTAACGGTAAAAAAGCAAAAGTGTCGGACCAAAAGCAAAATTTTCGGACAAAAATCAAAACGGATTGAATGCAACGGACAAAGAGCAAAAAAGCTGGGAGAAAAAAAGCATAGTCGGACAAAAATCAAATCCCAGACCGAAAGCACAGTATCATACGAGCAACTATAGGCCTAGTTATGTAAAGCAAATCCAGTATTGTGTTTATTAATCAAGCTTTAATAAAAAGGCATCTACATGACGAAATATTCAAAGCAGAAAACCAACGACCTTTTATGATAAACAAATACATGAACTACAATAATATTATGACAGACAGAATTTAACTATTTGCATTAAGGAATTTGGCAGGGTCAAACGTGTATTACAGGTGTTCAGGTTATCCATAACACTAGCAAAATGTATGATTGAGAACTTTATCCTTTCGTGGAATAATTTTTTTTAGGGTTCAAAATGGGTTGAATTTTGTACAATGATCATACGGAAGTCATTTATTTAAGTAACATATATGATGAAATTTAGATTCAGTGTTTTGATTTTATTGTTACAAATGGATACTCGATGCTTTGTTTTATGTCTTTACAAATTTCATTTTCACTTGGACTCATATATGTTTCTAAACTATTAATATATGTGCTTCGAAAATACTGTGACTGTTATCTTATTTTACTATATGAGTAATGATTTGATTCTTTGAAGTTGGGAATGCATTTTCGTAGTATTTTTCAAATGTAAATTAGTAACATTGACCTTTTACGAAGAACCGCAAAATTACAAATTCACTATATGACCGGCACAGCCAAAACAACTATTGCAATACAAATATATGCTATTTGCCAGCTAAAATTAAGATATTTTAATCAGAGCCAGCCACTGCCTTTTGTTAATATTTAAACCGATCACATGGTAGAATCATTATTTTTAAAGTTTAATTGTATCCTTTATATAAATAAATTCGTGTCATGTCACATTGCTGACCTTACATTTGGCTAAATATCTAAATTTAAAAGCTATCGTGTGGCCTGCTCTTAAGATTGAAATAAATTTATTTGGGAGATTAACAATTCACAAAAAAGAGTATGTGTATGTTTGACAGTCTTTCCAGAGAGACCATGAAAAAAATCTTTAGAAGGGTCGCACAATAAAAGAACGCTGTCAAAAAGATAAATAAAGAGAACTGCTTCACAATGGACAGAGTACACAAGAGGTTCTTAAAGCCTTAATCGCCCACCTGTATTTCCAAGGATAGATTTTCAAATGTTAGCGAACTTGATGAACAAATTGTGAAAAAATGGCTTTAAAGGGCAATAACTCCTTAAGAGGTCAATTGACAATTTTGGTCATGATAACTTTTTTGAAGATCTTACTTTGCTGAACATTATTACTGCTTACAGTTTATATCTATAATAATATTCAAGATAATAACAAAAAACAGCAAAATTTCCCTAAAACTACCAATTTAGTGGCAGCAACCCAACAATGGTTTGTTCGATTCGTCTGAAAATTTCAGGGCTGATAGATCTTGACCAATTGAACAATTTAACCCCCATGTCAGATTTGCTCAAATAGCTTTAGTGTTTGAGATATAAGCCAAATACTGCATTTGACCCCTATGTTCTATTTTTAGCCATGGTAGCCATGTTTGTCAAGGGAACAAAACTTTGGATACAATTTATAAACAAGATACCCTAAGGAACATTTAGTTAAAGTTTGAAGGTATTTGGCCCAGTAGTTTCAGAGGAGAAGATTTTTGAAAGTTTACGACGACAGACGCCAAGTCACTGGAATTCACGGGCTCAGGTGAGCTAAAAAGTCGAACACGTTGTCTCCGTGTGTATCTAGTTCCCGTTCCTTATACACTTGTCGTGTTGCTAATGAAATGTAAACAAATGACATTGTGTGATATTCATAATCAAAGAAAGGAGGTTGAAGTAAGGCAGCAACCATTTGATTTTCTGGGGGGGGGGGGGCTATGGTTTTTTTTTCTGTACAAACTTTTTTTTTCGCCTGCGGCGAAAAACAATCTATTTTTTTCGCGACAAGTCGAAAACAATTTTTTTCTTTCAACTTTAGCATTACATATAGTGGCAGCTGAGGGTGAAACAAACAATTTTTTTTTTCTCAGAATCAAAAACAAATTATTTTTTTCTCCGAAAACTGGAAACAAACTTTTTTTTCCAAAAAAAACCATAGCCCCCCCCCCCCCCCCCCCAGAAAATCAAATGGTTGCTGCCTAACTAAGAGGTCATTGTGACAAACTAAATATGACATCAATATTAGTGGACTCTATCTGGCTTGTACATAGCAAAGTGTCTTCGTAATAATGCTATAGTTCTATCCGTTTTTGCAGTGTCAACTCTTTTTATTCAGGTGTTTCATTTTTAAAATTTCGTAAATCAGGTGAGCAGCAGCAAATATCAAATTCAAAGATTTTACTTTGCTGTGGGGTTAAGCATGCTACAAGGAGTCAGTCCTTTTCAAAGAGATCGCAACAGTTATTGGTCATTATGAATACCATTCATTTATAGGAAATAGTAGACTCATTTGTACATGTAGTACAATTGCTCTATTTCCTATAGGTTGTTAATAAATTTACAATAGGCAATTTAAAAAAAAATAAAAACTATTGAATTTTATATTCTTTCATTTTCTTACACTGCAAATAAACAACATTCTACATTGGTGAGCACACACTGAAATGTCTTTAATCATGATTAATTTTATATTAATGAAAGTCATTAGGAGAAACGAAGAAGTAACACTATCAATGATCCATGCAAATGAGGTCAATGTTAGATGAACCCTGCCAGACAGTCATATAATACCTTGCAATCATTTCAGACAACTAAAGTATTAACCTATTTCTTATAGAAATAGATCCAACTATATAAAATAAAATTGACCAATGAAAATTAGTTTAAATTAAGTTGAAACCGGCTGGATAGACATGTAAACCTTACAGTAATTTTATAGACATGACCTATGAATGTCCATTAAAACTTAACATTGTCAAATGAACCATGACAATGAGGTCATGGTCAGGTCAGTTATTACCTCATGAACACCTTACAATCATTTCACAAGTCACCAAATATAGCTGACCTTGTATTGAGAAACAGACTTAACCAGGAAAACTTGACATTGACCTATGAACTATGAAAATAATATCAAGATCATATGAATCTTTACAGCTTTAATAGTTATTCCGTACACCAAGGATAGTAAACATATTGCAACTAGTATCTAGGAATTAGACCAAATATAAAATGTTATCATTGATCAGTGAATCATGCGATGGTGGGCAAGGTCAGTTGAAAACAGCCAGTTTGACCTACTGCTTATAATATCTGAGAAACCAAACTTATACTTTTACCTCAAACTTAATCACTGGTCTAATATAATTATCCTACAAATCGTAACAGTTGAGAAATTCACATTACAAAACATTTAGTTTTTTATAAGCATTCACTGAACAATGAACATGAGGTCAAGGACAAGAGACATTTGCCAGACAGAAACTAGAACTCTAGATGTTGGTTATGGTATAACTTATACTGTTGGATCATTTCATTGGCACATACCACATTTTCCTGTAAATTTGTTTTTTCAAATATTGTGTACTGGCTTTTACGAGCAATAAAAAACAACTACATATGCATTGAAGATCACTCTTTCGTTAAGTGTTCATATATTTATTATCAAAGAACAATAATCAGCATCCTGCATACATTTGTCTAATCTGTAAATATATAGTTTACTGTTTTTCTGTTTATAACAGTTTTTATGAGTCTTTTCCCAGGTAATTTAATCAACATAATTTTTAATAATCATACATGGTCAATATTTGGTTTATAGACCATTGAAATTCACTAACTTTTACTAAGCTCTGTCAATTCTTACATTACTTGGTTGCAGAGATTGGAAACATTATGTGTATGGCAAAAAAAACCCATTGCAGACTCAGTGTAATTTTCACATATGAAAATAAAACGGGAAGACCCGACAGCTGATTCATTTTTCTTACAATGGCGATACAATAATGACAGATGCTAACAATAAAATGTGAAGTTATGGAAAATATTGCAATATGATCTACATTTTAATAAGCTTCAATGAATGATAAATCAACCAGATTTTAAGCCTTCCCTGCTAGGTGATTAAAACAAAATAGGATGTGCGCTCAAAACTTAAATAAAATAATACATGTCAATTAAAAATAACTCCATCTCCGTTGATAATAACAATAATAAGAAAGCTTCCATAGATGGGGCAGCTGATATTTTATCGATGATGATATAATGATCAAAATATTCCTTTGAACACATGACGCACATAATGGACACAAGATGAGTTTATAATGATTGAACTTTCATCATTTTACAATTGTAATTTTGGATTTTCTCATTCATCTTGGTCCAGTTTTAAATCTCATATCCATTGTTTAAGTCTCAATTGTTTTAACAATTGTACCAATAAATTAACAAATATGAAACTGAAAATCAAAATGAAAGCGAGGCTGATTATGAAATTGAGACTGAGTCTCATTTTTCTTCACCAATGAAAATATCAGCCCATATCATGTCACGTCTTTGTCAGTTTTTTTGTTCTGTTTATGTTTATTTTTAGAATTTTGTCCATCTGTATGCTGGTCCTCTACTGGTTCCTCAGATATCTTATCTATGGAAGATAATACTTGTGCTAAGATCTTCATTTGATCAACTCCTTGTAAAAGTTGTCTGAAAAACAACAAAAAATATCATGCATCTTAAATATTTTCATTTTGGAATTTTGTATTAATCTAATATGATTAACAGGTGGTAGACTGACAGCAAACCTCATTGAAAATCACTATCATAAATTTAAATAGTGATGTGTTAGAGATAGTATTTGGTCTATACGTGTGCTACAGACACTGCTGTACTGAGAAATCTGGACAAAACCAGGACAATACTAGAATCTTTAATAGACCATCAGCTGCAAACGTTTAAAATACTTTTTCTAATGCAATATTTTGTATTAATGTATCTGATTAGATAAAGACAAGCTTAAATTTTTAAATCTACATGTCTGTAACTCAGTAGAGCTGCCATTTCTAATTCCCAATTTTTTTATGTGAGATTTTCATTTCTCATCTAAAAATCTCTTTTCATTCAAACTTCATTCAAGTTTGAAGTGTACAAAAAAGACAATAATGATAGAATGTAATGTTTTGTTTATTTGTTAAAGATCTACTAAGGATCCATTGGTAGCATGTAATTATTTGAAAAGTTTTCTCAAGACTTTAGCCAGTGTTGACATAAATGGGAAAAATAGTCTGTAAACTATTAGTCCTATCTCATATATTTGTTCTCTAAAATTTTGACCACAGTCTTATAAATCTGAACTATGTACAAATGTTCTTACTTTAAACTTTGTTCAGCAGTGTTAGCTGCACTGGCTAATTGTTCTGATGAATATTTTGTCCTTTCTCTGATCTCAGCCAAACCATGGTCCCCTGATCGCAGTAAATCATTCTCTGATCTTAATGATGTCACTAGTTTCTGTAATAAAATAGAGTAACATCAGAATGCAGGGCACAAATATTTTTGCCAACAAACCTTTATATCTAAAGTTCTCTAACATAACAAGGGCTTTCTATACAAATGTTCAAACAAGAGTGCACACGCTGAAATGTCTCGCCTTCTATACTAATCATTGATATTATGTTGATAGTCCTAAATATAAAGCTAAGCTTTATTACAACTGTCACATAAACTTAACATTAACCAAGATAACTAAACAAAGACCAATGAACCTTGAAAAAGAGGTCCAGGTCAGATGAACCATGCCAGGCAGACAGGTACAGCTAACAATGCTTCTATACAACATATATAGTTGACACATTACTTATAGTTTAAGAAAAATAGACCAAAACACAAAAACTTAACACTGTGCAACGAACCGTGAATATGAGGTCACGGTTAAATAAAACCTGCTCGACTAACATAAAGATCATAAAATATTTCCATACACCAAATATAGTTGACCTATGGCATATAGCATTAGATAAAAAGACCAAAACTCAAAAACTTAACTTTGACCACTGAACCATGAAAATGAGGTCAAGGTCACATGACATCTGCCAGCTAGAATGTACACTTTACAATCATTCCATACAACAAATATAGTAGACCTATTGCATATAGTATGAGAAAAACAGACCAAAACACAAAAATTTAACTATAACCACTGAACCATGAAAATGAGGTCAAGGTCAGATGACACCTGCCAGTTGAACATGTACACCGTACAGTCCTTCCATACACCGAATGTACTAGCCCTATTGCTTATAGTATCTGAGATATGGACTTGACCACCAAAACTTAACCTTGTTCACTGATCCATGAAATGAGGTTGAGGTCAAGTGAAAACTGTCTGACAGACACGAGGACCTTGCAAGGTACACACATATCAAATATAGTTATCCTATTACTTCATTGTACTTATAATAAGAGAGAATTCAACATTACAAAAAAATTGAACTTGTTTTTTCAAGTGGTCACTGAACCATGAAAATGAGGTCAAGGACATTTGACATGCGACTGACGGAAACTTCATAACATGAAGCATCTATATACAAAGTATGAAGCATCCAGGTCTTCCACCTTCTAAAATATAAAGCTTTTAAGAAGTGAGCTAACGCCGCCGCCGTAGCCGCTGCCGCCGCCGCCGGATCACCATCCCTATGTCAAACTTTCTGCAACAAAAGTTGCAGGCTCGAAAAAATCATTTAGCAATATTTCAGAAAATAAAACAAGGAAATGCATTATATTTTTCAACGTTTAGTTATAGTTCAAAAAGCCAAAATCTGTGCAAGGATCCGGAAATTTTTTCACCTAATTTCGGTTATTTTTCAAAAAACAATTGTCACAATCACATAACTGAGTATGCTCAAACTCGTAGCCTCAACGAGCTTGTTAAACTGTTGCATTGCATTTATTTCATGAATTTGCCTACCATTTTCCTAAAATCGTTAAAGAGTAATTAAGGAAAGCCATCAGTTTAAAAACGAAATGATTTTATTGACTCAAAATGATAAATTTCTCAGACATCGCCAATGTTTCTTTCGATTTTGAAGACAAAATTAAAACTGATGTTTTGCGAAATACTTAAACGATCAATTCCGGACTCATTTCCTGGATTAGTTTTGTTTATCAAATTCACAGGAAATCATCGGTATTTTAATTTTTTTACCTTTGATAGTGTTTGAATATTAATGATAATAGTTGCACATGATTTATAGAGAATTTCGACATGCGTATTAATAGTAAACAAAGCATGTGTATTAGAAGTGAAAAAAAAAAACTTTTTTTCTAAGTAAATTAAATCAAAGTTTTAATTTAATTTTAAATCAGAATTGTCATTGTCTTAGCTGAAAAGTAATTGAATAATGAACACAGTTGTTATGGAATTTTAATTTATTCACAATTTAGTTCTGAGGTTGTGATCAATAGTCAGGTATGAATTAAAAAGATAGGTAGAGAGATTAGTGATCATAAGCTATATATTCCCCTGAGGCATATAAACAAAAGTTATTAGGAGGGCCCTCAGGATTATAACACTATACTGAAGTGGCAGTTTTATTACAGGAAAGGGATAACAAAACAAAAAACTAGTTCAAAATGGCGATTAAGAAAACCAATCTTAACGAAATGGCCAAATTTATTTCTGCAAAAATATAAAATTTGACCCAAATCCCAATCTGTCGTTTAGGACAAATGAATTTCTGAATTGGTCATGACTGGCATTTATGATTGTTTCCGGACCCTTGGTTGTGTGCATAATTTTACCAAAATCAGTGACATAGCCAATGTACTGTTCCTAGACCTTAACTTTTAATTGTCTACATTCTTTATCAATGTGTTGTATTTTGAAGTGCCAAAAATAAAATATTGTTTGTTTTCCCTCCCACGAACGACCCGGTAAAATCACTGCGAATTTTCAAAACTTTTTTTTTGCTATGTTGGTTTTTGGTGATATCTTTCCAATGCTGTAGTAAACAAGCGTTGGTTGTTTGTGATACCATTACGATGCTGTAGTCAAAAGGAGGTCCCTGTATACTGTTTTTAACACCAGAAAACTTGCTGGGGTGTACACTGAATACAGGGAATACCCCACTTTTCTTGACTTGTGCCTTACCTGTTGAATTTTGTACAAATTCAATATAGAACCAGGTGCTCCGCAAGGTGCAGCTTTATTTGAACACAGAAGTCGAACCCTGAACAGTTGGGCCAAGTATGGACACAACATTCAAGCTTGATACAGCTCTGAATTTGGATTGGGATCAAATTTTTGACAAAATATGAGTTTCTGACACAAAACAAATGTCAAGATCTTACAAATCTATTGCGCAATATTGTGCAATTAAAGAGTTCTTCTTTTAACTTTTCAAAAATTTGGAATTTGAGAAATTTGAAGAAAAAAAAAATTGAAAACAATTACCATTCCCCTTTTTTGCAACTAGTCCAAAACCTGACATTTCTTTATATATAATATACAAGTAGTGAAAGGGAGGTGAATCCGAATATACCCAACATTGTATCTGAAATGTTTTAGAAATACCTCCCTTACACTGCTTTTAAATTGTCTAAATTGTCCATTGACCAGAAATTACAAGTTTTTCCCCCTTTTTGCCCCTAATTCAAATACATTTTGAGCCATAACCCCCCATAGTCAATACTTACTATCTCTTCATGGTATAGAAACTTGTGGTTTAATTTCAGAGAGATTCATACACTTAAACACAAGTTATTGTTTGAAAACTACAAAGATGATTATTTTTGGCCCCTTTTTCCTAAACTGTTGGGACCATAACCCCCAAAATCAATCCCAACCTTCCTTTAGTGGTATTGAACCTTCTTGTAAAAAATTATAGAGATCCATACACTTAAACACAAGTTATTGTCTGTTAACTAGAAAAATGCTTCTTTTTGGACGTTTTTTGTACATATTTGGGAAAATTTACCCCAAATTGGATTCCAGCCTTTCCTGTGTTATATGGAAACTTGTGGTACAATGTCAGAGAGATCCATACAGTCACACACAAGTTATTGTCTTGAAACTAGAAAAATGCTTGTTTTTGGCCCCTTTTTGGCCCTTAATTCCTAGACTGTTTGCCCAATAACCCCTTAAAATAAATCCCGACCTTCTACTTACATGTATGTAATTAAACATTGTGGTACAATTTCAGAACAATTGAAATACTAATACAATATAATGTTAAAATTTTATTAATTTCTTTTTACTTACTCAAAAGTTATTATCCGGAAACAATCTGTTTTCGGACGACACTGACGAAGACGACTCTGACAACGATGTGATACCAATATACAACCAAAAATTTTTTAATTCAAGAAATGAAATAAAATAATTTGCCTTCCTACCTACCCATACCCTGACAACCTCAGTCGGGGGAGGAGAAACAAAGATATTTTTAATGTTGGCCTAATTCACAACAATCATTATGTACAATCCATAATACTGTGAAGACAACCTATAAGACTTTTGAGTTTACCTGTAAACCTTTGACATCAGATTGTAGTTTACTGACTGTTGTTTCTGCTTGCACTGCTCTTTTCTGTAGAAAAAAAATATACTGTAAATTTAGACATTTCTGTGTACTTTTATTTTTTGCAGTTGTTAAAAAATTAACAAAATAGGATTTTTTTCTCACTATTTAGAGAAAATCCTGCCTAAATAATGCTATAAAATATTAAATGCATTATTTTGAAAACCAGAATTCACAGTATAGAACTTTGTAAGACTATTTTACAGCATAATAATTCCTTATTGGAACGATTTTAATAACTGTATATTAATCAAAAATTGATCATGTTTACTTTAGATTTTCAAATGAGATGTAAACGGGAAGTGACAAGTAGATGATAAATTCAAAATTCAAATTGAAAGGTCTGGTTTTACAGCTGTATTATTATAAATGATTACACTAAAGAGGTACCCACTAACATGAATGCTGCTGAAAATTTACTATACATGTACATGTATTTATATACAAAAATTACAAAAATTTAGAATGCTCTGAGCTCCATCCATCAATAAAATTACTACCTCATTAATTCACCACCAGGAAAACTCCCCAAAAAATCAAAGTGTGTACACCAGATAAGGTGTACATCTTAAATGTACCAAAAAAATGTATTTATAAACATTGTACAGCATTGTTAGACTCTGTTATCTTATAGAAACCTACTGTTGTAATAGTTAGATTTGCCTCTATCTGTTGAACCATATTCTCTAAAGCAGTATTCTCTTCTGCTTCTTTCTTCTGTAAGTCTTCCATATCTTTCTTCATCTTATGGCATCTGAAAAATCACAAATAAAATCAAACCAAATGAAAACAAGAGGCTGTCACAACGACAGCAAACCGGATTTATTAATATTTATTTGTGTCCTGGCAATATCACAAGAACCATTACTGATGAATGGTGAAAGTGAAAATCGTCAATATCAAATTTGAGCTCCATTTTGTCATCAGTATCAACATCTTAAAATTTGAAAAGCTTAGATTGAATGGTTCATGAGTAAATGCAACAACGTGAATTGAAACGCCATTTCACAATCTTTCAAGAACCATAACTCCTGAACGGTAAAAGTCAAAATCGTCATTATTGAACTTGACCTCTAATTTGCCATCAGTAACAACATATAAAAATTTCAAAAGCTTTGGTTGAATGGTTCATGAGAAAATGCACGGACACGACTGGAAACACCATTTTTCAATCTTTCAAGAACCATAACTCCTGAACTGTAAAAGTCAAAATCGTCATTATTGAACTTGACCTCTATTTTGTCATCAGTAACAACATATTAAAATTTGGGAAGCTTTGGTAAAACAGTTCATGCATAAATGCACGGACACGACTGGAAACACCATTTTTCAATCTTTCAAGAACCACAACTCCTGAACGGTAAAAGTCAAAATCGTCATTATTGAACTTGACCTCCATTTTGTCATCAGTAACAACATATTAAAATTTGGGAAGCTTAGGTAGAACAGTTCATGCGTAAATGCACGGACACGACTGGAAACTCCATTTTTCAATTTTTCAAGAACCATAACTCCTGAACGGTAAAAGTCAAAATCGCCATTATTGAACTTGACCTTCATTTAGTTGTCAGTAACAACATATTAAAATTTTAAAAGCTTTGGTTGAACGGTTCATGAGTTAATGCACGGACAACATTTGATTGCCGCCCGCCCGCCCGCCCGCCCGCCCGACCGCCCGCCCGCCCGACCGCCCGCCCGCCGTACATCCCCAAATCAATAACCGACATTTTTGTCACAAAAATCCGGTTAATGATCTTACTGATCCTATACATACACGAGAAATCACATTAAAATGATTAACTTTAGTAAGAAATTATATCAATTATCACATGAAAACTACATAACCATTTCCATATGTTGTTTAGTACATGAAGAACAAATAAATGGGGAATTGTTCATGGGACAAAGATGATGCATATCATATAATGTTATAAAGGGACATAACTGAAGACAGTAGAAGTGAGGCTTCTCAAGTTTGTACTTGATCTGACTTTTGTGGTAATAGGTATTGTGTATAAGTCTCATAACATTTGGTTGAGGTGTACATAAGTTAGAGAACAGAAATTTCAGCAGTTTTTATTTTTTTATTTTAATAAAGGGGCATGACTCATGAACTGGTCATAACTGTTATAGTGAGGCCACCAAAATTCTATTGTCTTTATTATGTAGTAATAAGCATTGTGTATAAGTTTCATAATATTTGGTTGATGCAAATTAAAGTTAGAGAACAGAAACCAAGTTTGGAACGTACAGACGTATGTACAAACAGACAAGGGTAAAACTTAAGATTGAAATCTTTTCAATTAGTATCATACCAAGCAAACATATAAGGGTACCGTACATATTCTGAAGTCTCATTCTATGTCTAAAATAAAATGTATTTTGGATTTGTTTTATTGTTTTGATGCAGCTCTTTTTCACAGAAATATAATTTTGTATGTTTTTTTAAACTCAGTTTGGTTTTAAATTCAAACATACAATCAGGAACATTTCAAACATTTTAGATCTGAAAAAATGTAATCTAGACACAACTTCAAATATCATTTTGTTCAGTACCTTTGTGACTCTGTGACAGCTTCTCTTCTGGCCTCTTCCAACTGTGTGCGTAACATGGAATTTTCTTCTCGTAACTATCAACAGAAATAAAGTTTATTTACAGTATAAATATATATTTCATCTAATTATTGGTAAGCAAGCAAGCAGCATTTCATTTAAACACAGTATTTTCATTGACTATTATTTTACTCTTTTGCTGGATGTGAAAATACTGAAGGAAAATGTATTTCAATCATGAGCCTTACAGACATTTCATAAAGGTAAATACACATTAAGCTGTCTAGATACAATTTTTGTAAGGTACTACTGTGTGTTGCTGTTGAATATTTTAAAGTTTTCTGTTTCTTACTATTCAACTCATACATCTAGGTTTTCACTACATTGTAGTTATTTGGTATTACAAGCTGATCATGCTGATATATCTACCTTTGGTATCTTGACCTCTAATGGATCCTCTAAATCAGTTAAAGATGGAAGTACATTTTGTACATATGTAATCAATCATAAAAATTATCAGTATATCTACCATGTACTCAGCTTTCTCTCGTTCTTAGTTCTAGTTCTCATCTTCATTTATTTGTACTCACCATTCTTAGTTCTAGTTCATAACCCCATTATTTATACTCACCCTTTTTAGTTTAGTTCATAACCCCCTTTATTTGTACTCACCCTTCTTAGTTCTAGATCATAATCCCCTATCTATTTGTACTCATTCATCTGAGTTCTAGTTTATAATCCCCATCTATTTGTACTCACCCATGGGCCATCTGAGTTCTAGTTCATAACCCCCTTTATTTGTACTCACCCTTTTTAGTTTAGTTCATAACCCCCTTTATTTGTACTAACCCTTCTAAGTTCTAAACCCCCTTTATTTGTACTCACCCTTCTAAGTTCTAGTTCATAATCCCCATTTACTTCTAAAGTAGAAATTCTATTGTCACCATGGTTACTATGATCACAGTCTTTTTTTAATATTCCGTCCGATAAAAAATCTGGCAACCTTGTGGTGCCTCCTGATACCATAGTAACTGGCTCAGAGTTCACATGATTGTCATTTTCAGCACTATATATATTTTCACCGGAATCTTCATTGTTATGTGAGTTTAACCCTGTGTTATTACTTGGCTGACTAGAAATGGCAAAGTCGGGAAGATTTAAGTCATGAGAATGATCACTAAAATGGTTCTGAACAAAATCAGGCAAATCACTGGCAAAGTCTGGAGCTACCCGAGGACTGCTATTGCCAATATTTTGAGTATTATTATATGTTTTTGGTCGAGCTCCTGCACTTGACGAGCTTCCAGATAAAAACTTCTTAAATGAAAATGGATTTGCATCTCCATTTTTCTTCTTTTTAGGTCTCTGATTACTGCTACTAGTATTTACTGTTTTTTCTGTAATATAACATGTGTATTTTGTATATTGGATAACAATCTAAACACATTTTGAAGTATGTTAAATAAATAAAAAGTATATGCTCAAAAGAACTACTGTGGATTCATTATTATTCGTTGGTTACCAATTTTTTTTTGGGGAAAACTATTGTAAAACAATCACTTGGACCTTTTGGATAGAGGCAACATAATTGACTCATACAGAACCCTCATACCTTTCATTGGACTCATACAGAACCCTCATACCTTTCATTGGAATCATACAGAACCCTCATACCTTTCATTGGACTCATACAGAACCCTCATACCTTTCATTGGACTCCTACAGAACCCTCATACCTTTCATTGGACTCATACAGAACCCTCATACCTTTCATTGGACTCATACAGAACCCTCATACCTTTCATTGGACTCCTACAGAACCCTCATACTTTTCATTGGACTCCTACAGAACCCTCATACCTTTCATTGGACTCCTACAGAACCCTCATACCTTTCATTGGACTCCTACAGAACCCTCATACCTTTCATTGGACTCCTACAGAACCCTCATACCTTTCATTGGACTCCTACAGAACCCTCATACCTTTCATTGGACTCATACAGAACCCTCATACCTTTCATTGGACTCATACAGAACCCTCATACCTTTCATTGGACTCATACAGAACCCTCATACCTTTCATTGGACTCATACAGAACCCTCATACCTTTCATTGGACTCATACAGAACCCTCATACCTTTCATTGGACTCATACAGAACCCTCATACCTTTCATTGGACTCCTACAGAACCCTCATACCTTTCATTGGACTCCTACAGAACCCTCATACCTTTCATTGGACTCATACAGAACCCTCATACCTTTCATTGGAATCAGGATACATTGGAGGGAGGAGATTTACATTCTCAGAAAAAAAAGTTTGGAACTCTATGTGAAAATACTGAAAATCAATCGAATCATATTTTATGACTTCAAAACCAATCAGGGCCCCTGGTATTTACTGGTATTTACTGGTATTTATCACCCCAGCCAATACTCCTCAAGTGGTCTGTCAAATATTGGTTGCTTGAAATTTTCATGGTGGCTTTCACTATTTATTGTAGTAGAAACTTTACAAAAGCAAATTATATTTTTTTTATCTATTAGCATGTTAAGCTAAACATTCTAAAATAAATAAATGAGTTTTATATGTTTTATTCATTTCCAACACTTACACCTAAGTTTAGTCCTTATTTTAGATTAATAAGAATTGACAAATTAACATTTTTCAATCAATATATATTTTTTAAATGCATAATTTTTACAGGTAAATAAAACTGCAGGTAAATGAAGTTACAGGCGTCTTTTTTCCTATCACCTTGCATTGCTAGGTGCGAATATTTAATTACTATAACAATAGCCCCGATAAATGATGACAAAACATGGGTTGATAGTAATAAAAGTGATATTTGAAGACTGACGACTCACTTAAGTAATCAAATATTTCACGTCAATTAACTGTGAAACAAAATTCATCTTTGTGTAGGAAATGGAAGGCATGAAGGACCTTACTCTTACACATCTGTAATTAATGGTTTTAGCCAAAAAATAATATATATCATGTATATATAATTTAGTAAAAATTTTACCTTTACCAAATAAACTTTTACTTACATGAATTACAACCACCTTAACCGAATGCACCTACTGAAACTTAAAAACCCCATTTGGAACTTCAATACAATATAAGAAAACAACACAAAACCAGTGCAAAATTTAATGATTGCAATGCTATAATTAGTGCAAAAGCCATCTGATGAGTTCCCTTGCAAGGGACAAATGTAAAAACAAGAGTGCACACACTGAAATGTCTCGCCTTCTATACTAATCATTGATATTATGTTGATAGTCCTAAGTATAAAGCTAAAGATCATAAAATATTTCCATACACCAAATAATGTAGACCTTTTGCATATAGTATGAGAAAAACAGACCAAAACACAAAAATTTAACTATAACAACTGAACCGTGAAAATGAGGTCACGGTCAAATAAAACCTGCACGACTGACATAAAGATCATAAAATATTTCCATACATCAAATATAGTTAACCTATGGCATATAGTATTAGATAAAAAGACCAAAACTCAAAAACTTAACTTTGACCACTGAACCATGAAAATGAGGTCAGGGTCACATGACATCTGCCCACTAGACATGTGCGCCTTACAATCATTTCATACAACAAATATAGTAGACCTATTGCATATAGTATAAGAAAAACAGACCAAAACACAAAAAATTAACTATAACCACTGAACCATGAAAATGAGATCAAAGTCAGATGACACCTGCCAGTTGGACATGTACACCTTACAGTCCTTCCATACACCGAATATACTAGCCCTATTGCTTATAGTATCTGAGATATGGACTTGACCACCAAAACTTAACCTTGTTCACTGATCCATGAAATGAGGTCGAGGTCAAGTGAAAACTGTCTGACAGACATGAGGACCTTGCAAGGTACGCACATATCAAATATAGTTATCCTATTACTTATAATAAGAGAGAATTCAACATTACAAAAAATTTGAACTTTTTTTTCAAGCAGTCACTGAACCATGAAAATGAGGTCAAGGACATTGGACATGTGACTGACGGAAACTTCTTAACATGAAGCATCTATATACAAAGTATGAAGCATCCAGGTCTTCCACCTTCTAAAATATAAAGCTTTTAAGAAGTGAGCTAACACCGCCGCCGTAGCCGCCGCCGGATCACTATCCCTTTGTCGAGCTTTCTGCAACAAAAGTTGCAGGCTCGACAAAAACCAACATGTTTTGTACAAATAAATCACTACTAATCACTGTTTATTAAGAATTTTCAATAAAAGTAGAAATAAGAACATTTAAAATGTCTTTTAACACTTTTTTCATTTCATGACTAAATATAATTGACCAGATAGAGAGTGGTCTTTATAGTAATGTCCACTCAAAATTTCAATCGACCAGTATTTGCCAGTATTTACAACCACTTTTTTTAATTGTCGTAGCAAGACTCAAAATGTTCTGTATCTTAGCATACTTATATATATATAATTACTTAACTGATAACCAGACACTACAATGTACCAACTCTATTGTGACAAGAATTGAATAAATGAAAAAAGAACTGATGAATCATGCAATCTACTTCATCTTTGATTTAGTGTTCCAGAAACATAAAACTAGAGGCCCTAAAGAGCCTGTGGCGTTCACGCTGGTCTATATGCATATTCAACAAAAGACATTGTAGATTAAAATAGAATTCTTAACAAAAATCTCAGTTACGATGGTCTTGTAAAAAAATTGCTGATTATTTAGCATGTTTAGTTTCTCTCTTTCTTCTTTTTGCTCAGAACACAAAACAGAGTTACAAAAAATTCTTCAAATAATTAAGCGTGAAAATGGGAAAGGAAGTCCAGCAGGACAAGAGAAATAACACGACCTATTATGGCAACAAGAAGCAGGATATGGGATTCAAACCAAACATTAATCAGGATCTGGGGTCAGACCCCATCCCCCCATCCCCCCCCCCCCCCCCCCCATGATTTTGTTGTATGAAATATGAAATCATATTTTCAAGCGGGACAGATGTCCAAATAGCAATAGGGAGTATCCGAGTAATCTACTTCATTGAGTTAACAAATGTTGAGTGTTGATTGACCTGTAGGTGAATGTGTGCTTTTCGGCATTTTTATGAGTGTATCTGTATGGTATAAAACTAAAATAAGTAGAGTTTGCCTTCCAACATATCCTACCGTCATCAGATATAACCAAGGTTGAGCGGTCTTTGCGCCGGTTTTTGTTTGAAGAATCACCAATGTCAGGCAAAATGTCGAGGACCTGACCATTATGCGTTGGAGTTATGTCTTCTTCTGATTTGTTTTGCTCTGCTTCTTTTGGGACGACAAATTTCTTAAAAGAAAACGGGTTGTCTTCATTTTCGTCTCCACCTTCCGCCATACTTCCGGACAAATGTCAACATCCGGTTAGGTCTGCGGGAGAAATCATTGTATGGTTTTGGCGGGTTGGGAAGTATTCATTTATTCAGGATCAAATAAAGATAGATTGATAATGTAACAGGAGGCCACTACACGTCCCGTAAGTGTACACCGACCTCCTCCTGTTACAATATTATACACTGTTAAATTTAAACATGTTATCCTTGTTCTAACAGATTTTACTATGATCTATTTTATACTTTTTACATTTTTTATGTACATGCAATTGCGGAAAAGTTAAATCAAGGATATATAGTAATTTCTTACTATACAAATTAAATAGAAATAATCTAAATATTCAGAAAATATAGAAGAACGTGAGAGAGAGAGTTCCAGCGTATATTTTAAAAATTAAATCTAAAATCTTATTGAAGAATTTGGCGGCATCTATTTCTCATTTAATCACGATGGTGACCGTCACACCTTTGAATGTACTATTTCAACTTTACACTTGACCCAGTACCTTCTTCTTCTTCTCTTCTTCCAAGTACGGAACATATGAATGTGTACGGTCCCGCGAAAACTTTCCACAGTGTCGGGGCAACACCGGATAGTCGTTGACTATTTACATTTAAAACATTCACCAATCAAGTTACAGTAAAACTATGCCGTTTATTTCCTTTCATAGCCTGCTTTCAGAGCAGCTTTGAATTTCCTTATCGAGTCCGCTGAGGTAATTTTAGATGAAAGTTAATAAAATTTCTGATGTTCTTCGGTGTCATCTTTTGTTTTTGATAAAAGCGGTATATATATACCTGGTCCGGCTGTCGTTGTGGATTATATATTGTTATCTGTCTATATCTATCAGCCCATGCTGAATTTTACTTAACATATGATAGTCTACTGTTTTCCTACATTCTTTTAGACTTTCTCATTGTAGTTGTTTAACCATGTGTGCTACATTGTCATGTGTTCGGTCTGTGTAGTTGCTATGAACAAATCTTTGGATTCCACAAAAGATCTCAACTATGGCTGTATATGCTGCTGCTTTTACTGGTTAAGTGCAGTCTTTCAGATTCCTTCAGATAAATTCCAATGTTAAGTTTCTTTTGCTTACAATGTTGTCAATGTGCCTACCCAAGGATTGGTTGATGCTGATGGTTAATTGTCTATGCTTAAGTATTTGCTGGCATCAACATTGTCTAGAGTATGTACGCGAAGTTTGTATGCATTGTTTTTATGTGTAAATTTAAATCACATTACATAAACTGCTTGATAAATGAATTGGGTATTGACAAACTCCTAGATAATCATAGGTCTGTTCTATATATGTTCCTTTGGCATCTCAACCAAAGATGAAGAATTGGATCTTCCATCACTGTATTGATACCTAAACTACACAATTATCCTTACAAACAACGGTATATTGCTTGTTCTTTCAAGTACGTACTCCACGGAACCTCTCTCAAATGTATCAACATCATTTTTTTTAAATCAGCAATATCAGCTAAGATTTAAAGTTATTATGCCACTGCCTATTCTAGAGGTGGCGTGAATCAGATATGGATACTAAAAGATTCCAAAGATCTTTTAGAGTACATACAATCTTGCAATAGTATTAAAAGTTAAAAACATTTGACTGTTCTACATTTTACATAGTATTCCCCATTCCAAGCTAAAAGACGAATTGAAAGAGTTGGTATTGCTTTGGCCAACATAGATACAAGTACCTTGTCTTAGAAAGGGATGCATCCTACAATCACTCTGATTCACACAAAAAATTCTTTGAGACTAACATTATCAAGATGCTTAATTTCTTGATTGATAAAATATTTGTTACATTTGGAGGACATTTTTTTCAACAAACAATCGGCATTCGTATGGGAACCAACTGTGCCCCTGTTCTTGTCGACTTGTTCCTTTATTCTTATGAGGCTAAGTTCATACAGGAAGAAAGAAAAGAAATTAGCAGTCTCCTTTAACTTTACTTTCCGCTAAATAATTCCAAATTTTGTGACGACTATGTTGAACGCATCATCTATCCCACTAACCATGAGATAAATCATACAACAGATACAGTTAAGTCTGTCTCATATGTCGACTTACATCTAGATATTGACAATGAGGGTTGGTTGAAAACAAAACTTTACGACCAAAGAGATTATTTCAGTTTCCCAACTGGGAACGTTCCATTTCTATGTAGCAACATTCCGACAGCGCCTGCATACGGTGTATATATCTCCGAATTGATACGATATACCCGGTCTTGTATTTCTTATTATGATTTTCATGATAGAGGACGTACTAGTGCTGCTCACATACAAGGAAGCTATTAAATCAAGAGTTCAAAATGAAGAAGTTGAAGTCATCTCTCCGTTAATTTTATGAACGCCCTCACGAGTTGGTTGACTTATGGAATAGCCGTTTCACAGATGATAGCGGATATGTTCTTAATGTCCTAACACCAATCCTGTTCCGTTTTGACTTACCGAAGTAGACTTGTTACCGGGTTTGTACTAGGAACACCAACACGACAGGTGCCACGTGATGAGCAGAATCTGTTTACCATTCCGTATCACCTGATATTACCACCCGTTTTTGGTGGGTTTAGTGTTGATTAGTCTTTAGTTTTACTTGTTGTGTGTTTTTTAATATTAATTGTCTGATGGTCTTTATCTCTTTTAGTCATGGCGTTGTCAGTTTATTTTCGATTTATGAGTTGGAATGTCCCTCGTATCTTTCGTTCCTCTATGTATGAAGTATGTATTACTTTTTCGGTCACCTGTGTTATTCTGATTACTATGCATTTTGTTTGCGTTGAAGCTCAGTTGCCCGTTGTTCTCTCAGTCTTCTAATGCTGTTATTATTTTTTGGCAAAATGTCACTGTCTGCCTAGCTGGTTGTTTAATCTCCTTAAGAGAGAAGGCTATCGTCTGCAAATAATTTGGTTTCAAGTGACGTCAGAAAAATTTACAGGTCCAAGAACTGTGTAACGCCTGATAGTACTGTTAGAGGAGACAGATCGATTTAATATTACGCTCTGCATTCTATTTTGGAAGAAAGAACGAATCCATTTTCTAGCTTTAAGGTTAAGTTCATAATATTTTTGTTTGTGTAAATAAACTCATCATAGATATCAGGATTAAATTTTGTATTTACGCCAGACACGCGTTTCGTCTACAAATGACTTATCAGTGACGCTCGAATCCCAAAAAGTTAAAAAGGCCAAATAAAGTACGAACTTGAAGAGCATTGATGATTAAAATTCCTAAAAGTTTTCCAAATACAGGTAAGGTAATCTATTCCTGAGGTAGAAAAGCCGTAGAATTTTAAAAATTCAAAATTTTTGTAAACAGTTAATTTATAAATATGACACTAGCAATGAAAATTCATCTCAGCACAGACGTGTTGACAATTGGGCTGGTGATACCCTTTGGGAATTAAAACTCCACCATAAGTGACATCGACCCAGTGGTTGTAAATAAACTCATCATAGATACCATGATTAAATTTAAAGGCGGTGGTGTGGTACTTTTTCGAATGCCTTTGCAAGAAAGATGATGTCGACTTGGGATCCTTTTCCAGTGTTTTTCCAATGCTATTGACGGTTATGATTAATTGTGATTCGCGTGATCGATCTTTTTTGCGGAATCCATGCTGTGCGTTAGTTAAGATGATATATTTGTCAAAACATCCATCATACTGCTGTGGACTGTGTGTTCAAATACCTTGCATGTGATTGATGTTAGTGACACATGTGTAGTTGGAGCCTAAATGTCATCTCGTCTTTCAGTCTGGACCAGTAGCCTTGTGTGGTTTTAGGAATTTTAGTTGTTTGTGAACTCTCTTGGTGCTGATTTTGATATTTTCCATGACGGAACATCGGATATTTCCTTTGTTGGGAAAGTTATTTAGGTTTCCCTTTGTAAATACTGACTGGAATTGAGTACTTCAGCTTTGCTCTAATTATCGTTTTGTAGGAATCACAATCTGATATTTCATTGTACTTCTCCTGTCCATTCTTGACCTTTGCTCTTTGCTCTGTATGACCAACAAATTTTCGAGCTGCTTTATAGTTATTACTTACTTTTTTTGTTGGTTTGCCTCTTTTACCAATGTGATGTGGCCTCTGTTTGATTACCAAATACAAACTTTCCACTGTGGCTCTCATCTGAGTCACGTATGCAAGCAGCAACTCCATAGAGAGCAAATCATGATTGGAAATACAACCCTTTGAATATCATAGCAACTGAAAAATATATAATTTATATGGAGGTATAGCTTGAATGTTGTTACTTAAAGGGACACTTGCTTCGAGATATATAAAAAATCTAAAGTTTATTTTTTTTTTTGTTCAATCAATAATGAAAAAGAAATAGTGAAATAACAATTCGCTTTTTTCAGCCAAAAAAGGTTCAATTTTGTCACATTACACTAAGAAACATTGATAATTAGTTATTCACTTGCAAGTGAATGAGTCGACCTCTTTAAATCCGTATTCACGTGAACTTCAATTTAACCCCTCGCTAGAGATTGACAACGCATGCATTTTACGTGTACTGGTTAACATACACTATAACAATATATCATTTTACCAGACCACGGTTTGCGGAAGTAGTCAAGAAGACAATATTATGTTTTTCAGGGGTTGACAGGATACACGTGATCGTTGTTAGTTTCAACTTCAATATTATTATGCAAGCAGATGTAATAAACAATGATTTCATACATTATTTTTTTTTGGTTTACACTTTATATAGGGCTTTATTTATGATCTTATTCCAGAGTGCACAATTCTTATTCTACATATTTCACCTTTATCAAAATAAGGAAATCTGTTTGGTCGTCCCATTTTGTTGTAGGGATGTTTAGATTAAGTGTCGACTTAATATGTATATTATTTTGTGTTGTCTGCGAGAAACAAATCATTTTTCTGATCTAGTAACTAAATTCAAAACCAATATAGATAATGTTAACATATATATTTTATTGAACTGTGTAAATTAATCGGAATGCGAATGACAACATGCACCTACAATTCTTTTGTGTGTTTCCCGTTTCGGTAACACATGACATTTGCGCGGGAACTTCTTACATAAACATCGTTTTTGGATTATTGAAACATGTGAAATGTACTGTAACAGTTATTGATTTTTGGAGGTAATGTGATATTATTTATTATTCAATAGTACATAATTTTACGTCAGGTTTGTACACATTAAGTCTCTGGTCAGTGGCGGATCTAGGGGAGGGGGGATTCCGGAGGTTGAACCTCCCTTTTTTGTTGAGTCAGAACCGAAACACATCAGTAGCAGATCTAGCCATTTTGAAAGGGAGTCCAACCATGTCCCCATTCAAATGCATTGATCACCCCACAAAATGGGCGATTCCAACCGGGAACCCTCCTGCTGGATCCGCCACTGCACACTACTCGGACCTATGTTGTTGTTGTTGTTGTTGTTGTGTATCTTTCCTCCACTGTTTGGAGAACTGTAGTGTTGAATACTCAGCACTACATATATATATATGCACTGTCCCACAATTACTACAAAACTAAAAAGAAGTCTATATATACTAAGAGCGGGATGGTTTCCACTGTGT
The DNA here is from genome assembly GCF_965363235.1 of Mytilus galloprovincialis. NCBI lineage: Eukaryota > Metazoa > Mollusca > Bivalvia > Mytilida > Mytilidae > Mytilus > Mytilus galloprovincialis. Next base: position 95,155,993 of record NC_134843.1, read on the forward strand.
TTCAATCACTCAATAATTTTAAAGTTATGATAAATGTCAATGATATGCAGGCAAGTAATTCAAGCACATTACTTGTAGTGAATGTCCAGAGCGGTACTACGTGCAATATGGAGTGCATAACATAATCCTCTACTAATACATTCCAGTCTATTGTAAAATTGAGGTAGCACTAGGTGACTAGACGAACAATCCAGTATGATCTGTGTAAGCTGAGTTGGTTCTGATGTTATTTGTTGGTATAATCCCGGTGACATTTCCTCGATAGCTTTGCTTAGGGCATCTATAAAGGGTTGTCTAATCGAAGTAAGATGCTGGCATTGAACTAAAAAGTGAGTTCTGTCTTCAGGACCTTGCTTACAGAGCGGACATGTCGGTTCTACTTCATATTGGTTGAACTTATGTCTATTTGCTTGTAAAGTATACACTCCAAGTAGCATCCTACATTTTATAGAGGCTTTTGTTATAGCATGAGTGTTTTGTCCAGCACTACTCCATATCAGGTGTGTCTTACCAATTGAAAGACGGTCAATATCTACATATTTCAGAGAGGATTTAGATGCAGCTTCTAACTTCAGTTTGTTATCCCAATAACTATTTACTGTTCGTTTTACAAGTTCTTTCCAGGTTAATTTTCCTGGTGGGTTTTGAAGAAGGTCGTAGCATGAGGGTAGATCATATTGTTCCAGTATGGATTTCACCATGATAAACCAACTATTTGACGATTTTGATTTTGTTGCTAGTTGACGCCATGCTAATTGATGTTCTATAGAGTCAAAATTTCTTATGATGTTGCCAAAAGTTGTTAATATCCTCCTATGTATCTCTGCTTTAATTGGTGGTTCACCTAGTAGCAAATAGCAAGCGGAATCAGCAGCCTTGTCTGGTAAGTGCTGTATCTGTTTAAGTAGCCGCTTATAATATTGATTGATGGTAGTAAGATCCTTTGCTGCTAGTCGTATGGCTTCCAGTCCATATGTCAAACGTGGTATTATGTAAATACGAATTAAGTGTAGTGAGACACATGGGTTTAGACCATTAATACCGTGCAATCCTGCTCCCATCATTGCATAGGTTGCTCTACGAGCAGTGCTTATACGTTCCTGGACCACTGTACTTGAGTCAAATCGTGATTTGCTATCTCTGGTTATTCCAAGATGTGTGGCAGTTTCAGACTGCTGAATCAGTGAGCCGTTGAGTAAAAATTCATGCGTGTCCTGATTTCCAGTTACTAATACTGTAGATTTTGTTTCACTTAGAGTGTAGTTTTCTTGCAGTGCATAGTTTTCCTGGAGGTCTAACATGGCTTGTAGCTCATATGGGCAGTTTGATGCTAGGCATATGTCATCTGCGACAGTAGGAGTCCCACAGTAAATTGACCCAATGTAACATCCTAGTCCATTTTTTTGTAAAAGGTCCAAGAGGGGGTTAATGAAGATTTTGTAGGCTGTGGGTGACCACACACCACCCTGTCTAACACCCTGCTTCTCTGGAAATGGACGAGAGAGACCACCACTCCACTTGACTTGGGATACTAGTTCGTTGTACCAGGCTTTAAGCATAAGCCACTTATCTCCCTCAATTCCAATCTGATATGATTTTCTAAGAAGTGAGCTGTGCCATAACTTGTCGAAAGCTTTCTGGGCATCTAATAATGCAAGGATAAGCAATAGTTTATTGTCTTTTGCCTCCGCAAAAAGTTCGGTTATTATGATGGCAGCAAATATTGGTGAGATTCCTGCTGTGAATCCACGTTGCAGATAGTTTTGTATTTTGTTAATGATGGTACTATTGTCATTCAGGTGGAGTTTTTCCATGACCTTGTTGATAACACTTGTGACGGTGATTTTCCTATAGGAGTTTTGATCAGTGGCTGGTTTACCTTTGTTTTTGAACACGGGACTAACTAAGCCCATTTCGAAGAGTTCCGGTAAAGTACAAGATTGAAATATCAAGTTTATGAGTTTAGTTAACATGACGACCAGAGTTTTTCCACCATATTTAAGATGTTCGCTACAGATGCCAGCGCTGTCAGCAGCTTTTCCATTTTTCAGTTGACATATTACTTCACTGACTAATTCTTCACTTACAGTGATTTGTGATTTTTGTTCAGATCTAAAGATGTCTTCCAAAAATAAACAATCAAGTTCAACTTGGTTTTGATAGCTGTTCTTGTTGTAATGTGGAGTTGCGAGTTCTTCAAAATAGTCAGCCCAGCCATACCGAATATCATTGGGCGTTGATAGAAGGTTCTCTTCTACTTTCAGGCATGTAGTTTGTACGGATCCATCTTTTCTTTGATTGGCAATAAGACGATAAAAGGTTTGCTGATCACCCTCATGGGCTTTCATGATTTTTTCATATTTTGAAATGCGTAACATTGCCTCATGCTGTCTTTGGGTAGAGCGAAGTCTCTTTTTTGCCTCCTTCATGTTAATAAGTGACATACAGTTTAAATTTAATGGACGCCCGTCACATTTCCACTCCCAGAATTTTTGTTTACTAACTTTGCAAGCTTTGTTTATAGCTGGTGACCATGAATGGGATGATTTTGGTCTGCTCTTACTTTTTTGAGTCGGAGCACATGCTCTTGCTGCAGTGTCAAGTATGGCACATAATTCGCTTGTTACATTTGAGAGTTCACTATAGGTAGACTTTCCGGTTCTAAATTTATTTCTAAAAGTTTATTTGAGACCATATTTTGGTACTTTTCCTTGTTTATCTTTTCCCACTTTACTCTTGGCGGTAAGTTTGAGATAATAGGTTCTGAATTATAAGTATCCAGGTCAACATTGATGCAGCCAGCAACTGGGTCGTGTTGAGACGTGTTAAGTGGGTGACGTTGTAGGACTTTAAAGTTGGTAACTAGTCCTGGTGTACTTTCCAGGATGTAATCAATCTGTGTTGAGCTCATACCACTAGGGTGAAAGTAAGTGTTTTCCTGTCCTAATCCATTAGGGGTATAAAAATTATGTTCTTTAATAAAATCTAAAAATAATTTGTCTCTACTGTTTGGTTTATCTCTTGCAGTACTAGCATTCGTATCACCAGCGATAACTATGTCACATGACGATTTATATTTCAAAATAATTTCTGAGAGTTCATCAGTTATTTTACGGTAGTCTCTATCAGCGTCGATCCCTCCTCTACACGGCATGTATACACCTATTATTAATAGTGGTTTAGGTTTTACATCCACCTTATTGACATTTATGCGCATTGATCCATCAGATTTTTCGGTGACAGAGCTTGAAATTTCCCTTTTATAGCATATTGCCGTCCCACTCATCCCTCTAGGTCTCTGGAGTGTTGATATGGGATTTGTATCATCTACACATTTAACGTGACATTTGTATTTATTCAAAAAATGTTCCATTTCGTCCTTTTCAAAGTTGTAAAGCCAGTGTTCCTGTAGAATGAGAATGTCTGACATTTTTTCCAGTAATGTTAGATACGGTTTACTGGAGCGGAAACCCTCGACGTTGTAGGATACCAGCTTAAGTTTACGAAGTTTGTTGGAATTTGTCTCATGATTTTCTGAGGAAAGTGTGGGTTTGCTACCATCATCTGATTTTGATGGACCGTTTGCGGATGTCGATATATGACTGGTGCAACATGTTGTTGTTGAGTTTGCATGGGTTTTATCTGACAATGGCTGTAATTCATCCACGGTGGTTTGGTTAGAGTCGGTGCATTCACTAAAAAAGACTGATTTGTTGGGCAGAATGTTGCCTGTTGCTCGCTTTGCATACTATCCGAATTCCCAGTTAAAGGCTGCTTGGAGTTGTCTGTGGGTAAGGAGTCATTACTAGTAGCATGCGTAGTATTTAGTTTGGCTGGTTGTACATTTTCGTTTATGATGTTAGACGGATGGCCACTATTTGTCGATGCTTGATTAAAGTTCTGAGGAGAGTTATCATTTCCTACGTTTCGAACATTTGGATGGTTTACAACAATCGGGATCCCGTTATTCCGTGTATGGAATGTAGGTAGAGTTGCACTATTAAGACTATTTTGACTTGAAGTACCGTGGGTTTGAGCATTATTTTTACTGATAGTGGAAGATATTAGCAGGCAAAATCGAGGGAATTGTGCAAAATAATGATACAAGCATGAAAATTACCACAAAGCATCATTATTATGTACTTTTAAAGAAACAACTGCTGGCCATTAAAAAAAATCATTTTTTCAAGATGGCCACCGTCGTTTTCTAAAATGACTGTTTTTTCAGTTTGAAAATACTGATTTTTTTCTGGAAAACATTTCGTTTACCTTCTTTTAGTGAAAAACAGCTGTCAGGTTTGGTAGCTACCTTCCTTACATGTGAATAATTCACTAGACATGAGTATTTAACATATACAGGGTTTGCGCATGCGCGAAAAAATTCATTAAAAAATATTTCAACTATTTACTATAAATTTGTGATTTGGGATTTTCAATGATATTATGATTTGGTTTAATAACATTCTTCAAGTTTATGACACGAATTGATAATTTTGCGCATGCGCAAACTCTTTATAGACATAATGAGTCATTTGTATGCACTACCAGGGCAAACCGTAGTTCATCTCATTACTTTAAAAAGCAAGTTAGTGTAAAATCTATGATGCCACTGTTTAAAAACAAGCCCATTCAGTTGCAATGATCAGGCACTTGATGGATAAGACGGAAAATGTGGTTAATACGAAAAAAACATCAATATTAACGGCAGATCAGTCACTTTTGGTAATGGATAATCAGTGGGAATCGCCTGATTTGTACAAAGAAGATAAGTTTATCGTCATTTGAGGTGGATTTCACATTGAAATGACTTGTTATAAAATTCTGGGTGATATATTACGTGAAAGTAGATAGACATATGTCCTCACTAAAACCATTATTGCAACACCTAGAACGGCATATTCTTGTATGTATGTTCAAATGTACCTAGCACTAGACACGCGCATCAGATAACTCTATGTGTTTTAGCTTGGATTGTATATATCGGCTTAAGAAAAGTAAACACAGAAGTTATAATCATGTCATGACTCTGTGACGTTAAATGATTTGATAGACTGGTGTAAGAAAATATAGTCATCTCTACCACAGTTCAATTCCTGGCGTTCGATTATAAAATAAAAACTTCTTGTGAATTTGGTAGTATGCTCATTTCATGAGTCAGATTTTGTACAAACAGTCCATATAAAGCATGATACCGTATTCATTTAGGTCTTGATCGTGTAACATATTCTCGATCGCTACCGACCTTTTTCAAGATATGGCTTCCCTTTTCTTACGTCACCCACAGGTGGCAATTGATTTTGAAAATGATAATTTCAATGTACGTAAGACCAGCAAATATTTTTCTTATAAAACAATTGATCAGACAAAAAACTCAAAATCATACAATTGTAAAGGGCGATGTGTTGTCATAGGTTTAACCGAAGACCCCATTTAGACGTATTAATGGTAGCTGGACCAGAAGTCAGTAGACTATCAGATAAATTTGCAAGATCTAGTGGTTTGAGGCATTTTATAATAGATGAACGACTTAATGAACACAAAGGATTTCTCTTAAAAGATCAAAGGCAAATAATTTGAAGATCGTTTAAAGCAAATACAAAACGAAGGAGAACCGGTTTCTTATAACCAGATCAAAAAGAACAACTTCCTATTATGTCGGTAAAATAAAACTGTAAACGTTTTGTAGATATCTTTTCTAGACTTTTATTTCTTGTCGCAGTGGACAAACTGATTTGGAATATTTCTTAATCCATAAAGACAAACTGCTCCTCCGTTTTTGTCTTCGGATGTCATTTTAAACAGTGGTATGAAATCGGTGCAAATGGATACACTTGAAACATTTTGCAATTTGCAGATCCAAATTCTGACGCATTTACCGTTGATGGGGCAGCAATGGTTAATTCCAGGCCACCTTGTAGGGCAACAACATTGGATGATTTTGCACTTGTGTCATACGATCTTAAATAAAATCTTTCATCGATAAGTATTCAAGAGTAGACATTGTGTTAGATTTACTAAAAAGACAAAAGTTGGGTTCTGGAGTAGTTTTCTCTATGAAGATGACAACGAAACGAATTTTTTGCCGACATAAATGCTTTTATATAGACTAATAAGGATACTTTCCAGCTACCCCTTGTAAGCATGGAGAAGCAGATATACGAATGTTTGTCCATGATCGGCATGATTATGAAAATTGTTGTAAGACGGTTATTTAAGGTAGCACCGACACAGATGTAGTAGTATTAAGAATTGCAGCACTCCAAAAATGTGGTGGAACAAACTGAGAAATGGTTTTGGCAGGAATGAAGACTTTCGATGACTTCCTGTACGTGATATATCAAATGCGTTTTGTCCTCGTATAGCTACTCTTTCTTTCATTCATTCAGTGGATGTGACACTAAGGGAATAAGTCAGTTTGGATGACATGGGAAGTATTTCAACATGTAAGGGACGTACTTATTTCTTTACTGAAGTATAAGGACACATACATGGACATAAATGAAGCATTTGTTTGCATCATATCTGACAGAACAACATCACTACTTGCTGTTCACGAGGCACGATGTAAATGTTTACCCAGGTAGCAGCGGCATTGTGATGTCGTTCCGCCTACAAGAGTTTTTTTTTCCGGAGCACATCCAAAGGGCAGCGTATCAAGACGGATAAGTTTGGGCTCAGCCTGATTTATGTACCAATTCATGAACACTGGGGTTGGATGAAAGAAAAAAATCGATGACAGTTGGGAACCAAAAAGGACTTCTACGGCTGCCGTTAAAGTTGCATCCTCCTGTCGGGAACTTTTGAAATTCGGAGGCGAAAATTCCAGTTGTGTTGGTGACTGTAAATGCTACCGTTCTGTCCTTCCTTGTACGAGTTTTGTTATTGGCTACTGTCAGATAATTATAAGATAACGAACCTGTCTTTCTATCAAAATTAGGCATTTAATCTTAACAAAAATTAAAAAATTTGGCCGCCATTTTGAAACCGGAAATCACTCTTTTTTGTCATTTATGTGTTGTTTTTTCGTACTTTAGGAACTGTTATTAACGCTTAATAAAAACTTACATTGGATTATACCTATAACACAACTTTCAAGGATTTCAACTGGATATGACTCCATTTGCAAAATTATCGGTGGCCATCTTGAAAAAAAATGGAAATATTTGATGGCCAGCACCTGATTTCTTTTACTTATCATTTAGTCCACCTTTATACCAAATTTCATGCTTGTATTTCATGCTTGTGTAATTATTTGTTAAGTTGATGAAAATTATTAAAATATTTTCTACGTTTTTTGCCTCTAATTAGGAACCGGAAACCACTATTTTTCTTCATTTAAGTGTTGTTTTGTCGTACTAAGGAGCTGTTTTTAACGTTTTATCATAACTTACATTGGATTATACATTACACATCTTTCAAGGATTAAAATCCCTTGTAAAATTGCTTGAAAGTAAAAAAAATCGAAATTTTTTACTCTTTTGCCGACATTTTGAAACCGGAAGTCACCTATAGTTTCATTAATGTATTGTCTAGTGGTTATTTATGAACTGTCATTTGCTTTTTATCAAAACTTATAATGGATTTTACATAAAACACACCTTTCAAAGGATTAACAAATAATGGCTAATTTGATATGACGCCATTTTCAAAATGTGTGGTGGCCATCTTGAAAAAATGATTTTTTTTTCTGGCCAGCAGCGCATTTTTTATAAGTATCATTTAGTTAACCTTTATACCAAATTTCATGCTTGTATCACGATTTGCACAATTATGTCCATAATATGTTCAATTGTTTTGTTAAATTTTCAATTTTTACTAAGTTTTCAATGCTGTCCATCCGACAGGCATTACGGACATTCTCAAGTTCAAGTTGACGAATTCGCTGTTCATATATCTGCATCATTGGGTTATTTTCACTTACAGTACAGCTGCATTGACGTTGTAAAGATGGGTTGTTTCTAGGCTGGTTTTCATCATTGTTATGTATACCCTCTAGTAAAAGTATTTTTGTTTTTTTGGATGCGATTCGACTCTTCCATATCTTTGCATTTGTCTTCAAGCTTAGCTATGAATGCTTTTGCCGTAACAAGTTGTTTCTTTGTTTGATTAAGATCAAGTTCAGTTTTGCTTAATTTATTCTCAATAGCACGGAGTTGCTTTTCCTTATTTTGTAGTTCGGAACGAGGAACAACTTCAATATTTTGTTGAGACATGCTGTTTTTTGTCACTAGATCTGCACAAGAGGTTGGAGTTTGTTGTACAGATACGCTGTCATTGGCTTCTTCTGTGTTACTAGAAGTGGCTTTCTTTGGTCTTCCACGTTTCAGTTGAGTGGAGTTAGGTGTTACATCTTGGGTATTGATAATAGTTTTATCAGTCGTTATTGGTGCATTACTGATTGCATCTGGCGTTGACATGCTGGTGTCATCTGATGTTGAAATGATGATAGACGATCTGTTGACGGCTTGCTTACAATCGAGAAAGTCTTGCATGTGTACACAACCACGACAGGTATATGGACTATTTGAGGTCTCAAGCGCTCTTGATTCTTTAGGTTGAATGTTCAGGCATACGTAGTGGAACCAGTAGGTACAAATACTACATTCAACTGAGTTGGACTTGCAGAATACATTACATATGGGGCATATTGCATAAGAGTCTGTATCCTGTATTAGTTCAGGATCTGTTGTTACATCACTTATTATAGAAGGACTGTTAATAGTTGATTCATTTGTTGGCTTATGTTTGGTACGAACACTCTCACTTTGAACCATATTAACGGTAGTATTGTTGTTACGAGTACTCTCACTTTGAACCTTATTTACAGTAGTAATATTGTTAACACTTGTCTGTTGACCTGTAGTAGAACAATGTCCCAGGACAGGGTATGGTGTAGTAATAGCTATGGTTGTTTTGACGTTTGCCGGATTTGCATCCTTGTTACGCTCCTGATTGGATTTTGTGTGTTTTATTGGCGCAGTTGGCGTACCATAATTAGAGTTTGATTGTTGAAGATATTTACTGCAGGTTTGCCTTATTAATGAGTTCAGTTTATCAAAGCTTTTATTTTGACTAAGTAAGATAACTACCTCTGGTAAGATGTTACGCAAGAATAGTTCCAAAGCGTTGCCATTTATAAGTACTCTACTACTGCTGTTGTAACAGTTTATTCTATATTGCTGTTTTTTTGTGACTATTCTTTACTGATATTTGTTCCTCAACTAGAAGATTGTTTTTATCAGTTTTAGTAGTAATGTCATATTTAATATGTTTGGAGACAAGGCATCCTTTAACAACAGATTTAAATTCTTCATAGCACGCTGCTGTTAATTCAAGCACTAAATTGTCATGTTTCATTTCAACTCGGATTTGACTTTCCCTATTTGCTGCCTCTATTTTGCCTGACATTGCTTTATCAATGTTTAGTGTGTATGGAACAGATGTTTCATTTTGAGCATTTGTATCATTATAACTTTTGTCTATATTTGAGTTTCTTTGCTCTTGAGATCTACGCCTAGTATTTAAAGTGGCTACTTCGGTCCCCAGTCTTGTAGTGGTATAGGCAATTGGCGCATTTCTAGTTCTGTGACTACGTCTAGTTAATGACATAATGATGATGATTGAGTGATATGAAACCAAGCAGAAACAAAACCACTAAAACGTTATCAAAAATATACATGTACCGGTAAAAGTTCTTTAAAAAAAAAAAAAAAGATCACTGGGTAAAAGTTCTATATACACTATGTAAAAATTTTCCAAGATGGCGCCGGCAAGCCGGTGTAAAAATTGTGATAAAAGTGTCAATTATAACTTAAAACGTCTAAAAAAGTTCTGAATTAAAGGATTAAATGGACAACGGGTGCATATCTGTACACTATATTACACTGGTGTTGGTAAAAGTCAACTATAACGCATTAAAATGGATAAAACTTGTGCTGTGATAAAAAAAACTGTGCATCCACCATCGAGCCTCGTTCATATTGTTTTTTTTTTTGTACAGTCACATGGTGTGTCACGTGATAGAAACTCAACATCACTCACTATGTTATTTAGTGAGTGATGCGAAAAAAACTCAATTTACATTAGGTCCCCATTTTTGAAAAATTACTAAATCCGCCTCTGCTTATCCTGGGTGAGGTTCCCCTTTTAAAAAATGGTTGGATCTGTCTCAGTTACTCTAATCTAAACTGAAACACATCAGGGGCGGATCCAGCCATTTTGTGAAAAGGGGGGGTCCAACCATGTGCCCATTCAAATGCATTGATCACCCCAAAAAAGGGCGGTTCCAACTGAAAACCCTCCCCTGGATCATCCACTGCACATTACTTGGACTTATGTTAGTGCGTTACATGTAATTACTTAAGTGATGCGAAAACAGCTCAATTTACTAATAAACTTCCTTATTACAGAAACTTTATATAAAAGTAAACATGTTCATTATATTTTGCTGTGTGAAATTGCTTATGCGGGAAAGACCCATTACAACCCGACCATAGAGGAGACAACAGCTGAAGGCCACCAATGGGTCTTCAATGCAGCGAGAAGCTCCCACACCCGGAGGCGTCACAACAAACCCGTTCTAGAAATAATTTGTGAATGAAATTGGTAAATACAGTTATTCTTGATCTTCATACAATTTAAGGGCATTTCCAAATAGTCCTAAATATAATGCTTTATGCATCTGAAAAGGGTTGAAAATAACACTGAAAAATCATCGTTTTTCTTCTAGCATACATGTAGTTTGTACGTGCAGTATAGGTGTATTTTAAAGGCACAATAGTGAAGCTGCCGTATAATACTTCAATCGAACCGATTTACTTTTTGAAGTTTAATTACTATACTATATATAAAAATATTAATTTTCGCGAATCATTTAGGTCATGGAAATTCCAAAATATGGCATCAGTAAGGAGAGTTGTACAAATAATGTGAATACACAGAACCCCCATCCAATTCATCTTTAACTAAAAGTATTCATCATTTTCTATTTTATATGTACTAAGGGACAACATCAAAAGTTCAATGTAGGATAAAAAAACTTAATTCACATAGTTTTTTCACTGACCCCCACCCCCTCTTAACTTAATTTGGGAAAAATTGATTTACCAATAGGGATATATGTAAAAATCGATTTTAGATATACAAAACTTGCAGAACTTTAACCCCCCACCCCAAACTATTTGATTTAAGTTTTTTTTTTATCCTACATCGATCTTTTGATGTCATCCCTAACAATATTCCATTTTTCTATATTAAATTTGGATTAAAATGTGCAAAAATCTGAGTTAGAATAGGTCGAATGCCCCAAATAAACATTCCCTGACTGGTTGAAGCACTGTGGCGTCGATGTAAAGCATAACAAGCCTCGATGTAAAGCACACGCTTCACAGGAATAATTAAGGAGAGTTTTACAAATAATGTGAATACACAGGCCCTCAATCCAATTTATGTATTGCTAAAAATAATCAAGTGTTCATCATTTTCTGTTTTGATTCTGCTAACAACATTCTATTTTTTCTATAATTCCATTTGAAATATGTGAAACCCCGCAATGAAAATAGATGGCTTCAATGATGTAAAAGCAACCCAAAAAATTTCCGTTAATATGTTAACATCTTGAACTTCGACCCTGGGTTCAAAGGGTTAATAAACCGATTCACAAATAGAGATATCCTTTCGCTCAAGTGAAGTATACAGAACATGTTCTTGGATTAATTTGCACTTCTCATAAGTGCAAATTGGAACCACACTTTTTTTGTCGTAGAATCATCAAATTTGGCAATAATGTACCTCTGGGGATAAATAACACAATACAAAAAAAAAATTGGTGTGGCTCGCCCGGTTCGGCAACTGGAGTGAAAATAGTGACAAAATCCTGTAGGATATTTTTTTCTCCCATAGGATTTTTAAAAATCCTACAGGATTTTGAGAAATCCTATAGGATAAAGTCATAATCCCATAGGATATTTTTTATATCCTACAGGATATTTAAATCCTGGGGGATTTATAATCCCTTAGGAGAATAAAAATATCCTATAGGATATAGTTTCGCCCTTAGGATTAAAAAAATCCCTTAGGAAAAATAAAAGCATTTCCTATAGGATATTTTTTATCCTACAGGATATTAGTCTAATAAAATAATCCCAATGGGATTAAAAATATCCGATAGGATTAATAAATATCCTAAGGGATTTCATAACAGAAAAAATATCCTGTGGGATAAAAAAGAATCCTAAGGGTAATAAATAAATCCTAAGGGTAATAAATAAATCCTAAGGGTAATAAATAAATCCTAAGGGAGATTAGAAATCCTAAGGGAGATTAAAAATCCTATGGGAGATCAAAGCAACTCATAAGAGAGAAAAAAAATCCAATGGGAGAAAGAAATATCCTATAGGAGAAATAAATATCCTATAGGAGAAACAAATATCCTATGGGAGAATGAAATATCTTAGAGAAAAATCTATTTGTGAACCCAACCAAAGAACAGAGAATAGTTTTATATGTTTTTGTAGTAGGTAAGGATATTATTTTATTTGAGCAGACCAAATATTCCCAGATATTATTGTTTAAGAATTGTTAATTTTTCTACCAATGACACAAATTACCGATAAGTGTACTTCAAACATGGAGCTTGCATTGAGTTACTGCTACTGGTCCGTTTGTTATTTTATGTTTATTATTGCCATTTGCGTAGTTTCTTCTGTTACCTATTTCTACATTTGACTCTGGCTTCTTTTAAATCGAGTTTTCTCTTGTTTAATGCATTGTGGTTGTTTATTCCTCATTTGCTAAAGGAATAGGGGCCGGTTGAGATATCAAAAGTCATGAGTATACATCCATCGCCTGTCTCAAAGCAGAAACCTTTATCCTTTGGTAATCTCATGTGCTTTTTTTCAATTTAAGTTCAAAAGTGCATTTTAGTGTTTAGTGTAGCAACCATTTCTCTGAACTATTATTCATTATTGTTTAGTGACCAAAAGAGGCCCGCCTCTATGTGCGGAATTTTCTTTCTGCATAGAGGACTCATCATTTTGAACTCATCAGGGTTCCTGTACTCAACCGACTTGTTGGGTACTGAGACATGACTGTGACACCATCTGAACAAAAACTGTGAATAAAATCAGAAGCAATTTTAAAACAACACATGGTGTTGGGGCTAAGAATACCACCAGCTTTTCATTGAAAGTAATGACAAGACAGAAACATGCGTCCAACGGGTATATCCAATACACTACAATTACTTAAACAACTTTGAAAATCGTACATAAGTGTTTTTGATTTTTGTATTTAGTATAGCTTGCTTTCCGTGAAGATATTTTTATTGTGGAGATGCCTGGATAGATTTGCCAGTAACCATACTTCTTCTATTTTGTCCTCAATATGCATGTAGTATTTGCAACTGAACATTTACATTAACTTTCACCAATAAATTCTTCAACAAAATTTGATAATAACTGAAATTTTATGGAACTAAACACTAGATGTAACTACAGACAGTATTGTTCACCTAGGTCTATGTGCATCTCTGACAACAGACACATCAACACGTTAGGCTAGAATATCACGGTACGTCTAAACACTGCTAAGGACTCCTTAGTGCACTAAGGACTATACAATGCCACTAAGGACTAGAAGGAGTGCTGTTGTGTGTATTATTTTTACATATTATGTTAGAGATTGATATTTCATGCATAAATTTCAAATTTTATAGAAAAATAATCATAAATAAACAAGATATTCAACACTATTTAGGCACGTGCCCGTTTTTCTTTGATATGCCGAAAATCAATGAACCGTTTGACACGTGCCAAATGACAAAACAATTCATTAAACAATCATAATCTTTTTATTTTAGGTAATAAACAATTGTATCTAAAAAAATGTATGCTTAATATTTATAATTAAATGTGTTGTTCTTATGAAAAATGATTACAGAACAAATAATTTTGTTTTTGTTTTACTTCTTTCCCGACAAAGTTATTTGCCACAGGTGCACGACTTTGATGTGCGCCTACTAAATGACTAATAAGTTAGAGTGTGGTCAGCTTGTTATGTAAGAGATATGAAGACAAAATAAATATATATATTGATAAGTGTTTTGTTTTTATTTTAATTTCGACAAAGATGCGTGTATATATACAAATGGTTTCACTAAAACAATACGATGGAATTGAGAGAGAGAAAATTATGTGTCGTTCTTGGGGTTTATCCAAACCACTAGTTTTCAACCAGCTTGATATTTGTTTACAAAGGCTCCATACGGCACTTATTTGTTTGTATATTTCGACATTTTATTATTCTTCTAAAAGTAAAAGAAGTTAAATAAATCATTTCCCGATTTTAAGTCAGATTAAGTTTCATTTTCAAATATATAAAAGAGACAAATGTTTTAAAAATGTTCCACAGTTTTTAGTACAGTATTCACGAATTTTTTTTCAGTATGTGTAAATTTAGAGCTAAAGATATAATTCTGACAGAGAAAGAGAATGCTTCGTATGAATGCCTTGAAAATATGCCTTTACCACATGATGTGTAAATAATTATTTTTTGTAATGCAATATAATCAGAATTTTTAAACCAAAATATATCACGCGAAAAAAAGAAAAAGCCGACAGAAATATTTTCAACTATAATTTCTTTAAATCTACTTTTCTTAAAGAAGAACAAGTATCACAGGCACTTGTCTCAGAAAAGGTATATAGGAATTTTTTTTCTGAGACAAATGCCTGTGACAAGTATGTCAGAAGGAAATCCGATTTGTATTGTTTTTAACAAATTGTCTGCTTAACATATCGTACGAAATAATTTATGAAATAATGACTATGTGCTATGCGCTTTACTCACTGTTGAAGGCCCGAAATATATTACTCAAACGGGTCATATATGAACTTAGTGTGTTGCATGTAGTAAAAATGCATTATCTTATTGGTTTCGTTTTGTCCAGTTATACATTTCTTAAAATGTCTTCATATATGAAAATAAATTTTGAACAGTGCACCATAAGAAACAAACTAAAGTGTTCCAGCTCCAAACCAGTCTATTGTTCAAACGCATGTACGTCGTCGCCTGTCACCACATTAAAGCACGCTTGCAAAAAAAAAAAATAAACAGAATAGAGATACGGGTACAAAACACATTATAGATAATGTGTCCGACCACCTGAAAAATAAAATTGGTTCAAGAGACAAAGAACGCTACGAAATATTAGATTAATTTTTCGGTACTACCGGGCTTATCACAGCCCAATAACAAGATGAATTTAATGAAAACGCAACAAGCATCTGCCGGTTATCCAAACTTCAACACGTACTTTAAAAAAAATATATATAAATGTGAATTAAATATCTATAAAAATTTGTATTTCAGTCACTTATTAATATGAACATCAAATAAAAATCCGACATTAGATATATTTCTCTGGTGACAAATTTATTATTTACAAGAAATATACACTTGAGAAAATACTTCTTCATTCAGATTTTTTTGTTAATAAAATTTCAACAACAATTCATTTATTAGTATCCAACTTTACCAAAAGGATTCCCGTGTAATCAATTAATATGTAATTTGACACGTGTCAAACGGTTCATGGATTTTCGGCATATCAAAGAAAAACAGGCACGTGTCTAAATAATGTTGAATATCTCCTTAATTTATTATTATTTTTCTATAAAATTTGAAATTTATGCATTAAATATCAATTTCTACCGTAATATGAAAAGAAATTGCATGTAACAGCTCTCCATCTAGTTCTTAGTGGCATGTTATCAGTCCTTAGTGCACTAAGGACTCCTTAGCAGTGTTTAGACACACCCAGAATATCATTCGTAACTAAAACTTTAAAAAAAAATTATTATTGCTGATAATTTCAGAGATTAAAAGGACAAATCATTTTGCTTTTGTTTTATTTCTCTTCCTATAAATATTTTCGTGTGCATGGCTTTGATGGGCGCCAACTCTTAAATTAGAATATGGTGAGCTTGTTAAAATGTTTATACATGTATTAAAAAGTTTTATCAAGAAAATGTAATAGAAATGTCGACAATAACAAACTGAGATATTCTATGCTGAAAATAGATATAAATATAATAAGTGGTATGAGTGCTAATATTACAGTTGATTTGGCAATGGAGAAAAATGTTCGTACATGTATCCATCAAAAATTTTAAAACTTTACACACTCTGTGTTCTCTTTGATTTTTTTTTTATAAAAACCTATCTCCATTTCCAAGTTGTGGTCCCTTACGCGGAATTTTGTTGAAATTTGAAGACTATTAAAAATTTAATAGGTCAAAGAATAGCCTTCAACATTTGAGGCTTTTTATAGCCAAGGCTGCGTTTAGTTTAAACATATTTTATTTAAAAATTGAATAGGTCAAAGAACAGCCTTCAACACGGATCCTTGGAAATTAGAAAATTTGCAATTAGAGGCCGCAAGAATAGCAACAGGTCTACTAATATTTACAAAACCTGAAACTTTTTATTCTGAGGTTGCCTGGGAATCTCTTTTTGAAAGAATAAGGATGTAGTCGTAATTGCGTGTCGACATCTTGTCAATCGTACTGTTGTTTTATTCGACTAACTAACTTTATACGGAAAATTTTTGCATTTTTTTTAAATTACCATGGTCTGTTGTTTTTAAACTGTTAATATTGGAATTAAGTAAAGAGTCAAAGTTGAAATCATGAATAAGTGTTCCGTGAAAATTGTTTTCGAAAATATAATTTGTTCATAATTCTTTAAAGTAATAAACTTTTTTCAAATAAATTCTGATCTTCCCTCATCTGATCACCAGCATGGCTTAAGGTATTACTTCCAAAGGTATTGTAAGGGGTGTGAGGTGACACTTCCAGGTATTCAAGCGATTTCCTGTCGGACTTGCAAGTTCATGCATCGTTTCACTTCTGCAGGTAATATTCAGTGTACACGGCCGATAACATAACTTTCCATTTTGAACTATCAGATGTATAATATACAACTCTGTCTTACTTGTCATAACTAAACTCATACGCTTGTTTATAAATAACATTTCTGGTGTAAAATAAAAATATAAATAATACCCAAAAAATAAGATTTGATGAAATTACAATCTATTTAAATATTTTTTCCAAGGTTGACTTTGGGAAAATGTAATATATACTCGATGTCAATAGTGAAGGACAGATTGGAACATACCAGAAATATTGATTTAAAAAAATGTACGCACTTGTCGATGATTCGTCTATACGACTGGGTAGAAAGTTACGGAACTATAGCGCAATTTAAAATATATACATGTATACATTAAACATAACAAAAAAACATATATTTTGAATAAATTGGGGTAAAAGTTTTGTAAATAGACTAGTCCACGTATGCCAACAGTATGTAATCATCGAATGTCGATAGACTATTGTATACCAAAAGAAGAAGACGAAGAAGAAGAGAACCAATTTGATTTAGATACAGGTCGATGTTTAACTTGCTTTGGTTCATCGAAGTTGTGGACATAGTAAAATCACAGATTTATAATTGACGTTACGCACGGTATTGGTGCCACTTAGCGTTACACGACGTTCCTAATAAAACAACGATTTTGACGTTGTTCCAAAAAATGTACGCACTTGTCGACGATTCGTTTATACGACTGGGTAGAAAGTTACGGAACAAGACTGAAAAATACGGAACAAGACGGAACAAGACTGAAAGTTATGGAACAAGACGGAAGAGCACTGAAAAAGTTTCAAACGTTGACCTTATATTTTACTCATGTGAAAATGCCGCTTAAAGTACAGAGAATTTCGATGTTGCTTCTTTATATGTTTTTATTTTTTTCAAGCGGGTGCAAATGCAAAATTCCATTTAATTAAAATAATTTTTAATATTTGAAAAGAATTGTCTGCAACAGTAACACAAAATAACAATTTGATGTCTTGTAAAAGGATTTAAATATATAAAAAAGATGTGGTATGATTGCCAATGAGACCACATTTCACAAGAGACCAAATTGTCACAAAAATAAACAACTATAGGTCACTGTACGGCCTTCAACAATGAGCAAAGTCCATACCGCATAGTCTGTTTTACAAGGCCCCGAAATGACAATGTAAAACAATTCAGTCGAGAAAACTAACTGCCTCATTCATGTTACAAAATGAACGAAAAAGTCTGTTTTGTATATTTTTTTACTTTTTTTTTTTTTATCTTCGAAATGTTTTAAAACTTTCAAATGTGAGGCTCTTATTTTATCAACACTTTAATTCTTGGACTATTATACTAACGTTAATATAATAGTCCCAGAATTTTATTTTTTATTTTTCTTAAACAGTGACTTATATATTGTAGGCAAATAATTAAGAAAATTACAAGGAATTTTCACATTTTGTACATAAATCAGGCCGTTAGTTTTCTCGTTTGAATTGTTTTTACATTTATCATTTCGGGTCTTTTATAAATGACTACAAGGTTAGGGTTTTGCTCATTGTTGATTGCATATAGAAATAAGATTGTTATGTATGCCACTGGACGAACACTAATTGTGAATATTTTGATGGGTAACTATTGAGTATCAAAGTTCCAAATTAATTTCGGGATTTATTTTCTTTCTCGATATTCAATAACTGAAAGAAAAAAAAATTGCTTGTCCGCTAAATAGGGATTTTCTTGTTAAACATCGTTAAAAAGATGTGTGTCTAAGGTGAACGCCACAAGAACCCTGTAATACTAGTACGAGAGTATAGCATGTAAACATTCCTTCTTAATGATATGGTTGTTTTGGAAATCTTTTCTTACAACTCATGTCGGCGCTAACATGTCCTTTAGTAGTTATTTTTTTTCTCCAAAAGTCCAATTTCACGTTTCCGCATTTTCGTGCATTACTTTTCCGAAATAAGTAGCGGCGTTTTTACGTTTCCGCAAATTGGTATTACTTTTCCAGAAAAAGAAATTACTATTCCGGAAAAAAATTAATTAAGGTATACCTGTTGATTGAATAATAAAAAATAAATATTTATTAAGTTAAAGGTCATCATAACAAAGTCTACAGTAGTACATATACATTGAATTTCACCGTTTACTAGTTTTGTATGTTGGTCAAGAAAGAAGTCCATCTTTTCCTTTTCATATTTCTGAACGTTTTTTTTTTTTAAAGTTAGAGTTATCATCTTTATGCAAAATTGAATGATTTCGTATACTAGTAGTATTACGTTTTCTGTGTCTCTTAGATTTTTTAAGAATACATTTTCGCATGCTTAAACATGATAAAGAAAGCACGTCAACTGTTGGACTCGTGAAAATATTTTTCAACTTTTTAAAGCTTCATCTGTGTGATCGAAATTGTCGAAAGATTCTTATGACAATTTTAAAAAAAAGTGATGCAAGTACAAGGGACCAGACGATATGATATAATTGGCACTAGGGGATGAATTATAGAAGTAAACTATTTCAAAATAAATAATTCAATATTTTATATTAATAACATCTTTAAGAATTACAAAATTTAATGTTTTATCGACACATGCCACGTTCAATATTGATTGCAATCTGTGTAATCGATTAAAATTCATGATCATTCAACCATGGACCGCTAATCACGCACGTGTGTACAAACAGTTTGACTATGAATATGTTTTTTTTCGGCGACTGTTTTTTCGTCATGTGTTTGGTATTTCAATTGGTTTATAAAACAAATTATGGATATCAATAGGTCAATCGGGAAAAAAAATATTCCATTTATCATAAAAAGCTTCACAAGTTCCAAGAAATGGTTTGACACGAAATAATTTTAAAGATATGTATCTGCTTTTAAGCTATTCTATAAAATATATATATTATAACGTTACTTAAAACTGCGAAAAAAAAAACTGAACCATTTGTCGATAAAAAACGGACGAACGAAATTGTAAAAAATATATATTATCTTTAAATTTTTTTAGTATATTTATTCTAGTTTATAAATCAAAGGTTGATCACCAGCAGTATGTGTGCCTTACTAGTTTATAATGTCGTGGACTGTGATGTATGCTGCCACCTTCGAGACGTATTTGCTAACGGTTCATTAAAAAAGAGGGTCAGGATGGGGTCGATGAATAGTGAATAATGGGTTAAAAGTGCCGAATAAAGGAAAATAAATAATGACTACAGAAACATAGAGAAAAAGATAAGGAATAGAGAATGACGAAGTGCTTATATATATAAAGAACACAGAAAAAGACTGAACAATTATAGAATTAAGGACCCCCGTACAGGTCCTCATACAATTGACACATCTTATTTTCACACCTAGCAGTTTCTTGGTATATACACATAGTGGTCAGCGTACATCTGCAATGTTCAATTATAGTGCCTAACAAGATTGTGTGAGTTTGACGAAATTGACCGTATTGTCTTTTGATGTCCAAATATAGGCAGATCGTACATATAAAGACTTTATCTAATGACTACATAAATTTGGGATTTATTATTATTATAATATTCGAATGAAACTGAAAAATGTATTTTTTTGTTAAGATAAACAATAATTTTACCTGGCGTAGCCGTGCGTAAAATGTTTTTCTGTATTTATCTTCGAAAAATGGCGTTTTTAATGGAATAGAACGTAGAAACAGTAAACTTTCCCTTTTTTCTCCGTAATAGGCTATCAAAAATATTTTATTTAATGTGAATTCGGAAAATTATGTGAAAATATAAAAAAGTGGCAATTGTTACCTTTCACACCTTAAGTTTCATTGATAAAACGTAATATGGACTGGTCCAGTGTCCAGTATGCGGGTCATTTAATTTACTTTACACATTCACGCACGGTCTGATTTAATCAATATACTCGTACGAAAAGCATGAACAGTTTGAAGGTAATCAAAAAAACTTAATCCAATCAAATTGCATAAGATTCAATAACAATGTCCAGTCCAAATTATTATAAGTAATAGGGGTAAATTTGGTATAGTTTTTGGACATTTCATTGGCGTATTCAAAGCTATAAAAAGTTTGAGCTTCAAAAGTTCACACAATTATTGACTTTATACAGAAAATTCGTCCTTGTAAAACATTTAATAGTTCACAATTGGTACGTGATTTTAAAGTAAAATTATTTCTTAAAACACTGCAAAAAATTTCATTCATATTGATAAAGTGGTATCGTCATAAAGTGCGTTGAAATGAACAGTGGTATAGCAAACATCGAATTCCCTCACAAAATGTTATCACACACTATAGGTGTGAAATTTTAATCTGGTAATTGAGATTAAATATAAAAGATGAATATAATGATTATTTCATTATAGTGTCGCACATTGGTCTTACAGTTAAAACAAAGATCGATAGCCAGCCTTCATAAAATTACGAGACACTAAATTTACAATAAAATTAATTAAAATATATACAATTATGAATTAGTTACAACAAGGATTTGTATAGTTACACACACATCTTTATCAATGAAATCCAGGATTTGTTTAGTAAATCTTTGATGAAATTAAAATAATATCCACATTTGATATAAGCAGAGACATATATAAGTAACAAAATAAACGAATAAAATCTTTATTAAAATGCTAATATTCTGATGATGGAGATTATAATAAAATTGTCAATTGAAATTATCTTTGCAAAAGAAAATAAAGGTATATAAACTTGGGATTTTATTTGAAACACATCACAGTAACCTTTATGTAAGAAACAAATATGCACAAAGAAAGACAAAAATAATACTGAAGATATATTGTTTGTAAATCATAATTTCATAAAAACTTTTTTCTTCTAATAAAAATAAAATATTTATTATACGAGCTAAAAACTTTTGTTTGTATTTACAGTTCATATGAGCAATACATCTTTTCTCTGTGTTCATTCTGTCAAAGTTAATATGTTCACGTGATGTTTTAAAAAGTTCATATCGGAAGTCTGTATATATAAAAGACAGACCATTAAAACATGTATTTCGTTTTCCACACAGTTCGAACTACAAAATTTACAAAGTCTATCATTAAATGGTATCTGCGGTATGGAATATCGTTCCGTCTTAACGGCTAGCAAAGTTATGATTTCGCAGAAAAATATATGAAGATGTTAAATAAAATTATTTAAACCTTTCTCACAGACTTTTTCCCAACGTGTACACTTTGATTACATTTTTGTGACTTTCGTCCTACTTATAAAAACATGTGCGACTTTTCCCTCAGCATACATGTAAATCATGGGATTCGTAGAAATACTACAAAGGACCTCCTTAGTGCACTAAGAACAAAATTGTACACTAATGACCTGATGGAAAGATACTATCACAACGGATATGGCATCTAGAAAAAGACTTTGTAAAAAATCATAAAATCAAATTTTATAATTATGTCATTTTTAATTAGAAAGTTATCTAATATTTTCTCGACACGTGCTTCAATCGGTTGATTGCCACCTTTAGTGTAATCAGTAGAAATTCATGTTCGCTCAACCCTGTCCCGTTTATAATCCGCTTGTATATACCGATTTTAACATGTATATGGTATTTCAAATTGTTCTCTTGGTTTTTTTCGTTTGTTTATTTCTGCCGTGTTTATTCTGTCTGGTAAATTTTTTACTTCTAAGGTAATAGCGTCTTCTCAAATATTTTCAGTTTTTTGAAATGTTTATCCTTTTTTTTTTTATTTTAAAAATACAAATAATTGTAAACACTTCACGGAAAGGTGAGGTTTAATACTTGGTTGCTTAACGTCCAGTGGCCTATACTTCACTTTTTTTTCTGATGTCAGAAACCATGCCTCACCGCAAGGTTTTTAAAAGGATAGAACACAGGCAAATGCAAAAAGATTCTAATGACTCTCTTTTCTGCCTAGGTCTCTATATAATGATTTATGTTTTATGGGATACTAAACTCCTGTTCTACAAAAACAAATATCTTCAGTTTAAGTGAGGTTTTAGTCTGATCTAAGTTCTGATGTGATTTACTGAGAATGTTTCACTTATTTATAAGAGGCAGTACCAAACATGTTTATCTTTAACATATGGTCAGGTTAAATACATATAGGGTTAAACACTTTCCTCGACATGTTTAGGAGAGGAACATATTTAGGGTACGAACTTGTTTACAAATGCATTACGAGTATAGATATGTGTAATTTGATGTTCAGGCCCCGGCTAAACACATTTTTAGACTGTAAATATGACTTATTTATTTCTTACAGCTACTTCAATTTCAACGTTTGTGGATAGGTGTTTCATTGACAGCCATACCACATCTCCTTTTGCCTATTTTTGTTGTATATATTTTTTTTCATTTTCCTTGTCTTTTAAAAAATATTCCATTATAAATTTTATTTGATGCCGAAAATAAGAATACGAAGAGTTATTTGTTAAATGCTATAACTAAGCGAAGTAAAACAACCATTAATAATTGTGTATAAGAGCATCATATATATTTATAAAAAAAAATCAAATACAAGCAGACATACCATTTGTGACACCAATTTCATTTATTTCCAAATCTTAAAATCTTATATTTCCACAGTTGTCCAGTTCTTTAGCGTCTCTTAATAATGACAGAACGGGCTTTAGAGTCACATGATTAAGTTAACTAAATTATTTAGTTCTCCCATGCACATTGTGAATTATATTTCTTACATCACTGCTTATTACATTATAAAATAAAATGGTATTCATCTTCAATTGTTGAATAAAGATGAATTGTTAAAAAAAAAAGCATTGACATCAGTTTTAAAGTTATCGTTCATAGAAGACAGTTATGATTTATATTCTCTTTTAAAAACGTAATATAGTATTTACCCCTTGGAGTTTTTCTATATTACTTCTGTAATCGAATTTGAAGAACCCCACGGACGCCACATACTCTCATATGTCTCTCAAGGTATAATGATAGTCTGTAAACTCTAGTGTTGTAAATAAGGAAATGAAATCGCAAAAGCTTTGTTTCTCACTTTGTATCTCAAAATTGGCTTCTTTAAATAAACAAAGAAGCTTACATAGCAATTTCCTTAGAAACAAAATAAAACAAAGGCAAAGTAAACACAAAAATTTTGAATTGTGGTTCCATTTTGCAGGCTTTCCCTGAATCGTTTATTCCTTCTATAGTTCCTGAGTGGAATAAACCTGATACAAAACATTGCAGTGTCAACTCTATATCTAAATTTGAGAAAGAATTGAAAACAAAAACCAATATCTTTTGGTAGGAAATTAAATATTAATTTTTAACGCAATTGCGATGCTCCGCTTTATTCTAAAACTATGAAATTTTTCCAGCTTATATTACAAATGACCTGTTTTGCAAATGTGTGTCAGATATTGTGGATCGGTACGTCTAAATAACAACACAGGACTTCCTGTACGAATAGGGACATAAAAAGTATACCCAAGGCAAGTTATAGATATAGGAAGATGTGGTGTGAGTGTGAGATATAGGAAGATGTGGTATAGATATGCATTCGGCACTTTATTTATTTCAAAAAATATTCGTGTATTGAAAAATTTGTGTAAATTAATTAGAAATATCAATATAGACGTATGTTCTCCAGGTTGATCCCCAATCTCTCATTCTTGTTGCTCGTTTTGTGCAAACTTGTCATGCGCAAAATCTGTATGTTATTATATGTAAAAATATCGTTCCTTGTACCATTAAACTTGGTTTTATAAGAAATAAAGAATCTTGATAGAAAATTTAATTTTTGATCTTATACTTTTTGTTTTGATAAAATCAATTCAATATTTGAGAAGCTATTTACAAAAAAACGTTAAATACACTTTTCGTTTTGTTTCAACTTTATAATGAAACTCGTCCTCAATTTCACCTAATTTTACATAAAGTATATATAATAAATAAAATGTTCTCTTTAACTATTTTGCCATCTACCAATTTCAATAGACATTTTTTTAATTGTGTTCAAAGTTCTAAATCTACAAAAGAATAACTATTTTTGTAACATTGAATACCAAAGAAAGCTTCGCAAGTTAAACTGTTTTTTGGCATAATTGTTTTTATTCCCCCTTTTCTGAAACTCCTGATAGAATAGAACATCACAAAACAGTTTACACATGCACATTTGTTTAAAAAAATATTTTTCGCCATTAAAACTCATTCTTGTCCCGTATGACATTTCCTGAACGAGTGAAAATCTGAAATAATTATTTTATTAAGCTTATATCTTTATTGCGGTAGCCTATTATTGAAAAAGGGTATCATTTTAAATTTCATGAAGTAAGATTCATACCACCAGAGACATTCAATATACTAGTAAACAAAAGAAACGACACAAGGCAATACATTAATCATATAAAATAAAATTAGATACAAAAGCTTTGCTCATTGTGGGAAGCCGTAAGGTGAACTACATGTATAGTTGTTAATTTCTATGCCATTCGTCTCTTTGGCAATCATACCACATCTTCTTTTTTTTATATAAATTTGCGTTCATCAGCTTCATGTGGACCTTGGTGGAAAGCAATAGTTTGATGTTGTCTCATTCACAATCGAACCACATCTACTTTTTATTCTGTCCAAAACCGGGAATGATAGCTGCAATAGGCAGCGATTAAAAAACAACAGCATAAAGCATCGTAGTGGCCATCTTAGTCTGTTAACTAATTTTCACGTTGGTAGGAATAGGGGGGGGGGGCTTTACTTTTTCAGCAAGGTTAAGTCGAAAGTCGAGCTGATGAAGTCAAGAGTGGACAATATTTCTGTGCTCAAGTCTACCCTTTGGGTTCGAAAAAAGGGATTAAGAGTAAATATTGATGAGACAACAACCCAACAACACAGACAATCAAGATATTGAAAGTTTTTTTTACAGTCTTTTGGTTTTTTTTTTTTATTATAGAGAGATCCCTATACACCTTATCAAGCCAAACAAAAACGTTCCATGTATAAATAAAGTAAGGAGCTAATTTCATATTACCTGCCATTAAAAATATCACAAAAGGCACATACATATTTTGTGAAAAGTTTAACCATACCATTTTTATAATATCAATTCGTGGAAATCAAACCAAGTACATGAAATAAAAATCAGTACAAGGAAAATACTTCTCTATTTATTAACGATTTAGTAGATATATAATGAACGTTGAATATGCCTTATATCCAGACCTGTCCAGAGACAAATTCAAGTCCCAAATGTTATACTGAATATGAACCCTGTTCTAGACTGATAGTGTCGAGAAAGATTTTTAACGTGCTAGTTCACAAGGTAACACTCCGCATTTGGACATCATTTAGCCACTCGAGCATACCAGTCTTTTTTACAGATATATCATGTCAAACAAATGGAAGTTTTTAACGACCTTGACTGGCCATACAGCCCTTGCACGGTCGGCTTATATATCATGTAATGGAGGAGAGGTGTAATTAAATTATTAATTCCACTTGCTTAGCGGAGGAATGTTGCAATTTTAAATGTTGACGTATTTGGATTGACCAGGCCGGGATTTGAACCCACGATTTCCCGCACTAAGTGCAAAAACATAACCAAGAGAAATCTGAAATATAGTATCATACCAAAAAAACTAAAGTCCTATAAATAATCCAATCTAAAAGAACTCTCCCTTTTATTTAAGCCATTAAAATGCATTTAACCAGTTGATATTATTAAAAACTGTACTTGAAAAACGATGGTCGATTTAAGCATAGATTTCATGCACGGAAGACTTCTGCACATTTGGTACTCTTGCACAATTAATTGAGGCAGCTCTGTTTTTTATTCAATATATCCTCATTTTGCATTACCATTCCAAGTTCCATGTCCATTCTCTCAGTCGACCTTTTATATTTGCTATGAAAAGCCTACCTATTGTGTTCTCGTTATGAACATACATGTAATATTTGCCACAGGACGTAAAACAAACAACATTTATTAAACAGACTCATTAATAATTAATATCATGAAAACCATATACGAAGGCAAGATTTGCACAATCCTATAAAGTAATATTTCCATGTATCCGTTTCGATAATTATTGAAACTATAACGACCCTTTCAGGGTTGCGTTCAATATCGTAGCAGCTACGTAGTGCGACGTAAATTTATGACTATTGAACGAGAAGCTAGCTTAGCTGCTATTAATATCTATGTAGCAGCTAGGCTAGCCACCCGTTCAAAAGTCATAAATCTACATAGCCCTATATAGCCGATAAGATATTGAACACAACCCAAGGTCGTGTTCAATATCGTAGCGGTTACGTAGATGGGTCGAGTTCAATATCGTAGCAGCTACGAAGTGCTACGTAGATTTTGACTATTGAATGTGTAGCTATAGACTAGTTGTTACATAAATATTGATAGCAGCTACGTAGCCGCTACGTAGCTGCTACGATATTGAACCCAACCCTGGGACGCGTTCAATATCGTAGCAGCTACGTAGTGCTACGTAGATATTGACTATTGAACGTGTAGCTATAGACTAGTTATTACTTAGATTTTGATAGCAGCTACATAGTCGCTACGTAGCTGCTACGATATTGAACTGATCCCTGGTATCAATATCTATGTAGCAGCTAGGCTAAATACAAAGGTTGAGTTCAATATCGTAGTAGCTACGTAGTGATCAATATCTATGTAGCAACAATTGTTAACGTTTGTAAGATACCAACAAAACTGACGAATCCATCTTAGATGACAAAACGTATCAAAATTTAATCCTATGGGAGAAAAAATAATCCTATAGGACAAAGTTAATCCTAAGGGAAAACAAAATATCTTACAGGACAAAATTTATCCTAAGGGAGAGAAAAAAATCCGGTAGGAGAAAAAAATATCCCATGGGAGAAAAAACATCCCACAGGACAAAATAAATCCCTTAGGAGAAAAAAATATCCTAAGGGACATTAGTTTCTGTCAAAAAGTCTTTCATGATAATCCTATAGGATAAAAAAAATCCTATCGGATTTAACACTTTTTTTGAAAATCCTACAGGATTTTAAATCCCTTAGGATATTAATTTAATCCCATAGGAGATAAATTTTCCTATAGGATAAATAAATCCGATAGGATTTATATATCCCATAGGATATTTAAAATATCCTACGGGATTATGACTTTATCCTATAGGATTTCTCAAAATCCTGTAGGATTTTTAAAAATCCTATGGGAGAAAAAAATATCCTACAGGATTTTGTCACTGTTTTCGCTCCAGTTGCCGAACCGGGCGAGCCATATCAAATTTATTTTTGTATTGTGTTATTTATCCCCAGAGGTACATTATTGCCAAATTTGATGATTCTACGACAAAAAAAAATGTGGTTCCAATTTGCACTTATGAGAAGTGCAAATTAATCCAAGAACATGTTACAGGCAACTTCGTTTACAGAAATATATACACACTTTATCAGTAATATATTGTCATGCTTCTGCATATCCACGTTTTTTTGTATGCTGAACTTCAGTCAAATTCAATTCTATACAAACTTTATTACGTAAAGCAATAGGAGTAAGAATATTTTTTGCGCCAATTTAACCGTGACCAGCATCATCGTCAGTATCAAAATTGTTTATCGTAATCATTGTGAAATTTCACTAACATAGGGTTTATTAATATAGAGTAATTTTGGTAAGATAATGGCTTATTTATGTTAAAGTTCTCCAGATGTGCTTCTCTAGACATCTTTGGCGGTCAGTTTAATCCCATTTATCTCAAAATTATCCCCGATGACAGAAATGTCAACCCGACCTATTCGTGTCAAAAGTGAAAATCTAATCTATTTGATGAACTAATTTCTTCTAAAACTACATGCATTATTTCTGTATTATTTGATAACCAATCACATTTGCGTTGCATGATAATGGGTACTGTTTGGGCGAACTGTCTAGTGTACTGCAAGATCGATGCAAATTGTGACGTCAGTGAGTGATCACGTGACATTATTATTTGTAAACAAACCAGCTCCTCATGTAACACGTGTCTCAGTCTGAACTATGCATTCACAGTGCAATCAATCTTTCAATCGCTATTTTATGATATTTTTGTGTCTGTTTTTTGGTTTGCATATCAGTAGTCGAAGTAAACTCAAGGTTATTATATAAAATTATTTGTCTCTTTTCTTCTGTAGTACATGGGTTTGAGGTCAGGTTTAATTTGTACGCATGAAATCTCTAGTCTAAAAAAAGCTAGTGATAGAACCTTAACCAGATAAGCAACTGTCTAGGGCCAAGTAAGGAAGGTGAAAAAAAAAACAGTATTGGTACTATTACGCAGAACCATAAACAGATGCATAGACAGACCCAGGGGTTGGCAGTGGCGGATCCAGAACTTTTCATAAGGTGGGGCCCGCCCCAGTCATGCTTCAGTGATTCCCTATATAATCAACAACATTTTTCCAACGAAAAGGGGGGGAGGGGTCTGCCCCCTAGATCCTCCTATTGGTGGAAAAAATTTAGTTGATTATATAGGAAATCATCAAAGCCTGACAGGAGTGGGCAGCCCTTTGGAAAGTCAGAGGCCACCCCTTTATGAAAAGTGCTGAATTGCCACTGAGATTTGCAGGTTTTCTTTGTAAAGATACCTTAAAATATCAACAACTTTGACTGAGTACACAATTTGATTCATTTTAGCTCATTAGCTGGGCTCACTCGCTAAAAATATTCATTGCGGCTCACTGGCAAATATCTTACGATACTCATGTGTAGAAAAACTGATCTATACATGTGTGTGAGGAGTAGTTAGCTTAAATATAGCTAAATTTGGAAAATTTGAAAATGACTTGGGGAATGAAGATGTAGTAAAGACCGAATATCAGTTATGGTCTTATATATGTAGTACTTTAAAATTTTAGTCTTACATGTATATATGTGTACAAATATATCACTGTTTCAGTGGCAATGGTAAATAGACACTGAAAAGTCTTGGATAACATTTTATAGTTTTGAATGTTTCTTCATCAGTTGACTTAAATTAGGTGGAGCCAGGAGGTGTGTTCTTATTTCCAACAGAGGAGCGCTCAACCTATATCAATTTGTGCATGAAGCAAATTGATAGTTGCTAGATACTGAATGATTATACCACAAGAAAGTTTTAACCTGTGCATACTTAAAATACGATAAAAAATACATGTCTTTTTCAGGACTTCTGATCCAACCATGTAGTATGGCATTTTATTGAGATATGGTTTTGGTCAATGGATGTTCATGAAGAACCTGCAGTACAAAGTATATCACTGGATTTAGCTCTTTGTCTAAGTGTATTATTAAAGTACTTTGCTTTGAGCTCAGTTCATTGTTATGCAATTCATTATTTGTGAAATAAAGATTTGACAGACAACTCTCATGTACAAGGATTTGTCAAAGTAGTATCACCTCTTTCTTCAATGTAAGTAATAGGGAGATAAAAAGCATATATCGATTTGAACCAAACATTATATGTTCTTTGACCAAATTTTATAAAAAGAACAAATTTACCCGACAATGCTACTCCCGCTACTAGCAATATGATGTTAGGTTGTTTTAATACATCTGTACTGCCTACTGATGACTTGGTCCTGAGTGTAAATGGTCATTCGATTATGTTTAAAAAAAATTATAGGCCTATCTGGCCTAATTGATTTCTAAAACTATGTTTCATTGTACATGTTCAACATTTTTCATTCAACTGTTTATTTCTAATAAATTTGTGTGAATTAACATTGTAACAGTAAATGTTATTACTACACTTTCATACCACAACAAATACTGTATTTGTGGTACATGTATCACTTATATTTGTATCTACATTGTATATAACAAACAAAAATGAAAAGAGAATAATTTTGCAATACCTTTTGAATACTATAACTTTTTAGATATTTAGACATATAAAGACTAATTAAGTAGATGTTGATAATATCCACTTGACATGCTTGAAATTCTATTAGATTACTTTTGAAGCAGTTTTGAGTCTTTGAAGCATGCTCAAAAAAGTTCTTTTGGTGAAATCATTTTCATATTTGTCAATTTTTTTTGGCTTCGACCTACGGGGCGCCGAATGGGACTCTTGTGGTTTTGTACTCAAAATTCAATTTTGTACGGACAAAAGTGACTTTTGTTCAACAAAAATAAGTTCAGTTTAACAAAATTTGTATCATACTACAAATTTAAAATTTTGTCATACAAAATTATCTATAAGCGGACAAAAGTCACTTTTGTCATGACAAAATTCATTTTTGTTACACAGACTTGAATTTTGTTACCTAATTTGAAAATTGGTCGACAAAAGTCAATTTTGTATTCAAATTAGTTTAGTTTGGTTTCTGTGAACTAATTTGCATACAAAATCGACTTTTGTTACACAAAATTGACAAAAATGAATTTTGTCTCTACAAAATTGACAAAATTGACTTTTGTCTCAACAAAATTGACAAAATTGAATTTTGTCTCAACAAAATTGACAAAATTGACTTTTGTCTCAACAAAATTGACAAAATTGAATTTTGTCTCAACAAAATTGACAAAATTGACTTTTGTCTCAACAAAATTGACAAAATTGACTTTTGTCTCAACAAAATTGACAAAATTGAATTTTGTCTCAACAAAATTGATTTTTGTCTCACGAAAGTCAATTTTGTCTCACGAAAGTCAATTTTGTCTCATAAAAGTCAATTTTGTTGTTACAAAATTGAATTTTGTCGTCACAAAAATGAATTTTGTCGTCACAAAATTGACTTTTGTCTCAACAAAATTGACAAAATTGACTTTTGTCTCAACAAAATTGACAAAATTGACTTTTGTCTCAACAAAATTAACAAAATTGACTTTTGTCTCAACAAAATTAACAAAATTGACTTTTGTCTCAACAAAATTGATTTTTGTCTCAACAAAATTTACAGAATTGACTTTTGTCTCAACAAAATTAACAAAATTGACTTTTGTCTCAACAAAATTGACAAAATTGAATTTTGTCTCACAAAAAGTCAATTTTGTCTCACAAAAGTTAATTTTGTCTCACAAAAGTCAATTTTGTCTCACAAAAGTTAATTTTGTCTCACAAAATTGAATCTTACTTCACACAATTGACTTTTGTGATTTAATTTCCATATCAGGTAACAAAAGTCAATTTTGTATGAAAAACATATTTGCATACCTTTTAGACAAAATTGACTTTTGTCATGACAAATATGAATTTTGTCTACAAAAATGAATTTTGTCATGACAAAAATGAATTTTGTCTACACAAATGAATTTTGTCATCACAAAATTGAAGTTCTCACAAAACAAGTCTGTAGCACATAGTTTTGTAAGACAAAAATGATTTTGTTATGACAGAATTGAATTTTGTACAAAACCACAAGAGTCCCATTCGGCGCCCCGTACGACCAGCTTTGGAGGAAATATTATCAAAGAATTGATAAAAATCAGCACAGAAGTTTACTTCCTAGCTCATCTAGCCCCTAGCGTCTTGTCAGGCATTGTCATTACTAAAAACCAATAAATGTATTCTAATCTGAGGAACAATTCGACCTTTTAACAATTTTTTTTACCAATGATACTGACGATCGTCCACAAAGTAATATAAATAGAACCATACAAATAGTAAGCAAATACATATAAAAAAAGATGTGGTATGATTGCCAATGAGATAATTCTCCACAAGAGACCAAAATGACACAGAAATTAACAACTACAGGTCACCGTAAGGCCATCAACAGTGAGCAAAGCCAATTCCGCATAATCATCTATAAAAGGCCCTGAAATGACAATGTAAAACAATTTAAACGGGAAGACTAACAGCCTTATTTATGTACAAAAAATAAATGAAAACGAATATGTAACACATAAACAAACGACAACCACTGAATTACAGGCTCCTTATATCATGTTCTCAAATCTAGATATCATCTCCCATTTAGAAAAAAAAACACATGAAAAAATGAACCTAGAAAAATGTATTATGTGTTGCTCTCCTAGCTACAAAATGTATCCAAAATCAAAGATGTGGACCATATTCTATCATAATCATTTGGTAACTAATGCAATTAATGTCTCTTCCATGCCCGTTTTGAACATAAAAACTAAATAATAAATAAACAACACTCCTAATGCTCACATTGTTTGTCATCGTGCAACACAACTAATAACACCATATAGGAAAAACATAGAACTCCTTTTGTCATACAGTCAAACATCCAAACATACTATCCACACTCATATGTGTCCACACTTGTTATTTAAAGAAAAAGAATGTCAACAATGAAAGTGAAACTACGGTAAATCATTTGATTACTAACTCGATGCACATAAAATCATTCTTATACGGTTAAAAGCAATGAGAAACATCTATTTTTAATCTATAAAATAAAATTAAACAGACCTATAAAAATCCATTTGCACATGTTCGTTTAATCTATTCATATCTTTATTTATGTTTACATCGCTTATATGGTCATCTGAGGTAAAATCGATAGTTAATTAGATGGCGTCTGGACTGAAATACACACGAAACGAACCTATATACTATCTACCCCATGCTCTGTAAACTGTTTATTTTAGACTTTTGATAGTTTGGATAAATGTTTTACATTGTTATAAAATCAAATATGAGAATTTGAGTCAAATCGGTGACCATGAATTTGACAGCTAGTGCCCCTTTAAATCGGGAATTTTCTGTGGAATACTAGTATATTGGCTCAATAGTCACAAAATGTTCAATTATTAAAGATTTATATAAAACAAATACTGTTGGTACTCGTCAATTTTTTCAATCTTTCTCAAAATTTAAGACGCTTGGGTATCTACATGTATACATGATATTGGTATATAATTAAGCTGGGGACAGCGCCCATAGCACGAAAAACCAGTATACAAGAGTAGCAACATCTATAGTATGTCTGCGGTCTCATTGCTAGCGCAGACAAATTCTACTGCATACGGAATCTTTTGAGTACTCAGTCTTCATTCACGTTTTCCTTAAGATTTTATTTTATTCATACATAGTGCATAATTTTCTGAAACGGATGCCTATTTCAAATTGTGACCATCACCGAGGTATTTATACATTTATCACAGTCTACATACATACATTACTTTAAGATACTAGTCGCAATCTGATAAAAAGTAACATTACAAACATATTGAATTCCAAGAAAAATTTAAAAAGGAAAGTCCCTAATCAAATGGATGAATACAAAGCTCAAACACATCAAACGAATAAACAACATCTATCATACTCCTGACTTGGTACATAAAATTGGATTAAACCCTGGTTTTATATCCAGCTAAACCTCTCAGTTTTATGACATATGATTCCTTTATTAGTATATTGATAATGATGTGTGAACAAAACAAAGTGACATAATCGGTAAAAATGTCAAAAATAGGGGTACAGCAGTCAACATTGTGTTATTATCTAC
Source organism: Mytilus galloprovincialis (assembly GCF_965363235.1). Taxonomy (NCBI): domain Eukaryota; kingdom Metazoa; phylum Mollusca; class Bivalvia; order Mytilida; family Mytilidae; genus Mytilus; species Mytilus galloprovincialis. The sequence continues at coordinate 95,190,284 of NC_134843.1, forward strand.
TCTCAGATTTATCGTAGATCACTAAATTTGACATTAAATTTTAACTAGATTGAGTAGCCGAAGTCCATGAATTGTAATCCTCGTGTTTATTGATCTGATATAGTGTATTATTCATACATTATCGTTATCTTTTTTATAACACAACTTTGTGTGTGAATTTTTTGTTCATTGTAAAAGATTTTTTAAATTTATAGAATTTAGATAATATGTCTGGAGATATGTCAATATTATATAAAAAGGGTATCAAACTGGCTTATTTTACCCATGTACTTTGAAACAAATAAAATCATGGAGTTTTCAGTGATAAACAGCTGTCTTTAAAATATGTCACATAGTTGTTTAGAATAAAAGATCTCTCATCAGCACGTTAAATAGCATCTTCGCTAGCCAAGGGTTACGATCCACTCCCGCTCTCTTCAGTGGATCGTAACCCTTGGCTTACATATATATATGTTCAAACTCTTTTAGGTCATTTTTTTAGAAACAATAAACAAAAAAACTATGTCAATTGGACATGCTTTGATACTATATATGCCCTTGAATATTTTACTAGATAACATTTTTGTTCGCTTTGGAGATTCCGTATAACGTCAGGCTATCGGAATTCCAATGGGGACTAACTGTGCACCACTTATTGCGGACCTGTTTTTGTATTGCTATGAGTTACGATTTATGACAAAAATCAGCAAAGATCCATCGAAACAACATCTGATAATCAAATTTAATAATACTTTTAGATATTTGGATGATATTTTGGCTCTCAATAATGACGACTTCAGTATGTATACTAAAGAAATTTATCCTGTTGAACTTACTTTGAATAAAGCTAATACTAACAATGACCACTGCCCTTTCCTCGATCTTGATATCTATATCACTAACGGAAAGCTTAATACTAAAACTTATGATAAAAGAGATGATTTTTCATTTCCTATCATTAATTATCCATTTTTAGATGGTGGCGTTCCCTTGTCACCATCTTACGGTGTTTATACATCTCAACTTGTACGATTCGCTCGTGTTTGTAACAATGTTTTAGATTTTAACGAGAGAAATTTATGTATTACTGAAAAATTATTACACCAGGGTTTTCGATATTACAAACTACTCAAAACATTTACTAAATTTTATCATCGGTATAAGGACATCATTCGTAAATATAGCTCAACATGCAGACTTCTTATACGTTCAGGTATTTCACATCCAATTTTTTATGGAAATATTCTTTATAAAGCACAAAAATGTTAGTATTCACCTCAGAAACTAACAAAACCTTTGAATAGACTTATTAAGAAGGGATATAGTTACGATACTGTTGTCAGGTCATTAAAGATTGCATATTTTGGCGTTAATATTGATTCACCAATAGGGTCCTGCATCGGAACTAAACGCATTTATTCAAAAACCAGTTGTTGGCATGACACGGGTTATGTTCTTCTCATATATGTTATGATGGTATGATACTAAACCCCTAACGGGAAGGATTGTGCCTGATATTCATATGATGAAATCATCTTTCAATCAGTTTAATTGAAGTCTGAACTGCTGGCATGTCAGTTAACTGCTAGTAGTCTGTTGTTAGTTATGTATTATTGTCATTTTGTTTATTTTCTTTTGATACATCTTCTGACATCAGACTCATTCTTCTCTTGAACTGAATTTTAATGTGCGTATTGTTATGCGTTTACTTTTCTACATTGGCTAGGTGTATGGGGGAGGGTTGAGATCTCATAAACATGTTTAACCCCGCCGCATTTTTGCGCCTGTCCCAAGTCAGGAGCCTCTGGTCTTTGTTAGTCTTGCATTATTTTAATTTTAGTTTCTTGTGTAGAATTTGGAAATTAGTATGGCGTTTATTATCACTGAACTAGTATTCATTTGTTTAGAGCGTTGTCAGTTTTTCGATTTATGAGTTTGACTGTCTCTCTGGTATCTTTCGTCCCTCTTTGAAATCTAAAGTTATTAAATTTGGAGGAGTAGAATATAAGTAATAAGCAAAGGCAAATTAACTTTATCACTCCTACATTTTAAGATACATAAAAGTCAAATAAACAAACAGTCCAAATTCGAAACGTTATTTTGAAAGCAAAAGATATAAACTATTATGGCCTTACGTTATCTTTCATATCAATTTGGTCGAAATAAAAGATATAGTATAACATGTTTGAATTCACAATTGACTATTAATATATTATATCAACGTTACAAAGCCATATACATCACATAATGGCTTGTTTTAATTCTACACTAAAAGCACAGACAATTTCAGTATGTCAATTTTGTGAGGAATGTTCTGAAATTAAATGGAAATGTATCAACTGTGATTTGTTGTTATGTCAATTTTGTACTACAAGAATTCACTCGAAAAGCAAATCATCAACTGAACATGAAATTATCAATCTGAGAGATTGTGTAACTGAATTTGTTTTAGACAAAACTCGCAAAGTCGACTTGAAAAAAATGACATGTGCACAACATAGTAATGAGAAGTGTGTATTACATTGTAAAAACTGCAATATGCCCGTATGTTGTGACTGCTTGATTGGAGATCACCACAACCATACGTACAGTAAACTGGACAAAGTTTACAAGGAAAACATCGAAGACATAAGGGATATAAAAAGCAAAATTGAATCTGACATTCCCTTTTTTAATGAACAAAGGGAGTACCTGTTACATATATTGTCTGAAGACAATAAAATATTTACAGTAGATAAAGACAAAATTATAGAAATCAGAGATAATATTGTAAAACATGCTGATGTTCTTTTGTCAAAATTGGATCAATTAAGGAAACCAAGAGAGGAAACAATTAACAAAGAACTATATTGTGTTACACAAAGAAAAGATGGATTGGAGAAAAGAAAAAGTCAGCTGAATCTAACACTAAGTTCCTCATCTGCCTCTGATGTTTTTGTTACAAGTCTTTTTCTAGATAAAACGATGCCAGATAAAACCGTTAGTCAAGCAGAACTTTCACACAGACAATTCACACCAGGAAAACTTTCAAAACAACCCATGAGTGATATCTTTGGCTCTGTAAATGAATATTCTGATATTAAAACTGTTCAAACTTACAAAACCGAGTTCGATCATACTATAAAATTTATAAAATGTGATGACAATTTAGCGTTTATGGGGACTTCTTGGGGTGATGTTTTACAAAAAGTTACAGTAGAGAAGGACCGAATCATTCAGTGCAGTGAATTAAAAGAAACCATCTTGGTGTTTGACATGGCTATGATGAACAATGGAGATTTACTCGTATCATCAGGAAAAACAGAATTAAAGCTTTATACCACAGATAACCAAGTGAAGACATTTGGGACGGTTTTTCCTTTATATACATTAGGTGTTCATGTAAACAAGCAAAATGAAATATTTCTTGGGTTGAGTGACTCAGACTACATTACAATTAGTAATGACATTGTGAGAAGAGTTGTATTAATGGATCATACTGGGGACATTAAACAATGCTTCGAGTATGACGGAGATAATCAAAGACTGTTTACATGGCCACGCAGAATCTGCTCTAACGACAAATTTATCTTTGTTGTAGATCTTTTACACGGCGGACCAGGAAGGGTGGTGGCAATAGATAAGGTAGGACAACTCCAATGGAATTATAATGGAAGTTTTGATAAGTTTGACCCAAAAGATATAGCGGTAACATCTACAGAAATGGTAATAGTTACTGACTGTAACAATCATGCCCTCCACGTATTAAGCCTTACTGGAGAGGTTATAATATGTAAGAAAATCTCGGAGCTATGTATACACTTTCCTTGCAGTCTTAGTATTGACGATGATGACAAACTTTGGGTTGGAACTTCGGACTCTAAATCAAAGGTTCATGCGTTAAGGCTAACATAATGTTGGTCATACACTTTTACTAACAATCAGTGGGATATCCACTGATACAAAATACATAATTCTCTTACATACTAGTTGTGGCAATCAACTTATTATTAAAGTTAGAATTAATGTTGCTCATTGTTTTATATTTGCAAACATAGTTTTCTCATGATAGGTATAGTATAGGAAGATGTGGTATGAGTGCCAATGAGACAACTCTCCAACCAAATAACAATTTATAAAAGTAAACAATTATAGGTCAAGGTTCGGCCTTCAACACGGAGCCTTGGCTCACACCGAACAACAACAAGCTATAAATGGCCCCAAAATTACAAGTGCACAACCATTCAAACGGGAAAACCAACGGTTTAATCTATATATAAAAACGAGAAACGAGAAACATGTATAAATTACATAAACAAACGACAACTACTGTTCATCAGATTCCTGACTTAGGACAGGTTCAAAACTAAGGTTTCAAAACCCTCAGGCAAAGTTGGCTTTAGATGATTTGGCTATTTATTTTAGGTATTTTTGACATATAGCTCTTCAACGGTTTTGGTACTGATACATCTTCGGATTTCAAATGTTTGGCTTTGAGTGTTCCTGATGAAGGTAAATCCAGAAAAGCGCTTCGGATGCAAGAAATTATTAAACGTGTTGTTTTCATTTTTTTACATCACTGGGTCGATACCTCTGCTGTTGGATTATCAGTCCCCGGGTATCATCAGCTCAATAGTCAGTACTTTGGTACTGACATGATTGAACAAACTTTACTAAAATTCTCCGTTTATAAATTTTGAAGTTATTAAGAAACTAAGGTTTCAACTCCATCAGGCAAAGTTGGCTTTAGATGAATTTGGCTATTTATTTTAGGTATTTTTGACATATAGCTCTTCAACGGTTTTGGTACTTATACATCTTCGGATTTCAAATGTTTGGCTTTGAGCGTTCCTGATGAAGGTAAATCCAGAAAAGCGCTTCGGACGCAATAAATTAATGAACGTGTTGTTTTCAATTTTTTGCAGCGGGGGTAAACGTTTTAATGGTACTAAACCTTCTCCTTTTTACTGAGACAATAGTATAACATCACAACATAGAAAAACACACGATAAAATATCAATTGGAAGGCTTAACGCAATCAAAAAAACGTAGTTTAACACACTATGAACGATTCGATACCTGAATGCATATACATAGTTAATAAAGTTATTAGGGATAAATATTTAAGGTCAAAAGTAAATAAACAAGTTTAAACAAAGCTATGGTAAGATATCACTGTGAAGTATACAACATTTTAAACAAAATCCTCATTTTTGACAAACCGGTTTTCAAATTCTACACAGGTAAATAAAAATAATTTTGTATGTATAAAGATCATAACAATAAAAAACACAGATGCCAATTATCCAAGAATTATGAGAATGACCTCATTAGTTATAAATAAATAATAATTGAACAGAAACATTACCTATAATCTCTTATGTTAGAAAAATGTGCAAGTCTTCCAAAGAAAAGTGGATTCTGTTGCCTTCAAATCTATCAGCAAACATGGCTTTCCCATGTTTTGTTGAAGGAATCACAAAAGTCAATTGTATCCAAAAATAAAAAGGCAGGTAAACAATGTTATTGCCATGTAAAAGAAAATGTTCAATAAACTTGAGAATGGAAATCGGGAATATTTCAAATAGACAACAAACCGACCAAAGAGCAGCCAACAGCCGAAGGCCACAAATAGGTCTTAACGCAGCGAGAATTCCTACACCTAGAGGTGGCCCCTAAATAAAATTGTGTACTTGTTCAGTGAATTAACGTCACACTTAACTCCAAAACATATAAATGAACTGACATTAAAAACATGCAAGACTAACAAAGGTCAACGGCTCCTGACTTGGGACAGGCGCAAAAATGCGGCGGGGTTAAACTTGTTTGTAAGTTCTCAATCCTTCCCCTTTACCTCAAGTTTAGATGAGATAGGCAGAAACGAAGTAGACCAAAAAAATAACTAAGATCAAATATCAAAAAAATTAAACTCATGATCTGTAGTTGACGATGAGGATTTATTTACCACAAATAACTTGAAACGTTTGATAAATAGTTCCATGGATATAAATGGTATTAACACCTTATGTTTGTGGCATAACATCGTGGACACAAGTATATTGTTTTCTGTTTAGTATTAAATTTATATTAAGATCCATTTTGTTACATCTTGTGATCAATTTTATTTGGCAATCGCTAATGGCAGTCAGCAGGGTTAAAGAACATCAGTTGTTCGACCTGTTAGTCAAATGCGTTTTCTTTAAATATACTTTTTCACTTTTTTGGTCTTTTGGAAAATTTAAATCTGTACACCGTGTTTATTTACTTTTGCTATATATATATATATATATATATATATATGTTACAGACATTTTCTTAGTTTTCTAAAATGCCTGCAAGATTCAGTTATTATTCATAATGACTAAATTTCTAGGCATTTTACAAAATGCCTGAAATTATTTTATAAAATAAAATGTTAAGAAAAACAATTGAAAGCTTTGAACACCAGAGATGTTTTATTCATGATAATTACTGGTTCAGACGTACGTATATATATATGTACTTTCATGGATCTAAAATCTGTCGATTCCTTTTTCTCGACATTGCACAAGGTCATATTTTTCTCTGACTGTTTATGTCATCTTTACACTATATCCATTGGATGTTGGATGTGTACTGATTGATAATTTAATCTTAGATCCATGATTATTTTATTATTAGTTGTAATTGGATTTGAAATAGCTGTCAGTAACTCCGAGTATTCTCAGATCTGTACTTAGTGTCTTTTTGTTGTCGGTATGAAAAGGTAACCGGCTCCGACCACTCTATAGTTTTGTTATATGTATTTCTATTTGTGTCTACCTGATGAGTTAATTATTCTTCAATTGATTTTTATAGTTCGTTCTTATGTTGTACTGTTACACTACTGTCCAACGGTAGGGGAGGGTTGTGGGATCCCGTTAACATGTTTGATCCCGCTAGGTGCCTGTAATTCAGTGGCTGTCATTTCTTGCTATGTTTTTCGTTCATTTCTCTGTACATATGTTAGGCCGTTAGTTTTATCTTTTTTTTACATTTGTAATTTTTGAACCTTTGATAGTTGACAATGCGGTGTGGGCTTTGCTCATTTTATTCAAGGTCGTGCGGCAACCTATAGCTGTTAATTTCTGTGTCATTTTGTTTCCTGTGGAGATTTTTCTCATTGACAATCATACCACATCTTCTTTTTTTATATCATCAGTATCATTAATATATCTAATTGTGAAAATAAATAATCTGGCATTTTTAATCATTTTGTTTTTACGTGTGTCTGGAGGAACTCAGCCTTATATGAAAATAAAAAAATGTTGGCTAGAAGAGGCGCAAAATTTGTTCTCATATGAATGCCGACAAGTTGTTGAAAACGTCCAACTCTAAAATCAACATATATTAAATTGAGAATGGAAATGGGGAATGTGCCAAAAAGACAACAACCCGACCATAGAAAAAAAACAACAGCAGAAGGTCACCAACAGGTCTTCAATGTAGCGAGAAATTCCCGCACCCGGAGGCGTCCTTCAGCTGGCCCCTAAACAAATATATACTAGTTCAGTGATAATGAACGCCATACTAATTTCCAAATTGTACACAAGAAACTAAAATTAAAATAATACAAGACTAACAAAGACCAGAGGCTCCTGACTTGGGACAGGCGCAAAAATGCGGCGGGGTTAAACATGTTTGTGAGATCTCAACGCTCCCCCTATACCTCTAGCCAAAGTAAACGCATAACAATACGCACATTAAAATTCAGTCCAAGAGATGTCCGAGTCTGATGTCAGAAGATGTAACCAAAGAAAATAAACAAAATGACAATAATACATAAATAACAACAGACTACTAGCAGTTAACTGACATGCCAGCTCCAGACTTCAATTAAACTGACTGAAAGATTATGATTTCATCATATGAACATCAGGCACAATCCTTCCCGTTAGGGGTTTAGTATCATACCATCATAACATATATGAGAAGAACATAACCCGTGTCATTCCAACAACTGGTTTTTGAATAAATGTGTTTAGTTCCGATGCAAAGACCCTATAAGTGAATCAATATTAACGCCAAAATATGCAATCTTTAATGACCTGACAACAGTATCGTAACTATATCCCTTCTTAATAAGTCTATTCAAAGGTTTTGTTAGTTTTTGAGGTGAATACTGACACCTTTGTGCTTTATTAAGAATATTTCCATAAAAAATTGGATGTGAAATACCTGAACGTATAAGAAGTCTGCATGATGAGCTATATTTACGAATGATGTCCTTATACCGATGATAAAATTTAGTAAATGTTTAATATATGTTGTCGATAAGAAACGCTAGCATACTGATCACTTGTTCCTCTGTGCAGCAATTGTTTCCTTATTTCTTCACTTTTAACCATAACTTGATGTTACATTTGTTATTCTCATCGGATTTTGTCTAATGCTTATTCCGTTTCTGTGTGTGTTACATTTTAATGTTGTGTCGTTGTTCTCCTCTTATATTTGATGCATTTCCCTCAGTTTTAGTTTGTTACCCCGATTTTGTTTTTTGTCCATCGATTTACAAGTTTTGAACAGCGGTATACTACTGTTGCCTTTGTTTAACAAAATATACCGTATTGTATCCCAAAGTTATAAATTTATAGCATACACTTCAATTTATATATTGAAAAGCATTTTGGATTATTTCTTTTAGACGATATTTCAATTTCACATGGGGAAAATGTGACAATAGTTTACAGTACACAATACGTTACAGACCAGACAACTATACTAGATTTTAAAGACCCAAGACCGTGAAAACTGTTGCAATATAATGGAGTTACAAAACTGATTCCAGTTGGTGATAATAAAACGTATCTAGTGTCAATTTCAGATGTCCTGCTGCATAACTCTTATTGTGAGGTTCAGGTATCGCTAGTTCTTGTGACCGATGGAACGACGAATTTGTGATTGCTTTTTAATTCTTCTCTTCAATAAATTATGGGTACATGCGGGATTTCCATTTTTGCTGTGAATTCTTAGTTATTTGTTGCTCTTTATCAGAAGAAAGATTAAAAGTTATATCAAAACTAGAGGTTTTAGTTGATACCATGATATTATGGCGAATAAACATCAAGGATCTCTTTAAATATATTCATCATATTTTAGAAGGAGTTCATTGTGACCTTATTTTAGGATAAAGCATAATATCAAATTGATATTAATAGACACATACATATGGCGAAATCGATAACCAATGCAAATAGACTAGTTTGTGCACTTTATCATATCATTTAGGTTGGTCAATACAAAGGATACAATCATTTTAAGCTAAAGAACTCAAAACATTAGTTATACATTTTTAGGGGATGTGCAATATATATGCCCTATCATGAAAACTAGTTATACAATTAAAGTTAACTGTTGACAATCGCAATACTTTGAATTCTAAAATACTTTTATTTTCAAAGTCGATGGAACATTTTTAGAAGGCGGGCCAAATATTATCCATGGGAATGAGAATATCGCCACTAACAGAATTGCAAACCGAAACATTATTGACTTAATACATTTATTACAATAAGCGGTTCCTTTAAACTTCACCTTATCACAATCCAAATAACGATTAATACTCTGACACAGGAAATAGGAGACAAAAACTCGCTTTTGTGACTTAAATGCTGGCAAGATAAAAATCATATACCAAAATATTTGTGTTCTTTGAATTATTTTCCTTGTTGGCCATGGTACAAAATGATGATGAATTTAAAACAAGAAACGTCGACATTTCATCATCTAATGGGACAAATTAACAATCTACACACTGTCCTAATTAGAAACAAATGAAAGAGGAATATAAATCTATCATGGCCTTGCGTTATCTAAGTCCTTATTTGACTAAATCAGAGATAAACTGAAATAAATTTTTTTTCACAATCTGACTGTTAGAATTGTTGTAAATTACGTTTATTAAATCAACATGAAATTAGCTACTCTTGTTTGATCACATAATGGCCTTTTCTGCATCTACATTCAAATCCCAGAAATGCCAATTCTGTGAGGAATTGTACATGTCTGCCATCAGATGGAAGTGTATCAACTGTGATTTGTTCTTATGTCAACTATGTAATATACGGATTCATTCAAAATGTAAATCCTCCACTGACCATAAAGTTATCAATTTGAATGACTGTGGAAGAGAAGAAGCTATACAAACCACTCGCAAAGTCGACTTAAGCAGAATGACTTGTGCACAACATAGTGACGAAAATTGTTTATTACACTGTATAACCTGTAACAGGCCAGTGTGTTCTGACTGCTTGATTGGAGATCACCAAAATCATCAATACAGTAAGCTGTACATAGTTTACCAGAAAAACCTAAAAGTTATTAAGGATATTAAGAGCAAAATTGAATTAGACATTCCTTTTTTTGAGAAACGAGGAGAGAACCTGCAACACATACTGTCTGAAGAGAATAAACAATTTACAGAAAATAAAGATAAGATAATACAATTCAGAGATAAAATAATACAATATGCTGATGACCTTTTATCAAAATTGAATACGTTCATGAAATTAAGGGAGGAAAAAATTATAAAAGAACTAGATTCTGTCAGACAAAGAAAAGATGGACTCGAGAAGAGGAAAAGTCAACTGAATCTAACACTGAGTTCTTCTTCTGCTTCGGATATTTTTGCTACCAGTCGTTTTCTAGATAAAACAATGCCAGATAAAACTGTTGATATTGAAGAAATTAGATATAGAAGATTCACACCAGGAAAATTTTCAAATCTGCACATGAGCCATCTCTTTGGATCTGTTAATGACGTTCTGAATTTTCAAATCTACACATGAACCATCTCTTTGGATCTGTTAATGACGTTCCAAATTTTTCAAATTGTTGACAGAATTCAAGCATACTATAAAATTCATAAAATGTGATGACAATTTGCGTTTACGGAATTTTTTTTTGTGATGTTTTACAAAAAGTTACATCCACAAAGAAGAGAATACAGTACAGTGGATAAAATATAACCCTCTCGGTGTTTGATATGATTATGATGAACAAACAGATTTACAGCTTTATAGCACAAATAATCAATCTAAGACATTTGGGAAGGTTTCTCCCTTTTATACGTTAGGTGTTCATGTAAACAATCAAAATGAAATATTTCTGGGGTTAGGTAAATCAGACAGTAATACGATTAACAATGACATTGTAAGCAGAGTTGCTGTAATGGATCATAATGGAGATATTAAACAATGCTTCGAGTATGACGGAGATAATCAAATAGATATAAGAAGATGTGGTTTGAATGCCAATGAGACAACAAGTCACAATTTATAAAAGTAAACCATTATAATTCAAAGAACGGTTTTCAACACGGAGCCTTAGCTCACACCAAACAGCAAGCAATAAAGGGCCCCAACAATTTACTAGTGTGAAATCATTCAAACGGGAAAACCAACAGTCTTGTGACTAGGGTATGTTAATGTGTTTATTCGGTACAAATGACGTAGTTTTGTACTTTTAACATCCCATCATATATGTTATTGTTCTATTATGATATTAAAATAATTTGAACGACAAAATTATTTTATATCTCTCTTCCTGTGTGACGTAACATTGCAACATCGAACACGCAGAACCTCGCCATGCCGTCATTTAGATTGTTTATATGCCCCACCTACGATAGTAGAGGGGCATTATGTTTTCTGGTCTGTGCGTCCGTTCGTCCGTCTGTTCGTCCGTCCGTCCGTCCGTCCGTCCCGCTTCAGGTTAAAGTTTTTGGTCAAGGTAGTTTTTGATGAAGTTGAAGTCCAATCAACTTCAAACTTAGTACACATGTTCCCTATGATATGATCTTTCTAATTTTAATGCCAAATTAGAGTTTTTATCCCAATATCACGGTCCACTGAACATAGAAAATGAAAGTGCGAGTGGGGCATTCGTGTACTGAGGACACATTCTTGTTTAATACATATATAAATAGTAATGCATGTGGTTGTTTAATTTTATATTTCCATTTTTGTGCTTCTTTGTTATATATTTGTTTGTTTTGTTCTGATTGAGATTGTAACACAGTATTAATGGTTGTATCCCTATTTTGACAATTGTATCTAATTTGTCTGTTTTGTTCACGCATCGTTATACATATAATGGAATTTGATTGATTTTGCTATATATCAACTCGATTTCCTTTATAACCGAATAGTACATGATTTAATTTGTGATTATTTCATAGCTGTGTTTGGCAAACCCATTTGATATGTTTTATCCTAAGTGTGCTTCAACTTCGTACTTTATTTGGCCTTTTTTTCGATCACCACTGCATGATCAGTTTGTCCTGTAGACGAAACATGCATCTTGCATACATAATTATAAAATTGGTATCTTTGACAAATTGTTGTTTATGAATAGACTTTAAATTTGAATAAATAGAATACACTATTCTCTTACATGTTGATTGTGGCATTATGTTTCTATATTTCCTTCTCGACGATCAGAGGAAAAGAGTCTACACTGAAGGTACAATTTTCACATAATAAACCCCACATACACGGCTGTATTTTTTGAAATAGGAAAGAGCTCGAAAGAGAAAAGGAAAAACGACGAAGGTATCAAGTTGGCCGTCAATAGTTTATGAGAAGAAAAAAGCCCACGACAATTTGAAAGTTTTAAAAAAACAGTTTTTTCCCCCGGACAAAATAAAATCGATCAGTGGACATAAAAGGATTTTGTGAAAAATATACCACAAACATTCTGGAAAAAGTATGACCTTGTACAATGACAAAAACAAATTATCGACAGGATGCTGGGATGGGGTCGATTACTTTAAAAAGTAATTGATTATATTACAATCAGTTCGTTAATTTAATGTAATCGATTACATTATTATTGCACCTAAATTTAATTGTAATTGATTACATTAGATTACTAATCGTTAAAGTAATTATGAGTATGATTACAGAATAAAATGTGGAATTGAAAAATAAAATACAACGAGAATGCGGGGGTGCAAAGGAATAAAGAATACATGTATAAGTTAAATCATTAGGTAATAATAACTAATAACAGAAATGATTCATACATACAGAATAATATAACCACGTAATTACAATTAAATTTATAAGCAAAATGACTTTCATTGGAATTTTAAAGGTGAGGTGTTATTTGTACAGTCAGGGTTCTACTTCGTCAAAATTATCTCCCCATTACGCCAGTTCATTTTCACAATTGTTGAAATGGAAGCCATTGTAGGGATAACGCGCTGCCAATTTTGCCCTCGGAAACCGATAAATTTATCCACATTGCACCATTACGATCCTTATATGTCAGTTGTATTTTAAAAGACAAATGTATCAACTAGCTAATGAGCATCAATTAATGATCTTGTCTGCATTGATTCAACTTAAAACTATTGTCTGATCGGTTGTCAGGTGGAATTTTCGAAAATTCATATATATTTAAAAAAAATTCTAATTAAATATTTCGTGGAAGGGCAGACTTGATTGTTTTAGTGGTTGAAAACTATAAACCCTAGTTTTCACACACAAAAAATTATAATTTTTCGAAAATATGCATTTTCATCATCCAACTTCATGAACTTGAAAGACTGTCGTTAAGTATATACAGTAAAAAAAATAGCTATTCGAACACACCTACTCTGTTTTTGTGATTCATTAGATAGGTATTTCACTTGACCCATATATTTCATATTTTAGTACTGTGATTTTTTTATGTTATAAAGTCAATCTGTAGCTTTGATATATAAAAATGATAGAATCTGAAGCGAGACAATGTATGAAATATTCTTGCCTTGTACAAAATTAAGATGAAATATTCAACTCAAACACGCCCTAACATAAAAAGGTGCACTCGATTTTCTCTTTTCGATACAATTGTTACCCATTATTTGGAATTTTTTCTTGAGTCACATAATGGAAGGGCAGACACGAAAATTACTGAACTAATAGATTGATCTGTTTTCCGTCCGTGGTAAATTAAAAAAGAAATCGGAGGTTATGCATTTTCTACATCCAACTTGAAAGATACCCATGTCGTCGTCTTGATATTTAATTGTTCTGCTTAACTATGCACTAAATAAATTGAAAACTTATGCAAATAGTGTTTTTAAAATAAAACACTTCGTAATTGAGACGAAAATTGTAATTTTGTTTGTATCTATTACCTTTTAAATTTTTTGTCACTATAGTAAACATTTATCGCCTTCTCTAACAAAGAGCTTCGATTCTTTTGTTCTATTTCAACTGGGTTTCCGACTGTGTAAAGATACCAAAAATATCCAAAAAGTTAAAGAATACAGAAATAAAAGCCCCCCCCCTTCCAGACCCTCAAACATGAATTAATCTAAGTGAAATTTGAACAGAAGGATTGCAATATTTGTACTGTTTTAATGACATAACTTTATTTGACAAACTAACTTGAATGAAAATTTATCTGTGCTTTCTCTGTTAAAGAAAATATTTTCTTTAATTTTGTGCCCAAAACATATTTCTAATTAAAAAAAAATACTTCAAAAGGCCAGGTTTGGCTAGCAACAAAACAAGGTTCAATTCCATCGGTTTTTTTTTTCTTAAAACGACCTGTAACAGGTCAGGAATATGGCAATTGTTATCTGATAGTTCGTTTCTATGCATAATGCATTGTCGTTTTCGTATATTTAATTCGAATTGAAGTCTAATCAAATGCGAATCGAATTCGCTAATTGCGTTCACACAATCTTCTTTTTAATTTGCATTGATTCTAAATAGCTAATTCGAATTATCTTATTCGCATTAGAAATACGCTTTTGTCAATACAAATTAAAAGTAAACATCGTTTGGACAGTAAAATTTTTTTTAAAAGGAGCTAAACCGCCGGACCAAAATTTTTTTTAGTGACAACCAAAAGTAAGATCGGAAATTGACAAAAGGAAAAGAAAATATCAAAAATCCTGGGAAAACATCGAATGGTTAAATTATATAGTCCATCACAATGTAATGACTTGTGTAACATGTGAAAAATTTGCAGTAACAGACATAGATCAGATATGTATTTTTGTAACTTCAAATTCAAAGCACTTTCTTGTTTAATTTATGTAAAAGAAAGCATTGTTAAAGTAAACGTCTATCATTTATATAAATAAGTGTTTGTCAAATTAATGTCATTTTTGCAGGACCAGTAGATTTGGAGCCGGACCAGTAGATTTTCAGTCCACTGGTCCAGCTGGCCAGTACACAAAAAAGCTTAAATTCGACCCCTGTATTACAAACACAAGCTTATGGGGTCGCATGTTCCTAAAGAGGAACGAGATCGGTGCATCGACAGGATAATCGTCTCCTGCTATGCTTACAGGTCGCGCAATGAGAATCTTAAGTTACAACAATGTGACAATCAGGTATAGGACACAATCGGTAAATTACAGGCCAGTAACGAAAACCCTAAGACCGCAAAAATTGTCGCAAGTGATACGATACAGATAGCGGGGTTTTTGTTGGTGACAATAAATAAAGGCAACAGTAGTAAACCGCTGTTCGAAATTCATAAATCAATAGAGAAAAAACAAATCCGGGTTACAAACTAAAACTGATGGAAACGCATCAAATATAAGAGAACTACGACACAATATTAACCTAACATTAAAATGTAACACACACAGAAACGAACTATAATATAACAATGGCCATTTTCCTGACTTGGTACAGGGCATTTCAAGCAAAAATGGTGGGTTGGTATAAAAAAAGAAGATGTGGTATGATTGCCAGGCGCGTAGCTCCCTATACGCCAACACGCAGTTGCGTGCACATCAATTCGGCATGCAAAAAAAAATTGCAAAATAAAAATTTAAAGGATACACTCACGAGTATTCAAATGATGTAATGTCATTAAATAGCGGCATTTGGTTTCAAAATTAAAGTTTTATTGCAGATGAAAAAAAACGGACAGTAACTTGAATCTTTTACAAGATTATAATTTGTTATACTCTTGTAGTTTCGGAGAACATTTTACAGAGTACGGTTTATCTTTTTGGAATGCGATGTACCAATCGGCCATTAGATTTATCAGAAACCCTTCGATATCGTTAAATATGCCGATGCAATGTGACTACCAAAGCCAAATCACCCTGCAAACACGCAAAACTAGTCTTGGAAAGTCTCATTATATTTTGCGTCCATAGACCGCATGATAATTTACGAGTAATATCTTTAATTAATATTCTTTAATATTGTGAAAAGTAGTATAACACTATAAAACGTAGCATAACACCATAAAAAGTCTTTTTCTCGGGATATATCAGTTTGTTTTGGGGATATAATGTTTTTCTTGTATTTCTCGGGAAATCGTGGTACCGGAAAATGGTTTGGTTTTTCGGGTTTTGGCCATAGGACGGTTAATATTGAGAAGCTTCATGTACATAGGTACATGATAATTTATGGAACTGGAGTCGCGACTGCATGATATCAGTCAGAAAAATCACTGCTTTTCGCATATGTGCTTCCTCGTGTTGAAGGAAATACAAAAAACGAACAAATCGCAGCATTGTTTGAGACATACGAAACTGACTTGTCATGTAATTTTGACAAATTCAATCGGGAGGTCGCTCGATGGCGAACACGCTTGATTACATCTCGCGAAAGCTACCGCAGAGAGATCGTTCAGTGTACTACGTCTGTTGAAAACATAATTATGTACGATTAACAACGAACAACGACGGTTTAACATCGCTAGCATTGCTGCATATTCATCGGGATTTTTGTGTGAATATTGACAAAGTACAATGTAATAAAGAAGTTCGTTTCTGCTAAGACCCGAAGGGCAGATTTTTGACACTTTTTAGGAAATTCCATAACACAAAAATGTGTTGTTTATGTATTCAATTAACCATGCTTTATTCTATGTAGATGTTCTATTCAGAAGATTTTTCAATAGTTTTGAATTCATGAATTATGTATAAGTCCTATGTACATGTAGCATCTCAATTAACCGTCCTACGGCCAAAACCCGAAAAACAAACCATTTTCTGCATAAAAGGGTTCCAAAATTTTTCGCCTCGCTTCGATCGGCGGTAAATGCTTGCACATCGTTTCATTCTAGCTACGCCCCTGATTGCCAATGAGACAACTGTCCACAAGAGACCAAAAATGACACAGACATTAACAACTGACAGTGTAAAACAATTCAAAAGAGAAAACTAACGGCCTTATTTATATATATAAAAAAAATGAACGAGAACCTGGTTTACTAGCAATGTTAATTATAACATCAAAATGACAACATTACATGACAGAACTACAATACAAATAAATGGGAAAAAATAAAGGACAGAGAAACAAACAAATAATAGCCAACAAAAGGTATTAGGTTAAACAAAAATTATACGTCAGACGTGCGTTACGTCCACACAAGAATAACCAGTGACGATCAGATGAAAAAAGTTTGAAAGACAAGTACAAAGTTGAAGAGCACTGAGGACCAAAAGTTCCAAAATGTTGTGACCAATACGACCACGGTTATCCGCCTGTGATAAGAACATCCTTATTATTTAGAATAATTCATACATTTGCAAACAGTAAATTTTATAAAATGACTATATAATAGATATACATGATTAAACTGAAGTGGTAACTAGCTACAGAATAAAAACGGATATATTACAAAAACACACAGCCGTTTTAGCCAAAGCCAATGCAACGCACAAAGTGACGTCGCATTTGATTTTCTAAACCGACCTCCAAAATTAAGAAAGAGTTTGGATGGAATTCAAGATTAGATTTGTATGACTTATCTAACATTTATTAATAACAGTGAAAGTTACAATACTAATTAATATCAAATTGTAGTAGTAATTAAATAATTAGTTGTATTATATAGCTATGTCGGTGTTTCTTTTGAATCAAACTAAACCAAATATATCGTGTTAATTTCGTTGATCCAAACTAAAATCTAATAAATGTACTGGATGATTAATTATCTTTACCATAACACACGAATACAACAGAAAAAATTATAAGGTTTACAACTACAAACGTTAAGACATTTTACAAAATCCGATGCATTAACAAATATAACATCAAAACTAAATAAATGAATTTGGGATAGAAAAGTACCGTGACACGTCTTATAGCAATGCGAAATCACACTCAGCACGACAGTCACAATCAGGAATAAGTCACGTTTGGTAATAAAAAAAAAATCAGACGACGTAATGAAAAACCACAATCTAACACATGGTAAAAATGTCCGTAGTTAGTTTGGACAAAGATACATCTTATGGATCAACCAATTCGTGATGGTTTCCATAAAATTTACAGGGTGTCATTTTTAATCTGTCCTCCTCATAACTTTGATGGAGAACGGAGCAGCTTCTGCGTTAGGAGCACACTCCTGTATATGAAGTCCGTATAGTGTGAAAGAAAAGAGGGACGAAAGATACCAAAGGGACAGGTGAACATGCACGAGAATAACGTATCAATTGAGATATGTAAACACCATACGAAGGGGCAGAGGGTGTGTTACTACTGAGAAATGGGAAATTGATAATTGAGAAGTAGAAATCGTCCCGTTTATCATAGATTTTCTTGTGAAGTCGTCCATCTGCGTCAATATTGAGAAAAAGATCAAGGTATGAAGCAGTTCTTCTAGTCTCTGTAGTCTCCTTAAATTCAAGTTCACTGGGATATATGAGATGCATATATTGGCTGAAATATTCAATGATAGGACATCATTAATATATCGGAAAGTAAAATTAAAGAATGTCGCAAGGAGCTTTTTCTGGTTGTCTTTTAGAGGCTTTTGAATGAATTCTGATTCATACGAGTACAAAAACAAATCGACTAGTAGGGGTGCACAATAAGTACCCATTGGAATACCAACTGTCTCTTGAAATATGAATCATCCAAATTCAACAAACATATTGTCAATAAAAAAGTCCAGCATTTTGATATTATCATCTTCAGTATATTTTCTGGTAGATTCAGTGTGGTTCTAACCCAAAACAAGAGATTTGTATCAACGATTCCCATTTTTATAGAAAAATCTTGGTTAAATGAGATGGTGAAGTCGATCTTTCAACTGAGCATGGGAATAGTAGTGTAAAGCGTAGAAAAATCAAACGACTTTATATTGCTGCAAAATTGCAAAGATTGTGATCGAAGATTAAGCAGGAGATCTTTCGAATGTTTGAAAATCCACATCTGGTTACCGTTAACACCACTGGTAGAATATATATCATCACAATATTTTTGAAGCCCATCTTTAGCTGAAGAAATAATAGTAGTCAATACTCTAGAAAGATGTTTAGTCGAACATTTTGATGATCCAGCTATGTATCATTCTTTATATGGAGTTCTGTGTGGTTTTGGTATCCAGTATAATGATGGTAAATTTTCTTAGTTTTCTTTGATGTTGATACCAAAAGAAAGAAGGACAGATTTGTGATTTTGTAAACTTTTGACCTTGGTAAATGATGTTAAAGAATATATAGGATTACCAGTTGTTTTATTTATTCCAAACTCCGTTGTGAGACATTGCAAAAGACAATATTATTAGAAGGCTCTATCTGCTAGAACAACAACATATTTGTCATGCAAAGAGGATAAAGCATCCACAACATCCGGATTCTTGAAAGGGTTAGTAACTCTTGTGCTCATAGTACATCGTAACCTTTGAATGCGCTTCTGAACGCTTTGATCGATTCCGACAAAGTGTCCAGTTTTGGTTCGTCTGGTTCGCATTTTACCCATTTTCTTGCATAGTCCGTAACTGCATCCATCAGTAACTTGAAGTTCTTTTTCCAGTTGATGGGATGGGGAATTCTATATTTTGGTTCCTTGGCTAACAACTCTCTTAGTTGTTTATTGGTAACGATGCCACGGTCACCAGTAATGACATGACCAGCTGGACTTTAATTTATTGTGACGATGCACATGAGCAATCCGGAGGCTTGGATTTCACATTTTTGAACTTAAAGGCCTCTAAAACCCTCTTGTGGTTAAAAATCTTGGATGCAATAGACTTGGTGCAAGTATAAGAAATAACAGATGTAGCTTTATTTTCTAAGTAATTTGGTATAGTTTTTGTACAGATTTCTGATGCAAAATATTGCTAATATTTACAGCATCTAAACCTTTATTGGCAAATTCTACCTTAAAAAAAAATATGTTTTTCCTCATTATTGGATGTAGTCGATACTGGTTTGAATAGTCTATGGTTAGCAATGTCCATGATTATTTCAACTAATCTATACAAAGCACAACGAGAATCAGTAACGTGAGTATTTGGGCCTCTTGAAATAGTAAAAAGGTAAATAAAACGTATGCAGTGTCAATTCCAGCTGCCCTTCCTCATAACTGTTATTGTTAAGTTCGAGTATCTCGCTAGTACTTTTGTACTCAATACCAAAGGAGGGAACGATGGATTTGTGATTGGTTTTTTTAAGTTCCTGTCCTGTTCATGATGTAAGGATACATGAGGAATTCCCAGTGTTGCTGTGCAATCTAAGTTCTTTGTTGCTCTTTATCACTAGAATTATTTAAACATATATCACAACTAGAGGTATTTAATAGGTATCATGATCTTACGGCAAATTAAAGTCCAGGCATTCTGTAAATACGCTCATCATAACTTAAAAGTGTGTTCTTTCGTTATTTGACCTTATTTAAGGATAAAATATCAAATTTATTACGAAAGGCATTTATATATGGCGAGATTAATACTCAATGCAAATTTGTTGGTTTTTGCAGTTTATCATATCATTTAGGTTCAGTACAAAAGTTTTAGTCGTTTTAGGCCTTACAACCTAATCTTTATATTCATTTTAGTGGCAAATTAATAGGAGGAAGCATTATGTATGCTCCGTCATGAAAACTAGATACAAAATTAACTGTTGACAATCGCAATACTTTGAATTCTTTACTATGTGTAGTTTCAAAGTCGATGAAACATTATAAGAATAGTTTTCATGAAAATGAGACAACCACCGCGAAAAAAACTTCAAACCAAACGCTATTGACTTGATACATTTATTACCATTGGTAGTTCCTTTAAAATTCACCTTATCTAAAAAAGAATAAATAACACACTGACTTCCGCGACTTAATTAGTGGCAATATAAAAATTATATACCAAAGTATTTGTGTTATAGAAATATTTCCTTTGTTGCACATGGTAGGGGCTGATAATGTAATTTAGATAAAAGAAACTTCGACAGTTCATCATCATAATGGGACAAATCTATAATCTACAAACTGTCCTAATTAGAAACAATGGGAAGAGAAATATATATTTATCATGGCCTTACGTTATCTAAGTCCAAGTTTATTTAAATCAGAGGTAAATTGATTTTTTTTTCACAAGTTATTATTATTAACTACTTATGTAACTTATTTTTATTAAATCAACATTTCTTGTTTGATCACATTATGGAATTTTCTACTTCCTCATTCGAATCACAGAATAAATTGGTTTGTCAGTTCTGTGAGGAATCGTCTGACCTTGAATGGAAGTGTATAAACTGTGACTTGTTATTATGTCAACTGTGTCATTCACGAATTCATTCGAAAAGTAAATCATCCACTAACCACAAAGTTATTAATTTGAGGGACTATAGAAGAGAACTTGCCAGAGAAATTGCTCGCGAGGTCGACTTATCCAGAATGACTTGTGTACAACATAGTGATGAAACGTGTTTATTACACTGTAAAAACTGTGACAGACCAGTGTGTTCTGACTGCTTGATTGGAGATCACCACAATCATCAATACAGTAAACTGGACATAGTGTACAAGAGAAAACTCCAAGTCATAAGGGATGTTAAATGCAAAATTGAATCAGAAATTCCTTTTTTTAAGAAACAAGAAGCGAACCTGCAACACATATTGTCCGAAGAGAATAAACAATTTACAGAAAATAAAGATAAAATTATAGAATTCAGAATTAAAATTATACAAAATATTGATAACCTTATATCAAATTTGGATCTATTAAGAAAAGCAAGAGAGGATCGTATTAAGAATGAACTCGATTCTGTTCGGCAAAGAAAAAATACACTCGAGAAGAGGAAGATCAAATTAGATCAAACACTTGGTTCCTCGTCTGCCGCGGATATTTTAAAGAGTTTGACTGTCCCTTTGGTATCTTTAGTCTCTCTTTTAGGTACCAGTAGTTCGTTAGATAAAACAATGCCATACGTTAGACAAAGAAAAGATAAATTGGGGAAGTGGAGAACCCGACTGGATCTATCACTGTGTTCTTCGTCTATCTCTGATATATTTGGTACCGGTAGTTTAATAGATAAAACAATGTCAGCTAAAACTGTCAGTCATGCAGAACTTGAACATAGAAAATTCACACCAGGGACACTTTTAAATCAATCCATGAGTGACATATTTGGATATGTCGTTCCAAAAATTGAAATTGCTAACACTTACCACACCGAGTTCAACCACACTATAAAATTCATAAAATGATTAATATCATCAGTAAGTGTAATTATCACATCTTTGTTGATCAATAAATGTGTTGTTTTACGGTTTCCAAAAACTGTTATTTATAGATATTAACTAACAACATGATAAGATTATTACCAGTTTACATAATTAGTACATGAGCTATTGCCAACCAGAATTACAGATAAAACATCAGAACTAAATAAATACATGTTAGATGTAGAAATACAGAGACGCGTCTACTAGCGTTCGTTCCTAATTATCTTTCAGCAAAACAGTTATATTCGGGAAAAGGTCACGTTGGGTACGTAGAAGACCAGACGATGTAGCTGGTAAATCACAATCTAAGTGGTAAGGAGTAACACACAGTCTTCAACAAAAGATATCTAGAAGGAATATACAGTATTCAACAAAAAATATCTTAAGGATACATACAGTCTTCTATAAAAGACATCTAGACGCTAAATTCAGTCTTCAACAAAAGACATCTAGAGGGTACATACAGTCTTAAAAAAGATAGGTGTCTTTACAACATGTCAAAATGTAAATCGTTTGGAGATTATGAAAGTTATAAATACATTTGACATTTCCGCTGTTGGTGGACTATAAGTCCTTATGGTATCATCAACTCAGTAGTCAGTGTTTTAGTATTGACATTATTTTTACATACCTTTCTTAAACTTTCCGTTTATATATTTAGAAATTATAAACAGAAACCTATGTTCCTACTCTCTTCGACAAAGCTGACCTTTGATGGATTTGGCTATTATATGAACGTAACTTTCGGTCATAAATCTTTTAACATGTCTGGTACTAATACATCCGTAGCTTTAAGCATTCAAAAAGAAGATAACGCAGGAAAAGAACGTGGGAAGTAAACAATTTATAAAGTATTATAGGAAAAAAGAAGATGTGGTATGATTGCCAATGAGACAACTCTCCACAAGACACAGAAATTAACAACTATATGTCTCCGTACGGTCTTTAGCAATGAGCAAAGCCCATACCGCATGCATAGGCAGCTATAAAATGCTCCGAAATAACAAATGTAAAACAATTCAATGAGAAAATAACGGCCTACAAAAAACTATACAAAAAATGAACGAAAAACAAATATGTAACACATCAACAAACAACAACCACTAAATTACCGGCTCCTGACTCGGGACAGACACATACATACAAAATGTGGCGGAGTTCCCAAATCTCCCCTTACATGGGACAGTGGTGTAACAGTACAACATAAGAACGAACTATAAAAATCAGTTGAAAAAGGCTTAACTATTCAGATGGGTACAAATAGAAATACTACACAGAGTGGACGGAGACGGGTACTTGTATATCTTAACAACAAAAAGACACTAAGTACATATCTGAGAGTACTAGCAGCTGTTACTGACAGCTACTTGAAAGCCACTAACAACTAATAAAAACAAATAAGGCATCAAACACTAAATTATCAATCAGTACACATCCAACAAGACGTCATAAACAGTCAGAGAAAAACATAACCTTGTACATTGCCAAGATACATGTATCGACAGATTGTAGTTCCATGAATGTGTATATGTATATAACAGTAACATTTAGTTAGCTTTTAATTCACTGATAACGAAATCTATATCAATACCAATAAAAAAATCAAGGATCTAGTTACAGTATTAAATTGGTAACCTTTAGTTAAATGTTTATGTAAGGATCGATAAGTTTACCTGGATCGTTTTTAATTGTCCATGAATCTCTATATGTACATATAACAAGAATATT
Source organism: Mytilus galloprovincialis (assembly GCF_965363235.1). NCBI lineage: Eukaryota > Metazoa > Mollusca > Bivalvia > Mytilida > Mytilidae > Mytilus > Mytilus galloprovincialis. Next base: position 95,214,409 of record NC_134843.1, read on the forward strand.
TAGTTAGCTTTAAATTTACTGATAACAAAATCTATATCAATACCAATAAAAACAATATTCAAGGATCTAATTACAGTATTAAATTGGTAACCTTTTAGATAATAAGTCTATTTAAAGGATCAATATGTTAACCAGGATCGTTTCAAAATTTCTGGGCACGGTAAACAACATTTCCATTAATGAGGATGTACTATCCCGTTTGAAATAAGTTTTCTACAGGTGCAACAAAACTTTAAAACCAAATAAAAAAATGATATCTATGGAAGAATTTCGTAAAGGTTGTAAGTAATTTGTTGTAACGTAATCCCTGGCTTAATGATTTACCAGTAATACATAGATCAAGTTCGTTAAGATAAAAAAAATTGTCACAACAGACATGGACATAGCTAACAAGTTGTAAAGTATAAACACCGTAAGATGGTGCCAAAGGAACATCACCATGCAAAATTGGAAACTTAACAATAGGGAACGAAAAGACTTTTATAAAGTGTTTTATTAATTTTTAAAGAAACAATCAAAGATGTCGGTGTCTTTTAATGATCATTATACGGTATGGGTTTTGCTCATTGTTAAATGTAAGACGGTGACCTATAGGTGCTTACATCTATGTCATTTTGGTCTCTGGTAGATAGATATCTCACTGGCATCATACCACATCTTCTTTTAACAAGATGTCTCCAAACACTTGGCTAATCAATTCTTTTGAACTGAATTTTAATGTGCGCATTGTTATGCGTTTACTTTTCCACATTGGCTAGATGTATCGGGGGAGGGTTGAGATGTTATAAACTTGTTTAATCCCGCCGCAATTTTGCGCCTGTCCTAATTCAGGAGCCCCTGGCCTTTGTTAGTCTTTTATGATTTTTAATTTTAGTTTCTTGTGAATAATTCGGAGTTCAGTATGACGTCCATTATCACTGTACTAGTATACATATTTTTAAGGGGCCTGCCGAAGGACGCCACTGGGTGCCGGAGTTTCTCGCTACATTGGAGACCTATATGGTCGGGTTGTTGTCGCTTTGACACATTCCCCATTTCCTTTCTCAATTTTATAATATATATGAAGTTATTTTTGGATATTTCGGGTAAATTCAACAAAGAGCTGTGATCACCTCTTTACCAGATTAAAGCATTAAACTAAAACAACTATTGACAATGTTCGTGACTTAGTAATAAGGTATAAGATATACTCATGACGGCATACATTACAGGAAAAGTTGTTTATAGATGTTAAAGTCTCGTAAATCGATTCAGAAATGAATAATCAAGGTTACAAATAAAAAGTTAGGGGATCGCATGAAATGCAAAACGCAACGATCTAGATCGGTGGGTCGACAGGATAATCGTCTCCTGCTATACTTGCATGTTGTTGCATGATAGTTCACAGTCAGTCAAAACGTGATAATCAACAAAGGACAAAATCGGTAAATGTACACGCCAATATCTAAAAACCTAAGACTGCGAAAATTGTCCTAAGTGATACAAGACAAAGAACAGGTTTGTGTGTGTGACCATAAAACGAATGCAGCGTCGATTCAAACTGTCCTTCCTCGTAACTCCATTTTACCTCAATATCAAAGTGGGAATGACGGATTTGTGATTGTTTTTTTTTAATCTCCTTTTCCGTAAATGATGTAAGGATACATGACAGTTTGACTGCGCATTATTAGTTCTTTATTGCCTTTTATCACAAGAATGATTAAAAATTATATCACAACTAAAGGTATTCAATGGGTCTCATGTTTTATGGCGGCTAAAAATCAAGGCATTCTGTAAATATACCCATCATGATTAAAAGTGCGTTCTTTCGTTATTTGACCTTATTTTAGGATAAAGTATAATATCAAAATTAATTCTAAAAGACATTTACATATGGATTGAAAATCTATGCAAATATATTTGTTTTTTTCACTTCATCATATCATTAGTCTCATATCATTGAGGTTCAGTACAAAAGTTTTAGTCGTCTTAGGCCATACAACTTAAGTCTTAATTTATTCATTTTTGGCAGCAAATTGATAGGGGTAGGCAACATATCTGGTCCATTATGAAAATTAGTCATAAAATTCACTGTTGAAAATCGTAATATATTTATTCTATAATATGTTAAGTTTCAAAGTCAATAGAACATTATCAGAAGGTGGGCAAAATAATATTCATGAAAATGAGACAATCATCGCTAAAAGAACTGCAGACCGAAAAGTAATTGCCTTAAAACATTTATTACCATTAGTAGTTCCTTTAAAATTCACCTAACAAAAAAAAAATTAACACACTCTCATTGAAAGTAAAGACATTGAACTCGCTAGTGCGATTTAATTGCTAGCAAGATAAAAATTATATACCGAAGTATATATGTTCTAAGAAATGTTTCCATAGTTACAAATGGTAGAGACTGATTAAAATAAAAGAAATATTTCATCATAAAAATGAGACAAATGTTCATCTACATTCTGTTACAACTAGCAACAATTGAAAGAGAAACATATATCTATCATGGCCTTACGTTATCTAAGTCCAAATTTGGCTTAATCAGAGGTAAATTAAAATTAACGTTTTTCACAATCGGACTATTATTAACATTATTTTTATTAAATCAACTTGTACTTAGTCATTCTTGTTTGATCACATTATGGCCTTGTCTACTTTCACACGCATACGAAAGAATACATCTGTTTGTCAATTCTGTGAGGAGTCGTTTTACATTAAATGGAAGTGTATAAACTGTGATTTGTTATTATGTCAACTGTGTCATTCACGTATTCATTCGAAAAGTAAATCATCCACGGACCATAAAGTTATCGAATGGAAGGACTGTGAAAGTGAAGTTGCCCTAGAAACCACCCGACAAGTCGACTTAACCAGAATGGCTTGTATACAACATAGCGACGAAACGTGTTTATTATACTGTAATAACTGTGACAGGTCAGTGTGTTCTGAGTGCTTGATTGGAGATCACCAAAACCATAAATACAGTAAACTGGACATAGTTTACCAGAAAAAACTAAAAGTTATTAAGGAGATTAAAAGCAAAATTGAATCAGAAATTCCTTTTTGTAAGAAACAAGGAGCGAACCTGCAACACATATTGTCTGAAGAGAATAAACAATTTACAGAAAATAAAGAAAACATTATAGAATTCAGAGATAAAATTATACGCCATGCCGATAAACTTTTATCAGAGTTGGATAAATTAAGAAAACCAAGAGAGGACCTTATTAAAAAAGAGTTAGATTCTATTAGACAACGAAAAAATGGACTAGAGAAGAGGAAGACCCTTCTAGGTGAAACACTGGGTTCCTCATCTGCCGCGGATATTTTTGATACCAGTAGATCGATAGATAAAACAATTCCAGATAAAACTGTTAAATACGTAGAGGTTAAACAAATACAATTCATACCAGGAAATTATTTAAATCAACCTATCGATGATTTATTCGGGTCTGTTAATGAAGTTTAAACATTAAAATAGCTACTTACAAATCTGAGTTGAAATGTACAAAATGTGTTCACTACAAATGTGGCTTTCATTTGCAGTCGTACGCACAATTTCTTAACATTAGAATTATGCATTATAAAGGTTAAGTTCAACCCAGTAAGGCGAAATGAAAATGTTGACCAATAAAAACTACTTGTATTTAACTTAATTAACAGATTAAACTTTAAGGCGAGCAGAAAACAAACATTGATGATACTAGAAAATGATAGGTTTAAATAAACCCATCATAGATAGGATTGAAATTGTGTACGCCAAACGCGAATTTCATCTACAAAAGACTCGTCATGATTGTATTTGAAATAGACATTGTTTTAACTACTCATGGTGCACTGTTTACAGTAGAAACATTTTGGTCCATTGTATTCATATATTAATAGTTATAACATCAAGTGACACTACATAATTCAAAGTAGATCAACAAGAACAAATCTCAAAACAGATCAGTTATTTTATTATTTATCTATAATATGAACAACGCCTGTAGACTCATGATAGCGCAATATTGATAATGAAAATTGATAGAGCGCCCTATATAAATAAAAAAAATACTCTAAGGCGCTGTACGTTAAGCATGGTAATTAAAACAAATCAAAGACAAAAACATAAAACATACACCGTGTTAGATGTTGTGTCGTTGTTCTCCTCTTATATTTAATGCGTTTCCCTCAGTTTTAGTTTGTTACCCCGATTTTGTTTTTTGTCCATAGATTTACGAGTTTTGAACAGCGGTATACTACTGTTGCCTTTATTTAGATTCAAATACTAAAATAAGATATAAAACAAACATACCTACCATATTATAAAAGGTCAATACAAATAAGCATTGTAAAACAAACACTCAAAACAAAAATAGCAATCTAGGTTAAAAGCATGCAAAACAAGCAAAAATCATAAAAAGGTATACAAAAAATTGCATTAAAAGTTTATGCAGAATCTTCTTAAGTATGAGAGGTTATGAGTCCAATTTCTGCGTTCACACCAACATTTGTATTTGCTTCTTCTATGCTAAACATGCAATATTTTATAAGTGTTTGCAAAGACCAGTCAAGTCTGAGTCAAAATCAGTGCAAGTTGATTAGGCTTCATATAAATATCATAGCCAAGAATATGTATACAAAACACCCACCAGAGGATATTAGCTAATAAGCTTACATGAAAATCGATTGGAAGAAATATTCAAAATAGTAACTTTTTAAATTCAAAATCTTAATAAAAGAAGGTAATTAGGTAACAGAATTTTAAACACGATAAACCTAGTATGCAATCTGTAATTTCTGTTCAACAAATCAATACTCAATGCCAGGAAGGAGTATGATAAAAGTTACGATTCATTCATTTTTTTACCAAATTTAATGCCAATTTCAGCACTATTTCATGGTGGCAAGTTTTTTTTTATAAAGGTGGATGAAGTCGGTGTGCTTTTTGGGAAACTCCGACAATCATAGTCTATTAAGATTGGAAACTTACACTCGTTCTACGTGTTGGGGTCGAACTCATAATTACAGTGTTGGCATGCTAGTGATATAGAAGTTAAACTTCTTATACCATGCAGCCACAGAAACGCCAACAATGGTTAAGATAACTGTTGAACTGAAGAGTTGATAGAAGTGGAGAAACAACCGTTTTTATTTGACGTCAATAAGACTTTATTATGGTAAACGCTGGTCATCTGAGAAGGAAACTCGCATGGCAGGCTTTGTTGATTGGACAAATATATCAAAAAGTCAATTAAATATCTATACGGACTAAGGCTGCTATAATATAGTGGTATAGTAGTCTCAGACATGGATAACCATAAAAACTTATTGTTTAGTCTGTTCGTCCACGAGAGTATCATCAGCCTAGTAGTCAAAATGCTGTCAAAATGAATATTATTGGTAAGTTCATTTTTTGTAAATTAACTTAAATAAAATGTTGAATTATTCGAAACACTTATTGTAACTATCGTCAGGTTTATGCCTTGGTCGTATTTGGCACATTTCCGACTTTCTGGGTTTTGAAGCACTACAACTTCATATTGTGTTTGACCTTCTAATCTGAACGCCGCTGATGAGTATAATGTATGTTATCGGTCGTCCAACTGTCTATATCAATCTGCTCAGCTCTTAATAAAACTCCATATCACGGCTTTGTGACGTCAAATACGTTGACGTGGCCTTAATAACTTTGACCCGTACATATCAGCGACGTCATAATGTTTGAAACGACGTTGATAAGTTTGACCCGAACTTATCAAGTCAACTTCCGGTTGCTGGTGAAACTAAGACAATACTTCCAAAAGACGCAAATACAGCCCGATAAATCAATTATCAGGTTATCGGCATATTAATATTGTAAAATATCAGCTGCTCGACATAATATGAAGGCTTTTTGATCTCGTTCGCTGCACTTACTCGACAAAAATCTTCATATTATGTCTCGCAGCTGATATTTTACGATATCAACATGCAGACAACCTTATATTCGGTACGTAAATGCGTGTCTGCTATACGAATAATTTATGACTGGTATCTAGATGAGTTCATACCATTACCACTGCAATGTGTGGCCGTTTACATAAGGTTCAAAAGAACCAAAATATTTCTACTTAAAGCCATCTAATGGATGAAAGAAAAGAACGGCTCTTACAATTTTCGGCCCTTTTTTATTTTATCCATGCTGGGAATGGTATACTAATATATGATGTCCCATATTCCCATGGACTTTGTTAAATTAATAGGCCGGGTCAGGAAAAGAATCAATTTCAAAAGGACGAGGCTGGAAGGTAAACATTCCATTTGAACCCACCAGTTAACAGACAAATGCCAAATACACAGGTACAGGGGGTTCAAATTGAAGTCTTGCAGGCAAGTTATCTTCAACACTCTTAAACATTTACTTTCTAGTCTGGCACTCTTGTCGGCCCAGTCGGTAAAACAAATTATAAGCTTGATATTTTTGAGGGTTTTTTAAAACCACAAGGTCAATGCAACTGATGGTGGACGTTTCATTCTAAGGGTATACCCAGCAGAGTGAGATACTTCTGTGTTGAAATTATGTCAACGATATGCTAATTTCTTGTAACAAATTGATACATTTTGAATAACTCAAACCACCAGGGTCTTCTCAACAAGACATAGATGGTCTAAGCTGTATTTTGCAACTTTTCAATTTTTTGGGTTTTAAAGGCTATTGAACTTCTTATTTATTTTGATACAAGTGCCACTGACCAGTTTAAGAAGACAACAAGTGTTTATTGTGTACCAAATTATCAGCCAGGTATCTCTAGGGGAGTTTTTACAGCAAAATCAATTGATGGGGAACCATTTTTATTTGATGCCATATATATTATGAATACTGCTACAGAAGTTTTCCAATTTTGTTAGCTGTTATTTTCCAAGCTACTCAAATCAGCAGATTGATTTCAATAACATAATTCTGTGGGAATAATATTGTTTTCAAAAGTCACCAATTTTTATTAAAAGTTCATGTCGAAAGATTCAAAAGAAAAATTATTTCTGTTTTATTAACTCTCCTAAGATTAAGTGTAATCTGCAGCATTTACTGTTGTAATGGTACAAAAATGTATATCTAGATCTAGACAAAGCACTTATTTTTCAAATCCATAAGTTCACCAGAAAGAAATACAAAACTTGCATTTGAAGAATATTTAATCATGATTTTATATGTAAATGAATAAAGATGACAATCTACAAATGGTTTACATGTTTTCAACAAAATAACTGCATGATACACATTATGCAAAATTTTCACAAATCAGCCTTTTTTTTATTTGGTAGTCAGTTCATGATGGAAGTGTTTAACAACCTTGACTGACTTTAAATTTACAGTCCTTGCATGGAAGTCAGAAAAATTCACCCCCTCTTTTATTTTCCATGAAATGTACAGCAAAACTTCATGAACAAACACATAACAGCTGACTGAAAGCTTAATATTAAACCATCTGAACTGATAGTAAAAAGTCCCCTTTATTAAAGTGGTCGAAAAACAAAAGCAACAATAATTTGTATAAGTCATTTAATCAATATCGTTTCAATTTAAATGTAATACATACAACTATGGTCAAATGGACTGCATTATTCTTCAATTTTAGATGCAAAAATTGATTAGATAAGGACAATATTTGTCATTTACTTTCATGATTAAAAAACCCAAAGTAAACTATCTATGAAATAGAAATTTATTATGACTCAAGCAAATAACAAATTATTAGTATTAGGCCTATCTGACATCAATCTAGGAATGTATAATTCACAAACTGAATGAATAAATATCCAATTTGAAGGACATGTCCTACTTATTTTACGTGCTGATTCATTCTTGATTTACAAGTACTTCCTATTGGAATGCATGATTATTTAATATAACATATACTGGTGAACTGAACGTTCTATACCTGTTCATTTGGTGGATACCCTTATACATATGAAAAGAGGAAGGGTTTGAGTACTAGAAATACAACCTTAATCCTACCAAATTTAAATCGATTTTGTCCTTTACAAAATATGATGCCTACCTGGAGTACCTAGAAATTAATCAAAAGCTGGTAAAGACAGAAGACAATTTACACATTCACATTGTGACAGCGTCTCCACAATACATCTCAGATCTAATTTTATTCATTTGGTAAATCTTATATACAGTCATTATAGCATGTTAAGAGAAACCGTTGTATTAATGAATTAAATCAATACTGATTATTGTCTTAGAAATAGATTGGAAATTAACTGAAATTTATAAATTGTTAAGACAAGATGATGGCATTTTCTTCAAACTGGAAAATCAATTAGAATTTTTATCTAGGTTTCTTTTTATTTTATAGAAATCAGAATCAACTATTATATCTATAACATAACATTAATACTTAAAAAACAAGTTTAAAACTTTGCAAACAACACAATAAAGATCAAAACAGAAAACCTACAAAGATGCTAAGTGTAATACTAAGCATTGGGTTAATTCAAAGAAACCACATACAAAATTTTGCAAATCCTTCTTCAGTATATACTTAAATATCAAAAATAATTAAATAAAATTGAATTCTTTTATTTTCAAATGCTTTGGCTTGGAGCATCTTTCCAAATTTAACCATGCTTCCAAATAGGTGTATCCTTTTCCCAGAGTTTTTTTTAACTTGATGGATTTAATAAGTGAGACAACAAATCAGAAGAGAAAAACAATTTTTTTTTAATTTCTGAATATTTGTGTTTCCATATGATAAATAAGTGACCTATAACAACATTACTGCTATCTTACAACAATGTTTTACCAAGAGATATATTAATGACAAACAAACTTGTTCATATGACTAGCAAAATATTTTTATTTTATTTTTCCCTTTGAGGTTGTATTAAAAACGTAAATCTTAATATGATGGGAAAAATAAAATAAAAATTATCTTTTATATCAATTGCACAATTATTATACATTCTTTTATCTCAACTCTATCACAAAGAGGAATTATTGGAATGTTATTTCAATTGATAGTAAACAAAGGGAAGTAACTGAGAAATTTTGTTTTTCTGAACTTGTAAATTCTTATTGTAAACATTAAAACAGATCATTGAGAAAATTCCATATCTAATAATATGTTTCTCTTCAATGATTGTTATTGTTTCTAATTGCACAAAAATAGATTTACATGAAAAGCCTACTTGACTGAGCTTTGTCTATATCTGATGGTAAAACATTGACCAAGCAATACTAAACATCTATGTAATACTGTCAAAGCTTCATTTCAAGCAAAATTAACATCATAAATAACATTATATCTACATAAACTCATCAATATTTGTACAATGGCCTTGGTTTATATTACAATTGTTCATAAATACGCAAAAATATCAACCAAAAACATTAATCCCTTACAGATCATTAGACAAATCATTTGTAAAAACAACAAATTATCTCCCTTTTGTTCCAAGAATATAAATTGTCTCCTCTTTACATCATGGATAACCTATAAATATACAACTTTGTGTTGCTGGCGACTGATTTAGGTCACATCAAAAAGCTGTAGTTGACCAGACATATTAATTATTTTTACATATGTAAATATAAAAAGGTCATTTTTATGTTTTGAAATAATGAGCATAAACCTTTTTGGTAGAATTAAATTGAGAAGAAAAGCTGAAAGCACTACAGAAAGCAGAAATTAAAATATATGTAATAAAGCTTACTAGTGGTAGACTTTCAGAAACATTGTACATATAGGTTAATTACATTTTCTTAAACATGTTTTACAACTGACAGTTTTTTGTTTAAGAATATATTGACACATGATTTACTGCACAAAAATGTTAATGATAATAGATGATGCAAGCATTAAACAGAAGCAACCTTTGAATTGCCTCTTTTATGACATTATCATCTGCTTTTTAAAAAAACTTTAATATATTCACAGTTCACATGATTGTACAAAAAATATTTATTAAATCCTAAATGTTCTTTTTTGTTGACATTCACTTGACCTTGGAATCAAAATTCATTCCCTGTCTGTTGGACACCCAAGCAGTGAATACATCTCTGAAACACAAAGAAAGAGTTATAACAAATTATCATAATATCAAAATTGTTTTCTGTGAAGTTGTTTAAAGTCAACAACAAAACTAAATATTCAGGTATTTGTGGGTTCTTAGAATTATTAAAATAACTAATGACATCACAGCTACACAGTACATATTTTTGATGAAGCTTGTAAAATATCAGAAAACTAATTGCCATGCAGGGGTGTGGAAATATTTGTTGTGAGCACTTGTCCCTGGGCACGTAAAACTGTAAATTTTACTTGTCCGGAAAAAAAGTTACTTGCCCTGATGGTCCCAATAAATATTGTCACATAGTATTTTATTGTAAGCTAATATATGATTCTTAGCACTGTTTTACATCCCAAACAAATCAGTGTAATCAATTGGTTTATATGTGTAAAAATTTAGGAATGTTGGAAATGGGTTTATAAAATCAATGGGACAGAAACTCAAAAGCAAACCAAGTAAATGAAATGACATGTAAAGGACAAGTTTGCAGCATTATTTTTTAATAAAAATTGTAGCCAGTAGGTACACTACATATACTAAATTTTAGGACAGTGAGTGAAGAAATGGAAACTTAATAATAGATTAACTCTTTATTTCTACCAACTGACACACTTGTTTTTTTCTTGGTAGTTGAACACTTCTATTTACCACTTAGACAACACATAAGGTTGCCTTTGATCTATAAATAACACAAAAACAAAACTTATTATCTAAATTTCTTTCCAAGGGGTAATCTGATATTCACGATGTCTGATATTCTCGCTTTCGTATTTTTTTATATACACCTTGACGCTGACCATCTCCGTTTGCGTTTCATGCTTTCGACCTGACTCGTCATTCTTTTTGTCTTGCTTGCCCGATTTTTCATTTTAAAAGTATTCATCAATCTGAATCTTGATTCAAAATCTTAAGAAATGTCACTTCCAGTGAATAGTGGATAAAACATAATCGACGATCCAGGGTCAATGGACAAAGCCAATGCAATATTATGCAGCTCGTGTTTGCATACTTATTTTTACTCATTTTGGTAATCAATATATTTCCGGAGTTATGTAATATTTATCGTCATGAACATTGATGTTTATACTTAAATATATGTTTTTACTCGCTGATTATTGGTGTCTTTTACAAAAATTAAACATCTTTATACGTTTTGAAATTAATCCTATATTTTTGTTGAATTTGAACTTTGTCTTGTATATTATTATACTTGTCCACGGGCAACCAAGACAAAAATAATTACTTGTCCAGGTGTTAAAATGTACGAGTCGGGCGAGTCAGCATAGCATTTCCAAAACCCTGCCCTGTATATGTTCTTATATATTACAGTAAATGACACTGTTTGCATACTTTTACATATCAGTACAAATAAAGTTTCCTTAAAATAGTGTTCACATTTACATACCTATTTTCAGGAATTTGATATTGTCGATAAATTTACATGTATTTAATTTTGCAAAAATTTAGAAAATAACCACACTGTGAAAAAAATACATATGCAGTAATAATTTAATACTTTTAGGCAGCATTCCTATTTGTATATTGTTTAGACCAGAAACCATATGCGTGATCAGCAGATGAAAAATGCATGTTTTTATTGATATCAGTAGAAACTTCAACTTGATCTGAACAATTATTGATATATCCTATATATTATCTACATGTTTTTATTGATATCAGTAGAAACTTCAACTTGATCTGAACAATTATTGATATATCCTATATACTATCTACTAACCTACAATGGCTTACAACACAATCTGTTGAGCAATATTCGTTGTCCCACCCAGGGTTCTCTATACTTCTATTAATACAACCATTTCGTACACACATGGACGCCATTATATTTGTATCCAAATTAGCTTCTTCCTGTTTATATAAAATATAAAACACAGATTTTAGGAAAATTCAAATAATCAACATATCTGAAGACCCCTTTTTAGGGGCCTCCAAAATTTCATCGACTTAAGTGAAGGTCATATACATATTTCTATTACTGTAAGTGCTTGATTTGTTCGGTTGCTGTCTCACAAACAGCCCTATCTCCATTTACATGTATTCACTTTTTTCACATTATTTTTTATGAAATACACCATAAATGATTTAGTATACGGATGCACATATTTTTATATTTGGTCAAATAAATTAATATGTGTGTTTTCCTATTACATCTTTGAAAATAAATGAGGAATGTGTCCATGGGACACAAATGATGCCCCCAGTGGTATATATATAACATTTAAAAGGAATTTTAAAAGTGATGCTACCAAAATTTGTATTTCATCTGAGTTTTGTGGTAATAAGCATTGTGTATAAGTCTCATAGTCATAACATTTAGTTATGGCAAACTTAAATTGGAGGAAGGAAATGAAAAATTCTGGAATTTCCATTTCCATTTGTAAAGGGGCATAACTCTAGAACTGTAACCAGATGCTCCTCAGGGCGCAGCTTTATACGACCGCAGAGGTTGAACCCTGAACGGTTGGGGCAAGTATGGACACAACATTCAAGCTGGATTCAGCTCTAAATTTGGATTGTGATTAAATAGTTGACACAGCATAGGTTTTGGACACAGAATGAATGTGGTCTAATGAACTTAAAATAATTTGTTTGCCTTTAGCAATCACTATGCTGTTGAATATTAATCCTCTCACAAAAATGTTTGAAGAAATTTTCTTTTTATTTATGAAATCTGAAATGAGAAAAATTTAACCCCCCCCCCCCCACCATTTTTTTTTTCAAATCCCCCTTTCCCTTTTTTCAAAACTGATCTCAATTCAAATTTCTAATGGAGTTTGCAACAATAACTACTCATTTAAATACATCATAAAATATTAAAATGTAACAAAAAGTGCTTGTTATCACTGAATGGTAAAGATTGTTTTAATTTATCAGTTGGTAGTAAAAGTGAATATACATTGTATATTGTACAAAACAATGATTTAAGTTGATTCAACTACTATTCTGGACAAAGAAAGATAACTCCAATCAATTGAAAATTTCTTGCTATTGCACAATATTGTGCAATTAGATATTTCTTGCTATTGCGCAATACTGTGCAATTGAAAATATTTGCTATTGCACAATACTGTGCAATTGAAGATTTCTTGCTATTGCGCAATACTGTGCAATTGAAAATTTCTTGCTATTGCACAATACTTAATATAATAATTTTGGATCCTGATTTGAACCAACTTGAAAACTGGGCCCATAATCAAAAATCTAAGTACATGATTAAATTCAGCATAAAAGCCAAAGAATTCAATTTTTGTTAAAATCAAACTTAGTTTAATTTTGGACCCTTTGGTATTTAATGTAGACCAATTTGAAAAACGGGACTAAAAATTAAGAATCTACATACACAGTTAGATTTGGCATATCAAAGAACCCCAATTATTCAATTTTTGATGAAATCAAACAAAGTTTAATTTTGGACCCCGATTTGGACCAACTTGAAAACTGGGCCAATAATCAAAAATCTAAGTACATTTTTAGATTCAGCATATCAAAGAACCCCAAGGATTCAATTTTTGTTAAAATCAAACTAAGTTTAATTTTGGACCCTTTGGACCTTAATGTAGACCAATTGGAAAACGGGACCAAAACTTAAGAATCTACATACACAGTTAGATCCGGCATATCAAAGAACCCCAATTATTCAATTTTTGATGAAATCAAACAAAGTTCAATTTTGGACCCTTTGGGCCCCTTATTCCTAAACTGTTGGGACCAAAACTCCCAAAATCAAACCCAACCTTCCTTTTATGGTCATAAACCTTGTGTTTAAATTTCAAAGATTTCTATTTACTTATACTAAAGTTATGGTGCGAAAACCAAGAATAATGCTTACTTGGGCCCCTTTTTGGCCCCTAATTCCTAAACTGTTCAGACCTCAACTCCCAAAATCAATCCCAACCTTCCTTTTGTGGTCATAAACCTTGTGTTTAAATTTCATTGATTTCTATTTACTAATACTAAAGTTATTGTGCGAAAACCAAGAAAATGCTTATTTGGGCCCTTTTTGGCCCTAATTCCTAAACTGTTTGAACTAAAACTCCCAAAATCAATCCCAACCTTCCTTTTGTGGTCATAAACCTTGTGTCAAAATTTCATAGATTTCTATTTACTTAAACTAAAGTTATAGTGCAAAAACCAAGAAAATGCTTATTTGGGCCCTTTTTGGCCCTAATTCCTAAAATGTTGGGACCAAAACTCCCAAAATCAATCCCAACCTTCCTTTTGTGGTTATAAACCTTGTGTTAAAATTTCATAGATTTCTATTCACTTTTACTAAAGTTAGAGTGCGAAAACTAAAAGTATTCGGACGACGACGACGCAAGACGATGCAGGACGACGACGACGACGCCAACGTGATAGCAATATACGACGAAAAATTAAAATTTTTGCGGTCGTATAAAAATGATGCCACCAAAATTCAAACGTGATCTGTGTTTTGTGGTAATGAGCAGTGTATAAGTTTCATAACATTTGGTTGCATTGAGGCAAACTAAAGTTAAAGAATGAAAATGAAAAAAATCAGCATTTTTTCCATTTGTAAAGGGGTGTAACTCTACAAGGGTAAAAGCGACACCACCAAATTTCACACATGATCTGTGTTTTGTGGTAATATGCATTGTGTATAAGTTTCATAATATTTGGTAGAGGCAAACTAAAGTTAGAGAAAGGAAATGAAGAATTCTTCCTTTTGTAAAGGGGCATAACACCAGAATAGTGGTTAGATTTACTATGTCTTACTAATACTGATATAGCTGACCTGCCTGCGAAAGTTTTGCAAACAAGTGATATGAGCTGAATTTGTCTGGACAGTGCAATTGTTTCTTGGTCAATGTCATTTTTAAAGTTTCCCTGGCTCTTACCATGAGTGTTCTCAGCATAGGAGACCTTGGCTGTATATTTCAAGCCAGTTTAGACAGAGCTTACTGGTACTTACCATGAGTGTTCCCAGCATAGGAGACCTTGGCTGTATATTTGGAGCCAGTTTAGACAGAGCTTACTGGTACTTACCATGAGTGTTCCCAGCATAGGAGACCTTGGCTGTATATTTGGAGCCAGTTTAGGCAGAGCTTACTGGTACTTACCATAAGTGTTCCTAGCACAGGAGACCTTGGCTGTATGTTAGGAGCCAGTTTTGGCAGAGTTGACTGGTACTTACCATGAGTGTTCCCAGTACAGGAGATCTTGGCTGTATGTTAGGAGCCAGTTTAGGAAGAGCTAATTGGTACATAATACTATTCTGTCCTCCCATGTTATTCATGTTCATCATGCCCATTCCATCCATCGGACCTGATGACATATTTAGTTGTTGCTGTTGTGTTGCCATGTTGTTATGCTGAGGTGGTGACATGTTCACATGTTGTGGTGACATATTCATGTGTTGAGGTGACATATTCATATTCTGTGGTGAAATGTTCATGTGATTTGGTGACATATTAACACATGGTGGTGACATACTATTACTATGATTTGATGAATGAGATGGTGACACACCCATATGTTGTGGTGACATATTATGTTGTGGTGACAGATTCTTCGGTGACATATGATGCATTGGAGACATGTTTCTTAAGTTTCTCTTGTCTGGCATCAAATCTTCTAATGCATTCTGAAAGAGATATCATAGGACTTAAAAAAAGGTATGTACACATCCTATTACCTTAAATTCTAGTAGTGAAAATTGAAATGTAAAAAGACTAACCAAAGATACCAGTGTTTCTATTTAAGGACGGATTATTAACAATATATTTTAAATCATGACTTCCTACTATATCCTCATCATGATCCTGGACATGTTTTTTGAGGCCTGGTGATCTAAAAAAAACCTTATGACCTACTGAGGTGCCATAAATAAATTATTTTGGAAGGACTACAATTTAGCCTTTGAATGGTTTGCTGCACTTATAATATACAACATGTACAGGGGTTAATATAACATTCAAGTTACTTCATTAGTGATACATGTAAATATCTAGGCAGCCAGTGAAATTAATGGATTTCTAATACAAGAGGATATTGTGAGAGTTTTCCTGAAACTGGATCCACTCAAACAAATACCAGTTTGTTATTCTAAAATTTCTAATTCAAACAGCCATTTAAACAAAAATAATAAAATTATAAAATCGCAAACAAAAAGTCATTTCATACAAAAATTGCATATTTGCATAAGAATATTGATTTCACCAAATACATCTGTTAACATTACTGATTGGTTATCAATTCATCTGCAAAGCTGTGTCATTCTCTATTACAGAGAAAAGACTAGTTTTTACTGGGCCATAGATTCCTACAAAGTATGAGTAAATAAGTGCAGCTATTATGATGTTTTTTTCTGAAACATGATTTGCAATCTGACTGCTATCAATAAATTAGATCTTCACTTGATCATATTCAGTATTTACTGACAGTAATACACCATTTAAAAACATCTCGTCAAGTTTATAACTCTGTCAAATAAAAACAAATGTTTGTGTGAATCTAATTAAGTTATTCTCCTGCCTTAAAAATTCAGACCTAAGCTGTGAAACGAAATCTTTCACTTTTTTTCCTAAAGAAATACCTTTAAAAACAAAAAAAAATATAATTGAGGGTGCCACATTAACTCTCCGTTCAAAAAATCCTTATAAAAAACCTGAATGCAGAATGCAAAAGTCAGAATAACTTCCTACAATATTTATCCCAAGAATTTGGTTTTCAACATGAAACCATTTTCCCTTTATTATACTATTTCATAACATAGCTGAACAGAGTACAAAAGACAACAGAATTTAAAGAATTTAAAGAGTACTGACAA
Source organism: Mytilus galloprovincialis (assembly GCF_965363235.1). Lineage (NCBI taxonomy): Eukaryota > Metazoa > Mollusca > Bivalvia > Mytilida > Mytilidae > Mytilus > Mytilus galloprovincialis. The sequence continues at coordinate 95,231,252 of NC_134843.1, forward strand.
AGGCATACTGTACAATCAATATAGATAGTTTTCACAACCATAGTCAGGGGGAGTTCTGGAGGTTCGTCAGATTTCTCCAGAAAAAAAATTAATATTATAAAAGACTATTCTAGTTATGATCCTACGTAAACCTCTTCAGACACATCCTAAGATGTTGGCCTGGATGGAGCCACCACCCAATCATACATGGACTAATTCCATTGGGCGGATCCAGGTGGGGGCCGGGGTAGCCCGGCTCCTCCTTTTGTGGGAAAAATTTGGTTGATTATATAGGGAATCATTGAAGCATGACTGGAGCGGCCCCCCTCTTAGGTCAGTCAGAGGCCCCCCCCCTTATGAAAAGTTCTGGATCCGCCACTGAATTCAGTTATCTTTTCGGTTTTATATTACAGATTTAGATTATTATCTGCCAAAAAATAATACATGTATTTATATGTAAAATAATTAAAAATTAGGTTAGGATTACTTTTGAAAGCTAATTTCATTGACCAATTGTAAATATACATGAAAAAATCTGTGTACTTTAGATTTTTTATTTTGAAAGAAAACCGTTGTAATAGAAATGTCTATCAGGTGTGGGCTGCTACTTTGTGTTTGGTGTATAGAATAATAGGAACTATAATAGAAACAGACAAATTGTAAAGTGCTGATGTTAATGGTCCTTCAATAGATATCTTTATTAACAGCATACTCAATTTCAGGTGAACTCTTTTCAGTTTCTCTGTACTTTCAAATGCATTTATTCAATAATAAAACTTAAAAGTCAAATTTTAGAATAATAATTACATATGATTTGCATTATTTATAACAGAATATCTCATTCAAAAATTAAAATCCACTCTTTTTTATAGGAAAATACAATTAAAGTAATACGTTGTTTTAAAGGACTTTTAAGATGAAAAGAAATCACAATGACAACCTTAAAAACTTTACTTGGAAACAAAAGTGATCGAAACTTGCACCTGTCGATTTTAAATACCAGCAGATGGTAAATAGACCCAAACTGAATGATTTTTCTCTATTTATATTTAAATTTACCTTTATTTCTTGTGCGCCAATCGTAAAAGAAATTTTGATCAATTTCTTTGTGGTATTACATAATTTGCATATAGTTTTTGTTGATAACTGCATCAAATTGAAGTGGATGTTTGAATAGTAATGAGATCATTTTGAAATTCTAGAGACTTGCAGCAGTTTCCTTTTCTTTTTACAAACAAAAAAACTGCATCTAACTCAACAAATGCATTGTGCATAACAAACGCACTGAAAAAATCATTTAAAACTATCGCAAAAGATAACAACATGAATGTCAGATGGTTGATGCAAGCTGCATTTTAATAATCTCATTTTTCCTGGTCAAATTTTCAAATGGTTTTAGTATCGGAAATGATTTTATAATAACAGTTCTGAGAGCACCTGTTAATATTGTACAGGTTAAAAAAATATAAGTTACCTTGATTAATCTCATAAGATCATTCATAGAAAATATCTTGTTTATTCCATGTTTAGTTACATTTATTAGTTTCTCCAATATTCAATCTATATTTTATTTCCTTTAATCACAATGACAATGGCTTTTAAAACTTCTTGTAATAATTGCTTGTCTTACTCCATGTTATTTCAGATAGGGTTTCCTCTATGATAAAGCTTAAACTGAAAAGTAACCTTTACATTTCAAATCAGTTACTGTTGATTTACTCATTTTCCTCAGAGGGAAATAGTGTTTTATGTGACTTTCAAAGTTTGAACAATTTAGCATATAAGCCTTCAGAAAAATTGTATTTGTTGCAGACTTGATTATGATAGAAGTGATTATCATTTACCCTCGAAATTGACCAAAATAATTACCTTATTAATGGTAATAAAATGACCAATTTTCGACTTAAGAAAATGAAACATTTGTTTTTCTATCTAAAATTTCCTCAACAATCAATATGTATCTTATTCAAATAATTCTATTAAAACTTTTTAATGATCAAATATACAATAATGGATGGTTTGAGATGCCTTGGGCAAATGATTGATATTACGATTTAATGACCAGCGGTTCTTGGATCTGAATGGCCGACATCAAATAGAAACATTTTCCCTCATTAAGGAGATGAACATCCTTTGTTCAATATAACAATACACAATCCAACAAATTTAATTACAAATCATTAAGATTTTTGTAATATGCAATCAATGGTGGCCTGTCCTTGGTTTTAAACGACCAATTACCAGAAACTAGTTGAATAAATACAATACTTTGCCATTGTTAATAATTGTTTTCATGGAATGTATTACTTACAAAATAATCAAATGGAGAAATCAACATAAAAAAGACAAATTAATAATTTATATTATCCTACACTTGTAAAATTGTATCTAAAACAGATTTTTATGAGGGAATGGAATTTAATTCCACTAAAAGCAACTAATACAGACAATAAAGTATAAATAAAATTTGAGATGATTTTTTTTTTGTAGCTTTTAAAAAAGTTTTGCAGGGATTTATTGTCATGATTCTATTAAAATTTAAAATATAATTTTGCCATTTGAATAATTCCACATAAATACATGTATATCAAAATACAATATATAGAACAGTGGTGGATCCAGAAATTTACATAAGTGGGGGCCCACTGACTGACCTAAGAGGGGGCCCGCTCCAATCACGCTTCAATGATTCCCTATATAAGCAACCAAATGTTTTCCCAAAAAGGGGGGGCCCGGGCCCCCTTGCCCCCCTCTAAATCCGCCTCTGTAGAAGCTATGCTTTATGTATTCATAATTCTGCTTAAAATCTCAATATTAGTTATAATACATTTAGTCTAGATTCTGTTATTTTAATATAAGACAGCTTGTCTGCTTTAAGTTTTTAACACTAACAGGAAATATGTCTAGTCTCATAGTCATCAGAATGTTACGGTGTTTAATTGTCCCTAAATACAGATTTTCTACATTCAAGTGATTATTCTAGGTTTAAAATATAAATCCATGAAATTTAAAAAATAAATAAAAAATAATATCATTTTTAAATCTTATCTTTAAAATTATTACAAATCACTTAATTATCGAAATATTCTCAGTCAATACTTGAAAACACATAAAATATTAACCATAGGTTATATAATATGAGGAACAGGATCAGATGTCGTAATTCAACACCTAAAAATCAAAGGACTGAACAGACATGTATGGAAGTCTGTAATTTCATTGTTAAAAGGGTGTAATTACAAGGAAATAAAATCAAAACAGTCATAAAACTCACACCTGCCAAATATTAAAAGCATAAAAATGCTTGTTTTGACAATTTTATGTTTGTTTATTACAATTTTAATACTTTTAACATTCCACTATTAACAGTTTAGATTAAAAGTAACATCATATATCTATAAGAATTTGTACTTGAACAATAGATGAACATAGTTCATTGTCATTATTCCAGAAATCTTTATAATCTGGTCAAAACAAATTGTGGAGCAGATGTGTTGTATATTGATCTTAATTCATCTACTATATCTTTTCTTTCTCATTAATGGGGTAATTTCTCAAATTTTTTACTTTGGTCCTTTTTTTTTGGATGTAAGTCTGTCCAATTTAAAACAGTGAAACAACTGTATGTAATTTACTGTAAATTCACAAATTATTGCCTGCATTTATTGAGATTTTTCAAGAATGAACAACATTGCGAGTTTGATTATTGCGATTTTAGGAAAAGCTTTGTACAGATATACAAAACAGACATTAGAATGAGTTAATTTTTATTCGCATTAATATAAAAACATCACACTAATTTCTGATTTTACAGTAATGAGTATTTACTTGTAATGTAGGTCAAACTTTCCATAGTTTGGGATCATTATTTCAGTAATTTACCTGTGAGACTAAACTAGCTCTATAGGCTGCCAACTGCTTCAGATAATCTTTCTTAGCGGTCTCCGTCTTCTTCTTGTACACCTTCAATAAAAACGCAGAAATGCAAATGACAGCATGTGGCATAGTGTTTATTTTCAAACTTGAGACAAAAAAATATACCAGAAATTAAGCTGATAGTTATCTATTATTAATGACTGTAAACCAACTTATTTTCCCGGCTACTTTATTTGGTATTTAGCTCTTTCTAGTCCACTTTACAGCAATTAATTTAGCAATTTTCTAATTTACTTGATGTAGTTAAATAAGGAAAGATCCAAGTTATACATATTCACAATAATCTAAATTCATGTTATTTTTCTTCTTGTGAAAGTCACGAAAATTAGCTGGTTTACTGTAACACCCCTAAAAAGATAACCTACACATTTTTGGCATCAACATTGTAAACTAGAATTATTTTTTCAAAAACATTTGTTTTTTTTTTACATAAAGAAAATTAATAGAATTTATCAAAGTTAAATAAAAACAAATCTATATACAAAAGCTTAACTAAGGATATGGCATAACATTAAAAGATACTTGTATTCAATTGGCAGCTTTATATGTATGTTTTCTTAGAAAAAACATCTGCCCTATTTACAAAACTATTACTACTGCATATCATTAATCATAAAAAAAACATCTGCATTGAAGAAAAAAAAAAGGAAGTTGATTTTGTTGAAAACAGATGTTGACAACAATTGCAGTTTTCGAAATTGCACCATTTTCTGTATAAAATTCAATAACTTAAATGTTAAGTTGAATTTTATTGCCCATATTCTGAACAAATCTCCTGATAGTACCTTTGCAGTATAGAGTTATGTTACAACCCTAATATAGCATTCTTGTAGTATGGTCTCTAAATTGTCAACACTGAATTAGCACCAAATTTTTAACTTAATTAATACAGATAATTGTGATGGAATATCCCAAAGATTAATTGAATACTGTCTAATACCACCTTTCTTGGCAGTCAGTTTAAATTGTTTTAATCAGAGTGCCTGGTAAGAAAACTTAGACCAGTAGGATTACTACTCACTATTTAAGTGTTGACATGCTAGTGATAAAAGTAGACTACTATTTAAACCACTCAGCCACTGAGGCCCCTGGAACGAAACAGTGTCAAAACTGGATAACATGGCCAAATTAAAGGGGGCTAAAATTTCTGACCACAGGTTTCAATAGTAGAAGTATAATGTTAAAAGCATACAAATATAGTACATGTATATGCCAAAAACACATGCTAAAAGCAATTTGTTTGAATTAAAAAGATGCTTGGACATTTATTTTTAAAAAAGATGCTAGGACATTTATTTTTAAAAGAAAACAGACAGCAAAGCTATGCTGACTAAGTCATTCCATAGCCAACATTGTGTGTTGTCTGATTGGAGACAATATAAGGAGAAAAACACATTTTATAAGAGTAAAAAAAACTCAAACAATAAATCCTCCAGAGCCCTTATGTGTCTTACAGAAAATTTCTAAACTTACATAATATTCCACTGCTTTCTGATGGCAGTCTATATATCTTCCTGTCCACTAAATCTTCCTATAACACCTACTGTTATGTAGTCAATTTGTTTTTTATCCTGAATATGTATGAGATATTTGCCACTAGATGTTTTAAGAAGGGAACAAACCATTAATCAACCAGACCAGGAAGTGAATTCTGTTTGTCTTCTGATAAACTAAAGCTATTGTCTAGTAATTGTCTTTGGAGCCTCGAGGCAATTGGTCTATGTAGTTCTTGTGATCACTAGCCTGACAACATTCAGGTTGGGAGTGTGAACCCTGCTTGTAGCATGGTGTATTGGACTTTGATCTTTATTGACTATGTTTGACAGTCTTTCATAACTTAAAACTCATGGTTCTCTCTTAGCACTCTGGCCTCCCCCAGCAAAAGCTAGTAACCATGGCAAAGAGAGCTAAAGGTGGAGTTAAACAACAACAATCAATCAATAATTCAATTGTATTTCTGTAACAGAAGTACTGGTGTATGGTTTCCTCAATTGAGGGCAAGAAAAAATCTGAATGATACACCTTAAACTTCTAAGTATGCAAAGATAAGTAAAAGAAACATGTGGGCACACATCCAATTAAATAACAACAAATGTTATATTTGCCGATCACGGCACTCAGAAAGGGTGGAGTTAAAGTTCAAACACAATGAAATAATTTAGAAAGCAACCCAATGACAAATAGAAATTCATCAAAACCCTTAAAGGAGATCTAGAAGTTTGTAAGAAAAAGACCTGTAATTATAGTTTGATCCACTTATTTTTGTACAAATATAAAAACCCTTCAAAATATGAATGTAAAAGACCAGAAAAAGTCACTGTTTAATTAGGTAATGAAGGATTTTAAATTACATAAAAATGTGAGACCATCCCTGATCTGTTTGAGGTAGGTAGTTCCTTATTGCTCATCGCATTATTGTTTTAATCCATCCTCAAAAAAACTATTTTTTATTATACTCAGAAAAATAGATATTAATGTGAGGTCTGGACAAATTCTTTGATCTCTTGACCACTGTCCATTTTTATTGATTCTCTTATAACTAGTGTTTGTCAGTGAGTGACAGATGATTTTATCGAAGTGACAAATTCGTCACGACTACCTGATTCACAGCAATCCAACGTAAGCTATTTCCCCCAGATTCAACATATTTCATGTTTTTGAGATGTTCCCTTTTTTCATTAACAGCTAATGTAACGTATTGATGTAAATCATGATTAAATTTCATTATTCCCAAATGAAAAGAGAAAAAAATTGTAATTTATTACACATTTCATTGATTAAGTATTTGATTAATTGTTAATTTTTCACTTCTGATGCAAATCAATAATGCCATTTCAACTGCCAAATTACATAGTAACAGAATATTATAAAATATATCATACACTGAGGCACTGTAAATTATCTCCCTTGAGAAATTAAACAATAGACGAAGAAATAAAAATTCCACTTCTGACAATGCTGTAATCTTTGGTAATATTAAAAATCATTTCAGCAAATAAAATTCCAATTGGTGACAAATGAGTGTCACTGGCCTCGAAAAATCTTTCAGGAATTAATCAAAATCGTTAATGACGTGTCAAAACAATTCCATCTTCCACGAACCATTTTACAATGTCAACAGAAAAAATAATGGATTAAATACATGCCATATTGTGTTTTTCTCATTTTTTATTCATTACAAGAGAGGCAAATTATTTTTCTGATTTTCTACAGTAGCGCTACTATTCATTAATTATTTATAGTATGAAATAAAATTCATGTGTACAATTACAGCTAATATCATATTTACTTTATCATTTGAATAAATAGCAGATTTAATTTGAAGCCCATGGTACAAGAGATTTTTTTTATATAGTTGCTCAGTAGGAAGTTTTTTGGCCCAAAAAACAAGGAATATAGGGCTCCATTGGGTTTAGCACTTAAACCATAGCATGTTCAAGTGTATGGGCAATAACTCCTTCAAGAAGTAAAAAGACTATTTTGTTTTGCTCATAATTTCTTATGTTTACAATTTCTCTCTCTATCTTTTATAGTTTTCTTGAAAAAGAAAAAAGAAAAATACCAATAAATGCTACCACCATCCTTTGGTCTATATTTTGCATGGTTGTCATTTTGGTTAATTGTCAGAATCAAATAGCATTAACCTACTCTTTAAGATCATGCATTCCAAAACTGGTTGCAATTGCTACATTGGATTCAGAGTTTTGATAGTGGGGATGACAAGTTGACAACAGACGTCAAGTGATGGCAATAGCAATAGCTCACCTGTACCATACAGCAGGTGAGCTAAAAACTAATATCTGGCACCTTTATGTCTCTTGTCTGCAAATAAGATTTTGCAACATTCTCATTAAATAAATCATTTTTCCCCACTGTATTTCAGTACAGATATCAAGTTAATTCTCCATTTAAAAGTATTGAAAACTCAAGTTCACTTGTGTACCTACATTTTTATGTTCTGGATCAAGTCCATCCCACATCTGGGCAACAATCTTGGATACCTCTCCAAAGCTAGCATTAGGGTTCTGTCCCTTGATGGCAGCTTGAGTGTCTCGGAAAAACAATGCATAGGCTGATACAGGCCTGAAATAGGATAGTAAAAATATTTACCTCTATCATATACTTCTTTAGTTAATCAAACCATAAAATAATATATCATATTGACATACAAAAAATAAGTGTTAATAAGTTAAATGATGAATGTGTCCATGGGACACAAATGATGGCCCCAATTGCATTTAATGTTATAGGGAGGAATAACTTGAGAATGGTAAAAGTAACACCACAAATTGGAACTTGGTATGAGTTTTGTGGTGATAAGAGTTTTATATAAGTTTCATACCATCTAGTTGCAGCTAGATAAGTTGCAGACATAAGTTAGTGAACAGAAACCAATTTTGGGACCTACCAATGGACAAGGGTAACATTTAATTCCCCCTTCGGTGACAGTCGGGCATACAAATTCATGAAATAAACGAGTTTTTGTTTTATGTTGCTGTTTTTCATTTTAATATTTATGCATATATGATTTATGCTTTAACAGAATTCCTTTATTGGGCAAATTAACCCTGGGTTAAAACCAACAAATCTTAGTTTTGATTGAAAAGAAGAGTAAATCACTTACTTCTGTGGTTCATTTGGATCTTTCTTCTTCTTTTTCTTCGTCACTTTTGGTTTCCTAGTTTTTTTCTGTTTCTGAGCCTCCTCTACGGCCGCTGCAGCCGCTGCTTGTCTCTTCATGAAAGCAAGCTACAAGAATATGACATGTTTTAACCTTTCCAGATTCATTGACAGTTTTAATCTTACATTTGAAATTATCAATTATATCAACTAACTTAATAGACGTATTTACACTTGTATGCAAATTTGTCCGCCATTACGTAAAATCATACAGGTTCCCATAAACTTTGACATCATAATTTAAAATATTTGACGTCACAATTTAAAAATGATTGTTGCTCGAGGTCAAAGGTTGATTCAGAGTTGATCTAAGGTCATTCGGAGGCAAGATACAGCTAAATACCAAAAGTGTAAATACGTTTATACTAATAATAATTATAATATCATATAATTGAAGTCAAAATGATCTGTTTGGATGTTACTACCATATATTATAAATGATAAAGGACAGGGAAATCCCAACCAGGACCTTATAAATCATCTATACAATAGAATCCCTAAAGTGAATACATAGGGTATGCATGGTTGTTACGATAAATACTCAAAATTGTCAAATATATGTAATATTATAAATGTTTCCATTAATGGTTCAGATTTGTCAGAAGTAAAATATCCTTTTTTGAGTTAAAACTTCTTTTAATACTGTGAAAGTTCATTCAATGTCCCATTTTTCTTGTACCGGTAAGGTAAATCAAATTTCCTGTTTTGACAGTCTTCCTAAAGTTTGAAATGGGACACTGTTCAGCCATCAGTCAAAATTCAAAGATAATTCAGTGACTTTATTTTAATGTTGGATTTTTTTTTTCTTTTCAAAAGACAACAGGCATTATCATTCATTTCCATTTTTACCAGCAAGAGATGTTTTAATCAAAGAGCAGATTGCTCTGAGGGATTTGATTGCCATCGTTTTCATTGACACAAGTATAACTGGATAGTATTATTTTAAAAACTTATTCAACTGCACATGTAAAATCATAAAAATGTAATTTACGTAATCTGAATAGTTACTCAACTTTAGAAATAGCCAATCCCGATTACAAGTGTATGAACAGTGTACTTATTATGTTTTATTTTTGTTCTATCAAATCCAAGTTTACTTTCCACAGCAGTCACTGAGAGTGAGAGGAGGTATTTCACTTCGAGCTTTATCACCTATTTTCCTACGTTAATTCTAGGAGGAACCCCATTCCTAATTCTTTAAATATTTAATTTCCTTTGAGTCAGTGGGCATGACTCCTTTCCTTACACACTCCTCTGTTTAAATTGCGATTGTTTTTAATATAATACAACATTTATCAACAGAAGAGTTAATTTTTCTTGACGTGTCGAATTGTAATTTGATTTAATAACGGAAGGGAGAAAACTCGAAAAGATAATATGGAAGACTCCATTTCGGCTGAAGGGGTGTTGTAGTTATACCTTTACGATGTGGACTACACTAATTTTAATTTAAATGATGCATATGACTTAAAATTATGCAACAACAAAAACCCTCAATAACAGACAGACATAGAAAGGATCCCATGAGTTTCAAATTAATCAACAGAGTGGGCAATCCAGAGCAACCATTCAATCGGATGCCCCTTGAAGTCAAGAAAACTATATGCATGAGCATAATTACATAAACAAACCCTAGACTTGTGATTTGCAGCAAGAAAGTATATTAAATGTTAATTAAACGACCTAGATGGTTCTCCATTTCTTTATGAGAATACAATATCAAATATCAGTTTCATAACGGTGAAATATAAGAAAAACTCCACTTCAGTTCTTATATGACAGAAATAGATTTATCAGAATTCAGAGAACTCTCGCATTTTATCAAAACTGGGGAATTCCCTCTGACGTGTTTCTAAATTTATAAAAACACTAAATATAAATACTGCTTAATTCTGATTTTCCGTGTTGTTCAAAACACGGATATAAGTCAAGGGAAATATCAAACACGAAGATTATGAGAAGAACATTATAGGAAAGTTGTTTAAGTTCAATCCTTTTGCTTGTTTTTACCTTTTAAAGCAAGACAATCATAAGAATCTGAGATGTTCCTTAATGTTTAGAATAAAACAGTTGACGTGAGGGCATGGCCCTGAGTCAATGGTATTATAAGTCTACAGATTGCTTGAAAGCAATCGTATCCCAAAAACAACAACTTATTTGTGATAAAATGTATTCATCAAGAAGAAGCAGAATTTTAAATGTATGTATTTGCTTTAAAATTTAGCATATGAACATACATGTGCTTTAACGAAAGATACCAGTGTGGTTATAAAAGTTGTTAAATGTGCACACAATCTATGTTTTTTCATACATTATGTTTTTCTTTATTGTATTGTTTGCCTTCAACCTTTCTTGATATAAATGTGCATTTCTTAATAAATAAAATATACAAATATTGATTACTACAATTCATAATAAAGCTTCTTATATCATGTATATTGTTGTAATACCAGTATCCAAAATAGTTGCCATTAATTCTATAGATATAGGAAGATGTTGTATGAGTGCCAATGAGACAACTCTCCATCCAAATAACAATGTATAATGCATACAATACACATTACAATATGAATCTAACTAGTGGCACTTGACTTTAAAAAGAGCCTTTGTAACTGAGTATTGTCAGCAATGGCCGCTCTCCTTCATTGTAGAAAAGAATATAATTGAAGACTATAATCTCTTTTTTGTTACATTTGTATTGCTGATAATTTTGTTGTTGTTTACAATTTGTATTGCTGGTCATTTTTTTGTTGGTAACACTTTCTATCTAAGCTGGATAAATATTTAAACACTATAACTGACATCAAACTAACCTGTGCTAAAGGAAGAGAGTCATCACTACTTTCTTCACTGCTCTCTCTCCTGGGAGAATTTTTATTATTTAAAGCATTCTTTGAATAAAAACTTGATGTAGTAACACATCCGTCCTGTACAGGTGGCGCCATTATCATCCCATTAGCTGCTATCAAACTATTTGACATTGAGATATCAGGCATCTCCATGTTTTCTGGCGGAAACTGAGGCGCCATATTTGATCCATTAGAATTATTATTAGGTGAGCTCATGATAGAATTATTATAGTTAAGTCTATGATGTGAATGAAGAGTGGCAGGGTCAATGTGAGAGTCTGTTATCGTTGGTTGAATGTGAGATAAATTGTCCACTGTGCCTGACGGCAAACTTAAACTTGTTATATCAAAATCTTCGTCTCCAAAACAAGGTGTGTGAAAAGACTGGAATAAATATAAATGTATAATAAATGTATTACTTAGTAATAATGAAAAGTACAAATAATACTAATCTAGTAACATACACATTGACTTTCTAGCATTTCCTGTATCAGAATAACTGTTCAGAACAAATACTGACTGTTGTTTCCATCCTAGACTGTCATTGCTCCACAGTTGTGTGAAGTTATTCTTTGACAGAAAATTACTACAGTTTCTTTCATTGAGATGTGAATACATTTCAAAGAATGTCACTGATGGCTGTTTTATATATAAATATATATGTGAGTTCACATGTATATCATTCTTAAATAAAAAAAAGATGATTATTTAACACATGTACAGGTTTATAAATTCTATTTCATTTTCTTTAAGTTGACACGTTTCAATAACCAAAGTTGTGCTTGTGCTACAAAACTGGGAAGTCAGTTTAGAATTGCCCCAAGAATCTAATGGCAAATTCTGACTATATTTCACCATGTTTGTTTACAGTTTTTACCTCCTTACCAAAACAATTGTATTTCTGAGTAATTACACAAATCTAACAGAAACTGACAGTCAAATGGATTTCACCAATAAAGCAATTTGTAGGAGCTACTTACAAATGGATAGAATATTGATCTACACAGGAAGCAATCTTTTATAATTTTCTGTATAATATTATCTGTTAATCATTGGGCATCAATGGTACTCATTAGGGAAAAATTACCTTATCTTGGAATAGTTTTACATTTAATTTTATCAATCAGTATATAATTTTGATGATTAATAATTGCAGTCTCAATTTATATAATTCTCTTTACTTCATCATAAAAAACCTGAAGTTTTAATATGTAGGTCAATTATTATAAATACTGTTACTCATTACTGAACCCTTGGAAGCCAGAGATTTAAAAATGTAGGTCACTTTGACCTTATCTGATTCACTTATATTTACTGATTAATTAATTGATCGTATTCAAATGAGAGCATGAAATGGTTGTTGTTTTATAGTAAACTGACACAATGATCCGTATACATTCAGAGATTTTTCTATGTTTTCATTATTGCAAAAATTTAATGGGATAGGTTTCACAAAAGTTAAAACTCTCCTTTCAATTTTTTTGTGCTCTCTTTCTTATTATTGCAGCATTTCCTTCAAATTGCAATATGCAATCTTTTATTTGTGTACATTGTTCAACAATCATAATAAATGCATGAAAATGTTTGCATTTGCGATTTTATTTTGCTTTTCAAATATCAGATACATGTATTTAGTACTTTCCAATTTGGATTTCATTTTAGAAAGAAGCAAAGAACGGTTATCCAAAACACAGCATCAATCTCTTGTTTGGAACTTCTATAACAGTAGCCTGTATTTTATTGGAAAATTTCATACAATTTTCTTTTTATTCATCCAACATTCTTTTGCTTCAGAATTCTGTATCCACTCAGAGTGTGACACTTTCAATTCTCGTTTTAATTCCATCTACTTACAGAGTCAAATCAAATCAGTTCTCATGTTCCTAATTATCCAAACTTCTTAAATTCAAAACACCAATTTAAAAAAAAAACTTTTCCCAGATCTCCAATGACTGTTAAGATTTAGAGTGTAATGGCAACCACATCAATATGATGTGTAAGTGGCCGTAAATGGATTATAAACTCTTCAAGTACCTTCATCGACATTCGATAAATCAGCAAAATTGTATTCATCACCTGTCGTTTTAAGGTGACAAAACAAATTTGTTCTTTCAAACCTTACTTAATTACCCATTTTATCTGATTTCTTTCTAATGAATCTTTGTTCAAAATTTTTTCTTAAAATGTTACCTTTTAAAAACAAATAAACTTCACCAAACACCTGTTGTTTAAAATTTTCTTTTTTAGTATTTTAAAGATTTAAGGTGAAAATCATGAAATCCTTCAATGAATACAAAGTTTTAATTAAATCATTATCAATATTAAAAATATTTTTTTCCTAAGATTACGTAATACAATATTGCATATATGACACTGCACTTTATGGATATCAAAATTCTACAAAGTAGGAAAAATTTATGTTTTTAAAACATTATTATTATTGATTATTCTATTCACATTTTAAATCATAAATGTCATTCTTAAAGATGGTAAAGAGACATTTATAAAATTTTCAAATCTAATTCTTTACGAAATTAATTGAATTATATAATTGCAATTCAGTAATTTTAAAGTGAAATATCTTTTAGAAATTGAAACTATAATAAAATATCTGTGATAGGATTCAAGATCTGAAATGGTTTTAAAAAGGTTGAATTAAATTTGTTTTCTTTCAAAAAATGATAAAGTTATATTTTGTTACTAAAGATCCTTTTCTGTTTTAGCCACTGCAAGACATGTGTATTTGCTTCTTAATACTTTTACAACATATATCAACAGTAAGATTGATTTTTTTTTTTAAAATGTTGTTATAATTGCTATTTCAAAATTTCCATTTAAGTGCCTCCATGGGGGAAATTCTTTTCAAATACATGTAGTGACAGTCGGCATGTATGGTTTTTAAGATTGATTTGTCAACTTAAACTTGCTTTTTCTTTAAAAAATTATAAGAAACTTTGTTATAAACAATGCTCCAGATAGTTTCTGTTCCTGTCACGCCTATTGGAACAAATATTCTATACCCTTTATTCTGCTAGTGTTTACTAATACCAAAATATTTCTTCCAATGGAAATAAAATTACAGGAAAATCTTCCATTTTAAACTAATATTCTATTCCATAACACAAACTGCCATGAATATATAACTGAATGATTGACATTACAAACCAATTACTTATAAATGGTGAAATGAGGCCAACATGAATCTTTTTGGAATAATGGATTTTTGTTTGGCTTTCACAAGATTCAATGTAGGTCGACAAGTTCCTTCACTAATATTAAGTATAATGAGTGACTACTGTTACATGAGAGGTAAAAACAACGGCCTTCTCTAGTTACCAACCTTATATCAAACAACAACTAACATTTTAGGAAAAGGGGGAACAACTTGCATGGCATAATCTTTTGAAGTATAAGGACTGAAAAATATTTTACCTCATTTGTAAAGTAACTGTTACCATGACTTGATGGGTTTGCCATCACTGCTGACAGTGGGAAAAATCCTGGTGGCAGAACTTGGTTCTGAAAATAAACACCAATTTCAAGAAGTTAGATACCAATTTGAATAAATCTTCCCAAAACTAACATCTGAATATATATATATTGTTCCCAATCCTCCTAGAAGCAACACTCGACAGCAAGTTATAATCATTATTAAAATCATTAATTTTTCTGATCACCCACACAGTAAACTGTAACATCAGAACAATATTTGATGTAAATAACAACAAAACTTAATGTTACAACTCCCCCCACATCATGATGGAGTGTGCCTCAAGGGATGGTCAGTTGTTTGTACTGTAGTAAACTGGACCACCTGTTGCTACTATAGTGAGACCTGAACAACATGAACCTTACATATTCTCACATTTACGTGTGTCAATATACGATGAAGACACCCATATTTCTTAAAATTAGAAAAAAAAAGAATCTGCATAATCAGATCAACTGTATAAACATTTCCTTTGATTATAATTCTGAGTGGCTATAACTGAAAGGTGGAACTGTGACCATAATACGTAGATACCTGTAATGTCCAGAGGGCCTATATACGTAATAACAGTTTGTTTACATTTTGTTTGAAGCAGCTGTTATAATAAGTTGGTCAACGGTCATTTGATGAATCAATGATTAAAATAAAGCAGAAAAATTAAATTTAAAATTTGGTAAAAATAAATTACAAATATAAGATAAAAGAACTGTGATGTCAAATTTAAATTTAGATCTTTGTCAAAACTTGCTAGCAAAGCACATAAAACAATACCTCTGTCCCCACTTAAAGCAAGTCTATGAAGTCTAATCAGATGTTTAAGAGAATTGAGAATACAAATTGGACAAGAAAACGATTGTCAAAGACCATTATCTGATTATCTACAAAGGGAACCCTCAAAAAGGTATGTAAGTTAACATTCAGTCAAAGTCTCATATGTTAAGCAGTTCACAGAACTGTTGCAGCAAACACTGAATTGACCTACCAGCTTTACTGATTATGATTGAATTTTTTATGGATAGTTTATGAGTTAAGTTTTCAGAGGTAACAATTACTCTTGATATAGAGTAGCTATTGGAGAAATCGACCTATACATGAGAAGAGGTCAAGGTAAAGTGAAACCTGTCAGATGGACATGTATGCCTTGCAATACTTTTATATAATAAATATCGTTTTCCTATTACACACAAGCAAGAAAATCATATGTAGCATTTTTTTTTAAGCTGACTAATACTGAACCAACAAAATAAGGTCAAGGACAACGGTCCATTACTTCATAACATAGGCATCTGTATAAAAGATTTGAAGTGTCCAGGTCTTCAACCTTCTGATTCAAATAGTTTACATGGCTGTTGCCAGATTAGCAACCCTTTGTCTCATATTCTACACCAACCCACTCAGGCGAGACAAAAACATTAGCTTTTATGTATTCATTTGTATAGAATTTCTGGTATCATTTCGTAACCTCCGATGATCATCTCCAGTTTCTACATAACTTCAAAACCAATTAGATTGAACTCAATTATCTAATAACAAACTTCTATATATCATGAAATCCATACCAAATTCATACTTAGAAATATTCTTATCATTATACAACACCATATAGATACCTCTAGTTTTCTGTCCATATATCAACGATTAGGACAAAAACAAAACAATATAATCCTTTAAGAATATCTTTGAAAATTAGTAAATATTTAAGATGTGTAAACATAAAGGCAAATCTTAAATAATTGAAATTTAAATTTAATCAAATAGATTTAAGGTATTAACTACAAGATAAGAAAAGTTCACCTGTTCTAAACACCTGTCATTTTGTCACATGACCAAAATGTTATGACCCTACAATTGCCTTTTCATGTTCAGGTAGAAATTAATGAAACATCAAAATGTTTTACCATCCTGAAGTCAATAATTTGGTCAGATTAGTTAACCTGGAGATAAATTCCTTATATCACTCTTCAAGTAATTACAAGGTCAAATAACAGGTCATTGTAAATTAATTTAAAAAAAAGTCTAACCCTTGTAAAATAGAGGCAGAAACCATCTACAAGCCTATCTTCCCCAAGTAGATCCAGTCATTAGGTCGTTAAAAACTCCCATCCAGTAATCATCACCAAGTTGAGAAAACAAAAGCAATTAATATTCATAAAATCTCTTGCTTTCAACATTTGTATAATTCATTTTCCTCTTTTATTAATATCATGAATATCACTTATGCTCAAAATTCATGAATTTGCATGTAAATATTAATTTAATATTTTACTGTGTGTATACCAAAAACTTTATGTTAATCAGACAATTGTGTCCTCGTCCCTTTTCCCTAAATTAAAAGTTCATGAGATTTACTATACTGATTGGTAAGGTATTCATTTTTTTCTAACTTTTTATTAATTATCTTTAGATATTTCACATTAAGTTATCTTTTTTATATTTCTAAAACACTCACATAGATTAATCTAATTTTAAGGCTTTAACTGGATTACCAAATATACCCCAATTTCTCATCATACATGTAAATGGATTGAATGATGGCTGTTTAATGTCCAGTGGCAAATATAACATATATACCATGCTTACACTCAGTTTATACTAGCCTAAAATGCTGAGTTCGATTTCAAACTTGCTAGTTAAGAGTCTTTGATTACCTGCTATTGATATGAGCATGGTACTATGAGACCACTAATAGGTCAGTTCTCTTATTATTTAAAAGATGATTCTTGAAAATAATAGTAGCACTTAGATTCATTCAACCTATCAACCAGTTTTCAGATTTATATTTGAAGTAACTCCTAATATTCTTTTCATGAATAAAAACAAACACTGAGATGATTCTTATGTCATTAACATGTAACAGCCATTATTTCAACAATACTGAGCACTATCATGTTTTACAAAACTTCCAAAGCAAACATGTTTTGTCCATGTGTATTGCCTCCAGTAGCCAATACACAGAACTTTGTACAACTGGACATTGAGTACAATCATGTATGCAATCAATAAATCATGTTTTTGGACAATTGATTGACAGGTGCCCTAATTATGGTTCTCTTGACAAATAACTGTGATAAAATCAACTATTACTTGTCATTTTACATATGACATTTATCATCATTTTATTCTTGTCAAGTTTTTTTTTCGTCTTTAATCTTTTCTAAAACAGCAATAAACTCCAATAACAATTAAGCAATGAGTACTTTAAGTAAACTATACACTGAATTTTAGCTTTTTTCTTACTTTTGTACCCAGTTACAACTTAAAATTTTAATTGATTCAAAAAGATAACTTACAACAATTGTTTTTTAAATTCTTACTAATTTCCTGCTTCCACTTTCTGCTAAATCATCCCTAATATAATGTATTCATTGTCTGAAGAGGTCAAATCTTTGTAAGTAAGTTTAACACTTATTCAATGGCATGGATGGAAGTTTTTGCTGTCCACAACAACTGGCAATGTGATAGACAATCACACTTGGTATGACATTTATGAGATTGAAAGAACTATATCATATTTTTCTTTTAGCAAATTATGGAGCAAGACTATAGCAGATAATTTACAGAAGTGACCTTGAACTTAATAGATGACTCAACTCCCCATTGACCTTTATCAAATTACGAAGATTGAAATTATGGATCTGAAATATGAAAAAAAGACCCACATGCTAAATTCCAAATTTGAAGGCACTTAAATGCCTTTTTTTTTTAAATTTCAAGTACATGGTTATCTATGTATTAATTTGTCTAACTGATTATTTAAGTTTTATTACCACTGTCAATGAGGCAACATAATTCAACATAAAAGGTTAGATCACATTTATCCTTGGAGAAACTTTAAAAGTTTTAAATAGTTTGACTGGATTTCAGAGATCTTAGAAACAGTAACACACACATCTTTTGTAATTACAGATTTAAAAAAAATATCTATTATCATTACAGCAATATTTCCAAACTTCATATTGTCAACTGACTCTTGTTTCTGCACTCTTCTGATATACCGTTTAAACAATAGAAAAAAACATTAAAAAGAGCATTCTAATGCAATTTGTATGTAACAATTTTTTTCATTGGCTAAAAGTTGCCGTCAAATCCACAGTTGACCAGGCGTAACTAAGGATGGACCCGCCATTTTGAATTGTTGAATCAACAAATGTTTGATTACTACTATATAATCGAAAATAAAACAACACCTACCTCGAATTCGCCGTTTAAATGTAATTTTATACGAATTTGAATCGTACAGGTAACGTAAAAATCTCTAGTTTGTAAGTTTTCATTTGTATGACGTCACGTTTAGCCATGACGTCTTTGCGCCAAAATCATTCATGAAGTTTCGCGGATTTTTTTTATTTGTCAAATTTAGACCTTTTTTCAAGTTTTATCGTATTATTTCTTTTTGTAATGCATTAGAATCGGAATAACAGTACTGTAGTTGAAGAGTTGCCACCGTCAATTTTGATTTGACGGTCGAAAATCTCCGTTTTACTGTCTCCGCTACGCGTCGCCAGTAAAACTGCATTTGCGACCGTCAAATCTACAATTGACGGTGGCAACTCTTCAACTACAGTACTGTTATTCCTTAATTCTGTTTTAAATTATAATTAAAATGATCTTTCTTCGAGATTATTTGTTTCTTTATCTACACTACAAATGCTATGTCAATTTGTGTTCCTGGGTTACTGTCTCCTTCACATAAGCTAGTTTTCATTTTGTTATACAAATTATAAACCATCAATCATCAATATATGATTTTATACACTATTCTTTATGATCTAACTAATTTATTTAAGTTTATACCTTAATCTTTTCAATTAACTGATTAGTTTTCAATAACAATAATGCTAATTGCTTGCTAAATATGGAAATTTACATAAAAAATTGTTATCTGAACTACATGTATCTGTTTTAATATGTTGGCTCTTTGGTTTGTAAATTTCGTCAAGCTTGCATTTGTAGTTTGGTTTTTTGAAAATATAATCTATTGTTTCGAAAAAAAGTGTTTTTTTTTACATTTTCTAAAATAAATCAATACTCCAAATTGACAACAACACTTGATTCACACAGGCGTTGGTTCACCTCATGGAATTAAATTTCTAAAATAAAGATGAAAAAAATTCCAATTATCCATGTACAATGTGTAATGTTTTTTGTATCCCAGGATAAGGAAGACAGTTAGATTGATAGTTTATGTGTCTAAGCTTAAATTTTCTGAAAGAAGATTTGAAAATTAAAATATATGGTATTTTTTTTTATTTAGAAGAATACCTACCACTGGTAATAACCAACAAGAGATATTCTTAACACTTTACAATTATTATAATACATTGTTCATTTGTATCAAAACAAAAATCAGACATTCTAATTTTTACATATAACTCCCATTTTTATTCATACTGATTCTTATGGTTTTAAAATGTTAAAATAGCGATACAGTACCTTTGGTATTTGACAGTTATAATATGTTCTAGGTCTTCTCATTTCCTCAACAGTTTCTAAAGTCATTTTTATCCGATAATACACACAGCTACAATCTAATTAATTTTCTTCGATATTTTACATTATCCTTAATCTACCGATATCAAAATGGACACAATCAGAGAAGAGTGATTTCAAATGTAAATTCCAATAATTGTAGCACTTTTTACACAACTATCCATGAAAAAAAAACCAACGGATAAACAAATCAATAAATATTAATTTCAAACTTTATATACGTAATTTTCAAAAACGCAGTAATGAAGATTTTTTTAAGTTAAAATTCCTTCCTTTCGTCATCACAATAAGGCAGTATAACTAAATTGTGAATGAGAATGAACCATTTCATTAGAACATTGCCTTATTCAATCAGACTCTTTCCATTAGTCATCTCCTGGGCTATTCTATTTATCCCCCTCTGAATGGCAGATGCAATCAAGATACTTTTAAAATGGCACCTGCTTTTCTTGTCCCTACAGTTTTGATTTTATGTCATTTTTAAAGTTCAAAGTAAACATTAATAAAAAATGTACAAATTAAGAGTCTACTATTTTTCAATTAGATATCCCTTGTGCTGAATAATAAGCTTGTTCAACATCAGATAACTGTTATTAAGATTAAGGAAAAAACAATTGGGAAAACAAATACAAAAATATCACCTGTTTGTACACTTCAATGATTCTTTAGTTAATTTAAAATTATTTTATTTATTTTAATTTTCTGATTTTCTCAAGATCCTTTCTACTTCTTTTCACCTGACTAACTTTGATTTAATTATATCTTTTTCCTTTTACTGGTTTCCAGCATTTTGTCCAATCGACTATGAAATTTTATTTTCTTACTCAGTTTTTTTATAATCTTGCTATTTCATTCTTCCATCAAATTTCTATAAATCTTTGAATTGCATTTTTCTTTTATTCATATTTTACCGTCTTCATAAATGCTTTAAATCTTAAAACGTCCTTTGATCCAGAACATAAAAATGAGAATTGCGATTAAATTTTTATTAAAAAATTCTTATCAAAGTTTACAGATATATGATCATCTATTGAACTGTATAATAAGGTATCAAAATAAGGTAATCCTTTGTTGGAATGGAAGGTAAAAAGTTATAAAGAAATCCCTCAAAATTCAAACCTGTATAAACTGTAAGAATAAAATGTATTTTCCTCTCAACCAAGAAAGGGGTCATACTGTTAAATGTATCAAACTTAAATTGCACAAATTAGTAAAAGTATTCAAGGTTTTCAAAATCATATGAATGTTATTGATAAATGATCAGGTATAATCCTGACACTTTAGTGCAGAATGGTCACTTCAGGTGTCATATGCTCATGAGGGAATTGACATATATCATATTTGACTTCAAATGACCCACTTTACAGCCGCTTAAAAATAGATATGATCCAATACTTATAATACCCCAAAAAGACAATTTACACACAAAAAAATCTATGTATAAAATATTTTGCAGCACAATCAGATTTTGGGATAAAATCTTGGATCATCATATCTAAATATCAATGACACAATTTGAAAATGAGTTTTGCCCTGATGGAAATATCATCGGACACAATTCAAATCTATGAATAACAGATTCAAGACTATTGAATATCAGAGAGGTACAGTGGATTCATTTATTTTAACGGGTACCAATTTTCGTGGAGTGAGGAAAACTTGCATATTCATGGATATTTAAATTCTTGGTTTTGGCAAACTCTACATACAAGTTCCTTTTGAACATTTATTCTTCATTGAACATTTAAATTTATGGCTCCCTTGTACCCATGAAAGTCACGAAAAATTAGTATTCAACGAATATCAACGAATCCACAGTAGATTTGTAATCATTTGGAGTTTTCAATTACAAGGGCCTAAAGTAGTGGCATTATCACTACATTACAAGGGCCTAAAGTAGTGGCATTATCACTACACTACAAGGGCCTAAAGTAGTGGCATTATCACTACATTAAAAGGGCCTAAAGTAGTGGCATTATCACTACATTACAAGGGCCTAAAGTAGTGGCATTATCACTGCATTACAAGGGCCTAAAGTAGTGGCATTATCACTACATTACAAGGGCCTAAAGTAGTGGCCACTGCATTTTACTATTCCATTCCTTATTTCTAATTCATTTCTGTACATTTGTATTTTGTTGTTATCACAAAGTTTAATGCTTTTTTCCCCTGAATTGATGAAACCTGCAATAGCAAATGAGCCTATACCACAGGTGTAGATCTAGCATTTTTTAAAAGAGAGTGGTTCTTACATACTCAAGTCATATAAAAAGGGGGATTCAAACTAAATGTACCAATACAAAAGCATTAGTTGTCAAACCAAACAGAAAAGGGGGGGGGGGGGGTATAATTCCCCTGAACCATGTGGCCAGTAAAATACAGTCATAAGGTGTGAGTATGATGTAAAATGCTGTGGATAATCAGGATCATAGACAATGTCCAATAACTCACACAGAAAATGTCATAACAGATGCACAAGTTTTAAATGTGGTCATTTTCATAAGTCTTCCAATAAAATTTACAATATGACAGCTTCATATGTGTACTTAAATGTTAAATGTTACAATACACCTTATCGCTATTTGTCCGCCATTACTGGATGTAACACAGGTTCCTGTAAAATTTTGACGTCATAGAACAAAATGTCTGACGCCACAATGGAAAAGTGATTGTTGTTGACGTCAAAAGTTCAAGCAGCCGGGTCAGCCGGGATTAGCAATAAGGTGTATATCCTAATGTCCAATATTGTAACATGTAACCAACTTTTTATAAATACCGAAAGTTGACTACAAGATATTAAATACTTTTGTCAATTCTTGAGTTTTTCATCTAAAAGAACATTCAAAATTAAATTTTGATTCTATTAATGTGACTTAATAATGACAAATTTATAATCACAATCCCCCCTTGTCTCTTATAAGCCAATCACATAATTTTTGTTTGTAAGTATAGAAATAAATGAAAATTACTTGCAATAATCTACCGTATATGTTAAAATAACCGAAGGTCCTGCTAAGTGCCTATATAGTAGATGTTTGTTGTTATCATCTTATGTTTCATCCCTCATTAATTTTCATTTTTGACCACCATTTTTAAGCAATCCATAATCATAACTTCTAATTTGTCTACTTAAATTTAATGAAACACAAGTTTTATATTCAATATCCTTGTAAAGCACATCAATAATATCTTTCATATTTTGGCCAAATTTTGGATATGCCTAAAACCATGATAACAGCACCCTACTATATATTTATGGAATTAATATTTTACATTCTTCTTATAGATATTGATATGTAAAGAATATTGTTAAACTTACAGCAATTATATATAAATTCATTTAATATAATTGTTTTATCTGACATAAATAATTCATAAAAAAAACTTTATAATGGCTCTAAAATTCATGTTTCCATATCAAATTCAAATTTTAAATTATACCAAAAACATGAAAAAGGACAGGTGTAACATTCTGTGTATCAAAAGTTTGTTGTACAACCTTTATAGACAAATAGACATACAGGAAAGTACCTAAACTATAAAAAGCCCCAGGTTAGTCAATGTAAAAAAATAAAAACATAAGAGACAACCAATGGCCAAATTATTTATTTTCAAAATTGCTCAAAGTGAAAGATGGCCATCCTGGGAGCAATTTTAATATAAATCTTAGGGAGCGTTGATAAGTTTTGAAGGCCAACGATTTGTTAAAATGTGTAAAAAGTTGCATAAGCAAAAGGGATATAGCAGTTGGTTTATTAGCCTTAATAAACCAACTGCAATTTTGACTAAAAAGGTTAGAACCTATCTTTTAATACAAAGTTGATTACCACGGTAACTATGAAAAAATTCATGTTTTGTGACAAAGCAGAAATGTTGCATGCAAGTAAACATTTTCTAGCTGTGTGCACATGTTTATGAAAATCTAAACTGTTTACCTAATCATGTTATTCTTCTCTATCTCCTACTAAATCAGGGAAAACGAATTTCTTTACTGTAGGTACTAAATTTAATTTTGAATTTCTGCTGTAGATGTATTGGTAATATTTATTCTGATGCCTATGATAAAAAGTTTTACTGTTTTTTAGAGGGTACTAAACTCCTTTCTATACTCTGACAAATCAATAGCAGGCTGTCAATAGCATTAAAATCTACCAGAAACATAAATTTAAATAGAAAAAAAAATTGTCACATTATTTTTAAACATGTAAAACAAATATTAAATTGTTACCTTTTAATAAATAATTCCTATACAACTAACATATAATTAACAAAAGAATTCCTACCATGTTTAGAATGATGTTTTTCTCTCAATTCCCATTTTGTTAAATGATTTCTTCACCTGTATTGGCAGGACACTAGGGTCACAAGGTCATACAGGTTAACCTTAAGATCAATGATAATTAAACTGTCATTATGTCAAAAGAAACAACTTTAAGAAGAAAAATGGGTATAAGGTTGACCACACACAACTAAGGTTAACTTGGTTAATTAAAACAAGAGGCCTACAGATGCAAGTGGTCTTGGAAATCCATGGCCGACACAACTAATGCAGCTTTCATTGCAATCTATCTTTTGATACTAAAAGCCAACAAAAGGACTTTCATTTCAATCCCAGGTTGACAAAATGAGCCAAATACTTGAGAAAAGGAGGGGGACTCAAATGTAAGTCTTACCAGGCTAACAATAAGATTAAAGGTACCTAAGGAGGGGGACTCAAAAGTAAGTCTTACCAGGCTAACAATAAGATTAAAGCTACCTTTGGGTTTAAGTACTCTTCATATAAAATTAAGATGGGTTTGAATACTCTTCATATAAAAATAAGAGCACCAACAGAGATGATACTGATAATCTAAAGCCAACACATATAAAAGAGAAGATGTGGTATGATAGCCATGAGACAACTCTCCACAAGAGACCAAATGATACAGAAATTAACAACAATGACCAAAGCCCATACCACACAGTCAGCTATAAAAGGCCCAGAAATGACAATGTAAAACAGTCTACCTTAACCCTTCTTTAAAACAAAAAGCCTTTATAATAATTATTTTGGACATTATTATTTTTGATATGGTTAATGTTGAATTTGTCCATTAAACCAGTTTGAAGAAGATGAATTATAGGGTCAACCTGATTTCCTGGAATTATAAATGGGGGTTCGACGCAGATTATTGCATTCTGTAACACCATATCAAATATTGTTTGTAATTAAATAATCCAAGGTAAAAAGTCGTTAAATTGAAAATAGTGTATTTTCAAAGTACTATTCAGACTTTGCAAATGCATGAAATCAAGTATCCATAAAAAAAAATGTTTTGTCTCTTACTCCATGAAAATTGGTATCCTAGAAAATAAAAGAATGCACATTATACTATAGGGTTATTCATACAGTTTTGATACTAGTGGTCGAAACTTCTAAAAGTACACATCTCAAAAAACAAAACAACAGGGACTTTACTTTTAAATAGCTAGAAAGCCTGTCCATAAGGGCATCAATTAAAATTTATTGTATCTGTTCTAGTCTATAGATAAAATCTGTGATACATGATGCAGTGTTCTATAATTGAAATTATGGTTGGAAAGGTTTGAAACAAAGGAGAAATTTGGTAAAAATATGTACTTTAGAAACTATTTGAACTTATATAAGTACATTTTAGTAGCATATAAAACAACAATTATCCACCATTACCCAAGGGATCACCTACAGTTCAAAGCCATTTGTTCCTCTTTATTATGGTATTATACAATTATTGTAATTACGCAACTGCCGATGACATGATTACAAATATATGCCTAAAGGCAATACACAACTTCCAATAACACATGGATCAATTATTATCACTTAGAAATACTCAAATACTTTGCACCTTCAATACCATTTGTACTGTTATGTTGTACTAACATTTGCAATACTACTATACAATTTTAACATGACAACCTCTCCAGAAAGGAAATTATGCAAATTTTTTTCTCACTTTTGCAATCATTTAAATTCAATTTAAACATTTTGTTTCTTGATATTCCTCTCTAATTACTTTCACAGAATTTTAAAAGTCATATCTACCATTCCTTTTTTAAAGATTTCATGCAGCTTTGTATTTGTTCTTACAAACATGTAAGGTCTATTTGAAAATGAAGTGTCTAAATGCTTTGACCATGTGAAAAAAAATATGGAAAAAAGACAACAAACTAACAGTTTCTCTGCACCTCATATGTTTGGCTGTATAAGTTGCTTCATGAATGATCATCATATATTCACCTTCCTGTATTACATGTCTCTATTACAGCACATCATCACATCCTAATTAGGTTATAAGTATGACAGTGGTATAAAAGTACAGAAATGTCAGGAAATGTTTTATCAAATACTTCTGATCATCTAAATAATGTCATGCTTTTTGTTGTTGAATGATATGTTTCAATTTTGGTGACAATTACAACCAATAAAGATCCTAATATGTTCCCTATACCCCTGAAGCTAAAATAAACACTTCCAAATAAAATCAGTTACATGTAAATTTTCAACAAAACGATTTGTTTCTGAATTTTTTTACTTTTTTCCTTAAGCTACAGAAATTGTGCTAAGATAATACTTAACATCCCATAAAACATCTGCTACACTATAAAGTATTCCAACACTTTTACTAAAATATTGTGATTTGCTGTCATTGCTGAAAACAGATTATGGGGCATTTCTTTCATTATACAAACAATATAACTCCTCAAGAAACAAATATATTTTACTAAAAGTACAAAATTATATAAACTGAATGTTTTAGAACCTAAAAAGAAAAAAAGTGCTGTCTTGTAGACAACCAAACACCTTATACTATCTTCAATTATACATCAAATTTTCATTGGTAGACTAAGAGAGGAGGGAACAGGGGACTGAGTTTGGAACCCCCTCCCACTTTACCCCTTTCCTTCAGATTTAAACAAGAAATAAGGCTGGAGCTTATTTTTTTGTGTGGAACTAAAGAGACAGCAACCTAGAAATTTTGAGTTAAAGAATACAGATTTCTAGAGGCCAATGCCTATACTGTACAACAAAGTACAATTAAAAGAAGAATCTTTACTGGTAATAAACTTTTTTCTTTTGGAACAAATACACAAGTTGTTAAAATTTCAAGGCAGATTTTATCTAGGCCACGTTATTTCTTTGTCACTAAAATCATTGAAAATGTCATATTTATTGTTCTTGGAATTTAATAAGCAGCTTTAATGTTTCTTGTTTTAAGTTAAAAAGGAGACAAACTCAGTTTAGTTACTATCTCAATGAGCGACTTTAACCACCATCACCAATTATCCATATTCAATAACTCTATAAAATACAATTCTTACCCATTTTTAAAATTTCAAGTGTATCCAATTTTTCTTCTTCAGTTTTTTTTTTTGGTCACAATCTACAAAATAAAAGAAACATATAGGTCAACTATACAAGTATATATATCATTTTGCTTCAATAAGTAAAAATTCTTTAATACATCAGAGTTACATTTAACATTGGTGAGCATACATGTCCATAACCAAGGCTCATCAACTTCACTCACTGTATTAATACAATTCTATTATATTTCTATGCAATTAAAGACCAATAAAGGTCACTTCTTTGCTATTTGAATTCCTAAAACATTTTTTTATGTCATTTATCAATAAAACATCATTATCTAACAAATATGTATTTAAAGTGACCTTTTAAGGCCAAATGTATTGTGTTACATGTTTATGTATCAGTGATTTTTGTAATTGAGCAGTTATCATCAACTGCAGATTTCACACATGGTTACTATGGTAAATGTTCTAAAATCCTATACCTTTATAGGTCTTTAATAATGAAACAAATGACAGAAACAATGATATCAAATTTAAAGATGTGAAATATTGGTTCTTGTATTTCGTAATCTTTTAGTTATAATAATAATAATCATCTTTATTTCAAGAGGGTATGGTCAATTAGTACAAACACTATTCCCCCTTGAGGCCCTCACACTATTCCCCCTTGAGGCCCTCACACTCCACTCACAATGCATCACAAAATTTCTTCATAACAAAGGTAAACAAAAGAAAACATAATCAAAATTGATACATAGTTATATAATTCCTGGGTTTCAAGTAAAAACTTAAAGCAGTTTGTTTTAACAGTATTTATGTTTGACATGTGTCGGGTTAGTGCTTCTGGTAGTTTATTCCATAAAGTTGGGCCAGAATATGAAAAAGATCTTCTAAATGTGTTTGTTCTTGCCTTTGGTATATTAAGTAATTGGGTAGTATTTGATCTACAAGGATCTAAGTTGCATTCCATTTTTATTTGTAACATAGATTTTGTTAGACAAATATTCTGGGACAGATCCATATAAACATCTATGAACATATATAAGGCCTTGTGGTAAATTACACGATCAGTAAATCGCAGCCATGATAACTTTTTAAACATTGTATTAGATGGGGTATCATAAGGAAGTTCAAGAATAATTCTAGCTACTCGTTTTTGAAGTTGATTGTTTCTCTTGAATGATAAATGCAACTTATATCCATTTTTCAACTGTATTAATATAACCTACCTACAGATTATTATTTTATGTAAAATCTACCTAGATGAGAAGGCACGTATGGTAGTGTGTTTGTGTGTTTGTATGTATGTATGAATATCCCAGAGAGTTTCCTCTTTAGGTCTTAAAGGTTAACAGCAAACATTTCAGTGAAGAAAAAAGATCATTGAAAGATGATAACCTGATTATCTATGCATTGAAGAAGATAATAACTTCAATTTGCAGAAAATTGATGTACTCTGAAATGGAGAAAGATTTTTATAGTTAACTTAAATCAATCTGCTAATATACCAATGATTGAAATGTCTGGTATGAAAACTGTTAAATAATTTACATCAATATTACATGTTTAAGTAATATACTTATTTAACCCTTTACTCATAACTCATAAACTTTATGGGATTTTTGTACTTTTCTGGTTGTTTTTAAGAGATCTGATTTATTCTCAATATATATTTCAAGTCTACTATATGTTTCCAAATATTCTTCTGTTTTTTGTAGATTTTACAAAAGATGTCAGTGCATAAAAAAACAAATGGACTACAAACTATTTTTTTCAAAATTCTCAAGACATGCTTGCTGTCACCCTATACAGTACAACCTGTATAATCTGAACCTTTAACACCTGTCTAAACTGTAATCTTGTAGCAAGATGCAATAACACATAAAGTGTACGCCATAAAAACTTATTACTGAGGATTTGTTCACGTTGGATACCAATTTTCATGGATTTTGTGGGAATAGGTGACCCACAAATTTAAATGTTCAACGAATTACAAATTTCCTAAAAGAATATGTATGAAGACTTTGCCAAAACTACAAAATTAAATATCTACAAAAATGCAAGTTTTCCTCAATCCACAAAACATGGTACCCAATAAAAACAAAACGGAATCAACAGTATTGAATTATTGCATAACGAACTATTGCAAAATAAGGCATAACAACCATGAGAATTCAATATTTGAAACATGTAAAATAATTTTTTTGCTGCACCAGATATTTTGTGGTATAAAACATCTTACTCAAAAGATATGCAAAACTTTTTATTTCTTAAATCAATGAAAAAAGGGTTGGTTGATTTCAATCAAAAATGTGAAATTATATCAATTCAAATAAATAGAAATCAAATACAAATTTTAATTCCATAAAATGCCAATGAATAAAACTTGTCTTTTGAACTTTTGTAAAAAAAAATTGTCATAAATTATAAGTTAGTTGCCAGGAAGGACAATTCGTTGATTGGCATTGCAATAACAAGCTGCATTTATTAACATAAATTTTACATAACCAACCTATAATTAGAAATGGTGCCTCACAGATCAAACAGTAGTTCCAACAAAGACAGATTTAAACTATTCATTGTCAGTCAAATAACTGCAATGATGAAATTATACTGCATTTCAAAGACAACAATAAAGACATCTGCAGAAAAAAAAAAACTTCTTTGAATTTTATCTTTTAAAAGGATAAATGATTTTATAATCTGCACAAATTTACATTAAAATAAAACATTAAGACTTCAATGTTTTTTTTATGGCACTTATTGATGCTGGATCTATTCAAATTAGAAATACATGTAAAACAAAAAGTGGTTTTTATTTTCTTATCAAAAAAAAAATTAACAGAGTAGTATATTTGTTTTCTTTACCCACCTAAATTTGACTAAAATAGATTAGGCTTTTTTAATTTCCATAAAATTTTGAAAAATTAATAATAAGACCTATTTCTAGGAATTTGAATGGCACAATTTACATGACTATTTTCATTGGATATGTATATATAACAGATTGGAGTAAAGCTATTAAAGGGACTCTACAAAAAAAGTGCAATGACATGGATGAACACATGACATTATATATAACACGAAATTAATCTATATGAAATAAAATTTGATGAAATTCTGAGTTACAATTACTGTTCTTATTTAAGAAAAAAGGTTGTAAAAAGAATATAATACTTTATAAAGTTTTGTGCATCCAAAAACTTTTCCTGGATTAACCTTCATCAAAATCTACAGTTTGAAAGCCAAGTGTGTAAAAATACCTAAATACATCTATTAGACCCCTAATTTGGCCTAAATACTGATCTCTGTCGTCAATCCCCTGCTCATATAAAAACACTGACTATTAAACCAAATAACCCTACTATTAGGCAATATTTCAACAAGCTATAATTCCCTTTAGAGAGATGTTCAAAAATTTCAAAACAATGATAAAATTATATAATTCAATGTGGTATTATTGTATTATATTGTCAGATGTGATGAAGTTTCTGCGCATGCTGTGCAGTTATTCTACGATTTTAATGATGCCCATCAATAAAACCACATTAATACTACAGAACAAACACACAAGAGGAAAATGACCATTTCCCAATGAATGTAATATTAAATTGGATTTTCCTAACATTGTTAACTCAGGCCATTGGAAAAAATGTTCCTTTATCATGTTTATAGTAAGGTTCAACAATACACTTTTAGTGATTGCCTGATATCAAACATTTGTTAGTAATATTTTAAGCTGTCGTTCAAAAATTCCATGACCCCTAAACACATGTATGTATTTGATTGTCATAATTTTGATATTGCTTCATATAAGAGAATGAACTTAACTTAAGTCAGCAAAACAACAAAGGCTATACCCCAATATAAAGGGGAAGAGCAAAAAGTAACATGTAGATATGAACCAATCACCAAAGTTTCATGAAAAATGTTCAAAGCTCTTAAAAATATTGTCTGAAAACTGGAAAATCACCCCTCTTTATGAATAAAACCCCATATCTAAGAAACTAAAAATATAAAATGTTTAGAAATCTAACGGGAGCTCATGTCAATTTATTTATAAACAATTCACTAAAATTTCAAGCAAATAAGTTCAAGCATTTTTTTTAGTTATTGTCCAACATAATGACGACAGATGGACAGACACTTGTTTACCATAATATGTCCTGTAAACGGATGTATAAAATTGGACATGACAAAATATTTAGAAAAAGAACAGAAAACTTAATATTGACCTATTGGTGTTTAATGCCACTTTTAACACTGTTGTGCTTTATCGTGGAAGTCATTTTATTGATGGAGGAAGCAGGAGTGCTCAGAGAGAACCATGACCTTGGGTCAGAAAACTGACAATCCTAGTCAATTAAGATTGGAGTCCAGAGTTTAATAAGTGTGACACCAATGTTTTTTGGTTGTTTCGACAGGCCAGGCCCGTAAAAAACATCTCTTCAATAATGAATCTAAATCAAAATTCATTCAGGTAGAAAATGTAGGTTTATATATAGTAATATTCAATAATGCACAGGTATACCCCAATGGGGTTGAAGGCATACATAAATTAGACATCAAACATCAAGATAAGTAAAGTCTTCAAATCAATACAGCAGACATGAAACTAATAATTCAATCTGTTTAGCCTAATCCAATATCTCATCAGTGTGTATTCAATAAAATTATTGATTGCTGTTTTTACCTTAATTTGTAAAGAGTACACAATAAAAAACAAATTAATATTTGTTTCTTTATACCAGGACAAATTAGGACAATAGGCACTTCCATGCTCTGCTGAAACGCAGGTGTCTGATAAAAGTGTCTTCATTATAATTAAATGTGATTAATGAAAAACAGTGAATCACAATTTTTTTTAAAGAACAGCTGTAAGATAGGTCTTACACAACTGTCTGCTTGCAGGATGTTCATCGAAAATCTAAGCATTATAATGGGAGATATTCTAAACCAATAATACTCCATTTTTCGGATCTTTTCCTTATTTAACATATCAAGTACAAACAAACTCAAATACCCCAAACTTCACTTGTCCACAACCTAAGATTAAAAGATCTTTTTTGATTAAAATGTTTCTAAGACAGTAAAGCTAGTATTTTGTTTATAGTACAACGAAACCTCTACAATCAATTTTAACATATTTTACTTCTAAAAGTTAATATGGTTTGATTGTTGTTTGTTCAACAGTGAGTAAATAGTTCAACATAACAGCCAGAAAATATATTCAGAAATAAGGTATATAATCATTTAAGGGTTATAACTCTTATGAGGAGTCAACTGGCAAACGATCTAATTTATTACTAGTGGGATCTTGTCTTGTTGATTATTTTTGATAACTATGTTTCCTAAATTGCAAGCGGAGTTCTAACCTATGATGGGTTTGATAAACACATCAATTTTTATATGTATGCATGCAAAAAAAAAAATTCTTGGTAGAGGGGTCTTAATACAGCACAAACAACATTTTCCAAAAGACCACAAAAAGTGAAGTATACCTTCGAATTCATATAAAGATAAATTTTGGTACATGTCCTCATAAGGTCAACATGTTACAGATTCTCAAATTACCTTTAATATCAATACCAGATTAGAAATACTAATACTCAATACTGTAATTCAAAGTCAAAGGAACATAAAATTGAGCCTCTTACATGTATAAAATTAACATATATATATATATATATATATATATATATATATATATATATATATAATTTAATTTGAGATGTAACACGTCTTCTGATTGGCTGACGTTATTTTGTTATGAGCTCATAGACATAATTTAGTCATGTGACCGTAACGTCATCAACGTTTTTTCATGGTTTTCTACGGTTTAAAATGGAATTTAGAATTAAATTATAAGAAATGACTGTAATATTTTTCTGTCTATTCCAAATAACATAAAAAATGTGGTGCACACTGTTAAATAACCTGTTACGCACGTTATTCAGTGTGCACCAAATTTTTTTATGTTATTTCTTCATAGACAGAAAAAATATTACAGTCATTCCTTAAATAAATAAATATTAATAAAATATATGTCCATATAATATCAATGGTCTATCATACCTTTGCCTAAAACAGCTTTATAACTAGCTGTTCCTTAGACATGTAAAAGTCAGAATAACTTACCTGTCAAAACTGTGCCATTTTGATTATTAATTTTTTTACTTTTATCTGAGATCAAAAATAATTTTAATTTGAAACAAATTTGTCATTTACAAATAAACACAATAATGCAGTAAGTAAAACTATGTTAATCTTTTTTCATTCTGTATCTTTTATTTACACTTCATAGAATACAGTTCTAATCTCCCCAGCTGAGCAAAAATCTGACAAGAAAAAATGTACCTGTGAGAGCCTTAACAAGGCCATAATTCATAAACTTAATATTTTTAAGGGAAATAACTCTATTTTTCAAAAGTTGATCTTCCACCATTATAGAACTTGTAGGAGATATTGCTGATATTAACCGTTAGTATAAGTTTTACAAAATTTTGAATTTTTGGAAATACTAAGGCTTTTCTACCTCAGGCATAGATTACCTTAGCTGTATTTGGCAACACTTTTAGGAATTTTGGATCTCAATTTTGCTCTTCAAGTTCGTAAGTACTTTATTTGGCTTTTTTTAAAAAACTTTTTTGGATGCAAGCGTCACTGATGAGTCTTTTGTTGACGAAACGCGCGTCTGGCGTATATATAAAATTAAGTCCTGGTATCTATGATGAGTTTTTTCATAAAAAACTGTGAGAGCCCTAATGAGGCTGAGTGACGGATGTTACAACATGTTACATGGGGGACAAAAAGAGTATTTTTGCTTTGTTTTGATCTTCCCAGCAACCCCTCTTAGAAGACTCACATACTAAAAATCAGCTCAACATATGAAGATGTGAAGAAATAAATGGAGATTGTGTCCATGGGGCACAGATGAAGCCCTTGCTTTCATATCATTATAGTGACTCAAGAACTGTAAAAGTGATTCTACCCAAATTTGTACTTGACCTGAGTTTTGTAGTATTAATAAGCATTGTGTATATGTTTGAAAACATTTAGTAGAGGCAAACTAAAGTTAGAGAACAGAAATGTAAGTCATCTTTAATCCATACTCTAGAACAGTAAAAGTGAAACTACCAAAATTTGAACTTGACCTGTGTTTTTTAGTAATAAGTATTGTGTATAAGTTGCATAATGTTTGGTGGAGACAACTACAGTAAGACATGTAAGAGAACATAATAACAAAAATCAGCAATTTTTCCATTTGTAGAGGGGCATAACTCTAGAACAGGAAAAGTGACACCACCAAAATTCAAACTTGATCTGTGTTCAGCTTCTGGGTAATGAGCATAGTGTTGAGGGAGTCTAAAGTACTGTTAGAGAACAGAAACAAAACATTTGTTATAGATATTATATTAAAGTTCAACATGTTCAAGCAACACAGGTTAACTGGTGCAGATTTCCACATAGCGATTAGGTGTATGCATAATGATTTGATTTAATAACTAAACTTTCAAGTGTTGGGAGTAATTTCAGGATAAACACAATATATGTACATTGGAAGAAAATATAAAATTTATTATTTTTGCTAGAGAACAATTAATTGTTTTCCAAAATTAGCAAAATAATTCCCTCTTTTTTAAATATGACTAATGAAGCAAGATTAAAATTTTTGTATACGTGCGGTGAGACTGATATAATTAGAATTATTGTTAAATTCATAAGCGACATGTACAATTCTAGAAATGCTTTATTGAGTACTAAATAACTTTTTGGTACCACCTCCTCATATATATATAGATTCCACCACTGCATCAGGTGAGATACGATATTTATCCACTCAAGACAGTTAAATTTTTAAATTTAAAACGCAAGGCTCGCCGAACGTTTTAAATATTTAAAATTTTACTGTCGAGAGTTGATAAATATCGTATTACACGAGATTTGGCGGTGGAATCTTTTTCTCTAATGATTTTCAAACAATGTGCAGGCAAACTTATTCCTTCTTTGCAACTGATCTGTTCTTTCTATGTGACATCATCAGGCATGGTCGCCTTTTTTCATGCCGTCACAATTCAGAGGAAAACAAGAAAATTGACGTCATAATCGGATTTTAACCAATGAAGAACTGAGATCAAACGAACCACATGTGGATTAAACTTTTTTTAAACAATGGGTGCAGAAAGGGATAAATTGAGGAGGAATTGAGAAATATATATATTTATACAATTCGTCTAAACATTAGCCCAACAATGTTAGATCTGTTAAATTGCGTTCACAAATTTTTGTTTTTCCTTCGCCGGGATTCGAACTCATGCTACTGGGATATCGTGGCACCAAATCGCCTTGCACTGTATCCAACCTGCTAGACCACTCGACCACCTAGGCTTATAAAAAATAAGCTTTCGGTGGCCAGGTGTTACCTTTCCTCGTCAGTTTTAATCTAGCTTTGTAATAAAATACATGATATATAAGACATGAAGATGGAATTGTTACAGATCAGCTAAATTATCTATTGTAAAGGATCCTACAAATTAATGCAAGATGCAGTCACAGAAATAATTATATTATAAGTACGTCTGAACCAGTGACGACTCTACAACAGATTTGATCCATCGGATCACCAGCAGTGATGGTGATACAAGGCTGACAATACATTGAAAACTACGTTCAAACCTATGATTGCGTTGGATAAAAACTGCAATTTTTATAAGTGTGCATGGTAAACAAATTTCGTTGAAGAAGGGTCTAAATACAGCACAAACAACATTTTCCAAAAGACAAAAAAGTGAAAAAGTACATTTTAACAAAATGCATTTGACTAACAGGTAGAACAACTGATGTTCTTAAACCCTGAGGACTGCCATTGGCGATTGCCAAATAAATTGATCACAAGATGTAACAAAACGGATCCTAAAGTTATCTATCATGAATATATAATAATATTTATATACAATGTTTATGAATGTGGTTAGATATATGTTTGTGTATAACCAATGTGTATTGTCTTGGTATAAATCCTGTAATATTGTATTTCAAACCAATAAAAATATTGTAACGAAATGGGGGTCCCTTGGAATGGAACTTGTTTTCCCTAAAATTGTGTGATGATTTTGTTTAAACCTTACCGTTAATTGACTGTTTTTATTATTTATTTCTCACATAACTATGTTTGTTAACTTTTATTATTCTTGTCCATGTTTTTACAATCGGAACACCTGTGAATTGTTTACTTCATATGTCGTACAACACGATGACGTCATAACCTATTGTTGTTATGACGATGGCTTTGGATTGGTAATTTCGGTAAATGGTAAGCCGAAATGGTAAATGGTAAACCAAATCGGTAGATTGGTTTACCAAGTATAAATACGGCGGAGAAAACCGAAAAAACTTGAGTACGACTTTACCCTGGGCAAGTTACACACGCTTATTCCAAGCGATTTAAATTATACATGTACCGTAACCATTTACCAGACTAAGAAGTAACCAGACTACTTCAGTATAATGTGGGCTTGTTAATTCCTTAACAAGTTGCATTTAGAGAATAACTTCTCGAGGGAAACGTTATCTTTTGACATTGATTTTGATTTACCATTTGCCGATAACAAAACTAAACTTTCGAGGTATTTATATTTCCGCTATCCATTTTCTTTATGATATTCTAAAAAAAAGTAAGGTATTTATTTGTTAGAATTGAATACTGCTGAGAAACATACTATTTGTATGAATTGTAGATATTTAACGCATCTTAAAGTTAATACAAGTTGATTTTTATTTAACGAGTCTGTTATTCTTACAAAAACCTAAACAGAATCAAACTAAGATCTACCAGAATACCACTAAGTACCACAAAACCTATACAGAACCAACCTTAGATCTACCGGAATACCACAAAATACCACGATACCAAGAGTACCACGCTACCAAAGAAGGGTCGCCAGTATATAACTTTAGTTCGTATATACTTATACATTGTTATAAAACACATTCTTATAGCAACACACTAAGGGTTACACATATATAATTTAACATCATAGCCTGACTGCTCGGTTTTCGTTACAATATCTTATCTTATTTTATCTTATCCCTATGAAACAGGAGAAAAGCTCGGTGGAGCCTTGCTTTTTGTCATGTTTCTAAAGCTTATACAAATTAATTTTATATTTTCAGACAACATATGTTAAAATTTCACTGGAACCTGAGTGATGTCCAGTTAAATGGGGGTCTCTTTGGGGGTTCTGATCCGAATCCCGCTTACTGTCTTGTCAGATTCCGGTATCCCGCTTACACTATGTACCCAAGTAATTTCTTATTTTTTTTTGGAAATTCCCATGTCCCGCTAGCCGTCATTTCCCGTTTTCCTGGCATAATAATTTGACTTTCACGTGTCACGCTTACAAAAAAAACGGCAATCCCGCATCACGCTAACACCCCATTGAGACCCACTTAATTATGTCGCTATTGTCGGACAAATAGCATGAATAGCAATAAGGTGTATCTTCCTTGAAGGTCTTGGGTTGTTTTTTTATTTGACACATTCCATGTTTCTATTCACAATTTAAACTTTAAAAAAAATTATAACTGAAGATATGAGAGTCCATGCCGCACTATCATTGTAAGAATATCGACGTTAATGTCGAGGAAAACTAGAAAGATGTTCCGAACATAAATACCACATCCATCACATTTTTATGTTGGTTTCCCTAATAACAAAATATTGTCAGCGACAAATTCTGTCAGCAGATTAAATGTAATAATGGCTATTATAACACTTTGATATATTACCTAGCAGAACTATGTTATCTATTCAATCTGTTCTGCAAGTTCTGGTCACGTTTCCAAAATGCAAATGGCAAGAGGCGTTCCGAATGAAGGCACTTCCGTCATTTCGGTTTGTTTGAGGGCAAGAGGTTTTATATTATAATAGATCGTACCTTATGATTCATCAAAACAAAACATAGATGAATATTTGAATTAAGTGTAAACAAAATGAAACTCTTCCTTTCGCCACTGTTTTTATTAAACGATGATTATATATTTTCCATTAGACTTTTCTCAAGGATAACAAATCGAGTTTCACGAAACCGATATAAATTTCTGTTATGATGAAACAGCTATAAAAGAGGAGACCCTTTTTCTTTTTTCGACATTCGTTAAAGCTCGAATCGAATTTTAAAGTAGTTATTTGGGAACATGGTTTGTGTAAGGTTGCGTACCCTCAGAAAATCAGAACATCGGATTCACATTTTGCACACGCTTTAATGTGAACCCTTCTGTAAAAACTTCGGTGCCGTGTGCTACTGGGTGCAATGTGAAAAATCGTGAAGCCACATCACACATTACATATATTCATAAAGCACTAAAGACAACGTGTAACTAGTAAGTTTTATATAGCAGACTTAACAGCTAAACATAGAGAGATCAAGATTTTCTCTATATCATTAGACACCCTTTGAATTTGGTTAGATCACAGATCAGATGGGGGCTTATATTAAAGTGTGATATGTGATAAGATCAAATCAAGGATTTGTATAGTTAGATCTAACTATACAAATCCTTGATCAAATTGAAGCAAGAGGAGATAATTTATATGTATCACATTATATAATGGTCAGTCTACAATGGTCTATATAGTGATGTTCCAATGATTGGAATAAATAAAAGTGGTTGGGATTTAGATAATTGATTGGGCTTTCATGTCAATCCAATCCCAGTTTGATCTGTCCTAAGTTGATCAGGCCCCATGTCTATCTGGTCCAATGTTTAAAATAAATCTGGCCCCAATAAAAAATATATTTTTTTTAAAATATGGAATAATAATGAAGATATACTGTGGATTCATTATTTATATACATGGATACCAATTTTCGTGTCCGTTCGTTGACAACATTAACTCAAAAATGCTTTAGCCAATATGCATGAAACTTTGGTGGCTTATTTACAAAATGTATCTCTATTGACGTGATCTCCTTTTGGTTTTTTATAAATTTCAAATTTACCATTTGAGTTTTGGAGTTTTATATATTAAAGTCTGACAACAGATTGCTAAGTCATGTAAGTATTGCGCAATAATATATTCATTATTTTGGTATGTGGGGCCGGATCAACTTTGGGTCGGATTGACTTAGGGCGGGATAGGTTTGGGACTGGGACAACCAGATACCTTGATTGGGATTTTGTTCAGTAATTGCATATCAACATCCGGTCTGTTTCCTGTTTGCATCTTTACATTTTGTACATGCAGGGACAAACAAATTGTAACGAAAAATATCAGTAGATGACAATTCCGTTGTTACATTGAACTTAGTGCTAACTGCTTTTATTTGTTGGGCTCAACTTTCCTGAATGTAAAAAGAAATAACTTTATCATATTTAAAAAATGAAAAATATTTCAAGAGTAAAAATTGTTCGTACAACTAAGATATAAATATTTTTTATAATTTCAGTGGAAGAAGAAGAGGATTATTTGACGTGTGGTAAATGTATGTCTGAGTTTAGACTGGATAGGATCACATCTTTCATTAAACATAAACAACAAGACTGTCAGGAATCAATGGATACAGCTGTAACCTCAAATGCTGGTTAGTACATTTACATACCTGGCCTTACTGTCGTATACATTTACTCAGTACTTGGAGTACAAAATTTACAACTCATACTGTGGATTCATTTATTTTCGTGGGTATCATTTTTCGTGGATTGAGGAAATCTTGCATTATCATGATTATCATGGACATTGGATTTCCTGGTTTTGTCAAAGATTATATAAACAACCCAATAGCAAATTTGTGATTCATTGAACGTTTTGGTTCAACTGTACTAACAAAAACCACGGAAATTGGTATCCCATGAATAATATTTAAACACGTCACTGCAGACAAAGGCTTTACACACATATTTGAAACACATCACTGTATTCAAAGGCTTTACACACAATTGTGAAACACATAACTGCATACAACATGCATACAAAGGCTTTACACACAAATGTTATATATGCATCACTGGATACAAAGGATTTACACACAAATGTTTCACACATCACTGCATACAAAGGCTTTACACACAAACGTGAAACATTTCACTGCATACACAGGTTTTACACACAAATGCATGAAATGTGAAACACATCACTGCATACAAAGGCTTTACACACACATGTGAAACATCACTACCATGACTACAGACAAAGGCTTAACACAAATATTTAAATGTGAAACACATTACTGCAGACAAAGGCTGTACAATAAAAATGTGAAACACATCACTTTATACAAAGGCTTTACACAATAATTTGAAACAGTTCACTGCATACAAAGGCTTAACACACAAATGTGTAACACATCACTGCATTCAAAGTTTTTTACACATGTTTGAAGTGTTTTTTTCATTTGATTTTGCAATTTGATTAGGGACTTTCCTCAGAGTTCAGTATTTTTGTTATTTTACTTTTTACACAAGAATGTGAAACACATCACTGCAGACAAAGGCTTTGTACACAAATGTGAAACACATCACTGTATACAAAGGCTATACACACAAATGTGAAACACATCACTGTATACAAAGGCTATACACATAAATGTGAAACATCACTGTAAACAAAGACAACACAAATGTGAAACTTATCACTGCATACAAAAGCTTTACACACAAATGTGAAACACATCTTTGCATACAAAGGCTTTACATACAAATGTGAAACAAATCACTGCATTCAAATGCTTTATACACAAATGTGAAACATCACTTATACAAAGGCTTTACACACAAATGTGAAACAAATCACTGCATTCAATGCTTTATACACAAATGTGAAACATCACTAATACAAAGGCTTTACACACAACAGTGAAACAAATCACTGCATTCAAATGCTTTATACACAAATGTGAACCACACTAATACAAAGGCTTTACACACAAATGTGAAACATCACTGTAATGCAAAGGCTTTACGCTATACACACAAATGAGAATCACATCTCTCACACAAATATGAAACACATCACTGCATACAAAGGCAATTTTGGCTTTACACACAGTCAAATGTTAAATTCATTACTAATATTGCATACTAAGGCTCAATACACAAATGTGATACACGTCACTGCATACAAAGGCTTTACATACAAATTTAAAGGCAAATCACATCACAGCAGACAAAGGCTTTACACACAAATGTGAAACACATCACTGCAGACAAAGGCTTTCGAAATAAATTAATAAAGCTTTAGTGCCTAGACAAAAAAATATATGTCAAATGTGTGTATGTATGTTTATCATACATCAAGTACATAAAAAACATTTTTTATTTTAGGGATGTATTGTGGGTCTTTTCTGGTCAGAATGAAATTACCTTTACACCTTTTGAAGCAGAATTTTCATAGGTTTTTTTGTTTGATTGATTTAAAGAATTTTAATTTTTTCTGATAATGCAAGTATTATTTTTGTCCAACATTAAGCTATATCATATGTGTATATGTTTCAAATGCTTAGGGTGAACTTAATTTTGTTTCTTTCTGTCCTAAAATTTTGTGCTCAATTTGGGTTCAGTTTAATTTAGTCAATTATCTTATAAAAGATTAGAACCTGACAAAATACTGCATATATATTTCATAATCTGCATTAAAACATTAACTGGATATATATATAAAAATCTGCCAATACCAACAGCAAAATTACATTCTTACAAATGTGTTTGTGTTTATATATAATTACTTGTAGAGTTGGTTTGTTCACCCATTGTGTATATATTTACTTGTAGAGTTAGTGTGTGGCTCCTGTCCTCAGGGATTTATGACAGCAGTTGGACTTCTCAGACATGCTCAGACAATACATAAGTTTAAACTGTTCCTTCAAAGAAGTTCTGGTATAACAGGGATACAGAAGGTTACTGTATCTCAAGAAACAGAGGCTGCAAAAAGAATGATAGATCAATCAATGTTTCAGTCCATTAGTCAGTCCTTAGACCGGTCTTTAGAAAGGGACGATCAGTTAGAAAATAGGTCTAGAGAAATATTGTTTACCTCAAATCAGCCACATGTCATGGACTTACAACAGCCTGCAAAAGGCATCTCAAATCTAAAAGTAGCATCCAATCAACACCAAATCCAAACAGAAAGCCAAAGCAGAGCAAGTTCTTCAGCAATGGTCAAGCATGTATCTACAAATAATGAAATGAATATGAGTAATCTTAGATTACCGCTGTCAAATCTACAAACTAATCCTGGTCAAGGACTAAGTTTAGGAAATAAACAGATCAACAAAACTCAATATGACACTCAGAAAGACATAACGAAATCAGACATTTCTTCACAAGGGAATAGTCAAACATCTTCACCAGTTTTTACATCTGAAAATCATGCTACAGCAATAACTAGTGAGAATATATCAAGCCATGTGTTAAGTGCCATTATGAATTCCGGAGTTATCTTTCCTGTATTAACTAAAGAGGTCACAAGTCAGACAGTGTCAGACAATCAGGTTAATCAACAACCGTATCATGCTGCTGAGAATATGAATAAACAAGAAAACAGCCCAGCTTTGATAGATGTCCACAATAGACAGATCAATCAGATA
The DNA here is from genome assembly GCF_965363235.1 of Mytilus galloprovincialis. Classification (NCBI taxonomy): domain Eukaryota; kingdom Metazoa; phylum Mollusca; class Bivalvia; order Mytilida; family Mytilidae; genus Mytilus; species Mytilus galloprovincialis. The sequence continues at coordinate 95,274,592 of NC_134843.1, forward strand.
GACCAGTCCTCTGTTAGAAATGTTGTTACAGCCAATCAAACCAATTCACCAAAAACACCAGTGATTAAACAGCCAGATATTTCATATGTTACGACTACACAGACTAATGGGCAAACATCTAGTCAAGTATTAACAGGGGTTGAGATTGGGAGTCAAGGAATAGAATCACAGCAGGCAAGTCCTGTTCTAGTTTCCACTATGACAGATGAGCAGGTAACCAGTCCAATGTTGGTTGAAAATGTAACTAAACATACTGAATCAAATAATCAGGATTTAGAAGTTTACAAAGAAATGGCAGGCAACACATCGCAATCATCTGACAATATTGAACAAGATATTCAGATATCACCATCATCAACTCCAAATATGAACAGCAATGTTAGTACAGGAGATACTTCAGAAAATACTAACAATGGCTGCTGTGATAGTCAAAAATGTGGGGTAACAGTAATTCCAGGTTCTCATGAAGATCTTAAAAAATGCTGCAATGCTGTTGTTCCAAAAAAGAGAAAGAGACATTTTGAAACAAAACATACTTTATCAATGAGACAGAAACTTATGCGTAGACTCTCTGATTCAAATACACTGAGGACATACCGCAGTAGTGATAAAAAGAACAGGGGGACTATATTTATAGACCTTGAACCCAATGAAGATGGAACTCTATCTCAAAAATCTACCGTAGGTAGTGATAATGTGTCTTTCCCTGCAGACTTCAGTGGGATTGGATATGAAGTGTCTGGGTTATCCAGAGATAGTGGTAGTTTTCTAAACAGATCTAAAGGGAAAGGCTCTGTCATTCTCCCAGCTGGAGCTGTATTCTCTATACCCCTATCTTACTCACTCAGTACTCAAAATGATGGATCATTAAGACCATTGATTATATCTAAGCACACATTCCCGACAGAGGCATCTACTGTTAGCCAGAATACAACATGCACGACTAATCACTTAACAGCAAATTCTTCCAATGGATTCAGGGTGGGAAATGAAAATGGACAAGCAAGAAACAGTGCCATGGATACATCTGTTAATTCAGCTGCAGAAAACATGGAGGATGGAACCGATAGCAGGTTAGAGATAGATTTAAATCATGGTGAAGATGGGGATCTGAATCAATCAAGGAAAAGACGTTATCCAACATCCAGACCATTCAAGTGCGAAAAGTGTGACAGTGCATTCAACCAAAGAATTCATCTAAAAAAACATATGAGTAAACATACAGGTTTGTATACTTCATTTTAATTGTTAAGGTAGGAATGAAATGAGATATTGGTATAATTGCAAGATATAAGTACTGAAATTTTCATTATTTTTCAAATACTTCATGAACTGATAGATTGTTGCTTGTTTTTAAGCTTCATCATTGACTGGGAAGTACATGTATTGATGTAATACATTATGTAAAACATTTGTCAATAGTGAGACATACATGTAATGTCACACAGCTGATGGTAAAGATAGCCCAGCACACAATGTTTCAGATGTTCAACTATTGAAAAAAGATAACCTATAAAGCAAATTAGATTTTAAAAAAGTACAAACAGGAGGATAACATAAATGGACTTGTTGCCCTGTATATGCCCTGATCATTTTAGAAAATAGATCTGAAAAAGGTTCACTTTCTAGAGATTTAGAAAATTGATATATTAAAAAAAAGAATTAGAGGATAAATCACCCAAATAAAGCAAATTTTAGAAATTTGCTTGTGTAACAAAGTCATAGTCTGATTGGTCATGTTCAACAAAAGTTTGTTTTTTATTGGGCAATACATGTACCAATTTCTAGAATGCACATTAAATCCACATTACACGTCTATAGATACAGCATGTATAATATCTTGAACTTAACATTTTATGTGAAAGTGTATTTTTAAATTCTAAATAAATTGAATTATTGTTTTAGGTGTGAAACCATTTAAATGCCAACAGTGCAGTTATTCCACTGTAGAGAGAAGTCATCTGAAAGTTCACATAAGAATTCACACAGGTTTGTATATAATATCATGATTGTAGTGTACTCATTAAAATTTATGAAAAGGATGAATGACAAAGAACAGTAACCTAATGACAAATAAGGAAAAAACAAATCCAGATGCTAAAATATAGGTCTACAGAAAAATATATGTGTCTATTCATATAAGATAGGGGCCTGGTTTTCGATAGTATCTTATGACTAAGACATGTCTTATGATGGTCTTAGGACATGTCATAGTCGTAACCCCGAGTTACGATTTTTCATAACTGTTGTTGTAAACTTAAGACCTATGGGGACATGAGTTATGATGGTCTTATGATTGTGAACTGAAATTTAAATTACTTTTCATGTATAATTTCATGTTAATTGCAATAAAAATATTTGTTGTGTTTCTTAGTTAATAGCTAAATAGTAAAGATTTTATTTTTCTCAACTACTTGAAGTAAAATTTGAATCTTCTGTGACATACAATTTTGAATTCTTTTCTAACTCATGGTTTTGTATGATAAATATACATATTACATTTTTCCTGGTATAGTACTAATTTAACGTATTTGCACAGGAATTTCGTTAAGCGGATACTTGATGTACCAATCTTAAAAGTATTCACAATTAAATAACAATGCATGTATGATAATACATTAACATGAAGTATTAACATGAAGTTCAAGATTTGTTATATAATATAAACTAAATTTAAACAAAGTTTCAACTCGTATTTCATTTCCTTTTGTGTGAAATTTCATGTTCATTATAATGAAAAATATAAAACATTCATAAATATTAAGAATGGTTATAATTATTATGTTCATACTTTTCACTTTTATTTTGTTTTTATCATTTTTTAATCATCATTAAAAATAACAGAAAATAATGTTCACTTATGACAGTCATTAGAGCATCATAGCTATGACTATCTTAAGACAGCTTTGATTTTCATCCTATGACATATCTTATGATACTTTCGAAAACCATGCCCCTGATCTTTATCTTCTGTGTACATTATGTCAAATCCCCATGGAAAATATCACCAATCCTGAGAGACATGTATTGTGAAAATGGATCATAGCTGAAATGTAAGTTGAAAACAGTCATTGAACCTGCTAAATTAGTGGGATTTTAGTCGGGTTCTAAGTCAAACTAATGCAGGAAATATGAACATCTTTCAAATAGAAGATGTGTCCAGATGCCTTACAAACAGAAGATGTGTCCAGATGCCTTACAGATAGAAGATGTGTCCAGATGCCTTACAAATAGAAGATGTGTCCAGATGCCAAGGGAGAAACCCAGATAATATCTCATTCTCAAAATTCTACATTTTATGCATTCTATACAAATTTGAGTATACCGATATTATTTTTGCATACTGTGTGAACAGGGATGTATATGTATGAATGTCCAAGGCAATGACGTCTGTGTATTAATTTTATGTTACATCAAATGAACAAACTTATGGCACAAATGACTTTAGTGGCAAGCAGTATACATGGTATACATATAGAATAACCATACATTGTCTCGAAATATCAATGTTATTTGTACAAGGCTTAGAAACAGGTAGAAAGCGAGGCTGTGTCGAGCATTTTTAGCTGTTTCGAGTATAAATCTATACTATTAAACGAGAAGACCTCATTTTGTGTGTCGCTTCTCCTCCTTTCACAATAAATTAATCATAATGCCTCTGTGTCCTATAGGTAACATGTATAGTCGCATTTGTCATCCATTCTTATGATCATTAAGTTTGGGTTATTTTGGGATAAAAAACGAAAAAGAATGCGTCCGGATATTTTCCCGTCATTGGACAAAACTTTAAGTCAGATAAGACTTCCGGTTTGTGTTTTTCTGTACTTTGAACATACAAAGACTATAAATAAAGTATATAAATTTGCTTTCTGCTATCATTTTGAGTTCTAGCATGTGTCATCCTTGTTTAACGTGTTTCAGTTTGGGTTATTTTGAGAGGAAAACGAAAATGAATAATATTTGCTATTTACTATCAATTAGTTTACAGTGGCGTATCCAGAACTTTTCAGAAGGGAGGGGGACGCTGACTGACCTAAAAAGGGGGGGGGGGCGTTCCTCTCATGTTTCAGTGATTCCCCATATAATCAACAATTTTTTTCAACGAAATGGGGGGCCTATGGTTTACTATCAACGGCGGTCACTACGAATATATATCTGTATACTTACATACATTTACTATGAATTACTGTATTTTTTATAATTTTCTATAAATGCCAATGGTTATCTGGGGGGGGGGGGGGGGGCTCTTTACTATTCATGGCGTTCACTGATGTATATATGCCTCTCCTGAAATTCTCTGTATAGTAATTAAAGTATATATGCATGTTCATAGAGTACAGAAAAACAGAAGGTAAAAAAATCGGTATTTGGAAAATAGTGGGAGGGCAAAAAAAATGTGCCCAGTCCCTAAGTACCTTTGCATTTTGATACCTCTCCTGAAATTCTCCAGTCAGTATATTTTTTTTTACAGTTTACATACGCTCTATTTCCCCGCGAAATGTGTTCTAGTAACTTTTATATTTAGAGACAATGTATGGTTATTCTTTATATACTGCAACTCTTATAACTGTTCTAAAGAAGAATTTAGGGTAAAAACCATCATTTCTTAATTTTGAGCGGAAGACGTCAAATTTCCGCGAACCTGTATGTTTTATTGACGTCATAAATAAAACTCTACGGAAACGCATTGTCAGCGTCATAAAAAAGGTGATATATGGTCAGTGACTGTATATCACATATGAATATATACGGTCAATGCAATTTGACTGCTCAAATAGCACAGCTGCAGTACATGCAGTATATATGATAAAAATACAAATGAAAGCTGTTAATACATTAGCTCAGTACACCAACAATAAACTTGTTTATACTAATAGCATTTAAAGATTATTATTCATTCACTTAATATGTCTACCCTAAACAATGACTTAAGGTGGCTCGGGACTATTCGACTGCGCATAATTTCACGCATGAATTACAAAAGTATTTGTCGTAAATTCGAGATAATATTTTAAATATTTTGATTGATTAGAAATGTTAAATCATTGTAGTTATGTGACTAATAGAATATTTTCGATATTATCCGTATTTGTTAAAGGGTCAAAATGACATTTCACCCATTTTAACCATTTTCCCGCCAAAATTTGGGTTTTAAGGCAAAATTTTTTTTTTTCCCTTATCGGTGACCTATGTCATGTATGTTTTTTATTTGCTCATTCTTTGAAGCTCTAGTTCAGCTTTTTATATTACAGTTTTGGACCAAGTGTCATAGAACATTTTTTGATATTCCGATAAAAATATGTCAACACCTCTATTTTCCCTTTCATTTCATTGAAAAATGGTTCCTTTTATTGTCCATTTGACTTCTATGTATTTGCAAAAAAGAATTCTTAAAAATTCATTTGTATTAATTTATATTTTATTCCTTGATGGATGTTAATATATGATACATACGAACTCTGACTATTAATCCCATAATTTTTGGTCAATAATTAAAAAAGTTTCCCATTAGGTCTCTCTGTTAATTTTATTTTTCGAAGTGTTGATTACCTGATGAAGTAAGTATAAGTAGTGTAACAGCCTTCCAACCAAAACAAAAACAACATACATGTTCTTTTAATGTTTGTTTATTTGTATCATGTGACTATACCGATTTGAATATTAAAGGACATCAATGAAAATGGTCATCTCTTTATAGTTTTGATTATTGATTTTATATCATTGTATATAAGTTAACGAACTATACACAAGCTTTCCATGCTTTTAGCATGGTGAGTTGTATAATAAGAGGCTCTGAAAAGTTTATTAAAAAAACAGACTAAAGTTAATATACAATTCAGGTATTTATTAATGTGCAAAATGCACATCTAAGAAGCAAACAATTTAGGAAAATAAAAAAATTGTTTTTATTGTTTGTAAATTTTGTTTTAACTCATGTCCACTAACATAACATATGAAGGTAAACATATAAAACAATATTAATTTTCATATCTTTTGCCTACAAAGTACTTTTTTACTAGTCTATACTATATCTAATTTTTAACAGAAAATGGTAAATGCAGTTTCCTATTATATATAGAACAATTATTACAATTACATGACATGAAATCTAAGTTTGGTTGATGGTCAGTAGAGGTCATCTTAATATTTAAATATACAAAGACTTTAAGTCACATGATACAAATAAACAAACATTAAAAGCACATGTATGTTGTTTTTGTTTTGGTTGGAAGGCCGTTACACTACTTATACTTTACTCCATCAGGTAATCAACACTTCAAAAAATAAAATTAACATAGAGACCTAATGGGAAACTTTTTTAATTAATGACCAAAAATTATGAAATTAATAGTCAGAGTTCGTATATATTATATATTAACATACATCGAGGAAAAAATTATTAATTTATAAAAATGAATTTTTAAGAATTTTTTTCTGCAAATATATAGAAGTCAAATGGACAATACATACCTGTTTAAAAGTAAAATTTTGAGCTGAAATGGTCTGTGACCCCCTATTTTTTTTCGAGCAATTTGATTCACTTTCTGTAAAGAATAAGATAACAAAAAATATTGCACTTCTGATAGAAACTTCGAATAGGCTGGAGCATCTTTAAGAAAAGTTTTATTTTAGCTGGCTTTCACTTCAGTAAATGTATTATTATGGACTTCTTCAATCTTCTTTGTATACATATGTTTTTAATGTTTAATCTTTTTTAAAATTGTTTTACCACAGGAGAGAAGCCATTTAAATGTACTTATTGTGAGTATGCAACAGCTCAAAATAGTACGCTGAAGATCCATTTAAAGAGGCATCATAAACCATCACCTAGTGCTGCAAATAAATCACCTACCAGTGTTTAGACTTAAACAGATGTAAATATCATATGCAGGTGCTCAATAAAGGGACATAACTTACGGAACATCATCATGGGAGTAATCATAACAGACTACCATTCAAAGTTACAGAACTCTGGTAATAAACCAAGATCACAAAATAGATGGAGAGAAAATTATCAAGCAGATGTATTTTAATATAGAAATTACCTTGACCATTGATTGTTACGAAATTTTTAATTTAAATTACATATATTTAAATTTGATATGAAATTATCAATTTTAATACTTTGTTATTTCTCCAGATTGGGTTGAATCCTGAATTTAAAGCATATTGAAGCAGTTGAAATTCATTAAAACGATACACAGTTTGAAAACTTGAAGAACATATACCACACCCTTTTAATCCTCTGCCTATAATCTTTCACTTGTAATTAGTCCATATATGAAAACATAAGAAGCCGATTGAGCCAAATTTTTAATCAAAAGACTTGCATATATTTAGTAGAAAATAAAAGATCTCTATATATATGAATTGAAATAAAAAGTAAAGATATCATTTTCCAACATTTAATAAGAGATTATGATAGTTTCTATCTATCTTATGGTTGTTGAAGGAATGTAATAAAATTCAGTACAACCTGCATCCTGTACCCTCGATATCAGTTTTAATGTTCACTCCATTTTCAATAAAGGAGAACACATCTTAAAAAAAAAAATTTAGAAGTTTCTACAGTACATCTTCATGGCACTAGAAAAAAAAGATTATTTATGGATAAGAAACATCCTGTTAGGAATGTTGCCATATGCTTTTATGGTAATGGGCTGATTCTAAAATTGAAATTTGCAGTTACTAATTGTTGTTGATTTTCTTGTATGTTATTACAAACTTATCCATAGCCATAGTTAATTGGGCTTTAAGTTAATGGATATCAATTGTTAGATATAAACTTTTCTATGTAACTTTGTTTAATGTCAAAATATGACAAGGCATTTATGTGTATAACGTGTTCAACTACATGACAATTATTTGTTATTTTATGTCATCATTCTATAAATTTTTAATTCCAAACATTTTTTTTGCCTGCTTTATAAATAGGTATAATGCATGTGATCATCATAGACAATTCCAATATGTGCCAATTCATATAATTTGAACCACTGCTTGGATAATAATAATAACAAGAAATAAGTAGAAGAATGTTTGTGTATTTGTTTACTGAACTTGTCTACTGTACCTGACAAAACTGACGTGTTTCTATATTTTGTACTCAGGTCAAACAATATCAATATTCAGAAAGTACCTTATCATTGTTAAAACAAATATCTAAAGATCTGAACAAAGATAGATTTCCTGTTATATTATTTTGTTCTTGAATTGTCTGTAAAACTATTTGTCATCTCATGTACCCATAGTTTTATTTGTAATAGCAGTTTGCAGTAAAGTTTTTTGTTCAAGCATATTTTTTTTAAAAGCTCCCTACTTAAAATTTACTTTAATTACTGGCTTTTGACTTGACATTGTCAGAGCTGAGGATTTATTTACTTAATCAACTAACAAAAACATATATATTGTAATACCTCCATTCCTTTTCATGAATAAATACTTCAGCCATTAATAATATCATAAATATTGTCCTATTAGGAAGGAAGAACCTATGGATTTTGAGGTCAACAGTCAAGGTCACAACAGCTATTTTGGTCAAAATTTTGGTTGTTGATATTTTCTAACAATTTGTTGAACTTTTGCAAATCTTAATTAAGAATAATCCTTATTTAGAACAAAAACTTTATTGAATTGGTGGTCAGTAGGTCAGTCTTACAGTACAATGATCATACAGAAAAAATAATTTTGAGGTTACTAGATAGAGATCAAAGTCACATCAGAAATTGATCTACTAAAATAACAAGTTTTAAAAGTTTACTCCAATAATGATTTTGTAACTCAGAAATAAATCAAACATACCAGCAGGAAAAAAGAAATTTTGTGATAACTAATCATAAGTTGTTAACTTATTTTATGTTTGAGTTGTGTAAAATGTTAGACAATTGACACAATATGTAGCCTATTTATTAATGTGTGGTCTTAAAGACTTGGTATACAGAACACAGACGAGATTTTAAAAATTTTCCTTGCAATTTTGATGTAACATCCTTAATATTATTCATTCAATTGTAAAAAATGTAAATGGAGATTTCATTTCCTTTGTTTTGGGCTCTAAATAACATTGCAGTTTATTCCAAATGTAACTTTGGTGTACAGCCATTTCTGGCTTACTTCACAATGTTTTACAAATTACTGTCATAAATTGCATATTATTAATGACAAAGGTCAAATAGTCGTTATTTTCCTTGAAAACTTTGTCATTATTTTAGATTTCATGTGTTTCAAGATACAGCATGCTTGTTGTCCTTTGTAAATGCTTTCAAATCTCAAAATAATTTTGTGGATAATTTTGTAAGCTAATCATTTGCAATTTTGCAAATAAAAACATAACATTTGAATATTACTGAAAATGGCATTTTTATTTTACATTTTTTGGGGTCATTTATTCAGAAGTACTCTGTATTTAGGAGACTAAATATATGTAATATATAACAGCTTTAACACTTTCATTATTTAATGATTATAAATCTGATTTATAAGTAATGAGACCATATTTATTTGTTGATTTTATTGCATTTATATTAATTTATTTTGTTGTCTAATACTATATAAATACAAATATGATTTGTATTCATTCAATAATTGAATTTATAAATTATTACTTTTATCAAAATGTTGAGTTTGTTTTTAATAATTGAAAAATAAATAAAAAATACTTAAACTTTTTCTTGATTTCTTTTATATCATATAATATGTTTGTATATTTTGGCAATTTTCTGTTAAACTTTATTCATGATTTGCTCCAGCCATCCTAAGAAGTTTCTGCCTTTATTTAACCACTGCTATCCTAGCAATAACACGGGGAGAAAGTACTGTCATGTCCACATGTCTGTTTGTCTTTCTGTGTCAACAACTAGCATCTCCTTGTTCACCAGTGTATGAAGACATAAAGGATTCACATGTAAACAATTACAATGTGTAAAAAGTAAACAATTATAGGTCAAAGTATGGCCTTCAACACCGAACTTTGGATCACATTGAACAGCAAGCTATTAAGGGCCCCAAAACAACTAGTGTTAAACAATTCAAACAGGAAAACCAACAGTCTAATCTTATTACGGTATAAAAAGAGAAATACTTATGAACCACACAAACAAACACCAACAGTGAACACGCTGAAATGTCTCGCCTTTTTTAATAACAATTGATATTATGTTGATAGTCCTAAATATAAAGCTTTACTAAAACTATCACAAAAACTTAACATGATCCAAGAAAATGAGGTCAAGGTCAGATAAACCAAACTGGAAATACATGTACACCTTACAATCTAAATATACTTTAAATATAGTTGACCTATTATTGCACATCGAAGAAACAAACTAAATCCTGGAAAACTTGAGATTGACCAATGAACCATAAAAATGGGGTCATGGCTAATCAGACATATACACCTTATAATCACTTCATACACCAAATATAGTTGACCTATTGCCAATAGTATTAGAAAAACATACCAAAAATATAAAATTTTACATCAAGTAATGAACCATAAAGATGAGGTTAAGGTAAAAAAAATAACATACCAGACTGACCTGTGCATTGTAAAATATTTTCATACAAAAATATAGTTGACATATTGCATATAGTATTAGAAAAACAGACCAAAACACAAAAACTAAACTATAACCATACAACCATGAAAATGAGATAAAGGTCAGGTGACACCTGCCAGATGGAAATGTACACCTTACAATCATTACATACAACACATATAGTAGACCTATTGCATACAGTATTAGAAAAACAGACCAAAACACAAAAACTTAACTATAACCACTGAACCATGAAAATGAGGTCAAGGTAAGTTGACAGTTGGACATGTAAACTTTACAATCATTCCATACACAAGATATAAGACACCTATTGTTAATAGTATCTGAGATATGGATTTAACCACAAAAACCAAACCTTGTTCACTGATCCATGAAATGAGGTCGACGTCAAGTGAAAACTGTCTGATGGGCATGAGGACCTTGAAAGGTACGCACATACCAAATGTAGTAACTGTTTTCCTTGTACTTGTAGTTAGAGTTAAGAATGCTAAAAATCTTATCTTTTTTATACGACCGCAAAATTTTTGCGGTTGTATATATTGGTATCACGTTGTCATCGTCAGTGTCGTCCGAAGACGGATGGTTTCCGGATAATAACTTTAGTATAAGACCCCGTTCACACTAGGACATTTTTATCGATTTAAACTAGACCGGTTCACTTTAGATCGATTTAAGGGCCAATGTGAACAATTTAAATCGATCTTCAAATGGTTTAAACTAAAACACCAAAAGAGGTAGTTTAGTTTGAATCGATCTAAAGTAAACCGATTGTACTTTAAATGTGAACGCAGAGATCGGTTCAAACTAGTACGATTGAATTGAAAATAACGTATGCGCATGTAAAGCGCCAAAACTATCTCAAAGGTTTGTTGTTTAACCCATATTTCTCTGTTTACAGACATTTAAAACAAACTGAAAACATTTTGTCTTCGCCATCCTATAGATTTCTGTGTCTTCTTTTCTTATGATTTTTTTTCTTTTCAGGAACCGCAATATTTCCTCGTGTTGTAACTTCGTTACTACAGATATTTTTTTCAAAATTAAAGAAAACGGCAATAACACCTGTACCAAAATGTTAACTTCTGATTCAGGAGAAACAATAACTTTATCAATTTTTTTCAAGTGTGTGTCAGAGTATCAATAGGTGAATTTAATAAATCAGTTCTATTTATACACAATGTTTACAGTTTTACGGGTAAAAAGGTTAGATCGATTGCGTTTTTAATTGTAGTGTGAACGCAGTGGATCGGTTTACACCGATAGAGATCGTTATGATTAAAGATAATGTGAACGCTAACTGGTTTTATTTAGATCGATTCAAATTAGATTGATTAAAAAAAAATGCTAGTGTGAACGGGGTCTTAGTAAATAGAAATCAATTAAATTTTAACACCATGTTTATAACCACAAAAGGAAGCTTGGGATTGATTTTGGGGGTTATGGTCCCTAAAGTTTAGGAATTAGGTGCCCAAATGGCCTAAAACAAGCATTTATCTAGTGTCAGGACAATAAGTTGTGTATAAGTATTTCAGTTGTTCTGAAATTGTACCACAATGTTTAATACCATAATTAGAAGGTTGGGATATATTTTAAGGGTTAAGGGGCAAAGAGTCTAGGAATAAAGGGCCAGAAAGGGGCCAAAAACAAGCATTTTTGTAGTTTCAAGACAATAAATTGGAGTTATCTTTCTTTGTCCAGAATGGTTGTTGAATCACCTTAAACCAATGCTTTATGGAATATTTTTTGAAATTTGTAGTTATCTTTCTTTGTCCAGAATAGTAGTTGAATCAACTTAAATCAATGCTATTTACAATATACAATGCAATATTCACTTTTACTACCAACTAATAAATTAAGGTCTTTACCATTCAGTGATTACAAGCACTTTGATTACCATTCTAAGGTTATGCCCCTGTACAAGTGGAAAAATTGAAGAATTTTTTCGTTTCTGTTCTCTTAACTTAAGTTTGTCTCAACCAAATTTAATGAAATTTGTATAAAATGCTTATTACCTCTAAACTCAGTTCAAGTTCAATTTTTGGCAGCTTCACTTTTACAGTTTTTGAGTTATGTCTCTTTATAACGTTATATGCTAGTGAGGGCATCATCTGTGTCCCTTTGGACACATTCCCCATTTATTTTTTTAGAAGTTACTATTAATAAATAATAATTTAAACCATGACTATATGACATTTTATATTTTAATATTTTATGATGTATTTAAATGAGTAGTTATTGTTGCAAACTCCATTAGAAATTTGAATTAAGATCAGCTTTGGAATAAGGGAAAGGGGGAGGTGAAAAAAAAATTGTGGGAGGAGGGGGTCAATTTTTCTCATTTCAGATTTCAGAAATAAAAAGAAAATTTCTTCTAACTTTTTTTTTTGAGAGGATTAATATTCAACAGCATAGTGAATTGCTTAAAAGCAAAAAAAAAATTTTTAAGTTCATTAGACCACATTCATTCTGTGTCAAAAACCTATGCCGTGTCAACTATTTAATCACAATCCAAATTCAGAGCTGAATCCAGCTTGAATGTTGTGTCCATACTTGCCCCAACCATTCAGGGTTCGACCTCGGCGGTCATATAAAGCTCCGCCCTGCAGAGCATCTGGTTTTCCAAGTAGTCACTGAACCATGAAAATGAGGTTAAGGACAATTGACATATAATAGAGGGAAATTTCCAAACATAAGGCATCTATATACAAAGTATAAAGGATCCAGGTCTTCTACTTTGTGAAATATTAAGCCTTTAAGAGGTTAGCTAATGCCCTGGCTGCTGCCGTATCACTATCCCGATGTCAAGCTTTCTGCGACAAAAAATGCAGGCTCCACAAAAAGCACTGAACAACAGGCTCCTTAGTTTGCTCTACAACAAATATTACATGCGTGAAAAGTAAACAATAATTTATATGGTAGTTTCAGGCCAAATAATCTTGTTAGAAGCATGGATGGGGAATTATTTCCTTGATAGGAAAAATGGAGTATTTTATAGGATCTGAAATTTTGCAATACTTAAAGGCAACAGTAGTATACTGCTGTTAAAAAGTCATAAATCGATTGAGAGAAAGCAAATCCGGGTTACAAACTAAAACAGAAGGAAACACATCATATATAAGAGGAAAACAACGAAACAACAGATCAATGAAGTGCAACAAAAAACAAACGACAATGCAACATACACAGAAACGAACAATTACATACACCAGACATGAGTTTGGGGAATGTTAACAAATTCAAATTACCTTTCTTTGCAATGCATGTTCCTAATCTAAAAGCAGTGTGCCTGTTCCGGACCATATCAGTATTTTGACCATACATGTATGGTCATGACCCTATGGGTATATACTCATATGGTCAGGGTAATTAAGAAGTTTACAGTTAATACTCATCTCTTTATAAGGTAAGACCCTAAAAAAAAATAAGCAGTTACTGGTCTCAACAATAGTAAACACATTTTATACCTATGGTCATTATCGATTTGTTATTACACAAGTTGAATGGCAACATGACGACTTGGTAAGATATTTCCAAAATTTCTAAAGAAATGTTATGGAATTCCCAAGGCCTCAGTATTACTGCACAAAGCTGCTAAGAAGGTTATAACTTTTCACTCGAAAGCAAAAAGTGTACCTGCGACACATCGTGCTCAACCAAGACGTGCAAATGCAGAAAAGCTATGGTACTGATTCTACCGTGTGAAAATAAATTTCACTCAACGCATAAATACAAGAATACAATTAGTGATGATATTTATTGTTTATTTAGCCTTTGAATTATAAAGTTTATTGTATTTTTGAAACGGTTCTAATGCATATTTGAAAAAATACCAAATATGGTTCAAATACTCATATGGTCTAGCCTGTTAATAACCAAACGAGTAAATACTCATATGGTCCGACCATACGCATAAAGTTGGAGCATCGGCATATGGTCCAAATACTCATATGGTGTGACAATAGGCGTAAGGTTGGACCATCCACATATGGTCCAAATACTCATATGATCTGGATTTTTTCTATACGTGGATGGGATTTATTACATGCATATTCAGGACAAGATCCTATTCATGTGATACAAATCCTTGCTTAGACTGACATAGTGATACTGACCAGGATTTTTTTACAGTGCTAGTTCTCAGAACTACAGATGGCAAGAAATATCAGGAAGTTATATGCTTCAATGTGAAATATAATGTTTTTGTTCACAGCTATCTCGGCCATTGCTATATAATAACTGAGCAGAAATAATAAATAAATCTTTCAGTAGATAAATTTTATTAAAAATAAATAAATGTATCACAGATAAGAGATAATTTCATTCATGGCTCATCCTTCATCAACCATATTCATTATTTCTAACATAGTCTGTTCTCTGTTCTGCATCCTACAGAACACACATACTGAAACATCTTTGTAAGTTTCCAGTGAAGTTAATGAGAAAGGCTTCCCACACATAGAACACTGCAAATACAAAATACATAGGTTATCAATATGCAGTATACATATTGATGCATCATGAAAATGTGTTTATAGTATACATTTAAACTTTATACAAAAGCTAAAAAAAAATCTAACAAATCTATATATGTGGTACATAATTAATAGTCTAACCACAAATATTTTTTGAATATTCAGACCTAGACATTGATTATTAAGGATCTTGTAGGAACTGAAAAGTTAGATACTGTGGATTCATTTTTATTCGTGGTATACCAATTTTCGTGGGTCACAGCGAACCACGAATTTAAGAATTCAACGAAGAATAATCCCGAGAAATGTGTAGAGAGTCGGATGTTTATTTCCGGTTATGTTAGGCAGTTCTAGTATAGTGTTGACTAGCGATAAACATTGTAACATAACACGTGTTTTTTATTGAAAGATGATACAAGTATTTGATTAAATCTATAATAAATTTATCGAATATCAGTGATAATTTACTTTTTAAAATTGATTAAAACTGCAAGTTGTTAATTACCATGTCATAGTTTGGTTTACCAGTGATTAAAAATCAATAGGATTAAGTACGGAGATATTGCCCGTAGGTAATATTGTTTATGACAGGAACATTTATTTTCACACCTTATACTTATATCACTGTTTATTATATCGCGATTAGGGAAATGAGCTTTCAATCATAAAGTTTTGAATGCCTTATAGAATTCAGACAAGAATTTATAAATTGTAAAACAAACAATTAATTAGTTGTCTCTGTCCATTATTGTAATCGAAGTTATCAATGAGCACTTTAACCTAGAATGGCCAAGCGAGGATTTTGACAATTCAATGAATTCCTTCTTTTTTGTTTTGTTTTATTATTGATCAAACCAAGGAGGTTATTTGATCTCCTAAATCAAAAGGAAATCCACGAATTACGTATCTAATTTTTTGGTGTTGTAATCAGCAATCCACGAATTTACGTATACCACGAAACGTCTTTTTTTTCTCTATCCACGAAAATTGATACCCACGAAAATAAATGAATCCACAGTATCTGGATAGGCACATGAGAATGGATAATATTTACATGTGCAAAATGAGATGTTGGTAAACTTAATGGGACAGTAACCCAATGACACAAAAACCATAAGACATCTAGAGTCAACAACCGAAAAAAAATGGTCCTTCATGGCTATTTATGAGACATACTCCATGACATGTCATTCCTCCATTGTTAAGTCTTTCCACTTTTCTGTGGAAAGACTTATTGTTTTTCTTCTGATTATTATTATTATTATTATTATTATTATTATTATTATTATTTTTTTTTTTTTCCGCCAACTTTTGTTCTTGCGATAAATGTTTGTTTCGCAATATGTCGCTTAGATATTTCTCATAAGGTATCGTATAGTTTATGCGCTTTTAAATTTTACCCTGCTAAGCCGAACCATTTTCTTTGTAAGAGTTATCTCCCCATTCACTGTTTATCATCTGTGTGCATCTCCTTCGTAACAAAAAAAGATAGCGACAAAATTCTTTTTACAAATTGTTCGTTACATCCTCAGTAATTTTTAGCGCATTTGGATCGAAGCGATTCGATGAAATTTTATAGGAGTTATCTACCTTTACAAAATAAATTTGTCGGTATGTTTATATAACTCATCAACAGTTAACCGTATAACCCTAGAATGTTTTTATTTGAGTCCCCTAGGTCCCAACTTAGAAAATGAGGTCAAGGTCAAAGGTCAAGGTCAAGTTCTCAATTGTGACTTTTGCTTGTTTTTGCATTTTCTCCGACACTTTGAGAGATACATGTAAAAGAACAAGTGCAAAATGTCAGCTTTATTGGAATGAAGATATGCTACATTTAGTCTTATACAATTAAATGGCATCTTATAGGAGTTGGTGCCCCTGAAATGTCTTGATATGAAGTTATTTGATTATAACTTCAATTAAGTTCATTATAAAGACATTTGACCTTATACAAAAGGTTAAGTGACAAATGACCTTGAAAAATGGCTACCGGAAGTGACCTTTAGAAAACCGGAAGTAGCTTTTTTTGCAACTTTTTCACATAAAAGTACTCAGAATCCATAATATTTGTCATATAGATACATGAACAGATTACTGAAGACTAAAAATGACTTTCAACAAACCGGAAGTGGCCAATTATCTCCCATTCTACATACAAAAGTATATAGAAACTATATATTTTTGGAATCAGTGTGAAAGAAGCTATCATATGAGACCGGATGTGACATTCATTTCACCGGAAGTAGCATATTATCTCCCTTATATCACTCAAAAAGATAATTAATCCATCATTTATCGCATCAGTATAAAGAAACTACCTTCTTATCCAAATTGCTTTGGTTTGGAAAGACTTTCAATTGTTCTCTGAACAATTGGTTTTTAATTTGTATATGTAGTTGCTTTTATCAGCAAAGTCATTCATAAGTAAAAAGTAGGTTGTGGTGACTTAATTCTAAATAGACCTTCTGTATCCTTAAGACATAATCATTTTTAAAACATGATTCCTCAATGAATTCTTTTAATGGTGTAAAATTTATTTTGGTTGGAAGGAAAATCATCAAAAACAATGTATAAACTAATAAAAGGAGTGGGTCCGGTAAGGGCCAATTTTGGCCTCAAATTTCAGGTTCATCTGATGAAAGATTTTGGACTCTTTTTAAACACGTAAGTGTCTATTTCAGTTGATACAATTAGTTAATGTGAAAGATTTTAAATGATTCACTCATTAAAAACACTCTGATTCTAGCTTAAATATGAAAAATCTATCAAAAATGCCAAAAAAATGTCACTTTTCAGATGGTTTTTGTCAAAAATGAAAGTGGCCGCATCCCTATTCATCCTCAACCTTTATAAATGTTATGAATTATCATTAAATACAACTTACATTTCAATATTAAGAATGAATAAAGGGTTGCGCTTTAGCGCATGATACACCCGTTGCTCTTTTAACTTGTCTTTATGCTTTAAATGAATTTATATGATCAACTAGAAATATATATACAAATCAAAAGGGATGTTACATTAATATATTCACCAAAGTTTCATAAAATCCCCCTTTTTTAAGTATAAAAATTCATTACTTAAGAAAACGTAAAATCTAAAATTTATAAGAATGGAAAGGGAGCTTATGTCAATAGATATAAACAATTTATCAAAGTCGCATAAAATTTTGTGAAAGTGTTAGTTATTGTCCCAAAATTGGAAAATCCCCCCTTTTTTAAGCATAAAAATTCATAACACGGAAATGTAAAATCTGAAATTTATAAAAATTGAAAGGGAGCTTACATCAATAGATATAAACAATAAAAATTGAAAGGGAGCTTACATCAATAGATATAAACAATTCACCAAAGTTTCATGGACATTGGTGAAAGCCTTTTTGAGTTATTGTCCGAAGTGTTGAAAATCCCCCTTTTTTTTTATGAATAAAGCCCCATAAATCCAAAACTTAAAATCTGAAATTTATAAAAATTGAAAGGGAGCTTACATCAATAGAGTGTTGAAAATCCCCCTTTTTTTATGAATAAAGCCCCATAAATCCAAAACTTGAAATCTGAAATTTATAAAAATTGAAAGGGAGCTTACATCAATAGATATAAACAATTCACCAAAGTTTCATGGACATTGGTGAAAGCCTTTTTGAGTTATTGTCCGAAGTGTTGAAAATCCCCCCTTTTTTATGAATAAAGCCCTATAAATCCAAAACTTAAAATCTGAAATTAAAAAAAAAACGAAAGGGAGCTTACGTCAATAAATATAAACAATTCACTTAAGTTTCATGGAAATTGGTGAAAGTGTTTTTGAGTTATTGTCCTAAGTGTGGACGACGGACGGACGGACAGACGGACGGACAGACGGACGGACGGAAAACGGTATACCATAATACGTCCCGTCTAAAAGACGACGGGCGTATAAAAAGAATGCGGCCACATTCATTTAAGTCGGAAACCGTCTAAAATTTAACTGTAATGCTATAATTGTGAAGATTTCAGTAATTTAGCATGACTTAATGTTGCTAGTACCCAATATATGTGCATTGTATTGTCAAAAACAGCCCATATTAAGATAGTAGAAGCATTTTACTTTCCAATTAATAACTTAAAGTTTACAGTTTATCAATTTTTGTAAAACTGCTATATTTGGGGGCCAAAAAGGGGTCTTACTGGACCTACTCCTTTCATATCCCTTGGACTTTTCGGAGTGAGGTGATAATGAATTACCTTAATGATTTTTAGACCAATAGCTTTCCTTCTTTCTAATACAACAGGTAATTTATCAGCTTCTTCTACATTCCATATTCTTATTGTTCTATCCTGTAAAAAAATATTTACCATATTAGGATCTCACAGTATAATTAACATACAGTTAATTTCCTATGGCCCAATTTGAACAAAATCTTGTTCTCAATAGTCAAATATTGGCCTAATTGTTAACATACTAGCTTTAATCTTCTTTTCAATAATTAAATGTAAGTAAGTTATGTAATGGAAAACAGTCTAATTTGACTTAATCTTTACCATATCAACAATAAACTACAATTTAATTTTAAGCTGCAGTTATGGGTAAATGTCATAAGCTAAACACATTGACATTCCCTAGAAACATTCACTTGCATTTGTAAAACATACAGGTATACCAAAAGATTCACAAAATATAATTAATTATGATGAAAAAGACAAATTATCTAATCATACATACTTTAGAACATGATAAAACAGTTTTCTGATCACTACCAAAACACACATCTTCTACCCAGTCGTCATGACCCTGTAAATAAATTATATCATTCACTATAAATACATCAATGAAGAGTCTTTATTTTGATATAATGGTAAGCTATAAATCATTGACTCAACCCATATGTTGAGAAAACAGCAGCAAAAGATCAAAAGAGAGTACACATGTTAAGCTATCACATGATACAGTTAAGTGATAGGATTTCTCATAGTATGAATTACAGCAAACCTCTAAAAAAAACTTTTTCTATGGAATGCACCTGGAATAAATTAGATCATCACTTAGCTGGTGCTCATTTTTTGCATTGCTAAGCTGTCATCAGGTACAGAGTTTAAGCTTTATACAATTTGGGACAGAGATTCATCTGTTAAGTGAACCCTTAAAATAGCCATATCTAAGGGAAATGGAACAATATATCTTTACACTTAGTGTAATTACTTCCCCTTCTCAATAAAAATCACCTTTGAGAAGATTTATATGATTCAGTCTAATTTTAGTTCTTTTTGAATTTTACTTCTAATAAAATATGTTTTCTATCTTTATTGATCACTTGTTTATATCAGTAAATGTACCTGAAGTTTGACTTTCTGCACTCTGTTATCAACATCCCAAACACACACTGTGGAATCGTAAGACCCTGTAACTAACTGTAAACCTAAAAATAAACACAATTTATCAAGGAAAACCAATAGGAAAATATTATTAATCATATATAGGCTAATAATGGTTAACCATTACCTCAAACTGATATTTTATGCTAAGATTTTTTCCTATGTAACTACATTTGAAAATTTACAGATTTATCTCCCTTTACCTATATTTTCACTTTATTTTTATACATTTGGCATAAAAATTATTTCACCTACTTCATAATTTCTTTCCTTTTCTGTTTTTAATCTCCTTTAGATATTGTTTTTTTTTACAAAAAATAATTATATTTTCCAGTATTCTGAGTTTAATGGAGTGAAAAATGGTGACCTACCATCCGGACTAAATGAACACGAACTAACAGAACCATCATGGCTGCCACATAATTGTCCAGGGCCTTTTGATCTATAAATAAAAAAAGTAGAATTTAAACTATATGATCTTGGGCAAAGAGTGGCTGTCCTTCTTCTGCAGTCAACTCTCACTTAATCATAAGTATGACTGAACATTCATTAATTGAGAATAAGCAATTTTGGGGAAAAAAAACCTTTCATTTACGGTATGCCGATTAATGTGAATTCTTCAGTAGTTTACATAGAACATAATAAGAAACAGACCTGATGTACTATCCGATATTTCATGTTGTTTTGTTTATATATCACAAGCAAGTGGCTCACCTCCTGCTTCAATCCAGTTTTATATTGTCACATGACTTGTTAATATATCTATTTGTGAATAGTATATATTACATATGATACATTCATCAAAATTCTTTTAAAGAATCTCCCATTGCCACACAAGATCACTTAACAGGAACTTTTATCTCAGCAACGCTGGGGATGTTTTTCTGGGCCATGGTTTACAAATCCAAATTGACCATTTACTTCCCTTTAGGAGCTTATGAACAACTCACCTCACAAGCTTTATACGATCCTTAGTTTGCTAGCCAACCTTTTCTAATCATAATTGAATTTGAAGGTTTTAATGAAGATATATAGGAATAGATTACCTGTAACTTCCTGTAGCTATATCCCAGATATTAACAGTTTTATCCCAGGAACCAGTCGCAAACTTTCTCTCATCATGACTGATATCACAGCATGATATAATATTGATATGTCCTCTGCAAGAAAAGTAACAATGATAAATTTTACTATTTATTTTTAATATTTTAATACAGTATCATATATCAAATACACTTGAATTAACATCATATAGTTCTGATAAAATCATTTTATTTTACTCTGATATGTAAATTCTAAAACTGCCTTACAGTATCAGAAATACAATCAGTAAAAACAAAACTCAAGATTTCATACCTGCATGGTCACATTAAAATACTTATTTCAAAATAGATTTTAGAAAACTTTCGCCTGTGCCAAGTCAAGAGCCTTTAATTCAGTTGTTGTTGTTTGTCCTATTGGGGCATTTTATTACTTGTTGTGTGGTAAGGGTTTTGCCTATTGTGAAATCTGTACATGTACTGTGAGTTACAGACCTCTAGTTGTTAACTTCTATCTCATTTAGTCTTTGGTGGAGAGTTGTCGTATTGGAAATTACATCACACATACTAATTTTATATAATTATATATTAGACTATTACATAATACTTAGTTCAATTCATCTGTCTGAAATCAATGTCAATGATTTAGCAACTTTTTACTACTTACTGTACAGTAATAGTGACTTTTAAGGTCTTTAGATCATAGAATTTGGCAGTTTTATCCATGGAGGTTGTAATAATCTTATCATCACCAGGAGCAAACATACACTTGGTAATGGTACTGGTATGAATGTCTGAAATAAAATTAAATGTAGGTTGGATTATCTTAAGCTTGTACCAAAGCACATAATAATGTTCATGTCACTACTTTAAAGAATCCTAGGATAAACTTGTAGAAATCAATCTTGGTCTTCTGTATAGAGCAAGTTTGGCATCTTAATAAGATTACATAATTTCTACACTCTCAATAGTTTAATTCAAATATTCAACATAAATAAGGCTGTTAGTTTTCTTGTTTGAATTGTTTTTCATTGTCATTTCCGGGCCTATATAGTGAACTATGCAGTATGGGCTTTGCTCATTGTTCAAGGCCGTGCAGTTACCTATAGTTGTTAATTTTTGGGTCTTTTGGTCTCTTGTGGAGAGTTGTCTCATTGGCATTCATACCACATCTTTTTTTTTTATATTGGCAAGCCAAACACTAAAATAAAAAAAATAAAGGGCTTGATACACACACTCTCCTTTTCCTTAAAATAAGACAAGCTAATTGCATAAAATATTAACTGTTTCTTTGTTGGATTTATAGATGACATATCTTTTACATTCATTTTACTTGTTATCATGGTTATTTTAATTTAACATTTCAACAAAATAGTAAATACAATCATTAACTAGATACTTGTCCAACTCAGATATCCTGGGTAATTTTGAGATTCAATCAATTTCAATGAGTAGTTAACATTCTGAATTGTCTTGAATCAAAATGAATTACAGATTTTTTGGTACATACCGTCAACATTATGTATGAGATCTCCTGTATTAGAGTCCCAGATTTTAACCGTGTTATCCAAGTCTGATCCAGAAACCACATATTTTCCATCATGTGAAAAATTACAACTTGTCACAATACCAGCATGTTGTCCTGACCACTGCAAGAAATTAAAGTTTTCATATTTTTCTTTTCTTTTGTAGTACCTACTCAATAATTGCAATCTTTCAGAAATAGGCTGATTAAAAGATTGGGGATGAACACCACTTTCAGCACCATTGTGCTATTTTGTGGCAGTCATTTTTTATTGATAGACCAGGAAGACAGAGTGCCTGGAGAAAACCACAACCTTTAGTAGATTTTGGAATAAGGTGGAGATACTTAAGTAGTCCACATTTACAAACAAGATAATTACTTAACTACATTTCTTCGTACTCAAAATAGAAATATATTAAATCATAGTGACATTTATTTTACAGCACCTCTAGCTGATTCAGTTTGTTTACTATTATAACCCAGATCGTGGTGACATTTAGCCTTACAGAGCCTCCAGTTAATTCAGTTTATTTTAAAACCAGTTAACTCACCACACAATTTCCTGATTCAATATCCCAAACAGCAACTTTCTTATCCCATCCACAACTAACAAATCTGGAAATAATGAATAATCTTAGTAACATTCAATATCCCAACATACAATGGTTATTATGATTGATAGGTATTCCTTCACATTTATAAAATTTAGATAAGATCATCATATCTAAAAATATGTAAAGATTTTGTTATTGCTATTTTTGTTGTGTGGTTGCTGTCAGATTAATGTATACTCTCCTTTTATTTATATTCTAATCAGTAAACTATATCTATGCTACACCACTCATGTTTGATTGTGTTGATGGGTTGCTGTCTCAATGATATATACTACACTGTTCACATCTACTTTAACTCATAACTATAAAAATATAGCTAACTCCATGTATTTTATAAATTTGTTGACGTTGAAATATAATGAACTTTTTCTGTTGAAATAATACTGAACTTTTGCAGTTGCAATATTACTAAACTCATAATAATAAATACATAAAATTGAGAATGATATTTTAAAATGCTACGACTCCATGATTATTCAATACTAATATTCTTTTGTTATAAATAATGTAACAGTAGATATAGATTTCATTTGTTACCTTCTTCCATTGTCATTGACATTAGCTTGTGATATAATGCTATCATGACATCTTGTATAGTTATGGAGAACTTCTCCTGTCTCTACGTCCCAAATCTTGATTGACTTGTCATCTGAGGCAGAGAGGATTTTCTTATCATTGTCAATGTATTTACAACTTCTTACTGTGTCTAAATGTCCACGGAAAACTTTTATTCTTAGCTGAAAAAGAAAATTACATACATGTACATATAAAAATAGGGAGGGCAGTCAGGGGTACTACTTGTACAAGTTATTTTTATTTACTTGAAGAAGTAAAAAAAAACATACACATCTATAAGTAAATAAATAATGTTTAAATAATCTCCCCTTAATTTTCTCAAAAATTTACTTCTATAAGTAAATTTTTCTTACAATCCCACAAAAGTCCTCAAGTTTTGAGATGTAAATTCATGCCTTCATTGATTTTTCCCAGGTTTGCTCAATTTTTTTTATTAGAGTTCAATGTTTCATCTCGCTAATTCAACAAAGAGACTGATTGGCAAAGATCCTAAGTATTTCCGCAAGGCCTTCAAAATTGCTCCTTGGGGACTTGTAAATGAGCAGTGTTCTGAAGTTAACAGACAAATGGGATTTTCAATGTCCTTATCGCTAATCCCGGCTGACCCGGCCGCTTGAACTTTTGACGCATACAACAATCACTTTTCCATTGTGGCGTCAGATATTTTGTTTTGTGACGTCAAAATTTTACGGGAACCTGTGTGATATTCAGTAATGGCGGACAAATAGCGATAAGGTGTATAATATTGACCGTTACATTTGAGAGATATTGTAGAAACTTATTACACTTTTTAATTTTCGGTCTTTTATTTTGATAAAGGTACAGCACTGACGAGAAGATTGCATAAAGTAAAACATGGACATATGTGTCCCTCCGTCAGGAAGAGACTTAAACTTGGAATAGCCCAAACAAATTATGTTCAAATCAAATTTTGATATCTAAACCTGAGCTAAATCTTCGTGTTCCCAAGTTGCCGTGGTTCGGCCAGCCTCGCTCTCATCTTGTACTATTTCAACTGATAATTCTTCTTCATCCATTGTCCATATGCAATGTTTTTTTCTCACATTTCATAAGTGTGTTTAGAAAATTTTCGCGTCCCTGGTTTCCTATCGGAAATAAGAATAAATATTGACGTAAAATATGTTAATTTTATTTCATTTATATTTGTAGCTTTATTTCAAGAATTATCACAAAACTAAAATGAAAATAAAACTGAAATTCTGAATAAAATGTAATTTGACGAATATTATTGTTTACGACAACGACAATCTGACCTTGAACTTTCACAAAATCGAAAATGGACGAGCCTCTGGATCCAGATGGACTCTTAGGTGGGTAAAATAAGGATCATGTTTTAATGATAGAAGAAGAAACAATTATATTTTGCACAAATCAAGCTATATGCTTCACATATCATTTAAGTTTGAAAGGATTGCTGGTACACTACAGCTTTCTTTCTAAATTTGATGTTTAGTCGGACCAACTCTCAAAGGTGCAGAAATTATCCAGCAAAGATTATTTACAATTTCTTATGTTACAGGTTAAAAGAAATATTAAACAGTTAAAATGCAGTTATAAATAACAAATTAATATGGTTGGCAATACCATTCTTAACCCATGGTCTTGAATATATAGTAATGTGATGTGAAAACATTTATAATGTTAAAATAAGAGATGTGATATAATACACCGTATCACTATTTGTCTGCTATTACTGGATTTCACAAAAGTTCCAGTAAATTTTGACGTCATGATAGAAAATATCTGACACCGCAATAGAAAAGTGACTGTTGTATGAAGTTAACCTTTTCAACGCTATACACGGCATATGCCGCGATGACATACGCCGTCCGCCACTGCTAAAGACAATGGATTTTTCATAAGGACTCTTAAAATAAACCATTCGGTTTTCATTCGGGTCCTCTCTAATTTTTCCTTGTATGAATCGAGGATATGCAAGGTCTCATTTGCGCTTGAAATCCCGGCAATTTTTATTGTAAAATCATGCAGTAGAAGGAAAATTGAAGGAAAATAAAAACAAATATTTTGACAAATGCAAATGGCGGAAATCGGAAGCGAAGCTGTAAATATGGAAATATTTCAGCATTTCTATGGCGAAACTGACGACGAGGATTAGTTAAAAGGTTTCTTGTTATCTCAATGTGTGTATTACATTCAATTCGTGTGGGAAATATGATTTGATCGATCATAACGAGACGTAGAAAAAGGGGGGAAAACGGAGGTCTACTGAAAATTTTGAGGACTGAGCCACTGATTTGTGCCACGATTACATAATACGTTGTGCAGGGTTTTCAATAAGTTTTGAAGTAACTGATTATAGGTGAAAACTAGCAGATCAAGCGAGGGGTCCAGGGGGCCGCTCAGGCTCCCGGTCAGGTCGAGGGCGAAGCCCTGTGTAGGGTCCAGGGGTGCAACGCCCCCCGGAAGCTCCTGGGTTTTAAGGAAAAGGAGATAGGTCAAATTAATCAAAAATAACTTGTAATGTTGGCATTTTTTTCAATGCTGTACCTTTGATGAGTTACCAGAAAGCATAAAAAAAAAGTTTTGAAAATGTGTAGTACAAGGATTAAATCATAAATTTCAATCCTCTTGGTTCAGTGTTTTTTCCTGCAAGACACTGACTGTGTCTGTCACAAGAAAATATATTATTATATTTCATGAATAAATATTATAATTTAACATAGGCTGCACCCATACATCATACCATATTTTCATTTTGACTGAGATGTTTTTATGTGTAACAGTATAAATATTTACATTCTAATTTATATTTTTTTATGACTATCAATGAGAAACATTCATGGCTTAGCTCCACTGACAATAAAAAATCTACCCATGTATTTTGAGGGACAAAAGTTATCATGCTTAACAGGCTCTGTCTATTTTTGGAATAGGATTTTGTTGGTTTATCATTCTACAATTTTGTTTAACTGCAAGTTTCCTCCTGTGTTTAGTTCCTATCAATGTTTCCACTGCTTTTGGTATAACATTGGATTTTTTAGACTGTCCATATCAGGACCATTTATACAAACATGCATAATTTTCATACAGGCTTGGAGCATGTTTTTAGATAATCGATTTCTAAGTACATGTACAAATGTATATACAATTTTTTCTTTTATTTCAAAAGAAGGGCCACTGGGCAGGTATACATTTGATTTATGGTAAAAATGAAGAGTGCTTTTAAGAGGCTCTATCACTTGAAAACAAGAAAATGAAAATCACTTGATGAAAATAATGTGATGTCTGCTTTTACGAGACAAGACATTGCTCCTTATTTCATTTCATGGTAGGACGACGATCATGCACTTCATGAACATTACCTGAAATCACTGATCTCCAGACCTATAAAGGAGGTGAAGATCATATACAGAATTACCCAGGAGGGTGTCTCAATATTTGATTACAAATGTCATAGAACAAACCTTTTTTTCGCTTTGTTGTTGATTGAAAAAAATCTGAAAACTTTTTCTTTATTGACTGGTTACAAAATTTCGTTATTACTACAAATGCATACATTTCCTGGTTTCAGTACAAAATCTTATAGTACTTTGCAGCTAAATCTATATTTTACCGGAAATTCAATTTTATAAACCAATCAGAAATGCCGTTATATATCTCTCTAGATTGTCCTAGATAGTGACCGACGATCTAAAACTAAAAGTATATTTTTTTGACATCAGAAAAACAACCGATGGGGATTTGATTATAAACGACCATTTCAATCGGCAATCGGCTCTTAATGAATACGCTGGTTGTGTATGGTACAATACGCTATGGAATTGAGCAATAGGTGTCTTCTTTATTATATGGCAGATAAAAAACAAAATAGATGAAGACTAAAAGTAGTTTTTATTCAAAATTCAACACAAATGTAATAAATTACACCTTTTACCTGTTAATTACCTGAAAATGCAGGTAACCTGATAGAAATTTTACTGAAATAACTGTCTAACATTACAGTTTATACTCTCCTGAGCATTTTTCATGCAATAACTTTCTCTGTATCTCTTATAATAAAAAAGATACAACAGTCTGAAAAGGAAAATACTGTTCTAATGAATGAACACAAAAAAAATGCAGCAGCAGCAGCCATTTTTCTATTTTTTTGTGTAGCGTTGAAAGGGTTAAGTTCAAGCGGGACAGATTTCGAAATAGCAGTAAGCCTACTTAAGGTGTACATGTAGAGATCACTTTCTATTTCGTCCACTTTCCCCTCAATTTCCCATGTCACAGAAAGAACCTAGGATCTCCTGTAGTTGGTGATCGCAATACTGGTACACTAGTATTGGGCACAATACTGGTATAAAAAATGTGTACCAGTATTGTATTCCAATATTGTACCAGTATTGTGTTTTTTTTAAAATAAACAATACATATAAGTAGTTAATCTTTTATTAAAGGTGTCAAATATATATGCATAATGATATTAACATATGACATGACAATTTGATAGGGAATAATTGTACATATGTGTTTAACTGATGATGCCATAGATGGTACACTGTGATTGTACATATGTAATCAAAGAAAGTTTTAAATCTGATGTTTTTTTCTAAAGGGAACCGTACTGTCTCAACAAACTCTTGACTTTTCTTCCAGTTCTTGCTTTCCAAGACTCAATAGTATATTTTAGCGAATTTTATATTGACATTAATGCTGTTATAGCTTCTGTATCATCAGCAGTTCTGCAACCCCCACTTCCTATATTGATATTTAGGTATTCAGTCTGTGGACTTTCCCTTACACTTATGAGATTTCCAGCTTGTTTAGATAGCACCTGTATGGCTCTCTTACTGTAGGAGTGCTTGTCTAGTATTATTATTTGAGTATTTGTACCAGTAGATATATCTGCT
This sequence comes from Mytilus galloprovincialis, assembly GCF_965363235.1. Taxonomy (NCBI): domain Eukaryota; kingdom Metazoa; phylum Mollusca; class Bivalvia; order Mytilida; family Mytilidae; genus Mytilus; species Mytilus galloprovincialis. The sequence continues at coordinate 95,303,603 of NC_134843.1, forward strand.
ACAAATTGTACAGTAACAAACCAGTATTGCTTTTTTTGTTGTAAAAGTTACAATACTAGTATACCAGTATTGCGATCACCAACTACAGGAGATCCAGAACCTATTGTTCAATAATGTTGTTTAGGCAGATTGACCGTGGTTCAACCGATTATGAAAAAAAAATTGTGAGGTTGGCGTATTTCCAATGCCTGAATGTAAAAAAAAGAAGTTGTTGTATGATTGCCAATGAGACAACTCTCCACAAGCATTGACGAGAGACCAAAATAACACAGAAATTAACAAAAATAGGTCACTGTACAGCCTTCAACAATGGTTACTCTGGTACATATATGTCCTCAATCTTATGGCACATGTACCTGTTCTCCTTGGTGAGTTTTATATACTATGTGGACCTTCCTCTGTGTAATTTCCTCCTGGTCATTTAATTTGGTTTCCTGTATCTGGAAAAACAAATAATCAAATTCATACATGTACATGTATATAAATTGTATCCCAGATTCATGTTCACACTCATTCATTTGACCAGATTCCTGTCCATGCTTGGTAGTTTAGCTCCCATTTAACATGTTTTATGAATTTGTGTTTTTTTGGTCATGAATAAAACTAAATCTTGTTTTAACCAGAAATTAAAAATAGAAAAAAGGAATAGAATAAAGTATTGTTCTTATGATTGACTTTGTCACATTCAAATTACCCGGTTTACTGTTGAAGGAATACAGAATTTTGTTTTTATGCCCCACCTACGATAGTAGAGGGGCATTTTTTCTGGTCTGTGCGTCCGTTCGTTCGTCCGTCCGTCCATCTGTTCGTTCGTTCGTTCGTCCGCCTGTCCCGCTTCAGGTTAAAGTTTTTGGTCGAGGTAGTTTTTGATGAAGTTGAAGTCCAATCGACTTCAAACTTAGTATACATGTTCCCTGTGATATGATCTTTTAAATTTTAATGCCAAATTAGAGGGTTTACCCCAATTTCACGGTCCACTGAACATAGAAAATGATAGTGCGAGTGGGGCATTCGTGTACTGGGGACACATTCTTGTTTTACTAATGATTTTTTGAAGGCGAGTCCAGGAGTCGTAAGTTTACTGAATTGTTTATGACTTTTAATCAATCTTAGTTGTAAGTTTTTTGGTGAAATCGACTCAAGGGATATATTGATATGATCTGGAAGCATTATTAAGGAGATAAGATTTTATTGCTATATCATTACTTATTTCATTCCCCATATCAAATCACAGCAAGGAAACGACATTACCTTTAGATTATTTTTTTAATTTTTGTCATAGAATGACTGGTTTTCTTTGTACAATAATGGACCTGCAATTTCAACACAATTCCTGACAGAAGGAGATAACTCTGTCAGATTTCCCACATTATTACAGTATGCCTGTTGGTTTCTGGGATCACTTGTGTGCTTTATGGAATAGGAGTACATACATTGTAGATGTGTCAACATGTTTTTGTTGCCCCACCTAGGGTCATTATTTTTTTTGTGGTCTGTGAGTCTGTTGGTCTGTCTGTCCTGCTTCAGGTTAGAGTTTTTGCTCAAGGTAGTTTTTTTTTTATCATATCCAATCAACTAAAACTTAGTTCAAATGCACTCTATGATATGATCTTTCTAATAATTTTAATGTCAAATTAGAGTGTTGACCCCAGTTTCACAGTTCACAGAAGATACAAAATAATAGTGCAATGTACCACACCATTGAAAGCTAAATTAATTACAGGTAAATGCCTATAATTATTTTGTTAACTAATTTTTCACATCATAAAAATACTTTATTTTGTAGACATTTGTCGAGTGTGTCGATGTGAGAGTACACCAGACAAACCATTGTTCCATCCATGTGTCTGTACTGGTAGTATCAAGTTTGTGCACCAAGAGTGGTAGGTTTCCATCGAATTGTATTTTACTTTAAAATATTTAAGTCTTAAACTGTACATTAATTAGTAAATGTCATGGGTAAACATCATGTACAAAATGCAGGTCAAGCAAAAACCACAGGAATTTACAGGTTCAGTAAAGTGCGCATTTTTTGTAGGTTTGCAGGTAAAATAAAATATCCTTAAATATAAGTTTTCCTCAACCAAATGTTATGAAACTTATACACAATGCTAATTACCACAAAACTTAGATCAAGCATGAACTTGGGTATGGTTTCTTTTATCCATCTTGTGTTATGTCCCTTTATAATGTTATATTCAAGTGGGGGAATCATCTGTGTCTGATGGAGTCATTCCTTACTTTTTTAAATCATCTGTAGTATATCAATGACAAAAAGTTCTGCTAAGAAGATATGTGTGTTTCTTCTTGTTTTCCCAGGGTAATTTAGGTACAAATTTTCTAAATCAAATGGTTACAGGTTATGTGGTAAATGTTCTAATCTCTTACAATGTATCTGTGTTGATCTATCTGGTTAAAATGTACACATAATATATATTCATGTATCTTCCTTCTGTTACAGCTTGGTACAATGGTTGAAGTACAGTAGAAAGGAATATTGTGAATTATGTAAACATAGATATGCATTCACACCTAGTAAGTTTATTTTGATAATATTTTACATGTTGATTTATCTACTTATATCAGTATATTGGTTGAACATTTTAATTCCCCAAAACAAGAAGAAAAAGAGTTAATCCAATACATCTAATTATAAGGCATATGAAGAAATATGAACAATAACTCCTACATGTTATAATCAAAGTCATATGAAAACATTAGAACCAATAAACCGTTTATCAATAAAAATTACCTATTGATAATACAAAAAGTTTGAGACATTATGAAACAAGTGATGAATCCAAAATTATTCATTTAATATTCAAATGATTTGCAAAGAGTATTATATGCATGTATATATCTGATTTAAGTTCTAAATATTTTTGGTATTGCTGATGTAGAAAGAAATTTTTATTTGTATACCCTACACACACAACATTTTTTTTTGGGGGGATGGGGGTAATAAGGGAATTCCCTCTCTGTCTGTCTGTCCATTCATTTGTCTTGTAAGTGCAACTGCTACTAAAGCAGTAAAGGGCTGGATTGATATTGATAAATCTTTGCACAGTCATAGATCACTACAAGAGGATGTGCAGTTCTTCATGTAAAAGTGATGTATTCAATCTTACTTTAATCTTGTTATATGTGGTCTTTTGAAATCTTACTTTACTTGATGGCAGGATGGATATCGGTAAAATTTACACAGGATGTCCATAATAGATTATAAGATTTATATTTTATACAACTAACAGTATTTCTGGGCTGGGTGTATCCTATTTGTGAGTTCACTTACAGTTCTAGTTAACTTCGGTAGATCCTCATGTAAAAATAGATTAACGATGTGACTTGTAATTTCAGTTTATTCCCCTGATATGCCAAAGAGGTTACCGGTAAAGGACATATTTGGTGGATTATTGAAAAGCATAGGCAGAGCTGTCAGATACTGGTTACATTATACATTGGTAGCTTTTGCTTGGCTTGGAGTTGTACCATTAACAGCATGTAAGTTTGATCAAATCGAATACTGCATAATCTTCCTTTCTAGTTAGTTTGAATTAATAAAATCCAAATATCATTTAATGCCCAGTCTAAAGACTTTTAATTTCTTGAAAAATTTCTTAATGTTGACACTTTTCTTTTTTTTTTTAATGGGGAGAATAAAAGAGAAAAGATACTAATACATACTAATGTATGAATTTTTCATAAATCTTTATTTACCACTTCAAAATTCTATTCATATTTTTTTAATGTTACACATTCTGTAAATTTTGCAAACACATTTGCTTATTTATTGAGGACAAAAAGGACATTATGACAGTTTGAAACATCTATTAATGGAAAGCAAAGTATTATTTATGGCACACATGCAACTCAACAGTGTTAGAAATATCAACATTAAAAAACTATGCAAGATGTTATATAGATTGCCTTTTCTGCTCTTATACACCAGAATGTCTTCATGTTTTTTCAGGTCGTATATACAGATGTTTGTTTACGGGATCTGTCAGCTCTTTGTTAACACTGCCATTAGATATGCTTTCAACGTAAGTAATAGATCTAGAAGTTCGATATAAATATGTTGCCCTAAATATGCATGATATATTAACTACAAAATGTGAAAGCAATCACCAATTGCAATTATTTCTTGGATAGAAAATTGTCGTCAGTGTTTCTTGGCTTCTATGAAAGGGACTGATTTCATATTTGATCTGTGATTGGATTATGTTGAGTTGTAGAGTTGAATTATACGGTACAGGCTCTTCCTGAAAATTTTCAAATTTAAAATACTCATTGTACAGGGAATGTTTAAACTTTATCTATTAACAGTATTTCATTCAAGTCAAATTGAACATAGTTTTGGAAATTGTCTTCATCAGTTATGCTTCAGTGCACATGTTACCTCAAAAAATTTCATGCAGTGCCACAGGTCCAACCTGGTATTGTTCGTGTTGAAATCTGATAAATCATGATATACTGTTCATAATACTTTTATTTTCAGGGAAAACATAGCATCAGATTGTTTCTATGGGTGTTTTGTTGTCACTTGTACATTATGTGCATTTATAAGTTTGGTATGGTTACGTGAACAGATCCTTCATGGTGGAGGACCAGAGTGGCTAGAACAAGATGACCAAGGACAGAATCCTCAAAGGGTATACTTTATCAATTAATGTGGTTTGCAAAGATTTACAAATAAGTCAACATGACCGAAATGGTCAGTTGACCCCTTTAGGAGTTATTGCCCTTTATAGTCAATTTTTAACCATTTTTCGTAAATCTTAGTAATCTTTTACAAAAATCTTCTCTGAAACTACTGGGCCAAATTAATCCAAACTTGGCCACAATCATCATTGAGGTAGCTAGTTTAAAAAATGTGTGGCGTGACCCTGCCAACCAACCAAGATGGCCGCCATGGCTAAAAATAGAACAAAGGGGTAAAATGTAGATTTTGGTTTGTAACTCTAAAACCAAAGCATTTTGGAGCAAATCTGACATTAAATTTTTAGAATATATTTTCCACTGTAATTACTGGGCCAAGTTCATTATAGATAGAGATAATTGTAGCAAGAAGAATGTCCAGTAATGTAAGATCTTCAAACACATCATGATCACCAAAACACAATTTTGTCATGAATTTATCTGTGTTCATTGTTTAATATGCACATAGACCAAGGTGAGCGACACAGGCTCTTCAGAGCCTTTAGTTATGGTTGGCAGTTAAAGCACCTTTTTATTTTAATTTTTATAATTGTATTTTGTAGAATTTCTTGGATGCAGGAATGGTCAATAACTTAGTTGGAGGTTTTGGAGGTGGAGCTCCTAGAGCAGCACCAGCCAATCAAAATGAAGATAACAACCAACAAGCACCTGCTGGAGAAGTCAATGAGGAAGAAGTAGAGGATGATGGGATTGAAGGTGGTAACAATGGAAACAATGCTGCTCAAGGTCAGATATTTGCATGATTCATATTGATTTGTTAACTTGATTCATATTATTACCTTTACATTTGAACATTATTGTAATCTGTAAAATGAAAATTATGTTCTCTTGTATATTATATGGTTAAATATTGTATAAGAAAGGTTATAATACAAAACTAAATTGAACGCCATCAATGTCAATGTTTCAGATGAAATAAACTGGAACCCAATAGAATGGGACAGAGCAGCAGAAGAATTAACTTGGGAAAGGGTAGGTAACAGTTATTGTCAACTTAGCAGTACTTATGGTTTTTATACGACCGCAAAAATTGAAAATTTTTTGGTCGTATATTGGTATCATTTTCAGATGTTTGTTGGCACAGCCAATCTTCAAAAGAGGGACAAAAGATACCAAAGGGACAGTCCAACTCATAAATCTAAAACAAACTGACAACGCCATGGCTAAAAATGAAAAAGACAAACAAACAACAGCACACATGACACAACATAGAAAACTAAAGAATAAACAACAGGAACCCCACTGACAGCTATACCTTCTTGTGTAGAAGGCAATATCATGTTAAAATACAATCCAGCCTTGGAACTCATTGGGGTAGAATTTTAAGAATACCGCCTTGTCTGCTTTATAAAAAAAATGATGAATGTTTCAAGATAATAAAAAAATCATTCCATTCAGTTTGTAATCCAAAATAGAGCAATAACATTTAAATATATTTATAAAAAAAGATTTGTACTGAATAGTGTGCTTTAAAACTATTTTTCATGTCATAGTCCAAATGAAACTGTGCTAATTATTTATTTATCACTTTAACAGTTCAGTATAATATAACAAATGTCCCTTTGTGCAGAATGGCAGTTTATCATCTCTAACAAATTATAATATGGGCTACAGCTTGGTTTGATCCATATAGTTTTTGGCAGATTTCTGACCAGTCCATGAAGTGCCATATTGTCCTTATTGCCACACATCTTTTATTAAATATTACATTTGATATATTAATGATATGGCATTATAAAACTTTCATAAAATTTAGCTTTTTCTGCTTTCCTATCAGAACAGTAAAATTCTTCAACTTTAAGGCTTGTTTGTTTAGATAGGTATAGGCTTGTTTGTTTAGATAGGTATAGGCTTGTTTGTTTAGATAGGTATAGGCTTGTTTGTTTAGATAGGTATAGGCTTGTTTGTTTAGATAGGTATAGGCTTGTTTGTTTAGATAGGTATAGGCTTTATTGTAATAATTTATTTTGTTTATTGATTTTATTTGGAAGATTTCTTTTTTTTTTAGCTTCTTGGACTTGATGGATCATTGGTATTCTTAGTAAGTATATGTTAGATGTAAAGTTATGTTGAAAAATCAAGATGTTTAAAATTTAAATACATATATACCTCATGAAACCTCCAAGACTTTTACTATAAGTTTAATATAGAATTATCTACAAGAACAAACTGAAAGTCATGAAAAACTTAGTAATATGCATGTAAGAACTTTTTTATTATAGTAAAAGTGTATTTGTACACAAAAAAAGAGATCCTGTGCCCAGGTATTGCTTTGTATGCATCAACAATCTATCGTTTATTTATTAAACACAAACATAATCTAGTGAAGCCCTATCTGAAAAGTAAATTTTCTATTATTAAATTCAATATTAGAAAAATACATAATACTCAAAGTCAGGTTGATATCATAATATAGGGTTATTGCATCAATATTGGGGAATATTGTCCCGAGTAGAATTGTATATTGCATGAGCTTGCGAGTGCAATATATGTTCTACGAGGGACAATATTCAACAATATTCATGCAATAACCCTTTTATTGTATAGCAATATAATATTTGAAAAGTAAAAACTGGTTTAAACTAAGATTTTGTCGTTAATGACGTCATGCATTTTGAAGATTTATTGCACTAGTGCAATATTAGAATTTATTGCACGCTAACTTTTCGTTACTTTCTGTGGGAAATATTATATTGTTATGCAATAATAAATAATATTTATGTTCTTTTTCAGGAACATGTATTTTGGGTGGTTTCATTGAACACATTGTTTATATTGGTATTTGGTAAGTCTTATATCATTGTTTATATTGGTATTCGGTAAGTCTTATATCATTGTTTATATTGGTATTTGGTAAGTCTTACATCATTGTTTATATTGGTATTTGGTAAGTCTTATATCATTGTTTATATTGGTATTTGGTAAGTCTTATATCATTGTTTATATTGGTATTCGGTAAGTCTTATATCATTGTTTATATTGGTATTCGGTAAGTCTTATATCATTGTTTAAATTGGTATTCGGTAAGTCTTATATCATTGTTTATATTGGTATTCGGTAAGTCTTATATATCATTGTTAATATTGGCATTCAGTAAGTCTTATATCATTGTTTATATTGGTATTCGGTAAGTCTTATATCATTGTTTATATTGGTATTCGGTAAGTCTTATGTCATTGTTTATATTGGTATTCGGTAAGTCTTATATCATTGTTTATATTGGTATTCGGTAAGTCTTATATCATTGTTTATATTGGTATTTGGTAAGTCTTATATTGTTTATATTGGTATTTGGTAAGTCTTATATTGTTTATATTGGTATTCGGTAAGTCTTATATATTCTTAAATATATATTTGTTATTCAGTTAAATGACTTGATATCAGTCAATCATGAAAGTTTTGTATACTTATGATAATTATAGATTATCTTTGGTGCTGAAAAGTTGGAGGAGTTACTTGGCTTCATTGTCAATGAAAGGGGACAGCTCTGAGATTTAGTATAAAGAGATCATAGATAATATGCATATTGCTATTTTCTGAGGGAACATCAATTACCTAACCTTATGACAACATTGCGAATGTTTCTCTAATGGATTCAGAAAAATCAGTTTCAATCCTTTAGCTTGAGATTGAAAATAAGGACACAGAGAGAACAAAGAAAAACATAATAAAAAAACCCCAATAAGTATGTGGATAGTATCTATACTATTAAACGAGAAGACCTCATTTTTGGTGTCGCTTCTCTTCTTTCCAGAATAAATTAATCAACATGCCTCTGTATCCTATAGGTACAGTGCATAGTCGCATTTGTCATCCATTCATATGATTATTCAGATTGAGTTATTTTAGGAGAAAAACGAGAAAAAAGGCATCCGGATATTGTCCCGTCATTGTACGAAATTTTAAGTCAGATTAGACTTCCGGTTTGCGTTTTTCTGTATACTTTGAACATACATATACTACGAATAAAGTGTATTTTCAGAATTTTATCTGCTATCATTTTCAAGTTTACTATCCACGGCGGTCACAGAGTTTATTAAATAGAGAGGGTCTGTATAGTATATCAATGATCACCATGGATCGATTAGTAAACTTAGAATTGAAAGTAAATACGCTTTATTTATATAGTAATGAATGTTCATAATATACAGATAAGCGCTAAAATTATTCATGTGAACTTTTGATACTTTTTCTGAAATTCTCCAGTCATTATATCTTTTACAAAATTCATTGATTACATAAAAAAAAGAAGATGTGGTATGATTGCCATGTTAAGACAACTCTCCACAAGAGACCAAAATGACACAACTATAGGTCACCGTACGGCCTTCAACAAAGAGCAAAGCCCATACCGCATACTCAGCTTCAAAAGGCCCGAAATGACAATGTAAAACAATGCAAACGAGAAAACTAGCGGCCTTATTTATGTACAAAAAATGAACGAAAAACAAATATGTAACACATAAACAAACGACAACCACTGAATTACAGGCTCCTTACTTAAATACATGTTCATAACATACTAAATGTATGTTCATATTGAAATTGATAGAAAACCAAAAATTGGGAACTTTGGAAATAAAGGTGGAGGGTAAAAAACATTTTCCTGTCCCCAATAACCTATGACTTATGATACTTTTGCTGAAATTCTCCAGTCATTCTGTATTTTACAAAATTCTTCCAACAACACTTTACATACTTTAAACTACGCTCTGAATGCCCGCGATTTCGCGGGTGTGTTCTAGTAGTACTAATAGTAGTAACATACACATATAATTAAACAATTCTAATGAATTAATTTTCTTTACTTCTACGTTAAGTTATTACTATCTTCTAATAATTTAATTTTGGATGTAACACGTCTTCTGATTGGCTGACGTTATTTTGTTATGAGCCCATAGACATAATTTAGTCATGTGACCGTGACGTCATCAACGTTTCTCATGGTTTTCTACGGTTTAAAATGGAATTTAGAATTAAACTGTAAGAAATGACTAATATTTTTTCTGTCTATTCGAAATAACATGAAAAATGTGGTGCACACTGTTAAATAACCCGCTACGCGCGTTATTCAGTGTGCACCAAATTTTTTATGTTATTTCTTCATAGACAGAAAAAATATTACAGTCATTCCTTAATTAGATGAAAAACATTACATATATATGCATATCAAAAGAATATTTTGTTTACAGCTGTTCATATTTAGTCACCTTAATGTATTTATAATTATTATAAAAACACCAATTAAAATATTTTTTAGTTGTTTGAAATATGTTTTTATATTTTGATATATATATTTGATTGCAGCCTTTTGTCCTTTCCATATTGGACATTTTACGTTAGTTGGACTTCGTCTAGATGACATTGTAAGTTATTTCTATTATAGTTTCAGAACATATATGCCTGCATTTATTTCTGTTCAATTTCTGAATGTAGAAGAGACCATATTATTTGATAATTGGAAAGTAACAGATACCATGGCTCTTGGACATAAAAAAAAAAAAAAAAAAAAAAAAAGCTCTTTTAACATAAGCCCGCCAAGCAAACTGAATTTGTTGCAAAAACTATCTCTGCCATTTTTCGAAATAATGTAACTTATGAAATTATTTCTGAATTAATAGTTGTTCTGTTTAATTTCTTATTTCAACCTATCACCTTGAATGAATTTCATTAGATCTGGAAGTATTTTGGTCAAATACTATAATCCTATTATAAGAGTAAGATAACAGTACTCCATTCAAAATTAAAAACCAATTGTTCAGAGAACAATTGAAGGTCTTTCCATCAAAACAATGTATTTTGATATGAAAGTTGTGAAACTAAGTTTAAAATGTCATTTGAATCGTCAAATGATAGCTTCTAGTACGCTGATTCCAAAAATATTTGGTTTCCATACATTTTTTTTAAATAAGGGAGATAATTTGTTACTTCCGGTTTGAAAAATGTTACTTACGATTATATTTGGATATTTACTTGACACTGATTCCAAAAATATCTGGTTCTATATACTTTTATATTAATAAAGTATAAAAAATAGCTACTTCCGGTTTACAAAAGGTCACTTCCGGTTGTTTCTTTCAAGGTTAAATGGTTTGATACCTTTTTCCAAAAGTTTCATAGCTTTATCATGTATACATATAAAATAAAAGCAAAGGTCAAAATCTAGAACGTCAAATTAAGCTATGACCTTGAGATCAATTTCAAGGTCATGAACTAAGGACCTCAAATCAAAAGACCATAGGTCTTACTTATATTTGGTTAATGACTTATATCACCAAACACGTATTTTTAAATAATAGAGGGGAGAAAACTCCCTTTTACGTTCAACGTGCCCTTGCAATAAAAATTTATGTGTTACGACATGTCGCAACTAACAATTTAGTAAAAAAAATGTGTTGATATCTTATACGGTCTTTGGATATAAGTGAAAATAAGCCAAATTCAAATATTAAAATATGACCTTGACCTTTGACCTTGACCTAATTTTCATTTTTTTGGACCAAGGACCTCAAATCAAAAGATCCTAGGTCTCTATCACTTATGGTTTATAAGATAGAAATGCATATCACTTATATCAGATGCATAAGGGGAAATAACTCTCATATGGAGCGGTCATATTGCTTCGGTCAAAATAGGACAAATCATGCAAAGGATATAACGAGCAATTTTGTAAAATAAATTTGTCGTTATCTTTTACGGTTGCGAAGGAGTTGTGAGCACAAGGAAAACAGTGTTTGGGGAGATAACTCCTACAAAGAAAAGTATTCAGTTACGCAGGGTAAATTTCAAAAGCGCATAAACTGTTCGATATCATATACCAAATATCAAAGCGACATATTACGAAACAAATGTTTATCGCAAGAACAAAATTAGGCGGAAGAAAAAAAAAAAAAAAATAATCAGAAGAAAAACAATAGGTCTTTCCACAGAAAAGTGGAAAGACCTAATTAAGATTGTTTATTATATTATAACATGATTATAATAACCCATATATTTATTTTAAAAATTTTCAGATGGAATCTACGCATTATGAGGGACTATTGACGACTATGATTGGCTATATTGTGATAGCATTTTCTCTGGTAGTTTTATACATGTTGTGTGCCATTGCCAGGCTTAAAAAGTAAGTAATTACTGCTCTGGTTATTGGAATATTATTTGAATTGAAAAAATGAAGAAATGAATTCTGTCTTTGGTTTGCAGGGAATAAAACATCAAGCATTTTTCATGTTGTAAAGTTAGACAATTTTCACTTTAAGAACCTGAAATTTATTTTAAGTAATTAAAAAATCTATAAAAAAATTCTGTTTCATGATGTTTGTTGTTGACCTGAACAAAACAATATCTTATCTTTTCAATTGCAATGAAATATGTACATAAAAGGTACAGCGTGTATCACCAAAAATAGTGGACAGTACAACAGAACCACTCAAACCATGAAACTCTAAAAAAAAAAGGATGAAAGAAAGGTACAAACATAGACAAATATCATGCGATCTAAATAAACTTTTGTTATACCTTAACTCTCATTAAACAGGAAGAGAATGTTACAATTGCTGTAAATTTGTAGAAAAAAATTGGATTTCATTTTAAAATTTATATACTGATTGTTAACATTTTGTAGGTTCAGACGAGTCCTAGGATTATGTTATATTGTAGTTAAAGTGATGTTACTGGTAGTTATAGAGATTGGAGTCTTCCCTCTTATCTGTGGGTGGTGGCTGGATATATGTTCTTTGGTATGTAGCACAACTATTCTAAATCTTATGTTGTTAATGTAAAAAGCTGTGTATAATTTCATATGAAATGGAACATGTATGTAATAATTCATGACACAAAATTCCTACTTGTTATTGAAAAAAAAAAAAATCCTATAGAATTGTGTTGATGTGAATATAATTTTTCTTATGATTTAAACATTGATCTCTATATACATGATATATGTTTATGAATAAATAGCTTAACGGTAGACACAATATCTCAAAAACATTGCTGCATTAGACATTTTCCTTCTAATATTTATGTAGACAAAATATAATGGTACAGATGCAAGAGTGAAGACAGTTTTTATTGTTCTAATGTATTTTTCAGTCCATGTTTGATGCTACCCTGAAGGACAGGAAGAATAGTTTCCACCTAGCACCAGGAACCTCCATGTTTATCCATTGGTTGGTGGGAATGGTTTATGTTTTTTACTTTGCTTCCTTTATTTTGTTACTGAGAGAGGTTCTCCGACCAGGAGTGTTGTGGTTCCTGAGGAATTTGAATGACCCAGAATTTAACCCTATACAAGAGGTAATGTTGTGATACCTTAAGAAATATATTATTTTAAACGTGCATATTAATTGCTTTTTATTTTATAAGTTTGAAGTATTATTTGTCAGGCAAAAAATAAGAAGGTGCTGTTTTAATTTGTTTAAACTACAAGAACAGTTATTCAATATTCATGGAATTGTTATAAAATAAGATAAAAAATATATGAGGGAAGACTTGGAAAAACTAATCTTAAAAAATTACAATTTATTGTCATTATTCTATATTAATATGATTTGTGATTTTCAGATGATTCATCTTCCAGTATACAGACATGCCAGAAGATTTACAGCTTCAGTGGTATGTTCATTCTTTCACTATAGATGGAGATAATTTGTTAGTTATTTGTATTCGTTATATGTATTTTTATCGGAAAATGACTATATATGAAAGGGATAGTTTCACATTTTTTTTTTTTACCATTTAAGAACTTTTTTATCTAGGCTATACAGATCAAAATTAAGCAAATTGAACAAAAATGTAATTCTTTGTTTTTTGCAGATTATATTTGGGAGTACAGTACTACTGATGTTGTGGTTACCAGTTCGAGTTGTCAGGAAGATATTTACTGGTTTCCTGCCTTATCATGTCATGTTATCTAGGTATTATGAATACATATATCCTTGGAGTCATGTGACTACAATACTGCATTAAACATTAAAACATTGTGATTTATTCAACAGATATACTTGTACTGTGGTACAGATGTAAGAAGTTACCAAAAAAACAAGTATTTGTTAAAGTGATGTAAAGCTAACCCAAATTTGTAAATATAAAGAATGCTATCATGTAATGATTTATATATTCACAGAGTAATATATTCATGGATTCACTTTGCAATAAATTTTTATGAACTCTACCTATTCTTGATATGTTTCTATTATTCAACATCTTCAAACTTCTTTTTTCTGTGTTGTAGAATATTTTGACCATTTGTTTGATTGCTGTATTGTATTACTGCCTTTATTTTTTTTACCATAGTTGATTTTAAAATTGTGTTTTTCCAGTGCAGGAGAGAACAGGCTAAAATAAAATTAGTCCATCATTATCAACAATACTGAGGATGAATAATTTATATGTATTTTTCAGTGATGCCCCAGTTAGTGAGTTATCTTTAGAGTTATTGTTACTACAAGTTGTACTACCAGCTTTACTGGAACAAGGCCACACAAGGATGTGGCTGAAGGGTATGGTCAGAGGATGGACGCTGGGCATGGCTTATATTCTTGGCCTGAGATCATATCTACTCGGGGATGTACCAATAAACAATGCAGTAAGTATTTAATCAAGTGCCTGAAGTTGAATTATAATAGGGTTAAGGTTGTGATTTTATAAACTTTGAATTTAAAGAAATATGAAGAAGTATAGAATCATACAGAAGTTGGGTAATCCAGTCAGAGAAGATTACAAAGTGATACATATTTCATGCATACATTTTTATATTCTGTCCTGTTTCTTATCTCATTAACATATGAAATTGAGAATGGAAATGGAAAATGTGTCAATAGAGACAACAACCCGACCAAAGAGCAAAAAACAGCAGAAGACAATTGGTCTTCAACATAGCGAGATAATTTTGCTTTATATTTTTTGTAGTAGAGTTTATAAAAATGAAATCTATATTTGAAAAATATATATTTTTATCATTACTACTAAATAAAAGAGAAATTAAATGTTGAAGCTATTTAACAAAAGTTTTGTCTGTCCCATTTTATTCACTTGGACATACATTTTATTACATCTGTACAATATATTTTAGGACAATGTGGTAGAGGGTGACCAGCCTGTACAGCATCCTGCCCCAGCTAACCTGCCCCAACCTCAGCCAGGAGGATTAGGAGCTGCTCACCAAGCCATGCTCCAGGGAGGTGGGCCAACTGGATTCCAGGCCTATAAAAGACCATCAGTATTCCATTTTAGAGTATGTGAAATATGATTTTGGATGAATCTATAATAACAAAAAATAGTGTGAAAGATACCTATCGTAGAATGGTTGTATCAGACACAAATTAAGGCTTAGTAAAAAGATACCTATCGTAGAGTGGTTGTATCAGACACAAATTAAGGCTTAGTAAAAAGATACCTATCGTAGAGTGGTTGTATCGGACACAAATTAAGGCTTAGTAAAAAGAACGTCTGTTTGCAATGATACTTGTATTGGAACTCTGAATAGCTAACGTCACAACAATGGTGACGTCATGTACATGGAGAGCGGTAGCAGGAACACCTCATGTGCAATTCTTATCAATACCAAAGGAATATTTAACCATCTCAAGTCAAATAGTAAACTGAAAATGTCATGGCAAAATACAAAAAAAGGGGAAAAAAGACAAACAACAGTACACAAAACACAAGATTGAGCAACACGAATCTCACCAAAATCCAGGGGTGATCTCCTACTCTAGAAGGGTAAGAACATCCTGTTCCGCATGTAACACCCATTGGAATTGGTAGCTGTAATATAAAAAAAAAATAATCTCGCACCAAAAAAAACATAACAAAATCATATTTAAATCAGAACCACTATAATTTGAAAGTAATGTTTTCAACATTATACAGCAATATTTTCGGCTATCAATATTTTCATTCTTAGTATATTTTTTTTTTTTTGTTTTAATCTGAAGTTTTGAGTGATTCTTTAGGAAATAGTTGCTGATGAAAACAGATGCAACATTTTAGTAGATTGTTGTAACCTTGTATAATTTTCTAATTTCAGATTGTTCTGTTGGTATTGCTGATGTGTTTTACCCTATTCTTCTGTAGTCTTTTGTCTTTGGTTTTACCTGGTAAGTTTTAATAATGGTGGCCAAGGGAGCTAATATTCATGTATTTTACCAGCGTTAAATTTTTCAAAAATTTTCAAACACCAGTTTGAATGCAGATATGATTTGAATGTTTGTTTTCATATATATGCTAGACTCAATATGTAAAAAACCAATAGAGACTTTGATCTCGTAAAATATGTTGACATTTGCTGAAAAAAATCTATTTTGATGTTGGTTTCATAATTATGGTATGAGACATGTGCTTGCCTATCAAATTAATTGCTATAATATGCCACTGTTTGTTAATGACAATTCAGCCTGAGATTGGATATACCTTTAAACCAGGTTATATTTAACATTCTGATATTATTCTAAATAAAATAGGATCATTGAAAAATTTCTATCAACAAGGAATTATTTATCAGATGTTTCTAAAACTGAAATGTACACTTCACTGCATTACAGTATGGTGTGGTCGTCAGTTGATGGCCCTGTGGATGGGAGAGGCTATGGTCCATGAGTTATATACAGCAGCTTGTGGTCTGTACATCTGTTGTTATCTATACTTCTTTGTATTACAGTATGGTGTGGTCGTCAGTTGATGGCCCTGTGGATGGGAGAGGCTAGGGTCCATGAGTTATATACAGCAGCTTGTGGTCTGTACATCTGTTGTTATCTATACTTCTTTGTATTACAGTATGGTGTGGTCGTCAGTTGATGGCCCTGTGGATGGGAGAGGCTAAGGTCCACGAGTTATATACAGCAGCTTGTGGTCTGTATATCTGTTGGATGTTCCTACGTATTGGTACTGTCATGTACAACTGGATACCCCAGGGAACAGTAGCCATACTGAATAAAGTCAAAGAATGGTTCCTTCTTGTAAGTCTGCATATCTTAGTATTTTAACCTCCGTTCTATTATTATCCAGCAAATGTTCTCTTTTTGATAGATTTCTGTAAAATTTCATAATCTTTATATGCTGTATAAAAATGTGCATGAAAATATGATCCTTGTCAAAAAAGTACTTAAAATTTTCTTTTGCAATGAAGGTATTTCTTTGTAAATAAACTCATCATAGATATCAGGACTAAATTTTGTAT
The DNA here is from genome assembly GCF_965363235.1 of Mytilus galloprovincialis. NCBI lineage: Eukaryota > Metazoa > Mollusca > Bivalvia > Mytilida > Mytilidae > Mytilus > Mytilus galloprovincialis. The sequence goes on from NC_134843.1 coordinate 95,320,500, forward strand.
ATAGGCCAGACGCGGGTTTTGTCTACAAAGGACTCATCAGTGATGCTCGAATCCAAAAAGTTGAAAAGGCCAAATAAAGTACGAAGTTGAAAAAGTACCAAAAAATTGTAATATTTTTGCACCTTTTCTTGAAAAATAACAGTACAAAGCATACCTAAATTTATTCACAAACAAAATATTAAAAGTATAAATCACATGAATATGTAGAATGCACAAATTTTGTTTGCCACAGTTGTATTTGAAGCAATATTGAAGCTAAAATGTATATAGATATAAGAAGATTTGGTGTGAGTGCCAATGAGGCAACTTTCCATCCAAGTCATAATTTGTAAAAGTAAACCATTATAGGTCAAAGTATGGTCTTCAACACAGAGCCTTGGCACAAACCAAAGCAAGCTATTAAGGGCTCCTAAAAAATTACTAGTGTAAAACCATAGACAGGTGCAAACAACTGCAGCAGGTTTAAACATTTTGATAGGTATTAACTTTCACCCTTACCTGGAACACTAGTGTAACATCACAACATAGAAAGACACACTATAAAATATCAATTGAATTGGCTTAACTCAATCAAAAGACATTGAAAATAAACAAAGTGAATATACACTAAACGAATAAATTTGATCTATGACACAATGTAAATTCAACATCAATAACATAAAGGGTGAGATTGATAGTTATTACTACTTACTACAATACTCAAATAATTTAACTTTTGAACATTTTTAAAATCACTTGTTAAAAAATATTATTTTTCAACATTAACTCCATACCATATTGTAATAAAAGAATGCAGATCCATAATTTGTATGAAAGGTGTGTGTTGCTAATTTCTTTTCTTTATCTTACAGGCCATGAAGTGTTTCATAGTAGCAGCTTTACTGATAGGATTTGTTCCTTTACTCCTGGGGCTGTTGTTTGAATTAGTCATAGTAGCTCCCCTCAGAGTACCTCTTGACCAATCTCCTATTTTCTTTCCTTGGCAGGTGAGTTTATTGAATTTTACACCTCATCACCTAATGGGAAATGATTGGAAATTAAGAAAACATTAATTGCCACACAATATTTAAGAGATATACAACATGTACAAGCATAATGATAAGTTCATGTTCTGTTTATACATGTATTTAGTGAATTGGAAACACTGATGAACGAATATTAATTTACAACAAACTATATTTTTGTATTTTTTTTCACACAGGATTGGGCTCTAGGAGTTCTCCATGCCAAGATAGTTTGTGCAATAACAATGATGGGACCACAGTGGTGGTTAAAACGAGTCATAGAACAGGTACATTTTTTTTATAACAGCCAAATTAGTTTTTCATATATTTATCATGTTAATCATTTCTTTAAGATTTATTAAACTGCATAATAGCTGGGTCAGATGGAAATCGACCTTTCACGCAAATGAATATCAATAGATCTGTTAACCTTTTTTGAGGGGGGAGGACCTTTTTTTGGGATGACTGGATCAGGTTTTTTTTTAAGGATTTTGGGATTGATCCTTTGGGGATCCAGGAATTCTTGTTTTAAATTTAGGTATGTCAGCATTTGAATTTCTTTAAATGCGGGATTTCAGGATTGGGACCCCTCCAATACCATTTTTAATGGATTTTGTGGGTATAGGACTGGTGAACCACGAAATTATATGTTCAACGAATGACAAATTTTTCTAAAGGCTTTTATAAAGACTTAGGCAAAACCATGAAATATATACTGTCCACAGACATGCAAGTTTTCCTTCCACCACGAAAATAAATGAATCCACAGAATGTATAATTCTGGGAAAAAATTCTGTTAAAAAGGAAATAGGTTCTGTTCAAATTATCAATATCCATTAAGGAAATGTCTCATATTATAATGATAAATCAAGTTTAAAAGAGGGACAAAAGATACCAAAGGGACAGTCAAATTCATATATCTAAAACAAACTGACAACACCATGGCTAAAAATGAAAAAGACAAACAAACAACAGCACACATGACACAACATAGAAAACTAAAGAATAAACAACGCGAACCCCAACAAAAAACTACGGGGTGATCTTAGGTGCTCCGGAGGGTAAGCAGATACCTGACTTTATTTCAAATGACCATTCAGATACCTGTGTTTATTTTCATATAAAAGACGAAAAAAGTATTGAAAAAGATTTTAAAACATAGTCGTATTTAAATTTATGAAGGTAAAATTTATTTGATATTTTATTGTTGCCACTAAAACTCAAATTGTAACATTTAAATTAATAATTTATGTCACATGGTATATAAATAGTTAAACATTTTTGCACTACTGTTTGGAAGCAAAGCCAAATATTTCAAAAGTATTGAAATTTTATTTTTTATGCCCCACCTACGATAGTAGAGGGGCATTATGTTTTCTGGTCTGTGCGTCCGTTCGTTCGTTCGTCCGTCCGTCTGTTCGTTCGTTCGTTCGTCTGTTCGTTCGTCCGTCTGTCCCGCTTCAGGTTAAAGTTTTTGGTCAAGGTAGTTTTTGATGAAGTTGAAGTCCAATCAACTTGAAACTTAGTACACATGTTCCTTATGATATTATCTTTCTAATTTTAAAGCCAAATTAAACTTTTGACCCCAATTTCACGGTCCACTGAACATAGAAAATGAAAGTGCATGTTTCAGGTTAAAGTTTTTGGTCAAGGTAGTTTTTGATGAAGTTGAAGTCCAATCAACTTGAAACTTAGTACACATGTTCCTTATGATATTATCTTTCTAATTTTAAAGCCAAATTAAACTTTTGACCCCAATTTCACGGTCCACTGAACATAGAAAATGAAAGTGCATGTTTCAGGTTAAAGTTTTTGGTCAAGGTAGTTTTTGATGAAGTTGAAGTCCAATCAACTTGAAACTTAGTACAAATGTTCCCTATGATATTATCTTTCTAATTTTAATGCCTAATTATATTTTTTATCCAATTTCACGGTCCATTGAACATGGAAAATGATAGTGGGAGTGGGGCATCCGTGTACTTTGGACACATTCTTGTTACTGAAAGTTTTAATGTTGAGTAGATATAAGAAGATGTTTTTAGGAATGCATTCGTTGTCCGAATCCCTTATTATGAATTTGTAAAACTGTATTTTAAATTTGATTAAAAAATTGATTATATTGCAGATATATAATGATGGAATACGTAACATCAACCTGCGATTCATCATTACAAAACTGTGTGCTCCTGTGATAGGTGTTCTGGGCATGTCCTTGGCTGCCCCTTATGTTGTTGCCAATAGTATTGTACCATTTTTAGGTGAGGTATTTTTATATCATTCATTATTCTTTCAGTGTTAAATAGGGGGGGGGATATTTCCTCTTGTAAACAGTTAATTATCTTTAAATTAAAGCAAAAAGGAGTTGTGTGTAATCGTTCAATGAGACAAACAAACAAATGACATCAAAACATTTAGAGATCAACAAAACATTGAAATGTAAAAAGAAATCATGTGACTGCCAAAAAGACCTTGATGTCAAAGCAAAATGTAAATAAAAATACTAATGTAATATTTTCATGGTAACCATTGAAAAATCTTAAAGAAGTAAACATAAAAAAATGACGTCGTATAATTTATTGTGGAGATTTTATGCCCAACCTACGATAGTAGAGGGGCATTATGTTTTCTGGTCTGTGTGTCCATTTATTCCATCGTCCGTGTGTCTGTTGGTACTGCATTAAGATTAAAGTTTTTGGTCAAGGTAGTTTGATGAAGTTGAAGTCCAATCAACTTGTCACTTCGTACACATGTTCCCCATGATATGATCTTTCTAATTTTACTGGCAAATTAAAGTTTTTACTCCAATTTCACGGTTCACTGAACATAGAAAAAGATTATGCGAAGCTCAGGTTAAAGTTTTGGTTAAAGTTTTTGGTCAAGGTAGTTTTTGATGAAGTTGAAGTCCAATCAACTTGAAACGTAGTACACAGGTTTCCCATGATATGATCTTTCTAATTTTAATGCCAAATAAAAGTTTTGACCCCAATTTCACAGTCCACTAAACAAAGTAAAAGATAGTGCGAAGCTCAGGTTAAAGTTTTTGGTCAAGGTAGTTTTTGATGAAGTTGAAGTCCAATCTACTTGAAACTTAGTACACATGTTCCCTATGATATGATCCTTCCAATGTTAATGCCAAATTAAAGTATTGACCCCAATTTCAGGGTCAACTGAAGAAAGAAAAAGATAGTGCGAAGCTCAGGTTAAAGTTTTGGTTAAAGTTTTGGTCAAGGTAGTTTTTGATGAAGTTGAAGTCCAATCAACTTGAAACTTAGTACACATGTTCCCTATGATATGATCTTTCTAATTTTACTGCCAAATTAAAGAATTGACCCCAATTTCACGGTCCAGTGAACATGTAAAATGGTAGTGCGAGTGGGGCATCCGTGTACAATGGACACAAACTTGTGTATTCAGGTATTTATATTTCTACAGGTTTTGGTTATGAAGCACAAGTTTTAGTACTAAGACGAATTTACCCATGCCTGTTGGCCTGTTTAATTATTGTGTTATTTGGAGTATTCCAAGCTAGACAGTTCAGGAGATTGTATGAACATATTAAGAATGACAAGTAAGTACTAGACAGTTCAGGAGATTGTATGACCATATTAAAAATGACAAGTTAGTATAACTGTACAGGAATTATTTAAATGCCCATTTTAAACATACACAATAAAGACCACATAAAGTAAACATGATTTCTACCAACCCGGTTTTATAGTATTGCAGCAGGACAGATATTTTGTTTAAGGTACACAGTGATATGAGTTAGACATTAATCATCATACTGGGTTGTTGAAAAATGTATACTTAAAACAATGTTTTCAAGATTATCTTGTTAATCAAACAATATGGCTGCTGTTTTATGCAAAAACATTAGGGATGAATGGGAATGTGAAGAAAAACTTAGAATTAAGCAAGTTCTAATTCGGTTATTGTCAAATTAAATTAAAAATATATATTTTCACAAAAAAGGATGTTAATTATCCACTTCATGTAACCAGGAATAGTTTCAAGCAAAATGGAGACAGAAGATAATTTAAATCTTTCACAAACAGCTGCTAGCATAGATTATATCACGATATGGCTTTCTTTGTAATTGAAACACAAAAGACAGAACTATATTTTAATTAATCATACATAGAAAATAACTTATTCTTTTTTATTTACACCATTTATAATTTTGTGCTGATGTTGTAATTTTATATTCATGTAAAATTATATGATTCTATAATTTTTTGTTTAAATACAGCAAATTTTACTCCAATATCAGCAGTTGACACATTAATAGATGATACAAGATGTGCAGTATTTTGAAATAAGTTTGATATTTTGTTTCAGATATCTGGTAGGTCAGAGATTGGTGAACTATGATTCAAGAAGATTAATTAAACTCCCTACTCAGAGTTTGCAATCATCATCATAGCATTATCATGTTTTTCTGACAACCACCAAGTTGTATATTGATTATATTACCAACAAGACTGATACATCTGTAAGGTTTTATACATTGTAAGGGTATATAATTTAAAAGTGCTGATGATTTCTTGTGTATGGCTTTTATGTAGTTCATAAATCAGATAATGTGATCTGTCGAATGATGCTTTCCCAGCATAATAGAATTAGAATTACATAAACCGCTTTAATGCAATTTAATATTTACCAATAAAAAAGGAGTCTATTCAAACTGAAAATTAATAGAAGTCATTGTATTAACCTGTAGCCATGGTACTGTAGATAAAAATCACAAGGAAATGATGAATTATTTGTTAAATGGGTGAATAGTCATTGATATCTAGTCTAATGAACAATGATATTAGAGCTGTTTGTTCATTGTAGGGTCAATTGTAATTTTAATTGACAATTTCCAACCATTGGCATTTAAATTAATGGATGATAACAGTACATTTTTATTTTCTATTTAAGTGCAATATTGCATTGTAGAATATCTAATTACTTGATGTGATAAAAGTTGTAATTTTTTGGTAAGAATTTGTTGCATAGTTTTATTGTATTTGAAAAAAATGAAACTTTTCAAATTTTTTTTATTTAAAATACCAAACTTGATGTTGAGGATTGTATTATGTCAATTAGATTATGTAATAAGTGATTTAGTATCAGTAGTATATGATGGACCTTGAAATAATCTATTTTAATTGCAATCAGCATTATATACATGTGTGTTTGCCAAAGATGGAAGCATAATACCTATGAAAGTAGATCTTTTCTTCAATTGGTGCTCATAAACTGATGTATTTACGTTAAAAACAGGGAAACAATAGAATACAAAATTACTGCTAACTGTTACAAAGAGGATTGCTAATCAGAAGAGGGCCACCGCTGGGTGTTGATGGGACAATTTTATTTAGGCTTCTGATCGGACGATTAATCTCTTGAAGATCAGTGTGTCAAACTATTAAATTAGGGGGAAACAAAGAAAAGTTAGCTTTCAATTCTTTTAAATACATTTTGTTTTCACAACTTTGAAGTTATGAGTTATATTCCGCTTTTATTTATGTATTGTTGTGACATTTTCATGGAAAGCAAGTGCAATCATGAATGTTACCTTTTATTGGGAAATGTGATTTTGGAATGCCTTGCGGTTGTTGTCTATCGATCAAAATAAGTGATTCCAATAAGACTTACATGTATCATGATTATAAACAAATTAGGTAGATTTTGATGAGAGTATATTAAAATTTGTTGTCCCTTACACCCTACATTTTGTGTACATTTGTTATGCCCCACCTACGATAGTAGAGGGGCATTAAGTTTTCTGGTCTGTGCGTCCGTTCGTCCATTCGTTCGTTCGTCCGTCCGTTCGTTCGTTCGTTCGTTCGTCCGTCTGTCCCGCTTCAGGTTAAAGTTTTTGGTCGAGGTAGTTTTTGATGAAGTTGAAGTCCAATCGACTCCAAACTTGGTATACATGTTCCCTATGATATGATCTTTCTAATTTTAATGCCAAATTAGAGATTTTACCCCAATTTCACGGTCCACTGAACATAGAAAATGATAGTGCGAGTGGGGCATTCGTGTACTGAGGACACATTCTTGTTTTAAATTTGTAATGCTATATTAATATTCTTTAAAGAAGATGTTAATCAGTAATCTTTTGTATTACAGAGATTTGTTTCTTATGAGGAATTATTGTTTCATTGTTATAAAAGAGAATGAATCAGACTTGAGATGTATGATATGATAAATTCATTAGTTAAATTCCATTAATTTAAGCATATACAAAAAAGTAAAGTCAATTGTATAGGATGATATTTTGTTTTTGGTAATTGCATTTACCAATATTAACCAGAATTCCTATAAATGTGAATGATGATAGATAAGAAATATGAATTTCCCATTGACTGATAATATTTATCCAACATTTGTGGAAGCTGTGATATATCATGTATGTACCTGATGTTTGTATGTTGTGTGTGCAGTACATTACTGAAACCATTATTTTCTAGTTAGAATATCTGTACAGACTTTTAAAATTTCTAACCTGTGAGTTATGGTGTTTACTGTTGTTATTGTTTATTGTTTAGACTACTTTGAACTACAAAATGTTTTTAAATGATATATATATAGTAAAGCAAAATGATGTCATTAAAAATGAAGTTGGATACATGTATGTCAATACACAAAATCTTCTTTCTATTTAAAAAAAAATATGGACTTTCAGGGGTTTTGTGGTACAATGTATCAGTAATTCATCTTTAATATCCCTAAAAATTTGCTAAAAAATCCGAAGTGTAAAGAGTTTTTTAAACTTTTTTAGTTATAAAGATTTATACATTATAAAATATAAAGCATTCGTGATAATATTCTATGTATGTAAGCATTTACAGTCACTTAACAGTAGAAATTTTCACATGCTTAAACATTTAATTTTCATTTTTGTTCTAGTAATTTAATGGTTTGGATGTTTGGTTGACACTTATTTAATTTACAAAGTAATATGAAATGCATTCAGTTATCATATAAGCATATTGAAAAGAAATCAGTAATATGGTATTGAATATCAAATATCATTATGATTTCCTTGAAAAAAAGTTCTACGCAGGTGACTATTATTTAAATGCAAGAGCAACATCGAGGCACAAACAAATTTAGATTAGATTACAGGCTTCAGATTTTAATGATATAAAAGTAGCTAGGTAACTAGGTTATTTATGTAATTGCTGTATTTATTTTTAATAGAAGAATATATTTAATGGAATGGGTGGGTATGTGTCTGAAAGATATGTGTGTTGTAGAACATTGTGCATAGATATGATCGTGTGGTGAAAACCTGGTATAGTTGTGTTTCACATCGACTATTGAATGAATGAGTGCTTGGTTAAAGAGTAAATTGAGGTAATTAAATTAAATTTCATGTGAAGTGTTTCTTGAAGAAACTAATAATGATTTGCATTTAATTTCTGAAACATTCATGTTTGAAAAATTATAATTTAAACATTTGGTTATGATCATGATTTCTAAGAAAATTATTGTCAATCATAAATTTTACTTTTACCAAATATTTTGTCACCATGTTCATTATTTTTTTTTATCATAAAATACAAAAAAATCTGTAAAGAATATGACCTGCAGATAATATTTGTTAGATATTTTCTGCATGTCTGTATAGTATCTTCCTTATTTACTTAAACATGTGTCATATTGTCATTATGTTAAGAGACCAAACCTAACCTATATTACTTAAATCTATTTATCATATTAACTCAGATGTACATCATCGAATCAAAAATTAGAACTTAAACTTTCAATGAAAGTTACTCTAATTTAGTGGTGCTTGTTCATTGATGCTTCTGAAAATCAAACGAAAAAATTAAAACTTTCTTCCCTTCTGTTAAAAGTATTGCTTTCGTGATCTGTATTCCATGAAGAAAGCTCATGACTGTAAATTCAAAAATTAATGTGTGCATTTATTTTTGTTAATCATTGACCATAGACAAAAATTCACAATCTAATTAATTGTTTGCAAAAATTTATGAAGAAAAATCACTGTTGAAATCATAAACATAAGTTTTTATCAATGCCAACCTTAAACTGCAGCACATCAGCATCAATAAAAACATCACAATAATTTTTGAATTTATTAAATTATTTGTCATGGTGAAACAGTATGAGTTTGTTGGAGATCCTTAAAGTTAATTATTTTTAATTCAATGTTTTGTCTCTGTAAGAAAAGATGTAAAAGTTAAAGGTATTTGTTCTTGTTTATTTTATGAAAGTAAATATTTGTACCTTTGTTCAGTGTTTTGTTATTATTACACAGCTAAGAATACTAGGTATTATATGTTAAAGGAAAAAACCTACAGGGGGAAAACCTATAATAAAGTGAGTTCCAAAAGAAATGTTACACATGATTTTTATCTGTATGTCTAATCTTCCTGGAAAATTAGATAATCATTGTAAAAATATGTCCAGTATTAAGATAGATATAAGAAGAAGTTTTATGAGTGTCCATGAAACAACTCTCCATCAAAGTTACAATTTGTAAAAATAAACCATTATAGGTCAAAGTACAGCCTTTAACACATAGCCTTGGTTTCCAAAAATGACTAGTGTCAAATTTTTCAACCAGGAAAATCAATGGTCTAATCTATGTAAAAAAACAAGAATCACTTATGAACCACATCAACATTGGTCAACTACTTTTAAACATCAGGGTCCTGACTTAGGATATGTTACTTATATTGTAACTACAATCACCACCAAAAACCTGTCGAGTTACCCTCATTAAAACAAGCTAAGAAATCTAGTACATATGATGCAATTATGTCAGAAAAGAAGGGACTGTAGGCACTATATATCTGACGTCATCTGTTACACAAATAATTCATAACCAAATAATGATGGTGTCCCTTAAACGTTCAAAGGGATGACCTCAGCTTGACTGTTATGGAAACATTTAATTAAACACATCCATTTCCTTTCTCAATTTTATTCTATGCAGTTACTTTATATTATGAATCATAAAAGAAAACAAGATTTGAATATTGTTTCAACTAAGAGATACATGTATATACCTTAAATGCATCCTGCTGGAATCTTGCCCCATAAAAATAGAAAGTTCACAAAGAGAAAGCCGAAATAATTCATTTTATCGCAAAGTTTAATTTTCCCTGGACCTTAAATCTTAATTTAAGTCAAGAATTGAGGCACTCTTAGCTGTATCTGTGGTATACTTTCTGTCAAGTTCGTCAAAATTTGTGTGACAGATGCAGTTAGCATAGTCACCAAATTTCTTACTATTCGATGGAATATATTCTCTGTAATAATAAATGATTGATATGTTCTTGCATTTGATCGTTGATTACTGTCACAGTATTTAATTTGTAAGTTTCTATTCCTGGCATTATTCTTTAATGTTATCTTGGGAAAGTACATGCTCCTTTTGTTTCAATCATATGTAACCAAATCATCATTAAGTCTTATAAGGCGTTGACACAGATTTACGAATTTACTACTAAGCGGTTATTGACCAAGAAAATTTATCACAGTTACTGCATGGTGGGAAAGATGACAAGTCTCTTAAAATAATTCGGAGAATATGCTTTAATTTTTATATTCAGATTTTGGTCTGATGGGGTTAATTCAGATCATTACAATTATTCATTATTATCATACTTACTTCTTTAAAGCTATCGTTTAACTGAACGCGTCCTTGCTTTAACCTTTGAAACTGAATAATTCACTTGCTGTAACCATTGCCTACTTCTATGTAATTTTAAACACTGGTTATCGGCCTGCTTTACTTTTTTTATTGGCTTATTATTGTCATTAACCTGATTATAGTTCTAACATTATTATTATATAAATAACAAAGATCGTTTCCTTCTAAAAAAAGAAACTTGTAAGTCCCCTGGCTATAGACAACTAGTATGCATGCATGCATATGGTGTAATAGTCGGTCATTGAAAAGCTTCCTTATTACTAATGATAAGTTAAAATTTGTACTTATTTGTGACTTGCTGTCCTGGTTATTTGTAAACATTTGTGCTGTTTCCTTTGTGAGATTCCTTTTCGACAAACATTATTGTTATGAACATGCATGTAATATTCGCTGTTGTACGATAAACAATCAACAATCAATCACTCAATTAATTACCTTTGATAATTGGCGTGTTTTCCTTCTGCTTTCTCTTGAAAAAATATTAACCACGTTTTTGTCGAGTTGCGACTTTTGTTGCAGAAAGCGCGACATACAAGTGGTGATCCGGAAGCGGCGACTGCGGCTACGGCAGCGATAGCTAACTTCTTTAAAGCTTTATATTTTAGAAGATGGAAGACCAGGAGTCTTCATCCTTTGTACAGAGATGCCTTATCCCCATTTTCATGGTTCAGTTACCACTTGAAAAAAAAAAAACGTTCAGATTTTTTTGTAATGTAAATTTGTCTCTTATGAGTAATTGGACAACTATATTTGGAATGTGCGTATCTTGCAAGGTCATCATGTCCGTCCGACAGTTTTCACTTGACCTCATTTCATGGATCAGTGGTTAAAGTTACGTTTTCTAGTTTTGGTCTTTTTTTCTAATACTATATGCAATAGGTCAACTATATGTGGCGAATGGAAGTATTTTATGATGAACATGACAGTCTCACAGGTTTTATTTGACCTTACCCTCATTTCCACTGTTCATTGCTAAGTGTTAAGATTTTGTTTTTTTATATTTTGTACTATTTTCTTCAACTATGACCAATAGGTAAACTATATTTGTTGTATGGAAGGATTGTAAGTTGAACCAGACTTGGTACATCTGACATTGACCTCATTTTCATGGTTCATTGGTCAATGTTTAGTTTTCTTGGTTAAGTCTATTTCTTAAAAACTATAAGCAATAGGTAAACTAAATCTAGTGCATTGAAAGATTATAAGGTATGTATGTATGTATTTCTTGTTTTGTTTATATGACCTTGACCTCATTTTCTTGGATCATGTTAAGTTGAAGTGATAGTTGAAGTAAAGCTTTATATTTAGGACTATCAACATGAGATCAATGGTTAGTAAAGAAGGCGAGACATTTCAGCGTGTAAACTCTTTTTTTGTAGTTGCAGTAACTTTTTTGTGTCTCCGTTTTAATGTTATTGGTAAGTTCCTTTTCTGTTATGTTATCCTGGTTTGTAAGTGACGTCTTTCTTAAGTGTTCAGTGTTAGTTTGCTGGCCAGCTGTCTTTCGTCGAATGTTTATTATTGACAGACATTCATGTTTGTTTCTATTTGTTGGTTTCTGACAAATCTGTTCATTGCAACCCCTGTGTAATACGACTAATCAGTTTCTCTTACTAGTTTACATACTTTTTTCAAATTCTTGGAGACTGGAAGATGGTGCGTATAAGTTCATTACAAAGCTTATTACGTACAACCCGTGTTATGATAGTTATGTTTGGTATAACAATGATTTAAAGGTATGTAAGGATTGTTTTATTTAATGTTATGTTTTGTTTCAGTTTTGTTCATAATTTTTCTTTAACAAAAGACAGGGATAATTAGCCACTTATAAAACGAAAATGCGAATTATTTTTCTTAGGTTATTATGCTTAACATATGATAAAGTTATGAAACATATGAAGATGAATTAACTGATGTATCATATTCGTGACTGATATTTATTCTAAGAAAATCACTTTTATTGAAACCTCTGTTGATGGACTTTTTATGATTGAAATGTTCTGTTATAAATTTTGATTCTTTTAAAAGTTAAGGAACATATCTCCCATTGCAAAGTTCTGATTCCCTGTCGAGATATGATTAAACGATAGTTTCTTTTGGTTTGATCAAATTTAAAGTTTAAATTCGGTTATGATGCCGCGGGCATCATTGAAGAGACAATTATTGTCGAAATGCATAATCTGTAACGTCAATGTTATTAACCCGAATAAAGCATGAGCCTCATTTGTGCTTGTGGTTATTTATATCTTAATTGAAAGAAGGAAGGTGTGGCATGATTGTCAATTACACAACTTTCCACCAAAGTTCAAATAAAGTGTTTGCAATCAATTTTAGCCAAACGTACGTTAATTGTTTATTTCTAGACTTCTTTCAATATGAAGTATTATAGCAAGTTTAAGATTAACCTGTCCAGATTTGGACTTGACATGTGGTATTGAAACTTGTCAATGAGGGGCAAAAGATACCAGAGGGGCATTCAAACGCATACATAAGAAATAAACTGACAACGCCATGGCTATTTTGTTTTAGAAAAAAAGCACACAGACAAACAATAGTACACAAGACACAACATAGAAAATCAAAGACTAAATAACACGAACTCAACCAAAAACTGGGGGTGATCCTGGGTGCACCGGAATGGCAGAATCTGCTCCACATGTAGTACCTTCGTGTTGCTCATTGTATAACAAACCCGATAAATAGTCTTACTCGTTAGTTCACATTCGTGAAAGGGAACGGGATTGTAGTTACGACATTAGAAACATATCCACTATCATCTGTGAAATGGATATTCCGTAACGGTCAACCAACTCGTGATTGCGTCTGTAAAAATTACGAAGGAATGATTTCAACTTGACCAGTTGGAACACTTACTGCTTACACGGAAAAAACTGCTTACACTTCCTTGTAAGCAGTAATTGTTGCAGACCCATTAAGGTTCCAGTTGTTTGGCTATTTCATTGACATATAATTCTAATTACCATTTATTCACTATACTTATTTTCCGTTACTGTTTTTATAATGCGACACATAAAAGATCTGGTTTTAATCAGTTTTTTCTAGACCACAAATGTCGATTACCTTCAAAAGACCATATGACCAGGATAAATATAGAAAGAAAACAAGATGAGAAAAAATAATTCAACAAGAACAACAAAAACATGAAAAAACCCCGAGCAAAGCGACAAAAACAACATAACAACACCACAACAAACAAAGCAGTTATTAAGTCATTAAATAAATGATACAATTTGAAAAAGACACACACTCATGTGTAACAATACCAGTAAACTGCGTTTTGTTTTCGACTACGACATCTCTTTTTACGTTTTAATAATTATTGATGTGTTATTTTGTATGTCCGTCAAAACATCGCTATAGTGAGGGAAAACTTTACAAAAATTCCGATCGAATATATCGGATTAATATATAAGATGTTATTTTATTAGATATTAAATTATTATACTGATATATTCGACTATAAGTGGTAAGTGTCTTATGCTTAATATCATTTCTTTGCTTGAATTTATTACATAATAAATAAACCTCGATTGGTATAAAACGATTCGAATGTTTTCCCTCTGTTTATTTCTATCGACCAGTGTCTGTATATGGCACAACACATTCCACATGTATGTCATCAAAGTAGAATACATTAATTACATAACTCGTCAAATTTCATATTTTGAACACTTTAATTGCCATTTATATAAATAACATTTCGCAAACTGATTGTAAACAGTGAATTTTCAGCAATTAAAAAAACCCAAACAACATTGCGGGGGATGATTCAAATTGTAGATTGTTAAAAATTGCTTTTAAAGATGATCACATTATTGTTTCGTTTATTTGAACAAACTACGTTAGAAATGCAAATAATTGACAGTAGTTGATATTAAAAATATTTTCTTACGTCACATCACTATAATGATATAGGTGGCACGGTAGTATTTGCATTCCAGAATGTAGGTTGCTCTTTTGTGTACCCTACTTAGGTAAATGTATCTAAACAGTGTGATTGGACAAAAAATACAGTATCAACTGAACATACTTTCCCAAACTGAGGGATGAATCAGGTGTAGAAAAATATGAGATAATTTTACATACAGATGAAAATGAATTTTTGAGAATTTTTGAGAATTTTGTATTCACTGCACCATAAAAGACCTAAAAGTACTAGTGGCCTTAGGTTTTTAAAAATAGCAAAAAAAAGTAAACGGTCATGATACATATTCAAATTCATTTATGAAAAGTAAAATGAAAGTACTTCAGTTAACTGTGAATGTAGAATTTTTTGCAGTGTTAGAAAGTGGTGAAAATTCTAAAAAGGCTATCATTATCCCTTATGGGCCAGGAAATACTACCGTGCCACCTATAACTTATCCCGCAAAAAAAACCCATATCATCCATTTTAGTGTTTATTGATATTTGGTAGAGTACTATTTTAGAGTTACCTATCCTTCACACGCCAATTT
Source organism: Mytilus galloprovincialis (assembly GCF_965363235.1). Classification (NCBI taxonomy): domain Eukaryota; kingdom Metazoa; phylum Mollusca; class Bivalvia; order Mytilida; family Mytilidae; genus Mytilus; species Mytilus galloprovincialis. The sequence continues at coordinate 95,335,655 of NC_134843.1, forward strand.
AAACACATTGAAAATCAAACAAAAATAATCTATCTGTGAAAAGAATTAGTAATTATTGTTTAAATTAAAATCGTATTAACTCGTTCATTCAAATGAACTAATAAGATAATAGAAGTTTAAATATCAAGTGTACGTCGTTTTGTCCTTTATTATTACATAAAACTTCCAAGGTTTGACATTGGCCTTGTGTCAGTTTGTAATCTGACCTCGGCAATAATTCAGTGGTAATAATCATACTGCCCCTATTATAGGACAGGTATAATACTGAATGTGTACTGAAATTATGATCGTTTTCCTTTCCTGTGTCGCCAACTTACATGTCTTGATTGCCCATCGGTAATCTTCTGTCAAAGGGTTTAGATACTTCTGAATGTATATATCAGTCAAAACTCAAGCAGTAAATCTAAATCTTTTGTTATCCAAAGCTTGGATAATGATTACACAAACTTGTTGAAAAGGCCCGATAACAATGTCAAATGATTTTAATTTATCTATTTTAATTTTTGTGCAATGGCCATTTATATTCATAAAGACGAATTACAATCTGAGAGTTTTGGTTCTAAGAATATGACAATGTTGGAGGAATATGAAGATATCATGTCTGATGTTTCATATACGGGACATCAACATCTATTCTAAAGAAAGCACTTTAGTGAAAGACTAGCAAAGGACTTTAGTACCTGAGGAACCCATATCTTATTTGCTTATTGTCCAGACTTCTACAAGAATATTTAATACAGTATTGATCCTTATTTACAAATATATATTTTGAGTTATTTGCTATAGCTTGACATTTATGTATTGAAACCTGTCCATTCTATTATTCCTTTATCGCATTGAGTTTATAACCCACAATTTCATTATCTGGTTATAACTATACTTTCATATTCATCCCATAACTATTTACTTTGTAGATCTGGTTTTAATCAGATTTATCTAGAACTCAAAAGTCGATTACACTAGAACAGAGATCAAGATAAATATAGAAAAAAACATAGAAGTTTAACAAGATTCAACAAGGTCAACACAACAGTAATAAAAATTAATGGCAATTAAAAAAAACAACAAAAAAGCACAATAGCGAATAAATGAATGAAATAAAATACCACACATGCACATTTATAACTATTTAAAACTGCGGTTTAGTTCTTACGTTTTGATAATGTTAGGTGAACTCAATTAACACATCTATTGTTGAAGAAATTTTTACAAATAATTCCAAGGGAATTTTGGGAACTTATAAGTTGTTATCTTCATAGTTTATACTCTTATCATTAAATTCGACTATAAGTGGTAATTGTTTTTTATGTTTTAAATTTACTGATACCGTTTAATTATTTTCTTAGTAAAATTGATAAATAAATAAAAACAATCCGTATGTTGAAAATACCAACACTAGTGTGATCTATAGCTGGCTAAACACATTCCAAAGATACTTAAAAATTCCAAAGATCTTTTAGAGTACATACAATCTAACTCTCTTTCATCTTGTAACAGTATTAAAACATTTGACTTCTCTACTCTTTACACAAGTATTCCACATTCCAAACTTAAAGACAAATTAAAAGAGTTGGTATTACTTTGCTTCATAAAAAAGAATGGCCAACGTAGATACAAGTATCTTGTCTTAGTGAGGGATAAATCCTACTTTGTAAAGAATCACTCTGATTCAAACAAAAAATTCTCTGAAATCGATATTATCAAGATGCTTGATTTCTTGATTGACAACATATTTGTTACGTTCGGAGGACGTGTTTTTCAACAGACTGTCGGCATACCAATGGGAACAAACTGTGCCCCTCTACTTGCTGACTTGTTTCTTTATTATTATGAGGCTGACTTCATGCAGGAACTTCTTAGGAAGAAAGATAAGAAGTTAGCAATATCCTTTAACTCTACTTTCCGCTATATAGATGACGTTCTTTCACTAAACAATTCAAAATTTGGTGACTATGTGGAACGCATCTATCCCATCGAATTGGAGATAAAGGATACTACAGATACAGTTAAGTCAGCTTCATATCTTGACTTACATCTAGAAATTGACAATGAGGGTCGGTTGAAGACAAAACTTTACGACAAAAGAGATGATTTCAGCTTTCCAATTGTGAACTTTCCATTTCTAAGTAGCAACATTCCAGCAGCACCTGCATACGGGGTATATATCTCTCAATTGATACGATATTCCCGTGCTTGCATTTCCTATCATGATTTTCTTGATAGAGGGTTACTGCTCACAAGGAAGCTATTAAATCAAGAGTTCCAAATGGTGAAGTTGAAATCATCCCTTCGTAAATTTTACGGACGCCATCACGAGTTGGTTGACCGTTATGGAATAACCATTTCACAAATGATATCGGATATGTTCCTCACGTCGTAACTACAATCCCCTTCCCTTTCATGAATTTGACCTACCTAATTAGACTATTTACCGGATTTGTAATCACATAAGCAACACGACGGGTGCCGCATGTGGAGCAGGATCTGCTTACCCTTCCGGAGCACCTGAGATCACCCCTAGTTTTTGGTGGGGTTCGTGTTGTTTATTCTTTAGTTTTCTATGTTGTGTCATGTGTACTATTGTTTTTCTGTTTGTCTTTTTCATTTTTAGCCATGGCGTTGTCAGTTTGTTTTAGATTTATGAGTTTGACTGTCCCTTTGGTATCTTTCGTCCCTCTTTTTATGCTATCATAGTAGTCAGAATTCGTGATATGTCATATGTCATATTTTAAAAATAATAAGTCCCCTATCAAACGCATGACTATTATAGGAACCAAACCAAATATGGAGATGGTAAATAAGACAACTATACATTATCCACCAAAGTTAAAATAAATGAAATATGCAATTAAAGGTAACAATAGAGACTTCAACAATGAGAAAACCCAATATCGTATAGACAGCTTCAAAAGGTCCCAACATGAAAAATGCGAAACTATTCAAACTAGAAAACTTACAGTAAAATGAAAAACAGAACAATTTTCGAAAAAAAAAACCAAATATGTACCAACAGCAACCATCGACATACAGGCTCTTTACCTGGGACAGACATAATGAGGTGAGGTGTGGTTAAAATACTTTTTTCAAACAATGTGATTTGCCAGTAGCGACATACGGACAAAAAAACAGTTTGAATAATAAGAATTTTGAGCGGTAACGAGAAAAATATGCATTATTTGCATGCCAGTTGTTACCGTTTAGGAAATCTTAATCGGTACAAGGCACAATACAATAATTTCTAATGGAAAAATGTTCAATGATAGTTGATGTTCATAATTCAATTTTGATAAACATTTGATAAAAAAATAATTTTGATAAAAAAAAAAAAAAATTAAAAAAAAAAGTTTTAGATGTGTAGCATTAAAATTCATTGTATAATATCAAAAATATAATTATTTGTAAATGTTCAGCATAACCTAAAAATAAACTGGAAAAGACAACCGACATATAAACCATGTTTTTACCAACATTCTTCGCGATCTACTCAACTTCAGAATTTACAACTGAAGTTAATAGAGATACAGAGATTTTTGTCAAGCAATTGTGAAAGGGTTTTAGCAGATGTGAAAGAGATAAATTATAATAAATGGTTGATTCAGATTGTAGACACCAACATATCGTTTTATTGTAAATGATGACTTTCAAAATTACTTCAAACGGTATGTAATTAAAACCTTGTTAAATTTGCATTTACGTAGTCGACAGTAGTTTATAAGAAAAAATATGGTCTAACATCACATCATCAAAATAATTTAGTTGATCCCGCCCAAACCACGACTAAAACCTAACCACTTTTCTCTTCAAAAAGTCCACTTGAAATTGAGTAGTCGAACAATAAATACATTCAACATTAACAAATGTAGTAACATATGAGGTTTATTTCATGAATGCAACAACGTATCAATTTGCAATGTTAACCTATAAAGATATATATACAGATATGAAATATAGGGTAACACTGCATAACTTGTCATAGTCAATCGTGAGGTTAAACATGTACGTCATTTTATCAGTGCTACAACACTACGTAACAATCCAAACTTTGATATTGACCGTGTGTCAGTTGTTAATCTGACCTCGGAAATAGATCAGTGATGATGGTCATGTTGCTTCTATTTTTAGACAGGTATACCTGACTAAATGCTTCATTAGTGTTCTATTTAGTATATTGTAATTTCTTGTGTAAAAAGTAAAATCACAAAAATACTGACCTCCGATGAAAATTCAAAACGGAAAGTCCCTAATCAAATGGCAAAATCAAAAGCTCAAACACATCAAACGAATGAATAACAACTGTCATATTCCTGACTTGTTACAGACATTTTTCTAATGTAGAAAATGGTGGATTAAACCTGGGTTGTGTGTGTTCATCTTTGTGTTATTTGTCTGTTTTCAACATACAGGTTTTTATTGCTCCTTTGCAATCCTCTCTGGTTTTTTTTCATTAGGTTTTAACAGATAGATTTATTATCAACCAAACCCACTAGTATATAAAATCAGCAATCCAAGAACTATGCAATATCATTAGTTTAAATATCCTATTTGTATCTTTCTCCTCTCATCGATATCAAATACTGTTTTGGGTGATAATTACTCAGTCGTCTTTCCAAAGACGGCGCTGATGACACTGACATAATTGTTGCTACTGTTGCCGAAAGTATGCCTAGTACAGACATTTACATAATTAAAGTTATATGAACATATATTGAAGCAAGTTAACTGCCTTGATCAAAACGAATATCAAGCATAAAAAGGACAAACAATCAATCTGTTTCTGATCTATTACCAGATTTGTAGTTTTTGAGGTTGAGAGTCGTTTTTTATAACCTTTCGAAATCTAACTCATCATAGATAACTGGATTGAAATTTTTGATTTGCGTTTCGTCTACAAAAGACTTATTAGTGACGCTCGAATAAAAAAGGTTAAAAGACCAAAAAAGTACGAAGTTGAAGAGCATTGAGGACCAAACATTGTAAGAGTTTTGCCAAATACACCTTAGATAATCTATTCCTGAGGTAGAAAAGTCCTAGGAGATTTCTCAAGTTAAAACCTTTGATGAGGAAATAATTTGCACATGTAATTAACTATAATGGTTTACAAGTTTATTTGGTGATAATCAATCTGCAGTAACTAACCTTCTCATTAAAGATGGGTTGTCGATACTAATTTGTAAAGATGTATAGTCATCAAATATGGACTGTACATTAGTTATCACGTGCATTACATGGATTATTCAAGGCTAAACCGAGTTGTAGGATAATGATATTATCAAAGTACTTGATAGTGTCATATGATCCACTAAGAGCATGCAAATCAGAGTGAAAAAAAAGGGTTCGACATATAATATGTACCCAAGGAGACTTTGATAAAAAGCAAACGTACAACCATGACAGGTCAGTGATATACTTTGATAAGTTAAACAAATCGAATGGTTACAATAGTATTTAACGAAAACAGTTATTTAATCGTTAGTAACTTCTGCGACTCAATGAAACATCTCGGAACCCCAATGCAAACTTTTGATAATGTTCAAGAGCGAAACGCGAATCATGATAATCTGCCTATATCTTATCCATTTCTAAGTACACCGTGTTGAAGGATTATAACACAATGTTGACTACTGTACCCCTATTTTTGGCATTTTTAACTATTATGTCTGTTTGTTTTTGTTCACATATCGTGCTCATTATGATGGAATTTTATACGACTGTCACACAAGTGAGAGGTTTAGCTTGCCTTAAAAGCAGGTTTAATCCACCATTTTCTACGTAAGAAAATGCCTGTACCAAGTCAGGAACATGAAAGTTGTTATTCATTTGTTTGATGTGTTTGAGCTTTGGGTTTTGCCATTTGATTAGGGACTTTCCGTTTTGAATTGTCATCAGAGCTTTGGCATTTTTCTTATTTTACTTTTTTGCAATCTATGCGGCATTTTTGAAATAAAAAGTATACGACAATAAAAGATCAAAACAAAAAATTGTAAATGGTTTTATTTATAATATTCATCAAAAATAGGGTTATACTATAGAATGGTTTCCATTTCTCCGTGTGAATACTGGTTTTAACATTACATGTTTTCAAGGCGCATTTTTAACAAAAAACTAAAATTATTTTAACTTAATCAAAGGTACCAAAATTTTAATCTAGTACGCCAGACGCGCATTTCGTCTACATAAGACTCAGTCACGCTCATATAAAAATATTTATAAAGTCAAACAAAGTTTTCCCCCTTAATGCATAGAGTGCCTTAAACATATTTTCCATAACTTGTCGGATGTTTTTGTTTAATGCTCTTAAACTTCATGTTTGGTTTGGCTGTGTTTCGAGTGGTATTTTTAAGGGCCTACGATACAGTTTTGATCCCATATTGAAATTTTGATGAAAATTTGCATGTAGGCTATTTTGTACCTGATAAAATCAAATATGTTATATAAAATATACCTTCATGTGCTACTTTTTGTGTAAAATGAGGTCGACATTTCAGATATTTCTTCGAAATTCTGATTTGTTGACTTTTTTTTCCTTTCTGAAGAATTACATTTTTTTGTTTTAAAAGATAAACACAAGCGTTTTTTTGTTAAATTACTTGTAATATCTATTCTATATTAGTATTCAATAAATGTGTTCATTTTTTCCAAGAAATAACTAATTTGTATAAAATGTTCATGAATTAAGAAAAAAAAGTATATTTTGCTGTATATTTTTCAAAGGACAAGATTCACTTGTGGCACAAAATGGCCTAAAATATCAACTTTATCATAAAACACCAAACAAGTCACAAATTTGGCCCCTTTAAAAATAAACATTAAAACTTACGGCCAATTTTAACCCTTCTTGAACCTTGTACATTATTGACTTCTTTTTATCAATCAATTTGAATGATAAAAATCAGTCACAAATGCATCTTTTCCCGATATGTCATAGTTTGACGTCGCGAAAATCACATTTTACGTTTGCAACGTCATTACCTCCCCTGTAACTGTATTGTATGCCCGAGCATGGGAACAAATAAATATTTAATAAAAATTGTATATATTTCTTAATATACATTGAAATACAAGGACAGAACCATTCCATTAACTGATAAGACCCACAAACAAATCTTTAATAAGAGATTGATAAACTGATCATAGATACCAGGAACAATTTTTTGTTATTTGCGCCTGATGTGCGTTTCGTCTACAAAAGACTCATCAGTGACGCTCGAATAAAAAAAAGTTCAAAAGGCCAAATAAAGTTCGAAGTTGAAGAGCATTGAAGACCAACAATTTATAAAAGTAACACTTTGGTTATCAGTTTTACCTAAAAAAAAATTAATTAAATCAAACAGATCTCGAAAGATCGCAATGTTACGACTGCGAATGATTGCTAGTCTATTTATATTGATATTAATGTTTATATCGGGTAAATGGCGCATGACAGTCTTCTTGTGTTTACCGTGATTGTAAATTAGATGGCGTCTAGTCTAAAATGTTCATGATATATTGTAACAAGTCCTTGCATTTTAGAGTCTTTCTTTTTAACTTTTTGAAATAAATATTCTATAGTTTAGCATGTTATAAATTGAATATGAGAATTTAATTCAAATCGGTAATCACGAATATGACAACTTATGCCCTTCTAAAAACTGCTCCACTCAAGACGAGAACAAATTCATTTATTACCGGTATTTAAATAAAGCGACATTGTCATTAATGAGATTGAATTCAGTACTGATAACAAAAACTATAGTTTCTAATAAACCGGTAAGTGTCCTTTAAGCCAGGGTCACGGATTCACGATTTTTACTACAAACCCTCGACAGATCCATCCCTGATTAAAGTTGTCAAAAGTCTGAAAAAAAATCCTGTGAATTGTTGCTGGAAATTCAAACTTTAATTAAAATTTGTAAACATATTCATTGAATCAGACAACAATAAGATATTGCCCCGGAAGCTCATTATTCCGCTGTTCCCAGCCGAAATTTGTCCCGATTATCCCGTATTCAATCCGATTCTAATTCGATTTGTATCTTTCGCAAGGTGAACAAACGACCGAATCTGTCCCAATAGCGTACCCTGTTAGCTTCCAAGGAGGAGTCCAGAAGCCAGTATATCGGCATGAAAAAGACGGATATTGTATTAACCATGTTAACAAAAGTTGCGGTTACATCTTTTGGGGAAATTATGAGCTTTTGCTATACTTTGTGATTTTGGTTTATAATCATTTTTTTTGATAACTCTCTAAATTTCTAATATTGTGGCTTCGAACATTACAATAATTACATTATTAAAATGCGCGTTAGATGCAGAAGAATTGATACTGTTAAAGTTGATGATTAAAAGTACAGGCTAATGATTAGTGATGCTTGTTCAATCAATCAATTCTGATGGAATCAATGTTATACAAAAACAGGTATCATAAATATCAACATCAATATGATCTAATCAAGGAACAGAACGTGATTAAACAAATATATATTGGCACACGTTTGCAATTTAAAGAATCCGTGATATGCTAAATCATCTTTCATCATAAAAAATATTTTTTACCCCAACAATTTTACATCTACGAGATTTATAAGGAGGACACGACACTGCTAAGTGAGATGAGGAAATTTTTAATAAAATGAACATATCACTGAAAAATTGACAATATTTTCCCATATGACCTCAATTTTATTGAATGCATTTTGCTTCGTATAACAGGACCGCAATTTACAATTGTTTACACAGAAAGATATACTTCAAAATATTAACCGTGCATATAGAACAAGGAAATTTTAACAAGTGAAAGATAGCTCAAGCACAATCAATGTTCGCAATAATGTAAACAGTATTTGTTAAAACTTCGGTCGTTTACCTTTTGTATTACATAACACACCGAAAGTCATGCGATTAGAACTTTACCTTGACCGTGTACTACAAACATCACAATCATGAGTACTTTATCCTCGGAATATCTAGGTGTTGATAACATTTTTCTACTGTGTATCTAAAAAAAGAAATATACTTATCTTTAAACAGAAATATTTATATCAAGAGACGGATCCAGTCATTTTAAAAAGGGGGGATCCCAACCCAGAGTAAATGGGGTGTGTGTTCCAGCTAAATGCTCCAATTCAAATGCATTGATCGGCCAAAAAGGGGGGTTCCACACCCCCCCCCCCCCTGGATCCGCCAATGATATCCCTAAAGTACGTGAAGGTTATATGACTATATAAAGAATACAAAAGTTTTTTTAAATCACTTGTCAGATGTCTTCTGCATTTTACTGTAGACATTTTAACGATGTAAAATGTAACATGTAAAGAGCAATGATACTGTTATTGATCAGAAAAAAGTTATTTTAGATATTTTATTAAAAGTTCTTTGAAACTGTATTGAAAGCGGTATATCGACAAGGTCCAAATGTTTATATGAAAAAAATCTCAATTTCTTTTAAAAAGAATCATTTTATAAACCTGTCGAAATTTCTTTCAAAAAGAATCATTTTATAAACCTATCGACTTGATTATATCTTTATACGCGTTATCCCCTGGGTTCTATGTATAGCCCTACCATATAACCACGTAGTTGAATAGGGGAAAATAATAACAATAGACTCAAAGTTATGTCTTGGTCATGTGGACCACGTGCATGAATTCACTATTTCAAGACTATAAACAGTTTTGAATTTTGATCCAGTACAAACTGGTGTTCTTCCGAGTATTACCAGTTATACAAAAACAAATAATTGTTATAAATAGAAAAAAATCAATTTTGGCCATAGTGTAAATGCAAGTAGAGATGGATAAAAATCAAAAACAAAGATAAGGTTAGTATACAGTTCAATAAGATACGTATATAGTAATAAAAACAAATTGTTTGCATAATTCAGGATATTAGTTTTCTTTTTTAAAATGTGTCACATTTAACATGCCGTTGAACTTTTTAAGGTTGTTATACGATACGATGGAAGATCGACCTGTTAGTATTAGGTCTCTTGGTTGAACCAACGGTATACGAAATTATGAAAACACGTTGTGCAATTCCGACCATCCATAACTATACCAAGATAACTCTTGTCTTTTACCATGGTGTAAAATTAAAAAAAGTTCTTATGGTGATCTTTTATGAAACATTTTTAAAATCCTGATCTGCTGTGCTGAAAACCTTATCATCTGAATTATATAATAGTAAGCAAAAGCTGTATTCGTTTCTAGATTGAATTAAGAAATAAAGATATAAAATAAGGTGAACATGTGAAGTCACTTAATTACTTTATATTTATTTTATTTGATCAATGATTCAAATTGGATCAGACACATGTTTTGCCTAATTGGTTAATCCATATATAACGAATAAATACTAACATATTATATGTAAATCCATTTGATAAATAACTACAATAGGCACAGTTATCACAAAGGAGGTGTAAGAGTGAAGGCCGTGAAAGTTAAGAGGTTGGATGCAGGAAGTATTCTAAAGATGCACTATTTAAAGACTGTTGTTTATCTAAAGCTTAGAAAATGCAAAATCATAAGCTCTCATTTCCATATCATAAGATTTAACTTTACTACTAATCCCCATGAGCTTTTTAATCAATAACAAAATTGTAAACAATGCATATTGACCTATAATGGTTTTATTTTTTTAAATTGTTATTTGGATGGAGAGTTGTCTCATTGGCACTGATACCACATCATCCTAAATCTAATAACAACATTTATAGCATCATAACTGGACAGATTGCTGAAACTAGATTTATAACCACTGACAGCTAAAAATTAAATTCTAATGGACAATTTTGGGGATAGTTTGGTTTTGTATGTAAACAAAATGGTTTACGAATATTATTATCGCAAACTACTGTTGCCTTTGTTTGATTGTACATGTATAACCGTTAAAGTATAGACGCAGGCATTGGATAAGAACATAATTATACTCTTACTTTTCCTTAACTATAAGTTCTGTTTTGAAACCAGCATTTGTTATCCGTTTGATGTGTTTCATCTTTTGATTTTGCCATCTGATTAGGGACTCTCCGTTTTGAATTTTTCGCGGGGTTCAGCATTTTTGTGATTTTACATTGTGTTCATTTAAACGCTGAACAGATATCTTTGTCGGCATTTTGTATTTGTTGTATTCACAGTCCGACCGTCTTTCGTAGTAGATATTTTATCTCGACAATAGATTTTTACATGTCATGAGTAATACGATGGTATCCATAGTGAGTGATAACTGTAACATTAGTGCCATGCTAGACAAAAGAAATCTACCAATCTGCTATTATGTGAAGCAGGATCATAAAAGTTTGATCACCGTATTACTATGTGATTCGAGCGAATACATTTATAAGTGTTTATTTCATTTATATAAGGGACATACGTGTCATCTGTGGAACTGAAACTGATACCGACTTATTTTGTTATAAAAAAAATTCCGCGGCTTTTCAGGTTGATAGTTTTTACATTATCTTCTCGTCAAATCAAGCTTGTTATATGTCTATTGTAATATTGAATGGTTGTAATCGAGTTGAATTGGTTCAAGAAAACAAAAACACCGTTAATATATATATATATATATATATATATATATATATATATATATATATATATATATATATATATGGTCTTTTTTATTGCAGTTTTTTTTCCTTCGTTGCATTTTTATAAGAAATAATGTGCAAAACTCGAGGGAAATAGTGTTTTGTTTTAAGATGATATTAGAATATTTCCCAAAAAGACATATGATGCGAAAATGTCAAAATGTGATAGAGTTCTGCGGATGAACTCTGGGGCGCGTTACTGAATAGGGATTAAAAGAAACAAGTATCCGAGCTAAATAACACTGTGTTATTGATCATTTACTAAAAAGTTAAAAACTGATACTTTAATAGAATAACCCCATTATAATATTCATCTCACTGATACACAGAAATCATTAATTTATGTTAATGTTAAACAAAAATCAGTATTAAATGCAAACAAAAAATGTATACGAATATAAGAATTATCATTATACAAAACAGAATAAAGTGCATAATGGATATTACTGTTTTAACAAATAAATAGATTTCCAACATATAATATTTCAAATTTCTTGATTTTAGGAATAGTCAATTATGGTAGGCATGCGATATGATCATGCATTTTGTGATAGGTATAGTGGTATAAGTAAGTAAATTATTAATTATACACGGTGATAGGTATAGTGGTATAAGTAAGTAAATTATTAATTATACACGGTGATAGGTATAGTGGTATAAGTAAGTGAACTATTAATTATACACGGTGATAGGTATAGTGGTATAAGTAAGTGAATTATTAATTATACACGGTGATAGGTATAGTGGTATAAATAAGTAAATTATTAATTATACACGTGTAAATATTTACAGATGGTTTGGATATGATTTATGATAATCTATGATAATACGTATACCAGAAAAACATATAGCAACCAAATGATAATCTATGATACATGTACCATAAAAACATATAACAACCAAATTATCCAATGGAAAATATCATATTATTCTTCTGACTTTTCATTAAGATTTGTCTTCTTCAGACTTGATACTATAATGCATTAAAAAAATCATTAAAAATACAAGGCTTACAATTTTGTGCTGTAGAAGGGAAGGAAGATCCTGCCCCAAACGTGGCACCCTTCTTGTTGCTCATGTTAGTACAAACCAGATAACAAATCTAATTCGGTAAATCACATTTTATGAAAAGGGTAAAGGATTGTAGTTACGATAATAGGAACATATCCGCTATCATTTGTAAAAAGAATATTCCATAACGGTCAACCAAATCGTGATTGCGTCCGTAGAATTTACGAAGGTATGAGTGCAACATCACCATTTGGAACTCTTGGTGTAAAAGACCTAATTTTTAAATATATGATAAGTTTTATTTGACTTTTGACCTAGTTTTGTGGAATGTGTTGATCGTATTAAAGGCTTATATGTATACGTATGTCACATTTTTTTACACAATCAATCATTCACAGCAGTATTACTAGATGAATACCAAAGACATTGAACCGCTATGATAAGGTCATGACCGTTTTAATGCAAAAGTAATACACCATAAAGAAAACAAATAATACAGAAATTATTTAAAAATTGATAAATGTCGTTGAATGATTTCTAGGTTTAAACGTTAAATTACGTCTCTAGAATTGTGCATATGATCATGATGACATCAGCGATCTATGTGTGCGTTTTAATTTCCCATACAAGGTTCTCTGGCTAGATTATACTTATTTCTGCGTAAACAAACTTTATATACATTGATATTTATGACATATGCTGTGCTACATTTTATGACGGTTGGTTGTTGTTCATGTTGCTTGAAGATCTTACAATTATATGATCAATGCAATTAAAAAAAATCAATACAATAATATAAACCTTAAAGGTCTAATAAAATGAATAGTCAACTTCTCGTTCATAATTAATATAAGAATACAAGCTTCGGTTGTCAACACGTCAAAGTTGAAAAACCTAATAAATAGAGGTGAGTTAACGAAAAATATGCCATCTTTTACGAAATGGAAAACAATCTTTCATTTAAATGTATTAACTCGCTGCATGTGTTTGAACCTATCCTAAGTCAGGAACCTGATGTCCTTTGTTGATGTGGTTCATACGTGTTTCTCGTTTCTCGCTTCTCTTTTATACAGATTAGACCGTTGGGTTTCCTGTTTGAACGGTTTCACATTTTGATGCTCTTTATAGCTTGCTGTTTTGTATGAGCCAAGGCTCCATGTGAAAGACCATACTTTGACCTATAATGGTTTTCTATTACAAATTGTTACCTAGATTGAGAGTTGTCTCATTGACACTCATACCACATCTTCTTATATGTATGTACGGTTGATTGCTTGAAAGATTTTTCTATTGTACAATAATTGAAATTCAAAGAAAATCAATATAATAACATAGGCGTTATAGATCTGATAAACGTGTAATTATCAACTTCTCGTTCATAATTTATACAAAAATAAATGCTTCGATTGTAAACACATCAAACTAAAAACAAAACCTACAAAAATAAACTGAGTTGAGTTCAACGAAAAAATAGGTCATCTTTTATGGAATTGAAAAAGAAATCCCAAAAGATTGCCTTGAGTAAATTCGAGTACATTATAAAAAACCTTTCATTTAAATTAATAAAATGCGATAAACATTTACCAGAGAACGTGAATTTAAGCTATGGATCACAATATTGAACAAATACTTTTGTTTACATCTAATTGAAAAAATAACAATTAAAGATTTTGATTAACAATCAAATAAGGGGAGAGGTACACAGGAGGAGTTAAAAGGCCTGTTTGGATTGTATTTTACTTAGACAATAAACGATCACTTATATTTATTAAATACTCAGTGAAACAGATGATATGTCTATATACGATCTTGGAGAATACATTTATTTAAAGCTAATTAGTATTTATTTTTCTCAACTAAATTTACTTTTTTTTACTTTCAACTAGAAATGAGATGACAATGAGGGTTGGTTGATGACAAAAAATTACGACTAAAGGTTTGATGATTTCGGCTTCCAAATTGTAAACTGTCCATTTCTATAAAGCGACATTCCAACAGCGTCCATATAATTATAAAGTATACATCCTCTACTTGACGATATTCTAGAGCTTCCACTGCCTATCATGATTACCTTGATAGTGTTGTGCTGCTCATATGGTGCCAATAAGATCAATAGTTCTAAGTGCTGAACTCTAAATTTACAGACACCATTACGAATTGGTTGACTGTTATGGAATATATGTTGCACAGATAACGACAGATATGTTCTTATTGTCCTTAACATGCTCCTGTCCTCTTTTCCCCGAATGTGATCTACCCAATTATCATCAGGTTTGTACTTATTAACATGCTCCTGTCCTCTTTTCCCCGAATGTGATCTACCGAATTATAATTAGGTTTGGACTTATTTACATGCTCCTGTCCTCTTTCCCCCGAATGTGATCTACCGAATTATCATCAGGTTTGGACTTATTTACATGCTCCTGTCCTCTTTTCCCCGAATGTGATCTACCGAATTATCATCTGGTTTGTACTTATTTACATGCTCCTGTCCTCTTTTCCCCGAATGTGATCTACCGAATTATCATCTGGTTTGTACTTATTAACATGCTCCTGTCCTCTTTTCCCCGAATGTGATCTACCGAATTATCATCTGGTTTGTACTTATTTACATGCTCCTGTCCTCTTTTCCCCGAATGTGATCTACCGAATTATCATCTGGTTTGTACTTATTAACATGCTCCTGTCCTCTTTCCCCCGAATGTGATCTACCGAATTATCATCAGGTTTGTACTTACATGAGCAACACGACGGGTGTCTAATGTGAAGCAGGATCTGCTTATTATAACGTAGCCCATGAGACCGACCCCGGTTTTTGATGTGGTATGTATGTTCAGTTTTTAGTTTTCTATGTTGAATTTTATATTTTGCTGCTTGTCTTTTTGTCATTTCGGTTTTTTAGTTCTATTGCGTTGTAAGTTATTTTCGATTTATGAGTCTGAATTCCCTTTGTTATCTTTCGCATATTTTTTAGAAGTATTTTAGCTTTTAATTTAAGTTAAAAGAAATTCGAAGACCGAGTAGTCTTAATTCTTTTTAATTTTTTTAAATTTGTTATTTGCTTTGAACTACCCTTCAGCATCTGCAAGTACTATAAGAACTGTGTCTTTGTGTTTTTGTAATGATTTTGTGCTTTGAACCGATCTGAGACCTTTTCAATTGTTTTTTATACTTTGTTCTGATGTTCTACTGTTACACTGCAGTCCCAGGTTAGGGGAGGGGGGTTGTCGCAAGAAAACATGCTCAACACCCCACATTCTCTTTTAGCCTGCCCCAAATCAAAGATTGTTGTCTGTAGTTGTAAACGAATTTGTATTTCTTTTATTGGTTTGTAAATGAATCAAGCCATTAATGTCCCTGTTTGAAAAAATTAACGTTTTTCAGTTTGGGGGCTTTTAAAGCTGACTATGCGGTATGGATTTTTCTCATTATTGAAAGCCGTGTGGTCACCTATAGTTGTTAATCTTTGCGTTGTTTGGTCTCATTCATCATTGGCAATCAAACGACATCTTCTTATTTTGATAAGCAAACTAATTATAAGTAAGAAAATCATTGTTGGCCTTGACATAAGTTAAGTGAATGTACATGTGAAGCTATAAATGACAATTGAAGGTTATTTGCAAACTACATTATATAATCAAAGTACTGAAGTAATGAACATACATATATATAGTAGTGATACAAATCAATATACTATGGTTTATATTATATTAATATTTGTATATTACAGGTACATGTATATAAAATTTTCAACCATTTGTATATCATTCTATTCTACTAGTTATTAATATTAAAGTGCAAGTGCATGGTGGCATACTTCTATAATAATTCCATTTTTCTGATAGATTGGATTTGAGTAGGCATTCATATTTTCCCGAAAAACGTGAGAGAAAGAACCAATAACAATGCATGTAACTGTATACAATCTGCACCTCCTTTATATGAGATTGTTATCGTTCTTGAAATATTTTTCCACATGCGTTAACACAATTTTTCTGTACGTCTGCATAGATATTGATAATTGTTACTTACATACATATAGAACATTTCAATATTATTAAATTATGTTCTAAACAAAAATATTTGATGAGTATTCGTTGAAGAAATGAATTTATAGCAACTCGATGATGGCGGCGTATTTATCATGTTTATAGATCCGTTAAAAACCCAAAACTAATTTGCATAATGGAAATTTAGGCGAAAGCAATACACCGGAATGCCCTCAACGGTCATCTGCTGTAAAAATCATACATTAAAATAAATTTGATTCTTTTTTTTAAAGCGAATTGGATAGATAACTGATGAACTTCAAGATAACTTATAATTTGCCACTTTTATTTGATCATTAAATCTTATTGTCATCTCAATAGTGTTAATATACTTTTCAATTTCAAGAGACCATAAAATGATATAACAAGAACTACTTTACATAAGCCCTACATTTGCTGGATATGTATTATTTTGTTGCGTATAGTCTTACGGTAATGTAGAATACGTAATAAAATATACGAGCATGTAGCTCATTGTAAAGTCATACTTGAAGTTGTAATTACATTCTGTTTGTGTAATTCATTTATCTATATAAAAATTTTGGCGGAATTTTGTATATATAAATGTTAAGATATTTAAAATAAAGGTAGATAAGGCTTGATAATTATATGGAATAATCAGTCCTTGTCAAATATCTAGGGTTGATATTGAAAATTATTATCTGTTTCCCTTTCTGCTATATCGTCTTACTTAAAGTAATCGTTCTACATATAGACTTATCTGCTTCCCTTTCTGCTATATCGTCTTACTTAAAGTAATCGTTCTACTTATAGACTTATCTGTTTCCCTTTCTGCTATATCGTCTTAATTAAGTAATCGTTCTGCATATAGACTTGACATATTTGGTAAACTTTAAATGTATACCTTAAAAAAGAATAATGAAATAGCCTTGACATACTTAGTGCGCATGTACTTGTAAAACTATACACGACATTTAGAGGCTATTAACGAATAACAACTATGTGAAACTAAGACATGAAATAGATAAGATTACTTTTGTTACCGTGTTGAAGAACCTCAAGAATTTTGTTCCTTCATAGTAAAATGTTGGTGTGAAAGGAAGATAATGAAGTATTTTTAAAAATCTTTCGAGTACTATAACATTTTGTTATTTACTGACAACAGCAGTGGCCTTGTTCTTAGTGGTCCAATCAGACGTCAAGGAACTCTCTATTAGCAGATCGAGATGAAACTGGTTTACGTAGAATTAAGTGTTTTAATTGTGTATATGTTCAAAATACAACAGTAAACTAATAAACAAATTCCCCCTCTGTCGTATCAATTTACCATAATTTTTGTTTATACAGATATATAACGAAAGGTTAAAAAAAGTGTTTCTGTATTAAATAATTCCTCAAGATATGATGTCATGGAATAGAAATACCCTGAGTGAATTAGATATTCTAGGGTAAAATTGAAATGAATCTTTCGATTTGGTCGCTTCACAATTTATCGAATGATGTATTATTCAAGTTACAAACTGAGAATTCTTTTATATGACTTGCAAAAATAAATTTAATAGTCATAAAACTTTTTAAATATGAATATATATTACAACATTTGGAAAATGGAAAATCGATAATTATATAAAGAATGATCAAAAAAGGCTAAAACACATTTTAAATGCACTTATGAGATTCCGTTTTCTGTCCAACGGTGTGTAGAAATACCATAGCGACATAACCTCATTTTTATATAGATGCGCAAATGCGATTTTTCTCAGTCTTCTGATATTTAATAAGCATAAAATAAAGTATTTGCGGTCTACTTACTGACTGGTTTGTGGGAGCATTGCCGACAGTCCATAACGGAATTTGGGTCAACGTTTGCTAATATGTATGCTAATGTCAAAATGTATACCTCATTAATTTTTAAACTGTAAGTCAATACGACAATGTACTATACGATCGATATATAAATCACTCACCATGTCTTTAACACAAGTCATTTAAATGTAGTCTGCCATATTTGGAAGGTAACAAGCTGCCATATTTGGTATGTATAAAATGTATACCTTATAAGAGATATATAATTTTGATTTGAAAAAGAACGAGACAATCGATGATTATTTTAAATTGTTTTCATTTCCTATCAATAAAATGATAATTGGCTTTAACTTACCTGTAAAATATAACAGTTTCAGCGTATTATATTTCAAATGTGTTATTATGTAAGTTGCACATAAGCAAACTGTCAATTTATAACATGTAAATAGAAAAGATCTCTTTGTGTGAGCACCAGAAAACAAAGCACCGAAATAAGAGTACTCGTAGTTACTGAAAACTAGTTCAAATCCACGATTTAGTATCATAAGTGTTCATAACTGTACATATCAAGCAATATATGTTCAGTTATGTTTTATTTTGTCCAAAAAAAAAAAAAACAACAAAAAACGAATGCTTGTTCCCTTGTCACCATTTTACGGTGTAGTTTTGGCGTTAATATTGATTCACTTATAGGGTCTTTGCATCGGAATTTAACACATTTATTTAAAAAATAGTTGTTGGCATGACACGGGTTATGTTCTTCTCATAGATGTGATGATGGTATGATACTAAACCCCTAACATAAAGGATTGAACCTGATAATCATATGATGAAGACATAATATTTCATCCAGTTTAATTGAAGTCTAGAGCTGACATGTCAGTTAACTGCTAGTAGTCTGTTGATATTTATGTATTATTGTCCTTTTGTTTATTTTCTTTGGTTACATCTTCTGACATCAGACTCGGACTTCGCCTGAACTGAATTTTATTGTGCATATTGTTATGCGTTTACTTTTCTACATTGTCTAGAGGTATAGGGGAGGGTTGAGATCTCATAAACATGTTTAACCCCGCCTCATTTTTGCGCCTGTCAAAAGTCAGGAGCCTCTGGCCTTTGTAAGTCTTGTTTTATTCTTAATTTTAGTTTCTTGTGTATAATTTGGAATTTAGAATGGCGTTCATTATCACTGAACTAGTATATATATTTGTTTGGGGACCAGCTGAAGGACGCCTCCGGGTGCGAAATTTCTCACTGCATTAAAGACCTGTTGGTGACCTTCTGCTGTTGTCTGTTCTATGGTCATGTTGTTGTCTCTTTGACACATTCCCCATTTTCATTCTCCAATTTACACATTCATGTATTTGGTTTTGATGTTATATTGTTATATTTTTTTCTTTAAAAATGTCCTGTACCAAGTCAGGAAAATGGCCATTGTTATATCATAGTTCGTTTCTGTGTGTGTAACATTTTTACGTTGTGTTTCCGTTGTGTCGTTTGTTTTCTCCTATTTTTCAGTGTGAATTCACATTACTATAAGACGTGTCACGGTACTTTTCTATCCCAAATTCATGTATTTGGTTTTGATGTTATATTAGTTATTCTCATCGGATGTTGTCTAATGCTTAGTCCGTTGCTGTGTGTGTTACATTTTAATGTTGTGTCGTTGTTCTCCTCTAATATTTAATGCATTTCCCTCAGTTTTAGTTTGTTACCCCGATTTTGGTTTTTGTCCATAGATTTATGAGTTTTGAACAGCGGTATACTACTGTTGCCTTTATTTTCACATATGTGCAACTACTTGGAAACAACCATAAACCGTCACAGCCAAGTGTAATCAATCAGGAACAACCTTTAACCGTCACACCTAAGTACAAGTACTCTAGAACAAACATAATCCCGCTGCAAATGTTTGCACCTGTCCTAAGTCAGGAATTTGATGTACAGTAGTTGTCGTTTGTTTATGTAATATATACGTGTTTCTCGTTTCTCGTTTTGTTTATATAGATTAGACCGTTGGTTTTCCCGTTTGAATGGTTTTATACTAGTAATTTTGGGGCCCTTTATAGCTTGTTGTTCGGTGTGAGCCAAGGCTCCGTGTTGAAGGTCGTACTTTAACCTATAATGGTTTACTTTTTAAATTGTTATTTGGATGGAGAATTGTCTCATTGGCACTCACACCACATCTTCCTTTATCTATAAACCGACACACATAAGTGCAACTATTTGGGAACAACCATAAACCGGCACACCGACGTGAAAATACTCGGAAATAACCACAAACCGGCACACAAGTACAAATATGCCCCAAAACACAAGAATGTCTTGTAGAAAATAGAATCTAATTCAGAACTGACATGATCGTTCTTATATCAATTTTATTGTATTCTTGTTTACGTAAATTTAGAATAGAATTTTAGCAGTAACATGTGTAACGTATAAGTAAAATTGGACCTTTTTATTTCTTGTTAGTTGTTCAAAACACTGAAATTCAAATTGGATTGAGTGTATTAGATGTTTCGAAACAATTACCCGCCCCCTTTATTCTACACAACCACCCGCACAGCAAAGTGTATTCTTTTTTTACTCTGTTAATTCACGGTAATGTTGATTTTAGTTAATTCATGCGCTGTTAATTCATGCGCTGTTAACAAACACTTGAAACAAGGAATGTGTTTTTTTAATTTGATAGATGCTTTTTGTGATTTTTGTATATGTTTGTTGATCTTGAGATTGTAACACAGTGATGACTGCTGTAACCATATTTTTGACTATTTTAACGATTATGTCTGTTTTGTTCACGCATCGTCGAAAAAAAACGGAATTTAATCCGACTGTCATAAAAGTGAGAGGTCTATCGCTATAAAAACAGGTTCAATCCACCAGTTTCTACATTTCAAATTGCCTGTACCAGTCAGAAAAATAACAGTTGTTGGTCATTCGTTTTTGAAATATTTTGTCATTTGATTTTGCCATGTGATGAAGGACTTTCCGACTGAATTTTCCGCGGAGTTCAGTAATTTTGTGATTTTATTTTTAAGCACGCCTCATTCTTGGGCCGTGTTCTTATCATTTCTGTTGTGGTAATATACCATTGCAATATACAATCTCGTTCATTGCAAATAACCGTTGTGAATTATTTACTAATCCGTATATCTGTTTTCGGTGAAGAATGTTCATTCCTTTAAGTCGTTGACTTTCTTTATAAATAAACATTAACGGTTCGGTAACTACAATAAACAACTGATTCCACCCAATTTGAATTTGCCGAAAAGTACATGTTTCTAGAGAGATTAAAATTCATAACCGAAAAGACCGAAAAGCCAGGTAAATAGGTCGTCACTTTTCATCAAATCTTTAGACTGGTGTCTCGATTTTCATATTTTTATATATAATATATATTCAGAAAATCTTTTGATAAATTATAAAATTATTTTTGTTGATTATAATTGTATGAAGGTCGTATATGGGACTCCAGTTGTGTACCATCGTACTTAACGTTTTCATCACATTGTTTGACTATGTCACTTTGTTTGGTTGTAGAGGAAAACAATACAAAATGAAATGTTTTATAAACATTTAAAGGAACCTAAAATAAATCTTTTATACTTTATTTTTGTATTTTTGGAAGAATGATTAAATTAGCCAAAGTTGAATATTTGATAAATTTTGGAATAAAAAAGGTAAAAGAACAGAGTGAAAGATTAGGTACTTTGAGCTTGCTTTGAGTACTTTCAAACATTCTTTTATCGATATTGTGAAAGCATGTTCTTTATTTGCTCCTTTTCTATGATATTTGTTTTATTGAATCGAGTGGGTTTTTTTTTTGTTTTGTTTCTTTTACTTCTTTGTTGCGCCTTAGAACCATGAAAGAAAGGATATTGAGTATCATTTGATGATAACAACACAATTCACTACTTGTAAGAAACAATATGTAATTGTCGTTCTTCATCTTAAAGTCACTGTATGTGTATATCCTATCTGTTGAACAAGATAAGACATTAAAGTGGTGTGTTCTTATAAGAAACTAACACGAAAAGAAAGCCGATGCGTTCGTGTCAAAAAGACATATATGATACGTACGCAGATACATTATAAAGTAAACAAAAATATTTTCTGAAATATTTATTGTCATATTTGTTAACTAATATCAGCAAAGCGACGGGTGCCACATGTTGAGCAGGATCTGCGTGCCATCCAGGGCACCTGTGATCAGTACATGTGTTTGGTGACACATTAGTTAGTTTTACATGTTGTGTTTTGTGTACTGTTGTTTGTCTGTAGGCTTTTTTGTTCTTTTTAATCCATTACATTGTCAATTTTATGTATGATTTTACATCGTCAGCTAACTTTTGATCCTGATTATCGCAACAATTCCATTTTATAAAACAACTGTTCACTGCGATGATCATAGGCGGCTTTAAGGGTAGCAGGGTGTCCTGGTGGGTTTTTCCCGGAATTAAAACAATGTCTGGGTAGGGCGACTTGTGATCCTGTTGACTTTTACCTTGTAAACTAGCATGTTAAATTGAGGTCAGAGTGTCAGTCGTCATATCGCGTTAACATGTTTCTCGTCCGAAATAGGCACTTGATTAATCATTTGTTTGAAACGCAGATGGCAGTTAGGTCCGCTGCTGTATGCCCTGAGGTAATCGGTGCCCTCAGGTAATCGTGGCAATAGTGCCCATATGCGTAGTAATAACATGATCTAAAAATAGAATAAACTAAAAATACATCATTGTACTTTCTATTTCGACTGACAGTATATGTGCGAAAAATAGGAGAAAACAGGAACACATACAATTTTTTACAATAAGTTACGACAAATAATTCACGAAAAAAATCCAAATATTTGGTTTATTTGTGATCATTGCAACGTGAACAGATATTTATTTAGTGAAACGTAAATGACTTAAAATAATTAAATAGAAAACACTTTTTGAATGGCGATTTAAACTTTTATAATAATAGTTGTCAAAAACTGGTTTCATAGAGATTTATGTAAATAAATGTTTATACAATTATTTAAACTAACTATTAAAGAATAAAAGTTATCCACACATGCCTAAGGCAGCAAACATTTGATTTTCGGGGGGGGGGGGGGCTATGGATTTTTTTCCTTCGGCGAAAGACAATATTTTTTTGAGACAGGTCGAAAACATTTCTTTTCTTTCATTTCAATTTTAGCATTACATATAGTGGCAGAACAATTAGAAACAAACTTTAAAAAAACAACCATAGCCCCCCCCCCCCTGAAAATGAAATGATTGCTGCCTAAGTTTCGTGAATGTCCTGTTGAAACTTTGACTATCATTGTGTTTGGTAATATATGACACTTACATATGGACAGATTACGCATATATTGATTTTGGTTACTTCTTTTAAAGTAACATAAGTGAAAATGATAACATTTAATAGATAGGTTATTAAAATCAGTCCATCTTGTTCGACTGCATGAGGGGCAATGGCGGATCCATTCATTTTTTTTAAAAATGGGGGAGTCCCCAATCCAGGACACAAGGAGGGGGTTCCAACTATATGTTCCCATTCAAATGCATTGATCTCCAAAAAAAGGGTTCCTATCCCCAGAACACCCCTGGACCCACCACTGAGCTGTTACAAAAAATATCGCTATAAACTGTCACGGCATTATTTGAATTTAAGTGTACTGCATGCATCTTGCACTGTAAGATTAGCATTAACACTAATGCAAAATTGTTAAATAATTACCACTTTCGTTGGTTTTTTCTTATCTTTATTTGAAATGTATTTTATTTAAAGCTTCTTTGTGTACCATTCTTTGTTTATTCGAAAGGGGTAGTAGATATATATATATATATACTAGTATACAATTAAAATAGAAGAACCTAGATAACGATATGTATGCGTTCAATAATGATACATATAAAAAAGAAGCTGTGGTATAAATCCCAATGAGACAACATGTCCACAAAAGGACACAGAAATTAACAACTGTAGGTCACCGTACGGCCTTCAACAATGAGCAAAGTCCATATCGCATTGTCATCTATAAAAGGTTCAGAAATAACAATGAAATCCAATTCAAACGAGAAAACTAACGGCCTTAATTATATAAAACAAATGAACAAAAACAAATATGTAGCACATACTAGTAAACAAACGACAACCACTAAATTACAGGCTCCTGACTTGGGGCAGGCACATACGGTTTTTTTTTCTTATAAAAGTTGTACAAACAATCGATATGTGAATAGTATTCCATCAATTATATCAAAGTATAAATAATCATAAATCTTTATCATTTAAGCAAAGCATACATTTATATATCCGTATTTTACTCGATTGGCTTTAAAATAGTTAATAATATATAACACTAACATATGGACAGATTACGCATATATTGATTTTGGTTACTTCTTTTAAAGTAACATAAGTAGAAAATGATAACATTTAATAGATAGGTTATTGAAAATTAGTCCATCTTGTCCGACTGCATGAGGGGCAGTGGCGGATCCATCCATTTCAAAAAGGGGGGTTCCCAATCCAGGACACAAGGAGGGGTTCCAACTATATGTTTCCATTCAAATGCATTGATCTCCAAAAAAAGGGTTCCTATACCCAGAACACCCCTGGACCCGCCACTGTCCATTGTTCAACTACTAAATTGTCTGTTTTACTTACTAGTACACTTGGTACAATAAAAAACCTGATAATAAATTGTTCAAATAAGGCCTTTGAAAATAGTGGAATTAATTACTTTTGGAGTGTCAAAAACTCGTTGGTAGTACTTGATAAATTGCATGCATATATTGGTGATTTTAAATCTGTTCAAAGTTTTGATTTTTCTACCCTATATACCACTTTGCCTCATATTCTTATTAAGAAAGAATTCACATCCCTAATTAACTGGGCATTTAAAAAGTCGGAATGCGAGTACATATGTTCAAACTCTTTGCGATCATTTTTTAGTAGCAATAAACAAAAGAACTATGTCAATTGGACATGCTTTGATACTATTTATGCGCTTGAATTTTTATTTGATAACATTTTTGTTCGCTTTAGAGATTCCGTATATCGTCAAGTTATTGGAATTCCAATGGGGACTAACTGTGAACCAATTATTGCGGACCTGTTTTTGTATTGTTATGAGTTACAATTTATGACTTAAATTAGCTAAGCCCCATCAAAACAATATTTGATACAAAAATTTAACAATCCTTTTAGATATTTGGATGATGTATTGGCTCTCAATAATAACGACTTCCGTATGTATACTAAAGAAATTTATCCTGTAGAACTTACTTTAATTAAAGCTAATGATAACAATGACCACTGCCCTTTCCTCGATCTTGATATCTATATCATAAACGAGAAGATTAATACAAAAATTGTTGATAAGAGAGATGTTTTTTTCATTTCCTATTGTTAATTATCCATTTGTAGATGGTGACGTTCCCTTGTCATCATCTTATGGTGTTTTTATATCTCAACTTGTACGATTCTCTCGTGTATGTAACAACGTATTAGATTTTAGCGAGAGAAATTTATGTACTACTCAAAACTTATTACACCAGGGTTTTCGATATCACAAACTGGTCAAAACATTAACTAAATTTTATCATCGGTATAAGGAAATAATTCGTAAATATAACTCAACATGCAGACATTTATACGTTCAGGTATTTCACATCCAATTTTTTATGGAAGTATTCTATATAAAGAACAAAAATGTCAGTATTCTCCTCAGAAACTAACAAAACCTTTAAATAGACTTATTAAAAAGGGATATAGTTACGAAACTGTTGTCAGGTCATTAAAGATTGCATATTTTGGCTTTAATATTGATTCACTGATAGAATCTTCGAATCGGAACTAAACACATCTATTTCTAAAAAACAGTTGTTGGCATGACACGGGTTATGTTCTTCTCATATATTTTATGATAGTATGATACTAAACCCCTAACGGGAGGGATTGTGCCTGATATTCATATGATGAACACATAATCTTTCAATCAGTTTAATTGAGGTCTGGAGCTGGCATGTAAGTTAACTGCTAGTAGTCTGTTGTTATTTATGTACTTTTGTCATTTTATTTATTTTATTTTGTTACATCTTTTGACATCGGACTCGGACTTCTCTTGAACTGAATTATAATGTGCGTATTGTTATGCTTTTACTTTTCTACACTGGCTAGATGTATAGGGGGAGGGTTGAGATCTCATAAACATGTTTAACACCGCCGCAATTTTGCGCATGTCCCAAGTCAGGAGCCTCTGGCCTTTGTTAGGCTTGTATGATTTTAAATTTTAGTTTCTTGTGTATAATTCGGAGTTTAGTATGACGTCCATTATCACTGAACTATTATGTATATTTTTAGGGGCCAGCTGAAGGACACCCACAACTGCGGGAATTCTCGCTACATTGGAGACCCTTTGGTTGCCTTCGGCTGTTGTCTGCTCTATGGTCGGGTGGTTGTCGCTTTGACATATTCACCATTTCCTTTCTCAATTTTAATAACTATGTTTCTGATCTAATTTTGTATTCTATAAACGGCATCTATATATTTACACTACAAATCTACAACTCTCAGTCTATGGCTACACGTGCTGATCTTATCTATATTCATGCATATTATTCATTAGCTGTGTATGAGTATCAAAATCGTATCATACGCGATGATGACCAGCCAGTACACACTGTAAGGATTTTATTCACCAGTATTTAAAAAGAGAAACATTGCAGTACGAACAGTAATCTATTTTTTTTTTCATTTGACATTACTTTGAAAGTAACGTAGTTACAAGCACGGGTTATATAGTATATAACTGCTTTTTTAAAATGTTAATTGTCTTAATCAATCTTATTTGAGAGATGTTGGATATTTTCAAGGAAAAACCTCACTTCTCCAGTTGACTTTTGTACATGTTCTGATAACCTTAGGTCATCTCTAAATTACTGTGTATTTCCTGTATCTCAGATCATATCTATGATTGCTCACATGGTGAGGTTACCTCAGGTCGCCTCTGTATGATTGAACATTGTGAGTTACCTAATATTACCTCTGTATTGCTGTACATGGTGAGGTTACTCTGTATTACTGCACATACTCGTATTACCACACTTTGTATAAACTTTACAAAACACTATTTTTTTAGTTTTCCTCAGGGCACTTCTGCATTTCTATACATGGCCAAGTGCACATGTTAACTAATGTCATTTCTTAACTACTGTATATAAATATGTAACCTCAGAATACCTCTGTATGTTAGAATATGGTGAGGTTACCTAAGGTCACAACTTCATGGTCATTGTACCAGCTGCATGTTACCACAGATAAACTTTGCAAAACGCTAATTTTCTACAAACCTCAGGTTACCACAATTGTATGTTCATAACTCCCTTCGTCAGCTTGGTCAGTACAGATTACATCTATGTTCTTTTTTTTCACGGACAGGCTACCTCAGGTCATCTGTAAATTACTGTACATGACCAGGTTACCTCAGGTCATCTGTAAATTACTGTACATGACAAGGTTACCTCAGGTCATATGTAAATTACTATACATGACCAGGTTACCTCAGGGAACCATTGTACTACTGTGCATGGTAAGGTTACCTCAGGGAACCATGGTACTACTGTGCATGATCGGGTTACTTCAAGGAACCATTGTTCTACTGTGCATGGTCTGGTTACCTCAGGGATCCATTGTACTACTGTGCATGGTCATGTTACCGAGGGAACCATTGCACTACTGTGCATGGTCAGGTTACCTCAGGGAACCACTGGACTACTGTGTATGGTCAGGTTACCTCAGGGAACCATTGTACTACTGTGCATTGTCATGTTACCTCAGGGAACCTTTGTACTACTGTGCATGGTCAGGTTTCCCCAGGGAACCATTGTACTATTGACATGGTCAGGTTACCTCAGGGAACCATTGTACTTCTATGTATGGCCATGTTACCTTAGGAAATCATTGTACTACTGTGCATGGTCATGTTACTACAAGGAACCACTGTACTACTGTGCATGGTCATGTTACCTCAGGGAACCACTGTACAACTGGGCATGGTCAGATAACCTCAGGAAAGCATTGTACTACTGTGCAGGGAACCTTTGTACTATTGTGCATGGTCAAGTCTCCTCAGGGAATCATTGTTATACTGTGCATGGTCATGGTCCCTCAGGGAATTATTGTACTGCTGTGTATTTTAAGGTTACCTCAGGGAACCATTGAACTACTGTGCATGATCAGGTTACCTCAGGGAACCATTGTACTGCTGTGCATGGTCAGGTTACCTCAGGGAACCATTGCACAACTGTGCATGGTCAGGTTTCTTCAGGGAACCATCGTACTACTGTGCATGGTAGGTAACCTCAGGGAATCATTGTACTACCCTGCATGGTCAGGTTACTTCAGGGAACAATTGTACTACTGTACATGGTAAGTAATTAGGGAATCATTGCACTACTGTGCATGGTCGGGTTACTTCAGAGAACCATTGCACTACTGTGCATGATCAGGTTACTTCAGGGAACCATTGAACTACTGTACATGGTCATGTTACCTCAGGGAACCATTTTACTACTGTGCATGGTCAGTTTATCTCAGGGAACCATTGTACTACTGTGCATGGTCAGGTTACCGATGGAACCATTGTGCTTCTGTGCATGGTCAGGTTACCTCAGGGAACCATTGTGCTTCTGTGCATTGTCAGGTTTCCTCAGGGAACCATTGTACTACTGTACATGGTCATGTTACCTCAGGGAACCACAGTACTTCTGTGCATGGTCAGGTTACCTCAGGGAACCATTGTACAACTGTGCATTGTCATGTTACCTCAGGTGACCATTGTACTACTGTGCATGGTCAGGTTTCCCAAGGGAATCATTGTACTTCTGTACATGGTCAGGTTACTGCAGGGAACCATTGTACTTCTGTGCATTGCCAGGTTACCTCAGGGAACCAATGTACTACTGTGCATGGTAAGTTTATCTCAGGGAACCATTGTACTACTGTGCATGGTCAGGCTACCTCAGGGAACCATTGTACTACTGTGCATTGTCAGGTTTCCTCAGGGAACCATTGCACTACTGTACATGGTCATGTTACCTCAGGGAACCACTGTACTACTGTGCATGGCCAGGTTACCTCAGGGAACCATTGTAATACTGTGCATTGTCATGTTACCTCAGGGAACCATTGTACTACTGTGCATGGTCAGGTTTCCCCAGGGAACCATTGTACTACTGTACATGGTCAGATTACTTCAGGGAACCATTGTACTTCTGTGCATGGTCAAGTTTCCTCAGGGAACCATTGTACTTCTGTGCATGGTCAGCTTACCTCAGGAAACAATTGCACTTCTGTGCCTGGTCAGATTACTTCAGGAACCATTGTACTACTGTGCATGGTAGGTTTCCTCAGGGAACCATTGTACTAATGTGCATGGTCAGGTTACCTTAGGGAACCACTGTACAACTGTGCATGGTCAGGTTACCTCAGGGAAACATTGTACTCGTGTGCATGGTCAGGTTACCTCAGTGAACCACTGTACAACTGTGCATGGTCAGGTTATTCATAAAGATAGACAAGAATGAGATTTACAGATAATTTAGTAGACTGAATTTTTTTCTGAACTCATTTTTTTCTGTTTGTTTATAGGTTTATGGTGAATGGAAACATAAATATAGACTTTTAAAAAAATCTTGCATCTTTTGGGGATATCATTCCAGGAAAGTGGAAGGATATCATGTTTACTTGAAGTGGTGAGGTCTAGTAAAAATAGCAAACAGAAAGTAGAAAAAAATGAGTTGACTTCAGGATTGCGTAACGTTTTATTCTTCGTGGCAAGACCTCCTTTTTTCAATTAAATCACCATTTCGCTTTGGTACATCCATGATATGAACATGATTTTTTTTCTAAGATCAGCTGAATTGCATGTAAGCCTATGGAGCAGTCAATAACAAGACTGCAACATTATGTTAATTTGATTTGAATTGATTATATTTGTTGTTATTTTTTGGGTTACCTGAGGTAATCCTGTTCTGAAAGAATACTTCGTAGATACTTTGCTGGTATATGCATTTATGCTGTAATTACACAATTTCTTAATTTAAAATGTAGGACTTCATAGATTTGTATTGTTTATGCGATTATATGTAAATGTTAAACGAGTTCACCTGAGTTAAATGGGTTGTATTTGGTGTTATAGTTGGGGTTACCTGAGGTAACCCTGTCATGAATGAATACTTCGTAGATACTTTGCTAGTCTTTACATTAATTGTAATAAACCAACTTATTCATTTTGAATGTAGGACGTCATTGAAGTTATATTGTTTATGGGATATATATGTAAAGGTGATCTCAAATAACTTCAGTTAAGTGGGTTATATTTGCAATTATATTTGGGGTTACCTCAGGTACCCCTGTTATGAAAGAATGCTTATTGGTAGTTTGTTAGTGTAAACATTTATGTTGTAATGAAACAATTTCTTTATTTTACATGTAGGACTTCACAGATGTAAATTGTTTACGCAATATTTAGAAAATGCGATCTGTCTTAACTCGATTTAAATGGATTATACTTGTAGCTATTTTATGGGTTACCCTGTCATGACAGAATACTTAGTAGATACTTTATTAGTATATGTATTTATGGTCTAATAAACCAACTTCTTCATTTTCAATGTAGGAATTCATTGAAGTTATATTGTTTATGTGATGTAAATGTAAAGGTGATCTGAATTAACTTGAGTTAAATTGGTTGTAATTGCTGTTATTGCTTGGGTTACCTCAGGTAACCCTGTTATGAAAAAAATATTAGTAGATACTATGTTAGTGTATACATTTGTATTTTAATCACACAATTTCTTAATTTATAAATGTAGGGCTTCATAGATTTGTATTTTTTATTTGATGTTATTGTTATGGTTACCCGAGGTTATCCTGTCATGTAAGAATACTTTGTAGATAGTTTTCCAGAATATACATTTAAGTTGTAATAAACGATTTACTTTTTTATAAATTTGAACTTCATAGATGTGTATTGTTTATATGAAATTTAGGAAAGGCGACTTAAGTTAACTTGATATGAATGGATAATACTTGTTACTATTTTATGGGTTACCTGAGGTAACCCTGTCATGACAGAATACTTAGTAGATACTTTATTAGTATATGTATTTATGGTCTAATAAACCAACTTCTTCATTTTCAATGTAGGAATTCATTAAAGTTATATTCTTTATGTGATGTATATGTAAAAGTGATATGATTTAACTTGAGTTAAATAGGTTGTTTTTGTTGTTATTGTATTGGTTACCTCAGGTAACCCTGCTGTGAAAGAATTCTTAGTAGATACTTTGCTAGTGTATACATTTGTATTGTAATTCCACAATTTTTTAATTTGAAATGTAGGACTTCATAGATTTGTATTGTTTATGTGATGCATATATATTTAAAGGTGACCTCAGTTAACTTAAGTTAGATGGGTTATCTTTGTTGTTATTGTTATGGTTACCTTAGGTAACCCTGTAATGAATGAATCCTTCGTAGACACTTTGCTAGTGTTTACATTAATTGTAATAAACAAACTTCTTTATTTTAAATGTAGGACTTCATGAAAGTTATATTGTTTATGTGATGCACATGTAAAGGTGACCTCAGTTAACTTCAGTTAGGTGGGTTATATTTGTAATTATGTCTGGGGTTACCTCAGGTACCCATGTTATGAAGAATGCTTTTGAGATAGTTTGCTAGTGTAAACATTTATGTTGTAATCGGACAATTTCTTTATTTTAAATGTAGGACTTCATAGATGTGTATTGTTTATGTGATATTTCTGAAAGGCGACTTAAGTTAACTTGATGTGAATGGATAATACTTGTTTCTATTTCATGGGTTATCTAAGGTAACCCTGTCATGACAGAATAATTAGTAGATACTTTGCTAGTATATCGATTTATGGTGTAATAAATCATCTTCTTTATTTTTAATTTAGGAATTCATTAAAGTTATATTGTTTATGTCATGTATATGTAAAGGTGATCTAAATTAACTTGAGTTAAATAGTTTGTTTTTGTTGTTTTTGTATTGGTTACCTCAGGTAACCCTGCTATGAAAGAATTCTTAGTATATACTTTGTAAGTGTATACATTTATATTCTAATTACACAATTTCTTAATTTAAAAATGTAGGACTTCATAGATTTGTATTGTTTATGTGATACATATATTTTTTTAAAGGTGATACCTGAGTTAACTTGAGTTATATGGGTTGTATTTGTTGTTATTATTGGGTTACCTGAGGTAACCCTGTAATGAATGAATTCTCTGTAGATACTTTGCTATTGTTTACATTAATTGTAATAAACAAACTTCTTTACTTCAAATGTTGGACTTCATGAAACTTGTATTGTCATGTGATGCACATGTTAAGGTGACCTCAATTAACCTCAGTTAGGTGGGTTATATTTGTAATTATGTCTGGGGTTACCTCAGGTACCCATGTTATGAAGAATGCTTTTGAGATAGTTTGCTAGTGTAAACATGTATGTTGTAATCGGACAATTTCTTTATTTTAAATGTAGAACTTCATAGATGTGTATTGTTTATGTGATATTTCTGAAAGGCGACTTAAGTTAACTTGATATGAATGAATAATATGTTTCTATTTCATGGGTTACCTGAGGTAACCCTGTCATGACCGAATATTTAGTAGATACTTTGCTACTATATCCATTTATGGTGTAAAAAAACCAACTTCTTCTTTTTAAATGTAGGAATTCATTAAAGTTATATTGTTTATGTGATGTATATGTAAAGGTGATTTGAATTAACTTGAGTTAAATAGGTTGTATTGTTGTTATTGTATTGGTTACCTGAGGTAACCCTGCTATGAAAGAATTCTTAGTATATACTTTGTAAGTGTATACATTTATATTTTAATTACAAAATTTCTTAATTCAAAAATGTAGGACTTCATAGATTTGTATGGTTTATGTGATGCATATATATTTAAAGGTGATACCTGAGTTTACTTGAGTTATATGGGTTGTATTTGTTGTTATTGTTATGGTTACCTGAGGTAACCCTGTAATGAATGAATTCTTCGTAGATACTTTGCTATTGTTTACATTAATTGTAATAAACAAACTTCTTTATTTCAAATGTAGGACTTCATGAAAGTTGTATTGTTTATGTGATGTATATATATAAAGGTGACCTCAGTTAACTTGAGTTAGATGGGTTATCTTTGCTATTATTGTTATGGTTACCTGAGGTAACCCTGTAATGAATGAATCCTTCGTAGACACTTTGCTAGTGTTTACATTAATTGTTATAAACAAACTTTTTTATTTTAAATGTAGGACTTCATGAAAGTTGTATTGTTTATGTGATGCACATGTGAAGGTGACCTCAGTTAACTTCAGTTATGTGGGATATACTTGTAATTATGTCTGGGGTTACCTCAGGTACCCATGTTATAAAGAATGCTTTTTAGATAGTTTGCTAGTGTAAACATTTATGTTGTAATCAAATAATTTTTTTATTTTAAATGAAGGACTTCATAGATGGGTATTGTTTATGTGATATATTGGAAAGGCGACTTAAGTTAACTTGATATGAATGGATAATACTTGTTTCTATTTTATGAGTTACCTGAGGTAACCGTGCATGACAGAATATTTAGTAGATACTTTGCTAGTATATGCATTTATGGTGTAATAAACCAACCTCTTAATTTTTAATGTAGGAATTCTTTGAAGTTATATTGTAAGATGTATATGTAAAGGTGATCTGAATTAACTTGAGTTAAATAGGTTGTATTTGCTGTTATTGTTTTGGTTACCTCAGGTAACCCAGCTATGAAAGAATTCTTAGTTGATACTTTGCTAGTGTATACATTCATATTGTTATTCCACAATTTTTTAATTTGAAATGTAGGACTTCATAGATTTGTATTGTTTATGTGATGTATATATATTTAAAGGTAACCTGAGTGAACTTGAGTTAGATGGGTTATCTTTGTTGTGATTGTTTTGGTTATCTGAGGTAACCCTGTCACGTAAAAATACGTCGTAGATAGTTTTCCAGAGTATACATTTAACTTCTAATAAACCATTTACTTTATCATTTTGGACTTCATAGATAAGTATTGTTTATATGATATTCAGGAAAGGAGACTTTAGTTAACTTAATTTGAGTGGATTATATTTGTTGTTATTTTTGAAATAACATGAGGTATCTCTGTTATGAAAGAATACTTCGTAGATAATTTGTTGGTATATGCATTTATGCTGTAATGACACAATTTCTAAATCTAAAATGTAGGACTTCATAGATTTTTATTGTGTATGCGAGGTCTATATAAATATAACCTGAGTTAACTTGAGTTGAATGGGTTGTATTTATTGTAATTATTGGGGTTACCTCATGTAACCCTGTCGTCAATGAATACTTCGTAATACTTTGGTAGTGTTTACATTTTTGTAATAAACAAACTTCTTTATTTCAAATGTAGGACTTCGTGAAAGTTGTATTGTTTATTTGATTTACATGTAAAGGTGATCTCAGTTTACTTCAGTTAAGTTAAGTGGGTTATAATTGAAATTATATCTGGGGTTACCTCAGGTACCCATGTTATAAAGAATCTTATTAGATGGTTTGCTGGCGAAAACATTTATATTGTAATCAAACAATTTCTTTATTTTACATGCACGCCTCATAGATGTGTATTGTTTATGTGATATATCGGAAAAGCGACTTTAGTTAACTTGATATCAATGGATAATACTTGTTGCTATTTTATGGGTTACCTGAGGTAACCCTGTCATAACAAAATACTTAGTAGATACTTTGCTAGTATATGCATTTATGCTGTAATAAACCACTTTCTTCTTTTGTTATGTAGGAATTCATTGAAATTATATTGTTTATGTGATGTATATGTAAAGGTGATCTGAATTAACTTGAGTTAAATAGGTTGTATTTGCTGTTATTGTTTGGGTTACCGCAGGTTACCCTGTTATGAAAGAATTTTTAGTACATACTTTGCTAGTGTATACATTTATATTTTAATTACACAATTTCTTAATTTTATAATAGAATGTAGGACTTCATAGATTTGTATTGTTTATGTGATGTATATATAAAGTTACCTCAGTTGACTTGAGTTTAATCGTTGTATTTGTTGTTATAATTGGGGTTACCTCAGGTAACCCTGTCATGAATGAATACTTCAGATCATTAATTGAACTTTTATAAAAAGAAAAAAAAAGTTTATAATTTTACCAGCCATCCCCACCCTACACGTACATACGAAATGAATGATCGGTGAAAACAAATAATAAAATCATTTGGGAAGTTTGTTGACATCTTTGGTATTTGGTCACATTAAAATTTGGTATTAAGATCTATCTAAATAAGAACTATATTTTCGTGCGTATTTAATCAATGACGCATTACCACGATTACCTCAGGGCACCGATTACCTCAGGGCATACAGCAGCGGACCTAACTGCCACCTGCGTTTGAAACTAGCATCGTATTAGATAACCCAAGCGTTTATTGCGTCTGAATAATAATTAAATAATTGCAATGTAATCCTCAAAGCAAGAACACCTTTTTTAGAACACACAACTTAGTATTAACCAAGACCAGATTAACTATTAAAGCTAAACAGACTAGGTATGAACGATGGTATTGAAATTCAATGTGTAAAAAACAGGAGTTCAATTTCTTTTATTATCATTGTATGATTATTTTTGAATATTCAAAAAATAAGATTTATTTTATATTTTGTAGTCATCGGTAATGGTTTACCTGTGGTGAAAATGAATTCAGGATTTGACGCACATCATTCTTTTGATGTCAAACTAAACGGACACATTCCAAATGGTAACTCAACCAAAGGACAAAATGGAAGCATACATCGATCTGAAAAATTGTTAAACGGAAATGGATATACTTCGAATGGCAATGGTCTTTTAAATTATAATTACAATGTCAGGGAAAAACATACCCCACTTCCGGAAGATGATGTTCGCATGGAGCGAAGTCTTGGACTAATAAGCGGAACCGCTATTATAGCAGGCACAATGATCGGTTTGTTTACCTGTTTTCTGTTTTGAATGTACATTTTGAATTTGAATTACTAGTAAAAGAAATGAGAAATATTTGTAGATGACATAGAAACCCATTAAAAAACAAAAGATGTATACCAGAGGTGTCCCGTTCTCATCGAAATTCGACTCATTACTTCATTTGATTAAAGAGCAATACCAACGGTTATGCATTTCGATACTATATCTTAACACTTTACCTGATATCACAAACAGTTTTAAAGGAGCTCGTATTTCATAAGTTTAAGTTTTCAGCGGTCTGTTGATTACACATAATAATGTCCTTTGATGGCTGGATACTTAGGGACGTATTGGTTAACGTAGGGAGTTGACGCCAATGAGATAAAACAACAACCCGTAACAAATATTACAACAACAAAAAAGACACACATCAACTAGAGGTCAAGATCTCTAACAATAGATAATATATAAAGCGTTGTATTGTCCCAACTCGAGAAAATATTTGAATAAATTATTATTTCAAATATATACCACAGTACAAAGTCTCCATCTTGCTAAAAATATTGGGCGTAATATTGATAAAACCACTGACGAGTTTTCCTGACTTGGAAAAGACAACAGATACTTGGACCAGTGGTGGTATCCGCAATAAAACAAAATATCGAACATTAAGGTAAATTCAGAGGAGAGAAATTCACGCAACTGTCATTTATTTGACTTGATACTGTCTTTTTCACAGAAAAATTGTGGGTTAAATATGATTTTATAGCTAGCTTCACTAGAAAGAAAAACATTTAGTATTTTTCCCTATTATCTAAAAGACTTTTAAAGTTAATGTTTTGTTCATTGTTGACACTGCAGACAGAGTCACAAAGTAGAACAATTTATTGTGTTTCGCACCGTTTCCTATTCGCGTCCATTTAAGAAAAAGAGAGTAGAAAATATAATTTTTAATAAAATGTAGATTTTGCTAATCATTTGAAAAACAATTTGTACTTGAAGTTTTAAGTTTTGCATTGTGTTTAAAATCTGGTTTTGTTTTTTGAACAATAAAGGGAACATTATTATGATAAATCCATTCAGAGCAAATTATACTTATGTAATTATAGGTTCCGGAATATTTGTTTCCCCTAAAGGTGTATTGGAAGGAGCCGGATCTGTAGGAATGAGTTTAGTCATATGGCTTAGTTGTGGTATAATATCCATGTTAGGTATGTATCTAGAACAAATATCATATACCCCAGTCATTCTCTTATAGTCAATATGTTCTGGTTCTATTCATAAAATGTTTTGCTCTATTCTCAAAATAATTACCAAACAATCCATTTCACTTCATTTTGTAACATTGGACAAGAGAATATTTTAATACAATAGGAATGAAGATTTTGCTGTTTTTTTCATTACTCTCAGTAGTTTAACGGTATTGATTGAAATTAAAATGAATGTGGATTTGAAGGCCGTACTTTAACCTATAATGGTTTACTTTTTAAATTGTTATTTGTATGGAGAGTTGTCTCATTGGCACTCACACCACATCTTCCTATATCTATTGATAATGATTTATTGATTTATTTTCAGGAGCCCTGACATATGCTGAGTTAGGGACAACAATCGCCCGTTCTGGCGGAGAGCATGCATATCTCATGGAAGCATTCAATCCAAACGATAAACACAAATGTTTTGGAAGAATACCAGCGTTTTTATTTGACTGGATCAGCGTATTTATCATTAGACCGTCCATGTTTGCTATTATGTGCTTCACTCTCGGGACTTATGTTACTCAGCCTTTCTATCACGACTGTCTTCCTCCTATATACTTAACAAAAATATTCACAGTTTTAGCAATGGGTAAGATAATTTAATCATTATGTAGGGGAAATATCACAGATTTTGAATTTTACAAATGTAAAAGCATTTCCTTTTTTTAAGAGTCTGCCTGGATATGACCATTGTATGAAGCACGTGGTTCATTTCTAAGCTGCAGTTATAAGTAACTACTGTACACGTCTTTTTTGGTTTCTGGTATACTAAAATATAAAAAGGCTATTAATTGCAATACTTTACAAAATTATTGGTATAAATGAACAGTCACTACGACAAAATTGTAAACAAAAAACTCAACACTTTTATCTAGTTTTTCAATTCAATTTATATTATGATTGCTTCAGCTGTTTGTGTTCAGAAACAGTTTAGAATAGTAAGAAACAATAATATACTGTAATCAAAGATTTTACTTGAAACATACGTATTTTCAGTCTTGCTGTGTGTTATCAACTGTATGAGTATCAAATTTGCTGAAAGAATTCAAGTTGTCATGATGGTTGTTAAACTGTTGGCAGCTGCCATTATAGTAGGGGGTGGATTCTATAGTCTGTCACAGGGAAATACAGAAACAATTGCCAGTGGGTTCGAGGGAACGGGGACAGAAACGTCTATTATAGTTCTGTCATTTTATAACGGATTGTGGGCATATGACGGATGGTAAGTCTCAGTTTTTTTTTATTGATTGTTGTTTAACACCACTTCCAATACGATTGTGCTCTTTCGTGACGGTTAATTTGTTTTGGTGGAGGAAGCCGTAGTGTCCATTAGAACCACCGACCTTTGGTTTGAAAACTGACAATCCTGTTCAATAACAATTGCACCCTAGCTCACCTGCCATGTGAAGAGATCAAACTCACAACCGCAGAGTTCCCAGTGTTGCTAGTAATACAGTAGATCGACTGCTTAGACCACTCGCCTTTTATTTACCAACACTCATAGCTTAAAATCTAAGAAATTTGGTTTTAATTATATAGACTGAGTATCAAATTTTACTAAAATTGCAGGTTGATTTCTATGGAAATGTAGACCCTTTGACAAAATTTGGTAATAGTGCATTTGAACGAACTAATTATGCACTGTTCATGGAGGCTTTTCTTTGCTAGATTGTATTGATTATATTTATCATTATCTAAGTTTTAAATGTTATAAAAGAGGGTCAAAAGATACCAGAGGAACAGTCAAACTCATAAATCGAAAATAAACTGACAACGTCATGGCTAAAAATGAAAAAGACAAACAATAGTACACAAAAAATAACATAGAAAACTAAAGACTGAACAACACGAACCCCATCAAAAACTGAGGGTGATCTCGGTTTCCGTCTAAAATGAAAGTGGCCGCATTCGTGTTTATTCATATAATTGAAATGTAAGTAGTATTTGATGATGAAACAAAACATATATAAAGGTTGAGGATGAACACGGATGCGACCACTTTCATTTTGGAAAAGTGACCTTTTTATTTTGGCCATATTTGATAGATTTTTCATATTTAAGTTGAAATACCGAAATAATAATATCAATACAATCTTCGAAAATCGCGATGATTTTCTTTTTATGTAAAGTTAATCCATATCAATTTACTGTGTAGTAAAATATGTTGACATGGTATCCTTCGTATTTAACGAGTTGTTCAAGATATTTAATTATGAGGCTTGAGCTATAGACGATATCCCATGATCATATCGTGAGCAACAAATTAAAAGTCTTGTGCACCAGTTCGAAAACCGTGCACATTAAATAGAAAAATTATTAGGATTCATGACACAGAAGGCTAAACACAATCATGCCAAACGAACGCCTGACTGACAGACTGAACTACAATGAAACATCGTGCTTATTTCAGATTATCAATTTTTCACGAGTTTATAAACTTTAAAATGTTCGAAAGGAGTTTTTCCTTGATATCACTTTCATTATTTGATATGCTTAATATGCAAGTTTTAACGTGTCCTCTTTCATTTGATGTAGGAATAACTTAAATTTTGTGACTGAGGAACTTCAGAATCCAAGAAAGTAAGTTGTTCTTTAGAATACTTGAAATCTACAAAATTGTTTACGTTCTTAAATCTCAATAGTAATAGCAATTTAAAGAGAGGTTATAATTGAGTGATACATACATGTTACGAAAAAGTAGGATAGCTCATGTTAAAAACAACGTTAAACAATTCCAATAAACTCTACGGAAATGTGATTTATTTATATTCTAGTAAACAAATTAGCATGAGTTAACGAGACAAAATAGCATTTATTGAAGAAAGCCACAATTTGAAAAGCTTACTGAAGATTTAAGCCATTATAAACTTGACATTATATCATTACAGAAATATTCCACGAGCTATATGTATAGCCATACCTCTAGTCACAGTGGTGTATATAGTAGTAAATATTGGCTACTTTGCTGTACTCACCCAGGCAGAAATACTAGAGTCGGGAGCAGTAGCGGTGGTATGTTGTACTAAAATGAATATTTTTTATTAGTTGAAGACATAAATGATTTAAATCGAAAAAAGAAGCTATAACAAGAAAAATTTTACAAAAATGACATCATCAGAACTCAAAGTGTCAAAATCAATCATTTATTCAAAAAATTACATTGC
Source organism: Mytilus galloprovincialis (assembly GCF_965363235.1). Taxonomy (NCBI): domain Eukaryota; kingdom Metazoa; phylum Mollusca; class Bivalvia; order Mytilida; family Mytilidae; genus Mytilus; species Mytilus galloprovincialis. The sequence goes on from NC_134843.1 coordinate 95,376,544, forward strand.
ATGCACAGTACATTTTAGTGATTTAAATTTATGTCAAGTTCTAAATAGTTGCTCGTAAAGACTAGAATCGCAATAAGCGAATTGTTAAAGCAAAAATCTAGAACGCAAAATTAATAAGTAATTGAGTATTTTTTTTTTAGTATAAAAAAAGTATGGGAAACATAAAACTTTAATAACAGGAACAGATCCCTTTTTACTGTACCAGATGCGCATTTCCATAATTGATGTCTCTTCAGTGATGCTTGAGGCAATACTATTTAAAATCATAAACCTATTCAATTCTGAAGAGCCGATGAATCCGACATACATTGCCGTGAAAAATCTTAAACATGTGTTTTGAATTCAAAACTTATTTGATCTTACTTACAGGAATGGGGTAAAAGGATGTTGGGTGTTATGCAATGGATTATTCCTGTTTTTGTTGTTTGTTCGTGTTTTGGTTCCGCAAACGGATCATTATTTTCAAGTGGACGGTAAGCTAAAATTTTATTTTACCTTAATAATAGGTGTTTGGTAAATTCAATTTTACTAACGTTAATTTGTCTTGAATCATATTATGCATGTTCCAGGTGTTTTTTAAAGGCCGTACGGTTGGTTTTGATTGAAATGGTGGATACTTGTCTCATTGTCTATAATACCACATCTCCTTACTTTTGATAAAAAGATGTGTTATGTTCATAGATATAAACAAAAAATGTGGTATGAGTACCAATGAGACAACCCTCCATCCAAGTCACAATTTGTTAAAGTTTTTGGTCTTCAACACGGAACCTTGGCTCACACCGAACAGCAAGCTATAAGGGCCCCAAACATGACTAGTGTAAAACCACTTAAACGTGAAAACCAACGGTCTAATTTATATATATATAAAAACCGCGAAACGAGAGACACTTATATTCCACACCAACAAACAGCTGGTTTAAGCTTTTTTTTTTATAGGAACCAACCTTCACCCTTACCTGAAACAAAATAGAAAGGCACACTATAAAATATCAATTGAAATGATTTAACTCAATCAAAATATTTATTATCACAAAACAAGTGAATACACACTGAGCGAATAAATTGATCTATGGTACAATGTAAATACAATATCAATAAAATAAGGGGTGAGATGTTAAACAATTTCAGAAATACCACCATCACCTTGAACAAAATGCCGCCAAATAGAATATTGTACACAGGTAAATGAAAATAATGTTATTGTTAGGTATACATTAATGGAGAACAATATATTTTTAACATATTCATTACAGAACAGAAGTGAAAATTTATAGTCATACCAAACACTTATTAAAGCTTGTATACATTAGAAATAGAGAGACGAGATGCAAGTACACACTAAATTACAAAAAGCATTACAATTTGTATCAACAGGTCAAATCAACACGAAAGAACGATTTGAAAGTAATCTTGTCTACTGACCTGAAATTTGCAGGTCAAAACTAAATATATCGACAAGTTTTTTCACCAAATGGAAAATATATTGGAGACAACAAACCTAAAGTTCTAGAAAATTAGATATGACACAAAAAAAAACCAATTTTTTGATTGCCCTACACCAATGGTACAGAATGTTTTATTATACGAACTGTACTGTGAATCACGCAATATTGACCTCACAACATATATTGTCAAACAGAAATTTATTCGATAGCAATAAACACACAAGAAATGTTTTTGAAGACTTGGTATTCAAACTTCATAACTTTTTGTTTTCAGATTATGTTATGTTGCCGCATATGATGGTCATTTACCGTCTGTGCTATCATTCTTACACTTACAGAGACACACTCCGATCCCGTCCATGATATTTACAGTAAGTTTGATTCTTACACTTACAGAGACACACTCCGATCCCGTCCATGATATTTACAGTAAGTTTGATTCTTACACTTACAGAGACACACTCCGATCCCGTCCATGATATTTACAGTAAGTTTGAATGTACATTGATGCATATCGAATTTAAGTTACAGTAATTGTTATTTTAGGTAAATATGTTAAAAGGGGAGTTTTACTTCGAGATCAACATTATTTAAAGTCTTATAAAACTTCAAATTACACAAAGAAATGTTCAAATTTAAAAGAAATTTCCTTTTTCTGAATTGTTGGCTTCCAGCCAACAGACCAACAATTTTCCGACATGTTTTCCATATTCAATTACATCGGCGTTACCTCGGCGTGAACTTTTTCGTATAAATCCGGCGAACGCAATTAACACACCGGTTGGGCGATTCTGCAATTTTTTTTACTAGATAAGACTTTGAGTTTTTTTTTTTTATTAAAATGTACAAAATAAATATTAATTGTGTATATAATGATTTGATCACAAAGGAGCAATATAATGGCACCTTTACATATATTGATAGTGCCATAATACGTTTGTAAATATTACACTTTCTGTTTAATAAAAGTAACTTGGCAATAAGATAAAAATGACTTGTATGAGCATTTCGTTCTATAGACTTAGTTTTCAAATTTCTAAATTGATTTTGACAATTACATCGCTTTTCATTAGAAACATGATTTTAGTTTTGGAATAAGTAGTCAACTTTTTCACGTTAACTGCTATTTTAGCGGTATTTTTTACATTGTCGAATAAGCGGGAAGATAAGCTAGCCATAAAACAAAGTTCAAACCCGACACATTTTTTTTAGATATCCTGTACCTTTTCAGGTATAAATTGTTGCAGTTGCCGATTTTATGTAAGTTGTCGTTTGTTTTTGTTGCAGTTCAGTGTTTCTGTTCTTCCGTTGATTTCCTCTTATAGTTGATGTGTTTCCCTCTGTTTTGTTTTGTGTTCCGGATTTGTTTTCGATTAATCGATTTATGACTATTGAACAGCAGTATACTACTGTTGCATTTATTTAACATCTTATTTTGGTTTAATTGTTCTTAAAAAAAGGATAATTTTTCTAAAGATTTGTGTAAACTATATGAAATTTCATTGCCACAAATAGATGTAAGTCATCGTGCGCAGTTTAAAAAAATGCGTATAACTTGGCTTGTTTTTCTCCCTTCAGAAAAGGAAAGCGCCTTTTTAAACGGCTCAGCAATCGTCAGCTTTTTTTTCTGACGTTACTTATCAATAAAGCTGATTTAACAGATTATAACATTTTGTATTTTGTATGTTTCAGCTTATAATCTCAGCACTTTTAGTTGTTCCATTTGACCTAAGTTCGTTGATTGGTTTCTTCAGTTTTACTGCTTGGATATTCTATGGTTTAACTGCTTCTACGGTACTTGTACTACGCTACAGATTTAAGCATAAAGCTGAACACGACAACTATCAGGTACTTAACAAATAAAAAACTCCACTCATTTTGGGGTCCACTTCTATCAAAGCCAAAAGTTTCCTATTTATATTTCCCGTATTTTCTGTCCCATTTGATTCATGCCAAAGTCTATTTGTTTCAAATTGCCAAAACTTTGATAATTAAAAAACCTATTATCGTGGTGGTGTGGGAGGAGACAGAGACACCAGTTTTGGTGCAAAATACACATACCAGTTGTTGCAGTGTGTAGATAATAACAAATAATGACATTCTATATGAATATCTAATATTCATTCGATATTCAGCTTTGGTTGCACATTGGGGTTAAGAGAGTCTGACCATTGCATGTTTCACTCCAATTTAAAAGGTAACCATTTTAAATTTTAAACACTTGAAGAAATAGTGATAAATAAAAAAAGGAGCCTAAGCTGAAATATATCAATAATGGAATATCGAGCTACACAACGCTTTTTTTTCTTACATATCCACACAATTTTGGGTTCTTTTCACATGTATGATTTTTATCGGAAATACACAATTAAAGAAAAGTAGAACTTTCATAGCAGTAAAATATATTCCTTGTTGAATTTCAAAGGGTATTTCACACAAATACCAATTAGTTGGAATTATTAAGTGGACGTTTTACAAAAGGCTATCAAAGGTACCAGGCTTATAATTTCATACGCGTTTCGTCTACATAAGACTCATCAGTGACGCTGAGATAAAAAAAAAAAGTTATAAAGCCAAACAAGTACAAAGTTGAGGAGCACTAAAGACCCAAACAAAGTTGTGTCAAATACAGCTAAGATGATATATGCCTGGGAAAACCCATGCTTAATGTATTTGTTAATTTGTTATACAAGTTTGTTCATGTTTGACCTGATGTTTTTTATGTTGATCTTTCAGGTTCCTCTTGCGGTGCCAATTCTTGTTATGATTCTCTCTGTATATTTAGTTCTCGTTCCTTTGATATACTTACCAAAGCCAGAATATATCCATGTTCTGATATTTATGGCTGTTGGACTATTGTTGTACTTTCTGTTGGTTTACAAAGAAATAAAGATTCCATGTGTGGGTAAGTTATGTTAAAATAATTTAATTATGGATGTAACACGTCTTTTGATTTTTTTTTTAACATTTTTTATGTTATTTCTTCATAGACAGAAAACAATATTACAGTCATTCCTTAAATAATAATTTACCATATATAATTTTCAATAAATATATATCAGTTATGCATCCTGTTTACAAAACTTTGAATTTTTCAAAAAACTAAGGATTTTCTTATCACAGGAATAAATTACCGTAGCTGTATTTGGCAAACCTTTATGGTATTTTTGGTCATCAATGCTCTTCAACTTTGTACTTGTTTGGCTTGTTAACTGTTTTGATGCTTAATGCTTAATGTTACAATTGAAGTAAATATTTGAATAAATGATACAACAACTTAAAAAATAATAGGTTGAACAAATTTGCATCACACAATTTTTACAGTAGAGTTAAAAGTATAAACTTATTCAGAATAAACATAGCATTTAGCATAAAGGAAGATGATATAAAGTGTTTAGTCTTACATCAATATATCGGACAACTAATGCAATGAATAATTTTGGAGTGTTTTATTTGCAGGTTCAGCAACTAAATTTATGCAGAAACTTTTTCTAATTGTCCCTCCTTCCGGGAAGACAGAATAGGAATACAGATTACTCAGCAATAAAAACCAATGCAAATCTGTTATGAAATGTGATCTACAGCAAGTCCATATTTTGAATTGTATTGTTTCTTATAAAATGTGTACGTTGCATCTTGCATAAACATAACACATTATCTTTTCATGTATGTACTATCATATACCATAATGAACATTGCGTTTACTTTTTTCTCAACGGCATTATCTATTAACAGTTGTACTTAGGTTATTATGTGATTTAAACCAAATAGTATATAAAATATTGTGTTTTGCTTTGTCACAATAACTTTGCATGGTCCTTAAAACAATTATATAACACCGATTATTCACGTGACAAGTTGTGCAAATCTATTACGTATGAATTCCCCCGAAGAAGCTCCACTTCTAACTACCAAGAAAACTAAATGATACATTTTGAACTGCAACAGTAAGAAATAGCTCCTATAAAATGGTTTCAATTTATATCAACAAATTGCTTTACCATATTAGATTTATTTTGAACTAATACATTAAATATTTACATTAGCTTAGTAACATGGGGTAGACAATATTAAATCAATTAATGACATATAGCAAAAACCTCATTTGATTTAAACGTAAAACCTATAAACATCTTTATCTTATTTGTCTGTGTCTTGGGCATGCTTACCCCTTGACATATGTATACAATTTATCTTCCTTTTTCATATGTGTATGTTCCCACCCATTAGGTAATTAAGTTCTAAATTGGAAGTTGACCTTAACTTTTTACATTGAAAAGAAAGAGTCGGTAACCCTATTTTCCCAGAAAATAAAAAACGATATTATCACAGTCTTTATCTTACAGAAAGAGTCTACCTTTGTTGTACATACGACACATTTTAATCGACACAAAATAGTCACAATCTGACATAAGTGTTTTGACATGATGTTACATTGTTTTACCTTGAATTGTTTGTTTACAGTGGCGGATCCAGAAATTATCAAAAAGGGGGCCCACTGACTGTCTAAGAGGGTGGCTACTCCAGTCATGCCTGATTGACTCCCTAAATAAACAACAAAATATTCCAACAAAAAGGGATGGACAACCCTCTAAATATACTACAATTGTGGCCCATTGAGTCGATGGGTTGAACGTTTTAAATGATCACCTCATCAGCGGGCCATACTTGTATAATATTTTAATAATTGATAGATATATAATTGCTCTCCATCGATATTGTAATTTTCAGAAGAATGCATCGAAGTTATCCGCATTTTGAAGGCTTATTTGCACTATTAAGCATGACATTTTATGTTTTCTTATTGAATCTTATGTTTTTGTTTTTGTTTTTGTTTTTGTTATATCATTATTATTGTTAAAGTGTTCTTGTCATTTAACATAACCATTTGCGAATTATATTTATATTTTTATGATAATAAAGTTATTTGATTTTGTTACACGATGAATGTTTCATTGTTATCATTCGTATGTACGAAAGCCGAGAAAGATCATTCAAAATTCAAAATTCAAAATTCAAAACTAAAAAATCCTACATTAATCTAACATGATTCCCTACGCTTACGAAAGCCAAAAAAAGATCGCACTTTACACTTTAATATACTACTGAAAGCTATTTTAGAAAGTTTGTTAAGAACATGAACCCATTGAAACAAGGCAAAGGGTCCGTTACACCTTCATAGGGATACATCCAACTTTACCATTTGAAACCCTTGGTAACACAGCGTCCTTGCAAGTAGCAACCCTCTATCAAGAAAATAGGAAAGGAAACCCGAGCCCTATACTACTACAGCTGGAAAGTCACTTCACTGAAATGAAACGTTCACAATGGAAAAATTGAAATCATTGCTTTTTCGTAAAGTTAAAATATGCATGAAATATTTACCACTGGATGTTAAGCAAACAACAACAAATCTCTTATAATAACCTAGTTTTCCAAGAATTCGTGTTAAGTTTTTGACGATTTTTCTTTATGTTATTTGGGAGTTACGATCTATGAGTGACGAAAGATGATACTTTTGGCATTTACTTTATATGTAATTCCAATTATCACGAAAGCGTATTAGGGTCATCCTTTTTTATTTATTTTTTTCAAATTGTCGACTTTAATCTTGGAATTATCAACTTTAATCTTGCAATTTCCAACTTTAATCTTAGAATTATCAATTTTAATCTGGGTGGAAGGGTTAACTTCGATTTTTTTGGGTAGGGGTGTGCTATGTTTGTCTAAAACAATGTACCCATTTTTATATAATATTAACTAATATATAGTACATATATTTATATATTAAAATTGTGACCCGCCATGACATTTCCAGGCTTATGGAGGTAGAACGTCATTGTTAGAAAAATTATAAACATGATAAACATCGAGATTCAATGAAATACGTATGGCTTCTTTTTTGATGACGCCGAACTATACAATGGCATGTCAGTTAACTGCTAGTAGTCTGTTGTTATTTGTGTATTATTGTCATTTTGTTTATTTTCTTTGGTTACATCTTTTGACATCAGACTCGGACTTCTCTTGAACTTAATTTTAAATGTGCGTATTTTTATGCGTTTACTTTTCTACATTGGCTAGAGGTATAGGGGGAGGGTTGAGATCTCATAAACAAATATATTTAACCCCGCCGCATTTTTGCGCCTGTCCCAAGACAGAAGCCTCTGGCCTTTGTTAGTCTTGTATTATTTTAATTTAGTTTCTTGTGTACAAATTGGAAATTAGCATGGCGTTTATTATCAATGAAGTCAGTAGTATATATGTGTTTAGGGGCCAGCTGAGGGACGCCTCCAGGTGCGGGAATTTCTCGTTACATTGAAGACCTGTTGGTGACCTTCTGCTGTTGTTTTTTTTTCTATGGTCGGGTTGTTGTCTCTTTGACGAATTCCCCATTTCCATTCTCAATTTTATATTATATATAAGTTTTGAAGAAGTTTTACTTTATCGTTTGAAGTGAAAAATATTTGAATCTACATTTTAAATTGATACACAAACAATATCAAAATTCTCTGCTCTATAGATTTTATTTCATAAATGGAGTCTGAAATATATCCATCACAAATGCACCGTATCAAAACACTTAGTTATAAACTGTTTCGCGTCGCATACTATGTATAGAGACATGCATAATAAATCTCAAATAAGAGAAGGAATTCTTAAAGCTTACTTTGACAAATTTTAAACTAACCTCATTTCAAATAGTTTAAATCACATGTTCTAAAATAGAGCTACAAAAAACAAAAACAAAATGCTCTGCTCTATAGATTTTCTTTTATAAATGGAGTCTGAAATATATCCATAATAAATGCACCGTATCAAATGCATTTATGAGAACACCAAGACTAATAAACTGTTACGCGTCCCATACTTTGTTTAGAGACATGCATGATAAATCTAAATTAAAAGACAAATTGAAAAAAAAAGGAATTTTTAAAGCTTAGTTTGACAAATTTTAACTAACTTCGTTTCAACAAGTTTAAATAACATGTTCTAAAATAGAGATAAGAATTGTTTGTATTGTAGTAAATTTAATTCTTTGAAATTTCATTCAAATACGCTATTGAACATTACTAAGAGCCAATAAATACAATAATTTTGTATTTTATAAATTAGTGCCTTCAATAAATAAAAGTCGTCATAGAACAGTCTCATTTTCATACCGGTATTCGAAATGACTCGTTTCATTGCTATTACAAAAAATATGTCATAATAACAGTGTAAGTATAGGAGCCAGGGGCAAAAAGGGGACAAAATTATGCCCCCTCCCATTTTAAGACAAAAATTGAAACTAAAAAATGAAAATTAAAGACAACAATCACTAAATTTAAGATTATTACACTACATAGAAAAAAGTATTTTTTTTCTTGTCTCTTTCAGAAGTTTGCCTCCCCCCTTTTCTACACACAAACTTTTTCAAACTTTAATATCCATTCTTATAAATGGCATATTTCTATACGAAGGTATACACAGACAGACGTGCCGCCGGAATAATCTCAGCTACAGCGGATGGGGCATTCCTTTTAACGCTTGTCCGTCTGTACGTCCGGACGTATTTTTGGGAAAATTTACAACTTGGAAGTTTCCGCAATTTAACATTATGTTGCCTCAAACAAATACTATGAAACTTAGTCACAATGCTAATTACCACAAAACTGAGATCAAGTTAAATTTTGGCTGGCATCACTTTCACCGTTCAAGCCCATTTATAAATGGAAAAAATGTTAAATTTGTTGTCTACGCGTCTAACTTTATTTGCTTCAACCAAATGTTATGAAAGTTACATACAATGCTTATTACCACTTCAACAATGAGCACACCCCATACCACATAGCAAATCATATAAAACCCCGATGTCATTATATGAAAAAGAGGACTGCTTCAAATGCCATCAGCACCACTGAACCACTGAACCAAAATGTACATATGATCCATATGCGGATAATAAGCATGTTCCAGAGAGGTATACAGCCGATAAAGCTGGTACTCCAGGAATATATTCGCATAGGAGTATTTTCACCTAATTTGACACAAAGCTTCTTCTTTTTATCTTTATTATACACAAAGTTTCTGTAGCCTGTTGTACTCGTCGTTTAATTGCAATTTTAGGAGGGAAATGATAACTTTATTTGGAAATGTTATTTTTTAGTGCAAATATTTTTTATTGTTACTACCAGAAAGTTTTCTGGTGAATTTTTAACTTATAGTGTCTTTGCTAAAACAGAACCAACATGAAAGATCAAGTTTTCAGTGTTTACTTAGAAGGTAATATTTTGACACTAGATTTCCCAATACCAGTAATGAAAAAATCCGAAAGCCCTTGGTAAAATTGATATCAAGGAACATTGCAAAACATTTTCACCAGTTTCAAAGGCGGTGTCGGGTTAAAGAAATAACAGAAATAAATTAATAAATAATCATTTAAAAAAAACAGTTGAAATTTTATATTACAATCAAATATAGTATGTCAAAACTATGTAAGCATCCTCTACAATGAAAGAAAAATTTGTCTTTTCGGACACAATACGAAATGCTTAATTTCTTACAGCATAAAACTCTCAATGTGTTCCCTGTGTGGATAAAAAAAAACAACGCTTCGATCTCCATTCTTCGCCTGCCTATTCTCTAATTTTACACCTGACAATGATTCTCATTCACTACACCGAAAAGTGGACGACGAGTCTTTTGTGTTGTATAAATGAGGATGGTGCACATTCTGTATGTGCCTGTCCGAAGTCAGGAGCCTGTAATTCTGTGGTTGTCTTTTTTGGCTGTGTATCAAATTTGTTTTTTCGTCTGAATTATTTTACATTTGTCATTTCGGGGCCTTTTATAGCTGGCTATGTGATATGGGTTTTACTCATTGATGTAGGCCGTACGTTGACATATAGTTGTTAATGTCTTAGTCATTTTAGTCTCTTGTGGAGAGTAGTGTCATTGGCTTTCGTACGTAAGAATATTTAATCCATCACATCATTAAGGCCTCTCTTGTTATTCGGAATTCTCCCGATTAAAAAAAAAAGAAGTCTAAAGGATTTTCCCCTTGCACAAAATCTCCTCACCATTTCTGAACACCTAAGATAACTCCCGATTGTTGGTGGGGTTCGTGTTGCTCAGTCTTTTGTTTTCTAATTAGTGGTTTGTATACAGTTGTATTTTTGTTAAATTCTGGTTTTTTTTGGAAAGGCGTTGCATCTTATTTTAGACTTGTACAAAGTTTGCATATCGCTTTGGTATATTTTGCCAACATAATTTAAAACATCTTTTTAAATATTCGAAAACCATTGTCTTTTTGTGAGGAACATTTTTATCAAATTGAAAACATGAGTTCCCTTAAAAAGGGATATTCGAGCGAGCAATCAAAATTTTGTGTTTATATATCACCTAGATCTAGTTTGTAATTTTTTCTCCAAAATTTCAATATAATAAATTAAGCCAATGATGGTAACGTTAGAAAAGATGCCTTAAGTGAAGGAAGGGGAATAACTGAAATTGAATATTAAAGTTAAAATTACATTCAACAATTTAATTTGCATATCTTATACAGTTTCCCATTATAAAGCCTACTAGTAAATAAATCTGTCTTTTAGGTTCATTCCATGTCACCATTTAATATTATAGATAGTTTATCAGCTTCTATGATTAGCTTCTCAGTTGCATGTCGTTTCTATATAATTTATTTTTTAAACAACAAAATTCAATCAATTTACCTACAAAAATATATCTACACATATTTTGCTTATATTCTTCATAAGAGGGACAAAAGATACCAGAGGGACAGCCAAACTCATAGATTGACAATAAACTGACAAAGCCACGGCTAAAAATAAAAAGACAAACAGACAAACTGACAAATAATATAATAGAAGACACAACATAGGAAACTAAAGACTAAGCAACATGAACCCCACCAAAATCTGGGGTTGATCTCAGGTGCTCCGGGAGGGTAAGTAGATCCTGCTCCACATGATGCACCCATCGCGTTCTTATGTTAAAACAAATCCGGTAAATATTCTAATTCGGTAGGTCACATTCGTGAAAGGGGAAGGGTATTGTAGTTACGACATAAGGAACAAATCCGATATCATCTGTGAAACGGTTATTCCATAACGGTCAGCCAACTCGTGATGGCGTCCGTAAAATTTACGAAGGGATGATGTCAACTTCACCATTTCGAACTCTTAGTTTGATAGCTTCCTTGTGAGGCAGACTCAACTGTATCTGTAGTATCCTTTATCTCTAGTTCGATGGGAGAGATTCGTTCAACATAGTCACCAAATTTTGTATTATTTAGTGAGAGAATATCATCTAAATAGCGGAACGTGCAGTTAAAGGATTTTGCTAACTTCTTATCTTTCTTCCTAGGAAGTTCCTGTATGAAGTCAGCCTCATAATAATAAAGAAACAAGTCGGCAAGAATATGGGCACAATTGGTTTCCATTTGAATTCCGACAGTCTTTTGAAAACACGTCCTCCAAACGTAACAAATTTGTCAACCAAGAAATTAAGCATCTTGATACTGACAGTTTCAAAGAATTCTTTGTTTGAATCAGAGTGATTTTTTACAAAGTAGGATTTATCCCTCCCCAAGACAAGATACTTGTTTCAACGTTGGTCATTCTTTTTAATGAAACAAAATAATACCAAATCTTTCAATTTGTCTTTAAGTTTGGAATTGGGGATACTTGTGTAACGTGTAGAAAAGTCAAATGGTTTAATACCATTGCAAGATGAGATAGTCTTAGATTGTATGTACTCCATAAAATCTTTGGATTTTTTTTAGTATCCACATCTGATTCACGCCAATTCTAGAATAGGCAGTTTCACAATAACTTTGGAGCCCGGCTTTAATTGCTGATAAAATAGATGTTAATAATTTAGAAAGAGGTTTTGGGGAGCACTTAGAAGACCGTTGTTTGTAATATTTCAGTCGATTTGTGAAACAATTGTTCAGATTGTGGTAAAAGCATTTGCAGAGTGTTAGTTGAGGTCATAACTAACATTTATAACTATGGACCCAATTCAGAAAATTAAAATGGCGGCTCTGGGCGGCCATTTTGAAATCATCTCCAAAACATTAATAAAAATTATTAAAAAAATATGAAAAATATAATACCTTATCAATTTTGATTACCTTTCATATATTTTAATGACAAAGACCGTCAACTAAGGACAATTGAAGTATTAGTGGCCATCTTGAATAGTAGCCATTTTGAAAACGTAATTTTTCAATATAGCATTTTTCGCTATTCTAAATTGTTATTTGAATTTCTACTAAGTTTTTTTTATGCATTTACAACTAGTTTTGCTAATCATTTAATTATGACTGTTGCTACATGTATTCATATAGGATATGTTCACCAAGTGCTTAAATAAGGCATGCATATGTTGGCAAAATAATTGCATGTAAAGAAATACATAAATTCTTTTACTTGCAGTTTGGCATGTTAGGCTAAGTTGCTTTTTACCACACAAAAAAAAAATGCGTTATGACCACTCTATGTCGAAAATGAAAAATAGGTAGGTATTGAAATCACTGGAGCTGAAATATCCTTCAAACAAATAGACTGGAAAGAATTCCGAAACGCCAAGAGAGGACACGTGAGGATTTACAATGCAAAGCAAATACAAAAAGAGCAGATGTAAACATTTGAGATGGTAATCAGTCATTTTGTGTAAGCATACAACTGTTCCAAGTTGATGAAGGCCATGTAATGGTAGAAACACTCCAGAACCACAAGGCAAATGGTACTAATCCTGTTAAAGCAAATATTCAGATGGTCCGAGACCACAATTATTTCGTAGTGCATTTCTTTTAGAACATAAATGAAAATTAAAAAAATCCCACCTGCGCTTTCTCAAAGAAACTTTTACAGTGTGTTGTACTACTTTTGGGACAAATTATATCAAAATTATAGAAAACTTCATCGGCTCTAACTCAAAATATGGACAATTTTATGTTTAGGGCGTCTTGAAATCTTTTGAGAGCTTCCGAAGTGCTAATTTTCAACCTTTTTCACCTGGACCAAATCACTACTTTCCTTTAAAATTCTGGACCCAATTTTTTTTTACAGTGTAATTTCACCCCCCTACTTGCAAGTTGAGGCATTAAACATGGAGAAATAAAGGGGTATAAAAATTAATGACAAGTAACCCACTGTCAACACTAGGGATTATATTCGTGAACAACGAAAATCAAGGGACGACAATTGTGGTCTCGGACCAGATCAAAATATATTTTGTCAGGAAAAACTGAAAAAGTCTAAGATGAGTCCCTGATTGAAAATACCAGTAAAACAACCAGACACAGTTGTGATGAATCAACAAGAACAATTATTGCAGGTATTTTTTTATTCTTTGTTGTGATGAAGTATCTGACTATCATCACGAAGCATCGATAATTATGATCGACAATAGAGTACGTGACTGTCACTTGAACTACTAACCATCGTTCTTTTAGCCAAACTCAGTGCTGGAGATTAATATTTCAGGAGCAGATGACATGCTCAATGTTAGTTAAAACTGCACGACAAGGCAATTGTAAAGAACTTAAAGAGACAGAAGGAAAGTCAGGAATCCGTTATCCATGAAATGGGACTTTCCAAAATGATAGAAAACAGTGATGGCTCACAGTCTGGAACATATATTGTTTTAATATTTGACATTGCTGATATCCGTAAATTGTACAGTAAACTTTCTTAGAAAATATGAGTTGTCATGGAAGGAATGATTAAGACAACACTTCTGAAAAATGCAATACTAGCTGCCATAGATGATATGCAAGCACAAATGAAAGGTTGCGTCTTTCTCCTGATTTTCAATAAAATTGTTGGGGAAGTTCAAAAACAGGCCATGTCTTATAGTCGTGATGGTGAAGGCCTCATCATAGTCAAAGTAACTAGAATAATTTGCTTGCTACTTTAGAAAGGTTAACAGGGACATTCAATGTAGGCTTTCAAAATGAATCAGTTCAACAAATATTGAGACATGTTACTCTCTATTTGAGGGCCGATAAGTTGAAGTTGTATCCTTTCAACGACGAGTTGCACAAGTGAACTATTATATTTGTGAAATGATAAGTGTTGTCTGCCAATCTTCGATGATACTGGACTGTCTCGATGTTGGGCCATCCTGCATCATTCTTTAATAGTTATCCCTCGAGGACGCGGTGTGTCTCCGGCCATCGGGATGATCTTACACTGACACACCAAGTCCGAATGGGATAATTATTTTACATCCCAGCTGTTTTAGATTAGACGAAAAACCATTAACAATTCATAAAATCTAGTTTAAAACGCTAATAAACCATTATAATATACTTTATATATTACTATATGATGTATACCATTTAGGTTCTTGTTTGTCAACTCAAACGTATTTATATTCAAAATATTTATAAATTAAAAACCAAACACTATTTGGGATATCAGCTCGCCTGGACAGTACAGTTAAGCATGTTTATTCATTTTATTTACAATATATGAATATTTGTCCGTAGCCGTTGCTTCAACATATCATTTTCCAATTATACACAATCTACAAAAGAAACATCTTTGTTAACAATCTTTTCAAGCATGTATAATCTTAAAAAACATCCACATCAATCATAAGCATGAATACATCAATTGACAATATTGACAAAATAAAAGTTGTCAAATGACCAGACTTAACTGTCCGAAATGCAAGCGTCGAATGACACATAATTACACACAGATTTACCGTTACAATTCTTCCCGCTTATATTAGCTCGTGAAATATTTATTACTCTAGAGTATACCTGAAACAGGTATATCTAGTCATGTGACAAATGTCACAACAAATACACGTGTTCTTAATAACATTGATAAATACATTTATGACCCCCGAACACGATGAGTAGATATCAAACAATGTCAACTCGCCCCACTGGCCAATCGGCCCAGACTATATCGCCACATTATAAAAAATCGGCTTATTCTTGTTTACTTTTGAAAAAGTTTAAAATCAAATTGAACAATCAGTCTGACAACTCCCTTAATAACGAAAGGGGTTTAAACCCCACTGAATATAGGTCTGCCAACTCGTTCCACTTATAAAAATATCTTGCTTCCTTTAAGTATGTTAAATTACTGATAGTTCGTATCCAGTCGGCCTGGTGTAGTGGTATGTGTCGTGGCTTGATATGCTAAAGGTTTTGAGTTCGAATCCCAGAATAGAACTTGATTTTTTCTACGTGAATTTTGATAATTAATTATAAATTTTATAGTGGATTTGACATTCCCGTCAAAATATTACAGAACAAAGGAAAGCATGCATAACAAAGAAACTCTTGCTTGTATTCTTGCAGATACTATAGTAGCTACATTCCAATTTTGTGAGATGCGTTTTATTAGTTCTTCCTTCCATGAAAACTCCAAGTTGTCCAAGGCGTTAACTGTACAATTTTGCGTGACCTGCAAGCTTGGATATTGGTACAATATCTCTTCCAGACCGTCTGCCGTCAATGTTTTTTTTATGTTTTTGGAAAGCACAACTCCAAGGATAAAATATTCCTGTTTTTTTTCTGTATCTTTCACCTGCCTATTTGCTATGTTGTCAAGTTTTATCACTCATTAAGCAAAATACTTGTGTTTTAACTTCTCCAGCACTAACCTTGGGTAAGAGAACATTGTCTTTTAGTACAGGTACACAGGCATGCCCTATATAAAAATGTTGATGCATCATGGAGATCTTCAGATACGATACATCAACACAGAAAAAAAATACACTGCAGTCATAGTTTTGTTGATCCAGTACCACTTTACAGTGTCTGGTTGCTTATTGTTTTCTTTCAAGTGGCAACTTATCCTCAACATCAGATGTATTTTTTCACTTTTACTGATGAAAAATCTTGAGATATGAAAATTTGTTTGACAGGAATTGTGTCATTTTGCCTTGTGATTCTGGAGTGCTTCTGCAGTTCAATAGCCTTCATGCAACTGTTTCTAATTTAGCGAAAGGAAAACCAATGCAAGCCCCAACATCTTTGTATGCTTGCATCAAAGGAGTGATTGCCAGCTCAAATGTCTATGTCTGTTCTATGTGTATCTGCTTGGCCTTGCAAACCCTCACATGTCCTCTCTTGCCGTTTCACACATTCCTTCTAGTCTATTCGTCAATGAGGTTCTTCTGCATATCTGGAAGTGTTTTCGAAATCTACAATTTTGATCCTTTCCAACAACAACTTTCGGTCATAAATTAAATCATATATACGTAATTTCTGTTTTAAAAAGTTACTTAGGCAAACGAGTAAGTAACAGAAATTCTGATACAGATATCTTTATTTCGTAAACATGTGCATGCCTTATCTGACCACTATGTGAATATCCAAAATGATATATTGGAAATTCGTGTTTTCAAAATGGTCATCATTCAAGATGGCTACCAAATCTGATGTCCTCAGATGACATTCCTTGTCATCTGTGATGAATATACCATATGACTATATAGGAACCTTCCTGCAGCAAGCTCTTAACTAATTAGTCAAAGTGAACACGGTTACCAAGGAAATGCAAATGTGTAAAGGCAGTATTAAGCTGTACTTATCTGTGTAAATGTGGAGAACAATGTGATAGAATATGATAGACAGATACAGCTATTGTGTGGTTTTACAATACATGTACAACTCATTTGGTGTGAGATATTTTAACGTCAATTGAGTTGATTTTCTTATAACATTACTTGTATGATATGAAACTCATTATGTCTGCAATCAAGGTTTTTCAAAGTTGTTTCAAATGAACAATACCAACAAAACGAATTATCATGTAATCAGCCATATTTGTTTGCTTTATTTGTACTTGTAAACTAAATTTTCCTTTTGTAAACTAAATTCTCCTGCCATTCTATGCTGAACAAGCAGTAGTATGAATATTACTTTTAGCGTAAAAAATCATTTTATGATCCTTTTGGTGGTCCGCGTTGTAACTATGTCGATTACTTTAGAACATTAGAGACAATGATTCAGATTTTAACAACTAAAGTTTCAAGTGTTGGATGTGAACTTCTAGATAAAAACAATAATGTTCATTGTCAAAAAATATAAAGTAGATTGTACCTGCTACAAAACAGAAGAAAACACTCGGAAAATGGGGGTGGGGTCGGGATTTTCGCTTTTTGTCCTGCTTATATAGCTCATACAGATACATTTGTATATTTTCAACAATGTACATATAATGTAGATATATTTTTTTTTATCGAATAATGACTTTAGAGCTCTACCTATTTGCTTTAAAAATTTAAAGATTTTTCAAGATGGCCGCCATTCAATATGGGTAACATTTTCAAAACTTTCGTTCAACAAGGCAATTGGAATCAGTACTGTTATTCTATTTACCAGGTTTCATATCAATATCTTCTCTAATATAATTTTCATGATTTTTTTTTAATTTATAGAGATCAAACGTCCGCCATTTTAAAAACGGCCGCTTCTTCCGCCAATTTCGACTTTCAGAGTGGGTCCATAGCTTAAAATGTTTTCTATGACATATACTACTACATGCCAAATTTCATGCTTTTACCGCAATCTGAGCAATTTTGTCAAAAATCAGCACAAATCGACTGGACTATAAGGAGAAATGATCCTTACACCAATAATATAACCTCGAACAAATATGTTTACATAACAGTGCTTAATAAAATTAAAAAAAACCCACCTGTTAACTAACTAACTTATTCACGGTTTGTGACATTAACGAATCCGACTTATCACGGAAGTTTTATTTCCTCTGTGCAACAAGATGGATACCACTTCAAGAACACCTGTTTTTATCCCAGCAATTCGTTTGGCTTCATCTTTGGTTTTTCGAACAATTTCTATTGCGTTTCAGTATAATTGCTAATGTTTTTTTTCTGTTGGTCAAGGTTATGTCTGTCTTTAATTTTTTGACTTTTGGTTTTAATTACCCCCTTCGAATCTTTTTCATTGGCACTCATACCACATCTTCTTATATACAATTAATCCACCATTTTCGACAAAATAATTGCCTGTACCAAGTCAGGAATATAAAAGCTGTTGTCCATTCGTTTGATGTGTTTGAGCATTTCGTTTTTTCATTTGATTAGTGACTTTCCATTTTGATCAACGTAAAACATAAAACAATAAAATCTAACCTATACTTCACGTATTAGCAATTAGCAATCCTTAACTAATAAGGTGAATCAGCTGATCATTATAATGTAAACAACAACAAGAAATTGAAATTGGCATAAAGTTTTCGTTAATAAAATTATATATTGCCTACATACTTAAATTCAAGATAATGTACAATGAAAATAAGAATGAGATACATCCCGTTTCTCATATTCAACATTGTACTGAAAAAGTATCCCCAAAACTTTTACATTAATCCCAATTAACCCTTCTGGCCGATTTGTTGTTGTACTCGTATGAAGCAGAATTTATTCAGAACCTTCTAAAAGACAAAAAGAAAAAGCACCTTGCAAAATTCTTTAATTTTACTTTCCGATATATTGATGATGTTCTATCATTGAATAACCCATATTGCAGCCAAAACTCATATATCCCAGGGAACTTGAAATTAAGAATACTACTGATACCAGAAGGACTGCTTCATACCTTGATCTTTTCCTCAATATTGACACAGATGGACGACTTCACACGAACGTTTATGATGAACGGGACGATTTCAACTTCCCAATTATCAATTTCCCATTTCTCAGCAGTAACATACCCTCTGCCCCTCCGTATGGTGCTTACATATCTCAATTGATACGTTATTCTCGTGCTTGGTCACTATACGGACTACATATACAGGAGTGTGCTCCTTACGCAGAAACTGCTCCAACAAAGTTATGAGGAGGACAGATGAAAAATGACACTCCGTAAATTTTACGGACACCACTACGAATTGGTTGATCCATACGATGTGTCTTTGTTCAAAATAACAAAGGACATTTTTACCACGTGTTAAATTGTGGTTTGTCATTACGTCGTCTGATCTTTTAATTACCAGACGTGACTTATTCCCGATCGTGACTGTTTTCTTGAGTGTGAATTCGCATTGCTAGAAGACGTGTCACAGTACTTTTCTATCCCAAATTCATGTATTTAGTTTTGATGTTATATTTGTTATTCTCATCGGATTTTGTCAAATGTCTTAACGTCTTTTCTGTTATATTCGTGTGTTTTGGTAAATATAACAAATCGACCTCTTCATTTATTAAATTTTAGTTTGGTTCAACGAAATTTATACGATATATTTGGTTTACAGTTTGATTCAGAAGAAACTTCGGCATAGCTAGATAATACAATTAATTATCTCATTACTATCACCATTTGATATTATTGTAATTTTCATTGTTATTAATAAATGTAATATCAGTATTACAAATCTAATCTTAAATCAATCCTAATTCTATCTTATTTTTGGGAAATAATTTTACAAATTCAAATGTGACGTCACTTTGTGTGGTTTTTTTTAGAATTTCAAATGTAACTTCCCTTTGTGCGTTGAGGCTTTGGCTAACTCCTCTGTGTATTTTTATGTGCTGGATTATGTTGTTTTATGTAATGTATCCGTTTTTATTCTGTAGTTAGTCACAACTTCAGTTTTAGCATGTATATCTATTATATAGTCTTTTTTTTATAATATTTACTGTTTGCAAAAGTATGAATTATTCTAAATAATAAGGATGTTCTTATCCCAGGCAGAAAACCGTAGCCGTATTGGAACTATTGGTCCTCAGTGCTCTTCAACTTTGTGCTTGTTTTGGTTTCCGAACTTTTTTCATCCGTGCGTCACTGGTTCGTCTTGTGTGGACGAAACGCACGTCTGGCGTATTAAATTTTAAACCTGGTACCTTTTGTTAGCTATTATTCGTGTCTTTCTCTGTCCTATATGTTCTTCCATTTATTTTTATTGTAGTCTTGTCATGTAATGTTGTCATTTTAATGTTATATTTAAAATTGCCATAAAAGCGTGAGGTTTGGCATGCCACAAAACCAGGTTCAACCCACCATTTTTTTTCTTAAAATGTCCTGTACCAAGTCAGGAAAATTGCAATTGTTATATTATAGTTCGTTTCTGTGTGTGTTACATTTTAATGTTGTGTTTATGTTGTGTCGATGTTCTCCTCTTATATTAGATGCGTTTCCCTCAGTTTTAGTTTGTAACCCGGATTTGTTTTTTTCTCTATCGATTAATGAGTTTCGAACAGAGTTATACTACTGTTGCCTTTACTTATGTGTCTTTTTGTTTCTTCTCGAGATTCTTAGTAGACTTATTAAGAAGGAATATAGTTACGATACTGTTGTCAGGTCATCACAGATTGCATATTTTGGCTTTAATATTGATTCACTTATAGGGTTTTTGCATCGGAACTACGCACATTTATCTAAAAACAGTTGCTGGCATGACATATTTTATGATAGTATGATACTAAACCCCCAACGGGAGGGATTGTGCCTGATATTCATATGATGAAGACATAATCTCTCAATCAGTTTAATTGAGGTTTGGAGCTGGCATGTCAGTTAACTACTAGTAGTCTGTTGTTATTTATGTATTATTGTCATTTTATTTATTTTCTTTTGTTACATCTTCTGACATCGGACTCGGACTTCTCTTGAACTTAATTTTGATGTGCGTATTGTTATGCGTTTATTTTTCTACATTGGCTAGAGGTATAAAAGTAGGGTTGATATCTCATAAACATGTTTAACCCCGCCACAATTTTGCGCCTGTCCCAAGTTAGGAGCCTCTGGCCTTTGCCAGTCTTGTATGATTTTTAATTTTAGTTTCTTGTGTATAATTCGGAATTTAGTATGACGTCCATTATCACTGTACTGACTTACTTGACTTAATCCACTTCGTCCCAAGGAGGACATAGGGCGACTACAGTTTCTCTCCATTTCTTCCTGTCCATGGCTATTCGTTTTGTTTCTTTCCAGGTCATCCCAATTTTAATCAGCTCGGTTGTTAGTCCCCTGCGCCAGGTGTTTTTTGGCCTTCCCCTTTTTCGATGTCCTTGGGGGTTCCATTCTAGGGCTGGCTTGGTAATGTGTGTGCCCTTTTTACTGAGGGTATGCCCGATCCACTTCCACTTTCTTGCTCTTATTGTCTGGGTTGTTGGCTGTTGTTTGGTTCTTCTCCATAACTCATTGTTGGATATTTTGTTTGGCCATCTGATGTTGAGGATTATCACTGTACTAGTATATATAATTATAAGACTCATCAGTGACGCTCATATCGTTTTGGATGCATACATCGTTCTTATTGTTTTATTGGTTTATATTTACATAAAGAATGTTTTAGCTATCAAAACTTGAATCAGAAACGTTATATAGGAACATAAGAGTTCATCAAAGTTTCCATCAAGCAATTTGTTATTTTGCAAATGTCGGAGCCCCGCTTAACAGTCTCCCGAATGACCAAATTATTAGAAAACCGTACAGTTCCGTTCCCACACTGTGAGATATATATAGAAAGATGTGCCAAAGAGCACTGGGGTAAAGCTGGTGACCGTAACTGCATTCATGAAAAATTAGGTCAGTTTCTGTATTGTCTGTTAAAGTGTTTCTATATCATGTTCTTTACAAAGCATACATTGATAAGATGTAAATTTATAAAAGATTCACACAAAAATCACCAATTACTACTGAGAAATGTGCATGAAACGGGAAATTCGATTTGAAAAAATCGCTAAGATAACCGTAAATCATCATCAAAATATTTTCAAGATGACCGTAACATATAACAAGGATGACCGTGATTGGTAAAAATATGACCGTAACTTGTAAAGGATGACCGTAATTTGTAAAGGCTGACTGTAATTTCTAAAGGATGACCGTTACTTTTAAAGGATGGCCGTCAATTTTAAGAAATATCCGTATTTGTATTCATAGCTTTTTGTTGAGTTTGTCTCGGTTAGCGGATATAAATATGTTTCGTTAAATTCTTTTTAACTATTTGCCGTATTTTGGGTTCGTGACAATGATAGTAAATTGCATATTTCTCGAAAACAATGAAATATTCATTGATAACGACGTTAAAATTTTAATACAAATCGACAGCGATACGACTAAAAGTTGAAGCATTTCAAACATGAATGTGTCCCTAGTACAGGGATGCCTCATCTACACTATCATTTTCTATGTTTAGTGGACCGTAAAAATGGGATAAAACTGTAATTTGGCATTAGAATTAGAAAGATCATATCATACGGAAAATGTGTACTAAGTTTCAAGTTGACTTCAACGTTATCAAAAACTTCCTCGATCAAGAATTTTAACCTGAAGCTGGACATACGGACAAACGAACAGACGAACGGACGCACAGACCAGAAAACATAATGCCTATAAATGGAGCATAAAAAAACCATTAAGTAAACATTTGAATATCCGGTAATCGAGCCCATGTGTATGGTTCCAGAGGAAGCAGATTAAAATCTTAATTTGTCTTGATATATTAACAACATTCCTGTATATATATTAATTGACAAGGTTCCCCCTTGTGATACGCTATTCGTACAAGACTATTTTAAGGATCTATTTTGCTAGTTTGGTCGTATTATTTTAAAAAAAAACATTTTCAAAGACGATATAATATCAATGGATTTACATGCATTAGCATTTTTAAAATGGTGTATTTATTATACGTCATTAAAAGGAATCCCAGAAATAAAAAACAAATCTCTTGACTTTTAGGTAGGCTGTGCACCGCCTTTTTTTTATTATTATACTAGTAAGTTGTCATTTTATCGCGCTTTTTTTTGCATGTTTTCCCAACTTGTTCATGTGCATGTCTTGTTGCAAATTCATTTTAAAAATTAAACCCTTTACCGTAAACAAGTGTGTACACGCTGAAATGTCTCGCCTTCTTTACTAATCATTGATATTATGTTGATAGTCCTAAATATAAAGCTTTATTACAACTGTCACATAAACTTAACATTAACCAAGATAACTAAACAAAGATCAATGAACCATGAAAATGAGTCAAGGTCAGATGAACCATGCCAGACAGACATGTACAGCTAACGATGCTTCCATACAACAAATATAGTTTCATACTATTGCTTATAGTTTAAGAAAAATAGACATTCCCGTTTGAATGTTTTTACACTAGTAATTTTGGGGCCCTTTATAGCTTGTTGTTCGGTGTGAGCCAAAGCTCCGTGTTGAAGGCCGTACTTTAACCTATAATGATTTACTTTTTAAATTGTTATTTGTATGGAGAGTTGTCTCATTGGCACTCACACCACCTCTTCCTATATCTATTTCAAAACACAAAATCTTAACACTGAGCAATGAACCATGAAAATGAGATCAAGGTCAAATAAAACCTGCGCTACGGACATATAGATCATAAAATATTTTCATACACCAAATATAGTTGACCTATTACATATA
Source organism: Mytilus galloprovincialis (assembly GCF_965363235.1). NCBI lineage: Eukaryota > Metazoa > Mollusca > Bivalvia > Mytilida > Mytilidae > Mytilus > Mytilus galloprovincialis. Next base: position 95,400,382 of record NC_134843.1, read on the forward strand.
GTATTAGATAAAAAGACAAAACCTCAAAAACTTAACTTTGACCACTGAACCATGAAAATGAGGTCATGGTCAGATGACATCTGCCCGCTAGACATGTACACCTTACAATCATTCCATACAACACATATAGTAGGCCTATTGCATAAAGTATGAGAAAACAGATCAACACACAAAAAATTAACTATTACCACCGAACCATGAAAATGAGGTCAAGGTCAGATGACATCTGCGCGTTGGACATGCACACCTTACAGTCCTTCCATACACCGAATATACTAGACCTATTGCTTATAGTATCTGAGATATGGACTTGACCACCAAAACTTAACCTTGTTCACTGATCCATGAAATGAGGTCGAGGTCAAGTGAAAACTGTCTGACTGGCATGTTGACCTTCATCTTCGCTAGCCAAGGGTTACGATAGCGGGAGTGGATCGTAACCATTGGCTAGCGAAGATGGAGGACCTTGCAAGGTACGCACATACCAAATATAGTTATCCTATCACTTATAATAAGAAAGAATTCAGAATTACAAGGTGATCACAGAACCATGAAAATGAGGTCAAGGACATAGGACATGTGACTGACTGACGAAAACTTCTTAACATAACACATCTATATACAAAGTATGAAGCATCCAGGTCTTCAACCTTCTAAAATATAAAGCTTTTAAGAAGTTAGCTAACGCCGCCGCCTGATCACTATCGCTATGTCGAGCTTTCTGCAACAAAAGTTGCAGGCTCGACAAAAAGATACATATCGTGAACTATTTATTTGAAGCACGTCTTATTCTCTTCTACCTAAGATAATACTCTCATATAAATAAGTTAATACCAACACAATTAATCATTTGATACAAAAAAAAAGGTAGTTATATAAATACGGATATTTCTTATAATTGACGGTCATCTTTTAAAAGTTACGGTCATCATTTATAAATTACGGTCATCTTAAGGTTTATGTACCCTTCTGTAGCCATTTTTGTACGAACTTTTCAAACTTCAATTGTATCAAAACTACAGATATAATGAATAATAGAGATAGGCCATTTTGTACATATTTCAAGGGGAAACTTGATGCAAAGCATTATTTTTTACTGTTCCATTGCATTTGATAGAAAAAGAGGACTTTATGGCAAATAAAAATATAAAAATCTTGATTTATTTGCCACAAAGTCCTCTTTTTCTATCAAATGCAATGAAACAGTAAAAAATAATGCTTTGCATCAAGTTTCCCCTTGGAACATGTACTAAATGGCCTATCTCTATTATTTATTATATCTTTAGTTTTGATACAATTGAGGTTTGAAAAATTCGTACAAAAATGGCTACAGAAGGGTACATAAACCTTAAAACCAATTACGCTCACCCTTGTAATGAATCGCTGATTCTGTTACGGTCATCTCGATTGTGATTAACGGTCATCTTGGCGATTTTTTCAAATCGAAATTTCTGTTTCATGCACATTTCTCGGTAGTCATTATACATTTACATCGTATCAACATATGATTTGTAAAGAAAATGATATAGAAACACTTTAACAGACAATACATATACTGACCTAATTTTTCATCCGACATTTTGGGATGACCGTGAATGCAGTTACGGTCATCAGCTTTACCCCAGTGAATGAGACAACTCTCCATCCAATAGTTACGAAGTTTTTTTATCTTTATAAAATATAAAATATAAAATAGTTACGAAGTAACCACTCGACTACGCCGACACAGTATTATAGTGGTCAATATATAATACTTATATCAACCTACCTGTGTAAAATCACGTGACGCAGGTAATTAACCCGTTAAATGCTTTAAAAAAAAGAAAAGCAATACGTGAACTTAAGATCGCTGAATGGCTGACTGGTCACAAAAACAATTGTTGCTGATTTTGTGTTTGCTTTTGAATTGAAATAATTTTCGGTGCATAGAATAAGATGTCGGTAATGTTAAAAAGGCAATATGATGTTCGATGTTCAGGGGCGTAGCTACCGTTAGGCACTTTAGGCACGTGCCTACACATAATTTTTTCACAAATATTTTTTTTATCAAAGAAAATAATAAACAACGTGATCTATAGATGAAATCCAGTGAAGTTGTCAAAACTCTTTAATTATCGAATGTGTACACTAGTCTCTCGTCCTTAGTGAATGGAATATTGGATAGAATTGAATGCTTTTACGATTTTACTTAATATATAGAAACTATAAACTAGAAGTTTGGTTCAGATCATTTCACTTCTATCAACAAAAACTTGAATGATCCTCAACTTAGACAAATGCGTTTTTTAATTAGTAGTTAGTTTTCAACTAGCTTTCCACTTTGTCTTCACCCGACTTGCCAATGTTGTTCGTCCGTTTGGATGTGCAGGATGTATAAATACGCAGTCACGTCTGGTCAGAATGGGGACATTAAACCCGATGCCTAGTTGTAGAGAGAATGCAACTCTTTTAGGAGTTTGTAGTTGGTATACTGAAAGGCAAATTTCTGCTCCTATCCAATATCTTTAAATTTCCAGACCTTCGTCCTGGACGATACCTATTACAGGACCTAGCTCCAAGTTGTATTTATTGTAAATTTGTTTTTTTTTGTCCCGAGCTTGAATAAATATTTGACACTGGATGTTTAAAAATCACTCAATCAACTGGCTTCCAGTAATTTTCAGTACTCTCAGATTTGAGTGTAATGACCACAATTATTCAAGTTCCTAAGCAGATAGGAATTTTACAGTAGAGGATATAAAGAAATACGAATTTCTTGAATTTTGTTAGGCATCGACTATGCCTGTATGTGTTTGTGTGGCTAGGGTGAAGGTTTAAGATTCAAAAGATTGATGGTTGCTGTCTAGCCAAAATGATAGTTTTATTATATAGTAATATCAGTGTTTAAGTGCCTATATTTCTTTTAATGAAGGATCGTCAAACGTATATATCAATCAGAACTGAATAGATATGATAATACCAAACAGGGTGTACTGCTCAATTAAAGGAATACGCTGATCTACGCTGGGCAATGCATACAGGTATATTGTAAATTATTTTTTTTATATATTTCCAATTGCGTTATTTAATTCACCAGGTGCCTGGTGGGGTTCGTGTTGCTTATTCGTTAGTTTTCTATGTTGTCTGTCTTTTTCTATTTTAGCTTTTGCGTTGCCAGTTTATTTTCAATCTGTGAGTCTGAATGTCCATCTGGTATCTTTCAACCCTCTTTTATAACAAAACAATGCCGAGAAACAAAAATGACAGACATTTAAAACCAACAAAAACCACTAGACAACAGGCACATAAAGAATGTGACAGGATTAAACCTGTGTGGGGTTACTTAACCCTCCCCTAACCTGTAACAGTGGTGTAACAGCACAACATTAAACATAATGCCAATTTATTGCGTATATATGTTTCACTACAGGTGTAAACAGAATCCAATTTATAATACTCTCAAAACAATTGGCTATAGAATTAAGAATGAAAATGGGGAATGTGTCAAAGAGACAACAACCCGACCATAGAGCAGACAACAGCCGAAAGCAACCAATGGGTCTTCAATGCAGCGAGAAACTCCCGCACCCAGAGGAGACCTTCAGCTGATGTTTCAACATCGATGATTGAAAATTTACTTGCCATAATCTTGAACCCTATAAAACATGTACATGTATAAGTGAAAGTCAAGTTATCAGACGTCATTTTGTCAATACATGACGTAAAAATCAAAATTGGACGTCGATTAGAGTCTCGAAATATTGGACGTCGATTTGTGAATGTGAAGTCCGTCGATTTGAGGAACGGACGTCGATTAGAGGCCGGACGTCGATCTGAGTCTAACATATATACAGCTACTATTTGACTCGAGCTAACGAACAATTGTAGTGAAAAATTAACCAACGAACAATTAAGATGTATAACTAAAATCCACAATTTCACGTAAGACAATCAAGTTTTTTTTCAATCAAGGGAACTGCTAGGGAACAGTTATAGAGACCTAACGAACAATAGACCTTTTTCATATCACCGAATTTTGACCCCGGGTTCTTCAATTAAATCAAAGAGCTGATTGCTCTGAGGTGGGAAAATATGTATAAAGGTAACTTGAATTACCATAAATGCAGCCCCCACCAACCTAGTCTGCTCTGTCGCATGCCTGCTTTCAACGTATTTTTTTCTTCCAAAAATAATAATCTTTAATGATACTTATAACTCAACCAAAACTCACTTTACTTAACATAAAAATCTGTTGATTCAAATTAAATATTCTATAACTAAATTCCATACATTCGTCTCAGCATGGTCAACTTGGTGAATGGCAACCTACGGACTCTATGGGCGAACGAACTCAGAGCGAACTGACCAAGGGCGAACTAACCCAATACCAAATTCACGCATGTGTACTACCAAATCTACTTTAAAACATCCAGTTAAAAGTAAAGAAAAAACGTTCTTGTAAGATGAGATGAAATCTAATAATTTACATAAATTAAAGGGTAGATATTAATAAATTTAAATATGAGAAATTATAACACTAACGATAATGATTGTTTTTTCAAGCCTAACTAATAAAAGAGGAACCAAGATACAAGAGAACATATAAAAAAGAAGAAGTGGTATGATTGATTGCCAATGAGACAATTGTCAACAAGAGACCAAAATGACACAGAAATTAACAACTATAGGTCACCGTACGGCCTTCAACAATGAGCAAAGCCCATACCGCATAGTCAGCTATAAAAGGCCCCGAAATTACAATGTAAAACAATTCAAACGAGAAAACTAACGGCCTTATTTGTGTACAAAAAAATAACGAAAAACAAATATGTAACACATAAACAAACGACAACCACTGAATTACAGGCTCCTGACTTGTGACAGGCACATACATACATATGATAATGTGGCGGGGTTAAACATGTTAGCGGGATCACAACCCTCCCCATAACCTGGGACAGTGGTATAACAGTACAACATAAGAATTTTATAATCGACAATCAATTTAATAATAAAATGATGCAGATGCTTAGATCATGTGAGTGTAAACATCGGTGTCAAGATATGGCACGGAAGTTGTTATAAAATAGTAAAGCACAGAAAGGGATACGGCAACACTCCTGGTTAATGGTTTAATGATTTTACAGCCGGCAGTATAGGATTACAGAAGACTTGAAAGTCTTCCACCAAAAACTGAAATTGACACAAAGAAATTAGAGGGGTAGGCCAATTTTAGTTAATTTTGGACATATTTATAGAGATTGTGACGGGCAACGACTATAGGTGTTGTAGAGTAGACATTGTCGCTTCGTTTAGGAAAATCCCCAAACTGGTTATTGTTAAAAAATCTGAAGTTTCGTTTAAAAAACGGAAATTGTGAAATTGACAAAATAAAATTGTGGGGGGTAGGCCAATTTAAGTTTATTTTGCACCAATTCAAAGAGAGTGTGAAGGTTAACGACTTTGAAGATGTTGTAGGAGACATTGTCCACAGTCGCATCGTTTAGGTAAATCTCCAGTGTGGTTTATGTTCGAAAATCTGAAGTAACGGTTTAAAAACCTAAATTACGAAATTAACAAAATGATGAGGGGGGGGGGGGGTAATTTTGAACCATAGATAGAGATTGTGACGGGCAAGTACTATGAAGGTGCTGAAGAGGAGACATTGGCGCAATGTTTAAAAAAAATCCAGAATTGTTTATGCTTTAACAATCTGAATTTACGTTTAATAATCTGAACTTGTGAAATTGAGAAAATGAGATTCAGGGGGTATCCAATTTAAGTTAATTTTGGACTCATTTCAAGAGATTGTGACGGGCAACGACTATATAGATGTTGGAGAGGAAAACATTGTCGCATCGTTTAAGACAATCTCCAAAGTGGTTTATGTTCGAAAATCAGAAGTTACGGTTAAAACATTGAAATTGTGAAATAGATAAAATGAGATTAAGGGAGTAGGCCAATTTAAGTTTATTTTGGACCTATTTATAGAGCTTGTGACAAGCAAGCCTATAAAGGTGTTGAGGTGGAGACATTGGCGCATCGTTTAAGAAACCTCCAGAGTGGTTTATGTTTGAAAATCTGAAGTTACAGTGATAAACTGAAACTGTGAAATAGACAAAATGAAATTGGTGGTGGGGGAGGGATAGGCCAATTTAAGTTAATTTTTGACCCATTAACAGATATTGTGACAGGTAACGGTCCGGTTATTAAGGTGTTGTAGAAGAGACACTGGCGCATTGTTTAAGCCCTAGTCAAACTAGACCACGATCGCACCTCGCTCCCTGCTGTCTTCAATTAATTCAGGTCGTGGTGAGGTCGCGGTATAAGCGGCATGAATGTTTTAATTTTCGTTGTCTGCACGATGATACTACGTCCTCATTACGCTTCTACAACGACCCTGCTACGATTATAGCACTTTCTCAGCACGCTTTTTCTACGATTATCATGATCTTACTACGCTCATCACGTTCAAGATTTTGTAGCAAATAATTCGTTCCGGCGTGACATTTGTTCCGATAACTTATTTCATCGGACATATGTTCCACCGAAATTTATATCACGGAAAATGTATAACGGAATATACGTACATGTTCCAGCATTGTAAAATTTGTTCCCGAGATAATTTTTGGACCAAATGGATATAAGTTCTGGAACAAAAATCACAGCTCCATGGATTTTGTTCCAATGAAGTGTAATAAGTTCCTGTGATATAAGTTGCGAAGGAACATATTCTATAGAAACAATGAATAAGTTCTACTCGAACCTTTTTTTTTTTACAAATATTTCACAGTGGAACATTTTCTTGTTATACAATTTAAATGATAATGCAAGCTGCATGAATGCCGTACTATACTTGCATATGATACATTTGCAATTGAAGACATGACTTTAACTCTAAGATGAAAAATCAAAATAAAAGCGATTGCGTTCAATAATGAGCAGAATAATATAAGAAGATGTTGTATGAGTGCCAATAAGAAAACTCTCCATCTAAGTCACTATTCGTAAAAGTAAACCATCATAGGCCAAAGTACGGTCTTCAACACGGAGCATTGACTAACACTGAACAACAACCTATAAAGGCCTCACAAAACAATATCCATGTTACTACTAGGATATATATTACAAAGAAAATTGAGTAAATTGAGGTTATACCGAAGAAAAAATCAACCCTGCTAATATAGCTATAACCGAATATAAATATACTTCCAAAGTAAGCTCTCGTGTGAGAACTGTTTAAAGTAGGTTAGATTCAAACAAGCTACCCCTTGGCAATAAATGTATAGAATGAAGATGTTTTATTTATGAAATTATGTTCTCTCTATTCATTTTGCTACTCAAGCATCTTAAAAATCAGTGCCGTAGCTGGGTCATTTTTACGTGTACGCCCGAACCTTGGCGAGGGATATGAGGGGTTCCAACCGCTCAATGTTAAAGCACCTGCTGGTAGTGGGTTCGAAAGGGAAAGCTATCGAGAATGAGATACCCTAATGATTCCTGTCAGTAAAAAATCATTGATAGCAACATACTTTTGAATCTAAATGGTTTATTTGTTTTGGTTAAGTTTTGTAATATGTTAACTTATTCATCGTGTTAAACTGGAAACTAGCCTAATGGTCATTGGTTTTAGAGAAAACGTCCAAACCAATATTACTTTTAAATAAGTTTAAAGGGTGCCGTGACTGAGCATACAATCGACAAAAGCACTTTTTAATGAACACGAAAAAAAAAAATTCTAAGAGGTGCAATATAAAAAAAATCTGGAACACCTAGGATGTCTTCCCACAAAAAGTGAATCAATTTGTCATTACTTTAAAGGGATTAAAAAAAAAAATATCTTTTGATATTTTTTCTTGATCTGGAATATTTCACGACAATCTAGTGAAGGTTTATAAATTGAGCATGTAAAACAATTGATTGCGTAAAGAAAAGTCCGGCTATCTGTCTATCAGAAAAGAACAGAAAAATGAACGAAAACAAATGCTTTCAAAATTTTAGCTATTATAGGTTGCACTTTGTAAATACAGCTGTTTATCAAAACACGCCTCTAATGGGGAGATCTTGAATATTCATAGAAAATTAATTTTGTTTACATACTGGTTCCCAGTTATGCTCTCTGTGTTCCATCTCACAGAGACATAACTTGGAAATGTTACCAGTAAATGTACATGCATGGTGCATATTGTTTACATTGAAATCTGTGGTAACCTTTCATTCGAGGTTGGGGTAGTTAAGAAAATTAGTGTTAGTTTAAACTCTGAGAAGTTCAGAGCATATAAACGTTGAAAATATGCCGCACAGATCTATATTCTGACCTTTGAAAAAAATTGTGGTGCATATGAACTTTCAATTGTAGGATAAGATTTTTTTCAAAACTTCATAGTTAAAGTGGTACAGTTTTAGCCGTAAAAGGAGTTCCTATTGGAAATTGCATTGTCAATATTTACAGAAATGCAACCTTTAGACAAAAGTCATAGAAAAAGCTTCTTCGGCATTTTCATAATATTTGATGAAGGTTCGACCAGTAGTTAATGTAATTGAGAAATAATAAAATGTAAGCCCAAACTGAGACCATTTATTAATTGCAGAACGAAATACATTTTGTCCTAAGAGATATAGACTCGCAAGTCCAATTAACAGAGATTAACGCCATCGCCAAATAGAAACGCAGGATGATAATGCAGGACCTCGTTAAAAAGAGGGAAACTTTGATAAAATAACTCAAAGGCGGATTTAGAGTGGGACCGGGCCCCCCTTTTCTTGGAATAATTTGGTTGAAATTATAGGGAATCACTGGAGCATGACCAGAGCGGACCCCTCTAAGGCGGTTAGTGGGCCCCCACTTATGAAAACTTCTGGATCCGTCACTGAATAACCCACTATGAAATATTTCTTGCCCCAGAAAAGGTCTGCATATTGTTGAGTACTACTATTATAGTTTGTGCACACATATACTCACTCCAAGCTTTTTACAATCCGCTACATACTTCTCCATCAGCTCTTTGGCTTTCTTTTCTTCTGCTGCGAAAGCGTGAGTGATAGAATCGGGGTAACCTGGTACCATGGAAACAGCTGGAATGGTAGATTATATGCTTTGTAAAATTTGACAATACATCCTCAAAATTGTGTATTGTCATTTAATGAATTGTTATACTTATCGTCGCTGGGCTTCTAAAATGTTGTAAATTACAAATTTTTCAAGACTAAAATATCTCACAAACAGGCTTTGAAAATTTTGGCAAAATGCATGCTTCCAAAATGTCGTATGTGAACTTGAACATTTTTGTAAATAGCAGTGAAATAAAAACTTTGACATTTCTGGATTATCCAAGAACTTAAATTATTTTCACAGAAATGAAGAAACGTACAATTAATTTTTTTCCCAAAGCCATTCTACAACGATTTTGAAGTTTTCATACAACATTTTGGAAGCAAACTTTACAAACAACTGACATTGGCAATTTTGTAAAATGTCTTATTTCACACATTTTGATTGGTCTAACTGTATTCTATTTTGTAATACCAAAGATTTCCTCCCGCCCAGACCATTGGTGTCAAAAAGTATTTTCAGCCAAAAAAAGTCATATACGACATTTTAGAAGCCCAGCGACGTTATGACCCTCTTTACTCAAAGCACATCCTTACATTTTAAAAACGATATTGCTTTCATTTCTGAATTTTCTTCTTCAATATACCAGAGACATATATATGTCTATGAATATTCTTAAATGAAGTATTCTTTTTCGTGCACATTAATTAATGACGTTTCCTCTAACATGCGTGGTATTATTTTTACTGTTGATCTCATAATCATTAAAATAAAATCGAGAATGTAAACGGGGAATGTGTCAAAGAGACAACAACACGACCAAAGATCAGAAAAAGTTTTTAATAAACAGTTCAACCACAACTGAAAATTTTGAACAACAATGAGAACATCAAATTGTCTGCTATATTAAAGATATAATTGCATTATTATATTGCTCTAAATACTCTTTTGATCATTATGACAGTTTCTGTCCAACTTTCGTAAAATTTCACGGAGAGTCATTCAAAAGACTTTATCCACATTCGGAACCTAAATATTGACGCCGCTTTGTCTCGCTTTTGGGACATAAATCACAGGCTCGACATAAATACAAACAGCATATCGTATCTGAGCAGACAGTGAATTGCTTCACATATAAGAAAAGTACGTAGAGTTATAGTAGATTCAGACTTTTACAAAAGATTCGAACAAATACTAGTATATTAAATGATCTATTTGAGTAGATTTAGTCCCTTTTTATTCAAAATTACAATCCATTGAAAAAAGAAGCACAAGGCTGGTGTGCTTTTGACCAATTTTTCTTATTCTATGTCTATTATTTGTTTTATTTTCAAAATTCAAGTGTACGCACGGGAATTTTGACGTAAACGTAGCTACGCGCATGAAAATACGTCATTATATTGAAATGGAAATTCAATGACTTTCTATATATATATCAAAGAATCTTGATCATATTCTGAGATCTAAAAAAAATGTTTCCTTTATATTAATAATTCATTTTAAAGCAGAAAGATCATTTTTTGTCTATTTGACTTGGAGGTTTCATAATTGTACGACATTATTTTTGATCCTTCAATTTAAATATGACTATATACTATACTATATATTTTTTCTTGTTAAATTATATTATACTATACTATATCTTTTTTCTTGTTTAATTATATTATACTATATACTATATCTTTTTTCTTGTTAAATTATATTATACTACTAGAACACACCCGTGATATCGCGGGTCCGCGACTGAATTAAAGTATATAACTATGCACGTAAGTCTTATTTTAGTATCGGTATTGCCATCTGTTTACTTGAGTCGTGCTGATTATAAGATACACAGTTTTCTCTGCTTTCAAATCTTTCTGTTTGAACCCGTCGACCTGAAACTTATCAATTATTGGTAATACTCAGTTCCTGGAATTGAGTATTTTTTTAATCAACAGCATTGTCCAATAAAGTTGAATTCTTTGATTCGTTTTTTTACGTCATGCCCGCTAACAAATTGAAAACTGTACCTATACGCCTTATTTTAAGTCCAGATTTTTAGTATTCGTATTGTTATCTTAGAAAGTCTTACTAATTAAAATACTACAATCATACATTAGGGAACAATTTGACAAGTATTTAATTTAGTAGTGTCAACCCTGTGATTATGACCCGTATATATAGCAAAATCAAATACACCGTTTGATGGTGCGCCTGTCAGATGCGGAACGTACAGATAAGGTAATAGGTAACAGGTGAATAAACTATTGGTATCGGTATCGGATTCGACCCGGAACTTGTTAATTATTGGCAATATTATTTATGTGGAAAACAAAAGGGTCTGGAGTGGTGTAATTTTTAATCTACACCATTGTCCTATATTAGCTATAAATAAAGTTGAATTCTTTGATTTGTCATTTTTACCCGATGACGGCTGATAAATTGGACCTCGTTATTTTAGTATTATAGATACTATATCTTTTTTCTTGTTAAATTATATTATATACTATACTATATCTTTTTTCTTGTTAAATTATATTATACTATACTATATCTTTTTTCTTGTAAAATTATATACTTTTCTTATACACAAATCAGTCTTAATTTATGTATAATTGCACTTCAAGTATTCCATTATTCCTATGCATATCTATAATGATTTGGTCTTGTATGTATGTTTCTTTTTTTGTCTTCTAGTAAATCACATCCGAAATAAATGACAGACGGACATATATACAAAACTTAATGAATAATTAAAATCAAGATATTTGCGTTATAACGCAATAATTTAATATTGGATGTAACGCGTCGTCTGATTGGCTGACGTTATTTTGTTATCAGCCCCAAAAAAGGTGTGGCGCTAATGTAACAGTAAATTTGGTCCGGTAGTAAAATTTTGTTCTCCAGACTTTTTTTCCTAGTTATTCAAGTCCATGTCTATGATTTTACTAGGAATGTAAGTCATAGGACAAATGTTTCTAGGAAAATAAGTCCATAGCTAGTCAAATATGTCTGGCACTTATTTTCCTAGACAAAATTGTCACAAGACTTGTTTTTCTAATAGTTTTATTACATCATAAAAAAACAGTCAAAATCTTAGTTAAGATTCGAAAATTTCCTTATTTTTTCCAATTAAAACAAAGGACATTTCCTTTATAACCTAAAACTAAAACATGAATATTGAGTTTCTATTACTTGTAACATTTTCCTTTTATAATAAAAGACATGGACATTTTTACCTAGGAATACTAATGTCATGGACAGGATTTCCTAGGAAAATTAGTCTAGGGACATAAATTTTATTTAAAAATGTGATACACAACTCTTTAACAATATTAAAACATAACATTTATATTCACCTTGTAAAATTAAGGGCATGGACATTTTAACCTATAACTGCTAATGACATGGACATGATTTTGTAACAGTAAATTTGGTCCGGTAGTAAAATTTTGTTCTCCAGACTTTTTCCCCTAGTTATTCAAGTCCATGTCTATGATTTTACTAGGAATACAAGTCCTAGGACAAATGTTTCTAGGAAAATAAGTCCATAGCTAGTCAAATATGTCTGGCACTTATTTTCCTAGGAAAAATTGTCACAAGACTTGTTTTTCTAATAGTTTTATTACATCATAAAAATACAGTCAAAATAGAAAAAAATCTTAGTTAAGATTCGAAAATTTCCTTATTTTTTCCAATTAAAACAAAGGACATTTCCTTTATAACCTAAAACTAAAACATGAATATTAAGTTTCCATTACTTATAACATTTTCCTTTTATAATAAAAGACATGGACATTTTTACCTAGGAATACTAATGTCATGGACAGGATTTCCTAGGAAAATTAGTCTAGGGACATAAATTTTATTTAAAAATGTGATACACAACTCTTAAACAATATTAAAACATAACATTTATATTCACCTTGTAAAATTAAGGGCATGGACATTTTAACCTATAACTGCTAATGACATGGACATGATTTTGTAACAGTAAATTTGGTCCGGTAGTAAAATTTTGTTCTCCAGACTTTTTTTCCTAGTTATTCAAGTCCATGTCTATGATTTTACTAGGAATACAAGTCCTAGGACAAATGTTTCTAGGAAAATAAGTCCATAGCTAGTCAAATATGTCTGGCACTTATTTTCCTAGGAAAAATTGTCACAAGACTTGTTTTTCTAATAGTTTTATTACATCATAAAAAAACAGTCAAAATCTTAGTTAAGATTCGAAAATTTCCTTATTTTTTCCAATTAAAACAAAGGACATTTCCTTTATAACCTAAAACTAAAACATAAATATTGAGTTTCCATTACTTATAACATTTTCCTTTTATAATAGACATGGACATTTTTACCTAGGAATACTAATGTCATGGACATGATTTCCTAGGAAAATTAGTCTAGGGACATAAATTTTATTTAAAAATGTGATACACAACTCTTTAACAATATTAAAACATATAACATTTATATTCACCTTGTAAAATTAAGGGCACGGACATTTTAACCTATAACTGTTAATGACATGGCCATGATTTTCTAGGTAAATTCGTCTGGAGTCAATTTTATTAAAAATATTGATACACAACTCTTTCATTTTGTCTTTAACAATATTAAAACATATTACATTCATATTCAACTTTTAAAACTAAGGGCATGAACATTTTATCCTAGGACTATTAATGACATGGACATGATTTCCTAGGAAAATTAGTCTGGGGACATAAATTTTATCAAAAATATAACTATGCAACTCTTAAAAATTTAAATGCAATTGAATTTATTATAGGATTTTATAGAACATGCTTACCTGGGAAAATTAGTCTGGGGACATATATTACTAACATCGGACTAAATATACTAGTATATTCTGAAACCATGGACTTTTTATACTAGTAATATTTGTCCGCCCAGACATATTTTACCAGGACAAATTTATCCCTTACACTAATACGCTTCCTTTATTCCATCTAACTTATTATTCGATGCTAAACGACAACAATATACAAGAAAAAACACACGGAAAGAGGTTCAAAAATGCTGGAAAGCGTCAGTGGTTTCTACGGGATGCGATCCCGCGATGTGTTAAATTACTGATTTAAACATAAGTTTCGAAGTAACCACTCGACTACGCCAACACATTCTATTAAAGAGAAATATAAATATATATACCTGTACATTTAAAAACTACCTGTATAAGATCATGTGACGTAGGTAATTACCCGGTAAAAGGAAAAATAATTAAGTTATGAAATGTTGATTGTTCAGTCATTGTTGACTCAGATCATTGTGATAATTGATTTTTTTGTTTTCTTAAAGGTTCTGGCAACTGTTAGTTACACATGGGATACACATCAATAACTATCGACCCATTGTTTTAGTGAGTGTCTTATCAAAACTGTTCACGTCTATCCTAACTACTCGATTACAAGAATGGTCCGAAGACGAAGATAAACTAATCGACAACCAATTTGGCTTTCGTCCTGGACATTCAACTATTGATGCTATTTTTGTTTTACATGGTATAATTGTACATATTCTTCAACAAAAAACTAAACTATACTGTGCTTTCGTTGACTTTCGAAAAGCGTTCGATAAATTAAGCAGGAGAATTTTGATTTATAAAATACTTCGCAGTGGAGTCAGCAGTAAATTTGTGGCCATAATTAAATCAATTTATACGTCTGTGCGTCTCCGAGTAAGATCTGGTGGACTTCTTTCTGATGCCTTTGACAATTTGTTAGGAGTGAAACAAGGCGAACCTCTATCTCCTTTATTATTCAGCCTCTATTTTATTAACGATATTATTGAAGATATAACTGTTACAGATAATGAAGATGTAGTGAACCTGAACGGTCTTTTAATTTATTTGATATTTTTTGCAGACGACACTGTCTTATTGGCCAAATCTGCCAAACTTCTTCAACAGCTACTTGACAAACTATCCAAATACTGTAGAAAATGGAACATAGAAGTTTACACTGATAAAACTAAAATAGTTGTGTTTAGAAATGGATGGCAACCTGTAAACAATCATTTTATGTATAATAATCAAGAACTTCAAATCGTAAATTCATACGTTTACCTTGGAATGTTGCTGCACTTTAACGGGAAATTCTTACACACGCAAAAACGACTATCACAACAAGGATCAAGAGCTCTTTCCTCACTCTTTAAATGTTTAGATAATATTTACATTTCTACAAAGCAACAATGTCTTCTTTATGACAGTATGGTTGGATCGGTACTGAACTATTCTTCCGTATGGGGTTTTCACCGTGCCAACGACATAGAAATTATTCATAACCGTTTTTGTAGGTTTGTTTTAAAATTAGGTAAACGTGCTCCTATTAGTTTTCTTTGTGGCGAGCTTGGTCATCTACCTATGTATGTTTTGAGAAAACAATTAATCTTAAAATATTGGTTACGTATTGTTATATATAAACCAGCTTTTGTATATGATGTATATAAAATTTTGTATGACGATGCAAATCATGGTAAAATTAATTGGGCATCTAATGTGCGTGATTTTTTATTTAGTCTTGGAATGAACCATATTTGGATTCATCAGAATAATATTGATATATCGTTTGATGTTATAAAGACACGCATTAAAGATCAATATCTACAAAAATGGTCAGCAGATATATGTGACTGTGAGAAATTAAGTGTGTATAGAAGTATAAAGTTTGATTTTTGTCTTGAGAATTATTTTAGCTACATTAATAATATTAACATTCTTACAAAACTACGAAGTGGTACATTGAAACTTAATGTTGAAGTTGGTCGCTTCTCTGATATACCAAGAGAAATGCGTCTTTGTGTATGTTGTAACATGCAATGTGTTGAGAATGAATTCCATTTTGTATTGGTATGTCCAGCATATAGGGCAATTAGAATATTGTTTTTGCCACGCTATTATTGTTCATGGCCTACTATTTTTAAACTATCTTGTTTGTTGAAAGCTAATTCTAGATCTCTAACAATAAAGCTCTGTAACTATTTGAAGAGTGCATGGAAAGCTAGATCTGATATTATTGGTTAGCTACAACATATATGTTATTATTGTATTGTTCTCTGTTACCAGTCTTTTGTCACATTATGTATATATTATGTATTGCCATAGCATGTTATATATGCTTTTGCAAATAAAATATTCATTCATTCAAATCATTGCTTACACCGATCCGTAGATTAGGTCTTAACCAACTGTGCCAGTCTATAAGGCATTCGTGTTTTAATTTGCAATATGTCTTGGAATTTTGTCTTAAAGATGACAATCAGTTGTTTTACTGCACAATGGTAAATTTTTCCCGGGCCAAAAACATGTTTACAATATAACGAACTGATTTGAATGTATCTATTTATTTTTAAGAACAGAAATAGTTTAATCGATTATCAAAACGGGTATATTTATTGCATCTTACTTTAAAATATCAGTATAAATATCGTCAAAACTGACGGTATGGAATAAATATAGTTTACCCAATAACTTGGCATTACATTTATGATATATTTTCATAATAATTTAAAGTATTGACCTAATATCAATCTTCCTGTATTTTGAGATCATACATATATATTTTAGCAGTGTTAATGTCTACAAACAAAGACGGGTACATGAGAATGGTGTAAAATGTAGTCGCTGACACTGCCGACCATTGTTCTTCTGATCTGTCCTAAACCCCGACAGCCTGTGATTATCGTGTCCGCTTTCTTTTCTTCAGCAGCCTTTATGATCCCATCTCCTGGTTCGCCGATTACTTTCACTAAATCTACATCATGCAGCTGTCAAATAGATATTTCAATGAATTGTTAAATTAATTAAAAATACTTACTAAAATATACCTAAGGGATATAGACTCGCAAGTCCAATTAACAGAGATTAACGCCATCGCCAAATAGAAACGCATGATGATAATGCAGGACCTCGTTAAAAAGAGGGAAACTTTGATAAAATAACTCAAAGGCGGATTTAGAGTGGGACCGGGCCCCCCTTTTCTTGGAATAATTTGGTTGAAATTATAGGGAATCACTGGAGCATGACCAGAGCGGACCCCTTTAAGGCGGTTAGTGGGCCCCCACTTATGAAAACTTCTGGATTCGTCACTGAATAACCCACTATGAAATATTTCTTGCTCCAGAAAAGGTCTGCATATTGTTGAGTACTACTATTATAGTTTGTGCACACATATACTCACTCCAAGCTTTTTACAATCCGCTACATACTTCTTCATCAGCTCTTTGGCTTTCTTTTCTTCTGCTGCGAAAGCGTGAGTGATAGAATCGGAGTAACCTGGTACCATGGAAACAGCTGGAATGGTAGATTATATGCTTTGTAAAATTTGACAATACATCCTCAAAATTGTGTATTGTCATTTAATGAATTGTTATACTTATGACCCTCTTTACTCAAAGCACATCCTTACATTTTGAAAACGATATTGCTTTCATTTCTGAATTTTCTTCTTCAATATACCAGAGACATATATATGTCTATGAATATTCTTAAATGAAGTATTCTTTTTCGTGCACATTAATTAATGACGTTTCCTCTAACATGCGTGGTATTATTTTTACTGTTGATCTCATAATCATTAAAATAAAATCGAGAATGTAAACGGGGAATGTGTCAAAGAGACAACAACACGACCAAAGATCAGAAAAAGTTTTTAATAAACAGTTCAACCACAACTTAAAATTTTCAACAACTATGAGAACATCAAATTGTCTGCTATATTAAAGATATAATTGCATTATTATATTGCTCTAAATACTCTTTTGATCATTATGACAGTTTCTGTCCAACTTTCGTAAAATTTCACGGAGAGTCATTCAAAAGACTTTATCCACATTCGGAACCTAAATATTGACGCCGCTTTGTCTCGCTTTTGGGACATAAATCACAGGCTCGACATAAATACAAACAGCATATCGTATCTGAGCAGACAGTGAATTGCTTCAAATATAAGAAAAGTACGTAGAGTTATAGTAGATTCAGACTTTTACAAAAGATTCGAACAAATACTAGTATATTAAATGATCTATTTGAGTAGATTTAGTCCCTTTTTATTCAAAATTACAATCCATTGAAAAAAGAAGCACAAGGCTGATGTGCTTTTGACCAATTTTTCTTATTCTATGTCTATTATTTGTTTTATTTTCAAAATTCAAGTGTACGCCCGGGAGTTTTGACGTAAACGTAGCTACGCGCATGAAAATACGTCATTATATTGAAATGGAAATTCAATGACTTTCTATATATATATCAAAGAATCTTGATCATATTCTGAGATCTAAAAAAAATGTTTCCTTTATATTAATAATTCATTTTAAAGCAGAAAGATCATTTTGTCTATTTGACTTGGAGGTTTCATAATTGTACGACATTATTTTTGATCTTTCAATTTAAATATGACTATATACTATTCTATATATTTTTTCTTGGGTTAAATTATATTATACTATACCATATCTTTTTTCTTGTTTAATTATATTATACTATATACTATATCTTTTTTCTTGTTAAATTATATTATACTACTAGAACACACCCGTGATATCGCGGGTCCGCGACTGAATTAAAGTATATAACTATGCACGTAAGCCTTATTTTAGTACCGGTATTGCCATCTGATAACTTGAGTCGTGCTGATTATAAGATACACAGTTTTCTCTGCTTTCAAATCTTTCTGTTTGAACCCGTCGACCTGAAACTTATCAATTATTGGTAATACTCAGTTCCTGGAATTGAGTATTTTTTTAATCAACAGCATTGTCCAATAAAGTTGAATTCTTTGATTCGTTTTTTACGTCATGCCCGCTAACAAATTGAAAACTGTACCTATACGACTTATTTTAAGTCCAGATTTTTAGTATTCGTATTGTTATCTTAGAAAGTCTTACTAATTAAAATACTACAATCATACATTAGGGAACAATTTGACAATTATTTAATTTAGTAGTGTCAACCCTGTGATTATGACCCGTATATATAGCAAAATCAAATACACCGTTTGATGGTGCGCCTGTCAGATGCGGAACGTACAGATAAGGTAATAGGTAACAGGTCAATATACTATTGGTATCGGTATCGGATTCGACCCGGAACTTGTTAATTATTGGCAATATTATTTATGTGGAAAACAAAAGGGTCTGGAGTGGTGTAATTTTCAATCTACACCATTGTCCTATATTAGCTATAAATAAAGTTGAATTCTTTGATTTGTCGTTTTTACCCGATGACGGCTGATAAATTGGACCTCGTTATTTTAGTATTATAGATACTATATCTTTTTTCTTGTTAAATTATATTATATACTATACTATATCTTTTTTCTTGTTAAATTATATTATACTATACTATATCTTTTTTCTTGTAAAATTATATACTTTTCTTATACACAAATCAGTCTTAATTTATGTATAATTGCACTTCAAGTATTCCATTATTCCTATGCATATTTATTATAATGATTTGGCCTTGTATGTATGTTTCTTTTTTTGTCTTCTAGTAAATCACATCCGAAATAAATGACAGACGGACATATATACAAAACTTAATGAATAATTAAAATCAAGATATTTGCGTTATAACGCAATAATTTAATATTGGATGTAACGCGTCGTCTGATTGGCTGACGTTATTTTGTTATCAGCCCCAAAAAAGGTGTGGCGCTAATGTAACAGTAAATTTGGTCCGGTAGTAAAATTTTGTTCTCCAGACTTTTTTTCCTAGTTATTCAAGTCCATGTCTATGATTTTACTAGGAATGTAAGTCCTAGGACAAATGTTTCTAGGAAAATAAGTCCATAGCTAGTCAAATATGTCTGGCACTTATTTTCCTAGGAAAAATTGTCACAAGACTTGTTTTTCTAATAGTTTTATTACATCATAAAAAAACAGTCAAAATCTTCGTTAAGGTTCGAAAATTTCCTTAATTTTTCCAATTAAAACAAAGGACATTTCCTTTATAACATAAAACTAAAACATGAATATTAAGTTTCCATTACTTGTAACATTTTCCTTTTATAATAAAAGACATGGACATTTTTACCTAGGAATACTAATGTCATGGACATGATTTCCTAGGAAAATTAGTCTTGGGACATAAATTTTATTTAAAAATGTGATACACAACTCTTTAACAATATTAAAACATATAACATTTATATTCACCTTGTAAAATTAAGGGCATGGACATTTTAACCTATAACTGATAATGACATGGCCATGATTTTCTAGGTAAATTCGTCTGGAGTCAATTTTATTAAAAAATATTGATACACAACTCTTTCATTTTGTCTTTAACAATATTAAAACATATTACATTCATATTCAACTTTTAAAACTAAGGGCATGAACATTTTATCCTAGGACTATTAATGACATGGACATGATTTCCTAGGAAAATTAGTCTGGGGACATAAATTTTATCAAAAATATAACTATGCAACTCTTAAAAATTTAAATGCAATTGAATTTATTATAGGATTTTATAGGACATGCTTACCTGGGAAAATTAGTCTGGGGACATATATTACTAACATCGGACTAAATATACTAGTATATTCTGAAACCATGGACTTTTTATACTAGTAATATTTGTCCGCCCAGACATATTTTACCAGGACAAATTTATCCCTTACACTAATACGCTTCCTTTATTCCATCTAACTTATTATTCGATGCTAAACGACAACAATATACAAGAAAAAACACACGGAAAGAGGTTCAAAAATGCTGGACAGCGTCAGTGGTTTCTACGGGATGCGATCCCGCGATGTGTTAAATTACTGATTTAAACATAAGTTTCGAAGTAACCACTCGACTACGCCAACACATTCTATTAAAGAGAAATATAAATATATATACCTGTACATTTAAAAACTACCTGTATAAGATCATGTGACGTAGGTAATTACCCGGTAAAAGGAAAAATAATTAAGTTATGAAATGTTGATTGTTCAGTCATTGTTGACTCAGATCATTGTGATAATTGATTTTTTTGTTTTCTTAAAGGTTCTGGCAACTGTTAGTTACACATGGGATACACATCAATAACTATCGACCCATTGTTTTAGTGAGTGTCTTATCAAAACTGTTCACGTCTATCCTAACTACTCGATTACTAGAATGGTCCGAAGACGAAGATAAACTAATCGACAACCAATTTGGCTTTCGTCCTGGACATTCAACTATTGATGCTATTTTTGTTTTACATGGTATAATTGTACATATTCTTCAACAAAAAACTAAACTATACTGTGCTTTCATTGACTTTCGAAAAGCGTTCGATAAATTAAGCGGTGGAGAATTTTGATTTATAAATTACTTCGCAGTGGAGTCAGCAGTAAATTTGTGGCCATAATTAAATCAATTTATACGTCTGTGCGTCTCCGAGTAAGATCTGGCGGACTTCTTTCTGATGCCTTTGACAATTTGTTAGGAGTGAAACAAGGCGAACCTTTATCTCCTTTATTATTCCTCTATTTTATTAACGATATTATTGAAGATATAACTGTTACAGATAATGAAGATGTAGTGAACCTGAACGGTCTTTTAATTTATTTGATATTTTTTGCAGACGACACTGTCTTATTGGCCAAATCTGCCAAACTTCTTCAACAGCTACTTGACAAACTATCCAAATACTGTAGAAAATGGAACATAGAAGTTAACACTGATAAAACTAAAATAGTTGTGTTTAGAAATGGATGGCAACCTGTAAACAATCATTTTATGTATAATAATCAAGAACTTCAAATCGTAAATTCATACGTTTACCTTGGAATGTTGCTGCACTTTAACGGGAAATTCTTACACACGCAAAAACGACTATCACAACAAGGATCAAGAGCTCTTTCCTCACTCTTTAAATGTTTAGATAATATTTACATTTCTACAAAGCAACAATGTCTTCTTTATGACAGTATGGTTGGATCGGTACTGAACTATTCTTCCGTATGGGGTTTTCACCGTGCCAACGACATAGAAATTATTCATAACCGTTTTTGTAGGTTTGTTTTAAAATTAGGTAAACGTGCTCCTATTAGTTTTCTTTGTGGCGAGCTTGGTCATCTACCTATGTATGTTTTGAGAAAACAATTAATCTTAAAATATTGGTTACGTATTGTTATATATAAACCAGCTTTTGTATTATGATGTATATAAAATTTTGTATGACGATGCAAATCATGGTAAAATTAATTGGGCATCTAATGTGCGTGATTTTTTATTTAGTCTTGGAATGAACCATATTTGGATTCATCAGAATAATATTGATATATCGTTTGATGTTATAAAGACACGCATTAAAGATCAATATCTACAAAAATGGTCAGCAGATATATGTGACTGGGAGAAATTAAGTGTGTATAGAAGTATAAAGTTTGATTTTTGTCTTGAGAATTATTTTAGCTACATTAATAATATTAACATTCTTACAAAACTACGAAGTGGTACATTGAAACTTAATGTTGAAGTTGGTCGCTTCTCTGATATACCAAGAGAAATGCGTCTTTGTGTATGTTGTAACATGCAATGTGTTGAGAATGAATTCCATTTTGTATTGGTATGTCCAGCATATAGGGTAATTAGAATATTGTTTTTGCCACGCTATTATTGTTCATGGCCTACTATTTTTAAACTATCTTGTTTGTTGAAAGCTAATTCTAGATCTCTAACAATAAAGCTCTGTAACTATTTGAAGAGTGCATGGAAAGCTAGATCTGATATTATTGGTTAGCTACAACATATATGTTATTATTGTATTGTTCTCTGTTACCAGTCTTTTGTCACATTATATATATATTATGTATTGCCATAGCATGTTATATATGCTTTTGCAAATAAAATATTCATTCATTCAAATCATTGCTTACACCGATCCGTAGATTAGGTCTTAACCAACTGTGCCAGTCTATACGGCATTCGTGTTTTAATTTGCAATATGTCTTGGAATTTTGTCTTAAAGATGACAATCAGTTGTTTTACTGCACAATGGTAAATTTTTCCCGGGCCAAAAACATGTTTACAATATAACGAACTGATTTGAATGTATCTATTTATTTTTAAGAACAGAAATAGTTTAATCGATTATCAAAACGGGTATATTTATTGCATCTTACTTTAAAATATCAGTATAAATATCGTCAAAACTGACGGTATGGAATAAATATAGTTTACCCAATAACTTGGCATTACATTTATGATATATTTTCATAATAATTTAAAGTATTGACCTAATATCAATCTTCCTGTATTTTGAGATCATACATATATATTTTAGCAGTGTTAATGTCTACAAACAAAGACGGGTACATGCGAATGGTGTAAAATGTAGTCGCTGACACTGCCGACCATTATTCTTCTGATCTGTCCTAAACCCCGACAGCCTGTGATTATCATGTCCGCTTTCTTTTCTTCAGCAGCCTTTATGATCCCATCTCCTGGTTCGCCGATTACTTTCACTAAATCTACATCATGCAGCTGTCAAATAGATATTTCAATGAATTGTTAAATTAATTAAAAATACTTACTAAAATATACCTAAGGGATATAGACTCGCAAGTCCAATTAACAGAGATTAACGCCATCGCCAAATAGAAACGCAGGATGATAATGCAGGACCTCGTTAAAAAGAGGGAAACTTTGATAAAATAACTCAAAGGCGGATTTAGAGTGGGCCCGGGCCCCCCTTTTCTTGGAATAATTTGGTTGAAATTATAGGGAATCACTGGAGCATGACCAGAGTGGACCCCTCTAAGGCGGTTAGTGGGCCCTCACTTATGAAAACTTCTGGATCCGTCACTGAATAACCCACTAAGAAATATTTCTTGCCCCAGAAAAGGTCTGCATATTGTTGAGTACTACTATTATAGTTTGTGCACACATATACTCACTCCAAGCTTTTTACAATCCGCTACATACTTCTCCATCAGCTCTTTGGCTTTCTTTTCTTCTGCTGCGAAAGCGTGAGTGATAGAATCGGGGTTACCTGGTACCAACAGCTGGAATGGTAGATTATATGCTCTGTAAAATTTGACAATACATCCTCAAAATTGTGTATTGTCATTTAATGAATTGTTATACTTATGACCCTCTTTACTCAAAGCACATCCTTACATTTTGAAAACGATATTGCTTTCATTTCTGAATTTTCTTCTTCAATATACCAGAGACATATATATGTCTATGAATATTCTTAAATGAAGTATTCTTTTTCGTGCACATTAATTAATGACGTTTCCTCTAACATGCGTGGTATTATTTTTACTGTTGATCTCATAATCATTAAAATAAAATCGAGAATGTAAACGGGGAATGTGTCAAAGAGACAACAACACGACCAAAAATCAGAAAAAGTTTTTAATAACCATTTCAACCACAACTGAAAATTTTCAACTACTATGAGAACATCAAATTGTCTGCTATATTATCTAAATCTAGTTTTCGTAGGGTTCCATCTTATTTTCCTCAATCTAACGTGTATGTACTTGATCATACCGAACAACAAACAATGTTGTGCAAGTGTCACCCTTCTAAACACATAAACTGCAGTTTTGTATAAGATGTACTCTTCTCAACTTCTGAGTGCACAACCGATTTTCCAGATGCAGTTAAATTTTACTCGACTCCGATCCGTGCAGTCATTGCTTTAGTTTGAAAAGTTCCGTGTGCTTAGTAAAAACACACACATTTTTAAGTCTATGATTAGAGCCAACTTTTAATAGAACTTAGACCACACTATAGCTACACCACCATTTGTTCAAATTATCTGCCTCTAAAAGAAATAGAAAGAACATGGCACCAGTCACGGAAGAGCAGATCAATTATGGTGTTGGGAAAAGGGCACATGCTTTTTTCTTCTTTTGAATCATATAAGAGGGTTTCTTCAACATGTATAATACGTTAATCGTTTTGAAAAGTTATGTTTTTTTCAGTTGGGTCGTGTATATATGCATATATGATATTTATAAGAAGACACAATTGTCCTCACATTATGCATGATCCTATGTGTAGTTAACACGTACATAAAACACTGAGTCCCAAAATATTACTGAAAATAATATGTAACATGTTTTGTGAAGCCCCATCTTGCATGTAAGCTATCTTCTATGTCAATATACACATTTCGCCCTTATACTAATAAAAAAGTATTATGCTATTGATACTTACAGCCATACGTAAGATGTTTTCTGTGGTCAACACAATGTGTTAGCAAAACTTTGTCCCCAGATTTGTGAACATTTTCAGTATACCCTGTAAAACACATACACAACTATTGATTTATACAAATTAATGTTTTCAAAGTCAAGTTTTGATACTTATTATATATACAATGTATGCAGATATCCTGGTAATGTCGTTTTGAATTTGGACTGTTGCACTTAACTAATACCCCAATGCTGTTCTTCTGTGGTCTGCTCATTGCTTTTCATTCTTTACTTCGCAGCAAAGAGTTTCAAATTCAACTATAGTTAGGTTGAATGTGTGATTAAAATCATAAAAACCAATGGCCTTAAGTTAGCGAGAGTGGCATTCAAACTATATAAAGTTGATAAAAGCATGGAAGTATTATTTTACTTCCATGATTAAAGTTAGGACTAAAGAACAAATAGATGAGCGAAGTAAAACCCCATCTTGTTAAACATGCCAAGTTTTGTTGTAAAATAATAAGTACCTTAAGCCTCGGTCACACCTTACCGGATAACACGAACGGACGCCTAAAGCCTCGGTCACACCTTACCGGAGAGCTCGAACGGACGCCCAACGGATAACTTTTTTTCAATCTGTTCATGTCCGTTATAACGTCCGTTCTTATCCGTTAGACGTCCGTCCATATCCGTTGCATCTCCGTTAAGCGTACGTTTTATCCGTCGACGTCCGTTCTGTCCGGTGAAAATTTGAGCATGTTCAAAACTTTAAACGGACGTCCAACGGATAAAATGTCCGTTGAACGTCCGTTAGGCGTCCGTTTTGTACGGTACTCGTCCGTTTCGTTTCCGTTTTGTATCCGTTACGTGTCCGTTATACATCCGACAAAATTGTTATCCGTTTAGGAGTCCGTTGATGTACTGACCGAATAAAACGGATGTGTAACGAATGCGTAACGGACACACACCGGATATGCAACGTACGAGAAACAGAAACGTACCGGACAGAACGGATGTCGAACGTACATCCAACGGACGAGTACCGCATAAAACGGACACATAACGGAAGCGTACCGGATAAAACGAATGAACAAGATATACGGAAAAATTAAAGGCGACAATAATAATACATGTAAATCGCATAAATATTCAAAATGTTTCTGTGTGACTGGTTTTGGTTTGTTCTTCAAAATGCCGCCAAAGGGCAGTGTCTGGCCAGAATAAGAGCTGAAGTTGATTGTGAAGTGGTGCATTTACGTTATGAATAATAAGAATGCATGAACCTTAAGAAATCTGACATACAAATAATTGGCATTTCTGACGCGAACTTTTCAATTGGCATTTATCCGTTTCAGATCCGTTCATCATCCGTTTTATCCGTTAAACGTCCGGTAGAAGTCCGTTTTTTATTCGTTCAACGTCCGTTTTATCCGTCAAACGTCCGGTAGAAGTCCGTTGGTGAATTTATCTTTCAGACCTACAACGGATGTATAACGGACACGTAACGGATACAAAACGGAAACGAAACGGACGAGTACCGTACAAAACGGACACCAAACGGACGTTCAACGGACATTTAATCCGTTGGACGTTCGTTCAAAGTTTTGAACATGCTCAAAATTTTCCACTGGACAGAACGGACGTCGACGGATAAAACGTACGCTTAACTGACATGCAACGGATATGGACGGACGTCTAACGGATAAGAACGGACGTCTAACGGACATGAACGGACTGAAAAAAAGTTATCCGTTAGGCGTCCGTTCGAGCTATCCGGTAAGGTGTGACCGAGGCTTTAACGATGTCATTTTTCAAAGAAATCTACGAATTATGATTTGAACGATGCCTAAAACACAAAATTTCGGTACCTCCGTTGGTTAATTTTTGTTTTTAAAATACAATTTATTATCTTTTAGCAGTATTTTACAAGTATTTCAATCTATTGTGCCTGTTTATATTTTGTCGGTGTATTTGGATATTATATGGGTAAAGAGTAACCCAGTTTTCAACCATACGATCAAGTTTGTCATGTAGTCAACGAATGACCACAACATAAATTGAAACACTAGACTGAATGAATTCCAGCGACTATAGGTCAATCTGATATCATGATTTAACTTACATTTCAAAGCGAGATCTGAATGTTTGCTTCCATCGACAGCCAGGACACATATCCTTTGCTTCTTCTCCACTGTATCCATCTTTTGCGACTATAAAATAAACAATCAAACATTACCTTGAACGTTGATAAAAATATGTTATCAGATAAAAAAATTATATAATTATGTGTAAATATAAAGGTGTATTCTTCAGTGAGATTTAAAGTGCACAATTTTGATACTTAAGACTAAACTTAAACAGTGTCCTATTTTTTGAGTAGGTTAAGTTAACACGCATATTCGTTTTCCTTATACAGTATCTGTATGCATTATATACACCGATGAGATTATAAACCCGTATGGGGTCGCTAATATCACACCAAGATGGTACGGTTAATGCAAAATGACTGATTTTTCATAATTTATGCGTCTTTCAGCCATCTAGGTGTCTTTCTGCAATATGGCCTCATCTTAATAAAACATAAATGAGGCAGTAACTTAGAAAAATATTTTAGCGTAAATGCGCTTTAAAACAAAAGAGTAAGAAATGATGTTTTTAATACTGCTTACAATGGAGCTACTGGACCCACTAATGATTCTGAATGGTACAATTATACAATGGAGCTACTGGACCCACTAATGATTCTGAATGGTACAATTATACAATGGAGCTACTGGACCCACTAATGATTCCGAATGGTACAATTATACAATGGAGCTACTGGACCCACTAATGATTCTGAATGGTACAATTATACAATGGAGCTACTGGACCCACTAATGATTCTGAATGGTACAATTAAGACCATTTCTTTGATAGTTTTACTACGTCATCATGATTTGGTTGATCGTTATAGAATTTATGTTCAACCGATAACTATGTATAAAAGAGAGACGAAATATACCAATTAAACTTACGACCGAGCAACAAGACCCCCACAAACAAAACCAGCGGTATTCTCAGGTCATCTGGAATGTAAGTAGATCCTGCTCCACATGCGGCATCCCGTCGTGTTGCTTGTGAGTACAAAGTCGCTGATAAGTCTTATCCGGTGATGTTGTAATAAAAGAAAATATAACGGAATTGTAGTTACGATAATGGTAAAGTGTATCTTCATCTTCACAACTTTGAACCTTTGATTTAATAGCCCATTGTTATCAACAATCACATATCAAAGAAATCATGATAGAAAATGCAAGCTTTGGAATACCGTATCAACTGGGTGGTATATTAATACTCACTTTACAGGACCGGTCTTCACAGGCGCTGAAATGTTGCTGCATAGAAATGACACGTTCACAATTTTGAAGCCGAGGTCTATTCTCTTTTCGTTAAGTTATGTTCTCAACTGACCCTCATTAACTGTCAATTTCTAAATGTAAGTCATGACATGAGGCCGACTTAACTGTATCTGCATGCTGTGTCTTTTATTTTATTTCAAGTTCGATGGGATAGATCCATTCAACTAAGATAAGTCACCAAACTTTTTTTTTTGTGAGAAGACATCGTGTATATAGCTGAAATGACGTTTAAAATAACGATTGCTTCTTTTCGTTCTTCCTAAGAAACTCCTGTAAGAAGTCAGCTCAAATGTATAAAGGAACAAGTTCCAAAGAATCAAGAAATACACAATTGGGGTCCCCATGTTTCATGCTGATTATTTTTTTAACACGTTCTCCAAACGTCACACACATGTTGGTTTGAACACGATTTGTTTGTTTTACACAGTACGATTTATCCCTCACAAAAACAAGATACATTGTATATGTATAGATCTACGTTGGTCGTACTTTTTATTTGAAACAAAGTATTATAGGAACAATTCTTTTTTAGTTTGGAATGGATCTGAATACCTATACATGTGTGAATAGTAGAAAAGTTAAATGTCTTATACTATTACAAGAGGCACAATATCTTTGAGATCTTTGGATTAAAAAAACAAAATGTTAAGGAAACGACCAATTAACTTTAAAGGGGGGGGGGGGGGGGGGGGGGTATGTTTAAAAAAAAAAACCTATCTGATTCCCAATTTGATGGAAAACAAATATTGTGGTCAAGCAGAAGACCAAATAAATTATTCTGAATCCAGATTTCCCCAAAACATATAGTGATAAATAAATAAAAAAAAATTATTTGACTATCAGTGTCGAAAAACTATAAAAAATTACCCCCCACTTTTTGAAGTTAAATGGTTGTTTTGAGGGTCTAGCATGTAACGTTGTCGTGTAATTAAAGTATCCAATAAGGTTAAGCGAAATCGAGTTATTCCTCTTTTGTCGAAATGAACAGACCTTTGAATATACAAGGTTGTGGGTTTTTTTTTTTTGAAGTAGCAATACCTTATTCCGTTATAAATCTGTTTATGTAATGTGATTCACACACGAATATATTATTGGCGAGTTGTAATCAGTATGGTATAGGTATAAGAAATGATAGGTACAGAATAATCTTTGTTAAAGTAGTATAGGGAGGTACATTTGTGATCATTTGTATTTTCGATTGAACTGGTTTGACACAAATTGTGGTAAAGGATACTTTCAAAGCTTACGACAATCACATCGAGGCCTTTGTTGGCAAAGGAATGTTTAGTGAAGGATCTTTTCTAATGCCAAGCGGCCGGAAAAGTATGTGACTAGCTATACCCTATATGATAGCTGTTAAACTTGTATGTGTTTATCGTTATAAATGTTTACACCGGCCGGTCGACCTTTCCTCGTTTATGACACTGCAAAATGCGACGTATCTTTTGGGTTTTAATTGTCATGAGAAATAAGATAGGCTGCCACTTAGTGAAGCATAATTAATAACCCATCCGGTTTACTTGGAGTTTCCGCTGGGATTCTTGTTGTCAATAATTATGTTTTGTGGAACATTTTTGTTGTCAACCGCCCAACGCGTTGCGGGGCACATGGAAATATCAGGAGTCCATCCGTCCGTCCTTCCGGTCGTGTTAGCGCTCTCGCGGGTATACCAGTAATTCTTGCTATTTTTTTTTATAAAACTTATACTATGGGTTACGAAAAGTTGTGGACGACCGAATTTTTTTTAAAGAGCAATCAATGCCCCTTGGAAATATTAAATTTATGGAAAATGGACTCGTTAGCGCTACAGAAAAAATGGCTATCTTTATAGTTATTACCCTTGTATCTTGGAGAGATGAAATATGTGCAACGACAATGAAACTCGATTCTTTTATCATTAGTTTAAACATATTTCTTTATAGTGGATTGTGAAACAAGTTTTGCAACTTATATTATCCCCTTTTATCATTGTTGTTGTGTCTTGTGAAGCCTTTAAAATTTAATCTACGGGTTGTGGGTATTATAACGGGCACTATATTGGTCCCAAATTGCGTATTAAATTTGGGACAAATAGTGCCCATTGTAATACCCACAACCCGTCGATCAAATTTAAAAAATTGATAGTCCTGGAGAACATGTTTTATTTATCATTAGTTGGAATTAGTTTCGACCTATTTTTCAGTAACTGAGAGACTCTTGGTTTTTTTTTTTCATAATAAGACTCTATTGAAATGTTTTACATTTTGTCATGATTTGGCCTGTTATTTTTTACTATACTAGTGTGGGTGTTGCTTTGAATACCGATGTAATTATTATTTTCTACTATACTAAAATTGAGAATGGAAATGGGGAATGTGTCAAAGAGACAACAACCCGACCAAATAAAAAACAACAGTAGAGGGTCACCAACAGGTCTTCAATGTAGCGAGAAATTCCCGCACCCGGAGGCGTCCTTCAGCTGGCCCCTAAACTAGTATGGGTGTTGCTTTGAATACCGATATACTTATTATTTTTTACTATACTAGTATGGGTGTTGCTTTGAATACCGATATAATTATTATTTTCTACTATACTAGTATGGGTGTTGCTTTGAATACCGATATACTTATTATTTTTTACTATACTAGTATGGGTGTTGCTTTGAATACCGATATAATTAACATTTTTTACTATACTAGTATGGGTGTTGCTTTGAATACCGATATAATTATTATTTTTTACTATACTAGTATGGGTGTTGCTTTGAATACCGATATACTTATTATTTTCTACTATACTAGTATGGGTGTTGCTTTGAATACCGATATAATTATTTGCATATTCGTATTTTGCCTCAGGTTTAATGGTACATAAGGAAAGCAAATATACATTGGAACTTTCTGTAGCAAAAATATGGAACTTTCTGTAGCAAAAATATGCAATTTTTTAAAGAGTACGTTGGGCAGTGTTTCGACATTGTGTTTTTAAAAGTCATTTTTATTTACTTTTGGAGCTTGACCGTTGCGTTGTTTAAGAGCCAGTCTGCCATAAAACCATGCAAAATCTCAAATTTCGTCCAAATTGGTAGTAATAACTTTGCAACATTATATATTTTTCCAAAATCTTTGGGTGTTTAGGAGTTAAGATAAAAAAAAAATTTTGGGGTTAATTCACACTATTTTCCATTTAACAGCCTTATTTGCATATTTGTGAATTATAAAAAAATAATGCAAAAAAATCACCAAAATTTAGGTACTTTTTAAAGGTCTGAATAATTGATATATCTCTTAAATATAGTATTATCTTGTTATATTTTGCAAAGAACATTATAAAAAAAAAAAGAAAAATGCATTTTGACATACTTTTTTTGGCAGGTTGCCAGAGAGATTCGTGCAACAGATGTATTAGATAACTTGCGTACTCAGTAGGTGTTTTCTCTCAAGATCATATTTATTTTTTTAAACTTTTAGGATTTTTTTAAAGGTGCATATCAGTTCTAAGACAAGTAAAAAAATTTAGCCTGGCAAATAATGAGAAGTTAGTAAAAAATGCCCCCAAATATCTATAAAATGCACTATTGTAATAGTTTTTGGCCCTTAACATTTTAACTAATAAAAACTGATCAAAGTAGACTTATATTTCGGACAATAACTTTAGTTTAAGTGTATAGATCTTTATGATTTTTTTTTCAGAAGGTTCAATACCACAAAAGGAAGCTTTGGAACGATTTTGGGGATGATGGTCCCTACCGTTTAGGAATTAAGGGCCCAAATGGGGCCCAAAACAAGCATTTTATAGTTTAAGGATAATAACTTGTGCATAAGTATTTCAATTGCTCTGATATTGTATCATAATGTTTAAAACCACAAGTAGAAGGTTTGGATTCCTTTAAATGGGTCATGGAATCAAAGTTAGGAATAAAGGGCCAAAAAGGGGCCCAAAACAAGCATTTTTCTTATTTCAAGACGATAACTTGTGTGTAATTGTATGGATCTCTTTCAAACTGTACCACAATACTACATATAACAAAGGGGAGGCTGGGATTTAGTTTTGGATTAATTGTCCAAAATATGTAGGAATAAGGGGCCAAAAAAGGGCCGAAAAAAAGCACATTTCTAGTTTCCAAACAATAACTTGGGTTTAAGAACATGTATATGGATCTCTCTGTAATTGTACTACAAGGTTCTATACTAAAAAGGAAAGGATGGGATTGTTTTAAGGGATATTGCTGAAAGAGGGGTTACAATAAGTTGGGGGGGGGGGTTTGTTAAAAAAAAAATTAAGGGATTTTTTTTTTATTTTTTTTAATTTCAAATTTCAAATTTTGAAAATTTTCAACAAGAAATCTTCAATTGCACAGTATTGTGCAATAGATTTGTTGATCTTTGGCCACATTTATTTTGTAACAAAAACCCTTTTTTTTTTGGTCAAAAATGCAATCACAATCCAAATTCAGACAGCATCAAGCTTGAACATTTTGACCATATTTAACTTGCCCCAATTGTTCAGAGTCCAACCACTGCGGTTGTATAAAGCTGCGCCCTGCGGAGCACCTGGTTTTCACATACTTTCAATTGATGACAGTCTTTTAAAAAGCTTGTTATATGAAACAGAGTTGTGAACATACTTGTACTTCAAAAAATCTTCCTCTTTGAAACTTTTGATTGGAATGCAACCAATTATAGGGCCAATCACTCTTTGAGTGTCTTGATTAGAAAGTTGTGTTTATTAGAGCGTATTTTTTTTTTTATCTACGAAAAAAGATTATGTTTGCATATATAATTTTGTAATTCTCAAAATGTTGAAAGTGAGCTACATTTTCTTATAAACTGCACATTTTATAATGATATCAGACAAACTGTTTTTAGCGAGATATTAATGGTGCCTGACTTTACGCAACTAGATGAGCAGGGAAAATTAACATTTCTAATGGTGAACCATCCAAGGAAAATAGCTAAATACTTAGCAGCGTCACTTTTCCGTAGAAAACGAACAGTTTACTCTAGTTAACATTCTTAAACTTTTTCACAAACATTAGATGAATAATATATGTACTTTTACAATCGTTAATTCTTAATCTATAATTATCTGTATTTAAATTTAAATTGGCAATGGACACGTGATATTAGAACATTTATATTGAACTAACAGTAAAAGGTGACTTATTGGTCCATTGGGCCGGGTGTATTATACATGTAATTATATTTTGTACAAATTTATGCTGATTAACACATGTCACTATAATAAACAATTTACTTACTTACTTACTTACTATAATGTGCCATATAAAAGTTTTTGATTTATATCTCAGATTAAATCAAGATAAAAGAAAGACATTTGAGGTAACCCTACTTCTTCAAAAATTGAAAGCTTTTCCAAAATTATCTTGAATGTTCCCTCTCCAAAGAGCATCTCTTTCGTGTTTGTTGATACTTTGAGATTTTGATTTTTAGTCCCCTAACGGCTAACGTCTAAGTGGACTTAGGTTTGCACTACGTGTCTGTCAGTCTGTCTATCTGTCGGCAAATCAGACTTTTTTTGTGCTTGTAGATTTTGATTTGATTTATCATGACAAGTTACAGGTCAAATTCATTATTCACGCTTAAGATTTTCTCTTTGTTCAGTTGAAGCCCTTTCTCTAGAATTCAATTTTTTTGCTGGAAGATTTTGTCTCGATATTTTTATGTAGTTTACATTATGACAAATTATAGATCAAATTTTTGTTCCATTACAATGAATTTGTAACGGGTTGGGGACTATGTATTGCCATGTATTACTCGCAGAATGCTTGTTTTTATCAAAATATGTTCAACTCTGATGCTGCAAAATTGTTTAATATTTAGTTAAAATAGATATTGATGACTTTATTATGTGAAACTTTTTTTTTTAGATCTATCATACTTTTACTCTTTTTTGCTAATACCTTCATAATGTTCATTCATGACTAAAAACTTGTATTTAGACCATTTTGCACGTTTTTCTTTACGGTAGACCACAATAATATTACATGTATATGAACAGTAAAATCTTACCATTTTAATGACAATAAAAAAAAGATGATGTGGTATGATTGCCAATGAGACAACTGTCTACAATTAAGAGACCAATATGACACAGACATTAACAACTATAGGTAACTGTACGGCCTTCAACAATGAGGAAAGCCCATATCGCATAGTCAGCTATAAAAGGCCCCGATAAGACAATGTAAACCAATTCAAATGAGAAAACTAACGGCCTTAAGTATATAAAAAATGAACGAAAAACAAATATGTTACACATAAACAAACGACTTCCAATGAATTATAGGCTCCTGACTTGTGACAGGCACATACATAAAAAATGTAGTGGGGTTAAACATGTAAGCGGGATCCAAACCCTCCCCCTAACCTGGGACAGTGGTATAACAGTAAATCATAAGAACGAACTATAAAAATCAGTTGAAAATGGCTCAACTCATCCGATGGACAAAAATACAAGTGGACGTGGTAGGGTAATTGTATGTCTGCTCAACAGTTTAACCATTTATCTGTGTATATTTGTATTTATACAACCGCAAAAATTGAAAAAATTTGGTCCTATATTGGTATGACGTTGTCGTTGTCATCGTCGTCGTCATCCAAAGACATTTGGTTTTCGCACTATAACTTTAGTATAAGTAAATAGAAATCTATGAAATTTAAATACAAGGTTTATGACCATAAAAGAAAGGTTGGGATTGATTTTGGGAGTTTTGGTCCCAACAGTTTAGGAATTAGGGGCCAAAAAGGGTCCAAAATTAAACTGTTTGCTTTCATAAAAAATGAATTATTGGTGTTCTTTGATATGCCACATCTAACAGTGAATTTAGATTCTGAATTTTTGGTCCTGTTTTCAAATTGGTTTATCAAGGTCCAAAGGGTCCAATATTAAACTTAGTTTGATTTTAACAAAAATTTAATTCTTAGGGTTCTTTGATATGCTGAATCTAAAAATGTACTAAGATTTTTTATTATGGGCCCAGTTTTCAAGTTGGTCCAAATCGGGGTCCAAAATTAAATTTTGTTTGATTTCAACAAAATTGAATATATGGGGTTCTTCAATTTGCTGAATTTAACCATGTATTTAGTTTTTTAATATTTGGGACCGGTTATCAAATTGGTCCAAATTGAGGTCTTAAGGGACTAAAATTGAAAATTATATGATTTCATCAAAAAATTGAATTCTTGGGGTTCTATGATATGCTGAATATAACCATGCATTTAGATTTTGGATATTGGACCATAATAGGTAAATGTTAAATTATTTTTTTTTAAGTTTAAGTTCTTAGACCACACTCATTGTGTTGTTTCAACTATTTAATCCCAAACCAAATGCAGAGCTATATCAAGCTTAAATGTTCTGTCCATACTTGCCCCAAATGTTCAGGGTTCAATCTCTGCGGTCGTATAAAGCTGTGCCCTGCCGAGTATCTGGTTATTACATGTGGTTATGAAATAAATTTTATTGCAATTTGAAATATTTGTGTTTGTCTCAGCTGGTAGTAATAGGCCAACTACATTTTACATGTCTTATTCCCAAGCCTTAAATTGCTAGAGATTACATTCTAGGAGGAAACGTAACATTACTGTTATGTCCACTGTTCTCCCAAAATTGACATAGGGATAACTAACTGGTTCATGTCAGCGTCACAAAATTTCAGTTGCAGTTTTATCAGGAACTTCTAGGAGTAGTCTCTTTATATTTGGCATAAAGCTGTATCATAATATGGAAAATATAGCACGTTTCTAGGTAAGAGGCACAATTCTATGAAATTCACAAAACTATTAAATCTTCCTCTTTTCTGGAAATAAATTACATGAATGTACAAGGCTTTCACATTTATGATTCATTATCAAATACAACATGTTTTAAAAATTTAAGACTGAACTCAATTGTGGCCACTTTGAATTTAGACAAAAAGCGTCTAAAAATTAGGCTACTATAAAATGCTAAATTTGTAAAGATCTCATGGTGATATTACCTGATGAGTGTGCATAGTATTGTAAATAAAACAGCCCATTTTTAAGTTACTAAAGTTATTTTCTTTTGAATAGGTTAATATTTTAAACATATTGTAAAAATGCTCAGTTTAGGGTAAAAAAATGCAAAAAAGCGGTCTCCCCAGGTTTACTCCTTTAGTATATTTTCTAATTTAAACTTAGTTGAACTTGGTTTTTTCAATTAATATAACCAGTTAACATTAGTTCAGTCATTATTTTTCTTATATTTTGACTATCACATACTTTTAAAAAGTTTCTATTGAAACAGATAAAAAAATCAAAAAATCGGCAAAATGGCCATCACGCCTATCTTTAATTATTATTTTATCGTAATAAGGTATCATTTGCCGAGCACTGTTTTCTAGAATTTTATAGATGAATATATAAGCTTCATGAAATATAACATTTTATTGAAAATAAAACATGATCTTACAAGATTCAAGCCTTTAAAAATATACAAATTTTGCTGAATCGGCACTTTTTCAAAACCATGCAATTTCAACCTGTCAGTAGGGGTATTGAGAAATCTCACAACTTTTTGAATTATCATAATTTCCTTTTATTTCAAGTTGTTTGTTAAGATATATGTTATCATTAAGCTAAATTTTTTCCATAAAACAAAAAAAAATCAGGTCAAAATACCCTAAATTAGGCTTAAAATGGCCATTTGTCAGTACAGAAATGGACAATTTTCGAATGTTCGGCATACACATATAATGGCTGAATATTTTTTCAAAATATTTTGCACAAATAGTTATTACATATAAGTTATCTAAAATACAAAATATCAGCCTGATTGGAATATTTTGGATTTGGACCATTTTGCATGGTTTCATCACAGACTGGCTCTTAAGGTGGTTCATAACACCACAGGGAGACAACTCTGTAAAAATCAACTGAATGTTATTTGTTTCGCACCACCTTCAAGACATTACAAAGTTTCTGTCTAGTTTCTGTTGCTTTTTAAACGTATTTATAAACCAAAACGTTGTTTAACTGGTAGATTGTATGTGGCGTTGATTTAACGAACTGCGAACTCCTTTATGTAGACTCTAAAAATTAAATTAAGCTACAAATTGAAGAACTAAAGGTATTTATCATTTTGAATACACAATAATATATGTAAATATTATCAAGGGCAATTGAAATACTTTAACTAAATAAACTCCTAACTGCACAAATAAATGAAATATTTGAATAAAATTAAGTCAATATGTTTCTATCTGGAATATATTACAACGAAAACTTTGAAAATATTGTATTTATTCAAGAAAATATCCGATTGACTTTGAAAGGAATACACATTCCTTTTATTTTCTGATTTATTTTTGATTAAAAATCTGTGTAGTCTCAGATAAAACCAATGTATGATTCGTAAAAATGTTTTTTTTTCAATTTTTTTTCTTTTGTAGAAAAGCTTTAACTAAATGTATTAAAAAATGTAAAAAAAATGGTTTGAAATCTACGTTGATTAAAAATAGTGAACTTTAGAATCTTAGGTTCCAACTCGAGCAAAGTTTGTCCTTTGGCGCCTCACATGTTAATGTATTTATATATACATCTTCGACTTTCTATATATGTTTTTTTTTCTATAGAAAAGCGCTTTTGACGATCGTAATTTTAAAATATAATTTTTGTTACATTTCAATAGAGCTTTGCATAAACAAATGATTTTTTTTTTCTATAACATAAACTCGGTCCGTCTGGACGAAAATGTATGCTAGCATTTTATGTTTTTTTTTAATTTTCGAAGTTTACTGGCGGTAATCTTGGACTGTATAACATAATTAGGTTGGATGCATGCAAGCAATGTCATAAATAAAATAAACAGCTGCAACACAAATGTTTGTCTATTTGTCCATTTTAATGTTTAGATTTTTTAAACAGAACTGTGTCACTTCAATCAACCGATATAACATATATGTGCAGAGTTTTGTGCATGCATTGATCTATTTCATAAGACGTTTCCGTGAACAACATATGTACAGTTTGTCGGCATGTGTTATGTATGCATTGGCCTATCTCATAAGACGTTTCCGTGAACAACATGTGCAGAGTTGTGCATGCATTGACCTATTTCATAAGACGTTTCCGTGAACAACATTTGTACAGAGTTGTGCATGCATTGACCTATCTCATAAGAGTGTTTACTCCTCAATACAAAAAAGGACATTTTAACAAATTTATTACGGTTATTGTTTACCTTAAAACCCATTAGTGGACCAAAGTTAAATAAAAGGACCGCCTAAATGCGAAACAAAAATATTATCACAAGTGTCGTTGCGTATTACCGAAGCATGTAATGCTGTGATAATCAGTTTTAAGAGAACAAAAGCTACCATTTCGCCCTCAATGCATTGGTCAATTGAAGAGTTTAATTACAATAACTGACAATATGTTTGACTAATACCACCATACTTAGGCGCTATTCCATTACTCCCGACAAAGCCTGTAAATACCCTTGGAATGTTCTTCTATACAAATTTTATTGGATTCGATTAATACTTTAATTAATACATTTTGAATTTGGTAGATACAACTTCGATAAGACGAAAGTTTAATGAAGTAGTAAAAATGTACATTTTAATAATTCATTAACAATAATAATATTTTATTAATCATTATATGATTCGATTTTTTCCCTTGTAAATAACTATTCATGTTAGTTTTAAAAATCTGATTGAAGAGTCAACAATTTATTTGGTTTTCGTAGTGATTATTGTAGGAAAAAGCTATATGCATGTATAAGAAACGTCTTTGACATTGTCACAAAATCGTACACATTTAGTCGCCCAAAATTAAAATGTGTAAACGAAGCAAAATATAATAGTGTTCAGCATTTTGAGAGACATTAATAATATTTCATCATTAACAGTATAAAGTTATTTGTATTGCCTCCTTAGTACCATCTTCCTGATTTCCTTCAGAATATACTTGCGTATTGAGAAACAGTATTATTAAAGTTAAGACTTCAAATAAATCTGTGCAGTGAGCAGTATATAGCAGTAGCACATACAAACATCTATACTGAACTATCGTTTAAAATCTGAGGTGTTTTTACAAGCCATAAAAAGTCTTTCCATTCCTATCCGTCTTAAAGCAAAATGACTTTTGTTGAAATTAACTTTTGATGTACTTCCATTAATATACATCAGTAATTTTTTTTTTTAATGTTGGTAGGGGGGGAGATTAACAGAATAAATATCATTATACTTTTTTTTTTAAATTATGATGTTTTTTAAAAATAAAAATACAAACAAACAAAATGAAAAAGGCACGGGTAACAGAGACAGAAATATAGCTAACGGGATGAAATCATCATTTCTGGCTTGTGCTGTCAATTAGTTTGTGACAGGACAGAATTTAAAGGATTAAATCATATCTTATGTAAATTTAATTAAGTCATCAAGATTTCATTTCCAGATTGAAAAGAGTCAATTTCAACGAAGAATCTGCCTATACAAGACTGGTCGTATCGTTGAATGTTTTTTGCTGGAGGGATACATCACAAAATAGTGTCACTTTTATCTAATTATGGTGATCTTTTAATCCTATGTCAATGTTTACATGATGAGATAAGATTTAACTTAAGGGTTTTAGCTGCTCCCAACACAAATGCACATGTACACTCAAGTAATTAATATGTTTTATTGTGTATTGAATGAAATTGAAGCAATGAATCGAACTGAAAATATTTTTATTAAGCTAAATCAGGATTTCTAAGTTTGAAAAGATCGGAAATATTGTTTAAACTACAAAAATATTTAATTGAAACATTTGATAACAATTATCAATAAAAGTTTTAGAAAAAACATATTTATTACTTAATTCATGCAGGTGAAAATTATAATTCAAAATAAATTGTCTGACAGATGCAACCAATTATGACATTTTACATACGAAATGATATTCTTTTAGATTTCAGAAGAGCCTTGGAGAGAAATTTTGGATATTATTGAAACTGCAATTTTATAAAAAGAAAGAAGAAATATCAGAAAAAATATCAAAACTAACAATAAATACGTAAAACAATTTGAAATCAGCTTTCAGATTCTGATTTAAGGCCAATTTCAAATATTCAGATGAATTGAATATTAAAGGTTTTTGTAATTGAATATTTTTATCATATGTTTTTCTTAATAAATATTAGAATGTACGTTTCGCAATACAAACGTTCTAAATAAAATTTATAAAATATCCACGTAAACAAGAAGTATATAATAGTATTATACATTAGTATATTTGAAGATGTTATACAATTTTCTCACATAGAAAAGACTGGAGTAGTATTCCGTACATTTGTGTTACATTTGTCAGTTTCAAGCTGTATAAACAACACGTCGACACCAAACTAAAACCAATCAACTATATATAGTGCTATTCTTAATGTTTTTCATTGTTTCGTAATTTTCGGTTACAAATTGCGTCAAATATTTCACTTGACCTAAGTGAAAACTTTTGACACTTTTATTGGTCAATGATCATATTTTTATAGCAATATAACTGTTAATGGAAATTAACGGTCATTTGAAAGAAAAGAAAAGTGCTCCGTATTTATGATCTTATTTACACAAATTAATATTTCACAAAAAGTCTTCTAGAGGAATTTGTTACAAATTTTTCGTCGATGACAAATTTTAAAAATACTCTCATTTATTCTCACATAGATATTTCCTTGTTGATTAAATAATTTCACAGACTTAAGAAATTATAATTAGATTTTAATTTCTGTGAAACTTGGACGAGAAGAAAGAAATCACAAACTTCTTTATTTTGCATATTTTTAAAAATTCAAGCAAAGCTTACATAAAGAGCTAGTAGAATAGGGAGACTAAAGCAGACTGTTTGTGTAATTATTTACTTATTAGAAAAACTATACAAAATAATCTTATTTTCAACTATAGCGTGATCATTTTTTTTGTATTTATGATTATATATGTTCGGTGTCATTTTCGGAACTTTTTTGTTGATAATTACTTATATTATATTTTTCTGTCCTTAATTTTAATTTGAAATATGCACTTTATTTGTAAACACTTTTTTTTTTAACATAGTCGGTCGTATTAAAATTTATTTAAAACCGGCAAATAAGGATGCATTCCATTTAAATGCGTTAAGGGTTTAAAAATTGCACACTTTCAATGTACCTATGCACTTTCTCATTTAGGTGCAAAAAAAAAAGAAGAGATAAACAACTGCTGTAGTGTTAAAAAATTTTCTTTCAGTATATAACTGAATACATGATGAAAAGGTGAAAACGGGAGATTGACCTAAAAGTGTTTTCCTGTTTGCAGTGATCGAATAAATAGCTGCATATAGGATGTCCAAACCGGGGATGTGTTATATATATACGTGTCGCTGAATACAATCCATGCAGGCTTCACTGTCTTGATAAATGACCCCGACGTTCGAGAACAGTTATTTCGTAGTATTTTCTTATAGACAAAAACGCAAATTGAAAAGTATGCACCCATGCTCTTTCCAAAAATGATTGTTAACGTGAAGTGTACTACTATTGGGACAAATGATGTCAAAATTATAGAAAACTCAAAATATGGACAATTTCAATCTATTAAAGGGGGTCTGTAATTCAAATACACCTTCCAGAATTTGTTTCTTTATATATTTAATGCATAAAAAAGTAAGTATGGGGGTGACATTACATGTGAAAAAAATTTGGGCAACGAATTTCAAGGTAAAGTAATGGTTTGGTCCAGTCACGTTGAAAAAAATTAGTATATCTGAATCTGTCATGAACTGAATTAAAGACCCCCTGTCTGTAATTCAGTTCATGACAGATTCAGATATACTTATTGTTTTCAACGTGACTGGACCAAACCATTACCATAGTTTTCATTGTTTATTAAAGAAAACTCAGCCGCAGAAGACTGCGTAACAGGAGCATATTATGCACAATATAAATCACAACATATTTCATTATACATTCAGTATACATTTTTATATTTAAATATACATCTTCAGAAATAAATCTTTGTTTATTGCAATTTTAAATCAGACAAGCATCTTTTCTACCTTTTGAATAAAAATTGACAGCTTAGACAGCACATTATTATTACAATATTTAAGCATACCCAGTACTTTTTTAACGTTTGGATATTTTGAATAATATAGAGGTATGAACCTCCCCCTTAAATCTTTAACTTCACAATTGGTACATATACATATATAGTGGTACACATCCCCAAGACCAGCTTTACAAAGTGGACAAAGTCTCTCATTTCGTGGTACATTTCTCCATCTTCCTGTTTCAATGGGAAACTTTGTATTACATACCCTTAGTTTACATATATTAACTCTATGAC
This sequence comes from Mytilus galloprovincialis, assembly GCF_965363235.1. Lineage (NCBI taxonomy): Eukaryota > Metazoa > Mollusca > Bivalvia > Mytilida > Mytilidae > Mytilus > Mytilus galloprovincialis. The sequence goes on from NC_134843.1 coordinate 95,443,279, forward strand.
CCCGTCTCAATTTTAACAGATATGGTTCTAAGCAAAACTCTTCTTTGAAGTGTAAATAAAATTCCCCCCTTGATGAGTTATTTATATCAGAGAACCATTTTTGAATAAACTGGTCCTGGAGACGCTGCCTCACATTAGTTTTAATATAATTATAATCAACTTGCACCGGAATATTATATGCTTCACAAAAGCCACAGTCATTAAACACGGATTTTACATAGTTAAACCATTTGAAATTATAACCTTCATGCTCATGCATGTACCAAAGTAACTTGTACAGTTTACCCGATATTTTTTTTATCGTTTGTTGCAAGCTTGTGCCAAAAACATACCATTTTTAACTTGATCTGCAGTTCAAGTGGAAATCTTCCAAGTTCTCCATACACCATAAAATTTGGCGTAGAGGATCGCACCCCCAAAATGCGCTTACAAAACTGTAGATGTAATTTTTCAGTATTATTTTTATTTTCAAACCCCCATATTTCCGAGGAATAGGTCAAAATAGGAACCACCAATGCATCAAATAATTTTAACTGTAAATCAATAGGGAGTGAGATATTTTGTATCTTCTTGTATAGAGCATAAAGTGCTTTTTGAACTTTACCTTGAAATTCGTTGCCCAAATTTTTTTCACATGTAATGTCACCCCCATACTTACTTTTTTATGCCTTAAATTTATAAAGAAACAAATTCTGGAAGGTGTATTAAAATATTTAGCAAGTGTAAAAACTGTCCACACTGGTGTTATTTTATTGTGGCAATGTAATATTTTGATATTGGTAACTTGTTTCGCTTATAACTAAATAAATATTTATTATGTATACAGAAATATTTTTTTTTGCTTTTGTAGTTGCACATTTAAAGCCTCTTATATTCTCTATTTCGTATCAGCTTCCATCCTCGCTAGCCAAGAGTTACGATCCATTGGATCCATTTGATCGTAACTTTTGGCTAGCGAAGATGTTCAGCTTCCGAGTCGACAATGCACCTATATATTGTATATTGTATTGTATGTAGCGGCATCATTATGAATGTTAAAAGTTATCCTTATATTGGGTTTATGAAAAGTATCTGTTCTGCCAAGCAGTTGTTTTAAATGATGTGCATTTAGTAACATTAGAAAAATAAATCCAAGGTTCTGTTATGACTAATACAATCCTTTGGGCAACAGAATCATATAGTTCACCAATAGAAACAATTAATAAATGAAGCTTAAGTCCAGTAGTCCGAAGACAATAATTAAATTTGAGACACCTGGGGCCGTGTCAACGAAGCTGTCCTAGGACTAGGACATGTCTTAGGATGGTCTTAGGACACGTCTTAGTCCTAAGTCAGGTAAACGAAAGTCTCCTAAAATAAGATATGTCCTAAATTTGGTCCTAAAGTTAGGACATACAAATAGGTGTCTTAGGATAGTCCTAAAGGTTACAATGTCCTAAAACGTATTAAAAACAACAAATATGGCAAACACTCAAAACTAAAAATACATATACAATATTAAACAATCATACTGTTATGAGAATTAAATTAATACAACAAATATTTTTTTAATTTTTGTTAAAGATTTAATTGTATTACATTATATTATTTCGTGCTGCCTTTTTTGAAGCCTAAAACATACAAGCATTAAAACAACATTTTTGCGACTAAACTAAAAACGGTGCAATATTAATTTAAAAATGGGGAAAATATGACTTTTTTTTAAACTAATCCTCATTCGATACATGTAATAAAATCGAGTGGACCTAAGGACAAAACTAGTTCATCGACTAAAATTGCAGCACGAATATCGCATTTAACAATGTTTCCTTTCTATTTACTTTTGTTTTCGTATTAAATTCATTTATATATCTTTTATCATATTATTAAACAACGTTATTTATTATCTAAAAATAAATACTAAATCTTAAACTTTTATTTTGCGTTAATTGTTTTCCATATAAAAGTCCTCCTCCCTCTCTTTATACATATATATAGATACTAAAATACCATTAAATCTATGTCATAGCAATCTCAACATATTTTTTCAATTAAAAAAATGTGTTAGGATGGTCCTAGGACCATCGTAGTTAGGACTGTCCTAAGACAGCTTTGTTTTACATCCTAAGACATGTCTCAGACACGTCCTAAGACCATCCTAAATAACGTCCTAAGACATATCTTAGGACATATCCTAGGATACTTTCATTGACACGGCCCCTGTTTAAAAGGAAATGACCGTTTATAATTTAAAACTGAAAGTGAAATGGATAAAATGAAGTTACAAGAATATATTGACACAGGGAATTAAACCCTAAGATTTCTTAATTGACAAAAATCAACAAATAAGAGATTAATAAATTCAAACTATTCTGCTTGATCGGATGTCAAAGAATTCCCACGAAATTTTCTCCCCTGTAGCGAATTCTGGCCTTCATGTAGTAATTTGTTTGGCCCTCAAAATATTTTTGCTTCTATAGTTGGAATCGATTTAAGTCTGTAGGTATATCAGGTGTAAACATGCTAAAATATTTTTACTTTCTCCAATAATATTTTCCCCAATTCCCGAGTATAACATTTAGGTAGCTCTTTTTAATTCATTCATTTGCTCTCAATATTTATGTTTCTACGAAAAACAATTTTCACAAATAATTGACAATATTGATATTTTGATATAAAGTTATAATATAAAGCATCAGGTTTCTAATGGATCTGCTACACGATTGCAGCTGTGACAAGATTTTCCAACATTATATACTCTCTATAGTCAATCGACTGCTTTGTTTGATAGAAGTACCTGTTACATGTTTGTTATTGTACTATAGTATCGTAGACCTTGTACTATAGTATCGTAGACCTTGTAATATAGCATCATAGACCTTGTACAATAGTATCGTAGACATTGTACTATAGTATCGTAGACATTGTACTATAGTATCGTAGACATTGTACTATAGTATCGTAGACATTGTACTATAGTATCGTTAACACATCATAATGTTTCTAGCACTATAGTAGTTCTAATATTTGTCGCTGGAATCTTCCCTGTACTTCTACAGTTCCATTAATCCGATCAAATATTCGTTTTGGCTAGTTTGATTTTTTTTAAAACTACATGATACTTCAGCGGTTTCAGCGTAGACTATCTATATATCCTAAGAATGCCAAGGCATCAAGTATTATCATTGTCCATCCATATAAGTGTTCATATATCACAAAATTGGTTTTGGACGATTAACTTAGTTTAATTTTCCCAAAAAGCATGTGTGGATTACAACCGGTCTTGGTCCAATTTGACATCTTTCACTTATTTTTGTCTTTCCAGGACGACGCCACTTGGTGCGTATAAAATTAAGAAATCAAGTCTGGTGATATATATGATTTACTTGTTTAAATATTTAATTAGAGCTGTGTGCTTTATAGATGGGACTTCAAATAAAATAATGTAAGCCCGTTGGCATCATATATATGGGAATTCAGAATAAAATGTTAAGTTTAAAGCCGTGCGCTTTATATTTGGAAAATCGAAATGAAAATTTTAAGTGTTAACCCTGTGCTTATATATATCGGCACGTGACGTTCGCGCTTTTTCATATTACATTTGCGCTTTTTTAAATTGACATTTGGGCTTCCATTCCTAGAACATTTGCACTTTTTAGATATGGACATTTGCGCTTTTTGTATATTGAAATATATTTGAAATTTTACTTATGGGTGACTTTAACGGAAAATGTATCGAGAAGTGTCAAATTACTAATTTTAATATCATGCGTGAATTGGCATCTTATAATGGTAAAAGGCTTCATCAGTTTATAGAAGCAAGTGAGCTATATGCTAATAATTGCCTCGCGATTTGCCAAGGATTGTATACGCGTATTTTTAACAACCAGAGGTCCGCGATAGACTATATATACTGTTCTTCTTTCAGAAGCCCTTAGTCGCAACGTTACACGTGTCTTTATAGTTTCGGTCTACATATATATATATATAGTGACCATGTAATAATACGGACTGAAATAAATGTAAAAATGTGTAGTATAAAAAATTAAAAAAAAAACCTGCTTTCATTTGGAAAATAAACGATAATACTGATTGGCACACTTTTCGGTCAACCCTAAACAAAATTTTAACGCATCAGTGCCTATCACGAAAATAACATCTAATATCAATACTGTTTGGGGTCAACGGAAAAAATCCGTTCATGATGCTGCTGATTTTTCTATCGGAAAAGCAAATCATTCTAAGCAATACCGTAGATTCTAGGACAAAGAACTTGACCTTTTGATTAAAAGCAGAAAAAAAAGTAACCGTCTAAAGAATTCACGACAAAACCCGTGACTGTAATAGCGAGACGGGCAATCTTTTAACTAATACTTATAAACTCAGGAAAGTCAAAGTTCAGGAAGCTATTAAAAAGAAGGAAAACGCTCTGAAATTGAAAACAATTTCATGACAAATGTGTTGACTTCTCCAATAAAGTTAAAGGCTTCTGTGACCTTTTAAAAGGCAAAAATTAGAGTACTGTCCCCAATCAAAATTATGAACCCAAAGAATAAGTCTTAAAATCCGATTTTTTTACGGACGAAAAAGACATAAATGCTGTTTTGAGTAACCATTTTAACTCTTTCGGCAGAGATTCTTCTTAAAACTTAATATGCAAAATGATGTTAAGGAATTTCTTTCGAGTGTAGAAGAAAAATGAAGTTTTTACCGACTCGCACATCTCAGTAAAAATTGACAGAGAGCAGGTAGATAAAATTATAAGAAATCTTCAGTCGCACAAAGCTAGTGGTATCGATGAGATTCCCAATGAGTGTTTAAAGTTAGGTGGCGATGCACGTGTATCTCTTCACCATTATTACTGACCTTGAAGCTGTACCTGATGATTGGCAAAATGGCATCATCAAACCCCTACCCAAAGCTGGGTCTGTCTATGATATTGATAACTATAGGGGGATTACTCAGTTTAACGTCTAATGTGTACAAGGTATATTCGAAAAATTTTGGAGGTATCTGTAATGACCTACTTAGAAGAAAATAATATTTTAGGCGAAGTTCAGGGGGCATTTAGAAAAAATAGAAAAACAGAGGATCATATTTTTACTCTACAAGGTATTTGTTCTATTCGAAAAGCTAAAAAATATAAAACGTGTTTAGCTTTTCTAGATCTATCAAAAGCTTTCGATAGAGTCTGGCGTGATGGATTTTTCTATTTATTGTGGAAAACTGGTATTCAAGGTAAGAGTTGGAAACTGCTCAAATCACTTTACAGTAATGTATCAAACAAAGTTTTGTTTGGTGGTTGTGAAACAGGCTTCTTTGATCAAGAATTTGGCTTGAAACAAGGTTGTCTTGTCTTCGGTTCTTTTCCGTTCTAATGAATGATCTCATAAATATGCTTGAAGCCAACAATTTTTGTGCCGAACTATCCTCACACCAAGTGAATTGCCTTTTATTTGCTGATGATGTAGTCCTTATCGGGAAGTCCGTGGCGGAACTACATCGTCTGCTTGATATAACAGCTACTTTTGCTTCAAAGTGAAATCTAAAATTTTACTCATATGATGGATACAGTGGAAATACAAAAACACAGAGTGGGCGTGACCGGGTTCTTACACGCAAAAAAACACTAAGGACAGACCTGAGAGTACTCGCAGTTACTGACAGCTAGTTCAAAACCAATAACAAATTCAATAAAAGTATGCATCTATAAGACAAAATTATCAATCAGTACACATAAAAAATCATATGTATATAGTGTAAAGACGTCAAAAACAGTCAGAGAAAAACCTTTTGTCATGCCAAGATACAGGTAGACATTCATATAACATATAATACATCCTCGCTTCGGAGATTTTGTTTACCGGGCCCGGAAATTTAGAAACGATCCTGTTAATCTCGTCGATCCTTTGAATAAACTTATTCCAAAAGGTTACCAAATCATCACTATAATTAGATCTTTGAATATTGTTTTAATTGGTATTAATATTGATTTTGTTATCAGTAAATTAAAAGCAAACTATAAAATATTATTGTTATATACATCTACACATTCATGGCTCTACAATCTGTTGACACCTGTATTATTTTTTTGCGAATCAATGTTACTAGTCTTTAAAATTATAAGACATAACAATTAAAAGAGAGAAGAAAGATATCAAACATGTTATTAAAATAAACTGGCAACGCTATTGCTAAAACTGAAAAGAACCATAGACAAAACAATAGTATCCAAAAACACAACATAGGACTCCTTAGACGGAGCAACACGAAACCCATTAAAACACGGGGGTGATATTAGGTCCTGGTGAAGGATAAACAGCTCCTGCTCCACTTATGGCACACAGTTTGAGATTTAGTGTTATCTTTGTTTGTCAGGAAACATTGTGGGGGGGGGGGGTCTTTTACTTAAACTTATCATTGTATATGAGGCTATTTTTCTTTAAAAAAAAGATGACCATTAGTTCCATTGTTTATGATTTTTTTTTCTTCTTACACAAATATAATAAAAACAACATATTTTTGTATACACCAAAGTACTTTAAGGCGGAAGTATTTGATATTCATAAAAACAGGCATTTCCTCCAAATACAAAAACAGCATTACAATCAATAAAGCCACAGATGTTTTAAATTATGTCAATGTTTACTGAACAAACATACTTTTAAATTTTAAGACCATTTTTTAAAACTTCGTCATTTTAAATACACATTTGGAACTCGCACCTGGGCATGGGAACGATCAGAAACAGAAGAGATAAAATTATGAACAAGCACTCCCGTCTCCTTAACGAGCAGTTACAACAATATATATTCAAATTGATACATAGATTTAACTAATTGAAATTTTTCTATTTAGTTTCTTCAAAAGTTGAACAAATATTTGTACTCAATCTGTGATTTAGCGATTCTATTCTGATTAATAATGTAAATATTTTCAGCATTGATAGTGTAACAAGTATGGTTTCTTTATTTGTCCAGAGACTCGGACAATGGTCAGATTCCTTTAGCAAATATCCAAAATATGTCACCTAACTTCTGACTTTTGTTAAAATCTCAAAGAACTAAAAATAAATGTGACAAATTTCGACCAAACTAACATTGTGTTGTTCAGTTTTAACACTTAGTCTTAAATCCAAAAGAACAGATTCGCAGATTTCATTCAAATGCCAGAGGACTGTCCTTATTCGTTGAAAACAATTTAAAATTTTCAAAATCTCTTCAAAGCAAAAGAGGAATCCTTCTTGATATAAATTTAGAGTCAAACTAAAAAAATAAAACATTACCAAAAACTTGTCATTACAGTAACTTGTATCTAAATCAAGAAAGCATTTCACATACTTCACACATTCATGAATAATATCTTTTTACTGTGTTTTTTGGTACCATCGGATGGTTGTAAAAGATAATTTGAAAGGGTGTGCTTCTATTTTTAAATACTGGTACCTTAGCAAAACACTTCATCTGCGATTTGCAGAAACAAGAAACAAATTTAATATAGTATGATACGCACCAAAATAAAACATTTCATACTTTTCTATTGTAATCATTTCTTTTTCCTGCACGTTTTTATTTTTTTCCTTTTTTTTTGGTGTCAGTTCTTTTTTTTTTTTTTTAATTGTTTTCTTTTGTATGGGGTATTTATTAAGTTTTGTTTTGATTCTGATTTCTCTCTTCTATTGTTTGTATCGTTACCAGTATTTCTACAATTGTCATTTTACTGTCTTGATTTTCTGACATTTCTGTGGTATAAAATAAACATCAAATTGTTGTGAAAATACAGTGAAGAATACTTATGTCATAATTCCAGTTTAAGGTGGTATGGGAGTCTAAAATAAAAATGATAGAATTTGTTCATACTTTGTCAAAATGTAGTATCTATTGATACATGATCAAAAATATTATAAAAATGATAGGTCACCGTGCATTTTCTCAAGCTACAGGTTGTGACAAAATGACAAATTTTGTATGGATTATACAGGAAAAAACACCATTTTGTGAATAAAAACTAAACAAAATGATAGAATTGTAAAATAAATTAGAAAAAGATTGCTTTCAGACAATGCTTTGAGAATATCATAAGAAAAGATAGGGTCACCGTACGTTTTTTCCGGCTAAAAGACAAAATAGGAAAATTTCATGTAGAGTCCTTCAGAAAGTGCACTGTTATAGAGTTACCTCCCATTAAAATGCCAATTTGAAAAATATTCAAAAACAACCAAAATTAATCTACACTTGTAAAAATATTAATATTTCTAAGTTATATTCTTACAAATTGGTTCTTTTAAATGAAAATTCACATTAAATTCCGCATTCCTGCATCAAATTTTGCTAACTTGATAGAAAATATGGACCTTAGATTCTCTGTTTTTTACAATCCAAGATGGCGAAAGACACCCATACCACCTTAAGCTTGTAATTTGTAAACTCATCACTAAATAAACATCAAAATAATATGACTTAATATTGAATTAAGAATTACAATTAAAGTAATTTCACGGTCAATGACATTTTCAGGTAGCCCCTCAAGGCTCTCTTGTTTTCTGTAATTGCTTTATCAACTTTTACCACGTGTCTTGCAAAACACAAAGGTGCAATGTAAGACGGGCACAGGACGTTTGCGCTTTTTTACCTGTAAAACGATAGGACATTTGCGCTTCAAATACTATGGACATTTGCGCTTTTAATTTTGATTCACCTGTATTAAATTCACCAGACATTTGCGCTTTTTACCTATAGTCGACTACCTGTAATCTTAATGAGAAGTAAATCATTACATAAATAAATTTAACTTATATTTGTCATTAGTTAGTTCACATTTACACAGTGAACATGAATTTTAAAGTTATAGTGACTAGTAAAGAAAAAAAATGAATATGTCTTGATGGATTTTTATATCGTTTCGACCAAACCCTAAAAATTGGAGACCTTTCAAGGAGATGTACCGTTGAAAAGGAGAAACTCGATCATTTAATTGAAATGTGGGCTAAGTACCAATTAGGACAGTTAACAAGAGCAAAATTTGTTCACTCATTGGGCTTCAAATATCAAGCTAAAACTGACCTGTAATTGTGATGACAGTACTTGATTTTATTTCTGTACATAAACTTTAAACATATATCAACAATGTACTATGACATATGAAGGTGCTATGAATTTTAAACTTTTAACCATAAAGAATGACTTTAACTCTGCCAAGTCAAACCTACCGGTCCCAAGCCCGGATAAAAGAGGAGGCCGGGAAGTTATAGATATATATATAAAAAAAGCGCAAATGTCCTATGTAAAAAGCACAAATGTCCATTTTTAAAAAGCGCAAATGTCCTATGTTTTGAAGCGCAAGTGTCCACAAAAAAAAGCGCAAATGTCCTATGAAAAAGCGCAAACGTCCCGTGCCACAGGCTAATAGGTAATAATTACAGGTGTGATATGTCAGCTGATCGCTGATGACATTTCTTTTTTCTATGTAAGTAAGTAAAGTAAGTAAGTAAGTAAGTAAGTAAATAGTTTATTAAAGTGTCACATATTGATTGACATAAATATAAGCAACATTATATAAATATATACACATAAAACAATCAATATCCAGCCATAAAAACGACTTATGAGACACTAAAAAGCTTAAAATTCTATAAAAATTCAAATATATTCCGTAAAAAACATACAAGTCACAAAAAAAATCACCATTAAAATACAAAAATCACTAAATTCAATAAATATATATATATAAAAATTGTCGAAATCTGACTTTCCTGATAAAATTAAAATGATAAAACTCTGAAGCTAGTAAAAATTTCATAAAGAGCTGTTAAACAATTTTCTTCGCCAGAAAAATTTATATAAAAATTTGCATAGGAAATATTGTATATCATAACAGTTCATAATTTCAATAAATTTATTATCTATATCAAGGCTGTTAAAATTTTGAATTAATTTTGAACATTCATGAAAAAGGTTATACCGAATATCGTCATAAAGTGCGCATTCCATCAGAAAATGTTTTTCAGTCTCTACACTGCAACTTTCACAAAACAAACAAAGTCTATCTTCTACGGGTGTAGGCGGCCTGGAGTATCTGCCAGTTTCGTGCGCTAGCGGTAGAGCCCCGGAGCGAAACAGAGCCATAACACGCCTTTCCTGTTTAGAAATGTTTAAAAGCACATAAGGTTCTGTTTTCACACATTGTTTATAACATCTGTAAGTGCGCAATTTGTTTCCGTTTTTTATATTACGACGGTCATCAAAAAGTTCTTCATACCATTCTGTGTTGTCCAGCTCACATAGTTTTTCACTTATCATATGCATAACTGATTTAGTCGATAATGTTAAGTCATACGTCGGATCCTTTAGTGTGATCCGATCAACAATCTTATGCACTTCAAATGACCAACCCTTTCTTCTTCTAGACGTCCATTTAAAAGTTTTGTAGGAAATTCTTTGTTGGTCAGTACGGATCAATTTGCACAAAAGTCTACAATAATTTATTCGTTGTTTTGTTATTGGTGAAGTCCATCCCATATCACCGCGTGAAGCTACGTTCGATGTGCGCTTTCCCACCGATAAGAAAAATTTACATGCTCGGTTTTGTACTGCTGATATGGCACTGAACGATTTTGTGCCCCAGATACCACTACCATAAAGTAAAATTGGTTCAACAACGGACGTATATAGTTTATTGTACACTTTAAAAGTCATCCCTCCCATGGATTGAGTTTTTCTAATTAAAGCATCCAAAGCACGGCTCGCTGCTTTGGCCAGTTCTTTTGCATTTTTTACGAAAGTTAAATGTTCGTCCATCCACACTCCAAGGTATTTGTATGAATCAATGTAGTCAATAATTTTTCCAGAACATCGGAACGTAAAATCTGAACGTATGGATGACTGTGGACGGAAATGGACAATTTTAGTTTTGCCAATGTTTACGGATAACTTCCATTCAGCGCACCATTCAGTTACTACATTTAACATACGTTGTAGACTTTCTTTATCTGGAGCTATTAGCGCTATATCGTCCGCGTAGAGCAATAAACTGAGATGAAAATCATCAATATGCACTCCACATTCTAGAGAGTTTATACGATCTGCCAAAGTATTGATATATACTGAAAACAAAGTGGGCGATAGGATACAGCCCTGCTTCACACCGGCATCTACACTGAACCAAGGGGTCTGGTCACTATTGATACGAACGGTACATTTTAGGTCATTATACAAGGATTGAATCGCAGATAAGAACTGTCCACGGACACCAACACGTTGTAATTTAAACCACAGAAGATGATGTTCGACGGTGTCAAAAGCTTTCTTCATGTCTACAAAGCATACATAAGTTGACTTTCTTGATATTTTTCTGTCGTTCAGAATAGAATGAAGCGTGTGAATATGTTCTTCGCAACTACGGTTACGGCGGAACCCATTTTGCTCATCACACAGAATTTCGTTATTTTCCAACCAAGAGCTAAGTCTCGTGTTTAAAATGTAACAATATATCTTACACGGCACGGAAACCAAAGTGATTCCCCTGTAGTTCATGGGATTTCTATCGTCGTCAGATCCCGGTTTTAAAATTGGATTGGTGATACCACTATTCCACTGATACGGAACTTTTCCAAGATTAAAGCAACCACTGATAATTTGATAAAGTAAGTCTATTGCCGCGTCATTCTTTAAAACTTCCGTCGGAATTTCATCTATTCCCGTGGCCTTTCGTAATTTAGCGTTTATTACGGCATTAACGACCTCGTCTCGTGAAATTGGTTGATTTAGCGGCGTAACGTCTATTTCTGTGTTGAAAGTAGATGCATTAAGTTGGCTATTATCTCCATCATTGCGTTGAAATAAATTTTGAAAGTCACTTTTCCATTTATTAAGAACGTCGTTTTTATTCGTATTTACATTTCCATTTGGACCTAATACCGCCATCGGAATACATGGTTTACGTTCACTTGCGATTCCAATTTTACCAACAGACTTCCAAAATTCGCGCTGATTTGATGTACATAGTTTTTCTTCTAATTTCTTTCGCTCTGTTATTTGGTGTTGCCGCTTATATTTTCTGTTAAGACGATCGAATGTCTTCCTTTCCACACAATAATCTGTTTTTAATCTTTGTTTTGTGCCGCTCGGACCATTACAGCGCAACCATTTCTTTTCACATGCGCACACTTTAGACATTGTTCCAGTAAGGTTTATACCTAGATTTTGTGCTTTTATTACGACCAAAACCACTTGTGTTTATTTGTAGCTTGTTGTTCATTTCACACTTAAGCAAACCTTGAAATTGGTCATATGCGTTTTGTATATCACTAGATACATTTATATAATTTTCAATATTTTGAATAGTTTCCATCACCTTTGAATGTATTTGCTCATTCATCAGAAAGTCATTCGGAACAGTCGACACGTTATATTTAGGTTTTCGTATTAATTGTGGCTCTTCGGAGATTGTTTTGTAATTCAATTCAATTTTAATATCACTATACAAAAACGAATGATCAGGGATACTTTCTGGAACATAAGCAATGTTATTAACTACATCCGACATAGATATTATTTTAAAGTCGCTAATGGTATCCAGATCTTCATATGGGACGCAAATATAGTCAACTACGGATCTACCTGATGTAGAAATACAAGTGTATTCGCTGTCTTGAAAACGACCATTTAACATCCCAAAATTTGTATCACTCAGAAAATTTATAAATGTATCTCCATGGTGGTTTTCTTTTTGATCTAGAACATTCCTAGGTCTCACTAAATCAACCCCCTCTATATAATCTGAATTACAACCCACACGGGCGTTAAAATCTCCACAAATAAAAATTTTCCCTTTATGTTGATATAAATAGACTTGTTGCATTAGTGTTTGGAAAAAAGTGTCCGCATCAACAGGCCTGCACGATTCAGCTGGTGGTAAATAACATATTACGACACAAAAACTTATATTTTCTGATTTAGCTGAAAATTCTAACCATAAAATGCCCTCTTCGTTATCATCTAGGATATCAATATTATATATAGACTATGTATTCTGACATGACATTCTAGAAATTCTTCTGTGTCAATACACGAGTTACTTCCCTGTTATTAGAAGACTCGAAAATACGCAAAAATTCGGAGATTCGAAATTTCCTTGATTCTGCAATTAATTTTTTTCAACAATATAAGATTAATTTGGAAACAAAAATTAAATTAAAGCGGCATGGGAAAATCAGTATATCACGTTTGTCTAGCTATGTCTGTAATGATTAAAACGAAATGATCCAATTAAAATTAAATATTTCTTTGTCGGAAAACATATCAAAATAATAAATATATCATTTTTCGTAAGACAGTGTTCTTACAACACATAAGGTGTCTGCAATCAAATGTTTATTCTTAGAATTTTCATTTACATTTTATTATTAAGACGTAAAAATGCGATTATAAAAAAAAACGTGTAACGATTATAATAATCCATCTTATTTATATTTGATATTTACATTAAAACATATTTATTTGAATAACTGTACTTATACGTACTTACCGCAACTGTTATTGTTTATAACCTTTATATAACATAATTCAGTTTGTTTAATCAATTGACGAAAACAATAAATAAAAATAGTACCTTTTTTTACTTTAAAATAATGAAGTTTTGTAGGTGAAATTGAATTTAGTAAAAAAAGAAATTAATGTTATTTGTATGTTCCAAGACTAATAATTAAAGATAAACATGAAATTCCATAACAATTTTTCTTGGAATTAACTTTCATTTCCAAATGTGCATATTTTGTACAAAACCTAATAATATTTATATTTTAGGCAAGATGATGTCAATAGATATCGTCTACCTTTTTCAACTTTTTTTTTTATGAAAGACTCCTTGACAGACTGTGATTATGATACGTGTAAGGTTTATAAACACACTGCTAAATATTAAAATGAAGATGTGGTATGATTGCCAATGAGATACTCTCCACAAAAGATCAAATAACGCAAAAATTAGCAAAAGTCTTGGTTTTGTACACGATTTGACATGTGGGTTTCACAAAATATTTGGACATTTTATAAACATATACATGGACTACTAGCACCACATTTTTTTTAAAGCAAACATCGGAGCATCCATATACAGGCGAAAATGGACCAAAAAATACTTTTGTTCAAGAATATGCTTGTTGAAGACCGTACTTTGACCATTAATGGTTTTTCTTTTACAACTTGTGACTTGTATGGAGAGTTGTCTCATTGGCACTCATACCACATCTTCTTATATCTACTGTTAATCTACCAACAAAACAAATAACTGTTACAGTAATAAAAGCACGACATGTACCTCTTATTTCATTATTTTTTAGAAGGGATGTTCACATGTCATGTTCATTTTATCAAGATTTTACTGTAGAATAGTTCAATTTACGTCTGTATACAACAAGTGTCTTCGGAATCATAGAGGTAAACAGATTAAATGTAAAAAGGCTTGATATTCGATATTTTTAATGAAGACATAGATCCTAATTGCATTGCAAATAAAACATTTAATATTGTACAGTTCTATAAAAAAAAATAAAAAAAATAATGCAATTGTTTCAGTCATATTATCACAGCAATATACCACACAAAATTAAGGGAAATTTATCTCTTCTCAAAGCGGCGTTAAAAAGGTGTTCTTAAAAATTCGTATAGAGACAAAAATCTTTTAAATCTGGTTTTAAGTTTTTTTCTCTTTGAGGCATTAGAGTAAGCTGTTACCCAAAAGCAACCGACTTCCATCTATGTGTAAAAAGTAGGACTTAACTCTTAAGATATACATTTACTCGCAATAATCCTCTATCCAATTTGTTTGTTAGTTCATAATACAAATTAACTTTTTTATAATCCGACTGATCGTAATTAATCTGAAGTACCTTTTTTGTATTTGCATTATTTAGTAAATTGTTTACCATGTAAACAATATCTTTAATCTTGATCTCATAAAAAGTAATTGGATTTATAAAATATTAAACACTTAAAAAAGATTATTGAAATATTTGATGTTTACCGATTCGAATGAAAATGCTATAAAAAATCTAAAGACGAATAAAAATATATTTCCCCCAATTTATGGGAAATTAAATTCAAACCAGCCAGGATAAACAAATATAAAACATCCGCGATATGGCTTCAGCAGTATCGCAGCATGAGTGCTACGGACGTAGTAATATTTTAAAGTACCATTTTCTTGAAAAATGATGAAAATTGGAAAGCTGGCTTCAATATACCCTGTATTTGTATCATTCAAAGTAAAAAATGGGCAACTAGACAAAAATAAATAAAATATTAATGTCTGAAGTCTTAAATGGTAATTTTTTACGTATTAATTTTAATAAATTTTTGAAGCCCGCAAATCAAATACATTATTTTTGTAAAATCTTCAAAATCGAGTGAAATCTGGAACCGAATGACTTACTTGGTTCTTAGACAAGATAAGATTTTCCTTTTATCAAACTTTAGTTGTTTTAACAAATTGATGGAACATTTTATGAAGCTTAAGTTATCGTAAAGAATTTAAAATTCGAATAAATATTATAGGAAGTGCGGGATGATGTTTTCGAACTAAAAGTGCATAATCTAATCCTGCAATTCCTCTAACAGATTCAAAGTCGTTTGGAAATTATGGAGAACTAAAACATATTATATAAGCCTATTTCCTCGCAATTCCTTGAGGTTCACATTCGTAACATTTAATAAAAATATATTACAACATTTGGAAAATGGAAAATCGATAATTATAAAAAGAATGATCATAAAAGGCTAAAAAACATTTTAAATGCACTTATGAGATTCCGTTTTCTGTCCAACGGTGTGTAGAAATACCATAGCGACATAACCTCATTTTTATATAGATGTGCAAAGGCGATTTTTCTCAGTCTTCTGATATTTAATAAGCATAAAATAAAGTATTTGCGGTCTACTTACTGACTGGTTTGTGGGAGCATTGCCGACAGTCCATAACGGGATTTGGGTCAACGTTTGCTAATATGTATGCTAATGTCAAATGTATACCTCATTAATTTTTAAACTGTAAGTCAATACGACAATGTGCTATACGATCGATATATAAATCACTCACCATGTCTTTAACACAAGTCATTTAAATGTAGTCTGCCATATTTGGAAGGTAACAAGCTGCCATATTTGGTATGTATAAAATGTATACCTTATAAGAGATATATAATTTTGATTTGAAAAAGAAAGAGACAATCGATGATTATTTTAAATTGTTTTCATTTCCTATCAATAAAATGATAATTGGCTTTAACTTACCTGTAAAATATAACAGTTTCAGCGTATTATATTTCAAATGTATTAGTATTTTAGTTGCACATAAGCAAACTGTCAATTTATAACATGTAAATAGAAAAGATCTCTTTGTGTGAGCACCAGAAAACAAAGCACCGAAATAAGAGTACTCGTAGTTACTGAAAACTAGTTCAAATCCACGATCTTGTGCAATTCCAAAATATAAATAAACAGTTTCAATAGGATTTAGTATCATAAGTGTTCATAACTGTACATATCAAGCAATATATGTTCAGTTATGTTTTATTTTGTCAAAAAAAAAAAACAACAAAAAACGAATGCTTGTACCAATAAAACAATATAATAAGATTTTACTACTGTGTTTAATAGATAACCTTTAAACATAAGTTTATTTAAAAGAATCAATAAGATTTCATGGATAATATCTTAATTTAAGAACTTTAAAAACAACATCACCGTTACAATTAAGATTTGATATCACATTGTTAATTATAACTCTAAAGATGCAGGCAAACTTTCTAACACATCTTTGTGTTCATAAAAGAATTTGGTTGAGTTCAACCATAAACCAGCACACCTAAGTGCAAATAATCAGAAACAACCATAAACTGGTACACATAAACCGGCACTCCTAATTGCAAATATTTGTGAACAACCATAAACCGACACAGCGTAAACACCCATAAACAAACATAAACCGGCGCCTAAGTGCAAATACTCAGGAAAAACCATAAACCGGCACACAGAGATTAAAGAGATAATTTTTCATTTCCTATCGTTAATTATCCATTTTTAGATGGTGAGGTTCCCTTGTCACCATCTTATGGTGTAGTTTTGGCGTTAATATTGATTCACTTATAGGGTCTTTGCATCGGAACTCAACACATTTATTTAAAAAAATAGTTGTTGGCATGACACGGGTTAAGTTCTTCTCATAGATGTGATGATGGTATGATACTAAACCCCTAACATGAAGGATTGAACCTGATATTCATATGATGAAGACATAATATTTCAACCAGTTTAATCGAAGTCTAGAGCTGACATGTCAGTTAACTGCTAGTAGTCTTGTTATTTATGTATTATTGTCCTTTTGTTTATTTTCTTTGGTTACATCTTCTGACACCAGACTCGGACTTCGCCTGAACTGAATTTTATTGTGCATATTGTTATGCGTTTACTTTTCTACATTGTCTAGAGGTATAGGGGAGGGTTGAGATCTCAAAAACATGTTTAACCCCGCCTCATTTTTGCGCCTGTCAAAAGTCAGGAGCCTCTGGCCTTTGTAAGCTTTGTTTTATTTTTAATTTTAGTTTCTTGTGTATAATTAGGAATTTAGAATGGCGTTCATTATCACTGAACTAGTATATATATTTGTTTGGGGACCAGCTGAAGGACGCCTCCGGGTTCGAAATTTCTCACTGCATTAAAGACCTGTTGGTGACCTTCTGCTGTTGTCTGTTCTATGGTCATGTTGTTGTCTCTTTGACACATTCCCCATTTCCATTCTCAAATTTACACATTCATGTATTTGGTTTTGATGTTATATTGTTATATTTGTTTCTTTAAAAATGTCCTGTACCAAGTCAGGAAAATGGCCATTGTTATATCATAGTTCGTTTCTGTGTGTGTAACATTTTTACGTTGTGTTTCCGTTGTGTCGTTTGTTTTCTCCTATTTTTTTTAGTGAGAATTCACATTACTATAAGACGTGTCACGGTACTTTTCTATCCCAAATTCATGTATTTGGTTTTTTATGTTATATTGGTTATTTTCATCGGATCTGTCTAATGCTTAGTCCGTTGCTGTGTGTGTTTCATTTTAATGTTGTGTCGTTGTTCTCCTCTAATATTTAATGCATTTCCCTCAGTTTTAGTTTGTTACCCCGATTTTGGTTTTTGTCCATAGATTTATGAGTTTTGAACAGCGGTATACTACTGTTGCCTTTATTTTCACATATGTGCAACTACTTGGAAACAACCATAAACCGTAACAGCCAAGTGTAATCAATCAGGAACAACCTTTAACCGTCACACCTAAGTGCAAGTACTCTAGAACAAACATAAACCGACACACTTAAGTGCAACTATTTGGGAACAACCATAAACCGGCACACCGACGTGAAAATACTCGGAAATAACCACAAACCGGCACACAAGTACAAATATGCCCCAAAACACAAGAATGTCTTGTAGAAAATAGAATCTAATTCAGAACTGACATGATCGTTCTTATATCAATTTTATTGTATTCTTGTTTACGTAAATTTAGAATAGAATTTTAGCAGTAACATGTGTAACGTATAAGTAAAATTGGACCTTTTTATTTCTTGTTAGTTGTTCAAAACACTGAATTCAAATTGGATTGAGTGTATTAGATGTTTCGAAACAATTACCCGCCCCCTTTATTCTACACAACCACCCGCACAGCAAAGTGTATTCTTTTTTTACTCTGTTTATTCACGGTAATGTTGTTTTTAGTTAATTCATGCGCTGTTAACAAACACGTGAAACAAGGAATGTGTTTTTTTAATTTGATAAATGCTTTTTGTGTTTTTTGTGTATGTTTGTTGATCTTGAGATTGTAACACAGTGATGACTGCTGTAACTATATTTTTGACTATTTTAACGATTATGTCTGTTTTGTTCACGCATCGTCGAAAAAAACGGAATTTAATCCGACTGTCATAAAAGTGAGAGGTCTATCGCTATAAAAACAGGTTCAATCCACCAGTTTCTACATTTCAAATTGCCTGTACCAGTCAGAAAAATAACAGTTGTTGGTCATTCGTTTTTGAAATATTTTGTCATTTGATTTTGCCATGTGATGAGGGACTTTCCGACTGAATTTTCCGCGGAGTTCAGTAATTTTGTGATTTTATTTTTAAGCACGCCTCATTCTTGGGCCGTGTTCTTATCATTTCTGTTGTGGTAATATACCATTGCAATATACAATCTCGTTCATTGCAAATAACCGTTGTGAATTATTTACTAATCCGTAAATATATCTGTTTTCGGTGACGAATGTTCATTCCTTTAAGTCATGACTTTCTTTATAAATAAACATTAACGGTTCGGTAACTACAATAAACAACTGATTCCACCCAATTTGAATTTGCCGAAAAGTACATGTTTCTAGAGAGATTAAAATTCATAACCGAAAAGACCGAAAAGCCAGGTAAATTGGTCGTCACTTTTCATCAAATCTTTAGACTGGTGTCTCGATTTTCATATTTTTATATATAATATATATTCAGAAAATCTTTTGATTAATTATAAAATTATTTTTGTTGATTATAATTGTATGAAGGTCGTATATGGGACTCCAGTTGTGTACCATCGTACTTAACGTTTTCATCACATTGTTTGACTATGTCACTTTGTTTGGTTGTAGAGGAAAACAATACAAAATGGAATGTTTTATAAACATTTAAAGGAACTTAAAATAAATCTTTTATACTTTATTTTTGTATTTTTGGAAGAATGATTAAATTAGCCAAAGTTAAATATTTGATAAATTTTGGAATAAAAAAGGTAAAAGAACAGAGTGAAAGATTAGGTACTTTGAGCTTGCTTTGAGTACTTTCAAACATTCTTTTATCGATATTGTGAAAGCATGTTCTTTATTTGCTCCTTTTCTATGATATTTGTTTTATTGAATTGATTGGGTTTTTTTTTGTTTTTTTTTTTTTACTTCTTTGTTGCGCCTTAATAGAACGCTGAAAGAAAGGATATTGAGTATCATTTGATGATAACAACACAAATCACTACTTGTAAGAAACAATATGTAATTGTCGTTCTTCATCTTAAAGTCACTTTATGTGTATATTCTATCTGTTTAACAAGATAAGAAATTAAAGTGGTGTGTTCTTTTAAAAAACTAACACGAAAAGAAAGCCGATGACAATCGTGTCAAAAAGACATATATGATACGTACGCAGATACATTATAAAGTAAACAAAAATATTTTCTGAAATATTTATTGTCATATTTGTTAACTAATATCAGCAAAGCGACGGGTGTCACATGTTGAGCAGGATCTGCGTACCATCCGGGGCACCTGCGATCAGCACCTGTGTTTGGTGCGGTTCGTGTGACACATTAGTTAGTTTTATATGTTGTGTTTTGTGTACTGTTGTTTGTCTGTAGGTTTTTTTTTCTTTTTAAGCCATTACATTGTCAATTTTATGTATAATTTTACATCGTCAGCTAACTTTTGATCCTGAATATCGCAACAATTCCATTTTATAAAACAAATGTTCACTGCGATGATCATAGGTGGCTTTAAGGGTAGGAGGGTGTCCTGGTGGGTTTTCTCGGAATTAGAACAATGTCTGGGTAGGGCGACTTGTGATCCTGTTGACTTTTACCTTGTAAACTAGCATGTTAAATCGAGGTCAGAGTGTCAGTCGTCATATCGCTTTAATGCACTTGATTAATCATTTGTTTGAAACTAGTATCGTATTAGATAACCCAAGCGTTTATTGCGTCTGAATGATAATTAAATAATTGCAATGTAATCCTCAAAGCAAGACCACATTTTTTAGAACACACAACTTAGTATTACCCAAGACCAGATTAACTATTAAAGCTAAACAGACTAGGTATGAACGATGGTATTGAAATTCAATGTGTAAAAAACAGGAGTTCAATTTCTTTTATTATCATTGTATGATTATTTTTAAATATTCAAAAAATAAGATTTATCTTATATTTTGTAGTCATCGGTAATGGTTTACCTGTTGTGAAAATGAATTCAGGATTTGACGCACATCATTCGTATGATGTCAAACTAAACGGACACATTCCAAATGGTAACTCAACCAAAGGACAAAATGGAAGCATACATCGATCTGAAAAATTGTTAAACGGAAATGGATATACTTCGAATGGCAATGGTCTTTTAAATCATAATGACAATGTCAGGGAAAAACATACCCCGCTTCCGGAAGATGATGTTCGCATGGAGCGAAGTCTTGGACTAATAAGCGGAACCGCTATTATAGCAGGCACAATGATCGGTTTGTTTACCTGCTTTCTGTTTTGCATGTACATTTTGAATTTGAATTACTAGTAAAAGAGATGAGAAATATTCGTAGATGACATAGAAACCCATTAGAAAATAAAAGATGTATAGAGGTGTCCCTATCTCATCGAAATTCGACTAATTACTTGATTTGATTAAAGAGCAATACCAACGGTTATGCATTTCGATACTATATCTTCACACTTTACCTGATATCACAAACAGTTTTAAAGGAGCTCGTATTTCATAAGTTTAAGTTTTCAGCGGTCTGTTGATTACACATAATAATGTCCTTTGATGGCTGGATACTTAGGGACGTATTTGTTAACGTAGGGAGTTGACGCCAATGAGATAAAACAACAACCCGTAACAAATATTTCAACAACAAAAAAGACACACATCAACTAGAGGTCAAGATCTCTAACAATAGATAATATATAAAGCGTTGTATTGTCCCAACTCGAGAAAATATTTGAATAAATTATTATTTCAAATATATACCACAGTACAAAGTCTCCATCTTGCTTAAAAATATTGGGCGTAATATTGATAAAACCACTGACGAGTTTTCCTGACTTGGAAAAGACAACAGATACTTGGACCAGTGTTGGTATCCGCAATAAAACAAAATATCGAACATTAAGGTAAATTCAGAGGAGAGACATTCACGCAACTGTCATTTATTTGACTTGATACTGTCTTTTTCACAGAAAAATTGTGGGTTAAATATGATTTTATAGCTAGCTTCACTAGAGAGAAAAACATTTAGTATTTTCCCTATTATCTAAAAGACTTTTAAAGTTAATGTTTTGTTCATTGTTGACACTGCAGACAGAGTCACAAAGTAGAACAATTTATTGTGTTTCGCACCGTTTCCTATTCGCGTCCATTTAAGAAAAAGAGAGTAGAAAATATAATTTTTAATAAAATGGAGAATTTGCTAATCATTTGAAAAACAATTTGTACTTGAAGTTTTAAGTTTTGCATTGTGTTTAAAATCTTTCTGGTTTTGTTTTTTGAACAATAAAGGGAACATTATTATGATAAATCCACTCAGAGCAAATTATACGTATGTAATTATAGGTTCCGGAATATTTGTTTCACCTAAAGGTGTATTGGAAGGAGCCGGATCTGTAGGAATGAGTTTAGTCATATGGCTTAGTTGTGGTATAATATCCATGTTAGGTATGTATCTAGAACAAATATCATATACCCCAGTCATTCTCTTATAGTCAATATGTTTGGTTCTGTTCATAAAATGTTTTGCTCTATTCTCAAAATAATTACCAAACAATCCATTTCACTTCATTTTGTAACATTGGACAAGATAAATAAAATTGAGAATGGAAATGGGGAATGTGTCAAAGAGACAACAACCCGACCAAATAAAAAAAACAACAGCAGAGGGTCACCAACAGGTCTTCAATGTAGCGAGAAAATCCCGCACCCGGAGGCGTCCTTCAACTGGAGAGATTCAAGAGAATATTTTAATACAATAGGAATGCATATTTCTGAAGATTTTGCTGTTTTTTTCATTACTCTCAGTAGTTTAACGGTATTGATTGAAATTAAAATGAATTTGGATTTGATGATGATTTATTGATTTATTTTCAGGAGCCCTGACATATGCTGAGTTAGGGACAACAATCGCCCGTTCTGGCGGAGAGCATGCATATCTCATGGAAGCATTCAATCCAAACGATAAACACAAATGTTTTGGAAGAATACCAGCGTTTTTATTTGACTGGATCAGCGTATTTATCATTAGACCGTCCATGTTTGCTATTATGTGCTTCACTCTCGGGACTTATGTTACTCAGCCTTTCTATCACGACTGTTTACCACCTATATACTTAACAAAAATATTCACAGTTTTAGCAATGGGTAAGATAATTTAATCATTATGTAGGGGAAATATTACAAATTATGAATTTTACAAATGTAAAAGCATTTCTTTTTTTTTAAGAGTCTGCCTGGATATGACCATTGTATGAAGCACGTGGTTCATTTCTAAGCAGCAGTTATAAGTAACTACTGTACACGTCTTTTTTTGTTTCTGGTATGCTAAAATATAAAAATGCTATTAATTGCAATACTTTACAAAATTATTGATATAAATGAACAGTCACTACGACAAAATTGTAAACAAAAAACTCAACATTTTTATCTAGTTTTTCAATTCAATTTATATTCTGATTGCTTTAGCTGTTTGTGTTCAGAAACAGTTTAGAATAGTAAGAAACAATAATATACTGTAATCAAAGATTTTACTTGAAACATACGTATTTTCAGTCTTGCTGTGTGTTATCAACTGTATGAGTATCAAATTTGCTGAAAGAATTCAAGTTGTCATGATGGTTGTTAAACTGTTGGCAGCTGCCATTATAGTAGGTGGTGGATTCTATAGTCTGTCACAGGGAAATACAGAAACAATTGCCAGTGGGTTCGAGGGAACGGGGACAGAAACGTCTATTATAGTTCTGTCATTTTATAACGGATTGTGGGCATATGACGGATGGTAAGTTTCAGATTTTTTTTATTGATTGGTGTTTAACACCACTCTCAACACGATTGTGCTCTTTCGTGACGGCTAATTTGTTTTGGTGGAGGAAGCCGGAGTGTCCATAAGAACCACCGACCTTTGGTATGAAAACTGACAATCCTGTTCAATAAAAATTGCACCCTAGCCCACCTGCCATGTGCAGAGATCGAACTCACAACTGCAGTGTGTCCAGTGTTGCTAGTAATACAGTAGATCGACTGCTCAGACCACTCGCCTTTTATTCATCAAAACTCATTGCATTAAAATCTATGAAAATCATCTAAAATTGCATATTGATTCCTATGGAAATGTAGACCCTTTGACAAACATTGGTAATAGTGCATTTAAACGATCTAATTATGCACCGTTTCATGGGGACTTTCCTTTGCTAGATTGTATTGATTATATTTATCATTATCTAAGTTTAAATTGTTAAAAAAGGGGGGCAAAAGATACCAGAGGAACAGTCAAACTCATAAATCGAAAATAAACTGACAACGTCATGGCTAAAAATTAAAAAGACAAACAATAGTACACAAAAAATAACATAGAAAACTAAAGACTGAACAACACGAACCCCATCAAAAACTGAGGTTGATCTCAGGTGCTCCTGAAGGGTAAGCAGATCCTGTTCCACATGTGCACCCGCTGTGTTGCTCATGTTATTACATACCCGGCAAATGGTGTAATTCGGAGGTCACATTATTATACAAGGTTTGTACAGAAAAGTGAAAATTGGTAGCTCAATGTGTCATCATGCTGTTATTACTGCACCTCTCTAAATAAAACAAATTAAAAAAAAAAACACATATGTTAATCTATCCTAGTTATGTAGAAATAACAAACGACAACCTATTGACCCTCTTTTTTCACAAGAAAAGACACGAACAAGGTCTCCATCTTCTAACGAAATAATAATATCAATACAATCTTCGAAAATCGCGATGATTTTCTTTTAATCTAAAGTTAATCCATATCAATTTACTGTGTAGTAAAATATGTTGACATGGTATCCTTCGTATTTAGTTTAACGAGTTGTTCAAGATATTTAATTATGAGACTTGAGCTAAAGACGATATCCCATGATTATATCGTGAGCAACAATTTAAAAGTCGTGCGCACCAGTTCGAAAACCGTGCACATGAAATAGAAAGTCGTTCGCATGAGTTTAAAAGTAATGCCAATGTATTTTTTAACCTGGTGCGCACTATTTCTAATTATCTCATCAAAATTATTAGGATTCATGACATTGAAGGGACTAAACACAATCATGCCAAACGAACGCCTGACTAACAGACTTAACTACACTAGAACATCGTGCTTATTTCAGATTATCAATTTTTCACGAATTTATGAACTTTTATAATGTACGAAAGGAGTTTTTCCTTGATATCACTTTCATTGTTTGATATGCAAGTTTTAACGTGTCTTCTTTCATTTGATGTAGGAATAACTTAAATTTTGTTACTGAGGAACTTCAGAATCCAAGAAAGTAAGTTGTTCTTTAGAATACTTGAAATCTACAAAATTGTTTATTTTCTTAAATCTCAATAGTAATAGCAATTTAAAGAGAAGTTATAATTGAGTGATACATATATGTTACGAAAAAGTAGGATAGCTTATGGTAAAACAACGTTAAACAATTCCAATAAACTCTACGGAAATGTGATTTATTTATATACTAGTAAACAAATTAGCATGAGTTAACGAGACAAAATATCATTTATTGAAGAAAGCCTCAATTTGAAAAGCTTACTGAAGATTTAAGCCATTATAAACTTGACATTATATCATTACAGAAATATTCCACGCGCTATATGTATAGCAATACCTCTAGTCACAGTGGTGTATATAGTAGTAAATATTGGCTACTTTGCTGTACTCACTCAGGCAGAAATACTAGAGTCGGGAGCAGTAGCAGTGGTATGTTGTACTCAAAACAATGAATTGTTTTCATTAATTGAATTCATAAATGATTTAAATCGAAGAAGCTATAACAACAAAAAAAAAACAAAAAAAAAACTGACAGCATCAGAACTCAAAGTGTCAAAATCAATCATTTATTCAACAAAAAATTACACTGCATGCACAGTACATTATAGGGATTTGAATTTATGTCAAGTTCTAAATAGTTGTTCGTAAAGACTAGAATCGCAGTAAGCGAATTATTAGAGCAAATATCTAGAACGCAAAATAAACAAGTAATTGAGTATTTTTTTAGTATAAAAAAGTCTGGAAAACATAAAACTATAATAACTGGAACAGAACCCTTTTTACAGATGCGCATTTCGACAATTAATGTTTCTGCAGTGATGCTAGATGCAATACTTTTTAAAATCACAAACCTATTCAATTTTGAAGAGCATGATGAATCCGACACACTTTGCCATGAATTATGTATTTTTCGAAACTTTTTTGATTCTACTTACAGGAATGGGGTAAAAGAATGTTGGGTGTTATGCAATGGATTATTCCTGTTTTTGTTGTTTGCTCGTGTTTTGGTTCCGCAAACGGATCATTATTTTCAAGTGGACGGTAAGCTAGCATTTTATTTTACGTTAATAATAGGTGCTTGGTTAATTCAATGTTACTAACGTTATTTTTTCTTGAATCATATTATTTTATGAAGACATTGTATTTTTGTACTAATAAAATATTTTCTTACAACAAATACTGGATAATGCTTTGTTCCGAAATGTTAAGTTAATATGAAAAAGAAGATGTGGTATGATTGCCAATCAGACAACTCACCACAAGAGACTAATTGACACAGAAATAAACAACTATAGGTCACCGTACTTTCAACTGATTTTATAGTTTGTCCTTATTGTTGTGCTGTCACAACACTGTCTCATGTTAGGGAGAGGGTAGAGCCCTGCCACTTACTTTATGGTGCATGTTCCAAGAAAGTGAGGATCCTGTAGTTAAGTGGTTGTCGTTGGATAATGACTGTCAAATATTTGTTTTCGTGAATAATTTTGCTTTGAGTAAGGCCGTTAGTTTTCTCAATTAAGTTGTTTCATATTTTTCTTCTCTGAGCCTTTTATAGCCGACAATACGATATTGGATGATTTTCTCATTGGTTTTTTTTTTCTTTTTTAAAGGCCGTACGGTTGGTTATGATTAAAATGGTGGATACTTGTCTCATTGGCTATCATACCACATCTCCTTCCTTATTATAAAAAAGTTGTGATATGTTCATAGATATAAACAAAAATGTGGTATGAGTACAAATGAGACAACTCTCCATTCAATTCACAATTTGTTAAAGTAAATAATTGTTGGTCAAAGTGCGGTCTTCAACACGGAACCTTGACTCACACCGAACAGCAAGCTATAAGGGCCCGAAACATGACTAGTGTTAAAGTACTCAAACGCAAATATCAACGATCTAATCTATATAAATAAAAACGCGAAACGAAAGACATTTATATTCCACATTAACAAATGACAACCACTGAACATCAAGTTCTTGACTTATAATAGATCCAAACAAATGGAACTGGTTTAAGCTTTTTGATAGGTACCACCTTCACCCTTACCCGAAACAAAATAGAAAGACATATTATAAAATATCAATTAAGATGATTTCACTCAACAAAAGACATATGATCACAAAACAAGTGAATATACAATGAGCGAATAAATTGATATATGGCACAATGTAAATACAATATCAATAAAATAAGGGGTGAGATGTTAAACAATTTCAGAAATACCACCATCACCTTGAACAAAATGCCACCAAATAGAATATTGTACACAGGTAAATGAAAATAATTTTATTGTTAGGTATACATTAATGGAGAACAATATATTGTTTACATATTCATCACAGAACAAAAGTGAAAATGTATAGTCATACCAAACACCTATTAAAACTTGTATATATTAGAAATAAAGAGACGAGATGCAAGTACACATTTAATTACAAAAAGCATTACAATTTGTATCAACAGGTCAAATCAACACGAAAGAACGATTTGAAAGTACTCTTGTCTACTGAACTGAATTTTGCAGGTCAAAACCAAATTTGCAGGTCAAAACCAAATATATCGTTTTTTCACCAAATGGAAAATATATTGGAGACAACAATTCTAAAGTTCTAGAAAATTAGATATTACACAAAAAAAAAACAATTTCTTGATTGCCCTACACCAATGGAACAAAATGTTTTATTATACGAACTGTACTGTGAATCACGCAATATTGACCTCACAACATATATTGTCAAACAGAAATTCATTCGATAGCAATAAACACACAAGAAATGTTTTTGAAGACTTGATGTGAACATATAACTATGGTATTCACTAGGATCCAATTACAAACTGTATAACTTTTTTTCAGATTATGTTATGTTGCCGCATATGATGGTCATTTGCCGTCTGTGTTATCATTCTTACACTTACGGAGACACACTCCGATCCCGTCCATGATATTTACAGTAAGTTTGAATGTACATTGATGCATATCGAATTTAAGTTACAGTAATTGTTATTTTAGGTAAATTTGTAAAAGGGGAGTTTTACTTGGAGATCAACATTATTTAAAGTCTTATGAAACTTCAAATTACACAAACAAAATCTCAAATTTAAAAGAAATTTCCTTTTTCTGAATTGTTGGCTTCCAGCCAAGAGGCCATCAATTTACCGACATGTTTTCCATATTCAATTATATCAGCCTTACCTCAGCGTGAACTTTCTCGTATAAATCCGGCGAAAGCAATTAACACACCGGTTGGGCGATTCTGCGATTTTTTTTTACTAGATAAGACTTTGATTTTTTTTATTGAAATGTACAAAATAAATATTAATTGTGTATATAATGATTTGATCACAAAGGAGCAATGTAATGGCACCTTTAAATATATTGATAGTACCATAATTTGTTTTGTAAAATATTACACTTGCTGTTTAATAAAAGTAACTTAGCAATAAGATAAAAACGACTTGTATGAGCATTTCGTTCAATAGACTTAGTTTTCAAATTTTCAAATTGGTTTTGACAATTACATCGCTTTTCATTAGAAACATGATTTTAGTTTTGAAATAAATAGTCAACTTTTTCACGTTAACTGCCATTTTAGCGGTATTTTTTACATTGTCGAATAAGCGGGAAGATTGGCTAGCCATAAAACAAAGTTCAACCCGACACATTTTTTTTTTAAATATCCTGTACCTTTTCAGATATAAATTGTTGCAGTTGCCGATTTTATGTAAGTTGTCGTTTGTTTTTGTTGCAGTTCAGTGTTTCTGTTCTTCCGTTGATTTCCTCTTATAGTTGATGTGTTTCCCTCTGTTTTGTTTTGTAACCTGGATTTGTCTTCTCCTAATCGATTTATGACTATTGAACAGCGGTATACTACTGTTACATTTATTTAACATCTTATTTTGGTTTAAAATTGTTCTTAAAAAAAGGATAATATTTCTAAAGATTTGTGTAAACTATATGAAATTTCATTGCCACAAATAGATGTAAGTCATCGTGCGCAGTTTACAAAAATGCGTATAACTTGGCTTGTTTTTCTCCCTTCAGAAAAGGAAAGCGCCTTTTTAAACGGCACAGCAATCGTCAACTTTCTTTTCTGACTTACTTATCAATATACCTGATTTAACAGATTATAACATTTTGTTTTTTGTAACGTTTCAGCTTATAATCTCAGCACTTTTAGTTGTTCCATTTGACCTAAGTTCGTTGATTGGTTTCTTCAGTTTTACTGCTTGGATATTCTATGGCTTAACTGCTTCTACAGTACTTGTACTACGCTACAGATTTAAGCATAAAGCTGAACACGACAACTATCAGGTACTTACAAATAAAAAACTCCACTCATTTTGGGGTCCACTTCTATCAAAGCCAAAAGTTTCATATTTATATATCCCGTATTTTCTGTCCCATTTTATTATCCCAGAATCATGCCAAAGTCAATTTGTTTCAAATTGCCAAAACTTTGATAATTAAAACACCTATTAGCGTGGTGGTGTAGGAGGAGACAGAGACACCAGTTTTGGTGCAAAATACACATACCAGTTGTTGCAGTGTGTAGATAATAACAAACAATGACATTCTATAGCTTTGGTTGCACATTGGGGTTAAGAGAGTCTGACCATTGCATGTTTCACTCCAATTTAAAAGGTAACCATTTTAAATTTTAAACACTTGAAGAAATAGTGATAAATAAAAAAAAGGAGCCTAAGCTGAAATATATAAATAATGGAATATCGAGCTACACAACGCTTTTTTTTCTTACATATGCACACAATTTTGGGTTCTTTTCACATGTATGATTTTTATCGGAAATACACGATTAAAGAAAAGTAGAACTTTCATAGCAGTAAAATAAATTCCTTGTTGAATGTCAAAGGGTATTTTACACAAATACCAATTAGTTGGAATTATTAAGTGGACGTTTTGCAAAAAGCTATCAAAAGTACCAGTCTTATAATTTCATACGTGTTTCGTCTACATAAGACTCATCAGTGACGCTCAGATAAAAAAAAAAGTTATAAAGCCAAACAAGTACAAAGTTGAGGAGCACTGAGGACCCAAACTTCCAAAAATGGTGTCAAACAAAGCTAAGATGATATATGACTGGGATAAGAAAATCCTCAGTATTACAATATACTTTTGTCAAAGGGAAATTTATAAAAATGACGTAAACAAAGTTGTGTTGATGAGTTGCTCATTTATTAGAAGTGACACATATAAATAAAAGATTAAATGTTTAAATGCTGGATTTTTAAGACTTTTTAGAATAAATAATAATTTAATTCATTTTCAGGTCATTTTTCAGATACAGTCATTTTTTTAAGTACAATTTTCAAACAAGAGCAGGAACCTGTACATTTAAAAAAAAACCTTAGAAATTTATAATTGGTAGTTTCAGTCCCATGCTTAATGTATTTGTTTATTTGTTATACAAGTTTGTTCATGTTTGACCTGATGTTTTTTATGTTGATCTTTCAGGTTCCTCTTGTGGTGCCGATTCTTGTTATGATTCTCTCTGTCTATTTAGTTCTCGTTCCTTTAATATACTTACCAAAGCCAGAATATATCCATGTTCTGATATTTATGGCTGTTGGACTATTGTTGTACTTTTTGTTGGTTTACAAAGAAATAAAGATTCCATGCGTGGGTAAGTTATGTTAAAATAATTTAATTAAGGATGTAACACGTCTTTTGATTTATTTTTTTCCTTTTTTATGTTATTTCTTCATAGACAGAAAACAATATTACAGTCATTCCTTAAATAATAATTTACCAGAAATAATTTTCAATAAGTATATATCAATTATGCATCCTGTTTACAAAACTTTGAATTTTCCAAAAAAACTAAGGATTTTCTTATCCCAGAAATAGCTTACCGTAGCTGTATTTGGCAAACCTTTATGGAATTTTTGGTCCCCAATGCTCTTCAACTTTGTATTTGTTTGACTTATTAACTGTTTTGATTTGAGCGTCACTGATGAGTCGAATGTAGACGAAACGCGCGTCTGGCGTATTAAATCATAATCCAAGTACCTTTGATAACTATTCTGATTTGCGGAATATAAAGT
Source organism: Mytilus galloprovincialis (assembly GCF_965363235.1). Classification (NCBI taxonomy): domain Eukaryota; kingdom Metazoa; phylum Mollusca; class Bivalvia; order Mytilida; family Mytilidae; genus Mytilus; species Mytilus galloprovincialis. The sequence goes on from NC_134843.1 coordinate 95,474,667, forward strand.
ATTTACGAAAGGTACTAGGGTTATAATTTAATACGCCAGACGCGCGTTTCGTCTACATAAGATTCACCAGTTATAAAGCCAAACAAGTACAAAGTTAAAGAGCATTAGAACTCCAAAATTCCAAAAAGTTGTGCCAAATGCGGCTAAGGTAAAGTTTTGTAAACAGGAAACATATAAAAATGACCATATAGTTGATATTCATATCAACACCGAAGTACTGACTACTGATTGCAGAAAGTGCTTTGTCTATCAGCTCATAGACATAATTGTGTCATGTGAACACGACGTCATCAACGTTTTTATCATTATTTACTCCATTTTAGAATGAGATTATAAGGATGACTTTAATATTTTTTCTGTCTATTCGAAATTACATAAAAATATGATGCACAATTTTATATAACACGCTACGGGGTTATTAAATGTGTACCACATTTTTGATGTTATTTCTTCAAAGACCAAAAAAATATTACAGTTATTCCTTAAATAATAATTTACCAGATACAATTTTCAATAAATATATATCAGTTATGCTTCATCCGTATTTGATATCATACTATTTTGTTCTTCAACTTAATTATTATATATATGTGTACTTTTATGATGTGTAATCGTATTATTTACACGAACATGCATAGGTTTCCCTATGCCAGTTGTATGGAAAAAACAAAAATGCTTAATGTTACAATTGAAGTAAATATTTGAATTAATGATACAACAACTTAAAAAAATAGGTTGAACAAATTTGGATCCCACTTTTTTTACAGTAGAGTTAAAAGTAGAAATTCACTCAGAATAAACATAACATTTAGCATAAAGGAAGATTATGTAAAGTGTTTAGTCTTAAATCAATATATCGGACAACTAATTAAATGAATAATTTTGGTGTGTTTTATTTGCAGGTTTAGCAACTAAATTTATGCAGAAACTTTTTCTAATTGTCCCTCCTTCCGGGAAGGCAGAATAGGAATACAGATTACTCAGCAATAAAAACCAATGCAAATCTGTTATGAAATGTGATCTACAGCAAGTCCATATTTTGAATTGTATTGTTTCGTATAAAATGTGTAGGTTGCATCTTGCATGAACATAAGAACATCGACATTATCTTTCCATGTATGTACTATCATATACCATAATGAACATTGCATTTATTTTTTTCTCAACGGCATTATCTATTAACAGTTGTACTTAGGTTATTATGTGATTTAAACCAAATAGTATATAAAATATTGTGTATTGCTTTGTCACAATAACTTTGCATGGTCCTTAAAACAATTATATGGCACCGATTATTCACTCGACAAGTTGTGCAAATCTATCACGTAAGAATTCTCCCGTAGAAGCTCCACTAGAAACTACCAAGAAAACTAAATGATACAATTTTAACTGAAATAGTAAAATAGTTATCAAAGGTACCAGGATTATAATTTTGTACGCCAGACACGCGTTTCGTCTGCATAAGACTCATCAGTGACGCTCATATCAAAACATTTATAAAGCCAAACAAGTACAAAGTTGAAGAGCATTGATGATCCAAAATTCCAAAAAGCTGTGCCAAATACGGCTAAGGTAATCTATGCCTGGGATAAGAAAATAGCTCCTATAAAATGCTGTCAATTTATATAAACAAATTACATTATCATATTGGATTTCTATTGAACTAATACATTGAACATTTACAGTAGCTTTAATTGCAGGGGGTAGATACTAATAAATCAATTAATGACATATAGCAAAAACCTCAATTGATTTAAACGTAAAACCTCTAAACATCTTTATCTTATTTGTCTGTGTCGTGGGCATGCTTACCCCTTGACATATGTATACAATTTATCTTCCTTTTTCATATGTGTATATACCCAACCATTTAGGAAGTAAATTCTAAATTGGAAGTGGACCTTAATTTTTTTACATTTAAAAGAAAGAGGCAGTAACCATAATTCCCCAGAAAATAAAACATATTATCACATGTAAAAGAAAAATCTATATTTTACAGAAAGAGTCTACCTATGTTGTAGATACGACACATGTTAATAGACACAACATAGTCAAAAAAAATTAAAGTACCTGTTGACATGATGTTACAATATTTTACCTCGTATTGTTTGTTTGCAGTGGCGGATACAGAAATTATTAAAAAGGGGGCCCACTGACTGTCTAAGAGGGGACCGCTCCAGTCATGCCTCAGTGATTCCCTAAATAATCAACAACATATTCCCACAAAAGGGGAGTGGTCGGACCCTCTATCTGTCTCAGGTTTTGTATACTGAAACAATTATGGTCCTTTGAGAAGGTGAATAACCCTTACTCGGATCGATAATTTTAGATATGCTCCTCCTCAGCAGGCCATAGTTGTATAATATTTGAATAATTGATAGATAAATAATTGCTCTCCAATGATATGGTAATTTTTGTAGGAATATATTGAAGTCATCAAGATTTTGAAGGCTTATTTGCACTATTAAGCGTAATATATTTTCTTTTATTATTGCATCTTATGTTTTTGTTTTTGTTATATCATTATTATTGTTAAAGTTTTTTTGTCATTTAATATAACCATTTGTGAATCATCTTTATATATTTTATGATAATAAAGTTATTTGATTTTGTTATAAGATGAATGTTTCATTATTATCATTCGTTAGAATAGTTCGTCCATCAAATCATTAAGGCCGCTCTAGTTATTTGGAATTCTCCCAACTATAAAAGAGAAATCTAAAGGATTTTCTCCTTGTACGGTGTCTGCTTACTATTTCTGAACACTTGAGATTACTCCCGATTTTTGGTGAGGTTCGTATTGCTTAGTCTTTTGTTTTCTGAGTTGTGTTTTTTAAACAGTTGTTTGTTTGTTGTCATACTCTTTTTTTTTTTTGCAAAGGCCTTGGATCTTATTTTTAGTTTTGTGAGTTTGAATGTCGCTTTGGTATATTTTGCCTCGCGATCGACAACATTTTTAGCTCACCTGGCACGAAGGGCCAAGTGAGCTTTTCTCATCACTTGGCGTCCAGCGTCCGTCGTCGTCCGTCGTCGTTAACTTTTACAAAAATCTTTTCCTCTGAAACTACTGGGCCAAATTTAACCAAACATGGCCAAAATCATTATAAGGGTATCTAGTTTATAAGTTGTGTCCGGTAACCCGGACAACCAACCAAAATGGCCGCCATGGCTAAAAATAGAACATACGGGTAAAATGCAGTTTTTGGCTTATAACTCAAAAAACCAAAGCATTTGGAGCAAATCTGACAGGAATAAAATTGTTAATCAGGTCAAGATCTATCTGCCCTTAAATTTTGAGATGAATCGGACAACCCGTTGATAGGTTGCTGCCCCTGAATTGGTAATTTTAAGGAAATTTTGCTGTTTTTTGTTATTATCTTGAATATTATCATAGATAGAGATAAACTGTAAACAGCAAATATGTTCAGTTAAGTAAGATCTACAAATAAGTCAACAAGACCAAAATGGTCTGTTGACCCCTTTAGGAGTTATTGTCCTTTATAGTCAATTTTTAACCATTTTTCGTAAATCTTAGTTATCTTTTACAAAAATCTTCTCCTCTGAAACTACTGGGCAAAATTAAACCAAACTTGGCCACAATCATCATTGGAGTATTCAGTTTAAAAATTGTGTTCGGTGACAACAACAACAACAACAACAACAACAACAATACTTTATTTTAAGAGGGTTACACAGTTAGCTATATAACTAATCTTCCCTGAGGCCCTCATCATGAGAAATCAAACAAAATGCAAACATATACATTGCATACATTACTATAAAAAGTCAAGTATGATAATAATGTTTAATACAACTTGATAAAATGTGATGAAAAAAATAAACATGATGACATGATCAGTTTTTAATATTATTGATATAGCTAGGTTGATTTCAATAAATGATCTGTTATTTTGTATTTGAAAGAATTAACATTTGTAATATTTCTTAACGGTATTGGCAAATTATTCCACAAGAATGGTCCAGAATACATAAAAGATTTTTTGAACAATTCTGTTTTTGGTTTAGGGAGTATGAGGTTTCCTTGAACAGCATTTCTCAAGGGGTATGGATTTCTGTCTGAAACATAATGAAACTTGTTAGTAAGATATGATGGGGCATAATTTTTAATACACTTAAATGTCATCACTAACTTATGATATTTTATTCTCTGTTCAACTGTCATCCAGTTTAAATGTTTGAATAAGGGTGCAGAAGGAGCGAATGGGTCTGTTTCTAGTATTAATCTAGCAGCCCTCTTTTGTAATTTTAATATCCTTTTTAAACCCTCACTGCTACAACTACTCCACACTATACAACAATAATCAATTAGTGGCAAGATATAACCATTATAGAATAATTTTCTGCAGTCTAGATTTAGAAATTTTTTAATCTTTAATAGTAGATATAGTCTAGATGATATTTTTGAGCAGATCACATCAATTTGGTTTGTCCATGTGAGGGAAGGGTCAATTTTAATGCCTAAAAGACTTTCACATGTGGAAGATTGTATCACTTGATTGTTAATAGTTAAACAACTCTCATTGTAATGTGGCATTGCTCTTTGCTTCGTTCCAATAATCATATATTTTGTTTTAGTTTTATTGATGAACATATTGTTATCATTGCACCATTCCTCTACACCATGTAAATCTTCTTGTACCTTTGACTGTAGAGTTTGATAACAATTACCAGAAAGATGTAAAGTTGAATCATCGGCATATAAATCAGTGCAACAATTTTGCATATAAATAGGAAGGTCGTTTATGTATAATATAAACAGAAGGGGGCCTAATATGGAGCCTTGGGGGACACCATACTTGATATAAAGTTTTTCAGAATGAGCATTACCAATTTGTACTTGTTGAGTTCTTTCATTCAAATATGATTTAAAAAAAGAAACAGCAGTATTATCAAAACCCGACCCGGCCAACCAACCAAGATGGCCGCCATGGCTAAAAATAGAACTTGGGGGTGAAATGTAGATTTTGGCTTATAACTCTGAAACCGCAGCCTTTAGAGCAAATCTGACATGGGGGGTAAAATTGTTTATCAGGTCAAGATCTATCTGCCCTGAAATTTTCAGATGAATCTGACAACCCGTTGTTGGGTTACTGCCCCTGAATTGGTAATTTTAAGGAAATTTTGCTGTTTTTGGTTATTATCTTGAATATTATTATAGATAGAGATAAACTGTAAACATCAATAATGTTAAGCAAAGTAAGGTTTACAAATAAGTCAACATGACGGAAATTGTCAATTGAATCCTTAGGAGTTATTGTCCTTTATAGTCAATTTTTAACAATTTTCATAAAATTTGTAAATTTTAACTAACATTTTCCACTGAAACTACTGGGCCAAGCTCATTATAGATAGAGATAATTGTAAGCAGCAAGAATGTTCAGTAAAGTAAGATGTACAAACACATCACCATCACCAAAACACAATTTTGTCATGAATCCATCTGCTTCCTTTGTTTAATATTCACATAGACCAAGGTGAGCGACACAGGCTCTTTAGAGCCTCTAGTTTTATATATCTTTTAATACAATAACTAGGTCTTTTCATGAGGAATATTTCTTCCCAATTTACAACATGAGTTCCGTTAAAAAGGAATATTCGAGCGAGCAATAAAAAATAGTGTTTTTATATCACATATTTCTTACTTACAAATATATTCTACATTTCTTTTGCGTAAATTTCCTTGCACATGATCCTTACACCAATACTGTTACCTCAAAAAAATATTGTCACATATCAGTGCTTAATAAAAAAAAAACCTGAAAAGTAATTTACAAGACCGTAGTAGATACTACATAATAAGTTGAAAATGGCATATCAAGTTCATTAGAAGCGATGAAAATCAAATGCTCCGGCTGAGGATGAAATCTACCAATCCATAAATGAAATGCAACCTCTGTGCACAGTCGACCATTTGTACTTAAAGAGACCTTAAAATATGGCCATACAAAAAACTGAATTGACAAGTTGGAACAAAACGACTATCATGAATCAGGGTTGTTTATAACAAGTGAGTTATTTAAAAAATGGTTTGAAATGGTCAAGTTGAATCATGATTGGTTGACCTTAAAAGAATGTATGTGTCTAACATGAGCTCGGATATGTTCAACTAGTCGTAAACCCAATCACAACTTCCTTAATGGTTTGCGTCATTAACGAATGCGACTTATCATGGAATTTTTATTTCCTCTGTGCGACAAGATGGGTGCCACCAGTTCTACCCTCCCAGAACACCTGTTTTTATTCCGGCAATTGGTCGGTTTTGTTTTGCTTAATCTTTGGTTTTCTGAACAATTGCTTATGTGTTTTTTCTGATGGTCAAGATTATGTCTGTCTTTAATTTTGTGACTTGTGAATCTTTTTCGTTTCAAGTTTTTATCCGTGTTGAAGACCGTAATTTGACCTATAATGGTTTACATTTACAATTTTTTACTTGGGTGAGAGAGTTGTCTCATTGGCACTCATACCACATCGTCTTATATGCAATTAATCCTCCATTTTAAAAGAATTGCCAGGAATATGACAGTTGTTTTCAATTCGTTTGGTGTGTTTGACCTTTGATTTTGTTATTTGATTATTGACTTTCCATTTTGAATTTTTCTCGGAGTCCAGTATTTTTGTGATTTTACTTTTTCCTTCTTATTATCAACGTATTTGTCACAAAAAAACAAAACACAATATAATCAAACCTAGAATTCAGATATTAGCCTTTACTAATAAGATGAATTGGTTGATCATGATTGTGTAAACAAAAGTTGAAATTGGCATGATGTTTTCGTTAATAAGATAATGTATTGCCTACATACTTTATATATTCAAGATAATGTAGAATGAGATACATGTTGCACTTTGTAAATACAGCTATATATTTCCCAAACCACGCCACTTTTGGGGAGATTTAGAATTTTCATGGAAAATTAATTTTGTTTACATACTGGTTCCCAGTTATGGTGTCTGTGTTCCATCTCATAGAGACATAACTTGGGAATGTTACCAGTAAATATACATGTGCATATTGTTTACATTGAAATCTGTGGTAACCCTTCATTCGAGGTAGGGGTAGTTAAGAAAATAAGTGTTAGTTTGAACTCTGAAAAGTTCAGGGCATATAAACGTTGAAAATATGCCGCACAGCACTATATTTTGACCTTTGAAAAAAATTGTAGTGCCTATGAACTTTCAATTCTAAGATAAAAGAGGGACAAAAGATACCAAAGGGACAGTCAAACTCATAAATCTAAAACAAACTGACAACGCCATGGCTAAAAATGAAAAAGACAAACAAACACACACACAACATAGACAACTAAAGAGTAAACAACACGAACCCCATCAAAAAAACTAGGGGTGATCTCAGGTGCTCCGGAAGGGTGAACAGATCCTGCTGCACATGTGGCACCCGTCGTGTTGATTAAGTGATAACAAATCCGGTAAATAGTCTTATTAGGTAGGTCACATTCGTGAAAGGGAAGGGGATTGTAGTTACGACGTAAGAAACATATCCGATATCATTTGTGAAACGGTTATTCCATAACGGTCAACCAACACGTGATGGCGTCCGTTAAATTTACGAAGGGATGATTTCAACTTCACCATTCTAGATAAGATTTTTTTCAAAACTTCATAGTAAAAGTGGTACAGTTTTAGCCGTAAAAGGAGTTCCTATGGAAAATTGCATTGTCAATATTTACAGAAATGCAACCTAGATCTCGTTTTTCATATTCAACATTGTACTGTAAAAATATATACCAAACACTTTTACATTAATCATTATTTATGGAAGGTTATGTGTCTGTTTGCTCCTTCTCGAGATTCTGAGTAGACTCTGTTCACTATTTTGTCCCAGTGACAGCTTATTTAAAAACAGGAATATCATTATTGAATATAATACGACCACAAATAGAAAATGTACTGCAATAGATAGGCACATAAAATATACCCAGTTGAGTTAGTCTTTATAATAAAATGAAATACAGTAACTGTAATGTGTTTATTTGTGTAATGTTCAACAGCATTATGCGAAATTTCATAAGCTCTACAAGGTTTTGAATACATTTTGCGTATTGCGCAGTGGATGTTGCTTGACTGCAGATTCTACCTTGTCTCATAATTTGTCTTATCATGTTTAAGTACTTTGGTAAAAAAGATGACAGTTTTATCAATTTTCTCATAATTTTAACAAGTTTTAGAGAATACATTTATCTTAGAAGTAGTCTAGAAGAATTAAACATTTAGTATATGTAGCTTCATGCGAAAAGTAGCAGAATTACAAGACACGCGCTTTTGAAAAGTACTTTTAAAAGCCAAAATGTATGTATCTCATTCTTCACAAGAGTTGTTTTTGTATCCAAATATATCAGTCAAAATTTATTTGGATAACAACAACAACAATAATTTATTTTTTATGAGGATTTCACAGCTAGTTATATAACTTATCTTCCTTGTGGCCCTCATCATAGAAAATCATAAACAAAAATGCAAACATTATAACTAAGGTTTTTCTTATCCCAGATAGATTACCTTAGCCGTATTTGGCACAACCTTTTGCAATTTTGAGTCCTCTATCCTCTTCAACTTTTAACTTGTTAATAAATATTTTGATATGAGCGTCACTGATGAGTCTTATGTAGACGAAACGCGCTTCTGGCGTACTAAATTATAATCCTGGTACCTTTGATAACTATATAAGACAAATGATTTCAGAAAATCAATTGGGTACATCTTTCAATGCAATGTTATCATAATTGAGAGACAGATTTTTATTTTTTATTTCCTATATGTGACTGCAAAATTTCAATTGCCTTTTCATAGTATAGGCTCTTTGTGTTTCTTGGATATTTCCATAAGGGTTATGACCAGCATTTAATAGAACAATTATTTATTAGTATTAATAACTCATGCTTACTGGTTAAAGCTGTGGTCACACCTTACCGGATAGCTCGAATGGACGCCGACAGATGAAAAAAGGGTTTTGTATCCATTTGGTGTCCGTTGGTATATTGACCAAATAAAACGGACGGGTACGAATGCCTAACGGACACTTTGATATCCCATTTAGAAGATGCTAGATTTGTTAAAGGATTTCATTCATGAGCACTGGTCTGGTATACTATAACAGGGTTCTTTTTTCTACTTGGAAAACAGAGGCGAAGGATACCAGAGGGACATTCAAACTGTTGTCTCTTTCATAAGTCGAAAATATAATGACAACGCCATGTCTAAAAAAGAAAGGACCAACTGACAAACAGACATACAGACAAACAGACGTACACACAAACATACATACAGACATACAGACAAACACTTGTACATAAAAAACAAGATAGAAAACTAAAGACTGAATTTTCGCTATACAAATATATGACTATATTTAGATTTACTGATGTGATAAAACAATATTATACCATAAAAGAATTGTTGAAGTAAACCTCCGGAAATTTGCGTAATATATCAAACAGGAAAAGATAAAGTTTGATACATCAGACAGAATGAGGAAGTTTTTGTAGCCAATATCAAGTTCATTTGCTTGAAAAATGCTAATTTATTATCTAATTCTAGCTGGACTTATGTTAGTGTTTATGCAGACATGTCGTAAGTATAACAAATGAATCTAATTGTTCATGTGTGCTTTCCAATTCTTTAACTATTCCATGAGGTTTAGCAATCGACCGTTTTATTCTATCAATGTTCAAGGCATTGAATTCACTGATTCACAGTGTTTCTAGTGCGACTACTCGTGATACAATTGGATCGACATTAACAGGTACACCGACCCTACTATATAGCAAATAAAAAAAAAATTGACAGACAAGTTTGCCTTATTAAAAAAAAAAAAGAAAATTTACGAGTTGACAAATTATGACTTAATTCTTTTTAAAGTACCATATTGCATTCTTCAATGATTGAATAATAATAAGTTATTACTTGATTTATTTCACTTGACTGGGCGGAGTTTAACCGGTTCGCTTATTCAAGACAAGTCCATCTATAAACAGGTGTTTCGGGATAAACTCATCAATGAAGTGTCCAGTTATTCGTCCAATATCATACACTCAGTTCATTTGGATATCAGTTAAGTGACACTGATAGGTGATTAGAAATCAAGTATAATTATAACGGCCATCATATCCTTATCACACACATCTTCAAATAGACTGTCCTAATGCAAATTAAAACCTAAGCTCCGCCCGATCAGTAGAAATAACATTGGTAATATCTGTGCTTTATTTCTGGATATAAATGCTGATTTATTCTTATGTTCTTTGTTCATTGAATTTACTTTTGATACAATATATGGTCTTTTGTTTACTGATAGCTCTCTGATGTTAGCTTGAGAATTGACAAAAAAGTTCTAAGAAAAAGTGTAGACATTGCTTATTTCAACCACCAATATTTTTTCGTAATGTTCATTAATAAGAAGTCGGGGTAGGTAGCATTGTTACAAAAGAATTAGTTTTTTCATTTTAAAAAAGAAAGGTGACAAAAATGATATAAAATCTTACAGACCAATCATATTACCTAATGTTGATTACAAGATTTTAGCCCGAATCATGGCGAATAGACTGAAATTAACATTGACAAAGATCATTAGTAATACACAAACTTGTTCTGTAATAGGTCGAGATATATCAGACACTGTATGTAGTATAGTTAACGTTATTGTTTTAATAGACGAAGAAGAGTTAGAAGTTTATTTTTAAAAACGGACCAAGAAAAGGCCTTTGACAGAGTTAGTCATGATTTTTTATTTAGTGTTTTAGAAAAATTTGGTTTCGGAGAAAGATTTAGAAAATGGATATCAATTTTTTACACGAATGTTAGAAGTTCTGTGAAGTGTAATAGGCATTTGACCCCATATTTTAGTTTTAATAACGGAATAAAACAAGGATTTCCTTTAAGTTCGATCCTATACACTATTGTTTCAGAAACATTAGGACAGGCAATTTTACAAAACACAGACATTACTGGTATAAAAATACCTGGCTCAAATATTTATTCCACTATTTTTCAGCATGCTGATGATACAACCTTTTCCTTGGCAAATAGGAAGTCACTTTTTATTGTTTTTGATATTCTTAAAATCTAAAGTGGTGCTTCAGGTGCTAAAATCAATAAAGAAAAATCTGAAATCCTAATATTAGGAAATGGATATTTGTTACAAAATGACATTGAGCAGTTAGGTATTAAGATATGTGATAATGTAATAGAAGTTTTAGGAGTTTGGGTAGGAAAATTTCAAGAAAAACGCAATATATTAAACTGGGAGAAAAAAATCAGCTCCATTACTACTGTTTTAAATTTATGGAAACGGAGACATCTTTCACTTCATTGTAGATTTGCTGTTATATCATCTCTTCTGATGTCAAAATTATGGTATACACTTACAGTGCAGACTATGCCTTCTAAGTATTATTTACAAATTAAGAAAATATGTGTTGATTTTTTATGGAATTTTAAAACTCATCATGTGGCATATGAAACAATTATTTTAGAAAAATCTAAAGGTGGTCTGCATTTTCCAGACATAATGCTCAAAATGTTTGCCTTTAGATTAAAATTTCTTAGTAGACTATTAAATTCGGATTATTTTGCTATGGAAAAATATCTGTATATACTTTTTTCAAAAATAGAAAATATGCTTGTCAGTCTGCCTCCTGAATGTGTACATTTTATCAATGAAAATATTAATCCAGTTTCAAAGAATTTTGAAGTAACTGCAGATTGTTTTTCTTTTTCTGTTGAAGATAAAGAAGTTCCTATGCCACAAAGTACTCGAACTTTTTATAATCTCTTAATACAAATTGTTGGAAAATTTCCTGTATCAGAATCTTATTGGATCGAAAAGTATCCAGAATTAGAACTTTCAAAATGTTATATTATTTAAAATTTATATATCTTGCCTGGTGAATGCAGGGAACTTAATTTTCAAGTACTTCATAGAACTTTGTTTACTAAAGTTAAACTTTTAAAATGTAACATGACTGATAATGACACTTGTCCAGTGTGTGCACAATCTAGAGAAGATTTAGAACACATGTTTATTAATTGTGTCAATTTGTTACAATTTACTGATTTTTTTAAGGATTTTTTATTAAATTTTATGTGCAATGTTGATGATAACTTTGTAAATACGCTTGATTTTGACCAAGCGATGCTTATGGGTTTTTTTAAGAGAAGTAACGGGTTTAATTTTTATTTCGCTAATTTTTAATGAGTATAGCAAGATTTAGTATCTATAAAAGAAGAATGTAGTATTGCTTTGTACTAGGGACCCTAACACAAAGATGAAAATTAAAATCAATCTTCCATTTTTTTCCAGATAATATTGTATCTTGCCAAGATGTCTCCATGGTACTAACACGTACAGCTCTATTTCAGCAAGAAAAACTTAAGTTTCGATGTAGTCCTTCTAATGTGGCAAGGTGGGGTGGTGTAACACACATCATACTCTCTAAAAATACATCAGCTGGTTTTTATGACATCGTCAGTGTTTTTCTTAATTTAAAAACTCTGCAAAATCAAACATTTTGGCATCGGTCGGAATGGCGAAATCGTGCCACTGCTATTAGAGAATATGTAAACCCAGTCACCACTTCGTCTGGACTAGAGTTTGACATCTCAGCCGATAACGTTTTATGTTCAGATGAAGGAACATATCGCTGTAAAGTCATAGGTTCCTCAACTGACAACCAGGCAGTACATATAGATAGATTTGGAACAGTGAAATTCAAAGGTAGACAATTAAAACAGAAAGATAGAATGAGGTGTAGAAAAGAATTTTTTTAAGCAAGTTATTAATCATGATATGGCTTAGATTTCATATTATACTTATTTGGCGATCAAATTAAAGCCCTAGGTATTTTGAGTTATTTTATTCAGTTTATCGAATAAAGGCATTGTTTGATTATCAACTTACTTTTGTTAAGATAAGGTAGGACTAAAATATTATGCAAACTGAATATAAATACGCTCAGATCAAAATAGTTATCAAGCCAAACAAGAATATCATATTTTGAAAAATAATTTAGAAGTAAATAACATAGTACATAATACACCTATTTCCAGAATAAGAAATAAACTTCAAGGACGTTCAAATCGGTTTGTGTTTGTACCGGCCGACAAAGCAGCCATCAATGCTGTGGTGGTATGCCGTAAATACTACACGGACGTTCTTAAGAAGGAAATTTTAAATTCATCTACATTCATGGCCATGCGCTCCACACAGAGTCATATAGTAAACAAATATATCATAACCACATCGAAGCTTAAGGCTTCTTCTGAACAATTGAAGGTCCCTACTATGTATTGGCCACCTTAACTACACAAAACAAACTTTAAATATCGTTTCATCTCGGCCTTTAGTAATTATTCTACAACTAATCTTTCAGTGCTTTTAACAAGAACCTTAACTACTATCATATAGTATATACTTTTAGATAAATTTGGAGTGTAAAATTTTTTTTGGATGTTTTAGATAAATTTGGAGTGTAAACAATTCTTTGGATGTTTTAGATAAATTTGGAGTGTAAAAAAATCTTTAGATGTTTTAGATAAATTTGGAGTGTAAAACATTCTTTGGATGTTTTAGATAAATTACTTGCTTTTGATGGTACTTTTGATTCTGTTGGCAAATTTGATTTTTCTACTCTTTACGCTACACTTTCACACTATTTTATCAAACAAAAGTTTTCCTATTTAATGAAACTGTCGTTTTGTAAATCTGAATGCAAATATATTTGCTGCAACTCATTTAAAGCCTTCTTCTCTAATGAGAAAGGTAAATATGCAAGATATACTTACTGGAGGTGTGATGAGATGATTGATAGTTATCAAAAGTACCAGGATTATAATTTTATACGCTAGACGCGCGTTTCGTCTACATAAGACCCATCAGTGACGCTCAGATCAAAATAGTTAAAAAGCCAAATAAATACAGGTTGTAAGTATCCCTATTGGCACTAATTGCTTCCTTTAATAACAGACTTGTTTTTGTACTGTTATGAATCACAGTTTATGACCAAACTCATAAAAGACCCGTCGAAATTGCATTTTATAGATAAATTCAACAACACGTATCATTATCTTGATGATATATATTTTCGTTAAATAATGAAGAATTTCTCAATATACTGAAACTTACCCAAAAGGAACTTACTTTGAATAAATCTAATGTAAACGGTAATAACTGTCATTTCCTAGATTTCGATATTTAGGTTTTAAACGGGAAACTCCACACTAAAATTTACGTCAAAAGGGACGATCTTTCGTTCCCTATTGTTAATTTTCCATTTTTAGATGGTGATGTTCCTTTGGCACCATTTTACGTTGTTTATATTTTACAGCTCGTTCGCTATTCCCGTGTCTGTTGTGGCGTTTTTGATTTAACGAACGTAGATTATATATTACTGGTAAATAATTAAATAAAGGCAACAGTAGTATACCGCTGTTCGAAACTCATAAATCGATAAAAAAAAAAATCCGTGTTACAAACTAAAACTGAGGGAAACGCATCAAATATAAGAGGAGAACAACGACACAACATTAAAATGTAACACACACAGAAACGAACTAAGCATTAGACAAAATCCGATGAGACCAACAAATAAAACATCAAAACTAAATACATGAATTTGGGATAGAAAAGTACCGTCACACATCGTATAGTAATGTGAATTCACACTCAAGTATAAGAGGAAACAAACGACACAACATAAACAGAACGTTAAAATGTACCACACACAGAAACCAACTATAATATAACAATGGCCATATTCCTGACTTGGTACAGGACTTTTTTTTTAAAGAAAAAACTGGTGGGTTGAACATGGTTTTGTGGCATGCCAAGCCTCCCGCTTTAATGGCAATGTTAAATATAACATTAAAATGACAACATAACATTACAGGACTACAATTCAAATAAATAGGAGAACATATTAGACAAAGAAACACACGATGAATAGCTTACAAAAGGCAGCAAGTTTAAATTTTAATACGCCAGAAATGCGTTTCGTCCACACAAGACTTACTAGTGACGCTCAGATACAAAAGTTCGAAAGCCAAAACAAGTACAAAGTTGAACAGCACTGAGGACCAAAAGTTCAAAAAAGTTGTGCCAAATACGACTAAGGTTTTCTGCTTGGGACAAGAACATCCTGAGAACTCTCAGATTAAGCCAGGGATTTCGTTACCATAAATTACTTAAAACCTTTACTATTTTTTTTCATAGATATAAAGATTTGGTTGTAAAGTTTGGTTGTACTTGGTAAACTTGTCGATGCTTTAAATAAACTTATTCTAAAAGGTTACTAATTCAACACTGTAATAAGATAATTGAATGTTGTTTTTATTGGCATAACTTTTGATTTTTTTATCAGTAAATTAAAAACAAACTAAATATTACTAGTATGTTATAAACATATACACATTCACGGATCTACAATATGTCGATACCTGTATCTTGGCATTGCACAAGTTCATGTTTTTCGCTGACTGTTTATGACGTCTTTACACTAAAGCCATTGAATGTTGGATGTGTACGGATTGATAATTTTGTTTTAGATGCATGATTTTTTTATTAGTTGTTAGTAGCTCAGAACTAACTGTCTGTTAACTTCGAGTACTCTGAGATCTGTTCCTAGTGTCTTTATTGTTGTTGGAATGTACAAGTACCTGGCCACGTTCACTTGTATTTTTGTCAATCTCAAGTTTTTAGCCCTTTTCAACTGATTTTTATAGTTCGTTCTTATGTTGTACTGTTATACCACTGTCCCAGGTTAGGGGGAGGGTAAGGATCCCGCTAACATGTTTAATCCCGCTCCTTGAACTGATTTTTATAGTTTGTTCTTATGTTGTACTGTCATACCACTGTCCCAGGTTAGGGAGAGGGTTGGGATCCCGCTAAAATGTTTAATCCCGCCACATTCTGTTTGTTTGTGTCTATCCCAAGTCAGGAGCCTGTAATTCAGTGGTTGTCGTTTGTTTATATGTTACATATTTGTTTTTTGTTCAATTTTTGTACAAGGCCGTTAGTTTTCTTGTTTGAATTGTTATACATTGTCATTTCGACCGCCTTTAATAGCTGACTATGCAGTATGGGCTTTGCTAATTGTTGAAGGCTGTATGATTATATATAGTTGTTAATTTCTGTGTAATTGTGGTCGCTTGTGGCAATCATACCACATCTTCTTATTTTATAATCAACATTGGGGAGACCAAAGTCGTTCGCACACACCTTGTAATATAAGAATATTATCCTCTACAACTTTGTACTTGTTTTGCTTTCTAACTATATTGATTATAGCTTCACTAATGAGTCGTATGTAGACGAAACCCGCGTCTGGCGTTTTAAATTATAAGCCTGGTACCTGTGATAACTATTTAATAACTGATACACCTGAATGCATATCATAAAATAATTTTAAGATTTACCAATAATTTTTCTGGCCGATAAAATATTTGAAGGACTTTTCAGCATGATTTGATAAATAATATAACAGAATAGGCAGGACGTGAACAATCGTTTTGATAAAAATCTTGTATAATAAAACCTTCTGAAAAGCGTTTATTATATTTATGATTCTGAAAGTTTTTTGAAGAAAATAGAAACACCAAATTTATATAAAATTTGAAACAACAATGCTCAATTGCACACTTTGCACCAACTTAGAGATGCGAACGTCATACAAAGAATCAAACGGAATATACCTCATACCTGGCTAAGAAAAGAAAAGTTACATCAGGAAATATAACACAATTCTAACTTATCAGTCAGTTACATACCTTCTGCCACATTGTATGGCGTTTATGTATCTCAATTGCAACGTTATCTTGCATATTTATACTAGACGGACTTCAATAGAAGGGGTCTGCTACTTAAACATATAGGCAAAACTGTTCCTACAGAGTTATGGGGGAAAACGACTGAAGTCAACACTACTTACATTTACTGTCACCATCACGATATGTCTATGTATCATCTCACTAACGACATGATTTTTAAATCTTAGAACTTTAGATACAAGAACAATCTTCTAATGTGTATATTTATCGAATCTTCTAATCTGTAACTTTAGCGAATCTTCTAATCTTTAACTTTAGTGAATCTTCTAATCTGTAACTCTAGCGAATCTTATCCTATTCCCTTTTGCAACAGTTCGCCTTGATTTAGCATGGAGCAAAAATTATAAAATTAAACAAAAGGAACAGAGTTTGAAAGATAATTTATTTACAGAAATTGTCTTTTTAAACGGTTTATTTTTTAAGAATATATTCATGTTGACGTCTTTTTCAAATAACCAATTAGATGAATTGCTGACAAAAACATTTCTAGGAAAATACTTATTACTGTACCAGTGAAATTCTTGTGATTACAAAAATGTTTTTAATTAACAGATTTAAAGCTAAAACAATCCACTACTTTAACCTATGACGAATCAACAGGTATGGTATTTAAGATTATTTCTATCCGTGAAGAAAAGTCTACAACCGATATGCATATTTCTCTAATTCTTTGACAATTTATACCTTTCTATTCTCATTGTATAAAAAATAATAATCAATGTGTGATCTAAGAAGATGATGGGATGAGTTAAAGGGTCATAACCTTAATCAGCTTATTTAAATATTCTAACAAGGGTTAATGAAATTGACAACTATGTGAAATCTCGAAGGCAATCGAAGGGGATTTTCGTTTAACAAAAAAAACAAAAAATATTTTTTAATCATTAGAGAAACAAATTCTTACATTGTTACTCATGGATTATCGGATTTATCTAATCTCGATAGTTAAATAATAAATACCAACTATCTCGATTGGATAAATACGATAACCAACTGGTATCAATGTCAGAATCTATATAAAAGGATCTTTATGGACTATTTCTATAGTAAAAGTGCTTTGTATATAAATTTATAAGTTCAATAAATATCATGTGAGAATGCCGTTTACAAGAAACATAGACTAATTTTATAAAACCTTCATTCAATTATTTCCTGGATATGCGTCCACAAAAGCTTATTATCAATGTACCGGAGTTATAGTACAAAAAAAATATCAAAGAAAACTCCGAACAAGGAGAGTGGATTGAACATCCACAAACATGGTTATACCCGCCAGTTATGGTGTGTACCTGTACAAAAATCACGAGCTTTAATTTCATTGGATGTTGTTTGTTGCTGTGCATAACATCTGCTTTTCGTCAATAATTGTTTTGTACATATATAATTTGAGTGACACATTGATTGAAAATAACTGTGTTCTTCTTTTCCAGCAGTAACATGTTCACTATTAAATCGGAGGGCGCAATGAAATGATATACATATAGCGGTATAATTACAGTCTTGTAAAAACACAGTAATTGTTGTTTATACAATATAAAAAAAATAGTGGTATGACGGCCAATGAGACAACTCTCCACAAGTGACCACAATGACACAGTAATTAACAACTATAGGTCACTGTAGGGCCTTCAACAATTACCAAACCCAAGACCGCATAGTTAGCTATAAAAAGCCCAAAAATGGCAATGTAAACCAATTCAAACGAGAAAACTAACGGCCTTATTTATGTACAAAAAATGAACGAAAATCAAATATGTAACACAAAAACAAACGACAACCACTGAATTGGATCTACATAATTTGTGAATCAATTAAGGTAGATCATTGGTTAAGGTTTCTTGAGATAGAACTTTCTTATACTTTGCCAAAATGAAAGATTTTACTATGCTCTTTTCAAAAATATAATAAAAGGATGGATCACCGTGCTTTTTTTGAAGCTATGAGTCGTTGCTTAAATTTGCTCAAAATGATCATGAAAAAAACACATTTTTTTGTCATAGAAAAAACTATGAGATATAATTTGGAAATAAATTGTGAGAAGATAGGTTTTATAATATTTTTTAAGAAAATAAAAGGAAAAAATGGTGTCACCAAACTCGTTTTCTTGCTACAAGTAAAAATAAAAATTTCCCTATCAGTCCAGTATAAATTTGTTATTAAATGGCTTAGTTGAAAAAAAAAATTTTAAACACAAATGTTTGTTATTTGTTTAAATATTTTAAGTAACGCAAATAAATTAGCAAGTTTTCTCCATATAAATAAACAGTCTTATCCATAAAATTGCACATCTGTCTAAAAATTTGCAGATTTGGGCAAATAACTTGACTGATTGTGCACAGCAATAGTACAATCCAAGATGGCGGTATACTATGAATATACCCTAAATAAAACATAAATGTGTTTATATATATATCGTTAACAATATAAGTAATTTATTGATTGAATTACATTTAATTTGATAATTTAATTCATTTCCAGTCTGTTCATCCGAAATGAATACAATTTTAATAGCTTGCATTGCTATTCTAATAGCAGGGATTCTCATAGGATTTGCGATATCGGTTTTGTTATACAAAAAAAGTGAGTTAAACTTCAGGAATATGACAGTTATTTTCCATTCATTTAACGGTTTGCATCAAATTCCATTATATTGACAACGATGTGTGAACAAAACGAACTGACATAATAGGTGAAATGTCAAAAGCAGGGGTACGGCAGTCAACATTGTGTTTTAATTTTAATAACTATAAAAACAAACAAATATGTGCCAAAGAAGCAAACAATTACAAGTACATTCAAGAAACCTTATAAAAGAAACATGATAATGGTACAGAAATGTGTAACTTACTTGGATATACTTTGAATTGAAATTATTTTTCCGGACATTGTTTTCTGTATGAACAAATTACTTCAGGCAATGTAAGCTTTTTAAAGATTAAACTACAAATTTTATTACAAATAGCAAGTACACATAAATCGAGAGCTTTAAACCTTTTTGTAATTTCATGGTTTTCTTGTAACTAACAGGTGTCATTGTTATAAAGTGGAAAAAAGAAAGGTGAGATCTTAGTTTTAACATCTTATCCCTCACTAGTAGATTTAATAAATAAACTAGAGGCTCTTAAAGTCATATGAAACGAGTGAGTGGTGAAACATAATGTTTATCCAATTCTTGAACCAATTCATGTATATATCATAAACTTAGTCCTCTGTGCACGATTTTATCATTATTTATGCAAATATATCATATAATCGTCAATTTTTTTTCTCTCTGTTTGTTATAATTTAACAAATATGGCTTGTCATTAAATGCCGTGTTTTGAAGCCGAGTTTTACCGATTGTCACCTTATAGTAAACAAATCACAAAAAGCATGGGTATTGAGCACGTGTTTAACATGTATAATCAGATATTTGTTTATTTCAATGACAGATCCATGCGTAATGCGATCACCGGATTTTTACGTGGAGGGTTACGCTCGGGTCACTATGCATACGGAAAATATTTCGGCGAATTGCTTCCTGGAAGCAAGCAATTAAAAATAAGTAAACTTCTTCTAAATGTGGACAAATAAAAGAATTTTCCTCAGAAAAAAGAATATGTACATAAGTTGTATAATGAAAACTATCCATTTAGTTATAAAAAACATATGCATATTTTTTTTTAATTTGAGGTTTCTTATGACTTTAAGAGCCTGTGTCGCTCACCTTGGTCTATGTGCATATTAAACAAAAGACACAGATGGATTCATGACAAAATTGTGTTTTGTTGATGGTGATGTGTTTGTAGATCTTACTTTACTGAACATTCTTGCTTCTTACAATTATCTCTATCTATAATGAACTTGGCCCTTAAGTAATAGAGGAAAATATTTTGTAATTCATGAAAATTGTTGAAAATTGACTATAAAGGGCAATAACTCCTTAAGGGGTCAATTGACCATTTTGGTCATGTTAACTTATTTGTAGATCTTATTTTGCTGAGCCTAATGCTGTTTACAGTTTATCTCTATCTATAATAATACTCAAGATAATAACCCAAAACAGCAAAAATTCCTTGAAATTACCAATTCAGGGGCAGGAACCCAGCAACCAATTGTCCGATTAATCTGAATATTACAGGGCAGATAGATCTTGACTCAATTAACAATTTAACCCTGTCAGATTTGCTCTAAATGCTTTGGTTTCAAAGTTATAAGCCAAAATCTACATTTTACCCCTATTTTCTATTTTTAGCCATGGCGGCCATCTTGGTTGGTTGGCCAGGTCACCCCACACATATTTTTTTTAACAAGATACCCCAATGATGATTGTGGCTAAATTTGGTTAAATTTAGCTCAGTAGTTTCGTCGGAGAAGATTTTTGTAAAAGTTAACGACGACGACGGAGGTCACACAGGAAGAAGAAATATAAAATAATTTTGTCGTTTAAAGTATTTTCAAAATTATAATTTCACATGTTAAATGGTCCCTGTCTCTTACGGATGTAAACCGTGAAACTGTTTTGAACAGTAACCAGTAATAGGCCGTATATGAATAAGATATTCGCATGAATATCACATAGAAAATTCATGATGTAAAACAAGTATATACTAACCTCATGTTTACAGTTATCTTACATGAAATTACGGGGGCAATACTTTTCTTGTGTTTGATAAAACCCTTCTAAATATATTTCTAAACTGTATATATTTAGAGAGAAATATTCATTTTGTGTTTTAAGAGTTCCTGGCTATAGCATAGGTACTTCTTTACCCTAATAAAAAAGTGCATAATATTTTTTTATGTGTTAGTGAATCAACGAAAAAAATAAAAAGTATCAGCAATGTCGAAATTATTAATTTTATGTTATTTATATTTTACAGAATATATACAGATACAAACGCGACGACAACAACAGAGCATGATTATGATTCAACAACAGAATATCACATGTACAATATGGCAGAAGGCTGATTATTCTTTTATTGAGATTAAGATGATATTTTCTTTTGTAGACATATGGTATCTGCTCTCTGGTCGGGTTGTTTGACACATTCTCCATTTTCATTCTTAGTTTTATTTTGGTACATTGGAAATATGCAAAAACTGTTAGATTATAATAATTATTAAATCAATTGATCGAAACCGTCTTTTTCTTTTTACGAAATAAGCATGATGTCATTGCCATGTTGCTTTTTCATCTTTCCGGGACCACTGCATAATTATTTGTTCAATAATATCATTATGCTTTTAAAATTTAGAGATATGTATTGTGATTTAATTTCTTTATAACATGAAGTAAGCTAGTTAAATACCATTTAAATTGTGTTTAGTTTTGACATTTATCAGTGCGTTGTCATGTTGAATTCAAAAATTTGTACTCAAATTCTGTGTTATGAAATTATTTTAAATTTGGATAAGAACTTCATACTGTGTGTCACGATCATAGTGATCCTGTTTTCTCTGTATGTTTATAATGAACAGTTTGATGATATATATATTTATCGTTATTTTTGGCATTTTTCCTTTGATCTTTTTTTGTGATAATCTTTCATATCATTCTACTTGCTTGAGATGTAAATTTACCACTAGAAACGTGGCGTTGCTAATTAGATTGATATGAAATTGACAATGTCGTCATAGGTAAAATAGCGGTAGACAGATTATCATTGGTCATCTCAACTCGATTGCTTTTCTTACTTTCGCCGTACCGGCTCAACCGAAATCAATCAATCTAGTTGATATGATCAACGATAATCTATGAATAAAGCATGAAGTTTACATTACATATTACAACGAAGGTCTTTGTATTATAGAAAGGCATGATATTTCATCAGGAAGCTTATACAATTTCATCATTTTTAGAAACATTATTTGTACACACACTTTTTACATTGGTGATACATTGGTGATACCGATTTCGGTCGAACAACATTACTATCCAATAAACTGTAGTGTACAAATCGTGTATAACTTAACTCAATATTGGTTTGTCAGCATATAAACACAAAGGATGATAAGTCTACAATAGTTATTTGTCATCTATTTATGTAAAATTATCAAACTCAGCCGAAAATTTGTATTTTGTATCAATGTCAGAAGTATGTATATGAATAATTGAGATGAGTATAGCATGAATTCTAGCAGTGAATGATAGGAAGCCGAACGACACTAACAAAACATATTTCAAGTCATATTTGATTTTAAATAAGAGGTAATAGTATCTTATATATCTGGACATAAAAATTGGTTCTTACAAAATATGTTCAACCGGACTTTTGTTGCACTGCAGTGTTTGTTGTTTCTTTCTTTTCCTCTTTTGTTGATGTATTTACAACAGTTTTAGTTTGTAACCCGGATTTTTTTTCTATCAATCGATTTATGAGTCTTTCGAACAGCGGTATACTACTGTTGCCTTTATTTGGAAAGGTCCTCCTCAAATTAAAATACGAAATAAAAAGGAGCATCATCAGCTACTTCCCTTTGTCTACTATAACTTAAAACCTATGTGTCGAAGGGAAAACACTGGTTAAAATTATTTAGAAGATTATTGAAAACCAATCTTAAAACAAAAAACAAGATTCTTGTTGATATCTTTTAACAATTCGAAAATTTTGTTATATATATATATATATATATATATATATATATATATATATATATATATATATATATCCGTTCATCCTTATTGACTCTTAAAATTCAAGAGTCTATCTAAAAATGAGGGTACTTTTTCTAAAACTGAGGGTACTTTTTATATGGCCTCCCAAATACCGTTTCGATCCCTAACATCACTGAAGAGACATTTATTGTCGAAATCCGGATCTGTTGTGCTAAAAAAATATTGACACCGTATGTTTGTAGCATAACATCGTGGCCACAAGTTGATTTTTTTCTGTTTAGTATTAAATTTATATTAAGATCCATTTTGTTACTCTTGTGATCAATTTTATTTGGCAATCGCCAATGGCAGTCAGTAGGGTTAAAGAACATCAGTTGTTCGACCTGTTAGTCAAATGCGTTTTGTTTAAATATACTTTTTCACTTTTTTGGTCTTTTGGAAAATGTTGTTTGTGCTGTTTTTAGACCCTTCTACAACGAAATTTGTTTTACATGCACACGTATAAAAATTGCGGTTTTTATCTAACGCAATCATAGGTTTGAACGTAGTTTTCAATTTAGACTCGTATATATATATATGTGTGTGTGTTATATATAGCGGAAATCAGCCAAGAGATGTTGTATAACATAATTAGTCACCAGTGAGAACATCTCACTTTCCTGTCTTCAGCAGTTCACCACTGCTGCACATATGATCGTAGATAGAAACACTACAACAAGGATTAAACTGAAACTGCCACTCAACTATCAAGGTTGCAACCATGTATCAGCTTCTAAAGGGGGCGTGAATCAGATGTGGATACTTAAAAATTCCAAAGATCTTTTAGAGTACATACAATCTAACTCTCTTTCATCTTGTAACAGTATTAAAACATTTGACTTTTCTCCTCTTTACACTAGCATTCCACATTCCAAACTAAAAGACAAATTGAAAGAGTTGTTATTGCTTTGCTTTGTAAAAAAGAATGGCCAACGTAGATACAAGTATCTTGTCTTAGGGAGGGATAAATCCTACTTTGTAAAGGATCACTCTGATTCGAACAAAAAATTCTCTGAAACTGATATTATCAAGATGCTTGATTTCTTGATTGACAACATATTTGTTACGTTCGGAGGACGTGTTTTTCAACAGACTGTCGGCATTCCAATGGGAACAAACTGTGCCCCTCTACTTGCCGACTTGTTTCTTTATTATTATGAGGCTGACTTCATGCAGGAACTTCTTAGGAAGAAAGATAAGAAGTTAGCAATATCCTTTAACTCTTCTTTTCGCTATATAGATGATGTTCTTTCACTAAATAATTCAAAATTGGTGACTATGTGGAACGCATCTATCCAATCGAGCTAGAGATAAAGGATACTACAGATACAGTTAAGTCGGCCTCATATCTTGACTTACATCTAGAAATTGACAATGAGGGTCGGTTGAAAACAAAACTTTACGACAAAAGAGATGATTTCAGCTTTCCAATTGTGAACTTTCCATTTCTAAGTAGCAACATTCCAGCAGCACCTGCATACGGGGTATATATCTCCCAATTGATACGATATTCCCGTGCTTGCATTTCCTATCATGATTTTCTTGATAGAGGGTTGCTGCTCACAAGGAAGCAATTAAACCAAGAGTTCCAAATGGAGAAGTTGAAATCATCCCTTCGTAAATTTTACGGACGCCATCACGAGTTGGTTGACCGTTATGGAATAACCGTTTCACAAATGATATCGGATATGTTCCTTACGTCGTAACTACAACCCCCTTCCCTTTCATGAATGTGACCTACCGAATTAGACTATTTACCGGATTTGATATCACATAAGCAACACGACGGGTGCCGCATGTGGAGCAGGATCTGCTTACCCTTCCGGAGCACCTGTGATCACCCCTAGTTTTTTGGTGGGGTTCGTGTTGTTTATTCTTTAGTTTTCTATGTTGTGTCGTGTGTGCTGTTGTTTGTTTGTCTTTTTCATTTTTAGCCATGGCGTTGTCAGTTTGTTTTAGATTTATGAGTTTGACTGTCCCTTTGGTATCTTTCGTCCCTCTTTTTTAACATACACTTAAACCCGTATAGATTTTATTTAATATCTCTTGACAGTAGATGATCATCTACTCATGTTCTTTAATAGTTATCCCACGAGGACACGACCAGAGGGTGATCTCACACTGACACACCAAGTCCGAATGGGGTAACTATTTAACATCCCATCCCGGCTGTTTCAGATAAGACGAAAAACCATTTACAATTCATAAAATCTAGTTTAGAACGCCACACAACCATTATAATTAGGGATGGCAACGAGTACTGGAGTAATCGAATATCGCTCGGTAGGACCGAGTATCGAATACCAAAATGATACGCGACTAATCGGTTTCCTATTAGAATGTTGTTGTGTACTTAATCTTAAACAAAAAATATTATTAATGAGAGCGACTCCCGGTCATCAGTAAATTCTAAGCATCGCCCTTTTGTCGACCATTATATATGTTGTTTTTACGGTTCCTTAATACTGTTGTTTGAGTAACACTTTTCTATTGACATTAATTAATTTACTTGATTAGGTTATTGCCAATTTACATAATTAGTACATGTAACAAATATACAGTACTATAAATTATGGTTTAATTTTTTTTCTTCAGTTTGGACTATTACCTTGTCCTAGGTAATTATGTTGAGGGTTTTATGCAATGAGACACCGATCCACAATTCATAAAATGGGTATAACTTTGTATCTCTATCTTGTAAATGTATTACCGAGCGAGTACTCGAGTATCGCTCGGTAAATCCAACGAGTAATCGATTAGTGAATCTTCACCTAGTTGACATCCCTAATTATAATATACTTTATATATTACTATATGATGTATACCCTTTATGACCCCCGAACACGACGAGTAGATGTCAAACAATGTCAACTCGCCCCACTGGCCAATAGGTCTACACTAAATCGACACTTTATAAAAACGTCGCCCCACTCTTGTTTACCGACTCGCCCAACTTTTGAAAAAGTGTAAAATCAAATTTAACAATCAGACTGACAACTCACTTATTAACAAAAAGGGTTTAAACCCCACTGAATAAAGGTCTGCCAACTCGCCCCACTTATAAAAATATCTTGCTTCCGTTAAGCATGTTAAATTACTGATAGTTCGTATCGAGTCGTCCTGGTGTAGTGGTATGTGTCGTGGGTTGGTATGCTAAAGGTCTTGAGTTCGAATCCCAGCATATACACTATATTTTTTTTTACGTGATTTAGACAGATAGTCTTTTCTGTATAATTCATTATAAGTTTTATCGTGGATTTGACATTCCCGCCAAAATGTTACAGAACAAAGGAAAACATGCATAACTAAGAAACTCAAACTGGGGTTTTCTGGTAGGGGTGATCCGGTTCAGATCACCCCTGTTAGAACAAAGGAGCTGGGATGTAAGGTTTTTGCTAACTTGTTATAGATTACTATCTATAAGGAATATGTCGAGACATATTTCGCCAAATTACATGTTATAAGTGTTTGTACTAGCATGAGAACCATAACGGGTGCCGCATGTGGAGTCGGGTTTACGAACAAATCCGGTGCACCTGATACCATCCACAGTTTTGGTAGGGCAGGTGTTAGTCAAATTGGGTAGTCTTTAGTTTCTATGATATGTTTTTGTGTACTACTTTTTTTGTATATTGATATTTATCTTTCTAGCAAAGGCGTGGCCAGTTTAATTTCGACGTATGAGCAAACTCATAGTAACATTCTGATAGTTTGCGATCACTCTAACTTGTATGACAGTTGCATAAAATTCATTTATAGATATTTACAAAAATGTGTAATGAAACAGACATAAAAGGTAAAAATGTCAAAAAGGGGTACAGCAATTAACATTGTGTTGTAATATAAGCCACTATTTAAAAAAAAAAAACAATATATCAACAAAGAAAAACAAAACAAAAAAGATAAAGCACATACGAAAAAATGAAACACAAGCACAACAACATAGTAGTGAGATTTGAAAGTACCGAGTCACGCCTAAATGATATTACCAAAATGTACCATACAGCACACGTCCATTATTTGCAAAGACAAATAGAATGAGACTATAATACGTTATTAAGATAATAAACAACGTCCATTCAAATAATCTATACCTCAAGACCATCATGTCTTATTTGTGAAGTTGACACGGATTAATTATCAGCAAGTTATTGATATTCTTTGACGTTTTTTACATAACCTTTATCCGTCAATATTATGCTCAAACACTGGTAATTTTTAATATTACTATTGACAATGAGATGTGCACTGTTCGTTCCATAGGATTTACGACAATTTGTTGAAAAAGGAATTCCAGCAAACTGATCACTTGTTCCTCTGTGTGGTGTGTTTTACCTTTTTGTTCAGTATTAAAATGTTCCATATGACTGTACCAAGTCAGTCAGGAATATGACAGTTGTCATCCGTTCGTTTGATGTGTTTGGGCTTTTGATTTTGCCATTTGATTAATAACGTACCGTTTGAATTTTCCGGAGTTCAGTATTTTTGTGATTTTACTTTTCACAAAGTCCGAGTAAGATATGTAATCTCTTGAATACTGTTCTTTTCCATGTGATTGTCGACAATTTGTTGAAAACGTTAACCTCCAAGTTCAACAATTATTGAAACTTCAGCATACTGATCACTTGTCCCTCTTGATGGCATGTTTTACATTTTTGTTCACTCTTAACAAAATATGCCTTAGGTAACCCAAATTGATAAATGTATAGAGTATGCTACCATTTTTGTGTTGGAGAGCATTATGGATTATTTACTATTAGACTTTTTTTAATTTCATATGGGGAATGGTGGTTTACAGTGTTGAAAAATTCAAGGTTTCAGAGAAAGATGGAGATTTAAAATATTTTTTTTTTAATCCAAATATGTTTAATACCACTACGCGAGTAAACAGTTTCACAGTGTTTCTATAGACCTTCTTTCACTGCAGACAGATATTTTTGTTTATGTAATGCAGAGTTCGTCTTCGTCGACCATGTAGATTAGACGGATAAACCCGTTGTTTGTCCAATCTGTCTAAAAATGATAAAAGTTACATTCTTATAAACGAAATAAATAACAAGATTTCTAAGTTTCAAAATTTAAAGGGGCATGTCGTGGATTTCGATAAATAAAGAGACTAACCTTATCCTTATCAACAAGTGAACGTATGCTTAAAAAGATTACACCGTGAGACATATATTTCTTTTCTTTTCTTTAACTATGAGTTTGACTGTCCCTCTGGTATCTTTCATCCCTCTTTTGCAAAGGCGCACATTTCAATGGTACATTAATTAAATACACTTTCCATAATACAATATAAAATATAGAATAGTAGAAATTCATGTAGTTCTTTTTTTTTTTTGTAGTAATCTACCTCGCAATGGACATGTAATTCAATGCATTTTGCAAATTGGAACCCATTAAATGATTACAGATTTCTTAAACCAACTACTACAAATGTATGACATATAACGGGTTAAAGAGGTAGAAAAATTGAAATTTAAGGAATTAATTTCGGCAAGTAAAGAAATAAAGAGATTGTGATATAATTTTTTTGAATTTTGACTGAATTCTTACATTTACTTGAAGACTAACATTGTTATTTATTTGTTATGAAAGAGAGCTGAATGAGGCATATGCATATATACATTCAATAATCGGAAAATATATATCAATGTATATGATCAACTCGTTATATAAAGATTAATACTAAAATTGTATTCATGAAATTCTTACAGAATAACGTGTTTTTGAGATGATAAAACATTGACCTAAAACAAAATTATAGAAATTATTCATCTACTAGACCCTCAAACATTTATTATGTTTGAAATTAATTCCAACATTTAAAAGTTTTTTAACGATGAAAACTATGATTTTTCTTTATGTATAAAGTAATAATGTTATCAAAACAACTTATATCACATCATCCTTGATCTCGGTATTGGCTTGCAGAAATGTTTCAATACACACGGATATAAACCGTACGCGAATCCCAATTAAACTCATGACAATAAACTCATCATAAATACCAGGACTAAATTTTGTATATACGCCAAACGCGCGTTTCGTCTACAAAAGACTCATCAGTGACGCTCGAATAAAAAAAAAGTTAAAATGGCCAAATAAAGTACGAATTTGAAGAGCATTAAGGACCAAAATTCTTAAAAGTTATGCTAAATACAGCTAAGGCAATCTATGCCTGAGGTAGAAAAGCCTTAGTTTTTTCAAAAAATTAAAATTTTGTAAACAGTTAATTTATAAATATAACCATATCAATGATAATTCATGTCAGCACAAAAAGTGATGACTACTGGGCTGATGATACCCTCGGGGAAATAAATCTCCACAGCAGTGGCTTCGACCCAGTGGTTGTAAATAAACTCATCACAGATACCAGGACTAAATTTTGTATATACGCCAGACGTGCGTTTCGTGACTCATCAGTCAAATTATTGCTAACGAGATTTTTTTAATGTTTTGTTACAGCTGATAAAACAAACGACTACACTTTGCTTTCTACATGTTGAACAAACATGTGTGACATTGACCTATAATGGTTTACTTTTATAAATTGTTATTTGGATGGAGAGTTGTCTCATTGGCACTCACACCACATCTTCCGATATCTATGATCAGCATATAATGTGAAAATAATGAAGAAAACATTAATGTCTTAACAGTTTCTATTTCATTTTTTCAAGACAGAGAAAATTAGCCATGTAATATTTAAACATAACTGAAAGAATAATTAGATAGAAAACGTTTTGCAATTTTACAAACAATCATTTTTATTGCACTTATCAAACTTTTTTCGTCCTTCTTTGCACCCAGTGTTTTAACTGTAATTACTTTGTAGCATCACCACCGAACAAAGAGCGGCGAAAGGTACCAGAGGGACATTCAAACTCATAAGTCGAAAAAAATACTGAAAATGATATGGCTAAAAAAGAAAAAGAAGAACAAACAAACTATATTAGACAAAAATTTCATCGAAGCGGTGGAATAAATAAATGTAAAGTCAGGTGAGTTCAAATTCTTTTGATTTTCATTATATCTTGTTGCTGGCAAGAAGGTTTTTGTGATACTGAATCAAAATAATGTAGCTACTATTAAGAACTATTTATGATTTCGAATTGGCTTCTATTTCAAATATGGTCACAATCGGACCTGTTGGTACCTATTCAAAGAAATATGTGACGAGTTAAAAACACATTTATCATCCTTCAGCTATTCATTTGAAGTTTTCGTAAAACAAAGTTAAATTTATTCAAGCTTGAACAACAATGCATTACGAAATAAACTATTGTTTTTACAGATAAATTCATGTAAGAAAAGCTTATATATTGTAGGGAAAATACTTTTACTGTACAGGTAGTAAAATAGATATGTTTTGCTTCGGAGAACCCATATCCAGTTGTGATACGTCACAGTGGTAAAATCTGTTATAAAACTTGATTATTTCACATTTTTTTTCAAGTATTTTCTACGTCGTTTTTTTTTTGTGATTCATATCTTATACTACTACTTTGAAAAAACCTATTGTTAGCTATAGGCATTTGAGTATTATATCTACCAGACAGAGAAAGTTTAAATAGCTGAAAGTTAGTTAGAATGAATAACATGTATTTTTGTAATTTTATTTTAACTGGAGTTATCAGTATATAGTCATATTTACTGTAAGTAAAATCAATTCCTATGAAGTTGCATAATTTTTAATTAGTATGCTTTATAATAATAAAAAAGCTCTTAACATTTTTAAGTATTCGTTCTGTCAATGTTCTATGTGGTGTGGTCAATGCATACCTATAGTCCTGGTACAAGTACTCGCGGAGCAATGTAAAACATGCTTTTAGGTTAGCGATAAAATCTAAAAGAAATCCTTCGAAAATGACGAAGGCTTTATCAAAAGAAAAAAGGAAAAATACTGAATTTGAAATTTTTTTTAACGCAGAAATGAAAAAAAAATAAAATTCTAGTAATCGAAGAAAAATTTGCCATTTATAATCATAATAAAATTATAGAAAGTTGTTGTATTGTCTTGACATATATATGCTCGTTTCAAGTATCAAATAATAAGTTTATCTTTCCTTTTGAAGTTCATGTTAATTTCGTGGTATTTTTTTTTTCACCTTGATTGTCTTTGCAAACGATTTGTGAGATCGGAATATCGATAAATTACTGTTGTCTTAGTTTATTTGTGCAATTATGGGAGTAAATCTGAAAATTATTTGAGATGACGAATTCTATACAAGCTTACAGGACATGACCTGAAGGGTGTAAACATCATAAGTGCAATGGAAAGCTCTTGTGGTCCAAAGCCCGAAAATTAATGGATGTTATTTTGGGGGGTATAAAGAAAGGCAACTTTATTTTTTTCTTCCTAAAGATTAAAGGAATGTTTGAGTTCTCACAAACAAGTTTAACATGCATCATTCTTTGTGTTCCTTCTGAATGTAGGAGTCGCAGCTGTCATTGGTTGCAATCTGACATAACCGTTTTCCGTTTAATGTAAATCTAGTTCATAGTCCTTTTCTTTAATTGTTTCACATTTTTGTTTTCTCGGGGCTTTCAATATCTTAATAAATTGTATCGGATTTGATGATGTTATGATATTGTAATTATTGTATTTAGTTATGTTGGCCTGATTTGTGTTGTGTGGCCTAATAGTTGTTTACAGAATAATCTTACAACTGTGCAGTTTGGAAATCACTGGAAATATCACAAAATGATTGGAACTTTCCATTTGACTTACATAATGATTCCAGAATGATCTTAATAAAAGATGCGTTATATAAACTTCTACATTTTACTAGAAACTTCCGTTATAATTTTCTAGGACGTTACATTATAGACTGTTCTAGAATCTTCCATGACAACTATATATATATATACAGACACTAAAGTTAAACACTCACTCTTGGACTTAGACTTAGACATCGATAGACATTAATATTCATAGCATTTGGATTGACACTTTTATTCTACAAACAACATCATACTGGATTGTGACCGTAATATTCAGATTGGATTCCGAAAGATATCCGGATACAGATAAAGATAAAAGATTGGACTCATATTTTGACAGTTAAGTTGACAGTAATATTTGTGTAATACTTCTTGTAAACTTTTGTATAATAAATATTGTTAAAGTTTCTTATTGATTTGTGTCTTTTGTTGGCTACAATTTAAAGGTAATTTCTGGCCGTAACAATGATTATTGAAGTTCATTCGTTGATTCAAATATTTCACACTTTTTTGTTGACACAAATTATCGATCATTGATACGGTCATATTCAAAAATTTACTGATTTTACTTTTATGCATTCTATTCCCCGGAATAGATTACCTTCGCTGTATTTGGTAACTCTTCTAGAAATTTGGCCATCAATGTTCCTCAATTCCAATTTTATATTTGACCTTTTAAATCTTGTGTGCAGATACAAATTTATAATAGATACGAGACTTACAATTTCGAAAATTATTGTCGGAAAGAGGTACCATCTTAAATAAACTAAGTATACCAATCTCGAATAGAAACACGTTGCTGTTTCTGGAATAAAATTTCATCAATTATAATCAATTTTCCACGAATTTTCTTACTTCTGATGTGCATGTTTTATCGTCGGAAAGAAGCTCATTATGGCTTGTATTTTATATCTTGTGAAAAAACATAAAAACATCTATTTATCCTATCTTATCTCATCACTATCAATAAATAATTTGGAACACAGACTTTTTAAAATTCATTATATATACTACTTAGGGTCGAAAGCAGCGTTATCTACTGAGTAGAGGTAAAATACACACTTGATACCGGTTACAATTGGCTTTGGTTACAAGTGCTAAAGTTAAACATAAACGCCCAGGTTAATAAAGATAGGTTGAAGTCTCAGAAAGAGGGTCGATAGATACAAAGGGACAGTCAAACTCATGGATCGAAAAAAACAAAATACAACGCCATGGCTAAAATTGAAAAAGATAAACAACCAAATAATAGTAATCGGGACACAAAAGAGTAAATTTAAAACTAATTATCTACCAGACAGAGGAAGTTTAAATATCTGACAATTAGTTAGATTAAAAATAACATGTTTTTTGCAATTTATTTTTAACTGGAGTTATTTCAGTATATAGTCGATAAAGATTTATCGATAAATTACTGTTGTCTTGGTTTATTCGTGCAATTATTGTTGTAAATCTGAAAATTATTTGAGATGACGAATTCTATACAAGGTTACAGGACATGACCTAAAGGGTGTAAACATCATAAGTGCAATGGAAAGCTCTTGTGGTCCAAAGCACGAAAATTAATGGATGTTATTTTGGGGGGTATAAAGAAAGGCAACTTTATTTTTTTCTTCCTAAAGATTAAAGGAATGTTTGAGTTCTCACAAACAAGTTTAACATGCATCATTCTTTGTGTTCCTTCTGAATGTAGGAGTCCAGCATTGTCATTGGTTGTAATATGACATAATCGTTTTCCGTTTAATGTAAATCTAGTTCATAGCCTTTTTAAATTTCTCTCATTTTTATTTTCTCTGGACTTTAAATATCTCAATAAATGGTATCGAGCTTGATAATTTTTTGAAGTTCATTCGGTGATTCAAATATTTAACACTTATGTGTTGACATAAATTATCATTATTACGGTCATATTAAAAAAATTACTGATAGCGAAACTTTTCTGCATTCTATGCCCCTTGAATAGATTACCTTCGCTGTATTTGGTAACCCTTTCGGATTTTAGGCCATCAGTGCTCCTCAGCCTCATTTTTTTATTTGACCTTTTAACTCTTGTGTACACAAATACACTCATAATAGATACCCGACTTAGACATTCGAAAATTATTGTCAAAAGTAGTACTATCTCAAATAAACCTAGTATTCCAATCTCAAATAGAAACACGTGAAAACAATTGCATCGGCTTTTAATGGTTTGAATGGAACCAAAACTTCACCTTTAAATGAAACAATAGTGTAACATCACAACATAGAAAGTTCTCTAAATAATGCAAAATATAATACGATATGACATTACACGACCAACGACACAACATAGAAAAGTAAAGACTTAGCACCACGCACCTCTCAAAAAATGGGGTGATCTCATGTGCTCCGGAAGGGTAAGCATAGCCTGCTCCACATGTGGCACCCGTCGTGTTGCTTATGTTATTACAAATCCGGCAAATAGTCTTATTCGGGGTCACATTCGTGAAAAAGGAAAGGGTATTGTAGTTACGATATAAGGAGCATATCCGATATCACCTGCGAAACGGTAATTCCATAACGCTCAACCAACTCGTGATGGCGTCCGTAAAATTTACGAAGGGATGATTTCTACTTCACCATTTGGAACACTTGGTTTAATAGCTTCCTTGTGAGTTCCAATCCTCTATTAAGGAAATCGTGATAGGAAATACAAGTACAGTATTAAAATATCTGACATCTGTATTATCACATATAATAGATTATCAGTGATACATGTGACATGTATATCAATTCAAAGACGTTCTGTGAAAGTCATGTGACATGTAAATTAATTCAAAGACGTTCTGTGAATGTCATGTGACATGTATATCAATTCAAAGACGGTCTGTGAATGTCATGTTACATGTAAATCAATTCAAAGACGTTCTGTGAATGTCATGTGACATGTAAATCAATTCAAAGACGTCCTGTGAATATCATGTTCATATCCTTGTTAAAATCAAAGCAATAAAAATACATATCTCCAATAAAATTCCATATCGGAAAGTCCCTTATCAAATGACAAAATTAAAAGCGCAAGCACTTCAAACGAATGGAAAGCAACGGTCTTATTATTATTATAAATATGACATGGAATCGGCATTTCCGTCTAGAAAATAGTGGAATAACATGGTGGAGTAAAACACGTAGACGAATTTCATGTAAACTAGAATAGTTATCAAAGGTACCAGGATTATAATTTAGTACGCCAGACGAGCGTTTCGTCTACATAAGACTCATCAGTGACGCTCATATCAAAATATTTATAAAGTCAAACAAGTACAAAGTTGAAGAGCATTAGGATCCAAAATTCCAAAAAGTTGTGCCAAATAATGCTAAGGTAATCTATGCCTGGGATAAGAAAATCCTTAGTTTTTCCAAAAATTCAAAGTTTTATAAACAGGAAATTTGTAAAAATGACCACATTATTGATATTCATGTCAACACCGAAGTGTTAACTTCTGGGCTGGTGATACCCTCGGGGACGAAACGTGCACCAGCAGTGGCATCGACCCAGTGGTGTAAATAGTTATCAAAGGTACCAGGATTATAATTTAGTACGCCAGACGCGCGTTTCGTCTACATAAGACTCATCAGTGACGCTCATATCAAAATCTTTATAAAGCCAAACAAGTACAAAGTTGAAGAGCAAGTCATTTACTTCGTCAAAATATAGTATTTATAACGTATTTAGTCAGCGATCTAGTAGTCATGTCAGTTGTTTTGAGTAGTCTCATAGCCAAATGAACTGAACAATACATGTACTCAAACCGCGGCAATATTAGGCATATGTAATTCTAATAAAAAGTAATAACAACTCCAGAAAAAATTCATAACGGAAAGTCCCTAATCAAGCGGCAAAATCAATTCAGTGGTTCTACAAAAAAACTTTATCATCGATCATTGTAAATATTTCTTTACTTTGTTAGATGTTGTCTTTTCATTATGCCAACGTATAATACCGATTTCAGAGCACGGACACATTTTTTAAGGATATCGTTCTCAGGTTCGCTTTGAATCAAAAGTCCAATGCCTTGGGGAATTAAAAACCAAAGAACTTAAGCACAATACATGCAACTACAATGTCGAGCTATCATGAAGGATTTGCAACGTATATTGTCTGTTTAAGGATCAAAAACAAATACAGGGTCTGTAAAAAAAACCATATAATTTAATTTTGGATGAAACACGCCTTCTGATTGGCTAACGTTGGTTTGTTTATCAGCTCATAGACATAATTCAGTCATGTGACCGTGACGTCATCAATGTTTTTTCATGGTTTACCCAGGTTTAAAATGGGATTTAGAATTACATTATAAGAAATAACTGTAATATTTTCCTGTCTATTCGAAATAACATTTTTGATGTTATTTCTTCATAGACAGAAAAAATATTACCGTCATAATGAAATTTTAGATCTTCTGTTATTCTTCTACAGTAATATATAACTCATAGGATGATGTATGTATATCATTACAAAAATAGAAACAATTTATTAATACTAGCACCCCTTTAAATGCAGTTGTGCATAAATTGTTCTGTAATCAATATGAAATACTCTTAGGTGTGTGGGAGTCCATCACTGAAGACATTATTTTAACCATTGACTCTAAAACCAAAAACAAAACACATTATGTTGTTATTATTCCGCTGCAAACAGTAAAGTACAAAATGTTTTAAATGTGTAATTTTACTGCAAAATATCTTTATTTTTTACGCCTTCTTAATTCTAATGCCTTGATTTACTAATTTCGAACTTTTTTTTATTAGAAAGGACCGTTTTGGTTGTTTTTGATGTATTCCTGTATTTGTTGGTCAATGGATAAAATTTGAAAGGGTATGTTTATTTTCACGTAAATATAAAAACATAAAACATTATAATTCCTACTGACATAACATGATTTATTCCGTGTTATATTCCTAAAATTGTGACAACATTTTGGGTTCATAAACATAGAGCACAAAGATCGGCCAAAAACAATTGGTACCTATTAAAACAGTTAAACACAAATGCACTTATTGTTTTAATATCTGTTGGCGACAGTTGTGCTCTATAAGTCAAATTGTCAAGATTATGCGCAAGTTCGCAAATTTTGTGATTTGACTGTTATATCATTGCTGTATAACTGACGATAAGGTTTATTCAGCAGAATAAAACATATATTTAAAATATAACACCTATTCAACATTTAATTCTGAAAATCCTAGATATATCAAATTTAATTCATTTGAGTGCCTATTTCGTCCTAATTAGTACTTAGTCCATTGAAAGGTTAACAGCCTCGAGAGGAAAAAACATTCGACGCAGTAATAGAATCAGTTTTTCCGTTATGACAAGTTCATAAAATCATTTACATTTAAACGTAAGCATGGCTTATGAGGATAGTAAATAGTTTAAGAATATATGTCGTCTTTTTTTTTTAAGGAAACTTGTGACAACTGTGTCAAGTCTGCTCCAAACAAATGCTGTATTGAATGTGTCAGTAATTGTAAATTAATATGTATCTAATAACTAGAAG
This sequence comes from Mytilus galloprovincialis, assembly GCF_965363235.1. NCBI lineage: Eukaryota > Metazoa > Mollusca > Bivalvia > Mytilida > Mytilidae > Mytilus > Mytilus galloprovincialis. Next base: position 95,512,413 of record NC_134843.1, read on the forward strand.
ATAGTTGCAATCTGAATAAAAAATGAAAACAGCACGTTATCAATTGCATGTGTCCGAAGTGCTTTTCCGGATTAACATTCATCAGGACCGATCACAGCCGAATATTAGAAAACCAAAGATGTATAAAATAACCATACATCGATTAAGCGGAAACAAATGCGGGTCACAAACCATACCAAGAGAGGGAAACAAAGGAATAACAGAAATACTGAACTTCTACAAAAACACGCCAACATACAAACAAATGGACTTATTTGACTCATTTTAAAGCTTCCGACGTACCTTACACCGCGAGGAACAAAACATTTAACCTTGTATAAAAATTCAAAAAAAAAAAACCAACAGATTATAAAACTGGCATTAAATCCTCTTCATTTGAACTTTAGTGGATAGTTGACTCATTGATATTCATACCACATCTTCTTATTCTAATATAACATAGTTGATATACTTTTGGTATTTTTCGTTTCTTAAATTAAAAAGTATACAAACTACACACCAAAAAAGTAACAACCAAATAACCATAAAATATTATTGCTAGTCTATCTTAATCTTGTAATCTCCTTGTGACAACTTTCTTAAATAAATATCTACTACAATGTGGCTATTCCGTTTCAGTGGTGAATCCCTCTTGTATTGAATTTGTTTGAAAAAAAAAATATGATTGATAGTGTTCAGATTTCAGTTGACTCAACACTAAATAAAAATGTGTCGCTAGTTGCAGACTGGTGGGGTTCCAAGCACTGCTTTTGGTTTTTCATATTACTAGTATTTAAATACGCATTACATTACAAACAAAACGTTTCAAAACTGTAGTACTAATCAGCATGTCATTTTCAATCAATATTTATCAAACTATACCAATCCAGGTACTTCAACAAGAGCAATAAGGATAAAGGTAGATAAACCGATGATCGGTCGTCATTATATAGGAACTGGAATAGATTTCAGGTACTTTGTAAGTGAATTGAACACATATCCAAACATCAAGGAATTTTTACAGCTCAAATTAAATTCACGATTCGACAAGTCTATTTGTTTGTGAAGCACAAGTTGTGAAAAGTCTGGCACGTTGAATTCTTGAAATGAACTTTGAACGAAAAAGTATGTCAAAGAAATTTTAAATACCGGGTTTCTATTAACTTGAGCAACACGACGGATGCCACATGTGGAGCAAGATCTGCTTACCCTTCCGGAGCACCTGAGATCAACCCAAGGTTTTGTTGTGGTTCGTGTTGCCTAGTCTTTGATTTTCTCTGTTGTTCTATTTACTATTATTTTTGTTTGTCTTTTTCATTTTTAGCCATGGCATTATCAGATTGTTTTCGATCTATGAATTTGACTGTCCCTCTGGTATCTTTCACCCTTCTTTTTTTAAAGGAAACACACATAAACTTCTTTTCTTAATTCTTATCTTTTTAAATTAACTAGATTTCAACAATTTTATTCCGATGTCACTAATGCATTGATGATCAATATTGGTGGCCTTCTTTCTATTTTCCATCCACTGGATAGATTGTCGTCTCTTTGACACATTCACCGTTTTAATTCTATATGCTATCTATAAGAGCATAGTACACAAAATTGAATGTGCATTCAATGAAGTTCTGGACTTTTTCTCAGAGTTTTTTCTTCTAATTTCCATCTCTATTTAAAGACTCTTCTAAGTCTGCAGGACACAGAGAAAAACTCCAGACATTTTTTTTTACCTTTTACTATCACTTGTGGAACCATTAAAGATAAACTGATATTTTCTCAAATTTTCCAAATGAAATAATAACGGTTTCTTAATTTTCACTCGCCTATTCCTACTAAGTTTAACTCGTGCTAAATTTACATTTCCAAAACACAAATACTAGAAGAATGTCATTGTGCTTTGTTTAAACAAAGAACTGATCTCTTACTTAAAACTACCTTGTATTGGTCAAGCAGGTAAAGTACACAAGAAACAAAAAAATGTGAAATAAATATTTTATTCAAATCTGCTAAAATATTGCACACATCCAAAAAATAACATGAAATCTACTATTTCATTCATACTAAATTTTATCACAAATAAAGGAAGAGGATTATCAGCAATGAAACACTTCATATGAATGATTTCTGGGTTGTTATGTAGAAGGTGTGTTTGATTTCTACGATTCTCATTCTTTCATTCTTTGTTATGATATGAAATTGAAACATATGGAATATGTTATTAACACTTTTCAGTAGCATTCAACACATGAAATCTTTGTTCTTCGTAATTAACTTTGTGTAAGATAGTTCATTTATATATGTTTTCCTCTGAAGATTTTAAGTTCATGAATTATAAAGATATTTAATAAAATTGTGAATAGTTTTTTCCTACTTTTTAAAAAAATATGCATATACAGATTAAATATACAGAAGTTGTGAAACATGTAAAACTTATTCTGCTTTCATCTAATATTTCATACTACAAATAACATTTCTTTTAAAATATATATCTTTACATAACACTTTCAACAAACAACAATAAAACAGCACGGTGATGAGCTTGTGGTATAAAAACCAGACATTTTTCTCTTCTCATAAATCTATAATAAAACAAATCATGACACATTTATAGCACAAAGCTGAGGTACTAGGTCTTGACAAATTAAATAAAGCTAGTAAACATGTACAAAAAGTCAATTATCTGAGAAAAAAAATCCTTTTAGAAAAAAAATTACAAAATTATTTATCTTTACTTCTCAAAATGTATTCCTTTAAAGCTTTTACCTTAATTATTCAAACATTTGTTATTTCTTATTTTAGAAAGTTTTTTGAAGAACATTAGTTATTGACTATGCATCATCAACCAAGAAATTTCAGTTACATGGAGTTCCAAATTCTTAACCTTATTTTTTTGAAAACGTCTGTACTAACTGGATCTTTAGCAAAGTTTTAAATATTAATTCAAACTTTTAAAGGTTTACCCATCTACAGAAAATACAAATAATTTGTAAATGATATATGAGAATTATATCAAATCTTTACTTCACACTAAGAGTATCCTTTCAGGATGAGTGGGACAAAGAGAAAAAGGGACTAATAGATAAAATATGATTCACACAGGTTAGTCTTTTTGATATTTCTATTTTTATGTGATAAATGATTCATTTTACAATTTTTCTATTTTTATTTATGTTATAAGTTTGCATTTATCCCACCCCAAAATATAAACATCTATCCCTACCCTAAATACATTTAGCATTTATCCCTGCCCTAAATATAGTTAGCAAAATTTCTTGCAGCTCTGTATAACTGTCCCTCAGTCATTTTGTTTTTTTACAAAAATAAAGTCAAAGTAAAATAAATTGTTAAAAATTTAGTTAGTCTGCCAACCTCAGAAAAATATATAGTATCATTTACAGAAACAGTTTTATGTTCTCTATACAACCTCTAGCACATTTAACTGGATTTTTTTTTCAGTTTTATCCATACATAAATTGTTAAAGAAATAAATACTGAAATAAGCTCGCATGTAAATGTCAAGTAGTTTCTTACAAACGCTTCAGAAAAATGAAACTGCGTTACAAAAATATGTGATGAAAATACGAAAACTTTTGTAACAACAATTTACCATATGAGATATAGAATCATAAAAATATATATGAAGTATTTAAAGATGTTCAAATTTTACTGACACAAACAAGCTAATTCATAGTTGCATATTACATAAAAATCTTAATAGAAAATAGAGTCATTTACAACACAAGGAATTGTTAGCGGAAAAATATCACATGTATTCAAATTACAAATATAACATTTTGTCGATTTCTGCATGACTTGTTATCACTCCTTGAGCATATGTGTTTGCATTTTGGCTTTCAAAGGAAGATGGTTTGATGAAATCACCTCCTAACCCAAACAAGTTACAGACAAATATCATTATCTCAAAATTAAACAGCCTAAAGTCTTTGTAGTATTTGTCAGAAAGGACAGTTCGTGTAATTGAATTTTTCAATAAAATGCATGTCTAAGATTTAGATAATGAGTTTTGGCTGCAACAAAAGATCCCTTTCCATTTTGAATTAACTAGCTGTTTCTGAGTATTTACAATGATATCTGGCAAGACTTCATGATTGGGCAATTTTACAGCAATGAAATGGTAGTTACCATTAAGCACTCTCTCATTTTTTGAGTGATAATTGAAATAGGTATAATACATTTAATTTCTTACATATGTCAGCTTATCATGTTCTAGTCCTTCCATACTGCTTTTGAATCATACTTTATATATGTTTCATCTTATTTTGTATGTATATTATTACAACAAAGCTAATCATCAGACATTTTTACATCATTGGACAGACCTATCAACACTCAGTTCCATTTTGAAAACACTTCTGGAATTATTTAACATTTTGACCCAAACATGAGAAGGGTCATATGCAGCAAACTGGTTCCAGGTCAATAATGAACAAAGCTATTGAGTCATCAGCTGAAACCAGTATTGATTACAAATTGTTGACATATTGATACAATGTATGTCTCCACCTTCTTGTCACCATTTTATTTTGCTATTTTTTATAGTTCATCATAGTCTACACTTTGTGGTCAAGGCAGAGAGGTGGACTGGTCTAAACCTACTAGCAATCAGAGAGGTTGGGCTCTAAACAATAATATTTCGAAAGAAAATCTTTTTAATATTATTCCTTCATTGGCATCTACAATTCATATGACAAGGAATATGTTCTAATTCAGCTGGAGTTCACCCTTACAGGACTATAATCTTATCATGAATAAGATACAGCTTAGGGTTTTTTTATACATCATGTATACAAGGGTAAACATTTACTTTAATAAAGGCTTTAGAAGTACCTAATAGACAAATATCTCATGTTTCCACATTTTTCATGTTCTATAAATAACTTTCATTGGTATGTCTCATTCTTTCGACTAATGAGGTAAATCTTTCAGTTTGAGATTCTATCTTCTTTAAGGAGAGGTCAAGGAGAGGTCAAAACCAGGAAAGGTCATCATTTAGATATCACATACCAAAGAAATCCTCATAGATTAAGAAATCAATATCATAATTGTCCTTGTGAATGTTATACTGACCAGGATGTATAAACAAAATTTACAAAATGATGGTAAAAATCCCTAGTAGTATCAATTGATAATTTTCTCTATCATTACCCTGAATTTCCATTATGATACAGAAACCTTAAAAGTTATAATTATGTATAATGTAACATAAGTTTAACTTGCTACATCTGAAATCATTTCTGTAAAATATAAGTTCATTTCATAATCTAAATCATATTAGAATATTCACTTTTTCGATAAACCTTCAGCTAAATTATCTGAAATAATTGTGGAGAAATCAAATTTATCATCTTTCCTGACTGAGCTCTCCTTTTTGAAGGAACATTTCTCAATCAACTTATAAACAGTCATTTTCTCATGATGATGACTAGACATTTTAAAGCTTTAGTTGACTCTTTGAGATATTAAAGCTGTGAGATAATTAATTACATCTAGATCTATAATGAACATATTAAGATATAGCAGACTCTCTAGATGATTGTCCAGTCCTTGTTAATGATGTTTCCCGTGATGGACCCTTAGATATATTCCTAGCAGATGACCTAGATAACGAACTCTCCCTAGACATTTCTTGATCCTCTCTTCCTTGAGAGCGTTTTCTACTTCGCCTAAAAAGTTTCTTTAAACTACCACCTAATGATCTTGATTTCTTTAGATTAGGTGTTCCCGGATTTTCTTGTCTTCCTAGTTCCATATCATCTGAAAATAAACAAACAGAAATTATTATGAACAAGGTATAAATATACATGTACTGGTAAAAAGCAAATGCAGGTGACATCACTATTTCTGTTGACTTGAGTCATGTTTTCCTAAAATCCAATTAATGAAACTTTAAAAAAGACAATTAAAAAATTAATACATAAAATCATAGAAGAAACTTATATTTATTCATGGTTCTTCTTAATCCATTAATCCATTGTTACTCGTCTTCAAAATTTAAACCTTATAACAAAGATAAAGAATCCTCAATGCAATCATATAAACAAAATTATCATTAAGATGAATATTAAGCGGGAAACCAACACAATATGTCCATGTCCTCTAAAATACTATGCAAATGACAAATATGGGAATATAAATATGCAAATGATATTAAGATGCATAGAATGTGCATTTTTAGTAACAGACTTCATCCAGTTCTGGAAAAGCTAAATTATTTCAAATAATTTTTTTCACAAAATAAATGTTTTCAGTTAGCCTTTTTTTAGTATTTTGGTTTAAATGCAATTGATAACAGACCATAATTAAACTGTAACATATTTGATATTGATAAAATCCTCACATGTATGCCTAGTGATATCTACCCACTATTTTATTGAAAATGTTAACATAGGAAATTTTCTGTTTCTAGTTTCTTTTCTATAATTTTCTAGAAGTATTGTCCACAATTTTTTTTTTCCTTTTTTGCTTTTGGTTGGAATATATGTTTGGAAGAGATTTTGTAAAAAGTTCATTAAAAGTCCAATATAAAAAGAAAGACAACAACATATTACATAGGGCAGATTGCCTGTGATGAACAACTAAAACAATTCTTTATAAGTACAATATTTATCTATAGGTATAGGAAAATGTGGTATGAGTGCCAATGAGACAACTCTGCATCCACGTCACAATTTGTAACAGTAAACCATTATCATGTTATAGGTAAAAATACGGTCTTCAACATCGAGTCTTAGCTCACACCAAACCTATTTGTTAAAACTAATATTGTTTTTTTATGTCTTTTATCCTCTTCAAAGGCTATCATGGCAAATGTTTTACAAATTGTCTCCACGTATATTTGGAATAAGAAATTTTTTACTTTAATAAGATTGGTAGGCATGATAAAAACCAACATGAGTTAATTATTAAAGGAACCTAAGAGTCCACATGTGTAAACTAGATTGTCTCCCCTAATACATTTGGAACCATGTTTCATTCCTTTTTAAACATCAACAGGCTGTGGTCTACAATTTTTTTTCCCATCAATATCTGCCCAGCTATGTTGGCTGATTTATGCTGACATTACATTATTCCATAAATATTAAGAACAGTAAATTTAATGATCTCCCTGTTTAACATGTGGAAACAGGATGATTTTCACATGCTCTGTCTCAGACAAAATGATCAAATTGTATATAACAGCTCTAACTATAACATTCATAAAATATATAAATATAAGGGATAATATACTATCTAGTAGATAATAAAACCTATATCTTAGCAAATATATGTAAAACAAAAATCTTAATTTAAAGCAACTAATTAAACTAAACAACAGTCGATAAAATAGCATGCATTGAAATTAATGTCATAGAAATTGTAACTATAACTATAAACCATCAAAACAAGGTAACAAAAGCCACAACAGAAACCAAAAAAAGACCTTTAGAACGTGGAGAGGTGCTGCCCTCTGGAGGCTGGAGATAGTTGGAACCCTCTCGGAGGGAACCACCAGCTCTATCTGCACTCTGAGAGCGTTTCTTGGAACGAGTGAATTTCTTCTTAATTCTACCAGCAAAAGAAGACCCTTTCTTTTTTTCTGAAAAGTTACCAGTACAAAATTAAAGAACACAGAAAAAGGGGGGGAAAATCATAATGAAAAAAATAAAAAAGCATATAAACTATCATTATATACTGTATACATATAAACCTTATTGCTAGCAAAGATTCTAAAGATTGTGCCAGATCTTTCCTTAGAAATTTTGTATGTTCTACTGATTTTCCTTTTTAATTATCAACTTAATCCCTTGAAACTTCATAACATGTCAAACATTTGAAGCATAAGAAATCTTTTTGTAAGGAAAACTTTTCTGAACTTTTACAAAACAAGAGCTGTCAAAATGACAGTAAACCGGATTCTTTAACATTTATTTGTGTTCTGGCATTTATCAATATTACAAGGACCAAAACTCCTAATAGGTAAAATTTATGATTATCAATATCAAACTTGACTTCCATGTTGTCAACAATAACAACAATAACAACATATAAACTAGATAGAAAATGACCCTCTAGCAGGACAAACTGTGTGCCCTTAATGCATAAAGTAAGAAAAAATTGGTAAGTCCACCTACCTAGGATTTTGAAAATATCTAAAAAATGAACTTCACCTCCATTTTGTTGTCAGTAATAACATATTAAAATTTTAAAAGGTTAGGTTGAACGGTTCATGAGTAAATGCATGGACACAACATTTTTTAAACTTTCAAGAACCGTAACTCCAGAACGGTAAAAGTCAAAATCGTCATTATTGAACTTGACCTCCATTCTGTTGTCAGTAACAACATATTAAAATTTTAAAAGGTTTGGTTGACTGGTTCATGAGTAAATGCATGGACACAACATTTTTTAAACTTTCAAGAACCGTAACTCCTGAACGGTAAAAGTAAAAATCGTCATTATTGAACTTGACCTCCGTTATGTTGTCAGTGACAACATATTAAAATTTTAAAAGGTTTGGTTGAACGGTTCATGAGTAAATGCACAGACACAACATTTTTTAAACTTTCAAGAACCGTAACTCCTGAACGGTAAAAGTCAAAATCGTCATTATTGAACTTGACCTCCATTTTGTTGTCAGTAACAACATATTAAAATTTTAAAAGGTTTAGTTGAACGCTTCATGAGTAAATGCACGGACAACATTTGGTTGCCGCCCGCCCACCCGCTCGCCTGTCGTACATCCCCAAATCAATAACCGACATTTTTGACACAACCACTAAGCATCTATTCCTTAAACTATTTAAAACTGGTTTCAAATCTCCAAGTAGGAATTTCTATTTTTGCAAGATAGACTACATCCTTACGTTGAAATATTCAAAAATCTATCACTTACTGTAAATATTATCTCTCAATCATTGTAAATCTTATATTTTACAATAGAAAACCTTCATATGCTTTCCATCTTTTATAAAAAAAAAATATAAAAAAAAACTTCTAAAGATGTAAAAAGATGTTGCACTGGAAGAGGTCTGAAAAAACTAAAAAGATTTTCATATTTTACATTAAAAAAAACCTTCAACTTATGTTTAACAGATGTTATGAATATGTACCTGGTCTGTCATGATGCCCTGGTGATGGGGGTTGTGTTATCACTGTAGGTATACAATCATCATCTAACTGTTCTGGTGTCTACAAAATAAGTAGTATGGGTTATAAAACTGTAGGCTTATTAATTAAAAAAAAGAAGATGTGGTATGATTGCAAATAAGATAAATTTCTACAAGAAACTGAATGACAAATTACTTAACTAAGTTCATACAAACAATGGTATTTGAAAGAAGTAAATTGTTTTATTCAATCTACATGTAGATTCTTCAATCAAATTCTGTATTAACACATATAAAAGGCCTATACCAATACACTGAACATGAAAAAGTAAGTATGTTTCCCTAACACAATATGTCCATTTCAAACTATGACATTTGTTGCTTTTAGAAGTCCTTATTTCAATTTTTGTGATTAAAGGAAGCAATTTTTAAAACACACCTTTTGTTCTGAATACTCTTTAATCATGTAAATATTGCTTGGAATTTAAGTACACTTGAATCATCTGTGTTTTCAAATTTGCAATCAAAAGTATTAAATTAGTTCTTTTTTCAAAAAGAACCAGATGCTCCACAGGGCGCAGCTTTATACGACCGCAGAGGTTGAACCCTGAACGGTTGGGCAAGTATGGACATAACATTCAAGCTGGATTCAGCTCTAAATTTGGATTGTGATTAAATAGTTGACACAGCATAGGTTTCTGACACAGAATGAATGTGGTCTAATGAACTTAAAATTTTTTTTTGCCTTTGAGCAATTCACTATGCTGTTGAATATTAATCCTCTCAAAAAAATGTTTGAAGAAATTTTATTTTCTGAAATGAGAAAAATTCACCCCCCCCCCCCCCAATTTTTTTTCACATCCTCCTTTTCCTTATTCCAAAACTGATCTCAATTCAAATTTCTAATGGAGTTTGCAACAATAACTACTCATTTAAATACATCATAAAATATTGAAATGTAAAAAAAGTGCTTGTTATCACTGAATGGTAAAGATTGTTTTAATTTATCAGTTGGTAGTAAAAGTGAATATACATTATACATGGTGTAAAACAATGATTTAAGTTGATTCAACTACTATTCTGGACAAAGAAAGATAACTCCAATTGAAAATTTCTTGCTATTGCGTAATATTGTGCAATTAGATATTTCTTGCTATTGTGCAATACTGTGCAATTGAAAATACTTGCTATTGCACAATACTGTGCAATTGAAGATTTCTTGCTATTGTGCAATACTGTGCAATTGAAAATTTCTTGCTATTGCATAATACTGTGCAATTGAAGATTTCTTGCTATTGCATAATACTGTGCAATCAAAGATTTCTTGCTATTGCTGAATACTGTGCAATTGAAAATTTCTTGCTATTGCACAATACTTAATATAATAATTTTGGATCCTGATTTGGACCAACTTGAAAACTGGGCCCATAATCAAAAATCTAAGTACATGTTTAGATTTAGCATATCAAAGAAGCCCAAAAATTCAATTTTTGTTAAAATCAAACTTAGTTTAATTTTGGACCCTTTGGACTTTAATGTAGACCAACTTGAAAACGGGACAAAAAATTAAGAATCTACATACACAGTTAGATTTGGCATATCAAAGAACCCCAATTATTTAATTTTTGATGAAATCAAAAAAAGTTTAATTTGGACCCCGATTTGGACAAACTTGAAAACTGGGCCAATAATCAAAAATCTAAGTACATTTCTAGATTCAGCATTTCAAAGAACCCCGGATTCAATTTTTGTTAAATCAAACTGAGTTAAATTTTGGACCCTTTGGACCTTAATGTAGACCAATTTGAAAACCGGACCAAAAATTAAGAATCTACATACACAGTTAGATTTGGCATATCAAAGAACCCCAATTATTCAATTTTTGATGAAATCAAACAAAGTTTAATTTTTGACCCTTTGGGCCCCTTATTCCTAAACTGTTGGGACCAAAACTCCCAAAATCAATCCCAACCTTCCTTTTATGGTCATAAACCTTGTGTTTAAATTTCATAGATTTCAGTTTACTTATACTAAAGTTATGGTGCGAAAAACAAGAAAAATGCTTATTTGGGCCCCTTTTTGACCCCCGATTCCTTAACTGTTGGGATCTCAACTCCCAAAATCAATCCCAAACTTCCTTTTGTGTTGATAAATCTTGTGTTTAAATTTCAATGATTTCTATTTACTTATACTAAAGTTATTGTGCAAAAACCAAGAATAATGCTTATTTGGGCCCTTTTTTTACCCCTAATTCCTAAACAGTTGGAACCAAAACACCCAAAATCAATACTTTTGTGGTCATAAACTTTGTGTCAAAATATCATTGATTTCTATTTACTTAAACATTTCTTATTTAATGGACCTCACTAATGTTAAAATAACGTACGAAATGGTTACCCTTAAAAAAATTAAAACTGAAACATCAATGGCCTAATATCCACCTCCAAGACCTCATAAAAGGTTCATTTCAAAGGTCACAAATCAAATTATTCATTTACAGAAATTTGATCTGTTATAAAATTATAAATCTTTCTTGGATTTGATAAGTGTGGTGGACTTACCCTTTGTACACCTGTTATAATAAGTGTGGTGGTCTTGGTGGGTGTTCTAGATTTACGTTTGTTACTTTTAAGTTCTCTAATGGCAGTTTCTACAACTGAGTCTACACCATCTATCTGAACAAACTCTGTAAACAAAACACCATGCAAACATAAATATCACACAATTCACCATGCTAGAATCTAATGTATTCTGGGTAATATTTTCTAAAGTGTGCAGGTAAACTTTGTGATTGATTTAAAATGTACAACACAATGGCTATTCAACCAATAGTGTAATGTAATTTCAATTTTGGAGTTCAAAGACATTACCCATAATCCTTAAGATTCTTAAAAGGTGAATAATTTAGTAAAATTTCAACAAACATGTTATAAAACTCATATACTTTACCGAAAATGCACGGTTTTTTAATTCTTTTTATTTCTAATATAAATATATGTTTTTTAGAATTTGGATGGCAAGCATAGGTATGGATCTAGAACATAATTTTGAACGTTGACTTTAATTTTAAGAATATAGTTTTAGGCTTCAATTCAAATCTTTTGAAATACTAATAACTGTACATGTCTTTGTAAGCAAGAGATTCAAATATAAAATGCTTTGTTTGGGACAATTAATATAACAATTAAACTTCATAGACCTTCAGTTTTTCATGAAACCTGCATACAGAAATTCCAAAATTGACATCAATTGTGAAGTCATATGGACAGTTGGAGTATTTTAGTCTGTTTATGCAAATGGTCCATTTAGACTTTAAATAGATCTTTTTTAATAATCAAATGATGAATACATCTGAACTTTTATTATGAACTGATCCATGGAATAATGGTCTGGGTGATTACTCAAGGCAAAGCAAAAGCATTCTAAAATCATGTGTTCCTTTTGTTTTCCTCTATTTTGTTAATTGCTCTTTTTTGATTCTTCCCCTAAATAATTGAGTTGTTTATTATTCTGAATTTTTTTCTACTGTCACCCAGCTTCTAGCTCTGCCTGTAAACTTCCTTCTATTTCAAACAATTTTGTTATATCTATACTGAATTTCTCAATTCACAAAAATTCAATAATTATAAGGATTTAAATTATATCAGGATAAAAAAAAAGTTTAAGACCAACTTTCAAAGAAATGGATAACAAATTTATACCTATCTTTTGGTAAATAATTCAAAGATAAAAGTTTCAGATCAGTGCAACAACTAACAGCCTGGTAAACAAATTGAGGGTATACTCATGTAGAAAAGCAATAACTAAACAAGGAACTAGTCTGTCATGCTTCAGTAAAAGTCATGCTTGACTTACTCTGTATGTGGCTCCTGTAAACATTGTATATTGATTCATTTAATATACTTCCATTCACTAATCAGTTTTATTTACTGTGTTGGTCGATTTCTAATTCAACTTTTCCCCTTTCCTCTTGTGATACAGTTTATGAACTTTTTTTATTTGACACTTTAATGATATGGTTTATAAATGAACAAAAGTATGTGTCAGAGGTGTCTTAGTTTACTTTAATTGTTACTTGCCATTATATACTTGTAACCCAAAAATCACCTCTACAACATCAATGTTTGATGTCATAAGAAATTAAATGGGGAAATACTGCATGTTCTTGCCAGAAAGTAACAGGGACTCTAGGAATCAGCAATTTAAGATGCTTCACTCTAAATAGATTTATTCAATTACTGAGTATTTTTAAAATTAGTCTTTATACACAGCTGTTACATTCAACGTGTAAATAGCCAATCATGTAGTGAATTAGGAATATTATTTTTGTGCATGGTGCCTGTTATGCCTAACACAGTTTTGTGCTCAACGGTATTTTACTTGTTTTTCATGAAAATGCACTAATTTTCAGAAATTCATCATTCAATATAAAATTTATATTTTTCTTCATCAAAGATATATCTATTGCATAATCTGTCAAGTATACCCCTTCATAATCCTCTATTTTTATATAGTATACACCTTATCGTTATTCCCGACTGACCCAAAAATCTGTTCTGCTTGATATCATACAACATTCAGTTTTCCATTGTCGCATCAGATATTTGTATTTTGATGTCAAAATTTTACAGGAACCTGTGTAATGTCCAGTAATTTGCTGACAAATAGCGATCAGGTGTATTGATTAACACATGTGTTTAATCTTACCAGAAGACTGTGATAAAGATCTGTCCTGGGGTAACATATTATCTGGTGATGTTCTATCCAGGCTGGAAGATCCCGATATATCATAATCAAAATTCTGATGCTTTTCTACATAATTTGGCGAACCTATAATGAAAGATCATATAATTTACAGTAATCTGATACCTGTCCTTGTACTTCTCTTCATGTTCTCAATATTTTTGGTTCATAAAAACGAAGGAGAGTTTGTGTTTAAAGTTAAATACTTTCAGACTACAATGGGTAACATTTAAGTTGCTGAAGAGTGTCAATCAGTGAAAACTGACACAAAAGTGCTCTTATTGACCCATCTTTGGGTGCTGGATTTTCTCGCTGCGTTGAAGACCCATTGATGGCCTTTGGCTGTTGTTGTCTCCTCTTTGGTTGGGTTGTTGTCTTTTTGACATATTCCCCATTTCCATTCTCAATTTTATTTTTTCACAATTAATTTATATGACATGTTTTGAGATCTTATCAGTCATACTTTATATGTACCAAGGGAACATGAAGCCATGCTGTTTTCCCCATCTTTTTGAAATTAGGAGATAACTGTATTGTATTTTAAGCTCCGACGGCATCAATTGGGGATTTGATGGTCGCAAATTAAGTTTACTGGCGACGCGTTAGCGGAGACAGTAAACGGGTATTTGCGACCATCAAATCTCCAATTGATGCCGTCGGAGCTTAAAATACAATATTGTTATCTCCATTCTAATGAAACTGACAGAAAATAACGTTAAAACATGTATTTAAAATCTGTCATATGCCGTCTGCGCTTGCGCGTACGTCCCATAGCATCAATTGTCAATTGATGCCATGTAAGAAAGTGACGTTATCCAATCAAAATGAACGTTACAAACGTTGTTGCATTAGAATGAACGATAACTGCTTTAAAGGCTGCTGGAATAATATTGTCTTTTTTTTTTCCTTTTTTCTTATACCAGTATTTGATTTCAATACCCTTAGATTGCTGTGTGCACAATTTATGCTGTATGTTTTTTTGCCAATTCAACTTTTATAACCTCAGATTTAAATTGAATATTCTAATTTTTGTACTATGAGCCTATGGTTGCTTTTTCCTTTTGCAGTTTTAACACATTTCCCTAGGTTTCTTGTTCGTGTTAAAAAATATTCTTGTGATGATTGTCATACACTTCATCAGTGCGAAAAAGTTATGTGAAAGTAATATTTTTGTGATGTCTAGTACAATGTTAACAATACTTACTATTTAAACCAGGTTCATGTCTGTTGTTATGTTTTTGAGTGGTTGTAGTTGTCTTGGTAACTAACATGCCACTTGGAGATTTAGCTTGTGTTACTTCTATTGTTCGTTTGGGGGAAATCTGATTTTTGGGAGTAGAATAGTTGTAGGCTTCAGCTTCTAACGGGTCCAACACAAGAAACTACAAAAATAAATAATTTATACTTTTAAATTCAGATAGAGAACAACACTGGCAGAACCAACGGAAATATTTCTGTCTATGAAGACTTATATTTACAAGTAGAATTATTTCCACACTTACTATGTACTATCTTTTTATTTAAGCAATCAAATCTCAGAAAAAACACATGAAAATGCATACTATTTTATTTCAAGTATACCCCATCATTTTTAACAATTGACAAGTAGTTATAGGTCAATTTAACAGTACATTGTACAACTCAATATTGTCAGATCCTTGTAAGTATTAGGCAAATCAGGCAGAGAATCTGTATTTTAATAAGAACAATTATTATCAAATATTCAAGATGATAGAAACAGAAATAGAAAGAAGGTAGAAATTAACATTCTAAACATTTAAAACATAAAACATATAAGTAACACTGAATAATTAATTCTATGACTCTAGATATATTTATATTTTATACTATCTACATTTTAATAAAACAATAACAATAACCATGCTAGCACAAAATACAAACTATAATAGAAGAATGTATTTGAGGGTATGAATGACCCCACTCAAGCTTGCTTCTCAAACGAAAATAAGACAGTAGGACTGAGGGATTGACAGTCAATGTAACACTTAATGCCTACATGGCCTTGAGGCAGAGGCATAAAAATAAATCAGTGCCTCAGTACTAACTAGATTTATCATGAACCTTTATCAAATTCTCCATTGATAGATTTAGAAATTCGTATGAAACTAATGTTCTAACACCATCAGACAAAGTTGGTCTAAGACTGATTTAGATATAATTTTTTTGGGTCTCTTTTGGATTAATAGTTTTTGACGTGTTGAAGTATTCTGGTTTTCAAATTTTTTAAGGTTTGAATGTTGCCATTGAAAGTTAAATCGGGAAAGTACTTTCAACGTTCAAAATTTATTCTGTGTTATTTTAATTCACTATTAAACAACTAGACAAGTTCAAATTCTAACTACTTTTACAAACCTAGTGAAGTGGGAAATACAGGCAATTTTATAAATATGTCATGCATAAACAAACAGCTGACATACACCATATCTCAATATCTATAACTGTTAAAATTGTGTTACTGAGTTGATGTCTGACTGATGTTCTCCCCACATCATTTTTGAGAGAAAAACAAATTATTTAGGCAATACTAAAAACTAATATTTGGAGAACACGGTATTGAAGGTATATCTATGATGGTTTGTTCAATTCATTTACTTTTATTGCAGACTTTGGATGATTTGATGAAACCAATGTATTGATAAAGGATGTCATGTTTCCCTCTACAATATGTTGGTCTTTCAGATTACGTTGCCGTCTCATTCACTTATAATCAAAATCTCATTTTATTCACAAAATATATTGCTGTATAAATAATTCTCATTAGGTTTTAAACATTATTACATTGGTTGCAATAAATTACATTAATTTCTAAGTGAAATAAAAACCGATAATTTCACATGTGAAATAAACGTGGTTATTTCACTCCTCTGACATCATACAACAATAAGCGTTGACAAGATGTTGCATCAAAACAAACTGAATTTCATAGAAAAAGGTATAGTGCTTTACATTATCTACTTTAATTTCATAAAAAAAACGTTTGCCAATGTAATAAAAATAAAAACTAATATAAAAATTCAAACATACAAAAATATTCAACTCATGACCTAACAACACTAATACTTCACTCATGCTCTACACGCATTCCTGTATAAATGTGTTGATCGGTCACTCGTTGAATATTTTTCTATATTTGAATTCTTTGATTAGCTATTCTATAAAGAATGGAGTTGAGATGACCAATGATAATCTATATTTCACTATTTTTACCTATGACAACATTGTATTAGCAACACCATGTGCCCCTTAGTTTCTAGCAATCATTTTTCATACCACTCAACTCTGCTGAGAAAGGAAATTATCAGTCAGCAAGATCAAAGGACAATTTCGTAAAATAACGATAATGACCTTTATAGTATGGAAATACCTTCATTTAAAAAAAAAGATCAACATTTACAATGATATAAACAATACAATTTAACATAAAACAACCTGATGTACAAAAATCAAAGCAGGGATCTATAAGGAAACAAACTTGTTAGTGTGTGAAGATCCCATGCATGTGCGTCTCACTTTGACATAACAAGCAAACTATGTACAGATCTATCAGTCCATAATCATTGACAAGAATGCGTAATTTAAATCTAATAAAATAATATTCCAATAATTTAATCAACAAATTAAGAGTCTTTTTTACTTAATGCCAAATAAAATTCATATATTCTATAAAAACCAGAAATGAAATCCATTTTCTTGTCATTGATGCTACAAAACAACAATAGAAACATTGAAATTGGTTGTCATGACAACTCACCTGTATGTAGATTGCTTGCTATTTACAAAGCTATTTTTAGACACACTGGACACAAAAACGTTTTCTACACTATTACACACACATCAAACAGAAAGGAAGTGTCTTAGGCCGCCAAACTGTGGAACTGAAACCGCAGAAATGATGGGATTACAACAAAGGGAGATAAATAGTGATAACAACGTTAATAAGTATAAAAATACAAAAAGTTTTAAGAAGACTGAAAATATTCCAAGAAAAAATGTGAATAAATATGATCATTGTCATAAAAAAACAAGTAGAAATTCAAAAAATAATTACAGAAGTATTACATCATTACATGCATGCAATAAACCACTAAAATAAAAATATAAAAAAATTTCTGAAGCACAGTAAAAATAGGAAATAGATTTAGAGATAAAGCTTGAACGTGTGTTTGTTCCTTTGATATTCATGAAACATAAACCTGGTAAATCACTTATTTCTATGCATTGTATTCAGTAAAAATATTTCACAAAAATAAGAACTTGATAGAAATATTTTTAATATTGAAGGACAGAAAAGAAACAGATGAAAAAGAATTACTCCCAACTAAAAGGATAATCTAAACTAAATGTTTTTTAAAAAAACTTATGGTGTGAAGGAAGAAAGCACATAACAACAATTGTTATCAGTTTGTACTTTCAATGTCTCGGTTCAAATGAAGAATATTTCAAAATCTCTGGGCATATCAAGGATACATCAAAAAATGTAATGCTGTCAAATCTGCATAAAAAGGTCACCTTTTGGACTAGATAAGAATTTAAAAACTGACCTTATCTAAGAGGCAGCAGGACAGGAATACAATGACCTAACAGTAAACATTACAGTATTTTCTCTTACTAATAGAATTGACCTTTATATCAGTTAGAACTGTATATTTTGTTAATCGACCTGTTTTTTTAACACACCAGTTAATGGAAAATAAACCAATCCATCATCAATGTAAAACCCATTAAATCACACAGAAATAAGGGGAGACAACTGTACATACCTCCACAGTTATGGAACCTGAGACAATATCATTTCCTCTCTCAGGACGGCCTTGTAATGATATGATCTGGCGACTGCTTGGATTTCTCTTTAACTCATCATAGTATACAACTGCCTCTCCAAGAAAATTCTCTACAAAAGGCAAAATAGTTAGCCATACACAATGAACAAATGGATTATTAATCAAAAAGATCGTAAAAATGAATATTTTTGTCTAAATAGCCATTAGTTTATTTTTGTAGGAAACAATTTTTGTGAATTATATAAAATGTGTACTTCATGTCATAAATATATTCATGGTTCAATTTTATCTATGAAATCCACAGAAATAGTTATCCTAAGAATACTACTAAATTCAGGGCACATAAAAATATCTTTTCCCCATCATACATTTTTGGCTACAATTGTCTGAAATTTGCAAGATTATAGAAATATAAGTTATTTTCTATTCTAAAATAACTATGTCAATGAATCTTAAACAAAGCAGCTAAACAAAAACATTTAAATAAAACATTTTCTCCATTGTACCTGTTGTTGGCTTGCGTCTGTCTAGGACTTCAAACTTCAGCTGGCTGGAATTCTGATTAACATCACTAAAATGAAAATCAGTCAAAACAATCAATCCTGTTCAATTTATTTCGGTCAATTTTAAATTGTGTACAATTCAGGCTTATTTTTTAAAAAAATCTCTGCAATAAACTCTGTAGATACTGCTCTCAAAACTTAAATCTCTGCAATAAACTCTGTAGATACTGCTCTCAAAACTTAAATCTAATACTGTGGATTCCATTATTTTTGTGGGT
Source organism: Mytilus galloprovincialis (assembly GCF_965363235.1). NCBI lineage: Eukaryota > Metazoa > Mollusca > Bivalvia > Mytilida > Mytilidae > Mytilus > Mytilus galloprovincialis. The sequence goes on from NC_134843.1 coordinate 95,531,825, forward strand.
ACCAATCTTTGTGGATGAAGGAAAACTTGCATGTTCGTGGACATTTAATAACATGGTTATACCAAAGTCTGAATACAAGCCTTAAGAAAATTAGTCATTCCCTAAACATTTAATTTTATGGGTCGCCACAAAATACACTAAAGTTGGTATCTAACAAATAATACTGAATCCTCAACAGATCATTTGGAGTTAATAAAATCTAATCAAATACAACATCTTTAAGTACACATAAAATATTTGTTCAATAAAAAAAGATAGATGCTGTAGTGTTATTTTTGTTCCCCTTTTACTTGTGGTTATTTGCTTGGATGATTTTCATTTGTTTTGGGCCAAGAAGCACTTCTCATAGTCCAAATCACTTACAACAAGAACTGTTCATCCCAGAAAGGATTGGCAGTGCCTCTACATTCATTGGTGGAGTAAGTCTGAGCAGGTGTGTCCAGGTACACCAAACAGGTAGGGTCAACTTGTGCTGAAATCAGACAAATTTAATCTAAAGTTATATTTCTTTACCCATTTCATATTATAAGAGATAAATTATAACAGTACTATTATAGATTACCATTTGTGCTTCAATTTAGACATCAAATTGTTCAAAATGTAGTTTCCTATGTTCATTAATTTTCTTACTCTCATTAGAAAAACAGAGCTATGGGGTACGCATACATGAGATTAAACAAATACGAAAGACATAAAACAACCAAAGCTCCTTCTATGTCTTAATACTTTAAAATTTTTATCTGAATTGAACTCCTTATAACAGTCATTTGAAAATAGCTTCGTGCTATTTGTAACATGTTCTGTGAAATAGCTGTGCCTCATGATCAGCACTGCTTTTGTTTATTATACAATGATAGCATTTGTATGAGGTCGACGATACAAGGATATATTGACCTGAAAGAAGAATATTGACTGAGGACAAGTTCCAAGGTCAATATTCTTCTTTGGGTCGATATATCCTGTATTGATCTCATAAATAGGCTATAATTGTTATATTATTAATTTCCAACCATATTTGTATCAAAATCGTCATTTGATTTTGACATTGTTGGAATTTTATAGATATCATATTGTCTCTTAGACATTAACAACAGATAGGTAAACGTTGTTATTTCATTTACTTGTATTTTTATTTTTTTTACATCTTATTTTCTATTTGAAGAATTTTTTTCTTCAAATAATCGATCATAGATAAAAAAAAATATCAAAAACTGTTAACAATATCATGAAATTCATATCTTGACGTCACAAAGAATGTCAGTCTAAAAATAACCGTGCAATATGTGTTTTGTTGTGCAATATGCTTTTTGCTGTCCGCTGTTTTCTATATACCATTGAAAATATAGTTTAACATGTGACTATCCCTGAATGAATCAAATAAGTTAAAATATACGAATTAATAATATTAAAAAATTGAATATTGACCTCTCTTATTCTAAAATTGCAAGAAACAGGATCGAAATATTCAAATGAATTAGTAATGTGATTGATATGTATATGAAATATCAGTTGGACTGACTTATTGATCAAAGACCATTTCAGAACCCAATCTGAAAATATGGAAGATTCCCTGTGACCTACTCAAATTTTGGGGCTGGAGGTTTGGATATATCAGCACATCTTCTTAAAATAAAGATGCAAATTATGATACATGTACTAAGGTTTAACACCGCATCGTGTACAATTTGATGTTAAAAGTACTTTCAATTTGGACACTTTGTTTTCACCTTTAGAATTCTGAGCATAGGGAAAAAAGTCTTATTTACAATATATTTTTATATGCTTTTGGAAGCTTTGGCAAATATTCATTATTGTTATTGATGACAAATGGGCAAATAAGTGAGATTAACTATTTCAATTTCCAAAAAGCGCGAGCTATATTAAACAAATCTATCAAATTTAAAAATGCAAGTTGTTATTTTTGCAACCCTTTCTTTAATATTGCAATCTTATCCAAAGACAAAAATAATGCAAAAATTTCATAATTAAAAGTATTACAAATTTGAAAACAATTCCAAAATATATTTAAAAAAAAATGATATACCCAGCTCTTTATGCACACGTTTTATTATTTTCAAAAATCTCTATCTATGTCAAGGCTTTTGATTATATGTTGAAAGTCATATCTTAACAAATATAACATCTACATGAAACAAATAAGGCCATAATATTCAAAGTAGTGATAAAATAAGATAAATAATTGATAAAAATCCATATTTCACAATTCCCAAGGTATTTACTGTTTAATCTCATTTAAAGTAGCTGCCATAAAGACTTGTATATTGTTGATACAACCCATTCAACTGAGCAAACTTTGTTTTAAAATGGATCTAGAAAATCCTATTGATTTCAATGTACAATTCATATCATATTGATCCACAGGTTTTTACATATAAATTTGAATCTTACTTTTTTATATACTGGTTTTTAGTCAATAATAATATATGATATCTGTTAAGCAGATCTAGATAAATCTACGTTAATTGATTTTATATTAATATTTACAATGCCATGTAATTCAATTGGAGATCCTGCATTCATCATACTTTACCTTGAAATAAGGTTAAATTGACGAAAGACCCTCACGGGTCCTTAATTATTGAAAACTATCATTTTGCATTAACTGTAATAGCATGATATAATAAAAAAGAATTAGCAAAAGTTAATAAAAACCTGATACCTGATAACGGAATGAATGGAATAAAACCGTCAAATTACTGACTTGTACAGGAATTTTCCAAAGAATTAGTGGGTTATGAAGATACTTACTTTCTTTTCTAGCAGACTTCACCATGATTTTCAGTGATGTTTTAGTATTGTTGGTGTATGAGGGAAGATTTATATTCACCTTATGTTTCTACTTGCAAAAAAGGGGAAAAGGGGTGAAGGGTTAATAAATTTCATGTGAAAATTAGTTTACAGTAACATCAACGTGCCTGTTGTACTCTGGATATATTCTAGGGTACCTGCATGATGTCAGTTGCTGCCTATAAACTATAGCCAGTGCTGGCCAGCAATAAGTCACCTTATTAAAACATTCCCTTTCTTTCATATATATACTTGAAAAAGTAGTCTATCAATCTTATACAAACCTTTTGATCCAAGTCCACTAGCTTTGATAATTTTAACCAGTAACCTTTTATCACCGGACATGGATCGCTGCACTCGCTGTTGTGGTGGAGCATGGAACTATAATATAAACAAGAGTAAACATGACAAAAACTAAATAAAGGTCAGGTTATTTCCATACAAGCTGCAGCATAATGGCTAGTTGATTATTTATTTGATATCTGTCTTACCAAGTTATTATTGATTAATGAGTTGGGTGTTTTCAACTTCAACTTCAATTAGGTTACTTAGTAACGTCCACAAGCAGACATCACACTAAGGATGTTTAATGCACTAAAATTGAACTCATAGTTAACTGTGCACAGTTTGTAAAGTAACAGAAGTCAATTTTCATTTTTTTTAGGTTGTGATTTTACTGCAAAATGTTCCCTTCATGAAGATTGAATATTCATGATCATTTAAATGCATTCTAAAGAGTAAAATGCCACATCTCATGCCAAAACTGCAAACAAAACCCAGTCAAAAGTAATTCAATATATGGTATATCATCATAGCTGGTTAAAAACTTACAGCACTGTGTTGTTCCTTGGCTTCCATTGATTCAAACACAGGTTCTGCAGCATGGAGTGGGCTGGAGGGTTGGGATGAGGTGTCTGGGCGGGGGAGATTCTGAGTAGAACCTGTCAACCACTTAGTAATGTTGATGTCAGTGTTGGCAAGACAAATGGCGTTACGTACAACTTCTTCTACGACCTCAATATCAACCAGGTCTGATGGATCCTGTAAAAATAAAAAGACAAATGGCGTTACGTACAACTTCTTCTACGACCTCAATATCAACCAGGTCTGATGGATCCTGTAAAAATAAAAAGACAAATGGCGTTACGTACAACTTCTTCTACGACCTCAATATCAACCAGGTCTGATGGATCCTGTAAAAATAACAAGACAAATAGCGTTACGTACAACTTCTTCTACGACCTCAATATCAACCAAGTCTGATGGATCCTGTAAAAATAACAAGACAAATGGCGTTACGTACAACTTCTTCTACAACCTCAATATCAACCAGGTCTGATGGATCCTGTAAAAATAACAAGACAAATAGCGTTACGTACAACTTCTTCTACAACCTCAATATCAACCAGGTCTGATGGATCCTGTAAAAATAACAAGACAAATAGCGTTACGTACAACTTCTTCTACGACCTCAATATCAACCAAGTCTGATGGATCCTGTAAAAATAAAAAGAACAACAATGAACAATAAGCAACGACTAGCATAGATACTTGTAGGATACTTGCTGTACTTTATGGACCAGCTGAAGGACGCCTCCAGGTGTGGGAGTTTCTTGCTACATTGAAGACCCATTGGTGGCCTTCGGCTGTTGTCTGCTCTATGGTCCAGTTGTTGTCGCTTTGACAAATTCCCCATTTCCTTTCTCAGTTTTATTGTAACTGTTAAACATATTCCTTTGCAAATTACTTCCCTAGATCTTGAATGATATACAATGTAATTACATGTAGTTAAGTACATTTTGTATTTGACCAAGGTCTATATGGTCAGGATTTGAGACTCACTCCCATTTCTATAATAAAGACTACATTTTGCTCACTATCTTTATAAAATGTGATAGGTAGGAATAAAGGAAGTTTATGAGACAGCAAACAACCAAAAACAAAAGATCACATCTTCTAAAGAAAGAACTTTTCGCAAGAAAGCAGGTGTTAATCAAGTTGAAAAAACAATGGAAATTGCTTTTTTAAATTCGAAATTTACTAAGATATTGAAGGAATATTTAAGTGTTTAATATTGTGCACTAGTCTGAATACTATATGAAAGGTATACCCTTTCAACATACACACATAAATGTAAGAAACTTGAAGATATCATGCAGTTATAACATGATATTGACATATTCATGGAATTTCCCTTTTAATCATCATTTGTTTTTTTAGTTTTGCTTTTGAGATGCAGATAAGATAGTTAGAAAAACATAAAACTCATCATTTTGTTAGCAAACTGCCAGAATGCCTTTATAAACATCATCTTTATCATTAGTCAGTAACCTTGATTTATCATTTTCTTATACACCAATATATAACAGTATAAACGTTGGGAGTATGTGTACTTCACACAATGTAACATCAAACACTAAAATCTTATTATTCAGGCTGCTCTGTATATGTCTGTATATAATAAACATAGGAGTCTCTCTGTTCTTCAACTCATTAATAGAAAACAGTACAACTAATTTATTATCAGCAAGGAAGTTCAAAATGACACCCTTTTTAGCAAGTCTAATACGTAAGCAGAATCTTGAAACAAAAAAGGAAAGATACTTGTTTAGTCATTAAATTGATGTTATAACTATTAGGCTTTCTTACAAATGTAAACTTTAAGAGTTCTTGCTTAATAGTGCCATGGCATGTGCAGATACTATCGTCTTTTCAATGTAAACTTATTAAGAGTTGTTAGCAGATTCATGACATGTGGAGATACTGTGGATTCACTTATTTTCGTGGGTACCAATTTTCGTGGATTAAGGAAAACTTATTTATTCGTTGATTTTTAATTTCGTGGTTTTCGCCAAAGATTGCATACAAGCCAATAGGAAATCTGGCATTCGTTGAACATTTAATTTTGTGGTTCACCTTTACCCACGAAGTCCACGAAAATTGGTATCCAACGAATAATAATGAATCCACAGTACCATGAGCAGGACTTCTTGTGAGCTCTAATTCATGTTTCAATCAGATAAAATAGAGTCATTTAATTCAGTTTTGATCCTGTTTGAAACAGTTTTTACAATTAACTTTTTTTTTAAATCTGCAAAAATCAGCAAGTATCTGTAACGGTTGAGTGAGGTGACCAAAAGAGCATACAAACTACAGCATGCCATTGAACCTGCAGAAACTTAGTCAATAAATGGCACAATTCTATCTATAAATAGACCTTAATTTAGATATTCCTTTACCAGCATTATTCCCTTGATTCTAACAGTATGATAAAATTTAAAGTAAATATTTCATTATGTTACTTTTCAATTATATTGGTAGAACAATAAACTATAAAAATATTCCACAAGGGCATCTAATTCATTTATAACTCATGGTTTTAAAACGTTTACTGGCTAGTATCACTGGTCAACTATGAATTACTTTAGAATTTCTCACTAACAGCTATTCAAGAGAGAATGGGAAATGTATTGGATACAATTAATCTGTCATTACCAACAGCTACCGTTTACTGTAGGGTCTGACCTGGCAAAAACCAAAAGCAATACAAATGTATATAGATAGCAGGCAACACTTTAATGGTACTTTGTTTGATTGAGTATAAAACACCACTAAACAATTGATATATTTCTTTCATCTTGCTGTACAATTACTTCATATTACAAATTTAATGTATTGTTTTATAGTTTATATATCAAAAGTAAAAGCCATCATAAAATCACTTTTATAACCCTTGATTTAGTACAATATGTTTAGTGATTTAAATATCTTCTTGTGAACAGGATAAACACTGTGCAAGAATAACTCATCCTCCCATCAAACAGAAACAGAATGCTGGTACTTCTCCAATAACCGTTTTATGTGGTATTCAGACGTATTCTATCCATGTTGCAGTATAAATGTTTCAGATGCATCATCCAACCTTGATCAGATGAGTGGTACAGACTTCTGTCAGAAATTTTCATCTGCTTTAACCTTTCTGTCTATTTATTCTAGATACTGCCAGGCATTATCAATTTTATAGCTTAGAAATGTTCAGGTAGAATAAATATTAATTTGTTTAACAAAAGTCCTTGAGCAATCCTCATAAAATTGAGCATAATGCCAGAAATATGAATAGCCAATATCATCAGACATGCATCTGGACTATATACTGACCAATCAGACATATATCTGGACAATTAATGACCATTCAGACAATTACTGACCAATCAGACAATAACTGACCAATTATTAATTCATTGACCAAGCAGACACAGCCTAAACAATATCACAACCAGAAATGTCTGCATATTTATTAATTATCTTCTATTTAGCCTAGGCTCAACTTCCAAGATGATTATTTCAACATTCTGAAAACATTTGCTTTCAATTTCAATATTTGTAAAAATATCACTATGTATAAAAAGACATGAAAAAATAAATATCAATGAGACAGCAACCCATATCACAAAACAAAACTGACACCAGAAGTAAATACAAGGTCTTCTACCATCAATAAACTACTGCCTATACCATACTGCACACGCTTAATCATCTAGATCGAGTCTTTTACAGAAGCCATTCATTTTCAACAGACAAGATCTGACTTCAATACTTGAAATTCTCTGAAGGCCAACACATCAAGTATAGCAAAAGATAATTGAAACTAAAGTGGTATACCTGATCCGAATAATATACCTTCAGAGGACTAACCAAAGATTACCATCACAACCAAATTCTTGAATGAAAAAAAAAAACTTCCTTCTGTCTATTGAGATGCAAGGTAGTAGTACTCGGCCGTTTTGTAAAAATGGATAGCACACAGGAAAAGTGCCACACATGTTTTACACATGTCATTGCGAGCCTGTTATTATGAACAGTGAATACAATGAGTTATTAATCAGACAAGAAGAATATGCTTTACATATGTTATTTTTCCATGCATAAAACATATATTTTACTCTTATTCCAGTGCACTGCAAGGCCATCATTTTTTTCCTGGTTTCCTTAAAAATCCTGAGGACATATGGTTTACAGCACCCAAAATAACTTCACAATAAATCATGATCACCAAGAGTGACAGTGAAAATCAGTGACCAGCATTCAAATTTACACCAAGGTGATGTTAATTGACATCATGCGCTTTTCAATAACATATATCTAAACCACTGAATCACTCAAAGACACCCCCCCCCCCCCACCCTTAAAGTACTGAAAACTATCATTCTGTATTGACAATAATATTTCAATGTAAGTTAGATACACCCATTCCAGTAACACCCTCAAGGTGTATCTAGAGTTAACATTGTCTGTTATCATCACCCACTGATTAAATAACCCTTAATATGACAGTAGCTTCTGTATTAGATTATAATGCCACATTGTGTGCGATATTTGTCAACAGTCATCAGGAGGAGACAACTACCAGGAAATAAAGTGAGAAAATGATTACTTTATTTATAGTCAGGTGTGTTATCCATCAATCTACAAAGTCTCATTAGTTTCCTACTGAAATTTGTCTATCACAATGTCTGAGTAATTATAGTGGAATTAAAATCAAGGAGTTTATCATCAACTCTTCATCAAATATTTATCCTGTTTACTGATTTCTATAGCTGTCGGCCTAGGCATAAACTGAGACTCATTGAGTGTAAACACAGCTAGCTGCCAAATAACTGAAAAAGGATTTATTTTGTTGGAAATTTGATGCCAAAATATTACCCAATATCACACATAAACAATTGCTATTTCTGTAAATTTGTTGGGAGCAATTTAAAACATACAACCTGAGGAAAAACATTTACCAAATGTTTTTCTTTACAGCTAAAAGCTCTAATATGAACCACAAGTCTGTTTAAAATCAGTGTGTGCTATGCCTTTTTCAACAATAATAACATAAATAAAGACGACTTATTTTCAGTTGGAAACAAACTATTTTTTACACTCCCTTCTGAAATATATCTCATTTTTCCCAAAGCAGTTTATAAAATCAGACTATACTTGAAATGCAGACTTTCAAGAAAAAATTCACTTCAAATGCAGATAAAAGAATATTGCCAAAAAATTAAATTCAGTCAGCTATAAAAGAGTTCAAAAGATATTTCTGTTCTTTTACTTTTATTATTGGGCTTTTTTGGAAGGGGTCCTGTTTCTGTTGGTGAGAGGGATATGCACTGATGGATACCGGTACATGTTTGTTTTCTTTAAAGGTGAGTTCTGACAACATGGAACAGATCATATCAATCATTCAGAGCTTGCACTGAACTACCTATATAAACTTTGATGATATTTTCATCTATAATTTTAACTTTGACATTTGAAGGTACAGATGAAGATTGATTATTTGCTACTTAAGACTTCTGGAAGAGTTTTAATGTCATTAATTATATCTCCTGAGAATACTTAATACATGTCTAATAATAAATCGGGTAATTACATGGAATGTATTACCATGGAAACAAAACATATAATATGTTTTATAAAATAATTTTGCAGAGAAAAGAAATGATCATTCACATCTAACTGTCAGCTATCTATACAGATTATATTGAAGGCCAACAGCTAACACAAGATTCTTTGTTCTAATTAAAAAATATGGGAAATATTAGAAACAAAGCAGGAAAGTCTATATAGACTTAATCCAGTCCTTGAATAAATGGCAATGACCTTGAAGGCTAATTAGCTTTCATAACAAGATACAACAGATCTTTTAACTTTCTATAACTGGCAGAACTATGAAGTTTTCTTCAAAATGAAATTGTTAGAATGTAAAGCTTCTTTTTGAAATTTTATAGGGTTGTAAAAGCATTGATTGTTCACAAGTTAGACAATATATTGAACTGTAAATTTACAAAATGTATTACTGTCTCTGTAATCTGAGGGGGTTTGAAGAATTTTCATATATTTATATACTTATAAACATTTATGCCTTAAATTGGACAATCCCCTCCCACCTAAACAGTGGTAGATGCAGGGGTCTCACCCTTTATCCTGGATATGGACCCCTTGTAAATGGTTGGATCCACCCCTGTTATGAATGTTTATCAGCTAAAACATAATATATCAATGGCATCAAAAAGAACAAGTGCCAGCATGAATGCTTCTTGAACAACTCAATTATCCATTTTGTATGTAGAACAGACTTTCAGGTCTTGAATTATCAATGTGGCTTATATGTCAATGAGTGAACAATACAACACAAAGATACACTTCTAGAAGGAAACATTAGTTATACGATAAAATTGTCCTAAATCACAAAGATTTATATTTTCAATTACGGTAGATTTACAAATGTAGTACTGTCAAGTGGACATTATTCTCAATGGTTTATCCTAAGGTAAATGCTCTAAAAATCTTTCATTTCTTAAAGTCATATGAAACAAGTGACTGGTGAAAAATAATGTTTATCTAATTTTTGAACCAATGCATGTATATCATAAACTTATTCTGCTGTGCAAGATTTTATCATTTTTTACCAAATATATTGTATAATCTTCAATTTTTTTTCTCTCTGTCTGTTATGCATGATTTAACAAATATGGCAGCTCATTAAATGCCGTGTTTTGGCTCTGAAGTTTACCGATTGTCACCTTATAGTAAACAATCAACAAAAAAGCATGGATATTGAGCATGTGTTTAACAATTTATACAATCAGATAATAGTTTATTTCAATGGCAGATCCATGCGTATTGCGATCACCGGACTATTACGAGAAGGTTCACGCTAAGGTCACATTGCATACAGAAAATATGTCAGCGAATTGCTTCCTGGAAGCAAGCAATTAAAAAAAAAGTTAACTTCTTCTAAATGTGGACAAATTGAAGAATTTTCTTCAGAAAAAAGTATATGTACATAAGTTCAATAATATAAACTATCCATTTTGTTATAAAAAAACATACGCCTCATTTTTTTAATTTGAGGTTTCATATGACTTTAAATTCGATCATCATCTAAAGGGCAAGAAAAACTCCTGAATATAGAACCTTACAAATAGATCATTTGTAGATAGAGCCCTGGAAACAAATCAGTCTATAGTATTAGGTTTATGTTTGCATGTAAATGTATTCACATCACGTATGACTTATACTCTAAAACAAATATGTGTGAAAACTTATTGTTTGCTGATAAAATGATCAACTCATATGTAAACCAATTCAATAATAATGAACACAAAAGCATGGAAAATTATTAGTAGACAAACGTCTCCAAGCTTTAATTATTATGCTTTAATAATGGGATTTGACAAGTACCAACAAATTCTACAAATAATTGGCTTGGCCTTGTTCCACCAAATGTTTGGCATGATCTAGTGAAAGAAACAACTGTGAAAAGCCATGTGATGTGAGGATTGTAATGAACAATACAGTAGTGTAACACTACTTGGATGAACTGTAATAACATCACACATGTTACACACTCAGGCTTCTAATAACATCACACATGTTACACACTCAGGCTTCAGGTGGGAGAACAGACAGTTGGTGGTTCATTAAAATCAAATCAGTCAATACTCAGTTTTTGTACAGTAAATTGGCAACATCTACACAAAATTATTTTTTCTTTCTAACTTTGGACATCAACCTGAACAGTTAAATATTTTAATTCAAATAACATTAATAAAGGCTGAATGTAAAAATTCAGGTTTTTAAACTTTCCTTTAAAAGGATCAATCAACAATCTATTATATATTTCCTGTTTTGAAGATATTTTTCAGATCCTCAGGTTTTGATTTAATGATAGACTTGCTAACAAATGCTCACACATTAACTTTTGCAAACCATGCACACAGATCAGTATTTCAGGTCCAATGGCAGTCTGAATGAAGTTCTATTAGAATAATTTAGATTAACATTTGTATATCAAATATTAATAATAAAATGTTATATTTATAAAAAATTTATCGAAAAATACATTGAAAATACATTGAAATTTGTTATTGTTTACATTAAATTAAAACTTGCTTTAGAATAAATAAAGTACTGGTACACATTTGTATATGAAATTTTAATAATAACACGTTCTTTTTCAATATCATCAAAAATACATTGAAATTGTTGTTTGTTACATTATACATGATGACTTTTTCCACAGTAAACCTGAGGTTATAAATGTTCAAATACTGTAATTTATTCTAAATATAACTAAATTAGAAATGAGATTTGACTTGCATCTATATCAATCAATAACCCACAGTTTCCCCACCTTGTAGCCCAACCTTAAATCATTTTATATCATTACCTTTGCATTACAGAGAGAAATCTTTAACATATGTTATACTGATTACTGCTATGAGCAATGTCACAATAAAGGTCAGATAGATTTTATTGTAAGAAGCTTACAATGGAAAAGCTAAATTAGGTTTCTGAACATGCCCTCGCATTTCCTTGAAGAATCAGAGTAAATATATATATTTATAGTTGGTGAAAGAATAATAGTTTAAAGTAAGCATAGAACATTGTAGAATGCGTTTAGCAAAGAATTTTGCACTTAAGTTATTACCATGCATTATAGAACATTTGTTTTCAAGCAAAAAGAAACTAATTAAAGCAATAATTTCATCTTGTTCTTACATAATCTTTCAATATCAATGGATAACAAGATGCAGCGCAAGATAATTCACACTGATCTTCCTTGATTTACAATGTTACAGAAAGAAAAGGCAGATTTAGGGGGAGGTGCCTTATATGGAATTACATTTATGGTTTTACATGTCGAAAAACCAAATGTTGAAGATAAATCAATCAAACACTATAATTGTTTTAATTTATTAGGAACAGAAACTGATTTCCCAGGATCTGATTTTAACAGGTTTTGTTTTACACATATGATTACAAGCTAACAGCAATTACAGATGCACCATGTAACACAGATCTGGTGTACACGATAGTGAACGGAATATTTTAGTATTGCATAAGCAATAGGAAAGGCAGACTGAAAATGTGCAAATCAATGTTCTAGATGGTAATCAGTCAACACATTTCCTCTAAAATCAGCTATAATGAAAACTGGTTATACATGTAGTGTTTTTTTGAATACTCAGTCTCACTAGCTATTAGACTCAGCATATTATATATGGTCTATTGTGCAGACCGTGATTCAGACAAGTTTTTGGTTTCTTTATAAGGGGCTCCAATAAATAGATCAGCTGTTTGAACTATTTTGAACACTTATAAGGAAGACTAGTGTGTCTTAAATTGTAAATTTTTAAGCAAAAAATACTTTGACCTTTGAATTAAATGTCCATAACTTACCTGGTATGGATTTACTGGCTTCCCTTGAACTTTGACATCAGGTCGTCCAATAAATGAGATGTTCAGTATCATATCACTTCCAACTTTTGAGCATTTAAAACAGATCTGAAATTTGTATGAATATTTTTTAAAACTATAATAGAATTAACATTTTAATTGGTTCAAAAGGGTAACAGATCTGTATGTATTGTATTATTTTGTTTTGTTATAGCGAAATATTTTTGCATAAACATGAACATGATGAATAAACCTAAAAAAAGTGACTCTTAGATTACTTAAATTTGGCCATTGTACATGTAGTAGTAATCTGCAGTGCAATTAAAAATTTTACATGACAAATGCAAATTAAATAAACTACAATAGCAAACCATTACATTTGCAATAAACAACCAGGTGCTCCGCAGGGCACAGCTTTAAACGACCGCAGAAGTCGAACCCTGAACAGTTGGGGCAAGTATGGACACAACATTCAAGCTTGATACAGCTCTGAATTTGGATTGTGATCAAATTTTTGACATAATGAGTTTCTGACACAAAACAAATGTCAAGTTCTTACAAATCTATTGCGCAATATTGTGCAATTAAAGATTTCTTCTTCAAACTTGTCAAATATTTGGAATTTGAGAAATTTGGAGGGGGAAAAAAATGAAAACTACTACCCCCCCCCCCTTTTTTGCAATTAGTACAAAACCTGACAATTTTTTATACATAATTTTCAAATAGTGTAAGGGAGGTAAATCAGAACATACCCAACATTGTATGTTAAATGTTTTTGAATTACCTCCCTTACACTGCTTTTAATTGTCTTAATTGTCCATAAAAACCTAGTTTTCCCCCTTTTTTGCCCCTAATTGCAAAATAGTTTGAGCTATAACCTCCCAAAGTCAATACTAACCATCCCAACATGGTATGGAAACTTGTGGTATAATTTCAGAGAGATTCATACACTTAAACACAAGTTATTGTTTGAAAACTACAAAAATGCTTATTTGGGCCCCTTTTTGGCCCCTTATTCCAACTACATGTATTGGGACCATCACCCCCAAAATAAATCCCATTAGAGATCCATTCACTAAAACTAAAGTTATTGTCCGGAAACTAAATGCGTCTTCGGACAACGCAGACGTCGACATGATAGCATTATACGATGCAAAAAAAAATTTTGCTGTCGTATAAAAACAACTTTTAATCTGCATACTTGAATATATACTGTTAAAATCGTATGGATTTCTATATATACATTGGTCCCAGATATACTTTAATTAAATGCAATCCAAACAATTTTCAGAGTTTGATATATGCTGTTTCATTGAGTTTCAGCAGTGTCCCCCTGAAGATACAATGTTTAGAGAGGCACAGGGAAATACTGAGTATTATGTATATGTCTATATGCGTGCATAATTGGGAGAAACGGCAAAGGTACACATGTACAATGAGTATTGTTAGAATTTCTGAATCTTAACGATGACTTGCAAATTGTGCTTAGTTTCTAAAACATGTAACAGTGCATGCGTAAACAACACAACCAGAACATTGCCACATTCATTGATTCAATAACTATAAACTTTTCTTTTATAATGTATATATATTTAATTGCAATTTCAAAATAAAATAATTCTTTTTTAAACATTTTCTTTAAGAACTAGACTGCCCTGTAGGCCAAACAAAATTGAAAACCACTTTTTATAAGTTTGTTGGAGAGTTGTCTTCCTACTTACTGTTCCTTTGAGCTTGAGTATATTAGCGGTCAAGTTGGTCAGTTTGACCCCTCCTGATGTTTGTTGGGATGCAAATATAGCAAATGATAAATCTTTGGCGTCAACTTTACTGTGAAATAACTGAAATAGAATAAATATAAAATATCTTAATGACCAGCTGATTTTCTGTATCATCATATCAGGTAAAGATTGAATGTTAAAAAAAAACCATACAGGTTATCAATAAAATGGAAGTTGTAGTTTATTTGTCATTTTTGTATTTCATGATCCAGACATAAAACAAGCCATAAATCTATATGAAATGAGATGGAAGTCATTTTAATATACTTCTGATGGAATATAGGACATTCTAACATTAAATAGAAGATGTGGTGTGATTTCCAATGAGACAACTCTTCACAATAGACCAAATGACACAGAAATTAACAACTATAGGTCACGGTAAGGCCTTCAACAAAGAGAAAAACACATACCTCATAATCAGCTATATAAGCCAAGATATCTCTGAGGGGGTTATTTTGGGACAATGTTGCTCTGACATTAATAGTCAATCTGAATCTTGATTTAATAGATTTTTCCCTGCTTATATGGGGGGGTGTACGTTATACACAATTACATACATGTACAATTTCATTACCTGTCATTTCAAATGAAAATTAATTTAGTCACTAAAAATGATAATAGTTAATAGCTGAAATATTTCCTTTATGAATGAAAATAGTAAATAAAAAGAATATTTACAGGAAATGAAAAATAAACAGTACTGACAATACAACAGACAACCATCACCCTGACTTCCCATAACAATTCATCCAAGGGCATCTGTGCATCACAATTTCATGTGGGTCATGTGGGTCATGATCACTCTTTCTGTGGACTCAAACAAGTCATTATTATACCATTTTAGTTGAAGAAATAACAAGCTACACTATTATCTTTCACAGGTTTTTTTCTCTTCTGTTAATAAAGTTGAGAATAGAAAATGGGAATGTGTCAAATCTACTATGTCATTGAATGTTACAATGGTTACATAATCCAATTAAATTTCTGACTGGATGCAGAAATGTATTTTACTAGAGAATCCTCTAACATTTTCTCTCTGGTTTGTCTTTACAGATGCTATAAGTATCAAGATCTTATGAAAACTAACGATGACAGAACCTGAAACTCAATTAAAAGTCAGCTACTCGTGATTTGAGGAAAACAACTTAAAAACTGCTAAAAAAGTTGATTTTGTGTCTTACATTTCAAAATATATATAGATATTATTTTGAGATACAAGAATTAGAAAAATATCAAGCCTCAGTAATCTTTACAGCTACATGCAACACTTTTTAAGTGGCTGGTTTTTTAAAATTAATTACAAAATCTATTAAGATGTCAAGCTGTCAACATCACCAAAGTCTTCCAAATGAGACTAATCAAACATCAGTACTATATACATCTTCCACAGATAATCAGTATATATATCATTGTAACAGCTTCACTACTTAGAGTGTAATCATGGTAATAGATTGGATGTTTCTCAACAGAACACTTTCTGTTTCCTTCTATTTAATCCTTATATTTTAGAACAATATTCAATTAGACAATGTAAGAATGGCATGGCTACATTTGTTCATTTACACAAATTGACAACAAGGAGATGGATTTGCCTGATAAAATCACACAGTAATGATAGCATGTATCTAACATGTAGTACAAGTCCTCAGAAACTTTGCCTTTATATAAATATTAGATGAGGATCTAGGATTTTTAAAAAGGGGTAGGGGGAATTGGGGAAAAACTATAGGCAATGATAGGAGTGGAACTTGTACATGTACATATATATAGAAATTGAAATGTGTAAAACTTCTTACCCTGAAAACCAATACAAAAATGAATTCAACTATACTTTTTGACATGAATTTTGTAAAATCTTTATTATATGGAGTAACAAGAAACAGACAGACATTTTAAACCAAACACTTAACCTAAGCAGATATCTAGTGCTAATTAAACAATAGAGCTCTCAAGAACAGGAAAATAAGACAAATAGTCAAAATTGCATATTTGCCAGGATTGTTTAATACATCTGTTTCCATGGATATAATTGCTTCTGAATTGTGTTGATCACAAGTATCAGATGAATCAGACTTAATTTCTCAAATAGAGATTTTTGCTTCTCATGATTGTTTTTTTGGTTCACTCTGAGATCTATATATGAATATTAAATAAAATGTCAAAAATCTGAAATCAGCACTTAAAATTATCAGTAATATAGTTCATGAAACTCAGGTGTAAGAGTGATTTTAAAATGCGGCGCAATGTGTTTGTGTTGATGCACCGTCTCTTATTGAAGGATTTATGTGATTTGAACACTCCATACTACTGTCGCCTCAAATTTACCATGGTTACATAATCCAATCAAATTTCTGACTGGTGGCAGAAATGCACACGTACATAGAGAACCCTTCAATATTTTCTCTCTTTTTCTTTACAAATGTAATAAGTATGAAGATATTATAATATCTCAAGTTATACATTTTATAAGAACCACAAGAATTACAAAAGTCAGCAACTTTAAACATGAATTGTTTTAAAACATGGGGAAAAACCTGCCATACATGTTGGTCCTTTCAGATAGTACTGATGTTTAATGTTTCTTCACTTTTGGGTTTGATGAGTCAACCAAAATCCCTTTGAATAATTTCAAAGCTTAAGGTATTCTGGAAGTTCATGCATACTGATGGGATAGTCAACGTATTGCTACAAAACTAGACTCATATATATATGCTACATTGTGTATATATGTAGGTATAACAGTGTATCACCTGCCTCAAGTGATAATTCAAATCTCATCAAGAAAAATGAAAATTTAATTATCAAGATTATCACTTGAGACAGACAATACTCTACTACTAGTATACATAACTAGTATCAAACCATGTGTATGTCAGTTTGGTCAGGTGAAGGGTCATGTTGAAGGAAAAAGAAAACTTGACTCAAAAACATGAAAACTTGCACATACTGCAATATATACATTGTACAATATAAGTTTCATTGGATATATCGCTTGATACCAACTTGAGTTATTTATTTTTAATATATTAATAAACAAGCCTTTGTTGTGTTTATTATTACTATTTAAATTAAATAACCAGAGATGATATGATTGGAAATACATTTACCAAATGAACATTAAAACCATCAGTGAATATAGTGTTTGTATAAATTTACTTTGTAAAAACAAAAGTGCCTCATGAAATGCATGACAGATTTTAATTTCTCTCAAGTCTGAACCATGATGAATTGATTGAGTGCTGCTTTACATCCAGTGGCAAATATTTCATGTATTTCAGAACCATGACAACACATTTATAATTTGTATGAATATAACTTACATATTTGTTATCTGATCCTGCTTCAAATGTAATTTCATTAAATTTTGGCGGGAGGCTTCCGGGCTTTACTCTCTCAAACTTCAACTGTACTGGACCCTGTAATAAAAGTTTTCAATTATTATCATATGATATAATATATTGCACATGTACAATTAATATCAACATGTATGTATCTTTCTTCAGCAGATATTATAACAATTTTAAATATATTATCAATAACCATGATATTGTTAAATTATTTAGTATATATTAAGATTTAAAACTACAAATACATATACTGCAGAGGTTACTTTAAATAACACTCACAAACTGATTTTGTAGGTTTATGTTAATTATATAATGTAAAGAATAGACAACGAAAACAGGGAATGTGCTAAAGAGACAACAGGCAGAAAACATCTTAAAGCAACCATAGGGGCCACACTTAAAAAATGTTTTGGTTTGCCCAAATCCTACCCAAACATCGAGACAGTGGGTAGGTAGGTAGGCATTTTCTTTTCTTGTTTTGGCAAAGAGACATATATTTATTAGTCTTCAAGCCTATCTGAATAAAAAAAAAAAACATCAGGACAATAAATATTTTGAGTAGGTAGGGTTATGGCAAACAAACATATTCTTTATTATGGTCTTAGAATTTAAGGAGCAAGAAAATCCAGCACCCAGAGGTGCTGTGTGCTTTATTCAGCAGACCCTAAACAAATATTTACATAATTTAATATTGAACTTGCAACATGTGCAATTATTAACACTATACATTCAGGATATTACTCTCCCCATTACGCCAGTTCAATTTCACAATCGTAGAAATGGAAGCCATTGCAAGGATGACGCGCTGCCAATTTTGCTCTATTAAACCGATTAATTTATCAACATAGCACTATTACGATCCTTATATATGTCAGTTGTATTTTAAAAAGACAAATGTATCTACTAGCTAATGAACATCAGTCTAATGATCTTGTCTGCATTGATTTAACTTAAAACTATTGTCTGATCAGTTTTCAGGTGGAATTTTCTAAAAATTCTTAAACATTTAAAAAAATTCTAATTAAATATTTAGTGGAAGGGCAGACTAAAACAAATCAGTGGTTGAAGATTATAAACCCTACATGTAGTAGTTATCACACACAAAAAATTATATTTTTTCGAAAAGATATGCATTTTCATCATCCACCTTAAAAGACTGTTGTCAAGAACTAGTAAAAAAAATAGCTATTCGAACACACCTACTCTGTTTTTGTGATTCATTAGATCTATAGGAATTTCACTTGACCCATATATTTCATCATTTTGTACTGTGATTTTTTTTGTTGTTATAAAGTCAACCTGTAGCTTTGTTATATATAAAAAAATGATCGAATCTGAAGCGAAATGATATTTCAAATACTCTTGCTTTGTATGCAGACCTGTATGTTTTAAAGACAAAATATACACCTCGAAAATTACTGAACTCATCAGCTGCTAATAGACTGATATGTTCTCCGTCCATGGTAATATTTTTTTTTTAATCCAAGGTTATGCATTTTTTACATCCAACTTGATAGATACATGTACCCATGTCGTCAACTTGATATCTAATTGTTGTGCTTAACTATGTAATAGATAAATTGAAAACTTATGCAAATGGTGTTTTTGAAATAAAATAAAATAAAGTTATTTCGCGCTTTAAAATTCAAGTGAAGGATTTGATGTCCAGTGTTGTCACGTAAAGAAGATTTGTTATCAGATAAGTACATTCACAGGAAATCTGTTTGATATTTTGTTTAAAAGATATAAAGATTGTTACAGTATTTGATTTGGCTTTCATTAATTGAACACATGCCACCTGAAATGGGTCTTTAATTTTTTTTGTCAGTATCAGTTATCCATATCAACATAAATTTTATATTTAAGATAAATCAATTGTTTTTAATTCCAGGTGTAACTGATGAAACTGTACAATATGAAAATTTTGTCAATTGATAATTCCTATGGTAAAATAATTTACAGAATCATTCTTTTGTTTGAAAGGTAAACCAACAAATAGGGGGAGGGGGTTACAATTATTTGTTAAAACAAAAACATGTTCATAATGTTTATTTTGTTGTTATGTTTTTTTTTATTGAAAATTTGCAAAAGAAAATAAAAACATTTCTGATCCTTAAAATCTGTTATTTTATACAAATTATCAAGAGCAATTGATTCTTTGTGGAAAATTTTATGTTTTTGTAGGTGGAAACTGCTTTTCATTTTATGGATGAACATTTCTGCAAGGGTAGCTTTAAAGAGTTTCATGCAATTCAGCATTTGTTGGTAGTCCTGATACAAAAAGGAAGAGAAGTATACAGGCTCCATAACAAGTAGACAAACTGTTTCAAGATAATTGAAGATTGATTTGACAAGAATGTAAAATGGCCAACCATGGTTTTGAAGACCATGGTTTAATGGAGATGGTTGACCATGGTTGACTCATGAATAACCATGGTTCCAACCATGGTTGACCATGGTTGACTCATCAATAACCATGGTTGACCATGGTTGTAACCACGGTTGACCATGGTTCCTACCATGGTTGACCCACCAATAACCATGGTCATTAAAACCATGGTTAACCATGGTCGGCCAATTAACAATTTTGTCAAACCATGGTCAACCATGGTCATACAACCATGGTTGACCATGGTTAACCATGGTTCTAACCATGGTACAAACTGCACACTGACAGGGGTCAGGGAATTCATGGAATTCAAAAGTTTTGAATCAAACACAACTTTGTATACATTTTAATGTTATGCATGCTGCATTGCATATAAATGCATTTGTACAGGGTGATCTAAAGTTGATCTTAAGATTGTGGCATTGACTGTGTAGACTTATATTCCAACCTAACATGGAATGGCATCACACCATCCGATTGTTGGAAACACTAATACCAGGCAAATTATATCCTTGAACACATTCAAAAGTCTTTGTCATTGTAGTGTCATGTAAAGTTCTAAGATTTATAGGGTCAGGATTATTATATTTCCAATCCAGAAAATAGTACTTTCACAAGTCGGGTTCAATTGTTATATCTTTAACAGGAACTCCCCATGTATGGGTCAGTGCTCATACATGTACCTGTAACTATAATTTGTAAACCCTCAACACAAACCTTTATTTTTTGCTGGAGTATAAGATATGTTTCTGTTTGAATATTATGATATTAATTATATATAATTGAACCTTAAATACTGTACAAATTAGACCATTCATATAGCATGTTCAGACATATCAACCTATATCCACATCACAGTCTCTGTTGGAGAGCAAAAGTACCAAGTTAGTAATATTAATTTAAACTATTCATGAGTCAAAGCCAATTAAATTATTGGGACCTAAATGAAATATAAATTAGCTCCAAGCTAGGAACAGTATATCTTTATATGTTCCTGGTCTAAGGCTAAATTTAAGCAACAGCTTCTTTATTATAAAGTTAGAAAAATGTATAATTAATCACTCACACTGTTGTCTATCAAAAAAACATTAAAAGAAAATATCAATATTAATAATTACATGTATGTAAACTATAATTACTTTGTAATTAATGTCCAGCAATTGCACTTTAATTTTCATTGTTTTGATTTTTTATTTAAAATTACAAATGCAAAAAAAAAAGTTAAAAAAAAAAATCCGAAAATGTTTTTTTTTTATAAATAGCTTCATACTGGGAAGAAAATTTACAAATGTTACAACTAACTGAATATTGCTAACATCTGTGACACCTGGAATTAACATTTTGAAATAAAGGTAATATATTTCCTGTACAAAGAACCTCAGCGCATCAGATACACTTTGTATAATGCATACAGGAAATACGGTAATTAGCTAGAAACATGCAATTGAACTAATATTTGGGGTACACAAAAGGGATTGGATTGTAACACTGAAACTTACCCCTAATTTCACAACTTGCTCGTTCAAAGATTTCACCCATAATTCTATAAATTCCGGCACAGAATCATAATGGAGATAGAACCAATTTAATCCCGAATTTAACCATCTGGTTGATTCAGCACCAGTTTCCACTGCCACTGGTGCCCCACTAACCCCTTCCTTCTTTTCCCAGCGTGCCACACGCGGCTGAAGAGGTCCGAAAAATGTCAAAACGGCATTGACCACTAGAACGACTAAAACTGCCCATCCTATCCACCCAAATAGTAAAACATCCAACAAATTGTCGTCCCAATCTGAAAACAACCACGACGTAACTCTATTGCCTCCTTCCGCCATTTTGTCGAAAGTCTCCCCAAGCCGATACCAAATTAACTTTGCAGTGATATCAACCATCGCTGGCCAATCAGAAGCGGTAGCATGTAAACTGATCTGTTTTACTTTAGGATTTTGACTCCCATATATTGCCAAGCCAACAGTTTCTTCTGTCTTAAATTTATCTTGTGCATCCTCGCGAAAAGGTTATTTTTGTCCAAGGGGATTCCTTGTTTATTTCACTACGTCACATTAACCAATTAAAATATTTTTAACCAGCTATAAATAGATATTGATTATCAACGGAGCACCTGTTTAGGTAATTCAATAACACCAACTCTGATGGTGTGATTATCTCTCGGATCAATAGTCCAATTGGTCTAGTTTGGTTTTTTTTTTTATAGGTTGTTTGAAATATGATTTGAATAAATCTGAGACTACTATATAACTACTGTTATAGTAGTCTCAGAATAAATGGAGCAGTGTAAATTAAGTTCTTTACAGCATGCCAATTTCTTTTTAAATTATTTAATTGCACTGAGACTAACTAAATATGATAATGTGTGAATCTTGCAAAGACTATCAGATGTGTCCATGCACATGTATAACAGAACAGCCCCCCCCCCAAAAAAAAATGCCACGAAACACGATAA
This sequence comes from Mytilus galloprovincialis, assembly GCF_965363235.1. NCBI lineage: Eukaryota > Metazoa > Mollusca > Bivalvia > Mytilida > Mytilidae > Mytilus > Mytilus galloprovincialis. Next base: position 95,554,847 of record NC_134843.1, read on the forward strand.
AACGGGGGGAGGGGGGACAAGCACTGAATTAAACAAAAACACATGCAATTTAAAAGCCATGATTTAATGAAAGTAACTCGAGTTATAAAATTACACTTTGGCAATATAACTGACATATTTTTTTTTTTAAATTTACAACGGTTTATCAAGTTAAATACGTATTTCTATTTCAACATTGAAGTCAGATTTTATGAATTACAAAACAGAGTTTACTGCATATGCACTGCTGTATCTTCCAAATTAATTCCACGGAATAAGTCAGACTTTAATAGTATAAACTTATCAAATATATTTGAAGATTAAAACATTCTGATTATTTGTTCATCAAATAAATGACTTTCAAGTCTACAATTTTAATATTAACATTTTGTTTAAGGGATGCATATGCACCACGCTTAATATTGATTCACTATTAGGGTCTTTGCATCGGAAATAAACACGTTTTATTCTAAAACCAGTTGTAAACTTGGCATTATACGGGTTATGTTCTTCTCATATACTTTATGATGGTATGATACTAAACCCCTAACGGGAGGGATTGTCCTCAATTTTCATATGATGAAGACATTCATCTTTCAATCAGTTTATTGAAGTCTGGAACTGGCAAATTGAAGTCTGGAACTGGCATGTCAGTAACTGCTAGAAGTCCTTTGCTACTTTATGTATCGTTGACATTTTGCCTAGTTTCTTTGCTACTTTATGTATCGTTGACATTTTACCTATAATGTAGTTTCTTTGTTACTTTATGTATCGTTGACATTTTGTCTAGTTTCTTTGTTACTTTATGTATCGTTGACATTTTGCCTAGTTTCTTTGTTACTTTATGTATCGTTGACATTTTGTCTAGTTTCTTTGTTACTTTATGTATCGTTGACATTTTGCCTAGTTTCTTTGTTACTTTATGTATCGTTGACATTTTGTCTAGTTTCTTTGTTACTTTATGTATCGTTGACATTTTGCCTAGTTCCTTTGTTACTTTATGTATCGTTGACATTTTGCCTAGCTTCTTTGTTACTTTATGTATCGTTGACATTTTGCCTAGTTCCTTTGTTACTTTATGTATCGTTGACATTTTGCCTAGTTTCTTTGTTACTTTATGTATCGTTGACATTTTGCCTAGTTTCTTTGTTACTTTATGTATCGTTGACATTTTGCCTAGTTTCTTTGTTACTTTATGTATCGTTGACATTTTGCCTAGTTTCTTTGTTACTTTATGTATCGTTGACATTTTGCCTAGTTTCTTTGTTACTTTATGTATCGTTGACATTTTGCCTAGTTTCTTTGTTACTTTATGTATCGTTGACATTTTGCCTAGTTTCTTTGTTACTTTATGTATCGTTGACATTTTGCCTAGTTTCTTTGTTACTTTATGTATCGTTGACATTTTGCCTAGTTTCTTTGTTACTTTATGTATCGTTGACATTTTGTCTAGTTTCTTTGTTACTTTATGTATCGTTGACATTTTGCCTAGTTTCTTTGTTACTTTATGTATCGTTGACATTTTGTCTAGTTTCTTTGTTACTTTATGTATCGTTGACATTTTGCCTAGTTTCTTTGTTACTTTATGTATCGTTGACATTTTGCCTAGTTTCTTTGTTACTTTATGTATCGTTGACATTTTGTCTAGTTTCTTTGTTACTTTATGTATCGTTGACATTTTGCCTAGTTTCTTTGTTACTTTATGTATCGTTGACATTTTGCCTAGTTCCTTTGTTACTTTATGTATCGTTGACATTTTGCCTAGTTTCTTTGTTACTTTATGTATCGTTGACATTTTGTCTAGTTTCTTTGTTACTTTATGTATCGTTGACATTTTGCCTAGTTTCTTTGTTACTTTATGTATCGTTGACATTTTGTCTAGTTTCTTTTGTTACTTTATGTATCGTTGACATTTTTCCTAGTTTCTTTTGTTACCTATTCTGTCAGACTGACATCGTACTCGGATTTCTTTCAAACCGAGTTTTACTGAGCGTATAAATTTATGTTTCTTTATTCTACTATGACTAGAGGTATAGGATGAGGGTTTAGATCTCACAAAACATGTTTAAATCCGCCGCATATTTTCGCCTGTCCCAAATCAGGAGCCTGTGGCCTTTGTTAGTCTTGTATGTTTTTTTTAATTTTAGTTCGTTAATGCGGTCCTACTAAAAAGCGCCCGGGTGAAGAAAAAGCGCCTGGGGAAGGAAAAAAGCGCCCGGGAGAATAAAATAAAAATATTTTATAACAACAAATGTTTTCCTGAATAAAAAAAAAAACATTGGTTTTTTTGGTCCTTTATATATAAGTAAGTAAGAAAGTAAATGTTATAAACAATAGTAAATAGAAAAAATCATGAACGATATTGTCCTCGATCAAAACGTATATTTCGTTATTTAAAAATAATCAGTGACCGAAGTCTAATATTCGCAACTTCTTTAACTACGGTTCATGTATAGTACTGCTTTATTTGATGATTTATTATGTGTAACTCTTTAAATTTTGATTAAATTAATATTTATCTGCGAAATTTAAGTTTTTGTGCATTTTTCATTTTTATATCGTTTATTAAAAACCTGTCTTTTGATGTCTTACATTTTATAAAGCTTCAACATAAACTGTGATCCATTATTATCTGTATTTAGAAATCGTATTCCGATGTATTATTGTTAAAATCGAAACATTCATACTTGTTTTTGTGCTTTATTACAAATGTCTATTATCTGAATTTGCAAAAAAATGTCTAAAATAAAAAAAAAGTCAATGTGCATAACTTATATCATCGACACAAAGTTGTCGCATGCCAATGCAATATCTATATATTTTCCCCGGGCGCATTTTCTTCTCCCCGGGCGCTATTTGTTCTTCCCCGGGCGCATTTTCTATTCCCCGGGCCCCTTTTCTCCACCCGGGCGCTCCCGGGCGCTTTTTAGTAGGACCCCATTTATAAGTTTGGAGTTTAGTGTGACGTTAATTTTCACTGAAGTTGTACACAATTTTATTAAGGGCCAGCTGAGGACCACATCCGGTTAGGGGATTTTCTCGCTGCGTCGAAGATCCATTGGTGCCGGGGCTTCGGCTGATGTCTGTTCTTTGGTCGGGTTGATGTCTCTTTGACACATTCCCCATTTCCATCCTCAACTTTAGTTATTTACACTTGTTTATATTGACTGACTGACCAATAAAATAATAAGATATCACTGTCAATGTCTGAGTGAAAGTAACGATATGAATCAGACGTTCCTTTTTTGTTAGGCATGCCCGGATGTGGATTTTTACAGATTACTGGATTAGACTTTTGAAGATTGAAACGATTGATGTACAGTAGAAGATGATTCACCCTGTACCAACAGAAATTAATTTTCAGAATTGTTTTATAAAAATTCGGTACATGTTTTTAGATATTTCAAATATTTAAGATTGAGAATGGAATTGTTAAAGAGACAACAATATAAAAAAGAAGATGTGGTGCAATTGAGACAACTATCCACAAAAGACCAAAATGACACGGACATTAACAACTATAGGTCACCGTACGTCCTTCAACAATGAGCAAAGCCCATACCGCATAGTCAGCTATAAAACAACCCGATCAAAGAGCAGAAAAACAACCGATGGCCACCAATGTTTGCATATATATCCAAGCCTCAGCAAATAACTTGCAATGACATCATTGCAATCTGGGTTTAAACTAGATCAATATTACATTAAAATTTAATCAAATGACAAAAAAATCACTAGCATGAAAAAGCATAATAAAAAGATATAGCTACTGTATTACGTCACGACGATACTAAAATTACCTTTAAAAATATGTATATCAAAATACAATTTGATTTTAGTTATGCATGTTTAAAGCCATATTGTCTGCATCCGCATTTAAACCGCTTTGGTGACTAGGTTGATAACATCTATCCCTTTAAAATCTGACAAGTAGTTAATGCAAATAACACATACATAGCTACATTCATTGCGTCTTTTCTGTACGTACACTTAAAACCAAAAACATAGAAGGTCTAGTACAGTAAGTGTAAACATGTGAAGATGTGGTAAGATTGCAAATAATAAAAAATCTTCATCAGGGACCAAATAGAAGTTATCAAGCATAGGTCACCGTACATGTCGAAAGACTTAAATCAGGGTTTGAAATTAGCAGGGGCCAACTCGCCAATAGTCTCTAAAATTTGGTGTGGACTACTTAAATTTCTGCTTTTCTTGTATAGGACTACAAATGAATATATGTGGGCTACAAAATTTGAGCTGTGGGCTACAATTGCCAAAGTCTTAAGTTCAATTCCTGACTTAGAATAGGATAAACTTCAATGATTTGCACTTGCTTTAAAGTTATATTCAATTTTAGTTTTAAAAATTTGAATTATCATATGACTTTAAATGTGATGATTACACCAAAATGTTACTTCTATATTTCTATAAAACGAAATGCCATTACAGATTACTACATTCATTATTTTTATTTTACATGAAGTTATCATTGGGTTATGCCGCTTTGAACAACATCCAAGCTGTATCAACTTTTCTAGTGTGTGTGGTTTTTTTTTATGTTGAAGCCTACCATTTCGACTTAACCTGTCTTCTTCGTGTAATTCCGACTTATTTTACTTACATTTTTGTCTCTGTTATACTTGGACATTCGAATATTGGTTGATCAAGGGTTAACCACCTTTGTAATTATGATTTTTTTCCTATTATGTCTGTCGTTTTGTTCACATATTGTTGTCAATACAAATGAATTATATACAGTCATACAAGTGAGAGACTTAGCTAGCTATAAAACTAGGTTCAACCCATCATATTTAGCATAAGGAAATGCCAACATACCAAGTCAGGAATATGACAGTTGTTATCCATTCGTTTGATGTGTATGAGTTTTAAAACGTTTTGATTTTGCCATTTGATAAATAAAGGCAATAGGAATATACCGCTGCTAAATTGTCATAAATCGATTTAAATGAAACAAATCCCGATCACAAACCAAAACTGAGGAAAACACATCAACTATAAGAGGAAACAAAACGGAACAACAGAAACACTAATTGCTTCAAAAATAAACGCCAACATACATGAAAACGGACTGGGTGATAACAACTGCCATATTCCTAACTTGGTACAGGACATTTTAAGAAAAACATGGTGGGTTGAACTAGGTTTTATTGCTAGCCAAACCTCCAGCTTATATTGCAAAGTTAAAAGTACCCCTTAAATGAAAACATTACGTGACAGGAATACAGTACACATAAAAGCAAGAGCATTCAGGACAGAGAAATACATACATAAATGATATGTAAATGTTGTCCATTTCAACATGTAAACCACAGAATAACAACGAACACCTAAAATGTATTTACGACATAACACAAACACAGCACACCAGAATAATTAACTGCACGAAAAGTCTTTCTGTTTTCAATTTTCCTTGGAGTTCGGTATTCATTTTTGCTATTTCTTACAAACAATGTGTGTCCTTTTTGTTTTAGGTCGAAATCAGCATTTTTTTAATATCAGATTTAAACACTGTATTTTGAACAAAACTGCCAAATTATACTTCTTCTACAGAGACAGACTATCATTAGATATAATTACTCCGAAACATTACAATTATGATCTACATTCATAGATAAACTTGTACCTTATGACGTGATCTGAATTCAACCCACATGGTATCAAATCCAAGGTAGACTGAGGAAAACTTAGACAGGTTAATTCTAACCACGAACAATAAATATTTATTTTGTATATATATCTGGCAGGTATAATTCGGTTAAGGAATGATTTCAATTTACATAGTATTACTAAAGATAACATTTACACAATAAGAATAAAGGTACAACTATTCATAAACGGTTCCACTTTTACAGCACATTTAAACCATTGCACCAAACATATTTAACTATAAACAAACATTACAGGACCTTGATTTAGAACAATTCCTAAAAAAAAACCTGTGGCATGTGACTGTTCCCACTCGCCTTACAATTACAGCCCCACTGGCCATGTTATTACTGGGGATCTAAACATTATTCAACATAAAAATCTCCAAAAGGTGATTTCTCATGGTCCTAAGTTAAGAGAACCCCAACACATCAATTGGAACCATAACTTCAAATAATTATGGATTCCATTAAGGACTACGCCAGAGCATGGGCTGAACGAGAAGAAGTCCAACTAGACACTTTGTCAGAATGGGTCAAAACAATCAGGTCTCTGTTTTTGTGCTTTATTACAAATGTCTATTATCTGAATTTGCAAAAAAATGTCTAAAATAAAAAAAAAGTCAATGTGCATAACTTATATCATCGACACAAAGTTGTCGCATGCCAATGCAATATCTATATATTTTCCCCGGGCGCATTTTCTTCTCCCCGGGCGCTATTTGTTCTTCCCCGGGCGCATTTTCTATTCCCCGGGCCCCTTTTCTCCACCCGGGCGCTCCCGGGCGCTTTTTAGTAGGACCCCATTTATAAGTTTGGAGTTTAGTGTGACGTTAATTTTCACTGAAGTTGTACACAATTTTATTAAGGGCCAGCTGAGGACCACATCCGGTTAGGGGATTTTCTCGCTGCGTCGAAGATCCATTGGTGCCGGGGCTTCGGCTGATGTCTGTTCTTTGGTCGGGTTGATGTCTCTTTGACACATTCCCCATTTCCATCCTCAACTTTAGTTATTTACACTTGTTTATATTGACTGACTGACCAATAAAATAATAAGATATCACTGTCAATGTCTGAGTGAAAGTAACGATATGAATCAGACGTTCCTTTTTTGTTAGGCATGCCCGGATGTGGATTTTTACAGATTACTGGATTAGACTTTTGAAGATTGAAACGATTGATGTACAGTAGAAGATGATTCACCCTGTACCAACAGAAATTAATTTTCAGAATTGTTTTATAAAAATTCGGTACATGTTTTTAGATATTTCAAATATTTAAGATTGAGAATGGAATTGTTAAAGAGACAACAATATAAAAAAGAAGATGTGGTGCAATTGAGACAACTATCCACAAAAGACCAAAATGACACGGACATTAACAACTATAGGTCACCGTACGTCCTTCAACAATGAGCAAAGCCCATACCGCATAGTCAGCTATAAAACAACCCGATCAAAGAGCAGAAAAACAACCGATGGCCACCAATGTTTGCATATATATCCAAGCCTCAGCAAATAACTTGCAATGACATCATTGCAATCTGGGTTTAAACTAGATCAATATTACATTAAAATTTAATCAAATGACAAAAAAATCACTAGCATGAAAAAGCATAATAAAAAGATATAGCTACTGTATTACGTCACGACGATACTAAAATTACCTTTAAAAATATGTATATCAAAATACAATTTGATTTTAGTTATGCATGTTTAAAGCCATATTGTCTGCATCCGCATTTAAACCGCTTTGGTGACTAGGTTGATAACATCTATCCCTTTAAAATCTGACAAGTAGTTAATGCAAATAACACATACATAGCTACATTCATTGCGTCTTTTCTGTACGTACACTTAAAACCAAAAACATAGAAGGTCTAGTACAGTAAGTGTAAACATGTGAAGATGTGGTAAGATTGCAAATAATAAAAAATCTTCATCAGGGACCAAATAGAAGTTATCAAGCATAGGTCACCGTACATGTCGAAAGACTTAAATCAGGGTTTGAAATTAGCAGGGGCCAACTCGCCAATAGTCTCTAAAATTTGGTGTGGACTACTTAAATTTCTGCTTTTCTTGTATAGGACTACAAATGAATATATGTGGGCTACAAAATTTGAGCTGTGGGCTACAATTGCCAAAGTCTTAAGTTCAATTCCTGACTTAGAATAGGATAAACTTCAATGATTTGCACTTGCTTTAAAGTTATATTCAATTTTAGTTTTAAAAATTTGAATTATCATATGACTTTAAATGTGATGATTACACCAAAATGTTACTTCTATATTTCTATAAAACGAAATGCCATTACAGATTACTACATTCATTATTTTTATTTTACATGAAGTTATCATTGGGTTATGCCGCTTTGAACAACATCCAAGCTGTATCAACTTTTCTAGTGTGTGTGGTTTTTTTTTATGTTGAAGCCTACCATTTCGACTTAACCTGTCTTCTTCGTGTAATTCCGACTTATTTTACTTACATTTTTGTCTCTGTTATACTTGGACATTCGAATATTGGTTGATCAAGGGTTAACCACCTTTGTAATTATGATTTTTTTCCTATTATGTCTGTCGTTTTGTTCACATATTGTTGTCAATACAAATGAATTATATACAGTCATACAAGTGAGAGACTTAGCTAGCTATAAAACTAGGTTCAACCCATCATATTTAGCATAAGGAAATGCCAACATACCAAGTCAGGAATATGACAGTTGTTATCCATTCGTTTGATGTGTATGAGTTTTAAAACGTTTTGATTTTGCCATTTGATAAATAAAGGCAATAGGAATATACCGCTGCTAAATTGTCATAAATCGATTTAAATGAAACAAATCCCGATCACAAACCAAAACTGAGGAAAACACATCAACTATAAGAGGAAACAAAACGGAACAACAGAAACACTAATTGCTTCAAAAATAAACGCCAACATACATGAAAACGGACTGGGTGATAACAACTGCCATATTCCTAACTTGGTACAGGACATTTTAAGAAAAACATGGTGGGTTGAACTAGGTTTTATTGCTAGCCAAACCTCCAGCTTATATTGCAAAGTTAAAAGTACCCCTTAAATGAAAACATTACGTGACAGGAATACAGTACACATAAAAGCAAGAGCATTCAGGACAGAGAAATACATACATAAATGATATGTAAATGTTGTCCATTTCAACATGTAAACCACAGAATAACAACGAACACCTAAAATGTATTTACGACATAACACAAACACAGCACACCAGAATAATTAACTGCACGAAAAGTCTTTCTGTTTTCAATTTTCCTTGGAGTTCGGTATTCATTTTTGCTATTTCTTACAAACAATGTGTGTCCTTTTTGTTTTAGGTCGAAATCAGCATTTTTTTAATATCAGATTTAAACACTGTATTTTGAACAAAACTGCCAAATTATACTTCTTCTACAGAGACAGACTATCATTAGATATAATTACTCCGAAACATTACAATTATGATCTACATTCATAGATAAACTTGTACCTTATGACGTGATCTGAATTCAACCCACATGGTATCAAATCCAAGGTAGACTGAGGAAAACTTAGACAGGTTAATTCTAACCACGAACAATAAATATTTATTTTGTATATATATCTGGCAGGTATAATTCGGTTAAGGAATGATTTCAATTTACATAGTATTACTAAAGATAACATTTACACAATAAGAATAAAGGTACAACTATTCATAAACGGTTCCACTTTTACAGCACATTTAAACCATTGCACCAAACATATTTAACTATAAACAAACATTACAGGACCTTGATTTAGAACAATTCCTAAAAAAAAACCTGTGGCATGTGACTGTTCCCACTCGCCTTACAATTACAGCCCCACTGGCCATGTTATTACTGGGGATCTAAACATTATTCAACATAAAAATCTCCAAAAGGTGATTTCTCATGGTCCTAAGTTAAGAGAACCCCAACACATCAATTGGAACCATAACTTCAAATAATTATGGATTCCATTAAGGACTACGCCAGAGCATGGGCTGAACGAGAAGAAGTCCAACTAGACACTTTGTCAGAATGGGTCAAAACAATCAGGTCTCTGATAAAACGTCGCATTCACAAGTTGAAAAACTGTGTGAATGATCGAACAAAGTCCGTTTTCAGAGACAAAGAGGCGGTAGAATGTCTATCATCTCTTCAAGATAAGTATGTTGTTGTCCCTGCGGACAAAGCTTCAAATAATATTGTCTTTGTATGTAAATCGTATTACTACGAGTGTCTTGTAAAAGAATTAGGAATAAATGAGCACTCAGGTAATCCCACATACAAAAACATATCATTTGGCAAGGATGAGAGTTAGGCGAATCATAAGTCCTTCATGGCTTCAATGAACATTGCATTGAACAACAAATCGGAGGACTTACCTAGTTTGTATTGGATACCTAAACTTCATAAAATTCCATACAAACAACGGTACATTGCCGCCTCAGCTGCATGTTCCACTAAAGAATTGTCCATTAGATTGACTAAAATTCTGTCTGCAGTGAAAGAGGGTCTTCAGAAATGCTGTGAAACTGTTTACTCGCGTAGTGGTATTAGCAATATGTGGATTCTTTAAAACTCTATAGAACTCTTGGATAACTTTAAATCTCAGTCTTTTTCTGAAATTAGTTCTATCAAAACTTTTGATTTTTCAACCTTGTATACCACCATTCCCCATGTGAAATTGAAAAACTGTCTAATAGAAATAATCCACAATGCTTTTCATCATAAAAATGGTAGCATACGCTATAAATTTATTACTTTGGGATACCATAAGGTATATTTTGTTAATAGTGAACAAAACGGTAAAACATGTTACATAGAGGAACAAGTAATCAGTATGCTGGAGTTTGTTATTGACAACATATTTGTTGAATTTGAAGGTAGACTTTTTCAACAAATTGTCGGCATTCCTATGGGAACGAACTGCGCGCCTCTCCTTGCTGACCTCTTCTTATTTTCATATGAATCGGAGTTCCTTCAGACACTTGTCAAAAACAAGAAGATCATAGAGGCCATGTTATTTAATTTCACTTTCAGATATATTGATGATGTTCTTTCCATTAACAATCCGAACTTTTTCGATTTGGTTCCATTAATATATCCAACAGACCTAGAAATTAAAGACACGGCTTCCTCCGCCTCATTTTTAGACATATACCTCGAATTTGACACACACATTCATCTCAGTACCAGAATCTATGACAAGACGATTTTGATTTTGAAATTATCAATTTCCCCCATCTTAGTAGCAATATACCAACTTCATCTTCATATGGAATATGCATTTCCCAACTTATTCGGTATTCAAGAGCTTGCAGCACCTACTCAGACTTTGTAAAACGTCACTAGTGTCTGAGCAGAAAGTTGATGGACCAGGGGTATGTCAAGGAACGTCTCGTCCTTTTTCTAAAAAAAGTTCATCGGAAGGTACCAAGAACTTGTTGAGAAATATTTTGTATCAACTTCACAAATAATACACGATGGTCTTGAAGTATAGATTTTTCGTACTGACGTTGTTTATCATCTTAATAACGTGTGATATTATATTTTTATTTGTCTTTATTAATATTACTTTTACTGTTAAGTTTGTTTTTTAGATCTCCATTTGACGTAACTCTGAGCTTATGTTTCCATTACGTTAATGTTGTGTCGTTGTTCTCCTCTAATATTTAATGCGTTTCCCTCAGTTTTACGTGATTGTATTTACGTCATACTTTGAACGACAAAATTATTTTATCTCTACCTGTGCGAATTTCATACACGCAATTTTGCACCAGTACTTAAAACCTTCCATTCTTTATGGTGCATTTTACATAGATAAATAAAATCGTATAATATAAGCAAAATGAGGATGTTAATTTTGATGCATGCCTTTTTGTGCTTCTTCGTTACATTTGTTGTTTTTATAGTGAATAAGATGATAACACAATGTTGACTGCTGTACCACTATTTTTGACATTTTTACCTATTGTGTCTGTTTGTTTTGTTCACGCATCGGTGACAATATCATGGAATTTGATGCGACTATCATACAAGTTAGTGGTTTAGCTAGCTATAAAACCAGGTTCAATCCACCATTTTCTACATAAGAAAATGCCTGTACCAAGTCAGGAATATGACAGTTGTTATCCATTCGTTTGATGTGTTTGAACTTTTGATTTTGACATTTGATTGGGGACTTTCCTTTTTGAATTTTCCTTGGAGTTCAGTATTTTTGTGATTTTACTTTTTATAGTGATTAATAAGATTATAACACACACAATGTTGAATTCAGTTGTGTCATTTTCAAACCGTTTAACGGGACCGAATGAGACATTTCAATATTTAACTACGCCTAAAGTTAAACAATGAGACAACAAAAGTAGGAACAACATAAACTCCAATTAAACATCTCAAGTGATCTGGAAGGGTTAGCACATTGTTTCGCACATCAGTAGTTGGTACTTCGGTTGTGAAATTATTTATAAGAAACTTTATTTTTAAATTGTCCGTTCATAAATTTAGAAACTGTTGAGAAACTAGGGTTTCAACCCCCTTCAGACAAAGTCAACATGGATTTTTTTTATTTCTTGTTTGGTTATTCAACTCTTCAGCTTTTAAATATGTGACATTGAGCGTTCCTGATGAAGGTAAATCAAATAAAGCGCTTCTAACGCATTTAAAAATGTTTAAAGTAATGTTTCAAATTTTTACACCACTGTGTTGGTAGCTTTGCTAGTGGACTAGCAGTCACCGAGGTTACCATCAGCTCAGTAGTCAGTCTGCGGTACTGACATGATTAAAAACAAACCGTGATAAAATTGTAATTTTTTAATTTTTATAGGTTATTAAGAAACTAGGGGCTTCACCTTCCTTTGTTCTGGTGGGTTTGGTTTTTGTTGTTAGTTCTTTTTTTGGGGATATAGCTTATTTTACATAGTAAAGATAATAAAAAAAGAGTGCATATTTTTTTAATTTTACTTTGAATAGACAGAACAATTATTAAAATCATTTTTTATAATTTAATTCTAAAAATGTGTAAATAATGATAAAAATGTTGATGACGTCGCGTTCACATGACAAAATTGTGTTTATGAGCTGGTAGACAAAACACTTTCAGCCAATAAGTTGTCGTGTTACATCCAAATCTAAATTATTTACAGAAATTGTAGATTTTGATTTAAATAATGTGACGTTGGTCGCGAATTTGCATCGTCAATCAGACTATCGAAAAAAAAATTTGCGGCGTGAATATTATGTTTTATTTTAAAAACAATTTGTTCGTTCAAAAACACATAATTTACCTACAACCATAAAAAGAATAATAAAATTGAGAATGGAAATGGGGAATGTGTCAAAGAGACAACAACCCGACCAAATAAAAAACAACAGCAGAGGGTCACCAACAGGTCTTCAATGTAGCGAGAAATTCCCGCACCCGGAGGCGTCCTTCAGCAAGACCACAAGAAAACAGCTGCATTGTAATATTCAGAAGATAAGTGACCGACACTAACAGGGATAGAGTTATAAATCAATAACAACCAAACTACGCCAGTTGTAATACCTACATGTATGATATATATGTCTCAGGAAACAAACAATCCATCGTATCGTAGTATTTATATTATGAATTAAAATACCGTACCTAATATAACAGGCGTATGTTTTGCGCAGGGACATATATTCATGATTCTATTGGACGAAAGTTTTATTTTTGCATAATTTATACAAACAACTTTAAGCGTTAATTTAAAACCATGTTATATATTTTATATATAGAATACATTTTGTAAACATAACAATGAGGAACTGAGATATGTAACACTATCTGTACGCATTAGTACCGAACTCATACATGTCATACACAAATATACACTATTTTATACAAGTATGATTCGTGTACTGTATATTTAGGATGTTTATTATAACTGTTTTGCTATGCTTTGGATATACATTGTGTAAGGATTTGGCCGCTTGTGATAGGTAAGGTTAGGAAAATACATTGCTATGCATTGAAGTGTACAGATGTATATATATATATATATATATTTGATACGTCTACACAGGGATGTAAAATGAATTGGAATGCTATAGATAAAAAAAAGCAATATATATAAAGTACTGGTATTAAATTTTTTATTTATATGAAAAGGATTACTCGTTCAGCACCTGTTTTTTTTAAATTAGTTTTGTAATAAATGAAATAGTCATAGATATAGGAAGATGTGGTATGAGTGACAATGAGACAACACTTCATCCAAATAACAATCTATCAATGTAAATGCATGTTTGTGAAGAACAAGAAAAGCTTGAAACATGCAGAAAAAAGACACGCGTTATGATGAGAAGGATAATGACAAAAAGACAGAACGTGTTCTTCAAAATATAAAACTGAAAATTAAAGATATTAAACACGCACACTATAGTTATAGACTTATCATGAACCCAGAACACATGTGATACAGTGACAACATATTTGTTACGTTCGGCGAACGTGTTTTTCAACAGACTGTCGGCATTCCAATGGGAACAAACTGTGCCCCTCTACTTACCGACTTGTTTCTTTATTATTAAGAGGCTGACTTCATGCAGGTTAGCAATATGCCTTAACTCTACTTTCCGCTATATAGATGATGTTCTTTCACTAAATAATTCTAAATTTGGTGACTATGTGGAACGCATCTATCCAATCGAGCTAGAGATAAAGGATACTACAGATACAGTTAAGTCGGCCTCATATCTTGACTAACTAGAAATTGACAATGCGGGTCGGTTGAAAACAAAACAAAAAAAAGAGATGATTTCAGCTTTCCAATTATCAACTTTCCATTTCTAAGGAGCAACATTCCAGCAGCACCTGCATACGGGGTATATATCTCCCAATTGATACGATATTTCCGTGCTTGCATTTCCTATCATGATTTTCTTGATAGAGGGTTGCTGCTCACAAGGAAGCTAGTAAACCAAGAGTTCCAAATGGTGAAGTTGAAATCATCCCTTCGTAAATTTTACGGACGTTATCACAAGTTGGTTGACCGTTATGGAAAAACCGTTTCACAAATGATATCGGATATGTTCCGTTCGTTGTAACTACAATCCCCTTTCCTTTCATGAATGTGACCTACCGAATTAGACTATTTACCGAATTTTTATCACATAAGCAACACCACGGGTGCCACATGTGGAGCAGGATCTGCTTACCCTTCCGGAGCACCTGAGATCACCCCTAGTTTTTTGGTAGGGTTCGTGTTGTTTGTTCTTTAGTTTTCTATGTTGTGTCATGTGTGCTGTTGTTTGTTTGTCTTTTTCATTTTTAGCCATGACGTTGTCAGTTTGTTTTAGATTTATGAGTTTGACTGTCCCTTTGGTATCTTTTGTCCCTCTTTTACTAGTTATATTGTTTAATTGAATTTTGCTGTTATGAAATATAAAAATAATTCTACATGAAAGAATATAACCTGTAAAGCAATAATTACTTGTCCGGATATGACTCTTCCTAGTATCCTTTTTGATTTTATAAGATATTCAAAGTTTGTATTAGACTTTTAGTTTCTAATATTGTGGCATCGAGCATCATGTAAGAGGCAATTGTCGTCAAAATTCGCATCTAGTGCAGTAAAACCAGTATCATTTATTTTACTATGCTTATTATAAGCTTATATTTAAACCCACATTACTTTGACAATGAACGACAATGAATACAGAACACCATACATTTATTGCCATTGGGCAATCAAGAAAAAAATATAATTATAAAACTTTTTTTTTTAAAGTGATATCTTCAACATAACAACGTAGAACCTTGGTTTAGTCGTTTTCTCGTGTCTTAGAAATCTTGAACATGAAATACAATTTTTGAAATATATTACCAACTAAGAAACATAAACATCATTTACATTAACATAAATGGCACCAATTTTACAGCACCCGATGCGTATTTCGACAACCAATGTTTGATCAGTGATGCTCGAGGGCACACATATTTGAACATCTAAAACTTATTCAAAATTTGAAGAACTGATAAACCCAATCAGGACACAACTATAGCTAATACAGAACAAGGAATCATATACTTCAAGTGATGTTTAGATAACAATCATTGGCTTCTAATTATTTAGATTTTATTGTTCTTGGTGAATTTGGAAGCACAATGAATTAAAAACTTACAAAGCTCATTTAGTACTAACAGGGGCGCATATTTCTATTTGTCCAGGCAGTACTGAAATAAATAAAACCTTACATATTCAAGCATAAATGGTGTGGCATATTTCGCTTTAATCGTATCACATTAATAAAAGAAAATCAGCAATTTTACGTCAACAAACACATCAATCTAACCTTTCAAAAAGCATCCCTTAAGTGTCTGTTCTTTTTTTCGGCTAAGACATGTAATTAATTTGAAATTCAATTTCAACGCAATGGTTGAATCGTTTGAGGTTTACCTTTAAACTATGTTTGCCAAAATCTTTTCATTTAATTTGAGGTGTTCCAAAGACCTCTTACATTTTGACGACAAAAGCACTTTTATAAAACAAAAAGGTCAATTGATATATGAAGGCAGGTGTACGAGAGATGCATTTGTCTTGCATTTCAACAATTGTTCAGGATTAATAGAAATAATTTGCGTATGTATAAACTGCCCATTGAAATAATACGTTTAATGTCGACATAGAAAGATAATGTTTGTATTGATGCCTCTGCTGTTGTAGGTTTATCTTCTCGGGGTATCATAAGCCCAGTTGTCGGCATTTCAATAAATAGGAACATATTAATGAATCGTGCATTTAGCGAACTCAATTATATGCCCTTGTATCTCGAATGAGTTTGTTTTTTCATTAGCCAGATTTATTGTGATGGACCATTATTACATGCAATACAAATGGCCAAGATATTTCCAGATGGCAAAACCTTCGTTGACATGAGTATGAAAGAAAATCCAGGTGAGATAGTATAAAAAAAGTTGATGAAATGTTATATTTCAGAATATTTCTGGTTTTTAAAGTTTATATCGTTGCATATTCAAAAACTGCTTCATCTTTTTCTTTATCTTTATTGATTTAGTTTGATACATAGTCATGAAGTCCTATTTATGTTAATTTTGGGCTTATCTTTAGTAATTCTTACCTCACTTTATACCTACGGAACGTAAAGATATACAGGGAACATACTTTTGTGCCATCTTGGTGATTTATACAAGCCATAAGATTAACGACGTTACTATTTTTTTAATTGTAGATGTAATAATCTCAGCATTTAACAACTTGACAAACCAGTCTAGGACTACATTGAAAAACTTTGTCTCTCAGTATTTTACTGGACCTGGTGAAGAATTAGAAACATGGGCTCCAACAGATTATGTTAAATTGTGAGTTATAAGATAGCTGTATAATATCATGGAAACAATTGAGAAATTATGTTATTTTAAGAATAATTCGTAATGTACTATCCAATATTATCTGGTACCAAATGCCAACCAAGACTAAAGAAGAACAGGACGAAAATGTTCCAAGACGAGTTTTAGTGGGTCATGTCATTACTGAATAATATTGGACAAACCAGAAAGACTCAACAATTCAATAACATCATTTGTATCAGCAGGGCGTTGGATCTTTTCCAAAAATACTCACAACACTTTTGCTATCTAAAAAACTGACAAACCTATTCTTATGATTGTTTATGATTTCTTCAAACATAAAATTATATTTTGGCTACATACTGTTTTATATATGGTAAAGAAAACATCTAAAATCTCCTGCAGTTTTAATTGTCTTTTTTAAGAGTTCAATACATGTTGATTTTAACATTTATTACAATTGAATATAAAGTTCAAAATACAGGAAACATTGTTAAAAGAGAACTAAATCAATCATTACTCGATTAAAATAAGTCGTTTGTACATTTCATGATTACTTTTCTTTGATGTGTGTGAGTTTACTCTTCAACTTTGTACTTTATAAAATTGAGAAAGGAAATGGGGAATGTGTCAAAGCAACAACAACCCGACCATAGAGACAACAGCCGAAGGCCACCAATGGGTCTTCAATGTAGCGAGAAACTCCCGTACCCGTAGGCGTCCTTCAGCTGGCCCCTTAAAAAATATGTATACTAGTACAGTGATAATGGACGTCATACTAAACTCCGCGTTATACACAAGAAACTAAAATTAAAAATCATACAAGACTAACAAAGGCCAGAGGCTCCTGACTTGGGACAGGCGCAAAATTGCGGCGGGATTAAACATGTTTATGAGATCTCAACCCTCCCCTATACCTCTAGCCAATGTAGAAAAGTAAACGCATAACAATACGCACATTAAAATTCAGTTCAAGAGAAGTCCGAGTCCGATGTCAGAAGATGAAACAAAAGAAAATGAATAAAATGACAATAATACATAAATAACAACAGACTACTAGCAGTTAACTGACATGCCAGCTCCAGACCTCAATTCCTCCCGTAAGGGGTTTAGTATCATACCATCATAAAATATATGAGAACAACATAATCCGTGTCATGCCAACAACTGTTTTTTTAAATAAATGTGTTTAGTTCCGATGCAAAGACCCTATAAGTGAATAAATATTAAAGCCAAAATATGCAATATTTAATGACCTGACAACAGTATCGTTACTATATCCCTTCTTAATAAGTATGTTTAAAGGTTTTGTAAGCTTTTGAGTTGAATACTGACATTTTTGTGCTTTGTAACGAATATTACTATAAAAAGATTGGATGTGAAATACCTGAACGTGTAAGATATAAAAAAGAAGATGTGATATGATTGCCAATGAGACAACTATCCACAAAAGACCAAAATGACACAGACATTTACAACTATAGGTCATCGTACGGCCTTCAACAATGAGCAAAGCCCATACCGCATAGTGAGCTATAAAAGGCCCCGATAAGACAATGTAAAACAATTTAAACGAGAAAAAGATGTCCGCATGTTGAGTTATATTTACGAATTATTTCTTTATACCGATGATAAAATTTAGTAAATGTTTTGACTAGTTTGTGATATCGAAAACCCTGGTGTAATAATTTTTCTGTAATACACAAATTTCTCTCGCTAAACTGTAATACGTTATTACAAACACGAGCGAATCGTACAAGTTGAGATATATAAACACCATAAGATGGTGACAAGGGAACGCCACCATCTAAAAATGGATAATTAACTATAGGAAATGAAAACAAAAATCATCTCTTTTATCATAAATTTTTGTATTGAGCTTCCCGTTAATGATATATATATCAAGGTCGAGGAAAGGGCAGTGGTCATTGTTAGTATTAGCTTTATTTAAAGTAAGTTCAACAGGATACATTTCTTTAGTATACATACTGAAGTCGTCATTATTAAGAGCCAATATATCATCCAAATATCTAAAAGCATTGTTAAATTTTTGTGCACAGTTAGTCCCCATTAGAATTCCAATAACTTGACGATATACGGAATTTCCAAAGCGAACAAAGATGTTATTAAGTAAAAATTCAAGCGCATATATAGCCAAATTGACATAGTTCTTTTGTTTATTGCTACTAAGAAATGACCTAAAAGAGTTTGAACATATATACTCCCCATTCTGACTTAAGCCCAGTTAATTAGGGATGTGAATTTTTTTCTTAATAAGAATATGAGGCAAAGTGGTATATAGGGTAGAAAAATCAAAACTTTGAACAGATTTAAAATCACCAGTATATGCATGCAATTTATCAAGTACTTCCAATGAGTTTTTGACACTCCAAAAGTAATTAATTCCACTATTTTCAAAGGCCTTATTTGAACAATTTATTATCAGGATTTTGATTGTACCTATTGTACTAGTAAGTAGAAAAAACAATTTAGTGGTGGAACAATGGCTTGAAGATAAAATAAATCTATATTTGTAAGGTTTTTTGTGTAGCTTCGGAAGCCAGTACATAGTTGGGACTTTCATTGTATTTGGTTCTGCTTGTAAAGAAGTAGCTAAAAGTTTGTGTTTGTTACAGATGTCGTTTTCTGAAAATGAAGTCAGTTGGATTGTAGGTGAATTCGTGATTTCCTTTTGCAGAACCTCAGTATAAAATTTACGTCAATTTATGCCCTTTTCATTCGAGCGTCACTGATGAATCGTTTGTAGAAGAAACGTGCATCTGGCGCAAATACCAAATTTCTATCCTGATATATATGATGAGTTTATTACAGATTGTAACATCATGTCATCTTACCTTTTTCTCTTTTTGTCACTCATTAGACCTCTTTTTCTAAATGACATAAAAGACCCACAACTTAAAGACTTTGGATGGGACCTTTGTCGAATCTGGAAAGATCTGGGAAGAAAGGTATAGTAGCTATGTATTATAGGACTAGTTATTATTGAATTGGAAAAATAGTAGTTGATTTAGAAAAGGTCAATAACAGCCATTCATAAATTATTTATTCAAAGTTAGTTTCCTTGGGTAAAGTCCTGTAGCATAATTAGATTATTATTGATACTAGAGAAAACAGCACCCAGTAAACGGATAGTGTTATCAAAACTCATCATTTAGACGGATCTTCACAGAGTTTGCAATAAGTTATAGCAAGAAAGGAATAATAGTCTGCTATTGTAAGGGCACAATTAGAGCCTATAAGAATACCAAAAATTTAAATTTAAAATTAAAAAATACGAAAAAAGTAAAATAACAAAATACCGAACTCCTTGAAAAATTAAAATGGAATAATCAAAAGCGCAAACAAGGCAAACGAAATGATAACAACTGTCATATTCCTGACTTTGTACATGCATTTTCTGAGTTAGAAAATAATGGATAAACCTGGTTGTATAGCTTTACAGATTTAATCATCTCATTACCATTACAGCAAAGTTACGTTTAATATTACAGAAGGAGGCTTTAAATGAGTTTTTGCAAGTAAATCTGAAGTCAGATGTTTTAGTGGACAATCTTTTTACACAGACAACTTTTTGTGTAAAAGTGTAGTGTTAAGTTTCGAAAAGTAATAATTGTCAACTGATTTTTAAAAAGCACAATATTTCGGTTTTTTTTTTATATATATATATATATTATCATATTTTTAAATAGCTGTCATAAAATAAATATGTTAGTCATTGAAAGCTAAATCGAAAATTATGTCGGAAGTGAAGCTTCAAATTCTCTTATAGAGGCACTCTAATTTCGTTGGTTCGGGGTGTTTCCAATCTCAAACATTTATGCATCAGATTCTGTAAACAAATATTGATTATTTCTTCTACAGCAAATTTTCGGACTCTCATGTTATATTCCATTAGATTTCCCTTCTCTCTGAGTGAGTCTGTTAGACCTAGAGAAGTACAAAGAAAACTTGTCATACATACATCTAAACAATGGACTGTTTTCTACTACTTTTACGTAAAGTTGAAGTTAAATATATATCTATATCAGTTTTCATATTTTTTAATATCTTCCATATTCAACTTATGAACGATATCTTTAATTTAGGTAAAAGACGATGTAAAGTTGAATCCAGATCGATATTCGATGATCTATTTACCGAACCCCTTTATTGTTCCTGGTGGTCGATTCAGGGAGACATTTTATTGGTATGTTCATATAATGTTTAACTATATATATGGCGTTTTAATGAACGTTTACAATTTCAGTAGGGAAAACATAGGATAGCAAGACAACAATTTAGATCATAGTTTTTTTATTGTAATCATTGTAATCATCGTTTAAAAATTTAATGTAATTATTCAGCTCAGCTTTCGGTGCTGTGATTCGTAATAAATAAACGGTTATCACAGATCAATATGAAATGAAAATATTAGGTTAAAGAAAAAACAAAAGTGTAGAAAAACGAAATGCGGGTAATAAGCTTTGCCACTGGAAATTTAGGGTTTGGTGGGTAGAGGCTGGCATGTTGCATTGTAAAAGCTTCTTCAGATAAGGATTGCTTAATGTACAGAGTGCATGGCACTCATCCTACATGAAGCGTCGAATTTAATGTCCTCATTCAAATCGGCTGGGGCTTCTTATGTATACATCCCATACAGGAAAAAGAACGCCTGCCTTTAGCAAGGATTTTGCTTGGGTTTTATATTTTAAGCATTAAACAAAAGCAACACTATCTTTGCTGATTATATATTTATAGAGATGCTAAACATGTAGTCTTGAAATATCCTAGAAATTTGGAAATTGATTTTGAATTTTGAAATGGATTACGTCATTTGTAATATGTGTTAAAATAGCCACACCAGAACCAATATAACAATGCAAATCTCATATCAAAATTAAAACGGTATCATAAAAAAAAAATGATGAAAATAAAAAAGATTTCACGTTTTTGCTAGAGCATAATAAATAACATGAAGCGTGAAGTTGTACACGGTACAGATATTGTCAAATTAAGATCACCTGTAGGTACGCACTATTACGGCGACAGTAGTATTCTGTTGGTCGAATTGTAAATCAATTTCGAAGAGACAACTCATGGTAACAAACAGAAAGTAAAAGAATCGAGATCACGACCTGGTATCTACTTAAACATATATTCAAAGTCATCTTATTAATATACGAATTTAAGGTTTTGTTTTTAACTTTCTTTTTTCAGGGACTCTTACTGGGTAATTAAGGGGTTATTGGTATGTGAAATGAACACTACTGTCAAAGGAATGATGGAAAATTTTGTACACTACGTCAAAACGTAAGGTTTGCAAATGATTTTTATATTTTCATTATATATAAAATGTTAAGCATTAAATTTATAATCAATCTAACGGTCCATATTTTCTGCCCGTTTGTCACTTCATTGATGCTCGAGGCCAAAATATTTGAAAATCCAAAAATATGAAGAGCTTATAAAAATAGCATTAGTATTGAAATGCTCGAAAAAGCTCTCGGAGTGAAACATAGAGTTCATTATTTTTGTTATACCTTTTTATACGTGCGTCAACATTTTTGCGGGATGTATTATGGTATACAAATGTCCGACGTCCGTCTGTCTGTCTGTCTCTCCGGCGTAAATATATCACACCGTAACTTGAGAACGACTTATCCAAATTTCCTGAAACTTAACATAGTTGATTCTTATGATTGTAAAACGATCTGTATACTTTTTGGGGAAAATCAGATTTAACTTTTTGAGTTGCGGGACTTTGTAACTTAAACAGGGGAAGTAATTTTTTTCACATGTCGCGCCGTATCGCAAAAATGAATTATGATTATTGCTTAAAACTTTACACACTTCTTAATTATATAAATCTAAAGATATGTATACTTATTGGTAATGACTCAAAATTTAATTTTAGAGTAATTAAGTTTTTTGTAAAAAAAATAAGGGGAGGGGGAGGGTTTTCCATTGTCGAGGCGCAGCTGTTTATTTATTATTTCAACCATTTATGACTAAATTATTTTTCATGTTATTAGTTTTGGATTTATACCTAACGGTGGAAGAACATATTTCTCCAGACGATCGCAGCCTCCATTTTTTATTCCAATGATGTATGAATATTATAAGACTACAGGTGATTTGGAATTCATTAGAATTAATCTTGATATATTAGAAGTTGAATATAAATTCTGGATGAAACATAGAACTGTAGCCGTTGAAAGGGATGGGAAGATGCATATATTAAACCAATATCAGTCAGACGTAAGTAAACCAAGGTAAGTAAAATGTTATACTGGAATAATCAGATTACTGAGAGGTTAGGTGGCAGGAATGTTACTAAGTATATGCATCTAGTTTTACAGATAATTATACATGAAATGTCAATGTGGACGAGTTGCTAAAGACATACGTACAGATACAATAAAATGACGACATACAGTAGATAAAGTCATCTGATAGGTTTTGAAAGGAGCTTGTTGAGAAAATTATAACACTATTGTTGCATGTAAAATGCGATTAACTTATATGGTATAAGAATGAAGAGAGGTGGAAGATACCTCAAACTCATTTCCTACATAAGACAATCACTGTGTCAAGTCAGGAATATGACAGTTGTTAATCATTTATTTGATGAGTTTGACCTGTATTTAGCCATTTGATCAGGGACTTTCCGTTTTGAATTTTCCTCGGACGTATTTATGTAATTTAACTGTTTTCATAATTTAATGATAAACTGAAACGTTCTGGCATAAAAACTAAAAAACAATTGAAAGACACATAAAGGCAATAGTAGAATACCGCTGTTCCAAAGTCATAATCGATTGAGAGAAAAAAAAACAAATCCGGGTTACAAACTAAAACTGAGGGAAACACATCAAATATATGAGGAAAACAACGAAACAACAGAAACACTAAAAAGTAACAAAAAAACAAACGACATTGCAAAACACACAGAAACGAACTAAAAAATAACAATTGCCATTTTCCCGACTTGGTACAGGACATTTTAAGAAAAAATAGTGAGTTGAACCTGGTTTTGTGGCTAGCCAAAACTCCCGTTTTTATTGCAATGTTAAATTTAACACTAAAATGACATCATTACATGACAGGACTACAATAGTAGTGTGCAAGTATATCAAAAACAAGCTAGCGCATGTTCATCCTGTATACTTACCAGGACAAGTTACATCGGTTTCACCAAGTATACGGAAAATCACTAAACCAAAACCCTTTTTGCTGAACTTAATTCCATTAGTTTCGAAATAATTTCCAATTAAATAACTCCATTATTATATCTGCTTCCTTAACTTACAAATTTCGTTTATGTTACAGACCAGAATCCTATTTTGAAGATGTAAAAACTGCAGAGGAAAGAGATATAGGTAAATATGCACTGACTGAGAGTTGACAAAAAATGATGAAGAGTATAAATAAATTTTGGTATATCAACTACTTGGCTTGAATTGGCAGTTCACATATCAGATAATTCTGAAATAAATAGTTCAAACCGGGAGTAGTAAATACCACTCAATATTAAAATTAAATTAAACGTCCAAGCCTAATAAAGTAATCTGACATGTTCCCGATTATACAAATTTGGTGATATTGGAGGGGCAGGATTACAGCTACTACAAATGAAATATATCAAGGGCCTGTGCCACAGAGATTTTTTAGCAGTCTACAAAAGAAAGGCAGGATGGCTAAAGAAGAGATTTCGAAGATTTGGTTTTAGAATTATAAAGAAAAACATGAAAAACGAACATTAAAAATTCCATGCGTCCGAAACATATATTTTGGTGAACCTTCATATAAGAATTGAATGTTTCCTTTTTGTAACTCTGTACGGTTGTTAAAGCATTGAACGTTCAAACATTCTTTTGTGCGAAGGGCGTCTGCTTCGGTCAGCGCATTTACATCAGAATTAGACTACAGAAAGAAGCATTCAATTTCCTTCGTTAGAATTTGTTTTATCCCCATGTTATTACTAAAATGATTACTAAAGCCAGTTCAAAACATTTAAACCTTATGCCATTGTTTTATATATATGTCTAAAATGTACTGTTTTTAGCTTTGTCCGTTTGGTTTTTGGAACGTATATCTGTATGGTGTAATTGTGTGTTTTCTATCTTTGTGCAAACTGTAACAATGCAATAAACGTCATTGTGATTCATTGAAAATAATCTAATAAGATCATTTACAAAAAATACACAACTCGTAAAAGATTACTTGATTGTATAATTTTATATTTATTGAAACATAAATTAACTTACAATTATGATTTTCTGTTGTCTTGTAGCTGACACACCCAAACTGTATTCAAACTTAGTATCTGCTTGCGAATCAGGTTGGGATTTTTCTTCACGTTGGTTTTCCAGAGAAAATGGAGAGAATCTAACACTGAATACTATAGTAACCATGGACATAATTCCAGTTGACCTCAACAGTATACTTTGTTTAAATGAGTTTATTTTAATGACATTCGCCAGAATTATTGGTAGGTTAAAGTTAGTCGGTAAATTATGTAACCGTGACATTGATGAATTTACTTCGTCTTGAATTTGCTCCCAATCAATTGACAAAACCATTTCATAAAATATTGAAAATGACCTCATTATTTAAGAAACTAGCTGAATTAGTGCTTTTGGAATATACAAACATTATAACTACAAGTTTTAAACCCCATTTTGTTGTTGTATCATATTACTTTTCGTCTCGTTATGTCAACTGTAACGGGATTATTCTGTTTGCATACTAATATTTTACGTATATATTTGCATTTTCCTATACCTAAAATACTTTCAAAGTATATATTTACACTCACTTTTTTCTGTTTATCTGTTAGCTGTTTGATGACTCGTGTAGCTGGAAATGTTTATGCTCATTAAAACAACATTTATGAATTTGAAATGTACATTGAAAATAACACTTGAATATTTGATTCATCCGACGCTTTTTCTCTATTAACTATCATTATGAACGCTGGAACCCAAAAGATTGATGTCACTAGTATGTAAACACAAGTACCTGCATCATGTGCATAAGGAGCTTTATTGCTAAACGGGACTTAAAGCAATAGCCAAATTCATCAAAGGTCAAGTCTTTGTTAACATTAAACTTCTTAATAATTCATAAATGCATGAATCCACACAGAATACTATAAAACCTTGTCATCAACCATGTCAGTATACCGATCCACTGCTACACTAAGGGACTATTACTCTAACAGCAGTAGATTTGACTAGATTGTCGAACATGACACTTATTATCAATAATCTTCAAAACATGCGTTATTAAAGCTAATATTTTAAATTTCCACAATCTTTTATAAATTAATGTATATTTATCCTAATTCCGATACTCCTCGTAGATTTACATATTTGTTTTCATAAATGTCTGCTTGATTCTGCGTCGTACGTATGAAGAGGCGTCTTCTGTATCGTTGGTGGTGAACTCTTCTTCGCTTTTATTTCGATACAGGCATACTTTAAACGTTTTGTCTGGTATATTTTGGGAATTTTCATAAACTTAGGTCACACTTTAATTCCATCGTGAATTTTTTACCAACATCTTGGAACTGTTCACTATGACATTATAACATATAATTGTTGGGTTTTTTTTATTTATTTAGAAGATGAAAACAACACGCTATATATTTAATGCATCCAAACATGTCTTTCCTTTTTTGCTATATCTTAATATTTTCAGGTAATTCTACAAAAGAACAATATTACCATCAAAAACTAACTAATCGTCAAGAAGCCATCGAAGCTGTGTTATATAATACAGATGCAGGAATATGGCATGATTTTTCACTACATACCAATAAATCAAGGGAGTATTTCTATATGTCCAATATTTTCCCTGTATATATGGAATGTACAGATTTAACAAATGAAAAGAAGGAAAAATTATTACGATATCTACAGGTAATTAATTTTCGTCTCTGTTTGATTTTCAAATTAACGAAAAGGAAATTTCAAAATGCTTTTTAAATGAATCATTTATTTCTGTACAAATTGAGATAGAAATAGATTACATGTACAGGGACTGATTATGTCATATCTTTTGATCAAAAGTAAGAGATTATAAAGTATTTTCAAATGAACTATTCTATCATGTACTTCGTTCTTTAACTACTTAACACAAAGCTTTAAGTCTTCTATGTCATCAGAAGCGGGTTTAAGCGGACGGAGCCCGCGCCCTTGTTAACCTTATGCATATACTTTTTAGTCGCATTACTTTGTTTCTTGTAGATGCCCCTTCACAATCCTGGATCTGCGTCTAGTAATGCACACTCTTATACGATGAACTAATATTTGATAGATAAAATGTTTGTGCAATCTGAATATTTGTTGAAAAATATATCTTACTCCGTGAATGTTTGTCTGGAATATAGGTTTTCATTTGTATGTATGAAGAATAATATGTAAGTGGGACCATAAAACTTTGTTTAATCTACTACCTTTCCCCGTGGTATCGTGTACACGGTAAACATTTTTTTTTTTACATTTTCTACATTTAAACAAACAAATTCTAAGCTCAGGGCCGTAACTAGCCTATTTTAATAGAGAGACAAAATATATAGAGGGGCAAAATATATATATTTGCCGAGCGTAGCGAGGCGAAAAATTTTGGCAAGGGGTCTGGGGGCCGCTCAAGGCCCCAAGAAGCTCTGAGAAAAATAACATAAAATCGTGCATTCTAAGGGTTTCCCGAACTCTTTCTTACATTGAAATGCAATTATTTTTTATCTATTTTTTCGACAAATTTCTCAAAGCAAAAACATAGATTCATTGTAATTTAAGACTTTTAGGTTTTACGGGGACATCATTAAAAGTAGACAGATATGTAGGATAAAACAAAAATCGTAATTCTCATAATCATTAAAGCCGGATCTGTCTGTTTGTTCTTGTTTTATATTGTGCTTAGACTTTGGTGATTTTTTTTTAAGACTAGATTTAAATATAGTGACAGTGCAGTATTATGTTTTAAGTACTAGTTCTGCATTAAGTCACCACTAAGGACCGTCTTGACCTTGTTTTACGGTATTAATGATTCTTTTATTGTTGAAGACCCTCCTACAACTATCAAGATGAAGACTTAGAAAAATAAACTTTGACCATTGATCATTTGTATATTTTCTATACATTGACTTTGTGTGCGATTAGGTCCTGTGCACGTTTACTTTATTACTTTTTTTTTACCATATTCCTTTATTTTCTATTAAAGGGTCTAAACACGAGTGTATCCTTCAATTAAAAGGTCATATGGCAATACATTGATGCTTTTTTATAGATGATTTGATACCGGGAAATCTGTGGTTTTATTTTTATTTAAACCATGCCAGCTATCTAGTGTTATCTACAAAAAAGAGTCAGATTTGTATTCTTTGATACCATGCAGAAACGACCATTTGTGTACGGTTTCCAGTAACATTGAAAATTCTTAAAATATTTTCTCGCACAATGTCTGGACATCAGTGGACATGCAACATTGCAAAAAACACACATTTACAAATGAAAATCAACACTCAGACTAAAGTCATAAAATAGGACAATAAATGAACAAAAGACAAACCCGGGACACAGAAGTACAAACAATAGACCATCAACTCTGAAAGCTAAAAGTAAAATAGAAACACGGATCAAGAAAAACATGTAGGGGTGACATAAAAGAGGGAAGAGAACTTGCTTCTTGCTAGACACTTTCCGTGAAAACAATTTGATATGAAGATAATCTTTTGTTTCATTTTTTTTTGAAATTTCAAACATGAGGCATTTGCCTCATTTCCCTCAATGTAGTTACGGCCCAGAAGCTGTTTACATTAAAATCTTTTAAGTCAAATTTAACGATAAAAGGTAAATTTTCCATTAAAATTTGATTTGCTCTGTGTGTGCCTTGAGAAGATTTTTACAGAAAGGGCCACTTATATAGCCTATTCGTATTCTCTACGACGTTATTAGTAATTTCATATACGAGACTCGTGTAAATAAGGAATTTAGTTGTTCAAACTTTTTATTACATTTTTTTTTCAAAATACTTTGAAATTTTGTACACTTTGTTTCTCTAAAAAAAATACAATCCAAAAAAATAAATTAAATTGTATTATGTTACATTTTCAGACTAATAAAATAACAGAATACATTTCGAAAGGAGGAGTTCCAACCTCTTTAGATGACACTGGCCAACAGTGGGATTTTCCAAATGGATGGTCTCCACTACAACAGATAATGATATGGTCTTTGGAAAGTATTCCTCAGACGAAGCAGCTAGCTCGAAAACTAGCTTCGTCATGGCTCGACAGCAATTTTCTAGGTTGGCAAAGAACTAGAGGCATGTTCGAAAAGGTAAAAGTTTGCTTTGATAAAATGATGGAGCAATGATATGAAGATATTATACAATGAATTTATATAATAAATAACAATATGTATTTTACAATTTTGTTTCATTCTATGTAGTACCAATTTCCCTAAGTTTCTACTACCTCACTTTATCAATACTGACATAAGTAATGATTTTTTACACAAAAATGCAATTTTAAATCCATTGTGAAGAAAATTGAAAAATCGTAGGAGAAGACTAGTAAAACTAATAATCTATAAGTTAATTTGTGTCGTTCGTCGTCCGTTGCATTAACATCTTGCATTTGCTCCTCTCCCCACCCGGAATCTTACACTACTGTAAAGTATATGTTAGACTTGATCTGACTGAAAACATTGTGTATTTCAGTATAATGTACTTGAGCCAGGGACTCGAGGTGGAGGAGGTGAATATGATATACAGGTATGTTATGCATCCACTTATTACTTAATTTCCAAATTACTTAAAAACCTTGTGGAACTTAAACCTACCTACATTTTACATTATTGTCAAAATCTATAGTTCAATTCATTTTTCTTTATTGTAATGTGTTACTCAGACATTTTTGATCCGTTCGCAAAACTAGAAACAAAAGCAATAAAACAGATTAGATGTGAACAAAGAATGTTGTGTTACACTGTAGAATTTCAATTTAACAGCCGAGTAAAGGCATGAATAGTTCTTTGTAATAGACCATCCATCAACTTCAACTAAAGTTTCAAATGGCTCTTTAACACGCAAAATATTGTCAACAGGAACATCAGCTAGATCTTCCTTATTCTGACGTCACAGTCGACGAATATTAAATCTTAGTCAGTGTAGAAACCCTCACAGTCATAATTCGAAGCAGACGTGTTCTAGTGAAAATGGGAATTTAACTTATATGATGGACATAACCTTCTATGATTTAGTCGTAACAAATTTTCCAAAACTATTTCATAGAGGTATTGCCGTTACAGTGTAGACAACTGCAATACTTATGTTGGTAACACTACTGAATCATTTACCCCTATTTTTGACATTTTTACCTATTATGTCTGTTTATGTTGTTCATACATCATTGTCTATATGATGGTTTTCATGCAACAGTCATACAAGTGAGAGGTTTAGCTAGCTATAAAACCTGGTTTAATCCTTCATTTTCTACATAAGAACAAAACCTGTACCAAGTTAAAAATATGACAGTTTTTGTCTATTCGTTTGATGTGTTTGAGGTTTTGATTTGCCATTTAAATTGGGGACTTTCCGTTTTGAGAATTTTCCTCGGAGTTCAGTATTTTTTTTTTATTTTACTTTTTACCTTTAACTTGTTTATCACCGGCTATCGGTAACATTGTGTTTATGCTCAACAAGTCTGTCGGGGGTGTTACAGTGGGGATTTTAATAGAATAAAGGAGTAAAGTTCATGCATGTCTAAAGAAGAAAAACAGAATGTTTAAGTATTCAACATTAAAATCAACACACAAGGTTTATCTAATATATCGATAAGACTAATTGTAAAGGTAAACTGAAATTTTAATATTATAACAGTGTTTCATTTCTTGTTTACTCGTTTATTTTATAAATCAGGAAGGATTTGGATGGACAAATGGTGTTGCCTTGGAAATTCTGAAGAAATATGGTGACGTCCTCACAACCCCTGAGTCTAATCCACAATCAACGTGCATAAATGGTTGTGTTATTCGTAAATCCAACATTTTAATTGTTTTACTAGCTTATATTGTTTATTCAAATTAAAACCCTTCTTGGTGTTGTTCATTGTTACACTATTAAAATTTGAAGTTACGAAAATTGTGGCTTTCGTTTGGCTTGTAATAGCCATGAACATATTTAAATTACTTTTATCACTAGGCCAGTAGTCAGCAGTTCGGTGTTGACATGAGTATCAATTATTTTGTCATTTTTATAAATTAACTGTTTGCAAAAGTATGAATTATTCGAAATACTAAGGATTAATGAGATCAAATTCACTCATACATTATTGATATTGAATAAAATTGGGAATGGAAATGGGGAACGTGTCAAATAGAAAAAATAGACCAAAAAGCAGCACAAGGCTACCAAAATTATATACTGACCTTAATCAATTGTATATGCATGTTAACACAGTTTGAGATGACCGTTCATATACCTATCAACTTCAGTTGTCAGCTGGTAAAGTAAAACTTATGCTCAGTAGGAAATCCGGTTTTGTTGACATTTTCGACTTTAAAAAAAACATTCTAAAAAGGTTTCCGTCAAATCCTTGATTTACATTATGTTTTTTTTTTGTCTATGATATGAAACTGAACAGAAAAATCGTCATCGTTCTATAG
Source organism: Mytilus galloprovincialis (assembly GCF_965363235.1). Taxonomy (NCBI): domain Eukaryota; kingdom Metazoa; phylum Mollusca; class Bivalvia; order Mytilida; family Mytilidae; genus Mytilus; species Mytilus galloprovincialis. Next base: position 95,586,527 of record NC_134843.1, read on the forward strand.
AACGTGCCTATTTTTGTATCTGTTGGTCTGTGTACGACTTGCAATACTCTAATGGTTATGTTGATGGTTAATTAAATGGCGTCATCACCGTGTATCATCAGTACAGTGGATATAGGTACTAACCAAAAAGTAAAATCACAAAAATACTGAACTCAGAGGAAAATCAATTCGGAAAGTCCATAATCACATGGCAAAATCAAATAACAAAACGCATCAAAAACGAATGGACAAGAACTGTCATATTCCTGACTTGGTACAGGCATTTTCAAATGTAGAAAATGGTGGATTGAACCTGGTTTTATAGCTAGCTAAACCTCTCACTTGTATGACAGTCGCATCAAATTCCATTATATAGTCACCGATGCGTGAACAAAACAAACAGACATAATAGGTAAAAATGTCAAAAATAGGGGTACAGCAGTCAACATTGTGTTATCATCTTAATCACTATAAAAACAACAAATGTAACGAAGAAGCACAAAAAGGCATACATCAAATTAACATCCTCATTTTGATTCAAGCGGGCATGATCAATTTTGACCTTACACGGTAACGAAAATCTTTGTTTTGCTTTATCAATATTTTTTAATGTACATTTCTCAACATTTAAAAATCCTGCTCCCAAATAATTTTCGCATCGATTTTTCCTATTTATAAAACAACTTTCATATTCTAATAAGAGCAATTAACTTGTACATGCGCAAATAGTTGTGAATGTTAACACAAACTTTCAATTTCGATACAGTTGTCGGAACATTTACATGTTTTATCTGAAAGAAAGCTAATACAGGGCAAAAGTAATAGTTACCAATCATAATCCTACCTGTGATGACTCATTCCTTGAAACTTTTTGAGTAATACACGAGTATGAAAATAAAGTTTTTGTGTACAGTGTAAAGCAACCTAACTATGCACCGTACAGAAGAATTTCTGTGGTCAGCTAAACACCGTACACAACGCTTCTTTCGGAATAAAATATCGAAAAATAACATATGTATTAAAGATTTAAATGACAATTATTGAAACAGCTATACTTGATACACACACACAGTGGCATTCAATCAGAAAAAGAGCTGCAATAGATATAGAATTATATCGGATGAGACGAGCCCCAACTTCTTTGACAAGTATTTGCACATGGTTTTAGTAATCGTTCTTGTTTTTGGAAAATAATGAGACATTTCTAAATATCAACCTACGACCAAATCATTTCTTAAAACAACAATTAAGTTTAGATTGAATTAAGTACCCATTGATATTATGTGAACAAAACAAAGATTTTCGATACCGTATAAGGTCAAAATCTCTCACGCCCGCTTGGTTAGTACCTATATCCGCTGTACGATGATACACGGTGGTCATCGATACCACAAAGTTGATACTTTTTACGATTTCATGCATTAGTTTCTTGTTTCCTTTGGGACTTTTTAAATTTTGAAATACGTTTTAGTATGTCATAAATCTATTTTGGGGTTTTGAGTCAATTCAGTGGAAATAAACTAGGCAGCTAATTTTCCTGTTTTGTATGCAACGTCATTAAGGTGGCTCATTATTAAAGTTATGGTACATTTAAAACATATACTTCGTGATATAGAAAAATATATATAGAGCAAACACATTATCTAAGGTCATATTTGTCTGTAGCAACAAAACCTATACATTCTTTTTTTTTAAATCATTACTCACAAAATGGGGGCTATATTGTACTTCAATATCCTGACATGATTTGTTAGACTTGTTGTTTTCAATATTTTATAACAAACTTTTTTAAAATGTCCGTTAATAAATTTTGAAATTTTCAGAAACTAAGGTTTCATTTCCCTAAGGCAAAGTTGACCTTTGATAGAATTGGCTATTTTTTATGTCTTCTTTTTTTTATATAGCTCTTCAGCTGTTTATTTTCTTGTACATCCTTGGCTTTCATATATTTGAAATTGCGCGTTCCTGGTGAAGGTTGATCAGAAAAGCGCTTGGTACGCATGAAATTTATAACGTGTTGTTTTCTTTTTTTTTTTTTTTTTTTTTTTGCATTTACCTTGTAAGTCCGAAAGTTGGTTCAACAAATATGTGTATCACAATTTTATCTCAGGTACTACTGAACAGAGTGGCATCATTAAGGACAAATCCCATACCGTATAGTCAGCTATAAAAGTCCCAAAAATCACAAATGTAAATCAATTCAAACGAAAAAATCCAATGGCATAATTAATGTACAATAAAATGAACGAAAAACATATATGTAACTCGGCAACAAACGACAACCACTTAATTATAAGCTCTTGACTTGGAACAGGCACATACAGATTGTGGTGAGGTTAAACATGTTATTGTGATCCAATATTGAAAACCTCCCCCTAACCTGGGACAGTGGTGTAATAGTACAACATAAGAACGAACTATAAAAATCAGCTGAAAAAGGCTTAACTCATCAGATATACATATTACAAAAACATGTGGACGTGACCGGGTCCTTGTTCATCCCAGAAATAAAAAGGCACTGCTTACACCTTTATAAAATAATCGTGTACGCATCTAAGACTAAAATATCAATCATTACACATCCAACATCCAATGGATTTAGTGTAAAAACGTCTTAAACAGTCAGAGAAAAACATGACCTTGTGCAAATCCAAGATACAGAAGTCGAAAGATTGTAGATTCATGAAAGTTTGTCACAACTATTTAAACATCTGATAAAATCCCGTTCTATAATGTGCAGGACATCCGTTCATTAGATAAAATTATAGATTTGAACAGTTTCATTTTGCGAAATCAACGAATAAAATGACAAACTATATATATTCAGATAAAAAAAAATGTCTGTTGATCAGGAAGTTTATACTTACTATGTTAACAATAGTAGATAACAAATAGTTAGTATGTACCATACATATTGACAAGGAAGTATCGATAATGAACAAACAAATAAAAAATGATGAAAAATGTTGTTTTATTTATCATAAAGGTCATAAAGTTAAGAAAAATCGTGCCTATAAAATATCTGTAAAGTTTCAGAATCACAAAATTAAGCTTTGAAATTTTTTTCAGCTTTTTATTGTTAAAAATTGTCTACGGAAAAAAATCAAGTTGATTTAAAATTATCCACTTCTTTGCTATAACTTGTAATTTATAACCTGCTTATGTCAGACTTATATTGTATTATACAAGTTACACATTAGATAAACTTACACCGTATATCTTGAATTTGTATTGTTGTATACTTCAGTAAAATTGAAGTAACGATTTTTTCTGTCGATAGGAAAGATATATGATCTTGTAAGTGTGTGTGTATATTCTCAAAGCAATAAGGAAGAAAGAACAACAATTCAGTTCTTCTTAGAATTAATTCTTGTCAGAAGGTTCTTATATTGGAGAAAGTTTTACATTGAAAGTAAGTAATTCAAATTATGAAGTCAACACACGTTTTTCAATAGTATACACTCAGGTTTTCGTCGAATGACCTGCCTACAATTGAACTAAATTAATCAAAGACTATAGAATTAATAGATGTCAATAACATATTCAAACAACTACGAACCGCAATGTTCCAATTTAAAAATGGATAAAAATCTAAAACAATTTACTTTTTATAATGCCGTATATCTCATTGAAATCACTTTCTATATAACATTCGTGAATAGTGGTGAGTTAACAGTATGAGACCCCTTCTTTTATCAGAGAACGTTACCCAAGATCCCGACCAATCAAAGAAACCAGAAATCAAGTCGCATAATTATTTACGTTTTTTAGTATGCTAGTTATGGGGCTTTGAGAAATACCAGTCATAACTCGTATACACATGGATGAAAAGGGACCGAAGGTAAACGTCTCTGAGATAGCAATCTAACGACTCCAAAAACCAAACCATCTAGTTTTCAATCACCTTCAACAATATACATACACCCCTATAAAATTGACCAAAACACATTGAGATATAACACGAGAGACCATTCATGAAAAAATTGATTTATTGCAGACACATAGGCATATTGCAGACATGTTTCGTGAAATCTAAACCTGTCCCTGTCTTTAATCTCGATCTGTATATATACTGAGAAATAGTATACTTAAAACGCACAATAAAATCTGTACTCGAACTTAATTCTTGTTACTGATAATGATCGAATGGCTGAAAAACAAGATCCCAAGCATGAATAAGACAAGCATAACAATATCGGATAAAGATAATGTTCGTTGTAAGTAACAGCAAGCTCAAAATATTTATCCAGTCAAGATTGAAACGGAAACTGTGACGTCTTTTACTCTTATATCAATTGCTATTCTTCATACTGGATTCTATACAGCAAACTAATAACAATAGTGCAGATGTAACCTTGTTAAATGGGAAAAACAAAAATGTACAGAATAACAATGCAGAATAACAAATTGAACATTCTAGTGTTGCTTAAAACTATCAACAACTAAAACAAAATAACGATACCAATTTTACTTATGTTACTTACCAAAACAAAACACCAGACATGATATTTGAACAATAGAAAACAGCAGATATCAGATATGATATTTGAACAATAGAAAACAGTAGACATGATATTTGAACAATAGAAAACAGCAGATATCAGATATGATATTTGAACAATAGAAAACAACAGACATGATATTTGAACAATAGAAAACAGCAGACATGATATTTGAACAATAGAAAACAGCAGATATCAGATATGATATTTGAACAATAGAAAACAACAGACATGATATTTGAACAATAGAAAACAGCAGACATGATATTTGAACAATAGAAAACAGCAGATATGATATTTGAACAATAGCAAATAGCAGATATCAGATATGATAGTTGAACAATAGAAAATAGCAGACATGATATTTAAACAATAGAAAACAGCAGACATGATATTTTAACAATAGAAAACAGCAGATATGATATTTGAACAATAGCAGAATTAGATAATCTTTATCAAGCCCAAAAATAAGATAAAGCCGTAATCCCTCTACGAGGACAATAGTGTAAAACAATAGACTTATGATATCTATCATGTTAAAAATGTAGAGAATATATTTCTGATTACAATGAAATGCCGGTTTCACAAACATTCGAAATTAAGAGCATCGAAAGAGAAAAAATGTTCGCATCTCTTCAAAATTAAAACATAAACGCTTGTCAAAATTATTTTTATTGGCAATGAAGTAGCAGTAAAACTATTACTTATAGTGGTGAGTCTGTCAAAAAAAAACTAACATAAAAAAAAATAGACACAAAACTCTGAAATAAGAGTACTCGTAGTTACTGAACACACTAGTTCAAAGCTATTTGCAAATAATAAATAAATTTGTGTTCCCACACTATATTTGATTTTCCCAGTTGATTTTTTTTTAAATATTAACATTGAGTTTTGATTTTATTAACCAAAGCTTTATTCCAAATAATAACATTTAAGTTTTTTCACATATATGTTCACTTAGAGTGGCTTATGTTCCAAGATTTGGCATGGGAGTACAGAAATATGTTCATTTATTCGACTATAAAACCCTTACTAATTTGGAGAGTCTGTCACCTGGGATGTGCTGGCTGTATAAATCCGCAGCTACGTCTGATCGATGTGGTTAAAAAAATAAGTCGGAGAAGTGAAAAACCCTCATGGGTCGCCGGTTTAAAACACCTCGTCGTCGTTACGATTGACGTTAAATAAAATTATTCGTGTAGGTCAAGTGCCGTGCACTATGCACATTATATTTTACTGGCATAAAATATCTGAGGGGTCAGAAGGTGGCCTGTTGCAAGGCAAACTGTTTGTACGTACTGCGTTTTTTAGGAACAGTCCAAACTTCCCTCCCTCCTTTTCGGTTATGTCACTGTCAATTAGAAGTTAATTTAGATACCAACCATTCAATAAAAGTGAGCGATTAAATGATAAGTGTATTGAACCATAATTGAAATTTAAAAGATATATCGATATTCATCAAAACATTTAGGGATATATTGTGAAAAGACATAAATGTATAGCTAGGATAGCGGTTTGCACTTGTTATCATTGTTTTTAACAACAGAAAGCTTAACCTCAGATCAAAAGCGTTTTATACTGTATCGTCATTTTTATGGCCCCGCAATGAAGTTGTCGGCGTCATATAGTTTTACCCTTGTCCGTAATTCCGTAATTCCGTCATTCCGTTATTCTGCAACAAACCATTATATGGAGTTTTTTTCTAAATGCTTTCAGATATTGTGCTGATTTTTGATATGTGAGTGAGCTAACCATGATGAGTAACAGATCAGTTTAAGTTTCGTTCCGCTCCGCTAATTTTTGCCAAAATTAAGGGTTTACAAATTTGAAAATTGTGGAAAATCACAGTTATATGGACATTCTTCTATACGCCTCCAGATCTTGAGCTGATTTTTGATAGGTGAGACTACCATCATGTTTGTGTCCACATGTGTTATTGAAATTGCAGATTTTTCAACTTTTTGAGACGCGGGCCATTCGTGTCACTTTGAAACATCTAGTTATATGTTATTGTTGAATTGCTATGTCTTATATGGCCTAAATAGATTTGACTCCCGAACAATATACAATGTACAGGGCCGTAACTAGCCTCTTTTAATGGTGAGATAATATATAATCGGCGAGCGTAGCGAGGCGAAAATTTTTTGGCGAGGGGTCTTGGGGCCGCTCAAGGCCCCCAGAAGCTCTTGAGAAAAATAACGCAAAATCGTGCATTCTGAGCATTTCTCGGACTCTTTCTTACATAGAAACGCAAATAATGTTTAGCTATTTTTTCGACAATATTCTTGTCTCAAAGCACAAACATAGATTCATCGTTATTTAAGACTTTAAGGTTTTAGGGAAAACATTAAAAGACCGATATGTAGGATAAAGCAACAATCGTAATTCTCATAATCATTAATACCGGATCTTGTCTTGTATTGTGCTGACTTGTGATTTTTAATGACTAGATTTAAATATCGTGACAGTGCAGTAATATACTTTAAGTACTGTACTAGTACTGCTCAAGTCGACACTTGGGACCATATTTACCTTGTTTTATGGTATTTATTATTCTTTCATTATTGAAAACCCTCCAACAACTATCAAGATGAAGAACAGGAATAAAAACTTTGACCATTGATCATTTGTATTTTTTTCTATACATTGAAAATTTAATATCTTAATCAACAACAAAAAATCAAAAAAAAAATCTATATCATATACCCAAGAGCCTGTGGTTTAATATACAAAAAAAGGCAGTTTTGTATTCTTTGATATCAATTTCAATATCAAGTTCAATTCAGTGGCGGATCCAGAACTTTTCCTAAGGGGGGGCCGCTGACTGAACTAAAAAAGGGGGGGTGTCCGCTCCAGTCATGCTTCAATGATTTCATATATAATCAACCAAATTTTTCCCACGAAAGGGGGGAGCGGCCCCCCCAGGCTCCCCCCCCTGGATCCGTCTATGCAATTCTCCAAGCAGAAACGACCATTTTTTTTCTGTGTCCAGTAGCATCGTATATTCTTAAAATATTTTCTCGCATAAAGCTTGAACATCGGTGGACATGCAACATTACACAGTGATTGTGACACGTTTACAAATGATAATCAACACTCAGACTAGTCATTAAGTAGGACAATAAATGACCAAAAGACAAACCTGGGACACAGAAGTACAAAATAGACCATCAACTTTGAAAACCAAAAGTAAAATAGAAACATGGATTACGAAAAACATGCAGGGGCGACATCAGAAAGTGAAGAGAACTTGCTTCTTGCAAGACACTTTCCGTGAAAACATTTTGATATGAAGACAATTTTTTTTATTATTATTAAATTTAAAACATGAAGCATTTGCCTTTTGCCTCAATGTAGTTACGGCCCTGATGTAGAAAATAGTTCGAGAAATTTATATTTCAATGTAAGCAGGAAATAAATAGAAGTATAAATAGTCTCCGGATGAAATTGCTAGTTTGATCTTCACTTGAAACAATTTTCATCATCCCCGCTTTTTCGCCCGTACGTTCTAAGCAACACGATTCAAAAACTTCCTTGGACAAACTTACAATCTAGTTACGTTTAGACCGAAAAAGATCAATATGTGATTGATATGGTATACGTCGTTCTTTTTTTAGGGTTGATAACAGTCTTTGTTTGAACTGACTAAGAATCGTGTGGTAATTTTATTCTCTAATTCGTATTTAATGATATAGTTCTGTGGACAAATTAGTTTCATGTTAGTACATTCACAACAAAAAAATTTAATATAAGAATTTTACATGAGTAATTTACATAATTTTACCTGTAAAAGGTAAAAGAGAATTATCATACACAGTTGTATCCCCTGGGCGTTCCTTCTCCTTTTATCTCAACTAAAGATAAAATATCTACGTCGTCCATGTTAAATTGTTTTTATTTCAACAGCACATAACAAACATATCATGGATTATTTTTTTGTCTCGCTATTCTAACAAGGTATTTATGATTATTTCGCTTTTAAAACATGGATTTACAGAATTTCTTTTCTCTTCATCTTTTCATGTTTTCTTTTATTTTTCCTAAAGAAGATTGATATAACTGCTTAAGGATTGTTGAAATGTTAAATATTTTTATTGCTTTGTTATCTAATATAAATCTACATAGATGTGTCATATTTGTCCAAACTTTGACCAAAACAAAGAAAAATTACCACATTATTTATCGCTATTATGTAATATTGAACATGACATGGACAAATAAATAATACAGGAACAATAAATCTATTACCTTGCTGAAAGCTATTGTAAAACTTTTCTTACATAAAAAAAGATATTAATATATTCGAGGTGTGCTCTTCGTAATTTTTTTTTTTTTTTTTTTTTTTTTTTTTTTTTTTTAAAGTTTTCATAATATCTATTAACAATGAACAATTAAACTCATACATGTATGTTACGTAAAACAAATATTTCAATATTTGAACAAGATTATTTATTATTTTATTAGTACTGAAATCACTACATTTTATGATAACACATGTATATTAACATTAATACGTTAGCTCGGCTTGTAGTTATAACCTTTGAAATAAGGCTAAATAATGTCTTAGTTGTATTACTGTTCACGAATCAGCTATATAAATAGTCGTGAATATCTCGTACTTCTCGTCACTTAATAGATACATGATATATACCTAAACAGTAACAATACTCATGATTTTAGAATTTTATTATGCAGAATGAAAATAAACAGTGGAAAATTATCTTTTTCTCTCTCTTCCTATCTCTCTTTCATCAGAAATCAAATAATTAGTGTATGTTAAGTCCTTAAAGATAACCAAGATGATTCATTAGTGTCAATTAAACGGACATTCCTCATGTTTTCCCTCTGAAATTATCGCGGATATCCTCATTCATATTCCTATGGCTGTGATATTTGCTACTGGATACGACTTTTGATCACCTAACGGGTGAAGCGTGGTCAGCAGGAGATCACTATCTACTCGATACAAAATGTTTCATTCTATTTGGAGATCATGCTAGACATGTTTATAGACTGGTCGTCGTTTTATTATCGAAAATTGAACTGCAACCAACATATTGTAAACATTGATATTCAATGCTATGATTTCGAAAATACCGGCTTAAGAAATGAAAGTGTGGCTGTTTTCTGCCCTTTGGTCGGGTTGTTGTCTCTTAGACACATTCCCCATTTCCATTCTCAATTTAAATATTACACATTTTCGTGCAAAGTCATGTCCAATTTTGTGAAATAAAATTTTTTTAAGTAGCAATTTTTGTCCTAGCTTGCAATACCAACTTCTTTAACTTCAATAACATCTTTCGTTTGATAACAGCGACAGGTAGTTTGTTTACATTCTTTTGTAATATAACGTGAAATCAATAGCCCTAATCTTAATTCAAAAAGATTTAATTGAAAACTTCAAAATCCTTTTTATACAAAATACAATTCAGAGTGAACGAATGATGAGATAAAGATGAGGAAATATACACACAAAAAGTTCGTCATAATTTCAATTTTTCAATAAAACAACAATAACTACCGTTTAAAATACGTATTTACTTATTTAGAATTCTCGTTTAAATACCCGAGAGAGAAAAAAAGATACTTATTCCTGAATTGCTTCCTTTTTGCAACATATCGAAAATCCCATAAACTTACATTATACATGTTAGTGCTGTTAACAGCTTTAACAGTAATGTTTCATGCAAAATCCTTTATCATAACTCCTATTTTGACAACTTAAAAACTTTGAAAATCTGACTGTTGACCCTTTTTTGTGAATGTTGCTTTTTGTCAAAAGTTATTCCTGAAACAAGAAAGTATCTCTCGTCTTTCAAGCTTTTTTTATAGTTAAAAAAGAAGACACAACTAAAACCTACAAAAAATAGATTTTAGATGAATACTTGAAAAATAAAAACTCTCACTTATAATAATACTCTCACGTCATTCTTCTACTATCGAACTTTGTGACGAACTCAGACTAGCGTTGAGATCCTCGTTATTTGTTTATTTACCCAGTTGTTTATAATACTTTTCTTGTTGTTTTTTTTTTCAGCAAACACAACTTGTAAAGCATGGGTGCATGTAAGTCATGTTCTCGTGTCATCCTTGTACTTATTAACATATTGTTTTCAGTAAGTATGAATATGTATCAAATTTATCATTACCAAAGTACAGGTGTATCTATATCAAAATTGGTCGTAAGATAATTCATTAATCTACAGCGGTGTGGTTTATATATATACGTGCATGCTTTAACATCCACATGCTTTCGGCAAAAATATAAAAAATATAGAAAGTGTGAGAATCGACACACATAACTTTTAACCGTTTCATCCTACTTGTCTATGCTTCGGTTACTGTTTGTATTTTTTAAAGGGAGGGATATAGTGTTTCAAGTCTTGACAAATTTCCTACACGCAATCACGCTCTATAACTTTAAGAAACAAAAAAAACAAAGGCACAACCGTTTTGGTTAACTGGAGTATAAGCATACAGAAGTTATCAAGAAAAGCATGAATGATTGTGTTTTGGTACTTTTGAAGGGTTTGCTTGCCCATTTAAAAATATGATGTTGGTGACATATCTTCAGAAGATTTTGTTAAAAAATGACCATTTGTTTTTCAGTCAGGAGGAGGGGCATGAGGGTTTTTTTTTATTTTTATATGGAATACTTATATCCACCTGTTGCTAGGTGAACGTATTTATTTTCAACTTTTGTACTCAAATATTTCCTGTTTTTTCAGCAGAAAAATATTTTTTTATTGTGGATTTGGCACAGTTATTCGCTTTCTTCATTTCTAACCAGGCCAAGATATTCATTTCCAAACACCATTCTGAAAATCAAATCACTAAATTGTATACGTCTCATTTCTAGATTCTGCATAACTTGAAAGTGTTCCAAAATGATATTTTTATCACGTATCCACACTTGTGTTTTAATTTATATATTCAGCCTCAATTTACATCTTAAAGGTTTTTCCCTTGTGAAGAAATGTTATAGAAGAAGAAGAAGATGCTTTATTTCCATAAAATGGGCTCACAAGGAGCATGATATAATATCATTACAATATTATTATCATTTTTACAAATATAATAAACAATACAGTATACATAGTCACAAACACAAATAAGAGACAACAGTCTTCATGTATTATATATATATATATATATATCATGTATAGGAGTATACCAAAAACCTTCGTCTCAGGCACACCTCTAGAAAGTAACAAAAAAGAACACTGTGTTATATAGGAGAAAAAAAACTAGAGGCTCTTAAGAGCTTGTGTCGCTCACCTTGGTCTATGTGCATATCAAACAATGGACACATATTGATTTATGACAAAATCATGTTTTGGTGATTGTGATGTGTTTGTATATCTTACTTTACTGAATATTCTTGCTACTTACAATTATCTTTATCTATAATGTTGTACTGTAATACCACTGTCCAAGGTTAGGGGAGGGTTGGGATCCAGCTAACATGTTTAACCCCGCCACATTATTTATGTATGTGCCTGTCCCAAGTCAGGAGCCTGTAATTCAGTGGTTGTCGTTTGTTTATGTGTGACATATTTGTTATTCGTTCATTCTTTTATATAAATAAGACCGTTAATTTACTTTTCTCGTTTGAATTGTTTTACATTGTCACATCGGGGCCTTTTATAGCTGACTATGCGGTATGGGTTTTGCTCATTGTTGAAGGCCGTGTGGTGACCTATAGTTGTTAATGTCTGTGTCATTTTGGTCTCTTGTGGACAGTTGTCTCATTGGCAATCATACCACATCTTCTTTTTTATATTGATACACAATTTAACCCCCATGTCAAATTTGCTCTAAATGCTTTGGTTTCAGAGTTATAAGCCAAAATCTACATTTTACCCCTATGTTCTATTTTTAGCCATGGCGGCCATGTCGGTTCGTTGGCCGGGGCACCGGAAACATTTTTAAACTAGATACCCCAACAATGATTGTGGCCAAGTTTGGTACAATTTGGCCCAGTAGTTTCTGACACAATCAGAGGAGAAGATTGTTTTAAAAGTTAACGACGACGGACAACGAACGACGAGGGCCAAGTGATGAGAAAAGCTCACTTGGCCCTTTATCACTCTGATATTAATCATGATATATAATTAAGATATGAATTAAGAAATAGATGTAAATATATTGCAATTTTAAAACAACCAGCTTACTGCTGGCATGTTTGTAGACTAACAGTACGTCAGAAGTGGTGTTTATCTACGCTTATACCTAATGTAATGAACTCGTGTTAACTATCGTGTTATAAAAAAAACAGAAAGTGAAGTGTACACCAATGTTCATATTTTCATTTTACAGTTAATTGGAATAGCTTTGTTGGTTGTTGGAAGCGTAGTACGATGGGGGACAGATCTAATGAACCAGTATCTATCGGATGTGTATACAGACTTTAGAAATGCTATAAATGTTCATGATGATTTTGAATTTAACATATCAGATCTGCTTGAGGATGTGACATTGAGCTTTATTGTAATTGGTGCTTTCTTCTTCATCATTGGTATTTTAGGATGTATAGGAGCATGTTGCACAGTCAGACCAATGCTTATATTGGTAATGTATACAATTAGCCATTTCGTTTTTATTTTATTCATTTGATCTAGTAATCATTCTGATATCTTTGATTGTGATTTTGATTCGTAATGATGGAAGGTAACATATATTTCCGACACTTACAACTTTCGAAGAGATGACTACATTTTAACTGTAGAGGCCTTGATTTAGTACATTCCCTGTAAACAGCAGTACAGAAATGAAAAGAACTACGCTAGTCTAGGAATATCGCATGTGCAGATTTTGCTCGAATATTGTTAATTAGAATTGAAAGTTCACTATAGGAAAAACGAGTTCATTTCTTCTGTTCTCAAACGGACATTCTGTCAACTTCAAAATATAAAGTTATTCTTTATTTCAAGTTCAGTCTAATTGATAACATGTCACCAAACTTTGAATTGATATATTGAGAGGACATTATCTATATAGCAGAAAGGAAAGTTAAATGATAATGCTAGCTTTTTCTTCATTATTCGCGATAAGCGTTTGTATGAAGTCACAACTAAATAAAGAATCGATGCGGAGAAGAGGCCAGCAATTGGTTTTACGTAAGAAAGCCTATATTATTTGATCTGCCAAACATTAAAAATGGTTTCAATAAAACAAATCAAACATTTTGCTAATGTCCGATTCAAAAAACTTTAATTTGAATCAGTGAAATTATACGAAGTCTGATTTGATTTGACTTTCCTAAAACCAAATATACTAGTAATCCCACAGTCTGAGCACTATGTTGTTATACCAAAAACAATTAAATTTATTACGTTAATGAATATAAAACTGCAGTTTTATCATGTTTGTATAATAATTTATACAAGTTTTATCTTTCAGTACGTTGTTATTTTGTCCATTTTGGTGTTAGCTGAAGTAGCATTTGTGGTTGTCCTGTTCGCTGCTCAAAACAAGGTAATCAATGTATATATTAACAACGCGTTTTAACTCGAATCCCATGAAAAGAAAATACGACCAACATTATACAAATTCCGACGACTACAATCGTACAATGTCATGACAACAACATTATGCTTATCAACATTAGCATATATCACGCATGTGTGTCACGTTATCATAATGCTTCCTTTGAAAGAATAATACACACAGTTCTTGTTATTGTTTGTATTTATTTAAAACTCTTATTTGGTGTTTTTTTCAGCTATTTGTATCCCCTTCATCAATGACCAGAGTGTATCGTTTTAAGATTTTTTTTAGCTATTATGTCTGTTTGTTTTGTTCACATATCGTTGTCAATATAGTGGATTTTTCTGCGACTATATCATAGACGCGCGCGAGAGGTTTGGCTAGCTAAAACAACCAGGTTTACATCACCCTTTTCTACATGTTTAAAAAAATACCTGTACCAAGTCAGGAATATGACAGTTTTTATCCATTCATTTGATGTGATTTATCATTTGATTTTGCCTTTTGATTTAATAACGACTCTCTGTTTTGAATTTTCCTCCGACGAGTGCAGTATGTTTGTTATTTTGCTTTTGATAAAAACTTAGATAACCATGAACAAATGGAGATGTTTGTTAAGTTTACGTCAAGCAGATAGCAATCTAACGACAAACATAACAAATATTCATACAAAGGGCGACAATTGGCACATGTCTATGAACATGTCAAGCCCTAAATCATTCCTATTGTGAAACGTTTTGAACAAACTAAATTGTTAATAGAAACACACACAGAACTGCCACCAACAAACAAAATTCTTCAAAGAACAAACAGTGTAAGAAATTACATAAGACAACCACTGACAAGGTTCCTGAATTCGGGACAGGCACATCAAGGGGTGGCAGTATAGCTGAAAGCAGAATAAAAACAGTTCTTTCAAAAAAAGATTGATAAAAGATCAATTGGGAAAGGCATTACTCGGCTGCTATTTTGCTTTCTAATATCAGATAAATATGCTTAAAAGGTTAAATCGTCTCAAATACTTATGTAAAAATAACGTCTAAAAAATCAAGACATAAAATTTCTTTTATCTAATATGATATATAATGATATCGTTTGTCAAAAATCTTGGTTACTAATTCTGCTTATTTGTATCAGCCACTCAAATTAATCCAACATTTGTTTGTAGTTTGACGAATGGTTGAAGAAGCCTTTCAAAAAGACATTAAAAGATTACAATGGTACTGATGGTACAGATGCTGTTACTTTAGGACTTAATTTCATCATGACACAGGTTTGTGTAAAATTTGTATTGTTAAAATTTATATTTTTCATCGGTATGATTGTAATGTCATGATAAGTATCATTAAAAAAAAAAAGTTCTCCATAATTTTTAACTTAAAGTAAATTTCTGATAAAAGACATCAGAAGATTACAGATTTCACAAATTTTCAATTATATTTGGACTGTCGGATTAGCATCAAAATCAAACCGAGCAAGACTCGGAACATCGATAAGGTAAGCATCTCTTGTTATGCGCGTGTCACCCGCCCGAATCAAGATACAGTAAAAATGTCACGAATGGGAATAATACTTTGTATTATATATACTAGTAACCATTCTAGTGTTTTAAGATATATAAAAAAGCAAAAAAAAAAATCTCGTTAGTTAAGACACATGCACATTGTTCAATTTACATGTTCGTGCACGATCGTGACCGTAATACCTCGAGTTCAAAACCGTGCTTCCTCATAATCCTGTTGGGATGATTATGTGTGGACAACATTCGACGTGCAATGGAGTCCACATAAAGTTAAAATGCCAGCGTGTTGTTTGTCAAATGTGAACGACGTGCAATGGGTCAATAATTATACTACTTCTGAGAAACGGAAAGTTGACAATGTGAAACAAATAGATACTAGTTTGAAGACGCCCATCTATGTCAAACTAAGAAAGATTTTTAGAGGTAAATTAGACGCATTTTGAAGAAGTAAAAAATGTGTATCACTCAACTTCTATAACTTCTTAATTATTTTATCTTAAGGTTTAGAACTAAAAAGTATCTTTAACTCACATATAGGTAAAATACAGGCTAATAGCATTAAGGTTTACAGCGCAGATCACCCAAGGAGACAAAGTACTCACCTTTTATTTCTTCTAATTCTAGTACGACTGTTGTGGTGTGGAAGGCTATGGAGATTTTAATGTCTCGACACATTGGGATAAGGAGTTTCACAGCTCTGATGGAATTACTAAAACCAAGTCTATACCGGCAGTGTGTTGTAAAGATGTAAATAATACGGACTGTTGGCAGCACCCAAACACAAATAATTCTTATATGGATACGGTGAGTATTTATCTTAAGTTTTACATGGATACGGTGAGTATTTATCTTAAGTTTTACATGGATACGGTGTGTATACTTTTATGTTTATAGCATACCAAGTATAGATATGTTTTTCCTCTGGCCATGGTATATTCTGTTTATCTTTTGACCATGGTTATTTATTTTGCCATGCTATTTTCTGTTTTTCCTTTGACTATGCTATTTTCTGTTTTTCATTTTACCATGATAAATTCTGTTGATCATAGTATTTTCGTTTTTTTTTTTCTGTTGACCACGGTATTTTCTGTTCACTTAATCGACTTGTCAGTTGCACCATGTGCGTCGTCTCCCGTTTTTTGTCGAGCCTTCGACTTTAGTCGAAAAAGCGAGACATAACGATTCTACATTCCGTCGGCGGCTTCTACAAATATTCACTCTGTGGTTAACGTTTTTGAAATTTTACACTATACTGGATTTCTACCAAACCTGGACAGAAGCTTGTGTATGATCATTAGATAGTATCCAGAAGTAAATTTTGTAAAAATAAAATTCCATTTTTTCCGTATTTTACTTATAAATGGACTTAGTTTTTTTGCCAGAAAATATAACATTCACTCTGTGGTTAAAGTTTTTTCAAATTTTAATAACTTTCTTAAACTATCCTGGATTTGTACCAAACTTGGACAGAAGATAGTATCCAGAAGTAAATTTTGTAAAAAAATAAATCCTTTTTTTTTCCATATTTCACTTTTAAATGGACTTACATTTTCTGCCAGAAAACAACATATTTACTGTGTGGTTAAAGTTTTTTAAATTTTAATAACTTTCTTATACTATTTTGGATTTGTACCAAACTTTGACAGAAACTTGTTTATGATCAAAAGCTAGTATCAAGAAGGAAATTTTGTTAAAATCTTGTACCTGTGTAACTATATTTTACTTATAAATGAACTTAGTTTTTCTTCAAGTTAACATTTACATACAGTCTGCAGTTGAATTTTTAAAACATTTATTAGATTCATAAAAAGTAAAATCACAAAAATACTGAACTCCAAGGAAAGTTCAAAAAGGAAAGTCTCCAATCAAATGGCAAAATCAAAAGTTAAAACACATGAAACGAATGGATAACAACTGTCATATTCCTGACTTGTTACAGGCATTTTTTAATAATTACATTAGATGTATGTTTCATTATAATACTTTATTCTGATTGGCTAACTGCACATCACGTGTCATTCCTTAAGCAATTGCATTACTCAATAAAACTTTTCATTCATGATAACACGTGGTCCCACAATAAAGTGCACAGGTAAATTAAATACGAAAATTTATAAAATTCGTGTTTTCATGATCATAGCTAAAAAATGTAATTATAAGAATTGAATGCTTCTTTTTGTAACTTCATATGGTTGTAAAAGCGTTGACCGTGCGCACATTTTTAGAATGAAGCGCTACCGCGCTTCATATAAAATGTACTTCGGTCAACGCTTTTACACCCCAATGAAGTTACAAAAAGAAGCATTCAATTCTTAAATGTAGAAAATGGTGGATTGAACCTGGATTTATAGCTAGCTAAACCTCTCACTTGTATGACAGTCGCATCAAATTCCATTATATTGTCACCGATGCGTGGACAAAACAAACAGACACAATAGGTAAAAATGTCAAAATAGCCTTACGGGTACAGCAGTCAACATTGTGTTATCATCTTAATCACTATAAAAACAACAAATGTAACCTGAGCCTACTGTGTTATAGTAGTCTCAGATATAACGAAGAAGCACAAAAGGCATACATCAAATTTAACATCCTCAATTTGCTTATATTATACGATTTTATTTATCTATGTAAAATGCACCCATCAAAGACGGAGGGTTTTAAGTACTGGTGTAAAATTGCGCGTTTGAAATGCGCACAGGTAGACATGAAATAATTTTGTCGTTCAAAGTATGACGGGATACAGTCACGTAAAATAGATATAACAAAAACTGACTTAACAGTAAAAGTAATAATGATAAATAAAATAATAGTGTTGTTCAAAGTATGACGGGATACATAAGTACAGAGTCACGTCAAATGTATATCACAAAAAAACAGACTTAACAGTAAAAGTAATATTAATAAATATAATAATTTTGTCATTCAAAGTATGACAAGATACATAGGGGGATACATAAGCACAGAGCTACGTCAAAAGGATATCTCAAAAAACATACTTAACAGTAAAAGTAATATTAATAAAGACAAATAAAAGAATAATATAACACGTTATTATAAACTATCCTGGATTTTTACCAAACTTGAACAGAAGCTTCTTAAAGTCAAAAGATAGTATCTAGAAGAATATTTTATATTGATTTTTCCCTCATTTTTGTTGAGCCAGCGATTAACAGCAAAAGTAGGCGAGACACTGGGTTCCGCGGTACCCTTACGATTTTTTTCTTCAGATAACTAGTCAATTGGACAGGGTAGTTATAAATAAGAAAGTATACTGATAACAAAATGTTAACCCTTCAACAAAAACTGATGTCATGAAAGTGAAGGAAAATTTCAGACATGAGTATTTTTTTTTTAAAATAGTCCTGGACACCATTTTGTTACCGTACACTTATCTTTGTTATTTTCAGGTTATCTAGTGTTTGGTTTTATCTAATCGACAACTCGTCGTATTCTTCTCTGCTAAGTATCTTCCTATCTTAGTATGTCAACTTAAATTGAAATAATTCAGATACGGATAATATTAGACAATCGGAACATTTATCTAATTGTTGATTTTACCTTAAATATTGGCTAAATCAATAAAATCAAATGAAAAACATTTCAACAGAATAAAAAATAATAATAAATGATATCATTATATGTTCCTTTGTTTATGCATATTACTATTTCAGTCCTTAAATTTTTAGTTTTGGTAAATCCGAACAACATACTCCAAATAAACATGCTAAATGTAATGTCACATCTAAATGTAATGTCACATCTAAATGTAATGTCACATACCAACAAAAGTAATATGTATGAGCTCATTTTTAAAGATTAACAAATGCATTTAATAGAAATAACACTTGATTAAAAGAGTAATTAGTGTCTACTTCAGGTTATTACAAATACAAATACAAGTTATTGTCGAAAACTTTCACAGAAGAAAAGCAAAGAGAGATTTATTGAAATCAAGTCCTAAAATTGTCAAGAAAAATGGCGAAAATATGAAATCAATTATATGGAAGCGCATATGGTACACCCCTTGTAAAGTTATTTTGTTGCTAATAAGTCGGAATTATTAGTTATGTTGTGTGTTATAAGCTGGAATCTAATCAACATGTGGAGTCAACTTGTCGGCATGATGAAGAAATAATTGCATTAAAATGTCGACTTACTAATATAAATGTAATGACATAGTAATAAGAAGTCGACATGATGAATTCAACTTGTTAATTGATTAAGTCGACAACTTGTTTATTTGAAGATAAGGTATAAGCACGTGACTATTTTGGAAAAACATAGGTCTATTTATAAATTGATTTCCATATTTCGTTTGTTTAATATGCTTCGGTTGTGTGAGTTATTTTGTATGAAAAGGGGGAACGGCAGTCAAATATCAGAAAAAAGTACAAAAAAATAACAATATTTCGTACATTAGGGGATATACCCCCACCATTTAGTCAGGCCGTTTATTTTCCTAAGTTCTCAAATGGATTCAGTACTATACTAAATTCGTGAGATTCCCAGGAACCCTCTCTCTTTGCCTGAGATTGCTGTTGACTCTAAAAATTTCAAGATTTCAAAATCTGTAGATGCTTTATCTTGATCTAAAAGATAACTCATAAACAACGATACACGGTTTATAACATAAATGGAGATTTACAAATTCATCAGGACAAACAAGTTTTATTTGCTGCAAAACAAAACTCTCAGAATTGTGCTTCGTGTCTTTTTTGTTGGGATATACAAGTTCCCGGCCATGTCCACTCTGTGTATTATTTCTATTTGTATCTATCTGATGCGTTAAGCCTTTTTCAATTGATTTCTATAGTTCATTCTTATGTTGTAATGTTACACCACTGTCCAAGGTAAGGAGAGGGTTAGGATCCCGCTAACATGTTTAACCCCGCCACATTCTAAATGTATGTGCCTGCCAACTGTCAGGAGCCTGTTATTTAGTGGTTGTCGTTTGTTGATGTGTTAAATTTAGTCCTGGTATCTATGATGAGTTTATTTACATATCTGTTTTTCGTTCACTTTTTGTTCATTAATAAGTTCGTCAGTTTTCTCGTTTGAATTGTTTTACATTTATCATTTCGGGGTCTTTTACAGTGGACTAGCCAGTATAGGCTTTGCTCATTGTTGAAGGCCGTACGGTAACCTATAATCGTAAATTTCTGTGTCATTTGGTCTCTTATGGAGAGTTGTCTCATTAGCAATTATACCACGTCTTCTTTCTTTATACTTATATGAAAAAAAGAAGATGTGGTATGATAGCCAATAAGACATCTCTCCAAAACATACCAAATCACTGAGAAGTATGCAGCTATATGTCACTATATGGTCTTTAACAATGAGCAAAACCCCATAACGCATAGTTAGCTATGTAAGATCCCGAAATGATAAATGTGAACAAAAAAAAAGGAGAAACATAACAATCTAAAAGACGCCAACGCCGACGCCATTAATACCGACGACTGAATAAAGATTTGCTTTGTCTCACTTCCTGGACATTTATGTCGCAGACTCGACACAAATCAAATGACTAGTACTTTATTGTCAACAAATGGAACACTTTTAATCATCTCACACTCAATTACAGGGAAACAACGGATAATATATGTTCCAATTGTCGTATCCATAATTCCTTCCGCTTTTTCTCAAGTATGACCTACCGCATTCAACCAAATAACTGGGTTTGTAAATTCACGAATAACACGACAGGTGACTCACTTTGAGCAGGATCAGCTCACTCTTTGAGATCATCGACAGATTTTGCTGAATTTATATTGGCCAGTAATACCGATCTATTGAGTTATCCAGCTACAGCTTATTTTTTATGGTTTTTGTTGTGCTGTGACACGGCGGTCCCAGGTTTGGGTTAGGAATGAGCGCTCACATACATGTTTAACTCCGCCACATTCTTCATATGTCTGTCAAAAGTCAAGAGCCTGTAGTTCAATGGTTGCCGTTGGTTCATGTGTTTCATATTTGTTTTTTGTAAATTGTTTTGTTATAAATAAGGCCGATACATTTTTCGTTTGAATTGTTTCACATTTCCACGTGGTGGTCTTTTATAGCTGACTATACGATTTGTTAAAGGCCGTACGACTTCCTGTGATTGCTGACATCCTCTTTATCTAAACTCTGGTAGTTAGTTGTAACATCACATCTCACAACTTTATTGAGTAGTGGCGTCGGCGTCTTCGTCATTTAGATTGTTAGGTTTCCCGCCGATGTAGTTTTACATGTCATTTCGGATTCTTTCATAGCTTACTATACGGTAAAGGTTTTGCTGATCTCCTTATTTGTTGTTAGCTAGCGGATCCCTCCTCGTTCTCTTCCTTCGATATAATTTACTGCGATTCTACATAGATACTAGGGAACAGGACAATATTTTTTTGCAGTAAGTAAAACTGTTTTGTAAATCTCCATGAATTGTCATAGGAGTTAATATTTTAGATCATACAAGATTAAAAAAGATGTTTTTTTGTAGATGCTTTGATTTAATAGATCAAAATAAAGCATCTACAGAAATAACCACTTTTTTTTTAAATCTTGTATGTTACAGAAAAATTGCCTTTTTACAGTCAACATTACAGTTGTGCACTGACAGCGGCAATCTCATACAACAGAAGGTTCCGTTGAATTCTTCACGAATTCATCATTATACTGATTCCATTTGAGAACTTAGGAAAATAAACGGCCTGACTAAATAGTGGGGTATATCCCCCTTTTGTCCGACCTATTGTTATTTTTTTAGTACTTTTTGTCTGATATTTGACTGCCTTTTCATACAAAATAACTCACACAACCGAAGCACATTAAACAAAATGAAATATGGAAATCGATTTAAAAATAGACCTATGTTTTTCCAAAGTAGTCACGTGGTTTTACCTCATCTTAAAAAAAAAAGTTGTCGACTTATCAATGAACAAGTTGAACTCATCATGTCGACTTCTTATTACTATGTCATTACATTTATATTAGTAAGTCGACATTTTAATGCAATTATTTATTCATCATTCCGACATGTTGACTCCACATGTTGATTAGATTCCAGCTTATAACACACAACATAACTAATAATTCCGACTTTGTAGCAACAAAATAACTTAACAAGGGGTGTACCATATGCGCTTCCATACAATTATGTGCCAACTAAATAGAGTTAAAACAATCGCAATTATAAAATGTTGATGTAAAAAAATTCACACACGCAATTCTGACTTCTATTATCAATATTAGTCTTTAATGTTTAGTTACCCATTTGAAACTGTTAGGTTTGTCTAATCGATGACATTGGTTTAGTTTTCTATATTTTTTTTACATTTTTGCGAAGTAAAACTATATCATATTACTAAAATTACTTGATATATTTATATGTCGCAGGGCTGTTATGATGCTATCAAAGACTGGTTACATGACAACATGGAACCACTAATAGGTACCAGTGCTGGAGTACTAGCCATTGAGGTAAGCTAATGACTGGTTACATGACAACATGGAGCCACTAATAGGTACCAGTGCTGGAGTACTAGCCATTGAGGTAAGCTAATGACTGGTTACATGTCAACATGGAGCCACTAATAGGTACCAGTGCTGGAGTACTAGCCATTGAGGTAAACTAATGACTGATTGCATGACAACATAGAACCCCTTATAGGTACCAGTGCTGGAGTACTAGCCATTGAGGTAAGCTAATGACTGGTTACATGACAACATGGAGCCACTAATAGGTACCAGTGCTGGAGTACTAGCCATTGAGGTAAGCTAATGACTGGTTACATGACAACATGGAGCCACTAATAGGTACCAGTGCTGGAGTACTAGCCATTGAGGTAAGCTAATGACTGGTTACATGACAACATGGAACCCCTAATAGGTACCAGTGCTGGAGTACTAGTCATTGAGGTAAGCTAATGACTGGTTACATGACAACATGGAGCCACTTATACGTACCAGTGCTGGAGTACTAGCCATTGAGGTAAGCTTACATGTATAATCATGAACAAATGTAAAATCGCAAAATTACCGATCTCCGATGAAAATTCAAAAACGAAAGTTCCTAATCAAATGGCAAAATCAAAAGCCCAAACACATCAAATGAATGGATAACAACTCATATTCTTGACAAGACAACTGTGACATATCGTTTGGCCAACACGAAAAAACTATATAACTCTTATAAACGAGTAGGAATTTAGACAGTTTGAATAAAAATGAGTGGGTGTGCATGATTAGACAAGGAATTGTTGGTATACTTTTTGAACAAAAGATCCAGAATTTTTTAAAATATATATAAATCAGTGTTTCCATAGCTATTGTCCATGCAATTGGTCAACATTTTACTCCTCAATATTTAAATGTAATATTTGGTTCGATCCTTTGAACATAAAGGTAAATAGACTTGTCAATAAAGTTGTTAGTATTTGAATTCGAAGGTTCATTTATTCCATTCTTTCTAGTATAGTCATGTTTTGTGAGAGTATTTGAATAGTAACGTAGTTGTTTGCATATTCTATTTATAGATAATACTTGTTATATTTGCCTGTGTGGCTTGTTCTAAAGAGAGAAGTAACAAAGAAGACTATGAAAACGATAGCTACGGTAAACCAGTGATGGACGATCGGTCTTATGATGCCATTAGAGCATACGAGAATCAGGGATACAGGGGACCACATCATAACAGACAACCATATAATGGATATGAGGATAGAGGTTCATATGATAAAAGAGGACAAAGAGACAATCGAGGGTACCAAAATGATGTTCCGAGTCGACGCCGAGATAAACATTATTAGAGTTTGGAAATTATGTCTATTACTTGTCAAGGTCTATTGCAAAACTACTTACAGTAAAAGTGCAACAGATCTGTAAACTTTGTCTTGCAATTTACCAAGTATAACATTTTCAGTACTGTGAAATCCAAGTCCAATGGCCATAATGATAATAAACCAGGACAAATGTTTGGCGCAGTTTAGGAAATAGTTGATATGTATTCGTTTACACAAAAACACCGTACTGTTTTAAATCATTAAAATCCATTTGTATCATCCATAATGAAAACTGTTCTTCCAATTTCGCTATTGAAGCAATGTTTGAAAGAAATCTCTAGCACTGTGATATATAGTTCATGTGATTATATACATATTAAAATCATTTATTCCTCTACAAAAGAAATTGAAAGACTATTCATGAACTTGTTTAATAGCTTAATAGATTATATTACCGCAAAAAGTTGAATGCCGGAATATCACCTTTGAAGGCATCAATGTTCCCTTTGGATTTGTTAACAAACAGATTGCATACGTTTTGCTAATGTACTTTGAATGGAAAGAGTTTTTATGAAAGCAATTAAACTTTTTTGTTTTGTTTCTATCAACATCTTTTGTAGTGATTATGCTATGAATTTTGTAAATCATTTTTTTTAAACCGTATGTTATACGAGAAGATATTTTTTTGGGGGTTATTTTGGCCTTGTAAATTAACTGGGTGATGTATAATAATCACAAACTTTATCATTCAAATCGAAGAGCTTCCATAACAGGGAATGTTTTCCAAGGATGGTTGACATAATTTGTCTGTTGCATCATTAAAGTCATGTCAAAAGAGAAGTTTTTTTCCAGTTTAAAAGAAAAATTAAGCTTATTTCAGAAATATTTTTGCTAAATTAACATAGATTTGCCAAAAACTATTATTAGCCAGTGAATAGTAATATGAAAAAAAAATAGATGTGGTTTAAAAATCATGTACTTTTCTCCCTATTCTCTTTGGTAAATTGATTTGATTATTATATAAAAAATAAAGCTCAGCTTTTCTGTGAATACTTGAATTAAGAAAGTACATGTATGAATTTCAGACTTATATATTTACAACAATAAAGAGTATCGGAACTTTGATAGTTGTAAAAAATATCATACGATTGCGTTGTAGCTGACATGGACAGTGAAAAGAGGAATATGACTGTTTTTCCTTATCCTTTCAAACTGTATTATCACATCGGAGTATCTCGATCATAAAACGCAGAGGGATCCGAATACCGAACATTTTGTAACAATTCGCCGTTTCAGAATCTAATGCATCCTGGCTAATATTTTTAAAAGTGTACACCAAAACGTCGTGATTGGTTAAAAATGTCATAATCAATGGAAATTCAACCAATGACGTGACGTTATTTTCATTTTGGGATACGAACAAAGAAATTACCCATGATTCTTTAGATTCTGAAACGGCCAATTGGTTTGTCAATTTCGATCCGAATCTAAAAGAGGAATTTTGATTCTTTGGAATCACACCCATAGTTTATACCTATACCCACCGTTACAACCGTTTCGATAAATTGCCCCTCGTGATTCTGACCCTTCCGCGGATTTCTGATCTAGATACCCGGTGTATCATTGTTTTATTACATATTTTGTCTCTGTGTTAGTGTGAATGTTAATAAGCAGAAGTCATTGTATTGTTTTGTTTTTTCTTCAATTAAATGAAGGGAACTGTAAATAAAAACACAAATTAAATGATGTACTTTTACTTCGTATGAAATCATCAAAAACATCCCTCAAAACAAAACAATTAAACCAATCAGTATACTACTAGATTTTCTTATGTACAACTGTTTATGATATAGCAGGAGATAGATACCTGAGTCTTAGTTAAAGATTCCGTCAAAATTGGCAGTTTGAGATTCACAGCATTTGCGTTGGTGTTATACTATATACATAGTTTATAGTAAAGGAAAGACAACCCAAATGGCAAAAAAAATGGCATTAATGCAAAGTTGGCTGGCCTTTTTTTTTCTTTGATACCAAATAATGCTTTATTGTATGAATATTTTCACCGACTTAGACTTTATGACTCAATGCAGCAGAATATACCATGTTGCATAGATTGGTTGTTATTTTGCGTCCAGTGGCAAATATTAAAAGCATATTTATATCAGAACATGTAAATGTAATATGGACCTAAACAAGTGAAGCAAGTTGTCCACGGTAAGACATGTCACTCTATTAACAGGACACAATATTCCGATTTCGAGCCGACAAATATTTTCGCGTTTAGTCCTAAAAGCCATGGATTTGGTTTAAGGTTACATTAGTCAAAAAATTGAAATATATTATATATGTCAATGCACATAATTAACAGCGCCTGGTGATGTTTCATAGCCTGACCGGTTTCGGTCCAAAAAGGACCTTCTTCAGAGGCAGAATGGTGGATTAATGTGTGCACCCTATTTATATAGATATGGTAACCGGCGGCGCAATACCTTTCCTATATTGCCTAGTTTATTAAGTCAATTTCACCAGTTTAAGTGTTGATAAAACATCTGGTTACTCCGATTTCGTTTTTATATGAAAAAATTTCTTTGCTCTTTTAAATGACAAATTTCTTGTCTTTCCTTGAGAAAAGCGATGAAAATAAAAGACAATTTTATTTTAGCGTGTTCTAGTATATACATGTTTCAGATAAAAAAATGTTCAACTGATTTCTTTTTTATAACTTTAAAATTTGACGTAAACAAAGTATTGATTTTATCAAATGTATTGAAGCTGTATATATATGTGTATCATAACAGTGTGTAAACTGGTGAGTCAAGAATATTACAAAAGTAACTCTCCTTGAGCTATTGATGGCGATCAACATTTTTTTTTAGATTTAAAGAAATATCAAACCATGTTATCTGAAATGTATAAAAGTTTGCCAAAGTAAATATACTTTTTATATGTCCCAATCCTAACTTTGCTTAGTTTGGAAGTCCCCCTTTTCTAAATCCTTATCTGACTCTTGGAACAAATTCTATAATTCTGCCTGTAAGCTCATATCGCTCGACACTTCTTCGACAGTTCGGATGGACTCATGTCGACATATGTGTACTGTAAGCCCGATGATAAACACTATTATGTCTCCCCCTGTAGTTTTACTTATCCAAAATATTACCCAAAAACCGTTGCTTGCAGTCAGCCGGGTTTTCATCAGATATATTTCACCTCAGAAATTGAAATAATAATACCCCTAACTTTCAAAATCTTCCTGCGAGTCACTCGTACTGGATTTTCTAAGACACAATTTAAATCTCAAGAGTCGATCTGCATACTGAACTATGATCTTTCACCAAACCCTTTTAAAAGTTGTAAAGCCCCGGTCACAACAGATCGTACGATTTTTTTGTCGTGGAAGATCTATTAAATAGTTGTGGCACTGTCGTGCAAAATGCCAAAAACAAATCGAGTGATCACATCAGCTACGACATGTCCACGCTGATTCCACGATGGGTACAAGACTGAAAAAAAATTGTAATTGTACTGTCGTGGGTTTGTCGCAAGTCGGTCGTGCGACAGTCGTACGACAATCGTGAACTGTTTGGGGCTAGACACAGTCGTGGGTACGCACTCGCACGTTTGACTCCGAACTACTAGTATATAAAGAAGGCCAGATTTATTGGGTTAGTGATGTGAGGCCTAACCAACCAACGTCGGGCGTTTCGCTGGTTACTATATATCACGGTCGCGAATCAACGCTAACAGGGCCATATTTTGGTCTTGTTGGATTCCGACAAGGCGCCTTTTTTAGCAGGGCCAAGCGTGTTCGTTCTGGTTGAATAATCATCCTCTTTAAACGGCAGACTATATTTTTTTCCAAACAATCATTTCCGCCGAATTGTATTCTTCTAAATAAAACGAAAATATGTTGCACGACGAACATACCACTGTCGTACGACAGACAATCAATGTTGTGCGAGCATCGTACGAAATGTGATATTCGTGAGACAATCGTGCGACTGTATCACGAGTGTCTTGCAACAGTCGTGGGGTTGTCTTACGACAGTCGTACGACAGTCGTACGATTATTCTTTATTAAAATGGTTTATGATGGTACCCACGACAATGTGTTTATCGCACGACAGTCTCGTGACTGTGGTAAGACACTCTCACGACAGTCACAAGACAGTGACACGACAAAAAATCGTAGAGCAAAAAAGGTGCATGTCCAATTTTCGTCCCACGACACATGACAGCGCCACAATGCTCAAAATATCGTGCGACTGTCATACGACGATCACAGATGGTCCGCGATTTGACAAAATTTCATGTCGTGGAGCTGCATTGATGTGTCGTTGGTTCGTTGTGACCAGGGCCAAAATAAATCTGACTTATAAACACAGGCTCCCAACACCCAACTTATACCTACATCTGAAATGTAAATTGCAAGAAAAAAATGAGGTGTATCTCTTACAATGTAAATGAGGTAAGCTGTATGTGTGCTGGTCAGAACAACTATGTCAAAATGTGGGAATGGCCTTTATATGTTGTCTTTTCATATTGATTTATTTTGTCACTTAGAAAATGTAACTTTGTAAGCACATATTGCACGTTACCTTCTTTGCAAGGAAATAAATAATAATGACAGTATTTACTTGCAATAATATGTACCACTGAATAACATATCATACACCGATAAAAAACACATCTACAGCAATATGTACCGATATAAACAACACACCAACAGCAAGATTATCAATTCGTATATTTTAACAAATTTGATTCGTTTAGGGATAGTCACATGTTAAACTATATTTTCGAAGGTAGAGAGAAAACGGCAATATGTACCAATGCATTGTAACATATCTACAGCTTTCCGTTCGCCCTTTAAATACGTGCGTTTGTCCAATACCTGGTCACCACTTTTCGAAAGTGTATTTAGTGCAATATCGTGTATTTTTATATATACCATTTCTAGTTTTAAGAAAAATCTCTTTTCTTGGCGGATCCAGAACTTTTCCTAAAGGGAGGGGGGCGCTGACTGACCTAAGGGGGGGCTCCAGTCATGCTTCAGTGATTCCCTATATAATCAACCAATTTTTTCCCACGAAAGGGGGCCCCGGGCCCCTCAGGGTCCCGCTGGGTCCGCCTATGGCTCAGATTTTTTCACGATAATTTCTTTTTAAAAGAATGATATTTACTTGAATATTTCAGGAAATTTTGTCAATGATAATTTGTGAAATTATTTCCCATCATAATACATTTTTTTTTAACAAATTAGCTTTAATTCAAATAAACTATTATTATTTCATAGTATTTGTAAAGGATAAGTTTTTTCTAATAACTATTCAATAACTTAATTACCCAGATAGAATTTCACGGCAAAGGAACAAATGTCCCAGGGAAATTGGTCGAATAAAATAGGGGTCAGGGACCAATTTAGCTCAAAATTTTACTTTTAAACAGGTATGTAAAAGGGACCATTTTTCAATGAAATGATAGGGAAAATAGAGGTATTGACATATTTTTATTGGAATATATAAAAAAAAGTTCTATCATGACACTTGGTCCAAAACTGTAATATAAAAAGCTGAAAAATAGCTGCAAAGAATGGGCAAATAAAAAACATAGGTCACCGATAAGGATAAAACATATATTTTGGCTTAAAACCCAAATTTTGGCGGGAAAATGGTGAAAATGGTTGAAATGTCATTTAGAGCCTTTCACAGATACACGTTATAACGAAAATATTCCTTTAGTGACATAACTGCAATGATTTAACATTTCTAATCAATCAAAATATTTAAAAAAAAAATAATATCGAATTTACGACACATACTTTTCGTGAGCATTGTAATTCATGCGTGAAATTATGCGCAGTCGAATAGTCCCGATCCACCTTAAGGGGTCATTTGACCGTTTTTGTCGTGATGACTTATTTGAAGGTCTTACCTTGCTGTACATTATTGCTATTAACAGTTTATCTCTATCTATAATAATATTGAAGATTATCACCAAAAGCTGCAAACTTTTCATAAAATTACAAATTCAGGAGTAACAACCAAATAACAGGTTGCTTGATTGGTCTGAAAATTTCAGGGCAGATAAATCTTGGCCTAATTAACAATTTTATACTGTCAGATTTGCTCTTAATGCTTTGATTTTAGAGATATGAGCCAAAACTGCATTTTACCCTATGTACTATTTTTAGCCATGTCGGTCATCTTGGTTCGTGGGCGGGGTCATCGGACACATTTTTGAAACTAGATACCCTAATGATGATTGTGGAAAAGTTTGCTTAAATTTGTCTCTGTAGTTTCAGGGGAGAAGATTTTGTAAAACATTACAAAAATTTACGAAAAATTGTAAACAATTGACTATAAAGGGCAATAACTCCTTGAGGGATCAACTGACCATCTTGGTCATGTTTACTTATTTGTAGATCTTACTTTGCTGAACATTATTGCTGTTTACAGTTTTCGCTATCTATAATAATATTCAAGACATCCACCAAAAACGGCAAAATTTCCGTAAAAATTACCAATTCAGGGGCAACAACCCAACAACGGGTTGTTCAATTTATTTTAAAATTTTAGGGCAGATAGATGTTGACCTGACAATCTATATTTTACCCCTATGTTCTTTTTGTCGAGCCTTCGACTTTAGTCGAAAAAGCGAGACTAAGCGATCCTACATTCCGTCGTCGTCGGCGTCGTCGTCGTCGGCGGCGTCCACAAATATTCACTCTGTGGTTAAAGTTTTTGAAATTTTAATAACTTTCTTAAACTATACTGAATTTCTACCAAACTTGGACAGAAGCTTGTTTATGATCATAAGAAAGTATCCAGAAGTAAATTTTGTAAAAATAAAATTCCATTTTTTCCGTATTTTACTTATAAATGGACTTAGTTTTTCTGCGAGGAAACATTACATTCACTCTGTGGTTAAAGTTTTTAAAATTTTAATAACTTTCATAAACTATCCTTGATTTGTACCAAACTTGGACAGAAGCTTGTTTAAGATCATAAGATAGTATCAAGAAGAAAATTTTGTAAAAATAAGTTTCCACTTTTCCGTATTTTACTAATAAATGGACTTAGTTTTTTTGCAGAAATAAAACATTCACTCTGTGGTTTAAGTTTTTAAAATTTTTATAATGTTCTTAAACTATCCTGGATTTCTACCAAACTTAGACAAAAGCTTGTTTATGATCATAAGAAAGTATCCAGAAGTAAATTTTGTAAAAATAAAATTCCATTTTTTCCGTATTTTACTTATAAATGGACTTAGTTTTTCTGCGAGGAAACATTACATTCACTCTGTGGTTAAAGTTTTTAAAATTTTAATAACTTTCATAAACTATCCTTGATTTGTACCAAACTTGGACAGAAGCTTGTTTATGATCATAAGATAGTATCAAGAAGAAAATTTTGTAAAAATAAATTTCCACTTTTCCGTATTTTACTTATAAATGGACTTAGTTTTTTTGCCAGAAACAAAACATTCACTCTGTGGTTTAAGTGTTTAAAATTTTTATAATGTTCTTAAACTATCCTGGATTTCTACCAAACTTAGACAAAAGCTTGTTTCTGATCATAAGATATTATTCAGAAGTAAATTTTGTAAAAAAAAATTCGCTTTTTCCGTATTTTACTTATAAATGGACTTAGTTTTTCTTTCAGTTACTATTACATACAGTCTGCAGTTAAAGTTTATAAAACATTTATTAGATTCATAAACTATCCTGGATTTTTTACCAAACTTGGAAGCTTCTTTCAATCAAAAGACAGTATCGAGAGGGAAATTTTTATTGATGTTTTTCCTCATTTTTGTTGAGTCTGCGATTAACAGCAAAAGTAGGCGAGACACTGGGTTCCGTGGAACCCTTACGAATTTTTTTAACCATGGTGGCCATCTTGGTTGGTTGACCGGGTCACTGGACACATTTTTAAAACTAGATACCTAATAATGATTGTGGCAAAGTTTGGTTCAATTTGGACCAGTAGTTTCAGAGGAGAAGATTTTTGTAAAAGTTAACGACGACGACGGACGGCGGACGCCAAGTGATGAGAAAAGCGCACTTGTCCCTCTGATAAAAATCAAATGGTAGCTACCCAAGTAGATTTTGAAATTACTCTCTGGGTCTGCGAGTGTTCACATCTTTTTATAGCAGCCTATACGGTATAGATTATTTTCATTGGTGGGGGTTGTATACTATTCTATACGGTGAACTTACAGAACTATACTTGCTTACATCCATGTCATTTGAACTCAGATAAAAGTTGTCTCAATTACCACATCTCCGTATTTTAATATGCACTCTTTTCAAACTAGGCAAATACCGTGAACGATTTCATATATAGGTAAAACGTGTCTTTCAAAATTGGCAAACTACTATGGAACTTTTTCAGAGACAAAAAAAAAATACTGTCTGGTTCTATTGAAAGCTATTGTCTTGCAAAAATGTCTATGATTAACTGTGTCCTGTATGTTTTGGAATATAACTTGTGCACTTTATTTTAAAGTACGTAAAATGTTGAAAAACGTATGTGTACCATTGTTACCCGCATGCCCGGAAAGGTAGGGTCATTGAATAAAAAAAAACTGACTAGACATGTTTAACCAGCATTGCCCGGTCGTATTACAACTTATTATAAATGTCACCTACACCTACGGCGAATGTCAAACTTCTTGTATCATAAATGACAAATATACGGTGAGAATACAAGCTTATGTTGACAATGTAAGAGATAGTATTTTATGAGGCAAATGTGAAACAATTCAATGTTGGTCCTATAGGTGTATTTATATAATTCAGTTTAATGGATTTTTTTTTATGTATAGCATAGAATATAATTAAAGGTTAAGTGTTGCACAAAACCTGAAATTAACCTTGCACCAGACCGTGCTGTGTCGGTGTAAAACTAAAAAAATAAAAGCTTTCTTCCGTTTAATTAACCTTTACAATGCATACCTGTTGAAAAAAGTTCGAAACCCGAGTTCTATTTTTTATTTAGTTTGGAGTGTTCGCTCTCTCTCTCTCTCTCTCCCTCTTTTTTATTAGCCATTTGTTTTCCCGTCATATATCTATATCGAGGTTTTGCTCTTGATATATATTAACAGCTATTTATGTTTCCATCTAATTTACAAGAGACAGATAAATGTTTATTTTATTCGAAAGAACATTAATTAATGTGTTTTACGGAAATTTGCAGTTAAAGCAGAATGTCCCTTTCTCCGGTTACTCCAACATTGAAACACCAAAGGTTTGTGTTTCTCGTGTCTTTACTAAAACATTAATCGTAACTTGACATATACCAGTAGTGAAACATGTAAATTATCATTTATTATAAATGTGACGGTGGAAATAACTGTAGAGGGAGAGCAGGGGTAATCAATTAACTGTTTGTCGTCCATCGTAACCATAATGATTTCATAGTTTTTGAGAAGAAATGTATGATGTTTACATGCCAGCAGATTATATATTAAGGCATCATGCAATGCCTGGAACAGTTTATTTGATCAATAATACTAAAAAGGACTTTTTTCGTCTAAAGTTAGATATTGCTTCTACTGACAATTTTTTTACTCTCATAATATTCGCTATCATCTAAATCCACAAACGACTGTTTCAAAGAATAACGGCTAATTGACATTATAAAAGTTAATAAATCTTTAGATAACTTTTATCGTAATTATCAAAATTATCATAATAATTATGTAATACAACAGTGGAGTTCTATCAATTAACAAGTCAGTGTCAAAGGGAAAATAATCCGTAGTAAGTACAAAGATATAATAGCTTTGAAAAATAAAATAACAATTACATATGATATTTATTCAGACAGGATAATCCCCGTCAAGTTTTCAATGATGTCGTAACAATTCACCTGCAGGACACATCAAATATTGCATGATCTTACATAAATTAATTTGCCTGTGGATAAATTCCCTGTCCCTGTCCAGGTCCAATTTACTATTAAGCCATTGTGTGACAGTTTCATTTGCCGCCATAAATCATGTATTATGTACAGTATAACCATAGATGTAAACTTTTCATAAAAAAAACCAAAATAACTTGTATTGTAACTATTTTTGTAAGTATTTCAGTTTTCTTACTTAATTAGTTATTAAAATAGAAAATTTGAAACTCTTGATTGCTATTGGAAAATGTGTATACAACAGTGGCCGGATCCAGCCATTTTTAAAAAGGGGTCCAACTATATGTCCGATTTCAAACGCATTGCTCGTCCCCCTAAAAATAATGTTCCAACCCCTGGAACCCCCTTCCCCCTCTGGATCCGCTACGTTCCAATAAACATAATTTAAGTTCAATATAGTGTGTCTTTATAATGATCAATAAGAAACAGTGCACTCAGTTTGTCACAGGAAGACGAGGAAAGGGATCTAAATTATCATATAGTCTTTCTTGTGTCCTTTCATAATTTGTGACATTGTAAAATAATATTAGTCAAGGGCAAACGAACGTCCTTGCAAATACAAAATTCACCTGTAAAAGTGACACAAAATTTATTGCCGAGGGGCAAAAGGAGGCGTGGCAAAAGAAATTGCATTATCACGTGACTTCATTATACTCTTTACTTTCGAATAATCAGTTTATAAAAATTCTTTTAGAGAATAAAGGGTAAAAATAAAATTCTGTTCTTATTTTGAATTAAAACAATTTTCAATCCAAAGGAATTTTAGGTGATTATTTCGCAATTCCATTTAAAAATGTCAGAGTCAGTGTGTTGACGTCACAGAATTCGTAATTTTCATTGGTTCCTCACATCAAGCTTTCCATTGCAGTGACCGTCGGACACGATGGCGTCGACGAAGGTTTCCAAGTCTAAAGAGGTAAATATTAACCATTTATTATGTTTAAATAATTACGAAAATGGTAGGATTTACCTCACGACATGCAAGACTAACCATTACCATTTTTCTACTTTTATTTTAAGTACACAAATCTTGGTAAAACGTCACGTTTAGTGGAATATTTGCGGCCGCCTCAGCTTTGTGGCATTGTGCCGGTCCCCAAAATTTTATAACCGTATTATAACAAGTGTATTGTGTTAAAAATTTTGGTTTTATTCCGAGCAAAATTATTTCAAGTATATTCATTGGGCTTTGAGTCATATAACTGTATTCATTGGGAAATGTGTAGTGACCTACTTATCACCCGGATCCATATTGATTGATTCTGATGCACTTATCGATGCATTCCCAATTTTCCCCAAACAGCAAAAGAATAATAAAGTGAACTGTACTGTAGTAACCATCTACGATTACATATTTTTCTAAAGCAAGTTTTGTAACAGCTCTTAAAAAAACAGAATAACATGGTTTATCAAAAGGTCATTTCCCTCAGCATTTGGAGGTCATTTGACGTTCTTCACTGAACCATATCACACAGTATCTTTTTCGTTAGTTCATTATAGCATGGAAGAATTATAGTAAAATTATACAAGTGTGTAGAAATAAGGTCTACAAATTATAGTTTCTTAATTTATTTCTAAATAGCAAATATATGGACACATGTGAACTTTATTTCATTATTAGTCAATATTTCTGTATACTCAAGGCCATTGATGTAATAACTATTGCAAATTTTGCATAGAACTTTTAACTAGTTGCAAAGTTCCTCAATAGTGACTACTCAAATTATGTATCAATTCAGGGATGAACCAATTTGTGTACATGTATTAATACAGATCGTTTATTGTTGGCATTTGATAAAATCTAAAGATGAACTAGTGAGATAAAAGCATGTTTCTTATCATACCAAAGGATTAGACCCCGTTCACACTTGCATTTTTTTTTTAATCGAACTGAATAAAACCAGTTAGCATTCATATTATCTTTAATCATAACGATAGAGATCGGTCTAAAACGATCCACTGCGTTCACACTACAATTAAAAACGCAACCGATCTAACCTTTTTATCCGTAAACTGTAAACATTGTGTATAAATAGGACTGATTTATTAAATTCATCTATTGATACTCTGACACACACACTTGAAAAAAAAAATGGAGAAAGTTTTTGTTTCTCCTGAATCAGAAGTTAAAACATTTTGGTACAGGTGTTATTGCCATTCTTTAATTTTGAAAAAAATATCTGTAGTAACGAAGTTACAACACAACGAAATATTGCGGTTTCTGAAAAGAAAAAAAAATCATCACAAGAAAAGAAGTCTCAGATTTCGCAAATCTATGCGATGGCGAAGACAAAATGTTTTCAGTTTGTTTTAATTGTCTGTAAACAGAGAAATATGGATTAAACAACGAACCTCTGAGATAGTTTTGGCGCTGTACATGCTCATACGTTATTTTCGATTCAATCGTACTAGTTTAAACCGATCTATGCCTTAACATTTAAAGTGATATCGGTTTACTTTAGATCGATTCAAACTAAACTACCTCTTTTGGTGTTTTAGTTTAGACCGATTGAAGATCGATTCAAAGAGTTCACATTGGCCCTTAAATCGATCTAAAGTGAATTAGTCTAGTTTAAATGATTAAAATGTCCTAGTGTAAACGGGGTCTTAGAATTAAAATGCATGCCAGACTAACCCTAAACTGTCTACTTAATTTCACTCAACAAACCAACAGGTTTTAAGAAACATTAATTGAAGCTTTTAAAACATGCAATCCATTTAACTGAGCAATGGAAGATGCACAAAATAAATATTATAAACAACTTTTTCCTCCAACTTAAAAAAATTGGACTTTTTATGCTCAACTTTTTTCTCCTAAGAATATTAAACTTCACACTTATAAATTTTATTCATTTTGTTAAGTAAGTTCATAGACATTGACTGGCCTAAGTGAGAACCCTGAATTATGCTGCAAAGTAATCTTTTTTCAGCATATAGACACAATGCATATGTAGCATGTTTGAATTCTAGATAATAAATTTGGTGTTTCATGTGTCTCACCTGATTGGACCTTTCCTTGAATTTATTTTCTTGGAAGACATGAATATCAATTCAACTGGTGAATTCAATCTTTAAAAATGTTTAACAATGAATATTCAGGTATCATGATACAAGGACATTGATGGACTAGTTAAGTTTAGTGTTTGCTAGGTTTACTAGGCATCTCCTAGACTCCATGTTTAACATTTTCTGTATCACTGTCCTCTTCTTTTCCATATTCTTGAATTATAGATTCCTCCTACAGTGTACTTTTTTTTTAAAAACTTTTGAAAGTACTGATTTACTTGTTAAAGGTTTAACCTTCAACCTATCTATATGAAGTAACACTTATATCTTAACTGATATCTGGTGTGGGTTTAAACAATTCTAGCACCAGCTTGAGTGAATTCTTGGTGTTGCTATCTCTGCAGACTACAAATATTGGAGAAAATAAACATATTACAAACTACAGCAGGCCAAGAAGACTAACAAATTTGTCATAGTTTATCAAGACAACAATTTAGAATATCACAATATCAAAATAAGAGATGATATGCAGATGAGATAGCTCTCAACCCAAAACAAAATCACAGAAAATACCAACAAAATGAATAACCTCTATGACCTTCAACCATTGTCAACTAAGGGCAAACCCATACCATAAAGCAAGTTATGAAAGGCATTGAATGAACAATGTAAAAACAAATTAAACAAGACACTAACAGCCAGATTAATATACCTGTACATGTAGAAGTTCTTTGATGTACAAATGTACAATAACATGCATGTACAAAAGGTATTTACTTTAAATCAATGGCCATTGGGATTCTGTTACAAACTGTGAACAAACAATCATCAAAGTGGGAAACATACTTACTTTATATTAATTTAGGTATATTTTTTGCTTTTAAATGTAATTTTCTCTCTGAAAATGTTGTTCTTAAAATTTCTTTGTGTGACAGCAGTTTCAGTGTTCTGACAATGTATTGTTAAGAATTTCTTTCGAATCCATCCATCTTATTGACTGAATAATCTTAGACAAAATGAAATTCAAAGTAATTAAAAGGATGAGATGCTTAGTTTGGGTTTCTACTTTTATCTAAACATGTCTGTACGTTGGCATAGTTCTTGTAATAATTTTGACAGGACTTAGATATCATCATGTACTTTTTTGTAGATGGAAAACTATTTCTCTGTCCAGATCCATATACCCTCTTGATCATGGGAAACATCCAAAATATTTTTTTAATTCATTATTGATTTATTCAAATAAATTATTAATCAATCCTAATCTTAATATGCTGGTGTAAAGCTTTTTTGTACCATGTATAAAAGTATAATAGAAATAAGATAAGGTTTAGAATTAAAAACACATGGCAAAACTTAAAGCTAACAAAAAGCACTGAAAAAATATCAGATTTTGTTTATATATCTTAGTGCATTTGTGAGGAAATATGTTTGAGATAAACATTTAGGTAGATTATTGATTCTTTCAGTAGAGTAACTGGCTTATTTTCAATAAGTTTAAGATTAATTTTCATAGTAGGTAATGTAGATCAATATCAGACCAGCAGATAATTGATCCTGTGTTTCTCATTATGCTTTTATAGTGAAAAACTTCAATCACTCTCCTGGCAGCTAAGTTCAGATCAGTTATTAACATCAATAATGTCTACATGTGGTGTATTTTTATCCCCCTTTTAGTCTCCACTTCAAAATATATCTTTAAAACACAGATAAAATGTAATGTACATAATGCTTGTGTGTTGTCGGAATTAAATATTTAGTATTATACACAATGTCAACCTTTATGACATAATGTCCTTTGTTGGGGGTTTATCTTAAGGTATTGATGATGATGTAATGTTTACACTAAGTGTGATAAACTATTACATGACTTCACAAAATGTTCAAAAAAATAATGACATTGTTGATAACAATAGTGGTTTTAAGGTCCCTTTGTTGTTGCATTAAAACAATGATAAGTAGAATTTTTTGCTTGATTGGTTAAACATTTTGTTTCAAATATTAATTTCAACATTTGCTAAATATTTTAAAGGAGAACCTATAAAATGAATCAAATGTTTATCATAGTTAGATATCAGTTGTTTACAAAGTAAACGTATGTATACACTGTAAGTTTACTTACCACCTAACAAATAAGGTAAACTAAGGTTAACTGGTAGTATGTCTTTAAGGTCAATATTCTGAGTCAACACAGAATTGTATCCTCATTGTTAATGTCGTAATCAATGCCCGGACATTATAGCAAGAAGTTAAATAACATTCACTATAGATTTTTCACAAATATTTATTTTATTGTAACTGCTTCAAAAATCTGCAGAAACATTTTTTGTCTACATTAAGGTTAAATTTTGATTGAAGGTGAAAAATGTATTCATCTTATTATAGAAGACATAATGTTAAATTATTCATCAGTGTACTGAGCTGGGACATAATGTCATAATAGGCCTGTCAATTTATCACAGTAGGTTATCATAATTGATTATAACATTATTTGTCTGGGCTTTAAATATTTTTATATACCTTTGATTAATTGTGATACATAGGTATACAACACAATGTAGATCTCAATTGAATTTCAAGCAAGGCAGTACATGTTACTTCAATTTCAAAAGAGATACTGACACATCTTATGGAATAAAAATGCCAACACAAAACATGTATAACAACTGTTATGTTATTTATAAAGAATCATTTAAAATTTTATATTCCATCATTTTGTCCATAGTTAACATGGTTAACTAAAGACCTCCAATGATTTCAGTGTTAGCATCTTACCCTATAAACCACAATGGTTTGGTTGCAACTAAATAACTTTTTTATGCAATTATTTTTTTGCAATAATACAAAGCAATAAAGAAAACTGTAATCCTTTTGTCTCAAGATGTTTAATTGTACAAATTGGATATGAAAACAAAATTTTACTTGCATTATAATTCCCAGTGAAATTATCAAATAATATCCAGCTTTGAGGAACTGTTCATAAAGTACTGCTGAAAACTACCCTTTTTTACATAAAATCAGGGTTGCAAATTATTGATGAGGCTAAAATTATAAAAGCTACCTAAATTCCATGTGTGACATGGTTCCCTATTTGACTGCATTAAAATGGCTGATTTGTCAACCTTTATTAATATTTTCTTGTCATACAGAATTATGTTTTTACAATGATTCCATCAGTTAACAATTTTCGTTATTTGTTTGTAGGACAAGAGGGCAGACAGTTACAGATATGCTGTCACACCCGGAGGAGATGATGGCAAGAAAAAATCGAAAAAGACCAAGAAGAAGGAAAATCTTGATGAACTTAAACAAGAATTGGAAATGGACGAGCATAAAATACCACTTCCAGAATTATATGAAAGACTAGGATCTGATCCCAATTCGGTATATATCTGTTTAAATATCACTTAATAAAGAATTAATTAAAATACAGGAAGACCAGAACTAAAGAGGTTTATAAAGCATCATTTAATTCGCTTGTCATAGCAGGGTAGCTGGTATGCACCTTACCAGCCAGGAATAGTTCAGGGCAAGGTTCCAATTTAAAAATAAACATAATTAACTTACAGGCATCTATCTCTGAAAAAATACTTATAAATACCTTAATGTCATTCAAAGTACCAAAATGATAGAATATTGTTTGGTTTTTTACAGGGTTTGAGTATAGAAGATGCAAAACGTATTTTAGAAAGAGATGGTCCAAATGCTCTAACGCCGCCGCCTACAACTCCGGAGTGGGTGAAGTTTTGTAAACAATTGTTTACTGGGTTCTCTTTACTACTGTGGATAGGAGCTATTTTATGTTTTATAGCTTATTCTATTCAAGCTTCTCAAGATGAAACTCCACCAGGTGATAATGTAAGTGTACACAGTTTCTATGTTAACATGTAATTTGACAAAAACAAAACATTAGATTTATTTTACTGATAGAAATCAATGGTTTAGAAAGATAAAAATAGCCTCGACATTTCCTTAAAGAAAAACCAAAGCTATATATTCTCTTTTTCTCTTTTTTCCAAGTTGAAGTCTTTGTACAATATGAATATGTTATATATTTATTAAAGAATTCTGGGCTTTTATTAATGTAATGTAGGTGCAATAATTATAACATGTTTTGTTTGTATTTTCCAGTTATATTTAGGTGTTGTATTAACAGCTGTAGTAGTTGGTGAAATCATTATAACGTGTTGTTTGTATTTTCCAGTTATATTTAGGTATTGTATTAACAGCTGTAGTAGTTGTCACTGGTTGTTTCTCTTATTACCAAGAAGCCAAAAGTTCAAGAATTATGGATTCCTTTAAAAACATGGTTCCACAAGTATGTATAAAAATATATACCATAAGTTTTTGTTTTAATTTGTAACTGGATGAAGGGTTGATTGAATAGAAGAGAAAGTTTAAACTTAGGCCAGGATTTTTTAATTTGTTGGTTTACAGATACGCCGACCCGATTTTGACGATTTCCAGAATAAAAATAAAATTGACTTTTCATACTTTTTTATTCCCGCTGACCCTAATAAATG
This sequence comes from Mytilus galloprovincialis, assembly GCF_965363235.1. Lineage (NCBI taxonomy): Eukaryota > Metazoa > Mollusca > Bivalvia > Mytilida > Mytilidae > Mytilus > Mytilus galloprovincialis. Next base: position 95,628,233 of record NC_134843.1, read on the forward strand.
CATTATCCCTGAATAATAATTAAAATAGTCTTTTTTTTATGAAATGGAATGCATTAATCACTAACAAAATTGATAACACTTTCTATTGTGAAAAAATAAAACTTCTAGTTTACGTTTCTAAAAATAGACAATCCTTGAAATGCCGTTTGCGCAAATAGTTTTGCGGAATGAAACCTGTGTTTAAAACCAATTACACGATAAGTTCGTTTTCCTTATTTGTCATCAGTCCGTAAGATGCATAATCTCATAGAAATAGACTCGTCCAAATGAGGACAGGTGGAAGACATCAAGTTCAAGTACTAAACATTATTCTCGTTTTCCAGTGGACAAGTCTATTTCGTTTTAGACACGTGTGTTGAAACTTATTTTCGTACGATGTTTTAACATTTTTTCTTTTTTTTGTTTTCGTGCTTGAAGATCATTATTCACCAAGTTTTCTGGAATTGATTAAGAGCTACGCGAATCTGTTTTTTTTGCTTGTGAAATGACGATTTAATTTCGTCTTTGTCCGTGCACCCCCTTTTTTTTACAGGAAAATTATTAGACAATGTCACATGATGTTTATGACAGCTGAACAATAATATTTCATTTAACTAAAATTTAAGAAATGATGACAAAATAGTATAACAAACATATTGTTAGAAAGATGAAATATATATTTATTTTGCATATATTTCTGTCTTAAAGATATTTTTTTCTTTTTTTTTTCCGACCGAACGACCCGACTTTTTCATGGGATAAATCCGTAAACCAACAAATTAAAAAACACTGGCCTTATAAACAAATCTTATAAAATATTATTTTGCACAAAAAAGGGTTAATATACAAATAGTTTAGCTCGTGAACTGAAAGAGACAACTACCTATGATTAGAGACACTTGTTATTATTATTTCCTCTACCCAATTGCTCTGTTGAACATTTTTATGAGCCTAAACAAAAAGTATGTGAATTAAATGTTTTGTTTAGTTTGCTGATGTTATTGAAAATAAAACACTGAATCTATTTTTTATGCCAAATTCTTTTTTCACATTGATTTGAAAAATTCAAGGAGATATTCCAAGAAAAAGTTTAATATAACCTGGAGCAGATTATATGTTTTGTTTTAATGAATTGATATTTTTTTTCTGTAGTATGCAAGAGTACTCCGAAGTGGAAATACATATGAAATTAAAGCTGAAGAGATTGCATTAGGAGATATAGTGGACGTCAAGTTTGGAGACAGAGTTCCTGCTGATGTCAGAGTCATTGTAGCTCACAGTTTCAAGGTAGGTCATTTAAGATAATTGTTGTTTTACATTAATACTAAATTGGCTGATTTTGACCAGGTTAGAATATAGATTGCTGATATTAATGAAATCTATAGACAAATTTATTTATATCAATTTTAAAAAGATGAAAGCACTTTTTCATTTGGATTGTAAAGCTAACAACAGTAATATTTCAACTGTTTGAATTTTGTTTACAGTTTGATATTTTGAATTACAGGTTGACAATTCCTCACTGACAGGAGAATCTGAACCACAGACCAGAAATGCTGACTTCACCAATGAAAATCCTCTAGAAACTAAGAATTTGGCTTTCTTTTCTACCAATGCTGTAGAAGGTATTATATCCATCAAATATTACTGTATAAAAAAATCTGTATTGTTAACAAAAAAAAGATATTTTTGTGTTTTTTACAGGAACTTTGTAATCTGTTTTGAAGGTTTGATTTTAATTTAACATTTGAAGATTATCCCACAGATGCTCATAAATACATTTTGACAAGATCACACAAATTTTTTTGAAATACATTTCGACAACATCTCACAAATGCCTTTAAATGCATTTTGAATAGATCAAACAGTAGGAGGGAGCTGAGGAAATTTATAAAAATTATGTGAATTTACAATTTCTTGATATTTTTCAGGAACATGTAGAGGTATTGTTGTAAGAACTGGTGACCTGACAGTGATGGGACGTATTGCTAACTTGGCCTCTGGATTGGAAGTTGGAACAACACCTATTGCTAAAGAGATTGCTCATTTTATCCATATTATCACTGGTGTAGCTGTATTCTTAGGAGTCTCATTCTTTATCATTGCATTTATCTTGGGATATTTCTGGTTGGACGCTGTTATCTTCTTGATTGGTATCATTGTAGCTAATGTACCTGAAGGTCTCTTGGCAACTGTCACTGTAAGTTATCTCACATGTATAATTAATTGGGGTTATTTTTTTCCTACAACTTGCAGGGGGAAAATTGAAAACGCATGTAGCATAAAGTAAAAATTAGACATAATTGTTATTAACTAAATTAACTGCAATGTTAAAAAAAAGCTGTGCTTAATCTAGTAGTGAGACTGATCTCCTGGATTCTGTTAACTTGTGCTGGAGTGGTTGATTTACATTTGAATAACATTTTCTTTTTCTAGGTATGTTTGACACTGACAGCCAAACGTATGGCTAGCAAGAACTGTTTGGTAAAGAATTTGGAAGCTGTAGAGACTCTAGGATCCACATCAACCATTTGCTCAGATAAGACTGGTACCTTGACACAAAACAGAATGACAGTTGCTCACATGTGGTTTGATGGTAAAATTGTTGAGGCTGATACCAGTGATGATCAGACAAGTAAGTAAACAACATATCTTCACCAACTATAATTAGTTAAAGTAACATGTTTTCATTCTCATACATGATTATGGGCAAAATTGCCAATGCTTACTTGTCGGTGTACAGAAGAGCTGAAATGAATGTTTACTTTTCATTCTATGTAAAAGAAGTTGTGGTATGGTTGCCACTGAGACAACATTATGCCTATCCTTACAATTTTAAAGGCACCTTTGGTTGATAATTTTAACTGTAATTAGATTTGTCTATTATTAAATGTTGGCTGCATTTATTGCAGTATAATTCCCTTGGATTGTTTTATGCTTATTAAATATTAATGGTCTGATTTACTATTGCATATCAGTTACATGTAATACAACAGAATTGAAGATAAAAACAAATTATTTTTTTTCAGACGCTACATACGGAAGAGCAGATGAGTCATGGATGGCTTTGTCAAGAATTTCTATGTTGTGTAACCGTGCTGAATTCAAAGGAGGCCAAGATAATGTTCCTGTATTAAAGAGGTACAGTACCTTAAAAGACATAATACAGACAGATAAACCAATATCATACATCATACACTTGAGTGTTAAATACAAAAACAATCTCTATATAAGTTAAATTCATTTCATTAAAAATGAGTAAATATACTTTTTACAATAAAAAAACCAGTTTGAATATTTTTTATTCTATTACTTTGAAATCATCCTGATAGATATAGGTGAATAGAAGGTTGATAACACTTAGTATTCCATTGTTTGTTTTTCAGAGAGTGTATGGGTGATGCATCAGAATCTGCTTTATTGAAGTGTGTTGAATTGTCTATTGGGAAAGTCACTGAATTCAGAGGCAAGCACAAGAAAGTCTGTGAAATTCCCTTCAATTCTACTAACAAATACCAAGTATCTATTCACGAGACAGATAATCCTAACGATCCACGATATATCTTGGTAATGAAAGGTGCACCTGAAAGAATCCTTGACAGATGTGGAAGTGTCTTGTTTCAAGGCAAAGAGATTCCATTGGACGACAACTTCAGGGAATATTTCAACACTGCCTACATGGAATTAGGAGGTCTTGGAGAAAGAGTTTTGGGTAAGATTATTTAGAAATTTAAAAACATATACAAGATCAAAACTTATTATTTGTTTTGTTTGTTTAAAGTAGATCCTATTAAGATAAGGTTATATTGTCATTAGTTGACTAAATACTTATATCAGAATTTATTTTAATTTTTTCAGCCATTAAATATTTACATGATAATGATATACATTAAATCCTTTAGTTTATGACATAGCTTTCTTATTCTATTGACAAATCAGCTTTACTGAATTACTAAGTTGAAATATTCAAGACATTTAGTTCTAGTAGAAAAAAAAACTACACAAATATAAGATAAATCTGTTTTCTGTGAATTACATCTTACTGATTGATATAGAATACATGGCTTTAAATAAGTGTTTACTGTTTGTAGGATTCTGTGATTATTACTTGCCATCTGACCAGTACCCTATGGGATACAACTTTGACGCTGAAGAACAGAACTTCCCATTGTCTGGATTGAGATTTGTGGGACTAATGTCTATGATTGATCCACCTAGGGCTGCTGTACCCGATGCTGTAGGAAAATGTAGAAGTGCTGGTATTAAGGTGAGGTCAACACAACATCATGTCACTTTAACATTAGCACAAAAACAAATGTACATTATTTGTTCAATATAAGATTTTTGAATTTAATATTTTATGAATACACTTTCAAACCCTCAACTTTATTAGGACTATTCCAGAAAAAAATGTATGGGGGGGTTGGAAGGCACTTTTTGTGAGCACCCGCCACCCAGCCAATTGTAATTGAGACTTATAGTGCATTATAGTGTGAAAAGTTGCTCTGATACCCATCACCCATGTATTATTAATATAATGTGCCTTCCAACCCCCCATACATTTTTTTCTGGAATAGCAACAAAAAAGTATTTAAAAATTTCAAGGAATAAGTTCTTTAATCTTTAGGATTATAATTTAATGAATATATGAATTTAGAAAATACAAATGGTCAATACATATAATGACTTAATTCCTTATTTTTCTAGGTTATCATGGTTACTGGTGATCATCCAATCACAGCTAAGGCTATTGCTAAGGGTGTTGGTATCATTTCTGAAGGAAGCAAGACTGTTGAAGATATTGCAAATGAACGTGGATGTCCAATTGAAGAAGTAGAACCAAGGTTAGTATTAGATTACTGCTTGAAATACTTGAAGAAATAAAAACAGTCTAATTTACTAATTGAATTAGTCTCTTTTAGAAATTATTCCTCTGTACAAGAATTCTATGTATGAGGCATATGAATATGAAAAGTAAGGTAAAAAAAAATCAGTCACAAACTAATGATGACTTTTGTTTACAGTGAAGCTACAGCAGCTGTTGTCCATGGTTCTGACCTTCGTGACATGACCCCAGCACAGATTGATGAGATCCTTAAGAACCATCCTGAGATTGTATTTGCCAGAACTTCCCCACAACAGAAATTGATCATTGTTGAAGGTTGTCAGAGACAGGGACAGATTGTAGCTGTAACTGGTGATGGTGTCAATGATTCTCCTGCTCTCAAAAAGGCTGATATTGGTAAGGATTAGCTTTGGATTTCATCTTATTGTCTTTCATGTTAAAGATAAAGTTAAAGTACTTTTGTTCATGGAGTAATATTTTATCATAGAATTTGTGATTCAACAAATATTCACCATGCACAGTGCAAAATTTTGAATCTACTTTAATTCTGATTCACTATTGAAGATTTTTCTTAACAATTGTTGTTTGATAGTAGCTGGAGAAAACAAAACAGATATTTACAAGTTTTACAGTTTTAGTTCCATATTACAATATTTTTTTTGCCTTTTGCAGGTGTTGCTATGGGTATTGCTGGTAGTGATGTCAGTAAACAAGCAGCTGACATGATCTTGTTGGATGACAACTTTGCCTCCATTGTAACTGGTGTTGAAGAAGGTGTGTATAAATACGTATCTTTGTTGAAGAAGTTTGTTATTTGTTATGCATGTATTTTTTTTATATATATTTACACATTAACAGTATAAAAAATAAGATTTCAACTTTACCATTATGTTTACCTTCAAAAACTGACTGATTCTACTGTCTGAGAATATAAAAGTTTTATAGTTCTTTTAAAAAATGTTATTACAGAAGAACTGATATTTTCATTTTATTGTTTTATGTTTACAGGTCGTTTGATTTTTGATAACTTGAAGAAGTCTATTGCCTACACTTTGACCTCCAACATTCCTGAAATTTCACCATTCTTGTTCTTCATCCTATTGGATATTCCCCTGCCATTAGGAACCATCACCATTCTGTGTATTGATTTAGGAACTGACATGGTACCCGCTATCTCCCTTGCTTATGAAGGACCAGAATCTGACATCATGAAGCGTGAACCTCGTGATCCACTCAAGGACAAACTTGTAAACGAAAGGTAAGTCATGCATATCATTTATTAATTACTGAATAAAGAATTTCTGTCAAGTTCATAGTGAAATGATATTTTATGACAAAAAAACTTCTGTTTTATCAATAAAAATGAAGAAATCTTTTTAAAGTTGATTATCCTGTATTTTCAATGTGACAATTGTTTTGGTGAGAAATAATAAGCCTAAGTTAATTTATTGCCAGATTGATCAGTATGGCATATGGACAGATTGGTATGATCCAGGCATCAGCTGGTTTCTTTGTATACTTTGTCATCATGGTAGAGAATGGATTCTGGGTATCCAGATTGTTGGGTCTCCGTGAAGAATGGGATTCCAAGGCTGTTAATGATCTACAAGATTCTTACGGACAGGAATGGGTAAGATTTCTATTTTTATGAAAAATTTTCATGTGAAACTTTTAAAGTCATGTGAAACCACAAATTAAAAAAAAATTATACATATGTTTTTTAAAACTAATTGGATAGTTTTCATTATACAACTTGTGTACATATACTTTTTTCTGAGGAAAATTCTTTAATTTGTCCACATTTAGAAGAAGTTTACTTATTTTTAATTGCTTGCTGCAAGGAAGCAATTCGCCGACATATTTTCCGTATGCATAGTGACCTAAGCGTGACCCTCCTCGAAAAAATCCGGTGATAGCAATGCGCATGAATCTGTCATCAAAATAAACAATTACCTGATTGTATATGTTAAACACGTGCTAAATACCCATGCTTTTTAGCTGATTATTTACTATAAGGTGACAATCGGTAAACTTCGGCTTCAAAACACGACATTTAATGAGTAGCCATATTTGTTAAATCACAACAGACAGAGAGAAAAAAAATTGACGATTATACGATATATTTGCGTAAAAAATGATAAAATCATGCACAGAGGACTAAGTTTATGATATATACATGCATTGGTTCAAGAATTGGATAATAATTATTTTTCACCAGTTACTCGTTTCTTATGACTTTAAGCTTAACTAGTAATTAAGTATTAAAGTCCAAATATTTTAAAGTATGTGAAAGATGTGTAAAAAGCACATTCAATTATTACGTTACGAGCATCACATCAAATATTATATAGTTAAAGTAACCTTATGTAAATGTTTAATGGTGTAAAAAAAGTAGTTTGTGCTTGAAGTAATAAATTAAAATAAATTGAGAACAATATTCATGATATTGATGCCTTCACCATTTCAAATGTTATGTACAAAGGGAGGGAATTCAATTTTGTTTAAGTTCTCCAAAGTGGAGATTGCATATAGAAATTTAATCTGACAGGTTTTGCTGCAAACTGCTATTCCTTAGCCAATAACTTGAACAACTTGATTAGTTGATCTTGAAAATTTTCATTTAAAATTGGTTTGACTTATTCAAGCATTTTATTGACATGAAAGTTAACATGCATAGATATGCATCTAATTAGTTGCGTTAAATAAAGGAATTGCTCCAGCATATAAAAATTAATTCAAACATGCATATTGATATTAAATTATGGTATGAGAGTTTAAGTATTATTTGATATATATATTTTCAGACATATGGACAAAGAAAGATTCTGGAATACACCTGCCACACAGCTTTCTTTGTTTCCATTGTCGTAGTGCAATGGGCTGATTTGTTGATCTGCAAGACCAGAAGATTGTCCATTGTTCAACAAGGATTGAAGTAAGTTGTCAGTGTTTTCACTAGAAAGGTTTTGAGGCATGGTGAGGTCCAGCACCAAAAACTATAAATACTATTGCATTGTAATTTTGAAGTGTGTTATGGATAAAATGCTGAACTTCAATTTTCACTAGACAAAATTTTAAAATTGAAAGAATTTTTGTTTTTGGTTATTTGGATAAACAAAAAATATTCTATATTTTGATTACATAAGTAACTTTACTTTTTTGATTAAGAATACATGGCATATATTTAACACATTACTTGTTTCTTTCCAGGAATCATCATATGACATTCGGTTTGTTCTTTGAGACTGCACTTGCTGCATTTATGGCTTATTGTCCAGGATTGGATAAGGGACTTCGTATGCAAAACCTCAGGTATGTACTGGTTTTATAAGATGTTTGATTGTACAGAGGACTACAGTAAATGAATCAAATTAGCCTAAGAGAAAAGGGTTATGGTCTATTGCAATAAAGTTTCTTGACCAAATCCATAGTGTCATAATGGTCAGTTTGGTTTAGACTTTGTACTTATCCGTGTAAGTATGTATTTTGTGTCAAGAGTTTACTAAGCTGAAACAGTCTTCAATGTGTTTAAATTGTAGTGGGTCAGTTACTAAAATTTGTGTAGAAAAAATTGGTATTTCAAGTTTAAGAAAAAAAATCCTAAACTTTCTTTTATTTTTATTACAGTTTTAATATTATAGATAATATTAATCCTCCAATTATAGCAGTTCAAAATGAGTATTCAAGTCTTGGTTTCAAAGAATTTCGTTCATTTCTTAAATCTATACAAGTGTCATGTCAAGTGAAATAAAAGTTATAATTTCAGGTTAATATGTTTGTCTCTGCAGTGCATTTGGATAAATTATAATATTTTCTATGTCTTGTCAAGTGAAATAAAAGTTATAATTTCAGGTTAATATGTTTGTCTCTGCAGTGCATTTGGATAAATTATAATATTTTCTATTTTCTTCATTGCAGGGCCTCATGGTGGTTCCCAGCCATGCCATTCAGTTTAGCCATCTTTATATATGATGAAAGTAGAAAGTTTATTTTGCGCCGAAACCCTGGTGGATGGGTAGAAAGAGAAACCTACTATTAAAAACAGTGTGTTGTAAAGAGACCTACACAAACTTTGTACTTAGTGATACAAAAATTTTAGATTTTTTTGAAAAGTGTCATTTTAAAGATTTTTTAAGTAAATTTTTATCCAGATCATTATACCGTTTTAATATATTGTTGAAACTATTGTGGAAGATGCATGATTAAGAAATCGAAGTAACAGGATTATTTTGCATTTAATAAGATGGTGATGAATGTGTAGTAGTAAGATTTGATGACATTTTTATGTTTTTCTTTTCCAATGATTTTGTTAGTTATGCACACAGTGGTTATGTGTCATGCGTCATGTGATAAACCAACTTCATCTTCACACATATGTATGTTGTAAGATTTGTAAATACATCTTTTTTATTATTTTTAGAATCAGATTATTTTATTGTTCACATTCGACTTGAAATCAACATTTTAAATTGGAAATCTGGATTCATTCAGTTGAACAGTTGAAATTTGTATGTTTTGGTTGAATGTGTATTAATGTCATGTAGAATGCAAACTTTTATAGAAAAGTAGTCTTTTACCAAAATGTTTTTTTTTGTATAATTGCTCACATATCTGTACATATAATCTGGCTAACATTCCACAAACATGAATTTCAAGGCATAATATATTCAGATACAGGAAAGCCGTTCAAATGAGATTTATGACAAAGCTGACAAAATTTAAGTAAGTTAAGGGGATCATTATATGGAATAGAATCATTATGGAGCATAAGTAAATTTATAAAGTTTGAAAATGGAATCTCATTTCTGATAATTGTTTGTTGGAAATAACCAAGAATACAGCTGACGTCAGTCTAGGTTTTAGCTTAAAACATTTACTGTAATAGTTTGAAGGTCCTTTGTTGTCAGAGTGCAATAATGGTTACGGGGCTTATAGCAAAATCATTTAAATATATCTATATACATTTAACAGAGAGAAATATAAAAAATAAAAAACCATATGCCTTTAGGGGGAATTAGTTTTGTATACAAAATTTTTAAGAAGAGTTGAGAGTAACATATATCCAAGGTATTTAACATAATATTACAGGGGACCTTCAGAATGTTGTAGTACTTGTGAAATGTAGATTAGAAAAAGAATATGTGACATGTTTAAAATATTCCCTATACATCATCCTACCTGTTTTTATTAGATGAAAAGTTCTGAATCCCAACTCTCCAAAGACAGGTTGATTTTATTACTTATATGTATATACAAGTCTGAACTGGTTGTGACTACTACATGCTGCAGAGTATAGGTGATATTTTAAACATAACTAGGCAATACTCCAGAGCAATAAGAAGCCTTTTGAATCTCACTTGTCACATATCATCTGATTCATGTGAACCTGTTTTTGTACCTCAGATTCTTCTGGATGTATTACAGAATAAATTTCATTAAAAACTTTAAAATAATTGAGTATTTTGTTTTACCTATAGTACATGTTACAGTTCTTTTAACGATAAAACAAATAGGGAATGCTTTTCTTTTACCTTGATAAGCAAGGCTAACAGTTGCATACATTGGAATATTTTTCATAGGGAACATTTTGGATTGAGAACTTCTGTTTTGAATACGATATAAGAAGAAGTGGTATGAGTGCTATTGAGACTACTCTCCATCCAAGTCACAATTTGTAAAAGTAAACCATTATAGGTCAACAAAGTACAGTCTTCAACACAGAGCCTCTCATTATGAACCACTGAACATCAGGTTCCTCACACAGGACAAGTGCAAAACAATGCAGCGGGTTTAAACATTTTAATAGGAACCAACCTTCATCCTTACCTGAAACAATAGTATAACATCACAACATACAAAGACACGCTAGCAAATATTAATTGTTATGGCTCAACTCAATCAAGACATTAATACAAACAAGTCAACATACACTGAAGGAATAGTGGTTAAGTAGCAGAGGGATCTAAGTAGGTACTCCTGTAATCACTAGCCAGTCAACCCTGATGTGAGTTACAACCCCACTTGTGCACTTTACTCCAATCTTAAATTACTAGGATTGTCAGTTTTACTATCAAAGGTCAGTTGTTTACTGCAGGCACCCACGCTTCCCCCACCTATAAAAACTGACTGCCTTAAAATAGCCCCAAGTGGTGTTTAATATAAAAAATCTAAAATCAAATAAATTTTATCTGACCCAACATAAATGCAAAATCAAGAAAATAAGGGGTGAGATGTTAAACTATACCAGAAAGACAACCATAACCTTGGACAAAATGCAGACAAATAAAAAAATATACACCGGTAAATGAAAATAATTTTGTTGTAAGGTATACAGTAATTGAGAACAGAAGTTAACATTTAGTCATTCCAAACACTTGTCAAAGCTGGTATATATTAAAAATAGAGACGAGGAAGTAAACATTAAATAACGAAGCATTTCAAATTGACACAATAGGTCAAATTAACACAAAAGTATGATTTGAGAGTACTCCCAGTTACTGAAATCAAGTTACAATATAAAAGCCTAACTACAATTAGTAATAAAAAATCAATCCCAGGGATTAAGTATTTTAACGTCGTGGACAGTTAAAGAACCCGTGATGTGAATTGTGCAATGCCAAAAATAAAAGTATCGACAGGCAGTAGGATAGTTAAAAGTAAACCTCTGTAGAAAATGAACGTCGATATACCAGTTTGAAATAAAACGATGTGGAGTATACATCAATGAAATCGCCAACCATCAAAACAGTTAAAGGTTATCCTGAAATTAAGCCTTTTTCACACTACGAATTCCCTCTTCATGAGATCCATCCATCCATCCTCTAAACATTTTTTTTTTTTGAAATAAGAAAAAGTAACAGAATTTATACTAAAAATCTTTCAGAAAAAAGACCAAATTTGTGATAATACATGGAATTTATCCTAACATGATTATGTATTGATTATTTTTTGCTGTTATCTAAACCAACTTTCTGTCATAATGGCTATGAAGCACACATGCTATGCTTGGAAAAAAGTAAAATAACAAAAATACGGAACTCCGAGGAAAATTCAAATCGGAAATTCCTTAATCAAATGGCAAATCAAATGATAAAACACATCAATCAAATGGTCAACAACTGTCATATTCCTGACTTGGTAAAGGCATTTTCAAATGCAGAAAACGGTGGATTGAACCTGGTTTTAAAGCGCTAAACCTCTCACTTGTAATACAATCGCATCAGATTCCATTATATCGACAAAGATGCGTGAATAAAGTGTCATAAATAGGGATACAACAACAACACGAACTCCACCAAAAACTGGAATCATTTGTTTGTTTATTATACAACTCTATCATATAATGTAAATTGTAACAAGGCTAAGTACCAGTTTGTATCTACGGTCCCTTCGAGAGTTGTTTCAAGGGTTCTTAAATGTGGAGAAATTGATGCACTCTCTATTCATATGTCATGAACAGTGCAGAAATATATTTTGCAATGGCCAAACTAAATTTTTGTGATCTTTACACTCAGTTTTTAACTGAAAGTAAAGAAATCCTTGCTAGATTTAAAAGAAGATGATTTCACAACAGATTATTTCCAAATGTTTGAAGTTAAGGAAGATCTTAGAACACTAAAAAAACGTGTGAGGTACCATGTACTTTATCTGAGAATGTCAATTTAATGTAATTTGTTATATCGAACTACCTTAAGAAATGTCTAGGACTGTTCTGGTATTCTCACAGGATAGACATGGAACTTGCAACATTAAGTGCGAAAAAAACATGTTCATCATCATTAAAATAAAACTCGCAAGTGTCAGGTTTGAAGCACAATACAAATAATTAAAGTCTTCAAACCAAAATGTACTCGAAGCTAAAAATCGTCTATGTCAAATCTTGCTGAAAGGGTTCCAAATTTTCGTTTCAAATAAACCGTATTGTTATGAAACATCAATTTATCAAAATGTATCATATATTCAACATTTGGTCTAATATTAAAGCATAAACCGCCATACATCAATAGAAATAAGCTATCAAAGAAATTTAGACGGTAAAAATCTATTTTACTAAATAACCCACATAATGGACACGAAAACACTTTGCAATAACACTTAGTGATTCTAATACCGAGAGTCATAAAACATAACATAGACCACGTTTTCAAGTTATAACTTGGGCGGAGGAGAACTTTTTTGGTTGATACATATATTACACTACAGTTTTGAAATCTATTTTTATTTCAATTTGAAAGTTTTCAAAGCAAAGACTTTGACTTCAAGAAAATTTAAGTAATCCGTCCTTCCGATTTGAAGCTTGACATAACGTTCAAAGTTGGCCCAACAGTAACATCCATGTTTCGAGTTCGTTCAGCTAAATATAAGACAGAAGGACTACTAATACATTGTATCTGTTGCACAGGTTTGACAGAGACATTTATATTTACCCACTGATCTGCTGCAAAACGACAAAGTTAATTTCAAGATTCATTGGCAGTGGCGTAGCTAAGTTATTTTTACGTGTACGTCCGAACCTGGGCAAGGGGCCTTAAGGTCCCAAACGGGTCCAGGTCAAAGCACCTGCTGATAGTGGGTTTAAGAGGATGAATCCCCCAAAAGCTATCGAGTTCTCGAGAATGAGATACGATTCCTGTCATTAATAAAACTCATCAATAGCACATACTTTAGAATCTAAATGGTTTATTTTTTTTATGTTTAATTCATTCATGTATTAATTTGGAATGTAATGGTCAAGGAACAAACATCCAAACCAATAACTTTAAAATATGTGTAGAGGGAGCTGCGGGGTAAAGCATTTAATTGACAAAAAAAAATCGTTAATGAACATGAAATAATTAATTTTCAGAGATGTTCAATTGCAATATTAAAATTTGTAAAGAGTGCCGTGATAACCTGATTTCTTCCCGCAAAAAGTGCATTAATTTATGATCATTTAGTCCTTTGCAGGATTAAAACAAATCAACTTTTTCATTAGATATTTTTTTCTCGATCTGGAACACTAACGTTTGCCCAATATTCATCACAATCTATAGAGGTTTATCATGGAAAAAATCCAAGACCGTCGCTGAGTCCGTCTGCTTAGTACAGAACTGAAAAACGAACGAAAAAAAAGCAAACTTTCAAAATTTTGCTTTAAACATTAATATTTAAAAAAATTCGATATAGGTTTGGCAAAGTAATTAATATGTTCAACAAACTTAGTTGTGACGTTTTTGATTTTAACGAACGCAAGCTATGTATTACTGGTAAATTATTAAACCAGGGATGTTACCATAAATTACTTAAAACCTTTACTAAATTTTTCCATAGATATAAAGATTTGGTTTTGAAGTTTGGTTGTACCTATAAAAAACTTATTTCAAACGGGATAGCACATTCTCACTGATTACAGCTAAAAAAAATGTAGGACAAAATTTTTCATCCTAGCCCCCCATAAAAATCAAATGGTAGCTCCCTAATCGGTTCTAATGATTTTTCTGACATACATGAATATTGTCATAAGTTACATATCACACAAGCTTACGATTCACATGTAATATCTGTGAGGGATGATAATCACACTACCGTTAAAATATAGACTATAAATATATTCACAGTCCGATATGCGGTTTAAATAGAACAAAAGAATTCGACCTCTTGTGTTTAGAAGGTAGAAAAGTGAAATGAACTTTGTATACGGTTGTCAAGATGTCACAAAAGTTACTTACCGTTAAGTCATTATAAATATTTGCATTTTCATATTGTACAATTGTTGACAATGCAACTTGCAAACAATCGTTTTTAAGGTAGCACAATACAAAGATTTTATAACTCCAACTCCCAAGTTTTAAAATGCTGTAACTTTCTTAATAATGCTTGAAAATTTATAAAAGTGGTAGTTTTAGATAGCTAACAGATTACTCTTTCAAATAAATGCACTGTTAGTATTATGCAACAATTATGTAACCAATTATAATGTTAACCGTGTCTAAAATATTTTTCACCAAATTTCTACTTTCAAATAAAATTAGCTTCTGCATAGGTATCCCTAGGGGGGTGATTTTATTATATGTTGTTCTATGGCCATTATATAAAAAAGTGTCTCAGATTTTAGATAGAATGTATAGAACAAATTTTACACCTAATTAAACATTATCTTCTTTTATGTGGTTAGGATGTTTACACTAATTAGAGATTTATGAGAGAATGGAATACCATAGAGACAATCTGAGACACCCTTTTGAAGCCCATGATGTGTTGATTAAGATTTCGTTAAAAATTTCTGTATAGTTAAAGAGATGACAGAGCTAAATTCATTCAAGTGAACTTACCCAGATTTTGCCACTAATTACATTATAATTGATTACATAATGATTGCTTAATAAAAATATTGCATTCATTTAAAAGATTAATCTTTTATCTATCTATATATACCTCTTTTATTATTTTCTATGCATTCATAAGAAAGTTACAGAATTTTAAAGGTTAGTGATTGGAAGTAAAAAAATCTTTGTATTGTGCTACCTTAAAACGACCATAAGTTAAGCTGTTACGTCATGGGTTTTTTTTTGTAAACCGAAGTAGGTTCTTGGCATTATATTATTATATCTTGATGATGTAAATATTAAATCATATGCTGTTACCAAAAACAGGGTTGATATCTAAAAAAAAAATGTTTAACCCCGCCGCATTTTTGCGCATGTCCCAAGTCAGGAGCCTCTGACCTTTGTTAGTGTTGTATGATTTTTAATTTTAGTTTCTTGTGTACAATTCGGAGTTTAGTATGACGTCAATTATTACTGAACTAGTACATGCTAGTATACATATTTGTTTGGGGGCCAGCTGAAAGATGCCTCAGGGTGCGGAAGTTTCTCGCAGCATTGAAGACCCATTGGTGGCCTTTGGTTGTTGTCTGCTCTATGGTCGGGTTGTTGTCTCTTTGACACATTCCCCATTTCACTCTCAATTTTAGTATTAAATAAAAGATAGCTATCAAGGAAATGGTCGGTTAATTAAAAAAAAAGCATAAATACAAATCATGTTGTCACATAATAATTAGTAAGTATAAACATTAACAAGTTAGAAGGTAAAATAACCAAGAATGTGTCCCCAGTATAGTATACCGTGAAAATGGGGCAACATCTCTTATTTGGTATTAAAATTAGAAATATCGTATTATAGGGAACATGTGTACTAAATTTCAAGTTGATTGGACTTCAACTTCATCAAAAACTACCTCGACCAAAACCTTTAACATGAAGCGGGACAGATGGACGAACGGACGGACGGGCGGACGGATTAACGGACGAACGAACAGACCAGAAAACATATTGCCCATAACTGGGGCATAAACAAACTTTAAGTTATATAAGAAGTGGCACACTTATAATTCATAAATAAAAGTTGAAGTTATGAATATAGCATTTCACATTTACATGATGATTACCGGTACATTAAAAAACGCAAATGGATTAAAACTACTATTGAAGATTCAGTATCAGATTTGTCGTACTTGACTTTCAGCCTATGTCATCTGGACTTTAGCTGGCCTGGTAAAAACGAAGAATTCCAAAATAACTATATTTTATTACAACTGAGATCTCATGGCAACTGACGAATAGCCCAAAACACTAGCTTAAAAAGGTCGTTGCTCACGTGCTTAGAGATCCCAGGTTTTCTTCGTTTTACCAATGAAAATTATCGTTACATAATTTCGTAGCTGACCACAACATATTAATTGGTCACTCATAATTTTGTCTTGTCAACCAAGCTGACACTTTAATCTAAATTATTGATTTTCGTATACCTATGTTGCGACAATCTTTGTAATTTTGACAATAGGCCTAATTGCCTACACTCTTTCTTTTATTCAAAATATAGCATGTATAATTAATGAATGAATAATTATCAATATTTGTCAAATATCTGTAAAATCTATTTTCTTCTAAATTGTCCACTTTTACAAATTCATTTTGAGAATAAAAAATAAAATATTTAATAAAAAGAAAGTTTGCAAAGCTGTTATATTTCTTATTTTGCAAATTCGGAATTTCAAAATATATCTATAACATCTCCCCTCTGCCTTAATTGGCTTTGACCCCAAAGCCACATAACATCAACTACAAATATAAGACATATAAGATTAGAAAATCAAGTTAATGAATTTTATATACACTCATAAAATATATATACATTGTCACAAATATAATGTTCTATTGTTTTCTGCTATTGTTGTGTAAGGTAGTATGCTCATTGAGCCACATTAATAGGTGCTGAATAAATGCCATTTATGTTTGAAAAAAATATCGTGAGTTTGCTGAATTTAAGCCAATATATAAGATCCTTTAAAAACTCATACTCTGCATTGCTGGACATGGGTATCGTGAAATCTGACATTTGACAGTTTACTCACTTTTGTCAATACAATGTTATAAATACATTGAGGTTTTATTGTAAAATAGGATGGACTCAGAGGCAGAATAAGGACTGGTACTGTAACACATGTACTATCCACGGAATTTTTGTTTTGTTTTGTGAAAACAAATTTAAATTTGGTTCTACACGCAGTTTGCCAAAAAAAAAAAAAATCAACCAAACTAAACCAAAATAAAATAGTCAGTTGAATATTAGCATTGTTGCTCAAAATTATAGAACCATTGGCTCGGAAGGAAAAGCCGTCGCGGCTTGCAAAAATAAAAGAAGGTACAAACGCACATGTTGCTTTCTTTTTTACTGTAAAATAACAAGTGTTGAAGTAAATGTTCTAGCTTTGAACCACAAAAATATAAGAAAATTATCATATTATATACAAATAAATTAAACAAAAAAAACGTACTTCAACATTAGTCATGACTCTATGTAACTCTTCGTAAAAAACTGTCCACAATGTGTGTGTACTTTCTCTTTATGCTTTGGCTTTCAGTCTGTATCATTCAAGAAAATATTAACACCATAAAAAAAAAACTGTCATCAGTGAAAAGTTTCTAAGTGTGATTTAACCTTAACTTGTAAAAATGAAAAAAAAAAAGTGTGATGAGTTGTTAGATGAGCATGCGCATACTCTTAGCACTATTAGACAACAGATATAAATCTGTCATGGGTAACTAAACACCACAATTTTGAATAAATAATTTATGGCTTTTGAAAACAATCTAAAGTTCCTAAAAGATATAGTCTCGAGAATAACACTATAAAACAATTCAAAGACTTCAGCACTGGTGCAAAAGAAAAAAATGTGTATATGCTAATGTGCTTTATTAAAATTTTTTCTTTTATTTCAAGGAATGAAAAATACTTTAAAAGTTTTGTGTGACTAGTTTTGCCGTATGCATGTTTTTCTCTTTCGTTTAGTCCCTGTATTTGTATGTGTGCTAAAATATACTCTGATTAAATGTTCTGAAACATATTCCTCTGGTTCCCATGTGGGTTTTGAGCCGTCCGCCCATTTTACAAGGAAATGTCGTTTACCTTGTAAGCGCTTTAACTTCAAAAGTTTTTCCGCTTTATAAAACTGATGATCTTCTACCTGATCATCATTACCATCAGTGGTTTCATTCTCCCTATTTTGTGCTTGAGGCACATTCTCATCACTTTGATCATGCTGATCTACCCTATCAGCATTATTAGCTTGATTTTGTACCACCTCATTGGGTTGCAGCTGATGATCTCTTGGATCCTTGTAAAGGATTATTTCTTTTGCATTGATCATCGATTTTACCTCTTTATTAGTGCTGCACATTCTCAATTTGTATGTGTACTTTGGTCCCAACTCAGTTATGTAATAAGGCCCTTTGTACTTATCTACCAATTTCGGTGAGCGACCGACGGGAACCACATGTTGCCGAAGTAAAACTAAATCCCTTACTTTAAATTGTGGAATTTTTGAATTTCGGTCGTATCGCTCTTTAGATTTTAACTGTTTTTCTAACATATTTTTAGTGGCAAGATCTTGTGTGATCTTTAGATTTGATAGAACTTCTTCCATTTGAAGCTTGGCATCTGATGACAAATTCTGTTTAGGTGTAACAGAAGTGTCAAAAGGTAGATTCATTTCTCTACCAAACAGCAAATGAAAGGGAGAAAACTCAGTTGATTGAGTTGAAGGAGAATTGCGTAAAGCCATTAAAATTCCGGGTAATTTATCGGGCCAATTATTTTGAGCCTTATCACAGTATGCTCTGAAAGACTTTATCAGAGTTGAATTGCACCTTTCTACTAACCCATTTGTTTGAGGATGTTACGAGCTAGTATGATATCTTGTAACATCAAATATCTCACATAACGACAGAACTAAGTTATTCATGAAGCTTTTTCCACGATCACTAACCAAAAACCTTGCTGCGCCAAATCTAGAGAAAACCTCTTTGAACAAGACCTTTGCGACTTCAGAAGCCTCTTGTGTTTTCATAGCAAATGCTTCAACCCACTTACTACAACTATCAACCAAAACGAGCAAGTATGTTTCACCTTTGTTTGTCTTGCTCAGCTTTAAGAAATCCATATGCCATCGATCAAATGGAACTACCACTGGCAAAGGATTTAAAGGTGGATTTTTGCGTGTATGGTCAACCTTAATTCGTTGACACCTGTCACAAGAAAGAACATGGTCTTTGACTGTTTGGTGCATTTTTGGCCAAAAATATTTTTGTCTCAAAGCAGCCAAAACCCTGTCTAATCCTAAGTGTGCACCACCATAATTCAAGTCATGATAAGCTAGCAAAGCATGACGTCTGAGAGCTAATGGAAGACATAATTGTTTAATGTACTTTTCATCTGGACTCGTTTTAAACCTCTTTTGAAACCATTTATACAAAACACCATCACAAACCGAGTAATCTTGAGATTCTGCTAGAACTTTTTGTCGAACCTTTTCACTTTGAGGTAAAACGTCATTTTGCAAGTAATTAAACATATCCTGAAAATCTGGGTCAACTTGTTGTAACTGACCTACAGCAGGAATGTCCAATAACTCACTATTGACGACTTCAGGATCTAGAGGAGCAAGAAGTGTATAGTCTCCATAAAATAATTCGAGCTCTACACTCTCCAAGTCCTCGTCTCCTTTATTGTCTACCTCTAGATCTGTCTCACAAGCATTAACCTCAATTGTATCTGACAGAAACTCATTTTCATTTGCATTTGCAACAAACACTTTCACTGGCGATGTTTTATTTTCATCAGCCACTTCAGTATATGTGCGTCTGCTGAGAGCATCTGCCACCTCATTGTTTTTACCTGGTTTGTGAACGATATCAAAGTCGAAGTCTTGTAATTTAAGAGCCCAACGACCTAATTTACCGACTGCAACCTTTTGATCCATCAAGTATTTAAGAGCCTTGTGATCTGTGAAAATTCTGAATCGACGAGTCAAATAAGCACGAAAATGTTTGACACCCTCTAGAACAGCTAAACATTCTTGTTCTGTGGTGCACCAGATTCGTTCTGCCCTAGACAAACTTCTACCTCCATAAGCTATGACATGCTCTCGACCTTGACTATCTAATTGACCTAGAACAAACCCAATTGCCGTACTACTAGCATCACAAGTTAGCATAAAAGGTTTGTTCATATCAGGATATGCCAAGATCGGTGCTGATAATAAAGCCTTTTTGAGCTTGTCAAAAGCTTCTTGACATATCGAAGTCCAATGAAATTTCTTTTCAAAATCCTTTCTCAATAAAGCATTCAAAGGAGAAGCAATGTTAGCAAAAGAATCAACGAACTTCCGATAGTAACTACACATGCCCAGAAAAGATTTAACCTGTTTTTGATTTTTAGGGACCGGAAATGAACTAACAGCATCCGTTTTAGATGGATCCACATGAACTCCGTGTTTTGATAGGATGTGACCTAAGTATTTGACTTCTTTGACTGCAAACTCACATTTGGTTGGTTTCAATGTAAGATTTGCGTCTCGGAGTCTGTTAAATACTTGTTCTAGATGCCTAAGATGCTCCTCAAAAGTTTTACTAAAGATAAGAATGTCATCGACATAGACCAAAACAAATTTCCAATTTAACCCTCTGAGCACTTGAGTCATGATCATCTGAAAACTGACAGGAGAGTTTCTGAGACCGAAAGGTAAACGAAGCCATTCATAAACACCATTTCGTGTAATGAATGCAGATTTGTGCCTTGTTTCCTCGTCCATCTCAATTTGATGGAAGCCACTATAAAGATCAAGTGATGAGAATATATTTGCTTGTGATTCTCCTAATGTATCAAAGACACATTCAAGCCTAGGCAATGGAAATAGACATAGGAATTGTTTGCTTGTTGAGCAAACGATAATCACAACAAAATCTCCATTGCCCTGACTGTTTCTTTTTCACAAGAACCACGGGAGAATGGTACTCACTATTTGATGGCTTGATCAGGTTGTGTCGTTCCATCTCTTCGACATGTCTGCTAATTTCCTTTTCAACAGGCGGCGACTGGTGGTAGAATGGTCTTTTCACTGGTTTTGCGTCTCTGTATGTCTCTATTTTGTGTTTGTATATTTTTGAATGACCTAACTCTGAAAGACTTGTAGCGAAAACATCTCTATTACCATTCAAAAATGTAAAAAGCTTTTGTTTTTGCTCTTGTGTTAAGTCAGAATTCTTTAAATCAAAATCAATGCGTGTTTTCGTTTTGTTATTTTCTGTATCTATTGCATGTATGTTAGCATCACTTGTAGGTGCATCATTTAACTCTTGTGTTGACTCTATTTCAATGTCTGACACAGTTGCTAAAACTTTACTTGCATGAATTGTAACTGATTTCTTTGTAGGGTTCAAAACTCTAATGACTGCTTTTCCTTTGTTAATTTTAACCAAACACTTTGCACTCATCAGATTTAAACCTTGTATTTCATCATTTGGTTCTAAAAGAACTATTTCCCCTGAATTTCGTTTTGAAATTTTTATGCTAATATTAGTCTCATGTTGTGGGGGTATAGTTACAGTTAACAATGACCTTGCAAGTCCAGTATTAGCTTTTAAAGTGCAGATTTCTTGTTCATTGTCTTTAAAACATAATGTTTGTGTGTCAAAATCTATTTTAACTTTATGTGACAACATGAAATCTACTCCTATAATCAAAGAATGCTGAAGACCTTCGATTACATGTACGTACTGTTGAAATACAGTGCCTTTAAATGACAGTGGTAATAAAATTTTGCCTAATACCCGTGAACGTGTACCTCCAACACCTGTTATGTTAAAATACTCAGATTTGCAAAGCTTATTATCTTTAAAGGGCAATTTACTAAAAAAATCTGAGCTGCAACATGTAATTTGTGCGCCTGTGTCTACAAGGCTGTGCGTTTTTCTGCCTTGCACATCTACAACAGTAGTATTTTTATGCATAGATGTCGCCAAATTCACCTCTGCATACGATCTGCCTTTGTGCCTATCCTCAGACTGACGCCTACGGACAGGCGCGAATCCCTAAAACCCACGTTTGTGAAAATTGTTATTATGATTATAAGTACCCCTATCATTTCTATATCTTTCTTGGCTTCTACTATTAATACAAACTCTACCAAAGTGACCTTGTTTTTTACATTTATGGCATATTTTATCAAAAGCAGGGCACCTTTTATTACGCTTACACAACGTACCGCAATTATAGCAGACTTTATCCTCCTCCCTGATGGTCTGTCTTGATTGTCGACTCTGTCCATTGTTGTAACCGCCGTCGTACTCTCTGTGTTGCTGGTTCTGCTGTTGATACTGCTGCTGATGCTGTTGATACTGCTGATGATGCTGCTGTTGTTGTTGCTGCTGCTGCTGCCCTGTTCCAATTGCCATCAACGTTGTACTCATATTCTCTAGCATCGTCTGAAGATTCGCTATAGATGCACCATGGTCTTCTGAATTTAGTTTGACAGCTCGCTCTGCTTGCAACGCTGCTTCTCTTACCTCCGTCAGTGTTAATGGTTGGGGAACTCTTGAGTAAACCTTCTCGCCAATTTTCCCATTAAGTGCTTGAATAACCATTCCGACCACGATGTTTTCTGGAATAACTGCACCCTTCATCTCTGTCTGTAACCGGACGAAAAAATCGTTCACCGTCTCATCCTGTAGTTGTTTGATTCGAAACAGCCCTACATCAAACATGGTACTTTGATTTGAAAACCTTTTCAGGAACTCCGCCTTCAGCTGTTGGATGTTGTTTTTCACCGTATCTGTTAAGCTGTTATACCACAACAATGGCGCACCTTTAGCTAACTTGAATGGAAAAGTTGAGCAAATATTATTCCCTACAATGTTGTTTAGCATACACCATTGCATGAAAAATGTCCACCACTGACCTGCTATTTCTTCCTCATTAAACTTGTCTAAAGTTATACCCCCTGGCATAATTACTGGTCTAACTGCTTCTGTGTTGTTGACAGTATTTGCTGTTGCAACTGTTGTACTTGTACTGGTTGACGCTGTTACCCCTGTGCGTGACGCTGTTGTTATTGTGCTTGACGCTGTTGTTATTGTGCTTGTTGCTGTTGTACCTGTGCTCGTATCTGCTGTGCCTGTAGTTCCAGTGTCTGTTTCTGTAGTTGTTGGTGCTGATCTTAAAAAGTAGTTACTACCGCTATTGAGTGGTGCAGGCATTTGTTCTGTATTCTCGGGGACTAGCCGGGATTTTTGGGTACCTCCTCCAAATGTCGTACTTGACTTTCAGCCTATGTCATCTGGACTTTAGCTGGCCTGGTAAAAACGAAGAATTCCAAAATAACTATATTTTATTACAACTGAGATCTCATGGCAACTGACGAATAGCCCAAAACACTAGCTTAAAAAGGTCGTTGCTCACGTGCTTAGAGATCCCAGGTTTTCTTCGTTTTACCAATGAAAATTATCGTTACATAATTTCGTAGCTGACCACAACATTTTAATTGGTCACTCATAATTTTGTCTTGTCAACCAAGCTGACACTTTAATCTAAATTATTGATTTTCGTATACCTATGTTGCGACAATCTTTGTAATTTTGACAATAGGCCTAATTGCCTACACTCTTTCTTTTATTCAAAATATAGCATGTATAATTAATGAATGAATAATTATCAATATTTGTCAAATATCTGTAAAATCTATTTTCTTCTAAATTGTCCACTTTTACAAATTCATTTTGAGAATAAAAATAAAATATTTAATAAAAAGAAAGTTTGCAAAGCATATATTTTGAAATTCCGAATTTGCAAAATAAGAAATATAACAGATTTATACAGTATGTATAGCAAATATGCATAGCCTGTACAATGTTATTGTTTGTCACTAAAAGAATCGTGAACTTTGAATTTTTTAACACTTAACACAATATTTTAAAGACTGAAATGCTGAAAACAAAGTTCAAAGTTTTCGATGAGGTCAGGGTTTAAGACGTTAAAAACTCATTAAGATATGTAGACGAAAGAGGCATGAACATCTTCAAGCTTCTCTAAAAATTCATTATTTCTACAATATATATATCCTGAAATTAGCACATTGATCGCAGGTGTAAAGTATCATGTGCAATCATACCACATCTCCTTATCTTATCCAAAATGTTATGCTTTTTTTTTTATGAAACAGTTGTTGGTAAGTAGTATTTCATGAAACCCCAAAACATTCGAATTTGATTAGAAACGTAGACATACTTCATTAAAGGGTCTCGTTGGCCGAGTGATCTAAGTAGTTACTTCTGTAATCACTAGCCAGTCAACACTGAGGTTGTGAGTTCGTTTTTAACCTTAATTTCTCCTTTCAATGTTGATCTATTTATTATTTTCATTCTGAATGTCTTCACTTGCAGGACTGAATGTCCAGCCAAAAGGTTTCAACTTTCAAGATTTACAACCGATTTCATTGAGTGTGAAGCCAAAGGTAAATCTTTGGTAAGCTTGCTTGTTAGCTGAACCTTGAAGTCATTATTATGTCAGGTGTAATACCCTCCTTTCGAAGTAGCATAGTCCATCAGACAGATAGATTGGTAATCTGCTGGACTAGTATATTCTTAAAGGAGGGTAGTTAACCTGACCTAACAATGACTTTATGGGTTATCTAACAAGCAAGCTAACTAAAAATATTACCTTTGACTTCACACTCAATGAAATCGGCTGTAGTATTCACCAAGTTCAACCTTTCCGGTATTGAATAAATATTTGAAGTTACTAATAAAATCTTATTTATTGCATTAGCATGATTAGGGACATTAAACTGTAGTACTAGTAGTGCAAGTTGTGCCTTCAATAGCAAGTGAGAGGGAAAACAAGTTCAACTAACGTTTTTGGTGAATATTCAACAACTACCCTAATTGTTTTTTAAGCAGCTAAGTAGCAAGAAATAATTTTAAAAGTCCAAAAATCTGACATTTTTAGAATATTTGAAGAATAATAAAAATCCGATGGCAATACATGCTTCAATTATGTGTACAATAAACCTATTAGGTATTAAAGCTGTATCTCAAAAACTGTAGGAGGATAATTTACGGGATAACCGACTCTTTATATATATATATATAGCTTGTACCAAAAATACCGGACATTTCAAGAAAATTTTATAAAAAACATCAAAACCTTGTAGACATACAAAACTCTATTATAAATAAAAAAGCTGGTTAGGTAAAAAACTGAAGGAGATAGCTAGACGTATATGTCCAGACAGAAACAGACGGACAGATGGATGGACGGACAGATCTAAATTAACGAACGTGCTCGACATTTTGTCCCGTGAGGGGAGGAGGGAATGTGAAATAGAATTAAGAGGACATAGTTTACATGTACATTAAACAGCTAGGCAAGAAGAACCAGTGCACTCCAGGAATCGGTATAGTTTTGGCATGAAATTTTGACACTTACATAGAACTCCAGACAAAACAAAATATACATTCGAAATGGCAAACAAATACACAAGTTTGTTTGCCATGGGTCTTATCCAATTTGTATTTATGCAAGTAAAATATGTTTAAAGTAATTTCGCTATAGCATGTTTTATTTGATAATCCATATAGGATCTGAGTCAATTGAATGCTACATGTGTACTTTTATTTTATGATTACATCTTGTCAAAAGAGTGCTCTGACACATATATATAAGAAAAATCAGTAGTGTACCGATATATGAATAGGCTGGAAGTACATAATTTACAGTATAGTATAAATAAAGGCAACAGTAGTATACCGCTGTTCAAAACTCATAAATCCATGGACAAAAAACAAAATCGGGGTAACAAACCAAAACCACTATAAGTGTATAGTTAACTTAATTTCAGTATCAACTGCTCTTTACCTGGAATAATGTTTATAATTACATACTTTGGATTTAATACTGACTGCACATGCATAACGTATTAGTTTAGTACTCTAAGCAGATTTTTGTCTATCAACAAGTGATTTTAATATTCTTAATTCTCTGTTCTATGAACTACTAAATTATGGATAATGCACATGTGAAGTCCTAAAACTTAAGGTCACAAATATATATATGGAGGTGTTTAACGACCTTGACTGGCTATACAAATACGTGCACGAAATGGATATGATACATAAATTTATTTTTCTGTAGATGGTTAAATAGAAAACTTTAAAGTGCAAAATATATACGTTTTGATGAAATGATTTTCTTCAGAATTACAAAAAGAGTTTGAATATATTGAGCATTTGTTATAAAATTCATTTGTAAGATTTTGTTGAATATTTGAAAATTATATAAATAAAAATTAATTCACCATATTTCAAGGGACACAACTCTGTATTTGGCTGCACAGTGTTAGACTATTTTGATCATTATGGGTCTAATTTCACTTACAACATATTTCTTTAAGAGAGTGACATGTCTTGATGACTGGATACGACATAAAACAACCGTACGTGATATTCTGATCAATTATGGATCCCGGAAAAATTTCGTACCCGTGCCGTTCACTTTGACGTATTATAATGACTTGTCAAAATATGTAAACAATCGGATTATTTCAACAGTACCCATCAGCGTGTGTGAAATCAGAACCTATGTCAATTTAGAGCCGGAAGTGAAAGTAGAACCATATTTTACACATGCGTTATAGCCTACTAATAGACATATATATCTACCCAAAAGATGATGCGAACTGTCACGATGCCGGATTTATTATCAAATTAAGTAGCTGAAATCAACACCATTTTTACAATTATCATTGGACATCATTAAACTGTTGAACTGATAATAATAAAATGTACGAATAAAATGGCAACATTTAAATATTTTTCTCTGTTAAAGGCACATAAATTTATGTTCTGTTTGGCGTGAATAGGAGTCTGGATGGGGTTTACAGAAAAGGGAATAAAAGTAAGAAAAGGTGCAGAATAAAGGGTAAAATGAATAAAAAATATAGAATATTGGCAAAAATGATAATAAAATTAATAGACAAGAGTATGGTGCACAATTACAAAGAATAAAGAATAATGGGCATGCAAAATAAATAATAAATATAGAAAAAAATGACCTCAAAATCAAAGAATAAAGACATAATAAAAAAGACCATCCCCTTCAATCCAGACCCTCATGAATTTGATTCCAGTTCTATCGTAATTAATTACAAACGCTTGTTGACCTTAATTTTGAAGATAAAAATGTAAGAAAAAGAAATTATTGAAAGCTTAGTGTTGATGAACGCTTCAATGTGCCAGTAAAGTAAAAAATATATGTGTATTTATTTTTTATCTGGGACTAATTACTACATTAATTTACTAGTTCCAGTTTCATACATATTAAAATAGTCATAAGTTATTCAATATTAGAATGTAATATGTGTTTTTTTCCATAGATATCAGGTACAACGATCTACAATACTACATAAATATAAGTTGTTAATCCAGAACCAAACATGTAATACTACATTTATGATGGGTATTTCTAAAATATCAAAATATGATTACAATTATACAAGCATTTTCTCCCATGTGAAAATTACTTTTATCGACCAGAATTTTTTTGGCATATGAGTAAAACAGAGGTTGGAATTTAAAGAGAAAGATTAGTTTGACGTAGTTTATTTATGTAGGCATGTAAATGATTAAAAATCTTTAAATGACAAAAAAATAATATGACTATCTACGTAATGTCTACATAAATAAAACGTCAAAACGAACGCGATTTGTTATTAAATTCTGTTTAATGGACGACTATTTTATTTTCGGGGGAGAGTTAGGGGAAGAAATCCGCTAAAAAAAAATGCATATACCTACCAACAGTGGTAAATAAATAGCCAATCCACAAAAACCAAGAATACCAAATGCCCGTCCCCTTAAGTAAAATAAGGACGAAGCCAAGTAAAATGGTATGGATAGGGTTCTTTAATTTCTGTATTCTTTAAATTTTTAGGGCATTTTTCTTTATCTGTAAGAATAACGCTTATTTTGTAAAATTCCCATTAACATAATTTTACAATTCAAATTTTCTGTAATTGGAGGAATTCTTTATTCTGTACATTGCTCGTTTCTCTAATCAGTAACGTATAACATAATTATTTTATTTTCCACAGTTATTCTCTACTCTTTATGTTTTCAGTTCATTTTTCTCTATTCATTATACGTGTTATATTTATTTGCCATATTTCTTCATGAATGCCCCATCCAGACCCTAATGTTATTGAAACGTAAATCAATGTAATTCATTGTTAAACTTAAACTTTATTTCCTCTGAATTTTCAAAATCTTCTTTCCCTTCGAAAAAGACTGAACAACGATAAACCTATATATATGTCTATATATACTAGGATATTACGTGTATATATGAACCAAGTCTGTATATGGAATCATATATATATAAAACTGACGTCGAAAGGTAACACATGCCCACCGAGGGTCTTTTTTTGACAGCTCAGGTGGTCGTGTGGTCTAGCGGGACGGCTGCAGTGCAGGCGATTTGGTGTCACGATATCACAGTAGCATGGGTTCGAATCCCGGCGAGGGAAGAACCAAAAATTTGCGAAAGCAAATTTACAGATCTAACATTGTTGGGTTGATGTTTAGACGAGTTGTATATATATATATATATATAACATGTTAATCCAAAACCAAACACGTAAATCTAGAACCAAGACCTGGTCAAACCAGAACCAAGACTGTACATGGTATAAATATAACGTGTTAATCCAGAACCAAACATGTAAATCTAAAACCAAGACCTGGTCAATCCAGAACAAAGACTGTATATGGTATAAATATAACGTGTTAATCTAGAACCAAACATGTAAATCTAGAACCATGACCTGGTCAAACCAGAACCAATACTGTATACGGTATTAATATAAGTTGTTAATCCAGAACCAAACATGTAAATCGAGAACCAAGACCTTGTCAATCCAGAACCAATACAGTATATATGGTATAAATATAACGTGTTAATCTAGAACCAAACATGTGAATCTAGAACCAAGACCTGGTAAATCCAGAACCAATACTGTATATGGTATAAATAGAACGTGTTAATATATATCCAACCATGTGAATCTAGAACCAAGACCTGGTCAATCCAGAACCAAGACTGTATATGGTATAAATATAACGTGTTTATCCAGAACCAAACATGTAAATCTAGAACCAAGACCTGGTAAACCAGAACCAAGACTGTACATGGTATAAATATAACGTGTTAATACAGAACCAAACATGTACATATAAAACCAAGACCTGGTCAATCCAGAACCAAGAATGTATATGGTATAAATATAACGTGTTAATCCAGAACCAAACATGTAAATCTAGAACCAAGACCTGGTCAATCCAGAACCAATACTGTTAATACTAGTAGTATAAATATAACGTGTTAATCCAGAACCAAACATGTAAATGTAGAACCAAGAACTTGTCAATCCAGAACCAATACTGTATATGGTATAAATATAACGTGTTAATCTAGAACCAACCATGTAAATCTAAAACCATGACCTGCTCAAACCAGAACCAATACTGTAGATGGTATAAATATAACGATTCAATCCAGAACCAATACTGTATATGGTATAAATATAACGTGTTTATCCAGACCCAAACATGTAAATCTAGAACCAAGACCTTGTCAATCCAGAACAAAGTCAGTATATGGTATAAATATAACGTGTTAATCCAGAACCAAACATGTAAATCTAGAACTTAGACCTTGTCAATCCAGAACCAAGTTAGTATATGGTATAAATATAACGTGTTAATCCAGAACCAAACATGCATGTAAATCTAGAACCAAGACCTTGTCAATCCAGAACCAAAACTGTTTATGGTATAAATATAACGTGTTAATCCAGAACAAAACATGTAAATCTAGAACCAAGACCTGGTCAAATCAGAACCAATACTGTTAATAGTATAAATATAACGTGTTAATCCAGAACCAAACATGTAAATCGAAAACCAAGACCTTGTCAAACCAGAACCAAGTCAGTATATGGTATAAGTATAACGTGTTAATCTAGAACCAAACATGTAAATCTAGAACTAAGACCTTGTCAATCCAGAACCAAGTCAGTATATGGTATAAATAGAACGTGTTAATCTATATCCAACCATGTGAATCTAGAACCACGACATGGTCAATCCAGAACCAAGACATGGTCAATCCAGAACCAAGACTGAACATGGTATAAATATAACGTGTCAATCCAGAACCAATACTGTATATGGTATAACTATAACGTATTTATCCAGAACCAAACATGTAAATCTAGAACCAAGACCTTGTCAATCCAGAACCAAGTCAGTATATGGTATAAATATAACGTGTTAATCCAGAACCAAACATGTAAATCTAGAACCATGACCTGGTCAAACCAGAACCAATACTGTATATGGTATAAATATAACGTGTTAATCCAGAACCAAACCAAGACCTTGTCAATTCAGAACCAATACTGTATATGGTATAAATAGAACGTGTTAATCTATATCCAACCATGTGAATCTAGAACCAAGACCTGGTCAATCCAGAACCAAGTCAATATATGGTATAAATATAAAGTGTTAATCCAGAACCAAACATGCATGTAAATCTAGAACCAAGACCTTGTCAATCCAGAACCAAAACTGCTTATGGTATAAATATAACGTGTTAATCCAGAACAAAACATGTAAATCTAGAACCAAGACCTGGTCAATCCAGAACCAATACTGTTAATACTAGTAGTATAAATATAACGTGTTAATCCAGAACCAAACATGTAAATCTAGAACCAAGAACTTGTCAATCCAGAACCAATACTGTATATGGTATTATTATAACGTGTTAATCCAGAACCAAACATGTAAATCTAGAACTAAGACCTTGTCAATCCAGAACCAATACAGTATATGGTATAAATATAACGTGTTAATCTAGAACCAAACATGTGAATCTAGAACCAAGACCTTGTCAAACCAGAACCAAGACTGTATATGATATAAGTATAACGTGTTAATCCAGAACCAAACATGTAAATCTAGAATTAAGACCTTGTCAAACCAGAACCAAAACTGTATATGGTATAAATAGAACGTGTTAATCCAGAACCAAACATGTAAATCGAGAACCAAGACCTTGTCAATCCAGAACCAAGTCAGTATATGGTATAAATATAACGTGTTAAACCAGAACCAAACATGTACACCTAAAACCAAGACCTGGTCAATCCAGAACCAAGAATGTATATGGTATAAATATAACGTGTTAATCCAGAACCAAACATGTAAATCTAGAACCAAGACCTGGTCAATCCAAAACCAATACTGTTAATACTAGTAGTATAAATATAACGTGTTAATTCAGAACCAAACATGTTAATCTAGAACCAAGAACTTGTCAATCCAGAACCAATACTGTATATGGTATAAATATAACGTGAACCAACCATGTAAATCTAGAACCATGACCTGCTCAAACCAGAACCAATACTGTAGATCGTATAAATATAACGTGTCAATCCAGAACCAATACTGTATATGGTATAAATATAACGTGTTTATCCAGAACCAAACATGTAAATCTAGAACCAAGACCTTGTCAATCCAGAACCAAGTCAGTATATGGTATAAATATAACGTGTTAATCCAGAACCAAACATGTAAATCTGGAACCAAGACCTTGTCAATCCAGAACCAAGTCAGTATATGGTATAAATATAACGTGTTAATCCAGAACTAAACATGTAAATCTGGAACCAAGACCTTGTCAATCCAGAACCAAGTCAGTATATGGTATAAATATAACGTGTTAATCTAGAACCAAACATGTAAATCTAGAACCAAGAACTTGTCAAACCAGAACCAATACTGTATATGGTATAAATATAACGTGTTAATCCAGAACCAAACCAAGACCTTGTCAAACCAGAACCAAGACTGTATATGATAGAAATATAACGTGTTAATCCAGAACCAAACATGTAAATCTAGAACCAAGACCTTGTCAAACCAGAACCAAGACTGTATATGGTATAAATAGAACGTGTTAATCTAGAACCAAACATGTAAATCTAGAACCAAGACCTTGTCAAACCAGAACCAATACTGTATATGGTATAAATATAACGTGTTAATCTAGAACCAAACATGTGAATCTAGAACCAAGACCTAGTCAATCCAGAACCAAGTCAGTATATGGTATAAATATAACGTGTTAATCCAGAACAAAACATGTAAATCTGGAACCAAGACCTTGTCAATCCAGAACCAAGTCAGTATATGGTATAAATATAACGTGTTAATCCAGAATCAAACCAAGACCTTGTCAAACCAGAACCAAGACTGTATATGATATAAATATAACGTGTTAATCCAGAACCAAACATGTAAATCTAGAACCAAGACCTTGTCAAACCAGAACCAAGACTGTATATGGTATAAATAGAACGTGTTAATCCAGAACCAAACATGTAAATCTAGAACCAAGAACTTGTCAATCCTGAACCAATACTGTATATGGTATTATTATAACGTGTTAATCCAAACCAAACATGTAAATCTAGAACCAAGACCTGTTCAATCTAGAACCAAGACTGTATATGGTATAAATATAACGTGTTAATCCAGAACCAATACTGTATATGGTATAAATAGAACGTGTTAATCTAGAACCAAACATGTAAATCTAGAACCAAGAACTTGTCAATCCAGAACCAAGTCAGTATATGGTATAAATATAACGTGTTAATCTAGAACCAAACATGTGAATCTAGAACCAAGACCTTGTCAATCCAGAACCAAGTCAGTATATGGTATAAATATAACGTGTTAATCTAGAACCAAACATGTAAATCTAGAACCAAGAACATGTCAAACCAGAACCAATACTGTATATGGTATAAATATAACGTGTTAATCCAGAACCAAACCAAGACCTTGTCAAACCAGAACCAAGACTGTATATGATATAAATATAACGTGTCAATCCAGAACCAAACATGTAAATCTAGAACCAAGACCTTGTCAAACCAGAACCAAGACTGTATATGGTATTATTATAACGTGTTAATCCAGAACCAAACATGTAAATCTAGAACTACGACCTTGTCAATCCAGAACCAATACAGTATATGGTATAAATATAACGTGTTAATCTAGAACCAAACATGTGAATCTAGAACCAAGACCTTGTCAAACCAGAACCAAGACTGTATATGATATAAATATAACGTGTTAATCCAGAACCAAACATGTAAATCTAGAATTAAGACCTTGTCAAACCAGAACCAAAACTGTATATGGTTTAAATAGAACGTGTTAATCCAGAACCAAACATGTAAATCGAGAACCAAGACCTTGTCAATCCAGAACCAAGTCAGTATATGGTATAAATATAACGTGTTAAACCAGAACCAAACATGTACATCTAAAACCAAGACCTGGTCAATCCAGAACCAAGAATGTGTATGGTATAAATATAACGTGTTAATCCAGAACCAAACATGTAAATCTAGAACCAAGACCTGGTCAATCCAGAACCAATACTGTTAATACTAGTAGTATAAATATAACGTGTTAATTCAGAACCAAACATGTTAATCTAGAACCAAGAACTTGTCAATCCAGAACCAATACTGTATATGGTATAAATATAACGTGAACCAACCATGTAAATCTAGAACCATGACCTGCTCAAACCAGAACCAATACTGTAGATCGTATAAATATAACGTGTCAATCCAGAACCAATACTGTATATGGTATAAATATAACGTGTTTATCCAGAACCAAACATTTAAATCTAGAACCAAGACCTTGTCAATCCAGAACCAAGTCAGTATATGGTATAAATATAACGTGTTAATCCAGAACCAAACATGTAAATCTAGAACTTAGACCTTGTCAATCCAGAACCAAGTCAGTATATGGTATAAATATAACGTGTTAATCCAGAACCAAACATGCATGTAAATCTAGAACCAAGACCTTGTCAATCCAGAACCAAAACTGGTTATGGTATAAATATAACGTGTTAATCCAGAACAAAACAAGTAAATCTAGAACCAAGACCTGGTCAAACCAGAACCAATACTGTTAATAGTATAAATATAACGTGTTAATCCAGAACCAAACATGTAAATCGAGAACCAAGACCTTGTCAAACCAGAACCAAGTCAGTATATGGTATAAGTATAACGTGTTAATCTAGAACCAAACATGTAAATCTAGAACTAAGACCTTGTCAATCCAGAACCAAGTCAGTATATGGTATAAATAGAACGTGTTAATCTATATCCAACCATGTGAATCTAGAACAAAGACCTGGTCAATCCAGAACCAAGACTGTACATGGTATAAATATAACGTGTCAATCCAGAATCAATACTGTATATGGTATAAATATAACGTGTTTATCCAGAACCAAACATGTAAATTTAGAACCAAGACCTTGTTAATCCAGAACCAAGTTAGTATATGGTATAAATATAACGTGTTAATCCAGAACCAAACATGTAAATCTAGAACCAAGACCTTGTCAATCCAGAACCAAGTCAGTATATGGTATAAATAGAACGTGTTAATCTATATCCAACCATGTGAATCTAGAACCAAGACCTAGTCAATCCAGAACCAAGACTGTACATGGTATAAATATAACGTGTCAATCCAGAACCAATACTGTATATGGTATAAATATAACGTGTTTATCCAGAACCAAACATGTAAATCTAGAACCAAGACCTTGTCAATCCAGAACCAAGTCAGTATATGGTATAAATATAACGTGTTAATCCAGAACCAAACATGTAAATCTAGAACCAAGACCTTGTCAATCCAGAACCAATACTGTATATGGTATAAATATAACGTGTTAATCCAGAACCAAACCAAGACCTTGTCAATTCAGAACCAATACTGTATATGGTATAAATAGAACGTGTTAATCTATATCCAACCATGTGAATCTAGAACCAAGACCTGGTCAATCCAGAACCAAGTCAGTATATGGTATAAATATAACGTGTTAATCCAGAACCAAACATGTAAATCTAGAACCAAGAACTTGTCAATCCAGAACCAATACTGTGTATGGTATAAATATAACGTGTTTATCCAGAACCAAACATGTAAATCTAGAACTAAGAACTTGTCAATCCAGAACCAAAACTGTTTATGGTATAAATATAACGTGTTTATCCAGAACCAAACATGTAAATCTAGAACCAAGACCTTGTCAATCCAGAACCAAGTCAGTATATGGTATAAATATAACGTGTTTATCCAGAACCAAACATGTAAATCTAGAACCAAGAACTTGTCAATCCAGAACCAAAACTGTTTATGGTATAAATATAACGTGTTAATCCAGAACCAAACATGTAAATCTAGAACCAAGACCTTGTCAATCCAGAACCAAAACTGTATATGGTATAAATATAACGTGTTAATCCAGAACCAAACATGCATGTAAATCTAGAACCAAGACCTTGTCAATCCAGAACCAAAACTGTTTATGGTATAAATATAACGTGTTAATCCAGAACAAAACATGTAAATCTAGAACCAAGACCTGGTCAATCCAGAACCAATACTGTTAATACTAGTAGTATAAATATAACGTGTTAATCCAGAACCAAACATGTAAATCTAGAACCAAGAACTTGTCAATCCAGAACCAAGTCAGTATATGGTATAAATATAACGTGTTAATCCAGAACCAAACATGCATGTAAATCTAAAACCAAGACCTTGTCAATCCAGAACCAAAACTGTATATGGTATAAATATAACGTGTTAATCCAGAACAAAACATGTAAATCTAGAACCATGACCTGGTCAAACCAGAACCAATACTGTATATGGTATAAATATAACGTGTTTATCCAGAACCAAACATGTAAATCTAGAACCAAGACCTTGTCAATCCAGAACCAAGTCAGTATATGGTATAAATATAACGTGTTAATCCAGAACCAAACATGTAAATCTAGAACCAAGACCTTGTCAATCCAGAACCAAAACTGTATATGGTATAAATATAACGTGTTAATCCAGAACAAAACATGTAAATCTAGAACCATGACCTGGTCAAACCAGAACCAATACTGTATATGGTATAAATATAACGTGTTAATCCAGAACCAAACATGTAAATCTGGAACCAAGACCTTGTCAATCCAGAACCAAGTCAGTATATGGTATAAATATAACGTGTTAATCCAGAACCAAACATGTAAATCTAGAACCAAGACCTTGTCAATCCAGAACCAAAACTGTATATGGTATAAATATAACGTGTTAATCCAGAACAAAACATGTAAATCTAGAACCATGACCTGGTCAAACCAGAACCAATACTGTATATGGTATAAATATAACGTGTTAATCCAGAACCAAACATGTAAATCTGGAACCAAGACCTTGTCAATCCAGAACCAAGTCAGTATATGGTATAAATATAACGTGTTAATCCAGAACCAAACATGTAAATCTGGAACCAAGACCTTGTCAATCCAGAACCAAGTCAGTATATGGTATAAATATAACGTGTTAATCTAGAACCAAACATGTAAATCTAGAACCAAGAACTTGTCAAACCAGAACCAATACTGTATATGGTATAAATATAACGTGTTAATCCAGAACCAAACCAAGACCTTGTCAAACCAGAACCAAGACTGTATATGATATAAATATAACGTGTTAATCCAGAACCAAACATGTAAATCTAGAACCAAGACCTTGTCAAACCAGAACCAAGACTGTATATGGTATAAATAGAACGTGTTAATCCAGAACCAAACATGTAAATCTAGAACCAAGACCTTGTCAAACCAGAACCAATACTGTATATGGTATAAATATAACGTGTTAATCTAGAACCAAACATGTGAATCTAGAACCAAGACCTAGTCAATCCAGAACCAAGTCAGTATATGGTATAAATATAACGTGTTAATCCAGAACAAAACATGTAAATCTGGAACCAAGACCTTGTCAATCCAGAACCAAGTCAGTATATGGTATAAATATAACGTGTTAATCCAGAATCAAACCAAGACCTTGTCAAACCAGAACCAAGACTGTATATGATATAAATATAACGTGTTAATCCAGAACCAAACATGTAAATCTAGAACCAAGACCTTGTCAAACCAGAACCAAGACTGTATATGGTATAAATAGAACGTGTTAATCCAGAACCAAACATGTAAATCTAGAACCAAGAACTTGTCAATCCTGAACCAATACTGTATATGGTATTATTATAACGTGTTAATCCAAACCAAACATGTAAATCTAGAACCAAGACCTGTTCAATCTAGAACCAAGACTGTATATGGTATAAATATAACGTGTTAATCCAGAACCAATACTGTATATGGTATAAATAGAACGTGTTAATCTAGAACCAAACATGTAAATCTAGAACCAAGAACTTGTCAATCCAGAACCAAGTCAGTATATGGTATAAATATAACGTGTTAATCTAGAACCAAACATGTGAATCTAGAACCAAGACCTTGTCAATCCAGAACCAAGTCAGTATATGGTATAAATATAACGTGTTAATCTAGAACCAAACATGTAAATCTAGAACCAAGAACATGTCAAACCAGAACCAATACTGTATATGGTATAAATATAACGTGTTAATCCAGAACCAAACCAAGACCTTGTCAAACCAGAACCAAGACTGTATATGATAGAAATATAACGTGTCAATCCAGAACCAAACATGTAAATCTAGAACCAAGACCTTGTCAAACCAGAACCAAGACTGTATATGGTATAAATAGAACGTGTTAATCCAGAACCAAACATGTAAATCTAGAACCAAGAACTTGTCAATCCTAAACCAATACTGTATATGGTATTATTATAACGTGTTAATCCAAACCAAACATGTAAATCTAGAACCAAGACCTGGTCAATCTAGAACCAAGACTGTATATGGTATAAATATAACGTGTTAATCCAGAACCAATACTGTATATGGTATAAATAGAACGTGTTAATCTAGAACCAAACATGTGAATCTAGAACTAAGACCTTGTCAAACCAGAACCAAAACTGTATATGGTATAAATATAACGTGTTAATCCAGAACCAAACATGTAAATCTAGAACCAAGACCTTGTCTATCCAGAACCAATACTGTTTATGGTATAACTATTACGTGTTAAATATATAACCCAAACAATTAGAAAATCTGTTTATTGTTTGTACACGGTAATTTTATTTTATTTTTGCTTTATAGAAATAAATGTATAATATGTATTTTTGTACATAAGTAAGATCGTTAATTTTCTCGTTTGAATTGTTTTATAATGTCATTTCGCGGCCTTGTATATTAATGACTTTATGGTATCGGTTTTGCTCATGGTTGAAGGCTGTACGTTGACCTATAGTTATTAATGTCTATATCATTTTGGGCTCTTGTGGAGAGTTGTCTCATTGTCAGTCAAACCACACCTCCTTTTTTTTTATATAAAAAAGATATATAAATTCTTAATGAAAATAATTATTTTCTTTTTACAGGTGTCAAAAATTGAGAAGATATGGCAATTTTGAATGTGGCCATCAGGTTTGAGTGAATGGATAATATAATTTTCGCCAAACTTGCTGGTTATGTGATGTTTGCCACTTTCAACAACTGCAATCAACAAACTACAGTTGGACAGACTACGATGTATTTTGACAGTATTTTTCCACACTAAATGTAATGCAAAAAATTTTGATATCGATAAAAAGGGCAACTTTTTGACAAATTAACTTGAAAATAACGTTAAATTCTGTGATTAAAAACACAAAAGTTATACGTTTTCCGCAGAAATTATTGCATTAATTACAGATAATCAAAACACAGTATTTTCTCTTTTTCAAATTAGGTCAGCTTCTTTTAATTATATGCATTAGCTTTGCAAATGGATGTTTTTCCATTGATGTTTTAACAGTTTTTCTTATTCATTTATAAGAGCAATTGTAGTCTAAACTTGTGTGTTGACTTGGTAGTATAGTATGTGTTATGTTCTGTTTACGCTCGACTTAATTTACAATTTTGCTTTTGGATTACACATTTTCGTTTTGAGGCCAACTGTAACACACTCCCGGTGCGAGATATTATCGCTGTATTGAAGACCCGTTCAATGATGGCGTTTGGCTGTTTTCTCCTTTTTAGTCGGGTTGTTCACAGGCACTTGTTTCTTTCAATTGGAAGACCCACTATCAACGTTATATCAACGTAATATACGTTGGTAGTGGGTCTTCCAATTGATAGAAACAAGTGCCTTTGGTGTTGTTGTCTCTTTGACAAAGTCCCCATTTCCATTCTTATTTTATTAATTGATTCTATACAGATATAGAAAACATTCATATTGCTTTTAAATTTCACCAAAAAAGATCCCATCTTTTTCAATTGCATTCTTTAAAAAAAACTTTATACATACATGAATATAAGTGTAATTTCTATAGATACGAAGACTAGATTCCTGATTTTTTATGTCTAAAGAATGTGTGATGTCTGGTCAGTTTACATTCTTTTATCATTGTATTATGTGTTTGTACCACACTTGTATATAATTAACATTCGATTTATTGTCTTAAAGTCTGTGACTTGATGACTTCGTTATATAAATCTTTTTCAACACCGAGATAACCATTTGGAATATTTTCTTTGGCAATTTT
This sequence comes from Mytilus galloprovincialis, assembly GCF_965363235.1. Classification (NCBI taxonomy): domain Eukaryota; kingdom Metazoa; phylum Mollusca; class Bivalvia; order Mytilida; family Mytilidae; genus Mytilus; species Mytilus galloprovincialis. The sequence continues at coordinate 95,668,097 of NC_134843.1, forward strand.
ATTTCTTTCTGGCATATGTCAATAAAGCTTTCTTGGGATATTTAAACATTTACAGCTAATAATATTTCATTACTATACTTTTTCCTTCAGCAAATAGTTTTGATGTCTATATGTATTTAAATCCTTTCTTCCATTTTTGTTGTGCGTGAAAATCCGTTGAAAAATGTTCCACCAGTTTTCCAAAAGATGACAAAATTATAATCAGTATAATAAGGTAAGACAAATATTTGATATTCATTATATAATATTCAACAAAAGAAACGATACACGACTTTTGAATCAAATTGATCAAAAAGTGTTTGATATAAAACAAAATGAGATGCACTATTTCAAAACTTTTCATTTACCATGTATTTGCATATGATTATAAAAATCAACACCTGTCGGAAAGAAACTAAATTCCGGGGAAATCATCATAGGATTCAAATTATTTTGGCAGAATGTAGCATTAAATTTGACCCACAATTTAAGTACTGCAACAAATTTCAAATTTGTTTTAAAATATGCAATCTGCTAATCAAGTTTTGTTTAAAATAATGGGTTGAAATATTGTCCGTTTTTTTTTTTTGGTAATCTCAAAAAATTAAATAAAAATGTGTTTACGTTCCAAATCAATGCTTAAAATCTGAAAACACCACACTGTTAATTCGGATCATTTCAGATTAGTTTTTAGTTTGTTACTATGTATTTCAATTTCACTTAACAAATTAAAATGAAGGGATAATGTATACATTTTACCGATTTCTTACGGGGCCGAATTTCGATTTACATTTAAACAACTGTATGTTTTTTCAAAACAAATTGATGGGAAATATTGTCTAAGTTGTCATCATTTGTTGAAACTGTTCTAAAAATTGTCTTTTTTTGTAATTTTTGTCCAAATAAAAAATAATTTCGCTCAATGACGTCTGGAAGCAGAAAAATATTTTTTGGTAAATGGAATAATAGTTCCGTGGTAATTCGGTATTACTATATTCAATATTTGTGGTGTATAATGAAAAATTCATCTTCGGAATTCGAAAAAAAAGTCGTGTATTGTTTAATTTGTTTACTAGTATACATATATATATATATATATAATTGATGCATGGGACTTGTGTATCGCCCTTGAAATATGTGTTAATACTTTTTATGATATATACACAGTAATGCTTTTATTTATATTTACTTTGTCTATAATATATGTTCTAATAACTTGAAATCTTATAATTGAAAATATATGAATAATTTCTACCCATTCTTTCATCCGTAATTGTTTTTCCCCCTCTCAAATCTGTACTTGAATTTTTATATTTGTATTCATATTGGTTGTACTATTTAAAAAAAAACGTGATACACTATTAGTTTATATTATTTCTTAAATTATCTAATTAATGAATAATATCATTTTTAAAACACCTTTAAATTAATTAATGGGAAACACATACCACCTTTAAATTATTTTTTCCCGTTGATTTCCATTATTTTTCCATAAATCAATGTAAATATTTATTTTTCCATAAATCAATGTAAATATTTATTTTTTCATAAATCAATGTAAATATTTAAAAAATAAATAATTTAAAGACAAGTTTATGACATCTTAGGTAAAACCCATTCTAAGACAGCTTCGGGGCGAGGTCTGAGATATAACCTATGATAGCCAAGAGGATCATAATTGTAAGCGTAATCATCCAATGTCATCTTTGCAGTAGGCGTTACTATCGCTGCTAATTCTATCCAATCAGGATTGTGCATTCTAGAAATCAACTAACAAAATGTATTGTTATAAAAAAAAAAATAGACATATACAATCATAAAAATAAGGTTTCATTTTTTTTAAATCCTTCTTTCTTTTATTGGGATACTAAAACTTGCATCCTTCATAATTTCGTGTAGAAATATGCATAATGCCATCAGTTTTTCTTTAAAGGAAGATATTGCCTTTTCTAATTACATGTATTAGTTTTTAAGGGCGCATTTCATTTGCGCCAATTTTTAAAAAATCAATCCTTTCATTTGCGCCACAAAGTTATATATCATTTGCGCCAAAAAAAAACCTTCATTTGCGCCATTTTACAGGTATGACAGGTAATATAACGGAAAAGTTAAATATTATTTACGATTTATTTTGTTTGTACATAACTCCTCCTGGATATGTGTGTGAGTTCATACTCATTTCTAATACAAAACTGAGAGTCACTAAGGTTATAATAATATATATAGTGCTCACTTGACCAGTCCAGTGTGAGGTGTCAAGATGGACATAGTCAAATTTGAGACAAACAGAGGAAAGAATTTTGTGATATTTGATGACCACATATATAGGTTATCAAATGTTTTAAAAAATGGAGACAAATCCTTCAGGTGTACCAAAAAAAAACCTGTAAAGCCAGGATTACGACTGATGCGGACAGCAAAACAATTATAAAAACTTTAAACGAGCACAACCATGGAGTAAACCAGCAGAAAGTAGAATCTCAACAACTCAGAGTCCGAGTTCGGAAAGCATATAGTTATCTCATTAACATTACTACCACATCTTCTTTTGTTAAATTCATTTTAATTGAAAAAAGAAAATAAGAGCAGAAAAGTTAAATTATTCAATTGTCTTCCAATTTGCCATGTGATTATGGACTTTCTAAGTTCCTTGTATGTTACTTTGTATTCTATGGATAAATATTTTTAACACCATTGATTTTCATCTTCAGGAATGGATGAAAACCAACTACGTACAAATGACTTTAAAAATGTTGCCTTGGCTATATATGATGTTTTATACTATTATAACCTGTATTCCTGAGGAATATGTTTCTTCATTATTAAAAGACGTTTTGAAAATTTTTATGTTTTATACTATTATTACCTGTATTTACCTGTATTTACCTGTACTTACCTGTAATATTGGCGCAAATGAAAGATTTAGATTTTGGCGCAAAAGAAATATGGTTTGTGGCGCAAATGAAAGATTTTTTTGGCGCAAATGAAAAGCACCGGTTTTTAATTAAGAAAGAATACTAGTACATACATTACCCGGTTTTATACATCTATGAATGTAACAATCATTACTTTATTTGGTTCTATTAATATTGAATGTGCGCTTGTACACATAAGGTCGATGTCTCAAAGACAAAAATGTCCATAAACGTAACAAATAAAATAAATAAATGAATGTAATGATGACATTCGTTCATATAAATGTATATTTATTCGTTTCAAAGTTAATGAAGATATAATAAAGTAAAGTAATAATTTATATATTCCATTTTAGAGTTGTTTTATTTTTTCATGATTGTTTGTGATTTTAATTTGTATGCATACATTTACCTCTTGTTATGCAAGGGCCTGGGGCCTTGTCAATGAAAGTATCCTAGGATATGTCCTAAGATATGTCTTAGGACGTTATTTAGGATGGTCTTAGGACGTGTCTTAGACATGTCTTAGAGTGTAAAACAAAGCTGTCTTAGGACAGTCCTAACTACGATGGGACATAGATTTAATAGTATTTTAGTATCTATATGTATAAAGAGAGGGAGGGGGACTTTTATAAGGAAAACAATTAACGCAAAATAAAAGTTAAAGATTTAAAGTTATTCTAATAAATAACGTTGTTTTATAATATGATAAAAGGTATATAAATGAATTTAATACGAAAACAAAAGTAAATAGTCAGTAAACTTTAATTGTTAAATGCGATATTTATTCGTGCTACAATTTTAGTCGATGAAATAGTTTTGTCTTCAGGTCCATTCGATTTCATTACATGTATCGAATGAGCAGTTAAAAAAAAAGTAATATTTTCCGAATTTTCGAATTTATATTGCACCGTCTTTTAGTAAGTCGCTAAAATGTTAGTTTAATGCTTGTATGTTTTAGGCTTCAAAAAAGGTAGCACGAAATAATTTAATGTAATACAATTACATCTTTAACAAAAAAAAATAAAAAAATGTATTAATTTAATTCTCATAACAGTATGATAGTTTAATATTGTATATGTATTTTTAGTATTGAGTTTTTTTGCCTAATTTGTTGTTATGCCCCACCTACGATAGTAGAGGGGCATTATGTTTTCTGGTCTGTAGCTCCGTTCGTTCGTTCGTTTGTTCGTTTGTCCGTCTGTGCGTCCGTTCAGGTTAAAGTTTTTGGTCAAGGTAGTTTTTTATGAAGCTGAAGTCCAATCAATTTGACACTTAGTACTTGTTGCTTATGATATGATCTTTCTAATTTTAAAGCCAAATTAGACTTCAATTTCACGGTCCGCTGAACATAGATAATGAAAGTGGGAGTTTCACGTTAAAGTTTTTGGTCAAGGTAGTTTTTGATGAAATTGTCCAATCAAATTGAAAATTAGTACATATGTTCCCTATAGTATAATCTTTCTAATTGTAATACCAAATTAGATTATTACCCAATTTCACGGTCCATGGAACATGCAAAAGATAATGCGAGTGGGGCATCCGTGTACTTTGGACACATTCTTGTTTTTATTACGTTTTAGGACATATTAACCTGACTTAGGACTTAGACGTGTCCTAAGACCATCCTGGGGCCGTGTCAACGAAGCTGTCCTAGGACTAAGACATGTCTTAGGATGGTCTTAGGACACGTCTTAGTCCTAAGTCGGGTTAACGAAAGTCTCCTAAACTAAGATATGTCCTAAACTTGGTCCTAAAGTTAGGATATACAATTAGGTGTCTTAGGATAGTCCTAAAAGTTACGATGTCCTAAAATGTAATAAAAACAACAAATATGGCATAAACTCAATACTAAAAATACTAATACAATATTAAACTATCATTAGATAAAGTTAATAATAAAAAAATATTGTTTAATGTTTGTTAAAGATTTAATTGTATTATATTAAATTATTTCGTGCTGCCTTTTTTGAAGCCTTAACAATACTATCCTCATAAGCAACATATTTTAAATAATTCAAATATGGGAAAAAGTTTAATTCTCTTTTTACCTAATCCTGATTCGATACATGTATTGAAATCGAGTGTACAAAACTAGTTTATGTACTAAAATTGCACCACGAATATCACAAAGTTTTGTGACCATTTTGTGATCATTTACTTTTGTTTTCGTATTAGATTCATTTATATCTTTTATCATATTTAATAACGTATTTATTAGTATTCCGTAAAAACTTAAACTTTTATTTTGCGTTAATTGATTTCTATATAAGAGTCATCCTCCCTCTCTTTACATATACAATACAATTCAATCTATGTCATACAAATCTCTACATATATTTTCAATTAAATAAATGAGTAAGAATGGTCCTAGGACCATCGTAGTTAGGACAGTCCTAGGACAGCTTTGTTTTACATCCTAAGACATGTCTCAGACACGTCCTAAGACCATCCTAAATAATGTCCTAAGACCTATCTTAGAACATATCCTAGGATACTTTCATTGACACGGCCCCTGGTTTTCGAAAGTATCATAAGAGACATATCTCAAGACATATGTTATGATCATCTTATGCCTATCATAGGATGTAAATCAAAGCTGTCTTAAGAGAGTCATAGCTATAATGCTCTTATGACTGTCATAAGTGAACATTATTTTCTATCATTTTATATAAATGATTAAATATAAAAAAGAAAAGTATGAACAAATTAATTATTACCATTCTGGAAATGAAATAATATAAGATATCTTATATATTATAGGAGATATCTTTTATATTATAGGAGATATCTTATTTAGTTTATAAGATATCTCATAAAGTTTATAAGATATCTTATATAGTTTATAGCTTATGTAAGAATCCGGGTTTTTGATTGGTTGATAGCAAGTGTATTTTTCACCAATTTACTGTTATCAAATGAATATCGTTCATTTTTAACGCCGCCGGGGTATTTGCTAAAAGGATATGCCTTTTTTACTCTCTCTGCCGTGGTATTTGCCAAAAAATACTCTATCCAACTGGACGCTTGTAACGTCAAGATCAGCAATGCGTTTTAGTACATGAACATTCGGTGTAATTAAACAGATATATCATGTTATTGAGGGATATTTGCGAAAAATACCTGTCTTGAGAATGAATTTCCCTCGACTTACGGCTCGTGAAATTTAACATTCTCTCGACTGGTATATTTCGCAAATACCCCTCCTTAACATGATATATCTGTTCACTGGCTAAACCATGAGCTAGAAAAGAATTCAAAATTGTATGTCGCAGGAGATTCAAATTTTAGTTGACGTAGTTGAGAAAAGTAAAATCTTTAACATTTAGCTAACCGAATAACATAACAAATATTTTTATTGCAATTAACATAAAATTATACATTAAAAGTAATCAAAATTTTAGTTTACAATCATAAGACCATCATAAGTCATGTCGCGAGGGGTCTTAAGTTTACGACACAAGTTATGAAAAATCGTACTGAGATTCTTAGTAATACGCATAAATATTATAATTAACCTTTGCTTGGTTCGAATTCCTTGTTCGTTTACTTTCAGTGATCTGAGGGTCCGTGTTAGTGTGAGTATCCTACACTATGTCATAAGACATGTTTCTTAGGATCTTATTTAGGATGGTCATAGGATGTGTCTGAGTGTTTTCTGATAAATCGTTAAATCGTTAAATCGATAAATATCTTATGATGTAAAGCATCGGCCACACCTTATCGGATAGCTCGAACGGACGCCTAACGGATAAAAAAAGTTATCCGTTGGAAGTCCGCTGGTATACTAACGGACATGCAACGAATTTCTAACGGACACACAACGGACATTGAACGTACGTGAAACGGATACGTACCGGACAGAACGGACGTCGAACGTACATCCAACGGACGAGTACCGGATAAAACGGACACCTAACGGAAGCGTAACGGATAAAACGGATGAACAAAATATTCTGAAAATTAAAGGCAATAAACCATCTAAAAATTAAAGGCAATAAACCATGAGAAATTTCAATTGGCATTTGTCCATTTTACATCCGGTAGGCATCCGTTTTATCCGTTATCTTTCCGTTAATTTCCGTTTCACATCCGGATCCGTTTTATCCGTTCGGCGTCCGTTAGGCGTCCGGTAGACGTCCGTTGGTGAATTGGTCTACCGGATCTCCAACGGATGCATAACGGACACGTAACGGATACAAAACGGACGAGTACCGTACAAAACGGACGCCTAACGGACGTTCAACGGAAATTTTATCCGTTGGACGTCCGTTCAAAGTTTTAAACATGCTCAAAATTTTCCACCGGACAGAACGGACGTCAACGGATAAAACGGACGCTTAACGGACGTCTAACGGATATGGACGGACGCCTAACGAATAAGAACGGACGTCTAACGGACATGAACGGATTAAAAAAAAGTTATCCGGTAAGGTGTGACCGAGGCTTATAACATAGCTGTCTTAGGACAGTCCTACCTTAGGTGGCGTCGGACCATTCTAACACATTCATTTTATAGACATAAAATTTAGAGAATTAAATGACATATTTTTTATTGAATTTCATTAAATATCTAAATATCTAAAAAGAGGGACTGAGGTTGCAGCTAATATTAAAAGAAAAATTAACGCAAAATAAGATTTGTTAACGTAATACTTTATATATATAGATTCGCTACTATAAACTTTCAAAATATAAATGCATTTCAAACAACAAACGACAAAACTAAACAGAGGTATTAATTTTTTCTTGTTATTTTTTATTCTAAAAAAAGATGAGTGAAGGTATTACATAAATTGAGGAAGAAAATATGATGAAAAAAATTGGATTCCCGACATACTATTTTTTTAAATAAAAAAGTTTAAATTAAAGAATTAAAAAATATATAATAATCATATGACTTACTGTGATAAATTGTTTTGTCACTTAACAAAATACACAAAAACAGTAATAAAATTTCTCTTTGGGAATGTTTATTTATAAGGTTTGGTAATTATAATTCCGGAAGAGAGCTTACAACCAACCTATGACACTGCGGTTGGATCACATGTACTCTTTCATGAATTGCTTTGGCATGTTCAAAACTTCTATCATAAAAAAAAACTATATATGTCCACTGTTCTTTTGTTGCTGTTTTTGTTTGTTTTTTCAACACATAAAGTAGTAATTATATTTATTTAGTATCAAAAACCTTTTAATTGCAGTCGGTGATCCTTTGTGATGAATGTTCATCAGCAGTATGAATCATTTGATGAAATCTTATTACTTAGAGAAAGATGTACAGAATGTTGTGCAGGCAGCTATAAATCATTCCACTGCCCTTTTTGTTCCACATCTAAATTCAAACCAGCAAAAGAATGTAAACTGTTAAGCCATCTTGAGAGTCATTGGAAGAACCGACTAGCTGTAGGAAATGGTTTGTGTTGGCTTATTTATTATGAAAAAAAAACCTTCTTGGACGTACCAAATATACAGCTGAAATTACTATAAATCAATCACGTTTGACTTGGATTTTTTTTTCTTTACAAAAAAACATAGTGATAAATTTTGGGTTATCAAAGAGCAGCTTTACCATATTCCAACCCAAAATTTTGAACTTAAGAGAAACAATTAGTCACAACTATGTAACAAAAGGTTTTAAACTAGCTAACAAATAAAAAAAAAAGAGCCCTGATAACAGTCTGCACAGTTTTACTGAAAGATGGTAAAAACCAGCGTTAATACGCAATCAACAGCCCGAGACAACACTGTCTTATGCAAGCAAACAATTTAAGTATCGATGGGACGTATGAGCACACAAGTGTTCATATAACTATATACCAATATATTTTGAGTTATGTTTTAGTTTATATGAAAAAAGCAATGTTGGTAAAAATATTCCATATTCTTATTTAGAATATATCATTTCTTATGTGTTTCTCATTTTTTTTTTACTTTATGAATGGCTTTCATTTATTTTGACTTTATTGAACCATAAAACTAATTTTTGACTCTTCACATTGAATAATCCGCGAAGCGGATTATGTAAAATGTGAAGAGTCAAAAATTAGTTTTATGGTTCAATAAAGTCAAAATAAATTATTGCCATTCATTATAAATAAATTTCTATGAAAAAATAGGCTCAAAGAACTTTTAATACTATTTATATTAAAACAATAACAACATACACACATGTTGGCGTATGAATACACAACATCAGAATGGGCGTGTCTCCATAAAAATTGATAACATTGAAAATAAAACTAATACTTTTAACCAATCAGAAGACAGTAAATACACCAAATTTATTTATATTACAATGTAACGAAATTTTCTTATATTCTCGTATCTTCAAAAGCAACTTGGGCGTCCTGATTTGTTTTCTTCTCAGAATATACTTGTTATTATAACATCTAAATTTTCAGGTAAATATGCGGTTAAATGCCACCTTGAGCAGTGCTCGAACGAACAAACTGGACACTACCACTGTTCTATATGTGATCTAATAATATCAAGAAAAGACACAGCAGAAAGACATTTTAGGCGATGTGCTGTAACAGACGATAATGTAACAGTAGCAGACCATCAGGTGTCCGAACAGTGCGACTATGTTGCAGATATAGACATAGGAACAGGCGACAATGTAGCCGAAAAAGATGACCATGAAGACGACAAAGACGAACACGTAGGTGATGAAGACGACCATGTAGGCGACAAAGAAGAACATGTAGGCGACAAAGAAGACCATGTAGGCAAAAAAAACGACCATGTAGCCGAAGCATTTGATGAGCATAATTATTGGTATGTAGAAAATCAAATAAAGCCTGTGTCGCTCACCTGATATTTAAAAAAAAAATAATGCATGAAATAGACAACCATGCATTATATAATTTTCGTTTAGTTTCAGAGATATAAGTCAAATAATTCAGTTTACCCCTTTGTTCTACTTTTAATCATGGTACTGCATCATTATTGAATTGCGATGACCGCGAGGGCATTCCGATGTATTGCTATCGCCTAAATTTGCACACTTAACTTTCGTTTGCGGTTTGTATATAACCGATCTATAAACATGATAAATACGCGAATATTAACTAGTGCAAACAAACATTCCTTATCGTTTGTTATAAATAAATCTCTGCAATGAATACTGATAAAAATATTTTTGTTTATGACATAATTCAATAATGTGAAAATGATTTGTCGTTATATATATCTCCACGCGCTTAAAACACATGTCTTATATGTCTATCTCTAGATTCGCCTTCCGTGACAAGATAACACTACGACTATTGAGATATAAGTCAAATAATTCAGTTTACCCCTTTGTTCTACTTTTAATCATGGTACTGCATCATTATTGAATTGCGATGACCGCGAGGGCATTCCGATGTATTGCTATCGCCTAAATTTGCACACTTAACTTTCGTTTGCGGTTTGTATATAACCGATCTATAAACATGATAAATACGCGAATATTAACTAGTGCAAACAAACATTCCTTATCGTTTGTTATAAATAAATCTCTGCAATGAATACTGATAAAAATATTTTTGTTTATGACATAATTCAATAATGTGAAAATGATTTGTCGTTATATATATCTCCACGCGCTTAAAACACATGTCTTATATGTCTATCTCTAGATTCGCCTTCCGTGACAAGATAACACTACGACTATTGAAGATATATTTTATAGCGGATGTGGTCGAGTGATCTAGAGCGCTGGACATGATGCTAAGCGGTTGGTGATTTAGTGTATCGAAGGTGTGAGTTCGAATCCCGCTGAGGGACGGACAAAAATTTGTTAGTAGAATAATCTAATTCTAACTCTGTTAGTAGTAACTTTCAGACATATATATATAAAAGTAGAAAAATCATTGATAATATCTATGCACACGTATCGAAAAATTGTGTTCAAGCATGTGGCTAAACAAATACCATTTTTAGCTTTGACAACTCGATTTTCATGAATAATCTTAAACTGTACAAGTCTTAGTACTGGCCAATGATCTTGTCTATCTATAACAAAAAAAATAAAGTAATGAAACGAACTTATTTTTGTATATATTTAAAAAAAAAAAAAAAAGAAGTCATATTTGTACAAGGTTTTCAAGAGGGAGGGTTAACACAAAAATGTTTAAACCCACAACATTTTCACGTCCTTGTCAGCGGCCTGTATAGTTATATGGATGTCATTGGATCGGGGCACTTTACGGTCGACTATATATATATATATATATATATATATACTAGTCGTCTAAACATCAACCCAACAATGTTAGATCTGTAAATTTGCCTTCGCAAATTTTTGGTTCTTCCCTCGCCGGGATTCGAACCCATGCTACTGTGATATCGTATATACTAGTATATGGTATGGGGTTTTTTTCTCAAAAGGGGGGGGGGGGTATTGTATATTTATTCAAACCTATAATTGCGTACATCCAATTTATTCTTTATCACTGGATAGTTGTCTCATATACAATCATACCACGTCTCCTTATTTTTACATTATATACCCAACTTTTAAACTCTTGTCGTCCTGAACATGCATTGAATATTTTCCACCGAACGTTTATAAATCGACAAACAAAAACCAACAATTTGAACTCGTGATTTTTATTAATATTTGTGGTAAATGTGATTGTTTTTTGGTGTTGGTATAGACGAATTTTGAATGTGAATAATTATGTTGTCTTGGTAAGAACCGGAAAAATAAATAAGCAAGCATATAGTACCTGTAAAGAATAGTTTTTCAATAAAAAAAAAATCATACATTCTGTCCTTATCGCCCTCCTATCAATCATGATCCAATGGTGGTCCATTTACTATAATGTCTTGCATGTTAGTTCTATAATATGAAAACCAATTTAGTTTGTATGTCCCAATGTAGACGACGGGGACATTAAGTGATACCATTCATCGTCTTACCATCTTTCTTTCCGTCCCGGTTTCGTTTCTGCTATCCTACTCAAGTTTACCTCATGCAAATTTAATTAAACTCATATATATATACAATGCTAAAAATCATAATTGCAGAGAGTGTTCGAATGAACGTAGTAAGTCATTTACCGCTGTGTTCTTGATTTGTTACCTATTCTGTACTTAATTTATATTCAATTTTCAGCACATTCGACCAAGAACCTTCAAGAAACCAAACACCAAAAGAAACGTCAATCACGAAGAAATGCCAAATATGCAAAAAGATAGTATCAAAAAGATGGTTTAAAAGTCATCTTAAGTTGCATATGGATAAAAACGATGACATTAACCAAACCAGACATCATCACACTGTAATGGTTGATATATGTAATGGGGTATTTGCTTCTTCAAAAAACATTTCAGGCCCCTTCAATCCTGTCCATGTGGCCAAAATAACAAGTGGACCTGGTGCCGGTATATTTTGTGAGGACAACAAATGTATAGAAGCCCAACAGATAGCGAAGCGTGGTCGCAACTATTCATTTGAATGTCCTCATGCTCGATCAAGTCACTATGCGATACAGCAGTATGAAGAAGTTTTAAACGCCGTTTCACTAGAAAATATGGTGGATGAAAAGATACTGACACAAGACCAAGGCCATATGGTGCAACAGCTACAACATCAAGCTGCACTAGAACATGTCCCTTTCTTTGTTTTTTTAAGGAACCAACACTCGACTTCTAAATGTTTATTTTTTTCTGTATATGCCGATAGAAGAAGATATTGGTCATTATTAAAGAGAACAATTGTGACATTTGATACCGTTAAAAAGACCTTATCATGTCGCTGTTCTTCGGGAAAGAGGACATGTTCTCACAAAACAGCTACCAAATGGCACTTATACCAAGAGAACATGTTAACATCGGAAATTAATGATATAAGTGACAGTGAGGAAAACGAAAGCGAGAATATTATACATAATAACGAAGATGAACAAATAGAAAGAAGAAAACTTGATTATATTGGAAGACATAAAAGGTACCCAGTTACAAAAGGTGCAGAAATTCCTCAACTTGATGACTTAAAAGAGATCATTCCATCGGAGAAAGTTTGCGTTCAATGCAAAGAGAAGTTGACCCGAGTTGTTTTGGTGAATAGACATGGCAAAGCAGTACTGAAAAACAAAGTCATACACGGTAATTGTTTTTTTTTTTATTGAGAAACAAATGAATGTTTACTTAAGTCTTATTCTAATAGCACACAATCTTAACCATTTCAACTAACTTCTGTAGCCATCCACTGTCAGTCATATGTCATGCCCGTAGCTAACTATCCGTATACAAGTGGCAGTTATTATAAAACTTTTGCTTTTGAATCTTTTGTATTGTTATTTAAACTTCGAATGTTCTGCTATTTATTGATATTATAAAAGTTTATACACTATTTATACATGGTCAACTATTACCAGTACTTGTGTAAAATGCATTGCACTCAGGAAAATTAATTTGATCTATTACACATTTCAGATATTTTTGTTTACAATAAAGTATGTTCTAAATGCGGAATGGTGTATAGGTATCAAGAATGGAGTGATGGTCTTCACAATTACGACGATTCAACATTCATTGGGCTTGACGCTTGTCATCTAATCAGAGCTGGATTACAGGTATTATATAGTTACAGATATATTTCCACATTCAAACAATGTTAGTTGTAATTAACGTTTGCGACCATCATCAATGAACAAAAACCAAAACCTTAAAGTAAGCTATAAAATGTTCCGAAATGAATTTAAAATTAATAATCCAAACGAGAAAAATCAGATTTATATGTACAAAAGAGAAGACGAAAAACAAATATGAAATAAAGATCATAACGACAACAACTGTATTAACAGATTCCAGACTAAGAACAGACATGCAGATTACAGAATGTTGCGGGCATCAAACCCAATGATTCAGATATAAAACTTCCTAAGCATTTTATAGACTCCAAAAACAGTTTATTTCATTTCTTTCGTATTGCTGTTCACAATTATATTTTGAGTTCTTAGATAGCACTCAGCGAACTAGCAAAAAGAACTTATTGGATGTGGAACATCTATACTATAAGCCGAGAAATATATTTAATGTAATTTAATGTAATCAAAGTATCCAATTTAAAAAGGGACCTTCAAATGTTCAGTGGAGACCTTTTAGCCGAAAATTGGCAATGATAGATTGTTTATTATTTGATTCTCTGTCGGGCACATCGACCCGGGCGTAATATAATTATTTAGTCGGCTTATTTTGCTGCTTTCTATTTAGATAATAGATAACAAAACGTAAAGTTTTATTAGAATTTTTGTAATAAGGAAATGTTTACTCTTCTTTTAGAATCATGTGGCAATTAGTAGAACAATAAACATGCTTGCAGATACACTAGACGAAAATCTGAGGCTTCATGAGCTCACAAATGCTTATTTGATGTTTGAAGCGCTAACTGATCATTCATATTCTTTCTACTGCTACCTGTGTGGCTTCTATCCGACAACGCTTGTGATGGACGGGATACGAAAGACTTGTTTTCGACATGCAGGTCGGTATAGTATAAGTTATCAATATAAGATGTAATTGTGACCACTAAGTCGCGTCATTATCGTTTTAATGCATGTGGTTCGAAGAATAAATTCTACCCTTTATGTAAACATTATGTAATTATGAATAATTATAATAACTAGCTTACGACCGTATCATTACGCAATTTCATTACACACAATATTTCTTAAATGAAAATTACTGTACGATCTCCGACAATGATCTCGATATAAAACAAGAATAAGTCAGGTATAGTAAAATATTTAAGAACAAAATAACGTTTTTGGTTTCCCGCCTTACTATCATAATGCTGTTTGAATTCACTTGCAAAAGCCTTAAAGAAACCATTCAGTTGACAAATTGATTTGGGCATGTTCATTCAGAAATATTTTATATAATATTATAAGATTTCAGAAAGCAAGGGCAAAACAAAACGTCAATAATATTAATACATGTGTATTTATTCATGAACTCATACACAAATGAAAGATGCTTAAAGTCATAAGAAACCTCAAATTATAAAAAAATATGCACATGTTTTTTTATAACTAAATGGATAGTGACTTGAGAGTTTCAGAAAAGGTATCAAAAGTCATAGGTAATTTGGGACAGGATAATTATTTTTCTAGCCCGGCTCCTCCTTTTTCCACAAAAAAATCCTTTTTTTTTTTTTTGTTCTCTTTTAATTTTAAAGAGACATGCATAATTAGCGCTTATTTGTATATTATGAACATTCATTAAAGGGAGTCGGGGCAGAGGCAGATTTAGGGGACCTGAATTTTCGATCTTAAAAACACCCGTTCCAGACGTCCTGAAAGTGTATTTTCTTTTTCCAGTCAATTCTCAGTTTAATAATTGATTCATAGCGGTCATTGATATATTATTCAGACCCTCCCTATTAAATGGAATAAACCCTGTGACTGCCGTGGATAGTAAACTTGAAAATGATATCAGACAGAAAATACACTTTATTCGTAGTATATGTATTTGTTTCAAAGTAAAAAGAAAAACGCAAACCGGAGGTCTAATCTGACTTAAATTTTGTCAAATGACGGATATAAGACAGAAAATACACTGTATTCGTAGTATTAATGTATGTTCAAAGTATACAGAATAACGGAAAACGGAAGTCTAATCTGACTTAAAATTTCGCCCAGTGACGGAAATATATCCGGACGTCTTTTTCTCGTTTTTCACCCATATTAATAACTCAATCTGAATAATCATATGAATGGATGACAAATGCGATTATGCACTGTTCCCATAGGACACAGAGGCATGATGATTAATTTATTGTGGAAAGAAGAGAAGCAAAACCCAAAATGAGGTCTTCTGGTTTATGATAGATGTCTCTGTTATTACAAAATAAGAAATTAATTTCGCTCAGCTTCGCCTGACTTGCAGTAGCAATAATTTAACGATTGATTGCAATATCATGTCTTGTACAGTTTCAGATATGGCTGCACCGGCAGATTTTACAGAATTACCAGAAACAGTTGATATGGATTCATTTTGGAAGAAAGTGGAACAAGAGTTAATAAGTCCTGGAATTAGACATGGTAAACATTTTCGCTTGTTAAATCGTAAATTTACAACGATAAGGCAACTAGGCAAGCTAGTGCAGGAATGCAGCCAATTGCATAAAAACTGTCACTTATATAATTAACAAAATTGTGTAAACAATGAACAATGTGAATTAATGTGAAAAAAATGTGGTATGATAGTCAACAAGACAACTCTCAACATAAAAACAACTGACATATGTTAGCAGATATATAATAATGTTATAATGTTTAGCCTGTAACGCTGAGAAAAACCCAGACCATAGTTAACAAGTACAAAGGTTTCACTTGTTTATATGGCATTAAAGATTATTTAAAAAAAAAAACACATATTTGATATTATTGCTAATGAGACAACTATTCAGAAGAGATCAAATAAAACTGAAATAAACAACTATAGGTCGCCGTACGGACTTCAACAATGAGCAAATACCATATCGTAAATACCGTCTAATTTGTCTAAATAACAGCCCAACAATGTTAAATAGATATCTAAATTTGCTGAATATTTGTTCACCCCGGCCGGGATTAAAACTCGTACTACTGAGATATGTGACCCGGATTTCGAACCAGTGCTACTGAGATACGTGGCACTAAATCGCCTTTCGCTATATCTGGCGCGCTAGACCACTCAAACACCTAGACTCTATCGACTATATGTATAGTCAGCTATAAAAGACAAATGCAAAGCTATGAAAACAAGAACACATGGGCCTAAAACGAAAAACTAAATGTTAAATAATTCAACAGAGAAAACTTACAGCCTGATTAATTTAAAAAAAAAGCAATAACACAATGTGATACATTACATACAGCGTCAAGCGAAAACTACTTAATTACAGGCTCAGATTTAGGACAGTTACATATTGTTTGCGGACGACACATCCCGGCACTTATTCACTTGTTGACATGTTTCAGGAAAGCGACTTAATGAGATAGTGCCAAACTACGAATTTTGGGCACCTTGGATTGGAAATGAATCAAGGCGTAGCAACCATGTCTTCAATACAGAAAGTTTTAAATGTCCAAAGAGGCTTCACATTCCAGACGAGACTGAACCAGTTCCTGACGAAATTATCAAAAATTTAAGAGATGAAAAGGTACACGTAGTTTTTGAGAGTCATATAACAGATATAGTAAATATACACATACACCGAAACCTCTACCCTGAAAATATGATAATATTTGAAAACTCTTAGTAGATCTGCCCTCTTTCTCATCTACTAAGAGTTTTCAGGGTAAAGGTTTCGGTGTATGCATGTGTATATTTACTTCATTAACACAATGGAAAGGTAGAGTTCTGAATGTCATTTGAATCCACTTATATTGTTTGTTATTTTAAGATAACTCATAATTTGTTTATGTAAGAAATTATAATATACTCTCATATAGCTTCAATTTCAAATTATATATTTCGTAAATCGAATCAAATAATAGTTTTGAAGGAGAATTGCATGTAACGACTAAAATGTGAAAAAAAACCATCTCCAATAATATCTCGGGAACAATGTACAAAATATGATGAAACAAGGAAATACAAAAAACTTTCGCGTATTCAAACTATGAAAATATAAATAGTTCCCCATTTCCTTTTTCAATTTTACCTTGATCCATATACGAAACTGTTAGATTGAAAGGATACTCTTTCTAGCTGGACAACCCTCTTCGATCACTACTTCGTGAATATTTTGTAGATTCAGTTAATATGATTTATTTATGAAATACATGAGTGAAATTTTCGTGTGAAAGAGAGTAATCCGGTATTTTTCAAAATTGTCTGATTTTGTATAAATTATGACTTTGACTGTCCCTCTTTTATGTATGGAAAACCCAATTTTGTATGATAAATGTGTGATAAAAAAATACACAATAGAATTTAAAGATAAAATATAAACAGATAGCTAGATCCTATTATTAATAATATGCTTTTAGATAAGAAAAAGAACAAATGGGGTACCGTCAGCGGACTCCTTTGCTTGCTATATTGTTAAAGGTAGATCCACAGAACACTCATTTATAGAAGTTACCTTATACGAGTTATCTCCCCTTATCTGTCACGCTTGGACAAAAATATTTATTAAACAAAAATATTCGTTGTTTTTAAATAATCCATTGATACGATAACACTCATGATTTTCTTTTTAAAGATGAATATTCGTACACACACATTTAAAAATACATACTAATATAAATTTGCAGTGTTATCCTATATTTTAAAATCCAAGGTGGATGTACACACCCAAACCACCTAAATACCGTTATGGAACGTTTTATGTTAAATATATGTAGTTACAAGCGTCATTCATAAAATCTCATTTTGTTTCAGGTTTCGAGAGTTCGACGTTTCTGCAAAGAACTAGGTATACCAGACAACGGTTCAATGATGGATCTAACAATCAGACTTCGTGAACATTCAATAAAACAGACTGAATATGACAGGGCATACGAAAAAATCTTTGGCACATCTGGTAAGTTTCAATACATTATGGAAATCTTAGCATTTTAAAATGTTAATTTGCTGTGTGTTATTTAAATATATAACAGAATAAAATTAAACGAGTAGAAAGTGGTTCAATCTTATTTTTGCAAGAAAAATGGGAATCAGTCGGCCAAAAATTCTTTGACATTAAATATGAAAAGAAGATGTGGTACGATTGTCAAAGACAACTCTCCACAAGAGACCCAAATGACACAGAAATTACTTTACACAATAACAAATACGGGTCACCGTACAGCCTTCAACAATGAGCAAACAACATACCTCATAGTCAGCTGTAATAATATGACCAAAAACATGAGGGGAATTATGGCAAATAATAGAAATCGCAGTCATTCCGTCTGAATGTTGACTCTGTACATATGCTCTGCAAGTGTTACTTTACGACTTGGTGTACAGTGGTGACATGTTATACAGTTGCACAATATCACACGAGTTTGTGCAAACAAAAGAAAGTATGTTCAAGACCTCCACAAAATATGAAATGGAATTGGTAACGAATTTGATGTACATGTATTATATTAGATTTTCATAGACCTTAGTGTGGACAGTATATTTAACTTACATTTCTTTCATACATTTTCCAAAAATATTTATTGACGTTTTATTTATGAAATGTTAAGTAAGGGAATGAGATTATTAAACAAACTAGTAGGTCTGAAGCTAATATAGAGTAGGATTTTTTTGGTTTAAAACTGTGTAAATGCATCATCAAATAACTGGTTCTCGGTCCAACTGATTCAAGGGATGCATTAATGTCTGGAAAATTCCAACATGCTCAACGTCATTCATAAAATCCATAGAGTAAATTATTGACGAATGATTACGAGAATGAAAGACAATAGCGACAATGCTCACATTGACATTTTATGGGTATCACTATGGGGTGGTAGAATAAGATGCCAAAAAAGTTTATATAACAATACGAAAAGAAGGAGATAAAATAGTCTGTTATACGCGAATGATAGTTTGATTTGAAACCTGTCATCTGTAGACCTTATTCTTTTAATTTGATTTGAAGATTTATAAAAATCAAATTGAAATTATGTTGTATCACAAACAATATTATTACTAACATAAAACATGAAGATTTGTTATGAATGCAAATGAGGCGAATATCCAACAATGCAAACGTAGTCCTTTCTAGCGCAAATGAAATGATCTGCACACTTATGTTATGGTTTGCATACTGATGTAATGGCAATGAATTCAAATGTTATACATCGAAAACCATATCACGACCTGATGTCTATACAAAACAACAAATGAAAAACAATTAGGATATTCATGAAAAAACGCAAAAAACAGTTATGATATACAACAGCAAACACAGTTGAAAAGGGATCGGTTCATTGCAAAAATGAAAAATAAATTTATTTTTCTAAATTCAGGTGGATGGCTTATTGCTGCCTGTCCTCATTCGGTGGTTTACGCAGCAAAGAGTCTCCTCAGAGGTGAAAGTCCAAGAGATTTCGTCGATTTGATGAGATCATTCAAACACCGACCAAACATCTTGATCTGTGATATAGCCAATAGGGTAGCTGCCAGTGGAAATAAAATCACCCGCATGTTTTATCCATTTGAGGGACGTGTGGCAGAAAACACTGTCGATAACATAGAAAAGGCTAAAAGTGGAATGTATACTTGGGAATTGGGATGTCTTAATGAGATAGGTCCAGAAACAACATTCAACCAGTTAATAAGCAATGAAAAAAATCCAACATCTGGGTCATCGGAACACTATAGCCTATTCGACTGGTTCCACGAAGATAACACAAAAGATGTCAATGAAACTCTTAGAAAAGTATCTCTAGTGGAAAAATTAGGATCCATCACCAACTCCCAAGTTGTTGAGCAGTTTTTCAACAGCATGAGAAGAGATCTTTACTTTATTAACGAGATGTCACCAGCTGTTCATGTTTTCGTCTGTCGCCTAATATTACAGTTCCACAATGAGAAATCTAACAACATAATCAAAAAGCAACAGAGTAAGTTATTTCCAGCAGATATGTCTTTCAACCAGTTAGGCCAGTTATGTCAGCACTTTGGAGACGAGATCAATGGTATACAGACATCAACTGTTGGAAGTATGGAAATGCCAGATCATGGTTCAGGAACTGTTGACCAGCAATCTGATATCATCACACAGCATACTTCCCCCAAAGCTGCTTGTGTTTCTGACAGGTCATCTGACGTAGTACCTTTGCATTTGAATGAGCTGTCGCAAATACAAAGCGCCCTCAACTCGTCAGCCAGGGAGAATTATTCAACCTTTTCCTCTTTAATGCTGTCAACTTTTGAGGAGAAAATAAGAGAGCTCACAAACACCTGGGACAATCTCTCTGATGAAGAAAGACGTGCTATGTCACTAAACATGGACTATGTTACTAACGTTCTGTTTAAATGTCCGTCGGAGAGAAGACTGTCAGAAGTAGCTAGCGTTTTTGTAGGTGGACATTTCATACAATGGCAGGGAAATACCAACTACTGTGGATTGTGTGCTGTTAATAATATCATTGGTTCGACCGCTGACGGCATATTTCCTGTTCTGATTGCTGATATGGATCATATAGCAGATGAACTGTGGTTGAATATGGCTGGAGATCCTTTGGTTCCTCTAACTTTCCTGATACCGGCACTTCGTGACAGAGAGGGATT
Organism: Mytilus galloprovincialis; assembly: GCF_965363235.1. NCBI lineage: Eukaryota > Metazoa > Mollusca > Bivalvia > Mytilida > Mytilidae > Mytilus > Mytilus galloprovincialis. The sequence goes on from NC_134843.1 coordinate 95,689,186, forward strand.
TTATAGTGGAGAGGTCATCATCAAAACAATCGAAAGGCGGTCATATTCAACCACAAGACTGCAGCACGATGTCCTTTCTGCCACAGAAGACAATGAAATCCTAGACAATCTCATGTCCTTCAATGAAATTAAAGGATTGATTATCAGAAAATTTAATGAAGCCCATTGGATTTCGATCCCCATTATTGACAGTAACTTTACTCTTATAGACCCGAAAGTGAAAGCAATGAGAACACTGTCATCTAGCGATGTATGCCAACTAGTAAGGAGCCATTGTTTTCACCCTGGAGCCGTTTACATTGTGCAGGTAAAATATAATCAAAAACAATTGCGCTGGACGGATGCTACTATAGAATATCCTCCTAATACTGATTTGTTAGTCAACTCAAACATTAACCACATATGTAAAGTTCGATCTGATCGAAACACAGATCCTTCATCCATGCTTCGTTTACAGGGCCATATAATTTCATTCTATCTATCTACACACACAAACAATACAGGCAAAAACGTGTAAAACTAGTAAGGCCGGCAAGTCAAAGTCAATAGTGTTACTTTTATTGTATTCGAGGACAAGAAGAAAATCAAATGAAACGATGTTCAAATATACCTACATCTCGTTCACATCTTTAGAATTTAGAATACATATACATTTAACATCACTGAAAGAAGTTGACTTTCTCCCCATTTTTTCATGCCTTATATATAATGTAATTTCAAAAGTCAGATCATTTACAATGATTTATTATAAAAAAGAATAATAAGACACAAACGGATTTAGTTACTAGCTACGCTTACGATATTTAGACTAAAGTTCATTGTGATATAGCTACAATACTTGTATGTTCCATTATAATACATTATTTTTATTGGCTATTGGCAATCGTGTGTCAATGTGAAATCAATATTCATTTCCCAATGAAGTGTAACATTCATGATGCCACGAGCATCTACAATAAAGTGCACAGGTAAATAAAAGAAAAACTTGAAAGAAATCTTGATTTCATGATCCTATAAAAAAAAGTGTAATTATAGTAATTAAATACGATTTTCAGTAATCTTATAGGGATGTGAACGCATTGACAGTGCGTACATTTAAAGAATTCAAATTTCGGAAAACATGGAGAAACCGGTACGACAAAAAAAATATTTCATAACTGTTGTTGGACACTTTAACAACGGTAAATCCAGAAAAGCGGTTCGGACATGTGAAATTATTAAACGTGTTGTTTCCAATTTCTTACATAATAAATAAGTTTAGAAAAAAATCATAACTTGATTTTCGGTTACAATTAAGTTACGACATGTTTGTTTTAAAATATTTTACAGAAGGACACTTGTCAAATTGGAACAGACGAAAACATAGAAAGCACTGATGTAGAAGAAACTGGAGAGGAGATAATTCAGAATGAGGTTAAGGTTTATGACCCCTTCTGTGGCCATTTTTGTACGAACTTTTTAAACTGCAACAGTATCAAAACAACAAATATAATGAAAAGTATAGATAGACCATTGTGTATATATACTAAGGGGGAACTTGATGTAAAGCATGGTTTTTACTGTTTCATTGTATTTGATAGAAAAAAAAGGGCTTTGTGGCAAGTAAACCAAGATTTTAAAAGAAAATCCACAGCCTTTAATACAGAGGTTTTTGTTATAAAATTTTAAACAAAGATAACTCACTTGCTTTTCTATGATGTGCTAGCATTTATTGTTTACAACAGTGGCGAATCTAGAAATTTTCATAAGTGGGGGCCCACTGACTGCCTAGGGGGAGCCCGCTCCTGTCATGCTTCAGTGATTCCCTATTTAAGAAACCAATTTTTTCCCAGAAAAGGGGGGGGGGCCCGGGCCCCCTGCCCCCTAAATCCGCCTCTGTTCAAAAAGTTTTAAGCAATCTGTAAATTCCAAAAACACCCCATGCTGAGTCACCACTTAAGTCGAGCGCACCCTAAAAGGTGTACTTGATTTGGATCATACGCGCGTTATTCAGTGTGCACCAATTTTTTTATTTCTTCATAGATAGAAAAAATATTACAGTCATTCCTTAATGAAATAATACATGACAGTTAAAAAAAATAGTTGATAATCATAAGACGTCTGACTATCATAATAAGTCATGTCGCGATGTGTCTTATGTTTACGACACAAGTTATGATATATCCAACTTGGAACTCTTTCGCAAACATATCTGTTGAGACTATCATAAGACATGTCTCAGTAATAAGACACTTTGAAAACTAGGCCAATGAATTAAATACATGAGAGTATATAATTAACGAACTGTCTATATTGCAGGTGAAACGAAATTACGGATTAAGGAAGAAACCACCAAAGGTAAATGAATAGAACATGTTTAGAACAAATGAATTAATTACGGGCGAACTACTTTTACTTTTTTACGTAAATTCGAATTTTGATAGGTATAAAATGTTTGCGCAAGCAACTGCATGATATTACATTTGACGAATTTAAAGAGCCATACCTGTATCATTTAACACAGAATAAATAACCTGAACTTTACAATAGTTTTTTTTTAATAATTAATTATATTGATAAATATACATTATTTCATTCGTTGACTATAGACATTTGAAAGCAAAGGCTTTGATATAAAAACACAGTGTGTGTGTGTTAATTCTCAAAAAGAACAAATTATAAAGAAAATAAATATGTCGAAACTATTTATTTATAAAAGGATTATTATTTCTAATGTATGCTTCACAGAAAAGAAGGACGAGTTTTTGGTATGAATTAGACCATAAGAAGAATGCCAAGAGATTGCCAGCTAATGTAAGTGTCAATCATTCATATATTTTATAATTTGCCACGTAACACTTACCAAAATATTGGTAATTGTTAAAAAAAAAACCAACAGAATAGAAGACAATTCAATAAAATTAAAAATTTCATTTTCAAAAAGAAAACAAGACAATTTTACAATAGCTGTTATATAAGGACAGGGAGTTTGTATTTAACCTGCTAGCAGGAATTGTACATGTTTCCCCAAAAATGTAATTTAAATTTCGACATATTGAACCGTTGACTGATTTTTAAATACATCAGTATAAAATGACTTAGCAATAGTCTCCGCTATCTATGCATTTCTTGCAATGATAACAAAAAAATGTTCGGGTTGTATTTCTCCATAAAACGAGTTTAGTTAAACTTTCAAAGAGATCGTCTTTATTTATATAAATATGAAGTTCAACTGTAGGCATAAGGGTTTAAAACGTCATAGCTTCGTCGCAACTTGGGTTAAACACTTCCAAGCTTTCATTCAAAATCTCGAGTATTTTTCTTTATTAGAATTGATTTGTTATAGTAGTTATGATTTTTTTCATGCTTTATAAGAGTGAACCGCATATCGCTTTATGTATATATACAAAAAAACGTTATTAATTTCAACTGTTTTACAATTAGTCTGTGGAAGACAATAGTAGAAATACAGATGAGGATGAACATACGCAAAATGACGAAGAGGACAGTTCAAAAGGTAATATACTAGTATTTGAAATCCATACTGTACACAGATATTGTCTTCAAATTAATGGAACTGTGTATAAGTAAAATAAATGAAAAGGTGTTTTACAGTAATTTACAAATGTATATCAAGCCAAACAACCAATGACTACGAATGGCTATCACACGAGATAAGGGAGATGTAGGGTGAGAGACATATCGAAAAGTAAATCCGAATGTTTGTTTTTTATTTGGTAGGTATATATCATGTACGTAAGAAAAATTTCGTAGCACATTCATTTCTAGCCTCATTTAGTATTACTGTGGTCGAATTTTGTATTTAAATCGTGCATAAATTTCTCAGTTGTCATATTTTTATGATCTAAAATGTGTCAGACTCAATAGAAGCAACAAAAGTTGACTCATCAATTTGTCACGCATACTAATTTTCACAATTTAAAATGAGAAAGTGTTTTTGATCAATTATACTATCCATAGATATGAAACCTCGATGAAATTTCGCCCCATAACTATGGACTTATCAATAACTACAAAAACAAGTATTAGCCTTTCAAAAAAGGACTAGCCGTCTCTTAGCTGATGAAAATGGAAAGTGTTCTCGCTTTGTAGATTAATTCATTTAGAAAATCCACGTGCATCAATCAACAAATTTTACCACACACGTGAGGTCACACGTTATGAAGTAGTTACATATCGTTTAACATTGTTGTTTACGAAACTCCAGAAGATTCAGCTATTTATAGATAAAAGTTACCTGTGTACCAATATCATGAATATGCATGATTAATGACCAGGCAAACTCTAATTGCTAGAATAGAGAGGACAAATCCGATACTCTACGGGATTGAAGGACATTAACTAGGTTTGGATTGTCCTAAGCAATCAATAAACTTTGATTATTCACGTCTCGTAATATCTTCCAATCAGGTAGTAAGAAGCATTCACGCAATGACTGCCCATCGTTCAATTATTAATATCGTCTCCTCGGAGACGGTAATCACTGAGACAGTCGCACTCCATCCACACCTTCAGCCGGCTTCCAGCTAACGGTAGTTTTCTAAAATATACCGTTCTAACGAAAGGTTAGGAAATATGTAAACTATGTCTTCAATTTGATTCGAAGTTTATTTCTTCTTATATACATTTTATTATGCTTTGAAGTGCATGCAAAATACATTTGAAGAGATTTATTACAGTAGGTCAAAAAATATTTGTTTTATGGGCTTTTATGTAATCAAATTGGAGAAAGCGGACAAAATTGATATTTAATTTCACCGGTTGCCCCTTAATAACTACAGTTTTCAACTTTTAAATGTTTAAGTATAATAAAATGAATTGGAGAAAAGAAAAAAAAATGTACTTTTGTGTTTGTTTCAGATACGCCAGAGATTTCTGAAATAGACGTTACGCAGGTGACATGGGTGAGTGAATTCAAATAGAACTGTTTGGATACAATATATTTTAAAACAATTGGTGCAGTAATGTGCGGTGCTTTGTAAATATATTTATCAAAAAAACATGGTGGGCGTGGACCAGTGTTTGCATCCAACACTAAATGATGAGTAGGTTCAAAGTACATGTATGGAGTTGTTTCATATTTTGTTTCCCCTACGATTAAGTAGAAATATGAATATATACAAAAATAAGTTCAAGATCAACTTCGTACGTTATCTTTTTACAGCTTAATAAAGACAGTCCAGATGACACGGAAGTTGGAAACAATGAAGAAGAAGAAATAGATGAAGGTAATATAATTATGCTCGAAGGTCGAGGGGATTTGAACAGCCCTTTTTTCTGCGGAGGTCTATTAAATGTCAATATTAAGTTAATAATTGATCTTTTGCTGTCTTTCTATTTGTCAAAAACATAACAGAAGTACACAAAAAGCACTTGAAGAAGCCTAATTCTTATTTGATATATGAATCAATCAAAACCCAATCAAGACCTCATTTACAACTTACTGACCATTGAATATTCTGAACAACAACTAATTATTATATGTATAATATTTGATGTTTTTAATCTGAGATTAAACATGAGATAGATTCATAAAGACTAAACCTTAGAAAACAGATATTAGCTTTTCAAAAAGCTTAGTTTCATAAATTCTTATCGAATAGACTTAGATGCACAAGGTCCTTCACACTATTCAACGGTTAACTGTTCAATTTGGTTTTGATTCTGTAATTTGTCTTAAAGTCATAAGAAACGAGTGACCGGTGAAAAATAATGTTCTTCCAATTCTTCAACCAATGCATACAAACATCATAAACTTAGTCTTCTGTGCACGAATTTCTCATTTTCTTCGTGTAAATTTCGTATAATCGTCAATTTTTTTTCAATCGGCCAGTGTTGGTGTGAAAATATGGCAGGTAATTAAAGTTCGTGTTTTGAATCCGAAGTTTAACGATTGTCACCTGTTTGTCAACAATCGACATAAAATCAACAAAAAGCATGGAAATTGAGCACGTGTTTAACATGTAAATTCAGATAATAGTTTATTTTAAGAACATTCATGCGTATTGTGATCACCGGATTTTTACGAGGTGGGTCACACTGAGGTCACTTTGCATACGAAAAATATGTCGGGGGAATTGCTTGCTAGAAGCAAGCAATTAAAATAAAGTAAACTTCTTCTAAATATGAATAAATTAAAGAATTTTCTTCAGAAAAAGTATATGTACATATGTTTTATAATGAAAACTATCCATTGAGTTATAAAAGACATATGCATTATTTTTTTTGATTTGAGGTTTCTTATGACTTTAACTACAATTAAAACATGCGAATGCAAAATAATTACTGTTGTCTGTTCAGTCCAGTATGGAATTACAATGTTCAAGTTCTCAAAATGACCTCAGGTTCAATAATTTGTTTTAGTTTTCTTTGATTTATGTGCTAAACTTATTTCAGTCATACACATTGAAACTAATGGGTAACTTTCAAAATTTTCTAGTTAGACATGTTTTTATATGAATTGCATTGATTCGATTTTTATATTTTTAGACAATGCTAATACCTTTAATTGACATAACAATATCTTTATTTTCATTTGTTTAATTTATTGTAGGGCAATACAACTTAGAATCAGTTTGGTTATCTAATGTAAGTGTGTTATACCTTTGCAAGCACATAAGATTATATGAACTGACATTTAGAATTGAGAAGTTGACTAATGAATTGTAATTCTAAAACAAAACAAAAAAATCAAACGAAATTCTCAAAATAAATATACAATAGTTATACATCGTTGGAAAATTTAATATAAAAATAGTTTGAACAAGCTTTAAAAACAGGACGAAAAGAGAGGCTTGCCGACAATGTACATTTGTTTTATCCTGCAATTCACACATGGCTCATGAGCGACGCTGCGTTAGTTGTTAAATCCAAGTCAGTACCGCTGACTTTTTCAAATAAATTCAAATCGACATGGTTTAAATGCGGACCACGAAGAGGATCCCAAAATGAAACGTTACCCAGAAAGAATATCCAATTTAACGCTTTCTCAACATGGAAGTGAGTAACGGAAGACTTTATTTGTACTCAGAAAATAAAGCAGATATTTATTTGATTATTTCAGGATCATATGAATACATCGATATACTGATAATTCTCACATGCTTTATTAATCCCAATCACTTTAAATAACAAAAACTAGATCATGATTCTTAATTTGAAACATTTGTTAATTTTTAGATTAGTATACTTTCATCTTATACCTTCATTTCAGATTGACTCTGCATTAAATCACATACTCGGGATCATGATATGTGATGATTCAAAATGGTTAGTAGATTTTATTACCGTTAATAAATTCACGAACATCGTGATTTACTTTTGTTACGCCAAAGTATGAAAGGAGTTAATTTCAACATGCACTAGATCACACCCGCGAAATCGCGGGCATTAAGAGCTTGGTTGAACGTATGTAAACTTTTGTGGAGAAAAAAATTGTAAAAGATTTTGTGTCTAGAGAATTTCAGTTAAAAATTTCATGTCTGGAGAAATTCAGAAAAGGTATCAAAATTCATAGGCACTTAGAAACTCTGAGCTTGGAAACAGTTTTAGCCCTCTGCCTCGTTTCCAGAGTCCGTTTTTTATTCTGTTAAATTGATCATTTTCAAATTTCTGTATATTGTGAACATACATATACTGTAAATAAATTGTACTTTCTATTAACTATCAATTTCAAGTTTCTTCACCTAGGCGATCAATGCTATGTTGTGTACAGAATCTCCGCTATCAACGGATCAAGATCATTGTCCTGTCGACCCGAGTAATCTTAAAATTTACTATGTGCAATTTTTAAATCGGAAGTCTTGTTTGACTTAAAAGCGAAATCGCGGCCATTTTTAGCTTGCTTGAAAGTATGTAGGATTATTTTTTGTAAAAGATTTTATTTCTGTAGAATTAAATTTACTGAAATGATATCAAGTCATATATGTACATAGAGACAGGACAATATTTTAAAGCCCTATCTCTTTTTTTCAAAGCCCGTTATTATTCTGTTTTCTGTTGTATTCCATTATTTTTCGTTTCTGTATACTATGAAAATACGTATCTATATTATCTGAAAATGAAAATAAATAATTTTGATATGGATGCTGTTTTTTGGTCATTGACCAGCTGCGGTTCAAATTTTCAATAAAAATTCCATTAGGTTTGAGTAAGTTATTGATTACTGAAAACTTTAACCTCAGACTTATTCTCCTTGTTAACTTAAAAAAATAAACAGCACGTTCATTTGAAAGTACGAACAATTTGCTCTCGATACTGTTTTTTTTGTCTATTTTTGTATAGTAAGCTATACATGGCCCATGAGTGACAAACGAGAAAACATACAATCATCATTATTTTTTTTTAACATTAACAAGTGTGGACACAGATGAGTGTGGATAGTATGTATGGATGTTTGACAGTGTCTTATGACAAAATGAGTTCTATGTTTTTTCTATATGGTGTTATTAACTATGTTGCACGATGACAACCAATCTGAGCATTATGAGTGTTATTTATTAAATTTTTTATGCCCCCACCTACAATAGTAGATAGGCATTATGTTTTCTGGTCTGTGGGTCCGTTCGTTCGTTTGTCCCGCTTTAGGTTAAAGTTTTTGGTCAAGGTAGTTTTTGATGAAGCTGAAGTCCAATCAACTCGAAACTTAGTACACATGTTCATTATGATATAATCTTTCTAATTTTAAAGCCAAATTAGACTTTTGACCCCAATTTCACGGTCCATTGAACATAGAAAATGGACGTGGGAGTTTCAGGTTAAAGTTTTTGGTCAAAGTAGTTTTTGATGAAGCTGAATTCCAATCAACTTGAAACTTACTACACTTGTTGCATATGATATGATCTTTCTAATTTCAAAACTCATAACTGCTCCAAAAGTAATCTGATAGAATTTCAAGCATTTTAAGCCAATATTATCAACATCTACTAATGAGTCTTAATATGTCTACATATATCTAAAAAGTCATAGTATTCAAAAGGTAATGCAAAATTATTCCTTTTCATTTTTTTTGTTATATGGATACACATTTGAGTGATACATGTACCAATACAATATTTGTTGTGGTATGAAAGTGCAGTAATTAGCATTTACTGTAACTATGTTAATTCACACAAATTGAAAAATAAACAAATGAATGGACCAGATGCTCCGCAGAGCCCAGCTTTATACGACTGCAGAGGTCGAAGCCTGAACAGTTGGGGCTAGTATTGACACAACATTCAAGCTGGAAACAGCTCTGAGTTTGAATTGTGATTAAATAGATGACACAGCTTAGGTTTCTGACACAGAATGAATGTGGTCTAATGAACTTAAATATTTGTTTTGCTTTTGTGTTAGGAGCAATTCACTATGCTGCTGAATATTAATCCTTTCAAACAAAAATATCTAAAGAAATTTTCTTTTTAATTTCTGAAATGAGAAACATTTAGAGGAGACAAACTTCAGTAAAGAGATCAGAAACTAAAAAAATGTATAATTTTTCCATTTGTAAAAGGGCATACCCTAGAAAGTGCTTGCAATCACTGAATGGTTATTAATGACTGCTTTAATTTATCAGTTGGTAATAAAGTGAATATTGCATTGTATATTGTATAATTGATTTAAGTTGACTGAACAAAGAAAGATAACTCCAATTTTCAAAGAAGATTTCATAAAGCATTGGTATTAGGTAATTCAAGAACCATTCTGGACAAACTCCAATTAAGGGTCTTGAATTTACAAAAATGTTTGTTTTTGGTCCGTAATTATTAGACTGTTTGTCCCATAACCCACACAATATATCCGAACCTTCTACTTATGGTATTAAACATTGTGGTACAATTTCAGAACAATTGAAATACTTATACACAACTTTTTAAACCGACACTAGATTAAAGCTTGTTTTGGGCACCTTTGTATCCCTTATTCCTAAACCTTAGGGACCATAACCCCCAAAATCAATCCCAAGCTTCCTTTTGTGGTTATAAACGTTGTGTTATAATTTTGTTGATTTTTTTAACATTAATAAGTGTAAAGAAAAAATATAATATATGGCAACTGATTTAAAGAAGCCATTATTAGAAACACTTATTCTAGAAGATAGATATCTAAGTTGTTCAAGTAACTGTGTAACTCCTCTAGATATTAAATTATATATTTATGTTATTGTTATTCATCAGCTTTTTTTAACGGTGTAGTTTAATAATCTAACGAATTGTTGATCAGAAATGTATCCATTATACAGAACAAAGCTAGTCATTTTTTTGGATATTATTTATTTTTCAAATGATGTATAATGTTTAGTCACCATACCCTAGCTCTTAAGATTCCTCGTCATGAGAGTTTCTTCTTTTTATGTAGCATTCTAGGCTTGTCTTCGGTAATTGCGAGCTTTTTAGTAAAGGTGTTATTTTTGGTAGCACGAACTTGACTCGAGGGAATGCAAATAATGTTTCTGAATATTTATACTTAAAAAGAAACATGGTACATTTAATAAATGTTGCGGGTATCTCGTTACAGGAGATATACTTAATTAGAATTTTGTCTTTTAAAGCGATGAGGTTGACCATGAAAGACACCATGAATTTCTGAGAACACCAAACAGAGTTCAACAAAGGGAGCATGATACCTACGGTTTTGGTTATCATGTCTTCTCGGAAAAGGTAAGACTTATATTGGTATTCCTTGAAGTATTTAAACGAACAAAATTAGTTTTGTTTTACAGTGCTTGAAAGTAAATAAATCAATATTAAGGTGTTAAAATGTTTGTTCACATATTAATTAAAAATAAAGATATTAATCATATTGAATACCATTAAATGTCAATACACCGATGAAAAGAATATATAATTTACTATTAAGTTTGGGGAGAGATCCGTTTGCGCCAAAAATGCGTCCTTTTGCGCCACAACTTTTTTTCACCAATGCTACGATTGCGCCACCTGTTTTAAAATAACATGGTATCATTTGCGCCAAAAATAAAATATACGATTGCGCCAATTTAAAGAAAAAATACTTCCATCCTCCTTTATCCGTGCTTGGGACCGACAGTATGATTAACTTTAAAATATAAAACTGTGCACAGGCTGTCTCATGTATATGTGCACGATTTCCACTCAGACCAGCTAGTCATTGCTCATCGGTATAAGCTGTAGCACTGCAGTTTTTTTTTGTGTTTAGTGTTTATATGCATACCTTTAGTTTAATGGTAATCCTATTATTTATACTCACCTTTCACCAACAAGAGTAATCGAATAAAATTTATAAGACAAAAATGATTCTAAATATATATTAATCTTTAATATGTACAATCAATATGTGTTCAAGTAAATTGGCGCAAATGAGTTCCGAAAACTGGCACAAATGATACATTTGAAGAAAAAAAATTGGTGCAAATGATACCCCTGAAAAACAGTAATTGGCGCAAAAGGAGTGCTGCCTTAGTTCGTAAGCGTTTATTCTTATTTTTGATAATTTCGTTTCTATAAACAATTTCATTTTAACCGTAATAAGTTTCATTTAATTTCAGCTGGTCTATGATATTGGTTTAACTCTATCGCAGAAATTATTGTATTATCCGAAACTGCCAGGGTAAGTTGTCATTTTTATGCCTCATCAAGTAAAAGATGGGGTTGATATTATTTATCCCTGCATGTCCGTCCTTCTGTTTCATCATGGGCATATACTAGTAGTTAATTATAACTCCTCCAACAGTTTAAAATGAAGTAAGTTTTCACTGTGCTGGCTGTTTGTACATATATATTGATGGTGAGCATGTGGTCAGGGTTTTAATTTTTTTTTTAAAACAAATATTTGTTCTTTTTGGAAAGGGGGCTTAATTCGTTTCTACTGGAATCACTAACCAGTCAAACATTGAGGTTATGAGTTCGAACCCCGTGTTGGTGAACTCGACTTCCATGTTAGTTGACTAACCGGGATTGTCAGTTCTCCGATCGAAGGTCAGTGGTTTTCTTATAATGAAAAACTGGACACCACGAAAGAGTCTAAAAGCGTTAAAAACAGAATTAAACAATCAATTCATTTGGGAGACTGTTTAACTTCGTCGGTTTTTTTTAGTATTTACTTGCATATATGAGGAACGTTTTTTACACGTTTTAATTGTTTCTATACTGCACTACGTGCTCTTAAATATTACTATGCATGTCTTTTTAAATCTTTCTTAATATTTGTAGCAAAACGACTCCAATAACTATTCCAGTAATCATTTTTAAATCTCGTTACAGGAAACCATACACCTCAGCAGTAGTAGAGCAGATACGGGGACTTGCAGACTGCAAATTAAAAGAACTGTTTACTGTTAATACTACGTATGTATTGTTTTGGTTTGGTAATTTTATAAGAATATCTATTAGATTCATAGACAATGCGACGTTGCTTAGAAAGATTGACAAACAAACAAAATATTAAAAAGAAAACCAAGGCACACGAATCAAATAGGCACTTATTAATTTTTAAAAAGCGAAGAAATTTTAACATGTCAATTATAAATATTAAATGAATAATACTTCATTTTAAAAATTGTACTGTGTAAAATAGGATTACCTATGAGACAGCATCCCAGCAGAGACAAAATGACATAACAGTTTAGCCACTACGCTACGTATCGTTTTAGAATGCATACTCTCCATTGTGTAAATGTTGTCGTTTGATTACGCATTTATTACATTTTTTTTTTAACTCTTTTTCAGTTTTGCTTCAAAGTACATCAGAGACGTGGTCTTGAAGGAGATAATGATTTGGCTATTGTGCCGAAGCAGCAAATGTCCATACCAATTTGCCAACAATAAATGTTTGTCAACAGAACATCGAGTTGTGAGGAAAGGATTGAGAATTTCGATTTAAATGTGTATTCACGTCTCAAAAAATCAATTTGTAGCTAAAGTTTATTACTTCTTAAAAATACATAACAGACGAGACAAAAAACAACTATAAAAACTCTGATAAAAACCGATCTTCTTCTATCTATAGCATTTATAATAATAAAAGCCTTGAACAATACGCAATGGCACAATTTGAAAATAAAATATAAAATATATTACTATATAGTGTTTCCATATTATTGCGAAAAGGGAATATTAAACAATTATGAAAAACGGTTTTCCTTTTTTCCAAAATTTGTGTCTTTATAATTTAAAGAATGAGATTATCAAATGACAACTGCATGTGGTTTATTGATCCGATTTCTTTTACGAAATCTTTTCAAATTTTCCTAACTTGTCGGCTATTACGTATTCTTTCATGGTAATTTTTCGCGATACACCGAATGTTTAGTTGCGAGAAAAGCATGATTATTTAATTTTTAGGAACTGATTGTACTTGTATTTTTATGATTATCTGGCTTTCTTTAAATGACATTCACAATGAAATAATCAATAATGAATATGCACAAGAGAACAGTTGCAGATATGTTTAAATGTATTTATCTTTAATCTTTCGTCTTGTTTTTGTAAATGTGCAGTGGGTATGTCTTGATCCAGTGTCAAAGTTTATTAGTGTTCTTCTCAACAATAGGTGTACATTCATGCCAGGAAGATATCAATAATACATTGGGGTGGTGCTTATCTGTAAAATGTTTCGTAAATGATTGGTTCTGGTTGTATTTTGGTCACTCCTCCCAATCATCCAGATTGATGGTTGTAGTAATTATTTGGACTGATATCATTTCAAGCTCGATTTGATATGCTTAATAAAATTTCTACAGGTCATAAAAATTGTATTTTGGTGTACGTTTAATATGTATTAGATATAGTTAATGATTATTTTGTGTGCCCAATAATGTTTTTATTTACTCAAGGATTTGTTAACACGTTTTGTTTATCAATGTTTTTTCAGTGTCAACTTATTAAGAAAAGAATAAGAATAAGAATTTTATTAGGCTGAAATCCAAACAATCGGATTGTTATTATGCATTTGTATCATTCAACAATATTCTTTTATAACTGCTGTGTACTTTATTCTGAAAGAGATCGAAAACGAAATCCCGCCACTAGGGATATAATCTTTAATGTTATTATTTACCCCAAAAAATTAAAAACAAATTAGATATTAAATGTTTAAGTCATTTTCGACCATAAATCAATCTTTTTATATTTTCTATTAATACATTTGAGAACATTTGATATCAAAATATGAACAAATAATCGTTTTCAATATTTAAAATTGCACAACAGAACATATGCTCAATTTAGATGTGGAGTTGCGCCTTTAAAATTGAAACTGGTCGTTACAAAATACTAGATTTCGATAAACCATCGTGTTTCAATTGTGATAATATAGAAGATGAAAACATGTTTTGTTAACATGTCATTCATATGAAGATCTAAGCCAGTCTTTATTAATTGATATAAATCATCACCATAATTATATGTTTTTAACTTTATCGGATGATAAAAATGGAAATGTTTGTAGTTCTGTAGCAGAAACCTGCCATAATGTGACGAAATAGTATTACTATTGTTTACAATGGTCTTATGGAGATGATATTTTTTTATGTGCAAATGTATATACATGTATTGAATGTGCATGGTAATACTGCACTTTTTGTTGTTTTATCTAAATAACAAAACTATGTTTTATTCTGATGTTTTAATATTGTAAATAACAGTGTCTAATAGTTCTTATAAAAATGACACATGCATTCTAAATTTTATGAATGTACATTGAATTTCATAGTGTGTTAATATTTGTTTGTATGTGATAAGACTATAGTAAACTATTATACTTTAATCAGAGACATATATGTCTCTGCTTTAATATAATAGAAGCGGAAGCGGATTATGTAAAATGTGAAATGTCAAAAATTAATTTTATGGGTCAATAAATTCAAAATAAATTATTGCCATTCATTATAAATAAATTTCTACCAAAAATAAGATTCAAAGAACTTTTTATTATTCATATTAACAATAACAACGTACGTACACACATGTTGGCGTATGAATACACAACGTCAGAGTGGGCGTATCGCCATAAAAATTGACAACATTGAAAATAAAACTAATACTTTTAACCAATCAGAAGACAGTAAATACTACAAATTTATTTATTAAGACATGTTCCAAAAATAATCAGTTATTGATTAAAAAAAAATCCGCAACTTATATACGAATAATAAACAAATCTGAGAATGTATTTTTGTAGTTATAATGACGATGTGCACAGAACAAAATAAAGTTTACAATTTATAGTATTATAGTTTTTATTTATACTTATTACATTTTCTTTGTTCATTGTTAGTCTGATTTCATTGTCTAAATACGTAAAATGTCTATCTGATGATTAAATGATTCATTGCTGGGTAGCTGGTGGCTTTACTTCAGTGGCAAATATTTCAGGCATATTCAGGGCAAGTTTACAATTTAAACAAACCATACATATACGATACGGAATGAGATGAGTTCTTCTTTTATTTTTTATAAGAATTACGAAAACATAGTTTTTCTATATAGTATGCACGCCCGTAACGGTGTGAAAAGGGTTCATTATCAGCAGGTCATATATTAGCAGGTGATGTTATAAGTGAAGAAATAAATGGTCGATAGATGCCTACAGGGAGGGGCAATATCTGCAGTTGATGTTAAAAGTAAAGAAAGAACCTATGCAGGAGCAGATCAAGAATTTAAGGTTAAGGGGGGCACAAACGTTAATTGTTTTCAAATAAAATCAAAGTTTTATTTTATTTTCTCGATACATTGTTAACGGTCGCAGGACATTTTGACGAACAAATTTTAACTACTAGGCGACATTTGAGCGCCGACATTTTAGCGAAAACTTACCTGTTTATACTTTGGGCATAAGTTCAGTGTAGTTCATAGCGAACAATTAATGGTCAAGAGTCGTTCCATGCCAATTATAATGAATAATGTCATAGTTGTCACCCAGCTATTATGTTGTTTTTTCATTGATACTACTATCAAATTGTAAGCAACAACATATTAAATAATAATACGAAGTATAGACAAATGTGCAAAATCTAGACAAGATAACCAAATGCTAGAAGAAATTTTTAACGTGTGATTAAATCTTTTAGACATGCAGTGCTGTGTTTTAATGGACATCATATGTTTTATTTTATGCTCTCCTCCTGGGTATGAGTTATAGTGCACCCTTGAGACCAAGTATCAAGTGAATGACTGACAGATGGACGGAGAATATATCCATGTTCCGCGAGAGCCTCTGAGTTATTATGGTTAATTCTACTTCATTACAATCTCAGAACACCCCGAACTTATGCCCTAATGGATTAATATTGCATATTCGAGTTTATAAAGCTACATGCAGTTATAAAGCTGCAATCCAAAACAGACGCCAAGGATCATGCGAACATTAATTTTATTTTGATTCTGAGTTTCTCTGCAACCTAATCTACATCAAGACACCAGGATTTGTTGAACCCTTATCTATATAGTAATATCAGGTAATATCTTAAGATGCATTTACGAAGTTGTGCTGGTGGGTGTATATTTTGTTTAGGGATCACATGCATGTAGTACGGTTGCACGGCTCGAGGGCCTTGATAGACCCTTTGATAGTTTACAAACTTTCTCAATTTGATGGAGAGAAAAATATTGTGGTCAAGCAGATAACAAAATTGTTTGTCAATCAGTAATTATTTTCAAGATCTTTTTTAACTGGTAAATAATAGGGAAACGACAATGAAACAATGAAAATCACAAAGGTGAAGCCATGTAACAGTAACAGTGAAAGGGAGATAACACTTTTATACAAATATACACCAAGCGTATTTTGTTTACTTTTCTTCAAAATCATTAATTGTTTTTTTATAATATAATTTTCTTTTCGTAAGTCATCTAAAGTGATATACCGACTAGACCAATGATTATATTTACATACAAACACGCTTTCTCGACCAAACCAATAACAACGTTTTATACCTGTTGTTTACAATTTGGTTCTTAGTAGCCGTATCTATATGTATGGTATTAAGACATGAATTGGTTCTAGAATTACTTCCGGTTCTGCAATAACTTGGTTCTAAATTAACACACGCTGACGTCTACTTATCGATTATTTTTCAAATTTTTAGACATGAGCGCCAACGTAGACCACCATGATATTTTATTATGTGAAAGATACATAAGAGTACAGTTGATGGTTGAAAATTTCAAGATGGTCTACGTTGGCGCTGATGTCAAATTTTGTCTCCGAACATGACGAAATTGTAGATTTTTTATACTTTTCCGTCGTTAAGGGCTTTTCAAGGTCTCAGTTTGAACATATTTGAGTACATAACACCTAAAAATAAGGTTCTACATGGACGGTCAGATACTGCAGTTCATTACACAGGCATGATGGGTTTCAACTTCAAAGTTTAAAAATTCTGGAAAAAGGGGGCAAGAAACGGCCCTTATCATACCTTGTCCTTTACTTCTACCTATTATCTTGGATGTAAAATCTAGGTGGCGCCAGCGATCTATATTTACTTCCTTTTAACCTGTAACGTAAGGGTACCCAAATTGCACCGAGTACCCAAATTGCACCTATTTAGAAAAAAATAGCAACGGAAATCTTACAAGATTTCCTAGAGACTAAACAATTTGTATTTTTATGATTTGATACTATGCACTCTTTCAACATAGGTAAACATTATATAAATAACACATAGCTGAGAGGGTGATAGAGCAGATTGGTACCCCGAGAAAACATTGTCAACCGCGGCGAAGCCAAGGTTGACAATGCTTTTTCAAGGGGTACCAATCTGCTCTATCACCCTCTCAGCTATGTGTTATTTAATTTATTATACTGAACGTCCTACCATTTTTGTCTTTTACAGATAAATTTTATTTCAAAAGGATTTTCTATGACGTCACGTACATAACAGCGTTACGAGTATTAGAAATAAACAACAAGATGTTTTTTTTTTTATTTTGACAGTTAAATAATAAAATTTGATCCAAAACGTCAAACTTAAGCATTGTATTCAACTACTTGATGTAAATTCAATCCATTGTCCTTTAAATTGTCGATTTTTGATTGGTTGAGACGAGAGGGTAACATTCCAAAAAATTGTCACCCTCTCAGCTATGTGATAGAGTAAAATGACACCCTCGTATTAGCCAATCAAAATATGGCATTTTAACGTGAAGTATAATAAATTTAAATATACACAAAACGTTCACAGTATTTATCACACTGATTTATCAACAGATGGACTGTTTACTGGAAAAGCAAAATGTACGAAAACGTCACCATGCGACGTCATCAAAACGTCATCTTTTTAAAATTAGCAAATACAATATATTGTAAGTATCCATTTCGTAAAATATGAAGAGTAAGCATGGACTAATATCCAATTGTTCAAAATATTTGAAGAAATTAGACAAAAGCTCGGTTATTAGAATTTTGACGATGTGAATTTAAGCATGGATGCAATTTGGGTACTCCTCATTACAGAATCATGGATAGTTTGGAGGTTGATTCAAACCCATTTTTTTATAACTCAATATGGATTAAAAATTAAATTGGTGTACCTATACAATAAAGAAGGATAGGGCTACAAAATAAACACAGTATGGACATTTTTTTCTTGATCATAAAAAAACGTAGGTGAAAAAATTGTCAAAATAGGTGCAATTTGGGTACCGTCACGTTAGCGTCTACCATTGGAGGTAGCGAAATTGCATGATTTGACAGGAGAGCGAAATAAACAAGGGGAGCAATTTTATCGAACCGCATTCCGGACTGGCCAAACAGTGACTAAATAAAATACTGTACAGAATTCAAAAATGAACACACTAATATCGTTCAGCATATTCATTTGATGTTTTATAACGACGTTGAAAAAACATTGATGGTATCATTTATGATGATTAACTCTCTTTCAGATTTAACCCGGCGTTTTCCTATAAAAGAATATCGAAAATTCGTTCTGTATTACACATAAGGAGTTCTATTATCATTCGCACTTTCGAATACAATTTACCTTATTGGAATACACTTACCACAACTTAAACAGTCTTTATGATTCCATATTTCTACTCTTTCAACCAGGTATTTCCTTCCCAAATATACCCACCAGAAAGGATTTCTTTCTCTATTAGTAACTACCATATACACGATTCCACTAGGTAATAGTCTTTCTACACCGTGACTAGAATTATACTGTGCAGTAGGACTGTATGTTGAACTTTGACCTGTTGGATTTTTATGTGCAACGTCTTCGACACATTTTTCACTTTTTCTCCCTGTTTGGTGGAAAATTATATCTATTATTATTTTCATTTGTAATGGTTATGGTTTGGGTGCCAACAAAATCTTTTTGGTGTAAATGTTTATTATCTTAAAAGAGTGAGAAAATCTGTATTATTTGAAAAGAGTGAGAAAATATAAAAAATAACAATATCATAAAGATCGTATGTAAGTTCTTTATATGGATATCTCTCATTCATTGGATGTTCTTATTTAATAGAATATGTAATTGTTTGGGTATTCATTATTGATTAACTTAATCGCATGCATGAAATCTCACCAAACAAGTTATAAGCAGTTTAGTTGCTTTGATTCATTACGTCTTCAAATTGAAAGGACAACTAAAAAATATAAGTAATACTTGAAATAAGCATTTTGAAAATGCGAACTGGTTTTACCCAAAGTTACATACCTTGACAGTTTTTGACGAGTACATCTTTGAGTATTTGTGTTTGTTTTGTAATTGTCGAGTTAACGAAGTCCATCATTTTTTGAAAATTTAAATCATCACACTTCTTAAAATCTTCACCAGTGTTGCCTGAAATGGTAAAATGACAGCCAGAAGACAGAGTATACATAGATAACAAAGAAACCCACACATATTAATGTCCCCATTACAGAATCTTGTAGCATTGCAGAGGGTGTTTGAAAAGTAGTCATTTGTTGACAAATATAAAAGTTTAACAACAAACTGTCACGCAAACTAATCATTTGTTATTTGATAGCACCATCTGTGTAAACTTGATTCTTTGAAATATACATTCTTTCCGTGTTATACCTACAATAAACAGTAAAAATGGACGACGATGCTATAACATTTGCCTACATCTTTCAGTGTCTGGTTCGACTGACTGTTCTCTTCGTTTGTACTCACATTGCCCAAAGACAAAGATTGCATTTTCGTTTCGTGTGTCATCGGTTTATCAAAAAGACTAAAACAGTCAGTCAACTTGAACCAAACGTTGCCATAAAGTTCCAAACAGTTTAAAATTATTCCAGAAGGAGTTTCTAATGAACCAGCATGGGTGTTGACACAAAATTTCAAAATTGTATTTGTTGTACCGTCTCAATTGTATTTTATGTTTTGTTATCTCTCTTCTTTTCTTATTTAACTTAGAAATTTAAAAAAGGCGAGATGCTTGTTTTACTGATATTGAACAACTCCAATTTTGTTTTGATAAAAACCCACGCGCACACAATATAAGTGGAGTCTTGTTTCATATGAAATTTGATTGATAAAAGAACACCTTGAACTTGCAATACTTTATAATAATATCAATGCAATAAATCACCAATTCTTCAATGGTAGAATAGAAGGAATTCGATTCTTCCGTTTGTTCGGTTATTTCAGTACCGTTGTGGTCGTCAAATTCAGAACCTTTTCCATGTGAAATCAACTGCCCCTAGTTTTATTGTTTTCGACACTATTTAGATCGATGCTATTAACTTAACTATATATACTTTCTATTTTTATTTTATGAAGACATCACAAGAAACTCTCAGTTAGACGACACATAAGGCATACTACACTTACTATAGTTAACAAAGACACTGGAATAACATACCACAGCTACCTGTCACATCGGCTAATCAACCTGAATTATAATGTATATTATACACATAAAATCACATTTTACCAACATGTCATCAGTAGTTCTGTGACATTTCAGGGAAATAAGTCGCAAACCGTAGAAGGTGTTGATTACACAGATAAGGTACTTTCTTTCCCTATCGACCTGCCCGCCCAGCCTAAATTAACCAAGGAACTTTTTATTTACAACATGTAGTCTTCAACTGTTGGCACATATGGAGCACGATCTGCTTACCATTCTGGAGCACCTGAGATCATCCCTAATTTTTGGTGGGATTCGTGTTGATTAGTCTTCAGATTTCTATGTTGTGTCTTGTGTAGCATTATTTATCTGTTTATCTTCTTTCTTTTTTAACCATGGCGTTGTCAGATTGTTTTCGATCCATGAGTTTGAATGTCCATCGGGTATCTTTTGTCCCTCTTTTGGCAAGTATATACAATGGCAAGTTGTAAATCGCCTGAAGTCCACTTCAGTATATCATAAATTAAACAGAAACAATCTAAGGTCTTCAATAATCATTAACTTATTCATAAAACAAAGAACACACTAGGATTTGCCACATATAAACCATTTATCAGGTTCCTGATTTGCAAGGTCACATGAATGATAGTTTTGATGATCTCAATTCTCCCTTTTTTATTCAATCAGGTTTGTCACAAAACATACATAAAAGACAGTACAGAAAAGAAGAAAAGTACTTAAAACTGTGAAATAATGGTATAATAGAAAACACAACTCAAATTTAGAATCAATATTATACCTTAACACAGATTCTACAGAGTTTCTGAAATGCCAGCTCAATGTACTTTTCTGCTTATAAATCATTCCGCCTCACTCTGAAATTGATAAAATTTTCCAAAAAACTCATCATTGTTGACAAGTTGACACGTCGACAGGAAGACAATATGACTACAACAAATACAACTCTTTCAACAATGTCAACTTCAATTTGTGTGTATATGTCCGTATACTCCAGTTGACCAAAAGATACAATGTTCGCTTTATTATTTAGAAAGAGTGTTTTTGCACATTCAAAATACCATATACGTTATTCCATTTAGTAAACATTTTACATTATTGAATTCGTCATCAAGATTCTTCAACTTCGTACTATATTTGACAAACATTTAAACTTTTTATTATTTTGTAAATATAACGGATCTATAAACAGGAGGTTTAGATACTTTATAAACAGGATTTACCTACAATTTTCGTTGGAAAATTCCTGTACCATGTTAGGAACATTTTCATTTGTTCCGTTGATTGTCAAAACGATTGCTAATCACAAAGCACAATACATATAATCATTAAAAGTCTTTAAACCAAAACGAACACATAGTTTAAACAGTCTACGACAAATCATACTAAACGAGTTCCAAACTTTCGTTTCAAATATGATTAATTATGAAACATCCCTTAATGGACACGCACACTTCATGCAATAGCACTGACTGATTCCAATAATGAGAGTCACAAAGAATAACATCGCCACATAGAAAATGCAATATATTAAGAACACGCCTACAAGTTATAACTTGAGCGAAGGGAACACGATTTTGAATGATAATGATAACAAATGTATTACTCTAGTTATGACATTGACTTTTATTTCAATTTGAACAAGTTTTCAAAGCAAATACTTTGACTTCAAGTAGATTCAAAGCTACAGTCCCTTGGATTTGGAGCTTGACGTAACGACCCCTCATTCTTTTGGTACATCCGAGCACTAAGTGTTCACCTTTCTGGCTTGGACCTTTGTAGTGTGCACATAACTTCATATCGTTCAAAGTTGGTCCCACAGTAACATCCATGTTTCGAGTTCGTTCGGCTAAATATAAAACAGACAGGATTAGGTTGTCAAAAGTATTTATATGTCAAACTAGTTATAAAATAATTGGTAGTATGTTTGATGATTCTTTTGTATTATGATTTTGATGTCATTATTTTAACATATGCGAATATTGTTCTTCACAGTAGGGACAGTGTCTGACTGGAATCGTGTTTTTTTTTAGCGTTTTGATTTTTTTAATGAGACCACGTTTTTTTCGAGAGAAGTCCTGGTTGTTTTAAGTGCGGTCAAGGTTTTTATCGAGGGAATAAAATCAAATAAAACTGGCTTTAATTGTTATATGTGAGTGCAAATAAAGTTCTTTTCAAAGTATGAAAAGGTTAAATAAAGTATTACGCCAATTTGATAATGCTGTATTACAATTCACGTACATTTAAGGAAAACATCTGTCATTTTGTATATATTATTGTTTGACACTTCTTATAAAAGAGGAACGAAAGATACCACTGTCTGTCATGATGACAGACTGCTTATTCGTCGTGCTTAAGCCAACCCATTTACTCCTGCCCCGCAACTTAGACACCGGTCGTGTTAATTGTTCACACATTGATTATTATTTTTCATAGATGCCACCTAACAGAAAGGCACCGTATATTAAGGTTTCCATCTAAGTGAAAGTCAAACTCATAGATGGAAAACAAACTGACAACGCCATGGCCAAAAAATAAATACAAACAGACAAATAATAGTTCAGAAGACACAACATAGAAAACTAAAGACCAAGCAATGTAAACCCCACCAAAAACTGGGGGCTCTCAGGTGCTCCGGAAGGGTAAGCAGATCCTGCTCCACATGTGGCACCCGTCGTGTTGATTATGTTATTACAAATTCGGTAAATAGACTATAAACTACATGGTCTCCACCATATGCATATATTACTATATTTATCAAATATGTATGCGCGCAAATGAAGACTGTTCAAAGCATGCACTCTCACTGTATTCAACTCGCTTGCGTTTACCTTAGGTACTAGTTTGGATCGATCTCACATGTCCAAACCCATGGTCACATGATTGAATCTAAACCATATTTAATATTTTACGTAGGGAACCAAGATTTATTTTCGACTCCGTATAATAAATACGTGATGTGAACAATCTTCGAGTTAGAATACCGATATTGATTCCGTACAGGAATTATTGTAATGTAGACAATATTTATGTGAGCACAAACAAATATACATAAATGGGGAAATGTTGTATGATTGCAAATATTAAGACAACTTTCCACAAAAGTTCAAACGACCTTCAAAAATGAGAAAAACACATAATTTATAGAAGGCTTTAAAGGTCCTCGACATAAAAAAATGTGAAACAATTCAAACAAGAAAACTAACTACATAATTATTACATTGCAATTCCCCCCTAAAAAATATAAAAGACATGAAATCAACAAAAACCACTGATTACAGACTCTTGGCTTGGCGAGGCACCTTTAGAATGTGGCGGGTTTATATATGTTTGTAAGCGCCAAATCATAGATCTCTAACTTTGGACAATGGTGTGACAGCACATCATAAGAACACTCTGTAAAAACAGTTGCAAATGTTTCATTTACTATATGTTTTGATAATAATTTGTTTCATCGTTCTAGAAAGAGAAAACAAAATCTACTATATATACTCTGTGATGGGATGATATTCACATTGAAGAAGGGTAAATATGATAAATTTCCACGTAGGTGACTTATATAAAAATATAAGCATGTAAAGTTATAAATGCATGTCTGTTTGCTTCGTTTTCTTCGTAACAATTTAGTTAATTGTTATTTTTTCAATGAAACAAGCAAAAGAAGGATGAAAGAAAAACGCAAATTAAGCAGACAAATTGAAATATTCTATAGCAACGGCATAATTTATGTACAAAACATCAAACGGAAACAAAAATGTTCGTTATAGTATCTAAAATATCTAAGCAACATCTTGCGAAACAACTTTATTCCAAGTAACGAGTCCTTTTATTAATAGCATTTGTTGAAAACAGTTTATCTTATTGGAATTCACTCACCACAACAAATTTCACGATTCCATATTTCTACTCTTTCAACCAGGTATTCCCTTCCCAAATTTACCCACCAGAAAGGATTTTTCTCAGTGTAAGTATGTATCATATGCTCGTAACCACTAGGTGTAAGACCATCTACACCGTGACTTGAGTTATAATCAGCGCTAGGACTGAGTGTTGAACTTTGACCAGTTGACTTTTTGAATGAAACATTTTCCACGCATTTGTTCATTCTCCTTTCTGTTTGGTGAAAAAAATACATATACATTACTAGTATTTACGTTTATAACGGTTCTGGTTTCCATGACTAAAGACCTCCTTTTGTGCAAAATGCGTTAATCCTACAAAAAGAGTCAGAAATCGATCATTACTATATGACTGTACATTACATACAAAAAAGTCATGTGTAAGTTCTTAATGTGATTTTCAGTTTGCTAACATACGTGGGATTTCCCGAATTTAAGATATGAGTTTGTAATTGTTTGTGTATCCATTCATGTTTTGTTACAGTATTAATAAACGTTATTGTATACATGTAGTATCACAAAATAAAATGTGATCAGTTTATATTTGCTTTGATTATAACGTCTTCGAATTGAATGGATATCTAAAAAGTGAATCTTGAATTGAGCGTTTTGAAAATACGAAATTATTTTCTTCAAATTTACATACCTGGACAGTTTTTGACGAGCATATCCTGTAGTATTTGTGTCTGTTTTGTTATAGTGAGGTTAACATAGTTCATCGTTTTTTGTAGATTTGAATCATCACACTTCATAAGATTTTCACCATTTTTGCCTGAAATGGTATTATGACACCCAGAAGACAGAGTATACAAAAGTAACAAAGAAACCACAAATATTAATGTTTCCATTACAGAATCCTGTAGCATTGTAGAGGGTGTTTGACATGTAGACATTTGTTGACAAATATAAAAGTTATAACAAAAAACTGTCACGCAAAATAATCATTTGTTATTTGATAGCACCATCTGTGTAAACTTGATCATTTGAAATATACATTCTTTCCGTGTTATACCTACCATAAACAGTAAAAATGAACGAAGATGCCATAACATTTGCCTTCCTTTTTCAGTTTCCGGCTTCGACTGATTGTTCCTCTTCGTTTGTATTCACCTTGCCAAAAGAGAAACATTGCATTTTCTTTTCGTATGTCATCGATTTATCAAAGAGACTAAAACATTCAGTCAACTGGAACCAAACATTGCCCTAAATATCCAAACAGTTTTAAAATTGTCCCAGAAGGAGTTGCTAATAAACCAGCATGGGTGTTGACACCAAATATAAAAGTTGTATTTTGTACCGTTTTTATTGTATTTTATGATTTTTTTTCTTTCTTCTTTTCTTATTTAACTAGCAATATTTAAATAAGGCATGATTCTGGTTTTAATGACATTAAACAACTCCATTTTATTTTATAAAACCTCGCGTACACAATATAGGAAGATGTTTCATAGAAAATAAGATTGATAAAAGAACACCTTGTACTTTTGTACATTACTAATTATATAATCCTTTTTAACAATAGCAATGCAACATATTACCAATTGTTCCATGGTAGAATAGAGAGATTTATATTCTTCCGTCTGTTCGGTTATTTTTGTAGCATTGATATCGTCAAATTCAGAATCTTTTCCATGTTAATTGCCCGTATTATTCATTGTGTTCGACACTTATAAGATCGATGATTTTAAAGTTACTATATTTTCTATTTTGTTTATGAAGGCAACACAAGAAACTCTCAGTTAGACAACTCATAAAGCATATCATACTTACTATAATTGACCAAGAAACTAACACATTGTCTAACCAACCTGTAATGTATATTATACACATTTAATAATTTTTTACCAGCATGTTAGCAGTAGTTCTAAGACATTTTTGGGAAATAAACCGTAACCTGTAGAAGGTGGTGATTACACAGATAAGGTACTTTCTTTTCCCTTACCGACCTGCCTGCCCAAACTTAACTTACCAAAGCATTTTTAAATTACAACATATAGTCTTCAACTTTTGGCAGGTCTATACAATGGCAAGTTGTTAATCGCCCCAAATCCATTTCAGTGTATCATTGATTGAACAGAGATAATAAAAAGTCTTCAATATTCATCAAATTCTCCAATAACAAAGAACACGTTATTGTATGCCGTTAATCAACCATTTGCTAGGTTCCTGATTTGCAAGGTCACATGAATAATAGTTTTGGAGATTTCAATCCTCCTTTTTTTATTCCACCAGTTTTGTCATAAAACATACACAAAAGACCTTATGTCCGCATACTCCAGTGGACCCGAATATAAAATGGTTGCCTTATTATTTACAAAAAGTGTTTTTGCACATTCAAAATACTTTATAAGTAATTCCATTTCGTAAACATTTTATAATATTGAATTCGTCCTAAAGGTTCCATCTTTGTACTATATTTAACATTAAAACTTTGTATTATTTTGTCAATATAACGGATATATGAACAGGAGGTTTATAATATGTACACTGCTCTCAACTCCCTACATGTAATTTCTGTTGTGTATATATTCATGTATATCATCTAATTGTAACAAGACATGTTGTATCAACAGGTTCATATTATAAACAAATATTTACTCACCATATCTTTGATATTAATCCCTATTGGAAATCAAAATCATTAATCCATTTTTTTTATGAATGAACTACACATCCCTTTAACAAATCGCACGTGGTAAATGATCACTCGACCAGAAATTTAATGTAATCGAAATTAACATAACAAAAGACTTGATGTACGATAAAATTGAAACTGCTTAATAAATACAGGTAGCCTTTGTGAGAAATAAATGAAGATAAAAAAACAAACTTTATTCAAATAATTATATATGGTGAGATGTATAGATATATAGATCGATATTGATTGCAGGTACATGTACATTTGTACAAGGATAGATAATATTTATAAAGGTTGATGTTAATAATTTATCTAGTGGGAGTTTTTTTCTCATTTGCTTTTCCCCGACAAATGAGACTGTAAAAATTGGGCCCCCTTAGTTGCTTCCCTGGGCAACTGAGGGTTGATGAAACAGGTGATTGTTAATAAAATATGTTTAATATTAAAAAAAAAAAAAAAAAAAAATAAAACAGGAGGTTTAGCTAGCTTTATAAACAGGCTTTACCCATAATTATCGTTTGAAAAAAATTCCTGTACCATGTCAAAAACGACTTTCACTTGTTCTGTTGAATTTTTAAAATACCAATTAAGGATATTCTAACTCAGGAACAGATAACCTTTGCTGCCAAACTTTGAGGAATAATTCGGTCCATAATGCTCTTCTACTTCGTACTTTATTTGGCATTTTTAACTCTTTTTGATTCGAGCCTCACTGAATAATCGTTTGTAGACGAAAAGCGCGTCTAGCGCAAACGCAACATTTCAATCCTGGTATCTATAATAAGTTTATTTACAACCACTGGGTCGATGCCACTGCTGGTGGAGTTTTATTCCCCGAGGGTACCACCAGCCAAGTAGTCAGCACTTCTGTGTTGACATGAATTATCAATGATATGGTCATAATTATAAATTATCTGTTAACAAAACGCGTATGGCGCAAATATTTTTTTTTATCCTGGTATCTATGATGAGTTTATTTGATTGATAGCGTTCGAATTTACCAGATTATATGGACATCCCTTTTTTTAATTTACTTTGGAGTTCGTTTTTTTTTTGCAATTTCTTACTTGATCGTCAATGACCAAGGATTTAAAAGAGTGATCGCGCTTCTTGCAAACAAAACTATACGCCTGGTATCTTTGATGATTTCTTTTTTACATTTCTAATACTTAATACTTTTATATCCCAAATTCATGTATTTAGTTTTGATATTATATTTGTTATTCTCATCGGATTTTGCTTAGTTCGTTTATGTGTGTGTTACATTTTAATGTTGTGTCGTTGTTCTCCTATATTTAATGCGTTTCCCTCAGTATAGTTTGTAACCCGGATTTGTTGTTTTTTCTATCGATTTATGAGTTTCGAACAGCGGTATACTACTGTTGCCTTTATTTTACAATTATATTCAAATCCATTAAAATTTCGCTCACCTACAATAATTCCATAGGTTATATAAACAAGGTCCACCTTTGGTGAAACAGCACGTGCTGTATTATAAAGTAGTTTCATACAAAAGTAAAATCACAAAAATACTGAACTCCGAGAAAAATTCAATCTGAAAGTCCCTTATCACATGGCAAAATCAAATGAAAAAACACATCAAACGAATGGACAACAACTGTCATATTACTTACTTGGTATAGGCATTTTCAAATGTTGAAAATGGTGGATTTAACCTTATTTTATAGCCCTAAAGCTCTCACTTGTACGACAGTCTCATCAAATTCCGTTATATTTACAACGATGTGTGAACAAAACAGACATAATAAATAAAATAGTCAAAATAAGGGTACAGCAGTCATCACTGTGTTACAATCTTAAACATCATTTACAAAAAAGTACAACTAATAATCAGTTCATTATCACTGAACTAGTATATATTTGTTTAGGGGCCAGCTGAAGGACGCCTCCGGGTGCAAGAATTTCTCGCTACATTGAAGACCTGTTGGTGACCTTCTGCTGTTGTTTTTTCTATGGTCGGGTTGTTGTCTCTTTGGCACATTCCCCATTTCCATTCTCAATTTTATCATCGCCCTCCGATTTGTATACTTCTTTTCAGGTCCTTTCAGTAAAGACATTCTACATAAAAAAAAGATGTAAGGTCAATTTCCCCTGAATCCATTCTACAGAAGTTCTATTTTCTAAACGTTAATTGTATTTACTAAAATTGATGTATCAAAATTCATTTACGTCGTATTGACCACATTTTGTCGTATTTTTGACCAAATTATTATTACTTTAAATGCTTCAAAACAGCAATCTGTATTATCAAAAATAAAGTTTTGAATAGACGATGTCACTGAGAAATTTGCAATAAAGGAATGACAAATCATTTTCATAGGGTGGAGAACTCTAAGGAAAATTCAAAACGAAAATTCCCTTAATGGCAAAATCAAATGCTCAAACACATCAAAAGAATGGAAAACAATTGTCATACTCCTGACTTAGTACTGGCATTTTCTTATTTAGAAAACAGTGTTTTAAACGTAGTAAGCTAGCTAAACATCTTACTTGTATGACAGCTGCAAGAAATTCCTTTAAATAATCAAACGTTTTGCATCTTTTTTTTTCAATTGAGACAATAAACTACCAGTACTTAATATGATCAAAATTAGTTAAAAAAAACTTTCTGATTTCGAACATGTATGAAATACAAATACAAGGTAAATTGGTCCTATTTCTTTCAAGTAGAAAAACAAACAAAACAGTGGTGAAAGACAAAAAGCCAATCTATAGTCATCAAAACCTTCAAATTACAACTAAATGCAGTATGAATCAAAAACTTTGGTAACAGTGCTATACATAGAACGAAGATGATGACACATTTAGTTTTGGAATGAAAACAATGTTCCTTTATTATTATTAAAACTATTTAAGAAGATAATGTTACGCCACATGTACATACATGTGTGTATATATGATAGTGATTATAGCGAATAAATAAATTGGCTATCCGGTGACTTTTCTTTCTTTTTAATTTGCAAGTGGAAAACTATTTGAGAACGTTCCATCTACATAATTGTGAAGGATCTGAATTGGCCAGCCTTTCACCGGGCATTCAATATTGTGTTTATAAAATAATATGTGGTTTGAACTATTGACCATAGATCAAATAAAATTGATGACAGCATCTATATGTCACCGTAACATCCCATACTGCATTGCAAGCGATAGCTACAGAATATGTCAACTCCTATTATCGCAATAGAACAAATGTTAAGATTTTTAAAAATATAAGTTCAACCAGGTCTTGATTTGTGTTTTATTTTAAAAATACCTAATAAATTAAGAAAAAGAGTTATAATATTTATTATTCAAATCACGGGCCGTTGATAGACAGCATGATTCCTTTCACTGATTTGGCTACAAGCTTACCTTTTATGAAATCCGCGTTTCTTTAAATCAGTAAAGAAATTGGCAGATGCTACACTCTTGGACGAAACATTTTCCAGTAGGAACATCAAACCATGGGCTGATTATACGCTTTGGGACGAAACGTCTCTGAGTAAGTACATCGACCCATGTACTGGGTAAAATATTATTACATGAAGATAAAAGCATATATAACGATTTTCTTTTTGCAGTTAAAGAGAAAGTATCATCGCGGTCCAAATAATCTTAATGTTTATAGATCAATTACTTTCAACCTGTTTGAACCAGCCTGCACCTACCAACATTTAATGAAAATAGAGTTATCCCGCTTATTACCACGTATTTGACGATGCTATCATATAACAAATGAGCTGCGACGGATATAAATCGATCATTTGCAAGTGCACGTATACACGTTTTTAATTAATTTTGAAACATTATGAAATAAGAAATAAATGATGAATTTTGAGAATTGTATAGGTTTCTTTAATCACTTATTTTGCAAACAGTAACAGACCTTCCGTAGTGGTTTATCAACCCGAAATAGGTTAACAGACGAATTGATATTCATTTGCATAAGGCAAATTTTTTTCCGACGCCTCTCAATTAATGGGCAAATGAGATAGAAAATACTGTACCAAGCCAACTAAATGAAGGCGACTTCGTACATATATATATATATATTTTCATCGGATCTTTTGCATTTTGCAATATTCCTTTACATGTTTTATTAAAGAAATACCATTTTCTGCAGTTTATAAAGATGTTTCTTGAGTCCGTTTTGATCATTTGTAAACTAAACATACAAGCTTGATTCTCACACTATAATTAATATTATTGCTGCTATCAGATGAATGGGTATGTAGAAATAAATTAAAGATGACCATCTTCTCTAAATGTCGTTAAATCTTTTTTTTTCATTTGAATATCACTGCTCATTAATTCATGTCAAAATGAATTCAATTAAAACAAACAATTTTTGAACTCTTAAAAAGAAATCAAACATATAGCGATTGTTAAAGTACACTATTTCCATGCAATATAGTTAGTTTATTTCAAACCAAAAGCAATACAGCTTATAGGTATATCATAAATATGTACATGTATATCATAACAGAACATTTTAAATACAATAGGAGGCAAGACTACATAGTATAAATCATTCAGAAGATTGTCATGAAAATTTTATATGCAAACACAGGTGACGAAGGAATTTTTAGAAATCTTTCCCTACTTTATTAACATAATGGGAACACAGAGTGGATTGTGTCGGATAAAAAGGTGTTCAGACTACATAATTGAAAAATACTGAAGCATTTCATTAGACTGGTAATTTATGCATGGTTCGCTTTGTTTAGTTTTAACTGTATACAGGTGTATTACCACAATTAATTTTCCCCTATTAGTCTTTGATAAATTTGCACTTTTCAAAAAATTGTGCAGTTTATCTGTTTCAAATAACGGAATACTTGGCACGAGTACAGTTTTATCCTGTCCAGTACAATAGAAAAAAATTCACATAAAATTTCATTGCATATTAGATAATAACTTTAACTGGAAGTTAATACATCAAATTTTCCCCTTATTTAACTTGTGTAAGAGCTTTAGAAACCATGTAACCTCAAGTTTTCAAAATATTCTATAGAAACCCAAAATAAAATAAAAAAACAATGGTGCTTTGACATTTTTATGATCCAGAAATGTTTTACTGCAATAAAATGTAGGATTAATTACCTACAATTCAACCGAATATTTCTTTTGACCTATTTTCGTATGCAACCAGATGTGATGTTCCATGATTTGGTGGTATTACACCTGAAGCTATTTTGATCCTTCAATTATTAATACTATTCTCTGACAGAATAACAAAGTATACAATCAACAATCAATATCAGTAAATGACTTTAAAGTGTAATCGATTCACTACATTTCCTATAATTCACATCATGCATAGTACCGCAACTGAAAAATTCCTTTGATTATGTTAGAAAAAAAAACGTTTTTTTATTTATGTATATATAAATTATGCATTGCCTCTTTTCTTTTATACCTTACCATTCTCTATCATATATTATGAAAAAATGTCGGGGTAAACGACCTTGTTAAAACAATTTTCAATATTTTTTTTCCTTGAAAAGCATGCTACATACATCTCCTTGATGTTGCTTTATATTCGAGCTGTATGAGATATTTTTCTCTTGCGGTATTTTTTTTTTAGCTTGTATGGTGGGTGATACATGTTGTATTTTGAAACAGATTTTATTTTCTTTACACCAGACTAGTGTTTTGTCTACAAACAAAACTCACAAGGGGCGCTCGGAACAAAATAGTTGTGAAACAAAATAAATCCAGAAAGACGTTGATGAAGATAAAATAAATAAATAATAATGAACCGAATCGACTTAAAGCCATGTTTTTTACCGACAACGAAAAAAATTAATAATATGAAATTTCATTTCCAAAAAGTTTACCCCGAAACAATAACGCAACATTTTCATTCCATGTCACCACAGTGTTGATGTGAACTTATGAACAGGAACATCAACGGTCTAATATTAATATATATTAAAAAAACGAGAGCCACTTATGAACCACATCAACAAACGAAAACCACAGTACAACAAGTTCCTGACTTAGGACAGGTGCAAACAAATGAAGCGGATTTAAACTTTTTAATATTATTGCATTTCCGACTATTGCATGTTTTATGTTTTTATACTTCAAGTTGGCTTATTGCAACAAATATAATTCTTTAGAGATAATTTACTCTACAGATTGAATTAATAGGATAAAAATAAAATAAGATGTAAAAGGAAATTACCTTCTTTGTGGTTTTATTAGTCTCAAAATTGAAGACGACATGTATTTTTGTGCGACTTTATATTGTGTATCACAATATTCACTTTCCCATGTTCTATAAGGTCATTTGAATCTTATTTTCAGCACTGATTGCTCGAGCCTCATTGCTCAACTAAAAGTTATATTGTTTGATGTCTTTAATACTCAAACAAAATTAGATTATGTTGACATTCAATAAAAGTAAGATAACAATTGCACACGCAAAACTGTCATTTGCAGTTCAATTCTATACGTCAGTCCAATTATGTAACTTTTATATACCTCAAAAGTGCAGTTGTAAAGTACACGATATGCAGGAGTGGATCCAGGAGGCTTCATATGGTAGAAAATTTGCGTCTTTCAGTATGTTTGTTCTTTATTTGACTCCCGTTTTCTTTTAATTTGGTAGGCTTCGCCGTGTCTTCCTTTTGGAATGTTCTGGATTCGTCACAGATATGCTATGCAATAGTATACCAATACTCAGAATCATTCAGATGTTTATACTATTAACCAACCTAGAACATGCCTCCAACACAATTAATCAGGATTCTCTCATAACATTTGATACATATTTGATGATCATTAGAAACATAAAGTAATACATTTCTAAAAACAAACAATTGTAGAAAGTGATAATTATTTTTTTTTACATTCAATTAATTCAATAGCAATATTTATAGTTGTATTGACCAACTTCAAGCGTAATTTGAAATTAAATGTAATTGATATTTCATTGTAATTTTTCTGACGATGTTTATGGCATCTTTTTTTCCCGTTTTTTTATGCATTATTTATTTATTTTCCTTCTATCAGTTACTTTTTGTGCTGTAATATGACTCACACGTAACAACATTGTTGTTTTGAAGCATAACATCATATTATGTTTCATCCTTTTTACTCTACAGCATGTAAACTAGAATTATTACATCACATGTATGTTTCATAAGAATCCCTTCTTTTGATTGGTTGACAACAGTCGAAGGGCATAAGAATATAATATTTTATATGCAATTAAACCAAAACATTTATGGCAGCATGAGTTAATGGTGACAACGTCAGAACAATGCTAAGAAAACAAACGGAAAAATTGATATAACTTCTGCACTTCATTCAAAATGTACTTCTGCCAACGCTTTTACATCCGAAGAAATTTAAAAAAAGAAGCATTTAATACGTTGATAAAGATTACACAAAATTAAAAGCAAATTTATAAAATAATATAAGTTCACACAGATAGACTGAAATGTAAAAAAAAGTCATTTCAAACAAAAATATACGAAATAAGCAAAACTTTGGAAAAAAGCATCGTAAAAGATTTTCATTATCATCATAAGAGTATAATTGTAGTGTTAAACACTTGTTTAGAAAAAAAAAAAAAATTGGATAAAGAAAGTAAAATATTCTCATTTAGGTTTGACAAAAAGAAAACAAACCAGGCATTATTATAATTTAAGCTGTTTTTTTTTTGTGAGCGATGAATGCGTCTTTTTGATAGCAGTCTTACTATATGTTGTATTACATCATATAACAATCTTTCAATAAAATAAATTCATCATAGATCAGGATTTTGTGATCAGTCCAAACCTGTTTGTGGTTTTCTTTATTTTTCAGGTATTTTAACTATTCATCTTACTTTCATAATTAGTTTTTGAAGACTAACTTTTAATATCACTCAGATATACTGTTGCTCCGCAGCTATGAATTATTGTTGGCCTTTTCACTTCGCTAGTATTAAAGTTATCACACGTTATCACAAAATGACGACTACCATTCATTCACTGGAATATAAAAAAGAGAAAACAGCATAAGTTTAGAATGAAACAGAAAATATGCACATTTTAAAAAGAACATTTTTTAAAACTTTTAATGTACCAATATGATTTTTAAATAAATAACAAAAATATGGAAAGATCAATTTTAAAATGTCAGTCAGAAATAGCATGTCAATTCTTTTCAATTAGTTTGACACATCCTTATAAAGTGGTATAGTTTTGTTAGCGCTGCTGGATCTTTTTTACCGTATGGAATATTGTTTGTTTTATACGTCACTCTCAGAATAAAAACGATTTCTTTTTTAAAACTATGACACCATTGTACAATAACATTCTATGACGCAATAGACAGCATACCAAACAGAACATAGATTTTAACATAATACTGACAATTTAATCAATAGCTAAATTAAAGAATATATTCCTCTCAGCCATTTAAAATTGAACATATTTCCAATTCCACGGATAAAATCCATCCTTTCAACTGAACGTGTTAATCGATTACTGAGAGTCAATTTCACTGTAGCTGATGTGCTGTTTAAAGATCTACGATGGAAGGATACCACTAAATTAATGCAAATGGGAAAATGCAGCATCGAAACGATATCAAAAATTATTCTTATTACAATCAACGTCATATTTATTGTAAGTCTTCTTATATGTATTTTTTAACTATTGGTAAGATTCCAAAATTTTTTTAAATTTTCAATGTTAAAAAGTTGTTCAAAAGTTAACTTAAGTTGAAAAAAAACTGCATAACATTAAGCCGTTCTTGAAAGTGCAAAAAGCAATAAGAAACAAAAGAAAAAAATCAACCAACGTGCATTTGTTAAACATTTTTAATAACTTGTAACTGACATGAAATCTTTTCATTTAATCGCGACTAAAGCAAAGAAAACTGACTTTACTATTTGCTTTAATAAACGATTTTTCTTTATTGTTCAACTTTAACTTTGTAAATTTTGATTAAGAATTAAAGTATTTGAAGAACAAAATGTTAATTAATTCACTAATTTAAATGTAATCTTTTGTTTTTAGGCTATAGGATTTGTTATAGCAGCATTCGGGATAGTAGTTGCCTCCGGAAGTAACATATTTGGAGGCTATATTGAACCTTTATTTCGAGATGCAGGTGGAAATGAATCTGTTGGTTCCTTTTTTCTCTATGTAGCAATATCCGCTGCCGTTTTAGGCAGCCTTATTCTCGTAATAGCGTCAGTTGGAGCTTGTGGTGCCTGCTGCAATAAGAAATGTTTGCTGTATTCGGTAAGTTTGTATGTTGCACTTTCATCTATCTCAGCATTTTTTTTTTTGGCTATCCAAATTGATTCTGTTGTTGTTTGGGGTGTATAAAATCTTATTATTTGGCGTTTATTAAAACATGAAATATATATTTTAAGATAAAAATCCTTAAAAACACAGACAAACGCCTAAATATCAATAAACGTCTTTTAGTCATGTTATGCTTTATATATAGAATGTACTTGAAAGATAAAATCATAAATCGCTCACGTGGGAATTGCTTCAATTGTTTTCACAAGTCCAAGAAATTTACGTTGCACGCAAACTATTTAGTACCGATCTGTAATCTATACTACTATAACGTGTCTACCATCCTTTATTTTTTATGTTTGAACTTCTGAATAACCTTATCCAAGACCGATTGTACTTTCCTATACAATTTATGACTTCACTGTGCGGATTTCATTGCATAGCACCATCGTCGATTTTAGAGTTATCAGTTGGTTTGGTACATGTAATTTGAACTTACTTTGAGTAACTGTGATTTATAAAAACAAAAAAACAAAAACAAAACGATGTTGTATGACCTAGTGACTTGGATGTGAGCAACTAATTTTTATTACGATATTATATAATCTGTATTTCCTATATAATCAATATCATATTCTGAACAACTTTTATCGTCTGGAATTTTGTCAGAGGAAATACCTTAACAGGTGTCAGATTTTATTAATAAGTCAGTCTATGTTTTTTTTTATTTTCCTAGACTCGGTGCGATTTAAATTGACAAATTGTTAAGTCAACAGTTAAGTGTTGATAACCGTACGTTAACATGACAATGCAATTTAGGTTTTTTGTTATGTTGGGTTGATGCCACGTACGTATCAACAACTTTTTCTGAGGCTTATTGATATTAGAAAGGATCTAATAGAGGTTAAAAAAAATGACACTTCTCTGTTATAATTATGTTTTTGTTTCTTTACCATGGCATTGATGTTTCTTTATAGTTTTTAATAATTATTCAAGTTAAACAGAAAGAAATTTAATGTCATTAAAACGTGGGTTGTAAAAAATATACAATTAATTGACAAAAAAGCGGTGGACAAGGATTACAATTGTTCATGAAGTTTCAGAAGGTACATTAAATATTCAACAACAAACAGCTCAACTTTAGATATTACGGAAATAACCAAACAACAACATTCAAAACAAAATTAGACCATAATAGACATCTAAAGACATATTTCGTTTATATTTATCAGTAACTTAACCAACGGATTCCGGATGTGAACAAAGTTTAGACATATTGTCAATGCTTGTGACTTTGTCGTTGATTACTTTTGTCATATTCATGGTCTGTCTTACCTTCAATTTGAGGTTTTCCGATTTTTGTTATCCCTATGTGTCATCAAACGTAATCAAAATGAATAATTTACTGTGTATTTAAAAATACTACATCAACAGAATCAGAATTCACGTATTGTATGTCTGCATTCTTAAAGGAAAGACATCTATGTTTTACATTCTAATATATTGAAATTGGTGGAGCATTTTTTTGTATCTGGTACCTTTGGTTACTATTTACACCACTGAGACGATGTCACTGTTTGTAGAATTTTACCAGGCATAGACTACCTTATCCGTATTTGGCACTACTTTTTGGTACCTTTGATAACTATTTCTACTCCGAGGGTATCTCCAGCCCAGTAGTCAGCACTTCGGTTATGACATGAATAGCAATTATATGGTCATTTGTATGAATTAAGTGTTTGCAAATGTATGAATCATTCGAAATATTTAGGATTTTCTTATCCCAGGCATAGAGTACCTTAGCCGTATTTTGCACAGCTTTTTGGAATTTTGGGTCCTCAATGCTCTTTAACGTCATACTTGATTTCTAACTATTTTATCACCGCGTCACGAGTCTTATGTAGACGAAACGAGCGTCTGACATATCAACTTATAAACCGGGTACCATTGATAACTATTTACACTAATTGATCGAGGCCACTGCTGGTGGACGTTTAGTCCCCGAGAGTATCATCAACGCAGTAGTTAGCACTTTGGTGTTGACATAAATATCAATTATATGATACTTTTAATTTGTATAACTTAACTGTTTGCAAAAGTATGAATTATTCAGAACACTAAGGATTTTCTTATCCCAGATATATATTACCTTAGCCGTATTTGGCATAACTTTTTGGAATTGTGGGTCCTGTATGTTTTTCAACTTTATACTTGTTTGACTTTCTAACAATGTTGATCGGAGAGTCACTGATGAGTCATTTGTAGACGAAAAGCGTGTCTGTCGTTTCAAATTATAAGCCTGGTACCTTTGATAACTATTTAGGTACCAATACCTAGTAGGGAGTTTGGTTTCGCATTTTTGCCAGATTTAATGCAATGTTTACAAACACTTTTGTTGACGCAATTTTACAAAACAAAATGAGATGAAAGACATATGATTTTTATTGGATTTCTTGATAGATATATGTAAACAGTTTGAGAAAAGGTTTTACTTCAAAAGATTGAAATTCTTCTGGCCAAATATTGGGGAAATATATGACACCTTTACCTTTTTTGCAATATTTTATAACAAATAAATGCAGATTGTTGCCAAGGAGACATTAAAAAGAAATAATATTTTACCATTTTTACTACTGGATATAAAATCTATGGAAGAGTCTGATAACATACATATGCAAATATATGTCATAATCAGTAAGCTTAATTTGCAAATAAGCAATGAAAAGCGGATGCTACAATTTATGAGGGTAAATTTTGATATTTTTCCACTGGGTCGAGGCCACTGCTGGTGGACGTTTCGTCCCCGAGGGTATCTTCAGCCCAGAAGTGAGCACTTCGGTGTTGACATGAATATCAATTATATTGTCATTTTTATAAATTAACTATTTGCAAAAGTATGAATTATTCAAAATATTAAGGATTTTCTTATCCCAGACACAGAGTACTTTAATCGTATTTGGCACAACTTTTTTGGAATTTTAGTTCCTCAATGCTCATCAACTTTAAACTTGTTTAGCTTTCTTATTATTTTGATTAGATGAGTCATATGTAGACGAAACGCGCGTCTGTCATATCAAATCATAAGCCTGGTACCTTTGATACCTATTGTACCATATAAACTAATATATATGTAACAAGCTAATCAAGGTCATGTATGGGACAAACAAACGCGCTTTATGACGACAGTTTTCATAACTACTGTCCTGTTTTATTCTTGTGCAACATCTTTAAATAACCTAGATTGGAGATCTTAATTTGAATAGCGCATGCGTGATACATGTGTCTTGATTTGATTAGTGTAAATGCAGGTTTTAGTGTTATAATGTTAAAAAAAATAGTCATTTTCCACTTATATCGCGACTACGGGGAAGCAGATTGGGAAGGTTTGGAAGGAAACAAGATTAAGAAAATCTATTAAACATTTGACAGATTCAGTGATACAAAGAAATCTTACTGACATTTCATGAACATGGATTTTTTTGGGGTAAAATTCGATTTTGACCGCTCGAAACATATGCCTCTTAACTGGTTAAAAATTGAGCTTTTTATCAATACCCAATTTGTGTTTAAATTTATTTACAAATTTCTCATTTATGAATTCGCTTTCACCATAGGAACTAGTAGCATTTGGCAACTATCCGACTGATCGAAAATCCTTGATCCGATAATCACAAAAAATTTAATATAAACGTTTTCGAGATATATTTAAAATAGATTTTCCATAATAATGTAGATACATGATCTTTGTTCCTAAGCAGTGTATTTGATTAAAATGTAATTATATAGACTTTATAAAATTGGTTTGTTGACAAGTGAGATATTTGATCTTCAAGAGACGTGAAACAGTTTAACATGAATAAATTTTTAATGACAAATTATTGATAATCCATACATGTTGATATAATTTTCTTTTGAAATATCAGGAAATTTCCTTTAGTCTATTGATCAATCTAAATTCGGTAACAAGCCAATTATAAGTTAAATGTATGTAGCAACATATAAATAAGAAGATCTAGTATGATTTCCAATAATACGAGTTCCAACGGAGACCAAATAAAGTAGATGTAAGCAATTACAGGTCATGGTAACAAAAACCATCACGAGCAAAATGAAAAACGAAGAAAAGACAAACAACAGAAAACTAAAGATTCACTAACATGAACTCAACCAACAAACAACAGTACACAGAAAACTAAAGATTCACTAACATGACCTCAACCAACAAACAACAGTACACAGAAAACTAAAGATTCACTAACATGACCTCAACCAACAAACAACAGTACACAGAAAACTAAAGATTCACTAACATGACCTCAACCAACAATCAACAGTACACAGAAAACTAAAGATTCACTAACATGAACTCAACCAACAAACTGGGGAGGAATCTGGTGCTTTGGATTAGTGAGAATTTCTTGCTCAAATAGATATACCCGTCATTTTAGTATTGTTAAATACATTTACGAGTCATATACAGCAATTAAGCATCTTAAAATCAACCCTATTTATATATATGTTTTTTAAATATGTCTATTGGTTATTTGTGTCATTGGGATTGGGTCTCATTGACGTATTCACCAGATCTTCTATTATTTATACCACTTATACTGATGAAAAAAATATTTAATATTTTGCATCGATTGACGTATATGTGACATAGCATAAAATACAATTTGATAAGCTTGCTTTTGTCATTATAAAAGACCTCCAGAACATGTAGAGCAGCAACAATGCCAAACATTTAATTTGGTTTAAGTAAAACATTATGAATTGTTGAAAAGATTGTGTTT
Organism: Mytilus galloprovincialis; assembly: GCF_965363235.1. Taxonomy (NCBI): domain Eukaryota; kingdom Metazoa; phylum Mollusca; class Bivalvia; order Mytilida; family Mytilidae; genus Mytilus; species Mytilus galloprovincialis. The sequence continues at coordinate 95,730,547 of NC_134843.1, forward strand.
TTGCTTTAATGCCCTCATCATGAACACTCAAAGCCAAAATATCTGATTAAAAGGTATAATAAAAAGAATATTGGAACAGGCAAAGAAGTATGATCAAGAGTTAGAATTCTTTTTAATCTTTCTTTAGCAAGAATGCATGTGTGAGTGTGTTATCTTAAATCAATTTGCCTTTTTCTGCACAAATTTCTATTATTCATCGAAAACTAATTGTATTTAAAAAAAAAAAAGAATATAAGGGAAGTTGTACTTTAATTACGTATTCGAACGTACAAATAGCTGTTTTATGAATCATTGCTTAGGCAATTGAAAAACATCTGAATATTAAAACATTGATTGTAAATATTGACTGACAGAGTAGCAATGTTAGTTTAATTGAATTTGCAAAATTATTTTTCATAAGAAAATTTCAAATTACAAAATAAATCATGATAAAAACGAAACATTCACAATTGAGCGGATGCTACCATATCGGACTTCGTCTCGACCAAACTATACTGTCTTAATGTAGTATACGTTCATATCATGCATACACAAATATTTTTGATGAGCTTGCTATTAGTGCTCCATGCATATCAAAACATACTGGAGTAGAATATCCAAGAAAACAACTTAAAAAAAAAAGCTTTGAAAATTTGTCAGGCTTTTTCATACATATATCTTCTATATAAATCAGCATTGGCACAACGAACAGTACAAATACATGTAACGAACGGTACTAAAGGGAAAAAAGTATGAAATTATATGTTCAAGCCCTTACAGTTGTCTATAAGTGTTTACATCCACTTGCATTTTGATGGATAATTGTCTCATCGGAAATCATACTCCATGTCCTTATTTTAATATAAGAAGAATGACTCGTAAAGTGACATAACTAAAGGTGATTCGAGCTTTAATTTCTTTACCGTAAAGATGTAGGCAGACTTTTACTCTCAAGTATCCATATATTATCAATCCTTAATCTGTACAAAGCCGTTTATTTAGTCTATAAAATTCTTAACAAATTAGAGTATGCTCATATATTTGACCATATATTTATGACGTGAGGCCACCAAATGAGACTGAAGCAGAAACAGTCAAATCGTTTGGTGTAAAAATAATATTTATGTTGGTCCCACTGCTTGATTAGGATATAGTAACTGTTTGTTATGGACAATGTAATAGTATCCCTTGTTTCGGAACTACTCAATTCTGATACGTATCTAAATGTTTCTGTTAATGTTCTGCGATGATTGGGATGATAAATGCATATCCATTTTCTTTTGAAAATTCTTTTTTTTTTAAATCAAGATACTAATGTCATGTTTACTCGAGCTTTGACAAATAAAAAAAATTATAGTGAATGATCGAAATACCTTAAAAGCTCGGGAACAAAACGAAAACAGCAAACATTTTAATGGAGGAAATGTTTGAAATGTCAAAGCGGTATATGAAAGTTTTATGCAAATGGTTGCTTCCTTTCCCATAGAGTGAAAGAAATGTGATACAACGACAAATAAAAATGGCCATAAAATGTTATAGATCTATGTTTTAAAATGTTTTAAACAATGCTTAATTGACAAATAGATAAGTCATTCAGGCAATCCCGTTTAGTAATAATACGTTTTTACTAATGTGTATGTACCAACGTCGGTAACATGAAATGATTGATAAAGTTCATTGATCACTGATCTATTTGCTGATTTTACAATCCATTATATAAAAAACTTAGTACATATTGTTTAACTGCAAAAAATGTTTAAAAAGATCAATAAGTTTATAAAGTAAGTTCAACATTCACTTGCAATTAGTTAAATGACTTACAAATTTCAGAAAAAAATGCGAAACCAAAACTCTCTTTCTCTCTAAATATTCACGTACGCATTCAATTAGAAAGTTTACAGAGAATCATAAGCATTTCGAGTTTTTATATTAGAGAGTTTGAATTTTATCATTTTTTTTTATACAAATGTCTAACAAAGACACTGGCAATAAATTAGTTGTATTTTCAAACATATTGTTGATTGATACATTTATAGAAGGAGAGGTTTACATTGTCACCGCTCTCGGTTTCGCTACTTTTGAAGTACGTGCAATTCTCTCAGGTTTTGTCTTTTACCGTGGTTTGCATCTTATTAATCCTTTTATGAGATTATAACATTGATAAATTCTGTTGCCTCAATTTTAAAAACTGAAATTTTGACATATTTTACCAAATTTTTAGTATCTAACACCAAAAAGTATAAAAAGGACACCCTTAACCAACACCAAAAGTCTGTGTAAATTAGAAATTTATACTGTTCTACGAATACAAAAAACAAATCTTATTTAACGCATCATTCAAAAAAATTGAGCAAACATCTTTCTGTCAATGGAATGACATTAATGACCTTCGAACCTAAGCTTCTAATTAAACTGTTTACCTCTATCTGTATAACGGTTGACGACATGCTTTTAAAGTATTCCTATAATGTTGTGAGTGAAATGTGAATTTATTTAAAAGAAATCAAGGTGTATTGTACTTTCATAAGATGAACGACGTTTATTTATTAGTATCCAAAAAAATTTTACACTAGAAATTATTTTGATAAGTAAAATGATAATCTCAACATTTTAATCATGATTGAAAAGAAACCTCAAATTAACAAAGATATCAAATTCAAAACGGAAGGCCTCATATCGAATGACAAACACATCAAACGAATGGATAATAACTGAACGCAAGATAATAACTAAATGTTTCTGGTTTTCAAAGACTATTTAAACTGACCAGCTGGTTCGATATCTCCTGTGTACGTCATTCGCCCCGTACAGAAATAGTGTTGTTGTTTTGGTCCATTAGGTTTATGAAAAAATCATTTCTAAACTTGTGGACCTATTCATAAAAAGCAATAATTAAAATGTTGATAACATTGATATATTGATACTGTTAATAGAGACATCTACGTGAAAAAAAATCAAAACAGCAAGAATGATCATCATTTCATTAAAAAATCTATGGTTGTTTTTTTCCAATAGCGAGAGTTAATTACATGACAATCATCAGATAATCATATGCACTTAACCGTATTGAATACAGTCAATGTTATCGGCAATGACGTAATACGGATTAAAAACAACTTAAAATGCATCTTGTTTATCTGTACACGGTTATTTACCAGATCATATATACAACAAGCAACAAAATATTCTACTTAAACCAGACTGACAAGTTTTCAGATCATATTATCCTTCTAAGTCTTAAAGTATAATCACAATCCTAATACTTCATTAAGATGCAAATGACGATATACTACTTTTGCAGCTAGTTAAAATTTCAATGCACGCAAAAATTAATTGTGTTATTGCTTCGACGAGTTTAAACCGCAGTAACAATAAACGCAGTAGAATATCAACTAGAAATCCTTTTAAAACACTCTATATAGGATTGGTGCTTATCTTTTGAATCCTGCAATAGTATACGCCTGCTTATGAGATTGCGACTAATGAATAGTGAAAATATAGGCAAAATTTAATTCATTTTCATAGGTTCAACATCCTGCCACAATATTGGAAAGATGTATCACAAAGTTGGCCTTGTACATAAAATGAATTTCATCTTAATTCAAAGGGTAACTTTATTTCCATGTTGAAGCAATTGTTCGATTTCTTGTACATATCTCCAACCAATTTGACCATGGAACACGGTTTGTTGACGTCAAAACTGAAATCATATCTCGTGACGGAGAGTACTCGTGAAGATATCAGGGATTGGTTTGCTACATCTAAATATCTGTTTCTCAGTAGACATTGCAATCAAATTTCTTTTTAATTTTCTAGTTCATGAATTATCATTGTGCAAACGACTTATCACCCAATGATAACTTGACATTAGTATTATGACGGGTGCTTTAGGTGGAACAGAAATTTGTAAATGTTATAAGCACCATCGTGCAGTTCTTCTTGCTAATTTTGTTTGTTATATTTTGTTTACTCTAATTCGTTCTTTCAGTAAATTAATGATTTAAAGTGAGACAAAAAGCTTACAATTTACCAAAATAGCCATGCATTGGACAAAATATTGTCATAAATAAAAATAACGAAATAATCTAAAATTCGCAGTACTCTAGACAAGTTGTAAATATTTTTTTTTTAATTTTTGTCTCGAATTTCCAGACTTCAGGGACACAAAATTCTCAAAACAAGAAAACACAATTAGGTCTATTAATATCGACCTTTATTTTGAAGAATTCCTACAATTAAAACCAAATAAGCAAATATAATTGTACTACTGACTTTTTTAAAGTGAATTCGTTAAGACTTACCAACACATGCGAAAATTTCTATATCATATTAAAGGGAAAAAAAGTATGAAAGAATTCGCCATAGATCTAATGGACAACAATGTTTGTTTTTTTGTTTTTTTTTTTGTTTTTTTATTTTTTTTTATCAAATAGCAAATAAGCACGATACTCGTTTTAACTACTAAACTTAAAATAGCGTCAACATTGATCAACGGTTATTTCAGTACAAAAATCCACAATAGCAATGTAAGACATGCAACTAGTGATTTATGTATCTTCGAAGTGCTGTTTCGTGATATTCTGCAGAAACTTCATCTTTCAAATGTTGATTAAACATTCTGATATTGCAATATCATAGCACTAGGGCTGTATAGAGCTTGTAATTAAAATAAATTGTTAGAGTTCTCATAAAAGCTCTTCATTTAGGTTATCCCAACTATATTATACATAATCATTTCATAATACTTTAACAAAGTTTTTTTTATTTTTAGTATGTTGCAGCAATGGTTGTCATCTTAGTTATTGAGATAGCGTCAGTTGTTGTCTGTGTTTTAAAATGGGATTGGGTAAGTTATATTTGTTCTATATATGTGTTTTGTTAAAAATAGAAAACTTTAATTGTATCTTCAAAGTTTTAAAATGTCAACAAAGCAACAACTGGTTTACTGAACCTTTCAGTTTGAGCTTATTTTGTGATTATGTCATAGAAATATCGTCCTAATCTCTGTATGAGGTTCGGATTCTTACTCCGATATCTTCAATGACAATCTTTACAATTTTATGCTATTACAAAAACGTTTTTCTGCGCTTTGTACTAATATTACTACCATGCTCAATTGAAAGTTTCTTATAAAGGACTTTTCCACGAAAAAATGGATTCTCAGATAAAAATTCCTTGATTTAGGTAATGAAAAATCTTCCTTTGAGAAGAATCATACCGTTTCCAACAACAAATACATCTAAAACATCAAAGTGCGTGACTTTTAATTTGACAACATATTTTTTGAGTTTGGTAGATCGATATCTCAAATTTACATAAGCTCGTTACTTATTGTGCACCCTTACTGGTAGACTCGTTTTTGTACTCATATGAATCAGAATTCATACAAAACTTTCTAACAGAATAAAAGAAAAACAACCAGAAAAGTTTTTTAAATTCACTGACAGAAATATTTTAAATGTCTTGTCACTCAATAACCATTTCAAATAAGAAAAAAAACCAGACAAAGAATAGTAAAGAATACATAAAGACAAGAGTGGTATATCGCTGTTCAAAAGACATTAAAGACAACAAACAAAACAAAAAACTGAGCAACATAATCAAAACCTGGGTGTGATCTCAGTTGCGGATTCTGCTCCGCATGTGGTAGTCGTCGTATTGCTCATGTAAGTCAAATTCGGTAGGCCATATTCTGCGAAAAAGGGTCTGGATAGTAGTTATGACAATTGGAACATTATAACTTTTACCGTTACCATCATGGACTGGTTGCCTGACGTGTGAATAAACTCACTAGAGACATGTTTTCGCGGTCTTAGATCTTTAGATGTCCGATAGTGTCATTGTGATTGAGTGTGGCTTCTCAAGGTGGATGATAGATAAATTGTAGGATATACATGTTCCTACCCTATACGCCGATGCAACCGTCATTTAATTTGGATTTTATGTTATTCCCTCAGTTTGATTTATATCTACTTACTTGATGTATGATGCAGGAAAGTAGGTTGACTACTGTTGCCTACATTTATGAACGAATAATGATGCCTCCTCTAAATGTTTTGCCGTATGGGCTATACCAAACTTTAACACAGAGATGTAAGGTACCAAAGTGACATTAAATATAAAAAAGAAGATGTGGTATGATTGCCAATGAGACAACTGTCCACAAGAGACCAAAATGACACAAACATTACAACAATGTAAAACAATTCAAACGAGAAAACTAACGGCCTTATTTATATAAAAAAAAAATAACGAAAAACAAATATGTAACACACAAACAAACGACAACCATTGAATTACAGGCTCCTGACTTGGGACAGGCACATACTCTGAAAGTACTTTAATTCGTGGGTATCATTTTCGTGGTTTGAGCAATTTTTACATGTTCAAAATTAAACTTTGACCCGTGTAAATCGTAGTGATAACACTAATTAACCCATGATAAAGTGTTCAACAGATTAAAGACCATCAACGGTGTTAATTAGGCAATAAACATGTCATCTAAAGAAAACAGTAACATAAACAAATGCTATAAACGTATCTTGAATTGCCAAACAATTCAAAATCAAGCCCAGCATGAAATAATATTATTTCCCATATGCACGAGAACTATGAGGATATATAATAAACACTTTATCTACTAGCATTTCAAAACCGGAAATCTGACTAGCATCGATCAAATATATTTTTTATGAGAATCGAAAGATCAAAAACTGTACAGTTTAGGTTATTAAAGATTAAATGGGTATAATCATGCATGCGGTTCTAGTTCAGTGACTGATATTAAAGTATTCTCAGATTTGGCATTATTCAATATATTCTCTAGATCATATCAGTAATCAAACCTACCGATGGGGATCTTTCAATGCCTTGATTTGGACAATGGCTGTTTCATTTCGTTGGACACTTAAATTCGTGGATAAAGTCATCCAAGAAAACCACGAAAATTGGTACCCCACGAAAAAAGTACTTTCACAGTACATAAATAATGTGGCGGGGTTAAACATGTTAGCCAGATCCCAACCCTCCCCTAACCTGGGACAATGGCATAACAGTACAACATAAGAACGAACTATAAAAATCAGTTGAAAAAGGATTAACTCATCAGATGGAAAAAAATACAAGTGTTAAAACTCATTAGTCGATCAGAACCATAAGGTCCCGGGATGTTGAGTCATTTCAAGAAACAATGATCATGTGACAAGTAAACTCATTATTATCTAACTTTCATTACTGTTGATAAATGGGGAATTTGCAAGGAGCCATCTACCCAGAAAACATACTCTTAATTATATTGTTTTCTAATATATAACTGCACACATTTCTCCAGGGTTTTTAACCTGTGTATAGCTAACGTTCTTACTGTCCATTTAATAGTCTTTAATATTTTAATGATCTAAAATGTTTTACATGACTATTTTGTCTCTAGAACATACAATGACCAATCAACACGCACCTTCTCTAAAATCGACGCTGTATACCTTCATTAGCCTCGCAATCAACACAGTGTTCAACATACCGAAGCGAACAAAACCACTGTGTATGATGTATTTCTTTTATAAATTACAGTTCAATTAAGCAACATCTAGGAAAACCAACGCGTTATCTATCGACCCCGCTAAAATTTGCTGATATTATTAAAACTGTTTTAATAAGTTTTACAATTGATAGCTGAATTTTCATATTGTATTGAAATTCATCCTTAAACATATATATATATATATATATATATATATATATATATATATATATATATATATATATATATATATATATATATATATATATATATATATATATATATATATATATATATCTGGCAATATATGCCTTAATAATGTACGAATAAAGCTCTTAATCATATCTAACTTTTTAAATATGATAATCAAAAAGTTAAGTAGATATCAATAGTTTTTTATCCTTAAATATATATACTTCCTTAATTTTGAGAAAAATAACATTTTTCATTCAGATAACTACAGACGCTATATTTTATTAAAACTTATGAATATATCACAATAGTAAAGCATACGATGTGTTATCTAGAAATCTTATCGTTGCCTCATTGATTTTTACTCCATATTGAATTTTAACTTGTTTTGATTGTTTTTTTGATCGGTAATATTTTCATCTATTTCTAAATTTATTTATTTTTTCTTTTTCTTTTTCTATCTACATTTAACTTGTACCTGTTTCTGTATATGCTAGTAAGCAAAATTTTCGGAATTTTCTGTTTTAATGCTCCTCAATATCGCAATTGATTTGATTTGATTTGATTTGCCCGTTTTCCTGTTCTAGCGCTACTGATAGGTCTGTTATAAACGAAACTCTCGAAGTGTGGAATAAATTATACTACACAATCGCTGTGTTCATGAAACTGCTGGAGGACGTTTTGCAACTCTACGGTATCTCTAGTCAAGTAGTGTAGTCAGCAGTGTTTTGTTGACATGTAGTATTATTGATTTTTTCCTTTTTGTAAACTTATTATATAAGAATAGCAATAAAATCAGGTTTAATCTACCACCATGTTGTACCAAGGCAGGAAAATGACAGTTGTTAACTATTCGCCTGATGTGTTTGAGCTTTTGATTTTGCCATTTGCTTCAGGATTTTCCGGTTAAAATATTCCTAGTTTGGTATTCTTGTTATTTTACTTTTCATTGTTTCTTAAAATATTGAATTACTAGAATCCGAAATACTGAAAACGTCCTCACCAGACATAAAAATTTCCTAAAATTTATGATTACATAGTGTTTAGGAAGTATACGCAACATGGAACACTACGTTACTAGTTTCACTTAGGGGTAAATGAATGGGCATATTTTAAAACTCATTAGTGTAGACCGTGTTATGCTGTATGTTTGTACGCTCTGCGACAATTAATTAATTTTTAAACAATTTTCTAAAACATGTATCTTTATTTCCTTATCAAGGTTGAATCTCAACTGAAAAGTGCCTTACAGATATCCATAAATGACCAGTATGCTGGATCCTCAGCAACAGATCCGATATCTGTGGCATGGAACTATGCATTTGTTACGGTATGTACTATCATTACCGTACATTGTCAAAATGTTGATCAAATCTTTTCCTTTGAGTATAATAGAGTCTACAAAATTATCACATTAACTTTAACGTACCTATATTTATTTTTATTCACTTTACATTTTTTTGTACATATATTTACAGAGTAAAATGTATATTCTGTTTAAACAATTAAGCAGGCTCGAGGTACAAAGATATGGTACAAAAATCAACCAAAGAAATCCATTAGGTTTGGCCCCAATAACTTTTAAAATGTTAATATCATTGAAAAAGCTCAAAATGATCTCCCTTTGGTGCAAAAGTGTCATTTTTATGCCCCACCTACGATAGTAGAGGGGCATTATGTTTTCTGGTCTGTGCCTCCGTTCGTTCGTCCGTCCGTCTGTGCGTCCGTCTGTGCGTCCGTTCGCTTCAGGTTAAAGTTTTTGGTCAAGTTAGTTTTTGAAGATGTTGAAGTCCAATCAACTTGAAACTTAGTACACATGTTCCCCATGATATGATCTTTCTAATGTTTTGACCCCAATTTCGTGGTCCACTGAACATAGAAAATGATAGTGCGAAGTTCAGGTTAAAGTTTTTGGTCAAGGTAGTTTTTGATGAAGTTAAAGTTACATCAACTTGAAACTTAGTACACATGTTCCCTATGATATGATTTTTCTAATTTTAATTCCAAATTAAAGGTTTAACCCCAATTTTCACGGTCCACTGAACATAGAAAATGATATTGCGAGTGGGGCATCCGTGTACTATGGACACATTCTTGTTTGGTATTAAAATTAAAATATCTTTTTAATTCATCGGTGACCTATATTTTTTGTTATTGTTTTCATATAAGCTGTTCATAAACTAAATAATTGTAAAATTTAAGCGAATTCTGTAATTAAGTTCTTTTTTTATTTCGATATTACCTCTATTTCTCCTATCAGTTCAACAGAAAAAAAGGCCATTAACAAAAATGTATGCTTCTTTCGGATGCAGATTGTGAGCTTAAATGAACGGTGACCCCATTAATTATTTCATTTTTCTATTAAGTATATGATAAAATTCATTTATAGAAAAATATAGCGGTATCCTATATAAGAAACAAAAGATTTTTACCCGCGAGCCCCCTTAAACATGGCTGTTTATATTTGACACATCATTGCAATTTGTCATGTTGGATGCACCGATGAAAAATCAGAAGTTTTAACATCTTATTTTGATCTGCGCTTTTCCTTTGTCTTACAAATATGAGTTTGGTTAAGGTTTAGAATGTTAATTTGATTTACAAAAAAAAAACAACAAGAAGATTTCTTCATCATGCATGTTCATATATTTCATAATGAGTGTGAATTGTTTTTAGATTCAAATCAACTGATGTAAGGCATACACGCGATTCTACGTCAGAATCAATATGAATCTATTCATTCGGTCCCAGTACCTAAAATCTTTCTATCCTTTATGGTGGGTTTAACATATATAGATAAATAAAAAGATAAGAAAGCAATGATATGTGCCTTTTTGAGCTTCTTTGTTTAAAATGTGTGGTTTTTTTTTTTTTTATCGTGATAAAGATTATAACACAATGTTCACTGCTGTATCCCTATTTTTTGACGTTGTTACCTATTATGTCTCTGTTTTGATCACGCATCATTGTCAATATAATCAAATCTGGTGTGACTGTCATACAAGTGAGAGGTTTAGCTAGCTGTAAAACCAGTTTCAATCCGCCATTGTCTACATAAGAAAATGCCTGTACCAAGTCAGGAATATGACAGTTGTTATCCATTCGTGTGATGTGTTTGAGCTTTTGATTTTGCCATTTGGTTAGGGACTTTCCGTTTTGAATTTTCCTCGGAGTTCAGATTTTACTTTTGAATATCGTTAGTTATCAACTTGAGTTATTCAATTCAAAAAATATTGATTAAGTCGTCTTTCTCTTATCAAAAAGTCTGCTAAAATATTTTCTATTTCGCAAGCTGTATTTCAAATATATTTCCGCTCACGATATTGAAAATAGTGTGTCATGAACCCATACTATTGTAAAACAGACCAAATCAATGTATGACAGATGTTTTCCATTCGGTTGATGTTTTTGAGATTTTGGTTTTGCAATTTGATAAGGGATTTTCCTCTAAGGTCGGTATTTTTGTTATCTTTACTTTCTCCAACCTTTTTTTACGCATCAGAATGACACCAACTTTGTCAATAAAGACATTTTAGGTGATAAATGCCAGTGTTTTGTTTCGATGGAAGAAATCACTGATTACGTTTGCCAATGGTCCGTAGTGATCTTCATGATATTTAGCAGTCGCCATTTCCCTTACGAGTAGTCATAAAATAATACCGCACTTTCGTGACACAATGTAGGAAATGCCTTGGAAATCAAGGGTTCTTAATCTCTTATCAATACCACACTCCGTTTGATGGGATATAAGAAATATCTATTCATAGAGGGAATAGATAACAGGTCACAACTATAAGAAAGTACTTGTTAGATGATTTTTAAATAGAAACAAGAAGATGTGGTATGATTGCCAATGAGACAACTGTCCACAAGATACCAAAATGACACAGACATTAACAATTTTGGGTCAACGTACGGCCTTCAACAATGAGCAAAACCCATACCACATAGTCTTCTATTTAAAAGGCCCCGATATGACAATGTAAAACAATTCAAACGAGAAAACTAACGGCCTTATCTATAATACTAAAATTACGAGGTCCAATTTGTCAGCCGTCATCACGTAAAAACGACGAATAAAAAAAATTCAACTTTATATATAACTAATATAGTACAAAGGTGTAGATTAAAACTTACACCACTCCAGGCCCTTTTGTTTTCCACGTAATTAATATTGCCAATAATTAAGAAGTTCCGGGTCGAGTCCGATACCGATACCAATAGTATATTCACCTGTTATCGATTACCTCATCTGTACGTTCCGCATCTGACAGGCGCACCACCAAACGGTGTATTCAGGATTAATATGCTATATAGTATTACACGGGTCATAATCACAGGGTTGATACTACTTAATTGTCGAATTGTTACCTTTTGTAGTATTTTAATCAGTTAGACTTTCTAAGATAACAATACGAATACTAAAAATCTGGACTAAAATAAGACGTATAGGTACAGTTTTCAATTTGTTAGCGGGCATGACGTAAAACAGCGAATCAAAAAATTCAATATTTATAATTAATATAGGACAATGCTGTTGATTAAAAAATACTCCATTCCAGGACCTTTTGTTTTCCAAATAATTAATATTATCAATAATTGATAAGTTCCAGTTCGACGGGTTCAAACAGAAAGATTTGAAAACAGAGAAAACTGTATCTTATAATCAGCATGACTTTATCAGATGACAATACTAATACTAAAATAAGGCTTGCGCATAGTTATATACTTTAATTCAGTCATGGACCCGCGATATACGGGTGTGTTCTAGTTTATATAAAAAATGAACGAAAAACAAATATATAACACATAAACAAAGACAACCACTGAATTACAGGCTACTGACTTGGGACAGGCACATACATAAATAATGTGACGGGGTTAAACATGTTAGACCCAATAAAGGATTTTTTTATCAGCTCACCTGGCACAAAGGGTCAAGTGAGCTTTTCTCATCACTTGGTGTCCGTCGTCTGTCGTCTGTCGTCCGTCGTTAACTGTTACAAAAATCTTCTCCTCTGAAACTACTGGACTAAATATAACCAATAATGGCCACAATCATCATAAGGGTTTCTTATTTCAAAAATGTGTCCGACGACCCTACCAACCAACCAAGATGGCCGCCATGGCTAAAAATAGAACACAAGGATAACATGTAGAGTTTGGCTTATATCTCTGAACCCAAAGCATTTAGAGCAAATCTGACACGCATTAAATTGTTTATCAGGTCAGGATATATCTGTCCTGAAATGTTTAGACAAATCGGACAATACTTTGTTGAGTTGCTGCTCCTGAATTGGTAATTTTAAGAAAATTTTGCAGTTTTTAGTTTTTATCTGTAATATTATTATAGATAGATATAAATTGTAAACTGCAATAATGTTCAGCAAAACAGGATCTACAAATAAGTTATCCTGACCAAAACGGTCAATTGACCCCTTAAGGAGTTATTGTCCTTTATGATAATTTTTGACAAATTTTTGTAAATTTTTGTAATCTTACAAAATCTTCTCCTCTGAAACTACCAAGACAAATTTATCCAAACCTAGTCACAATCATTATTAGGGTATATAATCTTGAAAATGTGTCCGATGACCCGGCCAGAAAACCAACATGGCCACCATGGCTTAAAATAGAACGTTTGGATTAAATGCAGTTTTTGGCTTGTTTCTCTGAAAATAAATCATTTAAAGCAAAATTGTCACGGTAAAAATGTTCATCAGGAAATGATCTATCTGTCCTGACATTTTCAGACGAATCAGACAAGCTTTGTTTGGTTTCTGCCCCTGAACTAGTAATTTTAGGAAAATTTTGCCGTTTTTGGTTATTATTTTGAATATTATTATAGATAGAGATCAACTGTAAAGAGCAATAATGTTCAGCAAAGTAAGATTAAGAAATAAGTCAACATAACCAAAATTATCAATTGACCCCTTAAGAAGTTATTGCCTTTAAAGTAAAATTTAACATTTTTTTGTAAATTTTTGTAATCTTTTACAAAAGCCTTCTCCTGAAACAACTGAGACAAATTGAACCAAATTTGGTCACAATCAGCATTATGGTATGATGTATCTAGTTTAAAAAAATGTGTCTGATGACCCTGCCTGTCAACCAACATGGCAGACATGGCTAAAAAAAGAACATAGGGGGGAAATGTAGTCTTTCACTTATCTATAATACTAAAATTACGAGGTCCAATTTGTCAGCCGTCATCACGTAAAAACGACGAATAAAAAAATTCAACTTTATATATAACTAATATAGTACAAAGGTGTAGATTAAAAATTACACCACTCCAGGCCCTTTTGTTTTCCACGTAATTATTATTGCCAATAATTAAGAAGTTCCGGGTCGAGTCCGATACCGATACCAATAGTATATTCACCTGTTACCGATTACCTCATCTGTACGTTCCGCATCTGACAGGCGCACCACCAAACGGTGTATTCAGGATTAATATGCTATATAGTATTACACGGGTCATAATCACAGGGTTGATACTATTTAATTGTCGAATTGTTACCTATTGTAGTATTTTAATCAGTTAGACTTTCTAAGATAACAATACGAATACTAAAAATCTGGACTAAAATAAGGCGTATAGGTACAGTTTTCAATTTGTTAGCGGGCATGACGTAAAACAGCGAATCAAAAAATTCAATATTTATAACTAATATAGGACAATGCTGTTGATTAAAAAAATACTCCATTCCAGGACCTTTTGTTTTCCAAATAATTAATATTATCAATAATTGATAAGTTCCAGTTCGACGGGTTCAAACAGAAAGATTTGAAAACAGAGAAAACTGTATCTTATAATCAGCATGACTTTATCAGATGACAATACTAATATTAAAATAAGGCTTGCGCATAGTTATATACTTTAATTCAGTCATGGACCCGCGATATACGGGTGTGTTCTAGTTTATATAAAAAATGAACGAAAAACAAATATATAACACATAAACAAAGACAACCACTGAATTACAGGCTACTGACTTGGGACAGGCACATACATAAATAATGTGACGGGGTTAAACATGTTAGACCCAATAAAGGATTTTTTTATCATCTCAACTGGCACAAAGGGTCAAGTGAGCTTTTCTCATCACTTGGTGTCCGTCGTCTGTCGTCTGTCGTCCGTCGTTAACTGTTACAAAAATCTTCTCCTCTGAAACTACTGGACTAAATATAACCAATAATGGCCACAATCATCATAAGGGTTTCTTATTTCAAAAATGTGTCCGACGACCCTACCAACCAACCAAGATGGCCGCCATGGCTAAAAATAGAACACAAGGATAACATGTAGAGTTTGGCTTATATCTCTGAACCCAAAGCATTTAGAGCAAATCTGACACGCATTAAATTGTTTATCAGGTCAGGATATATCTGTCCTGAAATGTTTAGACAAATCGGACAATACTTTGTTGGGTTGCTGCTCCTGAATTGGTAATTTTAAGAAAATTTTGCAGTTTTTAGTTTTTATCTGTAATATTATTATAGATAGATATAAATTGTAAACTGCAATAATGTTCAGCAAAACAGGATCTACAAATAAGTTATCCTGACCAAAACGGTCAATTGACCCCTTAAGGAGTTATTGTCCTTTATGATAATTTTTAACAAATTTTTGTAAATTTTTATAATCTTACAAAATCTTCTCCTCTGAAACTACCAAGACAAATTTATCCAAACCTAGTCACAATCATTATTAGGGTATATAATCTTGAAAATGTGTCCGATGACCCGGCCAGAAAACCAACATGGCCACCATGGCTTAAAATAGAACGTTTGGATAAAATGCAGTTTTTGGCTTGTTTCTCTGAAAATAAATCATTTAAAGCAAAATTGTCACGGTAAAAATGTTCATCAGGAAATGATCTATCTGTCCTGACATTTTCAGACGAATCAGACAAGCTTTGTTTGGTTTCTGCCCCTGAACTAGTAATTTTAGGAAAATTTTGCCGTTTTTGGTTATTATTTTGAATATTATTATAGATAGAGATCAACTGTGAAGAGCAATAATGTTCAGCAAAGTAAGATTTAGAAATAAGTCAACATAACCAAAATTATCAATTGACCCCTTAAGAAGTTATTGCCTTTAAAGTAAAATTTAACATTTTTTTGTAAATTTTTGTAATCTTTTACAAAAGCCTTCTCCTGAAACAACTGAGACAAATTGAACCAAATTTGGTCACAATCAGCATTATGGTATGATGTATCTAGTTAAAAAAAAATGTGTCTGATGACCCTGCCTGTCAACCAACATGGCAGACATGGTTAAAAAAAGAACATAGGGGGGAAATGTAGTCTTTCACTTATCTATAATACTAAAATTACGAGGTCCAATTTGTCAGCCGTCATCACGTAAAAACGACGAATAAAAAAATTCAACTTTATATATAACTAATATAGTACAAAGGTGTAGATTAAAAATTACACCACTCCAGGCCCTTTTGTTTCCCACGTAATTATTATTGCCAATAATTAAGAAGTTCCGGGTCGAGTCCGATACCGATACCAATAGTATATTCACCTGTTACCGATTACCTGATCTGTACGTTCCGCATCTGACAGGCGCACCACCAAACGGTGTATTCAGGATAAATATGCTATATTGTATTACACGGGTAATAATCACAGGGTTGATACTACTTAATTGTCGAATTGTTACCTATTGTAGTATTTTAATCAGTTAGACTTTCTAAGATAACAATACGAATACTAAAAATCTGGACTAAAATAAGGCGTATAGGTACAGTTTACAATTTGTTAGCGGGCATGACGTAAAACAGCGAATCAAAAAATTCAATATTTATAACTAATATAGGACAATGCTGTTGATTAAAAAATACTCCATTCCAGGACCTTTTGTTTTCTAAATAATTAATATTATCAATAATTGATAAGTTCCAGTTCGACGGGTTCAAACAGAAAGATTTGAAAGCAGAGAAAACTGTATCTTATAATCAGCATGACTTTATCAGATGACAATACTAATACTGAAATAAGGCTTGCGCATAGTTATATACTTTATTTCAGTCATGGACCCGCGATATACGGGTGTGTTCTAGTATCTCTGAAACTTAAGCAAACGTGTAACGGTTGCATTATTTCATGCATCAATTGTAAATAAAAATATCAGGTGAGCGACACAGGGTCCTTGAAGCCTCTATTTTATTTGTGCGTCAATACCCGGGGTCAATACCTTATGATGACTTTTAAATCTTTAATGTTATTCCTATGATGAAATTTGCAACCAACAACATATTTATACATAACAGAAGATGTAATCAAAGAAACACATAGAAGCTTCTCTACAAACTACATGAATTTGCATAATTTCTACCTCATCTGTGAAGACAATGATTTTTTGGAAATCATTTATTAATCTTTTTCAATTATTCTTGACAGTTTCATTGCTGTGGTGTGTATAACTCTACTGACTTGTCGTCTGCTAAGAAATGGAATTCAACAAAGAAAATACCAGACACGTGCTGTATTGTAACAGGAAATTTTCCTGACCAAAGTGGTCCCACTGATCCTTCATGTCCCAACAAACCAACAACAGGAAACTCTCATGCACACAAGGTACGGACAATTACTTTTGATTGTTTCTTTTTTAATTGCACTGCATTTAGCTTGTATTTTTGTTTTTGTTTGATTAAAATTAATACAAAAAGGTATCTACGATTAGAATGGAGTTGATACAGTTGAAATCGTCACCTTTATCTTGGGACATTTTAAGTTTTGAAATTTATATTATATCATATGAAAAACGTTGATATTGTTTGGATAACTTACCTTACATAATTCGAAAAACAACATGAACTGCTTTTGTGCCAATCTGAAAGCATGACACATAAGGAGTTTTAACAGGTAAATATGTTGATGATGATGATTGAAGTCTGTTTGCTGTTCAGTGGTAAATTACGAAGAAGTAATTGCATAGTCAAGGGAAAAAATGTTAATATGATATGAAGCCCACTGAGCACTAAAACGATTCACTGATCAGAATAAGCAGGTGCAAATTCCAAAGGTTACATTGTACATATCATCTTGGTCGCGACCAGTATTTGTTCTTACTGCTAAATTCCGCGTGCTCAGCAAACATTGAGCTAATACAAAAAAGTAACCAAAGTGTTTTATCTGGTCGGTGATCGAAGATTCAACCATCAATAATCGTGGCGGGCATATTTAAAACCGTTGCGGTTAAAATGTTATAGTAATGATAGTTTTTTTCTTTTTTTTTTAACTTTTGCTTGAATTTAAACACTTCGACAGGAAAGCAGTATGGTCATTAACAGACTCGTGTGACAGCAAATCTTTTGCTGAATGTGAAAAGAACCGTTTTTTTCGAAAGTATTTGGCACAAATGAAATCATACTAATTAGAGGTGTTAAACATGTTAAATGATTCAGAACATTTTATCTTTTTTTCTCGTAATTTTAGCGGATTAATTCGAACATATCTGATTTTCAAAAAACTAACTATAATGCTTTTAAAATAAAAGTTCGAGGATAAATACACCAGCAGTGATATCAATCTTAAAAAGCATATCAATGATAAACATGCCGACTGTGTTTGAATTGATTAATAAAGGCAACAGTAGTATACCGCTGTTCAAAAATCGTAATTCTATGGACAAAAAACAAAATCGGGGAAAACAAACTAAAACTGAGGGAAACGCATTAAATATAAGAGGAGAACAACGACACAACATTCAAATGTAACACACATAGCAACGGACTAAACTTTTAGGAATAAATGTAGAATTTCCATTATTTTATATGGCTGTTTATGTTTTTTCTAGGGCTGTTATGAATCTATCCTGGACTTAATATTACAATACAACGATTATATAATAGGCATTTCGGCTGCGATTGCTACACTGCAGGTTGGTCTCATTAATATACTGATACAGCTGTTTAGTTCTATCTATAACAAAATCAAAAGTTGTTGAATTAATCTATTCTTTAGGATTCGAGAGTCACTGATGACTTTTTTGTAGACGAAACGCGCGTCTGGCGTGCATACTAAATTTAGTCCTGGTATCTATGATGAGTTTATTTACAACCACTGGGTCGATGCCACTGCTGGTGGAGATTTATTTCCCCGAGGGTATCACAAGCCCAGTAGGCAGCACTTTTTGTGCCGACATGAATTGTCATTGGTATGGTTATATTTATAAATTAACTTTTCACAATTTTTTTAATTTTTTGAAATACTAAGACTTTTCTACCTCAGGCATAGATTACCTTAGCAGTATTTGGCAAAACTGTTAGGAATTTTGGTTCTCCATGCTTTTCAACTTCGTACTTTATTTGGCCTTTTTAACTTTTTTGGATTCGAGCGTCACTGATGAGTCTTTTGTAGACGAAACGCGCGTCTGGCGTATATACTAAATTTAGTCCTGGTATCTATGATGAGTTAATTTATTCTTTAAGGTCATATGATACAGTTTCGATCTCACGATGAATTTTTTACGAAAATTTGCATTGAATCTATTTTTCATCTAAAAGTTTACCTTCATGTGCTTCTTTAAGAAACAAAAGGGGTCGAATTTTTAGACATTTACCCAAAACTTCATTTCTATCCATTGGATAGATACACCTAACTTTTTTTAAGAAACATTATGAAAATCTTTTTTACATAAATATGCTCTTCATATGAACACCAATTCTATGGAATTGTTTTTAGCAAAGTTTCGGGATTTTAGAAGAAAAAAAAACGGCATTTTTTGCGGTATATTTAATTGAGTTAAATTTAAAAAAAAATCAATGTTGACTTTTTATTAAAATTGGTACAAATAATCTGCATATGTAATCAAACCCAACGCCTTTCCCAAAACAAGGGTCCATGTAGTTTTCAATTAAAATCAGTTTAAATCATTGAGTAGAAAAATGCATATTTTCCAGTCATAGTTTAACGTCGCAAAAATAACATTTTTCGTAAGCAAGGTCATAACCTCCCCTGTAACTGTATCGTATGCCCTTTGCATCAACACTAATTCAAATATTGACCATGCAGGTTCTGTAATTTAATACCGTTATCGGTTTTCGACCTCTTAAAATCTTCCATAGTTTTGGTGGGTTAGCACGTTAATTGTCATTTTACATCACATGCAGTTATTCGAAAAAATGAATAAAAAAAGATAAAACATGGCTTTTTGTTTAAATAGGCTGATACATATCTTTAACATTTATGTACATATTCATGTACTTGCAATATAACGAAGATGGTGTATTTTTGCAAAATAGTGCAGGACAAGAGTTTATCTATGTTATCTCTTTATATATCTGTATTGGGCGGAGCAATGCATTATTTGATTAACATATCTCTGAGGAGAAATCGTATTTAATGATTGTACATTTAGAACAAAAAACTTTAATCTAACTGAACTGAACTTTTGTACCTGACCATTGAATGTCATGTCATTTTTGTACAATTATAAATATTTATTACAGATATTTACACTAGTTGCTGCCATCGTGATAGCTAGGACAAGAAATAAAATTCGTCCAACGTGACAAAACTAACCTGCATTACAGCTCCTTTATGAAGTGACCCTTTCATTACAGATTGTAGTATGGTTTAATTAAATTCGTTGGCAGTCGAAGTATATGTTATAGTTAATTACCTGAACATGGGAATAATATTATGATTTATCAGAAAAAATTATTAAATTGACTGTTAATAAATAAATATTTTTATGAAACTAAGGTTTCAAATATCTTATGCTAAGCTGACCGTAGATTGATGTGACTACATTTTGTTTTTGTCGTGTAGCTTTTCGGCTGCTGCGGTTCTTATATATATTTGACTTTCAAATATTCAGCTTTGAGCGTTCCTGATGAAATTTAATTTTCTTCTAGCGCATTGGATTTGTAAAGTTTTGCATTCTCTTTTTCAACATTAGTATGGTAATTATATTGAAATAAGAAGAACTGTACTGAAATATGAAGGAGATTACCTAAACACTGTCATGCTAATGCTATTATCTCCGATATATTATGGATACCTTAAAAGCTATGTACTATTATCAATTCTTAATGTTTTTTCTTACTTTTTAAAAGAAATATATGTATTCCTTTGTCGACTTTGACCAAAAACGTTGGATAGAAAAAAAACAACATCAATATTTTTCAATTAGATGGTACAGGAATAAATGAGATCAAAACCTAGGAAGATATGCAAATTATTGTATTTAATTGATTTTGTATCAAATATGCACCGATTGAAACCGGGAATCAAAAGTAAAATGGTAATAGACGCTGCAACTACTTCTTCCTGCTTTACAAGCTAATCAAGTACAATGTTAATTCCAATGTCATTCTCCTTCTATGATGAGATCTGAACTGTGTGAAAAGAGTCACCTATTTTATTTCTTGTCCTGCCGTTTTCGAGTTCGTTAATTTATTATAAGCGGAATCCTTTTGATATTTATGCTATTAGGACGACGTTCGAAAACAAAATCTCATTAGTGTGTATAGTATCAAGGTATAAATATCTAAACAAAGTTTTCTTTTTCGTTCTTGGTAAGTGACAAAACTAATTAGTCAACCATCAAGGTAAATCATTTCCCAAAAGGACCATAAGTATTACGTCGGAGATCTTGTATTATCAATTTCTGACGTGAAAGCAGAAAGCATGATATGTTTCTTGTTAATTATATATAAGCTTTAAATTTGTATTGTTCATATTTTGAATAAAATGTTACACTTGCGTAAATTAATGTATTCATGAACATGATTGTTTTTAGTTAGATAATTAATAATGCAATCACCATGATTTTTACTGGACACGTAAGCACCTGAATAAACATTTTTTTTATGACGCTTGCTTTACTATGTCATTGTGCATCTATGTTTAATCTACAGTAAATCAGATTGCTTTATCTACAGTAATTCGGATTGCTTTATCTACAGTAATTCGGATTGCTTTATCTACAGTAATTCGGATTGCTTTATCTACAGTAATTCGGATTGTTTTATCTACAGTAATTCGGATTGCTTTATCTACAGTAATTCGGATTGCTTTATCTACAGTAATTCAGATTGCTTTATCTACAGTAATTCAGATTGTTTTATCTACAGTAATTCAGATTGCTTTATATACAGTAATTCAGATTGCTTTATCTACAGTAAATCAGATTGGATATCTGATCATGGTTAACCAAAATGAAAACATTTTTTTCTTGTTTTAGGGTCCTTTTTCAAACACGTAAACGTTCTACTGCATCAAACTTTGAACTGATATTTAGGAACGAAAAAAAAACACGATGTCCTTGTTATTTTATTTCAAATTTGGAATTTGAATTTCAAATGGAAAATGCATGACTTGTCATTTTGGTTACAATGGATAATTGCTATTTGGTATACATTCTTCTAGGAAAACGGTGGTGTAACCTATGTAAGACTTCTATATTTTACTTATATAAGATGACCAAATCAAACATTCAACTCACATTGATAGTTTTCAAAGTTGTATTAAATTTCATATTTTATAACATATGATATGAAAAGAGTCCGGTAATAGGAATGAAACATATCCGAAATACAAAAAGCAAATCTGACAGAATCCCCTCTTTAGATCTAATGTTCTGAATCTGAAGACACTCATATAATTTTGTTTTGTATTTATCATTTAGCGGCCTTTTTTAGCGTGCTGTGGGAAAAACCATTTCATTGTTTACTTCTACGTCATTTGGTCTCTGGTGGAGATTTGTTTTATTGACAATCATACAACATATACAGATATTAATAGTATATAACAAATTGTGATATATTCACGAACCTTACCTTAAATACGTATCCTTCAGACTTCTGATGTTGCTATGATACACTTAATCCCAGTGTTGGGGTAGCATTTACAGATAAGTGTCATTGTAACACTACTACAACACTGAAATATGTGTTCTCTAGAGTTCGCGCTGTCTTTGCAAATGTTCGATAGCGCAAATATATCATGTCAATTTATATCATAGATATTACATCAGGACAATTTTTACTTAACATTCTATTTAATATTACTGATAAAAATTATCTATACCGTAGATATACTTTGCTGTTCCGGGTTGAACATTCTGCGTACTAATACAAATAAAATACATTGTGTAATGTCAAATAAAACAAAACCAAATGGATGCACTTATTTTCGTCTATCATGGCTGTCATCTTGTTTGAATTTGTCAGAAATTCCTTGTATTGAAAACTCTTCTAAATAGATTTAGAATTTTCTTTTTTTTATATATATATTCTAAACTGCAATGATATATCACATTCGAGTCGACTATTTTATGTATATTTAATTTTTTTTTTTATTTACGTACATTGCTTTATTGTCATTTCCTTTTTTTGTCATTTTATTTGTGTTACATATTAACAGATACATGTATATAACTATAAAAATTATATTAATTCTTTATATTACAAAAATGTGGTTTGAACCAAACTACATTGTTGAAGGCCGTACGTTGACCTATAGCTGTTAAATTTCTGTGTCAATTTGGTCTCTTGTGGAGAGTGGTCTCATTGGCAATCATACACATCTTCTTATTTGTAATGACAAAATTATCAGAACTAGTTCATATTTCAAACTTCATTGTGTGATCAATTCTCATAATTTAGCATGATTTGGCAGAATAGGACACATTTGCATGACTTAAATGAAAACATGTGATAAAAAATGGAATGGAAGTATGAGATGGTACTTTATATTTAATATTCAACATAAAGGGTGATAAAAAAAATGTGTGTGACCACGTATTTATAAGTTGATTTTAAGAATCATGAGATGTGAAATCGTAGCAAGGTAATGATAGCAGATGACTTAAAAAAGGAAGTTTCTAGAAGTAACTGTGAATTCCTTTGTTGTTATCATTATTAGAAATAAAGCACTTCGTGTACATTAAAATGACAACTGTGGGTTTTTATACTGGCTTTTAGACACATACTTGTTGTCTTTATACACCATACGATATTTCGTACAATTTTGATTTCTTTTTATGTCACTTTTCTTCTCAGAAAGTGTTGGGCTTGTGTTCGAGAGAAAAGCAAGCATTGAAAATAACCTTAACTGTTCCAATTCTTAGCTGCAGTATAAAACAGTATTGCGTCAATGTTTAATAAATAAAACGTTGGTTTGGATTCGACATCGACCTTATATTGCATATTTCTTTCAATCCTTATTTCCAATTAACGTCGATTCATTTATCCGATCTCTCTTATAGTCTTCGATTTCAGATTTCGGATGAATTTTTTATAAGCAACTAGTTTTTATGAGCAGTATTAATCAGTTTACGCTAATAATTTAAATACGTGCATTCGTTTTAATTGCTTCAACGTTCCTTAAAAACTTAGATTTTTTTTCTCTTTACACATTCACCTACGCTGTACTCTTATGGTTTGAAAAAAATGACATGACAGAATTTTGTCGACATATAAATCATTGGAACTTTCCTTTTTAATAATTATGTCAATGCAATGATCATTCATTAATACCGGTATTGTTGTTAAACAACACTTTCTAAACCGCAAATAAAGAATACACATTTAAAGAGGAATTAAATGATTGATTATCATTACATTTGAATTTTTGCTGCTCACATTTCTTGGGCAACTTTAATAGGTGTCTCGTAGCTTTCACTTGATTTGTTTGTATTTGTCTAAATTGTGTTATATTGCTAACAGTCTAATAATAATAATAATAATAATAATAAAATAATAATAATAATAATAATAATAATAATAATAATAATAATAATAATAATAATAATAATAATAATAATAATAATAATAATAATAATTATCATTATAATATTAATAACTCATGTTATTATTGTTATTATTATTATTATTTTGTTTTATCATTAGTTTTTAGATTCAATACGGTAAGTAAGAGTGTACTTTGTATATTAGTAGCAGATATCCTAATTATTATCAGTTTTTATATTTGTATGGTTATGTAATGAGGACATTAGTCCATACACAAATGTACCCTGTGTTAGTGATACGAGTTATTTTTATAGCTTATTGACACAAAATTCCTATCTAAAACAACAGATAATCATAATTCGTAGTAAAACGATTTTTTGGAAATATGTTTTCATAAACAAAGGAAGTATGAATAAAATTTGCTGCATTTGTGTATCAAATCTATTCTTTTCACATATTTTTAATTTTCTTTACAGAATAAATATCTTCATGTTAATTATTTAGCATTAATGAAACGAATCCTTAATTGTTGTAAAAGACGTGAACACCTTTTATTCAAGTTTTTTAGTGTCTTTCATGTTTTATAATTACTAAAGTTCAATAGTCTTAAAAAGGAAACTTATATAATATATCCATTGTTTTCATTATTTAATATTTTCAAAGAAATCCTATGCTTTATTTCTTGAAATTATTATACAGTACTGTACATTTCTAAAGAGATTAAATTTTAAATGACAACATTACAAAAATGTGACTTCAAAGGGTTGAAATAATAGATAAAAAAGAGGAAAAATGTATTAAATTACAAACAGAGCATCTTTGGCATCAATGCATGGTTAGTATGTCAGCACTAAAAGGATAGAGACTGATTTGTATAATGACATGAACTAATGCATTATTATATGGCTGTTGCATGTTATCTACTTCTCGTACAAACAGTTAAGTTTCTTATCACACTAAATTCCAAGTATGCAACCGATTCGCGCCACATCAATAATACTGGAAACAAACTTATGTTCGCGAATACTTTATTTCGCGTAAAGACTTTTCGAACCCCATTTCACGGCGATTTAGTTTCGCAATTTTTAAATTTGCCTTATTTAGTTCAACGAGGAAATATTCAAATTTAAATATTCGCGACCATTTACAGTCGCGATATTTTTTTCTACTCGCGAAAGACGTGAAAATAAATCGCAATAATAAGTTGGTTTACAGTAGTTAGTTTTACAATAACTTTGAAACCTGGCTTTGATTGCTGTTAAAATTGTTGTTGAGAAATTTAGAAAGAGGTTTTGATGTGCACTTGGAAGATCAAGCAACATACCTTGTTTGCAAGGTCACTTGTGTAGTTTATGTATCCAATACAATGATGGACAAACTTTCTTTGTCTTTGGTTGATATTCCAAAGTAACACAGAACCGACCTATTTTCTGAAGGATTTTCTCTTCAGTAAGTGTAGCGGGTGTATATGTTGAGCGTCCACGAAATTGTCAATGCTAGTACTTAATTTTTTTTTATTCATAAAAAAATTAAGGTATGTTATGTTATTTACACAAAAAAAAATGTTGTTTGTGGATTTATCTGCGGGGGCTGTCGGAAAATACGCGAAGTACAAGCATAACGCTATGGTAACGTTGTAACCATAACGCTTTACTCTGTGACGTTATTATATATGCATTAGCCATCACGACGATTAAACGTATATAGAAAACACAACGCATTTATTGAGATTCTTCAACATTTATTGTGTCGTGACTGACGGGAAATTAGTTCAACAATGGAAACGAAATTAAAGGCAATACGTACCGGCAACAGAGCAGCAGGGACGAAGCTATGGACCAAATTCGAGGAACTAAAGGAGAATCCTGAAAACGTTGAAATGGAGGAAGTCAAAGCCATAGAGAATGCCGTAAACCAGAAAAAGTAGATTTTACAGGATTTAAAAAAGATGATTGAAGCACTAGACGAGGATGTCATAGAACAAGAAATTACAGACTCGGATGAGTATATGTTTAATTAAGACAGTAAACTTCGGCAAATACGAAAATTTACGCAAACAATCAAATCTTTAAACAATACTTCTGATTTCAAAGAAAAGTCAACAATGATAGCTAACGCTGAATGCTATATATACCTACATATAACGCTAGTAGTACAAACACATCAGCCGTTTACACGCTAAACACTAGAGAAAGAATTCCATCAGAGGAAGATCCTACCGGAAATCAATCACGCAACTTTACTGGCACGAATTCACAATCATACAATACTCAAGAAGAATGTTCGTATATACAACCACCAGCCCAACTACCAAATGTATTTAGTAACAACCATAGATTACCTAAATTAGATTTGCCACATTTTGACGGGGATATTTTGCAGTGGAGCACATTTTGGGACTCTTACGAATCTACCATACATTCTAAAAGTAGTCTTACGCCAATCCAAAAGTTAAGCTATCTTAAACCTCAGCTTCAGGGAGGCGCCGCGCAAACAGTAGAGGAATTGCTTTAATTAATGGTAACTACGAAACTGCAGTCAACCTTCTCAGAGATCGGTTAGGACAACCAAGCAAACTGATACATGCTAACATGAAAGAACTCATGAACATACCCGCACCTACAAATGATGCTTTAAGCTTAATGTCTTACGGAGACAAATTCGAATCATATGTGCGAGGCTTAGAGTCACTTGGTCAAACAGCATAGATGTATGGTTCGCTTTTGATATCAGTAGTTTTGGACAAGCTACCGATTGACATACGAAAATCTATTGCACGAGAACACGGGAGACATAATTTAATATTGAATAATCTACGAAAATCAATATCTAAAGAGATTGACATACTTGAAGCTGGAGAAGGAGTCATAGATTCAGACAGATTGTACGCCACTGCATTTTTTATGGCTATGCAATCACATTCATGCAAGAGCAAATTCACAGATACACTCAAGAAGGTAAATACACGTACATGTATTTTTTGTTCAGGTGAGCACTTTTCGAAGGAGTGCTCTGAAGTAACAGACGCAAACACTAGAAATCAAATTGTAAAACAGAAACAGTTATGCTTTAACTGTTGAGGGTCCCATCGAGTAAGTCTATAAAACGATGCAAAAAGTGTGACGGAAAGCATTATACAAGTATATGTAAAGGAAAAGAGGTAGTTCCAGGTACGACACTGACACTAGTCAGCTATAGAGGTAGTTGAAATAACAGACGAGACAAGTGTTATGCATTCATTACAACAAAGTCATGACATTCTTCTTAAAACAGCAACTGCACCAGTTACATATAATGATCAAGAAGTAGAATGTAACATCTCATTTGACGAGGGAGCGTTCTTTTATAACTCAGAAATTAGCTGATAAATTAGAAATACAACCTACAGAAAAAGTAAACATTCATCTGTCTGCGTTCGGAGATTTATCTCAGAAGGTTCGCAACTTAGACACTGCAACAATACAGTTTCAGACCGACACAGGAGAAAAAGTCTATATCGACACACTTATGGTTCCAGAGATTGCCGTCTCGATTCGGAACAAGAATGTACAGACTACAAGGGACTTGCCACATTTTAAAGGACTTAAACTTGCACATTCTGTGTAAAGTACAGAACGTTTTGAAATTGATTTACTCATAGGCGCTCACTACTACTGGGAAATTATCGAGGATCAAATCATAAGATGAAAAGGACCCACCGCTGTTCAGTCAAAGATAGGATATCTAATATCAGGACCAATCAATAGAAACATCAACCATGCGCCAACATATACATATCACAACTATTGACAACGAGAAAGGAAATTCCAAGAGAAAGTTGCCTTGGAAACATGATTGACCGTTGCTAAAAGAAAACCAGATAACACATCACAATGGCTCGTACAAAGTAAATCGCACATGAACCCATTTGAGGAAAATTCCCAAGGAAGCAACTATCTAACAAGACCGCCCGAACGAACACACCCTCAACTGGTTGATTCAAGAAGCCACATAGATACACAACAGGAATGTATACCGCTTAAAGAAATTTACTGCTTAGTGAAGCTGCCGTGTGTGACAGAAGAAACATCCATGAATGGACTATGAGATGATAACTTTAATTGTGATCAGTTAAGTTAAGTGACTTAAGTATTTTATTTGAGATGGACATTAATTTTAATTTTCATTTATCTACATTGTGAACATTTTTCGTAATATATTTCATTTTTGTCGGCCCCAGAATGTCGGATAATACGCGAAGTACAAACATTACGCTAGGTAACCATAACGCTTTACTCTGTGACGTTATTATATATGCATAAGCCATCACGGCGATTACACGTATATAGAAAACACAACGCATTTATTGAGATTCTTCAACAGGGTCAACAACACTCTTAGCTGTCACGGAGGTAGGACAATATATTTTTTCCAACGGAGTTTTGAACAGAGTGTGATATGAATAAGTGATATGAAATAAACTTGTCAAAGATACCAGGATTGAAAGTGTGTACGCCAGACGCACGTTTAGTCTAAAAAAAGACTCATCATAGACGCTTGAATAAAAAAAGTTTAAGTCCAAATAAAGTACGATGTTGAAGAGCATTGAGTACCCTAAATTTATAAAAAAAATTGCCAAAGTGTAATTTGGTTGCCATTTGTATCTAATGTGCTACGAATTCGTGACATTTCCATTCGCTAAATTTCATGTCAATACCGACTTTAAACAGTCATGTTGGATTTGCTATGACCTGATAATTATTCCAATTAATTATATAAAACACTCACATTTTTCATAATGTTAGCTTTTGATCGAAGGTTTACAAATACAACAGAGCTTAAATGGCAATTTTAGCAAACTGGGTGACTGTACCTTTTGCAGGTATACATCTTGTATTTTTCAACTTTTCTTATTAATCAAATTTATTTATTTTTTATTCCAATTTTTTTCATATTTCTTTTCTTTCCATGTTTTATTATTTTGTTAATTTTTTTATTGGCAAATATAGGTTTAGAAACTCATTGCAGCAGGATTACTATTAGTATCATGTTTAAATCAGAGACCAGACTATTACTACATAACATATATTGTGTTAGCTACTCATTACTACCGACCGTGCAAGAGCTATATAGCCAGTCAAGGTCGTTAAAAACTTCCATTTGTTGTACTCATTACTTATTGTAAGTTGTGTGGGACATTTTTCAGTTATTTTATATTTAAAGTATGTTCATCAAACCATATGTGTCATGTATATTCAATTGAAAAAACAAACAGATGTTTTAGACTACCTAAGATCAAAAGATAGTAACATGTACAGTCTTCAAGATACACACTATTCTGAAAAAGACAAACGATTTGTTAAGAAACAATGGGGTGGATAATGTGTCTTTAGTTCCTTTTCCAAAGAGGAGTGGCCATTTTATTTAATGACAATTTTGAATATAAGATTATATAAAGTAAAAAAAATCAAGATGGTTATTTATTAGGAATGAATATCAAAATTGTTACTTTAATTATATTATACATGTTATATGGCCCAAATAGTGACAACCCTGATTTCTATGACACAGTTGGTGAAATGATTGAGGAATTTAATAATCAGACTGTCATTGTGACAGAAGATTATAGTTAAGTGTAAAATCAAGACCTTGATACGTTTAATGACTTAAACATTAATAATCCATAAACCAAGGAAAATGTTTAGATAGAAAGCAAATTTATTATTTAACTGATACCTTTAGAGAATTATAGCCAGAAAGTAAAATGTACACTTCGAGGAAACCAAATCCTATAAAGCAGGCCAGACTAGATTTTTTAGAGTTTTACAGAGCTTTTACAAAATAGTTATAGATTAGATCACTCGCCTATTATTTTACAAATAAAGCTTAACAACCTCAGTATTAGGAGTGGTTTATGGAAATTTAACAGCTCTCTTGCATATGATCCCAATTATGTCCATATGCTTATCTTGTATATAACAGAGAAAAACCTAAACTTAGTAGACTCTAATGATATTAAGTTCATATTAAGGGATCAGTTATTTTTATAAACATTATTTCCTGACATAAGGGGGCAGAAACAATTTAATTTGCTTCATTAAAAAAGAAAGAAACAACTAAATTAGAACATTTGCTAGCTGAACTTATAAACACGTTGGAAGAAATAACCCAAAATGATGAAATTTGGAAACAGATTGAAATTGAAAAAAAAAGCAGATCTCTAAATTTTTAAACTTAGGCTGCATTTCTGTCTAACACAAACGATTCAAACGGCTAAGCGCGCACATGTTTTGATCATTTGTTTCTAACATACGTTTGCAAAGTTTACATAGACTTTGACAAACTATGCAAACGCTAAAAATGTGTCTACAGTTTGTCGTTCGTCGATTGTTAGAACAAACGCTACATTAGTGTTTTAATTCACCCTGATTAAACGAGGTATTTGTTTCTACGTTTGTCAACCGTCTGTTTACCAACAACATGTGTATGCATTATTGACAGTTCAAACCGGGTCAGTAAACAAAGATTAAACGATGTATTTGTTTCTGCCTTATGTAGCGTTTATAAAACAGCAACAAACACCACACAACGTTTACAATAATTTTTAGAAAGAAATGCACCCAAAATAAATTGAGGGGTCAATATATATGGTCAAAGAAGAAGGAGAGCAACCATAAAAATATCATGAATTTACAGACAAAATGCGTAAATAAAACATTATGAAATTAACTGATATATCAGGAAATGTTATTGAATACAAAAAACAAATCCTAAACGAAGCCAAAAAGTATTACAAAAATCTATATTCCAAAAATGAGACAATAAAATCTATTTGTTTGAATAATACTGTACCCTATAAATATATATATATATACCAAAATTATCGGAAAATATGAAAGAGTCCTTAGAAGAAGAAACATCCCTTTTTAGAGTTGACTGATGCAATTAAAAGAATCAAAAATTAGAAAAGCCCTGGATCTTATGGATACACAAATAAATTCCTAAATTGTTTTTGGATAGATATAAGTAAATTTGTGCAATCCAAAGCAATACATTATAGGCGGAATCCTATCAGATTTGTAATAAAATCAACGGTACCAATTTTGTTGCACCAGATGCTCATTTCGACAAAATATGTCTCTTCAGTGATGCTCGTGGCCAAAATATTTGAAATCCAAAGCTTATATAAAATTATATTTACAAATTATATTTACAAATTAGCATCAAGTTGTATTGCAGAAAGGATAAAATCGGTTTCATCAATCATAGTGGGAGATATTATGCAAATCGTGATTCAAGCATGAAATTTGGTATAAAGGGTTAATAAAAAAATAATTAAACAAAATCAGTTGCTGGCCATAAAATAAAAATGTTATTTTCTAAATGTCCACCGCTCATTTTGCATATTTGTGTCATATCCCTTTGGCTACATTTCGTAAATCCTTTGAAAGTTGTGTTAAAGGTAACATCCAATGTTAGTTTTGATCAAATGTAAATTGCAGTTCCTAAAGTACGATGAAACAGTACAAAAAATGGAGAAAACAGTGACTTCCGGTTCCAATATGGCGGCAAAATCGTTGAAAAATGTCAATTTTTATCATTCCCATCTACTTAACAAGATATACCACTTACTTTGTTAAGTTCAAATGCCTAGTTTGGTTATAAATACATGTTGCTTATCTTATAATTTCTGCCACTACACAAACCCTTACAAGGAAGGCAAAACGGTAGCATTTACAGTCACCAACACAGCTGAATTTCTTACATCCGCACATCCAAAGTTCCTGACACGAGGATGCAACGGCAGCTAAAGAAGTCCATTTTGGTTTCCAACTGTCATTGATTTTTTTCTGTGAACCAACCCCAGTGTTCATAACTTGGTACATGCACCTGTCAAATGCGCCAAAACATGTCCACCTTGATATGCTTCTCTTATGGTGTGCTCCGGAAGAATGCCTCTGGTAGGCGGAATAGCATCATAAGGCTTTCCTGTTAAAAATTTGTTTTTCAAATCGTGCCTCGTTAAAAGCAAATGTTTATGTTGCCATACATGATGCAAATAAATGCTTCTATGATATCCATGTATGTCTTCATATTAAAGCGGAGAAACGCCCGTTACTTCTAGAAATATTTCCAACGTCTGTCAAGCTTACATCTTCACTTTCCAACGAAATGCCGACACAGTGTCACATCCACTAAATGTATGGAAGAAAGGAAGAGCAGCTACACAAGGACCAACCGCAGCTGATGTTATTTGCAGGAAGCCATCGAAAGTATTTATTCCTACAAAAACCTATCTACAATTTGTCCAGACCGAATCTAGCTGCTATTCCCAACAATTCTACATCTGTGTAAGTACTACTTTTAATTACTTTTGACAACCTTTTTAAGCAGTATACACAAACATGTGTGTATCTGTATTGAAATAGCAAAAACAAAGTTTAATCCACCATTTTCTACATAAGAAAATGCCTGTACCAAGCCAGGAATATGACAGTTGTTATCCATTCTGACATTTGATTAGGGACTTTCCGTTTTAAATTTCCCTCGCATTTCAGTATTTTTGTAATTTTGCTTTTTATTCATTGTTTCGGTTATTTTGAAATCAGGTTTAAGTAATAAAAATCACAGATCATTAGATGACTTTAATATATATTTACATTTAAATTTAGAACAGAAACAGCGTAAAAAGCTTTCGGAGTAATGACATGTATATGAAAGCAGTACATATGTTCGAAGCCGTGTCAGTAGCCTTGCACTTATTTCTAACTTGACAATTACCTTTTGAACTAGCTGCTTACCAGTAGCAGTATCGATAAAGTGTTTGAAAATGAAAATAACAGAACTAGTATATAAGTCCAAAGCATTCTTGTTTATGAGTCATTGTCACCTGGAATGAATCACTTAGTCATTACAGGCATTATCGAACATTATGTTTATATATTATAGTTCACCTCGGCATGAGGCGTATCTGCTACAGCATTTTGGAATGTTTAGTGTTTAAATTTTGACGTATTTCATATTGGATTTTCACTTCCGACTTATTTTGCTTAGAGTGACAATGACGAATATGCACGTCTGCCATATTAGATTGTTAACTTGGTATCGTTGTAGAGGGTTCCACGTGTCCTAAGTCAGGAATCTGAAGTACAGTAGTTGTCGTTTGTTTATGTATTTAACTTCTCGTTTCTGGTTTTATTATATAGATTAGACCGTTGGTTTTCCCGTTTGAATGGTTTTACACGTCTAGTAATTTTGGGGCCCTTTATAGCTTGTTGTTCGGTGTGAGCAAAAGCTCTGTGTTGAAGGTCGTTGATTGACCTATAATGGTTGACTTTTATAAATTGTTTTTTGGATGGAGAGTTGTCTCATTGGCACTCATACCACATCTTCCTATATCTATATCAAAATAATCAGGAATACAATCGCTGTGCTAATTCGAAAGGTTTTCTTTTTTTCTTTAACACATGATCAAAATATTTTTCCAAACTGCCGTTTCGAAAATTTCTTTAAATTTTGATCTTTGATCAACAGGTAAAAATGCTTTGTAATTGGAACTGAAATGTTGTAAACAATGATTTATAGCCTCAATTTTCAGGTTATTTTATTTGCTGAATTAATGGATTAGACACAAATAAATCATACTAGTCTTATGAAGCCGTCTCCATAAATTTCAGGTACACTTTATAACTAATGAAAGATTGGCTTAGATTAGAAATATTCCTTTGGTATCGTCCGACTCTCTTGTTCTTGCATATTGACAATAGATAATCTAAATATTATTTCTGAACCGATAACTAATTGAACGTTTAATAACAAAAATGAAGAACTTGAATATTTGTTTCTGTAGTAACTACAGACAAACTTAAATAAAAGAGAAAACTCTCAACGAAGATTACTCTCCATATACATTTCGGATACAACATTTTATTTTTACTCGTCTTACAAACTAACATCTGGGTTTTTATAAGGTTTTTATCGAATATTCTTATAAACTTTTATTGTGGTAGGTGATACATTTTTTAAATAAAGGCAATATTAGTATACCACTGTTCAATATTCATCAATTGATAAAAAAAAATTATTCATCTTTTATTCATGCTGTTAGGTTAAAGTTATTTCTACGGTTATGTATCTGATGAATAGCTGACTAATATTTCAACCTTTTTAAACTCGCCACGATCAATCACTGAAATTAAAAAAGAAAGACTGTGACTATGAATCTATTCCATCGAACTGGAGATAAAGAATACTACAAATACAGTTATGTCTGCCTCATATCTTGACTTACATCTAGAAATTGACAATGAGAGTCGGTTGAAAACAAAACATTACGACAAAAGAGATGATTTCAGCTTCCCAGTTGTGAACTTTCCATTTCTATGTAGCAACATCCAGGCAGCGCCTGCATACGGAGTACATACCTCCCAATTGATACAATATTTCCGGGCTTGTATTTCCTATGATGATTTCCTTGATAGAGGATTGCTGCTCACAATGACGCTTTTAAACCAAGAGTTCCAAATGACGAAGTCAAAATCGTCCCTTCGTAAATTTAACGGACGCCATCACGAGTTAGTTGACCGTTACGGAATAACCGTTTCACAGATAATATCGAATATGTTTCTTGTGTCGTAACTACTATACTCTTCCCTTTTTATACATGTGACCTACCGAATTAGACTATCTACAGGATTTGTAATAACATGAGCAAAAAGACGGGTGCCACATGTGGAGCAGCATCTGCTTACCCTTCCGTAGCACCTGAGATCACCGCCAGTTTTTTGGTGGGGTTTGTGTTGCTTAGTCTTTGGTTTTCTATGTTGTGTCTTCTGTACTAATTTTTTCTGTTTATCTTTTTATTTCTAGCCATGGCGTTGTCAGTTTATTTTCGATCTATGAGTTTGACTGTCCGTCTGGTATCTTCTCTTTTCTAACCTTGACAGCTTCATACTAAAAATTAAGTTGATAAGGTCGAGTCAATTGTTTTTCAAATAAGCGCAGGAAGGCTAAATACATGATAATATTGGATGACTGTTGAACATCCAATGGCAAATTAATCGTATGAAATAAGATATCTATTTTTTCCCCGAGGGTATCACCAGCCCAGTAGTCAACACTTCGGTGTTGACATGAATATCAGTAATGTGGTCATTTCTATAAATTTCCTGTTTACAAAACTTTGAATTTTTCGAAAACTAAGGATTTTCTTATCCCAGACATAGATTACCTTAGCCGTATTTGGCACAACTTTTTGGAATTTTGGATCCTCAATGCTGTTCAACTTTGTACTTGTTTGGCTTTATAAATATTTTGATATGAGCGTCACTGATGAGTATTATATAGACGAAACACGCGTCTGGCGTACTAAATTATAATCCTGGTACCTTTGATAACTATTTAAATACCAATTAAGGTCAAAAGATTGAAAGCAAAAATAAAAGTTGTGAAACTTAATCCAATTAAAAATTAGAAAAAGGAATAAAAAGTCACTCTGGTGGAGGATCGAAGTGTGAAGGATAATAGTAACAGCAGTAAACTTCCGTTGAGTCAGTTTTCTTTAGATGACATCCATTATCACTACTGTTCTTCCTTTTATCTTCGTTATCCATCTTCACATATTTGTCCTGGACAGTCATTCCACGTACACGCTGGTCAATGTAACTGAGAAGAAGTAGCGTCAGACCTATTGTACATATAATTAATACTGTAAAAATCATGTATTAAATATATAGTTCTACATACGTACAAATTACGTTTTTTCTACTTATACATTGAAAAGGATTTGCTGACTATTAAACGTCGAGGGACAATAACCGCACCTTTGCCGAAAAGACGATTTTTTCACATTATTCCAGTTTTAAAAAGGGGAGAGTATCTTTATTCAGTTATCATTATTGAAACATTGATAATTATTATGAGTTTACTGTTAGCAGAATATGTACATAAAGAGGACTATTATAGGATTAATCGACTTTTTAAAGATATATTTTGGTGTATAAACTCGACCAATTCACTCACAAACAATTAAAAGTTCGAAAGACTTTTAAAAATATGTTTGTGAGTGACCAATAAATTTCTCCTTTCGTAACCTTTATTCCACGTAAATTGTCAATTTGTGGTATTGAAGGCACCTGGCGCATGAGTAAATTTCTTGGTAAACGCCAAAAATATCCATGAAATCTGAAAAAAATAAACTGAGAGAATATCTTAATGTTTTGGTTTATTATTTAATTTGACGACGAATGCGCAGTAGAAATAAATATATTTAACATCGAGACGGCGTGCTATTATCGCCGCTATCATTTGTACATTGGTTACAAAAAAAAAGTAGTTCTGTCAATGACGCCTATCTAAAAATAAACAACATCAAGATTCACTTCCGTAAGCCATCTGTACCAATCATATTAATGTATTCTCTAATATGCAAATCATATACGAATTATTGTCCTATATCTACACTTGATGGATTCCAATTACTAATCTAACATAACAGTAATATATTGTTGACGCCGCCACCAGACACAGCACGCTCCTGTCAAATAAACTCATCATAGATACCAGGATAAAAAAAATAATATATATGTGGAACAGGATCTGCTTACCCTTTCGGAGAACCAGTTTTTGTAGGGGTTCGTGTTGATTAGTCTTTAGTTTTCAATGATGTGTCATGTGTACTATTATTTGTCTGTTTGTCTTTTTCATTTTTAGCCATGGCTTTGTCAGTTTGTTTTCATTCTATGAGTTTGAATGTCCCTCTCGTATTTTCGCCCCTCTTTTCTATCTTCCAAACTTGTTTGTTGCTCATCTTTCATTTTTGCTAAGTGCTTTATATATATGTCCGTTTATGCTTCTTCGTTACATATATTACGTGACTCTGTACTTATACATCTCGTCACTGTGTTATTATCCTATGGTAAATTTGTGTATTCTTGTCTTTAATTTTTACTAATATGCTGTTGTCTGTTCTATGGTCGGGTTGTTGTCTCTGTGGCACATTATCCATTTCCATTCTCAATTTTATTGGTCTGTAATACCATTTGGTGCTTCTTTGTTACATGTTTAAATGATGTTTTAGTGATTAAGATTATAGCACAATGTTGACTGCTGTATTATTGACGTATTTATCTATTATGTCTGTTTGTTTTGTTCACGCATCGTTGTCAATATAATGCAATTTGAAGCCACTGTCATACAAGTGAGAATTTTAGCTAGCTAGAAAACCAGGTTCAATCCACCATTTTCTACATAAGAAAATGCCTGTCCCAAGTCAGGAATATGACAGTGGTTATCCAATCGTTTATTTTTTTTAAGCTTTTGATTTTGCCATTTGATTGGGTATTTTCCGTTTTGAATTTTCCTCGGAGTTCAGTATTCTTGTGATTTTCCTATTTTCTAAGAGTTCAGGAACGTAATCCATTATGACACATTTCGTGGGGCTGATTATTATTAATTAGAATTTTAATATCCAAGAAAAAAGAAACTAATTTAAAACGCCGTAAACAGACTAGCCAATAATTATTAATAGTTTCTTATGATATTTCATTTTGACACGAAAATCGCACACGTCGGCCTTCTATGTGTCCCTTTTCTCAGAAGATTCACATTATTACCTTTTCAAATGTATATTATTATAAAAAAACAAATAAGATTAAACAATATAACTGTTGACTACATATAGAAATTTTAAACTAGGATAATGTCTACTTATAAATATCTACCGTACGTTCAGTTATTAATCCGGTGTCTTATCCAATATGTGTTTATGCAAAAACACATTTTTGAACTAAAACTAATATGTATCCTCACTAGTTAAATATCTGTTCGCGGAAAAAGACTGTTTAAACTTTAATTATAACGTAATTTTTTCATAGAAGATTCGCATCATGTCCTTTTTTAATGTAAGCTTACATATAATTTAGGCGTGGTTTATTCGTGTAAAGAAGCTCGTGTCTGCATGTGCTACTCTTATTGGTTGTTCCTTTTTTAGAAGAGATACACGTGGTAGAACTAATCTTTGTTATTATGTTTGGATAGAAGGGCGCTATTTTATATTGTGAAGCAAATATTTTCTTTATTGTTAAAAAGGGAAGATCAAAATGTTTGAAATTATGAAGCTTATGCGACAGTTAACGTGGTGCGCATGTGTAAACAACTTCCAGGTAACTGCAGAACATATTGAGGGTCGTAAAAATAACATTAGTGACGCTTTATCTCGTTTGCAGATGGAAAAATTCCACCGCCTCGCTCCACATGTAGAGAAGCTGCCACAAAACTGCCCGAGTGTCTACGAAGTAATGTGGTGTTGAATGAAACAGTCAAACAATTGTGGACACATGCTGTTGCTAATACAACAAGACCTTTGTATAAGATAGGGTTTTCTCATTTTGCTAGATTTTGTTGCTAAATGGTATTACATATAATTCACACGATCTACCTCTTATATCAGAGGACGTTCTCATCTACTTTATAGCACATTGTTTTAAAGTTTTGAAACTCAAACACACTTCTATAAAAAAAAAAAAGTATTTATGTGGTATAAGACATGCTTATTTTAAGTCAGGATATCATAATCCTCTAGAAACGCCTCTTGGCGAATGTTTACCAAGACTCACTCTGATTTTAAAATCTGTTAAACGCATACAAGGCTCACAAACTAGAACTAGGTTGCTGATTACTCTTCCAATTTTACAGGCAATCTGCTTCAGAATGAGAAGAGGCGTGTTTGATAAATATATTGATTGTTTGATAGAAACAACTTGCATAGTTGCGTTTTTTGCCTTTTTGAGATGTGGAGAATTTACCGTCATGAATGTTGATGTGTTTGCCCCCCTAACTAGCTTGTGCATATCTGATATTATTTTAAAGATTGATTATGCTATTCTGAGACTTAAATATCTAAAACTGATCCATTCCGAAAGGGAATAGATATTAAACTTTTTAAAATAAATAACTCTATTTACCCTTTTTTTGGCTCTAAAGAGATATTTAAGTATTAGGCATTCTGAATTTGGAAAAATTCAGAATTGGATTTCCATCTGATCCGCTTTTTATAACAGGTTAAAGGGAAGCTTTAAGAAGACAATTTTTTCTAGTGAAAATTGAAGAATATTTTTAGAACTTTGCAGTTATGATCCAGACTTGTATAATGGTCATTCTTTCAGATCTGGGGCCGCAACTAGTGCGGGGAAATCACGCGTAGAAGATCATATGATCAAAGTACTTCGTCGATGGAAATCAGATAGTTATTGTAAAGATATCAAGATTTCCCCAACTTCTATCAAATATGCTCAACAAAGTTTAAATTTATTTTTACATATGTATATACTCATTGTGTTATATAGGATGGTTTATTATGTATATTAATACACTTTATTTTTAGTTTACGCGGTTAATTTTTACTTGTCTTTGAAACATGTTTATTATCGTTGATATATTGAAGGCTAATTAGTTATCAAAAGTACCAGGATTATAATTTTATACGCCAGACGCGCGTTTCGTCTACATAAGACTCATCAGTGACGCTCAGATCAAAATAGTTAAAAAAGCCAAATAAATACAAAGTTGAAGAGCATTGAGGACCCAAAATTCCAAAATGTTGTGCCAAATACGGCTAAGGTAATCTACTCCTGGGGTAAGAAAATCCTTAGTTTTTCGAAAAATTCAAAGTTTTGTAAACAGAAAATTTATAAAAATGACCATATAATTGATATTCATGTCTACACCGAAGTGCTGACTACTGGGCTGGTGATACCCTCGGGGACGAAACGTCCACCAGTAGTGGCATCGACCCAGTGGTGTAAATAGTTATCAAAAGTACCAGGATTATAATTTTATACGCCAGACGCGCGTTTCGTCTACATAAGACTCATCAGTGACGCTCAGATCAAAATAGTTAAAAAAGCCAAATAAATACAAAGTTGAAGAGCATTGAGGACCCAAAATTCCAAAAAGTTGTGCCAAATACGGCTAAGGTAATCTACTCCTGGGGTAAGAAAATCCTTAGTTTTTCGAAAATTTCAAAGTTTTGTAAACAGAAAATTTATAAAAATGACCATATAATTGATATTCATGTCTACACCGAAGTGCTGACTACTGGGCTGGTGATACCCTCGGGGACGAAACGTCCACCAGCAGTGGCATCGACCCAGTGGTGTAAATAGTTATCAAAAGAACCAGGATTATAATTTTATACGCCAGACGCGCGTTTCGTCTACATAAGACTCATCAGTGACGCTCAGATCAAAATAGTTAAAAAAGCCAAATAAATACAAAGTTGAAGAGCATTGAGGACCCAAAATTCCAAAATGTTGTGCCAAATACGGCTAAGGTAATCTACTCCTGGGGTAAGAAAATCCTTAGTTTTTCGAAAAATTCAAAGTTTTGTAAACAGAAAATTTATAAAATTGACCATATAATTGATATTCATGTCTACACCGAAGTGCTGACTACTGGGCTGGTGATACCCTCGGGGACGAAACGTCCACCAGCAGTGGCATCGACCCAGTGGTGTAAATAGTTATCAAAAGTACCAGGATTATAATTTTATACGCCAGACGCGCGTTTCGTCTACATAAGACTCATCAGTGACGCTCAGATCAAAATAGTTAAAAAAGCCAAATAAATACAAAGTTGAAGAGCATTGAGGACCCAAAATTCCAAAAAGTTGTGCCAAATACGGCTAAGGTAATCTACTCCTGGGGTAAGAAAATCCTTAGTTTTTCGAAAATTTCAAAGTTTTGTAAACAGAAAATTTATAAAAATGACCATATAATTGATATTCATGTCTACACCGAAGTGCTGACTACTGGGCTGGTGATACCCTCGGGGACGAAACGTCCACCAGCAGTGGCATCGACCCAGTGGTGTAAATAGTTATCAAAAGAACCAGGATTATAATTTTATACGCCAGACGCGCGTTTCGTCTACATAAGACTCATCAGTGACGCTCAGATCAAAATAGTTAAAAAAGCCAAATAAATACAAAGTTGAAGAGCATTGAGGACCCAAAATTCCAAAATGTTGTGCCAAATACGGCTAAGGTAATCTACTCCTGGGGTAAGAAAATCCTTAGTTTTTCGAAAAATTCAAAGTTTGGTAAACAGAAAATTTATAAAAATGACCATATAATTGATATTCATGTCAACACCGAAGTGCTGACTTCTGGGCTGGTGATACCCTCGGGGACGAAACGTCCACCAGCAGTGGCATCGACCCAGTGGTGTAAATAGTTATCAAAAGTACCAGGATTATAATTTTATACGCCAGACGCGCGTTTCGTCTACATAAGACTCATCAGTGACGCTCAGATCAAAATAGTTTAAAAAGCCAAATAAATACAAAGTTGAAGAGCATTGAGGACCCAAAATTCCAAAAAGTTGTGCCAAATATAAGCTAAACCACCTCAAACCATCCTTGGGGCCACTCAGCTGATTCTCATCTGAGTTTTTGGACATTAATTGAATTTTATTGTTTGGATCTATAAACCAAATTTCATTTATTCCCCCAAGAATTCAGTTATCTCATCACCACCGTCAGTTTAACTCGTTCGGCAGCCAGGCTGCGCTGTTTAAAGCAGTAGGGAGCCATGCTGTGCTCCCTCGGAACCATGCTGTGTTCCTTCGAACTGACGGGTGTGTCACTGCCTTTGAAGTTTGCTTCGTATGAGTGCTAACAAACTTTTTAGGAAGGAACCTGTCAAAATTTATACATAGCTGAGATGACTCCTAGGGCCAAAAATAATTGTATAATCATAAACTTATGTAAATCTATTGAATAAAATTTGGTAGTCTGTATTCTCAATTTTATTTTTAGAAGAACTTGATTTTCCACTGGGTGATGTTGACCACAAATCGCCAACGAGACATATTTATTACTCTCGTGGACTTAATATCTAAATATTTGTTTTAGAGTTTAACTCACACGCAGATTATGTTCTCTACAGATGTCTATACTTTTGCGGTCAGTCAAAACTTTGATGTATCACTATTTAATTAGTATTCGATAGGCACGTACATAGTATGAAAGAGATATTCCCGATATTAAGTTGTTCTTCATCTAATTATAGAGTTTCAAATGCACATGGAATCTTGGGTCATTTAAGGTCTGAAGGATTCCGGGATGATTGACTGGAATAAAATGTATATTATAATCAGCAAAACGAATATAATACCACTAGAGAGGTTTCAAGAAAACTGTCTTTTCAATATAAAAGTCCTCTGTTATGTTTGTTCTCCTGTACTGTGTATAATTAACACGTTCAAAGTGAGCAGAGTGAGTAGAATGAGCAGAGAGAGGGAGGTTCGAATGACAGGGAGAATAATCGTGTCAAATGTTGTAATGCTCGAAAGGGTACTGTGACAGGGAACATAAAGAATTTGAATCATAGTCCTAATTAGTGACCTGACTATTGCTCAATTTAGAGATATAATCTTTAAAACATAAGTAATAAAATACTGACATGCATGATCATGCATCTGTTTAAAGTCATCATTATATTGATGCAAAGAAACACGAAAAGGAGAAGTATATATACACAGCTTCTTTTGATTAGGTACTTTTTCTGGACCAAAAATCTGTAGAACTGGATCTCTAATTTAATATTCATTACTATTTTGTTACTTTAAAAAAAATGTAGGTACCTGTATTTTTCAGTACTTGATTTGTGCTTGAAAGTTAACTACTACAGATTTTTGGTTACCCTGTTAAATATTCAAACATGGAATATTGCGATCACTGTATTACTTCTGTACCAAAATATTAAGTACAAATCAAGCACCGTAAAATATAGGTACCTAAATATTACAAAAATTTTAGAGTAAAGAAATAGTGCTAAATATTAAAAGTAAATTCCCATTACTGCAGATTTGGTGTAGTACAGAAATAGTCCCTCAGCTAAAGTAGCAGTGTGTAGTAGTTAAATAAGTTGAAACTAATGTGACAGAAATAAATACATGAAAATATGAATGTTTTTTTAGAAAATGCAGACATACCTAAAGGACAGGAAATACCTTTCCTGGCAATACAATAACTTCCTTTTGGCCATTTTCCTGATCCACTGAATGTTTGTTTAATACATCTTTGTGTTTCTATTAAAGGTATCTATAAGTACATACAGAAAAGTAAAGGCTGGTTGTATTTATAAATACTTATCTATATATCCATTTTAATTAACCATTGTATAATGGGCTTCTAACTACTTATTTTCCCCTCTTTTCTGTGAGAAAACTATGGCATGGTTGATATTTTAGATATTCCTTCTACAAGAGTCAATTAACATGGTATAACAATTGGGGATACTGGAATAAATATTTCACAGTTGGCTGATGATACAACTTGTATTTTGAAAGATGTATTGTACGCGCAAATTTTACGGGATTCCATAAATGATTTTGAGAAGTGTTCAGGGTTAAAAGTATTTTTTACTAAAACCGAAGCAACATGAATTAGAAGATATAAATTTAACAAAGTAGGTTCCCTTTCTATTAAATGGACAGATGGTTTTAAAACCTTAGGTTTAAAATTTAATGCTATTGAAAAATGTTCTTTTCTAATTTAATTGACATTAGATACATGAAAGGAAAAAATGGAATCAATAATTAGACTGTGGAAGATCAGAAATCTTTCCTTGATCAGTAAATTCGTAATTCTTTAAAAATCACAATATCGAAGCTTATTCGTGTCATTTCATCTACACATGTACCAAAAATCTTATGTGATTAAAATACAACGTGACATCAATAATTTACTATGGAATGTTAGAAATCCGAAAGTTAAATCCTAAGTTATACAAAATTCTCTTAGCAAGGGGGAACTGAACGCCCCAAACTTTAAAGTACAGCTGTTATCCTTTCGTAATATGTGGATAAAAGGATTTCCGTCAGAACATGACTCCAAATGGAAACGTGTTACCAAAGCATTCTTCTCTCTGTTTGAATTAGAGGATTTATTTATTAGCAGAAGTGAATTTGAGTTTTTAGATTTAACAGCACCTCTTTTTAATATAGAAGTGTTATCTGATTGGAATCGTTTCAAAGGTATTTTCATTCCGTTAAATGTTAGAAAAGAATTTATTTGGATCATTGGTTTATTTTTTACAGATCTTTGTACATGAAAGGCATAAGGTACATCAATGATATTGTAGATGATAAAGGCGATTTTTTTTGTCTCATGACGCTTTAACCAAAATATTACTTGTGTAGACATTCTATCTAGTAAACTTGCTATACCACGTGACTTGAAAGTTTGTTATTATAACAACACACGTCACCTAACAGCAACAGTAGGAAGAAAGTTTTGATATATAAATTTTATTAGGGAC
The DNA here is from genome assembly GCF_965363235.1 of Mytilus galloprovincialis. Lineage (NCBI taxonomy): Eukaryota > Metazoa > Mollusca > Bivalvia > Mytilida > Mytilidae > Mytilus > Mytilus galloprovincialis. The sequence goes on from NC_134843.1 coordinate 95,775,254, forward strand.
TAAAAAATTGAAAGATATTTATTTACTGGCTATTGAATGTACCATAGAAAGCAAACTACAAGCTTTCTAATATGAAATGTTTCACAGAATAGTCTCACATAATTATCTTCTTGAAAAATATATACTTCCCTTAACTAATGAACGTGCCAATTGTAAAGAAAAAGAAACCATAGAGCATACATTTCTTGAACGTATAGAAATAAAACAGTTTTGGCGAGAATTTTCTAATTGGTGATATTCAGGTTTTGGAGTAAGAATATTTTTGAATAAAGACAGTGTCATTTTTGGTGTATTGGATTCCGATAATTCAATTTTGAATTATTTGATTCTACATGCAAAGCTACTTTGTATGTAGAATCAAATAATTCAAAATTAAATTACCAGTTAGTTTTACATTAATTATGTAATGAAACCACAATCAGACAGACTGTTAATATCTGTGCAAGCTTTTCTTAAATTTTTGAAAAGACGTCTGGAAATATTAGAATATGTATATCTTTCTAAAGACAAACACGAATCATTTGTCTATTGTGCCTTGTTCGCATTATAACAATAGTTTAACAATGCCATCAATATCAAGTCATTCACTTATGTCTTGAAAAAACTTTGTATACACTGTAGATTGAACACCACAAAAAAGAGTCAAGTTACATGCTCTTGACATTTGTTTGATCTGTTTTATTTCATTTCAAAAAAAATATTTACATTTTGTATATTTTTTATACATTTTTAAATCACTAGTCAAAAATCCGATAGGAGTGAAAAAATTGGATTAAGGGCAAACGATACAGTTAAGGAGGTAATGACGTTGCTAACGTAAATTGTTATTTTTGCGACGTCAAACTACGACTTATCAGATAAACGTTCAGTTTTCGACTGCTTTTTTATCATTCAAACTTATCCAACTTGAAAACGAGTTAATGGACCCCTCTTTTTTAAAATGCCATTTGGTTTGATTACGTAAGACGATAATATGTGCAAATTTTCATGAAAACGTAAATGGTGCAATTTTTTGTAAATTAGATAAATATACAGCAAAAAATCACGTGTTTTTCTACATTTGTGAACATTTGAGTTATTTGAAAAAAACAAATTGCACAAATTTATATGAAACAGAATTTACAAATAATTTAACAAAAAACATATTGTATTTATCTTTTAAAACAAAAAAAAATGTATTTCTGTCAAAAGGAAAAATACGTCCACAAATCCGGATTTTGAGCAAATACACTAAATTTCGACCTGATTTTACTCAAAAAGTAGCACATGAAGTTGTATTTTTTATTACATATTTGATTTAATTCACATTATAGAAAACAATACTGTATTTGAATAACCTCTGGTTGTTTTTTGAAACATTTAAACAGAAAAAAAATAATATTTTGGTCTTTTGAAAGGTTCCCTTTGAAAATAGCTTTCATTTTGCAAAATATTTACTTCATATCTGTTACGATGTATTATGGTCGGCAGAATCCGAAATTCTAACTTTAGATGGAATGTATGGAGCCTTGATATTTTTTATATTATTGTTCATGTGTTTCCACTTGTGAATTAAACTTTTCCTCAACAGTTGTTTAATGATTTGATGTACTAAGTATTCAATTTGTTCTTTTTCCGTTAGTAATCAGTTATTACCTTGCAGTATATGTATTGTTAACAATTTTCCTCGCGGTTTTCCCTCGCATTTGCTCTTTGTGGCGGCCGAAGTTCCAACTATCGGTCTCGTTGTTAAGTTAACTGTATACGAGAAAGTATCGCGAAGTGGAGTACTGGAGACAATAATTCTGTAGCAGAAAATTAATGTAAATTTTGATTATATGACCTATTCAAGTATCTACAACATTTTTGTTTTTGATTTTAAGTTTCATATAGCTACACTATTTAAAACAATGTTTATATTTACCTCCGTTCAGATTACAGATCATGTAAAATTACATGGAAAAAAAATCCATGTAACAGAATATCAAGATAAAAACATAAGCGTTTAATTCAACAATAGAAGTATTTCATTAAAAACTAATGCATGTATCGCCTCGGATTGATACCAATGTTATGAAAATACCTCAACATATTTGTAGTACACTTTATTGAGGACTTTCACCTTGAAGATAAGAGAATTTTGAATAGAAATAAATTGGTTAAATAAAAAATTCAGACAATGTGAAGTAAAACCATGACATTTTTATACTAATACCTCGAATTTGACATACACAGTCATCTCAGTACCAGAATCTATGATAAACGAGACGATTTTAATTTTGAAATTATCAATTTCCGCTACCTTGGTAGCAATATACCAACTTCACCTGCATATGGGATATATATTTCCCAACTTATTAAAGGTTGTAGCTCCTACTCAAGACTTTAAACGTCACTAGTGTCTGAGCAGAAAGTTAATTAATCAGGCTAGGGATATGTCAAAGAATGTATCATCCCTTTTCTAGACAAATTCAACGGAAAATACCAAGACCTTGTTGATAAATATTCCGTATCAACTTCACAAATAATACACGATATTCTTGAAGTATGGATTCTGTGTACTGACGTTGTTTTTCATCTTAATAACGTGTTATAGTATTCTTTTATTTGTCTTTGTTAATATTACTTTTACTTCTAAGTCTTGTTTTTTGTGATATCCATTTGATGTGACTCTGTGTTTATGCATCCAGTCATACTTTGAACGACAAAATTAATTTATATCTACCTGTGTGACGTCAAATGCGCGATTCTACACCAGAGTTAATGTTAATCTTACCACGTGTCTGTCAGGGTATGGAATTGATCCCAGTAAATACAATCTTCCAATCCTTTATGGGTGGATTTTACATAGATAAATAAAATTGTATAATAAAAAAGCAAAATGGGGTTGTTTAATTTGATGTATGCCTTTTTTGTTCATCTTTGTTACATTTATTTGTTTTTATAGTGATTAAGATGAAAACACAATGTTGACGGCAGTATCCCTGATTTTGACATTTTTTACCTATTGTTTTGTTCACGCTTCGTTAAGAAGCAGCAAATATGAATTCTAAAGCCTTTGGTTGGACCATTTCATGGTTTGAACCAACCACCTCCAGCACGCATGGGGAACACTGTATTCTGAGACAAGGCACTTACTGAATACAATATTGAATAGACTATCGACAAACTTAATGATGGGTACACATCTAACAATATAACCAAATTTCAGTTAATTTATGTATATTGATACAGCTATATTCTGGTTTTTGGAAGAAGAGGGGCAAAAGATCAATCTTTCCACAACCTGGTAGAAACAAAATCCTTAAAATCAACAGCTGTATCAGTTGAAAACAAAGTGTCCAAAAAGTAAAATCATAAAAGAACTGAACTTCCAGGAAAGTCAAAACGGAAAGGAACTACTCAACTGGCAAAATCAAAAGCTCAAACACATCAAACGAATGGATAACAACTGTCGTATTCCCGACTTGGAACAGGCATTTTCTTATGTAGAAATGGTGAATTAAACAGGGTTTTATAGCTAGCTAAACCTCAAAATAGATCATGAACTAATATTATTGTAGAAAGGCAAAATTGCTGCTTTCACAATTAATGTATAAACACACTAGTTTCTATATAAACTTTATTACAGCTTTTATCATACAATCTACAATATTATATTGTAAAATACTCAAGGTGGCTATAACATACAATGGATGAAATTCTGTGATTAATTTCTAAAAAATATCCATGAATGCACAAAAAAGATGTCATACAAATGTGAGATTTAAACTATTACTGTATTTTATTTTCGATCTGTCAGCTGTTTTTGTGCATAATCATATAGAATAAACATAATTATCAATTGGTTTTAACCATCATTTCTGCTTGAATCTAAAGGAAAAACAACTTTTAAATAATGAGTATAAACTATGTAAAAAAAAAAAAAGAAAACAATGATATATAATTTTTTTTTTAAAAATGCACAAACAAGACTGACAAGTATCTGAAATAAAATTATTTTGATTGGTAAAATTGGTGGTAATAATAAAATCTGAATTAAAGATTCATTTAACCCTACAATAAATAAGTTGGACATGTATTAAAGTAAGGCCCAACTCAATTTGTAGGACTGCAATTAGAATTGTCTGAGCTATCATTTCAGTTGATATGTAAAACATATATAAATGCTACCACATCCATTCAGTCAATAACATGAATATTCTACTCAGTGTAATTTGTAATGAGATAACTTTTTTAAAGATTTGGTGACATGGTTGTATGTGCGTAGAATCTTAGAGTTTTTAAGACTTTTCTACATTATAGTAATGTCTCAAGGGTATATCTAATATTGATAAATAACAATTTATAAAATAATACAACTATAATCTACACTGCTGAACATTTTGAATATACAATCTGTTGAAGAAAATACCAGTCATATGTAGATTTCAATTTAAATCCAAAACAAACAAAAATACACTGAAAAATTTTGATATAATTCATTCCTTAAAAAGTAAAAAATATGCCCATTTTACATTAGGACTCCTATACTTTCTCCTCAATTCAATATAAATGTCTGC